>NC_133418.1:17356250-22160000 GCF_049350105.2 Macaca mulatta | reverse complement strand
CTAGCCGGGCGAGGTGGCGGGCGCCTGTAGTCCCAGCTACTCGGGAGGCTGAGGCAGGAGAATGGCGTAAACCCGGGAGGCGGAGCTTGCAGTGAGCTGAGATCCGGCCACTGCACTCCAGCCTGGGCGACAGAGCGAGACTCCGTCTCAAAAAAGAAAAAGAAAAAAAAAAAGGAAGCAGAGCCTGGCTTATTATCTCCGAGGCCTGGGTCTCCTCCCCATACTGCTTGGCCTTGAAGATGGGGGCCCTGTTAGGATGGGATGTGTGCTGTGTGTGTGTCACAGCTGGTGGCTCTTTCTCCTGTCTAAACACATGATCTCTCAGGGACTATTTTATTTTATTATTTTTTAGTAAAGACAGGGTCTCACTATGTTGCCCAGGCTGGTCTTGAACTCCTGGGCTCAAACGATCCTCTCTCTTTGGCCTCCCAAAGTGCTGGGATAACAGGCATGAGCCACTGCGCCCAGCCCCAGGGAGCATTCCAAAAACACACACTTCTGGGCCCACTTTGTACCGAAAGCATCATAATTTCCAGGAACAGAGCCGAGGAACTGAATTGTTAGACTATCTCCCAGGAGATTCTGATGAGCAGCCCGATCCCAAAGTCACTGGTTTAGATTTCTCAGTTTCCTGATGAAGGATACTACTGTGAGTGGAGTGTCTGAAATGCTACATAGAAGGAAAAGGATAACTGGACCAAAAGAGGGTGAGGAATCATTCAAGGACCTCAGGCACTATAAGGCAAACCTATTCTCTGTGGATATATTTCCTAGAGGTGTGTAAGGAATTTTAGGACTGGTGCCGCTGCCTTATCTTGACAGTGCCCGTCCTTCGAGGCTGAGGCCCTTTGGATGAGTGAGCCTCAGTGGGCTCACTGGAGATACCACACACTATCTCCCACATCAGGAATGGCTCCTGGCCTGGGGTGTCTGCGGGTGCCACCCCTCTGCACATGCCCATCTGGCTAACAGCAGTCCCGTTCCCCTCCCATGGCCGTGTTTCCGAGGTCGCTGCAGAGCCAAGTGGCTGCCCCATGCAGAGTATGGAAGGGAGACAGAGAAGTCCACTCACAGTTCATCCAGGCAGTCCTCGGGCTGCTTCAGCCTGTGTCCATGGAGAAGATAGTCATACATCTCATGGTTCTGGACCCCGGGATAGGGAGTCATTCCCCGCGTAGCTATTTCCCACATGGTCACGCCAAATGCCCACTGGGAACAAAGCAACAAGTTAGGATGCAAGCCTTTCCACAAAGCCTGAATGGACCTTTTCACTGGCAAAGGCCATTTCCCTAAACACTGATGATCATGCACAAAGCTGGCAATTATGTGTGAGACGCACTGCTCTCCCAACGCCGCAATAACGTGGGGTTGGAGTGTCACAGTTCCCCACTTCTACAAAAGCTGTTCTGGGAAATCTGGCAAAGGCAGAAACAGCCTCGTCACATGTCTTCTTAATGCTCTCTTCCACTGTGGTTGTGAGGTGCTTTCTTTCCCTAATCTCGGGTCAAGGGCGTAATTACACAGCACCTTTCATATAGCATCTAGGTGCCAAGAGCCACCGGATGAACCCATTCAATTTAATGTGACTATGAAATATCCTCGCTGTGGGCCATGAGTCATCCTTCGACAGCAAGGAAAAATGGGAAGAAACTAACGGCTTTTGCAAAGCACACATCTTCTGAATGTCAGGACACTTCACCAGAACCTCTGTTTCACCTGCATTAAAGTATCTGGTAAGACATAAAAGACAGGTCTGAGCGAGCTCCCAACCCTCAGTTTATCAAAGAGTAAAATGTCTTGCCACACCAGCCGAAGTCATTTCTTTCAATATGCCCTCCTCTTTGCACCGTGGGGCCCCTGAATCAAAGCTATGTACGCACCACGTCACTTTTACTCGTGTAGACTCGGTCTGCAAGACTTTCTATGGCGATCCATTTAACAGGCATCTTAGCAATGCGGCCTTGGCGGTAGTAATCGCCACTGTAAATCTTCTTAGAGAGGCCGAAGTCCGCAACACACACAGTCATGTCATCTCGCAACCTACGATAGCAGGTTATGTCTTCAGCAGCGTCAGAGGCAATGCCTTAAATTACTGGTGTATATCAGACACAGGTGAAAACACTCATGATGACTGACCAAAAGGACACAGAGACACCATCAGCCTGTGAGCATGCTGCTTTGGGACCAATGGCAGAGCAAGAGCAAGAGCAAGAGTAAGAGCAAGTGATGCAATTTTTTTCTTTTTTTCTTTTTTTTTTTTTAAGACGGAGTCTCGCTCTGTCGCCCGGGCTGGAGTGCAGTGGCCGGACCTCAGCTCACTGCAAGCTCCGCCTCCCGGGTTCCCGCCATTCTCCTGCCTCAGCCTCCCGAGTAGCTGGGACCACAGGCGCCCGCCACCTCGCCCGGCTAGTTTTTTGTATTTTTAGTAGAGACGGGGTTTCACCGTATTAGCCAGGATGGTCTCGATCTCCTGACCTCGTGATCCGCCCGTCTTGGCCTCCCAAAGTGCTGGGATTACAGGCTTGAGCCACGGCGCCCGGCCTTTTTCTTTTTTTTTTTTTTGAGACTTTTGAGATAGAGTCTCGCCCTGTCACCCAGGCTGGAATGCAGTGGCACGACCTCAGCTCACAGCAACCTCCGCCTCCCGGGTTCAAGCGATTCTCCTGCCTCAGTCTCCCGAGTCGCTGGGATTACAGGTACACACTACCAACACCCGGCAATTTTTTTTTTTTTTTTAAAGTAGAGATGGAGTTTCACCATGTTGGCCAGGCTGGTCTCGGACTCCTGACCTCAAGTGATCTGCCTGCCTTGGCCTTCCAAAGTGCTGGGATTACAGGTGTGAGCCACCACGCCTGGCCTCAAGTGATGCAATCTTGCATCACTCTGATCTGTGTGGGATGCGGACCAGCAAGGGCACCCGTGCACAGTGGCTAGAAACAGCTGGAGAACATGGAGACACAGCATAGCAGGAGCAGAAAGCAGTAGCTCAAAACCAGGGCCCTCTGGTGGACTGATGGAGGACCCCAGCAGCCTTCCTCCCAGAGGTCTGGAAGCGGCACTGACCCTGTGGACTAAGTAAGCCCCCTGAGAGTTTGGAGAAGATGGGGAATTACATGCAGTAAGAACAAGATGCTGGGTTTCTTGCTAAGATGGTCAGGTGGGTGCTTGAGGAACTAACTGAGAAATTAAAGGGCTACAATTGCATTTGTAGCCCAAGCTATTAAAACAGCTCCTACACAAGAAGAAGGAGGAGGAGAAGAAAGAATAAAAGCAAGAGAAGGAAAAGAAATAGACATGAAGTGGTCTGGGGAAGGTGACTAACTTGTCCCTGTTTGCCTGACACTAACTTTTTACACCGAAAATCCGTTGTCCTGAGAAACCCCTCAGGCCAGGGTAAACTGCAAAGCTGGTCACCCTGCCTGCTGGGAAAACATGAAGCAAATAGTAAGGGAAAAAGACTTTTCATGATTCTCCCTCCATGGTGGAAAAATTAAGTTAAATAAAAACAATAACAAAACCAAAACCCCTTTAGGGTTTTCATAAATGAGGTGAAAGGGGTAGGAGCCCTAGGGGCAGGGCTGGCTGGGAGGTGGGAGGGGGCAGGCCCTATTGTCACATCTCTGACCAACAAAAACAAATGACAAAATCCATTGAAGGACCACTCCCTCTTCTTGCAATAAAAAACTTAAAATCAAGACACAGTTACAGTTTTTGAAGATTCACAGCAGACAATGGCTCTGCTGAAGCAGGGCGAAGAAATGGGGAGAACTTAAGTCCACATTTCTTGTATAATGAAGCCATTGTCTGCTGTGAAAGGACAGCTTCCACATATTCAAAGTACAAAACTTCTTCCTAAGGAAGTGTTGTGTAAACGTAGGGAAAAGCCTTTATGATTTTCACTGCTGTCTTTAAGAGGGGCTGATGTGCACATAACTCTAGGTCCAAAGCTACCTGATGGCATGGGGAAGGATCACAGGGGTCACACCTCGCATTCCTACCTGAGTGAGAGAGTGAAGGTAAACTGGAGTCATAAGGGAAAGCTTTGGAAGCCAACCAGACTCTCAGATGCAGAGGCAGTGAAAACTCCCAAACACCCAGCCATATTTCCATCTTCGGAGCAAGCCACACCATAACCCTTCCGACTGCAGCTACTTTCCCTATCTAAACAGGAACAGGTCATCTCCTTATCCCTGCAAAGACCAGACACCATGAGGGCCCAATCCTTCCAGGATAGCCGAGGACTCTTACATGCAGTTTCGAGCAGCTAAATCTCGATGAAGAAAATTCCTGTTGCTCAGATACTCCATTCCCAGGGCAATATCCATCATGAACTTCAGTAGTGTCTGCAGAGGAATATGCTAGATGATAGAGGAGACAAGAAGAAAGACTATCTTTTAAAAAGGAAAACTTGCAAACAGTTTCGCCTGAAGGGGAAAGGATGCTTTAATTTATGACAGTGTAGTGATGAAATAAGGAAACAAATCTTTTATTTCCATATCACTAATATCACAAATAAGGTTTTTAAAAAGGAATGAAAAAAACCTTAAACTTCTTGGCAAACATCATATTCTCTTTCCTCATCTTTAAAAGTATTTACAGTGAATGACATTGTTTCTTTTCATAAGGTATGAGGTCGAATGTGATCCTTCCCTGTGTCCTTCAGAGTGGGACAGAGTACACACGTTGCACAGAGGAAGGAAAGGCGGCGAGGTGCGTGTGTGTGGCAGGGGTCTAATGTTTGGGAGGGGAAAAGTCCACTTAGGATGAGCTGTTTCCAATGAGGCACCCCTATCTGCTACCATTTTACTTTGAAATGTTTTGAAAGATACTTGTTTCTTCTAAACAGCAATTAGGAGAGTCTTCAGCTGTTATCACAGGACCAAAGCACTACAAGTACATATTCAGGAATTTTCATTTTGTTCCTGTGGGGCCTGCCTATAAGTTTCAACAGCCTAGTATTTTCTCTAGCTTATAAAAATCAAACTAGATTGCTGTGTTAGAAAAACCAGTCACTGTTGGAATCAGTTATGAGGATGGCTGCTGATAAAACTTCAATGTAGTAATTAAGTGTCTTAGTGCAACCATGGCCCTGCAGAAAAGGATTTGCACAAGTCCCTGGCAATCATGAATGGGTCCATCCATCATGTACCCTCCCCAAGGCACTGGATTTGCCATGGCTTGCTTTCCATACATGAGTTTTACAAAATGGTACTCATGAAGACATTGTATTTTTTAATGATTTTTATTTTCCAACCAAGACACATATCAATTATATACTGTATAAATAAATGAACTGTCTTAATCTTTATCTTTAAGTAAGGGAATTATTTTAAAACCAGGCATGGAAATTTTCTGCCTCTATTCTGTATTATTTGGGTATTTGGCTTTCTGGATACTAATTTCCAGGAAAGGATTTGGGTCCTAAGAAATATTGCATCGTACTGTCATTCATGAAGGTGCAATGAGTATCAGGTACTATTCCTTTGTGCTGTTTTTTTCCTAGAACACTTCTGTTATTCCTGGAGACTGTGACCAAAGTCACTTAAAAATTAATTGTGTAGCACAATTAATAAATGACTTCAGCAAGGTTGTAGGATACATGATGGACACACAAAAATCAACTGTATTTTTATGTACTGGTGATGAATAATCTGAAAATGAAATTAAGAAAATTTCATTTACAATAGAATTAAAATACTTAGAAATAAAGTTAACAAGGAATTGTAAAAATTGTATTTTGAAAAGTGTAAAATATTGAAAGAAATTAAAGAAGATCTGAATAAATGGAAAGATATCCTGTGTTCATGGATAGGAAGACTTAATACTGTTATGATAGCAATACTCCCCAAATTGATCTAGAGATTCAACATAAGCTCTATCAGAATACCAGATGGCTTCTTTGTAGAAATTGATAAGCTGATCCTAAAAGTCATATGGCAACTCAAGGAACTGAGAATAGCCAAAACAAGCTTGAATATGTACAAAGTTGGAGGACTCAAACTTACCAACTTAAAAACTTACTACAAAGCAACTATAATTACGGCAGTATGGTACTGGGATAAAAATACAGATCAATGGAAAAAAATAGAAAGTTTAAGAATAAAGCCATGTATGGTCAACTGACTTTTAGGAAGGATGTCAAGACCATTGACAATAAGGGAAAAATAGTCTTTTCAACAAATGTTCCTGAGACAAGTGAATGGCCACCTGCAAAGGAATGAAATTGAACCTCTACCTCAAACCATATACAGAACTTAACTCAAATGATCAAAAGATGAATCAAAGACCTAGATGTAAGATCACAAACTATAAAATTCTTAGGAGAAAACATAAGGGCAAATCTTTGCGACTTTAGATTAGGGAATGGTTTCTTAGATATGACACCAAAAGCACAAGCAACCAAAGGAAAAAAAGAAAACTGGACTTCACCAAAAATAAAAATGTTTGTGCCTCAAAGAATACCACAAAGAAAGTGAACAGGAAACCCACAAAACGAAGAAAATACTTACAAATCACCCATCTAATAGGAACTCATATCTAGAATACATACAGAACTCAGGCCAGGTGTGGTGGCTCACGCCTGTAATCCCAGCACTTTGGAAGGCTGGGGCGGGTGGATCATCTGAGCTCAGGAGTTCGAGACCAGCTTGGCCAACACAGTGAAACCCAATCTCTATTAAAAATACAAAATTTGCCAGGAATGGTGGTGCACGCCTGTAATCCCAGCTATGTGGGAGGCTGAAGCAGAAGAATCACTTGAACACGGGAAGCAGAGGTTGCAGTGAACCGAGATCACACCAATGCACTCCAGCCTGGGAGACAGAGTGAGACTCCATCTCAAAAATAATAAACAAATAAATAAAAATAAATAAAATATATACAGAACTCTTATAGCCCAATAATAAAAAGACAATCACATTAAAAATGGGTAAAAGGTCAGATAGACATTTCTTCAAAGAAGACATAAAAATGGCCAATAAGCACATAAAAATGTGCTCAATGTTATCAGTCATTAGAGAAATGCAAATCAAAATCATAGGGAGATACCACTTCACACTCACTGGAATGGCTAGAATTTAAAAGTCAGATAATAAGAAGTGTTGGTGAGGACATGGAGAAACTAGAACCCTCACATGTTGCTGGTAAGAATGAAAAATGATGTGGTTATGTTAGAAAACTATCTGGTAGTTTCTCAGAAAGTTAAACATTGAAGTTAACATACGACCCAGCAATTCTACAATTAGTATATACCCAAGAAAATGTAAAGCATATATCAACACAAAAATTTGTACCAAATATTCATAGAGCATTACTCATAAAAGCCCCAAAGTAAATAACCCAACTGTCCATCAACAGATAAATAACCAAAACATGGTATATCTATTCAACAGACTATTATTCAGCCATAAATAAGAATAAAATACTGTCACATGCTATCACATGGAAGAACCCTGAAAACATTATGCTAAGTAGAAGAAGCAAGTCATAAAAGATTACAAATGTATATGATTCTATTAATATGAAATGTCCAAAATAGGGAGAGAGAGAGACTGAGACAGAGAAGTTTAATGGTTCCTTAGAGCTGGGAACAAGGAGGGTAAAAGGGATTAGGAGCTGACAGCTGAAGAGTATGGGGTCAGTTTTGTTTTCTTTTTGTTTTTAGGTGATGAAAGTGTTCTAAAATTGATTGTGGTAATAGTTGCACAACTCTGTGACCGTACTGAAAACCACTAAATTGAATACTTTAAATGGGAGAATTGTATCTCAATAAAGCTGTCATCTTAAAAAAAAAGAAAGCACTGTTCCAGGAAAAGAGAGGGGAGAGAGAGAGAAAGAAGAGACAAAAGAGACAAAAGGCAGGCCTCTCTCTTTTATCTCTGGAGATGGGTGTGTGAGGACGTGATGCTGGAGAAGCTGCTATCTTGTAACCATGTGGAGCACCGGCTGCAGAAGAACAGAAAAAGGTGGAACACTTTGGGGCACTTGATGATGTTGAGGACAAAATGGCCAACTCTGCAGCTGTGCTACCTCTGGGCTTTATTGCATGAGATTCTGTATCTCCGCTGAAAGTCATTTTGAGTTGGGTTTTGTATTACATGCTGGTGAAGCCATTCTACTTGTTGTAGAATCTAAACATTGACCCCAACTTCTCTTTACTGTTTTATCACCCCTCCTCCCATCCTTCCACTGCTTTGCTGTTGCCATGTGAGACAATCTACTTCTCTCAAAACATGGGTATGTTCCCAGATCATTTGGTCTTTGCTCATTCTGATCCTGACTGTGTGCTTCTCTTAATTTTCCACTGTACTCCTCCTACCACTCTTTTGAGGAAATCCATGATGGCAGTGTGGAATTTATTTTTTATTTTTTGAGATGAAGTCTTGCTCTGTCACCCAGGCTGGAGTGGTGCAGTGGCGCGATCTGAGCTCACTACAACCTCTGCCTCCTGGGTGAAAGCGATTCACCTGCCTCAGCCTCCCAAGTAGCTGGGATTACAGGCATGCACCACCATGTCCGGCTAATTTTTATGTTTTTAGTAGAGACGGGGTTTTGCCATGTTAGTCAGGCCAGTCTCAAACTCCTTGAGAGGTGAAGCCAGCTGGACTTCCTGGGTCGAGTGGGGACTTGGAGAACTCTTCTGTCTAGCTACAGGATTGTAAACGCACCAGTCAGTGCTCGGTGTCTAGCTAAAGGATTGTAAATGCACCAATCAGCGCTCTGTAAAAACGTATCAATCAGGGCTCTGCGTCTAAAAGATTGTAAATGCACCAATCAGCGCTCTGTAAAAATGCACCAATCAGCACTCTGTGTCTAGCTAGAGGACTGTAAATGCACCAATCAGCACTCTGTAAAATGGACCAATCAGTACTCTGTAAAATGGACTAATCAGCAGGATGTGGACGGGGACAAATCAGGGAATAAAAGCTGGCCACCCCCAGCCAGCAGTGGCAACCTTCTTGAGTCCCCTTCTGTGCTGTAAAAGCTTTGTTCTTTCGCTCTTCACAATAAATCTTGCTGCTGCTCACTCTTTGGGTCCGTGCCACCTTTAAGAGCTGTAACACTCACTGCGAAGGTCTGTGGCTTCATTCTTGAAGTCAGCAAGACCAAGAAGCCACCCGAAGGAACCAACTCCAGACACATCCTGACGTCAGGTGATCCACCCACCTTTGGCGTCCCAAAGGTGGCTTACAGGCGTGAGCCACCATGCTCGGTCAGCAGTGTGGAATATTTTAAACATTTCTCCAGTAAGAACTCGTTTCTTCCCTGAAGCTCTAGCAGGCTGCTCACACCGCTGTGTGATGCATATGTTATTACAGACTATCTCCCTTTGTACTATTGATCTCCATGAGACCTGGGGTCGTGTCTCATCATCTGCCTGTCTGCCCTGCAGAGCTCCAGCGGTGATGTCTGCCCTGGGTAGACTGGCACTACGGGTCCAGCACCCAAGCCCTGCTGGAGAAGCACGTTTAAATACACTGATATTGGGCCATCACAGTATCAAATACACTGATAATAGTCTTGGGCCGCTCTAGCAGGAACATGAGATATTTGTTCCAGGCAGCAAAGAAAAGATCTGAATAAAAGCTTGATTTTTCTGTTTGTCTATGCACTTTATGTCTTCCATCTTATCTGTGGCTACTAAGTAACAAAATAGGAAACTACATTCCTTTTTATCTTTTTAATACTTGAAAGTTATTTTCCATCATTGAAAATACACTTGTATTTTTTTGCAAATGGAAACTATTCATCAGTCAGTAAAGTCTGTGTACTTGTTTCCCTTACTTGTTATTTTGTTCAAAAGGATATAAGATTACAGCAGAACTTTTGCCAGACACAGATAAGCTGATTCTAAAGTTTCAGTGGAAGGGCAATGAAACCAGAATAGTTAAAACAATTCTGAAAAAGTAGAATGAAGTAGGAGGAATCACACTGGGTGATTTTAAGATTTATAACAAAGCTTCAGTAATCAAGACAATGTGGTAGGGGCAAAGGATGGGAACACAGTTTATCGAAACAGAACACAGGACTCAGAAATGTACAACCAACTGCTTTTAGACAAAGGTACAAAAGCAACTCAGTGGATTAAGGACAGTCTTTTCACAAATGCTATTGGTCATCTATATGCAAAAAAAGCAAACCTTAAACTAAATCTCAAACCCTATACAAAAAATAACTCAGAATTGGTCATATACTTAAATGTAAAATGTAAAACCACACTATCTTTAGAAAAGAAATAGGAGAAAATCTTTTTACTAGAGGTTAGGCAAAGAGTTCTTAGACAAGAGAGCAAAAGCATGATTCATTAAAAAATAAAACTGATAAATTGGGCTTTATCAAAATGTACATTTTTTTTTGCCTGTGTTAAGAGAATGCAATGACAAGCCACAAACTTGGAAAATAAGCTCTGAAAATCACATATCCAACAAAAGAATTGTATCTGGAATATATAAAGAACTCTCAAAATTTGTCAATAAGAAAATCAACAACTCCATTAAAAAATGAACAAAATACTTGAACAGCAGACACTCATCAAAGAGGATATAAGGATGGCAAATAAGCACATGGCAAGATGCTCAACATCATTAGTCATTCAGGAAATGCAAATAAAAACCACGGTGAGATATCACTCTACATCAATCAGGACAGCTATAAGCAAAAACCAGAAAAGCCACCAAAAATACCAAGTCCTAATAAGAATAAGGAGTACTGCATTTTTCACACACTGCTGGTGAGAATGTAAAATGGAGGGGCCTCTCTAGAAAACAGTTTCTTATAAGGTTAAATATGCCCTTACCATATGACCCAGCAACCTACTCTTGGGCATTTACTTTAGAAAAATGAAGACTTCATCCAAAAATCTGTATGTGAATTTTACAGCAGTCTCATTCATGATTGCTAAAACCTAGAAACAACTCATATGTCTCTAAACAGGTGAACAGATAAACTGTGGTATAAGCATACAATGGAATACTACACAGCAATAAAGAAGGAATGAACTATTGATATACACACCTTGGCTGGATTTCAAAGAAATAATGCTGAGTGAAGCAAGCCAGTCTCAAAAGGTTATAAACTGGCTGGGCACAGTGGCTCACACCTGTAATCCCAGCACCTTGGGAGGCTGAGGCGGGTGGATCACTTAAGGTCAGGAGTTTGAGACCAGCCTGACCAACATGGTGAAACCCCATCTCTAGAACAAATACAAAAAAAATTCGCCCGGCGCCTATAGTCCCAGATACTCAGGAGGCTAAGGCAGGAGAATTGCTTGAACCCAGGAGGCGGTGGTGGCGGTGAGCTGAGATTGCGCCCTTGCACTCCAGCCTGGGTGACAGAACAAGACTCTGTCTCAATAAGAAAAAAAAAAATTATACACGTATGATAGACAAAACTATCGGGAGAGAAAAAAGATGAGTGGTTACATGGGTCAGTCACGGGGGTAGAAGGTGTATACAGGGGTAGCAGGAGGGAATTTTGTTGGGTGATAGAACTGTTCCATATCCTGATTACGATTATGGGTACATTAAACTATATAAGTGTTAAAATTCCTAGACTTACGTAACAAAAAGGGAAAACAGGTCAATTTTACTGTATGATAATTTAAAAGAATATAAATTGTTCCTCTATTTCTCCTCTATAAAGATTCAAGAAAGAGATCCTATATGAGGCTCGCCATATTTACACAGGTGTCCAAAACAGGGAGGAGAGTTAAGCTTCACAAATAAAGACAGGCAATTTTGGGCCACCAAATAGCCCTGTGTATTTTTAATCTTTTTGTTACAAAATGCACTCTTGTACAATAACATGAAATTCCCAGACCCGCAATAAATTATTAGAAAAATTGTACAACATACCAGCTAGGCATGGTGGCCTGTAATCTCAGCACTTTGGGAGGCCAAGGCGGGAGGATCACCTGAGGTTGGGGAGTTTGAGACCAGTCTGACCAACAAGGAGAAACCCGTCTCTACTAAAAATACAAAATTTGCTGGGCATGGTAGCGCATGCCTGTAATCCCAGCTACTCGGGAGGCTAAGGCAGGAGAATCGCTTGAACCCAGCAGGCGGAGGTTGTGGTGAGCTGAGATTGTGCCATTGCACTCCAGCCTGGGCAACAAGAGCGAAACTCCATCTCTCTCTCTCTCTCTCTCTCTCTCTCTCTCTCTCTCACACACACACACACACACACACACAAACACACAAAATTATACGACACACCATAAATTAAATGTAAGTAAAATCACCCATCAACATGAAACAAAACCCACTGAAGAAGATGAGGTGCCACCACTCATAGGGATCTGTCTGGGTGCTGCCCTGCTGGGGAGAGGTGCACACAGAATGGGGCAGTCAGAAGAGCATTGAAGGCACACAGTGTGCAGCCTGGGGGCCAATCCTGCTTTCACCATGGCCCCCTGTGCCTCAGTTTCCTCACCTTAGACTCCACTAGTAACTACTTTCTAGGGTTGTTGTGCCATTGGTGCATTAATACATGCAAAATACAGGCTGGCCTACGCTACATGCTTGAGAAAGGTTAGCCACTATCATCCCAGGGGCAGGAGTGTATGTAGTGACGTGAAGGCCATGAGAAATGTAGGCATGGAGTGAACAATGAGAGCTGAATGTCTGAAATCACCAACAATTGTACTAAGGTGTTGGGAATTGTGGGTAATTTTTAAATCCCTTACAGACTTCGTATAATGCAATCATCTTTCTTTTTGGGGGTAAAAGAGGACGAAAATACTCAGCCCTGTCTATAATATTTTCTGTGTTGGACTAGGCCCCTCACCTCTTTGGAAGAGTCTCGGTGATTTTTTAACCGCTTCCTGTGTCTACGGTTAGTACTCATCCTGGTGAAGGATAAGTGCATTCTCATGGAAGAGAACAGGAGTATGTGTGGGCGTGGGGCCAGGGGGGAACTGGAAAAAAGAAACGGGGCCATGCTCCTGGTCACTTAGACTGTCCCTAGGAAGAAGAGAAAGAGTAAAAGGGGGAAAAAAAAGCAAAAGTCCCCTCCCCTGCATCACACACAGGCATAAGATACCAAGAACGTCAGCTGGAAGTAGAGAAGCAGGCTCTGGCATGTGCTGACCCTAAATTGCATCTTACATTTTTGCCTGTTTGTTTCACCTTTCCCAAATTTTAAACAAAGGGCTGTTTCTACACATGGACCTGTCTCTTGGGATGAGGACTAGTGTTTTTCTAAGCCGACTTCCCCCAGGAAGGCCCTCAGTTGTCATTCTTGTCATCACGGCTCACTGTAACTCCATCAGTCACCTGTGACCTGTGGTTACTAAGTTCATAAGTTACTGCAGGTCAGCGCACTTCAGTCTGAGGTTCTGCTTCTCTCTAGTTTCTCCGTGCTGGAAGGATTCAGGGCAGGGGATGCTGCCCCTCTTAGGGGCACTGCTGAGGCAAGTATGCTGGCCTACCAATTCCCAACACGTCTTCTGATCCTGAGGATGGACAGACTCATGATAAAGAGAAGATGAATGGAGTGAGCAAGTTGACCCTCAGTGAACAACTAGAAAGCAACTCCATGCACCCTGCATCCAGAGATGTTATAAGGAACAAGCCAAAAAGAGGGGACTCCAAATACAAGAAGCTTCTCTGACAGCACACGGGGCCCAAACATCTTTTAGAAGGAATGTGGCTTCACTGACAAGAAGATGCTCAATGACTGGGTGTGGGGGGTGGGGGGAAAGGGAACTCACATTTCTCTGCAGCAATCCCTCCTTCTAAGCGGCAGAGCCCGCAGCATATTCCAATCACCATCTCTGATCTATCTGCCAACCTTCTCCAGGTTACTGAAACAAAGAAGTCCTGGTCCTGCCACCATGAGGTTCTGCATCTGTGCACGGACACCACACCCCCCAGTCTAGTTACCTTGCACACTTCCTGCCCCTGTGCCCCCGCTGGGCTCTGCCTGGCCCACTGGGCATTTGAGCCCCTGTGCTCCTGGTGCCCACAGCTCCCTCACTGTGAATAACCAATTGTCTATCTCCTGTTCTCCCCTCACTCACCACCAGCAGGTCAGCTCCATGGGGCAGGAACCACATCTGTCATGTTCCCCCTAGTGTCCTCAGAGCTCAGTGCCCACCTCAGAGTCAGCACTTGTTCACAGAGTGAACTAATGAACTCAATAAACCTTCTTTTTTTATTTTTTTCAGATGGAGTCTCACTCTGTCACCCAGGCTAGAGTGCAGTGGCATGATCTCAGCTCACTGCAACCTCCGCTTTCCTAGTTCAAGTGATTCTCCTGCTTCAGCCTCCCAAGTAGCTGGGATTACCGGTGCCTGCCACCACACCTGGCTAATTTTTGTATTTTTTTTTTTTTTTTTTTTGAGACGGAGTCTCGCTCTGTCGCCCAGGCTGGAGTGCAGTGGCACGATCTCGGCTCACTGCAAGCTCCGCCTCCCGGGTTCACGCCATTCTCCTGCCTCAGCCTCCCGAGTAGCTGGGACTACAGGCACCCACAACCGCGCCCGGCTAATTTTTTGTATTTTTAGTAGAGACGGGGTTTCACTGTGGTCTCGATCTCCTGACCTTGTGATCCGCCCGCCTCGGCCTCCCAAAGTGCTGGGATTACAGGCGTGAGCCACCGCGCCCGGCAAATTTTTGTATTTTTTCATTAGCGATGGGGTTTCACCATGTTGGTCAGGCTGGTCTCGAACTGACCTCAAGTGATCTGCCCACCTCGGCCTCCCAATGCGCTGGGATTACAGGCGTGAGTCACCGCACCTGGGCAGAACTTAATAAACCTTCTTTGGTTAACAGTTTGTGAGTGAGTTTCATGGCACCGCTTCACTTGGAAAAGTGACCTGGCTGACCCTAGGCCACTGTCACCCCAGGTTTGTAGATACATTGGAGTGTGCAGATCTCCACCACACCGGTGCTGCCTGGGACATTTTCCCCTCTGTGTTTTGTCTGCAGAGCCAGTGGGAGTGAGTTTTCATGGTCCCTAAGAACTAATTTCCTTGCACTTTCATCCTGTAGACTCATCAGACCATCAAGTAAGAGCAGCAAGAATTCTTTCCCGCAGCCATTGCTGATGCAGTGAAGGAAGCAGTTGTTCCTAACCGCCCTACTGCACTCAGCGGTCCTGATACTGATGGCAGCTAAAGGGACAAAGGTGGGGTGTGTCTGAGAATGCCAAGGTGTAGACTGGGTGGTGCGGTTCCTTCCCAGGACCTGTGGTTTCTTACGGCTGTGATTAAGGGCAGTGATGATCTGGAGTGACTTTTGCCCTTTTGCCCAGTCAGAGAATGACTGTTGACAGAGGCCAGCCACACCCTGTTCCCACATGTGTCCCAACCAGAGCGCTGCAGGATCGCTGCCTTTTGCAGCAGACGGAGAAGGTGCGTGCAAGGCAGGAAGGGCGTCCTGCTTAGCCAGGCACGTAGTCAGGACACACTCACACTGCCTGCTCGCAGTCCACCGTTTGTCCACAAAACGTAACAGGAGGATACTGTTTTCGTTTCAGATAAGGAGGCCTAGGAAATGAAAGACACAACATCCCCAGTGGCTATGATTCCTTAACGCTACAACCCTCGAAGTCAATACTGAAAATTCACCCTGAAGAAAGGCGGGCGTGCCTGTGGTCCTAAATTTCCTAGATGATCTGCAACTGCCTCTACAGCTACATCCAAAATTCCCAGGGCGTCACAGTACTCACGGTGGGGAAGTCAACGTAGGGAGTAAAATGTTACAAACGTTTTTCAGAACATCGGTTGTGCAGTCCTCTTGGGTCACCAACACTTTTTCAAAGGTTGAAATCCAGAATGGGCTCTGTAAAATTTCTTTTAGGAGAGCCATCTTCAATGGCCTTCCCTTGGTCTGCGAGCTCTGGGGAGTATGCGGCCATGAGGGGTGTGAAGTGCAGAATCAGGAGCCTGGGCCACCCAACTCAAGTTGGTAAAGCTTTGTCCATAAGACTGTGCACACAGCCTCTTACCCCACCGTTAAGCAGGATAATAATACCTGGAGCAGGCCTGCTGTGAGGATAGACCCCACATTTCAACCCCTGGACACACAGGGAGCTCTGAACAAAGATCATTGTCCTCTCCTTCCTGGCTTCCCTTTCAAGGTTAGACGATTTGGTTGTCCTGACTAAGTCACATAAGCCCTGAGAAGCGTTCGGGGGTAACACAAAGAGATCATTACCTTTGGTCCTGTCTCCAATCGGGAATAAAGTAAGTAAGTATGCAGGTCCCCGTATTTCATGAAGGGTAAAATTACCATGGGCTTTGGGATGCCTTGAGAGCTCATTTCTATACATACACCTGAAATTACAAACACAGCATCAATTACAAAGAGCCCTTGTTACTGTGACCAGAAAAGCCCTGCAGGACCACTGGCCAAACCGAAGCCATGTGTTACCAAGTTAACAGTTTAAAAAACCCAAGAGCTCCTCACTCACACCTGTTCTAGAAAATGGAACACACACAGGGTCCACTACTTTTTTTTCCCCCCCTTTCAGATTAATGAGGGCATGAGGGCTCTCACAAATCAAACTGTAACAACTATAGCCATCTAGAAACCCAGGAATTCCTGTTAGACTGAGTCTGAGGGGTAGTGACCCCACAAGATTTAAGGGCGAACTAGTTTCATGTGATAGCTATTTAATCATGTGAAAAAGTCCACTGCAAATGCTTAAACTAGTAAAACAACTTTGAAGGGCTGTAGGTAAAATTCACATCCCTGAATTTTAACAATTTTGTAGAGGAGAAGCTACAATATCATTTATCATGGAATCTGAGAGCCAGAGGCTGTCACCTGATCCCAGGCTTGCAAAGCTCCTGCACTCTGTGGTGTGATCACAAAGTGAGATTGTTCTCATAGTCGGCTAAAGCCAATAGCAGTGAATGAATAACAGTAGTGTATTTGACATAATACTGTATACAAACATTGATTTTCACATCTCTCTGCAGTGTCAGTCATATAAAACTTTGAAAGATCTCAAAAGAATTTAGCGTGTATCCAGTCACAGGATGGCAAAACAAAAACAAAAAACCAAAGCTAGCAGAAAATTCAATTATTTCCAGGTTACTCTTCTCTCTTGGGACAGAGTCACTTATACAGCATCCATTCCATACTTAATCTCCTCTTTTGTAATTTTCGGGTAACGGAGCTGCAAAGCCAAATTACATTAAATCACATTCTATGGAACTGCTAAGTTATATTCCATGAAATCATCAATGTACCATAATCTTAAGAAATCAGTACTTTCTTTTTTTTTTTTTTTTTAGACAAAGTGTCCCTCTTGTTCCCCAGGCTGGAGTGCAATGGTGCGATCTCGGCTCACTGCAACCTCCACCTCCTGGGTTCCAGCGATTCTCCTGCCTCAGCCTCCTGAGTAGCTGGGATTACAGGCACCTGCCACCATGCTTGGCTAATTTTTTTTGTATTTTTAGCAGGGACAGGGTTTCACCATGTTGGCCAGGCTGGTCTGGAACTCCAGACCTCATGTGATTCACCTGCCTCGGCCTCCAAAAGTGCTGGGATTACAGGTGTGAGCCACCGCGCCTGGCCAGAAATCAGTGCTTTCAAATAGGTTAATAAATTACTTCTCAAAGATAACCTGTGGAATTTGTCTACTTTTTCAGCTTTATCCCACTGCTGCCTAACTCATGTATAACCTTAAATTAATAAAAATTATAACACGGCCACCTCTGTGTCTTGCCTTTGAGTAACCAAGGACAATTTAATTTATACTCTCCAGAATTCTGTGGAAAACTCAAACATTCCCGAGCCCATCAGTGTCCAGAAAACGCAAGCTCATGATGACTATCAGCCTTAGAAAACATCACTGTGAAGAGAAGTCTGGGTGGAAACCTCAATGTTATAGTGTTTGTGTTGGGGTTACACAAAGTGTATAACCTCAATGTTATAGTGTTTGTGTTGGGGTTACACAAAGTGTAAACGTATCTACACCAGAGATCTTTCCCTTTGGCACAGAGCAGATCAGCAGAGCCCCTTGGCCACCCACTCCCACATTTCTCAGAAGTACCTAGAAGTCGAATGACATTTGGGTGGCTGAAATCTTTCATGCACGCTGCCTCACTGAGAAACTCCTCGATCTCCCGCTGTGAAAAGTTGTCCACTAAAGGAGAAAAAAGAAAAGGTTAAGTATGGATAATTCACTCAATTAAGGGGAGGGGGTGGGCAACAGCAATTCTGTTCTCTAAAATCCAGGCCAGGAAGAGATGAAACTATAGAGACAGGAAACAGATGGGTGGTTGTCACGGGCTAGTAGGGGTAGGGAAGAGAAGACGGGGCAAACAGGCAAAGCACAGGGGACTTTTAGGGCCAAGAAATAATTCTGTAAGATACTGTAGTGGTGGATGCATGACACTACACATTTGTCAAAACCCACAGAGTTGTACAACACCAAGAGTGAGCCCTAATGTAAAATATGGACTCTGGTTAATAATAATGTATCAGTATGGGTTCATCAATTGCAAAAAATGCAGCTCAGTAATAAAAGACATTAATAATAGGAGAGATTGTGTGTGTCAGGAGGGGACCTATGAGCATTCTCTGTACTTTCTGCCCAACTTTTCTGCAAACCTGAAACTGCTCTAAAAAGTTAAAGTCTAATGGTAAAGAAAAAAAATTCCAAAAAAAAAAAAAAAAAAACCCAAAACCAAGAACAATTCTAACTGATCTGTTGCAATTATATTTGCTTTTGTTTTTTTTTTTTTTTTTGAGACAGAGTCTTGCTCTTTCCCCCAGGCTGGAGTGCAGTGGCAGGATCTCGGCTCCACCTCCCAGGTTCACATCATTCTCCTGCCTCAGCCTCCCAAGTAGCTGGGACTACAGGCGCCCGCCACCACACCCGGCTAATTTTTTTTTTTTTTTTGTATTTTTTAGTAGAGACAGGGTTTCACCATGTTAGCCAAGATGGTCTCGAGTTCCTGACCTCATGATCTGCCCACCTCGGCCTCCCAAAGTGCTGGGATTACAGGCATGAGCCACCGCGCCCAGCCTGTTTTTTTTTAAAAAAGAAAGAACCCACACCTCTCCCTTTCTGTTGGTGTGTGTCCTGCAAGTCTGGTTGCTCAACCACACCTTATGAGCCGGATGCATTTTCACACCACGTTTTTTAAATTAAATTGGCTTAAGAGAGACATTTAAAATTCTGTATTATGCTAAGTGAAATAAGCCAGTCACAAAAGGATGAATATTGTATGAAGTACCTAGAGAGTCAAAATCAGAGACAGAAAATAGAACAGTGCTTGCTAGGGCTGGGGAGAGAGGGTACTGGGGAGTCATTGTTCAGTAGGTGTAGAGTTTCAGTTTTGCAAGATGAAAAGTTTTGGGGCCGGGCGCAGTGGATCACGCCTGTAATCCCGGCACTTTGGGAGGCCAAGGCGGGTGGATCACGAGGTCAGGAGATCGAGACCATCCTGGCTAACAGGGTGAAACCCCGTCTCTACTAAAAATACAAAAAATTAGCCGGGCATGGTGGTGGGTGCCTGTAGTCCCAGCTACTCGGGAGGCTGAGGCAGGAGAATGGCATGAACCCAGGGGGCGGAGTTTGCAGTGAGCTGAGATAGCACCACTGCACTCCAGCCTGGGTGACAGAGCGAGACTCTGTCTCAACATAAAAAAAAAAAGAAAAGTTTTAGAGATGGATGGTAGTGATGGTTGTATAACATTATGAATATGGCTCTTAATATCACTGAACTGTATACTTAAAATGGTTAAGATGGTAAATTTTACATTATGTATATGTTGCCCCAATTAAAAACAAATAAATAAAACAAAAAGTCAGGTTTGCCTTCGGGAATTTGCATTAACAGTGCATAACTACTGATTAAAATCATGCACGAGGGCATCTCTTCCCTGGGGGGTCCAACCTGCAAGTAAATGTAGCTGAGCCTGGGGATTTTGAAGCTAGAGATTATTCTCTCAATCTTTGACAATTAGCAGGGGTGTAATCCCTATGCAAGTTACCCTAATGAAATTAAATAACTGCAGAGCCAAGCCAGAGAAAAAGGGGGTTCCAGGCCCAGCTCCTCCCACTAGGCCTCCTAATATGCGTGCCTATATCCCTAAATAGGGATTATGGAAGGATTCCCCACAGACACACTGTGAGGCTCAAATAAAATCACGGAAGAGCAGGAATGGTACAGAATATGGCTCAGTGCTCAGTTCAGCTCCAGTTAGTATTCTGACTTCAGGGTGCTTTAGTTTCTGGGGGGCTAGTTCCTGAACCTCCTTTCAGTTATGTTCATTTTCTCTTCTTGTTGTCCTGATGAAATGCGGGAATAACTGCAATGTCCTTTGGCTAACGGTGAGTATCGCATAAATATTAGCCATTACGGTCTACTTAAAAAGCAAAAAGCATCGGTTCATGTGGCTTGTTGGTTATTGTGGTTCCTTTTCATAACCGAATTAAGCTTCAGCCTCCAGGCCAGGTGCGGTGGCTCACACCTGTAATCCCAGCACTTTGGGAGGCCAAAGTGGGCGGATTACTTGAGGCCAAGAATTCAAGACCAGCCTGGCCAACATGGTGAAATCCCATGTCTACAAAAAATACAAAAATTAACCAGACATGGTGGTGCATGCCTGTAATCCCAGCTACTCGGGAGGCTGAGGCGGGAGAATTACTTGAACCCAGAGGCAGAGGTTGCAGTGAGCCGAGATCATGCCATTGCACTCCAGCCTAGGTGACAGAGCAATACTCTGTCTCAAAAAGAAAAAAATAAATAAACTTCAGCCTTTTCATTTAAGAGTCTCAGAACATGCTTATAATCTAACTTACGCTTTAATGTCCAGTAACTAGTGGATTTAAATTTTAGGAAGAATCCAACTTTACTTTATTCCCTGATCAAAAATAGTATTGAATAGGTACAAGGGGTTAATAAGGAAGCAACACCAAGAATATTGACAAACGGAGCACCAAATAATCTCCATCCATGATTCGTGATGAAGACTGTGGGTGAAATGCCATATGACCACAGTCTATTTTCTAAGTTCCCCAGTGATAGGCCATGACCAGCCAGACACCCATAGAATCAAATTTAGACAGCTGTGTGTCCTTCCTGGGAGAAGGACAAGGAGAGGAAATGCTACGTTGCTCTGCCGGTGAAATCTGGTCATCTTATGGTAATGAAGAAGCCCAGCACAACCTGCCCCCTTTCTAGCTATTTCAATTAGACAAGTCAGCAAGTCACTATAGTTTCCTTATCTATATAGATTTTGGGACAGGTGCAGTGGCTCACGCCTGTTATCCCAGAACTTTGGGGGACTGAGGCAGGTGGATCATTTGAGGTCAGGAGTTCAAGACCAGCTGGGCCAACATGGAGAAACCCCATCTTTACTAAAAATTCAAAAATTTAGCCAGGTGTGTTGGTGGGTACCTGTAATCCCAGCTACTCAGAAGACTGAGGTGGGAGAATCACTTGAACCCAGGAGGTGGAGGTTGCAGTAAGCCAAGATGGCACCACTGCACGCCAGCCTGTGTGACACAGTGAGACTCCATCTCAATTAAAAAAAAAAAAAAAAAGGATTCGAGAGGGCCTAGACTGCATAGATTTTAGAGTGTCCTAACTGGCATCTAGCACTATTTTTTTTATTTATTTTTTTATTATTATACCTTAAGTTCCAGGGTACATGTGCACAACGTGCAGGTTTGTTACATATGTATACATGTGCCATGTTGGTGTGCTGCACCCATTAACTCGTCATTTACATTAGGTATATCTCCTAATACTATCCCTCCCCCCTCCCTCCTCCCCCCTCCCCACAATAGGCCCCGGTGTGGGATATTCCCCTTCCTGTGTCCAAGTGATCTCATTGTTCAATTCCCACCTATGAGTGAGAACATGCGGTATTTGGTTTTCTGTTCTTGCGATAATTTGTTGAGAATGATGGTTTCCAGCTGCATTCATGTCTCTACAAAGGACACGAACTCATCCTTTTTTATGGCTGCATAGTATTCCATGGTGTATATGTGCCACAGTTTCTTAATCCAGTCTGTCACTGATGGACACTTGGGTTGATTCCAAGTCTTTGCTATTGTGAATAGTGCTGCAATAAACATACGTGCATCTAGCACTATTTTTGTCAACACTGTAATTTGTTCTCCTCCACACTGACATCAAAGTGAACTTTCTGGAATGTAACCTGCTCTGTTCTTACTTGGTTAAGACTCTTTTTTGTTTGAGACTTGAGTCTCACTCTGTCACCCAGGCTGGAGTCCAGTGGCGTGATCTAGGCTCACTGCAACCTCTGCCTCCTGAGTTGAAGCGATTCTCCTGCCTCAGCCACCTGGGATTACAGGTGCGTGCCACCATGCCCAGCTAATTTTTGTATTTTTAGTGGAGACGGGGTTTTGCCATGTTGGTCAGGCTCGTCTCAAACTCCTGACCTTGTGATCCGCCCGCCTCAGCCTCCCAAAGTGCTGGGATACAGGCCACCGTGCCCAGCTGGTTAAGACTCTTAATAGCGCTCTACTCCTTGCAGGATAAAGCAGGTTCTTGGCTATGATTTACAAGACCCTCCCTGCCCCACTGCTGGCTCTCTTCCCATCTTGCTTGGAAGTTCTAGCTTATGATAGCAACTCTTCATATGCCTTGACCAAGTATTTCTCCTCCTTCTGGGGAACTTACTTTCCAGGCAGCCCACAGCTTCCTCAGGGCCATGCAATCATCCTCAAATAAGGAAGTGGCCCCACCACACTAGACAGGTCGGCCAGAACAACCCCTGGGGTCAGATGTTGCCATCAGATCACCACTGCCTCAGCAATTCATGCTCTCCTTTGGAGCTGTTAGCTCTACTAGATGAGAGAGAGTGAGAGAGAGAGACAGTGAGAGAAAGAGAGAGAGCAAGACAGAGAGTATGTATGCATAGGCATGCAGGAGTTAGTAAAACTTAAAAAAATGTTATTGCCTTGAGTATAAAGAATATGTAGGCCGGGCATGGTGGCTCATGCCTGTAATCCAGCACTTTGGGAGGCTGAGGTGGGCGGATCACAAGGTCAGGAGATCGAGACCATCCTGGCTAACACGGTGAAACCCTGTCTCTACTAAAAATACAAAAATTAGCCAGGCGTGGTGGCAGGCACTTGTAGTCCCAGCTACTTGGGAGGCTGAGGCAGGAGAATGGCGTGAACCTGGAAGGCAGAGCTTGCAGTGAGCTGAGATTGCACCACTGCACTCCAGCCTGGGCGACAAAGCAAGACTCTGTCTCAAAAAAAAAAAAAAAAAAAAAAAAAAAACCCACAAAAGAATATGTAATGCATGCATGAAGAGCTCATTATAGTAATTCCCCCTTGGCGACCAGTGTTACTCATTGCCTTCTGACCCACTGGCAACTGAGATTGTGACATATAGCCTCATGGAGCACCCAATACTGAAGCAACTGCCCACCCCAGAAGAATGGGATTCATCATTGATAACTCACACTTCATGGTCTTCACTGCCACTTTCTGAGAGGTCCCATCTTCCTGCTTAAGATTTCCTTCCATTACAGACCCAAACTCTCCTGTGAAGTGAAAGAACTCTGTATGGACACTGTGCAAATTCTCCCCTGACCACAGAAATGCTACAATGCCAGGGCTGCTGGCTTCACGTGGTATGAGAGCATCTCACCCACGGGTAGCCAGGCAGAGCCGGCCCAGGCCACCCGCATCGCAAACCAGGGCGATGCACCGCACTCTAGTCTCCTGCTTGTCATGAGCTTGGGTGGCTTGGGTCTACCTTTGCTCATCACTTTATTAAGCATTATAACCGATCCAAGACACTTAGAAGAGAACATGAAAAATACAATTGAAGTTTCTAAAGCACAAACTCTTAATACCATTATCATTCATCCTAAGAACAACTTAACAAGTTAAATATGTATTTTCATTTTTGTTCCTAATTAGAAAGATGCCAAGAACAATAAACTTAAGAACTAGAGGAATAATATTAAAGTACGTAGGAAACTAATCAATGAATTACATGCTTTTCAATGAAGAACGAAAATTAATATTTTTCAAGGACCTGTATGTGCTAGGCATTGAAGAGAATCTTTTCATTTGCCAGATCTGAGTTTCAAAAATCAATAGTCTATCATTTTAAATAATAAAATATAACTATCCATAGTATAACTCAGAGTCCTAAGATGGTATTTTATTTAATAAATACATGTTAAAGAACTATTCTAAACTGCTTACCTTTTTGTCCCACATTTTATTAGAATTACTTTAAACTGCTTACCTTCGCCCAGAATTTTTCCAAGAATTAGAAGATTCCTGTCAATCACAACATCTTCTAGTTTATTTTGTAGTTCCTCGCTGACTCCCAAGCTATGTACTGAAAAAGGAGTAATTTAGTATGTATAAAAATTGTCAGCATGCTTTCTTTCACTTAATAACTAAAATGAAATAAAGTCCTGTATAATAAACATTCCTGCCGGGCGCAGTGGCTCAAGCCTGTAATCCCAGCACTTTGGGAGGCCAAGATGGGCGGATCACGAGGTCAGGAGATCGAGACCATCCTGGCTAACACGGTGAAACCCCATCTCTACTAAAAAATACAAAAAAACTAGCCGGGCAAGGTGGCGGGCGCCTGTAGTCCCAGGTACTCGGGAGGCTGAGGCAGGAGAATGGCGTAATCCCGGGAGGTGGAGCTTGCAGTGAGCCGAGATCTGGCCACTGCACTCTAGCCTGGGCAACAGAGTGAGACTCCATCTCAAAAAAAAAAATAAATAAATAAAATAAAATAAATATTCCTTATTTATTTATTTATTTATTTATTGAGCCAGAGTCTAGCTCTGTTGCCCAGGCTGGAGTGCAATGGCACAGTCTTGGCTCACTGCAACCTCTGACTCCTAGGTTCAAGTGATTCTTGTGCCTCAGCCAGCACAAGTATCTGGAACTGCAGGCACGCACCACCACACCCAGCTAATTTATGTATTTTTAGTAGAGACGGGTTTCATAATGTGGGCCAGACTAGTCTCGAACTCCTGACCTCAAGTAATCTGCCCACCTCGCCCTCCCAAAGTGCTGGGATTACAGGCGTGAGTCACCACAGCCAGCCCCTTTTCTCATTTTGTATCTATTATTTCTCTCCCCAAATTGCCAGTAATGAAACTTCATACTTTATTATGATTAAACTAAGTATAATGAATCTTTCAGGGCAAGGTTAATTCTGAAGAATTACAAAAATGAGAACCGTATTTCTCTTTCTGTAGTGTGGTAGCAGCAGCCGGCAATCAGATTCATGTAGGGGTGGTTTGCCTTTGACTTAAAGGGGTAAGGAAGGTAAGTCAATAGGTACTTTCTAGTGAATTCTTTACTATTAATATTATACCCTTAACTACAGTATACAAAAGAACCACACTTCCCCTACCCTCCCATGCCATGGATGGAGTCTCACAAACCACAGAAAACATCTAGAGAACAAGCTCTTATTTTACATACTGTATATAAAACCTCATTATAACAGCTTAGCTAGGGCTAAAATGAGCACTTTGAGGAATTGGAGAATACGATTTTCTATAATAAAATATGTAATATAGTAAGATATATAATAGATGTGTTGTGTTGGCAACAAGAGAAATTAACCAGAAGGAGACCAGTTCAACAACTCCTGGCAAATGATTCAGTCTGGACCATAGTTAAGGCATCAACAAGCTCTTGAAAGAAAAAAAAAAATGTGGATAATTAGGACACATTATTTCTCCGAGAAAAAACTTTATCCAGTGGTTCTCCAATAAAGGAGAGAAAGTGGTCTAAATGACAAATTTTTAAATTTTAAATTAAAAAAAATTGAGGATATCTAAAAGTCAAAACTTACAGACTAGAAACGTAAAGCAACTAATAATATTCTACACCAAGCAAGTTTCTATTTCATAGCAACCTGTATTCTGTCATTTTCATAGATTTTCTTTACTGGGGGCAAAAATCCAGAAGCATGAATTTGTTAATATTTGCATGTTCTTTCTATACTTTTTCTGAAATTATTCAGGAACACTAGTATCTGTTTAGTTCCACTGTTTAAACCAGAAGCCCCCACTGTCTGATTCAGCAAAGCTCAAACCATAATTACTATAAAGCATGTTGGCACATCATCCTCGGAGTTGGTTGCCAGGAAAACAGGAAATGAGGCTCGAGATTATGTCCGCTAGTTATAAGTTTTCTTTAAATCCCTGACCTCGGCCGGGCGCGGTGGCTCAAGCCTGTAATCCCAGCACTTTGGGAGGCCGAGACGGGCGGATCACAAGGTCAGGAGATCGAGACCATCCTGGCTAACATGGTGAAACCCCGTCTCTACTAAAAATACAAAAAACTAGCCGGGCGAGGTGGCGGGCGCCTGTAGTCCCAGCTACTTGGGAGGCTGAGGCAGGAGAATGGCGTAAACCCGGGAGGCGGAGCTCGCAGTGAGCTGAGATCCGGCCACTGCACTCCAGCCTGGGCGACAGAGCGAGACTCTGTCTCAAAAAAAAAAAAAAAAAAATCCCTGACCTCTACCCATCTTCTGTCACCCCAGAAGGTTCCTCTTTTCTGCCACATTTCATGACATTAGGAGTCCTTTTAACCCCAGGTTAAGCTCCTGATTCTAGTAAACTAGCCCGCAGAGCTGTGCATAGCAATATCTATCTACTTGCGGCTTTTAAAGACATTTTGTACATTAAAAATACCCATTCGTCTTCGATACCTTTGGCTTTTGTTAGAAATCTGTCTGTTGTTCTTTCTTTGTTCTCAACTATTTTAACTTTTGCCAAAAAGGGAAATGAAAGCCAACTTACAGGTAAGTTCAATGGCTCGCCGACAGAAGGACTTCTTTGCTATATAATTTACCACTAATTCAGAATCCTCCTCTGTGAATGCATTCCTGGGTGAATGAAAACAAAGATACTTCACTATAAAAACAGGGCTACTGGGGCAGGTGCTGATTCCACAAGGATGCTACAGAGCTTCCCCTTTTCAATGGGCTCTTCTACAACAAAAACTTTCCCCCTAGAAGAAATATGTTTCTTTCCTTTGATTTATTTTAGACTTACTTGGCAATATTGAAACTACTCTAGCTAGGTACCATCAAGAACAGAGAATAACAGACAAGCTCCCAGTGGCCAAAGCTGTAACAATCTGAGCAAGAAACTAAAGTAATACTAGACTATGAGTATAAAATGAATATCAATGAGTTCATACTTATGAAAATATGATTGAATGAATGAATGGAACAAAACACACCAATCTCCTGTGGTGAAGGATTCCAAATATTTTATGTAGCTAGTAAGGGGTGGAGGGAGTTAAATCCTTACGCTGTGAGTATGGGCTTGCATAGGGACTTGCTTCCAAAGAACAGTAGGGAAAGGGAGAAAAAATAACTTCATGGTAGAGAAACCCAGCAAATACTACTTCCGCTAGGTGATCAATGTCAACATCAGCAATGAAAAATCATGTTAATATGCACCCTTGATAAGAAGTGATGACAATGGCACTTTAATTCTGTGGCTCTTCCTCTCAATCACCCATAACCCCTGCTCATTATCAGCAAAACATCGAACAAATTGCAACAGAGGGGCATCCTATAAAACCCCCAACTAACACTTCTGAAAACTGGCAAGATCATCAAAGACAAGAAAGGTCTAAGAAACAGCCACAGCCAAGAGGAGCCTAAGGAGATGTGACGACTGACTGTAAAATGTGGCGTCCTGGATGGGATCCCAGAACAGAAAAGGGACATTAGGTGAAAATTAAGGAAATCTCAAAGTAGAGATGTTAGCTAATGACAATGTATCAATATTGGCTCATTAACTGTAACAAATGTATTATACTAATTGTCAGGACCCTGAGCCCAAGCTAAGCCATCATTTCCCCTGTGACCTGCACGTATACATCCAGATGGCCTGAAGCAACCGAAGATCCACAAAAGAAGTGAAAATAGTCAGTTCCTGCCTTAACTGATGACATTCCACCATTGTGATTTGTTCCTGCTCCACCCTAATTGATCAATTGACTTTGTGACAATACACCCTCCCCTCCCTTGCAATAAGGTACTTTGTGATATTCCCCCCGTCCTTGTGAACGTACTTTGTACGATACACCCTCTCCACCCTTGAGAAGGTACTTTGTAATATTCTCCCCACTCTTGAGAATGTACTCTGCAAGATCCACCCCCTGCCCGCAAAAAATTGGTCCTAACTCCACTGTCTATCCCAAACCTATAAGAACTAACAATAATTCCACCACCCTTTGCTGACTCCTTTTTCGGACTCAGCCCGCCTGCACCCAGGTGATTAAAAAGCTTTATTGTGGCCAGGCACGGTGGCTCACGCCTGTAATCCCAGCACTTTGGGAGGCCAAGGCGGACAGATCATGAGGTCAGGAGATCGAGACCATCCTGGTTAACATGGTGAAACTCCGTCTCTACTAAAAATACAAAAAATTAGCCGGGCGTGATGGCAGGCGCCTGTAGTCCCAGGTACTCGGGAGGCTGAGGCAGGAGAATGGCATGTACCTGGGAGGTGGAGCTTGCAGTGAGCCGAGATAGTGCCACTGCACTCCAGCCTGGGTGATAGAGCAAGACCCCGTCCCAAAAAAAAAAAAAAAAAAAAAAGCTTTATTGCTCACACAAAGCCTGTTGATGGTCTCTTCACACAGACACGTGTGACACTAATAATGTAAGCTGTTAATAATAGAGGAAACTAGGTATGGAGCATATGAGAAGTCTCTGTACTATCTTCTCAATGTTTCTGTAAAATTAAAACTGTTCTAAAAATAAGGCTGGGCGTGGTGATTCATGCCTGCAATCCCAGCACTTTGGGAGGCTGAGGCAGGAGGATCACTTGAGCCCAGGAGTTCAAGACCAGCCTGGGCAACAAGGTGAGATGCCTCATATCTACAAAAAGTAAAAAAATTAGCCAGAAATGGTAGTGTGGGACTGCGGTCCCAGCTAATCGGGAGGCTGAGATGGGAGGATCACTTGGGTTCCGGAGGATGAGGCTGCAGTGAGCTATAACTGCACCACCGCACTCTAGCCCGGACGACAGAGCAAGATGCTGTCTCAAAAAAAGAATTAATTTTAAAAATAAAAAATGAAGCCTATTTTAATAATCCATTTAGTCACTGTTTTAGACTAATTGGTGGGAAAGTATTATGAATTAGAAAGTCCAGATTACAGATTTAATCTCAATTTACCTTAGGTACATAGGTTATTTCAAAGAGATACACAATTAAAAAAAATACTGATGTACAAAAAGCAAAGCACTTGGAAAGATGTACGCCAAAATAGCAACCAAGACCAACTATGGGCCTGAGATGGGTCTCACTTTCTCCTTTTGACTGTTCTATGTAATCTGATTTTTTAAAAATATAATGTTATTTTTATAAGTAAAAATAAAAGTATTTTCATTTAAAAATGAGCTGGAAAGCGGTTTTACAAAAGGAACAAATGAATAGATCTTGTAGTAAGGATCCATGGGAACTGACTTTGGCAGAGATAAAAATAACCTGTTACAAGTCTTTGTTTTAAGCTTCTGCTGAGCTTAAGGGTTCCTGGAAATAGTTTTATTTTTAAATATTTGAAATAGTATTGTAATCTTGTTAATATATTTGCTGCGCTCAGCAGCCCCACTTTTTGGTAATGTGACATGTGCTGCTCTTTCTGGCTGGAATGCTCTTCTTCTCTCTCATCTAATGAATACCTGCTCTTTCTTTAGATCTTAGCTCTGGTGTCAGCCACTTCTGCACGAAGGCCTTCCCTGACTTTCTTCACGCAGCCAAATTTTTCTGACACATTCTTACCCCTTTACATAGAATTTATTACAGTTGCCATTGTTAATCTATTCTGTGACGGCTTGACTACTGCCTGACTCCCCATGAACTGTGAACCCCATGAGGGCAGGATTTTGTTCACCACTGTATTCCAGGCAACTGCAGTGCCCAGTGCCTAGCAGGCCTTTAATACATATTAATGGGCTACTCTTGCAGCTTCTGCAGAGGTTCTCCGTACTTGTTTTATGATGAGCCCACATGTCACACCAAGATCCTGGGATGTATTTTAGTCAATTATATGTTCAAGATTTAGATCAGATTTTGTCCACTTCTTTAAAATAGTCATTCTTAGAATTCACATACTAAGATATAACAATTGTAAGAATAGGCTTGTAAAGACTAAAGTAACTGACCCCTAAGACTGGGATGAACACAAATAAAGGGCAGCCTGGCTGCCAATCTTAAGCCCTTCCCACGCCTATGGCAAGTCTTGGAGCGAGTGGGATGTTCTAGTAGCATTCTGAAGGTGGAGCAATGAAAGAGGGAGGCTCAGCCCCCTCCAAAGTATAGCCATACACTCCTCACTCAATCTGTCCCACTCCAACCTGCCAACAACCCTTCTGGGTTCAAGCAATTCCTGTGCCTCAACCTCTCAAGTAGCTGGGATTACAGGCATGTGTCATCATGCCCAGCCAATTTTTGCATTTTCTGTAGAGACAACGTTTTGCCCTGTTGGCCAGGCTGGTCTCAAACTCCTGACCTCAAGTGATCCGCCTGCCTTGACCTCCCAAAGTGCTGGGATTACAGGTGTGAGCCACCGCCCTCGGCCTATTTTTAAGGCTTCTAATAAAAGTCCTCACTTAACAGCAACCCAGTTTGAGTAGCAAAGGCCTACTGATACTCTTCTCTGTAAAGGAACCCTTTTCAGGGCTGGCTTTTGCTGGCAGCTGCTTCTGTAAGCCATGGCCTAAGTCAGGAAGCTGCCTGAGCCTAGGGTATGCGTAAGGTAGGGCAGCCACCTGGGAGCAATGTGAGCAGCTGGCCCAACAGGAAAGGCATAATCACTTGGTATAACAACCTGGTCAATAGCAGTGAGCAAACATTTTTAGCTGGGAGACTTACCCAAACTTTGTCTCCTGAACTCTTTTTCTGACGGCCAAGGAGATGTATAAAACTAACCCAATCAAAATAAATCCACAAAAGCAGCCAAAGATGATGAGCACAGGATCTGCGTTGCCAGGCGCTGGAGTTGAAGAGGGGGCATGATCTACCCAACCTGGTAAAATACCAATAGACCAATCACGGGTTTGAAATATATGAGAAACATTGACTTGTAACAGGGAAGAACAAATACTCAAAGCTTTCAGAACTCAGTTAAATCTTTTGTAATCTACAAATACAGGCAGGCCTCCCTTTGCGTAAGCTGACACCATGCAAAGAGATCTTAATAACTGATGGGAAAGTAGCTTGATTTACTCATTCCACAACGTATATATAGATCAAAATGTCACGTTGTACTCCAGAGGTATATATAATTTTTCAATTGTTAATTAAAAATAGTAATTTAAAAATCAATGAGAAAACTCACGTCAGTTATACATGTACAAGAAAATTTTAAAAATTACAACTAATATTTACTTGCACTGTAGTTTAAAAATGTGAGAAACATGAAAAATTAAAGTGTAATTTCTTTGTAAAAAACGATCGAGAGTAGGTTGAATAGTTTGCCTTCTAGTCATGTAACTTATGATACAGAAAAAACATAGTTTCTCTGTTTTGGAGAACTGTCACATTCCTAAGTTTGGACCCGCGGCTAATACTTTATCTTTTATTCTTTCAAGGTTGTAAAATATCTCTCAGTATTCCTTCAATGTTGTTTTTTGACGGTGTCGCTTTCTCTGGGACATTTTCAACATTTTTGTCACAATCTCTTCATGTATTTGCATAAGTTCACCTTCACTAAGGACCGCTGGTTCACATCTAACGTTTATCAGCGGGGGCAGTAACAACTTTCCATAGTCTTACATTCAATTCAAATTTTACGTTGAACACTATCACTTTGCATTTCTTTGCTGTGCTTTTACCTTTGTTCACCAACTCCCTCTTTCAATTACCCATTTTTGTAAATTGGCATGTGGGTTTGTCCCTGGGAGACAAGGAGGCAACACCGCCACATGTCTCCGCTAGGTGGGCACAAAAAGAATGACAAAGGCGCAGTGACCAATCACAACAGACTTTGAAAGAAATGACGCCATTGGTCCTGAGAGTGATGTGCATCTGTTATTTCTACAGTGATTGGTGGCCTGAAGAGCCAGCCGCCCGAGTTTATGCTTTCTGCCATTATAGTTAATATAGAATGGTGACTAAAATTTGAACTATATTGTTGGGGCATGGCTGTTTTTTAACTGTGGTAATTGAAATTTGTGCATACTGGAGCCAGGCAAGGTAAGGAATGCCTGCATAGCCAACATGGCTTCACCATGTTGGCCAGGTTGGTCTGGGACTCCTGACCTCAAGGGATCCGCCCGCCGCAGCCTCCCAAAGTGCTGGGATTATAGGCATGAGCCACCGCGCCCAGCCTAAACTCCGATTTTTTAAAGCTGTCCCTTTAGAATCAGAATTTCATTGTCTTTGTTCTTGTTTTGTTTTGTTTCGTTTTGGAGATGGGGTCTCACTTTGTCACCCAGGCAGAAATACAATGGCGTGATCTTGGCTCACTGCAACCTCCACCTGCCGGGCTCAAGCAATCCTCCCAAGTAGCTGGGACCACAGGCGCATGCCACCACACCCTGCTAATTTTTGTTGTTGTTGTTATTGTTTTTGATAGAGATGGGGTTTCACCATGTTGGCTAGGCTGGTCTTGAACTCCTGAGTTCAAGTGATCTGCCTGCCTTGGCCTCCCAAAGTGTTGGAATTACAGGCGTGAGTCACCATGTCCAGGCAGAATCTCAGTGTCTTTGAATTTCTACCAGGTAGACACATCTTGCCTCCCCATCACCAGTTACTAGTGTTTCCCAGGAACTGTGCCTATGGGCTGCAGGAACGTAATATGGTTCCATTTCAGCACCAAAAGGGAGAGCAAGTTTGAGGGTCCCTGGTAACAGACAGGTGGGAACTCAGTCATCTGCTCACAAGTTCTGTCTGCTATTGGGTACAAAGGTCATTTTTGGCAAAAACTTAATGTATAAGCACACTGATCTAGATGCCTATCCATGGACTTTATGACAGTCATTTAACATTAAACAACCTAGGGAAGGTGAGAGTCAAACAAAGTGGCTCCATTGGGTTATGGAGTGAGCACAGCACTTGGTTCACTTGGGGTACCACGGTGGCACCGTGCCAAAGGACATTCCAGCAACATGCAAAAGCCAACACGTATGGCTGGGCATTTAGCTCAGTGGGCCCAGGACAGTCTGAGGATGGCTTCCATAGGAAATATTTCATATTCTGTGCAGACAAAGCACAAGGCATGTTACCCAAGGCTTGAATGGGTAAAAACATGGCAAAGCAGTACTGTTTGAAACACAGCAAAACAAGCACCAGCAAATAAATTGTCCCAATTATAGACAGCTAAGGATTAGCTATATCATTTATCTAAAATTCAGTCATGTACAGTATATATCATTGCAACTAAGTTCAATAAGTAAAGCCAAAGTTGGCATCTGAAAAGACTGATCTCCCAAGTAAGTTATTACCATTAATAGTAACTACAGGAGGGACCTATGGGTATCAGCAGTTCTATAAAGCATGTTATCATATCCTATCTTTATCAGTGGAAAAAGTATTTTTGATTCTTATTTTTCCTTTTTTTTTTTTGAGACAGGGTCTCGCTCTCTTACCTAGCTAGAGTACAGTGGTGTGATCATAGCTCACTGAAACCTCTGCCTCCTGGGTTCAAGCAATCCTCCCATCTCAGCCTCCCAAGTAGCTGGGACAACAGGCATGATCCACCATGCCCAGCAAATTTTAAAAATACGTATTTTTTTGTAGAGACAGGGTCTCACTATGCTGTCCATTGCCCAGGTTGGTCTCCAACTCCTCCTGCTTTTGACTCCTGAAGTGTTGAGATAAGCCCAGCCTTATTTTTCATTCTTTAATCAGCCATCCATCCCCCAGGTTACTTTCTGGCAATCTGTGTACTGCCTGGACCATCACACCCTATCAGCCCTTACTGGGTATAGCTCTCACCGTGCGCAGGGATAAATATTTTCACGGGGTCACTGAAGGGCCCGACTCCCCCTTTTGTGACGGCTGCAATCCTCACTGTGCACGTAGCATTGTGGACTTGAACAGAGATCTGAGCTCGGCTGTTATTCTGGCCAACTTCCTCCAAGAGCTCTTTCTGGGGACAGAGAGGAAAAGAGGAAATGAAAACACTGACGGCCAGGCAAACTGCAGGCATGTCTATAGTTCCTTCTGAGGGAAGCCGTCCTGCCCACGTCTGGGGCCAGAAGCCACACTTTCACAGCATTCCTTCCTCACTCAGGCCATGGCCAATGGAACCAAAAGGCGAGTAGGGACAGGATGCAACCTCAAGTTTTGGGGGGTGTTGGCAAGCTAGGGCTATGAGGGCATGGCACTTACAGTGGTCCTAAAGAAGCTTCTGGAAGAGAGGGAGCACGTAGTAGATGCACCCAGATGGCAGACAAGACTGACTCCTTGAGCCCTCAATCCTCAGAACCACCCACAGCACAATACACCAGTCACATTGTCCCTTGACACTGTCCACCTGCCACCTGCCCTTGAACCAGCATGAGTGGCCTCCTGTTCTTTGAAATTATAAGCAGTTTGACTAAAATCTACCTGGAAGAGGGCACTGACACTTTTTTTTTCTTTCAGTGTGACAAATGTACAACTTGCTCAATTTTCAAAACTCTGGTTTTACTTTTATTTGTATGTTACTTAAAAGTCAATGTCATTCAAACAAAGGGAAAAAAATAACCAGAACTAAGGGTTTATACGACACCTTCCTCCCCTTTTCCAAACCTCTATAATCATAATGTTCTCTGGTGTAGGAAACTAATGTTGCATTTGGGCTGGCTTTTCAAATGGAAATTGTAGGGGTTGTGAAAGCTGAAACAAAGTTCTAGGAACATGTCTTTATCTCTGAATTTTGGAAATTTGATTTCAGAGACAGAAAGAAGTCTCAGGTCATGTAGGTGACAGATGTCACAGGTCATCAATGAACAGCAAAGGCAGTTCTATTGGTAACTGTATTCCCTGGTCACTCACTCTCAAGCCAGTCATTTTGCTAGTGATGGTGAAGGATAGAACCATCTCAATCCTTAAGGAGAGAGCAGTCCATCATTCATGACCAAGGGGGCACCCGGGTTGGCCATCCAGAGACTGTTTCCAAATCTAAATAGGCAGTGGACATCAGGACCCAGAAATGTCCCCTGCAGAAAAAAAACAAGCTGTTTTTTCTGCTCCCGCACCACAATAGTCAACACAGAAGGCTTCTGTGACCTCTGGTCACCAAGAAGTGTATGAGAATTTTTCCCTACAAACAACCAGTCAGTTCCACAGCAGACACCAGCTGGGCATTCTCCAACCCAGTTCAATTCTAATGCTATCACCTGGAGATAGTGTCAGATCCCACAGGGTGAGGGCTCAGCCGCCAAGAGCCCCCCCAATTTCAGATGCAAATCACAAGCCCCAGGTAGTTTGACCTGTACTTCTGACCAGCTGGCTATAAATCAGGGACTCCATGACCCCCTCCTTGAGTTTGTTTAATTTGCTAGAGTGCTCACTCTAGGAAAAGACATTCACTGGTTTATTTATTTTTTCTTTTTTTCTTTTTGAGATGGAGTCTTGCTCTGTCACCCAGGTTGGAGTGCAGTGGCGCTATCTCAGCTCACTGCAACCTCCACCTCCCGGGTTCAAGCGATTCTCCTGCCTCAGCCGCCCAAGTAACTGGGACTACAGGTGCCCGCCACCATGCCCGGCTAATTTTTGTATTTTTGGTAGAGATGGGGTTTCGCCACATTGGTCAGGCTGGTCTCAAACTCCTAACCTCAGGTGATCCACCTGCCTTGGCCTTCCAAAGTGCTGAGATTATAGGCGTGAGCCACTGCGCCCGGTCTCACTGTTAAGGGTTTAATGAGTTCCTTTATGTAAAACACATAAGTACATGATCTGGCATTCTGCAAGTAATCAGTGGTGGCTATGATTATCCTTAGATCATGTTCAAGGTGGTGCTACAGTTGGGTCTTCTTTCTCTATAAATAAATACAAAACCTTACAGAATTGACTTTATGGTATCTTTCAAGTCTTGGTGCATTAGAGAAAATCATCAAGGCTGTCTAGTTCCCCAAACCAAGAAGCTTATTTGACCCATTCATGGAGTTTACCTCCATGGTAGGTTTCTCCTCCAGGCAAAATGTACCCTATTTGATCAATCCCTGGGTTTCAGAAGTGGTTCAGATCCCTGGTTGGCCATGAGAACCTTGCCTATTCCTCATACTTTAAGATAACGCCAGTTCAAATGCTCTGCTCTCCTTTGACAGTGAGAAAGAGGGAGAAAAGGAGAAAGGAAGAGGTGGTGGGCACATGCCAACATCCAGGCACACAGCTCAGCTCATTAGGGGAACTTGTTAGGAGGCCAAGGTCTTGGGCCAAGTACACTGCAGCTTCCCTGAGTCTTTAAAGAAGTTGGTTTTCCGGGAGGCAGATGTTGCAGTGAGCCGAGATTGTGCCACTGCACTCCAGCCTGAACGACAGAGTGAGACTCTGTCTCAAAAAAAAAAAAAAAAATTTGGTTCTACATATCATGCTGTCTCAAGGCTATAAGAATCTCTGCTATGAGATTCCTTCTAAGATCTATACCCTTTGAAAACGAAGAGTAAACTAGCATTGGAGCAATAAACCCAAAGCAATGAGCTCCATAAAAATTGCACATATAAAAATGTGTCTCTGCCTAACGTTTAGGCGATTCTGGGTCAAAGTTAAACAGATTTATTTTCTGTTGAACTTCAAAGAGCCTTGAACTTGCCAGTATACATGTTGGGCCTTCAAGGTGGTATACTATGCAATATTTTATAACTCTATTTGCTCACTGAACTCTTTTTTCACGCACAGACACTTTATGGGAATGAGGGTGGGGTGGGAAATACTAGTCCAACTTAATAAAAGACTGTCCCCTTCACAGAGAGAAATTCTCCAGCTGGTTTAGATGGTGTAGCTGGGCCTACAGATCAAATCCATAATGCCATAAGTGCCTACAAAGCAAGGTCAAGGCCCTGTGTTCAGACAGTACAAAGACGAGAAAGACCTGCCTCCAACTTCAAAGAGAACACATTGTATTTGCTCCTTATCTTTGGATTTTAAGCTCTGATTTGGAAGGCAAGTAATTGCAAGAAAAATAGAACAAAAAAAGTAGGTATCATCATTGAGATATAATAAATATCCATACAGTAAAGATCAAAGGATTCTTAGTCTGAAAGTGACATGACCATTGTGGGAACGAAAGCTACAGACCTGTCTGCAGTGTAACTGCAACAAGCCAAGCAAAAATGACTGCCAAGAAAGTTCTGAAATTGCATGCATATGAAAAACCTCACCCTTAATTACAGTTATAAGTGAGAAATATCTTTAAAAAGTATCCAACTGCTCTGTCCTGCATAAGGAAGTAGCTTTAGTGTCAGTTATCTAAAAATGAAAATGAAAGGATAATTTTGAGACAAGGTTTTGTCTAAGCTTTGCCCTTCTGAGATGAAGGAAATTCAAGGAAATCAAAGTGACAGATGCCAAGATCATCTCAAACTTCCTTTTGGGTGTGGATTTCAGGGCACTCCCAGGGTCCGCCTTTCTTCTCTGTTCTTATTTGCCCCCAGTTTTGGATCATAAGCTTGACACTTGGCTGCATCAGAGAATGTTTTCCAAAGTCAAGTGAGCCACTGGGTCTTTGTTGTCACAAGACTGTCATGATGCATAAAGTACAGTGCAAAGCCCAATAAATGATCTCACTGGCATGATCTGGCATCCCCAAGGAGGTAAGTGACTGGAAAGGTCACGGCCCTAACTGTGGCAGTTCTGTTCTCCCTGCAGAGGGGACCGTTCTGAACAAAGGGCAATGAGAACGCACAGCCTAGCTGAGCGCTAATGGCATTTAGCGCACAAGGCTCTCCAGCCACAGTCATTCATGAGGTTTTCATCATTGCTGCCCTTCAGAACGCCTCAGCTCAAGAGGCCGCCTTCAGAAAAGTAGCTTTCGCCCATGCCAGAAGTAGAAGGAGAAAGGATGACCTGCAGCTCTTTAAACAAACTGGCTTGTTTTAGACAGCCTAAGTGTCTGCTGGTAATCACGACTTTCTGCCAAATAGAGAAAGATAAAAATTCCTGCTGAACCTTTATGTTTAGTACAGCTCTACCAAGCATTCAGCATTGTGAACAAAAGCCTTTCTCTCAAAGAGGCATTTGATTCCTGCAACTCAGCCAATGGAGAAATGCAGTTAATCCAGAGGCACCTCGCACAAATGCCTGGGGACAAAAGACGAAAGGAAAGGCTGCTTCTCTCGCAGCTGTGACTTTTAAGCGGGATTGCTATTTAAAATTAATTAATACCATGATCATTTACTATGAGGCAGAACGACATGGACTTCTAAGCCTTCTTTTTCTCTACTTCCATCACCTATTGCGTCCAACAGTCTGCTTCCTGATAGGTAAACTGAGGCAGGGAACTCAAAATAAATTTTAAGTGTCCTTTCAGAAAATGGCAGTTTTGATAAATGCTGTATGATATGTGGCTTAAAATGATTAAAACGAAGCTTGAGCATCATTGGTGGGTGCATCTGCTCACCCACTCACCCTGTTCATCTCTATATGGAGCATCTGTATGTGATGTCATCACATACAGATGCTCCATATAGATGTCATGAAGAAGCTAAAATTTGGATCTATGATATGGTTTGGCTGTGTCCCCACCCAAACCTCATTTTTACTTGTCATGGGAGGGTCCTGGTGGGAGGTAATTGAGTCTTGGGGGCAGGGTTTTCCTGTGCTGTTCTCTTGATAGTGAATGTCTTGTGAGATCCTATGGTTTTAAAAAGGGGAGTTCCCCTGCACACGCTCTCTTGCCTGCCACCATGTAAGAAGTGCCTTTGCTCCTTCTCTGCCTCCTGCCATGATTGTGAGGATTCCCCAGCCATATGGAACTGTGAGTGCATTAAACTTATTTTTCTTTAGAATTACCTAGTCTCAGGTATGTCTTTATTAGCAGTGTGAGTACAGACTAATGCAATTTGTTACCAGGGTTAGATTGATCAGGAATACGGCAACACAGAAGAAGCATGCTTTCCATGATCACAGTAAAGAAGAGACAGACTTGATAATGAAACCAGTGCATCTGCCCTTCCATGGATGTTCTGTGTCACAAAAGGAGGCAGTATTACCCTACTCTCTTCCTTTCCCAGGTGGGAAGGGAACCTGTCTAGAAGCTGCCCACCTAACCACACCCAGGCAGCATCATCTAGCTGCCTTTCCTGCTGCTGTAGTGGGTCCAGGGTTCACATCATAGCAGTGGTCTTTAGACTTCATAGAAATCAAAATCGAATGTCCCTCTGGGTTTGACTGGAGTCATGCCTAACAAAGTCGTTGGAAGGGCACTGGCTGGTACGTAGGGAGGGAGCCACTATTTCACAGGTAGATTCCCTTTGCCTTTTGTTTGCCACTGTGAAATGAAACCAGTGCTTATACTAGACAGTCTTCACTGAACTTGCCAGCTTTAGCAAAAATCTAAAGGATCTTGCCAGCTTTAGATTGATTATAAGGCAGGAATTACCTGACATATTGATGCTCCCCCACCATACCCCTACCCAGTTCCAAGCACACACAAGGTTACTCATATCAGCAAACTCAATGTAATTATCCATAAAAGAAGAATCATCTAGGTCATCATCATGATCTGTAAGTCTCAAGTTGTGCTCCTGAGTTCATGCTTATCATTGGCTCCCTTGCTATCAACCAATTTCTACCTGCCTTGGCCTCACTTTCAGGGCCCTGCATTTTAGGGTCAGAACTCCTCAATCCAGCTTCATCTCACACCTCGCTCTCACAAAAGGGTTATGTTCCAGACCTTCAAGTGAGTCAGAACTTCCAGCTGCCATATTGTGCCTTCTCTCATGTTATCTTTTCCCATCTGAGACTCCTCAAACTTCATCTGCCAAGATTACTCTAAGCTGTGATGGTTAATATTATGTGTCAACTTGACTGGGTGACAGAGGTGCCCAGCTATGTGGCTGAACATGATTTCTGGGTGTGTCTGTGAAGGTGTTTCCAGTGAGATTATTATTTGAAATGGGGGACTCACTAATACAGACTGCCCTCTCCAGTGTGGCTGGGCCTCATCCAATTCACTGAGGGCCTAGAAAGAACAAAAGGTAAAGAAAGGAGGAATTCTCCCCTTTTCTTCTGCCTGAATGCTTAAGCTGAGACATCAGTATTCTCCTATCCTTGGACTGAGATCTACACCACTGCCCCTGTTCTCAGGCCTTCAGACTCGGACTGAATTACATCACTGGCTCCCAGGTCTCTAGCTTCCAGACGGCAGATCGTGAGAAGTCTCAGTCTCCGTAACTGCATGAGTCAATTTCTCATCATAAATCTCCTTCTATACATACGTGTTCGATTAGCTGTTTCTTTAAAGAACTTTGACTGACACATAAGTCCAATTCAAGTACCACCTTTTCTGGGACAGGCAGTCTGCCACAGGCTCCAAGCATCTTTGTTCATCCTTGCTGAGCGTGACAAAGTGCAAGGCCTAACCATCCCCAGCCCTGAGCCATGCTGGGGCCGGTCACATGGGCAATGAAGTAGGTCAAGGTGGCCACAGCATGACGACTGTGCAACTGCACAGAGGATCAGCTTGTTTGCTGCTCACTACACAGGGTGCTGAGCCCTTGACCCTGGTACCCTCAGGTGCACAATCCACCAAGTGGATACATCACATTGCCCAATGGGACTTGGTGGGGCAGGGAACCTGTGCCATCTGGCTGATGCACCTGGTTGTGTGCTACGCAGTGTCAGACTGCATGTCCTGATCCAGTAAGTCTCATGTCTAATTTCGGCTTGTCTGCAGCTGTGCCAGGCTGGCCAGTGAGCTTGCTTAGTCCCCTCCTTTGGTGTCTGCTTACCTCCTGTCATTCTCTATGAGGATGAGGTTATTCCCGGATCATCTTATTTTGCAAAGTCCCATGAAATTTCCAAAAGACCATGAATTGCTGGACTGCTAAGCCCTGTAGCTCCCTGACCTAATGCTACAATTTGGGTAGTCCACATTGTCTTCCTATAAGAGCCTAAATTCCATGAGGGCAAAAGTCAGGTGATAACAGAGGATGAAATCTATATCTATCTCACGAATAAGTGAATGAATGAATGAGTGAGGAAAGTTCCAAAAGACTCCTTAGAATTTTGTAACTGTTCAGTCACCTCTAATATTTACTATATTCTGTTCCCCTGAAAGGTGCCTTGCCTAACTCAATCACACCAGGTCTCTTCAAAACCAAATGAAAGCTTCTAAAACTGAAGTAAACCAGCAAGTTGAAAGATGATCAATCGTGCTCTTCTAGGGTTTAGACTTACGGAAATCCCTGCACTCTGCCACACATGGGATATCCGGTAGCCCACCAGTTCTCCAGCCTGCCGCTTGGTCAGAGGCTTCATCCATCTGATGTCCACATTATCTCTAGATTCATTCAGCAACACAGTGACGTTTAAAGGTGCTACTGATGGGGCTGCAAAAGAAAAAGGAGAGAAGAATGAAGAACCACAAAGCACACACAGATGCATTCTCATCTGGGTTTTCAAGTGTTTGTTTTTCAAATGCTCTGTGAAAAGCACTCAAATGAGACCAAGACTTATAGCACATTTTCACCTTCTCAACTAAGGTTTTCACTGAGAAATCAATGAGTTTTAAATCAGTGAGCCCTTTTAGGTTACTGAAGCCTAGAAATCCATTTCTTAAGTAGAAAATGTCAGCCAGAACAGAGCGAGACCCTCTCTACAAAACGAAACAAAAAACTAAAAAATTAGCTGACTGCTTGGTGCACATCTGTAGTCCCAGTCCCTCCGGAGATAGAGGCAGGAGGATTCCTTGAGCCCAGGAGGTTGAGGCTACAGTTAGACGGGATCATGCCACTGCACTTCAGTCTGGGCAGAAAAAGCAAGCAAGGAAGAAAAGAAGGAAAGAAAGAGAAAGAGAAAACAAGAGAAAGAGAAAGAAAATCAGAAAACGTTGGCCAGGTATGGTGGCTCATGCCTATAATCCCAGCACTTTGGGAGGCCAGAGGGAGAGGATTGCTTGAGGTCAGGAGTTTGAGACCAGCCTGGGCAACATTGCCACTAAAAATAAAAAAATTAGCTGGGTGTGATAGCACAGGGCTGTAGTCCCAGCTACTTGGGAGGCTGAGGAAAGATCACTTGACCCTGGAAAGTCAAGGCTGCAGTGAGCTGTGATTGCACCACTGCACTCTAGCCTGGGTGACAGGGCAAGACCCCATCTCCAAAGAAAAAAAAAAAAGGAAATTTCATGAGCACCTACAGTAAAACAGCAAAGAAGAGGAAGGCAGGGAAGGAAGGGTGGGTGGTGCTCTGGACTCCTGGGGAAGTGAAGCAGACACAACTTGAACAATGTTCTCCACGACAAACCTGTGGGGCAGAAAGTCAACACGGCCAGTTGGAGATCAGCTTGGTGGCATCTGAGATGCACAAGGTAGGAAACACTGCTGAGCTCAGAATGCAGCCACCATTTTAAAGTCCAGAGGCAAGTTACTGATGATCTGAACAGAGCTAATCTGTCAACACATTTAAAAAGTGCGTGCGTGCGTGTGTGTGTGTGTGTGAGTGTGCGCATGTGTGTACGTGTATAAAATAATTTGGGAAACAAGTTAAGATCATTACTACAGTCTTTTTTGGGAGAGAAGAACTTAACTATATCTATTAAAATTGAAAATAATATGCTCTCTGACCAAATATTTTACCATTTCTAGGAATTTAATCTATAGGTGATATTATATTTATTGCAGCATAATAATGACAAATAGAAATAAATGCAATGCTCGGTCAATAATTACGATATAACCTGGTAGGCGGAGGTTGCAGTGAGCCGAGATCATGCCACTGCACTCCAGTCTGGGCAACAGAGTGAGACTCTGTCTCAAGTAACAATAATAATAATAATATAAATTTTGATACATTTTCCAATGGAATACTTAATTACCTGGCCACTGGAAAGAATTAGGTATATCACATGTATTGATATGAAAAAAAAATCCAATGGGGGAAAAAAATCAGATTGTGAAAAGTATATAGATCCATTTTAGAAATTAAAAAAAATAAATCTTCTATATCTAGAAAGAATAATAACAATTGGAATAATATACACCAAACTGTTGCATGTAGTTGAATGAGGGGAGGTTAAATTATATATTTCAGATATGTGTGAAAGGATACTATAACCCTCTTTTTCTCTGCTGATCCCAGAAACAGTCATCATGAAGTTAAAATGAATTTCAGCTTAGAAAATGCCACACAACTGAAGCTGCTTATGAAATCAGTCACACACTTTCAGACCTGTTGTAGAATTTGTGGATAAATATGGCCAACACAACACGTCTGTAAGTCTGCCTCCTCCCAAAACCCCTCTATGATGGCAATAAAGAATTTAAAAAGATATAAACTCACAAGGCAAAGGGGAGTCAACAGTAGAAGAGAGATTTCAACACATATTTGAAAGCTGAAAAAGAGATGAAGAAGGTATCATTAACTCAGCAAGCCAATGTTCCCCCAAAGAACCACAGAGCAGCTCAGAAGCTGTGGGCCCAGGTAGTAAAACAGGGACGAAAACTGGAAAGAGTGATTGGAAGTCTGATTAAGAAATAGTTGCTTCTCAAAGTCCGTCTTCTCCATGCCTACACACCTGGCAAGTATGCCCTCAAATAGCCATAGGACACAGGGTGATTTCTTCTCTGAAGCAGAAAGCCACTAAACTTAGAGCACCTGTAGAATGGAGGCATAAGGAGCCAGGCTGAAACCTGGGAAAATAAGTGAAAGTTTACACACTAAATGGCAAGGACTCTACCTTCCCTTCCCACCCACCTGGCTACTAGAATATCAGCAGCCACGTTTAATTCCTGGGGCAGGAGACTTCTTTTCTAGAGGAAGTCAGCGGCTACAGAGGAAAGAAACCAATTTTGACACTTGGGAGTATCTGGATCAAAACACTTAAGGCATCTGATAGTGAAGCCTACAAGCTCTGCCCAAGTTCCAGTCAAATCAAGGACTCTTCACTCTTCCATAGGAACAGACAGCAGAAATTAGCAGAGGTCTGGGGAAGCCCCCCGACTGAATGTTAGGGACCAAAAAAACCACACAGAACAGAGGGCTTAGAGGAGACAAAGCCGGTGTAGGGAACTAGAGAAAACTAAACACAAACAAACAAAAAAGAATTGAGATATCCAGAAAAGACTCTCATGATTGAGAACCAGAAAACAATTTTCAATGAAAAAAACTTGAAATTAGCAACATGATAAGTAAAATAAAATATTTAACAGAAGAATTGGAAGACAAATCAAGTACCTCTCCAAGAAGGTAGAATAAAAGGGCAAAGAAAATAGGCCAATTTGAAAAAAGAAAATTGAGGAAGCAATCAAAGAGGTCTAATTAACAATTGTTTAACACAATTTCTGGAAAAAACAGAGATTGGAACATTTCCAAAGGAAAAACAAAAGTTTAAGGACCAAAGGACTTTCCAGATTTCCAGATCAAAGGGGCCACTGAATGCCCTTGATAATGACCAAAACAAATTGCACATCACAGCTTATCACAGAACCAGGATGAAAAAGATATTTTAAAAACTAAAACTGAAAAACAGTTCACATAGAAAACTTAAGTATCAGAATTTTCCACAGCCACCCATGAAGCTAAAAAATGATACGAAAACACCTTTAAACTTCTGAGGGAAAATAATTTCAACCTAAAATTCTATATTTGAAAAAATTACTAAGCCAGTATTACATAAGGACATGCAAGTTCCCACAATCTTTACTTTTTATGTATACATTCTGTGGAAGCTAATTGAGAATGGGCTCCATGAAAACGAGGGCATAAACTAAGAAAGGCAAATACCCAGGAGAAGGCACCAGAATCCTGAGGATGCCTCTAAAGGAAAACAGAAAAAGAACCACATGAAACAATTAAAGGTAATGGTATCCAGGCCTCGCACGGGGCAAGGCAATAGTGCCTGTTCCTATCAATCAGACTGAAAATCTAATGATTCAAGAAGCACTGAGTAGGGCATACAGAATGGTCTTGTGTCAGCAGTGGGTAATAACTGAGTAGGGCATACAGAATGGTCTTGTGTCAGCAGTGGGTAATAACTGAGTAGGGCATACAGAATGGTCTTGTGTCAGCAGTGGGTAATAACTGACCTGAGACTGAGCCCTCCTCGGGTTCTGCCTAATAAATCTTAAAAGCAAGACCCTACAGGATTAAACTGTTTCCCACTAGCTTAGCTGTGTCTCAAAACAAAGCTCACTACTTATAGAAATACAAGAATATCTAGCATCTAACATTGTAAAATTCTCAATGTCTGTAATCCAGTCAAAGATTATCAGGCATGCAACGAACCTGAAAAATACCACCTACAGTGGAAACATAAATGAATCAGTTGAAACCACCCACACATAACATACATGTTAGGACAGCAAACAAAGACACTGAAACAGTTATGAAAAGGCTGGGCACGGTGGCTCATGCCTATAATCCCCACATTTTGGGAGGCTGAGGTGGGAAGATCATTTGAGGTGAGGAGTTTGAGAGCAGCCTGGGCAAAATAGTGAGACCCTGTTTCTACAAGCAAACAAACACAAAACACGCCAGGTATGGTGGCTCATGCCTGTAATCCCAGCACTTTGTGAGGCCAAGGCAGGCGGATCACCTGAGGTCAGGAGTTCAAGACCAGCCTGACTAACATGGAGAAAACCCCATCTCTACTAAAAATACAAAATTAGCTGGGCGTGCTGGTGCATGCCTGTAATCCCAGCTACTCGGGAGGGTGAGGCATGAGAATTGCTTGAACCCGGGAGGCAGATGTTGCGATGAGCCGAGATTGCACCATTGCACTCCAGCCTGGGCAACAAGAGTGAAACTCCGTCTCAAAACAAACAAAGAAACAAACAACAACATCAAAAACAACAAAAAACAAAAAATACCCAAAACACACACACACACACACAAAAACAAAAACAAAAATTAGTTGGGTCTGGTGGCATGCGCCTGTAGTACCAGCTACGCAGAAGGTGAAGGCGAAGGTGGGAGAATTGCTTAAGCCAGCAGTTCAAGACTGCAGTGAGCTGATTGGCACTGCACTCCAGCCTGTGTGACTGAATGAGACTCTGTCTCAAAAAAGGAAGATAAGAAAGAAAGAAAAAAGAAAAGAAAAGTAATTATAAGTGCATTCTGGATGGTCCAAAAGTTAGAGACGGAAAAATGCAAAAAAGAGATAAAAATTACAGTGTATGAGATGAAGTATAAACTGGATAGGACTAATGTCAGATTAGATACTGCACCAAAAAAGATGAGTGAAATTGAAGATATAGCAATAGAAACTATCCAAAATAAAATCAGACAGAAAAGAAGGGGAAAGCAATAATAGATCATCAGTGAGTTATGGGACAACTTCAAATGATCTAATATATATGTAACTGTAGTCCTTACAAAAGAGGATAGGTGGAAACGGAAAAAAATGTAAAGAAGTAATGGCCAAACTTTTTCCAAATTTGATGTAAACAACAAATACAGAGACCCCAGAAGTTCAATGAACTCCAAACACAAGGAATATAAATAAAATTACACCAAAGTATGTCACAATTAAATTGCTCAAAATCAGTGATGAGGGTGAAAATAGGGACAAAAGACACATTACATACAAGGAACAAAGTTCGGATGACCACAGATTTCTTGTGGGGAAACAATGCAAGCAAGAAGATAGTGGAGCAACTTCTTTTAATGTACTGAAAGTAAAAAACAAAAACAAAAACTAAACTAAAACTGTGAACCTACAGTTCTCTACCTCATAAAAATACTTTTCAAAAATGAAGGCTAAAAATAAGAACACTTCAAAGGTAAAATAAATATTTTTCCCCAGACTACAGGAGCTGAATACCACACCAGCAGATACACACTACAAGAAATGATTTTTTAAAAAGTTCTTCAGGAAGAAGGAGAATGATGCCAGATAAAATATAAAGACCAAAAAAGGAAGACCGCTAGAAATGGTAACTATAGGCATAAACATGTGTTTTTCCTGGTTATGTAAATCTCTCTATAAAAGATTATTGACTGAACAAAAATAACAACAGTGTAGCAATGGTTTTTAAGACACATTAAAGTAAACTCTTTGACAACGGCCAAAAACATCTGAAGGAGAAAATAGAATATATATGAAGTGGTATAAATCGAAGGTACACTGTGATAAGTTAAATATGTATACTGTGAATCCTAAAGCAACCATTAAAAGAACAGAAAAAAAGCTATGGCTAATAAGCCAAACAAAGAATAAAAAAAAGAATCATAAAAATATTAGTATTAAAAATATAAAAATATTTTTAAATGAAGAAAAAGAAGAAAAGGAGAACAAATTACAGATAGAACAAATAGAAAATATGATGCAATTAAACCTATCCATTTGAATGATTCCATTACATTTTAATGGACTTGTGGGTTATTTTATATGTATATATGTGTGTATATGTACACATATATAATAACCTACACACACGCACACACACACAGGTTTTTGTCATGGTCTCTGGCTTACAACTCCCATAGCCCTGGTTACAATCTTTTGCTGTGATGTTGGGGGCTTTACGCCTCAGGGGCAGGCCTCAGGAAACAATCTCTCTGAGTTCTTCCTGCCCTCCTTTCATGTGCCTCTATGCAGGACTCTAATCCTCCCCATCTTTCTGACTGTGGGTCACAAGACCCTTATTACAAAGGGGGTCCTGACCCATAACCTGGAGGAAGGAATGCTGACATCATGAAACTTTCACCAAAAAACCAAGACAGCAGGGTTCAGAGAGCTTCCAGATAACTGAACACGTGGAGGTTCCTGGAGGGTGGTGCGCCCAGGGAGGACATGGAAGCTCCATGCCCTTTCCCTCTATACCTCGTCCTCCACATCTCTTCATTTGTATCCTTTGTAATATCCTTTATGATAAACTGGTAAATGTAAGTACTTCCCTGAGGTCTGTGAACCGTTCCAGCAAATTAATTGGACACAAAGCTGAGGTCATGGGAAACACTTGGTCAGTCAGAAGTTCCAGAGGTCAAGATTTGTGATTGGCATCTAAAGGCTGGGGTCGGGGACGGGAGGGAGGGGAGGCCTGGGGATCCAGCCCTCAACCTGTGGGATCTGAAGCTATCTCCATGTAGTGTCAGACTGAAATTGGAGGACACTCAGCTGGTCTCCACTGCAGAGCTGACTGCTTGCTGGTGGAGAGAAATCCTCACATATGTTGGGGTCACCAAAGGCTTCTGTATTGACTATTGTGTTGGTAACATGTATTGATTGATGTGTTGTGAGAGAGCATGTTTTAAAGTGTGCTGCTATTATCTTCTTCTATGTACAAGAAAAGATTACCTATACATAACACGGCTAAGTTTTGTCACTAAATGCTTTTAAAGTATGGAGGAAATATCTTTCCCATTTTCATCAGTCTCCTCAATAATTTTCTCCTCCAGAGACAAAGTCCAAACAAAGCAAAGTTTCAACTCTCAGTCAGGGCACTGGGAAGGGTTTGTTGAATCACATGCCATTGGGGGCAATATACATTCTGAACCCCAGGAATTACCTCCTTCAGTCGTGCTGGCTAGAATCCAAGGGCTCACTGCCGACCAGCCTATTTCATTCATGCAGGAAACGCCAATGCTGTAATTAGCCAGGGCTTGCAGCTGCTTGATTTGATACATATGTGGTGAGGCAGAGGTGTTAAAAATCATGACTGAGCCATTACTCAGTGGATCAACTTCCTTGACCTAAACGAAGAGTAAACACGAGGACGGGCCGTTAGTAAGGAGGTGAGAATGTCAGGCACGGGGCATATGTGTATTTGGCGCACGTGGCCCTTCCTCTATGCTGAGGGGAAGGACCTGCTTCCTTTCCGGGCACACACACATTTTCCCGCCAGCATCACTGTGTGTTACTCATGCCACTCGGACAATAACTGAACACCTGAGGAAAACACCTAAAATAACAATAAACAGTTCTCACTGTGGCAGGTAATGGAGCAAATAATTATGATGATTAGAATTCATATTATACTATAAAATAAAACCTCTCCTCTCTTAGAACTTCTTCGATTCTTGACTTCTTTCAGCTGCTTCATGGAATATGCAACAGAGATAACAGATATAATATGTGCTGACAAACCCTGAAATATTTAATATTTTGCCTTTTAAAGGAAATATTTCCCAAATTCTGCTTTTAGAGGATGGGTTTCTTTCTTTTTTTTTTGAGACGGAGTCTCGCTCTGTCGCCCAGGCTGGAGTGCAGTGGCCGGATCTCAGCTCACTGCAAGCTCCACCTCCCGGGTTCACGCCATTCTCCTGCCTCAGCCTCCCGAGTAACTGGGACTACAGGCGCCCGCCACCTCGCCCGGCTAGTTTTTTGTATTTTTTAGTAGAGAGGTGGTTTCACCGTGTTAGCCAGGATGGTCTCGATCTCCTGACCTCGTGATCCACCCGTCTCGGCCTCCCAAAGTGCTGGGATTACAGGCTTGAGCCACCGCGCCCGGCCTCTTTCTTTCTTTGTTTTTTTTTTTTTTTTTGAGACGGAGTCTCGCTTTGTCGCCCAGGCTGGAGTGCAGTGGCCGGATCTCAGCTCACTGCAAGCTCCGCCTCCCGGGTTTGCGCCATTCTCCTGCCTCAGCCTCCCGAGTAGCTGGGACTACAGGCGCCCACCACCTCGCCCGGCTAGTTTTTTGTATTTTTAGTAGAGACGGGGTTTCACCATATTAGCCAGGATGGTCTCGATCTCCTGACCTCGTGATCCGCCCGTCTCGGCCTCCCAAAGTGCTGGGATTACAGGCTTGAGCCACCGCGCCCGGCCTCTTTCTTTCTTTGTTTTTTTTTTTTTTTTTTTTTTTGAGATAGAATTTTGCTCCCGTTGTCCAGGCGGGAGTGCAGTGGCCTGATGTCAGCTCACTGCAACCTCCGCCTCCTGGATTCAAGCAATTCTCCTGCCTCAGCCTCCTGAGTAGCTGGAATTACAGCAGTGTGCCACCACGCGCAGCTAATTTTGTATTTTTAGTAGAGACAGGGTTTCACCATGTTGGCCAGGCTGGTCTTGAACTGCTGACCTCAGGTGATCCACCCGCCTTTGGCCTTCCAAAGTGCTGGGATTACAGTCATGAGCCACCACGCCCAGTGTTTCTTAATCTTTCTTTTTATTGTGTAACCTGAGGAACGCTGCTCTTGCCTTGAGGCTAACTTTATTTTATTTTATTGTTATTATTATTACTTTTCTTGAGATGGAGTCTCAATCTGTTGCCCAGGCTGGAGTGCAATGGTGCGATCTCAGCTCACTGCAGCCTCCGTCTCCCAGGTTCAAGTGATTCTCCCACCTCAGTCTCCAGAGTAGCTGGGATCACAGGTGCCTGCCACCATGCCTGGCTTTTTTTTTTTTAAGTAGAGACGGGGTTTTACCATGTTGGTCAGGCTGGTCTTGAACTCCTGATTTAAGGGATCTGCCTGCCTTGGCCTCCCAAAGTGCTAGGATTACAGGCATGAGCCAATGCACCCATCCTGAGGCTAATTTTAGTGTGGCCTTTATTCTTAACCCCTTCGACCCCAACAGAAATTCAGTTCCAGAAGCACACACAGGAAATGTAGATTCTTGGCTTTTTTTTCTTTTCTTTGATGGGGAGATATAGGAAAGGGTCATTTGCCTCTCCTCCAGAAAACTTTTCTCCAAATCTGCTTTAAACATACTGCCTATCTTTCCCTCCATAACTCCACCAGTCTTTCCACATCCCTCTCCAAATCTCTGTATGCATAGGCAAGAGAGGGCGATTCCCAGCACAAATCTAGTCCTGGGTGAAACTTCCATCTTTTTCCTTGCATACCTCCTGTCTGGGTATGGGGATAAGGGAGAGTATGGGATTTTGTTTTCCACTACATGCTTTTTCAAAATTTCTGTAATATGTGGCACTTATAAAATCAGAACAGACAAAATGATATCGGGTAAAACAAGCAACTGAGAGCAATTTGGGAAAAATCCTCAGGCCACAAAATGTATTGCTGTTAATAATGGGCTTGCAGTTCTGGGCTGTGGATATACAGTACTATAATTTCAGGCTATGTGTGTTTGCATCTTAGGTCAATGAACCAGAAATAAACATTCTGGAATTCCAAATCCCCTGGCGGATAGCAGGAGTATGGTGTAGGGGCTGAGTTTCTCCTCTGACTCAGACCCCGTGGGAGACAAGAAGGTATCATTTGACCTGAGGAGCCACCAGAGGAGAAACAAGAACTCGGACGCTTGTCTTGGTGGTGGCTGTTGGCAGACATCACTTTTTGTTTGTTTCACTTTAGAGTGTGCACCTACTTCCTGGTGACCAACCACCAAAGCGAAGGTGGAGGAAAACTTTGGCTCTCCTCCCCGCCCCACTTCCGGAGACACGTGGGGAGCATTTCCAGGCACAGGGACGCTCTCTGAGAGCACGTTCCTAGAGGAAAACAGGGTTTCCATAATAGCCCTTCTCAGTCAGTGGGTCCTCAGGGAAAAGAGCGCATGAAGTGGCAAGAAGTACGTGGGAGAGCTCAAAATAGAAATGGAGTGTGTGGCCCAAAAATGGGTGAAGAAAAGAGCTAAGATCAGGACCAAAGGAAGTGAGAGGGTGTGTCCTGCTAGCGCATGGATCTGAATCTCATCCAAAACATTCATTTGGTCCCGAGTCAGAGTTTAAAATTATAATGTTACAAAGCCATACTTGGTCCCTTCAAAAAATGGGAATACACTGTTAATGACAGAATAGAAAAGATAACTTTTAGAGCTTGTGCCAATTAACCCCAGTAGGACTGCCAGAGAATACAAAGGACATCTCGTTAAACTTGAATTTCAAAGAAACAACAAGTAACTGTTCAGTATAGGTAGGTATGTCACGAGATTATTCGTGTAGTTTAACTGGGTGTTCCGTATTCTTATTTGCCAAATCTCGAAAGCCTACCAGAGATGGAAAAGAGAAAGGATGAACGGAGGCTGAGCTAGCCAAGGGGGACAAGAACAGAATCACCATATCCAGCACCACAGAATCCAAGATGGGCAAGAAAGGACTGGAATTTGGCCGTCTCAGGATGCTTTTCCATCTGTACCAGGAACACCCAAAACCATGGCAGAGAGAGAGCAGGTAAAGCTTGTGTGTGATCATCTTCCATCATCAGGGGTGACCTGGTGTTTTCAGACTTTTCAACCATCCTGCCCACCTCACGTCACCCTGAGACCTGCTGTCTCAAGGTGGCGCGGTACTCTTCCTGAGAGTCTCCCTGAAGCTCACCATCCTCGTGTTTCATGTCCTCTCAGGCTCTTCAAACAGCTCAGCGCTTTGGTAACAGTTTTAAAAAGGGCTGGCCCATGCTTCAGTTATGTCTCTGTTATATAAATGTCTACCTCAGCCTGGCCAACATGATGAAATTACATCTCCACTAAAAACACAAAGATAGCCGGGCGTGGTGGCAGGTGCCTGTAGTCCCAGCTACTCAGGAGGCTGAGGCAGGAGAATTGCTTGAACCCGGGAGGTGGAGGTGGCAGTGAGTCGAGATCGCGTCATTGCACTCCAGCCTGGGCAACAAGAGCGAAACTCTGTCTCAAACAAACAAACAAATAAATAAATAAATGTCTACCTCTAGGGAAAGAGGCCTGGATATTTCTAAAAACAGAGCCCCAAAATAACATGAAGCAAAAACTGATAGAATGGAAGGGAGAAATAGACAATTCAAAATAAGAGTTGAGATCTCAATTCCCCACTTTCAATAACAGATGGAACCATGAGACAGAATATCAGCAAGGCAACAGAAGACCGAAGACTCTAAACCAATGAGACCTGAACAACATGCACAAAACACTTCCTCCAACAACAGCCGAATGTACATTCTTCTCAGGCGCACACAAAACTTTCTCTAGGATAGAACTTAGGTCATAAAACAAGCCTTAAGAAATTTAAAAGGATCACAGTCATATGAAGTATATTCTGCAAACACAGTAGAATAACACTAGAAATCAGTAAAGGAAGAAAATTTGGGAAATTCATAATTATGTGACAATTTAAATACACACTTCTAAATACTCAAGAGTACAAAAAAAAATCACAAGGAAAATGACAGAAAACTTGAAATTAACAACAACAACAACAAAACCTTATGGGATGCAGCTAACGCAGTGCTTATAGGGAAATGTAGAGTGTAAATGCCTATTTTTTTAAATAAAAAAACACAATCAATAACCTAACCTCTACCTTACAAAACTAGAAAAAGAGCAAACTAAACCAAACAGAAAAAAAAAGAAACAAAAATTAAGGCAGAAATGAATCAAACAGATAATAGAAAATAGAAAAAATTTACAAAATCAAAAGTTGGTTATTCAAAAAGATCAATAAAATTGACAAACTTTAAGCTGGACTAAGAAAAATAAGAGGGAAAACAAATTACTAAAAGCTGGAGTGAAACAGGAGATCTTATTACTAACCTCAAAGAATAAAAAAGGTTATAACGGAATACTATGTACTATATTGCATACCAATAAATTAGATAACTAAGATGAAATGTTCAAATTCCTATAACATAGAAACTACCAAAGCTCACTCAAGAAGTAATAGAAAATCTGAATAGATGTATACCAAGTAAAAAGATTGAGCTAGTATTGAAAAAACTTTCCACAAAGAGAACAAATTTTATTAAATATTTAAAGAAGATTTAACATCAATCTTTCACAAACTCTTCCAAGAAAAGAAGGAGGAGGAGGAGGGAGGAGGAGGAGGGGAGAGGAGGGGAAGGTAGGAGGAGGGGGAGGTGGAGGAGGGGCAGGGGGAGGAGGAGGAGGAGGAGGAGGACTTTCACACTTATTCTAGAAGGTCAATATTACACTGATGCCAAAACCAGAAAAAGCTACCACAAGAAAACTACAAATTAGATACAGACACAATTAGACAGTGGTAATGGCTGTACAACTCTTGAATATACTAAACGCCGTTAAATTGTACATTTTAAATAAGGGGTGAATATTATGGTATATAAAATATATCTCAGCTGGGCGTGGTGGCTCACACATGTAATCCCAGCACTTTGGGAGGCCGAGGCTGGTGGATCACTTGAGGTCAGGAGTTCAAGACCAGCCTGGTCAACATGGTGAAACCCCATCTCTACTAAACGTACAAAAATTAGGTGGGTGTGGTGGCACTGGCCGGTAGTCCCAGCTACTCGGGAGGGTGAGGCAGGAGAATTGCTTGAACCCAGGAGGCAGAGGTTGCAGTGAGTCGAGATTGTGCCACTGCACTCCAGCCTGGGCAACAGAGTGAGACTACGTCTCAAATTTTTTTTTTTTTTTTTTTTTTTGAGACGGAGTCTCGCTGTGTCTCCCAGGCTGGAGTGCAGTGGCGTGATCTCGGCTCACTGCAAGCTCCGCCTCCCGGGTTCACGCCATTCTCCCGCCTCAGCCTCCCAAGTAGCTGGGACTACAGGCGCCCGCCACCACGCCCGGCTAGTTTTTTGTATTTTTAGTAGAGATGGGGTTTCACCATGTTAGCCAGGATAGTCTCGATCTCCTGACCTCATGATCCACCCGCCTCGGCCTCCCAAAGTGCTGGGATTACAGGCTTGAGCCACCGCACCCTCAAATTTTTTTTTAAAAAAGTAAACTATATCTCAAAAAAAGGTGTTAAAAAAATCAATCACAAAAAAGGCCATTCCTGGTGAGGAATTGTAGATGCAATAAGAATTCCTAACACTTACCAGTGCTTGGGAGGCTTACAAAAAAAAAAACTGAGCAAGAATTAAGAAAGGCTGGAGGCGGTGGGTGAGGGTGGAGGCTATTTTAGGGATAATACAGGCTTTTCCTGTTCAGGGAAGGAACAGCTGTTACATAAGAGTTGGAGGCGGTAAGAACAGAGAAAATAATTTGACTACCAAGTAAAAACATCTAGTTGTCAACACAAAATTCTTTGAGCTGAGTTGGCCTGTGTCAAGTTAACATATTTTTAACTAATGAGACCGGATATTTAGTAAACTAATTCCTGACCCTACTGTATGAATAAGTACCAGGCATTCATACTTCTAGTGGATAATTCCTGCATGTTCGATAACCTGCTCCCAAATGCCATGTCTCTCCTGAGACGGGAGAGCTGATGGTTCTGAGCGCTGCTGTAGGCATTGGAGCTTCCCGGGCTTGAGTTCTGGTTCTGCCACTCACAGGCTGTGTGAGTACTCTGAGCCTGCAGTGCTGGTGTCTTTTAAGAAGATAATGTTTGCAAAGCCCCTGGGCCATTGTGGTCCCTTAGTAAACAGTTGTGTTACTGCCACCATTCTCATTTTTATGAAGTGAACACTCAAGAGCAGAGCTTACATCATGGGCAAGGTATCATTTTAGGACAGCTAATAGCACTGTTTCATACCCATTCTAGGCAGCAGGGAAAAATGTCTGAAGACTCCACAAGGCCTGTAATGCCCAGGATCCCCAGGTGACACTGGCTAAGGTGCTACACTCAATAGCACAGACGATCTATCTTGTGCTGGCCCTTCTGTCCTTCATGGCCACCAGCCCAGGAGGAGCCACACTGGGGAGTGCCTGGCTTCCTCAACTCCTGGTCATAAGCATGTGTTTTGGGACCTTAAAAATGAACTTTTCCTGGTCTTGACTGGGCACAGTGGCTCATGTCTGTCTGTAATCCCAGCACTTTGGGAGGCCGAGGAGAGCGGATCACCTGAGGCTGGGAGTTCAAGACCAGCTTGACCAACATGATAAAACCCCATCTCTACTAAAAATACAAAATTATCCGGGCATGGTGGCGCATGTCTGTAATCTCAGCTACTCGGGAGGCTGAGGCAGGAGAATCGCTTGAACCCAGTGGAGGTTGCGGCGAGCCAAGATCACGCCATTGTACTCCAGCCTGGGCAACAGGAACAAAACTTTGTCTAAGAAAAAAAAAACAAAAGAAGAAGGACTCTCCCTGGCCTCATGATGTTCTCCCTTGGAAACACATTTTGCTTCCGGTTGGGCCCTGAAACCTGCACAGGAAGGACACAGTGTCGTGGGCAGAGCATGGACATAGAATGGTGCATGCATGCTGGACACTGAAGCAGGGAGGTCAGGGGACTCTGTACAGAGATGGAGAAATGCCCTCAGTGTCCATCCTTGGAAGGAAGAAAAATCCTTAGACCCACAGAGAGCGCTAAACAGCTACTTCCCCCTTCACCACGGAGCTTTACCTGAACGCTGCAATTCCTGAACGGGGAGTATCCATCAAAACCAGGGACCCAGGAGATCAGAATGCTGTGTGCAGTGCTGTTATGGATGCTGACTTCAGTTGGTGGGGAGGGAATTGCTGCATAAAACAAAACACACACACACAAACACAATTAAAGATAATGAGAGGCTACAGCTACCAAACAAATGCATTAATAAACGGAATTATGTTTTCAAGAGGAGCCTCCCTATGCCTGAGGATAATTGTACCAGCCTGCGGATAAGTGTTCCAGTGAAGGGCCAAAGAAGTGGAACGCAGACCCACTGATGAAATGAGGAGGACTTTGAACTGGAAAAGATGTGGAATACTCATGTCCTTTACGGAGTACATGTTCATGGACTACTGTGTGTACCTGGCTGGGCACTAGTGCACTAAAGAGAGACACAGTCATAGCTCTGCCCTCATGGAGCACACGGCCTGGTATAGGCGACCCACGTTAACCAGGAATAGGAGCGCCCTGTCATCAGAAGAGAGGGGTGCCACAGGAGGGTGTGTGCACGCATAAGTGTGCACACGTATGTGTGCATGCGTATGTGTGCATGCGTATGTGTGCATGTGTATGTGTGCATGTGTAAGTGTGCATGTGTATGTGTGCATGTGTAGGGGGAGAAGCTTTCCAGGCTGAGAAAACACTAAGAGTCGGTTCAATCAAAAGAGCCAACTGCATCTGCTGGGGGAGGGGAGGAGGTGCGTGTCTGGAAAGGGTGTGCTACACCGTTGGCTACAGGTGGGTGAAGGGTAGCTATTTCAATTAGAATCCAAGAAGGATCTTAAATTTGGGGAATCTTATTGCTTTGTGCTGAATTTAATTCATAATAATAATTACACTCGTAATTAAAAATGAAGGCTAACATTTTGTGTGCTTACTATGTGCCAGACACTTTGAGGGCTTTCTTTTATCATTCCTAGAATCCTATTAGAGAGCTAGTCTTACAAGCCCCATTCACAGATAAGGAAACAGGATGAGAGAAGTTAAAAACTTGGCAAAGGTCACAGAGAGGTTGTAAGCCGTACAACGGGGACTTGAACTCTGGTCTGCCTGACCCTGGAGCTTGTGTCCCTCAACAGGACACTGGAGGCCTATTACCAAGGGCAGCAAGTAGACGGTGGGAACACCAGCAGGGACTGTAAGTCTGGTCTACCCCCTGTCCTGCTGTATGGCCCCAGGCACAGCTACACGCCCTGTCTACAACTACACACAGTTCTCTCCTCTATAAATGGGGAGAGTAACAGCACCGCTGCATGGAGCTGTGGTGAGGAATAAATGCAGGGAGCTGTGGATGAGGCCCGGGGGGGGGTGGTGTGGTGAGGATGAAGGTGATGATGGAATGAGCAGGAGAGAAGGAGGAAGGTGTGTTAAGACCATATCAAGCGTGCCCTGGGGGCCACATTTAGGAGTTTGGGTTTTGCTAGTAGACGCACAGCATTGGGAATGGGGAAGAGTAAGGTTTGACTCACTTTCCTCTGCAGATTATTTGTGGAACTGCCCTAAAGCAACTGCCTTTCCAGACCAAAAGTTGACCACATATACCATAGTAATTATACATTAGAAGAAGAGAGTCTTGGTAGCTTTGATATAAATTTTACAGTAAAAGAAAGCCAGAAACAGAAGTTTGGAGAATGATCTAATAGAACAAAATCTTAGCAGAGATTCTGAAGCATAAAATTGAAGAAGTGCTTTTCATTTTATATATTTTTAAATTTTAAGAAGTTTATACTTTATGAAAAAGTCTTTATAAACTCACACCCACTCATGAATTTTTGACATTCCCAACATGTCTTTTGGAAATCGTAATAATGGGAATTGTGATGAAGGAAGGAAGTTATACACTTCCTCCAGTAATAACTTTTAGTTTGGTTATTTTTTTATCCCAGTGAACTTTTAGGATATTCCCTTTCATAGCCTTTGTCCGGTTGATTTGCTGAAACTAAAATTAGCATCTTTTTTGAGCATAATTTCTTTTGTAATTTTGAATCCTCCTTCTGTATGTACCCAACCTTTAATTCATTATTAAACAAGTTCTGCTTTTTCCTTGCACTGCTTCCCTAAGGACAAGAGGAAAGGAACATGAGCCAAATAATTACTTCTCAATATTTAAACTAAGATCAAATAATAAAACATAAAGTTTGCTTGAATTTCTATGACACACTAGGAGGATGATTTAATACGAGATAAAAAGGTAGTATCTACTTGTAGGTTTTTCTTTTCTTTCATATTTCAAGTTTAATACCTTTGATCACACAGAAGGAGAATAAGGTAGATTGGACTGAAATGTCTCCACTAGCCTGGAGGCCTTCAAATGTATGCTTTTAATTCTATCATCATAACTCACTGCCAAGCAAGCTCAGCCTAGTGAAATCCTAGCTCAGAGGAACCAAGAGGAAAACGGAGTTTAGGAGGAAGAGGGATAGGAGCATTGGGCTCCAAAGAGTGATCTGCTCCCTGCTTTTCCTCTGTCTCCCTGAGTCATGTCTGGCCCTGCTGACCTGGGAAGGACAGGGTCCATTTCCTAGATCATGCCCCAAGCCAGCCCCATCCCCAGGCCTCTTCAAGGGTTAATGAGTAGTTCAGGGTGGAAGAGAGAAAAGTGAAAACAGGAACTAAGAAAGAGAAAACATTGTAGTTTATTTTCTTCTTGGAGTAAGCAGAGCTCAATGAGTGAATGTTTATCAAAGACCTATATGCCAGGCACTTCGAGTAATTTTACTTGTATTCAATCAATAAGCCTCAACAACAGGTAGGTTCTGTCATTATCTCCACTTTTCAGAGGACAACACTGACACCAAAGAGGAGAAGTGAGTTGTCCAAGGTCACAAAGAACATCAGTGAGAAAGCCAGGACCCACACCCAGGCAGCCGGCTGCAAGCTCATGCTGCGTCCTCACCAGCTCCCAGAACATGCATGGGGAACCTAGTCTTGCTGCTTACCTTTGATGTTGATCTGCACTCCCTTGGATACGGTCAGCCCTTTGTCATTGTGGGCCTCACAACTGAAGACTGCCATCTCCGTCAGGCCTGGAATGGAAGGAGACTCATGAGACCAGCAGCACAGAAACAGGCTGCTGTTCACCACAATTCTATGGTTGTCTTTGCATTATGTTATTTCTTGGTTCATGGCTTTTGGGCATTAGGGTAAAGTTAATTTAAAAGGTGTGCTAGCTACGGAGAAACAAACCTGGGATTAAACCCAAGGCACCAAGAGCAAAGCAGCCATGGGCCCAAAAGGCAGCTGCTTTCATTTATTCAGATCCTGAATAAATGAGACATTAGGTAATAAAACAGGATCATTTCGACTTTTACTGCAAATCGCTGGATATTTAGGAAAATATTAAGGATATTAACATTAATATTAATGAAAGTGGGTTCTGAGGCTCACTTGATAGGATAGGCTGCCTATCCCCCCAGTACATACAGTGCCACTATGCTATGCATATTTCAGAATACCAGAAATAGCAAAATAAAAGCCACAGCTTAAAAATCTCAGAAGATGTGTTGCAATGAATCATTTTTTAATAGTAAAAACTGGTCAATTCACAAGGATGTATTACATAAATGCAAGGCGTTATAACTAATTGAAGAGAAGACACTAGTGCTAAATGAAAAATTCTATCATTTCAGAGGTTTGAAGACATCTTTTAAAAATTGATTTATTAATTTTAAATAGGAAGACAAGTTACCCAGATCTTGTTTTCTAATGCCATTCTCCAATAAATGGAACCAGGGCTCTTGGAGAAATGGCTGATTCTCAGATTGGGGCAGGAAATATATGAGTCTGGAGTAAAATGTAAAACAAACACAACACACAACACACACACACACACACACACACACACACACGGAGAGAGAGAGAGACAATGATGCGGCATGTCAAAGAGACACAGGAGCTAACTCAAAGAGTTCCCAATGACCAAAGCTAGCACAATTTGAGCAAGAAAATAAAGTAGCTTTGGATTATAACCCAAAGAAGAAAAAAACATCCAGGAGTCTCTACTGATATCGGTAAATAATTAGATAAACTGGAGAGAATAGACAAACCTTCTTGCAGAATAATTCCAAATAGTTTATTGGATATTCTGCCCTCAAAGAGGTGGAGCATAACTCCCCACTCCTTAATGGGCTGCATACAGTGACTCCTTCCAACAAGTACATTATGGAAAAAGCAAAAAAAAAAAAAAAGAAAGAAAACTTTTGAGTGGAGAAACTGACAAACTACCTGAGCCAGATGATCAAGTGGTGTATCATGTTGACAGAATGTACTCTGGTAACAGGTGATGAAAATGTCACTTCACCTCTATGGTCTTCCTCCCGAGGACAAAAAAAAAACCCAGGCTAATCATGAAAAAAATGCCAGTCAGTTCTACATTGTCGGACATTCTACAAAACACATGACCAGTAAGACCTAAAACCTGTCAAGGCCGTTAAAAACAAGGAAAGTTTGAGAAATTGTCACAGCCAAGAGAAGCCTAATAAGACATAGATGACTAAATGCAATGTGGTGTCCTGGATGAGATCCTGGGACAGAAAAAGGACAGGAGGTAAAAAGCTAAGGAAATATCACTAAAGTATGGACCTTAGTTAATGATGAGGTATCCGTATTGGTTCATCAATTGTAGCAGATGCACCACACTAATGTAAAATGCTAACAATAGGGGAAAGTGGGGGTGGGGTTTATAGGAAATTGCTGTATTATCCCCAGTTTTTTTCTATAAGTTTAAAACAATCCTAAAATTTGAATTTTTTTTTTTTTTCTTGAGATTGAGACTCACTCTGTCATCACCCAGGCTGGAGTGCAATGGCGCAATCCTGGCTCACTGCAACCTCCACCTCCTGAGTTCAAGTGATTCTCCTGCCTCAGCCTCCCGAGTAGCTGGGATTACAGGCGTGCACCACCGCACCCAGCTAATTTTGCATTTTTAGTAGAGACGGGGTTTCACTATGTTGTCCAGGCTGGTCTTGAACTCCCAATCTCAGGTAATCTGCCTGCCTTGGCCTCCCAAAACGCTAGGATTACAGGTGTGAGCCACCACACTCGGCCTGAATGGTTATTTTTTAAAACTACAACTATACAGTATATACTATTTAGTTGAATCTGGAAACTTCTATATCTGTGGCACACAAAAACATCATCTGGCACACAGTAGTATCTTCATAAAATTGTTGAAAATATGCCACCATTTGCTTCTTAGCAGAAAAACTTATTTTGTTTTCTTCTGTCTACATATGTAAGAAATTTTCCATCAGATATTTTTAAACTCAAAGCTTGTCACTAATAGAGTAATCAAATATTTGAAGAATGAAAGGGAAAAAAACCTGCTGAGGGAAGCACAGCAGGCATCAGCCTAGAAAAGCTGTTCCTGGCCGGATGCCTGCGTGGCCTTGACTGTGCCTGAGCTGTAGTCAAGCGGCCAGTATGTGGCAGAGGGCTGTGACTGGGAGAAGCTGTAGAAAAAATGCATATCTGATCCCTTTTATATTAGTACTTCTCCTGAGGGGTTAAATGTGCATAAAAAAGAAAATCAGTGCTGGTGGGTTTTTGATATTTTCCATCCAGGTGGAAGGTGTCGCCAGTGTCTGCGTTTTCCTGACTACACAGGGGTCCCTCAGGGAAAAGCAAACCCATGTATCTCTGTCCTAGGATTCGGTGGTAACCTTTCATTTCTTCAAAAATAACATTGTATTATACGGAGAATTTGACAGACACCTCACAGCATCTTAATTTTCCAAGATGAGGAATACTTCCCTCAGACTGGAGGAAAATCCTAAGCTGGATTGCTTAATTAAATTCTCTTGAAAATTTGAAGTGCTAAGAAACAAAAACTCCCGGTAGGTCACTTCCTCTCAAGTGAGACATGACACTGCTACTAGTTCATGTAGTGAATTAGAAAATATTTACTGCGCTGAGGAGGAATATTTCTCTCACACCCATTACACCCACATCTGTAAAAGGATCCCTGTGATACTCTGCCTCGGGGTCTTTATATCTGGTGCTTGTATTCCTCCCAGAGAATTTTGAAAAATATATGTGGCCTCTCACACATTTTGAAGTTTGCATCCTTAAATTTTTCATAATTTAAACAGTTTCAAAGAATGTAATTTGAGGTACCTTGAATATCTTGACACCAACACCCAGTGAAACGACTGTTCCCCAGCAGCAAGAAGTTTTCCTCCATGACTCTTCCACCACCCCCAAGAATTTCATCCTAATGGTACACATTTGAAAGTGGAAATGGCACACATTTGAAAGTTTTTGCTTAAACCATAGGAACTTATTGGCAACAAAAATATACATATACCTTGAAATTGCAAAAATATTTTCTTCTGAATTGATTATACTCACTATTAGGATGCAACTGATCAAGACAATATAAGTGATTCTTAAACATAAATGCAACTTCATTGGAAGGGCAACTCCTTTCTTTGCTGGACAAAATTTGGAATTTTCTTTTCTTTTTTTTTGAGACTGAGATTTGCTCTGTCACCCAGGCTGGAGTGCAATGGCATGATCTCGGCTCCTGCAACCTCCGCCTCTCAGGTTCAAGCGATTCTCCTGTCTTGGTCTCCCAAGTAGCTGGGATTACAGGCACGCATCACCATGCCCGGCTAATTTTTGTATTTTTAGTGGAGACAGGTTTTCACCATGTTGGCCAGGCTGGTCTTGAACTCCTGACCTCAGATGATCTGCCCGCCTCAGCCTCCCATAGTGCTGGGATTACAGGCGTGAGCCACCGCCCCCCACCAAAATTTGGGATTTTCTGTCTATGTGACAGTTTGGAAATTTCTTAACCCCAAGACAATGCACCCAGCAGTCATTCTCAAAATGTGGTCAAGAGACTTCTGGGGATTCCAGAGACCCTTTCAGTAGTCCTCAGAGTCAAAACTATTTTCATAATAATAATAATGTATTACTTGCTCTTTTAATTCTCATTATCTCAGGAATGTATGATGGAATTTTCCAAAAGAATTTTCCAGAGGCTATACGGTACATGATGATGCCATAGCATAGATGTATTGGCCAATGAAATGTATACTTGCGTATTTTTGTGTTTTAAAAGTTTTCCGTTTTAATTTCTAATTCAGTAAATACAGATAGATATGACCCACATAAACAAGAACTCTGGTTCTTGATAATTTATGACTGTAAAAGGATCTTGAGGCTAAGCACAGTGGCTCGCTCCTGTAATCCCAGCACTTTAGGAGGCTGAGGCAGGAGGCTCACTTGAGTCCAGAAGTTCGAGAGTTACAGTCCAGAAGTTGCCCCAGCCTGGGGCAACATGGAGAAACCCCATTTCTACAAAAAATACAGAAACTAGCTGAGTGTTGTGACATGCGCCTGTAGTCCCAGCTACTTGGGAGGTTGAGATGGCTGAATCACCTGAGCCTAGGAGGTTGAGGCTGCAGTAAGCACTCCAGCCTGGGTGACAGAGTGAGGCCCTGTCACACACACACACACACACACACACACACACGGATCTTGAGACCAAAGCACTGAGAACTGATGCCTCATAGTGGTGATTCCAGACAGGTGAGAATCTTTTTTCTTTTGTAATGCAAGGAAGAGATGAAAGGAAAACAGGAGGTGGAAAGGGAGAACTGGCGAAGTATCTGGACTTTGGGCACTTTGTCAAGCATTGATGTTAAGAAAGAAGATCAATACAGGATGAAGATGAAGAGACACTGATCCCTCTAAGGGGTCTGTGCTCTGCTGATCACTGTTTCATGGTGAGGCCTCTGACACTTGGATTTTCAAGCCTTGGCATCACTTTTAACCTTCCAGATCCTAAGCTCCCAAGTGAGATGCCCATTTCATCCACAAGGCTGCATGAGCTTGCAAAACCTGGCTTATATTTAGAAAAACTGGCTTTGGCTCAATCAGAAGACACAGGAAGTTACTAACTTATCCTTTTTATATATTGGAGGAGACATCTGCAGGTTAAAATTAGTCATCTGACTTCAATTATTCTTAAAAATTCTTAGGAAACCCTTGAATATAAACTACAAAATCACATTGCAAACTTGTCATAGGGGAAGAGCCAGCCCTATGGTAAACAGGAGGTTTATTTCACTGAGATCCATTATCCAGTTATAGATCCTATAATAGGATCCTGTAGTAGCAGAATTCAGGCCCAGTGGTCTTCATTCCTATCAGGCTTATCAACGCTGAAAGGGAAACATTATCACAGAACATGACTTCAGGTCAAATGGACAGTCATTTCTCCTGTGTGCTTCTTTTCATAGTGCACACAAGGTCAAAAAAACAATCTATAGCAAATATCCTAGCACAAGACACCTACACCAAGTCTGAATTGCCTGGCAGTAACCACACAATGTATTAAAACAGTTTACAAGGTCAGGTGGTTAGCGCCCATATGCCGGCAGAGAGAAGAGGAAACTGGTTCAAACCAAAGGTAACTTTCTCCAAAACTAGACGGCACTTAGGCCAAACATAGTCTTCTTTGCTTAATTTTTTCTGCTAAACTTTCATGGCTTAACGGCACTGGCTTCCCAGCTAGACACTCATTTATAAGCCTTGATTGACTATAGCAATGAGTGTACACTAGGAGAAGACAGCTCCCTCTCACTCGCCAGTTCTCTCTGTGGATAAACAATAACTACCAGACTGGAATAGACCTTGACATTTTATAGCCCCAAACCCTTGTGACTTTCCAGGGAGAAAAAGCATCCACCTCCTTAAGTCTCCACCCCACCACCCACTCTATCCTGAATGGTCCTGGGCACTGGAACCCCCACAATCTCCTGAGCCAGCTCCTCTTCTAGTGGGTAGGTCGTCCCCCTTATAGTAATTTCTCCTTTTCACCCAACTCCATTATGATGGTTCACGCCCCTCTTGCTTGGTCGTCTGCTGGTTTAAGATATTTATGACACAGTCTGAAACATATTTTTAAGGAACATTCAGTAACAGAATGTTCCCTTGAGGGAAGGACAATCAGATTGCTGAGGGAGCAACTCGTAAGAGCACAGTTGAGCCAGTTCTTTGAGTTCTCAATTAAGCAATCCTGCAAATTAACTAGATAAACAATTCTGTCCCTGCTTTCTTTTTTTTTTTTCCCCTTGTGTCCGTCTTTCTACCAAAGGAAGCAACAAATGGAAGATCATGCTGCGTAACTGAGGTAGCTTCTTAACTTGGACCTCTCTATCTGCTCTGCATTCATCCACTTGACAAATATTTACTGAGTATTTACTACAAGCCAGACATTTTTTCCAGAAACTTTGGATATATCCACGAATAAAACAAAGATCCCCTCCCTTACAGAGCTCACATTTTCAGGGAGGGAAATGGGCGATATATAATAACCTTGATAAAAAAAGTAAGATGTATGATGTATTAGAAGGTGATAAGTACTATGGAAAAATAGAAGACCATCAGAGGGCCAGGATGGGTGGGGAAGCAAGCTGTAATTTTAAATGATGGGTGGGGGGCATCAGAGGTGGTTCCTTGAGAAATGGCCTCTGAGGAAAGAGTTGGGGTGAGGAAAGGGGCCAAGTTGATACTTGGGGGCCTGGGGAGGTTCTAGGCAGAGGGAACATGTGGGAGAGGCCTTTGCCTGTTTCTCTTGTTGGGTGGCAAACCCAGAGCTCTGAGCAGAGAGCTGATATGATCTGACTTGTATCAGGATTGCTCCAGCTGCCACATGGAGAATAGACCTTAAGAAGACTGGTCTCTTAATAGTTCCAAACGTTTTTCTAATACGTAAGATGGATATTAAAAAATGCCTAACTAGCCTGAGCAACATAGTGAGATCCTGTCTCTACAAAAAATTTGAAAACAGCTGTTTATCCCTGTAGTCCTAGCTACTTGGGTTGCTGAGGTGGGAGGATTTGCTTGAGTGCAGGAGTTTCGAGGTTACAATGAGTGGAGATGGCACCACTGCATATCAGCCTGGGTGACAAAGGAAGACAACAACAAAACTGCCTAATTATCACAGCTTGCCATGTGATTCAAAGTAATTCTTTACAGAAAGTACTGTGGGCATTATGAACTAATTTGTATAAATTCTAGTTATTATTACTCTTTCTGTTATTACAAGGATAGTAACAATTATATCCAACTAACTAAAACAAAAGCTAGCTTAGCTGTTTCCTAGATGTGGATTTAAATATAAAATGAGTATTTCTTTTAAAAAAGAAAAGCCTGAAAGATCAACGCAAGCCCACCACTGTTAACAGAAAGGCAGGTCAAAATTGGCAATGAGTTAGTAACTTATTGCATATAAAAATAAAAACAAAATATAAAAAATTTAAAAATATATGCCAGAGCTGGAGCTCTTACCTGCTAACTTATAAAGCACTCCACCATTGAACACCATGAAGCGCAGTTCTGCTCTTTATTTTGAGATTTGGTTTTGCCCATGATAAAAATTCTTTAAAAAAGAAACTTTTTATTTTGAAATAACTTTAGACTTACAAGAAGTTGCAAAAATAGCAGAGTTACTGTGCACCCTTCACCCAGCTTTACCCAATGATAAGATCTTACGTAACCATGGTATAATGATCAAAACAGGAAAGTGACTTTGGTACAATAGTATTACCTAAAATACAGGCCTCACTAAGATTTTACCAGTTTCTGCTTTGTTTTATTTTGGGGGGAAGAATGAGTGTATAGGTTTATGAAATTTTATGACAGGTACAGATTTGTGGCTACACAACTGTTCCATCACCAAAAAGAAGCTCCCTCATTCTACCCCTTAAAGGAACATCCTATCCCCAAACCTAACCCCTGAAATTGTTCTGATATGTTCTCCATTTCCAAAATTTTGTCCTTTTGAGAATGTTATCTAAATGGAATCATACAGCACACAACCTTTGAGACTGGCTTTGTTCACTCAGAATAACGTCCTTTAGACAAATTACTTCTTTGCTCATGTTCCTTAAAGAAAGCTCATACAACACGGAGGAAAAATAAAAACTTGTATCGAGAGAAAAAGCATACGACCTTCCCATTCATAAACAATGCTTGCTCAAAGCAGTCCAAACAATCAGCTATTTAAACCAATTAGCATTCCCTCAGTAGAAGGGGTCAGCAAAGTTTACTTAGAGGTCAATTTCAGATAGAATGGCTTCTCCCTGCTAACACTCACTGCTTTATTTACATCAGCATGTCAGGGGCGGCTGCTCAGCACAAAGCCCCCAAAAGCTGACCTCAGCACCCACCTCCTCACACGTGAATTACTGGGAGGGACTCAGGTATCAAACCAAAGCTTCCTCAAAATTAAAAATATATTTAATTAAAAATAAGTTTTTACATAGTTCTTTTGTAACATTACAAAATGCAGACACAAGGGAACAGTCAGCAACTAGCTGACCTGAGAGTAACTCCTGTGAGCCCAGCACAATCCCCACATTCAGAGCCTGGGCCCCACGCCCTTCCTCCCCGGACTTACTTTAGCCCTTTGGGTCTACAGAATGGACATGAAAGATCCTGTTCTATTAATTTCACAGGACCGGCTGGAGATATAAATGAGAAAAGAGATAAGAACTTAAAAGTAAAAATAATTTTATAAATACAAGTTACTTCATTATCATGATGTCCCTTTGTCCCAGTGATAGGACCTAAAACTCAGGGACTATTTGTAATTAATTTGTTTGTTCATTAGTTCATTCATTCATTCACATAGTTCTTACGTGCCAGGTGCTGTGCTGGGTGATGGGGCTAACCTAACCAATAAATCATACATAATAATCACCTGATTAGTAAGTCTTCTTGGAGGCCTGACAAATAGATAGAGGGTTTGTGCTTCAATGCAATGGGGAAGAGGCCTTGTGAATACACAGACAAGGGGGTGACCAGGAAGGTTTTCAGAGGAGAACCATGATCTGTGTGTCAGGTGAACAGGGGTTTGACAGACAATGAGAAGGCAGCTTGGCAAGAAGGCACAGTGCACTCATAGGCCTGCAGAAAGCTCATCAGGCCTCACAAGCAGGTGCCTTTGCAGGTGAGGCAGGCAGAGATCCTGGGAAAGTTAGGCTGAAGCCCCAGTGGGTCTCAGACTTCAGGGTAAAATGGTAGATTTTAACCTGCACGTAGTGGGGAGTCATGCCAGGAACGAGAAGCTCTGTATTTTAGGAGAACCTCTTTAATCACAAGGTGGAGCATCATTCACTATGGTGGTGGGGTAGGGGGATGAGAACAAGAAATCTGGGACCATAGGTAAGAGGTGACAGCAACAGTCCTGGCGATGAACCAGGAAAGCCTGAATTAAGGCCATGGTGGTGGAAGTGCAGCACAACTGACATTTGAGAACAATGTACAGGGCCGGGCACAGTGGTTCACGCCTGTAGTCCCAGCACTTTGGGAGGCCAAGGTGGGTGGATCACCTGAGTTCAGGAGTTAAAGACTAGCCTGGCCAACACGGTGAAACCCTATCTCTACAAAAATACAAAAATGAGCCAGGCATGATGGTGGATGCCTGTAATCCCAGCTGCTTGAGAGGCTGAGGCAGGAGAATCGCTTGAATCCGGGAGGCGGAGGTTGCAGTGAGCACAGATCACGCCATTGCACTGCAGCCTGAGTGACAGAGCAAAACGCCATCTCAAAAAAAAAAGAGAGAGAGAGAACAGTGTACAAATCTTGGTGATGATTGTTGGATGGGCAAGAGAAGAATCTGGGGAAGTTTCAGGTTTCTGGCTTGAATATATGATTACTCCTCCAGACCTTCATTTCACTGTATAGCACCAGTTAGACCATCTTCACTATCAAATAGGCATTTAATAAATACTGTCACTAAGAAAAATAAAGTCAGCAGCCCCACTTTCCAAACCCTTCACAAATAGGAAAACTGCCTGAGCAGTGCAGTCTACTGCGTATTCATTTAGAAACTAGAATTTCAACTCAGCAGTTTAAATAAGAGTTCTTCATTTACAGACACATTTGTCGCTACTCTGAAAACGCTAGAAAAGCTGGTCAAGTGTTAGTGAGGATTTCCACTATCATGGTTCAGCTTTTGGTTTGTGGTACCTGATGGCCCCGATGGAGAGTGAAGTCATCATGCGCACCCACATTCGGAAGCACCTTCTGATGAATGCTGCCGCAGGTGCTCTCCTACTGGGCATTTCTACAACTACCACATTTCAGGCACTGAACCAGACCCCTGAATATGTGGCCAAAAAAATCTTCAGTTCCTGCCTTCTAGAAGCCCCCTGGTCTCATGGAAACAGGTGGAGGCATAAATCAGATATTCTGACAGATAGAGTATTTGCCATCAGACTGATGAAAAGTCAAGACTGAATACTGTGTGTATGTGATATAGGGCACATATTACCATATTCTACTAAAAAGATCGCCAACTTGCAAGATCTTTTTGGAGGGAGATTAGAGTGTATTAAAATTTAAAATATGCTAACTTTTCGCTTCAACTCCCATTCAGATATCCCTCCTAAAGAAATCCTGATGGTGCTCGCTTTGGCAGCACATACACTAAAACTGGAACAATAACAGAGAAGATTCGTGCTAAAACTGGAACAATAACAGAGAAGATTCGTGTGGAGCCATTGCCCTGACGGCACGTGGTACTGTGGATTCCACGAGTGTGTACGGTGGGAAAGCGCCACACTCGGTACCACCACCCCGTGCACTGGTCAGCTGGACAAACTCAGACAGGTATCTACCCTGGATAGCCTTTGAGTTTTAGAAGACCAAAATGAACATTTTTGGAGCCTAAGTTTTGGCTCATTTGTTGGATCGGTGCATGTAAGAATTTGGTGAGATGCAAATGAACAAATAGTTCTTGCTCCTGTGACCAACAGGCTGTATGCTACAGTTCTATTCTGACTGTTCAGATTTTTAAGGATGATTGGATTAGGCTTCCCTGCTGTCTGGGTCTGTCTCCTAAACTTTTCAGATCATCGTGGAATTCCAATGACTCTTTTAAAGGGTGCTGATGATTTGAACACTGTCGGATTGATTCCAGCTAAATCTAGTAGTCCACCTTGAGAATTTTCTTTTTTTTTTTTTTTTTGAGACGGAGTCTTGCTCTGTCGCCCAGGTTGGAGTGCAGTGGTGCGATCTCAGCTCACTGCAAGCTCCGCCTCCCGGGTTCACGCCATTCTCCTGCCTCAGCCTCCTGAGTAGCTGGGACTACAGGCGCCCGCCACCGCGCCCGGCTAATTTTTTGTATTTTTAGTAGAGACGGGGTTTCACCGTGGTCTCGATCTCCTGACCTTGTGATCCGCCTGCCTCGGCCTCCCAAAGTGCTGGGATTACAGGCGTGAGCCACCGCGCCCGGCCCACCTTGAGAATTTTCATGCAAAACCCTGGAAAAAAATGTGAGCCCAAATCTTCTCTACCAAAGGAAAAAAAAAAAAAGCTTAAACTTTTAAAAAGTAAAATTAAATTGTAAAGAACTTGAAATGCAAAACAGGTGGCCATTGTGAGGGTAGAACTGACCTTTTAGAAATAAATCAGATCTCCAAGCTAAGACTAACTACAGCCTTGGGTATTAAAATAATTTGCAGATCTTGTCACACAAACACACTTCTAATTTCTGAGAAAATATACAGAAAAGTTATAAACAGAGATGGACAGATTTTGTCCCTATTTTTACAAAACATATGAAAATCTGGTTTCTATTTACTTATAGTAAACAATTGGAAAATAAAATCAAATAGGCTCTTTATTAGTACATAAGTGCTACATTAATGCCTTCTGATTGGCTGTACACTGTTGGTGAAAATGTAAATTGGCACAGCCATTAAGGAAAACAGTTTGGAGGTTCCTCAGAAAACTTAAAATATGATTCATCAATCACCATATGATTCATCAATTCCCATGCTGGGTATATGGTATGAGGATCTCAAAGAGGTATCTGTGGTCCCATGTTCACTGCAGCATCATTCACAATAGCTTAGACATGGAAACAATGTAAGTGTGCATAAACAGATAAATGGATTAAAAAATTATGGTATATAGATATATATGGGAATACTATTCAGCCTGTACAAAAAAGAAAATCCTGGCATTTACGACAACATGAATGGAACTGGAAGACATTATGCTAAGTGAATAAATCAGACAAAGAAAAGAAAAACAATGGCATGGTCTCGCTTACATGTGCAATCTAAAATAGTTAAACTCACAGAAACAAAGAATACAACCGTGGTTAAAAAGGGTGGGTAGAGGAGGGTGAGGACTGGGGAGATGTTGGTCAAAAGGTAGAAAATTTCAATCCGTAGGATGAATAAGTTCTAGAGATCTAACGTACAGCATAGAGATCTAATGTACAGCATAGTTAACAAAATTGCACAGTATACTGGAAATTTGCTAGGAGGGTAGATCTTAGGTGTTCTCATCCTCCTACACTCCCTCCCCCACAGCCTCCCTCCCCACACCCCAACCCCACCCACTGCCACAAATGGTAACTATGTGAAAAGATAGCTATATTAATTAGCTTGGTTGTAATAATCAGTTCACTATGTATTTCAAAACATGACACTGTATACCTTAAGTACCTTAAGTAATATAATTCCAATTTTAAAATTTAAAAAAATTTAACAAATGACTTGTAAGACCTCTACATCAAAAACTACAAAAATTGCTGAGAGAAATTAAAGAAGACGTAAATAAATGAAGAGATATAATGTATTCATTGATTGGAAGGCTCAATATTGTCAAGACATCATTTTCTTCTAAACTTATCTATAAAAACAATACAATTGCAGACAAAATCACAGCACGAATTTTTGTGTAAACATTGTCAAGTGGATTCTAGGATTTTTATAGAAATAGGCAAAAAACCTGAAGTGACACTTCACCAAAAAAGAGACGTGACTGATTGATAAGCACATGAAAAGACACTAAAATCGGCCGGGCGCGGTGGCTCAAGCCTGTAATCCCAGCACTTTGGGAGGCCGAGACGGGCGGATCACGAGGTCAGGAGATTAAGACCATCCTGGCTAACACAGTGAAAACCCGTCTCTACTAAAAAATACAAAAAAATAGCCGGGCGAGGTGGCGGGCGCCTGTAGTCCCAGCTACTCGGGAGGCTGAGGCAGGAGAATGGCGCAAACCCGGGAGGCGGAGCTTGCAGTGAGCCGAGATCCGGCCACTGCACTCCAGCCTGAGCCACAGAGTGAGACTCCGTCTCAAAAAAAAAAAAAAAAAAAAAAAGAAAAAAGAAAAGTGATTCAGAGTTAATAGCTAGGGGCTGGCATTCACATACTGATCCATTCTAGCCATAAATATTTACTGAGTACTACTAGGAGGCAGGCACCGCTTCAGCCACTGGCAGTGCAGAGGTGAATGGGAGAAAGCCCTCGTCCTTACTGAGCATACGTTCTCTAAGAAGCTAGATGGCCAGGCGCGGTGGCTCACGCCTGTAATCACAGCACTTTGGGAGGCCGAGGTGGGCGGATCACGAGGTCAGGAGATCGAGACCACGGTGAAACCCAGTCTGTATTAAAAAAACAAAAAAAATTAGCCGGGCGCAGTGCTGTGCGCCTGTAGTCCCAGCTACTCAGGAGGCTAAGGCAGGAAAATGGTGTGAACCCAGGAGGCGGAGCTTGCAGTGACCCCAGATCGCGCCACTGCACTCCAGCCTGGGTGACAGAGCAAGACTCCATCTCAAAAAAAAAAAAGGAAAAAAAAAAAAGAAGAAGCAGCAGCAGCTAGACAAGGAGCCCAACAAATAAACTGGATAATTATAGACGGTGACAAGTGCAACAGAGGAGTACACAGCAATATGGGATTGAGGGGACCTAAAATAGTTAGGAGTGATCAGGGATGGCCTCTCTGAAGAAGCGATGTTTGAGTTGGGTCATGGGATAAAGGGCAGATGGAAGAACACCGCAAGCAGATAGAGGAGACAGTGCAAAGGTCCTGAGGCAGGAAGGAACAGGATGTGCCTAGAGAAGTGAAAGGCAATCAATGTGACTCGTATCTAATAAGCAGGGTGGAAAGCATGGGATGGGGCTGGGTTGGATGCATAGGAAGGAGCTGGGACACGCAGACCCTAGGGAAAGGGCAGGAAGGACTGGGTGACAGTCTAAGACAGCGGGGAGCTACTGCAGGATTTTCAGCAGGCAGGTGATGTCATCTGCCACTGAGGAGGGTAGATGGGAGTAGGGACAAGGCTGGGAGCAAAAAGGCCCAGTTAGGAAGCTACTGCAGAGGCGATGGCAAGAGCTGGCAATGACATGGACCCGGGTGCTGGCAGCAGGATAGAGAAAAGACAGATTTCAGAAGTATTGTAGGAGCAGAACGGACAGAACTGCTGATGCCAACATGAAAAATAAGAAAAAGGAAGAGTGGGAAAATGGTGATATCATTCACTAAGATGGGGAATTCTGGAGTGGAACAAGTCTGGAGTTAAAAGTTTCATTCTGAGATGCGTACGTACCCAGCAAGTGGCAATGCCAAGGAGGCAGTTGGATACACGAGTCTGCAACTCAGGAGAGGGGTCTGGGCTGGAGATGTAAAGTTCAAGGTCATTTCTTATAGACAGTGTTAAAGCCAGGGGCCCAGAGAAACTCTCCCAAGAGGGAGCATCTCAGAGTAAAAGAAGGGGGCCCAGGATTGAGCCCTGCCATTTAAAACTCCAGTGGATGACAAAGGAGGAGCAATGAATTGGTGTCATTCAATGAAACAGAAGCCAGGACAGTGTTTCCAAAAGTCCATGCTGTGCCCTGAAGGCCTAGAACAGCCTCAGGCATACAGCAGTCCCTGGAGAAAGGAAGGAGGGAGGGCGTGTGGTAACTGCCTGATGCTGCTGAAAGATATTGCGTAATGAGAGGAGCCACGGAAGAGCCCACCGACTTCAGTGCATGGGAAATGTCAGTGGTACTAACGAGCATCATTAGTGATGTGCGGGACTAAAACCGGGCCACTTTCATTTGGATGGAAATCACGACGACCGTGGAATGTCCTTTCAGCCACAATCCCACAAGGGCTCACACTTTCTGCAATAGCTCCCGGTGACCAATCCACGCTCTCGGTGTCAAGCCCACTGAGGTCTTCACATCAGTGGTTCCATAAACGCAAGACCTGACAGGCCAGCAAGGCCACAGCTGCAACGGGACATGTGAGCAGGGCTCCTGCTGCCTGGGCTCGGGGATTCTGGCCACTTCAACAGCTTAACCCTATGTATCCTCAGAGGCCCTCACCTATTTCCCCACCTCGGCCTGTGAATTCTCACACCTGTGATTCCCACCTACCTTCCCATCTACCTGGTCCCATAACCTTGCTGCTGCACCTGCACTTTCATCTGTCTCCACTGCCTGCTAGTGGTACACAGCAAGGGTCACCAAACTTTTGATCCCTTCCACTATTAGAGAATAAATCAATATATAAACCCACGGCTCAGACTTACCTGGAACAGTTAGCACGGAGGGGGATTTTTCAGGCTGTTCGTTAACACGGCTACTGTTTTGAACCCAGAAAATGTTGACAGGCTCAGGCGGGCCCACAGCCTGACAGGTGAGGTTGAAGGCTGTGTTTCTGGTGACATTCATGCTCTCAGGCTGCTTAGTAAAGTGAGGAAGTCCTGCAGAGAAAACGTTACATGAAAGAATGTTTCAGATCTGAAAGCAGAGACAGAGCCCAAAGGGGAATGGAAACTGGGCTAGAACTTGACAATAGATTTCTCCTTTTTTGGGGGGGAATGGAGTCTCACTCTGTTGCCCAGGCTGGAGTGCAGTGGCTTGATGTCGGCTCACTGCAACCTCTGTCTCCTCGGTTCAAGTGATTCTCCTGCCTCAGCCTCCTGAGTAGCTGGGATTACAGGCGCACACCACCATGTCTGGCTAATTTTTGTATTTTTAGTAGAGATGGGGTTTCACCGTGTTGGCCAGGCTGGCCTCGAACTCCCGACCTCAAGTGATCCATCCCCCTTGGCCTCCCAAAGTGCTGAGATTACAGACATGAGACACCACACCCAGCCTTGGCAACAGATTTCTTTATCTACTGCGCCACCACCGCGCCTAGCTTAGCAACAGATTTCTTTATCTACTTCGTCAGTCAGGTCTGTATTCATCAGTTTTCACCTCCTTAAGTTGGATAAGAAGGAGCACAGAGGATAATTCCTGCCAGTCTACCTTAAGCCAGCTTTCTAGGACGCTTTGCCAAAGGGGCTATAAATAGTGATTCAGAACTGGTTTTACCAGAAGGCAGGCCACAGGCAGTTCTTACATCAGGTGTTGCTCAAACTCCTGGGACTGACCAGTTGGCAGGTTTTCAGTATTTCTTACCAAAATAAACACAGAGTAAAACATGGCTATGTAATAGATCTGTCCATGGTATGAAGACATTCTATTATGTGTGTGACTTTCAGATGGGTCATAACGAATTTTAAAATCCACAGCCTTGTATAAGTCTGAGTGCTTTTCAAAGAAAAGCACTCATGAAAAAACAGTATAAACATAGTTGCAATTACAATCCTTAGATCTACTGTAATTTCCAAAATCAAGGCCCCAAGGAAGCTCAGAGAAAGCCGGTCAGTACAGTCAGTACTTATTTGGGGCAGGTGTTCAAAAATATAACAAGTCCAAAAAGTGTTCTTTTGGGGATTGGGAACTCACAGATCTAGTTCCAGCAAGAATGATGTGGCAGTTATGTGTAATGGAATTCTTTTGTCCTGTTTCAAGGTTTTTTGAAACTCTCTTTGGACTTAATATGTTCCTGCTCTGGGCATTTTTTCTGGGATTCTGACGAATAAAATCTCCTCTAAATATTTTTTCCCCAAATTAGCTGCAAATGTAGGAAACCCCCTCTTTGGCTGATGGTGACATAACCCTGAGAAAGAGCTGTTCAGCCTGGGATAGGCCCAAAGCAAAGGTCATGAAGAGATGAAGAGACTCCTCTGAGGGAGTCTTTTCCGTCTTCCCCACTCACTCCTCCTCCTTCCTTCCATCTGTGCTCCCTGAGGCTTCTCTCCACATTGGTGGGCATCAATTTCAGGTTCACAAAAGAATGGGTAGCACAGCAGCCTTTCAGTGGGAGATGTTTCTGATTAAAAACCTAATCACCAGCCGGGCGCGGTGGCTCACACCTGTAATCCCAGCACTTTGGGAGGCCGAGGCGGGTGGATCACAAGGTCAGGAGATCGAGACCATCCTGGCTAACACGGTGAAACCCCGTCTCTACTAAAAATACAAAAAATTAGCCGGGCGCGGTGGCGGGCGCCTGTAGTCCCAGCTACTCAGGAGGCTGAGGAAGGAGAATGGCGTGAACCCAGGGGCCGGAGCTTGCAGTGAACCGAGATCGCGCCACTGCACTCCAGCCTGGGCGACAGAGCAAGACTCCGTCTCAAAAAAAAAAAAAAAAAAAAAAAAAAAAGCTAATCACCTGCTCTAAAGCCTGTGATGAGGAAGGTCAGGATAAAGCAGAAAAGGGAGGTGACCTAATGGCTCTGCTAAGAGGGGCACCTCACAGAGCAGGGGCACAAGGGCCCCCGAGGGAAGTCCCCGGGGGTAGTGAGGAGTGACCACTGGGGGTGATAATAAAGATGCTTCCTCCTTGCAACCCTGCCATTGCAGAACCAGGCATGCAAACCCCCAACTCAGGGCACCAAACCTAGGACCTGGGCTCACCTGTGCATCAGCTCACATTGCCCATTAGAGTTCAAGTGCCTTGAGGGCAGAGACTGCGTTTTCCTAGCCTGATGTCTCATCCCTCACCCCCACGGACCTTCATATGATGTCATGGAATTTCTCTGAACCATGCACCTGACAGATACCAGTGCCCAAAAGAAGTCTCAGGCTGAGCTGTTGAGCCAGTCCAGGAAAACCACTCACTTCTCAGGGTTTCACTGTCTGCACAGGCAAGACAGGAAAAGATGCTGAATAATAAGCCAGTAGCCACTTGACCAGGTGAGTGGTATCTGGTACCAGCACTGGAAACTGGATAGTAGAACGCATTTTGCTTCTTAAAAAGAAGTCTCCAGTTTATTTTTATTGTAAATAATCTGTGGACAAGGAAGTCCGAAATCTCTTTGTATCTCACCTTTAATGCCTAGAATAGAGCTCAAACTTCAGGAACTGAATTCATTTCATTATTACTTATAGACTACAAAGAGGAGTACCTTGTACAATTTCGGTGCTGATAGATTTGCAAGGTTTGCGTACAGAGGCAAGGTTTGCGTACAGAGGCAAGGTTTGCGTACAGAGTTATAAATGGGCAGGCAAAACTCTAGAGTATTATACATAAAACATTTAACACAGGCCCTAAAACAAACAGCTCTCTGGCAATGGGACTCTGGTCTGTGGACTTACCTTGCACTTCGATGTAGATGGGATCAGACACGATCTCTTCATTGTTTATTTTCATCTTACAGATATACGACCCATTGTCTGAACGTTGCACACTGGTTATGCTACAAAGAAAAACACATAAAGATATTTATGGTGACTACCCTTTGACTCCCTATTGAAGGACTGGAAACTTCTTCAACTTCTTTGTCATATGCTGTGAGAATTAATTTTATATGTCAGCTTGGATAGGCCATTGCACTCAGTTGTTTGGTCAAATCTTAGCCTCGATGTTGCTGTGAAGGTACTTTTCACATGTCACTGATATTTAAAGCAGCAGCCTTTGAATAAAGCACATTACTCTTCATGATGGGGACAGGCCCCATCCAAACAGTTGAAGGCCTTATAAGAAAAAGACAGAGGTCCCCAGTGAAAGAGAGGATTCTGTTTCCAAACTGCCTTAGGACTCAAGACTGCAACATCAAGTCTTTCATGGGTCTCCAGCCAACACCCTGCTGATTCCATATTTGTCAGCTTCCACTGTGTGTGAGCTAATTCCTTAAAATAAATCTCTTTCTCTCTCTTTCTAGATAAAGCTGTAGATGCAGATCCTATAGGTTCAGTTTCCTGGAAAAACCCTGACTAATATGTGTGCTATCACCTGTCTTGATTTTTTTTTTGAGACAGACTCTGTCTCGCTTTGTTGCCCAGGCTAGAGTGCAATGGCATGATCTCAGCTCACTGCAACGTCTGCTTCCTGGGTTCAAGTGATTGTCCTGCCTCAGCCTCCTGAGTAGCTGGGATTACAGGCTTGCGCCACCACGCCCGGTTAATTTTTGCATTTTTGGTAGAGACAGGGATTTGCCATATTGGCCAGGCTGGCCTCGAACTTCCAACCTCAGGTGATCCACCCACCTTGGCCTCCCAAACTGCTAGGATTATAGGCATGAGCCACCACACCTGGCCACCTGTCTTGATTTCTGTGGTAGACTCTGCACCAGTGGTTCTCTGGTGTACTTTTGGGGTACTGCGCCCTCAAGGCATTTTGGAAATGCGTGGAGTTGTTTTTGGTGATCACAATGACTAGAGGGGCACCATGGGTTTTTAGGGGCCAAGGGCAACTGTTCCATATCCCAAATGACCTCCTGAGACTAGAACCTAACTCCATTTTATATACACACAAAGTCCTGTGTGGTTTCAATACGCACCTAATTTAACAGGACTGCAATGATCATAAAAATGGAGAGCTGGTAGCCTTTGTCCTATTTAGAACTTTCTGGGGCCCCAGCCATCATTTTGTAAAGTCCCTCACTGACAGCATGACTGTATTTGCAGCGGTCACAGGTCATATGCTTGAAGGTGCACCTAAGGTGCAAGTCCCTGGGTACTTAATGATCTCTCCTGGGGTGAACATGCCCAGTGTTTACATATTGAAATCCACATTTTTATTTTATATTTTTATTTTATTTTATTTTATTTTATTTGAGATGGGGTCTCGCTCTGTCACCCAAGCTGGAGTGCAGCTGCACCATCATGGCTCACTGCAGCCTTGAACTCCTGGGCTCAAGCCATCTTCCCAGCTCAGCCTCCCAAAGTGCTGGGATTACAGCCATGAGCCACGCTTCTCAGCCCGGGAACATTTTTAAATACTTTCAGATGCTCTCCAGAGGATTTGTGTATTGGCTCAAAGGCACTGCTCTTTAAACACAGCAAAGAAGACCCTGACCAGGGAAAGGAAGAAAAAGAAGAAATACATAGAAGGTCCACCTTCCTTCCTAGAAGCTTGCCTCCCTGTATAACCTATTTATCGCTAAGCAAAATAAATCTCATCCCTCAATCTGTGAAGGGCTGAGGCTTAAGGCTTGAAAGAGACCAGGAAGCTATCAAGGGTAGAGGGGGCTCTATCCTGACCCATGGCCCCATAGGCAGGGGTGGCAGCTGCCAGGGGATAGCACAGCCTGGTCAGCATCTGGAGCAGACATGTGGTAGTGAGTGAGGTCCCCAGGTCTGAATGAGACACAGTTTCTCCAGGTTGAATTCAGTTTTCTGAACACTAAACATTTTAAATTTACTTCTTCCCAACAATACCATGTTGCAGATCCTCATTAGCCTGTGATAAATAGAGCAGCTAAGACACAGCTCAACAATGGCATCAGTCAGAACTCGGGGGATCAGAGGGGGTTCAGAGCTGCTCAGGTTAACATTACTTCCTTATTGTTCCCAAGATCCAAGAGTTAACAATCCCCTGCCATTGCATTTCCTAATGTGTAAATGTGAGTGGCATCCCTTTGACTTGAAATACTCTGTCTTCCCCTTTCCCCTCGTTCCGTAGGAGCAATATAATTTTGGAATGCACCTGATGAATGAATGGTGGGCATGAGGGAGGTCCCAGGGACCAAGGAAAGGCCAGATCCTTTCATGTTTTGGGGCAGTGGCTGGATGTTACAATGCCTAGAGGTTCCCAGGAGAAGATGAAAAAAGAATACACGGGACAAATATCTCCAAATAAGGAGCTAGCTGATCCTCTCCTGGTAGACCCCTGGATGTCACGGTGATAGCAAGGGTTGAAGAAAGATGGGGGAGAATTCTGTGCCTAGCATGATGCCCTGCCCATCGTGGGCAATGACTAGTGGTTGAGTGGTGACCCTGGCTTTCAGCAGTCCCTGAAGATCCTGCACAACAGATGGGCCTAGTCTTTGGAGTTCTAAGGGAAACGAAGGCTACTGAAGAGGGGTGCTTCTACATATTTCACAAATCCACTTTAGAAGAGGCATCATTTTCTTGAGGCAAGACCCAGGGGCTCAACAGAGTGAACCATGAGATCGGACAGACTGAGGACACTTGTGCCTTTGAAGACTGGCTCTACCTCAAGGTCTAGGACCCGGGAGTGGCAGCAGGCTTGCAGTTGGACTCAGGGAGACAGGGACCAGAGAGAAAGTGAAGGCCAGGAGGGAGGTGGGGCACAGCCCCAGGAAGGCAGCCTGAGGGGACTGCACCCAGACCAGAGGTGTGAAGCACACCTGGGCAGAGCCCCCAGAAGCTGAGAAACTACAAGGCACAAAGGATGGTTTGGCGACACACCCTAGACTGTAGAAATCAGACTGCATAAGATGCCCAGGAGAACCTTAAGCCAACCAGCAAGGAGGATACAGACCAGAAATAGAAAAGAAGCATGCAGAACACAAAGGGAACTCAATCAGAATTTTGTCTTTAGTCATTCATGGCAGGAAAGGCTTAGCAGTTGTCTGGTAACAGTAGGCGCCTGCATTAATTAGCAAGGCCAGACCCATGCCACCTATATTACAGCAAAGATTTTCCATAAATCATTATACTTGTCGCTTTCTAGACATCCAAGCGAAAGGCTCCCACTGGGAGGGTGGGGTGTGGGGTGGGGCTGGAGACAGGAGGAGTGGCTGTTCCTGGCTCTCCTCCCTCTCCCCAGAAAAACAGGAGGCTCAGTCTCCATGGAGGCTCAACCGGAAAGGCTCTGGGCTCAGAGCAGCAATCTAGGCATCCCAACAACCATGTAAGAGGAGCTCCAGAGGGAACACGAAGAGTGGATGCGGAAGGGGAGAAGTTCAAGAAAGTGCCCCAGCACTGAAGATACGGATCTTTCCTCACCGGGCCCCCAGCTGGGCAGCACAGTAGGAGAAAAAAAATCCCCCCAAGGGGCTTCATCAGGGAACGCTACAACTCTAAGATGAGGTGAAGATCCTAAAAGCTTCCAGAGAGAAAAAAAGCAGATCACTCATGAATGAATCAGAATAGCATCCTGCTTCTCCAGAGCAACCCAGAACTCAAAGGGAAATATATCAATGACTTCCAAGTTAAAACAAAAAATATTTTCTTTTCAAACTCTGTACCCAGCCAAACTACCTCAAGGTGAAGGTAAAGAGAATGGCATTTTCAGGCCTGCAAGTCCCAGGAAGTTAGTGAAGGATGGGCTCCTTGCCAAAGTAAAAGAGTAAAAGCCAAAGAGTGCAAGAAGCGGGGAGCATGTTCCGATGCAAGCTGACGGCTCTCGATTCCCACAACCCGGACAGCTTCAACTGCAAAGATGAAACGTAATTTAGAAACTTCATTGTTTGGTTTGAAGACCAGAAAATCAGACACTACAAGATTGAAGACAGAGGTAACTTAAGAAACATCCACAGCAGTGACTGGCCCAAGTTCTTTGAAACGTATCTCAGAGATGTTAACTGTTCTTTCAAGATTCAAGATCAACAAGAAGCTGTTGACTGGCTTCTCGGTTTAGATGTTAGACTTGAATATGGAGATAATGCTGAAAAATACAAGGACTTAGTACCTGATAATGCAAAAACTGCTGACAATGCAACTAAAAATGCAGAACCATCGATACATTTGGATGTAAATAATCCTGATTTTAAGCCTGATGTGATGGCTTTGGCTAACCTGCTTCAGGTTCAGTGTCATGATGATTACTTGGTAATGCTTAAGGCGATTCAAATTTTGGTTCTGGAGCACCTGATACAGGAGGCAGTTGCTAAAGCAAATCAAACAAAAGAGGGCTTGCCTGTTGCTTTAGACAAACATATTCTTGGTTTTAACACAGGAGATGCAGTTCTTAATGAAGCTACTCAAATTCTGTGATTGCTGCATAGAGAAGAGCTCAGAGAGCTACAAACAAAAAATAATGAAGCCATAGTAGCTGTTCAGGCAATTATTGCTGACGCAAGGACAGACCACAGACTGGGAAACGTTGGAAGACGAACACTTTAGGACTTCAGCTTCTCACCTATTTAGTACAAGTGGGAACGACGTACACTTCTGGCACGTTTGGAAATCAGTATATCACATTCTTGGGGGAGGAATCTCAGAAAATTGAGTATGTTCTAGAGGTTTACCACCATTACTTTTTTCTTTAACAAAGTTTAGGAAAGTAGAAAAAAAACAAAAAACAAAAAACAAAAACAACAAGTAAAAGCCAAGAAAGATGACCTGGGCTCTAGGAATCAGGAGCTGGACCACAGGAGGAATAGGGGGTCCTCAGAATAGTAGTAAAGACAGCTGGACCCCAGACCCGGAGGGTAACCTGATTAGACAGAGGCAGAAGGAGGGAGCCAGGACAGGCATTTCCTAAATAAATAAATAAATAAATAAATAAATAAATATCAGTACTGATAATTTTGTCATGGTGGGAGAAGATGCATACATGATGCACACATTCCTTTAGAGTTTAGAGAAGAATGAGTGATTGATACTTAGGAAATTATTAAATTCAAGATAATCAAAAAGCTACTCAAGAATTGCTATGGGACTGGGCGCAGAGGCTCATGCCTGTAATCCCAGTACTTTGGGAGGCTAAGGTGAGAGAGTTATTTGAGGCCAGGAGTTTGAGATCAGCCTGGGCAACATAACGAAAACTCATCTCTTACCAAAAAAAATAAAAAATAAAAAATAAAAATTAGCTGGTCATGGTGGCACATGCCTGTAGCCCCAGCTACTTGGGAGGCTAAAGTGGGAGGATTGTTTAAGCCCAAGAGTTTGAGGCTGCAGTGAGCTGTGATCACACACTGCAATCCAGCCTGGAAGACAGAGACCCAGTCTCAAATAAATAATTAATTAATTAAGCGCTAAGTCCTTAAGTGCTACGGCTTGAATATTCCCTTCAAAACCTGTATTAAAACTTAATCCCCAATATGGCAGTATGGAGAGGTGAGGCTTTTAAGAGGTGATTAATCCATTCATGGATTAATAATGGGATCAAGGATGAATGGGAGTGGAACTGGCAGCTTTGTAAGAAGAGGAAGAGAGACCTGAGCTAGCACACGAGCACACTCAGCCCCCTCACCATGTGATGCCCTGCGCTGCCTTACGACCCTGCAGAGTCGCATCAGCAAGAAGACCATCATCAGCTGAGGGTCCTTGACCTTAAATGTCCCGGCCTCCTTAACTGTGAGAAATAAATTTTCTTTCTTTATAATTTACTCAGTTTCAAGTATTCTTTTACAAGTAACAGAAAATGGACTAAGATAAGAAGTAAAATATAATTATAGCATATTACATGATTCAGCTGAAAACAGAATTTCCATAGCCACAAAAAAACACCGTGGGTATTGATTTAACCACAGCTATGAGTAGCATTCTATTAGATTAACACACCATGCTGGAGACAAGCACACACATACAGACATACATAGGATTACATACGGATTGAATATATCTGGAAAGATACCCAAGAGATGGGTAACCTCCATTCCCCACAGGGAGAGGGCTGGGGGCTGGAGTGGAAAAAAGACTTTTTGAATAGTCAGAATGTTTTACCACTGCTTAAGAAAAATGGCACAAAAATCTCATCAGATTTTGGTCAAATACAAACATCTGAAAGAGGGAAGACAAAAGAAATGGTACGGCCGGGTGCGGTGGCTCAAGCCTGTAATCCCAGCACTTTGGGAGGCCGAGACGGGCGGATCACGAGGTCAGGAGATCGAGACCATCCTGGCTAACGCGGTGAAACCCCGTCTCTACTAAAAAATACAAAAAACTAGCCGGGCGTGGTGGCAGCGCCCGTGGTCCCAGCTACTCGGGAGGCTGAGGCAGGAGAATGGCGTGAACCCGGGAGGCGGAGCTTGCAGTGAGCTGAGATCTGGCCACTGCACTCCAGCCTGGGCGACAGAGCAAGACTCCGTTCCAAAAAAAGAAATGGCACATACTCAGCTGCAGTGTCTAGACAGGAACCACCTGGGCACAGCTGCATGGCCAGCAGCTGCAGAAGCCCATCACCCCAGGCCAGCACAGGCTGGGTTAGCCCAGGCACATCTTACACACACACAGCATGTCTCTCATCCTCAGTCCTTACCACTGCTAGTCTGGCCTGCTCAGAAATGACTTGGAAGTAGCAGTTATGCTCTAGAATCTTTTCAAAAGAAATACAAAAAAGGACAAATATTGTATGATGCCACCTATATGCGGTAGTTGGAGTAGTCAGACTCACAGAGAAAGAAAGTAGACTGCGGGAGGCTGAGGCAGAAGGATCACCTGAGCCCAGGAGTTCAAGACCAGCCTAGACAACATGGCGAAACCCTGTCTCTACAAATACCAAAAATAAATAAATAAATAAATAAATAGCTAGGTGCAGTGGCTCATGCCTGTGGTCCAAGCTACTGGGGAAGCTGAGGTGGGAGGATCTCTTGAGCCTGAGAGGTTGAGGCTGCAATCAGCCGTGATCGCACCACTGCACTCTAGCCTGGGCAACAGAGTGAGACCGTCTCAAGAAAAATAAATAAATAAAATAAAATAAAATAAAATAAAATAAAAATAAAGTAGAGTAGTGGTTACTAGGGGTGGGGAGAGTGAGGAATGGGGGGATTATTGTTTCATGGTACAGAGCTTCAGCTTAGGATGACTAAAAAGTTCTGGAGATGGATACACAACACGTGGTGATGGTTGCACAAAAACATGAATTCCACTGAATTGTACACTCAAAACGGGCTGAAATGGGGGACTTTATGTTATGTATATTTTACCATGTCAAAAAAATTAAAAATGAAAAAAAATTATTTGAAGAAATAGGTCCACTGTAAGCACCCTGTTTTCACCTGCCGCCGTTCACATGGTGCTGACAGGGTAACCCAAGGGCAAGGAACTCCCAGCTGAAAGGAAGTCTCGTGAACAGGACGCAAGTCAGAAAGTATCAGACATCTGTGGTTAATAACAGCTTTTCCAGCAGATGGTTAGGTTAAATAAATTAGGTTTTTATTTTCTAGATTCTGTTCTCGTTGCCACCAAGAACAGCAGAATAAAGAACCGGCAACAGGCATCAGTCAACCCTAAGGAAGGCAAGATAGGAGGGAAAAGCCCAGCACAGAGAGCCCATGGGGGCCCCCAAAACACAGCATCCCAGTGCCAGGAGCCGACACGGAGATGGGGGCCCCAAAAACACAGCATCCCAGTGCCAGGAGCCCGCACAGAGATGGGGACCCCAAAAACACAGCATCCACACTGCCAGGAGCCGACATGGAGATGGGGGCCCCAAAGACACAGCATCCCAGTGCCAGGAGCCTGCACAGAGATGGGGGCCCCAAAAACACAGCATCCCAGTGCCAGGAGCCTGCACGGAGACGGGGGCCCCAAGACACAGCATCCCAGTGCCAAGAGCCCTGAGATGATGGGGACATCCCAGCACACAGAGATGGGGGCCCCAAAAACACAGGATCCATACTGCCAGGAGCCGACACGGAGATGGGGGCCCCAAAGACACAGCATCCCAGTGCCAGGAGCCTGCAGAGAGATGGGGGCCCCAAAAACACAGCATCCCAGTGCCAGGAGCCTGCACGGAGATGGGGACCCCAGAAACACAGCATCCCAGTGCCACGAGCCGACTCAGAGACAGGGGCCCCAAGACACAGCATCCCAGTGCCAGGAGCCGACACGGAGACGGGAGCCCCAAAAACACAGCATCCTAGTGCCAGGAGCCCGTACAGAGACGGGGACCCCAAAGGACACAGGATGTCAGGAGACCCAAACTACCCACTTTTTTAATTTTCAAAGCAGTGTTGCTCTGTTGCCCAGGCTGGAGTGGATCATGGCTCACTGCAGCTTCAAACTCCTGGGCTCAAGTGATCTTCCCACCTCAGCCTCCTGAGTAGCTGGGACCACAAGTGTGCACCACCACGTCTGCCTAATTTTGTTGTTGTTGTTGTTATTATTTTTTGTAGCAATTGGGTCCTACTGCGTTGCTCAGACTGGTCTCGAACTCCTGGGCTCAAGTAATCCTCCCTCCTTGGCTTCCCAAAGTGCTGGGATTACAGGCGTAAGCCACCGTGCCTGGCCCCAACGTAACATTTTTACAAAGAAAATTTAATGAAACGGTAAAATCTTTCCAGCTTTAGCCACTGGGAACTATGCCAGAATTTAAAAAGCAGTGGGAATCCCTAGACTAAACAGAAAACAAACAACAAATACCTTCCCCTCACCACAAGTCTCCCACCAGTGTTCGGTTTTGCTTGGGAGTTGGGCTTCCCTGTCTTCTGGTCTGGTGGTTGCTCCTCTTCCGGAGCGCTGCGCCGGACCGGGGCACATTTCCACCCAAGCTAGAGGGCTGTTTACATGCTATCCCAGACATCAGCGCTAATTATAATAAATACCCCAAATTACACCCTTCTTTGGGGACTCCAGTGAAAGGTCTTGGCCGAACAGTGTCCTGGAGCCTGGACAAACGGATGTGCTAGTTTCGAGCTGATATTGGATACAGGTAAGGCAGCTTAGTGGCTACAGCACCAAGGAGGAGGCCCAGCCCGGTGACTCAAGTCCCATAAAGGAGGCCAGGTGAACGCTCTTGAGGGACCTCAACCTGTAGCAGATACTGAATGTTTTCTACACCTGTTAATCAAAGATGACTCCCGGCTCCATCAACAATAACAGACATCCAAGTGAAACAGGAAAAAAAAGGGGGATGATTAGCATAGAACAGGCCTAGCTCAAGAGGGCATCTAGGCTAGGAGCAGAACATCAGTTATATCTTTCCTCGTATATGCCCCAAACTCAGCATTTTAAAAAGAATTTTTCACTTATAAAAATTAAAATTATAAAATTTTTAATTTGATAATTTCATTTGCATCCTTCTATATTTGCTTTTATTTCACAACAGCAGATTACAGTGGCATGTAGCAGCCTTAAAATATTTTGAAGACTTTTGGTAATATACAGAAATGTTCATAATATAAAGTGAATGAAACAGAATATGTAATCATCTATGCAATAAAAGACCTTAAAATATTTTGAAGACTTGCCGGACGCGGTGGCTCACGCCTATAATCCCAGCACTTTGGGAGGCCAAGGCGGGCGGGTCACAAGGTCAGGAGATCGAGACCATCCTGGCTAACACAATGAAACTCCGTCTCTACTAAAAATACAAAAAATTATTTATATATACTTGGAAAATTTTTCTCAGAGTTGTGATTATAAGCCATTGTTTCTTTATTTGTACTTGTTTGGTATTTTCCAAGTTTTTGACAAAATACATATATTACTATTAAAATAATTTAAACACACGCACACACACACGAGCTAAGACCAAGTAGTTTCAAAAATCTTTCAGGGACACTCTCATGCATGATGCCAAATCTCCCTTAGTCTTTCCAGAGTACATGGGATTCGTACTTACATGCCCATGAGCTCCTATTATTTCCATCTTTCTTCACCAAGTTTCAATTAACTGAGGTTTGATTGCAAGATGTGGTTGCTCCTGAGTGGCAGAAGTGTACCTCCCCCAGTCTTGATGCCAGTTCCTCCTCCTCTAAATCAATACTTCAAGGACAAATCTAAAATCTGAAGGCAACAGTACCTTAGCACTGCTGCACCTGATGCTTGATTTGGCCCTTCCCCTCCATTCTGTTCACAACCACAAGCAGGAGGACAGAGACCAGTTCTGTCCAACTTGCCTCAATGTTCAGCCATCCATTCAGTTAACTATGCCACCGACAAACAATGAATTGCCAAGAACAACTTCATATGCAAGGAAGGCCCTTTTGATAACTAGCGTGTACTTGCCTATGTGTATTGATTTTTATAATAGCTCTATTTCTTGGTGTCTAAAATGACATCGTCAGTGAATGTTACAGCTTTCCTTAAATGACTTTATCACAGTCCTTTCTTCCTTTGGAAGGGAGAGAGCTATATGACAGCAGGGGCCACTATGGGAAAGAGGGTGTCAGAGCAATGGAAGGTGTGAGGAGTAACCAAAGCTCTGGGCCATTAGATACTCTAAACCACATCTTCAACTTGGACCGGTGCTGTTTTAGGACCAAAGACCAGATGCTTTCCCTTCTCTTCCCCTTAAATGTAAGACCTGAAACCATAAAAACTCTAGAAGAAAACCTAGACAGTACCATTCAGGGCATAGGCATGGGCAAAGACTTCATGATGAAAACACCAAAAGCAATGGCAACAAAAGCCAAAATTGACAAATGGGATCTAATTAAACTAAAGAGCTTTTGCACAGCAAAAGAAACTATCATCAGAGTGAACAGACAACCTATAGAATGCAACAAATTTTTGCAATCTATCCATCTGACAAAGGGCTAATATCCAGAATCTACAAAGAACTTGAACAAATTTACAAGAAAAAAACAACTCCATCAAAAAGTGGGCAAAGGATATGAACAGACACTTCTCAAAAGAAGACATTTATGCGGACAACAAACATATGAAAAAAAGCTCATCATTATTGGTCATTGGAGAAAGGCAAATCAAAACCACAATGAGATACCATCTCACACCAGTTTAAATGGTGATCATTAAAAAGTCACGAAGCAACAGATGCTGGAGAGGATGTGGAGAAATACGAACACTTTTACACTGTTGGTGGGAGTGTACATTAATTCAACCATTGTGGAAGACAGTGTGGCAATTCCTCAAGGATCTAGAACCAGAAATACCATTTGACCCAGCCATCCCATTACTGGGTATATACCCAAAGGACTATAAATCATTCTGCTATAAAGACATATGCACACATATATTTATTACAGCACCATTCGCAATAGCAAAGACTTGGAATCAAACCAAATGTCCATTAATGATAGACTGGATTAAGAAAATGTGGCACATATATGCCATGGAATACTATGCAGCCATAAAAAAAGGATGAGTTCATGTCCTTTGCAGGGACATGAATGAAGCTGGAAACCATCATTCTCAGCAAACTAACGCAGGAACAGAAAATCAAATATTGCATGTTCTCTCACTCATAAGTGGGAATTGAACAATGAGAACACATGGACACAGGGAGGGGAACTTTCACACATCGGGGCCTGTCAGAGGTGGGGGCTAAGGGAGGGATAGCATTAGGAGAAATACCTAAGGTAGATGATGGGTTGATGGGTGTAGCAAAGCACTATGGCACGTGTATACCTATGTAACAAACCTGCACATTCTGCACATGTATCCCAGAACTCAAAGTATAATGAAAAGAAAGATAAACACAGGGTCAGTCTCTAGTAACTCACAATTGTGTCATATTTAAAGAATGAGTTCTGATACAGAGTATGGGGTCCTCCTCAATCTAGAGACCTCATCATTTTAAAAATTCACATAAATTCCGCCTGTTCTTTTTTTTTTTTTTTTTTTTTGAGACAGAGTCTCGCTCTGTCGTGCAGGCTGGAATGCAGTGACTTGATGTCAGCTCATTGCAAGCTCCACCTCCCAGGTTCATGCCATTCTCCTGCCTCAGCCTCCCGAGTACTGGGACTACAGGCGCCCACCACCACACCCAGCTAATTTTTTGTATTTTTAATAGAGATGGGGTTTCACCGTGTTAGCCAGGATGGTCTTGATCTCCTGACCTCATGATCCACCCACCTCGGCCTCCCAAAGTGCTGGGATTACAGGCGTGAGCCACTGCACACGGCCAAATTCTTATGGGAATTTCTGTGTGTGATCCTAATACCTTTTAGAAAAAAAGGGTCCCGGCTGGGCGTGGTGGCTCAAGCCTGTAATCCCAGCACTTTGGGAGGCCGAGACGGGTGGATCACGAAGTCAGGAGATCGAGACCATCCTGGCTAACACGGTGAAACCCCATCTCTACTAAAAAATACAAAAAACTAGCCGGGCGAGGTGGTGGGCGCCTGTAGTCCCAGCTACTCGGGAGGCTGAGGCAGGAGAATGGCGTGAACCCGGGAGGCGGAGCTTGCAGTGAGCCGAGATCTGGCCACTGCACTCCAGCCTGGGCGACAGAGTGAGACTCCGTCTCAAAAAAAAAAAAAAAAAGGTCCCATGACCAAACTGAAAATACCAGGTGTTTCTCTCTAGAGACCTTTTGACGCCTGCCAATATACATCCATGTTCTCTTCCCCTAGTGATTTTAATTGCATATTCTCTTGAATAAACATAGTCCATACAGATGTTGCTAATGGCAACTCCAGCAAAATTGCAGGCTAATGAATTTCTAATAAAATTACATATATTGAAAGCCTAAAACTATTTTTTAACTCTTCACTGTTCCTGGGAGCCACAGTAGATTTCCTTAGGGCCCAGGAGATGTGAGAAGAGAGGTCACTACAGGTGTGCAAATCAGGCTCCCTGTTTAAGTAAGACTAGCTCACTGCCTAGTGACCCTACTCACAGGGCTCTATGTCCTCACCTAAAAAACACTGCACGTTTAGGGTCTCCAACATCATCCTCTCTTGCCAAGAAATTATATAAATATTTGTCATCTTGATTAAGTAACTATTGACAGGGCAGGAGTATTGCAATCTTGGACAAGCACTGTCATTCTAAAGTTCACCTTGATTAAAAACCGCCTAAATCTAAAGGGCATCAGCCTAATGGCTAAGGTCAGCATGACCATAAACCACAAATAACATCTCCAACCAAAAACATTCCAAACCCCTCCCCGACCAGAGACATGCCAGCCCCGAGATAAAGTCCCCTTCAGCCCAGAGGGATATCAGCCCCAAGATAACCTCCCCTCTGACCAGAGACATTCCAACCCTGCCATAAACTTCTCCCAACATACAAACATTCCAAGCTTGTGATAAGCCGCTTACCCTAAAACTAATATATGCTTTTAGGCTATAAAAGTTAATGCTCCTCACTGAAATCGGCCAGAAGCCCCTCTCAGGTTTATTTCTCTAAAATAAACCCATCTTTGACGGTTAAGCTGCATTTCGTGTTTATTTCCTCTTTCTTTAACTCTTACAACTATAATTTATTTCACTGAATCGCTCTATAGTTACTGTGCCCCTGAACATTACCTTAATAAAGTTGAAGAATCATACACAGGCAAATTTGGTATCATCCTGTATGCTACCTAATTCAATGAAATGCTCATCATTTGCAAAAATTCTGATCACTAAATTTGCTTTCAGGCTTAGTTTGGAGGTCAAATAAGATTTTTCTCCTTTAGAATGAGTTTATATGTAATAAGCTGAATACAAACAGTAGAATAAATTCTACTCCAAACTTGTAAAGTTCTCAAAATAATACCCAGGTCATCTTCTGCACTCTAAAGACATGGGTCCAAAACAAGAAACTGACTAATCAAAATTTTAAAACTTTACAATTTAAGTCCTCTGAACAGCTCATGGCATCTGAGAGCAGAAGTAGAGCTGGCAGTCACATGGTCCAAGTTCATCTCTTCCTTTGGAAAATAGACCAGGGAAGATGAGGCAGCTCACCCACAGTCATGCACTGGCCAAGTCCAGAGAGACAGCAGGGTAGGGCTATGCTCCCCTCCTAGGTGACACCCAATGAGACCAATGTGCCAGCTTGCTGTTCCTGAAATCTTTAAACTACTCCTCATTCACTTCTTCTTTCTTTTTTTTTTTCTTTTGAGATGGAGCCTTGCTTTGTTGCCAGGCTGGAGTGCAGTGGTGCAATCTCAGCTCACTGCAACCTCCACCTCCCAGGTGTAAGCGATTCTCCTGCCTCAGCCTCCAGAGTATTTGGGACTATAGGCGTGCGCCACCACGCCTGGCAAATTTTTGCATCTTTAGTAGAGACGGGGTTTCACCATGTTGGCCAGGATGGTATTGATCTCTTGACCTCGTGATTTGCCCGCCTCAGTCATTCACTTATTATTAAATGATAGTTTTACTTCTCTCTTCAGAAGCTATGTCTATATAATTGTAAGAAAGCTGCTTTTTATAGCTGATGTAGAAAAAATATAGTCAAATCTCCTAAGCAGTCTTAGCCACTGGCTGAGAATGGCTGCGGAGAGACCCAGCCAGAGTAATGTGGAAGTTGCATTCTTCGCCTGGAGGCTAAGGGGTTATCCACTAACCAAGCCTACAACCTGGGGGAAAAATGTGAAAAAATAGGGCACATCTTGTGAAAGTGTTGGCACACTAACCCAAGTAGTTAGGTCTGTGGTAATTGTGAGGTGGTTTTCTGAAAAGGAAACAAAATGATTCACTAAAAGGCATGACACAGTGTGGGATGGTGCCAAGTATCATGTCAGAGAAAGTGAAAATGTAACAGATCAAAGAAGGCTCCGTTCCAAAGTGGAAGAATTGCAGGAAAAAGGTTCTCCCTTCCACGCTGTGTGGCTCTGACCTCATTCTGTGCTTTTAACAACCACAGGCCAACCCAATTCTAAAACCGTGTATGCAACAAAGTCCTCATGCAAAAAACAAAAACAGAAAAGCAAAACACCTCCTGGCTAAGACGAAAGGGTGGAGAATACAAAAGGGGTGGCGAGAAGAGAAGCATCTACCTGCCCATCTGCAGCATTCTGAGACATGACAGCTGGATCTCTGGGAAAACAGAGTATTCCAGATATAAGTCCTGGCTTAGCTTATCCCTGTCACACACAACACCCCACCTCATCTAGCTTGCTCTTAAAAAATAAAGTGGAGGCCGGGGGCGGTGGCTCAAGCCTGTAATCCCAGCACTTCGGGAGGCCGAGACGGGCGGATCACAAGGTCAAGAGATCGTGACCATCCTGGCTAACGCGGTGAAACCCCGTCTCTACTAAAAAAAAATACAAAAAACTAGCCGGGCGAGGTGGCGGGCGCCTGCAGTCCCAGCTACTTGGGAGCCTGAGGCAGGAGAATGGCACAAACCCGGGAGGCGGAGCTTGCAGTGAGCTGAGATCCGGCCACTGCACTCCAGCCTGGGCGACAGAGCGAGACTCCATCTCAAAAAAAACAAAAACAAAAAAAACAAAAACAAAAACAAAAAAAACAAAGTGGAGTACTGAGATGATGGTCTGAGGCTTAGGGCCTCATTTCCAGAGACAGACTTTCCATCTCTTCCTGCCCCACAGTGCACGGGGGATACATCAGCACTGGGAGGCAGTGAGGAGAGGTGGAAGGCAGGGGCGGCAGGGTAACTGAAGGGATAAGAAAGCTGCACTGGTTTTTATTTTTCGGGTTTTTTTTTTTTTGAGACAGGGTCTCACTATGTTGCCCAGGCTGGGAGGCAGTGGTTAGTCACAGGTGCAATCGCACTACTGATCAGTGCAGGAGTTTTGACCAGCTCCATTTCTGACCTGGGCCAGTTCACTCCTCCTTAGGCAACCTGATGGTCCCCTGCTTTTAGTGGCGGTGGGGGGGGGTCCCCATATTGATGCAGACACCCAACTGGCATAGCACACTGCAGCCCAGAACTCTCAAGCTCAAGTAATTGCTCTGTTTAAAAAGCCCCACTGGCCAGCGTGATTTTGAAGTCTCCTCCTACCTGGTAAGAAACACTGTTCCCACTCACTGGTAGAGCTCTTGGGTCCAGCTGTACTTGATATGATATGTAGGTCAGGTGGGAAGTAGCATCCCAGGCCCAGCCCCTGAGTATCTGCTAACCAACAGCTCCAACACTGCCAAGCTCAGATTGAACACATAGTCAGCTATCCTTCAACTCTCTAAAGTGACCAGTGGGTTGCTTAAACAGAAAACAGAAGGCTTTTGCTTTTGAGGCAGCATTAGCATAATGACATTTAAAAAGAAAGGGGCTGGGCGCGGTGACTCACGCTTGTAATCCCAGCACTTTGGGAGGCCAAGGTGGGCGGATCACGAGGTCAGAAGATCGAGACCATCCTGGCTAACACGGTGAAACCCCATCTCTACTAAAAATACAAAAAATTAGCTGGGCATGGGGCAGGCGCCTGTAGTCCCAGTTACTCGGGAGGCTGAGGCAGGAGAATGGTGTGAACCTGGGAGGCGGAGCTTGCAGTGAGCCGAGATTGCGCCACTGCACTCCAGCCTGGGTGACAGAGCGAGACTCCACCTCAAAATAAAAATAAAAAATAAAAAGAAAGGAAGAGGCCTGGTAAGGTGGCTCATGCCTCTAATCCCAGCACTTTGGGAGGCCGAGGTGGGCGGATCAGCTGAGGTCTGGAGTTTGAGACCAGCCTGGGCATCATGGTGAAACCTCATCTACTAAAAATACAACAACCAAAAAAAGTAGCTGGGCGTGGTGGTCGGCCTGTAATCCCAGCTATGCTGGAGGCTGAGGCAGGAGAATTGTTTGAACTCAGGAGGTGGAGGTTGCAATGAGGTGAGATCGTGCCACTGCACTCCAGCCTGGGCTACAGAGTGAGACTGTGTCTCTAAATAAATAAGTAAAAATTAAAACTAAAAAAATAAAAAAGGAAGAAAGAACACATACCTGAAGGAAGCGATTATTGCTGTAACTTCATCATCTGGATAAAACTGTGTAATTGCATGATGTGCCCCAAGCAATTCCTTCCCATCTTTCCACCAAGAAATTGTGGTGTCCTGGTATATATTAGGTACACTGATTGAGCAATTAAATTTGACATCTTTATGTTCAGAAAGTATTATGTGTCCAACTGTATGTTTGAAGGCAAGAGGCGGTAGGAGCTTTGACCCGGCAGAGGTCACCCGGGGAATGGCTACATTTCCTGTATATGGTCTTCCAGGCTGGGTTGGTGAAAACATCAAGGCAGGCTGGTACCCACTGGTGTGAGGAAGGGATAACAACGATGTGTGGTCAGTTTGCAGGCTCCCTGGCAAAGGTCCTGGGAATAGCGGGTAAGGCTTGGCTTCTTCCCTTGCCTCAGTGATCGCTGTAAAACAGAACATCCAAAATTTAGCCTTTTAAATAAGAAGAGTTTCCCAAGTAGGTTCCCAACTTCTTAGGCCACGAAGACAGAGCACTGGGGTGTCCTCTGTGCCCCAGGAAAAGATGAGCAGAATTCATTAAAACACACGTCTGGACATATTCTCATTCACCAGTTCATTCATTTATAAACTCGCCTCTGGAAGAGTACCAAAGAAATATAACTCCCCCTACCAAAAACGAAATTTTTCTTCTTACTGACTCATTCCAAGTCCTTCATGCCCAACTCAGCAGTATAAGAAGGTGATGACACAGCAGGGCTCAAGGTCACTTTTCTTGGCTAGGCGTGGTGACTCACACCTGTAATCTTGGCACTTGGGAGGTGGAGACGGGAGGGTCACTTGAGGTCAGGAGTTTGAGACCAGCCTGGACAACATGGCAAAAACCTGTCTCTACTAAAAATACAAAAATTAGCTGGGCATGGTGGCACATTCCTATAATCCCAGCTACTTGGGAGGCTGAGGCAGGAGAATAGCTTGAACCTGGGAGGCGGAGGTTACAGTGAGCCAAGGTGGCACCACAGCACTCCAGGCTGGGCGACAGAGCGAGACCCTGTCTCAAAATAAATAACTTTGTCTGCTCTGTCAGAGACTATGCTACAAATTTGGCTAATAGTCTTTAAAAAGCTGCTCAAGGTTAAGAAAAACAAAACAAAATAAAAAAAAACAAAATTAGCCGGGTGTGTTGGCATGCACCTGTAGTCCCAGCTACTTGGGGGGTTGAGGCAGGAGGATAGCTTGAGCCCAGGAGATCAAGGCTGTAGTGAGCCAAGATCGTGCCACTGCCCTCCAGCCTGGGTGACAGAGTGAGACTCTGTCTCAAAAAAAAAAAAAAAAAAAAAAGATGGGCTGCTCAAGGTCACAAAGAGATGAGTTTACAATTGCTGTGCCTTAACAACAAAAAGAGTGTGCTTAAGTTACCAGCTATGGAATACTGAAGCTTCCGGGAAAATGCTTGCTTGCTGGAATAAACCTGGAAATGTTTTCATCTCATCTGGTCCACAAGTATTTTTAGATGGTTTCTGAGCAAGGGAAGGCTCCTAATAGCTGTACTTTTAGCTTTCTGAGTGGCATTTTGGACATAAGATTCCACACTGGTTGTTATCTATTCAAATACGTTGGCAGGGAGTGCGTGAGACAGATGGGTGAGAGAGACATAGGCCCAGCATTCTACATTATGGGTTGGTGGCTGGGGGTATATGGCGGGGGGCTCCATCCTTGCTCAAGGGCTGGCCTCCTGCCATGCTCAGGACATCATGCCCTGCTGGGCTCCTGAGTGTGTGTGCAGGGAGTAGGGTGTTCTCTGCTCAGAGTTGTGCCCGATTTAGCAACTAACACAGGAAGCCCAGTTAAGCTTGAATTTCAGACGAACAACAAATAATTGTTTTTTAAAGACACAGGGCCTTCATGCTCTGTCACCCAGGCTGGAGAGCAGGGGCGCAGTAACTCACTGCAACTTCAATCTCCTAGGCTTAAGTGATCCTCCTACCTCAGCCTCCTGAGTAGGATGGACTATAGGCTCATGCTACCACGTCCAGCTAGTTTAAATTTTTTTCTTGTAGGGAGGGAGTCTGGCTATGTGCCCAGGCTGGAATTTCTTAAATTTAAGTATTCAATTAAGTATTTAATTGGCTAATGGGAGATATAAGCAGGAAATCGTGGGCAGAAGAGAAGAGATCTGGGAATTTTTCCCTCTAGCTTCCTCTCTGCCAAGCCACTGTGGTCAGCACATATGCCTCAACTGAAGGGCATACCTCTGTCTGGGAGCCCTCGCCATGCAGCTCCCTCTCCCATTCCAGCAACTGCTCCCTCCCAGGCCCCTTCGATGTTGGGGGCCAACTCTCATGGCTGTTGCCTTTGGGAACTGCCTCCTTAGTGAGTCAGGATCCATGTGAGATACGAGAGAAGAGATTTTCCTACAAGAACACAGGAAGACTTTTCCTTATCCTGAGGTCTTGGTGAGTGTGGGAGTGTAGGGCCTTCTGTGTGCTTTAGGGGAGGGCTATGTGGGTCAGCTGTGGACTGGCCTGGAGCCCAGCTGTCCAGACAGATGAATGTGCTGTCACGGGAGTGCTCACTTATGCCAAGGAGTGAAGATCAGGATGACAACAGACAGGGACCGTTGCCTCTCCAGTCACCCACAGCCCACATGCCAGGCAAACCTTCACAAGGCTGGGCCTATGCTCTTGGTAGAGGAGGGGGCTCCTCTTCCTCTGACGTGTGGCTGCTTTCTGCAGCAATGCATGTTCTGGCTGTTTGTCTCATGCCTGCAGAGCTCCCTCAAGGGTGCTCTACTTACTCATGTAGGCTTTGTTTTTGTTTGTTTTCTGAGACGGTGTCTCGCTCTGTCACCAGACTGGAGTGGAGGGCGGGCAGTGGCACAATCTCAGTTCTCTGCAACCTCCGCCTCCCGGATTCAAGTGATTTTCCTGCCTCAGCCTCTTGAGTAGCTGGGACTACAGGCGCACGCCACCATGCCTGGCTGATTTTTCTATTTTTAGTAGAGACAGGGTTTCACCATGTTGGCCAGGATGGTCTCGATTTCTTGACCTCGTGATCCACCCACCTCGGCCTCCCAAAGTGCTGGGATTACAGGCATGAGCCACCGCGCCTGACCCTTTACTCATGTACTTTGAAGCCTTGACAATTCACCTTTGCCACTTGGATGGGCACACTCATCTGTGGTTCTTCCTATTCACTGAGCTACAGAGGACTCAGGAGTCAGGGGTTTAATCCAAATTACTTTTTCCACCCTTTAAATATAGGTCCCTTTCTTAGAAGGCAAAAATGGGAAGTGGGAGAAGCAAATAATACCTTCGCTGGTTTAAATTATTTAAGAATATTTTAAATTTTTAATTAGAAAGCTAACAAATTTGTTGTGAAAAAATTCAAATATTTATTGAAGCATATACAATATAAAATGAAAGCCTGGGGCCGGGCGCATTGGCTCATGGGACCTTTTTTTTTCTAAAAGGTATTAGAATCACACATAGAAATTCCCATAAGAATTTGGCCGTGTGTAGGCCGGGCGCGGTGGCTCAAGCCTGTAATCCCAGCACTTTGGGAGGCCGAGACGGGTGGATCACGAGGTCAGGAGATCGAGACCATCCTGGCTAACACACTGAAACCCCGTCTCTACTAAAAAATACAAAAAACTAGCCGGGCGAGGTGGCGGGCGCCTGTAGTCCCAGCTACTTAGGAGGCTGAGGCAGGAGAATGGCGTAAACCCGGGAGGCGGAGCTTGCAGTGAGCCGAGATCGCGCCACTGCACTCCAGCCTGGGCGACAGAGCGAGACTCCGTCTCAAAAAAAAAAAAAAAAAAAAAAAAAAAAAAAAAAAAAAAGAATTTGGCCGTGTGCGGTGGCTCACGCCTGTAATCCCAGCACTTTGGGAGGCCGAGGTGGACGGATCATGAGGTCAGTAGATCGAGGCCATTCTGGTTAACACGGTGAAACCCCGTCTCTACTAAAAATGCAAAAAATTAGCTGGGTGCGGTGGTCGGTGCCTGTAGTCCTAGCTACTTGGGAGGCTGAGGCAGGAGAATGGCAGAACCCGGGAGGCAGAGCTTGCAGTGAGCCAAGATCACGCCACTGTACTCCAGCCTAGGGGACACAGCGAGACTCCGTCCCAAAAAAAAAGAAAAAAAGAAAGTCTGTTTTGTAAGCCCAACCCTGCAAGATAGTAACCTCTGATTACAACTTGGGGTATAATCTTCAGTTTTCCATGAGCCAAGCTGTTCACTAAACAAAGTGTTAACTTGGTTACGGGCAAGGCCACCCACTAAGGTGACACCACTGAAGTCAGAGAGCCACTAAACCCACCCTGAAATCACTCAACACTCTAGATGGTTTAAAAGATATCTGGGCCAGGCACAGTGGCTCACGCCTGTAATCCCAGCACTTTGGGAGGCCAAGGCGGGTGGATCACCTGAGGTCAGGAGTTCGAGACCAGCCTGGCCAACATGGTGAAACCCCATCTCTACTAAAAATACCAAAATGTAGCCAGGCGTAGTGGCAGGTGCCTGTAATCCTAGCTACTCAGGAGGCTGAGACAGGAGAATCGCCTGAACCTGGGAGGCGGAGGTTGCAGTGAGCCAAGATCACGCCATTGCACTCCAGCCTGGGCAACAAGAACGAAACTCTGTCTCAAAAAAAAAAAAAAAAAAAAAAAAAAATCTGATCTGCACAATTTGATTTACCAGAAGTTGACAGAATGATTTGATTGTCAACAGATATTTGTATAGCACCTCCTGGGTTCAAGATTTGCTACGACAGTCAAATGGGATAAAGAAAGAGACTTATTTCAGGAATAGAGCCACAGTGGGTCCCAGGAGCTAAAGGGGAGCTAGACACGGCTAACTGGGGGTGGGGAGGGGAGGCTGCCCATAGCATCAGGGAGGCCTTCTCTGACTAACCTCCTATGGTCAGCACCCCCAGGTTAGGCGCTAGGACCCTTTTGTAACACATCTTACGATTACTCATCCAGTTCTTTCTCCACAGCCAGACTAAAAGCTCCATGATACCTACCACCTACACTACAGCCAGTACATAGGAGGTGCTCAAAATAGGTTTGTTGAATGAGTGAGTAAAGGATGGATCTGAGGAGGGATGGAGAAGGTGCCTGGGGCCGCTAGGGTCAAAGGTGGTGGGAAACTGAAGAGACAGGAGGTAGCCCAACCAGTCCGGGAACAGCAATTTAGCTGAAGAATAGAGCTACTCTGCTAGAACACAAACGGGAGATAAACCAAAATTAGGCTGAATGTGGAGAGCCCTGAATCCCAGCTGAGGCAGGAGAAGTTCCTGGAAGGCGTTTGAGCAAGGGAGGGCAAGGCTCAGAGCTGGGCTTGATGAAGGGCATTCTGGCACCAGCAACTGGCTGAGTAGGAGGAAGAAGAGCAGGAAGCGGGAACCTTCCAGGAAGGCAGTGAAGACCTGACTACAGGGGCAGTCAGTGAGGAGAAGGAAGGATGCAGGAGACAGAGAAGAGGGAGCTGACAGCAACAGCATCCTCACTACCGCCAGTGTTCCACAAAGGAAAGTCAGTCTGACACCAAATATTGAGGAAAGACGCGATCCTGGCATAAAGGAGTGTTCTCAGGAGTGGACAGCTGGTGGCTCGAGGCTGCTCAGGCTCAGTTTGCTCGTAGGGAAAGTGGGGATGGTAACCATGGCGCCTCATAGGGTTGCCAACGGGAATAAAGGAGTTATGACTGTCTGGATCACAGTAAGCCCTCAATGTTAGCTATTATTTTAATTATTTTCTCATTTTATTATGAGTTAATAAAAATCTTCCATGGTCTAACTAACCCTTGAGAACTGTTGGGACTGAGGCTGGACCCCCACGTGGCTGATGAGACTGCTGAGGCTCGTACTGCCCAATTTTAGGGGGGGTGGTATTGCCATTCACGTCGTTGTTAGGTGTATAAATTGTTCTCTGGAGCTGTGCAATGCATAACCTCACCAGCCCTATGTGGGGGCCCTGGGTGATTCTACAAAATGTGAAGAAAAAAAAAAAAAAGCCAAAACAAAAACCGTTCCAAGGTTTTGGACCCAAGGGTTGGGGCAATGGTTAATTAGAAATTATATTTTAAGTTGCTAATTTTTCCACTGTTTCTATTACTTTGGTTGTATAATGTATCTTTTCCCTCTGTTTTTCCCCCACAAAAGTGGAATACTCTCAAAATTATTTTTGGGGAGTGATTACGGATGAGTTCAGACTGAAAGGCTTACCCATATCAAAGACTTAATGCAAATGTGGTCCTTTCTCCATAGGACATGGAAAAGTGGGGTGCCTCTGGTTGTAATTTGGGTGGAATTCACAAGAAATCTCCACTTTATTCTCCCACTTTCTTCCAGGGTTGCTTCCTCATGTGGACTGCATAAACCGCTGGAGTGGAATTGTAACTTCACATCAACGAGTGCTGCTAAGCTGCCTTGATCACCAGCCTCTCACTCAGGTCCGAGAGTAGCCGCCCAGCTGCTCCAGCAGCTGCATTTACCAACTCCAGAGGCCACTCCATCCAGTCCTGGACTTGTGTGGTGCAGCACCCCTGCCCTGTGCCCATGTGTTTCCAATCACCATGCAGCCTTTGACCAGAGCCCTAACATCTGCTTCTTAAAGTCAGGGCTTTTGTCTCCATCACCTTTCTCCAGCCCCCAGCACAGGACATGCCCAAGGGACATGATTAATGAATGTGTATTGACACACTGCCCATTTTTCTATGTGAGTTTGCCCTGCTTTTCTGAACATACTTGTCTGTAACTTCCTTGAAGGCTGGAGGTGGCATCATCTAAACCCACCATGATGACAGGCATGGAGTCACAGGCGGCTAACATTTCCAGAATAAACGGGTGTGACGTGCAGAGGGTCCTGAAGGGTGGGTAGGGAAGAGAGGTGGTCCAGGCAAGGATACTGCTGTGGCTGGAGGCGGAACTTGGAGAGACTGTCAGCATGCCTATGACACACAATGACAGGGGCTCAGACATTTAGGGGCTTTGTGAATAGTCTCTTAGACTCAAAATTGGTTGGTTAGGGCACGCCAGTAAAGAATGCTGTTTTCCATGGGATCAACTAGTGAATCCTACCCTCAAATCCATGGATCCCTGCTGAGCACTTGTCAAGTGCAGTGTGCAATGGCAGACGGGCTGGCGGGCAGTGCTGCTCAGAGGTTAGCTAGCAGCTCTGCAGTCAGAGGGCTGAGGCCCACCCAGTTCCTCACCACTTCAAGGGATGGCCTCAGGAAAGCTCTATAACTTCTTTGAACTCTCGTGAGGACAAAAGGATCTCAGCAGTAGGAGCTGATAGGCATCGAGTCCACCAGCACACTCCAAAGATAATGGCTGACATGGCTGTTATCGGCTTGCATCTGAACCCTGGCCTGCTGGCCACCTAAAGTAGGAATTTCTAAAGCCAGGTCTGGGCCCTGCGGGGATAAGGGCTGAGTTTCATCAGTGATGTCTGTCTTGGACAATGCATGGGGAAGGGTAATACTAGAGTAATATAATTGCCAGCCGTGAGTGAGAGGAAAAAATATACATCGGGCTTGGGATGCAAGGGGCTCTCAGCTCTAAGGCATCTCTCGGTCTCTCTAGGGATGGTCTCCACAAGCCTTTCGTAACATGAGCTCCTTTGATTTTCTTGAAGCCTGATGATCACAGCCCAAGGTGATCACCAAGGTGCATAAAGAAAGCAGCAGCAACTAAAACTGCAGGTCTTATGGTAGTGGCTGGGGATGTGGCAGCAAGCAGCGTCCCTGGCCCTGGAGTCCCTCCATGCTGTGGGAAGAGGGTTGAGCAGGGCAGATGGCAGCCCTGTGGGACTGAGGGTGCTGGCTGGTGAACCCTGTTCAGTTCCACCCCACCCCAGCACTCCACCCCAGGATGCTGTGTGCCATCAGCCTGCTTTACGATCCCAGGCACCTGGGAAGAGAGGGGAATAGCTCCTCTACCGGAGTTAGAGTGATGGCAGGAGTGAGTACCAACTTGTGGGACCCATTACTCCTGCTCTTTCTATTCCTTCCCCAACAATAAAATGGGCGGAAGTATCAGCTGAGCTCTCTAAAGTTCAGCCTTGGCCGGGTGCGGTGGCTCAAGCCTGTAATCCCAGCACTTTGGGAGGCCAAGACGGGCGGATCACGAGGTCAGGAGATCAAGACCATCCTGGCTAACACGGTGAAACCCCGTCTCTACTAAAAAATACAAAAAACTAGCTGGGCGAGGTGGCGGGCGCCTGTAGTCCCAGCTACTCGGGAAGCTGAGGCAGGAGAATGGCGTAAACCCGGGAGGCAGAGCTTGCAGTGAGCCGAGATCGCGCCACTGCACTCCAGCCTGGGCGACAGAGCAAGACTCCGTCTCAAAAAAAAAAAAAAAAAAAAAAAAAGTTCAGCCTTAAACTCAAGAGGCCCAGGCTAGGCATGGTGGCTGCCAGCACTTTGGGAGGCCGAAGCGGGAGGATTGCCTGAGCCCAGGAGTTCAAGATCAGCCTGGGCAACAGAGTGAGACAAGTCTCTACCAAAAATAAAAATAAAATAAAAACGAGGCCCAGAGGAGGCTGCAAGAGAGTGAGGGCTTATCTTTCAGCCCCTAGTGGTTCTTTGCTTCCCACCTCAAGCACACATGGACATATGGCACATAAATGCACGGCCAAGAGGCCAAGAGGATGCACCTTATTCCAGAGGTGCGCTGTTTCCTTGCCAGTCGTGCTGTCTGCTGAAGGTATTTGCTATCAGACAGCCCTACAGTCCTTCTGCAGGTGGGTTTGTGATTTAGAGAAAGGCCTTTTTTTTTTTTTTTTTTTTTTTTGAGATCGAGTCTCAGTCTGTCACAGCCCAGGCTGGAGTGCAGCGGTGCGATCTCAGCTCACTGTAACCCTCGCCTCCCGGGTTCAAGCAATTCTCCTGCCTCAGCCTCCTGAGTAGCTAGGATTACAGGCAGGTGCCACTATGCCCCGCTAATTTTTGTGTTTTTAGTAGAGACTGAGTTTCACTATGTTGGTCAGGCTGGTCTCGAACTCCTGACTTCAGGTGATCCGCCTGCCTCCGCCTCCCAAAGTTCACAGAAAGGCTTTTGCATCTGGAATCCTGTAAACGCTGGTATCCCTGTTTCCCTACCCTCTCTAGGAGAAAAGGCAGAACCTAGACCAGTGCCCCCACCCCCCATTCTGTGCGCACACATCAGGCTGATATTTGAATCATGTCCTGAGCAGCTGCCCTGTCACCCAGGTTAAGAACTCCCACCCCACTCCCTTTACCCCCACAGCTAGCTGAGGCCAAACATAGCACAAAAGGAAATTTTCTACTTAGTACTATTTATGCAATATTCAAAGGATTCCTGATTGATAAAGTGTGGCGGCCAGGCGCAATGGCTCACGCCTGTAATCTCAGCACTTTGGGAAGCCGAGGCGGACAGATCACCTGAGGTCAGGAGTTCAAGACCAGCCTGGCCAATATGGCAAAACCCCGTCTCTACTTAAAAATACGAAAAGTAGCCAGGCATGGTGGCAGGTGCCTGTAATCCCAGCTACTCAGAAGGGTGAGGCAGGGAGAATTGCTTGAACCCAGGAGGCAGAAGTTGCAGTGAGCTGAGATCACGCCACTGCACTCCAGCCTGGGCAACACAGTGAGACTCCGTTTCGGGGGGGGGGGAAGAGTAGCAACACTTCATTCATTAGAAGAGAGAGAGAGAAAAAAAAGAAACCTTCAACCAGAACTCACTTGACCGATGGATCAGTCCTAAATTGCAAATGGTAATTATTAACTTCACTGGAGTGACCCTTGGGCCACTTGGAGAATGTTAAAGGAGGAAGAAGCGATTATGCCGCCCATTTGCCCTAAGTGTAGCAAAGCCCTGCAAGCGAAACGGGTGGCTAGCCCTGAGTCAGTGCTGGAGAGAACAGGCCTGGGGCTTGCAGGAAGGAAAGGAAGTAAATGGCTGGGCAGTGTGTGCCCCAAGAGGTCACAGCCCAGCCACAGGAGGAGAAAAGCCCAAGTGCCAGTGAAAGCCCAGAAATGCCTGCACGGTGGAAGGAACGTGAAGTTGCCTATAAAACAAGGTGTTGGCATAATAATAAATAAATTTTTAAAAAAAAATCATGAAATCTAAAAAAAAACAAAAAAAAAACAAAAAAAAAACAAGGTGTTGGCATTGGGTTGCCAGATAAAAAACAGGACAGCCCTTTACACTTGAATTTCAGATAAGCAACGAATATGGGAACACCCTGGATTTACTTAGTGGAACAAATATAACTTAGTGTCATTTAATCAAAACCAGCCGGAGCCACAGCACCAGGGATTTCACTGTTGCCCTTCCCACACGCTGCTTCCTGGGGCTTAGAGCAGCATGGAGACTGGGTCTGGAGGAGCAAGCAGGGACCTGGCACACCAGGAAAGCTATCCAACCTCTCCGAGCCAAGGCTTGGAGCATGAAGGGGCTGGGACCTCTGAGCAAAAGCACCAGGGGCTTATCAGTAGGGTGACCTTCCTACTGCCCCTGGCCCCATACATTCCTTTTGGATCAAAAAAGACAAAACAAAAAACAAACAACAACAACAAAAAAACCACACACACCAAAAAATGAAATGAGCAGAGGTACCTCTCCGCTTGGCCTTGAGCACACACATTAGCAGGGCAAGTGCCAAGGGCCCCAAAGGGTTTTAGGTACACTCTCATGATCCGCTTCAGCCTGTCCCCCACTTTTTCACTGGGGCAATTGCCTTTTTCTTGGTGGTGCTTTGCAAAAGAAGTTTCCCAAACAGACTGCAATGCCCATGTCCCTAGCAAGGGGGGCACCAATGCAACCAGAAAAGAGCCTTCCAGAATCTGACCGTGACTTTTCACTATCTGCTTCCAACTCTCCCACTATGCTCTCAAACCCAGCATAACATCAGAAGCTTCCAGGAAATGTTTTTAAGCTTTTGATGCCCATGTCCCACCCAGGGCTTGAATGTATTGGTTCAGGGTGCAGCTTGGGCACTGGGATTTTTTAAACAATCTCCTCTTATGATTCTAACGTGCAGGCAGGGTCAGACCCTGCTTTAGGGAACAGATTCAGTGGCACACATCCCTCTACAGTGGGGCCAGGGGGCTGCGGAAGGCCAGGGATGGGGGGCACTGAGTGGCCTGGATGGAGCTCACAAATCCTCATGCAGAGGGCCCAGGTTTGACTGCATGTGCTTTAGGAGATGAGGAGGCTGTAGGAGGGGTAGGGTGAGAACAAAAACCCGGAAGTCAGAGGGACAAGGCATAGCCCCAGCTCAGTCACGTAAAGGCCAGGCGACCTTGTGCAAGTCACCTGTCCATCCATCATGCCACTCCCAAAACATACCCTCCAGCTCACCAGTACCTGAATTCTCTGCTTCAGTTCCTGTTTTCTCTCCAAGAGTGGAATGTTGCACGTGAAACAACGCACAGTGTCTGGCATCCACAGACATGCAATAAATGGTAGCTATTATTTTCCTAACATGAAACATCTGATCTGTCTTGTATCAAAGGTGCAACTAGTCATGCCTGGACTATCAATGCCAAACATATGGAACTGATTATGCTGACTCAGACCATTCAACTCTTGCAATGAAATATGAATACTGTATACAATATCATGTTTACTTAACCAAGGGTTTCCCTCTGCTTTCTCCAATGGCAGCATGCCAAGTGTCACAGAAAAGCTCTGAGGCAACACTTTCTGGCCAGGGTCTGAAAGCAGCTTTCCCCTCTGGGGGTCTGGGGTTTATACTGCCGAGGCCCAACCGTGGCTTTCACAAGACCCAGATGAGATGCTCAGTTCACGTTTAACTTTTCCATCATGCCACTCCCAAAACATATACTCCAGCCTACCAGTACCTGAATTCCTATTACTAAAACGCCGATCCTTAAGGAAAAAAATCATTTTCTTTTAAAATGTGAGTGTCTCTGGGAGACCAGACCCATTAGCAAGAATAGTTTAAGTCTTCCCTAAGTAACAGAGAACGAAGAATCCCCTCCCAAAACAGACGTACTTTTCCCTATTCTTCCCACTAAGTACATCCCAAAACACTAGATGTTAAAAAAGTATTTTTCAAAACTCTGACTTAGAGTAGTCAAAATCACATAGAACAGAACAAGGATGGTGACTGCCAGGGACTAAGGGGACAGGAAATCAGGAGTTAGTGTTTAATGGTTACAGAGTTTCAGTTTTACAGGGTGAAATATTATGAATATATTTAATTCCACTGAGCTATACACTGAGAAACGATGAAGATGGTAAATTATATGTTATGTATGTTTTAGTTAATTTTTTCTTTTTTTTTTAGACAGAGTCTCACTCTGTTACCAGGTTGGAGTGCAGTGGTGTGATCTCGGCTCACTGCAACCTCTACCTCTCAGGTTCAAGCGATTCTCCTACCTCAGCCTCCTGAGTAGCTGGGACTATAGGTGCCCACCACCACACCCAGCTAATTTTTGTATTTTTAGTAGAGACAGGGTTTCACTATGTTGACCAGTAAAATGAAAGGCGAACAAAAGATGGAATCGGTATACTAAAATATCAAAGCAATAGAAAAGTATTCAATTTGACCAAAAATGAGAAGAGACTGAAAAAAATGAATACAGTCTCTGGGACTGTGATTAAATATCTAAAATCCATATCACTGAAGTCCTGAAAGGAGAGGAGATAGAAAGCAAGGCTAAAAGAGAACTTGAAGGGCCGGGCACGGTGGCTCACGCCTGTAATCTCAGCACTTTACGAGGCTGAGGTGGATGGATCATGAGGTCAGGAAATCAAGACCATCTTGGCTAACATGGTGAAACCCCCATCTCTATTAAAAATACACAAAAAAATTAGCCAGGCATGGTGGCAGGCGCCTGTAGTCCCAGCTACTCGGGAGGCTGAGGCAGGAGAATGGCGTGAACCCGGGAGGCAGAGCTTGCGTGAGCTGAGATCGTGCCATTGCACTCCAGCCTGGGCAACAGAGGGAGACTCCATCTAAAAAAAAAAAAAAAAAAAAAAAAAAAAATCAACACCTAACATAGCATTATCATATCATACATTAAATGTAAATAATCTAAATACACCTAGTAAAAGACAGAGATTGGCAGAATAGAATAAAAAATATGACCTATCTGCTATTTATTAAAAATTCACTCCAAATATAATAATATACACAAATTGAAAGCAAAAGGATAGAAAAAGATGTATCATGTAATGAATAATCAAGAGAGAACAGAATGGCTACATTAATATCAGATAAAATAGACTTCAAGTCAAAGAAAATTACCAAAGACAGAGAGGTGCATTATCTAATAATAAAACAGTCTGCCAAGAAGACACAGAAATTCTACATAAGCATGCACCAAAGCAAAGAGCTATAAAATGTGTGACATAAAAAGTGATAGAACAGGGCCAGGCGTAGTGGCTCATGCCCGTAATCCCAGCACTTTGGGAGGCTAAGGAGGGTGGATCACCTGAGATCAGGAGTTCGAGACCAGCCTGATCAACATGGTGAAATCCCGAGTCTACTAAAAATACAAAAATTAGCTGAGTGTGGTGGTGCACGTCTGTAATCCCAGCTACTCGGGAGGATCACTCGAACCTGGGAGGCGGAGGTTGCAGTGAGCTGAGATCTCGCCATTGCACTCCAGCCTAGGCAATAAGAGCGAAACTCTGTCTCGAAAGAAAGAGAGAGAGAGAGAGAGAGAGAAAGAGAGAAAGAAAGAAAGAAAGAAAGAAAGAAAGAAAGAAAGAAAGAAAGAAAGAAAGAAAGAAGAAAGAAGAAAGAAAGAAAGAGAGAGAGAGAGAAAGAAAGAAAGAAAGAAAGAAAGAAAAAGAAAGAAAGAAAGAAAGAAAAAGAAAGAAAGAAAGAAAGAAAAACTCATAGAACTGAAAGGTAAACACATAAACAATTATAGTTGGGGACTTTAACACCTCTCTCTCTCTCTCTTCCTTCCTCTCCCAATAATGGACAGAACAACTAGACAAAAAATAATCAAGGATATAAAAGGACTTAACACTTTTATGAAAATAATTGGCCAGGCTCGGTGACTTACACCTGTAATCCCAGCACTTTGCGAGGCTGAGGCAGGCAGATCACCTGAGCCCAGGAGTTTGAGACCAGCCTGGGCAACATGGGAAAACCCTGTCTCTAACAAAAAGTATAAAAATTAGCCAGGTGTAGTGGCACATGGCTGTAGTACCAGCTACTAAGGAGCCTGAAGTGGGAGGGTCGCTTGAGCCTGGGAGGTCAAACTGCAGTGAGCCATCAGAGTGCCACTGCACTCCAGCCTGGGCGACAGAATGAGACCTTGTTTCAAAAACATAAAGAAAAGAAAGATATATAATCTATATTTATAGAACACTTTTCTCAATAATAGAATACACATGCTTTCAAAGATCAATGATATCCTTATAAAGCAAATCCCAACAAATTAAAAATAACTGAAATCATATAGTTTGTGTTCTCTAATTACAATGGAAATAACCAGATATTAATAACAGAAACACAATAGAAATTCTCAATACTTGCAAACTATACTATGTATTATTATTATTATTTTTTTTTTGAGTTGGAGTTTTTGCTCTTGTTGCCCAGGCTAGAATGCAATAGCACAATCTCAGCTTACTACAACCTCCGCCTCCCAGGTTCAAGTGATTCTCCTGCCTTAGCCTTCCAAGTAGCTGGGATTACAGGCATGCACCACCAAGCCTAGCTAATTTTTTGTATTTAGTAGAGATGGGATTTCACCATGTTGGTCAGGCTGGTCTCGAACTACTGACCTCAGGTGATCCACCCACCTCAGCTTTCCAAAGTGCTGGGATTACAGGCATGAGCCACCACGCCCAGTGGAAACTAAAATTCTAAATAGTCCATGGGTCAAAGAAAAAGTGTCGGCCAGGCGCGGTGGCTCAAGCCTGTAATCCCAGCACTTTGGGAGGCCGAGGCGGGTGGATCACGAGGTCAGGAGATCGAGACCATCCTGGCTAACACGGTGAAACCCCGTCTCTACTAAAAATACAAGAAAATTAGCCGGGCGAGGTGGCGGGCGCCTGTAGTCCCAGCTACTCGGGAGGCTGAGGCAAAAGAATGGCGTGAACCCGGGGGACTGAGCTTGCAGTGAGCCGAGATCGCACCACTGCACTCCAGCCTGGGGCACAGAGCAAGATTCCGTCTCAAAAAAAAAAAAAAAACAGAAAGTGTCAAGAAAAGAAAATTTTTTAAATACATTGAACCAAATGAAAATAAAAACACAACATGTCAAAATTTGTGGGATACAGCTAAAGCAGTGCTGGGGGAAATTCATAGTATTAAAAATCCATCATTTAAGTTTAGAACACAGGGAAAGAGCAAAATAAACCCAAAACAAGCAGAGAGAAGAAAATAATAGATAAAAAAAGAAAATGAAAAAAAGCAATACAGAACCAATGAGACAACAAATTATTTGAAAAGAACAATAAAATTAACAAACCTCTAGCAAGACCAACAAAGAAAAATATGAGAAGACAAATTGCTAATATCAGGAATAAAACAGGGGAAATCACTATAGACTCTGTAGACATCAAAAGGATAATAAGTGAATATTACAAATAACCACACACGAATTTGGTAGCATAGAGGAAGTGAATTAAATCTTCAAAAAACATAAACTATCACAACGTACCCCACATGAAATAGATAATTTGAACAGGGCCATAACTATTAAGGAAACTGAATTCATAATTTTTAAAACTACCGAAAAACAAATCTCCAGGCCCAGATGGTTTCATTGTCGAATTATGCCAAATGCTTAAAGAAGAATTAACACCAATTCTACATAATCTTCAGAAATTAGAAGAGACGGTAGCACTTTCCAATATATTTTATGAAGCTAGTATTGCTCTGATACCAAAACCAGACAAAAACAATACAGAAAAAACCAGATCAACATTCTTCATGAACATAAATGCAAAAAAATTTTAACAAAATATCAACAAATAGAATTCACCAATATATAAAAATAATTATATACCACAATCAAGTGGAATTTATGCCATGGATAGAAAGTCAGATCAGTATTTGAAAATCAGTCAATGTCAGCCAGGCGCAGTGGCTCAAGCCTGTAATCCCAGCACTTTGGGAGGCCGAGGAAGGCGGATCACGAGGTCAGGAAATCAAGACCACCCTGGCTAACACGGTGAAACCCTGTCTCTACTAAAAATACAAAAAAAAAAAAAAAAAAAATTAGCCAGGCATGGTGGTGGGCACCTATAGTCCCAGCTACTTGGGAGGCTGAGGCAGGAGAATGGCATGAACCAGGGAGGCGGAGCTTGAGCCAAGATCGTGCCACTGCACTCCAGCCTGGACAACAGAGCAAGACTCCATCTCAAAAAAAAAAAAAAAAAAAAAGAAAGAAAATCAGTCAATGTCATCCAGCATACTAACAGGCAAAAAAAAAATAAAAATCACATGATCATATCGATCATTTAACAAAATTCAATATTCGTTCATGGGGGAAAAAAAACCCTCTAAGAAAATTAGGAAGAAGCCAGGCATGGTGGCTCATGCCTGTAATCCCAGCACTTTGGGAGGCCGAGGCAAGTGGATCACCTGAGGTCAGGAGTTCAAGACCAGTGTGGCCAAAATGGTGAAACCCCATCTCTATTTAAAATACAAAAATTAGGCTGGGTGCGGTGGCTCATGCCTGTAGTCCCAGCTACTCGGGAGGCTGAGGCAGGAGAATGGCGTGAATCTGGGAGGCAGAGCTTGCAGTGAGCCGAGATTGTGCCACTGCACTCCAGCCCGGGCCACGGAGCAAGACTCCGTCTCAAACAAACAAGCAAACAAAAATTAAAAAATTAGCCGAGCATGGTGGTACGTGCCTGTAGTCCTGGCTACTCGGGGGCTGAGACAGGAGAATCGCTTGAACCTGGGAGGCGGAGGTTGCAGTGAGCTAAGATCGTGCCACTGCACTCCAGCCTGGGTGACAGAGGAGAGTTCATCTCAAAAAAAAAAAAAAAAAAGAAAAAAGAAAAAAGAAAGAAAAGAGGGGCATATCCTCAACTTAATAAAGATCTAAGAAAAAAAAAAAAAAAAGAATGGGAACAAGGCAAGGATATCTGCTTTCCCCATTCGTATTCAACACTGTGCTGAAAGTTGTAGCCAATGCAATAAAGCAAGTAAAAGAAATAAAACATATCAGAAACAAAAGATCAGAAAAGAAGAAAATAAAAGGATTGCTATTGGCAGATATGATTATCTTCAAAGAAAATTCCAAGGAAGGCTAGGCATGGTGTCTCATGCTGTAATCCTAGCACTCTGGGAGGCTGAGGTGGGTGGATCACCTGAAGTCAGGAGTTCGAGACCAGCCTGGCCAACATGGTGAAACCCTGTCTGTATCAAAAATGCAAAAAAATTAGCCAGGCATGGTGGTGGCATGTGCCTGTAATCCCAGCTACTCGGGAGGCACAAGAATCACTTGAGCCCTGGAGGTGGAGGTTGCAGTGAGCTGAGATTGCACCACTGTACTCCAACCTGGGTGACAGAGTGAGACTCCATCTCAACAATAAAAAAGAAAGAAAATTCCAAAGAATCTATAAAAAAGTATCCTTGGAACAAATAAGTTATTTAATCAAGGTTGTAAGACACAAATTAATGTATTTCTACATATTAAGCAATAAACACATATAAATTGAAATTAAAAATACAATACCATTTACAATCACTCCAAATGGTGAAATACTTAGGTATAAATCTAACAAAGCACATACAGAACTCATCTGCTAAAAACAACAAAACACTGAATAAAGAAATACAAGAAGATATAAATAAATGGAGAGATATACTATGTTCATAGATTGGAAATCTCAACCTAGAAAAAACATCAATTCTCCCCAAATTGACATACAGATTGTAGTATAATTTCAAAGTATATATTTGGCCTTTGTCTTTGATTCCTGGCATAGAGGTCCTTTAAGCAATGTTACAAATCTATGTTCAATATCTTCTCCTGGTGAAATCCCATCTTTACTAAAAATACGAAAATTAGCCAGGCATGGTGGCGCGCACCTGTAATCCTAGCTACTCGGGAGGCTGAGGCAGGAGAATCACTTGAACCCAGGAGGCAGAGGTTGCAGTGAGCTGAGATAGCACCACTGCACACCAGCCTGGGCAACAGAGCAAGACTCTGTTTCAAAAAAAAAAAAAGAAAGAAAGAAAGAAAGAAAACAAAAAAACAAAAGGAGGAGACTGGATAAATAAAACTATGGTATATTCACATATTTGTCTATGAAGATAAATGAACAAGGGCTACATTTTTCAAGTCAGATGAATCTAGCAAACTTCACAAAGAGTGAAGAAGCAAGGCTGGGCGCGGTGGCTCACGCCTGTAATCCCAGCACTTTGGGAGGCTGAGGCGGGCAGATCACGAGGTCAAGAGATCGAGACCATTCTGGCCAACATGGTGAAACCCTGCCTCTACTAAAAACACAAAAATTAGCTGGATGTGGTGGTGCGTGCCTGTAGTCCCAGCTACTCAGGAGGCTGAGGCAAGAGAATCACTTGAACCTGGGAGGTGGAGGTTGCAGTGAGCCAAGATCGTGCCACTGCACTCCAGCCTGGCAACAGAGCGAGACTCCATCTCAAAAAAAAAAAAAAAAAAAAAAAAAAAGCAAGCTGAAGAAGAAAGCACACTATATGAAATTTTATAACATTTATGAGGTAAGTTGCTGCTAGTGTCCTGCCTAGCACCCATTTCCCCTTGTTTCCACAAAGGGGACCCAATCTCATTCAGGGTGGCAACTTCCCAGCTAGCACACTCCATTCGCCACTCTTCCTGGCAGCTTGGAGGAACCAGGGAAAGGTTAGCAGAAATCCACAGCATGGGGCCTCACATCAAGTTATCACCCTTTTAAAAAACTGCTTTAATCGGCCAGGCACGGTGGCTCACGCCTGTAATCCCAGCACTTTGGGAGGCCGAGGCGGGCAGATCACGAGGTCAGGAGATGGAGACCATCCTGGCTAACACAGTGAAATCCCGTCTATACTAAAAAAAAAAAAAAACAAAAAAAAATTAGCCACGGTGGCTGGGCGCGGTGGCTCAAGCCTGTAATCCCAGCACTTTGGGAGGCCGAGACGGGTGGATCACGAGGTCAGGAGATCGAGACCATCCTGGCTAACACGGTGAAACCCCGTCTCTACTAAGAAATACAAAAAACTAGCCGGGCGAGGTGGCGGGCGCCTGTAGTCCCAGCTACTCGGGAGGCTGAGGCCGGAGAATGGCGTGAACCCGGGAGGTGGAGCTTGCAGTGAGCTGAGATCTGGCCACTGCACTCTAGCCTGGGCTACAGAGCGAGACTCCGTCTCAAAAAAAAAAAAAAAAATTAGCCACGGGTGGTGACGGGCGCCTGTAGTCCCAGCCACTGGGGAGGCTGAGGCAGGAGAATGCTGTGAACCCGGGGGGCGGAGCTTGCAGTGAGCTGAGATGGCACCACTGCACTCCAGCCTGGGCAACAGAGAGAGACTCCGTCTCATAAATAAATAAATAAATAAATAAATAAATAATTTTTAAAAACCTGCTTTAATCCACATAACTGTATATATCTATGGAGCACACAGTGATGTTGTGACACATATGTAGTGATCGGATCAGAGTAATTAGCATATCCATCATCTCAAATGTCTATCATTTCTTTGTTTTACGAATATTCAATATCCTCCTTCTAGCTATTTGAAACTATATACTGTTGTTGGCTGGGCGCAATGGCTCACACCTGTAATCGCAGCACTATTTGGGAGGCTGAGGCAGGTGATCACCTGAGGTCAGGAGTTCAAAACCACCCTGACCAACATGGTGAAACTCCTTCTCTACTAAAAATACAAAAATTAGCTGGACACGGTGGCAGGTGCCTGTAATCCCAGCTACTTGGAAGGGTGAGGCAGGAGAATCGCTTGAACCCAGGAAGTGGAGGTTGCAGTGAGCGGAGATGGCGCCATTTAGATCGCACCACTGCACTCCAGCCTGGGCAACAGAGCAATACTCCTTCTCAAAAACAAACAAACGAAAACTATATATTACTGTTATCTATAGTAATTCTACAGTGCTATAGAACACTAACCTTATCCCTCCTATCTTGCTGTAATTTTGAATTCTTTAACGAATCTATTCCTATCCTCCCCTTCCTCCTACCTTTTCTAGGCTCTAGTATCCTTTGTTCTACTTTTTCCTTCTACAAAAATCAACTGTTTTGTTTAGCTTCCACCTGTGAGTGAGGACATGTGGTGTTTAACTTTGTTTCTGGCTTGTTTTAATTAATCTGATGTCTTCTAGTTCCATCCATGTTGCCACCAAGGACAGGATTTATTTTATGACTAAATATTTAATAGTATTCCATTGTGTGTGTGTGTTTGTGTGTGTGTCTATTTATACAAACACATATATATAGTTTGTTTTTTTGTTTTTTTTTTTGAGAGACAGGGTCTCAGTCTGTTGCCCAGGCTGGAGTGCAGTAAGGCAATCATAGCTCACTGCAGTCTCAAACTCCTGGGCTCAAAGAATCTTCCCGCTTCAACCTGCTGAGCAGCTGTGACTACCAGCAAGCACCACCATGTCCAGCTATTTTTTTTTATTTCTGGTAGAGACTAGGTCTTGCCATGTTGCCAAGGCTTATACCACATTTTCATCCATGGATGGATACCTAGACTGATTCCTTAGCTTGGCTATTATGAATAGTGCTGCAATAAACATGAGGGTGCAGAAGTCGCTTTGACATACTGATTTCCTTTCTTTTGGATGAATGACCAGTAAAGTGCAATTGCAGGATCTATATGGTAGTTCTATCTGTAGTTTTTTGAGGAACCTCCATACCATTCTCCATAGCGTTCCTGGACCAAACCGAGGGTTGGGCTGCTTATTCTCATGGCCCAATAACGAGATGCAGATGGACTGGGAAAGAAGGGAGTTTATTTCTGTAACTGGGTACAGTGAGAAGGCCTGGAAAATATCCCCAGACCAACTCAAAATTATAAAGTTTTCTAGGGCTTATATACCTTCTAAGCTGTATGTCTACATGTAAGTGTGCATTCATTTAAAGACATAAGTGATTAACTTCTTCTAATCTATAACTAAGATCTGAGTGCTGAGGATCTTCTTCTGGAGCCTCAGTAAATGTACTTAATCTAAGTAAATCCAGGTGCTGGGGTGATTACCCTTATTATCTTGTCTCCTGCTAAATTATGGAGGTTTGAGGAGTTCCTTCAGACCCCCAATAAACTTGTTTGTGGAGGTCTGGGGAGTTTCTTCAGATCCCCAATAAAACTTGTTGAATGCTAAAGGCGGCCTGTTAAGAATTCCTTCATTATCTTGTCATGATTCAAGGCCTAGGAAAGGCCTGGGCAAAACTTCCGGTGGGCTTTTATTACATTCCAGCCTTTGTATGGGGGCACTGGCTCTATTACTCAGTGCTGGAACAGTTGTTACAGAGGCCTGCGTTAGTGAGACCTGGCCTGCCACAATAGTGGTTGTGCTAGTTTAAATCCCCACCAGCAGTGTATGAGTTCCCTTTTCTCTGCACCTTTGCCAGCATTTGTTATTTTTTGCTTTTTTGACATAGCCATCCTAAATGCAATGAGATGAAACCTGGTTGTAATTTTGGTTTGCATTTTCCTGATGATTAGTGTGGACAAATGTGAAGCATTTTTTCATATATTTATCTGTTAGCCATTTGTATGTCTTCTTTTGAGAAATATGTTTAGATCACTTGTTCATTTTTTAATCGGATGGCTTGTTTTTTGCTGTTGAGATGTTCCAGTCACCTTCTTGATAAAAAGGACAGACTCAGCTGGTATGAGACTTTTTGTCCTTTGCCCTTCTGCTTTTTTCTGCCCGGAAAGCAAATGAAATGCCCAGAAGCACAGCAGCCATTTAAGGAACAATGTGTTCTAAAAGCACACACTACAGATGTCAGAGCAAGGAGCCAGGTCATTGACTTTATCATGGAGCCACTGTCTAATCCCAACCTGGTTGCCGTCAGACTGCTTGTTGTATGAGAAAAATACTCCCCTTTTGGTTACACCACTGAAGTAAGATTTTCTGTTACATGCAATCAAATGTAAACCCCAACTGATATGGTACAAAACAACACTATAGAGTGTTACCAACATAATCATGTCAATCATGGTCGAAGGATAAAGAGATGCATGGGAATTGAAACACCCAATGTGGGATAATGGTTTTCTCTGGGTGGGAGTGAGGGGATGACACTGGAGAGAGGAACGACCGGGGACTTCCACTGTGGTGCTAATGTCTGACTTCTTATGCCAAGTAGTGAGTACAGGTGAGTTTTATTACCTATTACATCCTTTTGCGTATTCTAAATATTGTATAATAAGATGTGAGTATAAAGAGTAGGTGAGAGGAAAAAATGTAATGGTAAAAAGGGAAAGGCCTTACTATTTACTGGTTGGCCCACCTGATTAGCTGTATCTCCTTCCACCAATAGGTCCTAAAATCCTAAGGGCACTTAGCTTAATGAATCATCCAGCTCAACATTCTCACTTTGTCCAGGACTTGCTGCCTTCCTTCGATAAGCATAATTACTTATTCTTACCCTCAATGGCCAGGTTCTGATACATACCCCTCCTGGGATGGGGTAATAAAGAAAGGCTCCCCACCATTCCCCAAGAATCAGGCATCAGACGTACTGCATCAGTGGAGTGTAATGAAAGAGGTGGCACAGAATGGCTTGGACATACACAAGGCAGGGCCACAGTCCCAAAGATTGAGTTCACAGGTCCTGGGAACCTGAGCTTCTACACTGTGGAAACACTTCTAGGTGGTTCTGAAGCATACCTCTTGTTGAGAACCCCTGTCATGAATCATTGTCCTTATCCTTATCTTCCCAGCCAGAATATTCAAGAGCATTACATTCTACAGTTTATATCACAACATATTTTTTAAATTTCCAAATATAAAATGACATCATAATATCGAATGAATAAACTTTTGAAAATGACATCATTCTCTCTGATCCTGAATATTCTGCTGTTCCCCCTCGGGAGGATATGCCCCACTCCATCCAACCCAGAAAAAGCTTAGTCCACCCCTCTGTCTCTCAGAACCCAAGAGCCCATGCTCCCAGAAGATTTAGCAGGAAGAGGTCATATGCGTTTGGGGAGATCCAATATTCTCAGAAATATTCCTCCATGTTTCCAGACTATTCTACTGCCCCAGATAGAGTTGGAGAGGGTACTTCCTGGAGGAACAGACAGCCCAGGTGGCAGGGAATGGCAGCTGTCAACAGCAAAGAACCCACTAGCATCACTTTTTTTTTTCTTTTGATATAGAGTTTTGCTGTTGTTGCCCAGGGTGGAGTGCAGTGGCACAATCTTGGCTCACGGCAACCTCCGCCTCCTGGGTTCAAGTGATTCTCCTGCCTCAGCCCCCCCAAGCTGCTGGGATTACAGGCATGTGCCACCACGCCCGGCTAATTCTTTGTTATTTAGTAGAGACAGGGTTTACCATGTTGGTCAGGCTGGTCTCAAACTCCTGACCTCAGGTGATCCACCCACCTCAACCTCCGAAAGTGCTGGGATTACAGGCATGAGCCACCGCGCCCGGCTGCGTCACTCATTTTTAATGAAACTCTTCACGCAGTCTCCATCTCCATTTCTAGGCTGATGCCTAAGAATGTTCACACCCAGAGTCAGGCACAGGGCTGAGGGTCAAACTCAGGCTGAGACTCTGTGTCCCAAACTGCATGGGAGAAAGTATCCCTTCCCACCCTCTCCCCTTTAGATGGAATCAGTGTTCGGCCCCAAAGGGGCCCAGAATCATCTATCTGCTTTCTCATTTGACAAGTGAGGATGTGGAGTTTTAGAAGGAGGAGACACTATACCCCAGCTGTCCCTGTAGGTTCCTATCAAAGCTGGGATGAGAACTTCCATCTTTCAACTCCCAAAGTGGTTATTTTTTAAACTAAGAGTGAATCTAAAAAGCTGCTTTTTTTTTCCTTTGCTCCAAAACTTTCAAAGAACATTGTTTTCACCACCAAATCTTCAAATCATGTGCCAGAATTGCAAAAAGGCTTAAAGGCTGGTTTCACTTCCTGTGTGGAGGCAGCCTGCCATTAATTGGAACAAGTGAAAAACTGGCCTCCAGGCACACACAACACTTGGGGAGTCCATGAATATTTATCACCTCACTGAGAATTCCCTAAGCAGCGCAGTGACAGAAAACAACTTTCAGTTAAGTTTGAGTCTCTGTTCTAATATTTTCCACTAAGACAGCCCGTTCTTACTTGTGAAAGTGATCATTTTCAAAACCATAATGAAGCCAACCTACTATTGGTAGCTCTAACAACAAGGCCCTAAGGCTTAAAATAACAACACAATTCCTTCTCCAAAATAAACAAGGCTTTCCTTTGTGTCTCTAATGAGAGGCAAGACCACAGCTAAGGCAAGTTCTAAGATGTTTACTGTCCCTGAATGCTGAGATATCTAGATCCTCAAGGAAAAAGCAGATTACACAAAAAAAGGGATCCGTCAGGAAGCATTTGTGTAAGTGCCAACCTGAGATCTAAATCCGGAGGATGGACCCCTCCCGGAGTGACCTAGGGCAGAGCACTAATCCTGTGAGGATCGCATCTTGTTTTGAAGGAACCCACAGAAATACATGGAAGGCACAGAGTACAAGGAGAAACATGCAAGTGGAAAATGTGCTGGCACAAAAATCCAGGCATTGAGCTTCTGAAATGAAATGGGGTTTCTCTAAGCACAAATATAAATGTTCTTAGCTTTTGGTGTAATTTTGTTCCAAACATAAAGCCAACATCTGTTCTCTCTCACTCCCTCTGCCCCTTCTCCCTGCCACCTCCAAGATGCATGGAAAATCCATTTACCATTGAGTGAAAGAAGCACTGATAGTTGAAGATCTAGGCAAGAAGGACGAAATAAAATGCTTTAAAATTGAGTGTAGGTTTCTGGCTGGGCACATTGGCTCACGCCTATAATCCCAGAACTTTGGGAAGCCAAGGCGGGCCAATCATCTGAGGTCAGGAGTTCAAGACCAACAAAGCCTACATCATGAAACGTTGTTTCCACCAAAAAATATGAAAATTAGCCGGCCGTGGTAATGGGTGCCTGTAATCCCAGCTACTTGGGAGGCTGAGGCACGAGAATCGCTTGAACCCAGGAATGGAGGCTGCAGTGAGCTGAGATCGCGCCACTGCACTCCAATCTGGGTGACAGAGTGAGCCTCCATGTCAAAAAAAAAAAAAAAAAAAAAGAACTGAGTGTAGGTTTCTCAATGAAACGTTCAAGACATAATCACCCTTTCTTCCTTTATCACTCTGAAACACCAGGACCTGAGGAGGTGACTTGGCCATAGCAGCCCAGGGTTTCACATGCAGGCCATGTCCCCAGATCCTGCTGCCTGACAGTGGCCCGGAGAGTGAAAATGTGACAGCTCCCACGAAGGGAGGGTTGTCCAGCCGCAGAGTCTCATAAAACTAGGGAAGATCTAGGCCCTCCCTTCCTGTGGTTAAGAATCTTTCACCCAGTTCAACAGCCATGGTTCAGACAGAGAAAACTAAGGCCTAGGAGGGAGGAAGTGCCAGGATAGCAGGTATTCTTAGTATTCTTGCTCTCCAAAAGGGGCCTGCTGATCCTAATGGAATTCTCTGCCCCTGCCAGGCTGCATTTTTAGCACTTCAGCTGGAGGCAGGAGTGGGGGACATAGAATGAAAAGAGACGGAATTGGTTTAACTCTGGTCAAGGGTTAGCCAATGCCCAGAGTGCCAGAGGGAGAGTCATCAGGGTTCTCTCCAGGGCACCTGAGGGCTGCCTCACCCATATCATCAAGCAGGAAGCACCAGGAGCCAGGAGTGCACCTGGGGCTCACGGCCCTTTCCATTTCCTACAAGACCACCCTGCGCACACATACTCACACCTGTACATGGAATCTACTCTAAGAACCAAAGCCTCATTTTCTCTATGTTGCAGCCAACCGACCTCATTGGGAACACCTAGCTTGATGTGGTAAGAAGGAAAAGAATTTTCTGAGCCGGGCGCGGTGGCTCATGCCTGTAATCCCAGCATTTTGAGAGGCCAAGGCGGGTGGATCACAAGGTCAGAAGTTCAAGACCAGCCTGCCCAACATAGTGAAACCCCGTCTCTACTAAAGATACAAAAATTAGCCGGGTGTGGTGGCGGGCGCCTGTAATCTCAGCTACTCAGGAGGCTGAGGCAGAGAACTGCTTGAACCCGGGAGGTGGAGGATGCAGTGAGCCGAGATTGCGCCACCTGCACTCCAGCCTGTGTGACAGAGCAAGACTCTATCTCAAAAAACAAAACAAAACAAAACAAAAGAATTTTCTGGATGTTCACACGCAAAAACCCTAAAACAAAACAAATACCAAAAAAAAAAAAAAAAAAGAAGAAAGAAACTACACTCACTTTGGAAAAGAGTTATGTGGGAAAAGTTGAACAGGAACTGAACTTCATTTTTATACCTTCCTGAGAGGCACATGACAGGAAGCTATTCCTGTACAATGTCAAGTCTGAACTCCATAAGGGAAGGTATGGGGGCAGGGGGAGGAGGAGAGTGGCAGTCAGGGCGGGCCCTGATTCTTTGGAGAACTGCTTGGTCCTGGGTGGGTTTTGCTCAAACTACTAGTAAACAAAACCCTAGAGAGCTGCAGCAAAGGACTTGGGCACTCTAGGGCGACACCCCAGGGCCCCTTCACCAAAGCATTCTGAACAATGGAGGGTGGACCATTCAGGAAACGCTTCAGTAAGAAAAGAACCCTCCTCCCAACACCTTTTGTCTAGGAAAAACATTTCCCCCAAACTTGAGTTCAGAAGAATGGAGGAGAGCCATTGGTAAGAATGGCAAATATATTTTAAGCACGTATCACCTGCCATTAGCTCATTACGTCCTCCTAACTATTCTATGCAACAGAGCCTCCCACTGTACCCAAAAAGGAAGAGAGGTCCTGAAAGTTAACTACCACCCCCAAAGCCCCAGAGGCCAGTCCCGGTTAACACTTTCATTCCCGTCCCCAGAGGCATAGTGTGCTTCACATAGTGTGAGCCCCCTTTCAGTTTTTCTAATAATTAACCTCCTGCTGAGACACATACCAGTTCAAAGCCATATGCTTTGGGTTAAGATTAAACTAATGACAAGGGCCAAAGTCAAGGCACCAAGGGCTACCTGCCCCTGAGCAAGGAGTTGTTAGAACTGTGTTTAACATGAAAAATTACCTTCTGACTTTTTTTTCTAGTTGGGAAAGTTAGGACAATATAAAATATGTCTGGGGTTAACACAATCCAAAAATCTCTCTTGTGTTAATTGACTAGCTCCTCCAGTAATGAAATCACGTTGGCATCACAGCAAAATAAAAGATTGTTTTCTATTAACCAAGCCCCAAATGTGAGGGCATGGGAGCTCCAGCCATTCTGTCTCTGGAAAAGCCAGTAGGAAAAGAGAAGGGTGAGGAGCACCTGGCAAGACATGCAGGGGCTTGGTTCTTTCATGCTGTGCTCTGATACTCACTGAGCACCCTATGAGCTCCATGCAGTGTTAGCAGTGAACAAGACAGCAGCCCTGCCACCAGGAGCTTACCCTGTAGTGGGGGGACAGTGGAGGAAAACGAGCAAAGAAAAAGGTAAGGCCGGGTGCAGTGGCTCACGCCTGTAATCTCAGCACTTTGGGAGGCCGAGGTAGGCAGATCACCTGAGGTCAGGAGTTCGAGACCAGCCTGACCAACATAGTGAAACCCCGTCTCTACTAAAAATACAAAAATTAGCCAGCTGTGGTGGCAGGTGCCTGTAGTCCCAGCTACTGGGGAGGCTGAGGCAGGAGAATCACTTGAACCTGGGAGGCGGAGGTTGCAGTGAGCCAAGAATGTGCCATTGTATTTCAGCCTGGGTGACAGAGCAAGACTCTGGAAAGAAAAGAAAAAAGAAAAGAAAAGAAAAGGAAAGGAAAGGAAAGGAAAGGAAAGGAAGAAGGAAGGAAGGAAGGCAGGCAAGCAAGCAGGGAGAGAGGGAGGGACTGATCAGGTTGAGAAGCATTATCAGGAAATTAAATTTAAGGGATAGTGGGCTGTATGCGTATGACACTTTGGCAGGGGGTGGTTATTGGGGAAGGCCTCTCAAGGAGAACCTCTGAACTGAAACCCAAAGGATGAGAAGAAGCCAGCATGCTGAGATCTTGGGGAAAAGGTTCCAGCCAGAGGGAACAGTCACTGCAAAGGCTGCTCAGGCCCTAGAAAGACACAGGTGGCTGGAGTAGTGGGAACAAGTGGGAAGTGAATGGAAATGGGTCAAAGATGTTCGCTGTGAGTCTCTGCAAATTCTAGTAGGGAACAGGAAGCCACTGGAAGATTTTCAAGTGGAAAACACAATCAGATTCATTTCCAAAATCTCGTTCTGGCCATTACATGGAAAGCGGCTGTTTCATGTGTGTGTTCAAGTTCCCAGCTCAGTTTTTCTACCCGGCAGCATGTTCCTAATTCACAGGCATAAAAAGATTGAACCTCTTCTTGACTGATGCTGACTAGTAACTCACTGGCCCTTCTCCTACAATTATCTGGAAATTCTTTCAAAAATCAAGATTTAAAAATATAATTATTGGCTGGGCGTGGTGGCTCATACTTGTAATCCCAGCACTTTGGGAGGCCAAGGCGGGCAGATCACCTGAGGTTGGGAGTTCGAGACCAACCTAACCAACATGGAGAAACCCTATCTCTACTAAAAATGCAAAATTAGCCGGGCATGGTGGCGCATGCCTGTAATCCCAGCCACTCGGGAGGCTGAGGCAGGAGAATTGCTTGAACTCGGGAGGCGGGAAGTTGCGGTGAGCCGAGATTGCGCCATTGCACTCTAGCCTGGACAGCAAGAGCAAAACTCTGTCTCAAAAAAAAAAAACAAAAATTACTGTTAATTTTTTAAAAATTGTATTCAGCTGTGCATGGTGGCTCATGTCTATAATCCCCACACGTTGCAAGGCTGAGGTGGGAAGATTGCTTGAGCCCAGGAGTTCAAGACCAGCCTGGGCAACATAGTGAGACCCTGTCTCTACAAAAAATAAAAAATTAGCCAGGCATGGTGATATGTGCCTGTGGTCATAGCTACTTGGGAGGCTGAGGTGGGAGGATCACTTGAGCCCAGGAGGTTGAGGTTACAGTGAGCAGTGATCATGCCACAGGACTCTAGCCTGGGTGGCAGAATGAGACCCTGCCAAAAAAAGAAAGAAAAGAAAAGCATTCCACTTAGCACTTTAATGGGTCAGAATAATTTTCTAAAAAGTATTCATTTTTAAAATATGCACCATGTACTTTCAAAAAGCATTTGAAGCCTTATGTAATAAAGCCCACAAGCAACAGAACAACTTAAAAGTTCCCTCTGGGAAGATGTTTACCATATACTGGAATACATGTTACGATATCAGTTTGGAAGAGAAATCCTAACATTAAAGAATCTCAAAAGCCTAATTTACTCTAAGGGTTGAGTTTAGCTGCGCACATAGCCTCATCATGAGCTAAGTCCTCATAATGCGTTCATTTTTACCCACATCTATATTTATCTTACTCCATCCTCTCCCTGGCCCTTCAGAGAGCCACCGCTTGCCTCATTTTGCTGCTCAATGGCACCCCCATCAGAGACTGAGCAGAAAGGAAGACTGGAAAGTCTCAAAATGCTCCTGGTTTGGCAGTTCCAGTTGTGTGTGTGCATGTCTTTGTCAGATGTGTGGTGGGTATGTGTGTTGGGGGGCAGAGGGGGAATTCCTGGGTTAAAGTATTCATTCCTCTATACTTCTACAGTGTAGAATCTACACACACATTCTCATTATCTCTTTCTCTCTCTCTTTCTCTCCTGTGTGGTCGGCAAAGCACTCAGACCCACAATGTGTAATAGGAAAATCTTAAAATTAGATGAAGAGTCTAATTTCCATTTTTAATTTCTTCATACAGCACTCCTTTGTGCTGTACTTCTGCCAGTGAGAATCCCATTCTTTAAGCTTTTCACAAGGTGAGACGTAAAACTGTCAGACATCTCACAAGTAAAGTTCAAAACAAAAAGCAAAAAGTGCAAGAAGAACAATTGGTGGAACTTTTCATTCTTCCAGCTGGGTGGATTTTAAAAGGCCTTTTTATGATTGTCTGATTAAAGTTGATTGTCGGCTACAAACATTTTTTATTACAGCCTTTTAAAAATTTAGGAAAACAAAAGCACTCCAATCTTTAAGTATTTAACACAAAACTATCGTTCCCATTACTTTCTCCATAGTTCTCACCACATTCACTACCTACAAGACTATTCATGGCCAGCCCTCACTAGTAGCAACATACAACAGATTTGCAGCAGATTATGAAAAATGAGTCTGGAAGAAATGCTGAGGAATTTTTGAAGGTTTGCGGTGGGGGGAGGCTGTGGAGAACAGGACTGCTTTCGTTCTTTGCCTGGTTTTTGGCTCTTAAAGTTTGTTTCAAATTGCTATGTTGCCCCAAATTATAAATTGCTTATGTAATTTAACGTGGAAAAAGGGGTGCGTTGTTTAAGAATTTTTCATTTGAGTAAATGAGCTTTCAAAGAAAAATCTCAAAGGAAAAACTTTTAAGTAACTTACTTGACTATAAATTAAGCTTTCCAGGTATTCCTAAAAAACATCTTTGACTATAATAGGTGAAGGCTAGTCAAGTGCATTCACGACCAAAAGAGATAAAATCTGCATTCTGAATGGAAATAGAAATCTTAGCTAAGAGAAAATACTTGGAATGTGTTTATTTAGCATTTTCCCCCTTTCTTTCTCTTTCGGGTAAAGCCTGGTAAGTTTATTCCAGCTTCCTCAAGAAGTGCATCAGCGATCAAACTTGAAATCTGTTCATCACTCACTCCCCAAATAAGCTGTTCATGCAGAATGAAACCGGCCTTCCTTGCCTCCACTTATCAATCCAGCATCTTGTATTAAAATGCCTGGAACAAGCCGGGCGCGGTGGCTCAGGACTGTAATCCCAGAACTTTGGGAGGCTGAGGCGGGCAGATCACGAGGTCACGAGGTCATGAGATCGAGACCATCCTGGCCAACATGGTGAAACCCGGTCTCTACCAAAAATACAAAAATTAGCCGGGCGTGGTAGCGTGCGTCTGTAGTCCCAGCTACTCGGGAGGCTGAGGCAGGAGAATCGCTTGAACCCGGGAGGCGGAGATTGCAGTGAGCCGAGATCGCGCCACTGCACTCCAGCCTGGCGACAGAGCGAGACTCGGTCTCAGAAAAAAAAAAAAAAAAAAAAAGCCTGTAACAACACTTGGCTGCGTCCAGATAAACGTAAACGCTGTCGAGCACCGTAAGTTCTGTTCTGCCGTAACAGGAGTGAAAAGAACGCTCCCCTTTTCCAGGTCCCCACACTCTCTGGGTGCCTCTACAAAGGGATGCTAATAACATCCCTAAGGGCCCAGTGGGAGCAGCCAGGACTGCCGTCCCTCCCTGGCCGGACGCTCGGCCTCAGTCTATCGCGGCTCCCGGACTGCAGCTCTGACTTCCGCAGCCCGTTCGTTCGCCCCACGCCGGTCCCTCGGGAGACCGGATCTGTGGCCCCCGGAACTCCCGCCAGAGTAGGGCTCCACCATGCAACTCTGTCTAGTGGAAAGTTCTCGTCGCATTCCAGACCAGACCTGCTACCTATGTTCCACTCGTAGGAACTTTGGGACTTGCAGCGCGCCCAGCGGAGCTCGATTTCCTCCTCGGAGGTGAAGAGGGAAGGCTGCAGCCCCGACCCCGACCCGGCTTCACCACGACGCGCACCCACAAGCCGGGCTGGGTGCCCTCGGGACGCTTGAGGGGCCGCGGTCAGTGGACGGAAGGCTCGCCTGCGCCTCCTTCTCCGGCACCGCAGTGGGTGGAGGGTGTTTGCAAACTTGTCCAGCAGCCAGGCGCGCCCCTGTGGACGCGCTCACTCCCCTGAGCCCCCTGCTTCGTCCTGGGAGCCCCCACCCCCTCGCCTGGCCCCCAGCCGGGCGCACTCACCTCTACTCCAGAACGCGGGGAGGAAGAGGCCCAGCAGCAGCGGCAGCGGCAGCGGGGCCGGCCCCATCCCGGGGCTGCGGATCTGTAATTTCTCTCCGGACGGACGGACAGATGGACGTCCCGAACCTGCCCTGTCGCCGGCTAAGCGCGCCAGCGAAGCTCCCTGTCCAGGCGGCCCCGGCAGCGAGTGCAGAGTGGTGGAGCCCAGCGGCCGGCGGGTGGTGCCGAGGGCTGGAAGGGGCGGGCCGGGGGCCGAGCCGAGGCCGACCAGGGCTAGAGGAGAGGGGCGGGCAGGGGGGCGAGTCCCGGCGGGTCCCGCAGGTTGGAGTGGGAGGGGGTGGGAGGACGAGGGGGAGGAGGGGCGTAAAGGGGAAAGGGAGGGGGTTGGAGAGGAGGGGCGGGCCGAAGGCCACCGTGGGGCGCACGGCGGGGAGCTGGGAGGAGAGGAAGGGGAGGGGGCTGAGAGACCAGGAGGGAGCTGGAGAGAGAAGTGAAGGGGAGGGGCGGGCTGGAGGTCCAGAGGAGACGGCTCTGGCCGCTGCGCGGGTCTGGAGCCCCACACCTGTGGGTGGGAGATAGGGAAGGACAGAAGGTGGGAGAGGAGTGGAGGATGCCCGAGGCAGCCCCCAGACCCAAGAGGAGGGTCCAGAGGCGCCCCCGCATTCCAGGCTTGGCTGACACAGAAAACCCTGGCAGCGCCGCTCCCAGAGGCCAAGGCCACGGCGGCAGCGCTCCCTGCCGAGCGCTCCTCCACATCCATTCCGCTCCCGTCGAGCGCCTCCTGGGTACCTGGCCCGAGGTGCGCTACACTGCCCTGGCGTCGAGGAGCTCACCGCCCCTGGGGGAGGGGTTCCTGGGGAAGGACGCTTTGCTGTGGCTTCTTGACGAGCCAGAGAGAGGTGACACTCAAGGAGGGAGATGAAAGTGAATGACAAAGTGCAGAGCAGGAGTTGGGAGAGGGGAAACCACAGCACGTTACTCTCATGGACCTCCACAAGGTGTGCAGGGTCCAAGAGGCAGTAGCAGAGAATGAATCGTAAGAGAAATGTAACTACTTATACTAATAATGGCAACAGTAACTTAATTTATATACATAGTTTCTTAAAGGTAACACTTTTAGAATGAATGTATTTTAAGGTGGTCCCTTTAACAATGTAACATGAGCCAAATCATGTCCCTCTGCTCAAATCTCCCCAAACCTATCAGTGGTTCCTGCTGTCTCTCCGCATAAGCCAAGGTTCTGCAGTGACCTCCGAGGTTCTGTGTGACCTGGTCCCCTTTCCTCTTTGGCCTCACCTCCTTACGCCTCTTCCATTTACTTTGGTCTCTTGTCAAGCAGTCCCTTGACCCTACACTGGCTAGACACTTCCCGTAGATTTGGCTACGGGAAGGAGACAAGCAGCCCAGATGGATTTAGACAGGTTATTACTTACACCGACAGCAAAAGCAAAATCAGTGTGGTGTCAGCTCCATGCATCCTTAGGCCCACAGGATAACACCAAACTGGAAGGGCGATTGTTATCCTATGGGTCTACATGATTTAAAAAAAAAAAAAAAAAGAAGAAGAAGACAACATGAGCCCTGCGCCTGAGTAGCCAAGTCTAAACTACACCAAGCAGTTTTATAGACTTCACAGGAGCCTGCTGCTGTATGCTTGGAGGGAAGGGGGCTGGGAGGTGGAGGGAGGGATATGGAAAGTCCTGCAGTCAACTGAAACATTGGAGAAGGAAGAGAAATGGCCTTGCAGCAGTCTCCCGCAAGGTAGGGATAGGAAACTGCCTCCCAGTGGCTCCTCACCAGGCTTACCTATCCCTGCTTTAGGAGAAATCGCAGGGCAGTCCCACAAGACTTGGCTCAGACCATGATCATACCTTGCCTACATGGCCTCTAGAGATGTGCAAGATTGCCAGGGGCACCTCAGCAGAGCTGTTCTCCTGCAATTTCCTTGCTATTGCTCACATATACCAAGCACTCCTCCACCGAAAGGTTTTGCACTGGCTGTTCCCTCTGCCTGAAATGCTCTTCCCCCAGACACACAGCTTCCCAGTTGACTCTCCTCCAAGTCAGCTCAAATCTCACTTTCTTGTTGAGGCCTGCCTTGTACAATATTCTTCAGCTATCTACCGGTGTTTGACATACCACCCCAAACATAGTGGGTGTAAAATGTCAGCCATTTTATTAGATTCCTGGATTCTGTGGATCGGAGGTTTGGACAGAGCACAGGGGAAATAGCTTGTCTTTGCTCCTCCATATCTGCCTGGGACCTTAGGCTCAAATAGTGGGGATTAGAATCATGTAAAGCAAATTATAGCCTGCGGACCTATGGCTTCTTTTTGCAAACAAATGTTATCAGAACACAGTCATTCATGTTGGTCATTGTGACAGAGATTATGTGGCCCACAAAGCTGTGCAGTATGGCCCTTTAGATAAAAAGTTGGCTAACCCCGATCTCAAGGCTCGTTCACTCACATAGCTGCCATCTGCACTGGGATGACTTGGGCACTAGGGCTGCAGACTAACTGGAGCACCTAAAGGAGGCTTCTCCATGGTGGCCTTGGAGTAGCTGGAAGTCTTGCATGGCAGCTCAGGGCTCCAAGAGCAAGCATTCCAGTAAACAAAGAGGAAGCTTCATGGCCTTTTATGTCCTAGCCTCCGAGGTCACATAACTCCACCCTACTCTCTTGATGGAAGCAGTCACAACCCCAGCCTCATGGGGAGCAGCCGTAGAGGTTCAAGCCCAACCTCTTGAAGAAGAAGCGTCAAAGAAGTTGCAGTTATGCTTTTAAAAATCCACAAATGCCAAAACTTAGCTAAACTGTGGGATGTCTGCTCTGCAATGTTAATTTTGTACTTGGTGTGCATCCAAATGATACTGCAATTTAATGTCCTAATTATTCAAGTGATCAGACTATGTGTAGGGAAATATGAGCAACAGACAAACAAACAAAAAACAACCCGGACCCCATATTACTTAACTATTTCCAAGGCTGTTGTGCAACTTCAACAAGAAGACACTTACCTGGAACCCATTCTCCAATGCCCACTGTGTCTCCTGTGTCAGCTAAGGCTCTGTGTCACAAGTAGGAGCCCCTACTGTTTAATACCTAGGAAAAAGAGAGAATGTTAAACGCCTGCAGCAGTGTTCATCCAAGGGCTAGGAAAGATTACCCCCACTGATTCAAGTGTGAAAGAGCTGTAGCCAAGGTAAAGTGGCATTGTGGTCACAATCTATGTGTTAAACATGTTCAACATATCAGTGACAGGACTTGAGGCTTCCAATTGAAGGTCCCATAGGGGCGTGCCAGGCCACACACAAATGAAATGTGTGAAGATGTAGTCCTCAATGACCCTATTTCTTTTTTTTTTTTTTTTTTTTTTTTTTTTTTTTTTTGAGACGGAGTCTCGCTCTGTCGCCCAGCCCAGGCTGGAGTGCAGTGGTGCGATCTCGGCTCACTGCAAGCTCCGCCTCCCGGGTTCACGCCATTCTCCTGCCTCAGCCTCCCGAGTAGCTGGGACTACAGGCGCCCACAACCGCGCCCGGCTAATTTTTTGTATTTTTTTAGTAGAGACGGGGTTTCACCGTGGTCTCAATCTCCTGACCTTGTGATCCGCCCGCCTCGGCCTCCCAAAGTGCTGGGATTACAGGCGTGAGCCACCGCCCCCGGCCCAATGACCCTATTTCTAAACCCACACCTTGCTTCTCTTTGCCCTCTTACCTCTGTCCCCTACCCCTTTCAGCTCTGTCTACAGCTATACCTGTAATTTATTTCCCCCTCCTGCCTCTAGTCTACCATGTAAACCCCCCAGTTCACCTCCCTCAGAAAGCGTCTATCCCATCAGCGGGGTACAGTGGCTAACACCTGTAATCTCAACACTTTGGGAGGCTGAGGTGGGCAGATTACTTGAGGTCAGGAGTTCGAGACCAGCCTGGTCAACATGGTGAAACACTGTCTCTACTAAAAATACAAAAATTAGCTGGGTGTGGTGGCACATGCCTGTAATCCCAGCTGAGGCAGGAGAATTGTTTGAACCTGAGAGGCAGAGGTTGCAGTGAGCTAAGATAGTGCCACTGCACTCCAGCCTGGGCAACAGGTTCAAAAAAAAAAGCGAGCTTCAGACCACTTTGGCACTTCGGATCACTTTGGCACTCACTCACCCAGCACTTAGCATCCATACCAGAATACTCTAGTAACAGCACCCTGGTTTTCCTTCGGTGAACCATGCTTCCCACACTCATCTCCCTGTCCCTGGGTCTGGATGTGAGATTCTCTTTGCTGTCTTAAGACCATTATCTGTCCCTTCTCTCTAAAGTCTCTGGCTTTGACTCTGATGTCATCAGACTAGACCAGCCCTGCTTGCTGCAGCCTTGCAGCCTGAGTCTCTCCTAATTCTCTGAAGATGCAGTGCCTGCATCACAGTCACTCCCTTTACACTATCCCTGCCATAACTTTTGGTAGTTTTAGTACCTTATAAATAATATTTCAACACCACAGCTTCTAAACCCCTTGACCTCTTGTCCTCCATTCAGTATTCTGAGCAATATATTAGAAATGTAAGTACCAAGTTCTTAAAACTTGCTGGATAACTGGAATGGTGCCCATAAGAAAGTCAACTCATAATGCCGAAAATCTTGAGGGAAGTACAAGCATCTTGTAGTTTCTTGGATAACACAGATAGTGCGTGGAAGAGACCCTGTTCAGTGTGCTGAACAACATAATGGGAGTATAGGTTTATGGCCTTTGGGGGCATATATTTTAGGTAACGTAAAACATTTGAAATATTGAATCAAACACACATATACAAGTGCAGTTGTATAATTTTTTTTTTTTTTTGAGACGGATTCTCGCTCTGTCGCCCAGACTGGAGTGCAATGGCGCAATCTCGGCTCACTGCAAGCTCCGCCTCCCGGGTTCATGCCATTCTTTTGCCTCAGCCTCCCGAATAGCTGGGACTACAGGCACCTGCCACCATGCCCGGCTAATTTTTTATGTTTTTAGTACAGACGGGGTTTCACTGTGTTAGCCAGGATGGTCTTGATCTCCTGACCTTGTGATCCGCCCGCCTCGGCCTCCCAAAGTGCTGGGATTACAGGTGTGAGCCACCGCGCCCAGCTTTTTTTTTTTTTTGAGACCAAGTCTCTCTCTGTCACCAGGCTGGAGTGCAGTGGCATGATCTCAGCTCACTGCAACCTCCGCCTCCCGGGTTCAAGTGATTCTCCTGCCTCAGCCTCCTGAGTAGCTGGGACTATAGGCGTGTGCCACCATACCTAGCTAATTTTTGTATTTTTAGTAGAGACGTGGTTTCACCATGTTGGCCAGGATGGTCTCCATCTCTTGACTTCGTGATCCACCCACCTCAGCATCCTAAAGTCCTGGGATTACAGGCGTGAGCCACCGTGCCCGGCCAGCTGTGTAATCATTAAGTGGAAGTTAAACTGGGTTTCACTGCTAAAAAATTACTGAACAGATCCAACATCTAGAGTTTGTTACAGCAAGAGGACACAATATAGCAAAAAGCAGTAAAGTAAGAATAAGCATCTCAGTCAAAGGCTATTCATGGCCAGATAGGCCAGGTGCCAGCTCCTTTGTCCTAGTTTCTGTAAGGAACATGGCAGGATGCACTTTCTCTGTTGGATCAAAAACCATTGATGTGTGCATGGAATACCTCGGAAACAGGGGCGTCCAAAATGGAGGCTCAGTTGGGGATTTTTATATTTTGCTGGTCATAGACATAGTCTTAAGGCATAACCAGCCTCAACAGCAGAACCGTGTGGCAGGGGATGGAGGGGTCTCACTGAGACCAGGTGCAAATCATTTATGTCATTGTTTTCAAAAAGCAAAGTTGATGCTAGTACAAGTTTCCCTGAAGCTCCTCAGACTGATGGATAAAAAGCAACATTATTAATCCGTATGCTTCATGCCCTTGGCCAGGGGTCATTGCCACGCAGGAATTTCAGAACAGTTCAAGCTAATTTCAGGCCTGCTGGAATTAACCCTCACAGTACAATAGCTTTTATAGTTGTTGCAAAGCGAAATGGTAGAAGTAAAACACGCCATTTAGCACAGTGAACACGATAGTGGATGAAGCATTTCCTTTTTTTTTTTTTTTTTTTTTTTTTTTTGAGATGGAGTCTCGCTCTGTCGCCCAGGCTGGACTGCAGTGGTGCAATCTCGGCTCACTGCAAGCTCCGCCTCCCGGGTTCACGCCATTCTCCTGCCTCAGCCTCCCGAGTAGCTGGGACTACAGGCGCCGGCCACTGCGCCCGGCTAATTTTTTCTATTTTTAGTGGAGACAGGGTTTCACCATGGTCTCGATCTCCTGACCTTGTGATCCGCCCGCCTCGGCCTTCCAAAGTGCTGGGATTACAGGCGTGAGCCACCGCGCCCGGCCGAAGCATTTCCTTTAGTGGTTTCTTGGAGTGTCTTTCAAGATCATCCATCCAATAGGCTGAAAAACTCACTGGAAGTAAAATCTCACTCTCATCCCATTGGAAATGGGGCAGCACCATTTAAAGATGCTCCTCATTGTGTTGAACAAGGTACAGAAGGCCAATTGTTGAGCTTTTATAATTAGTGGGTAACCCACTTAGCGTCCTGGAAGAGGCATGAGAAGTGTATTTAAGTGTTACAGTTTGTTAGAAAGATGAGCTAGGGTCAGGTGCGGTGGCTCACGCCTGTAATCCCAGCAGTTTGGGAGGCCAAGGCAGGCAGATCACGAGGTCAGGAGATGGAGACCATCCTAGCTAACACAGTGAAACCCCATCTCCACTAAAAATACCAAAAAAATTAGCCAGACCTGGTGGCACATGCCTGTATTCCCAGCTATTCAAGAAGCTGAGACAGGAGACTCGCTGGAACCTGGGAAGCGAAGGTTTCAGTGAGCTGAGATCACGCCACTGCACTCCAGCCTGGGCAACAGAGCGAGACTCCGTCTCAAAAAAAAAAAAAAAAAAAAAAAAAAAAGAAAGAAAAAGAAAAAAAGAAAAGAAAAATGAGCTAGTGGGCTAGGCATGGTGACTAATGCCTGTAATCCCAGCACTTTGGGAGGCCGAGGAGGGCTGATCACCTGAGCTCAGGAGTTAGAGACCGGCCTACCTAACATGGTGAAATCCTGTCTCTACCAAAAAAAAATAACAAAAATTAGCTGGGCGTGGTGATGCGTGCCTGTAGTTCCAGCTACTCAGGAGACTGAGGCAGGAGAATCACTTGAACCCGGGAGGTGAGGTTGCAGTGGGCTGAGATGGCGCCACTGCACTCCATCCTGGACCACAGAGCGAGACTGTATCTCAAACAAAAAAAAAAAAAAAGAAAAGAAAAGAAAAAATGAGATAGTGTATTTTCTCTGTGCTGAAAAGTACAATGGAAGTTGCCTTGTCTGGCACTTGTATCTGTTACAGAATTAGGAGTTCTGTTATGATACTTCCTTTAACATGCTCAATCACATACTAGGAGGCCGAGAACCCAGTTTTTTAAATTGTTGGGGTGTAATGATGGAGAAACTAGGACATTTCATTCTGTGTGCTGAACAACAGACTGGAAATACTAGTATGCAGCTTATGTAATTTGTTGGGGGGAGGTTGGGGAGGCAAAGTCAGGTTCTGTGTTTAAAAGGCTCAAATCACCACAGTCAACTGCATATGGGAAGCACAATTATTAGAGCATGTAGGGGTTGCATTGCGAGAGGTGAACAATAAAGTGGAAGGATCTGTGTCTAGCCCTTATAACTTTTGGAAACTTAAGATAGTATAGGTATGAAACTCCTTTTGCTATGCTGAACAATATCTATGATATGCAAATATCTAAACATTAGGGTTTACTAGGGCGCTGAAATGATGCTTAGAGGGGTCTCAAGTCAGCATAAAACCATACTGGAAATACAAAGTCTAGCACTTGAAGATTGGGGGAAGTGAGATGGTGGATGTAGCCGGGCACGGTGGCTCATGCCTATAATCCCAGCACTATGGGAGGCTGAGGCAGGCAGATGGCTTAAGCCCAGGAATTCGACACCAACCCAGCAACATGGTGAAACTCTGTCTCTACAAAAAATATAAAAATTAGCCAGGCATGGTGGTGCATACCTGTGGTCCCAGCTACTCAGGAGGCTGAGGTGGGAGGATCGCTTGAGCCCAGGAAGTCGAGGTTGCAGTGAGCCAAGATTGTGCCACTGTACTCCAGCCTGGGCAATAAAGCGAGACTCTGTCCTTAAAAAAAAAAAAAAAAAAAAAAAGAGAGAGAGAGAGAGAGATGGCTGCTGAGACGAGCTCGGTTGTGGAGACCCCAACTCAGCTGGGCTAGAGGAATTAGAGACACACACACAGAAATATAGGTTGTGGAGTGGGAAATCAGGGGTCTCACAGCCTTCAGAGTTGAGAGCCCTGAACAGTTTGACCCACATATTTACATATAGATTATAGATTAACTAAAAGTATTCCTTACGGGAAACAAAGGGATGGGTCGAAATAAAGGGATGGGTCTGGCTAGTTATCTGCAGCTTGAAGATGTGCTTAAGGAACAGATCGCTCATGCTATTGTTTGTGGTTTCAGTAGGTGATTTTCCGCCCTGGGTGGGCCAAGTGTTCCTTGCCCTCATTCCAGTAAAATGACAACCTTCCAGCATGGGTGTCAAGGCCATCACAAGCATGTCACAGTGTTTACGGCCAGTTTTGGGGCCAGTTTATGGCCAGATTTGGGGGCCCGCTCCCAACAGACGGCAGATGTAGAAGACTCCATTCAGCATGCTGAAGAACATACCAGAAGCACAGAGGTCTAGGTTTTGTAGTTTCTTGGGAAACTGCACTTATAATTTATTGGGAAACCACATAATGCTTGTAAGCAACTCCATTTAGCTTCTTCAGCAAAATACAGTAGTCTAAGTGCTTTGTCTTTGTAGTTTTAGAGGAATTGAGATGGCGCATACAAAAGGATTCCATTCTACTTGCCGAAACCATCCTGAAAATAAGTTTCTTCTTCTTGTAGTTTGTTGGAGGAATGGAGATGGTACATATAAGAGATTCCATTTGCTGCACAACACGCTGAAATTAGAGGTCTGGCTCTTGTAGTTTCCTGGGAAGGGCCGGTGATTTAGTGATCTGTCAGGTAGCAGACAACAGGAAATCAACTGATTTTATATATATATATATATTTTTTTCTTTTTCTTTTTCTTTTTTTTTTTTTGAGACAGAGTCTTGCTCTGCCCAGGCTGGAGTGCAGTGGCACAATCTCAGCTCACTGCAACCTCTGCCACCTCGGTTCAAGCGATACTCCTGCCTCAGTCTCCCGAGCAGCTGGGACTACAGGCACAAGCCACCATGTCCGGCTAATTTTTGTAGTTTTAACAGAGACGGGGTTTCACCATGTTGGCCAGGCTGGTCTCAAACTCCTAACCTCTGGTGATCTGCCCACCTTGGCCTCCCAAAGTGCTGGGATTACAGCCCGTCAGCCAACGCACTGAGCTCAATAATGATTTCTTTTTTCTTTTTTTTTGAGATGGAGTCTCACTCTGCCACCCAGGCTGGAGTGCAGTGGCATGATCTTGGTTCATTGCAACTTCTGCCTCCTGGGTTCAAGTGATTCTCCTGCCTCAGTTCCTCAAGTAGCTGGATTACAGGCGTTCACCACCATGCCCAGCTAATTTTTTTGTATTTTTTAGTAGAGACGTGGTTTCACCATGTTGGCTAGGCTGGTCTCGAACTTCTGACCTCAAGTGATCCGCCCGGCTTGGCCTCCCAAAGTGCTGGGATTACAGATGTGAACCACCGCACCCAGTCCAATAATAATTTTTGATTGTCTGTCTTGGGGCCTCTATTATCTCTTGGCATTCTTTATGGTATTTTTATTTGCTTGCCACTAGGAGCACAATTGTGTCAAAGAAAGAAAGGAGAAAAGGAAGCCAGGAAGGAAGGGAGGAAGGGGAAAAAATTTAAAAAAAAAATGTGGGTGCGTGTGTGTGTGCGCATGATGGAGCTGCTGTTAGACTGGTGAGTTTTTGAGTTCTGAATTTCCTTTGGACCTGTGCCTGAAGTTGTAGAACCTAAGCTTGTGGTTCTTTTTGTATGCAAAAATTAAAAATAAAAAGCCTTTTCCCTTCCTCACAAAAACAAGGTATAGTAATTAATCTTTTATAATAGCTTGTTTGTAACTCTTTCTGTTTCTCAACTTTGGGGATAGATGATAGGTCACAAACTTTTTTTATTATATGTGCCATCTAACGGTATCTAGTGTAGACACACAGATTTTATTTTTTTTTTGCGATGAAGTCTTGCTCTTGTCCCCCAGGCTGGAGTGCAAGGGCGCCGTCTTGGCTCACTGTAATCTCTGCCTCCCAGGTTCAAGCGATTCTCCTGCCTCAGCCTCCTGAGTAGCTGGGATTACAGGCGCCTGCCACCATGCCCAGCTAATTTTTTTTTTTTTTTGTATTTTTAGTAGAGACGGGGTTTCACCATGTTGGCCAGGCTTGTCTCGAACTCCTGACCTCAGGTGATCTACACGCCTCAGCCTCCCAAAGTGCTAGGATTACAGGCGTGAGCCACCGTGCCCAGCCAGGACACACAGATCTTTCTGATTCCTTTGATAAGGGGGGACAAATGTGTGCAAAGATTGAAGGAAATACTTTTAGCTGGTTTTATATATCGTGGAGAACAAAGATAAGACATTTTTAAGAGAGTTTTATTTGGTTTGGGTGACAACTGAATGTGAGTGAAGGAGCCAGAACACCCAAATGAAAGAGCAGGTAATGATTGCTTCTGACTGCTTCCGGGTCTCAGGACTTTTTTTTTTTTCTGAGACAGAGTCTCGCTCTGTCGCCCAGACTGGAGTGCAGTGGTGCGATCTCACTGCAAGCTCCGCCTCCCAGGTTCACACCATTCTCTTGCCTTGGCCTCCCGAGGCTGGGACTACAGGCGCCCACCACCTCACCCGGCTAATTTTTTGTATTTTAATTAGAGATGAGGTTTCACCATGTTAGCCAGGATGGTCTCGATCTCCTGACCTCGTCATCCGCCCACCTCGGCCTCCCAAAGTGCTGGGATTACAGGTATAAGCCACCGCGCCCGACCCCCTGCCCTTTTTTTTTTTTTTTTTTAACACCTGGTAATCAATTGATTAAAATAGTTGACGTAAGCATCTGTAATGGTGGCTTCTATCTCGACTCCTGGCTCAGTACTGATGGAAGTGACCTGCTTAACAATCTCAGAAGGACTGTGCAAGTCAATGAGTCGCTTGTGGATTCTCATCTGGAAACGATCCCATGTCTTAGAACCTTCACCACGAGGAGTTTTTCTTGTAGTGAGTCTCAAAATCTTGGTAGGCATTCGAACTGGTCCTTTCACTTCGAGGTACTTTTCTTTTGCGCCTCTGATCAAGTCAGCACACACCTTTTCCAGGGATTTTACGTTGTGGCCCATTAGAGTGATTGGAATTCGGTGAATTGCCACCTCTGGCTCCACAGGTGTTTTTCCAGTATCCTTAAGAGCCATGACTGCTGCGCGGCTTCCTGACTGACTTGTTCCTTGGTGGGAGTGAACAGCAGTGAGTCAGGAGCTAGAGTGTGTGGATGAGCGATCCACAGCACCTACAACCGCGTCTTCTTCAATGAGCTTTTTTTTTTTTTTTTTTTTTTTAAGTAGAGATGAGGTTTCATCATGTTGCCCAGGCTGGTCTTGAACTCCTGGACTCAAGCCATCCTCCCCTCTCAGCCTTCCAAGGTGTTTGCTGGGATTACAGGTGTGAGCCACCAGGCGTGTCTTAGGCCTTATGAAAAATGTAAAGAATCTGAGAACATGGCTTTCTCACTCTTTTCTCCCAAATTAGGGAGGTCCCCAAAATAGTCACATCAGTCTATTCAGGACGTGAGGGAAACTCCATGTGCCAACAATAAAGTCTTATTAAATCTTAAAACCTGTGCTCCTAACTGTCCTCCTGTTGCAGTGAGCTGAGATTGCCCCACTGTACTCCAGCCTGGGCAACACAGTGAGACTCTGTCTCAAAAAAAAAAAAAAAATCTGTCCTCCTTTCTACCAGGTTCTCATTGGATAAATTAAATTTGTAACCATGGGCCGGGCGTGGTGGCTCAAGCCTGTAATCCCAGCACTTTGGGAGGCCAAGATGGGTGGATCACGAGGTCAGGCGATCGAGACCATCCTGGCTAACATGGTGAAACCCCGTCTCTACTAAAAAAATACAAAAAACTAGCCGGGCGTGGTGGCAGGCGCCTGTAGTCCCAGCTACTCGGGAGGCTGAGGCAGGAGAATGGCATAAACCCGGGAGGCGGAGCTCGCAGTGAGCTGAGATCCAGCCACTGCACTCCAGCCTAGGCGACAGAGTGAGACTCCGTCTCAAAAAAAAAAAAAAAAGATTCGTAACCATGACTATGATACAATTTATTTATTTATTTATTTGTTTATTTATTTATTTTTTGAGACAGGGTCTCACTGTGTTGCTCAGGCTGGAGTGCAGTGACACAATTTCAGCTCACTGCAGTGCAACCTTGACCTCTCAAGCTCAGGTGATCCTCCCACCTCCGCTTCCCAAGTAGCTGAATCTATAAGCATGCACCACAATGCCTGGCTAATTTTTGTGTTTTTGTAGAGACAGGGTTTCACTGTGTTGCCTGGGCTGCTCTCAAACTCCTAGGTTCAAGCGATCTGTCTGCCTTGGCTTCCAAATTGCTAGGATTACAGGTGTGAGCCACCACACCGGGCCTAAATCTTAAGTATGACAGAACCTTTATTAAAGAGTAGGGCAATTTTTTTTTTTTTTGGGTTTCGAAAACTTTATCCTGGATAAGAGTCATTTGTCAATGTTGCAAATATTTTCTATGGCTTTTCTTTTTCTTTGTAGTGTTTTTGGCAATGTTAATTTTCATGAAGTCTAATTCATTAATCTTTTTCTCTTATAGTGTTCTTGTTTTAATTTTTAATTTTTGTGGGTACATAGTAGGTGTATATATTTCAGGGTACATGAGATCTCTTGATACAGGCATACAATGTGTAACAATCATGTCAGGGTAAACAGGGTAATACATCACCTCAACTGTTTATCCTTTGTGTTACAAACGATCCAATTATACTCATTTAGTTATTTTTAAATGTACAATTAAATTATTTTTTACTATAATCCCCGTTTGGATTGTGTTTTTGGTGTCTTACCTAAGAACTTAAAAAACCCCAGCTTTATTCAGATACCTTTCACACACCATACAATTCTCCCTTTTAAAGTGTACAATTCAGACCGGGTGCAGTGGCTCAAGCCTGTAATCCCAGCACTTTGGGAGGCCGAGACAGGCGGATCATGAGGTCAGGAGATCGAGACCATCCTGGCTAACACGGTGAAACCCCGTCTCTACTAAAAAATACAAAAAACTAGCCGGGTGAGGTGACGGGCGCCTGTAGTCCCAGCTACTCGGGAGGCTGAGGCAGGAGAATGGTGTAAACCTGGGAGGCGGAGCTTGCAGTGAGCTGAGATCTGGCCACTGCGCTCCAGGCTGGGCAACAGAGCCAGACTCCGTCTCAAAAAAAGAAAAAAAAAAAAGTGTGCAATTCAATAGATTTTGGTATATTCACAGAATCATGCAACCAGTACCATTAATTTTAGAACATTTTCATCATCCACAAAAGAAATTTTGTACCTGTTGGCAGTCACTCCCTATTCCACCCTCCCCTGCCCCACTTTCAGCCCCTGGCAACCACTAGTCTACTCTGTCTCTATGGATTTGCCCATAGTGGGTATTGTGTATAAATGAAATCATTCAACATGCGGCCTTTTGTGTCTGGCTTCTCTCATTTAGTATAATGTTTTTGAAGTTCATCCATGTTGGATCATGTATCAGTACTTAATTCCCTTCTAGGCCGGGTATGGTGGCTCACGCCTGTAATCCCAGCACTCTGGGAGGCCGAAGCCGGTGGATCACGAGGTCAGGAGATCGAGACCTCCTGGTTAACACAATGAAACCCTGTCTCTACTAAAAATACAAAAAATTAGCCAGGCGTGGTGGCGGGCGCCTGTAGTCCCAGCTACTTGGGAGGGTGAGGCAGAAGAATGGCATGAACCCAGCAGGCGGAGCTTGCAGTGAGCCGAGATTGCGCCACTGCACTCCAGCCTACGTGACAGAGTGAGACTCTGTCTCAAAAAAAAAAAAAAAAAAAGAAAAATTCCCTTCTATAGCTGAATAATATTTTGCTATATACATATACCCATATTACCATATTATTTTTACCCATTCATCAGTTAATGAGCATTGGGTTGTTTTAACTTCTTGGCTATCTTTGAATGATACAACTATGAACACTCACGTAAAAGTGCCTGTGTGAATGTATACGCAGTTCTCTTGGGTATATACCTAGGAGTGGAATTGGTGGATCATAGGGTGACTCTGTGATTAACTTTAAAAAAAAAAAGTTTTCAACCACATTTACTAGCTCACATAAATATTTAAAAACAAATCAATCTGTCTTCCCTTTCTGTTTCCTTGGCACAATTTATCACAGTTTTTTTTTTTTGAGACGGAGTCTCACTCTGAGATTGCAGTGGTGCAATCTCAGCTCACTGCAAGCTCCCCCTCCCAGGTTCACGCTATTCTCCTGCCTCAGCCTTGCGAGTAGCTGGGACTACAGGTGCCCGCCACCTCGCGCGGCTAGTTTTTTTGTAATTTTAGTAGAGACGAGTTTCACTGTGTTAGCCAGGATGGTCTCCATCTTCTGACCTCGTGATCCGCCTGCTTCGGCCTCCCAAAGTGCTGGGATTACAGATGTGAGCCACCGTGCCTGGCCCTTTTTTTTTTTTTTTTTAATCACAGTTCTTAACAAACTTCCGTGAATACCCAAAAAGGGAATATAAATTTGAGAATATGAAAAGAGGTTAATAAATAGCCAAATATGTCAACCACTGAAAGGACCACCTATTTTTTTTTTAAGATTAAGCCACTGATTTGCAACTTTTATTGAAATAAATGTCACTTATTAAAAACAAGGTTAATTTATAACTTGATCTCAACTTGTTTTTTAAATAGCAGTTAAATTTTTACATAAAAATTTGCAAAACTTCAACTACAGAACAAATAAAACATTCAGACACAAGTTTACACTTTAAAAATTCTATCAACTTCAACAAATAATGAATGAATGACTGTATGTTAATTTATATCAGTCCTGTGGTCAGAATACATTTTCCTTTTAAAACATTTTTCATACATCTCCTGTACGGCATGGATAGCTTCTAGTGGGAATTAGTATATAGTCTCTTCTTGATGAAGACAACACTAGGCAGATGTTGCCTGATGTCTGGATAATGCTGAATGTGACAAAACCAGTGAGACACATTAAGATATTTCTCCTTTTCTTGAACTGTCAGGTCAACTAACTATAAAGCGATGAAGTCCATAGTAGATATCTGCAAAAGTGAAGTTATATCCTGTAAGGTAGACTTTATCTTCAAGATATGAAATAAGATCCTTCAACAGGGCGTGGGCCAGGCGCTGTGGTTCACGCCTGTAATCCCAGCACTTTGGGAGGCTGAGGCGGGCGGATCATGAGGTCAGGAGATCGAGACCATCCTGGCTAACACGGTGAAACCCCGTCTCTAATAACAAACACAAAAAAATTAGCTAGGCGTGGTGGCGGGCACCTGTAGTCCCAGCTACTTGGGAGGCTGAGGCAGGAGAATGGCATGAACCCAGGAGGCGGAGCTTGCAGTGAGCAGAGATCACACCACTGCACTCCAGCCTGGGCAATAGGGCGACACTCCGTCTCAAAAAAAAACCCAAAAAACAAAGAACAAAAAACAAAACAGTGTGTGGATATCGTTTTTACTGGAGTGACCCTGTATTGTAACCATTGCTGAATGATTGCTTTTTCTTCTGCAGTACTCCCCAGGAAATATTCTTTGTTAGCTTGCTTGACTAGATGAACTGCTATAGTAGTCAATCCCGTTAGACTTGGACCATTGTTTGTTTGAAAAACCGGAATCTGTCACACGCCCTGAGCCCTTTATTTATTATTCCCCTAATTCAGTTCCAGGAACTTCTCCAGTAGTGACAACTTGGCGGCCGCCGCCATCTTCTGGCAGAGAAGAGCCAGCGTTAAATACAGAGACCAGCGTTTAACTTTTTGAGAACCTGTCAAACTGTTTTACCAAGTGGCTGCACCATTTTACATTCCCATCAATTATGTACAAGGGGTCAAATAACTCTAAATCTTCATCAACACTTGTTATTGTCTCTCTTTTTGATGATAGCTATCCTACTGGGTGATAAGTGGTTTTGGCTTTTATTTCTCTAATGACTAATGATGTTGGTCATCTTTTATTGTCCTTTTTGGCCACTTGTATATTTTTGGGAAAATGTATATTCAAATCCTCTGCCCATTTTTAGATTGGGTTGTCTTTTTATGTTGAGTTGTAAGACTTCTTCACATATTTTGTATAATAGACTCTTATCAGATTATTTGCAAATCTTTTCTCCCATTCTGTGAGTTCTTTTCACTTCCTTGACAATACCTTTGAAGCACAAAATTTAAAACTTTTCTCCAATTTATTAATTATTTTCCTAGGTTCCTTGTGCTTTAGGTACCATATTTAAGACATCATTGCCTAATCCAAGGCTATGAAGATTTACATCTATGTTTTCTTGTAAGTGTATAGCTTTACTCTTTATTTTTTTTTTGAAACGAAGTCTCGCTCTTGTCCCCCAGGCTGGAGTGCAATGGCATGATCTCAATTCACTGCAACCGCCGCCTCCTGGGTTCAAGTGATTCTCCTGCCTCAGCCTCCTGAGTAGCTGGGATTACAGGTGCCTGTCAGCACGCTTGGCTATTTTTTTTTTTTTTTGTATTTTTAGTAGAGATGACATTTCACCATGTTGGTCAGGCTGGTCTTGAACTCCTGACTTCAGGTGATCCACTTGCCTTGGCCTCCCAAAGTGCTGAGATTACAGGCGTGAGCCACCGCGCCCAGCAGCTTTACTCTCATATTTGGGTCTTCGATGCACTTTAATTGTTGTATATGGTGTGTAGTGCAAATCAAGATTCATTTTTGCCTTATGAATATCCAAATATTGCAACACTAAGTGTTGAAAAGATGCTTCCCTCCTTTATTGGCTTTTGCAAGTTTGTAAAACAACAACAAGAAAATCACTGGCCTCACTCTGTAACTGAGGGCTGCACATACAGTCTTCCTTCCAAAGAGTACGGTATGGAAAGTGGGGAAATGTAACATCACAGTAGTGAAATCTGACAAACACTATCTCAGGTGATCAAGGCTGACATCAGCAGCAATAAGTGATGCTGTTGATAAGTACCTTTGATATGATGTGATGAAAATGACACTTTATCTCTATGATCTTCCTTCCCCAAATCCATATCCCCAGGCTAATCATGAAGAAACATCAGACGAATTCCAGTTAAGGGATATTCTACAACTAATGCAGTGGCTTACACCTAGAGTCTCATCTACTTGGGGGGTTGAAGCAGGAGGACTGCTTGAGCACAGGAGTTCAAGGCTACAGTGAGCTGTGTTTGTGCCAATGCACTCTAGCCTAGGCAACACAGCAAGACTCTTAAAAAAAATTGAACAAAGTATGAATTTTAATTAGTCATGTGTTGATATTTCATTAATTTTAACAAATGCACTATACTAATGTAAAACACTAATAATAGGGAAACTGGATGTAGAAACTGGGTATAGGGTATGTGGGAAATTTTGGAACTATCTGAAATTTTTCTGTAAATCTAAACTTAAAAAATTTTTTTTTTAAAAAATATTGGCTGGGCCCAGTGGCTCACGCCTGTAATCCTAGCACTTTGGGAGGATGAAGCGGGAGGATCACGAGGACAGGAGATTGAGCCCAGCCTGGCCAACGTGGTGAAACCCAGTCTCTACTAAAAATACAAAAATTAGCTGGACGTGGTAGCGGGCGCCTGTAATCCCAGCTTCTCAGAGGGCTGACGCAGGAGAATCGCTTGAACCCGGGAGGCGGAGGTTGCAGTGAGCCGAGATCGCGCCACGGCACTCCAGCCTGGGTGACAGAGCGAGCCTCCGTCTCAAGAAAAACACACACACAAAAGCTTAAAATATCAATTAGGTATATTTGTATTTATTTAACTGTTTCACGAATCTTTGTTTCTATCCTTTCTCCTATAACCCATTCTTTTGGTTTTTTTTGGAGACAAGGTTTTGCTCTGTTGCCCGGGCTGGAGTGCAGTAGCGCGATCACAGTTCACTGTGGCCTCAAACTCCCGGCTCAAGTGATCCTCCAGACTCCCAAGCAGCTGAGACTACAGGTGCGCACCACGACGCCAGGCTAATTTTTAAAGTTTTTCTTTTGTGCAGACAGAGTCTTGCTATATTGCCCAGGCTGGTTTCAAACTCTTGGGCTCCAGCAATCCTCTAGCCTCGCCTCCCAAAGTGCTGGGATTACAGGCGCGAGTGGTCGCTGGGGTTCTTAACTTGGGTCTTTGAATTGCCTCAAGAAGTGTCTCTGAATCTGGGAATTGCAAGCAACATTTCTGTGAGGACCTTCACACCGTTCATCGACTATTCGAAGAACAGCATGGACCGAAAAAGGCATAGAGCACTGCACGTAGAGAAAATCAGCAACCCCTGCTCCCCGCCATCAACCTAGAGGTGCCTACCTCCACGTGGGGTCAGGAGGCGGAAGCGAAACCAGACAGAAAAAACCTTTAGATCTTTGAGGCAGTTCAGGTCCCCAGTGACATGAGCTAAAGAGAACTTGGACGCCAGGAGGATCTCATCACTGTACGGACTCTAGCAGACAGAATCCAGCTTCGGGGTTCAGATCAATCGCACGGAGGAAAGAGCCCGCAAGTTCTACCCTGTCGCGGTCTTCCCGCAACAGCGCAGGCGCTAGGACTGCTAGGACGCCGCGCGCCTACCGCGATGCCCCGCCCTGGCGAGAGGCAGGACGGGAAAGTCAAGATGGACGCGTCCATTTGAACGTCTCGCATGCCTTCCTGCCATTAGCACTGGCGCCCGGTGCTGTTGCCCATTCTTCCTCCGGAATAGGGGAGGGAGAGGGAATGAGAAGCTGCCGCGGTCGAGGAGTCACTGTGACGGACCCCGCCGCTGCCCTAGGGCCTCCTCGGCCCCTGCGCCTCCGGGGAGCAGCCGGGGCTCGCCGCGCCTGACGCGTCCCGAGTTATACAGGTGCGGGCCCTGTACCGCAGCACTTGGTGGTCTGTCGCGCGCCGCGTGACTCTTGCATCCGCCCCGAGGCCTATCCTCCCCTCGTGGCCGTAGGTCTGGGAACCCGGGGGACTGGGAACCCGAGGGAGGGCGCTGAGCTTGCCCCGGGGCTGAGGGGGCTCCTTCCAGCTCATTGGTTGCCAACGTCTTTTATGAGCTGCGCGCAGCATATCCATGTGCAGCCTCAGCTTCTAGATTGGCCCCCAGTCCCTCTGAGCTGATTTTCTGAGGCCCGAGCTCTTAGCCTGTTTTCACTGTCCTCCAGAACGGCTGGCGAAGCTCTTCCTTTTTTGTGGAGACTGGAGACTTAAGCTCCCGTTAGTGTGCATTTGGGACTCTTTTTTTTTTTTTTTTGGCAGGGTAGTGTTTGTCTGTAGGAATCATTGCTGATACTGTTATTTATAGCATATGAATTTAATAGTATTTTTATGTATAGCTGTTTATGTTGCCCCTAATAAGTAAAAACATGTCTAGAAGTTTGGGGTACTGTAAAAGTATTAAATATGTGGCTTTAATAGGTACAAAATGATAAATAATTCTTAAATCATTCTGTGATTTTCTCTCAGTTATAAGAAAATAACATTATAAAATTGCAGAACTAAAGTTTCATAAAGTCAAAAGTTTGTTGATGTTGGTTGTCCTGTTGAATAAAATATAGGAAGACCAGCTCAATTTTGTTGTTTTCTTTTAAGTTTTTTTTTTTTTTTGAAACAGAGTCTTGTTCTGTCGCCCAGGCTGGAGTGCAGCGGTGTGATCTCGGCTCACTGTAACCTCTGGCTCCCGTGTTCAAGCAATTCTCTGCTTCAGCCTCCCGAGTAGCTGGGATTACAGGTGCCCACCACTACGTCTGGCTAATTTTCGTATTTTTAGTAGAGATGGGGTTTCACCATCTTGGCCAGGCTGATCTTGAACTCCTGACCTCGTGATCCTCCCGCCTCGGCCTCCCAAAGTGCTGGGATTTACCGGCATGAGCCACCGCGCCCGGCCCCTTGTAAGTTTTATAAGGCACTTTTTGGTTGTGTTCCAAGTTCACGTGTTCCCAGTACTCATTTATTTCTAGCAGAAAGAAAAACAAAACTTGTATCATGTTTTGTGACATAATTATATCAAGAATAACTTTTTTTTTTTTTTTTGAGACAGAGTCTCGCTCTGTCGCCCAGGCTGGAGTGCAGTGGCTGGATCTTAGCTCACTGGAAGCTCCGCCTCCCGGATTCACGCCATTCTCCTGCCTCAGCCTCCCGAGTAGCTGGGACTACAGGCGCCCGCCACCACGCCCGGCTAGTTTTTTGTATTTTTTAGTAGAGACGGGGTTTCACCGTGTTAGCCAGGATGGTCTTGATCTGCTGACCTCGTGATCCACCCGTCTCGGCCTCCCAAAGTGCTGGGATTACAGGCTTGAGCCACCGCTCCCGGCAACTTTTTTTTTTCCGAGAAGGATTTTCGCTCTTGTCCCCCAGGCTGGAGTGCAATGGCGCCATCTCGGCGCACTGCAACCTCTGCCTCCCAGGTTCAAGCGATTCTCTTGCCTCAGCCTCCCAAGTAGCCGGGATTACAGGCGCCCACCACCATGCCTGAGTAATTTTTTTTTTTTTTTTTGTATTTTTAGTAGAGTCGGGGTTTCACCACGTTGGCCAGGCTTGTCTCGAACTCCTGACCTCAGGTGATCCGCCTGCCTTGGCCTCCCAAAGTGCTGGGATTACAGGCATGAGCCATGGTGCCCAGCCAAGAATAACATTTAATTCACAGTAAAAATAACTTGTGGCTTCGGAGGAGCTGCAAAAGAACTACATAGGCTTTGGGTGGTTTGTGTAACCATATAGGTCTCTTGCCCTATAAGCAGCAAGTCAATACACGGGAACAACGGGGATTGCAGCAGATAAAGTGTTTTACTTGCAGGGCCACTGAACTGGGAGACAGGAAACTTCAAGTCAGCCTCCCCAAAGAGTTTTTTTTTTTTTTTTTTCTGAGACAGAGTCTTGTTCTGTCACCCAGGCTGGAGTTGGAGTGCAGTGGTGTGATCTTGGCTCACTGCAAGCTCTGCTTCCCGGGTTCATGCCATTCTCCTGCCTCAGCCTCCCCAGTAACTGGGACTACCGGCGCCTGCCACCGCGCCTGGCTAATTTTTTGTATTTTTAGTAGAGACGGGGTTTCACCGTGTTAGCCAGGATGGTCTTGATCTCCTGACCTCGTGATCTGCCCGCCTCGGCCTCCCACAGTGCTGGGATTACAGGTGTGAGCCACTGTGTCTGGCCCCCAGTCTCGAGGTTTTAAAGAGTTTGGAGGGTAGTGGGCTAAGGTATTGATTGGTCAGAGAATGAAGGATGAAGTCATAGGACAGAGAGATAAATCACATTCTCATGCTAATGTGGTTCCTTGATGGGGTCTTAAGACCAGCTTTTATCAGCTCAAAAGTCTTAGGCTCCTAACGTTAAAAATACTATCTATAGGAACGTGGTATATATAAGCAGGTACAGGAAAGTGGGTCAAAGGGTAGTCTAATTATGCTTATCTGTACTTTTGTCTAAAGCCTGACTTCTTCCTAACCTTGTGATGAAGGCTTTAACAGTTTATCCACGTTTTTTTAAGTAATAAACTGTACTGTAATCGATTAATAATTAGATTAATTAGATATAATTAATTAAAACCTAGTACCCTTAAATCTACAAGCATAACTGTTCCATGGCTAGAGTTATTCATGCCTCAGTTCTTTGGGTTTTGACCAATAATTAAAATTGATTGTAGTTATATATTTAGGTGGGATTGGGGGTATCACAGCTACTTACGACATTTGATAACTTATGTCTTTTGTAGATTGGTCACCTGAAAGCAGTTCAACCTCTGATGAATTAGAGTAATATGTGATTTTTTATTGTTTTATTCCAACATGACAGTGATCCCTTAGATGTACTTTTCAGATGAGGTTCTGGCATCTAACCAGAAATGACCTTAAATGTTGAGAAGCCATGTAGTTATGGGACTATAGAATACAACTTGTCTAAATACTTCACATATAAAGTATGGAAAAATTAGCATATAGTAGTAGGAAACATGGGATAGGTGGTGCGGGACATAATTACTTGTCGCATCTCAGTGGTTTCCTATAGTGGTAACTGTCAGTCTGTGACTAAAATGTGATAATTGCAGTTGTCTGAAAGAATCAGATCTAAAACACCCTTTTATGTTACGACCACTTATGTACTTACCAATCTGATATAATTACTTGACACCCTTGTAAGGATTAGTGACTTACGTGTTTATGGTATTTTTATTCTAGTTTTGAGTCTGGAAGCTGACCAGAATGTGTTTGAATTCATACAGAAATAATGTTGATATTTGGAACCCATGTCGAACTTCTATGAAGAAAGGGCAACGATGATTGCAGCCAGGGATTTGCAGGAATTTGTTCCTTTTGGTCGAGACCACTGCAAGCACCACCCTAATGCTTTGAACCTTCAACTTCGCCAGCTGCAGCCAGCCTCTGAATTATGGTCTTCTGATGGTGCTGCTGGCTTGGTGGGATCCCTTCAGGAGGTTACAATCCACGAGAAACAGAAGGTTCCATTGAGTTTCCCATTGCGTTTTTGAAATGTAGAGTGATATAATCTACTTGTAATTTAAGGCTACTGAGAGGCAACTGAGAAATCAGTGTGATGCCACTTCTAGGGTAGAGTTAAGGTGTGGTAATTTCAATAAATGTTGAAAATAATGACTTTATTATATTGTCATAGCAACTTATTTAGATACTCTCTATAACTTGTGATTTTATAATGTGAGTCAGGTTCAGTAGTATGATTGTCCATTTTAAACCTTTTTCTTTTCTCTTCGTATGTGGGGACCAGATTTCATGTTATTTAATGATTAAATGGTAGAGATTAGAAATAGTCCGTGCTGCAGAAGATTTACATGTTTCTAAAGGAGAGAAGAAATGCTACAAAAGTAGGTAGAGTAATCTTTTTTTTTTTTTTTCTTTTCTGAGACGGAGTTTCACTCTTGTTGCCCAGGCTGGAGTGCGATGGCACAATCTCAGCTCACCGCAACCTCTGCCTCCTGAGTTCAAGCGATTCTCCTGCCTCAGCCTCCCGAGTAGCTGAGATTACAGGCATGCGCCATCATGCCCAGCTGCTTTTGTATTTTTTTAGTAGAGGTGGGATTTCTCCATGTTGGTCAGGCTGGTCTCAAACTCCAGACCTCAGGTGATCCGCCCCCCTCGGCCTCCCAAAGTGCTGGGATTACAGGCGTGAGCCACCGCGCCCGGCTGAGGAATGAGTAGTAAGTAGGGGAATGAGATGTAAGTGTGTGTCAGAAAATGTATCCTTCCTGCCTTATTCCATTTTCATATCCCTTTGGGATACTAAAATCTCAGGAAGGGAAAGCCTATGTAGTTAAAAATGGAAACTTCTTCTTATCCATTCATTTTGGTGGGTGGGACAAAGGAAAAGAAGGTAAATATATATGTGGCTGCAAAGCAGGAAGTCTGCCTTGTTCATAAATTTGCCGAGTGATTCCCATGTACACCTCACTGTCCTTTATCTGCCCTACCTCATGTACTTAATATGTCCTTTTAGTCTCCCAAACATGTGATTTGACTTTTGGAACGGTAGAGAAGGTGTACTTTTTGTTCATTTTTGTTTTTGGCAGAGTAATGCAGAGGAATAATATAAAACATTCAATATAGAGAATTATTGAGTAAATTCTTCATGAAATTCTGTAATGTAACGCCTATATCCACATCCTCTGTTAAACAGTATACGAAACTTTCTAGTTGTGCTTACTCCATGAGCAAATAAATTTTGTTCCAGATTTTTGAAAACCAGACTGCTTGAATATGTTTTACATGTGTTAATTTTTAAGGAAAGCTGGCAGTTAAGGAAAGGAGTGAGTGAAATTGGAGAAGACGTGGACTATGATGAGGAACTCTATGTTGCCGGAAATATGGTGATATGGAGCAAAGGAAGTAAAAGCCAGGCATTGGCAGTTTATAAAGCGTTTACAGTTGACAGTCCTGTTCAGCAGGTGAGTTGATTTGAATTTTAGCATTTGATTCACTATTTAATGCAATTTAACAAAATTTTTGTTTTAAAATTTAACAGAAATGGTAAAACCAGCATAATGTTCTCAACAGCTGGATGTACATTGTAACATGACATAATGTAATGTGAAGATAATGGCAGGAAAAAAAAAATTTAATTTTATATATCATTACTTTTTTTACACTCTCCTTTGTCACTTTAATGATAATCTTTAAACACTCTGTCCTTAAGTAATTCACTTTGTTATTGCCAGCAAAAACTTATAAAACATTAAGGGTACAGAAATATTTTAACACATGATTACTATAATTGATTGCAAAGATTTGAATAAATAAAAATTGTGGGGTTCATAATGATAGAGAGAAAGGAAAAAATCTGCTTTGCAACCATTGCAGTTGGCTACTATAACTGTTCTGAAAGTTGATAATGAAAGGGAGAGAATTAAGCGTTTGCCATATTTTTTCAGGAAGACATGCAGTTCATCTCCATTTGATGAAGGAAAACACTTACAGAAGAATGCTAGCTAATAAATGTAAAAGGAATTGTAGAATTAGAAAATCACCATTTTGTAACCTCCAGTGCAATAATTGATTCAAACAAGGATTGTAAATGGATACTACCATCCATTTACAAGAATATTACCATGGCACCAACATACCACCCTGTGGATTACTTGGTAAATGTGAAGGAACAAATGTACCTCTACTTTGGAGTTATTTGTCAGTCTCCACCTCAATCAAGTGATTGAGTTTAGCATAATTAATAGTGACATGAAGGGATATTATGTGCTTCTAGCTGTAATGCGGAATGAAGTACATGATGTCATCCGCTAAGTTTTCTTCCCCAAAATATGAATATTTAGACCTAACTTCCTGTTTAAGGAAATATAGGCACTAGAGGATTATATTTTAAAATATCATGAGATAAGGAAATAGATGAGATAGGAATGGCTAAAGCTTGATTATTATTTATTTATTTATTTTTTGAGATGGAGTCTTGCTCTGTTGCCAGGCTGAAGTGCAGTGGCGCTATCTCGGCTCACTGCAAGCTCCGCCTCCCGGGTTCACGCCATTCTCCTGCCTCGCCCTCCCGAGTAGCTGGGACTACAGGTGCCTGCCACCACGCCCGGCTAATTTTGTTTTTGTGTTTTTAGTAGAGCTGGGGTTTCACTGTGTTAGCCATGATGGTCTCGATCTCCTGACCTCGTGATGTACCCACCTTGGCCTCTCAAAGTGCTGGGATTACAGGCGTGAGCCACCGTGCCCTGCCAAGCTTGATAATTATTAAAACTGGCTGATGGTGATTCATTGTCCTGTTCTGTTTACTTTGTATATATTTGGAATTTTCCACTCTAGAAAGTTTATAGTCTACATTTCGGTTTCTTTTAAAAAGTCACGGAGAAAGAGAAAAAAGTGGGGACTGTTCTACATTGAAAGAGACTAAAGAGACATCACCAAATGCCGTATTTTTTGAACCTTGTTAAATGAACTTTGATTGAGTCCTGGTTTTAGAAAACTAGCTAAAAAGATATTTTTGGGGAAAATTTGGGAAGGTTGAAAATTACTGGCCAGTAGCTGATGTTAGAGAAGTGTTATTTTTTCTTAGGGATGATGGTTTTATGGTTTTATAGGAGAACATCTTTATTTTTAGAAAAGGCATGGTGAAGTATTTAGGGGTGAAATGTCATGATGTGTGTGCAATTTGTTTTTAGACAGTCAGCATTCCCGTTCCAAAAATCCCATATGTACACAAATGCACACACATAAACAAATATGGCAAAATTTTCATGACTGTTGGATTTAGGTGAAATATGTTTGCTGCATTATTTCAACTTTTCTTTTTTTTTTTTTTTTTTTTTTGAGACAGAGTCTCGCTCTGTCGCCCAGGCTAGAGTGCAGTGGACGGATCTCAGCTCACTGCAAGCTCTGCCTCCCGGGTTCACGCCATTCTCCTGCCTCAGCCTCCCGAGTAGCTGGGACTACAGGCGCCCGCCACCTCGCCCGGCTAGATTTTTGTATTTTTTTAGTAGAGACGGGGTTTCACCGTGTTAGCCAGGATGGTCTCGATCTCTTGACCTCGTGATCCGCCCGTCTTGGCCTCCCAAAGTGCTGGGATTACAGGCTTGAGCCACCGCGCCCGGCCTATTTCAACTTTTCTTACTGAAATTTTTATAACAAAAAGTTGGAGGAAAAACTAATGCATTTATAGTAGTTGAATTAGGATTGACAAGAGGTTTTGGAAACTTAACTAATGTTAAGTTTCATTTTTGTAAATACTGAAATCTTTGTATCTGGACACTGCTTCCTTCCACTCCTCCCACCTGCCATTAACTATTTCCTGATGAGCATTGTGTTCTAACTGTTTATTGGAAAGGATAAACTGAATCATTATTCCAACATTTGAGGGCGTATGTAAAAGCATTTGTCTCCTGGAGTGTTGAAGCCAGTGATCTTTTTGATGGTAATTTTTTTCCCGTATAATTCATATAGTTAGTATAGAAGTGAAAAGTGCATTTGATGATATCCAAGTAGTTCTTTGCTTCTATATTTTCATCTTAATTTCTCCAAGAACAGTTGCCTATTTACTAGATTCTATGGAAGTACAGTTAGATGTATTATCTTCTTTATCTTAAGATCACTTGTAAGTGTAATTGTAAGATTTGGAATTTCAGTCTTGTTATTTAATTTTCTTGCTAATATGGAGAAAGGTAATTTTCTATTTTGTCTGTGAAATAATACCAGGTATATGTGACTCAGATTTTATCTATTCATTGTTTTACTTATCCTGCAAGTATTTTTTTTTTTTGGTGGTTCTTTTTATTTTTTCATTTATTCTTTTTACTTTTCAATAGAGATGGGGCTCTCACTATGTTGTCCAGGCTGGTCTTGAACCCCTGGGCTCTAGCGATCCTCCTGCCTTGGCCTCCTAAAGTGCTGGAATTACAGGCATGAGCCACTGTGCCTGGCCTTCTGGAAGTATTTAGTCTCACTCTGTTTCAGATTATGCTGGGGCTACAAAGGTGAATGTAGTTTCTGCCATTGAAGGACTCATAGCCTAGAAAGGAGAACAGACAGATCAACCGAAATGCTGTATTCTGAATGCTCTATAATAACTGCATGTCCACAGAGTGATGAGAGCCCAAAGGACTGCGCACCAAAGGGAGGGTTTTTCAAAGAAGATGCTATTTGTAGTATAAAATGGTGGCAGAAGGGCATTCTAGACAGAGGAAATCGCAGGAAAAAGAATTATGGAAAAAGATGACTTTTTAAACTTCAGAATGGCTGTACACAAAGTGTGGGTGTGGAGAGATGCAAGTGGATGCCGGCAGGATACAGACCAAAGGGCCTTGTATATAAACCAAGGAATTTGGATTTTAATCTGTATGCTGAAGGGAGCCTGCTAAGGATTTTAAAATGGAAGTGATCAATTTTGTGTTTTGAGAAGAGATTGCTTTGTTAGCAATATATATATATAGGATTGACTGGAGAGTAGGGAGACTGTTGTCAGGGGCATTATTTTGTGATTGTTCAGGTAAAAGATTGGTGCCTTGGCGAAGAAGAGGTGATAAAGCAGAGGGAGATGTGGAAGGGGTTAGTGATCTCTTAGATATCAGGGATAAAAGAGATGTTAAAATATGTACTTTTAGAGGCTGAGAGGATGGGATTTCATGAAAGGAAGTTGAGACTGTAATAGGTGCATTGTAGATTTTGGACATTTCAGGTTGGAGCACAGCTCTCATGCACGGTTTTCTTCATGAATTTTCATTTCTTAACCATTAAAATCTCCCACAACTCAACAATAAAACAAACTACCCAATTAAAAAATTGGGCAGAAGGACTTAAATGGACATTTTTCTAAAGAAGGTGCACACATGGTCAATAAGCACATGAAAAGATGCTCAACTTCACTAATTATTAGGCAAATGCAAATTACAGCCACAGTGAGGTACCACTTTACTAGGTTGGCTATTATTAAAGAAACATAACAAATATTGGTGAGGGTGTCCAGAAGTTGGAACTTCTTTGCATTGCTGATGGGAATGTAACAAAGCTGCTGTGGAAAAATTTGGCAATTTCTCAAAAAGTTATACATATAGCCAGGCATGGTGGTGCATGCCTGTACTCCCAGCTGTTCAGGAGACTGAGGCAGGAGGGTCACGTGAACCCAGGAGTTCTAGGCTGCTGTGAGCTAGAATCATGCCTTGCACTGCAGTTTGGGTGACACAGTGAGACCCCATCTCTTAAAAAAAAGTTATACGTAGAATTACCATTATGATCCAGCAGTTCCACTTCTAGATATATGCACAACTGAATTGAGAACAGGGACTCACAGATACTTGTACACCAGTGTTTACAGCAGCATTATTTATGATAGCCAAAAGGTAGAAATAACCCATGTCCATTGACAGATGAATGGATAAATAAATGTGGTATATGCTAACAGTGGAATATTGTTTAGCTTTAAAAAGGGATAAAATTCTGATACATGCCATAACATGGATGAACCTTGAAAACATTATGTTAAGTGAAATAAAACAGATACAAAACGACAAATGTTGTACAGTTTCTCTTACTTGAGATACCTAGCACAGGTCCTTTCATAGGGAAGGTAGAATAGAGGTTACCAGAGCTCAGGGCATTGGGAAATGGGGAGTTATTGTTCAGTGGGCCTGGAGTTTCTGTTTGAGATGAGGAAAAAGTTCTGGAAATGTGCAGTATTTTACAGGCTCACAAATTGTACTAAACTCGTCAATTTAATGTTGTTAATGCCACTGAATTGTCTACTTAAAAATTGTTAAAATGCTAATTTTCATATTGTGTGTATTTGACCACAGTTAAAAAAAAAAACAAAATGCTATTAAATAATTTAATAAGTGATTGTCAAGTTTGTCAGTTAAAGTTTAATAGCTTTTCCTAGTTTATATTTTGTAAGATGGGCTTTTTTTTTTTTTTTTTTTTTTTTTTTGAGACGGAGTCTCGCTCTGTAGCCCAGGCTGGAGTGCAGTGGCCGGATCTCAGCTCACTGCAAGCTCCGCCTCCCGGGTTCACGCCATTCTCCGGCCTCAGCCTCCCGAGTAGCTGGGACTACAGGCGCTGCCACCTCGCCCGGCTATTTTTTGTATTTCTTAGTAGAGACGGGGTTTCACCGTGTTAGCCAGGATGGTCTCGATCTCCTGACCTCATGATCCGCCCATCTCGGCCTCCCAAAGTGCTGGGATTACAGGCTTGAGCCACCGCGCCCGGCCAAGATGGGCTTTTAAGAAAGGGAGGAGTTAATTTTTCTAAATAGTTTTTCAAAAGTCAGTCTAGAGAGAGTCTAAGAATAAGAGCAATTGTTTAATCTAGAGATTATAAAGTTTGAATAATCTTTAGTTTTGTATAGGACGTAGGGTTTAGTATGGTTTGAGCCACTATTTGAATTTTTGCTGCAAGGTTTCTCTCTGGCAGGTTTTTTGAATTTTTGCTGCAAGGTTTCTCTCTGGCGGGTTTTTTAAATTTTTGCTGCAAGGTTTCTCTCTGGCAGGTTTTTTGATTCTTCTCTTTTTGTAAAATTTATTTTTTTAATTTGAAATTTTAATTCTTATGGATCTTTTCATAAAATTTAATTGTAAACATATTTTGTCTTTCCTTATTATATTTATCATTTATTACTGTAATTTATTTTTTCTTCTTTTTGTTCCCATGATTGTACATGTTGAGCTGAGGAGGCAAAGTTACTGCGTAGATGCTATTATTATTATTCAGATGCCATTAGTTAATAGATGATTATTTAGATATAATTTTCTTAGGTAAGCATTTTGTTTTGATTTTAGGCATTGTGGTGTGACTTCATTATATCACAGGATAAGTCTGAAAAGGCCTACAGTAAGTTTCTTTTTGAAATTTTATTTTTCTTATGATGATTCCAAATGTTTATCTCATTGTATTTTTCATTCAAATGAAGTAGCCACTAGTAATAGTGGTTTACCATAAGCATCTTTATATTGTGCATTAAATAATTTGTGCTGTAAGGATTGAACTCCTTTGGGGGAAAAAAACATAAGTCTTGTTGTACCCTTTCTTTTCAGGTAGCAATGAAGTAGAAAAATGCATATGTATATTGCAAAGCTCATGTATTAACATGCATAGCATAGAAGGAAAGGATTATATAGCTTCCTTACCATTTCAGGTAAACAAGTGTTTCAAATTTTGGGGGGGTTTTGTTGGAGAACATTTTTGAATTAATTGGTTTTAGAGGCATGTCTTATGTTTCATGTTTCATAGTAGTCAAAAATGTTATTTTTACTCAAAATAACTAAATTTTGGCAGCTTTAGTGGCTTACCATTTTTCTGTACTTCACAAAAAAATGATCTTTTTTTGTTACTTGTCGTCTTTTTAATGCCTAGTGCTATTGTTAACACATTGTCATTTTGTTACTGATACTGGCCAGTGGCAGGAATTTCACATTGAGCAACTCCTCTTTATTAGATTTGATTTTATCTTAGGGTTGCTTATTTGAATTACTTTTTTTTTTTTTTTTGAGACGGAGTCTCGCTCTGCCGCCCAGGCTGGAGTGCAGTGGCCGGATCTCAGCTCACTGCAAGCGCCGCCTCCTGGGTTTACAGCATTCTCCTGCCTCAGCCTCCCGAGTAGCTGGGACTACAGGTGCCCACCACCAAGCCCGGCTAGTTTTTTGTATTTTTTAGTAGAGACGGTGTTTCACCGTGTTAGCCAGGATGGTCTCGATCTCCTGACCTCGTGATCCGCCCGTCTTGGCCTCCCAAAGTGCTGGGATTACAGGCTTGAGCCACCGCACCCGAATTACTTGAATTACTTTTTAAGAAAATGCTGTATTTAATGATTATGTTACTTTGTAAAGCTATTACTAAATTGGAAAATAAAACATTCTGTAATGTTTCTTTAAAACATTTTATAAAGGGGTAGGTTCTCTTACTTCTGTCTTTTCCCACCCTCTTACCTGAAAGGTTGCCAATGTTTGGCCCACTAAATATGGATTGTTGTTTGAGCGAAGCACTTCTTCACATGAAGTACCTCCAGGTTCACCCAGGTATTCATTTTCTTCACTTCAGAATATTACTGCTTGGGATTTGTGTGTGTGTGTTGGTTCTGAGGTTTATCTAAAAGTTTGAGATGATGATAATTTTCATGCTAACAGTGTAGATATATGCCATTTTCTCTCATCTCAGTACAAGTTGAGTATCCCTGATCCAAAAATCTGAAATTCTCCAAAATCTGCAACTTGTTGAGCTCCAGCATGACACTCAAAGGAAATGCTTATTGGAGCATTTCAGGTTTTGGATTCTCAAATTAGGATTGCTCTCATCAAAAAGATAATATATCATGATCAAGTGGGTTTCGTTTCAGGGATGTAGGGATACACAAGTCAATAAATGTGACACTTCACATAAACAGAATTAAAAACCATGTGATCATCTCAATAGATGCAGAAAAAAGCATTGGATAAAGTTCAGCATCCCTTGATGATAAAAACAAACTAGGCATAGAAGGGACTTACTACAAATTAATAAAAGTCATGTACGACAAACCCACAGCCAACATCATACTGAATGGGGAAAAGTTGAAAGCATTCCCCCTGAGAACTGGAAGAAGAGAAAGATGCCTACTTTCACCACTTCTGTTCAGCATGGTACTGGAAGTTCTGGCCAGAGCAATCAGGCAAGAGAAAGAAATAAAGGACATCTAGATTTGAAAAGAGAAAGTCATACTATCACTATTTGCTGGTGATATGATTATATACCTAGAAAACCCTATAGACTCCTCCAAAAGACTCCTAGATTTGATAAATAAATTCAGTAAAGTCTCAGATTACAAAATCAATGTACACAAATCAGTAGCATTGCTATACACCAACAGTGACAAAGCTGAAAATCAAATCAAGAACTCAAATCTCCTTTTTTTTTTTTTTTTGAGACGGAGTTTTGCTGTTGTTGCCAAGTCTGGAGTACAATGGCGTGATCTCGGCTCACCACAACCTCCGCCTCCCAGGTTCAAGCGATTCTGCTGCTTCAGCCTCCTGAGTAACCGGGATTACAGGCATGAACCACCACGCCTGGCTAATTTTTTGTATTTTTAGTAGAGACGGGGTTTCTCCATGTTAGTCATGCTGGTCTTGAACTCCCAACCTCAGGTGATCCGCCCGCCTTGGCCTCCCAAAGTGCTGGGATTATAGGCATGAGCCACTGCGCCTGGCCAGAAATTCAGTCCCTTTTACAAGAACTGCAAAAAAACCAAAAACAAAAAACCTGTAAATATACTTAACCAAGGAGGTGAATGATCTCTATAAGGAGAACTACAACACACTGCTGAAAGAAATCATAGATGACACAAACAAACGGTAACACATCCCATGATCATGGATTTGAAGAATAATATTGTGAAAATGACCATATTGCCAAAAGCAATCTATAGATTTCACCGTAATTCTCATCAAAATAAGATAATTTTCCATAGAATTAGAAAAAACAATTCTAAAATTCATATGGAACCAAAAGAGCCCAAATAGCCAAAACAATCCTAAGCAAAAAGAACAAATATGTAGCCATCACATATACTACAAGTCTATAATTTCCAAAACAGCATGGTACTGGTATAAAAGTAGGCACATAGACCAGTGGAACAGAATGGAGAACCCAGAAATAAAGCCAAATACTTGTAATCAACTGATCTTTGACAAACAAGCATACAAAAACAAATTGGGGGAAGGACATCATCCTGTTTAGTAAATTATGCTAGGAAAACTGACACCTTTTTTAGAAGAATGAAACTGGATTTTTTATCTCTCACCTTATACAAAAGTCAGGTCAAGAGGGATCAAAGACTTTAAAAGCCCTGAAACCATAAAAATTCTAGAAGATAACCTTGGAAAAACTCTTCTGGACATTGGCCTAGGCAAGGAATTTATGACTAAAACACCAGAAGCAAATGCAACGAAAACAATAAATAAATGGGACCTGATTAAAATAAAAAGCTTCTGCACAGCAAAAGAAATGTCAGAATAGACAGATAACTCACACAGTGGGAGAAAATATTTGCAAACTCTGCATCCAACAAAGCACTAGTATCCAGAATATATAAGGAACTCAGATCAGCAAGAAAAAAACTCAAAAAGTGGGTAAAGGACGTGAGTAGACAGTTCTCAAAAGAAGATATACAAATGATCAGCAAACATGAAACTGCTCAGCATCAGTAATCATTAGAGAAATGCAAATTAAAACCACAGTGAGATATCACCTTACTCTTTCAGGAATGGCCATTATTAAAGAGTCAGAAAAACAATAGATGTTGGCATGGATGTGGTGGAAGGGGAGTGCTTATACACGGCTGGTGGGAATGTAATCAATATGACATCTGTGGAAAACAGTATGGAGATTCCTTAATGAACTAAAAGTAGATCTACCATTCAATCTAGCAGTCCCGTTACTGGGTATCTACCCAAAGGGAAAAAAAAGTCATTATATGAAAAAGACACATGCACATGTATGTTTATTGCAACACAATTCACAATTGCAAAGATAGGGAATCAGCCTAAGTGCCCATCGACCAATGAGTGAATAAAGAAAATGTATATAGTCGGGCGCGGTGGCTCAAGACTGTAATCCCAGCACTTTGGGAGGCCGAGACGGCGGATCACGAGGTCAGGAAATCGAGACCATCCTGGCTAATACGGTGAAACCCCGTCTCTACTAAAAAATACAAAAAAACTAGCCAGGCGAGGTGGCGGGCGTCTGTAGTCCCAGCTACTCGGGAGGCTGAGGCAGGAGAATGGGGTGAACCTGGGAGGCGGAACTTGCAGTGAGCCGAGATCCGGCCACTGCACTCCAGCCTGGGCGACAGAGCAAGACTCTGTCTAAAAAAAAAAAAAAAAAAAAAAGAAAATGTATATATACACCATGGAATACTAATCAGCCATAATGAGGAAATGAACTAATGTCTTTTGCAGCAAGTTAGATGGAATTGGAGGCCATGATTCTAAGTGAAGTCACCCAGGAATGGAAAACCAGATAACTGCATGTTCTCACTTAGAAGTGAGAGCTAAGCAAGGAGTATGCAAAGGCTGTATGCAGAGTGTTATAATGGACTTTGGAGACTCAGAAGGAGGAGGGTGGGAAAAAGGTGTGGGATAAAAAAACTACATATTGCGTACAACATACACTAGTCAGGTGACGGGTGCACTAAAATATCAGAATCCACCACTATATAATTCTGTGTCACCAAAAGCTACTTGTACCCCCAAAAGAATTAGGGTTGCTCAACTGTTAATGTAAGGCAAATAATCCAAAACACTTCTGGTCCCAAGTATTTCAGATAAGGGATACTCAACCTGTATGTACACATGTACACTCATGTACCTGTATGTACACAACCTGTATGTACACTCTACGCACTTGGCACTTAATTAGCCTTTTTTCCAATCCAAGTGGTAAAATTGAGCATGCAAATAAATGGCTTAAAAAAAGATTTGGCCAGGTGCGATGGCACACACCTGTAATCCCACCACTTTGGGAGGCTGAGGCGGGTGGATCACCTGAGTTCAGGAGTTCGAGACCAGCCTGCCCAACATGGTGAAACCCTGTCTCTACTAAAAATACAAAAAAATTAGCCAAGCGTGGTGGCGGGCACCTGTAATCCCAGTTACTTGGGAGGCTGAGACAGGAGAATTGCTTGAACCTGGGAGACGGAGGTTGCAGTGAGCCAAGATTGCACCACTGCACTCCAGCTGGGTGATGAACGAAACTCTATCTCAAAAAAAAAAAAAAAAAAGTAAATAACAAGATTCAATTCTTAGCTCTGCCATTTTCTCATTGTGCTGGTTTGAGCAGATCATTAGTGCTTTCTTCGCTGTAGTTTCCTTATGTATTACAGGAATATTATCATTTACCTCTTAGGACTATCATTTACCTCTTAGGACTTATGCAAAGTTAAACTAGCTAAATGTGTGTAAGCTTTGACACAGGGCCTAGTAGGTATTAAGTATGCAATAAATGGTAGATGTTTATTAGCAGTGTGTTTATCTTGTCCTATGAATTGTGAGCACACTGAAGGGCAGCAACATACAGCACCTGTCATGTTGTGGTGCAAGAGGTAGACACTTGCTAAGTCTTAAATAAATTGCTTATAGATTTTAATCTCTTTCTGCTTTGAAAGAAAGCCTCTCTTCACTCTAAAAAATATCATTCCTTAAAAAGTGTAGGCTTTTGGCCAGGTGCGGTGGCTCACACCCGTAATCCTAGCACTTTGGGAGGCCGAGGCAGGTGGGTCACCTGAGGTCAGGAGTTCAAGACCAGCCTGGCCAACATGGTGAAACCCCGTCTCTACTAAAAATCCAAAAAGCTAGCTGGGTGTGGTGGTGTGTGCCTGTTATCCCAGCTACTTGGGAGGCTGAGACAAGAGAATCGCTTGAACCTGGGAGGTGGAGGTTGCAGTGAGCCGATATCATGCCCCTGCACTCTAGCCTAGGCAACAGAGTGAGACTCTGTCTCAAAAAAAAAAAAAAAAAGCAGACTTTTAATTTACTTGAAGTAGTTTTTTTCTTGCTTTTTTAAAAAATGCACTCCTTTATCAGCAGGTGTGGGAGAATGAATTTCTTTCTCAGCTGCCAAAGAAACACTGCCAGTAAGAGAGGAATAAAAAAAGACTGCTTTATGTACATTACTCCATTTGTTCTGTAGTGTGATGTCGCAGAAATTCCCTGGGCTATATTGATTTCCCTCTGTTCGTGCATTGATAGAATTATTTTAAGGGGAGAGATTTCTAGGAGTGAAATAGAAGAGAATGTGAAAAATAGTATGTACAAAGTTTAGAAGATTGCCTTTTGAGATAGTAGGTTTCTAGTTGCTTGTGTAATCTGGAGAAGACACTTCTTTGCAAGAGAAGTGCAAAATTTGTGCACAGACATATTCATATTGTATTGGTAATTAATTGATTATTTGTTTATTGCTAGAGAACCTTTACCCACTATGTTCAGCATGCTGCACCCACTAGATGAAATAACTCCACTTGTTTGTAAATCTGGAAGTAAGTGTATTTTTATATTCTTTTAGATAAGCTCTTTTTTTTTGACTTTGGTGAGGGAGATTATAAAGGCGCTTATATGAAAACTGACTTATAAAAATAATACAATGTAAACATTTTACAAAAGTAACTTCTATTTTGAATTTCTTGAGTATCATGGTATTAACTGCTCAACAGTTATTTTGAGTAAAAAATAAGGCACGTAAATCAATGAGGAATACTGATATATTTATTAACCTACCTGTAGATCACTTTGTTCTTTAATAATTAATAAGTAAATAAATGATACTTGGATGAAGTAAAGTTTTTTGTTGTTGTTGTTTTGGGTTTTTTTTTTTTTTTTTTTTTTTTGAGAGGGGTCTTGCTCTGTGGCCCAGGCTGGAGTGCAATGGTGCGATCTTGGCTCACTTGCAACCTCTGCCTCCCAGGTTCAAGAGATCCTCCCATGTCAGCCTCCCAAGTAGCTGGGACTACAGGTGTGCTTCATCTCACCTAATTTTTTTGTATTGTTTGGTAGAGATGAGGTTTCCCCATGTTGCTCAGGCGGGTCTCAACCACCTAGGCTCAAACGATCCACCCGTCTCAGCGTCCCAAAGTGTTGGGATTACAGGTGTGAGCCACTGCGCCTGGCTCAAGTTTTTTTCTGAGGGGAAAAAAAAAATAGAGCCTTACATGTATGCTGTGTAATTTTTTTTTTTTTTTTTTTTTTTTGAGATGGAGTCTCGCTCTGTTGCCAGCCTGGAGTGCAGTGGTGCGATCTTGGCTCATTGCAACCTCTGCCTCCCGGGTTCAAGGGATTCTTGTGCCTCATCTAAGTAGCTGTCTGTAGTCATATGCCACCATGCTGGCTAATTTTTGTATTTTTAGTAGAGACATGATTTTGCCATGTTGGTCAGTCTGATCTTGAACTCCTGACCTCAAGTGAACCGCCTGCCTCAGCCTCCTACAAATATTTCTACATGCTTATCTCTGAATTTTTAAGTTTGGCCAAACGTAGGACAATGAGGACTTGAAGGCTGAAAAAAAATTATATTCTTTGACATTTTTATTTTAGGACTTTATTCTAAGTACATACTCTGAAATTTCACTGGGGCTTTTTATCTTTTTTTTTTTTTCTCTCCCCCGAGACGGAATCTTGCTCTTGTCACCCAGGCTGGAGTGCAGTGGCGCGATCTCAGCTCATTGTAACCCCTGCCTCCCGGGTTCAAGTGATTATCCTGCCTCAGCCTCCTGAGTAGCTGGGATTACAGGCACATGCCACCACGCCTGGCTAATGTTTTATATTTTTGGTAGAGACGGGGTTTCATCATGTTAGCCAGACTGGTCTCCAACTCCTGACTTCAGGTGATCCACCTGCCTTGGCCTCCCAAAGTGCTGGGATTACAGGCGTGAGCCACTGTGACCAACCAGCTGCTTTTTATCTTCTATACTATATCTGGGCAAACTGCAGGCCATGGGCTAAATCTGGCCTGCAGCATGTTTTTGTAAAGCTTGTGAACTAAGAATGGTTTTTTTTGAGATGGAGTTTTGCTCTTGTCGCCCAGGCCAGAATACAATGGCACGATCTTGGCTCACTGCAACCTCCGCCTCCCGGGTTCAAGCGATTCTCTTGCTTCAGCCTGCCAAATAGCTGGGATTACAGGCATGTGCCACCACACTCAGCTAATTTTGTATTTTTAGTAGAGACGTAGTTTCACCATGTTGGTCAGGCTGGTCTTGAACTCCTGACCTCAGGTGATCCACCCGCCTCGGCCTCCCAAAGTGCTGGGATTACATCGTGAGCCACCGCACCCAACATAAGAATGCTTTTTACCTTTTAAAGGGTTGTAGAAAATAACAAAGATTATGTGATAGAGTCAATACGTGGACAGCAAACTAAACTATTTAGTCTTTGATCTTTTACAGAAAAAATTCAAATTTTATATTTTTACTAATTGCAGACATCCTGAATAAACATACTAGGGCCTGGGATTAAATGGCATGCAGCCTTTTTTTTTTTTTTAAGTACAATTTCCATTTTACTTTTTTCTCTGGAGAATAGTCTGTCTTCAGTGTTTTTTTTTCCTTTTTTTTTTTTTTGAGATGGAGTCTTGCTTTGTCACCCAGGCTGGAGTGCAATGGCACGATCTCAGCTCACTGCAGCCTCAGCCTCCCAGGTTCAAGTGATTCTCCTGTCTCAGCCTCCCTAGTAGCTGGGATTAGGCACATGCCATCACGCCTGGCTAATTTTTTGTGTTTTAGTAGAGACGGGGTTTCACCATGTTGCCCAGGCTGGTCTCGAACTCCTGAGCTCAGGCAATCCACCCACCTCAGCCCCCGAAAGTGCTAGGATTACAGGCATGAGCCGCCGCACCTGGCCTTGTCTTCAGTCTTTAAGGACTCAGCTCCTTACATGGGCTTTGGTGGGGGTTGTGGGGCAGCACCAGAAGATCTAAATCAGGGTGGGCGTGTTTGGTCCTTGTGGGCTTTACGAGATGGATTCTTGACTACTTTTCTGTGAATCGCACATCTCACACAGTAATTTAGCTTCACATACAGCTTGGGAAGCACATAGGCATTGAAGACACTTGCTTCAGAAATGTCCCTGACTACTGCAGCCTCCACTACGTTTCGAATGATGAATTTCTTTTTTTTTTTTTTTTTTGAGACAGAGTGTCGCTCTGTTGCCCAGGCTGGAGTGCAGTGGGCGATCTCGGCTCACTGCAAGCTTCACCTACCGGGTTCACGCCATTCTCCTGCCTCAGCCTCCTGCGTAGCTGGAACTACAGGCGCCCGCCACCATGCCCCACTGATTTATTTTTAGTAGAGATGGGGTTTCACTGTGTTAGCCAGGATGGTCTTGATCTCCTGACCTCATGATCCGCCTGCCTCGGCCTCCCAAAGTGCTGGGATTGTAGGCGTGAGCCACCGTGCCCAGCCTCGAATGATGAATTTCTTAATGGCCTTGTCCTTGGGCATGTGTCGGGTACAGTTTGTGCAACGAATAGACTGCACGTGGCTGCGCCCCTTTTTGGCACAATTATTGTTCCTTCTTTTCTTTGTCATCTTGGAGGCATGGACTGGAGAGAGGAGTGCAGCCATTATTGATCATATTTTTGAATAACATTTAGTTAACTAGAAGTTGCTTATTTGTAATGTCAAGTAGGATACCAAACTTTAACACAGTGTGATTATAATTTTGTAAAAATGTATAAAGTGTGTATATATGTATGAAGAAAACCAAAAATTCTCTGATGTATTAATAGTAGATATTTTGATATAGTGGCATGATTTTTATTTATAAAGTATTTCTTATGATTATAAAATCGCATTTTTAAATTTTTCAATATTTTAACTGAGTGGGAAACATTTCCTGTTAAATAAGGATATGGAGACCAGTCCATGGTACTTTAGATTAAAAGCTGAACTCACTGGGAAAAACCTTGTTTTGCATGTGTAACTAGTAAAGCAGAAACAACAGTGTACTGTTCAGCACTGTCTGAATAGTAATTATAGAGTACAGCTTTCATACAGAAGAACAGAACCAATAAGGAAGTCAAACTTGACAGAATAGTTGAATGCAATTTATAAATAAGTAAGTTGTTGAAGAAGTCATCGACCTTTTACCTGTGGCTGATTCATTTAATGGTGAGAGTCAGCACAAGTCTTAACATTTAACAGCATGTATGTGAAGCTGAAACTTGTAATGCTCTCATCTTTAATGTATTTTAAGGAAGTTGATGCCTAAAGTAAATTTATTAAAAATTCAGAGTTAATTATTTAAGATATTAATAGATTTTGTGCTCTTTGGCTTGGTTGTTCTTTAACAATTTTAAGAGCTCTGTTCATCAATATCAGTCTTGTAAAGCCCATTGTTCTACACCTGATTTTTCTATTTTATTTTTAAGGTATTTTTGGTTCATCACGGGTGCAATATGTTGTAGATCATGCAATGAAAATTGTTTTCCTCAATACTGACCCCTCTATTGTAATGACTTACGATGCCGTTCAAAATGTGCATTCTGTGTGGACTCTCCGGAGAGTCAAATCAGAGGTAAGGAGAAAGGCAAGTCACTTCTCCTTAATAGGAAGGGGTGGGCCAGATGTATTGGCTCACACCTGTAGTGCCAGCACTTTGGGAGGCCAAGGTGAGCTGATCACTTGAGGTCAGGAGTTCAAGACCAGCCTGGCCAACATGGTGAAACCCCATCTCTACCAAAAATATAAAAAATTAGCCCGGTGTGGTGGCTCCTGTAATCCCATCTACTCGGGAGGCTGAGGCAGGAGAATCACTTGAACCTGGGAGGTGGAGGTTGCAGTGAGCCAAGATCGTGCCACTGCACTCTAGCCTGGGTGACAGAACGAGACTCTATCTCAAAAAAAAAAAAAAAAAAAAAAAAAAAAAAAAATATATATATATATATATATATATATATGAAAGAATAGTTAATACTTCATACCCTCACTTTTTTTTTTTTTTTGGAAAACCACTTGTGAATAGTTGTTTTATTATTATTATTATCATCATCATCATCATCTTTAGAGATGGGGCCTCACTCTGTCACCCAGGCTGAAGTATAATGATACAATTATAGTTCACTGCAGCCTTGAACTCCTGGGCTCAAGTGATCCTCCTGCCTCAGCTTTCTGAGTAGCTAGGACTACAAGTGTGTACCACCACTCCCAGCTAATTTTTAATTTTTTGTAGAAATGGCATCTTGTTATGTTGCCCAGGCTGGTCTTGAACTCCTTGGCTCAAGCTATCCTCTTGCCTCACCCTCCCAAAGTGCTGGGATTATAGATGTAAGCCACTGCACCTGGCCTCATTTGAGAAACAGATTGAGCTTCTTAGGAAAGAAGAAATACTGTATCTTTAGTAACTGACTTCAGCTTGCATTCTTACAAGGAAATTGCTATTTTATTCTAATTATTGTCTTTTTTTTCCTCTTTCTCTTTATTTTGACTTAAGGAAGAGAATGTTGTTTTAAAGTTCTCTGAACAGGGGGGAACCCCACAGAATGTGGCCACTAGCAGCTCCCTCACAGCACATCTCAGAAGCCTCTCCAAAGGAGATTCCCCTGTGACTTCACCTTTCCAGAATTACTCCTCCATTCACAGTCAAAGTCGCTCAACCTCATCACCCAGTCTACATTCTCGCTCACCTTCTATTTCCAACATGGCAGCTCTAAGGTAGAGGGGTTTCCTGGTTTTTCTTTTTAAGCTTTCTCTTTTGTTTTGAAGGATTTAGAATTTCTGTTGACAGCTTTTTTTAGGGGAAATATATTTAGGGGAGATATTTTTTAGGGGAAATAGCCATTATCCCAATTGAACCACTTTTTTTTTTTTTTTTTTTCTTTTGAGGTGGAGTCTCGCTCTGTCACCCAGGCTGGAGTGCAGTGGCGCGATCTCGGCTCACTGCAAGCCCCGCCTCCCGGCTTCACACCGTTCTCCTGCCTCAGCCTCCAGCTGGGACTACAGGCGCCGGCCACCATGCCCGGCCTATTTGTTTTTTGTATTTTTAGTGGAGACGGGGTTTCAGTGTGTTAGCCAGGATGGTCTCGATCTCCTGAGTTTGTGATCCGCCCGCCTCGGCTTCCCAAAGTGCTGAGATTACAGGCGTGAGCCACCGTGCCCAGCCCTGAGCCACTTTTACTAAGATAGCTAAGTTTACCATGCCACATTCTTTTGAATGTGTCTTTCCTGAGTCGTGTTTGAAGCTGCCACATTCTTTCCTGAGTCATATTTTGAAGCTGCCTATGCTCGTCCTAAGATTAGTTGCCTCGTTTCTACCACTGTGTGGGCAACAGTTTGATGAATATTAATTCCCAAAATATTGTGGCACTATTTTACTTTTGCCTTAATTTATGTTCGTTTTTCTTTTTTCTTTTTCTTTGTTATTTGGTACCTAAATGTATCTATCCTCTATATAGATATATATTTAAATCACCAGCTATCTATGTCTGGTACTACAGGGACATTGTTTTGCTGATATATATATGTCTGACTATACAGGGACATAGTTTAGAGCTTTTTGAATAATCAGTTCATTTTCTTTTTTTTTTTTTTTTTTTGAGACAGAATATCGCTGTGTCGCCCAGGCTGGAGTGCAGTGGCCGGATCTCAGCTCACTGCAAGCTCTGCCTCCCGGGTTTTTACGCCATTCTCCTGCCTCAGCCTCCCGAGTAGCCGGGACTACAGGCGCCCGCCACCTCGCCCGGCTAGTTTTTTGTATTTTTTAGTAGAGACGGGGTTTCACCGTGTTAGCCAGGATGGTCTCGAACTCCTGACCTCGTGATCCGCCCGTCTCGGCCTCCCAAAGTGCTGGGATTACAGGCTTGAGCCACCGCGCCTGGCCGATCAGTTCATTTTCTGAAAAAGAAGATGATCTAAGTTTTTAGTTTTAAAAGATGAGTTCTAATAAGAATTCTAAATCTTTGGAATATAGTAAAGCACATTGACATAAACCATTTAAATAGCTACTCCTTTTTGAAAAATTTTAATTTCTGACCTGGATTATGCCATGAATGCTCTTCTGTCTGTGGAATTTTGGGAAGTGTCATTGGAGTGTGTCATATAAGCCTGCCCTACTAACTGTGATGTACTCTCCTCTGTTTATTTTGCAGTCGTGCTCATTCTCCTGCCTTAGGAGTGCACTCTTTTTCAGGGGTGCAAAGGTTCAACATTTCAAGCCATAATCAGTCTCCAAAGAGACACAGTATTTCTCATTCTCCAAACAGTAATTCTAATGGCTCCTTTCTTGCACCAGAAACTGAGCCAATTGTTCCTGAACTGTGTATTGACCATTTGTGGACAGAAACGATGACTAATATAAGGTTCGTTGTATATATTATTGTATTCAAAGAAAAATCTTGCTAAAAGTCTTGGGAAATATATGGCATTTTGTTTAAAGTTTCCTTTTAATATGATCAGTTTTTTTTTTTTTTTTTTTTTTTTGAGACGGAGTCTTGCTCTGTTGCCCAGGCTGGAGTCCAGTGGGGTGATCTAGGCTCACTGCAAGCTCCGCCTCTCAGGTTCATGCCATTCTCCCGCTTAAGCCTCCGGAGTAGCTGGGGCTACAGGTGCTGCCGCCATACCCGGCTAATTTTTTTTTTTTTTTTTTTGTATTTTTAGTAGAGACGGAGTTTCACCGTGTTAGCCAGGATGGTCTTGATCTCCTGACCTCGTGATCCACCCGCCTCGGCCTCCCAAAGTGCTGGGATTACAGGTGTGAGCCACCGTGCCCAGCCATGATCAGTTATTAATATATGTAAAAATATATAGAGATATGTATTAAGGCCACCTCAGTTTCAACAGAGGATATTAATGATATTAAAGTGATCATAGGCTGGACACAGTGGCTCATGCCTGTAATCCTAGCACTTTGGGAGGCTGAAGCAGGTGGATCACTTGAGCCTAGGAGTTCGAGGCCAGCCTGGCCAACATTGTGAAGCCCTGTCTCTACTAAAAATACAAAAATTAGCTGGATGTAGTGGTGTACACTCGTAATCCCAGCTACTCAGGTGGCCGAGACAGAATTGCTTGAACCAAGGAGGTAGAGGTTGCAGTGAGCTGAGATCGTGCCACTGCACTGCAGCCTGGGTGACAGAGTGAGACTCTATTTCAAAAAAAAAAATAGTCATCATAAAAATATTATTTTGTCATCTGATATTTCTTCCTTTATAGTAATAATCTCTCAGATTTCAGGTGTTTTTTGTTCTAGGGAGAAACAATTTCTATCAATGAGGAAATGTGGGTTTTTAAGCATGTTTCCTAAGTTTTGTGTTCATATTAGTTGAGTGCCAGCTTTACTTTTTGGGAAACATAGCTTAGATCTCTGTTCTAGGTGACCTTTCTTCTTTTATATTCTCTTTAATAATTTATGTGTTAATTTATATGCCAATGTATATGCTAGTTAACAATCTAATAACTCACTGTCCCTGTCCTCAAAAGAGGCTGAAGGATGGTGACACCGGAGGGACTACTTTTGCTGGTAGGGCTTTGAAAGATGAATACGTATTTCTAGGCAGGTAAGTTGGGAAAGGCCACAGATGGCAGCTGAGATCAGAACAAAAGTGCTAGTGAATGCGTGGTGTGTTTAGGGAATTATAAGTACTCCCACTCTGGTTTGTGCAGAGGGAGGGAAAAGGCTAATGAAGAGGAGGCTTCCTAGGTGCAGTGGCCCACACCTGTAATCACTCACTTTGGGAGGCTGAGGCGGATGGATCACTTGAGCTCAGGAGTTCAAGACCAACCTGGCCAACGTGGTGAAACCACATGTCTACTACAAATACAAAAATTAGGTGTGATGGCGTGCATCTGTAGTCCTAGCTGCTCTGGAGTCTGAGGTGAGAGAATCATTTGAACCCGGGAGTTGGAGGTTGCAGTGAGCCAAGATCATACCACTGCACTCCAGCTTGGGCGACAGAGTGAGACAGTCCGGGGGGAAAAAGAAAGGAGGCTTGAGAGATTACTGATTGTCCTTTAGGCCTCTGGTCTATTTGATGACAGCGGTAAGAAGGCACTTTATAAGTGTGTTGGAAGTTTGAGAAAGAGCAGAACAATAAATGTGGAATTGTCAGCTCATAAGTGGTGATTGAGGTAAGAGAATTGGACTAGAATTGAAGAATTATTGTATTCAATAATTGTGTGTACATGTAGTATATAGACCTTTTCCCAAGGAGAGGGTTTTAACATTCCTTAGATTCTCAAAGGGATTTGTGGCCTCCAAATAGTTAAAATCTAGTGGTGTAGAATTAGAAGAGGGCTAGGAACTGAAGTCCTGGAAACTTAAGATTTGGGGAATGGAAAGAGACAAAACTGGCACAGAGAGACAAAGCAAAAGAGGTCAGATGGGAGAAGGAGCAGGAAATACAGAACACATAAAAGAGAGAGCATTTCAAGAATACGGAGATGCCAGTACTGCCAGGTACTGGTGAAGTGTGGCCCTGAGAGTTGAGCCCAGAGAGGAGGTGCCTGGGTGGCAGTGGGTTCCTTGGTGACCTTGGCCAGAGCATTTTAAGCTGGGAGGATGGCGGGGGAAAGTGGGGTAGAAAAAGTAAATGGGGACTGAGAAAATGAACATAGGCATACAGACTATTTTAAGGAGTTTGCCTTTGAGTGGGATTGAAGATACAAAATTAGAGGGAGTCTCGGTCAAGGAGAGTTTTGTTTTTGCTGAACTATAATAGAATTAGTTTTCATGACGTCTTGCCCTAGTATTTTCTTTTTCTCTTTTTTTGAGACAAGGTCTAACTCTGTCGCTCAGGCTGGAGTGCAGTGCCTCAATCACAGCTCACTGCAGCCTTGGCCTTCTGGGCTCAGGTGATTCCCCCACCTCAGCCTCCCAGGTAGCTGGGACTATAGGCACACACCACCATGCCAAACTAATTTTTTGTAATTTTTGTAGAGAAGGGATTTTGCCGTGATGCCCAGGCTGGTCTCAAACTCCTGGGCTCAAGCAATCTGCTTGCCTCTGCCTCCCAAAGTAATGGGATTACAGGTGTGAGCCACTGTGCCCCCGACCCCCAATATTTTCTTACTTGACCACAATACAAGTTTTATATCCAGTCAAATTGACAAGGTCTTTTATATACTCTAATGTTGAGTCCATTTTATATTTTAAGACTTTTAATGTGAAATAGTAGGCAAATGGACTATACTCAAGGGAAAGCACTGAAAATGCAGATGAGAGGAAATGATTGATGGAACAAGTAACCAGAAAGGTGCACAAGTGGTGAGATTAGGCTTGGGATAAAGAAGTGAAGGTTGATCAGATACGTAAGGCAGGAGGTTGAGCTCAAAGCTTAGAGCCTCGTTTTATCTGAAATATAAGGCAAATGCATCCTCTTAGAGAGAATGGAATGGGGGATAGGTAGTCTGAAGAAAGTAAAGATGTGGATACAATGTTGAAGTAGTCTCTGGTTTGTTTCTCATATATAAAATAAAAGTATCCTACAATTAAAAATCGTTTTTCTTTAAACTTATTTGTAAGTTGAATATATTATAGATTCTTATTTATTAGATTTATGGGTCTTCTGTAGCACTTTATTTATTTATTTTTTGAGACGGAGTTTCACTCTTGTTGCCCAGGCTGGAGCGCAATGGCACGATCTCGGCTCAACACAACCCTCCCAGGTTCAAGTGATTCTTCTGCCTCAGCCTCCCGAGTAGCTGGGATTACAGGCACGTGCCACCACGCCTGGCTAATTTTGTATTTTTAGTAGAGACGGGGTTTCTCCATGTTGGTCAGACTGGTCTCGGACTCCTGACCTCAGGTGATCCACCCACCTTGGCCTCCCAAAGTGCTGGGATTACAGGTGTGAGCCACCACACCTGGCCTTCTATAGCACTTTAGAAGGAAAGGTTTGGGAATTAGAGACATGATTTCAAAAAGAGATGTGAATGAGGCCTAATCTGAGAAGGAGAGAGGGGTAGATAGGAGAAATAGCATTATGAAAGATCTGACCCTTTGAGGGATAGGAATTCAAGTTTGCATGCATTACTTTACAAGTAGTAGCTTAGTTTGCATTACTTTACAGGTAGCTAGCTTACATTGCATGTAATTTAAAAGTTCATCAGTAATTGTTAAATTTATTGTAGATTTCCCCAACAAAGCTGTCTAATGAGCTCATAGTCAAAGAACTGAAAGGATCTTAGAACACGATTAGAACATAATCAAAGAACTGAAAAGATCATGAAGTTTAATTCTTAGAAATGTTTGTGTCTTCAAGATTATTGCTTGATCTAAGTAGTTTTTAGATTTCTTGCAGAATATTTTCAAAGACGTTTTTTTTTTTTTTTTTTTGAGATGGAGTCTTGCTCTGTCGCCCAGGCTGAAGTGCAGTGGCGTGATCTCGGCTCACTGCAAGCCCTGCCTCGTGGGTTCACACCATTCTCCTGCCTCAGTCTCTAGAGTAGCTGGGACCACAGGCGCCCGCCACCATGCCTTGCTAATTTATTTTGTATTTTTAGTAGAGACGGGGTTTCACCGTGTTAGCCAGTACAGTCTGGATCTCCCGACCTCGTGATCCCCCCGCCTCGGCCTCCCAAAGTGCTGGGGTTACAGGCATGAGCCACCATGCCTGGCCTCAAAGACTTCTAGTAGTTAGTTACTGTGGTAGATTCTTGGACCAGTGCTGACAGTTATTTTATTAATGTATCTATTATAGAGAGAAAAATTCACAAGCCTCAAAAGTGTTTATTACATCTGACCTATGTGGACAAAAGTTCCTGTGCTTTTTAGTGGAGTCCCAGCTCCAGTTACGGTAAGTGTATGTGTTTCCCATTGTTTCTGTGTAAATAACTCAGCACTCCTTTTTCTTTTTCTTTTCTTTCCTTTTTTTTGGCTAAGTAGTTTTATTTAGAAATAATTTACATGTCATAAAATTAACATGTTTTGACTGTACAAATAAATGATTTTTAGTAAATTACAGTGTTACACAACCATCACCACAACCCCAATTTTACAAGATTTATATCACCATACAAAGATTTTCCTTGTGCTTGTTTGCAGTCAGTCTTGTTCGCATTTCCAGCGTCAGGCAACCATGCGAGGCTTCTGCCTTTATAGATTAGTTTTTTCTGGACATTTATATATATATAATGTATGTACACACAGTGTATGTAGCTTTTTGTGTTTAGCTTTCACTTAGCATGATGTTTTTAGGATCCACCATTTAGTAACATGTACCATTTTGTTTTTGTTTTTTTTTTTTGTTTGTTTGAGACGGAGTCTCGCTCTGTCGCCCAGGCTGGAGTGCAGTGGCCGGATCTCAGCTCACTGCAAGCTCCACCTCCTGGGTTTACGCCATTCTCCTGCCTCAGCCTCCCGAGTAGCTGGGAGTACAGGCGCCCGCCACCTCACCCGGCTAGTTTTTTGTATTTTGAGTAGAGACGGGGTTTCACCGTGTTAGCCAGGATGGTCTCGATCTCCTGACCTCGTGATCCGCCCGTCTCGGCCTCCCAAAGTGCTGGGGTTACAGGCTTGAGTCACTGCGCCCGGCCACATGTACCATTATTTCATACCTATTGCTATGTAATAGTCCATTGTATAGATCTACCATGTTTTGTTTATCTGTTCATCAGTTGATGGACTTTTGGTTTATTTCCACCTCTTGACTACTGAGAATTATGATAGTATGAACAGATGAGCAAAAGTCTTGAGCAAAAATGTGGACATACGTGATTTTATTTTTCTTGAGTAAATACCTAGGGTTGGGTTGTTGGGTTGAATGGTAAATTCATGTTTAACTTTTTAAGAAATCACCAAACTGTTTTCCAAATAGCCTGTATCATTTTATATTCCCACCAGCAAAATATGAAGGTTGATATCTCTTTATCCTTGACAGGATTGGATAGCATCACACTCTTTGATTGTAGCCATTTTCTAGTGGTTGTAGAGTGGCTTTCATTTGCTTTTCTCTAATGCATTCTGATGTTGATCATCTCATAAAGTTATTAGCCATTCATTTATCTTCTTAGGTAAAATATCTATTCAGATCTTTTGCCCATTTATTTACCTTCATATTTTGAAATATGATAGATCACAGCAAGTTACAAAATAGTAAACAAGTCCTGTATACCTTGCATTCTTTTTCCCTCATAGGTAACCTCTTATATAACTATATAATACATTATCATAACCAGGAAGTAGATGATCTACACACTTTATTTCAAATTTCATCAATTTGACTGTGCTCATTTATGTGTATATATGGTTCTATGCAGTTTTTTCACGTGTAGATGTGTGTAAATACCACCACCATCAAGATACAAAACATCTTTGTCTCTCTTACGTTAACTCCTTATAGTCACATACGCCATTACCCACCGACCCTGGCAACCACTAATTCTCTATGTTGATAATTTGACATTTGTGAATGTTACATAAATGGGCTCATACAGTATATAAAATTTTGATATTGTCTTTTTCTGTTCAGCATAATACTTTTAATACTCATACAGGTTGTTGCATGTATCAAGTTTCTTTTTTATTTCATTATTTAGCTGTGTAAAGTTTCAAGAGAGTAATGATAAAACCCAGCTCATCTTTGGTTCAGTGACCAACATACCAGCAAAGGATGCAGCACCAGTGGAGGTAATGTAGGCACATTTGAGAAGTTGAAAATTATTATGCCTCAGATTTTTTCAGTCAAAAAATCTGTTAATTTGCTCAGATTGGGAAATAAATTTTTTGTCTTTTTTTTTTAGAAAATAGACACCATGCTGGTCTTGGAAGGCAGTGGAAACCTGGTGCTATACACAGGAGTGGTTCGGGTAAGCCAAAAATAGCACTCCATGCATTTAGTAGGGCTTCAGACTGCCTCTATGAATATTATTTTTTTTTTTTTTGAGACGGAGTCCGCCCAGGCTGCAGTGCGGTGGCGGCATCTCAGCTCACTGCAGGCTCCGCCTCCCGGGTTCACGCCATTCTCCTGCCTCAGCCTCCCAAGTAGCTGGGACTACAGGGGCCTGCCACAACACCCGGCTAATTTTTTGTATTTTTTAGTAGAGACGGGGTTTCACCGTGTTAGCCAGGATGGTCTCAATCTCCTGACCTCGTGATCTGCCTGCCTCGGCCTCCCAAAGTGCTGGGATTACAGGCGTGAGCCACCGCGCCCGGCCTCTATGAATATTTTGAATGTTACTTTAGATTGATATTTTAAATTTGTTGTATTCCTGCCTGCACAATTTGGCAGAAGATTTTTGTTAATAATTCTCAGTGCAGCTTCCCATTCAGGTGGGTCCTAATTTGGAGGGTTATGGCTTACTGCTGTTAAATGCGTTGGCACTCTAAACCTGTCACAGATGGGAAACTTTTTTTTTTTAAAGTTAAACTAGTTTTGAAATTGAAGCATGGGTACCTTTGGTAAGTACTAAAGTTCTGGTAAAGTTTCATTATATTAAATGTATATGTTGGCTGTATTTTTTTAACATTTGTGAAATATACACAGAGAATGTACATTTTACAAATTTAAATTATGAAATTTAAATACACACATGCAATTTGAATAGTAATGAAGTGAATATTCATATACCCAGTATGCTGGTTGAGAAATAGAATATTGCCAGTATCCTTATTTTTATTATGTTCTTTTCTGATTGCGTCCCATCTTCCCCTGCCCTCGAGATAGAAGAATCCTGATTTTGTGATAAATCAGTTGTTCATATTACTAGTTTTTACAGTTATGTATGTATCACTAAAAGATGCATTATTTAGTTTTCCTTGTTTTTGAATTTTTATATAGAAAAGATACCGTGTATTCTCCTCTGATGTACTTATTTTGCTCGACATTATGTTTGTTTTAGATTTGTCTGTTGATGCGTAGTGTTGTTTACTCATTCAGTGTTATGTATATATTTAATAGTGTTCCATCGTGCCTCGTTTTGTGCTTTGCTTTATTGTACTTCACAGATACTGCATATTGTTTTTACAGAATGAAGGTTTCTGGCAACTTTGTGTTGAACAAGTCTGTTGGTCCCAGTTTTCCAGCAGCATGTGCTCATTTTGTGTCTCTGTTTCATATTTTGATAATTCTTGTAATATTTCAAACCTTTTTGTTATTAGCTTATCTGTTATGATGATCTGTGATCAATGGTCTTTGATGTTACTATTGGAATTGTTTTGGGGCACCATGACCTGTACCCATATAAGATGAGGAACTTAATTGATAAATGTTTTGTGTGGTCTGCCTGATCATTTGACCCCTTTCCTGTCTCTGTCCCTCTCCTCCTGTCTCCCTATATCCTGAGACAAAACAATATTGCAGTTAGACTAATTGGCCGGGTGCGGAGGCTCACGCCTGTAATCCCAGCACTTTGGGAGGCCGAGGCGGGTGGATCACGAGGTCAGGAGATTGAGACCATCCTGGCTAACACGGTAAAACACCGTCTCTATTAAAAAATACAAAAAATTAGCTGGGCATGGTGACGGGTGCCTGTAGTCCCAGCTACTTGGGAGGCTGAGGCAAGAGAATGACCTGAACCCGGGAGGTGGAGGTTGCAATGAGCTGAGATCGTGCCACTGCACTCCAGCCTGGGCGACAGAGCCAGACTCTGTCTCAAAAAAAAAAAAAAAAAAAGAAATTAGACTAGTTAGTAACCTTGTAATGGCCTCTTAAGTTTTCAAATGAAGGGAAGAATCACAAGTTTCTCACTTTAAATAAAAAAACTAGAAATGATTAAGCTTAGTGAGGAAGGCATGTTGAAAGCTGAGATAGGTTGAGAGCCAGACCACTTGTGAATGAGAGCCAACTTGTTCATGCAAAAGAGAAGCTCTTGAAGGAAATTAAAAGCGCTATTTCAGTGAACATGGCAACTGATAAAGCGAAGCAGCCTTTTCACCGATATGAAGAAAGTTTTAGTGTCTGGACAGAAGATCAAACAAACCGTAACATTCCCTTATGCTGAAGTTGAATCCACAGCAAGACCCTAACTCTCTTCAATTCTGTGATGGCCGAGAAAGGTGAAGAAGATGCAGACGAAAAGTTGTAAGCTAACAGAGATTGATTCTTGAGGTTTAAGGAAAAAAGCCCTCCCCATAACACAGAAGTGCAAGGTGAAGCAGCATGTGCTGATGTAGAAGCTGCTAAGATAATTGACGCAGGTGGCTACACTAAACAGATTTTCAGTGTGGATGCAACAGCTTTCTTTTGGAAGAAGATGTCATCTAGGACTTTCATAACCTGAGAGAAGTTAGTCCCTGGCTTCAAAGGACAGTCTTACCCTCTTGTTAGGGGCTAATGCAGCTGGTGACTTTAAGTTGAAGCCAGTGCTCATGTACCATTCCAAAAATCTTAGGGCCCTTAAGAATTAGGCCAAGTCTGCTCTGCCTGGGCTCTATAAATGGAGCAACAAAGACTGGATGGCACGACTGTTTATAGCATGGTTTACTGAATATGTTAAGCCCACTATTGAGACTATTGCTCAGAAAAAAGATTCCTTTCAAAATATTACTGCGCATTGATAGTGCATCTGGTCATCTAAGATCTCTGAGGGAGATGTACAGGAGATGAATGTTGTTTTCATGCCTGCTGACACATCTGTTCTGCAGCCTGTGAAGGAGTAATTTTGACTTTCAAGTCTTACTATGAAATACATTATTTAACTAGAACTGCCATAGATAGTGATTCCTTTAAGGGATCTGGCAAAGTCCATTGAAAACCTTCTGAGCCGGGTTCCGTGGCTCACGCCTGTAATCCCAGCACTTTGGGAGGCCGAGGGAGGCGGATCACAAGGTCAGGAAATTGAGACCATCCTGGCTAACAGTGAAACCCTGTCTCTACTGAAAATACAAAAAATTAGCCGGGGATAGTGGTGGGAGCCTATATATAGTCCCAGCTACTCGGCGAGGCTGAGGTAGGAGAATGGCGTGAACCCAGGAGGCGGAGCTTGCGGTGAGCCAAGATCGCACCACTCCAGCCTGGGTGACAGAGCGAGACTCCGTCTCAAAAAAAAAAAAAAAAAAAAAAAAAAAAAAACAACCTTCTGGAAAGGATTCACCTTTCTAGATGCCATTAAGAATCTTCATGATTCATGGGAGGAGGACAAAATATCAACATAAACAGGAATTTGGAAGAAGTTGGTTCCCACCCTCATGGATGACTTTGAGGGGCTCAAAACTTCAGTGGAGAAAGTCACTGCAGATGTGGTGGAAATAGCAAGATAATTAGAATTAGAAGTAGAGCCTTAAAATGTGACTAAACTGCCAAAATCTTATGATTAAACCTGAACAGAATTGCCACACTTGAACAGAATTGCCAGAATCTTATGATCAAACTTGAAGAGTTGCTTCTTCTGGATGAGCAAAGAAAATGGGAATATACAGAAAACAAATATTAAATGGCAGATTTAAATCCCACTAGGCCACTAATTAAATACAATGGTTTAACACAAATAACAGAGACTAGCAGAAGGGATTAGAAAATACAGCCCAATATATGTTGGCTATAAGAAGCTTTCTTCAAATATAATGACATAGGTAAGTTAAAGGATGGAAAAAAGATATATTATGCAAACAATAATCAAAAGATAGCTGGAGTCACTATAAAGTGGGAAAAAAAATTGACCAGGAACAAAGAGAGACTTTAGTTAAAGGGCCAAATCACCAAGAAGGCACCCTTGAATATTTTATAAATGTCAGTTCATTCCATTTGGTTGATAATGTTGTTCATGTCCTCTCCATCCTTGGCAATTTCTTTTCTTTTTTTTTGATACAGTGTCTCGCTCTGTCACTCACGCTGGAGTGCAGTGGTCAGATCACAGCTTACTGCACCCATGACCTTGTGACTCATGCAGTCCTCCCACCTCAGCCTCCCAAAGTGCTGGGATATTACAGACATGGGCCACCGCACCCAGCCTGGCAAACTTTTTATGTAGGAGTTCAGACAAGTATCTTAGCCTCTATGGGCCACACGCAGTCTCTGTTACATATTTGTCTTTTTTTTTTTTTTTTTCCTTAACCATTTAAGTACGTAAAACCTATTCTTAGCTCACAGACTGTACAAAAACAGGATACAAGCCAGATTTGGTCATGGAACATAGTTTGCTGACCAAGGATCTAAATAGATGCAGAGATATCATTTGATGAAATCAAATATCTGTGATAAAAAAAATTCTCAGCAAACTAGAAATAGAAGGGGACTTCCTCAAATAGATGAGGGACATTCAAAATTTTCACTGTGCCTCCTGGTGAGGAGGAAGGGAGGGCCATGACTTTTTTTCTTGGTGTTTGCAAAGAGTAGGGCAGGTATAGTGAAAAGTTTCTGTCCTGATTGGACACTCTTTTCCCAACACTTTGGCTGGAAAGAGTAAGAGTTTCTTAGGGCCTGTTTTGTCTGTGAACATTGGAATGTCTGTGTTGCAGACACTTTGGAAGCCTGAGGCGTGGTTATGTAAGGAGTCAAAAAAACCAAAAACCTAGGGAATTCATCATTAGGTCATTCCTGGGTCTCAGGTTACTAGCCAGTTGGTCTTCTTTTCTTTACTTTTTCAGAATCTTCTGTTAGTTGCATTATAAATTTTATTCAGTTTTTTTTTTCTTTTTGATGATTAATGAGGGAAATAGCATGGTATGTGCTTATCCCATCTTCTCATAAATTAGAGGTTTGAGGTAGCTTTTAAAAAATTATGCATAACTAGTTCTCACTGTTATTTTTGTTTTTTAAGCCTAAGGATTTTATTGGTGCAACTCCTATTATTTTGTTAGCTTTTGAGTAGTGTAGTAACATGAATATATATATTGTTAAGATCTCATTTTAGTTCTGAGCATCTCCTTTTTAGTCTTATCACGTTTTCAGCCTGTACAGATGTGAATTTCTGTTTTTCCTAAGTACCCTACAGATAGCCAAAATAAGGAGTGGTTAGCATGAATTGTCAACTCATTCTTTTTTTTTTTTTGAGACGGAGTTTCGCTCTTGTTGCCCAGGCTGGAGTGCAATGGCACAGTCTCGTCTCACTGCAACCTCCGCCTCCTGGGTTGAAGCAGTTCTCGTGCCTCAGCCTCCCAAGTAGCTGGGACTACAGGTGTATGCCACCATGCCCAGCTAATTTTTGTATTTTTAGTAGAGATGGGATTTCACCATGTTGGCCAGGCTGGTCTTGGACTCCTGACCTCAGGCGATCCACCTACCTCAGCCTCCCAAAGTGCTGGGATTACAGGCATGAGCCATCGTGCCCTGCTGACTCATTTTTTTTAAGATCAAAGAATTTATTCTAATTTATATAGAGTATTTTTGAGGAAGAAATAATTGAGAGTTTATTATTGAAGGCAGATTGTGTGCTGGAGAGCAATTTGAATAGGTTGGATTTAATTTCGTGAGCATTATCTGACCTTATTTTCTAAGCTCCTGGGGGATAATTGGTGCTCTTTCTCTCAAGATTTGAGACTTCTAAGATTGTTGCCTATAGTCTCTGAAAGCTTAGTGTTCTTACTGTCTTTATGACCAAAAGGTAGAAGAGTGCATAGTGTACAGATTTTTATAGAATGTGTTGACTATATTAACATTCCTCTCCTTGCCTGCAAAAAAAAGTCTTCAGTAGTGAAGAGAAGGAATCCAACCAAGAGAAATTATACCAAGTTGTGGGAGACCTAGGTGGGCAGATCGCTTCAGCCCAGAAGTTCAAGACCAGCCTGCATAACATGGTGAAACCCTGTCTCTACCAAAAAATACAAAATTAACCAAGTGTAGTGACATGTGCCTGTAGTTCCAGCTACTCTGGAGGCTGAGGGGGGAGGATCACTTGAGCCTGGTAGGTTGAGGCTGCAGTGAGCTGAGATCATGCCACTGTACTCCAGCCAGGGTGAAAGAGTGAGATCTTGTCTCAAAAAAAACAAAAACAAAAACAAAAACCCAAAATTATACCAAAATATTTGCAGTTGGATGGTGGAATTGGATAGATTATTGACATTTGAATTGTTTCTTTGTTGTGTTTGGTGAGCATAAACTTAGAAATATCAAAAGAAATATATGTTTACGTTCCTTAACATTTTATTTAAGGATATGATGCATTAAAAGCAATATTTTTTTTCCGCATGTTTTTATTGCTTAAAGGTGGGAAAGGTTTTTATTCCTGGACTGCCAGCTCCTTCTCTGACGATGTCCAACACAATGCCTCGGCCCAGTACTCCACTTGACGGCGTTAGTACTCCAAAGCCTCTTAGTAAACTCCTTGGATCATTGGATGAGGTAAGAAATGGACTAGGTGTTGTCAGAAAGTTAACATTTTTTTAAAGAAGTTTGGTCAAATATTAGTTCTTTCCATGGTTAACTTAATTTTAGTTAGTACTTGGAGAATAAATGTTTTCAAACAGGAGTGATTCAGTTAACATACATTGACCTCCCTCGTGATGTGTGTGATACTTTTTGAAGGTGCTGGAGAGATGGAAATGATACATTCTTTTCCATCTAGGGATCTCACAATTGTGTGGAGTTGATGTACTGTCTGCATAAGAAATTAGAATTTAAGAAAGACTCATGACTTACGAATGAGGAAAAGAGAGTACCATCGTTGATTGACTGATGGGAAGATAACATCCAATGGGAGGACATGGCAAAATCAAAGCCTCATCTCTGAGGCTGTCAGTCTTGGTTTGGACCTTGGGGATGAGTAGGATATCTGTAGGTAGAAAGGAACATTCAGGGCAAGGAGGAATCACACAGGCACAGGCAGGAAGGCCAGATAATGTGGAACATTTTTTAGTGGATATTTGTATCTTCATCTCCTAATCATTAGTTAAGGACTCAATAAATCTGTAGAATAAATACTTATAAAAGTACAAGTAGGGTGCGGCAGGATAGAGTTTGGATAACAATACTCTTTTTTGAGCATTTTCTATGTGCTAGGCATTGTTCCCAGTGCTTTATTAGTATTAACTATTTCCTTAGAACAGCTTTATTGAGAAGATACTACTATGAATCTTTTTTTTTTTTTTTTTTTACAAATGAGAGGTTACAGATGAAATAAACCTAATAAGTGGTAAAACTGGGATTTATACTCTTACTAATGTGCTCTTAAAGGAAGAAAGGATGAAAAGGTGGTTTTATTCTGAATGCAATTGCCAGGGCCTTGCAGGATTTTGAGAAAGGAGTTGCGAGGTTTTGGATCTGTGTTGTAGATAGGTGTATTTTGGGATTAAAGATAAGGAGACCAGTTAGCCTCCAAGTGAGGTTGTCTGTGTCAGTGTAGGAAGTATGAAGAGGGTCTGAATATGTGTGGAAAGGAGGGAATAACATGAGATGCCTTGAGACGTAGAAATGAGTTTGACAGCTGATTGGTTTTGTGCTCCTGGGCTGGGGAAAGGTGATGTCACATGAGGCTCCGAATTCTCTGAATGACCTGGGAAGGTACCTGGATTTACCAAGTTAGGAAGCCTGGAGAAAAGTGGTGTGTATTTAAAGAACATGTGAGTGTGGATGTTTAGGGACCGTTCAAAGGGAAGGTTATTGTTATCAATTGTATTCGATAATGTCTGTGTCTTCATTATATTTTTAAACATGTGCAACATTGAATTTTTTCCTTCACACCAGCACATTTGTAGAACACTCAAAGGGGAACTGGAGAAGTGTCAGAGTGTTTTGTGTGATTCGGAAGAATTTCTTTTATAATGGAAAATGATTTCCAACTTTTTTAGAATTCTATAAGCCTAGTAACAATTAGTGCCTTTTTGATAGGTGTAAGGTCATGGAAGTAATAGTCTAACACATTGGCTGATGGCTTTTCCACTTCTCTGGAAGATTTTGCTAGTAGACTTAGAGCCAGGACCAGTGGAGCTGAATTTTTCCTGGTGACTTTTAGAGTAGAATCTGGAATAGAATAAATACATCTTAGTCTTGATTGTCAGTGTTGACAAGATATTCACTTAGAGATATATAAATTGAATTAAAGGAACCAAAAAAGGATCAGTGGTCATGACTGGAGATTAAGATTGGAAGCATCTGCATGTAGATAGTAACTAAGATTATTTAAATTTTTTGTTTGCATATCTGCAGTAAAGCAAATACATACTGTTCCTGTATTTTTGAGTAAATAATTGCCTATAAGGGAAATGCCACGAAATGCTGGTCTCATTTGTTTGCTTTTTCATTATTGTCCTTTCTTCCTGGGCTCTTAGTGCCTCAGCTGCCTCAAATCACAGTTTAGTTTTTTTTTTTTTTTTGAGATGGAGTCTTGCTCTGTTGCCCAGGCTGGAGTACAGTGGTGCAGTCTCACCGCACTGCAGCCTCCACCTCCTGGGTTCGAGCAATTCTGCCTCAGCCTCCCATATAGCTGGGACTACAGGCGCCTGCCACTATGCCTGGCTAAATTTTGTATTTTCAGTAGAGATGGGGTTTCACCATCTTGGCCAGGCTGGTCTTGAACTCCTGACCTCAAGTGATCCGCCCGCCTCGGCCTCCCAAAGTGCTGGGATTATAGGCGTGAGCCACCGTGCCTGGCCCACAGTTTAGTCTTTAGCCCTGTAAGGTTGCTAACGGTGCTGCTGGCTTCTCTCCCTCTTAGCTATGACTTTCCTTGCATATTGTCAGCCTTTCCATATATTCCTCTTACCACCAAAATTTGCAGATGGCCAGAGCAGGAAAAGCAAGGTTCCCCAAGAACGCTGGCCCCCTTCCCTGCAGTTGCTTTCTTCAGATGAAAATGTTGGCCCCCTTCCCTGCAGTTGCCTTCTCTCCTAGATCTTGGTCCCTCAGAGAGTCCAGGTTGCTTCCACAGTTTTCCCACAGCCATCAATTAGATGTTTTCCTTTTACCTACCTTTTCTAGTTGTTTTCTGTGAGGACCTTGGTTTGCTGGTACTTCATTGTATCTGGAACCAAATTTTTTAAAGAGCCAGGGTCTTGCTATGTCACCCAGGCTGGAGGGCAGTGGCTATTCACAGGCTCACTACAGCCTCAAATTCCTAGGCTCAAGTGATTCTTCTGCCTCAGTCTTCGCAGTAGCTGGGACTCTACAGGTGCGCACCAGCGTGCTTGGCTTGGAGCAGAATGTTTTTAAATCATTACATCTTATTGTTTGTTAGACCATGTGCAAAAAAGAAAGAGTTAAGTTTCCTTGTCCTTAATTTCTCAGAAAACAATTCATTTGTGTTATGTTTATGACTTTTTACAGGTTGTTCTGTTGTCACCAGTTCCAGAACTGAGGGATTCTTCAAAACTTCATGATTCTCTCTATAATGAGGATTGTACTTTCCAACAACTTGGAACTTACATTCATTCTATCAGAGATCCTGTCCATAACAGAGTCACCCTAGTAAGTATAAACATTTGGTAGCTTTCCAAGAGGTGGGCTGGCATTTCAAATTTGACAGAATAGAAAATTTTATCTGAAAAATGACAACAAACATTTCTCATGATTTAAAAAAAATCTATTGTGTCATTTTTTGGCACTATTTTACTTTTTACTATACAATAATTCTGCTTGTTTTCTACAGTTTCTGTATTTTTAAAAACAGTGAAAATGAAAGCTTGTTGAGTCAGTTGAGTTGTATATTGATATGATTTTTTGTCTTTTCATTAAAAGTAAATGTCCTTTTGATGATGGTGACTCACTGTATAAAGATTAGACACTTTTTATTAAAACAAGCATTTTGGAAAGCATTTTGCAAATAATTACGTTTAAAGTTTCTGAAATTTGGAAGTGTTCATTTCTGTTTGAAATTGTTTTTCATTTATTTTATTGCTTTGATAGGTGAAGTCTTGTACCAGCTATTTTTAAGACATTCAAAGACTTAGAATGCACAGATTTTATTTACTTTCTGATTTGTTTCCATCTAGGAACTGAGTAACGGCTCCATGGTTAGGATCACTATTCCTGAAATTGCCACCTCTGAGTTAGGTACGATTGAGAAGTTTCATTTCTAAGACATGAAGTAATTGTGATTTACATTAATAATTGGGGTTTTAAACATTATTTTGCCATTTTTGAAGCCGCTGGATCAAGTTCTTAGCTTTGTAGAGGAGCTTTAAAGAGCTAGGGAGTGCTTTGTGATGTCTACTCTATGTGTGCTCTAAGGCTGGAGTACAGGTGAAGGATGTGCTGGTTCTGTTCCTCTGAGATTCTTCTGTTGAGGAATATAATGCAGTGTAATAATATATGGACATGCCGACTGGGCATGGTGGCTCACACCTGTGATCCCAACACTTTGTGAGACTGAGGCAGGCGAATTACTTGAGGTTGGTAGTTCGAGACTAGCCTGGCCAACATGGTGAAACCCTGTCCCTATTAAAAATACAAAAATTAGCTGGGTGTGGTGGCGCACTTCTGTAATCCCAGCTACTCGAGAGTCTGAGGCAGGAGAATCGCTTGAACCCGGAATGCCGTGGTTGCAGTGAGCCGAGATCGTGCCCCTGCACTCCAGCCTGGGTGATAGAGTGAAACTCTGTCTCAAAAAAAAAAATACATATATATATATATATATATATATATATATATATATGTATATACACACACACACATATGGACATGCCTCTTGCAAGAACATCTGGGAAACAAAGCCTAAGCAACTAGGATATTTCTTGGCATATTTAATTTTTTTTTTTTTCTGTAATGTATTAGTGATATTTTTAATCTTAAATGTCTCAGTTTTCAGATAAGTTGTGAAATTAGCATAATTGCCTTAATTGAATAAAACTTAGTATTATTGTCAAAATACAATCAGAATTATCTTAGTAAATATTGGATTCTCCTTGAATTATTCCTGAAATGCAGTTTCAAAATGCTAGAGGAGAGTATTTTTGAACATAGAATAGTAAACAAAATATTAGAATTCAAGGGATTTGCCAACAAACGTAGGTTAAGAAAAGAATGCCTGTATGATATAAGGAACTTCATGACATCTGTTGGTTTCAAAATCTAACTGTCAAAGCAGGACATTGGCAGACTGTAGACTAGAATGACTTTTTCATTTTAGGAATTTTCACTGGGTGGTAAATGGTATTCCAAGTTGATATAGAGAGTCCTTGCCTTCTAAAAGGTATTTTGTAATCACAAGGCCAGGTACCTATAAGTATTATCAGCCTAAGCAAAATGTATAAAAACAGATAATCATGGAGGAAATTAAATAAATAAAAACAAAAAAATTTACCCCTTTATAGCCAAATAAGCCCCATAGCTTATGTACATACGTTTATGTGTTTTACCTACAAAGGGTTCTCACACACTCATGCAGCATTGGATTTACACTTATTTTGGATTCAGCTATGACATACTTGGTTATTTGGTATTTTAATATTATTTGCTTCCAATCTGTGCTGTGTGAGTGTGCACATTGCAAACTGATGGGACAGAGGATGTGTTGCTGAGGATGGGCCCAGTGGCATGACAGTGGAAAGGGAAAAAGGAATTCTGGAAGAGAGGATATGTGAGTACAAAAACATTGCAGTTTGGGATTATTTACTACTAAAAGTAGATTTGGGTCTCTTCACAGTGGTAGCCCTGGCCACTCTGAGGGGCTCATTGTTTGCCAGTGTAGTGCTATAATTGACGTGGAGCCATTGAGAATGGTATAAAGCCAGGTGGGCTCGTGCTTGTAATCCCTCCCCTTTGGAAGGCTGAGGTGAGGGGATTGCTTGAGTCCAGGCGTTTGAGACTAGCCTGGACAACATAGACTCTGTCTCTACAAAAAGAAAAATAAAATTAGCCAGGCCTGTATCTGTAGTCCTTGCTACTTGGGAGGCTTGACCTGGTGGACCACTTGAGCCCAGGAGTTGGAGGTTACAGTGAGCTATGATTGCACCACTGCACTCCAGCCTGAGGACAGAGGAAGACCCCGTTTCCCTTTACCAAAAACAGAATGGTGTAAATTATGTGGTATTAACTCTTAACCCTTTTAAGGCAGAGAGCATGTGAAACATTTTAGAAACTGAACAATGTCAGAAATGAAAGTTATAAAGCTTTGGTTCATAGGCATGTTTACTTATTTAGAACATCATGTAATGCTAGCTAAGCATTGCTATTTGTGGATGCATATATTGAATATTATGTATTTACTGAAGTATTTAAGCAGTATTTATATAAATGTATAAACATAGAAGTTGTATGTTTTTCATAGTGACTTTTTTTTTTTTTTTTTGGAGACAGTTTCACTCTAGTCACCCAGGCTGAAGTGCAATGGCGTGATCTTGGCTCACTGCAACCTCCACCTCTCGGGTTCAAGCGATTCTCCTGCCTCAGCCTTCCAAAAAGCTAGATTTCAGGTGCCCGCCACAATGCCCAACTGATTTTTGTTATTTTTAGTAGAAACAGGGTTTCACCATGTTGGTCAGGCTGGTCTCGAACTCCTGACCTCAGGTGATCCACCCGCCTCGACCTCGCAAAAGTGCTTGGATTACAGGCATGAGTCACCGCGCCTGGCGCATAGTGACTAATTTGTCACCTGAGCTAGAACATCTTTAGAGTGAAAGGGGGAGCAGTTAGTAATTGCTGAGGCAATGGATGTAAATCAGTACTGTCTCTGGCAAACTGGGCTATTTGGTCACTTTATTTCTGATTCAAAATTAATGATGGAAAAGCTGTCCTCGGCTGGGCACAGTGGCTCACACCTGTAATCCCAGTGCTTTGGGAGGCCAAGGCAGGCGGATCACGAGGTCAGGAGTTCGAGACCAGCCTGGCCAACATGGTGAAACCCCGTCTCTACTAAAAATACAAAAAATTAGCCTGGCGCAGTGGCAGACACCTGTAATCCCAGCTACTTGGTGGCTGAGGCAGGAGAATTGCTTGAGCCCAAGAGGCAGAGGTTGCAGTGAGCCGAGACCGCATCACAGCACTCCAGCCTGGGCAACAGACAAGACTCCATCTCAAAAAAAAAGAAAAAAAAAAGCTGTCTTGAGACCTCTTTCAAGCCTTGTTGAATTCAATAGTTGGTTTTGGTTTCAGATGATTGGTTAGGTAATGTTTGCATCTCATTGGCTCTTTAGTGACAGTTTGCTTTTCATAATAATTGGCCTTTACATAGTAGAAATTTAAAAACTTGATTATTGAAAGGGAAAAGAAATGCATGCAGAGTAAGAATACTAAAATTAATCTTTGCTTTTAATAGTACAAACATGTTTGCAAGCAATTAAGTGTATCCTGCCAAAAGAAATAGCAGTTCAGATGCTTGTCAAGTGGTACAATGTCCACAGTGCTCCAGGAGGACCCAGTTATCACTCAGAGTGGAACTTATTTGTGACTTGTCTCATGAACATGATGGGTTATAACACAGACCGCTTAGCATGGACTAGAAATGTAAGTAAATACAATTGTTTTCTTTATGAGTTATTCTGTTAATGTAATGGTTGCATTACATTGGTAATTGGTAATGTAACATTGGCATACCATATTCAAAATAATAGAATAATATTAAGGTTTATTGTATCTATATATTGTAAATCAAATCTCATTTAATATTTAATATTAACGTTTTACTAGTAATTATAATTACTGAGCTTTAGAATGTTAAAGCATATATGACTATTTATTTCACCTTTGTAAAATGACTGCAAGTTATGCTAGGATTAGTGATAGTCTTGGTTTTATTGATGAAGAAACTGGATCACAAAGAAATCACAGTTTTGTGATTTTTAAAAAAACTATGACTAGACTGCATCTTCTGACTCCTTGTTTAACGTTGTTTTCTGAAGACAAAATTGTCTTTTTACACACATGTTGTTTGGGATGTGAGGAGGAAGGTTTGATTTGAGGGGGATTTAAAGTACTTTAGCCTGAGTATCTACTCTGTCAATGGTATAAAGCCTTATCTCTCACCCTCTTCCCCCAGAAACATCCTTACAGGCCCTTATTAGATTATTTACAAAATCAGCAGAGTGGTGTCTTCAGTATTGGTGATCTCTTTCTAGCTCTGGAGATCCCTCGCAGGACGACCTTGCCTGGGTCACTCTGGAAAAAATCATTCTAGATTGTAATTACCCTTTTTCCAGGTAACTCAGCTGTTCCATTCTATACATTTTAGCCTTGTACAGCAAATCCATTTTTAAAACTTGCTTTTGTCTCAATTATGGAAGGAAAATGTGGAAAATGGAGGAATTAAGAAAATAATTATACTACTCAGAGATAACCATTCTAAACATTTTTGAAGTTACCTTCTATATACAAATATCAATGAAAATTTCCCATCTCATTAAAAAATTTTTCTAAAAAACCTCCATCATTTCATCATAGTGTAGTTTTGTCATAATTAACCCATAGCTAATAATTGTACCTTGTGAATCTTTTGTTTTCCTTATTGTGAGTAATTTATAAACATCCTTTTTCACGAATCTTTTTTTTTTTTTGAGATGGAGTCTCGCTCAGTCGCCCAGGCTGGAGTGCAGTGGCGCAATCTCGGCTCCCTGCAAGCTCCGCCTCCTGGGTTCATGCCATTCTCCTGCCTCAGCCTCCCGAGTAGCTGGGACTACAGGCGCCCGCTGCCACACCTGGCTAATTTTTTGTACTTTTAGTAGAGATGGGATTTCACCTTGTTAACCAGGATGGTCTCAATCTTCTAACCTTGTGATCTGCCCACCTTGGCCTCCCAAAGTGCTGGGATTACAGGCGTGAGCCACCACACCTGGCCTTCTTTTTCATGACTCTTTAACCACATCTCTAGTTACTTCCCAAGAACTGAATATTAAAAGAGAGACTGTTGGGTCAAGTAATGTTTGGAAAGGGGTTCCCAGGTGACATTCTTACCAGCATCATTTACAAGTGCCATTTCCCCATAGTGTTTATTTGTGGTGTGGTGAACCTTTGCTAGCTTACTGAGAAATTTTATCTTATTTCTGTATAAGTGAATGGGAATTTTTTTTCAAAATTTCATCAGTTATTTATAGTTCTTATTTTTTGATTTGTATTTCATGTCCTTTGTCTATGCTCCAGTCTCTTCTCAGTCCAGTGGCCAAAGTAATCCTGTTTGATGAAGTCAGGTTACGTTAGTCGCGTGTCTGCGCAGGATCCCCCAGTGACTTCCCATGCCACTCAGAGTAAAGGCCATAGGCTTACAAGATGCCATGTGACCTAGCCCTTGCTTACCTTCCTGGTCTCATTTTTTAATGCTTTGCACACGTCATCCCAGCCACATTGGCCTCAGCTCTGTTCCCTGAGCACTGCCAGCATGTTTCTGCCTCTGAGTGTTTGCACTTGCTGTTACCTCTGTGGAGAATGCTTCCCCGCCTCTCTGACAAGACGTGCTTAGGTCTTTATTGAGATGTCACCTCAGTGCTGCCTCCTGTCTCTCTATGTAGCATTGCACCTGCCTCCATACCTTTAGTGCCATTTACCTGTTTTTTTTTTTTCTTCTCACTTAAATATAATATAGTATATATTTTACTTGTTTTGTTTTGTGTCCCTCCTCCCCCAGCTGGAATGTAAATTCTAGGAAGGCAAAGATTTTTGCTTAGTTTTGTTTACTACTTTCTTTCTCCAGGACTTGTGGTATTGCCTGGCATAGAAGGATACTGAGTGAACATTTGTTGAGTGAATGCCATTTTCCATCTGAGTGAGATACTGTTTTTAAGAGTTTGTGTCTATTTCAGCACATGAAGGAATTGCCCTCTGCAGTTTCCTTGAGAAAAATCTTACGGGAAAATAGGGACAATTTTCTTTTCTTTTTTTTTCCTTTTTTTTTTTTTTTGTTTGTATTTTTTAGTAGAGACGGGGTTTCACCGTGTTAGCCAGGATGGTCTCGATCTCCTGACCTCGTGATCCACCCGTCTCGGCCTCCCAAAGTGCTGGGATTACAGGCTTGAGCCACCGCGCCCGGCCTTTTTTTCCTTTTTTAAGACGGGGTTTCGCTCTGTCGCCCAGGCTGGAATGCAGTCGCGCTATCTTGGTTCACTACAACCTCTGCCTCCTAAGTTGAAGCGATTCTTGTGCCTCAGCTACTCACTACCTGCGTAGCTGGGATTACAGGCATGCACCTCCACGCCTGGCTAATTTCTGTATTTTTAGTAGAGACGGGGTTTTGCCATGTTGGCTATGCTGGTTTCAAGCTCCTGAGCTCAAGTGATCCTCCCACCTTGGCCTCCCAAAGTGCTAGGATTCCAGGTGTGAACCACGGCACCTGGCCTTCTTTTCTTATTTTAAACAATTGTATCAACGTGACATTATCCTCAATTTTTCTGTTCTTTATTACATGTGAAAAGATTAAGCCTCATAGAAACTGTAGATTTCTACATTATGTAAAAGCGCGTCAGCGCTCTGTAGTTCTGTATATCATTGTCCTTGGAACTTGTTGATGAATACAGATTGTTGTGTCCTAGTCTCTGGCAGAGAACCTATGCCCCCTCGCGTTTCCATGTTTTGGGGAGGACTGAGCACCTACCTATTTTTTCCTTTGCAAAGAAGGACATGGCTCTTTGACTTACTTTTTGCATGATAATTATAAAGGAAGGAATAAGGAAATCAATTCTTGAGGCCAAGTTGCTTTGCCATTTATTTATAGGACTGCATGGTTAAACCCTTGCTATCTTTTGTCCTCATAGTCAAAGCTTAGGATGAAACGGTCCTCATGGGCAAATGGTTTTCATTTTGCTTTGTTCAGATTTATTCTTTTTGTTTTTGTGGAGTACAGAATTTCTGCCAACGACTAGTTACACAATTTTTGGCATTTCTTTGTGCTTTCTTTAATTTGCTGATGTGTTAAATGAGCACACTGGACTGTACATAGTAGGAACAGTTGCATTTGGGGTTAACTTTTTGTAGCTTTTGGGCTGCTCTTTTTTTCATTAGCTAAATATTGAATCCCTGCTGTGGGCCAGGCATGATGCCAGGTTTCTCACATATACCCTAAACAAAACAGACTGTTCCTCTGGAATTGACTGTCCTGGGGGAAACAAATAATATTTGATACATGTGTTATGATAGATGAAGGGTAGGGGTCCATAGGAGCATATAACAGGGTTGGCTAACCTGAGACACATGGAAAGAATGAAGATTAAGCAGATCCATGTATGGTACAAAGAGCCATCCTTATCAGGCAGTTTCTACTATCTCATAACTCCAGGCCTTATGAATCTGATAATTATAGCAGGGACATTCTTTTTGACTGTGGGACTTTGTGTGTGTTATATTTTGGTTGAAGTTTTAGGTAAGATAGCTACTGTTTTATTTGTTGCTTTGATATTACTGTTATTACCAGGTTTTTTATAATATGTGTGAGTTGGGCTGTTTTTTATTTGAATGCTTCACAAGCAAACCTCTCTCAATAACATTCAGTTTTAAAAATCACTTTATTGCTACCTATGTTTAGTTTTTATATAGAAATCAGCTCCGTTTAGGTGAGTGAGTTGATAAATATGTAAGTTTTTTAGCATAGGAAAATAGCCATTGTCATTTATAGAGTTACAGTTTATTAGTTGATAGTCAGTGCCCATGTGAAGTAGCTGGGGCAGCAAAGATTATGCCAGGGGAAATTGAAGAAGAGCAACTTGTAGAAAACTGCTTTTATGTAGTTGTATTAGTTAGAAGATAGGCTCACTATTGTAATAGAAAGGCCTCAAAAGATACAATGGCTCAAACAAAATGTCTGCCTTGCTTACATAACAGGGCTTAGCAGTTACACAGGCCACACAGTTATTCAGGAACCCAGGTTGATGGAGGATCTTTTGTCTTGGGTTCAAAGATTGCCATTGGTTGACTGCGTTCCAGTCAGGTGGAAGGGGCAAAGAGCCTGGGGGAGCAGGTATAGGACTGGACTGGTCCTGGAAGTGGTGACAGTGACTTCCATCTATAATTAACTCTGTCAAAGGGTCACACCTAACTTCAGAGGAAGCAGTGGTATGTGTATAATCTGACTATGGATTCAGGAGAAAGAGGAGAACAAAGATTTTCCAGAGTAGCTGCTTGTCTCTACCATAGAATTGTTAGATAGTTTACTGTATATGGACTGTAAATAAATGTTTGCTTAGTTCTAACATTTGACTGATATTGGGTTGATCCTTTGAGACTTCTATATATATATATATATTGTGGATATGCCTAAAGTTTCTTTTTCTACCAAAGATGTGATGTGATCTGTGTCGTTACAGAAGTAGGAGAGGGAAGGGAAAACTACCATTAAAATCAGTACTTAGGAGCCCAGGCACCGTTCTAGATGTTTGCACATATTAATATGATTTCATTTCATCTTCACAGTAATCTAGAAGAAAGGTATTTAAATAATGACTTTCCAGTTAAAAAATGAGTTTTGATGGCTTTCCTCAGTTTCCATAATTGGCAGAACTGATTTCTGAATCCTTTAAGTTGATCAGTTGACAGGAATGAGTTTATGATTTTTATCTTTTCTTTTGGGGTTGCTTTTCAGTTTGACTTTGAAGGATCACTTTCCCCTGTCATTGCGCCCAAAAAAGCAAGGCCTTCCGAGACTGGATCTGATGATGTAAGCATTATTATTTCTTGCTAATACAAATTAATTTGTGGATATTCATACTAGTCTCCCACTTCTTGGTATTCCTGACAATTCCTCTATCTTTCCAACACCTTTCACTTTATTTATTTTAATACCGAGTAACAATTATTTTGAAGAGTAGGCTCTGTTACATTTTCTGTGGCCTTTAATGATTATCTAAAAATTAATGTATGTATTACTGCATGATTTCAGTTTGGGTTTGTAGACATTTTATTATCAACTGATCACCTGAAATGACAACATTTACCTTTTTTATGCAGTGTAAATTTTTAAATTAAAGTTCTCAATCATATCAGGTTCCGTGGTATATTCTTTTTTTTTTTGAGACGGAGTCTTGCTCTGTCGCCCAGGCTGGAGTGCAGTGGCCGGATCTCAGCTCATTGCAAGCTCCGCCTCCCGGGTTTACGCCGTTCTCCTACCTCAGCCTCCCGAGCAGCTGGGACTACAGACGCCTGCCACCTCGCCTGGCTAGTTTTTTGGCGTTTTTTAGTAGAGACGGGGTTTCACTGTGTTAGCCAGGATGGTCTCGATCTCCTGACCTTGTGATCCACCCGTCTCGGCCTCCCAAAGTGCTGGGATTACAGGCTTGAGCCACCGCGCCCGGCCTCTTTTTTTTTTTTTTTTTTTTTTTGAGACAGAGTATAGCTCATGTTGCCCAGGCTGGAGTGCAGTGGCACGATCTGAGCTCACTGCAACCTCCACCTCCCAGGTTCAAGCAGTTCTCCTAGCTCAGCCTCCTGAACAGCTGGGATTACAGGTGTCCGCCTCCATGCCCAGCTAATTTTTGTAGTTTTGGTAGAGACAGCATTTCACCATCTTGGCCAGGCTGGTCTCGAACTCCTGACCTCAAGTGATCCGCCGCCTCGGCTTCCCAAAGTGCTGGGATTACAGGCATGAGCCACCGCACCTGGCCTCCATGGTATATTCTTAAGTGGCCCAAATGTATTTTTTAAAATTATAGTATAATTTACAAAAATGAAATACATCTTGAATTTACAGTTTGATCAGTTTTAATATATACACACTCAGGTAACCCACACTCCTATAAAGACACAGAATATTGTTATAACGCCATAAAATTTCCTTGTTTGGTTTTTTTTTTTTTTTTGAGACGGAGTCTTGCTCTGTCACCCAGGCTGGAGTGCAGTGGCCGGATCTCAGCTCACTGCAAGCTCCTTCTCCCGGGTTCACGCCATTCTCCTGCCTCAGCCTCCCGAGTAGCTGGGACTACAGGCACCCGCCACTTCGCCCGGCTAGTTTTTTGTATTTTTTAGTAGAGACGGGGTTTCACCGTATTAGCCAGGATGGTCTCGATCTCCTGACCTCATGATCCGCCCGTCTCGGCCTCCCAAAGTGCTGGGATTACAGGCTTGAGCCACCGCGCCCGGCCTGTTTTTTTTTTTTTTTTTTTTTTTTTTTTTTGAGACGGAGTCTTGCTCTGTCGCCCAGGCTGGAGTGCAGTGGCCGGATCTCGGCTCACTGCAAGCTCCGCCTCCCGGGTTCACGCCATTCTCCTGCCTCAGCCTCCCGAGTAGCTGGGACTACAGGCGCCCGCCACCTCGCCTGGCTAGTTTTTTGTATTTTTTAGTAGAGACGGGGTTTCACCGTGTTAGCCAGGATGGTCTTGATCTCCTGACCTCGTGATCCGCCCGTCTCGGCCTCCCAAAGTGCTGGGATTACAGGCTTGAGCCGCCGCGCCCGGCCCTGGTTTTTTTTTTTAAGACAGAGTCTTGCTTTGTTGCCCAGGCTGGAGTGCAGTGGTGCAATGTCGGCTCACTCTAACCTCTTGACTCCTGAGTTCAGGCAATTCTCATGCCTCAGCCTCCCCAGTAGCTAGAATTACAGGCGTGTGCCATGATGCCTGGCTAATTTTTGTATTTTTAGTAGAGATGGGGTTTTGCCATGTTGGCCAGTCTGGTCTCAAACTCCTGGCCTCAAGTAATCCGCCCATCTTGGTCTCCCAAAGTGCTGAGATTACAGGTGTGAGCCACCATGCCCGGCCCATGGACATATATATGTGTGTGTGTGTGTGTGTGTGTGTGTGTGTGTGTGTGTGTGTATTTTTCCCTCCCTCCCTCCCTCCCTCCCTCCCTCCCTCCCTCCCTCCCTTCCTTCCTTCCTTCCTTCCTTCCTTCCTTCCTTCCTTCCTTCCTTCCCTTCCTCCCTCCCTCTCTCCCTCTCTCTGTCTCTTTCTTTTCTTTCCTTTCTTTTCTTTCCTTCTTTCTTTCTTTCTTTCTTCTTTCTTTCTTTCATTTTGCTTCTTTTCTTTCTTTCTTTTCTTTTCTTTTCCTTTCTTTTTTGAGATAGGGTCTCACTTTGTTGTCTGGACTTCAGCTATGCTATTGTAGCTGACTGAATCTCGAACTCCTAGGCTCAAGCCATCCTTCTACCTCAGCCTCTGAGTAGCTAGGACTACTGGTATGCACCATCATGCCTGGCTAATTTTTAAATTTTTTTGGTAGAGACAAGGTCTTACCATAGTATGTTCCCCAGGCTGGTCTCAAACTCCTGGGCTTCAGCAGTCCTCCTGCCTCTATCTCCCAAAGTGCTGCGATTATGGGTGTGAATTTTAATTTAAATGAAATTTGTAATTTTAATTTCTTTTAATTTAATTTCTTTTAAATTAAAATTCATGCCTGTAATCGCAGCACTTTGAGGTTTTTCTATTAGTTTTTTATTAGTTTTTTTATTTTATTTATTAGTTTTTTCTTTTATGGTTAGTTCTTTCTGTATCCAGTCCAAGAATTTTTAAGTTAGAATAACACACTATATTAAGCCTTGTAAAAACACCAGTAAGTTCCAAGATCTGGAAATAGCATAAACCACATTCTCTGAACCAAATGCAGTAAATCACAAGTAGAATCAAAATAGACTGAATATTTGGAAAATGTAGTCTAATCAGTCTGAATATAAAAACCAGTTGATTATTAGATTATATTACTAGCCCTGGCATCTTATACATGTGGAAAGATGAATACAGCAGCTGAATGCAGGTGGACCTTCCCTCTTACCAAAACACAGTTCAGTGTAGTGGCCCACTAACCTGCCATCTACTTTTCCTATAAAATCTAGCTTGAGATAATCTTAAATTTTCTCTCTCAATCTCTACCTAAATAGTATAATTCTTCTTCCAATGTCTTTCCTAAAAGGGCATGGTAAGATTTTTTTTTAATGTGTTTTAAAGGTGGCTTGCCTTAACATTTATAATTGGCATCTGGAAGTTGCTTGCTATTTTATAGTTACTTCATTCTTAGCATTGTCTTTTTTTTTTTTTTTGATATACTCTTAGATCAGCTTAATGTGAAAATGAAACTTGAATTGTTTTAAGTGAATTAATTATTAATTTTCTTTTCTAATGATACTATAAGGAGGTATTATTTTAAAAAATTAATATTCTTTTTATTCTTCTCAGGACTGGGAATATTTACTAAATTCAGACTACCACCAGAATGTTGAGTCTCATCTTTTGAACAGATCTTTATGTTTGAGTCCTTCAGAAGCTTCACAGATGAAGGATGAGGATTTTTCACAGAATCTCAGTCTGGATTCTTCTACACTTCTCTTTACTCACATACCTGCAATTTTTTTCGTTCTTCACCTTGTGTATGAGGAGCTTAAGTTGAATACTCTAATGGGAGAAGGAATTTGTTCACTTGTTGACCTTCTTGTTCAGTTGGCAAGGTAAATTTGTTTGTAGCTTAGAAACTGCCAGGAAGTCCTTAGATGACTGTCTTTTCCATGATATCACATGGGGACCTTGTAAATAAGTTTCTGAAATCTACCTTCTCAGAAAACTAGGGCATCTCCTGTAAACCACAGAGTTGTTTGAAAATACTGGTTTTATAAGGGCCTGTGAGCCATGCAGGGACTTTTAGTCTCTGTCCTGAGATTAGTGGAAGGTCACGAGAAAATGGAGATGACCTGCTCAGATTCTTGTTTTGACAGGATGGCTGGCTATACTGTGGTGGGAGTTCTAGAATAACATCTGCTGTTTTGTATTAATATCCACATTCAAATAGTGCTTTATAGTTGACAAAATCATAATTTACATATAAAGTCTCAAACAAGGTAAGTTTCCTATTTTAGTGATGAGGAGATTTGCCTAAATTTGTTTCCAGGGATATGAGTGTTTGATAGTTGCAGACTCATTTTGTTATGCTATCTTTGCTGCAATCTGAGGTTGTCCCTGTCTTTGAGGCACTCATAGTAGATCCACAGAATAATATGTTTCAACACCTTTCAACAGCTTTGAAGCACCTTGTGTATGGCTCAGAATTCTAGGGTCATATTTATGTGTTGTTTGACCTTTGTGACCTTTGGTGATAAAGAAGTTGAATTTGAATTGAAATGTCAACCTCTGAGTTAAGACATAGTATGTTTTCTAATTTCTGTTGTCTTTTTTGAGATCTTGAAATTCATTCCTGAGACATGGCAATTTTAATCAATGGTAAATATCTCTTAGGATGTCATTACTATCATGAAAATTCTTTTGTAATTAATTTCCAAACCATAATCATGGCTCTCTGAAATAAGTAATGTGTATGTTGTTTTATATTTTATCAGTTTTTTTTTTAAACATATTTTATCTTATTTAATCTTTAAAATGTCAGAGTAAGTTAGCTGGTATTGCCCCATTTTCTAGAAGAAAATACTGAGTTTTATAAACATGACTTATAGAAGGTCACACAGCTAGTAAATAGCAGAGGAAGAGCTAGATCACGGTGCTTTTACTGTAGTTTTACTTCCACAAAATTTAACTAGCAAGAAGAGATTGGGTTGCATTTGTCACACTGGGCACTTTAAAGTCCAAAAATACAATAAAGAGACTCTAGATTTGGTTATCTTCTTTCTCATAAGTAAGTTTTTAAATTGAAAGATTGAAGTAATGAGTCCTTCCAACTCTGTTGGGAGAAAGTGCTGTAATACCTTCTTTCTTACATGCTCTTACTGTTTTAGGGACTTAAAATTGGGACCTTATGTAGATCATTACTATAGAGACTACCCAACACTTGTCAGAACTACTGGACAAGTGTGCACAATTGATCCAGGTAAGTGGTTGTGCTTTTAAAGATTTTCTATACAGTGCAGTGACATTTCCTTGTATCTTTCTCAATGAATAGCACAGGATGTATTTCTTACCATTAGCTTCTAAGTCAGGGGCAATGTCTTTCCACCAGGCAGATTTTAGTTTGTAGTGCTTGTTTTCTGACACATAGTAAGCCATAATATCTTCAGTGTATGGGGAAAATTTTACCCATCCCTAAGGTTCTGACTTGCAAAAACTTAGAAAGAGCTTCCAGTGTCAAGGATGCTTTCTTTTTTTTTTTTTTTTTGAGACGGAGTCTCGCTCTGGCGCCCAGGCTGGAGTGCAGTGGTGCGATCTTGGCTCACTGCAATCTCTGCCTCTCGGGTTCACACCATTCTCCTGCCTCAGCCTCCTGAGTAGCTGGGACTACAGGCGCCCGCCACCATCCCTGGCTCATTTTTTTGTATTTTTAGTAGAGACGGGGTTTCACCATGTTAGCCAGGATGGTCTCGATCTCCTGACCTCGTGATCCGCCCGCCTCGGCCTCCCAAAGTGCTGGGATTACAGGTGTGAGCCACCGTGTCTGGCCACCAAGGATGCTTTTAACTTAGACTTGTACTGTCCAGTTAGTACCCCTAACCATATGTTACTTAAATTAAATAAAGCATGCGTTTCCTCAGTGCACTAGCTGCATTTTGAGAACTCAGTAGCCACATGGGGCTAGTGCTACCATATTGGACAGTGCAGATACAGACACAGAACATTTCCATCACCACTGTATCATCCTAGACCCTGAGCTAAAGGTACTGAATGTTGGGGCCCAGTTGTTGGAACAGAGTTGAATCCTGGATGATTCTTTTGTTTTTTTTCACCTTTAGGGTTAGGACAAAAATTTTGGTTAGATTCCTTTTTTTTTTTTTTTTTTTTGGAGAGAGAGTCACACTCTGTCACCCAGATGGGAGTACAGTGGTACGATCTCGGCTCACCGCATCGTCTACCTTCCAGGCTCAAGCAAGTCTCCTGCCTCAGCCTCCCAAGTACCTGGGATTACAGGTGTATGCCACCACACCTGGCTAATTTTTGTATTTTTAGTAGTGATGGGGTTTTACCATGTTGGCCAGGCTGGCCTTGAACTCCTGACCTCAAGTGATCCGCCTGTCTCAGCCTCTGAAAGGACTGGGATTACAGGTGTTAGCCACCGCGCCCAGCCTTTAGTTAGATTCTTTATATGCCTTGGGAACAAGAGTTTGCTAAATTTCCACCCAGGATGAGATAAAATATAAGTCATTTAAGTTCTATGTTTAATAACATAGTCACTTATTTACTGTGGCAGAAAACATGAAGCATTTTGGAGAATATGGAAAAATATTATTCCTTTTTTTTTTGAGACAGAGTCTCTCTCTGTCTCCCAGGCGTGATCTCGGCTCACTGCAACCTCCACCTCCCGGGTTCAAGCGATTCTTCTGCCTCAGCCTCCCAAGTAGCTGGGACTACAGGTGTGCACCACCGGGCCCAGCTAATTTTTTTTTGTATTTTTAGTAGAGACAGGGTTTCACCATTTTGGCCAGGCTGTTCTCTAACTCCTGACCTCGTGATCCCCCTGCCTTGGCCTCCCAAAGTACTGGGATTACAGGCGTGAGCCACCGCACCCGGCTGGAAAAATATTATTCTAGTTGTTTCAGAATGACAGGTAACTGTTGACCATCTTCTGTTTAAAATAAAATAATGTTGTCTTAATGTATTTTTGTATCTTTTTGAATATTTGTCTAATATTAAAGGTCAAACAGGATTTATGCATCATCCATCATTTTTTACTTCTGAGCCACCAAGTATTTATCAGTGGGTGAGTTCTTGTCTGAAGGGTGAAGGAATGCCACCTTATCCTTACCTCCCTGGAATCTGTGAAAGAAGCAAACTTGTAGTCTTGGTATGTATGAGGAGTGTTACTACCCCGGTATCTCCTTTTTCTTTTAAAATTTAGTTTTAAAAAGTACACCTAATATTAAATTTTTCTTGCTGTGTATAGTTCTGTGAATTTTGGTATGTGTATAGATTCATGTAATTCTGCAATTAGGATATAGAACATTTACATCACCCTCAGAAATTTCTCTCATGATTTTGAGATTCATCCAAGTTGTTTCCTGTATCAACAGTTCATTGCATTCTGTGGCCAATTAGTAGTTTATTGCATGAATGTGCCATGTTGGTTTTCCATTCAAGATAATTGGGTTGATTTCAGTTTTTAGTAATTGTAAATGTAGATGCTGTCAGTATTCATGTTCAGGGTTTTATGTGAACATAAATTTTGCTTTCTTTTTTTTTTTTTTTTTTTTTGAGACGGAGTCTCGCTCTCTTGCCCGGGCTGGAGTGCAGTGGCCAGATCTCAGCTCACTGCAAGCTCCGCCTCCCGGGTTCATGCCATTCTCCTGCCTCAGCCTCCCGAGTAGGTGGGACTACAGGCGCCCGCCACCACGCCCGGCTAGTTTTTTGTATTTTTTAGTAGAGACGGTGTTTCACTGTGTTAGCCAGGATGGTCTCGATCTCCTGACCTCGTGATCCGCCCATCTCAGCCTCCCAAAGTGCTGGGATTACAGACTTGCGCCACCGCGCCCGGCCGTAAGTTTTGCTTTCTTTAGGACAGGTACCTAGGAGTAGGATTGATGGGTCATATAGTTAAGTTTATGTTTTCTTTTTAAAGAAACTGTCAGCTGTTTTTGAGTGGCTCTTCCATTTTACATTTTTACCAGCAATATTTAAGAGGTCATTTACCTGCATTCTTGTTGGTGTTTGGTATTGTCACTCTTTTTTGTTTTTTTCTTTCTGAGAGATGTGTAGTTATACCTCATTGTGGCTTTAATTTGCATTTTCCTAATGGCTAATGATGTTTTGAGGGTTCTTGATATGATGTCTTGTCAGATATGTGGCTTGCAGATATTTTCTTTTAGTTTCTACCTTTTCTTGTCTCCTCATTCTCTTAATACGTCGAAGAGCAAAAGTGTTTAATTTTGATGAAGCTAGTTTATCTGTATTTTTCTTTAATGGATGTTGCTTTTAGTGTCATGTCTAATAATTCTTTGTTTAGCATCAGGTTTTGAAGATTTTCTCCTGGGTTTCTTTATCTGTTTTACATTTAGATCTCTAATCCATTTTGTTAATTTTTTATAACGTGTCACGTTTTAAGTCAAGGTTTTTATTATTTCATTTGGATATCCAGTTCTTTCAGCACTATTTTTTGAAAAGACTATCCTTTCTCTATTGCATTTGCACTTTTGTCAAAAGTCAATTTGGCCACATTCTTGTGTGTCTATTTCTGGACTTTCTATTCTGGTTCATTGATCTTTGTGGCTGTCTATGCTGTAATTACTGTAGCTTTATAGTAAGTCTTAAAATTGATTAGTGTTACTCCTCCCTTCATTACTGTTCTTGCCTTTTCATACTGATTTTATTTTTATTTTTATTTTTGAGACAGAGTCTCGCTCTGTCACCCAGGCTAGAGTACAGTGGCGTGATCTCAGCTCACTGCAACCTCCACCTTCCAGGTTCCAGCAGTTCTTCTGCCTCAGCCTCCCAAATAGCTGGGATTGCAGGATCCCGCCACCACGCCCGGCTAATTTTTTGTGTTTTCAGTAGAGACAGGGTTTCACCATATTGGCCAGGCTGGTCTTGAACTTTCAACCTGAAGTGATCCGCCTGGCTCAGCCTCCCAAAGTGCTGGGATTACAGGTGTGAGCCACTGCGTCTGACCCATACTGCTTTTATAATCAGCTTGTCTATAGCTACCAAAAAAATCCTGCTGAAATTGTTTTCAAAGAAACACATCTTTATTTGTTTTAATTATTTTTTGTTTACTTTGAGCTGTAAATCTCATTATTTATTTATTTTTAGAAATTAGTTTGTTGTTACTGGTTAATACATGTCCAAGATCAAACCTTCATATAGAACCAAAGGACTGTAACAGCAGGTAAGGAAGGTTTCTTGGCATACCTGTTCCTCAGTCCCCCCATCGTGGAGCAGCCTGCTCATAGGCCCCATTGTGGGCCTTTCTAGGTGGAATTTTTCCAGGCTTGCAGGAGAACCACATGCTTTTGTCCCTTCTCTCAGATGTTGGCAGACTGTAAGTGTCTTTGCCCCCTGCCCTTCTTTTTCTTTACGTTTTGCTCTGCTTCATGATGAGAAGCGCTTCAGAGTCTCCTGATGGCTCCAAAACAGACATACAGAATGGTGGTTCTGTTTAAAAAACACAGATTTTTTTTAATGATAGCAAAATATATATAACATAATATTTGTTGTTGAAATTGTTATTATTATTTTTTGAGACGGAGTTACTCTGTTGCCCACACTGGAGTGCAGTGGCACAATCTCGGCTCACTGCAACCTCCGCCGCTCAGGTTCAAGCAATTCTCCTGCCTCAGCCTCCCGAGTAGCTGGGATTACAGGCCTGAGTCACCAAGTCTGGCTAGTTTTTGTATTTTTAGTAGAGATGGGGGTTCACCATGTTGGCCAGGCTGGTCTTGAACTCCTGACCTCAGGTGATCTGCCCACCTTGGCCTCCCAAAGTGCAGGAGTTACAGGCATGAGCCACTGTGCCTGGCCTGAAATTATTTTTGAGTGTACAATCCAGTGGCATTGAATACATTCACATTGTTATGTAGCCATCACCACTGTCCATACCCAAGACTTTTTCATCATCCGCAACATAAATTCTGTACCTATTAGACAGTGACTCCCCATTCCCCTTCCTCCCAGGCCCTAGTAATTCTGTTCTGTTTCTTATGAATTTGTCTCTTGTAAGTACCTCGTATTATGGGAATCATACAGTGTTTGTCTCTCTGTGTCTGGCTTATTTCAGTTAGCATAATGTTTTCAATGTTCATCCATATTGTAGCATCTATCAAAATTACATTGTTTTAAAGGCAGTATTCTATATACTACTCCATTGTATGGATATACCACAATGTATCATTTTATCTGATGATGGACACTTGGGTTGTTTCCACTTTTTGGCTATTATGAATAGTGCTGCTGTGAACCATGGGTGCACAAATATCTGTTCAAGTCTCTGCTTTCAATTCTTTTTAACATATACCGGGTGGTGGAATTGCTGGGTCATATGATAGGTAGTTTGATGTTTAACTTTTTGAGGAACTGCTAGACTCATTTTCGTAGTGGCTATACCATTTTACATCCTTACCAGTAATGCAAGAGGAAGGGTTCCAGTTTCTCCACAGTCTTGCCAACACATATTATTATTTCCTATTTGTTTTTTAAAAATTATAGCCATCCTAGTATTTATGAAGTGATATCTCGTCGTTTTGATTTGCATCCTTAATGATTAGTGATGTTGAACATATTTTCATGTGTTTATTGGCCATTTATGTATCTTCTTTGAAGAAATATCTATGCAAATCTTTTGTATATTTGAAAATTGGATTTTTATTTTTGAGTTTAGGCATTTTTATGCTCTAGATATTAATGTATCAGATACATAATTTGCAAATACTTTCTCCCATTCTGTAGATTTTTCTCTGAATGTCTTTTCTGTAAAACTGGCATGAGTACTCAGTTTATCTCTCTGGCCTTTCATCTTAGTTTTATCCTCTTGGTATTCCTTTATAACTTGTCAGCTCAGAGATCTATTTATAAAAATATGAATTTATTTTTATTTATGAAAATAACTATTTATAAAAATATGAACTTTTTTATTTTTATTTTTTTAACTTCTGTTCTTTTTTTTTGTTTTTTTTGGAAATGGAGTATTGCACTGTTGCCCAGGCTGGAATGCAGTGGCACAATCTCCGCTCACTGCAAGCCCCGCCCCCCAGGTTCATGCCATTCTCCTGCCTCAGCCTCCCGAGTAGCTGGGATTACAGGCGCCTGGCTAATTTTTTGTATTTTTAGTAGAGACGGGGTTTCACTGTGTTAGCCAGGATGGGCTCGATCTCCTGACCTCGTGATGCGCCCGCCTTAGCCTCCCAAAGTGCTGGGATTACAGGCGTGAGCCACCATGCCCGGCCGAATTTATTTTTATTTATAAAAATATTCTGAAAATATCAACAGAAGCCCTTGTTGATAGGTTTTTGTTTTCATCATTATATGTTTTATTGGACTTTTTTTTTTTTTTCCCTAGGCAAGATCTTATTCTGTCACCCAGGCTGGAGTGCAGTGACGCAATCATGGCTCACTGCAGCCTCAGCCTCCCTGGGCTTAAGCAATCCTTCCACCTCAGCCTCCTGAGTAACTGGTACCACAGGTGCATACCATCACACCTGGCTAATTTTTGTATTTTTAGTAGAGATGGGGTTTTGCCATGTTGCCCAGGCTGGTCTTGAACTCCTGACCTCAAGTGATAAATTTTTCTTTTATGTGATGTTTAGCTAATGAGACATTTGTAGTAACCTTCTAGCTTATGGTGGCTCTTTTCTATTGAGTCACTTGTATATGTATATATGGGTGGCTGAGGCAGAAGGATTGCTCCAGGTCATGAGTTTGAGCCCAGCCTGGGCAACACAATGAGACTCCGTCTTTACAAAAAATAAAAATAATAAATAAAAAAATTAGCTGGGCATAGTGGTGCATGCCTGTAGTCCTGGCTACTCTGGAGGCTAAGGCAGGAGGATTGCTTGAGTCAAGGAATTTGAGGCTGCAGTGAGCTCTGATTGTGTCACTGCACTCCAGCCTGGGTGACAAAGTGAGATGCTGTCACTGAAAAGAGAAAAATAATGTTAATTTTCTTCTTTTGCAGAGTATTGCACTGTACATACTTGGTGATGAGAGCTCGGTTTCTGATGAATCCTCACAGTATTTAACCAGAATAACTATAGGTAAGTTCGTGTAATGTTAGGCCTTTGGAAACAAATTTTTGTAAATGTCAATATCAGAATTGAAAAAAGAATTGAATTTTTCTTGTTTGCTTTAGCAGCCATGTCTTACCTTTTTAGTACTGTTTTGGTCTGTTGTGGTCTGTTGTCCACAACTGATTTTCAGGTATCAGGATTACTTAAAAATCTAACACATCTTGTATTTTCAGTGTGGGTAAAAAGGCCTATTTTAGCCTCAAGGAAATTATTATACCATTGACTCTTGAACAACATGAGTTTGAAGTGTGTGGGTCCACTTACAATGAAATTCTTTTCAGCCAAATGCAGATAGAAAATGCAGTATTCTCTGATGTGAAACCCATATGCAGGTTCCGCAGGGCCTATTGCAGGACTTGAGCGTGCACGGATTTGGGTACACATAGCGTGTCCTAACCAGTCCCCTGAGTATTCTGAAGGCCTTGACTGTAGTTTTCAGCCTGCCATAGTATTGCTTATTTTATTATTTTTTTAGATGTTGTTTGCTAATGGATTCTTATTTTCAAATGTCTTCTGCACGTTACATGTTTTCTTTACCAGGATGACTATCAAAATTAAGTTTCATTTTGTTGCCTTTTAGCCCCCCAGAAGTTGCAAGTAGAACAAGAGGAAAACAGGTAACTTTTATTTAGACTGTGCTTTTATGTCAAACACTTCAAACAAAATTATTTACTGTTCTGCTTAATAACTTTATGTTTTATTTTCTTATAGGTTTAGTTTCAGGCATTCTACGTCCGTTTCTAGTCTAGCTGAAAGATTGGTTGTCTGGATGACTAATGTAGGTAAGAGCATCTTTGTTACCTCCTAACTAGGCTCTGCTTCCTCCAGACTAGCTAGAACTAGAAGGCATGAGGAGAGAGGGGCTCTGGCTTTGTGAAAAGGCCTCACAAGATTGAGATTATGGTTCTTCAAACCATATTCTTTTTTTCTCGACAATCTCAGAAGTTCCATATAATAATATTTGGGATACCAGCATTTTATCTTGGTGCATAAGGTATCTTTATTTGCCATTACATTGGACCATTTGAGGCTGTGGCTATGTAAGCTGGTCTCTGTGAATGGAGAACTCTAATCACCCTACATACACACCTGAAATCATTGTGATACTCAGATATCGGAAATGGGTGGTTTTGGCAAAGTCTAAAAGCAATAATATATACATTTCAAGGTATACTTTTGAAGGATAAATGCACTTTTGACGGGATTTCGGGCACCAAGATGAACATTAAACTGGGAAGAGGAAGAGGGAGGAAAAGAGTTCTATATTCCCTATTCCCCAAACCTATGCTCCTCGGTTTTAAATTAAGTAAAATTCCAAAGAAATTTCTTTTCACAAAGAACTGAAAAACACAATTAAAAATTACTGCCACAAAGACATGATTTTAAAAATGAGGATGCTGTATGGGATGTATGTTAAAAAGTAAAGTTTTAATGAATATTAAAAGATGTTTTTGAAGTCTTATCTAAAGTATGTTCTAAATGACGTTTCTGACAGGTTTTTTTTTTTTTCATTTCACCTTAAAAATGACAATAACTGTTGCATACTGTACATACAGGATACCTATGCTGAAAAATACTGGATGAGTTCTATCCATTTGTATATTGCATAATATTTAATAAGTGTTATTCTCATATAAGGAACGTTTTTTGCCTCAATAGTTAATCAACTTTTTAAATTATAAATAATGCATAATATTATAAAATTTAGAAAGTCATTATAAGAAAAACATGATTTAATTAACCTGAGGATAAAAAATTTTAAATATGAAATATGGTGTACTTACAAAATAATATGTCAAACATATATGTTTGTTTTAGAGAATGGTACAAAAGTATTGATGTACTGGTCACCCACCTCTAGAAAGAGGACATTACCCACATAGTAGAAGGTCCTTACATATCTGTTCTTGGATGGTCCCCTCCTGTCACATACCCCAATATTATAGGGAACCACTGCCCTACCTACATTTTGTGTTACCTTACTTTTGTTTTTCTTTATAGTTTTACGTCTTTATAAGTTGCTAGGTTTTATGTAGTTTTGAACATACATAGATGGAAATATATGTTCCTTTTTCTTCACTCAACTTTATTTTTTAAAGAGTCATCTATGTCGACTCATGTAGCAGTAGCAGTGGGTCATTCATTTTCTCTGATATATAGATTACTTTGTTGGAACATATCACAATTTAATTACCCATTCTATTGATGATAGACAATGAGACTCGCCCCTTTCGCCACCTTTTTTTTTTTCCGTAACAAAACAGTATTGCTAATGAATATTTTCATACCTGTGTCTTAGTGTACATGGGTATAAATTTCTGTATGGCTGTTGACAGATCAAATGGGTGGACCTACCTATACATATCAACTGTTTTCCAAAGTGGTTGTACCAGTTTACACTACTGTTGACTATTTATAAGAATTATTGTTGTTTCGGCCAGGTGCAGTGGCCGAAATCCCAGTGCTTTGGGAGGCCGAGGCAGGTGGATCACGAGGTCAGGAGCTCGAGACCATCCTGGCTAACACGGTGAAACCCTGTCTCTACTAAAAAAATACAAAAAAATTAGCCAGGCGTGGTGGCGGGCACCTGTAGTCTCAGCTACTCAGGAGGCTGAGGCAGGAGAATGGCGTGAACCCAGGAGGTGGAGCTTGCAGTGAGCCCGAGATTGTGCCACTGCACTTCCAGCCTGGGTGACAGAGCGAGACTCCGCCTCAAAAAAAAAAAAAAAAGAGAAAAAAGAATTATTGTTGCTCTACTACATAGTTGCCAACACTTGGTATTGATTGGCTTTGACATTTATATTTCTCAGTGGCTTTAATTTGCATTTTCCTGATCACTAATTAGGTAGAGCATCTTTTCATATACATTTTGCCCATTTATGTTTCCCTTTCTAGGAAATGTCTTTTTGTCCTTTATATTTTTCTATTAGATTGTCTCTTTTTCTTCAGGTTTTTACAAGTTCTTTCAAAGAGGCTGCTTATACTCATCCCTAATGTCAAGACATTAGTCTGGTAGTAAGATGAATAAAATGAATTTATTTGTCAGGATAGATATTGTTGCCAACTTCAGTCAGGATAGTTGCAATAGTGGCAAATCTAAATTAAAATTTTTTCTCCTTTCCTTTAACTATAAAGGATTCACTTTAAGAGATTTGGAAACTCTTCCCTTTGGAATTGCTCTTCCCATCAGAGATGCAATTTATCACTGTCGTGAGCAGCCTGCCTCAGACTGGCCAGAAGCTGTCTGTCTCTTGATTGGACGTCAGGATCTTTCCAAGCAGGCCTGCGAAGGAAACTTACCCAAAGGGAAGTCTGTGAGTATCAACATGGAAAGTTCAGAGTTCCAATTTTAGCCTTAAATAAAATCATAAAGTAGAAATGTTCTTCATTTTCCTTTAAGGCTTTTTCTAAGTATATATATCAGCTTGTCTTTTATATTATATGCCATATGGGGTTTCTAATTGTACGCATCTTATTAATTGTAAGTTGAGCATAGGAGCAGGAGATTTTGTGAATGTTCTATCTTGTGCCTGGATCTTTCTTTGCCTTGAGTCAGGACAAGTCCTGAGTGTAGTCGTGGAGACTACCATGGCTGTTTCCCTACTTGTACCACATTAGTAACTAACCACTTTGTAATTATTACATAGGAAAAGGGAGAGCACATATATCCTGAATTTGGATGGGTAATTATATATAAATATTTTCTACTGCGTATTTTTTGATGTGTTGAATTTTTTGAATTTAACCTTTTAAATAGGTGTAAACATACTTGTTTAATCACATAAAACTGTAGCCCCAGGGAAAACATGTGTTTTTTTCACTAGAGTTGTTTAAAAAGATGTCTTAAGCTATCCCTCCTAAAATACTGTCTTTCATCAATCTTCAAGTTTGTTTTTTTTTAAAATGCATTCTAGGAATCCTGCAAGTAGAAAGTAAAATTATTTCATTACTCTCCAATTATCTTTTTAAGTCATCCTCTCTTAAAAGTTGAAAAGGAAACTTTTAAAACTTATTCTAGAATTCTAGGTAACTTTAAAAAATAAACAGTAGAATCTCATCAAGGAAGATTCAGGAATAATAATTCCACTCCTGGTGACTCTTTTATGTTCATGTCCGTGAGAAGACAGTGTGGGAATTTGGCCTTACCTCTTAGTAGCTTTTGAATCAATACATAATAATCAGTACATTGTAACTATGAGTCACCTTAGGTCTTATTACGGCTTCTTCAGAGCCTATATCAAAACTTATTCCTAACCTCACAGTTGCCTAATGAGTACCCATGCTGGAGTCAGTTTCCATGGGCATCTGATTCTCCAGCAGGGTCATCCCAGCGCATCTCTCCCTTAATCTGCATCTCAATCACAGCTGTTTGTTGAATTAGTATTTATATCCTGTTTTAAACAGAAAACAAATCTTTTTGCTTATAATATGGCTTTCCTGTGAGAGAGAGCAGTTCAGCACCATTAGCATGAAAACATTAATCTGTATTTGAATGTCATCTTAAGTAATTCTGTCTAAATACAGTTTGTTCAGTTATTTGAGGCTACATTTTATAACTAATCCCATCTAAATTTATTTTGTCACTATTTGAGACTATATTTTATAGCTAACTCACCCATTAGAATATAGTTTTTTTAAAATTAGATATTTTATAGGAACCAAAATGAATTTTTAGGAACTAAAAGTGATTATTTGGTCATATCTACTTTTTTTTTTTTTTCAGGCTAACCTTGTTGTTTTCATATTAAATGTTGCAAAACTTTAACATTTCAACTCGGAGTTAATCTTTTGTTAAAAGAGTATAATACTGTTTTTGAGGGAATATGATATGATTCCATGCAGTTCACATCTGTGTTGCAGTTAGGTTTAATTATTTGGACTGGGAAGCACCATATTAAAGCACATGCTGGGCTTATGAGAACATGATGACAGTCAAGGAATTTACCCTCTTACTTGTTTTGCTGCAGTTCAGTACTTTTCCTTCTAAGAAATTTTTATTGGAAACACATTTTAAAAAAATAGTGAAAACTGGCTTGGTGAGGTGGCTCGTGCCTGTGATCTCAGCACTTTGGGGTGGCCAAGGTGGAGGACTGCTTGAGCCCAGGAGTTTGAGACCAGCCTAGGCAACATAGTGAGACCTCATCTCTACTTAAACAATTTTTTAAAAAAGTTTAGCCAGGTGTGGTGGTATGTGCATATAGTCCTAGCTGTTTGGGAGGCTGAGATGGGTGGATCTCCTTGAGGTCAGGAGTTCAAGACCAGCCTGGTCAACAGGGCAAGACTCTGTCTCTACAAAAAACAAAAAAAATTAATCTGGATGGGTGGTACACATACGTAGTCCCAGCTACTCGGGAGACTAAGGGGGAAAGATCGCTTGAGCCCAAGAGGTGGAGGTTGCAGGGAGCCATGATCCCACCACTGCACTTCCGGCCTGAGTGACAGAGTAAGACCCTGTCTCAAAAAAAAAAAAAAAAAAAGAAAAGAAAAAATAATGAAATCCAACCATGATCCTATCTATTTAAAGTGTAAAGTAAGAAAGTACTTTATTGTGTGACTTCCCCCAACCCTTGGTGTATATCCTTTCAGGCTTTTTTCCTTCTCCTTCTATTAATGAACAGACAATATTTAAATTAGCATTATTAGCAGTGACTAGTATTCATACTCTACTTGCAATAATTTGTTTCTTTTTTAAAATGATCAGGATGTAGTTTTTTTTATAGTTTATTCAGAATATTTCTCTGCTTGTGTCCAGCCTCTTGACTGTTGTCCTAAATTTAAATTTTCCCCCTTATTTCACGTAGCAAATATTTCTAAGTAAGGAATATAGTACTTTTGTTTGTTTGTTTTGATTTTTGTTTGTTTGTTTGAGACAGAGTCTCACTCTGTCACCCAGGCTGGAGTACAGTGGCGTGATCTCGGTTCACTGCAACCTCTGCCTCCCGTGTTCAAGTGATTCTTCAACCTCAGCTTCCCCAGTAACTGGGACTACAGGCGTGCGCCACTGCATCTGGCAAGCTAATTTTTGTATTTTCAGCAGAGACCAGGTTTCACTGTGTTGGCCAGGCTGCTCTGGAACTCCTGACCTCAGGTGATCCGCCCGCCTCGGCCTCCCAAAGTGCTGGGATTACAGGCGTGAGCCAGCAATATAGTACTTTTTAAAAAGATTTGTAGAGTCGAGTCCTGGTATATATTGCAGCCCCAACCCATCCGTGCTTTGGAAAACGTATTTTCTCTGTGCTTACTGTAGTCGTGGAACATCAGCCTATATATTTTCGTGTTCAGTAAGTGCATGTTGACTGCTTTTTAAATTATTATTACAATAAAGTCTGTTACTCAGGTGCTCTCATCAGATGTTCCTTCAGGAACAGAAACTGAGGAGGAAGATGACGGGATGAATGACATGAATCACGAGGTCATGTCATTAATATGGAGTGAAGATTTAAGGGTACAGGATGTGCGAAGGCTTCTTCAGAGTGCGCATCCTGTCCGCGTCAACGTAGTGCAGTACCCGGAGCTCAGCGACCACGAGTTCATTGAAGAAAAGGAAAACAGGTGAAAGAAGACACTGTGCACTATCTCTTGTCATGTTTTATTGTTACATTTGGGTCTTGTTTATATTTGTTTTTCCTTCAAGTTTTTAGCATTTAAAACCCTAAAGAGATTTAAAAGATACTTTCAAGTTAAAATGTGCCCTCTGTTTTAAGCTTTCATCCAACTTCAACAAACCACGTGTGTTAGCAAAATATCTTTGGCTTTTGAGGACATAATGGTTGTATTTCAGATCTTCCTCCTCTTGAAATACGTATAACAATTTACTCTTTAGAAAAGGTGAATGTAAAACCATTTTGCCTGGTAGTTCCCTTAAGAATTTACAAACAAAGAAAACACTGGCCTTGTTTTTCTGTGTCTTGATCAGGATAGATTTTGAGGTTAGTGGGGTTTTTAGTGTAGTTTAAACTTACATCAGTATTTTTTTTTTGATATGATAGATAATACTCCAAATAAATAGATAAGGCAAACTAGATAAGCCTTTCTTCTGCTACTCCCCTGCACAGGATACATCCCTTGATACATTTTAAGACTCAGTGGTAAACGACATCACATGCCTGTGACATTCCAGAGCTATTCTCTTGGGACACTTCTATTTTAAAATTCTCTCCTGTTCTTTTATCTGCTTGTGTCTATTGTCTGTCATTCATCTGCCGCTGTTTTCTAGTTCTTACTTTTTTTATGGTACTGCTTTGAGGGGAAGGGTCACCCACATTCAGCCACAGGCTGCTGAAGATCTGAATTAGTTGTGATTTCCCTATCAACTGTTTCTTCCCCACAAGTCCCCAGTTATTAGTCGCCTGTGAATAAGGAGATGGAGTGACTTGAGTTAAGAGCTAGGATTTATGAGCATGACCTCTAGAGCCAGGCGTGGCCATGCTGTGCTGGGTGACTTTGGTTAAATTACTTTACCTCTTGTTGCCTCAGTTGCCTCATCTGTAAAAATAGGCATTCCTCATGGGATGGTGCTATGTATCAAGTGAATTATTTTTACATAGCACTTAGAATACTGCCCAGTACATAGTAAAGCTCAGTGCAGTCAGCCATTATTAGTAGTAGAGTGCATTGATTCTAAGATGCAATTTTTTTCACTTTTTAATATCTCTGAAATCAGATGTGTATTTCAGTGAACAGGTGTCATAGTTTAATTGGCAGTGCTTTTTCTTTCTTAGTATGTCATGAAATAATGATACATCTTATCAGTGGCATCTTATATTCAGGGGATATAATGTTCTTCTCATTATAATTGTGTTACTTCTGCAAAGTTGAAGTGAATTATGTATACGATTTCCTCTAAAAAAATTCTATGGGCTGCAGCAGCCTCTCGGTTTTGAATTTTCCTGATTCCAAATTAATGTGGTGGTTGTGTTCCCAGAGAATCTTTAAGACAGAAAAATTTTTCTTTCCAGTTAGCTAGAAAAGCAGTTATGTGTGTCCGGTCGAGGAGGGAGTATGCTTATGAATAGCTTTGTCTGCAGAGAAGATGTTCGTCACTTGTCAGCCTCTGAAGGGATGTTTCTGTGTCTTCAGATACAACTTGTATAAGCATTTCTTAGTTATAAATGCCCTACTTCTAAAATTTATTAGTTTTTTTTTAAGTGGCTATATGGAATGTTAAGCTGTTTTAACATAGGAACAAGTTGAAGAGTGGTATATTAATTTCACAGTAGAGCCCACAGAAACCATTTTAACCTTGAACATAGCTGATATGTAATGGTATTAGTCCTATAAATCTAGTCATCATGTAAGTGAAACCAGTCTGTATTTCCTGTGGAGCCATCATGAAATCCATTCACCTCTAATATAGGGACCTTGTTTCTTTTCTTGTGTACAGGCCACAAAAATGGCACTTCTGAGGCTGTATTGGCAAAAGGGATGGGAGGAGGATCCCACATGTACTGAGGACAGCTAGACTGAAATTAACACAGTGATAAAAACCCCAAAAGTACTGTATTTTCCTTTGAGAAGGTTAGCATCCATCAGAGTGGAATTTTAAATTTCTTTTTTTTGAATGCCTAGAGACAGTTGGCTTGGTTTATAAGCCAGGTGGTTTTCATTCAATGTCAATATGAAACAAAACAAAGGAAATATGTCTCTCCCTAAGAGTGTAATAGGAACAAGAATATTAAAATGAAAATAATCATGTTTGGGTAGTTCACTCACATCTTTGTATGAATTTACTTTGAGACAACTTCGTCTTACATAGAATACCTTTTGAAATATTTACAGATGATATTTCAATTGTGCTTTGCTGTAAAAATTTTCACACGTTGGTTTTTACTTTAATTACAGATTGCTCCAGTTGTGTCAGCGAACTATGGCTCTTCCTGTAGGACGAGGAATGTTTACCTTGTTTTCGTACCATCCTGTTCCCACAGAGCCATTGCCTATTCCTAAATTGAATCTGACTGGTATGTTAAATTCTGGACTCAATGAGAAAGGAAAATGATTAAGTACATGCGTTAAGTGTAGTTCTTTAAATTAGTTAAGATGAAAGAAATGCTCCCTGTATCCCCAGTGATTTTTAAATATTCCTAATAACTGCTATAGTGGTTATCAAAGCTCAAATACCTCGTCAAACTAAACCTTGAGAGAAGCAGATTATAGCTCGTTACTCATTTTTGCTTTTTAATGAGGTGATTTCAAGATATAAAAAGTCACTTGGAGAAGTTCAGAAAGATATTATTGATAATGACGAGTATTAAATTTTGAATAATCTTAAGTATAATATATAAAAATATTTAGTCTTAAAATGTCTTATGTCATAGTTTGGACAGATGATCATTGTATAAATCAAGGAATGTACTAAGCAAAAAGAGAAAAAAATGGTTACTTACAGTATTCCCACTCTTCTGCGTCACTCGTTTTAACATTTTAGTATATATGTTTCCCAAGTTTATTTCCACATATTTATAATTTTATATTTGTTTAATTATCAGAAAATTTAAATCTATTTTAGTTATTTTTCTTAAAATTTACAGTGAACATCCTTTTATATTTAGCAAATGTGTGTGTTTATAATTATGTGTATGTATTGTATACATACATGTGTTTTTAATTGATACATTCATTTTTATTTGCTTCCGAGTATTTCATTCAGTGGATATACCATAGTTTACAGAAGCAGCCTGGTATTGTTGAAAATTACAGTTTTTGATATTATAAACATTGTTTGGGCATATTTGTCCTATGTACTTAGACGCAATGCTTAGAAGTAGAACTCTTAGGACACCAAGATGAATGGTTTTAAGGAACATGTCAAATTGCTTTTCTGGTTGGCATGAGTTTTTATTTCTGCCATATATAACTGTAGTTATAGTCTTGATTACAGTGAGTTTTATAGTGCATGTCCACCTAATGCTGATTTGAATGTGTTCTGAAGGTGACAATTGCATAGTTGAAATTACCATTGAAACTCTATTGTAGTATATATGGTTTTGTGAAACCTGTACAAAATGTATGTATAATGTATGTAGTAGTGTATTATATATAGTAGTATATAAAGTATAATGTAATGTATAATAGTATATAATATATGCAAACATAATCGTACAGTATTTTAAATTGCATACTTTAAAAAATCCAGAGTTCCACTCAGATTTGTGAAAAGCGTGTGCTTTGAGCAGCATGCAGGAAATGAGATTGACTAAGTGAAGAACACATTCCCATCTCCATATCATGCTTATTCTGAGCCCTAATCTCATTAAGGGACATAGTGAGCAGAGTTGCTTTTAATATTTAAATTGTCTCAGAGGTAAAGCACCAGTGGCAAAATCGTAACAGTTATTGATTCTTGATGGAAGGCATGGTATATAGATGTTCATTTTAGTAGTCTTTCCAACTGTTTATATGAAAGATTTCGTAGAATAAATGTGGGTTAAAAAGAAAATCTCATGCAAAATTGGCTGATGTTAAAATGTATTCAATCTGGGTGATTTAGTACTCAAGTGATACTTGGGTGGGTTCTAAAAAATATATACATGCATCTTTTTTTCTGAATACATTTAATTGAATTTGCGTGATTTAAAATGTGCTTATGACATTAATCCAATGTTTTATTCTTTTAGTCATTCTGGTAGGCCAAAAAGAAAGGTTACCTGTTAATTTAGGAAAAAATATTTTCTTAAATAGTTGCTTAATCCACACTGATGTGACCTGTTGTACTTTTGTATGTTGTCATTGTCACTGAAGGAAATTTACCTCACCCTTTGCATTTTATTTTCTCTTGTGTGTGAGTGTTATGTCTTATGCATATGATGAATGAAAGTTTTAGAAAGGTTATTCAGTTTTTCCATATTGATATGTCTGCCTTTTTTGAGAAAGTGCAAGTGTAACTTACGAACTTATCACTCATTGTGGTGCTAACACTAGCAGTTGAGTTAGCTTTTAGGTACAAAAAGCGTTTAGTAAAGACAAATTAGTCTTACTTTGTGCTTTGTGTGTATATGTATACATGCTACAAATAAGACACTCAACATCTACTTAAAATTTATTTTACATAACATCTTAGAACTCTTTTAAAATGATATTTTTTTTTTTTTTTTTTTTTTTTTTTGAGACGCAGTCTCGCTCTGTCGCCCAGGCTGGAGTGCAGTGGCCGGATCTCAGCTCACTGCAAGCTCCACCTCCCGGGTTTACGCCATTCTCCTGCCTCAGCCTCCCAAGTAGCTGGGACTACAGGCGCCCGCCACCTCGCCCGGCTAGTTTTTTGTATTTTTTAGTAGAGATGGGGTTTCACCGTGTTAGCCAGGATGGTCTCGATCTCCTGACCTCGTGATCCGCCCGTCTCGGCCTCCCAAAGTGCTGGGATTACAGGCTTGAGCCACCGCGCCCGGCCTAAAATGATATTTTCAAAGCTCCAGTGAACTGGATAACTTTATGCAGTAGTTAAAATATTTATGTTAATTATTTTATCCGTGACTTAAGACAATATTCAAAATATATATAAAAAGATTCAATATTTGCTGTATATAATGTAGATCAAAAAGAAAAGAATCAACAAAAAATTCATAGAGAACATATAGCATTGTGAACATATAATTTACATTGCTTTTAAATAAATGGACCGTAAAAGTAAATCTAGTGAATGCCCTTTTGAAGTTCACTGGGTGACTCAAGTCTATAAAAGGATGCTTTTTATAAAGCTATCTCTAGACATTTTAAACAATAGCATATAATTAGATGTCTGTATGTATATAGAGAGAGAGAGAAAAAAAAAGAGAGGGGGGGTGCATATACAGGTAAGAGCTGTAGCAGATTTATTTAGGTTCTTTTTTTTTTTTTTTTTTTTTTTTTTTTTTTTTTTTGAGATGCAGTTGTCTGTTGCCCAGGTGGGAGTGCAGTGGCATGATCTTGGCTCACTGCAACCTCCACCTCCAAGGTTCAAGTGATTCTCGTGCCTCAGCCTCCCAAGTAGCTGGGACTACAGGCGTGCACTACCAGGCCTGGCTTTTGTCTCTTCTTAAGATGTCATTTTTCCTTAATGTCCATGGAAAAATATAGGATAGAACATTCGAAATTAACACCAATGTCATCAGATGTTGGGATTTATAACTTGTATAGTTTAGCAGTGATGTTAGTCTTCATTTTGGTTTCTAAGCTCTCTACTGTTTGAAAGAAAGATTTCAAAGCAGTGATTATCCCAATCATCTCTGTATAATGTTAAATTGGTATCAGTTATCTCATTATATAGCCTCATACATTTTAACAAAAAGGACCATGAACTGTTTAGACAGTGAAGGTTTTTCCAGTTTGCATTAAGTTTGACTCACATGTACAAAAGTTGTAAGTGGTCATAGAGACCTAACATTCCAGGCATTGATGGTTTTGAATGTAGAACATGTAAGTAATCTTGGTCTCAAAGATCTAGTCTTGGTTTTATGAATTTTTGTTCTCTCAATGTTAAATTTTGTTTGGCTGGATAGGGCGTGCCCCTCCTCGGAACACAACAGTCGACCTTAATAGTGGAAACATCGACGTGCCTCCCAACATGACAAGCTGGGCCAGCTTTCATAATGGCGTGGCTGCTGGCCTGAAGATAGCTCCTGCCTCCCAGATCGACTCAGCTTGGATTGTTTACAATAAGCCCAAGCATGCGGAGTTAGCCAATGAGTATGCTGGCTTCCTCATGGCTCTGGGGCTGAATGGACACCTCACCAAGCTGGCGACTCTCAATATCCATGACTACTTGACCAAGGTGAGAGCCTGTGCTCCCAGTGCCTGGCTAGCAGTAGCTCCTACTTGCTCTGTTTGCTCTTCTTTCTTCATTCTTATACTTCTAAGTCCATTTGTCTCACAGTACATGGAATAATCTTTCTAAAGCGTAAATCAGAGCATGTCACTTCCTTGGTCAAAGCCATTTAATTAATGATCTCCCGTTGCTCTTTTTTTTTTTATTTTGAGTAAGACGGAGTAGAATTTAATGAGTGACAGAAAAGCTCTCAACAGCGAGAGGGGACCCAAAGGTGGGTTGCCGGCCACAAGGCTGAATCTAGGGGTTCTTATGGGCGTGAAATGAGTATGCATGCTGATTGGTCTGTGGGTATGCTTGAGAAAGCACCATTTAGAAATAGGCACGATAGTGTAGAGGACCAACTGGGGAAGGACAGGTACACGTAAAGTAGGTGAAGGATAAGGACCAATCAGGAGAGAGCGTGCCAAACAGGAATGAGAGCTCTCTGATCCATGGATGTATCCGGAACTTGTAGCTTGGTTTTCTGGCTTTCGACTGTCCTTGGCTTGAAGGTTGAGTTTCACCTGAGAACTTACCTACCTCCTATTGCTATCAATCCCCGCCCTGAAGAAGTACATCTAACTGCTGTTAGGATAGGCATGATGACTGTTCTAACTGCTTCATGCTGACAGAGGATGTTGTTTTGGGAAGCAGCAGTCAGGTCTCTCTTACAGGCCTATCTAAGGGTCCCTGGTAAAAGGGAGCCATCAACCGAGGTTCCATTTGCATGACCATTTGGAGTTTGATGGCCTCTAGGCGAGAAAAAACACATTTTACAAGGAGGTTAAGTACACATGAACCAAATGTGAGTATTGCAATGAGAGCATAAAGAGGAACTAAAAGGGGGAAAATCCATGCCCGTATATTAGGGAAACCTAGAAAGGACAGAAAGAAAACCTCTGAAAATGGAGTGTTCTATTCCAGGATTTTGCAAAATAGGGTTGTCATGGGCATGTCCCCCTAGATCATTAGATATGTTATAATTAGGCATTGCAATGCCTTTAAGTAGATTTCTGACCATAGGCTGCAGAATCCAGTAATGCCCGATAATCTCCTTAGTTAGCTGAGGGTCTTGGGGAGAGGGGAAGAGAAAGTGGGTCCAATTCTCTTCTTGCCCAGTGCCCTGGTCCCTTCTGACAAGACCAGGCCTAGGTTCTTCACTGAAGTCTGAGGGAGTTGAGCCTTGGACTTTGAAACTTTATGTCCTCCGTCAGTTAGAAATTTATGAAGAGCCTTACTGCCTTTCTGAGAAATTTCCTCAGTTGGGGCACAGAGGAGAGTGTCATCTACATATTAAGACTTTAACTTGAGTTTGAAAGAACTCAGAGAGATCTTTTGACAATGCCTGCCCAAACAGGTGGGGGCTGTCTTGGAATCCCTGCGGTAACACCACCCAGGTTAGCTGGGTAGTCTGGTTGGAGGGATCCCTGAATGCAAACAAGTTTTGGGAGTTGGGGTATAACGGTATGCAGAAAAAAGCGTCTTTTAATTCCAAGAATGCAAACCATTTAGTTTCCTCTGGTATCTAAGTTAACAAAGTATAGGGATTGGGAACCACTGCGTAAATTGGTTCATTACACCAATTACTCATTAAGGAGGTAGAGATCCTGGACCAGTCTCCATTCCCTGTTGGGTTTCTGTACTCCCGATATTGGGGACAAGGACTGTTGCAGGGTTTAACAAGGCCCTGCATCCTTAGGTTATTAATGATGGCTTCTAGCCCTTTCCTAGCTCCTGTTTTTAGGGGATATTGTCTTTGATTAGGGAAGAAGATGGGATCCCTGAGATGGATTTGGACCGGTGAGACTGTTGTGGCTCAGCCAGTTTTTCCTGAATTGCTCAAACCTCTGGATTAATATCAGTCTCTACCAGAGGGAGGCAAAGAGTCTGTCCTGGAGCCATAAGGATGGTGGTTCCCTTGTGAGCTAAAATATCCCTACCTCAGAGGAGTTGGGCTTTCAGGTATGATTAAAAAGCCATAGGTAAACAAAAGGTCTCCCTAGGTACAGCTAAGGGGTTGAGAAAAATATCTGGTCAGAGGCTTTCCTGAGATGCCCCTCACAGTCGTGCTAAGGGAGGAGGGGAAGCCCGGTTTGGAGAGGAGGACAGGAATGGCTGCTCTGGTATTGAGGAGGAAGTCCATCGTCTAAGTCCCTTTGGCCTCCAGAATCACCCAGGACTCATGGATGATAATACAGCCTGAGCTGTCAGAGCTGGGGAGGGGAGCCCTGGGACCCAGCAGTCCTGTTGGACCATTTGAGAAGCCGGCTCTGAACCTGGAGACGGACGTCTCTGAGGCAGTTTATCCTCCAGTGGTCTCCCTTACAGATTGAACAGGGCCGTGGGGGCTGCTTCTGGTATCGAGGGCAGTCTCTCTTTTAGTACCCCCACACTGATAACAGCTGGTCATAGAAGGAGAAGCTCCTTGGGGATCCAGAGGTTTTTATGCCTGTATGGCAGCTATTAGTGCCTCTGCCTTTTTTTCGTTCCTTTTTTTCCTTTTTCTTGGGCTTCCTCATGGTCCTGATTATAAAAGACCAAGGTGGTGACTTTCAGGAGATTCTCTAGGGTACTATCTGGTCCAATAGCTAAGTTTTTGCAGCATTCTTCTAATATCTGGGGCTGCTTGGGTTATAAACTTGTCTTTCAAAATTAACTGTCCTTTTATAGAGTCAGGAGAGAGATGTGTGTTTAATTAAAGGCTGTCTCAGTTTTTCCAGGAAAACAGAAGGGTTCTCTTCAGACCCTTGGTTTATGGTTGATAACTTAATGTAATTGAGAGACTTGGCTCTAGTTCTCAGACCTTCCAGTATGCATGCCTGAAAATGTTTTCTCTGCCACTTTCCTAGAGCAGTGCTGAGTCCCATTGAGGATCTTTGGTGGGTGCAGCCTGTTTGACTGTCAGAAAGGGCTCCCTGATTTCTTCCCCTTTTTGGTAGGTGCCGTAATAAGATGCAAACATTTTATCTCCAATTGTCTCAGCAACCTGTAAAGCCGTCTGCTTCTCTGAAGCTCTAAGTCTGGTTGAGAAGTAACATGATAGCCTTCCATGAAAGCTCAAACACTTGAGTAAGGTTCTGAAAGGCTTCAATATACCTATCAAGGTCGACAAAATTTTCCTAGATTTCCTTTTATCTGCCTCAAATCTTGTGAAGAAAAGGGGACTTGTACTTTGATAGGACCACATTCACTAGGCATTTCCTGCAAAGGAAGAAGTGATGCTGGAGCGTATCCAGATAGAACTCTTCTAACAGGATGAGGGTCAAAAGGGGGCCTGGATAACGGGGACAAGATGATCCAAGAGGAGCTGGGACCTGGGCTGGTGCAGGGGCCTCTGCCTCCTTCTCTAAGGAGACAGACTGTTTTTTCCCCTCTGTCTGGATTAAGTCTGCCTTGCTGGATATCACTGCTATAAGTGCAGGGTCTGTTCTACATTGCTGACAGAGCTTGGGGTTATCCCGCAGGGCAAAAAAGGCCTATACATATGGGATTTTTGACCATTTTCCTTCTCTGCGGTAGAAGAGATCTAGCTATTGGATAGTATTATAATTAATATTTTCCCCAGCTGACTAGGTCTGCCCATCTTCCAACTTCTAGCTGGGCCAAGCCTTGGTACTGATAAATGCCAGGCATTTTTTCTTCAGAGTCTGAGGATCGAAGGAGTCCCAGTGTCTCAAGATGCACTTGAGAGGAGTGCAGGCTACCCATTTAGAAAGAGAGAGGGGAGAAAAACGCATCCTTAGTCTTTCCCTCTGCCGTCCTGGAGTCCAAGGCATCTCTCAGGCTTGCCTTGGTCGTGGATGTGCTCGCAGCCGCCATTCATGACCAGGGGAGGATCAAGCCAGCAGGAACCGTCCCGTTCACCTGCACTCAGCCTTGACCCTCCTTGTTGACTGCCTTTGATTTCTCTGTCTGAATTCTATATAAGCTTGAGACTAAGATGAATCCAGGGGGTTCCTGCATATTATTTGTCTATAATGTTCATTTGGCTGGCAGTTTATTTAGCTTCATCAGGCATAACCCAGCATCCTGCCATGAAAAGAAGCAATTTATCAAAGAGACACATAACTAAGTAACATTTCTCAGAAAAGCAGTAGGGAAAACATGATAGGAAAGATTGGAAGTCTTTGTCCGACACCGGAACAGGCTGTCGGGGACTGGGGGCCAGTCTAGGGTCCTTCGGATAACACCAAGGTACCCTTGGCCAGATACCTTTAGTTGCCCCAGGACCTTATTCTGATCCCATACAATGGCTGAACTTCTGTGAAGGGAAACTGGTTTAAAACAAGGTTAACATTCCCAACACCAGAGGAGAAAGAGGGATCAACCATTGCTCTTAATATACATTCTAGGAGCTGGTGTGATCCTATTCACTTCTGCAGCCCTAGTTGTTACCACTGTTCTTTTTTTTTTGAGATGGAGTCTTGCTCTGTCACCTAGGCTAGAGTGCAGTGGTGAGATCTCATCTCACTGCAACCTCCGCCTCTGACGTTCAAGTGATTCTCCTTCCTCAGCCTCCTAAGTAGCTGGGGTTACAGGTGTGCACTATCACACCTGGGTAATTTTTGTATTTTTGATGGAATCGGGGTTTCACCATGTTGGCCAGGCTGGTCTTGAACTCCTGACCTCAGGTGATCTGCCTGCCTCGGGCTTCCAGAGTGCTGGGATTATAGGCGTAAGCCTCTACACCTAGCCCCACTCTTCTTCTTGCTCCCCCACGCTCTAACCATACAGATTGACTATTTTAGCTCCCTGGCAAACTAAACTCTTTCACTTCACAGCCTTATTTTTTTTTAAGGAATCTTTATTTATATAAATATATAAAATTCACATACCATATAATTCACTGTTTAAAGTGTATAGTGCAGTGGTTTTTAGTATATTCACAGAGTTGTGCATCCATCACTGCTGTTAATTTTAGAACATTTTCTTCACCCATAAAGGAACCTTGTACCCACTAGCATTCCTCTTGTGCCCACTCCCCATTCCTCCACCCCACCCCCACCTTCACTTCAGCTCCTGCCAACCATTTATCCTCCATCTCTATGGGTTTGACTTTTCTATACCTTTCGTATAAATGGAGTCATACAAAATGTGGTCTTTTAGGATGGGCTTCTTTCACTTAGCCTGGTAATTTCAGGGTTCATCCGTGTTGTACCATCTATCAGCAATTCATTCCTCTTTGTTGTTGAATAAATGTTTTATTTTATGAATGTACATTTATTCATAAGTTGATGGATAGTTGGGTTATTTGGACTTTTTAGCTATTACGAATAATATTGCTGTGAACATTTGTATACGTGTTGTGCGGATGTATGTTTTCATTACTCTTGGGTACATACTTAGGAGTGGAATTGCTGGGTTATATGGTAACTGTTTAACTTTTTGAGGAACTGTAAACTGTTTTGCATAATGACTGCACCATTTTACAACCCTGTCAGCTATACATGAGAGTTCCAGTCTCTCCATATTTTTGCCAACACTTGTTATATTGTGTTGAGTCCAGCCTCATTCTTTTGCGTGTGTCTTTCCACTTGTCCCAGCACTGTTTTTTGAAGACTGCCCTTTACCTATTGAATTGTCTTGGCACTCTTGTGGTCAGTTGATGTCAATGCGAGGGTTTATTTCTGAATCACCTCAGAACCATTTATATGCTGTTTTATTACCTGAAACAGTCTTCCTCACCTTCTAAACTTGAGTGTCCCCTTTCCTGCTACTGTTCCTGGCTAATTTGTTTTCATCCTTCAGGTCATAATATAAATTTCTTTGTATAATCTTTAGAGATTTCATCCCTAATAATCCTCTAGTCCCTCCCAATCTAAATTAAGCTCTTTTAAAATACTCTTTCATAATACTTTGTACTTTCTTATTGTACTACTTTTTAATAATATATTTGTTTATATTTTTTAATTTAACACTTTTTTTTCCTATTAAGACATTAGGTCCATGAGAGCAAGGACCATGTTTGTTTAGTTTACCACTATATTCTCGGTGCCTCTCATTGTGCCTGTCAACATAAAAGTACTTCTTGAAAGTGGCAGGCAGTATTTTATTTTAAACTACATATTTGTTTTGTTTCTATCTTAGGGCCATGAAATGACAAGCATTGGACTGCTGCTTGGTGTTTCTGCTGCAAAACTAGGCACCATGGATATGTCTATTACTCGGCTTCTTAGCATTCACATTCCTGCTCTCTTACCCCCAACATCCACAGAGCTGGATGTTCCTCACAATGTCCAAGTGGCCGCAGTGGTTGGCATTGGCCTTGTGTATCAAGGGACAGCTCACAGACATACTGCAGAGGTCCTGTTGGCTGAGATAGGTATGGGATTAATAGTGCTGAATCTTCATAGGCATGCACTTTCCACTCCACATAAATCCAAGTAAAAATGATAGTAAAATTATAAAAATTAAGGAAAGACAATAGTAGCTTTTGTGAGCAAAGAATGATCTAGTACTAATTAAAAAAAAAATCTCTAAGTAATGTTATCCAAGGCTGATGTAACTTCAGGTTATTAACCTCCATATTTATTTGCTAGCTTATTACTGAATTCCAGTGGTCACATTTAATGAGGTACCTGTGGTTTTAATCATATATGAGTATGCTGTTTATCCTGCTATGTCTATACCAGCAATGTCTAGCAGTGGCCTGCACTTAAAACTCAAAGAGTAGATTGTTTTGGTCCCTGAGAGACACTAAACTATACACATCACAGTGTTTACTGTGTTGGATACAGCACTTCCAATAGAAGTCGAGTAATTGACTCCTGCTTTCCTCCTTTACATGCTGGTGGGTATGTTGGTGATGAACCTGGAAATGGTAAGGTCCACACACTCACTTTAGTGAAGTGTCTCTGTTTCTTACTCGGTCCAAACTTTTTGGAAATCTGTATTATGTGTTGTCTTTTTCTGCCTAATGGAAGTGTTATTGGCATTATTAATATGCTCAAAAATTTAGTTACATATTTGTATGTCCTATTCAAGATCTTTTCTATATGCATTTCTGAATATATTGTTAAAGATGTATTATTTAGTATAATGGTATCAGATAGCTATTGCCACAGTGATGCTTCATACATACAGGCATAACATTGGCCCAGGCAGCTCTGCTTTAGGCTGTAGCTGTGTAGCTGGCTGCTCTGCTGCTGTTCTGCCTCACCTGCCTTATTCTGGGACCCAGGCTGGAGGGTGTGTTTCTCTCGTGGTGTTGATAGAAACCTAAGAGAGAACCAGTGAAGACCGGGACCCATAATTTAGTCTATTGTAATGATAGATGAAATTATTCCCAAAGTTGAAATGTTTCTGCTATCAAAATACATAGTAGCATAAGTTAGAGATCTGAAAAACACTTATTCAGAAAATATTCAACACTGGTTGTTAAAGCATGTTCGTCTGGAAAGTAGTTTACCATTCTTTGGCTACATCATGATTATGATGATGATGTCTAATGATGTCACTGCACAGTCTCACAGCTGTGGCATACTTCTTTCATACTGTATATAGAAGATTTCATCTTTAATTCATATGTATGTGCCTTTTTATAGGATTACTCTCAGAATGTACATTAAAAATTCTGTTTGTATAGATCATTGTTATAAGTGGTTTTTAAAACAAATTTTGTATAATACTCATTGAGTTGATGGTCTGTAAAATGCTTTTTTTGGTTAACTTTTAGAACTTTTTAGATTGTTTTAATAATCCTTTGTTGTTATGTATAAACATTACAGTGATTACCTTTGTGTGATTTTTTTTTCTTTAATTTTATTTATTTATTTATTTATTTATTTATTTATTTATTTATTTTGAGACAGAGTCGTGCTCTGTCGCCCAGGCTGGAGTGCAGTGGCGTGATCTCAGCTCACTGCAGCCTCTGCCTCCAGGGTTCAAGCAATTCTCATGCCTCAGCCTACCAAGTAGCTGGGATTACATGTGTCTGCCGGCATGCCTGGCTACTTTCGTAGTTTTAGTAGAGATGAGATTTCTCCATGTCGGCCAGACTTGTCTTAAACTCCTGACCTCAAGTAATCCTCCTGTCTTGGCCTCCCTAAGTGCTGGGATTATAGGCAAGGGCCACCACGCCCAGCCTTTTTTCTTTTTTTTTTTTAATTGCATTTTTTTCCTATCGGGATAAAATTTCAGGAGTGTGAAAATTTTTTTCAGAGGGAAGGGTTTTAATACATAGTACATTTTGTCATTTTCAACAAGGTAGCATTAGGGTTATAGGATGCTTTTTAAAAGTATGAATTTTATATCCAGTCAGACTTCTGAGATCAATGCACAGAAATTCTGCCATAGTAGGGCTCATTATTATATAGACTCGAAATAAATGTTGAAACATAATATTCAACAATAATATAAGCAAGTGACCTCCTTATTCATTATCATCATTTGAACATGTTTCGCCACATGTGATGAGTGAATTTGAAAGTAATGAAAGCAAAATGTAAGATATTTTGTTGTAGCTGTTGTTGCGATGCTGTCTCACTCTGTCGCCTAGACTGGAGTGCAGTGACCTGATTTCGGCTCACTGCAACCTCTGCCTCCCGGGTTCAAGTGATTCTCCTGCCTCAGCCTCCCGAGTAGCTGGGATTATAGGCACCTGCCACCCTGGCTAATTTTTGTATTTTTAGTAGAGACATGGTTTCACCATGTTGGCCAGGCTGATCTCGAACTCCTGACCTCAAGTGATCCACCTGCCTCGGCCTCCCGAAGTGCCGGGATTACAGGCATGAGCCAGCAAACCCAGCCGAGATGTTTTTTAAAAAAATAAAACTTTTTTTTGAATACTCTTCCCTTTAAAAATGTTTTCTATTACTTGGTAATTTTTTTTGGTAAGACTCAAAGTTTCATAGTATTTGAATATCATTGCTTATAAAGACTTAAATTGGCAAAATAAAAACTATTTTGGGCCCTTTTTTTTTTTTTTTAGGTAGGTAAACCTACATTTGTGGACACCATAGTGTCATAACTTTCTGAATGGAGTTATATTCCATTCGTATCGCCAGTGCAACTTGCTAGAAAGTTAATTCTAAGATTTTTATGAGTTGCGATTTTGAGAGGCTAGTTTGAACTGTGTCGCTTTTCTTTTTACAGGACGGCCTCCTGGTCCTGAAATGGAATACTGCACTGACAGAGAGTCATACTCCTTAGCTGCTGGCTTGGCCCTGGGCATGGTCTGCTTGGGGGTAAGCATAGTCTGTGCCTTCCCATGCTTCAGTTAGGACATCTACATGTTGAAACAAATAACCTTGACACCTAAACCTGAATACTGTCCCTTACTATGACTTAATCTGCTGCCCAGCTCTCTTGTCTTTTTGGATATTTTTCAAAGTACCAGATTTGCAAATGGAGAGAAACTGTGGTCAAGAGTGAGACTTTAAGATTTATTTTCCTCCAACTTACAGTGTTCATGAACAAACTAAAGGGAATGAAGTTTTTTTTTTTTTTCCAAGTGTTCAAGACATACAATGAATAAGTGACAGCCCACTATGATTGAAAACAGAAAACAGTGAAAACGTATATGATCGGGAGCCTTAAGAGTCTATAGTAGCTGCCTGAAACAAACCCTAACCCCCTTTTGCCATGGTGGTGTTCACTGTGTATCCCAGAATGTTTCCCAGTAACATCTTCCTTGTGACAGAATGCAATATCAGATTGACCCGTCTTTAACTGCATCCAAGAGATGTGTACAGAATTACCAGAAACATTTCATTAAATGATTGTTTCACTTGAAATGTGGTTCCCCTTAAAAAACCACCAATACATTGTTATGGTCAAACTAAATGATATAAAGAAAGTTATAAGGCCAAGGCAGTCAGGTCACCTGAGATCGGAAGTTTGAGACCAACCTGACCAACATGGGGAAACCCCGTCTCTACTAAAAATACAAAATGAGCCGGGTGTGGTGACACATGCCTGTAATCCCAGCTACTCAGGAGGCTGAGGCAGGACAATCACTTGAACACAGGAGGCAGAGGTTGCGGTGAGCCGAGATCGCACCATTGCACTCCAGCCTGGACAACAAGAGCGAGACTCCATCTCAAAAGAAAAAAAAAGTTATAGTGGAAGGAATTTTTTCTCATGTGTGTTCTGAAAATCCACCCTGTGGTTGACCATCTGTTGGGGCCTTGAATTCACACTGGCACATGAGCTAAAGAGGCTGGTAGTATAATGGAAAAGAATTGGCTGGGTGTGGTGGCTCACACCTGTAATCCAGGCACTTTGGGAAGCCGAGGCGGGTGGATCACGAGGTCAGGAGTTCGAGACCATCCTGGCTAACACAGTGAAACCCTGTCTCTACTAAAAATATAAAAAAATTAGCCAGGCATGGTGGCGGGCACCTGTAGTTCCAGCTACTTGGGAGGCTGAGGCAGGAGAATGATGGGAATCCAGGAGGCGGAGCTTGCAGTGAGTCATGATCATGCCACTGCACTCCAGCCTGGGCGACAGAGCGAGACTCTCTCAAAAAAAAAAAGTAATCACACAGGAATTGCAACTTGAATTCTGGTCCTAACTAGTGAGTCAAGTCATTTAACTACATTATTGTCTATTGCTTGATCAGCTTCATGGATTGTTGATGGCCATGTTTTATATGTAGCCCTGCAACTTACTATAATAGCTGTATAACCTTGGGCTTAATCCCTCTATGCCACACTTTCCTTATTTATAAAATGGGGTTTTAATAGTAGCTATTTGATATGGCTGTTCATTCATGTTAAACACACAGAATAGTACCTGACCCAGAGCATACATTCAATAAATTACTATCATTATCATAGTTATTGTTGTTGGAAAAATTCTTACGTACAATAATGAAAGTATTCAGGTATTTACAGTTCAGGTTTCAATTATATAACTAATATTTTTCTTTATTGTTAAATGTAACTAACTCTAAAGCTCTTACGTATTTTAAGACAGTACTTAAAGTTGAACATTCATGTATTAAAACTTTTGTGAGAATTATTAAACATTAATAACTCATGATTTATTAACTCATGATTAATGTTTGCTTTAAATTGGAAATAAAAAAACCCAAAACCTGAAATAACCTGCTTTGAGGTAAGTTAATTCATTTTTATAGTTATGGGTATATGTTGTGGATCTTCCTCCATAAGATTTTTTTTGACTTGTCTGTTACCGTCTTTTCCAGCATGGCAGCAATTTGATAGGTATGTCTGATCTCAATGTGCCTGAGCAGCTCTATCAGTACATGGTTGGAGGACATAGGCGCTTTCAAACAGGAATGCATAGGGAGAAACATAAATCGCCAAGTTATCAAATCAAAGTAAGTACACATCAAAGTGACAGATCAAAAGTCTGGAAGCTAGGAAGTTAATTGGGAAATACTAGTGTTCATACTAACACTGGTAAATATGTTAATTTTAAGCATAGCTAGTCTAGTATTCAGAGGAATTTTATAATAATTCAGAGCTCTTTTACATGCATAAACTCTTCTTTCAATAGGAGGGAGATACCATAAATGTGGATGTGACTTGTCCAGGTGCTACTCTAGCTTTGGCTATGATCTACTTGAAAACCAATAACAGGTATTTCTACCCACCCACCCTTCCTTCTGCCATGATAGTGTGATATCCTCTCTCACCTTGGTTGTAAAATTCAGTTATCTCATGTGTTTATTTCTCCTGTACTGGATTAAGCTGATTTTCCTTTCAAATACTGTAAGTTTTTGGAGGAAAACTTGCAATATTTGAAGTTATAAAGATTTTACCTAGAAATAATATATTTGGCTATTTTAATGGTATTTGACAATATAGTTTTCAATTTCTGTTCATTTCTGTTTTGTAGTTGATGTCAGTAATACCCAAACAATGCCCCTGTTTGTTTTCATCAGTTTAGCATATTGCTGTGAGGACTGGTTAAGTCAGAAGTACTTATCATTAGTCTGATCTTGGTTACCTGTAAAACAATGGTTTTTGCCTACTTCAAGAGCTTTTGTAATTACCAAACCATCTACTTTCCCAACTTGCTATATTAGTGCTGACGCTTGAAAGTAGACCTTTGGCATTTATGCTTACACTTTGCATAGAAGAGTAAGTTGAGTACAGGACATTATGCCATGTATTAAGTCTACTAATTAAAAAAAGTTCTAAGATTCAAGGAACTTTTCAGTGTTCTACATTTTTCCCTTTAGAAAAAGTAAATGTGTGCAGAATTAACGAAGTGTTTAAAAATAGGTATTTATCATTTACTGTTTGGATGAATGTGTAGGGCAGTGCTTCCTTGGCACTGGGGATATTTCATTGAGCAAAACTAAAAATATCTGCCCTCATGGAGCTTATGTTATAGTAAGACATACATGTACATCTATAATAACTATTACGTTAGAAGGTGTAAAGTATTGTGAAAAATGTGTAGAGCAGTAGTGGAGTGGGAAGAAATGTTTTGAAACAGATCTTGAGATTCTTGATTGTCTTGCTCTCTACTTGAGCAGTGTCCCTTACTGTTTTCCTCCACCACCAGATCTATTGCGGATTGGCTGCGAGCCCCTGACACCATGTATTTGTTGGACTTCGTGAAGCCGGAATTTCTCTTGCTTAGGGTATGCTTTGTCATTTTTCATTTGTGTTAACATGAGAAGTCTGTTTATGGTTCTTAAACTTAGCTTGTAAGCCGGGCACAGTGGCTTATGCCTGTAATCCCAGCACTTCAGAAGGTTGAGACAGGAGGATTGCTTGAGCCCAGGAGTTTGAGACCAGCCTGGGCAACATAGGCTGGTCTCCATGAATGAATGAATAAATGAATAAATAGCAAACACAAATGTCTTTACAAGAGAGCCTTTTATTTTTAATTTGTCATGCATATCTAATTGGCAGTGTTCATTTGAAATTTCGCAAATAGGACTTTGGGAATCCCAAGAAAGGTAACCACATTGATATATAATACTTGGAGTGATGTTTCACTTTCTCACATTATCATTCAAAACTTCCTAAAAAGCAACAAATGATGAGGACTTTTTTACTGCTTTATTTTACATTTTTGGATTACTATCAGGGATTTAATAATACTGTTAAGGTTGAATCTAAAGAAAATAACAATTTGACTTAATTGTCTAAAATTTTCCCTCTAATTCTTTTTTTTCTGATGTTTAAAATGAGCATATGGAAGCTTTTAAATTATGATGTAGATAGAGCTATGATTCTTTCCTTTGTGATTTTTTTTCTTTTCCAGAGTACGTTTTAAAAAGTACCCCCCAAGCCCTCTAAACTTTGATGATGTTCAACTCAATTTTAGTTTTTCTTTGTTAAAATTTAAATCTTTATTTTAATGAGTAGTTTAGGTTGATACTACAGATGGTTCCCAACTTAGGATTTTTAACTTAACCATAGTGTGAAAGTGGTACTCATTCAGTAGAAACTGTATTTCCAATTTTGAATTTTAATTTTTTCTTGTACTCCTGGCGGTATGACGCTCTCCTGGTGTTGGGTAACGGCAGCAAGCTGCAGCTCCCAGTCAGCCATGCAGTCGTGAGGGTAAACGACCCATCCTCCACAGTTTACTTTGAGAATTTATAGTAATTTCACTCAATTATAGGCTAATGTGAGTGTTCGGAGCATGTTTAAGATAGGCTAGGTCGAGCTGTGATGTTTGGCAGGCAAGGTGTATTAAATGTGTTTTCTTTTTCCTTTTTTTTTTTTTCTTTTTTTTTTAATAAGATGGAGTCTCACTCTGTTGCCCAGGCTGGAGTGCAGTGACACCATCTTGGCTCACTGCAACCTTCGCCGCCTGGGTTCAAGCTATTCTTGTGCCTCAGCCTCCTGAGTAGCTGGGACTACTGGCATGTGCCACCATGCTCGGCTAATTTTTGTATTTTTAGTAGAGATGGGGTTTCACCATGTTGGCCAGGCTGGTCTCGAACTCCTGACCTTCAGTGATCTGCCCGCCATGGTCTCCCAAAGTGCTAGGTTTACAGGCATGAGCCACTGAGCCTGGCCTAAATGTATTTTCAGCTTAAGGTATTTTCGACTTACAATAGGTTTATTAGTGCCTGTAAGCATTAGGGCACTGATGCTTAGTGCCCTAAGCATTTGCATATACTTATTTTTCCTGTATTTGCATATACTTATTTTTCAAAATTCTCATCAGTCGGGAACTGATTCTTAAATTGTTCTGTTTGTTATTATCATTGTTATAAAGTCTGTGAACTTTACCTGCTCTAATTAATTTTATCTCTGTTGCATTTTTAAGACACTTGCTCGATGCCTGATTTTGTGGGATGATATTTTACCAAATTCCAAGTGGGTTGACAGCAATGTTCCTCAAGTAAGTACATACAATGAATATCATATCTTTAGTAGCATAAAATTATGATATCTTATGGGATTTTTCAAAATTCTGTAAAATATTTTTTCTTATGAAGGCAATATTGATGATCAGGATACTTCTTAAAGACCTAAGAACTTTCATTTTAAGATTCTGTGCTGCACAGACCACAGTCTTCTCTTTTAGCCTCAGGTCCCTAGAAATTGTAGTTTTTAAAAATTAAATATGAGTATCAGTGTTGTGTGGCAGTTAAAAAATGAAAGAAAAAAACTAAACGTTTGCCAAAATACTCTAAAAAAGTGTTCTTGATATTTTTATCATAATTAAATACACATTTCTTTTAATTTTTTTTTTTTGAGATGGAGTGTCACTCCGTTGCCCAGGCTGGAGTGCAGTGGTGCGATCTCGGCTCACTGCAAGCTCCGCCTCCCGGGTTCCTGCCATTCTCCTGCCTCAGCCTCCGAGTAGCTGGGACTACAGGTGCCCGCCACCACGTCCAGCTAATTTTTTGTATTTTTAGTAGAGACAGGGTTTCACCATGTTAGCCAGGATGGTCTCGATATCCTGACCTTGTGATCCGCCCTCCTTGGCCTCCCAAAGTGCTGGGATTACAGGTGTGAGCCACCATGCCTGGCCTAAATACACATTTCTAAGATGCTATTTTACTTCATGACAATTTTAGATCTCCTAATATAATAACTCTTTTAATTACTTTATATCATGTTTATTCGATAAGCCAAGTATACTAGTTAAAAATAAACGGATTTTTTTGGTAAAAACTCAAAATTGAATATTGTAACTAACCACTGCCCTTAGTCAACTGTCCATGCCCAGTGGTCTCAGTTTCTTTATGTAGATTGTTTCTTTCAGTATTTTCAGAAGAAAAATCTCAAAGGTTGAAAGAAGTTTATATGAACATCCACATCACCAATAGACTCTACAATAATATTTTATGGTATAAACATGTTTAATCACTTATCCACTTATCTGTTCCTCTACCTAATCCAACATTTTTTGATGAATTTCAATGTTAGTTCCAAACAGTAATGTACTCCATCCTGAAATTGTACCATACTGTAATTGATATTTACATTTTTTCCTTTTAAGATAAAATTTATATATTGTGAAATGCACCAATTTTAAGTATCCTATTGAATAAGATTTGACTAACACATAGGCCTGTGGAAACCAGCCTCTGTCCCTTGTGCCCCTTTCCCCTTTGTGCGTTCACCCCTACCCCCAGGGTAACCAATATGAATTTTGTTTTTCCCCAAAAATGTATTAATTTCCTGATGTAGAACTTTATATTAATGAAGTCACATATAGCATATACCCTTTTGTATAAGACTTCTTTCAGCGTTTTCAAGATATTGAGTATATTTAGTTCATTCTCGTTTTTATTATTAGGTGATACAGATTGAGTATTTCTTATCTGAAATGGTTGGGACCAGAAGCGTTGTTGAATTTTGGAATACTTGAAATTATACTTACTGGTTGAGCATCCCTAATCTGAAACTCTGACGTCCGAAATACTCCAATGAGCATTTCCTTTGGGCATCATGTTAATGTTCAAAAAGGTTCGGATTTTGAGCGTTTTGGATTTTGGATTTTCAGATTAGGGATCCTCAACCTGTGTATTCCATTTGCGACCCTGTTAGGTAGGGTTGGAATGACTGAGGCATAGGGTAGAACTAATACATCTTTTCCCAAAGCGGCTGTACCATTTGACACATTGACCAGCAGTGTTTGAGAGTGTTGGCTGTTGCACATCTCACTGATATGTAGTGATGTTAGTTTCTTAAATTTTAGTGCTGCTGATGAATATGTAATGATATCTCGTTTAAATTTGCATTTCTCTGCTGGCTATTGATGTTGATAACTTTTTCGTTGGTTTATTGGTCCTCCATCTCTCTTTTTGTGAAGTGTCTGTGCATGTCCTTTGCTTATTTTTTTAAAAATTTTGTATTTTTATTACTGCGTTGCTGGAGTTTTTTATGCATTCTGGAAACCTGTTCTTTGTCAGATTTCTTTTGCAAATATCCCTCCCAGTCTGTGGCTTGCATATTCATTTTCTTAGAAATAGTTTTGATGAGCAGAAGATTTTACAATGTTAAATAATATCTGATTTGTCAGTTTTTTCTTTTATAGTTATTCTCTATTCCTATAAAAAAACCATTTGTCTAACCCCATCATGAAGATAATCTCTTCTACTTCTCTCTAAAAGCCTCCAAAGTTTTAGTTTTTATGTATACTTACATAATTCATTTCAAAGTAATTTTGATTATGATATGAGGTACAGGTTGAGGTTGTCTACCAGGGAAGCTCATCAGAGACTCAGTGCCCAAGTTTTTAATTGGGACCTGACATGTAGGTAAGGTACCCTCTGCCTTGCATGTACTGAAGTTCCAGATTCTCAGGAGAATGTGTGTTAGCTTAAACCACGTTGTTTGTAGTTCAGGCACAGTAAACCCAGATATATACATTTTGTTTTAAAGCAACCAATTAATTTACTTGGAATCAGATTGTCACTCTCTCTTGGTTGCTAGCTCTAATCTCGGTGCACGTCTTTATCCTGTGGGCTGTTGGAGTCTGCCCTGTGCACACATTGTTCATGGATCAGGCAGACATTTGCACAGAATTTATATACACAGAGCTTGGGGCCCTGTCTCTGTGGCTGTCTCCTTTGTAGTATTCTGTCCTCACCTCCCAATGGGTGTGGTATTTTCCCGTATCCTGGTTGTTAAGGCCAAGAAGGTTGTGAGCTTTTAATTGTAGCTTTTGTCATCTTTCTTGGCCCAGACAGACCTGCTTTCAGAACTCGGAAACCATGGAAAGGAAAATGTACCTAGTGGTGTTCCTCTCTTCCATGAATCAACTCTCCCCTTTAGAATCTGCTTGCTTTTGTTCTCACTCCAGTGCCTTGAGTCAGGAGTTGGTGAATTAAGCCCACCTGATTTTTAGAAAGAAAATTTAATTGGAATATGGCCATGCCCATTTGTTTACTTACTGTCTGTAGCAGTTTTTTGTTACAAATGCATAGATCAGTAGTTGCTGATATTTACTATTTGACCCTTTTAGAAATAGTTTACTGACTCCTGCCATATAGTTTGGATTTTATATTTTGTCTAGGGTTTATACTTGTTGTATGAGTTGGACCCGATAGGAGTTTATTCATCTATTATTTGAGGAAGTAGAACTCCTAGGTTTGTTTTTATTTGTTTAGTTCTTCCAGTTTTGTTAATCACTGATATGAAAGAGGTGAGGAAGAATTGTTTTAAATGACTCGCTCATTTGTTACCATAATTTTAACTGCTAGCCTATTCAGATGTCAGAGCTTTTAGTTGGTTGGAAAGTGCTCTTTAAAATGTATATTGTAGGATGAAATGCTTTTTCTTTCACTCCTTCATTCAGCACATACTCATTAATCCTCTGTAAATGCAAGGCACATGCTAAGTTCTGTAATACATTAAAGATACACCAGACATGTAGAGTGTTCTCAAAAAACTTTATTAAATGTACTAGGTTTGGCTTACTGAGATTAAACACGTATACAAGTAACTGTAATTCCAAAGTGGAAAGTATAAATTCATGTCAGAGAGTGGTCTTTTTTGTGGCCTGGTGTGGTGGCTCATGCCTGTAATCTCAGCACTTTGGGAAGCCAACGTGGGCACGTCACTTGAGGCCAGGAGTTTGAGACCAGCCTGGCCAATGTGGCGAAACCCTGTCTCTACTTAAAACAAACAAACAAACAAACAAACAAAAAACCCACAAAAAACAGTGGTCGTTTTTCGTTTTTATGAAAATATGGTTTTTGGACTTTTAGTATAGAATAATCTATACTAAATTTTTTTACTTCAGACTTTATAATGTTATATTTGATCTTTATTACAACAGGGATACTACAAATAGGAGAGAGAACAATTTCACAGTTCTCCTCCTTGATATTTCCTATCAGCCTCCACTTTTCTTTGGGTTCTCATCTGGAGCTACATGGATTCTGGAGCAGGGTTCCTTGTAGTGAGCCACCTAGCGTTAAAAGGAGGATTTTTTTTTTTTTTTTTAATGAAAGGTCGCTTTGTAAACCGCTTGTCTGTTTGAACTTAGGGCATATGTAAAATAACAACTAGCATCTTCATAGCAATTTTTCTTTCATAAAAAACTTTACAGATAGGGTGTGGTGACTCACGCCTATAATCCTAGCACTTGGGGAGGCCAAGGAGGGTGGATTGCTTAAGCCTGGGAGTTCAAGACCAGCCTGGGCAATATAGTGAGATCCCATCTCTACAAAAAAATACGAAAATTAGCCAAGCATGGTGGTGTGCACCTGTAGTCCTAGCTACTTGGGAAGCTGAGATGGGAGGATTGCTTGGGTCTGGGAGGTAGGGCTGCAGTGAGCTGTGATTGCACCACTGTGCTCCAGAGGGAGTACAGTGACAGAGGGAGACCCTGTCTCAAGGCGAAAAAAAAAAAAAGAGGAAAGATATTTTAAGTCTTTGATTTGGTGATATTCAGTACCTAAGAAGACTGTATTGTAAGTGCCTTCTGAATATTTTTTTACTTTATTTTATTTATTTATTTATTTTTGACTGAGACAGTGTCTCACTCTGTTTCCCAGACTGGAGTGCAGTGGTGCGATCTAGGCTCCCTGCAACCTCCACTTACTGGGCTCAAGCGATTCTCGTGCCTCAGCCTCCTGAGTAGCTGGGATTACAGGCCCAGCTAATTTTTTTTTTTTTTTTTTTTTCAGTAGAAACGGGGTTTCACCATGTTGGCCAGGCAGGTCTCGAACTGTAGACTTCAAGTGATCTGCCTACCTTGGCCTCCCAAAGTGCTGGGATTACAGATGTGAGCCACTGCGTTCGGCCAATATTTATTGTTGTATTGAAGAAAACATCCTGAAATGTTAAGAAATCTAAGAAATCTCAAAAGATTAAACGAATAAATCTGAAATGCATTCATATATTTAGCAAATATATAGCTTTGTCTTTTTTGGCTTTTTTTCTTTTAGGAGAAAAGCATCAGATCTGTTCTTGGTTGTTACAGCTAGATATTCTGTATATGTTTTTTGATAAATTGTTCATTACCTATACTAAAAGGAAAAGGATGTCTTTTCTAAACAATAGTTGTAACATAGCTGATAAACACATTGACAGTTTAGCTTAGCTTGGGTAATTAGCCTAGTGAATAACTTCACCTGTGGTAGGTATGTTGGCTTAATGCTGGAAACCTCCTGTAAAGAAGAATACATCTGATTAGAGTTCTTTCCTATTTCTCTTTTCCCACTTCTTCCCCTCACCCCTGCCCCAATTCTAAAGCCATCATCTTTGTATTTCAGTTGACTGGTGTGCAATATTATGACAGTGTTATTGATTCAGAATATACTAACGTCTTCCTGTTTATATTTGTTTAGCCCTATTTAATTCTTCTTCTTTTTTTTTTTTTGAGATGGAGTCTCACTCTATTGCCCAGGCTGGAGTGCAGTGGTGCAATCTCTGCTCACTGCAACCTCCGCCTCCCTGGTTCAAGCGATTCTCTTGCCTCAGCCTCCTGAGTAGCTGGAATTACAGGCGTGCACCACCACGCCTGGCTAATTTTTGTATTTTTAGTTGAGACGGGGTTTCATCGTGTTGGTCAGATTGGTCTCAAACTCCTGACCTGGTGATCCGCCTGCCTAGGCTTCCCAAAGTGCTGGGATTACAGGTGTGAGCCGCCGCACCCAGCCTTAATTATTATTCTTACTTAGCCCATCTTAGATTTGAAATTTGATTGCGTTCAATGTGGTTAAAATACAGGCTTTTGAGTGAAATGGTTTGGTAAAGCTTACTTTATATAAATATAGCCATGATAAGCTGTGTGTTATTCTTCAGATTATTAAATATTTGCAATGAGAACGTTGATATCTAAGTATTCTTGCTTTCTATATTGACAGATTATAAGAGAAAATAGTATCTCTCTCAGTGAAATCGAATTGCCTTGCTCAGAGGATTTGAATTTGGAAACTTTGTCGTAAGTGATGTATAATGCAAATTATCTATCCTAGCATCTATCAGATAAATAAATTGAAATATACTATGTAGGAGTCATATTGTCCTTGATTTAAGTAATTCTGAATCCCAGGCATTTCTAACCATTTTTTATCAGATGTTCATGACGTTGGTTAAAGCTCTCTGAAGTATAGAGCTCTTGCCCTCAAAAAGTAATATTGGAGATTTAACTTGTATGTATTTCTCTTTTATCCTCTCCATTAAAACAAATTGGCAACAATTTTAAAAATTGTTTTTGCTGCATATGAAACTGTAGGCAAGGGGCAAACTTCACAAGTAAGGGTGACCTGATGCTTCTGAAAAAAAAAAAATCTGGAAAAAAAAAAAAAAGAAATCTGCTGACTGAGTAGAGGCACACTTGATCATTCCCAGAAAGATGTAAACTAACTTAGAGAACTGGAATATTTATTGTTACTTATTTCAAGTTAATTTTAAAGTAAAATAATGACTTAAATTTCTTGTCACCTGTTTTCAGGCAAGCACATGTCTACATAATTGCAGGAGCCTGTTTGTCTCTGGGTTTTCGATTTGCTGGCTCAGAAAACTTATCAGCATTTAACTGTTTGGTAAGAAGTATTTTAGTTTACTGTATTCTTTTTTTTTTGTTTTGTTTTAACAAAGCCTTAAGATCTTCTTTTAACTTTGAATTTTTTCTTTTGTTTTTCTAGCATAAATTTGCAAAAGATTTTATGACTTATTTGTCTGCACCTAATGCTTCTGTTGTAAGTATTTTTATCGTTCTCCTTGGGAATAAAATTAAACTTGAAAAAAATTTACTGATAATCCAGTTACTTATGTGTTATCAGATATTGCTGCTGTTTGTTTGAATGTAGAATGAGAGATTTGAAGAACCATTAGCTCATCTTTTTATTTTTGTTTTGGGATATTAGTGAGAATATGATTACACTGGAAGGACGCACAGGTATCTAGTTCTTGTGACGAGAGAATAAGAAAGGCCATAATATTCATGGATTGTCATACCTCATGTAATTCTGTCTCAGTATTAAATATTGGGAATTTCCTTTTAAAAAAATATTAGTACTTAGTAAGGATTCAGTTGCTTTTGAGGCATTGCTTCCCTGATGACAAGACTAAGATATTTTATTTCCTGGTGAAAACTACATAGATTTATGCAACACTGTGTATAATATGGAAAAGTTAGAAACATCAAAAACGTCTAAAAGTAGTTAATTAAATTTGATTATGGCATATATATGCATTCTTATACAGTGGAGCTACCAAAATTACGTTATACAAGAATTTTTTGCGGCTGGGTGCAGTGGCTCACTCCTATAATCCTAGCAACTTTGAGAGGCTGAAGCAGGGAGGATCATTTGAGCCCAGGAGGTTGAGATCAGTCTGGGCAACGTAGGGAGACCCCATCTCTACAAAAAATAAAAAATTAGCCAGGTGTGGTGACACACACGTAGTCCCAGCGACTTGGGAGGCTGAGGTAGGTGGATCCTTTGACCCCAAGAAGTTGAGGCTGCAGTGAGCTGAGACTGTGCCACTACACTTCAGTCTGGGTGGCAAAGTGAGAGACCTTATCTCAAAAAAAAAAAAAAACACCAAAAAACCCCCACTTTTTTGTGCGTGAAGCTTGCTTCTAATAGGTTATTTAAAAGGTTAAAAATATTGTGTAGAGTAACATCTCCATTTCATTTGGAAAAAATATGTGTAGATAAAGGGAAAATTCAGAGAAAAAGCCAAAATGTTAACACCAGTTACCTTTGGGTGTGACATTCCAAGTGATTTTTGTCTTCCTGATATTCAGTATTTGAAATTATCTCTGTTGAACTTACATAATTGGGGAAAATATTTGTATTTACAGATTATTTTTTTAGTTCCAAACTCTTGTAGTCTTCTTATGATGGCTAAGTTAGTTCTGATAAGAAAGAAATATAACACAACATTACAGTGATGTCATCTCTTCACCTTGCAGACAGGTCCTTACAACCTAGAAACTTGTCTGAGCGTGGTGCTGCTGTCTCTCGCCATGGTCATGGCTGGCTCGGGAAACCTAAAGGTTTTGCAGCTTTGTCGCTTCTTACATATGAAAACGGGTGGTGAAATGAACTATGGTTTTCACTTAGCCCACCACATGGCCCTTGGACTTCTATTTTTGGGAGGAGGAAGGTACGTGAATATGTATTTTTTCCAGTGAAAAGATCTCATTGGTGAGATCTATAAGGGTGACTTGCTTTAATCTTGAAGATACATGAAAAATTTCAATTCTGACTAGCTCTTAGCTTATCTAGCAGCATTATTGCACTTGATGGGCTTCTTTGTAGTTTAACCATCAGCTTATGGTCTACTCAGTAGATTTACCTTCCTCTCTGACACACTGAGCATCACTGTTATTTCTCAGAATACTCTGTGCTCAGTGCTTCGGTGCATCACTGCTTGTGCCCAACTGGTTAAAAATTTTACCGCTCCACTAAACTACTTTCACAGAAAGGTCACAAACAAAATCATATACAGATCCTGTGACATTTTCTTAGTTTTCAACTTTCTTGATCTTTTTCCAACAGCTGTCATTCCTGACTACATCCTTTATAAGACTGCCCTGGCTTTAGATGATCCGTAGTAAATAAAAACACATACATAGAAAAGTCTACACATCATAGGTGCACAGGTCAAAGAGCTATCTACCATAGAAAAATCTCTTCGTTATCATGTAGATCAAGATTCCGTATAGCACTTGCAACTTATGACACCCGTCTCTGCTTCTGCCATGTGCCCCTCTCAATCACTATTATCTTCCTTACCCCAAAGTTAGCCACTGTCTAGTCTTATAACACCTTAGATTGGTTTTGCCTGTTTTTGACAATTAAATTGAATTATGCATGATGCATCCTTTTGCACTTTACTTTTGCTCAACATTATGTTTGTAAGATTCATGTGTGTAGCAATGGGTTATTCAAGTTTCAGTTTCTTGTATTACAAGTTTCAAGTTGTAATACAAGTTGTATTTCAAGTTGTAATTGTAATTTAAGTTGTATTACATTTCATTGTATGATTGTACCACATTTTATTGATCTCCCCCATTGATGGATGTGCTTCTTGCTTCTAGTTTGAGGCTGTTATGAACAATGCTGTTAGGGAAAGTTGTACATGTCTTTGATTTTGTTGTATATAGATCTCTGTGTGGAATTGGATCATAGGTTATAGGTGTGTATTCACCTTCAGTGAATAATACCATCAGTGCTGCAGTGCACTTGTACCATTTTACATACTCATGGGCAGGATGTGATATTCCAGTTGTTCCATATCCTTGTCAACCCTTGTTATTGTTACAGTCTTTTTAGTTTTAGCCAACTAGTAGGTATATAACAGGATCTCATGGTGGCTTTAATTTCTGTATTTCTTTTTTTTTTTTTTTTTTTTTTTTGAGACGGAGTCTCGCTCTGTCGCCCAGGCTGGAGTGCAGTGGCGCGATCTCGGCTCACTGCAAGCTTCGCCTCCTGGGTTTACACCATTCTCCTGCCTCAGCCTCCTGAGTAGCTGGGACTACAGGCGCCCGCCACCGCGCCCGGCTAATTTTTTGTATTTTTAGTAGAGACGGGGTTTCACCGTGGTCTCGATCTCCTGACCTTGTGATCCGCCCGCCTCGGCCTCCCAAAGTGCTGGGATTACAGGCGTGAGCCACCGCACCCGGCTAATTTCTGTATTTCTGAATCATGTTCTTGAGTACCATTTTATACTTTTAATAGCCAACGGCAAACCTCTTTTATGATGTCCAAGTCTCTTGCTACCCAGTTTTTGTATTTATTTTAAAATTTTTATTTGTGATAAAATACACATAACATAAAATTTATCCAATTTTAAGTATGCAATTAAGTAGTGTTAAGTATATTCACATTGTTGTGCAACTAATCTCCAGAAATTTTTCGTTTTGCAAAACTGACACTATACCCATTAACAACTCCCTGTTTGCCCCTCCCACCAGCCTCTGGCAGCCACTATTTTACTTTCTGTTGTGATGAGGTTGACTGCTCCACATTGGTTTAGCTTTGTATTGATTTCTGTGGATTCTTTAAACTATGTCCTAAGCCCTTGGTCAGTTTTGCTTGTTGCAGTTATCTTTGCCACCCCAGGGCTTGTTTGCCTTTTCACTCGCTCAGTGGTGTCTTTTGATGACATAATTATTAGTGTTTTTCTTTTATAGTTTTTACTTTTTTGTCCTGCTTACGAAATATTTTCTTGCCCAGAGAAAAGGAGATATTCTCCTATTTTATCTTCTAGAAGTTTTTAGCTTTTCCATTCACATTTGGATCTAAAATCTACCTGGTACGGATTTTTCTCTGTGTTTTTTTTCCCACTGCTATTGAAAAGTTTATCCTTCTCCACTGCTCTGCAGTACCACCTCTATTATATAAGTTAAGTGTCTGTACACCTGTGTTTATTTCTGGGCTATTAGGGTCTACTGGTCTGTTTTTCTGTACTTGCACCAGTACTATACTGTCTTATGAGTCTTGGTATCCAGTTGAGTAAATCCTTCAACCTGAGTTTTCTTCTTCAAAAGTGTGTTTTTCTCTTGGCTCCTTGCATTTTCATATAAATATTGGCGTCTGTTCCATGCTATCTAACCTGATAAAATATTGATCAGAATTGCCTTGATTCTATGTGTCTGTGTTAAGATTCTATGTGTCTGAGATTAGAACCTGTTACGGTATTGTCTTCCATTCTGTGAATATGGTACACCCCTGCATATATTTAGCTCTAGTGTGTGTGACCTTGATCAATGGCTACAATGTCTACGTAGGCTAATTTTCCCCTCTTCTTTAAGACTGAGCTCACCATTGGAATTCAACTTTTCAGAAGTACAAAAAGTAAAGATGATCAGAAAGGTGTGCATTTCCTCTCAACATGTTTTGTGGAATTGTCTTTCTTTAATTGTTTAGAATTAATAATGGTTAAAGAAATATTACTATGAAAATTCTTACTTATTTTATTCTATGATTTTTGAAATTTTTTTCCTTTCAAAATGAGCCTCTCCATGTCTCTTACTCCACATCTTTCATTGTTCCAAACTGCATGACTCTCGTTGCTCTTCTTTCATATCGAATAGATTTTTCTACCATTCTGCTACGGCTTTGCTAGTGATTTTTGGTTTTTAAATGGTCATGTATGTTCTCTAACAACATTTAAACTTAGCATAGCTACACCATTATGTTTCTACCCAAAATTTCTAACATCAATATCTTAATATTTACCTTTGAATTTTGGTTTACCAAAATGGTACAAAGAAAATGGCTTATTCCATGTACATGCCAAAATAGATGTATTTCTTTGCTTAAAATTTGAAATCTCTTCTCTCTAATCCATTAAATACATAAGCATATATAATGAATTATAAGTTCTTATTTAATACTCCAATTATTTTAAAAGACAGGGAAAGAGATTTGGGTATATGTGTGTACATGTTTGTGTGTAATAAAAATATTTATATTTAATAGTTAGAAGTGGTTTTATGTGATGTCCTACACCATCTTTATTTCAAAATACTTTTTTAGAAAAACTCTGGGACTTTAGATTAATTTGCCAGTTTGCTATACTAAATTTGAGCAACAATAAAGTAATTTAAGGAAAATTTTAATAGACCCTTTACCAAGATAATATTTTAAAAGTCTATAAAACTTTATCTTAAAAGTGTATCATATTGGCGAGAAAAGAATTTGTATTTGGAGGAATAGTTGTTTATACAGTCACTGTAAGTTTTTAGTGATAACTTTTGCCTTTCCATTTAGTCAGTCATTCTAAAGGAATCCTCATGCTTTACAGAAATAAAAAAAAAACTGTTTACATACCAACTAAAACATCCTGTATTTTTAAAAATGAGATTTATAATTGTATAAATAGGCATATATATTAATAAAATTGGATAAGAAGGTGGCATACTTGGTACATGAGTCTTCAATATTTATAATTTTTAGGACTGCATTCATGGTCTTCACTACTGTGCTATTGTATGTTAAAACCTTGCTTCAAGGGTTGAAATTTAACATTTATGGGATATTACTTTGGCTTTAAATAGTGATGATCTTGAAATGGCCTAAGGACTAAATGAAAAGTGGAATGTTCACACCACTGACACTCTTGTATTATGAGGGCCTCTTATCAGTATGCCTTACTATACCCCAGTTTCCTGATTCTCAAGAATGCCTTGAAAGTATGTGCAATGCAATGGATAACATTTGTCCCCACCAAACTTACTTTGCAGGTACTCTTTGAGCACATCAAATTCTTCCATTGCCGCTCTTCTCTGTGCCCTTTACCCACACTTCCCAGCTCACAGCACTGACAACCGGTGAGTCTAGTGATTCTGTTTTCAATGTGATACTTACTAAGTTCTCTAAGGGGACCATTTGGTTGTATTTTGGTTTCATGGAATTATTTCCAAATTAGCCTTTTTCTGTTCTTCAACTTATATTCATGGCTAAATCTTTTAAGAAAATTATCTCACAAAGTATTAGACCAGAGGATAACTTGGGACACCTGATGACTGACCAGTCTTCCGCCATTCTCAGATCTGTAGAACTGCTCTAAATCCAGAAGGAGATTAAGTAAAGTTGTCTTTAGGGAAAAAATCATCAGGTAAAGGATAGTTGCCAAGGGAAGTTCAAGATACTTTTTTGTGCTGTAATTATTTAGTTCCAAGAGAAAAGTTTGTCTGATTTAGTGGCAATGTCTGTATGAGTTCCTTTTTTCCCCTCTTTCACATAAATGACGAGAAATTTTGTATAAATGACATAGGAGGGACAAGAAAAGCAAAATACAGCAAAAAACCAGAGACAATTTAGAAGTGGCAGTGAGCAGTAGAGCTTCAAACCATGTAGAAGCAGTTAAAAGCTCTGCATTTTAGGGTACGAGGAACCACCAACCCTTCCGTTTCCCTAGATATAGTTTGAGATATAGCAGATCTCTTACATATGGGGGAAGGGAAGAAAATAGCCCCTTGTAAGACACCTGAGCACTGTGCTCAACTGAAGGCATCCCCTGTTGTCTCCCCAGAGACAGGTCAAGAGCCCTTTATTGTTTATGGGAGAAGGGTCAGGAGCACTTATCACAGTAACATAAGTCATCATTTTAAACTGCACTATAATGTATAACGAATGACAGAAGAAAGATAGCTGTTTTACAAACGTACCCTAATCTGAAAACCACACTCTGATGGTAGGTGCAGCACAAGAATATTGTTGTTAATACACCTCTGACATGTGGCCTCATGCCTGTCATTTAGGAAAGATTTTTTGAGTTGTTAAAAGCCAGTTATTGGCTAGGGTACAGTGGAGAGCCACACTCCCATGCTGCTGGTCATAGCTATTTGGCTTAGCTATTGTAAACAAAGCCGTTTGGTGACAAGAATCTTTTTATTTTTGGGCGGGGGATGGAGTCTCGCTCTGTCACCCAGGCTGGAGTGCAGTGGCCGGATCTCAGCTCACTGCAAGCTCCGCCTCCTGGGTTCACACCATTCTCCTGCCTCAGCCTCCCAAGTAGCTAGGGCTACAGGTGCCCGCCACCACGCCCGGCTAATTTTTTGTATTTTTTAGTAGAGATGGGGTTTCACTGTGTTAGCCAGGATGGTCTCTATCTCCTGACCTTGTGATCTGCCTGCCTCGGCCTCCCAAAGTGCTGGGATTATAGACGTGAGCCACCATGCCCTGCTGGTGACAAGAATCTTTATGTAATTTATTAGTGTCAGTTTTTTCTGATCTTTATTGATTTTTACTTTTACTTGATATATAGAAGTAAATGTATTTGTGTAAGAAGAGGGAAGTTATTGTCTATAAAGCTTTTTAAAATTGAAGTCTCGTTTTATCCTTCTTTTTTTTTTTATTAGAGTCTTGCTCTGTTGCCCAGGCTGGAGCGCAGTGGCGTGATCTCCGCTCACTGCAAGCTCCGCCTCCCGGGTTCACACCATTCTCCTACCTCAGCCTCCTGAGTAGCTGGGACTACAGTCACCCGCCACAGCGCCTGGCTAACTGTTTTGTATTTTTAGTAGAGACGGGGTTTCACCGTGTTAGCCAGGATGGTCTCGATCTCCTGACCTCATGATCCACCCATCTTGGCTCCCAAAGTGCTGGGATTATAGGCGTGAGCCACTGCACCTGGCCAATTTTTTTGTTTTTTTCTTCTGAGAGGGAGTCTTGCTCTGTTGCCCAGGCTGCAGTGCAGTGACGCGATCTCAGCTCACTGCAACCTCCGTCTCCTGGATTCAAGTGATTCTCCTCCCTCAACCTCCCTAGTAGCTGCGATTCCAGGCATGTGCCATCAGGCCTGGCTAACTTTTATATTTTTAGTAGAGACAGGGTTTCATCATGTTGGCCAGGCTCATCTCGAACTCCTGACATCAGGTGATCCACCTGCCTCGGCCTCCCAAAGTGCTGGGATTACAGGCGTGAGCCACTGTGCCCAGCCTATCCTTCTTTTATGAGATCTTAAAATATGAAAACTTTGTTTTTACATTCTAAAATAGAAATCTTAAAGTTTAAAAAACTTTTTGAGAACCCCAAAGAAAAATATTGCCATAGCCACATAGATGTTTGATGTACTGTATTTCAAGGACGTGTGTGTATATGTATGTGCAAGTTTATACATGTAGAAGAACTTTGCTGTCTGAGATGAACTGACATCCTGTCTTTCCCCTTCTTCCCTATCAATCCTTAAGGAAAAAGAAAAAAAAAAAGAACTAGAAATAAATCTCTGAGAAGATAAAAACAGATGCCTGTGTTGAGTAGAAAGAGATTTTTGAGACTGATTGATTTTATAAGTGGTCAGTTTGATAGTAAATATTTTCATGTTATGACACTTTTTACCTCCCTGTAAAACCTCTTCACTGTGAAGACTAAAGTAAAGAATTATTGGGTCAAAGATCAGTTATATAAAATGTTTAAAAGATAATTTCTCCACTACTTTTTAACAGAATCTTATCTGCCTTTAAGATTTCTGTTCATCTGAAGATAGTACCTGAGCTTCTGTCCTGTCTTAGCTCATAGGCAACAGCAGATTGCAGAGCTCATATTGTCACAGTCATTTGTTACCCACCGTCTGTCTTTTTTATGACCAGGTATCATCTCCAGGCTCTCCGGCACCTCTATGTGCTGGCCGCGGAGCCCAGGCTTCTCGTGCCTGTGGATGTGGACACAAACACGCCCTGCTATGCCCTCTTAGAAGTTACCTACAAGGTATCTCTCCCTATCATTTACTTGTAATTTTATTACCACTCATCCATCTTTGCAGGTCATAATATTTCAAATGTGTTGTCCAGTAAAAGGTGACAAGTAGTCAGTTGAACTTCCATAAAAATGGAAGCTTCTAAAGTTATTGTATATCCTGCCAGGCCATTCATGCTTGTTTGTATTCTCTAGGTATCACTTTTTAGGGATCATCAGCTACTCTTTTGTCCTTAGAGCTTATAGTTTGAAAATGTCCCTGTTAACTTGACATGACTGACAGTAGTGTTCTATAAAACTAATTGAGTTAGACCCATTCTTAGATTTGTTAGCTGAATACTTGAAAACCCAAAATTGTGTATTTGATGACAGCTTTCATTTAGATGCACAAATAGATTACAAGTTTTATATCCTTCTTTCATTCAGCAAATTATTAAGTACCTTCTGTGAATCAGAACTGTACTAGGCTCTGGGGTAAAAAATGAGATGACATTGTCATTTTCCTTAAGGAACCTCTATCCCCTGGGGAGCCAGGCATGGATACAGTGAGAACAGAGTGTGATAATTGGAGATGTGTGTGGAATGCAGGGGAGGCAGCAAAGCACCCTTGCTTAGCTGTTAGCTGTGGGGTTGAGGGGCTGTCACAGCGGACGGTGTTTGGGCTAGGCCTGGCCCGCTGAGTGGAGCTCCTTCCGAACGGGGAAGGCAACATGCAGAACCCAGTGGCACTGGAGCATGGCCTTTGGTCCTGCTGGCCTGTGAGGGGCAAGGCTTGAAGTGGTGGGAAGTGACACATACCCTGTGGGGAATTTCGACATCAGTCCTTCAAGATTTGAGTACCAGAGAGGATTTTATGGCATTTTAAGGTCTCTGTATGAACTGCAGGGTTGGAGGGAGGTAGAGCGTGGAGATGTTTCTTCTTTGTTGTTTCCGCTGACTACCTAGTGAACTGTAGCTGGACTTTTACGTTTGTAAAGGGCACTCAGTGGTATGAACAAACGAAAGAAGAATTGATGGCTCCTACCCTGCTTCCAGAACTCCATCTTTTAAAGCAGGTAAGTTGGGCATGGTTGGGAGATGGGTCCAAGGGATCAATTCAGTAGAACAGCATAGCGTTAAAGACAGCTAAATAAAAGCCTCTGCTTTCTTCATGTATTGTAGCAGATAAGAAAGCTGCAGCAAAAGGAAAAGTCAGAAAGGACAGAGCAAGTTTTGTCTTAGAGATCTTTATTGATAGCTTAGGTGGCCTCAGAACATGATTTACATTCATTTTTTTTGTCTGGAAATGGAGCTTGTTAACCTCCAGATGCCTCTTTCTGGCTGTTACTGTTTCCTCTGAGAAACATAGGGTCCAGTTTGTCAAATGAATATATTTTTCAGCTTTGGGTTGACTACGTTTACATTTATCTTGGCAGATTAAAGTTAAAGGCCCAAGATACTGGGAACTGCTCATAGATTTAAGCAAAGGAACACAACACTTGAAGTAAGTACATTAAATTTCTCTGATTTACCTTTTAGGAAGTGAATAGAAGTATATAGGAAGGTATAAATTATAAATTATTATCTGGAATGTGACTCATCACCCTTTAATCTCATTCAAGACAATATGTAGGGTATGTCTTCTGTAAAACAGTCTGTATTTTTGAAACAGGACTTGTGTTAGAAAATGAAAGTTTTGGCCGGGTGCGGTGGCTCACGCCTGTAATCCCAGCACTTTGGGAAGCCGAGGCGGGCGGATCATGAGGTCAGGAGATCGAGACCATCCTGGCTAACACGGTGAAACCCCATCTCTACTAAAAATACAAAAAATTAGTCGGATGTTGTGACTGGCACCTGTAGTCCCAGCTACTCGGGAGGCTGAGGCAGGAGAATGGCGTGAACTCGGGAGGCGGAGCTTGCAGTGAGCCGATATTGCGCTACTGCATTGCAGCCTGGGCGACAAAGCGAGACTCTGTCTCAGGAAAAAAAAAAAAGAAAGAAAATGAAAGTTTTAATTTTAAACTCCATCCCTAAATATTTATATTCATTTATTGAGAAACTTGCACTGACTTCCTTGTGACAGTAATGGACTTGTCTCTTGGTATATTAACATAAGATTTAGTTTAGGAAAGTGTGTTAGTCCATTTTCACACTGCTATAAAGAACTACCTGAGATTGGGTCATTTGTAAAGAAAAGTAGTTAAATTGACTCATAGTTTCGCCTGGCTGGGGAGGCCTCAGGAAACTTACAATCGTGGCAGAAAGCGAAGGAGAGGCAAGATATGTCTTGTATGGCGGCAAGAGAGAGTGAGAGAGGTGCTACACTTTTTAAACCATCAGATCTCGTGAAAACTCACTATCATGAGAACAGCAAGAGGGAAATCCGCCCCCATGATCCAATCACCCCCAACCAGGTCCCTCCTGTGACACGTGGGAATTACAGTTTGACATGAGATTTGGGTGGGGCACAGAGCCTAACCAGGTCAGAAAGTAAAGCTGATTTGTACATCCACAAAAGGAACTTTATTATATCAATCAGTGTTTGCCAGACCACATCTTTTGTTGCATCTCTTTACCATTCTTGTGTTAGAAAGTTCTCCTAAATTTAAGATTATTGTAGATGATATATACTACTCACCCAGTTTATTTTGGATGGAAATAATCACATGCAATTATTTTAGAGTGTTGATAATTTTATACTGAAAGTAGCATGTCAATTAAGTTTAAATTTCAAGGAAGTTTAACAAGCATGTAAAAGTTTCTATAATTTGGTCCCAATGTGAATTTTTCCAGACTATCTGTATATTAGCTGTTTTCTGTATTGTTCTGTCCTTAGATTTGCAGCATTATTTTCTTTTTGCTGCAAACCAATTAATAGATATTTAGTACCTCATGTACTCTAGACATAGAGCTGGGGGATATAGGGAATACAAAGAAATGTTAGGTAAAATGCTACCATTGAAACTCATAGTTGAGCCAGTAGTCAAAGGGACTTCTCATTTAACAAGTTCCATGAATCTAGACACCAAAGAAAAACAGAACTTTATTCTAGGCTTTCTCATAGGGACTGATTTAATCTTAGACACAGTAAATAATCATTTGCCTTAGTGGAAAATGGTAAAGGCTTCATCTCCCGTGAACATGGTATTAGAAGACACTATGTTTCCAGCCAAGAACTGCCAGTAATACCTTATATTAAATTCATTCATTTTTCTTTCAGGTCCATCCTTTCCAAGGATGGGGTTTTATATGTTAAACTCAGGGCAGGTCAGCTCTCCTACAAAGAAGATCCAATGGGATGGCAAAGTTTGTTGGCGCAGACTGTTGCTAACAGGAACTCTGAAGCCCGGGCTTTCAAGGTAGTATTATTAATTGGTAAAAACGGAAAGAAATAATTGTAAATTGCGGGCTTCCTTGCCCATTGCTGTAAACTTGAAAGGTGGATCTGCTTCCTTTTTCATTGTTGCGGATTGTAAACACTGCCTGCCTGTGACTCCGTTTGCTTTTTATGTGATGGGCATAATAAAATATAAATACAAAATACTCTATATAATAAATAATAAATATATATAATAAAGTAAAATACTCTAAGTTAAGATTTACATTCAGCAGCAAGGACAGTCGCACCATATCCTGACACTACAACAAATACTTTAGTAATTTTATTATTAATCCTCAAATTGGTGAAGATTTTCTTAATTTCATAGCAAAAATAGAAAAGGAGTTTTGCAAGCTAGCAATTATTAGCTCCATTTAAAAACCACCATTTGTTTCCTTCATCTTGGTGAGGATAAACTGATGACAGACTCAGACTTCTTTTGTTAGTTTGCTTTATTATTTGCACAGTACTTGACTGCCAGTACAGTAGTGTTTGAAATAAGCAAATAGTTACGATAAATGAGGGTAGGAAACAATCTCATTCCCATGGCGGGGTCAGCACATATTTTGCTCGATATTCTTGACTCAGGTAAGTTTCCAACACTAGAAATTTGTCCCATAATCAGGCATTAAGACTTCTGAATTTAACTTCAGTTTTCTGTAATTCCATGAGCAAATATGTCCCTGTTGGTGATGCATAGTAGAGTAGTCTGAAGTAGTGAGGACCCTAAAGGATAATTAGATGGCAAAAGTGGGGCAGGCGGACTGGATGAGTGGCAGCCAAGGACTGAGTTAGCATCCTTTGTTCTTCCAAGTACGGAGACAGCAGTTTATTTTAATTCAACTCATATTTCATTTTAGGTCAGTTACTTGTGACCGAGCCTTTATAATGGTTCCCAGGATTGAAATGTATAAATAGTTCTCAGGGTTGACATTGGTGAATTTTGTTTGGCAGTATTCAGTAAGTTGTTTATGAAATATTTTTGAAAGATTTTTGGACACGGTTTAACTTAAATTTGTAGTATTGCTTCTTCTAAAAATCAGAGCATATCCCAAAGACTCTAACCCAATTTGTAAAGAAAATAGGTAACTTTAGACTTGAGTTCGAATGAAGAAAATATATAAAAATTAAAAGCTATCTCAATTTCCTGCCTACTGGAAGTTCAGAAATAAAATATAAACCTTCATATTTCATTTTCAGTCTTGAACCTTGAATGATACTGTTTTTTCCCAAGTTTAAAAAATTGTGGTAAAAGGCCGGGCGCGGTGGCTCACGCCTGTAATCCCAGCACTTTGGGAGGCCGAGGTGGGCGGATCACAAGGTCAGGAGATCGAGACCACGGTGAAACCCCGTCTCTACTAAAAATACAAAAAATTAGCCGGGCGCGGTTGTGGGCGCCTGTAGTCCCAGCTACTCGGGAGGCTGAGGCGGGAGAATGGCGTGAACCCGGGAGGCGGAGCTTGCAGTGAGCCGAGATCGCGCCACTGCACTCCAGCCTGGGCGACAGAGCGAGACTCCGTCTCAAAAAAAAAAAAAAAAAATTGTGGTAAAATGCACACAATTTATTGTCTTAACCTTTTGCAAGTTACAGTTCAGTAATATTAAGTGCATTCACATTGTTGCGCAACCATCGCCACCATCCGTCTCTAGAACTGTTTCATCTTGCAGACCTGAAATCTATACTTGCAACAATAACCCCTCATTCTACTTCCCCTACTCCCTGGCAACCACCATTCTATTTTATGTCTCTGATTTTGATTATACTAAGTACCTTATATATATGGTTTCATACACTGTTTATCTTTTTGTGGCTGGCTTGAGTGATATTCTTTTTTCCTTACCATTTCAGTAACAATTCTAGTTTCTGGTAGGCTTTTTAGTTAGTCAGTGAAGGAAGGAAAAGCCTTTTGTGGATGAGTTGTGTAAACAGGAAGACCTGTTTGTTTATTGGCCTTTTGATAATTCGTAGCTCATGTTAACTTGTGCAAAAGCTTATTGTAACTTCTTAGCAGAACAGGTTGATGAGGAAAGTTTGCACCATCTGGGTTTTTTTGGGAATGTTGTGTGACAAAGGGGAGGTAGAGTTGTTAGAACTCCTTGTATTACAGTTTGAGCAATAAGGAAAATACTCTTTTTTTAATCTTATACTGTTGTGGTTGTTTGTTTTTTTTAGCCAGAAACAATCTCAGCATTCACTTCTGATCCAGCACTTCTGTCATTTGCTGACTATTTCTGCAAACCAACTGTGAACATGGGTCAGGTATATATTCTATGGTTTGCTGAGCCCCAGGACCAGCATTCGTTAGTATGTCTATGTATGGGTCACCCAAAACATCTGTACTATCTATATCTATCTTTGAGATTGATGACATACGTGAGTCACATGGGATGACTTTTGCTTGGCACGTGTAGATTTGCATAGCCTAAAACTATTGCATTTAGCAACCTTCTATCTTGATAGAAGAAACAACATTTGTAAGACATTAATTTTGACAGATGATAGTTTCTGTCACCTACGAGAATGATGCCCATTCATATTCTGCTTTATGTTTTCAGTGTTTACCGCCTTTCTCTTATTTTTATGTAATTGCATTAACTGTTTCATCTGTATATTATAACCCTTCTTTTTCTTGTTTATATACCTGTTGCCTTCAAGATTCCAAGGGTGCTTAGCAGATTTTTCTTTATTTTTTTGGTTTTTGTTTTTTGAGATAGGGCCGATTTTTTCTGTTGCCCAGGCTGGAGTGCAGTGATGTGATCATGGTTCACTACATCCTTGACCTCCCGGACTGAAGCCATCCTTCCACCTCAGGCTCCTGAGTAGCTGAGACTACAGGCGTGTAACCACCATGGCTAATTTTTTTTTTATTTAAATTTTTGTAGAGATGGAGTCTCACTATATTGCCCAGGTTGGTCTTGAACTCCTGGGCTCAAATGATCCTCCCACCTTGGACTCCCAAAGTGCTGGGATTATAGGCTTGAGCCATTGTGCCTGGCCCAGATCTTTGGTTTAATCCACCATACAGAGAAGGAAAGATTGGATATAGAATTAGATATCTAGGATTGATAGCCTATTGTCTACAAGTGTATATGGCCTTCAGAAAATTTCTCAACCTCTCCAAAGTGTAGTTTCCTCATTTCTAAAAGTGATTATAATAGAACCTACTTTACAGTATTGTTTTGAGGATTAAGTAAAATAACCTTCCCCTCTCTTACTTATTGAATCTTTACTATATATTGGATACTCTGCTAATACTTAAATGTCATTTAATTATGACCCTGAGGATAGGTATTTTGTCATTGTGGGCTTACAGATGAGGAAACTGCCACTGAGAGATGTTACATGCCCAAGATCACACAGCTAGTAAGAGCTGGGCTGTGCACTCAAGGTCACGGGTCTCTAATAAAGCCCATGCCTGCCCTTAACCCCAGCTGGACTTGACTCTGCTGCCTCCCCTAAACTTGTTCTGGTCAGTGTTTTTTTCTTGCAGCTTTGTTACTCTGTTTCCTTTCTGGATCCTACTCTTCCCAGCCCAACCCAAGGCATAGCTCTGTGATGTCCTGTCTACTCATTTTATCCTAGTTTGGTCCATTCCTCTCTTCTGTAGCACTTACTATCCTTAACTGTCTCTTGGGACTTAACTTTTTTAATTGTTTAATGTTACATGTGCTATGGCTTTTTTAAAAGATTGTAGTGTTACTTTTATGTGATTCATTATAGAACTTAAGAATGGGCCATAGTAGTACTATACAATTGGTTTTTGAATTGTTTTTGGAATATACTTTGTGCTACAAAAAGCTTCTGATTTTCTGCAGAAACAGGAAATTCTGGATCTCTTTTCTTCAGTACTCTATGAATGTGTTACCCAGGAGACCCCAGAGATGTTGCCTGCATACATAGCAATGGATCAGGTATGGATCCAAAAACCTATACCGATTCTGGTGAAATTTGTCCTGCAGTTCAAGTAACTCACTGAATAGTGTGGTAAGGTTCCTAGCGTCCTTCCTTTTAGTTTCCCATTTGCTTTTGGAAATTTAAGAAAGGAAACCATATAAAATTTGAAAGCTCTCAAAATTCCAAAAAGCTTGGGCTTTGTGTTGACAGGAGTGCCCCTTGGGAAGCTGTCTTCCTCTAAGGGTTCCCCTTCCTCCCTGTTATCTCCCCTGACTGAGAGAGGAGGAGAGCACTCCCTCCCTCTCTCCCATTTTATTTTTGCCTTCCTCCTTGCACTGCCTCTTTGTAGAAGTCTGCATGTGAGTAGTTAGTGGACAAACAGAGCCCTAACGATGGCAGTACTATGAAATTAGACCTATGTGATGAAGCTTGCAAGAGGTTACAGAGTATATATGTAGTTATCTAGGGCGTTGGAGTTCATTTTTAAATTTCTCTTGTTATTGATGTTTTAAAAGAGCCTAAAGGGGTAATGCAGAAAGTAATGCTTAATACTGTTCTTAAAGGATCAGACCAATTTATTCACTTCAGGCAAATTAGTAATACATATGCCTTTTCATTATTATCATATCTTTCAGACCCAGATTTGCAGTTAAGCCAAGCCAGTAGTTTTCTAACCTGGCAAAAATTTGCCTTGGTATCTTAAAAATACAGATCCTCTAATTCCATGCCTCATCTATTGAATCAGAATTTCTGGGGTGAGATCCAGAATCTAGTTTTAAACAGCTGTTTAAGTGAATATAATAAGGTCACAGCTGAGCATCTGAGACTCAGTGTCTAAGAGAAATTACCTTTAATGGTAAAATAATTTGCTAGAAAGCTGAATGGAGAAACATACTTAGTCAGAGGATAATTCCACCAAACCAGAAAACACACAGTGTTAAGTAACATTGTTAATTAAAAGCCAAGTTCCAGTATAACTAAATAGGCCCAGAATGCTATTATTGTCTGGAATCCACCCTTTTTTGGTTGGCAAATATGGATATATGGCATCCACGCTGGCACTGCTGCTCACAGTACTTCTCTGTACAGCAGCCAAATAACAAGTTGTGTTTTTAAGTTGCTGGCTGAGAATGTGTCTTTTTACCCTCTGAACCCTCACACCTTCGCAGTCATGGGTGGCAGGTCTTTATGCATGAATATCTCCTCTGGTTGCAGCTGTAGTGACTTGCAGATGGATCCCAAGGGCACTATTATTAGTAGTGTTCCTTTGCCCTCTGCCCCGCTGGATCCCTGCCATGTCATTGTACCCGGCTTGAGTTTTCCAGAGGTGACTGGCTGTGACCTTTTGGGTCTTGGTTATTCGGAGCTGTTGAGCCAAGAATGAGCTCATTCACCTTTGTTACTTTTCCCTGCAAGCTGCTCATGTAGGGCCATATTGAAGGAGGTGAGCCGTGCACCTCTACCCAGTGATGGCTCCTCTGTGGGCAGACCGCCTCAAAACACAGAATGGATTCCCCCACCACCCTTTATAATTAGGAGCCACGTTTAAAGAATACTCAGTCTACAACTCTGATGAAGAGGCAGAGAACTCTTTGATTAAATGGATTGTTGTCCTCTTTCCTCTTCAAGGCTATAAGAAGACTTGGGAGAAGAGAAATGTCTGAGACTTCTGAACTTTGGCAGATAAAGTTAGTGTTAGAGTTTTTCAGCTCCCGAAGCCATCAGGAGCGGCTGCAGAACCACCCTAAGCGGGGGCTCTTTATGAACTCGGAATTCCTCCCTGTTGTGAAGTGCACCATCGATAATACCCTGGACCAGTGGCTACAAGGTAATAGTAGCATCGTAGCACGGCGCTCCTGTGCTTTTGAGATACATTCGGTTCAGGCTTTTCTGTTGTAACTTTTTTTTTCATTGGTAAGCAAGATAAATCTGAGTATAAGCAAGAATGGCTATAGATTTAATGTTTCCAGCTAGATGAATTAGGCTTTGATTATCTGCTTCAGCTTCTTTGGAAAAATGCATCTGGCCCAGACAGAGAATATTTATAGCATTTTAAATACCACTTGGTGCTCAGGACCTTGTTCTCTCTTCCCTAGCATCAGATCACATTTCCTTTCCGGTGCCTCTGTCTCCCATTTCCTAGGTGTGTGGCCTGTCGCCTGCCTGAGGCCAGCAGCCATCCCGTTTTTGTACTGGTACCCCATGTACACGTAGAACTTGACGTGTGCTTGCTGAGTGAGCTTGTTGTACCAACTCAGTTTTGAAAACCTGGGACGGCACAGCTATGTGATGTCACAGTGGTGGCTTTCTATCAGCAGGATTTGTGATTGCAAGGAAATTGTAGTTACTCATTAACAGTGTAGAAGTGATTCTGACTTACATGAGGCAAGTGATGGGGCCTTTAGATTTACGGAAATGTATCTTATGTGTTAAATACACCTGAAACTGATTTTCAGGAGTAGACTTCTTGATCTTTTCATTCTTTTTAGTTCATCCAAATGCTCCCAGTAAATATCTGACAGTTGCTTGCTTTGGGTTAATACTAACCTTAGTAATAGTAGTAGAAACAATTCTTGCTTTGATTAGTGAAAGCTATTAGTAATCAATAGACACTAAGTGTTTGAATATAATTCAGTTTATCCACCTGTAACACCAGGAAATAAACTTCTGAAAAAAATTAAATTGTAAACCAGGTTGTGAGGGATATACTTGGAAAGCCTAATTTCAGACTCTCCATGTTTATATTTAACAGCTACATTCTATTTGTCATTTCCTGTTCAGATTCAAAGATCATATAGCTTCAAAATTTTTTTGGTAGTCAATTTTATCCTCACTTTTGGGGAAAAACATGTTATTTCATAGGTTTTGGTGTTTCGTTTTTATTCAATTTAACATTTGATCACCTATGGCAGACCTTTGCTATTGATAAAATACTTCCTTAAATCTTTGCAGATTCTCTGATTTGCACATTTCCTATAATGTATGGAACTTTGGCAGTGACTAGAACATTCTCTAAAACAGGGCCCTGATTGTCTTGTTGCTCTTTAGTGCATTTGGTGGTTTCCAGTATTGCTGTGAGCCTCCATTGAATTTGACTTGCCACTCAGATTTATCAAAAATGTGTTTATTTTCTAGTGAAAAACTAGAATTTTTTTTAAAAAAACCTCTTAAATATATGGTCTCCTCTCTTACAAGCGCTAGCAGTGGCATTGGGGTAGAGAACAATAAATTAAGTGAAAATTGGAAATTGCATTCATATTTGTGAGTAAAAATCACAGATGCATATGTGGACTTTCAGGGTCATTCACTAATAACTCATTAGATCTGAGATAACCCATGAAATCACTACACTAATCTGAAAATGCAGCCAATTGATATTACATAAATGTCAGTTTTTTGTTTTGATATGGAGTCTTGCTCTGTCACCAGGGTGGAGTGCAGTGGCGCGATCTCAGCTCACTGCATGCTCCGCCTCCCAGGTTCAAGTGAGTGTCCTGCCTCAGCCTCCTGAGTAGCTGGGATTACAGGCGCCTGTCACCACACCTGGCTAATTTTTGTATTTTTAGTAGAAATGGGGCTTCACCAAGTTGGTCAGGCTGGTCTCAAACTCCTGACCTTGTGATCTATGTGCCTTGGCCTCCCAAAGTGCTGGGATTACAGGCGTGAGCCATAGCACCTGGCCTATATAAATGTTTTGTACAGTATTTATCTCCTCAAATTACAGTCTTAGGCAAAGAAAGCGGGTTTCAAGTTTAAACACTTTAAAAAGTTTTATTAACTTTTCATATTTTGTTATGGAAATTTAAAGAATATACAAAGTAGACTAGTGTAATAAACCTCAACACCAATTTTAGTAGTTGCCAGCATTCTCCTGTTTTTGCATCATCTGTACCTTCACCCACTGCCACACTCAGTTTTCCCAATTGTGTCATTTTACTTTCCCACCAGCAGTGGAATGCAATGCAATTTTTGGTATTGTCCTTTTTTTTTTTTTTTAAGACTTGTCAAGTGCAGTAGGAAAGCAAAAATAAACCCAAAGCAAGCAAATAAAAGCAGAAACCAATGAAACCAAAAACAAAAACAATAGAGAAAATCAGTGAAACAAAATGCTAGTAGGCTTGAGAAAGTCATTGAAGAGAGGCTGAACCATGATGCTCTCCTTCATGATGAGCTGCTCAAAGAAGAATCTCATCTGTTCTCCTTTGATCTTTCTCCCTCTGCTGCCTCCCCCAAACCTAAACGTTTCCCCCCTCCCAGTAGACCGACATCCTCGCAACTGTATTCAGTGGAGTCTACAGTTTTCATCTCACTCCATCTCTACAACGGTGAGGCCTTTAGCTACATTTTGCTTCTTGAGATGGGCCTTCCTTGACTTCGTCACAGCAGACTTTCCCGATTTTAAAAATAATCCTATTTTAAATTCTTTCTCAGTATTTGTCACCATTTCACTGTCATTCCTTTGTTGACCCTTTTGGAAGTCATCCTTGCTCCTTTCCCTCCTTCCCTTCTCCCCTCCTCTGCCATGACTGACCCATTGCTGAAGCCTTCAATCCTCATCATAGATATTTCTTGAATTTGTCCACATTTTACTACTTCTGCCTAGAACAGAATGATTATTTTGTGCCTGGACCACTGTTATAGCCTCCTAAATAGCCTCCTTGCTTTTTCTCATCTCCATTCTAATCATCTCAAGTTAACTGACAGAACAGTCTTTTAAAGAATGAACTGATCTAACACTCCTGCTTAAAGCTTTTCAAAGACTCCTGATTCAGCTATGAAAGAAATCCCTACTGTGTGGCACCAGGACCTGTGTGACCTGCAAGGCACCTGTTTTCCTCAACAAAGCCTCTTTTACACCACTTGCTCCTCACACCACGCTGGCCTCTTCTACCTCCTCAAAAACACTGAGCTCCTTTTCACTGTGGGGCCATTGAATATGCTGTTTTCCCTCCCTAGAAGCTTTTCCTCTCATTCTTCACCTGTCCAACTCATATTTATCCTTGCAGCCTCAGTTTTAATGACCTTGCCTCCCAGGCCTTCCAAGACCACTGTACCTCAGGCAGCTTTCCTGCCATCTATTGCCTGCCCGCTCATGCTCTCAACTTTTTTTCTGCATCTAAATGCCTTTGTTTGCAAGTAACAGAAGACCTGACGTAAGCTGTCCTTAAACAGTGAGGACACAAATCTGCTTATGTTATTAGAAGTCCACAGGTAGGGCATGTAAAGGGTCATCTTATTCCATTGTCTTCAACTCCGTTTCTCTGAGGTTCCATCAGCTACATTCTGTGCCATGACTTTATCCTCAGTGCTTTTTTTGGATGGTAATAAAATGGCTATAACATGTTCACCTCTAGCTCAGCATGATGCCCAGAGGAAGAAGAAGAGTTGCTTCTAGGAGCTTTGTGATGAGAATGAGGGGATTTCTTTCCCTGGAGCCTCCAGCAAGCATGTCATTAAGTACCTCCTCAGGTTTCTGGCTCTGAGTTGCATCTCATGCACACCCTCAATCTGTCCCTGTGGCAGAGACTGTCTCTTATTGAAAAAATGGCCTGGGTCTGCCTGTCTCTGAACTAACACTGTATCAGGGGAATGGGATTGCCTTGATCACCCAAGACCGGTGATTCTCAAAGTGTGGTTCGTGGAGCAGCATGACCTGGGAACTTGTTAGAAATGGAGTTTTTCTGGCCCTACCGCAGACCTACTGAATCAGAAACTCTGTGCTCTGTGCTCTCTGCTCTGTGTGGGGAGTGGGGCCCACTCATCTGTGATTTAACAAGCCCTCCAGGGGATTGTGATACATGGGAAAGCTTGAGAACCGCTGGCCAAGACTAATAAGGATCTAGTTCTGGAGCTGAAGTCTGTCCCATCAAATATTCTAATACATGGTGGAGGGTGGGGTGTGAAGGGGTATTTTGGGGAGACAACCACAGTGACCACTGCACCTTTATAGCACTCTCACAGTTCATAATTATGCATTTGTTTGTGTCATTATTTGTGTAATATCTGTCTTCCCCAACAACACTCTAAACTCTACAATGACAGGGACTCAGTCTAGCTTGTCACCGTAGCCTCAGTACTCAGTACCAGCTGTAGAACCTGCTTATAAGTTCTTGATGAAAAAGTAATAGAAAGAAGATATTTCTTGTGCCTCTCAGTTCTGTCATCAGTTGGTTCAGTTCTATTTGTTTCTCTCACAGCCGGGGGTGATATGTGTGTGCACGCCTACCTCAGCGGGCAGCCCTTGGAGGAATCGCAGCTGAGCATGCTGGCCTGCTTCCTCGTCTACCACTCTGTGCCAGCTCCACGGCACCTGCCGCCTATAGGACTAGAAGGTAATTGCATATCTGAGTCCTCTCTTCGGTACCTCTGTTACCTACCCCTTTATGTTCTAGTTTCTTGGTAGGAAGAGTTTCTAATTAGTTATTGTCCCTAGTTTGACTTTCCTCTTCATTAATGTTGCAGTATCATTGCTAGGAACTGTTTTGGAGCAAAAAAGAAAAAAATTATCAACTTTTTACATGAATAACTTTCATTTTTATTCAGAAAAGGATGGATTCTTCTTCACAGAGCCCCAAACACTGGTCTAAAAATTTTTTTTAGTATATACTAAAATATATACAAAAAACATTTTTTTTGAGAAAGGCAGAGATTGTTCCATTTAATCATTTAAACTTGAAGTTTAATTACATTACTAGTTTTTTTGCTGTTTTGAAAGCCTCTGATAAAAGTTTACTATCTAGGGACTTCTAGTTATGGCCATGATGGAATTGCTTGTATTGGACTCACTTGCCCTCCAAAACAAGTATAAAAGCTAAAAAACCAAAAAACAAAAAACAAAAAACAAAAACATAAGAAAAGGGAAGTACAACAGGGAGAGCTTTCTGTTCACTCTAGCTTCTCCCCCAAAGGCATTTGCCAGTTCATAGCACAAGAAGTAGAGTCCCAGCAAAAGGCAGCAGTGCTGCAGGGCTGAGGAGCCAGAGGCTGGGTTTGTGATTGTCCAAGAGCCTAGAACTTGAGGAACAAAATCGCAGGCAGGAGAGAACAATAGGAATCATAACTCAAAATCTGGATGTACCTTTCCCTTGAGTTACTTACGACATTTTAGCCTTCATATATATGGGGTAAGACTTCAAGAGATCTAGCAGAAGCCACAAGGCCAAAAATGTAAGCAAAAGTGTCTGCAGCAGCATAGGACCGAGGAGACAAAGGGTGGAATTCAAGACTTGTTGAAGTGAAGTGGCTCTGATCAGCATCCCAGCTCCTCAGGTGAATTAATAGCTTGGCCAGGCCCTAAGCCTGCTCTAGCCTATGTTTAGACCTGGTGTGCTTCAGTTTCCCTCCAAGCGGACTAGACCTACAATTAGCCTTGAGCAGAACTGAGGTGATCTGCATGCTTTGTCCCCACCTAGCAGAAGAAAACGTAACCTTCATAGGAGAAAGAAAACATACCCAGAGCCTCTGCAATTTCTGGTCTACAGGATTCAGTGTTGAATAAAAAATTACGAGACATAATAATAAAAAAAAAAAAAAACAGATAATAGAAACAGACTTATGTGTGATTCAGATATTGGAGTTATCATACTGGGACTTAAAATAACTATGACTAATATTTCCAGGAAAATAGAGAGAAGGATGGGAGTTTCACCAGAAACCTGGAATCAATAAAAAAGAGTTAAATGGAAAGTCTAGAACTGAAAAATGTAATAACTGAAATGAAGATCTCAGTATTGGATTATTTGAAGTGAACTGGAACACACTTATCTGCTGGAAGACGAGTAGAAAGTAAACAGACTGAAGCACAGAGGGAAGAATGGGTGGGAAATACAGAGAAGAGTACAAGAGATATGTAGAAACCGTGGGGAAAAAAAATCAAATATGTATGGAGTTGGAATAAGAGAATAAGAGGAGAGAGAGAATGAGTTAGAAGCAATATTTGAAGAGACAGAAGCTAAGAATTTTGAAAAATGGTGTTAAATATTAACCCACAGTGAACCCTAAGCAGGATGAATACAAAGAAAACCATACCTCGTCACATTAATAGTCAAACTGCTAAAAGTAAAAGGAAGACATTTTAAAGCATAGACTTTCTTTTCAGGCCAGGATGGACAAACAGAGGTGTTCAGTGGTCAACTGCATTAGAACCAGTAAGATACCACTTAGATAGTAATTGAAGGTAGACAGGCACTTTTGCTCATTATATTTAAAGAATTATATATATATATATACACTTAAACAATATTATTAGTTTCACATATAGTTATAGGTCACTTTCTGAAGTCTAGAATGGGTAAATTCTATCAAATCATATTCAGGTTGAGTCTCCTTACCCTGAAATCTGAAGTGTTTGAAATCGAAAACGTTTTGAGCGCCAACATGATGCTCAGAGGAAATGCTCATTCCAGCATTTTGGATTTGGGATTTTCAGATTAAGAATGCTCAGCTGGTAGGTGTAATGCAGATATTCCAAAATCCAAAAAAATCCAGAATCCAAAACACCTCTCTTCCTAAGCATTTTGGAAAAGGGATACTCAACTTACATTACAGTGTATTAGGGAATTTCATGATTTTAAATATTGTCTTTGGATAATCATTTTCAAAGGGAAAAATGCCTGTTTTCAACGTGACTGTGTTTCTGAAGCTTCCTTGAAAGGAGAGGTACGGCTGAATTTATTTAGAGATGTGACCTTCCCGCCCCATTTCCGTTTTAGGGAGCACGAGCTTTGCTGAACTGCTCTTCAAATTTAAGCAGCTAAAAATGCCAGTGCGAGCTTTGCTGAGATTGGCTCCTTTGCTTCTTGGAAATCCACAGCCAATGGTGATGTGACCGTGTCTGGTGGTGAACCTACCCTGAGACGTGACTTCTGCACAAAAACGTGACCAAACATCAAAGCTAAAGCAATGTTTATAAAGTTTTATGGTATAACTAGGGGGAAGTGAGCTGCACAAACCTCAGTGTATTTTAAATCTGTTCCTGCGGTCATTAACATTATATGATACGTAAAAGCAAGTTACAGTTTACTTTTGTAAATAAAGTTTTTGGTTTGTTTTCAAAACTCTCGATGATTGCTTTAGTTTTGGACTTAGAGAATAGAGCAGTGGGTGCTGGAGTGAATATTGATTTTTAAAGTCTTTGAACTGTGGTGGTACAGGTGAAGTGACTATGTTCAAAAACGCAGTTTTAAAAGAAGCTATATCATAAAGTTTTACTTTCTGTGGCAAAAGAGCGTGTTAGCATTTCCTCAGATGTTGCAGTTGTCCCATCTAAAATAAGTTTGTACTTCTGGTGACAATGCCAGACATTCTCATGATGTGATCACCTTAAGCAGGAGAAGGAGATTTTTGCCCTCAGTTGCTCAACATGAAGTACTATGGACTGAATTGTGTCCTCTCAGAATTGTATATTGAGGCCCTAACCCCTGTGTGGCTGTATTTGGCAATGGGGCATTTAGGAGATTACTAAGGTTAAATGAGGTCATCATAAGGGTGGGGTCTTAATTCAATAGAATTGGTGGTCTCCTAAGCAGAGGAAGAGAGATTTTTCTTTCTCTCTCTGCCACGTGAAGATGCAGTGAGAAGTCGGCCATTCTGCAAGGCAAGAAGAGCCCTTACCAGGAGCAGACTTGACTAGCACCTCGATCATGGACCTCCAGCCTCCAGACTTGCAAGAAATACATTTCCCCTGTTGAAACCACCCAGTCTGTGGTGTTTTGTTATGGCAGCCTAGGCAGACTAATACACAAAACCTGCTCTAAATAGATAAAATAAGAAATTACTACAGACGGCTCTTTAGAAATTGTATTTAAAAACAAAACAATCCATATTTACCCAAGATTTACAGAATGTACGTCTGTACACGGGAGGGATTTCTGGACTAGTGGATGATGAAAAATGTCCATATAAAGGCACCTCCAGCTTCGAGTTGCCAACACAGGAGGAAGAATGCTCTCTGTTGTTCAGATGCTGATGTGTGTCCTGTGCTTCCTGGACGGCCAGTGGGATCATAAGCTGGTAGAAGCAAGATCTTCATCCACTGACTTCATATTTCTTCCACATCCTGAGCTGTGTTGTCTGACTTTAAAAATAAATTAAAGCAAATGGAAATGTTTCCATTGAGATTTTGGCAAAACCCCACGTGGCATTTGTCTCTGCGGGCTACACTTGGAAGGCATGCTCCTGGAGGCCCAGCGGTTTTCTCTGGCCTCTCCGTGTCCTCCCATTTGCGTGCCTGCCCCAAGGACTCGCTTATTCCCGGATGTGAAGCGGAGGCACGAAGGGGCTGACTGAGAGGCTGAAATGTGCTTCTCTTCACACTTACATAGTTTTCTTCTAATTAAAAATAAAATTTTAAGTGGTAGATGATGAAAATTCCTTTTGAATCAAGATTTTAAAAATTCAATATCAAACCAATTGTTACTGTCTTCACTCTCCATTGTTTACGACTGTGTGCTTTTCCCTGAATAAAGAACGATTGGAGAGACATCTAGTTGTTTGCACACATATTAACTCATACTTAAGGGAGAACAGCTTTTAGAACATCGTGGACGAAAGCAAATATCAGCTTTAAAAGAGAGAGGACAGAAAGACTGCAGATGGTCCGGAAGCAGCATTTTTAGGCCGTCTGATTAGCTGGGAAGTCAGCCCTTGAGTAGGCCTGCTGGATCATCAGATAAATCCATTTCAGCTATTTCTGGACCCTCAAAAAATCCTGAGGGTATGGCTCTCACCATCCAGAACCTGCAGCCTCCTTAGAGCCATGGCTGTGAGGGAAGAGCTGCAGAAAAACATTTGGCTGTTAAGTGTTTTGGCCCAGAAACAGCACAAATCATTTCCTGTTAAAGCCTGTTGGCCGGAAGTAGTCATACTGCTCTACTTAGTGTGCCCAGGACTGGGAGGAGAGGCAGATGCTGGTGAGGATGTTATGCCAGTTACAGCATGGTTCCTCACTTACTAATTCCCTGTGTCCCTCTTTTCTACTTAGATAGATAGAAATAGGTATCACTGCTTCCATAGACAAAATTAAAGAAACCATACAATTTACACATACACTCAGAGCGCTTGTTCTTTCCCCAGTAGACACTGACGTCTGTGCTCCTCCCTTGTGGGTCTTCTGAAGGACCTAGCAGGAGACCCAGGTTGAAACCCTATAGAACCTTGCCGTGTGCTGCCCAGTCTGCCTTGAATAAGGCCATTTTCTCACCCTCTGTCTAGTAACTAGCTGACTCCACAGCTCATGGTGAGGGGCTTGTCTCAGCTCAGGGGGTCCCCTGACATCCCAGAGGAAGCAAGAAGGTGGGGGTCTTTCACCTCTCAGCCTGATGATCTGTGCATACCCACTCGGTGGGAGGCCAGGGTGCCTGTGGGCAGATGGGTCAGAGTGTGGGCCAGGATTTGGAGTAGAAGCCAGAGCATATGAAAGTCCAAACCAGGAAGACTTTGTTGCCTCCCCCATGTGGGGTTGAAGGCCTCTCTTCTGAGGTCCCCCATCCTCATGCTGACCAAATTTGGGGGGAAATGTCTCACTGTGTGAGGATCATGCCAATTAAGCTGTGGGGGAGGACACAGGATCTGATCCCCTCTGTATCCTTAGCGCATGCTATCTCCAGCCAGCAGGGGAAGGAAGCAGAGGTGAGGTGGGAGAGGTGGCCACTCTGGACAGTGTACCTGGGCTGGCTGCCTCTCAGCGCCCACGAGCACCCCACAGATATCCACGCCCGTGTACAAAGTTTCCCAAGTGGTGGCCTTTTCCTGCTTCCAAGAGCTGCCCAGGTTCCCCCCTCTCTGAAATAACATTGGTGGCTTCTCATTACGTCACAAGCTGCAGAAAAAAAAATTGAAATAAAAACCCTCTACAACTGTATCCTTAACTCTTACCTGTGGATAAGGATGGACTTGCCTGCCCAACATCCTCTGTCTTATGTCTTTGGGTGAAAGGGAAGCTGGAATGCGCAGGAGGGGCTGCTCAGGGCAGTCAGGACCTTCAGGTTTCAGGCAGGGAGACCCACTGATCAGACACTTGCATCAAATGTCAGTGCTAACAGATCCCTTAGATGGCATCGGTCCTGCCCCTCCTCGAGTGAGATCCCTGTGGCTCAGGGAGGGAGGTTGACTGCCCCAAAGCACCCTTCACAACTGTGATGAAGCTGGCTTTCAACCATGCTTCCTATACCCCACCCTGAACCTGGTCCAGTACTGCCTGCATTTCCAGTCCAACAGACTCTTAGGAGGAAGCAATGATTAAATGTAAGTGAAAAGGACTTGGCACCAGGAAGAGTTTATGAACACATTTCAAAAGCAGACATACTCTTCTTTATACACCTTTGGAAAAACAAAGGCTTTGTGTATCTTGGAATTTGATTAACTGAATTAATCTGTGTGTTGCTTTCTTGGTCACTTAACAAGCACCTTGATTTAAATTTTTTTTTCTCATAGCTAAAAAGATTTCATCCTAATTCGTATGGTACATTATTATAATATGAAATCTTAAAATAAGTTATTGATTGACTGAGACAGAGTCTCCCTCTGTTTCCCAGCCTAGAGTCAGTGACATGACCGTAACTCATTCCAGCTCACTGCAGGCTCAACTTTCTGGGTTCAAGCAATCCTCCAGCCTCAGCCTCCTGAGTGAATGGGACTGCAGGTGCATACCACCACACCCAGCTAAATTTTTAAAATTTCTGTAGAGATGAAGTATTGCTATGGTGCCGTCTGGTCTCAGACTCCTGGCCTCAAGTGATCCTCCTGCCTCAGCCTCCCAAAGTGCTGGGATTACAGGTATGAGCCACTGCACCCAGCCTAAAATAAAAATTTTATACCAAATTCAATACAATTTATAAATAACTGGAAAGTCTTAATTCTCAGTGCTTGCCTTGTCTCTGTAGTTAAGGGATCTGTCACACTCAGGCACTCTTCCTTGTGACGCTGTAGGCCACGTGCTTCAAGAACTCAGGCGCACTAGCTCGTGATCCACATGGTTACATCATTAGGGGAGCTTAACATAGGGTGGAGGTTGGAAGTCACTCGGGTTTCTTTCATTTGTCTTATGTTCACTTTTGTGCGTATCAAGAATATTTTAGGCCAGGCATGGTGGCTCACGCCTGTAATCCCAGCACTTTGGAAGGCCAAGGGGGGCGGATCACCTGAGGTCAGAAGTTTGAGACCAGCCTGGCCAACATGGCGAAACCCCATCCCTACTAAAAAAAAAAAAAAAAATTAGCCAGGTGTGGCGGCACATGCCTGTAATCTCAGCTACTCGGGAGGCTAAGGCAGCAGAATCTTGAACCAGGGAGGCAGAGGTTGCAGTGAGCTGAGATCGCGCCATTGCACTTCAGCCTAGGCAATAGAGCAAGACTCCATCTCAAAAAATAAAAATAAAAGTAAGAATATTATAAGTGCTGCTTATTGTACCAGTTCAGAAATTAAGGCAGTTTCATCAGCTGGAAACCTTTCTCACTCCATGTTCTGTGCAAATTTCTGTAAATCCACAGAGCAGGGCATAGGTGGTGTCTCCAGCGTCACTTCCCTCCAAACTCCCCGCTGTGTTGCACTAATTCATTTGTGGCTGATCTCACTGCGCCCCATGGGTGGGCTGGATGTCAGTCAGCTTGGCGTCTTCACTGCCTCCTTTTGTCTCTCCTCAGCTTCCAGCTGTTCTTCACATGTAGTGCCAGATGAGAGTCTTCCAGGGGCAGATGCCCGTGCAGGGCCTGGAGGATAGAGGAGGAGATGAAGCCTTTACTGTCCTGCACTGGCTACAGCAGACACAGGGCAGATGGCACACTCCTGGCTGCAGGAAGCTAATACCAGCTGTGGCAGGTGTCTCCACTCCTGAGTTTCTGGAAGTTTACAGGAGCTTCTCTGTCCTCTGCCTCCTTTCTTTCCTGTTTGGATCTCTGAACAAACGCCATGATCCCTTGAGGGATGCAATGACTCAGATGTAAACTCGTCCCCATCCCTGAGTCCCACCAAAACCACCCACTGCCACCCAGGGACTAGGCTTTGCTTCTAGAATTTCTAGCCTCCTGGTCACCTCCCCCAAGCTTCTAGTGCTGTTCAATTTTCTTTTCCAGTCTCAAATCCTCAGTTGCTCTCTAAAATGCCAAAATTTCTCTGCAATTTCCTAACCCCTGTACAGACTCACCTGGGTGGCACCGATCTCACAGCTGCAGCGGTGGGTCTCACTGTGCTTTCAGTACAGCCTTACGTAAGTGTTCAGAGAAAGCCTGGACTGAGGAAATGAAAACCTGCCCTGCTACTTATCAGGCTGGTGATTCTTTATACAATCCACCAGTGGCGGGCCCCTGGGTTTATTCCATGTCTTCGCTATTGTGAATAGTGCTGGGATGAACACGAGTGCATGTGTCTTTTTGATAGAACAATTTCTTTTCCATTCGATAGATACACTCAGTAATGGGATTGCTGGGTCAAATGGCAGCACTCTTAAGTTCTCCGAGCAATCTCCACACTGCTTTCCACAGTGGCTGAACTAATTGACATTCCCACCAGCAGTGTGTAAGTGATCCCTTTTCTCTGCAGCCTTCCCAGCATGTGTCATTGTTTGACTTTTTTTTTTTTTTAAAACAATAGCCAATCTAACTGGGGTAAGATGATCTTTCATTGTGGTTTTGGTTTGTATTTCACGGATGATTAGCGATTAGTGATATTGAGCATATTTTCGTATGTTTGTTGACTGCTTGTATGTCTTCTTTTGAGAAGTGTCTGTGCCTGTACTTTGCTCACTTTTTTTTTTTTTTTTTTTTTGAGACAGAGTCTCGCTTTGTCACCCAGGCTGAGTGCAGTGGCCGGATCTCAGCTCGCTGCAAGCTCCGCCTCCCGGGTTTACGCCATTCTCCTGCCTCAGCCTCCCGAGTAGCTGGGACTACAGGCGCCCGCCACCTCGCCCGGCTAGTTTTTTGTATTTTTAGTAGAGACAGGGTTTCACTGTGTTAGCCAGGATGGTCTCGATCTCCTGACCTCATGATCCACCCGCCTCGGCCTCCCAAAGTGCTGGGATTACAGGCTTGAGCCACCGTGCCCGGCCTGCTCACTTTTTAATGGGGTTGTTTTTTGGCTTGTTGATTTAAGTTTGCCGCTTCTTTGTCGGGGAAGGGGGGAGGTGGGGGAGGGCGGGAGCTACAAGAAAAGAGAGAAGGAGATCAGAGCACAGTGAAGGCAGACTCCTGAGCATGGCATCCCCTAGTGCCCGTCAGAGGGGAGCTTAGGTCGACTGTCTCTCCCCACTGCTCTTATAAGCAATGAGACCCATGGGGGGCCAACAACTGCTGTTTTTCTTTGGAGTCTTGAGATCTCATATGAAAAGCATGTGGATGAATTGAACGTTATACCCAACTTGGTTTATCTCAGAGCACGCTTTATCTGCCTTCTTCTCTCCCCATTTCTTTTCTCCTGGGGTCAGAATAGGTTCCATCACAGCCTGCAGCGTGGCAGGCTGTTCACAGGATCATTCTATTACAACCATGTGCCCAGGCAAAGTGTTCCTTATGCATTTCACTAGAGGTCTCCCCTCTACTTCAAGTAAATCCAAAGATTAAAAACTAAATTTAAACCAAAGAAATCAGGTGGGCATGGGTGGCTCACACCTGTAATCCCAGCACTATGGGAGGCTGAGGCGGGTGGGTCATTGAGGTCAGGAGTTTAAGACTAGCCTGGCCAACATGGCGAAACCCCGTCTCTACTAAAAATACAAAAATTAGCTGGATGTTGTGGTACACGCCTGTAATCCCAGCTACTCAGGAGGCTGAGGCAGGAGAATCACTTGAACCCAGGAGGTGGAGGTTGCAGTGAGCCAGGATCATGCCACTGCACTCCAGCCTGGGTGACAGAGTGAGACTCTGTCCCAAAAAAAAAAGAAAAGAAGGAAAAGAAATCACTTCTAAAGGGTGTGATGCTGGACAGTGGATGATTGGTTTCTATAAATGCCTCATCTTTTGTGTCTATCCTCACAGTTTGGTATGTGTGCTTTTTTCCATTTTGTTTCTAGTGATCCAATTTTTTCAGAGACCAGAGAGCCCTGGTTGCTCCTTCGGCCCATGAGAAGTGAGATCCTTCAAGGGCCTGGCTCAGCGTAACTTGCTTCCCTGGGAGCAGCACACACACAACAGAGCAGGGGGTGCCGGCGTTCGTCTTTCTCTTTCTTTCCCAGAACCACCGTGGTGATGGTCCCTTTCCCGCAAAGGATGAATCTCAGTGTGTTTCATGTATTTATGTTTAAAATTTTAACCTCAGATCAAAACCCTGCAGAGGTTATTACCAAGAACAGCATTTACAAGAGTTTTCCCTAAAAAATTGACCTGCAGGTTGAGACCTGGTATTGCAGAGCACATGTTTCCACAATCAAATTCATTTGGAGAATATAACCCTTTCTTACCGCAGGAGTTCTCAAAGCCCTCTCTGTGCTAATATGCACGAAGAAACTCTACATTAGGATGCAGGAGGGCCTCCACATGCCCTCTAGCCCAGGAGGGGCCTTCAGGAGTACAGAGGAAGGAGCTGGCTCGACTCTGCGCAGCCCCAGGCGAGGGCTCACACGCACTTGGACCGTCTGCAGACCCGTCCACGCCCCACTGGTCGTTCCCTGGGAACCTAGGGGGCGTGCTGGCACACCCAACTCCAGACCCAGTGATGTGGATTCTGGGCCTGGATCTGAAAGGGAGAAGCAGGGGAGCACTGGATGGGGGACCCGGCCCTGCTCTCATCCCTCCACCTCCCCAGCTGGCCAGCATCCCCCACACACCTCGCACACCTCTGGGGTGACCCAGGCTTGGTGCCCCATTGCCTGGAAGAACTCTATCTTCAGCGGCAGGAACTCCTTGTAGAGGTCTGGCCAGTGCTCCTTGCCCAGCAGGAACTAGAAGATGCTCCGCTTGGACGTGGGGTTGTCCTCCTCCATGTGGGAGGTGATGTAGCTGTTACAGGAAAAGACAGTAAGCTCGCCTGCCCCTTGAGTCATGGCTGCCAGCCTCAGGTGGGACAGGAGGGAGAGGTCACCTAGGAAGAACCATGAGCCCAGGCAGAGTACATAGAGGAGAGAGGGTCTGGAGGAGCCTTCTCTGCCGGGTGACCCGGATCTATAGGGGCCCCAGGGTGTCCTCAACACCGAGCCTGTGGGGCCCATGCTGTGCCCAGCCCGAGACAAGGTCCTGGGATTGACAAGGTCATTTCCTAGTGGCTTTTGTCTTCAGGTAACTCAGTCTCTGGGCAGCAAGTGGTGTTTTCCCCACTGCTTCCATTATCTCAGCACCTTACTCATTGCCTTTCCTTCCTCACCACCTTCACATGACCTCTGAAGGTCTCATCTGCTCTGTGACCAAGAAGAACAACCAAGCGCAACCCAAGCACAAGGGCATGGCTGAGCTGCCCGGACAGGCTGAGGGAAACATGGGATTCGGGGATCTGGGAAGGTTTCAGAGCAGGTCCCTGAGGAGGTGCTTGCAGGGCCAGGAAGAAGTGGATCCGGTTGTAGCGGTGCCCAGGCAGCCCGACGCAACCGAAGTACTTCACCACCGTGGACAGCAGGTACTGCCGGAGACAGAGGCTGGTGAGGGAGGCCAGGGAGGAGCAGCAGGAGAGTGTGTGGCGTGGGCCATGGGACCTTCCCCGCCCGAAGGACAGGGTGCAAAACAGCTCAGGGTGGGACTTGCTGTGGGTCTCACATATCTGTGCCATCTTGAGATGAGCAATTGGAAGGCAGGGAGGGGTTCCCAGTAACTCCAGGCAGGGCAGGGACGGGCAGCGTGCTCTTCCTTCTGGCATCGAGCGTGCATTTCTCCAGGGCTTCTGCCCAGATGGAAATTCTACTCTCTCTGCCTGTCCCCCATGGGGCGGTGACTCTGCAGACCCCTTGTCCCTGTCACTCCAGTGCTGTTGGTACCTTGTCAGACACTTTGAGGAAAATGTCAGCTTCCAAGAAGCTGTGGATAACGGGATCCTCTGCAAAGGAAAGAAGAAGTCATGAGACCTTGGAGAGGCCCTTCAAGCAGGACTGAGTGTGTGGCTGTGGGATGTTTCAGAGGAAAGCAGGAAAACCTGAACCTTCTCTGAGTTCCTCTGTCATGGTAGGGGACCCAGCTGCCTTTCCTTCAGGAAGTGCTGGGCTTTGCCTCAGCAACAGCTGCTACTCCCAGCATTGACACACACAGGTTCGGTTTCAACTGCAGACGTGAATGTTGCTACTGTTATTTAACCCTCAATAGGGTCACAATGGGATGTGATAAATTCGTTCACTGCACAGATGTGACTTGGGTCTCAAAGTGTAACGCATTTGCCTCAACTGAAAAGCTTGGATGTGGCCCTGGGTCTCTGTTACCCCACGACCTCTCACTGCATCATACTGTGGCTGTGTCAAGCTCCCTGTCCCACTGCCACTGAGCACTGGGGCTGTGGTGGGGAATTTCATGGCCCCTGGGCTCACTGGACTTTGCTGCCTTCCGGAAGATGTGACCTGGCCTCTGCTCCTCTGCAGAAGGCCCATCTTTGATTCGAGGTCTCCCCTGGAGGGGCCATTTCCTAGAGAAGACCTGAGAATGCCAGGTCCCATCTGTCCCTACCCCAGGATGATGACCCCGGCACAGCAGGGAGGGTGGGTGGCTCACCGTCATCCTCTCCCTGCCTCTTCTCTAGTAAGCCTGGCCCTCGGAAGAGCCCTGTCCAGCAGCACTGTCTGTGATGATGGAGATCCTCTCTACCTGGGCTGTCCTCTGCAGCAGCCGCCAGCCCCACGTGGCTGTTGAGCTCTTGAAATGTGGCAAGTGAAACTGACAAACTGGATATTAAAAGTGTGTTTAACTCTTCTAAAATAAAACATAAGTAGCTACATGTGGCTGGTGATGCTGTAGTGAATGGCATGACATCCATGTTTTCCCCAACCCTGCCACACTCATCCCGCCTCTGGTCCTGATGCCACCTTCTCAGACCGTCTCTGAGTTTCCCATTTCATTAATGTCTCTGGCCTCACTCATGCTCCATCTCCAGTCGTCATGGCCTTGAAATAAATTTCCTTGTCTGCCTGTATCACTGGCTGAGATCAACTGATTTTTGTATATGCTGTTTGTTTTTTGTCTCCTCCCACTTTGAGCACAAAGAGAGCATGATCTCGTCTGTCCTTTCCTCACTGATCTCTAAAATCTTGACCGGTGGGGAATCACTGACTGGGTTTCTGTGGGAAGGGGGTGCAGCCCTTGGTGTTTCAGCCATGAGCCTCTTTTCCTTCCCTCCAAGAACCTGGAGGAAGGAAACCCCCATCACACTGCATTGGAAGAGGGGCGGCTCTGTGTACCGGCCTCCTGGGCTTCTCGGAGCCCCCGGAGGTTTGCGCATGCTCCCAGGGCCCTGGGCGCTCCACCATCTTGGAGAACAAACCAAGCGGTCGATAGAAGGCTTCTTGGTCCTCAGGGCGGTAGCTGGGTCTTCTCCTCTTGTTCATCCTGACTTTTGTTCCCTCAATATAGTTGACAGTCCGTATGTTCCTGTTGTGGTCCCTCCTCCGCCTGGACTTCGCTGGGTGAGAGCTCCTGAGGAGGCTGAGCCGGAGGCGGGAGGGCTGCCGTCAGGCAGAGCTGTGGAAACGACAGACTCCATTGAGCACAGACGTGACCCACCCGGGCACCCCTGGGCCTTCTGTACTGCTCACCCTGAAGACCAGCCCCTGCCTCGTGTGGACAAGGGGACAAGTGCTCACACACCAGTAACTGACCCTTCGTGCAGGGAAGGTGCAAGGAAGTGGAGGGATGACGGAGGACACACACCTGCCTTGATAGCCCCCACATTCCTCATCTTCTGACTCCTCTTTCCCGGGGTTCTCTGCGCAGGGACAGCCACTGATGAAGCAGAAATGGCAGCCAGAGGAGCTGAAGAGAGAGAGGACCCCATGTGATCATGGATGGGACCCACGTGGTAAACGCTGGGCTCCTCCCTTCTCACCTTCAGAAGTTTGAACGTGACATGTGAGGGGATAAGGGGAATGACCGTCGTCCCCTTTGCATTTATCTACACATAAGGGTAGGAATCAAGTTACCTACTTACCTTTCTCTGCCAGACAAAAGCTGCTCTCCTCTGCCTCTTTCCATGGCTTTTTCTGCCTGGAGGACTCCTCTATGGAGACAAATGTGGAATTATCTGGTCTTCTGTCTTCCATAACTACAAAAGTGAGCAGGAAAGTGACCTCCTGGCTCACCCTGACACCCTTCCCCCTGTGGAATCTGACTAAGGAGAGTTGAAGGAAGAAGGAGAGATGATGCTGGGGCCATGGTGGTCCATCGTCCTTCATTCATTCGGGGACCATGGGCTAAGGGCAAACCACTGCACACACCTGCCTTCCCTTCCACGCATGCCCTTTCTTCCAGCCCTTCTTTGCTGGGTCTTGTGGGCTTGGAGCAGCCTCTGAGCAGCTGATGTGCACCTCACAAAGATCCTGCCTTCTCTGGCTACCAAAAAATGTAAGGAACCCAACATGATTCCAACCAGGCCCTGTCTTTCTGCTTAACCTGCTTCTTGTGAAACATAATAATAATTAAAAATTGCAATAATAGTAACTAACCATTATTGATTGCTTACTAAACACTAGATGTTGATCTGTGCACTAAGAATTGCCTCAACTTAATCTTTATAATCTATGAGGTAAGGTTGATAATGTACCCGATTCATAGATGAGAAAATGATGCCTTAACTTGTCTAGAGCTTCTTCTGTGACCTTGGTTAGTGCACTTCGGATTTGGGATTAGGACTTGTGTTTGACAAGTGCTTATGGTGGTGACACTTGAGTCTTGGTCTCATTTCCAGTAGGGTCAAACTGATGACCTGACATACTTATTTTCTATGCTCTCAGCTCTGCCTACATACCCCTGTGAACCACTGTAAATTCATGGGCAATCAAGCCTGGCCCAAAAATATGACCAGAGTGGCACAGACCTTCCTACAATAGCCCTTGAAGCTGACTGAGGCAGTGCCTAGTGCCCCGCAAGAAGGCTGGTGACACCCACCCCTGTCTGAGGCGTCTTCCTCATGTCTGGTAGATGCTCTCTTCCTGCTCCTCCCCCGTTGTCCCTGTGGCTCCCCATGGCTCTCAAGGCAGCCACTGATGACCAGGTTCTCTGTGGGAGTTGGCTCTCCTGTCAGCCCTCCTTCCTTCTCTCTTTTGCCCACATGCCCTCCTCTCCTGTCTTCCCCCAAAATTCAAAAACTGTTTTTGTTCCTGCTGCATCCCCAGTCATTCATCTGGAGACTCACAGGTGGCCCCTTCGCCATCCCCTGAGACTCCTTGGGAGAAGATAGTTCAGGATCCGAGACTTGGTCTGTTACAGGAATGAGTGATAGCCGCCCTGAGTGAGTGCCTTCATGGCCCTCTGGAGTTCCAGGCCCTTGAAGCGTAGCTTACACTTACCTAGATCACAGCCCCATGATAGTGTGAAAGAGCACTGGCTGTAGCCAAGCGTTAGGGACCAAATGCTTCCAAGATTCCAGAGCGTTGGTCTAGATTCACTGATGACATCACATCATTCCACCAGGAATGGCTCTTTGATTTACAAAAGGCACTCAAGGAAAAGGTCGTGAGCCTCACAGGGAAGGGGGTTACTGTCCCAGCCTGAACACTGGAGTCACCTGCTCTTACTGCAACATGACCTTCATGTGGGGCCTCTTCTTGTGTTCAATCAAATCCGTTAATGATTTCAAATGAAAATGTTACATTCACATCGCAGAAAATTGAGAATATGCAAAATTAAAAGTTGATTAATCTCTCATCTATACTAAAAAATTACGAATATTATTTATTTTTATTGCCTTATTTGTGTTTAGTGTCATATTAAAATTTAAAAATGTAAGCTTTAATATTTTGAGATAATCACAGATTCACATGTAATTGTAAGAAGTAATACAGAGAGGTTCTAGATAACCTTCGTCAAAATTTCTCCAATGGTAACAACTTGCATAACTATAGTTCAATATCACAATAGGAAATTGAGTTTGGTACAATCCATTGACCTTGTTCAGATTTCATCAGTCTTACATACACTTGCTAGTGTGAATGCATTTTGTTCTATGCAGTTTTATCTCACGTGTACCCTTGTGTGACCACCACCAAGATACAGAACAGTTCTATTATAAGAATCCTTCCTATTACTTTTTTATAGTATTTCCTCTTCCCTAATCCCTGGCAACCATTAATCTCTACAACCTTATAATTTCGTTATTTCAACAATATTGACCAGGCATGGTGACTCACCCATCCCAGCACTTTGGGAACCCAACACTTTGGGAGCCCAAGGCGGGTGGATCACTTGAGCTCAGGGGTTTGAGACCAGCCTGGGCAACATGGTGAAACCCCATCTCTACGAAAAATACAAAAATTAGCCAGGCGTGGTGGTGTGCACCTGTAGTCCAAGTTACTTGTAGGGCTGAGTTGGGAGGATTGCTTGATCCCAGGAGGTCAAGCCTGCAGTGAACCTTGTTTGTACCTTTACTGGTGGTGAATCCACCTGGGTCTGCAGCAACCTCAGTTCTTGCCTCCTCAGAAGAAAGAATTTGACTGGAGAGCATAAGGCAGAAGAAGAGACTGGGGCAAGTTTTACAGCAGGAGCAAAAGTTTATTAAAAAGCTTTAGAGAAGGAACAAAAGGAAGGACAGTACACTTGGAAGGGGCTTCAAGTGAGCGACTTGAAGGACAGAAGTGCAGGGTTTGACGTTTTGACTTGGGAATTTATATGCTGGTATACTTCTGGGGTTTTGTGTTCCGTCTCCCCTGATTCTTCCCTTGGGATGGGCTGTCTGCAGCACAGTATGCTGACTGGAGCTGTATGCATGCTCACCTGAGGCATTCTTCCCTTACCAGCCGAATGCCCCTAGGAGGTCATACACCAGTTAAACTCTGCCATCTTGCCTTTAGTCTATGTGTGTGAGTCTACTTGTTCAACTCCTGAGATTTTAATGGGAAGTTGCTGATCACCAGGTTCAGGTGTTTTCTATTTATCAGGAAAACTGCCTTTGCCTGGCGCTGGCTCTAACCAATTACTATTTTAGAGAGACAGTTAACAACTGCTTGACCATCACCTGATGGTTGCTTGACATTCCTGGTTTGGGGTTGTGGGTGGGCTCTCCTGCCCTGCTCAGACCTGACCAGCTACTTACTGTAACAGCACCACTGCGCTCCACCCTGGGTGACAAAGTAATCCTGTCTCAAAAAAACAAAAACAACCCCCGCCCCCCCAGTATTACCTAAATGGAACCAGTCAGTATATAGTCTGGGATTGGTGTTTTTCACTTAGCGTAATTCCCGATATCCAGCCAAGTTGTTGCATGAATCAATAGTTAATTCATTTTTATTGCCTAGTGGTGCTCCCAGTCATATAAGTGCACATTTACTTTTGTAAGAACCTGCCATACTTTGTACTAGAGTGGTCCTGCCATTGTATATGCCTGCCAGCAGTGTCCGAGTGATCCATTTTCTTTGCATTGCCAGTGTTTGGTGCTATCATTATTTTCTACTTTAACCATATAAGACTTGGTTTTAACTGAAATATACTTTCAATAACATCACACAGATGGCAAATAATGTGTTTATCCTTTGCCCATGTCTTCTAATTATTGAGCCATCATTTTTTTTATAGTAAATGATATTTTATTGGGTAAACATATTTACATAACAACAAATGCCTTGTCTTTGTATATTCTAAATATAACTTCTTTATCATTTATATGACTTGCAAATATTTTCTCCCATTCTGTGTTGTGTGGCTTTTTTTTTTTTTTTTTTTTTTTTGAGATGGAGTCTTGCTGCCTGGGCTGGAGTACAGTGGTGCAATCTCAGCTCACTGCAACCTCCGCCTCTGGAGTTCAAGCAGTTCTCCTGCCTCAGCCTCCTGAGTAGCTGTGATTACAGGTGCATGCCACTACATCCAGCTAATTTTTGTATTTTTGGTAGAGACAGGGTTTCACCGTGTTGGCCAGGCTGGTCTCAAACTCCTGACCTCAAGTGATCTGCCTGCCTTGGTCTCCCAAAGTGCTGGGATTACGGGCATGAGCCACTGCACCTGGCCCTGTATGTTGCTTTTTCACTTGATTTTTGCGATTATGATCATGAGAGAGATGTGTGGAGGTTTTACTTTGTCTCAAAAAGGCTTTCTAACTCTGAGGTGCTGTGTTTTGAGGGGATGGTGGTAGGAATCCATGTCTGTGTGTGAGTCAAGTTGAATAAGGGGGCCAAATTGCCTTTCTCTCTCATTTCAAGCAGACCAGCTTTGTTTGTGTCATTTTATTCCCTGGAGATCAGTGGAGAAATTTGTTTGAAAAAAGGAATAATTTAGTCATAGTGTATAATTAAGAAAAAATATATATTGCTGAATTCTATTTGTTGACATTTTGTTAAATATTTTTATACCTATCTTCATAACAAATATTGGTCTGTAATTTAAAAAATATTGTCTTTATCTGGTTTTGGTATGAGGGTAATATTAGTTTCATAAAATAAATTAGGAAGTAGTCTCTGATTTTTTTTTGTAAGAGATTTTGTAGAATTAGTGTTTAAACTTTTAAAAACGTTTGTTAGAATTCTTGAGGGAAATTATCTGAACCTAGAGATTTCTTTTTTGTGAGTTTTAAAATTACAAATTCAATTTCTTTAATTCAGATTATCTATTTCATCTTAAATGAGTTGTGGCAGTTTATGTTTCAAGGAATTGGTCCATTTTATCTAAGTTGACAAATTTATGTTTGTAGAGTTGTTTCTAGTATTCTCTTATTATCATTTTAATGTTTGAAATATCTATATCTTTATCCCCTCTTTCATTCATGATATTGGTAATTTGTGTCTTTCTGTTTTCTTTTTAGACTTGCTAGAAGTTTATTAATTTTATTAATCTTTTAAAATAATAAACTCTGTTTCATTGATTCTCTACTGTGTTTCTGGTTTCAGTTATATTAATTTCTGCTCTTTACTATTTCCTTCCTTCTTTCTGTTTTGGTTTTCTTATTTATTTATTTTAGAGACATTTTATTTTATTTTATTATTTTAGAGACAATATTTTAGAGACATATTTATTCTGTCATCAAGGCTGGAGTGCATGATTATAGCTCTTCATAACCTTGAACTCCTGGGCTGAAGCAATCCTCCCACCTCATCCTTCTGAGTAGCTAGGACTCCAGGTGCATGCTGCCACACCTGGCTAATGTTCTTTATTTTTTGTAGAGATGGAGTCTTGCTATGTTGCCCAGTTTGATCTCAAACTCCTGGACTCAAGCAGTTGTCTCAGTTCTACCTCCCAAATCACTGGGATTATAGGTGTGAGGCACCCTGTTTTGGTTTTATTTTTGTCTTTTTCTAATTTTTAAAGGTGGAAACTTAGATTATTGATTTGAGACTTTTCTGATATAAGCATTTACTGCTGTGAATTTTCCTCTTAGCACTGCTTTAGGTACATTTCACAAAATTTTATGTGATAGTTTCATTTTCATTCAATTCTATGTATTTTAAAATTTTCTGAGAAATTGAGGACTTTCTTTTTGACCCAGGGATTACTTATAATTGTGTTGTATAGTTTTAAAGTGTTTGAAGATTTTTCATATGTCTTTCTGTTATTGATTTCTAGTTTGATTCCATTATGGCAAGAAAATATACTCTGTATGATTTCAATTTTAATTTTGTTGAGATTTATTTTATGGCCCTGGATATGGTCTATCTTGATAAATGTTTTGTGGACATTTGAAAAGATAATGTGTGCTGTCTGATGTCATTGGGGGAATGTTCTACAAATCTCAATTAGATTCTTTTCATTGGCACTGTTTTTGTGTTCCTCTAAATCCTTGCTGATTTTCTGCCTAGTTGTTCTTTAATTATTTTTTTATTTCTTTATTTGATGGTTTTGCCTAGTTGTTTTATCAGTTGTTGAGAGAGAGTGTTGAAATTTCCAGCTATAATATGATTTCTCTCTTTCTCCTTTTCGTTCTATCAGTTTTTGCTTTACATATTTTGCAGCTCTGTTATTTGGTGCATATACATTTAAGATTGCTATGTCTTCCTGGTAGATTGACTCTTATCATTATGTAATATCTCTTTATGTCTCTGATAATCTTTTTGCTCTGAAGTCTTCTTTATCTGATATTAATGTAGCCACTCCTTTGTTTTGACTGATGCTTACATGGTAACATGGTATATATTTTTCTGATCCGTATATGTTCAACCTACTTATATTCTTATATTTGAAGTTAATTTTAAATAGATAGCATATAGCTGGGTCATGATTTTTAATCCACTCTGACAGTTTTTTAATAGGTCTATTTAGACAATTTACATTTAATATTAACATTGATGTGTAAAGGCTAAGTCTGCCATTTTATCTATCTGTGCTTGTTTGTGTGTTTATCTCTTCGGTTTTTTTTTTTCCTCTGTTTAATCTTCCTTGTTTTCCTGTGGATTGTTTGAAAATATTTTATAATTTCATTCTGACTTACAGTGTTTTTTGAGTGTATTTCTTTGTATCAATTTTTTAGTGGTTGCTCTAGGTGTTACATTCTGTACATGTAACTCAGGAAAGTCTATTTGAGTTGATGTTTTATCAGTTTGAATAAAGTGTAGAAACTTCATCTCCCTTTAGGTACCTTTAACCTGTCACATTTATAATATAATTATCTTAAATAGTTTCTTTCTATATCTTGAGAAGTGTATTAGACAATGTTATAATTTTTGCATCAACCATCATAGTTTAGAAAACTTGAGAAGCTAAGTGTAGCATATATTTACCCATATTTTTTCTCTTTTTGTCCTTTCTTCCTTTCTGCTGTTAGAAGATTCTATCATTTCATTTCCATCTCAAGAAATTTCCTTAGTTATTCTTTTAGGGTAGGTCTGCTGGCAGTAAATCCTGTTTGTTTTCCTTTATTTGACAATATGTTGATTTCCCCTGCATTCCTAAAGGATATTTGTACTAGATATAGAATTAGGGGTTGATAGGTCTTTTCTTTCATTACTTGAAAAAAATCTGTCACCTCCTCTGCTCTGTTTTTTCTGATGAGAAACACATTGTCATTTGAATTGTTTTCCTCTTATAGGTAAAATGTCATTTCATTGTTTTCAAGATTTCTTCCTTTAGTTTCAGAATTGTGATTATAATATGTCTTAGCACAGATTCTTTTGACTTCGGGGTTTGGAATTTGCTCAGCTACTCGAATCTAGCTCTTTGCCAAATTTGTCATTTTTCAACCATTGTTTCTTTGAATACTTTTTAAGCCCCATACTCTTTCTCCTCTTTTTCTTCGTCTTTGATCATGCAAATGGTAGACCTTTTAAAAGTAGTCCCATGGATCCCCAAAGCTCTTTCCCCATGCCTTAGCATATATTCTTTTTCTGACTCAGATTGGGTACCTTCTGTTTTTCTATATTCAAGTCCATTAATTCTTTTCTCTATCCTCTTCTTTCTGCTCTTCAGCCATATTGCTAAAATATTTATTTTGTTTATTGTATCTTTTCAATTCTAAAATTTCTGTGTGGTTCTTTTCAATATCTTTTTTGCTGAGATGTTTTTATTCTTTCGTTTGTTTCAAGCATTTTCATAACTGCTCACTGAAGCTTTTCTATTTTAGCGAGTGTTCTCTGACATTGTGTTGGCAGAGGGGAAAAGGGCATTGCCTTCTTAGTGCCAGATGGGAGTGGAAGTCCAGGTTACCCACGTGGCACCATTGACACCTATACCGGGAAGGGGTTCCTTGCTACTGTTAGGTGGAGGTCAGAGTCTAAGATTTCCATGTAGCTTTCACCAACACTACTGAGGGGGAAGGGCATGCTTCATTAATGCCAGGCATGAATGAAATTCCTGGATCTCATTTGACTTTGTCCAACACCATTCTGGCTGGCATGGGATGAGTAGGGTGCTTTGTTGCAGCCAGGAGAGGGTGCAAGTCTAGATTCTCTACTCAGCCTTTGCTAACAAGTGTGGGGCTGGAGTCACATTTTTTTCACGGTGTTTGACTGGAGTGCTTATTTTATAGACAAAAGTTTTCTGCGTTGTTAGGCTGACCTTTTTCTGGTCCTTTGGCTAGGGAGAGCAAGTTTTCTTGGGCCTTTTTTTTTTTTTTTGTCTGTGCCTGTTGGTATTTCTAGGTTGTTGGTTTCTCTGGCACCCAGTTTGAGACATAAGAAGCCAAAAAGAGGCCAGGCACAATGGCTCACACCTGTAATCCCAGCACTTTGGGAGACCAAGGTGGGCTGATCACTTGAGGTCGGGAGTTCAAGACCAGCCTGGCCAACATGGTGAAACCCCATCTTTACTATAGACACAAAAATTAGCCAGGCATGGTGGCAGGCACCTGTAATCTCAGCTACTTGAGAGGCTGAGGCAGGAGAATCACTTGAATTCAGGAGGCAGAGATTGGAGTGAGCCGAGATCACACCACTGCTGCACTCTAACCTGGGCGATGGAGTGAGTGAGACTCTGTCTAAAAAAAAGGAGCCAATCAGAGAGCTTATGACCATGTCATTCATTTCTTATGTCCTGGGATCCTTATTCAGTTTGTCATCTTCTTTCTGTATTTTAAAGTCTTTCATGCCTCATATATAATGTCCTGTGTTTTCACAGCACTTAGAAGGAGGAATAGAGAGAAATTTATCTACTCCATCTTGTCCATAACCAGAGGTTCAAGATGTAGCTCAGAGGCTACATCCACTGAGACTGGCTCTGTACAATTTTATTTTGCCATTAAATTTTGAGTGTCTAGAGGCCACTACTGTTAGCAAACTTTCTTCAACAGAGGGAGTGTTTATCCTGAAAGCTGCATTTATATAAAAAATAAGGTACCAACAAATCAGGAAGAAAAATGCAAACTGAGAGTATATGAGAACTTCACGTACACCTCTTTTCTCTTTTATTTGTTCACTTTTATACCCAAAAGTTATGAGAATAGAGAATAACATTAGTAACGTTCTGACAATCCTTGAAATTGTAAGAGAATGTAAGACATCCCTCTCTCTTTTAAGAAAGCATGGAATACTGATCAGCAAAAAAAGGAATGACTTGGGTGGATCTCAAGGGAATTATTCTGAGTGAAAAAATCTCTGAGGGTTATATGCTGCATGATTCCATTTATATAGCATCATTGAAGTGACACATTTATGGAGATGGAGAACAGATGTGTAGCTGCCAGTTTAGGGAAGAGGGTAGGGAGAGGGATGGCTGTGGCTATGAAAGAAATAGCGTGAGGATTCCTTGTGCTATGTTATCTGTGGTAGTGTTCATACAAATCTACACATAATAAAACCGTATAGACACACACACACACACACACTGGAGTGCATGTAAAAGTGGTGAAATATCAATAGATAAAAGGATTGTATCAATGTCAGTTTTGTAGTTGAGGCCAGACACTACCCAGAGACTTCAGTGACCCTCCCCTGCTGGTGATACTGTCCTATAGTCCTGCAAGTTTTCACCACTGGGGAAACTGGGTGAAGGGTGTATGGGAGTCTCTCTAATATTTCTTATAACTGTATGTGTCAGTCTACAATGAATTCAAAAGAAAAAAGTTTTAAAAAACAAAGCAAAGCATTTTGCTGTTTTGTACTTTCTTCCTCTGCAGACTGCCCCTACTCACTTCCCTGGTGCAAACAAAGAGGAATTGGACAGTCTAATGTGGCTTCTGCTTAATCGTCTCTTGTGTGAACAGAGAACCTGTTTTTCCCAATTGTATAAGAGTCAGTTGCTCTTTTCTCCATGAGCTGTTGTTTGGGCTTTGAGTGAGTGAGGGGCGATTTGGTCCTCTTCTGGAGTTACAAGAGGGAGACTCTGACTTATGTAGGCACAATTGCTTTCCACTACTGTCCTTAATGGCCTTCTGAATAATCCAGGTGATTTTCTCTGCACAGTCCTGAGGCTACATCCACTGAGACTGGCTCTAGATTTAGCAAAGACGCTAAATGCCAGACACTCCCCAGAGAACTCTGTGTCCTCTCCCCTATTGATGGAGAGCAGAAGAGATAGGAGGCTTTCATGGAGGCTGACATTGCATGCAGACTTTGGCCTCAAGTCGTCGTCACGTGCCAAGGACAGAAGAAATACTGTGAACTAGAAACCTTTTGTGAGTATAAGGAGGAGAGAAAATTAAGCCAGAGTTGCAAGATGCTTTATGTTGTTTCAAGTATGTTCCCTTCTCTAAAGCTAAACTACAGGAACCACCTGCTGGGGCAGGTAGGTGAGATTGCTGCATTAGTGAACTGTAGCATCTGACTTTCATAGAGAATGGTTTTCATAGTAGAAATTTAGGTGCAAAAAATGAATGCAGTTATGGGAACTTTGCGATGAGATGCAAAATACCTGGGTAGAAAGCAGATAAATTACCCTCATTATGTGTTTTAGTGTAAAGCGGAGATGATTACTAGGTAAAATGCACAGAATTTCTCAATTTTCATTGACTGTATGAAATGTCTCACACTCAAATGTCAGCAAGGGCCACACAAAAGTGTAAATATAAGGAGTTAGTGGATAAATAATAGTAGAAAGTATGGGGCATTTTCAGTAAACTGGAGATCTTGGATTCAATATGAATGTTTTCAAATTCAAATTTTTAAACATTGTGATGGCTGGATAATCACGTCTGACCACAAATGGTCAGCAGCTGCTTCAGTATAAGTTGTGCTTGGCTTTTCTACATGATGAACCCAGAAATTAAGCTTTTCTGTATATAACAAAGGCACAAATATCAATGGCTTAAACAAGATTAGGTCACCTGCTTCTCGTTAGGATGTAGAAAGACATGAATGCTTTCCTCCCATGGTGATGACAAGAATGAACCATATAAAAATCATATGTTCATGGGGCTTTCAACGATTGGAAGACGTCAGGAAGCTCTGATGAACTGAGTTGCAGAGGGCGCACCCTGTGTAGGTGAGCAGAGACCCTGGAGCTCTCTGGGGCAAGTGCCTGAATGAGTTCAGGTGGGAAAAGTAGCAGCTGCCTCCAGGCAGGAGGCTTTGCAGGGTTAAGGAGCATCCTGCGTCAGGGGCAACATGTGGGTCTGGAGGAATTCCAAATGCAAAAATTCATCTCTCAGCCCAGCAACTCTTTTCCTTCCGTGGAATTTTGCTGGGAAAGTGGCATTGGAGAAGGGGTTGGTAGCAGGGAGAATACAGGCAGCCTTATACATCTCTATGAGGCTTGGGTTCTGGAGCCCAGCAGAAGGTGAACCTGAAGGTGAATCCAAACTGTCTGAAACAACAGCCATTCCCCAGCTTCCGAACACAAAGGAAAGGTAAGAGTCCTTTAGTTACAGCAATGCACGAGGCTGGGGTTGGGCTACCAGCGTTTCTCACATTAGATGTAAAGTGGTATGATATGAATTCAAGGTAGAGATTGCCGGACTGGATAAAAAAGCAAGATCCAACCATATAGCATTTACAAAGACACACTTTAAATATGACACAGATACACTGAAAGTAAATGGATGGAAAAGGAAAAACATGGTAATGTCCAGACTCAATGTGAGAGGGAACTTACACAGAGGTGTGGCTGATTTTGGTACTGGGGGCTGTGACTCATTGGCATTGGGAGACATGGGCCGTTGGCACTGGGAGGTATGGCCCATTGGTACTGGAAGGCATGGACCATTAGGACTGGGAGGTATTGAGCATTGGGACTGGGAGGTATGGCTCAATGGCACTGAGAAGCATGGACCATTGCTGGGAACCATGGCTCACTGCACTGGGAGACATGGATCATTGGCTGGGAGGTGCAGCTCGTTGCCCTGGGAGGTGTGGATGTGTGGATCACTGCACTGTGTGGGCGGGGTGGGTGGTTGCAGCTTATTGCCTGGGAGGTGTGGATCACTGCACCGGGAGGTGTGGACCATTGCACTAGGAAGCATGGACCATTACACTGGGAGGTGCAGCTCATTGCCCTGGGAGGTATGGACCACCGCACTGGGAGGTATGGGCCACTGCACTGGGAGGTATGGACCACTGCACTGGGAGGTGTGGACCATTGCCCTGGGAGGTGTGGACCATTGCCCTGGGAGGTATGAACCACCGCACTGGGAGGTATGGACCACCGCACTGGGAGGTGTGGACCATTGCCCTGGGAGGTGTGGACCATTGCCCTGGGAGGTATGAACCACCGCACTGGGAGGTATGGACCACCGCACTGGGAGGTATGGACCACCGCACTGGGAGGTATGGACCACCGCACTGGGAGGTGTGGACCACTGCACTGGGAGGTGTGGACCATTGCCCTGGGAGGTGTGGACCACTGCCCTGGGAGGTATGAACCACTGCACTGGGAGGTATGGGCCACTGCACTGGGAGGTATGGACCACTGCACTGGGATGTATGGGCCACTGCACTGGAAGGTGTGGACCATTGCCCTGGGAGGTATGAACCACCACACTGGGAGGTATGGACCACCGCACTGGGAGGTGTGGACCATTGCCCTGGGAGGTGTGGACCATTGCCCTGGGAGGTATGAACCACCGCACTGGGAGGTATGGACCACCGCACTGGGAGGTATGGACCATTGCCCTGGGAGGTGTGGACCATTGCCCTGGGAGGTGTGGACCATTGCCCTGGGAGGTATGGGCCACCGCACTGGGAGGTATGGACCACCGCACTGGGAGGTGTGGACCACCGCACTGGGAGGTGTGGACCATTGCCCTGGGAGGTGTGGACCATTGCCCTGGGAGGTGTGAACCACTGCACTGGGAGGTATGGGCCACTGCACTGGGAGGTATGGGCCACCGCACTGGAAGGTGTGGACCATTGCCCTGGGAGGTATGAACCACTGCACTGGGAGGTATGGACCACCGCACTGGGAGGTGTGGACCATTGCCCTGGGAGGTATGAACCACTGCACTGGGAGGTATGGGCCACTGCACTGGGAGGTATGGACCACCGCACTGGGAGGTGTGGACCATTGCCCTGGGAGGTATGAACCACTGCACTGGGAGGTATGGGCCACTGCACTGGGAGGTATGGACCACTGCACTGGGATGTATGGGCCACCGCACTGGAAGGTGTGGACCATTGCCCTGGGAGGTATGAACCACTGCACTGGGAGGTATGGACCACCGCACTGGGAGGTATGGGCCACTGCACTGGGAGGTATGGACCACCACACTGGGAGGTATGGACCACTGCACTGGGAGGTATGGACCACCGCGCTGGGAGGTATGAACCACTGCACTGGGAGGTATGGACCACCGCGCTGGGAGGTATGAACCACTGCGCTGGGAGGTATGGACCACCACACTGGGAGGTATGAACCACCGCACTGGGAGGTATGGACCACCGCGCTGGGAGGTATGGGCCACTGCACTGGGAGGTATGGACCACCGCACTGGGAGGTGTGGACCATTGCCCTGGGAGGTGTGGACCATTGCCCTGGGAGGTATGAACCACTGCACTGGGAGGTATGGGCCACTGCACTGGGAGGTATGGACCACTGCACTGGGATGTATGGGCCACCGCACTGGAAGGTGTGGACCATTGCCCTGGGAGGTATGAACCACTGCACTGGGAGGTATGGACCACCACACTGGGAGGTATGGGCCACTGCACTGGGAGGTATGGACCACTGCACTGGGATGTATGGGCCACCGCACTGGAAGGTGTGGACCATTGCCCTGGGAGGTATGAACCACTGCACTGGGAGGTATGGACCACCGCACTGGGAGGTGTGGACCTTTGCCCTGGGAGGTATGAACCACTGCACTGGGAGGTATGGACCACTGCACTGGGAGGTATGAACCACTGCACTGGGAGGTATGGACCACTGCACTGGGAGGTATGAACCACTGCACTGGGAGGTATGAACCACTGCACTGGGAGGTATGAACCACTGCACTGGGAGGTATGGACCACCGCGCTGGGAGGTATGGACCACTGCACTGGGACGTAGGGGCCACCGCACTGGAAGGTGTGGACCATTGCCCTGGGAGGTACAGCTTATTGCCCTGGGAGGCATGGATGCTTGAACTGGGATGCATGGACCATTGCACTGGGAGGTGTGGGCTACGGGGGCCATGTGGCATTTGAGTTATGGCAGAAGGAGTCTGGGGAAGAGAATTCTGGGCTCACAGAGTCTTCTGTTCTTTCTTGCTTTCTCCTCTGGAAATGGCTGCCTGTGCTTCCCCAAAGGGAGCTGAGGAATGCCTGCAGCAGGCAGGCTGTGTGGGGACCTCTAGACCACAAATGCCTGTCTCTTTCTGTGAACGCTTAGGCCTGGCGGGGTGTTCTAGCCAGCGGAGAGAACATGGCTGTGGTCTTTACCAGCCCTCCATTCCTCTTTCCCTCATAGATCTGTGAGAGAAAAGGAAAACGGATGTGTTCCTTCGTTTTAGATGGAAGGGCTTTTGAGGACTGGAGAATACCCAGGGAGAAAGGGGTGATCAAAATATACCATTGTTCCGGGATGTAATTATAAAAAACTTGGGCACTGAATATGAATTCGGGAATCCTTGGTCCCCGTGCCAATGCAGCCAAACGCCTGCATAATGTGGGAGCAACTCCTGGGGTTGGTGGGAGGCCTGGCTGATGCATGATAGGTCTGAAAACCGCCCAGGCTTTGCCAGGTGTATGTCAGGCACTGATGGCCGAGATGGGGCCGGCCTAGGCTGGCTTAGCGCGCCCTCTAGTGGCAGAAGATCTAAAGAGCAAAATGCGAGCGTCCTTGCCACAGGGCAGAAATGATGCTGAACATGCAGGCCACAGAAATGATGCTGGACATACATGCTTAAGGGACTTGTACTTAAGAATTATTGTAATTAGTCCGTTCTCACACTGCTCTAAGGACACACCTGAGACTGGGTAATTTATAAAGGAGTTTTAATAGACTGACAGTTCCACATGGCTGGGGAGCCCTTACCATCACGGCTGAAGGCGAAGAAGCAAAGGCACGTCTTACGTGGTGCGTGCAGGGGAACTGCCCTTTATATAATCATCAGATCTCGTGAGACTTATTCACTATCACGAGAAAAGCGTGGGAAAACCCGCCCCCATGGTTCAATTTCCTCCCACCGGTCCCTCCCATGACATGGGATTGTGGGAGCTACAATTCAAGAGGAGACTTGGGTGGGGATTCAGCAAAACCATATCAGTCACCATCTTAAATTGTTAATACATTGGAATTTATTTATGTCTGTGGTAAAAAAAGGCCAGTCGCTTAGCTATTTCATGGGGGTTTTGAGGAATTACCACCATAACTTATGGGAGAGTGTTTTGGTAAATGGTTACATAAGTATGAGGAGTTTTAATGTTTTCATTAGAAATAATGGGTGGAATTTATAGGACAATTTATTAAGAAGCTTAAATGTATGTATGATCATTGATTAATCTAGGGCCACTTCTCACTTAGATAAGTTGCTAAGCATTTTTGATTGCTGTCTATAGAGATTGAGTCTGTGATAAGGCTTCCTCCTTGGTGGGCCTTTTGGTGATAGGATGGTCAAGGGAGGAAGGGCTTTGCTCCTGCAGCTCCTAATTCTGAATTACATTTATCGGGCCATGCAGTCTGGTTAGTGCCTGAGTTTATGTATGGGAAATGAATTCCATTTCTACATGCTGGGTTCTTATCAGAGCAGATAAAAGAACCCACGCTATGCACAAACATAAATATCACCCATATGAACAAGGCACTGTCTTCAATATGGCAGGAAGGGGGCAGCTGTAGACGGGCAACTGGAGAGGGGAGTGTGTTCAGATGAGGCAGGCTGGTGCAGACATCTGGGGTCGACCACAGCGGATACTAAAATTCAGTGGGGGCTGTGGTGAGGAGGATGGAGGGGATGTGGGAGGTGAGTGGGAGCTGAGGGAAGAGGAGTGGCTCAGAGTGCAGCGGGGAGTCTGCAAGAGGACCAGAGAGGGAGGAAGCCTCTCCTTGGGAAGAATTGGGGCAGGTCAGGAGAGGTTCCAGGCAGAGGCAGAGGTGGCTGGGCTGGGGTGGGGAAAGCTGCCCTTATCCTCCTTGTGACTCTCAGGGTCCTTGCACTGCTTTTCTGCTTCCAGATGAGATGGAGTAGCAGGGATGGTGTTTATTCTTCCACCTGATATAATTAACACAGGACAAAATAGATGAGGAAAAAACAACAAAGCGAAACAGTTGCCATCAGACAGTGCAGAGCTGTGGTCCCTCAGAGGGAGAGACAGAGAAGAGGAGCACTAGGATTTCCCCAGACAGTGTGGCCTGGACGCCTTCCAAGCTGTGGCCATGGATGTGGCTGCTGACATGGTGGGGTCCCTTCTGGGAAAGCACTGTATCAGTGAACAGCGACGTCCTTTTCTGATTGTTCTAGTACCACACATTGTTTTCTCCCACTGTCCAACAAAGGAGGCAAGAATGCAGCGTGCCGCGTTCCTCTTACAGCAGCGCTCGGGTGGCACACCTGAACCTCACTTTGGTTTCTCATGTGTTGGCTGAGTCAGCGAGTGTGCTGTGCTGTACCTCTGCCATTTGTAGCTCCTCAAATCTTTTCAGCACCCTCTTCACAGTTTGATGGTTCCCCACGGTGTACATCCTGCCTTCTGTTGACTCTCCAAATATTCCATTTCACAGCCGTCCTTGCTTTTGAGGTGCAAACGTGATTTAGATCCAGTGATCATAGGCACCTACTGAAGGCTTTGATCCCAAAGATTTCCTACAGCTGGGGCAGATTGCGGTGGAGGGACAGGGGCAGGGGCAGGGGCAGGGGCAGGGGCTGACAGCTGTGGCAGTGACATCCTGATTCAGCAGCCTCCAGATGGGGCTGGAGCGGCTGCCCCTCACTGCATTAGTTCTATGGTGTGGCACTGGGGGTCTCTCTCCAGCATTCGATTTGGTATTTTTTTTTAAATCAGCTTTTCGTTATCTCTATTCACAAGTCATTATGATATTACTATTTATCAGTTTAATGTAACACATATGATAAAAAGTATCATATTAACAATGAGAACATTATTGGCTGGGCACAGTGGCTCATGCCTGTAATCCCAGCACTTTGGGAGGCTGAGGCGGGCGGATCACCTGAGGTCAGGAATTCGAGACCAGCCTGACCATCATGGAGAAACCCAGTCTCTACTAAAAATACAAAATTAGCCAGGCGTGGTGGTGCATGACTGTAATGCCAGCTACTGGGGAGGGTGAGGCAGGAGAATTGCTTGAACCCAGGAGGCGGAGGTTGCGGTGAGCCAAGATCACACCATTGCACTCCAGCCTGGGCAACAAGATTGAAACTCTGTCTCAAAAAAAAAAAATTATTTTATATAACTGATTTGCTGAATATACAGCCTTTTGCAACAATAACTTAGTGGACCCAACTCTACCCTCTGAACGGACCAATTTTATGATTCTCCTAAAAAGTTCTGAGTTGGATATAGTTTCTTGTTGCTTCTTTCTGTGATCTGAGACTTAAGAATGAATCCCTGGGAACCAGCAATTGGAACCAGACCTCCCCAGGATCAAAGAGGACAGGAGTGGGAGAAAGGACACGGGACACGACTCCCACCATCTCCAGCACTGCGCCGTATGCTTGACCTCAGAGCATCCAGGCACTCAAAGTCACGTGTGCAGCCGTGTCTATATCCTGCATCTCAAGTGCCTGCAACTGTGACAATTAGCAGGATATGGGAGAGAGGAGGCATGTCGTGGAGGAATGAGTCAGTCCCCAAAATTACATGAACATTTCTGAAATTTCAATACCAAGGGTTAACTTCTAAAACACAAGTGTATAAACAGAAGCCATATAGCTAGCCATGAACTGAAATGCATGTACAATACAGTGAAGGAGCTCCTGTGCATACAAAACCACACACATCTCATTCATCTCTCATTTTCACATAATTCGTTGTCTTGCTGGGTACGCAAGTGAGTGGTGGAGAAAGTGGTGCATCTGCAAGGCTGGCTGGGGCGAAGGATTTTAATGCTTCCAAAAGACGTGGACTACAGAACTTTATTCCTCACTGAAGGGGATTCTCCCTTCTAAGCCAAGATGGTCCCATTTAAATCACTTTTTGAATTTCCTTTCAAGCTTTGATTGTGCAAATTCTAGTTTTTTGAGTTATTCCTTGGATTCTTCCTTTTTCTACTGTGTCTTCATGAATAATTCTTGAATCCATGTTTATATCCAGCCCAAGGCTTCTTTCCTGTAGAGGTGTCATTGAGTTGTGAGTTTCAAAGATCTGATCATACTGTTTAAAAACAATAGCCTTGGGAGTCCAGATGTCAGCTTCTCAGATCCATTTTCACAGTCTGATGGTGTCTGCTAGCAATTATCACTGCCTGATCCAGAAGCAGTCAATTGCACCTCAGCTTGGAGGAAGAGGTGAAGGTACATGCAGTCTGGGAAAAAAAGAAAGAAAGAGAAAGGAAGGAGCAGGTAGGCAGGCAGGAAGGAAGGAAGGAAGGAAGGAAGGAGAGAGGTGATAGGTTTGTATGTGCTGGGTTGGATTTGTGTACTGTGTTCCCCAGGCAATTCTAATCCAGACTGCATTCCCCTCAATGTCTCTAAAGCTGTCACCTTTTAAAATGCTTGCTGTAGAATTTTCTTTTTCTTTTTTCTTTTTTTGAGATGGAGTCTCACTCTGTCGCCCAGGCTGGAATGCAGTGGCATGATTTCAACTCCCTGCAACCTCCACCCCGAGGGTTCAAGTGATTCTCCTGCCTCAGCCTCCCGAGTAGCTGGGATTACAGGTACCTGCCACCGCACTCGGCTAAGTTTTGTATTTTTTTAGTAGAGACAGGGTTTCACCATCTTGGCCAGGCTGGTCCTGAACTTGTGGCCTCGTGATCCACCTGCCCCGGCCTCCCAAAGTGTTAGGATTATAGGCATGAGCCACCGCACCTGGCCCAAAGAATTTTCTTAAATGAATTTTTAAGTTGTTCCATATCAAAAAGGTCAACATCTTCACTTGGTCCTTTACTCATCTGAAAAGCATCCCAAACTTTCTTGTGCTGATGAAATTGAGTATAAACTGTTTCAAAGGGCTGTGTCATAGGAATTTGCATGCTTCTCCTCACACAGCAGAACCAAGTGCTGAGCGAGAGAGTCCTTTCTGTGCTGGAAATTTACAGTCTGCAGTTGATTTTTAGACAAAAAATCCAAGGCTTTTAGGATTGTTGTCATTTCTATCATGGGGATTTTCTTTCTCTTTCTTTCTCTTTCTTTTCTTCCTTTCTTCCCCTTCCTTCCTTCCTTCCTTCCTTCCTTCCTTCCTTCCTTCCTTCCTTCCTTCCTTCCTTCCTTCCTTCTTTCTCTTTCTTTCTTTCTTTCTTTCTTTCTTTCTTTCTTTCTTTCTTTCTTTCTTTCTTTCTTTCTTTCTTTCTCTTTTTTTCTCTCTCTTTCTTTCCCTCCCTCCTCCCTCTCTGTCCTTCCTTCCTTCCTTCCTTCCTTCCTTCCTTCCTTCCTTCCTTCCTTCCTTCCTTCCTTTTTTCTTTCCTCCCTTCCCCTCCCCTTCCCTTCCCTCCCATCCCTTCCCCTCCCCTCCCCTCCCTTCCCCTCCCCTCCCCTCCACTCCCCTCCCCTTCCCTTCCCTTCCCTTCCCTTCCGTCTTTCACAGGGTCTTGTTCTGTCACTCAGGCTGCAGCGCAGTGGTGCGCTCTCAGCTCCCTGCAACCTCGACCTTGCGGACTCAATCGATCCTCTCACCTCAGCCTTCTGAGTAGCTGGGTCTACAGCATGTGCCACCATGCCTGGCTAATTTCATTTTTTTGTAGAGATGGAGTCTCACTATGTTGCCCAGGCTGGCCTTGAACTCCTGGGCTCAAACAATCTTCCTGCCCTGGCCTCCCAAAGTGCTGGGATTACAGGAGTGAGCCATGGCACCCGGCCATGAGGACGTTTGGGATGATCCTCTTAAACTCAGCAACAGTCTCATCCATCTCTCTGTCACGGCCCACATCTTCAGCCACCTCTCTCCTCCTGTGTGCTACCTTTGTCCTATAATAAATTGTTTACTCCTTAAACCTGGTAGAGGGGATTCTGTAGTCTATAACCCCCACCAATGCATTTCTATCTAGCTGTTAGGAAAACCTTGACCGGGCACAGTAGCTCACACCTGTAATCCCAGCACTTTGGGAAGCCAAGGCAGGCAGATCACTTGAGGCCAGGAATTTGAGACCAGCCTAACCAACATGGTGAAACCTTGTCTCTACTAAAAATACAAAAAAATTTAGTCGGCTGTGGTGGCGTGTGTCTGTAAGCCCAGCTACTTGGTAGGCTGAGGCAGGAGAATTGCTTGAACCTGGGAGGTGGAAGTTGTAGTGAACTGAGATCACATCATTGCACTCCAGCCTGGGTGACAGAGTGAGACTCTGTCTCAAAAAAAAAAAAAAAAAAAAAAAAAAGAAAAGAAGGGAAAGCTCCCAACTAAACACTCAACACCTGCTCATAACAGGAGACACAGGGGAGGTGGTCCACGGTGGGCAAGTCAGCCGTTCAGCAGCAACATGAAGAAGCCAATTCCTTCCACCTTCTACTCATTGTTCTGTGGCTTCTTCCCCTTTGCAGTCTGGAGCTGCATTCCGTTTCTAGTCTTCCAGCATCACTACTTTTCCCTGTGGTGTTCAACAGGCCGTACAGGGCAGCTCTGATGTTGGCCAAGAATGGAACTGATGTGGTCAGGAGACACAAATCCATTCAGAGGAGGAAGCTTCTCCTTGGAAGCAGAATCTCCCTTTTTATATCCCTGAAAAACAGCCAGGAGAGCAGGAAGCCAAAGGCTTTCTCCTTTTCGGTGGCATGCCAGCGCCCGCTTTGGCTATGAACAGCAGGTCTCTCTCCCTTCACCACTGCGTTTGGATGAGACTCAGAGGCTGCTTTTGCTGTCATCTATTTGGCTTACTCGGTAAGTTTCTGTGATTTGAGGCTTGTCACCACTTGTAAAGTTTTTGCTTGATCGTGTACTGTTTGTCCAGCTTTGGTTAAGGCCGCTTAAAACCCCGACTGTTGGAGACTTTGTGTGCAGGTTTCCCATTTCATCATCATCGTGTTTTGTTGCAAAGTCAGGTTTGCATCTTGGAGAGCTTTCTGGTCCCTCTTCCTGAGTTTTGTGCCCAGTTCTGTCGATGGTTCCATCATAAATCTTGTGGATGGAATCTTCTAGTTGCTTCTGGACTTTTCTGTTCTTTTGCTTTGCCTGCGCAGGGAGAGAGGGAGAAGTCCAACATTAAATGAGCCCTGTTTTTACTCAATGTCTCTTTCTCCCTGACCACTCTGTCAAATGTAATCATAACTCCTCCTTCCTGACCGGCACTTCTAGTCCTCTTTATCCTATTTTTCCTTTCGCCATAGCACTTGTCACCCTTTCCTATGCCATCTCTGCCTCAAGCTCTGGAATATAAAGTCCTCAATGGGAAATACCTTTATCTCTTTTGTTCACTGAGGTATTCTAATTGCTCAGAATGGTACCTGACACATATTAGGTGCCCAATAAATACTTTGTGAATAAATGAGTGAATAAATACCCAGGATTTTTAACAAAAGCCACCAAAGAAAAACTGCTTAACTTATTCAGGAAGTGGAAATCTTGGGTGGGATTAATTACTTATGAGACCTGAGAGAAGTGCAGGTGATAGTTTGTGTGTGTGTTCATTGTGCATTTTTATTGATATAAGACAGAAGCACTGGGAAGTGCACATGTCATGAGGATGCAGGTCCTTTGCTCGCTTGTTTATTTCAGGGGTGGTTAGGCATTGTCACCCTGGGTGGAGGGGTCAGCGATGAGCCCTCTGAGGCCATCCTGTGACATCCCGGGGGCACCTCCTAGTGTTTGTCATTCCCGACACCCCAGCGCCAGTGTCCCTGGCCTTGGAGACCTCAAGCTCTGCTGGTTTCCCCACCTCCCTAGCTGTCCCTTTCTAGTCTTTTCCCACTTCCTGACCAGACACTGAACGTCCTTGGGGCTGGTCTACTTCATTTCTTGCTATATTCTCTCTCTCGCTCTTTTTTTTTTTTTTTTACGGAGTCTCCCTCTGTCACGCAGGCTGGAGTGCAGTGGCCTAATCTCGGCTCACTGCAACCTCCGCCTCCTAGGGTCAAGTGAGTCTCCTGGCTCGGCCTCCCAAGTAATTGGGATTACGGGTACGAGCCACCATGCCCAGCTAATTTTTGTATTTTTTAGTATAGACGGGGTTTCACCATATTGGCCAGGGTGGTCTTAAACTCCTGACCTCAAGTGATCCTCCTGCCTCAGTCTCCCAAAGTGTTGGGATTATAGACGTGAGCCACCCGTGCCTGACCGCTATATTCTCTTTCGATTCAATGTCATTCTTCCCTGTGCCTCTGCTTACCATGGGGCACTCACTTGCAGAGGATGCCTGATTCCATGCCCTGGCTCCCTCCTTGGTGGTCTCATGCATCTCAAACTCAATATGCCCAACGCTGTGCTCAGACCTTCCAGCTCAAATGCGCCCTGTCTCAGACATGCTGCAACCATCCTCCTGGGAGTTGACACCTCCCCACCGTGTCCCCTCACATCCAGTCTCTCAGCATGTTCCCTTGATCCTAACTTCTAAAGAGTCCTTGAAACTGCTCACTTCTATCTCCCATGTGCCCACCAGACCCAGCCCCCACCACTTTTCGCTGAGGTAACCTCAGTAGAATTTATGCTGGTCTCCCTTCATTCTCTCACGCACACGACAAACCATTCTCTACCCCAAGGCTGGTGTGGTTTTTGAAAAGCTCAGATTTGATTGTGTCTTTAATGAGTTCCCATTGCTCTGAGGTCAGTGTGGCATCTTTCATGGAGAAGGTCATGGCCAGCCCCCTTCCCCTTCTCTTCCTATCTTCCGGCCACCATGACCTACTGTCCAGTGGTTATGAGCTGAGTCCCTTATACCCAAGGCTTTTCCAGATGCTTTTTCTCTGCTGGAACACTCTTCTTGCCTTGCATCGCTAGCAAAGATCCGCATGTTCATCAAGAACCTCTTAAATGTGACCTCTCCAGGGAAGCCTCCTCCACTCCCATTGCCCATTGCCCTGGCTCAGTCAGACCTCTCTGTGTCCTCCTTGTTGGTGCTCTCTCCTCTTGTCATTGAATCGCTCCATGTTTAATGTCTGTATCCTCCACTTGACTGTGTGCTCTACAAGGGCAGGGTCTAGGCTGGCTTGGATGTTATGCTGCTGAATCTACAGGGTGAAGCATAGGAGGTGCTCAATAAACTCTGAATAGATTCTGAATAGATGTTTCACTGAGGGTAATACTGAGGAGTGGGGTTGTTCTCAATCCTTACTGTAGACTCCAAATGCCAGTACTGTTGGGCGTTGCTTCCTCTGAAACACTCCTTGAAGCTCTGAGTGTCCTTTGGATGGTTTTACCCAACTCCACTCGTGCCTCCATCCCTTGCTGCCTCTCCAAACACCTGCCTTCCCTGTGACTCAGGCCGTCAGCTGCAGTGACTGGGAGCGTGTGCCGCTTGGCTCTCACACTCGCCTCTCACTGTCCTTTCTCTCTCATGGGAGTTTATCATCTACTCTTCTCATTTCCTTGCCTTCGTCTCTGCAGCACCAATAAATGATCAATTTGACCCGAACTTCAGAAAGAAGCCATTCCTTAATTTTGGCAGAAGCACGATGGAGTAGAAAGTGACCAAGGAGATTGACTTCTGATCACGTCTCTATTGTGGCATGCCTTCATGAGCTCCCATTGTTCTTGGGGTTAAGGCCTTTACTATACGTTACAAGGGGTTGGAATCACTCTGGGGAAATGACCAAAACTCCCTGAGCTTTGTTTCCTCAAGAGGAATGTGAGGGGTTGGATTAGATTCCACCCACAACCATTTCCATCTCTTACATTGCCGGACTTTGTCCCAGAATCGTAGAAGCAAACCTTGTTCAGAGAGGCCATATCCAGCTTTGCAAAATTAAAAAAAAAAAAAAAAAAAAAAAAAAAAAAATTCACTGTGCTGGTGAGATGGGCCTCAGTCCAGGTCACTGGTCACATTTCTCTCTTCCCTCCAGATACCTGTGCTTCCTCCCTACCCTGCTTCTCCGGAACATAAACAGCCCCCTGAAGGTTGAGGATGTTCCTTCTCCCCACTCCCAACCTGTCACCCCAACTTCCAGATTTCTTTAAAAGTCAAAGAAAAAGGAAATTTTCAGGAAGGAGATCATGTCTAAGAGCTTTTTATTAGTCTCATCTTCCAATTTCCTGTAGACTCAAGCTTCTTTCTTTCTGTCGTGCGGGGCTTAATATCCAGTGGCTGTTTGACAACAGCACCAGGAAATGGAATTTCCATCCTGATTCTGCCTGGAACCTTGGGCAAACTGCCCAAACCTGCCTCACTCTCCTCCTGAGAGTAGCAATCCCCACCCTACAGCCTTCTGGGGCGAGCAACAGAGGCCTAGTATGAAAATGGAACCAGAGAGCTCTGAGATGGATGTAAAGTGCTCAATAAATGTATGCAGGTATTGTTTATTAATTTCTGCCGTAGGCAGATTGCAGCCCCCAGGCAAACTCTTGAGTAAAAGGATCCTATAAAAACAAGCCTCCTGCTTCCCTCTCTCTCTCTCTCTTTTTTTTTCTTTTTGAGACGAAGTCTCACTCTATTGCCCAGGCTGGAGTGCAGTGGTGCGATCTTGGCTCACTGCAAGCTCCGCCTCCCGAGTTCACGCCATTCTCCTGCCTCAGCCTCCCAAGTAGCTGGGACTACAGGTACGCACCACCACGCCTGGCTAATATTTTTGTATTTTTAGTAGAGACAGCGTTTCACCATGTTAGCCAGGATGGTCTCGATCTCGTGACCTCGTGATCTGCCCACCTCGGCCTCCCAAAGTACTGGGATTACAAGCGTGAGCCACCGCGCCCGGCCGCCTCCTGCTTCTCTCTTGAAGCCTGGGTTCTGCTGTGGTGTCTCCCCAGCTCATTGCCAGTGGACTGCACACTGGGCCCCGTCTCAGCCAGGCTGGCCACGTGAGGAGGAGTCAGTGTGGCACTGCTTCCTGCCAAACTGAGGCTGCCCTTCGTATAATAAGGAGGTGAGCCTGTCTCAGGGAAGGTTCTTTTCCTAAATTTCAGGGAGGGATTCTAAACAGGATGCCACTGATTTTTAAAAAAATGAACCTATCAAGACATGCATTTTCGTGGGTGTAATCCTGTTTGAAGTGGTCACATTTGGGGTTTTTACGTACTTGCACCTTTCACTGGTGAAACTTCTGTGAATGGGCTTCAGAACATGAATAGCCTCAGTGGTGGCAGAGTCTCATGATTTAAAGTTACCTTATAGTTGAGAAATGGCCCCGCAGCGTAGGTGATGGCGTAGTCCCCAGTTGCCATTCTATCTGGAACCCGGAAGGTGGCCAATCCACATTCACTGAAATGAACCAAGAAATGAGACTGTGGCTATAAGGTAGAGGATATTCATTTGCTTGTGAAGCTTCTAAACGAGATCTTCCAAACAGTTACGAGAACACTTGGGTGTCTTTATGATGGTGTGTTTGCTTTGAAAAATAAACACGAAAGAGAACCATTATGTTATAGTTTTCTTTCTAGCGAGTACCCCATCAAGGCATCATATCCCTCTGTGTAGCAGTGGAAAGGCATTTAACCCATTGATTGAACCTCTGTGCCTCAGTTTCCTCATCTCTAAAATAATGATAGAACCTAGCTCATATAACTGTTAAGGAGGACCAAAGGAGGCAAAATGTTGTGACAAAAGTTGCAGAACACAGTGGAGTGTATTTCATTCATTCCCAAGTCTGAACTCACGTATAGAATAATGCCACAGTCTATGGTCCTGTGTCCTGAAATGCTCTTCCTCCAGGTCCTTTTGGAGCAAGAGCTCCAAGGGGCTGTTCCCTCAGACAATAGCCTAGGTGATTGGAGCCCTTGGCTAGGGAGAACAGACCTGGAGGTCGGTTCCAGTGTGGGACAGTTGGTCATATTTCCCAGTCACCCTCTGCCAAGCAAAGTGGGTGAGCCAGTGGCTCTGGCCAGTTCACTGGCAGGTGGCAAAGCCTTGTCCAGTCTTTGGCATTGGGTGTGTGATACCATCTGTGGCCAATAGGTGGCACAAGTTGCCCATCACTGCCGCCAGCTTCACTCCATTGGGTGCTTTCTCAGAAGGGTGAGATCTATTTCTAATCCAGTCCTGGCTTTATGGCAATGCGTAATCACATGGCAGGGAACATGCAATAACTACTGGTATTTCTGTAAACATGCATGCTAGGAAGCAGCTGCCAGTTGGAAATGAGGATGGAGGGAACACTCACTGAGAGGTCTCCCGAGGACAATCTAAAAAAGGAAAACCCTGAGGGTTTTAAAATTGTAGAGCCAGTTAACCTTTGTGACTCATGGAGAGAAACGTTTAGAACCCAGAAGGACAATGAGAATACATCCTGTGGATTGTAACCTGGTCCAAGGTCCACCCTGTCCCCTCCACCTTCCTTCAGCTATGAAGTTGAGGAAGGAGAGACAAGATCACCTTGCAGGGAGCCAGCTTATCCACCTCACGACCCCCAGCAGGGCCAGGCTGCACCTTCTGGGCTGTTTGCTTATTTTTTTACTTTTTCGTCCTGGCAAGTTGCCTGCTTCTTGGGTTTGTCGTTTCCCTGGAGGAACGTTTATTTGAATCTCATTCTACCGTTAATAAAATTGGCACCAGATAAATACGAAGCGGATGAAGAGACACATCACGGCAAAACAAAAAGTGGAATGTGGTCAACAATGGGGCAATGAGAATTTTAATACATGTGGACACTTTTTAAATAAAAAATTTTCATTGTAGTAAAATACACATAACATAAAATTTACCATCTTAGCCATTTCTAAGTGTACAGTTCAGTGGTGTCAAATACGTTCACACTGTTGGGCAGCTAATCTCCAGGACTCTTCATCTTATAAAAAAACAGAAACTCTCTACCCATTATACAACAACTCCCTATTCTTCTCTCCCCCAACCACTGACAGCCACCATTCTACTTCCTGTCTCTATGAATTTGATTACTGTAGTGTCAATGAAAATAATCAAACTCTGTAAGATATTTGAAGAGATTTATTCTGAGCCAAATATGAGTGACCATGGCCCCTGACACAGCCCTCAGGAGATCCTGAGAACATGTGCCCAAGGTGTTTGGGGCGCAGCTTAGTTTTATACATTTTAGAGAGGCATGAAACATCAATCAAATACATTTAAGAAATACATTGGTTTGGTCCAGAAAGACGGGACAACTCAAAGCTGGGTTGGGTGGGGAGTGGGGCTTCTAGCTTATAGGTAGATTAAACAATTTTCTGGTTTACAATTGGTTGAGTTTATCTAAAGACCTGGGATCAATGGAAAGAAATGTCTGGGTTGAGATAAAGGATTATGGAGACCCGAGTTTTTGTTTTGCAGAGGAAGCCTTCAGGTGGTAGGCTTCAGAGGGAACAGGCTGTAAAATGTTCCTTATCAGACTTAAAGTCTGTATTGACGTCAGTGCTGGAGAGGTATCATGAGGCTTGTCTGAACCCTGCTTTCCATCATGGCCTGAAACAGTCTCTCAGGTTAAATATTAAAAGAGCCCTGGCTGAGAAGGAAGCCCTTTCAGATGATTGCGGGGGTATGGGGGGATGGTTAGAATTTTATTTTTTGTTTACACTAGGTACCTCGTATAAGTGGAATCACACTATTTTGTCTTTTAGTGACTGGGATATTTCAGCATAATGTCCACAAAGTTCATCCATGTTGTAGCATGTGTCAGAATGTCCTTCCTGTTTAAGCTGAAAAATATTCTATTGCATGTGTGACAGTTAATTTTACGTATCAACTTGACTGGGCTAAGAGGTGTCCAGATAGCTGGTACAACATTATCTTTGGGTTTGTCCGTGAGGGCGTTTCCAGAAGAGATGAACATTTGAATCAGTAGGCTGAGTAAAGAAGGCCCGCCTTCGCCACTGGGTGGGCATCAACCAATCTGTTGAGGGCCCAAGTAGAATTAAAAAAGGCAGAGGAAGGGCGAATCCTCTCTTTCTCTTCTTAGCTGGAGTATCCATCTTCTCCTGCCCTGGGGAGTTGGAGCTCCTGGTTCTCGGGCTTTCTGACTCAGGAACTCATCACCCTTAGCCCTCCAGGTTCCCAGGCCTTCAGCTGGGTAGTGGTCACTCCAGTGGCTCCCCTGGTTCCCAGGCCTTCAGATTCAGCCTGAACGACACCACGGCTTTCCTAGTTTTCCAGCTTGCAGATGGCACAGGGTGGGTCCCTTTGGCCTCCTTAATTGGATGAGCCAATGCCTGCAATAAATCTCCTCTTATGTATCTGTATATATTCTACTGGTTTTGTTTTTCTGGAGAACCCCGGCTAATAGCTAATACCACATTTTGTTTATCCACCCGTTCACCAACGGACACTCCGGCTGCTGCCTTCTGGCCATTGTGCATAATACTGCTGTGAACATGTTGTAAAATGCCTCTTCAAGACCCTGCTTCCAATTCCTTTGGGTATATGCCCAGAAGTTGAATTGCTTGTTCATACAGAAATTATTGTTAATTTTTTGTGTGGAACAGCCATACTGTTTTCCATGGTGGTTGCATCATTTTGCATGCCCGTCAGCAGCGCACAAAGGTTCTCGTTTGTCCGCATCCTTGCCAACATTTGTTATTTTCTGTTTTTCTTTTTTCTTGATGGTAGCCATCCTAATGAGTGTGAGATGGTGTGTGGACACTTTAAGTTTGCTCTTTCTAGGACTTCTTCTGGAGCGGGCAAGGCTCCCTGATCCCTTCCTATGAAAGTGGTGTTACTGTAAAGATGGCATTTTCCTGCTGGTCACGGTGGCATGCACCTGGAATCCCAGCTACTCGGGAGACTGAGGCGGAAGGATTGCTTGAGTTGAGGAGTTCGAGGCTGCAGTGCACTATGATTGCTCCTGGAAACAGTCACTGCACTGGAGCCAGGGTGACATAGCGAGACCTTGTCTCAAAACAAACAAGCAAACAAACAAACCCACCCAGACATTTCCCCTTCTGCCCTCCCCTCAGAGCTCTGCCTAGAGAGCCTGCTGAGTGTGGGCACTTCCGGGTTGGTCTCTCCACCCTGGGAACCCACTTGAGAGTGACTTTATTTGGAACAATCTTCAGTCACAGGAATCTTCTGGGATGTCACCAGACCATGGTTTTGAAGAGTACACGGCCTCGAACCCTCTGTGGACAGAAGCAAGGCAAGCTGATTTATTAACCACACTGCGTCACCCTTTTGCCCTAGAGGTTAGGTGGTCCCAGGAGCCCCCCTCCCCAAGGTGCTCCTCAGCGTGGGGGTAGGAGAGTGGGAAGTTCTAGATCCTCAGCCTGGCCTTCAAATATTCCATTACATTGCCAGGGTCATGGCACACCCACGTTTATCCAAAGGGGACAGGGGTCTTCAGAAATGTCTGCCCACAGTATCCTTTGGTTACCTCGAACACATTCTCTTGAAGCTGTTTAACTGCCATACATGGTTGTGGGCTGACCTGTTATTCCCAGATTCACGTATTTAAACAAAACAAAACAAAACTCTCGAGCATCTCTGAAGAGAGAGGTTATATGGCAGATGCAAGTCAGCAAAAGGCAGAGATCTGAGAATGATGGGGAGAGAGACACAGGGCTCACGGTGTGACAAGCTTCTTGGTGAGTGGTCAAGTGCGTAATAGCCAGGTAGGCGGGTGGTGGGATGTGCTCAGGCAGATCTGCGTCTGAGTCCCAGACTGGTCACTAGTTTGCTCCGTGTCCTTGGGCAAGCTCCTTCCCTTCTCTGTGCCTCGGCTTCCTCATATACTAAATGACAGTAGTGAGAGCTAGCTCAGAGCTGTTGGAGGTTTAAATGAGTGGATGATGTAAGTAGAAGTGTCTGGAATAGCGTAGGTGCTCTTTAGTGTTCACTCACTGCTGTGGTTTGAGTGTGTCCAAAGTTCATATTGGAAACCTAATTGGCAATGCCAAAAGTATTGGGATGGGGGACCTTCAGGAGGTGATTACGTCATGAGGGCTCTGCCGTCGTGAATGGATTAATGGTGTTACCTCGGGAGTGGGTTAATCATTGAGGGAGTGGTTTCCTGATTAATGGATAAATTCAGTCCCCTTTCTGTATTGTTCCCTCCTGCTATTTTGTCCTTCCACCTTCCCTCATGGGATGACACAGCAAGAAAGTCCTTGCCAGATGCAGTCTCCTTAACCTTGGACTTCCCAGCCTTCAGAGCTGTAAGAAATAATTTTTTGTTGTTGTTGTTTTCTTTTTAAAATAAACCACCAGTATGTGGTATTCTGTTATAGGCTAAGACACTTTCTTTCTCCACTAGCCACTTGCTCAGTACAAGTTGAGAGAAGAGTGCTGTGAAACCCAAGTTTAGGCAGAGAGGAGAAGGTTAGGGCAAGTGAGCAGGTAGGGCTTGTCTTTCACCCACCTGCATTTAGCCAACAGCCAACAGTGGCAGCTGCTGGACTGGTGGACATGTTCCCTGCCACGGAGAGCGGGAGGTGGTCCAGCTGCAAGACTCTGGTTGTGGGATCCTTTCCTCTCCCTGGCAAAGGGATAAGTCCCACACAGTAGCTGCCATGGTGATTCTGACTCCAGAGGGCTCATCTTTGCAAGTGAAGGCCCTACCCAGATTTTTTATTTTTTCGAAATGGAGTTTCGCTCTGTTGCCCAGGCTGCAGCACAGTGGCGTGATCTCGGCTCACTGCAGCCTCTACCTGCCAGGTTCAAGTGATTCTCCTGCCTCAGCCTCCTGAGTAGCTGGGACTACTGGTGCCCACCACCATGCCTGGCTGATTTTTGTATTTTTAGTAGAGACGGGGTTTCCCCATGTTGGCCAGGCTGGTCTGGAACTCCTGACCTCAGGTGATCTACCTGCCTCAGCTTCCCAAAGTCCTGGGATTACAGGCATGAGCCACTGTGCCCGACCTCCTGCCCAGATTTCTTTTCTTTTCTTTTCTTTCTTTCTTTTTTTGGAGCCGAGTTTCACTTTTGTTGCCCAGGGTGGAGTACAATGGCTCGATCTTGGCTCACTGCAAGCTCCGCCTCCTGGGTTCAAGCAATTCTCCTGCCTCGGCCTCCCGAGTAGCTGGGATTACAGGCGCCTGCCACCACGCCCTGCTGATTTTTTGTATTTTTAGTAGAGACAGGGTTTCACTGGTTGGCCAGGCTGGTCTCGAACTCCAGACCTCAGGCGATCCACCTGCCTCGGCCTCCCAAAGTGCTGGGATTATAGGCGTGAACCACCATGCCCAGCCGAGATTTCTATTTTATTCTTGCACTCAACCAACAGCCTGGCTGCCCAGAGGCAGGTACAGCTTATTCAAGAGCAGGAGAATTCCAATTTTATTATTTAAAAAGTCACATAATTAACTGAGTATCATAAGCTTTGAGAAGTTTGTTGGTTAATAAAGATGAACGGGCTATTTGAGGTAATGGCGTTTGATTAAATGGAAGCTAATAGCTTTGGTGAGGTTGTCCGAGTAGTAATCTTGGCTAACAGTTTGAAGTTTTGTACAATAATCTTGGCTAACAATCCATAGCTTGCCTTTCACTGATTTCATAGCGTTCATTCTTTACAACATGCAGAACACCCACTTTACAGATAGGAAAATGGAGGCTGAGGCTAAGGGCACAGGAAGACTTGGGGGATTGCAGCCCACAGCAGCCCTGGGGGGTGTCAAGGGCGTATTCCTTTTAATCATGGCTTCCCACACAACATGCATCCCTAATTCTGTTCAGTTGGCCCCTGACTAAAGCTCAGCTTTAGGGCAGGAGATTGAAAATGCCTCATCTGCAGGTGTGGGCTGCAGGGAAGACTTGGAGATGTAAAATCCTCCTTGGATGCCATGCAGAGAGAGGACAGACTGCATGCAGACCTGGCTCTGCTCCTCACAGCCTATACAACCCTGCACATTTTATCCCAGAGTTTAAATCTTCTCCCTTCTCACAGCTCTTCTTCTGTTAATGGACCTAGAGCAGGACATAATCGTCTGTTCTTATGGAGGGGCTAAGGAACAAGAAAAATGATAAGGAGCAAAAAATGGGGCCAGGTCATTTGACAAGGAACCCTGGGAAATGCAAAAGTTGTATATTCTTTGCTGAGTTGGAGCATTAGTGACCTTTCTCTATTTTCCTGTGAATTTACAGGAGTTGCAAAGGCCCGGTACCTCCCTGTGGCTTTTAAAACCAGGTATGTGGGCAATGCTCAGCAGAGATGAGGGCCATGGCCGGGGTGCCCTGCAGCCCTTTGGTGCCGGGCAGTTGCAGCCTTTAATTTGGGGGCTATTGTGGTATTGTTGGTGTTATTCAGAGTTTGGGCTTCAAGAGAACCTGTGATGATTTGTTTGTTATTTCACAGAAATTGGTCCAAACGGTTGGCATGTAATGTGGTGGCACTGGTTCTCCTGTGTTTGCCCAATACCTTGCCAGGCGAACCAGGCAGTGGACGGGTGTGTGGTCAGTGTGGTGACCTGCAAACACCACTGTCCACACCTCATGTTCTTGCTCAAGAATTTTCCCAGGCTCCGTGCATGTGTAAATTTGCAAAAATAACAAAACCAACCTTCATTGTTTGTCCTCTAAATGAGAAGAAGCTTTGTGGTTTGTTTTCGAGTGAATTTTGATCCTGTGGAATCTGGCCAGACCTTACAGGGATGAGGGGTCTCTGCACTCACATTTACCGTGTTCCTGTCCCTCTGCCTCTCACCTTTGAATGTCTCCCTGGGGCAGATGCTCCCAGCTCCTCGGATCCTTCGTGTGATTTCTCGCAAATTTCTTTTTTTTTTTTTCAGACTGAGTTTCGCTCCTGTTGCCCAGGCTGGAGTGCAATGACGTGATCTTGGCTCACTGCAACCCCCACCTCCTGGGTTCAAGCGATTCTCCTGCCTCAGCCTCCCGAGTAGCTGGGATTACAGGCATGCGCCGTGACCATGCCTGGCTAATTTTGTATTTTTGTAGCGACGGGGTTTCTCCATGTTGGTCAGTCTGGTCTCGAACTCCCGACCTCAGGTGATCTGCCCTCCTTGGCCTCCCAAAGTGCTGGGATTACAGGTGTGAGCCACCACTCCCGGCCGATTTCTCGCAGATTTCTAAAGCTCACATAGACCTTCCTCTCATGGTCCAGGAACCCACAGGGTTGATCCTCAAGGCCTGTGCCGCTCTCTGGCGCCCGCAACACCCTGCACCGTCTATGCTTCACCTTGGAGTGATCACTTACCTCACCTCATTGTCTTCGGGGGCTTATGTTTTGTGGGTGATGGAGCGCATCATCTACGAGGTAAAATCTTTTATGTGTGTTTGCTTATTCCGGGATGCGTTGGTGGCCAGGCTGTGCTCATTCTGGCTTGCTGAAGGTATGTTATCCTGCCAGGGACCAACCTGTTCTAGAAGGAACAGAACATCAGGGACTCCCTCCCAGCCCTCTGTTCCAGGTTACCACAGCATTCTGCAGGAGCAAAGGTGCAGACCAAAAGTAAGGTAAAGGACAGGGCCGGGACCTATACATAGATTTTTCGGAGTAAGGAGGTGGGCCCTTTCGAATATATTGAGATATAATTTACATAAGATAAAATTTATGGCTGGGCAAGGTGGCTCACACTTGTATTTCCAGCACTTTGGGAGGCCGAGGTGGGTGGATCACCTGAGGTCGGGAGTTCAAGACCAGCCCAACATGAAACCCCGTGTATTAAAAATACAAAAATTAGCCAGGCATGGTGGTATGTGCCTGTAATCCCAGCTACTTGGGAGGCTGAGGCAGGAGAATTGCTTGAACTCGGGAGGCAGAGGTTGCAGTGAGCTGAGATCGCGCCACTGTACTCCAGCGTGGGTGACAAGAGCGAGAGTTTTGAAACTCTGTCTCAAAAAAAAAAAAAAGAAAAAAAAGATAAAATTTACCTATTTTAAGTGCACACAATGAATTTTGGTAACCATATGCATTTGTATAACCACCCGACAATGAGATACGTAACACTCCATCACCCCCAATAGTTCCCTTGAGCCTCTTTGCAGTTGCTCGCCTCCCTTTGGCCTCTATAAGTCTAGTTTTGTCTTTCTAGTCTTTCATATAAATGGAATCAATAAGTGTGTACTCTTCTATGTCTGCTTTCTTGCATTCAGCATATTTTGGAGCCTTGTCCATGTCACTGTGTGATTCCTCTTTATTACTGAGTAGTAATGCATGGTACAGAGGTAGCACAATTTGGTTTTTCATTATCAGTCGGTGAATATTTGAGTTGTTTCCAGTTTTGGGCAACTAGGAATAAAGTTGCTGTAAACATTCATGTACAGGTCTTTGTGGGGAGTTCTATATTCATTTCTTTTTGATTCATATTCAGGAGTGGGTTTGCCAGGTCATAGGATAGACATACGTTTAAACTTTGTAAGATACTGCAAAACTGTTTTCCAAGGTGGCTATACCATTTGTATTCAGAATCAACACTTTTAGCCTAGAGCATGTAACTGGCCTTCCTGAAATCCATGGATATCTATCTGTGCAATGGTTTTAGAGATGTTTTATTGACTCCCACATGTAATTAAGTTACTTGGCTTTTAGGCAAAAGATGATACCATGCCTGTGGATGAGGTGACGTGAGTTTTGAACTCTGGGTTTTGTAGAAGAGTTTGCATTGTCTTCCTCCTGATACATCCGCCACGACGCATGTGAGTCAGGTCTCCTGCATGTCCTCTGAATCAGTTTTGCGTACGTGCCTCTAATGGCAGTTTTGAGTTCATCCTGTGTTGAGATGATGCCTGAAGGCGAGAGGAAAAAGTATCTGTGGTTGTCAAATCGGGTGGAAAGTGATTAATCATGGAGACATTTACGGCATGCTGAACTGTTTCGTTTCCTGACCTTTATCCCACATGCATCAGGGGCAGGTGAGGTCAAGTTTAAATCCAGGATGACAAGTGTCTGAGTCTAAGGAAGGTTTCAGCTGAATACTTGGCTTAGAGTCAATGGCTCTGTGTCTCACACCTGGTGAAGACTGATTCTCAATTTAAAGAAACAGCATTAGAGTGAAACACTTGCTGACTTGGCCTTGGGCTAGAGCTTCTTGCAAGGGTTTTAGAACCAACACACCCTTTGGATGTATTGAGGGCATCCTGGTTTTTGGCAGTCCCTGACTTACAAATCCTGGAATATGTTTGCCTAGAGTGTTTCTGTACCATTGGAAGTGCATTATGACTCCTTCTCTCAGAGTCCTTTAACCTCTTCCTCAAGAATCAGCTTTGTCAACTTGATATATCTCATGGCAGGCATGGACTCATGCCTGTGTGTCCAAGGTGGCTATACCATTTGTATTCAAGGGCCTCTATTTTTTCATTTAGAGAAGTGACTAGACACTAGAAAATGTCACAGAATAAACGTGTGGACTACAGCTTGTTTTCCGAAAAGGTCTGGGGATCCCGTGTTAGTATTGGAAGACCCTTTGAGGCCTCGTCCCCTCCACTCCAGCCTGGGGACAGAGCAAGACTCCACCTTAAAAAAAAAAAAAATCCATCTCTCGAAATCCCTACAAGAGAGCAGCCTGCAATATTACCTAATTTGTCTTTAATCTGGTACTCCTAGGATAATCCCAGAGAACAGAGTGGCTTACTGTACACACCCTGGATTACTCAGTAAAGAACATGATGGGAAGCGGCAGTATTTTTCTCTTTTAAAATAAGTAGGTTTGGAGAGAGCTGGGAAACTGCGGGCTTTAGTTACAAAATGACTATCATTGTGGGAGATATATTTTCTTTCAATGTTGAAATGCATTGGACAGGATATATAACTTAGAAATAATTTACAGTTAGAGAAGGGCTCTTTCATCTGAGAGGGGGTGCATCTCCTGGTTGGAAAGGATGGTCCCAGGGAATGAGGGATCAGGCCTCAGGTGAGCCTAGTCTTTTTCTCTTCCAACTTCAATGTGGCCAAACAGAGTGGAAAGTCATCACGTACAAGGACAAAGTCCGTGTTTTTTTTCTCTCATGAGAAGCAGGCAAGTGCTGCCTGAGAAGGTGAAGCCTCACCCGTGGCAGGCTTGCTTCAAGCTGGCTGCAGACCAAAGGCCACACGGGGGCTTTGATCACTGAGGGTGGCACGATGGGCGGCCTTCTCCTTGCTCATGTAGCACTCATCCGCAAATTTCTACTGAATGCCCACTCTGTGCAGGATACTGTGCCAAGCATGAGGGATGCCAGGACCCGGCAGAAAGAGTCCTGTTAGAGAACCACAGCTGATAGCTGCCAGTCAGCAGTAAAGGTCCAAAGCTTGGCCTGGCCTAGGAGGAGCTATCACCAAGCACTCTGTGGTGCAGGGTCTTGGATGGCGTAGTGGGAGTGTGTCAGCAGAGTGGAGGGGTTGGGAGAGTGGGCCCAGATATGCAGGGGAATGGGTGGGCCAGGAGCCTTGGGCCTGGCCTGGCTGAAGGCTGTCCTGATGAGGCACTGGCAAGTGGGCTTGGGAGCCAGAGGGATGACCGAACACGGCCCCACAGAGATCAGCCCAAAGTGCTTGGACCCAGGGCATCTGGGATGGTTCTTGAGGTGAGTGCATGAAGCCTTCTTTCAGACATATGCGCTAGAGGGCTCCAGCCTCCCCGCAAGCTCTGCTCCTCTCTCTCTCCTCACTGTTGAGGCAAGTGCTGTGTCTGCCTTAGATTCCTTCTGCAGGCTTCTGTCTGTCTGCCAGCAGATGCCTCTATGTCTGTCAGCTCTCGGTGTGTCGGGCACATGCACTACCCCCTGTGTGTGTGGGGTGTGTGTGTATGTGAACATGTCAGATACCCAAGGCAGGCTCTCCACTGTTCAGTGTGTCTTCAGCCTGGGACCTGAAAGTGCAAATAGTCACCGCCTACATCCATCTTCTTCTGCTTCTCCCTTAGGCATCCCCAACTCGACATACACCAGCCTGAACTCTTTATCCACATCCTTTTCCAGCATGCTCTTCCTCCAGCCCCTACTGACCCCATCACAGGAAAAAGCCATTCCATTCTCCCAGTTACTCAGGGCGACGGCCTCGATGTCTTTTTCCTCTCACACCTGACACCTAACCTGTGGCCATCCTGTTGACTCTCCCTTTGAAATTCATGCAGAATCCAGCCCCTTGTCCCCACTCCAGCACTCACAGTCACAGTGCACCTGGTCTGGACCCTGGCAAGTGCTGCCCAGTAGGACCCCCTGCTTCTCCCCTTGCTCCACACTGTCTATTCTCTGTAGCCTTTAAGAACAAGTCAGGCCATTTCACTGTACTGCTCAAAACCATCAAATCGTTTCCCGTTTCCTTCAGAATGCCATTCAAAGTCCTTTCCGTCACAGCTCTGCGTGGCCTGTGGTACCTCTGTATCCTCATCTCTGACTTAGTTTACTCCACCCCATTCTCCTCCTTCACCAGACTCCCGGGTACTCCTTCACCAGCAGCATGCACCTGCCCCAGGACCTTGGCACCAGCTACTTTCCCTACCCAGAACGCTGTCCTTCCCACATCTTCACGGCCAGCTCTCTCCTTCCCTCCAAGTCCCTTATCAGAGAGGCTTTTTCAGTCACTTTGAATAAAACAGAAATCTACTTTTCCATCGTTCTTGACCCCTTAACTAAACCTGCTTGAGTTTTTGTTGTTGTTGTTTGTTTGTTTTTTACTTATTAAAAACTTCTGTGGGATTCCCCTTGTTTTTATGGAAATACGTAAGTGTAAAGAACTTCGTCTTATTTTCTGCTTATTCCCGGGTCCTAGAACAGTGCTGGTATTTGGAAGCTGTTCAGTAAGTATTTACTGAATCAATGAAATGAATTATGCTGTGATTCGTTGTGTGTTTGGAGGTGTTTGGAGGGACTGGCATGGGAGGATTGGATTTTATGGTGGTAATAGTGACATGGCATGGTAAAGGCATGGAGTAGAGAGGCGGCCACAGAAATGCAAAGGAAGGATGACTGAGGGAGAGGCCTCTAGCTCGGTTGTTGCAGGACAGGGATGCTTGCCTGGCAAAGCTTTGGATGACTCATATTATCAGAGCGGTCCTCCAGACTCAGGATCTGCTTTAACATAGGTTTTCAGATTCCTCCTGGGGTCCAGTCAACTCCCATGCCAGTCCCTTGTTCCATGATCCCAGGCCCTGCGCCAGTTCCTTAACTCTCATTCCAGAACCGTAACCCAAACGGCTAAACCTGAGGTTGCAGGCTGACCTTTAGAGAAAAAGTTGAACTTTCTCTTTAAAGCTAAGTGGGAAAAAAACAATGATGGATAAAATGTAAAGATGTACAAAGGTACCAGTTTGTACCTGGGTGTTCGAATTTCTTTAAATTTTGCTCTCAGGGGTACATGGCCGTTTGAAATGAGTAATTTAATATTCTGCTTAGTTTTAAATACGTAGATCATTTTCATGGCACTACATAGTAAATCTGTGCTTTGCTTGTCTGCATGTGTTTAGGTTCACATCAGTTTTGGTCATGAAGCTATAGCTCAGGCATTTATCATGGACTTCCTAGAAGCTGCCTTGCCAGCAAGGAGCCTAAGAGGTGTTCGGAAAAATTATCCAAAACTTGGAAATAAGGAAAGAGGATGACTCTATGTCCGTTGAAGTCCAGATCAGAGCATTGCCTATTAGATCCACTCAAGGATTATTTAAATCTCAAGGGGAATGTAACTTTGCTTCACATACTGTTTGCTAGTAATTGGCTGCCTGTCAACTTGTGGGAGATAAACTGGATACAATTTTGTCCAGTACAGATGCAAATGATTTCCTTCCTTCCCTTCCCTTCCCTTCCCTTTCCCTCCCTTCCTTCCTCCCTCCCTCACCCTTCTCTCTCTCTTTTCTCTTTTTCTTTCTTTCTCTTTCTTTCTTTCTTTCCTTCCTTCCTTCCTTCTCTTTCCTTCCTCCCTCCCTCCCTCTTTCTTTCTTTCTTTCTTTCTTTCTTTCTTTCTTTCTTTCTTTCTTTCTTTCTTTCTTTCTTTCTTTCTTTTTCTTTCTTTCTTTCCTTCCTTCCTTCCTTCCTTCTTTCCTTCCTTCCTTCCTTCCTTCTTTCTTTCCTTCCTTCCTTTCTTCCTTCCTTCCTTCTTTCTTTCCTTCCTTCTTTCTCTCTCCTTCCTTCCTCCCTCCCTCCCTCTTTCTTTCCTTCCTTCCTGCCTTCTCTCTCCTTCCTCCCTCCCTCCCTCTCTCTTCTTTCTTTCTTTTTCCTTCCTTTCCTTTCCTTTCTCCCCTCCCCTCCCCTCCCCTCCCCTCCCTCCCTCCCTCCCTCCCTCCCTCCCTCCCTCCCTTCCTTCCTTCCTTCCTTCCTTCCTTCCTTCCTTCCTTCCTCCCTCCCTCCCTCCCTCCCTCCCTCCCTTCTCTCTCTCTCTCTCTCTCTCTCTTTTTCTTTCCTTTCTTCTTTCTTTTCTGGGTCTCACTTTGTCACCCAGCCTGGAGTGCAGTGGTTTGATCTCAGTTCACTGCAACCTCTGCCTTCTGGATTCAAGTGATTCTCCTGCCTCAGCTTCCCAAGTGGCTGGGACCACTGGTGCGCACCACCATGCCTAGCTAATTTTTGTGTTTCTAATAGAGGTGGGGTTCTGTTACGTTGCCCAGGTTGGTCTTGAACTCCTGAGCTCAAGCAATCCACCCCCCTCGGCCTTCCAAAGTGCTGGGATTATAGACATGAGCCACCACATCCAGCCAGCTGTTTTATGTTTAAATCGGCCAAGTGTGGTCGATTTCCTTCAGGTTCAAAAGATTACCCAAACATTAGAGAGTATTGTGCCATAGAACATTAACCAGTTTTGAATGTAACTTAGCAAACTTTTTTCGGCATTCTTTCTGACATGCGATACATCTGTGTTCCTCAAATGCTTTGAGAAATCAGCGTTTCCATCCTATGGGTTCCCTCAGTAATGAGTTAAAGAATTGTGTTTGCTACATGTATGAGGGTATGAGACCCAAGTTCCTAATATTTTGAAAATGATGTTTTGACAGAGGAGATAAAAAGTCTCCTATGTTACCTATATAAACCCAAACCTACAACATGATGTCAAGTACCATAGTACAAAAGGCATAACCTACTCCCCCCACCAATTTCTATTTTATTAGCATGCATTTCTCAGGAAAGACTGTTCATTCTACCATTCTGCCAGTTCAAGTTAGACCAGCCATTTCTCTCTGCTTATTCACTTCCTGTTTTCCTCTTAATAAGTTTATTTGAAGACAATTTATTAGAGAAAAAGTTGTCTTACAAATGCAAATTGTAAGTTGTCTCACTGATGTGATCCAGCACTACGTCCTGGCCGGCACCCTGCCAGGTCTGTAATTAAGACTGGGGGTGCCGGGCGCAGTGGCTCAAGCCTGTAATCCCAGCACTTTGGGAGGCCGAGACGGGCGGATCACGAGGTCAGGAGATCGAGACCATCCTGGCTAATATGGTGAAACCCCGTCTCTACTAAAAATACAAAAAACTAGCCGGGCGAGGTGGTGGGCGCCTGTAGTCCCAGCTACTCGGGAGGCTGAGGCAGGAGAATGGCGTAAACCCGGGAGGCGGAGCTTGCAGTGAGCTGAGATCCAGCCACTGCACTCCAGCCTGGGCGACAAAGCGAGACTCCGTCTCAAAAAAAAAAAAAAAAACAAAAACAAAAACAAAGACTGGGGGTTTGCTCTGCAGGGACATGTTCTCCACCTTTGGCTGGGGGGTCTGTACTCAATCTTGCGGTTTGTCTTGGGGCTGAGGTGCTGATTGGGAATCAGGAGACATCAATTCCAGTCTCAGCAAAGCTCCTGCGAGGTGCGAGGCAGAGGGCTGGTTTACCTGGTATACCACATGCCCTTGACTTCCCTGTGGTAGGTGCCCCTAATTCCGCTCCAGCCCTTGCTTGGCGTGCAATTTACACTGAGGTTGCAAACAACTGCTTATTCCTGTGGGACTTAGTTTTTTCCTTAGGGCCAATCTGAAAAACTTATCTCCTTAGTTATGTTCTACAGATTTGCAGACAAATAGGGGAAATAAATGGAAGAAATAAGGGAAAATATTATCCAAAGTTGGAAATAAGAATAGAAGATGACTTTGTGTGCTTTTTATGTCATACTAGAAGGAGCTGCTTCTAGTAGCACCATTATTCTGGATGGAGAAATCTGGTGGCTTTGGTCATGGGGACTACATCACAACTAGGGTTGTCCTTTTACTTTTGAGATGAGTGTGATGGGGGAGGATGAGGGTACATCATTCTAGAAATGGCCTCATTTTGCATTTCCTCAGATCCAAAGTTGAAATAATTTTCTGTTCTAAGAACCTTTAAAAGTGGTTCATGGGCCAGGCGTGGTGGCTCACGCTTGTAATCCCAGCACTTTGAGAGGCTGAGGCGGGCGAATCCCCTGAGGTTCAGAGATCGAGACCATGCTGGCCAACATGGTGAAACCCCGTCTCTACAAAATATACAAAAAAATCATCTGGGCATGGTGGTGTGTGCCTGTAATCCCAGCTACTTGGGAGGCTGAGGCAGGAGAATCACTTCAACCCGGGAGGCAGAGGTTGCAGTGAGCCGAGATTGCACCACTGCACTCCAGCCTGGTGACAGAGAGAGATTCCATCTCAAAAAAAAAAAAAAAAAAAAAAAAAAAAAAAAAAAAAAAGAAAAGTGGTTCATTTCTTTCTAAAATCATTAATTGAACATTAAAAAACATTGATAGGAAAAATTGAACCAAGAAGGTTTTGGGTTATACTCTAGGTCAGTGAGCTTTATGTTTCTGTGGCTCTGAAGCTACATGGGTAGACGATAGCAGAAGTCAGTGCTCTGAGTGAAGCTTGAAGAGGAGCTGATGGATTTTTCTGGTGGGGAAGGACTGTGGCTGCACTCAGAGAGAGCTGGGCCAGGCGGGGTGAGGCAGTCACCCTGAGTTCACAGACCCACTCAGATCCTTGAATGAGTCTGTCCTGAAATAATGCGGAATCCTGGAACATGCTGCTTTGTGTAGAGCCCATTTTCCTTTTTAACTTGTAAAGGTATTTGTCTCCTGGGTTTCATTTGAAATGCCTTTTTTTTTGGCCAGATGCTTTCACTAGGAGCAATATCCAGAAAGTTATGTTTCTAGCCTACCTTGTTGTTTGCCTCCTGGGCAGATGGGTTTGTTTACATTATTGACTCAGTTCAGTGGAAAATATTACCCTGATTGGGATGGAGATGGGGCTGCCGTTCTGAAATAACTACGCAAGTTTACCTGTTCAGGTGGGACATGGCTTCTTGCGTTAGCCACAGATGAATTTTGAACATTTATACATAGTGCAATAAATGCTGGTTTCTTTCTCCTTCCTCACTCCTTCTGGGGCCTATATGTGTGTATCTCTTAACACACATACACAAGCAGGCACACACACGTGCACACACACACAAGAGGATACATTGCATATACAACTCAATGCTACAAAGCATTGAGCAGAAGAGCACACAGGAACTCCGCTGAAGTTTGACAGTGTGATTGTCTTGTGGCTACTCTACTCTGAGGCCACTGAGCACAGTGAGGGCCTCCCTCCTGCCCCCAGCCACACCAGAGAGCGAGCAGGGGGTCACAGGGAGCAAAAGAGGAGCTTTTTGCCATCACCATGAGAGGGTGACCACAGAAACACGGCTCGGAGGTGAGGGTGAGGTGGTGACTCGTGCCTGCGGATTCCGGAGGGGTTGGCATACACAGCCTATTGGGAAGTAGAGCATGGTCCCTGTGGACTCTGAGTGCGCACCATGGTTTGGAAGGTCCACTGAAGGCGGAGTGCTCAGCGACGTTGCCAGCCAGCTGGATGCGTGTAAACAGCATTGTGAATGGAGAACATTCTTTCACCTTATTCTAGCACATTCTTCTCTCCTACTTAGCTTCTTATCCTTCCTATCTACTCATCTATCTAGCAATCCCTAAAATTAAATCATTTATAAATGAGTCCAATGAGGGTCTTTTTTTGAAAACTGGATTTAATGAATAAGGCAGACCCCTGTGTTTGGCTAGGGCTTTGCTTCTTGTTATTCGGAAGGAATAACTTGTTTCCAGGTTGGTTGATGACTCCAGCTGAGGAGGAACTAGTGGCAGATGAGTCCCAGGGAAGATCCCTAGGGGGAATGACTGGAGGTAGCTGTACCAGGGATGAAAAGAGCAGGGTGGTGATGAGAGGAACGCGGCCCCTCATGCAAAGAAGTGGGTGTTTGAAATCAGTGGGTGGCTTTTTTTTTTGGGGGGGGGGCAATGTTGACTCCTTAGGTCATACACAGTGGCCTTAGAAAGCCAGCCCTGCCTCTCTTCCCTCAACCGATTGTGGATTTGTGTAATGAGAACACAGTCTTCTTGAAAAGCATTTCCAGGGTGGCTCATTACAAAGCTTCGTGCGGTCTTCAGAGCAGGGCGAGCTGCAAGGCCCCGGGCTTTCCATTCTGAAAGAGCTGTGGGTGTCAGGGTGGCTGCCAGTTGTGAGTGCTCCGTGGGTGGGGACTCTGTCCCTCAAAGCCACGCACTCAGGCTTGCCCATTCTGGTGTCTCTGTGGGAGACACAAAGCTGAGGTCTCTCCAGGAATGGGGGGCTCCAGCTGGAAGGACATGGAATTTGAATGCATCTGCCTTTAACTCAGCCCTGAAGGGAGTCAGACAGAATCTGGTGAGAAATAGGCCACATAGTGATCTGACGTCCCCTCATCTGGCCTGGATCATTTTTAAAGTGAAACTCAGCCCAGCCCTCAGGTTCATCCCCCAGCATCCCAGTCACCTGCGAACTGTGATTCCCTCTCAGGGCTTCAGGTAAGTGATTCAGTGGAGGCAGCCAGCAATGAAAAGAAGCAATTAAAGATCTTTCATTAAAAGATCTTTATGACAGGCCGGGCAAGGTGGCTCACGCCTGTAATCCCAGAGCTTTGGGAGGCTGAGGAGGGAGGATCACTTGGGCTCAGGAATTTGAGACCAGCATGAGCAACATAGTGAGCCCCTGTCTCTACAAAAAATGAAAAAAAATTAGCCAGGTATGGCTAAAAAAAATCTTTATGACAAGTTGTTAAGTAAAGAATGTAAGTGATGGAATGATATATGTAGCAGATTTTTATTTGTATGTATGCAAATACATAAAGTTCTGTAAGTTTGCACACTAAACCGTTGACACAGATGGAGAGTAAAGAACTTTAATGTTTTACTCTATAGGCTTTCCCCCCACAACATTTCAGATATTCTTTTTTTATTTTTTGAGACAGGGGCTCGCTCTGTTGCCCAAGCTGGATTGCAGTGGTACCGTCATAACTCACTGCAGGCTTCGCCTCCCAGGCTCAAGCAATCCTCCCACCTCAGCCTCCCAACTAGCTGGGACTATAGGTGGGCAGTCACCAGGTCTGGCTAATATTTTATTTTTTGTGGAGACAGGGTCTCACTATATTGTCCAGGCTGGTCTCAAACTCCTGGCCTCAAGCGATCCTCCCACCTCAGTCTCCCAAAGTGCTGGGATTATAGGCGTGTGCCACTATGCCCAGCCAGCAGATACCCTTGAAAACGTGATTTATCATATAATACAAGCAATATGTGCTCTCCTTGCTATTTGAAATGCCTCTGAAAATGAAAACCTAATTCTACACTAAAAAATTCTGTTGCAGCCGGGCGTGGTGGCTCACGCCTGTAATCCCAGCACTTTGGGAGGCTGAGGTGGGCGGATCACGAGGTCAGGAAATCGAGACCACCCTGGCTAACACGGTGAAACCCCATCTCTACTAAAAATACAAAAAGTTAGCCGGATGTGGTGGTGGGCACCTGTAGTCCCAGCTACTCGGGAGGCTGAGGCAGAAGAATCGCTTGAACCCAGGAGTCGGAGGTTGCAGTGAGCCGAGATCATGCCATTGCACTCCAGCCCAGGAGACAGTGCAAGACTCTGTCTCAAAAAAAACTACAAAAAACAAAAAAAGAAACAAGAATAACAAAAATAACAAACAACAATAACAAAAATAACAAAAAACCCAATAAACAATAAAAAACCCAAAAAACAATAACAAACAACAATAACAAAAATAACAACAAAAAAACGCAAAAAACAACAAAAACAAAAACAAAAATTTCTATTGCATCTGACATGAAAAGGGCACATAGTCTTCAAATGTCAAGTTTTCTCCGTAGCCTCCCAGTCTTCCTTGGGCTGTAACTCCTTATTCCAACCATCTCCCTTTGCTAATTCCTTCAGTTATCATGGGCTTCATTATTGTCAGTTCTTAAGCTTCAATTTTACAAACCCAGCCTTTACATTTTGGTGAAGCAATTTTGGGAAATTTCCCACGATTCAGGAGAAAGCATCTGGAACAATTCAAACTTGAAGAACAAAGAACACCAGAGGAGTCTCATGATGTTTTTGATTTTTTCTTATTTCTTTTCTTTGTCATGATAAGCTTTTTTGTTTGTTTTCAACTGTGCATTGCCTTATTCTCATATACTTGGATTACAAAAGTATCAAGTTACTAGATTTGTATAAGACTGTCCTGACTGCAGAGATTCTCTTGAAGTAGTTTCACTACTTAACCATTCTGTGTTGATAAACTCATCACAGCCAAGTTCTTCTATCAGAGGACTAGTAGCTTCAGATGCAGTCAGAGCTGTAGTCAGTGTTAAAATATCAGAATCCATCCTCCGAGGATTTCTGTGTTGTTCGGCATCAAACGCCGCTTCCCTTGCTCTGCAGGCCTCCGCTAATCGCCTGCGGCCTTCTGCAGGTTCCTGCATTCTGCTCGGGGCAATTGGGTAATTAATTCCTAAGACGATGACAAGTGGGTGTTGGAGGCAGAGATTCGGCAACACGGCCAGGCCTGGTCAGTTCGGGGGCCCAGACTTGGGCGTGGCCTCTGCACCCTCCCCCTTGGCTGCTCTGATAACAATCGGATGGCCCCGTCATTGTCATCGGGCCTTCCCTGGCCTCCTCACGCTGTACCACCTGGGCTCCCACCTTCCTTGGCCTCACTCTACCTGCCTGCCCAATGTTAGACCACGGGGTCAGCTGAGCCTCTCCTAGGAAAACTGGAATAACAGCACAGCTGAGTGCGCACACGCCCTCACATATCCTGCAGACTGTTGTCCCCATGTAGACATGTTCCCATGAGTAAGGTCTTATCTATTATCTGAATACTTAATAAATTTATAAAAAGAAAACAATAGTGCAAGAAGAAAGCCACGTCACTGACGTTTTGGAGTGAAGAAGCCCTTTGGTGAGATGCCAGTCCAACTTGGATTTTGCACAGTGTTGAGCCTGGGCACCAGGCCCATTCCTGCATTCACTGCACATTAGGATGTGGCTGTTGGCTGAGACATTTCAGGACAGTGGGGGTGATCCTGAATGGAGTTGGCCTGCCTGGGCTCAAATTCCAGTCCTGCCATTGACCTGCTGGGTGACCATGGGCAGGTTTATTATTTTTTTTAATTATTTTTTTGAGATGGAGTCTTGCTCTCTTCCCCGGGCTGGAGTGCAGTGGCTCGATCTTGGCTCACTGCAACCTCCACCTCCTGGGTTCACGCCATTCTCCTGCCTCAGCCTCCCGAGTAGCTGAGACTATAGGCGCCCGCCACCACGCCTGGCTAATTTTTGTATTTTTAGTAGAGACGGGGTTTCACTGTGTTAGCCAGGATGGTCTCAATCTCCTGACCTCGTGATCCGCCTGCCTCAGTCTTGCAAAGTGCTGGGATTACAGGTGTGAGCCACTGCGCCCAGCCTAACCATGGGCAGGTTTCTTAACCTTTTTGGCACACAGGTTCCTCGGCCATCAGTGGGGATAACAGTGGAAACCATGTTATGAAGTCACTGAGAATGAAATGAGATCTTTCTTACAGAGTTTTGTTTGCATTATTATGCCAGGCACATGAGAAGTACTTGGGAGTCATGACTTTCAATCGTGTTTGGCACCAGAGAGAGGGATTGTGGTTCTGAACCACTTCTCTGAGTAAAATAATCTCAGTGTCTCTCCTTCTTCCACATCACTGTGCACATAGTTTTTCTTTAAAACTTTGAATATAAAATTAGCCCGGCATGGTGGTGCACACCTGTAGTCCTAGCTACGCAGGAGGCTGAGGCAGGAGAATCGCTTGAACTTGGGAGGTGGAGGTTGAGTGAGCTGAGATCCGAGATCACACCACTGTACTCCAGCCTGGGTGACAGAGCAAGACCCTGTCTCAAAAAAAAAAAAAAAAAAAAACCCCAAAAACTTTGAGATGTGTTTTTTGCTATTAGGGACTTGAGTCCAATGGATCAGTAGATGTCTTTATGACACATAGTGATGGAGAGGAACCACGGTGGTTCATTCATTCATTCATTCGTTCATTCATTCATTCGTTCGTTCATTCATTCATTCATTCATTCATTCATTCATTCATTCATTCATTCAGCAATGACTTCTCTAACTGCACAGTGCTGGCTGGGCCTTCACTTCTGCACAGAGTGTGCAGGGGAGCAGATATTTCAGTCCTGAGTGAAACAGGCCTGAGACTTGTACTCCCTCTGGGGAGAAGTTTGCCTGCCCTTTTCAGCCCCGGCATGGGGTGGGGTGAGTGGTCACTGCCAAAGGGCCATGTTAGGACTCATTTAGGACTCATGTGGCCTGGATGGCTGCCCACTCACCTGGGGTATGAGCTTTTCCTTTTCCTGGAAAGTTCTTTTCAAGTGTGAGGGGTGGGATGAAGACTTTGTCCACATGTTTTCTCCCTGCCCTGACTCACTTGTGGTTTTCGTTCCCAGAATCTCCTCTGCCGTGTTTTGGTTTTGAGGGAGATGTGTGTGCCCCTTGCTTCTCTCCACTGGCCTCGCCCCCTTCACCGCACCAGACCTTCCAAGGAAACATTCTGGATGTGCAGTTTTCTAGCAGTTGAGAGAAGAAATGGTGAGGGACATGCTATTTTGCACCATTTTGTTCTTGAACATTTTTCGTTCAAGAAAAACAATAATGCCACACCCAAACTAGCGTTCCACTGCTCTCACCTTTTAGAAACACTAGAGAACCTCTTGAGCTTAGCTGTTGTGGTCCCACCTCCAGCCTCTGCCCATGCAAGCTCTGCTCTTGCCTGGCCCTCAGCCGGTCTTACCTGCACTGTTGCGTCCTCCCCAAGCCACCAGGCCACAGGGCGTTTTTTCTTCCTGTGTGGCACTGGTCAGGGTGGGCTTTTCACCTTTTCCTTTTCATTAGCTTCTGGCACATCACCCCAACTTGATGGTGAATCCCTGAGGACAGGGCTTAAGCCCTGACTTTTACAAAAGGTTTCTGAAAAATCAAATCATAATCACTGTAAATTAAAATCATGCAAACAAAACAAAAGTGCAAGGAAGAAAGTCAGTGTCAGTTACAATCCAGCCCCCTAGAGACATCCACTGACCATGCCGGCTGCAGCGTCCCTCTGGCTAGCTGTCTCTACACCAATGTCAGGTGCTGCTTACGGAGGCTGTAACAAGAGTGGGATGGTAATAGGTGTTGCTGCTGTGGGACTGACCAGCACTACACTGCTTTGTTATTTATTTATTTATTTATTTATGAGGTGGAGTCTCGCTCTGTTACCCAGGCTGGAGTGCAGTGGCGCGATCTCAGTTCACTGCAACCTCCGCCTCCTGGGTTCAAGCGATTCTCCTGCCTCAGCCTCCCGAGTAGCTGGGATTACAGGCACATGCCACCACGCCCAGCTAATTTTTTGTATTTTTAGTAGAGACAGGGTTTCACCATGTTGGCTAGGCTGGTCTTGAACTCCTGACCTTGTGATTCGCCTGCCTTGGCCTCACAAAGTGCTGGGATTACAGGCGTGAGTCACCGCACCTGGCCTGCTTTGTCATTTTTTGCCCTTGCTTTGTCATCTCTTTCCCTTCCTAACCCAGGGGACCCATTTTTAGCATAATATTTTGTAAGAAATAGGTCTAGCAAGTCTCGATTGATGGCCTTGACTGACTATTCAACACACATTTCTTAAGAGATGGGATGACACATGGTCAAGAACACAGCCCAGTAGCCCAACTGCCAGGTTCTGAGGCCTGCCTATATCTGGCTGACCCTGGACAAGTGACATAAATTCTCCATGCCTCAGTTTCCATATCTCTAAAATGGGGATTAGAATAGGATCTACCTCTTATGTTTATACTAGTACTTGATTGTGTTCTAAACAGCACCTGCCCTGTGGCAAGTGTTTGGTGAGAGTTCTATTGACCATCTATTAATGTGCAAAGTCCTGGGAATATGGAGAGTGAAGGCTACAGCAGCTCTCACAAGTCATGCCATGCATGCAGTGAATGACACCATAAGGGCCGCTGGAGGGCAGTCAACTTGGGATCTCTATCCACGGCAGCATTGAGGAAGGGTGCTTAAGCCATCCTGGGAGGGGCAGGAGAGCATCCTCCTGCAAGGGTGCCCTGGCCTTCCTCACCTCCCTGCCTATGCAGAGAGTAACATTTGCATCACTCACACTGAAGGGTGCTGGTGGGACAAGGCTGCTCATGGCTGAAGGGGACCTGCAGGGCTCTGCATGCTCTTAGCATCCTGGTCTCCCCTACACAGCCTCCGTGGCAGGGGTGAAGGACTCTGATGGGGTTTATCACACCTGAGCAGCTTGGGTGGTGAGACAGGGTTTCTTGGCTTTGTCTCTTCTCTTCTGTTGCTGTGTCCTTGATTTCAGTCCAGCGATCCTATGGGCCCTGTGTCCCCTCCTCCTGTGTTCTTCACCTCAGTGGCTGGTGATCTCCAGCTTGAGGACCACTGCAGAAGCAACAAGGAGCTTGGAAGTTTATTTCTATCCAACAAGAAAAGATCATGACTTTGTTTTCCGGTCTGGATAATAGAAATGAGAGATCAGGGAGAGGAGAGGCTACAAAGACTTTAATTATTCTCAGGCAAATTTCTAAAAAACATTTACACTAACCTGCTGTCTTCTGAGGGTGCTAAACAAACCCCTCTCATCTGAGGCTTGCCCTTGGCCCTGGGCTGCGGCAGAAGGGAGTTCACTCACATCCCCAGTTGTGGGGCTGCCTGAGTCTTGCTGTGAGCCAGGGGTGTGATTGATCTAGGGTTTTGTGAGATGGGAGCAAGAAACGATTCTGCAGGGGTTTCCCAAGTCCACTGTTTTGGTTAGATTCTCTTGTTCTTTCAGTTCCCCAACAGACTGCACCATCACATAAATCAATGCTGAAGTGAGCTGTGGCATGAGTAGTTCCAAGCAATCCATGATCAATATGTACCTTTAGCACTGGGGCAACTGACTCAGTTTCCATTACAAAATTGACCTTCAATCATGTTCAGCTTGGGGTGATATGGAAAGGCAGTCTAACTGAAGAGAGCGTAGTTGGGGTGTTGGTGTAACTGCTTAGTGGGTTCTCCTTGCCCCCTGCCCAGATACAGCCAATTTATCAAGACAGAGGAATTGCAATAGAGAAAGAGTTGAGTTCACACAGAGCCAGCTGAACAGGAGACCAGAGTTTTATAACTCAAGTCAGTCTCCCTGAGAATTTGGAGGCTAGAGTTTTTCAAGGATAGTTTGGTGGGCAGGGGCTAGGGGAATGGGTGCTGCTGATTGGTTGGGGATGCACTCATAGAGGTGTGGAAAATGGTTCTCATGCTCTGAATTCACTTCTGGGTGGGGGCTTCAGGAGCACTTGAGCCAAAAGTCATGGATCTGGGTGGGTCCACTTGGTCATCAGAAATGCAAAAGCCTGAAAGGACATCCCAAAAGGCCAATCCTAGGCTCCCAAGAGTTATGTTATCTGTGGGACTTGGTAATCATTTACGCCTACATCTTAGCAGAATTCAGCCTCCTCTCATCCCCTAACTTTGTGGTCTCTCATCAGTTTTACAAAGGTGGTTTAGTTTCGGGGAAGGGCTATCATCCTTGAAACTATAAACTAAATTTCTCCCAAAGGTAGCTTGCTCCAGGTCCAGGAATGACTAAGGAGAGTCTGGAGGTTAAAAGCAAGATGCGGGTGGTTAAATCAGATCACTTTCACTGTCATAATTTTCTCACTGTTAGAATTTTTGCAGAGGCAGTTTCATTGGGAGGTTACCCGGAGGTGGCAGGACACCTGTGCACAGGTGAGTCTGCAGGGGAGCAGGCGTTGGTCTGGAACTGCTTCTGACCTTGCGTAGGCAGGTCACGTGACCTCAGGCAAATCCCTTGACCTCTTAACTTTTCTTTTTTCTTTTAAACTAAGAGCAGTAAATTGTGTTCCAGATGCTAGTGGGTGTCTCACCGAGAAGGTTCCATAGGCAAGTATGTCTGGAAAAAGCTGGTCTTCCACGTCCTCTCAATTACAACTTCATTAGCATATTAAAGGCTCTGCCAATACCTGCAGGAAGAAAACTGTTTGGTGTTCAGCAAGCACTTTCCCCTTGTTTTCTGACCACAAAACCTCCTCTCTGTGGTGATGGTGGTGATGGGGGGATACATTTTGGGAAATATTGGTCTAGGGGTTCTTCCTGCTCTCGAACCTTGTGATGTAAAAATGTTTGCCTGCAAAGTGCATGTTGTTGACCTTGGGTTTAGCAGCTTCCGCTGAGGCCTTCTTTAGGAGGGACAGCCTCGGGCAGCAGAGTGATAGAGCTCAGCTCTATCACCAGCTTCCAAAGCATGGCATCCAGAAGAGCTTCAGTTCAAAACCAAACCTCACTGTAAACTTGCAACTGAAATTGTTACAAGTTCCCTGTGGGTGAGGAACACAGGGCAGCGTGTCTGCATTCTCCCCTGTCATGGAACCTGCCATGTCCCAGCAGCCACCAGGGTGCTGGCCCTCCCCTCCCGTTTCCCCTGGGCCACTGTCATTAGCCCAGCTGACTCCCAGCCCCCTCTCTTCCTCTGTGCCTCGTGCCCTGGTTCTGTTTTTAGAGGAGCCAGGCTTGGCTGAGCAGGTGGCCAGCACTGGGAGGGAGCAGAATGGCTCCTGTTATTCCCTCCCTTCCTCAGCTTGGAGCAGGAAGCAGCCACCTCTTGCCTGTAAGAGTCACCAGTGACTGTATCTAGACACTTATTACTTTCTGTGGCTTGAAAACAGCTTTTTAAAACATGAAAATCACTTGCATTTACATAGCTTTTTCACTCTTCGAAGGCTTCACTCATGATCTGGTTTAGTTGTCTTCAAGCCCCATGTCTGGAAAGGCAGTGGGCAGAGACATATTTTATAGACCCCGCAGCCCACAGAGCAGAAGAGGCTGAGGGAGTCCTTCACGTTACCCTGGCAGTGGCAGGAGTTCAAAGCAGCCTCCCTCAGGACTCCCTGAGCTGTGATGGCCTGGCTCACTCTGTAGATGGAAGCTTCCAGGCCGGCTGGAATGCTGCCCCTTCCCGTGGATTTGGGTTGATTCCTGGGCTGACCACAGAAAGAAAAGTCCCTTACTTCCAGAAGCTCAGGAGTGAGGGGTGCATAACACCCTTCCTGGGGGCTTCTGTAGCAGCAACAGGGGCTTTCTTGCACTGTTTTGTCAGGATATTTGGGGCATGCATGAGTCTAAGGCCAAATTCCTTGGCCTGCATTGGAGAAGCGATTTCCTTATCTAAACTTGTGAAGGGCAAGTGGAAGCAGCCAGGTGGGAGAGCTCTAGGGGCATGCGCACGATTATGTAGAGTCAAAAGCACCCATGTAAGGGACATGTTGGCAGTGCTGCTGGGCTTCTTACTAGGGAGCACACTCTTTTTTTTTTTTTTTAAGTTTTTAATTTAATTTAATTTACTTATTTTTATTATACTTTAAATTCTAGGGTACATATGCACAACATGCAGGTTTGCTACGTATGTATACATGTGTGCCCTGTTGGTGGGGAGCACACTCTTTGCTGCCTCCATCAGGGACATGCTGACCAGTCCCTGGCCTCCTCTCTGCCGCAGCCGTGGGGCTTCAGAAGCCTCAACCAGTGCCCCAGGGTGGCCAGAGATGTCCTGTGAGACGGCAGCTGTTGCTTTCCTCAAGCTCCACACTGGGCGGATGAAACGTCAGTAACTTTATGTATCCTGTGGCTTATACCTGACACTTTTTGTTTTCAATCTCTCAGTGTAAACAGAATAATTATATAACCCTTCCCTGCAACCCATTACAGTGGTTAAAAAAAAATCTCAAAAGACGCTGTCCTAAGTCAGGTGTACTGAAACATTTTGTTTTGAGTTTCCAGAAGTATTGCAACCCTTTGCTGTTCACCCTTGGCCCCTGCCCCATTTTGCCCTTGGGAACAGGAACCAGAGGCTGGCACTGGGTACCAGGCTCAACTCTGCAAGAGCAAAGCCAGACCAGACAAGAGCTGTTGATTTTTACAGCCATGTTTAACTGAAATTCCACATAGAACATTTTCTAAAAATCCAAACTTTGAACCATTGACTATGGAACATTTTTTTTCTTATAATTTTTGGTAGAAATTTCTTTTCAGTAGCTTTTTAAAATTATAAAGTCAATATATAGAAAATAATAAAGGGGCAAAGAGAAGATAAAAATGAACCATAATCTCACCATCCAGAGATACCCACTTTTGACATTTTGTTGTATTTCTTCCCAGTTCTCTGTATATATGTGTACATATATGTGTAATTTTATTGTTGTTTTGGAATCCGTTGTGTTTAAATTTTGTACTATAGCTTTTCACTTTGCATCATATAACTATGTTTCTGCATCATTAAATAGTCTTGAAAAACACCATCTTGAAGTTGCTACAATAGATTCCATCTTATAGCAGTGCCATAATTATATAACTGTTCCCATATTGTGGGACAAATCCACCATTGCCATTTTTTTACAAGTATATATAAAGCTTCAATGAACAGCTTTGCAAAGAAGTCCAAATTTCTGATTCCTTCCTTTCCATGGTTTGCCAGAAGGGTTATTGCCAGGTGGAGGGATATAAACTCCTTTATTATAAAGGCCTCAAATCCAGATTGCCAAATTGTTTTCCAGAATAGTTCTTCCAAAGACAGATGCCCGAGGCTGCCAGCAACTGCCAGCAACCTCAGCTGGGAGCCGTGGAGGTGAGAGGAGGCCATTTATTCATTGCACGTTCTTTCTGTGATTTCTGAGATGAAGAGAGAGGTTGAGATCTGACTTGTTGCTTACAGAGCCGTAGGCCAAAACGGAGGAAGGGAATGAATGAGTGCTGAGAAAGCACCTGTGTCAGATCCGGTGGGAACCATAATGACCCAATGCCTGTCACCCAAGCTGTGGTGAGCCGTAGCATCCAGCAGGTGTGTGGACTCCTGAATTCCCGACGTTTCTTCTGACTTTTCTCTATAACTAGTTAACAGCTGGCACGTTCCGGGCACGCTCGGGTCAGACTGGACTCTCTCTCTGAAGAACATCAAAATTGTCACTTTGCACATAATTCTAAGTACACAGACTCTGGGACGGCAGTCCTTAAGGTGTCCCAAGAGGAAGTGCTGGCTTTCTGCAGTAATGTTTCTCTTTTGTTCGGGTTCAGAGGCTACTTTTCTTGCTAACTGCTGAGTTCAGAGCCTCTTGAGTGAAGTAGATTCTGAGTGCCAGAGAAGCAGAACAATGATCCTCAAATTTAGGTTTTTTTGTTTGTTTGTTTTTTAAATAACCAAAAAAAAAAAAAAAAAAAAGATTTGTAGAAAGGTCTTAGCTAAAAACACGATGCCTGGAGCCAGCTATACACTCAGCCAATGTTCATGATGCTGAAATGGAATGAAGTGACGAATGTTACCCCAGGAGGTGTCCAAAGAGCACCCTCCAGGGGTCAAAACCTCCGCCAGGCATCCACTGCCACCTCTTCCCAAGACAGCTGAGGGGCCCAGGACCATCAGGACCAGGGCAGAAGGTCAAGCATTGGACCTTCCAGGCGCCTTCTCCCCCAGGCTGGCATCTGCCTGGTGCCAGGTGCCAGTAGGAATGTGAGAAACAGTGTCCTGCTGCAGGTGTGTGATGACACCACAGAGCCATGGGCTGTCATGGCTGATGTCCATGGGCTTGAATCTGGGCTCCAGTGGCTCTGCAGACATTGCTTAATCTCATTCATCATCACATCCTTCATCTATAGAATGGGCTAACAGACGGTCCACCTTTTGAATGGTTGGGATCACTGATGGAAAAGTCGATATTGGAAGTGTACCGAAAAACTTAGGAGGGCTGGGCATGGTGGGTCACGCCTGTAATACCAGCACTTTATGAGGCTGAGGTGGGCAGATCACTTGAGGCCAGGAGTTCAAGACTAGCCTGGCCGATATGGCGAAACTCCATCTCTACTAAAAATACAAAAATTAGCTGTGCATTGTGGCACACGCCTGTAATCCCAGCTACTCAGGAGGCTGAGGCAGGAGAATCACTTGAACCCAGGAGGTCGAGGTTGTAGTGAGCCGAGACTGAGCCACTGCATTCCAAACTGGATGACAGAGCAAGACTCGGTCTCAAAAAAAAAAAAAGCTTGGGAGGTGCTAAATGAATGTTACCTTCCATGTGCCTCTTCCCACAGACTCAGCAATCCAGGAGCAGAGGCAGCGACCCAGAATCACTAGGGGTGATTCTCTTTTTTTTTTTTTGAGACGCAGCCTCGTTCTGTCACCCAGGCTGGAGTGCAGTGGCCGGATCTCGGCTCACTGCAAGCTCCGCCTCCCGGGTTCACACCATTCTCCTGCCTCAGCCTCCCGTGTAGCTGGGACTACAGGGGCCTGCCACTACGCCCGGCTAATTCTTCTGTATTTTTAGTAGAGACGGGGTTTCACCGTGTTAGCCAGGATGGTCTCGATCTCCTGACCTCATGATCCGCCCCCCTCGGCCTCCCAAAGTGCTGGGATTACAGGCATGAGCTACCCCGCCAGGCCTAGGGGTGATTCTCATAAGAGATTTTCAGTATGCAGGGGGGATCCTGGGGGAGATATTTTCCCTCGAACCGTGGGAGGTCTTCTTGTGTCTTCAGGTGGTGTTTGTCCCAGGGGCAGGATGCACAGTGGCTCCTACACATGCGGTTTGGCAACCTTGTCTCTCCTCAGCCTGGTGCCCTGGCAGTCCCTTCATATTTCTGTCCTTTGCATCTTCTCTGAATTCCTGAATTCCTAGCTGCTGCCTTGGCAGCATGGCCTGAGCACTGCACCCATCGGCGGGCATTTAGGGGGCAGAGGTGTTCCCTGGACTCTTAGGGAGCCCAGTCAGGCTCAGGGCACAGCACTTGCAGGTGGATGGAGGCTCAGGAGGCACAAGGCTATTGTGGGCAGATGAGGTGGGGCTGCCCCTCCCCTGCCCTTGCTGAGAAGGAGACACTGGTGGGGCAGAGGGTCCCAGTCCCCGGCAGGGCAGCCTAGTGGGTACCATTTGGGAACAGGCAACTCATAGCCTACTGCCGCCTGTGCATGGTTCAGCCTATGGAAGGCAGCCTTGGCTTGCAGCCCAGTCCCAGTTCCTTCCAGGTGTGACCACAAGACCTGAGTTATGTGACACAGAGCGTGACAACTTTCACGCGGGCCACCTCTTCCAGAATGGCTATGGGGCCTGGCAGGTCCCTGTGCCCCTTGGACAGCTAGACTTGTGACAATAAGGGACAGGGACAGGGCCTGGTGTGTGACCATCCCTCTGCCCATAGGAGGTTACCAGGTCTAGGCTGAGCTGGAGCCCCATAGCACTGGTTTCTAGAATAGTGCAGATGCTGGGCCTATCCTGGAGACTACACTTAAAATGAAAAAAGAACAAAAAATCTTTCTTAGGGTGTAACTCTTCACAGTTATTCCTAGTTCATAGGGGAGCAACCGTTTGCGATGTTTTCTGGAGGCTTCTTAAAGGAAACCTCTCACCCTCTCGGGTGTGGCACTTGGCTGCTGGGAACAGACAGTTTATCTTGCAGAGAAAACTGTTTTGCAAGAGGTTTCCCACCATTATGGTCTTAGGGAGGGTCCCTGCCAGCTTTTCTTAGTCACTTGGGCTTAGAGGGAAGGTGGTTTTCGTTTTTTTTTCTCTGTTCTTTTTTTTTTTTTTTTTTTTTTTCTTTTTTCTGAAGGCAAGAGCCATCTGGGGGCAGGGCACACATGGGTAATTACCCTGACTTAGGGAGACAAAAGGACTGCTGATCAGCAGTTCTCAGGGCCGCTGCAGGTGGCTGATGCTTTTGGTGGAATGTCACAAAGTACCCAAGCCGGGGGTGAGTCAGAAATCCTTAGGTCACTTGTGGTTTTCTTTCATGGTTTTGCTGTGACTATTAACTTGTTTTTACTTAACAAGAAAAACAGGTGTTTGGGTGTCTGTTTGAAACAGTGCTGCCCTGCTGTTAGCAACTCACTATAGTCATGAGGCTGTCCTGGCTTGGCGACACTGAATACCTACCTGGAATAAGGAGTGAACCCTGGAGGAAGCCGGAAGCCAGTCCCCTGAGAGGGATGGGGCATCCCTGAGCGCAAATACAGAACCTGGTTGTTGTGAATTTAAATCGAACTTGGAGTCAATCGACCAATTCATTAATCTGAATTGCTTACTTACTGCGCCAGCCCCCAGCACCCTCCCGGACACCTTTGGAGATGAACTTCCACCTTGGAAGGAGCATGTGTGCTGGGACCGTGGCTTTGCTTTTATACATGTAGCCAGGTGAGCCGGCAGACCTGAGTTCTGTTGCTTTCTGGAGGGAAATAGAGGCAGTGCATTTGTCCACATGCTGCTGTGGGCTTTCTTTCCACCTGGCCAGGCAACCAGATGCTGCAGCTTTTTAAGTCTCACTAACGTCAATGTGTGCACTGCCCGTTACCAGCACCAAGACACTGACAAGAACGCCTTGCCTCCCCAGCTGCAGGTGCTGAAGGCTTCCCTCAAGTCCTCAGGCCTTAAAGGATGAGTTTCAGGCTTTTGCAAAGAATATCAGAAATGAGAATCTGGCTCAAAGCAAGTCTGCGCAGTTCTGCATAGGGATCAAAGGAAATGGAGGCGCCGGTTTGAGTCCTGGGCCTTGGGCCTGAACATGGCTGGGATCTGCCAGAAAAACAGACCGGGAGCTCTTTTATTTTCGTTTTTGTTTTGAGACAGTTTCTTGCTCTGTCACCCAGGCTGGAGTGCAGCAGTACAAACGCACCAGCTCACCGCAGCCTTGACTTCCTGGGCTCAAGTGATTCTCCCACCCCAGCCTCCCAAGTAGCTGAGACTACAGGCATGTGCCGGCTAATTTTTCAATTGTTTGTAGAGATGGGATCACACTATGTTGCCCAGGCTGATCTCTGACTCCTTGGCTCAAGTGATCCTCCTGCCTCGGCCTCCCAAAGTGCTGGGATTACAGGCATGAGCCACCACGCCCAGCCTGCTGTTTTTTTTTTTTTTTTCTTTTAAAAAATTTTTAAAAAGAAAATTGGGTGGAGAAAAACAAAGTGTTTAAAAAAAACCCAGGAGTTAAAAGTGACCCAAATGTCCTCCTTTTACCCTGTGCTTATTGTACTTGCATCACGACTTATGTCTGTGACCTGTAGACACAGGGCTCTGCAGGACTGGGGCTGTATTCTGCCGCTTGGAGCATAGGTGACTGGAATGCTGAATAGCGATTGCTCAGGGCATAGCCTTCCCCATCCCCTGCCACCAAACCAGACCCCAAGGTTGTGGGAATTCCTGGAAATCATGAGGTGCTTGAGCTCCGTCCTGTATGGCCGGGAGCTCCAAAGATTTGCTGCCTTGCTGTGCCACTGTGGCTGGCAGGGAAGAACCAGAGCAGCCAGTGAGTCAGACACTCCGGGTTACTGTCGCTGAAGTCATTTCTGAGGGAGATGGCCAGCACCTCGCTGCAACCAATTGCTCTCTAGGAGGCACCAGTCGCAAAGGTGGGAGAATGCAGTTGTTGTGGGTAGACTTTGCTCTGTATCTTGCTGTATCCGCTGTACCATGGACATGCCCAGATCCCAGCAGACAGTTCATCTGTTGGATTAATCTGTTTTATTCTTTTTGAAGAAGAGGCAGTCCAGGGTGGGAAGCCTGTCAGTGCATCACCCATCACTTCAGGAAACATTTTCGCCTCCTATTCCTTATGGATATCAGATGGGGTGTTCGTGGGCCCTTGCCTGGGCCTCCCTGAGGTGTGGATTGCCTGTATGAAGGGAAGTTGAAACTGATGGCTTGTAGGTCCCCTCACAGTGGCTGCAGATGACCCCATTCACCCGTGGTGAAGAGACAAAGGTGGCTTATTGCCTGGCTGGGGAAGCCCAGGGCTCAGGGCTCCTGGCACAGGGAAGGTGCTGGGAGCCCACAGGCTTCCAAGGGCCTGAGTGAGGATGGCTGGTGGATGTCTGCCCTGGTGGCTACGCTCATCACTCACCGAGGCAGAGTTGGCTCTGCTCAGCCTCTGAATGCCTAGGAGGCATTTGTCTGTGCAGGGACAATGAGAATCCAGGATTAGAGGGGGACAAGGGTCCTAAAATCCACACAGGCCACTCCTAAGGTTTCTTGATTTGATTAGCATGAATTGAGTGCCTACTGTACACAGGGAACTGTGCCAGGTCCACAGGGATGTATCTGTGGCTGGTAGTGGATGAAATGAGGCATCGTGACAGGAGCTACTGTCAAGCTTCCTGGAGCCTGAAGGTTCTTAGGGAAGTGGAGATGGGGATGACAGGGGCATTCAGGAACTACCAACAGAAGAGAAGCATTTGCTCTTTTTTCTCTCTCTTTTCTTTCTTTCTTTCTCTTTCTTTCTTTCTCTCTTTCTTTCTTTCTTTCTTTCTTTTTCTTTCTTTTCTTCCTTTCTTCCTTTCCTCCTTTCCTTTCCTTTATCTCTTTCCCTCTTTCTTTCTCTCTCTCCCTCCTTACTCTCTCTCTCTCCCTCCCTCCCTCCTTTCCTTCCTTCCTTCCCTCCCTCCCTTCTTTCTCTCTCTTTCTTTCTTTCTTTCTTTCTTTCTTTCTTTCTTTCTTTCTTTCTTTCTTTCTTTCTTTCTTTCTTTCTTTCTTTTTTCTTTCTTTCTTTCTCTCTTTCTTTCTTTCTCTTTCTTTCTTTCTTTCTTTCTTTTTCTCTCTCTCTCTCTCCTCTCTCTCTCTCTCTCTCTCTCTCTCTCTCTCTCTTTCTTTCTTTCGACAGGGTCTCACTCTGTGGCCCAGGCTACAGTGCAGTGGTGTAATCATAGCTCACTGCAGCCTTGGTCTCCCAGGTTCAAGTGATCCTCCCACCTCAGCCTCCCGAATAGCTGGGACTACAGATGCACACCACTACACCCGGTGAGTTTTTGTATTTTTTGTAGAGACATGGTCTTGCCATGTTGCCCAGGCTGGTCTCGAATTCCTGGGCTCAAGCGATTTGCTCACCTCAGCCTCCCAAAGTGTTGGGATTACAGGTGTGAGCACTGCTCCCTGCCAGCTTTTATATGTTTAAAATCCAGTCCTTGGTTTTTGTTTATCCATCTGGCTGTGGCTCCAGGAAGACAATCGCCCCAGCATGTCTGCCACTTACCTGCCCAGTCCGATCTTCCCATCGATCAGACTTGGGCACAAAGTGTGGCGGGTCGGTGCCCCAAAGAGAGACCAGGAGGAGGGGAGACCTCACAGAGCAGTCTGGTGCCCCTCCTCCTCTCCTTACCGGCTTCCTTGGAAACCAGGACCAGGCTTTACTGCCTGTGCTCCATTGTCCTCTCACTTCCTGGAGATGGACACTGAGTCCCTTTTTCTCTCTCCCAACATCGAATGACCCTGACCTTTCCTTCCTTCACAGTCTGCACTTCACCAGAACATGATCTCGCTCTGTGCGAGGATGCATGTGGTCCGGGGAGGGGGAGCCCGGCCCGGCCTGTCCTCCAAGTCTGCCTTCGGGAGAGAGCGAGAAGTCCGTGGGCTCAAGCTGAGCGCCTGTCCCCGCAGCCACTGGGAGTCCCCCAGCCGTGGACACGTGGGAAGGGTTCTTCATTCTTGGCGCCTCCCTTCCTTTGTGCTCACTCTCTGAGGAGAGAGGGAGCTGTGAAAACTGCTCTAACACAAGTGCCTGGGAGAGAAGGTGGACCGACCGCGCCTTTCGCCTGGTGTGGGTGGGGCATTGTCTTGCCTTGCCCTCAGTTCACGTGGATGGCATTTCCTCTCCCCTACCACGGAGGGGCAGTGTTGGGCTGAACAGTTTGTTTTTCTCCACTCGGTTTTCTGACTTGCTCCCAGGGAGGAGCTGTGTCTTGTCTGACCAGCGAGACTGCTGAGGGCCTGATGCATGTTGGCTCAACTCATGAGCATCCGTGGCCACCATGTTGCTGTCGTGAACTTTTCCCCCTTCTCTCTCCTCCTCTCTGTCTCTCTCACCTACCACGCATCTCACCACCAGGAAGAAGTGCCAGGGGACTTCTCTGTTTTCTTTCTGAGGGAAAAGGACATCTGTGGCAGAACCAGTGTCTTTTGACAGCCTATTTCTTGCCTGCTGTCTGCTGGACCTTTGGGCCGGGGCATAACCTTCCAAACGGGACTTGGCAGACTGCATTCTCCCCCTTGGCAGTTCCAAGTCCGAGACTTGAGGGTGATGTTAGGAGCCTCCAGTTCGCCCTCTGGGACCAACCACGTTCTCGAATCCAGCTTTTGCACAGAGTGGTGAGCTTTGCAAGTCTGGGGCTATCTAGTCCTCATGTTCACCAAGTGTTTCTCTTACATGAGTTGTAAGATTTCAGGGAAGTGTAAGTTTTCTTGAGCACTGGCTAATCACAAATACTCTTACAAGTGTCTCCACTCATTCATGAGTGTCATCCATGTCCTTATTGCAGTCACATTTTACGAGCTGCCCTGATCTCATTGGCCAATCTCTGCTCCATGGTGTCCAGGACCTCAGCTGGTGAGGTGCAAAGTGTCAGGTGAGGTGCAAAGGCTGAGGCCTGGAGTCCTCCAAGGCTGCCTTGCACTTGTGGCCCTTCATGCCGGTTATCAGCTGGGACTTCGGTTGAAGCAGTCTGCCAGCACACCCGCGTGTGGCCTGAGTTTTCTCTCAGCACTGTAGCCCCAGGGCGGGAGTGGGTGTCAGATTTCTTTCTTTCTTTTTCTTTTTTTTTTTTTTTTGAGATGGAGTCTTGCTCTGTCACCCAGGCTGGAGTGCAGTGGCGGAATCTTGGCTCACTGTAAACTCCACCTCACGCCATTCTCCTGCCTCAGCCTCCTGAGTAGCTGGGACTACAGGCGCCCGCCAACAGGTCTGGCTAATTTTGGTTTTGTATTTTTTAGTAGAGACGGGGTTTCACCATGTTAGCCAGGATGGTCTCGATCTCCTGACCTCATGATCTGCCCGCCTCGGCCTCCCAAAGTGCTGGGATGACAGGCCTGAACCACCGCACCTGGCCGGGTGACAGATTTCTTACTTGGGGCTCAAGATTGCAACTATCGAGGAGGAGACTGCGTTTCATTTTATGACTCAACTGTGGAAGACATGCGAGACACTGGCTATATTCTTTTGGTTGCAAGCAAGTCCCAAACCTTTCCAGATTCAAGACATAGGGAATTAGACTGTAGCTCTTGGTGGAGGAACGTGAGTTTCTAGAAGAGCATGTGGGATGGGAGGTATTCTGAGGTTACCTTTGGAAACACAATCTGCCATAGACAGACAGGGAGAAGGAAACGATAATGCTTCCTCTTTCATCTGCCCAGTCTTATTGGTAGACACATGGTTGAGAAGGGCAAAGCCTAGGCCAGGTGCGGTGGCTCCCACCTGTAATCCCAGCACTTTAGGAGGCCGAGGTGTGCAGATCACTTGAGGTCAGGAGTTCGAGACCAGCCTGGCCAACATGGTGAAACCCTGTCTCTACTGAAAAGATAAAAATTAGCCAGGCATCGTGGCGGGCACCTGTAATCCCAGCTACTTGGGAGGCTGAGGTGAGAGAATGGCTTGAACCCTGGAGGCAGAGGTTGCAGTGAGCCAAGATCACACCACTGCACTCCAGCCTCGGCAACAGAACAAGACTCCATCTCTAAATAAATAAATAAATAAAGCAAAACCTGGCAGGAAAGCTCCCATGAACAACCAGTAATGGAAACGGTTGTAGATTTCTCATGCATTTGACCAGGAAACACCTGCATGGAGGACAGGGCACCTCCACGTGGTTGGCCAGCTCCACGGGCTCTTCTGTACCTTTGAATCTGAGCTCTTGCATTATGCAGTGAAGCAGCTATTTCCTTGTCTTTTTGGGCCAAAAATACTACCACAAAGCGGGGATGATAGCTTTCTGTAAACGTGCTTTATGCAGTGCCTGGGTCCTAGTACATGCTCAACAAACAAGAATATTATTATTATTGTCTGGCTTTCTCATAATCATTAATGCATGCTCCGGGAGGAATAGTGTGTCCTTTGTCTCCTCCTCCTCCTCCTCCTCCTTCTTCTTCCTTCTTTCTTCTTCTTCTTCTTCTTTTTTTTTTTTTGAGATGGAGTCTCACTCTGTTGTCCAGGCTGGAGTGCAGTGGCATGATCTCTGCTCAGTGCAACCTCTGCCTCCCGGGTTCAAGTGATTCTCCTGTCTCAGCCTCCCGAATAACTGGGATTATAGGCGCCCACCACCACACCCAGCTAACTTTTTTGTATTTTTAGTAGAGACGGGGTTTCACCATGTTGGTCAGGCTGGTCTCAAACTCCTGACCTCAGGTGCTCCACCCACCTTGGCCTCCCAAAGTGCTGGGATTACAGGTATGAGCCACTGCACCCAGCCTCTCTTCTTTAGTCCAGAAGATGGACTGTGTGAAGAAAGTCTCCATCTAGCCACTGCCCTGAGGGTTTATAAAAGTCCACCTCACCCTTACCAGCTCGAGTTCCCAAGAGGTAAGGAACTCTGTGGTAATAATTTGAACATTACAGTATCTATTCAAATAGATAGAAAACTGCCTTATTCTATTTATTATTATTACTTTTTAGATGGAGTCTTGCTGTGTCACCCAGGCTGGAGTGCAGTGGCACTATCTCAGCTCACTGAGACCTCTGCCTCCCGAGTTAAAGCCTCCCAAGTAGCTGGGTCTACAGGCACCATATTAGCCAGGATGGTCTTGATCTCCTGACCTCGTGATCCACCGCACCTGCCTCAGCCTCCCAAAGTGCTGGAATTACAGGTGTGAGCCACCTCACCCGGCCTAAACTGCCTTATTTTAAAGCTTTTAGATTGTTATGTGTTTTGGGCATCTAGTGCCTATTGAATGAATCTTATGTATGGTGAACATAATTATTTCAAAACATCTGTGATCCAATAATTCTTTAATATTATCTCCTTGAACTTGCATGGTGGCTGTCTATCACTGTTCAGGTGGAAAAGAAAGTAAATTTCTTCTTTAAATAAGAAAGGATCACAGTAACGTTTGTTGTAGGGCTGTGTATGTGTGTGTGTGTGTGTGTGTCTATCATGTTTTGATATTTAGATGCCTAGACTCAGAGCAGTAGCTCTGCTGGGGACGTAGTGAGTGACGGAATACCAGCAAATGGCCACACGTGGGTGTGCGTTCTCCACGTATGGATCAGAGACCCGGCTCACACGGAGGTTCTGCCAGCTCACACACCAGCATCCGGCAAGCAGATGGTCCTGGCAATATTCGCAGCCATTGAAAATCATGTTTTCCAAGAATATTTAATGACAGAGAGAAATATGATCTAATGTGAAGTGAATTGCATCAAGACTGTGAACTGTGTACCCAGGATGGCCTGATGACTCAGCTATAATAACCACAGGCAGGAAGTGGAGCCAACCAAACCCTGCTGACTTATTACCATGGAGGGGGAGAAGGGAGGGAAGCTCCTGTAGAAGGTGCCGAGTCCTGGGAAGGTCAGTTAACGCCTGACTGACAGGGTCAGAGGAGGGGGAGGAGGCAGCCAGGCAAGCAAAGGGGCGAGGCTGCTGGGAACAGGACAGGGCAGCACCCGTGCAAAGGTCATCATGTGGACCATTTTCCCAGGAGCCAACTCCAAACTGTCCTACCCTTTTCACTAAAGAGTGTTGGCTGCCGAGCTCTTGTTTGGCAGTTCCTTGAGGGTCGGTCCCTTAAAGTCACCTCTACACGGTCTTTAAATTTTAATTTTACAGTACCATTTGAAAGGCAACTTGAAAGTGGTCTAGTCCCGTAACTAGAGGTCCGCTGAAATGAATCTATGTGGCTTCAAAAATAAATTGCAAATGCATCTTTCAGTTGTCAACCCTAATAGTTATCAATAACTTGCTTTGGGAAAGATCTTTCATCTCTGTGTACTTAATATGGTTAGACTCTATTAATACAGATCTATGTGGCCTTTGCAAAGAGTGGTGTTTATCTATTTGTAACTACTGGTTCAGACAGAACTGAAAAGGAGGGAAAGTGGTTTGTCTTAAGACCGTGAGGAGATGGAAAAGAACACCGTCTGGTTCTGAAGTGACCGTTTTCCATGTGCCATTTTCCCAGCCCCGCTGTCCCGTGACCTCTCCCAGGATCACCTAACGAAAGAAAGAGGAACCCAGACTTCCCTTCAGGGGCCTGACACCCTGGGGGCGTGGCTGCCACAGGAGTTTCTTGGCATTCAGGCTGGGGACAACCTAATTCTTGCACCCAGAGGCCCTGTCTCACTTCCTCCAACAGTTACTGATAGGCATCGCGGGGTTAAATTGGTGTGTGTCTAAGTTCCTTCCAAGGGAAAAGTTATATACATCCTTGTTAAGAGGAAAAGGGGAAAAAAAAAGGCTTGTTTTTCTTCAGGAGATATACATGTTTATTGTTGAAAATGTGTACAGTGACTCTCTGCTGTGTATCTTCCTGTTTTTTAAAATTTTTATTTTTAAATAATTATAGACTCACATGAAGTTGTAAACATAGTACAGACAGGTCCTGGGCACCCTCCACCCAGGTTCCCTCATTGGTCATATCTTACGTAATTAGAGTACAGTACCCAAACCAGGAAGCTGGCATTGGTATATTGTGTGTATATAGTTTTATGACATTTTATTACACGTGGAGAGCCCCGAAACCACTACCGCAATCAGGACACAGAACTGTTTCATCACCACAAAGGGACCCTGTGCTTCCCCTCTGCAGTCACACTCCCTCCGCCCCCATCATCCCCCACCCCCGGTAACCACTAATCTCTTCTCTATGTCTATATGTTATGTAAATGGAATCACACAATATATGACCTTTTGAGGCTGGATTTTATTTTATTTATTTATTTATTTGAGACAGAGTCTGGCTCTGTTGCCCAGGTTGGAGTGCAGTGGCGTGATCTCGGCTCACTGCAACCTCTGCCTCCTGGGTTAAAGCAATTCTCTTCCTCAGCCTCCCAAGTAGCTGGGATTACAGGCATGTGCCACCACTCCTGGCTAATTTTTGTATGGTTTTTTCAGTAGAGATGGGGTTTCACCATGTTGGCCAGGCTGATCTCAAACTCCTGGCCTCAAGTGATCTGCCTCCCTTGGCCTCCCAAAGTGCTTGAATTATAGGTGTGAGCCACCATGCCCAGCTGGAGACTGGGTTTTTTGTTTTTTTTTTTCACTCAGCAGGATTCCCTAGAGGCCCATCCAAGTTGTGGCATATATCAATAGTCCATTCTTTTTTTGTTGCTGAGTAGTACTCCATGGTAGTCATTAATTTTATGTGCCAACTTGGCTGGGTCATGGTACCCAGTTATTTGATCATGCATTATTCTGGATGTTTCTGTGAAAATATATATATATATATATATTTTTTTTTTGAGACAGTCTCGCTCTGTGGCCCAGGCTGGAGTGTAGTGGCACAATCTCGGCTCACTGCATTCCATTCTCCCGGGTTCACGCCATTCTCCTGCCTCAGCCTCCCAAGGTAGCTGGGACTACAGGCTCCAACCACCATGTCTGGCTAATTTTTTGTGTTTTTAGTAGAGATGGGGTTTTACCCTGTGAGCCAGGATGGTCTCGATCTCCTGACCTTGTGATCTGCCCGCCCTGGCTTCCCAAAGTGCTGGGATTACAGGTGTGAACCACCGTGCCCGTCCTCTGTGAAAGTATTTTTAAGATGAGATTAACATTTACATCGGTAGACTTTGAGTAAAGCAGATTATTCTCTATAATGTGGGTGGGCCTCATCCAAACATTTGAAGGCCTTAATAGAAAAAAAGACTGATGTTACCCAAGGAAGAGGGAATTCTGCCAACTGACTGCTTTGAGACTGGAGCTGCAACCTCAACTCATTCCCGCCTGGCAGCCTACCCTGCAGATTTTGGGTTTGCCAGCCTCCATAATCATGTGAGCCAATTCTTAAAATAAATCTCTCTCTCTCTTTATATACACACACACGCACGCACACACACGCACGCACATGCACGCACATGCACACCCTATTGGTTCTGTTTCTCTGGAGAACCCTGACTAATACACATCTATGGCATGGATGTACTACAGTTTGCTCAACTATTCACTCACTGAAGGATATTTTGGTTGTCTCCAGTTTTTGGCTATTATAAACAAAGTAACAATGAATGTTTGTATAAAGGTTTTTGTGCAGATGTAAGTTTTTATTTCTCTGGGATAAATACCCAGAATTGCAGTTACTGTGTTATAAGGTAAGGGTATGTTTAGCTTTTTCAGAAACTGCCAAACTATTCCCCAGAGTGGCTGTAGATTTTTACATTCCTACCAGCAATGTGGGAGACATCCAGCTTCTCCACATCTTTATCAGCATTTGCCATTGTTGCTACTTTTATTTTAGAGGTAGCAAAATAAAAATAGGTGCGTCGTGATATGACATCATCATTGGTTTTAATGTGAATTTCCCTGATGGCTTGTGTGTTAGTTAGTTTGCATTGCTATATTTGTAAAGAAAAGAGGTTTATTTTGGCTCCTGGTTCTCTGCAGGCTGTACAGGAAGTATGGTGCGGCATTTTCTTCTGGTGAGGCTTTAGGAAGCTTTTAGCCATGGCAGTAAGTGAAAAGGGAGTTAGTGGGTCACATGGCAAGAGAGGAAGCAAGAGAGATGCCAGCCTCTTTTAAACAACCAGCTCTTGTGTGAACTCACAAAACAAGAACTCACCCATCACCCAGCCATTTATGAGGGATCCGCCCCCATGACCCAAACACCTCCCACCAGGCCCTACCTCCACAAGGAATTGCCTTTCAACATGAGATTTCGAGGGAACAAATATCTAAACCCTATTAGCATGTGATGTGGAACATGTTTTCGCGTGCTTATTCGGAATGTGTAAATTGTCCTGCAGTAAAATTTCTCTTCAACTCTTTGCCTGTTTTCTAATTGAATTTTTATCCTGTTTTTCAAAAGTTAAAACATGTATTTTAGATATAAGCTTTTTGTCACAAATATGGTTTGCAAATTATTTCTCCAAGTCTGTGATAGGAGGAAGTTTTAAATGTTCCCCAAGATTCTTATCCCCTATTCAATCAAACACGAATCTACTGCTGTGAGGGATTTTCAGATGCAATTAAAGTTACTAAGCAGCTGACTTCAAAATAGGAAGATTTTCCTGAATTACCTGAATGAGGAAAACAGGAGAGATGAGGCAGAAGAGGAGGTCAGAGTGATTCCAAGTGTGAGAAAGGACTCAACCCACCACTGATGACTTCAAGATGGAGGAAGTGAGGCAGGAACCAAGGAATGCAGGAAGAGCCTAGAAGCTCAGAATAAACCTGGGCTGCCAGCCAGTAGGAAAATGGGAACCTCAATCCTATAACTGCATGGAACTGAACTCTGCCAACAACCAGAATGAGCCTGAAAGCGTATTAATCACCAGAGCCTCCAGAAAGGCACACAACCTTCCTGCTATGGGAGATTAGGAACAAAGAAACCGGTTGAGCCTGCCAGATTTCTGACCTACAGAAATGTGAGATAATAAATGGGTGTTTCAAGCTGCCAAACTTGTGGTAATTTGTTATGGAAGCAACAGAGCACTAATACATAGACTGTGGTTTGTCTTTTCATCTTTTTACCAAGGTCTTTGACAGAGCAATAGCTTTAACTTTGATAAAGTCAAATTTGTCATTTATTTCCCTTTATGAGTTATGCTTTGGTGTCAAGTTTAAGGACTGTTTACCAAGCCCTGTGTTCTGAAGATCTCCCCCTAGGTATTCTTCTAAAGGTTTTGTAATTTATATTTTATTTATTTATTTTATTATTTATGTATCTATTTTTTTGAGATGGAGTCTCGCTCTGTTACCCAGGTTGGAGTGCAGTGGCATGATCTCAGCTCACTGCAACCTCTGGCTCTCGGGTTCAAGCAATTCTCCTGCCTCAGCCTCCTGAGTAGAGTAGTTGGGACTACAGGTGCACACCATCACACCTGGCTAATTTTTGTATTTTTAGTAGAGATGGGGTGTTGCCATATTGGCCAGGCTGGTCTCGAACTCCTGACTTCAGGGGATCCACCTGCCTCAGCCTCCCAAAGTGCTGGGATTACAGGCATGAGCCACCATGCCTGGCCCATAGTTTACATTTTATGTTCAAATATATGATCTCTTTTTGAGTTAATTTTTGTGTAAGAAGTGAGGTGTAAGTCAAAAATTTTCCTTCCTTCCTTCTTTCCTTCCTTCCTTCCTTCCTTCCTTCCTTCCTTCCTTCCTTCCTTCCTTCCTTCCTTCCTTCCTTCCTTTTGCCATTGAACATCCACTTACTCCAGCATCATTTGTTGAAAAGACTACTCTTCTTCCATAGAATTGCTTTTGAACCATTGTCAAAAATCAGTTGGCTTTCTCTTCTGTTTCATTGGTCTGTGCATTTATTTTCCTGCCAATGCCACACAGTCTTCATTACTGAACTATATAATAACTCTTAAAATTGGGCCAAGGGACTCCTCCCATTTTATTTTTTGAAATTGTTTTAGCTATTCTGGTTTATTTGATTTTCCATATAAGTCTTAGAATAACTTTATTTATATTTAAAAATATCTTTGTAGGATTTCAATAGAAATTATTTAAACCTATACATCTATCTGGGAGAACTGGCAACTTTACTATGTTGTTCATTACAATTCATGAACATAGTATATCTATTTGTTTAGTTCTTTGATTTCTTTCATCACCATTTTTTGGATTTAGGAGTTTTAACTTTTTCATAGATTTCATAGAGTTTTCCATGGACATCATCATGTCATCTGCAAAGAGCAACACTTTACTTTTTTCCTTTCTGATCTGTACGCCTTTTCCTTTTATTTACTTTTTTTTGCCTTATGGTGCTACTAAAACTTCCAGTACTAAGTTGATAATAGCATGACAGCAGACATCCTTACCTTGTTCTTGATCTTAGGTGGAAAATGTTCACTTTCATCAAGTTTGGTGTTAGCCATAGTTTTTGTAGATGTTGTTTGTCAAGTTGAGGATATTCTCACCTATTCCTAGTTTTCTGAGAGAGTTTGTCATGAATGGGTATTGAATTCTGTCAAATGTTTTTCTCCACATCAGTTGATATGATCACGTGATTTGTGTTCTTTCTCCTGTTGATGGTGGACTACATTGATTGACTTTCAAGTACTGCACCAACCTTGCATCCCTGAAATAAACCCCACTTGGTCATGTGGTATAATTCTTTTTATATATTACTAAATTTTATTTATTAATATTTTGTTAAAAATCTTAGCATCTATATTTATGAAAGATATTGGTTTCTAAGTTTTTCTTTGTACTGTCTTTGGTTTTCTATCAGGTGATACTAGATTCATAAAATAAATTGAGAAGTATTCCGTTCTTTTATTTTCTGGAAGAAATTGCATAAAATTGGTGTTTTAAACATATTTGTTAGTATTTCCTTCTGTGAAACCATCTAGGCCTGGAGATTTTTTTTAGAGAGTTTTAAAATTCTTAGTTATTTATGAGTTTCAGGGCTATTGATAGTCTCTGTTTCATCTTGGTGAGTTGTGGTAGTTTCTACTTCTCAAGAAATTGGGCTATTTCACTGAAGTTGTCAAATTTATGCATGTGGTGTTGTTTGCAGTATTTCCTTATTATCTATGCAGTGTTTACAACAGCTATGGCTTTATCTCTGATTTCATTTGTGATGCTGGTAATTTGTGTTCTCCTTTTCTTTTTTCTTGCCAGGCTTGCTAGAGATTTGTCAATTTCATTGATCTTTTCAAAGAAGCAGCTTTTGGTTTCACTGATTTTCTGTATTAATTTTTCTGTTTTCAGTCTTACTGATTTTTGCTTTGTTCTGATTTCTGGTGTTCTTCCTCCGCCCTCCAGCAGGAGAAGCTTGACCTGGGCTTAGGAGAAGTGAGTGGGGTGAGGAAGCTATCTCCACTGAAGTGGATGAAAGTGGTGGCCAACAGCCTAAGTAGCTGAGAGGGGGCGCTAGAGTAGGTGTTGTTGATTCACTCTCTTTCTGACTCCAGGTTGCACTGCAGAATGAGCTGAAGGCGGTGAGGAGGTAGCCCCCACCAGCACTTCCTGACCTCTCTTTAAGGGGACTCTGGCTCTGGCAGGGCTTTGGGTGCTTGAAGGGTACTCTCTAGTTTAAACCTCATAAGCCCTGTCAGGAAGAAACGTGTCTCTCCTTCCCTGCAGATCCTGAGAATTCTGAACTCTTCACTTGCACTTAAGGAAAGTGAATCTTTAAGCGCTTAAGGAAAGAACCCTCAGGAGGATTCTTTCTGAAAACGTTTGCACTGGGCATCCTAGTCTCCTCCCTGGGTCCAAGAGGACTTTCTTGGGTGTGGAGGTGAGGTGGACTGGGTGGTGTCCAGTCTGCCCTCTTGCCCTGAAATGGCCTGAGTTGTGTCCGTGCTTTAGTTACCCCAGGTTGTCATGGGGCAGCCAGGGGCAAGAAGAGTGAGTGGGGCCTGGTGGCACAGCAGGGCCTCCATTTAACAGGAGAACCCAGGCTGCTCTCCACATGTAAATATAGGAGGGGAAAGTTTCCCAGGCCTTTTGGAGTTTAGACAGCTCTTATAAAATGGCATTTTGATGAGCTGAGCATAAATGAATTGGAAACATTCAGATAACATTTCCCTGGGGTGTATAAACCGAGGACAAAAGTGCTTGGCAAAGAGTTTGAGGGACTGGGCCAAGAGTTTGAAAAATGATTTGAGATGTTGTGATGAACCCAAACTACCACCAGCTTCTCCTGGCTCAACTGCTTCAGAGAGCCTGGGAGAAGGGGCCTCAGGCAGGAGAGGAGGGATTCTTTCTTTCCCTGGGAACAGAGAGAGCCGCTTTGAAACCATGCTTACCTACATGTAGCTTCCTACCTGGGCTGTGTTTGCTGCTAGCGACCATCCATCCATCTATCCATTCATTTGTCCATCTGTCCATCCATCCAACCATCCATCCATCCATCCATCCATCCAGCCAGCCAGCCAGCTAGCCATCCATTCGTCCATCCATCTATCCAACTATTCACTGTCCATCCATCTACCATTTATCCGTCCCTTCATCTGTCTGTCCATTCAACCATCCATTCATCCAACCAACACTTGTAAAACACCTACTGTGTGGATGACTCTGGGAAGACAGAAGGTATCAAGACTTAGCCCTTTTTTCTTGCAGAGCTCAGTGTCATGGTGGGAGAATCTTATAAATGAAGATTTGAGGACAGGCAAGTGCTGCAGAATCCCAGGGAGGAGTCACATACCTGTGAAGCTATGAGGGTGACAAGCTTGCCAAATCTTCCAGTGTTACCCCGGCAGGGTGTTTGTTAGGATGCCTCTAAGTTGGGCCAGGGACCCTCAAGATGAGACGTTATTTGGGATGGAAGGTAAAGGAAGGGGTTCACCTTGCCCCTGAGCTCAGAGCTGCACCAAACCAACTGTAAGACAGTGGAATTTAGACATCACAGCAATGGGATGGTCATCATTGGTAAGGGAGAGACCTCTTTCTCTTAACATTGACCCCAGGACCACTGCTTTACCCCATGCAGCTCCTAACTCAATCCTATGGGGAAGATACTGCTGTTCTCTCAGGAAGAGAAAGCTAAGGGTGAGGACTCAGTTCGGGACCACCTGGCTGGCAAGTGGAGAACGGAGACTTGAATCTGGGCCCGTTGACTCCTGTACTGGGCAATGGGGCTTCTCCTCAGCAGGTGAGAGAAGAACTAGGGGTATACTGGTTGCTGCCAAATCCAGGCTCTGTCATTGGGCTATGGGTGTAGTGTTTGACCTTAGTCAGGTAGGGAAGTTGCTGAGAATGGCAAGGCTGTAAGCTGCAAGGATCTGCAGGCCCAGGGAGGTCTCTTGTTGAGCCTAGGTTTTTCTTGGTGCAGTAGACAGAATCTTGGCATAGATTTGGAGGTCATATGACCTGATTGCTGATTACACAAATCATTCTGTCCCAAAAGGCGACTTTTATATCATGGGCTTTTTTTTTGCTCTTAGATGCAATTATGCTCTGTGTCAGTGGTATACATTTAAGTGTTGGAGAACCTAGGATGAATATTTCAGTCTTCTTTTCCTCACTTAGATCTCTAAGTCACTACCCCAAGAAGCCCCTTGACAATGTGCCCTGCTGGTGAGAGGATTCTCTGAACGATGTCTGCACACTGACTTGCTCCTAAACATGGAATCACTGTCACTGACAAATGCAGGCTGCAGCTGGGGTGTGGTGCTGGCAACCGAAATACCTGGAAAGCAATGCTGTTTGTAATCAGATTGTCCAGTCTGGAAAATGGCTCTTAGAAGAGTTCTAAACAAATCGAAATACAAACTTCTCTTGATGGGTACAATGGTTGCATTCCTGGGAAATTCAGTGCATTTTAAGCCATGTAAAAAACACCCCATACAATATTTATATATAAAATGGAATTAGGTTCCAGGCTTGGATAATTAATAGATTTTTACCCAAGTGGATGTCAACAAGGATGTTTGAAAATCATCTGGGACGTGGGATGATTCTTTGTTGTGAGGGATTGTTCTGGAGTTCTTCCTGCATCTGCCAAATTCTGTCAGTGTCCCTTCCTTGGCATGGTGATGACAGAAAAGACCCTACTGATTTTCCAAGTTTCTCTGAGGGGGCCTCTCCGACCCCTTCCCCGAGAAAGCCCACTTGCATGAATGAAACATTTTGTAGAGCATCAGAAAGCAGACTGTAACTGCCATGGTCTCTGTTTACTAAAGAGGTGTTTCTCTCTTTCCCACTGAGAACACCTGACCATTGTAGAAGTCCAGAAACTTCTGAGGGTCATCCAAAATTAGCCCTCTGAAACACAACATGTTACAATGGTTTTTCTGGACAGGTGATTTTTTCCCCTATGTGGCTTGAAATGACCAAAACAACCACCATTAAAAATATTCTCTAAAAAATTAATGGGTTCTTTAGAAGGCCCTCTGGTCTTAACCATAGCAATGGCACTGGGAGCATCATTTGCATACACATAGCCAATTACTAAATATGGGGGTGTGAAGTATCACATGCTTTACAAGGAGCCCCAATTACCATGGGGACTAAAGGCAAAATTCTGTCTTCCGCACCCTTTGTCCACTGTCTCTGGTCATCAAGCTCCTGGGCACAGCTTCTGGTGGGACATGCCCCCACTGGATTGCCAGGGGCTTGAGCCACGGCGTGGGAAATCACTCAGGCTCCTTTGCTGGGTGGCAGAACTTGGAGGCTCTTGGATCCATAGCTGGGACCTGAGTGTGATGTGGTTAGGAGGGCCTGTCCTCAGCCAGGCTGGGATGTCCAGCTGTTGCTGGTGTCCCCAGCTGGGGCTTGGAGTGAAGCTGGGAGGCATACAGCACTTACTGTCCCAAACTCAGTTCCATCCATGATAGGAGCCCCAGTGAAGAATCCAAACCGGCCCATGTCAGGAAGTTTGTTCGTAAAATGAAAGTTCAGAGCTGCTCCTTATGCACACAGCATGGTGATAGGAACCCTGGAGAATAAGAAAGAACTCGAAAGCTAGTTCCTCACGTGGGGGCGGGGGGGGGGGGGGCGGGGGAACAAAACAAAACAAACAAACAAACAAACAAACAAAAAACAAACCTTAAAGTAACCAACAGTTTCTCGTTGTGACTCCATCAGCGGCGACCGTGCTTTGGAAGTTCGCTCACTAGTTAGTAGCAGCTGCATACGCTCGAGGCCAGGCAGGGTTCAAAGCACTTCACAGACACAGGCAGCACACAATGCAAGCCTGCTCCGTTTCCCATGCAGAACAGGGCATGCGAGTTTGGACAGGGAGGAATACTGGCTCCCCCCGAAAAACTGCATCCCGATCTATCACTTCCCGAGATGTGACAGCCAGAGTTCTTATGATGAGAGTTTCCGTGGCAAAGGTGGTGCACTGAGTCCCCCAACTGTTCAGTTTTCTAATTCTTTCAATCCTCTGATGCTTCGAACCCTCCCCACTGCCCTATGACGGAGATGCTGTTAAGGCCCTTTCATGAAACTGAGGACCAATAAGTGAACCTTTTGGTCACTTTAAGGTCGTGTAACTTGCTCACAGTCACACGACTGTGAGTAAAAGGGACTAGAATGCAGGCTGCCCAGCCTCAAAGCCTGTAGCAGAGCTGGTGTTCTGACAGATGACAAACTGAGCAGCCAGGCTCTGGGACTTCTTGGCCCAGGGAGGCCCCTCACCAGCATGACAGGTCTGGGTTCTGTTAGGGAAGCCCCATCTCCTTGCAGGGTGAGAGAATAGGAAACCGGAGGGCCGACACAGGCCCCGCAGCGCCGCGGGTGTGGGGGCGAGCCTGGAGACTTCGAGATCGGTCTGTGCTCACCCTGAGAACTGAGTCCACACACACCCCCGCCCCCTGATTATCTGTCAGAAAATGTGCTGTTAGAGAGAGGGCTCCAGGGCACCTCAGATCGTGTCCTGCCGTCTCAGAATGCTTTGAGAACATGGGAGGCCAAAAGGGGGGTTTTGGAGGCCTTGAGGCCACCCTCACATTCAATGATGGGCAGTGCTCCCTGGACAGTCTATACTTCCTAGAGTGGCAGCTGGCACCTCCCGCTCCTCGTGGCTGGCTGAAGAGTGTGACCAGGTCCTGGCCAATTCGCTGTGAGCTGAAGTGACACCGTTGAGTGCTGATCTGAGACCCTGGAGAGTGTTCCTCTATCAGTCAGTGTCCCTGAGTGACCCCAGTGAGCACCGGAAGTTGGGGCTGCAGTTGAAAACCAAGGCCCTCCTAGCCCTGGGCAGTGGTGGCCACCTGGCAGAGAAAGCCAAACCAAGAAAATTAGGTGCCCAAGGACAATATCCATCAGAGAGCTTTAGCACTACGCCAAAACTGTCACATGGCTGGAAAGTGGGGAGGCAGGATTTGAACCCAGGACTGCTTCCAGAGTGTAGGCATCCTGCCTCCCAGTAATGGACCTGTGGTTCCTGATGCAGACAGCTGTGAAGTAATGATGACAGGCCCAAGGGGTCAGTGACAGAGGCTGCTTCCCAGAGTACCCAGTTCTCTGGACACATGGTGGGTCCTAGAATTCATTGGGGGCGGAAGATGTCCTGGAAAGAGGAGCTGAATAACAGCCTCAGATGACTTGGAAAGCTGGCAAGGTGGCCTTGCCATACTCTCCTTTCTCTCTCTGCCCTGCACTGGGCACTGATTCCATGCCAGCTGCCTCACCTATGACCCTGTGAGGGCAGTGCTTATTATGCCAGGTCACAGAGAAGGTCCCTAAACAGCCCACTGGCCACTGGGTCAGCTCTGTACTCGCCTCACCTCAGTCACCAGCTTCAGGCTTGCAACACAGGACATGGGAACAATTTTAGGGAACTATCGCCTAAGTTAAGGGAGTCCTCTAGCTTGGCTAGATGTCTTAGTTTAGGCCACAGAAATACCACAGACTGGGTAAGTTATAGGTAATAGAAGTTCATTTCTCACAGTCCTGGAGACTGGGAAGTCCAAGATCAAGGTGTCAGCAGGTTCAATGTCTGGTGAAAGCCTCTTCCTCAGAGATGGCGGCATCTTGGTGTCCTTACAGGGTAGAGGGGTAGAAGAGGGGTGACAGCTGTCTGAGGCCTCTTTTAGAAGGGCATAATCCCATTCATTAGAGTGGAGTCCTCCTGGCCTAATCATCTCCCAAGGACCCCACTTCTTAATACCATCACCTTGCGGATCAGGTTCCAACATATGAATTTTGAAGGGACACATGCATTTAAACCATAACACTAGATATAGGATGGACCTAATCCATTACCAAGGCTTGGCCTGGGCAGGGGTGAATGTGAATTGTGTGGAGGAGGGGGTGACATGCTGTTTAATCTTCACCGCATCTTCAGTGCATTTTCCAGAGAAAAATGACTTATTTCTGGTCCTTGGGCATGTGGTTGACGCCAATGCTTCTCAAACCTGAAAGTGCACAGGCATGCATGTTTATAGCGGCACAATTTGCAGTTGCAAAAATGTGGAACCAACTCAAGTGCCCATCAATCAATGAGTGGATAGAGAAACTGTGGTGTATATATATATATATATATATATATATATACACACACACACACACACACACACACACACACACACACACAGTGGAATACTACTTAGCCATAAAATGAATGAATTAATGGCATTTGCAACAACCTGGATGACATTGGAGACTATTACTCCAAGCAAAGTAATTCAGGTATGGAAAACCAAACATCATATGTTCTCACTCATAAGTGGGAGCTAAGCTATGAGGACGCAAAGGCATAAGAATGACACAATGGACTTTAGGGACTCAGGGGGAAAGGTTGGGAAGGGAGTGAGGGATAAAAGACTACAAATTGGGTGCAGTGTACACTGCTTGGGTGATGGGTGCACTAAAATCTCACAAATCACCGCTAATGAACTTACTCATGTAACCAAACACCACCTGTTCCCCAATAACCTATGGAAACAAAAAATTAAGAAACCCCCCAAAACCCTTGAAAGTGCGTATGAATGATCAGGAATCTTGTTGACAGGCAGATTCTGGAACAGCAGGTCTGGAATGGGGCCTGAATTCTCTGGAGGTGCCCTGCTATTCTGATGATAGCAATAACTGATAAGATACTTTAATATCAGGCCCTGTGCAAACAGGTTTCAGAGTAGGCTAGATCTTATTTGGTCTCTGAAATTTTGCCAATTTGGCCACAGAACAGATTGTCAGCTCCAAAATAAGTTTCACTTTCTAGCATATTGAAATAATTAGAAGAAAGGGAACCTTTCCTGCTCTTTTGGAATAAAGAAGACAATGAGACCCGTGAACCAAGGCTAAACCACTGTGGTAGGTGGAATACTAAGATGGTGCCCAAGATGCCTGCCACCCTGGCTTCGACACAGCTTCTCCCAGCTGTTCAGTCAAACATGGATTGAGATGCTGCCACGAAGGGATTTTGCAGATGTAGTTAAGGTCCCAAATAAGTTGACCGTAAGGAAAAGAGACTATCCTGGGTGAGCCTGACCTAATTGGGCGAGCCCTTAGAAAGGCCTGGGCTCTTGTTGGTGCAAGAGATTTGGACCATAAGAGGGGTGGATGTGAGGGAGATTCTCAATTGCTGGGATGGAAGAAATGGCAGGGAATATGGATGGCTGCCAACAAGGAGCGTTCAGTTTCCTTGTGGTCCTGTAGGGACTTCCATCCTACAATTCATTCATCCAACAACTTAAATGAGTTTGGAAGAATCTTCCCTTGAGCCTCTAGAAAAAACAACACTGCTCATCTGAGGCTTTGAGTTCAGTCTCATGAGACCCTGACGGGAGAATTCAGGTACACCACACCCAGACTTCTGGCCTAATAAACTGTACGTAGCAAACGGGTGATGTGTGAAGTTAAGTTTGTGATAATTTGATAGGCACCGACATAAAACAAATACAGTCACAAGAGGGGAACTTTGCAGCCTTAGCAGCACTTGTGGAGGTGCAGCCCTGTGCACGTGGGTTAGCAGGATTCATCTTTTATATTGACATGGTGGGTCAGAATTGTCACAGATAGGGTACTTGGAACCTGAAAGACATAGGCTTTGTATCTAAAATTCGGTTTCTTCCATTTTTCTTGTAGAAAAAAAGACTGTGTGTTAAGGGAAGAACTATTATTTCCTTAAAACAATTGTGCCTGGTAAAGACAATGGTAGTGTTTTAAGTATGATATTTATATTTTTCTGGCCAGCTCAGTAGGAAAATTATGGTTTGAAAATATTTGGCTAAACACTTAAGCTCACCAAGGGAGGTGAGGGTGGGGAGTGGGGTAGGAGCTTGGAAGCGGGGTCTGATTGGTGTCATACGTTGCATGTTGGGAGTGGGGTAGGAGCTCTGAAGCGGGGTCTGAATGGTGTCATATGTTGCATGTTTACTTTCCTTTTGGTTACATGTTATTTCTGTTGCTAAAGATCTCAGTTGCTTAGCTAAGAGGTGTATTATATTCAGCTTTATTGCCTAGACAGGTTGGAGGTAGCCCTTCTTAGAAGAGTTCTGAAGAAAGACTCCTCAGGGACACATTCCATTCCTCTGTGCTCCCCAACTCTAGCCACTAGGGGACTCCCACCTGGATGAGATCGGCCTTTATTTTATTTATTTATTTAGTTTTTGAGACAGAGTCTCACTCTGCTGCCCAGGCAGGAGTGCAATGGCATGATCTCGGCTCACTGCAACCTCCGTCTCCCAGGTTCAAGTAATTCTCATGCCTCAGCCTCCCAAATAGCTTGGACTACAGACATGCACCATCACACCCAGCTAATCTTTGTATTTTTAGTAGAGACAGGGTTTCTCCATGTTGGCCAGGCTGGTCTTGAACTCATGACCTCAAGTTGATCTGCCCACCTCGGCCTCCCAAAGTGCTAGGATTACAGGCATGAGCCACTGCACCCAGCTGAGAACGGGCTTTAAAGACTGAAGAGATCTCAATGATGGTACTTTCCATGGATGATCTTGTAAACCTGCAAGGCTTAACCTCATTTTCAAATAACCCAACATCATTCATTATTATTATTATGCCATAATCATTGTGATGAACTTAGTATTTTAACAGGGGAACAGATCTCTGACTTCTGGGAGAATTCATGTCTTATTCTGCAATCTTGAGTTGAAGCTTTTCAACAGAACTAGCTAAATTTGGAGGCACAGTTCACCTCAAGTTGTTTGTAACTTCATCTTTCCTCGCTCTTGCCTATTAGATGGGTTAATGCCTGGACCTAACTTTAGAGTGGATTTAATGGGGCAATTTAAGTGACCCAAGTCACGTTCTTGACTTGTATGTCCTTGAGGGGTCTAGACTTTAACACATTGGTAGGTTAGGGGGTAGTTGGGGAAGGGGTGAGCAGACATGTCTAAGCTGGGGTATATATTCCCATTGGAGGTGTAGCACACACGGTCTGTGGGGGCGTGCAAGAAGCATTGCCAAGTGAGAGACCAGACAGCAGGGACCGTGTGGAGGTGATTGCTAAGGCCTGTATCAGAGAAGGAAACCCAGAGGCAGAGGTGAGGACTGGGTGATGGGTGTGATGTGGGAAGTGTGAAGGAAAGAGGAGGTGAGCTTGACTGTAAGGCTTCCAGCCTGGACATGTGAGCAGATGGAGAAACAGGAAGGAGGGCTCACAGAGACCATGGTTGGAGGAGGCATGAGAAGGGTTCTAAACTTGATGTATTTGACATGCTTGAAGACAATTGGTTGGGGAGACTTACAGTCTGTTGGAAAAATGTCCAGTGCTAAGGAGAGATGTGGGGATAGACTGGGAAGAGCCACTGATAGCTATGCTTTCTTCCATACTTATTTTTATTAACTTTGCCTTCTGAACCTCCCCTATTGTATGAGGATTTGTAACCAAGCAGCCCTAGGAAGCAAACTGGGTGACTTATACCAACAGGCATTTATTCTTATACAGTTCTGGAGGCCAGAAATCTGAAATCAAGGTCTTGGCAGAGCTATGCTCCCTCTGAAAGCTGTAAGGGAGGATCCTTCCTTGCCTTTTTTACCTGCTGCTGGCAATTCTTGGCGTTCCTTGGCTTGTAGCTGCATCACTCCGATCTCTCTGCCTTGGTCTTCACAAAGTCTTCTTCTCTGTGTGTCGCTCCACTTCTTATAAAGACACCAGTCATATTGCATTTTAGGGCTCACCCTATTCCAGTATGATCTCATCTGAATGAATTATATCTGTAAAGACCCTATTTCCAAATGAGGACACATTCTGAGGTTCCAGATAGACCTGAATTTTTGGAGGAACACCTGTGAACTCAGTACACCTTTCTTACAATGTATATTTCAAACTCCAGATGTGCAAAATGTGGATACTAATTTCAGGACCACAATTGCAAGATACATGATAGTATTGAAATTTGCATGCATAGCATCAGGCTATCTTGAAGTTGGGGTTGTCCATTCATGTAATGTAAGTTTGATGCAGGCTAGCTCCAGTATTTGTATACAGTTTTCTTCATGTAAGAGCTAAGACAGAAGTCAGTGCCTTTCTAGCTATCCCCCATAAAACATCACAGAGAGTTTTCTAGGGAGGATGTAAAGGAGGTTGCCCTCATATCATCACAGCCACTGGCTGACACATCCTCGCTGGACTCTGGAGGGCTCTCTTTCTGACGCCTTCCCAGCCCAGCCTAGCCTCAGTGGCTCCTCTCATCCTCCAGGGCTTCCTTCATCCCCACCAGAGGAGGCTGTTGCTCCTCTCCTGTTGTATGGAGTTGTGATGGTTGCAGCTCCCTTGGCAAGGGTCATGTCCCCAGTCTCCCTTCCCTCTAGATGGGGCCCCTTGACCAGTTCCCCCCAGTGAGATGGGAGTGGACGTGATGTGGGTTGCCTTACTTAAGTGGTTGTCTACTGGCCAGAAGCCACCACGAGTTGGAAGGATCCTGGATCCCTGAAACACTGTGTGGAAGGCTGCCTGCTGAACACTCACCTTGGACTGCCTGTGAGCAAGAAAGAACTTTCATCGGGAGAAGTCTCTGAGCATGGAGGTTTATCAGTCACAGCACTCATGTCCCTGCCCAGACCACCCTCAGCACAGCTGGGAAGTCTCCATCCTTGACTACCAGGTGCCGTTCAGCCCTGCCCCTGCTCCTATTCCCACCTCACATCCCAGGCCTGCCGTGGGGCTCAGTGGAACCCATTGCTGCCCAGGGTGCAGGGCCCTCTTCATAGGGGGTAGTAGGGATGATAAACAACTCAGAATTGTTCAGGTGGGGTGAGGTATGGGGCTCACGCCTATAATCCCAACACTTTGGGAGGTCAAGGCAGGAGATTCGCTTGAGAACAGGAGTTCAAGACCAGCCTGGGAAACATAGTGAGACCCCATCTCTACAAAAATAAAAATAAAAAATAGCCAGACACGGTAGCAGGTGCCTTTGGTCCCAGCTACTTGGGAGGCTGAGGTGGGAGGATTGTTTGAGCCCAGGAGTCTGAGGCTGCAGTGAGCTATGATCATGCCACGCACTCCAGTCTGGGTGACAGAGTGAGACCCTGTCTCTAAAAAATGAAAAAAGAATCCTCTGGTGCAGGTTAAACTTAAGCAAATACAGTGCTTGCTGCGGTATCTTTTTGGGGGGGAGAATTTAATTTTTTTCATCTGCTCACCTGAAAAATTCAGTTCTCGGTGCAAGACTAGAACAGCATTGGTGTGACCGATGCATTCTATACCACTGCCGTCTCATCTGATACAGGATATATGTCCCGGTGGTTACTGTCACCAAGAAGCCTCTCGTCGGCATTGAATCGTCACAAATGCACATGGCAGCACTCATTTTAACAGATATCTGTGATTTTTAAAATGATGATGCAAGTCTGTGGCTTTTGAGCTTTGTGTCCTTTTCATTTAATGTCTTCTTGAGTGTGATGCTTTCCTTTTGAGGCCTGGGGACCCAGGAGTAAATGAAACAGACAAAGCTCACTACTCTCATGAACTCATAGTTAACTGTAAGCCCAAAATTTGGTTTTTGTTCTGCAATCAGTTTTATGGTATTTTTTTTTCTTATCTTAATGTTAACATTCTGCAGCTGCATATAGAGCTGTGACAAGGGGATTGCTTTGGAGCCTGGCAGACGTGGGCTGGAATGGTCCCTCTGCCCCCACCCTGGGTTTTCCTGGGGGTGTCGTGGGGCTGCTGCTGCCTACTGGCTGAGCTACTGTAAGGAATCAAGGTGTCCTTGTAAGCTTGGTGCCTGATCCTGGGGAACCAGTTGGTGGATGACTCATTTTGCATGAGTAATGCATGGCTTTTGCATTTTACAAATCATCAAATGTAGTGCACATGGATCACATTGTTTCTGGTTTATCAAATACCTAGAAAATCACTCCATTTCCCAAGGCAACCTTGCCCTGGTCCTTCCACCCCTGATGGTGCTTTCTCCTTCTATTCCTCATCTGCTTACTCCCCTGACTCAGCATCATTAGATCAAAGGAAAACACAGGCTTCCTCGGGGCACTTGAAAATGAGCCATGACTGCTTAGGAGAAGAGAAGCAAAGGACTAGATTCAGGGAGGAGGTGGGGGAGGCAGGGCAGTTCTGGCTGTTAAGCCCCCACCCAGGAGAATCTTCTGTTTGTCTCCATTTCAGCACAGAACTACAATCAGGACTTTTCTTGAGGCCCATCCTGACTGTTACCAAGCTGCGGCGTGGACAGGCTGGTGTTTTACGTTTGCATCTGCTGATTTAAAACAGGAAAAGGTGCGTCTTTTTAAAGCAATCAGAATGTGACTCTTCTAGCTGTGATTGCTATGCACAGCTGAAAACACTTCTTCCCGCGTGGTTCAGGTTCTGTCACCGGGTGCCCCGGTCTGTGGAACGCTTTCTGTAACCTTGAACTGGCCTGGTTTAATTTGCTGCACATAATGATATCCCCCAAGTGCAGTTTTGGAGGCACCTGGTTCTATGCGGTTAATGATGGTTCCAATCCCTGTTCTGTGTCAAACTGTTGTGAATGAAAAACAGGTGAAATCTGATCACCACAATTCACTTTGAATGGATAGGCTTTTAAAACCTATATTTTCTAAAGATAAAGGTAATATAAGCTCACATTTGAAAAAAAATGAAAATCAGCAAAGTCCCAAGAAGGAGGTGTACATATATATATATATGTAAAATCCTACTCAGGATACACATTCTTGCTGGTTTTATTTTGGATTTCCTTAATTTGCTTGTCATTTTCTACTGTCTCCCTCTATCACTTTAAGTCAATGATTCTGCGTGGTCTTCTTTCTTTGAAATTTTCCTGAATACATCTGTGATCTCTCTTAGGATGTTTTTGTTGTTGAAACTCAGATGGAAGTGAGCCCTGGACTTTCCCTTAGAGACGAGCTTGGGGCCGAGGCTGCTACGTGGAAGCGACTCCAAACCCCAGGGAAGGCAGACCTTGTTAAAAAAGGGGCATTCGGGGTAGCTCCCACGGACAGGACAAGGACAAGGACAAGGACAGGGTCCGTGGGGACAGGCCCATAGTAGTAGTTGGAGGCTTCTGTGAGGCAAGCACTGGTCTAAGGGCTTGAAGATAATTAGCTGGCTCTCCCTCCGCAGGTGCTCTGATCACCCCATTTGCAGATAACAGGGGGAGGGGTGGGGATGGGTGGGCACCCAGGTGGGGCTCCTATTGCAGGTTTTGGCTGGCTAGGATGATGCCCAGCTGTGTAGCTTGGTATCCGCCACTCTTGTATGGGAGCTGAATACCTGGTAAGGAGCAGGCACTTGCTAAATAGTTATTGAATGGCTAAATGTATGGAGCTTTTATTTTATTTTATTTTATTTTATTTTGAGACGGAGTCTTGCTCTGTCCCCCAGGCTGGACTGCAGTGAGTGGCTGGATCTCAGCTCACTGCAAGCTCTGCCTCCCAGGTTCACGCCATTCTCCTGCCTCAGCCTCCCGAGTAGCTGGGACTACAGGCGCTCGCCACCTCGCCCGGCTAGTTTTTTGTATTTTTTAGTAGAGACGGGGTTTCATTGTGTTAGCCAGGATGGTCTCGATCTCCTGACCTCGTGATCCGCCCGCCTCGGCCTCCCAAAGTGCTGGGATTACAGGCTTGAGCCACCGCGCCCGGCTATATGGAGCTTTTAAATAACAATCAATAATCAATGATATTGAAGGAAATGAGCCTATTCCTAAAGAAGAAAGTCCCCATACCAGCCCAGCTTTAGACACTTGACTACGAAACCCGTTGTTCAGGTCTGTGGAGGTTGACCAGCAGTCCAGGTTTCTCTCCATTTGTCAAATGTGGCCATATATATTCGTATGTGGTTTGGTGTCCCCAGAGTGCTCCCAAGGCGGTGGTACTCCAGCAGTTAGTGTGGCCAAAGCCGCAGTCACCTGTGTGACCAAATGCTGAGTTTCTGGGCCTTCCTGGCAAGCAGCTCCATGAGCCAACCGGGTCCCACATCCTCGGCTCCAGGGGCTCTATCTTCCCATGGGTTGCATAAGCTTTTGTTTCATCTTCCTGGTGCCTTCTGTTTTGAAGTTATTTTATCGTGAAAAACTAAAGTAATACACAGAAGCACAGAGAACACACCAGTCCCTGTGCTCGGACCGCAGGGATTCGGTCATCAGTACTGTCTCGTCATTCTTGCCTTGGGTCTTTGTTTTCATGCTATATTAAGGCATTGTATAGAGGTGGGAGTCTCGTTGGTTGTCCCCACTCCCCGGGCTCCTGCCCCAGAGGCAGCCTACTCACTACAGGTGTGTGCTCCTCCAGCCCATTTCTTACACTTGTCCATACGGTTCACACACACAGCCAAAGCAGAGTAGTTTATGCCTACCACTCAGCATCTGTGGTTCTTAGGATGTTACCACATTTGCTTACTTTCCTCCTATCCTCTTTGCTGAAGTGTTTTATCACAGATCCTAGTCATCTTGTCATTTCATCCTAACAGCTGTGTGCAATGCTACAATGTTTACTTTTTTTTTTTTTTTTACATAGCCACAAAGCTACTATCAAATGTAACAAAAACAGTGAGAATTTCTTACCATCTGTAGTCAGATTTCCCTAACTGTCTTAAAAATATCGTTTTTGGTTGGTCTGTGTGAATTGGAGTCCAAATGCTGTGTGTGGAGCATCCTTCCCTCCCCTGTTTTATTTTTATTCCATGAGCAAAGGAACCAATCACTTGCCTGGAAAACAGCCCCCATTCAGGGGTCTCCTTTTGCTCTTGGAGTGTTGTAGAGCCCTGATCCTGCATTTCTTTAACTCCAAGAAATGGATATTTATCTACAGCCTGGACTAGAAGCTGGTTCAACTTGTGGGACAGGACTTCTTTGCAGGTGCAGAAGTTTTTCTTATTTGTGTATTTTAGCTCATCACTGTCATCTGTATCTTCCTGGAGTTTGAACTAGCTTGTTCCCTTTAACTGCTGACCAAGGCGTATTCTACTTCTCCATTCTGCCTGTCTCAATCCATTTGGGTTTCTGTAACAGAATGCCATCTGGGGTGGCTTTTAAACAACAGAAATTTACTCTTCACAGTTCCGGAGGTTGGGAAGTCCAAGATCAAGGTGCTGGCAGATTTGGCGACTGGCGAGGGCCTGCTTCCTGGTTCACAGTTGACGCCTTCTTGCTGTGTGCTCACGTGGTGGAAGGAGTGAGCGAGCTCTCTGGGGCCTGTTTTATAAAGGCACTAATCCCTTGTATGAGGATCTTAGTCTCGCGACCTGATCCCCTCCAAAAGGCCCCACCTCCTAAATACCATCACATTGGGGATTGGGTTTCAACACATGAATTCTTGGGAGACACACGTGTTCAGCCTATTGCACTGCTGTCAGTGGATATTCAGTTGTCTCCACCGTTCTGCCGTCCATGTGGAACTGCAGGGCACACCCTGCCTTAGGGACCATGTGTAAGACGATCTCTAGGGGTTTGGTCCAGGTATGTAGTTACTATGTATAACCTTTTTTGGGAGGAAATAGAAATACCTCACTGCTGATGGTAAATATCTGAGCCCACAGCACTGAGTCCAAACATTGATATTTATATAATTTATAGTTTAGGCTTGCATTTAAACTGGTTTCAGTTTATCTCTTGTTTTTCAGACAATGGATTTTTTTTGTGTGTGTGTGTGTGTTTTTGCCTTTGGATTTTTTTTTTTTATTACTCAAAAAAGTTTTATTTATTTATTCATTATTTATTTTAAATTTAGCTCTCTGGTTCTGTATTTGGGCCTTCAGAATGTTCCCAACAATTTTCGGCTCCTCAATAAGGAAAGCACACTTGGTACGGTCACAGACACATCCAGCACTCACAGTACCACAATAGGCCTTGCTGACATTTTTTTTTTTTTTTTTTCATTCTAGACCATCTCCTAAGAACTTTGGTTTCACAGCATGAATCCATTTGCCTGGGCACAGGTCACATGCAGATATGAGTGTCTTCCCAGCCTTCTTGGTATAAAGGTAAGCAGTTCTATTATCAGGAGTTCGGGGAAGTCTAGTTTTGTTAGAGGCTGCAGGAAAGCGTATGCCCAATGCTTCCAGACACCATCCCTGGAAGAGCACAGTGGAGAAGTTTTAAGTTTCACTTTCAAATAAAATACACTAGTTACAAAAATAATGAGTCAATCACTTAACTTGTAAAGTAAAAATCACCCTATAACCTACTCTTTCCATAAGCATGGTTCATAATTTGTTGACTGTCCTTCCAGATTTTTTTACATTTGTACACAAACATGCAAATATTCGAGCATTCCATTTAACACAACCGGGGTCCCCATAGGCATATTCTTCTGTGGCTAGTTTAACAAAAACATTCCATGGACATCTTTTCATGTCAATATGCTCAGATCTGAGCCTTTTTTTTTTTTTTTTTTTTTTTTTTGACATGGAGTCTCACTCTGTCACTCAGGCTGGAGCGCAGTGGCAAGATCTTGGCTCACTGCAACCTTCACCTCCCAGGATCAAGTGATTCTCCTCCCTCAGCCTCCTGAGTAGCTGGGCCTACAGACATGCACCACCATGCCTGGCTAATTTTTTGTATTTTTAATAGAGACGGGGTTTCACCATGTTGGCCAGGCTGGTCTTGAACTCCTGCCCACCCTTGGCCTCCCAAAGTGTTGAGATTACAGGCGTGAGCCACCGTGCCTGGCGCAAGTCATTTCATTTAATGGCTGGGTAGCATTTGATGGCCCAGGGATAGGATTTATTTAAACATCCTTTTATTGAAGGGCATTTAAATTGTTTTTTTTCCAAGTTTTTATTTCAAAAAACAAACCTGTGGACCATTCCGCGTGTCTATATCTTTGTACCCTTGAGGAAGTGTGTCTTTAGCATAGATTTCCAGGAGTGAGATGGCTGGATAGAAAGATATTTCAGATTTTGATAAATACTGCCAAACTGTCCTCCCCCAAAAAGTGATGCCAACGTATGGCTCTGCCAGACGTGTACCAGAGCCAAGCCTGACTCTTAGAAAAACAAAATTATCTGACCTCAACTAGAAATAGCACAGAGGTTTAGAATACAGGGTGCAAACGGGGAAAGAGAGGGGCTGCTGGACAAATCTGCCTCTAGATGTGTTCTATTTGGCCAGCAGTGTTTAAATGCTGGAAAAAGTTAGTTGTTAATATTTCAAAGCAGGAGATTTAAAATCTGGATCTCCTGCCTCTCTTGGAAATTTGCAAGTGGACGAGAGGTGAGTGGTGGCTGCCCCTGGCACATGGGGCAGGGGTCTCTGGGACTGCTGGGCCTCTGTATTTGTCCCTTGAACCACCAGCCCCTGCCCGCGTTTGGGTTTGTGACCTCCAGCAGAGCATACCTAGAATGTTTGCAGGGCTGGGGGTGGAATGGCATAATTTGCTTAGACATGGTAACAGTAGGTTTCTATTTTTATCTTGATCTTTTTTATCTTGCAGTTTTTAAACTGTTGCAGAATGAAATAGAGCCACCAGATTTTTCATAATTTACAGCTTCCTTTCATGTGTGTCTGAGTTGTTTTTATGTTTCTCACTTTTACAAAAGTTTTTTTCCCTTCTGGGAAGTTGGGGCTATCCCACTCCGCAAAGGCCTCCCACAAAGGACAGGTCCCCAAGAGAGAAGAGGGTCGCCATCCAGGTACCAAGTCTGATTCCTGTGCCTCCTCACCTAGGACCATGCCGATTCCTCCAGGCGGAGGTGCCAGTTGGTCAGAGGAGGTGGGGAGGGCCTGATGCCAAAGAGCTTCCTGGGTAAACTGAGGGTCACTGCCATTTTTTTTTTTTTGGTGGGGGCGGGGACTTGCCTGCCAGGGCAGAAGCCTTCTAGTGGCCCTGAACTGAGAGTGGAGGCAGCTGGGTCTCTCCTTTCTCGCCCTGTCACCCCTCCCTCCAGCCTGCGTTGCAATCGTGCGAGGGACAGGTTGGCGAGGGGATGGTGAAGGTTTGATGTCACCGGCCCAGGGAGCATTTGACCGTTACCATGGGGAGGTCAGGCCAGGGCCAGCTCTTCTCGTATTGACTTTGGTTTCCTTCCTCTTGGGTGTCTTTCACTGATCATCTCACTCTTGTTATTCGGGGCTGTCCTCAAGTTGTAATTTACTTACGCTCAAATATCTCAGCTCTGTATTCTTATTGGAATAAGAGACACTCTTGGGCCCCCACCCTTCACTTCTCCATGGCATGTCTAGGTCTTGGAACATTTTGAAACATGACGGTTATTCCATGAGTTAAAAAAAGAGGAAGGAATAGCTGCCACATGTTAAACTCTGCTTCACAAATGAGTCCGTGGAGAAGAGAATGGTATCTTCAAGCTCAGGTAGAGTAATTCTTATCCTACAGCTGACACAAGGGCCAGCACTGAAGGTCAGCAAGGCGAGCCACTCTGACTGGCAGGCAGGTGGCCCCTTCCCTCCGTCCATAGCAGGCCTGAGAGTCACACTGTGGAGGAGAGGGGTAACCTGCCTGCCCTCGTCATCACCAGTATCACCACTGCTTCTCTCTTTAGCCAAGTTTCTCCCCGTGCCCTGCCTTGTGGAGATCTTCCAATGCGTCCTAAGTCTCTTCCCCAAGAAGACGATGTTGGCTGTTAGCTGCCAAGAGGTGGGGGCTGGGAGCTGGGGGCTGGGGTTAGTATCTGTGCATAAGGCCACAGCTGCATTGTGCAGGTGGCTGGGACCTCCAGTTTAAAGAGTTTATTTATAGATCACTGTGTCGAGTTCAGACTCATCTATAAATGTGAAACGCTCATTCCATGCCCAGGCCCATGCCTGGTTTAGAGCAATTGAAATGAAAAACAAATTTAAAAAATTAATTTAAAAATGTCAGCTTTACTTAAAATGATTGACACGCACAATTTTTAAAAAATAGAGGTACTCTGGGCATGCTGTCCCAGTTAGCTGTTGAGTTAAGTTGTGCTAATACATAGGTGTTTACCTTTTGGGGTGTGAAAAGGTGGATTAGAGAAGCTGCCCCCATAGGTCTGCTAGCCACCTTTGCTCCTGTTAAATTAGATCTCTTCGAAAAATGTTTAGTTCTCAGCACAGGGCCTGGCCTGCAATGTCAGCCCAGGGCACAGTGTCTGCTTTATCATATACTATTATTAATGCCACACAGGCAGGCCCGCCTCTCTGAAGCTGTGTTGCTGAGGATGAAATGTCAGAATTGAGGCTGCACTCAAGCCAGAGCATATTTTCTGGGTGCTCCGTGTTCACAAATATCAATGTCCGTCAAGTCACAGAGCACTTCCTGACGGTCACCTCAATGGCCTTCTGTGCCGGAGGTGGACATGACCTGAAGGCCCTGCTGCAGCCTCATATGGGCTGTCCCTCCCAGGGAGGACCCGCACCCCAAGACCCCTCCTCTGGCCACAGCCTTTGAGCTGAAGGAGAGTGGTGATGCAGCAGGAGGCATTTTTGTGGGGCTCGTGGTGGTTTTTCAGTGGCTTGATCTGTTGACCAAAACTCTGGAGACATCTCAGATCCCCTTCTGTTACCACAAGAGGGTGTTTTAAAACTACCTTGCAAGTTCTCATAACTAAATACACTTACATCTCCATTTGCTCTAAAACCAAGGCAGCATGTCACATGCAGAGTGGGCACGGTGCATTTGAAAGGCTGACCTGACAGAGGGTGACCAGCAGCTGCGCACGCAGGACATTTGCCCTCTGTGTGTTCTTGGCTCCCCGACTCAGCCCTCTCGTGGTTTATGGTGAGTGTTTAATGCCCACCTTCACCTCTAGATGTACGGGTGGGACTTCTCTCTCTTGTTTACCTCTGTGTCCCCAGCCGGTGCCTGACAACTAGTAAGTGCCCAACACAAAGTTGTAACAGACTAAATGGATGGGTGCTATTTTATATTTAATGGTTTAGAAATGCTTGTGAATGGAGTTTAAATAAAAAATCAAAATTGATTTAGAGAAGTTGAGCTTGATTATGAAAAAAAAAATGCAACCCTCCTCATACCCCTCATCAAGCCCACACACCCTCAAAAAGGGCGGGAATGCCAAGATGTTAACTGGGCTTGTTTACTGATGGTCAGATTAGGAATGACTTTTTTCCATGTGTTTTGAAAATAATTTTTAATTTTTCCAAACTGTCATCAATATGTATGTGTTGCCTTTATTCCATGGCAAATAAATGCAAAGTAAACAGAAAAATAAAATACTTCACTTTTGCTTTTCTGAATCACAAAAATCCAGTAAGTCGGGTGGGAGAGCAGGGCCCTCAATGGTGGGGAGCACCTGTCCTAGGTTACCTGTGTTATGTGACTTAGTGGCTGGAGGTGACTTAGGGGATGAATAAATGTATTTTGTTGTGTTTGTTTTGCTCATGCTCTGTAATCAAGTGTGCAGCTTGGAGCAGGCCAGTAAGAAACTCAGCAATGTCAAAAGCGGGCACAGGGATTCCACCAGTGCTGCCTGGCCATGTGCTTGGTCTACTCCATTCATGCAAGTTTGGTTCTTTTGTTGTCACGGTGGTTAGTTTTACATGGTTGTGTGGGTCACGGGACACTCCTGGATGTGTCTGTGGGATGTTTCAGGATGAGGTTGGTATTTGAATCAGTGATTCTCTCAGGGAGACCTCCCTCCCCAGTGTGGGTGGTGTCATTCAATCCACTGAGGGCCTGAACAGAACACAAGGCAGAGGAAGGAGGAACTTGCCTCTTCCTACCTCACCATTTTAGCTGGGGCATCTCAACTCATTTTCTCCAACCCTTGGTCTGGGATGTATATCATTAGCTCTTTGGGTTCATTATCCCCTTGGTCTGCGATGTATATCATTAGCTCTTTGTATATCATTATCCCCTTGGTCTGGGATGTATATCATTAGCCTTGGGACTCAGTCTGATTTATACCACTGGCTTCTCTGGGTCTCCAGCTTGTTGATGGCAGATTATGGAGTTTCTCAGGTTCCATAATGTGTGAGCCAGTACCTCAGAATAAATCACACATACATGTGCACGCACATGCGTACATGCACATGTACACATATTCACTGTTTCTTTGCGTAGCCTCAGATTTGCAATAGAACATAATGATACACTTGGTGTCTTAGCCACAATCCATTTGGAGTGAAAACCTAAGGCAGACGCAGGGCAGGCAAGGCTCCAAGTTGGGGCTTAGCCCAGGAGGGTTCTTGGTGTCACCCAGGAAAGAATTCATGTGTGAGCTGGAGGTGTTAGATAGCAACTTTTATTGAAGCGGTAGTACACAGCAGCAGCAGAGGGACTGCTCCTCGTAGAGCACGGCTACCCATAGGCAGTGTGCCTGGAGTAGCAGCTCAGGGGCAGTTCAGCAGTCAGATTTAGATCCATTTTTAATTATATGCAAATTAAGGGGAGGATTATGCAGAAATGTCTAGAAAAAGGGTGGCAACTTCCAGGTTATTGCCCTGGAAAGGGATGATAACTTCCAGGTATTGCCATGGCAATGGTAAACTGACATGGCAGCGGTGGGCGTGTCTTGTGGAGAGGTGTTTAGTCTCTTCCCTGTCTCAGCCAGTGTTTAATCTGGTCTGGAGTCCAAGCCCTGCCTTCAGAGTCAAGTCCCACTGCCTACCTCAAAACTGGATGATGAAGTTTCAAAAATCTGAAGAGAAACAACCCCTGTCAGGCATATTTCATGAATGCCATCAACAGGACCACATTGGATACTACAGCTAAAGTCTTATGGCTGAAGTCCTCAGAGCTTCATGTGCTTCCAAAAGGGCTGTTCCATGGAATTCCTTGGTTCCTCAGGCTGATGGTCTAGAGCTGGTAGTGGAGACAGCTGGGCAGGCTGGCACCCCGTGGGCCTGGGGCTGTGACTTCTGCAGCGCCTTGGCCTCTGCCTATGTGAGCTTGCTTCTCCTCTGTGGAATGCGGGTCGCAGAGCCTGCCCTGCAAGACTGTTAAGAGTCAGCAAGGGGCTCCGCACTCCATGTTTTTCTTACTTCCTTTTCCTTCCTGGATAGGGCGGTATCCACCTCCCTGATTTTAAGAGGTTTCCTTGTCCCCTCTCCTCTGCTCTCTTTTCCTTTCATTTTGAAGTACCTTTATACCTTTTCAGCAAGTTTTCTTATCACCTCCTAATTTTATCCTTTTGGGCTTAGGGATATCTTAACAGAATTTCCTGGATCAGCTGTTTCTTTTAAGACATAAAAAATGGCAAATTAAATTACATTTATTTAGTACCTACTGTGTGCCTTTGCCTGTAATATGTATACCAGTGAGAAATAGAAAAGAATTAGAAGCTGATGCTGATATGGTTTGGCTCTCTGTCCCCACCCAGATCTTATCTTGCAGCTCCCATAAATCCCACGTGTGTGGGAGGGACCCGGTGGTAGATGATTGAATCAGGAGCGTGGGTCTTTCCTGTGCTGTTCTCGTGAGAGTGAATGGGTCTCACGAGATCTGATGGTTTTAAAAACAGGAGTTTCCCTGCACAGTTTCTCCATTTGCCTGCTGCCATTCATGTAAGACGTGACTTGCTCCTCCTTGCCTTCCGCCATGATTGTGAGGCTTCCCCTGCCATGTGGAACCCATAAGTCCAATTAAATCTCTTTCTTTTGTAAATTGCCCAGTCTTGGGTATGTCTTTATCAGCAGTGTGAAAATGGACCAATACAGATGCTTTTCAAAAAAAGGGTTTACTTTTTTATTTTCTTTACCATAGTACCTGAAATTAATAACATTTTAATAAATCTTTGTTTCAATAGAATCTTGTCTATACCTAATACTGTTACCATTATAACCACCACCACCACCACCACCATCACCACCACCATCAGCTCCACCATCATCACCACTGGTACTGCTAAAGCTGCTGTCACCACCACTGCTGCCACTATCACCAGTACTGCCAGCACTACCACTAACACCACCATCACTACCACCGTCACTACCACCATGACTACTAATATCACCATTACTGCCGTCACTACCAATGGCACCACCATCACCACTACCATGAATACTGACAACACCATCATGGCCACTGCTACCAGTACTAGCACCATCACCATCACCACCATCATTACAATTATATCACCATCAATGGTCATCACCACTACTATTACCATTATCAGCACCATCACCTATATCAACATTACGATCACCTCCATCACCACCACCAACACCATCAGTGTAACATTACTACTATCACTACCACCACCACCAAGATCACTGCCATCACCATCACTACCAGCACTAACACTATCACCACTATCACCACCACCACTACCACTAACACCACTGTCACCACTGTCACTTTTACCCCAGTCCCAACCTCACTCATCATCATCTCTGCTACAATCACTCACCACCACCACAATGATCATCACCACCTCTGTTGCCATCACAACCACTACCATCTCCTCCATCATAATCTCCATCACCACCAGCAGCAGCATCCTCACCACCCTCATCCCACATGTGGACCACACTCAGAGCAGAGGTTTTCAGATTACACTTGTGAAACCCTCTTCAGTCTGGGGCTTGCCTCATGATTTGTTTCTCATATTGCAGTTTCTCATAAAATTCCACCTGAAGAAAGAGTTCCAGACCTTAAAGGCTCCTTTAAAACCCTGCCCGCACAGTACTTCATCACACTTTCTCCCACTTGTACATGGGGAGCATTTGTGAAGATGTAAATGTGCTGTCTGAGGAGGGTGCACAGTGAAGGGGGAAGCACCGCAGATTTGTTTCATTAGAGGGCAGGGTCACCTTGGGTGCCATGGGGAGAGGCCGGGCTCCACACTCCTGGGCTGGCTTCACAGAAGGAAGCTGGAAGGAAGTGAAAGGGGGAGAGAAACTGGAAGGCAGCAGAGTCAAATATTGTTTTTATTTCCAAGGCACATTAAGGATGAGATGGGTTAGTCTAAGTTTAGGAAGAGCAGTAGAGGAGGCTGTGAGATTTTTGCAGGGCTCAGTGTGAGGACAGGCATTCCCCACCAGCCTGCAGCCCCCTGCTGGGTGGCTCCACCTGATGCCAGGGCCAGGCGGGCTCTCCTGGGAGACTTCTCTTTCCACACTTATTTCTGGCCCATCTCATCTTTGCAGGCAATGGCATGAGTTTTGTCTTTTTTGGATCAGAAGTGTCAGAGAGCATTATTGGATAATTCTGTCCCTTTAGATTTTACCCTCTGGGGAAGAAGACATATTAATACTTTCACTAGATACATATCATGCTTTGTTAAATCCAGCACTGAAACAGGCCTGAGATGTACAAACAGGTCCAGTACTAATGACACTTCCTTCGTTTATTTACTCAACAATGATTTCTTTGCCCGACTCTGTCAGATGTGGAGACACTGTGAGGCCAGCTTGGCTTTTCCAGTGTTCCAGAAGCTAGCTGAAGTTTGCTTCTCTTTCCTGCTCTGAGGGGCAACTAGATGGGAGTAGGGGTAGGAATGGGGAACCTGAGGCAGGAGAGGGGTGTATTATGAGAGAACCAGGCTCCAAGGAAGACTTCTGGGGCGCGAGCTGACATGCCTGCCGGTGGGCAGGTGGTGCTGGGCACAGAGGGCCAGCTGTGAGGCAGAGGAGAGTGGGGGCTGCAGGGAATGTGGAACACATGCCCATCTCAATGGAACAAAACACTGAGGTCCAGCCAAGTTTTGCCATGAGAAAAGTTGGGCCTATTGTTGCCAGATTTTCTGATCTTCTTTTTTCCAAGAGAAGCTGGAATCTAAACTTTATAAATGCAAAAATACCTCATTTTTAAATGTCGATAACTCCTTGCATTAATAAAAATTACAATGCCATGAAGTCAAACAAACACATCTGGGAACAGTATCTGGTCTCCAGATAGCCAGTTTGCCTTCTCTGTTCTATCCGGTAAAGGATTTCCAGTCTCCAAGTGAACATACAGAAAAAAATATTGGAGTATATATGGCTAAAGAAGACTTATTTAGCAAAGAACTGTTTTCCCTCCATTGGCATAGTTTTGAGAATCTGTTGGGGAAGAGCCCTGGTTTGAGATGGTTCTGGTGGGCTGGGATGTTCAAGGCCCCTTTCCTGGGGCCAGGAAGCAGTTTGTGGTCAGATCACTGGTGGTGGGGTGAGGGGACCTGGATTTTAAGCATGACCAATGCTAATCAATCATTCCTTCCCCAGCCACCCGTTTATTACCTGTGAAATGAGAGAAATGAATTGGGCTTGGAATTTCAAAATGAGTATGTGTGTGTGTGTTTTTAATATTCTTACTCAAAACTACTCAAAGCTCAAAAAAAAAAAAAAAAGAAAATGCAGCGAAAGAAGCAGATGAGAGAAGATCATCTGCAGTTTAGGGGAAGGGAGGGTCTGCAGCCTCGTGCCTCCACCTCCCCAGGCCCTGGAAGAGTGTGCCAACCCTTGGCCTGTCTTTTCCAGATCCTTTGTGTTGAATCTATTTTTCTTCATGCTCGTCTCAGAGCCAAACTTTTGGGGACATAAATTTGGTCAGATGCCTTTAAGGAGGAGAACTTGGCCAGAGCAGATTCTCACTCTGAAAAAGTATAGTGGAAAATCCAGACCTCAAGGCATTTTATGCGCCAAAACATAAAGCGTATTTTCCTGGTGAGTTGGAACTCCCACTTCTACTAAGAAAAGAAATATAGCCTAAAGGAATCTTCAGAAATAGGAGATACTGTCTTGAAGTAAGCATGGGTCCAGGTACTGCTTGGCTACCGTTAGTTAGTGAAAGATCACAATTTCAGTCCTTAGGATGCTGATGGAAAAATCGAGATGGATTACGTCCTGCCAGCGCATGGGACCCTAGGGAGTGATGGATGTCATCTGTCTAGTTCCTCCTGCTGTGTGTTTTGCCTTCATAAGAGCCGCGACCACCAACAATGATGTGGAGTGTGGAGACTACACTTTGGAAGGGTGGAAAGAGCCAGCAGAGGGAGATGGCATTTGGAATGACTTAATGCCATGTTCTGAGGCAGCATTCTCACAAGGGTGCTGTCTGTCACTCAGTAAACATGCACGTTTGTGGAACTAAAATCCAAGCAAAGAGCCTCTGAACAGTTGTAATGGAGATGATAACAGCTATCTTGAGCTGCAGATATATTATCTCATTGAGTCTTCATAATGACCCTTTGAACAAATAATTTGACAGATGTCACAGATGAGACTCCAGGATCACAGAGCAGCAGAAGTGGCGGGTTGGAGCCCTGTCTGTTTTCCAGACCATGCTTAACCCCATTGATGTTCGAAAGAAGCCAGTTCCTGCCTGTCCCACTGATGTCTAGGATTTGCGAAGGGCCCTGGGCATCCTTGTCCTTAGTGCTGCCTACAGAAGCCTTGCTTCCTTGGGGATGAATGTGGAGTCAAAACATAGCTGAGCTGGCCTCCAAGGTGGCTGCCCTGCCCTTGCTGCTGGTTCTAGGAGAGTCTGTGGTTTGCTCCGTTCCTGGCTGAGATTCATAGAGGTTCCTGGTTTGGCCTCTCGGTTTCACCTTCTCTGGCAGGTTCTGGGTTGACTCAGAAGCTGAGTGTCAGGCTGTGAGCAATGGTCTAACTGCCCGGGTGCTGTTCTGCAGGAGAAAAATGCAAAAATGCAAAACAGAGTCCACCCTTTGCTTCCTAAGGGTCCTCTGGGACCTGGCATGTCTTGGAGCTGCAGGAGGTAGCCATATGAGCGACATGGGCTCTCTAGGTGCCAGAGCCGGGAGGAAGGAGAGCCAGGTACTGGTGGGGAGAGGGCCTGGGTCCTACTGGGGGCTCCTGGCACCCACAGTCTGACTGGGATGTGAGGAAAGGAAGAAGCTCTGGACAGGGCAAGAAGGGGTTTCCTGGGGCAAGAGGAACCCAAGAAAGGAAGCCAGAGGGCAGGAGGGTCGGTGGCTTGGGGCCTCATCACAGCCTGGATTTGGGGGATGGGTGCACAGCACAAGTCCCATCCAGCAGCTTGTGTCTGCAATTCAAAGCTGGTCTGGGTTTAAGCCTCAGATGTTGCTCTCAGGCCAAAAATACATAATGATTTTCACAAATGAAATAAAGCGAGGCTTAGGCATTATTATCTTTGAAAAGAGATGTTTTTCTCTCCCTCTTCATCCCTTCTTCAGGCACCCTTCCCAAATTACAGTGAAAATCATCTCTGTCCAGGGCTTTGCACAGAGGTTACATGCATTGCCAGGAAGTGCAGTGTGAATCACATCTACTGGCAAAATCTGAGTCTCCGGCCCTGTGATTTTTTTTTTTTTTTTGTAGAATGCATGCCACTAACAGAACTCCAAGAGAGGACTGCAGGGTTTCTGAGTTGAGATAGGCCTTGGAGATCGCCACCTCAATTCCCTTATTTTATAGAAGAGCCCTGGGAGACTGGCAGGGTGGGGACAATGGCTATGGCCGCTTAGTCAGCTACTGGTGCAGACCAGGCAAGGTCTGCGATTGGAGTCATGGCTGTGCTATTTACTAGTTATGTCATCTTGGGAAACCCACCTGACCGCTCTAAAACTTGTCTCTCTCAAGTGCAAAATGAGAACAAGAATGTCATCTACTGTAGCATTTTGGTGAGAATTCAGTGAGTAGAAGCAAGTTCAATCTGTCTGACTCCTCTATCATTAGTGGTTTCCATGCCTTACTCATTTAAACCATTAGTTACTTCTATTTCTAGGTTTATGATTCAATTAAACGAATGTTTATTTCACCCATACTGTGCTTCCAGTAATTAGGCAAACATATGACAAATTGAAGGCCTTAGCTCCACCCTCTGGAAACCTCCATATGGAGGGAACGGTTGAAGGGATGGCAGGGGTGTGGCACTGAGTGTTGAGGGTTGGAGAATGACTGCACCTCAGGGCACGGGAGGTGCCAGGGAAGGAGGCTGGGAAGGAATCATCCTCGCGGCGGGAGATCCAGGAGAAGGGGGTAGGCATGAAAGCAGGAGAGAGATCTGAGATGCAGGAGGTGCCAGGGGTCTGAGGAGTGAGTAGATGTGTGGGTTTTCTGTCCACTGACCTTGACTCCATCAACTTCATAAGCGAGAATATTAGTAGGAAGGGACTGGGGGAGGAAGAAGCTGAAAGAGACAGGGCACATGTGCCCTCATGCCACTGGGTCAAGATCTGTTGGATTATCCCAGGGGAACGAGGCCCGGTGGGGCTAGCCTGGAAGCTTACACCCTAGACAGGCACCCGGTGGTAAGAAGACCCAGGCAGGGAACCCACAGAGGTGGCCTTGTATACTCAGGAGTAAGAAGCTGGCTCTGCCACTCACTCTCTATATGGCCCTAAGTAATCTCTTTGCCTTCTTTGAGTCCAGTTTCCTCCTCTGTAAACTGGGCCACTAATAGCACTGGTGTCATAGGGTGCTGAAAGGATCAATGGGGAAATATATGGAACTGACTTAGGCCCATGCAGAAGAAATGTTGAATACATGTTTGCCATTAGTTTTGAGGCTTTGGTCTTCTCATATTTAAAAAGGAAGATGGCAATAGCTTTTCTGCTCTGGAAAAAAAAAATGAGACAGGGTAATGTGTGTGAAAGTAATTTGGAAATGAAAATGTGTAATGTAGTATTATTGTTGGAGGAGCCTTCAGTTCACTTTCGTTGAGGAGGTCAAGGGAACATTAGGGACATGGGGAATTTTATGTGTTGAGTTAGGAGAACAAGCTAGAGAATCACATGCTGGGTTTCAAAAGGAAAAATGGTCTTAAATAAAACTGTGTGTTTTCCCAGTGAATTTGTGGAAAGAACATAAAATCCCCCATTACTGGTCTCTGTTTTAATGCAAGAAAGGGAAACTTTATTGAAAGGGCCCGTCGACCGATGTTATCAAAGGGTAACATCGGTGAGCGCAGGAAGGAATCATCTAGGGCAAACTTAACTTTCAAAATGGGCCTAGTGTGGTGGCTCACGACTGTAATCCCAGTGCTTTGGGAGGCTGAGGTGGGAGGATCGCTTGAGCCCAAGAGTTTGAGGCTGCAGTGAGGCACGGTTGTGCCACTGCAGTCCAGCCTGGGTGACAGAACAATACTCTCGAGGAAAATAAATAAATAAATAAATAAAAAGGAGAGTAGGCCCTTTGAGTCCCAAATCAATTGCCTAAGTATGCTACCTTATAAGGTGGTCTATTAAACCTTTGTGAAATGATCATGCTAGCACTGTTGGTCCAGCACACACTGCTAAAGGGGTTCCCACGTGTTCTGCCCCATATATTATTGATGATGGGCTTTTCGGAATTGTGTTTCAAAATATTTCCATTTGAGCATGATGCCTTATGCTGGCTGTGTGAACCCTTTATTTAGGGGAAGGAGAGAGAAGTGCATTTTGAGTTTCTCATCATGTATTTTCAACCTGCTGCAGGCTAGATTATCTGCCCCTCAGTATTAAAATTACGAGGTTTCAACCCCTCTTGATGATCTATTAACAATCCGGTACCATGTGGAACCCAATCAGGAAGCCTCTGAGCTGGAGAAAGTGTGTGGTTATTGTTACTGATTGCATCAAAAGACGGGCATGTGATCAGGGAGAAGCTGGTGAGGAGGAAAGGCGAGGCTCCTTCCAGGGCCTGGGAGGGGTGAAGGGCATGTCCGTCCAGCACGGATTCTCTGGCATCAACTGGGTGTCCCACACCTCAGTTCAATTCTGATGTTAATTACCCAGAGTTGGCACAGACCCGACAGGTGAAGGGGCTTGGCAAGACTGCCCTCACTTCAGGCACCAGTTGTAAGCCCCGGGTCTCCAGGCTACTCACACTTCTGTCCCACTTGGCTACAAATTTGAGGGTTCCCATGACCTCCATTCTGGTTGGATGATTTGCTTGAATGACTCACAGAGCTCAGGAATGTGCTACAGGTTCCAATTACAGTTTTAATATAATGGATATAAATGAGCAGCCAGGTGGAGAGATGCAGGGCAGCCAGGTCTGGGGCAGGGGTGGGGGCGGGGACAGTGGCAGGTGCAGGAGCTTCTGCCCCGCTGGAGTCAGGGTACTGCATCTTCCCAGAGCGTCAATTATGTTCACCAGCCAGGAAGCCCCCAAGCCTCACTGTTGCAGTGTTTGTCTGGGGTTTCGCTAAGTAGGCATGCATGATGAAATCTTTGGCATGTGATTGAACTCAATTTTCAGCTCCCTCTGCTCCCTGGAGATCAGGGCGTGGGGCTGAAATCTCCAACTCTCTAATCACATGCTTGGCCTTTCTGACATGGCCAGCCTCTCCCTTGAAACTATGCGAGGGCCACCTCCTTTGTGCAAACTCAGGTAGGAGTTATATAAGGGGCTGTTTCTGAATAACAAAGCACACTGGAATCACTCAGGAAATGTGAAGGGTTTGTGAAGCTCTGTGCCAGAAACCAGGGGCAAAGACAAACAGGTATTTTGATGAGATCACAGCACAACTTTGCTCATCTCAGAGTCCTGGCTTCAGATCCTGGCTTCTCCTTGCTGCGAGAGGCTCTGCCCTCTCAGAACCTGATATGCTTCCTGAGTAAGGTGAGGGGACTGACAGGACCTGCCTCTCAGGGTTGTTGTCCAAATTCAGTGGATAAGGCTGAGAAAGGCTTGATGGGAGATCAAGAAATGGCAGGATTCAGGATGGCAGTGATGCTGCGGTGAGGGGTACGCACAAATGCCACACTGTGGATACAGACCCCAGACAGTCCTTAAAGTTCTCAACACGTAAGGCTAGGACAGATAACTTGGTCAACATTTGGAATTTACTGTTGTTGTTGTTGTTTTGTTTTGTTTTTGAATCAGAGTCTTGCTCTGTTGCCCAGGCTGGAGTGCAGTGGCACAATCTCGGCTCACTGCAGCCTCTACCTCCTGGGCTCAAGAGATTCTCCTGCCTCAGCTTCCTGAGTAGCTGGGATTACAGGTGCATGCCACCATGCTCCGCTAATTTTTGTATTTTTAGTAGAGACAGGGTTTCACCATGTTGGCCAGGCTGGTCTTGAACTCCTGACCTCATGTGGTCCAACCGCCTCAGCCTCCCAAAGTGCTGGGATTACAGGCATGAGCCACTGCGCCCGGCCTTGGAATTTACTGTTTTGAGAGAAGGTCTTGCTTGAAGATCCAAATAGTTTAAAAATTGATGAGAAGGATAGTTGCTGGTGCTAAGACTGAGCCCTAATTAGCTATGGAGGAAACATGGGCATTTTAGGGACCACTCTCTTGAAGGTTAGTGGTCAGAACCACTAATCTTTGGTTCTGAGAGGAAAGGCCTCTCCAAACACCTCATGTCCAGGACTGTGAGTGATACATCCTAGTCTGAACAGCCCATGAGTTTGACCTGATGGCCTTTCCTTTTTTTTATTTTTTATTTTTTGAAACAGGGTCTTGCTCTGTTGCCCAGGCTGGAGTGCAGTGGTGCAATCATGGCTTGCTTCAGCTTCAACTTCCTGGGCTCAGGTTATCCTCCCACCCCAACCTCCCGAGTAGCTGGGATTACAGGCATGCACCACCATGCCTGGTTAATTTTTGTATTTTTTTTGTAGAGATAGGGTTTCATCATGTCTCCCAGGATGGTCTCAAACTCCTGAACCTGAGCCATCCGCCCACCTTGGCCTCCCAAAGTTGATGGCTTTTCTTGAGCCATCAACCTGATTTTAATTGTCTTTATTATACTCATTGTTTCTCAGGAAAAGAAATGAGCTGTGAAAACACTTTACCATATTGCAGTCTTAGAAGCTTGGTTGGTAATTGTGATCAGAAGTATCTCTTGGATATAAAGTACATGCCGAGTTGAACCAGGTTTCCTTCCGCTTCACTATCTGGAGTGTTCCAGAAGCAGGCTGACAGATGGGGGTTCCCGTGAGTATTCCTGGGCAGTCTCACTGCTGAGACCCTCGATATGAGACCTCCAGCTGTTGAAAGTGAAGCACAGTGATAGGCCTCAGGCAGCCTGGTCACAGGGAGAGCATGGGGCATGAGGAGGTACGACTTCCAATCCCAGCTGTGCCTACGCGTGTCTGAGCACCCTTGGGAAACTCATTTCCAATTCTTGGGCCTTGGTTTCCTCATTATAAAGTGAAAAGATTCGACCAGATTCCATGCATCTTTTTGCCCCCAGCTGTCACGGTGCATAGCATCGATGGTCCTAGCACAGCCGGCACTTCCGGAGCTGTTACCGAGCATTGACTACGTGGCAGGCCCTGTGCTAATCCACACTGTGTCTCACTGCCCCCTCCCAGAAAGCAGGACCTGTATCATCCTTATTTGTCGGGTGGGGAAATCGAGGCTCAGAGGTTGAGCGACTTGTTTTAGGGTCTCAGCTGGTCACTCGGGAGCTGGGTTAGAATCCAGTTGTGCCTGAGTCCACCGAATGAAAGCATTATTGGGAAGTGGCTTTATTAACACTGAGCCCCAGCGGAAAGGTCAGAGTGGATACGGTGTAAGACACCTGGAAAGCTTAAGGAGCGAGAGCTAGAGAGATGGAGAGAGAAACTAGACACACACACACACACAGAAAGAGAGAGAGAGAGAGAGAGAGAGAGAGAGAGAGAGAGAGAGAGAAATCTCCGATTTCCTCCGTAACAGTCCCACACCCTTCTCTGCCCTGGCTCAGGGCTAGCCATGACTGTCGTGGCTGCTTTCTGGCCAGCAGAAATGGATACCTTGTCACCCGGGAGCGGCAGTGGCTGATGGCACTCCATGAAGAAACCTTTGCCCTCTGGCTGGTAATAAAATAAGGAAAGCTTCAAGTAAGGTGACACAGAACAGAAGTAAGAATCACGGCAAAGTTATCCTGAGAAAGGCAGAGCAGGTCTGTGTGGGAGGACGGAGTCCTGGCGCTTGCTAACCTGCCCGGCTTGTCCGCCTGGAGTTATCATGAAGGCAGGAGGGAGGATGTTGAGCGGGAGGGGAATTGAAACCATTTGGTCTTGGGGCTGAGATTGTGTTTTACGTATTTGGCAAAGACATTTTCAGTCATTACCTGGATTAACCCTTGCAGGGAGCACAAAGAACAAACCCACGAATGTGGTCCTTTGCTGTGGAAAGACGAGGCACTCAAGGAGCAGGCACACTCCCTTTGCACGCTGACCCCAGCAGAGGAGTGGAGACCCTACTTGAGGCCCAGGGCCTCACAGAGCTCCGTTAAGGACACCCAGACATCGTCTTGCCTTTTCAACAGATGACAATACTGTGTCCCCGCAGCTGGAAGGTGGGCTGCAAGTGTGATGGTTGCAGAAGAGGCTGCTCTCCTGTTTGCCTCTCTGGCTGGCTTTCTGCCTTGTCTTGTGTTTCCCCAAAACAGAACCCCCTTTCTGCCCCCACACATATTCTACCTCCTCACCAACAATAAAAACAAACCCAACTGGGAATGGTTGTACTTTGAGGCTCTGTAGGAAGGTTTGGGTCAGAACTGCCTACTCCATGCGGAACTCTGAGTGCCTTCAGGGAGGTGGCAGGCCCAGGGTGTCCTAGCTGTGGCAGGGCTGAGAATATCAAGCCCATTGCGGGGGCACTAGTAATGCCAGCAGCACACACCGTAGCAATTGACAGTGACTTAAAAAGTGAAAAATGGAAATAATACGTTCCCAGAGCAAGACTCTTGGGGGAGTGATTTATCCATAGCATGGTCAATAAGCATCAATAGACGAAAGGGAAACTTTTGGGTAGAGTTTTTTTTTTATTTTAATTTTAATTATTTTCTATTTTTAATTTTTTTTAAAAGAAATCTGATCTTTAATACAATCTGAAAAACTCTTCAACTGAAGACCCTCTGGGACTGAGGGGCTTGCAAAACTCTGTTAAGAGTCTCCCCAGTTACATTCTCGGATTTTCTTTTTTCTTTTCTCTCTTTTGGAACAAAGCCTTTAAAGTTTTTATGATTTGTAACATATATTGATCAGATGTGGGTAAAAATCTCAAAACCGTTCCCTCGGGTTAACTGTCTTGCTTATCTTTCCTTTCTGAAAAATGAAACTGTGCATACCAAAAGGTTGGGGCAAAATAAATAAGAGTGATATTTCAGAGAAAAACCCAATGACGAATGAAAAACCCAAGGCTGACAGCCAGTGTCTGCAGAGGAGGAAACAGAGCAGATACTGACCATGAAGTAGCATCTGTGGCCTGTGGGCTGCTCTAGAAATTGAGTGGAGTGGTCTGAGGCCGGTCACCAAGGGTGCTGCGGCTGGATTAGCAGAGAGCACATCTGTGTGTGTTCTGGGCATTATTTTCTTTTAATTAAGCTGAGGAATTACCTGCATCTTTATTGACAGAGAAACACTGAAACATTATTGTCGAACAGAAATAAATACCAGAGCTCTGGTCTCTTTCTTTGGAGGTGGTGGGGTTGGTGGGTGAGAGGCAGCTGAGGGTGGGCTGTGCAGGCTTGTTAATAGGGAGAAGCATCACCCGGTAGGGGCCTTCTTCCCACAGCACAGCCATCTGATGCCATTTCTTGGCTACACACTAAAATGTATGACTGGTGCTCTGCGCTAGTCACTGAGCTGGGCTTGGTGTGTGAATTTATTTAAACCTCACAACAGCCCTGTAAATAGATCTAACCATCCTGGCGCTACAGGTGAGAAAAATGAAGTTCAGAAATGCTGAGCAGCCTCTTTGAGGCCCTGCAGCCTGTGATCAGTGAAGGTGGGATGAGGCTCAGGTGGGCTCTCTATTCCCCTGCTGGGGTTGGCCTGCACAGAGCTCCCCTATCCACAACCTCTCTGTTTTTAAGGCAGGGTCTTCGAAGCCAAACTGAGCGCAGGCAGCCAAGCAGCTGTTCAGCCCTCAGGCTGTGATTCTGCAGTTGTCTCAAGAACTTGATGTGTGCCTGGGTCACCAATACCAGAACAGAGGATGTGGGCAGAAGGCCCAAGGGTGAGAATGCAACTTGCCTTCCTTTTCTTTTTTTAGGATTCAAGGGAGTGGGGGGCTAGAGTTTTTCCAGTGTGGGAGGAAGGTGTTGGGCTCTAAACTAGATTGTGAACATGGAAACTCTGTAGGAGTATGAATATCAGAATGAAATATCATGATTAATAGAACTATTAGAAACCGGAACAATTATTTTGTCCTTGGCTTGCATTTTTTGGACAACATTTTCCATTTACACAAAAGTTTGTATTGCAATGGATGAGACCTGAAATTTTGTAGAATGATCTGGAAAGAAGTATGCAGTGCCGTATTCCCTTCCCTGGAAGGCGATCCTTGAGGCAACAGCATCCTTCCACTTAGGCACGGCACCAACAGGCCCACACACTTAGCAACCACATTATCCATTTGTTATTTCTTTTTAGTCTCAGCGGTATTGGTATAGTGGTTTTTGAAGGAGTTGACTCCATCGGTTGTAAACAGAGAGGGGACTGTGGATGACTTGAGAGGGGCATGAATGGATTGTGTGCTAGAAAATAATGGGCTTGTTAACTGTGACCCAGCTGATCTATAACACATTCCAAATTGTGCATTCACTTCTTTGCCAAGATTGGAAGCTGATATTTACAAATCCCCATAAATGATAAAGATGTGGTTCAAAAGAAGCAGCCATGCTATACCTCAATGCAGACCTTCCCAGTGTGGACCGGTTCAGGGTCCAGTGCGTTAGGATGGGATCACTGGGCTAGTGTACGTCTGTGCTCCCACATTCCAGCCCTCAGACGCAGCAAGGAATACTCACGGGAGCCCCCATCTGTCAGCCTGCTTCTGGAACACTCCAGATAGTGAGGAGGGAGGACAGAGGGAAGGATCTCAGCAGTGCCAGCTCAGGGTACAGCTCTCCTGAAGTGCTGATGTGCTGCTTCTGAAGGCGAGTGCCAAGTGACTTCCAGGGGCTGTGGCATCATCGGGAGGCCACCATCCTACAGGCACTGCCTGGAGTAATGGCTAGAAACCCAATACAGATGGTTTTCTTGACTGACAAGTGTGCCCTTGAGACATTGTCACTAAAGGGAAAACCTTTTTGCTAGGGCCCATTGTCATTCAGTTTTATAGAATAAAGAGCAGGACTTGAGCCTGGGATTGAATCAGACTTTCCATAGCATGTGTGGACCTCTTGAAAAGAACATCATTTATAGTTGAAATTTTGTGTTTGTTGTCATTTCTGTAAAAATTTGAGGTTAGTCTTTTTATTAGCCATGTGATATCTCTGGGGTGGAATCAAACAGCGTCCCAGCGTTTTCCTCTGGAAGGCACATTTTACCTTCTAGGTGCATGGATTTTGTGCATTGGATTTGAATTCCCTAAGAATATTTCTCCAGAAATGAACCCAGTCTTGCAGAAACTGCCTTTGGTAATATGCAGAGGCAATCTGGGTCTGTGTTAGTAGGAGGTGGTATCTTGCAGAGGTGGAGAGCACAGGCCAAATGCCAGCTCCGCTATTAACCAGCAGCGGGAGCTTGTCAAGGTGTCTACAGTTTTGTACTTTAATATCCTCATCTGTCAAATGGAATGATGATACTAAACTACGCTTCATAGACTTGTTGTGAGGATTAAACAAGTTAATACATATCAAGGGCGTAGAGCACATCCTGACACGTGGCATGCACTCAACTGTGCTTGTTAGCAGTGCTGCTGAAGGAGCTATGAGTTCTGACATACAGGAGAATTGTGTGCTGGACTTCCAGTACTGCACACTTGCCTTCTGAAATCTGCCTAATATTGTTCCCTGGTCATCTTCAGAGACACTTTTTTTTCCCCAGTCAGCTCTGTGCAAGCACATTTCTTCCTTTTGTGCTATCAGGAAGGAATTGAAGATGGTTCAAAACTATGAGAGGAGGCAAGTGTGATAAAGTTTTCCATGAGGACCAAGTCAGCCTTTCTAAATGTCTCTCTCTCATACTCAGAATAGCAGCTGCTCCATTTCAGCAAGACGAAGCACTTGATTCCTGGAAAATGTGATAAGAGAGTAATCCGGCCTTGCTTTTTGACTTTGCTTGCAGATTCTGCTCAGACTCACTCTCACCTGGACTGCTTTTTATGTACACTTCTTCTGGCAGTTTCTGGATGACCTCTCTTGCCTTGCCTTCCAAACGCCTTCTTTGGTAAAACTTTTGACATACACAATGAACAGTGCACACACCATGATGAATTATTACATAATCAACATGCTTGTCTATATCCCACCTAAATACAGATATTGTACATTGCAAGCACTCAATACGCTTCCTCATGCCTCCTCATAAGCATTACTTCCTTCAACATTAGCCAGTATCCTGACTTTTCTCACAGTAGATTAATTTTTGGGTGTTTTAAAACTATGTATAAATGTAACTGCATGGTTTCATTCTTTTGAGCTTGGCTTCTTTTGCTTAATATTCTGCCTGTGAGATTCCTCCACATTGTTGACAGTAGTAGGGCTTTCTTTTCCATTGTTGTATAGGGCTCCATTGTATAAATTTTATCCATACATTTGATTTATTCATCCACTCTTTTTTAATGGACATTCGGGTTGTTTTCAGTTTTTGACTACCATGAATAATGCTACTATGAACATGCCTTTTGGTGATTACATGTAGGCATTTCTGTTGAGTCTGTGCCTAGGAGTGGAACTGATGAGTCATAAGGCATGCAACTGTTCAGCTTCAGTAAATGCTGTCTAATAGTTGTCAAAAGTGCTTGAACCAACTTATATTCTACTAGCAGTATATGAGTATTCCTTTGCTGAACATCCTCACCAACACTTGGTATTATTAGTTTATTTTCTGGAGTGTGTCTAGTAGTATCTCATTGTGGCCTCAATTGTATTTCTTTGATGATTAATAATGTCCTGTACGTTTTCATATTTTTTTTTTTGCCATTTGGATATCTCCTTTTTTGAAGGGCCTATTTACATTATTTGCTCAATTTTTAAATTGGGTTATCAGACCTTGTCTGATTTATAGATGTTCTTTATATATCCTGTATAGGAATCCCTTGTTGGATACCTATGCTACGGTTACTTTGTCCTACTAGATTATTTGCTTTTTTGCTTTCTGAATAGTGTCTTTTTTCCTCCCCCAACCTCATCAATAACCTCTAATTTATCTTCTGTCTCTATAAATGTAACTATTATTTGTTCTTTTGTTCCGTTTTTTTTTTTTTTTTTTTTTTTTTTCTGAGATGGAGTTTTGCTCTTGTTGCCCAGGCTGGAGTGCAATGGCACAATCTCAGCTCACCACAACCTCCACCTCCCAGGTTCAAGCAATTCTCCTGCCTCAGCCTCCCAAATAGCTGGGATAATAGAGATGCACCACCACGCCCGGCTAATTCTGTATTTTTAGTAGAGATGGGGTTTCTCCATGTTGGTCAGGCTGGTCTCAAATTCCAGACCTCAGGTGATCCGCCTGCCTCGGACTCCCAAAGTGCTGGGTTTACAGATGTGAGCCACCACACCTGGCCTTGTTTCTGTTTTTTAAACTTAGTATCATGTCTTCAAGGTTTACCCATGTTGTAGCATGTATTAAAACTTCATTCCTTTTTGTGGCTGAATAATATTCCATTGTATGTGTACAACAACTTATTTTATTCACTCATTTGTCTGTTGATGAGCAATTAAGTTGTTTGTAACTTTTGGCTATTGTGAATAATGCTGCAAGGAACATTGACATAAAAATATCTGTTCAAGTTTCTGTTTTTAATTCCTTTTGATTTATACCTAGGATTGAATTGCTGGATCATATGGTAATTTAACGTTTAGCTTTTTGAGAAACTGCCAAACTGCTTTTATAGTAGCTGGAGCTCTTTACATTCCCACCAGAAATGTATGAGAGTTCCAACTCTCCACAGCTTCACCAATGATTATCTTCCTTAGCATTTTTTTTTTTAAAATAAAAACTATCTTAAAGGTTGTAAAGTGGTATCTCATTGTGGTTTTGATATGCATATCTCTGATGATGTTCAACATTTTTTCATGTGCTTAGTGGCATTTTTGTATCTTCCTTGGAAAAATTTTTATTCAAATCATTTTTTTCACTTTAAAATTGTGTGACTTGTCTTTTTAGCTATGTAAGTGTTATTTATATATTCTAAATAATAGACTCTTATTAGATATGTAATTTTTTCCTACTATGTGCATTGTTTTTCATTTTCTTGATAGTGTACTTTGACACACAAAATTTTTAATTTTAATAAATTCTGATTAATTTATTTTTTCTTCAGTTGCTTGCGTTTTCAGTGTCATAGTCAATAAGCCATTGCTTAATCCAATATTATGAAGACTTGCACCTATGTTTTTGTCTAGTTTTATCGTTCATTTCTTATATTCAAGTTGATACATTTTGAATTAATTTTTTTATATTGAGTGAGGAAAGGGTCCAACTTTATTCTTTTTCATGTGTATATCTTGCTATCCCAATACCATTTGATGAAGGGAGTATTCTTTTTTTTTTTTTTTTTAATTGAGATGGAGTCTTGCTCTGTTGTCCAGGCTGGAATGCAATGGCATGATCTCAGCTCACTGCAACCTCTGCTTCCTGGGTCTAAGCAATTCTCCTACCTCAGTCCCTCCCAGGGATTACAGGCACCTGCCACCATGCCTGGCTAATGTTTGTATTTTTAGTAGAGATCGGGTTTCACCATGTTGGTCAGACTGGTCTCAAACTCCTGACCTCAGGTGATCCACCTGCTTTGGCCTCCCAAAGTGCTGGGATTATAGGCGTAAGCCACCGCACCCAGCCGAAGGGAGTATTCTTTAGTTATTGAATGCATGGAGTGCTTTATAGACATAAGACTAGTTTGCTTATACCGTTGTTAATGTCTTATATTTCTTTGAAGATCTTCTGTCTGGTTTTCTACACATTATTGAAACTGGATTTTTAAAAAAATTCAGGTTGAAATATATATAGATTCAGGTTGCAATATACATAGTTCTACCTCATTGTAAGCTATTGTTGGATCTTGAATCTTACTGTGATTGGAAAAAAAAAGAAAGTGGAGTATTGAACTTTCTATTATTGTGGAATTGTCTATTTCTCCCTTCAATTCAATCATTTCTTGCTTCATGTATTTTATGGGTATATTGTTAGATGCATATACATATATAATTGTTGTATCTTCTTGGTTGATTGACACTTTTATCTTTCTAAATGTTCTATCACTACAGTAACAACAATTTTTTTCTTAAAGATTATTTAAAAAATATTAGTATAGCCACTCAGCTTTCTTTTGGTTACTGTTTGCATGGTGTATCTTTTTCCATTCTTTTATTTTCAACCTATTTGTGTCTTTAACTCTAAAGAATGGATCTCATATTCAACATATATTTGGTTCATTGAAAAAACAGTTCTGCCAATCTCAACCTAATAGGAGAGATTAACCCATTTATATTTAATATAATTGCTAATAAGATAGTATTTAGGTTTGCCATTTTTGCTATTTGCTTTCTATATGTGTTATGTATTTTTGCCCCTCAGTTTCTCCATTGCTGCATTCCCTTCTTTTTACATAAATATTTTCTAGAGTACCAATTTAACACACTTGTTATTTCTTTTAATATGTGTGTGTGTTTCTAGTGAACATATATACATATGTATTTACAAATGCATAGTGGGAGTCCCACAAATATAAATAAATACATATTTATTTATATATAAAATGTTTGTGTATATATACACATATATAATTATATTTATAAATATATAATATACAGACTTATTTATAAATATATATAATTTTATATATATGCACACATATATATATCTATATAATTTTCTTAGTGGTTGTCCTGGGGATTAACATTAACATCTTAATTTATAACAATCTAATTTATAAAAATTAGATTAATAACTACTCAATTTCAGTGGTATGCAATACCTTTGCTCCTATATAGTTTCATTTGCTTCTTCGTGCTCTTATTACCACAAATTACATCTTTATACATTGTATGTCCATCAACTTAGATTTATAATTATTGCATTAGGCAGTTGTTTCTCAAATCAGATAGAAAAAAGGAATTATCCGCAAACATTCAATTATACTCTCTTTTACATTTATCTGTGTATTTACCTTTGCCAGTGCTCTTTATTTCTGCCTGTGGACTCAAGCTACTTTAATTTCATTTCAGCCTGTAGAACTCCATTTAATATTTCTTATAGACCAGGCGCTCTGGGCACAAGCCCTGTCAGTTTTGGTTTATGTTGGATATCTTAATTTCTTCTTTTTTAAAGGATAGTTTTGCTAGATATAGAATTCTTGGTTGCCAATTTTTTTCTTTCAGCTCTTTGAACATGTAATCTCACTGCCTTTTGGCCTCCATGGTTTCTGATGAGAAATTAGCTATTATTCTTACTGGCAAATCTTTGTATATGATAAGTCACTTCTCTCTTGCTGCTTTTAAGATTTCTATCTGTCTTGAGCTTTCAACCATGTCTTGGTTGGGGTATAGTTGAGTTTATCTTTTTTGTAGTTCTTGTAGCTTCTCATATGTGTAGATTAAAATTTTTCATAAAATTTGGGAGGCCTTTGGCCTGTTTGTTTAAATATTGTTTTTACACGTTCTCTTTATCCTGTCCTTCTGGGGCACCCACTGTACATTTGATAGTATGCTTGATGGTGTCCCAGAAGTCACTGCACTCTGTTCATTTTTCTTTATTCTTTTCTCCTTCTGTTCCTCATATTGGATTATCTCAATTGACATATCTTCAAATTTGCAGATTCTTTTTTTCTGCCTGCTCATTTTGCTCTTTATTTCTTGTAATCATTTTTCATTTCAGTGATTGTACTTTTCAACTCCAGTGTTTCTATTTAATTTCTTTTAATAATTAATAATAAAATAATCTCTTTATTGATATTATCTATTTGTTAAAGCATTGTTTTTATACTTTCTTTAGTTATTTAACCATAACTATTTTGATTTTTAAGAGAGGATAGCTGATTTAAAATAGCTGATTGTCTAGTAATTCCATTGCCCGGGTTTCCACGTGGACAGTTTGTATTAATTTCTATTTTTTCTGCATACCAGTTATTCTTTTTTGTGTGCTTTTGAATGTCTCTCCCCCCTCCTTTTTTTGTTTTGAAAATTTGACATTTCAAATGATACAGTGTGGCAACTCTGGAAATAATATTTTCTTTTGTTTTGTTGTTGTTGCTTCTTGTCTTAGTAGTTGTTGTTTGTTTAGTGATATTTATGAACTGATTAGTTAAAGTCTGTGCTTTGTAGTATGTGGCCACTGAAGTCTCTACTTGCTTTACATGGTGGCTGGCTAATAACTTGAAAAAGATTTCTTTAAATGATTAACCAGTAAGTCTCCCAGTCTTTGTGTTTCTGCCGAGCATTTCTCTGTGGGTGCTGGGATGCTGCTTAACGATCAGCCAGCTAGTTGACCACTATGCCTTAGCTTTCACTTCTTGCTTGGAGAGTCTTAAGGTCAGTTAGAGGTAAGAGACTGGAGCTTTCTCAGGTATTTTCCTGAGCACACTCACACTCTTTGTAGATTCCCAGGACTGTGCGGGAGCTCTTCAAAGCCCATGTAGATATCTCACTTCTCAGCTTTTCCTTTTAAGTGTTTTGGTTAGCCTATTGTTTGGCCCAACTATTATCTATTACCTCAGGTAGCTGTAATTAAAAGATATTCAACAAAGGCCTCTGAAGAGAAGAAAGTTAGAGTGACACCTTTCCAGTATCTGCCAGGGAAACACCAAATAGGCCAAATAATAACTTTTTGTTGGGATTAAGGCTTTTAAAAGTACTCTAGACCCATAATACTCTGTCAGGCACTGGGAATGTGGCTGTTAATCTTCCCAGCCACAGAGCTGGGAAGTCAAGGATGAGACTAGAGTATGTTCAGTTGCCATGAAGCTGGCTTTTGGCTTTTCTTTATGAGATTCAGCAATGTTTCTTGATTAAATTCTCCCTGGGTTGCTGGGAGCTTTTGATTAATTTTCAGACTTCTGGAAAAAGTTGATTTTGAGAATTTTTACCCATTTTTTTATTGCTTTTATGGAGGGGAAGTTTTTGGAATTCATTACTCTTCTGTTTTTGCTGATGTCTTCTCAGCAATTTAATTGATTTATTTATCTCCTATATAATTATGCCTATTCTTATATATGTTCTAATATAAATATATATATATATTCTAATTAAAAAAAATATATATATATTTTTAGATGGAGTCTCTCACTCTGTCACCCAGGCTGGAGTACAGTGGCGCGATCTTGGCTCACTGTAACCTCCGCCTCCTGGGTTCAAGTGATGCTCCTGCCTCAGCCTCCCAAGTAGCTGGGACTACAGGTGCGTGCCACCATGCCTGGCTAATTTTTATATTTTTAATAGAGATGGGGTTTTGCCATCTTGGCCAGGCTGGTCTTGAACTCCTGATCTCAGATGATCCACCCACCTTGGCTGCCCAAAGTGCTGGGATTATAGGCATGAGCCACCGCCTAGAATAGATAAATTCCGTTATATTTTTATCTGTATAACAAAAGGACCTAGGATTCATATGGAAATGAGCGTCATTACTGCTATTTCAAATGTACAAGTCATCAAAAGTGTTGCAATGTTTTTGTCACGTGGTATTTCCCTGCTTTGATCTCAAAATAACTACCTACTGTCAAAAGGATCCAAGAGAATACACGTGAAACACAGACACATGTCTTATTTTCCTATGCATATAATCTGTTTTACATTTCTTTTTCTCTCTCTTCCTGCCTCTTTTTGCATTAATAAAGTGTTTTTATCATTTGATTTCCACTTTGCATTAAGTCATTAGTTTTTTAAACCTTGGCCAATTACATCCAAATACAAATGAATATTTTTACCATTTCTCAGTCAATGTTATAACCTTAGAACACTTTAACTCTATTTACCCCTTTCATGCCTTTGTGCTCTTACAGTAATCATAAATTTTAATTCTACATATATTTTAGTTTCTATAAGCCATCATCATTATCGTTTTGTACAACCAATATTTGTCTACATTTACCCAATATACAATGTTTTCCTATGTTGTGAGCTATTTTCTTTCAGCCTTAAAGAAAAACCATTCCATTGTTCCTACTGGAAAGTTAACCATAAGACTCATTGTTGCTCCTTTGAAGACAAATATCGTTTCCTCCCTCTAGGTACTTTTAATATTTTCTTTTGTCTTTAGTTTTCTCTGATTTTATTATAGTACAGTGCAGAAGGTACTGTCTGTGTTCCACATGCATTCCCTTGGATCCTTTTGACAATAGGTAGTTGTATTGAGATCAAAGCAGGGAAATACCAAGTGACAAAAAATTGCAACACTTTTGATGTTTTATAAATTTGAAATAGCAGTAGTGAAGTTCATTTCCACGTGAACTTCAGGTCTTTTTGTTATACAGATAAAAATACAAAACAAGCCTAATTCTCAGCATATCATGTGTACTCTGTAAATGTTACAAATAAATATTTCAGTAATCTTTTCAATGAGGGAATAAATGAATGAATCAGCCCAAATTAATGACCAGGCCAAATTAAAGATATATGGGCCTCAGTTTTGATCTGGCACTCATTTCATTTTGTTGAACACACCCCTGAAACTCTCTTGGGGCCACTTTCTTCAGTTTATTTATTCATCTGTAACAGGAAGGTACTGGTGTGGAACATCTTTAGGTTTTCCTTTAGCTCTACTAGTCTGTGCAATATCTGAAACAAAGTATCTCTATGCGCTGCAGCCAACCCCCCTTGGTGATTTCTCAGTCTGTCCCAGGGCTTCCACACAAAATGGACTTGCCTAACTCATACATTTTTCTCTGTGGGTGCCTCACTTCAGTGCAGGAATAAGAAGATGATGAGGGTTGCTCTGTTCTACCCCAGATCAGACATTTCCTGTGCTCCCTCTAGCTCTGTGTCACCACCTTTGCTTTGCTTCGTGCCTGCACATCCATCTTTATGTCTGCTGCCTTCTTCCTGTGTATGTGTCTACCCAGTGCCTGGTGTAACATCTGACCCATGGCAGGCTCTCACTGAATCACGAAGGGGGTTCCTCTGCTTCTAATGGCACAGTCTTCTTCCTATCAATTGGAAACATTTTTTTCCTCCTCCGGATGAAGTTTATATTTAATGGTGGGAAAGAGATTGTTTTAAAAAAAGTGTGAACCAGAACTGCTCAGAAGCTTTTCCTTCAGTGCAAGTTACTCACCTGTGGGAAGAGCAAATTAGGAGAAGGAGGGAAGGTGCTTGACTCAGCTTCCCTCTTCTGGCTGTGCTTCCCCTTTCCCCTGCTCACCCTTCATTGCCCACTAACAGAGGCACCTTGGGACAGAAACCTGTCTTGGTCTCTGCTTCCCCTTCTGCATGTTAGGGGCTTATGACATCTCTGTGAGAAATATCAGATGAGATGATGCTTGTAATAGCCATAGCAGAGTTTCTAACTCAATACATGTTCATGATTGTTTCTTCCACAGCCTCTGAGACATGGTAGATAGTCAAGATCAATTTCCTGCTTTCTTCTTGGCTCAGCGGTGTTTGAGCACCGAGTCAAATCCTGACTTCTCTCTCTACTTCAGGAATCATAGGAAGAATGTAAAGTGGGAATGTTGCCTCTTCTGATGCTTTATGGTTCCCAGCTGAGGTTGCAGATGTGGGCTTCCTGGAAAACACTGTTGTACTCTTGAAGGAACTCTTTCCCAGTTAGTTATTTGCTGAACTGAATGGTGCCTCATTCATGGGCTTGCCTACATTTCACAAAATTGCAGATTTACTTCTTTTAAATAAAAAGAGGAGTTTCCTTTGGAGACGTCAGCAAAGTCCTGTGAGAAGGCATAAATCGGCCAGGGATGACACATGGGTGCCCACCCTGGGTCATGGTTGCTCTGTCATAACTGCCCTTTGCAAATAGAGGCAATAACATCAGATACGAAAGAAAGAAAAGTCATTGAGGGGTTAGCATTGGGTGAAACCCCTCTAGTAATTCAATAAGTCACAGTCCACAAAACCACAGTTTATTGTGATGATTATTGTTCCATGTTAGAATTCTGAGAATTAGCGACAGAGAAATGTCAGATATTGTGCCTCCTTAGTGTGAATTCACTATTTTTATAACATTCATCATCTTGATCTTCATCAGATAGTAAAAGAAACCACATCATCTGTTGAGGATTCGTTTTTTTCTCCCTTTATTAACCAAAGTCTTTTATTCTAGATTTATATCTGGTTTCCTTGACTTTTAACAAAAGGATTCTTAAGATGATTAATTTTGTTGAAGCCTCTGGGTTTGATTTTCTATGGTAGGGAGTGGCAGGGGTGTGGACTTTGGTTCTCACCCTTTCTTAAGCAGCACACCAACCTTCCACATGATGTTTTTTCCTGTTGGAGTAGCTGCTGAACTTGGAAACCCTCTTTTCTAGTTTATGTCAAGTGTTATAAGAACCTAGACAACAAAAAGTTCTGAGTGATTTTATAATCAAACAACACAAGCAGACACTCCTGTGAAAAGGCACCTGGATCAGCACGGCAATGGAGTAGGAAAAGATGGCCGGGATGTTACTACTGTGTGTGTATGCATGCATGCCTGTGTGTGCTTCAGGGGACTAGGAGTTATTCAAGGGCTCTGTACTGGGACCCGGGACCCGGGGAGGCATCATTGCATAGTGGCTAATGGACAACCTCTGGGGTCCAACCAATTTGGGATCCCATCCCTACTTTCCATTTAGGGGCTGTGGCTGTATGACCTTGCAAAAGGGACACAGCTTCTCTATGACGCTGTATCCCTGTTATGGGCTGAATTGTATCCTCCCAAATCTATATGTTGAAGTCCTAACCTCCAGTACCTCAGAATGTAGCTGTACTTGGAGACAAGGTCTGCAGTCGTTTGCTATGACAGCCCTAGCAAATGAATACACTCCCATTCCATATAATGGAGATGATAACACTAATAGTTACCTAACAGGACTGTAGAGAAGATTGAACAAGACCAGGCATGTAAAGCTCTCAGCAGAGGCCTGATGCAATGCATGCATTATGACCGTATGTATTACTTTCTATTGTTGCAGTAACAAATCATCACAAACTCTGTGACATAAAACAACACAGATCTACCATCTTACCATTCTGGAGGTCAGAATCACAACATGGATCTCACTATGTGAAAATCAAGGTGTTGACAGACCTGTGTTTCTTTCTGGAGACTCTAAGGGAGAATCTCTTTCCTTGTTTATCTGGGTTATTTGCAGAACTCAGTTCCAAGTGGTTGTGGGACTGAATTCTCCATTTTCTTGCTGGCTGTAGACTAAGGGCCATTCCTAGCTTCTGGAGGCCATCACATTTCTTGGCTTGTGGCTTCCTTCCCCCATCTTCAAAGCCAACAATGGTGGGTTGAACCCTACTCATCACATCTCTGACTAACTCTTCTGCTGCTCTATCTTTTTTTTATTTTTTATTTTTTTCATAGAGATGGGGTCTTGCTATGGGGTTGCCTAGACTGGCCTTGAATTCCTGGCCTCAAGGAATTCTTCTGCCTTGGCCTCCCTTGGCCCTGGGATTACAGGCAGGAGCCAGCATGACTGACCCCTCTTTTGTTTTTAATAGCTCACGTGATTCAGTTGGGCCCACTAGATAATCCAGGATAATCACTTTAGCAGCTGTTTAACAACCTTAATTCCTTCTGCAACCTTAATTCCTTTTTGCCATATAACCAGTAATCTGTAATCCTGGAACCTGTAACATCTTTATACTCAGGTTCCAGGAATTATTAGGCAGACATCTTTGTAGGGCAGCTATTCTTCCTATCATGCCATCACAATCATCATCCTCATTCAGAATGCACTGGACTTGGGTTTGAGAGCCCCCTTTCTTGAGGAAAGCCTTGCCCCAAAGGTGAAGAGAAAGACAGGGGAGAGGCTGGCTGAAATTCTCCTCCTTCAGCACTAGCCAAGAGGGAGTTTCTGGATGTTTAGGTGGTGAGATGTAGAGAGATGTGGGTCCTCGAGGTGGCTGAAATTATGCTAATCTGTGCCCTCAGACAGACTGGTTCTGACAGCATGGCCTTGCATCTCAGCTCTGAGACAGCCTGTGGAAGGAAGAGAGAATGGATGCCTCAGCCGGCATCTCTGTGTGAAAGTGGCTCAGTGGCAACACACACATGTGTCCATGTACACACACACACACACACACACACACCCCTGGGGGCTTGATTAGAAAACTGAAAGAGTTCAAAGAACTTAGATTAAGTACAGAAGATTCATAACTTTTAAATCTATAAAACATGCTTCTTTCAGTGCGATACCAATATTGCACCCCTACTGTGTGTCAGGCCCAGGGCCAGGTGCTGTCTGTGCATTAGCTCTCTTAGGATTACCCAAAGCTCTGCGAGGATTTCCCCTTTTACCAATGACAGAACTAAGGTGCAGAAAGGTGGAGGGCGAAAGCTGTTGCTCAAGGCCCTCAACTGGTAAGTGGTGGAGCCAGGCAGAGCCTTCAGTGAACACAAGGAATAGACGGCCTTACGACACAACACAGAGGACTTAGGTTAGACATGAGACTAACTTGGGGAAAAGCTTACTGCAAGGCTTTGCAATGAATTACTAGGAGCCTGTGGAATCTTCTGAATGCCATGGGAAATAGGATGGTTTCTTAATAGCCAGAAGGTGGAAGCAACACAAGTGTCCATAGAAGGATAAATGGATAAACAATGTGGTATGTCCATAAAATGGAAAACAATTAAGCTTTAAAAAGAAAAGACCTTTTGGACATATGCAACAACATGGATGAACCTTGAGGATATTATGCTGAGTGAGATAAGCCAGTCACAAAAAGACAAATACTGTGTGCTTCCACGTATTTAAGGTATCTAGAGTTGTCAAATTCATAGAGACAGAAAGTAGAATGGTGGTTGCCAGGGGCAGGCAGGGAGAGGGGAGCAGGGAGCCAATGTTTAATGGGTATGGATTTTCAAATGAGATGATGAAACTCATCATAGATGGTGGTGATGGTTACACAATAATGTGAATGTACTTCATGCCACTGAACAGTACACTTATGGTGAATTTTAGGTTACGTGTATTTTACCACAGTTAAAACAATAGGATGGTTAAATGTGGTAATTCGTGAAGGTGAGTGCTCGTCTTTAAGACAGGCTGTCATGCCCTCGGGTGCCATGTGACTTGCTGTGAATACCGATATAACTATCGTGTCATCCCCCATCCTGGTCCATGTTCCCTGATGTTCTCTTGATTGTTAGCTGGTAATTCTGCCCCTTATGCTTAGCTTTTAATGCATCACATGGTTGAGAGCTCTCCACCAGGGCTCTACTGGCTTGGGCCCCCAGGGTGGTGTTTTTGTGGGTAAGCCTGGGTTTGTGGTTTCTAAGACATTGACTAGGTTTTATGTTGCATGCCTGGGAAGAAGACCTGGGTGCTTTTTGCAAGAAAAAAGCCTTGTGCCTGATTCACAGGTGGGTGAGTTTTGAAGAGTATTAGGTATACTTAGGTATACTTAGGAATCTTAGGTAGATTGACTGCGGAATGTGTGATCCAAAAAGGAAAACAACGTGTGATCTTGTTTTTGGTGCAGATGGAAACATAAAAGAATTTGTGCTTCTCTCAAAGTTCCAGAAATTTTGAGGCACAACTTTTGGTAAATCAAAGAGGACCTTTAAGATTAGATTTTGGTGGTAGATATCTTTGGATATTGCCTCCTTTTAGCCCACTGAAGTTCTTTTCCTTCATCACTATTTTGCAGTTCTCCTAAAAGAGTTCAAGTCCAAAACTTTGTGATTGCCTCTTCCTTCTTTCTTCCCCACAGCCAGTTGGAGGTGGTAGCCATTAGTGCAGGGACTAGTAAGGTTGGGTATCCTTTTAGCTACTTTGTGCCTGTTTCTCTTTGTGTAAATTGCCTATCCACAGCCTCCTATTTTAAAAAAAGGATTATTACTGTTTTCTTATGAAATTGCTTATAAATTCTGGACACTAATTCTTTTTTTTTTTTTGAGACAGAGTCTCGCTCTGTCGCCCAGGCTGGAGTGCAGTGGCCGGATCTCAGCTCACTGCAAGCTCCGCCTCCCGGGTTCACGCCATTCTCCTGCCTCAGCCTCGCGAGTAGCTGGGACTACAGGCACCCGCCACCTCGCCCGGCTAGTTTTTTGTATTTTTTGGTAGAGACGGGGTTTCACCGTGTTAGCCAGGATGGTCTCGATCTCCTGACCTCGTGATCCGCCCGTCTCGGCCTCCCAAAGTGCTGGGATTACAGGCTTGAGCCACTGCGCCCGGCCTGGACACTAATTCTTTATTGGCACAGTGTGTTACCATTTTTTTCGTTCCAATCTGTTGTTTTCAAACTGTATTTTTACTGTTGTACATAATTGAGATATGTATGTGGTCCTTTTCTTTATAGCTGTTGCATTTCATTTCTACTCTACTCTAGATTTACCAAAATGTGATCTTACAGTTTTTTAAAATGCTTCTATAGTGTGTATTTTATGTTTGTTCTTTAATTCACTTGGAATTCATTTTTGTGTGTATAATGTGAGGTAGGAATCTAAACTTTATTTTGTCCCACATAGATACTGGATTGAATCCCCAAATTTTATTTTTATTTTTTAATTTTAGAACGAGATGTTACTCTGTCACCAGGCTGAGGTTTAGCGGCATGATCATAGCTCACTGTAGCCTCGAACTACTGGGCTCAAGCTATCCTCCTGCCTCAGCCTCCCAAGTAGTTAGGACTACAGGTGTGCATCACCGTGCCTGGTTACTGCTCATTTTTCTTATTTTTTTTTTCCTTTTTCTTGGTAGAGATGGGGTCTTTCTATGTTGTCCAGGCTGGTCTCAAACCCCTGTGCTCAAGCAATCCTACTGCCTCAGCCTCCCAAAGTGCTGGGATTACTGGTGTGAGCCACTGTGTCCCGCCAAAATTGAATTTCCCAGTGATCTGAGATCCTATCACTTTCATATTCAGTGGCCTACATACCCATATCTACACCCACACACTCTCCTAAATTATACATTATTGACTCCTCTCTTGTATTTAGTTATTTATCTAGTTTTTGATCTAGTTTTCAAGAAAAGCATTTTTTATTTTATTGAGCAACTCTACTGCTTTATTACCTCAACTTCATTTATGCTTTTTATATTTATTAATTCTACACTTCCTTGTTTTTCTTTTTGAGTTGAATGTTCTATGCATTTATTTTCACTTTCAGAATTATCTAATATTTGCATTAAAGACCACGTTTTTTTCAGAATATCTTTCTGACTGCAATTTATGGGTTTTGATATGCAGTACCCTGTGTTTGTTTTAAAATAGTTTATAATCCTTTTTGAGTTTTACTGTTTTTTAAAAGGTTGTTTTAAAGTTCTCAAATGAATTGGATTTTTGTTTCTTCTTTTGCTATTAATTTATATTTTATGAAATTGTGTTTGGTGAAGGTGCCCTGTGAGATTTCTGCTTTGAGAAACCTGCCGAGGTTTTCTTTGAAGCTGATAGTGATCAATTTTTGGACAGGTTTTTTTGGTATTTGCAATGAATGTGTATTTTCTGCTTGTTGGATACAAAGTTCTCTATTAAATAATTTCTGTTGGTAATATTTTAAAAATCTTCTAAATTATTACTTTTCTTGGGTCTATTCAATCTGTTGATTTTTGAAAGAAGTGGATTAAAATATCCATTGTGAGATGGACTCATCTATTTCTTGTCTTTCTATCAGTTTTTAAATTAAATATTTTGGGATTAGTTGTTAGCTGCATAAAGATAGACGATTTTTATATAGGTTCTACCTTTTTTAAAATTAGAAATATTTTTATTTGTCTCCTTTGATGCTTTTATCTTTGAACTCTGTTGTCTGAAATTAACATTATTGATCTGGTATCTATTTGTTAGTGTTTGTCTGCGATGCCTTTTGTTGTGTTTTGCTTTAGCCTTCTTGCATTATTTTATTTCAGGAGTGTCCCTTATTCTCAGAATTTCTGCCTTTACAGAGAAATTCAGCCTTGAATTTGTACTGGTCACCGATCTGTTAGAATTTATTTTTGCCATGTTACTTTATCTCTAAAATGCTACTGGTTCTTCTCCTTTTTGATTAAAAAAAACCAAACAACTTCTTACCTTCTGTTGGATTTTCTTCTTTTTGTTGCTTTCATTTTTATGGTTTGAAAGCAATATACCTCAATTATACATTTTTGTCTAGTGATTATTCCTAAAACTGCAATTTATACATTGACACTTATTTTCCCTATCAATGTCAATTTAATTTCATCTATATTCCTCATTGTTTACTGTATTATCTGAATAAAACAAGAAACTTAACTTTTATTTCCCCTGCCATCACCACCTCTCATTTAAGATTATATGGAATGATCATCAAGAGTATTGTCTTTTCTTGTGATTGATAGTTGTTTAGATGTAAGTATATATTACTCTTTTCTTACCACCAAAAAAAGTTCCCTGACAGTCTCTTGGATCATACCGCATTTTGCTGTAGGATATCCTTTAGTAATTCTTTCAGAGAAGGTGTCTGAATATTAAACTTCCTATTTCCTTATTAATCAGGTGTTGCTGCATTAATGCCATCTAATAATTAATACATGACTTTGTGACTTATAATGGCAAACATATATTTTCCTTGTTTGTGGATCTTTGGTCAGCTGGAATTTGTCTGCTTCTGGTTGGGCTTGGCTGGACTTAGCTCCAGCTGTAAGCTGAATTTGAGTCTGTTCCATGTGTCTGGTTCTGGGAGCAGTGGCTCCCTGGGGCATATTCTTCTCGTGGCAAATCGCAGGAGCTCGAGAGCCAGCAAAACCATGTGGACGCATCCCAATTTTTGCTCACATATCATTGGCCAAAGCAAATCACCTGGCCAAGCCCAAAATCAATGGGGTGGGGTGATGGGGTCCTATATTCGAGGGAGAAAGTGAGTAACTGGAAGCAATAATCCAATTTGCCATGACATAACTGGAAACAGTTTTCTTTTTCCTCACACTTGAATGATAGTTTGGTTGAGCATAGGATTTTATGTTCCTTTAATTTCTTTTCTTTTTCTTAAAAAATTAATCCTGTCCTCTCTTATGCCTTGAAGATTTTACTTGTTCTCTTTTTAGTAGTTTTTACTTTAAAAATTTTAAATTTCTATTCTTAAAAGAGTGTATACCTATGATTGGTATCAAATTAATTATGTCTATTTAAAGATTATCTTCTGTTTCTTCCTAATTCTTTTTCTGGATAATTTATTTTTCTATTCGTGTGTTTGAAGGTTTTTTTTTTTTGATGGATGATAGTCTTCTTTAAATACTTATGCTTTTGTTGATGTCCTTTTCAGTTTTGTATTGAAGGTTATCTGACTGATATTTTCCCTTTATTACAGTCTAATGACAGGGATGGTATGGGGCAGGCAAGGCTGTGCAGTGAGTAGGCCATCTGTGTGTTATGGTTCGAATGTGTCCCCCAAAAGAGATGTGTTGGAAACATAATCCCCAATGCAACAGTGTTGAGAGATAGAAACTTTAAGAAGTGATTATGGCATGAGGGGTCTACCCTCATGAATAGATTAATGTTGTTATTTGGGGAATGGTTTTATTATCTCAAGAGTGGGCTCTTATGAAGAGTGAGTTTGGCGCCTTCTCTCACACTCTCTCTCACTCATGTGATGGTTTCCATCTGGTTATGACACAGCAAAAAGGCCCTCACCAGATGCAGCTCCTTGATCTTGGACTTCCCAGCCTCCAGATCATGAGTGAAACAAACTTCTAGTGTTTATAAGGCAGCCAGTCTGTGGTATTTTGTTGCAGCAACACAGAATAGACAAAGACACTGTGGATGTGGGCTCAGTCACCGTCTGACCTCATCCCTCATGGTGTCTTATAAGTTTTGGATCCTTTAAGCCCCCTTTCTGGTTATCTGACCCAGGTCGGGATTGTTTCCTTTTTACTTTATTCTTGTCTCCGGAGATTTGGGATGAGAGGGAAGGAAGATTTGGGATGTGTGCTCTGGCTAGTGTCTGTTCTGATGCTTTTTTTGAGAACCCAAGAACTCAGGGGAGAGAGAATAGGAAAGGGAGTCTCTTCCTACAGCACAGGCCTTTCTCAGGCTCTGGGAAGCAGCACTGGGCAGGGGTGTAGATAAGGTTTACTCTTTCCTTCCTCTTCCTTTGGCCTCTCCCAGTGTCCGGCACCCCTGTGCTCGGGCAGGCCCAAGGGAGAAGCTGGCTATGGCTCTGGCCCTTCTCCACTGGTCTTTTCTGGCCCTAAGCACCCTCTGCCTGGTTGCCATCCACATGATGGGTCTCTTGGGAGGTACGTGTGTATTCTTTGGAGGACCCAGCAGAGGCTCCCACTGCACAGTTCCCTGATGTGGGAGATCTCCTTAGCCTCAAACTTTTCTTTTTGATGTATCCTTTATTCAATTCAGACAACGGCCTGGAATTCTCTGCCAGCTGCAAGATGCGTTCATTCACTTGCCCAACATTTGTCAAGTGCTGTTATGGGCTAGGTACTTTGTAGGGGCTTTTTAGCCAATAGAAACCTCTGTGTAGGATGATAGTGCTTACAGAATAGATGATGTGGCGTTGTTTCTGTGTGCGGAGGTGGGGAGATGGATGGACCGGTTGGAAAATGTTCTACAGAGGATATGAGTCCTAACTGAATCTTGAAAGGTGAGTGGGCAGCATAAAGGGAGAGGAGTGGGGAAAGTCAGGCTTCGAGGTAGACAGTGGGTCCACAGCCCAGTTCCAGGCAGGGAGGCAGTAAGTTCCCAAATGGTTCTGAACAGGGAGGGGAGATATGTCTCCCCTTGGTTTTGGGTTTCAGGAAGACCCAGATGGTAGGAGTAAGGAGGAGGGATTGGATGGGTCAGGTCGGATTGGATGGAGACACTGCTAAGAGGCTGTTGGGAGTTCTGAGAGCTGAAAAAAGTACCCATGAGGATGTTTATGTTTGGGAAACTGTGCATTTGTGTGCACACTTGCCACACACACACATACACAAACACCCTCATGCACAACCAGATGCAGAAGCTGCTGCTCCCAAATCATTGCTCAAACTGGTGCCAGGCTGCACTTGCCGTGGAAGGATAGAGTCCAAAGAAACAATAGCTCCTCGGGGCCAGTTTTCTTAAAAAGCTGCTTTTCTCTGAGCCCTGGGGTGAAAGCTGAGCCTGAGAAAGGAAGTAGGGCCCCAGGGTGATGTCATTGCCCACATCATTCAGTGCAAGGTGGGAAAGGGAAGCTTCAGCACAGCTCTACAGTCACCTGACAGCTCAGGGTATCTGGAGGGGGATGCCGCATTTCCAAATAACTCTTCTCACTATACATCAGCGGGAGACAGAAGTGTGGAGAGAGAGGGTGGTTTGTCTGGTCCTTACATGTGCTGCTAATGAAGTTTCAGCAACTTTGGCAAAGGTTGTTAGGAAATCAGGCTATGTGATTATTTTAGGAACCTGTCTTGCCTCTAAATGAGTGAGATTAGAAATCTGTGACCATCTATTATGTTTGTCTCCTGAAATCACACAGGTCTGTGTACCAGCTGGGCCTGATTCCAGGACCTGTGCTGTGGACTTTCAGGGCTGATTGTCAATGATGGAAGGTCCCTGGCATTGAGACTCAGAATGAAAATCGGAGTCTAGGAGAGGAGGGTTCTACATTTTGGAAATGGCATTATCCAACACACATTTAATACTAATTATAATTGGATTTAACTTCCCACAAAGCTCAGCTGAAACCCCCCTTTGCCTCCATACTATTTTTCTCATAGAAAAGCTATAATTAAGTTACCCATGACATTGTCAGATTTCATTTTGGGATGAAATGTCTCATGCTTGATTTTGGCACAGAAACACTTTCTTTTGGAAAGTGTTGTAAAATACTCTTTCAATTGCTTTCTTGTACTAAAAAGTAGAAAAAAACCTATCTTTACTCTTGTGTATTCTTCCGAAAAAGGACTTGAGTCTGTGTCTTGAGCTTAGAACTGTTCAGTATTGTTTTTTGGGGATGTAGCGGGGTTGTGGGGAGAGGGTGTTTACAAAGTAAATGCAAAAATTCTCCAGTTATCTAGAGGCCACTTTTCTAGCAGCCTTGATTGTTTGTAACACAGCCAAGAACACGAATGTAGTAAAAGCAGCTACTGAACTGCCAAAATATTATCAAAACTCCAAGAACCCAAGCTCTGGCTCACAATATATATGTCTCTTAGATGCGCCTTCCTAGTCAACTTACTCTTCATTTAGATTACAATAATATAATCCCGGTTATTTGATTTCCTTGACCCTCAGCAAGTTAGAAGTAAAGATGGAAATGAGAGCCTTCCAGAAGTAGGTACCCTGATGTCAGAGTGACAGTTGGCAGGCTGACATCAAGGCTAGGGAGAGAAGAGGTATAAAAAAAGGAAGAAGAGAGATCCACTTATTGAGCTGGACCATGAGCAGGAGACAGAAACACAGCAAAGGATGGAGGATACCCAGAGGAGTTTAGATTTTGACCCATTTAGTGACTGTGCAATACATCGAGAAAACTTTTCATCCTGTGAAATTAAATAAAGCAACTTTGAAACTTTGGGTTAAAGGAACATTCATGTTTGTGAAACTTCACCTTTCTCAAAGGCTACCGCTGAGAAGCCAATAGCCTTACAGCAGAGGTGAGCAAAGTCTCTGCGGGTCTGCTGTTGGGTAGCCGTGGAAGCTGAGCGCAGTGCCTGGTACAAAGTGGCATCAAAAATAAATGCCAGCTCTTCCAGTTCCAGAATCAGATGGCATAGACTCAGTTTCCCCTCTCCAAATATATCTAAATCCCCTGGAAATTATTCAACAGACAGTTATAAAAGGACCCTAAAAACTGAAAAGAAGGAGGATTTGGTATGGGCTTCAGGACTTGAGGAATGATGATGAGGTGAGTTCTTGGGTTTTCTTTATATCTCTCAGATTGGGTACAGGAGGGATCTGCAACCTGGGACCGACAACAGACATAGATTAAAAACAAACAGACAAAAGAAGCCTGATCTCCCTGGCCAAAGGACTAGAGAAAGGAAAGCCCACCAGAGACCTAGTGGGGACCTCCAGCCTCAGGTCTGTAACCAGGTTCCCTGGGGGTGGTCTGATCTGTTTGGAGGAGGAGAAATGAAGCCTTGATCAGTCCAGGCCCCACTCACAAGAAGCCCAGATCCATTGGCGATCCCATCTGCACATAGTGGCAGCAGCCAGGCGACCTGTGTCGGTGTGAAACTAAAGAAAATATTAGAACTAATGGCCGAAAACTTCCCAAGTTCGGCAAAATACATAAATCTTCAGATTCCTGAACCTAATAAAATCCCAAATAGGATAAACCAAAGAAATCTACACCCAGACACATCATAGCCAAACTTATGAAAACTAAAGACAAAGAAAAAATCTTCAAAATAGCCAGACAGAGGCTGGGCGTGGGGGCCCACGCCTGTAAGCCCAGCACTTTGGGAGGCTGAGGTGAGTGGATCACCTGAGGTCAGGAGTTTGAGACCAGCCTGGCTAATATGGTGAAACCCCATCCCTACTAAATCATAATAAAAAAATTAGCTGGGCGTGGTGGCCCGTGCCTGTAGTCCCAGCTACTTGGGAGGCTGAGACAGGAGAATCGCTAGAACCCAGGAGGCAGAGGTTGCAGTGAGCTGAGATTGCACCACTGCACTCCAGCCTGGGTGACAGAGCAAGACTCCGTCTTAAAAGAAAAAAAAAATAGTCAGAGAGAAGTGATACATTATCTATATAAGAACACCAGTTTTACTGACAGTGGATTTCTCATTTGAAACCATGGCTATCTGAACGAAGTGGAACAATGTTTTTCAAGTGCTGAAAGAAAAGAACAGCCCCAATTCACATATCCAGTGAAACTATGCTTCAGGGTTGAAAGAGAAATAAACACCTTCACAGAGGAAGAAAAACTAAGATAATTTATTGCTAGCATAGCTACCCTTAAAGAATGTCTAAGGAAGCTCTCCATACAGAAAGAAAATGATAGAAGAAAAAGGCTAGAACCTTCTGAAAGGAACAAACAAACAACAACAACAACAACAAAACAATGGAATGGATAGAATTAGAAGTAAATGGACTGTCCTTCATCTCATGAATTTCTTTGATTATATTTTATGGTTTTATGGTTGAAGCAAAAGCTGTAACACCATTTGATGTAGTGCTCAATGTCTGCAGAGAATACTTTTAAGGGGATTACATTTAATAAGCAGAGACAATAAAAGGATCTAAATGAAAGTAAGATTTCTACACTTCACTTGTGTTATTGATTTTCTGCATTGTCTTTATTTTAATGTCATTGATTTCTGTTCTTCTATTTACTATTTCTTTTTTTTTCTGTTTGTTTTGAGCATATTCATTTTATTTATTTTTTTGAGGTGAAGTCTTGCTCTTGTTACCCAGGCTGGAGTGCAGTGGTTTGATCTTGGCTCACTGCAACCTCTGCCTCCCGGGTTCAAGCCATTCTTCTGTCTCAGCCTCCTGAGTAGCTGGGATTACAGGCATGCACCACCATGCCTGGCTAATTTTTATATTTTTGGTAGAGATGGGGTTTCACCATGTTGGCCAGGCTGGTCTTGAACTCCTGACCTCATGTGATCTGCCCTCCTCGGCCTCCCAAAGTTCTGGGGTTACAGGCGTGAGCCACCATACCTGGACTGTTTTGAGTATATTTTGTTCTTTTTTTCCCTAGGTTCCTTAGGTAGAAGTTTAGGTTCACTTGAGACTTTCTTTCTTCCAATGTATACATTTAATGCTATGAATATCCCCCTCAGTACAGCTTTAACTGTGTCTCACGACTTTTGATATGTTGTATTTTCATTATCATTCAGTTGAATGTATTTTTTAAAAAACTCTTGAGACTTCTTCTTTGACCTATGGATAATTTAGAAATATGTTGTTTAGTTTCCAGGTGTTTTGAGATTTTTCTTATTGATGTCTAATTTTATTCCATTGTGGCTGGAGAACACACTGTATGATTTCAATTCTCGTGAATTTGTTGAAGTTTGTTTGGCTCAGGATAGTCTGTCTTGGTATAAGCTCTGTAGGCAACTCTAAAGAATGTATATTCTGCTGTTGTTGGGTGGATTGTTCTATAAATGTTGATTAGATCCTGTTGGTCGATGGTATTGTTCCATTCTTCTATACCCTTGCCAATGTTCTGTCTGGTTATTCTATCAACTGTTGAGAGGGAGGTATTGAAGTCTCCAGCAGTAATTGTGGATTGATCTATTTCTCCTTTCAGTTCCATCGGTTTTTGTTTTGCCTATTTTGCAGCTCTGTTGTAGCATATACATTTATGATTGTTAAATCATTTGGTGGATTGTTTCTTTTATCATTATACCATGTCCCTCTGTCCCTCTGGGTCTCTGATAATTTTCTTTGCTCTGAAGTCTACTTTATCTGAGATATACAATATATATATAATCTCAATTTGTTTACCTTCAACCTGCCTATATTATTATGTTTCAAATTGATTTTTATAGCTATTATAAAGTTGGATCATGTTTTTTTAACCCACTGTGCCAATCTCTGTATTTTAATTGTCATATTGTAACCATTTACACTTAATGTAATTATTGATATGACTTAAATCTGACTTTTTTTCTCTCTTCTCTTTGTTTGCATTTTTCTCTCTTTTCCTTTCTTTCCTGTGGGTTATTTAAACATTTTTTAAGAATGTAGTGTTGGTTTACCTATGGCATTTTTGAATGTCCCTATATTAGTCTGTTCTCATGCTCCTAATAAAGACATACCTGAGACTGGGTAATTTATAAAGGAAAGGGGATTAATTGACTCACAGTTCCACATGGCTGGGGAGGCCTCATAATCATAGCATATGGTGAATGAGGAGCAAAGTCATGTCTTATATGGCAGCAGGCAAGAGATAACTTGTGTAGGGGAACTCCCCTTTATAAAACCATAAGATTCATGAGACTTATTCACTATCATTAGAACAGCACAGGAAAGACCTGCCCCCATGATTCAATTACCTCCCACAACACATGGGAATTATGGGAACTGCAATTCAAGATGAGATTTGGGTGGGCACACAGTCAAACCATATCAGTCCCTCTTTGCATGGCATTTTAGTTGCTGTAGGTATTACATTATATGTTCATAATTTATCACAGTCTACAGGTGTCGGTATTTTACCAATTTTAGTGAAGCATAGAAATCTTATTTGCCTTCCTGACCCCTTACTATCCTCATTTATAATATAATTGTTTTAAATATTTCTACTACATAATTAGAGCTATATCAGAGGGTGCCATAATTTAGAAATGTCAAACATAATTTAGAAAACTTAAGAGTCTTAAGGAAAGTGATATGATTTGGCTACGTGTTCTCACCCAGATCTTATCTCAAATTATAATCCCCATGTATTGAGGGAGGGACCTGGTGAGAGGTAATTGGATCATGGGGCAGTTTTCTCCAAGCTCTTCTCATGACAGTGAGTCCTCATGAGGTCTGATGGTTTAAAAGTCTGTGGCTTTTTTGCATTCTCTCTTTTGGTCCTGTTTTGCCGTGGTAAGATGCTTGTTCCCCCTTTGCTTTCTGCCATGACTGAAAGTGTCCTGAGGCCTCCCCAGCCATGTGGAACTGTGAGTCAATTAAACCTCTTTTAATTATAAATTATCCAGTCTCAGGTATGACTTTACAGCAGTGTGAAAACCGACTAATATATAAAGTGTATTGTACTTATCCACATTTGTGTTTGCTGTTTTCTTCCTTCCTTTCTGATTATCCAAGGTCTGATTTTCTTCTTTTGTCATTTCTTTTGTATTTATAGAACTTCTTTTAGACTTTCTTTTATTATAGGTCTATTTGCTACAAATTCTCTTAGTTTTCTTTCATTTGAGAATGTCTTAATTTCCCCTTAATTTCTGATATTTTTGTTAGATATAGGATTCTGAGTGGATAGTTATTTTCTTTCAACACTTGAAAAATATGCCATTTCCTTCTAGAGTCCATGGTTTCTGATGAGAAATATGCTGTTATCTGAATTGGTTTTTATCTGTAGGTAAGGTGTCCTTTCTCTCTTACTGTTTTAGGTTTTTTCCTTTGTTTTAATTTTCAGAAGTGTGATTATGATAGATTTTTGCATAGATTTATTTGGTTTGACCCTGTTTTTGGTTTTCTCAGCTTGCTGAATCTTTAGGTATTGCCAAATTTGGAAGGTTTTAGTCATTATTTCCTTTACCAGTTTGTCAGCCCTGTGCCCTTTCTCCTCTCCTTCAAGAACTCTGATAATACAAAAGACGTATCTTTTGTTACAGTCTCGCAAATCCCTATGGCTCTGTTTATCATTCTTTTTCAGTCTGCTTTCTCTCTGTTGGTCAGACTGAGTAATATCTATTGTTCTATGTTCCAGCTCACTGATTCTTCCCTGTCCCCTCCATTCTGCTGCTAAGCCACCCACTGAGCCTGTTATTTTAATTATTGTATTTTTCACTTCTAAAATTTCAATTTGGTTCTTTTCTTTGTATATCTTCTTTTTCTTTGCTGAGAGTTTCAGTTTATTTGCTGAGAGTTTCAATTTTTTTTATTGGTTTCTGGTGTGCTTATAATTGTTCATTGAAGCATTTTTATGACAGCTACTTTAGAATCTTTGTCAGATAATCTAACATCTCTGTTCTTTCAGGGTTGGTATCTACTGATACCTCCCTGGCTGAAAAAGATGTGAGTGACTCATTTCTGCTCTCCATGCAGCCTCAACTGACACCACTGATATGGGGTGTGGGCCTTCTTACACTGGGCTGTGGTGAAATCCTGGTTCTCCATTCCCCTTTGAGACTACACTAGCAGAGATAGGGAGGCCTTATAACTCTGAGTTAGGGGTGAAAATCCAGACTGACCAGGTGGTCCCTAAAGGCACCATGTAGTGAAGGGAGATGCTTGTTACTGCTTGGTAGGAATAGAAGTCCTGGTTCTCTACTCAGCTTTCTCTGACACCACCTGACAGGTGATTGGGACACATTCCTGCAAGTTTAGGCTCCCACTTGACCTTGGCTGGTGTGAGTAGTGGCTGAGCCAGAGTTTTTCTTTGGTGTTTGGCTGGAGTAGGATGATTATTGTCTGAAAGTTTTCTGTCTTGCTAGGCTGACTTTTGTTGTCCCTTTGACTGTGGGGAGCAGGATTTTGTCAGGGCTATTTTTGTCTGTGCCCACTGGTGTTTGCAGTTTGCTGGCTTGTTCAGCTCCAACTCTGGCATATGTGAGACAAAGCATTAACTTGGAACTCCTTATCATTTTGTGACTTGTGTATTGGGGTTCTAGCCTTCTGTCTGCCTTCTCTCCACCTCTCAGAATCTTCTTCCCTAGTTATTGATTTTACATATAATGTCCAGGGTTTTTAGTTGTACTTTCCAGGAGGAATAGGGAAAAGTACATCTCCTTCATCTTCTCATAAGCTCAAATTCTGGCATCACATTTTAAATTATAAGAAACATGCTCATTTTTACTAACTTGTCATAGATTCTGGCCTGATGGATTATAATGTTGAAAACATGAATAAGATCCAAAGACAACAAAAGCCTCATCAAAGGGACTGTGTTCTATATACCATGCACCAAGTGTGCTGATTTTTACAACTGTGACTCGCTTCTGTGAGCAAATCTTGTAATTGGAACCCTCACTGTAGCTTTCTTCTTAGAAATCCATGTTGAGAAATGCACTGATATGCTGGGCTTAAGTGAGATTAGCATCTGAACATGTTGCTTAACATAGCTAGTATTTCCACACAAACTCATAGCTACTATTTCCACACAAACTGTGATTTATATCAGGAAATGGGCTCTTGACAGTTCTTAAAGAAACACAACCAGTTAATTCGTGGCAAACACATATTTGGCAGACTTGGGTTATTGGATCAGGAAAAATAATTTCTTAAAAACAGTAGGTGCCCCCATTAAAAAGTAGGCAAAGGACATGAACAGACACTTCTCAAAAGAAGACATTCATGCAGCCAACAAACATATGACGAAAAGCTCAACATCACTGATCATTAGAGAAATGCAAATCAAAACTACAGTGAGATACCATCTCATACCAATCAGAATGGCGATTATTAAAAAGTCAAGAAACAGCAGATGCTGGCAAGGCTGTGAAGAAAAAGGAATGCTTCCACACTGTTGGTGAGAGTGTAAGTTAGTTCAACCATTATTTAAGACAATGTGGCAATTCCTCAGAGATCTAGAAGCAGAAATACCATTTGATCCAGCAACATCCAGCAATCCCATTATTGGGCATATACCCAAAGGAATATACATCATTCTATTATAAAGATTCTTGTATGTGTATGTTAATTGCGACACTGTTCACAATAGCAAAGTTATGGAATCAACCCAAATGCCCATCAACAGTAGACTGGATAAAGAAAAGGTGGTACATGTACACCATGGAATACTGTGGCAGCCATAAAAAGGAATGAGATCATGTCCTTTGCAGGGACATGGATGGAACTGGGAGCCATTATCCTTAGCAAACTAAGGCAGGAACAGAAAACCAAACACTGCATGTTCTCACTTATAAGTGGGAGCTAAACAATGAGAACACATGGACACATGGTGGGGAAGCAACACACATTGGGGCCTATCGGAAGGTGCATGGGAGGGAAAGCATCAGGAAGAACAGCTATTGGGTAATGGGTTTAATACCTACCTGATGGGTTGATCTGTGCAGCAAACTACCATGGCACATGTATGTAACAAATCTGTAAATCCCGCACATGAACCCTGGAACTTAAAATAAAAGTTGATTAAAAAAAAATAGTAGGTGCGTGATTGTGCCTGCTGCAGTCCAGCCTACGTAACACAGGGAGACCTGTTTCTAAACATAAATAAATAAATAGTAGGTGTAACAGGTGTGAGAAGGCTGGAAGGTGCTGGAAGATGAGACACAATGCTTGGTTTCTGATCCAAGCATTCAGTGTCTGGTGGGAGAGAGAAATACAAAGAAATGATCCCGGGGCGGTGGTATAGTAGGGAAGAGACTCCTTGAGACACCACAGAGGGAGAAGCAAACTGCCGGGGAGGATAGTGAGGCACAGATAGACTTGGTATGGCCTCATAGTGAAGTGAGAAGCAGCTTCAGAGCTGAAATTGTGCAGGCGATGATGGGATGCAGGGAGCAGCATGCAGAGTCTTGGAGGAAGATCCATTACTGCTGAAGGAGAGAGTGGATGTGGGGCAGCATCAGAAGACAAGACTGGAAGAATAGGCAGAGACAGATTTCAAGAGATCTGGATGCCATGAACTGCAGAAAGCATTTTTTTTTTTTTGAAGAAAAAGTTGGCTTTGAAGGGAAAAGGCTTTTTAGGCCTTGTTTTGGTACCTCTGCAATAGTTAAAAATGCAAAGGCAGACTAGAAAGATGAAGAAATGGGAAATTGTGACATGTGGAAGAAACAAAGGTGCTACCCTCCGAAGGCATGGCTGAGCCTAGGAAATGGGAGGGCGGGGCAGGTGGAAGGTGTTTGCACAGATGATGGGGAATGTTTCGTGGAAGAAGTGTCTTTCTGATGTCATTGGGTAATCCCGAGGCGTAGACCAGACCCACGGGGGAGCCATGGCCAGGCTGATTTGTCTTTGCCACAGGAATGTTTCCACGCAGCTATGCACGGATGCCATGGCTGCCTATGAAGGAGTGAGCTCCCTGTTCCTGGAACGTGTTGTCCAGTGTGTTGGACGTACTGGCCGGCCAACAACTGAGCTAGTGAAATTTGAGAATTTCAGCTTCCAGTGGGCCATTGGATGAGACAGTTTCCTGGGTCCCTTTTAGGTCTGAGGATCTGTGATTCATATTTACTAATAGACTGGGTGGAAATCATGTTGGGATCAAAGTGTGAAACATTCGATTCTAACACAATCCACTCAGAGAAATGGAAACTTTGCAGTTTTCATTATTTATGTGTTCTGTGAGGATCTTTCTCAGTGCAAGGCACTTCTGTAAGCCTTTGTCAGAATTTTCAGCCCTTCCACAATTGGTATGATTCCTTCAGAGCTGAAATGTGAACCTGCTATGGGCTTAGCTGGGAAAATGTGTCCTCCCTGTGAATCTAGATTGGACCATGTCCCCAGATGTGCCCCAGAATCAAACTTGCTCCAAGTTGGGGTCATTTGACCCAGGACCATTCTAAACCACTGCAGATTCAATATTTTCAGAGTTAAGAGGGAGCTCAGCCAGCCACGGGGAGAGAACAGAGCCATACACACATCGGGCAGGAATGGTGTTCTTGCTTTCACTGGCTGTATTCTCAAATATGCGTTCTTCTTCTCGTTCCCTTCTCCTACCCATCTGTGGAGCTGAGTAATAATAATAATAGCCAATATATTGGACATTTGTAGTATTAATATGTGACACATATTTAATCTCCTCAACAACTCTAGAAGTAGAAGGTTTTTGTTTTTGTTTTTGTTTTTCTTGCGATGGAGTTTCACTCTTGTTGCCCAGGCTGGAGTGCAAATGTAATCTCGGCTTACTGCAACCTCTGTCTCCTGGGTCAAGCAATTCTGCCTCAGCCTCCCAAATAACTGGGATTACAAGCATGCACTACCACACCTGGCTAATTTTGTGTTTTTAGTAGAGACGGGGTTTCTCCATGTTGGTCAGGCTGGTCTTGAACTCCCGACTTCAGATGATCCACCCACCTCGGCCTCCCAAAGTGCTGGGATTACAGGCATGAGCCACCATGCCTGGCCAGAAGTAGAAGTTTTTTATCTCCACTTAGAAGAAACTGAAGGCCAGAGTGATTAGAACTTGCCCAAGTTTGCGGAGCTGGATGGAGCCGCTGACTCTGGCTCCTGATCCTGAAGTATTCAAGAGTCCCGTGTACGACCACATTTGATCTCTTTTAAAGGTTCAGTCAGTGATCTTTTTCCTCATGAAAGGGAATAGAGGGTCCTCATTTTCCTCTCCACTACCAATATGCATAGAAATGTTATGAGACTGTGTCTATGAAAAACATTCCATCATAAATGTGAAGCACAAAGAAATAGAAATCATTCTATTATAAAGATACATGCATGCGTATGTTCATTGTAGCACTATTTTCACACACTGACCATGCCCATGAAACCACCACCAAGATCAAGACTCAGAGCACAACCAGCTCCCCGAATGCCCTGCCATACCCGTGGCTTCCATCACCATTGCTCAGCTTTGCTGTCCTTGACCTCCTTCTATGGGTCATGCCTCGTGTCCTCTTTTGTATCTGGCTGCTTTTGCTCAGCATTTGTAAAAGCCATCCAGTGGTGTTCTGGTCAGTTGGTTCACAGAAGACAAAAAACAAAACCAACCAAAAAAAATCCAAAAACAAAACAAGACCTCATTTTTAGCATTTACCAATGTCCACACCTCCACCATGGCTGATGGCAAGCTACCAATGATTTAAATTCCAGACTATTTCATGATCAAGTCTTGTGAGCTGATATGGGCCAGCCCTGCCATCTGCAGGACTCGTTCACCTGCTGACGTGTGGTTGCATGTCTTGCATTTTCAGTGTCCCAAGTGTACAGATATGTGGGCTCTTTTTATTGTGGCCTTTGGGCAAGTCACTGGTTTTGAAAGCAGCCTCTTTGGGAAATTTCATTTCTGTAGCTCTGCGATGCTGTTGCAGAGATGCGAACACTGGCACCAGAAACCTGCGGTCCTGGTCTTGTCTCTACCAGTAACCCTCTTGACTCCCATACTCAACCTCATCCATACAGATGGGAAGCCGCATACCTCCTCACAGGCTTGTGAGGTCACTTACCACTCATTGGGTGCTTCATAAAGGTTTCCTCCCTCCCTTTCTCTCTCTTTTTCATCTTAGAGAAGGTGACTGTACCTTGAGTGAAGTTGTATGGAGATGTAGGAATCCATGTGCCTCCACTGATCTTTGGAGTATTTTGCTCTGACACCCAGAGCCTCTGCAGGATCCTCTGAAGGGAAGGAAAGGAAGGAGGGAGGAAGGAGAGAAGGATGAAAGGAGGAGTGGAAGGTGGGAAAGGAGAGAAGGAAGGAAGAGAAGGAAGCGAAGGAAGCGAAGGAAGAGAAGGAAGAGAGGGAGGGAAGGAAGTGAAGGAAGCGAAGGAAGAGAAGGAAGAGAGGGAGGGAAGGAAGGAAGGAAGAGAAGGAAGAGAAGGAAGGAAGGAAGAGAAGGAAGGAAGGAAGAGAAGGAAGGAAGGAAGGAAGGAAGGAAGGAAGGAAGGAAGGAAGGAAGGAAGGAAGGAAGTTGAGCCTATCAGTTCTATCCCTGTGAGCCTGGAAGAAGAGTTCTGTTGACAGATGGACCGTTAGAATTGGCTGCCTGTGATGGACCCAGAAGACCTACTCACACATGGAAATGATGTTCTTTTTGCACCAGAGTCTCCTTGTTCCTGAATACAGTCAGTCATGTGTCACTTAATAATGGGGATACATTCTGAGAAATGCATCGTTAGGTGATGTCGTCCTTTTGTGAACATCACAGGGTGTACTTACACAAGCTTAGATGGCATAGCCTACTACACACCTAGGTGTATGGTGTAGCCAATTGTTCTTAGGTTAAAACCTGTACAGCATGTTACTCTGCTGAATACTGCAGGCAACTGTAACACAATGGCAAGAATTTGTGTATCTAAACCTTAAAAAGACACAGGAAAAACACAGTATGAAAGATTAAAAATGGCACACCTGTGTAGGGCACTTCCCATGAATGGAGCTTGCAGGATTGGAAGTTTCTCTGGGTGAGTCGGTGAGTGGGTGGTGAGAGAATATGAATGAGAGAATTAGGACATTGCTGTACACTGCTGTAGACTTTGGAAACACTGTACTCTCAGGCTAAATTTATTTCAACATTTTTTTCTTTAATAATAAATTAACATTAGCTTAATGTAATATTTTTACTTTATAGATCTTTTCATTTTTAAAATTTTTTGCTCTTTTCTAATAACAGCTTAAAACACAAACACATTTTACAGCTATACAAAAATATTTTCTTTCTGTATGTTCCTATTGAACAAGTGTTTTTTCTGTTGTAGTTTTTTTTTTTTTTTTTTTAACATTTTACACGTTTTTGTTCAAAACTAAGACACAAACACATACATTAGCCCGAGCCTCTGCAGGATCAGGATCGTCACTATCACTGCCTTCTTGTCCACATCTTGTGCTGCTGGAGGGACATCGGGGCAATAAGACGCATGGAGCTGTCATCTCCTAGGATAACAGTACCTTCTTCTGGATACCTCCTGAGGGACCTTCCTGAGGCTGTTTTACAGGTAACTATTTTTTCCTAAGTAGGAATACACTCTAAAATAACCATTAAAAATATAGTAGTAAATACATAAGCCAGCAATCTAATTGTTTATTATTATTATCAAATATTATGTATTGTATGAAATTGTGCTATTCTTTTACAGGCCTGGCAGTGCAGGAGGTATGTTGACATCAGCACCACCACAAACATGTGGGTCATGCATTGTGCTATAATGTTATGTGCTATGGCTGGAAGAAGTCCCTGTGAGCCTGGAAGAAGAGTTCTGTCGACAGATGGACCACTTTGAATTGGCTGCCTGTGATGGACCCAGAAGACCTACTTACACAAGGAAATGACATTCTTTTTGCACCGGAGCCTCCTTGTTCCTGAATACAGTCAAGTGTCACTGTATTTGCGACATGTGGAAGAAACAAAGGTGCTACCCTCCAGAGGCATGACTGAGCCTAGGAAATGGGAGGGTGGGGCAGGTGGAAGCTGTTTGCACCTTCTCCCAATTACTTAACAACGGGGATGCGTTCTGAGAAATGCATCATTAGGTGGTTTCGTCATTGTGTGAACATCATAGGATGTACTTACACAAGCTTAGATGGTATAAGCCCTGCCACTTGGTGATAGGAATTATTCGGCTCCTTTATAATCTGAGGGAGTCACTGTGGTGTATATAATCTGTCATTGACCAAAATGTTGTTCTGACCATAGATCCTCACAACCCAGGTGTCCTCTGGAGAGATGTCCCATCGTTGGGGGTTTGTGAAAGGAGACTGGAGAAAGGCAGTCAAGAGACCAAAGAATGACAGTCTGTGAAGACATTTTTCAGGGTGAAGAGAAAGTAAAGACTTGGCTGCAGAGGGGGACCCAGGGCCTTTGCAGCCAGGAGCCTGAGGCCTCAGCAAGGCAGACAGTGCCTGCTGACCCTGCGTTGCGTGCCTCCACCAGCAGGAGCTCCTCCTGGAAGCGGGGTGGGGAACATCTTCCATAGAGTTGGCTCAAGGGCACTTTCTCTCTGCCACAGGCTGGAGAGTCATCTCCTGCTCTCTCAACTGTGAAAACATGCTGATGTGGCCAAGGGAAACAAAATGCCCCTCCCTGCCTGCGAGTTCAATCCATGTCCCTTTAACAGCTGGCCGAGATGGAGAATAGCATCTCCTTCCAAACCAATGACTGTTTTTTTTGGATCCCCCTCCAGCACCCCAATCCCAGGACTCGGGGCTTCCTGGTGAAAGCTGCTGATTTTTGTGACCTCTTGGATGGATGCCTTGTGTCCCAAGGGCAAAGACCACGCTCAGATCCCTGGCTGGGGCCTCACTTCTTGGCCGCCTGTCTGCAGCTCATGCTGCTGCCGCCTCCCCAGGGCTTTTTGGAGGATAATCTAGAAAGACTCAGCCTGGTATGCATAGGGAACGGAAAAACTAATGATTCTGGAACTGGCTGGATCTAATTTAAAATCCTGGCTCCACAACATGCTGGCTGGGTGACTGTGGGCAGAGGCTCCCTCCCATGTGTCAGGCACCCTATAACTTCTCCAAGAGCCCTGCAGATTCAGAATATCAACCCCACTGGGTTGGGGGAGGCGGAAGAGCTGCCCAGGCTACCCAGCCAAGGCAAGACCAAGCTGGATTTGAGCCCTTGCTGTTCTGACCACAAAGCCACCCTCTGTTGTCCACATGACACTCTAGTGCCACAGGCTGGGAGTGCCCCAGGAGCACTGGAGTTCCTGTAGGTCCCATAGCTCTTCCTGTGGGTGGGGGTGAGGAGTGCACAGGAAACTTCCTGCCTGGAGAAGGTGCATGCACATGTGCCTAAGGTGTGCATTCTACTCATGGGTGGCACATTTATTTAACTATTCCTTTACAGTCAGACATGGCAATCACTTCCAGTTGTTTACTATTCATCAGCAAAGCTGTGTAAAATATTCAAAATCCCAAGTCTTTTCTCCATTCCTACTTCCTTATGAGACATACCTGGAAGCCGAATCACTGTGTCTCTGTATGAAAAATTCAGGCCTTAAATAAAATACCTGTTGTTAAATTGCCATCAATAAGGGCTCTGGTGGGACTTATACTCCCCCTACTCAGACACTTTTTCCCTGTAGCTGGAGGCTGTTTGTGAGTTAAGGTCAAGGCTATGTTGTTTTGATCTTTGGTTAAGACTGACAAAATACCCAGTGTGTGTATGTGCGTGCGTATGGGGGGAGGGGAGGGCTGCAAAATCAATTTCTACTACAAAAGGGCACCCTCAGTGCCCTCTCCTCTGTTTTCCCAATCTATTGTTTAAATCCCATGGTGCATAGGCAAATGCACAGAGAATGTAAGGAAATGAAAAAAAACCAAACCAAAACAAAACAAAAAAAACAGAGAGGAAAAAGTAAAAAGAAGAATCTTGCCTGGGATAGTGAGTATATAAGAGGTTTTCTTTTTCTAGTCAAAATTTTTTTTTAGTAAAAATGGGAGGGGAGGGAGAGGATATCCTTAGCCAGACTATGAACCCAACTCTCTTAGATGTTAGACACTTGGGAAGAGACAGGCCCTGTCAATTAATTTTTAAGGTAAAAAATATGCAAATCCTTTTGTTCTACCTGGTAACTGAAGTCCAAGTGTGGTCTGTCTATCCTCTGGCAAGGCAGGCTGCTGACTTTTCTCTCTGGCTGTGCACCTGTGTGCAGGTGCCTCTCAGGTGTCATGCACTGAAGTGAAGTTACTCTGACCCAGCCTCTGAAGAGGACAAAGTGGCTCTGATGCTGCTCCAGTGAACACTCCGTCGGCCGAAGCACGGATGCTCAGGCTCTGGCTGACCAGGGCAAGCGTGGGATAAGAAAGAGCAGCCGTATCTGGATGTGCAGGCCAATGATGCCCAGTAAGGCTGCATTCCTCAAACCCCAGGGACAGGGAGCCATGGACTCCACCTGGTGACCTTCAGATTCTGCCCTGCACTTAGCACAGTATGCGGGGAGGGCAGATTTCATCTTCATTTTACTTCTGGCCTCCTCAGTCACTGGGAATGGTGATGCCAGGACTTGACTGTAATTGGAGATAGGCCCTTTAAAGAAGTAATTAAGTTAAAATGAAGCTGGTAGGATGGACCCTGATCCAAACTGATGGGAGCTCTTATAAAAAGAGGAAATTTGGATGAAGAAGAAATACCAAGAGGTCTTGTTCGTAGAGGGACAACCACGTGGAGAGACAGCGAGAGGGCAGCCATCTGCAAGCCAAGGCGAGAAGCCTCAGCAGAAACCAATCCTACTGACACCTTGATCAGGACTTTGAGCCTCTAGAATTGTGAGACATAAATTTCTGTTAAGCCACTCAATTCATGGTATTTTGTTTTGGCCATCCTAGCAAACTAATACAACTATCCTCTCTCATCTCACACACGATTTAATAAAATTGGAGTGATTCTGCATTCCAGTTCTGTATCATGCTTTATTCACTTTACCTCTGCATTGCCAGCCCTTTCCTGTGTTCATGGTTCCCTGCGAACAGGAGGATAAGGTTTGAATGCCACAGCCCAGCACTCATGATCATCCATGGACAGCCCTTCTCCTACCCAGCCATGCTGATTTGCTCTCTGTTTCCCAAATTCTCTCCATCTTTTCCGCTCCTGCCAGCCCCTGGCATCCATTAAAAGTGATTTTCCCTACTGTCATTCAGAGCGTGGCTCATACTGAAACCTGTCTTGCCATGTATCCCTCGTCATGGCAGGGCATTTATAAATCAACCTGTGTCTCCAGCATTTACCATACTCCCTTGTAACACATGTTACGTCTTCACCCAGTCTTAGGAGACGGTGATTATTTTAAAAGGAGGATTGAGAATTGTTAGCCTGTGCTGGCATTGCTATAAATAAATACCTGAGACTGGGTAATTTATAAAGGAAAGAGTTTTAATGGGCTCATGGTTCTGCAGGCTGTACAGGAAGCATGATGCTGGCATCTACTCCACTTCTGGGGAGGCCTCAGGAAACTTACAGTCATGGTGGAAGGTGAAGGGGGAGCAGGGATCTTACATGGTAGGAGCAAGAGAGAGTGAGGGGGGCAGTGCTACACACTTTTGAAAAACCAGATCCCCCAATAACTCACTACCACAAGAATAGCACCAAGAAGATGGTGCTAAACCATTCATGAAGGACCACCCCATGATCCAATCGCCTCCCACCAGGCCCCACTTCCAAAACTGGGGATTACAATTCAACGTGAGATTTGGGTGGGGACAAAAATCCAAATCATATCGAGAATTACAGGCATAATTAAATTACTCCTTGGTCCCTGTCTCTGACTGCCATTAACATTAGAGAAAGGGTAATACATCTTCATTAAGTTGGGTTTATCCCAGGAATGCAGCTTGGTTAAGCATTAGAAACCCAATCAATGTAATTTACTCTATTAACGGAATGAAGGATTAAAATAATAAAATCTTTTCAAGGAATGCAAAAAGCATTTATCAAAATTCAATATCCATTCATGATAAAAACTCTCAGCAAACTAGGAACAGTAGGAAACTTCCTTAAAATAATAAAGGCATTTACAAAATTCCTGCAGGTTGCATCATACTTAATGGTGAAAGCCTGAACTATCTCCTAAATCCATTTACGCCTCCTCAGGAAAGGCTTCCCTGACCCCATGTTTAAGTCAAACCCTCACTATACATTCCCTTAGGACCAGCCTCTCATCCAAAGAAGTGATCATAATTGCAATTTAAAATGTATCTGTGGTCGGGCGCGGTGGCTCATGCCTGTAATCCCAGCACCTTGGGAGGCCGAGGCAGGTGGATCTCTTGAGGCCAGGAGTTGAAGACCAGCCTGGACAACATGGTGAAACCCCATCTTGACTAAAAATACAAAAATCAGTTAGGTATAGTGGTGCGTGCCTGTAATCTCAGCTACTTGGGAGGCCAAGGTGGAAGGATCACTTGAGTCTGGGAGGTAGTGAGCCAAGATCATCCCACTTCTCTCCAGCCTGGGTGACATGGTGAGACTTGGTCTAAAAAAAACCATATTTCTGCCACTATTTGCTTAGTGTTTGTTTTCTGGTGTAGGCATTCAGCTCTGTGAACAACAGCATTCTGCTGATTTCTGCTGCCCTGTATCCAGATGGCAGGAACGGGTGAGTGAATGACAGGCACCTGTTCTGCTTACAGTCAGTAAAGTAAACACAATGCTACACATGTGAACTCCACTGGAAAGATGAACACTTGTGGTATATTTGGGGCCACTGTCCCAGGGAGAGTAGAAGTACAGGGTTTTGTTCTTCTGATTTGAGAAATTTTTGTGCTAGAAGGGCCACTGAGGGTCATCCAGGCCTATCACTGCCCACCCCAAATTTATAGGTGAGGTCCCTAGCGCCTGAGATCTGAAGCATGCATGTCATCCCAAATGAACCACAAATCCTAGGCCAGAGTTAACAGTAGTAGTAACTGCACAGGATGAGTTGGTGCAGGGTGACAAGCTCATGCGTGGTAGCTATTTTGAATCAATACCCTGTAACTGACTTCTGCTGTTTGAAACACCTGGTAGAGTGCTGCAACTCACCCTTGGGTAAAGCCCCACCCTCTGAGGCTGTGGTGGGGTTCAGGGAATACTACCCCAAAATTTGGCAGGTTGGCATTGGAGAAAACGGCAGAAGCAGGAAGGCATCTCACCTCCTCACCCTTCTTTTCCTGAAGCAGGCCATGACACCAAGCTGACCTTCCCCTGGAGCAAGTCATAAGGTCCTTGTGTGAGAGGTGCCATGCTGAGTTCCCCCTTGTATATAACTATTAGATCATACTCCCTTTGTCCAATCACACTTCTCCACTATGATCCACTTCTCCATCAAACTTACAATAAAAACACACAGGTGTCCCTCTTTCTTTCTTTCTTTCTTTCTTTCTTTCTTTCTTTCTTTCTTTCTTTCTTTCTTTCTTTCTTTCTTTCTTTCTTTCTTTTCTTCTTTCTTTCTTTCTTTCTTTCTTTCTTTCTTTCTTTCTTTCTTTCTTTCTTTCTTTCTTTCTCTCTCTCTCTCTCTCTCTCTTTCTTTCTTTCTTTCTTTCTTTCTTTCTTTCTGTCTCTCTCTCTCTCTCTTTCTCTCTTTCCTCTTTCTCTCTTTCCTCTTTCTGTCTTTCTGTCTTTCTCTCTTTCTTTCTTTCTTTTTGATGGAGTCTAGCTCTGTCACCCAGGCTGGAGTTCAATGGTGTGATCTCGGCTCACTGCAACCTCCACCTTCTGGGTTCCAGCAATTCTCCCACCATAGCCTCCCCAGTAGCTGGGATTACAGGCACCCGCCATCGTGCCTGGCTAATTTTTTAATTTTTGTAGAGACTGGGTTTCACCATGTTGGCCAGGCTGGTCTCAAACTCCTGACCTTAGGTGATCCGCCTGCCTCAGTCTCCCAAAGTGCTGGGATTACAGGTGTGAGCCACTGCGCCCAGCCTCTTTGGGTCTTTTTTCCTGATGTCTCATATGTCACATAAAATTTAAATTAAATAAGTTTGATGTTTCTCTTGTTAATCTGTATTTTGCCATAGGTGCCTCAGCTATGGACCTAGTAATGGGTGAGAAAAATTTTTTTTTTCTTTCCTGCATCTGCTTGGCCACCTGCCTTTTGCTTAGATTGGCAGAAATCTGGCTTCTCTAGTCCTCTGTCACCTGGCCAGGAGGTAGCCCTTGGTCTAACCCCTTCTCATGTTTGGAAGCAGACTTTCACTTTCTGTCTAAGGACTGGTAGGCAGCTTCCCATGGATGGAGTGATAGCTCCAGAATGTCTTCATGTGATGGCTGTTGGAGCGAGAAGTGGGCTGGTAGATTGTGCTGGCATCGACCTTGTGTAGGGCTGAGAAGACAGTAACTACCGGTGTGAAGATCAGGCAGGAGTCAGGAAGACAGCTGAGAGTGGCCAAGGGGAGGCCAAAGCCTCTTCAAGTCATCTCTTGATGGGTGTGAAAGGGAGAGAAGAGGCCAAGAAACCATGACATTAAAAGGTGGAGGTGAGAGCATAGAGATCCCAGCTGCTCTAGGGGAGCCTCCCAGGCATGTGCTGTGTGCATGTGCTTCTCCACTGTTCCGTCTGCAATGCGTTCCATCCAACTGCTAGATACGGTAAAGGGAATGAAAGGCAGGAAAGGCACAGGGTGTATTTAATCCACCCTTCAGCTGTGAATTCTCTAGAGGATAGGCTAGCCCTTGTGTTTGTTGATGCAGCTGCCTCTCTTCTGAGACCTGTAAAAGGACTTTTTTTTTTTTTTTAAATAAAATCATGACTCTTACCCACATGTAGAATGAACACATGTCAAAGATTTTATTTAATTCATTAATTAATGAGGGAACCAGTAAGATGCTCCAACCAGTCCAAAGGAGAATTAAAAATGCCACGAATAGCTGGGACAATAGGAATGCTGACATAGAATTTACAGATAGATGCAAAATTGATGATAGCCACTGAACCGTCTGTCCACATGTCCATGGACAAGGATAGTTGGCCTTCCATGGGTCTTTTACAACTTACAAACCGAGGAAAGTATAGGTCCTCCTCCTTCCTTGCTGACCATTCATGGGTCACCCTCCATCTGGACATCAACACTCCGGAGACATGTGGCCACTGCAATAATTGACTGAAATCGGTAAACACACAATTTCTCCCTCTGTTTGCTGGTCTGTGTTCTTGTCTAGAGAGTTGCTTTCCTCTCCAAGTAAAAGTTGTTAAAGAGCTTAAAGGCAATGAAGGGCAGAGAGAGCCAGGATGTGAAGACTTTTCCATTTTACCATCTTTCACAGATCCATGTTGCAGCTGGGAGCGAGGGGAAACCTGGACACTCACTTCACCAAAGTAAGACAACTGCAGCAGGAGACAGGCTAAGGCAAGTGGGGACAAATCAATGTGCTGGATGCCCCAGTGTACCTGTGAGGAAGAAGCAGGAGCTGGAAAGAGACAGGAAAAGGAAATAGATAAGTGAATAAATAAGAGTTCAGAAACCCTGTCACTATTGAAAATACAAAAAATTAACTGGGCATGGTGGCTGGCACCTGTAGTCCCAGCTACTCAGGAGGCTGAGGCAGGAAAATGGCGTGAACCCAGGAGGCGGAGCTTCCAGTGAGCTGAGATTGTGCCACTGAACTCCAGCCTGGGTGACAGAGCAAACTCCATCTCAAAAAAAAAAAAAAAAAAAAAAAGTTCAAAGGAAGCATAGAAGAGGTGAGGGAAGAACTCTATTTGCACATTCACTCTTCAGTTCATTTCCTCATTCATTTTCTGAACAATGAATCTGGCTCTGTGCTGGATCCTGGAGCATAAAGACTAAATCAGCTGAACAAAGACCCTGATCACTAACATCCTAGTGGGAAAGGCACATTGTGTATTAAGCTGAGTAATCACCACCTCCCCACCATGTCCACATCCTGTTCCCTGGAACATGTGAATATTATCATGTATGGCAAAATGGACTTTGCAGATGTGATTGAGTTAAGGATCTTGAGCTGGAGAGATTATTCTGCATTGGCCTGATGTAATCACAGGGGTTTTTATAAGGAGGAGGCAGGTGATCAGCATAGGAGAAGGCGATGTGATGACGGAAGTAAATGTGGGAGTGATGCAGCTACAAACTGAGGAATGCTGGCAGCTCTGGAAACTGGAAGAGGCAAGGGACAGGTTCTCTGCTGGAGCCTTCCAAAGGAGCCAACCCTCTGACACCTTCCTTTCAGCCTTGAAAGACCCATTTTGGACTTCTGATCACCAGAACTGTAAGAGAATAGATCTGTGTTGTTTGAAGCCACTGAGTTTGTGGTAATTTGCTACAGGAGTCATAGGAAACTAATATACATGCTGAACAATTGTACGGTCGCATGACTGCAATGTAGAGTGTTTTGATGAAGGAAATTAAGGCAGCTGGGGGGCTGATGACAGGTGTCCTGGAGGAAGAGGTTTCCTGCGGAAAGCTGAGGGCTTCGAAGGAGGCCGCCCACGGTGTGGTGGATTGGGGATGTGGTGGTTTGAAAGCATACACCCTGTGAAGGAAGGACCCTGCAGAAGTCCCAAATCAATGCTTTCTTGCTTATCCCTGGTGGACAATGGAGGCTGGTGGCAGGGGCATTAATGTGTGGCCATGGTGGTCCGCGTGATGCAGTAAAAATGCAAAGGAGATGAACTCCCAGGACTTTTGGGAGACATTTATAGGAAGATGGGTGCTAAATAAATCCAAGGCAGTCTTTTCAGACAGAGAGCTTTATGCCATTAATTAGGCAACTTGGATGAGGGGCACCATGGAACTGGCTGGTGGTTTTCTTGTGAAAATAGCCACAAACTCCCTTCTCTCCGTGTCCTTAGAAGATGTGAATTTAGAGGTCTCCACATTGCCTGACAAAGTCTGTTTTTAACAGGGTAAAATTTAAAAAATTACCATAGCATTGCTCCTGAACCTTGCCTAAAATTCCCTTTAAAGATCTACAAAAGGGTTTTGCTCATTTGTACAATCTCAAAGGTCACAAAATTAGAAGCTTAGCAGCCACACGCCAACTGCACACAGCATTTGAAATCTTTGACACAGATCATTCCAGAAGTCACAACTGGCCAAGCTGCGCTTCTCGTGACACTCAGTAGCCTTCACACCCATCTGCTGGCTTGTAAGCATGTGTCTTTTTGTCCAGCCAGCTAAGGTACTTGGTTCCTGATTGTTTTTTTGTTTGCCTTTTAATGCTCAGATATTCTCCTGTGGTGAATATTTGTGAGCCAAATTATTTGGCAGCAGCGTTTGATGCCATGGCCAAATGGGGAGCCCAGAGTCAGCATCTTTTTAAAGCTAACTCTTATTTGCCAGCTTCTCTTTCTGCCCACATACTCGCCTCTGTACCAGGCAGACCCGGTGGTTGTTGCACAGACAAAAATCAAGCAGTCCTGCAAACCCTGTTTGCTACCTTCTGGGCTTGATGCTGCCTAGGAGTGGGCTTCTCCCTGGGTGGTATGTAGGAGTTTTCCTTACGTTTTCATTTCTTATCAGCTTACCGTTTGCAACTGATGCAGGACAGACAAGACCCCACACTGGGGCTTAGCCCAGGAGGATTCTTGGCTTTCCCCAGGAGACAGTTCAAGCACAAGTGGTGGTGTTAGACAGCAACTTTTATTGAAGCAGCGGCAGCAGTACTGCTCCCTGTGGAGCGGGGATACTCCACAGGCAGTGCGCCCAGAGTAGCAGCTCAGGGGCAGTTCAGCAGTCATATCTGTACCCACTTTTAATTACATGCAAGTTAAAAGGCAGTTGATGCAGGCATTTCTAGGAAAAAGGTGGTAACTTCCAGGTCACCGGGTCACTGCCATGGAAAGCGGTGGTAACGCTCAGGTGTTGCCACGGCGATGGTAAACTGACATGGCACACTGGTGGGCATGTCTTATGGAAAGCTGCTTCTGCCGTGGCCCTGTTTTAGCTAGCTCACCATTTGGTCCAGTGTCTGAGTCCTGCCTCTGGAGTTGAGTCCCGCCCCCTACCTCACTATCTTTATTCTATTTGGGGATGCCCTGAAAGGCTGTGTCCAGTCTCATAGTGAGCGAGGAATCTGTGCTGAGGTTCCTTTGGAGGTGAATTTTGGATGACATATAGCCCAGTACAGTGGAAAAGTCCAGCACTGAGGGATGCTGGCTAATATTAAAGACTCATAGTTTTGGGGGCTGTCTGTCCAAAGGCTCATGCATGGGTAGAAAGAGTTCACATGACCTGTGCTATGGGAAGTTTGCTGTAAACATTCTGATAAACATTTAACTTTAGTCCCTTTTAGTACCAGTGCCATGCCCTGCAGTGTTTGCTAAGCGCCCACAGGCATCTGCTCTCTGTGACCTGCTCACATAACGAGCTAGAGTCGAGCATGCTTCATTCACAGCCAGGCCTCCTCCTTCCTTGTTGGCCTGAGTGTGCTGCTGACCATTCATGGGGCAGCCTCGACCTGGGCGTCAACACTCCTGAGAAACGTGGCAACTGCAATAATTGACTCAAATCAGTAAACACACAATTTCTCTCCCTGTTTGCTGGTCCATGTTCTTGTCTAGAGAGTTGTTTTCTTCACCAAGAAGGTGGAATCGATTTTTCCACCTTTTGTTCCCCTCACCTCAATAATGATGAGACACCAAGAGGGAAATTTCTGACTTTCCACAGGCATTTATGTTTTGCCTCACGTCATCATAGTATTTATTCCTTTCATGTAGGGGAACCTTAAATGAAACTTGTTGGAAAAGGCCATCCTCCATAACCAGGTTTTGTTGGAGCCCATGTATAGAAATGATTTCTTGGCAACTCTAGTTCTCTTGAGCATGTGTGCTGTGGTTAAGGAGGCAGAAGGGCACAAGGATTTTAGTACCCTGAGGACTGAAAACCTTCCGTAGAACCAGTATACATATTGTTTTATAAATAAGGAGTATTCTTGGGGTTGAGTTGTTTGCAAAAAAAGTGAGCTCCTTAAGATTTACGACCCAGCTCACAATAACCAGATGACCTGAATCAAGGGTGTATGTCAGGAAATAGGATCCCGGAGGGGTCAGCTGACAGTGTCAATCTGTGGCCTCAAAGAGCCCGTTCCAAACTCTCCTGCCTTTTGACAGAAGGTCTGTCTGGTTATGGCTTTAGGGAGCCAGATGACTTCCATATAGTCACAGGAAGGGCCCGTGTGCCTGGAGCTGTGGACTGGAAAGGAGGTGAGAGACGCTGGCCTCTCCAAGGCCTCATCCACGTGCCCCACCTCCAGACAGGAGCAGTCAGGGCTCCATTAGGCTGCAAATAATTCAGGAAAACCTGAATAGCAGAGACTTAAAAAACATGGGGTTTGCTTGTCCCACCTGAAAGAAGTCTCAAAGTTGGAAGTCCAGGGCTGGGTTAGAGGTTCAGGGATGCTGGGGCTGAGGCCTAGATGGTTTTTTGGCCTTTTCCCCAGGGAAAAGCATACTCAATCAGAAGGTGGCTGACGTAGGTTGGGTGGGCTGGGGCTGGAGGGGATGGTAGGCTGTGAGTCTGGCGCTCCCTCTTGCTGGTGTGGGGATGGGTACTGGGAGGGCTTCTCTCCTTCACCTTGCTCTGTTGCTCAGGCACCCTTTGCCAAGAAGTCAGACTGGAATTCCCAATGGGATGGGGCAGTCCCAAGGCACATGGAATCTTTGGTGGGACTCATACACCCTGGATTCCTGTGAACTCCTCAGTCACTTTGGTAAAAAACTCCAATATTGTTCCTTTTAACACAGTCATCACCCAGTACCCTGTTAAACACACAAATGCACCTGGGGCAGCCCTTGACCTTATGGAGCCCACTTTCTTTGCAGACAACACAAATGTTGAGATGGAGCAGGAAGGAATGGTTACATAGGAGCATCCAGAATCCCCAACCCTGAGGAGTTTGACATGGGAAAAATGCCTCTGAGTAGGGCAGAGGAATGCTCAGAGGGCTGCAGGGTCCTGGGAAGTGTCTGTGCCTCAAAGTGTGCCCCATATTCATACCCTGTCTTTCCCCACTGCTTTCATTTGCTTTGCTTTCGATCTGTGATTCACCTTCTTTGCTCTCACCTCTTTCTTGGGCCCTTTGGTTAAGGGCAGGCTGAGTTACTGCATATGGCTGTGTCCCAGCCCTCTGCTTTACCTGGTGACTAAGGAGAAGCCTACACCAATTCAACAAGGCTTGCATTTTAGGAGCCGACAAAAATCTTAGACCCAGAAGCCAGGTGTGCAGAAAATGCATGTTGGCTTCCCTTTAGCATAATCTAATTTCCCAGGCTCCATTCTGTCTAGGTAAAGGAACATTATTCTTGGTTAGCTGAAGTCTCCTGCTTCTCCTGCAGATGTGTCTGATGCTGGGGGCTGGCATTGCTCCCCTTGGGGGCTGGGAGATGCTTTCCTTTCTGGTCTTTGGTTGTCAGAACCTGTTGTTCGCTGCTGTTGTGTCTCTTGTTCTCACTCCACCCCAGCCCTGCTTCAATCCTACGCTCTCCAGGCCACAGCCACTCACTTGGACCTCCCATGAGGCTCTTGGGAGCTCCCACCCATCCTGGAGGCAACCCATGTGAAACCGGGCCTGGCTTGTTGATTCTGAATCACCAAATAGGCGTTTGCGCAGCCTGCCTCTCCAAGGGAACCTCAGGGTTTTGCTCTCACTCTGGCATTTGTCTGAAGCTATCTTTCTGCACAAACCGCCCAAAGTGGGGATGAAGCCCACTTCATGGGCACAGGCCCTTCCCAGGACACTGCAGCCTCTGCATACCCCTCCACCCTACTCAGGAGGCCTCTGTGCTGCTGAGGCCAATTTTGAAAGACCAAATATTCTTCCTGAGCCCTGGTCTTAACCTGGGGCTGAAGCTTTGCTCTCAAAGGTAAAGGTGAAGGCCTCCATTTTCCTCTGCTCTCTGCAAATTGCCTTTGGCTGAAGCAGGGAACAGGAAATGAATGACCAAGTTATGTGGCCTGGGAGAGGGAGAAGAGCTCAGTCAACAGCTCAGGAAATCCCGCCATACCTACTTAAGGGGAAGAAGAGAGAAAGGAGGATAAAGAGAGATTGTTTTCCTTTTAATATAATGCAGATTAAATTTTAGATTAGTGTTTTTTTTTTTTTTTCTACATTAGGTCCCTTACGTGGCAGAAAATTCCAAAATATATTAGTAAAAATGAACCCGTCTTCCATACTCTTGGGGTTTCATTGAAATGTTGAGAAGTTAAGAAACTTTGTTAGATTTTTTTAAACTTAATTTTAAAAAAATAGCCTATCAAGGAGTTTTCAAAACTTTTTAGGTGTATAAACACCCTATTTCGGAAACCACCGTATTTTACACTTTCACTTCCCACCTACACCAGATCAATGACAAGAAAGTGTCTGAAACAAGGTGCAAAATCAAGGTTCTCAGAAACACGCTTGGGACCTCTCGTTCTACAGCATCTGCTTGGCTGCTCTTTCCGCCTGGAGTGTCCTTAGCCTGTGCCCCTTTCGAACTCCGGCCCTTTGTCTGTGGACTAGCTCTAGCGCAGTCTCCCAGTGTTACCGGCAGCCTCCTCCTTCCTGGAGCAGGAGAAGTGGCTCTCTCTTCTGTGTTCCATCATCCATTACGACTGCTCTCACACCGGATTAGAAAGATTTGGTCACCCGAGTGCCTCCCTCCTCTGTGCTGTTGGACTCCATGCTTTACATACTCCTAGACGCTGTTTTTCACATACTCCTAAATTTTCAACCTGAGAAATCTGAAGCCATCCCCTAACCTTACCTGGTTGCCTGTTGGAAAATGTGTTATCCCAGTGGTAGAGTCTTTGGATCCTAGGCATCTGGACTTGCAAGAGTCTCATGTCAGTTTCATGTGCTTACAAAAGTAATAACAGAGAGGGACACAGCTGTGAGTTTTTCCCAACAGCCAGCGAGTGCTTCGTTCCCCGTATCATGTTTTATTTATTTATCTGTCCCCAGGGCTAGTGCAGTTTGGACATAGGTTGCTATGGGTTGAATTGCATACCTGCCAAATCCATATGTTGAAATCTTAACCCCTAGTACCTCAGAATGTGACATTATTTGGAGAGAGAGTATTTATAGAGGTAATCAAGGTAAAAGGAGGTCTTTAGGGTGAGTCCTAATTCAATATGACCGATGTCCTTATACAGAGGGAAAATCTGGACACAGAGCTGTGTACATCCAGGGAGAACGTCATCTGGAGATGAAAGCAGAGATCAGAGTGATGCATCTCCAAGCCATGGAATGCTGTAGATGGTGAGCAACCCACCAGAAGTCAGGAGAGAGGTATACACGGTTTCTCCCTCACAGCCCTTAGAAGGCACCAACCCTGCTGACGCCTTGATCTCTGATCCTCAAGGATGTGGAGTAACTGTGTGAGAAACTGTCTGAGGGCTCTTCAGAAAGTTCATAGAAAATGCTTATTATGAAAAAAACTATGCTGGATTTCAATTTTTTTTTGCACCAAAATTGATTTGTACTAACTTTTTATAACATGTTTGTACACAATCTAGTTTGAGGCACTAAGAAGGATAATATGTCAGTTTGAAAAGAGCCCCTATCACAGCAATGTCAATTTCTGCTAAATTTGAAGTAAGAACAAACATCAAATTTATAGTGAAGCTTGAGGGGAAGTATGGTGAACTCACTGATGCTTTGTGAAAAGCTTATCGGGACAATACCCCCTTCCCCCAAATCAGCAGTTTACGAATAGATAACTTCTTTAAGAAGGGAGAAGTTGAGGCTGGGCACAGTGGCTAATGCCTGTAATCCCAACACTTTGGGAGGCTGGAGCAGGTGAATCACTTGAGATTGGGAATTCAAGACCAGCCTGGTCAATATGTGAAACCCCATCTCTACTAAAAATACAAAAAAAAAAAAAAAAAAAAAAAAATAGCCAGGTGTGGTGACAGGCACCTATAATCCCAGCTACCTGGGAGGCTGAGGCAGGAGAACCACTTCTGGAACCTGGGAGGCAGAGGTTGCAGTTAGCCGAGATCATGCCACTGTACTCCACCCTGGGTGACAGAGCAAGACTCTGTCTCAAAAAGAAAGGAAGGAAGGAAGGAAGGAAGGGAGGGAGGGAGGGAGGGAGGGAGGGAGAAGTTGCTGTTGAAGATGAAGCCTGTAGTGGCAGACCATTCATGTCAATTTGCAAGGAAAAAATTAACCATGCCCTAATTGAAGAGATCTGATAATTAACAGACATTTCAATTGGTTCAGCTTTTGCAATTCTGACTGAAAAATTAAAGTTAAGTAAGTTTTCCACTCAATAGGTGTCAAAACCATTGCACCCAGATCAGCTGCAGACAAGAACAGATCTTTCAATGAAAATTAAACAAGTAGGATGAAGATCTTGAAGGATTTATTCAAACAATTGTAATAGGAGATGAAACATGGCTTTACCAGTACAATCCTGAAGACAAAGCACAATCAAAGCAATGGCTACCAAGAGGTAGACATTTTCCAGTCAAAGCAGAAGTGGACCAGTCAAAGCAGAAGCAGACCAGTCAAGAGCACAGGTCATAGCAAGAGTTTTTTGGGATACTCCAGGAATTTGCGTTGACTGTCTGTAGAGCCAAAGAATGATAACATCTGTTTATTATGAGAGTGTTTTGAGAAAGTTAGCCAAAGCTTTAGCAGACAAATGCCACTGAAAGCTTCAGCAGAGAGTCCTTCTCCACCCTGACAAGACTCTGCTCATTCCTCTTATTAAACAAGGTCAATTTTGTGAATTTCAGTAGAGAATCATTGGGTATCCAACTTGCAGTTCTGATTTTGCTTCTTCTGACTTCTTTTTGTTTCCTAATTAAGACCAAATACTTAAAAGGCAACCATCTTTTTCAGTTAATAATGTAAAAAGACTTTATTGATATGGTTAAATTCTCAGGACCCTCAATATTTTAAGAATGGACTAAATGGGTGGTATCATCACTTACAAAAGTGTTTTGAACTTGATGGAGCTTATATTGAGTAATACAGTTTATAAAGTTTATATTTTTCATTTTTATCTTTTGATTCCATTTTCCGTGAACTTCTTAAAGTCCTCTTGTATTTCTAGGAGGGTCTTGGATTAAAAAAAAATAGGAGGAAGGGGCCAGGTGCCATGGCTCATGCCTGTAATCCCAGCACTTTGGGAGGCTGAGGCTGGTGGATTGTGAGGTCAGGAGATCGAGACCATCCTGGCTAACATGGTGAAATCCCATCTCTACTAAAAATACAAAAAATTAGCCAGGCACGGTGGCAGGCACCTGTAGTCCCAGCTACGTGGGAGGCTGAGGCAGGAGAATGGCGTGAACCTGGGAGGCAGAGCTTGCAGTGAGCCGAGATCACGCCACTGCACTCCAGCCGGGCGACAGAGTGAGTCTGCCTCAAAGAAAAAAAAAAAAAAAATAGGAGGAAGGAACAAATGAGAAATTATTCTCATAGTTTATGGCATGTCTTAACATCAAGTTACTTTTAAGTATTTTATTCTTTTGGGAAGATATTTTCTCTTTCAGGGAAAATTAACTAAGAAACATCAGGGTCTGAGTTATGTTGGAAAATCTCTCTCCTACTCTGACTGTCTGGCTTTATTCTGAGCTTTATTCCCCAAGCTATAACAGTGGCACTTGGGTGGGATGAGAGTGGGGTGGGGCTCACATCTACATGGTTGAAGACCAAGGCAGACTCTTACACCCAAGTCTTGATTCTTTGTGCTGCTTAGCTGTTGCTCACACCATTTTTCCTGCTTGTGTCCAGATCTGAATGAAACTGATACTGTTGGAGAAGCCCTTGTCATCTGACTCTATCTGTTCCTCTGCCAAGTAATACCATCAATGATGCTATTCGTAGAAACATTTCATGTTTGAGAGCTGTTAGGAGTTGAATTGCCTTCCCCCAAAAGCTGTTGAATTCCTAACCCTTTATATCTGTGAATGCGACTTTATTTGGATATAGGTAGGGTCTTTGCAGATGATCAAATTAAGATGAGGCCAGTAGGGTGGGCCTTAATCCATATTACTACTGGTCCTTCTGAAAAGGGAAAATGCAGATATAGACAGATGCACTCAGGAGAATTCTGTGTGAAAATGAAGGTGGAGATCAGAGTGATGCATCTCCACACCAAGGAACACTAGGGTCACCAGCAAACCACCAGAAATGAGATGAGAGGCATCTAAAGGGTTTTCCTTGCAGCTTCGGAAGGAACCAACCCTGTTGACACTTTGTTCCTGGACTTCTAGCCTGCAGGTGGTTGTGTAAGCATTTCTGTGGTCAAAGCCACCCAGTTTGCAGTAGACTAACACAAGAGATCATTGAAAGTGCATATCCAGAACAGTGTGCCATATGTGGGAGGGAAGTCCAGTTGGCCCATTCACATACACGAATATCTCATATTTAAAGACACAATTCCAGGCTGTCTGTGGACACTCACAAGTGCCCATGAAAGCCTCCTCAGCCATAAGCTTCTTGGAATCACATTGTGAAGTATTTATTTTTAATTACAGATTTTCTTTGATGATCCTCTGCTCTTCTCTTTTTGTTTCCTTGGCATGTCTACTCTGGTGAGTAGACTGCCTGCTGTTTACGATGAGAAGTAGCCTGTGCTTTGGTCTGGGCTCCTGACGCCCGGTCGCCAGCAGTCCTTGCTGTCTCTGGGTTGGAAGCCGTGATGCCTGCTCGTGGGCTTGCTCTCTCCTCAAGCATGAAAGTGGAGGCGTCCTTCTGGCTCTATTTTCAGCTTAGCTTGGTGAGGCCACAAGACTCTATTGACACGTGAAGGGGAAGCACAGAGCCAAAGGGGGTTTTACTTTTCCTCTTCAACAGGGCTAGCACTCAGGGATTGAGTGGAGAGAGTTGTGAATCCTGGGTTTTGAAACTGGCCACAAACGATTGGCTCCTGGAATCAGAGAAGGAACAACCAACCGTGCCTAAAATAAACAGTGTTTTCCAGCCTTGCTGGGAGGCTTTAAAAACCCGAATACATATGCATTCTCATTAGCCCATAGCACTCAGCCATCTTCACCCCCATTAGAGAAAGCCAGTCTGCTGCTTGCCCTCCTCAAGTCGCTGCTGAGCTCATAGCACATGCGGGGGTTCTAGAACCTCGCAGATGTATTGCTGCAGACACCCTGTAGACGAGAGGTGTAGGTTAGGGGCACAGGCAAAGGAGCGGTCACTCCTAGACCCGAAGCATCTCTTCCATAGACGTCACAGGATATATCTTCCCAGCCAACTCCTCCCCAGCCTTTCAGGGAAGGTGAACACAATTCCAACTAGAGTGGCTTTTAAAGAAAAATAACATGTGAACTCTTCCCAGAATTCTATGAAGTGAATGAGTTTGCGTTACTTTTTCTAGCTTATGACCTGACTCTTTTATTTTTTCAGATACATTTAATTGTGTCTTTCAAAACCTATTTTTGCAGAACCTACCCTTTGTTAGCACTGGGCTGGATCCCGGGAAGGATAATTATGGGTGGGACTTGGTAGCCGCCCTCAGGTGGACAATCCCATAAAGGAGAGATGCCATATGCGGAATGATGAAATGCAGCATGAGGCTAAGTGTCCAGCATAGGTTATGGAGGGTAGATTAGGGAGCGATTGGTACCCAGAGGACAGCTGTGCTGCCTTGGGCCTGTATGTCTGCAGAGGTTCACAAGAGTGGGGCAGTCTTGTTCAGGGAGGGCTGAGGGGTTCTCTGAATCTTATCAGGTAGGACAGGGAGACTTTAGAAAGGATTGGGGCATTCTGTTTGTGGGGATGTTATAAGCAAAGTCTGGAGCAGCTGTGCGTTGGATTTCACTGGGCTGCATGGAACAGATGTCTCTTGCTGGGGAGTGATGGGATGTAAGACTAGAGACAGAACAGACAGAGGCGATGTCTGCCTTGAGGCAGACAGATTTCAACTTAGTCTTCTGGGCCTAGGCAGTGAGAAGCCTGGAAGGTGTCTGAGCTTGGAGGCGACCTCATAGAGCCAACTTTAAGGAAGCTTGGTTGGGTGGCAGAGTACACTGTATGAAGGCACAGGAGAGAGAAAGGACAAATGCACAAAGGAAGGATCCAGAACTCCGGGGCAGGCTGGACAAGTGGGCCTGAAGGAAGGGGAGGGGTGAAGGGAGACCTGACCATGGCCTCTGCTTGCTTGACCAAGTTTGGCGTGTGCATTAGAATATAGGGAGTTTGAGGCCTGAGGACCCTTGTTCTTTTTCAATAAGTAATGGTGTTTTAAAAACCATCTCTGGGTTTTATCATGAACAGAGGCTGAATTCCATGCACAGTGAGGACTGTGTTATTTACTTATACTTGTTGAATAGTAAACAGCATTGAAGAATGTTTGTAAAGAAACCCAAATTTCCCTTTCCATTTCTCAGTATTAACTTTCTTTTTATCAACTAGAGACACAATTGAATATTATTTTCTTAAACCTCCCTGACAGAGCAGAGGTATACACTGGGGAGCGTGGGAGCCTCTATTTGGCAAAGGGAACTTCTCCTCTTATTCCCATATGGAAAGGGACATAAATTTGGGGAGAGCTTGCTCCTTGCCTACGTTTCTGTGATCCATGGTTAACAATCTCCTCAAGTGAATTTCAAATTCTCTTTCCAATAAGCTGCAGAAGTACTTAAATCATTTATTCGTTCTGGTCCTGAAATGACAGTTATTCACTAAATTCCCAAAGTGTCCCAAACCATGAGGTGTCCACAGTAAAATGACATGTTTAAAAGTTTCCATAAATGCTGGTAACTGCACATGATAATAAATCTGAGTCATTTCACATGGCCAGTTGGGTCGGTAATGCAAGACATGTACTTAAAATATATATCTTCTTGCCTTTCAGGCTATAAAGATTAATAAATTTTGTGAATTTTCAAGATAAAGTGTGAGACATTCTGAATTTTATGTGACTATCTTGCATGGCGACAGTAACCACGTTCTGGCCCTTGGAACAGGAGGTAATTTACTGTTGATGGTTTCTTGGCATAATATATATACGTATTTGGGGGGTAATAATTTAAAATCACCCAGCACGTGGTCTCTGATAAGGTGCATAACTCAGGTACTCAGAGTTGTTTTATAGGAAAAGAGATGCATGCACACCGTGCGATTGCAATCGGGCACGTTCTCCTTCCTCAGGAATGACAAGGGATGGAAACCTGGCTCCCCACGGGGAACAATAAAGCATGCCTGTGAAAAATGAATCCTGGACCTGAGCTCAGGGCCAGAGTGCTCCAACATTCAGAGCTTTCCCAGGACTTAGTCCAGATTTGCTTCTGTCCAGGCCAGTGACCACTTGAAGCTGTAGAGGGAAGGGGAGGGAGGGTCCCCTTCCTGAAAGGGAAGTGCTGTGAGATGTGGCTGCACTGATACCAGTGGGCACCTCTGTGCCCCCAGCCTTTAATCATGCTTGAAGGTTTACTCTCTGAGCATGGCTTGAGAAGACAAGGGAAAGCAATGGAGATTAGCCATCACAGCCAAATTCTGCCTGATGTCGAGGCCTGAGTCCTTTTGTGCAGGTGACTCACTGCCCTGCTGAATGGGTGGAAGGAACAGTGATCAGACCCAAACACTCTGGTTTTCTTCCCACCTGTTTCTCAGAAGTAGTAAGTGCAGGGCTCAGTTCTGCCTGTGTGTGCGTGTGTGTGTGTGTGTGTGTGTGTGTCTTTCTCTCTGTGTGTCCTGTGTGTTTCTCTCTGTGTGTGTCCCTCTTTCTCTGTGTTTGCTGTGTCTGTGTGTGTGCACATGTGTGTATGTCTCTCTGTGTGTCTCTTTGTGTACATGTGTGCCTCTCTGTGTGTTGGTCTCTGTGTGTGTCTCTCTGTGTGTGTCTTTGTGTGTGTGTCTCTGTGTGTGTGTGTGCACGTATGTATGCATGTATGTCTCTCTCTGTCTATGTGTGTGCATGTGTGCCTCTGTGTGTTTCTGTGTGTGTGTGTGTGTGTTGTGGAGGGGCTGCTAATGTGTTCTCATGCTGATTGTACTGCCCTGTCCCTCCTTGGAACAACCTTATTTTTGGGTGCAGTAGCTGGGCGAGCCTGGAAGCTGCCAGATGCAGCACATGATGGAGGAGAGGGGCCTGGAAACTTTTACAGTTGTTACTCAAAAACACTCATGCAGCTCCTCCTGTGTGCCAGGCCAGGTGCCAGGAGCTGGAAGGAATACAGAGAATGAGCCTGCCGCTTTGGAATCTCATCTCCTGGAGGAAGAATAAGTTATCTACTTAGGTATTCAATTTTAACTGGTATTTAATTACAGCCATACAAGTGGTTCCATTATTAGTCAGGATGAACTAAGTTTTGCTACAATAACAAATTTTCCCAGAATCTCAGTAGCTTAATGGAACAAAGGTTGGTTGCTTGTGAATGCTGTCTGTCCAACAAGGTGGTGCTCTGCTCCATATAGTCACTCAGGATTCAAGGCTTAGGCAATGCATTCTGGAACATGAGGCTTCTTTAGCCTCTGTAGTGGGGAAGAGAGACAAGAGACTCACTCACAAGCTTCTCTATCATACTACCTTATAATGGAAGTGTTGTTATTAGCCTTTTTACATCTGAGGAAACGGAGGCACAGAGGAGTCAAGTAACATGTCCAAAGTTTCACAGCAAGTGAGTAGCAGAACCAGGATTATGAGCTCCAGCCATCTGGCTCCAGAACCCCTGTTCTTGTCATGCTCTGCCATCTAATTAAACAGTGTTTCTTGGGAAGGGAATGAAGAGATGTCAGACAGGCCAGGGGCTCAAGGCACTAGAAAAATAATTTATCAGAAGAAGGAAAGTATGTCAGGGAATGACAGGGAAGGATAAATGAGCAAGGCTAGAATCCCAGAAAAATAGAGAGACTTCATCTTGGCTGGCAGAATAGCTTTTGCAAATTCTGGATTAGAAGCCTGGTTTAATCAGTTTGGGATGAAAGCTATAGAAAATGCAGACACAGGGTGGATCTTATGGATTGTGAAGTCAGGGAGGTCTGAAATAAAATAGAAATGGCCCAAGGAAACCTTTCATATTCCTTTTTGTTTCCATATACATCTGGCCACGAAAGCTCTTTGGTGGTTTATCCCAGCTCACTGCTTCCTTAGGGCTCTTTCAAACTCCTCGTATCTGTGGAAGCATGGATAAAGAGTACAGCAGACATGGGACACACCCGTGTTGCTTTCTGGGCATGCTGTAGGACGCCACTTTTTGGCTGTGCACCTGGAGCAGGAGGCAGCAGAGCAGCACCTAGCCCCCTGCAGGTGAAGCTGAAGACTGCAGCTGCAGCTCAGGAATTCCCCAGTAGGACAGGAAAGCAACCACAGGCAAGATAAGGTCAGAGAGAGCCAACTGTTTATAGCGTCCAAGCTCTTGCTGGGTTTGGTCCAGCCTATTAAAAGATAATAACCTCTTAAAGCATTTCAAAGGATGTGTTAGCAATGTTTAAGAGGAAACATAATTGTCACCACAGCCTGGGTAGTGTGCAATTGAGTAGGAGAACATCTTCAGGATAGGATGGGTTATGGGCAAGATTGTGCTGGGAGAAGGGCTGGTTTGAACTGCAGACTCCAGAAGCTACAGTGGCTGCCCAACCCGTGAAAACACCCACAGATGCTATAACTGCTGGGTATAGGTCACCTATGAAATAAACCACTCATGCTGGGGTCTCACTTTCTAAGCCATTACCAGCTGCAAAGGTTGGCTTTGTGAAGACAAAGGGAAGTTTACTTTATAAGGATGTAGGCCATGTGGAGATATAGAACTATAGGAGCACAAAGTGCATTACTGACCTCACTGTTTTGCCGCCCGTAGAGTAGCTCGTCCTGCTTTGTGAGGCGTTGCTGTGAGTTGCCTTGAGGCAGGTTGGGAGGAAGAGCTGCCTGAAACCCTTTCTTGAGTCTTCTTTAAGGATGCTGATCAGGACCCATCTACCATGGGAGGACAGTGGGGATTCCTCCATGAGTCAGTGCTGAGCTGATCTGGCTCATTAAGAGATGCTTCTTACCACTGGGTTCGGTGGCTCACGCCTGTTATCCCAGCACTTCGGGAGGCTGAGGCAGGCAGATCACCTGAGGTTGGGAGTTTGAGACCAGCCTGACCAACATGGAGAAACCCCGTCTCTAATGAAAAAATACAAAATTAGCTGGGTGTGGTGGCACATGCCTGTAATCCCAGCTACTCGGGAGGCTGAGGAAGGAGAATCACTTGAACCTGGGAGGCAGAGGTTGCAGTGAGCCGAGATCGCGCCATTGCACTCCAGTCTGGGCAACAAGAGCAAAACTCCATCTCAAAAAAAAAAAAAAAAGAAAAAAAAAGAAAAAAAAATACTTCTCACAAAGAACTCTTTCTTTGCATCTCATGGATAATCTGAATTGTACAGCTGGCTGGACTACCTTCTTTGCCATGGCTGCTGGGGTGCCCAGAGCAAGTGGCCATGGCATGCATGCTGTTACCCAATTTTTCTTATAATTTCCTCCTTTGTTATTTATTCTGTTGTATTGTTTATATTTTGATAAGCTCACTTAAATTCATTTTGGGAGAAGGTGGGATCTAAACCAAGAAATAGATAAATATGTGTGCTTCAGAGCGTAGTCATTGTAGAGTCTATCCTGGAAAGAGTGGCTCCTTTGTCTGGGATGCCTTTCTGGGTATGAGGGATTCCTTCCATCCTTCCATCCCTTGCTAGAAGTATGTAGTCTTTGACTGATGGATTCACTGAGTCACTGATTTGTTCTATGGACACTTATTATGTACCAGGCTCTGTGCTAGGCCTGAGGAGGGTGACGGTGACCTCAGAGCTATGTTCCGGTTGTGGGAGATAGGCAAAGACTATGTAAGTGGGCAGAGACACTAATTACACGTAAGAACCACTGCCTTGAAGGGAGAATGAGGATGAGGGTGTGTCTTTGGTGGGCTGCCATAGCAAAATACCATCTACTGGGAGGCTGAAACAACAGACACTGATTTCACATGCTCTTGGTGGCTGGAGGTCAGAGATCAAAGTGTCAGCAAGTTTTATTCTGAAGCCTCTTCTCTTAGCTTGTAGGCAACCGCATCTCACTGTATGCTAACATGACCTCTTCTCTGTGTTTGAACAGAGAGAGAGAGCGAGAGCGAGCTTTGGTGTCTTTTCTTACAAGGATGTTGATCTTATTGGACCCCATCCTTATGACCTCATTTGACCTTAATTATCTCCAAGAAGGCTTCATCTCCAAATCACATCACACTGAGACTTGGGGCTTCAACATAGGCATTTTGGGGTGGGCACAAACATTCTGCCATGACAGGGAGGGAGAAGATCTACTTCCAATAGGGTGACGCAGGAAGCCCACTCCACGGAGGGCAACATGCATGCTGGAATGGAAAGGATGAGAATGAGGGGGCTGTGGGAGAGGAGGGTGGGGAGGAATGAGAGGGCACGAGGCAGAGAGAACAGCCAGCACAAAGGCCCTGAGGCTCCCTGAGCAGCTGGTGTGGTTGGAGCTTACTCAGCTGTGGAGAGTAGCACAGGGGAGGATGCGAGATGGGTGGGGCAAGAGTGTGCAGGGCCTTGTAAACCAGCTATGGTGAGGGTTTCGGGTTTCCTACCACATCCAGTGCAGCGTTACTGAAAGATTGTAAGCAGAGGGATGTCATGATCTGGCTTAGGCTTAAGGAGCTGTGTGGACAGTGGGTTGGAGGGATTGGGAATGGAGGCAGGAGACTGCTTGTCAGTTTTGGTAAGAGGCTGGGACCGTGGTGATGGCCATGGTCTAGAAGAGAGAGTGGAGTCTGTTGATGGAGGAAATGTGACAGGGAGAGGGAGCACTCAAGGGCAACTCCTAGGCTCTAGGCAGAACATTTAGGTGCATGGCGATGCTGTTTACTGAGCTGAGGGAGTGTGGAAGGGAACAGAGACAATGTGTATGTAATGGGTAATTGCATATGTCAATTTGGCTGGGCTAAGGGATGCCCAGATAGCTGGTAAACATCGCTTTGGGGTGTGTCTGTGAGGGCATTTCCAGAAGATACTAGCATGTGAATCGGTAGACTGAGTAAAGAAGATTACCCTCACCAATATGGGTGGGCATTATCCAACTGAGGACCTGAATAGAACAAAAGGGCAGAGACAGGGCAAACTCACTCTCTCTGCTTGATTGAACATCTTCTCCTGCCCTCGGACATTGGTGTTCCTGGTTCTCTGGCCTTTGGGCTCAGACAAGGTGATATGGTTTGGCTGTATCCCCACCCAAATCTCATCTTGAATTATAGCTCCCAAAATCCCCACGTGTCATGGGAGGGACACAGTGGGAGGTAATTAAATCATGGGGCTGGTTTTCCCATGCTGTTTTCCCATGCTGATAGTGAATAAGTCCCATGAGATTTGATAGTTTTATAAAAGGCAGTTCCGCTGCACATGCTCTCTTGCCTGCCACCATGTAAGACATGCCTTTCGTCCTCCTTTGCCTTCCTCCATGATTGTGAGGCCTCCTCAGCCATGTGGAGCTGTGAGTCCACTAAACCTCTTTTTCTTTATAAGTTACCCAGTCTCAGGTATTTCCTCATCGCCATATGAAAATGGACTAACACAACAGGGGTTATACATCACTTCCCCTTGAGACTTGAACTGAGTTACACCGGTTCACTGTCTGCAAGCTGGAGGCTTTCCTGGGCCTCCAGCTTGCAGACAGCAGATTGTAGAACTTCTCAGCCTGGGTAACTGGGTGAGCAAAGTCCCATAATAAATCTTCTCTTATGTTTCTCTATATGTCCTGTTGTTTCTGTTTCTCTGGAGAACCCTGACTAATGTAGTGTGTAAGGCACCCAGTCATAAGGGCAGACTATCCTTCCATTAATGACCTCATTCCAGGTATATCTGTACCCTAGACCACTCTTCTAGGAAAATTCTATTCCCTTCTTGTCTCTTCCATGTGGAAATCTCACAGACATCGCAACCCAACTCATCCAAATCAGATGGTAACCAGGGGTTTAATGTTAATAGGTGTTATCTGCTGCTGCTGGTCCGCCATTGTCCTAAGCATTTTATACACATTTTCTTATCCTAGAAAGCCCCTGTAAGATAGGTGTGCTAACAAGTCTCTTTTTGCAGCTGAAGAAATGGAGGTGCAACTGGCTCAAAGAACCTGGCTTCATTTAGAGAGTGCCTGGCATGAGACATGTGGAGAGCCCGGCCTGAGCCAACACTGAGGCTCCTGGACAGGAGGTGAGTAAGGAAGAAGGGGCAGGGAAAGAGGGACACCGGGGGAAAGGAGGTGGGTGTAGGAGGAAGGACATCACAACTGTGTTGAAAGTCCTAGCAACCTGACAGATGAGGGAAGAAGGCCCTGCAATGAACCTTGTGACCTTGGAAAGGACAAGTCCTCTTGCCCCTGGGGCCCATTGTCTGAGTCCCTAGGAAGTATATACACAAAGGGTTTCAGAATGCAGAGTTTGCAGATGTGGGCTGCAGCTGCACTCTCTGTGGGATTGGATGGAATTCACAGCTAGAAGTGGTTATGTCCCCGGCTGCTGAATGTATCAGCTGTTGGTGCCACTTTAGTTTTATTGAGTGGGAAGGATGTAGACCCTGAGTCTGGAGAATGGGACTGGGCTGGCTGTGGAACCTGGGGAAGAGAATGAGACCACACAAAACCTTTATTCCTTGTTCTTGGCTTCTTGTTAAACAGGCCCAATGCCACCGGATTAAGGAGGTGAGGGGGCGGTTGTAAGAAAGTAAGAGATCAGTCTGAAGATTATAAACATGGGCCTGTGCAACAAAGGGAAATTCTTGTGTCAATATTTTTCTGAGCCAGCACTTGGGAGATTCTGATTTCCTTAATAAAATGATAACAAACTTTTTTTGTGTTAATAATGTAAGTTGAACATTTCCTTCATGTTTAAGCCACTGACTGTACAATGAACAAAAGACATTTAGATACAGGCATACTTTGAGGATATGGCAGGTTGGGTTCCACGCCACTGCAATAAAGCAAATATCACCATAGAGTAATTTATACAATTTCTTTGGTTTTCCAGTGCATGTAAAAGTCATGTTTACATTATACTGTAGCCTAGTAAGTGTGCAATAACCACTCCTCATCTGTCTAAGAAATGTACATACCTCAATTAAAAGATATCTTATTGCTAAAAGATGCTAAAGGTCATCTGAACCTTTAGTGAGTGGTAATCTTTTTGCTGATGGAGAGTCCTGCCTCCATGTTGATGGCTGCTGACTGATCAGGGTGGTGGTTGCTGAAGCTTGGGGTGGCCGTGGCAATTTCTTAAAATGAGACAACAATGAAGTTTGACACATCAATTGACTCCTACTGTCATGAAAGATTTATTTGTAGCATGCAATACATTCGGGACAACATTTATTTGTAGCATGCAATACTGTTTGGAATAGCATTTTACCTCCAGAACTTCTCTCAAAAAATGGAATCAAGCCTCTCAAATGCTGCTGCTGCTTTATCAACTAAATGTATGGAATATTCTAAATCCTTTGTTGTCATTTCAACAATGTTCACAGTATCTTCACCAGGAGGAAATTCCATCTCAAGAAACCACTTCTTTGCTCACTCATAAGAAACTACTCCTCGTCTGTTCAAGTTTTAATATGAGATTGCAGCAGTTCAGTCACATCTTCAGGTTCCACTTCTCATTCTAGTTCTCTTGCTGTTTCCACCACATCTGCAGTTACTTCCTCCACCAAAGTCACAAACCCCACAAAGTCACCTATGAAGGTTGGAATCAATTTCTTCCAATCTTATGTTAATGTTGATATTTTGACCTCCTCCCATGAATCAATGTTTTTAATGACATATAGCATGGTGAATCCTTTCCAGAAGGTTTTCAGTTGACTTTGCCCACATCCATTAGAGGAATCACTGTTTATGGCAGCTATAGCCTTACAAAATGTATTTTTTAAATAATAAAACTTGGAAGTCAAAATTGTGCCTTGATTCATGGGCTGCAGAATGGATGTTGTATTAGCAGGCGTAAAAACAACATTCATCTCCTTGTACATCTCCCTCAGAGCTGATGGGTTGACCAGGTGTATTATCAGTGAAGAGTGCTATTTTTGAAAGGAATCTTTTCTTCTGAGCAACAGGTTTCAACAATGGGCTTAAACTATTCCACAAACCATACTGTAAATAGATACGCTATCATCCAGGCTCTGTTATTCCATTTTTAGAACACAGCCAGAGTATGTAATTCTTAAAAGCCCTAGGAGTTTTGGAATGAACATTGGCTCCAATTTAAAGTCACCAGGTGCATTAGGCCCTGATAAAAGAGTCAGCTTGTCCTTTGGAACCAGGCATTGACTTCTCCTCTCCGGCTATGAAAGTCCTAGATGGCATCTTCTTCCAATAGAAGGCTGTTTTGCCTACATTGAAAATCTGTTGTTTAGTGTGGTCACCTTCATCAATGATCTTAGCAAGATCTTCTGGATAAGTTCCTGTAGCTTCTATATCATCACTTGCTGCTTCACCTTTTTTTTTTTTTTTTTTTGACGTTCTACTCTCGTTGCCCAGACTGGAGTGCAATGGTGTGATCTTGACTCACTGCAACCTCCACCTCCTGGGTACAAGCGATTCTCCTGTCTCAGCCTCCTAAGTAGCTGGGATCATAGGCGCCCACCAGTGCTCCTGGCTAATTTTTGGTATTTTTAGTAGAGACGGGGTTTCACCATGCCTGCTGGCCAGGCTGGTTTCAGACTCCTGACCTCAGGTGATCTGCTCGCCTTGGCCTCCCAAAGTGCTGGGATTACAGGCGTGAGCCACCGCACCTGGCCCACCTTGCATTTTTATGTGATGGGGACAGCTTTTTTCCCATAAGCCTCAAGAACCAACCTCTGCTAGCTTCAACCTTTTCTTCTGAGCTTCTTCACCTCTTTCAGCCTTCATTGTATTGAAGGGAGTTAGTGTCTTGCTCTGGATTAGGTTTTGGCTTAAGGCAGCATGGCTGGTTTGATCTTCTATTCAGATCACTTACACTTTCTCCATATCAGCAATAAGGCTATTTCACTTTCTTATTCATGTGTTCACTGGAGGACGACATTTAACTTCCTTCAAGAACTTTTCCTTTGCATTCACAAGTTGGCTGTTTGGTGCAATAGCAGCAGATGGCTTTCAGCCTGTCTTGGCTTTTGACATGCCTTTCACTAAGCTTGATCATTTTCAGCTTTTGATTTAAAGTGACAGATGTGCGACTCCTCCTTTCACTTGAACACGTAGAGCCCATTGTAGGGTTATTATGGACCTAATTTTAATATTGTTGTGTCTCAAGGAACAGTGAGGCTTGAGGAGAGGGAGAGAGATGGGAGAGCAGCCGGTCAGCAGAGCAGTCAGAACATACGAAACCTTTATCAATTAAATTTGCCGTCTTATATGGGCCTGGTACCACAAACAGTTATAATAGTAACATCAAAGATCACCGATTGTATGTCATATGTCACCATAACAGATATAACGATGAAAAAGTTGAAAATATTGTGAGAATTGCCAAAATTTAGCAGAGACAGGAAGCAGCACATGCTCTTGATACAATTGCTTGACACAGGGTTATCACAAACTTTCAATTTGTAAAAGATGCAATGTCTGGGAAGTGTGATGAAACAAGGTATGCCTTTAACTGACTTCAATTTTAGTAAATGACTTCATAAGGAAAAGGAAAAAATGTCATTGGGAGGGCACTGTGTTTGTTATAGACTAGCTAGGTCATCAACTGGGTGCTTTTGATGATACTAGCAGAGTCCTCCATGTGCTAGGACACTGTTTGAAATTCTGGTCATAGCTTTAAAATTCATAGTTTTATCAACTAAATCCCTATTAGTTACTGTAATTGAATATTCATGTTAGCTTCCACTAGTAGCAAGTTTTTGAGTCAAGATGGCCCTTGGGTTTTATTGCCAACCCTGGCAGCAGGATCCTAGACGGGGTCGCTTTGCTCTTGAAGCCTCTGATGTCCAGGAGCAAAGTGGGTATAATTGCTTCTCTCTCAGATCTGTGTTGAGGAGCTCAAGAAATAACATATGTGGAAGCACTCCGATCAATTACTTTTTTTTGTTTGTTTCTACCTTATCTAGTTTCCTAGGTCAAAAGTTTGCTTGGCTAATGGAAGAAAGGAGTCCCAACCTTTCCAAGTGGGACAGATTCCCTAGCTGTGCTCTGTATATTGAATCTGCTTCTTATCATTTGTCCGCGGTCTGTGTGAGTGCTGAAAAGGAGGAGATAATTTAATGCACTAGGGAAATGGAAACGACTCCTGCTTGGCAGGGACCAGGGTGGCAAGAGAATCCAGGATGTGGCCACGCACAGCTTAAAGACTACATTTCCCAGCTGCCTTTGCAGTGAATGCCATCAGTGAGACCTAATTGAGAGTATAGTGTGGGGAGTCTGGGAATGTTGCCTAAGAAAGGCTGATTTTGCTGGTGGTGCAACTCCCTTTTTGCCTCCCTCTTTCTCTCTTTCTGGAATGTGGATATGATGGCAGAACCACAGATGACCTTGAATGAGGAGGTCACATGCTGAGGATGGTGCAGCAGAAAGATGGAAGCTCAATCCCTGATGAGCTTGTAGACCTACTGTGTTAGTCCTGGATTACTCACTTCCTGTCTTTTATGGAGAGAATAAACCATCCTCTTTTTAAGTTGCTCCTCCCTCTTTTTTGTGATCCCTTTTACTACTATAAACCAAACTTAATTCCTAATGAATAGATCTGCTAAATTGTTTATATCAGAGATGACAACAGGAACACATCTGTTTACATTTTCCTTTCTCCTGAAGCCCCACCTAGTCCCAGAGGGTGGTGTGTTTCTTCACTGCTATTGTGGGCAGAAGCTACCTGGCTGTGGTGGTTAAAGTCACCTGGCTGTGGTGGTTAAAGTCAGCACTGCTGTTAGCCCTTGTGGGGCCTTTGTGCAAATTGAAAAAAGGCATTTCTATCCTAAGACACCTTCCTGTTCTCTGCCAGAAAAATGTCTCAATGCAAATTGACAATGTGTGGACAGGAATGGAACATGCCCTTGAGAAGCAGCCCCTGCACGGGATGCCACTGCTCAGCTTTGGGTCAATGTCCAGGCCAGTATCTGACCTTGAACTTCTCTCTAGGTCTTCCACCTTTACTTAGCACAGGCCTCAGAACAGCCCAGCCAGGGGTCGGGGAGAGAAAGTGGCTGAGACTGTGTGAGATGGGGATGGGGCATAAGACGGATGGGGTAAGTTTCTGGCTATTAACTGCTTTCACATGAGCAGCTCATTTCTGTGCCAACCATTTGACTAGTAACTTGGTAGAAGCCCTGCCTGTTGGTCACATTCTGGCCTGAGCTACAAGGCCACCTGGCAGGCTCAGGCTGCAGCATGGCAGGTTGTGTGCTGAGGGTCATCTACCCTAGTCCGTCCCCAGAGCTGTCTGTGCAGTCCTGAGCTCCCGTGTAAGCCAATGCTACTTTTGTGTGAAGAAGGTGGACGAAATCATCAGCAACTCTTGCTTATATAGAATATGACCTGAGCAATGAAAAGAGAAAACCCAGATCTTGGTTTTGTACTGGCTTGTGAGAAATCCTTATTTTCCTCTCTAGCAATTTCCCTACACCCATCCCTGCCTACCCACATTGGATTAAAGGGAAGAGAGAAAAACGCCCTAAGCCCCAGAAAGGTGAAAGGTGGCAGAAAGGGAAAGGTGGCAGAGCCATGATATTGCTGCTCTTGATTTTGTAAGACGGCCAACATCAGCCCATAGAAATCCGATCTGAAATAGAAGGAGCTCACCTGACTTCAAAATTTACCAAATTTGTCGTGAGGCAATCACTTACCCTAAAAAGTAATCAGGCTCTGTCATAGTTTACATTTTTGTGTGTGTGTCCTTTTCTGTTCTTTCTTTCTTTCTTTCTTTCTTTCTTTCTTTCTTTCTTTCTTTCTTGCTTGCTTGCTTGCTTGCTTGCTTGCTTGCTTGCTTGCTTGCTGTCTTGCTTTCTTTCTTGCTTTTTTGTAGCTTTGACTTGTTCTGCAAACAAAGAATATAACAGAACAATGTACGTTCCTTTGAAATGGCACCATTAATCTTGATAGCAAGTTTCTCATTCTGAAGGATAGAGACCTTTGGCTGCTTCATGGAACTGTCTCCTGGTGACTTTTTTCAGATCCCTTTTTCTTGCTTTCTCTGTCTCCGGTAGCTTCCTTGAGAGTTGTGGTTTCTCAGTGTTAGATATTCAAAAGCACAGCAGCCTACAGGCCATGGCTAAATCTTCTTTACAACCAGATGCATATGAGATCTTAGCAAGAAGTAAGAAAAGTAAATGCATTATTAATAAACACACTTAAATGCGTACAATAAAATGAATGCTGTTTCCTTCAAAGTAACCTCCCTCGCGAATATAGTCTAACCAAGCCTCCATTTCCCCACTCAGCATGGTTCTGAAACTCTCCTCCATAAATTCTCTAGAACTCTAGGACCCCCTCCCCCTCCAAAGGCCCACAAGAATCCCAACTGACTGAGGGCAAAGACACACCTTATTTCTGGTTCCCTTTTGCTTCACCACTTGACTTCAAATGACGTCAGGCTGATTCCAGAAAGCTAAGACACCCTCAGAGGAGAATGCGCCTTCATTTAGCTCACTTAGGACAGAGGCCATAGTCTTGAGGTGAGGCAGTCTCCAAGGCATAGCTCAAAAATTGTTTCTAGCAATGGAATCTTCACGTGAATGGGCACATGGCCTCCCACAGCAAGGATGCTGGCTAATGGGGAAGAATCACTGGAAATCCGAATTGAGACATGTTTCAAAAAGCAGCTTCAAAGTCTGTGACTGATCTTCCCAGTCCTGGGAAGAACAGAATTGGCCTTTAGAACCGTTGAGAGTCAGATTGTGAAACAGAGAGTTCTTGTTCCCCATATGTTTCACTCTAAATGGAACTTGAATCAGAGCTGGAAGAGGAACTTCCAACTTCTGTCAATAATAAAAGCCTTCTTATGAGTCAAGTGCTTGGTAAATAATTTGATTGGTAGAGGGAAAAGAAATTGCGTATTGAAAGGACTGTATTTCCATTAAAAGGCAAGTGTCTAAAGTAAAGAAGGGCAGGAAACATTGAGCCCAAGACTTTCTGAGTTTGAGTGAACCAACCTGCTGGAGTGGTTTCTGGCCGCCACTTTGTGCTACCATGTTTCAGCCTCTGCTAAGTCCGGGGGATCTGGGGTTCTGATATTTGCAAGAATAAGCAAGGACAACAGGTTTGAAGTCAAGCAATGGGAAGGCCTCCCAGAGACCTGGAGTAGGAGGGACGAGTGCCTTAGCTGCTTCTGTCTGTCCATCTTCCATCTGTCCCGTGATCAGGGTGTTTTCTGGGGCCCATTCAATGCTTCTCTGTTGGCTGGGGGCTCACATCAGCTGCCAGGGGTTCCATCTGTTTTCAGTGCTCCATGTGCAGTACTCAGAGAAATGCCTCCTGAGGGAATGAGTCCAGGGGGTGAGCGCCTTTTAAGAAATGCAGTGGCTCACACCTGTAATCCCAGGACTTTGGGAGGCCGAGGCAGGCAGATCACCGGAGGTCAGGAGTTCCAAACCAGCCTGGTCAACATGGTGAAGCCCTATCTCTATTAAAAATACCAAAAATAGCTGGGTGTGGTGGTAGGCGCCTGTAATCCCAGCTAATCAGGAGGCGGAGGTGGTAGAATCGCTTGAACCTAGGAGACGGAGGCTGCAGTGAGCCAAATTGTGCCACTGTACTCCAGCCTGGGTGACAGAGCGAGATTCCACTTCAAAAAACAAGGAATACGAAAATGCTTTCCAGTCCTGTGCAATAGGGCCTGTCTCACGGGGTGCAGCCTGGCAGTTATGCAAGCCCCTACACAGAAGGGCCTCTGCTTGGCCCAATGCTCTGCTCCTGCTGTCTTGTCATACTTAATACCTTTTTTTTAGCAAGAGGCCCTGAGTGCCATTTGCATTAGGCAAATTCTAGAGCTGGTCCTGATGAGGCTATTCTGTGTGGGGACCTGCACAACTGCAGGGCTGCACCCTACGATGCAGGCCCTATTGTGAAGGGTTGGAAAGCGTTTTTTGTATTTCTTAAAGGGTGTTCACTCCCTGGACTCAGTCGCCCCCAAAATAACGTCTTGGGTGTCTTATTTAGGTGGTGGCTGCTTGGTCTGAAAGAGCTCATGTGACTTCAGGAAACACCAAATTTGTTCTGAGAAAGCCACTTGCCCTTAAAAAAAAACATGTGAGGGGAGTGCTCCTAGTCTGTCATAGTTCAAGTTCAAAGGTTATTTACAGCGTGTTGCATCCGCTGTGGCGACTCCTGGCAGATCCCGAACTTAAGCAGACGTGTGTTAGAGAGCTTAATGGGTGTGTTGATGCCGATGGGAGTCGCCAGGATGACAGCAAGTGGGTGATAGGTGGGTGAGAGGAGAGACATGCTTTTTGTAAACCCCTCATTTCCACAGTCAGTCTCAGATGGTCATTACAAACTTCTGCTGAATCTGGACCTTAACAAGCCCCACTCACCCCAGGGACAAAGTAAGGGTCATGCGATGGCCTCTGAGCTGACCTTCGAGTTCAGAGCCGCCGTGTGCCGGTGCTGTGATCACTAAACTGACTGCTTTGCAAGGTCAGCACCCAAGGCTATAGATTTATATCTCTCTTTTATTCTACAACTAGAATATGCCACAACCAGGCAACTGTGGTGCCTCACTCAGGTGGTCTGCTTTCTGCAGTTGAAGGCGGGTCTTTTTCTTCCATCCATTCAGATTGAATCCAGGGGGTCCTCCCTGGAAGACGTGTATTCCACAGAAGACTCCCCTGGAGCTTCTCCTCTCTGCACCTCAACTTTCTTGTGGGTGCAGCAGGCCACCCAGGCCCAGCCCCTGCTCACGACAGTGACTTCGGACACGGCCCCAGGCCTTCCAGGGTCTTTCTCATGCATTCTCAACCATTAGACTCCCCAGTCCTCACTCTATTGTTTCCCCTTATTTAGTAAATATTTATTGAAGATCCATTACTTGCACAAAAGACAGCAGGCCGCAAAGAAAGGGGTTTATAGTGGGAGATATGATGAAAAGATGATTAAGATTGCAAGTTCTCAAAAGTTTAGATGTTGAAGTATTATTTTCCAAAATGAGTTACCCAGGGTATTAATGGGTGTCGCTCAAAGAAAGGGTTCTAGAGTGAATATGAAACATTGGTTTAAACACAGTTAAACATTTTAAATTACTGCACAGCTTCTCAAAAGTTTTAATATGCTAATGTGTCATCTAAATTCCCAAAAGGAGAAACATAATATATTGGACTTCTTAAAAGTATTTATGAAATTTTTTCTTGCATTGAACTAGTCCCAGATAGAAGACTTAGCCTTAAAGGGCAAAATAAAAAGATGAGTTCTTTTTCTTTTTAACTGACAAATAAAAATTTTATACATTAATGGCTTATAATATGATGTGTTGCAATATGTATACGTTGTGGGATGGCTAAATTGAGCTACTAACATGTGCATCACCTCCTATTTTTTGTGTGGTGAGAACACTTAAAATCGACTCTCAGTGAGTCTCAAAATACATTATTAACTATAGTCACCATGTTGTACAGTAGATCTCTTGAACTTATTCCTCCTAACTGAACTTTTGTATCCTTTGACCAATATCTCCCCAACCTTCCCCATACCCCTGACTCCAGCCCCTGCTATCACCACTCTTACTTTCTACTTCTGAGTTTGACTTTTTATAATAGATTCCATAGATGAATGAGATCATGCGGTATTTGTCTTCTGTGTCTGGCACATTTCACTTAGCACAATGTCTTCAAATGTCCTCAGGGTCTGCCCCTCTTTCTGCCTCTGTGGGGGCTCCAAGTTGGAATTCACGGTTACTGTAATTGGCAGGGGGCAGAGATTTGGAGCTGGAACCTCTAGAGTCTGAGCTCTACCATGGAAAGGCTGTATGATGCTCAGCAAGTCATTTAACTCCTTGGTGTCTCTGTTTTCTCATTGATAAATGCAAAGATAATAGTGCACCTTCCCTGAGCTTCACTGAAGTGATGACTGGCCCTGGCAGGCTTGAATGTTGGCCATTGGCTCTGGCTCTCCCATGTGGAAACAAAGCCTGCGTCTCACACCCAGCAGCACAAGCAGCAGCGTCTCGGCCCAGCCAGTGTGTCCTGAGTGGCACAGGGTCAGATACAACCAGGTCCATGAATATTTGTGTCTTTGTATAAGGTCGGACTTTTATTGATGCAATTTCAGTCATAAACGCCACTAGCTGCATGGAGTTTCCAAGGAGGCGATTTTCTTTAGTGCTACCTGTTTACTTGGTAGTTAAAGCCGCAGGCACACTTTACAAATCAGTCAGTATTGCAAACAAGACATAGTAGGATACTTAATCAATATACAAATGCCATAGATTAAATCTTCTACATCAGTAAACATTCATAGAGTAATATTTAACATTAAGAGAAAGGGGGATAGGATAACGGGTTAATGAACCAGTCCAAGAGGGTAACATGAACAAGGAGAATGCCCTGGACTGATCTGGATGGACATCAGCATTTTGTAAGAAAGAGACTTTGGTGGCAGATGCTGGGTGCCGGTCATGAGTGACAGCAGGATGGGGTCTATGAAGATGGCCATCTGGAGCTGGTGAATTCTTCCTCTTTTTATAGCCCCCGAGTCCTCTGGTGAGGACTGATAAAGTAAACCTTATCTGACTGGGTATAGTCACTATTGATTAGACAAACATCTGGTTCTTGTTGGCACGATGTTTTTTAAAATGTAAGATGGAGTCTTCTTCTAAGATGGAGTCACTTATGTCAAAGGTCCTGTATACACAGGGGCTGCCCACATTTCAACACAAGGTGCCATAAGACTGCCCAGGAGGACCTGAATGCCTGGAGTGCTCCAGCCATGCTCATGCTAATGGATTTTGTCCCTCCGTCTGTCTGTGGACACCCCTGGTGTGCAGTTGGAGATGAGGAAGAGGCTTGGGTTCCTATCAGCAGCATGGAATGAGTGGAGGTGCGGGTAGAAAGAAGCTCTGTGTTTAAACTCTATTTACAGAATATGGACGTTGAGAGAGAGTGTGGGGTACTTAAGGAAAAGTTTGATTGCATTGTAGAAAACAGTTTCTGAAACTTAGACTGTTTCTGAAGAAATCAAATTTTAATTCTTTTGAATTTATACAGCAACTCATCTCACAATAATTATTAAATGATAAAACAATAATAATGATACTCTTCCTCCTCCTATTATCACCAAATAGCATTTACTGGGTGTTGGCAAAATGCTGGGCATTGGTCAGGAATACTGGACTTGTATTTCTCATTTGACCCTTTAAAAATCTTTGTGATCAATCAATTACTATGTTATATAATTAAAATATTAAAATAATTAGAAATTTTATTTAATAATAGCAATAATATATTAGTGTAAATACTTTTTCGAATAATGAAATATACAATAATATATTACGCACAAACACAAATGTGTTAAGTAAATGCATTAGAGCTTGTTGCCAGCCAGGATATAATGTGCATTATCATATGCTATACCGACATTCCCATTTGACAGCGGAGGATATGAGCTCTGGGTTGCTAAGTGTCATTTCCCAGGTTACAGCTCCTTGGAGGAGGCAGCTGGACTCCAGGCCCCCATGTTTCCTGAGACCTCCATAGCCTGCCTCCCACTTTGCTATGCTGCTTCTATGAGACGATAAAGTAATTTAATTAATAGCAGCTGTCGATATGCAGGGCCACCTCTCAAGTGCTTGAAATAGTTCTCTTAAGCAGGAAATACTTTTTTTTTTTTTCTCCAAAATAATGTATTGTGTTTCAAAAGTATTTCCTCTAATTGCAGGGAATCCAAATCAAGCGCTTGCATTTCTCATAAACAAACACCTCTGTATACTTTCCCCTGACCATGGCTGACTTCAAAAGCAGGCGGGCCTGCACCAGAGCCTCAGGGCCAGAGGAGATCGCCCCAGGCAGAACCACAGACTATGCAGGGCACCTCTGCACCCCTCTGCACCCATCTTCCTGAAGTGCTGGGCTTGACTTCCCTGGCAGCATCGTTCATTTCAACAGCTAAATACGCGGTCAACAACGGGTTGGTGAAAATGGGGGCGCCCAGGAGCCATTCCATGCCTTCAGATAGGGTCTGGGGTCAATGTGCAATGCATCAATTCACACAGGTTAAAAGGAAAAGCAGTCGCCAGTGCCTGTTGTTCATTTAAGGAGATTAAAATGATAGAAAAAGAGGATTTTGCATTTTAGACAGTGAGCAGTGGAATTTAAAAAGCAGTGCCAGAAATCATTCAGTATGCGTTATATTTTTTTTTTTTTTTCCCAGACAGAGTCTCACTGTGTCATGCAGGCTGGAGTGCAGTGGCGTCATCTTGATTCACTGCAACCTCAGCCTCCCCCAAGTTCAAGTGATTCTCCTGCCTCAGCCTCCCAAGTAGCTTGGATTACAGGCGCCTGTCACCAAGCCCAGCTAATTTTTGCATTTTTAGTAGAGACGGGGTTTCGCCATTTGGCCAGGCTGGTCTTGAACTCCTGACCTCAAGTGATCCGCCTGCCTCGGCCTCCCAAAGTGTTGGGATTACAGGCGCGAGCCACTGTGCTCGGCCTTAGTAGGTGTTACATTAAAAAAATCACATGTACTCCATAAAGATGTACAATTATGTATTAATAAAAAATTAAAATAAAAAGACCATGTAAACTGCTACGTATTCCCACCGGAGAGCTGGTGAGTCTCTCCATGGGTCGTACCATTACCACAAGAGTCCTCTGGCCCACGCACACCCTGCTCCGCCCATCAGCAGCGCTCCCCCTCCTCTCTGCCATTTGCTTCTCATATCTTCCTGGGCTGATGTATCCATGCTGTGTACTCAACACTGCCTCTGGCTGGTGCAAGCCTGGAAGGAAGGTAGACAGTATGGATGGCTAAGCAGACGAGCTGGGCTGAGTGCAGCCTCGGCTGTCTATCACGTTACTACCCAGCCTCGGATTCAGGTCAAACCTGCTTGCACTTTCTGAACACCAGGAAAGATGCAGCCCGGGTCCAGATGGTTCACTTCTCACTCAGCAAACGGGAAAAAAAATGGACAAGGTGCTGCGTCCTTTGAGGTTCCTGCCCTGCAGCCATCTTATCTACTATGTCCCTCTGGGCTCAAATGGCGCTTTCCTCCAGGGCTCTCCTGGCTTCTCACCCCGCCACCTCCACAGGGTTTGGTACCTTCCTGGGTTCCTGTGGTTCCCACTGCACAACTGGATCTCTGTTCTCACTGCCTGAAATTAACATTCCTGTTTCTGTTTCTCTTGCCTTCCTGACTTCCAGGAGGTGGTGGTAGTTACTCAGCTGTGCTTCCACACCCTGGCCTTGTCTTCCTCAACAGACTCAACCTTTTGTCCTGCTACTTTCCTAGTCCTCAGGTTACAGGCAGTGGAACTTGTCTTCGGCATTTACTGAGAGACGGCCTTTCTGATTTTGTGCCCCAGTCACGGTGCCAGTCTTCTGGATCTTTCCCAACAGTGTCGACACTGTGAGTGCTGCCTGTGCACGCATTCATTGCATTCTTGCTCCAGATGGCAGTCTGTGACCAGCACGACTCAACTCCCCTCCCGTTCTGTCCCTTTCTAGCAAAATTTCCTGTATGTTACCCCAACCTCTGCTGACTCACAGGTGACTGCTGTCCTGATTTTTAACCCCACAGAATAATTCTGTCTGTTCTTGAGATTCCCATAAATGGAATTGTATAGTACACACTATTTGGTGCCTAGTGGCTTGAATTTAGTACAGTGTTTTAGAAACACATCCCTGCTGTTGTGTCTGTCAGTAGTGTATTTGTTTGTTGGGTGATGTTCCATTATATAATTATCCTATAATTTCTTCATTCATTCTCCCGTTGTTGTGCCCTTGTTTATTTCCAGTTTTTGGCTACTGTGAGAGACAGCATTTGTAGCAGTAGCGCTAGCTAGGCGTGGACATTAGTCTTTCTCCAGAACTTGGGACAGGCCATTAAGGTCAGGACCCATGGATGTGATCCAGAGCTTGCTGACCCTCAGCTGCTTGGGACAGCAGGGGCAGTCTGACCCTAGGGGAGTCAGAGGAGGGCCACGTGGTGACCATTACACCCCAGGAGATATGGACTCAATGAACAACCCCTGTGGAAAGGGGTCAAGGAATTTCCCTCGTAGAGAACTATAGGGTTTTGTGATTTTCTTTGGTTCATTGTCAAGAGAATCAAGTTGTGGGAAATGCTAGAACCCTCCTCAACTCAGTGCACTGAGTCCCTGAATGCTCACTCAAGGAGACAGGAAAGGTGGGCAGCCCTGCACAGCAGCTGCTGAGCTCTGGACCAGGGAGGGCATCGTACAATATCCAGGTAGAGAGCAAGGGAAGGAAACACCAGTTAACTCATTTAAACCTCACAATCACATGTCATCTCCATTTCATATATAGGAAAACTGAGGTTCAGATGTGTTAAATTATCCAGGGGCAGCAGCTGGTGTGAGAATCATTTCTTAATAACTGACCCATGACTAGATAATTCTCAAAAGATAAAATGCAAATTAAGTGACTAATAGAAAACATTGATTATATATCAGTTTTATGCCAAATGCTATTCTTGCCAGGGTATTACAGTTAAAAAGGCAGACAGAAGTTCTTGCCCTGATGGTGCCCCAGGGTGAGATGAATGATGAACAAAGCGAACACATAGAGTATTCTAGAAGGTGGTAAGTGCCATGGAGAAAAATGAAACAGAGAAGAAACAAGGGTTGTGGTTACAGGGGTATTTGCAAGAGTAAATATCTTGACCAGGAAAAGCCTACGAGAAAGTGGCATTTGAGGACAGACTTGAAAGAGATGAGAGCATGACCCTGGGGTGGGATTGAGCATTAAAGGTGAGGAAATGGCCATGCAAAGGCCCTGTGACGGCAGTGTGCCAAGACTGAGAAACTGCAGAGAGGGCAGGGTGACTGGAGTGAGTGAGTGAGGGGGAGTCATAGGAGCTGACGTCAGAGGGGGGTTTCTCGGGATGAGCTCAGGTGGACCTCATAGGCCATGGTGAAGAATGACTGTTTGCTGAGTGAGGTGGGAAACCATGGAGGGTTTGGAAAAGGGAGTCACATGTCTTGAGTTGTGTTTAACAGGATCTCTCTGGCTTCTCAGTTGACAACAGATAATTGTGGGCAAGGACAGAAACATGAAGACCCATTTGGACATTATTGCAATAATTCAAGCAATAATTCAGAAGGTGACTTTGACCAGAGTGGCTGTTCCACAGATGGTGAAAAGTGGTCACAATAAGGTTCAGTTGGGAAAGTGAGACCCAAAGATTTGCTCAGGGATTGGATGAGGGGTGTGAACGAATTGATTCTGACTCCAAGGATGGTGACATTACTATTCACCGAGGTGGGGCAGGTGACAGGAAAGCAGGTTTGCAAGGAAGAACAGGAACTCATTTTTGGATACATTACACTGGGAAATGCCAAGGGCAGATGTTAGACAGTTGGATACCTGCATGTGGAGTTGAGGGAGGGGTCCAGCCTGGAAATATAAACATGGGCGTCATCAGCATACAGACTGTATTTCAAACATGAGAGTGGATGGGGTTACCTAGGGAGTGCCTCTGATATTTTGAGGTTGGGCTAGACCCAGGGCAGGAGACAGAGGAGGGGCATTCAGTGAGGGGAGAGGAAAGCAGGAAAGCAGTGGTGAACTGGAGGGAGTGTCTGGCTGTGTCACAGCAGCTCTTAGGTCAGGTAATCTGGGGGCTTGGCAATTTGGAGCTCATTTGAGTAGAGATTTTGCAGCAAAAGCCTGAGTGGGGTGGGTTCAAGGGAATTGGGGACTGTGGACATAGACAACCGCAAAGGGTTGGATGGAGAGGATGTGGGTCAAGAGAGGCTCTGTCCAGCCTGACCAACATGGAGAAACCCCATCTCTACTAAAAATACAAAGTTAGCTGGGCGTGGTGGTGCACGCATGTAATCCCAGCTACTCAGGAGGCTGAGGCAGGAGAATCTTTTGAACCTGGGGACGGGGGTGGAGGTTGCAGTGAGCCGAGATCATGACATTGCACTCCAGCCTGGGCAACAAGAACAAAACTCTGTCTCAAAAAAAAAAAAAAAAAAAAAAAAAAAGGCTGTCTTCTAACTATTTTTCATGGCAGATTTCAAACATAAAAATGTGCAAACATAGGGTGAAAGAACAAATGCTTAAATGCTGTCTCCACCACCCGCTTCAACAACGATCTTGACCAACCCTGCTCCATCGATACCATTCCTTCCCCTGCAAACCCCAAACATGTTTATTAAATTAATTGATATTGCCCCACAGCTCACTGAGGCCCTGTAAAAGTTTTTTTTTTTTAACTACTTCTCCTCTCTCTGCTTCATTTGGGATAGGTGCCATGGGCCTGCCTTCTAGTTTGCTGATCTTTTCTTCTGCAGCATCTAATGTGCCGTTCATCTCATCCAGTGAACTTTCCATTTCTGACATTTTACTTTTCATTTCTAGAAATTTCATTTGTGTGGTTTTCATATCTTCTGTTTCTTTGCTTCTCATGTTTATGCCTTTTCGGTGGCTCACACCTGTAATCCCAGCACTTTGGGAGGCTGAAGCGGGTGAATCATCTGAGGTCAGGAGTTACAGACCAGCCTGGCCAACAAGGTGAAACCCCTTTTCTACCAAAAATGCAAAAAATTAGCTGGGCGTGGTAGCGCATGCCTGTAATCCCAGCTACTCGGGAGGCTGAGGCAGGAGAATCACTTGAACCCGGGAGGCACAGGTTGCAGTGAGCCGAGATCGTACCACTGCACTCGCTTGGACAACAAGAGCAAAACTCCGTCTCAAAAAAAAAAAAGAAAAAAGAAAATATTTGTAAGATTAAAAATAGCTGTTTTAAAGTTCTTATCAGATAGTTTAATCATCTCTGTAATTTCTATTGACTGTCTTTTTTAAAAATCCAGTTTATGGGTTATAGTTTTCTTGCTTCTTTGTATGCCTAGCAGTTTTTTATTAGATGCTCTATATAGTGCATTTTTCATTGTCGAGGTCTAGATTTTATTGCATTTCTATAAAGAGTGTTGGACTTTCTTTCGGAACACACTTAAGTTACTTGGGATCAGGTTGACCACTTCAAAGCTTACTTTTATGTGTTTTACGGCAGACCCAGAGCAGCATTTAGTTTAGGACTAATTTAGCCCTACTGCTGCAATGTCCACAACTAGGGCATGGCATGGATGGGGTGGCCCACGCAGAGTAGGGAGGGGCAAAGCGCATTCAAGAGATGAGAGGCCGTTATAGGAAAGATCATCTTGTGACTATTAAAGTGGCCAAGGTACTAAATCTTTTTCCTTCCCTCCCTCCCTCCCTCCCTCCCTCCCTCCCTCCCTCCCTCCCTCCCTCCCTTCCTTCCTTCCTTCCTTCCTTCCTTCCTTCCTTCCTTCTTTCCTTCCTTCCTTCCCCCCTCTCTCCTTCCCTCCCTCCTTCTTTCCTTCATTCCTTTCTGAAAGTTGGAAAAATAAATAACTAAATCCCATGCATGATCCTAGATTGGATCCTGAATTGGGGGTGGGGTCTTATAAAAGATATTATCAAGACAATTTGATGACATTTAAATTTGTACGCTATATTAAATAATAATACATAAATAATAAGTTTTCTGAATTGGGCGAGGTGTGGTGGTTCATGCCTGTGATCTCAGCACTTTGGGAGGCTGAGGCGAGTGAATCACTTGCAGCCATGAGTTTGAGACCAGCCTGGCCAACATGGTGAACCCCGTCTCTACTAAAAATACAAAAATTAGCTGGGCATGGTGGCGGGTGCCTGTAATCCCAGCTACCTGGGAGGTTGAGGCACGGTAATTGCTTGAACCCTCCAAGCTTCCGCCCTCCACCTGCTGTTCCACGTGGTGGGTCTGCACAGCCTGGCTTGTGAGCAAATCCATTTTTCTTTCTCTTTGGGACCAACATGGGCTTAGAGATGACATAGCCTTGGGCATCCAAGAAATTAAAATTTGAGACAGAGGTTGCAGTGAGCAGAGACCACGCCACTGCACTCCAGCCTGAATGACAGAGTGAGACTCCGTCTCAAAAATAAAAATAAAGCATAAAATGAATAAATTTTCTGAATTTGATCATTGCATTGTGATTATATAAGCTAATTCCTTGTTGTTAGGAAGTACGTGCTGAGGTATTGAGATGTGAATGGTCAATTTACTCTCAAATGGTTCAACAGCAACATAAAGAGAGATAAAAGAAAAAAGAGAAAGAGAGCAAAAGGTGATAAAATGTTAACAAAGAGTGAATCATTGTACTATAATTCCCAGGATCCCAGGGATATGTACTCACTAGGACAGTCATTTGTCAAATTGTTTAGGAAGCAGGTTTGGAGTCTTGTGTGGGGAATTCGTCGACACCACCAGTCCCGAGTTTACGTGCAGTGGAAAATGGAGCAGTGTGGTCAGCAGTGGGAGAGCCGACTTCCACCCTCCACCTGCTGTTCCACGTGGTGGGTCTGCACAGCCTGGCTTGTGAGCAAATCCATTTTTCTTTCTCTTTGGGACCAACATGGGCTTAGAGATGACAGCCTTGGGCATCCAAGAAATTAAAATTTGAGGATCTCAATGATTCAAAATTGCTGCTCTCAATTAATATATGATGAAGTCATGTTGTTTTGAAAAAAGAATGATTGAGGTGACCAACAGAAGGCTTTAATGTTTGTCCCCAAGTAGGTAGGCCACCCCAGACTTCCAACCCTGGGTACATTGCATTGGCAACCTAAATTCCAAGGACTATGAACTCGGTGGTCATTCTGCAGTTTCCTCTGAGAGTATTCGTGGGTTTGGGAATCTCCTGCTGAATAGGATATTGGGTAAAATTGCTTTATGTGAGCAGTAGTAAACATTTAGCTTATGTTACCAAGAAAAGCAACACTGTAAGCCCAGGAAACTTAGAGCTCATCAAACGGAAGGGGATGATGGAGCAAACAGGTGAAAAGTCTGGCAGGCAGGATGAAGATCAATCAAAAAAGGGCAGCTGGCTACAGGGAAATATCATTTCACCCCCACTAGCATGGCTGAAAAAAATACATGTTGGTGAGGATACAGAGACCTTGCTGATGGCATTTTAAAATGGCATAGCTGCCTTGGAAAACAGTCTAGCAATTCCTTGAAAAGTTAAATGTAGAGTTTCCATATGACCCAGCAATTCCACTCCTAGGTATATACTCAAGAGAAATAAAAACATATGCCCCCACAAAAACAAAACGTGTACACAAATGTTCATTGCAGCATTATTCATGATAGCCCAAAGTGGAAACAGTCCAAGCGTCTACAAACTGATGAACCAATAAATAAAATGCAGCATATTCATACCAAGAACTTTCCTTTGGCAAGACAAAGAAATGAAATACTGATAAATGGGACAATAGGGGTAAGCGTTGAAAATGTGCTGAGTAAAAAAAAAGCCAGACACAAAAGGCCACATATTGTATGATTCCGTTTATCCGAAACATCCATTAACAGGCAAATCTGTAGAGACAGAAAGTAGAAGCCGGGCACGGTGGCTTATGCCTGTAATCCCAGCACTTTGGGAGGCTGAGGCGGGCAGATCACGAGGTCAGGAGGTGGAGAACATCCTGGCTAACATGGTGAAACCCGTCTCTACTAAAAACACAAAAAATTAGCCAGGCATGGTGATGGGTGCCTATAGTACCAGGTACTCCGGAGGCTGAGGCAGGAGAATGGTGTGAACTCGGGAGGCGGAGCTTGCAGTGAGCCGAGATTGCGCCACTGCACTCCAGCCTGGGCGACAGAGCGAGACTCCGTCTCAAAAAAAAAAAAAAAATTAGTGGCTGGCAGAGCTAGAGGGAGAGGGGTCTAGGGAGTGACTACTCATGGGTGTGTGTTTTCTTTTTGGGGTGGTGAAAATGTTCTGAAATTAGATAGTAGTGATGGTTGTATAACTCTGTGAATACACTAAAACTACCTGAATTGTACTTTCTAGAAGGATGAATTTTATGGCATATGCATATATACACAGCACCTAAAAAAAACAAAAGAGGGCGGCTGTGTGTCCTGGGTTGTTCCTTGCTTCTTGTATGTGTGTTTCTGCAGTCCAGTTGAGCAGCTGTGCCTCAACCCTCGGGTCTATCCTGGTCTTGAATGCTCCTGACTGTTGCCTTCAGCCTTGGAACCACACAGCACCGCAGCACAGCCTGCAAGCCTTCCTGGGAAGATTTACACCTCTAGACTGAGTCTCTGCTGCTGCACTTTCTCCTCCCTCTCAAATGAAACCGCAGTGCCTCTCTGTGTGACCTTCTCTGTCATGCAATGACTTCTCTTTCATTTCCTATAAGCCTCTGAGCCCTGCCTTCTCCTTGCCAATTTCCCTTAGTTCCATCTTCCTTTGGCCTTCCCCATTTGTGTAAATCTGTAGGGAAATGTTATTTAAAGACAAAACCCACGACTTACTCTTCTTTCTTAATTGCTCCTTGGGAAATGTTTGCTTCTGTGTTCTTGGTGAAGGAAAGCTTCATTTTGTCTGCTTTTATATCACTAGTCTTTTCAGATTGCACATTCTAATCAGTCACCTCTTGAATCAGGTAATTAGTTTTATTGTATCAGTCTATCCTTCAGAATTTCATTATGCAAATATAAACATGCATAAATACATTCATGTTTCCCCCCTTTTACACAAAAGGAGGCATACTGTTTTGTGCTTTGCTTTGTTTCACTTATTATGTCTGAGAACTTTTCATATCATTTTATGGAAACCTTCCCCTTTCTTTATCAGCTGTGTGAGAGTCCAGTGTCAAGATGGACTGTGTTTGGTTTCATCAGTCTCTGTGGAAGGATCCTGGCTGACCCGCGTCTTTTGCTCTTACAAACCTTGCTGGATGACCTTACAGTCACCTTGTTGCATGCACACATAGGTAGAGCTGTAGAATAGATTCCCAGTGGGGGAGTTGCTGGGCAAAGGGTAAATCCCTTTATAATTTTGGCACACATGGCCAGAGTGCCTTCCACAGGGTTCTATCAACTGCTGGGCACTCCTGTCAGCTATAAGAATGGCTGCTTCTCCAAGCCTTTCCAATAAAATATGTTACCAACATTTGAAGCCAGGTGCAGTGGCTCATGCCTGTAATCCCAGCACTTTTGTTACTAACATTTGGGATTTCTGCAGTGGTGTGCTGGTAAATGTTTAACAACCACGTCTCCAAACATAACAAAACAAAACAAATCCCAAAACCAGAACAACAAGAAGCCCTAATTGTAGTGTCTGCTGATTTCCATGGTGTAAATACTTCCACCCAGGACAATTGCAAGCTATCAACATGATGTCCCTGAACATGGAGTTGGGAAGAGATGGGCCATAGCACGCACCCGCTGTATAGTATTTCTACCACACAGATGCAAGAGATGCAAGTAACAGGGATAATTGTGAAACGTAGTAAAATAATGAGGAATTTAAGAGTTTTTATTTCCTTTGTATTTCTATGATTTATTTAGTTATAAATTTATATAATTAAATTTTAGCAACAATCTGCATATAACGACCTACTCATAAATCCAGCTCCTGAAAATTTGGTAATTATTCATGGTCAGCTGTCAAGAGTCAGCTGTAGCACACTACTACAATTTTGCCAATTTGAAAGGTAGTGAATGCCATCCCAATGTAGTTGTCATTTTTATTGTGGTTGTTTTACTTGTTTAAGGACCATTTGTATTTCCTTTTCTGTGAAATATGTGTCTGTTCTTCACACATTTATCTACTGAGTTTTATTCTCTTGTTGATATCTGGGAGATCCTTATACATGAAGCTCCTTTGCATATCTTTGGTCTGTGTTATAAACTGCAGTGTTTTTTCCTGGTGTAGTTATTTATCTTTTGTGCTTGCCCATGGCATTTTTCTTTTTTTTTTCTTTTTCTTTTTTTTTGCCATGAAGTTGTTGTTGTTATTGTTTCAAAATGTAGTTGAATTGTTTTTTTTTATTTTTTCTGTTTTTTTTTTTTCTCTCTTCTTTTTTCTTTTTTTGACACGGAGTCTCACTCTGTTACCCAGGCTGGAGTGGCATGTGTGACATGCAGTGGCATGCTATCTCGGCTTACCACAACCTCCACCTCCCAGGTTCAAGCGATTCTCCTGCCTCAGCCTCCCGAGTAGCTGGGATTAGAGGTGTGTGCCACCATGCCCAGCTAATTGTTTTTGTTTGTTTTGTGTTTTTAGTAGAGACAGGATTTCACCATCTTGACCAGGCTGGTCTTGAACTCCTGACCTCAAATGATCTGCCTGCCTTGGTCTCCCAAAGTTCTGGGATTACAGGTGTGAGCCACTGTGCCCAGTCCATTTTTTCTTTTATGGCATCCAAATGTTGAATAACTAGGAACAACAGGATTAAATAACTAAATTTTTTTCTAATCACAATCAAGTTTCACATATTTAAGCAAGTTTCTTTATTATTATTATTATTATACTTTAAGTTCTAGGATACATGTGCATAACGTGCAGGTTTGTTACATATGTATACTTGTGCCATGTTGGTGTGCTGCACCCATCAACTCGTCATTTACATCAGGTATAACTCCCAATGCAATCCCTTCCCCTTCCCCCCTCCCCTTGATAGGCCCCGGTGTGTGATGTTCCCCTTCCCAAGTCCAAGTGATCTTATTGTTCAGTTCCCACCTATGAGTGAGAACATGCGGTGTTTGGTTTTCTGTTCTTGTGATAGTTTGCTAAGAATGATGGTTTCCAGCTGCATCCATGTCCCTACAAAGGACACAAACTCATCCTTTTTTATGGCTGCATAGTATTCCATGGTGTATATGTGCCACATTTTCTTAATCCAGTCTGTCACTGATGGACATTTGGGTTGATTCCAAGTCTTTGCTATTGTGAATAGTGCCGCAATAAACATACGTGTGCGTGTGTCTTTATAGCAGCATGATTTATAATCCTTTGGGTATATACCCAGTAATGGGATGGCTGGGTCTATACTCTAAGCAATCTGTACAGTTCCTGTATCTTCTTGGAGTTCATTATATTCAATTTTGTCTTTTTCTTTTGAGTCAGATTATTATTTAAAAACCCTCTACACTTAATGATATCACAAACATGCAAAATATGTTAGAGATAGGCCTGGCACACTTCAGCTAAAAAGAAGTATGCATGGAGGTTATAAAATATTTATCAAGCGTTCCATCACTAGTTCAGTGGCAGCTAACCCCACCACTTTTCTCTGACTAGTATTATTTCCTGCTGGGGAGTTTCTTCACTTATATTTGACTTCCCATGTGGGCATTGTCTTAGTAATTTTGTGTTGCTATAACAGAATAGCACAGACTAGGTAATTCATAATGAATAGATATTTATTTGGCTTATGGTTCTGGAGGCTGGGAAGTCCAATATTGAGGGACTGCATCTGATAAGGGAAGCTCTCATAGCGCAAGAAAGTTTACAGGAGAGAGAAAGAGAGGGCTGACCTTGCTTTTATAACAAATCCACTCTCAAGATAAAGAATCCACTCCCTCAATGATGACATTAATCCATTCCTGATGGCAGAGCCCTCATGAAATAATCGCTTAAAGATCCTATTTCTCAGCACAGTTGCACTGGGGACTAAGTTCCCAATGCATGAACTTTGGGGAACACATTCAAAGCATAGTAGGCATGTATTGGCTTAGTCCTGCATTGCTCTCTCCATTAGACTTCAAGGCCCAAAGCTCTAAGAATGATTCTGGAGTGTGGTTTGTGTTCAAGAAATATTAGTTGAGACACCACATTCAAAGGTGTGAACCCCTCAGATAGACTTTCATCTGCATCTCCACCATCCCTGACAATCTCCATTAACATTTAGTCATCAGCCACATTTCCAGCATCACTTGAGAAAGCTGTGCATGTGGTCTATATGGTGTAGTCTCAGAATACCGTCATGTGGAAAGTTCTAACTCGGTGTATCTAAAAGCCACTTGACCACTTACAGTGAGCTTTTATTTCTAGCATCTCATTTTTGGTTCTGACTTTAGAAATGTGAAAACCAGATCTCAGATATGATATGCAATTTACCCACAGTTACCTCATTGCGACTCTGGCTTCTAGTAGTGCATCTGGCACATAGTAAGTCCTCAGTAAAATGAAGAGCATTTGAGATGACATGATTTTTCCAACTCCCAATCCAGGGCTCATGTCACTGTCCTATTACAGGCATGACCCGAGATGGTGGTGGCTGGATAGTTTCCTTCCAAGGTACTCTTTACGGGGTAGACATGAAAGGCAGTGATCACTCATGCCAACACCCTATGCTTGTAACCTGGTTTCTCCCTGGCTGGTAGGCCTTATTGTGTCAACAGTTACCATTAGAAAAGCATATGATAAGTATAACAACTACAAAATGTTGAGGGCATATTATATACCAGTTAATGTGCTATGTGTTCAATCCTCATCCAACTCTGTCTGATGTTAATATTATTACTGTCATTTTATAGGGATAGGGATGAAAATTGAGGTGCAGAGAGGTTATAAGACTTGTCCAAGACCAGACAGAGGCAACAGTAGAGCCAGGTGGAAATTCATGATCACAATGCTCTTTGTCTGTGGGGCATGGAGTTGCCCAATATATTATTGTTTTACAATCTTCAGACACAGTGTCCTTGCTTGACAGGAGGCACGTTCCTTTATGTTGCAGGAAATGCATTGAACCTGAATAACTCTACAGGAGAGCTCTCATCCCTCCTTCCAGGCCATCCCTGCTGTCAGTCTGCACCTCCCATTTTTTGATCAAGACAGCCTTGGAGTTCTCTGTGTCTGCGGAAGGAAGGAGACGGAGCTTGTTTTTCACTTTTGCTGCCATTATTAATTATTTTTAGGAAAGCATTGTGTCTTTTGAGAGAAGATTGTAAGTGCTGGGAGAATAAATGGACCTTAGAGTGAGCTGTGTATGCTCCAGACTTCCCCAGCTTGATGAACAGCTTCCTGACCAGTGGCTGGCAGTCCCTGGTCTTATTGGACGGACACTGGCTGGGGGCCAATGTCTGAGTTGAATGGTGAGGACCGGACAGTGCTTCTTCCCAGCCAGTGTGGCAATGAGCCCACTGTTGAAAAGGCGCCTTGGCTTGGGAAAACACATCACACTTTAGCTGTTGGCATCCGCAGCAGGGACCTGAGGCTGGAGTCACTGCCAGGCACCTTCTGGGAGGCCTGGCTTTCCAGCAAGGCCTGCTTCACGTTCTCAGGAGAACCAGACCCAGCATAGGAAATGCCCTATTGCCCAAGAGGAAACTCCATGTCTAAGAACTGATATAATTAGAAGACTGATAAAAATTAGAATGAGAAGGAGAGGGCCTAAATGAAGGGTCATGGGGTTTACTTTTTTTTAAAAAAAAAAACCTTCTTCCTGCCCTTCTCTGCATATGAATATACTACATGCTCATCCAAGAAAACTTTGACAAGCAAATACAAATTTCTTCCAATCATTTCACCCAGAAATTTAACTTCTAGTATTTTTAAAGGAGTGTCTTTTGTATGCCAAACTTCTCCTATTTTTAAATAATATATAATGACAATCGTTTTATTTTGTAAATTGGACCTCAGGTGCAGGAAACTGGCTTAATTGTGACCTATGATTCATAGTGCATGTATTAGTCCATTTTCATGCTGCTGATAAAGTCATACCCGAGACTGGAAAGAAAAAGAGGATTAATTGGACTTACAGTTCCACATGGCTGGGGAGGCCTCAGAATCATGGTGGGAAGCAAAAGGCACTTCTTACATGGTGGCAGCAAGAGAAAATGAGGAAGAAGCAAAAGCAGAAGCCCCTGATAAACCCATCAGATCTCATGAGACTTATTAACTATCAGAAGAATAGCATGGGAAAGACTGGCCCCCATGATTCAATTACCTCCCTGCTGGGTCCCTCCCTCAACATGTGGGAATTCTAGAACATACAATTCAAGTTGAGATTTGGGTGGGGACACAGCCAAACCATATCATTCTGCCCTTGGCCCCTCCCAAATCTCATGTCCTCACATTTCAAAACCAGTCATGCCTTCCCTACGGCTCCCCAAAGTCTTAACTCATTTCAGCATTAACCTGAAAGTCCACAGTCCAAAGTTTCATCTGAGACAAGGCAAGTCCCTTCTGTCTATGAGCCTGTAAAATCAAAGGCAAGCTAGTTACTTCATAGATACAATGGCAGTACAGGTATTGGGTAAATATAGCAGTTCCAAATGGGAGAAATTGGCCAAAACAAAGGGGTTACAGGGCCCATGCAAGCCTGAAATCCAGTGGGGCAGTCAAATTCTAAAGCTCCAAAATGATCTTCTTTGACTCCAGGTCTCACATCCAAGTTATGCTGATGTAAGAGGTGGGTTCCCACGGTTTGGGGAACCTGTGATTTTACAAGGTACAGCCTCCCTTCAGGCTACTTTCACAGGCTTCCATTGAGTGTCTGCAGCTTTTCCAGGTGCATGGTGCAAGCTGTCAGTGGATCTACCATTCTGGGGTCTGGAGGACGGTGGCTTTCTTCTCACAGCTCCACTAGGTAGTGCCCCAGTAAGGACTCTGTGTGGGGGCTCCAATCCCACATTTCCCTTCTGCACTGCCCTAGCAGAGGTTCTCCATGAGTGCCCCACCTCTGCAGCAAACTTCTGCCTGAGGATACAGGCATTTCCATATATCTTAAAGATCTAGGTGGAGGTTCTCACACCTCAGTTCTTGACTTCTGTGCACCCACAGGCTCAACATCACATGGAAGCTGCCAAGGTTTGGGACTTCCACCCTCTGAAGCCACAGCCTGAGCTGTATCTTGGCCCCTTTCAACCATGGCTGGAGTGGCTGGGACACAGTGCACCAAGTCCCTAGGCTGCACACAGCACAGGGACTCTGGACCCAGCCCAAGAAACCACTTTTTCCTCCTGGGCCTCCAGGCCTGTGATGGCAGGGGCTGCCATGAAGGTCTCTGACATGGCTTGGAGATATTTCTCCAAGGTCTTGGGGATTAACATTAGGCTCCTTGCCACTTAGGCAAATTTCTGCAGGTGGCTTGAATTTCTCTCCAGAAAATGGATTTTTCTTTTTTATTGCATAGTCAGCCTGCAAGTTTTCCAAACTTTTATGCTCTGCTTCCTTTATAAAGTTGAATGCCCTTAACAGCACCACAGTCACCTGCTCAGTGCTTTGCTGCTTAAAAATTTCTTTTTCCAGATACCCTAAATCATCCTTCTCAAGGTCAAAGTTCCAGAAATTTCTAAGGCAGGGGCAAAATGCCATCAGTCTCTTTGCTAAAACACAACAAGAGTCACCTTTACTCCAATTCCCAAAAAGTTCCTCATCTCCATCTGAGACCACCTCAGCCTGGACCTTATTGTCCATATCGCTACAGCATTTTGGGCAAAGCCATTCAACAAGTCTCCAGGAAGTTCCAAGCTTTCCCACATTTTCCTATCTTCTTCTGAGCCCTCCAAACTGTTCCAACCTCTGCCTGTTACCCAGTTCCAAAGAAGTTTCCATATTTTGGGGTGTCTTTTCAGCAATGCCACACTCTACTGGTACCAATTTACTATATTACTCCATTTTCACACTGCTGATAAAGACATACCTGAGACTGGGAAGAAAAAGAGGTTTAACTGGACTTACAGTTCCACATGGCTTGGGAGGCCTCAGAATCATGGCAGGAGGCAAAATGCACTTCTTACGTGGCCGCGGCAAGAGAAAATGGGGAAGATGCAAAAGCAGAAACCCCTGAGAAACCTGTCAGATCTTGTGAGACTTATTAACTATCATGAGAATAGCACGGGAAAGACCAGCCCCCATGATTCAATTACCTCCCCCTGGGGTCCCTCCCACAACAAGTGAGAATTCTGGGAGAGACAATTCAAGTTGAGATTTGGGTGGGGACACAGCCAAACCATATCAGTGCACTCTCATCATTTGACCATGCAATGCATATTTTAAATAATAAACATCTCCATCCAATATGAAAACTCAGTCTGTAACTGTGATTTATAAAACCTTTGGCTCAATCTTTTTCCTACAACTACACTTATCTTTATCTCCTTTTATTTTTATCTTTTGCTAACTTGAGCACATTCTATACATGCCCCCTCTGTATGCCTCTCAGGAGGTTTACGGTGGTGGAATTTCATCACTCAGATAGCTTTCCACTACACTGCCCTTTGGATCCCGAAGTGGACTGCCCATTTATCTCTTTCTGTGTGAGGGAAGTCAGGGTTAGGAGAGTCATCTGTATATGCCTCCTCATTTATCTCTGGTTCTTTAGCAAAACCACCCTGAAACCCAGGCGGATGTCAAATCAGCTTGTCCTTGAGGGTCTCTGCTAAAGGAGAGGCCACAGTGGCCACTGCAGCCTCCATAAATTGCTGTGGTCAAGAATGCGTCTTGCCATCAGACCAACCACCACCTGATATGTGAAATTCACATTTGTTAATTATTTGCTAGAAATCTAAGAAGCTGTTATTTATTGTCATGTAGTTGAAAGCCTCTTTCTGCCTTCTCCAGAATTCACTTTTCTTTCTATCTTACTTCTGATCATTGTTTTTATCCTTTGACTGTTCTTTTGTAGTTCTTTTCTCTATTCCTGAGTTTCTTTTAAGTTGCAGATCAGGATTTTGGCTATGTCCACACCCCAGAATTCACCAGGAAGGTACCTTATGACTTCCCCAAATCCAACCAAACTGTTCTCAAATGTAGGAGGAGAACTCTCCCCTTCCCCTCTACCCCCACCCCCTCATTTCTTCTCTTACAGGCTTTTCTAGCTCTTTTCCACCCCATGCCCCTTCTGTCTCTCCTTCCATCCTGGGGTTTGTGGTAGAGGACTACCCAGTTGTGGATGAGTCACATGCCTTATCCAGTGAAAATATTGTCTTATGGATGCCAAGAACAACTCGTGAATGTACAAACTATTTTTGATGCTCATTTGAGATTGATAGATATCAGGCGAATAATAAAAGTTTCACAAGATTGCTACAAATAAATAATTTTAGAAACAAAATAAAACAAACCAAAGCAAAAAACAAACAAACAAAAACAATATTTGCTGTTATGATTAGCATTTTTGCTCAAGTCAGCTTGGGCTTTTGGCTTTCCAGACACTCTCATTGCAGGTGCTTGGAGCTCAGTTCTGTTCCTCCAGGCTTGTGCGCTCTCCTTGACCCCACCTTTTGTGCATGTGCTGTCCTTGTCTGAAACCAGCCTGGAGCTCCCTACACAGATGTGTCAAGGTCAGGCCAGGTCAAGGCTGAGCGCAGAGAAAGGAGCTGCTGTAGGAGGCCCACAAGGAATTTTGTTGGATCTGTGAGCTCAGTGTATGCTCCAGCCCCTCTGACATATCCAGAGGAGACAGACTTGAGTTTGGGCCCAGTGCTGCCACTTATTAGCTGTGTAAACTTGGAAAAGTCAATTAAGTTTGCATAAGTCTAGTGCAATAAAGTAAGAGTCTCCAAGTCATTACCCTGTTGTCATGGATTACATGAGATCAAGCATGTAATATGTCACCATGATAACTGGCAAAAATAAGTGCTTAGTAAATGCTGATCATTCTTCTTCTTAACATCATCATCATCATCATCATCATCAACAACAACAACAACAACAACACTAGGTCCAAGCACTAGCCCTGGCCAGGGCCAATAGGCACTGTGTAGGTTGCGGGCTACCCACTCAGTCTGGATGCTGGTTTCCTGTTCTCCTGCTCCTGTCTTTGCTCTTGACCTGTTTTCTCCTTGCCTCTGCAAAGGACTCTGCTGCTGCTTGTGCCATCTCCTCAAGGTTGGACCCCTGGATGCTGACCTATAGCTGGTACCTTCCAGCTACCTCTTCAACACCCCTGCATAACTTGAACTCTGGTGACCTGCTCTGTTCCAGGCTCCGAGTCCCCCAGGTGCATTTTCCTGTCCTTGCTCCTACCATGGGCTCAGACAGTGAGTGCCTTGAAGGCAGGAATAGGGTGTCCTCAACCAACTCCCTGGCCCCTGACAGGCAGCTGGCTGCAGGAGGTCCTCCACTACTTGTTAGTCAAATGCATGAAACATTGAATGAAGGTAAGAAGGTGAGATAGCCAGCTGTGGTGGCTCAGCCTGTAATCTCAACACTTTGTGAGGCTGAGGTAGGCAGATTGCTTGAGCCCAGGGGTTCAAGACCAGCCTGGGCAATGTGGCAAAACCCTGTCTCTACAAAAAAATTAAAAATTAGCCAGGCATAGTGGTGTATGTCTACAGTCCCAGCTACTCTGGAGGCTGAGGTGGGAGGATTGCTTGAGCCTGGGAGGCAGAGGTTACAGTGAGCTGAGATCTCACCATTGCTCTTCAGCCTGGGTGACAAAAAAGAGACCCTGTCTCAATAAATAAATAAATAAATAAATAAATAAAGAGATAGACAGGAACCTTTTCCTTTGTTGAATTCAGGTTGAGTAGGATGTTCCTTTCTTTTTTCTTTTTCTTTCTCTTTTTCTTTCTTTCTTTCTTTCTTTTTTCTTTTTCTTTCTTTTTTCTTTCTTTCTCTCTCTCTCTCTCTTTCCCTCCCTCCCTCCCTCCCTCCCTCCCTCCCTCCCTCCCTCCCTCCCTCCCTTCCTTCCTTCCTTCCTTCCTTCCTTCCTTCCTTCCTTCCTTCCTTCCTTCCTTCCTTCCTTCCTTTTTCCTTTCTTTCTTGACAAGATCTCACCCTGTCATCCAGGCTGCAGTGCAGTGGCACAATCATAGCTCACTGCAGCCTTCAGCTCTCAAGCTTAAACTAACCTCCCACCTCAGCTTTCCAAGTACCTGGGACTCTAGGAGCAAGCCACCATGCCTGGTGGATGTTCTTTTCTATTGAAAGTCTAGAGTAATTCATGGCCAATACTTAATTTTAGCAGCTTTGTTTCTTTTGAATGAGCCCTCAAGCCAAAAATGTATCCATCTTTTAATAGTTTCATTTATTTCCTTTGAAATCACTTCAACTGGATTCAATGCAATGCATTTGAACAGATATTTACACAGTGTGTTGGGCATTGTTATGGGCACATGACTGAGAAGAGAACATTCAAGGTTCCTGCCCTGGACAGAACTAAAATTTTACCAAGAAGAGAGATGCTGAGCACCTAACTAATAAATACACAGGGTAATTTCATTTTAATAAGAGTTTCCAAAGCAATTATCATCACCACCAAAGAATCAGGGTAGATTCCTGGGCCTTGACTAGTGTGCGTGTGGGGGTGGTGGTGGGGAGGAGTGCATGTGTGTATCTTGGGGAGGAGATGAGGCCTGAATAAGAAGGGGGAAAGGCATTGGCCAGCTTTAAAGGCACTGCAGCATCAGTTGAGCAAGTGCTTTTGATAAATTACTCTCTTCTGGAGCTCTGTACTTTTTCTGGTGTGGATAAGCTATCTAACATCCAAAGCAAACTCATCTTAAACCAAGAATTCAAACAAATGATAATAAAGATGGTAGAATGCCAATTCCACTCCATTTGAAAGAGATGAACAAAAGAAAATGGTAGGTGTTGCTTGCAGGAGTGTGATAATAGTGTTGGTCTTCTAAACTGGCAACTTTATGCATAGATTATCAGAGCCACAAAATTTTACTTTGTGGAATAAGAAACGATCGCACTGAAAATAATAAAATTCAGCATTGGAGGTTTTCTGTCCTTTATAAATGTTTTTCAAAGACTGAACCAAAAGAACAGCTTGAGTGATAACAAGCTTTTCAGAAGGAACTCTGGAAATGAATATGGTGCAGATGATAGAGCAAGACTTTCAGCAGGAAGAAGCCCAGGAACTGGGAAAACGCAAGTCTTTACTTCAGAATCACCCCATAGCCTCCAAGTAGTATGTTGCAGGTTGAATCTAGCTGAAAATGGCATAAAACAGAATATTAATAGCTATATCCACGTATCACTAAACAGGACATTCCTGATGTTTCTGAATATAAGGAGATTATAAATTAAAAGGATTCTGAAAAACTACAGACATTGATGCAAGTTTCTAGTTTCGATCAGGATAATATCACATCTCACCTCAAACAAAAGGCATTTTCTTCAGAAAGGAACTAAAAAAAATGGCCTTTATTCTATACTTGCTTATGGTTCTGGTTTAAAAACAAAAACAGGTTCCAGAAAACTATTTATTCAAACAAAGACCCTGCCCCACATTCCTCTTGAGCATCCCAATGAATGTGGCACTGACAATATGAATGGTTTACCTTCCATGAGATTGCATTGAGGGGGGGAAATATTCTTAGAAATAAAAATTTAAAAAAGAAAATCTGATGTAAATTGACCGAGGGTTTTAAAAAATCTGTCAATCTCATATCCTATATCTAGCAAAAATATCCTTCAGAAATGAATGAAAAATGAAGGCATTCTCAGATAAAAGGAAAATAAGAAAATTTGTCACCAGCATTAAAGAATGACTAAAGGAATGTCTCTAAACAGAAAGTGAATAATAACAAAGGGAAGCTGGAACTTCAGGAAGGAAGTAAAACAATGCAATGGTTAAGAACTCACCTCAAGAGTTTAAAAAAATATGTTGAAGCAAAAACATATAACATCATCTGGTGAGGTGTTCAGTGTCTGTAGTGGAAATATTTATTTAACACATTTGTATTTTAAAGGGGGAGGGTAAACAATCTAAATGAAAGTCAGGTTTCTATACTTCACTTGAAGAGGTAAAATACTGATACAGTTAGCTGTGACATATTATGTATATAATTATAATATCTAGGGAAACCAGTAAAAAACTATGTGAAGAGATATATCAAACATGTACTATACATATTTATGTATGGGTTATATATGTATATACATATATATGTATGGGTTAGTATACATACATAGCTTTCCTTACTCTGTCACCTGAGACGACAAAGAAGCAATGACATCCTGCTAACAATTAGCACACTGGGCACACAGATCTTGGTTTCTAACACCATTCACCAATAAAACAAATCAGGGCTCCTTGAAGAAATGACTGATTCCAGGCCTCGGAGGGAAAATATATGAGATGAACCTGGAGCATTTTGTAGTGCCAGAATGTAAGGAAATGGTGTGTGTGTGTGTGTGAAGGGACACAGGAGCCAACCAAAAGAGCTCTCAATGGTCAAACTTGGAATAATTAGAGCAAGAAAATAATAAAGTAGTAACATATTGTCACCCAAAATAAATATCCATGAGTTCACAGTGATATAAACAAATACTTGAATAAATAAATGGGGGAGAAGAGACAACTCTCCCTTATGAAGAATTGGAAATAGTTAATACAGATACTACAGCCTGAAGGAGAAGTGTAAGTTCCCAGTCCTTAGGTATGGGCCTACATAGTGTTTTTCTTCCAAAGAGTATAGAATAGATAGGGGGTGGGGGAAAGTAACTTTACGCTGGAGACACCTGACAAGCACTACTTCAACCAGGTGATCACGGTCAACACCTGCTGTGATAAATCATGGTGTGAGTATGTACCCTGGATACGATGTGATGAAAATGACACTTCACCTCTTTACCCATTACCCTTGCCAAATCATGAAAAAAGCCTCAGGCAAATTTCAATAAGGGGGCATCATAGAATACATTGAATATAGAATAATACCTAACCAGGACTCTTCAAAATTGTCAAGGTCATAAAAATCAGGAAAAGTTTGAGAAACTGTCACAACCAAGAGGAGCCTGAGGAGATGTGATGACTAAACACAATAAGTATCCTGGATGGGATCCTGGAACACAGAAAGATGTTAGGTAAAACTAAGGAAATCTAAATAAGATATAGACTTTGGTTAATAATAATGTATAAATATTGGTTCATTAATTGAAACAGTCATACTAATTAATATAAGATGTTAATAAAATGGGACACTGAGTGAGCATATATATGGGAACTTTCTGTTCTACCGTCTCTTTTTTTTTAAACTTAAAAAAATAAAGTATGTTAAAACATTATAGATAAATCAAAGTAGAAATCTAAAAATGCTTGAAAATGCAAGTAAGGGAAAAATAGAAATGAGAAACAGAATGAACAAACAGAAAATAAAGAATAAAATGGCAGACGTAAGCCCACCTAACATATCGGTAATTGCTTCATATCTTATGGTACAAGGCTAAAAAGTAAGCTCCAATATTATATATGCCTATGTGGGAAAACGGAGAGGGCTTCACATGGTCTAACTGCAAGTTCCATACCCCGATGCCCCTGTAGATAAGGTCCCTTAGCCAAACCACATTCTTGATTGTGGAAACCAGGCGTGGAGCCTGCTTATCCCTGAATAGCGGGCTTCATTCAGATCCTTGCCAGCTCACAGGATGATTCAAACAAGCTGATCACATCCTTCTGCAGAAAGCAGGAGTCACCCCATCCTCTTGTTATTACAGAGCCTGCCTCCCACAGCGCTTGCTTGTTCCCTCTGCTCCTGAGTGCAACCCCTGTGGCCCTGCGTGACATGCTGTCCCCTTCCCCAGACTGTGAATGTCTGTGATTAACAAACTGCACTTGATCTCATCTGTCCAATGTTGCGTGTCATATGTTCAGCCATTCCCATGACCCTAGAATAGGAATCTCTCACCAGTGGGCTTAAGGGTCTAAATTAAACACAATTCAGTACAAATGGTCTAAATTCAACAACTAAAAGACAGAAATTGACAAGACAGATAAAGAACAAAAAACATGAAACAACTATATGCTTTTCGTAAGATGATTGTATTAAATTTAACTGTATAGGAAAGTTGAAAGTAAAAGGATGAAGAAATATATTATGGAAACATTAAATTTTAAAAAGAAAATATGTTAATATCAGATAAAGTAGGCTTCAGAGCAAAGATTACCATGGATAAAGAGGGATATTGCATAATAAGAAAAGGGTCAATACACCAAGAACTTAGGAATTCTAAAGGTAAATGTACCAAACAATAGAGCTTTTAAATAAATAAAGCAAAACTGATAAGGCCGAAAAGATAAATAGACAAATACATGATTATAGTAGAGGTCTTCAACATCCTACTTTTATCTCAGCAATTTGTAAAAGTACTATACAGACATCCAACAAGTGTATGGAACTGCACAACACCATCAACCAACAGAATCAGATTGACATTTATATTTCATTCAATAAAAGCAGAATACATATTTTTCCCAAGTACCCAGGGAATGTCCACTCAGATCAGATTATGGGTCATAAAACAAATGTCAACACACTTAAATCAATTGAGATCATACGGAGTGTGTTCTCTGACCACAATGGAATAAAACTAGAAATCTGTAAGAAAACAGTGAAATCTCAGAACACTTGGAAACTCACTGGTCAAATAGATAGTCTCAAGGGAAATTTAAAAGAATCTTACTTTTTAATGAAAATAAAAAACACAAAATATCAAAATTTGTGGGATACTATTGAAGCAGTGCTGAGAGGGAAATTTATAACAAGAATGTTTATAATAGAAAAGGGGAAAGATTTCAAACCAGTCATCTAAGTTCTTATCATCCACAGAAAAAGAACAGCAAATAAACCCAAAGCAAGCAGAAAGAAGAAAATAATAAAGATAAGAGCAGAAATAAAGTTGAAGACAGAGAAATAATAAAGAAAAATCAGTGAAACCAAAGCTAATTATTTGAAAAGATCAATAAAATTGTTAAACTTCTGGCAAGACTTACGAAGATAGAAATAAAGAAGACACATATTATACATATTGGAAATAAAACAGTGGATTTAGCTACAGCTCTTGCCGTTATAAGAAGGGGACATTAAGAATAAATTTACATAACCAGTTCAACAACTTAGATGAAACAAGCTGCTTCTTCAAAATACATGAGCTACTTCAACTTACCAGTATGAAATACAGAACTTGAATATTCCTGTAACTATTAAAGAAATGGAACCTATAGTTTAAAAACTTCACTCCTTGGTTTCACTCAAGAATCCTACTGAACATTTAAATCATGAGTTTAGGCTGGGCGCGGTGGCTCCCGTCTGTCATCCCAGCACTTTGGGAGGCTGAGGTGGGTGGATCATCTGAGGTCAAGAGTTCGAGATCAGCCTGGCCAACATGGCGAAACCCTGTCTCTACTAAAAATACAAAAATTAGCTGGGTGTGGTGGCAAGTACCTATAATCACAGCTACTCGGGAGGCTGAGGCAGGAGACTTGAATTTGGTGGGGTGGAGGTTGCAGTGAGCTGAGATCACACCACTTTACTCCAGCCTGAGGGACAGAGCAAAACTCTGTCAAAAAAAAAAAAAAAAAAAAAAAAAAAAAAAAAAATCACGAGTTTAAACATAAAACTTAAAAATATACAATGTTTAGAAAGAAACACAGGAGAAAATCTTTGGGACCTAAGGCTAGACAGAGTTCTTAGACATGACACCAGCAGCACCATCCATAAAGAGAGAAGAAAAGGTCAATATACTACACTTCATTATAATTAAAAACTTTTGTGGTCTAAAAGACTCAGTGAAGAGGATGAAAAGACAAACTGCAGACTGGGAGAAATTATTTTCAAATCCATATCTTTTTTTAAATTATTTTTATTTTTTAGTTTTTTTAGATGGAGTCTTGCTCTGTTGCCAGGCTGGAGTGCAATGGCACAATCTTGGCTCACTGCAACCTCTGCCTCCTGGGTTCAAGCGATTCTCCTGCCTCAGCCTCTGGAGTAGCTGGGACTATAGGGGCACACCACCAAGCCCAGCTAATTTTTGTATTTTTAGTAGGGACAGGGTTTCACCATGTTGGCCAGGATGGTCTCGATCTCTTGACCTCATGATCCACCCACCTTGGCCTCCCAACGTGCTGGGATTACAGGCGTGAGCCACGGCGCCCAGCTTCAAATCCATATCTTACAAAGATCTTATACCTACAATAAGTAAAAATTTATCAAATCGAACAGTAAAAAGACAAGAACAAAAATGAAGAATCCCATCAGAAAATGAGGGGAAAATATGCACAAGAATTTCACCAAAAAGACTATACAGATGGTAAAGAAGTGCAGGAAAGAATGTTTGATATCACTAGCCTTTAGCCTTTTAAAACCACCATGAGATATTGCTACACACCAATCAGAGTTGCTAAAATTAAAAAAGCAACAGCAGCAAAAGCCAAAATTGACAAATGGGATCTAATTAAACTAAAGAGCTTCTGCACAGCAAAAGAAACTACCATCAGAGTGAACAGGCAACCTACAGAATGGGAGAAAATTTTTGCAATCTACTCATCTGACAAAGGGCTAATATCCAGAACCTACAAAGAACTCAAACAAATTTACAAGAAAAAAACAAACAACCCCATCAAAAAGTGGGCAAAGGATATGAACAGACATTTCTCAAAAGAAGACATTCGTACAGCCAACAGACACATGAAAAAATGCTCGTCATCACTGGCCATCAGAGAAATGCAAATCAAAACCACAATGAGATACCATCTCACACCAGTTAGAATGGCGATCATTAAAAAGTCAGGAAACAACAGGTGCTGGAGAGGATGTGGAGAAATAGGAACACTTTTACACTGTTGGTGGGATTGTAAACTAGTTCAACCATTATGGAAAACAGTATGGAGATTCCTCAAGGATCTAGAACTAGATGTACCATATGACCCAGCCATCCCATTACTGGGTATATACCCAAAGGATTATAAATTATGCTGCTATAAAGACACATGCACATGTATGTTTATTGCAGCACTATTCACAATAGCAAAGACTTGGAATCAACCCAAATGTCCATCAGTGACAGATTGGATTAAGAAAATGTGGCACATATACACCATGGAATACTATGCAGCCATAAAAAAGGATGAGTTTGTGTCCTTTGTAGGGACATGGATGCAGCTGGAAACCATCATTCTTAGCAAACTATCACAAGAACAGAAAACCAAACACCGCATGTTCTCACTCATAGGTGGGAACTGAACAATGAGATCACTTGGACTCAGGAAGGGGAACATCACACACCGGGGCCTATCATGGGGAGGGGGGAGGGGGGAGGGATTGCATTGGGAGTTATACCTGATGTAAATGACGAGTTGATGGGTGCAGCACACCAACATGGCACAAGTATACATATGTAACAAACCTGCACGTTATGCACATGTACCCTACAACTTAAAGTATAATAATAATAAATAAATTAAAAAAAATTATAACACAAAACGCTGGCAAGGATGTGGAGAAACTGGATCACACCTACATTGCTGGTTAGAACAAAAAATATAGTCATTCAGAGAACAGTTTGGCAGTTTCTTTAAAAACTAAGTATACAATTGCCGTTTGACCTGGAAATTGCATTCCTGTGCATTTATTGCAGTGAAATGAAAATGTATGTTCACACGAAAACCTGTACAAGAATGTTTATAGGAGCTCTATTCATAATAGCTAAAAACTGAAAAGAAGCCAGAGCCCTTTAGTGGGTTAAACAATACATATCATGGAATACTACTCAGCAATAAAAAGGAACCAACAATTGATACAAAACTCTGGTTAATCTTGAGAATTACATTAAGTGAAAAAAAGCCAATCCTCAAAAGTTACATACTATATTACTCTATTTATATAACATTTTTAAAAAGGACAAAGTTATAGAAATGAAGAACAGATTAGTGGTTGCCAGGGGTTAAGAACAGATTAGTGGTTGGTGGGACAGGAGTGAAGTGGGGTGGTTGCAAAAGGGCCACATGAGGGATGCTTGTGGGGATGGAACTGATTCATAGCTTGACTTTCTTTTTGTTTGTTTGTTTGTTTTAGATGGAGTCTTGCTCTGTCACCCAGGATGGAGTGCAGTAGTGCAATCTCAGCTCACTGCAACCTCCGCCTCCCAGGTTCAAATGATTCTCCTGCCTTAGGCCTCCCGAGTAGCTGGGATTACAGGCGCCCACTACAACTCCTGGCTAATTTTTTGCATTTTTAGTAGAGACAGAGTGTCACCATGTTGGCCAGGCTGGTCTCGGACTCCTGACCTCAGGTGATCCACCCACCTCAGCCTCCCAAAGTTCAGGGATTACAGGCGTGAGCCACTGCACCTGGCCAATAGCGTGACTTTCAATAATAGCATTCTTGCTGTGGTGTCATACTACGGTTTTGCAAGCTATTACCAGTAGGGGAAATTTGGTTAAGAACATGTGGTGTTTCAATTATTTCTCACAACTGCCTGTGAATCTACAGTTACCCCAAATTAAGTGTAATTTAAAAAAATACTGGAAAAGAACAACCCCTTCACCCCATGCAGATATTTTCATTTATTTTGGTTGTATTTATTTGGTATCGACTTCCACATTTTATATAGTATGTTTTGATTGCTAATCTATGATTTATTTATTTATTGAAGACAATTTTAGCTAGATCTGTATCTATTGATACTCTTTATGGTAGAGTTTACTTATTGTAGCAGCATTTTAATGTAAAATTTAATTACTGTTGCTTTGTTTCCTTCTGGTTTCTGCATGATTTCCGCTGCGTCTTTTGTGTTCTCTTTGTTTGTTTTGGAGTTTCTCACATTGAGAGATTTTTCTCATTGTTGGGTAACCATGACTCTATCTTCTTGTTTAAGAATTAGGGGCTGGGCACGGTGGCTAAAGCCTGTAATCTCAGCACTTTGGGAGGCCGAGGCAGGCAGATTATCTGAGGTCAGGAGTTTGAGACCAGCCTGGAGGGTGGAGAAACTGGCTGTTGCATTAGTTCGTTCTCATACTGCTATAAAGAATTAACTGAAACTGGGTAATTTATGCAGAAAAGAGGTTTAATTGACTCAGAGTTCTGGAGGCTGTACAGGAAGCATGGCTGGGAGGCCTCAGGAAACTTACACTCATGGCAGAAGGACAAAGGGGAAGCAAGCACATCTTCATGCTGTGGCAGGAGACGGTGAAAGAGAAAGCACTACACACTTTTAAACAACCAGATCTCGTGAGGACTCTCTCACTATCATGAGAACAGCAAGGAGGAATTCCGCCCCCATGATCCAGTCACCTCCCACCAGGCCCTCCCCCAGTATTGGGGATTGCACTTCAACATGAGATTTGGGTGGGGACACACAGCCAAACCATACCAGCTGTTACCTCATGTTCCTCATTTCATGGAAGGTCAGATAACAACTTAGTTCCAGTTTGGTGGAATTGTAGCATAGATACTTCTGTTTTGATTTTTAGTCTGGCTGTTGGGGCATAGTGAGGGGGCTTAGTGGGGGCCCTGTGTGTTTTGTCTGGTGACCCTCCAGTTTCTCAGCGCCATGCATTTGCTTCTCCTAGCCTCTGCAGTCACCTTTGCTGGCTGTGGCAGTGTGAGGGTGTGAAGGCTGCAGATTCTTAGAGGGGGATTATTCCAGGCTTTCCTGTGTTCATGACTCTCACATCCCGTCTTGGGCAAGGCCAGGCTAGAGTCCACCGGCTCCACTCGGGCTCTCTTTCCCAGACCCTGACACCTCTGTCAGCCTTGTTGTAGTTCCTCTTTTGATTGCTATTGCCTTGGGCCTGGACAGTTTATAAACCAAGCTTGCCAAGAGGCAAGAGTGAAGAGGTCTGCTAAATAGGGAAAGAGCTTGGAGTCTCCTGGGCCATGTGCTCAGTGCACGAGTTCCTACAGGTGGGTAGTCCTGTTTGGGATAGTTCAGACACACCAGAGTAGGAAGTGAGGGTCCCATGCTGGCCACCTTTCTTCTTCATCTCCCTCTTCTCATGCCTCCCTGCCACCACCCAACATTTTCAGCCTTGAGAAATTCCAAGTAAACCCCTTGCTCAGGGCTGGGAATCCAGTTGGCAGTTCGGGAGGCGGTGGGGTCAGAGTTACTGCTTCTTTCCAGGCCTTTCCAGAGGTTCTGCTGCTCCCCCAGTACCCCTTCCATTGTGCTCCAGTGCTGGCCTTCCAGCACATTCCCAAGTTAGATTCTTTTGGGGACTGTTGTAGGCACATCCCTGAAATTCCCGAGGGATCTCCCCCTGGCTAGTGTACTTCCTTTTCTCAAGGTATGTGGGAACAGGAGCTGTCTGCTGGGATTAGCAGCCCACATGATTTCCCAGTCTCTCTCAGGACCTGTTTCCTGTTGGGAGCCCCTGAGCTCTGAGACATGTAGTTCCCAAGTGCTTGCAGCGGTGGGTGTGGTGGAGGCCCAGGCTGACTCTCCTAGGTGGCGGGCTCTCGGGGGCAGGCTCTTCCCAGGCCGGGGACAGGCTGGGGGTGGCGGGCTCTTGGGGGTGGGCAGGATCTCCTTGGGTGAGGGGGGTTTCCTGGGTGTTCAGCTCTGAGGAAGGAGTTCTGAGGAGGGGGCAGACTGTCCGAGGGAGGTGGGCTCTGGGGGTGGGGAGCAGGTTCTCCTGGGTGGGTCTCTCCTGGAGCCAGTTGTCCCCAGGGGCAGCGCTCTTGGCCACAGTTCTTTCCTCCACAGCAACATCCAGGTGCAGAGGTGCTGGAGCTGCCAGTACCAGTTTCCCAGAGCTGGCTTCTAGATCTTCAGGAACTTTTTGGCCTGATTGTTAACCAGAGCAACTATTAAAAATTATATAAACCTCAGGTAAAAAATTAAATCACAAAAGTAATGGATGCACAAAATTTATACTACCTTTTTATGGCATTTTACCATTTCCTGTGCCCTTGAGGCTCTTTACGTTATGGTACCCGTGTGGTGGAAACACTGTACTGGGTGACGGGGTGGCTGTGCTTCTCTCCCCAGTTCCTACTTCTGTGGGAGTATTTTACCATGGAAATCAGCAAATCATGCTTAGTTATTTGGACAGTTGGTTATTAAACATTTACCAGCACACCATTACCTGAGTGCTATCAGCTTATTAAATTAAAAAATACATGGAGTCCTTTAATCACATTGTTCTCATTTTATTTTATTTTTTATTATTTTTTAGAGACAGGCTCTTGCTGTGTTGCCCCGGCTGGAGTACAGTGGTACAATCGTAGCTTACTGTAGCCTGGAAATTCTGGGCTCAAGTGATCCTCTTATCTTAGCCTCCTAAGTAGCAGGGACCACTGATGCTTTCACCATGTCTGGCTAATTTTTTTTTTTTTAATGCTTTTTTGTGGAGATGGGTCCTTTGCTTATTGCCCAGGCTGGTGTTGAACTCCTGGCAAGAGATGCAAGTCACCCTTGCATCTCAGTCTCCGGAAGTGCTGGGATACAGGAATGAGTCATCGTGTCCGGCCTAATCATATTGTTCAAGCATTGTGCAAATCATTGGAAGCTTAGCTCACAACACTCCTGGTTTAAATGCAGGCACACTTCCCCTCTGCCTGGCCCTGACTCCTGCTGCCGTCTCCTACTCAGTTCTCTGGCAGCTCATCCCCCTCACCCACTCTACTCCATTCCCCACCTGCTTTCCAGTGTCTCGACCTGGACAGTTTTCTGCCCCTCTCCCCATCGCTTCTTTCAAGTACTATGTACCTTCCTTTATCCTCTCAGCTAAGGGGTTTCCCTTTTCTTGCCAAGGTTTGTGATCTATCTCTCTCTTCTCATTCTCCTGATTCTGAATTTATCAGAGCATTTCCTGGGCACAATTTAAATATGCTTATTTGACCTTCCCAGGCTGTGCTAACAGCACCACCACCGCTGCTGCTGCTGAAAAGAGTGAGTGACATTTATCTATTGTACCTGTGCCACCTGAGTACCATATCAGAGACCCCAGAGCACTCCATGGGCAGGTCCCATTTAATGCTGATACCTCCATGAGAAATGAGTGTTTGGTTGAATATAAGTACTGTAAGGGAACTTTTTAGACTGCCCTAGGTGGTATGTGAAACCTGAGGGCTTTGTGGTTGTGCTAAGGGGCTTCTGAGTAGAGAAGAAGAAGAAGTAGAGAAGAAGAAGGGATACCAGAGAAGATGAGACTCACCCATAGCCCTTCTAACTCCAGACCTAGCAGAGCATTTCACTGTCCAGAAATAGGAGTTGAAACTGTGGCCTTCAGAGCAACGTTTTAACCTGGCTTTACTATTCTTCCTAGCTGAGTGACCTTGGGCACTCTGCCTCAATTTCCTCATCTGAAAAATGGGGATAATACTATTACCTTATAAGGTTTTTATGAGGTTTAAATGAGTTAATGCACATAAAGCTCTTAGAAAAGTGTTCAACTAATAAATATTAGCCGTTGTCATTAATGAGGTTATGTGCAAAATTGTATTTAACAAAATAATGCTGTCAGTAAGAGGTTGAAGACCACATATGTAGCTCTATGGCCTTTATTTTAGAGTTGAGAAAACTGAAGCTCAGAGCTAAGAACTGGACACAGCCAGGGAGCAGCAGAGTCAGGACTAAATCCCTTTCTGCTCTGAATTTTTCAACAAATGGTATTAATCCTCTTCTTTGACCTGGAAGGGGCATGACACCTACAACATTTGACACCCATGGCATTTGACACCCGCACCACTCAACACCCTGGTGCCTTGATTTTGATTAAAGGCGTGTCTTTAAAGTGATGAGAAGAGTGTCCAAATAAATATGACAGAACCCTTCTATCCATTTTTTCTGGAAAGAAATGGAAGTCCCAAGGCCTTTGATCCTCGGCCAAGGCCTTGCAGCTAGTAATGATTGTGAACCGTGTTTTACGTTGAGCTGCTCTTGTGATCACAGCTGGCTGCCCCTATTGGCAGTGAAAATTTGGGGTCTAGCAGTGGCCATCCACTGTGGCCATCCCAGGCCCACAGGAAGCTCTTATCAAACCCATGTCCCTTTTCTGTCCTGATCTCTGTGTACCAATGCCGCATTACTCAGGCACAGCCATAATTGTCATGTGGGCTCGGTTTTGGTTCTGGGAATTCCTGAGCTCACTCTCCAGGCCCAGGATCAGAAGTCAGCCCAGAGGCTGGAGATTCCCTGCCGGCTCCTCACTGATCTCATTCTCCATCTGTCTCCCCGCCTCCTCCCCATGGATGGGAGTTAAAGTGGCGCTCGCGTGTGCTCCTGCTGGCTGGATCTCTGACCTGCTCAACCATGTGCTCTGCTGTAATTCCCTAGAGCTTTTGAGGTGAGGGGCACAGAAGCTGTGAGCAGAGAGTGTCCAAGGTGACGAGGCAGCCACCATGCCTTGGGAACCATCACGGGTCATCTCTGTGGGTGCTAATCAGCCCAGAGAGAAGCTGGGCTGGTCAACATTTCCCTAAACATAAGGGGCTTTTTCACCCCAAGATGCCCTAAGCCAAAGCTGCTCCCTTTAAACCCAACCCTCTCTTCCCTTAAGAACTTGACCCCTGCTGTCGGTGCCACATCCTGTCAGCCTGCAGGGCTAACCCTGGGGCCACTTTCATTCTGCCTCCCATCCCCATACCTTCTGGGGGGCCCCAGGACTCTGGGGGCTGCCTCCCCACTTCAGCCTCACTCTGCTCAGCTGCCGCTGGGCTCTGACCACACAGCTCTGGGCCAGGCTCCCAGCTCTGCTCTTTTGTGTCTCACCTCTCGCCTGTAAAGTCAGAATGACCCTGTATACCAAAGGTTTCTCTTGAGGATTATCTGAGGTGGCACACCAAGAAGTCACCAGGATAGGGACTGGCATGTGGCAGGGCTGAATTAATGTCAGTTCCCTGCCCCTCTTTCCTTTCAAGTGCAGATTATCTACGCAGCAGAGGAGAAGGAGCGAGGAATGTGAGGGGGAAGATGTGTTACTTGTCTCCTCCACTATCTTCTTCAAGATTTGCTTGCTCTGTGGGGAGAGAGGTGTGGACGTGTGGTGGGTCTGAGTGGGGTGTGTGGGGTGGGTGGAGGTGGAGAGGCCAGAGAGGCCAGAAGGGTCAAGAGCCAGCTTGACGGGAGAGCAGCAGCATTTCACAAAAGGTCTTCATGTAGCTTTTCAGGTGCTGTGCCCACCTTCCTGTACCTTGAGGAACTCTTAGGAACATCCACATAATTCACAAGAGTTGGGCTTGAATCCCAGCTCAGCCTCTTCTCAGCTGTGGGACCTGGGATTCTCCCTCTGTAACTAGGGGTGATGGTCACTCAGAGTGCAGGGTTGGGGGAGATTAGGAGGGCACCCCTGTGGGAAGGATGACACAGTGCCGGCCCCTACGGAACACTGCGTTGGCCAGGCCACAATGGATGGTGACGTTGACGGGGACTGTCGTGTGGGGTGTCAATCTGTGTGAGTGTGTGAGGCTGTGTCCTCACTGAACTATTATTCTACTAGGGGACAGCGGCAACAAACGAGCAATCATGATATCACAAAATATCAGGTGGCAATTGGGATATCAAGAAAATTTATACCCTGGCCAGGAGCTGCAGTGTGGCAGTTGGTGGGGCCAGGCATGTCTGAGGGGCTCTGTCATCATGGAGGCTTGCTATGCTGGGCCCAGTGCCCTGCAGAGGGGATCAGTAGCTGTGACTGATTGGCTGTTCCCTCGCCTATTTCCTCTCTTCCCTAGAAATGCCTCATTCAGCTCTGTTCATAGCACTTTCCTGGGCAGGAAGTTGAATGTCCATTTGAGGTCAAAAGCCCACCAGTGCTAGTCAGTTTTTTCTTGTATGGCAGCCCCTCCAGCCACACGCCGTGTGTGCTAGTGTCAGAAGACAAAATCACAACTGACAGTTACAGGTCTAGTTGTCTGATGTTCATAATTCATGAATTGGGGCAGCCTTCATTCTATAGAATAGAATGGGAACTCCCACTGGACAGTGGCAGAACAGTGGGTTTTGTAAGGCGGAACAAGGATACAGAACAATAGAAAAAATACTGATGGGTTAACATCTGATTTCTTCAGGTTACTTTTTTTTTTTTTTTTTTTTTTTTTTTGAGATGGAGTCTGGCTCTGTCGCCCAGGCTGGAGTGCAGTGGCCGGATCTCAGCTCACTGCAAGCTCCGCCTCCCGGGTTTACACCATTCTCCTGCCTCAGCCTCCCGAGTAGCTGGGACTACAGGCCCCCGCCACCTCGCCCGGCTAGTTTTTTTGTATTTTTTAGTAGAGACGGGGTTTCACCGTGTTTGCCAGGATGGTCTCGATCTCCTGACCTCGTGATCCGCCCGTCTCGGCCTCCCAAAATGCTGGGATTACAGGCTTGAGCCACCGCGCCCAGCCTCAGGTTACTTCTTTTTAAGGGTTAAAGCAGAGAGGACTTCGTTATTAGGCTGACTTAGGTAGACTGGAATCTTCTGTTTCCAGGACAAGCTGGTCGGTTTGGGGATCTACCTGTTTCCTTAAAGTTTCAGTTGGTTATGTGGCATTTAGCATGAGTGACTTCATTTTAGTTGGGTGTGGTCTGTTGAAGCCTAGTGCAGGAGCTCGGTCCAAAACAACAGCCTCTCATAATTTCATTTAACATTAGTGAGCATTTCCTTAGGGTATACTCTATGGAACGCCTCTTTGAGTAATGTGACAATTTACAATGATACCTCTAATGTTCAATGGCATACAACTTTTAAAGAAAGTATCATTTTATAGTATTTCTTTTTCATTCATTCATTGGTGTGTGTCTTCATGGTATTATTAAAAAATATATATATATGTGGGCCAGGCGAGGTAATGTGCGTCTGTAATTCCAGCTACTCAGGAGGCTGAGGTCAGAGGATCCCTTGAGCTCATGGGTTTAAGGCTGCAGTGAGCTATGATGGCACCACTGCATTCTAGCCTGGGTGACAGAACGAGACCCTGTCTCTAAATATACATATATATGGTACTGGCAGAGAAAAGGATACAATTTGGAAGTTCATGAGGACGATTGCAGCCGGTTTTAACACACCATATGATGCCATCTTCCCCCTCAATGACTCTGATGTTATAGTTAGGACCAGCTTTATAAAAATGATCCTACGATGTGAAAGTTTCTGCTGTAAAGGGCCTAAGTTATGGTGGCCATGATGAAAGGGGACACTTGCCCGGTGGCTCTGGCTTTCCTGCCTATCTCCTGTGCTGATGGCCATGATGGATTGTGAAGTGCCCCAACTCAGACCCAGATGAGGGCTACTCAAGGCCACATAAATCACCTTGACTGTGGAGTGACCCTCCTGCCCAAGCCTCCCCATCGACAGCTGTTTCCTGGACACCCCACTGGCTCCAGAGCGCAAGTGTTTTCTTCAGAAGCCCCCTACCCACTAACTAGTCTCCTTACCCTCTCCCTACCTCCTCCCTCTGCTCCCACTGACTCTCCCCCTGCCCCTTGCCCCCCACCATCCCACATGCTGCGTGTCTCCTGTGCAGCATCCCCACCTCCACACCCCACCAGGTTCCTGCATTCTAAACCACTTTGCCAGTTCTTCCAGTTGTCTGCCCCATCTGGAGCTGCCAACAGGTCTCTGTTAGGCACAGGCCTCTCTGGCCGTGGCTTGCGGCGATGTGAGTTTCCAGGGGTTCACATGTGCCCCACACATGACAGAGAACCTCAGGGCTGCTGCCGGGGGCTCAGCACTCTGTGGGGCATGGAAAGCTGACTCCTGAAGTGTGCCATTTCCATGAGAGAATTTCTCATGGCTGATTGTTATTTGCAGACAGTTTTGGTGGTAAGATTTGAATATTAAACAAAGAGAAAGAACTAGCCCCCTGAGTGGATGTAGCATGGTCTGGGGAACAAAGAGACAGCCCAGATGAGAGCACGTTATTGGAGAGGGGTAAGGACGGTGCAAGGTCAGGTGTCGGTGAACAAAAGTTGTCTGTGAAAGAATCTGAAGGGAAGATACTTTATTCTGCTGAGCAGTTTGCAAAATGGAGAGATGTGGCCTCTGGTCTAACATGAAGGTTTGTTCCAGGGAACAAAAGGAGGGTTCAGTTTTGACAGCAAAAGTTCCTGTCCGGGTTCCCAATCAAGTCCACTTATGCAAATGAAGGATTCAAATTTGCTTAGTTCTAATTACTTGATGAAACTGAGTTCTGATTGGTTGGTTCAGGTGAGTTCTGAAAGTCCCAAAGTTGAACAGAGGTATGGGTTTTCTGAGAACACAGAGTACGTCTGTGATGTCTAGTCAATAAATGACCACTAGGCCCAATGTTAAATTTAGGCCCAGTTAGCCACTAGGGATCCATCTTGAAGGACTGGCTCTTTCAGTTTCATATTCATTCCCATGACCCAGGCAGGACCCATCCTGCAGCTTTTGCCCAGCAGGTAGGAGACCAGGCTTGGAAGGCCATTAATACAACTTCAGACACTGTTTTACTGCCCAGGGTGGAGGAAGGTCTCTAAACTGAATGCCTACAGTATCCACAGCTAAAGCTGGCTGGCAGGTAAAGAACCAGCTGTAAGCGATGTGCCTGGTGTGCTGTGGCACACGAATGGAGGTGCGCCGGGCCCTGTAGTGAGAGTCAGTTTCACTGGGGCTACCCTACTCCAGACAGGAAGTCCTCATTGCTGACAGTACTAGGAGCAGTGCCTCTCCACCAGAGTCGTATTCTCAGCAGGGATGGGTCTGAGAGCAGAATACCTGGTGGGTATTCTGTGGGGAAGAGGGGTTTCCACTTGTGGGGTGGAGCTCTTTCAAGCACCCGGGCCACATTCAGAGAAGTTCCCCTGCACTGGGCTAAATGAGTCAGGTGGCCTCACTTCGCTCAGACACACCTGGCAACCTGGGCAGCTTTTGGGGTGACACTGCGGGACCACAGGAGGGACTCCTTCTCTCTGGCATTCTGAGAGGTGAAGGGCTTCACATCCCAATGATGGAAATCTTGGCAACACGAGGGAAAGGAGTGCAGCTCCTAGCTAACCAGTGAGAGAATATTATACATGATTTTGTATAATCTGATTTGAAACTTGAAATAATGCAAAATTTTCTTAGTTGAAAAGCAACAACAACAAAATACATAATTTCAAAGCTGTTATTGGGGGTGAGGTGCCGAGCGTGAACTGTCTCTCACTTCAGGGGGTAAGCAGATAGACAGGAATGTCACCATCCTTTGTTTCGTGGGTGTGAATCACACAGTTATATGCTTCTGGACTCCTGTGCTTTTGTTAATTATTGCAAAGTAATTTCAACTTTGCTGTGTTATGATCTTTAAAACAAATAGTGTATTCTACTGCAAGATCGGCTAATTGTCATCAAGAGATGATTCCTGTGGTATTGTTAAAAAAAAAAAATACACCCACAATCGGTAAATTCAGAAGGAAAGTTAGGTGAGATAAAATATCATGAAGATTTAAAAACACCAAGAAATAAATACCAGTCTGCTGATTTTAGGACAAGCATCCTAAGAAATACTGGAGATGATGCTGAGAAAATAAAAATAGCATTAAAGATCCTCAAACAGCCCCTGTTCCTCTTACTCTGCAGCATTTGGAGGGGAAAGCACTCTTACATTATGAGGGCTTCTGGAGCCCCACCTAAATCCTTAAGTGAAAACTCCCAGGGAGCATCATTTTCTGACTGTTGCAGCTGGATTGGCACCATGTGGGCCAGTAGCCTTGGAGAAGGGATTGTGCAACATCAGCTTTCTCCAGAGAGAGGCTGATGCATCCATTCCGGGCCCCTGTTTCCGTACCCGTAGCCTCTTAGGGGACACAGAACGACTGGGAAGTGCTGCCTACTCATCTGTGGACTGTGGGTACTTCTGGGGTCTGACTTGTTACCTATATATCTCTGTAGCTTTTGAACACCTGTAATAATTATGTACTGTATTAATTTTTAAAAATCTATTAAAAAGAAAAAATAAAGGAAGAGGGGCTGAGTTCTGCTGTGGAAATCAGATCTATTTAGAAAGCAAGAAGGTCTGTGGACAATCCCATGCAAGGTGGCTCAGCCTCCATACCACCTCCAGCTGTGCCCAGGCTGCTTTGCAGTAACAACCTATGGGCAAATGGCAGCGTGTGCCTCCCTCTTTCTGCCCTATATGCCCGAACTCACAGCAGTCCTTCAGGAGTGATATAACTCATTCCATGGGGAGGTGGGGGCATGTTAGGTGTCTTAGTCCATTGTGTTTGTTCTCATAAAATACCATAGACTGAGGGGCTTAAACAATAGGCATTTATTTCTTACAGTTCTGGAGGCTGGAAGTCCAAGATCAAGGTACGGCAGATCTGGTGTCTGGTGAGGGCTCCCTTTCCAATTTGCAGGTGGCCGCCTTCTCTCTGTGTCCACACATGGTGGAGACAGGGAGAGTTCTGATCCCTTCCTTTTCTTATGAGGGCACTAATCCGTCATGAGAGCCCCATCCCCATGACCTCATTTAAACCTAATGATCTCCAAAGGTAATTAGACTGGGGGTTAGAGCTTCAACATGTGTATTTGGCAGGGATAGAGGGTAGGGAACATGAACATCCAGTCCATTACCATAGAGATATTCAAGTGGGGGTAAATGCTTCTGTGGAAAATCCCCCCATGGGAGGCTGCTCTGGGCTGTGTGTCCACCCCAACTTGCTGCTCCCACGAGACTGTGGGACAGGGTGGCAGCCCTGTGTCACCAGTACGGCCCTCAGCATGTGCAGTCCCTGGCCTGGCTACCTGCAGAAGCCCACAAGAAAGAGGAAGCCAGGGGTTGAAGGAGGAAGGAGGAGAGAGGATTGGGGATGAGACACTCCCTTCCAACACTCCATTCTGAGGAGAGGTCCCCAGGAGGAGGTTACACAGATTCTTTGGAACTGGAATTGCCTGAGGAGGCTCAGGACAGCCCTGCCCATTAGACTACTGCCTGGGAAATGGCCATCAGCTGAGAATGTGAGACCTTAGTGTTCCTGTGCTTAGGGGAGTCCAAGAGAGAGAGGTGGATACTGAAGATTTTGCAAAGTGGCATGGCTGGGTGAGTGGGTCCTCCACCAGGAGACACTGACTACAGGTGCTTGCTGGGCATAACCGAAGGAGGGCCTGGCAGAATCCAGACCCTGCTCATCACTGTGAGAGACTCAGGAGGCTATCTTATGAGAAAGAGAGCTAAAAACTAGAGGACACATTCCGAGGATACAGAATGCACAATGAGCCCTCATTTAGATGAGGAGTAGGGTCTTAACCGAACTCAAGCATTACACCCCAGACTTTCCTTGTGGTTCTATGTTGTCATGTACCATGTGCTTAGCTACAGCTCTGCTGGGTGCTGCCTTCTAGAGATGGGACCACCTCAGTGACAGTGAAGAGATGAAGTGTGAGAGCTGGGGACAGCGAGCACATGGTTAACACTTCCTGACTCTGACCAGTGCTTTGCAGGGTGATGCTGCATACAGCCCATCATAAGCACAATCATGGCCCAATCTCTCTGAAAGTGAAATCACTTCTCCCCACTGAGCTGCATCTGGAATTTTAGCAGATTAGAGCAATGCAAAATAATGGCGCTTAAACTCAGACCAGCCTCCTCAATTTTGAGTTGGCTGATCCATTACACACACATTTTAGACAGAATGGGATCCTGGTAAATTTGCTATCTGTGTATGTGGCCCACAAATTTCCATTCATTGAACTGTTGTCATTTTTAAGAGCTGCAAGGTAAAAAGGTTATTTGTTGACTTTTTGTTTTTTGCAAATGATATTACCCTGCAAAAGAGCTTACCCTGAAACTGAAAAGAATGATTCTGTGTTACCTTGCTTTTATAGACTTAGCTCTTGTCTGTGGGAAGTTTGCAAGCATTCCCTCCTCTCCTCCCCATTCATTTATAAAGAAACCTCCTACATGGTGCTATTAAAATAAAAACTTACTCATATGCTTAGTCAATGCTGAGCAGAATTTCTTTCATAGATTCCGTATGAATGAGTTCTGAAGTAACAGGTTTAGAAAATGAAACTGCTCAAAAAGAATATGAAAATGACTTGAAAAGGTGCCAGAAAATACTTTGACTGTGTGTGCACGGGGGTGGGGGAACTATCAGATCATGGGAGTGTTCCAAGGCCTTCAGGTTATAACGGCATGTGAACAACCTCAGGAGTTGGTGTGGGAATAAACAATTCAGGCTTAAAATGAGAAACTCCTATTTTGGACACCACAGGATGTTCTGGTCAACAGATCTGAACACGTGGCCCCATGGCTACCTGTTTATGTGGGTGTAATCAATTCCCAGCTCTGCTATTTACCAGCTGTGTGGCCTGGGACAAGTTGCTCCACCAACCTGATCCTCAGTTCCCTTGCCTGTAACATGCTGATAATAACAGCATTTATTCCATAGGACATAGGATCCCTGCAACCCCAAATCCTTGGAGCTCAAGAATGAGATGAATCTTGATCCTTGTTCACAGTACTTTCCACCACTGATCTGTCCATGACTTTGTCATTTATTTAGTTACATAACTAGTTATTTCCAATATTATAATGAGGACCCATGAATCTACCCCCCAAAACAAAAGCTAAGTCTAGGACAATAACCTACATCTTACCAGCTAGTCCCCAGTATCTCATTAATCTCTTCTCCCCACTTCTAAGGTCTACACCTTCATGAGTCTTCTGTTCCTGATATCCTTGCTTCCCATTTTATTTGGTTTTATGCTTCTACATGTATTTCTAGAAAGTAGGTACATTTTTATCTTACTTGTTTTTTAACTTTATAAAACTTTTAGGGACTTACTTTTTTTCCATTTAATGTTATATTGCTAAGAGTCATTCATAGTATTGTGTGTCATTGTAATTTCTTTGTTCTGACTGCTGCATAGTAGTGTATACAAATAAACCATAGTGTAATCATCCATGCTGCCATTGAGGGGTATTTGGGAAAGGAGAGGGTCCAGACTTTTGCTAGTCAGAACAGTGCTGTTATAATCCTACTGGTACACGTCAGCCTTTGTACAAGTATAAGAGTTTCTCTTGGGTATGGACCTTGAAGGAGAATCATGTCAGAGAACATGTGAACGTTCAACTTTAGGAGATAATGCCAAAACATTCTCTGAAGACTCTGTGCTAATCTACAACACCTCAAGCTTCATCCTCTCCAGCACTTAATTGTGTTAGGCTTTTTACTTTTTGCTAATTGAATGAGTACAAAATGTTGTTTCATTGTGATTTTAATTTTCACTTCTTTTCTTTTAAAATTTTTTTTATTTTTAATTTTTGTGGGTACATAATAGGTACATATATTTATGGGGTACATGAGATGTTTTGATAGAGGCACGTAATGCATAATAATCACATCATGGGAAATGGGGTATCCATCCCCTCAAGCATTTATCTTTTGTGTTACAATCCAGTTATACTCTTTTAGGTATTTTAAAATGTACAGTTAAATTATTTTGACTATAGTCACCCTTTGTGGTATCGTATACTAGGTATTCATAATTCTTTTCACATTTCTTTATGAATCTTTTCAAAAATTTATTGGACATATATGTTTTCTCTTCTGTGAAATGCCATTGGTACTTTTTTCCCCATTATCATACTGGTTATTTGTGCATTTTTAACAAAATTGATTTGTAGCAGTTCTACATATATTGTTGGTACTAAACCTTTCTGGTTGATCTTATGAATATCTTGTCCCAGTTTTTACTTTGTCTTTTTGCTTTTTAAAAATATCTCTATGGCGTGAACCCAGGAGGTGGTGCTTGCAGTGAGTGGAGATCGCGCCACTGAACTGCAGCCTGGGTGACAGAGCGAGACTGTCTCAAAAACAAAAAACAAAAAACAAACAAACAAAAAAACAAATAAAGATATCTGTTGGTGAACAAAAGTTCTTTGTTTTGACATAGTTAAATTTATCATTTTATAGTTAACAATTTATGTGCTTAAGAAAAACTTTAGCTACCTGTATTAGTCCATTCTTGCATTGCTATAAAGAACTCCCTGAGAATGGGTAATTTATAAAGAAAAGAGGTTAAATGACTCACAGTTCTGCAGGCTGTACAGGAAACATGGCTGGGAAGGCCTCAGGAAACACAATTATGGTGGAAGGCGAAGGGGAAGCAGGCACATATTCATTGGCCAGCAGGAGAGAGAGAGAGAAGGGGAAGGTGCTACACACTTTAAAGACAGAACTGGTGGGATGGTGCTGAACCACTAGAAACCACCTCCATGATCTAAACCATATCACTACCCCAAGGTATAAAATAGTTACCTGTATTTTACTATAAATTATAAAGTTTCTTTTTGACATTTAATTCCTGAATCTACCTAGGTTTATTTTTCAGATATAGTTTAAGGGAGATACTCAAGTTCATTTTTTCCCATATGAATAACTATTTTTTCCACCTCCATTTGTTTATCAGCCTCCTCTCCTCACTGACATCCTGTATCCTCTGTAATAAACCAACATTCTTTATTTGCATGCATCTTTTTCTGAGATCTTATTCATACCCCATGGTCTATTTTTCTGTCTCTGCACCAAAACTACAAAGGGTTTTAATTACTCCAGCTTCATAAAAGTCCAGACGTCAATAAGGCAAACTCCTGATCACTACCTTTTCAGAAACATCCTATTTTTGGTCTTTTATGCTTTCAAATAAGTTTAGAATCATTTTTTCAGGTTCTATTTTTAAAAAAGTATTAGGAATTTGACAAGAATTGCACTGAATATATAGATCAAATTACAATATTAAATTATAAAATCCATGAACACAATATCTCTCTCCAATTACTTAGCCATTTTTAATATCTCTTAAAGTTTTATACTTTTCCTTCTAGAGGTCTTGAAAATATGTTCATTGTTAGATTTATTCTGGGAGACTTGATATTTTAGTTTTTTTTTTTTTTTTTTTTGAGGCAGGGTCTTACTTTGTCATCCAGACTGGACTGCAGTGGTAGGATTATAGCTGACTGTAGCTTCGAACTCCCAGGTTCAAGTGATCCTCTTACCTCACCCTCCTGAGTAGCTGGGACTATAGGCACATGCCACTGTGCCCCACTAGATACTTGATGTTTTCTAATGCTGTCGTAAAGAATATTGTCTTGTAGCCCGGGCATTGTGGCTAATGCCTGTAATCCCAGCACCTTGGGAGGCTGATGTGGGCATATCACTTGAGATCAGGAGTTCTAGATCAGCCTGGCCAACATGGTGAAACCCCGTCCCTACTAAAAAAATACAAAAATTAGCCGTGTGTGGTTCACACCTGTAATCCTAGCTACTCAGGGGCTGAGGCATGAGAATTGCTTGAACCCGGAAGGCAGAGGAGGTTGCAGTGAGCTGAGATAGCGCCACTTCACTCCAGCCTGGGTGACAGAGTGAGAGTCTATCTCAAAAAAAAAAAAAAAAAAAAAAAAAGAATATTATCTTTTAATTAAACTTTCTAGCTGTTTGATGTATGTAAATTTTATATCTTCACTAAATTTATTTATTCTTATTTAATTGTTTATGGATTTTGGGCATTTTCTACATAAGCAGTCATACCTTATGCAGATGATAATGGTTTGTTTCCTTCATAAGATGATTTTAAAAGTGAATGGGATTATGTAAACAAAGCAAGCAACACAGTGGTTGGCAGCTAGTCAGTGCTCAATAAATGCCTGTGACTACCGATATTATTATCATTACTCATTAACAGAAGAATTTTAGAAATTTCTTTAACAAATTCATTCATGTTGAAGAAAGAAACAGAGGCCCAGAACAAGTTCAAGATTTGCCTGGGATGACATGACATTTCAATGCCAGGACTGGACCTGGAAAACCTGGGTCTCTGGGCTACGAAGTCAGGTGCCCTTTCTCTTAATCCCCAACCAATGCAGGCTTCTGCCTGGCATAAACTTTTGCAGTTGTAGTGTTTACTACACTCCATGTGAGTGGAGCTTTCTGGCACATCCATGACAAAAAAATCTATTAACTCAGCAGCATGAAGTAAGCTCTTTCTGTGTGCTGGGCTTGCCACATTGCACACGCTTCTAGCAGAGGAAAAATTTACACCCTGCAACTCAGAGGGGCAGAAAATGATAATTTATCTCCTTTTAAATATTCTCTATATGGATCTCATCATTTCCTGTTGATGGTAAAGGAAGGAGGGAGAACCTTAAAATTGCCCATTGAAAGAAACTTAGACTCTTTTGGTCTCACTCACTTTCTTTTGGGTAAATACACAGTTAAATAGAAATTAAGATTTCCCTCTCAGAGGATGTCTTTTCACTCTCTGTGTCCCAGGTTGGCAGCTGGAAGAAGGAAACAATTATGAATTCTCACAGTGTGGGGTGGCGCCTCTGAACTCGTCCTGCCTTTGAGACATAGCAGGTGCTAATTGAGCTGGGGCTGGCCTGATCATGTCTTTGAGCATCCAGTTCTGGGGTCAATAGGTCTAGCTGGTTCTCCTGGTGCTCTGGGACCGCCACTGCTCAGATTTTCCTGGCCCCAAAGATCTCTAAATCTCAGCTTTGTCTGTTATCTGTCTCTGGGCTTTGCAATGGTGACCTCTCAGCAGTCTGGCTCGCAGCTACACCCTCTGGGTGCACATAGAACACTGAGGCCCCTTTCTGGCCACAGTGAAGCGGAGGAAAAGGCAGGCTGTGGAGCACATGTGAGATATTCTCAGATACTAGCTCAGCCTTAACTTCTCTCATCTTTTCTTCTCCCTGCATCCCTCCCTCCCCAACTTGCCTCTTGGCCAGAAGGGTGTCTCCTTCCTGTTGGGTGGCGTTTCCCTAACTTGATGTCCTCTGTCTTCTCTTGATTCAGGCTTATAGCAAACTCCAGTCACACTGGCAAGGCCTAGCTCTTTGAAGATGAAGGGAACTTTTGGAATCTAGAATAATGTGTGTCCTCTTTCAACAAAATTTGACATTGGAAACCTGTTTCTCCATGGCCTCTAAAAATGCCAGTTTTGGCATGCAAATATTTTCCAAATGTTATCCCAATTACCCATGGTTATGGCCGCCTTTGGGATTATGATGAAGACTGTAGTTGTGTAGAACACGTCACGCTCCTGACTCCCCTCATGGTATATGGAGGCAACTGTCTTTGTGAGTGGACGGAGCTCCTTCCTCTGTCCATCTCTTAACTAATGAAAGCCAGCTCTGTCTGTTCTCAGCAGCCTTTCTCTGCCTAGCCACTGTACAGGACACTGTCACTAACATGTCCTCAAGGAATGACCTCTGACTTCCGGCCTGAAGATCCCTGTGGCCTCCATTCAACCTTTATGGAGGGCTTATTATAGTTATAGCTCTGTGCTCGTGAGAACCCAGAGAGAGCAAGACAGAAGAATTGTCTTCAAGCTGCTCAAAGGGTAAAATCCATGCATAAAGACCCGGCTATATCGAAGCTGTACTTATGATATTAGCAAAATCCGATACAACTAGGAAGAACACGTACAGAGAAGGAAGGAGAGGCAAAGCTGTTGAGTCTGGTTTTCTTGGTTCCTACATAAAAGAAGGCCGGGCAGTATTTATTTAAAGTTCATTATGCCTTGGGTGTAGTAAAAATCTGAGCTTTTGCCTCTGTAGACCACTATTCTGTCAGGGCTGGGTGCCAGAGTGTATTTTACAATGCTGACGGCTGTCCGAGACAGTGGGTTGTGGTTTCTGTTCCACTCTCCAATGCACTTTTGGGAAGGCAGGTGACTGGGACGGACCTATCCAGTCATCAAATGTGGCAGGCCCACTTTCCATTGCCAACAAAAGTTAAGTAAATTAAATAGTGCCCCAAAGGAGCTCTCTAGGAGTTGGTGTATGGTGAAATGTGAAGTGGGCTTGCCCCTATGTGAGAACTAATAGAAACACAATTTAGTTATCTTTGGCTTTTGAGTCATCGGCAGAGTTTTCTGCTGCCAATATGAGATTTCAATGGTGAGTAGGGTTTCCAAAATCATGTTGAAACGTGACATTGTTTTCCTCAGGCCCGCAGGGCCTTGGCCTGACACTGAGCATGTACTTGCACACATGACTGACCACTTTCTGCACGCCTCGTACACATCTGCCATGTGTCCACTTCAGCCAGTGGAAGCCCCTGTGCCACTCTTGAGATGCAGGTGGCTGCTGCTTCCTGCTGTCACTGTTACTGCGGCTGCCGCTTGCAGTCTCATTCCTCACTGTTTCAAAATGTGTCTCAGAAATTTCCCAAAATCCATTTCTCCAAATTCTGAGGTGTTCATCCACGGATAACAACAGGATGGCGTGGATGTAGGCACCGGTAAAGAAGCACAGAAGTATGTACTGAGGGTGTTAATTCTGAACATGGAGAGACTGCACGTTCTGAAACACATCTTAGCGTTTCTATGTCCACATGTGTGTATTGCATTTCAAACATTTTTATTATTAGTATTATTATTTTGCTGGGTCGTGTCAATAGAACTGACAGCATCCTGTGACCTTATATTCACCTTTAGTGCTTTCTAAGTAAAACTCAGTGTCTTAATATAGCCAAAGGAAAGAAAATCCTAGTGAGAGAATGAACTTTTTCTGACCTTCCTGCTTTGTGAAATGCAATCCCATTTTCCTGGCGTTTGGTGAGGATAACTGAGTTTGCACTGGTAACTAGGAGGATGCTCGGGAGCCCCAGGAACCATGAGCAGGAACAATGATGGTCAGAAAGCACGTTCGGTTATGTGGATTCAGTGACACAAACCTCAAGAAACCTGGTGGCTTTTGGCACTGCATGTGATTAGAGACAAAATGATCTATTTCATCTTCCGGAAAAATCAATAAATACATACATAAAAGAGTGCCTTCAAGTCCTTTGAGCTATTAAGAATAGCTAACGTTTTGATTGCTTATTGCATGTCTATTGCTGTTCTAATTCTACATATGTATTCACTCATTTCTTCTTACAACATCCTTGTGTGGCCCACGGTCGTGTTATTTTCATTCCCATTTTATAGATAAGAAAGTGGAGGCCACGAACTGGAGAACTCCCTGCTCAAGTTGCATAGCTAACAAGGGACTGAGCTGGGACTCCTGGCCAGCAGTGTGGCTACAGGCCTGACTTCTACCTTCCCCTTCTTGGCAACCACCTTCACAGAGGAATGCAAGAGGTGAGTGGATTTGATGTGATATTTTATATCATGCCTATTTCTATCCACTTTCTCTGGAGTCCACCAAGATTAAAGAGGGAGAAAAATTCTCTAGTTCTACAGGAAGCATGGGCTCTTTCCAGTGGGTCCTTCAAGACCTTTGTCTGTTTCCAGTTTTTCCTTCAGGTCTTTTGAGCCCGGCTTCCCTCTGGCCAGCTCAGGCTCAGGGAGAGGGGCATACACCGGCAGCCTCCTGGGTGACAGTGTGGGACTGATGAACCACAAGACTTAGGCTGGCCATAGCGGGTCAGGGGAGACTGGACGCTTCGTCTTTTATGCTTCTGAGATTCCTGTTGTGGCTTCTGTGTTTTCACTGCATTTCAGATCCTTTAAGTTAGGTCGTATGGGGAAAATGCTTGTGCTTCTCATTTATCTCCCTGGAGGCTAGCTTGGATCTCTGATGAGGAGCACCAAGCCACTCCATAACCACCGGGCTGCAGGATCTTCAGGGCCACCCAGGAAGCCAAAATCAGAACAGAGCTCCTGGCTGTGGGGGCTTCACTCACCCTAGTTCTGGGAACCAGCCACCTCTATCTTGGGGATATAAGTTTCCAGGGACAAGAGATGCCTGATTTTGTGCAAACACCTGTGGCATGGAGAGTATTTCTTATGTTCCAAGCAGAGAAGTTCAAATTTACCAGTCTTCCTGTCACTCCACCCCAAAAAAACTGGTGACCCCTCTCAGCTGTGTTTCAGGACCCACCCTCATGGCACCTTCTCGGGACTCCCTCTTTGCTACTGAGGTTGAGACCTAGCACTAGGCTTTGTGCTAGAAGTTCCTCGGGGGCTGAAACCCCCATATGCCAGCCGCCCAGGTCAGGACCGCATGTTTTTCCTACTCACACCCACCTGGCCTTGTATAGAAGAGGCGTGGCCATGTGCGGAATCCACCAGCACAGGCAGGGAGGTCAATGAATGGTATCTTGCCTGCGGTCTGCTCTTGGGAGGGGTCCTCTAGTCTGGGTGTCCAGGGACCCACGGGCTGGGTCACATAGACTCCATGTCTTCCTGAGGGAAGGTGCGGTGTGAGTTTTTAAAAAACTAAACTTAAAAGAGAACATCTTTGACCGGGTGCGGTGGCTCACACCTGTAATCTCAGCACTTTGGGAGGCCGAGGTGGGCGGATCACAAGGTCAAGAGATCGAGACCATCCTGGCCAACACAGTGAAAGCCCGTCTATACTAAAAATACAGAAATTAGCTGGGCGTGGTAGAGTGCACCTGTAGTCCCAGCTACTCGAGAGGCTGAGGGAGGAGAATTGCTTGAACCGGGGAGGCGGAGGTTGCAGTAAGCCGAGATCATGCCCTTGCACTCCAGCCTGGCGACAGAGTGAGACTCCATCAAAAACAAAACAAAACAAAATCTTTGTTTTTGGGCTTGGGCACTGCTCTGTGATGGGTGCAGGGACGCAGTGGACGCAGGCACGCAGTCCAGTCGGCAGGGGCGAGTCCCACTAGGGAGCCTCCCTCTGCACCCACACCACATGCACGAGAGGCCCTGAGCTGTGCTTACGGTTTTCTCCATCCTACCCCACAAAAGTCTGGTGGTCATGATAGCTGCAGTAGGGAAAATGTTTTTAACCACCTCACCACCAATGGTTTTAGAATTCACGCACCCTGCTGCTGCTTCTCAATGATGCCTACTTTCATGTCGTCTTTCCTCTCACCACAGCTCTTCACCAGACACCCCACAATGTGTAAGTCACAAAACCCAGCTGAAGAACAGCCAAGACTCCACCAGCCTTCAGACCTCAGCACCCAAGCCCTAGCGTGGGCTATCCACTTACTGAGGGAGAGAGGCTGCGTCCCAGCTTGGCACAGGACACCCAGAGACCAGCATGGCCTGGGTGAGGCAAGCGCAGAACCTGGGCTTGCTGGGGGCACTCCAGAGTCAGGAGGGAGAATCCCAGCTCACAAAACTGTCTGGAAATTGAGTGGAAAGATCTTAAAGCGTACCTTTTATTACGTAGAATGAAGTCCCATTTTATTCATCCAGGAATATTTATTCATTGAGGACCCACTCTGTGCGTGGCGCTGTGTAAGGTCACTAAAAAAGACTTGGCAGGATGGCCTTTATTAGTCATGCGTGTAAAATCTGACCCTCCAGGTTAGCATCCGGCCAGACGTTTGTTCACTTCAAATGCTCGTTGAGTGACTTCTAGGAGGTGCACATCGCACTGGGTGCTGAGAAGGCACAATAGCTACAGACTTGGAAAACTGCTGAGCAGGGGAGTGACTGCCCTGGGCACCCCTTGTTGATGTGATTGGAAATTGCTCTGGGGAGACAGGTGGCACTGGGGCAGGGAAGGGCCCAGACACTTGAGGGAAAGTGCCTGCACTGTCAGCCTGCCAAAGGCTGCAAGGGTTGTATCCCATGTCTCCCAAGCATCATATCATCAGCCTTTCAAATGTGTCAAGTCGTTTAATTCCCACAACAGGCTGATGAAGTAGGCACTGCTATTCCATGCTCCCTGCTTTGTCTATGGGGAAGGTGTTGCATGGAGAACTTAGGTAACTTGCCTGAGGTCACACAGCTAACCTGGCAGTTCTGGAAGGTAACTCACAACAGATTGCCTCTAAGTTAAGTTCCATTGAGGCATTCAAAATAGAATTCTTTTCACAAAATGCATTTCACAACTTTTTCAGGAGAGCGGTTGTGCACCGTGAATAAGCACTCAGCAGGTGGGCATGGCTAGAGCTGGGATGTTTGTCTCCACCAAATCTCATGTTGAAATTTGATCCCCAGTGTTAGGAGGTGGGGCCTAATGGAAGGTGTACGGGTCAAGAGGGTGAATCCTTCATGATAGATGAATGTCCTCTCTGGGTAGGGTGAGGGAGAGTGAGTTCTCACTCTGTTAGTTTGTGAGAGCTGGTTGTTAAAAAGAGTGGATCACTTGAGGTCAGGAGTTCAAGACTAGCCTGGCCAACATGGCAAAACCCGTCTCTACTAAAAATACAAAAAAAAAAAAAAAATTAGCTGGGCATGGTGGCATGCACCTGTAATCGCAGCTACTCAGGAGGCTGAGACAGGAGAATTGCTGGAACCTGGAATGTGGAGGTTGTTGCAGTGAGCCAAGATCGCACCATTGCAGTCCAGCCTGGGTGTCAGAGTGAGACTCCATCTCAAAAAAAAAAAAAAAAAAAGAGCTTGGCACCTTCATGTCCTCTTTCTTGCTTCTCCTCTCACAATGTGATCTCTGCACAGGGTTCCCCTTCACCTCCCCCCGTAAGAGAAGCAGCCTGAAGCCCACTTTGGAAGCACATGCTGACACCATACTTGTACAGTCTGTAGAGCCATGAGCCAGATACACCTCTTTTTTTTTTTTTTTTTTTGAGACGGAGTCTCGCTCTGTCGCCCAGGCTAGAGTGCAGTGGCCGGATCTCAGCTCACTGCAAGCTCCGCCTCCCGGGTTCATGCCATTCTTCTGCCTCAGCCTCCCGAGCAGCTGGGACTACAGGCGCCCGCCACCTCGCCTGGCTAGTTTTTTGTATTTTTTAGTAGAGACGGGGTTTCACCGTGTTAGCCAGGATGGTCTCGATCTCCTGACCTCGTGATCTGCCCGTCTCGGCCTCCCAAAGTGCTGGGATTACAGGCTTGAGCCACCGCGCCCGGCCTACCTCTTTTAAAAAGAAATACCCAGATATTCCTTCATAGCAAAACTACACAGACTGAGACAGGCATCCTAGCAGACTCCCTTCACATGACCTCTGGCCAACTTTGCTTTCACATCAGCTGGTCAGAAACTTTCCTCCCCTGTTTTTGCACCAGGCGACCCTTCCTGCTCCCGTTAGGCTGACCCAGCAGAGATCCTTCTGCCCTGTCTACCTACAAGGCTGTTCTAACTGAGATAAGCATTGTAAAGGATGCCTGTTCTTGTCCTGGGCAAATGCCAACTTCTTTCTGCAGAGTTTGATCCTTCAGAGATGTTTTGTTTTTCAGTTGTCTTCATTCAGTTAATAGATTTCAGTGTTTTCTTGATTCAGTAAACAGATCCCTTCCAGCTGTGTCCGTTTGTTTTAGGGAACTACCTTTTGCCTATGGGAAGGATTCAGTGGGAATGGAGAGTCCCACAGAAAGACCCTCCAGTCTGTGTGACTGGCTGCAGTTCAGTGAAGTTCAGCTCATGCATGGGGCACCTGCTTGTGTTCAGACCCAGTCAGTCCTGTCCTCAAGGAAGGAGGGCTGGTCTGTGTGGGGAGGGGGCAGAGCTATAGGAGTTTTTTCTGTGTCTCTCAGTGGGCACCATGGCTTTTTGTTTTCTCATTCAAATATCTGAAAATATTTTATAGTCAAGCTTTGCAATCATTTCCTTAAAGGGTGTTTTCAAAAGCAGAGGGCTGGCTGCTTCACGCGGCAATATGACTGACCTCAGGCCCATTAAATGGCCAGTGCTCTGTGAAGAGCGGTTTTGATGGTGAGGGCAACATAGCAATGTTTCTGGGGTGCCTCTGCTGAATGGGAGGCATGCTGAATGTACCATGTGCCTCGTCACTTGGAATCCCTGGGAAGAAAGCAGAACCGAGAAGAGAAGCCTGGGTTTAACGCTGTGGTTTCTTTTTTGCAAGATACAAACCATGTGATTTAGATATATGCAAACAAATCTTGAGTTAAAGGAAACTGAGTTTCAAATTAGATAATTGTCTCTGAGAAAGACACTCATATATCTCATAATATTTCATTTTTAACTTTTTATCAGAGAACATCTTAAACATACACCAAAATAGAGAAAATTGTAATGAGCTCCCATCTGTCACTTGCCTTCAACAATGATCAACTTATGGCCAATTGTGTTTCAGCTACAACCCAACCTCGCCCCACTCTAATTTTTTTTAAAGCAAATCCTAAACATTGTATCATTTTATCTGTAAATATTTTAGCATGTATCTCTAAATATATATGAATACTTATTTTAATAGACATAATCATAATGATCATGATTTTAAGAAATGATTTTAATAAAAATCACACCCAATTCATGAAGTGAAAGAAACCACCCAATATTCACACTCTTCTCATTACTCTTGGTTTTAAATTACTTTTCCTGTTGTTTAAAGCCTGCGTTGCAGTCTGCCTCTGATCCTTTCAAAAACTGCTCCTAGAGAAGCTAGAGGTACGCTCTGAGAGTAAGCTACTTCAGCTTCAGGCCTCTGAATTCTGGGAGGAGTTGAGTCCATCCTCTGATTTAGAGTTTCCGGGCATGGCCTTGTGAATGCATCTGCCTTCTTCCCAGATTTTTGCCCGTCTGACCTTCTTACACGAGAACATCCCCATTCATGACTGTGGAAAATCCTCAAGTGCGATAAAGGCAAGACTGAAAACAGAGCCGCTGTCAAACAGAGCAAGTTGAAGGGCAAGTGCCTGTCAACACGATCCCCTTGAAAGAGAATAAAGAGCTGCCAAAACATGAGATGCATCTGACATCCAGATAGGATTAGCTGACTGCTTCCCAAATGGGTTAGCTGTCTACAGAAACTCCCTAGGTAGCTGATATGAATCGCAAATGTGCTGTGACTTGATTAATTTGTAACAGTCAGAAATTAGGTAGTTCATTGCTAGTCATGCTCAAGCTTAGTAGTAGCTGGTTTAATATTTTTTGTGGGTAATAGGATCTAGGATGATAGTATACCATCCCCCAGCAGTCATAGCAGACATGGTAAAAAGTAGCTTTACACGGGTTCTGGACTTGAGGTCATGGGTGTGGAAGGTGATTCACTAGGGAGTTGGCTTTTAGCTTAGTGGGTCACATATTTCTGAGAAGCTTCTTTCCTGAGGTTTACAGTCAGTTTCAGAGGTGAATGAACTGCTTCAGAAGATCAGAAAGATACACTCTATCATTATTCCCCCAAGAATAATCTTTGCTTCTGTAGTTACATTAAAGCTACATTTTGCTGCCAGAGTAGGAGCCATCCATTATATTATAATCGACAACATGAATGTTTTGCTCAAGTTCAGATGTCTAATAAGAGTCTTTTTCTTTCCGAGGGAGTGTTATCAGTTTCATGAATACGCGCTCTGTATTTCATTAGCATTCTTCTAGCAAAACATGATTCTGAGTCATTTCTGAAATATCTGCTCTCGCCTGCAACTTGTTTCTCAGTTTTTACAAAAATTGCCTTTTCTACTTACTGGCAGAAAAGTTTGATACCGCACGAGCCTAAAATGGGTATGCTGAGAAAAAACACAGCACACCTATGGAACTGTGACCACAACAATGCATCGGTCTCTGTCCCACCGTCTCATTCAAGGTTAATCCCTCTCCACGGGGCGGCACCTCAGCAGGGAAGGGTGAGTTTGAAGACTGAAGGTAAACAGTCATGACATGGGTATTCGCCATCATGGCTTTCTTAGATTTTAAGCCAGAATGAAGTTCAGAGAGCTTGTCAGAGGATGTTGAATGAACAGAAGAGGAAATTTGGAACCCATATGAAAAGAGCTGCTATATGAATCACAGAGAGCTTTTGAGTTCCAGCTTACAGTAATTCAACCACCACTCACTTGTATTCAACTGAGAGCAGCTCTAGCCCAGCCTTGTCCCCCGACCCCGGGGACACTCTCTCTAGGATGAACAAGAAAAGGTGTTATCCACTGTACTAGCTACCAGTGTTGTTTCTTTCAACCGAGGAAGTATCTATGTCTCTTATTCCATGTAATTATTGTAAGAATTGTCTACCTTGACCCTTAGAAGCCAACAAGGATGGAGTCTCATTTTGCAGAGTCTGCTGTGACTGCCAGCCACCCCTGCACCATGGACTTCCACAGCAATGATGCTGTGTTGCGTCTCCATCCAAAGGGATTACATCTGTTTTAATTGCTTGACTCTCAAGGACACTCAGGGACAGGTACTCTTCCATAATTCTATGTCATCCCAGTTCCCTGGGCGTGTGAATCCCCTATCCCCTGCAAGGTCTGCTGCTCTCCAAAGTATGTGTCTTTGAGATGGAGGCTCTTCACAGGGTTCACCACCTCTGCAAGTAAGGCTGTGACAACTCAGCCCTGTGCACAGCCACAAAAGGCCCTTCAAGAGCTTCTAGAAATTTCTGGCTCACAGAAGCCACTGGAATAGTGTAAGTGGAATTGGTTTTGGTGGCTCTGTCCTTTGATGGGAGGCTCTGTCTCCTGAGGCCAAGATTGAAGGCAGGATCTGAAGATCATGCTCCTGGACCACCTCCAATCCTTTTCCAGCCCAAGAGAGTTGTTCTTGCTTCTTCTTGGACTGTCATAAGAAACTTCCACATGGACTGCTTGGAAGCGTCACATGTTGGACCTCTCGGTTCCAGTGTCTCTGACAGACTCATACCCCTGGGAGCTCAGAGCGAGTGGCTGAGGCCAGCAGAGCTGAACACTTAGTGCCCTGTCCCTGCATTCTGTGGGATGAAGAATGAACTGAAAGTAGGATGCTGCCTTAGAGGAGGCACAGGGGCTACAGAGGCAGCTCAGCTCAGGAAGTGGACGTGAACCCCTTCCTACCCCCCATTGCTGCTGTGGCCATGAGGCCCCCTCAGCTGAGGGGGAACACCTCTATCAGCCTGGCTATCTGCCACCCACAAACATGTTTTCCTGGGAAGGGTCCTGGATTCCTCCAGTTGAGCCTCCTTAGATGCACAAGTTGCACGAGGGTGGAGGCCACAGCTGACACCAAATGGTACAGCAGGAACAGGCCAGGCTCCCAGACTGGGAAGGGAGGACTGGCTGGAGGTGGCAGGAGACTGGAGCCACATTTGCCTGCAAAAGGTCTTTTCAGATGCACATCTCAGGCCAGTTAGGCGACTGGCTCCTGGATCTCTCTGCCCAGGCCCAGTCCCTCCCATTGCCTCTCAGTGTAAAGCAGGGAATGCTGCAGGATGGAGAGTCCCAAGCCCTGATCATGGATCTTGGGATTCAGAGTCCAGAGAGGATAAAGAAGCAAATTCACAGTCAACTCATTTCAACAACACTTCCTTTTTTTGGATGTTTACCATGGTGAAGTTGTGTGCAAAGTGCTATGGGGACACAATCTGACAAATCATGTTCCCCTACCCTCCCTGCCCGGGATCTGGAGGTCCAGCAGGAGAGGCAAGCCAGTGCTAACCAAGGCTCAACCTGATGCAGGGACACAGACTGCTCTGGACTTCTGCATATGCCTTTAAAAAACATATACCTTTAGGCTGGGCGTGGTGGCTCACGCCTGTAATCCCAGCACTCTGAGAAGCCGAGGTGGGCAGGTCTCTTGAAGTCAGGAGTTGGAGACCAACATGGTGAAACAGTGTCTCTACTAAAAAAATGTAAAAATTAGCCGGGCGTGGTTGTACATGCCTGTAGTCCCACCTACTTGGGAGGCTGAGGCAGGAGAATCGCTTGAACATGGGAGGCAGAGGTTGTAGTGAGCTGAGATCATGCCACTGCACTCCAGCTTGGGAGACAGAGTGAGACTCTATCTCAAAAAAAAAAAGAGAGATATATATGTTTATTTATATATATAATAAATATATTATATATAAAATTATATATATTTATTTATTATATGTATTATATATAATTTATTATATATATAATTTGATTAATAAATACCCTATAAGAACCTTGGTCCTTTAGCATGCTGGCACCTATAGCAGGGACCAAATTTGTACTTTTACAAACTGTCTGTACTGGTCTAAGGAGGAGCAGAGGAGCACACACAACAGCTGCTTATGCAGAGTCACTGGAAAACAGGTGATTCCTGAACATTGTTAGATGAATATAACTCAGAAATAACCCACAGCCTAGATTAGCAATCTGTGAAGGTTGGAGACCAAATGAAATTTGTTTAGCAATAAAGTGCTTTTGAACAGAATTTCTCTTTCTTTGATGTTCTTGCTCATTACTGTACACTCTAATGGTGTTGGGCTCAGAGCTATTGCTCAATAGAGGTTTGATAAATGAATGCTTCAGAAGGCACACAAAGGCCATCAGTGTGGTTGTTGTCAATGAGTGTCCCAGACATTAAAGAGGAGCCTGCAACGCCTGAGAGCCATGCGCAGAGACCATGGGACTTACACCTGGGGAGAGGTTCTGAAGGGACCTAAGCACACAGACAGGAGGGAGGTGTCAGCAGCAGATTCAACCAGCCCCATGTTTTGTAGATGAGTAGTTCTAAGACACTTTTTAGTAGTTATCCAATCCTGTGTCTTCTGAGCATGCTCAGTGCCATGGAGCCTCAGTTTCCACATTTCCAAGCAGACTTCTCTCATAAGCACATTTGAGAAAGGACTTGATTCCCCTTGCTACCATAAATGCCCTTGCTTTCAAGTTCAAACCAAAAAGAAGCAGTGCGATTGCTCTTCAAGCTGATCCGGTGCAGAGGAACCGCAAATGCCAGCCCCAGCTATGGTTTCTAATTGAATGTGACTTTCTTTGTAAATGCCTGTCCTTGCCCCCAGCAGCAAACTGACAACTAGGACCTGCCTTTGTGAGCTGAAATGATGTCGCTGATAACCAACAGCTTGTATTAATTTTTCCTGATAATCTCATAGTACTTTTAATGAGATCGGTGGCAAACATACCATATTCTGGGGCAAATTAATTTGTCCTTGCAAAACAGAGTGTCAGCAATTTTTATTTCCTTTGTCTGACATGTAATGGGTTGTGTTTTCAATGGCAATTGGTACAACCTAGTATTTCGGCTGCACTGCAGGGAGAACAAGATTTTGCCAAGAGCAATAAAATCAGCACAACCACAATTAAAGCAGACAATCGACATTTGGAAAATGGTCTGCTGATATTTCTTCCTTTGTTTTCCATGTTGAAATAGGTTGTGATTTAGACAAGGGCCAAAGAGATGAACAAGGCAGCCAGCGGCTGCTCAGCCTCCATGTAGCCTGGTCATGGAGAAGCAAAATGAACATGAAATGTGACCCTCTCTCTTTTATGTGCTTTCACACGCTGTGGTCAGGAACCAAGTACCGTATTTGCATTCACTGCTCAGACACTGTGCAGTGACCTGCTTTTATGCCACTTTGCATTACTGAAGCGATGTGGGTGAAAACTGGAATCCTAGTTAGAAGGAAACATGGCATCTGACTCTTCCATTCTCTCATTTCCGATGTATTGCTGCTTTTCTCACCTGCCAAAGAAATGAAATGTGATTTTCTACCAGAGTTGGAAGAGTTTTGGCCACAGCATAAGTCATTATGGCAGTTTCCATTTTCTTTGCTATATATTTTGAACAAGGAACATTTTGAACAATTTTGAACAATTCATGAAATTGCATTGAAAATTAACAGCTTTTTTTTTTTTTTTTTTTTTTGGGCCAAGCTAGCCAGAAAGGAGCTTGCATGAGAAATTCACTAATGCTAATGCAGTTTTTTGAGTGGTAATATTTCTAGAATTTTAATTAGGACTTTTTTTTTTTTTTTTTTTTTGCTTTGAAGGGTGCCATCACAGAAGAGAAAGGGATGCTAATATTTGTCTTTGATGGCCAGCAGGGTCCTGGAGGATATTAAAGTTTTGCAAGGCAGAATGAGGTCTTTCCACTGACACGAGCATAAAGAGCAGGTGGATTTAACAGCTTTCATTCAATTTTCTATTTAGTTTAATCAAGATACCAGTTAACAACAAGGGGAGGTTGCTCCCAGAGCTTCTCTGTCCTTTTAGGGGTTGACCCTACTGGCTTAGCTGGCTGTGGATTAGACCACAACTGCTACAAATCAATAAATAATGGACTTCGGATGCTGAGAACCTGAAACACTACGTAAAAGAGGGCATAAAGAAACTCTTCTTTTTCAACATATGATGGGCAATTTGAAGCAGTCAGTGGAGGATAGCTGTGCACGAGAATGTGGGCCTCCTCCCTTGAGCCAAGGTCTCAGTTTTATGATTCCTAACTTGGAGTTAAAAGAAGCGAGCCATACAGGTAAATGATTATCAGGCAGAGAGGCTTAGAATGCATTACAGTTATGCAAAACCTGGGTGTTTCATAGGTGTTTCCAAGGTTGGCATCAACAGTGGAGCCAAATAGCATCTTGTAGCCCCTATGTGAGCACGATTCTTTCCTGGATGACACAGTCTGCATGCCCCATGGTGACATTCCTGTGCGCTTGATACAGTTGGCTAGTAATCATGGCCTTGAAGAAGGTTTTCCAGTTCCAATCACCATGCTCAAGACCAATGTGTGGGCCAGTATTATGGGTCATGAGTCTTCCCCAGGAACTTTGGTTGAAGTGAGTTTGAGGAAAATATGGGTTCTCTCAGATGCTCACAGACCACGTGGATGTGAAATTTAGACCTCTATTTGGATGATAATAAAGATAGACTTTAAAAGTTTTCAGAATAACTGGACAGCTCTATCTGTCTCAATAACTGCAGGCTGGAGTTCACATTCAGCAGGAAACAGTGCTCAGGTTCCTTCTCCTCCTAGCCCTGCCCCATTCTTTATAACATGGAAACCCTGATTACCCCCCGCCTAATGCTTTCCTTCAGGCAGCATGATTTTTGCTTCACTGTAAACACACCAGGATCACTGATGATGATAGCATTTATTGCTTGGAATAAAAAGTGATCTGCGGCCCTATAAATAGGACAGCAAATAGTATTGCTTCTGACCTAAGGTTCCCATGTCACTTCATGATTTTATTCGTTTTCATATTCAAAAGAAGGATAAATAAACTGCTTTCCTGCTTAGTAGCTTGGTCATCTGAAATCCAGTATCTGAACTCAATTCCCAGTGGGAGAAATTGTGCTTTGCTGCGTGTGTCTAACTCAGTCTCTGATGTTCTGGTTCTGACTCAGGATGCTGGTGACAGCTGCACCACATATGCCACGTCTTTCATACTAGACTAAGACCAGACGACTTTTCTGGTGCACATGGAGTCACACTGTGACCTAGAAGACGGTGCTTTCAAATAATGACAAAGCACAGAGGCAAGGAATAAAGCTTGACATTGCATACCAATGGCATCATCAAATTTGTCCTCAAATGTCACTGTGTAATGCTGAGTGATTTTTGGGATCTCCCTAGTTTCCCCCAAGCAAATTACGTATCTTCATAGGCACATCGATATCAATGTTTTGAATATAATATATTTTAATGAATGTATAAACATGTACAAATAAATATAATGAATATAACAAGTATGACTGCCTTATATGAGACATAGGTATTTTCAATAAATGTATATTTATTGTGAATATATATTTATAATAGAAATAACAATACAATGTTGTTGAATGGGGGAATAAATCCTTTAAAGCAGCCTCAATGTCTTACGCAGTCACTATGGTTCATTCATCTCATGCAAGCATTATCTTTCTATGTATGTGATTAATACTTATGGCAAATTGATTTTTATTGAGTCTCAAGAAATAGGAAAATTCCTTTCTGACATTTTGACTATTCTAATATGGCACAATATTATAATTTTAGTGCATATAATTTTTTCTACCCAGAAAATTGGCACTTTCTAAATTCCTGGTTTCTTATTTAAAAACAAAAAAAGACAAAAATTATGACAAATACTACCAAATTAATATTTAAATTATATTTGAATGGCAAATTAAAACTTAAAATTACATTGCTAAAAATTAATTCCAGGTACGAAGCAAACTTAAATGAGAAAGATAAAACAATTTAATTTTTAGAAGAAAATATAGGAGGGCAATTTCATGATTTTGGCCAAGGCAAAGACTTCTTAATTAGGACACCAAAAACACCATTTAAAAAATGGGTAAAATAAGCCATTGAAATAATATTGGGGGCAGGGAGTGGTGGCTCATGCCTGTAATCCCAGCAATTTGAGAGGCCAAGGTAGGTGGATCACCTGAAGTCAAGAGTTCAAGACCAGCCTGGCCAACATGGAGAAACCCTGTCTCTACTAAAAATACAAAAATTAGTCGAGCATGGTGGTGCATGCCTGTAATCCCAGCTACTCGGGAGGCTAAGACAGGGGAATCACTTGAACCTGGGAGGCGGAGATTGCAGTGAGCAGAGATTGGGCCACTGCACCGCAGCCTGGGACAGATTGGGCCACTACACCCCAGCCTGGGACTCAGGGAGACTCTGTCTCAATAATAATAGTGATAATAATAATAACAACAATATTGGGTACAGATACCGATTTCCTCCACATGTGTGAAAAAGAAGGTTATGAGAATCAGAAAGCAGGAATTTAGACAATATGTACGGGCAGCAGATTTCCCTCGTTTTGTAAAACAGACGTCGGAGAAGGAGTGTCAACTTGCAAATAGGTCAAAAACCCTTTGAGGGAAGGAAGTTTCTGGGCAGCAGAAGCTTTACCACCATTCACTGTCACATGGGGAGGGATTGCAACATGCTGGACCTTTACTAATAACATCTTGTCCCATTTGGATGACAACCCTGTGAAGTAGATATGATCATGCCAGGGAAACTGAGGCTGAGTGAGGCCTGGGGCCATGCCCAAAGTTGGGCTGCTGTCCAGTGGTAAGGCACAGGCTAGCCGTGTCGGCCCTAAAGGGCACCCCTTTACATACGCCCAAGATACAGGTCATGAGGCTGCACCCTAAGCCACAGCCCAGCGTCCCCCAAGCTCAGCATGAGTTTGCATCTGCTCCTTCCCTGGAAAGTCATTTATTTACATAAATGACTAATGATCCTGGGCAAGGGCTCCTGTCGGGCCACATGTTCTGCTTTTTAAAATTCAGAGCCTAGGTCAACTGTTTGATAGAAGAATGAAAACATAATGCAAATTCCAAATAAAGCTGATACGCAGAGAAACTGCCTGTTAACTTTCCTTACTTGTAAATCATATTTTCAGTGGAAGACTGTTCAGTTTAAAGATAAACATGACATGACTGGAGGAGAAAGAGGATAGCCCCTCCCTTTAAGTTCCAAGATAATTCAAGACATCAGTTAACTATTGAGCGATTAGAGAAGGTGTTTGGGGAGCTGACCTTGACCTAGTATCCTCAAGTCACCTTCCCCTCCCTAAGGCCTGGTATACTTCATGTTACTGGCAGTCGACATCTGTCTGGCTTATGAAGAACGAGATAATCACATTCATTTTGGGGCCTCAGGCTATGAGCACCTGAGCATGTTAATATCAATTAAAATACCCAGCACCCATCTGCTGAGGTCAGTACTATTAAAAGTCAGGCGTGGCTGGGCGCAGTGGCTCACGCCTGTAATTCCAGCACTTTGGGAGGCTGAGGCTGGTGGATCTCTTGAGCCCAGGAGTTCAAGATCAGCCTGGGCAACATGATGAAACCCTGTCTCTACTAAAAATACAAAAAATGAGCCAGGTGTTATGGTGGGCGCCTGTAGTCCCAGCTACCCAGGAGGCTGAGGTGAGAGAATCACCTGAGCCCTGGAGGATGAGGTTGCAGTAAGCCATGATCGGAGTGAGATCTTGTCCGAAAAAAAAAAAAAAAAAGAAAAGAAAAAGAGTCACGAGTCAGGAGTCAGGAGTCAGACGTACATGCCTGTATATCAGACCATATTTTAGAAATTTGCTTTTAAAAGTTACCCTTGTGACTGAGACTCAAAAGGAAACTTCCAGGATGAATGTTCAAGCTTCCAGATTGAATCTATTACCCATGTGATGTAGGGTATGGATAAAAATCTGTAGCATGGGTTTTAAATAGATACCTTCAGCTGTGTAAGCTCGCACATATTTGTGCGTGTGTGTGTGTGCGTGTGTGTGTGTGTGTACATCTTGAAAACTGCATGGATGTGAGCAGTGTTCTATTAATGCCACAATTTTTCTGCAGACCCCAAGCCTCAGGTCAGAAGCTGTGTCTCTAATAGGTACAGCTCCTTTAGTCCCTAGATTAAATTGCTCTCAACCCTTGCTACAGGAGCAATTTAACCATGGCAATGTAATCTTGGAACTAGAAGAGCCAGCTGCAACGTCATCCCCAGGAATCTTGTGAGGAAGGCAGAATCCTAGGCCCCACCCCAGACCTACTGAATTAGAATCTGCATTGTGCTGAGATCCTGGGGTAGTTGAATACCCACAGGTGTTTGAGAAGCTGAGAAATGCTGCTCTAGCCCACAAATGTGGATGATCCTCTCTTCTATTCTCTTTACAGTATGTTTCTAAGGTCCTTTAGATCCTTGTTTGGCAGATTTTGTAATTCAACATGGTAAGGGGCTGAGTATTTAGACACTTGTTTGGATTTCTAATGTTTGTTTGGCGTCGTGTCTATAGTTTGGGTTTCCTTGGTTAGTTGCATTCTTACCACTTCATTTATCAACACCTTCTCTGGAGAGACGGAGAATTACAGACAAAATGGATTTTGGTAGCTAGAGGAACATGGGAAGCTGGCAGGATCTGGCTACATGTGGGACTGAAATCCAGGCTGCCGTCCTGCCCAGCTATGCTCAGGCCCTAACAGGACATTTTCACAGAAGATTTGGGACTGAGCTACAACACTGCCTTCAATTCCAGTGGCTGCCTACACTTGCAACCACTTTTTGTTTGACCAAACAACCGTTCCCCTCCAAAAGTCTAGATAAAATATATTTAAAATCATGTCGTGACACTTTGACTTTTTACATAAATGACGAATGCACTGAAAGGTCGGGTTGTTTTTAGGATCTATTTTCCTTCTTGGATGTATCCTATTTCCAGCTTGATTCTCTTGTGTTTTCTTAAATCTGCTTTTTGTCGGCTCAGTGTGAAATCAACTCAAGTGTCATTCTGAGACCCTTTCTCTTCCCTTCCTTCTCCCCTCCAGAACCCCCCCAACCTGCCCCATCTCTAGCTATGCACACAGCCTCTATCCCAGACCCCTGCCCCATCCTGACAGATGCTTATGCTCAAACACTCTTCACTGGGTCCTAAGTCTCAACCTGGAAACCTCAACGTCACTGTTCACCAACAAAAAGTAAATCTATTACAACTCACATCCCTGCTTTGCTGTTTTTAAGGCTTTGCTTGTGGAAATGAGGGTCTGCAAAGCGCACTAAGAAAAAGCCTGACAGAAATCCCAGCGACGTTTCAGATCAGGGGAGGAAATCTGTCCCAACCTCATCCATTTGGAGGCAGCGGGAAAGGGGAAGGGGTCTTCCGGGACTCCAGGGTGAGCCAGAGCCCTCCTGTCTCCTGTGTGGATCCACATCCACATTTATGATGTGGGCAGTGTGTTCTCAAGCTATATGGAAAGCAACTTTTTGTAAGGAGAATAATATTTTTATTGCATGGGATGAGGAGCTATTTTTGTAAAGGAATCCTGAAGTGAATAGTTTGTACAATGAGGAACCCTCCTGTGCTGCAAATGTATTTAACTTAATAAAAGCCTACATTTGGATCTCAGGGTTTCTTAAAACAATCCACACACCACATACAGGGATAAATACATTTCTGTACACACAGGTACATTAGATAGGGTAATGCCAGCAGCTATACCAATGAACCCCAGCATACCAGTGCCTTAGTGCTCGTGGAACAGTCCTGGTTGGCAGGCTCTCTCCTTTCCCTTGTGATTCAGAGACCCTGGTTCCTTCCATCTCACGCTCTCCACCATTCCCTGAGACCTTGGAGGGCCCGGCGGCCTTGGCATTCAGCCAGCAGACAGGGAGAGCGGCCTGAGTGAGATCCATAATGCTTCCCCTCTCCTCCCACTGGTGAGAGCTGGATCTAAGGCCATGTCGGGCTGCAGGGGGGCTGGGCCATGCAGTTTTTGGCCACAACGCCACAGCATGAAGAGGAAGCACTACATTTTGGTTGACAGATGTCATTTCCTTATGCATGGGTTTAAAAAGCAAATTTCCTCTAAGATGTCTGAACTCCTACATGGAAGTTTGAGTGACTGGTGGTACCTTTAGTTTTTGGAGAGTGAATTTGAGACCCCAGGGAAATTTATTTGCATTCTGGCAGATGTGAGAGGAGAAAGAAAGATCTCAGGGACTCCCCGGGCTTTGTGAAGAGTGCTTTTATTCATTTTTTAATCACTGTGGTATTGACTTCATTTTTTTTTTTTTTTAAAAAGCAAGCCAGTAAGCAGAAGTTAACTGCACAGAGGCAGCTTTGTGGCCTGTTGTCAAAAGAGAGGAGTCTGGAGGCTGTGGGGCCATGAGGCCATGTCTGTCATGGGGCTACAGCCTGTGCACTCATCATCTGTGTTATCCTGGGTCTGGTTCTGGTTTCTCTGGCATCTTTGGGTTCCAGAGGAGCCTTTGTAGAACTGACCCGGGGCTTAAGCCAGCTTTGCACTGTTTACACTTCCCTGGATTTCATAACTTTACTGGAACCTGCAAATAGTTTGTTTTTTTCCTAAAACACAGATGTACCAAGTTCTTATGAAACTAAAAGGAATCCACTAACCAAAACCCATCTCCAATCTCATTTGTTGTGAGTGCAAATGTCACATTTAAGGACTGGAAAGTACTTGGCTTTTGGCCTGGAGACATGGGACCCTAGAAGGAGGAACCAGTGGAGAGTCCCACAGACTTGGGTTTCACCCTTCTCTGCCACCTGACAGCATTTGAACTTGGGCGAAAATTGTAACTTCTTAGGGCTCAGTTGCCTCATCTGTAAAATCGTCCACCTTGCAGAGTTGCTCTGTGGGCTGGAGACACAGAGAATGGGGACCTCTCCTGTGTGTTTAGTAAGTGGTGGGCGGGAGGTGATTTTCATGGAGTCCATGCCTTCCCTCTTCACTTCCTTTGGAAAGATTCCTCCCCAGCCTGCTCCTCACTGCTTTGAGCACTTTGCACACAGTTCTCTGTTCCAAATCCCAGACCTGGATCTGTAACCCCAGCTTACCTGCTCTGTACACTCCTTCTTGTTCTCTTACCTATAGGACAGCTTCCCTCCAGGGTCTCATAGGCCCTGAAAGTACACACGCCAGACACTGATCTCTTTTCTCCCCACAGGGTATCTCCTCCTGCCTCCCCGTGCCTGCTTCACCCATCTGATGTCTCGGGTGCCTGGGTGGCAACCTCGGAGTCATCTTTACTTTTCTTTTCCTGCCTCTGATTACATCCTTTCTGCTCCTTGCCAGCCCCTTACTCTTGCCTCCCGCATCCTCGATGGTGCCCGTTCATTTTCCATATTAAAGCCGGATGCATTTTCCTACCACTCTCCTTTCCTTGGCAGCCTGCAGAGATGGCCGGCTTCTCACCAGGGAGACACTTGTTGTAGGACGCCAGCTCTAAATGTCATGAGTCAGAAATAAATTTCTAGCCCCCTGGTCAGGGTCTTGCGGTCTAATTCCACCTCATTGTTCCTCCTTTAGCTCCCTTTCCTCCCCAGCTGAAATCATTCCGGTTCAGTCCAATGGAGCAAAACTTTAGCCAGTGGAAGCTACTCACATTCACCGCAGAATCCAGCTCTCCGGTCCCCATTCTGCTTTCTGGACTCATCTACTTTACTGTTGGATTACTCTTGCCGGGAATGCATTGTTGACTCCCTACTCTTTAATCTTGTCTAAGCCTCTTCTCTCCTCTTATTTACAAAATCTTTCATCTATTGGGTGTTGTCAGTGTGAGTCAGGGTAGAGTCCCGGAGAGTGGTAAGTGCAAAGAAAACAGGTCAAATGTATTAGGGTTGAAAAATAAATGTTAGAGTTTCTTAAACATTCAAAAACCTCGCTTCTTTAGGTTTTAGAGTTCAAATGATAAATTTCATTATTCTACCTACTAATTTAATTTTACAACTTATTAATTACATCCCATAAATATTTTAAAGTGCATGTATGCATCTCATGTATTTGATAGTCTTAAGTTCTCCCAAAGCTTGTAACAAACAAGACCTCTCCAAGAACTTAGAATGTTCTTTGAAATCAGATAAATGAAACGTAGAATGCATGTTCAACCTATGTAAAAGCTTACACAAATCATTTCATACCTTTTGACCAATATCCAGATTCTAAAGTTGAATACCCAATTATACACTTTACACTGGAGTCACCAGGCTAATCCACCGGGCTTGCCAGCACTTGCAAAATATTACAAACCTTTTAAAGGTGAAATACACACCAACGGCTCACCAGGGTTAATATAGCTCTGCATGGGTTTGGCAGACTCCCTCATTTCTCAGATGAATTCTCACCTCCTGTGTTGAAACGCTGGCCCATCTAAACAGCAAACAAGTTGAGATGCCCATTGCAAGGACCTACTAGAGGGATATGGGGCTAAGGCTCAGGATCTAAGTCAGCACAGCCACGTTTATTTGATTGTAACATGAATGCCCCTACTTACCAAGTGATTGGTCTATCAGACCATGGTCCTTAGATCAAAGGTACACGTCACCCCGCTCTGGGTCCCTTCAAATCTGCACTCCCTGGGTTTCCATTTCTGATTCTCCTCTTCACCCCCTCTCATCTAGGCTTTAATGACCCTCCATGGGCTTCCCATCAGACCCTCTCCTTCGCATATAAATGGCTAGGGCCTCTTTTGTCATCACAGAGAATTTCAGTGGAAGGACTTCTGTGTCCTTCCCAGATTCTTCTTGTCAAACAAGCCCCAAATGTTGAGAGATGTTAAGATGTCATGGACAGAATTCTGCCTCTCCTGCGGACTCTGCCTCTGGGTTTGTGCACCGTAGTCCTGCCGAGGACAGAGGTCTGGGCAGAAAGGAGTGCTCCTCTGTCCATGATCTATTGCAGATGGCAGCATTGCCTGTCAGATCCCACATGCCTTTGAAATTGCAGCGGGTCGTCTGCGATCCACCTCCCCTCCTCCCCGCCCCCACGGTAGCCCACATGTTTTAGGTGAGTAATAACTAACTGAGGTCCTGCTGGATGCATTTGCCTGTGAGAGAGGGCCAGAAAAGGGGAGTGATTAGCTCAGGACCATACAGAATCGATGCCCTCACCATAAACTGTGTCACATTTGACATACTTTCTCTTTCTAGTTTAGCTGCTGACATAGGACTAACGGGCTAGCTCTTATCCTCATATTCTGAAGGTGCTTTTTAGCTATAGGAACACTAATTTATATTCCCCAAGTGAGAGAGACTTTGAGCTCTTAAACCGTCATCACAAGGTCGGTTCCCGGGGTTAACAGTGATCATGGAAAAAATTTCACTTCTTCATTCATTGCAGCTCAGTGAGGTTGTAAAAATTACATAAATTGCATTTAGTAGTTCAGACTCCAAAAAGGGGGTGGCATTTTGTTGTATTTGTTTTATTTGTTAGGCATTTTTAGTAGCAAGTTAAGAGAAAATTCAGAAAACTTGAGATCGCACGAGGAGGGCAGAGACTATATGGGAAGATATAGGAGTTACTCATAGAGTCAAAAAGAGCCTTGCAAAGTGAATCCTGGGAAAGCAGAGATGGTCAGCCCGTGCCAGCCCTGGTTCCAGGAGTGCAGGGAAAACAGCTGAAACAGAGTAGAGGGGGACACAGGCCTGTGGACAGTGACAGTAGTAAGCATGTCATTTCTGGATTTGTAGTCCCCTTCCAACGTGCCCACACTGTGAACGCAAACTGAACCAGCCCTAGAGAAACTGCTGGTGGAAGGGGAGGTATGTTTTCACGAAAGGATTTCTGCTTCTGGACTACATGATGTGCTAAGTCACAGAAGCGTGAGGAGGAAGAAATGAGAATAAACGGATATCTTGAAGGACAGAAAGGGGCCTGTGTGTGGAAATGAGTTCCTTTACCCTTCGAGGAAAGTGACGCAGTCCCTGCCTAGAGGGCGGCTTCCCTGCAGACGCCAGTGATGGGCTGGACTACCTGTAACTTGTGGCTCCTTTCAGCGACCAGCCTCACTATCCTCTTGTTTTCAAACAGGATTGGGATTTATTTCAAACCCATCATGGGATTGAAACTTTGTCCTAAGTCAGTGACTGCTACATTTCCAAGTACTTTCGAGGAGACATATTTTCATGTATTTTTGGCATCGCTCTGGATTTCAACTTATACACCCAGAAATGTCACATTTAGAGGCCCCTTTATTGAGTACATTTGATCTCAAGTATTCCAGGTCTGGGGACGGATCTGGCTGGAAAATGTTCAGACACTGAAGTTTCTAGAGCCTGAAGATGCTCCCCTATCAGGTACCAGGATGAGCCAGATTTCATTCTCTGACTCTACATAACTTCTGACAAATGAAATGAAGTTTGCATTTTTGGCCAACCATGGAGCCTGCTCAGTGTCTGATGTTCTTCTTTGAAGACTGAGGATGTGACCTGATTGTTCTCTCCCTCCTTTTTCTAGCTACATTTTTTTTTTTCTAGCTGGTTCTCACACGGGTTTTCCATGGCCTCTCTCTGACTGTGGGGACTGGCTGTTTCCCAGGCACAGCACCTTGGCTTGGGGGAGCCGTGAGAACTGATTAGCGTCTTTTGAAGGAGGCATTGGGCTTCTGCAATGAGAGAATCTTTGTGTGTGGGGAGCGTGGGAACTTTTCCTTTTGTTGGCTCAGGAATGAAGTTGTTGTGTAAATGGACCAAGAGACCTAAGGAAAGGGACAGTCCTTTTGGCTGGTGGGTCCTCTCCACTGACAGATCCAAACAACAGAGTGGAAAATGTACCACGAGAAGACTCTGCTCATTGCCTGGAACCCAGTAGCCCCTGTGGCTGATGTTGGCACTCGCCTCACCAGAGTGAGCCTGGTTTTCCTGATCATTTGGCCTTCCACAATAAGGACAATTTAAGAGATTATTTCGCAATGTTAACTACTTCCTTGAGTAATTTTGTTATCTACATTTCTCCTTTCTGACCAGTAGTAGAATCCATTTATGTTTCCAAGATGTTGCTACTTAGGATACAATTATTTCTAAGAAATACAAGCGACATTGCTTTGTAGAATGGGAACCCTGTTCTACCGCCCTACAAGGACCTGTCCTGAGAGAGCTGGGGGGATGCAGTCTTAGAGGAGGTGAGGGCATGCACTGAGTGGGTGGAGGGAATCAAACAGCTGCCAGAATAAATACCAGATGAAGCTCCTGGGCTTCTTGAGGGGTAGAATTTCCTCTGAGCTCTCTGCAAGACCCCGGCCACAACCATTCATCTACTTAATGCATGGAAGCAAATCATATAAAAAGCCAGACAGATATTTTCTCTGAATTGAAAACTGGATTTAGAGACTAGATTAAGAAATATTGTCTTTGTCATGTGAATCTCTTTGGAGAGAATCATGTCCCCACTCTATGGCAATGCAGCAGATCCTGACCATGCATATTGGTGTGTCCTTCCTGCTGTCTTGGGGAGACCATCCCATCAGGATGGAGCACAGATCTCTCACCCATCTCCCTGCTCTCCCATGCACCCTCCTTCTTGCCTGCTCTTTCTGCTCCCCATGGGCAGCCCCTCCAGCCAACAAACTTTTTATCTCTCTTTATTTTGCAAAATCATCACCTCCAACATAAAACTAGAATTTGGCAAACAATCACAAGTCGGCATAAAGCTCTTAAATTGACCTGTTTTCGATTAAAGCACAATATGGGTTTTACAGTTTGCCTCAGGTGACCATTTAAATGCCTTGAATAATGAAATGAAAAACTGGACAGACTAAAATAAGAGTCCTGTCTGCTTGTGACAGTAACGAATGATCCCTCATTGCCTCTCACACAGCAGCAGTCAGGGTTCCCACCACCCTTTCTACTGATTCTGAAGTCAGTCCTAGTCCATAAATTATCAGGGAATTTGGTGAGTTTTCTCTTTTAATGTCAGTCTGTTTATTTGATTGGTAGTTTATTGACTGGTGGTTTCTGGACTTAACCCATCCTATTAATGTGTTGCTTAGTTGAGCACAATAATAAATAGAACTTTTGTTTACTTTTACATCCAAAGATAAATGTTGAGTGCTATTAAAAACTTTTCTAACATAGTAAGGCCTCCAATGAGAAATTTTCCTTCAGCAAATCATAAAACTGGGTCTAGAAGTGCCAACCCAAGTAAAATTACTGATGAAGTAGTCATATAGTTGTTATTTTTCCTTCATCTTTTCTATGCGCTTTGTTTGACACTTATTGAGGATACAGTTGCTGAAGAACAGCTGGGTAGGACAAAGGCTCTGTCATGCATTAACTCATCCACCCATTCATTTATTCACTCATCTATTGAGCATCTGCTATGTGTCAGGCTCTATGCCAAACATTTTATTCAGGAGCCAGTATATCAATAACTATAGTGTAAGCTAAGTCATGCAATGAAAGACTTAGAGATAGACACGAAGCTGAATGTTAAGCCAAATAAATTGTTGGAAGATATATTAGTTATCTAAAATAGACTTAAAACAATAAACATTTATTATCACAATTTCTGTAGGTCCAGAATCTGAACATGGCTTAGCTTGATGTTTATGGTTCAAGACTTCTTGAGGTTTCAATAAAGGTGTTAGTCAGGGCTGCAGTCTCATCTGAAGGCTCAACTGGTTGGGGGTGGTGTCTGTATCTATGTGGTTATTGGCAGACGTTGGTCTTCACTACACTGGAACTCTTCAAAGGGTTATCTCATGACACAGAAACTAGCTTTCCCCAGGGTGAAGAACGTAAAAGAATGTGAGAGCTCTCAAGACAGACGCTATAGTCTTTTTCATAACTTAATTTTGGAAGTGATATTTCATCACTTGCCATATTCTTTGTTAGAATCAAGTCAGTAAATCCAGCTCAGATTCAAGTCAAAGGATTCCACAAGAGTGTGAGTACCAGGAAGCAGGGAAATTGGGAGCCATCTGAGAGGCTGCTTACCACAGAGGGCCTGTCAGTTAGGAATTGGGTTCAGCTGTTGCTGTTAACAGGCTCGACCTAAGTGGCTTAAACACAGAAGAGTTTTTTTTTTTTTTTTTCTAATGAGAAATCTGGAGGCAGATAGTTGCTGGCCTTGGCTCAAAGGCTGAGGTCACTGTGGTTCTTGTAGCCTTTCACTTATGGCCCTAAGCTGCTGGAACTCTTGCCATCATGTCTGCATTGTTCTGCATCAAGCAGCAGAACAACAAGAAAAGAACAGGGGGAGAAGAGAAAGAGGGCACCAGCCCATTGACTATCCTGTTCATCCCAGGAAGTACCACTCAACAAGCTCAACTCTCATTTCCACAGCCATCTCCAGCTGCTCAGGAGTCTGGGGAAATGTAATCACATGCACCATTATCCCCAAGTGCACCACTGCCTCCAGCCCCTTTCCACCTTTCAGTTATAGCCATAAACATCCAATTAGCCATAAACATTCAGCTAATCCATGTCCAGACTTGACCTACAGAAACTGTGACAGTAAATATTTATTGTTTTAAGTCTATCTTAGATCACTAACATATCCTCTACTTAACATTTCACTGGTGGTTAATATTCAGCTTAGTGTCTATTCTCAAGTTTTCCATCATATGTCTTTGCACCCTCTTCACTGAAATATTGGCTCCTGATTAGAACGCTCGAGTACCCTTCTTTTATACTACCAAGACTGCTCCTCAAGCTGATTTTGTACCCTGCAAGCCAGTGATGCCTCTATTAATGGTTGTCCTTGTCTTTTATGAGTTGATGTGACTGGGTGGGGGAGATTGAACACCCACCCTCACGCTGCTCACTCTCAAGTAAAGAAGCCAACATTAGAGTCTCAGGGCTATGAGAGGGAACACAGAAATCACAGTGCAACCTCCCAAGTACAGGTCAGGAAGCCTGGTTTAAATATTTGAAGGCAATGTTATGAAGTTCCCAGTGGGAAATGAACTTGAGAACTGGGTCATTCATATGTCCAACATCCACCTTCTGCATATCTGGAGTGCGCATGGCACTGCCTGGGGCCACTGCAGTGAATAAGAGAGATGAGAATCCAGGAAACTCCGAGAGACCCAGTCCCACCTGCTTTGCTGGCAGGGGCTTAGGACGCAGTCACTTTCCATTAAAGTCAGAGTCCTGGAGTCCCATCTGCTTAGCTTCTGCACTCCCTACAATGATGAGTGGTTAGCAGTCCGCATCCCAGAGAAAGACTGTCTGGGTGTGGGTCCCTACCTTGTCACTTCTGTGTCCCCTTGTGTGAGCTGCTGGACATCTCTGGGCCTCAGTTTCCTAATTTATAATGTGGCTGCCTGTCTGAGGATTACATGAGAAGATACATATTACTTAGCATAGTGCCAGGGGCATAGTAATAGCCCAACACTTATTAACCACGTAGATGATAGCTATGGAGATGATGGTGATGATGACAATGGTGATGATGATGATTCCGTTTCTATTCTAAGGTTTGGTTACAGTTTCCTAACTTTGGGAGATATGCCTATCTGTATATATCACAGCATAGTCTCTTTCTCTTATTGTAGAGAAAACACCTTCACATTATAGATGGACCACTTGACCTCCCTATCTCTCAGGGTAGAGGAGACTCCGGAATTCCTCCCGACAGGTCCAGATGCCCATAAAATTCTACAGGCAAGCAGCACCAAACTTATGAGCATACATGCGGTCCAAAATATTCTTTTAAAGTCAAAGCTGTCATTGCAGTTTTCCAGAAATAAAATGATATAAATTGTGCACAGGACTGCTTACCATACTTAACTCTTAACACAGCTGAACTTTAAACCATATTAACAGTACCAACCTGAGTTCTGGGTCCTGGGAACCAGGAGGAGATAAAAGATGAAGAAACAGGGAAGGAGAGGCCGGGTGCGGTGGCTCATGCCTATAATCCCCGCACTTTGGGAGGCCGAGGTGGTGGATCATCTGAGGTCAGGAGTTCGAGACTAGCCTGGCCAACATGGTGAAACCCCGTCTCTACTAAAAATACAAAAATTAGCTGGGTGTGGTGGCATGCACCCATAATCCCAGCTACTTGGGAGGCTGAGACAGGAGAATTTCTTGAACCCAGGAGGCAGAGGTTGCAGTGAGCTGAGACTGCACTGCTGCACTCCAGCCTGAGCAACAGAGTGAGACTCTGTCTCAAAAAAAAAAAAAAAAAAAAAAAAAGGAAAAAGAAAAAAAGAAAGAAAGAAACAGGGAAGGAGAAATGATTGGAAGAAGATGGATATGCTGAGTCACATTTTGAAATTGAGAAGTCTATCTGTGATCACTTGCACATGTTCCCCTCTGGGTAGTGTCTACATCCATGTCACTCTGCCATTCTTTTGCTGAAGCCATGCCCACCTTACCACGGGGTGCAGGGCAGTGAAGAAGCAGCAAGCTGTGAAGGCTGAGCCATACCTGGGAAGAGTGACTGCTAACATGTGTGTGTCCCTGGAGGCATTTGCTCCTTCACAAAGAAATGCTTGTGAACTCAAACTGGGTTCTAATTGTCAACATTCAAGGGAGCTTGCAAAAAGAGTCATTATTCAATAAACTATACCAAATACTACAATATGTGCCTGGCATGTTGTAGATGCTGGAGACACAGGAGTGGACAAATAAGCAAAGCCCCTGCCCTGTCACTGCATTTCTGCAGAAAAGATGTTCTGCTTCAGGGAAGCCAAATCACTCACCAGGAGGCTGGCCCCGAGTCCACTCTGGGGGTCAACACCCAGGGCTGCCCAGTGGGCTATGTCTGCTGTTCCCCTGGTCCTAGTCCACAGGCTTTTTGATACCTCCAGTGCGCTCACCATGTAGAAAGCAGAGGTCACTCTCCTGGGCAGCCTTTGTCATGTCTGTGAATAGGGGTGACTCTTTTCTGGGCATTAAAAGGAGCAGTCCCGCTATCTCACCATACAATCACTGGTGTAGTTTACTTTTTTATTCCGTGTCTGGATTTTTCCCCTGGGGCTGCAGCAGTAAGCCTGCTTCCTTGCTTCAAAGCCAGTGTGTGCTTCTGCAAGAAAGAACTTCTGGATCAGCGGGACCCCTTAACAGGTTGCAAGCTTGGTCCTGAGAGGGAGCAGGCAGCCAAACAATATTTGGCCTGTCCTTCCCCTCCACGCCAGCCTTAGTTCTGGTTCCTGCTCAGTAGGCGAGCGGCAGCCCAGGACTTCGGACGGAACCTGATAACTTGTCTTTGTGTGATTAAGGCTGGGTAGCAGAGTCCACTGAGAACCATCTAAGCTGCGCCATAAAAATAGACCCTCGGCTCTTGGTACCAGGGAGTTTTAATAATGTGGAAAAATGCTTACGTTGTCATGTTAAGTGAAATAGAGTCCTAAGTAATGTATACAGTGTAACTACAACTATGTAAACAGAGAGAGAGCAGAAGGAAATATAGGAAAATATTAATAGTGTGTGGCTTTGGAAGGTGGGATTAATACACTCTACTTGGCTGGGCTCAGTGGCTCATGCCTGTAATCCCGTCACTTTGGGAGTCCCAGGTGGGCGGATCAAGAGGTCAGGAGTTCGAGACCAGCCTGGCCAATATGGTGAAACCCTGTCTCTACTAAAAATACAAAAATTAGCTGGGCGTGGTGGTATGCACCTGTAGTCTCAGCTACTGGGGAGGCCGAGGCAGAAGAATCACTTGAACCCGGGAGGCAGAGATTGCAGTGAGCCGAGATCATGCCATTGCACTCCAGCCTGGGCGACAGAGTGAGACTCCATTTCAAAAGAAAAAAGAAATACACTTTACTCTTCTACATTTTCTAGGTTATCCCCAGGCAGCATTTATAACTTTTATAATCATACAAAAATAAACTTTATATTATAATATACATATTTTGCATATTTTAACACTTTTCCCCAGCTTTAAGAATATGTGATAGAAGAAATTTATGTTACTCTAACGAGCAGCTGCTATCTTGGTTAATTCGTATTTTTTCACAATTAATAATATAAACGTTAAACAGAAACTGATGGGAGCAATTGTCCATTGGGTAATTAGTGGGCGAAATTGCCCAGGAAATGAAAGCAAAACAAAAACAATATGAAAATAAAAACAAAAAATCCACAAACTACATCAGAAATGAATTCCCTCTTTGGGACATGCTGAAAAACATCCTGGGTAAAATCAAGGTATTTTGCAATTATTTTTCAAGTAAATATTGTACAGAAGAATGCAGTGACCAATGCTGCTTTCCTTTACTGCTTTGCAGGTCTGTCTGGAAACTTTAGTGGCCAGAGAGGCGGCCTGCAGGCTCAGGGATAACTGTCTTGCTAACAAGGAACTTAGCAAGTTCCCTGTTGCAGTTTCCTGCTATGAAAATGTGGGGTAGTTTTGTGGGAAACTGCTAGTTCCCTAGTCAATTTTTGAAAGAAGAGAATAAGGAGGTTCACCAAATTGCAAATTATGCTGGGGTTACAGTCACACCGCAGAATTTTACAATGTGGTACCCAGAGTTGACAAGGATGGGGCCCACTGTATCAATTACACTTAGGGTTGGTTGTATGTAGCAGAAACCTACAATAACAAAGGCTCAAATACAAGACATTTTATTCTTTCACATAAAAGAAATCCAGAGGATAGTGAGTCTGGGGTTATCTGGCCACTGCTCATCCCTGCTAACTCAGGCTCCTTCCGCCTCTTCACCCTGCCTCCCACCGGTGGAGGCTACCCCCACCTGCAAGGGCGATAACACACGTGGAGTTGTTCTAGAAAGAATTATTTTGTGCCCAGCTGAAAATCAGGGTCTTGATTTTCAGGGAAGAGGGGAGAACACATGTGGGGTTAGGCAACTGCTGTGGCCATAACTGGAATATGTTGAATGTTCTGAGGTCTCCAGGGGGTGCATGGCAGTCTCTCAGTAGTGTGCAATGCGGCCTTTCTGGACCCAGAGGCCTATAAACAGATAATAAAGCAATAAATTGGCTGCCCCACACAGCTCGGTACCCTGCAGGAGAACAGGGGCAGGATAATAGCAACAGCACCACCATTCCAAGAGGAGCAGACGGGAGGCACACGGGGGCTCCCGCCCAGCTACAAACCTTCTGAGCATGCAGCAGCAGGCCTTTCCCCCAGATTTTCTGGTTTATCCCTGGGGAGCCTCTCTACTCGCTGTCCTCTGGGGCCCCTAACTTGTGCTCAGAGAGACCCTCTGGCCTCTCACTCTGGATAGCTGTGTATGATATGGGATTAGGGACATGCCCTTAGTGGGGTCTGCACAGCTCCTCCTGCCCACTTGCTGCTGCTGAAGGTTGGAGATTCCACAGTTGAATAGTCAAATGCCTTTTTAAAAAAATTGAGATGTGGTGGGGCACAGTGGCTCATGCCTGTAATCCTAGCACTTTGGGAGGCTGAGGCCAGAGGATCCCTTGAGCCCAGGAGTTTAAGACCAGCCTGAACCATACAGTGAGATCTCAGCTCTACAAAAAACAAAACAATTAGCTGGACATGGTGGTACATGCCTGTGATCCCAGCTACTCAGGAGGCTGAGGTGGGAGGATTGTTTTAGCCCAGAAGGTCGAGGCTGCAGTGAGTTGTGAACTCACCACTGCATTCCAGCCTGGGTAACAGAACCAAACACTGTCTCCGAAAGAGAAAAAGAAAAAAAAAAAAAAAAAAAAAAAAGGGAGGGCGGTGAAATTCAGGTAGCATAAAACTACCATTTAAAAATGAACAAATTCAGTAGCATTTAGGACAACCACAACATTGGACAACCACCACTTCTATCTGGTTCCAGAACATTTTCCTCACCCCAAAAGGAAACCTTGTACTCATTAAGCAATTATTTTTATTCCCGCCTGCCCCCAGCCCCTGACAACCACTAAACTACTTTCTATCTGAATGGACTTGCCTATTCTGAATATTTCATATAGGTGGAATCATGTAGTGTGTGTCCACTTTGCATAATGTTTTCAAGGCTCATCCATGTTGAAGCATGTATTAATATTTCATTCTTTTATGGCTGAATAATATTCCAATTTATTCATAAAATATATTTTTAACTCATGGTTTCTTTGACAAATTGGGATCCACAAAAACACAGTCAGCTTCTGACCTGCTTGCTTCTCATCAGCTCCCTGGCTGCAGTCACACTGAATTCTTGCCAAGACCTATGCCTCAGACCTGCTTTATTGCTTTTCTTTTGTGCCCCTTCCCTCACTCTCATTTGATGGAATGGCGGCTACCTGGACTCTTCCTGGAACACCATATGGCAAAGGCCGGTCCTTTCCCTTCATCTCGTTCTGAGCCGCTTCAGACCCTTGACCACTCAAAGGCCAGCACAGTCTCATCTCTCACTATTTGGGATTTATAAGCAGTTGACATTTCTGACTTTGCAAAGCCCTGAATTTCGGAACTCTATTCCTTTCCTAAGAATAACAACTGCATTGACTTCTAAACATCGTTGGTTGCATCATCAAGGGGAAAAATAAACCAAAAAAAAAAAAAAAAAAAAACCTCAAACCTCTGCCAGTTAAACCATGTCATGCCATATACTGCAAGTGCCATTACAATGTGAAAAAGAAATTTGCACCGCAGAATTGATGGCGTGCAGTAAAACTACCGATATGAATGGCTGACATTAGTTGAGGTCCTACGTATTGTGAATCCTTGGAGAGGGATGTCAGTATTGTTATCTTTCCTTTACAGAGGAGGCAGTGGAGGCAGAGTGAGGTTCACACCCAGCAGCCCTCACTCAGAAGGCTTCTACTTGGGTAGAGCTTGCATTGGCCAAACCTCATCCGCTTGCCATTCATTCGGTCATTCAGTGACAAGGGTTTATGGTCACCTGTGGGAGTGTGTGTGTGGCAAGGGTGGAAAATTTCCCTCTTGGTGTTTTCAATTTAGTGGAGGAGTAAAGCTTTGCAGCAAAATATGAAAGAGATCATTCAGACATTCAGGGACTCAGGTGAATGCAAAGGAGTTGGGGAAAGCTCCGCTTAGGAGGTGACATTTGAATCAGGTTTTCAAGGCCAAGCAGGAATTTGCTTGGAGAAGGGGGCTGGAGGAGAAATGACCAGGCTGGGGGTGGCAGGAGCACAGGTATAGGCAGGGAGAGAAGAAGAGGGGCTTTTGGTTTGAGACCCTGCAAGGAGGTAGCATGGAGGAAGGGGCTGCAGGGAGCTTTGGGGTTGGGGAGAGAATGCAGCTGGAGGAGTCCCTGATGTCACTTGGGTATTATTAATGCCAATAATAAGCTTATATAGAATGACCTGCTCACTACAATAAACAGTCATAACTGTGGTGCTCTAATCAACATGACAGCATTGGAGACTCTACTCCAACTCACTTGGGTCTAAAGGTGATCAGTTTTTCCCCGGCCAAAGCCCAAGGGCAGTCTCGCTCCTCTCTCCCTCCCCTGGCTCTTGTTCCTCTGTGTATGACTGTGTCCCTCCAGCCCATGACCCATAGAGAATGCAGACCATCTCTCTGCCAGTGTTGGAGACCAGATCCCATGGAAGGGCACTCATGTCCAACCTGGGGCCCCCTGACTTGGCAGACACTACTAGTTGACAACAGATACCCTTCTCCCCTTCTTGCTTAATTTAAAAACAATTCTATTTCAGATGGCATTGTGTCAGTGAAAAGGCCACATTTTCTAGACTAGTCTGCAACTAGGAGAGCCCAAGTGATCTAGTTCCATATGTGGAACCATTATGTGGAATTTTCAGTAGGCTCCATCATGGTGGGAAGGGATGGCGTTACACATTTTCCTGTCCTCCCTCACTTCCTCCTACTGTCAATATGGGGAACATGGACTTGCTGGTTGGAGTGCCAGCAGGCATCCTGGGCTGTGAAGTCACTTTGAAGATGAAAGCCAGGCTCCGGGATGGTGGATCAGGAAGACAGGCGCCCAATTTCCTGGTAATGCTTTGGGGCTGCACCCTCGGCCTGTGCTTCTTATGCCAGGCTACTTTTACATGAGAGAGAGAGAAAAAAAAGCCCTGAATTAATGCATTGCTGTTTTTTTCCAGAAATGTGCAGCCCGACCTAATGACAGGTGATTTAGGGTGGGAAGCAGAGTAAGATAACAGAACTACAGGACCACATGAAGGGAAGGAATGGGTCCCCCAGGAAAGGGTGCAGTTTGTTAGACAGAACGATAGCATATCCACTACAAAAAGCTGCCATTTGCTGGGCGCTGAGGGCCTGGCCCTCTGGGAACCTCACCATCTGCATCATCTCACTTCATCCTCACCACAGTGGGGGCACAAGGACCCTCTTATGACCAGGGCTATTCTCAGTTTACACATGAGGAAACAAAGGCTCAGGACGGGTTCTTTCTCAAGGCCGGTGGGTTGGGAGCTACTTTCCACTCTGGGTCTGTTTGACTCAGGGACAAATCTTGAAGCCCCGCAAGGGCACCGAGAAGCTGTGCAGATGTGAAAGCTGGAGTGGCCTGATCAGATCTGTGACTTTGTGTCATCACAAAAGTGAAAGAAGCAGTTCACAGAGGGGAGCGGAGTGTGCAGGTCAGAGGCAGGAAGAATAGGCAGACACTGTGATGATGACAGGCTGTGAAGAGGTGGGCGATGCCTGCGGTGGGAGGGACTGTGTTGAGCCCAGTGCTGACCTGAGAACCTCCTCTCAGGCCCTCAGTCAGGCTGGCCCCTGTTAGACAGGAGATTTGACTCGCCGGTTCCCATTAATAGCCCCTATAGATGAATGCACTCTATCAAGTCAATGTCTGAATAAATTCAACAACTCACGAGTAGCGGTCAGGAAGTGTGCTGATTTTTTTTCAATACAGATAAAGTTTTTAATTACAAACTTTTCAGAGGGCAAACTCAGATTGCTTAGGGTGTGTGTGCCCTTGTAGTGTTTTTGAGGGAGTCATTAGGGGCATGGAATAATTAAGTGAAAATTAAGAAGCTATTAAAGAATCACTCAGCTAAGAAACAAGATGGTATATCAGATCAGGCTCCATCTGATCTCTTGGCAGTATGCGTTAGACCACAGGGTTATTTAGGTGTCAAGGATTTTGTTTTGCCAGTTATCAAGTCTAAGAAACTTCCCAGTTACATCAAATCAAGCAGATAATGAAGGCTATCATCCACCTTTGCTTACAACAAAAAGAAACCACTTATAAGTTCTTCCTGTTAGCCAAAACTGAAGAATTTAAAGTGCCTTGGCTTTTAATAATAGTTTTACTTTATGGTTTTCTTGCTAGTATTTCAAACACATAGTCTGTCTTCACCAAACTAGAGATAGTTGATATCAAGAAAAACGTGTTCGCCCGGACTGAATGACGTCATTGCACACTCAGGGACCATGCACTCTTTAGCAGCACCCACCTAATTCCATGCTGTCCTGCCTTCTCCATTTGTAGGATAACTGCAGTACTCAGAAGCTGGCTGGTGGAGCCCAGGCCTCTATCATTCAATTGCCATCACTGTACTTGGTGGGGCCTCAAAGGATGCTCCAGATCCCATTTTCCTGCTTCCCTTTTTGACAGCGTTGTCTATGGGTGCTGCACCCATTCCCTGCTGCCAAGTTCCCATGCCTCACTCATGGAGGCTGCCGGGGTCATCTCCCTGGTCACTTGGCCTCCCTGTGGCCAGGCCAGTGCATCCTACTCTGCTCCTGTCTGACTTGACCTCTCAGCACTGCTGGCAGGTGGATCACTCCTGCCTTCTTGAAATCCTCACTCCTTGGCTTCTGAGCAGTGATTTTCTTGGTTTTCTTCCAACCTCACTGGCTGAGGTGCTGGGTTCCCTTCTCATCTCTCTCCACATGTTCTCTCTCGCTCTCTCATCCAGGCCAGGTCTTTAATTCCATCTATAGGACATTAACTCTTGAATCTGCCTCTAATATTGACTTTTCCCAAGAATTCTAAGCCTACTCAACATCTCCACATGGATATCTGATAGGCACGTCCAAATTAAGATGGCCAAAACCAAATCTGGGATTTCACACCACCCATCTCTGTAAGTGGCACTCCTCAGTTACTCAAACCAAAAATTGAAGGGTTATGCTTGATTTATCTCTCTCCATCACTGCCCTCAAACCCAATCCATCTAACAACTCTATCTCCAAGACATTACTCAAACAGGTCCTCGTCTCTGTCTCTGCTACACTCATCAGACCCCAGTGGGACCCACTAGACTCCCTTGTTTCCACCTGGTCCTACACAAGGTCTCCACACTTAACAGTAAGAGTTATCCTCAGAGGCTGGGCATGGTGGCACACACCTGTAATTACAGCACTTTGGGAGGCTGAGGCAGCTGGATTGCTTGAGCCCAGTTCAAGACTGGGCAACACAGTGAAACCATGTCTCTATAAAAACTACAAAAATTAGCCAGGCATGGTGGTGTGTGTCTGTAGTCCCAGCTACTTGGGAGACTGAGGTGTGAGGATCGCTTGAGCCCAGGAGGTTGAGGCTGCAGTGAGCCATGATCACGCCGCAGAACTCCAGCCTGCAACAGAGCGAGACCCTGTCAAAAAAAAAAAAAAAAAGAAAAAGAAAAAGTTGTCCTCAGAAAATTCAAGTCAGATCATGTCACTCTCCTGTTTAAAAGCCTCCAGTGTCTCCTCATCACACCTGGCATAAAATTCAAGCTGCTTCCTTGCCACCTTCTCCAACCCCATCCTATCTTCTCTTGCTGTTGCTTAGTAAGCAGCAGCCATCCTGGGGACTCTTTCCTGTTCCTTTTTGTCTTGGGATCTTGGCGATAGCTGTGCTCTTGTCCTGGAATGCTGCTGGCTGGCTCCTGGATATCATTCAGATCTCAGCTTAAATGGCACCTCTCCAGAGTGACCTTCCTAGATGACCTGCCCATCTCAAGTACTTCCCTCCTACCCTATGCTAATTTTTTACACTGTTCGTGTCACTAGCTTGTACTTTTCCCATGTACTTATTTTCCGTCTCACCCTCCTAGAATGTAAGCTTCATGAGGACAGGGATCTTTTGTGTCTTCTTCTTGCTGTGTCCCAGGACCTGAGTTGGAGCTTGGCATCTGGTGTGTATTCATTAAAGATTTGTTGAATGGTTGAGTTCCAAACTTACTGTCTTCTGCTCCGTGTGTTCTGGTATCTTCTTTATTATGGTCTGCTTTGTTGAGTAATGTGTTATGATCATCGAGATTTACTCATAGGCACTGAGTTTCAAAAGATGATGCATATTTAGTGTATGATTCATTTATTTAAAATTCTAGACTTTTGACTGCGGCCTGTGACTCAAATACTGTATTGGTGGAAAAACTTTCAAATCATCAACCACACATATTTGGATTTTACCAGCTCCATGGCACCTATGAAAAATAGCCAGTACTTAGAGATTGTTCTTATTATCATCCTAGACTTTTGTGGATGTTAATTTTTAATTCTCATATAACCCTATGAGTATGAAACTCTTATCCCCCTTTTGTAAATCGGCTGAATGTGTCAGTTTTCTAATGCTGTGTAACAAATTCCTGCAAACGGAGTGGCTTTAAAACAAGCCACATCTATGAGTTCACAGTTCTGTGGGTCAGAAGTCTGGGCAGACTCCACTGGGTTCTCTGTTCGGGGTTGCACAAACTAAAATCAAGATGTCAGAGGGGTTGTGTTCATGTCTGGAGGCTTTAGGGGAAAATTGACTTGCAACTCATCAGGGTTGTTGGTGGAATCTAGTTCCTTCTGGCTATAACTCTGAGGTCTCTGTTTTACTGTTGGCTGTTAGCTGGGGGTTGCTCTTAGTGCTTAAAGACCTCCTGAAATCCTGACACAGGACCCTTTCCTGCTTTGAGTCTCTGACTTCCTCTTCTGCTTTCAGCCAGAGAAAACGCTCTGCAATTTTTTTTAATTTTTTTTTTTGAGACAAGGTCTCATTCTGTCACCCATACTGGAGTGCAATGGGATGATCACAGCTCACTGCAGCCTCTCTGAGTAGCTCGGACTATAGGCATGCACCACCATGTCTGGCTAAATTTTTAATTTTTTTTTATAGGTAAGGTCTCACCATGTTGCCCTAGCTGGTCTTGAGATCCTAGATTCAAGTGATTCTCCCACCTCAGCCTCCCAAAGAGTTGGGATTTCAGGTGTGAGCCACCACACCTGGCCAATGACTTGCTTTTAAAGGGCTCACCTGACTGGGTCAGGCCCACTCATCTATTCTCCTTATTTTGTGGTCAATTAACGTCGACTTTATTGTACTTACAAAATCCCCTCACAGTATTACCTATTATTAGTGTTTGACTGAAAAAGCAGAGACAGGAATCTTGGGGAAGCATCTTTAGATTTCTGTCCACTGCACTGAGGTTCAGAGAAGTTAGGTGATTTATCCAAGGTCATACAACCAGCAGTGGAAGCCAGATTCAAATCAAGATATTCTGGCCCCCAGAGTCTGTGACCTTAAATAATACCCTACAGTGTGATGAGAATCCAGTGCTGCCTTGGAAATCGTGCTGGGCAGATTTTCTGACAATCTGATGTAGTCATGCAGGTGAGATACACTGGGCTACTTTGTTCATAAGGACTGGAACGATCCATGGTGCCTTGTCTACTCACTCCCATCACCTCCGATGTAACTGAAGACAGACATGACCAAAGAAGTCAGGACTCTGCTTTTCAATGGATTGAACCCACGGATGCTGTACCATTTTCCACGAGTCAGCAGCACCATTTCCAGGTTTTAGCTGCCCCCAGAACTTGGTTACCCCTCAAATCCTTTCATCATCAGCATGAGTGAAATCAATGTGACTCCCATTAACAAGAATATTATTATTGTGCACATGAGAATTAAGCCCAAAATACAATCTGTGCTCACACAGGTTTGGTGATGGATGGATGCAGTGGTGCTGGCAGTGACTTGTTCTGGGTTTTGGAACTGATTTGCTCATCTCTGCCCAACTCACTTTCAGTGAGAGCATGCTGGTAGCTTGCAAGTGGCAATTGAGGGAGAATTTACACTAGAGAAATCAGAAAACACTACAAATTAGGGTTTGCTTTATTCATCTACATTTGAAGAAGTGATTGTTAAACATTTGCCAGCACACCTCTGGATGGATGGATGGTAGATGGAAGCGGTGAGAGCCAAGAGAGTTCAGGGATTCTAGCTTTCATAACCAGAAGCATGGACATTCTTGGAATGCTTAAGGGGGCGTGGAGGGAGGATCCCCAGCCTCAGCCCAGGAGAATGAGTCTTGTGAGCTGGGAGATGAAGTCTCTAAAGAAGTGAGAAGGGAGGCGATTTGAGCTAGGAATCTTCGCAAATAGCCCCAGGACAGAGGCAGAGGGGAGGAGAAAAAAGAACCATCAGGGCCAGGAAGATCAGTGGAAAACTGGAGGCCTCACAGAAAGCAAGTGGCTTGCTTGAGCAGAATGATGCCTCATGAGTTTCTTAAAAACAAAAAGATAGGGGTAAGGGGTGTTTATCTGTCAATACTTCAACCCACTCTCCGCGCCCAAATAATAGGGTGGGTGCATCAAATCTTGATAGCTATATATATATGAATACTTGTAGGGGTTGTTTAATTTAGGACCTTATAAAGACAATAAAATGCCTTATTGAGAATCACTAAACCAACACCCTGTAATGAAAATACTTTTTAGCTCATATAGATCGAGACACCAAACTTGACTATATAAATAGAGAGATATACCATGTTCATAGATTGGAAGACTTAACATAGTGAAGAAGTAGATTCTACCCAAATTCATCGATAGGTTTACTGCAATTCCTTTCAAAATCCAAGGGGGGACATTTTGTAGATATAAATGAGCTGATACTAGAATTCATGTAGAAAAAAAAAACAAGAATAGCCAAAATAATTTTGAAAAAAGAAGAATAAAGTTGGAGGAATCATACTACCTGATTTTAAGATTTGACATATAGCTGTAGTAATCAAGATTGTGGTATTGGGAAAGGAATAGACTGGTAGATTAATGGAACAGAATTGAAAGTCCAAATATAAATACACATAACATGGTCAAGTGGTTATTTTTGTTTTTTTTAGACAGAGTCTCACTCTGTTGCCCAGGCTGGAGTGCAGTGGCACGATCTAGGCTCACTGCAACCTCCCTCTTCCGAGTTCAAGCAATTCTCCTGCCTCTGCCTCCCGAGTAGCTGGGACTACAGGTGTGCACCACCACGCCTGGCTAATTTTTTCTATTTTAGTAGAGATGGAGTTTCACCATGTTGCCCAGGCTGGTCTCCAACTCCTGACCTCAGGTGATCTGCCTGCCTTGGCCTCCGAAAGTGCTAGGATTACAGGTGTGAGCCACCATGCCCAGCTAGCCAAGTGATTTTTTTTTACAAAGTCTCGAAAGCAATTCAAGGGAGGAAAGACAGACTTTTCAACAAATGGTGTTTTATTGGATATCCTCAGTCAGAAAACTCCTCAATCTAAACCTCACATATTGTGAAAAATTAACTTAGAATTGATAATATGCCTAAATATAAAATGTAAAAGTCCAAAACTTTTAGAATAAAAAATCTTCATTACTAGGGTTAGGCAAATATTCCTTAAAAGACCTAAAGCACTACCCATAAAAGAAAGATAACTCCAATTGGATTTCATCAAAATATTTTATTCTGCAAAAGATATTGTTAAAGAGGATGAAAAGACCAGATATAGACTGGGAGAAAATATTTGCAAATTACGTATTTGATCTAAAAAGTTGTACCTAGAATGTATAAAGGTGGCTCTAAACTCAACAGTAAGAAAACAAAGAATCCGGTTAAAAAGTGGAGAAAAGAATGGGATAGACACTTTGCCAAAGATACACAGATGGCAAATGAGCACATGAAAAGATGTTCAGCAGCATTAGTCATTAGGGACATGCAAATTAAAGCTATGTGGAGATACCACGACTCACACGTTAGAGCAGCTAAACTAAAAATACTGACAATACCAGCAGGGGAAAGGATGAGGGTCAACTGGTCTCTCATGCATACATTGCTGGCGGAAATACAAAATGGATTGTATGGTCACTTTGGAGAAAGTTTGACAGTTTCTTATAAGGGTAAACATACAGTTACCATATCACCCAGCAGTAGTACATTAACTATTTACTTCAGACAAAAGAAAAACTTACATCCGTACAAAAATGTGTACACAAATGTTTATAGCAGTTGTGTTTGTCATAGCCAACGTGGAAAACAAAACAAATTTCCCTCAACATGTGAATGGATAAACAACTTGTGGTATATCCATACAATGGACTAGTTCTCAGAAATCAAAATAAATAAAATCACACAACATCACCAAAGGGGACTTTAGTTTTGTCTGTAATGTTTTAAGGTTTTTAGTAGACAGACTATTTTCATGTTCTATTTGTTTTGAATTTTTAAAATTGATGTTTCTTTTATTACAAAGTATGAAAACTACGAGAGCATACCTCCCGGCCTGGTCAATGTCCTGTCATGTGGACAGACTCTCCTTCACCAAGCCCAAACCCTCTCCTTGAGCAGTAGGTTCTAGCCTTCTTTCTACTCCACCAAATTCCTTCTCACTCTCTCTTGCGACATCAATTTTTCTCTTTCTACTAAATTATTTCTATCAATAAGTACACAGATGGGCTGTTATTTTTCCCATCTTAACAAATAAGGAAATCTCTCTTGACCTCATTTCCCCCTGCAGCTACAGCCTTATTTCTAGAAAGCAGTGTCTGTTCTGTCTTCATTTTCTTTCCCCTTTCTCTCCTCACTCCATTCAGAGCTTCACCCAACAATTCCTTTTTTTTCCCCAAATCCACAGATGCTCTTCTGTCTCCACCTTACATGGCCTTTCAGCAGTGATTATGCAGGTGATCAGTCTCTCCTCCTTAAAGCACCTTCTTCACTTGCCCTTGAAGGTCCTACACTCTCTAGGCTTCCCTCCCACCTCACCAGCCGTTACTTCCCCACTCCCATCTTTGCTGGCTCCTCCTCACTCCCCGACCTCTTAAAGCTGCAGGGCCCCAGGGCTCAGTTCCTGCTTTCTTTTTCTACATTCATTTTTGTGGTGAACTCATGCAATTTCCTAACTTTACAGACTATATTACATCCAATTTGAGATGCCCTCAATTATAAGATGCACCATTAAGTTTAAGGTCCAGTAAGGAAGAAAGAAGCACTGCCAATCAAACTCTTTTGTTTATTTTTTTGATACGGTGTCTTGCTCTGTCACCCAGGCCAGAGTGCAGTGACACAATCTTGGGTCACTGCGACCTCCACCTCCCAGGTTCAAGCAATTCTCCTGCATCAGCCTCCCCAGTAGCTGGGATTACAGATACTCACCACCATGCCCTGCTAATATTTGTATTTTTAGTAGAGACGGGGTTCACCATGTTGGCCAGGCTGGTCTCGAACACCTGACCTCATGATCCACCCACCTCGGCCTCCCAAAGTGCTGAGATTACAGGTGTGAGCCACTGAGCCCGGCTGCCAATCAAACTCTTATATCCTATCATCCCAATTTCAGATGTCTCTTTGTTCTCAGAGTCCCTCAACTGCTCTGGAGAGAGTGATCATGCTTCTCCTTCCCAGCACCCCTCTTGGGGAACAGGGTTCACACCCCTCCTTCTATCCTTTTTCTTCTAACTCTCTTCAGCACCCAGCCTGTGCAATCCTTATGTGAACTTGGGATGGTATCGCCTGTTACTACACCTAGCTTTGCCACATATGGTTGTACACATCACAACTTGTATGAATTTACTCCGTTAGGTTGTGCAATATATAATCTGTACAACGATACATTGTTGCCTGACTTCACCCATTCTTCCAAGGCTTTTTATTTTTCTCTTTATAATACTGTCTTAGTTCATTTTTTGTTGCTATAACTGAACACCTGAGGCTGACTAGTTTATAAAGAAGAGAAATTTATTTTTTAACAATTCTGGAGTCTCGGAAGTCCAAGGTTGAGGGGTTGCAACTGGTAAGGGGCTTCTTATTGGTGCAGACTCTCTGCAGAGTCCTGAGATGGCTCAGGGCAACACACGGTGAGAGGACCCACCAAAGACGGCCAAAGTGGCTTTCATATGAGACCCACTTTTGTGATAACCCATTAATCCATTAATGTATGAATGGGTCCATTTATGAGAGCAGAGCCTTCATGACCCAGTCATCTCCCAAAGGCCCCACCTCTCAGTATTTCTGCATTGGGAACCAAGTTTCCAACACATGAGCTTTTGAGGAACACATTTAAACTACAGCAAATACCTTGTCCTGGACTTTTGAAACTTTAAGCAAGAAGGAGACTCTTTAGTTCTGTGTATTCTTCCCTGTTATTTCTTCTCTGAGGCAATCGCTGTAGCCTTGGGCTTTTTGCTCCAGTTGGGCACCCCTGAGCTTACCACTGTGGCTAGAAAAAAATGTGCCCCAACTGACATAGGCCTGGGAGCCCATCTAGGAGCCATTCACAGTGGCAAGGGGTGGCCCTTGTTTTGCTTAACCAATGAGAACACTCCCTTGGCTATGAGGGTAGGGTCCATCTTAACCAAATGTCAAGATTGCTACCAATGGGGGAGGGATGGAATGAATGTGGGGGTACCCACTGGGTCTGCTCCACAGGGTCAAAGGCAGGGATGGTGTTACTGGTATGAAAGAGACTTGAGCTTGTGTTTAGGTCCACAGACAGGAAGCGATTAAAGATGTTGGAGGGAAAGAGCCTAAATTTGGTTAGGAGCAAAATCCCAGAGAACAAATGAGGTGTATCGGGGAGGGTCTAGATTTGAAATGAAGGCATGAAACTTCTCCTGGATGGAGGATGATGAAGAGACTTGCTATGAAGGTATAAGTGAAGGAAGGGATGTGAGGGCCTCTGACGGTCTCGTGTCCTCCAGGTAGGAGGAGCAGCACAGCTGGAGATATTGGCAGTGTGGGCAGCTTCATGGTACTTTCTGGAATGTGTCCAATGTGTAATTTTAATTGGCTCTTTTCATTAAATAGAATTGATATTATTTGAAGAGATCGATCACTTGAAAATTAGGATTTTGATTCACTTCTCAAATGAAGAGAAAGTGCCTTTGCCTCATGTATGTCTGCAGAATTTGGGAGAATACATCATGAGCTCAGGGAATGTGTGTGCGAAGATGTTTAAAAAGTCACTTGTGGGAATTTGGCTGGCTTGGTGGTTACGAATGTGGACTCTGAAGCCAGGAGGCCTGGGCGCACATCCAGGCTCTGCAACCTTGGGCAGGCTCCTGAACTCCTCTGTTTCCTTTCTAAAAAATGGGCAAGATATCACTATTTTTGGTGTAGAGCTACCAGAAGGATCAGAAAACTTAATATCTGTGTGTGTTTTGGAGAGTTACTGGCACATATTAGATAGTTTTACTGTGAATCATCATTATTTATAATAATTCTATGACATGCTGGATTGTACATTGTCTTTATAAATGAAATTTGTTTTGTTTTCCTAATTTCGTGAAACCTACATTTTTCCAGGGCTATTTTCTTTGGGGAAAGAGCATGCAGATGTTCAGTGTTTTCAATGTAGCGGTGTTTAAAATGTCATCATTGTTTCCTTTCTGGTGGGATATTCAGAGCCAGCTTAAAGAGAATCTACTCCAGAAAGTTCCATATTAGCAATTATGTGGGGGGTGGTGCTCATATGCCTTAATGAATGATTTATTTATTAGTATATTGGGAATGGCTTCCCCCTTCTCACACTAGCATCTTTTCCCCACTTTCCGGCCCATTTCCAAATGAGAAGGGCTGAAGTCAATCAGGAATGAAGATGTAGCATTTCTGGGATTATCTTCGAATGAGACACTGCACTGGGGGGACACAGTTTCACTCATCCTCCATGGTGGCAGTCTAAATTGCTGCTTCGGGAGCAGGCCTGGCTGTGTCTAAGGCCTCAGAATGTTCCAGAAGGCTCCTGTAACAGTGCCACTGTGGAAGAAACCACTTCTAATGTGGCAGGAAGGTATGGCCCTGCTTGGAGCCCATGTTTTCTAACTATTTCATGTTTCTTTCTTTCATCCCTGGTGTTATTTTTTGAAATTAATTTTTATTTTCAGTTCTCCCAGGAATTAACGAGTTAACTTAATAAAAGTCTTCATAAAGAAGGTAAAGGCTGGCTTTCCACATAGAGAACAAACATAACAACCCACATCTCTGCAGAGATCCTGGTCAATGCATTCTTCTAGTGGGGCTGCCACACCCCTGGGGCCTCGGACAAGCGCCTTGTAGATGACAGGGGCTGGGCTGAAGACTGTCTCTGGGGCTGTGCCTCCTCCCTGTTGTCCACTCTCCCCCTAAAGGAAATGCACTGCAATGAATTGCACAATAAAGGCATTCCTAAATTCTGGAAAACCAGCAGGCTTTGAACTCTCCTGGGGGAAAGAACCATAAAAAACAAAACTGCAAGGAATGAGACTATTTGGCCAAATGGCCAATATGCTACAACTTTCATAGGGAACTCACCGCACTTGGTACTGCCTGATGGAAAAAATGCCCTGAATTTCCCGATAAAAGATCTGAGATGTGGCAAAGGAATAAGCATTTTTTCCCTAAGACATATCTAGCTGTAAATGGAAACTGGGTCTCATGCCTCCGACAAAATATTATTTCCGTATTTACTCTAAACCTTTAGGAGTATCAGAATATAGCCTACATAGCATCAGGTACAAAGCCAAAAAAGGCTTCCAGGGTGCCATTGTTCATCCATGACCTTGACTATGTCACCCCCAGAAACCTTGAGTTGGGCAAATGCAATCACAGCAGCTTTGCCGGCTTCTTGAGCAGCTGCTAAGGATCACATGGATTCTGCTCACACCCAGTGCTTCTCATAATTTAAAAATGCTTGAAGCTGTGGGAGGCTGCCCGGCCCTCTGCATTATTCAAAAGAAAACCAGGAGGCAGCGACAATTCTTGATTCTTGCAGATAAACATTCTCCAACAACTATTAAGAGTTGGATTGCTCTACCTTCATTTAATTCCTTGTTGCTTTACTATTTGGATCTAGCATATTCTTAAAGTCTGAAAGATGGATAGAAAAGATGTAAGTCATGTAAACTGAAAAACAGGGCACCAACCCCCCAACAGACAGCTTTGAAGAGATGATGATTTTAGCTCTTGTGAATTGTTGTGTCAGAGGAACATATGCAGAAGAAAACAGGCACCGCAATGGTTATTACCAGAACAAAGTAAACCTGAACACCTAAAAGAATAAGAAAATATCTCATCCTTCTCTCTACTCTGAACTGCCTTGAAAAGAGCAAGAATTTCATACATGAGCCTGTAGCACATTACAAAATCTTAGTATGTATTTGAAATTCAAATGCACACAAAGTTCATGCATTTTATTTTCCAGTTGTTCTCAAGACTCCTAAATAAAGCATTTCCCCTGTGTGGGCGACCCCTGGGTCCCATGTGGGGTCAGTGTTTGGGTCTCTCTGAGAGGATCAGGAAGGCTGCCCTTCCAGGAAGGGCTGCAGGGACCCTGGGAACCGGACCAGTCCAGCTCACAAGTATGAAGAGAATGTCGGGAGAGGAAGTGGTGGCTATGAGTCAGCATGAGTCATCTCGTTCCAATGAGAATGAAGGCTGAGGTGTGCGCCTTTTTTTTTTTCCTTCTTAGTCGTGTGTACATCATTGGGAATGGAGGGAAATAAATGACTGGATGGTCGCCACTTTTTAAGTTTCAAATTGACATTCTAGGCAAGCGGTGCCTGAGCCCGTGCCTGTCTTCAAATGTTCACAGCACAGTTCCTGGGAAGGTGGAGCCACCAGCCTCTCCCTGGTGAGTATGCTTCTGTCATTTTTAGGGTCGCTTCTGCAGTTTGCCTTGGAGTCTGGGCTGTGGGAAACGCTGCTGCGTCCTGGCGGGGACACTGCGTTTCTTTCAGACTTTGAAGATCTGTCGTTTTAGAAAAGTGGCTGCCTCTGCCCCCAGCCCTGTGGTTACTGTCCTGTAGTGTGACTGTCAGGAGGTGTTTCTCGGTCCTTCATTGCGAGAATGTAGATGCCGGTTGCACATTCTGTTGTCTTGGAAGAAACTGCAGTGCTTGGCTGGAAAATAAGCTGCTCGGGACACCTCTGAGAAGCCAGAGTGAAGCTCAGAGATGGAAGTGGGTATACTTGTGCTAACCCAGGGTTGCTGAGGTTGGCTGAGCTTCCGCTTCTCAGAGGTGGAGGAGAGGCAGCTCCTGAGCCATTTCTGGCCTCGTGGTCGGAGCTGCCCAATTTCGGTGCAAGAAATACCAGAGAGGCAGAACTTTGGCTGCCTTCTCTAAAAGCATATGAATGATTGCAGGAGCTTATTTTGCGTCCTTTCCTTTTCCTTAACGTTGAAAGTCACAAACTGTAGTAAAATCAGGAAGAACATAAAAATGTTGGGGGTAGCGCTGGGGGTGGGGGACTGGGGAGGACTGAGGAGGGGGGCACTCAGTCTTTGAGGCCTGACTTGATCTTGATAGGTATTTCTCAGGCTGTTAGAATTCCGATGAAGCTTAGCTTTACTGTCAAGTAAAATACAGGAAACATTTTTTTTTAAATGTTGTTCTAGTTACTGTAAATGAAACGGTTAAAATGTCATAAATACCTTATGATAAACATTTTTTCAAATTTGCTTAAAAAGCAACACATCAGTAGGCAGGGTATGACAGGGAGCTTTTTCAGTACAGTCATTTGAGTGTGTGGGCTTCCTGGGTTAATAATGAGTCAGCACCCAATTTCTAAAATTGGAGCAGCTAAGAGAATGTTCAATCTGCCCCTTAGCACAGTACGGTGGCTGGCCGGCCCCCCGTAGGAAGGCTTGGCTGGTGGATCTTTGGTTAAAATTGACTTAGGATGCCCCCATTGTGTAAGTGACCAGCTCCCAGCTTGGGTCCCAGCTCCTCTGGGCTACTGCTGAGAGACCCCCTCTGCTAAGGGATCTGTCTCTAAGGCAGGAGTTAACACATTTGGCTTCCAATCTTTGGCTAACGTTGACGATTTTTAGGTTGTCTTGAGGGAACAGGTTGAACATAGTTTCTGAAATGAAAAATCTAGTGTTTATTAAGGCTAGGGCAGCTGAGGGCCGAGGCTGCATCTGGAGCCTTGAGATGTTCCGCTCGCACGTCACCTCACCGAGGGATTGGGCGGGAGAGTCGGTCACCGAGTGAACTTCAAAGTTGGCGCTCTGCATGTGACGTGTAGCGTGGGAAGATTAAGTCAGCTTAAAATGAGAGAACAAGATCCCAAGGAAGAAAACCTTCCCAGAACCTTACTCTTTTATAGATAAAAGAAGATACATATTGAGAAAATTAAAAAAATAAAATGAAATAGTTGGGCTGCAAACCAGCAGCTCTAGGACCAGATGCAGCCTTGGTGAAGGCATCCCCCACCAGATTCTGTTTGGCCTGCTCAGGATTGTTTTTTTTTTTTTGGTGTTGAGATAACTGTGGGTGGGGTCCACGCTCTCCGGATCTCAGGCGCTGCCACACCCTGATGCCACAAAGCTTGGAGAGTGCGATTACAGGGAGGCTCAGAAGCCAGGCTAAGGGCCTGCCAGCCTCGTGGGGCTGCTGTGTGGTCCCCATGGTTTAGCATCCGCCCAGCCCCCAGAACAGGGCCTGGATGGAGAAGGAGCTCCATCAACACTAACTCTGCTAGACTCTCTTATTAATTTGCCCTCTGAAGGCACTTGGGCTTGTGGTCCTTGAGTTAGCTCCACGCCTTTTTCAAGAAAGATCCTGCAGTTCCAACGTGAGCAGTGGTTGTTTCCCAGGCTAACAATCCCGTGCCAACTAGGAGCCTCCACAAGTCAGGTGCCAGGCATTTCTAAGCCGGGAGAGCAGCCCCGCTTGTCTCTCTGGGTGAGTCCTCTCAGGGTGAGACCCTGTCTCCTTGTAAGCACTTGGAGACGTGCCACCTTCATGGAGACGGGAGCCAGTAAAAGGCAAACTGCCTTAGACAGCGCTTCCGTGCGGTGTGGACACCAACATTCACTCATCCTTGTTTCAGAGAAGGTGCCGGGTCCCAGACATGTGCTTATCACTGGGTCCCACGTCCTTCAATTCTTTAAAGGGTTTTGAGGTGGCTGATTTTTATTCTATACATTGATCATGTTTTTTCATGCAGAATTTGGGCAGTTGTCTGGACAGTAGGAGTTGAGTCACCTCCTACCCATGAGAAACAAGCCTGTAGGGGGACTGACATTATCACTTCTGTCATCAAGAAATAAGGCCGTGGGCATCCTGAATATATAGCATGTATTAATCGAACTGCGAAAATGAAATGCAGCCAGTGATGACTGCTGGAAGTTGGTCAATGTCCTGTTGTCACGGTGCCCTCAGCCTAGGGACTGGCCTGTGGCTCACTGGACCTGTCTCCCACTCTCCACCTCTCATCAGCACCTGGACCTGGTGCACCTGGTCTACCTCATGTCCAGCATTTTCCACAGTACCTGACTGCTGTCCCCACCCCTTGTTGTTGTGTGGTGAACTCGTCCCTATATTGGCAAGTTACTTAATTCCTTGGTGTCCTGCCTTCCTCATTGTAAAATGTGAATAGTCATAGCACGAGTGTCATGAGTTCTTGTGAAGATTTTATGATTAGCACACAAGTTACAAGGAGACACGATAACTGTTACGTACATACTCATTCGTTCAGAAATATAACAGAAAGCTTAGTGTCTCCATCTGGGTCCCTCTGCCCTGTGGGAATCCATAAAGAATTGATTCGCATCCCCCGGAAGTGAGATCCCTCTTGCGTCATCAATTACATGGCATGTTCTGCATTTACAGGACATTGATTTATTAGGTAAATGGGGAATTGGTTCGCTCCAGGAAAACCTGGAGTTCTAGATATCATCATCATCATCATCATCATCATCATGGTCATCGTCATTGACATCTCACAATAAGAACTCCCATTGTATTCAGCCCTAACTATATGGTAGCAACTTTACGGTATTCCCTTTACCCTCTCCCCACCCCAATATCCATCCTGGAAGATGGGAAGGATGATTGGTTTGTTGACTCACTCAAGGCGGTGGGACTCTCCAGCAGGCATCAGGCATGGCATCTGCTTCAAAGAACGTGTCGGCGGCAACAGGGGAGCCCCTTGCACTCACTCAGGCAGGAGAATCAGGAAAAGCAGCAGCTCTGCAGGGCTTTGTGTGTAATCCAACCAGACTGAAGCCACAGGCCAGGAAACTGAGGACGGTTGGCTTCAGACCTACCCTGGAGTGGAAGCAGCTGGATTCTGTCCTCACGCTTCCTGTCTAAAGCCAGCTAGAGTGAATTTTTAGTCATCTAGATTTGGGTTATTTGGAAATCATCGCAGTATCTGGAGATGACTCATATTGAAAAAAATTAAATAAGATACACTTAAAACTTAACCCAGCATGAACATAACATGGCCTTTCCTTGTCAATTCTGAAGAAGATCTTTCAAGTTTGTGCAGTGCCTTAGAAGCCAGATGCTCTCTTCCATTCTGCCAGGGTCCTAAAGAAGTACTACTGTGTCCTTTTGATCACTCTGCCTTGATCACTCTGTCCCGTCACTCTGCTATTTCACCTGTCAGTGAAATACCTGGTACCGGCCTGTCAACATGAAGCATTGAATGCTTTACACGTCTCCATCCGGATTGTTTAGGCTTTGAATGCCGAGAAGTATCTGCACTTTGTTGGTCAATTGTAGTTGGTGCTAATTTGTGGGGAGTTTTTCCTGCAACTTCCCCTTGTGCCATAATCCAGAGGATCTCCCTCTGCCCCCAGTGCTGTAGGCTAGGCAGGTATGGGCCTGGCTCAGGGCTGTCGGGCAAGGATTGGACTCTCTATAGGTTCTGGAGGGTTCTGGTTAGATCACAGAGCTCAGGCAAGGAAAAGACAATAATAGATCAGAAGGAAGTTGGGCCATCAGGAAGGATGAGTGGGCAGGATGCTTGGTGGTGTGAGAGGATTCCTTCTGATTAAAAAAATAGAGGTTATTGCACTTTGTGTAATCAGAAAAGCTAAGGGTGACAGCAGATCTTATCCATTGTGGTTTTCCTGCTTATCTTTTGCTTTTAGGAGTGATTACCCTGCGAGTGAGGGCTTCTGCTACAGGGTCTTGTAGCTCTTCTCTTCATCTTGCCCTTTAAAAAATTTATCAGACTAAAAATCACAGGAATTTTAATGATGGCAGAAAATGTATTATTTTGGCTGTTCTCGCTGGACACATAACTTACAGAGTGTGAGACGGATGTGTAAGTTTCTATCAATTCAACTAGGTACAAGTGAAAATGTGTAAAATAGCAAGGGCTTCGAAAAGAGTCAGGCTTAATTTCTCTTGCACAGAAAAAGGATTCTGTTGCTCTTTCTGTCCCGTCCTCAAACAGGAAACAGGTTGTCTGGGACAAGGGTCAACAGGCAGCCTGTTCATCCATTTGCCTACTCTGCCATCCTTAGCACTCGCTTCCTTCTTCCAAGTTATCTTATGCTTCAAGAAGGCTGCTGGAGCTCCTGCCATCACTTCTGCATTCCAGACAGAAGGGAGGAAGGAAGTGGCGGGCAAAAGGCAAAGCCTCCTAGATGTCAGACTCCTCTGCAGGCCTTTCCTTGAATTCCCAGCTAACACTTTCACCCTAGTCTTTTACTGGCCACCCTATCTGTAAAGCAGCTGGAGGAGAAAGATGGAGGAGTGAGGCAAGGCCCTGAGATGATGCAGAGCAAGGGGCACACAAGGGGGGACTCAGGTCGAAGGTGAAATGGCAGCAAGCACCCTCCCTCCAAAACCCACCACCTCCTTATGAATCCCTTTGGCCTTGATTATGCCAGTAGATAACGGGTATGTGACAGTTTCAGCTTCTCTGGCCTTTGATCAGGTTGAATTATGTGAATAGGCTCCATGTCCTTGGAGATGAACCTGTTCTAAAAATTCTAAGCAACCCAGCCATTTGGCTCTTTGCTGGAAAGTAGCCTGACTTTTGAAGCCAAGTCTGGACAGTTTCCTTGCTGCACCTTGGGACTCAAAGGACACGGTCCTGACTCAGAAAGAGCTGGCTTTGAGGGAAGGGGTGAGTCATGAACCCAGACACAGCAGAGATTCCTGGTGCCAGTCTCCTGGGGGGAATTTATGATGGCCTTACATAATTGGGCTTATATAAGTTTCACTAGAAAGACAAAAATAGGAGTGAATTGTCTGCCAATTCACTATCACCTCCTTGGGGTCTAAGAGCCAGGCTGATGGTTCAAAGCTGGGACCCTCTATGTATTAACAGTGTGATCCTTAACCCCTCTTTGTCCCAATTCCACATCTGAACAATGGGGATGGTTCAGACTCTGAACCAATGGGGATGGTAGACTCTGCCATATATGGTTCTGAGGACTAAGTGGGGCCACATGTGCAAAGAATCCGGAACAGTGCCTGGCCCCAAGTCAGCCCTCAGTCAACATAGCAGTGTTTGGATTGTCCTTATTACTTTATCGGATGCATGATAAATACTGGTTAAATGCATGAATGAAAAGAAATCCTACTTGATTTTAACACGAAAATCAAACAAGTGACTTCTGTCCCTTTGAATACCCTCCTCTAAGTTGTCCAAAGTCCTTGAAGCTACCATCTCCTTGGTACCCTTCCTGATGCCTCTGGTGCGGGCAATGTGGTTACTTCAACACATAGACCCTGGTTACAGAGAAGCTGAGTGATCTGTCCCCAGGCCCACTCACAGGACAGAGTACTATACAATATCAATCTGGTTTTCTTCAGAACTCTGTTGCAGAGACTTTAGTATGCATTCTCTTCTGCTTCCTCTGTTGTCAACCACAACCCCGTGTTGTTAGGGACAACAGTGTGCCTGGTTAAAAAACGGTATTTCCTAGTCTCCTTTACAGATATGGTGGCCAATGAAAGATGTAGGCTGAAAGGATTAGCTGGGGATTCTAGGAAAGTTCTCTAAAGGAGCTTGCCCTCTAGTAGGCTTAGCCTTTTGCACCTGAATTCCCTCCTTCCCCCTGTCTGGAACGCAGACGTGATGGCTGGAACTCCAGCAGCCTTCATGAAGCCATAACACAACATGGAGGAAGGAAACCAGTGCTAAGGATGGCAGAGCAGGCAGATGGTCACAGATCTTTGAGTGACCAGTTATTTTGCCTGGATATTTGACTATTTTTGGAGCCGGATGCAGATGGAGGTGGGAAAATTATTCCTGCTGACATTCAATCTGTAGGAGTATTTGTCAGAGTGTCAGGGTCACCTCTGTGTGGAGCTGCCTTTCAGGTCTCTGGTATGGGGGCAGGGGTCATGGCCTTATGGTGACACCCAGGGACTCCAGTTACTTTGGCCTTTGCAGACTACTTTCTTATGAAAAAGCAGAATGTGACTGCCCTGGCAGAAAGATAAATGTCATCCAGGCTGATCCATTATTATACATTCATTTTCATTTATTTGTGGTTTCCCTCTGATTTTAAAAGAAATCAAAATTAAAACACTTTTCAGGCCCCTAACAGCATCATGGGCCCCATGCACTGTGCCCAGTGTGCCCAACGGGCATGCAGGCCCCAGGAGGGCAGAGAGCAATCACAGAAGGACTTGCCCTGGCCAACATAGGCTGGTCTCTCTAGGGGCAGCTTCAGAATTTTGGATTACCCAGAGATGCACGGTGGGAAATGTGGACCTAACTCTTGCCTCTGAGGAAGGCAGGCAGGCTTGGTTTCATGTACTGTTGGTGAGCCCGACATCCTCAATGCTCACCCGAGCTTTGGAAATGACAAGCAGGATTTTCAGAACAGGATTATCTGTCCTGTCCCTGTTTTAATTTCAGCCTCCTTATTCCCCCTGTAATAATGTGCTACACTGCCTCAATGTATTTGTTTAGTGGGTATGAATTCCAGTCTATAATGCTAAGGGATCAAATATGTGACATAACTTTACTCTAGAAATCTCTAAATTATGTGAAATCTGCTCCAAGCTCGCCCTGCCCTACCTCACCCTTTCTACCTGGTTATTGGGAGATTAAAATTCTGTCATTATTGGGGATCCTTGCTTGTCACAATGCTCCAGATGTCATCAAGCGATCTTGGGCTTAGGTGATGCCAGGAAACCTGGGCGGGAGTTCCATTGTCTGCGGTGGCTGCTACCACTGCAACTTCGACACCTGGATCCTCAGTGTGTGGGGGGCTCTGGGAGCTGCTCAAGGCCTGCTCCAGCTGGGGTGGTCCCCACACCTCTCTTGATCTGTCCTCTAACCACAGGCTCTGCTGCTGGAAATGTGTCGCTGCTCTCCTGGCCACGGTGTGAGCTCCCGGTCTCAGCAAATGCACCCAGCAGTCTGATGGGGCACCCTCTGTGGGCCTTGTCCTGCTTGCTGCTAGCTGCTGCTGGGCCTCACCCAGCCTGGGCCTCCTGTCTCAGTCTGAAGGCCAAGAGACAGCAGTGACAGCAGAAGAGGCAGACACAGAAACCTCTCTGAGGACCCGGGGAAGTCACAAGGTGGCTTCCCAAACTCTCTAGTGCAGCCCGGTCTGATAGAACCTCCTGCAAGGATGGAACAGTTCTGTACCTGTGCTGGTCAATGCAGTGGCCACGAGCCACATGTGGTTACTAAGCAACCACATGTGAAATGTGGCTACTGTGACTAGGAACTGGATTGAAAGTTTTATCGAATTTCAATTAATTTTCATTTAAATGCCCACAACTGCAGGTGGCGTGTAGCTACCAGGTTGGACAGCACACATGAGGAGCACAGACTCCTGATCTGGGAGCCTTGAAAGATGAGCCGTCACTCTGATGAGGGGGAGGGCCTGAACTGAGTCCTGCAGTGGCACTAGGCAGGTCTTCAGAGGGGTTGGTGACCCCTCCGAGGTGCATAACCCCTGGGCCAGGAGCAGTGGCTAGTCAGGTTGGGGTCCCTGGCCTTGGCCACGAGTGGCCACTAGTGGAAACCTCAATGTCTCCACCTCCAGTGGGCTCTCAGGCCTCACATGCCCATGCCAGGGTAAGGGACCTGTCGAGGAGGATGCCCTGGCACCCAGAGCACCTCTGCTGTTTGTCCTGACAGTTCCCTTGGGCTGGGGGCCCCAGGTGCAGGGCACGTGCAGCCAGACTGTCCAGCCTTGTGGTATTTGTGCATGAACTTTCCTGCGTGGGGATAGACAGCCTTATTCTTGTTTGTGTAAAGCCATTCCAGGAACTATTAATAGTTAGACTGGCATACATAAGCCTCAGGCTTGGTTCTTGTTAGTGTCCTACAAGTCTCCCAAACTTTACTCTTTTGGCTTTTTAAGGGAGAGGCATTATACTACGTTCAGGCACAATTGACAAGAAACATACAAGCTGTGAGGAGACGAGCAGACCCAGGGCCCCAGGCCTGAGCCTCTTTTCTCTCCCATGCTCTGCCTGCTCAAGTTACCTTGAGCACAAATGATGTCCTTCTGTGTGTGGGATCACAGACTGAAACGCGGGGCCATCCCTCCCCTGAAGTCACCCCTCAAATTCCCCACATGATTTTACTCTTGGCTACTCCCCAGTTGGCCGTAGTTTGTTGGGCCATGTGACCTGGGAGGGGCTCAGAAGGCACAATGAAGCCACCGCCAGGGCTGAGCCTCAGCTCAGCCAGCTACTTACTGCATGCATGGCAACTGCATGTATTAACACCTACTGACCTCAGTTTCCTCACCCGTAAACTAGGAATAGAGAACAATTACCACAGAGAGTTGTTCGGAGGATGCAAAGAGTTCTTGCATGAAAACTTCTTAGGAAAGTGCTGCACGTGGTAGGTATTCAATAGCATTAGCTATTTGGATTGGAATTAGTGGCTTTTTGCCATTTACTCCTGACCATAGGAGCTGTTCTCTGGGTCCCAGCTCTCCATTCCAGCAATGATCTCTCTCCTCCAACCCCAGCATTGGAGGAGTACCACAATCCTGCCTCCAGGTTTCATTTGCTGACACCCAGGGGCAGGATTAGGTGTAGAGTGCTGGACATGTAAGGGAAGAGGTTCAATTGTCCATCTGTTTAGTTATTTATTTGTTATTCAATGAATGTTAATTGAGACCACTCAGGGCAGGTGAGAAGCAGTGCGGTTGTGAGGAGGGCTGTTAGTGGGGGAGATGCTGGTGCTGGTGGCTTTCCTGTATGAATATGGCAGCTAGTGCACGGTCATGAAGAGGGAATCAGGGACACCATGGGGATGTTAAAAACTCTGCTGATGTGGAATCAGAATCCCTAGGCCAGTCCTGCCTTCCTCTTGCTTAGCTGTGTGGCCATGATCGAGGGTCCTCTTTGATCCTCCGTGATACATGGGCGAGGTGACCCACAGTGGCGGATGCCCAATCATCCAGCATGGAGTCATCATTACTAAGACACCTTTACTTGGAGTCACGATTGTCAGTGTGAAGGACACTTCCCACCTTAGAAGCCCTTCTCTATGAGCCCTCAGAGGGCTGTCTAATCCACAAGCCCTTTGCCTCCCACAGAGGCAGCCCAGCGCATCACTGCAAAGCACTAGCTGAGAAGATGTTCTATAAATTATCCAAAGCCTATTCTCTGGCACATCCATGGTTTGGACCTAGCTCTGCCCCTGAAGTCATATAAGCATAGCCGTGATGGGAAGGATGGTGATAACTCAACATGCCCATTCATATTCATTGAGCATGTATTCTGTCCCAGAAACTGCTGAATTACTGCGTGAGCCCCAGCTCCTTCCATACCAAAGCCCTTCCGACTGCATGGACCTCACCACTTGTGTTCAAGCTCTTCCTTCTTCTCATCGTTCCTGGAAAGATTCTTTATGTGCTGAGGTGTTCAGCTACCCTTGACCTTGTGCTGCCTTCCACAGCATCTACTTGGCAACTTTCCAATGTCCCTCTTCACGTGGGCACAGTGACCTCCCTTGTCTGGTTTTTGGCAACCATATCCATCTGTTGGACCCAGGCACGGCACTCGCAGCCAGCTGACCTCCCTGCGTCCCTGTGTGGAAACGTGCTGCAAAGTCACATGTCTCTAAATGTGTGTGTGTGTGTGTGTGTATGTGTATGTGCGTGTGTGTATGTGTATATATATATATCTTTTAGAGACAAGATCTCACTCTGTCGCTCAGGCTGGAGTACAGTGAAGCAATCATAGCTCACTGCAGCCTTGAACTTCTGAGCTCAAGTGACCCTTGACCTCAGACTCCTGAAAAGCTGAGACTACAGACATGTGGCACCATGCCTGGCTAATTTTAAAATATTTTTTTGGTAGAGATGGGGGTCTCACTATGTTGTCCAGGCTAGTCTCAAACTCCTGTCCTCCAGTGATCCTCCCACCTCTGCCTCTCAAAGTGCTGGGATCATTCTGCATATGAGGTGGTGAGTTTTTAAAAAAACTTTAACCAAAGTAGAAGTTTACATTATCCTTGGTGTTGCCTTTTAGATTTAGCCCATTATTCTCTCATATAAAACATGAAGCTCCATATCGTCTATAACTTGGAGTGGTATCCCCTTTGCATCTTCACCAGAAGACCACTTGGATCAGTGAAGACCAAGAGCAGAGACCTGTGACATCCACTAGCGATTGTCTTCACTGCTGCCACTATCCCAGTGCTCTCGGACACCGCATTGAACACGAATATCTCCCCTTGCTGCACAAGTTTCACTGATGGGGGTAAAGGGAGTTATGAAATGTATCATATGATCAAATATGTGATAGCGATCCCACAGACGAATGGAGCGGGTGGGGATGATTTAGACGCTCAGCCAGGCTTCTCCTGATGGATACCCATCCTTCTCTGTTGTTCTCTCTTTACTGCATCCTCAAGCACGGAGAACTTTTGGTGAGGTTAGCTAACTTCAGGGCAGCTGTGAATTAGATACTGGCTGTAAGTTACCTCCAACATCCAGAGCACGTAAACGCTCGGCTGTCGATGATTGTAATTTCCATTGTTTATACATAGTCACATCCTCAGTTTGTGGGGTGGATGCATTTGATTCAATTCAGACATGCCTTTCAAGCTGGCCCTGCTGAGCCGGGCCTGACAGGCACATGGCTCATCTCATCTGCATATAACAGTCTCTTTGAAGTCCCCAGAAGTGCCTGCTCAGAGTCATGCGCAGGAGGGAAGAGGTAAGACACAGAATGAGTACAGACTGCCACCCAGCCGCAGGAGAGGTGACTGCACACCACAGGTTCCTGGTAAGGAGGTGACTCACCCGCCGACTGTCTCACCTGTCCAAAGTGTGTGTCACCTGCTCTGTGTTCACCCACTGGGTTCATCAGAGGGGCACTTGGACAAAACAGGAACGCCACTGGAGAGGGGAACAAGTGCTGCCCCCAAGTCCTTCCCTGCCCCTTAGAGTAATGCAGCCGCTGTCAGCCCATCGTCACCCCCACCTGCCCTTAGCTTGCCAGAATTATCAGAATCTCTCAATTCTAATTTCAACCCTTCTCTGTGAAAATGAAAAGGTGGTGGCAGGCAATGGACACCCTATTGAAATAGAAACTGTTCTTCATATGTCAGAAAACAGTCCCAGAGTAATCTGGGAGTAATCTGAGCAAACGGATTCAAAGGATTATTACAATTTCTTAGTCTTCTACTGCTGCAAAAGTGGCATTCTTTGATTCTTATGTTTGAGGTTCTAATTGCAGGACTTATGAGAGATCAGTCATGTTGCTTACACTGTGTGTAGTGAATCAATGTTATTCTGAAGGGCCTCCTGGAAGCAGAAGGGATTGGAGAATGTATGTCTTTTAACATGATCGTTCCCATCCTATGGGGGTTAGGCACTCTTACCTCATGTTGCAGATGAGTAAACTGAGGCTTTTGAGATTTGAGGGTGCACAGCTTGAGGTAGAGGTGGAATTTCCAGCGTCATCCAAGAAACCACGAATCTCCAATAGCTTGCACACATCCAGGTCTGCTGGATCCTACTTTCTAAGACCACTTGCAGATTAGGAGACTTCAAACAAATTATTTCCAAGGGAGGGCATCTTTCTTTGTAACCCCGACCCTGGCAATTCTCCATGGCCTCCGGGAATCCAGCCGGAAGCTCTGCGATGAGTCCTGGGGAACTCTTTTGCCCAGGCAGGTGCTGTAGGTACTCATCTGGAAAAAGGCGCTCATGACAGGTGGTGCCAACCTTCCACGGATGCTTTTCAGCATCTCTTGAGATGAGGATACAGAATTTCTCTTTCACCCTGTAAATGTGGTAAATGAGGGAATAGGATTTCCAGCTCTAATTTTTCTGAATAGGATTCAAAAATGAAACTGAATAAAAAGGTATCCAGTGAAAAACACACACCCATCCCCATCTCCCATCCAGTTCCCTCCACAACCCTTTTCTTAGTTTCTTATATGTCTTTTCAGAGTTTCTTTATGCAAATATGGTATAAACAAAAAAGAATGGGCCTTTTTCTTCTCTTCCTTATTTTCCACAAAATCTATCAAAATGGGTTTTTTTTGTTGTTGTTGTTGTTTCATTTTGTTTGAGACAGGGTCTCACTCTCACCCAGGCTGGAGTGCAGTGGCACGATCACGGTTCACTGCAGCCTCGACCTCCGCAGGCTCAGGTGATCCTCCCATCTCAGCCTTCTGAGTTGCTGGGACTACAAGCATGCACCATCATGCATGGCTAATTTTTCTATTTTTTGTAGGGACAGGGTTTTGCTGTGTTGCCCAGGCTCGTGTCAATCTCCTGGACACAACGAGCAATCTGCCTGCCTCAGCCTCACAATGTGTTTTTTTAATGTTAAACCTCTTTTTGTGTTGAGAGGCCTGGCTTGTGTGTTTGAGCTCAGCTGCCTACCTTTGCAGCTGTAAATGTCAGGGCTCCAGGAGGGCTGGCTGGGTCTCTCCTCCTCCCCTGTAGGGTGAGTGGGGCCCTGAGCTTATCCAGGCATCCGCAGGGGAAGTGTGGATGGATGGATGGATGGGCAGGCCCTGGCCTTTAGGGAATGCGCTGTGTGTGGTCTTCTAGCCCCAGCAAAGTCCCAGGGGGCCCGAGCGGGAAGTTGCCATCCTCAGGGGGTCTGAGTGGGGAGTCGCCATCCTCAGGGTCAGTCGTGGTTTCGAATTGAGCTCCTGGGGGCGGAGACTGCATTCCCCGGGGGACAATCTGATAGCTAGAAATGAGAGCAGTGACTTGGACGCTGTGTAATTCAGGAGGGTCCCAGTCCCTCAGAGTCACCTGGACACCAGATTGTATTTACAAAACAGATGGATGAGGAAATGGAGATTGGGTCTTCAAAAGAATTAATCTCAGATTTTATTTATTTATTTTAAAAATATTAATTTTTCCCAAAGACCCTTTCCAAGTCAAGAATTGTTTTAAAAACCAGCCTAGCGAAGACAAATGCTGTCTGTGGCAGAAGGCACCGCAAGGAGCTGAGGCTGACTTATGTTTCTCCTCTGGGCTAGGTGCGCCTCTAAGGGGTTCACACACTTTAACCCCCTTAGTGACCCTACATGCTCATCCCCATTTCTTAGACGGGAAGCAGAGCCAGCTCACAAGTCGGGGAGCCACAGTTCCAGCCCAGGTGGCACTGGGCCCTGCCTGCCCCAGCCAGATCCTCAGGAGCACACGGCACCCCACGCGCGTGCAGGGGACAGCTGTCCTCACAGAAGCAGCCCCGGGGCCTACAGGACTTCCTGGGGTTTACCCTCAGAGCACCCATGAGGTTAGAATCAGAAAGCCCGGGAGTCAGGAGACCCAGGGCAGCTGGAGGTCTTTGCTGAGGCACAGCAGCCCCGTCTGGAGACCTCCCTGAGAGGCACTTCCTGAGGAGTCTGGTGGATTTTGAGCTGCTTTTAAAACAACCTTCTCCTTAGCATAGACGCTGACACTGAAGGGAAAGAAAGCAAATGGTCCGTTCTCAGTGGGAAGGCAACTTGCTTTCAGGGCAACGAGTTTGGGGGAAGAGGACTGGTAGAAGACACGACTAAGAAAGTGAGTAGGAGTCCAGACGTGTGTGAATCATCCTTTAGGGCCTCCATGTGTGTGACGGGTTGACTTGTGTCTTCCAACATTCACATATGGACGTCCTCGCCCCTGGCAGCTCAGAAAGTGACCTTATTTGGAAACAGTGCCATTGCCGATGTAATTAGTTCAAATGAGGTCATGCTGGAGTTGGGTGGGCCCCTCATCCCATACCACTGGTGTCCTTATAAGAAGGGGAAATTTCAAGACAGACTTACACACAGGGAGTACACCATGTGAAGACCGGGCTTACACAGCTACACCACCAGAAGCTGAGAGAGACGCTGGAACACAGCCTTCCCTTTGGAGGCAGCCTGGGTCGGCGGGCACTGTGATCTCAGACTTCCAGCTTTCAGAACTGTGAGACATATTTTATTGTTTAAGCCACTTATTTTTTGGTACTTTCTTACGGCAGCCCTAGCAGATGCTAATCCAGCGTGCATTCTGACAGAGGGCGAAGGGGGCTCCTCAAGTCCCAGGTCCAGCTTGGTGTGGTTCAGCTACTCGAGAGACATTTGCTGCTAATGGATGAGCAATCAATCTGGACGCAGGAAATCATTTTTTATTTGGGTGAATACAATATTCTCATTTTGTTTTAACTTTTCCTAAAAGTTAAATCAAGGTTCAAAAGAAAATTGAGGTTCAAAGAAAATTTTTGGTCTTTACATGTGCTAAAAAGAAAAAACAGAAAGACAGACTCATTTCATCTTTATATGGGATGTGATCCATGCTCTGGTGGGCTACAGAGTGTGTCTCTATGCGGGTCCCTGTACTCCGTGCGAGGTTGGCGGCCGAGCCACGGTTCCCATGTGAGCAGGACAGCAGTCTCACCTCACACCGAGCACCTTGCCCGAACATGGAACTTTCACCCACGTTGCCATTTTCCCGCTCTCCCTTTCCCTCCTTGGAGGTTCACACTCGTCTCTCCAAATTAAAATTTACAAAGAGAGGAGATGGAGGCTCCCAAGTGACCACAAAGTCACATTTTATGTGAGACCTTTTTGCCTCATTTGCTAGTTATTGAACAAAGGTGACTCTGAACCTAGCAGAAGCACGGGTTCAACACACAGTTCAGAAAAACAGGAACCATCAATTCGTAAGAACTTAAAGAAAAAAATAGTTTAAAGAACTGAGAAGTTGCCACATTATAGTGAAAGAATGTCGGGTTTTGGAAATGACAAAAACGAGCAATCTTCACCTCGAAAATCCGGTGGAGTCAGTTACACAAGACATAACCGCACACAAACATGGCATTTCTGATAATATAATGGCATTTACAGTCAAGAAGCTTCTTTCAGAGTATTTCATGGAAAGTTATTTTAGTAGCAAGGGTAGCCTTCAGCAGTGAGTATTCGTCAAGAGAGTGAAACCTTGACTTCAAAGTCAAGAGGCGGAGGAGTGAGGACTCAGATCTGGAGGCGACCTGCAGGGCGGGTGCCCACACACAGGTGCCCCAGCTGTGGACATCCCACGTGCACGGGAGTGGGCCAAAGAGAGGCCCATGGATCCCTGCCCACCTCAGAAATGTCAGCAGGCAGCTGGGGGGCATTTGGACTCCAGCCGGGACACCCTCGTGGCCGGGCAGGGGATGCAGGCACCACAGGTCACAGTAGTTTGCTACAAGCGTCAACTTTTAAAATTTTAAATAATCCTCTTATTGTAAAATTGAGGACATTATTTTAAGCAACACAAAAACCATGTAAAAAAATGTCTGTGGGATGTGAATAGTATGTTTCTTTAAGGTAATGTCTGAAGAAAACATAAAAGCCCCAGGTGAAAGACACCCTGGGAGCAGAGGTGCCCCTGAGGGTTGGCTGCCCCAGGACAGAGAAGGGCTTTGCTGGTGCCCAGGTGGCAGTGCCTGTCTTGATGCTAGGTGCAGGGGTTTAGAAGAAAAGGCAAGGAAGAAAATAAAACTCACCGCCGACATTCCCACCACTAGAGCTGCCCACTGTTCCCAATCAGGCCTATTTCCCCCCAGCCCTGTCCTCTGTGTATATTTGATAATTGCATAAATCATCTCTCCCATAATTAATCTCCTTTAAAATTTGGAATAATATAGTTCTTAGAATAAATAATAATCATGCAGAATAATTTAGAATAATGTTATTTAGAATAATTTTTGTAGTCATACCACTTTGCAGTCATTCATAACTCAGAAGGACTCTGCGTTTAGAAGGTGTATTTAAAATGTGCCCTCTTTGCTGAAGAGTTAGTTTTATGGTAAAAATCCAATAAAATTATAGCTAAGCACGGAAAAAAAGTAAAGGATTAAGCTCAGCCTCCAGAAATACTGATTTTATATATATTTGCTCTGGGGAAGATTGGTTTAAGAAGACCTACGGCCTGTTAATTGCTCTTTTATCAATTGCCTCCTCATAATTTTTGCCCTCTTTTCCCCTCCCTCCCACCCTCCTTTATTCCCTCTGTCTCTTCCTTTTCCCCTCCCTCCCTCCTTTCCTTCCTTTCTTCCTTCTCCCTTTCTTCCTTTTATACATTGTTGTTCTGGGGGAACATTTCTAATATCATGGATTTTAAGCCTTTGATATATATGCTTCAAATACTGTCTCTCAGCCTGTCTTAACTTTCTTTACTGTGTCATTTATATTATGGAACTATTTCACTTTTAAGTAGTTATTATTTTCCTTTTAACACCCAGGTTTTGTCTTGCTTAGAAAGTCTGTTCCTACTCCTAGATTCCAAAAATATCCTCACATTTTTTTCTTCTGATACTTACTAATTTTATTTTTAAAGCTTAACATCTCAAAACAAGTAGAACTTATTTTTGTTTATAATTTGAAGTAAGGGGGTTTCGTTTTATCCTAAACGTGTAGCAAATTTTCCCAGACTATTTATGAAGTCATCCACTTTTTTCCTGCTGAAATTATGATATTTAAGCTGATACGTTTTATGTGTTGGGGAGGTGTCCAATGGGCAGTTTCCAGTTGGAATGTGGCATCAGGTAGAGCTTTGACACGACATCTGTGTCTTTCTGACTCCCATGTGACTTCAGGGCAAAGAGGTAGAGGAATGGAGCTCACAGCTTTTAGAGAATATGGGCCAGAAACAGGAAGGAGTCCAGGCCTGATAATGGGAACTAGCGGACAGTGAACGCAGTGGAGGGCCATTGGAGCCAGAGCAGCTGAGAGCCTTCAGGAGGTGAGTTTCAGAGAGCCTCGGCATAAATGGATCCAGGGTGTGGTCAGCTCAGGGAAACACAGACAACCAGGCCTGAGCACAGGCCAGGCCAGGCATTTTAGTATCTGCATATTGAGAAAGTTTGACCTTGAGTGTGAAATGTAGACAAGCAACCCAAATAAAAAATAGGCCTGATTGGGGCCCAAACTAAACCAGATTGATGAAAATAATCGCAAGAGTAGGAATGGACGCGACCTACAAGAAGGAGACTGAACCCACCAAGAGTGGAGCTTGAGACAAACCAAACGAGTAGAGGCTGCCAAGTCGGCCCAAACCCCATGGGTGTGGGAATTTGGGAGGGCACCAAGGGCTGGACTGAGAACCTCTTCTCAAAGAAGTCTTTCTAGGATGCTGTACTTCTGTCTTGCCACCTTGCAGGCCTTACAGTGAGACCATGAAGTCCCTGTCACTCTCCCTGCTGGACCCGTGGCCGATGTCGATGTCTGCTGGGCCGGCCTCACAGGTGTGCATGCTGTGCAGTCGCTTAGGGCCTCCCCTGTGCAGAAGGGCCCGGCTTGGTTTAATGCCCTGCTTTTACCATCTGAAAATTCTTAATGGTTTTTGAACAAGGGCTGCACATGTTCATTTTGCACCAGTTTATAATTCCATCATTAAAAACTCTGTGTTTTTCCTTTTTATTAAAAACAAGAATGTCAGAAATTATCCCTTTAAAACGGTAAAACAAGAAGGCATTAAACTCTTAATATTTCAGGTCAAATTTGACACTGTCCCTGGACATGCAGGTCTGGGTATCAGTGGGTCTTAGCCCCTTTCCTGCTGAGTCCAGAAGATGCTTCTAGTCACCTAGCATAGGTCTCTAGGGGACCCCTGCCACAAGGCAGGGCCAACACCAAATGACATGTAGTTGCCTTTGATGACTGGGACTCTCCACCACTGCTTTATGTAACAGCAGGTCCTGATTTATGAAATGTGGCTTAAAAGCAACTTAAAGAAATGAAAGGTCAAGGATAGAATATGTGATGAGATTCTGACCCCATGGAGCCTCCAGCCCCATGGCTTGCTGTGCTTGGGCTGTGTTCTCTGGCCGGGAAGGGTCCACAGAGAAGGCAGGCTGCCAGCAGGAGGCCTGCCTGCTCCACCAGACTGATGACACTTATCCCACTTGGTTCCCAGAACTAGGAAACCAGGGGCCCTGAAGCACTAGTTGCAGGAGAACTCTCTGTGTTAATTTAAGGCAGGCTCTATGGAGTGGGGCTGTTGGGCAGCCTTTCCAATTTATTCACCCATCCCTGGGATCCCTTGGGAATGAGAAACCGAGTTTCTCCAGGGTTCTTCTCTCACCACCCATATCCTGCAACCTTAGGGTCCTCCCTGTACTGGGCATCAGCCTGGTCTCAGCATTCAGGGACTCAGAGAGAACAATCAGAGGTGCATTTCTATCACTATGAGGATCCTTGACCTTTCTTCCTTGACCTTGGCCTTCTGTCCTTGACCTTTCATTTCTTTAAGTTGCTTTTAAGCCACATTTCATAAATCAGGACCTGCTGTTACATAAAGCAGTGGTGGAGAGTCCCAGTCTCCTATGAGGACCTTAGGCTCAGGCCAACAATGCAAAGAAGCACCCTACTTAGGGGAAACTTGCTGTCCAGTTGTAAAGAAAGCACTAGGGGGCCATGATACCCATCCCACCGATGTTCCCTCCCAAACTCTCCTAAACCCATGGCTCCCAAACAAGTTCTGGATTGCACTGATCAGGCTCCAGCCAAGGTGAGCCCACTGAGGTCCGAGCTTGCAGAGCTCAACCAACATGATGGCTTCAGAGATGAAACACCCAGCACATCCAGCTGTAGTTACCCTGTAAGGAGCAGAAAGTTTGCTATCACTTCCTCTCTACTGTTTTTATGTACAGGTGACCAGTAGGTCAGTTGTTCGTACTGTGGTGATGCCTGTAAAAGGAGCAATGGAGGTCAGGGGGTGCCAGTGAGTGGTGGAGACCGTTATAAATACTATGTCCCCAAAGGGTGTACAGTCAAATAAATATAGCATGGGAAAAACCAGGTTGACCCAAGAGAAACATCTTTTTCTAAAAATCTGCAAGACTTCTCAGAGCCTTTGGTCATGCATTTTAAATATCCAAATATGTGTTTTGAAAATATGTGAAATAGCATAACCTTTGCGGTGTATGTTAAATGTAGATGATGGTGGAACTTTCTATTTTTTCTTAGAGAATTTCATGGGACCAGAGTTCCAAAAAACACAAACGTTTTGAGGACAAAACCTATGAATATTGTAGAAGATTAGAAGCAATACATTACTATAGGCAGAAGATAAATGACACTGGATTGAAATTTTTAAAATGGGAAAATAATTACAAATGGAGGAGTGGCATGGTCAGAGGTGGAGTGCAGGTGCCTGTGGCACATCTGGATTCACTGGCTCAGGCAAGCTGCGGTGGAGCAGGAGGCTGGGGACGTGTGTATAGAGTCCCAACTGCCAGATCACAGTGTTGGGTTGGGTCTTTCACCTGCAGGGCTGTGTGTGTGTGTGTGTGTGTGTGTGTGTGTGTGTGTGTGTGTGTCTGTGTGCACGTGTGTGTGTGCTGCTTAAAGGTTTTTGAGCAAAGGATGGAATGATGAATGTGCAGCTTTAGAATAATGACTTGGTGGGAAGAATTGAAGTGAAGAAACACTGGAGATTTGTAGCCCTCCTAGGAGTCACTTTCAGCATGGATCTTGGTGTGGCCTGGAAGGAAAGGACCCGGCTTGTGGGAGGCAGCAGCAGAATGGACACATGAGAGCCGCAATCAAGACAGACGTGGCAGGGTGAAGAACTGGCTGAATTGTGAAACTCTAGGCTGCCCATATCACACTGACATTTTGAGAACTCAGAACAGATGGCAACACCTGGGCCCCTGCCTGTGCAGATGGGCCAGAAAAACGTGACACATGTGAGGGTGGGCATGGGGTGGCAGCAGTTGCTCTCGCCCAAGCATTAAGAGTGTTACAGAGTAGAAATATTATAACAGAATTAGTGAAGCACCTCTGGGGGACTCCCCTTCCTTCCCCCGTTGGCTAAGTAGCCACCAAAAACAAATGGAGACACCTGCATGCTCTTGCAGCCACTGCAGTGCGGCCAGCTCCTCTGCTGGGCTGTACACATGGAGATCGTGTAAGTGACCAGGGCCAATGTCTCTGGCAGCCATGGAGAAACAGGTGGTCCAGCCAGGCCCCTTCATTGCCCATGATGGACCAGCTTGCCATCGCTGGTCAATAGCTGCAATCCCAGATAGTATTAGGCAATATATAATTAATAAAGAATATTCCAGTTGATCTGGTTGTTTTAAAACAAGGAAACTTCTTGCTATTTGGAACCCCACAAAATCCACTGCTCCCTGAATTGTATGTCCTGAAATCTCACAAATTTGCACGCTGACACAGTTAATAAAGGAACAGGAGATAATTTAAACAGCCCTGCGGTTTGGAAGTCACAGGTTCTGCTGCTTCATGTTCATGCACAAGACTAAGAGCCTTTGAAGAAGATCACTTCCTAGACGAACGCTTTATGTTTGGATTAAATGCAGCTCCTCCAGATCATCTCCAGAGGAGATTCAGCCAGCTTCTGTTCTCTCTACTATCCCCGTCTTCTTGCCTCCTCCCATGCACATATTTATATGTGTTCATATTTATGCACGGACATGCTCTAGTGTGCCCTCTAGTGCAGAAATTTTATGCATGAAACTTTAACCCCTCTTGCATCAAGGCATATAAGCAGAAAAGATGACTGGAAAGATTTTAGGGCTTGGAAGGGCAAACATGATAGTCACTATACATTATAAAGAACACCAAATGACAGTGTGCTTTGGAATATACCACTAGGAATGTTTGTGCATTGCAATTAGAAAGTAATGATATTGAAATGAAGTGAAAAAAGATCACAGGTATATAATTCAGCACTGAATTGATGAGGACACAGAGGTGAACTAGAAGGGCATCCCAGTGGAAACCACTTACAGTCCCACAAAAGTAAGATCTAAGCAATGGGGGTATAAAAAAGGAAGACAAATCGATGGAGATGGCTTGGGGTGATGTGACCTGGAGTTCAGGGAGGGACAGGGACTTGCCTTGGACTCACCATAGGTGCTCATGAAGGAGGCAGCATTTGGACAAGGCCCTGAGAGGCAGGTGGATTTGGATGTGCAGTGGTGGTCCAGGTGTGTGGAGTGGGGGTCAGCATGTACAAAGGCATGGAGGTGGGCAAACCGAGGCTGAGAGCACAAGAGGTTCACTGTGTGTCTTCCGGCTGGCCAATGAGCACATGGAGGTAAAGGTACACAACTCGGTAAGAGACAGGAGTTTGTGTGGATCAGGCCTGCTGTGACATAAATATGCAAATGATGTGGTCCCTCGTGGTAGCACCCTCAGGATGACGCACTCTTCTACCAAGGTTGACGTTGCTCAAAACATGGCTGAAAATTTTGGCCGGGGGTGTACCCTGGGAGCCCATTTAGAAGCCACAGTGGAAAAAGCCCTCGTTGCTTCAGCTTTGAGTCACCCGGGCTCTCCCACCTGGCTCATTTCACCTGACAGTTTCTAAAACTTCTCACAAGGAATTTGTCAGTTTATTACACATCCATAGAATGCCCTGAAGAGCTATTCCAAAAGAAGAGCTTGAAAGTCGAACGCTAAGCAGAAAAACGGTGACTTCCAAACCACAGGGTTTATTCGAATTATCAACTTAGTCCTTTATTAACAACTTCAAGGTGCAAATTTGTGAGATTCCAGATGGGCAGTTCAATGAGCAGCTGGATTTTGCTGGTTCCCAAGCAAGGAAAATTCCCTTGTTTTAAAGAGCCAGATCCATTTGGAATAGTCTTTCTTCCCCACATATTACGGCATGAACATGACTCTAAAGTATCTGCCGAGGGTCTTTCTTTTTGCGACGGTGGGCACTGTTCCCCACTGTCGTGGGCTTGTCACAACGCTCAGTGTGCATTCCGTTGCTTCTCTCCATAACGCCTCTCAGCTAACTCTACTGTTTCTGTGCTCCTGGGTTGTTAACGTTCGAGTCTTGGCTCTATACCATTTTCCTTATCATTTAGGATTCCACTGGGAGGACATCACTAAGTTTTGTGAAATCAGACTTCATGTGTTGGCTGAGATCACGGGGGTTGAGTGTTCTCTGAGCACTTGCAGGCTGGGGGAAGACAGAAAACCTGGACACCTTGCAATCGTTTGCAACAAAGTGGAAAGACTAAAGTAGTTTTGATTTGTGCGTTCGTCTGTTTGGACTACTATAACGAAATACTACTTGGTGGCTTAAACAACAGAAATGTCTTTTCTTACAGTCCTGGAGGCTGGAAGTGCAAGAGGAAGGTGTCAGCAAGATCTTTTTTTTTTTCTCAGAGCTCTCTCCTTGGCTTGCGGATGGCAGCCTTCTCATCGCACAGCCTTTTCTCTGTACGTGCTCATGTCTGTGTCCTGATTCCCTTTTCCTAGTAGGACCAGTCAAATTGGATTAGGGCCTAAACTAATTACCTCGTTTTACTTTACCTCTTTAAAGGCTGTGTGTCCAAATACAGTCACATTGTGGGGTGCTAGAGGTTAAGATTTCAACATATGAATTTGAGGGGGGACACAGTTCAGCCCACAACAATTTGTTTTTTGTAATACATTTAAAAGACCCATTTCTGGGCTGCACTCAGTGGCTCATGCCTGTAATCCCAGCACTTTGGGAGGCCGAGGTGGGAGGATCACTTGAACCCAGGAGTTTGAGACCAGCCTGGGCCTCATAGCAAGACCCTATCTATTAAAAAAAAATACACACACCAAAAAACTTGACTAGATATGGTGGTGCACACCCATAGTCCTAGCAACTTGGGGGCCTGAGGTGGGAGGGTCGCTTGGACCCAGAAGTCTGAGGTTACAGTGAGCTATGATCATGCCACTGCCCTCCAGCCTGGGCAACAGAGTAAGACTATGTTACTTAAAAAAAAAGTAAAATAAAAAGACCCACTTCCATTGATTTCACCCATGGAGAAATTGTGCAGCAAGTGGTTAGGTGAAATGTGAAATGTCTGACCGATTATTGTCATCATGCTCGATTATAGAGACACAGTATGCTCCCCTTTGCATTCTTCATTGCTGATTCTGTGCTTTACATCTGGTGGCTACAAAAATTTAGTATTTTGCTGGCAGGTACATCAAATCTACTTCTCATTTCAAACATTACACTTTTTGTTTTCAACGATTCTGACCCGTAGTCAACAACTGCAAGTATGTGGAAATGTGATTCTCCTGCTTTTGGGAACAAGGGAGCTCCCAGTTTTCTGGGCAGGATGCGACGTTCCCATCATAAGGGGGGCCTTACCTGTCTGTTCCTCTGGCACCTCAGTCAGAGCCCCTGGAGTTGGCTAGGCCAGTTTTGGCCCTCCTCATTGAGACCTAGTCATTCTGTAGACACACTTCATTCTCCCACGCTTGGGCTTCTGGTTCAACCTGTGGCCCTGTCAGTATCACCAGAAGATATCCATCTGGCCCAACTTCTATGATTTTTTGCCCATGTACCTTTCTGACTAAATTGTATACGATCATCCTCCAAAGGGTTGGCTGTCTTTGGTGGTATTTTGGCCTGAGTTCTGCCTTGGATTTATGTTTTTTGTTATATATATATTTTTTTTCTTTTTTTTCTTTTTTTTTTTTTTTTGAGATGGAGTCTCACTCTGTTGCCCAGGCTGTAGTTCAGTGGTGTGATCTAGACTCACTGTAACTCTGCCTCCTGGGTTCAAGCGATTGTCCTGTCTCAGCCTCTGGAGTATCTGGGATTACAGGCACGCATCGTCATCCCTGGCTAATTTTTGTATTTTTAGTAGAGATGGGGCTTCACCATGTTGTCCAGGTTGGTCTCGAACTCCTGACCTCAGGTGATCCACTTGCCTCGGCCTCCCAAAGTGCTGGGATTATAGGCGTGAGCCAACACACCTGGCCTTATTTCATAATTTTTTACTGAAATTTCACCCACATGTTCTATTCATGTGAAATTTACTAAGATGAGACCAAGTAGAGATAAAAACTATCTAAACGAACAACTTAGGTCTCTCTTTCAGACTTTTTTTTTTGTTTGGTTTATGGTCTTAAATACAACCCACTTGGCTTTTCCCCTCAGACCACTGGTTCTTTTGTCACTGGAGTCCCAGAGATCAGGGTTTGAACTAGCCCACCACTTACTGGTCGTGTAACTTTGGGCAATTCAGTTTGCATCCCTAAGCCTCAATGCCTTCATCTGTAGGATGGAGGTAACCATAATGCCTGTCTCGGAGGCTGCTGCTAGTGTTAACTGTGGGACACAACACAGAATGAGGCACACACGACGTGTGCAGAAAATATCAGCTTTGTTTTTCACTCTTCTGCACTTGCTGTAGCATTCTGCAAAGCTATTATTCCTTTCCTAGACTCATGCCCAAAGTTACAGAGGACCCAGCAACCGTCTCCTGCAGCCCCTGGAAACCTCTTGATTCTTCTGTGATGTCCCCAGTGGTGCAGCAGCCCTGGCCTTCTTCTGATGGCTTGAACAGTTGGTCTTCATCGAACAGTTCTGTATTGGAAACTTGCCAACCTCCATCCACATTCCAACCTCCATCTGCATCCGTTGGTACAAAATGGTTCAATCTGTCTACCTCTTTTTGCATTCCACCAAGATATTCCAAGGCCCAGGGTTCCTTTGACCACCTCACACCTAACAAGTTCCCTCACTGTCTCTCACTCTCCCCTGAATATGCTAAGCTGCCTCTGTCCTGCTAAAACTGTAGACCTGAGAACGAAGTAAGGTGCTTCAGGTGAGGCTTGATCAGCATAGAGCAGTAAGGGGCCACCTCCTCCCACCCTATAAGACCCTATTAGTGCACCTTGGAGCCCTTTGCTTGGCTGGTGGCTACATTACACTTCTGTTAATGATGGAATTCCATAACATTTTTCCCCATTAATTTCTGCTACAAAACACGAAAGTCTTAGCCAGGTGTGGTGGTGCACACCTGTTGTCCCAGTTAGGCAGGAGTCTGAGGTGAGAGGATCGCTGAGCCTGGGAGGCAGAGGTTGCAGTGAGCCAAGATGGCGCCATTGTACTCCAACCTGGGTGACAGAGGGAGACCCTGTCTTAAAAACAAAACAAAAACAAAAATAAAAACAAAACAAAACACACACACACACACACACATATATGTCTCATATTTTACATTTATGAAGTTAGGTGGGGTTTTGTTTGTTTGTTTGTTTGGCTTCGTTTTTTGTACCCAAAAGTACATAACCTACTACTATCTACCCTTTTTTTTTTTGAGATGGAGTCTTCCTCTGTCACCCAGGCTGGAGTGCAATGGTGTGATCTCAGCTCACTGCAACCTCTGCCTCCCAGGTTCAAGTGATTCTCCTGCCTCAGCCTCCCGAGTAGCTGGGATTACAGGCACCTGTCACCACATCCGGCTAGTTTTGTATTTTTAGTAGAGACGGGATTTCACCATGTTGGCCAGGCTGGTTTTGAACTCTTGACCTCAGGTGATCCACCCACCTCAGCCTCCCGAAGTGCTGGGATTACAGGCGTGAGCCACCACTGCGCCTGGCCCCTTTCCTAAGGTTTTTCTAAAGCATGTTTTTGGCAATCTATCTTAGAATCTTGTCAAAGGTAAGTACAAGGTTCAGGGTTTATGGAGTCACCTTCTAGCCCTTTAAGGCCACCAGAATTGCTGATGTCTTATGGACTCCTGAGAAGCTCATGGCGGTGATTCTTACAGCTCAGCTCCTGGCTGCTGGGCTGCAGGTCACTGGGCAGAAACAGAACTCAGTTCTCATCACCTGGATGCCGTTTCATACTCTCCACCCTCTCCTGGGTTTTAGTTGCCCCACACAATGTCAGTCTCTTTGTGATTGTTAGTTTTATGTGCCAACGTTGCTAGGCCATGGTACCCAGATATTTGGTCAAACGTTTTCCTGGATGTTTCTGTGAAGGCATTTTTTAGCAGATTAACACTTAAATCAGTAGATTTTGGCAAAGCAGAGTCATTACCTTCCATAATGTGGGTGGGCCTCATCCAATCAGTTGAAGGCCTTAATAGAAAATGACAAACCTCCCCAGAGAAGATCGGATTCTGTCAGCTGACCCGAACCGCAACAGGGACTCCTGGGGTCTCAGCCTGCCAGCCTGCCCTGTGGATTTTGGACTTGCCAGCCCTTACCATTGTGGGAACCTAATCTTTAAACAACTCAACTTCCCCCCTCCCTCCTCTCACACACACACACACCCAGTTGATTCTGTTTCTCTGGAGAACCCCGACTAACACAGTCTCCTTCTCAGTATTAATGTGTTTTTTTTTTTCTTGGACAGAAAATATAGATAAAATAGAAGTCCAGAAGTTCTGTTTTCTCTCACAACCAAATTCTTCTATTTCTCTTTTAACCCATTTGGATTTGTGAGTCCCAGAGCGTGCTCTGCCAGGGCTCTGTTGAGTTCCACAGTGGATTGAGCACCACTATGTGGGAGGCACTGGCTCCCAACAGGCAGTGGGCACCTTTTCCCTGATGAACTGTCTTTCCAGATCTCACTCAAGCCCTTTCTATCAGACTTCTATCATGCGGCTCTGTCAATTTCTTTAAGCATCTCTCCCTTCCTCCTGACTGTCCTGACCAAGAGCCTCCCTAATCTCTAATATCTAAAAATTGAAGCCAACTGCATCATTAGATCTGCAGTATATATAAATAACATTTACTTACAAGAATATTTGTATAGAAATGTACGTAAACGTACTTACACACATTTCTATAAATACATTTAAATGCCTAAAGACATGTTTGAGCAATTTAAAAAAATGCTCCTGTTTAGCTTCCTATTACCATTAGGAATTTGGGGCAGAGGGCAAAATTGCCTGGTCTACTCACAGTGACTGCAATTAGAACGTGCTGCAGAGTCAGAGGAACTGTGTGACAACGCCTGGCTGTTGACACTGGACTGGGTTCAGAGCTCTCCAGTGGCCACTGAGAAATAGGAGAGTGTTTCCTGCACAATCCTGATTTCTTGGGGGAGGAGGTACTATTGCACGCTGCTGGGTGGAGCCTCTGAAACCTGGGCCAGGTCTCCTCCCATGCTTCCTCTCCTTGAGGCAGCCTCACCTCTCCCCAGCACACCCCTCTGTAGCCTCCCTCTGACTCACCTCTCTGTGTCTGTTTCTCCCCAACTCGGAGTCCCGTCACCTAGGCCTCTCTCCTTTTTCCTAGGTGCCTAGCCATTGCTCTTTCCTTGGTTTTCTCTAATTCGATCTCTTTCCCACCCTTCACACCTGCCACAGTCACCCTTGACATCCGCAGAATCCACCCTCCTTGGAAGGGATGAGGAAGGGGGTTTATGTAACTCAATTTGATTTGTAATGTTTCAAATGGTATTTTTTTCTGGGAATAATTGGCATTGGATTCTGAACTATCTTTCCTGTCGCAAAGAATGAAATCCCTTCTAGGTGATGGGGCTCGATCTTTCTCTGTTGCAACAGCAGCGATGTCCAAAACAATCATAGGCATTTTCTACCGTACCTGAGCCATTCATGGTTTCAACCTCTGCTCCAGACTACCCTGGGTTATCCAGATGGGTTAATGCGAGTCCTTAGAAAGGTGTTTCCCACCTTGAGAGTGGGTTGTTGGCTAGGTGTGGGGGGGAGCTGTTTGTCTACACCTCAGAAACGCTCACAGCAGTAACCAGGCAGAGTCCCTGGGTCTCCCTCCCTGGGGGGCTCTGAGACTAGCAGAACGGATGGCCTCATAAATGGAAGCACAGGTATGCAATGTTTCATAGGAGTTGGTGGGCAGACCCATTCCTGTTCCCACCAGGGATGCAGGGGACCCTTCTGCCTTCCCCACGTCAACCCAGGGCTACAGAACAGCAATCTTGAAGCTCCTCAGGAGGCAAGGAACGGAACGGAGAGGACAAGAGTGCCTGCAGAGTGGGAAGGAGACACAAATTCTCAGGTATTTACCCAGGGTAAGGGCAAGGGCTTTTCTGCAGTCCAGGACATTAGAGAGAGTCCTGAACCAAGAACTCCACTCCTGCGCCAATATCAGCTGTTTTGATTGACTGAGCTGTTGGAGAACATAGTTTTGGGGTGCGGAAACAGTGAGATCCCTAATCCCACATCCCTGAACCCAGCAGATGTTTCCACACAGACCAGAAAGGACTGGGTGTGCACGGCAGGGAAAGGAAAGCCATTCTTGAGTAAATGGTGTTCAAAGGTTAGGCAACATGTGTATACGGTATTCTGTAGACATAATGATGTACAAGGGTCAGAAGCAATTGCTTTCATCGGGCAAGTTACTTAACCTCTCTAAAGCTTTGGTTTTTTATGATCTATAAATGGAGACAGATCCTATCTCATGGCTCTGCACATCATACAACGATAGTGGAGTGCTCAGGAGACTGCCTGGCAGGTAATTAGCAGACAGCCCGGGTGTACTTTAGCTGTTCAAGTTTCCTCAACCAAATCGCCTATGAGTTTGCACAGAATCCCCTGCAAAGAAATATGTTCTTGTTGTTGACTTACATTTGAGTTGGTTGGTCTTACAGTTAAGGCGGAGGACATCACTCTTAATAAGGGCCATTTTAAGTGGAGTGACGAGTCACTAAGGGAGTTGTTGGCATTGTTTACTTCTTATTCAGGGCTTTCCGAGAAAGGACGGTGTGTCTGTAGTTTTTATCTTATGAAGGTTTCCCAACTGCAGTTTAGTTTACTATTATCTTAAGGGCCATTTATAAATGGACTAGCTTGTCTTTGCACTCAGGGTAATTCACAGAGTTATCAGTAATTTCACTGCAGCTGTGAGCTTTACACAAACCTTGCAATCCGCCTTGAAAAATGAAACTGAGTATACGTGGGGACCAAGGAAGAATGTTTTTGAGGGAAATAGAAATTACCATCCTAAAAATGGTTCCTTCTCTGTGTCTGCTGATAGAAACCCTTGACCTCTTTAGAAACAAGGGCAAAATTATTCACTACAATGATCTGAATCTCATAAATAAAATAATGATTATAGCCGAATGGAATTATTCAGGTCTAAATTCATAACCTTAACTAATTTATTTACCATGACAGTAAAGGAAAGCATAGCTTTGTGCACCCCATCCCACACCCTCCACCCCCTACAAATTTTACTAACACTGTTTCTGGATTCGGAAATTTTTTTGTCTGAGTCGGTACCTCAAATCACTTGAGTTAAACTGCAAATAAATCACACATAATGCAGATAAAATGACTGCATGCCCTAATTTCTAGAACGTGACCTGAATGTGAACTAGACATTCATTTTCTTCAATCCCATGAGACCCAGGGATTCTTGACATGTGTAGCGAGGATTGAAGAGGCCCGAGGCTGTCTGTCCACTCTCCGTGGGCCTGGCTCCCCTTGGACCAAATCGAATGCATGGGAACACACCCCTCAGTTGTCTTTTTCCTTCGGTTTATATAATTCCTGGCATGTGCCTTTCAACGCTCCATTTATGTTAGAAGTTTGGTATTAGCCTCGGGGCTTTACTCTTGACACCGCTACTAATTCTCTACTTTATATTCGTGATTGCCCTTCTGAAAGGAGAATCTTGTTTCAAAATTGCACCTGGGCATTTTAAAGTAAATAGGATGCAAATCCTTAGTTGGCCTCTTGTGTACATTAACTTCAGAGTGAAGAATGAATATGTAAGACAGTGGTGGGGGATGGGGAGTTGAGCAAGGAAAATAATTTGCATAATGGTGTTTGCTGCCTGGTGAAACTGAAACCCAGCCTGTGTGGGTGGGGCCTTGTTTCCTAACGTCAGCGCTGCTGCCCACGAAGGCCTGCACCAACGCACGGTGCCCTCTGGCCGCCCACAGAGGCCGGTGTCTGGCCAGGGGCAGGGGCTGGGGGCAGCAAGTATGAAACCAGCTGAAGCACCTGCAGCTCAGGCGGGCTGCAGACTCCCTGCTCTCCCCCTGTGAAGCCGCACACATTGTCCTTTCTTCCTGCGCATATGAATCTCTCAGTGGGGTCTCATTTTCTGTGACATGGCAAACCTCAAAAAATGGAAGTAGATCATTTCTAAAGAGCTTAGCTCGGCACGGTAGCTCACGCCTGTAATCCCAGCACTTTGGAAGGTCGAAGTGGGATGATTGCTTGAGCTTAGGAGTTTGAGACCAGCCTGGGCAACATAGTGAGACCTCATCTCCACACACACATGCGCGTACACACACACACACGTGTGCACACACACACACGTGTGCACACACACACACACACAAATTAGCCAGGTGTGGTGGCATGGCAATTCCAGCTACTCTGGGAGCTGAGGTTGGGAGGATGGTTTGAACCCAAGAGGTAGAGGTTGCAGTGAACTGTGATGGCACTGCTGCCTTCCAACCTGGGTGACACATTGAGATCTTGTCTCAAAAAAAAAAAAATAAACAAAAAATAAAAAATAAAGAGCTTCTGATTTCCACCCCCCACCGAGAGTCATTTTCTGAGTCAGCTGGAGTGTTTCAGAGCCTAACACCTGAGGGACAGTGCAGGGATGGTGCCCAGTTACAGGGGACGGCTCAGTTCTGAATGTCACAAAGGACACTCCATGGACCACCACCTTTTCTCTGCTTGCTCTGTACCCCTAAAGTACTACAAGGCGTTTTTTATTAGTAATAATTTGAATACTATGTGATCTTGTATCTTCTACTGTGTTTGGGTAGCTAATGTCTCTAAGTGGCAAGATGATTTATTTTTTCTGGACAATACCAGGACTGTATGCTGATATAGGACTGACTTGCTTTAAGGATCAGATTTTCCACTGTAAAATATATACTCCTTATAGGGTTGTAAGAGCAGAAGCCCTTCATAGCCATATTTCCTTTTGCTCTTTCTTCAGCCAGCAGTTGGCCTGGATCTTTGCTGGTAGACGGAGGGGAATGTTCTCCCTGAGGACTGGTTCCCACCCTGGCAGCCTCAGATCCCACCATGTTGGCAGGGATGCTGAAATCCACCTGCCTGTCAGCGTCTGTAAATAACAAAAATCACAAGTGACTCTAGCGTTTATGTATTCTATGATATTGGAACTCTTGTGATGTAAATAATACAAATCCTTTTACATGCATTAATCAATTTATACTATGTTTTATCTTTAATTACCAGATAATAAAAACATAACTACTCTCAGGGAGTGTGGGGGATGGTGACTCGGGCTAAGTTGAGACTCACAGCCTGGAGGTTGGCTTTGGTGCTGGCTGGGAGAGCCACAAGGAGAGGGCATATGCTGCCAATGAAGGTGCTCTCCAGGAATTTTCAGTTAGAAGTTTTGATCATTGTTCATTTGGCCTCAGGATGAACATCATGGTACTGCTTTTCATTCTCTATAATTAGTATACTTTTCACAGTCAACTTTGCATTTGAAAGTATTTATTTTATGGGAAACAGTGCAAAGCAGATAATTAGCACATATGCAAATCTATTTGGCATTTGTGGGGTGTTTGCCCTGAAAACCTATGGATGAAGCCCAAAGACAGGAGCTGGGGGGTTTCATTCAGTTAACTTAAAAGTTTTAATTGGTCTGTGTTACTCTTCTTGTTTCATATTTTTTAAGGCCCTAAGGTGTGAGCAAGTTGCATTTTAAAATAAGGAGGAAGAGCCAGTTTTAAAAGTAGAATTGAGTCATTGCATGTGTTTTTTTCCACAAACGTTAGCTGTGTGATTATTATGTCCTAGGCACCTAAGGAATAGTGCCCTTGTCCTTGGAAAGTTCACAGTTTGGAAGGGCAGATGGTTGGGAAAGGTAATGTGAATATTAACACTCGTGTTTCCCGGGGGCCAAAAACGTTCCAGCTTCTGGGCCAGGTTAATTATCTGAATTATCTTATTTCATCCTCACATTGGGAGCCAGATGCCCCCAATGCCCTTCAGTGACTTTTTGGGGGGCTTTGAGGAAAAATGAGGCCCAGAGAGGTTATGTAACTTGTCCAAAGTCACACAGTAGGTAGATTTAAAGTCAAACAGATCCCAAAGTGCACACTCTTAATTACCATGCCACTAAACCAGACTCTGCACAAAGCACTTTGGGAGCACAGAGAAGACCTCTGAGGGTCTGTCTGTGTGAGTCTAGGGCGTGTTCAAAGTTAAGAGCTGATGTTTAGCCCAGCAGGAAAGGGCTGGGGCACAGTGTTGGATGCACATATCAGGTGGCATTTATTGCTGATGACAGCAAAAGAAAAGTGTAAAGTAGGATAATTTGTGCACATTTCAAGATGCATTAAGTTTTTGTTTTGTTTTTTTGAGACAGAGTCTTGCGCGGTCTCCCAGGCTGGAGTGCAGTGGCAAAATCTTCAGCTCACTGCAATCTTCGCCTCTCGGGTTCAAGCGATTCTCGTGCCTCAGCCTCCCAAATAGCTGGGACTACAGGCGTGTACAACCATGCCTGGCTAATTTTCATATTTTTGGTAGAGATGGGGTTTTACCATATCGGCTAGTCTGGTCTTGAACTCCTGACCTCAAGTGATCCGCCCACCTCGGTCTCCCAAAGTGCTGGGATTACAGGCGTGAGCCACTGTGCCTGGCCTCAAGATGCATTAAGTTTTAAAGACCCCTGGTTATTTTTTATCCTCTGAGACCTCATTCCAGTGTGACATGGTTAACATCAGTGAGGATGGCATTCCTGTCCCACACAGTAAAATGTCACTTCTCACACACGTAACTCTGGGCATAAAGCGAGTACAAATATAAGACCTAGAAGAATATAAAATCATGGTATGCTGATTGGGAATTTCACTTGCTGACACTAGAAAGGTTTTGCATTTCAGAACACGATGAAATAGGTAATATTTATCTGAAAGACACAGACAAGTGGTGGAGGAGCTAGACACCCCCACTGCCTTTTGGTGGCTTTTACCAGAGAGAAAGCAGAAAAGTAGAAACGTGTTTTATCCCGTCAGAAGGAAATATTGGCTTGATGCCTACCATGCCCAGCCTTGCATTAGACCATCCAGGTAGCTGCTCCCTGGAGAAGTTCACAGGGTGGTCAAGATAGCACCGGGAGGAGGTAATATGCTTTGGGGGAAGTCCAGGAGGGACTGAGGGAGGGTAAGCCAGTAGGGGGCGCCACAGAAAGGGAATGAGGATGTGCCTTGAAAGATTGACTAGATGGAGGAGGAAGGAAAGCATCAGAGGCTGCCCGGCAGAGGGAGGAGCTGGGGCTGGGGTGGGCAAGGAGAAAGTCATGCCATCCTCCTGTGTGAACAGTGGAGTTTTGTCTGCCGAGGGCAGAGGCCATGTTTTATCCATCTCTGTCCCCTTCTATGTCGCTTTTTCTCCTCCCATCCCCATTCCCTGGTATCCTATTGGGACTTGTTAAGGGCTGAATTGTGTCCCATCCCAAATTCGTATGGTGCCACCCCAACTCCAGTACCTTGGAATGTGACCATATTTGGAGAAAGAATCTCCGAAGAGGAAGGTAAAATGAGGTCATATGGGTAGTCTCTAATTCAATATGACTGGTGTCCTTATAAAAGGAGATTAAGATGTAGACCCATGTGACAACACAGCAAGTAGGCGGTCGTCTACGAGCCAAGGAGAGAGGGAGGCCTCAGAAGAAACCACCCTGCCACAACTTGGTCTCAGACTTCCAGCCATCAGAGCTGTGAGGCAATACATTTCTGTTGTCAGTCTCTAATACTTTGTTATAGTAGCTCAAGCAAACTAATGAACCAGTGCTCAACATACTTTTGTTGAATAAAAGCACAAAGAGATTTGTGAGAGGAGGGAAATGTTGCGTACTTAGGGTGGGAGCAAACCACAGAGGTCTTTCTCAGCCTGGGCAAAGAATGTCAACTCTGTGTTGGTGCCAGTAGGGAGCTCTGTGGGTCCCTGAGCAGGAAAATTCCATGGCTTAAGCAATGTTTCAGGAAGACTGGGACGTTAGGCTCCGGAGCTCTGAGCAAGTGAGATGGGGCTGGGAGCCATAAGAAGGCTTGACTGGGGCTAGTGATAACCAATGAGCACTGGAAACATGGAGGGGGAATCTTTTCTCCCTTTTATGTCAGGATTCTCTCCTAGAGGAGCAGATGAGGACCTCTGATGGACCAGGAAATTGGAATTCTGCCTGGGAAGCAAGCCCAGTGAGGCCCTGATCTGCTTGGACAGAGAGCAGCTCCCTACACCTGTAAAATGAGAGTGAACGAGCTGGTGTCTAAGGAATTCAGAATCCACACCCATGGAGTTCCACAGGGTATGTGGGATTTTAGGGGGACCAGGGTGTCCCCAGTGCAAGAAGGAGGCTTCCACCAAGGGGCTGCTGCACTGCAGATAACCCCCAGGGGTATGAAAAGAGGCTGAACTGGAGGGCCTCCGTAGTCAGAATCCATCCATTGACCCAGGATGCCAGGAAGGGGTAGGCCCATGGGTAGCAGAGGCTCAATGAACTCCCTGGCCTGACTTGGCCACCAGGTTTCTTCAGCTCTTCGGCTGCTGCCCGTAGGAAGCTAGCTGGCATTCCTTCCCTGGCCCTTAGCTTGCATGGATCAGGGTTTCACATTAAATTCTAAGCCCAATGACATGGCTCTTTTTATTTTAACTCAGTGCTGCACAATGATGAATGAATGAATGAAAGATCAGGGCAGATGAAATGTCAAACCTCAGCAGTTGCCCTTATAGAGGTGTTTCTGTGAAGCAAATCAAAGCTTATAGTATCAAGAACTTTTTTAAAAAGTACACTTTGATCAAAGTTGGATGTTATTTCTAAGTGCATCAGGGTGAACACCTCTTAAAACCCCTTATTATGTATGCTGAGCTATTCTGAACCTCAGTGAGAAATCACTAATGTCAAGAAACCTATACATAATTATTTGTTATAACATAAAAATCCAGAGCTCTTCAAGCATTATCCTACCCTAGTTGGTCAGATTCTGCAGGAAAGAACACTGAGCCTGAAGCAAAATAAATTCCTTGAGTTGAAGAAATTTGTTTCTCATAAAAAAGCTGAATGAGAAATAATGTTGAAAATGGAAGGAGGCCTAATGATGATATTATGCAGTCTTTTGTCATTACTTAGTCTTCTGTGTTTCAATCATTTAATCTGGTTTTCTTTCTGGATGTTTTAACTTCCACTTTAATTTTCTTTATAATTGTTATACAATTATAAAAGAGAATTCAAGGGACCGGCCTTGAGAGCCTGGGGTAATATCACTGGGAGTAGGATCTCTCAGTGTGCTAAGGAGCAGAGGCACTAAGAGAGTTGCATTTCACTCCATTTTTTTGGATCTTTTGGTATATACATTTCTGTGACTTTAGTCAAATGGGGTAGACTGTTGCATAATACTGAGGGCTATATGAAGGAGTCGTCGTCTACACTTGTAAAAACCTTCTCCTTTAGGGGTGGTGGATAGTAATAATTGCAGAGGCATTTCTGATTTAATTAAGAGTTTTTTGGTTAAAAGTGACGGAAAACTCAATTCAAAGTGGCTTAAGCAAAATCCAGAGTTTTACCGTCTCACGTAAGTGAACAATCTAGGAAAAGGCTGGCATAGATACAGCTAAAATGAAGTCAAGATGTTTCAGCTCTCTCTTCTCCTGGCCCAGTTTCTAATGCACTGACCCCATTCTCAAGTAAACTCAGCCCTCATGATCCCGAGGTGGCTGACATTGGTCCTTTCAGGTCCAAACCAGCAGGAAAAATCTTCTGTCACAGCATTCCTGTGAAACTGCTGAGGTTCACCCTGATTGGACCAGCCGAGATCACGTGCTTATCCATGAACCAATCACAGTGGATGAAATACTGTGACGTACTCATTAATTTACCCGGCCATTATCTCCACTCCTGTCCTGAGGGTGGAGTTATGAAGCTTGCTAATGGAATACTAGGGAAGCAAGCCAGATGTCCGCTAGGTTTTACTCAGTGACAATAGGTGACCCACTAAATTTAAGCATATTGGTGTGCAAAGGAGGCATTTGTTGACTTGCAAGTAACCACCTCTCACTTATTTGTCACACTAGCTCTTCCTTTTGTAAGCTGCCTGGGAGAGGGATCTCAGTGGCTTTCAAGATCATGCCTTGCAAATTAGGCATCATGCCCCTCATTCCATCCCCCGTGTGAGATGGTGGCAGAACAGTTCCTATTCAGACACCCGCCCTCATGCCTCTTCCCCCGTCCTCCCAGCAACCGCAGCTCCTGGTTCCGAGCATCTGACTCCTTCCTTATCAGCACAGGGAGTTGCTTTTTGTTTGTTTGTGTTTGAGAAATACTTCTTATTTCGTGCATGCACATTTCCTTTCTGTGAAGCAGACTCGGGAGCTTTGCCCTTCTGACTTACTCTGTGCATCCTATCAGTGAAGTGAGTGAAGTCAGTGAGTGGCTTCAAAAAAAATTTTTTTATTTTTATTTTTTTGAGATGGAGTTTTGCTTTTGTTGCCCAGGCTGGAGTGCAGTGGCGCGATCTCGGCTCACTGCAACCTCCGCCTCCTGGGTTCAAGCCATTCTCCTGCCTCAACCTCCCAAGTAGCTGGGATTATAGTCCCCCACCACCATGCCCAGCTAATTTTTTTGTATTTTTAGTAGAGACTGGGTTTTGCCATGTTGGCCAAGCTGATCTTGAACCCCTCACCTCAGGTGATCCACCCACCTTGGCCTCCCAAAGTGTTGGGATTACAGGTGTGAGCCACCACTCCTGGCCCAAAAATATTTTCTGATGCTGATAAAATGTTTTGTCGACTCTTATGCCCAAGGAGCAATTCCTCCCTTAGCAGAAGTTAGAGATTAAAGGTCCGTCTATGTTTGCCAGTCAGGAATGCCACAGGGCCAGCCTAAGTGTCCATGAGTGGACGAGTGGATAAAGAAATGCGGCACACACACATATATACACAATGGAATACTATTCAGCTTCTAAAATGAGGAAATCCTGACATTTGCAACAACATGGATGAACCTGGAGGATATTATGGTAGGTGAAATAAATTAGGCACAGAAAGACAAATAACACATGATCTCACTTATACGTGGAATAGAAAAAAGTTGAACTTACAGAAGTAGAGAGTCGGATGGTGGTTGCCAGGCACTGGCGGAGATAGGGTAATGGGGGGATATTGTTCAAAGGATACAAAAGTTCAGATAGATAGGTGAAATAAGTTTAAGAGATCTGCTGTACAACATGTGACTCTAGTTATTAGCAATACATTGTATTCTGAAGTTATTGAGAGTAAATTTTAATTGCCTTCATCATAAAAGATAAGTATATGTGAATTAGCTCAATTGAGCCATTCCTTAATGCTTATTTCCAAACATCATGTTACACAGTAAATGTGATAGAGTTTTTGTCAATTAAAAAAATCACCAAAAAATAAAAAATGAATTCCACAGAGGCATTCTCTCCAGGCAGGGTCCCCTTCCTAGATTTGACTACTGATTAGGGTTGATCAATGCCCTTGGTAAAACAAAACCAAACCTACATTTCTTCATCTCCCATGTCCAAGACACATGCGGTGAGTTCTCAGTGATTACTACCAGCACACAAATGATGGCTGCTTTATTATTTGGTGACCTTTGTTGTTTGTTGTGATTGTTCTGTTCACTTTTAGTCCCTCACAGCACTTTCAGCCGTTTAGAAAGACAGTATTTGTTCTGCTAGGGCATTTGCAATCTGTTTCTGATTAGCTAAACTGGTCCTGACCAGTGCTAAGTTCACATTTCAGCTTTGATTTATGCCTTCTCTATCTGCAGATATGTTTCTTGTTACCCTGTACAAGAGGAGGCCTCTTCTTATTTTCATGTGAACGAGGTAATAGGCATCAGGAATAATTAGACCAGGCCATATGCACCAATGTCATAGGAGACTGAGATATGGAGAGTAAATAATAACAAAACTCCTGATTACTAAGGCATAGAAAAAAATCTTAGGCAATTCCCCAAGTTGATAATCCCAAATATCCAGGCATCCTTCTCAAGTAGGGAAAACATGACATTAGAACTACTCAAAATAAATGAGACTCAGTGGTATTTTTAATCATAGATTTAAAAAAAAAAAAAAGCAAGGGTCCTAGGGAACTATGCCAACGCCCAGCCCTTTGATTCACAAGTATCCACAAAAACAGACTGTACAGGCTGCTTTCAAGAGAAAATGTGGCCATCAAGGTCAACAGTAGAAGCCCTATGACCACTCATTCATTCCATCTCATTGGCCCTGAGCCTTTCGAAAAGTAGGCAGAGAAGGAGCCCAAAGAACAACATGGCAGGCGGGTTAAGGAAGAAAAGCAGAGTTCTCAGACATCACTAACAATTTCGTAATGACCTCATGACTTAGCTGGAAGGATTCCAGTGAAGGCGTCACCAGCTCTTTGTCCACCTCTTAGGCTGGGAACCTCAAAGGCCGCCCACACCTTGACCACATACTTTCTTCCTTTTCTTACACAACCAAGCTCTGCACCAAACATCAGGGGGACATTTGCATTTTCATTGTATTCATGCGTATTTCTAGCGAAATACGAATTCTTACTGATGTTGACTGGTACTGTGTAGCAAGGAATACTGTCATACAGCTGTGCAGAAAACAAGCCCACTTGCTTATTTAAAAAAAAATTAATTATATATAATTCTTATAAAATAACAAATTCCATTTATTTCCTCTTGACCTCTGCCATCAGAGACATTTGAAAGTCTGAGGTGGGTTCAATTAAAAAACATAACGCACTTGACAAATTGTTGTATGTGTGCATTGTGAATAGACTGTGAATAGGCCTTAACAGTGCATTCATTTGTTTTCTTTTCTCCCATTTATACAGACTTTTGTTCTGCTCTTAGATAAAATACTAATAAACAGGAAGTTGAAAAAAAAAGTGGTGCAATTGTTCTGAATGTTGTTTTTCTTGCAACGCTTTACGGGCCACACCACACCATCCTATTCAAAACCGTCCCTGTAGGTGGTGGTGTTAATAAAGAAATGAGGCTGCCCAGGGCCGCCTGCCTGAGCCTCTCTGCAGCTGCTCACCTCCTGCTGAGGCCTCTGCCTTCAGAGCTCGTGGGACCTGCTCACACGTTCCAGTAGTTTCCTCTTTATTTGCCCTGAACCAAGTTGTAGAATTTAAAGGAGGTGAAGTAAGGCGATTTCTATGGAAAATAATATTTTTCTTCTTTACTCCTCATGCTGAGTGCATAAGAATTTATTATTTCCCCTGAATGTTCAAAGTGGTGTGTGTGTGTGTAAAGGAACCAGGAGCAAACAATCTTAATAGGAATGTGCTATCTTGTGTTTATCTTTAGCACCCTAAATTAGCTACAACCCGGGACTGTTGCCATTTGAACAAGTTAAGAAAATCTGCCATGTTTTGCTCTTTTTTAAAAGGAATGACTGTAATAACCATAGCAACACTTACTCAGTTTTGTGATCCACTCCAAGATTATGGGAGCAAGAACAGATACTCCTAAAAGCAACCTTCACCTCCTCCCCAGCCCCTTGCCCTCAGCAAGTCCTGGCCTGTGTGAACTGAAGGGTTTGGGAGCTCTGGACTCTAGGAGTGCCCAGAAGCTAGAAAGACTGGGGTGTACTAGTTATTGAGGGGGCAGTTGTCAGTGGCAGTGTGGGGTGACCCCAGTTGTTATTCAAGGCACTGCATTGCTTTTTTTGTCTCCTCTGTGAGCGTCCTGCCTCTGTGCCAGGGCTTGCAGAAGTAGGCCTGGACTTATGCCCCCCTACCCGGCCAAGGCTTTGCCTTTTGCCCTCTACTATGGTGCCACCTACTTGGGTTTCCCACAGTTGGTGGTGCCAGGCAGGAAGCAGGAGTGCAGGTTGCAGGAAGGGAGAGCAGAGGAAACAGAAGGTGCTTAGGAGGGAGTTGGGCAGGCTCTGTCCCTAGCAGATCCAAGGGTCCCTGACAAAGAGAACACCTCATCTCCGCCCCTCCCCGGAGGCACACAGAATGCCCCCTCCCACCACGTCTAGGCTGTTAATTCACACCCACCCAGGCCGCCCCCAGGATCCCCAGACCTGTGCCAGTCAAGTCTGGCCTGTGGCTGTGACACCTGCATTTCCCCAGATGGTTGCCTGGCCTAGGCCGGTCCTTCTATCTGCTTTGTTTTTATGTTGATTACTAAGTGAAGCACAGTGTTAAATACGGGAAGAAAAGGCTAGAGATGCAGTCATGGGAGTGTGAGACTGGGATGGAATAAGTGGGAGAAAGTCCAGGGCTGAATGTGTGGACCCTGCTCTGGGGATCTGACTGGCTCAAGCTCCCAGGCCATTAAACAAAGTTACTAATGTCAAAAAAAAAAAAAATTGGGAGAGAATAAACAAATCTGTCCTCTGTTATTCTGCACCTGGAGAAAAGTAAACCCTTTGGGCATAATAGGCTTTCACCAATTAGACATCCGGGAAAGGCTTTTCTAGGCTTAGCCCTTTTGGAGAAGCATGAGGGTAGATGTAAGTGTGTGAACCTTCACCCAAGTTCTGGAGAAGGATTCCAGAGCGAAAGAGGTTTCCGTGCTGAGTCTTGTGTTTCAGAGATCTTCCATGGCATAGCTGCAAAGAAACCTGAATTGCCCAGGATTAACCACCTTTCCTTTAGACGGTGAGAAGTGTGTCTCATGAACACATTACACATTTTAGGGTTGTCTATGGAGGTATCAGCACTCTCATTACGATTTTTAACATTTTATTCTCTGTTCAGGGTCAAGAACTTCATTCACCAAAGTCAGCTCCTGTCACTACATGGAATGTTCTAGCAATGAAATGTGAACTTAAGATATTTGGATTAAAACCCCAAAGTTAAGTCAAGTTTAAATATTCTGCAAGAAGCAGTGAGTTCCTTTTGTCTGTTTGGGCACAGTTTTCGTGAATTATTTAGGCTTTTTTTAAATGCCTGAGCTCCGTGGTTAGACAGCAGATAAGTTATTTTTCCCTTTAATGCTGAGGCATTTTCACTGATTTCAGTCTTACTCATTAGAAAATGCTGTGCTCACCCACAGCTGCCAGGGTTTCTAGAACACAACACCCTACCTTCTCCTGTAGACATTTTAGTCCGTCCTCACTCCTCCACTGTGGCTTTCACAGTCAAATGTGAGTTGACCAGCAGTCATTTGTGAGCTGTGAGCGGTATTTTTGGAACTTACCCACCCCCAACCCCCCAGAGTCCTGTGGAGGTCACGCCCGTGGGTTCTGCCATCGGGACAGGAAAGTTTGGACATTACTACCAAAAAAATGCAACGTGACTAAGCACCATTTAAAATAGCCTTTCTTATTCTCTTGTAAAATTGTAGGGATTTCCATGACAGATGTCGTTTTAGTCATTTTAAAACTTCAGCGCGTTGAGCCTCATCGGCATATTTTTATTTTTGACGCTTCACATTTTAGAGTGGATTGAAAACTAATTTGATCCGTTTCAATTTGGAACATCCCTCAAGGTCATTTTACCAGCATTTAGGCCAATGTTAATCATGCTTTCATTTTAAACGTAGTTATTTTCTCTCTGTGAAGTGATTACTCCTTGCTTGGTGTGTGGTCTGGTGACTTGTTAATTTCAAAAACAACAACAACAAAAATTCTACGATGTAAGCGGGTTTAGACGTGGAGCCTGGCCCGGTGTGGCCAGGCTGTGGCTTTGCCCATCGCAACGGCTGCCTTTGCCTCAAATGGCTTGAGGCTGGCACCTGGTCAATGTTTGCTTTTGTCCAAAAGAAGGAAACAGTAGAGGACTTGGGTGGTGTAATTTTAGAACGTCAGTGTTGGGTTGTCAGCTTGAAAGATCCATTCTCTTCTGTAAATATAGATACATATTCACTCCTCCAACCTTTCCCTCCACACAATTAAGAAACCCTACAATTAATTATGCCAAATCAAGATTTGCTTTTCTATATGATTTTTTCCCTTTTCCCTAGGAAGTCTGTAATGAATTTTCTTGTTGATTGTAATATTTTATGTTTTTATATACACTTATATATTGTCTATTCTTATAGCATATATATGAATGTATGCAAAATTTCTGAGGCTTCTAAAAAAGAGAAATAATATTGGTTAATTAACCTCAATTTCTTTTCAATATCAAATGTGTGACAATAACTCCAAAAGGAGAGGTTTCAGAAATCAAAACAAGTTGACATTTGCCCACTTCTGAATTAAAATGCAGCATTTGACTTTCATACTGTTTTGGCTGTCAAGCCTTCGTTTTTTCACACTATCAGGTATTTTCAGATCAAAGGTAAATATGATTTAGAATTATATTTCAAATTAGAACTGTCATATGCCCACACACACATTTTGCTGATATACTTACAAACTAGCAAACAATGCTCTTTAATCAACAATTCATAATCTGGGTCAGTGATTTTTATCTCCATATTTGCTCATACTGTATGCCATCAATATTTTATATTGGCTTGCCTATAACTTAACATTTTATATAAGCTGATCTATGAAATTCATATGTCACATTTGCTTGGCTATGAAATTATTTTTTTGTGATGCTACAGTTCACCTTGTGGCATACAAGTTGAGAAAATTAGCAAGCTGCATGTAGTTCCTTATAGTACAAAAACAAATGACACATGGTGTCTTTATCACTTGCTTTGTATTTACAGATACGTTTTAAAAATAAAACTTCCTTTTCTATTAACATGGAAAACTCCCCACCCCACTCCCATTCGTGTTGATTCTTTTTTAGTTTTAAACAACAAATAAATAATCAACTTCAGTCATCTCATTTTTCAGGGGAATTACTCATTGTATTTTCTACCTACAGTCACCGGGGACTGATGTTGGGATCTGTGATCAGTTTCCTGTTGTTACGCATAGCTTTTCTCAGTGGTGAGAGAGAGATCGTGTACAGAGTACACACGGAGGGTTGAGATAGCAGCCTAGTTTATCTTACTTCTGATATGACTTTTAAAATATTGATTTTAAAAGTGTGTCTTTTAGTATACCAAAATAGTATGTCCCTGATGCTTCTCACTGCATGCAATCCTGGCACAAATGCTTTCTATGCAATTAGATTTGGGGGCTCAACTTCCATTTTTTCAGTCTGTGAAAACACTGATCATGCCAACGGCCCTGGAGAAGGCCACTCTGTTTTAGTGCAATTTACATGTGTCAGGACAGGACAGAAAAGGGACAGCATATTAAAAGCAAAATAAAACTGTAATCTGTTCAATCCGTGTCATGCTGAGGATGTTTGTAAATATAAAAAAAAAATTGTATGGATTCCACTTCCATGAGATAACTGGAGTGGTTAGATTCACAGAGAAAGAAATTAGAGTAGTGGTTACTAGTGGCTGGGGGCAAAGGGGAATGAAGAGTTATTGTTTAATGGGAACAGAGTTTCTGTTTGGGGAGATGAAAAAGCTCTGGAGATGGATGGTGGTGATAGCTACACAACAGTGAGTGTACTTAATGCAACTGAAGAGTACACTTAAAAATGGTTAAAATAGTAAATTTTATGCTACGCCTATTTTAGTACAATAAAAGAATACACATTCATGGAAATAGGGCATTTAAATCATTATGCATAATAAAGTGAGAAGCTAGTTGTGATTTGCAAAGAATTATAGAAATTATAGGGAGAAACAGAATCTCAAGGGCCACCCTGGCGTCCAGAGCTCTCGTTTTACAGAATCGGGAGTGGCGGCCCAAAGAACGTGTGCTTTCTTAATGACAAGAACCCAGACGGCAGGACCCCCACACAGGGCTCTTTGCTGACCCTTTGCTGCCTTCCCCCCTCCCTTAGAGGGGCCATTCCTTATTCTGAGTAAACGTGCCACTGATTAGATGGGCTTCATGATAAAGACCTGCCGTAAGGCCGTTTTAATCCTTTAATCTAGACGGTTCACGAGTTCCACTGGTGTGTCTCTGGGGGCAGGCTCCCAGATCACAGACTGGTTCCACCATGCCCCGTGACCTCAGAGTGCCATTAGATGGGAGGCCTTTACTTCAGGGGAAAATCACGTTTGAAACTAAGCGGGTCCCCGGCAGTTTGCAGCAACACTGGCTGCTCAAAAGGACAGCACGAGGCTTTTCACAGCATGTAGATGCCATGGTTTTAGGAGAGCTTTGAGCTTGGGAGGGTCTACTTGTGCTTTTGCAACCTTAGTTTAGATTTCATTTGCATCTACTATTTGTAAGTGCACCATTTTGCTAAGGGGAGTATATATGTGAGAATGATCTACACATGATTTTTGTAGGTGGCTCACAAAACACATGTCAGTAGCCATTCTATGGCCTTGGAGTATCATTTCCCACACCTTTTCTACAATCTGTCTTTATTTTTGACTTTAATATGTATCCCTTATCATACAAAAAGTTCTTGAGCCATATTTGATATATTTTAAAACTTCCACCCCAGTGGAATTAACACTCATTATATTTAATTCCACACAAACTTTCATCCCAGTTGTAGACCGTTTACCTACTTCCTGACAGCAAACACTACACCGGTGTGAGGTTTTATTTTAACACATTTGTGCCCATTTTCAGCATTAATAATCGTGTGTGGAAGTGGCAGTAAAATGAAGATGTCACCTGAGCATGGAACCACAAATCCCTGAACGTGTGACGGCATCTCAGTGAAACAAAAGCATGACATACTTTTTCTTTCCAAATGAGGCGGTGCCACAACTAAAAAAGCCAGTTCGCCTTTCGCTTTCTAAAATACATCTTGCTGGAGAAAACGGTTATCAAATCCCATCCACTGCTCGTGTGAAATAAATACCATTCAGAAAAGCATGGTGTGAATGGCTATACTTCTGATGAGTTTATAATTGTAGATTGCATACCATCCCAATGTGAAGCCTGAAATACGACATTCAACGCCAGGCTTATTCCAGGCTATTGCTGTGGCTACTTTTGTAATTCAACCAGCAGGGCGTTTTAGGCTAAAGTATATTTCCCCTAAGCTGATAAGCATTTTCCTGATCCAAGGCTCCTTCTGGAATTGAACACACACATTCAGTTGGGGACACCTAGATGAAAGAAAGAGAAAGAGGAGAACCTGAAGTGAAGGAAAAGTCACCAAGAACAGTTTAGTGGAAAAAAAAAAAAAGGCTCTCAAGAATTAAGAATGTTGAATTGCTTGAATGGAGCTTGGGGAGGAAAAAGACCATAACTCTAACACATGTGAAGGTTACTGATACCCAGGAGGTAAAAGAAGTATTTAACATGCTATAAAGAAGGGTAACCAGAGTAATGGGGCGAAACCAAGGGAGGACGTCCTGGAATGTAATATTAGAAATAAACTTCCAAACAGGGAAGTGTCCATCCGAGTGTGAAATGGGTTTATCAGAAACAAGCTGCATGCCAGTTTCATTGACATTGCAAAGAAGGTTAGAATAAAAAGCTAATGAACAGAAAGAAGAAAGAGGCAAACAGGGTGTGTGTTAAGAGTGGTGGAATATGAAGGATGGTGCATTTGTCCAGGCCGGAGCTGCTGGCCTGAGGAATGGTGGTGACGTTTTTTTACAGAGCATCTTCTGAGCACCAGGAGAGTGCTGGAAGCTGAGTTTGACACTAGCAAGACCTGCCCTGAATCGGCGACTGCTGGATGCCCGGAAGTTCCCTACATTTATGTTCCTGAAGTTGGGCTTTTTGTCACCTTAGGACTATGGCTTCCCAAACTTGGCAGTCAGTGCCCCGGCAAAAGCCCTATTACTGCGGGGTAGTGTTTATGGAGTCACAGCTAAGAATTACAGAGAAAATCATAATAAGGGCATCTTTTTTTAAAAACAAACAAACAAACAAACATTTTTTGACTTTGCAAATAAATTGCAGAATTATCACCATTGTTGAAATATTTTCCATTAAAACTAGAGTTTATTAAAAGTGCCTGGAAGGATGCCCCCTGCTGCCTCCCTGAGTCATCGCTTTGGATTTGTTCTTTCTTCAGAGGCAGAGATTTATTTCCATAGCAGGGGTTTCCAGTGTTGTGCTTACAGTCCTGCAATAATTCTTCCTGGCTTCGTGTCCTGACCTGCTTTTAAAACAGTCCTCCACTGTGTTAGGTAGGCAAAGCGATATTTTTCGGGGATTTTTTTTTTGAGACAAAGAGTCTCGCTCTGTCGCCCAGGCTGGAGTGCAGTGATGCGATCTCAGCTCACTGCCACTTCTGCCTCTCGGGTTCAAACAATTCTAGTGCCTCAGTCTCCCGGGTAGCTAGGACCACAGGTACGCACCACCACACCTGACTAATTTGTTTTTTTGTATTTTTGGTAGAAACGGGGTTTCACCATGTTGGCCAGGCTGGTCTCAAACTCCTGACCTCAGGTGATCCGCCCGTCTCGGCCTCCCAAAGTGCCAGGATTACAGGCGTGAGCCACTGTGCTGGGCCCAAAATGAAACTATTATAACAAGGTAAGAGCAACTTTTCCCAGAGTTAAAGGACGGTGCTCCATGGAATAGTGAAAGTCTGAGACCAAAGCACCTTTTCCCTTTAATTTCTCCAATTGCTTCTAAAATATTCTATGCAATAAGCATCTGAGTCCAAAGGGAGGCTGTGTCTTCCTCCAGGGTCTCTCTGAATGAGGTCAGTTTCTATGTTAACTTTTACCCTTTCTTTTTCGTCTCATTCCAAACCGTTTCTCCTCTTGTCATCTTTTTCCTCCTCCTTTTCCTTCTTATTTCTCCTGTTGCCTTTTTTCTACCTTTTTATTTTTTGCCAATATACATAAAATTGCTTTTTTAAAAGAGATCAAAGACAGGATTTTTATATTTTTTTTCTTAAAAAACAATATGAAGGGCTGGGCTCATGCCTGTCATCCCAGCACTTTGGGAGGCCAAGGCGGGCAGATCACGAGCTCAGGAGTTCAAGACCAGCCTGGCCAACAGAGTGAAACCCCGTCTCTACTAAAAACACAAAAATTAGCTGGGCATGATGGCACGCACCTGTAGTCCCAGGTACTCGGGAGGCTGAAGCAGGAGAATCGCTTGAACCTGGGAGGTGGAAGTTGCAGTGAGCCAATATCACAGCACTGCACTCCAGTTTGGGGCAAAAGAGCGAGACTTTGTCTCAAAAAAAAAAAAGTTAAACAATGAAACCACCCATAATATATTAGTCTTCAGAAAGAAAAGAAAACCAAGGTAAGAAGCAAATAACAGAAGTACAACTTTTGTTTTTCTAATTGTGGACTGACTCCAAGAGGATTCTGCCCCCCACTCCCCAGGTGGGCGATAGGCATCCTGTTGGCGGCGTGTAAAGGAATGGAAAGCTACAGCCACCTGGGGAGTCCAAGAGGGGCTGCTGCAGGGAGCCCACCTACCCCGCCTTCCCCATGACCACAGCCGCCCACTCCCTCAAAGTGGGACTTCAGGCCAAGCAGGAGAAGATCTCAGGCAAGGAGAAACAGTTCATCCCATCCGAGAGCTCACTGGGAGAATCTTGTAGGCTACACGCTAATGAGATAGGCCTGTCGCCAAAGGTCACCTCCGCACTGCCTTGGCCAGAAATGAGGCCTGAAATCCTGCTATTAGAGTTGCACGCACACAGGAGCCTCCTCTGGGAGTTCCGTTAACCACTGGTCTGGCAGAAGCGATGGCACAGATGGCCTCCCCAGTCTTTCCAGGGCAGAGCGGTGGGGGCGGAAAGGAAAGAAAGTACTGAGCAGTTCAGGAGAGGGGGTGAGCATGGGGTTGGGGGGCAGCCTGGGGACACTACGACCCCACCCTGGCCTGGTGGGAGCTGGAGGAACAGGGAGAGTAAGTCTAAAGTAGGCTAGACTCAGGAAAGGGAAAGAAAACCCTGCGTGTCTTTTTTTCTTTCCTTCTTTTCCTGCCACACGTAGTCTTGTGCTCTCTCAGGGCTGGTTCTACTAGTGCAGTGATGCTATGCGGGAGGGGCCCAGGGACCTGATAACAGGTCGGCGTGTGTTAAATAGCAACTCAACCAGTGAATGAATGAATTTGCCTCTCCTACCTTTCTGGACAGTTTTGAAGTTTAGGTGAAACCATATGGATAAAAGCTCCTGTGAACTGGGAGATACTTTGCAATCCCAAAGTAGGTAATAATAAAACCAGTAATACTTGTATAAAATCATAATTAACAATAATAATGCTATTGGAAACATCAATCTAATACACTTTTTTTTCTATGAAAGACTCATTGGATTCTTTCCTTGGCATGAAAGCCCTGCTTCCCTCAACACAGGCAGGCTCCCTCTGGCACAGGGTGATTGCATCGTAGACCTGGCCCAGCGTGACAGAGAAGCAGTTCTTAATGGCCATCCATCTTTCAGCAAGAGTGCCTTCCCATTTTCCTTGCTCTGCCCATGAGAACGTTCAGCCGAACTTAGGTGCCAGACATGTTCTACTCTCGATTGTGAAGATTATACACACTCTCACCTTCTGAGATAAATGTTATTAAATTGGATAAACAACATTGTGTCGTTTTGCTTTTCTGTTTTATCTCAAGATCCTGCTGACATGGCTAACAGGGCAACCTGTGAAAAGATTTTTATTCGTGTCTACATCAGTGTGAAAGGCTTCATCCTGGTGTGTACTAATCACTTAGACAGTGGTATGAATAAATGAAGGAATGCGTTGACAAACTGATATGCAAGGTGATTCCGGAAAGGCACACCTCCTGGGATAAATATGGTGACAGTGGTGAGTCTGCTGTAGGTCTATTAAGGTCTTGCTCTTAGCAGAGATCCAAACACCCAATGCTGAAGACAGTTCCTCTTTGCTTTAGAAAGCTTTGTGCACAGGAGATGGCAAACTGCATCTTAAAAACTGAGAGTCCCATAAACGCATGCCAAGGTCCATGGTGCTCCAGGCAGGGTGCTTGGTGCCGGAGAGACAGAGTGAACTGAGCTGGCCATGGCATCTGTCCTGGAGAAGTCACACTCCAATCAGAAAGGCAGGAATGTGGACCAGACCTACAGCCTCCGGGGAAGGGTGTCCATAAGCTGCGAGGTGGTGGACACTGACTCTAATGGCAGAGGTGTGGTAAGAAGGCAAGGACATCTGCAATCCTTCTCTAACTCTTGACTTATTGTTATCTGCTGCAGGTTAACCACCCCTCTGTTAACTTCCTTCTCTCTAAGGAGGATATTAAGAGTAGTTGCCTCAGAAGGTTGAACAAATTTGATAATTTACAGAATGTGTAGTTGTCCCTTGGTATCCATGGGGAATTGGTTCTAAGATCGCTTATGGATATCAAACTCCAAGGATGCTCAAGTTTCTGATACAAAATGGCACAATATTTGCCTGTGACCTACACAGATCCTCTCGTGTACTTTACATCATCTCTAGATTACTTATAATATCTAATACAACGTAAATACTGTGTAAACACTTGTTATGATATTTTTATTTTATTTTTATTGTTTTATTATTATTTTTAAATATTTCAATCCATAGTGGATTGAATCCAGTAATGTGGAACCCGCAGATAAAGCGGCCAAGATACCTCAAGGAGTGGCAGTTCCAGCATTGCCCATCTCCCTGCACCAATCTCTGCCAACCTCGGAACTGTGGTTCAGTGCTAAGCTAGAGAGTAGGTTCACACCATCCATCCCACCACCATGATCCCATTCGGCAGATGCTCACCCAGCATCAACTCTGAACCAAACACCGTTCTGGGCAGGGGCAAAGGTGAGAAGCACAGACCTTGGCCCTGCCCTCCCCTCCTCAGAAGCCCAGCAAAGCCATTCTCCACAGGTGGGACTCCACTGCCCAAGGGAAGCCTGAGGCATGAGGCCTGTGTGTTTCTCAGTGACCAGGTCCATCCTCCCAGTGCCAGGGAAAAGGAGGTGCCCCTCAAACCACAAAGTAATCCTTGGACTTCTCTTTTACCTGAGGTGGTGGCAGCTGGAGAGAGCCCCACTTGCTCATCTCCACCAGCTTCCCAGTCCCTGCAACCAGCAGTGGCCAGCCTCTGGCCACCCCCATGAAAGCACATAAAAGGGTTGGGGGAAGCCGCAACCCCAGAATTGAGGTGAGCTGGAGTTTGAGGACATAGGTTGCTTTTCACTTATCTCTGGCAAGAACCATATTACAGATCATTGGTACAACAACGATTTCATGCTTCTAATTGAATACTGATGAAAAATTGGCAATGGTTTCTCAGTTACTTCTTGGAAATAAATTGTGGGTAAATAACATCTGCTTAAAGCTTGGAAACCCAGTTTCCTTTGGTTTGTGTTTTTAAATCTTTGACGATGCGGTTTGCCTTTTTACTCCAAGAAAAAAAAATACAATTAAGTAGAGGCTGACAACTAGGTGAGATCCACAGCCAAGCTATTCTAAGAGCCTGAAGTCACCCTGGACACCCAGGTTGATGACAAAGGGCAGAAATTCAATATGGAAATAGGATCCACTCCAAACACACCATCTCTGACATTATGATGAAGAGAATATGTATTTCATGACAGGGCAAATGTTGCCATCCTTCTGAGGGAAAATGTAAATGAGGATGCTTTTAGGGATGATTTCTACGTTGTCACTAAACTGAGATGTTTGTGCTTGCTGGTGCCAAGTGAAGATTGCTGTTGCTGTTGTTTTCTCGCAGTGATTAGGGTTCATTCCCTAGCAACAGGCAGCAGCAGAAAGGAAGCTTCGCAGGCAGAGTCACCGAATAAACGCAGTGGGAGCAGTGTCAACAACAAACCAGTGATGAAGGGAGGGGCATGTGGGGCATACCACATCGCCTCTCTGGCTTTCGTCTGCACCTGGGACCAGAGGCAGGTGGGAAGGAGACCTTGACAATGTGGGAAGTCCCTTTGATTTGCTGCAATGGAGGAGTTCACATTTTACTGTGCAGTCTAGCATTGCCCATTCTGGATTGGCTCCATCAGACACGCTTTTGTGCTTTACTGTAATTCTTTCTTTATTTGTCCTCCTCGAAACTGATCCGTAATGCCGATTTGCTGATAACTGTCCCTGGGACTTTGGTGTGCTGGCTCAGAACCCCAGTCTAGTCTTCAAAGGAGCTGACAGAATGGGGTGTCTCAGCATGGAGGACCCAGAAGCAGAGCTCCCTGGTGCTTTGGGGGAGAGTGAAGCCCTTCATTCCATTCCTCCTTGCAGACCAGCTTTCCTGGTATTCTTGCACTGCTTTTTGTAACGTCTCAAATGAAGGCCACAGCTCAGGCAAGTAGAAGAGAGCTCCTAAGAAATGAAGTCTGGTTGCCTTTGAATTTATAAAATAATCAAAATTGCTAGTTCCTGCTAAGAAGACAGGTACAGAACAGGTGACAGGACACAGTTATTACTGTCCCCTGCTTGTTCCCTGGGCTCCTGGCCTTCCACCTTTTCTAGCTGCTGTTAGAACCCTGGTTGGGGACTTCCTCTGGCCTGACTCTCCTGGGCTTGAATGGCAACTTATTGACAGATTTCATGCCACAGGTCTTTCTCAAACAAGATGATTAACAATGGAATAATTGGGCTTGAGAAGAAGGCCTTTTTAAAGCAAACTATGGAAAATAATTGATGAGTAGTACAGTTTTATAAAACTTTTTTTTTTCTATGACCCTTTAAAAACTATGTTGCTAACTGCGCATCACACTGCATTCACATCCTAGGACTAACACCCCTTGACCTCTGCCATATGAATTAAGGTAGAAGAAGGGTCATAAGTAACAAAGTTTTGAAGTTGAGTGAATCTTTTTTTCCTGTAACTTGACTGACCATTTCCCTTTCTGTTTGAGAGATCTGCGCGGTCCTGTGCATGAGGTTCTGTGGTTCACGTGTGTTATCGGCTAGAGTGCTGATTTCACTTGGGTCTGTTCCGGTTTGTCCTAATTTCTCTTTTAGAGCTTAATTATAATTTCCAACAAATTAGGCAAGACAGAAAGTGACATTTTCATCATAGATGGAGTGAATGGATGACTAAACATTCACCAGACGTCATTCTTGTAACAGTTCAATGGTAGTGATTCATGTCTGCATCTCTTGATAAAATATAAAGCATTAAATCTTGATTGCTAAGCACACTGACAAAATGACTGAACCATGTTCCTGGTTGAAGATACCTGACGGTCGACGTTTATCTGGGATCTTTTGCTGCTGCTTTGGTATGACTTCTATCGAGATAGCTTTCAACGAGGTAGAACGTTTGCTTTCACTCTGGGTTTTCCTTGGTTTCGACAATTTTTAAGTGTTAAGTGAAGGAAATCCCGTCTTGTCAGAATGTTCTTTTCAATACAAATTGCAGTGAAGTAACGGGCTAGAAAGATGTGGATCCTTCTTGATTTCAGGAAGCACACGCCTGTCGGCAACTCTGTCTACCTGGCCTGTGTTCACTGCGGTATTTTTGCCTCTGTCACCATCCTTGGGACTAGGTGCAAAAATAGGCTTACGTTCCACGTGTCACCCACCGCTTCACTTCCTTTTCAATAGATCATGCGTAAGGAGGTGAGAGGACATGGGAAGAATTGCTATGAAGTAAATAGCAGTTAAATCTTTTCAGCCAGGGGTGGTGGCTCACGTCTGTAATCCCAGCACTTTGGGAGGCTGAGGCGGGTGGATCACCTAAGGTCAGGAGTGTGAGACCACCCTAGCCAACGTGGTGAAACTCCGTCTCTACTAAAAAATACAAAAATTAGCCAGGCGTAGTGGTGGATGCCTGTAATCCCTGCTACTCAGGAGGCTGAGACAGGAGAATTGCTTGAACCCGGGAGGCAGAGGTTGCAGTGAGCTGAGATCGTGCTATTGCACTCCAGCCTGGGTGACAGAGTGAGACTCTGTCTCAAAAAAAAAAAAAAAAAAAAAAGAGTTAAATCTTTTCAGATTTCTAGGCTGGAAATCAACAGAACAAGATCTGCTAGCAGAAGTTGTTATATCTCAACTAAGTATAGACTGGAGACGAATCTGACAACCTGTGACATCTTTAAATGTCAAACCCACCGCACATCACAGATGACATCGTACCTAATGATCAAACTCCCTTTAAAATATACTTCATGTAAATACATTTTTGCGAAACCACAAGCTGTTTCTCTCAGTTTTGTTTTCAGCTGGCTTTGATAAGGAGATTGGTTGGCAGCCTACAGCTAATTAAGCAGCTTTCAAGCCAACATCAATGAAAGGTTTTAGGTGACTATCAGAATTACACTCCACTCTTCATGGTCCACGGGTATCCACTATGCCTTTTAATTGTGCCAACAGACCCTGTCAGAAGAGAATGATCACACTAATTCGAGTTTACAACCAAAATCATCCTGTTTTCAGTGGTGTAGATCCAGTGTCTGCATCTGTCTTGTCAACTCACAATAGCATTAGAACAGGGGGCTGGATTTATGCTCTAAGAAATGCAATTTGCCTTTCTAAGCTCACTTATATATATTTGTATCTAACATATTATAAATTTCTTAAACTTGTTACACATTTAATTTTATAACTAGAAATCAATTTTATTTATTTATTTATTTAGTGGAAAACAGAAAATGAAGTGCAAGAGACCCTCATTTCTGGGACAAGAATTCTGAGTTTCTTGGCTTCTTTCATTCTTGTCTGACTTCTCCCCCACCCCCACCCACCCACCCAGTTGCAGTTATTTCTAGATTTTGGTAAATTATTCATTGCTTTAAAAAGAGAAAAAGCTCGATTTTCTAACTCTACAGTTGAGCTAGCCCTAACCTCTAAAGCCAGATTGCTTTAACAAAATTGTCATCATTTTATACATGACAGATTGGCTTCAAATAAAATGGTATATGGGAGGAAAACTATATTTTGCTTACACTTAGGAATGCCTGTAAACATAACAGAGTTTTAAAAAAAATCTTGGTGTTTTAACAAATGCATATTGTGAAAAAGAGGAAGAATAAATTAGCTGGTTGCCTGTGAAGTAATTGTGCTAAAAACATTCATTTTTAATATATGAGAGTTCACATTTTGATTCATATACTTGCAAAAGAAAAGTGGGAATTTTTTCCTTAATGCTTTGACTATTTAAGGAAAGCTTTTGTGCTGTGCCACTCTGCTTTTAAGAAATTCCAGAGGTACAGATACAATTGAGGGTGAACTTGAATTTGTTCCGTGGGCACGGCCTTTTCTGTTGTGGTAAAACAAAGTTAAAATGACAACGGTTCTGAAGAAAGTGCTTCAAGACCATGTCCTGTTTCACTCTTTCCAGATGACTAAAATCACCCTCATTTCCCAAGTCTTACATCGGGGGAAGAGGATATGTGGTTTAAAAGAGTGGCAAATACTAGTTAAGGTCAGCCTTTTTCTGAATGTGAACATTCAGTTTTGCTGCATGAAGATAGGGGCAGGTATTGTAGAGTAAAATTCTCATACAGAAAATGTCTGAAAGTAACAAATTAGGTGATTACCGCAGTCTCCTTATCCACTGTCATCTTTAGTCGTCGTGCTTGTTTTCAAGGCTGTTTTTTGTGTTTGTTTTTAAATGCTGCTGTCTCACATAAGTCAGGCTACTTGCTTTAAAGTACCAGAAGAGTCCTATAATATTGAAAAAATTGAAATCCCAAAAAAAATGAAGTATGAATTCTGAGTCACATGTTTTAGATATGGTGTTAAACAATATAACACATTATCTTGAATGGAAGATGTTACTACCTTGATGTGATCAGTTCAGCTTGACCAGAAGCAATGCCGACCTTTCACTGAGAATCTTTTAAACTGACCCCCAATGTCCCTATTCTTCTCAATGATTTAAAATGTCCTGTGCTAACTCTTCTATCAGTCAATATATATTTTTCAGTGTTCTTACTGAGTTTTGTTATTTGCTTTTAGTTCTTTTCTCTGTTTAATTTGCTGGTGTATGTTTTATGAAGAAATCCACTTTCAGAAGAAATAGTGACTTATTTTCTGTGGGTGTTTCCTTTCTTCACTACTTTAAGAATTTTCAAGTATAAATAAATTGTGAGAATACATATATGTGCAAGGAGCATGGGGAAGAGTTAACTAATTTTTAAATTGAAATGAGGGAAATACTGGGCTGACTCTACTGGTGTTTTTCAGAGTGTTCCTCAATTTAACAAAGCAAAACACTGAGTTGTATTTCTTTCTAACATAGATGTTTAAAAACATCTTCTAAATGTAAGTAACAAGGACTAATGCTTAAAGTATTGTCTGAAAAATCTAGAAATATCTGCATGCTGTTATGAACGATTCTGTCTCTTTATGGAGAGTTGTTTAGGCTTTTTAGAAACTCATTAATTTGATTGTAAGTGCCTCACTGTTATCAGGAAAAGAAGCTTTAGAAAATGGTTTCAGAATGTGTCATTTTCTCCTTGTTTTAATCTGAGACAGTGTGTGGGCATGCTGGTATTTTAAAAGGCTAAAAATGTTGTACATATTGCTGTGTCTTCAAATATGAGGGAAGATTACAAACAGAAGTTTTCTTTAAGCCTCTGTCTGAAATTCTGCTTTTCTTCTCAGTAGTAATTCTTCAATTTTTACGGAGGGATCTTTCATTCTTTTTTTTCATTTTCAATTTGTTGTTGTAATTCAGCAAAACAAATGTTTTAAAAGCCAAGTCAGCTTTCTACCATGTTGATCTTAATATTTAATGCTTTATAAAATAAAACCCTGTGTTTTAATTTTAACTGGTTTCATTATTTTTTTATGAAATGATTTGCGGTATTAGACTGTCATTCGGTTTCAATATTAATATATAACATGAACTACGTGGGTGTCACTTATTTTCAGTAGTAAATAACTGCTTAACCGATTACTTTACTTTAACGTAGTTCTACTGTTCTTCTTGAGCCTCGTGATCTGCATGTTCAAACAATATTTGGTGTGTGTTTTTGCAAAATAGCATTTACATACTGTGTCATTAAAAACAGGTTTCATGGTGTCATGGTGGTCGGAATCAGGGAATGTCGTGTAGTTGGTTTCAAAATCCATCAGTAGGTTAATCATTAATTATTCTTTTTCCAGGAAAAAACTGATGAGGTTGTTTCAGAATTTGAATTTACTAGAATTCCTTTTTTTTTTTTTTTGCATTTAAAAAACAGTTTGCATTTTCACCTTTAAGTGGGTTAATTTGGTAAGAAAAGGTATTTTTTCTGTTTGTATTGTGGCTTGTTCATTTTCTCATAAACTGTATTTGGTAGCTAAAATGTTGAAAGCAGTTTGGGAACAAAATGTCTGCTCAAACCATGACAAAATTGGCCACAATTTGCCGATTGGGCTGATAACAAAAGCCAGCAACACAAAATAGGTAGAAAAACAGTTTGTTCGGTGATGTGAGACCACTGAAGCTCTTTTTTGCATTTTTTTTTTTCATTCTGATGCTTATGTTGTGATGGAAATACATGAAGTCTCTGCTTACCATAGTTTCTGATTAACTATTTCATCTTTGGATTTCTTTTAAAACTTCAGAAAACAAGCTGCCCACTGGACATCTGAGAAAAATTTGAAATAAGAGCCAGCTCTGCACCTAAACCTTTTGTTTTCTCTAGACCCCACTTGATTGTAAATGTCCCAAAGCTCATATTTTGATCGTTTAAAGCAGCATTTAAATTCCATTTCCCCCACCACCCCAATCTTCAACATTGAATTGTATGCCTGTTACTACACTTTTGCAAGTGTAAAACAAAAATTCAAGTTTGCAGTTTAACAGAAAAGTTCTCTTCCTGGACATATAGTTGACAAAAATATCAACAGCTAAAAGTACATATTGGCTCTCATATCATCTTCACAGACTGTAAGCAACTATTAATGTTTTACATGAGACAATACATTTTTTTTTCAAACGATAGAACGAGATAACAGCCTCCTCTCCCTTGCCTCTGCTGTTGTAACTTCTCATACCTTGTGTTGCCTCTGTGTGTGTGATAGTCTTTTTTTTTTTGGTCTTAAAAATCAGATACTCCAGGACAATAATTAGGATGAGGTTTATGTTTCTACTTATCTAATCTTTGTTTTCACAAATAAATACAAATAACTCAAACTGAAACTTGATGGCTTTGGTGATAATATAATAGCAGCCACGGGGAAATTTTCTTCATTTTAATGTTCTTTCACAACCCACATTCAGTTTCGGTAGGAAAATTATTAACCTTTTCAACAGCATGCTGAAATATGGGTTCACAATAGACTCCTGAGTATGATTTGCAGGTTTTGGTTCTATTTTGAGATTTTGGTGTACAGTTTTTCTCTTTTTTTCTCTTTCTTTCGTTCGTTCATTCTCTCATACCAATTGCTTTCTTTGACACCAATCACAATGACTTAAAATCCTTCACTTGATATCTTTTTAATGTGTGTCCATTATACAGTGTTTGCATTTATTTTTTATTATGAGAAGGGAGAATTCCTATTTCCTTCTCTCCTACTGATTGGTTCTATGGGAGAGGACATATTCTTTATTCTCACTGTTTTTCTCCACTCTAATTCTCATGTGGAGGTTGTGAGTCCTCCAGCCCTATTTAAAAAAATCCAGTTGAGCCACATTTCCCCGAGGGCACCTGGCTCCATGTCAGGCATCAGATCTGACTCCCGTCTGCCTCCAGTGGCCTCGTGTCTGTGTCCATCACCAAAGCAAGTACCCCGGTTTGGGCTTGCTGTCCTGAAGTTCTGCACAGCCTCAGGCTTCCATGGGAGGCCTGGGTGACGGTGTCTTCACAGCTGACTGCTGCTGGGGCTGCAGGTCTGGAAAGGCTATTGGAGGGAGGTGATCATGATCTTGTTACTGTGGCTTCTTCACCTGAAACACACACGAGGGCAGGACCTGGGGCCAGAGAGGCCGGTGAGTAGGAGGATCTCGGATAACAGTTTCTGTTTTAGGCGTCCCCTTCTCCAAGTCTGGCTGGGACGGCCACACCTGCAGGGAGGGCCCTGATTGGGGTCGTGGTCCTGCCCCACATCTGGCAAGCCTGTGCCTCATGTATTCACAGTCATCTTTTTTGTTTGATCCCCATCTATCCTAAGTCCCCACCCCACCTCAGTGCCCTACCCTACCTGTTCCCACCATCCCTGCAAAGTTGAATATGGAAACTGAGAAACACATATTTTATCTGTAACAAATGTGGACATTTCCAGTATTGTAGCCTGTGTTTTTTTTTTCTTCTTCTTCTTCTGCTTCTCATACTTCCTGTATGAGGTTAGTTTTTTTTTTTTTAAATGATAAACAAACTATTTTTTTTTCAACTTTCTTGGGAGGCCTGGGTGTCTAGTGCCTCCTGCCTGCGTTGTTGTGAGCCTTTTGCTGGTGCTGTCTACCTGGGCACAGATGTCGGCATGAGCAGAGCCTGAAAGTGGGAGTGGGGGATGTGGTATTTTGCACCCACCTCTCCTCCCCAGGGTTGCAATGAGGAGGGTTGAACTGGTGAAAACATTTCTGTTCTATTTGAAAGAGACTGCGGTAGAATTCATGGCTAAGTGTTCTGTGCAGGCAAAAGGAGCTGAAGAATGGAAGGCAAGGGGGATAGGGGCAGGGATGGAGCATGGGCAGAAGAGACGTTTGATGTTTAGGGAGAGATCACTGGTGCAAATTGAATATCCCACAGTGTTCAGTCTCACGCTATGTGGATGAGCAACATCTGGAAAAGGAGATTAAGGGATGAAGCATGCCAACATTTCTCCCCAGGTCACCCCAAAAATGTGTTGAAAATTCTGGACGGCTTCTGAGCTGCTTGCTCTTTCCGCCCCTGGTTGAGATCTCAGGAGAGAGCGTCCAGCAAGTAGCTTGGGTACAGTTGATTAAGTGTGAACATCAGTAGCCAGCCGCATGGCCAACCTGCAGTCACCCATGGCCCTGCATACAAGAATGTCACTAGGAGCAGATATGACTTGCCACCGGTGGTTGTGTGTATCTGAATCACCTGGGGGCTGTGAAACACACATCCCTAGGACCCAGCCCCAGGGTTTCCTTCTTAGAATATCTGAGGTGAGGCCGGAGAATTTGCATTTCTAACAACTCTCAGGTAAGGAGATGCTGCCAGTGCTGAGACTCCCATTGAGAACCACAGCCTAGAGCCAGGGTGGTTGAAATACCTGAAAACTATGTCTACTGGAGTCTGCAAGTTGTCTCCACTTTTTTCCTAATGTCCCTTTGTGTGCCCTACCACAAACTTAGAATCCACACCAGCCTCTCAGAAGGCCTTTTGCATTTCTCAGTAACTGCACAGCAAGGTTACTTGTCATCTTGACGTTTTACCATGTTCATCAGACTATAAAGTGGCTAAAATGTTTTTGAGGTTTGGTTCTTTGAAAAATGGGTTTTATTTTACAGATAGTGAAAGGGTGAGTCTGTAGTGTATGGTATGACTAGACTAGAAAACAATCTACCAAGGGCCGACCCTTGGGTTGCTACCCCTTGACAATTTCCACCTTTACTATAAACTAAGGGAGCTGTCATAGGTTCTTCCCTATACAGAGCACTCTTGACGGAAGTGACACCATCTTAGAAAAAGACTCCATCTTACGTGTCAAAAGGCATCATGCCAACAGGGAACAGATGACCACCTAATCAATAAAGACCACACCCAACCAGATAGGGACATCACCAGCTCTTTTCTACTATCAGTCCTTGCCAGAGGTCTTGGGGCTATAAGAAGAGCAGGATTTCACCAGCTTGAGATGGTCATGTTAACAGAGTCTTGCTCTGTTCTTGTCGTGATCAGCACCCGGCATCTGTTGCCAAAGACTCTGCCCACATCAAAGACTCTTGATGTCTGTCCGGAACAGGCCAGGACACTCTCATCCACGTTGCTCTCGTTGGATTGGCTCATTAACCCTTTCTTCTATCCCCTTCTGACTCTTTTTTTTTCCAAAGCCACATTTATGTTCTTTTATCCCCTTTCTCTCGATGTTAAATGTTACTGTTTCATGTGGAATGTTTAATATAGCATTTATATATTGATTAAATTAAGGACACTGCTGTGTATGGTTTGCAATATTGACTGACTTGCCGAGTGGCTTGAGCCTGAGTACTCACAGCTCTGACTACCAACTGAACAGGACATACTCAGGAGAATCACTTCCTTGGGAACTCCATGTAACTTGTGGCTTTTGTGATTGAAATAGCATCGGTAAAAGTCTGACCCTGTGGAAAGACACAAATGTGCATGGACCTGGCTATGTCTGACTTTGTGCTGCTCAGGACACTCTGCTCCCAAAAGTGAGCGAGCCTGGAAGACCTCGGGGGTCAGATGTTTGAAGGGGCTGCTGAGTGTCCTGGCAAGCAGCAGAGCCTCACCATCAGTTCGCTGCATGGAAGGCTGTGTCCCTCTCTTTCCCTGCTAGTTTTTGAATTCCCTTGAGCTCCGATCTTTCCTAGGTGAGAGAGATGATCCCAATAGCACCAACCTGAGAGGGCTGGGGAGATGTTTGAAGGAAAGCTCAGCTGGGGAGCTGTAGCTGGCCTATGGTACGTGTTCGGGTGTGTGTCCTGGGACTGACACACTCTGCTGACAGGGGTATTGAAAGTCCCCACTCAAAGACACAGAATCTTCCTGACCAAGTGTAGGTCGGTAACGATGCGTGGAGCACTTTGCAGAAACTGCTTCTCAGGGGAGGTCCCCTTGAAAAGGTGCTAAGTCTGCTCAGAGATACGTGGCTGGAGCTCTAGACGCGGGAGCCTCTGTCAGAGACAAGGGCCGGGGGACTCAAGTACTGCTGCCTGGCTCCCCTGCCCTGTCAGCTCTAGCAGCACACGAGTCTGATTATACAAAGAACCCATCTCATATCTCCCTAAAATTAGTCTATGATAAGCAATATACATTTCCTGAATGTGCGGTCTAGGTTTAATATTCTGAAAAATAAAAACAGTGGACTCCTGAGAACCGAACAGTTTGGCAGTTACTGAGCAGGCTCCATCCTCCTTGGCAATTCTTTTGAAATCTCAAAAAGTTGGCTTCCTATAGTGTTAGAATCTGATGTGAGTCAAGATGGACAGGGTGTGAATTCCTCACTCGTCCCTTTTCTATGCACTGAGGAAGACCTCGGTGCTGCCAATGGGGCAGAGCGAGCTCCAGTGTTTTTGCATGTGGCTGACTGGAAGCTCTGGCTTGGGCTCTCAGCAGTGAGGTATTGGCAGTTCCTTGGATGTCACAGCGAATCGAAGCTTGTGGTCTTCACTTCCTCCTGCCTTGAGACTTACTGCGCAGAAAGTAGAGGCTTGGATGGTTCAACTTCAAGGGCAAAACAGCCTGCCTCGGGGGTGGGATTGGGGGTGGGCATCTGTGCCACTGCTTCTCTCCCCTTGTCAGTTTACCATGCCAGCAGCCTTCTGTCTGATTGTCATCAGGAACAGAAAGAGCATGATTTGGGAGCTAGCTGGGGAACTTCGTGAAGGTTGCCTGAGCTGCATTTTGGGCCCCCAGTTAGGGCTTCTATTCAGGGTGATGTGTGTGACCCTGAGGCCACCTCTCAGATCTGGGGGGAAGTGAGGTTGTGTACCCACAGTGGGGAGGCCTACCTGGGGGCTCCTCAATATTAGACACCTGCAGGAACAGCAGGTCAGCCAAGCCAAGAGTAAGAATGGCCTTGTCTGTGACTAGAAGCTTCTTCAGGGCTGCCTCAACACTGGGGTGGCACTGGTGGTCTCCACCCACTCCCAGTGTACACTGGCATCTAGGAAGCCATGTGTGATCGGCTCTGAATTAGGGGCAAAACTTTTAGTTCTCAGATGAAATGTCATGGGTTTCTTCAGTGATAACTAGACAGCCAGGCCAACGTAGAACTGATTCATCCTTGCAAAACCTCCCAGACAAGCCAGCTCAGGCCTTGCAGTGGAGAGCTGGAATTCCGAGTCTTCTCAGCTTTGGCCAGAAGCCAAAGGTAGGAGAGGTAGGAGAGACCCAGGTCCCGGTCCCAGCTGTGTCTTATCCAGAGTGACCTTGGGAAGGTTGCCAACTTCCTTTTTCGGTGAGCTTTGCTTTCTTTACCTGCAAAGTGAAGGGTTGGTTTGATGATCCTTAAGGGTGGCCACCTCTCACTCTGTGACTTTGGCCCAAGGTCCACATGGTTGGGTGTTCCATACTGTGGCCCTCCTGGGCTATTGCATTTTGGTTTTTCATCGCGCTCAGAAGTGGGGGTAACTGGTGAGGGGCACGGGTTGGTAAACCACCTCTCTATTTCAGTGATGAAACTAAAGAAACCAGGTTTCCCCTTCCACCCCTACCGGCCACTGATGCATTACTTAGTTCCTGTTTCTCTTTGCCCACCCAGGAAGGCATTGTGTATGAAATCCTGGGCCCAGATGCTGGACTTTAAGCCACATTAGAAAATGCTAGCTCATAGGACTCAAAACGGGAAGCTGGCTTTCCCAACAGATTCATCTGGGCAGTGCTCCTCCCAGAATGTGTAGGGATCACGGGGCCAGGTTCGTCAAGACTCAGGAAGCTCGATTTTTCACTGTCACTAGCCAATAAGGCCTTTAAGGAAAAAACAAATAAGACTGTAGGGGTTTGTATGGATCCGTTAACTCACTTGTACAAGACATTGGGAAAGATACCGCGGTGGAGGGAGGAACAATACAGTTTCAAAAGATAGATAGAGACTGTCACAATTGCCACATGTCCTGGCAGCCAGGGCTACCAGCTCAGGAGAAGCTTTATTCCCTGGCCTGCAGTGCTACAAGATACCCTAGGAGGAGGAGAGCTCTGCCAGGCCCTGCGGGCTGGGCAACCCGACTTCGGCCACATTTCCTAACACCACTCAGCAGAACCATGCCAGCAAAGACCAGTGTACAAAAAAAAATACGGTGTGCCAAAAAAAAAAAAAAGTTATGCCCATATATGTTCAGGAAGTGCACAATAATTTAAACAGCTTTCTTATTTCTTAACTTCTCTGTGTCTTTTGTGTGCTACTGTATCTTGTGAATGAGTCTCAAGAGGAAGGATGAAGCTTTTCCAAAGTCACATCCCCTCATCTCATTTTACAGAAAAATTTGTGCCTAATATGAACCAAAGGAAATGGGGAGCGGCAGGGCCAGTGGGTTTTCATGGTGAACTGAGGGTTGCGCCTTGGACAGGTTGTATGTGGAAGGGACGGCAGGGTTCCCAAGGAAGCTTTGCACGGTCCTGGGTAGAGCTATCCCTTCTTCATCCATGGTGAATATGGCTGGAAATAGCGGGTAGTCTTGGATTTGACCTCCCTCCCATGAAAGTGCTGTCTCTGGTTCGCTCCTGGAAAAACCGCTCTCTCCCCAAAGTGTGTCTGAGCAGCAGATTTAAGCATGAAGTTGGTTTTGTGGGGCCACAGTATGGACTTTGGGAAGATGGTGCCATCTGTATTTCTGATTCTGCCGTCCCTCTGTCTGTCTTTGGAAGTATCCTTTCACATGTTTGGAAGACTGAGAATGATTTTCTGCAAACAGTGAGCCAGACCACACTGGTCTCAAGCAGCAGAGCAGTTATTAACAGAATCACAGTCTTTCTGGAGCTGCTGTCAGTCCTGTGCTGTCCTCAGGGACATTGCTTGGTCGGGGCCCCCTTCTTATCTACCCTTCCCTCTACCTCACCGAGGCTGCTTGGCCCAGGTTTATCGTGATTATTCGATGTACCTGGGAGGCCATGTCTCCCGGGGAGGCTCAGGACCTCATTGGGTTGGAATTCCATGGGGATCTCTCATTGGGTCCCTTTGGGCCCTTGGAGAGGGGAGTGCAGGGCACCACCTGGGCAAACACCTGTGCCATCCTGTAAGTCCTTGTGTGACTCTTCATCCAAGTCAACGGGGGCATGTAGGGGAAGAGCCTCAGGGCCCACCAGGAGTCAGACTCTGACCAGGAAGTCAGAACTGAGTCAACTTTTCAATAAACACACAGGTTGGCCCCAAACAAAGCAGCAGGGTTTTGGGAACATCTGCCTGTTTAGTCTCTTCTGAATTCTGTTTATGTGGACACCCCATGCCCTGCACCACTGTTGCCGCCAGCAATGTTTGTTGCTTGTCAATATTTGAATAGATGCTGATAAATTCGATTCTCTGGCTTATTGTGGCATTCATGGTATGTCTTTCCCTTTTCAGTCTCCATGTTCTAGAGCAACTGTCAGTGTGGTTGGCAGTGACCTGTGTTTTTCATGCATGTTTTTGTTTCAGAATAACTGGGAGATGAAACAGGAAGCTCTATGACACACTTGATCGAATATGACAGACACCGAAAATCAGGACTCAGCCCCCTCCAGCACCTCTACCTGTTGCCCGCCGATCACAGACGGGATGCAGCTGAAAGATTCCCTGGGGCCTGGTTCTGACCGCCCGCTGTGGACTCTGAGGCCTCTGCATTTGCGGGTGGTCTGCCTGTGATATTTTGGTCATGGTCTGGTCTGGTCGGTTTCCCATTTGTCTGGCCAGTCTCTATGTGTCTTAATCCCTTGTCCTTCATTAAAAGCAAAACTAAAGAAAACAGAATTGTTTGCTTATTAGCTATCTTTAAGCACTGATTGAAAGGTGTTTGAGGGAACCCTGGCATTACCACACAGTTCGTCTGACATCTTTAAATGTGTGTTGGGCTTGACTCTCTCATAACTCAGCCACGCTTGCCTTGCTGCTTCTTGTATCTCTCCCAGATTGCTGTAGAGTCAGTGTGGGCAGACTGACATTTGAGAGAAACGTTGAGCTTCATCTGGAAACCTCTTTTCACACCCACCCTGATCGTGGCCTATAAACTGTGACCCCAAGATCTCCATTCACCTCGGGCTTTCCACTAGAGACATCTACCATCTCTGCTGCCTCCCTCCCCTCACACATCCGTTACTGCTTCACTTATTCATCCCATAAGGATTTCTTGCGGGCCTGCTGTGTGCTGGGTTCTGGAGACAAAACAGTGGGTGGGATTAACTCAGCCCCAGTCCCCACCCAGCACCTCTAGCCAAGTCTGAGTGGGCTCTGCTGAAGAAGTGTTGGGCACACTGCACAGTTCATCATGGTAAACGGCTCCGTCCCATTTCACTTAGATGCCCCGATTTCCTAAATGCTCTCTTGAACTCTGACACTCTGAGACTGGCACCTGAACAGTCTATACAATGGTGAAATAGCGAAGCCTTCCTTCTGTGTAATCCCACTCTCTTCCCCAACCTCAAGCAGGACAATTTGACCCCCTCCTGAGGACATGACCAGAGAGGCCATTAGTAGGAGCCTTCCAGAACTTTCTGGCAATCTTCACTTTTAAGCTTAGCAAACATCCAAGAATAATTTTAAATGACCATGTTTACTGTTTTGTACTTGTTGGAATTAGTTTACCAATAGGCCATGATGATGATCACAAAAGCCACTACGTGCATGCAGTGTTCATTGCAATGCATATCGAGGTCTCAGCCCAAATGCCCCCTTCTCAGGGAGAATTCCCTGAGCACCATGTCCTGAGAGAACCCTCCTTCCTCCCCACCGTTTCTATCTTGTGATTTTATTTTATTTTTTTCATAGACTTACCATTATCAGCACTTATTCTGAATGTTCAATTATCTGTCTGTCTCTCACTCCACTCCCAAAATTCTGCTCTAGAAAGGCAGATTGTGGTCTCTCTTATTTCCCGGTCTGTCCCCGGTGTTTGAGATCTGAGCCTCATCAACAACTATGGGCTGACTGGGTTCATCTTCTCATTACTTCTCAGGCACACTGAGATGCTGAGCAGCCCAGTGCTCTGACCATGTTTGGCGGATAAGGAAACTGATCTGAGTCTGGTGAATGGCCTCACTGGGGTGAGGACCCAGGCTTTCCTCTGGGACATCACCCAGCAGAAAAGGGTGATCGTGAACGCTTTACTGTCTGGATAGTCAGGTTCTCATCAGAAACCAAACTTTGCCTTGCTGATAAACTTCCTAAAGTTCGCATTATTTGCCCCCATCCTGGAAGATAAGGACCACTGTGTTGTGGAGGGAATTAGCCTCAGCTGGGTGTCTCTGGATGCTACTTTTCCCAGAAGAACACTAAGAAGAGCAGATGAGATGAATACAAAGATTCCACCTTGCCCTGAGATTCTGCTGGTTCTACCTGGCTAGGTTCTAGCAGAAGAGAAGGAAGTGTACAAGGGTAACATGTGCAAGGGCAGTGTACAGGGGTAACATGGACATCAAGGACAGTCCTCCTGAGGATGTGGGGAGCCAGGCCCAACTGTGGGTTGGCAGAGTTGCTGACACACACCTAACTCTGGTCCCTCTGGATACACCCTTGCCCAGGTGCAAGGGGCTCCACTGGGAAGAACATCTCCACCCAAGTGATCACTCTTCCTCTGTGTTCTTGAGTGGGATGAAACCACATTCTCTACCCATTTCCCAGTCTCACCCCCAGGATTATTTATGACCTCAAAAAGATGGATGTCATAGGCGCAGGGAGGACCAGACATAACCCATATGGTGCCTGCGGGATAGTTAGTTCACAAGGATATTAGGAGAAAGAGCAAAAGAGAAGTGACCACACAATTCTAGATGGTTAAGGCAATGGTTCTGACCCTGGCCAGACATTAGAATTACCCAGGGGCTATGAAAAATCCAGACACCCAGGATCCGCTTGGACCAATCACATCAGAATCTGGGGAGTGAGAGGGTGTAGACATCAGTATTTTTTACAACTCTGCAGGTCATTTCAATGCATAGCCAAGACTGAGAAACACTGGTCTTTCAATGTACCATCCACAATGGTAGCTGTTAGCCACAGATATCTATGGAACATATAAAATGTGGCTTGTACAACCAAGGGACTGAATTTTAAAATTCCTTTTTATTTTAAATTTAAATATCCACATGTGACTTGTGGCTGCCATATTGGACTATGCAGATACAGAGCATGTCTATGAGCACAGGAAGTTCTACTGGCTAGTGTGGTCCAGGGGAACCTGGAGTCCTATAACTGCCAAGTGAAATCCTGCTAAGCCTGAAGGGACTTTTAAGGTAATTCTGTCTGTTAACTTCACTAACAAGCCCTCCTGTCTTGGATTTGCTATATATTTTTCATCTATGTTTCAAGCCAGGGCTTGTGCAGCAGCAAGGGTGACAAACTTTCAAAGCACTGCACTGTAGGACTGAAAAGCATTGAAAATACAGTTATGCACTCAATGATGTTTCTGCATATACAATAGCGGTCCCATAAGATTATAATGGAGCTGAAAAATTCCTATCGCCTAGTAATGTTGCAACTGTCATAATGTTGTAGCACAATGCATTATCTTTTCTATGCGAAGACACGTTTAGATGCACATATTCTTACCATGTGTTACAACTGCCTACAGTATTTAGTGCACTGAAATGCTGTATAAGTTTGTAGCCTAGGAGTAATAGGCCATACCATATAGCCTAGGCATGTAGTGCGCGCTATGCCATCTAGGATTGTGTAAGTATACTCTGTGATATTGTGCGCGCTATGCCATCTAGGATTGTGTAAGTATACTCTGTGATATTCGCATTACAATGAAATTGCCTAATGATGCATTTCTCAGACTGTATCCTTCTCATTAGCAATGCATGATTGTATCTGTAAAAATCTAAGGCCCAGACCTAAGTACTTTGGTGTTCATTCTGTTGGTTTACTCAGTTTGTATCTATGAAGACCCAGTTCTAGAAAGGAGCTTTCTAAATTATTGTTTAGTTCGTGTAATCCAAGAATTTACGAGACTTTTGGAAAAGCAGAGTGCTGGAAGTGCCACCTTTCGGAGGTCACGGATTTAGTCAGGTGGCCCAGCAAACTCGACTCATTGGGGTTAGAGATGGAGAATTAGAACCAAAGCTGAATCACTTTCTGCTTATCACTCACAGACTGCCAGATTTTCTTTTTTTGTTGGAGGGAAAGCACCTTACAACAAATAATAATACTATTTTGAATTTCAGAGCTTTCCCTTTTTCAAAGCACTTTACCATCTCTGACTTATTTTGTCCTCCCAACAAGGCCGTAAGATAAGGAGGGGAGGGCTTTTTAGAGCCTGTCTAACACCCTAAGACAGAGCTTAATATTGCTGAAAGCATTGAAAAGTACAGGTTTTGTTTTCGCATCCCTGGCCACACTCAAGTACTTAGTGGCATAACTTGAAACAAATTGACATAGATTTTTAACCCTACAGTGGACTGTGTTTTTAAAAGACACTAGAGCTTCACATTTGTTCCCTTTGGTTCCATCCCAGGTTTCTAACCCTTGTGCCTACATTTTTGGGAGCCATTTCTTCCTCAGAACTTTGTGTGATCTGCGAATTTGGTAAATATGCCTTCACTTACCATGTCTCCTTCCAAGGTGGTTTTTTTTTTTTTTTTTTTTTTTTTTTTTTTTTGGAAGGAGTAGCTCACTGCAACCTCTACCTCCCAGGTTCAAGTGATTCTCCTGCCTCAGCCTTCTGAGTAGCTAGGACTACAGGCACCCGCCACCATGCTCAGCTTATTTTATTTTATTTTATTTTTTGTATTATTGGTAGAGACAGGGTTTCACCATGCTAGCCAGGATGGTCTCAATCTCTTGACCTCATGATCCACCCGCTTCAGCTTCCCAAAGTGCTGGGATTACAGGCGTGAACCACCGTACCCAGCCTCCAAGGTGTTTTTTAAATGGTGAATGGGACAGAACACAGGACAGAGCCCCATGGCTCTCCACGAAGAAGGTCCTGTGTCACTCCAAAGGATGTCCCCTGTGCAGAACCAATCACGCCAGGCTGACATCCTTGCTTTTGGGTCCTCAACCTTCTCATGGGTAGAGCTGCAGAGTCATTTCAAACCATACTTGACTGTGGGCAGAAAGCACGGAATTGTCTGTCCAACTGGGGACTCAGGAGCAGCCTGGCTGTCTGCAGCAGCTGCAAAGGGAGCAAAGGCAGGCAGGACTTCCATGAGCCAGGAGGTGGCCCTCTTTGGAGACGAGTGTCCTGCCAATTACAAGTCCTCCTGGTCACACCATCATCTGGCCCATCTTTTGTATCTTAGATCGGATAGGGTGAGAGGTTTTCAAATGCTTTACTGAAATCAAGACACACTTTCTGGGGCATTCCCCTAATCGACTGTTCTGGTGAAGCTCGTCAAAACAGGAAATGAGGTTAGCATGGAATGACTTTCTCTTAGAGAACTTATGTTGCTTCCTTGAGACCACCACTTTCTTCCCAAAAGCTTGTGAGCCTTGTTTCGTGTCTCCTCTGGGTTTTTTGGGAACTTGGAGGAAGTCTGTTCTTCTGTAGTTTTTAGAATCCATTCCCCTGGAAAATGGTGGTGGTATTTTCTTGTTCCCGGTCTTCCAGACTCTCTCCTTTTTCCTCCAGTATCTCTAAGATGTTTGCAAGTTTGTCTGAAGTGAGATCTGCACATACTCGAACCACAGCAAGAATGGGATTGAGCCACACGTTCTGTGCCCATGACCAGGCTGACAGGGCCACATGTGGCCTCCCTGGCATGGGCTTTAGGCAACTCCTTCCCCTGAGAAGCTGTTGGATCCACATGTTCTCACTTTATCAAAAATGGCAGGAAGAGGAAACTGATCTGGTGGAGATGAAACTTAGTGGGAACACTCCGCTTTCCTCCCCTGCTCCGTGTGTGAGCACTTGGCTCAGAAATGCACTGTGGCTGAGACAGCCCTATCTGGCTTCACCTAAGCCAACCCCCGTGTTGAGTTCTTTAACTCAGTTATCAAAGCAGTGAGGGTTTCAGATCTAGACAAGCTGCATCATGCTTATTTTTGCTGAGGTTTTCTGACAAATGGCTCTACTTGAAATTTCCAGATTTAAATGTCTGTTTTATTAAAACTAAAGTACTTTTGAGTCATATTTGCTTTTATGCAGTAAAAGAGAGTCCATGAGAAGGAATAGCTGGCTTTGCCTCACAAGTGTTTAGGGAGGGCTGCTGTCTCCAATGCGAGACCTGGATTACCTTTTGGAGATTCACCTACTTCTCATGATGCTCTTGTTGCTGGAATCATGGTCTGTTACATGCTTTACATGACTTAGCAGGATCTTGAAAGCTGTCCTGAGTGCTCCTGCTGGAATGGGGTAGATTTCAGTTCCCTCTCCCTTAGTCCCGCGTGAACCTCAGCCTCACTCTACTCAGGTCTAGGGTACTTAGTATGTTCAGTGATGATTGTCTACGTAGATGGATTTAAAAATGTGCACCTTTATAATCATCCCAGCTACCACCTAAGATTCTAGCTTGCTCTGGAGACATTTTTGGTGGTTTACAATGTTATTTTCCAGTGTGCATAGGCAGGCCCCAGAGGCAAGGTGATCATCCCTTTGTTTCAGTTAAGAAAACTGAGTTTTAGTGAGGACAATCAATTTTTCCCATATCACAAAAATGGTCATGCGATGCTGCATCCCATATTTAAGTCCAGAGTGATGAACTTCTCCCTATCCCTCTATTATGCTGCCATTTTATATTTTGTAGATGTGTAAAATCAAATGTCATTCTTCCCTAAAAAGGACTGTGAACGGTAAGCAACAGTTGGGAAGGGTGACACCAGACAATGGCTGAAAACAGGGCGACTGGAAGTTGACTGATGGGTGCTGAGCGCTTGGCGCCCCTTCCTGCTGGAGTCTCCTCAGCAGGGGACACTGGTGGCTCCCATTGGCCCCGCCTCCTGCCAGGGCTGTGTGAGGATCCACACGGGCTGGGATGAGGGTGGACGTTGTTCTGCAAAAACTGCCCACTACTCAAAAGTGATGTTGTGGCCGGGCACGGTGGCTCACACCTGTAATCCCAGCACTTTGGGAGGCTGAGGTGGGTGGATCAAGAGGTCAGGAGTTCAAGACCAGCCTGGCCAACATGGTGAAACCCCGTCTCTACTGAAGATACAAAAAATTAGCCGGGTGTGGTGGCATGCACCTGTAATCCCAGCTACTTGGGAGGCTAAGGCAGGAGAATCACTTGAACCCAGGAGGTGGAGATTGCAGTGAACTGAGATTGTGCCATTGCACTCCAGCCTGGGTGACAGGGTGAGACTCCATCTCAAAAAAATTAAAAAATTAAATTAAAAATATTGATGTTGCTGGGTCAAAAAGGGAGAGGCCCCACCCGGACACCTTAGCACTGGAATCTGCATTTCAGCAAGATCCCAGGGGGCTGTCACAGTTGCTAGCTCTGCTCTTTATGTTCACCTCAGCTAGGTGCTGAGTACCTGTTAGAGGAGTGCATTCGGTCTTTATTCTTCAGAGGCGCTGGTCAGAGGGTGGAGACATCATACAGGGACTCCTGGGCCCCAGGCAGGCCTCCCCGACTCAGCTAATGGGGATGGAGCAGAGGATGGAATGTTTGGGAACCATCAACATGCAGCAAGGAAATTATTGAGAAAAACATTCCACCTGCCAGAAGGGAATTTGAGAAGGGAATGCACAAATACCATCGAAAACTATGACTCTTCTACCTCCAGCCCTTGCCACCAATTCCTATCCCATTATTTTTATATCCGAGAGGGTTGATAGGCAGCAGACACACTGACTCTGTAAGCATTGTCCCTGGTCCCTGCAGGCGAGGTGACCATGTACCTGAGTTCGCTCAGGGTGGTCCTGTCCATGCCTATTAGAAATGAGTTCATAATGCCTTTCAGCTCTGCCTTTCACTCTCAGGCATGCCCTCGCTTGACAATGCCTATCTGGCTTGGATACCCTCACTTTAGAGTACCTTATATCTGCTATTATATTTCCCCAAGAAGTCGCTTTACGAACACTGACTCCTCAACACACGGTCATCTCTAAAAGGAAGGGTGTTTGGCAGTTCCTCGACAGTTCTGGAAAGTCTGCCTTAGTGGAAGCAGAGTCAGCCATGGGGGGATGAGAACGAAAGTGTGCACTCAAGCATGTGTGTGTTCGGAGTGTGTGGGTATGGGTGTGTGACAAGGTCATATGGGTTCTGTGTACCTTAATGTGTGACACAGGTGTGGGTGCAGAAGAGGACATGGGTGTCTGGTGCGTGGGTGCCTATATGCACATGGGGTGGTTGTGTGTGTGTGTGAGTGCACATCTATGGTATGTGTGTATAGCTGTGCATACATGCCTGTGTGTTTAGAATGTTGGGTGTGGTATGGTGTGTGGGAATGCATGGGTGAATACAAGTGTGGTGTCTTGGTGGATGTGTGCATGGATGTAGTATGTGATGTGGCTGGATGTGGGTATGACATGTGTGCAGTATGAGCGTCGGTTTCTGTAGCTTGTGTGTGTATGCAGTATGTATGTTTGTGGTGCATGTGCATTGTGTGTGGCTGGGTGTGGGTGTCTATGTTGCATGTGGAGTGAGGTGTTTGTGATGTGTGTGGGTGTGTGCGGTGGGTATATACTGGTACCTGTGTGCATATGTGTTGGTGTGTGGAGTGGCTGTAGGTGACATGTGATGCCATGTGTGTCTCCTGAGCTTGTGTGTGGCTGTCCCCAGACCCACTGCAGACTCAAGCATGGCTCCACGTGGCACCACCACAGGAGAAGCCTCTGTGCCCTGGGAGCTGGTGGGGAGAAGGGTCTCACTCTTGCCTGTCCCTGGGCATCCACCATGGCTGCACTGGGAAGCCACTGGGTGCAATGGTGTTGCTGTGTGGGTTGGGGCCTCTGGTCCACAGGCAGCAAGCATAGACAAGATCCACTCAGCACCCTGACTGTTGAGGACGGGCCCTGGCTGTGGCTCTGCAGCCCAGCTAGCTCCTGCTGCATAGTCAGGCCTCTGGAGAGATGTTCCCGGGGAGGAATCACTGAATGGATTTCCTTCCTCCTGCCCTGTTTGGATAGGGACACTTGTGGCTGCTTCTGGCTCCAACTTTTGTGTGCAGGGGCTATGACGGAGAAGAGATGAGCTCCCTCTCCAGCCTTCGGGGCTGCTGGCGTCCCCTATATGTTTCTCCTTGGGGACACTCTCAATGAGGCCAATTCCGGGCTGCGGGGGGCTTTTCCCTCTGTCACTGAGGGGCCTCCACAGGGATCTGCCTGGCTGCAAGATGCTGATGGGTGGAGGGGTGGCCCACCTGACCTCCAGGAGCAGGAGCTCCCAGCCCTGTCCCTCACCTGTTGCCCCTCTGGAAGAACATTGCTCTTGTTAGCTAACAACCACCTGACTTTCCTTGATCTGTCTCTCCCCGAGGCAAGAACAATCTAGGTCTGAAGACTGAAGATCAGTGCTGGGGCCCCTCTTGGAAGGCTGAGGAAGTGTGGAGAAGTGCCCAGGTCTGGTCTGCTTAGCCTTCCACTAGTTGTTGGAGCTCTTTGAGCCTTGGTTTCCAAACCCAAAAACTGGGAGAATGACACCAACCCAGCAGCACGGGGGGACCTTTGCAATAAGGTACGAACCCACTCAGCATGATGCTTGGCACAAAGCACAAAGCCAATAAATGCTGGCTATTATCACTATTATTTTAATTCAGAGGTTCAAATATTGAGAATGAAATAAATATACCAGGAAGTAGTAGCATTGTGCCATCAGAAATATACTCTGATGGGGTCCTAGCGATCTTAGTCATGAAAATAAAATATCAGAAGAAAGACAAGATGATCTAGAAAGAAGGGATGCCAGCAGTCTTAGAAAAAACAAAAAATGAAAACAAACAACAAAAAACAAAACTGGTGGTGGACAGTGAGACAACAGAAGCAAATACAGGACCAGCCAGCCAGACACTGCTTCCTCTCCCTTTGACAGGCAGGACAGGGGCCCACTCCCAAATCTGCAGGATCAGACACGATAGATGAACAGTGATTTCCCTGAGTGTGAATATTGTGATGTCTTTCTTTTCTTGAACTTTTAGCATTGCTGGTAAACAGGGTGCATCCAGAATTGTTTTTCTGAGAACTGACTTTTGAGGAAACAGGGGGAAAAGGGGTTTTTATTAGCTACTTTTCAGTCTTGTGCATGACTCAAAACCTTCTTATTCTGTTTCTTAACTTTGCTTCAGGAGACCCTTGACCAAAAAATAGCTTTGTTTTTAATTGATGAAAGAAAAATCATTACAATGTGTAAGTATGCCAGTTCAAACACGGCAAAACTTTCAAAGACAAAGTGGGGGTGGGGAAGTCATTCTGAAGAAGATCTCTGAGACAAGAAAAAGAACCAATCCAAATCCCCATTTGTGTTTTCTAATGAGAAACTCCTCACACGCCATTTCCCTGCTGACCCCGGTCTTACCTGGACCACCTCGCCCCGTTTTCATCTCTTATAACTTCTGAGATACTGTAATGGAAGTAAAGAGTAAGCTTGAGATACTCTCTCAGCATTCAAGGTGCTGCTTTCCTTTCTCCAAGCAGGAGGCTGACATAGCCACCTTTATTTACAAATGCCGTAAATCGACTGTGCAGGATCCTTTCGTGAGAAAGGAGAATAATGGCAGGGAACCATCCCAGCAAAACGAAGACCTGGGCTCCACCGCCAGCTTTTCCCTCAAAGGTCATATTTCACCTCTGCCCTGTAATTTCCTGAATTGTTCAGTGAAGATGTGACTTCTTGGCTTCCAAGCTTCATGGAGGTGTTGTCCAAACACAAGGTCCATAAAGTGCTTTGGAAGGTTTGGAGGAATAAAGAAACTCTCTTGATCCGAAGTTGTGATGGAGTCTCATCAACATTGTAGCCGATGATGGCGAGTGCTGGAGGGTTCATCAGACCTGAGAGCAACCCCAGCCTTTGAACCACTCTCTCGCCTCACTATTCATTTGTGTCTGTTCAGCTGAATGCTGGCAGACCGTCTTTCAAATAATGCTCCTATTGGAAAGTAAGCTGAGGACATTGAGAATAAATATCTCCAGTCTTCTAAGCTGTATGGCAGTGTTGATGGGACCTCTAAGAAAGTTTCTCCCTGCCATCTTAGGAGGAGGAGGAAGAGGAGAAGGAAGCAGGAAAGATGGAACAAATTGCTGTACCTTTTTAAAAGATGGGATTGAAATAAATCACAAAGAGTGTTAAAACAGACAGCTCGTGGGAAGCCAATTGCTGACACTCTCAGGCCCCATCCTTTCCTCCTCCTCTTCCTTTCAGAATAAATTAAAGAATGGGCCCAAATCCAAGTTGTGTGTATGGTATCTTTATCTGATTGACCTCGTACTCCTAATAATATCTTATCTTCGCTTGTAAATCATTAGCACCCTTTTCCGTTCTCCCGGCATGTCACTTCTTTAACTGTTATGAACACTCACAGAAGTCCGCTCTGCAGACAGACAAAGCTACTGCAAGGGTCGTCTGTCATTCATTTGGCCATTTGGTCCTGAAGGCCTCAGCTGGCTTCACTAGCAAAGTGTTTCACACATTCCCATAGCCCTGCAACAGCCACTTTCCCAAAGCAAACAACCTGAGAGATCTGGTAAACACTGAAGAACGGAAATTTCATTCATTTTCCTACCTGCATCCTCTCTGGTTGACAGAGAGTATCAGTCAATGCAAGATTTGTTGAGAGTGGTACATTTGAGGATTTATTTGTAGGCTGTGTTAATATACTTTTGAGAAATTCAGTTGTATCTAATGAATGCTTTTTTTCCCCGTTTGATTCATTCCAAACTATTTAAATTGGAAAACTGTGTGCTATTTCAAGATGCACTTTAAAACTCATGTTGTTGTGATGGTGCTTGTTGTCACTGCTTTTTGTTGGTTGGTTCTTGTTTCTACCCGGCCCCTCCTCTTTGGGCTCATGTGGGTACAGATGAGATTCACAGTTCCCTAGCCAGATGATCCACAGAAGGTTTTCAAAGACTGCATGGGTAGTGTTACTGAACATAGTTCATATGTATGGGTACATGTGTGTGTGTTTCTAACCTTGCAAGCTCCTTGCAAAACTACATAAATACTTGTATGTAAGTTGTGCTGTACATATGAACATGCCTTATTATGAGAAAGGTCGATTTTAAAGTATTCCTTCCATGGGTAAATAAGTCTTCCCTGATGATAAATCATTACAGTTACTTTCACCTCCGAAACCCCTTGAGCTCCCCTCTCCCACTCAGCCCCTGCAGAAAAGGGCTCCCTTTATTTACTGCCCTACTTGTTGCAAGTTGGGGGCTATTTCTTTAAGTCTAACTTAATATTTCTTGTATTTAGTTCAAAGTGAAAAATTCTCACGTTTACCGCCGGATGGGGCAGGGGGAAGCAGCGTCTACTTTAAATCTGTTGCAGCACACGAACTTAAATGACAAAACAAACACAGAAGACTGGAAAGTCAGGGACCCTCTTAAAGAAAAGCTTACAAAATTATAGTGTCCACGTGAGGCACGACTTTCATATCCTTTATCTAAGCGTCACATGATAGGGCGGCAAGTCGATCCCCCCAGAGCCTGGATGATAGAAATATTTGTGGTTTGATATGCGTCAGTGCTTATGACTTTGGCATAAAATGCAATCTCCTTTGTTTCTTCCCCAAATTCAAGAAGTGCATCTTTCCATAATATTGAGAATAGAACCTAACATTTATTGAAAATCCATGAGCATATTTATCAAAAAAAAAAAAAGCACTTCCACATACTCAGTAATGGCCCAGTGAGGCAGATAATAGCTTCATCCCATCTCACGATGGTGAAATGAAGATCAGAGGGAGCCAGTAACTTACCCAAAATGACCCCCTTAGGATGTGGCAGAGCCCATACTCAAAGTCGGTTTGTTTAACCAAACTGCCTACAATGTCAACTTAGTTTGCGAAACAGCCCTATGTGGTTGGTGGTATTATCTGCAATTCATCATCAACACACCAGGCCCATGGCAAAGCTAAAAGCAGAGCTAACAGCCAGAGTGACCAGAACAGGGTCTCATCCTGCTGCACCTGTGCCAGAGAGAGAAGATGAGCACTCCAAAGTGTTTTCACGCACCTGGGGGCCTTCCTGTCCAAGTGCAGTACAAATATTCTTTGTGCCACATCTTAAAGGAATCCTCTTACAGAAAGGGCTTCCCCTCTGAGTGGTAAGACCCAAGACCGGGCTGATGCCTCTTCCTTTGCTATGTGAGACCTGAAGGCAGAGTCTGCCTGGACTGACAGAGATCGATGTGGCCTCCGTCTGTCTGTGTGTCATGACAGAAAGGAGGTGGGAAAACTTGGAAAATGGGAACCCTCACTTTCCTGAAATTCCCAGCAGTCAGTTCCAAGAATTGTAACCTTGAAGCACAGGAAAGCAAGACCCTCAGCCGGGAACATGGAAACTTTTGTCGGGAATTCTCTGAGGTCCTGACGAGGTGACACAGTGGTCAGATGTTCCAGATTCAACATCAAGGCCGGTGGGGGCGGCACTGCACCGGTCACGTCAGGAAGAGCAGTGTAGTCAGAGAGTGTGGCAACCACCATACGCCTGGCAGACAGCTCATTCCATCTGCCTTGCACATTTTCCTACTTCCGCTGAGCTCAGAATGGGGAAGATCGAACACGGTCTGCTCTTATCACCCTGAAGACTTTTAAAAAGGCTCTGCATACTCACATGAAAATTGGGAACTTGATCACTGTGGCCTGACAATGTGTTTTGAAAAGGCGGGGGTGGGGGGGCCTAGTCTTTCCCTGAAAGTTCCCATCCATTGTTGAGTAAACATCATAAATCTACCGCAGAGAGACGGGCTGCCTGTGCTCAAATTACTGCCTGCTACAATTTTAGCTTCAAGTTTTAATGCCCTAAACATGAATAACGTCGTATCCCAGCGCAGGTCTGATTAATGAGGCAACTTTGCCAACTTCAGGGTCAGAGAGTGTGTCCCCACCCCCTTCCTTTTTTTCCCCCCTGTGGCTTAGTAACCATTTCAGCAAATTTCCCCATTAAATATACAAGGCGACTGAGTGCAATAAAAACTAAAGGATATGGCAGATAAACACCAGCGTCTCTCTGGGCAGACCTCACTGGCCAACAGAGCAGACCAGCTCAGGTTTGCTGGGAGGAATCCAGAATGTTCCATCATGAATTCCAGCACGAAAGTCATGCACGCATTGCCATTTGCCGTGGGTCATTTTCAGTCTGTGGGTTACACTTACAGGACCGTCTGCTTTCCGAGCTGTCATGCGGTTTATACGTGGAACGCCACTCATGCCCTATTTGCACTTAAGGTGACCAATGGCTGGCTGAAGGTCATACTCAGGAGATGACCCAAATTAGCATGTAATGTCCAACCTTGAAAGGCAAGAAGGAAGTTTTATCTTGCCCAGATGTTGTCTGTTCCCCAAATAAGATTGTGTGTCGCTTGAATAATTCCCAAATAGGAGCCCATTTGTTAAGCACTTAATGCACACTGGGCACTGAACAAGAAATGCAGAGGAGTCCCTAGGACTTGCTGAGTCTCCTAGAGACCGCAGAGATGCTCTGCTCACAGGAGCTCATTTTCCATCCACAACAACCCTGTGCCATCAGTTACATTATCTCCAGGTTTCTCACACGACCAAAGCTGAGGCTTAAAGGGTGGCACAACTTCCCCTGCTCTGGCTCCAAATTCAGTATTCTTAAACCATAAAGCATCTCTCTTTCCTCCCCATTCTGTTCCTATTCTCAGTCTCTTCATGAACACACACACACACACCCACACACACTCTTGTCTACACTTGAACCGTAGTCTGGGCCCGTTACATCAACAACACAACCACAGCAGAACCTGGCTTCGTCCAAATTGCAGAGATTTTAAATCTAAATTTCCCATGCTATTGAGACTTTACAGAACCAATCCTTCAGGTGAGTTTTGATTTTCTGTTTAAGCCAGGGTTCAGCAAACATTTTTTCTAAAGGCCGGATAGTAAATATTTTAGGCTTTGCTGGGCTGCATAGTCTCTATCACAACGGCTCAACTCTGCCATTGCAGCATGAAGCAGCCACAGGTAATACATAGAGGAATGGCAGAAGCTGTGTTTTAATACAACTTTATTTTTAAAAACAGGCAGAGGGCCAGATTTGGCCTCCGGGCCATAGTTTGAAACCGCATAGTTTGAGATCTAAGTCACTAAAATTGTTACCAGTAATCTAGGGTTTTAGACATTGGATCTGTCTAATCTATCTGAAGTAAGATGGGGGGCCAGGACCATTGTAGCGAGGCTGTGGAAGTTCACAGCTGCTTAAGAAGCACTGTGATCAACATTGCTCCTTACCCCAGATGGGCCAGGCCAGCAGTCACAGTGTGTGCTCCATTGCTCCATGGGGAGAGAGCAATAGGAATTTCGCTAGAAAAGAGTTCTCTGGACTAGTAAGTTTAGAAAACCTTGGGCTATTAGTATCATTATTATTATAATATTCCATGATTGCAGGACTTCTCAGGGCTTTCAATATGCTGATGAACATGAATCTTCCTAGATATTCTGGATCTCTAGGAAGGAAAGGTTTGTGTGCAGAGCACGTCTGCACAATATTCTTTAGGAAGACTGATCTGGCTCCTGTCCTAAAGATTCTCATGCTATCTTTTTTTCTACCTCTTTTCTCAACTGTCCCACTTGAGGGTACTGGCCTGAATTGCTGCCAACCATACAATATCCAACTCTACCCTCAGAGCCACACTGCGGTCCCACTGGGGACTTTGGTGGCCCTGCCTCCCTGCAACCTCAGGTACTCAATTTGGAGGGTGTGGAGAGGGCAGGGTTGGAGTACAGGTTGCTGTGTCTCTTTCCGTCATTTTTATCACCAGCTGCTGACCATGCTTGCTTAAAGGTCTGGTATTTATGGACTCCTAGAATCTCCCAGAACCTCACAAATACCCCTGGGCTCCTGGTTTGAGGGACTAGATGGGAAGCCCCACTCCCTGGGAGAACACAGGCCCAGAGCTTCCTGGAACTGAGGCAGGAGCAGCTTGGTCAGGGAGTGTGAAGACTCTGACAGAAGCATGCGTGTGGGACATTCATGCCTGGAAGGCCCTCATCACCTGAGACCTTGGTGAGGAGGCGGGACTTGGAGAAAAGGAGTCCCTGCTGTCGTGGAAAAACCAGCCAGGGTAGGTAGTTTTGTATAAGGCTCTTAACTCTATGGAGATTTCTGTTCATTGCCTGCAAAATAGAAATGTCTATCCCAGCAGCCTAGGCTTAGACTGTGGAGGGCTAGCCGAGGGCTGTGTGAGAAGGTTTTGCAAACATGGCTGGGCCCAGAAGGCTGGGCTATTGTCTGGAGGAAAACTCTCAGGGCAATTCAGACCTTCCTGGGCCCTTCTGAGGAGAGAGGCATTGAGGGAAAGTTTGAGATTTGACTTCAGGGGCACTGTTCTCTAAGCATACGCCTCAGTCACCAGCATTGAACCCACTCTCAAAAGCTAAGTAGTAGCAATGAAATGCTTAAAAAGTTCTACCCAGACTGCAAAGACCCACAGCAAATAGAGCGCAGTGGCTGGTCTGGGGAGGGCCCCTTGGTCCAGGCAGCAGCCAAGGAGTTCTTGAGCTTTATTTATCACCTTGTAATATTTTACAAGGAGGGCTATGCATTATTTCTCTAATTGAAAGTTACTTTTAAAAACAGACAATCAGGAAAAATGATGCGAGGACTTTAGGCCCAGATCTGTTTCCGTTTCAACAAGATGTGTGAGGATGACGAAAATGTCGTTTGGTTGAGCCGTGGTCATCACCCAGCATTGTTCTTTCACGTGTGTGTGTGTGTGTGTGTGTGTGTGTGTGTGTGTGTGTGTTTCCCTCTGAGTTTCCTAGTAGTCATTACTAAGAAAACTCCTAAACTGACTCAAAACAACAATGACAAAAACAAAAGCAAACAAAAAGACCCAATCACCACAGGTGCCATTCAGGCCCTCTTGTCTGACGGCGTTCATAGACTGTGCTTGTGTTTTTGGATGTACCAGCTTCCTTTTCTCTCTTACTCCCCAGGTATCAGTGGGAATCCCTCCTTCTTGCTCCGGGACCCTAAAGGAGACACTGGAGCAAGACTCATATGGGTCTTGGGGCAACCCATTTCCAGGAGAGCGTGACCCCCACCCCCAAGCCCCAGGAGGAAGGACCCTTCCCTGCTGAGGCCTCCTATCCATCCAGGCCAGGGGCCTGGGCCTGAAGCTGGGTTTTGGCCTTTTGGGGGTGCCTCTCTTGTCCAGGAAACACAAGGTCTTTAAGCTGAAACTGTTTGTGGGGAGAGCAACCCATTTCTTAGAGGGACTCGATCCATAGGGATAACACTAGTCCATCAGAGGACTCTTGTATTTTCATCCTGGAGAGCACAGTCCCCTGTTTCCTTCTGGGACGTAAAAAGTTGCTTCTAATGCTTCATCCACACAACCTCACTTCCCCAGCCTTGATTTGCAAATGGGCCCACAGAGAGGTCCCGGGCCGCTACTTCACCCAGGCAGTGAAGGTGAGCGTGGGTCCCCTCACTGCCATGAGCCAGGCAGAAGAACAAGTGAAACAGCTAAGAACCAGACAGGCCAGAGTTCAGGCCCTGACTTGCTATGTGACCCAAGGCAACTCACCCAACCTCTCTGAGCCTCAGTTTCCCCATTTAAAGTGGAAACAAGACCAGCCCCTGCCTCATGGAATTGTCATGAGGAGGAGTGAAGTGGTGCCCGTGCAGAGCTGGTGCCCAAGGAAGGGGCTTCAGTGCCAGGCCTGACAGCTCGTCAGGGAAGCCTGCTGCCGGCCATCCCGGGGAGACGGTGCCAGATCAGAGGGAAGCTCAGCAAGCCACTTAAAAGGGACCTTGACTCATTTTGTGGTAACCGAATGTGCAGTTCAGGAAGTGCTTCGCAAAAGCGAACTGGGCTCCAGCCGCCCCCTCGTCCCCCTGCCCTCTGCTCAGGATTCACTGTGCCAAGACCCACCTGACAGCACCCGATGCATGCCAGCAGCGTGGATGGCAGGCCCCATGTGTCCTCGAGCCCACCAAAGGCTGGTGGGTGTCAGCTCTCAGAAAGATAGCCTGACCTTCTGGACTCAAATTCCACTCCTTCCTTTAGTCCAGGTGCTCAACCTCCCTGAGCCTGTTTCCTCCTCTGTAACTGGCACTACCGCATACTAGGGCTGGTGCAAAGCCCTTGGCAGTCAGGTATCATTTAATCCTCACAAGCAGTTCTAAGGGCAAGTACGAAACCTTGCCATTTAAGGATGGGGAAGCTGAGGGCACCTTGAGTTATGCCAGGGCACGCAAAGGATGTCTTGGAGCTGGAATTTGAACCTGGGGAATGGCACTCCTGGGCCTTCCCTCCGAACCCCTAATATCTAGAACCTGGATCGTAGACCTAGCTAGTAGGTCTTGGTAGTCCTTCCCTCCTAACCCCTGGTGTCTAGAACCTGGATCGTAGACCTAGCTAGTAGGTCTTGGTAGTCCTTCCCTCCTAACCCCTGGTGTCTAGAACCTGGATCGTAGACCTAGCTAGTAGGTCTTGGTAGTCCTTCCCTCCGAACCCCTAATATGTAGAACCTGGATCGTAGACCTAGCTAGTAGGTCTTGGTAGTCCTTCCCTCCTAACCCCTGGTGTCTAGAACCTGGATCGTAGACCTAGCTAGTAGGTCTTGGTAGTCCTTCCCTCCGAACCCCTAATATCTAGAACCTGGATCGTAGACCTAGCTAGTAGGTCTTGGTAGTCCTTCCCTCCTAACCCCTGGTGTCTAGAACCTGGATCGTAGACCTAGCTAGTAGGTCTTGGTAGTCCTTCCCTCCTAACTCCTGGTGTCTAGAACCTGGATCGTAGACCTAGCTAGTAGGTCTTGGTAGTCCTTCCCTCCGAACCCCTGGTGTCTAGAACCTGGATCGTAGACCTAGCTAGTAGGTCTTGGTAGTCCTTCCCTCCTAACCCCTGGTGTCTAGAACCTGGATCGTAGACCTAGCTAGTAGGTCTTGGTGGTTCCTCACATGGATGCCAGCTTCCATTAATCATGCACGCTGCTGCTTGGTGGGCAGGTGAGGAAGTGGCCTGAGTATGGAGGAAGCCCAGGACAGGACCCTTTTTGCCTCCCCATGGGATGTCCTGGCTGCCCTGGGGGAATATGTGTGGTATTCTCCACACCCACCTGGACCTCTAGCTCCCCAGAGCCTCTGACTGCATTTTCTGAGGGCAGTGGCATCAGGACCCCCTGGGCGCAGTGTGCAGAGACTGGCCGAGGAGAGCTGTAGGGGTTACCTATTAAGGAGGCAAGTCCAGGCAGGGACTAGGGACAGAAGAGGGTGGAGGGAGACCAGAGGGAGGAAGAGGCTGCCCTCATCATTAGCCCAGATCCCTCCCACCCACTTCTTCCCATCTCCCTGTACTTGCCCCATGGGGGTTCCCAAAGAGAGGGAAGTAGAGGGGGAGAGGAGTGCGTGGACACAGGAGAGCGAGTGAGCACCCCACCCCACAACAGTGTCCCGAGAAAGGCCCCTCTTCTGTCCCCTGCTTCACAGGCCTTGGGAACAGGGAACTCTGCAGACTGAGTGGCATCCCTGCTAGGAAATGAGGGCCTGTCTTAGTTCCTCATTTAAGGCACCCACCCTCATTCCCAAGGCAGTTAAAAGCCCCAAGTTGCCCAACTTGGTCAGGAGAAGCCTGTCCCATCAGTCTCACACACCCAGAACTTGTCTGTCTGGCCTCTGAGACTGGGCAGGGACCAGCTCTGTGTCCCCAAGCCCACATGTAGAGGAGGAAGCTGCAAAGTTGATAACCCAGGAACTTCTGTTTACCACTAGTCATTGTCAAACTCTGATGTCGTTTGGGACTAAATTTGAAGGACAGTTTTTACTGTTGTAACCAAAAAAGCAAAAGGAAGCAAACAATTAACAGGCCCCCTTCTTTTCGGGACTTTTTTTCTTTGTCAGTAGAAAGCCATTTCAGTAAACAGGAGCTGTTACGAAATGTATCTCACCCCACAGTACGCCTGTAAAGCACCTCCCTTCCCCCACTGCACAACCCATTGTACAAGAAATATTGTGATAGATACCTTTGGGTTGAGGCTGGAACAAAATGAGCCATTAGGAAGTATTCCATTTTCACCTGGATTTGTTTCTGTATCTTTTGGAGGATTTCTGCAAACCCACAGCACAGTATGGCATTTCCCATACTCTGTGATAAGAACCTCCGGGATAACGTTGGTGACTCTGGGACCATCTGAGCCTTGAGCAGCTTCCACTCTGATCTGGATGTCTCTGATGTGTGCTTGTTCAAGCAATCGATGAGCCAGTCGTGGGCGTCAGACTCGTGGGAACTGGGGGAGTGCCCAGGTCAACCCTGCTTGCTTTTACGGCTTTCCTGTAAAAGCTTCTCCACTCTTTGCCTGGGCAAGCCCGTGCCTAGATCTCCAGTACACACTCCAGCTGCCGGAGGGGTTGGTGGGGGGGGGGGCTCCCTCTTGCGTCTGGAACCTATTCATCCAGTCTGAGATTGAGAAGGGGCTACCTGCTGGAGCTGAGGGTGGGTGAACCCTCCCACCCGGGGCTAGCGAAAGATTGCATCTTGTCCCAAATCCTCCGCTGGACCACGGAGGATTCCCACTATTGTCTTTTTGGGATTTGAGGGAGATGTTCCAGACTGGGAGACCAGGAGAATGTTTCCCAGAAGGAGGCAGAGATTGGGGTTCCCAGGATGTGACTCCCCACAGACCACGAGGCTGACACAGTTCCTCTCTCTGTCTTCCTGCTTTTCTCATGCAAACAGCACCCCTTTCCCATTGCTGTTCTAACATCCTTGGTAGCTTAAAACAGAACACCAATGTATTCTCTCACAGTTCTGGAGGCCGGAAGCCTGAAATCTGTTTCAATGGGCTAAAGTCAAGGTGTCGGCAGGGCTCTGGGGAGATCAGCTTCCTTGCCTGTTCCAGCTTTTGGAGGTGGCCAGTGTTCCTTGGCTTGTGGATCCTTCCTCCACTTAAAGTCCATCACTCCAGTGTCTGCCCCATCATCACATGGCTATCCCTTCTTCAAACTTCTTGCCTCCTTCATATAAGGACTCCAGTGGTTACATTAAGGGCCCACTCAGATAATCCAGGACCACTCCCCATCTCAAGATCTTCAACTTAATCACATCTGCAAAGTCCCTTTTGCCATGTAAGGTGACATTCTCAGGTTCCAGGGATTTGTGGATGTCTTTGGGGATCATTATTCAGACTCAGTTATAGTCAAGACCTGCGAGACAGCTTCCTGTATCCCTGAGTGGTACTCGAAGCAGCCTAGCAACAAAAAAAGCCACAAAACCTTATCAGAAGAGCTGTTTTGGGGTCCACCCCGCATTGACCCTTACCGCTGCAGCCCCTGGTTTCCTTTGGCCCCTGCGCTCGTGTGATACCTTGAGGAGGGGTGGATCCACATGCCAGCCTACCTGGGAGCAAGAGGATGGGTGCTTCCTGTCCTTTCTTGGTACATGCCAGCACAGTCTGTGGCTGGGATGCTGCTCTCTGAGACTTGGGAGCTTACTTGTTCACCTCAACCATGAACCCCGACCACATTTTGCCATTCCTGTTCTCAGCCCCCTAGGCAATCTCATTCCCAAACTCCATGACCCAGTCTTCCGCATGGCTCAGAGAACTGCCGGAACTGTTAGCACAGAGGCCCTCTGCTGGAGTTCACAGATGCAGATTCTGTTGCTTGCACTCCAGATCTGTGATGCAGGATTGCCTGCTATGTGGAATTAATTCAGGACTTGAGGAATCCTGATAGTGCCACCGGACAAATGGGGTAGTATCTTGAAAACCCAGTCCTGACATCAAGACCTTGGCATCTGTCAAGCAGAAGTGTGCACCTGGGGTGTATTGCGGGAGGGGCAGTGTTGGAGCTGATTTCACCGAGTTCTGCCCCTCACTCTCTATTGTGCGACAACAGGCTCTTCTATTCCTTAAGACGGCAGCATTATTGCCAGGTCCTTCTATTTGCTCATAAAACTCCCATTTACACAGCAGTTTGCAGGACACATCAGATACAAAAATGGATGTGAGGTTTAGTAGAGGGAGACCACAGCCATAATGAATCCTGGCAAGGTTTCTATTTTGGTTACATCTCAGAAGCACCTTGCCAAGCAATGTATATGTGTTGAATGAACGAATGAATGAATAAATGAATGAATGAATGCGGTGGACTGACATGGCTGTATAGAACTGTAGTCACCCTTCAGAGAGAAGTCTCTGCAATGCACCTGAAAAGCAATGACCATCTACATGTTCTTTCTTTTCTCGTTACATGTTTTACCCCACAGACCAGAAACTAAACAAAAAGCTCACGTTCCCGAATTCCTCTTTTACTTGAGGGTAAAAGCTTGGGGTAGTGAAGTGAATGTTGGTGCCATATCATGTTCAAGCATTTTGGAATTATATAGCTCTAATTTAGACAACAGCAACAACAAAGAAAAGAGACTCCATCATGAGAACTGATAGGTTAGTAAATTTACAGATAACTCAAAGATATTAAAACAAAAAAACAAAAAACTTTCTAAACTCTCAGTCTTCTTGGGAAGTAGCCTGCTGTCGTTGGGCTAGAGATACCAAGAAGAGCCAAGGCAGCGAATTGTGGTTGAAATTTAACATGATGTGGGGGTGGGTAGGCTGGCGGCACAGGGGCTGCCGTCAGAGATAACACACAGCCTGGAGAACCAGGGTGTAGATCAGTGCATCAGAACCCTTTCCAACGGTCGGGAGAGGAGGCAGCTGCCCTGGGGGCAGGGAGGACCTCTGACCCACAAGTCCTGACCTACTGGCAGGAGGACCATTACTGGTTTGCTTGCGTGGGTCTGAGACATTTCCGGAGATGTGAGACTTTTAGTGCTAAGACCCAAATAGCCCTGGGGAAACTGGGATGGTTGCTCACCCAAGTTTCAACTTGTCTATAGAATTATCTGGCTTTGAAAGAATGTCACGTGCTTTTATCTTGAATCTAAGGTCACTGGCATGCCCCTCTCATCCACTGGTTATTCTTGGTGGTAAGGTGGTGGGGTGCGTAGTGTGAGGGGAGGGTGAAGGGGAGGTTCCTCCTGCCATTCCTTCTTGGAGAAGAGACCAGGGCCTTTCCAGGATTTTGGACTCTGACATAAAAGGAAAACACTTAAAGACCTTCAGGATTTCGTGAGAATAACAAAATTTTATTTTAACAATAAATTTTAATATTTGAGAAAATGCAGACATATTGTTTCTCAGAGCCCATACTGAGTCAGTGTGGAAAACAGCCTTTCTCTGGAGGCAAAATTGCACTGATTAACTTGAATTACAAAGGGAGCATTGCTTACCTTAAGCTAAGACAGCTCAATGAGACCCGCTGTAGCATTTTTTATTACCAGGATACACCTGGTGCAATTGCACACATGTACCCTGGAACTTAAAGTATAATAATAATAATAATTAATAATAATAAAAGGAACATGAAAATCTAGACGTGGAGTGCTTGTGGTCTCCGGCCACTCAGGTCTCTCCTCTTACCTCCTCTTACCTCTTCTCAGAGCCCATCGCTGATATTTAGATCCTCTAGAAACACACGCGTAGCTCAGCTGCATGTCAGAAGTGCAAAAATATTTAACTTTCATTTTTTTATATATATGCCTAAACTCATCCTACACTTAAGGTCCCTGTATTAGTATGTTTTCACACTGCTAATAAAGACATACCTGAGAATGGGTAATTTATAAAGGAGAGAGGTTTATTGGACTCACAGTTCCACATGGCTGGGAAGGCCTCACAGTCATGGCAGAAAACAAAGGAAGAGTAAAGGGACTTCTTACATGGCGGCAGGCAAGAGGCATGTACAGGGGAACTCCCCTTCATAAAACCATCAGATCTTGTGAGACTTACTCACTACTACAAGAATGGCACGGGGAAAACTTGCCCCCAAGGTGCAGTTACCTTTCACTGGGTCCCTCTTATGACACATGGGAATTATTACAATTCAAGGTGAGATTTGGATGGAGACACAGAACCAAACCATATCAGTCCCCTTCTATTGGTGGCAACAAAATATTTCATTTTACTAACTAAAGATTTGTAATCTCTACCGTATTAAAACTTACATTCATTAAGGTTCTAAGTTTCTGATGCTGCTCAAGGATTCCCCACTCCCCTCCTTTCCCAAAATGCAGCCCAGGTGCCAGGAGAAGTGGGTGTGTGTGCCCTGTGGCATTTGGGGAAAAGGGGCTGGCCTCCCAAGGAAGCAGAGCTTCTCCCTCCTGGTCTTCAGGTGCCACCCTCATGGGGTCCCTGCCTAGGTGTCTATGGCTGGGGTTGCTCATGACCTATTCTCACCATAGGCACAGCACTAAGGTCTGTAGCAACTTACATGTGTCCCCAGATTGGCTGAGAAGTAATTCATTGTATGATTATAGCACAGTTTGTTTAGTCATTCACCTGCTGATGGCCATTTGGGCTATTTCCAATTTTGTCAGTAGTCCCCCTCTCATCCACAGGATAGGTTCCAAGACTCCCCAGTAGATGCCTCAAACTGTGGACAGTACTGACCCTTATATACACTGACTGTGGGTAGTATTGACACTGTCCATGGATTTGATAACTGAGAGGGCTACTAAGTGACAAATGGGTGGGAAGTGTATATGGCATGGAGACACTGGACAGAAGGAGGATTCCTGTCCCTGGTGGAATAAAACAGGACAGCATGAGATTTCATCATGATACTGAGAAGAAGGCACAATTTAAAACTTATGAATTGTTTATTTCTGGAATTTTCCATTTAATGTTTTTGGACCATGATTAACCACAGGTAGCGAAAACCATGGAAAACAAAACCGTGGAAAAGTGGGGACTACTGTATCATGAATAAAGCTGGTAAGAACAAGTACAGGTCATTTCGTGGACAAGTGTTTTTACTTCTCTTTGGAAAGTAGAAGTATTGCTAGACCATACGTAAGTGGATGTTTAATGTATAAGTAACTACTAGTTTTCCAAAGTGGTGTATGTTCCCACTGACAAAGCATGAGAATTGCTTCATGTCCTCACCAACATTTTGTGCCTTTAGTCTTTATAATTTGCGCTATTCTAGTACATGGGAAATTTATTCTAGTACATGGCATTTAGTTCTGGTTTTAATATGCATTTCCCCAATTACTCATTATGTTGACTACCTTTGCAAGTGCTTATTGACCATTTGCAAAGTGTCTGTTTTAGGCCTTTTATTAGACCTACTTCTAGGCTGTTCTAGGACTATTTTTATATTTGGCTATGTATTTTTTATTATGGATTTATAGAAATTCTTTATGTATACTTGATACAAGTCCTTTCCCACATAAATATATTGTGAATATTTTCTCCTGGTCTCTGGCATATCTCTTTTTCATTTTCTTTCTTTCAAAGAGAAGAATTTCATGAAAATAAATTTATTACTAAAATAAATGTACGATTAATGTATGATTAGTGTTCTTTGTATCCTAAGAAATCTTTGCCAAGATAGCAAAGATCTTTTATGCTTTCTCCCACAAGTTTTATAGTTTTAGGCTTTTATTTTTAAGTCTATATTGATAAGTCTAAAAGTGTGCTACTTAATTTTTGCATGAAAATTTTTAAGATATTTTATGGTTGTTGATTTCTAGTACCCGCTCAGTTAGATAATACACTTTGTATAGCATGACATAGACAACAGGGATAAGCAACCGGCAATTATCTTTTAAAGAAATTAGAGAAAAACAAAGAGAGTAGTCTTTTATGGTTACACACATATTTTATCTATCCATGGCTGTCAACGTCTTGGTATCTTCTTTCCATTCTGATGTCATTTCTCTTCAACCTGAAGAACTTTCTTTCATATTTCCCAGTGATGAATGCTCTCAGCTTCATTTAACTGAAAATGTCTACATTACCTTATTTTTTTGAATGATATATTTTGCTGGACATAGAATTTCAGTATTTATTATTTTATTATCATAAAATTTTGTCATCTCTCACCTCATTGCTTCTGATAAAAAAACAGATATGATTTATATCATTGGCCCCATGTATGTAACATGCCTCTGGCTGCTCAAGATTTTTCTTTCTCTTAATTTTTCAACTGTTTGTGTTGTGCCTGTGTGTGTGTGTGTGTGTGTGTGTGTGTGTGTGTGTCTGTGTGTGTGTTCATCTTCCTTGGAGTGTTTTGAGATCCCTGAGTTTATAAGTTAGTGCTTTTCATCAAATATAAGACATTTTCAATTATATTTTCTCTATATGCCTCTTCTGAAATTACAATTACACATATATTAAACTATGTGATATTATACCAGATGTCACTGACACTCTTTTATTAAAAAATATTTTCTATATGTTTTAAGATTGGATAGTGTATATTGACCTCTCTGCCAGTTCACTGGTCTTTTTTTGTGTTGCCTCCAATCTGATGTTAGGCTTATCCACTGAAATTTTCATTTCTGAGTTCTAGAAATTCTATTTGTTTTTGTTTTTTATTTTCCCCCAAATTGTTGCTATTTTCTTCCCTGATTTCCTCTCTTTTCCCTCATTATGAAAATATTTTCCTTTACGTCCTTGAACATATTTATAATAGCTACTCAAAAATTCTTGTCTACTAATTCCAACACCTAGAGTACCTTGGAGTTTGTTGCTATTAACTTTTTTTTTCTTTTGAGTATGGGTCACCTTTTTCTGTTTCTTTTCATATTTATAAGTTTTTATTACATACTGTGTTTTGTGGATAATAGATTTAGAGATTCTGGATTGTATTGGTTTCCTTTGGCAACATCAATCTGTTAATTGTGGAATATCGCCTTAAAGTTGTAGAAGCTTGGTTTTATACTCTTTAGGGTAGGCCTATTTAGATTTTTCCTTAGTCTTAGGGAAGATCTTTAATCCTGGGGGCATCATAATTACTCTTAGGTATGACCCCTTCCTAGGATTTTAGTGAAATGCCCAAGATGTTTCCAAACAGCTCTTTTGGAAAAACTGATAGGATTTAAACTCCAAAATCTGTCTCCCAATCATTGAGCAATGGGCAATTAGTTGAAATAATTATTCAGCTTTAAAAACTTTAGCTCTTTCCGGGATTTATCCCCCTCAATTTCCAGTCACTCTGGCGCCCCGAACTGTGTCCTCTAACACCTCAAGCAATAAGATCACAGCTTTCTGACTGGTGAACTAGAGACAGTCCGTGGAGAAAAACAGGGCAAGCATAAGAATCACGGGTGCAGTTCCTTCTTTCAAAGGTCAAACTTCAGTTTCTCTCTGCCAGTGCTTTCAATTTTTAAAAAATATTTTGGTCAGAGTTGATAAATCTCATCTGCAGGAGGATTGGGCCAGTGGAGGATACTCCATCATCACTAAAACTAGAACTCCTCCTATACCCACTTTATGGCTCTTAAAATGTATTCCAAAATTGACCTCCACAAGGATTAGACATTCTCACTTATTTCACAGAAGTAAATGAGAGTCCCTGATATCCTTTCCCCTTGGCAGCCAGAATTTCTTAAACCAAATTGCACAGAATACCAGAACCTTAGAGAACACCAGACCCAGTACTTCCCAGCTCAAGGCTCCTGAATCCCAAAAGGGTTCATGAGGGTAGTATGGGGTCAAATGGCAGCTTCTATAAGTTATAAGCGCTATGTATTTCCAAGTATAAAATATACAGTTATTCGTAACACAAATCTTCAATGTCATTACTTTTGGTTGGAATTACATTATAGTTTTCCTGAAGACATAGATTTTCTCTTGCCCATCAGAAGCATTGCTTTATAGTTAAGTACATTTTTGGTCAACCCCAAATGGCAAGATGTATTATTATTGATAACTGACGTGTGGCTTTTAGGACATAGGAACCTCAGAAAGAAAGTTTATTAGAAGAATTCTTGGTGGCCCTGGGCACTTTGAGTAGTAATGAGTGTTTCTGGTTGACGAATTTAGATTTAATCATTGGATCTATCTTTGTTTATAAGAGCTGCTATAGCTTTAGCTTCGTTATTTGTTGAGGCCCCAAGAGATAAAAGCACTTGCCTGGAGTGACACAGACTAACACCCCTTGTGGGTTCAGAGATTAGAAACTAAGATCAGACTTTGTTATGAACACAGCAGCATCTATAACTGTGAAGGACTAATTCTGATACCTACCATGTTTCAGAGACAAAATATAAAAGGGTAAACTTAGAGAAAAGCACTTTAGAGAGGCATCCAGAGAGAATGTTGATGATTGGAAGGACATGGCCTTTTGAAATGCCTGTGATGTCTGTTCCATTACTTACCCAGGCAAGAATGAACCAATTGGAATTCAGGTGAATGAATTTTGATTGAGCACGGATTCATCATATCTTGCCAGGTTTGTCCTTTATTTGTCTACAATGCTGACGTATGTGGATTCACATCAACTCCATCCACTACACTTACAAAGGCAGATGCTTCCCCACCTTCTGTAATCAGGCAGGAAATGTATGGTATAGGGCAAGCACAGAGATGATTTTTTCTTTATAACTCCTGTAATATCCAGACCAATGTTACATATTCCTTAATATATATTTTCTGCAGCAAAATGTAGATTTATTTCACTATATTTTTCCCCAGAAAAGTCAGCATCCCCATTTGAAGAAGCAATCATAGAAACATGGAGAAATTCATTATAGTCTCAGTGGACATAAATGAACTTTTAATTACCTCTACCTGGAGATGCTTGGCACATTGCGCGGTGTGTGAGAGACTGAATGTGTGTGTGTCTGAGATGGAGTGTGTGTGAGTGTCTGAGAGGGGCGTGTATGTATGTGAGGGTGTGAGGCTGGGTGTATGTGAGATTGTGTGTGAGAGTTATCTACGCATCTCGTCTGTCTCCTCAGAGCCATTTCTTTTCTAATTGTGCTCTCAGACAACCAGCCAGCTAAGTGGGGTCTGGCAAGTCTGAGACACTCATCCTGGGGTTTGCATGAAGCTTGTCTCCAGGAACCCAGGATACAGTTTAGATTTGCTCAGACCCGTCTCAGTGGCCTGGAGTTAGGAGGCGCAGATCCTTTGAAAGGTAAAGAAGCTGCTGCATAGGAAACAGAAATGAATCAACTTCTGGGAAGTTGCTAGAGGTTGAATATGTGTCCCCTTCAAAACATGTGTTGAAACTTAATCCTCAGTATTGAGAGGCAGTGCCTTTAACAGGTAATTGAGTGATGAAGGCTCTTCCCTTATGAATCACAGGGTTATCATAGCAGTGGGACTGATGGCTTCACAAAAGAGGAAGAGAGACCTGAGCTAGCAGGTGAGCATGCTCAGCCCCTTGCCATTTGATGCTCTGTGCTACCTCAGGACTCTCTAGAGAGTCCCCACCAGCAAGACAGCCCCACCACATGTGGTCCCTCTACCTTGGACTTCTTGGCCTCCATAAAAGAAAAAATAAATACCGGTTTCAAGTGCTCTGTTATATTCCACAGATAAAAACAGGAGTGGAGAGGCTTATAACCCCCAGGATGACCACAGGCTTATATCCCTTTTATCCTCAGGGGCAAACCCTGGTCGACCTGTTTTTCCATCCAGCCAGGCCAGCACTGTAGCAGAGGGAAAACCCAAGGGCCCCACATCCTGGCAATGCAGCCAGGACTAGTGTCCAAAAAGATACTGGTAATGGTGCTGTGACTGCATGCTGTGAGTTGAAACAGCCTGACTATAGAAGGAGGAGTCAGGAGGGGCTTCCCAGAGGACAGCGGGGTGGGGTTCACCCCTAGTGCAGCCGCAGCAGGAGACTGGGGGGCTCTCTCTCCACTGTGAACCTGGTGTTCTTCCCTTCTCTGGGGTCTGGCTCTTCTATTGGGAGAACAAGGTGGGCAGCAGAAGTCACCAAAACCTCCTCCAGTTGTGCAATGCTAACCTTGAGAGCAGGGCCAGGCTGAGACAAACATAGAGCCCCCAGCTTCTTGCAGATAAGATGTGAAAAGAGTCTGTAACTCGCTCCAGGTCCTGTGGCACTGTTAGCAGAGATGGATGTTTCCAGCTGGGGGCTTGCCTTAGTTTATTAGAGACACTATACCAAAACACCTTAGACTGGGTAATTCATAGGTAATGGGCATTTATTTCTCAGTTTTGGAGGCTGGAAGTCCAAGATCAAGGCACAGCCCAATTTGGTGTCTGGTGAGGGCCCACTCTGTGCTTCATAGATGGTGCCCCTTGCTGTGTCTCACAAGGTGGAAGGGGCAAGCAAGCTCTGCTGCAGCTGTTTTATAAGGGCACTAATCCCCTCTAGGAGGCCTCCACCCTCATGATTTAATCACCTCCTAAAGGCCCACCTCTTAATACTATTACACTGGTAGTTGTCTCAACATATAAATTCTGAGGGGACACATTCAGGCCTTGCAGGGCTTTAGATCCCACCACTCCATCTTATCCTCTTTCTTGTGCCTTCTCCCTTCTCCTGAAGCTTGAACTGAAAGATGCTTGATTTTGGCCTCTATTTTGTGCTCATTGCCATTTGTGACAAATGAAGAAATTCTACGTATGGTGAGGACAGCATCGTGGAGCCCCTTAGACTTTAGATCTGTCCATTTGGCTCTGTGGATATGGGTTGTATTTTCTCTACTTTTCTTTGAGCTCTCCAAATGAAAAGATTTGATAATCTGAATACATTGACCATATATTCTAGAGGTATACAGAAACATGTGTGGACTCTGAAGCCGAACTTTCTGGTTTAGTCCTAATTCCAACACATATTAGAAGTGTGACTTGGGCAAGTTACATAAATTCTCTGGGTCTCAGTTTTCACATCTGTTAAAAAAGACAGTGATACAGCTGGGTGCGGTGGCTCACGCCTGTAATCCCAGCATTTGGGGAGGCTGAGGAGGGCAGATCACTTGAGGGCAGATCACTTGAGGTCAGGAGTTCGAGACCAGCCTGGCCAACATGGCAAAACCACGTGTCTACTAAAAATACAAAAATTAGCCAGGTGTGGTGGTGGGCACCTGTAATACCAGCTACTCGGGAGGCTGAGGTGGGAGGCGGAGGTTGCAGTGAGCTGAGATTGCCACCACTGCACCCAAGCCTGGGTGACAGAGCAAGACTCCATCTCAAAAAAAAAAAAAAAAAAAAGAAAAGAAAAAAGAAAAAAATACAGTTATATAATAGCAAAGACATGGAATCAACTTAAATGCCCATCAATGATAGACTGGATAAAGAAAATGTGGTATATATACACCATGGAATACTATGCAGCCATAAAAAGAATGAGATCATTTCCTTTGCAGGCACATGGATGGAGCTGGAAGCCATTATCCTTAGCAAACTAATGTAGGAATAGAAAACCAAGTATCACATGTTCTCACTTATAAGTGGGAACAAAATGATGAAAACATACGGATACATGAGGGGGAACAACACACATTGGGGTCTGTTGGGTGAATGGGGGATGGAAGGAGGAAGAAGATCAGGAAAAATAACTAATGGGTACTAGGCTTAATACCTGGGTGATAAAACAATCTGTACAACAAACCCCCATGACGTAAGTTTACATATGTACATGTGTAACAAACCTGCACATGTACCCCTGAACTTAAAATAAAAGTTAAAATAAGCAGTGATAGTACCTATCTCATAGTATTGTTCTTGGAATTATGTTAGCCATTATATAATTCTTAAATAGTTCCTGGCATGTAGAAAGTACTATGTAAGTGAGAGCCATCATTGCTTTTGTAATGATTATTTTGCTTCCTTTCTTTTTGTTCATTGCACACTTAAATTTCTAAAAGAGATTCCAATGTCTTTATTAGTAAGGTGAGAGGAAAGCCTGAATTTACCTTCCCCGTCTTCCCAGCTCTGCCCCTCACAGCCCCAGACCTTTGCTTTGCTTTGCTTGCTGGACCCAAAGACACACAATTCTTGTCCCTGTGCCCGGGAAGAGGTGTTGGGATTCAGGGCAGATGTATTTACCAGAGTGTGGTTTGGGTCCCTGTATTGTCTTTCAACTTATAAAATATCTGCATAATTATTTTTCATTACTAGCAACGACATTCCTTTGTTATAACTGCTTTTTTGAAAATGAATATATGCACATCGTAAACAATTTCAAGTGCAACCCCCTCCCCATCCCTTGTCTGATGGCCAGTCTCCCTCCCCTGAGGGCTGACGCCACTGCTTGCCAATTTTGACATAGGCTTGAAACAATGAGTGTCAAGTGACTAGGTGAGTTTGATCCCTCCTACTTGTCTTGGCAATCCCAAACAGTTCCAGGAGAAGATTGTTTGTTGGAGGATGGGTGGCAATGAAATAATAGCAATGGTGGTCAACCTTTATTGAGCAGGAATTGTCTGCCAGGCACCCTTCCAGGAGCTTTGCTTGAGGGATCTCGTGATCTTTGAGATGAGCTACCGAGGTGGCTACTGCTGCGACCTGGGATGGAGATGCCCAGATGGAGGTTCAGAGAACGCAAGTGTCCTTCTAAGGCCTAACTAACAAATAGGGGACTTCCACCTGCTCCAAAGATATCTAGTTCCAGAGTCCACACTCTTGGAATCTGGAAAACTCCATCAGGATTAATTCAGGAGCATCTTAGAACCACTTTCCCTGAAATTTCCTTTCTACAAACCTAGGAAGGCTTTTTTCCCCCATCTTCCTAGCAAGTTCTTAGCTTTTTATGGAATAAGACAATGCACAGAGTGGTCTTCATCCTGGACAGGCTCCTTTGATGTGAGCCATAAGGCACCTTGGGCTGGGTCGTCTGTGGCCTCTGCAGGTGGCCTCCACATGTCCTTGGGCTTCCCCATCTGCCCAGGCTTTGGTCTTTTTATTTCAAAAGCAGGGAAAGAGCAGGCTCACTTGAACCTTCTCCAGAGTTCTTTCAATTACTGAGAGTCCATCTAGCTAAACATGTTTTAAAAAATATTTATTTGCACTGGTGAGCCCATGGCCATGGTGAAAGTGAGGACATAGGTAAACAAGAGTCCACTCTGCCCCACAGAGCTCACACCCCACAGGAGTAGAACACACAGCAGCCCTAGGAAAGGCACTTCTGGCCTGTCCCTGTCCCTCACCTGCTTTGCACCTGGTTATGTTTCCCTTACTCCCAGTAGCAAGTGCCCCAGGAACCCCCTGGGTGACCTACTCAGTGGTGGGTTGTGCCTGCTTACAGGAGGAACCAGAAGGCTACCTTGGGCTACTTCTCAGGCATGAGCCAAGGGTCACATTATAAAAGCTATGCCAGATTCCCCATAGATGATCTTCTATCCAAAAATTAGGAACTCTTAAGTCATAAGATGAGTCAAATCTTCCCCCTTAGGACTCAACATAGCTATGTTTTACTGGAAAAAAAGTCACTGGAAAGCACTTTTTATTGTGTTCTAAATCTCTCTTATACCCAAAGAGGTGGTTCAGCCCTGGTCTAAGGCACTGCTCACTTACTCTGATTGCCATCTTCAACATCATCGTGATGATGATGCAATAACAAGAGCTGCCTCTTCCCAATTGTGAAATTATGTTTATGGATATCTGGGGCTCACTCTTCTCTTTAGGAATGACCCCTAAGGGCTCATGGCTCCCAGCCTCCAGTACTGCAGGTAAAGCAGTGACCCCATCTCCAGAAACGTGGGACTCACCACCACAGTTATAGCTTAGATGGGGCAAAGGGTGCTGACTCCGGAAGCCGCCATCATCACTGACTGTGTCGAATTTGGAAATGGAGACAGAAATGTACACATACTCATGGCCTTTGCAGAGGGGCGATCAAACCTTACTGTTTCTTTTTGGTTGTAAAACCCCGAGGATCCCTCTGCATTTCTTCCCTTCCCACCCACATTGTTTAAGCCTCAGTTTCTCCTTTGAGCTACCTGGGATTCTGATGGGCAGGATTGCTCTGTAACTGCTAAACTTTGTCCACAACTCAGCCATTTTGTGTCTCTGGTTTGCTTTGGATGGCAGTTTTCCCCTTATCCTGCCCAGATTTCCAGTATCCAAGCCTGTTATTTTCTTATTTTCTTCTTTATGACCTGTGTTTTTCCAAAGATTGAGAGACAAAAATGTCAAGGTGATAGATGCATATAGATAGATTGAAAGATGACAGTCAATTTTAATCCTCATTTTGCTTTTCTGTATTTCCAAAATTTCTACAATGAACATCTATTGTATTTGTAATCACAAAATAGTCTAATGAGACCGGGCATGGTGGCTTACACCTGTAATCCCAGCACTTTGGGAGGGTGAGGCAGGTGGATCATGAGGTCAGGAGATCGAGACCATCCTGGCTAACACAGTGAAACCCCATTTCTACTAAAAATACAAAAAAATTAGCCAGGCGTGGTAGCAGGCGCCTGTAGTCCCAGCTACTCGGGGGGCTGAGGCAGGAGAATGGCATGAACCCAGGAGGCAGAGCTTGCAGTGAGCCAAGATTGTGCCACTGCACTCCAGCCTGGGCAACAGAGCGAGACTCCGTCTCAAAACAAAAACAAAACAAAACAAAACAAAAGAAAAATAGTCTAATGAAAAGCAAGTTGGTACCTTGAAGCTGAGTGTTTTGATTGAATGTTGGCTCAGGATCCAGTCTCCCAGAGGTTAGTTAAAAGCTCTTTCTCCAGCCCCATGACCACTGGGGTAACAATTCAGCTCCTGGGGTCATGAAATTTCAGAGGGTTATCTTTGTCCTGAGCCTCAGACCTCTGTGGATCCAACAAGGGCAGGGCTGTCCGACAGTGGAGACTTGACATCCCACTGGCTCCCAGTACTTGGAGCTGCAGTGTTTCTTGAGCGCTACTGTGTCACACCGGGCCTGGGTGCCTGCCCCCATCTTCAGAGACCAGCACCCCAGTCTGGTCGGCTCACCTCACTCAAAGTGGCAGGACCGTCTCTACTGCGTGCATTTTCTGTGTGGTGTGTTTTTCTTTCTTTGATAGCTCATAAAATTCCCCTATCTGTGCTGGGCCTCTTGGTCTTTAATCTTCAACCTCTGCTGGAGCTGTCCCTATTTCTTTTTAATTATGCCTCTTTTTTTATGGAAGTTTCCTATTGAATTTTTATGACTCTATAGAGCTGTGGATAGACTCCAACAAAAATGAAATCTTTATGGAGTAGTCATTTCTCTCCAGGAGGCCCTGATAGATGTTCCTCTGTGGATAGACGCGCATGTATGGTGGGGGCGGGGAAAGTCCCTCTGGTCTTGGCTGCAGCTTGGCAGGATGCGGGACAGGCAGCTGAGTTGCTTATTCCTCAGCGTGAGGGCTGCTGGGAGCGTGGCGTGCATCTCAGCTAGAGGGGGTGGGGGGTGACATGGGATACAGAGAATAAGAAGTAAATCTTCCCTAGGTGCAATTTCTTTGCCTTGGTGTCTGCTGAATTAGCACTGCTCCCTAATTGCAAGCAGTCAGGATACATGGCTGCATATGAGTGGAGACATGCGCTGTTACTCCTTATTCAGAACCTTCATGGCCAGGCACAGTGGCTCACGCATATAATCCCAGCACTTTGGGAGGCCAAGTGGTAGATCGCTTGAGCCCAGGAGTTCAAGACCAGCCTGGGGGCAACATAGTGAGACCCATCTTTATATAATATAAAAATTTTAAAAAAGAAGAAGAAAAGAAAAGAATCTCCTGCCCAGGTCTGCCAGCTTGCAAAAATGTTATCCTTGGGGCTAACATCCTGTATGAGTTCATTTACTTGCTGCTGATAAAGACATACCTGAAACTGGGAACAAAAAGAGATTTAATTGGACTTACAGCTCCACATGGCTGGGGAGGCCTCAGAATCATGGCAGGAGATGAAAGGCACTTCTTACATGGCAGCGGCAAGAGAATAATGAGGAAAAAGCAAAAGTGGAAACCCCTGATAAACTCATCAGATCTCGTGAGACTTATTCACTATCACGAGAATAACACAGGAAAGACCGGCCCCCATGATTCAATTGCCTCACCCCAGGTCCCACAACATGTGGGAATTCTGGGAGATACAATTCAAGTTGAGACTTGGGTGGCGACACAGCCAAACCATATCACATCCTAAATGACTGTCTGGGGTCACTGGACCGTGGCATGCTTCTCCCTGTGCCAGCTACCAGCTATGTGGTCTGGGAATGGCTTGGGATCCACAAATAGCTCTCCAGGGGGGTCAGGGACCAGAGATGCTGTTGCAGAGTGTGAGTCCCTACGCCAAGGAGGGAAGGGACAGTCATTCATTTATAAATAGATATTGGGACTCACCCACATTGAGTGCTGGGCCTAGATCAGGGCACCAGGGATTTCTCAGTCATAGTCTCTTGTCCCATGGAGCTGATGTTCCTGAAGGAGGAAATGGAGAAAACTCAAGTAAGCATGTAAGTGAGTGAGGCGGTTTTAGACTGTGGTGAATGCTGTGGGGCAAACAGGGAGAAATTAAGAGGGCTGCCAAGGGAGGAGGAGGGAGGGGTTCTGCTTTCAACAATGTTCAGGGAAGGCTGCCTGCTGGGGCAGTCCTGGAACTGGGACAAGATGATGAAGGGCTTGCATGCTCAGATCAGGGGCAGAGCCTTCCAGGCAGCAGGACCAACAAGTGCAAAGGTCCTGAGATGGAATGAGTTTGTCAAGTTGAGACACAGAAAGATGAGCGTGGCTGGGGCAGTGTAAGCCACGGGGAGAGTGGAGAGACAGGAGGCTGGGTCAGGCATGGGGGCTTTTCAAGCCTTGCTAACTTATTTTAAATGTCTAAAGACACAATTTTGACGGCTGGACAAAGAATGGACTGTGGAATTGCATTGAAGTCCAGATGTCTAGCTTTTGGAACCACCAGGAAGGCAACACAATGCCCCTCTACTCTCAAGGGGATTTAGGGACTGGGAGAAGGTGGGGTTATTGCTTCATCAGGCTGTTTGGATTTCGATCTGTTTTCCTAAGCTGCAAGACCTCCTACAAAACTTGATCCTCACCTAAGTTTGGAGGACAACTGAGAAGTGATAGTTATGTTTTCCTCCCTGCAGAGAATAAACTCTCAGGAAAAGATGGAGCACTGCAGCTCTTACCTATGAATGTGGATAAGGAATGGAGTCTCCTATATGAGTGTGGCAACTGTCTACTCACTGGAAAGAACAGTGATACATATCGTAAAAGGGAAGGAAATGAACAGCATCCATTATGTGATGGCGTCTATCCCATGTGTTAGGTCCTGTAACTGACAACGGCCACCCTGAAAAGTATTATTGCATATGAGACTGGAGACCAGAGAGGTTAAGTAGATTGCCCAAGATCACATAGCTGCTAAGAGGCAGAGCTGGGGTTTGGACTCATGTCGGCCTGACTCCAATGCCCTTTCATCTGTCACTCGCAGCCATAGCCCTAGACAACACCCACATGCCAAGGGCATCTGTAGTCCCCTCTAACAAAAGCTGTTATGGCTTCTCAGAGAGACTGGAGTCCATGGCTGGGAGAGGCAGGGGCACCCTGGGAGAACCCTGTGTCATCAGGGTTATTTTCAGGCCCTTCCAGCCACCCACCCATGGGTATAAAGCCTACCCCAAGTCTGCAAGAAAAAAACATGCTTGACACTTGAACAAAAACTGGCTCCGAAACGTAGGAAGAAAGCTGCAAAACCACAATTAGTAATTTAGATCGATGAAGAACAGGGACTATAAAGGAGAAGAGAGTAGGGGAAGTAGGGAAAAAAAGGAACACAATGTATTTATTACCTGGAACGATACACTTAAAATGGTAAAGATGGTAAATTATATATGTATATTTTACCTCAATAAAAAAGGAATTAAATAAAAAAAATAGGAAAACAAACGATCTTATTTTACCTTCATTTATGCTTTCTCTGCCCTGCGTCTCTGCTTGATGCCAACCCCAGTTTCTGACTAATAAGGTTTTCCTTCTGCCTGAAGAGCTTCTGCAAAGCTGTCCTTAGGACAGATCTACTCGCTAGGAATTCCCTCAGTTTTTATATGAGAAAAATCTTTATTTCTGTCTCACTTTTCTAAAATTAAGCTTTTTTAAAAAATATATATAATTTTTTTTTTTTGAGACAGGGTTTCACTCTCCCACCCAGGCTGAAGTTCAGTGGCTCAAACATGGCTCACTGTAGCCTCAACCACACGGGCTTAAGCAATCCTCCCACCTCAGCCTCTCAAGTTGCTGGAACCAGAGGCACACGCCAATACATCAGGCTAATTTTTTTTACTTGTGTAGAGATAGCTTCTTACTATGTTGCCCAGGCTTGTCTCAAGTTCCTGGTCTCAAGCGATCCTCCTGCCTTGGCCTCCCAAAGTGCTGGCATTACAGGTGTGAACCACCAGGCCCAGGCCAAAATTAAGTTTTTTAATCTGGAGATCATTGTAAATTCTTCTGCAGTTGTAGGAAATCAGGAAAACATTGTGTGCCCTTTATCCAGTTTCCCCTAAAGATAACATCTTATATGATAGTATAATAGCACAGCCAGAATATTGGCACTGATATACTTTTACTTGTCCTCATTGTGTGTGTGCACACATGCATGTGTGTTTAGTTCCATGCAATCTTATCCCATATGTAGGGTCTGTGTATCCATCACCACAGGGTTCCTCTTGTTGCCTTTTTATAGCCATACCTCCTACCATCCTCTTCTCCTTAATCTCTGGCAACCAATAATCTGTTCTTCATTTTTATAATGTTGTCATTTCAAGAATAATAGACTCATGGTGTGTATGTCTTTTTTGCTCAGCATAATTCTCTGGAGATTTATCCACACTGTTGGGCACGTCATTATCCAATGCCCCCTTTTCTTGCTGACTAGGACTCTATGGAGTGGATGCTCCACAGTTTATGTAATCAGTCACCGACTGCACAGTGAGGCTGGAGAGAATTGGAGGCGAGAGAGGGGAGAGGTAAGGACAGGGAGAGAAAACCCTCTCAAAGACGTCTCAGGATATCTGCAGTAAAACCTATACCCTCAAACAAAATCTCTCTTGGTAGACTCTTTTCTTCTTCTGGGAAAAGAAACAACATAAATGAACTCAGATCACCTGCCACACACACACGTGCATACTGACGTGTCCCCTCGTGCGTTCATGCGTACACATTTTGCACATGCATACACACACACATGCACACACATACAGACATGCCTATGAAGAGGCCGGCCCCGGTGTGCAGCAGCTGTGAGGCAGCAGTGCTCCTCCTCGCCTAGAGTGGAACATACATTCTTGTGAACATAGGGTATGGCATTTTCTTATGTCGATGTGATGTGAACAGCTCCTGTTCACCAGCCACCTTACCCGCTGATGCCTCTTCATGGGTGGGTGAATGAGGGGGACACAGCCATTTATTCCTGGCATCTTGAATTGAACTTGAAATTACTGCCCACTAGAAATAAGGTCTGGGGCATAGAGTCTTATTATTAAAATCTTTTGTGGAAAGTCATAGGGCTCCAATCACCCCAAAAACATTGTGTCTATGGGAAGACGCACCTTGAGTTCCACCATACAAATGGATTTGTATCAGTTTAGGTTTCACGTAAGCTGCTCACAGTATCCTAGTGATACATGTTTATGGTAAAATATTTTAGAGGGTAAAGAACAAACACTGCCAATAATTTTTTACTGTACACACATTTTTTCTTATAAAAATGTTACTCTATTTGCACATAGTGATTTGAATCGTGCCAATTTTTATTTGGCAATTGTATAAGGGCAGAACTTTAAATATCACCCCCAACATTCCTTGCCTAAGCTTCAGAACCTATGCTTACAAAGAGCAACCATATTCATGACTATGTATTTAATGCAACATTAGGAAACAAATACAGTAATAACCCACAAGCATTTTCCATGGCAATGACCTTTTTGCCATCTGGTTTAGTGACTGCAGAGTATCCCATTACATGGTTGTCTCACACTTTGGCAAGCAGCCCTTAAGGATGGACACTAAATCATCATGGGGTTTAATACTCTCATCCACAGAAGTTACTCCCAAGCCAGTCCTCACATATCTTGCTCTCATTACTAGGGCAGAGTGTTCTAAGAATTATCCTCTTATGGGCCACCGCCAGAGTAGACCAGACTCACTGTTTCCATGCCTGCTGGCTCTTGCTACCTCCATGCCCTGATTTCAAATAACCACTCCATCCATGAGCTAACTGACCCTAGAAAGATACACTTTTAGGGCCAGGCACAGTGGCTCATACCTATAATCCCAGCACTTTGGGAGGCCAAGGTGGGTGGATCACCTGAAGTCAGGAGTTCGAGACCAGCCTGGTCAAACATGGTGAAACCCCGTCTCTACTATAAATACAAAAACATTAGCTGGACGTGGTGGTGGGTGCCTGTAATCCCAGCTACTTGGGAGGCTGAGGCAGGAGAATCGCTTGAACCTGGGAGGTGGAGGTTGCAGTGAGCCCAGATCGTGCCAGTGCACTCCAGCCTTGGCAAAAAGAGTGAGACTCTGTCTCACCAAAAAAAAAAAAAAAAAAAAAAAGATATACTTTTAAAAAGCATATCCTCCCAATTTCCAATTAAGGCCAATAGAGACCAAATATATCCTCTTTCATAAAACAAAACAAAAAAATGGCAAAAATATGTGAATCTACAAAAAGATACTAGAACTAAGAAGTGACTTTAGAAAGGGTACAAACTGTAAGGTCAATATTTAAAAAGTCAATTGCATTTATATGATTAACAACGAACAATCAGAAAGTGAAATAGAGTGCCATTTATAATAATATGAGAAATATAAAAATACTTAGGATAAGCCTGTCAAAGGATGGGGAAGACCTGTATACTGAAAACTACAAAGTATTCCTGAGAGGAATTAAATAAAACCTAAATAACATACCACATTCAGGGTCAGAGGACTATATTGTCAGGATAGTACTTCTTTTCAAAATTGATACATAGTATTTTGTTTTGTAGAGACTGACAAACTGATCCTAAAATTCAAATGAAAACACAATAGGGGCCGGGCGCGGTGGCTCAAGCCTGTAATCCCAGCACTTTGGGAGGCCGAGACGGGCGGATCACGAGCTCAGGAGATCAAGACCATCCTGGCCTACACGGTGAAACCCCATCTCTACTAAAAAATACAAAAAACTAGCCGGGCGAGGAGGCGGGCGTCTGTAGTCCCAGCTACTCGGGAGGCTGAGGCAGGAGAATGGCGTCAACTCGGGAGGCGGAGCTTGCAGTGAGCTGAGATCCGGCCACTGAGCTCCAGCCTGGGTGACAGAGCGAGACTCCGTCTCAAAAAAAAAAAAAAAAAAAAAAAAAGAAAACACAATAGATCTGGAAAAGCCAAACCAATTTTGAAAAAGAAGAAAACGTTGGAGGATTAACATTACGTGATTTCAGATCTTATTATAAAGTCCCAGGAATAGAAAACAATGTGGCATACACATGGACAAATAAATCAATAGAACAAAATATATTTTCGGAAATAGACCTACATATATATGGACAACTGATTTTCAATGAAGGTGCAAAGATAGTTCTGTGGAAAAAGGGATACTCTTTGAACAAATGGTTCTGAAACAATTGAATATCCACATGGATGAAAAATCGAACTTGAAGGAATATTTTGCACCCTATATAAAAGTTAACTCAATATTGACTATAGACCTAATTTTAGAAGGTACAACTATATAAATTCTACAAGAAAATATGGGAGAAAATCCTTGAGACTTTGAGTTAGGCAAATACATTTTAGATATAAGAGCAAAAGCAAGACACATAAATAAATTGATAAATTGAACTTAATAAAATTTAAGAACTTTCACTTTGTGGTAGAGACACCATTAAGAGGATGAAAAGATAAGCCACAGACTAGGAGAACATTTTGAGAATCACATATCTGATAACAGACTTGAATCCAGAAAATTTTTAAAACTCTCAAAATCTCAGTAAGGAAACAATCCAATTTTATAAATGGAACAAAAAAATTGAACATTTGTTTCACCAAAGAAGATGTATGGATGGAAAATAAGCACAATGCCATTAGTAACTAGGGGAATGCAAAGTTAAACAACAATGAGATACTATTACACATGGATTACAATGTCTAAAGATAAAAATACTGACCACACCAAGTGTTGGTGTGGATGTGGAGGAACTGGAACTCTTATATGTTGCTGATATGAATGGAAGGGTACCTCCACTTTGTAGAACAGATAGGCAGCTTCTTAAAAGGTAAACATACATGTACTATATTACTCAGCCATTCTATTCTTAGGTATTTACTCAGAGAAATGAAAGCATATGTCCACAAAACATTCTTACATGATTGTTAATAGCAGCTTTATTTTCAATCACTTAAAACTGAAAATGATCCAAAAGGTACAGCAACAGATAAATGGACTGAGGCACATCCATATAATGGAGTACTATCAAGCAATAAGAAGAAGCAGACAGCTGGGCAGTGGCTCACACCTGTAATCCCAGCACTTTGGGAAGTTGGGGCAGATCACGTGAACTCAGGAATTTGAGACCAGTCTGGGTAACATGGTGAAACCCCGTCTCTACTGAAAATACAAAAAAATTAGCCAAGCGTGGTGGCACACACCTGTAATCCCAGCTACTGGGAAGGCTGAGGCAGGAGAATTGCTTGAACCCAGGAGGTGGAGGTTGCAGTGAGCTGAGATCACGCCACTGCACTCCAGCCTGGGTGACAGAGAGACTATGTCTCAAAAAAAAAAAAAAAAAAAAAAAAGAAGAAGAAAAGAAAAGAAAAAGAAAAAGAAAAAAAATTAGCAGAGTGTGGAGGTGCACATCTGTAGTCCCAGCTACTCAGGAGGCTGAGGTGGGAGGATTGCTTGGGCACAGGAGGTCCAGATGGCAGTGAGCTGTGATTACATCACTGCACTCCAGATTGGGTGATAGAGTGAGACTCTATCTAAAAAAGAAGGAAAAGAAAGACTATTGATACATGCAAGGATACGGATGAATCTGAGAACAATTTTGCTGAGTGAAAGAAAGCAGAGGAAAAAACATACAAGCAGCAAGATTTCACTCACATAGAATTTTTTAAAATGCAAACTATAATGTCACCTGTAGTGACAAAAAACAGAACAATGGGAATTTATAATGTTAAACATATATTTATTAGAAAAAAAAGATATACAGTCAATCATTCAGGTTTCCATCTTAAACTAAAGAAAGAAGCCTAATTTAATTTAAGCCTAAAGCAAGGAAAATAAGATAACTAATAAAAATTAGAACAGAAATTAATAACATTGTAAACAAGAAAACAGCAGAGAAAAATCAATAAAACAAAAGCTGGTTCTTGGAAAAGATCAATAAAATTGATAAACATTTAGTCAGGCCAATGAAGAGAGAAAAGACACACATTATTAACATTAGAAACAAAAGAGAGGGCATCACAACTGATCCCATAGACATCAAAAGGTTAATTAATACAACAAACAACTTCATGCTCATAAATATAACTAAGGTGAAGTGAAACAATTCCTTCAAAGACACAAACTATCAAAACTCCCCAAAGGAGAGTAGTCTTACATTCAAAGAGATTGAATAATTTAAAACCTTCCAGAAAAGAGAGCACTATGCCCAGGTAGTTTCACTGGTACATTCAACAGAACACTTAAAGAAGAAATAATAACAATTCTCCACAATATCTTCCAAAAAACAGAGGCAGAGGCAATGGTTCCAAACTCATTCTATGAGGTCAGTTATCTTAGTCTATTTAGGCTGCTGTAACAAAACACCACACAAACTGGGTGGCTCATAAACAATAGAAATTTATTGTTCACAATTCTGAAGGCTGGAAAGTCCATGAGCAAGGCTCTGGCAGGTTTGGTGTCCAGTGAGGGACCGTTCTCTGCTTCATAAATGGTTTCTTCTAGCTGTGTCCTCACGTGCTGGAGGGGATGAGGAGTCTCTCTTAGGCCTCTTCTATAAGGGCACTTAGGTCTCTCCTATAAGGGATCACCGATTCATAAGGGCTCCACCCTCATGATCTAAGTACTTCCCAAAGGCCCCACTTCTTAATACAATCACCTTGGAAGTTAGAATTCCAACATATGAATTTGGGGGAACACAAACATTCAGACCATAGCACAGTATATTACCCTGACACTAAAACCTGGTAAAGACATTTTAAGAAAGGAACAACTACAGACCAGTATCTCTCATAATCATAGACACAAAAAAATCTTTAAAAAATATTATTGAATCATATTTAGTAATGTTATATACCATTACCAAGCGGGATTTATTCCATGTATACAAAGCTGGTTTGACATTCAAAAATCAATGTAATTTACCACATCGATAGGCTAAAGAAGATAAATCACATGACTATATCAACTGATACAGAGAAAGTATTTGAAACAAATCAATACCTATCTACAATAAAATCTCTCAGCAAACTAGAAACAGAGGGGATTTCTTCAACTTGATAAAGAACATGTACAAAAAGCCTGCACTAAACATCATACTTATTGGTGAGAGGCTGGGTGCTTTCCCCCTAAAATCAGGAATAAGGCAAGGATGTCCTCTCTCACCACTCCTATGGAACATCATACTGGAAGTCCCAGCTACAGCAATAAGAAAAAGAATTAAAAGAAAGATATACGGGCTGGACAAAAAGAAATAAAAATAGTCTTTATTAGTAGATACATTGTCTATGTAGGAAATACCAAATAATCTACACACACAAAAAAAGGTGAAAACCTCATTGGAAAAGGTGAATATAACAAGGACACAGCATACAAAGAAAATATACCAAAGTCAATTGCTTTTCTATATACAATGAATAATCAGAATTTGAAATGAAAATTACATTACCATTTACAATAGCATCCCCCCAAATCAGTATTTAGTTATAAATTTGACACAATCTGTATGGAAACTGTATGCAAAAAGCTAGACAATAGTGGCAAAATAAAATAATCTAAATAAACGGCAAGACAGTCCCTGCTTATCGATTGGAAGACTTGGTACTGTTAAGATGTGAAGTATTTCTAACTTATTCAGAGCAATCCAATTCAAAATCCCAGCAGGTTATTTTTTAGATATTGATAAACTGATTCTAAAATTCATATAAACAAGCAGAAAGCCTAGAACAGCTAACACAATACTGAAGAAGAAGATCAAAGTTGGAGTACTCAGAGTCCTTCATTTCAAGAATTACTATAAAGCTATAATAATCAAGACGGTGTGGTATCGGCAAAAAAAAGGACATATAAGTCAACAACTGAAGAGGCCAGAAATAGACCCACCCACACAGTATAATAAACTCACTTTTGACAGAGGCGCAAAGGCAGCTCAATGGAGAAAGTGAAGTCTTTTCATCACGTGGTGCTGGAACGATTGGATGTTCATAGGCTAAATGAATCTGGACACAGAACTTGCAACTTACACAAAAGCTAACTCAAAATGGATCATAAACCTAAATTTAAAATGCACATTTATAAAACTTATAGAAGAAAACATAAGAAGAAAATCTATGTGACCTTGGGTTTGGTGAGAAATTTTTAGATACACAACCAAAAGCATGAACCATGAAAGAAAAAAAAAATAGAGAAATTGGACTTTATTAAAACTAAAAACTTCCGCTCTATGAAAGATTCTGCTAAGATAATGAAAACACAAGCTGCAGACTGAGAAGAAATACTTGCAAAACATGAACCTGATAAGAAACTTGTATCCAAAATATTTTAAGAAATCTTAAAAGTCAACAAAAAGAGAATAAGTAATCCAATTGAAAAAAATGAATAAATCTGAACAGACACCTCCAAATCACCACCAAAGATGATATTTGTGTGTGTGTATACATATGACATACACATTTGTACATATATGTGTGTGTGTGTGTATATATATATATATAAATATATATACACACACACCTTACAAATGGTAAATAAGCATGTGAAACATCATCTGTCATTAAGGAAATGCAAATGAATACAAGAGTGAGCTTTCACCACACACCTATTGGAATGGCTAGTATACAAAAAAAACCAACAATACCAATTGCTGTGAGAATTTAGAAGAATAAGAACCCACATTCATTTCTGGTGGGAAGGCAAAATAGTACAGCTACCTTAAAAGACGTTTGGAAGTTTCTTAAAAAGTTAAACATTATTTTACTGTATGAATCAGCAAGCATACTCCTAGATGTTTACCCAACTGGTTGAAAACTAAATCCACAAAATACCTGCATGCAAATGTGTGTGACAACATTATTCATAATTGCCAAAATCTGGAAAACCAGGATGTCTTTCAGCAGGTGAATAGATTAATAAACTGTAGTACATGCATATAAAGGAATACTATTCGGAGATATAAATAAATGAACTATCAGGCTATGTAAAAACATAGATAAAACTTAAATGCATATTATTTACTGAAAAAAGCTTATCCATTTATATTATTTTCTAGAAAAGGTAGAACTATAGAGATGGTAATTGAATCAGTGGTTTCCAGGGGCCTGGAGAGAGGGAAGAGTAGAGTCCGGAAAGCACATGAGATTTTTTTTTAGAGTGGTAAAACTATTGTGTATGATACTGTGGTGGTGAATACATGACACTGCATTTTTCAAAACCCATGGAATTTTACGTCACAAAGAGTGAACCTGAACATATGCAAATTTAAAAAAATAATTAAAGATGTTGGGGGATTCCAAGATGGGATGGTGAATATGACAGAAGACTATCTATATTACAAATGTATAAAATAATTCCACTGAAGGGGTGGGAGGAAAACGTGCTGACCAAGTGGCATTGGAAGTGAGTGGAGACTGTAAGACTAAAAACATAAGGAACTGTTCACAATCCTGTATTCTAGTAGATAAAGCTCTTTCCCAAAAGGATATAAGTTCTGAAGCCACTAGGCACGCACTCTGAAATGTGAAGTCACTGGATGGAGGATGGTGGGAGCCAGGTTTCTCCTTGTTGGAGGGGATGCTACAGACAAGCAGGCAGGGAAGGCTGCAGTGATTCATATGACAGTGGTTAGTGTTGGGGACATCAACGTGGAATCGAGTTCAGCTCAAAATAGATGTAGATGGATATGTACAATATACTTACAGATATGGGTTGGTATATATTTCCTTGTTCTGTCTCCTGACAGGGCCTGAAGAAGTGTCATCCCAGTAGCAATGAGCACACCTAGTGTTTACGTCTTAGTTTTTAATGCTGTTCTTTTTTTTTTTTTTTTTACTTTGTGTGTAACATTTAATAAGCTCAATCTACATCCAGAATAATTTACATGAAAGACCAATATTTATTTAAACAGCGCTCAATGGGGTAACCATGGTATCATCAGAGTGCATCCAGAGGAAAAGAGGGAGGAGGGGCCGAAGGAGACGCAATCAACGGCACTCCCACACTTTTACTGTTTGATCTACGCGGCCAGTGACCACATAGGGTGCCGTCTTGTGGAAATCCAAGGAGGTAACAAAGTGTTCATGCATAGTGAGGGTCTTCATGCATTGCTTGTTCTTGTGATCCCATAGGCATACGGTCTTGTCATCAGCACAACTCAAAATAAACTTTCCCCTGGAATTGAACAGAACTCCATGCACCCAGTTATCACGACCCACGAGGGTCATAAGGCACATGCCAGTACTGACATCCCATATCTTCATAGTCTTGTCTCTGGATCCAGACAGCAAGAATGGCCCAGGTTTACCACTTTTTCTTTTAGTCTCAGAGCCTGTTGCTTCAGAGATGGAAGAATATGAGCTTTCTGGAGCCCAGGAAATGCATTCTACCACATGCTCATGTTCTCGGAGCTCAGCCTTGCATTGCTTTGTTGCTATGACCCATACGCACACAGTTTGGTCGTTGGAACAGCTGGCTATCAGAGTGCCATCTTGATTTGGTTATACCATACGTACCCATTCTCTGTGTCCTGTGAACGTCTTCACACAGTAGCCAGTTTGCCCTTCCCACATTTTTATAGCTTCATCCCTTGAGGCAGACACTGTATGATCTCCCCTGGCCATGATGGCTACTGAGGAAACATCGTGGTCTTGGCCGTGCATGGTTCTGATGCATTCAAAGTCCCGAAAATCCCAGAGTTTAATGGTCATAGCTGCAGAACAGGAAGCCAGAAGCTTGCCACTGTGGTCGAATGAAATATCCTGTACAGAGTCTGTATGTCCTCCCTTTAAGAGTTTGTTCAAAATCTCCAGTCTCATAATCCCACACGTTAATTGTAGCATCCTCTGAAGCAGAGACCATAACATCGAACGCAGGATGGAATATGACTCGAGTGACTGGACTCCTGTCACCACTCAATGCATATTTTTCTGGCAGAAAATACCCATTCTTTTGGGTCTTGTTTCTGACCAAGAGACCCACCTGACATAAATTCTTCTTTTGTTTAATTTAACTTTGATTCTAATTCCATAACCTTCTTTTGTTATCTAATAACAGATGTCCCTTTTTTTCCCAAAACTCCAGCCTACTTTAATTCTTCATTCATATCTAATTCAGCTTCCTTTTTAAAAACTGAATATGCCTCTTCATAGCCATTTGGACGAAGATAAACTGCTATAGCTCGATTGAGTTCATCTCATTGTCTCTGGGACAGCACCATCTTGGCTGTCATGTCAAGCTTATCTGATATAGTGGTATGTCCCTCCTTTGGGAAATCAAAAAGCTTTTTGATCCGTGGACTTATAATTTAAATATGCCACTAAGTGTCTTCCACACAGGGGAAAATGATTCTTTTACAAATGATTCCAACTAGTAACCAGAAGATATTCAACAAGTAAGATTCATTCCACTCTCCCGGGCACCAGACTCTGCCATTGCCCCACCGCTCCAGCTCCGTCTGTCACAGGAGCTGCCCCAACGCCCTGACATCACAACGCTGCTGCCACTGCCCCCGCTGTTCTTAACACCATTTAATAAAAGGAACTCAGCCTTCCTGGAGAAATGGCTGATTCTAGGACAGGCGGGGAATGTACAAGATGAGCCTGGAGGAGCATTTCACAGGGCCAGAAAGTGAGAACGTGCTCAGAAGAACAAACAGTAACACACAGGTCAAGGGGACACAGTAACCACTTGAAAAAGCTTTCAATGGCCAAAGCTGGAACAATTTGAGCAACAAAGTAGTATTGGTTTATAAATAACCCAAGTAGAAAATAAATCTGCGTGAATCCATACTGATTTACATTTATATATCTATTTAATCATATACCTATGAATAAGTAAATGGCAGAGAATAGGCACATCTCCAGAGTGCAGTGGAACTTCAGGTCATTTATGTAATACTCCACCCCCAAGGAGGTGGAGCATAATTCCCCCCGCCTTAAGTATGGGCTGCACACAGTGACTTCCTTTCAAAGCGTACAGTGTGGAGAGGCGGCAGGGGGAGAAACTTCACAGTGGAGACGTCCAACAAACACTGCCTCTGTCAGACGATCATGGTCAACATGAAGCGTGACGTCATGTTGATAGTATGTGTTCCTGATAGAATGTGATGAAAGTGGCACTTTACTTCTGTGGTCTTCTCCCAATAATCATAGAAGAAAACACCAGGCAAATCCCAATGTTGGGACATTCTACAAAATACCTGTCTAGTGTTCCTCAAAACTGTCAAGGTCATCAAAAACAAGGAAAGTCTAAGAAATTGTCACAGCCAAGAGAAGCCTAAGGAGATGCAACAACTCAGTGTAACATGGTGTTCTGTAGTGGAAGAAGGATGCTGGGTCAACTAAGGAAATCTGAATGAAGGGTGATTTTAGTTAATATGTATCAACTTTGGCCATTAATTGTGGTAAAAAGTACCTCATCAATGCAAGATAGTAACAACGAGAGAAACTGGGTATGATATCTAGGGAAACTCTCTGGACTATTCTCAACTTTTCTAGAAATTTAAACCTATTCTAAAATAAAAAGTTTATTTTTATTTTTTTGAAGCAATCCCCCTTCTCTCTCCTCCCTCTTTCTCCTTTCCCTCTCTTTCCTCATTTCTCCCCTCTTTTCCTTCCTCCTCTTCCTCCTGGCCCCTTCTGTTTTCCTTTAACAATAACAATAATGTATTAGTCCATTCTCACACTGTGATAAAGAACTACCTGCAACTGGGTAATTTATGAAGAAAAGAGGTTTGATTGACTTGCAGTTCCACAGGCTGTACAGGACGTATAGCTGGGAGATCTCAGGAAACTTGCAATCATGGCAGAAGACGAAGGGGAAGCTAACACATCTTCACGCCGGAGAGAGAGAGAGAGATAAGGGGGAAGTGCTACACACTTTCAAACAGCCAGATCTCGTGAACTCTATCATGAGAACAGCAAGGGGGAAGTCCGCCCCCGTGATTCACTCACCTCCCACCAGGCCTCTCCTCCAACACTGGGAATTGTAATTCAACAAGAGATTTGAGGGGGGACACGGAGCCAAACCACATCAAATAGCATCACACATGTGACCAGTAGGTTGTCATTTCCAGCACTCTTCCCTTGCATTATTCTGCAGGAGTCCTGGCCATGGTGCAGAGATGGGTGTGGTATTCTTGAATTCACAGTTGGGTCAGGGAGGTGAAATGACCTGCCTAGGAGGTAGCAGAGGTGCTAGCAGTGCCCCCAAGACTCATAGTGAATTCTCCTGGGCCCGCCCATCACCCTGTTATGCCACTTTTCAGTTTCCCTCTGATCACAAATGACTTGGCACACAGTCTAAGTGCCATGCTTTTACTCCAGAATTTGACTTATATTGTCCTATAGGCTGCAGGTACCCTCTTGTTGCTCCTTTCCCTTGAAGAAAATACATCATCTCAAAAGAAGGCAATCAGGAGCTGGCAATGGCACTGGAATCCCTTCCTGGGCACAGAATTGATGCTCATCTGCCCTGTGCCCAGCACTTTTACAAGAAATTTCATTTGGTCAACCCCCCAAATATCATGGAAGGACATTATTGTTATCTCCAGTCTGCAGTCGAGAATGCTGAGGCTAGAAAGTGGTTACCACTAAAAGCAAACCTTGTCTCTCTTTCCAATTGCCTATCCACCCTGACTCTGGGCTCTGACCCACACCCACTTGCTCAAGGTCCCAGGTAGGAGTTGCCCATTCCTTCAAGCATGAGTTCATTCATACCCATCACCCTGTGAGACTTGATGTGGCCTCATTAACAAGCAGGTCTCACTTGCTCTGTGCATGTGAATATGCCTTAGGAAGCTTATCAAATCCCAAAGGAGAAATTACATCCTCTCGGAAAAATACAGTGAGGTGACTGTCCCGTTTCCTTTACTGGCTCTGGACCACAGCTGAGTTCCCACGCACGCACTGTGGCACCCGAGAGTGTGGGCAGAGGCACTTCTGCTGAGTGGGATGAAACATCTTAAGTGCTCTGAGGGTTGAAACTTTGAAGAGGTTGAGATCTGTGAGAGCTGAAGAACCTTTGAATCTCCCTTCAGCTCTCCCTACCCCAACCACAGCCCTTCTCTTGATGTAAAACATGTGTTCAGATAGAAAACAATGAGGCTTACTTCTATGCCAGTAGGACTGTTTGGCTTTAAGCTTCCCCAGTGGTTGGAAACAACAATCTCTGAGATTTGCCCAAAACTTTAAATGGAAGTCACTCCCATGGGTCACATCCATGGATTTGTGAGATAGGGCAGGAGGCTGTGTCTCTGCCACCCAGCGGTGGGAGCAGGGGTGCTTGCAGCCTGGTTGTATTGGGGGTGAGCTCCTCATCCAGCTGCCCATGAGGATAACCTGTGGAGAAGATCAGATGGAGGTGCCTGGACTTATGCAGAGGGGTGTTCAGGTTAAACAGAAATACCCAGAGGCCAATAGAGGGAACCTTGCAACAAGTGTATGAGTTAGCCCCTCACCCGACACTGGCCACCCAGACGACATCTTCTTGGACATGATGAATAGCCTCACTTCCACCAGAACATCTTCCTGCCAGGCCCTGCTGCTGCTTCCCCAGCTGTGTGGCCTTGGATGAGTAACATGGCCTCTTATTAAAGAAATGGATGAAATACTTTCTAAAGAATCTTCCAACTCTGAAGGTCTGTGACATCTTTTGTCACTGAATTAATAGGAACTCAGCTCCGTATAACATTCTAGATTTGGTGTATGTTAGGAGACAACCTCTGTTGATGGGCTGACCAAATGTCTGAAGTGGGAAGGATTTGGGGACCAAAACAGGTAACAAGAGGAGATGAACACAAGAAATTCAGGTTGAATTAACCTTCAACAGATATTTACTGAGTAACTTCTACATGTAAGTCACCGAAGTCTGGGAAGGGGAAATGGATAAACATATGATTCGCTCTCTGAAAAGCCTATATTCTAATTAATTGATGTATTAAGTAATGCTGGGTGGAGGAACAATAACCCAGGACTTGTATAAATGATAGGAGACTCTGGGGGAAGAGTAAGGCTAAAAGAGACATTATCCGGGAGGCAATTCTAGAGCAGGTAGATTTCAGGTACAGGACAATCAAAGAAAAGGAGAGTGGCATTCACGCATCAAGTCCAATAATATGGCCTTATTTTACGGTCCACCTGAGTACTGCAGAATTTAGCCCTAGGTACCACCAGGTCCAAAGCTGCTTCTTTAACCTACACTTTAGGCTCCTGTCACTTAGAAGGGGCTGTCAGGGTGCCAGGGATGGTGGCAGGTTCTGCGTGGACTTCTCTGGTCCTAGAGGATGTTGGAGTCACTGGGGTGTGAGGACATTGGAGAGACAGGAATAGCGTTCCACACTGCCATGAGGAAGTGGAACCTGATGCAAAGCCACAGGGAGGCTGGCATTGATGGGCCAGGAGGAATTCCCACCCAGTGGGAGAGTTTTACATTGAAGACTACATACCTGGTCAGGGTATAAGGCAAAGTGGGCTCCCACCCCTGACATGTGCCTCTTTACCGATGTTCTTTGTGACCTTATTCCCCACCTAGGACAGCTAGCACTTTAAGCTCTTGACTGTCATTTATACTTTATTCATGTGAATGGGTTTTTAGTTTTCTCTTGAGAGCAAGTTGGGATACCAGGAAAGTTGACAAGAGTTTGACTTTCTAAGTTGGCTGGGAAAGAGTGATGTCTCCAAATGTAATTTGTAGAGGGTCCCATCAGTTTCCAAAAGAGGAAGTGGGTGTTTGTCTTGCTTTTGAGACATTTTGGGAGACTTAGACACAATATAATTTCTATTGAGAACAAAGGAGGGTTAGGATTTGGCGAAGGAAGACAGATATTTCCTTCTGTCTGCTAAAGAGATGGTCTGGAGTAGAAAACTTGTGGACTGTGTTTACAGTTGTGGAGTACTACTCTTGGTTCAAACAATAAAACAGAATCGATGTCTGTGGAACAGAGCTGGAAGGGGCCTCATGGTTGGTTTTCAAGGTAAACTAACCACAGACATCAGTTTTCCACTCCTCAGCCTTTTTAGCATCTGGGTTCATCTTCCAGGAAGGCCATAACAAAGCTCCACAATCTAGGGTCTTAACAACTGAAACTGATTGCCTGGAAGTTCTGGAGGCTGAAAGTCCAAGCTCAGCTTGGGCAGCGTGGGTTTCTTCCGAGCCCCGTGAGGGAGAATCGTTCGTGCTTCTGGTGTTTGCTGGCAGCTGCTGCTGTTCCTCGGCTGACAGAAGCACCACCCCGAGCTCTCCCTGCATCTTCACAGGGCACTCTCCCTGTCTGCGTGTGTCTGTGTCTGAATTTCCCCCTTTCATAAGGACACCAGTCATGTTGGATTAGGGGCCCACCCTACTCTAGTATAATCTCATCTTAACTAATTACATCTGCAATGGTCCTATTTCCAGATAAGGTCACATCCTCAGGAACTGAGGGTTCAGACTTAAACACATGAATTTGGGGGAGGAGACGTAACTCAGCCCATAACCACATTCTTTTTACACAGGGAGTTCAAGTTTGAGAGCCCAACAAATCATGCAGGGAAAGGAGATGAAATCCTCTGGGTCCGTCACTGTTTGAGGCAGCCCTAGACACACGCTGAGCTATTGTCCCTACTTTACCAATGCAGACTAAGCTTGTGTCCATGGAAAAGCCCAGTGTGAACTAAGATCACTGGACACCCATCTTGCTGCTGGGGGCCCGGGCCCACACAGGAATCCCAGGCCTAACCTGAGGGGAGCAGGCTACACCAGGCCGAAGATGGCCGCCTTGATTTGGGTGCACACTCAAATGTGCAAACCACTGCCTGTACCACAGAGACCGGTCCAGAGGTGTCTGTCCAGAGGGCTGGGCAAAGCGCTATCTTTGAACCAGCTGTCCCCACTCAGGCAAGAGGTGGCTTTGCTGGGCCTCCACTTCCTCCACTGCAAAACAAGGGTGATGCCCTGCCCTGCCAGGCCCACCTAGGGTCAGGTGAAGATCAAATGGGATAACAAGATAGAATGTCTTTTAAAAGACACACACACGATGGTGGCATGGGGGATTGTCCTTTTGACTATCATGCTCTGTGCAGCCCTGACTGTTACATGCTAGCTGGCTGTCTCATCTCCTCGAGGTGTCCTGAATGCCTGCTGGTGGGGACGACTCCAACGACTATAATGTACCTGGCCTTCCCTGTGCCCAGCTTTACATCCAGTAGAGGCTTAGGCCACCCTCGATGGCAGCCTGCCTGCTGCAGGCCTGCTCGTCTCTCAAAGCAGAGGCTGACATGCACCCAGGTTGCATTCCAGGAGTCCTGGCCTGCTTTTTCCACATGGCGAACTTCGAGCAGTGAGCTTGGGAGCAATCTTTCTGCTGGGCTCTGCCAGGTGAGCCGGCCCGCAGGAGTAGGGGGTATCCCAGGCACGCACCTGTGGCTCAGGTTTCTCCCTTGTGGCCCGCTCTCTCCCCGCTGCCGTTTTCCAGAGCACCTCCATTGCTGCAAGATTGACAGCTCACTCTTGGTAGGGAACAGAGTGTAGGAAGTGATCTTTTCAACCTTCCCTTGCAGTTCTACCTGCCAAAAGCCCCTCTACCGCTTGCCGTATTTACCCTGGCCGCCAGGCCTCTCTCAGCTGCCCTAAGAAAACAGATTACCGTCCAGAGCAAAGTCCTCGTGTGTTTCCTTTCTGGAGATGAATCAAGTTCTGAAAGAAAGGTTTCCTGTAGCCCATTACACCGTTTCGGTTTGTTTTATCTGTCTCCACCTGTGGAGCAGGGAATTAACCTGCCACCCAGGGCCGGGCCAGCGAATGCTTGGAAGAAAAGCAAAGCGCACGGGTGTGCGTTTTTCGACAACACACCACAGCCTTGTTCTCCTCAGCACAGCATTGTCCCCGTGAGGCCCAGGCCCAAATCTGAATAGGACTCTGTGTAACCTGATCTGTTTTCCTTCTTGGCTATAGTCTCTGTGCCAAATTTAACTGTGGTCTGTATATGTAGTGTTGTTGCGGGAGGGTGGGGGTAGACCAGGGAAGGTGGGGGGAGGGGAGTGTATCCATGCAGTTTTTTTCCTGTCTTCCTTTTTTTGTGCTTGCCTGCTTTGCTCGCTGTTTGCTATATATAACTCAACATGACCATCCTCGCATCACCAGTCATTAACCCTTTAGGGATAACCAATGCACCTCTTCATGCAGGCCCCGAGCATCCTGGCTGGGAAGCACTGGTGCTGTAGGAGTTAACGCCGGCCCCTGGAAAGAGAACTTCCCCAGAAGTGCTCATGAAGCAATTAGCAGGGCCCCAGTCAGATAGTAAAAATATACCCTGGCTTACAAACAAGTAGGGAAGCGCTTCCAAGCCGAGAGTCACTGCTGTGCCCCAGGTCTGTGGCGGACGCTCCCTCTTTGAAAGTCTTGTATCTTAGACTTTGCAGAAATGCTACAAAAGCTGGTGATGCAGCAAGGATTTCAGGAGAGACCAAAATCTTTTGTCCAACTGAAATCCTGTCAGGGCTGGGTCTATCTCAGGAGATGGCGGAAGTGAATCATCCCAAGAGTTGTGGAAAGAGCTACTCATTGTGGGCCTGGGGTGACAGTGACCCATCCTGGGTGAACAGAAGCCTCACTTCACTTTGCCGGAGGGAGAGAGTAGGCTGACAAAATACTCTGGAATCTCCTAAAATTGGATGCCAAAGGGAGCTTCTCACCAGGGGCAGCTTGCCTGGGCTCTTCTTTCAAGGAGTGGAGTGTTGTCTGCCAGGACCTAGGGTCCCCGGGCTCAGGGGATCCTAGTGAAAGGGCTTCGGGCTTTACTGTTCATTTCCTCAGAATCATAGAAATACTGAAAATTACAAAACTGCGGTCTCCCTGCAAGGGACTAAAGATGTCTTGGGTCATCTTAGGCTATATTTAGAATGGAAAACGTGTTGGCTCTGAGAAAACAGGGTATGTGTCCTTCTCCAAGCAGGATGCTGTGAACCTTGCCCCATAGGCCCTCCTACCCATCCTCACAGAGCCCTGAAACTCCTCCTCCAGGAACCCTTCCAGCCAGTGGGAAGACCCCACAGATAGGGTCCAGTTTCCCCTGTGAATCAACTTCTTTAGCACTTCCCACTGCCCAGGGCTGGAAGGGTCCAGTGTGGTACTGTTTTCCAGGGCTGGATGCATGTTTGGTCCTCCAGTGGGAACTCTGCCACCGTCCCTGCTTCTCCAGGAGTGATGATGGGGACAGGCATGGCAGAGAGTGGACGCAAGGATCCCGGCCTGAGGGGGCAGTCACTTGTCCCGCTCACTCGTACATGAGTCGCCATGGACACACAGGGTTTTCAGTATGGTAACAATTTGCACAGTCCACATCAGCGTCCAGTTAACTTTCTTTTTGTAACCCTCAGCGTGGTTTTAAGAACCTGGAAGTTTATTGCGTAACTGTTTTGCTTATGAAGTTGCACATGATTTCTCAGAAAGATCAATTCAAACCCGCCTTGTCACCCCTCTTCTCACCCAGGCCCCACTTCCTGCTTTGCTGGGGCTGGGGGGTCAGAAGTAACATGGCTAGAGACAGATGTCCATCATCTGTGCTTGTGATGACAAAAGGAGGTAATAGGAGCACAGTCAGACCCTCACTCCTTGGAGCCCTGTTGTGAGCTGCTCATGGCATGCACCATTCTCAGTCCTCACAACAGCTCAGATGGGTAGTAATTATTGGATTCTTTCTCTAAGAAAGAATGAGGTGGATAAGGCACCTGAAACAGGGTGCCTTACCTTCCCCACCCAGTGCTTCCCCACCTTCCCCACCCAGTGCTTCCTTCCCCACCCAGTGCTTCCCTGTGCCTTGCCGGCTCTATCTGTGAAATGTCTCAAGAGTCCATCCTGTTGTCTCCCATCCCATGTCTCCCATTTGGCCCACAGCCCAGACTCTTACCTGTCCAGACTCCCACTCCACACAGAGCCGGCATGATCTTTGGGAGAGGCACATTGAGCCATGTCCTTCTCCCCCTTGGAACTCAACAGTGGCTTCCTGTCACTGTGAGAACAGAATGCAGCCTCCTCCCTGTGCATGACAAGCACCTCCCCGAGGTCACAGCTGTGGCTCCCTGACTCTGCACTGGTCCAGTCCAGCCTCAAGGCCTTAAATTTGCCACTCCAGACCCCTGGTTTAGATCCTGGACTCTGAATACATTCTGGTCTTTTCCTCAGGGAGGTTGAGGCACTGTCCTAGCTTGTGGCCTGCTCCCACACCTATTTTCTCAGGGTGGAAGCAGACGCTCCAGCTCCCACACTGGGAGGCTGGTACCATTACCTCCAAGACCCAAAGCCTGCAGGAAGTATAGCAGGCCTCACCCAATACCCTGCAGTTCCCTCGCCTGCTCCAAGTGGGAGATGGGTCTTCACGGGTCCCCAAGATGAGGGCCAGTGGCTTTCCTCTTTCACAGGCTACAGTGGGGGTGAGTCTTCCACCACGGGACCTCTGGCCAGATCTCAGGGCTCTGTAGTTGGGGGAAAATGGCTCTCTTTTATGGGGCTTTAGGACATGAACTGATGTGACATGTTTTAGAGACTATCCAGAGAGGATGTGGATCACTTTTTGCTGCTTTAGATGACCTTCTTTAAAATCAATGCATTGACATACTTTCAATACTTAAATTTTCCTATTCTATTATTGCATCATCTCAGAAGAAAAGTCTTTCCTAATTAATGAATCTCAGGCTGCGTTAAATATTCAGTGGCTGTCCACACACCACTTAATCTATTGCTTCAAAATAATTGGCTCTCCCTTATCAAGTCTACTAGAATGACTGAAACCAGTCATGTGGTGGAAGCATCATAGCGTTTCTTGCTCAGAAAAATACCCTTTCAAGGGCTTTTCTAGGGGAGATGACCTTCTTTAAAATCAATGCATTGAAATACTTTCAACACTTAAATTTTCCTATTCTATTATTGCATCATCTCAGAAGAAAAGTCTTTCCTAATTAATGAATCTCAGGCTGGGTTAAATATTCAGTGGCTGCCCACACACCACTTAATCTATTGCTTCAAAATAATTGGCTCTCACTTATCAAGTCTACTAGAATGACTGTCTTAAACCAGTCACGTGGTGGAAGCATCACCGTGTTTCTTGCTTAGAAAATACCCTTTCGAGGGCTTTTCTAGGGGAGCCTGGAACAGTAGCCAATTCTAGTAGGTCCTTTAAGACAAGAACTGGTCTTTTGCCCAGGATGATATTTGAGCCCCTAAAGGGCAAATAGGGGTCCCACTATTCAGCCTCCCCTCCGAGTCACACCAACCTCCCCACTTTGGTTCCATACAGCTTGGATTACTGCCCTACTGGTTCAAAACTGAAAGTGTCAAATAAAAACCAAAAGACAAATGTTAAGTCACATTGAATTGATAATTGAGACAATCTGTCATGCATATTTTGCTTTCCTGATTTTTCAAAAAAGCCCTAGTGTTGCACCTTCCTTGTCATCAGTTTAGTACGTTAACATTTTTTAAATTAAACTTCAGTATCATTGAACAGGTCACAGAGTGTGAGCAATACTGTCTTTGTTCCAAAACTCCAAATGTAATGAAGCTGCCATTCACAATTGTTTTCTGCTGGGCTGCTTATTTTTTTTAAAAAATGATTTTGATGAATAAAAATAGGTGCATTTTCACAGCGTGGGGTCCAGCAGGAATGAAAACCTTACGGATCACAGCCCAGCCCCTGGGGTTGCGGGAGGAGGTGTTGTCAGATGTCAATTTTGGCTGATTGTTTCTGAGGCCATGGGACTGCCATTCCTGTGTCCTGTGGTGTGTTTTATAGACTGACGTCACTTTTTTTAGATAAATTATTAGAGAAATGTTTATAGATGAATATACATTTCACAGTGTGCCAGAGTTGAGGAGTTTAATTAAGTTTAGAAGGGATACTGGGACGAGGGTGCTGAGCTGCCGCTGTCTGTGGCCTGTGACAGACGCCTCCTGCACCAGGAGGCAAGGATCCTGATGGTCAGATGCCCAGTCCCCAACCAGAGGGGGTTCAAAGGAAGTGCAGCCCCTTCCTCCCACCGCTGGGGGCACCAAAGGACCTACAGTGGAGATTGCAAACTATAGCAGGTGCTGTGCTTTGTGCTTGTTTTCAATATCTGAGCTATCATGCAAAACTCTAGTGATTTCTTGTTCTCTACACAAAACCCAGAAGATCTGGGCCACGGTGTGTGCATTTTTCCCAGTGTCAGTCTGCTATAGCCCCATATCAGCTGCCTAGGGACCCTCACTCCTGCTCCTGCTGGACCCTGTGGATATTTGAGTCATGACCTTGCCTCAAGGCTTATTCACTTACTGTTTGTTTATTTATGTTTAATATAGGAAGGGTCTTGCTCTGTTGCCCAGGCTGGAGTGCAGTGGCACAATCATAGCTCACTGAAGCCTTGAACTCCTGGGCTCAAGTGATGCTCCTGTTAAGGTATATTTAGATGGGAGGAAACATCTTTCTTCCTTTAGAGCATCTAATTATCGGCATGGCCCTGGACAAATTATCCCAGAACCTGGAGCCTCAATTTGCTCATCTCTGCAAGGCGGGGTGACAACGCAACCTCGTAGCGTGGTTGCGAGTACTACATAAAAAAGACTCCGGAAGGAGCACAGGGCCTCCATTGGGAACCCCTCAGCCAACACTCCTTCCTTGCCGCCTGCACAACCTCAGGAGACCATGGTGTCCTTTGGGATGGCTGAAAACTGCAAAGAAGACAACTGTGCATTCTCTGTGTGAGCAGTGTGCACACTGTCTTCCTCCTAAATGGCTAGTTGGAGGAGTGAAGACAGACTCACTCAGAAACGGGTGATTTCCTGGCTACAGTCTCCTCTCTGATAACAAAGGCCTGGGCCCAGATTAGAGACGAGGCAGGAATTATGTGCTGCAGAAAGGAGGTGGGGACATCTTGAGTTTGTTTGTAGCTAATCTCAAATAATTCAGGTCTTTTCCATTTGCAGCAAATCTGATTCCCTCAACACATCTGTGGTAAAATGTTATGAGTGCATGCGGAGACCAAGTGTGGAGGGGCTTTTCTTTTTTTTCCCCACCACCAAATCCATAGTTACCCTCCAAGTTGTAATCTTATCATATTTAACTGGTTCCACATAAACAGATCTATGTATATTTTCAGTAGTTTCAGCTGAAACCTGTTAAGAACAGATGTGCAAATGGTTCCCTGGCACTGATCCATTTAAATATATTTTTTTCCATGAACAGTTTTTTCTCTCTCTGTTTCCTTAGAGGGGAGAAAAAATATGAAAGTGGAACCATCATTAAAGTGGATATTACACTCTTCTGGGTTCTCTGCAACCAGTGTTTGTCATTGGTTTTCAAACAGCAATTTGGCACATGAAGCTATGAACACAGAGTATGCATTTGATGGACAGTGTTTGCTCTGAGACTGTGTGGCTGGGAGAATGGGCTGAGAGCTCTGTAGCTGCCACCTAAGCCAGGGTCAGCCCGGGTCAGTCTTTCCCTGCTGCTGTTGCCAAGCAGCCCCTGGGCAAAGGCTTCAGCAGGCCGTCTGCCCCTTTGAGCCTTTAGTTTTTCAGTTGCAAAAAAAACAAAAAAAAAGTTCAGGGAGTGAGAGGATAAAGAACTCCTATAACTCAGCAACAACAACCTGATTAGAAAATGGGCAAAGGACTTAAATAGACATTTCTACAAGGATGATATATATTAATAAATGGCCAAAAAGCATGTGAAAAGGTGACTGGCATCACTAATGATTAGAGAAAAGCAAATAAAAACTAAAATGAGACATCACCCCACACCATTAGAATGGCTAATAGCAATAAAATGGAAAATATCAAGTGCTGGCAAAGTCATGGAGAAATTGGAACCCTTCTCCACTTTTGGTGGGAATACGAAATGCTACAGCCACTGTGGAAAACAGGATGGCAGCTCCTCAAAAAATTAAAAATAGAACTACCATATGACCCAGAAGTTCCACTTCTAGGTGTGTATTGAAAAAATTGAAAGCAAGATCTCGAATAAATATTTGCACACCTTATTCAAATATAGCAGTATTGTTTACAATATCCAAAAGGTAGAAACAACCGAAGTGTTTACAGATGAATGAATAAACCAAATGTGGTCTATACATACAGTGGAATATTATTCAACCTTAAAATGGAAGGAAACACTGCTATATGCTACAGTATGGAAGAACCTGGAAGGCTTTATGCTAAGTGACTGAAGCCAGACAAAAAAGGACAAATCCAGTATAGCTCCACTTATACGAGGTACCTAGGGTAGTCCAGTACATAGAGACAGAAAGCAGAATGGTGGGCCAGGCACAGTGGCTCACACTAGCCCATTGGGAGGCTGAGGCAGGCAGATCACTTGAGGTCAACAGTTCAAGACCAGCCTGACCAACATAGTGAAACCCCATCTCTACTACAAATACAAAAATTAGCCAGGTGTGGTAGTGCGCACCTGTAATCCCAGCTACTCGGGAGGCTGAGGTATGAGAATCGCTTGAACCCAGGAGGCAGAAGTTGTGGTCAGCTGAGATTACACCACTGCACTCCAGTCTGGGTGATGGAGATTCTGTCTCAAAAAAGAATGGTGGCTGCCAGGGTCTGGGGAATGGAGAGTTGTTTAACGCATAAGAGTTTCAGTTTTGGGAGATGAAATGAGTTTTGGAAATTGGTCACATAACAATGTGAATGTACATAACACTATTGAACTGTACACGTAAAAAGGCTAAGATTGTTGAAAAGAAGAAAATAGGGGAGAGGGTCTAATTTGTGATACCAACTGCATCGATGGGTAAGGGATTCAGAAGAGAGGTGCACATTTAGCCAGACACTGAGCTTGTTGCCCGTGGGGATTATGCCTAAAAGGAATGAGATAGGAGGGGTTGGGTTTTCTCAGCTTTGAATTTCTTTCTCAAAAACACTCCTCTGTCCACCTTCCCATTGCCTACCTGACAGAGTTCACCTGGCCTTCCAGCTCTCTACCTGTCTGTAGCCATCTGCAGGAATGTCCTCACTGGGTCCCGTGGGCCATGCCCTGTGCTTGTGACTCTGGGGCACAGCACTCTGACCCATTGGCCTGTGTTCCCCTCTGGCTGGAACACAGTGCAAAAGGGGCCTGTTCCACCTTCAGTGGCCTCTGAGTAACCCACACGCTCCAGTCTGCAGATTTCTATCTCATTGACTTTGCCCTGGCACTGGGAGGGGGGAAGTGAGGGTTTCAGGTGGGAGTTTGATGGCAGATGAGCCTCAGGAGTTCAATGTCAGCTGGGAGAAGCAAGGCTACTTCGTCTCAGTTCTGCCACTGCCTGGCAGTGAGGCTCTGGGCAAACCACTTTGCTTTGTCTCTGGTAAAAGAAGGCTATGGGCAGGATTGGGCTTTATAATTGCTAAAGATTCCAGATCTTTGGGGGGTTCTGTCTTCCTAAATTCTGTCCAGCCTGCTAGCCTCTGCAGGACAGTATCAGGGAAACTTAACATGCCTGTGTTTCGTAGTGAACAGGACATCCAGGGTTGAGAATTACTGCAAACACCGTTATGTCGTCACGTGAGCTGGGGCTCCATGGTGATGCACCCTGGGCTCCAAGAACAGTGTGAGGCACTGAGATTACCTGCACCTGGGCCTGGGTCAGAATTCTGGCAGAGGGGTCTTTGGCAAGACAGTCATATCTGCCACCTGACAGGAGAGGACCTCCTTGGGATTGGACTCAGCTGAGCAGCAGGACGCCTGGTGGGCTTGGGAGGTGAGATTAACTTCCTGGGGGCAAAAAGGAGCCACACGTGTCTTAATGAGGAGAAAAGAGCAAAATCAAAGCATTCGTTAACACTTCAAAGAGGATGAAAGAACATGTTCGGTTCACAATTACTGCCTCCCTGACCAGGCAAGTGTATGATGGGGAATCCTGTTATCCTAATTCAAGAGGAAGATGCCAAAGGCTTCTCTTGCTGGATGAGAATTGTTGGGGAGCTCCCTGCCCACGGAGGGCCTGTTTGCCAGATCCCCAGCCCCCTGCAGACCTCTGATCTGTGAGGAGCCGGTTCTAGTGATTCACACTTGTTTGTGAAAACCTTGATCTTTGTCAAGCTTTAAAAAAAATCTTGTCTGTAGTTTTTCCCAATTATTTTCCTGCCTACTCTTTTTTTTTTTTTTTTTTTTTTTTTTTTTTTTTGAAGTAAACACTCAAAAGCCTTCATTTCTGTAACTAATTCTGGAGTTTACAGAAGCAAAAAAATCAATAGGCTCAAAACTCCATTCCTTTATTCACTTGCCTCAGACTGGCTTGGGCCAGCACGTCTGAGCCCAAGCCAGAAGCTGTCAAAAGGGGGTTCCTGTCGGAATCTTGGAGCTCATCCCCCAAACTTGAGACTACTCAGCAAGTGAGCAAGATATTTCTGTCTGGTCCAGGAAGACGTCAGCCCCACACTGCCCCTCTCAGATAAAGAGATCAACGTGGAACAGGCCAGATTCTCCCATTCCGTCTCCACCTTTGCCAGTCTGCTTCTAGATCCTCTTCATGTACTCATGTTGCTGCCCCCAATTCATTAGATTTTCAGAATCTATTTACATCCGTCCACCACTCTGCTTTCCAAATATTATCACGATCGGCACAGTGGTGCTTCCCCCGAATGACTGGCAGCTCTCTGACCTTTCTTTTCAGCCACAAACGAAAGCGGACTTAAAAGATGTGTGTGCGTGTGCGTGTGCACGCCTGACTAATGGACACATTCCTCATGAGAAACAGGATAAATTACAGAGAATGGCAACGCAATGATTACAGAAAGGTATATGAGGCAGAACCCATTAGTGAGCTGCATTTTGTTCAAAACCGAGATACTGGCAGGCAGAATAACATGCCTTTGTACCAGAACGCATTCCGCTGTAGCAATGACTAATAATGTAGTGAGGATCTGTGCACATTTTCCCCCTTTTGTGCCTATTCTCATAAGTTAACAACTCAAGCATGAAAATTGTTTTAGGCTGAAGACTGGTGGTAAGATCTGGTCAAACTGTGTGGGAAACAACTTTTGTTGTTGTTGTTACTTAATTTAGTTTGGCTGTTTTTAAGTTAGAGGAGTGGAAATGTCAATGGCAATGTGAGTCTTGCAATGTGTTTTTGTTAAGCCCAAGAGCATTTGGGATCGCCTCACACAAAGCACATTTTTAATGACTAGAGATCATAGTTTCTCTTCCTACAGGTGTATGTTCCTATTTGGTACAGGTTGGGATTGTTGGGGAGGGAGGAGGAGATTGAAGCAAAATATCATAAATGACATCATCCTGGGCTTACCCTTCTTCAGCTAGAAAATTCCTATCCCACCAGCAAATCAGCCTGGTGAGCAAACAGCTGCCTTAGACAAATGGGGTTGAGTGTGGGGGTGAAGGCTACTGCAGGATTTTAGTAAATTCTCAGAGAAACGGAAGGAACAGAAATATCATGAATAATTGTCATACCTCTCATTCCTACAGGACTCGGGTTTCTTGAGCATTTTCCTGTCCATAGAATCAGAGAAAGTCTAAGATTTCATATAACTCCTCTTTCTTCTTGCCTCTTCTTTTCTTTTTATTGGATCAGAAGACTTTGAAAGACACAGAAACACACAGAGAATAACATAAATTCCTGTGTAGCCACATTCTAGAAGTAATAACTGTAATATTTTATAATGCTTACTGCAACTTTTTTTAAAAAAATAAAATAACTGAAGCATTACTGATAAAGATCTCCTTTATCTCACAGACAAGCAAAGTGGATCAACAAAGGCTGCAGTCACCAGCATCTTTTCCATCCTTAATTAACGGCATCCTCAAAAGGACACTATCAGACTGGTAAGACAAGCACTATTGTCCCACTTCACAGATGAAGAGCTTGGGGGCCCTGTGGATGTGTAGGAGAGTCGGCCTCCCTTGTTATAGGCCTTTTGCCGAGTTCAGGGGACAGAGCAGAAAACAAAACCCAAGGAAGCCCTAAGCAGACAACTATCCCAGCCCAAGGAGCCATGCAGAGAGCTTCTGCCTGGATGAGAAACAATTCTTTCCTTGGGCATGTGGCACAGAGGCAAACAGGAAATACTTAGGGAGACAGTTCACAGATATATATGTCCTTCATAGGGCACATTTTAATCTATAAATCAATCACGGATCACTGCTAAAGAAAACAAAATATCCTGCCACTAATTTGCCACCCTGTGAGCATGATTGGTGATATTTATTTTGATTAGGAGATTGCTCCATTTATAAATCTTCAATACATCCCGTCCCCGCAAAACGGCATCCGGACCTTTTGAGGGTTTTTTTTAAAAAAGTGAAATTGGAGGAGGGATGAGAGCTGGCCTTCTGTGTGTTTCCCGGGGTTTCGGGATCTACAGCCTGGTGCCTAGCATCAGTTAAGCCCACGCTGGGGTTGCATCATATCCCGCAAAGCCACGTGCGCTGTGAGGCCAACAGGAGCCCCGCTGGGTCGACCAGCTGGAATCTCAGAGAGCGCTGACTCTAAAAATACCCGGTTCTGCAGAAGCACGCTGGGCCCAGGGGGGCTTCTAGACTGACAGCTCCATTTATCAACTACCTATTGGTTTTAAAAATTAGCGTGTCTTTTCCGCGTTGACTGATTTTGGCTCTAAGAGATTTCGCTGGTCATTTCAGAGTGACTGAAACTCCCCTCTAACAGATCCCGGGAATTGTTTTTAGGAAAGGTAAAAGGCAGTCTTTTCTGTTGCAACACAAAGCTGAGCCGGCAGCCTGTCTTTGTCAGGATGTGGGGCTCCAGCGCCCGAGAAGCCCAGCCTCGCCCGCAGTCAAGTTCACAGCGAGGCCGAGCGCTGCCTCGGCTGCGCTGCGCTCCCGGACCCACACCGACCGCACCGCGCGCCGCCGGTGCTTCTCCCACCCCAGCCTAGAAGCTGCCTCCCTCCGCCTATCCCTGCAGGATAAGAAGCCCGAGGAGGCGGAGCGTGGAACTCGACAGTTAAAACATTTAAGAGAGAAAACTTAGTGTCTTGTTGGCCTGAAATCGAGTACACAGCCCGGGGTGATCAGGGGATGTGTGAGAATTGCTTCCCCTGGGCAATAGGCGATATGTGCTTTAGGAGGAAGATATGTCTCCTCCTGAGCCCCAGAGGGGAGAACTTCCAAAGACAGAAAACCACAGGGTTCCTGGCACAGAGCTTTCCCTTTATCAGCTAAAACAGAATCTTTCCTGACCTCGACCTGGCCCCTTCCTCTAACTGTAGGCAGAGAGGCAGACAAGAAAGCACTTGGTGAAACACGGAGTTTTGTTCAATCCTCAACGAACTGTCCAGAGTTGATTGCTGATAGCCGTGGTGCTTTCTGCCTTCCTGGTTTTCATTTAATTGGGTACCGCGCTGCCTTTCAAGACACCTTAAAGGAACCAACAGGCAAATCCAAGAGAGCTGGACAGACCACTGAACACACAATAGGCTGTGTCTCGTGGCCTTCGTTGTCTGGTGCCTCAAACAAAACACCAGAAAGATTGTTTCTAAGCTAGAGCCACCCCAGGTTGCTTAAAGTGCAAAGCTCACTGCTACTGGGCGTACCCTTGTGAGACACTGGAAAGCTGGTTTTACTGTGGCCCTGTGAACAGGAAGGCTGAGATTTAGACAGTAATACCTTTACTGGGATTGGAAAAGATTTGGTTAATGACAGTCCTGTCATTTCTAAAACCCATTATCACTGTATGAGAGATTCTTTTGAGCTGCATCCTCGACAGTGCTTCCTAAGGTCAGTCTTTTCTCTTGTACTCATTTTAATGGGTGCATAGTGGTATCTCGTTGTGATTTTAATGTGCATCTCCCTAGTGACTAATAATGATGAGAAGCTTTTCATACACCTATTTGTCATTCATAACTCTTCCTTGGTGAAATGTCTGTTTAGATATTTTGCCCATTTTTTTAATTTGGATTGTTTGATTTCTTATTATTGAGATTTGACAGTTTTTTTATGTATTCTGGATGCAAGTTCGTTATTAGGTATATGATTTGCAAATATTTTCTTCAAGCCTGTAGCTTGCTCTTTCATTTTCTTAACAATGTCTTGTTTTTAATTTCAAAGAAATCCAATTTGTCAATATTTTCTTTTACAGATTATGCTTTTCATGTAAGAAATCTTCACCTAGCCTAAGTCACAATAATTTTCTCCTAGAAACCGTAGAAATTTCAATTTATAATGATCAATTTTGAACTCATCTTTAGTTTATATTTTATTTATTTATTTATTTATTTAATTTACTTTTTTTGAGATGGACTCTCGCTCTGTCGCCCAGGCTGGAGTGCAATGGCACGATCTCGGCTCACTGCAACCTCTGCCTCCCAGGTTCAAGTGATTCTCCTGTCTCAGCTTCCCGAGTAGCTGGGATTACAGGCATGTACCATCATGCCCAGCTAATTTTTTGTATTTTAGTAGAGACCAAGTTTCACCATGTTGCCCAGGCTGGTCTCGAATTCCTGAGCCCAGGCCATCCAGCCGCCTTGGCCTCCCAAAGTGCTAGGATTATAGGCGTGAGCCACCATGCCCGGCCCAGAACTTATTTTTAAATATGGTGTGAGGCATGGAGCAAAGTTTACTTTTTTGCGTGCGTTTAGCCAATTGTTCCCTCAACATTTGTTGAAAAGACATTTTTCCACTGCATTGTTTTACGTCTTTGTCAAAAATCAGTGTATTTTTGGACTGTTGATTCTAACGTTCCATTGATGTTTGTCTTGATTTATTTTTTGGCCTTAAAACAATTTATTATCATCTCTCATGATATTGGGAGTTGGCCAGGCTCAGCTAGGCAATTCTTACTTGGGGTCTCTCATGCATTTGCAGTTGGATGACGGCTGGAGCAGCAATCTGGAGGCTCAAGGAGGCTGAAGGCCCCATATGACTCCTTCATTTCCATATCTAGCACCTCAGTGGAGTAGGCTGGAACAGCTTGGGAATCATCGAGCTTCTAATTCTCTCCCTGCCTTCTCTCTATGTGTCTAGTTTTCACTTCTCCACAGTATGGCATTCTCAGGAAAGTCAGACTTCTTAGTAGTGGCTTAACCTAGAATGGCTTTTCCAAAAGCAAATGTTTCAAGAGACCCAGGCAGAAGCTGCAAAACTTCCTGTGACCTAGCTTACACATCCTATAAAGTTTCTTTTGCCATATTCTGTAAGGAAAGCAAGTCGCTATGGCCAGACCAGGTTCAAGGAGAAGAGGATGAGACTCTACCTCTCGATTTCAGGAGCATTATTATGGAGAGGGAAGGATTGTTGGTTGCTTCTGTATAAGCAATGCCAATAATAGAAGGCTCCACTGCCCTGATTAATGTAGCTTTATAACAAGTCTCAAAATCAAGCAATGTTAGTCCTTCAACTTGGTTCTTCCTTTGCATAGTTATTTTGACTATGCTAGGTCTCTTCCATTTCCATTCAAATTTTATAATCAGTTTGTCAATTTCTACAAAAAAAAAACAAACAAACAAACAAAAAAACCCTTATGAGATTTTGGTCAAGATTGCATTGAATTTATGGATCAATTTCATGAGAACTTACAATTCAAATTATTTTAAGATCAATTTGTTGAAAATTTATTTTCAACATATTGAAATTATTGAGTCTTAAAATTATTGAGTCTTCTGATCTATGAACAAAGTATATCTATGTCTACTTAGCTTTTCTTTAATTTCTTTCACTAATTACATTATAATTCTCAATGTATAGATCTTTCTCTTGTCACATTTGCCCTATTTTATATGTTTTGACCCATTATAAATGGTATTTTTAAAATTTCAATTTCCAGTTGTTCATTGCAAGTATATAGAAACATAATTGATTTCTGTACATTAGCCTTATAGTCTATATTTTTGCTAAAGTCACATTTTTAGCTCTAGTAGTCTTTTTTGTAGGATTTCCTGCATACACTCTCATGTCATCTACAAATAAAGACGGCCTTTCTTCTTTATTTCCAAGCTTAATCTCTTTTGTTTGCATTTCTTGCTGTTGCACTGGATAGCACCTTCAGTACAATGTTGAATAGAATTTGTGAGCGTTTCTGATCTTAAGAGGAAAATACTCAGTCTTTCACCATCAAGAATGATGTTATCTATAGGCTTTTCATAGATGCTCCCTTAACAGGTTGAAGAAGTTTCCATCTATTCTTAGATTGCTAGATTTTTTATCAGGAACGTTTGCTGAATTTTATCAATTTTTTTTTCTGTATCTATTGAGACATACAATCTACTAGTGCTATCATTTTACAAGTTCAAGTGAAGTGTAGGGCACTTACCTTTCTTTACATCCTGTTACCCTCTCTGGTTATAACACAATTGCTTAAATATTTTCTCTGCATACATTTAGCATCACATTAGATAGTTATAATTTTTTACTTCATCTGTCACCATAATTTAGAAAACTCCAGAGAAGAAGGAAAGTCTATAGTACTTACCAATATTTTTGCTTACTATTATGTTAATATGTTCTTTCTTCCTTACTGATGTTCCAATATTCCTTCCTTTATTGTTTGCTTTTTGTTTAGAGAACTTTTTTTAGCTGTTCATTTATAGTGTGTCTGCTGGTGACAGATACTTTTAGTGTTCCCTCTCCTGAGAATGACCTGATTTCCATTTTATTCCTGAAGGACATTTTCATTGGAAAGGATCTTTCAGCTGGATATAGAATTCTGGATTGACAGTTTTTTTCAGCACTTGAAAGTACTCTGGTTTTCCATGGTTTCTAATAAAATATGTCATATAGACATCTGTCTGTCTATCTATCTATCTATCTATCTATCTATCTATCTATTTATGATGGTTAATATTAAATGTCAACTTGATTGAACTGAAGGATGCAAAGTATTGTTCCTGGGTGTGTCTGTGTGGGTGTTGCCAAAGGCGATTAACATTTGAGTCAGTGGACTGGGAGAGGCAGACCCACTCTCAGTCTGGGTGGGCACCATCTAATCAGTTACCAGCGCAGCTAGAATAAAAGCAGGCAGAAGAACGTGGAAGGACTTAACTTGCCGAGTCTTCAGCCTTCATCTTTCTGACATGCTGGATGCGTCCTGCTCTTGAACTCCAAGTTCTTCAGCTTTTGGACTCTTGGACGGACACTAGTGGTTCGCCAGACTCTCACAAGCCTTTGGCCACAGACTGAAGGCTGCACTGTCGGCTTCCTTGCTTTTGAAGTTTTGGAACTCAGACTGGCTTCCTTGCTTCTCAGCTTGCGGATGGCTTATTGTAGGACTTCACCTTGGGATCGTGTGAGTCAATACTCTTAATAAACTCCCCTTCATATACACATCTGTCCTTTTAGTTCTGTCCCACTAGAGAACCCTGACTAATACGCCATCTGCTTGTGTTTAGCTTTCAAGAGTTTGACTATGATGTGTCTTAGTGTGAATTTCTTTGGGTTTGTTATGTTTGAGATTTGCTCAGCTTCTTAAATCTCTAGGGTAGTGTCTTCTGCCAAATTTGGGAAATTTTGAGCCATCATTTCTTTGAGTATTTTTTTAGTTCTGTCCTCTTTTCCTCCCCTTCCAGATTCCAGTGCTGCAGAAGCGAGGTCTTCTGTTATAGCCCAACTGGACCTTGAGGCTCTGTTAATTTTGATCTTCAGCCTACCTTCTCTCTGTTGTTCAGATTAGGTGTTTTCTATTGTCCTATCTTCTTGTTCCCTGCTTCTTCCCTGTGCTCTCTCTATTTTGGTGTTGAGCACCTCCACTGGGTTTTAAAATTTTTTGATTACTCTATTTTTCAGTCTTGAAATTTCCATCTTCTGCTGCTTCTTTATATTTTATCTTTCTTTCCTGGGATTTCCTATTTTTTCATTTATTTCAAGAATGCTGTCACTGCTCTTTGAAGCATTTTTGTGATGGTTGTTTTAAAGCATTTGTCAGATAATTCCAGCATCTCTGTCGTCTCATTGTTAGAATATATTGTCTTTTTTCCATTCTGTTTGTGGTCTTCCTGGAAAATTCATGAGCAATTTTCCATTGAAACCTTGACATTTGGGGTGTTATGTTAAGAGACTGGATCTTACTTTAATATTCTGTTTTAAGTGGCTTTATCTGACAGTGCCCCAGTAGGAGAAGATGGTGGGGTGTGGAGAGAAGTAGGAGTGATGAGGGGAGGGAGGGCATTGCCCCATTATTGTCAAGTGTGGGAGTAGATGGAAGCCCAGGTCCCCCTCTTGGCCTCTGTTGACCCCTGAAGAAGGCTTCTCCCTCTTACTGCTTGGTGGGGTAGAAGTTCTGGCTCCCCCGTAGGCCTCCCCCGATACCAACATGGCAGAAAGGGAGGAATGCCTCGTTCCTGCTGGGTGGAGAGGGAAGTTCAGTCTCCCTTGATGTTTTCCGCTCCAACTGTGGGGGATCTTTTTACCACCAGGCAGGGATGGAAGTCTCAGCTCCCTCCTCAGCCTTCTCAGACACCACCCCGGTGGGGCTGGAGTGGGCAGGGGGGTTGGGGTGCCTTGACACAGGCTGGTGAAGGTAGAAGTCGAGGCTTTTCACCTGGCCTCTGTGATTGGGGTGGGGCGGTGGTATTTTAAGTGATGTTTGGCTAGGGTGGAGCGGTTATTGCCTAAAGCTTCTCTGTCTTGCTGGGCTCCACTGTCCAGCTCCTTGGGCTAGAGAGAGCAGGCTTTTGTTGGGGCTTTCTTGGTCTCATTTGGAATTTCTGAGTTCAGCTTCTTCAACTCGATATCTGGAATATACAAGACAGAAAGAAACCAGGGCACTCTCCACCATGTTGTTCCTCCAGTCTCAAGATCTCTAGACAGTCTGTCTTCTCTCCATTTTTCAGAGTCTTCTTTTGCATGTTTTTTATATAACATCCACACTTTTTAGTGGCGTTTAGCAGAAGCAATGGAACAAGTAAGTCTACTGAAGCTTTCTGGAACAGAAGCTCCTCATTTCTTTTTTTGTATATGTTTCAAAAGAAGTTGCAAATATATGACCCTACACATTTCAGTATGCATATCATTAACTACAGCCCAATATTTGTTTATATTTTTCTTTTTCTTGTGTGAGATGAAAACTATACATACATTGCTGTCAGGCTTTCCCCAGGCATCAGAACTCACCAGACATCAGAATATACATCTTTGAGAGGAACCACAGAAATGTAACGTGCACGCTAACACTTTTACCCGAACATCAAAATGGAAACATCAGAGTATTCATACTAGAGAGCAACCTTACAGTTGTAATGGATGTGGTAAGGCTTTTTAAAACATCATATGTTCAAAGACATAGAATCAACCAAAATGGCATCAGTGATAGACTGGATAAAGAAAATATGGTACATGTACACCATGGAATACTATGCAGCCATAGAAAGGAATGAGATCATGTCCATTGTAGGGACGTGGATGGAGCTGGAAGCCGTTATCCTCAGAAAACTAACACAGGAACAGAAAAGCAAACACCACATGTTCTCACTCGTAGGTGGGAGCTGAACAATGAGAACACATGGTCCCAGGGAGAGGAAAAACACACACTGAGGCCTGTTGCTGCAGGTGGGGGCTTAGGGGAGGGAGAGCATCAGGAAAATAGCTAATGCACGTCAGGCTTAATACGTAGGTGATTGACTGATAGGTGCAGCAAACTGCCATGGCACACATTTACCTATATAACAAAACTGCAAATCCTACACATGTACCCCAGAACTAAAAGTAAAATGAAAGAAAACAAATTTCAAAAAAAAGAAAATTCTACGTACATTGAAATATACAATTTTTACATGCACCATTTGATGAGTACCACCCATCCCTCTGTCAAGATACAGAACTATCACCCCACAAGTTCCCTCTTCCTCCTTCCCTGTCAAATCCCTTCCCCAGACACCTTGCAGGGACAAACCTTGTTTTGTTTTGTTTTTTACACCTCCTAGATTAGTTTCATCTTTTCTAGAATGCAGTATGAATAGAAGGGACATCATGCACTCTTTTCTGTCTGGCTTCTTTGTTCTATGTTTTTCATATTTACCTAGTTTCATAATTCATTCCTTTCTGTTGCTGAGTAATATTCCGTTGTGTGCATATACCACCTCTTGTTGATACTTTCTTCTATTGATGGATATCTGAGATGTTTCCAGGTTTTGGCTAGTATGAATAAAGCCAAAAAGAGCCATTTTAATTTGGGACATTTAAAAAAATGTGTGAATAAACTTTCATCTGAATGCAGGGTTCTGTGGTAATAATGTTTGAAAATGTCACCTCCAGCTCTGACATGCTGAGTTTATAATTTTCATAAATAATATAAAAAGTCATTTCTTCATCCATTCATTTGTTTACTCAACTGCTATTTAGTGGGCCTATTCTCTGCCAGGAATCATTCAAGGCTCAGTAGGAAAGAGAACAAATGTAAGTCGGTCTGGTGCAGTTGACATGCTAGTGAAGGAAAAGACAAAAACATCAGTTAGCAAATACGTGTTATGAAGGAAAAGAAGCCAGGTGAGTGGGTAGGGTATTACAGTTGATCCAGAGGTAGGCAGGGTGTCATTTTAGGTCTGGAAGTAGGGAGAGGAACTTAGGGGTGATGGTCAGGGGAGGGACTTATATGATGTGGATCTGTGTCCCTACTCAAATCTCACACCAAATTATAATCCCCAATGCTGGAGGTAGGGCCTGGTGGGAGGTGATTGGATCATAGGGACAGCTTCTTATGCTTTAACAACATCCCCCTTGGTGTTGTCATGATGAGAATAAGTTATCACAAGATCTGGTTGTTTAAAAGCATACAGCATGTCCCTCTGTCTCTCTTCCTCCTGCTGTGGCCATGTGAAGATGCCTGCTTTGGCTTTGCCTTCTGCCATGAGTAAAAGTTTCCTGAGGACTCCCCAGCCATGCTTCCTGAACAGCCTGTAGAACTGTGAGCCAATTAAACCTCTTTTCTTTATAAATTACCCAGTCTCAGGCATTTCCTTATAGCAATGTGAGAATTAACTAATACAGAAAATTGGTACCAAGGGTGGGGTGTTGCCATAATGATACTGAAAATGTGGAAGCAGCTTTAGAACTGGGTAGTGGGCAGACGTTGGAGGAGTTTGGAGGACTCAGAAGAAGACAGGAAGATGAAGGAAAATTTGGAACTTTCTAGAGGCTTGTTAAATTGTTGTGACCAAAATGCTGGTAGTGATATGAAGAGTAAAGTCTAGGCTGATAAAGTCTCAGATGGAAATTAGGGACATATTGGAAACTGGAGTAAGTTCACTTTTGTTATGCTTTAGCAAAGAGATTGGCTGCACTGTGCCCCTGCTTTAGGAATCTGTGGAACTTTGAACTTCAGAGTCATGATTTAGGGTATCTGGCAGAAGAAATTTCTAAGCAGCAAAGCATTCAAGATGTAGCCTGGTTGTTTCTAACAACCTATGCTTATTTGCATGAACAAAGAAATGATCTGAAATTGGAATTTATATTTAAAAGGGAAACAGAGCATAGAAGTTTGGGAAACTTGCAGCCTGGCCATGTGGTAGAAAAGAAAAACCCATTTTCAGGGGGAGGAATTCATGCAGGTGGCAGAAATTTGTATGACTAAAAAGAAGGCAAGTACTAATAGCCAAGACAATGGGAAAAAGGCCCTGACGTCATTTCAGAGAGCTTCATAGCAGCCCATCCCATCATAGACCCAGAGACCCAGGAGGGAAGAATAGTTTCAGGGGCCAGAACAAGGGTCTCTACTCCCCTGCACAGCTTTGGGACACTGTTCCCTGCATCCCAGCTTCTACAGCTCCAGCTGTGGCTAAGAGGGCCCAAGGTACAGCTCTGGATGCTGCTTCAGTGGATGCAAGCCATAAGCCTTGATGGATTCCATGTGGTGTTAAGCCTGTTAGTGCACATAGTGTAAAAGTTGAGGCTTGGGAGCCTCCACCTAGATTACAGAGAATGTATGGAAAAGCCTGGATGTCTAGGCAGAAGCCTGCTACAAGGTTGGAGCCCTCATGGAGATCCTCTACTAGAGCAGTACAGAGGGAAAATGTAGGGTTGGACCCCCCACACCGAGTTCTCTTTAGGGCACTACCTAGTAGTGCTGTGAGAAGAGGGCCACCATTCTCCAGACCCCAGAATGGTAGAGCCACAAGCAGCTTGCACCCTGTGCCAGCCCATGAGAGCAGCTGTGGGGGTTGAACCTTGCAAAGTCACAGTGGCCAAGCTGCCGATGACTTTGGGAGCCCGTCCCTTGCACCAGCATATTCTGGATGTGGGGCATGGAGCCAAAGGATAATATTTTGGAGCTTTAAGGTTTAGCGACTACTCTGCTGGGTTTTGGACTTGCATGGGGCCTGTAGCCCCTTTCTTTTGGCAGATTTCTCCCTTTTGGAAAGGGTATATTTACCCAATGTTTATACTGCCATTGTATCTTGGAAGTAACTAATTTCTTTTTGATTTTACAGGCTCATAGGTAGAAAGGACTTGCTTTGTCTCAGAGGAGACTTTGAACTTTAAACTTTTGAGTTAATGCTGAAATGAGTTAAAAGACTTTGAGGGACTGTTGGGAAAGCATGATTGTATTTTGCAATGTGAGAAGGACATGAGATTTGGGGAGGAGCTGGGGCAGAATGATATGGTTTGGATATGTGTCCCTACCCAAATCTCATGTTGAACTGTAATCCCCAGTGTTGGAGGTGGGACCTGGTGGGAGGTGATTGGATCATGGGGGTGGTTTCTTATGGTTTAATACCATCCTCCTTGATATTGCCATAGTGAGAGTAAGTTATCACAAGATCTGGTTGTTTCAAAGTGTGTAGCACCTTCCCCCTCTCTCTCTTCCTCCTGCTCTGGCCATGTGAAGATTCCTGCTCTGGCTTTGTCTTCTGTCATGAGTAAGTTTCCTGAGGCCTCCCTAGCCATGCTGCTTGTACAGCCTGTAGAACTGTGAGCCAATTAAACCTCTTTTCTTTACAAATTACTCAGTCTCAGGCATTTCTTTACAGCAATGTGAGAATGGGCTAATACAAGGACCTTTTAGGAGGAGGTCAGAGGAGGGTTCTTGGAGAAGGTAAGGTTGGAAGAAGGTACAAGGAAAAAAGCTTATGTCTTTAAATCATCTTCATTCCTCATAATTCAGCACACTTCAGAGGCAACTTCCAATTCACCTGTTGATGGTAGTGAAGACCCAAGGCTCAGAGAGGGAGCAATTGGCCCTATGGTTGCATGATGAGTCCTCAGTGGCAAGGCCGAGACTAGAGGTCTGTATTCAACATTCAGCTGTTGGTGGACAGAACTCCTCCTTTGCTTCTTAAGGGGGGCTTCAGTCCTGTCATAGGCCCTGTACTTCCTCGATTCCCTACCAACTCCCTCCCCACTTCTTCCCCATGGGAAATGGTAGCATAGTGTTAGAAAGCCACATCCATACTATGGCTTCTTGAGGATTTCTGGTTTGTGTGTCTTTGAGCAAGTCCTCCCCTGATGTTGGAGGATTCTTACCCCTGAAGTTGGGCAAGGAGTGAAATCTTGATGGTGGGACATCCACTCACATGTCCTTTGAGACTTGTCATGTTTGTCATCATGTGCTTAGCACAGCTGCCTTTCATCTGCAAACACAGCCTGGGAGCTGTTTATATTTTATCTAATTTAATTCTTATAACAATCCCATGGGGTTGTTAGGTAGTACAGTGCTCTCTCTGTTTTTACAGATAGAAATCTGGAGACTGAGTGAGGTTGAGTAATTTGCCCGAGGTTGGCAAGAGGCTAAAGCAGAATTCTAAACCAGATCTGTTTGATTCTGATGCTCTTGCTTTTAGCCACAATGTTTTAGCATCTGTTCGATTCTGAACAGATGGACAGAATTTGCAGAGGTCAGAGGGAGGTTCTAGAATAAAGCTGTTCTCTAGTTTACAGGAGAGAAATGGAGGTAGTGATACACCTGTGCCAGTTCTGGGATGTGTAGCTGGGAGGGAAGCCTTCTGTGGACCACCACGTAGGAGGGAGAGCATGGCAGGTTATGACAGGAGGAGCATGGGTTCTGGAACTGAAAAATCGTGTGTTCAAATCCACACTCCACCACAAATCCCACGAATGGAGGACGTTTGGACAAATTGTTGAAGCCTTCTAAGCTTCCATTTTCATGTCTGTAAAACGGGATAATAGTGGTATCTCCCTAGTGGGTTGCTGGTTTTAGGTACAGTGAGATAATGCAAATGAAGTACTTAGATAATACCAGGCTCACAGTAAATGCCTAATAAATGCTGGCTGATGTTTTTATTCGCTATTGTTCTGAAAAGTGGCAGGCACCACAGACATAGAAAGTGCAGAGAGTGGAAAGACAACAATGCATTTTAGGGCCAGGCAGCCCAGAGCTGCCCAGGCTGGCATCTTGCCCAGAAGTGGGAGTGATCTCACAGAGCCCAGGGCCTTGCAGGAGAATTTTTGCAGACACCCAACTTCCTGCATCAGTGGGGTCGAGTGATCTCTGGAGTGCCTTCCGACTTGGAGAGGTCATTTCAAGTCTCTGCAACGGTAGCGATGATGGTTCCAGCAAGGGAGGGAGAAGGGGCTTCTACTGGCTCTTGGACACTCCAGCTGTCATTTTTGGGAATGTGCTCACCTGCCCCAGAGGGAAATAGATGATTGAGAAAGGAGGCAACCAGGAGACTTAGGCTTTCCCAACAGTCACCTACTAGCTCTGGTGCGTTTGCCACAGACAGCAGGCCAAGGCCAGTGTCACGGCAGGTTAGGGTGTCCTGCACATTCACTGTACCAATGAGTGGTATTTTGCAAACTCATTATAAACAGATTACATTTCTTATCCTAATGTGGCTGTTGGCTACCTGCCCATGAATTTTAGCCTCCAGGAGAAAAACAATTGCTTGAGCTGAGTGTTCTGTGCTTTTACTTTCCATACATTACTCAGGGCTCCTTCCAGTTCCCCCAACCCTTAATCTCTCTCTCTCTGTCTCTCTCTGTCTCTCTCTCTTTCTCTGTCTCTCTCTTTCTCTCTCTTTCTCTCCTCTCTCTCCATCTTTTTCCTTCTTCTTTTCAGAAAGTCCTCTTTCATCTTGGGCATAACTAGAAAATCTGGAGGCTGTGCTTCCTGCCATGCATTAGCCAACAGGGTCCTTTCCTCCCAAGCCAGGGAAGAAAGCACGAAAACCAATGTCCAGGCTGGGTCTCTCGGGGTCCACAGCATCACAGGCAAAGGAAGGAACTGTCTCCATGTCTGCTGATGGATCCACACACATTTCGCTGGGCAGCATCTCTGCCCCAGGAAGCAGCGTTGCTTACCACACTGGGCACCCAGATGTCTGGTCTTGCATGGCAGGCAGCCTCTTTCTCCTGGCCTTTTCTTGTCCAAAAAGTCAGAGGGGCAGGCCAGTTCCAGAATGGGATTCCAGGCAGACCAGGAGACTAGGAGTGCATGTGGGCAACTGCAAGGAGATGCATCTGTCTGCATGGTGTCCATGTGTTCATGTGCACACCTGTGCATGTGCTCCCCCAGACTTACACACACTCGTGCACACACGCTCACACAGGTTCATGCTCCAAGCCTCTTGCTCAGCACTTTGCTATTAATAGCTCACTTTTCTAAAAAGGTCTGCTTAGCCATTTGTAAGAATAACCACCACTGCCTGTGTGAGAGCCCAGGCCCCCGCAGGGAGGACAGGGCCGGCCCTTTGCTAGGACTGTCTGACCGCCCGCCTCATGTTAGGATCCAGAGGGAGGGCCAAGAGGGGAGATGAAAAGCCTTCCTGAGTGGCCAGGGAAGCCTCCAGTGCCTGTACTGAGGGACAAGGGAACTCACTGGTAATGTCTGCGGGCAGTTGGCCAGGCTCCTAAGAGCCAAGATGCCACCTTCTTCACAGTGACAGCAGGGAGCATGCTCCATGAAACCAGAATGAGCCTACTCTCCACTCTGGGGTCCTGCTGTAAAAGCCAAGAAGCAGAGAGCCAAGCTGAGCCCACCAGGAGCTTGGCACAAGGCTCTCACCCACAACTGCTCGCTGATCCAAAAGACAGGCTCTGAGGCTGGAAATTCAAGTGTGGTGGTGCTGTGACGGAACACACAGCCACCGTGCACTTGCGTCCCTGGCAGCCGCAGTCCAGGCCTGAGAGGGCCCAGTGTCTGTGGGTGTTTGTATTTAATTGCGGTAGGTGAGAAGGGCCAATGGTTGGGTTTTATTTCAAAACTGCTTTAAGGAGAAGTAACATTGTAACATTAGGTGGCCCAGAGCTGTGAAATGTGCCCCGGTCATAAATGCTTCACCATCAATTAACACCTCCAGAATACCTAGGAGTTGCCAGCAACTTCCCATTCAAATAACATCTTAAACCTTCCTCCGCCCCACGCTGCCCATTCCCTCGCAGGCAGGCCTGCATGATTTGATGATGACTGCTCGCACTGCTGGCCCTAGCTGTATAAAAGTCCAGACAGTTGGGCTGTGAGGGGAACGCCCACCTCAGAGTAGCTTAAGAAAGAAAGATATTGGTTTACTTCGGAAAAGCTCAAGACCAGCTGAGTTTAATGGCGTCATTAAACTCATTAGACATGGGGCTATTTTCTCCATGTCTCTGCTTCACCTTCCTAGGAGCTGGCTGTCTTTGAGGGGCCCATCGCCAGGAGGTGCTGGAAGTGGCTGCCAGCAGTTCGGTGCACAGCCTGTCCTCTCAGCAGCCCAGGTGACAGGTGTCTTGGGAGTGGCAATGACGGGACCAGCTGCTCATCCTGGGCTGGTCATTGTGACTGAGACGTGGGGTGGGCTGGTTAGTGGTTCTGAGCCACTCGTCCACCTCTGGATCTGGCAGCTCCACCTACACAGTGTCGGGCTAGGCATGGGAGCATTCTGGGCCAGGAGAAATGGGATTGGATCCTGAATGGTGGGAATAGCAGGTGTCCCCCTCCATGTGCCTGGGTCCAAGACTGCTCTGCTCTGGACCTTCTGCACCTTCCGAGGTACAAGTTGCAGTGCTACCCTTGCTGAACCTACAACCCTGTTCAAGTGACTTAACTTGTCTGAGTTGCAAACGAGGACATTGAAAGAACCTATTGTGAGGATTAACTACAATACAAGAGTATCTGGCCCTTGCATTTAGCAACTCACCGCTTACTTGTTCAACCAGGTAAAAAGGTTCTGATCCCAGTGTTGCAGGACAGAAAGACCTCCTGCTCTGTAGCTGCAGGTGTGACCCAGCATGGAAAAAATTGCAGGAGAAAGACAGGCAGGAAGAGCAACTAAGAAGGTGGGAGGCACCTGCATAAGATGCCTTGAGGTCATGGGCATGACTGTTCACAGAGCTAGTCCCTCAAGCAATGCGTTAAATCTACTGAACTGTGATGAAGCAACTTCTGGGTGAATTTTGTCCTGCTACAAGGTGTCATGGAATGCTACAAGGTGTCATGGAATGGCAAGGTGGCAGATCTCAAAAGTGGATGCAATGTTTGTTTGTTTTTTAGGTAAAGCAGAACATTCCTGGGGATGGTGTCAAACTCCCTTCCATACTGTTGAGTCTACTGATGATTACACTGGCTCCTCCTCTTTGCCTCATCATTTCACAGGTTTCCGTCTTAAAGAGGAAGAGAAAAGAAGGAAGAGAAAGGAAGGAAAGAAGGAAAGAAGGAAGGAAGGAAGGAAGGAAGGAAGGAAGGAAGGAAGGAAGGAAGGGAGGGAGGGAGGGAGGGAGGGAGGGAGGGAGGGAGGGAGGGAGGGAAGGAAGGAAGGGAGGGAAGAAGGAAGGAAGGAAAGGGAGAGAGGGAGGGAAGAAGAGAGGGAAGGAGTTATCAAACCCAAACTCTGTGCAGGGCCGGAGATGTCTCCATGGGACCCCTAGAATAGATAGGTTCTTGCCTGTTCTCCTGGTGGATGGAGATGCCCACCAGTAGCTGTGAGAGTCTCCCCGAAGGCCTGATTGTGGCTCCAAGTTCTATAGGACTCATTAGTCTTTTTTCCCTAAAGGGTCTTGCCATTGAGAGGCACGTGATGTGCTGTTTCAGAAAACAAAATTGGGACATGTTCTGATGTGACATTCATCAAATGTATACAGATAGGTGTCATAGCCCCCCAAAAAGCTTATCTTTTCTAGGCCACACATGGCTATTTCCTCCAACTGTGTCAGATATTACAAAGTTTCTAGCAATCAAAACAAGCCAAATGTCATTCTCAGGACCCGTTGGAGGATTTTTTGCTTTGTTTTGGCTTTGTACGGTATCCATACCATTTTCCAAATTCTTTTGTCCTTACATATTTTGTTTTTTCTTTAAAAAAAAAATCACCTATAATCCCATCACCAGACAAAACCACTAGAAAGAAACCAACATTTTAGCCATGTTTTTGTGTATACAAAAAGTATGTGTGGAATTTTTCATTATACTATACATTGGGACCATGACATCTATCACACTTTTTATTAGGAAACAGCCTTCAACAATACACATTTAACAATATGCTTGATGTCTGTGTAATATTTCATCTTACAAATATATCATGATTTACTTAAGCATTCCCTGATTGCTTGCTTCTAACTAGAAAAAACAATTTTGCTAAGTGTCACCACTGGGCTAGAGTAATCTCAGCCAATCCTCCTAATAGCGCGGTGAGACCAGAGTTATGATAATCTTCAGTTAATGGACAAGGGACATGATGGTGTGAAAGGATAAATAAACTACCCAAAGACAACTAGCTAGTGAGACCAGCATGGACAGTCAAGCCCAGTGCATGTAATTTGTGCTCCCCTGCACTGTTCTCATATACTTGGACCCTTGCATACATGATCTCCTTAGTCATCTTGAAAGAGAAATGTTAGCTTACTGTTTTTATTTGCATTTCTTTGGTTGCTTTTGAGTTTGAGCATCTTTCCATTTCTTATAGACTATTTGCATTTGTTTTTCTACAAAATGCCTGTTCACGGCTTTTGCCCATTTTTCTGTTAGCTTTGGCCTCTGTATACACACACATATATTATTAGTCCACTATCTGTCATGTAAATTCCCCAGTTTTCTTCTTGCCTTTTAATTTTGTTATGGTCATTTAGGACTAAGAAGTTTTAAGTCTTGTATGCTTACCAATATTTAATCTATGACTATACCCATTATTTTTATGCTTAGAAAGTTTTCATTCCTATCAAGTATAGATAAATGTTCAGTTCTACTATTTTATTTTGATTGTGCAGTGTGTTCCTTTTTGGCATTTAATTAATTAATCTATCTGGATGCTATCATTAGTTTCCTTCTGAAAAAGTCAGTCCAGGCCGGGTGTGGTGGCTCACACCTGTAATTCCAACACTTTGGAAGGCTTGAGTCCAGGAGTTCAAGACCAGCCTGAGCAACATGGCAAAACCCTGTCTCTATCAAAAATACAAAAATTAGCCAGGAGTGGTGGCACATGCCTGTGGTCTCAGCTACTCAGGAGGATAAAGTGGGAGGATTGCTGGAGCCTAGAAAGTTGAGGCTGCAGTGAGCCATGGTTGCACCACTGCACTCCAGCCTCGGTGACAGAGCAAGACCCTGTCTCAAAACAGACAAACAAACAAACAAACAAACAAACAAAGGCAGTCCAGATGTCCTGGAACAAGCTTGTGTGGGATGGCTACACTCATTTCCTGTTCTAACACACCCGTTAACTGGATGAGCTCCTATATCCTCATCCAGGTGCCAGGTCTGCCACACCTGGTACTGGCATGAGCCCTATGGGGAGCATACCAGCAGAGACATTATACTTCCACTGAGACAAAATAAAGCCGCATTGACTTTTAGTATTCATATTATCAACTGACATTAAACCCATGGCAACTAAAATCTCCAGTTGTTTTTTTTTTAATTCTGGGGGGTGAGGGTACAACTTTTAGAGAAAATATCTCTCCCTAAGACTGCCAATCACTCTAAATTTGCCTCTAACACTTCCACATAACTTTATCTACTGAGTAGGCAGTATTTACCATCTGCTGTTTCATCCTGTAGCATAATTTTCTTTTATATTCCCAGGTGTGAAAATATTCAAACTGACCCCTAATTTTCAGCTTTCAGAGCTATCTGCTACTTCCCAGGTCACTTTGGTTTTTAAGTTCTTTCACATGCTGTTGTTGGACATCTGGGTTATTCCCAAGTCTTGTTTTCATATAGGCAGCTGTCAAGTCAAGATAGCATGGCTCTGCCTGGCATGTTCTTTAAGGTTGCATTTTTATTTTTATTGTTTTATTTTATTTTTCTTGGAGAGAGGAGTTTCACTCTGTTGCCCAGGCTGGAGTGCAGTGGCACGATCTTGGCTTACTGCAACAGATCTTGACTTACTGTAACCTCCAAGTCCCAAGTTCAAATGATTCTCCTGCCTCAGCCTCCCAAGTAGCTGGGATTACAGGCACCCGCCATCACGCCTGGCTAATTTTTATATTTTTAGTAGAGATGGGGTTTTACCATGTTGGCCAGGCTGGTCTCAAACTGCTGACCTCAGGGGATCCACCCAACTTGGCCTCCCAAAGTGCTGGGATTACAGGTGTGAGCCACTGTGCCCAGCCGCATTTTTAATATTCAGTGTTTTTCTTGACATATATTCCAACTAAATTCTTATTGGTGTTGTTGGTTTGACCTCATATTTGGTCCTATTGAAATGAATTTGAATCATTAATGATTTGGTTCTTTATTGCATTCATTGTCCTTCTTGGCTGCTGGTTACCCACACATTAGACACAAGTGCCTTTGGCATCTTTTTTTCAAATCTACAGACGAGGAAACTGAGTCCTAGAATGGTGGAGTGATTTGATGAATATTGCAAAACTATAATGGGGAGATTAGATGGGGATCCAAGTCTTGTGCCCCCAAAGACAGGACACCAGACAGTGTAGAGGTGGCCAGTACCAGAGCAACAGCCTAATGATGCTGTGTGTGTCACACACCCAGCTCACTCAATCCTGACCACAACCCCCACTGCTTTGATTCCTGCCCCATCAGTAGCAACTGAAAGGACATCTCCAAGTTCACCTTCAAGGACACCGTTAAGGCTGGGCCAGAGGAAGCTGGGCCAGTGGAAGGACATGACCCCTAGCACTGTCCCCCTTCATAAGACTTCACAGTTCATCATTTCATTTGGGCATCCTTTTACAATTCACAAGGAATCCCTCTTATCTTATTTTCATCTGGTCCATATTCCTGCATTTCAAAAACAAGACTGTTCTGAAAAACTGTCAGCTGCTTGCTGAGGTTATTTTTGGTGTATAGTACTTACCAGAGTCACCTGGTCAGCATTAATCACCCCATCATGAAAGACTCATGGTTGTTTGGGGGGTATTGAACCCATGTTGTACCCTATATTTTTTCTGAAATATTTTCAATCCAGATGGTCAATAGTTCTAGAATATTCCCTCAGGGATTACGATTGAGCAATTGACCATTTTTACAAATGTTGGAAATGGACCATTTGCCCAGGAAAGGGCTTCCCTGTGTTGAGTCACTGTGCTGCTGCCAGGTCATCGAAGAGTTTTCATTGTTAAACTCGTGTAGGGCATCCAAGCACCGCCTTGCTGCCTTCTCACCAGGCCAGGGGTCCACCTTTTGGAAGAGCATCTCTCTAACTAGAAGGGAGAGACATGAAGTTGAAATTGCTTGGCTCTGCCTCCTTTTTTTTTTTTTTTTTTCCCAAGTGTCTACATTTTAGCATCTTCCCTGTGCAATTCCTTTCTTGTCCTCCTCTTCAAATAGCTTTGAAAACCCTTCTGAGATCGCGGGCCTATTTGCAGCCTCTGCGTAGGGTTTCCCAGTGTGGTTCTCACAGGTTCAGGCCCCCCCCACCCTGGTATTTTCCTTGACTCCGTGTCCACTTCTCATCTTCTGGGGATCTCTTTCGTAAAGTCTGAGATCACCAGTGGTCACCCTGTGTGGCCCACATTGGATTTTTCTAGCTATTTCCTCTTTTTGGTCCTCACTGGGCTTATTCAGGATTGTTTACTACACATATGCAGAATTTGGGGTTTCCCCCTAATCTTTTTTCTCACTTGGGATCTGTGTGTGTTCAGACCCCCTAGCCCCAGCCTTCCAGGTTAATATTGTGTGGCACTAGGACATTAGCATCAGTTTCTTCAATTTGATATAATTGTGTGTGATAATAGAATTTACCTCCTGGAGTTGTTACGAGGATTGAAGGAAATAGCGCTTAGTTTTGGTTAGTATTAATATTATTGTCTACCTATTCCTGACACATTTTATGGTTATAAGTGACAGAAAACTGCCTCAAACTGGCTTAAACACAAAAAGAGAATCTATTGCTCAGAGACGTTTCCCCTAGGACTTACCATCAAGCAACGTCCAAAGGTAGACCCAGCTTTCGGCACAGCTGGGTTCACATCCCTGGTAATGTCTCCAGGACTCAGAATCTGTCCATCTGGCTCCTCTGATGCTCTGTGTGGAAGGAGGAGGTGGCACAGCAGCAGCCTCCAGCTTGGCAGAGCCATGGTGGGGAGCAGGACCCCAGCGCTTAGGTTTGGCTCCCATCCCAGCAAACTGGTGCTCTGCCAAACTGAATTTGGAAGACTTGCTTTCCCAGAGAAGAGAGCGCATGAGCCTTCCTGACTGCTAGTGATATTGCTGACACAAACTGGACACCTCCTCCACTCTGTAGCTAAGGGGCAGCTTGGCCTTTCAGTGCAGCTCTTTTCTATCAAGGGAGACCCCACCAGAATTGAGATGGGTAACCCCGAGCCCTGTGCACAGGTGCCTGCTTTTACTCCCTCATTCATCTCGGTCTGGACATTCCTGACCTTGACTCTTGTCTGTGACATCCTCTGCACTCCTCCATGTGCTCCACTCAGCTCGCTCCTGAGAGCTGGTAATTAATCCGCCTTGTCTTTACCCTCTGACCTCACCGAGCCTCCCATATGGGTTTCCACACCTGGCAACTGACCTTGGAGTTACTCCTAACTTTGTCCCGCAGGCCTGCTGGATTGGATTTTATGTTTGCTTGCTAACTTCTCTGACTCTTGACCTAGTCTGGTTACTTGCTGTGGTTGTGTGTGACACCTCTGTGTTATACACAGTGCTGGGCATTGCTTTTTCAGCAGCCTGGAATCAATCCACTGCCTCTTCTTTCCCCAATTCGATGTCCTTTTGTGGCACTAGCTCTCTCACTGGGCACCGTCTTCATGGTAAATCCGGTGCTTTTCCCCCTGCGTGAAAGTGGAAAGGTGTCCACAGTGTTTCCTCCCTTGCCCCAGGGAGGTCCTGAGCTGAGCTGAGCTGAGTGGTCTCAGGAGGAGGGACAGCAGGCTGTTTGTTCCCTGCAGAGGCGCTTGATGGTGGCACACTCTTGTCCCGGTTGAACCTGGTTCTCCAGCTCAGAATCCAGCACCCCTGTTGACCTCACAAGCTCCTTCATAGCTTCCAATTCATTCCCTTCTCTGCTTGAGTCAGCAAGAGACATTCCTTCTGCTTTCAAGAGTCCTAGCTCATATTCCTATGCTGTGCTTCATCTTGCCTGGCTGTGTAGATTTACTTGGGCTCTTTTCACTCTTCCTTCTGAAGTTACCGATTGCACTTTTTCTGGTCTCACAGGCTGGCCTCCTGCAGCATGCTCTTCCCAGCTTTGGGCCAGCACATCCTGCTTCCTGCCAGGCCCCCGCTGTTCTGAGGTGGATCTGGGCTGCAGTCCAGGAGACAAAATTCTCCACTGTGACACCATCTACATGCCCAGATGTTCCCTCCATATACTTCCTCTTTCTCCTTTTCTTTTCCAAACTCACAAACTTCAAGTGAGAGAAGGAATGAAAACACCACCTGTAACACCAATTCCTCCAATTTCCTCCCCAGAACTTCAAAGTAAACAGAAATGTATTGGGCTTAGACTGGGACTTATGGCTGATCAGAGTTGGAAGAAGCCTTAGAAACCATCACCAGCCTTCGCTCCGGTGCTGTCTCTGATCGTTTGGCTGTGGCTGACTGAGTTGTCACATCTGGGCACAGGAAGAAAAGTGCTGGGAGTGATTCCTAGTGTCTGTGTGGATAGGGGAAGGGAGAGTGACAGCATATGAGCTGGTTGTTTGCCTGTCCTCCAACAACCTGCTGTGTACTTTACAAAATGGGGACACTGAGTCACACATCTATCATGTTGTCTAAGGACACACAGGAAGCCAGGGCAGATTTGGGGGTAGAATCCAGGTTGTCCAGCCTTCTCTATCAACAACAATGACTTCTCTTCCCACTGGAATTCACTGTCATAGGATGTCATCTATGTCCGCTTCCTGACGGCATGTGTGTCTCCCGGTCTGTGATGTCAGTGCTATACTCGGCCACCTCTGTACACGACGGTGTGGCATGAAAGGGATCCTGCTGGTGCCTGTGGGACTGGGGCTAGTCCTCTGGGACAACTTTCAGAATCACAGTTCTTCTTCCCTAGGACAAGAGGGTGGTATACAGCCAAGGAAGGGTGGTCCCGGCCTCTGCAGTCACAGAGCCCCAGGGTTTGGAAGGTGCCGTGGAATCTCACTCCTCAGTTTGGACTTTTTGTCAAACTGCAGCTGGAAAAAAATTAGAAATTGCTGCTCCAAATGGAACATACTCCATTTCATTCCAAATGAGAAGTAAACAAATAGACGGGTGAGCCTCCCCAAAATGATAAAACTCCTCACACTTAAGACGAGAAGTCAGTTCAAGTGCAGTCCTGGCATGACTCATTGGGGCTTGCTGCAGGAACAGAGGCGAAACGTCCTCATCCTGCCTGTGGAAGCCAGCTCCTTATTTTAAATCCCATCCTGCTTGACTGTCGGAGTCAGACAGAGCCTTCCTCAAAGCTGAAATGCACGCACAGAATTAGAAGTCCCTGCGGGAGCAAGCTCACGGTGGTGAGAACCTTGCAGAGCAGACAGCTCCAGGGGCCAGCGGCTGCCTGCAAACACTTGCTGAGCAAGCCCCTGGGAGAGGGGCCTTTCTCCCAGGCCAGGAACGCCAAAGCGGGGTTTCCTGATAAGGAACACAGAACTGCTGTTTCTTGGAGAGGGAGTTCACATGGACTGGGATCCATTCTCAGGCTGGGCCTTAGTAGTGGGACAGCATCCTGTTTTATTAAAAGCCTGTTGCTGGCAGGGAAGGCTGTCTGCCTGCTGAGTGGGCAGGGGCCCAATATTGCTGTGGGCAATTCCAAGCCAGTACTGGGAGCTGACATCAAACCAGGAAAGAACACGACTGTTTTTAGCTGATGTAGCAGTACATTTTCTTTCTTTCTTTCAGTCTTTTTTTTTTTTTAATAGTTCTATTGCCTGGTTTCACTGTGTACATTTTGCGTGTGCAGGCATGCGTGTGACATCCTGCACGCAGCTACAGCCGGGGTTCACTCTGAGATGAGCCCGCCCCACTTATTCTCCCTTTCTTCCTCCTTTTCCCACCTCCCCCTCTCCCCATCCTTCCCCTACTGACCTCCCCAGCTCTAAAGCCCCTGATAGACGTAAAGAACAGAGGGAGACCCAGGCTGTGGCCTGGGGTTATTTACAGGGTTGGGGTGGGTGAGAGAAGAAAAACAGACTGCTTTGTTTATCTTTTGAGTCTTGAAATTATAAAAAACGCATTCATTTCCAAGGAAGCCTTAATTTGTAGGATCCCCAAAAATTTAAAAAAAGTAAAGGGAGATTCACTTCAAAAGAAACTAGGGGAAATGCTGTTTTATTTGTTGCTGATTTGTTCATTATTCTTATCATATTTAAAGTTAGGTTTGTTGAAGGCAGGCAAAGGTAGTCACTTTTTCATATTTTTATTATATTCTTACTTTCTTCCTCCATTGCCTTATCAGTTAAGAGGGCAAATAATATTTCAAGAGACTGATAGAATATGCTCTGCACCCTGCTCATTTCATAGCTCTCTGGCGAATTGGGGTTTTTGTAAACTTTTGTAATCATATTTTCTGCTGAGGTTATAGATGACTCCGAGAGTCTTCCATTCATGCTGTAAATTAAAGTGACTCAAATTGCTTCCACTTTTACAAATTAAAAAAAAAGTACTTTTATACAGATTTTTTAACAATTAAAAAAAAAAGTCATTTTAACACTCTGGTTGGTTGCCTGTACATGACTTTTCTGGCTTTTCTTAAAATTTGCAGTGAACAGCTCCCATGTCAAATATAACATGTTAACTTACTGGCTTCTTTCTAACCTTGCACTCAAGCAATAAACTTTTCATGTAGAGCCAGAAAATGGTACATGTTGTGAACTTTTTTTTTTTTTTTAAAGATAGAGTTAGTGGTGATAAAGGGATTTCAGAAAAAACAATGTACTTGAAAATGTGTTACTTCACATTAGAACATTCAATTTTATCTTAAGAATATAAATATTCAATTTTACCTCATTAGTCTTTGTACTGAGACAAGCCAAAAATAATGTAAACTGACCATTTTTTGCTATACATTCTAATATTTTACATATTTATAGGAGTTTTCCAAGTCATGATATATCATATAAGGCACACAAAAAAAGAATGACATAAATCATGTTAAGTGCAGTCTACTTTTTCCTGAGCTATATCTTTAAGACAAAAGAGATTTAACAAATTGAACGTGTGTTTTGGGGGAGGGTCCACTCTCTGGTTACTTGAGAGAAAACCAGAGGATTATCTCTGTGGTGAAGGAAAGTGTATAGAAGGTAGTATTTTTTTTTTCCTTTTATAAAGGGGTAGGGCTCTATCTGTTGGTGCAGTGTTCTGCCTTTTGTGTTTTCTTCTGGTTAATTTAAAACATTAGCTCCAAGTTTTTAATATAGTAGTTTCCCGTGAGTCACTGGGCTGAAAGCCCATCCTATCTGTGTCAGGCAAGGGTCCAAGACAAGAAACGAGTAGAACACAGATATAAGAAGGCTTTATTAGTGCAGCTAAACTTTGATAATTAGGAAAGTTCCAGTTCTTCTATGGTAGTTTATTTGTAGATAAATGTAGCTGTAACCTTTCGGTGCCAAAGGAAAACCTCCTCATTCAAGACAAGGGATACGGAATAGGAAGAGCTCAAAGAAAACACAGTTTTCTGTGTTACAGATAAGTATTTACATTACCAATCAACTTTTGGTTCAGGAAAGAAGTGATAACCTGTTTAGGTTTTTAAAAGGAATTCAATATCCTGTTGACTAAATGCAGAGCAGGTTCAGAGGAAGATGACTGTTGAATAACGCAATTGATTCCTTCCAAGAAAGCATAGGGTGTAGTTTTTATTACAGGAAGTGCCATTGATAGTACTTTTTCTGCTTTCTGGAAAATCACCCAGGAAATAAAATTTGTTTTAAACATTATTTTTAAAACAGGCTCTGCCGACTTCCAGTTCTGGAACAAGATGATTAAACTCATTTTTCCCTGCTCTGCTCCTCTAAATACAGCTAAGTACCTTGGAAACTATTCAGCAGACAATGATAAAGAACTCTGAAAGCTAGCAGAAAAGAAGGTCTACTTGCAAGAAACCTCAGGACTTGAGAAACAGCAACATGGTAAGTTTTCTAAGTTTCCTTTTCATCTCCCGTATACCCTGGGCTGTGCTGGAATCACCAGCAGGCACAGCCAAAATGACAATAAAACAACAACAAAACCCCCAAGAACATCCTATTCTCTTTGGCCAAAGTTCAGGGAAGGGGAACCCCAACAGAGACCCAGTAGGAAGCTCTAGCCCCTGTTTTGTACAACCCAGGGTCTTTGCAGAGAGATTCATCTGCCAGCAGCAGCAGCAGCAGCAGCAGCAGCAGCAATAGTAGTAGCAGCAATAGTAGTAGCAGCAAAGCCCTGGGCGGTCCTGGCCCCCAGTCCACGACTTAGACACCAGCACATGGCCTGATTCACCCACAGAAGCAGCCACCGTGAAGCGCGCTGTGTCTCCCCAGACTCCATCCAGTGGCATAAAGAGACCCAGGCTCTGCAGCTTCCTCCCCATCATGGAAGGCTGCCCATCTACAGAGTTTCCAAACATAATAAGCACTAAGGAAACAACAAACGTGATATGCTGAAAAAAAAAAAAAAACAATTAAATCAAAATGAAACACTAAAAAATGTCCAAGTAAACAACAGGAAGGCAAGAAAAAAGAAACAAAAACATGATAAACAGAAGGATCAGAGAACAAATATTAATAATAAAATATCAGACTTAGCCCTAATATATCAATTATCTTAAATGTAAATATTCTAAATGCATCAATTAAAAATGCAGAGATTGGCAGAGTGTATTACAAAACATGACCCAGCTATGTGTTGTTTACAAGAAACTCGCTTCAAATTCAATGATATAGGTAGACTGATAGCAAATTGATGGAAAACGATATAATATGCAAACATTAATCAGAAGGAAGCACAAGTGGCTATATTAACATCAGAAAAAGCAGACTCCAGAGCAAATAAAGTTACTATAGGCAAAGAGGGAAATTACATCATAACAAAAAGAATGAATTCACCAAGAAGATATAGCTATCCTGTTGTGATGTTATGATACATTTTGGTTTTCATCCATGGGTCCTAGCTCATAACTCCCATATCCTGTGTTAGAGTCTTACAAGATTGTTGGGGGTGTTAGGCCTCGGGGCAGGCCTCTGACCTTCTCCTGCCTTCCTTTCACTCTAATGTTCTCCCACCTTTCTGCCTTTCTGATTGTGAATCTTAAGACCCTCCCACAAGGCAGTCCCATCCTATATCCTGGGGGAAGGAATGCTGACATCATGAAGCTTCCATAAAAAGCCAAGAGGACAGGGTTCATAAGCTTCCAGATAGCTGAACATGTGGAGGTTCCTGGAGAGTGGTGCTCCCAGGGAGGGCATGGAAGCTCCGTGACCCTTTCCCCATACCTCACCCTAGGCATCTCTTCATCTGTCTCCTTTGCAATATTTTTTAGTAATAAATCTGTAAACATAGGTAAGTGTTTCTCTGAGTTCTGTGAGCTGCTCCAGCAAATTAATCAAACCCAAAGAGGGGGTCATGGGAACCCCACCTTGAAGCTGGTGGGGTCAGAGGTTCTGGGGGGCCAGACTTACAACTGGTGTGTGTAAGGGGGCAGTCTTGGGGGCTGAACCTTCAACCTGTGGGATCTGACTCTCTCTCTGGGTAGATAGTGTCAGAACTGAATTGGAGGACACCCAACAGGTGTCCGCTGTTATATTCTAGCGGATTTTCTCCCTAGTAGGCCTAGCAGTCTTGAGTGTGGGGAGATGGCAGGGGTTGATGCCCCAACCACAATTGTGGATTTCTTCTTTCAGCTGTCTTAGTTTTTGCTTCACATATGTGACAGTCTGTTGTTTGGTTCACAGATATGTGGAGAAAACTCTCCCTAACTGTGTTTTTCTTCTACTGTCACACCATGACAGTCATCAACACAGAAACCTTTCTTCATATCATACAAAGCACAAAAAAGGAATGACATAAATTGTGTTAAATGCAGTCTACTTTTTCCCAAGCTGTATCTTTAAGACAAAAGATATTCAGCAAATAGGACTGTTTGTTTTGTGAGGTGGGGTATCCACTCTCTGGTTACTTAAGAGAAAACCAGAGGATTATCTTTAAGGTGAGGGAAAGGGTATAGAACAGTATTTTTTTTTTTTCTTTTATAAAGGCACAGGGCTCTATCTGTTGGTGCAGTGTTCTGACTTTTGTATTTTTTTCTGATTAATTTAAAACATTAGCTCCAAGTTTTTAATATAGTAGTTTCCCATGAGTCACTGGGCCTTTCTTCTGTGTGAAGATTGTGGTGTGATAGTAAAAGAAAAACACAGTTAGTGAGCATTTTCTCTACGTACCTATGAACCTAAACAACAGACTTTCACATGTCTGCGGCAAAAACTAAGACAGCTGAAAGAAGAAATCCACAAGTGTGGTTGGGCATCAATCCCTGCTGTCTCCCTGCACTCAGGACTTCTAGGACTACTAGCAAGAAAATCAGCAAGAATATAGAAAAACTTAACCACACCATCAACTGACAGGATCTCATTGACATTCATAGCACAGTCTGTCCAACAACAGCAGAATACACACTTTTTAAAGGTCCCGTGAGACATTTACCAAGATAGAGCATATCTTAGATCATAAAACAAATGTTAAAAAATTCAAGAGAATTGAAATTATACAGGCTATGTTACCTGGCCATAATAAAATCAAAGTAGAAATCAAGGCAGAAAGTCAATAGGCAAATCTCCAAACACTTGGAAACTAAACAACAAACTTCTAAATAATCCATGCATCAAAGTGGCAACCTCACAGGAAATTTTAAAAAGACAAGAAAAGAATGAAAATGAAAATACAACATGTTAAAATTTGTAAGATTAGCTAAAGCAGTGCTGAGAATAAAATTGATAGGAGTAAATGCTTACATTAGAAAAGAGGAATGATCTCAAATTACTAATCTAAGTTTCTACTTCAAGAAATTAGAAAAGTTGAGCAAAATAAACTCAAAGGAAGCAGAAAGGAGGAAATAAAAAGCAGAAATTAATGAACTTGAAAACTGGAAAAAGAAAAAATAAAACAAAGTTGATTCTTTAAAAGAATTAATAAGATTAATAACTTTTAGCAAGATTGGCAAATATAAAAAGAGAAAAGACATGAATCACCAACATCAGAAACAAAATAGGGGACACCACAATAGGTGTCTTTAGCTACTAAAAAGATAATTTAAGAACTATAATCAACTTTATGCTCATATATTCAACAAGTTCAAAGAAATGGGATAATTCCTCAAAAACCACGAAGTACTAAAACTTAGCCAAGGTAAAATAGATAATCTGAATAACTGTGTAGATATTTTTAAAAATTGGATTTATAATAAAAATACTCCCAAAAAAGAAATCTCCAGACCCAGATGATTTCATCCAAGAATTTTACCAAACATTCAAATAAAGATTAATGCCAATTCTATGTATGTGTTCCAGAAAATACGAGAGAAGAGAAAATTAGGAAGTTCCCAATTCTTTTTATGAAGCCATCATTACTCTGATACCCAAATCAGCTGAAGAAAGTATGCAAAAAGAAAGCTACAGGCCAATATCTCTCATGAACTTTGGATGTAAAAATCACCAATCAAATTTAATTAATCAAAATCCAACAATGTATGAAAAGACTAAAACACCATGACCAAGTGAGATTTATGCCAGGTAGACAAAGCTGATTCAATATTTGATAAGAAATTAATATAATTTATCATAGCAACAGGCTAAAGAAGAAAAACCATATAATCATAAAAATTGGCATCAAAAAATTATTTAACAAAATTCAACACCCATTAATGATGAAAATAGAAAATCCTCTCAAGTACACTAGGAACAGAGGGAGACTTCCTCAACCTCATAAAGAACATCTATTAAAAAACTACATCAGACATCGTATTTCATGATAAAGACAGAATACATTGCCTTATACGATCCAAAACAAGGCAAAGATTTCTACTTCTATCAGTCTTATTAAACACAGTACTGGAAGTTCTAGCCACTGCAATAAGGCAGGAAAAGGGAATAAAGGTCATGCTCATTGGAAAATAAGAAATGAAACTGTCTCCTTTTTTAGGCAGCATGATTATATGCACAGAAAAATCCCAAAAAAATCTATGAAAAATAAGTTGTCCTCCTTCTGCTGGCTACATTGATCAGGCAAGTGCTGCCAGTTGTTCTTAGGGGTTCTGCTTAAGTGCCACAGGAGATGACAGCACAGAAGCTGAGGCACAGCTTGGGCATGGTAGACCAAGGGGACACCCAACTCCATTACTCCCTAGCTCTATGCCCCTGAACACCTTCCTTGATCCGGCTGAACTTTGGTCCCCTCATCTGAAATGGAGTTGATGATAGAACCCAGAGGCCATAATTGTTGTGCGTGCTAAATGAGAGCAAGTGTGTAGGAAATGTGTCATTGTACTTGCTGCGGGCACCACTGCTATTGCTGCTGTTGTGTGTGATACTGTGCTATTCATTCTGGCACTCCCAGGCACTGCCACTGGAGCCAAGAGACCAGAATTCCCTCTTCAGTGATCCTATGGCTTGTCAGCTCAGTTAATTGCTCTGATTCTCACTGCTTTCATTTATGAAGTGGAGACAATAACCCCTCTCTCATAGGAAGGGTAAGACCAGAAGAGCCTACACTCTGGGTTGGAATAATATTTCTATACAGTGATCAAGAGAGTGTTCTCTGAAACCAGACTCTCTTTAAATCTTGCCTCTATCACTTATTAATTATATGGCTAATTCTTAATTGAGGCCAAAAAAGTGTGTTCTTAATAAAACTATATAGAAGATTAAATTAATTAAAACATGTACAGTCCTTTTGCAAAAGATCAGGTGAAACAGCATTCATGAAAGTGTTTCAGCACTCTGAGAATAACAATAGCAATGGCTAGAAATTAGTGAGCACACCCCACTACCAGCACCAGGCAGAGAGCTTTGTACCTACAACTTTTTACTTAGTCCACATAACCATGAGTTCGTCTCATTTGTGTAGACTGGGAAACAAAAGCCTAGAGAAGTAATTTGCCCAAAGACATAGCTTACAAAGCAATAGAATCCAGGTCTGGACTCTCGGGATCTGACTATTCTAATGCCTTGCAGAGAAAGTAGGCTAGAGAGGGCAGGAATAGCTTGATTAGAGATCACTTCCACTGGCACGATGGGTAAAATCTGATGTGGGAGGCTCTGAGTGCGGCCTGTGATGGCAGAGTGGAGGAGCCAAGAGTCATTCTTGGCCTCACTGTGACTGCCTTCAAACTAACAAGTTGCCTGAGAGATAAGGTTCCATTTGATAGGACGCCAGGTGGGATGTGCATCAAAATATCCATTTCCTTGAAGGATCCAATGATTAGGCTGAGGCAAAATATTTTAGACCATTCCCAGGTCTAAAAATAATTCCATCATCACTTCTAATAAGGACTCAGTCTGGAGTGACGTCACTGTTTCAGGTGCAGAAAAGGAAAGCATGACTGTGTGTCATTGACTTAAAATAGGATTGAGGCGAGAGGGGCAGCTGGGCTCATGGACGTCAAGTGGACAGTTTCTCAGCTGGTATTTCCTATATTTCCTGTTTTGGACAGCAGGTTCCTGCCCTTCTGAGCTGGGGGTAGGGGTGAGGGAGTGTATGTTAAAAAGCTCTGTTGACTTGCTTTTTCTCTTCTCCATGTGTGTTCTTTTCATCAATAATCTGCATTCATTTTTACTGGCTGTTCGTGCATTATCCGGAGACACACTAGTTACAGAAATTAAAACAGGCAACTCTTCCTCTTTCTCCCTAGCTTTATGCTGCAGATCCATGAAGTTTTCTTGACTATCCCTGCCTAGGGTACAGCAAGGAAACCACTATTTGGATAATTTCCCTGATTCCATGGTACCGTGGAAATGGTGGGCTCTCTATATGTCAGGGTATTCTATGTCTATGAAAAGGTATTTCTTTTGAGAGTGAGGGTGGACTGGAGTCTAAGAATCTACCAATTTTTAAAATAATTCAGCTACATTTAAGTCAATGAATTGTATTCAAGACTGACTTTGTAGTGATTTATTCAATGAATTATTTCATTCCAGATAATTTTGAAAGGACTTCTGGTCCAGATAAGACAGCATAGATCCATTTCTCTCTTCTCTCCTCTCAGCTAAGTGCAATTATAATATCTAGAAATAATGCAAGACATAACCAAAGGAGAACTCTGAAAGATGGAAACAGAAAGAGGAACGAGTTAGGGACCCTAAGACTGGAGGAACAATAGAGGTAGGATGTCTTACCATCACTGCATCCAACAAGAGAAGGTGACCTAGGCCTGGTATTACCTGATCCCAACCTGGCACCAAAAGACAGCCAACACAGACTCATTCCTCCCGCTTCCTGGTGAGTCTGGTATTCTCCTCCACGTACACAGACAGACATGTAGGGTGACTGGGTGGTACCAACAATGGGAATCACATCATAACAGGCAATCTAGTTTGGGAAGCACTCTTGGTCTCCATAGGCCTGAGACTCCCTTTGCCCATCTAGAGGCACCAGGTGGCCCAGCCCAAGGAAATTCCCTCAGCCCCAGAAAGGGGCATCAGCAAGGACCAGTGGGAGCTCCAGTAGGCTATAATAGTATGAAGGCTCTGAAATGAAGTTGCCACTGGACCCACAGCCCACTAAACTAGGCTAGGACCTTATGCTAAACCTAAGCCAGGTGATAGCCTGCAAAAAAAAAAAAAAAAAAAAAGAAAAGAAAAAAAGAAAGAAAAAAAAAGACCCAGAGTCTTTTAACATAAAAAACAGGATGTGCAAATACAATGAAAAAACACACATTATACTAAGGATTAGGAAAACTACCTAAGTGAGAAAAGACAAGTGACACCAACACTGAGATGAATCAGATAGTGGAACTGTCTGACAGACTTTAAAACAGCCATTATAAAAATGTTTCAGAAAGCAATTACAAATTCTCTTGAAACAAATGAAGGAATAGAAAAATCTCAGTGAGGAAATGGAAATTATAAAAGAAGAACCAAGTGGAAATTACAGAATTAAAAAATGTAACAATAGAAATTTTAAAAACTTACTGGATAGTAAAATGGATATGACAGAGGATAGAATCAGTGAAACTGAGGAAAGAACAATATAAATTCCCTAATCTGAATAACAGAGACAAAATAGACTGAAAAGCACTATCATGAATGATAATTTTGATCACAAATTAGTAATATTAACCACGCGGAAGATGAGTTGCTAGGTCAGCTTAAGAGAACAAATAGTTTTAGGTGAGTGGCAAATAATTGGAAAATTAAAAAGTTAAGTGATGTCATGTATAATAACATCAACATACAGAGAAATAAATATAATAAAATGTAATTAAAAACTATAAAATCATTTTGAAAAGACATTAAAAGAATCCAAAATATATGTTCATGGAATAAAAGACAATATTTTTATAGTCAGTTCTGTCCAAATTGACCTATAGAGTCAGTAAAATTTTACAACAAATTTTAGTGGAATTTTGTTTATTTTATTTGAGGGATAAACTTTATATTTTATTTGGAAATTTGAAGGACTGAAACAATCTTGAGCAAGAATATTTGTTAAGACTTATTCTGGGCCGGGCGCGGTGGCTCAAGCCTGTAATCCCAGCACTTTGGGAGGCCGAGACGGGCGGATCACGAGGTCAGGAGATCGAGACCATCCTGGGTAACACAGTGAAACCCCGTCTCTACTAAAAATACAAAAAACTTAGCCGGGCGAGGTGGCAGGTGCCTGTAGTCCCAGCTACTCGGGAGGCTGAGGCAGGAGAATGGCGTGAACCCGGGAGGCAGAGCTTGCAGTGAGCTGAGATCCGGCCACTGCACTCCAGCCTGGGTGACAGAGCGAGACTCCGTCTCAAAAAAAAAAAAAAAAAAAAAAAAAAAAAAAAAAAAAAAAAAAAGACTTATTCTGAAGCTTTAGCAAATAAGACAGTATGAGATATGCACAAGCATAGACAAATAGACCAATGGAACAGAAAAGAGAGTACTAGAAAATAGACCATGCATATTCAGTCAGTTGGTTTATGACAAAAGCAATACTGCCATGCAATTGGAATAGGACAGATAATGTTTGCATAGATGTTGCATAGTCTGTTGAATCTTCATACTTAAAAAAAAATGAATCTTGACTCTACCTCACACCACACACACAAATCAATCTATAGAATGTAGATCTAAAAGTGGAAGGCAAAATAACAAAACTTCTAAAAGATAACATAAGAAAATAATTTATGACCTTGGAGTAAAATTTTTTCAAATGTAATACAAAATGTACTAAGCACAAAGGAAAATATTGATGAATTGGACTTCATTAAAACTAAGAACTTCTGCCCAGGTGCAATGGCTCACACCTGTAATCCAACACTTGGGGAGGCCAAGAAGGGAAGATCCCTTGAGCCCAGTGGTTTAAAACCAGTCTGCATAATATAGTGAGACCCCATCTCTACAAAATATTTTAAAAATTAGCAGATGTGGTGGCACACCTTGTGGTCCCAGCTACTCAAGAGGCTGAGGTGCAAGAATCGCTTGAGTCCAGGAGTTTGAGGCTGCAGTGAGCCCCGTTTGCACAAATGCACTCCAAAAATAACAAAAATAAAAATAATAATAAATAAATTTTTAAAACCTAAGAACTTCTGTTTATCAAAAGACACCATTAAGACAGTGAAAATGCAAGCCCTTGAGTAAGAGAAGATATTTGCAAATCATAAACCCAATAAAGGGTTTATACCTAGAATATATGAAGAATTTCCATAAGTCATTAATAACCCAATAAAAAATATGGGCAAAAGATTTGAACAAGCCCTTCACAAAAGAGGTTTTGTAAGTTTCTAATAAATGCTAGCAAGGAAGTGCAAATTAAAGTCATAAGGAGATAACCTTTACAGAGCCACCAGGTTTGTCCAAAATGACAGACTAATAACATGAAGTGCCAGAGAGAATATACAGCAACTACAGGTGCCATCCACTGGCTGGTGGGAGTGTAAATTAGTATAACCATATTGGAAAATTGGCAGGATCTACCACAGCTGAGCATTTGTGTATCTTATGACCCAGAAATTCTACAAAAATGTTCATGACTCTCTAGCTATAGTAACCAAAGACTGGAAACAATCCAAATTTCTATCAACAGTAGAATGGATAGGTATATCACGATGTACTGAGCAATGAAATTAAAGGACCTAATGCAACACACAGTAACATGGATGAATGTAATAAACATCATGTTCAGTAAAAGAAGCCAGAAAACCAAGAGGGTGCCCTGATGGCTCCATTTACATGAAGTTCAAGAACAGACAAAGCTAATCAATGGGGTCAGGAGTCAAAGTGATAGTTATTTTGGGGATGTGACTGGTAGGGGCACAAGTGGGGCGCCTGGGGTGTTGGCAATGTCCTACTTCTTGACCTAGTCAGTTGTTTCTCTAGTTTGCCTCCTTTGTGAAAATTCATCAATATATTCTGGTTATTATTTGTGTACTTTTCTCTATGTATCTTTTACTTCAGTAAAGAGTTTACTGAAAAGAATATACTTGGGTTTGGAGAGTTGAAAACACCCACAATATCTTCATTGACTCACAAAGAATATTTTACATGATGTTTAAAAACTTTAGCAGCTAAAGTGTTGTTATCTCATTCTGAGCTGATTACAGATTATAGATTAGTAGGAAAGTAAGTGGGCTACTTGTTTAAAGATGGTCTACGTTAAGTACCCTGATATCTTCTTTTCAAAGAGAGGTCAGTCTTCCTTTCAGCATCCTGTTCACCTGGCTGCCCACATACCTCATGGACCTTACAGAGCTTGGTTACGCTGACTCTAGACCTCTCAGCTCTTGTACTGATCCTCCCAGCTGCTCTATTCCAATGCCATGACCCGATCTGGGGACTAGGGAGCCTAGGCCACAGTCAGCCCTTCCTTGTCACTGTACAACTCACCTGGTAACTTGTTTTTTGTTTTATTTTAATTCCATGCTGATGTACTCTGACGTGGAGAACTGAAGACAGAATTATTTCAGGATTTCCTCTCTCTTGTTCTGAAAATGTCTAAAGAGCGTTTGCTGAGTTGCTTTGTTAAAATAACCCTGACATTTTTTTTTAAATGAACAAAGTGGCTCTAACATGGAAGGTAGATACACTGAAGGAAAGAGCCCTTAAACAGAAGGGGCTAGTTTATTTCATTATGAGATGTCCAGGGCTTTCCAGTCCCTTAGTTCTGTCAGTGAACAGAGTGAGAGGTAACAATGAGCTGTACCTTTTTACAAACCCTCTCTGTGTAGTCCCACCATCTCTCCTTCTCAGTAGGTTGCCGAAATTATGTTAAAGTCAGGTGGGGACTTCTAGAATACCCACTGTAACCCCCTTGTTTGGATGATATTGAGGCCAGGGAGGGGAAAATAACTTGCAAGTTGAGCAGTAATAACACAAATCCCACAGGACAGCTGGCAGTGACCCCACACTAGGGATTTGAAAACAAAGTGAGGTCTTGTTGTTCCCTTGGTTCCTCTTCTTTACTTCCTGCTATCAGATTCCAGAAGCTTCCCTAGGAGGCGGCAAGAGGCAGTCTCTGCTTCCTCCCAGGAGGAAATTGGCCACAGGAAGTCCTCATTTGGGATGGACCGGAGGAGAGAGGCAGTTGTGTGGAAAGGGCAAAGCTTGAAAATACTCAAGTCCTTGACTGGGCTTGCAGAAGGATATAGCAAAAAGTAAAGAGCTTGGGTTCTGGAGGCACAACCTGTAGGTTCAAATCTTACCTCCACTTCTTAACCTCTCAGAGCCTCAGTGTCCTCTACTTGTGAAGTAGGGATAACAGGCATATTCATTTCTTGGTTTTGCTGTACAAAATGAATAGCATGTGAAACATGTGATGCTGAGGCAGTGTAAGTCATGAGGGCAGATGATCACCCCTCTTTAGGAGCCATTCTTCCAAAATCTTAGGTGAGTGAAAAAGAAGCAGAGATAGCTTTTCACACTTGGGCATGGAGGCAGAGTTCATCTGTTGCCTGAGCTAACACTATACTATTCAGCCTCAGTGAAACTCTGACCCCAGGGCAGGACCAACTAACTAGGTGGCACAGTGATGAAAAAGGGAGAGTCTTCTCAGTGGAGCCTGGTCTGGGTAGAGATGTCAAAGGCAAACCAGCACCTCCTTGACTTGTTGGCTCTAGGTGATAATGCTAACCTGAACTGAAGGGACAGCCCTTCTATGGAGTGGACAGGGGCAGCCAGAGGTGTTCTGAAAACCAGGGAAGTCTCCTCACTGGAAAACATTTCTTCCTGGGATCTGTCAGTTGACGGCAGAAGTGTTCATTGTTAGAGAGCCATTTCTTTGGCTTATTAATTGGTCCTCTGTTAGCCAGTCAAGAATACTGTACCCAGCACAGATATCCTTGAGAAATAAAGGAGAAATGAAGTCTTTCCTAGATAAGCAAAAACTGATGGAATTTATCACCACTAGACTGACCCTACAATAAATGCTTAAGAGAGTCCTACATCTGGAAGCAAAAGGGCTATATCCACCATCATGAAAACACAAAAGTATAAAACTCATTGGTAAAGCAGACACACAAATAAGAAAGAGAACGGAACCACATGTTATCACTACAGGAAACAACCAAACTACAAAGATAAACAAAAGAAAGAAACAAAGAAAGAAAAAGAAAGAAAGAAAGAAAGAAAGAAAGAAAGAAAGAAAGAAAGAAAGAAAGAAAGAAAGAAAGAAAGAAAGAAAGAGAAAGAAAGAAAGAAGGAAGGAAGGAAGGAAGGAAAGAAAGAAAGGAAAGAAAGAAAGAAAGAAAGAAAGAAAAGAAAAGAAAAGAAAGAAACAAAGAAAGAAGAAAAAGCAAGAAATAAAGAAAAAGAAAGAAAGAAAGATTATATAAAATAATCAGAAAACAATTAAAACGACAGGAATAAGTCCTCATCTATCAATAACAACTTTGGTAAATGGTTTAAATTTCCCAGTTAAAAGATATAGACTGGCTGAATGGATTTTAAAAGTGACCCAATTCTATGCTACCTACAAGAAACTAATTTCACCTGTGAAGACACACATAGAAAGTGAAGGGATGAAAAAAGATATTGCATGCAAACAGAAACCAAAAGTGTGCAGAAGTAGCAATACTTATACCAGACAAAATAGATTTTAAGTCATAAAACATAGAGAAAAAGAGATAATTATATAATGATAAAGGGATCATTTGAGTAAGAGGATATAACAATTATAAATATACATATACTCAACACTGGAGCACCCAGATATAAAAAGAAAAAAATATATATAATTAGAGCTAAAGAGAGACAGATGCTTATACAATCATAGTTTGGGACTTCAAAACTCAATTTTCAGCTTTGGAAAGATCACCTAGACAGAAAATCAACAAGGAAACATGAGACTTATACTGCACTAGAGACTAAATGAAGCTAATAGGCATTTACAGAACATTTCATCTAGTAGCTGCAGATCACATTCTTTTCTCTTCAATATATGAAACATTCTATAAGATAGACCATATGTTAGGCCACAAAACAAGCCTCAACAAATTTTTGATAATTGAAATCATATCAAATATGTTCTCAGACCACAATCGAATAAAACTAGAAATCGATAACAAGAGGAACTTTGAAAACTGTACAAATACATGGAAATTAAACAACATGCTCCTGAATGACCAATGGGTCAATGAAGAAATTAAGGAGGTTGAAAAAGTTCTCAAAACAAGTGAAAATAGAGCTGCAACATACCAAAACCACCAGCATTTTGTTTTTAGCAATAATATGTTTTTAAATTAGATGTGTATATTTTTTAGACATAATGCTATTACACGCTTATAGGCTACAGTACGGTATAAGCATAACTTTTATAGTCACTAGGAAACCAAAAAATTTATGTGACCCACTTTATTGCAATATTCACTTGATTGCAGTGGTGTGGAACCAAACTGGCAATATCTCAGAGGTATGCCTATAGTTAACAAGAATTTATTGCATATGTTCACAAAGCTGGAAGAGAAGATTTTGAATATTCTCAGCATGAAGAAATGATATATCTTTGAGGTGATGTATTTCTAATTACCCTGATTTGATCATTATATGCATGTACTGAAATATCACTCTGTACCCCATAAATATGCGCAATTATTTTGTGTCAACTAAAAATAAAAGGAAAAATAAAAGGCAGAGCCCCCTGGGAGGAGAAGACTAATTAGGCTTAGTGATTGCTAATTCTGGGAGTTGCATGCAAGCAGGTTTTAAAGAAGGCAGAAAGCTTAAGGATGTGGATGTAAAAGAAAATTACAATGACAACACAATTTACAGAAATCACTCAGCCACCTGGAGGACTCCAATTTCAAATGTGCCATGCTTCGATATTTCCTTACATTTTGTGCAATGACTTTTCTGCCATCTCCTGTGAACCTCTGAGCAATCCTGTAAAGCAGGGATCATGCCCATTTTGCAGATGAGGAAACAGAGTGCCCATGGCCTGCCCATGGTTCCAGAATGCAGACCAGTCATCCTTGGGAGATGGGGTGTCTGGTCCAAGCACATCCAGTCTCACCTCTGCTTTGTGTCGCAGGTGGGGAGGGGTCACTGAAGACAAAGGCTCCCTGTGGATGTAGGAAGGGTCTGCCCACCAGGAGAGCTGGGAGGGGAGGAGTCTTATTCAGGCTGGCAAGGTTAAGCCTGGTTAACCACTTAAACCTAGAGTTAACTAGCAAGGGGCACAGGTGCCTGCCTCAGAGCATTTGTCTCTGCCTGGAGTGTTTGGCTAGAGGTCCTGAGAGTGTGGACCCTCGGACCCTTAGGTCTCCGCTGCCACATTTCCAAAGGTCATGATCATCCTAGAACACACAGGTGCTCTTTGCCCTTCACCCTGCCTAATTTTTGTTAAGAGTGCTTCTGATGGCTTCTGGTCTGTAATCTGCCTCTGTCTCTGCCCTGACAACTCCTTGCTCTGTCTCAACCTGAAACTGTGCCTGCCATGGGGTGGGTGTTCAGTAGCCAATGCCTGCCATGGGGTGGGTGTTCAGTAGCCAACTGATGAGTGGATCAATGAATAAATGAGTAGATAAATGAATGGGCAGGAAAGCTCCTCCTGTCACTCTCCACACGGACATGTAGGAGGTGTTGGAGGGACACAAGTTAATGGAAGTCGGTCACTTAGTTCTGATAAAACAGAGTAGATGGTTTTCTTAGTAAGAGATCTTGAGGGCCCTCTGTGAAGCCTCTTGTGGAACCAGTGAAGTACCTGAAAGGCAAGGATTGGGCAAATCAATTCCTTCTGGTCATGGAGGAGAAACTCTTCCAGGGCTGATGTTAACGCTGCATTTTAACGAAAGTGCCTTTTCAGGCTTATAATTGGATGACATCAGCTATATTTCTGCTTTTGCTTCCAGAACTTAGTGTGATTCCATTTTAAGAGACTAAGAAGAAAAAGCAATTTTTAGACTCTCATAAGAATGCTAGCAACAATGGCAATAGCTAACGTCTCTGCAGCACTTAGAAAAGCCTGTCCCCCTGCCAAGAGCTTGACATGTGCTATCTCATTCAATCCTTGCAACAAACAGCCCCTTGTATAGATGAGAAAACTAAGGCCTGAGCCAGCTGGCCACTCATCCATCACAGTCTCCTTTCCTTTCCAGTGTTGGGGGCAGCTCACAGTGGACTGTAGGGTGCCACTGGGCATCAGCCTGGCAAGGTAGCAGGTCATCTCATTTTTCTCTTTTCTGGAGGGTGAGGTTATCCTGCAAAATGGAGGTCATGGGGCCTTCTGCCCTGGAACTTCTGCCTCGTCCCTGACATCCTGTGTGTTATCCCAGGCTGCTCTGGTCCAGTTCTGGCTTCACTTTCTTAACATATCAGATGCAAGAGAGGCCTGGCTTGCTAACTCCTGTCTCCCTGCTCTGCTGCATTCCCTTCCCACGCAGTGCAGGAACTGACTCGTTCTTACATCTGTCAGATGGGCTGCCACCTACCTGGGAGTTTTCATGACATGTCCTGGGATCTTACGCCAGAGGCTCAGTGCCTGGCAGAGTGAACACTTAGTAAGCTGCAGTTGCCCTGAAATATTTTCCTGTTGCTGATTCATTTCCTCATCTGTGGACACCATATTCCAAACTTGCTGTGCCACCCTCTAAGGGGACAAGTTCTTTCCTAGGAGTAGACACCAGGAGGGAGGAAGCCCGTGTCGTGGGGACAGCCACACAGGCCAGACACAGGTGTCACTCCCTGCAGGGACAGCCTGCGGGCATCAGGCCTCCCAGGAGCTCACAGGCAGGACAGGACCATTTCAGACTCATTTCAGCAGTGTGTGGACAGAACCCCACTGAGAAATGCATGCATGAGACCTGGAATCTGTTGCTGTCTTGTCCTGAGGTTCCTTTCACTGGATGCTCATCAGGGGAAATTCTCCCTCCGGATGCTGATGTGGGGAGAAGGGCCAACTAGTTCTAACCTCAAACTCATCCCAAACTTATTTTCTCCCCACTTGAGATAGTTGTCAGGAGATCCCGAGTTCTCACCTTTCTTCTGCTCTTCCCTTGTATGTGACCTTAGGTAAGTTGCTTAATCCCTCTGAGACTCAGTTTCCTCTCTTGTAGCTGCAGGACGATGGGCTGGGCTCTATTCTAGATCAATGAGACTCACACCTGCCCTGTGGCATCACTCGGGAACAGTTGCTGAGCAGGCTGCAGTCCAGACCAATACATCACAATCCGTGGGAGTGGGGCCCAGGTGATTCCCAAGCACTGGAAGGGTTGGAAATTCAGGCAGATGGTTTCTGCCTTAAATTCCATCTATGAAAGCCAAAGCACTCTATCTACCACCACCACCTCCCCTTCCCATCCTTGTCTCGTTTGCTGCTGATTTCTCTCCTGACTCAAGAACAAGTGTGTTTAAGCCCCAAATCACTGAAAATGGGAAGCTGTCTATTTCCCTTCTGTACCAGCTCCCACATGTGTCTGGACACAGACTCTGCCAGGGAAGTCCCCTCCCATAGGGACTGCGGGCCTCCAGAGTTGTATGGACAGGACTTGAGGACATCCAAAGCCCCCACAAGAGATGATGACAACAAAACTCTGTGTTAAAGAGTTTCCAAGATGAAAAACTCCTGCCCGTCAGTTATCCTTCTCAGACACTGATTTTGTTTGTTTGTTTTCTGGCTAGAGATGATTATTCCCACACAGGAATGACAGACATTCCCTCTGTTCTTCGTCTGCTGGTCCCGGGTGTCTCTTGCATCAGTGGGCATGCAAAGTATCAACTTTCTTATTTCTCCATTTTCCCTCTTGCCTTGCATCTTTCTTCCTGCTTCCATTTCTAATTTCTTGGACCCTTTGTCTTTCTCTTCATCTCCCTCTTCATTCTTCACACAATGTTTATTTAATTTTGGATGTTCTCTTCTGGCCAAAAGTTGACTTGATCCAGACCAAATGGAAATATATGTGATTAAATCTGTTCTCTGCGGAGATGGACTAAATAAAAGAAATATCAATGCCAGATATTGTCGTGACGATGAAATGTTAGGGCAGAGGGTACCAGGAAGGACAGGCCTGGTTCACAGAAACGTGCCATTCATCCATGGCATATGCAGCACAGACTAGGCAGAGGCATGACGTTCCAACCTTCTCCAACCCACTGTTTCTCAGTGTGTCCCCTGGACTGGTAGTATCAGCATCACCTGAGACTTGTTAGAAATACAAATTCTCAGGCTCCATCCCAGACCAACTGAATCAGAAATGCTGGGGGTGGGGTCCAGAAATCTGTTTTAACAAGCCCCAGAAGACTGATGCCTGTTGAAGTTTGAGCACCACTGCTTCGAGTGCATAGATATTTTGCTTGCTATCACTGAAAGATCACTTGACCTCTTTGGAGAGGGGCATGGGGGCCTCCCAGATATTCGAGGAAGGCTGAGCAGGAGGATAAGGTGAGCTGAGGAAAGGGGAGGGAGCAACGGGGTATTCACGGCGGGGGAGCCTGAGATGGTCCCTTAAGGATTTGCATTGGTTAATGGGCAGACTGGTGCAAAAGAGGTTGAATTGAAGAGTTAGGAAACTGGGGGAATTCAATTCAAAGAAGAATTCTTGTTCACAAGGTCAATTCTTATACTATTTAAATAAATTAACTCCAGTAGGTTCTATAGCAAATGCTAAGTGAGGTAACCGCTGGTTTCTAAATTATTACTGATAATCTGAGAAAATTATTTCTTTGAAAAAATTGCAGAACTTTCAAATATACAAACAACTCTAGAGAGTAACATAACAAATGCACTTAATAGGGACAACATTTAACACTTAATAGAGAACATTTTACTCTATTGGCTTCAGATCTTGTTTTGGCTGCAGCTTGATTCCTGTAGCCCCCATCCTCTCTCATCCCCACCTGTCCGGGGTCCTCAGCCTCATCTCACCACCCTGAGGCGGGTATAGAACTTCCTGTCCAGTGTTTAGAATTCTATGCATTTATCTAAAAGCAATATAGGGTATTGTGTGCTGGGTTTTATATGCTGATGTAAAAGGAGTTGTTCTGCAATCTGCTTTCTTCTCTCCATGTTATTGAGCCCTATCCTGGTGCTACCTGTGGACATGGCTTGTTCTCATTGCTGGGTGGTATCCATCTCATGGACGCTTTCTCATCATCACGGGCATATAAGTGAAGCTCCTCTCCAGGATTTCCACGTGGTTGTGTGGGAGACAAAGTCCTGAAAGTGGGACATCACCTTTAAATATATTAAAGACAGTCCAATTTAATTGGGAAAGTCTCCAGACTCAGCTGGAGCTACATAATCTGTTTCTCTAAGAAAGAATTTTTCTGTCCATAAACTCATTGTGTTAGTCCATTCTTGCATTGCTATAGAGAAATACCTGAGACTGGGTCATTTACAAAGGAAAGAGGTTTACTTGGCTTACAGTTCTGCAGGCTGTACAGCAAGCATAGTGACTTCTGCTTCCGGGGAGGCCTCAGGAAGCTTCCAATCATGGCAGAAAGCAAAGGAGAACAGGTGTCTTACACAGCAGGAGCGGGAGCAGGAGCAAGAGAGAGTGAGAGGGGAGGTGCTTCACACTTTTCAACAACCAGATCTCGAGAGAACTCGCTATCATGAGAACAACACCAAGAGGGTAGTGCTAAACTATTCATGAGAAATCCACCCCCATGATCCAACCACCTCCCATCAGGCCCCACCTCCAACACTAGGGACTACAATTTGACAAGAGATTTGCTGGGGATGCAAATCCAAACCCTATAACTCATTCTTTTCTTCCTTCAATCATTCAACCGACAATTGCTGAGCAACTTCTGTAGGTCAGGCACTGTGCTGGGGGCTGGGAACCAGTGGGAGTAAATCTTATGGGTCTCTGCCTTTGTGGAGATTCCAGAGTAGGGCTACCCAGATGTTCTTGCATTGTGCACAGTGCAGAGACAGGAGGCTCCGGGATATTCTGGCCTAGGCAACTCTAACCCTGAAAAATGAACAAGCCCATCACATTCTATTCATGTGTTTATAGTTTACCTGAAACCTCAGCTACTCCACAGAATCAGATCTCCCCGCAGCTGCCAAAAGTGTCCCAAGGGTTAGCACTGACCAGCTTGCTGGGTTTGGAGGAACCACAATGCACCTGGTGCAGCACTCTTCCTGCTAGCTGCTCTGAAGTGAGCTCCTACTGATTCTATTCAGTTGGACACTCACATTCAGTGAGTCCAGGAGTTTTTCATGCTTTGAGCATTTTTAAGAGTCTGCTATTTGCCCAATTTTGTGAGGGGCACTCAGGATGTATCAGTGGTTCAGGCTGACTTGGTTCCTGCACAGGGGAAGACCCACAAGACCAGTACCCAATGCAGGGATGGCATGGATGGTAGGGGAGGCTTGGAGGCCCTAACCCACTCTTGAAGGGATGACAGAAGCCTCCCAGGCTGGCATGGGAAGGATGAAAGGAGCAGACAGGCCAAGGTAGAGGGAAGTGAGTCCCAGTTTGAGCAAAGGGCTGGAGCAAGAGAGAGCCTGGTCTCAGCAAGGATCTGAAAGAACCTCAGGGCAGGGGCCAAGGGGTAAGGGTGGCAGGGCAGAGGCTGTGCCAGAAAAGGTGAGCCTCACTCATCCTAAACTCTGTTCTCGATTTGGGGTGGAAGTGTCCCTGGAAAGGCAGGTCAACAAAGGAAGGAGCATGAGCCAATTCTCACCACACCCCTTGTGCTTCAAGTCCTCTCTTGGGTCGGTTGGTGCCATACAGGGACCCACGCTTGAATGGACTTCCCTTCCCACCTTTCAAACCTCTCCTGTCACTGAGGGGGGTACACTACTGGAGCCTGGCAGAGGGAGCCTGTGCTCAGGGGTTATGCACAAACCTCACACCCATGTTTATAAGGCCTTTCCAAATGCTGGCCCAGTTGGTGGCACCAATCCTTGTCCTTCCATGTAGCCAATAGTGGGCTAGTTGGCAGGTGCATTGCAGGCGCTCAGGGCTGTAGACAATGCAGGCTTTAATCCCATGAGTGGGGTCAGTGCCAAGTCTAGAATTCAAGGATGACTCTTCACCCAACTGACACTCTTACCCAACAAACCAATGAGAACAACTTGAGATCTGGAGGCCCCGTACTTGGTATCTGTCCACTCTTGCATTTGAGTAAGGAAGTGGAGGTCACAGGCTCACATCATAAACTTTGTACTTTATTTGAAACACTTTTGTGGCTCTGTTGGTAGCTCCAACACCATACTTAAGCTTACTTCAAAATGGCTTATACATCTCTATTTTCCTTGAAGTACGCATACAGATAAAAAAAGATGGGGTGATTTTTTTTTTTTTTTTTTTTTTTTGAGATGAGGTCTCGCTCTGTCACCTAGGCTGGAGTGCAGTGGCACAATCTCAGCTCACTGCACCCTCTGCCTCCCGGGTTCAAGCAATTCTCCCACCTCAGCCTCCCAAGTAGCTGGGAATACAGGGGCATGCCACCACACCTGGCTAATTTTTGCATTTTTAGTAGAGATGGGGTTTCACCATGTTGGCCAGGCTGGTCCCAAACTCCTGACCTCAGGTGATCTGCCCGCCTCAGCCTCCCAAAGTGCTGTGATTACAAGCGTGAGCCACTGCACCCGGTCAAGATGGGGTAATTTTGATGTCCAGATACAAGTTGTCATTTACGATGACAGCTTTGATTGTCATTCTGTGAAGTCCTGCTGAATATTAAAAGCTTACAGAAAGCAGCTTTTCTCCCCAAGGCAAAAAAAGCCCTTCGATCTGTGGTGGGACTTTGCAAAAAGCTGAGCTGCCACTCAAACAAATAACTCCCTGCTAACTGCAAGTTTCTGTCTTGTTTATGGAGGGCCTGTTGAGAAGGCCCTCCAAACCCTTGGTTCCAGGGTCTGACGAGGGGAATCTGTCATCATTCATTGCAAACTCCATCTCCACCCACTGGGCTGAAGACCTGTCCAGGGATGGACCAAGAACTTCCTCTGGGGTGGCTGTGCTCATGGACGCTAATTTGATAATTTCCAACCTCCCTCATTACCAAGATCCCCTTCCTTCACCTGTGAACGCCAAATTCCATCTTCTTCTCTTCCCTTCTGTGTGACAGAGTGGGGAAAGATGGGAACTGAGGGAAAGCAGAGGAGAAACTCAGTCCCTTGAGAGACGGGAGCTGATGGGAAGGAGGTAGAAACTTGGTCCTTTAGCCAGGAGGCTCTGCAGGCTGATCTAAGGTGATTTCTTTCTTTTTGGAAAGCTCCTATTTCATGGAGTGAACAGGTCCAAGGACTGCTCTGGACCACTTGGTGATCCCATGGGCCGGAGTGGGGGTACAGGACCCCAAATTAAGTGTGTGGAGGGGACTCTGAAGCAGGTGTGAAAACCAGGAGAGGCGGGAGGAAAGACAAGGGCAGTGCGTCAAGACCACAGAAGCGGGCCCGACTGGCCTTCCCACACAGTTACTTGAACTGAGCTCTCTATAAGTACACATGTGCACACACCAAGAATAAGCTGGACAAATGGCAGCAGAAAGAGAAAGAACAAAAAAGAGAGTTGGCGAATACATCCATAATCACTAACGCAGCCCTGGAAAGAAAAGCAAAAAGAAAAGGCAAACACCGTGGTGTGCAGCTCTTATTGTCTAATAAAATAAAATATACCAATTCTTTGGAGAATTTATTTTTTCTGGAAATAAATTCTTGGAAGAATTTATGCGACAGAACACCCCAGGGGAACATCCTTGTGTTGGGAAGGAGGCCACCTCGTCTGGCGGCCTCAGGCATTCCGATGATGCAGGGGAGGGGCCCAGGCAGCTGTGCTGGTCCGAGGGGCTCCAGGGAGAATGAGCTGTATCCTTGGCCAGAGGATGTTGCACGTCCTCTGGGGGGATATGATGGGAGAATGATGGGGGGAGTTGGGGATATGCCCCCCAGGGATTACAAGTGGAGGCTGGGGACTAGCACGGTCAGTTCATTGTCGACTATGTCCTGCCCCAGAGACAGGGCACAAGCCCATCCTTAGGGACCCACATGAAGAGGGGAGGCAGGAAGATTCAGGCATGCTCTCTGGCCTAGACTGGCTGAAGGAGGGAGATTTTAATGGTTGGCATAGGTGGTGAGGGGTCCACCAAAGGTAGGAGCGCATCCCTGGGGCTCTGGGAGGAAGAAGCATCAGGACTGCAGCTCCGGCCTCTTCAGGCTCAGGGTCCTAGGGTAGAACAAGGCTGGAAAAGTGGTGCACAGAGGAAAGAAAGAAAGATGGGAAGGGAGAATGGACAGGGAGGAAGGAAGGGAAGGAGGAAGAGGAAACAGAGGGAGAAAGACATGGAAAGCTGAGAGGACAGAGGGAAAGGCAGAAGGTAAAGGAGGCACGGCCAAGGCTGTAAGGAGGAGTTCTGCTTTTATTCTGCTGTCTGGCTTCATGCCATTGCATGGCGCCCTGTAAAATAAAGATGGTACCTCCCAGGGCTATTGGTTTTTATCTTAGAGGACCCTGCGGGGAGATGTGGAAAGCTGTTCAAGTTGCAAGCCTTGGGAGCTGACTTTCATGATGATTGCCGTCTAGGGCTGTTCAAAGTTAAGATGACAGATTGGCAGAGTGCAGGAAGGTGAGAGAGTGTTGGGGAAGTTGTCCATACAGGGGACCATGTAGGGTTTTGTTGGGAAGATAGACCTGGGTGGAAGTGAGACTGGTGGGTACCACAGATGATTCTAACTCCTGCACCTTCCCTTGTCCTTCCAACAAATGCATCACGCATGTAACACAGTCATAAAAGCTTGCAGGGAGGAGAAAAGAGAGATATAAATAGACCAAGGGAGACAGGGTGGAAGGCCTTGCTGTGGACAGTGAGGGAAGGAGGTCCTGCCTCTCAGCCACTGCCCTCAAGGCTGCTTGAAGCTCCCATTCTGAGATGCCCACCTGGCTGAGAGGCTGCTGCTTCTCTGTTCCCCAACTTCTCCATCTGCTGGTGCAGCTCGGCCTTGCTGTGCTAGGGGGGAACCCACTGGGAGGGTCTTGGCATCCCCAAACGGGGCCGTCCTGCTCAGACATTGGGTGGATGTGGAGGGAGCTCAGCCCTTATTCCTCCCCAAACTCAAGTCTCCAGGACAGCAAGTCTCCCCACTCCACCAGGAGAGAGACAAGGAGAGCTAGGCAGCTGCCTCCACCAAGCCTTCTCCCAACCACGGTCCTTCACTTCTACCAGGACAGGACAGCCCAGCCTCCCAGGTCCCGGGAGGACTCAGCATGACCAAGGCCACCCAAGAGGAACCACCAGCCTATCCCTGAAAAAGCAAAGACACTTTGGGAAACAGAAGAGTGTCTTAAAAGATATCAACTTTGACTCAGAGATTTCAAGAAGACGCTCTATCCAAAAACCAAAGAAGAAGTGTCAAAGCTGTGGTAAATGTTTGAAAGAACAGCCACCTTGATCACATTTTGAGTAAATTGTGAATTCCCTCTCCCTGGCTCTTCCTCATTCTTCTGTATCCTCCCCATTTCTTTACTGAATTTATAGCAGACTGAATTTGGAAGTGGATTTGAATGTTTAAATATATGAGACACTCTTTGTTACTTTGGAATGTGTAAGGTATTAATATTCTTACATTTTGATTTTTTAAAGGTTCACAGAAAACTGCAAGTTTCATCAGGAAAAAAGTTATCTAGTTCTATTCAAAATAACATCTTACGGAAACTTTCAGGGTTTCACCAGACAAAATGTCCCAGGCTTTGGTTTTGCAGTTGGTGTCTACAGCTGAGCATAGTCCTTGAAGTAATCATGACTCAGGTTATTCAAAATAAACCCTTCAAGAATTGCAAACTCTCCTCTCAGCGCATGCCCTGTGACCTCCATGTCCCTCCATTACATCTGCTCAGAGTAAGGCCTAATGCAACTGACTCATGGGGGAACCACAGGCAGCAAATGGCCAGAGTTCATACAGAGGGATGAGTGCACTTCACCTGCAATGTGACTCAGCAGGCCAACAGATGCTATCAGGGAAGAGCACTAAAAATCAAAGGGTGGCTCGCTGCATCTCGGCATCTGTCCGTGAGAAACATGATGCCGTGGTTATTTTGTGATTTTGGTGGTAGGCTGCTGGTCAGGTGTCTCCAAGCAAGTTGGTCAAAATGGAAACAGTTGTTTCTTTGAGCAGGCAGGGGTCAAGGCTGGTCTGGAAAAGGCCTAGGCAGCTGCACCCTCTTGAGCCACTGGCCAGCACCTGTGCCCTGTTTGGGGCTTTCCTCTGCCCCCAGGAGACCCTTCTCCATGCGGGTGCTGCGTGGCACCAGGCATGAGTCTGAAGCTCCTTCTGCCACAAGCACCCTCATTATTTGTGATTGTGCAAAAAGGGAAGTCTCTGCCAAGAAACTAACCAAATGTTAGTGCCTGTTCTCAGGACTTCCCATAACCCTGCTCTGCTTGGATTCCTTTCACCCACTTTGAAAGCAGCCAAAGGGTTAAGTCATCCTAGGTGCATCTCAAAGCATCTCAAAGCAGGGCTGTGAGCAGCAGGAGTTTGAGCTTTGTTGCAGTTGCAAGTTGAGTGTGAGAAAAGACATTCAGGCACAGCTTATCTTTGAATACACACACAGGAGTATCAGGAGCAGTTAGAGATAAACAGCTGGCTAATAAGCGTGTGTAAAGATGCTCAACGTCATTGGTCATTAGGGACAGGCAAATCAAAACCACAGTGAGACTCTGCTTGACTCCCATTAGGATAGCAGCAATACAAAACAAACAAAACAGAAGATAATTAGTGTGGATGAGGATGTGGAAAAATTGGAAACTTCAGATATTGCCGTTGAGAATGGAAAATGGTACAGCTGTTTTGGAAAACAGTTTAATATTTCCTTAAAAAGTTGAACAGAGAATTAGCACATGACCCAGCAATTCCATTTTAATGTTTGGACTCCAAAGAATTTAATGTTTAATGTTTGGACTCCAAGGACTCCGACAGAGACTAGTATGCCAATATTTATTGCAGCATTATTCACAATAGCTAAAAAAGTGTAAACAACTCAAGTGTCTGTTGGCAGATGAACAAAGTGTGGTAGGTACACACAATGGAATACTATTCAGCCATAAAAAAGAATCAAGTTCTTATATATGCTACAACGTGGATGAACCTTGAAAACATGCTAAGTGAAATAAGCCAGGTACAAAAGGACAAATATTGTATAAAAACACTTATATAAGGTACCTAGATTAGTCAAATTGGTTGAGACAGAAACTAGAATCGAGGTTGCCAGGGGCTGGGGAGAAGGGAGGATGGGGGGAGTTATTGGTTAACGGGTACAGAGTTTCAGTTTGAGGTGATGAAAAACATTTTGGAAATAGTGGTGCTGGTTGTACAACATTGTGAATGTACTTAATGCCACTGCATTGTATACTTAAAATAAATGGGTTAGGGGCATTTATGGATTTTCCTTTCATAGTAGGTCACTAAGAACATGGTGGGAGGAGAAGCCACTGCTTTTGTAGACCCCAACTACCCCAGAGCTTCATTCCTCACCAGGATGAATGACAGGATTCTGGACTAGAGCCACCTTGCCTGAGCCACCAGGGCATCCGGGGGATCCCTGTAAGCAGGGTCAGGGTGAGCACCCAGGTTCCACAGGGCTCTGTCCTGGGCAGGCCAGCAGATGCAGTGATTGCAGATCCTCCTTGTACAAATGGAACAGGCACGTGCATTTGCAGCACACCCAGAACTCCTGGTCACTAGTGTACTTTGAAGGATCAGTTGTCTCCCAGGCAGGGAAGGTCCCCCAGATATAAAATACTCACCCATTTAGAGGAATGACAACAGCAAAGGAAACTATATTCTGCTAATTTACTGGTAAGAGAGGAAAAACTCTGTCATGCATACACAGACAGGGGCTCTGCCAAAAGAGAGAGGCAGCAGATACAGATATTAGCAAATGACTGTCCTCTCCAGAAGAAACACACCGGCCAGGAACCGCCCTCACACCTGTAATCCCAGCACTCTGGGAGGCCAGGTGGTAGGATGGCTTCAGATCAAGAGTTTGAGACCAGCCTGGGCAACATGGCAGACTCCGTCTCTACAAAAAATGAAAAAAAAAAAAAAAGAAAAAAAAATAGCTCAGTGTGGTGGCACACACCTGTAGTCCCAGATATTCCAGGGGCTAACCAGGAGGATCTCTTGAGCCCAGGAGATGGAGGCTGCAGTGAGCTATGATCCTACCATTACGCTCCAGCCAGGGCAACAAAGCAAGACCCCATCTCTTTTAAAAAAAAAAAAAAGAATGAAAAAATGAAAAGAAAAAAGAAACACACCATTTCACCTGCTTGAAGGCCAGTGCTTCTCTTTGTTGTGCCCCATGACACTATACCCAGGCCACTGCCAGGGACCCTGGGGCGCTTATAGTGGCTTACTGAAGGCTAGACAGTATCCCTTGGCAGTTCCAGTTAGGATTTTATCATCATGAGAAAGAGGCGTCAGCTCGCTCAATGGAGCAAACTGGAAGGTAATGAGGGGCTCAGGGAACTTGTCCTGGGAAGGCAGGAAGCACAATCCTGTCTCATGGCAGAGGCCATCAGTCCAGGGTCCCAGCTGGACCTGCTGACCCTCTGTCCCTGTCTCACTCATTGAAGATGCCGCCCCTTGGGTGGGGGCCTGTGAGCCAGGGTTACGTCACCTACCCTACCCTGTGTGACCACAGGCAAGGATAGACAGGATTTCACTTCCTAGACTTCCACGATGGAGGCCAGGCACTAAGATTATTCTGCCACCGACACCAAACACAGTGGGGGAAAAGCCATCCCCAAAAGGAAACTGGGGGCCAATAGGCAGGGGTGGATGTGGGGCACCCCAAAAACCAACACACAGCCACCGACCCCATCAGCTATGATTTACATCCATGCCCCTCCTGGACCAAATCCCACTGCCCTGGGCATCAACGGGCAGGGCCCACACAGGCTTCATCGATGTCTCCTATCCAGGAAGCGGAGGGTCTGTTTGTGCATCTGGAATAGCTGGTGCCTAGTAGAAAGTCAGTGCGGTTTTGGCTTTGGCAGAGCAGCCCAGGCTCTCTCTGCATTCCCACAAATCGAGGCAGCTCTGCTATGTTACTCTCATGGTTTTGGCAGCTTTGGCTGCAGGTCCTCCTGAGGCCGGGAGACCGCTGGGGCATATCAGTTGTTGGGGGCTGTGCTTCCCCAGGGCAGACGCATGGAGAGGCTCTGGGGCAGAGTGACCTCGGAAGTTCGGTGATGTCACCCCTTCTCATGCAGCTAATCACTGGGTCAGGAAACGACTCTCCTGGCATGAACCTGTTCCTGGTCTTAGCAACCTGCACATTGTGCTGGTGCCAGGTCAAAGGCAGGGCAGGAAGCCAAGGGATGGGGCAGGCCTGGGGGGCAGAGAAGGGCAGGTAGGTGGTATGTGGGAGGCAGGTGAGGGTGGAACATGTGTATTTACCCAGGCAAGGGTCCGGCCAGGCTCGCAATCAGGAGAGGGAGAGAAGAGGCTGACTCCAAGCCAAACCCTTCACTGAAGGAAATGCACCAACATTCAGAGGGTTCTTGTTTAGTAGATGAACAAGCAGCCAAGCATTGGCTTTCCCCAAGGCAGGGACATAAGGCCGGTGAGCAGCTGAGCCAGGATTTGAACAGGAGTTTTGAACAGCAGTCCCCCTTGGTGAGGCAGAACCAGATGAGGATATGAATGGGGATGGGTTAGGATGCTAAGGAAGGGTGGGCTTGCTTGCAATGGGGAGAGGCCTTACTGAGAATGAAGAATTGAGGGTGGGGATTGCTCCCCCAGGGGGAATGGTTTCAGCTGCCTGAGTTTTTATCTCACCCCTTCTTACCTTCTCCTGCAATGACTGACCAACTTCCACTTCAAAGAGATCTTTGATTATGACTCCATGATATCAGTAAGCCTTCAAGTCAGTGAATTTACCTTCTAATGGTGATTGGAACTCAAAGCCAGTTCACAGCTTGACCTGCATACATCAAGCAGGAGGGTGACTATCAGATGTGTCATCATGCGGGAGGAGAATTTGTTCAAGTAGGGAGAGAGGACCTCAGGAATGGGCCTCTTGAACGTCTGTAGGTGCCTGAGGCTGGAAGCCACACCTGGCCTCTGGCCTTCAGGACAATCCTCAAGAAGGGATTAGGATGAGCCCACCTGGTTCTCAGTTGACTGATTGGTTAAAAAATGTGAACACCAAATATGAATTTGCTTTGTTTTTATCAATTGATTCTATTTGGGGTGGGGGAGAAGGAGAAACATCTTAAAAGTTAAAATAAAAACCTAGTGCTACATTGCCAATTTGAAGATGAAGTAATAAAGAACTATCCTGGGAGGGAGAATCATTTCTGATGAGGTTAACATTACAAACAAAGCGTTATGCATTTTTAACTCTCAGTGGTTAATATTGGGAAAGTGTCTGGTGGTCCTTGGGGTTTAGAGTGCTGTCTGAAACCTAGAGCTGCCTGGTTGTGGCCAGTTTTTGTTTTTAACCACGAATTAAGCTTGGATCATTCAGAACAGACTGACTAACTCATCAGGGAAGCAAACTCCACACGCCCAGAGTAGTCTTGAGTCTTCAGTCCTGGGTCTCAGCTTCATTCTGTGTTTCTCAGGCACTCACACCCCCGTGGGGTTGGTTCTCCAAACAAGCCCTTAGGGAAACCAGACCAGATGTAGGGATTAAAGATCCCGAATTTCAGCAAAGTTAAATAATAATAATAGACATAAAACAACCAACCAACACCAAAAGACGTAGGTGTGAACTGTGCTAATCCCAGCAGTGGAGAGGAAAAGACCTTTGGTGATGGCCCTGATGGATGGAGGACAATGGAATGCTCTAAACACAAGGCCTCAGGGAGCAACCTAGGTCGTCCTCATCAGAGCCTGCTCTAGTTTGGGATCCAGCAGGAACCTCAAGAGCCTCCTTCACTTTGGGGGAGATGACCGAGACTCAGAGCCCCCAAGCACACCTGGGGACAGTCCCCACTCTTCCCTGTGGTGGATCTGGGGCATTTCTATACTGCTGTTTGGGAGAGCATCCCAGATCTAGTGCCCTGGCTGGGGTGGATGAAGCCAGGGCACTCTGGCTGGTGGAGGCAGGAGAGGAGGCCAGCCAGGCCCCGAATGACCCCGCATTGATGGGATGGAGAACGGACCCTTTCTTTCAAGGTGCTCAAATGCCCCACATCACTTCTGTGAAAACCCAAACACAGGAACCACCCCTCTCAGCCGCTACAGGCCAGAAATGAAAATTACTGCAATCCCCAGGGGCCTGGGAAGACCTCTGCTGACATTCCCTCTGACCACTGTGACGGTGCCCCCTTGGGCTGCCTCCCCCACCGCCTATGAAGAGCGTTCCGGCCCCAGGCTCCCAGCGCCTGCTCCCCTGCCCCCATCACTCCACGCCCCAGGGACCTAAAGTAGAAAAGCTTAGTTTTCTCCCTGTTTGGGTGCAGTTGGGATGATTTTTAATACATTCCTTTTTGCTCTTCATCAACTTCAAATGTCTCAAGATGTCCTGAGGGCAAAAGAGCTGATTTAGCTCTCAGATTAGAAGACAGTGGCCTAACGCCTCACTCATTTTGAAATACTGACATTAACGGGGAAAATTACTCAAGCTCTCCTGTTACTTCCTGTGCTTAATTAAGTGGCTCTGCAGGTGACTCACTCCCTTATTTTTCAGAATGACATCAGACTTATTTTCCATTTTAATAGCCTGGTTACTTCATTGATTTTTTTAAAAATCCAATTTCACTTTCTAGTGAGATTTCTTTATCTGATTTTTTTCTCCACACTAGGAAATGCTAGGAAACTCTCATAGTGGTAAAACTTCAACTTATGAATGCCTCAATTTTTTTTTTTTGAGTCCAGAGCCCCAAATCAGAATTTAAAGAAGAAATTAGAGGTGTAATCTTTATTTGCTAATTACCTAAGTAATTTCACAAAGTGTTGGAGTTGTTAATATTATTAACTCTTCCTGAGAAGAGGCCCCCGGGGCCACCAAATGTGTACTTTGTCTTTGAGGTGGGTCTGTGTCCCTGCAAGAAGCCACATCTGGCTCTCAGCACCCTCCACACCCACAGAAATGCCTCCACCTGTGTCACTTTCTCCATCCATTTGAGAAGGAGGATTCCAAACTCAAGCTTGTTTTGAGCTCATCCAGTATGCATCGGGTGGTGATAACATGTATTAATCTGGAGGTCATTTTTTCTTGCAGTTTGGTAAATTCTGTTGTCTGAAGGGAGACATGAGAATTGCTCATATACTATGCTTTGCACTCATAGGTTTGTGAAGCAGCAGATGCAAAGGTTTCACATGGTGCTTGGCATTTATTTATTGTTTATTTTTGTTTTGGTTTTGGTTTGTTTGTTGGGTGTCTGGGCTGGCGAGGTGAACTTCATTTTCTGCTTTATCTGAGGGGTTTTCCTCCATTCAGCCCTGACTCAGTTTCCCCATAGGAGCCACACCGGTGAGGGCAGGGAGAGGGTGCTGGTTCTGAGTCAACTTTGCATGGAAGGCCCAGCAGACCATGCTCATTACTTAGAGCCAGCGTCATTGGGAAACTCCGGCACAGACCTGCTAGACAGCTCCCCATGGTGCCCTAGCCTTCTCTCCCGACAGGAGTGGCCAGGACAGGGAGCAGAAGGTGACTGCTGTACTGCCCAGAGCTCTTCCCTCCGGAGGCTCAGCGAAACTAGAGAAACTCAGTGGACACACTACAAGACTTCAGAGATAGTTTTAGTAAATCCAGGAAGAATCAAAGATATAAAATATGCAGTAGGCTCTCACTAAATGTTAATTTTCTTCCTTTTTTAATATTTGCATTGTGATAGTTAAATTAACGACTGCACAACTGGAAGAATACACACCCTAATGATTTTTTCCCTATAATAAAGGTGTCCACTATTTTCTGTCTACCTTCTTGAATGTCCTGCTTCCTCTAAAGAACTGAGAAGACTGATTCGACACTAACATCCATTTGAAGAAAAGCTACATCATGATAAAATTTGGCGTGGGCTATTCTTTCAAAAAGTTCTTTCTGAACCATCAACTGTGACCATAAATTGCACTAGGCAGGAGGTGGTGCTGGAGGGACAAAGAAATGCCAGCCAGTCACTGCACTGGAGTTGCCAGCGATCACACGGGAAGGTCACTAGTCCAGAGAGATGGGTAGGACAGAGACGGGAGCACATCAGAGGAGCCCAGACGCTAGTGCACGGGTTAAGTAGTCTCTTACACATCTGGTTAAGATCACCTCAAATTGCTGTGGGGCTCCATAGCTCTCTACAGCCCAGTTCCAAGCTTCTGCTCTCACTGGATTAGTGTCACGGAGACATGGTCCTCTGCATTAGCTGGGCTCTCTATCTTGGGTGACATCAAACCTAGAGATGGACTCTAGCCCCTCACTGATAACCTCATAAAAACTCAGTTTCAGATTTTTTGTGTGTGGATGGAACAGACTTTACCGAATGGTGGGTGAATGGTGGGTGAATGGTGGGTAAGGGGGTACCTGGTATTAAGTGAATAAATATGGGGGGAGTTAGTCGCAGGACTTCACATTGAGATTTAGAGTCTGGCGTCTTTGTTCTTGGAAGTCTTCAGCTCCTGCCCGATCCCTGAGGATCTTCCCCTGGACGACTGATCTTGTATCATCGCCCTCCCTCCCCGAGGGAGCAACACAGAGTGGCCCGGGTGCACTCTCATGACGCCTCCGTTAATCCCCCCGGCTCAGGGAACTTCCAGCCCTGCCCACAGCAGTGGATGCCTTCAGTGCATCTCAGTCTTCCACCCCCAAAAGCTGTGGGGATGGTGGTGGGGGATCTCTGTGCGGGATCACCCCTTTCCTAATACCCCTTGTCCCAGGAGATGGGAGGATGGAGACATGGCCATTGTGGGAATGAGGTGGCAGGCTTCTCAGGACATGAGCTGTGTTGCTCTGCCTCCTTGGGCCTCATGGCCCCTGTTCTCCCTGCTGAAGTCGATGTTCTGGCGGACCAGACTGTCCCTTGGCCCAGTTCCTGGAATACCAAGTAATTAGGTCATCATCAGGGCAGCGGAGGCCAGCCTCTGATATTCTGCAGCATCTTACTCGCTCTTGGGGCCTCTGTCTAATGGGGCCACATTGCCCTTTCTTTGCACAGCTGGCTTTGTGCTTGCTACTAATTGTTTTTTAAACTGAGCAATCCATTGTTTAGAGATCACACATAAGTGGGAAATTATAAAGAAAAACAAGTGGATGGCCGACATAAAAATCAGGATGGTTGCTGGCCCTGGTGAGGAAGGGAGGAAGACACCATGTGGGAGAAGCACAGGACCCTTTTGTAAGATGCTGGTTTTTTTGTTTTATTTTGTTTTGTTTAGCATTGGATGTGGATACTCAAATGTTCTTCTTATGATTATTCTTTAAACTGTTCAGCTACATTTTATACAGTCTTCTGTATGTGTGATGCATTTTATAATATGAGTGGTATATTTCACAATCAAAATCACTTTTAAGAAGCTCTTTTGCCATGGCTAACTCTAGTTTGCCATTTCCCCGGGGCCGGCCAGCCTGTCGGAGCAAGGGGGGGACCCGAATCTGCCCCTGGCACTGTCTCTCCTGCCCTCCATGACATGCTCAGGTCACATCCTGTCCTGCTTTCCATTGCCTGTGGCCATTATCACTTGCCAACATTCTGAACATCCCACTGCCTTCAACCCTCCCCACTTGTTCAGCACAATATGGAAACTGAAAAAAAAAAAAAAAAAAAAACATGAGTTGCAGAGATCCCTGCTTCCAGAGGGAATCCATCTCCATTGTGAGTCTGTTCGGAAAGGCAGGAGTGCTTTCTGATGTAGGGCGCTTATCACTTTAGCACACAGAGGGCTGCGTAATGGCCTAGAAAGAGCCTGAGCTTTGGAATCACAGAGCCTGGGTCTGCTCAGCTCTATCCCTTATGGGCGGTGTGGAAGGTTCTTCCCTCCCTGCTTTCCCTGACTAGGCTTAACTTCCCCCTGAGCCCAGGACCCTTGTTACTCTTGTGCCCCAACCTTCAAGTCATCTTTCCACCACCTTCCTTCTGCAGCTTTCTCAGGTCATCCGCCCCATGGAGGTCCCCGTTCAGTCCTACCTTGGCCTTGCCTTTCCCCCGCCTGTAACCTTGGTGAACTTTTCACAAGAGTCTACGCAGTCTTCTTGTAAGCAGATTAATGCCAAGGAAAAGTCTTGGTGAATGCATGTCCCACCTACCACCTCCAACCTTACACAACTGGCTGGGGCAGTGGGTGCCAAGAATACCTCATGGCCCTTCGGACCCTGAACCTGCTATGGGTCCCACTGGCCAGACACGTGCTTTCTCTTTGGAAGTGCTTGTCTCAAACGTAGACACATTGAACCAAACCAATGGGTGTGGGCTATTGGAAGGGGTGCACAGATTCATTTGTTGGTTGCAGCAAATGCTTGGTTTGGCAAATGCTTGAGGGCCTTCTGGCTGGAATTGCTCCCCTGCATGTCTGCGGATGTCTCGTGAGGATCTCAGCTCAGGTAGGAGAGGACAGGGGCTATTGGTCAAGCTTTCCCAGGCCACCCCATTCCCTTCTTCCATGCAAGGCAGCATGGTATGAATGCTTCAGATGGGCCTGGGTGCAAATCCTGCCCTTGTCGCTTTCTCACTGTGTGATCTAGGGGAAGTTGCTCAGCCTGTCTGAGCCTCAGTTTCTTGAAGCGTCAAATGAGGATGGCAATCTCTGTTTCTCAGGGTAAGCAAGGAGCTTAAATGAGAAAATTGAGGTAACCCGTGGGCACAGCACAGGGCACTTTGTGAGCAATCAGTAGGCGTGGCTCCTTTCTCCTCCCCTCTGCCTTTCTCTCCCCGCTTACCCCTGTAAAGTAGCTTCACCTCTCAGAAAGCAGCCAAGATTGTCCAGTGTCCCCCTCATTCCCAAGACCCCCACTGGCCCCTCACCCAGTGGCCTCTCAGGGAACTCCCCCGTCCTCAGAAGTCCTATCCCAGCAGAGATGGAATCCACGTAGCTGGCCCTTTCTTCCACACGACCCTGCCAGCGCAACCCTTCCCCGTATGATTACAATTTGTTTCTGGTTGTTTACCATGAGAAACTCACTGAAGCAACGAAGGCTTCCTAGGTGCTTCTGAAGAAGCAAGGTAAATTTTAGAACTTTGGTTTAAAAAAAGTGCTGCTCTGTGCAGAGAAGCCCGAGGAGAGAGCCCCGATGGTAAGGAAGCACAGGGACCCAGCTGCAGGGCTGGTGGAGGGCTCCTTTTGCAGACCCCTGAGCTTGGAGCACAGATGGGCAGCACACAGGTGAAATGTGATCGTCTATGGGGCTGTGTTTTCTGCGCCAGGAAGAAAGAGTCAACGACTTAATTATTTGGTCATGGTTTTGTACAAAGCCTGAGAGGAGGAAAAAGGTTCCTTTTTGAATAATAGACAGGAATTACAGCCTGAAGGGAGCTTGCTCAGGGTGGGCGGGGCTGCGGCTGTCCCATTGACATCAGAGAGGTGCTGCTGTCTCGAAGCCTCCGCCCTCCTCTGACTGGCTCCTGGCCCCAGCTCCTGCACTACTGTGGCCTTTTGGCTCAGGCACATCCTTCCTGGAGACTGGAACTCATCCCCCGACATCACCTTCACAGCCAGGGGGCCACCCAGGCAACGCAAGCCTCCATCTGGGGAGGCCAGCCATCTCCAGGAAAGTTGGGGACCAAGAGAATCGTGTGACTTTAGACTCTTGGTAGATGCTGCCTGACCCTGGGCTGCCTGGGGCACTGCATCCCTGGTGCCTGGCACTGTGCCTGGCACACAGTAGGGTTATTGTCTCTGAGTAGCTGGCTGAGTGTAAGTCAGAGCTGGGAGGCACTGTGGGCTTTCAAAGTCAAGGTCACGTGGCTCATTAGGGACAGTGCTTGAAACATTTCAGTGGGGATTCGCCATTCAGTCAATAGATTTTGGGTAAGCATGTATTATGTGCCTGCCACTGTGTTAGGAGCTAAGAGTACAGTCAGGAACAAAAGAGCATTCAGTGTACTCCAGACAGATGTTAAACAAACACATAGAAGCCAAATTATGTACAGTGCTAAGAGGAATGGCATCCAGGCCAGGGCAGGGTTCTCCCAGGTGGTGGCATTTTCGGATGAGTAGCACTGGCCACGTGGAGAAGTGAGAAGAGGGTCTCAGGCGAGGGAGGGAGCAGCTTGTGCAAAGGCCCTGGGGAGGCCTGCACTGCAGGAACTGGGGAAAGGGAAGTGTGGTAAGAGGTGAGCAGGAGAAGGACCTGATGGTGAGGATATCACAGTCTGATTTTCATTTTTTAAAGGACACTTTGGCTCCTGCAAATGTGGGAGGGGAGAAGAGGGGCATGGGTGGGTCCATGGGTGATGACTGCAGGGGATAGTGGCTTGTGGTGCCCTGTCACTCACCAGATCAGTGACTGTGGCAAACAACTGGCCTCCCCAGCCTCAGCTTCCTCCATGTGACTTGGGGACACATGCTTCACAGCACTGTTGTGGGGTGTATATTCTTGCAAGGGGCTGATGCTGGGAGGGAACCAACACTGCCACTCTTCCCACGCACACCATCCTATGCTCTTCCCATGCACACCATCCTACGCTCTTCCCATGCACACCATCCTATGCTCTTCCCACGCACACCATCCTATGCTCTTCCCATGCACACCATCCTATACTCTTCCCATGCACACCTTCCTATATTCTTCCCATGTACACCATCCTATGCTCTTCCCACGCACATCATCCTATGCTCTTCCCATGCACACTATCCTATACTCTTCCCATGCACACCATCCTATGCTCTTCCCATGCACACCATCCTACGCTCTTCCCACGCACACCATCCTATATTCTTCCCACGCACACCATCCTATGCTCTTCCCATGCACACCATCCTATGCTCTTCCCACACACACCATCCTACGCTCTTCCCACGCACACCATCCTATATTCTTCCCACGCACACCATCCTACGCTCTTCCCACGCACACCATCCTATGCTCTTCCCACGCACACCATCCTTTGCTCTTCCCATGCACACCTTCCTATACTCTTCCCATGCACACCTTCCTATACTCTTCCCACACACACCATCCTATGCGCTTCCGACGCACACCATCCTATACTCTTCCCATGCACACCATCCTATATTCTTCCCATGCACACCATCCTATGCTCTTCCCATGCACACCATCCTATGCTCTTCCCACGCACACCATCCTACGCTCTTCCCATGCACACCATCCTACACTCTTCCCATGCACACCATCCTATGCTCTTCCCATGCACATCATCCTATGCTCTTCCCATGCACACCATCCTATGCTCTTCCCATGCACACCATCCTATGCTCTTCCCATGCACACCATCCTATACTCTTCCCATGCACACCATCCTATGCTCTTCCCATGCACACCATCCTACACTCTTCCCATGAACACCATCCTATGCTTCCAGTGGGAATATTCACAACCTGGGAAAGCTAGACTTTACACACTGGCTTTTCTTCTTGTTTTAAGGTAGAGAGAAATTCTTAATTGTAATGTGGTCACGTGTGTCAGCCTTTTGTCCCTTGGTTTGTGCTTTTTGAGTCTTCCCCAAGAAGTCCCTCCTTCTCACCATGTGATCATAAAGGTGTTCTCTCCTGACTGGAAAGTTTCACTTTTCTACTTAGGTCCTTGAGCCATCTGGAATTTGTGTCTGATTCTGTGAAGTCCAGCTCTCCTACTGCCTGGCTGGGAGATTTGGAGCAAGTCGGGCTCCCTGTGTCCCCAGCTAACAGATGAGAAGATTAATTAGGCCATCTGTGCAGCGTCTTCGTCACCTACAGGTGCAAACATTCAGTATTCCTTGCTGCAGCCTGTGACCAGGGTGATAGTCCAGTTGGCGTGATAATAAAATAATCCCACCGACTTCCATGCTGCAAAAACGCAGCCACACTGACACAGTATTGGCTGTCCTCCCCAGCTCTCTTCCAGAAACAAAACAAAGCACCCCAGAGCGGGTTTCCCAAGGCCCACTCATGGCCAGAACTTTGCTTTAAATCATTCCCCTTTGACAGTTTAGTTTTAACTGTACTGCATGTACCCAAACCAAGGATGGGAGGAGAAGCCTCAGTAACTAGAATTGTTATTAAACCATATATTCAACTCCACTGGCATTTCTGGAAACCTCTACCTAAAGGACGTTTAACTTGTCTATTAAAATATTTCAGACTTGCCCTGAAGGAGGCTCCAAGAAGTGCCACAACTTTGCAGGTTAGTGACCACCCAGATGGAAATGTGTCTCTGGAAGCAAGTGGCTGGTGTTAGAAACACACACACACACACACACACACACTCCCATAAAATCCGGTCTTCAGTGTTCACTCTGATTATTATAATAATCACTCAGGATGTGAGACTCTGTATTTAGTCAGTTCTCTAAGTAGGACCCAGCCCTGCTGTAAGAGCACATGGGAGGGATCTGTGAAGACCCCATAGAGGAGGGAGAGCCTGACTGAGGGGAGCCAGCCTTCACAGGGGTCCCGGTGGGGATGCAGGCAAGAAACTCAGCCCAAGCTCATCTAAGGTGGAAGGTATGCATCTGAGCAAGATACAGGGGCAGGGAGGGGTGGTGTCCTACAGTTCTCAAGGGCCTGAGGAGACCAGGAGCAAAGGTGTCTGCCCATCAGGTCCCCAGGTCCTACCAAGGCAGAGACCAGCTGGTCTCTCTGTCCCAGTAGAAAATTCCTCTGGAGAGGGAATCGGATTGGCTTGAGATCTGTGATTAATTTTATGTGTCAACTTAACTGGGCCATCAAGTCCCCAGATATTTGGTTAAACATTATTCTAAACAGGAGGCCGGTACAGTTGCTCACGCCTGTCATCCCAGGACTTTGGGAGGCCGAGATGGGCAGATCACAAGGTCAAGAGTTCAAGACCAGCCTGGCCAACACGGTGAAAACCCGTCTCTACTAAAAATATAAAAATTAGCTGGGCGTGGTGGCGGGTGCCTGTAGTCCCAGCTACTCGGGAGGCTGAGGCAGGAGAATGGCATGAACCCGGGAGGCAGAGCTTGCAGTGAGCCGAGATTGTGCCACTGCACTCCAGCCTGGGTGACAGAGCAAGACTCTGTCTCAATAAATAAATAAATAAATAAATAAATAAATAAATAAATAAAGGTTTTCTGGATGAGATTGCCATTTGAATGGTAATGGTCTGGGTCAAGCAGATTGCTACTGTGGCAGGCCTCATCTGATCAGTAGAGGCTTGCGTACAGCAAAAAGGCTGAACTTCCTGAGGACGAGAGGGAACTCCCCTCTGCCTGACTGCCTTTGAACAGGGACGCTGGTTCTTCCTGGGTCAGGAGCCTGCTGGCCTTAGAACAGGAGCTACACCATTGGCTCTTCTGGGCTCAGGACTTTGGACTCAAACAAAGGCCTGTGTAAGAACTGATGTCGAGAACTGATCAGTTCTCCTGGGTCTCCAGCTCTCTGGCTGTAGGTCTTGGAACTTGTCAGCCTCTGTAATCACATGAGCCAATTAACGCACATCCTACTCTTCTCTCAGCTCCGTTTCTCTGGGGGACCCTGACTAATCCAAGGTCCCACAGAACACAGGTGACTCCACGAGGCTCACCTCTGTGGGTGGGAGAGGCAGTTCCCAGACAAGGGAACATCATGAGGGGGGCAGACACCCAAAGAGGCCTACAGCGGCCATTTCACTCCAGGAGCAGCGCACCGCGCAGCAGGGCCCTGAGCCCCTCTGACCAGCGGTCATGGGAAGGGGCTGCATCCCAGATATGTGATGATAGCCCATCCCAAGGCCAGCTCAGAAAATGCTAGGATTTGCCTTTACCCCTGGTGGGATCATGTGTGTGAGGGGAGCAAGTGGGAAGGAGACTTTGGACCCCAGGCCCTGTCCATCAGCCACCCCATGGCTGAGGGGTCACCCCCATAAGCTCTTGAATGCCAGCCTGAGGCAGTCTGGGGAGACTTTGTGATGCGGACAGAGCCCCTCCTTCAGGGAAGTTTCTAGACTGGGCTGTGCGCTTGGAGCCACTGTGCTGGGCACAGTCTCCACCATTTGACCATGGGCTCTCCACCGTGTGCTCCTGCCTTAGAACCAGCCTCCTTCTCTGTAAGTGGAGATGGCCCTGGTGGCCCAGGTATGATGGGCCCCAATCAATGACACCTTCTCCCATCCACCTCTGAGCTAGCGGGGAAATAAGACACAAGAGTGAGGCAGGAAAAGACCAAAGCAGGAACAGCCAGGACCCCTCCCAGTCCTCAGGGAGCCCCTCGGCCCCTCGCCACTTTCAAGGCCAGGGATGAAATAAGTTTGTTTGTTTCCAGATAAAGGTTTATTTCTTTCTGCTTAATTATTTTTCAAAAATTTGATTTTATTGTGCTAAGAACACTTACCATGCGATGTCCCCTCTTAGCAGATTTCTAGGGGCACAATACAGTCTTGTTAACCGTAGGCAGGTGCCATGCTTCATGGCCGGTCCCCAGGGCTTATTCATCTCACTGCGCTGAAACTTGAGCCCCTTTGAGCAGCAGCACCTCAGTCCCCTCCCCCAGCCCCTGGCAGGACCGTTCTCCTGTCTGTTTCTACGAGTTTCACCATTTTATTTACAGCATGTTGGTGGAATCAAACAGTATTTTGTGTCTGGCTTCTTCACTTAGCACCATGTCCTCCAGGTAGATCGATGTTGTGGCATGTGTCAGAGTTTCCTTCCTTTTTGAGGCTGAATAATATTCCATTGCATGGATACAGCACATTTTCTTTATCCAGTCATCTGTCGGTGGACATGCAGGTTGCTTGCACTTCTTGGCTATTGTAAATAGACTTGTAGGAGCATAAGGATGCTGACTGTTTTGGATAAATGCCCAGAAATGGGGTTGCTGGATCATATGGTCGTTATCTTTTTAAGTTGTAATACATTTCATCTCTCACTCCGGCCATGTCTGAGCTTCTCCCTTGATAGAGGTAGAAAGTTCCAGAGAGGCCCAGGCAGGACCAGCAGTGAGAAGGTCTGAGCCTCCTTACCAGGGTATTTCTCTCCCATGGGCTGCCTCTCACTAACTGCACAGCTGAACCACATGTCCCTTCCCAGGGCTGCTGTGCATCACACACTCACACCCACAACTCGCTCCATGTGTGTGGGGTCGAAGAGTGATCCTGTATCTATATCCATCCAGAACCTCAGAGTGTGACCCTACTTGGAAATAGGGTCTTTGCAGGTGTAACTCATTAAGACAAGGTCATATTCTTCATACTGGATGGCCATAGTACATCAATGCCTAGTGTTCTTATGAAAGGAGAAAACGGCAGGGCCAGGTAGCTCACACCTGCAATCCCAGCAACTTGGGAGGCTGAGGTGGGAGACTTGCTTGAGGCCAGGCGTGCGAGACCAGTCGGGGCAACATAGCAAGACACCATCTCTAAAACAATTTTAAAAATTAAAAAATTGGCTGGTGGCACATGCGTATAATCCCAGCTACTGGGGAGGCTGAAGCAGGAGGATTGCTGGAGGCCAACTGGAGCTGCAGTGAGTCATGATCACACTGCTGCCCTTCAGCCTGGGCTGCAGAGCAAGACCGTGTCTCTATAAATAAATAAATAAATGTTTTAAAAAGAGAGCTAGGGTCTGTCTCTTCTCTTCTCTCTCTCTCTCTCTCTCACACACACACACACACACACACACACACACACACACACAGAGGAGGGGATGTGGTGTGGAGACAGAGGCAGAGATTGGAGTGACGCAGCCACTCCAAAGAGTGCCAAGGATTGCAGGCAACCACCAGATTCAGGAGGAGGCAAGGAAGGACCCGCCCCTGCAGGTTTCAGAGGGACTGTGACCCTGCCGCCATCTTGATCTTGCACTTGGAGCCTCCATAGCTGAGACAGAGTAAATGTCTGTTGTTGTTAGCCACTCAGTTGGTGGGCATTTGTTACTGCAGTCCTGGGAAACCAATGAGCCGTCCACTCACTCATACACAGCCTACTTATATTTTACTGGTGCTTTCTGCTAACTCTTCTCCTTTCCATCTACATATTTCTTCCTTCCAGAGCTCCCTCACCTCCCTCAAGAGGGGCTCTGTGGCCAGGAAACTTTTAATGAGATCTGGAAAAAGTGTTACTTGCACATTAAATCCATTATTTTGTGAATATTATTGCTTAAGACAAGCTGAAGTTTAAAAATGAGTGCTTTCAAGTTGATCGGAAGAAAAATACCAAGTCAATGGGGTGCATGGTGACACATGAGTTGCTGAAATTTGGGAAACACTGGAATGGAAGACACAGCATTGATTCAGGGTCTGTAATCCTGGGTCCAAATTCTGCTTTCCCTACTGGCGCTGGGACACACAGGCATTGTTGAAGTGCTGGACCCCAGATTTCTCTTCTGTAAAATGGAATCACAGGGTCTAAATTGGAGGCTTTCTCTGAAGGATGAGAACAAAGGTAGACTGAGAATGTTCCTATCATGGTGCCCGGCGTGAGCAGATTCTCAGCAGATGGGTCTGGCCGCAATCCGCTGAGGGCTCTCCTGCAGTACCAGCAGGGATCCTAGTCATTGTCCCCATCACTCCTGTCTGTCTTCATCCAGAACCTTGTCTGGATCCTGGGAGGAAGCAAACATCTTCTGATGGGAATGTGAGGCCCTGCCAGGTTGCAGAAGCAACTGGAAAAGGCCAGGTGTCCCTGCCCACTTTGTGGGCACCTCATGATAAATGATGGCTCTCATTAGCCCTAACTCCTCGGGTACCTTCCTACCCGGCGCCATTATGCTGGGACTACCCTCTCACTCTGGGAGCTTCACGATAAACCTGTCTTGGCTTATCCTGGATGCCTGTCAGCTCCTGGCAGGGTGCAGGCCGCAGGGATACCTTTTGCATCATGAGATTGTGCAACTTGGGAGGCTGAGGTGGGAGGCACGCTTGAGGCCAGGAGTGTCCTGGCAAGTTCTGGCAAGTTCACGGAAAGTTCTGGCAAGTAGGCAGGCCAGCCTCTTGCTTAGACGGTGCTAAAAGGATTCTTCTTCATCATCTGCCAGTAAGGAAAGTGGCCATCTTGTTCAGAGGATGGAGTGCGGCATCCACACAGCTACCGGCATGAACTTGGTGAGTGGAGGCCACCTACATTCTAGAGCCACAGGGTCCCTGGAGCTATTGGCTTCTTGCCTGAATGCTTCCAGGTTTCCCAGTTTCTGGAAGCCCTGGTTGCAGTGTGCCCTTGTGTGGCACCCAGCACGTCTGGAAGGGCAGCCCGTGGGTGTGAGTCTTGGAGAGTGAACATCCCTATAAGGACTGACTCGTGACCCCGACTTTATCACCAAGGGGCCTCTGCAGAGACAGGTCCTCAAATCAAGAGCCAGGCAAAACTGCATAGAGAGAGGTTCTGGGGGTACACTGGAAGGAGTGGACGATGGTCAACTGTCCCCACTCATTTCATGAGGATTCTCCACCTCCCACAGCCCCTGGCATGGGGAGTGCAATGTAACACAAAAAAGAGAAGGCAGTGAGCAGGACCCCCTCTTCCTGCAGCCCCAGCTGGGCCACCTGCACCAGTCTCTATGCATCTGGGGTTGGGGTAGGTGGGTTCTGGCTGGTTTATGGAGAGCCTGCTCCTCCATGAGGCCCGTATCTGCTATTTTTCCACGGCATCAGCATGAGAGGTTTCTGGTTTTATGTATGTATTTTCTGGCTCTGGCTCCTGGTCTGCATTTGTATGCACAAGAAGGCATAAAAGAGTTAGAGCACTGGGTTTCCAGAGACATGTGTCTGGCAGCATTCAGGAAAATAACATTATAGCCTAGGAATCCCATCACACACATGTGCACACATGCCCACACGCAGGATCATGGTATGTTGGCAGGAGTGCAGTTCATGCCCATGAAGGAAATGGAAAACACTTGTTGGAGAGAAAACCCATCTGCTGGCATACTATTCCCATCACAGGAGAGGCAGAGCCTATGATTGGTGCCTCACTGAATCACAGGATGTGTTTTATTTTATCCCCACATTATGATGGAGGGCCATGGCTGCTGGCTATGTCTATTTCTTGTGCACAATATAGACCACAAGAGAGAATAAAATAATCTCAAAACTACAATGTGGAAAAAGCCTGCCAGCTAGAAAGGTGGAGAAGCTATCTCCAGGAGCCAAGAAAATCTCTTCAAGAAAAAATAAAAAAAGTAACCCACTTTACTTTTTCTCCAAACTGACAAATTTGACTTGTCAGATGTAAGTTCAACTTGTGGACAATCCACTCAAGACTGATAATCGCCATAGTAACTGCTGTGTCACATGATCACACAGAAGCCTAGAGACGGGGAGAGCGGCTTTCCAGGCCACTTTTCTTCTGGTAAATTCTGTGATGTCAGCCTAATTAGCAGGAATGGAATCAGGACCTTGGTTGAAGTAATTGGCAGCCATTCTTTTAAAAAGAACAAAGGTATTTTAGCACCTTCTCTTCCTATTTATGGGGCTTGTGCCAGGACCAGGAGGGCTCTGGTGTGGAGTCTCCCTCACCCTTCTTCCTAATTGGCCAAGCTCCAAGCAGTGCCTCTAAGTTGTGGTTCTTTGTAGAACCATGTCTGGAGAAAAACTCGAATTCATCCCCTGAAGTTTTCAAAATATCAGAAACTTGTGAGAGAGGGGGCCAGGAATACATTTCAGAGCTATCCCAATTCTTCTTTTTAATTAGTATTGTAAATTTCAACTTCTTTCATTTCCAACTGCTTCTCCCTGCAAAATAAAGGTATCATGTCTTTAAAGCTCTCCATCCATGACGTTTTGTTCGTATACTAGACAATGCCATTCCCTTCCCAAGGCACATCTCTTTTAGTTGGGTTTAATTTGAGATGCCTCTTGCCTGCTAAAAACATTGGTGACTTGCCCCAGCAAGGAGGTGACAGGGCCACTTGTCCACGTTGGTCCCCTCCAGTGGGGCTGAGTGGTCACCACCTTCAATGGCTGTATTTCACAGGAAGAGAACTGCCTTCTTCACCGCCGGGCATCAGCCTGTGGAAATCTGTGCCCAGACAGCTCAGGTGGCAGCTTATCCAAGTCCCCAGCACCCAGCTTTGTCTGCCCCAGGACAATTGCCCCATTGTCTTCAGGCTAATGAAGTTTCTGGTCAAAACAATGATTTCAAACATCTCTTGAGCCTCTCTGCCCTCCATCTGGAACAGACAAGTACACCAATCCCTTCAAACCTGCCTCCTCCAAGTGCATTCTGTAGAGTTAGTGCATGGGGGTGCATTTTAATCAACCATGTTGGCCAATGCTACCTACCTGGAGTGAGCCCAACCCCCAACTAAACTGTGAGCTGTGGAAATGAACACACGCCAGCCAAGTGAGGAGCAAAGCCTATTGATTCAGAACTTGTGCTAGTGACGGAGTTGGCCATCATCCCTTGTGTTTTGGCAGAAACTCAGAGGGAAGCAGGGGAGTGGGAAAGCCTCAAAGAGGAAAGAAAGGAAGGCTTCGGGTGTGCCCTGAGTGGAGGGTGTTGGCCTGGGGAAAATGAAGGTGGCTACAAGAAATGGGACCTCCCGTGTGATTGGTTAGGGAGCACGTTTGGCTTTCTTCCATTGGTCCTAAGTTGGAAGTGGTGACAAAAACCTAGGGAATCAGGCCAGGCGTGGTGGCTCACGCCTGTAATCCCAGCACTTTGAGGGGCTAAGGTGGGCAGATCACTTGAGGTCAGGAGTTTGAGACCAGCCTGGCCAACATGGTGAAACCCCGTCTCTACTAAATATACAAAAAATTAGCCAGGCATGGTGGTGCGCACTTGTAATCCCAGCTACTTGAGAGACTGAGGTGGCAGAGTCGCTCGAACCTGGGAGGCAGAGGTTGCAGTGAGCTGAGATTGAGCCACTGCACTCCAGCCTGGGGGACAGAGCGAGACTCCATCTCAAAACAAAAACAAAACAAAACAAAAATACCTAGGGAATCAATCAGTTATTAATCGAGTCCTAGAATTTTGGGTCTGATTGCTATAGGAGCTGTCGTTTGGCTTCTGGGCTGATTCCTACAGACTGTGGGTCAGAGTTCTGTCTTTCTACATGGTCTTGACATTGTCTGTCTGTATGTTGACTCTCTCATTGTGTACAGGCTGTCTTCTCCCAGCCTGCTTAAAATTAATAAGAGTTTGAACAGACAAGTATGCGGAGGGAACATCATCATTTGTACAAATAGCCTCAGATGGAAATTCTGCATGCCTTTGAAAGAAAGTTTGAGAGGTAGACCTCAACAGCTTCCTCGGCCCAGCTGAAGTCTCTCTCCCTGAAGGCACATGCACCTTTCTGAGCCATTGCTGGGAATTCAGGATTGTGTGCTGGAGGCCAACATTGGGTATCCTGAGTGGAAGCCATGAACTGGGGCAAGTCCTCCTGGTACACACACACCCAGCTTCTTTTTCCTCCCTCTTCTGCCCTATCCCAGGGAGCCCTCTTTGCACCAGCCCACCCACTGGCCAAACTTCAGGGTCTTGTCTTCATACTTACTGCTTTTTTCTAAGGGAAAAGTTATGGAGAAGGCAGTCAAGGTTCATTTATTTTTAACCAGGAGACAATGCCCCCAAACAAGAACTGAGTCCCTAGTTATGGAATGTCAGACACCTTGCAGCAGGTGGTGGTTCTGAAACACCCGGATCCAGATGGCAGCCAACTCCACCCACATGTCAGGCGGGTGACTGCATTTCCAGACATATTCCTTGTTTAGATGAGGAGATTCTGCCCCCACTAACATTCCTTCAAGTAGCAAAATGATGCTAGATCTTTCCAGAGGTCACAGACTGAAGGCTTGGGGGCTACAGTCTGGAATGTGTTTTGCTTGGCACACATGCATTTTAAGTTGTTTAATGAACTATCAAGATGTAAAGATCAGGAGCTGACCTTTCATGTTAAAAAGAAAATCTATATTTTCCAACTACTCTTGGAAAATGGGATGCTCTGGCAGCACTTGGACATCTTCCCACCTGCAGATGCTCAGCAGAATGACAGCTGCCCTGCAGAGAGGAAGCACCTGTTCCCTTCCTTACCACTCTCCTCGTCTGGCCTGCAGTTTCCTCCTGTGTGTCACAGTTATGGACTGATTGCTTGTGTCCTGCCAAATTCATATGTAGAAATCCTAACCCCCAAGGTGATCATATTAGGAGATGAGGCCTTTGGGAGGTGATGAGGTCACAAGGGTGGGGCCCTCATGACTGGGATTAGCACCCTTCTGAAAGAGACCCCAGAGAGCTCTCTCACTCTCTTTCCACCACGCAAGAAAATGAGACGTTGAAGTCTTCAACCTGGAAGAGGGTCCCTGCCAGAACCTGGCCATGCTGGGACCTGATCTTGGACTTTGAGAACTGTGAGAAGTAATTTTCAGTTGTTTACAAGTCATCCCATCAATGGTATTCCACTATGGCAGTCCAAACTGACTAGGCCACTCACCTTCTTGGCCCAGTGGGCATTTGATCCAGAATAACTCATTACTGTCTGAGGAAAGCCCCACCATCTCTTTTCCCAGAAGTTTTTGTTTCTGGTGGCTTCATGGGGGGATTCCAGGCACAGTAGGGCCAAGCGATGGGTATAGAGCGACACTACACCTTTGACTTGGCTTCCTGGGGACTTAGATGGATAGGTGTGTTTCCTAGGAGCCGTCTTTCCTGTCCTCACCCCTTTTCCCATGAGAAATGCCTCCTCTTGCCTCAGAAACAAAGGAAGGGGTCAGTTTCTGCCAATGTCTGCTCAGCCCAGAGCGAATGTCTGAGAGATTCAATGTGAATGTGCCGGTTGCCTGCTGCAGATCAGGCTTGGTAGGTGTTGGTAGGTGGTTAAGGTTGAGTTTCAGCATCAAGTATGAGTTGTTACTGCTCAGGGTCTCAGTTTTCTCATCTGTAAAATGGGAAGATTCCTAGCTCTCAAATTTATAAGGCTCCACTGGTCATGTGTAAAATGTGGCAATTAGGGAATACTGTTGGCTGTTAACTATATTCACCAGGACAGGCTGGTTATGCTCTGGTAAAAAATAAACTCAGACTCAGTGTCTGCACCCAGCACACATTTATCTCTTGTGCATGCTATATGGCCATCTTGACTCAGCAAGGTTCTATTCTGTGTCACTTTACTTAGGAGGGTTGGATGGAAGAATCCCCCACAGTAGTGCTGTCAGTCTCTATGGCAGGGGAAAGGGGGCATGGTGTATCAAGCCTTGGGCTTGAAGGTCTATTCCCAGAAGAGACATCATTACCGCAACTCACATTTCATTGGCCAAAGTGAGTCACAAGCCAAGTTTAACTTCAAGGAGTGTGGCCCCAAGCCTCTGATTCTAAGTGCCACTGTCTTAAGGCATTTGAGCTCCTGTAACAAAATACTATAAGCTGGGTGACTTATCAACAAGAGAAATTATTTCTCCCAGTTCTGGAGGCTGGAAAGTCTAAGACCAAGGTACTGGCAAATTTGGTGTCTAATGAGAACCTATTTCCTGGTTTATAGATGGTGCCTTCTTGCTGTATCGTTACGTGGTGGAAGGGGCAGACAGACTCTCTGGGGCCTCTTTTATAAGGGCACTGATCCCATTAATGACAGCTCTGCCTTTATGACCTAATCACCTTCCAGGGCCCCCACCTCCTAATGCCCTCACTGGGGGCTAGGTTTCTCCATATGAAGTCTGGGGGGACACAAATGTTCAGACCATGGCAGCGCTCTCTTCCCTCACAGCATGGCTGGCTCTCCAACTACAATAGCATGCCCCATGGCTCACTTCCAGGGAGACTGTCTGGAGAGGTTTGTCCTAAGAGATAGAAGAATGCATCCCGCCTCAAGTTTTAGTTCCACAGGTTCACCCAACAGGGAGGTAATAGTTACACATTCTTAATGAAAAGACCCAAAAGCCCAAAACATCCTGTACTGCAGCATATAAAGCATCTTCTTCAGACCTGGTCCAAGACTACTCTGGGATTTTTGGGTCAGAAGAGAGCCAGAGCCTATTCAGCATGCTGTTTGACTCTGGTCCCAGCAGCCACCGCCATGTTAACAGGATGAGCAGGGCTTCCTTCAACTCAGGGTTCCCATGAAATTAAAAAGAATTCTCACCTTGACTTGGGATTGGGATTGTTGAACACTATTGATACTTCTTCCAAGGTCTCACAAGAGTTTGCCTCCTCTCATCGCAATGTGAAGACCTCTGTGGGGGAACAATTCATGGGTTCTTGGGGTCTTATAGGGGATGACAGAGAAGTGTCACCCCCACCCAACAGCCTGACTCAGTCTACTCCTCAGGAGGAACAGAAAGTGGTCTCCCTAGTGCCATGAAACCCCAAAAAGTGTCAACCAGTATTAAAGGCCTGCCTGATATACAACCCTCAAATGCAACACAGTGTCCATCTGAGGCCACTCTAAAGAAGGCCAGGAAAGGTTTGCTAAGAAGGCTGTGCTGTTAAAAACAGAAAAAAAAGACCCTTACCCCATTGCTCTGTGCCTGGTGGCTATAGGGAAATTATTTCACAAAAAAAGAAAGGGAAAAATAATTTTCAAAAATGATTTAAGAAATGCTGTCAAAGATAGCAAAGAACAAAGAACAGAGCCCTCAAAGAACAGGGCCCAGGACAGGATAAGCACTCAATAACATACAACACTGTAGTGCTGTTGAGTGCTAGCTGTTGTTGAATGCTAGCTGTTGTTGAGTGCTAGCTGTTGAGTGCTTGTTGCTGAGTGCTAACTGTTGTTGAGTGCTAGCTGCTGAGTGCTAGCTGTTGTTGAGTGCTTGTTGTTGAGTGCTAGCTGTTGTTGAGTGCTTGTTGTTGAGTGCTAGCTGTTGTTGAGTGCTTGTCCTGCCTGGGCCCTGTTCTTAGCCTTTGAGGTACATTTCTCCATTTAACTTCCACAATAGCCCTGTTAGGCAGCTAGTATTATTTCTGTTTTACAGATAAAGTTTGGTTTTAGCTCAGAGTGGTTCTGAATCTTATAAAAAGAAAAAAAACATCCCCAGGAACTGAATCAGCTCCAAAATAGCTCCATCTTAGGCTAAATATGGGATGTGACAAAGCCACCATCAAGCTAGGCCCCCTGTCCTGACAGCTTCCCACCCCTTCCCTGCCCCCCTCACCCTGCTTTCCAGGGAGGGGTGGGCATCCTCTCAGTCCCATAATCTGTGCCAGGCCCTCATATGAGGACTTGACAGGATTCAGCAGAGATGCAGGCCTCTGCTCTGCTGATCTCTTTGCATATAGTAATTTAATGAAGCCAGAAACTGCATAGAGCTAGTAATGGCACAACCAAGCAGCTTAAACTTTGAGCCACTAAACCATGCTGCCTCCTATTGTAATACGATTATATTATAACACAAGTTCAAGAGACCACCCACTGCTTTCTTTATTGGATCCTTCCAATAAAGTGCCGTGCTAGTAGCACAATTCCCCACGGACATAGAAAATAACTATTCTAAAATAAATCCGAGGGCACACCCAGCCACAAAGTGGGAGGTGTATTATACAAATGCAACCAGGGCCCCTGGATCTGGCAGCTAGACCCACAGCAACAGCCTGTGTTTTTTCAGGGCTAAGAATGCACGGCTCCGACACGGAGAGCCTCTGAGCTGCCACAAACTCATCAACACCTCCCTATTAAAGGCCATTCTGACCACCCTTGGTGTTGAGTTTTCCTCGGAGAGTAGTTGAGAGCTAAGGTAGGGTGGAGAGCCAAGAGGAGGCAGGGAGAGCCAGAGATGGCAGCTGGCAACAGGACACAGAAAGAAAAGGGACTTCAAAGACAGATCTAAGAATTCACAGGGCTTTTTGGTGCAGAGTCTGGAGATGATGCACAGAAATGATACCTTGAAAGGGGAAGGAAAAGAAGGAAGAACAGGTCATCAGCCCTGGAGCTCAGGAGGCTGAAGGAGAGAATGTATTTGACATCTATCATATCTTTGCATCCTTCAGTGACACATTTGTCCATGTCACTGATCTTTCTGGCAAAAAAAAAAAAAAAATGTGCTGTGTGACTGGTGGGATGAAGGTAAAGGCTGGTCAGATGAATCCTCTCCACATGCTGCCACGCTGGCCACCCAGGATGTGGTCTATGTGGTCTAGAGGTGCAAGGAGCCAGGCATCACTGCCCTACATCAAACTCCAGGCCACAGAAGGAAATAGGACTGAGATCCCTGGACCTGGAGCCCGCTTAGGTATGAAGATCAGGTGCATTGAGGATGTCATTCCCATCTCCTCCAACAGCACCTGCAGGAACAGGGGTTGCCATGGTCGCCATCTGTGAACAAGACTCCTCAAAATGTTTTCTGTTAATAAATTGCCTTCATGTAAACTAAAAAAAAAAGAGAGAGAGAGAGAGAGAGATAATTGACACAAAATGACGCCCAGTCTTGGTCTGCATGGTGAAGGGCCCAGGACTGATGGGCCGGCGCTCATTTGCATAATGCAACACCAGGGAGAGTCCTGTCACTTGCCCTCCTGAGTCCTGAAGAAAACCCTTCACTCCAATTCCCTGTGCATTGCTTCTAAAGGCAGAAAATGTGTACAGTTCTAGAATTACGGTCACATAAAATGCTAGAAGAATAATGTGCTTTATTTAAGTGCTTAGAGGTTCCCCCTGAAGTTTGTGTTACCTGGAAGTTGGCGTCAGGGAAACACCTCATGGGCCTTCTCTCAAGGATAAATGAGATGCAGGGACAAGGAAGGGAGAAAGGTCATTTTAACATTTTATTCACAGTCCCTGGGATTCTTTGGAGAGCACCTTAGGGATGTTCTTAACCTGAGTCCTCTTACTAAGTGTAATCACACAGTCTGCCAGGCTGGTATTAGTAACCCTACTTTGCAGCTGAGGCAACTACAAGAGATGACCTTTCCGGGCTGGTGGAGTGGAATTCGTCACGTACTACATGCAGTCATGTACTGCAGTGACCAGTCCAGGTCCAATTTCTTTGACGGTATCATTGACGGGGTAACAGGGGAGAGGCAAGTGCAAGAGGAGAAATGGGGTGAAAACCCATTACAGGGAAGCTTGAGCTGGGGCAGGATCGGGGAGCCAGGGTATGGGGCATGGTTGGGACTGAAATCCTTGTTAACACTGGCTTTAGCAAAAGAAATGGGCACCACCATCCCAGAGGACTTCCAGAAGATTCCTCTCTTCCCCACAGCTGGGCACAGAGCCTTACCTCCCCTGCACCCTGGCCCCGTCTCCCTATTTGGCAAGACTCCCGTGTCATCTGCTCTTCTCGACTTCAGCTCCCTCTTGGCACTGGAAATACTAAGGGAACCCAGCAGTCACACAGGATTCTAGGAATTTCTCCTTTCCAACTTCCTGAACTGGTTTTCAAATTCACCTCAGAGGTCCCTTTAAAAATCATGTTCCAAGGCTGGGCACAGTGGCTCATGCCTGTAATCCCAGCACTTTGGGAGGTCGAGGCAGGAGGACCTCCTGAGCCCAGGAGTTCAAGACCAGCCTGGGCAACATAGTGAGACCATGTCTCTACAAAAAATAAAAGATTTATCCTGGTGTGGTGATGTGTGCCACTGCACTCCAGCCTGGATGACAATGACAGACCTACTTCAAAAAACCCACGCTCCACACTATCAGGGGGTCTGCCATCCACAGATTCCAGACAGGGGGTTCCATCGGCCAGGCAGGAACGGCATGGGCAATGTCAGTAGCCTGCACATCAGATTAGCTTCTCTGAGGTCACAAAGTCACCTGGAAGTGGGGAATCCATGAGGGCCAGGCCCTCCACAGGAGGACACCTTCCCTCCCCAGGCACCAGCCTCCCTGACATGGTTCCCTCCTCTCAGCCCTGGCCCACATGTTCCTGCCGAGGTAACATGTCCCCTGACTCCATGTTAGAAAACCATAAAGCCCCCAAGAGACATTTCTAACAATCATCTAAATATTGACTTTCACTTTATAAAACGTATAAAACATAAAGAACACTTGGAACAGCCCAGTTTTAATGCCACCAACTTTTGTTTTCCAAAGAACAATTGGTAGACTTGGGCCCGAGGGGAGCAGAGCCCCGACTCTCAGACAAGGAGCCTCAACAGCGATTCCGTATCTTCGAGGCGGCAGAGGTTTTTGGTGAGCTTGTGTCATTTCTAAACACGGTGGTGAAGATGGGATCCTCTTCATTTTGCAAATGAGAAAATGGAAGAGCCCGAGGGGAAAAGGGCCTCTCTCAAGGTGCCATGGTGAGAAGGAGGCAGAAGGAAGAGGACCTCACCCTTGCCTTGATTCCACTGACTGGTGTTTATCGCGCCATGAGTGTCTTCAGGGAGCAGTCGTTCCCACACTGGAATGTTGACATGAGGAGCAAATGTGATGCCATCATGTAATTCCAGTGGTGGCTGGTCATCCCCTGCAAGGCTGAAATGACCCTCTCTGTTTCAATGCTAAGGAAGCAGCAGCTTTCCTCCCACTCCCACACAGGACGTGTGCAGCATCTTCAAGTCCCTGCCTCGCGTTTCTAGGCCCGTAGTGGGCTCTCCATGGTCAGGGAGTGGATCTTCCAGTTAGGTATTTTTCTGAAGCAACTGTCATTCTTTGCTTTTTGGAGCAAGACAGATTTTTAAAATCCTCTGGGAGAGCAAGAGGGTTGGCCAGAAAAGGCATGAAGAGTGGGAGAAGGGTGCATTGTGGACCCGTCTGAGCGTAGGAGTGTCCCGATAACCAGGAGACTGAGGAGCAGCATCCGCTGTCCGCCTCAGTGTTCTAAATGTATGAAACCTAGCAAGGTAATTGCATGGGAATAACACACTGTGAATGTTATGTGGGATTTGAAATTGTCATCTCAAGAGTGACCGGGGGGAGGGAGGAAGGGTGAACTCTTTCAGTCTAAAAGCTATGTTTTAAAAGGGAGGGTTAGACTAGGTTTGTTTTCTGCAGTGCATTTCCTCTGCAAAAAGGGATTTTTTTTCCTACTTTTTCTGCTGGTGGACATTTCCCTTGGGGGAGCCTGGCCAATGAAAGGTCACTCAGAGATCAGTCACTCTCAGGGATGCCAGGAGAGCCGGGCAGACACATGTCCTAGTTTTCCCGGGAGCAGACTGAGTGAACCATAGGAGGGTCTGTCTGATGTTTATCTTGGCAGAATTCTCAAATGAGTTAGCAAATAGTGGCTGGAGATAAACTGAAACTTTGAGCAACCTCTGGACTGACTCTGATTACCCTCCACACCGCACCTGCGCAGGGAGGAGAGACCAGAAAGCCAGTAGCAAACAGTACACTTTTCCAAGAATCAGAGAGGAAGGAGTTGCTGATGCCCTGCCGCAAAAACAACCTCAAAATTCCCCTGAATACAGACCCATGGGAGCTGGGGTCAAGGTGGCCTTGCACTTCACCGAGGAGGTGTCATCACCAAACGCGCTGGACATTGGCTACCTATGGAAGAAAGATTAAGGACTGAAAGAAAATAGTGGCGAACATGCTTATGACATGGAGGTAGGAAAGGGAAGACCTTGAGCAAGACACAAATCACAAAAGCAAATAGAGAAAGAGTGATGTCTACCTTCAACAAAATGTGAGACTTCTGATTCAAAATCAGAAACCTCTATAAGCTAAGATAAAAGACAAGCAACAGAGTTGGAGAAGATATTTCTAAGATATTTGTATGTGTGCATATGTATATGTATGTGTGTAATGTGCTTATACATATACATATAGATAAATGCGTATGTATACACATGAATTCTGGATTGTTATCTAGGCTCTATGAAGATCTCCTATCTATTAATAAGAAAAAAGACCAAGATCAACAACCTCATAGACAAATCGATAAGGAAGATGACCAGCTAGTTCACAGAAAAGAAAATGCAAATGGGAGTGGGAGGGCCCAGAGGAACTCTTGCTTTATCTAAATGGTTTTCTGCAGTGTATTTCCTCTGCAAAAAGGGATTTTATCTAAATTGTGTTGATTACGAGAGCATACACTTACATTAATTTTATAAGTAAAAAAAGAGAAAAAGTACCTGAAGATTAAACGCAAGCAATGTGATGTGTTAATTTGCCAACACACGGGAAGGGAGCTCTGAGCCTGTAAAATATGAGCCCTTTTGTGTGAAACTGAGCAGATGAGGAGAAGTTTCAACAGTCCTAGAGAAGAGGATGGCAGGGGACAGAGAGCCAGGGGACAGGGCAGGGAGGATCTAGGAGGGCACCCAGCCAAGTGGCTCACTGCAGCTGGTGTAGGGCTTAGCTATACCCTGGGGCTGCGTGCTTAGCACAGTGTGGTCAGATGAAGGTGGCAGGGACTCTCCATTTGAGTCAAAGTGACAAGCAGAGCCCCAAGTCCCTGGGAAGGATGAAATCCAAATTTAATTCCCTTCTGAGCAACATTCTACAATCCGTGCTTCATTTAGATATCTGTAAGCCTAAAAGAGCTGGAAAAAACATTTTATTTCCCCTTCCAATGTACAATTTCTAAGACATTTGAATTATCGATGCTGAAGTTTCATTGAGAATGGGCTGAGTGTCCTGTTTTCAGCCTGAAAACAAAGCCTCAGCCACAGTCTTCATCTCATCCTCTTTTTGTTTATTTTCTTTTTAAAAATTTCCCCCATTTCTTTGTTCTTTAACAAAGAGTTGTGTGCATCTTCTGAGCTCCAAGTGCTGCACTGGCTTCCGGGAGACAATGGCAACCCAGGCCCTGACCTCATGGCGTGACCGAAGGGAGGGTCTCAGCCAGGAACGTGAGGGACACCAGGAAGAGGACATCGGTGGGCAATGGGGTCTTCCTTGCGGGGGGCAGGTGGGTGTGTGTGGTGTGCTTTCCTAGCAGCCCACGGCCGCTGGCAGGGGCCACTGCGGGCAGACCGGTGGTCCAAATTTATGCCGGCAAAAAGCAAATCCTGATGCCTTCCCAATCATGGTTCCTTCAAAGGCTTCAGGGTTTCTTGGGAAGGGAAAAGAACATTAGTTGAGCTTCTGCGGTGTGCTGGGACTGTGCTAGGAAGTTTTACAGATGCTAGTTCATTTAGATTGGATATGCCTCCTGGAACAGTGTGCTGTCCCTTATGGAAAATCAAAACAGTCATTGCATTTCTGTGGTGTTCACAAGGAGCCTCACTTCTGGGCTCAGGCAGGCTGAGGAGTTCCAGGGCTGAGGATCAGACTTGGTGACTGAGCAGGAACTGTCATCCTTTTTCTCTTTTGAGATATGAAATTTGCTCCACATCTCAGAAGAGTGTGTGCCTCCATCCCACACTTGGGACAAGCACTATTGTTCTTTTTTTAAAAATCTGTAGAACATATTAAACGCTCTGCTTTCGTCACGGGTTAAATCACGCTGGGGCAGCAGGCTTGTGGTGTAAGAGCGGTGCTCTGTGCGTCCACTAGGGCTCCCCTGTCGTTCCAGTTGGTCTCCTTGCCACGCCCCAGCTCGCTGCCCCCAGGCTGTCTTGGAGAGACACGTTTGTGTTTTGTAATAGAGCATGTCATGCACTATTATATGGAGATATTGTATAAAGGAGCCCACACGACACAAGGAAACCAGGAGAAATCAGTCCTAGAAATCCCCAAAGCTTGGAAGCAGGGACATGCAAGCGAGGTACAGCGTGTGCTATCAAGTGGCAAGGTCCTTCCGGTCAGAAAGCCGCTGTTGTCATCGGTTTACCAGGTGCTGGGATTAAGCACATCTACCACTTAGAAAATAATATAAATAAGAACCACGGTCCAAATCCAACATGGGTCTCCCAAATTCTCTAAAATGTGGAAGTTCACAGATCTTACTCTCTCTGTCCTTTCTCTCGCTTCGAGGAAGTTGGGCTCCTGGGCACTGTCTCCTCAATCACGCCCAGTACCTGTGTACAGGTGCCTCCCCTTCTCTCTGGAGCATCGGGACTGGATGGATTGGGAACAGAATGGAGCTTTGATTGATCCTCTTGTCCGCACTTGTGCCTTTCTACTCCCTGTGGTGGAGGGTGTCAGTTTAGTCTCCCTGTCTTCTCCTGGGGTCCCTCCAGCTCCTGAATCCAATCCTGCTCTTCCCCTGCATATTCTGAGTGGCCTGCACACTCTGGGCTCTGTCTCCTTGACCCCTGGAACACCACCTGTTTGGTTCTTAATAATCCGGAGCCTTCCCACCTGGTAGTAGCACTGACATCATCCTCTTCATCCACTGGAAGCTTCCAGATCCTGGCCCCCCAACTCATTCTCTCCCCACATGGCTTCTGCAGAAACACAACAACGTGTACTGCTTATACCATTCTTGCACCACTGTGTGCCAAATGGCTGGCCCAGAGGATGACTGAGTAGGAGGTCAATGTATGCTAGGGGAGGTGTCGAAGGAGAAAATTTCCAAGAGAGTGGGAACCCAAGGAAGGCTTCTCAGAGGAGCTGGAACACATTGGGGCCTGAAGGAAGTGGACATTTCGATGAGCATAAAGACTGCGGGGGTGGGGGGTCCAATCTTTTGGTTTCACTGGGCCACACTGGAAGAAGAAGTGCCTTGAGCCACACATCGAATGCACTAACACTAATGATAGCTGATGAACAACAACAAAAATCATCGCAAAAAGTCTCATAATGCTTTAAAAAAGTTTATGAATTTATGTTGAGCCACATTCAAAGCTGTCCTGGGCCACATGCAGCCTGCAGGCCGTGGGTTGGACAGGCTTGAGCTAAAGCAGATGTGTTCTGAGCTGGAGAGAAGGCCAGCCCCATGGTTCATCATTCGTGGTATCACCAACCAGTGACATTTGGAACAGTTGGTGGGTGCAGGCCCTGGGAAGGGCAATAGTAAGAAAAAGCTTAGAAAAGAAAAGGAGGAGGAAGAGGGGAGTTGCGGATCGTGGAGGGCCTTGAAAGTGAGACTGAGGGTTTGGACCTTACCACTTGGGCATACTACCAAACAGGAACCCCTGTCACTGTAATTTCTGATGATTCCATCTTCCGTCTTTGGGAATAACAATGGCATAGTCAACTATTCCGCTACAAAAAGAGTCCTTAGGTTCTTTAACCATGTGGGACATCTTGTTTTGGCATCCACGCTAGTTCTGTTATAGCCAAAGCTGGGGGTGTTGGGGAATGTCACATGCTTCAGGGGTATCTGTGTAGTGTGCATTTTACCCCGCTGAGCTCACAACTTTAATGTGTGAAGGTGATCCTCCAGTTAAGGAGGACAGAGTTGGTGCCCCTGCCTGTACTATCCTACGAGAGCTTTCTGCTTTCTGTGTCACTCTGTGGGTTCCCCATGGACCCCTGTAGTATTTGCCTAATACTTTGGAACCAACAATAATAACTTATGAAATCTTTATTTCAAACACAGCTTGAATTTCATCCATTTTCATCTTACCCAAAGGGACAGATTCTCTAGTCCTCAATCTGGATGGTCAGAACGGAGAAATCCCCTTACCTCCAAACACAGGCCTTTTATTTTGTAACCACTGTCTGTCTGCTTTTCTGTTTTGGAGTCTCCCGGGGTGATGGTGCCGCCAGATAAAAGTTGTAATGAGAGAGGGAGAGTGGGAGGGAGAGTCCGGTGACAAGGCAGGGCGGAAGGTAAGCAGAGACCTTCTCCAATCAGAAGTCTTGAAGTCAGGGCACGCAGTAGGTCTGCAGAATGACTCAGAACCAGCCTATGAATGCTGTCTATTCATGGGTCCAGGCTTTTGTTAAAGTCTGGGCCTGCATTTTAAAGAGGGAGTCGGGGAACTGGCTGGACTGGTCTGACAACTAAGGAGTGGTGAACACTTCCCCCAGGCTAGTACTCAGGTGGATGAAGTCATCGATATTTTCTGGGCAGTCCTAATCTGTGATTAACTTTTATCTCTGCTGTGAAATAGCAGCCTTCTTTTCAGCCTGCTAACAATAAGTTAACCTGGCTGTCCGGCTGGGGGATATTTTATGCAGAGGCATATTTGAGAAGCCATGTGGGACTCCTGCCCTGGAGAGAGCCCAGAGTGGAGGGAGGGGTCTGTGTGGTGGGGGGAGTCTTCCCAGCAATGGTCCTTGTGATTCCAGCATACACTGATGTCCTGACTTCAAACTCAGCTTACCCAAAGCAAATGTCCACTTTCTTCCATATTCCCTTCTTGTTTAAGGCCTCACCACTGACCAGGAAGTCTTGATAGAATCATCTAGAAATTCTTAAGTCCTACCTCATCCAACCTTGTCTTGACTCCTGCAGTGAGCACAGCTGCCCTCCCCTTCGCTTCTCTATGCCCTCACCTTTTCAGGAGCCTCTTAATTTCTCAGTCCACATCATCTCTCAGACCGCCAAAGCCAGAGTTATTTTTCTAAAAGACATTTGTTCCCATTGTTCCTCTGACTAAAGTTCCTACTATGGGACACTTGCCCTTGGCACTCACGGACCTTGTAGTCAGGCTGAGAACCTCAGGTTCTCAAACTCAAGACCATGGGGAATGTAACAGGTGAATCAGGCAGGTGAAGTCCAGGACTCTTTTTGGTCTATATTTTGTTTACTCAGTTTTGATGGAGACAAGCATACCAGAAAATTCACATTTCTCTTAACTCTAGCAGTAGACAAACAACAGAGCAAGCAGGATGTGACCATTTATACAGGCCTAACTGTTGGGGGAGGCAGTAGGGAGTGGTGGAGACCAGGGACAGGACTAGGGCTAGGGCAAGGCTAGGAAGGTGCCCAGGATGCATGTTTTAAGGAAGCACTCACTCTTGGGGCTTTGCAAGTACAAGGCTAGCACTGGGAGGTGAGTGCCTCCTTAAAGTTGGCTCCTTGGGCCTTGTTTGCCTAACCTAGTCGGGCCTTGGTGAAGACAGTGGAGAAATGGAGCATGGACCTGCCCAAAGGGATGGCTGCTGATCAGCTTCATCCAGCTGTTGACAAAGGCAACACCATGGCCCCAATTTTGCCAAGTCTTTTCAAACATTCTGTGGGTGCTTCCATCATAGCTCTTATCACCTGGCAAGGGAGCTGTCTCCACAGGTAACCTTCTCACTAAGTGGGGGTGTGTGAGGCCAAGGAGCTTTGGTCATTCCCCTGTGTGATACCAGCAGTGAGCACAGAGTAGGTGCCCTGCAATGTCAGGCAAACAAACAAACAAAAAAAGACTTTGGAAACAGAGTTATGTTATGGAACTAGGATGGGTCTTGAGTTAGCCTCACTCTTTATCCAAGGAATGGTTGTTCAGGGCCAGTGGCTCAGCCCTAGGAGCACTGACTGCTTCAAGACAGCAGCCTGCTCTGGGATGCCAGGGATAGTCCACTCCTGATGGCAGACTCCACTCTTCACGGGGCTCACTCCCTTACTCATTAGGTCACAGAGTAATAGAAAAAGGCAGGAAAGATGAAAAAAAGAGAATTTAAAAACAAAACACAGCCAGGTGTGGTGGCTCACACCCGTAATCCCAGCACTTTGGAGGCCGAGGCAGGCAGGTCACCTGAGGTCAGGAGTTCGAGACCAGCCTGGCCAACGTGAAGAAACCCTGTCTCTACTAAAAATGCAAAAATTAGCTGGGCGTGGTGGCAAGCACTTGTAATCCCAGCTACCAGGGAGGCTGAGGCAGGAGAATCACTTAAACCCAGGAGGTGGAGGTTGCGGTGAGCTGAGATTGTGCCACTGCACTCCAGCCTGGGTGACAGAGTGAGAGTCTGTCTCAAAACAAAACCAAAAAAATACCCCAAAAAACCCAAAACACATGGTAGCAAAATAATAACAAACTGAAGTATGTCTGTAATGACAGCCAATGGAAACTTACCTACTCCAAGACAGAAAATGATCAGATTAGATTTCTAAAAAGTCCAGATACATCTTGCTTCCAAGATACCATCTAAGATGAAATCACACAGAAAGGCTGAAAATAAAGGAACGGAAAACTATACACTATTTAAATGCTAGCAATAGCAGACAGATTATAATAGGGGAGAGACTACATAATAATCAAGGCACCAACCCACTCAGAAGCTGTCACAGGCCTAAATGCATATGTGTCTAACACACACACACCTCAAAATATAGTGAGCAAATTGGCAGAACTGCAAGTCTAAGATTTCAACCCATTTAACTTTATCAAAAGTTGATAAATCAAGCAATTTAAAAAGTACTAGGTTATGAAAGATTTGAAAAACAAAAGTAACAAGCATTATCTAATGGGTGTGTGCGTGTGTAAAACTTTGCGGCCAAAGATAAATGGTCATCATAGATCATTTAAAAACAGATGGTGATACATAGATTATTTAAAATTTTGACCACATACTAGGTCGCAAAGAACACAACAAATACCTAGAATCATCAAAATAACACAGATCATATTCTCTGAACACAACCCAATTAAATTAGAAGTCAATACTAAAATACAGTCTCAAACTCATGTATGTGGGAACTCAAAAATTCACTCCCTAGTAACTAATAGGCTGAAGAAGAAATTACAACAGAAATGTATTTGAAATAGACTGAATAATAAAGCATTATGAATCAAAGATGTGAATAGCAACGAAATGGATATCTAGAGGGGCCGAGTTGGTGGCTCATGCCTGTAATCCCAGCACTTTGGGAGGCAGAGGCAGGCAGATCACTTGAGCCCAGGAGTTTGAGACCAGCCTGGGCAACATGGCAAAACCCTGTTTCTACAAAAAATTAGCCGGGTGTGGTGGTGAGTGCCTGTGGTCCCAGCTACTTGGGAGACTGAGCTCGGAGGATTGCTTGATCCCAAGAGGTAGAGGTTGCAGTGAGCCATTATCATGCCATTACACTCCAGCCTGGGTCACAGAGTGAGACCTTGTTGGGGAAAAAAAAAAAAAAAAAAAAAAAAATATATATATATATATATATATATATATATATATATATATATGGGTAAATTTATAGCCTGACATGAATTTATTTCAAAATCATGAGAGGTTTAAGCGAGCTGAGTGCTCAAAATAGCGATTGTAAGGAACTTCCTTGATGTGATAAAGGTTATCTATCAAAAGTGTATAGTAAATGTTATAATTAATGATGAAACTTTGGAAGCATGCCCATCAGTATCAGTAACAAGACAAGGATGTCCATTGTCAATATGTCCATTCATCAGTATCCTGGAAACCATACTGAGGGCAATGAAACAAGCGAAAGAAATAGGAGAATAAGAATTTAGAATGAAGCAAGAATATTTCTATCTGCAGGAAATATGATAATCTGCATAGAAAATTCAAGAGAATTTTCTAATAAACTATTCAAATGAAAATAGAGTCCAACAATATATATATACACAAAATTGGGTACAATTTATATGTATTACTTATAACCAATTAGGAAATATAACAGGAGAATGAGTCTTATATTTCAACTAAAGCTATAAGATCTTTCTGCATACATTAAACAAAATATGTGCACATTGCTTGGTTTTGATTTTTCTTCATTCATTTGGTTGGTTTTAGAGGAAACTTGGAAATACAGCTGAGGGTCATAAAAGAAAATATGAGTGAGTGGAGTGATTCACCATGTTCTTAAATGGAAAAGCTAGTGTTGATTTAATAAAGATGTCAGGCCTGGCGCTGTGGCTTACGCCTGTAATCCCAGCACTTTGGGAGGCCGAGGAGGGTGGATCACGAGACCAGGAGTTCAAGACCAGCCTGGCCAACATAGTGAAACCCCGTCTCTACTAAAAATACAAAAAATTAGCTGGGCATGGTGGCAGGCGCCTGTATAATCCCAGCTACTCGGGAGGTTGAGGCAGGAGAATTGCTTGTACCCGGGAGGTGGAGGTTGCAGCGAGCGAAGATCGCGCCATTGCACTCCAGCTAGGCGACAGTGCAAGACTCCATCTCAAGAAAAAAAGAAAGAAAGAAAGAAAGAAGATGTCAATATCATCTCCTAATTGTTCTTTAAATTCAATACAGTTCTATCCAAAATCTTGAAGGGAATTTTTGTGTGTGTGAAATTTGACAAGCTGATAATCATCAAGACTAATTATACATTTATAATAATTAACATAGTATAATATTGATATATAGATAATGAATAGATCAATAGAAAATTAGAGAACTCAGAAACTCACCTGTGCATCTGTGGAAATTTCATATATAACAGAGGCGTCATTACAGATCAGTAAAAAGAAGGGGTGGACTCATTCAAGAAATAACTTAGGAAAAATAGGTTATCCATACAAGAGTAATAAAATTAGATCCTTATATCAACACATATGTAAAAACAAATCCTTGGTTGATTAAATACCTAAGTGTAAAAAACAACAACTTCAAATAATTTAGAAGAAGATGGCCGGGCGCGGTGGCTCAAGCCTGTAATCCCAGCACTTTGGGAGGCCGAGGCAGGCGGATCACGAGGTCAGGAGATCGAGACCATCCTGGCTAACACGGTGAAACCCCGTCTCTACTAAAAAAAAATACAAAAAACTAGCCGGGCGAGGTGGCGGGCGCCTGTAGTCCCAGCTATTCGGGAGGCTGAGGCAGGAGAATGGCGTAAACCCGGGAGGCGGAGCTTGCAGTGAGCTGAGATCCGGCCACTGCACTCCAGCCCAGGCGACAGAGCGAGACTCCGTCTCAAAAAAAAAAAAAAAAAAAAAAAAAAAAAAAAGAAGAAGATATAGAAGACTATCTTTAAGAACTCAGAGTAAGAAATTATTTTCTTCAACTATATACAAAAAGACCCTTAATGCAAAAATTAATAGACTATTTGGTTTAGTAAGTAGGGTTGTATTTTAAAGTTTTTTAATTGTTCATAAAAAAATGTTAAATGTCAAGCCAGAAACCAATATTTGCAATGCAGTCATATAACTGACAAAGGCCAGAATCCAGAATACATGAACACTGGCAAGTCAATGAGAAAAAACAAATAGCACAATGGAAAAAATGACCAAAAGACATGAACAAGTTACAGATGAAGGCAGCTCAAAGGGCAAATGAGCATTTGACTAGAAGATTACCTCTTAGTAATCAGAGAAATAAGCAAACAAAAAAGTATGCCACCTGTGTATTAGGGTTCTCCAGTGAAATAAAATGAATAGGATTTACATGTATATAAAAAGAGATTTATTTTAAGGAATTAACTTCCATGATAATGAAATTCAATATTTCCTCCATGATTATGGAAGCTGGTAAGTTCAAAATCTACATGCTGGGCTGGCAGGCTGGAGACCCAGAGTGAAGCCAGTGCTACAGCTCAAGTCAAAAGGTCATCAGGCTGAAGACCCCAGGAAGAGCTGATGTTGCAGATGAAGTCCCAAGAACAGTTTGCTGGAGAATTTCCTCTTGTTCAGGGAGCTCAGCCTTTTACTCTATTCAGGCCTTTAACTCACTGGAAGAAGCCCACTCAGGCTCTGGAGGGCAATCTGCTTTACTGAAAGACCACCAATATCAATGTAAATCCTCATCAGAAACACCCTCACAGAAACATCCTGGCCAAGCTGACACTAAAAATCAACTACAGAACCTCCAACACATCAGACTGGCCAAAATGTTTGTCTGCCACTACCAAGTGTTGACACAAAAGGCAAGCATAAGAAACTCATACTGGGCTGGTGAGGATGTAGAGCATGAATGTAGACTGGAGAACCTGTCACACATGTGCACAAATATTCACTGCATCATTGTCTGTAGTGAAAAATTGAAAAGGAACTGAAAAACAATCAGTAGAAAATAGACAATTCTGATAAGGTTCATATGACAGAGTATTATACAGCAGTTAAAGGAGTTAGAGCAACAGGTATCTGCATGGATAAATCTAAAAACAATCATGAGTTTTGGGAAGATAGATTCAACAGGACAGATTTCCATAAAATTGAAAACTTACAAACCAATACTTTATATTACTTAGGAATGAATACTGTAGGAAAATCTAAAACACAGGCTTGAGATTAATACACAGTAAATTTAAGGTTGTGGCATTTCTGAGGAGTAGGGAAAGGGAATGAGATCAAGGAGGCCTTCAGCTGTGTCTGTAATGTTTTATGTATTTTTTCTAAAGGCTTGAAACAAATATGGCAAAATATTAAGATCTGATAAAGCCACGTGGACATATGACATTTGTTATATTTCTCTCTATCCTTATTCATGTGTTTAAATAATTCTCCAAAAGCAGTGTACTGAGAGTTCAGCCTGTCTCCTGAGACATTCTAGGAAGTTATGTGCAGGAGTGGAGAATGATTCTTTGGAAGAGTTAAGTGTCCTAAATGCCAGCCAGGCTGTGACCCCAGGACAGAAGGAGAGTGGGGGGGGTCCTTCTTGCTTGCTAGTGACATTCTGCACCAACCAGCACTGCAGGAGCCCCAGGATGACAAGGAAGGAGAAAACACAGGGGGTGACAGATGCAGTGGACCCCTATGTGGTACATTGGGTGGTGGAGGCTGGGTGTAAAGCACATGATGGGTGCAGGGAGACCAGCTGTGGAGGCTTTGGGTACTGTGATAATGACCATCCAGTGTGGCTGTACTTTTCTCTAGAAGAGGGTTGGCCTACATCCACTCCAGTGGATCCACATTCCCTCCCAAAAGACCAATAGAGAGTGAAAGATTTGAGTCACCTGTGTGGGTGGCCCTCAAGACCCCAGCAATGAAAACCCAAAGGAGTATCACAGTGTTTTCTGGCAAGAATTGGCCACTGCTTAATTGTCTTTGTCTGATTTTTCCTAGCAACCTTGTCTTTGACCTCGCCTGGCATCCTGTGTGGTCATGAGCCACAGAGATGGAAAAGGCAACGTGGTAGAGGCAAGAGGAGGCAGGAGGTGGAAAAGAAGGACTATCAGGTGATGAGTTCTGCCATCTCTTACCCTGAGTTTAGCTGTGCTTTGTTTATAAAAAGTACTGTTTTACAAAAAGTATTTGATGGTACAAAATATTATCAACATCATTCTTAGATGGTTTAAGAAGTAAGAAAAGGATCGTGGTGGTAGCAGGAAATAAGACAGAAATTTTCCATGGGGGCTGCAGGTCTGAAGGCACTGGCAGGTACTGCAGGGGGCTTCAAGCAGGGTCACTTGATAGGGCCAAAAATCAGTAATGTCTACGCTCATCTCCAACCTCTGCTGAAGGAAGAGGAAATGTTTTGAAGTATTTAGATGCATTTTTTTAGGTGCGTTGTTTTTGTTGAATTTGGACATGAAGCCAGCCACAGCCAGCTGTCTCTCCCGTTCCGGTGGGAAGGGGACCATGTGAAGCACCCAAGATGTGAACCAGGACTCAGTTCACGTTTGGGGACCCTGATAGCCTCCTCAGATGCCCCTGCAGAAATCCAGATTGACCCCTGAGGCTGAGCTTTACTCTCTGCAGGGATGATTTCCATTCAGTCTGGGATGGGCCGGGGAAACCGCTGCTCACCCAAAGTGAATTTAAGGGTTCCCAACAGCAATTTATCAACATTTTCATTGTAAAGCACAGTGAGAGCAGTGAATTCTGTCCATTTTGTGAGCAGCAATTCTGGATAAGGCGGGAGCCCCACTGCATTCAGAGCAGCTCTGGGAATGAGGGAGGAAGAGACAACAAAAGGAACAGGAGCCTTCCAATAAGCCCAGACGTTAGACCTAAGCCTTGTCCCTGTCATAGCCTAGTCATTATTGATTAAAGGGTGGACATCAGATAGACCCGAGAGGAACAGCCCCACCAATGTCCAGAGCAATGAGGCCCTCACTCTGCCCTCACCTCTACCAGTGTCAGTTCTGGGGAATTTCTGAAACACCATGAATGCAGAGGTGTGACTCAGCAGGAATCACAGGTTGTCAGATGACAAAGCAGTTGGTATTAATAAATTGCTTTGAGTCTGGAAACAAAGAAAGTGGCCTTTTGGCCGGTAGTTAAGGACAAGTGAGAGTCTTCAGGTCTTTCCCAACAGATGGGGTGAGCCAGAGAAGTGATAGAAAGCCAGCTAATGAGACATTTGCCACGTGCCATGGGGCCAGAGGGATGCTGAACCTAAATAAGAAAAATGTGTGAAGCACCCAGGATGCGTGCCGGAGCTCGGTTCACATTTGGAGAAGCCACTCCATAGCCTCCTCAAATGCCCCAGCAGAAACCCAGATGGGAATTCCCCAGCGCTTCCCCCTCAGGTTCCAGAGCCTTCCACCGAAGTGGCAGTAGACAGAGGGAGCTTCTCTCTCCCCACCTACGTTCCCTCTTGCTTTGGTCCTGGCCTCAGTTTCACCAATATCTAGAGGCTACCAGTCCCTAGAAGTCAGGGGGAGCTGGGACTTTCAACAGTAATACCTCCATGTGCCATTAGTTCAATCTGTAGATTGAAATTGTTTTAGAATGAGATATCAAACATATTTTAATCAAAAGACCTCTGTAACAACCACATGTGCTCTGCATCAAAAGTCTGTCTTGGGCCAGGCATGGGGCTATGGGCTCCGGCATATGTTATCTCATGGAATGGCCTCTTACCTAGGTAATTTACCACCATTTTTACAGATGAGGAAACTGAGGCTCAGACAGGTGGCAACTTTTAATCCAAATCACACAGCAAAGTAAGTGCAAAGCCAAATTTTATCCAAAGCTGTACTGTACTGTACTGTATGGCAATAGAAGGGAATATCCACTTTGAGTGTGAAAATACTGAGGTTACATATAAGTATTTAAACTGAATCATGCATTTGCATGAAAATAGAAATTGTGTTTCCTACACTTTTATACGCCTTGAAAGTGCGTCACTAGAAAAAGAACTTAGGAAAATGAGCAGGTGGATATTTGGTACAGTCCCCAGTAGAGGGGCAAAGAGGTCCCTGTCTTGGCTCTGATAAGAGTTTTAAGGGAACAGAGTTCAGGAGGACACCAAGGCCTGACAGCTTTGCAAGTACTCTTCATTTGGCCAGGAACCATGTCACATTTCGTTTTGATTTATTTGGCCTTCCTCTCTCTAACTGATCCAAGCTTTATTAGGCTGTGCTCAGAGAATCCTCAACCTGCTTTCTACTTTGGGAACTTATTTACAAGTTATTTTCATGTCATCTGAGGGTTATTCAGCTCATTGTTCTTCAACATCTTGACACATCAAAAACGGCTCACCCCCAGCCCTAGTCTCGCGTCCTTTCTCTGTCACTAGATTTTGGCTGTGTGAACGCATAGACACCGCTGAATTCTTTGATACTTCAGTAGGACAATAACAGAGGCTGTGGTGTCTCCTGCCCTTTCCCTGGTTTTGGTCAAGAGGAATGAAAGACTACAGAAAGGTGTGGAAGAAATGCACACAATCAAAACTGTAAGGTTATTCAAGAAAATCTATGGTTTTAAAGCCAGAAAGAACTGATTCAAATCATGGTTTCATCACTTCGTACTTAGAAACTCTGAGGTTGTTACTAACCTCCCTAAGCCTCTGTTTCCTCCTCTGCAAATGGCAACAGTAATACCTGTGCAGAAGGGTTCCTGGGGTTCCTGAGGCCCCATGCACTGTGGCCACATACTGCTGCACAAGGGCCTGCCAGCCAGCTCACAGCCATTACAGCTGCGCTCATTCCCTTCCCCTCTGGTGGCCCTCCAGGATACTTAAAAATATAATAATAATAATAATAATAATAATAATAATAATAATAGTATTTGGACAAGAAAAACAAACAAATAAAATAATCCACAAATGCCCAAATACCACTGCCTGAGATTCTGATCTTATTCAGGTGGACAGCAATAGATTTGGAAGTTTCCTGGGTGATGCTATGGTGCTGCTGGGTGGAGCCCGTTGCTAACTAAAGCTGGACCGGGAGGCTAGAGCAAGCTGAGCGGCTCAGCACTGGGGTTGCCCCATGCCCCTGCTCCAAACATATAACTCCATTTGGCTCTCCCTCCCTTTTTCCCTTCTTTCCTATTTGAGACAGGGTCTTATTCTGTCCCCCAGGCTGAAGTGCAGTGGCATGATCATGGCTCACTGCAGCCTCCACCTCCCAAGGACTACCAGTGCATGCCACGATGCCCGGCTAATTTTTGTATTTTTAGTAGAGATGGGGTTTTGCCATGTTTCCCAGGCTGGTCTTGAACTCCTGGGCTCAAGTGAACCGCCCACCTCAGCCTTCTGAGTAGCTGGGACTATAGGTACCCATTACCATGCCCAGCTAATTTTTGTATTTTTTGTAGAGGCGGAGTTTCGCCATGTTGCCCAGGCTGGTCTTGAACTCCTGAACTCAAGGGATCCACCTGCCTCAACCTCCCAAAGTGATGGGATTATAGGCGTCAGCCACCGCACCCGGCCCATTTTCTTTCTTGTTTTTTTAAAATTTCCTTTGAGACAGTTCCACTCTGTTGTCCAGACTGAAGTACAGTGGTGTGATCATAGCTCACTGTAACCTTGAACTCCTGGCCTAAAATGATCCTCCTGCCTCAGCCTCCTAAAGCATGGGAATACAGGCATGAGTCCCCATGCCTGGCCTGGCCTTCAGTTTCTCTGCTGTAACACTGGATTGTCCTAGAAATCCTTTTCCGAATTTCTCACCCATGATATCTGCACCTTTCTCATCTTCACCAGAATCACCTTGTCTTAACTCCTTAACTCTTCCTGCTTCTTGCCAGGCTAAGAAGCTATATTAGTTATCTATTGCTGTGTAACATGTCATCCTAAAACATGGCAGCTTAAAACAACAGATGTGTGTTATCTCACACTTTCTGTGAGTCAGGAATATGGACACGGCTTAGCTGAGTGCTTGTAACTCAAGACTGCTCATGAGGCTGCAGTCAAGCTGTCACCTGGGGCTTTGGTCCTATCTGAAGGTTTACTGGCATGGGGGCGTCTGTTTCAAAGCTCACTCATGTGGTTCTGTCCTTCCCCACCTGGGCATCTCCACAGCCTGCCTTGTGACATGTGGCTGGTTACCCCGGGGTCTTGTGACTCTAGAGAGAGTAAGACAGAGCACCCAAAATGGAAGCCACAGTGCTTTTTATAACCTGTGAAGATGTAACATCTCAATACTTCTGCCCTATTCTAGTCATAGAAGCAAGTTACTAAGACTGGTCCACACTCACAGGGAAAGGATGACATGAGGGTGAGGATACAGGGAGGGTGGGGGGTCATCGGGGCCCATCTTAAAGGCTGCCTTCCACAGAATCCCTAATTATTTCTCTGAAAGTAAAAGGAAGAGAGAGAGACACCATATTCTACATTTCTGCTTACCTCCGTGGTGGGGCTGATGTGCGTGGTTTTCATGGCTTAAAAAATGCACTCCATCTCACTGGGGGTTTCCCAAATGGTCATGTGAAGAGAGGAATTGCTCCCCAGAACCTCTGGGTCACCTCATTTGGCTGATGCTTTTCCTTCCTCTCCACAGACGTGCTCTGGGTAGAGGGAATGAAGCCTTCAGGGTGGACCCTGGAGGGCTCTCCCAGAGGCTTCTATCTGAACCAGTGGGCTTAAAAATGAGCAGGGAGGACCTTCACGAAAAACACTGTCAAGTACTGTCTCAGTTTGCTCCAGCTGCTGTAACAGAATACCATAGACTGGGTAGCTTGGGAGCAATAGAAATCAATGTCTTGCAGTTCTGGAGTCTGGGAAGTCCAAATTGAGGTGCTGGCAGATTCTGTGTCTGGTGAGGGCCCACTTCCTGGTTCACAGACAGCTGGCTCCTCGCTGTGTCCTCACCTGAAGGAAGGGGCAAGGCAGCTCTTTAGTGTCTCTTTTACAATGGTACTAATCTTATGTGTGAAGGCGCCACTGTCATGACCCAAGCACCTCCCAAAGGTCCCACCTCCAGGTACACTGGGGATTAGGCTTCAACACATGAACTTGACGGGGATCACAAACATTTGGTCTATAGCAAACACCCAACATAGACCAAGCCCCATGCTTCTCTGGGCTTGGGGGCGCTGGGATACCAAGGTAAATTGGGCCTGGGCTCTATGGCAAGCTGGTGTGATGGTTGAGAGAAGGTCTAAGAGGTCAATAAGGGGTTCTCGCCTGGCACGGTGGCTCATGCCTGTAATCCTTGCACTTTGGGAGGCTGAGGTCGGAGGATCATGAGGTCAGGAGTTTGAGACCAGCCTGGCCAACATGGTGAAACCCTGTCGCTACTAAAAATACAAAAAAGTAGCCAGGCATGGTGGCACACACCTGTAATTTCAGCACTTTGGGAGGCCAAGATGGGTGGATCATGAGGTCAGGAGTTCGAGACCAGCCTGGCCAACATGGCGAAGCCCCGTCTCTACTGAAAATACAAAAAAGTAGCTGGGCATGCTGGCACATGCCTGTAATCCCAGCTACTCGGGGGGCTGAGGCAGAAGAATTGCTTGAACTCAGGAGGTGGAGGTTGCAGTGAGCCGATCATGCCACTGCACTCCAGCCTGGATGACAGAGTGAGATTCCGTCTCAAAAAATAAAACAAAATAAAATAATAAAATAAGGGGTTCTCATCCTAGTGCTATTCTCAGCTGAGTGACTTTGGGAGAGTGACTTGACCGTCATGAGCCTCAATGTTCAAAGGATCTTTATGATTGTGTCTGTGAAGCCCTCTGAGTCACCTCTGAGTCTGAACATCCATCTAGGTGCTCCATCAGCAGTGGGTATTCCCAGTGCTATTGCAGAGAAACCCTCTAAACCCACCTCTCAAACTGGGCCAGCCTGGAGACTGACCCAGTGGGTCTGGGTGCTGACTTGAGCACACATGTACCCCGGCTCCTCAGGAGACTGTCATGCACCCCAGTGGCTGGGAACCACTGGTCTAGAGAGTGAGCTGTATCAAGGAGCAGTGGCATGTGGGAAAGTGAGCAGGTGCAGGTGCAGGTGGACACTGGGCCAAAGTGAGGCATGTCTGGATTCAGGGCCTCATTGGCCAACTCTCCTAGGACCTAAGAAGGGAAAGGAGCCTAAATAGAGGGGCCAATTTTTTTTTCTTTCCAACTTTTATTTTAGGTTCAAGGGGTATGTGTGCAGGTTTGTTACATGGGTACATTGCATATCACAGGGTTTTGGTATATAAATAATTTCGTCACCTAGGTAATCAGAATAATACCCAATAGGTAGTTTTTCAGTCCTCACCCTCCTCCCATCTTTCCCTCAGCAGCAGTCCCCAGTGTCCTCTGCTCCCATCTTTATGTCCATATCTGCTCAATGTTGAGCTCCCACTTATAAGTGAGAACATGCAGTATTTGGTTTTCTGTTCCTGCATCAATTTTTTTAGGATAATGATCTCCAGCTCTATCCATGTTGCTGTAATGGACATGGTTTCATTCCTTTCTATGGCTGCACAGTATTCCATGGTGTATATGTACCACGTTTTCTTTACCCAGTCCACCATTGACGGGCATCTAGGTTGACTCCATGTCTTAGCTATTGTGAACAGTGCTGTGATGAATATACGCATGTGTGTGTCTTTACGGTATCACATTTTGTATTCCTTTGGGCATATACCCAGTATATGGGATTGCTAGGTCAAATGGTAGTTCTAGTTTAAGTTATTTGAGAATTCTCCAGACAGCTTTCCACAGTGGCTGAACTAACTTACATTCTCACCAGCAGTGTAGAAGCATTGAAGGGCCAGTTTTAAATCCTAGTCCCTTCCTGATGCTTTATTCATGCTTTATTCCTGCCTCCTGTCACCCATCTCAGGAATGATTCACCCAGTCCCTTGCTCCTGGTTGGAAAAACCTTTTAAGGAAAAGTCGCTAATCTGGATTCATCTACACGTAATTTCACCCATAGAAAGTCTCTTGCTTTTCACAGCCATTTGCTACCCACCCTCCACTTCCCCCCACCCCTCAGACTTCATGCTCGAGTCCTGTTTGCCAAATGGTGGGATCCTGTTGTGTCACCTCAGTCCCCTCTGAGGGGCAGTCGGCTGGCTGGAGCAGGAGGCTGCTCAATCCCACGCTGCAGGCTCCCGCACAAGGTCAGATGTGCAGGCCTTCGTGAAGTGAGCGTTGAGGGTGGCGTCATCCTGAAGGTTAACGCTGTAGCGGGGAGAGTGTGGGGTTGCAGGCCCCTCTCCCTCCTGGTGCAGTAACTATCTTGGGTAATTCTTTTATCCTCTTTTAGAAAATTTTTACATCCACAAATCAGAAAAGGAATGAGAATCCAACAAAGTAATACATGTGGAAGAACTCAGGAAACAGTGTCGTTCCATAACAACAATCAACACGGAGCCTCTGCTAAGTGTCAGGCCACATTCTGAGCACAGCAGAGACAGGAGTGAGCGAAGCCACCACAGAGTTCACATTGGAAAAATGAAACAAATGAGTGACGAGTGTCACATGGGGTAACAAGCACGGTAGGGGAGACAGAATCAGGAGAGTGTGTTTAATAGTAAGAGGTTTGGGAAGGAAGCCGGCCCAGACCTGAGTGAAATGAGCCATGCTTGTGCCTGGGGAAAGCAGGTGCCAGCAGGAGGAACAGCAAGCCCAGTCTCCTGAGGTGGGGGACATGGGGCATGGCAACAGGCTGCACAGGAGCTCTGCTCTGGAACACGTGATCCAGGCACAACCAAGAGCGTTGGTGGCACCGCTTGAACGCTTGCAGCCAGCTCATGACAGCATTTAAAGTGTCTTTGCTGATTGGTTGGAAACAAGATGTAAAAATTGCTCAGTGAGAAGGTGATATAGACCACCAGCCTAACTCCAGTCCTCCTCGGGCTTCACCCCCCGCCTCCCAGCTCATGTCCCTCACAGCAAACTTCTCACTGCTCCTCAATTTCTCTCCAGCCCCAGTTCCTCTGCTGAATACCCTCCTGCCCCATCATTGTCCCTGTTTTCTAAGAACCAGCTCAAACATCGCCACCTCTATGGAGAGTCCCTCCTCCTGGGGTTCACCCAGGAAACTCCACCCAGTCCTTCTCGCACCCTGGGAACATTCCTCCATTGTAATCCTCACTGCCCTGGGCCCCTGGGATGCACTCAAGGACCTGTCTATCATCCGTATAGTGTGACAACATCTATTTATTGTTTCCGTACCCTGTTTGGGCAAGGAAGCAGGAGGTGAGATTCCTTGGATGAAGAAGAGGTGAGTCCCCCTGTGATGTGAGCCAGTGAATGGTTGTTGTCAGCTCAGAGTCATTCCAAAATACTCCTAATACATTTCTGTTTTGATTGTATCTTTATGAATTAGTGGTGATGTTTATGCCATTGCAGAAAAAAAAAAAAAAAGAATGATGCTCCGTTTCACAGCTTTCAGAGCTGGTTTCACACACACTTGAATGGTCCAGCTATTTCTGACAGCTACAAAACACAGGTGCACGCACCACCTTGCCTTCTGGGAAGCTGTAGGAGACACGTTACCTCTCGACAGGATAAACAGCCACACACTAGAGGGTAAAGGCAGGGCGAGCTTCACCCCAGCACCTCCTAACCTGGCACAGGCTTGACCACATGCTACTTCAATGACTTCTTTTTGAGATCAAACACCTGCCCAGCACCCCAGTCTCCTGCCTTCTTGCTTGGAGCCTGCATCTCAGCTTCCTCAGCAGCAATGAAAAAGGAAGCCAACCCCGACCTGTAGAAATAGTGTATTTCCTCAATTCCAAGGCACACAATTGTTCAAATTTTAATTATTGTGAAATCAGGATGTGTCTTACAATTAGTCGGTACACTATATGTGTACTGACTTTTTTCTTTCATTTTTGTTCACCCCCTACGAACTGTTCTTAAAACAATGGTGTGTCGTACAATTGATGACATCTTAGAATCAAAGAAAATAGTAGTTAAAATCAAGGGGTGGCAATTTAAGGTCCACCCATGTCAGACTTCTCAAAGTCATTGTGAAACTATGTTTTGTTCTGGTGTGTGTGAACCCAGAGAGACTGGATTCCTAGATCTCTGAGGCCTCCTGGCCAAGCCAGGCGCATGGGGAGACAAAGGGTGAAGCATGGTCCCTACCGACTTGCTGGTCCTGCCAGCTCTGCCACTGGCTTTGTGATTTTCATTCCTGAATTCATAGAGATGGCTGCCAGCAACGAGAGGTAATCTCAGGACACACAGGCCTGGGCTAGGCCTTGGAATATTCCGGAAGTCAGTGGCCACAGTTGTATCAAGCCAGACGGGACACATATGGGAATACAATTACAGCAAAGCCGGCAAGGCTCGGTGAGGGGCAGAGGGCCCGGCCACATGAGGAACCAGCGCCGTGAGCAGGCCCAGGTCTGGGTGCTGGCTGTGTGTCCTGCACAGCCACATCTCCCAGAGTGCATTTGTCACCATCCACTCCAGATGCCCCTCGAACAAATGAATTTCACAGTCGCAAAGGGCTGAAAAATGCTCTGTGACCTGGCACCCCCTTGGGGAACCACAGTGCATTAAAGGCTCTGAGAAGTCCTGCAGTAAAGAAACCTGATGAGTTTTTGTTTAAGTTAATGCTTTCCAAACTTATTTGATCGCAGAATCCTTTTATTCCAGTAACGCTTTTTACAATCTTAAGATGTGGGCCGGGCGCGGTGGCTCAAGCCTGTAATCCCAGCACTTTGGGAGGCCGAGGCGGGCGGATCACAAGGTCAGGAGATCGAGACCACTGTGAAACCCCGTCTCTACTAAAAATACAAAAAATTAGCTGGGCGCGGTGGCGGGCGCCTGTAGTCCCAGCTACTCAGGAGGCTGAGGCAGGAGAATGGCGGGAACCCGGGAGGCGGAGCTTGCAGTGAGCCGAGATCGCGCCACTGCACTCCAGCCTGGGCAACAGCGTGAGACTCCATCTCAAAAAAAAAAAAAAAAAAAAAAAAAAGATGTGAATTTTCTGCAGAACAGCCACTTGGGAACAGGCCTGTCTTGTGCAGAAATATGAGGGACTGGGAGCCAATTTCGTCGCTCCCTCAGTTGATTATGAAAGATGAAAACCTAGAGTGGAGACATAAATAGACTCTCTCTGGGGTCCCAAAACATGGCCCTGGCTATGGACATACTGGGGAGTGGGGGGATCCACTTGCCTGCTGGCCTCTTTTGGGCAGTCAGTATTGGTTGCCCAGGTATCCCCAGGGCAGTAGCTGCAGCACTGGCCTGATGGGTGTGCAAGCCAGCTGGTGTGTCCAGCATGGTCTTGGCACACTTGGTTGTTTTGGAAAGGTCTTTTCTTGAACAGGAACTTGCATACTCAAAAACAACAGCAAAACACAAGGCCACACTCACCCCCGAGGGTAGGTCCGTAGCTCCTCCTGCACACCCAGGAAAGATCCTGTGGAAACAGAGTACCGGAGGATATGGGATAGGAGACAACAGAGAGGAGGGCTGCTTCCTGAATTTGGGAAACACAGCTGCTACTTCAGGCCCTCCAGATACTTGAAAGAAAAAATGATGGAAAGCAGTAGCTGAGAATTAAGTTCTTGGTGACCACTGGCTGTATGCAGTACAAATAGGACTAGAAAGTACTACAAAGAATGCAAATCCGTCTGCTGCGCCCAGCAACTTCCAATTGGTGAAAGGCTATGTCCCTGGAGAGGTAATAACTGCCACTGCAAGAAATTCCTGGGGTCCAATCCTGAATTCTTCTCTCAACAGCAAGATTCTGGGAAAGGGAATCTAGGTTGTTCATGGAAATTCAATGGAAGAATTAAGGCAATTAAATTTTAAGTTTTGCAGGGCTGATCGACAAGAGAAGAAGGGAATCATAGGCAATGAGCACAACTAAAACGAAGGCACAGAAGCAGGACGGTCAGGCTTTGCTCAGAGAATAACTAAAATGAGAGAAATGAGCGGGCGCGCCAGGGTCCTGGGAGACAGTGGGAGGTGGGTCACAGACAGCAGGCTGAGGAGTTTGGATTTGCTCATAGAGAAGTATCTTAAACGAACAGATTCCATGTCAGGTGAGGTCTCTTGGCTTCAAGAAGCTGGCAGTCAGGAGGGAGCGATCAGATGCTGTGTGGGAGTTGACAGCATCTGGGGGAAAGAGGGAGGATGTGGGCAATGAGGAGTTTTTCAGTGGGTGGTGTGATTGTCTGAGGGAAGGCCATGAGCAGACAGAACTGAGGCAGGGAGTGGGAAGCCCACATGTCAGGCCCTGGGGTTGGGTCAGGAGAGGTGGTCAAGGAGGGAAAGGAAGGAGAGAAGACAAGGAGAAAGGAAGGGAAGAGGGAGACACCTCCCTTCTCACTGGTGTCAGGGTTCTGATTGTGACTGGGCTTTGCATAGAGCAGGTGCAACCCGCACATGATATTTTGCCTGAAAATGTGTTTTTCTGACGTGCACAGTAATTTTCAAAAGCAGGAAAACTTTATATAGATATCCAGATTTCTCTAGATAAATGGAAAGGCCTGACCTTCCTGGACCTGCGCCTGGCAGTGCCACCTGGAGCTGGTCGCAGCTGCTCCCGCAACTCCTGGACTGGGCGCTTCAGTTGGCTGTGGTCCCCACCCTTCCTACTGCCTCACACCCAGGCCGCTCCACTCACATCCACTGACACCCTCTGCCTGGCCCCAAGGACACTGAAGTTTGCAACCTAGATGCAGATTATGTGCACGCAGGGCTGCCATTCACAGGAGGGAGATGGTCAGTTGGGGAGGAGGGTGCTGAAATCCAGCTTGCATGCATGCCCATGTTCTCTGTATGTCCCAGGGAAGGAGGTCCCTTCTGTATTTGCACAAAGACATCATACAGGCTGAAAATGGCCCTGCCCGCAAATTCTTCCGAAGGTGTGTCTTCTCCATTGGTCACAATGCGCTGTGCAGCCCATGAGAATAAGACCAACTCAGGGGAGCTGAGAGCGAGAGGAGACTGCATTCTCAGACACAATTGTCCAGACACTTCCTTTAAAAACTACATGCCGATGCCCAGTAATGCTCAGCCTTGGAAAACAGTGAGTGTCTCATCAAGCCATTTAAAGCAGGGAGAACATTTTAATTGGTTGCAAGGGCAGGTGTAATTATTTACAGCATACAGAGGTTTTCCTTTTGAACCTCGCAGCAATCACGTGCAGTGGCAATTTTTCTTTCCCTATTTTGCAGATGAGGAAATGGAAGCTTACAGAGGTTAAGTGATTGGCCTCAGGCCATTGCATTTAATACTACTAATAATATTAACAGCCATAGTTCACCCTGGGCAGGCCTGAGTATCTCACAAACATTCGCTCATTTACTCCTCACCCCGTGAGAGCACTGATGCTACTTTTTCCTCTCTCCCAGAAGAAGACAGAAGCCTAGGAGAGTCTGGGCAGACTCCAAAGCCCGTATTTCTAGTCCCAACATGAGACACCCCCATTGGCCCACACCTAAAGGCAAATCAGTCAACTAAAATCCAGGTCTTCAGTCTAGAATCTGTCACTCTTATTCCTGCATAATTTTTAACACTGGACTCACGGTGCCTTGAGCTGAAATGGTTCATGCAGGATATATCAAAAATCTGAGCATTAACCAGAGTGTTTGTAATGACAAGGAATCTGTGCCTTTTCTATGAGACACACCAGCTCTGTGTTTGACTCTGGTCAGTGTAGGCGTTAACTTCTGATCTGAATCAGCCATACCTGGGTTCCAGCCTCGCCCTGCAACCCACCACTGGTGTGGTCTTGGACCCATCACCTGCCTCTCAAGGCCTCATCTTCTCCCTCTGCGACAAGGGCACAACCACAGCCCCAGTGTCATGGCAACACATGGGTCAGGCTCAGGTGTGGAGCTTGGCAATCAGCTGACGATGGCAGGGAGGCTCTGCTTCCTGTCCCAGGCAGAGGGGATGGCACAACCTATGAGTAATGCAGGTTTGAGTGCTGAACCAGTTCAGAGCAAGGCTGGGAGGACCTGCGGCAGGGATGCAGGGGGTGGCTCCTTCAACTTGTCTGCAGCACAGCCACACATGCCACCAGTGTGGGGAGGGAGCCCCTGGTCACTTTCTGCTGGGGAGCAGAATCACTGAGGAAGGGCCCAACGCCAATGGGGAAGAGGCCTCCCCCACAACCCTGGGCCTCCTGCCCACTCAAGCCACTTAAAAATCCATACCGTGCCCACAAGCCTTTCTAGTCTCCATGTCTCAGGAAGGCCCAAGGCAGTAGGTGGAGGTGGGCACATGACAGGGCTTTCTCATTGCCTTCAAACAATGCCATGTGCTGGGCCATGTGTTCTGCTCTTCTAGAAGCTTCTGTGTCCCAGGCCAGGTGGGTGCTCATTGTGTTCCCTCTGTCTCTGGGATCCCCTCCTGCTCAGGATTTAGGGGGATTGGGAGCCCTGTGCCCACCTGCCAGCTCCCATTTACTCACACCACCCTGCAGGCTGGAGGCTTAGCCACTTCCCAGGAGGATCCTAGAAAGGATATTGGTCGCCCAGCTGTTGAACCTGCTCCAGCATCCTTGAGGGCCTTGAAAATCTATTTTAGGCTGGGCACCTATAATCCCAGAAATATGGGAGGCCAAGACGGGTGGATCACCTGAGATCAGGAGTTCAAGATCAGCCTGGCCAACATGGTGAAACCCCCTCTCTACTAAAAATATGAAACTAGCCAGACATGTTGGCGCATGCCTATAATCCCAGCTACTCAAGAGGTTGAGGCAGGAGAATTGCTTGAACCCAGGAGGCAGAGGTTGCAGTGAGCATGAGCCGAGATTGCGCCATTGCACTCCAGCCTGGGCAATAGAGCGAGACTCCATCTCAGAAAAAAAGAAAATCTTAAAAAAGAAAGAATGCCGCTGTCATGCAGAAATACCTCTGACAAACATGAGGCCAGCTAAGCTGGGGTGGGGGCCGGGTGGCAGCCTCTGAGGAGGCCTCTGCAGTCCTGGGTGGATGGCTTGGGTACAGCCTGTGAATATGAGAAGCCCTTGGCCGCTGCACATGGCTCAGTTCCCACCATCATGCGTCAGACACTGGAAGATAGTAGTTGGAGCTGCTGGACAGAGCTGTTTTTTCTCAACCAGACAGTATCCAGGTGCCTGTCCCTAGGCAGAAGGAGAGGTGCCACCACCGGCTACCATGATAAGGAGCCAGCTCAGAGCACCTTTGTTGGGGGCCTGAGGAGATGAGGTGGTATGGGGATAGGATTCTGGAGGACCCCGCTGGAACAGGTAGAAGGACAAGAATAACTCCCCATTGGGACTGGAGGAGAGGAAGGCACATGGTGGCCCTTGGCAGGGTGGAATAGGGCCATAGATAAAAGGAAAGAGGAGAAAAGGACAGATATTGGGGAGAGTGAGAGGGAAGGGAGGGGAGGAGAAGGGAGGAGGACACCTCCAGATCTGGCATGGCACAAGTCTCCTCAGAAAGGATGAGTGCAAGATGTGGGAGGAAGAGAAGGACGTGAGGGTCTCCAAAGTCTGCTCAAATTTTCAGGTGCAAATGACCTCCCATCAAAATAGCCCCAGTCTGAGTTCTGCAGAGGCTGAGAGCCAGCTCAAGGGCATGGAGTTTCTGAAGCCAGAAGGGACCTTGATAAACACGAAAGCCTGAGGCCTGAGGAAGTTAAAGTGATGTGCTCAAAATAACCCAGCCAAAAGGGGACACAGCCTGGATCCACACAATTGATGGTGCTCTATCCACTACACCATGAAAGGAGGGTCCAAACATGGTAAAGATGGATGGCAGACTGGCAACCAGTGCTCTCTCCATGACAGCACCATCCTCACCCTCCTCCCGTATTAGCTAAAACCCACACACGATACCGGCGTTTGATAGTCTCTTATCTCCAATGAATGTTAATTTTACAACCTGGCACGCTTTAGATGGTAGAGTAATAAAGCAGAATTTATGCATCCAAACAAAGGCCTCCAGTACTGCACACCTTTGTTTAGCAATTGCATTCACGTTTAGTAATTGTTTTCTGAGTAATCCATTCATCATTCATTTATTCCTATGCCAGCCAGACTCTGGTATTGGCAACTTAAAAATAAACACAACAGAGCTCCCACTGTATAATTGCTAAACACAATGACAGCTATAATTGAGGCACTGCAGGAAGGTCGGGGAGCCCAGGAGGGCGGAGCTGCTGCTGCCTGCTGAGCTGGGAGGGTTGGTGGCACCCCTTGCCCTGGGTTGCCATAGCAGATATCATAATCAATTATGGCCGTCTTTCGTGAGGAACCTGGATCTTTCCCAAGGAATCGGTGAGAAGTTTCAGCTCACATACCATCTCCAATTTGCCATCCCTGGGATGTTAGCTGAATCCTCTCCTTTTACATTGAGGAGACTGAGGGCCAGAGAGTTCGATGCAGGGCCTAGTTTAGACTCCAGACCAGCTGCCAGGAGAGATGAGGGCCTGGTGGAGACCGGCCAGCAAGTGGTCATGCTGCCTGCTGCAGACCCCACTTCACACTCTCATGCCACCCCCTTGGGTTGACTGATAAAATTATGCTCACGAGAGCAGTGCTCTGATTTCTACGAGATACTGTAGAAAATAACTTTTTTCTTTTTGTATTATTTTTTATTGCATGATACATATTCATTTCAGAAAAACTAGAAAATACAGCTACATTGGAAGGGAAAATTGAAGTCACTCATAATCTAACCACGGCTATTTACATTTATACCTTGTTGGATATATTTTCAATATCTTTCTAGGCATTTTTCTCTCTGCTTATGTGCCTGTGGTGTTATGATACATATGCATAGGTTTTCATTCGTGGTTCCTGGCTCATCACTCCCACAGTCCTTGTTATAATGTTGGGAGCGTTAGGCCTCAGGAGACAACATCTCTGTCTCTGACTTTTTCCTGTTCTCCTTTCTCCTGCCCAAGGCAGGACTCTAATCTGATTGTGGACCAAAAGACCCTCATTTCAGAGTAGGTCCTGTCCCATGCCCTAAAGGAAGAAATACTGCACAGAAAGGCTAGGAAAAGTCTGAACAGACAGGTCTTGCTGGGTTTAGATTATTTTCTTTTTTTCCAATCACATTTCTACATGGTTGTCAGTCATGCCATGTAATGAAACCTCCATAAAAGCCCAAGAGGGGCCAGGTGTGTTGGCTCACACCAGTAATCCCGACACTTCGGGAGGCCAAGGTGGGTGGATCACTTGAGCCCAGGAGTTCAAGACCAACCTGGGCAACATGGCAAAACCCCATCTCTACCAAAATAAATACAAAAATTAGCTGGGCATGATGGCTTTTGCCTGTGGTCGCAGCTGCTCAGGAGGATCGCTTGAGCCTGAGAGGTGGGGGTTGCAGTGAGCTGAGATCATGCCACTGCACTCTAGCCTGAGTGACAGAGCAAGAAAAAGGAAGGAAGAAAGAAAGAAAGAGAGAGAGAGAAAGACAAAGACAAAGAGAAAGAGAAAGAGAAAGAAAAGGAAAAGAAAAGAAATTAGAAAGAAAGGACAGGACAGGAAAGGAAAGGAGGAAGAAGGGAAGGAAGGAAAGAAAAAGAAAGAAAGAGACAGGAAAAGAAAAAAGAAAAGGAAAGGAAGGGAAAAGAAGGAAAGAAGAAGGAAAGAGGAAGGAAGGAAGGAAGGAAGGAAGGAGGGAAGGAAGGAAGGAAGGAGGGAAGGAAGGAAGGAAGGAAGGAAGGAAGGAAGGAAGGAAGGAAGGAAGGAAGGAAGGAAGGAAGGGAAGGAAGGAAGGGAAGGAAAGAGAGAAAACCCAAGAGGACAGTGTTCAGAGAGCTGAGCACGTGGAGACTGACAGGAAGTTGAAGTCATCCATGTGCCGAGTAGGTGGCTGCTCCAGCTCCATGGGACCGGACTCTTCCAGACCTTGCCCTGTGTATCTCTTTATCTGGCTGTTTATTTATATCCTTTAAAATATCTTTCCTAACAAACCTGTAAATGTTAAGAGTTTTCCCAAGTTCTGTGACCCACTCTAGCAAATGGAACCCAATGAGGGAGTCTTGGGAACCCCAACTTGAAGTGGGTCAGTCAGAAGTTCCAAAAACCTGGACTTGAGACTGGTGGAAAGTGGGGGGCAGTCTTGTGGGACTGAGTTCTTAAGTCGTGAGATCTGATGCTATCTCCTGATAGGCAGTGACGGAACGGAATCGGAGGACACTCAGCTGCTGTCCGTTGTTTGGTGTGTGGGGAAAACCCCACACATTTGGTCACAGAAGTCTTCTTCTGTTGATGATTGCTGTTGCGGTGTGAGAGCAGAGGAAAAACATGATTTGAGAGGTTTTCCCAAAACATAGTAATCGGAGTAATCCATCCACCTTGTGAGTGTGCATACGTGCTTATGTATGTGCATATGGGATTACATAAATATGGCTCACATGTGTATGATCGTATTTGCACACTCCCTTGTCCACTTACTTATATATCAAAGTTTCCTTCGTAATGTCTGCTCTGTGTCACTATGTACCCTCCCCTGTCCTCCATTCCCCGCACCAAGAGTATTATGAGTATTGAATGCCATGTGGGCAGTTTCCCCAGGCAATGAGGGGGTGGGCCTGGCAAATGCAGGCCATGTAGAATGCTGCAGGGCAGGAGACGGGTGAGCCAAGGGAGCCGAGAGTTCCAGATAACAGAGTGCACAGCAGATGCCATGGCCCGTGTCCAGCAACCAGGAGAAACAGAACTGCTGAGCTCAGAATAGGCCAAGGCCGCGTCTGCTAGCAGGGAGCGAGGGCACAGCCTGCTGTCTGGCCTCTTCTGCCCCGTCCCTCCACTGGGACATGGCCCAGCTGAGAAAGGGCTGCCAGGCAGCAAGTCAAGCGTGGGGCGGGAGAGGACAACGTTTTACGCAAGAGTGGATTCTCGGAGCCTCTGCACTCTCCGTCAGGGCTGCTGGCATGGAGAACACAAAGAAACCATCATCTAGGACTTGATTGAACTACTGGACTTACCAGAAGAGCCCAATGTGAAGCAAAGAGGTCCAGAGAAAAAAGCATTCTAGTGACATTTTTATATATTTAAAAACTGGAATAAAGAAAACATAATTAGATTGGGAGGCCGAGACGGGCGGATCACAAGGTCAGGAGATCGAGACCATCGTGGCTAGCACGGTGAAACCCCGTCTCTACTAAAAAATACAAAAAACTAGCCGGGTGAGGTGGCGGGCACCTGTAGTCCCAGCTACTCGGGAGGCTGAGGCAGAAGAATGGCGTAAACCCGAGAGGCGGAGCTTGCAGTGAGCTGAGATCCGGCCACTGCGCTCCAGCCTGGGCGACAGAGCGAGACTCCGTCTCAAAAAAAAAAAAAAAAAAAAAACATAATTAGAACACTGAGATCCCACTGTCTATGAAAAATGGGCCCAGCCCTGCTGACAACCAACACGCCTCACCTCACACCTTCCTCTCCGCCTTCGTTCTGGCCTTGAGCCGTGAGCCAACCATGCACATCTTACCACCTGGCGAGAACCTCAAACTCTCCTCCCGCCCACCCCCAGCAAGCCCCACGTTCCAAAGGCTTGCCTGAGAGACCTGCCCACCTCCTTGGCAGTTCTGGCCTCCAGCGCCCTGCCAGGTGAGTGACTTCTCTGTCCTGTGTAGCATTTGGTACAGGTATGTACTGCATGTATAACACTTACCATACTGGCTTGGGTTTGTGACACACCTTCAAGGGAATCCCTGGAGAGCAGAAAGTTTGTCCTATTCATGTTTTGCCCACCTTGTTCCTGAAGAATACCTGGCACATTGCAAGGGATCAGCAATATTTCCAACCAAACCATAAACTTCTCCATCTCCCCTTGAAGCCTTCTCGATAACTTTCCCAGGAACTCCCAGAAACAACAATGGCTGCCACTCACTGAGAGTTTCCTATGCGTTAGGCCCTGTGCCAAGCCTTGGCATCCACGTGTCACTTAAACTTCAGGTAGACTGTCAGATTTAGCAAAAATAATAATAAATAATAATTTAGGATATCCGGTCAGATTTGAATCTCACATAAGCAACGAATAACATTTTAGTATAAGTATGTCCCACACAACTTTTATATCAGGAATCCTATGTTTTATCTGGCAATCCTGGCCCCAGGGCAACCCTATGTGAGAAACTTGTAGGTCCATTTTACATGTGAAGGAACTGAGGCTCAAAGAGGCTAAACAACTTTCCCACGGTAACATCTGAGATGGAATGGCAGGCACCTGACTTCAGAGCCCCCCAACATGGCCTTTGCGTGTCTGGGAGATGGAGCTCCAGGTGGAACTGGTTAAGGGGGTGAATCCATTGGCTGGGAGATGTCATGAGTTTGAGACTGTACTGGGAGCACCTGGCACATGGTGGCCATCAACCAATTTTTAATCTCTCTCTCCCTTCTTCCCCTGCATCAAATTGGAAATTTCCTTGAGACCCTGCACGCAGAGGGTCCTCTACACACATGTTGAGCCTGCCACTCTCGTAGGAAAGCAGGAGGAAGAAGGATGATGTTGGAGAAGATCCCTGCCATGTGATTTATTGTGACAGTCTGAGGCCTCAGACAGCTCAGAGCAAAGAGACCTGGAATGCAGCCACAGACCCCTGGAAGAGACTTTACAGGTGTCACGTTGGAGAGTGGAGAGTGAGGGAGACGGTCTCAAAGAACAGGAGCAGAGATTATCAGAGACACCACAAACTTGAAAAGTCAGGATGGGTAGGACTTGGGGAGAGAAAAAAAAATCTTACCTTTACAATAGCCTTAAGGACCACAAATTTAAGGGCTTTCCACAGGCTTTAGGACAGAGTCAAGGAAGGGCTTGCTGGTCAACCCTTTCAACAGAAACTGTGCCCGTGGTCTCCCTGCTGCAGGCAGCGATGGTGGCGTCAGTGTCTGCTCTTCTCCGGCTCCCTCCATGCCTCTGAAAACGTGGAAGTGCTTTTACCCGTCCAGAAGGAGGGGCAGCTGAAGGAAGGAGGAAAGAGGGTGGTCCAGCGCAGGCGCAGACTGTTTGGAACCTTCTGCTCTGTCTGCGGGTTTGTGATGGTTGAATGGGCTGGCACGGGCGTCTAAGGCAAGGAACTGCAAGGGAGGCTGCAGCCTGCCCTCGTGACCCAGCACACGTCAGATGGCCAGAGTGGGAATAGGTTGGAGATTTGCCTTTGAACATAACTGAAAGGATATGAGCAGGGATGAGAGAAGTTCTTTCTATAAAAATCTAAAAACCAAAGGGCCAAACTGATCAACTTGCAAAACGGGAAGGACTGACAAAAATCTCAGGAAATCACCAAGGTCATGGGGGAAGATCATGAGAAAAATGTATGTGAGGCTCCCACCCTAGCCCTGCCACCACACAGTGTTGGCCCTGACTGCCACTCACCTGGGTCCCCCCTGGACTGCAAGCACCTGGCAGGAACTGGGCTTTATTACTGGAACAGTAGGGGGTCCTAGCCCCTAGCACAGCACGAGGAGAATATATAGCAATAAATGTCACCTCATCCTGCAAAGTCCTGCTCAAGGGCCAGCCCCCATATCCCCAGCTAGAAGCCACCTCTCCTTCTGCAACATTCTACTGCGGCTCTCCATCTCTCTTGGGACTGGAAGTGAGAAGCATTTTTAACGGTGGTTCACAAGGGCTTGGTGCAGATGGAAAACAGAGAGTAGGTGAGTTGGAGAGGATGGCACAGACTGAACCCCAGACAAGAAGGATGTCTGGGGACTCAGCCCTGGTCTGTTAGCAGTTACGGGTCCCCGGAATAGGAAAGCAATGCAGAAGGGTCACTCTATCCCAGGCCCCAGCAGCTGTCCACCTGCTTCTTCATTTGTCTTTCCTCCCAGATCCACATCCTCACCTCACATCAGGAAGGCCCGGTGCTCACTTTTACCCACCATCCTCCTCCTCCCCGTTGGGCCAGCAGCTCTGACTGCTGCACAGGGTCCCTCCCATATGCCAGGCACTCTGCTGGCTGCAGAGCAGCTCAACCTGCAGGGCGGTCAGGACAGACAGAATCTTTGCTTTTTCTTTTCATCTGATCAGGGGCTTCTGTCTGATCGGAATTAGGTATCTGGGCTGTCCCAGGCGATGCACAGCCGCCACTGGGCTCTCCTCTCAAGGATTAACCCTTTCCAGGTGGCCACAATGGTGGCGGCAGCCAAGCGCTCACCTCCACATAAGCCTTCCCTCTTCTGTCCAAACCAAATCCACTCTCAGGAAAGGATCTGGAACTAAGTGGAGCTAAGGAGTAATAAATAGAGACAGTTCACTAGGATCTTGTGTGGAGCAGGAAATCAAAGTTGGGGACTGCATCACACTGCTGCAATCCCTATTAAACATTTGCTGTTCAAAGTTCTTTCTTAATGGCCTGCTGGAATTTTTTTTATCATTCTTCCTCTCTGGCCTGTCTTTCAGCAGCAGCACCAGCCTCCCCAGCTTCTCCCATCTCCTCCTGGACTTTCTCATAGCTGTAGGCTTCCATGTTCTCAACCTCTATTATTCAGAGGAGTTCACCTCAGTCACATCTGCGCCAGAGCTCTGATGACCCACTTATCAGCCACGCAAAGGAACCTGCCATGAACAAGGTGTCCGTCACTGAGGATCCTGTACCCCTCTGCCATAAAGTCAGTGTCCTGGCTGCCAACCACCAGGCAGAACCTACTAGATTTCTTTAAAATAGATACTGGGGCTTCCTTCCTCAATCATGGTCAAGGCCTAAGCTTCCTTCTCAAAGGCAGGCAGTCCTGGGTTTTATGGCAAGAATTGCTTCCTATTTGCAAGGTGCTCTGGAGAAGGGCTGAGCGTGGAGGGCCATATGTGCAGGACTTTAGGATTTTAGCTGAGCTGCCTTTTCTTGCAGTTTAAGAAGAAAACAGCCAGCTGTTCCCTCCTTGTAATAAATGTCTCTGCATATTTGAAGACAGTAGTTAGGTCATTCTTGAGCTTTCTCATCTTCCAACTAAACAATGGTGGCCCCTGTAACCTTTCCTTGGCAAATTGTAAGGACCATATGCAGAGGAAAAGCAGAACAAAACCATCTGATGGGGAAGGCCTCCTATCTCTAACCGAGTGTCTGTTTTGAAATGCGGTCTGCACTCCAGTCTTTAATTACATGTAAATTCAGTAGCTTCAAGTGTCTGAGCCAGTGGGAGACCAGGTGCTGCTCATCAGGCCCCTTGGATGTGCTCATGCTGCAAGCCTGGGTGATAGCGTTTGGCAGACGCTAGGATTTCTTCTCTTCGGATTCATTTTGGGGCAGGAAAAGGGGCATCCCTGAGTGACCCAGGAGCACAGTCAGCTGACACTTCCTCCCCAGGTTCCCTGAAGGTAGGATAGGCCCCAAGAGCCTCCAGAGAGCCAGTGGCCTGCTGGAAAGGCTGCTCTCGGCCTCCACAGAAGCCAGCAAGAGTGGCTTCCAGATGTCCTGGTGGAGGCTGGCAGCCTCACTCTGCAGCCAGCGTCTCCCAGGGGAGGCTTCCTGCTGCTGTTAACTCAGAGACAGAGGCTCTGCTCTGAGCACCTGCCCTCGGTGGGGGTGTTCTGATCACATCGACTTCTTTCCCATGGTTCTTTCCAGGCTTCTTTCCCACATTTACAGTGTGTTATCTTGGGAGACCCAATGTGTTAGTCTGTTTGTGTTGCTGGGAATACCTGAGTCTGGGTAATTCTTAAAGAAAAGAGGTTTATTTGGCTTGTAGTTCTGCAGGCTATAGAAGAAGCATGGTGCCGGGCACGGTGGCTCATGCCTGTAATCCTAGCACTTTGGGAGGCCGAGGCGGGTGGATCACAAGGTCTCGAGTTCAAGATCAACCTGGCCAAGATGGCAAAACCCCATCTCTACCAAAAATACAAAAACTTAGCCAGGCTTGGTGATGGGCACCTGTAATTCCAGCTACTCAGGAGGCTGAAGCAGAGAATTGCTTGAATCTGGGAGGTGAGCCAGGATCATGCCACTGCACTCCAGCCTGGGCAACAGAGCAAGACTGCATCTCAAAAAAAAAAAAAAAAAAAAGAAGAAGAAGAAGAAGCATGGCCATGATGGCCATGGCACTGGTATCTGCTTCTGGTAAGGACTCAGGAAGATCTCAGTCATGACCAGTCATGGTCAAAGGGGAGCAGGCTTGTCACATGTGAGAGAGAGAGCAACAGAGAGAAAGATGGAGGTACCAGATTAAAAATCTAATCTTGCAGGAACAAGTAGAGCAAGACTCCGTATCGTGGGGAGGGCACCAGGCCCTTCATGAGGGATCCTCCCCCATGACCTAAACACCTCACACCAGGGCCCACCTCCAACGCTGGGGATCCCATTTCAATATGAGATTTGGAGGGAACGAACATGCAAACTGTATCATCCAAGGTCAGTGCATTTCTCTGTCCTCCAGTTTTGCCTGCCATGAGCAGCTTTCCCATGAGCCAGCTGTCCTTTTGGTCTCCAGGGTCACTTTCCTCCTTCAGTGCCAAGTGTTTGGACTTTAGGCTGAGCTTCAGGATTGTGGAGTCACAGAACAAGCTCATATAAGTGTGTAAGCAAGGCAGCAAATTTTTTAAAATAAAGAAAAAGTTATTTAGACAGTGCCAGTCATTCTGTGTGTCACCCTAGCTACACCCGAGGGTGGATGTGGAGTGGAGGGTAGAGGAGTGTGCATCCCTCACTCTATCTGCTCCTGTCCTTTCTGCACACTGCTCAGGCCAGGAGCACCTGGATTTGCCCCAGTGGGAATCACCTTTTTATTTATTTTTATTTTTATTTGAGTCCGAGTCTCGCCCTGTCACCCAGACTGGAGTGCAGTGGTACGATCTTGGCTCACTGCAACCTCCGCCTCCCGGGCTCAAGCGATTCTCCTGGTTCAGCCTCCTGAGTAGCTGAGGTTACAGGCATACATCACCACGCTCAGCTAATTTTTGTATTTTTAGTACAGATGGGCTTTCACCATGTTGGTCAGGCTGGTCTTGAACTCCTGACCTCGTGATTTGCCCACCTCAGCCTCCCAAAGTGCTGAGATTACATGGTGGCATGAGCCACCATGCCTGGCGTCGACTCACCTTTGAGGAGACACAATTTTGGCCAAAATAGCTCTTAAGCACAAGTGTTCAACAGGTGCCCAACCAAAGGGAAAGCAACCTTTTCCAACAGTGAAGAAGAAATTGGTTGTGTCTGCTTTTTAACAGCAAGAGGGTGAGTCTCAAACATGATGCCTCCATTAAGGTGTTCAGGAATTTCAACTACATGAAAAACGTGCCTTGGGAATGACTTCAGAACTTAACCCTCCAGGGAGAGATGCCTCTACTCTATGGCCCCTGGCCTGGTCTCAGATTGGATCATAAGCTCCCTCGTTTTTGTATCCCCATGCCCAAAACCGTGCCTGGCACTTAAGGGCCCATAATACATATTTTTGGCTTTGTTGAATAGTTTGATCATTAGTGATGCGAAGTCCCAACTGCATATTTACAGATATTCATGTGTGCACTACTTTATGGGTCATATGGGTGAGAAGTAGGAACTCAAGGAGAATAAATCATACTTTCCTATCCCAAAATGCTTATAAAGCCACCAAGAAGACAAGACATAGACACATCAAATATAAATAAAATACAAAAGGATGTCCCCTGACATGCCAGATACGTATTCACAGAAACAAAGTTCCTCTTGCCAAATTCCTGTTGTCTAAAGCAATTTTTCCTAAAACATATTCTCCAGAATACCAGTTTCTAGGGTGCCAGTGTGAGGAAAAGCTTTGATGGTCAGATGAGTTCAGGGCTGGGTTAGGCTGATTTCTTTACCAGAGGGTTTCTTCAAGACTTAAAGAAATCTGTATTGAGATATAAATTGTATAGCATAAAGTTCACCTACTTTAACTAAACAACTCGTGGCTTTTAGTATAGAGTTGTGCAGCCATCCCCACAATGTCACTGCAGAACATTTCCATCACCACCCAAAACACCTCATGCTGTTTGCAGCCATTTCCCATCCCCTTCCTTCCTAGCCCCTGACAACCACTAATTTACCTTCTGCCTCTATAGATTTGCCTATTCTGGACATTTCACAGAGATGGAATCATTTACTGTGTGACCTTCTGCAATCAGCTTCTTTCATTCAACTTAATGTTTTCAAGGTTCATCCACATTGTTACATGTGTGCACTGATGGACATTTGGGTTGTTTCCACTTTTTGGCTATCATAAATAACATTCTTATAAACGTTCATGAGCAAATTTTATTTGACCATATGTTTTCAGTTCTCTTGGGTCTATACAGAGGAGTAGAATTGCTGGGTCATATGGTAATTCTACATCTAGCTTTTAGAGGAACTCTCAGACTCTTTTCCAAAGCAGGTGCACTATTTTGCTTTCCCTCCAGCAGTGTACATGAGTTCCAATTTCCCTACATTCTCACCAACCCTTATTATTGTCTGTCTTTTTGTTATAGCCATCCCAGTGGGCGTGAAGCAGTACCTAATTGTAATTTTGATTTTTGTTTCCCTGATGACTAATTGTTTTGAGCATCTTTTCATGGGTTCAGGGCCTTTGATATGTTGATTTTTTTCACATATCCTCAAAAGGGGACACAGTCAGCAGCAGTTCCTAAATGCATTGGACCAAGCCAAACTTGCAAAAGCAGTTCCTGGAATGCAAGCCCATACCCAAAAGCTGGGAAACATTGGCCCAAAACCAGCCTGTGCTGGAAATGTGAGTTTGGTGAATATCCTTAGGTCATTACTTCTGCAAGTTTTGCTCAAAGGAAGGGAATCTGAACTCTCCACTCTTGTACAAAAAGATAATAATAATAATAACTTTACTCCAAGATATAGCACCCTGGCATGATGAATATTTTGAATTAAAGGCCCTGGGAGAGAAGCAGATGCTGGAAAAGGCTTTTGGCTATCTGTATAAAGACTGGACCCACCAAGGACAGCAATTGTTCTCCATCTGTTCCCTGAAATCTCGTACCTGGATGGACCTTTTCACAAGATAATGTCAGTCTCTCAGGCTCATTAAAATTCCAAAGGGAATCATTTACAGGTTAGTTTCTGTCCCCCTGGGTCTATTCATTCTCACTAATACTCATTTATTGCCCCTAACAAGAATTACTTACATTCCCCGTGTCCTCCTCTCTCTCCTATGAGGCCTTGTGGAAGGTCACCATGTGCCTTTACACTCACTGCCCCTCCTTTCCCTACTGCTTACCTGCCCCACAAGCCAGTAGTGGCCGCTCCTCTGAGCCCTGTGAGAAGTCTTAAAAGTTTTATCCTCAGTATAATTCAAATGTGTTCCTTTCTCCAATACCCAAAATCATGGTATGGGATTATTTTTTCAGTAGGGAGACAAATAAAAAGGAGGCCATTCGGGTCTTCTATATTTTAAGACCACAATCTTGACTGAACCTATAGGTGACCCAGTGTGCATAAGCTGCTATTTCCTGTCCTCCTAGTCATCTGTGTGTAGAATCAAAGACACCCACCACTTTAGTACCTCTCATTTGTCACTTTTCAACACTTCCTGGCAGGCAGTTAGCATAACTGGTCCTGCTGGGTGATCCAGACCACACTCTGCAACTCTGCAACTCTTTCTTCTGAGCCAGGCTCCCTACTGTTTTCTCATTCTCAAGGCAGGGGAAGACCTCAAAGGGTTCTTGCATCCCAGTCTCACTGCCCAAAGGGGCACAAGGCCCTCCAGGATGTGGGGACAGGCACTCTGGGGCAAGCCGGTGTTGTCCAGAATATCACCAGGATGGATTTTGTGCCTTACAGGGTCGGTATTATACAATGGAGTCATGCATAGTCAGTAGGTTTGGGGGGAAAGCTATATATATTTACGAGGGGAGCCAATTACATAAGCAATGGGTAAACATACATGTAACACATCCCATGTTCACTTAGGGGCAGGATTTTAGCATTAAAATGAGGTGGAATTTGGCTCTTTACATGAAAAGGTGAGCTATCAGACACAAAGGCAGTTTGTGCACAATCTGTCCAAGAGGACTTGAGGGCTACAGCTGCTCATCTGGAAAGAATGCTTATAAGACCAATCCTCTGTCCAACCAGAGTTAGGAGGGCTCTGACAATTTGCCTGATTAGCTCTACTGTTGGGAGTTTAGCAAGGGTGTGGTTTTTCTTGTAACCATAGGAATTTAGGGAGTTGCCATGCCAGCCAAGTCCTAAACTCTGGGTTCATAGGTAACTTTTGTTTCCCTAACCTTAGGATCTGTCTTAGTTGGTAAAGGGGTGTCTATTTTGGTTTCTCAGATCACACTAGGAACCTCTCAAGTTCTGTATTCTTATTAAAAAGCTAATTATAAAGCTTTACAATTTACTTTGTGATTACTGTAGCTTATTATAAAGCAACTGTAATCAGTAGGATTGGTGTTAAGATAGGTACACAGATGGGTAGAAAAGAATTGAGAATCCAGAAATAGACTCATATTTACATGGTCAATTTATTTTTGACAAAGGCACCAAAGAAATTTAGTATAGAAAGTATAATCTTCATCGAATGATGCTGGAAAAATTGAGTAACTATATGAAAAAAAAAGAAAAGAAAAAAAAGGAAAGAAAGAAAAAAGTGAAAAAGAATCTCCACCTCCATCATTACTTCATACCATATAAAAAATTAACTCAGAATAGATCATAGACATAAATGTAAGAGCTAAAACTGTAAAACTCCTAAAAGAAAACAGGAGAAAATAGAGAAAATGTTGGTGATCTTGGTTTTGGCAGTGATCTGTTAAATTCAATAGGTAAAACACAAATTAGAAATAATCTATTGACTGAACCTCATAAAAATAAAGCATAAACTTTTGTTCTTCAAAAGACATTTAGGAAAATGAAAAGGAAAGCCCCAGACTGAGGTAAAATGTTTGCAAAACATATATATAATAAAGGTTTTGTATCCAGAATTTATAAAGAAGTTAAGAAGACAAGCAACATACTTTTTTTTAAGTTTCAAAAGATCTGAAAAAGACATCTCACCAAGTAGTTTGTAGGACTGGCAAATAAGCAAACAAGAAGAGGCCCACACCTTTAGTCATTAGAGAAATGAAAATTACAACCACAGAGAGGTACTAAACACCAACTTGAATGGATGAAATTGAAAAGTCTGACCATATCAAGTGTTTGCAAGGATGTGGAACCAACAGGAACTCTCATTCACAGCTAGTGGGAATGGAAAATGGTTTGACCATGCTGAAAAGTATTTTGTTGTTTTTTTTTAAAGTTAAAAATATATCTACCATATGACTCAGTCATTCCACACTTGGTTATTTACACCCCACAAAAAATGAAAGCATATATTCACACAAAGGCTTTTAAACAAGTGTTCATAATAGCTTTATTTGTAATTGCCAAAAACTGAAAATCACCCAGTCGTACCCCAGCAGGTGAATGGATAAACCAATTTTGACAGAGTCATATAATGGAATGCTAACCAATAATTTAAAACAGGAAAAATTGATACCTATAACAGCATTATTGAATCTCAATAGAATGATGCTGAATAAAAGAATATGGACAAAGAAAGAGTATTTACTATATGATTTTAGTTGCATAAAATTCTAGGAAGTCTACTAATCTACAGTAACAGCAAGCAGATCAGTAATTGCCTATGGGGGGAAGGAGTTGGACAGCGGCAGGGGAAGGGTTAAAGTCACATTTTATTTTTAAAGCATTCAGCATGTATTTTGGGCTGCAAAATAGCACAAGGAAACTCTTGGGTGTGATGGACATGTTCATTAGTTAATTGTTATGATAGTTTCAGAGATATAAACATAAAACTTCTCAAATACACACTTCAATTATGTACAATTTATTATGTGGTCATTATACTTCAATAAAACTGTCACGGAAGAACAACCCTTATCTTCTAGAGATACATGCTGAAGATACATGCTGAATGTCTCACGAATAAAATTATCTAAGAACTGAAATTGGCTTCAAGGTAAAGCAGGAGTGGGTGAGAAGTGTGTGTGATATGGATGCAAGGGTGATATAGAAGATTGGCATCAAGTGACAGAAGTAGATGGTACATTCATTTTTATATATGCTTGAAATACTACATTACAAAATACCAATAGAAAATCTGAGTCTAACCCTAAGAATGCAGTACATCCCTACCGTCATGTTTCTTTCTTTAGAGTTGAGGAGAAGCCTGTTTACTTTGGTCAGAAACCTCATTAGGCTTTATTTAGTTCAATAAAAATGTGTATAGGTGAAATAGTTCATACGAATTCATTACAATTGGTGTATCAATTAATTAAATAATATTAATAATACGAATTAATTAAAATTAGTTAATAATCCAAGCAAGTCTTTTGGTAGCCTGCATTTTATCAAAGAAGGGATCCATGGCAAAGGCTGGGAAGGGACTTTTAACAGAGGAGCATGAGTTCCATGGCAGAGTTGCCCCTCAAGTAATGCTTTGTAGATTAGTACAGCACCTGTGCATCAAAGTAGTGAAAAGATTATGAAATGTGAATAAGGAGATAGAAGGTGGACCTTGAAGTCCTCCTGGGTACCCATTTCCCCAAGAGTGAGCAACATTATTCTTCATTCCCATACTCCTACAGGATCAATGTTGCAGCCACAGTAGGTGGAAAATTCTAAGTCTGCTAACAATTAGGAGCATGTCCCTCTAATGAAAGGGCCTGTTCATGCAATTTTCTTGATGTTTGATGAACTCTGCCACATTATATCCTCAGAAGACTTTACTACCTGAGAGGGTTTGATGCTAACTGCTGAGTAAAAGCATCCAGTGCTGATCACCCAGAGGAGGGAGTGGGGATACATGTCCACTACAGCCCAGACTTTAGAGTCCGCAAAAGCAGTCAAAGAATGGTGGTCAGAAAAGATGTATGAGTCACTTGACTGACCACTTAAATCCAAAGGAATTTGTTTATATGGACCAATCATTTTAGTAAGATGGTGCGTTATGTGCCTTTATAATTTAATATTTTAATTTTATTTAGACAATATTGGAAAAGATAATGCAATCTGATGATCTCAGCAAAATTCTCTCCTCTATAAAAGTAATGAGAAAAGTGACAAAAATAATCAGAACCAACTTTTTAGAATTCTGGAAATTTACCAAAGTGTTGCAGCCATCCAAGGATTGTTTACTCAAGCAAAACAACTGAATTTCACTAAGAATAGTGAGGTTTGTGACATTTTAACTTTCCCCATTCCTATCACCCTCTCTCCAGCTTCATGGTAGCCTTGAAAACCAGCAGCCCCCAGTCATAGAGTAAACCTGTCTAGTAGTTCTCTGAAAGATCCCACTTGCAAGGCTGTCTTTGTTTAATCTGACTTGGAGTTTGCCCAGTGTGAAAAGCCATTTCTTCAGGGGCATTTGTTTAAAACATTTAGAGGCAATTGTTTAACTTCACAGATGCTAGAGATAGTGGATAATAGTTGCAACAAACAACAGGCTAATTGAAAAACTTAAAGTGAAAACTGGAGAATGGATGTTCATAGAGGCTTTGAAAATCTCTGACATATTCTGGGAAATCTGGAAGGCCATGAGCAGGAGTAAGAAAGGCTTTGCACATGCACAGAGCTGTGTGCAGGCTCAGAAAAGATCTTAGAAGTTCCTAAGCCCTCATCTACGGCACCCTTAAAGTTCTGGACAAGAAGATATTGTCAAAATCTAAGTTTAAGGTGGAATTGTCAACTGCTTGGATGAGTGTGGAAGACATTCCCCAACATGCATGTAGAGCACCTCAGCAAAAACTTGGAGATGTAAACCAAAAAGAAAAATCTAAGTCCCCCTACCCCAACCATCTGAATGGACCCCTCCTCTGTGTCAAGGGCATTCCAAAGTTAACCTGAAAAAGAAGTTCAGGCCGTGATGGGAAGGCAGAGTTGGACAAACCTGGTAGTACCCTCCTCCCTTTTGGAGTTACTAACAGAACAGACTCTAAATCTGATAAGAAACATTTTCAATCTAGTCTGTCTGAAGCCTGCTACCTGGAGGCTTCATCTGCGTGACAAAATCTTGGTGTCCACAACCCCTTATCATAACCCAGACATTCCTTTCTGTTGATAGTAACTCTTTCAACCAATTACCAATCAGAAAACCTTTGAATCCACCTGTGATATGGAAACCCCCACTTCTACTTGTCCCACCTTCCTGGACCGAACCAATATACATCTTCCATGTATTGACTGATGCCTTATATCTCCCTGAAATATGTAACACCAAGTTGTTACCCAACTACTTTGGGCGCATGTTCTCAGGATCTCCTGAGTGCTGTGTCATGGGCCATTGGTCATTCATATTTGGCTCAGAATAAATCTCTTCAAATATTGTACATAGTATGACTCTTTTTCATTGACAGAGACTTACTGGTTCCCGATCCTTAAAAAAATTTCTCTGCAATCATTAGATGACCATTGAGCTAACAAAGCAGAGACATCAGTGGCTACACAGGACAAAGAATACAGACTTATAACAGAATTATATCAGAAAAGTTACTAAAAAACAAAAACACCAACAAACTGTGAAAACAACATAACCTGAGGAGTGGAGAAAGTATCTGATTTTTTAAAGTTGCCACATTACATGATATTTTAATGTCTAGTTTTAACAGAAAATTACAAGACATGTAAAGAAGCAAGAAAATATGTCTCATACACAGGACAAAAACCAATGAATAGAAACTGCTCCAGAGGAAGCCCAGACATAAAACTTATTAGAAAAAGTCTTCAAATTTAGTTCAAAGGGTTAAAGAAAACCATGTCTAAATAATTAAAGTATGAAAATGGTGTTTCATCTAACACAGAGTATCAGTAAAGAGATAGAAATGATTAAAAAGAATCAAATAGGAATGCTAGAGTTAAATAGATAACTAAAAACAAAATTTTAAGAGGGGCCCAACAGCAGATTTGATCAGGTGGAAGATATAATCAGCAATCTTGAACATAGTTCATTTGAGATTATCCAGACTGAGAAACAGAAAGAAAAAAAATAATGAAGAAAAATGAACAGAACCTCAGAAACCTGTAGATCTCTATGAAACATATTAACATATGCATAATGGGGAGTCTCAGAAGGAGCATAAAAAGAGAAAGGTGATAAAAATATGTGAAGAATTAATGTCTGTAAACTTAACAAATTGTATGTAAAACATTAAACTATACAACCAAAAAAAAAATGGACTTTAAGTAAGATACACTCAAAAATATCCACACCTAGACACATCATTATTAAAATATCAAAAGTCAAAGACAAAGAGAATCTTGAAAGCAGTAGGAGAGAAGTGACTCATCCCACAGAAGCAATCCTCAATAACAACAGCTGACTTCTCGCAGGAAACCAAGTTAGCAGGATGGCATACTGGTGTTGGTTACAATGTGGCATTTGCTAATATTGTGCTTGTCTCCTGAAACTCTTATAGAATTGAGGCATTGAGCTTGTTTTGTTTGTGTGTTCATTTGTTTGTTGGCATGGTAGAGATTTTCATACAAAAAGCCACTTATAAGGAGCTTCCTTAGGTCTGTCTCTCTTCTCTGCAGCCTTGCTGCTGTTGTTCCTGTTGGTGCTTCTACATGAAGGGTCCTCAACTGTCTCATTCTCTGGTTTTGAAGTTAGTAGGACATACACCTTAAGCAGTTTTCTCAGTGGGTTTTCCAGGCATTTCACAGTGATGGTCCTTGTAAGCCCTGACATCATTGGTGCCGGTAGCACGTAGGCATGACAGGTCACTTTTCCCAGTAGAGCAGACCAGGCTCCACAGGAGAGAAATCCAGGAGTTCCTCACTTGGACAGGGGTCATGGAAAGTGACAGAGTCAAAGACGCTATGGGGTTTTAAGTCTGGAGAAGCAGAATCAACTGGGGAGGTTCTGGATGTTATCAGAACCAACTTCACTGCTTTCAGCAGTTTGTAGAGAGGATTGAATGAAAAAATGCAGTCATGCACCAAACATACTTAGAACAGGTGCTATTCAAGAAATGTTTGCCTTAGCAATGAGAGGATGGAGCAGAACAGCTGTTTATAAAAGAGAAGGCCCATCGAGGAAACTATTTTACAGAAACCACAGAGGTCATCTGGCCTGGGATTAAGGGATTGCTGATTTTCTAGGGGAACTATTGAGAATGCAGCAAGGAGTCCACTGGGAAGAAATCAACAGTGTGGCAGCTGCAATAAGGGCCCAGTTGAGGCCAGAGAATCACGGTGAACTCTGCTTATCGACAAGTGGTTCTCGGAACTCTGCTGTTCTCACCCTTCAAATGGAAATAATTATACTACCTATCTCATAAGATCATTGTACTACCATTTGTAAATGCTGAGTGCTTTGCCTGACACAAGATGTTAACTCAATAAATGATGGTGGTGGTGGTAATGGTGATGGTGGTGGTGGTGGTGGCAGTGATGGTGTTGGTGGCAGTGATGGTGGTGGTGGCAGTGATGGTGGTGGTCATGATGATGGTAGCGGTGGTGGTGGTGGTGATGGTGGTAATGGTGGTGGTGGTGGTGATGGTGGTGGTGATGGTGATGGTGATGGTGGCGATAGTGGTGGTGGTGGTAATGGTGGTGATGGTGGTGGTGGTGATGGTGGTGGTGGTGGTGATGCTGGTGATGATGGTGGTGATTGTGGTGATGGTGATGGTGATGATGGTGGTGGTGGTGGTGGTGATGGTGGTGGTGGTGGTGATGGTGGTGGTGGTGAAGGTGGTGGTGGTGATAATGGTGGTGGTGGTGGTGATGGTGGTGGTGGTGAAGGTGGTGGTGGTGATGGTGGTGGTGATGGTGGTGGTGGTGGTGGTGGTGATGGTGATGCTGGTGGTGATTTGGTGGTGGTGGTGATGGTGGTGGTGGTGGTGATGATGATGGTGGTGATGGTGTGGTGATGATGATGGTGGTGATGGTGGTGATGGTGGTGGTGGTGGTGGTGGTAAAGGTGGTGGTGGTGATGGTGATGTGGTGATGTGGTGGTGGTGGTGGCGGTGATGGTGGTGGTGGTGGCAGTGATGGTGGTGGTGGTGATGATGATGGTGGTGATGGTGATGATGATGATGGTGGTGTTGGTGGTGATGGTGGTGTTGGTGGTGATGGTGATGAAGGTGGTGGTGGTGATGGTGGTGGTGGTGGTGGTGATGGTGGTGGTGGTGAAGGTGGTGGTGATGGTGGTGGTGTTGGTGGTGGTGGTGGTGAAGGTGGTGGTGGTGATGGTGGTGGTGGTGAAGGTGGTGGTGGTGAAGGTGATGGTGGTGGTGATGGTGGTGGTGGTGATGGTGGTGGTGATTTGGTGGTGGTGGCAGTGATGGTGATGGTGGTGGTGATTTGGTGGTGGTGCTGATGGTGGTGGTGGCGGTGATGGTGGTGGTGGTGGTGGTAGTGATGATGGTGAAGATGATGGCAGTGGTGGTGGTGATGATAATAGTGGAGGCGATGTCTCAAGGGAGATTTTATGAGACTCCTATAGGGTAGAACCCACTCTGAGAGAACTGACCTCAATTAAGCTTGATTCCAGTAAAAACCAAGGCTAGACACCTAAGCTTCAGAGGGACAGAGAAGCTACTCTAAGTAAGAGAGGACAGGGAGTTGATTTTCCTGGGTGAGGATGGAGATTCTAGTGGGAAGAGGGTCAGAAACGAGGCCTCAAAAGACAAAGAACTTTGGGAAAAAAGAAAAATTATTCAGTGGGGAATTACTTTTCCATCTTTGGAATGTGCGACGTTAACCCCTTTCATGGTCTCTTTACATTATCTTCTGTAAAGTCTGTGCTTCTCACTAATGGCTTTGGAAAAGTGTACCTTTTTGGTTATCTTCAAGAGGGATTGAGTTCTGTATTGAGTGTGGCATGTGACTAAAAACAGACTGACCCCATGCATGCAGGATGCAGAAAAAAAGGCACAGCTGACACCCAGGATGTATTATTATTATTACTGTGACACAGTGAATCTAAAAGAGGGATCAGTGGATGAGGGACAGGAGATGCAACTAAGAGCTAAGAGTGTGGTTCGTGAGACAGTGAAAGAGCTGAGTGACTCAACCCTAAAGGGAATTGTATCAGGGAGAAGAAAGATGATTTAAACTTCCAAGAAAGGCAGAGGATTACAGACAAGTTAAGCCAGTGTTGAGGGTCTTGAGCGAAACAGCAGCAGACAGTGCACTGTCGTGGTGGAGGTTGGTGTTTGTGCCTGAGAACCTTGCTCTTCAGTCAGGAGTGTATGACCTTGGACTTGGGTTAGGATTTGGACTTGAGTTAGGTGTTGGGTTAGTGTGCAGTTTGCACTTCTTTTGTGTGTGTGAGTGATGGTCTGGGAGACAGACCAAATTTCTTAGGCTCTAGCAGCAGGAATATTCCTTGTGCTCTAATGACATAAGGTAACTTGATTCTCGTGTCTGAAGTATCAGTTAGAGAAAAATAGATTAGAAAAGAGTTCAGAGGTAGCAAACACAGGCAAGGCTTGTTCAGTCAAGCTTGCATTTCAGTACAAAAAGGATTTATTTGAATGCCTACTGTGTGCTTAGCACTATACCTTCGTCTCCAAGTTAGAAACACAAGACTGCTTTCATCTCATTAGCAAACACGTTATAAGTGCCTTTTGTATGTTTGGTTCTACATGCTGAAAATTGTCCCAGATGCCCGGAATGTGACTTTTCTTCTTCCCTTTACCTCCTTGCAACTGCCCTCAATATGAAAGCCTATTTATAATTCATTCAACATTAATTTTACTGAAAAAGCATTTGGTTTAGCCAAAACAAACATCAGACTCCGTATACTTTTTTCAGTCTGAGAGTGGAAAATCAAAACTGACCTTGTGTCATGATTTACTGTATCTCCTCATCCCAGCCCCACAGGCCCATAAAGAAGAGAATCTGGTGACTGTTTTTTCTCAACAGTACCATGACTTCATAATCTGAACTATATCCAATAATACTGATAGGATGGTTTTAAACTATATTGCCTTTAATTTTGTTTTATCAAGGAGGCTATGAAGTCCCTGCTAGTCTTTCCACTTTGGGAAGTGAAGCCTGTGTTCTTTGTAATAGGCTCTCAATTGTTGCTAGTGCCACGGATGCAATTTTCACCTTTTAAGCTCATTTAAATATCAACACTTCTCTACCTGCCTCTTGCTGAACAGAGTATTTTTGCACTTTTCAAGAGTTAAATTGAGGGATGCAGTGGCTCACACCTGCAATCCCAGCACTTTGGGAGGCCAAGGTGGGTGAATTACTTGAGCCCAGGAGTTCAAGATCAGCCTGGCCAACATGGCGAAACCAGTCTCTACTAAAATATATATGTATACAAAAATCAGCCAAGCGCAGTGGTGCATGCCTGTGGTCCTGGCTGCTTGGGAGGCTGAGGCCGGAGGGTCAGTTGAGCCCAGGAGGCAGAGGCTGCAGTGAGCCGGGATCACACCTCTGCACTCCAGCCTGGGTAACAGAGCTAGACCCTGTCTCAAAACAAAACAATAACAACAACAACAACAAACTTAAAAAAATAGTTAAATTGAGGACTAAAATTTCAGATGCTTTTAGTGCTGCACAGTCACCTATGAACAGGGCCTCTTTTAGATTAACGTTGTATCCACATGTATTAATGTGCTGTATTAGGTGGGCCCACTTAAATCTCTTTTGTCCCCCAGTTGGTGTTTTCTGCCTCCACTGATACAAAATGGCTCTCCCAGGACGGGGACACCCTCAAAGCTCAGCTTCTCACAGGGGCCTTTGCCTCTCTCAGGGGAGCTTGGAGAATGGGGGAATGGACCCTCATGGGACAGAGTGGAAAAAGGGTCTGTCTTGTGCCAAAAACAGACACTTATATGACTATATGGGGAATGGGTGCTGTACAACATGCCTGACTCTTGGATTGATTTTTCTAGAACCAAGGAGTAGAGGTGGAGCACCGACCCTATTCCAGCTGGGGCTCCAAATTCCTGTCTGTAGGATGGCCTCTGCCCGAGGTCAGAAAGGAGGAGCACCATGAGGTTCGGGACCATCTTCTGCACACCGGCTACCAAGACTAGGAGGCTATTCTATGCTCTGTCCATCCTCACTGTTTAACCAGAAAGGGCGTGCCTGAGCCTACAGCAGGGGCTGATGGCACCTACAGGTTAGAAAGAGATGGGGTCCATGAGGGTCCTATGTCCAGGGACTGAAAACAATCCCATGGCCCCAGAGACAAAATTACAGCTCAAGTCACCATGTTCACAACTCTAATGTCAACACAAGGCTCCCTCAATCGCCTGGCTGTAAAATAGGTGGATAGTTGTGGTTGGAGATTCAGTGGCCAAGCATGAGTCAGTCCCAGGTAAGGTGATCAACCATCCCAGTTTGCCTGGACAGAGAAATTTCCCAGGAAACTTTGGGTTTTAAAGCCAGGAAAGTCCCAGGTAAGCAAGGCTGAGTTGATCACCCTGGCAGGGAACTGATTCATTCAATTCTGGATAATTGAATAAAGTCCACATCCTCACCAGGAACATTCTACTGGATGATAATTAGTTCCTTCTAGTTTTGCCTGTTTCTCTTCCAGGACCTGGGTTCATGGGATCACTACCTTATCAACTCTCCCCACACCCAGGCCCTGGCTCTCATCCCTACATTGCCCTCTACCCCTTCCTCCACAGGCAGGCCAGAAAGGAGACCCAGGCAGGACAGCCCACGTCTTCGGCTGCACTGGTTAGGGCATCATGCCTGCTCCACACCACATCTTTATTCAAAGTATTGTATTTGCAAACAAAAATGAAGTCCCACAAATGCGGGACTCCACCTGACTCTAAAAAAGAAAATAAATCACAAGTGTATTTTAAAAGTTACATTTAAGATTAGCAAACTGCAATGAAATGACTGATACTTTATCCAGAAAGCAACAGACATTCTTTTCTCAGTTGTGCTTCTTTGTTAAAGCATCTTGCCTCCCAGAGGTATAATGCGATCCCCAGGAGCAAACACTAAAGTGCACTAGAGTAATACCTTTCAAGCGCGGTGGGTGTGGTTCCAGCAGGATTCTAATTATGGCAGAAAAACAGCAACTATGACCACCAAACCAATCAAAATGATGTGAAACGCAATTTCTTTTTTTTTTTTTTTTTTTTTTTTGAGACGGAGTCTCGCTCTGTCGCCCAGGCTGGAGTGCAGTGGCGCGATCTCGGCTCACTGCGAGCTCCGCCTCCCGGGTTCACGCCATTCTCCTGCCTCAGCCTCCCGAGTAGCTGGGACTACAGGCGCCCGCCACCGCGCCCAGCTAATTTTTTCTATTTTTAGTAGCAACGGGATTTCACCGTGGTCTCGATCTCCTGACCTTGCGATCTCCCCGCCTCGGCCTCCCAAAGTGCTGGGATTACAGGCGTGAGCCACCGCGCCCGGCCCAAAACGCAATTTCTTAATTTCAGTCTCAAACTGTGCCTGGGCCAATGTGTGTGAAAGTCTGATGTCCGTGTGGATTCAAATCCTGATTCACTCAGGCATGGTACTTAGCATTCTAAGCCTCAGTTTCCTCATCTGTAAAATGACATTTCTATCTCACACAGGCAGTTAGCCGTGGCCTGATATGCAGAAAGTGCTCAGCTGCTGTGACTCTTTACCCTTCCTGTGAGATGCCTTCTTTAACCCCACAGATGTGTATCATATGATGGCCAAGGCAGTTTCATGAATCATGGCATCTCAAGGGAGCTGGAGCAGATAAGGAGGAGATGGAGGTCCCAGGAAGGGCTGTGATCTGCCTGGGGTCCCACAGTGGGAAACAGGAATAAGCTCTCCAGACTCCCTATCCAGTGCTCTTTCCACTACAACTGGCTGTCAGTCTCCCATAGGACAAGAAAAAACAGTCAAAAAGGAAATTGAAGGGATGTTTGTTTTTATCCCTGTTCTTTCCTTGGTTCTATCTGTTCTGTTTTGGGTATTTTGTTTGTTTGTTTGTTTTTATTTGTATACTTTTTTTTTTTTTAATGAAGCTTCCATCATGTAGGAGTAAGGTGTAGAAATCTGAGTCGGTGGCTGCCCTAGTATAAGACCGTAGCCTTCATTTTGGTGAGCAACAACATAATTTCTGCTCTGAGTCCCATTTTCTTGCAGTGGAAGCTTAATCTCAGAGTATCAAAATCATTGCATCTGAGCGTGGGCCTGCCCACATCACGGGAGGAGGAGAAGGATGAGTAGATGATGTTTCATGGAGAGGACCTGCCAGTATCCCCCATCCCTGGCCTTCATCTTTCTCATCTACCCTCAACCACAGAACCCTGGGAGGAGGCTCCCTCGGTGGCTCCTGTGCTCTCGCAGGCCCTGTGAACGTATATGCTTCCTGGTGGGAAGAGCAAGGGAGCCTCTGGTGGAAAGCAGCCCAAGGGTCCAAAAACCACACAGCCTTGCATTAGGGCCCCCAGGGAGGGGGAAGACCAAGGTCGTGCTTTTGAACCTGGATGCCAGAAGAGAACAGCTGTGGGGAAAAGCACGTCTGGAACCAAGAAAAACATGTTTACCAAGGACCATTCCTCACACCAGCTGCAGGGAGGGTCAGGAAAGCCACAGGCTGCACTGCAGTTGCGACCTTGCATGTGGACGCAAGGCTCAGAAGGTTCCTCAAAGACCCTAACATGTTCCCAGAGTCAGGCTGGGTCCATTCAAACATCCACCCACCCTGGCCAAACTCACTACACCTGACTTCCCTGTCTCATGAGTTAGAGAAATAGTACAGATTCTGGGTGATACTGGGCAGGTGGGAGGGAATGGGATAGGAAGGAGAGAGAGAGAGCAAGAGTGAAGGCTGTTTGGGTTTTTGTCTATAACATATGTATATACACTCACCAAGTCCATTATTTAAAACCTCTTTCATGGTTTCAATTTCCTGTGGACCACTTTTCATGTCCATTTTAAGTTCCTTGAAGGCGAGGAGATACATGTGTATCTGCCAGCTTCACTGTGCCTTATCTCTTAGGCAATCAATAAATATTAGTAAATAAATCAAAGGATGCCTGATACTCTAAAAATGTCTTATTATTTTTAGGTGATTTGAGCAAAGCACACGCACTGTGTTTGCATCTGGGAACCACATTTTTAATTTAAAAAAGTTATTTGTAGGCCGGACACAGTGGCTTACGCCTGTGATTCCAGCACTTTGGGAAGCCCAGGTGGGCGGATCACTTCAGGCCAGCAGTTTGAGACCAGCCTGGCCAACATGGCAAAACCCTGTCTCTACTAAAAATACGAGAATTAGCCAGGCGTGGTGGTGCATCTCTGTAATCCCAGCTACTGGGGAGGCTGAGGCATGAGAATCTCTTGAACTGCTCCTTTTTATTGCTGAGTGATATTCCATTCTATGAAGCTCAGTTTGCTTATCCTTTCTCCTGTTGATGAACATCTGATGTTTCCAGTTTTCCTCTCGGTGATTCTTCTTGTAAACATAATTTTCATTTCTCTTGGGAAAAACCCCAGGAGTGGAACTGCTGAGGGGGTAGGTGTTTGTATAGCTTTATAAGAAGTTACCACATCCTTACTAAAATTTAAGTTAAAAGTGTAGAAGTATCTCAATGTGGTTTTAATTTTTATCTCCCTGATGAGTAATGATAAGTATCTCTTCATATCCCTAATGGCTATTTGAGTATCTTTTTTGTGAACTGTCTATGCAAACTGTTTCATTCATTTCTGATTGATTGTTTATCTTTTTACTATTTAGTTAAGAGAGTTCTTTATAAACCCGGGATTTCAATCCTTTTTCAGATGTTTTGTAAATATTTTCTCCTCATCTATGGCTTGCCTATTTATTTTCTTAATGGTATCGCTTATCAGCAGAAGCTTTTAATTTTGACAGGGACAAATTTTTTCATTTTCTGTTGTTTATTGCTTTCTGTGGCCTGTTTGTCTATCAAACATTTGCCTATCTCCAGGTTATGAAGATATTCTCCTATATTTTCTCTAAAAGTTTTATGATTTTATATTTAACTCTGAAATAATTTAGAATTAATTTTTGTATATGATGTGAGAAATAAGTTAAAGTTTTCTTTGTTCGTGTGTTTCCATCTGAACATCCAGTTAGTACAGCACCATTTCTTGAAAAGACTTTTCTTCCTCCATAGATTGCTTTGGTACCTTTGGCAAACAAATGACCATGTAACCATGGGCCTGTTTCCAGCTCTCTTGTTAGATCCACTGATCTATTTGTCAATCCCTATGCCAGTAACATACTGTCTTGATTATAAAACCAACAATGTTGGTATTATAATGTTTTAAACTCATGTAGTTTGAGCACTCCAGATTTATTTTCCTATTTCAAGATTGTTATAGATACACTAGATTCTTTGCATGTCTATATAAATTTTAGAATCAATTTGTAAATTTCTACAACAGATGTCTGCTAGCATTATTACTGGGATTGCAATAACTCTGCAGATCAATTTGCGGAGAATTGACACCTCAGCAACATTGAGTCTTCCAATCTGCAAACATGATACTCTGTGTGTGTGTGTGTGTGTGTGTGTGTGTGTGTGTGTGTGTGTCTTCTTTAATTTCTTTCAATAATGGTTTAGTTTTCAACATAGAGATCTTGTCCATCTTTTGTTGTTTATTCATGAGTATTTTATGTTTTTTGAAGATACTGTAAATAAAATTGTTTTTCTAATTTCATTTCTCAAATTCTTGCTGCTGATATAGAAAAGTATAATTGATATTTTAATATTAACCTTGTATCCTGTGACTTTGTTCGATTGATGTATTAGTTCTAATACTTGTTTCTTGCATTTCTTAAGATTTTCCACATAAACAATCACATCATGTGAAGAGTGAGTTGTAATTCTTCTTTTTAAAATCGTTATGCCTTTACTTTTTTTTTTTTACTTACACTATTGCAATAGTTAAGACTACCTAAAATAAGTTGGTAAGTGTTCTTGCCTCCTCTGTTTTTGAAAGAGTTTGTGAAATAATGATACTATTATATTTCTTCCTTAAATGTTTTACAGGACTAATGAGATAACCTTGACCAAACTTTTCTTTGTGGAAGATTTTACAAAATAATACATTTTGGTTGGACACAGTGGCGCATGCCTGTAATCCCAGCACTTTGGGAGGCTGAGGTGGGCAGATCTCTTGAGCTCAGGAATTCGAGATCAGCCTGGCACAACATGATAAAACCCTGTCTCTACAAAAAATACAAAACTTAGCCAGGCATGGTGGCTTGCACCTCTCACCTACTTGGGAGGCTGAGGTGGGAGAATCACTTGAGCCCGGGAGGTCGAGGCTGCAGTGACTGGAACAACACCTTAGCACTTACACCTGAGCAACAGATCAAGACCCTGTCTCAAAAAATAAATTAATTAATTTAATTAAATTCAATAGCCTCTCATACATGAGTTATGGTACATTGTGTTTTTCAAGGAATTTGTCTATTTCATCTAAGTTGTCTATTTTGTTAGCATAATGTTTTTATGCTTTTAAAAAATGCTTGTAGCATTTTCAGTGATAACTCCTCTTTCATTCTGATATTGATTATTTGTATTCTCTCTCTTTTTCTTAATTAGTCTACTTAGAGTTGATCTTTTCAGAGAACAGACTTTTGGCTTTGTTAATTTTCTCTATTCTTTGTTGTTATCTCATTTATTTCTGTTATTATATATAGAATTTCTTTCCTTTCTACTTACTTTGGGTTTTCTTTCCTTTTCTTGTATTTTTCCCCTCCCTTCCATTCTCCCTCCTTTCCTCCTTTCTCCCTTCCTTCCTTTCTTACTTTTTTTCTTCTTTCTTTCTTCCCTCATTTTAGACTCTTAAGGTGGAAACTTAGGTTATGGATTTTAGAGCTTTGCTCTTTCCAATGTAAGTATGTAAAACTCTAAATTTCCTTCTAAACATTGCTTTAATTAGAGCTCATAAATTTTCATATGTAACATTTTCATTTTCATTCTGCTCAAAAGCTTTTCTAATTTTCTTTGTGATTTTTTCTTTAATTCATGGTTTGTTTGTTTGTTTTAAATAAGTGAGTTGTTTGACTGTAAACATGTGGAGTCTTCTTAGATATCTTATTGTTACTGATTTCTAACTTAATTCCATTGTGGTCAGAGAAAATGCTCTGTAGGATTTCAGTTCTTTCCAACTTATCAAGACTTATTTGATGGATTAACATATGCTTTACCTTGAGAAAAGCTCCATGTGCACCTGAGAAGAAGGTATATTTTGCAATGATTGGGTGTAGTTTTCTATAAATATTAATTAAGTCAAGATGATGGTGATATTATATAGATCATTTATATCTGTACTGATTTTAGGCCTAGTTTTTCTATCAACAGTCATTGAGAGATGTTCAAATTTCCAACTATGATTGTGGGATTGTCTACTTCTTTTAATTCTGTCATTTTTGCTTCATATATTTTGAAGCTCTGTTACTAGGCCTATATACATTTATGATTATAATGTCTTCTGATGAATTAATTCTTAATTCTTACCATTATAACATATCCCACTCTACGTCTGGCAACACTCTTATTTTGAATTTAATGTCATCTGATAATAATACAGCCACTTCAACAGTCTTATATTCTTATACTCTTCTCATGGTATTTCTTTTTCTATTTATTTCCTCTTAATATATCTGTTTCTTTCTGTTTAAAAAGCATCCCTTAAAGAAAGCTTTTTTATCCATTTTGACAATCTTTGTTTTTAATTGGAGTTTTTAGTCCATAAGCATTTAAAGGAATTATTGACACATTTGGACATATGTCTTTCATTTTACCATTTGTTTTCTGACTACATCCCCTCTAATTTCTGTTCCTTTATTCTTTTTCTGCTTTCTTTTCAACATATTATAACATATTTTAGAATTATTTCTTAATTTACCTATTTCTAGCTATACTTATTTACCTCCTTTTTTTTTTTTTTTTTTTTTTTTTTTTTTTTTTTTTTTGAGACAAAGTATCACTCTGTCACCCAGGCTGGAATGCGAGGAGATGATCTCAGCTCGTTGCAACCTCCACCTCCTGGGTTCAAGCAATTCTCCTGTCTCAGCCTCCCAAGTAGCTGGGATTACAGGTGCACGCCACCATGCCCAGCTAATTTTATGTACTTTAGTAAGGGCAGAGTTTCACCGTGTTGCCCAGGTTGGTCTCAAACTCCTGAGCTCAGGCAATCTACCCGCCTCGTCCTCCCAAAGTGCTAGGATTACAGGCATGGGCCACCGTGCCCAGCCACTTCTTTGCTTTTTAAATTGATTGTGTAGAGATTATAATGCATTTCCCTTACTTTTCACAACCTATTAAAATTTGTGCCACTTGGCCGGGCATGGTGGCTCACACCTGTAATCCCAGTACTTTGGGAGGTCGAGGCGGGCAGATCACAAGGTCAGGAGATTGAGACCATCCTGGCTAACACAGTGAAACCCTGTCTCTACTAAAAAAAAAAACACAAAACATTAGCCGGGTGTGGTGGCGGGCACCTGTAGTCCCAGCTACTCAGGAGGCTGAGGCAGGAGAATGGCGTGAACCTGGGAGGCGGAGCTTGCAGTGAGCCAAGATGGCACCACTGCACTTCAGCCTGGGTGACAGAGTGAAACTCTGTCTCAAAAAAAAAAAAAAAAAAGAAAAGAAAGATTGTGCCACTTATGTAATGTAGAAACCTTGCAGTTACATAAAACCACCCATCCCTAATCACTCTTTATACCGTAATTTTCATAGGCATCACACCTAAGTGACAAACCCCATAAGACACAAATTTTGCTTTAAACAATCATACGTATTTTCAATAAATTAAGAGAAAAAGTGCCAGTCTTTTCTATTTGTCTAGAAATTCACTATTTCCAACAGTATCATTTCCCTTCAGGAAATACTAAAGGAATTTCCTTTAGTATTTCTTATAATACAGGTCTACTGGTGATGAATTCTCTTAGCCTTCTGACATGTCTTTATTTTGCCTTCATTCTTGAAGGATAATTTTGCTGTATGTAGAATTCTGGGTTGACATTTCCTTTTTGGCACATTAAAGATGTTGTTTCACTATCTTTTGGCCTCCCTTGTTTATCAGAAATCAGCAAATATTGCTTCTTTGTTCCACGTGATGTCCCATTTTTATTTAGTTGATTTCCATCTTTTTTCCCTTATTTATGAATTCAGCAGTATAACTATGATGTCTCCAGGTATTACTCTGGTTGGAGTATGATGAGCTTCTTGAATCAAAAGTTTTATGCCTTTCATCACATTTGGGAATTTATTTCTGCTCCATTTACTCTCTTCCTTCCTAGAAGTAAGAGTACGAATTACTAGAATAACTAGAACTCCAATTACTCCTATGTTAGACATTTTAATATTTTTGAACCAGTCCTTGAAACTGTTCAATTTTTTCTCTGCCATTTTTCTCTCTTTTCTTTAGATTCGATCATTTTCATTTGACCCCTTTTCAAGTTCATGGATTCTTCCCTATGTTGTCTCTATTCTGCTAGAGGATGAATTTTTATTTCAGATATTTTACATTTTAGTCTAGAATTTTTATTTGGTTGCTTTTTATAGCTTGTATTTTTCTGACGAAATTTTACAACTTTTTATTCATTAGGAGTATCTTTTCCTTTACATGACTGAACGTAGTTAAAATCCTTACCTGCTAATTCTAACATCTGGGTCATCTGCCATTGTCTTTTTGTAAGTGTTGACTCTCCTCCACAATCTGCCTGCTTTATTTGACTCCAAATAGTTGTCCTATGTGCAAGTGTGTGTGTGTGTGTGTGTGTGTTCAAACTCTTAAATGTCTCAGCAAAGGGTGGCTAATCTGATGGTGAGATCCTGAAAAAGAGAGAACAAATACTTTCATCCTGCTTTATTTAACCCATGAAGGTGCAGGAAGAGATTGACTTCATTCTCTGTAGAGGGCCTAGCTGGCTCTGTGGCACAATGGACACAATGCATTGTCTATAGGAGGCCTTGTGTACATACACATGTGCACTCACACATGGGGCAGAGCCCATAATCTTTGCTGACAACAGCATGCGGTGTATAAATCTCTGTAGCTCAGACCCAGAACCTGAAAAATTTAGACCTAACATCATTTTGACCCAGTAAGAATGTTAGCTGGAAATTAGTTTATAGCCCAGGAGCTATTTTTTAAAGATCTGTAGGCTTACTAGCCATGACAGTAATGATGATGAAAATGACATCGTCATCACCAATAGCTGCTGCCATCTATTGATCCCATAACATGGGATCATATGTTATCTCTGTCCTCACAACAATCCATTTCACAGATGAAGAAACAGACTCAGTAAGCATGTGATCACTTCTCACAACTAATGGAGCCAGGATTCTGTCCTTACGGCTCCAGAGACTTCTTTTTTTTCCCCACTGTACCACAACACTCACCAGGACTGGAGTGCCATCTATGACCTCATTGCATAATGGATGGCTTGTCCTCAAATGGGCCCAGGTATATGTACATGCATACTTATGTCTATAGGGGAGAGGGGAAATTGATCCACTTTCCTCCACTCTAACTCCAGATCTCAGCTGCCAAGTGGAAACTCCATTCTCACACCACAGCTACAGCACTGGGGGAAAGCGAAGGAAATAACTGAAGAGTAAGGAATTGGGCGAGGCTTTGAGGTCTGGATGTGACAGGTAGTTTGCGCGTAGTTGGAATGCAGTAACATTGGTCCACAAGGTTTGTCAGAAACTCTGATTATTTTGGAAGGTACCAAGGTTTTGTCCTCTTCAGATATCATGAAAACAGGAAATTCTGTAAACATGGCCACTGAAGGGCTAGCTCATTTCTTGGAAAAGGAATTTCTGGAGAGTTCTCAGAGCATATAAATAGCAGGGCCATAAAGACAAAGGTAACCATTCAAGGAATGGAGAAGTGTATTCTCAAAAATTACACGCCAAGCCAGAGCTGTGGTTCAGAAAGGGGGTTTTATGTTGTTTCTGTTGTTGTTTCGGTTTTGGCCTCAGAAAGGATGCGCGGCCCTGCTGTAAACAACCTCTCAGCACTGGGAAGGGTGTGCCTACAAGGCTGGTGTAGACGTCCAGAGCCTAGCCTATATAGGAAGGTCCAGAGACCCACAGAGAGGCCTGCATTTGACAGAGAAGCATTTCTTTCTAGAAGAGGGCACCTGGGAGATATTTCCAGAGAGCTTGTTGTGACTTGTCATGTAGCTCTTCCCCCATGTTTTCTGCAGGGAGGTACCAGGCACCTTTGAGCAACCAAGGACCCAAGACTTGAGATAGACACTAATCGCAGCTGGACACTCTCAATGCTGAGGATGTAGATGTGCAAACCAATGGAGGGAGGCCTAGTACTACCAGGAGCCATTGAAGAAGAAATCTTCAGATCCTACCAGGCCCATAGCTGTTGCCTTTGTGGGCTCCTGGGTTAATTTCCACGTATCAGTGGCCCATCCTATGACATCCTCACTGCATGCCATACTCCCAGCGATGTTCTGTGGACAGCCATTATTTCCAGTAATTGCTAAGGGGAGCCAGTCTCCAAAGAGTAATGAATCAGAGGTGTTCCTTGGAATGTCTTACACTAGGACTTCGTTGATCCCACAGGCTCCTTTCCAGATGAGCTGACCCTAATCTCTGGGAAGCTGGATCTGGAGGAACAATGGGATGGGATTTGCAGTGACCCTTCCCGCCCTTCTTGAGCAGCTTGTGAACCAGAAGATGGGCCTGGAGAGAAAGCCTCATTTGGGGAAGTGCAGTAGTCGAAGTTCTTTATTTTGAAAATGGAGAACAACCCTCCTCATAATCCTGTCTCCCTTTCCCCCTTTCCAACTAGAATATCAGTTCCCCTGAACATGAGTCAGTCACATGTCAAGGAAAACTGGCTGATGATGAAGAAATCACTAGAGGGCAAACTTTGTCCTTCCAGCTGTGGGTCTCTGAACTATAGAGCCAGCAGATCCCCCAGTGTAGGGACTGGGCCTTCCTCGCCCATTGAATGCTTTCTATACATGAAGACTTGGAGCTCTTTACAGATGACAGTAGCCAGTGAGGAAGATAAAAGAAAAGGAAAGACCCAAAATGTGGGTTTGCCACTCTTTGTTGCCAGCACCATGAGGATAGTCACTCTGCCTTCTTTCCACCACCTCCAACTTCACACACACACCCAAACTCTGGTCCCACAGAGCCCGTTTGGTAACTGCCTGACTGCCCGCCTTGAAACCAGATGGTCATGAACCTGTCACCAAGTCACCTGAAGATCTTCCACTGCAACCTGTGTGGCATCTGCCATAGGGACCATGGGACATGATTGAAGACCCACTCCAATGCAGTTGATAAAGGGGTGGGTCTGCACTGAAGTTAGGTGCACCAGGGCCTGGGCCAAGGGTGGGCTGGGTCCGTCATGTGTGTAGTGGTCTTCTTCAGAGTAGCAGCTGATTCAGAAGGATTCCAGAGAACTGCACAGACAAGGTCTAGTCAGGTATCTTGGACATTTTCTATTTCTAGATTAGAGAATATAGCATATGCTGATTTTAATATAACTGCATATGTGACTTTTTCAATGAGAAAAATTTTAAGTGATGTTATAAACAATTTTTGGCATATAGAGAGAATAGTCAAGTATCTGTTTAACTAGCAACATAGTTACTCGTGCATATTTAAAATACTACATAAGTATGGCCTGGTACAGTAACTCATGCCTGTAATCCTAGCACTTTGGGAGGCCGAGCTCAGTTTGAGACTTTGGACAACATGGTGAAACCCTGACTCTACTAAAATACAAAAATGTAGCCAGGTGTGGTGGTGGGTGCCTGTAGTCCAATCTACTTGGGAAGTTGAGGTGCAAGAATTGCCTGAACCTGAGAGGCAGAGGTTGCAGTGACCTGAGATTGTGTCACTGCACTCCAGCCTGGGTGACAGAACAAGACTATGTCTCAAAAAATGAAATAAAAAATAAAATAAAATAAAATAGGCCCTGTGCCACGGTTCACGCCTGTAATTCCAGCACTTTGGGCAGCTGAGGCGGGCAGACCACCTGAGGTCAGGAGTTCAAGACCAGCTTGACCAACATGGTGAAACCCCATCTATACTAAATACAAAAAATTAGGCCGGGAGCGGTGGCTCAAGCCTGTAATCCCAGCACTTTGGGAGGCCGAGACGGGCAGATCACGAGGTCAGGAGATCGAGACCATCCTGGCTAACACTGTGAAACCCCGTGTCTACTAAGAAATACAAAAAACTAGCCAGGCGAGGTGGCAGGCGCCTATAGTCCCAGCTACTCGGGAGGCTGAGGCAGGAGAATGGCGTAAACCCGGGAGGCGGAGCTTGCAGTGAGCTGAAATCTGGCCACTGCACTCCAGCCTGGGCGACAGAGCGAGATTCCGCCTCAAAAAATGAATGAATAAATAAATAAATAAATAAATAAATAAATAAATAAATAAAATTAGCCAGGTGTGGTGATGCATGCCTGTAGTCCCAGCTACTTGGGAGGCTGAGGCAGGAAAATTGACTTGAACCTGGGAGGCAGAGGTTGCAGTGAGCCGAGATTATGCCACTGCACTCCAGCCTGGGTGACAGAGCAAAACTTCATCTCAGACAATAAAATAAAATAAAATAAAATAAAATAAAATAAAATAAAATAAAATAAAATAAAATAAAATAAAACTACCTGAGTTTGGAAACGTTGCTTTTTCCCACATTACTCACCTCCTTTACAGCACCAGCATCTTTGTTGACACAAGATCTCTTTTTAATTATGTCACAGTTTGTTGATGAATACGTCACCTTTGCTTCAGTTAAATCAAGTAGGATGCAGTGACTCCAAGTCTGAGGGGTACTTCCCAGGAAGAGCAACCCCCCACAGCCATTTGCAGAGCATCGGAGTAAGTTTTACCTTCATCCCTTAGATGTGAATTTGTTATCCTCACTGTGACAATCCCTTATCGCATGGCTTTTAGAAGGATTCTCAAAAAGCTAGACTCTCACATTCAACCTTGCAATTGCCTGGCTGGGTGTTACGTTTCTTTGCCTCCTATTAGAGACCCTGTCAGCATCCAAAACTAGCACTGTTTGAGGACGTTGGAGTCAATGGTTGTTTCCCAGATAGAACTTTGTGTGTCCAAATAAATGGTTCAAAATCATCAAGCGAATAAATACTCTGGAATAAGAGAAGCCTCGTGAGGATTTGACTCTAAACTGGCTTCCTCTGTTCTGCAGTAAGAGGTTAGGAATAAAACCAAACGTTGCCTGAAGTTCAGATATACTCAAAAGCAATGAGGTGTGGCTCAGGTGTGCACTGGCAAGGTCACCATGAAGTTCAGCCAGAGCCTTTGCAAGCCTGGGCCTGAGAAGACAGACTCCTTAGATCCAGAAGGGCCAGTGGAGCTGGGCTGGCCTGCTTGCCACTCACAGGCGGAGACTCTGCCAGCAGAAGGGACACTGCTGTCAGAGCTGGTGAACCGCGGACCACATGGCTGAGGCCCAACCCCAGGTCTCCTGACTCAAAACCTCTTCCCAGGGCTTGTCCTCCTCCCTAAATATATGTGCCCCAAATTGTCACCAGATCTCAGGAAAGCACTGGCTTTGTCTGGGATAAACACCAACTCCACAGCACACCCAGTCATTACCAGATTGGCAGTTGTTGTCTAGGTCTTGTGGCTTCTTGGGGTTTTCTCGGGTGTCTCTCTCCCAAATCTTTCCCCTTTCCTTTGATTATATTCACATAAACATTGAGTTTTATAGCCCTCAAGCTCTCTTAAGCATAACACACTTTGTCCCTCTCTGTTTCCCTATGCAGTTGCCCCTCCCTCTGCTGTCAGAGGCCCATCCAGCTGCTCCAGCCCTGTAGCTCCAGTGTCTCCTCCTCTCTCTTCCCCCTACTCTTTTTCTGGAAAGATCTATCTGAGGGTCCTGAAGGAGGAGACTCGAGGTTGTTCTCTTGGACAAAGAGGTCTGGGTGGATGACATAATTCACTTTACGTCTTAGAAAAATAACCTTGTGGCTCTTGGCTCTCTTGGGCTCTCATTTTGGTTGCCTAAGGGCTCTAGGCAGAGGGCCAGGGAGCCCAGCCCCAGCCTAGAGACTTGCAGGGCTCAGAGAGCTGCAGTGTTGGGGCGTCCGCTGTGCCTGCCGTCCCCCCTTGCCACAGACTCTACCTGCAGAACTTCACAGCTGAGAGGCTGGCCCCGAGCTTCCCCTTCATGCCTCCCAAAGCTTGCGATTGCTTAATTATACGCTGCTGCATACCAATTTCCATTTTCTCTCCTAGTGTGTTTTGACTGATAACTTTGACTTACCCTCCTGATGCCAGAAACTGTGTTAGCTACTGCTCTGGCAGCAGGAAAAGGCCGGTTCCAGGGAAGGTTGAATGCTTATTGTTCTGGATTATTTTGAGGGAAAAAAAAAAAAAAGAGGTACCTTGAAGAAAGATGAAGACAAAATATGGAAGGGTGCTGAATTTGCAAAAAGCCTAAGGGGAAAAAACTCAAATGTCCATCAGGAGTGGAATGAGTAAACAAATCATGGCATGTTCACACAATGGAATACTACCTACCAATAAACAGGAATGAACTGCAGATGCACACAGAAACATGGGTGAATCCACTAGGCACCATGATGTGTAGAATAAAGCAGACTCGGCCAGGCGTGGTGGCTCATGCCTGAAATCTCCACGCTGGGAGGCCAAGGTGGGTGGATCACTTGAGGTCAGGAGTTCAAGACTAGCCTGGCCAAGATGATGAAACTCTGTCTCTACTAAAAATACAAAAATCAGTTGGGTGTGGTGGCGCACGCCTGTAATCCCAGCTGCTCGGGAGGCTGAGGCAGAAAATTGCTAGAACCCAGGAGGTGGAGGTTGCAGTGAGCCAAGATCGCACCGCTGCACTCCAGCCTGGGTGACAGAGTGAGAATCTGTCTCAAAAAAAAAAAAAAAAAAAAAGCAGGCTCAAAAGAAGACATACTACATGGTTCCATTTATATGAAGTTTTAGAACAGGCAGAAATAATCCATGTGGATAGGGGTCAGAGCAGTCGTTATTGAAGAGCAAGGGAAAATGTGGATTGGCTGGGGAGGGACACAGAGGCACTTCTGGGAGTAGCCTGCATCTCATGCACAGTGGCCATCACACCTATGTATGTGTGCAAAAATTCACCCAGCTCTTAATATTTATGCACTTTACTGTATGCATGTGATGTAGTTTGGATGTTGCCCCCTCCAAATCTCATTCTGCAATGTGACCCCCAACGTTGGAGGTGGGGCCTAGTGGGAAGTGTTTGGGTCATGGAGGCGGATCCCTCAGGAATGGCTTGGTGCCCTCTCTGCAGTGATGAGTGAGTCCTCACTCTATTAGTTCATGCTAGAACTGTTTGTTTAAGAGAGTGGCACTCCTCCCACCGCTCTTCTTCCTCCTCCTCTTCTCCTCTCACCTTGTGACGTGCCTACTCTCCCTTTGCCTTCTGCCTTAAGTGGAAGCTTCCTGAGGCTTTACCAGATGCAGATGCTGGTGCCATGCTTTTTGTACAGCCTGCAGAACCATCAGCCAAATATACATATTTCCTTTATAAATTGCCCATTCTCGGGTATTCCTTCGTAGCAAAACAAAACAGACTAATATGGCATGTTAGACCTCAATAAAAACCTTATAAAAATAGATAAAGTCAATGAGGAGTCAGTGGAAGAGGATCCAAGGCTCAGAAAGAGAAGGAGGTATATGAGAAGCTGAGGGAAGCAAGGGAGAGCATTTCAATAACAGGGAGACATGGTGGACCAATGTAGAGAGACTCTTGGATTGGGTAACTGAGAGATTCTGTACTGACAGAAAAACTTCAACAAGATAGCTTCAACTTGAAGAAAGAGCAAGGTTAAGGGAGATTCTGGAGGCTGATTTTCTTGTTCTTGTGGTTTAAGTCTTGGAGGTGCCTGAAGATGTCTACAACTGGAAGAAAAGAAGCCACTGGAGCGGAAGGTGGGGAGGATAAAGTTTGGAGCAAGATTCTCAAGGAAGCAACAAGATCCTAAGGCAAGTAAATCTGAGTTTAGTTGGGAAAAGGAGGATCATTAGAAGACCAGGAGGGAAAGAAAAGGTGGTAGCGAGGCGTCTAGCCACTCTGTATGGAGCGTTTCTGAGGTTGCTACCAGCACAGGGTGAGCACACTGCTCCGTGGGAGGGATATGAGACCTTGAATACAGGAGTTGCTGTTGGGAATGTGAAATTTTTTCAACAAGAGGTCAGTACTGAAAGTGATAGAGGCCCGGAACTATAACCCGCTACACAACCAGGAATTCCCATTTTGACCAGTTACTAGCCAGGTTTGGGAACCCAAGGATTAATGCAGAGAAGGTGAGCGTGTACAGGTATTCCTCCGGGTTGGGGATTAACAATGCAGATTTGACAAAAAGTTGACAATTCTTGGAAAGTAAATATGTCTCTCAGAAGGACCCGTAATGACGGAAAATGATGGCTTAATATTTGTAACATTAAAGTCCCAAGAGGAGAGGATAATGAGTGAGGAGCTGAAAAATGTTTGAAAAAATTATGATTAAAAATATTTCTGAATTTGGCAAAACACATAGACTTGTAGATTTGAGAAGCTCAGAGAATCCCAAACAGAATAAGCTCAAAGAGATTCTCACTTAAGAGACATCATAAGGAAACTACTGAAAACTAGAAACAAAGGAATTATCTTGAAAGCAGCAATGAAAAATGACATTGTTTATAAAATTACAATTATTTAAAGGGTGTAGATTTCTCATCAGAAACCATAGAGGCCAGGTCAGGCACTGTGGTGTAGGCTGTAATCCCAGCACTTTGGGAGGCCCAGGTGGGTGAATCACTTGAGGTCAGGAGTTCAAGACCAGCCTGGGCAAAACCTGGGCAAAACCCTGTCTCTACTAAAAAATATGAAACTTAGCCAGACGCTGTGGTATGTGCCTGTAGTCCCAGCTACTCAGGAAGCTGAGGCAGGAGAATTGCTTGAACCTGGGAGGCAGAGGTTGCAGTGAGCCAAGATTGCGCCACTGCACTCCAGCCCAGGCGACAGAGCATAGAAGCCAGAATGCAATAGAACATTTCAAAAAACCTTGTTTTGAAAAAATTAAGTTTCATAATGTCTCGTGTTCACTTTCTCTGATTTTCCCTAGTGATTAACATCTTACCTAACTATAGTATAATATCAAAACCAGGAAATCCATATTGGTACAATGTATGTGTGTGCATGTGTGTATGAAGTTCTATGCCGTTTTTATCACAGATGTAGACTGATGCACGTTCAGCCACAATCAAGATACAGAACTGTGCCATCACAACAAAGTTCTCCCTCATGTTATCCCTTTAAAGTCACACCCACTGCTCTCCCATGACCCCATCCATCACTAACCCCTGGCAACCATTACTCTGGTCTCCAGTTCTACAATTTTGTAATATTGAGCATTTTACATAAATGGAATTATACAATATGTGACCTATTGAGAATGGATTTTTTTTCCTTCAATATAGTGCCCTTGAGATCCATCCAAGTTGTATGTATCAATAATTTGTTTCTTTGTATTATTGAGTAGTATTCCACAGTATGGATACACCACAGTTTGTTTAACCATTCTTCTATTGTAGGATATTTTGGTTGTTTCTAGGTTTGAGTTATTACATATAAAGCTGCCATGAAGAATCATATACAGGTTTTTGTGTGAACATGTTTCTATTTCTCTGAAATAAATGTCCAAGAATATAATTGCTAGATCATATGAAAAGTGTATCCTAGTGCTATAGTGTGAATTTTGTGTCACCCCCAAAAATTTATATGTTGAAACCTAATCCCCAATGTGATGGCGTTAGGAGATTGGGCCCTAGGGAGTTAATTAGATCTTATGGGCAAGGCCTTTATAAATGGGATTAGTGCCCTGAAGAAAGAGGTCCTAGAGAGTTGCCTTTCGTCCTCCACCATGTGAGGATACAGCGAAAAGGTGCCATCTGTGAACCAGGAAACCAGCCCTCATCAGATACTAAACCTGCCAGTGCCTTAATCTCAGACTGCCTATCCCCCAGAACTGTAAGAAATAGATGTTTCTGGTTCAAGCCACCCAGTTTATGGTATTTTGTCATAGCAGCTCAAATGGAGTAAGACACTCCTAAGAAACTGCCCAACTACTTCCCAAAGTGGTTGTACCATTTTACATTCTCACCAGCAACATAGACCTAATTTCTTAGCATCTGAGTCAACATTTGACATAGATCCTATTTTAAATTTTATTTTTGCTGCTCTGATAGGAGGGTGGTGATATATAATAAGAGTCTTATTTCACATTTCCTTAGTGGGCAGTGGTGTTGAACATCTTTTCATATGCTTATTTTCCATCTTTGGTAAAATGTCTTTTCATGTCTTTTGTCCAATATCTAATTAGACTGTTTATTTGTTATTGATGAGCTTTAATAGTTCTTTGAATAAATTCTGCATATGAGTCCTTTATTGACTATCAGATATCAGAATTATTTGGAAATACTTTCTCCTAATCTGTACCTTGTTTTTGCATCATCTTAGGATATTTTACCAGCAAATGTTTTTAATTTTTATAAAGTCCAATTTATCAATTTTCAGTTTATACAACATGTTTTGGTGCCAAGTCTAGCCTAGTAGGAGCTCCTGAAAATGTTGTCCTGTTTTTTCCTGAAAGCTTTATAGTTTTACATTTTACATTTAAGTCTGTGATCCATTTTGAGTTTTGTTTTGCTTTTTTTTTATTTGTAATGTGTTAGGTATAAAGTACCTTTTTTTGTAAGCCCACACTTCCCTAGTTACTCAAGCACTGTTTGTTGAAAAGCCCATTCTTTATCCATTTTGGATCTTCATCAAAAATCATTTGGTCATATTTTTCTGGGTCTCTTTTTGGATTCTTTGTCTGTTCCACCGATCTGTGTGTCCAATCCTCTGCCAATACCAAACTGTCTTGATCACTGTTGCTAAGTAGAAAGCCTTGGCCTTGAGTAGACTGGTTCTTCTCCCTTATTCTCCTTTTTTTAGAATTGCTTAGGCTAGTTTCGTTCTTTTGACTTTTCATATAAATTTGAGAATAACCTTATCTACAGAAAAGGTTGCTGGTATTTTAATGCAAATCTTGTTAAAACTTTGTATGAATATAGGGAGAATTGTTGTCTTCCAATCTATGAATGTGATGGGTGTCTCTATTTATTTCAATTGCCTTTGATTTCTTTCATCAGCATTGCGTAGTTTAGGCATGTAAACCCCTCAACTACATGTTTTGCTAGATTTGCACCTAAGTATTTGTTTTCTTTTTTTCTGTGTGATTGCAAATGGTATTGCATTTTTAATTTGGGTTTCCATATGTTTGTAGCTAGTATATAGAAATACAACTAATTTTATGTTGATCTTATGACTTTGCTGAGCTTATATTAATTCTAGGAGTTTTTTGGTAGATTCCTTGGGATTTTCCACACACCTTTATGTAATCTGCAGATAGCAATAGTTTTAATTCTTTTCCGTCCTGCATGTCTTTTATTTCTCTTTCTTGTCTTATTGCACTCGCTAGAATTTACAGTACTATGTTAAACAGCCTTGCCTTATTCACGATCTTAGGGAGAAAGCATTACATTTTTCATCACTAAGTACGATATTGTAGATGTTTTTATCAAGTTGAGGAAGTTTCCTTCAGCTCCAAATTTTTTAGAGTTTTCATCATGAATGAGTATTGAATTTTGTGTTTGTCGTTTTTGCAGCAATTGAAATAATGATGTGATTTTTCTTCTTTAGGCCTGTTAATATGATGGATTACATTGATTGATTTTAGAATATTAAACCAGCCTTGTATTCCTGGGATAAACCCCACTTGGTCATGTTATATAATTATTTTTTATATTAAAGAATTCTATTTGTTAATATTTTTCTTACAGATTTTTATGTCTATATTCAGAAGGGACATTGGACTATAATTTTCATTTTTATACTGTCCTTTCCTAGTTTTAGCATCAGGGTAATACTGATCTCATAAAATGAATTAGGAGATGATCTTTCCTTCCTCTACTATTTTCTGGATTACACTGTATAAAATTGGTGTTAATTGTTCTGTAAACATTTGGTATAATTCTCCAGCAAAACCCCCTGAACCTATAAATTTCTTCCTATGGCTTTTAAAAATTATAAATTAATTTTTCTTAATAGTTATAAGGCTATTCAAATGATCTATTTCATTTTAGATAAATTGTGGAAGTTTGTGCTTTTCAAGCAATTGGTCCATTTCATCTAAGTTGTCAAATTTACGTATCTAGAGTTATTCATAGTATTTTCTTATTAACTTTTTGATGCCTGCAGGGTCTTTAGTGATATCCCCTGATTCCTGATGTTGGCAATTTATATGTTCTTTTCTTCTTTGTCACTCTTGCTACAGGTTAGTCAACTTCATTGACCTTTTCAAGGACTAGCTTTTGTTTTGTGGATTTTCTCTATTGTTTCTTTGTTTTCATTTTCACTGCTCTCTGTTCAATCTTTTTATTTCCTTCTGCTTGCATTGGGTTTATTTTGCTCTTCTTTTTCTAGTGTCTTGAGGCCAGAGCTTAGCTTATTGATTTGAAGAATTTCCTCTTTAAACCATGGGTTACTTAGAAATGTGTTGTTTAATTTGCAGGTATCTGAGATTCTCCTGCTATGTTTCTGTTACTGATTTCTTGTTTGATTCCACTGTGGTCCAAGAACACACTCTGTATAATTTCAATTATTTTACCTTTGTCAAGGCTTGTTTTACAGCCCAAGATATACTGTATCCTGGTGTATGGTCTTCGGGCACATGAAAAGAATGTGTGTTCTGCAGGTTTTGCGTAGAGTGTTCTAGAAATGTCAATTAGACCCTGTTGGTTGATGATGTTGTTGAGTTCTTCCTCATCCTTGCTGATTTTCTACTTGGTTTTATATCATTTGTAGAGAAATGGTAGCAAAATGTCCAATGATAATTATGAATTTGTCTATTTTTCCTCTCAGTTCCGTTGGCTTTTACTGCACATATTTTGGGTGCCTCCTCCTTGTGGGGGGCAGCCCAAACTCCCTGTGTGTTCTCCATTCACACTGCATGGAGGAGGGTCAGCAGCTCGTTATCTCCAGGCAGGAGCAAAAGTCTCATCCAGAGTCTGCACTTGGCCTTCCTGACACTACCCGGGGAGCTGGGGTTGGGAGGCTGAGGTCCCTAGTCTGGCTGTCTTCTTCTCTATATCTTTCAGAGTCTTCTTATGTTTGTTTTATACAATACCTTAGTTGTACTTAGTGAGAAGAATAAGGAAAAATATATCTACTCCATCTTTCCAGAAGCAAAAGTCTCAAAGCATTGAACTTTAAAAATCACTAATTGATCCAGTTTAGCTGTGCTACTGTGAATGGTGACCAGGGTTGGCTGGTGCCTACCTTTCAGAGGTGACACACTAGAGAGGAGTGCACAGGACACCAACTGCAGTGTGGTGGGGTGCATCTCAAGAGTAGGTTGGACGCTGGGCCCTGCATACGAGAGGTGTTCACTGGGCTCACGGGGTAGAGGAGCCAGATCTGTGAGGCCTGGAGGGTCCCACGAGGTGCCTAGACTTCAGCCTGAGAGCAGAGGAGGTCATATATGGGTCATAGCTGAAGTACGGGTCAGAAACAGATGTTAGTAATGTCACTGCATTCAATGCATTGCCCACTGGGTTGGCCCCAGTTGCATCCCCAGACTGCTCAAAGCAGGAGGGAGCCACAGGAATTGAATGTGTAGAATGTGTGGTGCTGGCTTAATGCTCCCGTGCTAGCAATTTTTTTTCTTTTTTTTTTTTTTTTTTTAGAAAGGGTATCACTCACTCTGTTGCCCAGACTGGAGTACAGTGGCACGATCTTGACTCACTGCAACCTCCGCCTCCTGGGTTCAAGCGATTCTTGTGCCTCAGCCTCCCCAGTAACTGGGACTACAGGCATGCACCATCGTGCTCAGCTAATTTTTGTATTTTTTGGTAGAGACAGGGTTTCATCATGTTGGCTAGGCTGGTCTCAAACTCCTGACCTCAAGAACATTTGCTAAAAGTCACACTCTCACAGTCACCGATTGCCTAAAAGCCACTATGTTAAAAATCAATTTGCAAAATGACAATTTCACAAATTCCCAAATCACTAAAAACTTCTTTATAGTAATTATTTACAAAATGTGTAAGAATATGTGTTTCATAGAAAGTTTCGAAATCTGTTAATGATTTTTTCCCAACATTTTGGCCTTTGGTTATATTTAGTTGAGATGTTGCACTTTTAGTTTCTCTACCACTGTTTTCTATCAGATTTATAGGCATGTGGTTCATGTTTCAAAAGCTGACTACTCCTCAGTAGTTACTATAAAGGTTTTGGCAATTCATGAGGCTTTTCATATTCTAACCTTTGGTTTTCAGAAAAGATGGTTTTGCCCTTCAAGTGCAATTTTACACCAATTTTCATCATCTTTTTTTTTTCCAAAGTGGTTTGGCAGTCAGACAAATAAAAGTTTTTTCTGCATGTTAATTTTCACATATCCATGACAACTTCCCCAATGACAAAATCCAAAAGTGGGAACTATAGTCCAATTTAGACACCAGTCTAAAATTGGAATTGACAATAAATGCGGTTGAGGGAAAACCCATCTATTGACACCAAAAAAATATTGTGTGTTTGAGAAGTGTCCCGCTCCTGAAATATAGAAACCCACATGAAATTGACATTTACCAGGGATGGAATGAGAAATCCACAGCAAAACAGCTGATGAAAACGTACCTGATACTTGGACACTAAACTGCTAAATATAAGTGAAATAGAAAACCAAAGCTGGGGGGGAGGGAATCGGGAATCCTCAGTGTTTTAAACACCAGAGCACACAAATTGTGATAATTGTAAAAGTATTTAACCAAAGCAACTTTTGGGTGAATTCCAGAGATCACTTCTCACGGAAATTAATCTTTTAGAAAATTAATTTTCAGCAAATTGTTTTTCAATTAATTGACTTTTGGAAATAGTGATTGGTAATTTGCCAAAATTACCAAATCACCTGCACCCAGTCACCTGCAGGGCTTGATGCTGCCTCCAGGGCAGATGGGGAGCATCTGAAAGCTGGAAAGGAACTTGAGTGTGTGGGGTGGGGGATGCTGTCCTCCAGCTGTGGGAGGAAAGACGGAAGGAGCAGCACGAAGACAGAAGAAACCGACCCATTTCTTCAACCTTTCTATTTTTCCTGGGTTTTTCCCTCTGTAACCAAGAATCAGGTACCTGGAGCCCCAAACCTGCCAGCCTCCCTCCTGATATAGCCAATGAAATGGACAGACCCTCCTCGCCGTCAGGGGGAAATAGACACTCAGTTACCCCTGCACTGACTGAAGCAGAATTCTCTTTCTCGTTCATATTCTAATTCTTATGACTATTTTCTTCTTTTTTCCACACATTGATCTAAACCTTTGTCCCTAATAAAGACCTCCAAACTCTACTCACACAAAAGTGACTGGGCATAACTGACGGTTACTGGGCGTTGATGTTACCTGGCTGAGCAGGTAACTGCAAATGGAATCTTAGTCATCCCCAGTCTGCCAAGCCATACCTGGCTGCCCTGAGAAGTTCTTCGCATGACCTCTCTTCTTCCACACATGCTCAGGTCCTCTCCTCTCCCTTTTGAGCTCTACCTCCTTTCTGCTCACTCCTCCTCCCTCCCACTGGTTCCCCTTCAATCCTCCTGTTGTTCTCTTGTACAACGCCTGTTACTCTGTCCTGCCCTCTATTTCCATGTGTTGATGGAGAAAACTCACTTTCCAGAGACTTGCAAGCTTAAAAAGACGCAAAAGAAACTATGCCACTCCCTTGAGACGGAAAAGCCTGCTGCATTTCTGTAAACTGCAATTTAAAGCAATCCTCTATGCTTTACATGTGCTAAAGTCCCCCATCTTGACAAAACCTCTCTCTTGACCACATTTCCCCTCTCATCCCACCTTCCTTTCACAACCAATCTTCCTGAACCAGCTACTGATACTTGCTGCCTCTTCTTTGTCCCAACCAGTGGACACTTCTGGTCTTTTTCTTACTTAAACTTCCTGTAATGTTTGACCCAGTAGACACTTCTTCCAGAAACCCTTTTTTGGTCCACCTGCTCTGGCCAGGATTTCTCGTCTTCTTTGTACTGTCCTTCTCTCCTGTTACCATCTTAGAGGTCAGGGATCCCAGCTGTGGCCTTGGGACTCACCTCTTCTATACAGGCCCTAGGTGGTCCCACTCAGTGATAGACTCAGCCATGGGTTTAACCACACGTTGCCTTGCAGTCTTGGGTCCTTGTCCTGGGCTTGCGCCACTCAGGACACACTCGAATGTCTCCTGGATGTCCAGAATACAGCATCTGCAAAACTGAACTTGTCCTCTTTCCCCCAAATGTGTGTCCACTGCTTGAACCAGGAGACTGGATTATCATCTTAAATCCTCCCTTTCCCACCACCACCAAATCCAAGCTGGGGAGCCCCTCTTCTTTACTGCCCCTGAAAACCACACTGTCCTCCCACACCCCATGGATCCTGCTTGAGCCCAGGCACTCATCACTTCTTCACTGGGGTATGACCATTCCCCTGGCCTTCCTATCTTCCCATCTGTGCCCAACGTGGATGCCAAGGGGATCTGTCCTAAATGCAAAGTTAGCCATGCCTGCTAACTCCCGCCTCTGGCTTGCCTGAAATCTTTCAGGAAGCTGAGAGCTTTTAAGACAACGTTTTGAGAACACAGGACCTTTTGCAATTTTATGTCTTCTGTTTTCTGGAGTCCCCAAATTCAGTTCAGGCTTCATGGCTTCTGGGAAACTTGGCTTGACCTCATCTTTTCTATGCGTTCTGTGCCTAGCTAGTAAAATTCTTAGCTGACATTACATTGATCACGAACTTTGTTGCCTGTGAGTTCCCAGAGGGCAGGCCAAGTCTGACTTGGCTTTGCTGCAAAGTCTAGCACATGATGGACATTCAATAAAGTTTTGATAGAGAGAAAAGCAAAATCTCAGACTTCTCAGCTTATGATGACCCCGTGAAGAGCTTAAATGTGTGTGTGGTGTGGAGAGAGATAGGCAGCCCCACAGTGAGCCCCAGAAGCCCAAGGAAGCCATAGTGTGGCCAAGCAACTTTTCAGGCAAAGGCTGTCAGCAGGAGGGTGCGAACCTTCCTCCTGATAGGGGAAGTTGTAATTTTTATTATTCTACCTCCCTGGGACTCTGTTCAAGGAGGCTGCTGCCAGGGAAAGGGAAGGTGGGCCTGTGGGGAGGGTCTGTTTTGCCATGAACATTCTCAGGAGGGTGGTTGAACAGCAAAAAAATGCCACAGATATGTTGATTGAGCATACAAAACGGATGGCTCTGCCTCAGGACAGAGGGCATATTTTGTATGCCAAGACCTTTCCTTCTGCCTCATCATGCTTGACTTAGTGACACTCTGGTCCCCACCTGGCTCACCTTCTCAGCACTGATGGGCCAGGTATGGTGGTGTGGCAGTTGAGAAGGATGAATGGTTTAGAGCCTTCTTGAGTCAGGCCACCAGTCCTTGTGGGGCTTCGCCACTGTGTCGCTCCTCAAATTCTACTGACCTGTGACCAGACACAGTCCAGGCAGGCCAGATTCTTTCCTACCCACTGGGCATTCCAGGTATAGATGATGTCACTGAGAGGGCAGCCAAGCAGGAGGTAGCACCTGGTGCCCAAGTCTAGCCCAACAGGCCAACTTCTGTTGACAAGGAAAGTTGGTGTCTAATTCACTGTGACCGAACGGAACTCTTGCCAAGTCCCTTTTCAGAAAGGGGGAAGCCACTTCAGAATAAAAATACAGCTGGCTCTACAAAATATGGTGTGCCTGGCATCAATGGCACAGGTGACAAGCTTGCAAAAGCTCTATGAACAATAACTTTCCACAGTATAGAAACCAAAGGGAAAGACAGCAGAGCACTTAGCTGGCTTATACCCATGCTGGTATAACTGGTCTATGAAAACTATTCAACAACCGTGTTAGGAATCAAATTGAAATGAATATCAATGAAGAACCATCTTTTGCCCTGATACATTAACGAAAATTAACATTTCCATTGCAATTCCCAGTGCTGGGAAGGATATGGTAAAACTGCTATCTTCTCAGATTGCTCTTGACAGTATGCATTTGTAGTCTCCCATGGAGAGCAATTTATCATGATGTGTTAAGAATTGCAAGAGGGTTCTTAACCCTCTCTACAAAAAAAAAAATCCGAAATATGAAGGAAAGTATCACTTGAGTGTTAATTGTCATTTTGATAGGTGTATGCAGTGCTAAAATTACCGTTCATTATAAATGTTTTAATGTTGTGTTATGCATGTAAATGATGACTATTGTTCATGTAGCAACATGGAGATATGCTTTTGACAAGAGCAGGGCACAACATTGTGTGCATATAACCATGACAACCTTCACAAGAAAGAGAAGCCCAGTCAAACCCACCAAAATGATAAGTGTGGCTGTATTTGGGTGTGGGGGTGAGTGGGTGTTACTTTTTCTTTTTCAAATTTAGTGTAATATGATATTACAATGAAAACCTCTTTTTGAGGCTTGAGGGTGCCAAGCAGAGATGTAAGGTGCAAGTGAGAATACTCTCCAGGTAGCAGTGAGGAGCCAGCTGGGACTGGACTTTGCTTTATTTTGGACAGGGCAAGGGTGGAAGCTGGGCATGGAAGCAAAGGGCCCTTACTTCCCAGCATGGAAGAGACAAGTTAATCTTTTTTTTTTTTTTTTTTGAAATACAGTTTCACTCTTGTCACCCAAGCTTGAGTGCAGTGGTGCGATCTTGGTTCACTGCAACCTCTGCCTCCCAGGTTCAAGTGGTTCTCCTGCCTCAGCCTCCTGAGTAGCTGGGATTACAGGCATGCGCCACCATACTCAGCTAATTTTTGTGTTTTTAATAGAGACAGGGTTTCGCCATGTTGGTCAGGCTGGTGTTGAACTCCTGACCTCAGGTGATCTGCCCACCTCGGCCTCCGAAAGTGCTGGAATTATAGGCATAAGCCACTGTGCCCGGCCAGAAGAGACAAGCTAATCTTAATTGGGAGAAATTTGGAAACCTCATAGAGGGCTCTTTGGGAAGCCTTCGGGCTCTAAAATGAGCAATCTCTAAAGAGTCTGTCAGGGCCCATGAGGACTCCAGGGGGACTTGAGAAGAAGTAAGATCAACTCTGGAGGCTCCAAGGTGCTGAGGAGGAAAGAGGCCAAGGAATAAGATGGAGGCTAGGAGAGTGGCTTAAAGGCTCCCACGGACAGATGACAGTCACAGTGCTTGGGCTTGGGGGAACTGGAAAACGGATTCTGGTCTTCCAGCGGGAGAGAGGTAGAGTGTGGCTCTGGGGATGTGTTCATGATTTTGTCCTCAGAGAGCAAGCTTGAGTTGAAAGAGTCACTGGGACAGGCATATTGAGTACACACGTGGCACAGAGCTACATATCAGGATTTCATTTAGTAAGAGCTAGCTGAAAAACGGATGGATGAACAAGTGGATGCATGAGGCTTTATGCCAAGCGTTGGGGTGAGGTAACATGGTCTCAATTGGCTCCAACACTGTCCAATCATAATTCTCTGTTCATCATGAGCCACTGCAACTAGCTCTTAGAAATGTTGAGATCTGTTTTCTTAAATAATTCCTGCTGAGAACATTTGTCAGTCAACCAGAAGGCTTGTACGAAGATACCGTGAGCTTCTTACAGTTAAGCCTTATAGGATAAAAAAAGAAGCCCAAGACAGAGTTCTGTTCTACAAAGGGCACACATCTATTCCCCTGTCCCCACACAAGTTTCTCCTCCTTGAGTTTTGTCTAATATTCTGTTAGGGCCAATGCTACAAAATCAGGGGCATCATATGTGAAATGAGCACAATGAATAATTGGTGAGGACAACAGAGAAGAGTCAATTTACGATGCGAGAAACGAACCTGACTGTAAATCAGGTGAAGGCAAATATCTTCTAGAGTTAAAAGCAGACAAGAAAATATGCAAAATTAAGGGGAAACCACTTCATCTTCATGACGTGTGCACCACACTCTCATTTGCACTGGGAGTGACGTGAACTCACCAGTTTATTTGCAAATGGACAAAGAGGAACCTGAAACACTTTCATTACCTTAAAAGAGAAATTTGCCGGCTAAAAGGAATGCTCCCCTGAAAGCTCATAATCTTAGTCAGCCTCTTCTATGTTCCCCAGGCCACTGCTTTGCTGAGTCATTCTACTATGCGGCCCCTCAGACACAAAGCCCGGCGGCCACCTGCCCACAGAGTCACAGAGGGTCAGCCAACTGCAAGCTCGGAACTTCAGGATCTTGCTTTTTGGGTTATTTTCACTACTGTAACTTTTTTGTCCTTAGGTAAAAGGATAATAATTGTGTAAAATTATGTCCTTAGGTTAAAAAGATCATGCCAGATGTTCAAATATGGATAAAATTAGCATGATCTTGGAATCTGAACAGAAAAGAAGCTGCTTTTAGCTGTTTTCAACTGTTTTTAGCTTTTCTGTCTAAACAGCTGTTTATTCTGTTTCACAAACTCTCTTAGCGGAATATTTAGGCAAAAAAGAAGAAAAAGAAGTTGCAGAATAATAGGTCTAATATAATCCCAGTTCTAGTCACGCATAAAAAAGTCTGAATGGTTTACAAAACCATTGAGAATGGTGATATAAGGGCTGTGACTATAGAGGAATCTCATTTTCTAAATTTTGTTTTTCTCCAATGTGTGAGAACTGGGATTACAGTATACCTATTATTGTGCAAAATGAATCATTAGTTTTTATGTATTACTCTTGCAATTAAAACTAACAAACATTGGATTTGAGAGATGACCAGGCACTAGGATACACTTTGCATGGGAAGTTTTCCTAGTGGAGAAATATCTTCTTAGTTAAAGTGTTTATACTCTCTTCTATAATCATTTAGTCTCATTTCCTTCTTGTTTTGGTTTTTCCTACAGATGAAGAAAGTGGTCAGCATCTTCTCCAGATCAGAAAAATTGCATTTGTTTTCCCTTTTTATTGTGAAGTTTCAAACATATACAAAGTTAGCAGAAATTATTAAATGATTGCCTCTTGGCCTTTTGGCTAAGCTCAAGGGTAAAAAATTATTAAATGAGCAATTAAAAACACTTTTGAAACAAAATAAAAAATAAAAAATCTAAGTAAAGGAATATAAGATATTGAATAAATAATGAGCTAAAAATTATAAACCTAAAAAAATACAGTAACTGAAATACTCAACAGATAGCCTCAAAAGTGGTTTGGAGCAACAAAGAGTGAATCCTCAAACTTAAAGACAGATAATTAGAAATTTCTCAGTGTAAACAATATAGAGAAAACAGGCTAGAAAAAAAATGGTTTGAGAGATCTATGGATGATAACAAAAAATCTAGCTTTTGTATCATCAGGGTCCTAGAAGTAAGGAGAAAAACTGTTCAACTGAAAAAAATAATCAAATAAATAATGGCTAAAATGTCCCCAAATTTGACAAAAGATATTAAACCCACGGATTCAAAAAGAATAAAGTAGAATAAATCCCAAATAGGATAAATTCAAAGAAATCCATACCAAGACAAATCATATTCAAATTTCTGAAAACTAAAGATGGAAAAAGGTCTTAAGAGAGGTTAAGAAGAAACACTACATTACTTGTAAAACTTAAGCCAGAAAGAAGTGGCACAGCATTTTATAAGTAGTGATTAAAAAAAAAAAGGTCAATTCTGAATGCTCTATCTAGTAAGACTGTTCCTGGTATATCAGTTTAATTCTGATGCTTGCTGTGTCTTCAAGCTTTTTTTTTTTTTTTTTTTTGTCTTTTAGCGTGCCTTGTAATTGTTTTTTAATAGCCAGATATGAGATACTGGATAAAAGGAACTGCAGAAAGTAGGTCTTTAGTAATGTGGTAGTGAGGTGTTGATGGCAGCAGCGCTGCCATCGTGCCAGCTGCAGCAGAGAGTCACAGCTGGGGCTCCACACTCCTAGGAGCCTGGAAGCCGGGACAAGCTGGAGACCCGCCCTTCTGAGTTGGTGCAGCAGCGCCCCAGGTGCCGATGCAGCCGCCCAAACCACGGCTGTCGACCCAGGCCTCCCACTTTATGGAACAGGCAGCATCCTCACCCTCCTGGGTGCAGCTGCAGCTGCAGACCCAGGCCTCCTGCTCCATGGAGCAGGCAGGAATCCTGCCTTCCTGAGTAAGGCTGCAGCCGCTCAAGCTGTGGCTGCCGATCAGAGCCTCCCTGTGCTCCTGCAGGTGCCAAGAGCAGGGAGGATCCCTGCCCGTTCTGGTGCAGGTGCAACCACCAGATCCGCAGGTGTAGACCTGGGCCTCTGCTACACCAAGCCAGCAGGAGCCAAGGAGAAGCAGGAACTCCACCCCTTCTGAGTTGGCAGGACGGGAGCTCCGGGTGCAGCTGCAACCACCTTCCCCGGTGCAAGACCCAGGTGTCTCTGCAACCTACACCCTTAGGGGCCAAGGAAGGCCCCCTGACCCCAGTACCCGCAAGCCCACAGGTGTCTTCTCCAGCTGCCTGGCCTCTCACTGCTCCCGGCACAGGCTCCCATATCACAGCAGGGTTGGAGCCAAGCTCGGGTGCTATCACAGTTTGGCACAGTCTGCACACACTCGGATCAGTGCTGGCAAGCCAGTGCCCTGCTGCCCCAGCCCCCTCCAGAATTTGGGTACCAATGAGAGTAGCAGGGAAAGCAGAGGGGAGCTCTGAGGACTGCTCGGTGCTGGCCTGCAGGTGCCTCTTGGTGCCAACAGCCAGGGGGCCAGGGACAGCAGAAGGCAGACAGGCTCCTGGGTGGAAGTGGATGGGTTGTCAGTAAGATCCCACCCTCAGGCAAGGGAGGGCCTGAAGGCTGGGGTCAGGCTGCCAGACCAGCAGAATGGAGTGGGGACTTGTGGTGCCTTTTTGGGACCGCCCATGGCCCTCCATGAACCAATCAGCAGGCACTTCCTCCCTCTGAGGTCCAAAAAAGCCCCAGACTCAGTCAGAGCAGGGCAGAGGACGTAAGACGGAGGACAGATGGCCCACTGCAGAGAGGAACTACCCTCTCTTCTGAGAGCTTCAGAGACCTGCAGAGACACAGGGACTACCAGCTTCAGAGAGAAGCAACTTTCTCTAGGGCCTCCTTTCTGGTGAGAGCAGCAGATGTCAGGATGATGACCAGTAGCAGACAGGTGCTACCCTCTCCAGGGCCTCCTCTCTGCTTGAGAGCTGAGCACTCAATGGGAAGATCTGCTTACAGAGAAGATGATCTGCCTACAGAGAGGAGCTACCCACTGAGGGTTTCCTCTGAGCTGTTCTAACACTTAGTAAAGCTCTTCTTTGTCTTGTTTACCCTTCACTTGTTTGCACACCTCATTCTTCTAGATGCAAGACAAGAACTAAGGCAAAGATGCCACCAGCCGCAGAGGTTTCTGGCCAGAAAATCAGTACCCCAAAGATCCTGTAACAGTGTGGGAAGGAGCAAAGTGTTCTATAGTTTTATATCTCAGTCTTTTAGCGAGCCTGTGTCTCTAAACTGTGAACTTCAAACAGTGCTTCTCAATCCCCCAACATTCCCCTTAGGTGGGACAAGATGTCTAGAATGAACTGAAGTTGAGTATTTCTCTTCCCCTATGTAGAAGGCAAAGGCATGCTGGAGTATGCTATTTCCTTTCTTCCAGGTTGGTTAGGCTCTGATAAAATCCCAATAGTTTAGGCTCTGGTAAAGTAATTTACCTTGAGGCCAGGCCTTTTTGACTAGAAGAGGATGCTCTGACTTACTTCAAATAGTTGCTCCTCCCTCTCCTCACCAGAAGTACAAGATTTTTTTTTTTTCTTTTTTTCTGATATTTACTGTGAGAACCTAGTTGAACTCCTGAAACCAGAACTCCCAAAAGTGTGGGGCCCTCCTTTGAATGGGTCCCTCTGGAGTGTTTAACTCTCATACTTTCTCTGAATGCCCAGCAATTCATCAATTACAGTTCAGATTTTTCTACCCCATACTGGTTCCCACAAAGGTTTCTGCTCATGGGTTTCTGCTCCAGTAAGTTGTGATTCTAAGTATTTTCTTGTCAATCTTTCCAATTTAAGGGGCAGTGAACCTCACTTCTCTGATGGGTCTAAGAAGAGTTATTAATTAATCAGTTTGTTCAGGCTTTTATTTGTTGTTAGGATGTAGTGACAACTTCCAAGCTCCTTACATACTGGATTGCAAACCAGAAGTCAAACTATTCTTTAGAAATGAAGGAAAAGTAAAGTCATTTTCAGATGACAGGAAACTAGAAGAATATGTCACCAGAAGACTTGCCCTTAAGGAATGACTAAAGCAAGTGCTCAAAACAGAAAGGAAATAATAACAAAAGACTTCAGGACCTCAGGAAGAAAGAAAGAAAAGTGGATATGACCATAAAATATAATGAATTGTTTAAACAAAAGTAGTAACAATGTAGCATGATGTTAACATATATGTAAGTAAAATGAATGACAACAATAATATAAAGGTCAGAAGGGGAGAAATGGAAGTATACTGTTGTAAGCTTCTTATGCTGTATGCGAACTGGTATAATATCATTTGAAGGTAGGCTATAATAAGTTAAAGATGTGTTCTGTTAACCCTAAGAACTATGAAAATAACACAATAACAGAGTTATAGCAAATAAGACAACAAAAGATATAAAGTTGTATCATAAAAATAGTCTGAAAAAAGTCAGAGAAAAAAGAGCAAAAACATATGGGATAAATTGAAGAAAAAACAGTAAGATGACAGGAATTAAACCTAACAACATCAATAACTACATTAAATGTAAATGGCCTAAACAACAGCAGTAAAAGCAATTTGTCAAATCAGATTTTTTAAAATGCTAATCCAACTATGTGCTTTTTATCAACAAAAAAAAAATGCTCTTTAAAAGTAAAGACATAACTATGATAAAGAAAAGGATGGGAAAAAGATACAATGTAAACACTAACAAAGAATCTAGATTGGCTATATTAATATAAAAGTGGATTTCAAGCAAAGAATATTATTGAGCATAAAGAAGAACATTTAAAAATGTTAAAGGGATCAATTTGTCAAGACCATAATAATCCTAAAGGTTTATGCACCTAATAACAGAACTCCAAAGTACATAAAACAGAAATTGATAAAACTATAAGGAGAAATTAACAAATACAGATACATATTAGATATTTTAATACCTCTCTCTCAATAATTGATAGAATGAGTAAACAAAAAGATCACCAAGGATATAGATGACTTGAACAACACTACTAATAAAATGTACCTACCTGGCATTTATAGAACATGTCATGCAGAAATAGCAGAATACACATTGTTTACAAGAGCACGTGAAACATTTTTCCAGATATATTCTATATTCTGAGCCATAAACAATGCATAATAAATTTAAAAGGATTCAAGTTAAACAAAGTATGTTTTCTGAACAATCTGGAATTAAAATAGAAATCATTAGCAGAAATCTATCTGGAAAATTCCCAAAGGTTTGGAAACAAAGTAACATATTTGTCAATAATCAGGGGTAAAATAAGAAATCAAAAGGAAAATTAGAAAATATCTTGAAAAATAATCAAATGAGAACACAATACAGCAACACTAGCGGAATGCCACTTCAGCAATATGTAGAAGGAAATATATAGCACTAGATTTCTACTTTAGAAAAAATAAAAGATCTGAAGCCAATGACTTCATCTTCCACTTCAAAAATTAGAAAAGAAGAACAAATTGAGCCAAAGCAAGCATTAAAAGGAAAATAATAAAGATCAGAATGAAAAATCAAGAAAATAGAAGACAGAAAACAATAGAAAAAAATCAATAAAACCAAAAGCTAGTTCTTCAAATAGATCAATAAAATTTAAAAACCTCTAGGTACATTGATTTAAAAAACTACTTAAGACACAAATTAATCAATATTAGGAATTATAGAGGTAAGATCACTCAGATTCTACAGATATTAAAAGGATAATAAGGAAGTATTATGAACTTTATGCCTATACATTTTTAAACTTAGATAAAATGGATAAATTCCTAGCGAGGCACAACCTACCAGAGCCCACTCAAAAAGAAATAAAGAACCTGGACAATCCTCTATTTATGGAATAAATTGAATGTTTAGTTTAAAATGTATGCATGAAGAAAATTACAGGTTGACATGGCTTCACTAGTGAACTCTACCAAACATTAAGAGAAGAAAGAATAACAATCCTTACAAACGTTTTCTGAAAATTAAAGAGACGAGAATAATTCCAAATTATTTCATGAACCTATTATTTCTCTGATTGTAAAGCGAAACAAAGAAAACTACAGATGAATAACTAACTCTCATGAACATAAATGCAACATTTCTAAAGAAATTTAGCAAATCTAATCCAACAATATGTAAAAAGGATAAAACATGGTGAACAAGAAGGGTTTATCCCGGGAATGCATTGATTGGTTTTGATATTCAAAACCTAATCAATGTAAATCACTAACACTACAAATAAAAGCAATATGATCATCTAAATAGATGTAGAAAAAAAAGTTTGAAAAAACCCAACACCCATTCCTGATTAAAAATGATTAGAAAACTAGGAACAGAAGAGCATTTCTTCCACCAATTGAACAATTGAAGGGTAGCTATGAAAAACCTACAGCTAATATCATATTTCATGATAAAAGATGGAATTTTCTTACACTAAATTCAAGAACCAGGGAAAAGTGTCTGCGCTCACCACTCTATTTAACAGTGCTGGAAATATCAGCCAGCAAAACAGACCAAGAAAAATAAATAAATGAAATAGACTGGAAAGATTCATAGTTGGCACAATCATGTATATACAAAATCCTCAGGAATGTACACTTTAAATACTAGAATTCAAAAGTAAGTTTAGCAACTGTATTAGTTAGTTTTCATGCTGCTGATAAACACATACCTGAGACTGGACAATTTACAAAAGAAAGAGGTTTATTGGACTTATAGTTCCACATGGCTGAGGAGGCCTCAAAATCATGGCGGAAGGCAAGGAGGAGCAAGTCCCATCTTACGTGGATGGCAACAGGCAAAGAGAGAGCTTGTGCAGAGAAACTCCTGTTTTTAAAACCATCAGATCTCGTGACACCCATCCACTGTCAGGAGAACAGCATAGGAAAGACCCACCCCCATGATTGTCTCCCACAAGGTCCCTCCCACACCATGTGGGAATTATGGGAGCTACAAGATGAGATTTGTGTGGGGACACAGAGCCAAACCACATCAGCAACAGGTCAGAACACAGAAAAAATGTAAAATATCACTGTATTTCTATGTATTAGTAGTGAACTGTCAGATGTTAAAATTCAATTTCTTACAATGGCATCAAAAATATGAAATACTGGCCAGGTGTGACAGCTCACGCCTGTAATCCCAATGCTTTGGAAGGCTGAGGTGGGTGGATCACTTTGAGGCCAGGAGTTCAAGACCATCCTGGGCAACATGGCAAAACCTCGTCTCTAATAAAAATACAAAAAATTAGCTGGGCACGATGGCCTGCGCCTGTAATCTCAGCTACTTGAGAGGCTGAGACACAAGAATCACTTGAACCCAGGAGGCAGAGTTTGCAGTGAGCCGAGATCACACCACCGCACTCCAGCCTGGGGAACAAACTGAGACTCTGTCTCAAAAACAAAAACAAAAACAAAACTTATGGGTAAATCTGACAAAATATGTGTAAGACCTATACACTAAAAATTACAAAACATTGCTGATATAAATTAAAGAAGACCTAAATAATCGGAGAGATATACTTTGTTTAAAGGTCAGAAGACTCGGTATTGCTAAAATGAGAACTCTTCCCAATGCAGTGCTAATCAAATTCTAGCAGGCTCTTTGTAGAAATTGAAAAGCAGATTTGAAATTCATATGGAAGTGCAAAAAAAACCCAAAAGAGCCAATATAACTTTGAAAAAGAGAAAAGTTGAAGTTCTAAAACTATCTGCTTTCAAGATTTATTATAAAGCTACAGGTGATCAAAATATTCTAGTACTAGTAGCAAGATAGAGGAAAAGATCAATGAACCAAATAGAAAGTCCAGAAATAGACACACACACTCAAAAATATGGACAACTGATTTTGGACAATAGTGCAAAAGCAATTCAATGAAGAAAGGATAGCCTTTTCAACAAACAGTACTGGAAAAGTTAGATTCCTGTATGCAGAAACAGACAAAAACAATGAAATTGAATGCAAATGTGCATCATATAAAAAGAAGTGATTCAAATGGATTGCGGATCTCAATGAAAAATCTAAAACTATAAACCTTTAGAAGAAAGCATAAAAGAAAATCTTAATGACCTTGGGTAAGGCAGAGTTTTTAGATATGACACCAAATACACAATCCATAAAAAATAAATTGATAAATTAGACTTTATCAAAATTTTCATTCTTTGAGAGATACTATGAAGAAATTGAAAAAGTAAGCCACAGATTGGGAGAAGATGTTTGCCAAGAATGCATCTTATAATGCACTTATACCCAGAATATATGAAGAATAGTTAGAACTCAATAATAAGAAAATAGCCCCATTAAAAATAAAATAGAGAAAGGATTTCAACAGACATTTCCCCAAAGAAGATATATGGATGGCAGTAAGCACATGAAAAGATGTCAGCATCATTAGGGAAGTTCAAATTAAAACAACCATGTGATACTGCTACATATATTTTAGAATTGCTAAAATTAAGAAGACTGACCATATGGGGTGAGGATATGGAGGAAATGAAATTCTCATACAATGCTATTGGTAATGCAAAATCAAACAACCACTTTGAAAAACAGATTAGAGTTTTGTAAAAAGTTAAACATGCACCTACCACATGTCCCAGCCTCTCAATTCTACCAGAAAAGAAAGCAGATATCCATACAGAGACTTGCACACAAATGTTCATGGTACCTTTATTGGTAAATAGCCCCAAACTGGAAACAACTACAAAGTTCATCAACAGATGAATGGATAAACAAATTGTTGTATATCCATACAATGGACTATTACTCAATAAAAAAGAGAAAAAAGAAAATAATAATAATAGATAATCATAACATGGATGAATCTCAAAAATAATTATATTGAGTAAAAGAAACCAGTCAAAAAAGACTATATACTGTTTATTCCATTTTAATAACACTATAGAAAATGAAAATCTTTGGTGATATAAAACAAACTAGTAGTGAGGAAGAGAGGCCTGGGAGGGAAATTACAAAGGTACGTGAAGCAACTTTTGGGAGTGATAGAAATATTTACTATATTGATTGTTATGATGGTTTCATGGACATACACATATACAAAAACATGTTCTACACTTCAGATATGTGGAATTTTTGTAGGTTACTTACACAGCAATAAGTCTGCTCAAAAAAGTAAGTCAAGCAATGGAGGGTACCAAGATTTTACTTGCATATGACTGTTCTCTATCTAGCCTGCAAACAGGTGCACACAAAAGCTACATCTTTAACTGGAGCTTGCCAGGCAACACCTCTGCAACATTATGCAAATCACTGTGAGAAAGAGACAATAATTATGTTAAAAACCACCAAAATATGTTTGTTTCCACACACTTTTTTTTTTAATTCCCAGATCTGGGCTGTCTACAGTATGTGCCTGCCAGTTAACTTAACTTGGGGCTTTTCACTTTGGTTTAAAGAATCTGAAATTGAGCTCTGCCCAAGTTAAGTGCATGTGGTGATTCATGTGCATGGAAAGTACCTTGGGCTGACCACAAACTAGAGTTCCCTACAACTACATCAATGTCAAAACTAACCGCTGTCTCCTAGGTTGTTTGTTTAAAAAAAATCCCATGGTCTTCAATTTGATCATTTAAAAATAATCTACAAGGTATACTTCTTTTCTGTTCTTGTTATTTCCTAACTTTTAAGGTTTCTATTTTTGCACCCTGTAGATCTTATTCTCACTAGAGAATAATTTCTACATTATGCTCAGGCTCTTCTGAGCTGTGAAGGGGCCCAGATTTAGGGGCTGTTCTTGACATCCTGAATGTGCCAGGACAAGTTGTTAAGGTGGTCCTGCCAGGACACAGCCATCAAAAGCAGCAATCTGCTTCTTGCCAGAAAATCTTGTGCCTCTGCAGAGCCTTTTCCAGAATGAACCACACCATGCTGAGGTAGGGTAGAAGGGACAGGACACCAATAGGCCTGGGTGTTCTAGGACAATAGGCCTAGAACTTCTCATCAGCTCCTGTTTCTTTTTATCTCTAGAAAGAGAGAAAGAGACCACCTACTGCATTTCTGTTCCTTGCTGAAAAGGACACTCTGTCAGAGAATCTTCTAGCAAACTTCAAAGAGCAAAATCACCCTTTGTTATGGATAAAGTCCAGAGAGCTTCAGCAGCTAACATTCCCTGGACAGGGTACAGCAAGGATTTGAACCTAGGCCAGTCTGGCCAGAACATCCACAAGCTTTCCTTAACTCAGTGGGCTATCTCCCCAAGACTAGGCCACTACTGCTTTGTAATCACCTTTGTAGCCACCAGTGGATTTTGCTCATCAGTATTTTCCAGGTAATTGATACTTTAGATGTTCAGCTGCAAGACGTATGCAGTTTTCATTGACATCTTTTGGAGAAACTGACAAACCTAGACTTGACTTAATGCATTTGGGACCTTCCAAGATGTTATATAACTCTAGATAGAAGGCTGGGCCTCCACAATGTCAGGAACGTTGCATTCTTATTTCGCCATAGATAAACCCATTTGTCCACAAAGTCAAGGAGTCAGGCAGAGGCTCTTGCCATAGGGCTTTTTAGGATGGAGTAACACGCTTGGACTTCGCTCTGTGACAGGGTTTTGCATAGGGAGTGGTATGACCAGATCCCTCAAGAAAGAAAGCTTAGAGACCAGGCCAGAGTCCACTGCAGTAGCCCAGTCAAGAGAGGATGGTGACTTGAACTTTAGTAGAGCCAGTTAAAATGAAAGAAATTGACACATTCAGAAATGGTTTTAGAGGTAGAGTCAAACTGGACCTGATAAAGAACTAGAGAAATGGAGTGAGGATAAAGAGAAGAACCGTGACTGAGTCGGAAGATTTTGTCTTGAGAAACTTAAGAACTCAAGACAGAGTAAAATAAAATCACGTGGGAAAAATCTCCCACTTTGTTTTGGACAACTTTGAAGTGAAATGCCTGTTAAGTCTAAGTGGGGTAGGCCATGGCGTACATGAGTGCAGGCTCAGGATGGATGCAGCCATCAGTTGTGAGCAAATAGAACTTAAAGCCAGGAGAGAAGAAGGGGTCACTAAGAGAGACAGTGTGGCATAGAGAAGAAAAGAGGTGGGAGATGACCCCTGGGCAGAAAAGTCCTTAGAGCAGAGGCAACAGGCATGACCAAGAAGACTAAGAAAGAACATTCAGTACAGCAGAAGGAGAGCAAAGAGTGTGTGGTGTCCTAGAAGCAAAGAGAATAAAGGGCTTCAGGAAGGGGCAGTCGAGTGTGTCAAATAAGATAAAGACAGACAAGTCCCCTGGATTGGGTAGGAATAAATAACAGCAGGCTGTCATACAAATGGTTCCATCTACACCGTCTAAAAGAATATTGTTTATTCTCCATACATTTAATAAACACCTGCCATATGTCAGGTATCCTTTCAAGCACTGAAATGCAGAGATTCATAAAACATGGTCTCTGCTCTGGAGGAGCTCACAGTGGTGAGAAGGAAACAGGCAATAGCGAGTGTTTTCATTGCATTTTTGACCCCATTGACCTTGCAACAGCCCCATGCATCAGTTATTGCCATTATACCATTTTACCAATAAGGAAACTGTGACAGGGAGGGGTCAAGCACCTTGGGTATTTGACAGCAAAACCAAGTCTTGGTGGTAACATAAAATTTCCAAGTAGTAATTCACAAAGGTGACTGGGAAATGGAAATGACCAGAAATCTTTGCACTATGAGAACAAGTTCATCTGAAATACAGATGGACTTAGGATGACGCTGATACCTTCTTGTCCAGGTGGTATAGCTCCAGACCAAATGTCTGCTGCCACCTACCCAACAACTTGTTGGGTAAAAATGGCTACCCCTATAGTCAAATGATTTTTGACAAAGGTGCCAAACAGTTAGATGGGAAAAAGGAAGTTCTTTTCAATAAATGTTGCTGGAGCAACTAGATATCCATATAGAGAAAAAATCTTGACCACCTACCTCACACCAAACACTAATATTAACTCGAGATGGATCATAAACCTAAGTCTGAAAACTAATAGTAAAGTTCTTCCGGAAGAGAACATGGGAGAATGTCTTCATGATGTTCAGGTAGCAAAGATATTTTAAGACACAAAGATGCAATAAGCATAAAATTTGTAAAGAGGTGACTGAGGCTTCATCAAAATTGAAATTTATGTTTGTTAAAAGACATCATGAATAAAGGGAAAAGGGCAGCCACAGACCAGGAGAAACTCTTTACTGTACATATACCTAACTGAAGCTCAAATTCAGATTATATGAAGAACTCCTTCATACTGATACCCAGGGTCTTGATTGCATGCCCCTAAATCAATGGATTCTTCCTTTTTGAAATGAATTCCTGCAAGGATCCAGCCTTTGTGAAGCCATGTAAGTAGAGGCAGAAGTAGTTTCAGCTTTGGAAAGGGCCACTCTGCTGGGGAGAGTGTCCCTGACTGGCCGAGAGAAGATGTTCTTGCAGTCAGTGCTGATTCCAGGGGGATATAGAATTTGGGGCCTGGGAATTTTTAAAAATGAAAGCCAGTTAATAGTTTTATTTTACTTTTAACATGACAGACAGGAGAACAACCAGGAGGACTCCAGGCTTACCCTGACATTTTTGTCAAGTATTTTAGGGTTCTCCAGAGAGCCAGAATCAAAAGATGTGTGTATATACAGTCATGTGTTGCTTAACAACAGGGATACATTCTGCGAAACGTGTCCTTAGGCAATTTCATCGTTGCGGAAATATCATAGGGTGTATTTGCACACACCTAGATGGCATAGCCTACCACACACCTGGACTATGTGGTATAGCCTGTCACTCCTAGGCTTTGTACAGCATGCTACTATACTGAATACTGTAGGCAGTTATAACTCAATGGTAGGTATATATGTCTATGTAGACATGTCTAACATAGAAAAGGTACAGTAACAATACAGTATAAAGAGTAAACATTGCACACTTGTATAGGGCACTTCCAGTCAATGGAGCTTGTAGAACTGGAAGTTGCTCTGGGTGAGTCCGTGAGTGACGGGGACATTACACTGTGCACTTAACGCTACGCTAAATTTAAAAAAAAATTTTTTTAAATAAGTTAGCCTTAGCTTACTCTTTTTTACTTCATAAACTTTAAACTTCTTTTTAACACTTTAACTCTTTTGTAATAACACTTAGCTTAAAACAAAAACACACTGTAAAGCTCTACAAAAAGCTTGTCTTTCTCTATATCCCTATTCTGTAAGTTTTTTTCTATTTAAAATTTTTTTCTTCTTAATTTTTAAACTTTTTTGTTGAAGACTAAGACACAAACACACATTAGCATAGGCCTACACAGGGTCAGGATCGTCAATATCAGTATCTTCCACCTCCACATTTCATCCCACTGGAAGGTCTTCAGGGATAATAACATGCATGGGGCTGTCATCTCCTGTGATAGCAATGCCTTTTTCTGGAACATGGCCTGAAGGACCTGACTGAGGATCTTCTTGAGGAGGTGTCGCTCTTTTCAGAAATATGTCCATAGCAGTTTTCTTGGTTCTTTCTTTTTTTCATCACAGATATGTTTGTAAGCAGATAATGCAACATGAACATTCCTCTCTATTAATAAAAACCTTTCAGTGGTCACTTTCAAACTTCAGAGGTCACTTTCAAACTTTTTAAAGAAAAAAAAACTTTTTAAAGAAAAACAAGCAAAAGCTTCTGCCAAATGCTTCACTGTGAATTTTCTCAGGGGTTTCTTCTTTTCTTCTCCTGCAGTTTCTTTTCTCTTGCCTCTTCTTCAGCTATGGGTTCTGGTTCCAGTTCCAAAAACTCATTAGTCAGTTTCTCAGGAACCATTGTTTGCTGTCTCAACCACAGCCTTGTTGGGTAATATGTTGTCCTGTGACATTACGATGGCTATGAAATCACTAGGTGATAGGAATTTTGTTATATAATAATATATATTATATTATATATAATTATATATAATACATAATGTAATATATTATATATAATATATAATAAATAATGTTATATATTATATATAATATATAATAATGTATATAATATATAATTATGTAATATATAATATATATCATATATATTATATATTTATATTATATATAATGTAATATATTATATAATAATATATAATAATATATTACATTATAATGACATATAATATATAATATATGATGATATATTATGACATATATATGATTATATATTAAATGACATATAATATATAATATATGATTATATATTTCATGACATATAATATATAATATATGATTATATATTTCATGACATATAATATACAATATATGATTATATATTTCATGACATAATATATAATATGATTATATATTATATGACATAATATATAATATATATTAAAGGACATATATCATTATATATTATAATGACATATATACATCATATATAATGACATATAATATATAATGACATATAATATATAATATATCATATATTATATAGAATATATTATATATAATAATATATAATATAATTATATTATATATTATAATATATAATAATACATTATATTACTCTATTATAATCTCATGAGACCACCATTATATATGTGATCTATTATTGACCAAAACTTTGTTATGCAGTGTGTGACTGTATATATAGGTATATGAAGAAGTTGATATTAAGGAATTGGTTCACATAATTATGGAGGCTGACAAGTCCAAAATCTGCAGGTTGGGCTGGCAACCTGGAGACCCAGGAAGAGTCAATGTTGCAGTTCAAGCCTGAAGGCCATAGGCTGCCGAATCCACTCTTGCTTAGTCTTTTGTTTTATTCAGTCTTTCAACTGATTGGATGAGGTCCATCCTCATTATGAGGGTGATCTGCTTTACTCAAAGCCCATCCATTTAAATGTAAAAATCTCATCCAAGAACACCTACAGAAACGTCTGGAATAATGTTTGGCCACATGTCTAGACACTGTAGCCCAGCCAAAATGATGCTTAAAATGAACCATCACACCAATTGTGCTAGTGACCCGTACCTACCAAGGCGAGACATGATCAGAGACTGAGCAATTTTCACAGTTTGGACACAGCTATGAGCAACACAGCAGTGATTCAGCAAGTTCACAATAGTTTTACCAGGCAGCCAATTGAAGCAGATGGCAGTTATTAGGAAAGACACTTCTCATTTTTGTGAGATGTGCTCCTGTGGCTGAAAGATTGTGTGAATGAGGTAGATTGAGGGAAGAGCCAATTGATTTAGACTGCTGCAATCAAGACAACTGGATAGTCTAGTGATGCCAGCTCAGAAAAAGAACAGTAAAGTATAGTGAAAACAAAATTCTATTTAACCTGGTTCTAGCAGAGCACCAGCAAGTAAGGGAAAAAAAAAAAAAAAAAACCACAGCTGCAAAGAAAACTCAAGATGCCCCATAGAGAGGGTACTTTGGGATCTGATGCATGCTTGCTGATGGCACCCATCCGTCCTGTGTCTGCAGGACACCTAGCAGTGTTCCTCACCTGCACTGTAGGTGTCTAATGCATGCTAAGTAAAAGTGATATTAAGAGCTGCTTGCCAAATTCCATTTCACATTGTATCTCAGAATTTCTTTTAGTTTTTCTAGAAATGTAACTACTATAATGGACCTTAAAAAGGCACAAATGGGGCCAGGTGCTGTGGCTCACACCTGTAATCCCAGCGTTTTGGGAGGCCGAGGTGGGTGGATCACTTGAGGTCAGAAGTTTGAGACCAGCCTAGTGAACACGAAGAAATCCTGTCTAAAACTACAAAAATTAGCTGGAGTTGGTGGTAGGCACCTGTAATCCCAGCTACTCAGGAGGCTGAGGAAGGAGAATCACTTGAACCTGGGAGGCAGAGGCTGAAGTGAGCTGAGATCACACTAATGCACTCCAGCCTGGGCAACAGAGAGAGACTCCATCTCAAAAAAAAAAAAAAAAAAAAGCACAAACAGTATTCTGTATCTGAAAATTGTTTGGATTAACTTTTGATCTTTTGCCTGGTTAAAGAATTAAAATTCTTATCTCAGATCATGCTTAAACTATACCTTATTTCTTCTCATCACAATAGAATAAATTAGTGTCATTTCTGATACTTGATTGCCTCAAGGATATTTTAACACAATTTTGTTTCTTGTCTTTTGTACCACTCATTTGAAAACTTATGGTCTTAATGCAAATAATCTGATAGTAATAAAAGTATAACCCCTAGTAATTTCCATATTGCTGCCTCGAGAAAAGTTAAAGACATCCCAATTTATTCTGGCAAGAAAAAAATTTTTAATAAGCAAAAGCCTTGTCTGACCAAGTGCTTCACAAAAGAGGATATCTAACTGGCCAATAAGCAGATGAAAATGTTCTCAAACCATTATTTATCAAGGAAATGTAAATTAAAACCACAACAAGATACCATAACACACGCACTTAAGTGTCTAAAAAGACTGACAATACCAAATGTTGGCAAGTAGACAGAGCAAATGGAGCTCTCACTGCTGGTAGAAATGCAAAATGATATAGTGACATTGGACAAATGTTTGGGATTTTCTAGCAAAATTAAACACTCACCTCTCAGATCACCCAGGAATTCTACCCCTAGGTTTTTATCAAGTAGAAGTAAGTGCAAATATCCATCAAAATACTCATAAGCTTTATTTGTAATAGCTAAAAACAGACACAACTCAAATACCTATTAAATGTTTATCCAGACACAATCCAAATACAATACAGTCATGCTCTGCACAATCATGGTCCCATGAAATTATAATGGAATGAAAACTTCCTATCACCCAAGTGCACACTGTTTATAAAGTCTACAGTGGTGTACAATAACATCCTAGGCTTTCACATTCACTCACCACTCACTCACTGACTCACCAGAGCAACTTCCAGTCCTGCAAGCTCCATTCATGGTAAGTGCCCTGTACAAGCGTACCATTTTTATCTTTTATACCATATTTTTACCGTACCTTTTTAAATTTTTAGGTATGTTTAGATACACGAATACTTACCATTGTGTTACAATTGCCAACAGTAGTCAGTACAATAACATGTGGCAAATGTTTGCAGCCCAGGAGCAGTAGGCCATACAGCCTGGGTGTGCAGTAGGCTGCAAAATGTAGAATTGTGTAAGTACACTCTATGATGTTCACACAACACAAAATTACCAAATGATGCATTTCTCAGAATGTGTCCACATCATAATGTGACGTGGGACTGTCACTGTCTAGACATACAATGAAAAACTACTCAGCAACGAAAAAGAACAAACTGCTGACACACAAACTTGGATGAATCTCAAAAACATTCTGGGTGAAAGAAACTACTCAAAAAGAATGTTTACTGTGTGATTCTATTTTTGTGTTTAAGAGCAGGTAAAATTAACCTGTGATGATAGACGTCAGAGTTATGGTTACCCCTGAGGAGGGGAGTTTACGAGATGGGACAGGAGGGGACTCTCTCCTTCTCTAGGGTGACAGAAATGCTCTGGATCCTAGAGTGGGTGATGGTTGCATGGGGTCATATAAAAATAAAACTTGCTTTTTACATACAGATTTTATTCTATGTAACATATATCTCAATTTTTAAACTGCAGAACCAAATAAAGATGGAGAGCAGGGAGCTGTGCTTTTTCCATTTTTCTCCCAGGTGCCGGAAATGAGCACTTCTGGAGGGGCTGAGGCTACAGGAGGTTAGAGAACTCCTGCAGGTCCAAAGACATCTTAGAACCAAGCTCTGGCTGGTCTTCTCTCCAGCAGCTGGGAGGAGGGCCTCTCTCCACTTGACAGAGCAGCCCAGCCCCAGCTTGGCAGCCTACAAGCGAAAACAGCTTCTCTGTAGAAAGTTCTAGAACATCCACCCCCTCTTTCACAGTGTGGCTGGCTTCCTCCATCAGCCTCTACAGGTGTCAGAAGGCATCAATAGCACCCTAACCACAGCCCAAGGGACTCTCCATGCCTAGCCATAATTCAGCGGCACCAGGGTGACCCCTCAGTGGAGAGGCAGGCTTTCTTTGAGACTCTGAACATGGAACCAGGACCACTTGCCCCTGCCGTTCTTTCCAGGCAGACTGGGAGACAGTGGCATTGGGGACCATTCTTTCTTGGGCTACTCTGGGCCGGGCATCTAATAAAATGCTCTCTTTCCCATCCACTGATTCCTTAAGCCCCAGTGTAAGTCAGGTTTCTCACCCCAAGTGGAGGGGTCATCACACTAGGGGGCTGGGTTCCTGGGTTCAGATCCCTCCTTTCTTCCTCTGTCTTCTCCCCTATCTCTTCAGCTGTACTTTCTCCTGTGCTCACTGTATTCTCTAGATTCCTTTCTTGCCTCATCCTTACACTCTTGAGTTCAGAATAACTCCTGAACTTCTCTCTCCCAGGGTTCACACCAGTTGCCCAAAAAGAACTGTAATTGGGCCACTCCAGGACCAATCACCGTGGCAGGGGTATAGACTCTCTGATTGGCCAGCCAGGTGATGGGATCACCCTTGGCTGACAGTCCCACTGCCTGCAGCCAGGGAAGAACAGAGTCAAAAAGAAAGCAAAGCTACACATGCAGAGAGGTTACCAGTGTCCATCCAGACGCCCACTTCACAGACAGGCAGCCAAGGGCCGGGGCCCAGCTCTCGTAGCCCAAAGTGGTAGAACGGAGCTTTGAGACCAGCTGCCTGTCAGGGGTCAGGGTGCAGGAAGCGGAAACCCCCAGAAGCCTGTCTGTGTCTACAGGTGTCAGAAGGCATCTCAGTCGGCCTCCCACTTTCACATACGGGGACGAGCCCCGTGCTCTACAGCTTGTGGCACTCTCTCTCCACCGGGCCAGAAGCCACGGAGCAGACAGAGTCCCAGTTCTGACTCCTCCCGCTCTCCACAACCCACACTGCTATCACTGGCAGTCACAGTAGGAGGGTTTCTCTCTGTGCAAACAATGATACTGATCTGGCTCTTGCTAAAGTCAGGGGCAGACGTTCCCTTCTGGAGGGGCTGCACAGGAAGGATTTCCCTGCTGTGAGGGAAACACGGGGCTGGGAGAGGAGCCCTGACATCACACACAGGCCTCTGCTTGTCTTCACTCTCTGGAAAATAGAAGTTAGGGGCCAGGGAGGGGAGTGGGGAAAACAAGAGGTGTTCTCCCTGGGCTTGGGAAATTGGGCCTGGGAGGGGACCCCTTGAGACAGCACCCGGCTGCCCTGGGACTTATGGCAAAAAGCAGGTAGCTGCCTTTTCTTTTATACCCTGCCCTCGGGCCTCAGCTGCCAGTGCCTGTCTAGCGGTGTGACAGGGTCTTTTCCTCCCATTCTAAGTCCTGCAGAAGCGCCCAAGCTTCTGAGGACATCCCCAACACGATTCCTATTCCTGGTGGGTGACACGCAGGAGAGGGTCCGTGCTACAGGGACTGTGGAAGGAAGCAGTTTGGAGAAAGACTCATGAAAGCGATGACTCCTGAGCTGGGATGTGAAAGATAAATAGGAGTTTTCCACGTGGTGGGGCTTGGGGGCAGAGCATTCCAGACAGCTGGATTAGTAATGTCATCAGGTGTGGTCCTGGGAATTGCTGGCTCTTTGCTATGTGGGAGATAAAGGTGAGTCCTCCAGTGGAGAGAAGAAAGGAGAGGAGGCAGGTGGCTGACCCGGCAGGGCCCCCGGGCCCTGCTACTCCCCATGTCTGAGTCCGTCTCCGTGACTCTGCCGTTTCCCACCATCGAGATCACTGTTAGCCTAACACTGTTCTTCAGACCAACGGAGAAGTAAATCCATTTAATTCCACTATCAAAAATGAAAAACCATGTGACTTGTCCAAAAAGAAGATGGCCACAAAAAACAAAATGTCACTATTAAAATAAACAGCATCCACTTGTATGCCACCGAAAGACTCCTGATGTGCCACACACCGTATTTTGAGAAACTGCCATGGGCGACAAGGAGCCAAGAAAGGATTTTCAGCAAGGGAATCATGTGATCAGATTTGTGCTTTAAAAAGACCAGTCTGATGAGAAGCGATCAAGGGGCTGGAAGAGGGCCAGGCCAGAGGAGAGAGCAGTTCATCAGTTGTCTATTTTTACGAACCCTGTACAGAGTTGCTCTTTTTTATTTAGTTGTCCTTGAAACTAAATTCCACATAAAACTAAATCTGGCATTCCCTTCTAGAAGCAGCTCAGTATCACTAGCAACCTAGGAATGGTGGAAATGGCCATTTGGTGCAAAGGACCATTTGGTTATGAGTGGCCGGCTTGAGTCCCAACTGGCCCTCACGTTCCTCACTTTGAGGGGTGAATTTCGAATCTGGGCTTCTGGTATCTCTGGGTGTAGAAGCAAGCAAAATCCTCCCTCCTCTCTTTTCAGGTCTGAACTCATCCAGAGGGAAGTGGAGATGGTGTTGGCTGTGGTTATCTTTCCTCCACTCGAGGGACTGAAGCTAGGCTGTCCCGTGGCACCGGGCTCGTAGCTGGCCGTGGGCATGTCAAGTTCTTGTATTGTCTCCAGCAGTAGCCGAGGAGCGACGGCCCTGTGTGCAGGCCCGAAAGCCAGGGTAACTCCCAGATTTCTTTTCTGAGGTGGCTAATTTTATGTGTCAGCTTGGCTAGGCCATGGTACCCAGCTGTTGGGTCAAACACCAGTCTCCGTGTTTCTGTGAGGCATTTTTTAGATGTCATTAACGTTGAAATCAACAGACTTTGAGTAAAGCAGAGCAGATTACCCATCATAACATGGGTGGGCCTCATTCCATCAGTTGAAGGCCTGAAGAGAAAAGACTGAGGTCCCCCGAGGAAGTCAGAATTCTCCTCCAGACTACAGCATAGAAATACTGCTCAAGTGTTTTAGATTTAGGATCTAAGACGGCAGCATTAACTCCTGCCAGAAGTTCTAGCCTGTCAGCCTGCTCTGCAGATTTCAGGTTCTCTCTCTCTGTCTCTTTCTCTCTCCATCCTATTAGTCCTATTTCGCTGGAGAATCCTGATTCATACAATTGCTGTAACCTGGGGCAAGCCACAGCACTGAGTGTTTTATTGTCGGAGTTGTTTTTAATCTATTGCCACCATCCCCAAATGTAGTGGTTAAAAACAACAGTTGACTGGGCGCAGTGGCTCACGCCTGTAATCCCAGCACTTTGGGAGGCCAAGGCGGGCGGATCAGGAGGTCAGGAGATCTAGACCATCCTGGCTAACACAGTGAAACCCCATCTCTACTAAAAATACAAAAACAAACAAAAAAAAATAGCTGGGCGTGGTGGTGGGTGCCTGTAGTCCCAGCTACTCAGGAAGCTGAAGTGGGAGAATGGTGTGAACCTGGGAGGTGGAGCTTGCAGTGAGCCAAGATTGCGCCACAGCACTCCAGCCTGGGCGACAGAGCGAGACTCCATCTCAAAGAAACAAAAAACAAAAAACAGTCATTTTATTACTTCTGTGGGTTGACTGCTTGGCAGGTTTCCATTTCCACGTGACACTGGTGACATTAGCAGGGGCTACAGTCATTTGGGGTTCAACAGGGCTGGAGCCTCCAAGCAGTCTCCCCTGATGTGGCTGGCATTCAGTGCTACCTCCTGGCTGGAACCCTGACTCGTGCTGGGGCTGTCACCACGGTGCCTAGGTTCTCTTCCACATGCCTCTGTATGTGACCCAGACTTCTTGTAGCATGGAGACTGGGGCCCAAGGGAAGGAAGGAAGCAGAAGCCGCCAGTTAACACTTAAGGCCTTGGCTCAGAAGTCCCAGAGTATAATTCTATAGGATTTTCTTGGGCAGAGCAGTCCCAGGGCCAGCTCAGACTCAGGCGAGAGGCAGGGGTGGGCATGGGGTAGATGCCACCTCTCAGTGAGTGGTGGCAAGTGTGTAGAGGATAGAATGAAGGGACGGCGACCATCTTTGGAAATTCTCAACCACACCAAATAGATTTCCCTTTTTGCCTTGAGAAATCCAGTGATACATAAACATCATTACGTTATTCATGTCAATTTGGGAATAAATGTGTTAATTTGCAATGTAGTCTCTGTCCACTTCCCAAGAGGATACGTAGTAGCTTTTAATGAATGTATTACAGAAATAGTATTGTTTCCATCAAAATAAAAAATGATTAAAGGCCATGCAGAGGCAGGAGAAAAACATAGCATATCTTTAAGCTTGATGAAAGTAGTTTCTGCCATTGTGTTTCCAGCTCACCAAGCTCCTGTATCTATTGGAAAATGGAAGTCCAGCCTTACCAGCTTGTGAGCCTTGTCTGAAAGGAGCCAGGGCTTGCCAATGGAACCACCTCCATGAGCTACAACTGCTGTTATCATTAACACCATTATGTCTATTTTTTGAGAGAGACGAACTTTTCATGGTGTTACATTTTGGGAAAAAAAAAAAAAGACTGGGTGAACAGTCAGGTAGGAAAGCAGCGGAACAAACAGTCCCTTAAATTCTGATCATGTAGGACATTCTTCTTTGCCCTGGGCCTGGGAAAATGCAGCATGTTCCAGAGCAAAAGTCCTAATGAGGGAACTAAACCAGTGGGACCTAAACCAATGTCCTGGCTCACTGAGGACCCATTAGAACCAAATCTCTGGGTGTGGACAGGCTCCCATACTTTTCAAAAATTCCCCCGATGACTAGTGAACAACCGGGGGTAAGAACCAGTGGCTCAGAGGAATAAGCACCCAGTTGTATGTATGAGCTCGCTAAGCTGGCTCAGGTCTATGTTGAATTCTCTGCTAGGCAGATCCTCATACGAAATGGCAGAGATGGTTCTTACTGAACAACAGGTGACAACTCCAGACTCTGCCGGAAGTTTCAGGCTCTGGGTTCCAGGACAATGCATGGCACTCAGTCCAGCATTGCAGGTGGAAGAGCGACAGTGAAAAGACCGAAGTCAATTAAAATGTGTTAACCAAAACAGGAAACACGAGTGAGGTGATTGAGAGTGTGTTTAACTTAGATGTGTGATTTTATCAATCCTTTCATTGTTCAAAAACCCTTATTTTTTAAAGATATTTTCAAAACAAGTCCAAACCTTACTTTTCATTCCAAATTCGCGTTCCGTCTATACTTGCATTTGGGGAAAGATTGAAACAAAACACAAATACTTTGTAGCAATGTTGGAGTGTCATGTTCTTTGCAGAGGGACAGGAAAAAAAAGGGATTTTTTTTTCTTATCAAGAGATGCTGTTTCCTCAAGAAGAAAGGGCATCAGTCCAAGGCACTTGTTTGCTCAAAAAGATTATTAAAGAACAAGCATATTTTGTCTGTGGTGACAACAGGATCTGCCCCTACTAGTAAACTCACAGCATCAGTACGCAGGCAGTGTGATGCATTTTCAAAGGTCCCCACCTTTCCAGATCCAACAGGGCTCTTGTGCACATATTCAGTGTTTCTATGGCAAATCCCCTGTGTATGAAAATTAGACCCTTCCAAAAAACAAATTTACTAGTCAATAACCATCATCACCTTTTTTTTTTGGTCACATGAAATTTGGGAACAAAATTAAAGGGCTCTTGATGGAAATCAACCTCTCTTTCTGGAGAAAGCTGTCAGGTATACTTAATAAGTCTCTGTGAAGTGACCTGGTTGAATATGCTGGTTTTCCATTACATAAATGCCATACACTCATGAAAACATTGCTGAAACATATTTGAGAACATGGAAAGATGATCACTGTAGAATTCTGAGTGGAAAAGAAGTGTATTATGAAAAGTAGGCAGTGCAATGATCCCATTTTGCTTATCTAGCTAGCTAGCCATCTGCCTTAGTCCATTTGAGCTGCTATGACAAAATACCTCAGACTGGGGAATTTATAAACCATAGAAATGTATTGCTCGCAGTTCTGGAACTTGAGAAGTCCAAGATCAGGGTGTGGGCAGATCCAGTGTCTGGTGAAGGCTGCCTCTGCTTCATAGATGGCACCTCTTGCTACACCCTCACATGGTGGAAGGTGTGAACAGCTAGCTCCCTCACACATCTTTTGGAAAGTGATGAATCCCGTTTGTGAGGGCTCTGCCCTCATGGCTTCCTCACCTATTGGCAATTAAATTTCAAGGTATGAATCTTGGGGGTACCCATTCAAACCATAGCACTAGCTACCTATTTGTTGACCTACATACATACATGCATACGCAATACCTTTAAAGAGATAGAGCAAAATGTCCAGAGTGGCGATCTCTGTTTTATTTCCTTTTTTTGTTTGTTTGCTTGTATTTATTTTCTAGGTTTCAAATAACAGGTGTGTGAATTCTTAGGCTAAAAATTTAAAAAAGACGACAAGAGATATTGAAGGAGCTAAGATCCAGGGGAATAAACCAGCTAGTACATCTGCCCTACTGCCATTTGAAATTGCAGCCTCTCCGGCAGGCCATGCCACAGGAAGGGCCACTTGCTCCCACACCCACCCCAAGCACAGATGTGAGAGGGTTCGGCAGGACCCATCCTACTGGCTCTAATGATTAACCACAGTTACGGAGAATATTCTTGATGTTTTTGAGACTCAATTTCTGGAGAGGAAGCACAGCTATAGAATTGGCAGGTTCAGAACTGGACACTGGTGTGCGTGGTCCACTCAAGCTAGGAGATCAAGGATCCTCCAACTTACATCCAGGCAGGACAGAACTGGCCACCCTGGCAAGGTAGCCCTTAGTGGCCCTGAAAACAGACATCTTTCACCATTTAGCTTTTATCTGGGGGGGAGTTGGTTTCTGGGAAGGCATCGATGTGGCTTTCTGGAGATTGACAGGGTTGTACGGTGCTCCTCACACCCTGGCACCTCGGTCAGTGCCCAACCCAGACTTCCCCAAGTTCTGCCTGACTTTCCTGTACACAGACAGGGTGGGCAGTGCCCAATAATCAGGGACTGGGGGCCTAGGGTTCTGGGCCCCATGAGGGATGTCAGGCAATGCAAGCCTGTACTTCATCACCTGCGAAAAGGATCTCCTGAAGCCTGGGTAGCAGTCAGCTGTATGAATTAAATGTGTGCATGGAAATTGCCTGAGTGCCCTGTCCCTACTATTGTCAAGCCACGTGGTTGCTAGAGTACAGAAAAAATATATATATTAGGTAATTTCCTCAGGAGTGGGGATTTTTATGTTTTGCTCACTGCGTCCTAGTGCCTAGAATGCTACCTGACACAGAATAAGCATCCTGTAAACGCATCCATCATTGAGCGCATAAATGAATGAAGGAATGAAAATTGCTAGAAATCAAATAAGCCCACGTAACAACACCATATTATCATTTTGTATTTTAAGCCACCAAAAAATCCCAGCTTGTTGGTTTTTTGCAGTAAGCGGTGTTTTGTACTTACAAAATACAAAAAGTCCTGGTGAAGAATACCTAGGTATCTGCCACGTATCTACTATTGATGGCAACATATATCAATGTAGCTCTTTTGGAAAGCAATTTAGTAATGGAGTCATTTAAAGGTTCCTACTCAGTAATTCTAGTTCTGTAACTTTATGTTAAACAAACAGTCCAGAAAAAGGAAAACGTCACATGCAGAAAATGTTCATTGAAAAATAATAATGAATAAATGAATGCAGTCCTAGTGGATGGGCGAATAACTTCTGTTTATTGAGGCCTGTGTAACAGGGTGGCAAAGTAGGGAGTAAAAAAGGCAGTAAGTGTCAGTATATAAGGAGTCCAACCGTAAAATATAGTTTTGGGAAAAGCCTGGAAGGATAGAGAGTTTATGTATTTTTTTCCTCTAATTTTTGTCATCGCATTCTTTTTAACCCAAAAGAACTCAACCAAATCAGACTGGCATACATTAGGCCATGCCTACTTAAGAAGCTAGGTTTTCAAATCACAGCAGGGTAGATGTGCTAGCTGGCTTATTGCCCTAGGAATCTTGGCTCCTTCAATATTTCGTCTTTTTTTTTTTTTTTTTTTTGCCTTACATAAATAAGAATTCACACACATCTTATCCTGTAGGCATAGGTATGGCAGTTGTACAAGGCACTCAGGCATGTACATGGTTCCCAAGGGAGGGATCTGCCATCACCACCCACCCTCCCAGCTCTGGGAGGACCCTCAGCCTCCAGGTTTCATGCCACTGGACAGGGCAGTTTTAAGGCAGACTTGGCCATGGGGCCACCATCCTTGAGTATCAATTACAACTGTAGGGTCACCATCTGGCCACAGATTGGATAATATCGCCAGAAATAATTCTTTGGACTTTGGCACAGCAGGTATTGATTGAACAATCTCTGACTTTGGTCCAATAAGCATTTTGACTGGCTTTGGATGGTGAAACCAGGAATGTATCAGGACACACTTCCTTCCAACGGCAGCAGGGCAGTATCCAGTTTACCTACAAGGGGTATCAGCTTATCAAAATGTAAGGACAGCCCCCTGCAGAGAGCCTCTGATTCTTGCTGATTCAGCACAAAAGTGTGGTTCTTAATCTTGCTGAAATCACCTGGGAAGCTTTAAAAATCATTGATCCCTGACTCCCCCTCCCAGGCACTCTGTGTTAAATGGTTTGCTGAACAGTCCAGGGCATTGGAAATGTTTAAAGCTCCCCAAATGGTTTATATGAGCAGCTAAGGATGATCTACCATCTTATGGTATCAGTGGCAGAGATCTGTATTGAGCACACTCAGATTGAGCCCATAGATGGTCATAATCTCTGTGCAGAGCCACAAGGGTAAGGGGCCCCAAGGTTAGGGCTTATAGAGACTGAGAGGCTGGGTGCAGTGGGGCTCTCCATCACTCATTGGCACTGCAACCTTGGCCCAGTGGCATACTCCTTCTGAGCCTCTACTTCCCCATCTGAAAAGTGGGGATGGTGATCACCTTGCCAACTTCACAGGGCTGTTCAGAATATAATAAGACAGTGCAAAAGGAGGTGGGCACCTCAGGAGGTGAGAGCACAGCTGTTCTCATGGATTGTCTGGGCATCCTGAAAGAATAGCAGCACTTTGAATTCACAGAGCCATGTCTACACCCCCACTACTCTTCATAGACCTGATGGAGAGCTACACACCTGGCTTATCTAGTAAGCAACTTAGATACCCAGTGAATTAGTGGGTCTTCAATTTGCAGAAAATAGGAAATGGAGGAAATGGAAATAGGGCAGATGTTGATGCCAAACTCTCCCAAGATCTCCACTGAAGGACTGTCTTAGTCAGTTTGGGATGCTATAACAAAAATATCATAGACTGAGTGACTTAAGCAACAAACATTTATTTCTCACAGTTCTGGAAGCTGAGGAGTCCGAGATCAAGGTGCTAGCAGCCTTGGAGGTCCTCTTCCTGGTTCATGGTCAGCTGTCTTCTCACTGTGTCCTCACATGGCAGAAGAGGCAAGAGTGAGCTCTGGGCCTCTTTGATCAGGGCATTAATCCCATTCATGAGGGCTCCAGCCTCATGACCTAATCACCTCCCAAAGGCCCCACCTCCAATACCATCACCTGGGGGTTAGGATTTCAACACAGGAATTTATGGGGACACACAAATATTTAGACAGTGACAGAGCTAATTCAGGTATATTTAGCAAGAATGTAGGCCCATCCTTAGAAGAGAATTTGACCCGTTTAGCAGTAAAATTATCTCCTTTAGAGGGCAAAGAAGCAGAAATCAGTAAGATCTCTGAGACCTACCAAAGAAGAAAGCTCCAGACTCAAGACAATGCAGGGAAACTACCAGGGACCAGAATCTGGGGCCTGTATCTTAAAGAGGAGATAAATTCACAAATACTCAGCATCCTCAAGTGAGCTTCTCACTCCCTGATGGCCCTGACAGTCACAGAGAGATTCCAGGGAAAAGGAATCTTCATTCGGTCACTTAAGCTGAAGAGCAAAGCAGTGAGCACATCACAATTTTTTTTTTTTTTTTTTTTTTTGAGACGGAGTCTCGCTCTGTCACCCAGGCTGGAGTGCAGTGGCCAGATCTCAGCTCACTGCAAGCTCCGCCTCCCGGGTTTACGTCATTCTCCTGCCTCAGCCTCCTGAGTAGCTGGGACTACAGGCGCCCGCCACCTCGCCCAGCTAGTTTTTTGTATTTTTTAGTAGAGACGGGGTTTCACCGTGTTAGCCAGGATAGTCTCGATCTCCTGACCTCGTGATCCACCTGTCTCGGCCTCCCAAAGTGCTGGGATTACAGGCTTGAGCCACCGCGCCCGGTCACACATCACATTTTAGGAAATGTGTAACAGTTGCTGGCCACACACATACTGATTTCTTCCCCTACCCCTGCTGTGGGACTGAGGTTTCATAGCTGACTAAAATGAACTGGAGAATAACATCCCTGTCTCTGGTTTGGCCTGGAAGGGACTGGCCCTTGGCATTGTGTGGATGACAACCACTGGAGGAGGCTTCTTGCTTCCTGGTTCAGCTATGGAAGTGGCTGTAGATCAAGCCCATGCCGAGGGCATGCGGTGGGCAGCCCACCCCTCTGCCTACCCTCTCTTCTGCCTGTCTACTGCAAGCAATCTCAAGGTTGTCCTTGGGTTCTGTCTTGTGTTAAACACACACTCACACACACACACACCTCTCTCTTTTTAAAGATGTGTGTGGTAACCATAGAAACTGTCTTTTGCACACATTTGTGTTTTGGAAAAATATCCCTCCTGTGTGTGTGTCTGGCTTATGTTGTCTCCACTGAATTGTGGGCTCCTGGAGGGAAGGGATCTGTGTCTTGGAGGGGAGTCTGAGAGAGGCTCCTGCCCTCCCTCTGCAAGCAGGGCCAAAGCTCTGGCTTCGTTAGAGCCAAGGCTCAAGGAACCTACAAGAGGTAGCCAAAACTAGACACCCCACCCATCTACCCAGCTTTGTAAGGTGTGAGCTGAGATTCTGGTGCAGCAACTCTAATCCTTGTCACAGCATCCTGATTTCACCACCACCATTATCTCCATTTTAAAGATGGGGAAACTGAGGCACAGGGTGTCTAAGCAACAAGCCAAGGTGCCACAGTTACTAAAAGTGCAGGACCCAGGATATAAACCCCGGCCATCGGCACCTGAGCCCACAGTTGTAATCACTCTACCAGGCTGCTGTGCTCCTAGATGGGGTGGGGTTTCTGGGGGTCTCTAGCCTGGCTGGCCCAGCATTCCCTGGGAGATTTGACATGCAGATGTCCACACACACCCCTGCCGAATCAGGATCTGAGGAGACTTGATTCCTAGGAATCTCTAGCTGATTCAATGTGGCAGGCCACACAAAAGTATCTAGCATCCTTAGGACTAAAACTGGATTATAGTTTCTGCATGGACCTGCCTGGACACAGACATGTTCCTGAAAAGACCTGGGTATACAGCAATTGTGGCCTGTGAGTCAAAGCCCAAAGCTGCTACGGGAGCCAGTTCTGGAAAGATCTCTCCAACAGCTGTTTACAGAGCCCCAGGGCTCCCCAAGAGGCATCTTTGCCTCAAAGCACTTGGCTCTTCCATCCAACACACTTGAATCAAGCCTTTTCTTTTTTCTTTTTGGTTTTGAGACGTAGTCTTACTTTGTCACCTAGGCTGGAGCGCAATGATGCAATCTCAGCTCACTGCAACCTCCGCTTCCTGGGTTCAAGCGATTCTCCTGCCCCAGCTTTCTGGGATTACAGGCATGCGCCGCCATGCCCGGCTAATTTTTGTATTTTTAGTAGAGATGGAGTTTCACCATATTGGCCAGATTGGTCTCAAACTCCTAAACTCAGGTAATCCGCCCACCTCGGCCTCCCAAAGTGCTGGGATTACAGGCGTGAGCCACCACACCCAGCTTGTATTGAGCCTTTTCTATGGGCTAGGCAAACTGGCATGGTGTGTGCTCAACATGCAGAAGACAGGCAGCTCTCCGGTTGTGCATGGAGCTCCCAGCACAGTGCCCAGCCCGTGGGATGGAGCAGAGCAGCCAGGCTGCTGACTGCCTGGAGAGAACACCTACGACAAGCCTGGCGGGAAGTCTGGCAGACCCGCAAACCCTGTTTGCCTCATGCATAAAATGCATGGGATGATAATAATAAAGGCTGCCTGGTCTGCTTTACCAAGTGGGAGGGAAATTGGCCAGTTTGGCCATCAACACTAGACACTCTCCATATACTGAGTGATTTGCCACCACTCACTTCACCTACCTGGTGGTCCTGAGGGGAAGAGATTTTCATCTCCATTCGATGAAGAAGGATGCTAAGGAGTAAATGCAGACCTGAGATTCATACCCAACTCTGCAGATTGTAAGCAATTTTCACTGTGATGATCAAAGTGAAAGAGTGGAATGAGGACAACAGTGACAATATTGGAGGCCTGCACTGTGGGACCCACGGCAGGAGGGCACAGGCCTCTGGGATCTGGGTTAAAGGCCCTGGGGCCTGGGCTGGAGGGGGAGAAGTTAGTGAGATGGAAGTCAGAACAGGTTTGCAAAGGGTAGGGCTGGCCTGGGGAGCCCATGGCCCATGTACACTGGTGCAATGGTGATAATGAGGATGATCATTTTTAAAAAGAATACCACCTCCGTACTTAAAAGCACGGGGAAAACGTATCAGCCAAGATGACTGCAGTAAGATCTCCTATCCCAACACTCCTCCCAAACAGAGGTTGGGTTTAGTGTCCATCCTTGAATCTGGGTGGACCTGCAAGTATGGCAGAAGTGACCCTCTGTGACTTCTGAGGCCAGGTTATGAAAGGCAATGCAGCTTCTTCCTGGTCCTATTGGGACACTCCCATTTGGAACCCATCCACCATGCTGTGAGGAAGCTCAGGCCACACGGAGAGACCATATGGAGGTGTGCCAGCCAACAGCCCCAGCTGAGATCTCACCACCAGACAACATCGACCACTATTCACCACCATCCCTGTCGGTACAGAAGCCTTCAGGTGACTCCAGCCTAGCCTGACCACAACTACAAAAAGGACCGTGAGTGGCCCTTCCAAGCTCAGTCAGCCCCCAGAACTATGAGAGCTAATAAAAAAGGATTGGTGTTAAGGTTTAAGCTACTAAGTTGTAGTGGCTCATTATACATCAATAGATCACTAGAAGAGAAAAATCCATTTTAATTGGGGCTTAGGCGAAAATGAAGTGCCTGGGCCAGGTAACAATTAATTTTCTCACTTTCAGTACTATAACAATTTCTAGAAGCTCAGTAACTATTTCTTTTTTTTTTTTTTTTTTTTTTTTTTTTTTGAGACGGAGTCTCGCTGTGTCTCCCAGGCTGGAGTGCAGTGGCGTGATCTCGGCTCACTGCAAGCTCCGCCTCCTGGGTTCACTCCATTCTCCCGCCTCAGCCTCCCAAGTAGCTGGGACTACAGGCGCCCGCCACCACGCCCTGCTAGTTTTTTGTATTTTTAGTAGAGACGGGGTTTCACCATGTTAGCCAGGATAGTCTCGATCTCCTGACCTCATGATCCACCCACCTAGGCCTCCCAAAGTGCTGGGATTACAGGCTTGAGCCACCGCGCCCGGCCAGCTCAGTAACTATTTCTAACATTTTATATTTATTTTTGTTGGGTTTGGAAGAAAAGTAAATACAATTTTTTTTTTTTTTTTTTTTGCAAGGAGAGAGGAGGTAGGTTTGGTCTTGTCTTAAGTTCAATGCAGACATACCTCACAGATAACATCTTGGTTCTTTTTGACAAAGATGGATAGCCCAGACATTGAAGAGGTATGTGCAAGGGTGAGTGAGTGTGTGTATGTTTTTACTTTTAGTGATCAGAGTTTTCAAGGAAGGAGGAAGAAATAATACAATTTCAATCCCCCACCCTCCTACCCCTACACTCTGTAGAATCTGCAGTTCCCATGGAGGCCCCAGATTTTTGTGTGCAATTTGATGGTGTCCAGAGGTTGCCCTGGCTGCACACTCTGCCTCCCAGGCTGGGGGACTTGCTAGGGGCTTGGGCTCTGACTCTACAGCCCCAGAGCATCCCCGAAGCCCCCTCCCTTCCTTCGAGCAAAAGGCAAATCCTTGGCTCTGTCGTCAAAGCCCATGTGGGCCGGTTCAGGCTGCACCCACAGGGCCTACTGTCTCCCTTTCTTAGTCTCTCCTTGTCGTGAGCTTTCCTTTTTCTTCCTCCCTTCCTTTGTAGCCCTGTCTCTGCCTGTCTCATTTGGGAAGAAATTCTCAGATGACATAAGTGCATCCTCAGAGGGAGCAGCTGTTGGTTTCTCGATCCAGGGCCCTTTTGCCTGCAGACTTTTAAATTAGGTTCTTAGCTGTCCTTTGCATTTGTCCTGCATGGCTAAGACAGGAGAGGCCAGGCATATTCGAAAGATTGGGCAATGGGCGACCACTGCGTCCAATGTAAGTGAGAATGACCGCCAATACAGGCGGAAGGAGGGTTTCAGTCTTGGTGGTTGGGGAAGGGTCTTAAGAAGCTTGTCCATTCTCATGAGGTTGACTCAGCCCCTAAGGAGGAAAAGGAGGAAAAGGTCAAAAGCAGGGCCTTCAAGATAGGCTCCCCTCCCCTCAGTGGGCCAGTCCCCATGAGGATGAACATGGAGTCTCTACTGGGACATGGAGGGAGACCAGGCACCCTCACCAGTCAGGCACCTGACTGGGATATGTCACCATCACCAAGTGCTGGCCCTGCCTAGGCTGCCTCAGATGGGAGCAGGAGGGAGCTGTGCTCCGTTCTCTTGACAAGTCTTCAGCAGGATGGTCCTTAAGACCTAAAAGGCTGCATACTCTCCCCCACTCTGATCTGGACACCCAGGAAGGCCTGTGTTCCACGGAACTACACAGTGGTCTGGGGAGGCAACCAACTCTTGTTGAGACTTTTCCTTGAATCTAGTCATGGTCTTAATGCTATAGTCAAGAGAAGACCAGTCCTGGGCCCCGGTGTCTTCCTGGTGATCATTGGTTGACTTGCTGAATTAGCATGTTCCCACTCAAGCAGCGGCCAGGGGGAGCCCGGGATGCAGAGAGGGTGTGAGAGGGCGTGAGAGAGGGTACTTGTGGGAGAAAGTTAGTGTTTATGATTCTCTCAACTCACACAGTCTCACTGATGATCCACATTTTACAAGGGGGAAAACTGAAGCTCGGGGAGCGACTTGCTCAGTCACATGGCTGAGAAGGGACAGGATCAAACCTGTGTCTGCCCCCCCAACCCGTGCTCATCCCTCTACACCACACATACTTGACACATTGCAGGAGATTCGTAAACACGATTGATAAATATGAATGGATGAATGAACGAATGGAAGAACAAAGCAACCAACCACATGAACTTGAGCTGGACCCTAAGGGATGAGCAGGCTTTAAGCAGGTGGAAAGGTCAAGGCAGCACATTCCAGGCTGGGCAGATGAGATGACTCAGAGGGAACTATGCTAGGTTGGAGGGAAAAGGGCTGGCCAGAGCCTTGGGCCAGGAAAACGCCTCGGGGCAGGGGGGAGCTGTGCTCCACGGAGTTTGCACAACATGGCCCTGGGAAGCGTCTTCCTTCAACACGTCTGCAGTCTGCATGGGTGGCCTCCCAGGCTGGCACTGCACAGTGTTCCCTGGAAATGGAACTGAACAGGTAAAGGAGAGCTCATGCTCACCTGGTACCTATCCCCTATGGCTGGGCAGCCAGGGGAGGCTTGCCTTTTTGAAAGAGGCTAAGAATGGAGTAACTAGTCAGCAAGGAGTTTGGAGTCATCATCATCATCATCATGGCCATCTTTATCAGTGCCATCTCCTCTTACATCATCACTGTCAACATTCCACACTAAAGCTTAGTGGCTGGGCACGGGGCCTGGACTTCTAACCTAGCTCCATCACTCACTGACTATATGAGCTTGGGCACGTTTTAAACTTGCCTGAGCCTCACTCACCTCCTCTCTAAAATGGGATAATTAAAAAAGATGATACATAAAAAGTTCTCAGTATCTTGTCTGGCACACGGCATCAGTGTAATATAGCCATTGTTCTTACTGCTGTTGTTTTCCTCATTAATGAGCCTTTCAGGTGAGCTTTGGGTTATTACCATAGAATCTGATTTACTTTTCACATGAGGAAAGGGAAGCTCTATGAGTCTCCCCCGCCCCCACTGTGCCTGCCTCTCTCACTCTTCCCCAGGGGCAGAACCCAGAGCCTCTCCCTTCCTGCAAGCTCAGCTGGGACTCACTCCAACAGACTGCCACTTTATGGTTTGTTTGTTTGCTCCTAAAGACATAAAACCCAAGCTTATCAAACAAAAGTCACACTTAGCCCTGTCGTCTTGAGAGGTAAATTCCACCATTATCTCTGCACTTCAGCCCCCACACAGAACACTTAGTTCCCCAGGGAGCGGGCGACATGCTTCAAGGTCGACCTTTGGCACCCACTCACCCTTTCGGCCATGTGCCCAGTCACGAGGCAAGTGGCATAGGAGAGTCAGCTAGGGAGGAGCCCAGAGACACTGCCCACCAGCCAAGAGCCTCGGGTCAGTTGTTAAACGTTAGAGTCCTCCTCTGTGAAATCCCCTGAACAATGGAGCTTCCACCAGCTGATTTGTGACAATAATTAATCCAATGATCTGAGAGAACATTGAACTCAGTGCTTGGCATTTGAGAAGTGCTCAGCGTCCACACATTACAGCCAACAGAAAGGAGTCGCTTTGTGTTCTCCGGGTCAGGCAAAAGATTGTTCAACCTGAACATTCGAATTGGGGACGGTTCTAGAGAGACCTAGAAGATGGGGGTGAAGGTGGAGGGGGTTGAATACTAACAGAAAAAGAAAAGGGGTTTGAGGCTTACAAATAAAGATCAAGGAGAGGTCAGCTCCCATAAATTTTATAGAAAGCCCTGCCAGAGTTCTGATAGCTTCAGCCAAAATTCTCAAAAATTCTCAACTACCTCTTGCATCATAGCCTCTCAGAGGAAAGGAAGTCTTTGCCAGACTTGGAGGTGGGGTCCTAGTTCACTTGGCATCTTTGCCCAAGCTACAGGCTAAGGACTGCAGCGAAGAGAAAGCATAAGAAGTAACAGCCTCCAACTTTTTGGAACTTCAATGTGGTGTGGTAGCCACAAGGATTATCCACCAATGTTTCCATTGCTTCTGCTTCTGACCACATCATAGTATTGCACTCACTACTTCCCACCTCTCCTCACCTTTCAGGTTAGGTGTGGCCATGTGATTGCTCTAGCCTGTAAAATGTGAGCAGAAGAGGCATGAAGAACTTGGTGAGTGCTTCTAAGAGCTGGTGCAGAATTTCCCACATTCCCTTCTTCCTGCCCTGATGCCTGGTAATGCTCCAGATGGCAGAGGCTCTGTCGGTCAATATCTTCGAAAGAGGATGATGGGGCACAGAGACTCCCACCAAACCACGGTTGGCTTGTGATATGAGGCCTTGCCCTTTGCCCTGATCATGCCCACCACTTGGCCACTGAGAGCTGGGTTGGTTTGTTCCTGCAGTGCAACCTAACTCACCCTGAGAATCCAGCAAGGCAATGCCAGTGCAGGGGAGAAAAGAAGAGTCCTGAGACACAAGATGATAAGGAAACATTCGAGGAGTGAAGGGTCTGCAGAAGGGCTGAGTAAGAGTTCCTGGAGGAGGGCTGGGGCTGGGCCTTGAAGCCAGCAGGATTTGGAGGGTGGCAGGGAATGGAGATAGCCAGAGGTGGGGAGTGAGTGGAAGGCGCAGGTGTCTCGAAAGACTTCTGAATGCCTGAAAAGAAGGTGCCAGCAGAGAGGCTGATATCAGTTTTCTTCTTCTATAGGCTAGATGCACGTGAGGAGCAAGTTCAAGTCAGACTCAATGTCATTTCACCATGATTGGGGCAGAGTGGCACCGGGCCTGGTGGGATCAGAAGGCAGGACACAGTGGACAGCTGGATTGCCCCTTTCTAAATCCAGCTTTCTTCATCTAGGAAGCCTTCTTGGACCCTCCCACCCAGAGGGCCCTCTCCTCTGACCCTCCCACCCAGAGGGCCCTCTCCTCTGACCCTCCCACCCAGAGGGCCCTCTCCTACCCTGAACTCCTCCAGAATTCTGTCTGCTGAAAGAAGGCATATGGAGTGTGAGAAGACAGCAGGGCTCTGAAGTCAGACCGATGTGGTTTAAATCTTGGTTTCGTCTTCGATCATCTGATCATTAATTCAACATCTGTAGCATGCCAGGCACTGTTCTATATCCTGAAGATGTGTTCATCTGCAAGACCTGGGTGTTCTTGGATCCTATATGCAAGTGAGGGAGAGAGAGACAGTCAATAACAACAATAACAAGGCCAAACATGCAAAAAAGAAAATAAGTTGTGATGTTGGAAATTAAGAAAATAACCAAGGGGCTGAGATAAAGAATACCAGAAGGACCTACTTTAGATGAGGTTGATGACTGCCTGCCTCTTTGAATGGGCAGCATTTAAAATTGCGATGTACAAGGAGGAAGAATAGCTACTATATAAATAAAAGGGAAGAGCATTCTCGGCAAGAGAAAAATGACAGGCACAAGACTGCTAAGTGGGAAGGGTAGGAAAGGGCTTGGGTGGGGCAAAGTTGAAACTGAAGGAAGAGGAGTGTCTCTGGAGAGTACCCTGAGCTGAGGGTGGAGGGTAGGGCTGTGCTTTCCAGGCTATTTTAGGAGATAGATTTAAGATGGATTTTAGAGTGCAAAAACCAGCAAGACTTTCTGGTGGTTTAGGTAAAGGGAGAAGAGGACGCACTCAAGAAGAAAGAGTCAAGTCACCTGGGGTGGGGATGCCATGCCCTTTACTGGAATGGCAAAGGTGGAGTTGGGAGGATGGAAAGTCTGCTCTGAATGTGTTAGTTTGGAGATATCTGAGATCTCCAGGTGGAAATGGCAGCAGGCAATAGGATCCACAAGTCAGAAGGAAGCTCAAAGAAGTCCAGGTTGGGGATATAGATTTGGGATGACAGCCTAAGAATAGTATTTAAATCCATGGAATTTCATGAACTCATCTGTGAAGTGAAGAAAAAGGACCCAAGAGGGCCTAAGGAAGACCAAGGAGGAGTCAGAAAAAGGAGGAGGACCTGCAAAGGAGGACCAGCCAGTGAAGAGCGAGGAGAGCCTGGAGAACAGAATGTGGTAGAAACAGAGAGAGGCAAGAGTTTGCAGAAAGAGGGGTCAATATTGTCACAGGACTAAGATGAAGTCCAAGAGTGGGGCTGGGCCTGGCCGGTTGGAGTCACTGGTGACCTTGACTGAGCAGTCTCAGTACTGGGGAGCAGAGTTAGCCTTCAGTGGGCCCAGGAGTGCATGGGAGTTAAGAGATGGAGGCTGCGAACAAATTATATTCTTTGGAGAAATTTGACTCCAAAAGAAAATAGAGGGATTGGGAAGCAGTTGTCAAGGGGAGGGGCTGGAGGTAGATGAATTGCAAGTGAGAGGAGTATGTCTGGGTGCTGATTGGACTTGCCTAGAAAAACCAAGAGACTGGTGAGAGAGCCACAGAGGGACAATGAGAGCAATAAGTTCCCAAGGAGCTGAAGAGGATGAATTCAGAGCACAGGTGGAGGGACTTTCTCCATCAGCACAGGGAGAAGCAGAATAGAGGAGCAGTCAGGATGGGTCCTAATCTAGTATTGGGAAGAAGAAAGTTGAGCGAAGTAATGGGGGGGAAGGGTCCCTTGGAAGCAGAGGGAGAGAGCAGGGTGGAAGGGAAGGTGAGAGGACAAAGAGAAGTAAAATTGTCATTTGGGAGTGGGCAGTGGCCTACTAGAGAGAGCGGTGGGGTTGCCTGGCAGTCTTGAGGGCAAGTGCATGAGCCAAGATCATGAATTTAGAGCAACATTGGCCAGCCCTATTGTGTGATTATCTCCAGGAAGAGGCAACAGCTCTGGAGCAGGTGTGGAGACAGCGGATGGGAGGGTTCATTCAGGGTTGGGATTTTGCCAAGGGGCTGTGACAAAGGACAGAGAGGCAGAGTTGCTGAGAAAATTCACACTGGAATAATGATGAGGAACCATGGAGCAGAGGCTGGACGAAGAAGGAAGGAAGAGGAGCTGGGAAGGAGGCTCAAGAAGGAGGGGAGGGGAGTCACTACATTGAAAATCTCAAGGAAGCCAAGAAACTGAGGTGAGGCAGTGGAGAATCTTGACCTGCAGGGCTGGGAGGATGGGGAGAGGTGTTTGGAATCCAGATTTGAGGATGGGATGGTCCAGGTGTGACTGCAGGAATGGGCACCTGAGGAGCCCAGGAGGGAGAGACCTCTGTGGTGCTGCCTGGTCTGTCTGACTGGCTGTGAATGCCACCAGGGATGGCATGATGATGACATCAGGAGGTGGAGGTGAAGACTCTGACCAGGAGGTGACAATGCTGTCTTTGACCAGCTCTATGAGCCAGGCAAGTCACCCGTGGTCACAGCAGGCTCTGGAGCACCCCTGCCTAGGTTCGGCCACTTTCTAGGAGTGTGACCCTGGAGGCTTACTTCCCCTCTCTGCACTTTGATATCTTTACCTGTAAAAATGGGGGAATAATTTACACATGCCTCTTAAAGTTGTTTGAAGACTAATGGAAATAATTCAGGCAAAGCACCCAAAACAGCGCCATAAGTGTTAAATGTCACCTTTTGTAGTGAGTTAAACTGTGGCACCCTGAAAGACTGCCCCACATCCAGTACCCTGAACCTGTAAAGGTAACATTTTGGGGGTTAAGGATCTTTTATATATATATATAAAGAGTGAGAGAGTCTCACTTTGTCCCCCAGGCTAGAGTCTAGTGGTGCAATCTCAGCTCATTGCAACCTCCACCTCCTGGGTTCAAGCGATTCTTGTGCTTCAGCCTCTCGAGTAGCTGGGATTACAGGCATGTGCCACCACACCCAGCAAATGTTTGCCATTTTAGTAGAGATGGGGTTTCACCATGTTGGCCAGGCTGGTATCGAACTCGTGACCTCAAATGATCCACCCACCTCGGCCTCCCCAAGTGCTGGGTTAAGGATCTTAAGATGACATCATCTTGGATTGTCTTAGTGGGCTTAAATTCAATGACAAGTGTTCTTATAAGAAACAGGAGAGGACACAGAGACAAAATGACCCCATACACACTCGCGCACACACACACCCCACAGAAGAGAATGCCACGGGAGAATGGAGGAAGAGATTGGAGTGATGCAGCCACAAGCCAAGGAATTCCTGGACTCACCAGAAGCTGGAAGTGGCAAAGAAGGACTCGCCACAAAGCAGCCTTTGGAGGGAGTATGGCCTGCCGACACCTTGACTGTGAATTTCAAGTCTCTAAAACTGTGAACAAATACATTTTTGTTGTCTTAAGCCACTAAATTTGTGATAACTTGTGATGGCAGCTGTAGGAAATTGAAATAGCCCTCATGTGCCTGGGCCTCAATAATCTTCACCTTTGGAGGCTGACATGGGCACTGAGGAACAAGCTGCATGAAAACTGCATGTATAAGGAAAGTGACTAATAAATATCAGGCATCCCTCCCAACATCCATTACACGGGCATGAGTACACACAGACCTTCACACACATGCGCGCACACAGACCTTCACACACACGTGCATTCTTTTGGCCTAAATGTTGCTTTGGGCTGCTGGCTACTATTGTCTTATTTGCACCCCTTGCTCAGCAGAGTTGGGATGCAGTCGGACACTGCTACCAGCCATCAGAGATATGTGGATGGCACAAATACATGGGTGTATATGAAATGTGAGAGGGCAAGTGTCCAGAGTGGCCACCAACATCAGACATAATAATGTCAGGGAATTGGGGGGCATGTCTTCAGACCTCCTGTGGTCCCTTGTGGGACCATGTGAGGGACAAGGTTCCCCTTTTGCTGGCCACAGGCTCAGCTGGGCCCTTCACAGGTGCTGAAGAAGTCCAGCACAGAGGTGCAGGAGAGAAGCCAGGCCTCTTTGGAGCTCAGCAGCTCAGCATCTTCAGACAGCTAGACTCAGTCATCAGAACTAAACTCACAGACCAGACTCTGGGAGGTTGAGGCGGGAGGATTGCTTGAGCCCAGGAGTTCTAGGACTAGCCTGGACAATACAGTGAGACCCCATCTCTACAAAACTTTTTTAAAAAAATTATCTGTGCATGGTGGCACACGCCTGTAGTTCAATCTACTTGGGAGGCTGAGGTGGGAGTATTGCATGAGCCTGAGAGGCAGAGGCTGCAGTGAGTTGAGGTCACACCACTGCACTCCAGCCTTGGTAATAGAGCGAGACCCTGTCTCAAAAAAAAAAAAAAAAGAACTAAACTCACAGAGAGTGGCTGGAATGGGGAAGAGGCAGCCAAGAAGAGTAGGTGGCTCAGGCTGATCAACTGAGGTCAATGTCCTGTCAGTTTCAAATGCTAAGTCCTTGAGAAGCTGCTCTCTGCTAAGCAGTGATCACCGCTCTCCTCTGGGTCAGGGTCTTCCTCCCTCGCTGAGTTGTGGGAAATGGGAATCACACATTCAGGATGCTCTCCCTGGGCAAGGCTTGCATCCACTTTGGGTATTTTTCAACTGAAAATCATGGCAGGTTTAGGGAGAATAACTTTAGGTCCCAGAAAACATGACATAGAAGGTTCTTGGCGTTTGGGAACACTGGTAGAGTTCTATCTCCCTGAAACTGGAGTTTTATTTGATATTTCTTGGAATGAAACCAGTTAGCTTATTTTATATCGTCCTTCAGTTCTTCAAAGGGTTCAGAATCAGACCAAAAAAAACAACAACAACAACAACAACAACAAAACCCACCCATAAATAATCTAAAAAAAGGTTGTACTTTATCTTGACTTGCTGTTCCCCTCCCCAGCTCTTTATAATAAGGTCTATTTATGGACCCTGAGAAGCAATTACAGGAGAAAAAAAATGTAATCTTAGTTCAGTTTTATAACAATGAAAGTGGGTTTTTTTCCTGCCTTGTGGATTATTTTTAAGTCAGTGTGGTATTGTTTACATAAGTCACAACTCACTGAGTCCAAAGTCCTTCGGATAGTACATCCGCCTTATGCGGTTAAAAAAGGGGGATCTGCAGGCAGGAATGTGTTTATTTAATCCACATGGGGCTCCTTTCCCATTGCTTAGGACTCCATGGGTATTACCTCTGGATCCGGCCGTTCCTCCTCCCCAGACCATGAGTAATCTGCCACGCTGGCCACACATGGGGTTTTGGTCACGGGGGTGAGTGTAGTCCCTCACACCTCAGGCAGTCTGTCTGTCTATCTGTCTGTCTGCCTAAACCTTCCCAGCCTCGCTAGGTAGGTCAGTCCTGTGGGTTGGACCAGGTTGAGGCAACAGGGATGTGACCTGTGATGACTGTGAGAGCCTGGTTCCATTGAGAAAGAGCGCCCAGAGGCCTCTTCCCAGGCACTATCGGAAAACAGCTACTGTGACCCAGGGCTGCCCTGGCCTGCTGGTAGGCAAGGACTTTACGCCTGATTTCCTCTGGAGGGAAGTTTTGAGCAACTTCTGTCTGGGTGCTGCCCATCGGTGCACTGTGAAAGGCCATATGTGACAGGGTCCCATGGAGGGATGCTATCAGGGGTCTGGAGGGAGATGGGAAGCATCTCTCATTCCTACCCAACTTAGTACTTCTTTACCTTGTCCAGGCTGCTAGCGTAGCCACATTCTTCCAGAAGCAAGAGCTGTGTCATCCCACAGACATTCCCTGAGCAGCTACTATGTGTCAATGCTAGGGTTGTGAGGATGGCATTCACACAGCCCTTGTTCTCATGGAGCACATAGTCCAGGCCTTGCCAACCACAGGACCCCCAGAGATTGGGACCTGAATCCTTCCCTATCATTCCATAGCCACTCCCAGGTCTAGTAATCCTAGGTTCTAGCACACATTAGAGCTGGGTCTCCCAGAGTGTTCGCAAAGCCTGCTGCCCAGATAATAAGACTGAAGGTGGGATTGAGTGGGTGACCAGGGAAGGCACCGCTGGAAAGTAACATTTAAGCACAGCCCTGACTGCTGAAGAGGCCAGCCCTGTAGCTATCGAGAGAAGAGCCATTTAGAAAAAGGCGGGCAGCTGCAGCCTTAGGCGGGAGAGAGCTTGGGTTGTTCTAAGAAACGGCGTATGGCATACTCCGTGAAAGAGCCCATAATATTGACATTTATTTCTCCAAAGTGTCATTTTTTTATGACTCATGAAGACTTCTGTTTTATACCAGCCACCAAGTTTAGAAGCAACTAAATTGTCCGAAATGCACACGCCACCCAGAGAGCCAGTGACAGTGCGTTCATTAAGACATGATGAGTCATTTTCTTCAGGGGAACTTATTTACCAGAATCCTGGCAGTGCTATGGCTCTGGGCAGCAGCTTTTAAAAAGGAAAGGAGAAATACTGGCCCCAGGGCCCAAACAGGTGGGATGAGGAAGGAGGAGGGGGCTACCATGAGGCAAAAAGGGAGCTCTAAAAGGGAGAGCCATTTTGCCAAAGGGCTGGCTGGACCTGCTGTTTAAAAGAGGTCTGTCGGCCGGGCGCGGTGGCTCAAGCCTGTAATCCCAGCACTTTGGGAGGCCGAGACGGGCGGATCACGAGGTCGGGAGATCGAGACCATCCTGGTTAACACGGTGAAACCCCGTCTCTACTAAAAAATACAAAAAACTAGCCGGGCGAGGTGGCGGGCGCCTGTAGTCCCAGCTACTCGGGAGGCTGAGGCAGGAGAATGGCGTGAACCCGGGAGGCGGAGCTTGCAGTGAGCTGAGATCCGGCCACTGCACTCCAGCCTGGGTGACAGAGCGAGACTCCGTCTCAAAAAAAAAAAAAAAAAAAAAAAAAAAAGAGGTCTGTCATTTGAATAGGTTCCGTGTTCTCACTACTCTTTTGAAAGTGGCAAACAGGCCAGTCATGGTGGCTCAGGCCTGTAATCCCAGCACTTTGGGAGGCCAAGGTGGGCAGATCATGAGGTCAGGAGTTCAAGTCTGACCAACATGGTGACACCCCGTCTCTACTAAAAATACAAAAATTAGTTAGGCATGGTTTCTCACACCTGTAATCCCGGCAGCTCGAGAGGCTGAGGCAGGAGAATTGCTTGAACCCAGGAAGCAGAGGTTGCAGTGAGCCGAGATCACGCTGCTACTGTACTCCAGACTGGGCGACAGAGTGAGACTCTGTCTCAAAAAAAAAAAAAAAGAAAAGAAAAGAAAGAAAGAAAGTGGCAAACAGTATATACATATGATGAAGGTCAAGAGGCCAAGAAAAAATTGGGCTTTCATAGAAGACGATTTCCCTGAGTCCTCGTCAGACATTTAGTTGCCACACACCCATCCAACAACTGTGTGTTGAGTGCCTACTAGGTGCCAGGCACCACTAGATCCAGCTGAGTCAGAGGGACACTGGCTAATGCTTGCAGCCCCACAGGCAGAGAGACACAGTTTAAAATATTATTAAGATCTTCCAGCAGGGAAGAGAGCATTTACCTATAGGCCCTCAGAAGGCCATCCCCAGAGCTTGGTGACTGGACTCGGAATCAGGCTGAGAGTTACCTGGGAGGAGCCACTGTTCTGAGCCTCACTGGCTGGGGCAGGGACACAGAGTCTGGCCCTGGGGTGGACTTGGAGGGGGCAAGGGTGGGCCTGTAGAGGCTCCCATGGAGGCCATTTCTCCACAGTATTGAGCAATCAGAAGTGGAAGTTCCCCTGGAAGAGCTTGGTGTCTAACTGGCGGCAGTGTGCATTGTGGTCTGTTCCCCAGTACAAATCATCGTTTTCCCTCCTCAGTGCCCACACCTGAATGTGCTCTCTCAGAGCCTGCCCCTGTGTGTCCTCCTGTCCTTGTTTTTCAGGGGACGACGATGACACTTTTCCCATGATTACGAGATCCCCCTGACACTCCACACTCTCCTGAGCTATGGAAGGCCAGGCTCAAGCACAGGATGACCCACTCGTGTTCACTGCCTGCGTCACCCACAGATTCGGTTCCACCTCTAGCCCTCCTGGGGTGCACGCTACGGTTCTGCCTCCCGACTCTGACCTCGCTGAGTTCTTTGGGTTTGTCAATAGAAGCCTCTGACTCACCTGATGGTGACGGGGCTCTCCCCAGGCTCACAACCTGGGGCCACCTCACCTCCCCTCTGCCATGGCCTTGGCCTCGGCCTTGGGCCCTACAGCTCACTTTGTCCTCCATTCACCTTGAATTTGGCTGGAGGCATGGATGCCTGTGCCAGGGAAAATTGGCAAAGGGAAACAAAGAAGATAACTGATCATTTTGCAACTACAACAGAAATTGAAACAGACAGAAAGCACCTTGCTGACTGCTGTCCTTCAGAGCATTCTCCCTGGGGAGCATTTTTGGACCCAGTGCTGCTGTGGCTGCCCCATCACTGCTGGAGTCATCCCTGGTAGTTTTGAGCAAGCTGTCATTCAGTGGCTCCCAAGCCCAGCTGCACACTGGAGTCATTTAGGGAGCCTTAAAAAAATATGACACTGCACCCCCACCACAGACTCAGAGAGGTGGGCCTCTGGTATGGGTATTTTGTAAAATCCCCTGGGGGAGTCTAACATCCTCCAGGGTTGAGGACCTCCCTCCTTTGCCCTGTCTGGCCTGTGTTCATAGATGCTCCATAGGGGCCACTGGGCCATCATCCACCTCTCAGGCTCAAGGCCCTGTTTCCCTGGCTTATGAGAGTGCTTCATTAAAGCAAATGTCTAAATATTCATGCTCCAGGCTTTCTCCAAGCAGCCAGTGGGTACAGTCCACCTTCCTGGAGTTTCTTTCCAAAAACTCAACTTAAAAAAAAGTCCTTTAAAATGAATTGACAGCCCTTTGTTTCTAGATAACCCCTGAGTTGAGTTCGTGGTTCAGCAAAACGGAACTCTCCATTCACTCTTCCTCCATCCCAGCCCCTCCCCAACCGATCCCACCTCCCACTCCTGCTTCTATTCTCAGGAAGCGCCACCCCCACTAATTGCTATGACCCAAATCATCCTTTAGAATCCTTGATTCCTTCTGTTCCCTCACCTTCCACATCAGGAAGTCCTCCCTCCTCTTCCTCCAAAGCTGGTCTCCCCACTGTTCACATCCCAGTTCTCCCGGGGTGAACTCCTGACTTCTGCTCCCGACCACAATCCGGGCACAGCCACAGTCCAGGCACAGCTCTTAATTTTTTAACTTTTTATTTGAAATAATTTCAGACACACAAAAAGTTTGCAAAATAGCAGAGACACTTTCCTAATAGCCTTTACCCAGATTACCCAGATGTTACCATTTTGCCACATTTTGCTTTATCCTTCTCCCTTCCAACTGCCACCGTCCCATCCTGCCCCACACACATGTAAGCACATCACATTTTTTCCTGAACATTGAGAGTAAATTACATGTTGCCCCTTGCCCCTAAATACTTCAGTGTGTATCTCCTAAAAATGAGGACATCCTCTTACATAACCAGAGTTCAGTGATTAAAATCAGGAAATTAACATGAATGCAGTATTAACAGCTACATATTTCCTTCAGATGTGACCACTTGCCCCAATCATGTCTTTTATAGCGATGGAAAATTCCAGATAGTATATTGCATTCAGTCACCATGTCCCCTTGGTCTCCTGTAATCTAGAGTTTCTATCAGATTATGTTGTTCCTGTGACAAGAGCCCTCCACTGTCCTGGGAATGTAGGGTCAGCCCTCTCTTGGGCATGCCCCCTCGCCCTGCAGCCTGGCCTAATTCTCAAGCCCATCTCCCCCATCCATGGCTCCCTCCCTCGCATGTCCCCAATGCAGCCCCGTCCTCCCCACTTGCTGTGCTGGGCTTCACATCTCTGGTGGCTCTGTCTGGACCACTCTTCTCTGGCTGCTTCTGATCACCCTGAGGTCTCAGAGGAGAGGCCTTGCTTTCTCTGGTCCCACCACCACATTCTGCCTTGTTTATTTCCTGCACCTTTGACTGTCTTGGTCGCTGGTTCCCCTGCGTGTTATCTTACACCTCCCACCTCAACTGAACATGAGCCCCATGAGGGCAGCGGGTTGCCCTTGCTAATTCCTGAGCACGTAGAATGAATTGTGCCTGATACATAATAGAGGCTCAATGAACCATTGCTGAGTGAGTGACTACATGAATGAATGCAGTCTTTTAGACTATTTGGGTTAGAGACAATAGAATCCTTTCGCCAACACTTAAATGAGAAAGAGATTCTATAGGCACTGATTGAAGAGAACAAGCAATTTTTTCCCCTTCAGAAAGACTTTCAAAATGTCATCCAATGCCCGAGGAAACTGAGTCACCACTCTTCTCTTTCAAGGGTCCAGAATTTGAAGTAATAGAATTGATTTACTTTTTAAGAAAATATACCAGATCTTCTACAGTCAGGGATTTTTGTAGCAGGCGTCTTTGCAGAAATAAGTGACACATATTGGCCTGAAGGTCACGGTTGAGTAACACTGGGAAGAGTTTCTGACTGAGTCAGAGACTCCTTGGCACCTACTCCATGAGCGGAGATGGCTCCCTTTCCTGTTAGAAGGGCCTTGAGGGACCTCTCAGCGCCCGTGGAGGACCTACCCATGATGAGGTTAGAGGTCTGGATCCCCAGCCTGTCCCTGAAGGGCCTCCAGGCTCAGGCCCACAGAGCAGGGGGCATGTCAGGAGGTCAGGGGTGAGCCTGGGCAGGCAGGACCAAGCTGCTCTCACTTAAAATTGGGAAGGTTCTGCATCTTCACTGGGGAGACAAATCAGTCCTCGGCTGTAGAAACGTGTAAAGTTGGCTGTGCAAGCTATGTGCTTCTCTGTGTGTACTTGTACCTCAATTCTTTTTTTTATAAAGGAAAGAAGAAAATCGGAGGAGCTCCAGCTCTTTGAAAGCAAACAGCAGCTCCTGGGGATGATGGCCTGTCTGAGTGCCCGGGGAGTCCAGTCCTGCCCGCTCTCTGTAGGTTTCACTGCAAAGTGGGGTCCACGGGGAACTCAAAGATCTGAACCCCAAGTCCTGCCCTCCACTGGTGCCCTAGGGAAGGTGTGCACCAGATTGAGACAAGCAAAAGGAACATGTGCACCCAGCTGAGGCTGCGGCTCAGGCGCAGTGTAGAGGCACAGGCAGTATGTGCCTGGCAGGTGGGGGTAAGAGGTTGAGGGCTCGGGAGACTCTGGGTTCAGAACAATTCTCTGCTGCAGGTCTGGAGAGAAAAGATTTCAAGAACCAGACATGAATGGGTGTGAGAGGGTTCTGTTCCTGATGGACACTGACTAGCTCCTTCCCACCCAACCTCACTCTAGGCTCCTGGCTGGGGAGCCCACTCCCGGGGGGGGCTTCTGACCCCTTTACTCCATTACTCTAGAACTGCGATGCCCCCATTAAAATGCCCTTAAATCCCAACAAAGGCCTGGGGAGCTGCTTCGCCCTAATGGCAGAGTGAGGATGGGGCAGTGGGCAGCAGGGGGGCCCACACCCTCCATCACACAGAGGTCACACCCGTCAGGGGTCTGCGTGGCAATTAGCAGGCTCAGGCAAAAACAAGGACTCTTGGGACAGCCCACATGTCCAGAGGAGGCCCTCCCGTTAGGTCAAAAGAGTCCATGCAGGACTAGGACCCCACAGCAAGAAGAGCCACTGGCAAAGCTGAAATGCCCTGGTGGCTGGAGATGCAAGTGAGACCTGGGCCTGTGTGTGCACATTCTTACAGCGGATCTGGACCAGGTCAAGGAGTCATGAGTCCCCAGAGTGCTGGCAGCTATGCAGAGGCAAGGCTGAAGGACAGGCATCCTGTCTGGGGCAGACCCTGGCTGGCTGGTCTCAGCCCCCTGTTCCTGCTCCTGGTCCAATGGGCCCTGCAAGGCAGCAGGTGAGTGGTCAGATGTCCATGCTTTGGCAGAGCCACACTGCCTGGCCTCACATTCTCACTCTGCCATTGAGGAGCTTGATGCCCTTGGGCAAGTGGCTTAACCACCTCGTGACTTGGTTTTCCTGTCTGGACACTTGGGGTAGTAATAGCAGCTGCCTCAAAGGGCTGTTGTTCTGAGATGAAAATGGATTATGAGATGCTTTGAACCGCGCTTCACACGTAGCAAGTACCTAGGTTAGCCGTCATTATAGGCATCGTTATAGGGGACCCTGAGATGAAGGGGAAGTGGGTGAGACACCCCATGGAGCCGTAGGCCCACCACTCTCACTTCTCTAAGCTCCTGAAACAGCTCTTTCCCTGGGAATTGCGCTAGAGAATTTTACTGTGGTCTTTTCGCTTACTGATTGTGAGACCTTGAAGAACACGGCCTGTTTACCATGCCCTGGTTTTATGCATTTTGATATTCTCTTGTGTGTCTAGTATATGGTGGGACCTTAATACTCAGATTAAGATTTTAGGAAAATGACCACCTAAAATATATTTGTAATGGGATTGCATAAGCTCTCTGATATCTGCAATGAAACATGACATCTTGATGGTGTCTTTTAAGAGTGGTGGGCCAAGTTTGATCTTGTTTAGCGATTAGATAAAGGGTTATTGTAAGGACTAACTCTTCCCAAATCTACTGTATGGAGCCTGAGTGGTTATTATAATCATGCCTTCCTGGGTCCTTTTCTGTAATACACATAATCATTCTATAACATGCCCAGAAATAAAGGCCTTCAACATTCTATAATATATCTTCTCCTTGGTAATACAGTCTTCTAAGGACTTAGGGGTTGCCTCAGGAAAGATAAGAGTTTCCAGGAAAAAAAAAAATACACACACACACACAGAAAACAGCAAGTGGTAGAATTTACCCAAAAAGATTAGAGACCACCTTTTGCCTCGCTATTTCCCATCTCCTAACACCCCATTCTGGTCTCGCCAGGGGAGATTTTCACTATGAGCCCATCACCCCACACCTTCTAATTCATCTTGCTTAAAGAGACTTCATCCAACCTTTGTATTCGGTCCTTCTGACAGGTAGGAATGAGTCACCGCTTTGGCTCCCAGTGACAGAAACCAGCCCTGGCCAATTTAGCACAAGGAGAACATGCTGGAAGGTGGGCGCCTATTGCATAGTCCAGCAGGCAGCTCAGAGAAGGGACCCCAGGGTGCTGGTGGCTGGGGCCGGTTACTGTGGCCAAAAACACAAACATGCTCTGCAGCTTCAAGGACGCTGCCCTCCAAATGGCCCCTCCTTGCCTTGCTTGCTCCAGAGTCAAAGTGCTGGGAAGAGCGTTTTATCACCCAAGCATTAGGCCACGGGCCTGCCCTCGGGCAGGGAGAGAAAGCTTCAGAGGTGCCGTGGGGCAGTGGGAGGCAGGCACACAAAGGGGAACTGTGGTGGAGATAAGGCCTGGATGCGAGGCATCCTCCCTTCTTTCCCAGAAAAAGCAAATAGGAAATGTGCAGGATTGGTAGGAAGAAAAATCAAGTGTACTAAAAGCATCCAAAACCAAACGTAATCGATGGATAAAAATATTATACATCTTGGAAAACTGGAAAAATGGCAATTCTTCCCTAAATCAAGAGTCATTGTAATCCTAAATGAGACTTCCAAAGAACTTTCTGAAAAGCTTCAACTAATTCTAAGATGCACATAAAAACAGTGTAAAAGAGCCACGATGATTTTGAAAAATAAAGACAAGAAATTCAAAACAGATGATAAAACTTTCGTAATTAAAATAATGTAGATTAAACAAAAGGATCAATGAAAAAGGCAAGAGTTGAGATATAGAACCGTATGTATGAGAATTTGGTATATTGTCAAAGGATCAATTTAGGCTGGTGGACAAAAAGACAACAGTGCTGGCTGTCTGTGGGGTAAAAATGGTTACATCATATCCTCTCATAGAAAGGAAGAGTTAACCAGAGTTGTAAAAATCAAAGTAATGCTTCAAAATATTTGAATATGTAACCTGTATATAGGATTATACTTGGATGCCTGGGATATCCAAGCCTAATCCTATATAAGGGTTAGATATCTAAGTCTAATTCTAAATGCAGGTTATTTCAAATATTTTAAAGCATTTGAAATATTTATTAGTATTAATAATATTTATATTATATAAAAATGTATTATATATAAATTTTATAAATTATAGTATATAATATAAATTATATTAGCTTTATAAAATATAAATCGTTATATAATTATATAAATAATATAATTATTAAATTTAAGTTATATAAATTATATAATTATATAAGTCATATATGTAATTAAAAGTGTACATTTAGCACATGCATGTACATACATGTACATACAGGCCACCACCACTACTGAAAGTATTATGCTAAATAAAAATCAATAAAGCAAAATGTAAATAATGTATTAGAGAGGACAGAACATAGAAATGGGCAGCCTCATTTGATAAAGTTTGTTTTGTGGATATGTTAATCCCTACATGTCAATTTGACATCTAGAAGAAAATACAAACCAGACAAAAACGTCATTGTTTCTGATTAATGCGTCTTGGGTAATGTCTGTATTTGAGTTTGAGAAAAGATGGGTTGTGGGTCATCCTCAGAATTACTAAATTAGGAGAAAATTCAGTACAATACAATGACACAGAATCTAATGAACTAAAAATTCCTTTCATTTTGCTATGTACAATTTGCATTTGTATATTTAAAATTAAAATCAATTAAATGAATTCATTCTCACCATGCAAATACTAAAAAATAGAGGAAAAAAACCAGCATTCAATAAAATATAAGAGCAATAGTAAAAAAAAAAAAAAAATTGTCAGACTCACACTGTGGATCACTAAAAAAATCAATTCCAGGTGGATTAAGGTGAAAAAAAAAAAAAGCCCAAACTGTACTGGTTATATGAATAAAACATAAGAAAATATATTTAAAACTTTGGCATACAGAAGTTGTCTTAAACAAGATACAAAATACAGAAACCTAAGCAAGATTGATAAATCTGACTTCTAAGATGACAACTTCTACATAAACTACACCACAAGCAATTAAAAAACATGCAGCAGACTAAAAACATATGTTCGCAGAAAAAGACTCATGTGCTTTGTATGAGAGTATTCACAGCAGATTTATTCATCATAGCCCCAAACTGGTAAGAACTCAGGTGTTCATTAATAAGACAATAGACAAAAGCTTGGTTTGTTCACACAATAGACTACGACTCAGTAATGAAAAGGAAGAAATTACTGATAATTGTAACGTGGATCTCATATTCTGAGCAAAAGAAACCAGACACAACACAAAAGACCATATACTGTATGGTTCCATTAATATGAAGTTCAGGAAGAGGTAAAACTAATTTATGATGGAAAAGAACCTCAGAACAGAAGTTACCGATGGGGGCAGGAGAGGAGGGATTACCTGGAAAGGAGGTAACTTTCTGGAAGTTACGGTAGTATTCTTTATCTTGACAAGGATTTGAGAGACAGCTGTATCCTTGGTCAAAATTTAGCAAATGCACACATAGGATTTGTATGTTTTACTTTATGCGAATTTTATCTTTGGAGAAAAAATTATAAAAAAATTAATGAACTCTAAATGATGCTGAAGTATTTGGGGATGAGTACTGGTGACTACAACTTACTTTGAAATGCACCAAAAAATAAGCCGGATTAATAGATGAATACATTATAATGCAAAAGTAGTAAAAGTAGAAGCTAGGTAGTGAGTGCATGGGTGTTCTCTGTAAAACTCTTTTGACTTTTCTGAATATTTGAAAGTTTTCATAATAAAAGGTTGGGGAAAAAAGGCAACAGATTGAAGGAAAAGTATTTCCAACATACAAGAGATTTTTTTGTCCAGAATGTATAAAGAGCTAATCATCAATAGAAAAAATACTCAACCCAAAATTAGCAAAAGCTTTTAGAAAAACAGGCAAATGCCACCAATGCCTGAAAAGATCATCCTACTGCACTGATAGAAAAATTCAAATAAGCACCACTTGCTCCTCACCCAGCAGGCAGACACCAGCTCACTCATGTCTGACAGCACTGGGGGTAGGTGGGTGTTCTTACGTGCTGCCAGGGGCCGTGTGAAGTGGAGCTGCCACTTTGACAGTGTCTTCCAGGGTCTGTTGAGGCTGATCTGCCACCTCCCTGTACCACAAGAGGGGATACCCATGAGCAAACTCTATGCCTGTGCTCTAGCGCTTGCTGCAGTAGTTAGCATGAAGTGGAGTCACTATGGAAAGATATGTGACCTATTGCTAAGTCAGAACCATATATAGAGCTATGGGACTCACAGAAAAGCAAAATTGCTGTGTAAGTACACACACACATACACACACACACACACTGCAGATTAAGGGTCCGGAAAAATGCAAACTCCTACCTCAATGAGGAGGTAGGATTAAGACAGAACAATTTGATGTGAAACAAATACAATTTGAAATAAATATTCAAGACCATATTCGTGTATTGCTCACCTGATTGAAAGCATTAACAGATTATTAGTCTAAAACAAAGCTGAGTCTGTCCTTCACTTTCCCAGCACTATAGGGTAAAGTGCCAAATTAAGTACTTACTTATTAGGATTTTATCACCTGTATCCCCAAACCAGGCTTTAATTTCTTTCACTCATTCCTAAGGCAATTCCCATCCACCCTGCATGACAGGAGCTGGGAACTTACTGGTTCCTGGTCATTTCACACCCAGGGTCTAGGCATGTTTGGGTGACCCCTTGGACTCTGAGCAGGTGCTGCAGACAAGCACTTTCTACTATGGGGTGAATGGGGTAAGATGGCAGGGCACCTGCCCTATCACTCATCAGGAGTTGGCTTCTGGTACACTTCCCTGCCCCCACAATTCCCCACCCAAGTGCTGAGTCATATCTGACTGTGCAGGCAGAATACTTTGCTAGCAGTCGCACCAGCCACATCAAAACTTTAAAGACTGGTTTGCTTTTAAATGTACTGAACAGATTCGTCTTCAAGCAAAAATATATGAGCTACACACGGCTACATTTTATGACTGGTAACAGCAGATGTGTGGGCATGTACATGTTCATATATAATTTCAGCTGTTTCTCTGACATTTTGTGCAAACAAATCAAACAGCTCACCAAAACTAGTTGTAAGTTTTATTTTTATAAAATTAACATAAAAGATTCTTTAAAAATCTGCAGTTATTTACAGCAGTATTGCACAAGTAAAGTGGCAATTACCCTGTCAAAATTCATCAGTGCAAAACACAAGTAAGCCAGGGAAACTGCAATACAAATGCTACATATGCTGGGTCCTAGAAAACAGGTTAGTGATGGATCAGTATACAAACAGATCAGTGCTATTTATAAGTGGGTACCTGAAGAGTTCTGATACAGTAACTAGTGGTCACAGAATCTGAACATAAAACATGAGAGAGCTTCTATGGTCCGAAATTCCCAAATAAAAGTAGTCAAGTTACTTAGCTGGGAGCTTGAGGATGCTTCTTACACACAATGCTGTTTAAAGTAGACCCCACGTTCCCCCCGCCCTCCACATGTGAGTACACACACACAGGAACCAGGATAAATCAGCAGGGATGGCAGAACCACCTGCATGGAACCACCATGAAGTCTCCTTAAAGCTTCCACGAGCTTTCACATCTTGACACCCAGTCCAGTGGGGCCCCAACCTCCCCTGAAGGAGATGGAGAATCAGGAGGGCATTGACCTGAAGAAGCAGACTGACCAAATGCGGTGACCAAATGGGTGGGGTGTGGGGAGGGCTGTACAGTTAATTAAAATTAGCTCCTGAAGACAATTTAGTCCAGCCTCAAGCACAGGAAGTCGCACAGCAGGTGGGGGAAAACCCAACCACTCACAGTTGTCCACAAGGGGTTAGTGGCCGGAGGTGGTCCTGAGGCAGGAGCCACCTGTCCCACCCGTCCCCTGGTCTTGCCCGGCCCTAGCCCTGAACAACTGCAATGCAGCACCTCCGGAAGTGGCACATTTTAACTTTTTTCTAAACACTGAGTTGTCAGGGATACATTTTCAGTAGAAAAATCTTTCCCACCTGCTAATACTTTGGTTTTTTTGTTTTCCTAAAGATAAAGCCTGGAGTCAGCAAAATTTGCTTGCATGAGAAGCTAGCTGCTTTGGAACAAACAGAAGGTTGCTGGGTATTTCTTGGAGTAGAATTTTGTAGCCTGCCAGACTGAGTTTCTCACTGGCATCAAACACACACTTCATCATAAGGGCGGCAAAGCCCAAGAATTGAAACCCACTTGACTGGAAATACCAGGACCCAAAGCTGGAGAGCCACCCTGGAGGACCATGTGGTCTGCAATGAGCTCTCCAGTCACCCCCTACACCTCTCAGGAGGTAACTTCATGGAATGGCAGGGGTGTGGGAGCCAGGGATGTTAATACTTTTCAGAAATTAAGACATTAAATAAGCAGAAAATAAATATACAATATTTCTACAAGTTACAGCATTATGAAACAGTAGGACACATCACACAGAAAAAGAATCTACAATATTTACAATCCTTGATTCCGAAGAAGTTTAGAAAAACAGTGATTTTTTTACTCATTTATGCTGTACAAAATTTTACAAGAAAGGTAAAGGAAACACAATTGCACACAGACATTTGGCTCAGTTGATAAGTAAAATATGACCTACTAATCTAATAAATACTCACAATATATACATTAAGAAGGGGAACGGCAGACAACTGTATTCCACTATATTTTTTAATCAGAAGGAATTTTAAACTTGATTTCTCCACAACCCCCACCCCCAACATTCTTCATCAACTGGTTTCTGGGAAGGACATCTGAAGAATCACTCATGAAGCTATTTTGTGTGTGTTTATTGTGTTTCTGTGTTAAGTCACAGGACACTTTTTACAAACCTCACATGGGGGGAGGTTGTCAAGGCACAAAACCTGCATTAAGTTTCCAAAAAGGGGATTTAATTATTTTTTCTACAAAAACGTGTTTTAAAAAAGGTAAAAACGTATACCCACGGGAGGCATACTTTCTGCAGAGGAATCTTGATAACCAGATACATACAGTACAGAGCCATCCAGTCATCGCTTTAAGTTCTGGTGCCAACAGCCTGTTCTTTAATACTCCTACAATTCATAGAATCTCTAATTTCCTCAGGAACTGTTTCCACATCCAGCCTGGAGGCCACCAGGCCAGAGGAGAAACGTGCTCGTGTGTTGAACACAGCCCCTGGGCAGCGCAGGACAGGGCCCCCGGTGCCCGGCCCAGGGCTGCACCCAGTGTGTGCTCCCAGGGGCTGCAGAGCTGAGGAAACAGAGTAAAGTGCTCTAGTCAGGAGACTGGCACATGAGTACAGGGATTCTGGGAGGGGGCGCCCAGAACCAAATACATCTTTGGTGTGTGTGTGTGTGTCCAGCAGGCCCGCGGCTGCAATCCTACCACCGCTTATAACCGTGGGCTTTGTGTAACCCTACAAATGGGCTCGAGACACATTAGGGAACAAGTTGAGCTCCAACACAGCTTTAAAAATAAGTCAAAGTCCCAAGGAGATTCTTGGGGAAACGAAATTATTTAAAGAAAGAATATTTGGAATTAAATCATCTCCATCTAAAGGAAAAAGTGAATATGCAATACATATATATATATATATGTGTGTGTGTGTGTGTGTATGTGTGTATATATATATATTTTAAATTATGAAGATACAAGTGTTTAGATTTTTCCACCTAATTTAAATAATGTGAACATTCTGGCTCTTCTATTGGGCAAAACACTAGTTGCTGGCACTGCTGATTCATTTGAAGATTTACTTATTTCTTTTAAAAGCTGTTTAATGATTGGAGTTTTCAAAAATTTTAAGAGTTACAGAGTTCACAAAATTGTCTTCCCTCCTCAATTTCACTGCTCCCTAACCTGACTCTTTCCTGTGTCTCCCTGGGTGTCTGCTGCCTCTGAAACGACTGACCAGTGTGTGGTTTCCTTCCATTGCACTCACAAGGAGCAGGCACAGAGAAAGAGCACCCTCACTACAGGGCTGGGGGCACGAGTGGCCTGACAATATCCAACTGTCCTGGAAGAACGAAAAACACAGACTTCTGCCTAGAAGAATTCTTCTATGGTGCTGGTGGAAGTGGGATGAAGCCTATGTTTCAAAGTGAATTTAAAGGAGTGGGGCCAGTGGACTGAATGCAGGAGGACTAAAATGCAGGAGGCCAAGCAAATGGCCATCAGAAGCCCTGTCCCAGGCCTGTGCCCATTCCCATGAAGGCGTGAGCTGGATGCTGCAGCTGGACTCTGCTGTAATGGACACGGTGGCCCTCTGGGACCTGATGCTGACAGTGCATCCTGTGAACATGGGAAAACCTGCAACCAGAAAAGCCAGCAGCACAAAGGGGCGTAGCACTTAGGTCTGTTGCTATTACTGCTATTGCCTCTTCAGAATACTTCCCAATAACATACTCATCAAAATGGAATGAAAACCAACACCAAATGCTTCCCAGTTAATAACAGATCACTCGAACTGTGCAAGATACAGGCGGATATTAACTCTTGTTCTGACTCAGTTTCACTTTATCATGAAAATACACTGGATCAAATCTATGAATCTGAGTCCAGACTGGAGATACATCACAAAAAGTGATGAGGAAAGACGGAAAAATAGTCTGAAATTTTGCCACAGATGCAACTGAATTTATAAAGGTACGTAAATATTTACAAATGGGACTGGCATATCAATGCAGGTGACAACAGACCCTCTGCCCTTTTAATCAGTTCCATTTCAAAAGAACTCTTTTGGTATTAATAAAAATAATTTTAAAAGGTCAAAGAGGCAATAGTAGGGAAGGGAGGGAGTATATCACACCTCTCCCTGTTTAAAAATTCTGTAATCTCTAAAAATAAACTAAGGCAGCTTTTTAAGTTAGCTGGCTCAGTTTCCACTGCAGGCTTTACATAATCCTCTGAGAATAGGCCATAGGTTCTTAAAATTTTAATACAAAAATTATTCACAATTGATTAAAAAGTTTCCATTTCCTTTTTGAAAAACCTTATTAAAGGTGATGGGGAAAACACACTGCATGTAAACACCATTCTTACACAAAATCCTGTTCCAAAAAACCATGGTTTGTACATTAAAAAGCAAAGAATGCTCCCTCCTTTACATTCACAAGAAACTTCCATTAGAAATTCTGCTGTGTGGTGATGAACAGAAAGGTCAAGTTCCCATCCAGCTCGGTGTCTTCTGAACACGTCACCTGCCCCTCCACCAGAGAACCGCTGGCTGCATGATAATGGCACCAGGAGACCGCGGTGCTGGGGCTTGTTGGTTCGAACAAGCAAAATGTCTGCACGTCTCTCGGCTCCGCAAAGAACCTGTCAATGCATTCTCCACACCAGGCGGACAATGTAACGCAACAGTCGTAAGATAACCATTTGTGGGTGGTCTTCGGCTGCTTGGTAATTATTCAAAAATACCTGAAACAACAAAAGGAAAGCTTCTTAGTTTCTCCCTAATTTGGGAGTGGGGAGGGGAGGGAGCCCATATTTAAGTGAACAACCAATCCCAGCTTAAACACTATGAAAGGCACCTCTTCACGAGCACTGTATCACAAAGCACGATTCCTCCCTGAGACTGTGAAGAAAACTTGTTTTCATTTCCCTGCAAAGGGGAAGACATCCCTACATAAAGGGCAGGCATACCAATGATTTACTCCTTAAAATAGAAAAAAAAAAAAAAAAAAAAAAAAGCACCCAAAAGAATGTTTGAAAAACTCAAAGAGGAGGTAAAGCAACTATCTTACCACCCAAGTTAATTGACATTCAAATATGCTGCAGATTCCCTCAGGGGTGAATTTCTGGTAGCTGTAATTTATTTGAGAAACCAGTGATGTGGAGTAATCTGCCCTAAGAAGCTAAGCAAAGTCGTGCAGTGATGCACCACTGTGCCTCTGGCTGCTTGGCTACGATAAACACTGGGACCCAGAGGGGTGCCCATGGTCACAGACACAGGCACTGTCAACCCCCATCCTCCTACCCTCTCGGTGTGCGGAGGAAAGAGCAATCCAGAACATAAAAAGCCTCTGTGCCAGTGACCAGCCTATGTTTGTTACAAGCTGAGGAACTGTTCAAAAGGAAATCACCAGCTTATTCAATGCTTTCAGGGTCCTCAGGTCTTCCACAGCGCCCACTTTCAGGTTCTAATCCATCTTGTGGGTAAGTGCAAGGTATAAATTCAAAGTTGCCAAAGGCGGCGGCAACACAACACATCAACCTCAACGCCATGAGCTACCAACCTGGTTCGCCATTCAAGTCTGAAATCTGCCCTGGACATTTCTTAATGACTAATCCACACGAGACTGGGCTACGTGACTGTCTCTCCACAAACTCCCTTCTCACTGAGTGGGGGATGCCTCCAACACACCACCGCGGGAACCACCGGCCATGAATCAGGCTGAGACAACTGTCCCCTCAGACCCCGAACAGCCCCCACAGACACCAGCTGCAGCTGCAGCTCCACTGTTTACACAAGCTCTGCCTCGCTTGTTTGACAGAATGGGATTGTGATAAGGCCAGGGCATTTCCCCTTTTCCTTCCATAACAAGATTGGAGGAAATCAGCTTTATGTAAGCGATTCCTGTAGAGGCACTCTGTAACCACAGTCTGTGATTTTTATCTGTTTTACACACAAGATTGCTTTGTTTTGATTTAACTTTCAAAATTACTTTGCTGCCTGTGTGTGAGAATAATTTAGGGGAAGGTTAATTTTAGTGTAGACTAATATTAATAGGTTGAAAGAAACTTATTCAAAATAAAACCACAACTTACTAAAATGAAGAAAGTGTATGCTATGATGGGCTAAGTAATCAATCCAGGCAGGGAAGTTTTGTGCCAACCTGCTGTCATTGCCATGCTCGGTGTGGCCAGAACATGGGGCTGACTGGGTGTCCACAGTCAACAGGACACCAATGAGGGGGCTGTGTCAACGTGAAGGGCAGACTCCAACTGCTGACACTTGCTAAGTTTCATATTCCAGCACTGGCAGCGTCCAAGGGAAGAAATCTTCTGTCCACTCTTGGAGGACAGCAGGAGGCTGTGACCAAGCTTAAGTAGAAGTCACCTCACGAGAGAATCTTTCCAAGTTTTTAGAGTTCCGCTTTCATCTCAAATGTAAAAGGATATGGGGTGTTCAAAGACATGCTGGACAGGGTGGGGAAAATGCAGGAAATTTTGGCAAAAGTTACACCCAATCTCTGACTCGTGAGAAGATGCTAAAGCATCGCAGTCTGCAAGGGTGCGGGGATGCCTGCCCTCTCAGACGGCGGGCATGACAACATGGCACACGCTTTTAAGTTGACAAGCAATTGCTTTTGGACGACATTCAACAGAGGAAGCCATTACCACGGATTCAAAGAGCTGTGCCAGCCCAGAAAGCATTTGACAGCTGGCACGGCCGGCTGGAGCTGCTGTTGGCTTGAAGCGTATGCCCGTACTGCAAAAGACAGCTGGAGGATGGGCAGCCCCTACCTCTGCAGACTGGCTGCCCTCTTAATACCTGCAGCCATAAAAATTACTGCGGCTTATGGTCAGGGCCTGGTGACACTAAACTGGGGCAAGTGGCCAAAAGCTGCAGTGGGGCGAAGACGCAGAACTAAGACTGACGGCTCAGTGCTGCTCAAAGCGCCAACAGCTTCAGCCAGCTCCAGTGAAATCTCCCTGCGATCTAGATACGTGAGGAGTGGCTGCTACAATTCAGCTCCTAAACCAGGGCCTTTGGTTTTGGGGTGGTGTAAGGGGTCAGGAGGGAGTTTGAAGCGATTAGAGAAAGCCCCCCAAGATGGCATGCACTGGTGAAAGGTCAAAGTAAGGGCACACCCAGAGGCTTCTGGCCAGGGTAGCATATCCAAAATGGAATTGGAAAGTCAGGACTAAAAATGACAATCTCTGTATTGTTGGGGAGCTGCCAGTTAAAAGCAAGTATGACTGAGCCAGGAGCTGTCACTTGCAGTATGAGTGGTCCCTCGCATCTAATGTGGGCTAAGACAATAAACACACCCATAAAGGAGCATCAGCAGCCATGCCTGGACTGTCTTCCTGAGAGCTGCTCTGTCTGCAGAGCTGGCCTCCCGCCTAGAGTCCAGTAAGTCTGCGTCTGCTATAGTGGTTCTTAATCAGGTGGAAGCGACATCTGTGTATCACAAGTGCATTTAAGTTCTGCCACTCCTAAACTGGGTAATATAAAAAAGACACACTGTCTTTCCTGATTAAAAGCGTTTTTTTAAAAAACTATTAAAATAAATACAAACAGGGAAGATGCTCCACTCCCTCCTGAAACTTCTGGGTGTCCTCCTCTTTATGGGCTGAACTGTAAACTGTGTCCCCTCAATTCATCTGTTGCCGTTCTAACCCCCCAGACCTCAGACTGTGACTGTAAGTGGAGACAGGGTCATCAATAAGGTGATTAAGTTAAAATGAGGTCACTGTGGGGTGGGCTCTAATCCAAGGTGTTCTTAGACAATCAGGACACAGAAACCCACCGGGGTAGACCATGTGAAGACACGGGATGACGGCATCTACAGGTCTGGAGGCTAAGTCTGCACCAAGATCACAGACTTTCAGCCTCCAGAACTGAGAACAATAAATTCCTGTTGTGTGAGCCACGCAGTCTCTGGAACTCTGCACGGCAGCCCTAACTGACTAATACACCCTTTCACTGATGCTTATCCATAATTCTCAGTCTGTCACCCTTTAAGTGAAAACAATCCTTCTTACAGGGTTGGATAACTCTGTTTTAGTATAAATTGCAAAAATACTTTAGGAAGATATAGTAACTCATTTGGGTGAAGAAGATTATTTTTAAAGACCAAATTGGCTAGTAAGTTACAATTGAAGTGACCATATATTACAGTTCTCTCCTCTCTCACTCTTTCTCTACCCAGACACACATACACACAATCACAAGTGCACGAAGAGGAGGGCCCCCACCCAGTTAGGTACTGTAATCTTCATAGTCTAAATCAAGAGCTATATGAGGACTGGGTTACCTGGAGGTAACTGCCTTTTGTGGCCATCCCATGTGTCCAGAAGGTGACTCCTTCAACATTCACAACCTTGTATGTCCCGCCAAGAACCAGTTCCTGACAGCCCCTGCTCCTCTCAGGGCAAGGGGCTCCAGTGGCCTTGATGCTGACCGGCATCAGGTGGGGGCCCAACTTCAAGGCACGTGTCTGTGTACCCACTAGGTCTGGTGGTAATAGCTGTGTCGCCAGCACAAAATAGTAAACAAGATAATAAAGTAAGGACAATACAGAGGCAAATAAGATGAGAGGGAGAAAAAACCTGGCCAGAGAGGAAGTCGGGGAGCCAGGGCAGGAAGGCACGAGGGTGAATCCCCACATCGAGCCCCAAAGGAAGAGGAGAATTTCTTGGAAGGACAAGAGGAGAATGGGCAGTGCAGGTGGAGAGAGAAGCTGGGCAAAGGCAGCAAGGCCAACAGGCAGAAGGGGCCAGCAGTTCAGTAAAGATAATCTAAGTAGTGGATAAATATTTATCATAAGCCAGAAGGAAAAATTATGCCAAGTTGCAGGATTGCTCCTCCATAGACTGTGCCCTCTAAGTGTAAAGGCATAGGATTCTGTCTCTACAAGTTTCCTCAGCATAGACTTAGGCAGTCTTTCTCTGAAGACATGAACAATGCCCTTTGAGATGGTGTCGAGCATTCGACAGGGAATTCCTAAATAGCTCTTCACACGTCCCCATGACACCAGATGGCACAAGCTCATCTGGGTGGCAACTGGGGAGGAGCTGAGCCACAGGAATGCCGTAGCGTGGGGTTCCTGCTGCCTTGCCAGGGGCTGGCACTGCCACTGCAGCGAGGAACATTGAGTGCAGGGCAGGAGCATCTTCAATTTACACTTGAGACGACCAATCAAGTGTCAGGGAATTTAATGACATTCTAATGCCAAAATAATCACAGAACAACACTCTCTTGCTCAGTCCAGGGAAGCAGATGCTTGGAAAAGAAAAGAGGCCCTGGCTCCAGGGAACTGGTCAGGTTGAACACCAGACACCTATAGAACGCAGCTTTGGATTCAGCTTCACTCCCTAACAGTGACAGGAGTCAATCCTTTGAAAAACTGCGTAGGGCACTCCAGGCCTTTGGACTTCGTGTGCCCAAGCTTGGGGATGGAAGAATTGCCATGGCCACCACAAATGAAATAACCTAGCCCACGCTTTTCAGTCCCCACAACAACCGTGAGTGCCAGGGGAGCATTCCCTGCTGTTTTGCAGCCAGTGACTACAGAGTTGGTCAAGCAAGTGACTCAAAGGGTGGTGCAAGACAGTGGCAGGACAGGATGGGTACTCTTGGTCCACATGAAGATGGAATGCCAGAAGCAGGACAGAAGTTAAACGAGGGCTTTCAGGCCAGCACCTTCCCTCTTTGCATGCCCTGTCCCTGTGCCTGTGCCTGTGCTGGGAAAGGCCCGTTGCTCCTCAGACCTGAAGGGGGCCTTGTTTCAGGCTAAGCTGAGGTCACAGAGGTTCTGGAGTGAGAACTGAGAATCACTAAATGATTTCCACAATGCAGCTCAGAATACAGCCCACTCATCCACACTCCAAAGGCAGGGTTGACACCCACTGGGCCAAAGGACTCAGTAAGTACATCACTGACCTAGAAATAGCATCGCTCAAGGGGGGACTTAAATTAAAAAAGCACAAATGTGCATAACACAATTTAAAAAAAGGCTGAGATCAGACATGACATCAAGGAGTTATCCTGGGAACCAGGGGTGAGATGTGCCGTAAGACAGCCACAGTTAAGAGTTTCCTGGCAGTCAAAGCAACAAGGGAAAAACAATTTCGTCGTCATATCAAAGCAAGCTCAATTCCTAATTCTAAGAGGCATTCAAAAACAAGGTATACCTATACGACTCTGAGATGCAGAGGAATTTAACTTACTCAAAAACTTGTTTCTTTCAGAATTTCAACACTAAATGCATAGGGTGTCCTGAAAGTTATTTTTTATATGTAAGTATTTATACATACACTATATATTATTATATATTATATATAATATATAATAGGAGGCTGAATTTTGGACTGTGAGACCAGGAGGGACAGAGGGAATCTCTGTTCCAGGCTCCGGCAACTGAGGGAGCAGTCTCTCTCTGGTCGGTGTCTGATCCCCATAGGCTGCAGAAGAGAGGGCCTGGGATGGACATCCAGGAGGCTGGGAATACCCAGGGGCTGTCACGGCATCTTTAGGGCCACTGAGGTGGCAGGGTGGGACAGAGGACTAGGAGTCGCCCCCCGGTTCTGTTAGAACTACCACCCCACTACCCGTTCATAACCCAGCAGTCTAAACAGCATTTTAACTGGCAACCGAGTGACACAGAGGTCAGAGAGAAAAAGGCCCAGCACGTAGTCAGCATCATGTGGAGCTCTTCAGGAAGATCCGGTCTCTCTCCACTTTCAGACCAACCACCACAGTCAAACGGCAGCTGAGCTGGTATTTCAGCGCTGGTTCCACATGCATGTTGTTTTCAGGTGTCAGAGGAGATTGCTACAATACTGCCCAACACCAAATCCACTTTCTGTTCATCACCAAGGCAACAGGGATATTTGCATAGCTTGTGCCTACTGCACTTTGATGTCACCACAGCTGGGGAAAGGGCACTGGGAAGTTCCCTCCCAGATGCATGGTACCTTCACCCCAAACCAGTAGAGCACTCTCCTCCAGTGCTGCAAAGCTATGGGTGCTGCAGCTGATTTGCTATGGTGACAATGTGGTCTTCAGAAGTCAGATAAAAACTACATTTGCATAAGCCAAACTTTTATCCTATTTTTGACACACTATTTCAAAGAAATTATGATAGTTAAGGCTTCTTGTGAGACAAATCTCTTCTCCAGTGAATGTTGGGGTGAGGCTGTGCACTGAGGCTCTTCAGGCAGCGCAGCACAGCCCTCCACTTGGTAGGTCTCTAGCCTGTCAGACTCCAGACCTGGTGCTGGCTAAAGTGGGGAATGACTCCCGCCTGCCACTTCGGAAGTCGTCACTGTTCTATGGCCAACCACAGAGAAGACACAGATTGTTTTGACATCTGTGTGAGGCACCAGTAGTTGGAATATTAGATTCAGAGAAGAAACACACTGTTCCAAAATGTTCCAGCCTCAGAAAAAAGCTAAGTGAGATGTAATATAGTTTAACCACAACTAAAACCTCTCCACTGTGTTTCAGGTGGTACAAGTCTAGTGAAGGATGATACGAGAAGCTTATTAGTTTTGAGCGTCTGCAGCAGGGCCAAGTCTTAGTTTGTGTGCATCTTCATTTCCTCCTCAAGAGATTAAAAAAAAAAACAAAACCCCAGTTAGACCTCCCGAAGTCCCCTTCCAGGCACCTGCATCTCCTTCCTCATGGTTACGTGTTCATGGCCTCGATCCAGAGCAGCCAGGCAGCCCTGCAGGTGTAGGCACCTGCCAAACAGATGAGCACTCACACGTGGTGCAAACAAGCACAACTCCTCTAGCCCAATGCCCACCCAGCCATTTAAGCACACACCAGTGCCTCAGCCTCATCTCACATTTGCCTACACCCAGACACAGCATGTGCAGTAGGGTCAACCACACAACTCGTTTAAAAAGCAGTTCCAGAGTATTTAAAAGATAAGACAGGTGAACAGAGTTCCTGGCATCTCCCTTTCTAAACGCCAAAGACCCACTGAAAAATGTTTCAATTACAGTTCAAAGTGAGAGGAAACAGAATTATGATAATAGATGATAATACGAATTTTCTAGCTCCATCTCTAAATGTTCTTACTTAATCTTCACTATATGCCTAAGGGATAGACCAGGAAATGGGCCTCCTAAAGGTTAAGGGTGGAGCCAGGGTTCTAGGTCTGACCCCAAAGTCCCCACGCTTCATGTTTTCCTACGAGATCACACTCTGGCTTCAACAAGTAACAGAACATGCTTGTTTGGAAAACCAGCAATCCATAGTCCACACAATCCCAGCCACATGTGCTCCCGAAAGTCTGAGGGAAGAACCAAGGAGCTCATCACCTCTGGCCATTGTACTTGTGGGATGGAAATGGGGTGGTCTAAGACAGGCAAGGAAGGCTCCTAAACCCAAACACTGAGCTGCCTCCTCCAGCTCTAAGGAAAACTCTTGCTGAACCTGAAAACTGTGCCACTGATCAACGGCAGGTACATGAGGAGCTTATCTAAGCTTATCTAAGCTCCTCATGACTGCCTTTGTTATGAAAACTGGCATTCTATAAACTCATGTGAGTGAAGTGTGGGGCAACCTATCATTGTATGAGTTAGGTCTAATTTGAACTTAATATCTGATGTGCAGATTTCCATGATTCTTTTCACAGCCAGTAACAGAAAGCAACTTCTTTTGTTAAACTCCAACATTCAATTAATGAAGACCTCCAAAGTACGCTGAGACCACACATTTGGGTTTGTGTTCAGTTTGTGCAATTACCAACAAGCAGGCTAAACTTTAGTCCTTGCCTTTGTACATAATTCACAGAAGAATGACTACCATTTATAAAAACAAGAATGAGATAGCACTGGGGATTTCACTTCTCAAGAAGGAGAGCATATAAGTATTTCAAATTCATATATAGTATAGGAAAATGCTAATGTAATGACATATTAAATTCTTTCCATCAAAATCAGTCTGCAAGCCACCTTCTCAACTCTACTTTGTCTGATTCAGGGCTAGATTTTGGTCTACGTGTACTTCAATCAATTCATGTCTGCACATGCCCTGGACAGAGTAGGAAGTAGGCAGTGTAAACAAAAGATCACTGTTTCTTGTGATCAAACAGTGAAAGGGTTTTCATTCACTGCTGGCCTCATCTGGAGAGCAGCTTCATGTGCTGCTGTCCACTGCAGCAGACCACCAGGACATGCCCAGGTCACAGTTAGCCAAGAGCAGTGTTCCTGCACATGGAGTGACTTGAGCTGGACAACCTGACTGCGAAGAACCTAGAAGCCACAGAAGGAAAACAACTCCAGCTTCAGTATTACGGGTGGTGGAGGGGAAAGAAGGAGGCATGTTGGTTGCAGAACGGCTCCAGTTATTCCAAGAGCAAGCATTTTTACATTCTAAGGGCTTTGGATCGCAGCCCCGGCCCATGGTCAAGACTCCCACCCAAGTAGACACTACCCTTCCAGTACCTCTGTTCCACATCTACAGAGGATCGCAATCTATCCTTGCTGGCACTGCGTCCAGCAGATGAACCGGCACATGCACTCACACAGTTTGGGTGATGAAAGAAACTGGCAACAGCTACTGAAGAACAGTCTGGCTGTCTTGGGCTGACACACTCACGAGGGAGAGAAGGTGCAGGCTGCAGAAATACAAACACTGCACCACTCAGGTAAAGGCAAGCTGCTCACTTTCTCACAAATTCCAAAATAAAGATTTAGCTTCTCAGAGAACCTCTCTTCCCTCCATGCCCACTAACATCCCTGTGCTACCTAGCCTTTACCAACAGCCTCCCTACTCTCCACTAGGAGTCTCAAAGCTTGGAGTCTTAGAGAGCGCCCCGCACAGCAGACCTGCATAGGAAGAGCTGTGAGCGTCAGTGGCCCTCTGGCCATAGTTCATTCAGCAACAAATGCCTTTTAAGAGCTCCATGACCTTCACAGCCCCTGGGCTTTGTCCCACAACTGGTTCTCCCTGTGCCTGCACTACTGGTGCCTCCTGCCAAATCTTTAAGAATCTGAGCATCAAAATAAACATTGAGAGTAACGCATTGTAGCCCATTGAATAAAACAGGAATCCATGAATCCAAGTTGGTATACTAAATAATTATATGAGAGAGAAAGGAAAGCTCTTCGTCCTTTACAAGCTCTGTCATATTACAAATGGAAAAGTACTAACTTCACAGCGGAAGACACCACCTTGGATCAAAGTGAACCTCATCAGTAACAGGACAAATGGACATCATGTGCCTCCTGTTGTGCCACACTAAGGACACATCACCTCTGGAGTGCTCCTGTCAGAAATGCAAAATTTGAGTCTCATCATGCAGAAATATCAGATAAATCAAATTCAGGGAGTCTGTAAATTACAACTGCCCTGATCCTTCAAAAATGTCACTGTCATAAAAGACAAAGACAGAGGATGGTTCCAAATTAATGGAGCCAGAGGTAAGACACTTGAATTCAATGCATGATCCTACATTGGCTCTTGGGCCAGAAAATACATTTTTTCTTTTTTTTTTTTTTTCCTGAGAAGGGCACTGTTGGGACAAGTGGTAACATTTGAATAAGGTCCACAGATCAGATAATAGTTCTGTAAAACTATTTGTGAATTTTGATAATTACACTGTGGTTACACAAGGGATTACTCTTATTTTTGGGAAATACATACTGAAGTATTTTTAGTGTAGAAAAAGCAGTATCATGTCTGTAGTTTATTCTGAAATAAACTGTACACGTGTACAAAGTGGGAAAACATGAAAACAAATGGGGCAGATATAAAAGGGTGGTTCTTTGTGTCATTCTTGCAACATTTTTGTAAGTCTGAAATTATTTCAAAATGAAGTTACCAAAATCCACTGTAGTAGTAAAACTCCGACTGAATAGAGGGGCCAGGCCGTTCAGCCCAGCAGGGTCAGCTGGGAATGACACTGCATCGGGAGAGAAGAGGGGACATGCACTGGGACTTTGCGCTCACCTGTGCCTCTCTCACCTCCTCCTTCAAGGATTCAGCCTCCACAGCTCCGTCTCAAACGCTTCCCCACTGCCCTTAAGTGGACTGAATACATGACAACTACACGACAACTTCCTCTATTTCTCTAACTGGAAAAACGGGAAAATATCCTGTCAGGCTTCGCAAGGCTCATGGCAATAAAAGACTAACACTTTAGACAAGGCATTGTAATAGCATTAAGCAAATAAAGACAGTCAGTATTTAAAAGGTTAATATCCATCCGAAAGCAGCGCAGTGAGGTACACTGCTTGCCAAGAGAGGATAATTCCCTTGTGAAGACAGCAGGTAATTTGAATTCATTATTTCCCAAAACGGCCTCCCATTACCTTCCCAGATTTCTGCCCCCAATATTTAACAATGGACCATTAAGTGTGATTCCAGACAATGGACTGTTTTTAATCTAACAAGTATCAAGACGGGTGTCTGTGGCTTTGAAGATCACTGTGTCACTATCCAGAGTATTATCCAGTGTTTTGAACTATTTTTTTTTTTTTTTTAGACGGAGTTTCACTGGACTACAATGGCGCAATCTCAGTTCACTGCAACCTCCGTCTCCTGGGTTCAAGCGATTCTCCTGCCTCAGCCTCCCGAGTAGCTGGGATTACAGGCGCCCACCACCACGCCCAGCTAATTTTTTGTATTTTTAGTAGAGACAGGGCTTCACCATCTTGGCCAGGCTGGTCTTGAACTCCTGACCTCAGGTGATCCACCCACCTCGGCCTCCCAAAGTGCTGGGATTACAGGTGTGAGCCACTGTGCCCAGCCTTGTGTTATGAGCTATTTATAAAATCTGAATATATTTATCTTTGTTTTAGAAAAATTGCGTTATAACCTAGAATCTATCCCTACTCCTGCCCCCCAATATCCCAGCCTACTAAGAAAGCTAAAGTCCTTTAATTATTTGTGACTGTATTTTTGCACTAATATTTTTAAGATATGCAAAAGAATATGCACAATGACAAAACCTTGTAAATACTGCAATCAGACAAATTTCTTTTACCAAAAGCATGGGAACAATAGGTTGCTTCTTACTGGAAACACAGACATGACCATCTTAAACTGTGAAATGACATTGGGAGAAGAGGAGGGGAGGCAGGCTATGAACCTGTTAAGGTGCTGCTATCACATCCTCAACAGAGAGGCAAGGTAACAAAGACAACCCAGCAGCCTAGGTTTCATTTGCATGTGACTCAAACTACTTCCCACCTTGACAGCTTCACAAGAGGATGGCTGGGGACTGGGATGCACTCCAGTCCCCACACCAGCCTTAGCCCATGTCTTGTCACTGACCACTCATGGCAGCCATGGAGGTGCATTCACCAGGTGCATCTGGGCAGGCCCACAAGAAAGCCTTGTGGAGTCATGCATTCATATTGCATGGTTTAAAGAGAAACTTGTATAATATCCTTGAACACATCCAGCTCTGTAGTCAAAATCTCTAACAGAATCCTTGAGAATGTGCGAGCTTATCTCAGTACCCAGAGCTCCTGGCAGCAGGGGGACATGTGGGCGCCAGGCAAGGCCTACTGCCGCGGTTCTCTCTCAGGCAGCCCCATCTAGGGCAGATCCTGCCCCGAGAGTGTCTACAAAGCCCCGTCCAGATGGGAAGGAGACAGGCCCAGGGGATGGTCAGTTCACTGCCTAGGTTCAGAGATGTCTCCATACCCACCAGAAATGATCTATCCTGTTGGATTCTAGACACAATCCCAGAATTGGGACTTGAGTGTATTCACCTACCCTCTTAAAGGGACTCATGTCCTCCCCACTTCCATCCTGAATACACTGTGGTCCCACTTCTCACCAGTTCTTCCTAGTCAACCAAGAGACAGCCACGTCCAGTCACACACAGGAACACCAAAATCTCTTTAGGTAAACCAAGGCAGAGGAACTGGAGGGAATGGTTACTTCAGTGACAAGTTATAAAACCAACCAAACTTCCAAAAAAACTACATTTCAGATTTAGGCTGGAAAGGAACGTATGTTCTGTGAACTGGCTTATGTCAGGTGGAGGATGCCAGGAGTTCTGCCAACTAAAGACAGTATTTTAAGAAATTCTTAAGTCCATCAATGTCACACTTCCCATTTCACAACAGAATCATCACTACAGCACGCTCCTCAAACACCCCCACAGAAAGGTAGGAAGATCCGATGTGTGTTTGAAAACATCCTTGACTCTTACAGAAATTCCATACTGAAGAACTGAAAGTGTCCTTTGTAATGGAAAATGTCTATTTGTCTAAAAGAAGCCTAAAAAACATTGTATAAAGGCAGAAAAATAATAATTCAAAGGTAAAATCCATTTACTTAGCAACAATGAACTAAGCATGACCTCCCCTAGAAGAGAAAACAGATTAAAAAAAAAACTTTAAGAGGTACTTATATGAAACAACAATGTCCAGGAAAAAAAAAAATAGAGCTAGAAGAGAAGGGGTAAGAATAAATGATATTAACAACTATAACATTTTCCACAAAATAAGAATTAGTGTCTTCCTTTTGGATAAATCAACTGAATTAACACCTTTATATGAGGTGTTTAAAACTTTGTGAACAAGTAAATACCCTATATCACACTTTTGCTAGTGCAACCTTTGCTAGGTTGCTAGTGCAACCTTTTAGAACACCCAGTCACAGGTGTTCTCAACAGTACTAACTCCTGGAGTCAAGATCTACACATTTAAAAACCTCCCCCACGTGGCCGGGCGCAGAGGCTCAGGCCTGTAATCCCAGCACTTTGGGAGGCCGAGGCAGGCAGATCATGAAGTCAGGAAATCGAGACCATCCTGGCCAACATGGTGAAACCCCGTCTCAACTAAAAATACAAAACTAGCTGGGTGTGGCTGCGGGCACCTGTAATCCCAGCTACTCAAAGGCTGAGGCAGGAAAATTGCTTGAACCTGGGAGGCGGAGGTTGCAGTGAGCTGAGATTGCGCCACTGCACTTAAGCCTGGTGACAGAGCAAGACTCTGTCTCAAAAACAAACAAAAGTCTCCCATGTGAAAAAGGTGTCCAAATGGTCACCTATATTGCCCCCAGGTAAAACAAACAAAAAAACACTGCTTCTACTAACTACAGATGATGATACAGGCTAAAATTTTTTTAAAAATCAAGAACATAGCTCAAAATAAGTGGCAGTCAATTATCCATAATATAAAGTTTTTATAGCTCAAATTACAGGCTATTGATGAGTGGCCTCCTAATACATTTCAACAATTAAATGTCCAAAGACAACAGGGCTCTGCAAGGGCAATGGCTCCATGCTCTTACTCAGTTCACCCTGCAAATTGCAGGAGAGCCTTTTACATGAGTGCTGGGATCGCTCCCATGCGCTAAGTGACAAAAGATGTTGTTTAAAAATTACCTTTAACTTTGACCTAAAACGCACAAGGGGAGTACAGAAACACACTACATCGATTGAAACCTATGTTAATAATATTTAGGTGAGACTATCTCAAAGTCTATAAATAATCCCTATTTTAGCATTGTTTTAAAGTCTGCTCATAAAATTCCTTTGCTGCCTCCTACTGTATTATTTAAGCGCCATTACTTAAACTCAATCATAAAACAAATGAAAAATGGGAAAGGAGAAACAATGAAAGGTCACAACTAGGCAACAGTATTCATTTCCAGAATTAGCATGTAGTTATAACAAGTCACTTTGTCTTTTTTAAAAAATACGGTGTGGAAGGGGAGGGCGTGGGCAGAAAAGGGGGTTAAGAAAACATCATTACCCTCCTTGCATAGTAAGCGTTAAACTCGTCTCCGATTCGCCGCAACTCTTGGGCGATCCGTATCTCCGGGCGCATATCTGCAGGTTCAGCCTGCCTCCTGGAAGCTGCATCAGAACAAACAAAACAAAAATCACACTGTGGTCCATGGATCACTGGGAAAGTTCCAAAGATAAGTCTCCAAAGGCAAGCCCATCTCACACACTCTTTCACGTTTCTGGGAGCTCCCTGACTTCAAGAACTACAGCCATGTATTAAAGGTTAGAGTGGCACAGTCGTCTACATAACTCTGGTTAAAGAATACGAGATATAGAATAAAATTTCCTTTTTCAAAACTGGAGATTCAGAATTGCTGAATTCATTCCGACCCATTCATACAGACTTCCATTTCAAGAAGCTACTCACAAGAAAATGGAAAATCCTGCCAAAGAAATAGGCTTGAAACATAATTATAACAGAACAATTTAGTTTTTCAGTAAAATAATCATTCTGATCTTATTACAAGGTAAAAATTCCTATATAACTTTCAAACATTATCTAAAAATATGAGGTGAAATGGCTGTCCCATTCAAAGCCAAATAAGCGAAACCCCGAGAAACCTGAACGAGTTGGTTTCTATGAAAGCAGGTACGATGATACAGACAGCTGTCTTCAGAAGGGCTACCCCAGGGCCAAAGGAAAGCATAATTGCATGTTTTGTCTCAATATTAATGCATCCAATCAAGATGAGCTCAAGTCTGCAAACACCACATGGAGAGAAAAAATGTTTTTGGGTCTAAGAGCAAAGGCATTTCTGAAAGGAGAAGAGAGAGGAGGACTGCCCTTTCATTAAGCTGTCACTAACATTCACACCCAGTACATTCATCTGTGTACTAATGAAACCATTAAAAGCCATGTGACAGCCAAAATTGAAGGAGAACAAAAATGTGAGTTGTCAAAAGATCCCATTATGCATTAGGAAGATTATATTCTCCATGTGCCACCAGGAAAGCATTACACTCAGAGGCTAACAGTTCAGTAACGTGTACAGGAAACGAGATAAAATTCTTGGATTTCCACCACTATTCACATGTAACTTACGCTAACTTACTGTAAAAACGGGCACACCGTACTCACAATTAAACACACGTATTACGTTTTCACCAGAACAAAATATGTAAAAACCTATGATAATAGGATTTTGCAATAATAAGGAACATAACTTCCTGTTTTTTTTGTTTTTGTAAAAGGCCGGTAAAACTGACACTGATTCAGAGCTCTATAAAAGCACTTAAAAGTGAACACTTTGAAGAGTTTTTGCCAATTCTTCTAAAATCTCTTGCCTCATCTTCTCTGACCCCAGCCCCTTCCCAAGTGAATTTAACAATAATCCCACAAAGGGAGGAACTGCTGTAGGAAGCCCTGGTGGAGAAGCACGAAGGCTGATGAACAGGAAACTTTTAGGATGTCAGGCATGGCCTCTGAATACAGCCAATCATACAAAATTTACTTTGATTGTACCTGTGTCACACAAATGCTTCTAACAAATCTGTAAAAAGTCTTAAAATTAGTTTTTGAACTAAACTGGGAGAAAACAAAATCTCTGGGTACATGGGATACCAGGTGATGCTGATGTCATAGTTCCTTTCCCTGGGCTTACCGCCCTTTAAAGAGCTACTCTTTTTAAGTGTTCATTCCCTGATTTAGAAGCTTTTAACAAGTCAGTTTACCCTTAGGGGAAGAAGAAAAGTGTGTTTTGTTTGGGCACCCACTGCACAAGGGTCTCATGCAATCCTCCTAAAGGAGATGCGCCTACCCATACGCACAAATGAATGGCCAGCCAGCAAGACACCATCACTCACCTCTCCTGAGCTTCAAGCTCCACCTGTTTCTCTCTACACATGACTGACAGAGAAAACTGCCTTCAACCCCGGAGTCAGAAGTGAAGAAAACACCAATTATCAAAAGGATATCTGTGAACTACAGATTGATGTTTTATAAAGTTGGCAGACTGGTAAAAATTGCAGGCCAAGTTACCAATACTTAATACATCAATGATATTCACAAATCCACTCAACAAACACAAACACTCACATGCCTGACATTGTTCTAGGAGGTGCTCTGGGTACAGCAACAACAGAGGCCATGCCCTGCTCCCACAGGGCTTACCTCCTTGTGGATTAACCGCTTGATTTCAACTAACTGCTAAATTTCTTTGGGACAAGGAGACATATATTATACTTTTTATAAGACAAAACAAAAATAACTCCCCCCATCAATTTCCCCCAACTCGTAAATAAAGTCCACTGGATTCTCTTTAACACCTTGGCTTGTGTCTGTGGTTTAGAAGCTTCCACGGCTTGTGCTTGGGCTGGCAATTGCAAACACCACCAAATACCATCAAAGGGGCAGTCTCTGTCAGAAGCCAACCTATCAAAACTAGCACTTAGTGAATACATTCAACATAGCCAGCAGGTAGGAGCTTTTAACAAGTTAGCCAATTTCAACTTATTCATCTTAAGAGATAAATGCCCTGCTGGCTTTGGCAGAAGCAAATAAGCAAATGGCCTGTTTCTTGTACAAAAAGAAAAGTTCAGTAGTTAACATTAATTAGCCTAAATAAATTCATGGATATAAACACATCCCTAAGCTCTGGCAGGGAGAAATGGAGGGTGTGTGTGTGTATGTGAGATATAGGAGGCTGTACTGTTACAAGTCCCTAAGCAACTCTGATGCAGATGGTTTCCCAACCAGACCCTCGTGGGCAAAAGGTAAGAAACCATGGCAATGCCCTGGAGCCCTGAGACATTATCTTTAGCATTTCAGAGTTAGGAGAGTTGTATTAACCAAAGATAATGGTTTAGAGACTAGGCTTATACTGGAATTGCATATACTGGAATCGGCAACAGCTACAGATTACTAAGACAGCTATCAACTGTACTTAGGTGTCGTTTTAAAAAGTTATTATGGAAATAGATACTATAAATTCACTTTGCAAAAAAGACTGATCTGTGTTGCAAAAAAGACTGATCTGTGGGGGCTACTCTAACTAGCACCTATCACTTTTTTTTTTTTTTAAAAAAAGCCAGTGTTTTTTCGAGAAGCAAATATAGTTATTTCTTGAATCTATAAACCTAAAAGTAATGGCAAACATCCTGCAATAAAACTTAGCTAGTATGCACACAGTAGCACATGGCTATGAAGACTACATGACAAAAACACTTATTTTGACTACTTTAGACCTATTTCTAGATTTTAAAAGGGTAGTTTTAATCTGTTAATACAGTGCAACATAAAGTTCAATTATTTCTTAAGTGACAAAATACCTTCTGTGGGGACAGAGGAAGCCTCTCTTTAACTTCATGACTAATTTAATGTTAGTGAGTCTCACACCACATGACATCCACCAGAACAAATGAATGGGGTCTGGAAGCCCCACAGTGGCACTGATCAGCGCGAGAATTAAGTTTTTTATTTCCTTTAGCATCGGTTTGCTTTGCCACCACGATGGCAAAGGGATCGACTGGAATGGTCTTCCAAAAGTGTGCCTGGAGCCCATGGGGTTTGGGATACAGAAATCTCCAAACGCACGTTGCTCCACCCTCACTCCTAGAATCTTACCTGGATACTCAACCCAATTCCTCCCATCCTAACATATTCGAGCTATCAAAAAGATAGCTTAGGTTGACATTTCTAGTTTATGAGGAAAGTAAGTACCAAGCATAAATATTTTATTTTGCTATCTGCAATGTGTCTGACTGTCATAAATGTTGATACCTGGTCAATAAAATGGCTTTATTTGAAATGAAAGCTCTTACTCCGTAGGAAGATCAAATTTTTAACTTGGCAATTTTATGTGAACATAAAAAATTCTTCGAAGGGGAAATTCTGATGAGGTGCATTTTTACCCACAGAAAAGGTAGTTTCAGCATTTATGAAAGTACTTCACTCCATAAACCCGGCACTAATTTTTTTTTTTTTTAAAGCACAATAAAATATAAAGTGCTCTCAAGGTAAAGCAGCTCCAAAGCCGCCATCTGCAGCAAAAGCTCCAATCCTGCAAGCAGCAGACTCAGGCAGAGGGGACTTCCGAGGCAGGTCCATGTTTTCTTTCTCTTTACTTGTTTAAAAATAAAAACCCACTAATCAAAACTTTTATAATGCAATGTGTCAGATACAAGCAATTTTTGCCAAAAGTGTGCCCGCGGAATCTTCAGACTTCTTAGAAATCATGTTTTGAAGTCCAGAACTTACTGGTAACATTATTTCCTATGGGAACATACCATGAAGCATTCTTAATCCATTTCTGGAGGAGTGGGGAGGGCGTTTTCCAACACCAAGGAACCTCAGTTGTACTCAAAGATGCATGTTTCTTAACAAACTATTCTGGCTCAGCAACAGACTACTTTTAAACTCAAAGTAATTTAAAATCTTAAAAGTTCAACAACTGAAAAATTAATACCGTGGTTAAGTGGTTGATAGTGAAATCAGGCTGGGGCTTTCACAAAGGACTTTCTGTAGCGCCAGCAGCCACGGCAGGAAATTTATTTTTTTTTAAAGAGAGATTGTCAATTCATAATGAGCTCTGTATCAGTCAGGCTAAACTTTGATTTCTCTTTAATGTCCAAGAGCTTCTACTCCAAAAGCCTCTACCCCAGTGCTCCAAGGAAATGAAGTCACATCATGACATTCTCTCTCCAAAACCCAGTCGTTCTCTGTGACGATGCCATAAAGTGACATCTAATGACTCAGGTGTGTGTACTGGGCGGCAGGGGCATGCCACACACAAGCATCCTCAACTGCGCCTCAGTCTGGGAACGAGGTTGGTGCGACCCTCATTTCCGAGGGACAGCTGCTGTTTTAGTTCCCGTCTTATCATTACTGGAGTTTCAAGTGTAGTACCAGAAACCAAATTAAAACTCACAGGAACGCTTCACTCTGTACTGTTTCCAGATGTTCAGATATCTACAAACACTCGAGTAGAATCAAGATTAGATTTTCAAGTAATCGGCGTGAATTAAGCTTTGAATCGATAGTCAACTCAGAACTGAGAGAGGATTTTACACACATAATAGAACATACTTTGTCAAAAAGTGCACATTCTGTCTGGCACTTGTGGGAAACAGCCAGGCACAGCCGGGGACTGCAGGGCTGTGAGGAGAAAGAAGGCCTGTCCTTCAGACATTGCAGGGCTGTCCACCTTTACTCTCTGGACAGATTCTGCTTTAACCACCAAAAGCAATTAAGGATCCTGTAAAGGGCCATTTCTTTGTGGAGTCTGAAACTAGCTTTTAACCAATTCCAAGAGCTACTCCAAAAATGTTTAGAGGCGACATTGCCTCTGTCTGCAGGTGGGCTCTCTGAAGCTGACATTCATTTAGAGAAATAAAAATTCCACGATGTTTATTCAACTTTGTAAGTCTCCTTCTTTAAATATCTTCAGAAATCTCTTTCTAAATTCAGAGTTGTCCAAAGCTTACAAGAGGAGGGATGCAAGAGACCAGCCCACTAATGTTTCCTTATGAGACTCACCTGTGTGATGGAACTGTTTCTAGTCCCAGTTAGCTATAAGGCAAAGGACAGCAACTGCCATCAGCATTTGCGGTAAATGCTATCAGAATAACGGTTGAAATCCTCAACTCTGATGGTTCTCGGAAATAAAATAAGCAAGAAACCAACGACACACACACACCTCCCTCCAGGTCTATTTCTCACTTGTATCATTTTATTTTTTGGCAATCCCAATCAATTCCGCTGAGCCACTCGATGAAAATAAAAGTTATGAGAAATAAAGTGACAGGATTAGTACTCAAAGTTTCCTCAATCTGTCTCCCTGGAACACATTTGTGTCAAAAGCCTGGGCAGTCACATGAATTCAAGATGGTGTTTCAAAAACAGCTGCTGGAATAAAATACTATCAATAATAAAGTTTATGAGATGAGGCCAGTGTTTTCATACTTATTCTTTCAACGTGCACTGCCCACTGCCTTTATGGGGCTATGGTCAAAAGAAACAGCTTTCATCAATTTCCACCCTGACCATTTGGAAACTGACAGTAAACCAAGGCTGTGAAGTTGGACAGAAGTCTGGAAACTACTGTTCATGAGATTTTTTCCCTCTTTCACTATTATCTGTCCCTTATAATAAAAACACAAGTCTAAAGACATTAAGATTAATGTGTTATGCCTTTTTACTCATTTCTCATTCAACATCAGAAGAACTAATTATCCATGTCACCAGAGCTGTCCCCGACACACATATTAACATATTTACTAGCAGCTGGAGACAAGCCAGGAACAAACCCAGACTGAGCTGTGTGTGATTTCTATATTCAAGGACATCCCCAGCTGAGTCATGACAGAAGCCCAGCATCTTGCACCATGTGGGAGACCTGGGCAGGGGCCCTCTAAGACTCCCAGCCTGTGTGTCCGCTTCCTGGGACAGATCCACATTTCCTAAGGCACTGCTGTGCTCGCTGAAGAACACCGAGTGCTACAAAGTTATTCCTCATAGGGAACTGAAATGTTCCCTTCTAAGCCCCACCTCAATCTTGATTCCACCCCTGTGACTATCAAGGAAATCTATGATCCCTCTCAATCACCACCCTGCTTTTCGTCAGTGAACCTGTGCCAAATCTGGTCCTAAACCAGTTCTTTCCATGTGCCTTTTATGACATCCCCTGGGAAGCCCCTTGACCACCTGGCCCCGCCTTGGTGTGCTCCTGAAATCGCTGCTCTGAATAGTGTGTGACAGTGTTCTGCCCTCGGTGTTCTGCTGGGGAAGGACACAGGACACTGAATACTGCTACTGCTCCTTAGTTTTTCTACACCAACCTTCGTTCCAGTCTGTCTCTGGGACAGCTGCAGCTCCATTTCTATAGCTTTAGATTACTTTCAGGGGATTAAAAGTGTCTGACCTGTGCCATTTTATTCTGAAAAACAAAAATAATCCCAAAACTAAGGACAGCCAAAAGAAGACCAACCCTGAACTTACTTTAGTGCAAAAACACAAACCCCTATATTTCTTCTACTGACAACGTAAACTATCCAATTTATTTCCCCATAAGAAAACTATATACAATGGTTCACTTAAGACCATTCTTTAGAATTAAAATGGTTAATTTGAAGTTACTGTAAGTTGTTTCCAGCCAAAAAACCAGATCTGGGCAACAGGGGAGGGAGATGAGAATTTAAACTAAAAATATAAGAATTTCTGATGACACAATCAGTGTGGCTTCCTCTATGAAATTTAAAACCAGTAGCAGGAAACTGGTGATTAACATCTTTTCTCCTAAACTCACATTAAGGTCTCCAGTATTCCTGTTTTCACCTCCATGATAAGAAAGACCAAGACTCAGGTCAAAAATAAGAGCAAAAACAGAATCCTAAAAAGCTACCCCTTCGGCAGTTTTTAAAACAAAAATGGAAAAAGCCTATCAATTTTATGTACACGGTTAAAACTTACAATGGTGATATACAAAGTGAAGTACAACTTAACACAGGTATGATTGCTGATAACACACTGTAGAGCTGAGACATAACGAAAGCTTCTCACTTAAAGTCACAAAAGGCAGCTGCTTCTTTTTATCCCACTTTGAATAAAAAGGAAAGCGTTTCACCTTGATTATGCTAACCACTCGAGCGGCCACTGAACTTCCCTATGAAGGGCAATTCCGAGGGAGGATCCAGTGGCCTCATCTGTAAACCACAAAAATGTTGCATAAATAAATTGTGCCATGTCTTCCCAGACAGATGACTTTTTTTTTCACAGAAGGAAAAGAACGGGAGGTAAAGTCTTCCTTAGCACAAGTGCAAGTTAAGGATGTATAGAATTCTGTGCTGAAAGACTGTGTTCTGGTGCTTTTGAAGGTCTTCCATGTGTTTGGGTTCACGCATTCCTCCTCCTCCTCCTCCCCGATGCCCCCACTTTCCAGGGCAAACACAGCTGCTACCCAGTGAGTCTGTATCCTAGACGAGAAACACACTGTGTGATACAGATAGAATTGAGATTGTTCTGGCCGGGTGCAGTGGCTCACACCCGTAATCCTAGCACTTTGGGAGACTGAGGCGGGCAGATCACTTGAGGTCAGGAGTTCGAGACCAGCCTGGCCAACATGGTGAAAACGCGTCTCTACTAAAAAAATACAAAAATTCACCAGGCGTGGTGGCACCTGCTTCTAATCCCAGCTACTCAGGAGGCTGAGGCAGGAGAATCGCGTGAACCTGGGAGGCGGAAGTTGTAGTGAGCTGAGATCGCGCCATTGCACTCCAGCTTGGGCGACAAGAGCAAAACTCCGTCTTAAAAACAAAAAACCAAAAAAAACACAAGAATCGGGATTGTTCTAACTCAATGTAGGCCAGTTCCCCTTAGGCACCAACTCCCCACACTGCTGTGACCACTGCGGAAGGGCCATGGCCCTAACACTGAGATTTCCAGGCAGGCTGAGGCATTTGCCCCAGGGTTGTTAACAGCCCTATGGGAGGACCAAGGCTGGGCTGGGTCACCTGCTGGAACCTCCCACTCCACACCTTACACTAGAGGAGCAGAGGAACGCAAAGATGAGTCAACACCGTGTACAGTGTATGCCAGGCTTTCTTTGCAGAGGACAGAGTTCTAAGCTCCAAATGAGCACACTAGTGAAATATAAGTGAAAAGAGAAGGAACTGCTGGCACTCATATATTGCATTAAATGCCAATGAGAGTATCTTTAAATCAACAAATATTGCACTCATGCTATGTATCAAACTTTTTCTTAAGTTGGTAAGTTGCTTTGACTAATTTAGTAGAATTTATGCTCAAGTATCAGTAAAAATGAGGTGTAAACTCACACATATACTAACATTGTATCTATTCAGAATTCACTACTAGACTACTTCAGGTTAACGCCTTTTTCAAGGGACCAAATAACAGACAAATCAACAAGAAAATACACTTTTAGTCTTTTCTCCACCACACTTAATCCCACAGAAAAGTAACTCACTCAACAAATGAGGTTGTTGAGCTTGGCTCACCTCAAACACCTTCGCAGATGCACGTGCCTAGGAGAAAATCAGATTCCATCCACTTAAGCCGCCTACTTTAAAAAAAAGTATCCAACCACTCCTTAAGTCTTCTATAAATTGCTAATAGTAAAATGTTTTAGGAACTGGAATGGGAAGCATGTTATGACCCAGTAATACAATATATTTTGGGGAGAAAAGGCCCTAGGGTAATTCAAATAGCTGAAATCCTTACATTGAACGTGTTTCCATTTAACACACACACTCTTATCAGCTTGAAATGATTTTTTTTTTTTTAATTTTAGCTTCAAAACCATTTCACTCCTAAGAAAGGGAAGTCCAAACTAAACCAAGCATTATGTACTGTGCAGAGGGCAGTCTGTCAGCACCAAAGACCCAAGTTCAACCTGAGGCTGCAACACTAAGCACAGCCCAGACTCATGTCCAAATCCCCAAGTTCGGTTTCCTCACTCTGCAAGCAATGTCAAGTCCCCACTGCAAGGTTTGCAGACACAGCACTTGCAGTCGACTGGCTGGCAATGACTGTGAGCGCAGATGTGTGACTGAAAGGGAGACGTGCTCCATGGGAAGCCCTCACTCCTGCCTCGTGGTCCACACAGAAAGGCAGAACAGGAGAGCTGCATGCCAGCAGCCCTGTCTCAGGGCTATTTCTCGCCACACCTGTCTTCGCAAACCACAACTCTACTCACAAATCATGTGGATCTGGTCCAAGGCAGAGAAGAGAAAATACAAAGCACATTTTGGTTTCCCAGAGGACATTGGGGGAAACAAATTCATTCTAAGCAAATACTTAAAACCACGAAGGCCTGGCCTCTTACAAACGGGTTAAACTGGGTAAACGTTGTTTATACTGACTGTTTACTTCTGCTACCTCATAGTGTGTGAAAAAAGGTTACCAAGAAGGATCCATAACTCACTCACTTAGAAATACCAAAATTTTGATTATCAATGGCCAATAGTCTGTTTAACTGCCTTCTCACTAAAGGAGTTTAATTACCTCAGGGAAAAGAAGGAAAAAGCAGTTGTAGAAGTCTTGATTTCATTCACACAATGAACACTCCTAAGGTTAAATCAACGAGCAACCAATGTACCCCTTATTCTGGGAAAAAGTACTAAGTTTGGATTGCAAGAAAAAGTACTTGAGTCTATGTCTCACGTCTCAAGACACATTTTGAATTATAGTCAAGTTTCTGCCAAATCAAATGGGCCGTCTCCAGCAGGTGTCCCCAACTCAGCCCCAATTCAGAGAGAGCTGGGGTGCGGCGGGTTTCCAGATGTCTCTCCATGATTTACCCAAGAAGCTGAGGTTCCTCTCAGGTGATGTTCGGTTCACTGGCAGGTTAGCGGTGATTCAGACCTCCTCTTCCCAACCCCTCCAGGCCAGTTTCTAGAAAAGATGTTCTTTTTTGCTTGCTTGTTTGTTCTGGGACCCAGGAGATTAGAATTGTAGTAGCATTTCCAGATGAATTCACTTCCCTAGAAGTTTCCTATACTCCTGGAACGACAACTCCTTTCCACGGAAAGCAGTACAGAGTACTTCATTACAGTCATGCTCACTAACCTGCCAGGGCTGAGGGCTCACTGAGGGGCAAGGGAAGACTGCTGTGTGAGTTTCCACCAGGCGCCTTCTGTCGATTTGCTTATGGAAAAACTCCCCATGACCCTCAGAGGTGAGCGCTATGAACTCACTTGATGGCTGAGGAAGCTGAAGCTCAGACAGACTCACTGCTCCACCCAGGTTCCATGCAGGGTGGGCAGGACTGGACCCAAAACCTGCTCCAGACCCAAGGGCAGCCTGTGGGGAAGACAGCTACCAAGAGCAACCTGCCAGTACCGAATCTCATGATCCTGCCCGATGGAGATGTTCCCTGAGAGATTACTCACTTTGCAAAAAACAAAAAGGCAGACCCCAAAAGAGTAAATTAGGGGGCAAATGTTCACCCGGAGTACTTTCGGTGATGGTATGGGACCAAAGCTTGATCAGCCTGGACAAAATGTTTACCAATGCAAAAGACATAACGGTTAACACTGAATCACACAAACAAGGTACGCATGCCCAGTGACAGGCTGCTGGGAACACCAAAGACAAAGATTAAAATTATAAAGAGCCAAAGTTTTAATAAGTATTATTTACTAAATTTGTTCTGATTATAAACATAATACTAGTTATGACAACTGCATACGTACACAAAGGCACACAGAAAAGACGACCTGTGGCCAGGAGCAGTGGCTCACACCTATAATCTCAGCACTTTGGGAGGCCGAGGCGGGCACATCACTTGAGGTCACGAGTTCGAGAACAGCCTGGCTAACATAGTGAAACCCCATCTCTACTAAAAATACAAAAATTAGCCGGGTGTGGTGGTGGGCGCCTGTAATCCCAGCTACTCGGAAGGCTGAGGCAGGACAATCACTTGAACCCGGGAGGTGGAGGGTGCAGTGAGCTGAGATCATGGCACCGCATTCCACCCTGGGTGAGAGAAAAAGGGAGAAAAGACCACCTGTAACCAGAATACAACGATACCCACTAGTGACAGTTTAATGTATTCTTATATTTTTGACATGCCAATGAACTTCTTTAATACTAAACTAGACTATCATAAATAATCTTGCAGTTTTTTAAAACTTAACTTTAGGCAAACAGGCATTTCCCCTATGCCATTATTCTTAACACCAGGAAGACAGCACCAGTCTGCCAAATAAAAAAGGGCAGAATAATGTAGATTCTCCCCTTCCATTAGAGGACCAACGATAGTCGTTTGGCTGTATAAACAATGCTGTGATGAACCCCCTTGCATGTATGTTTCTGCTAGCATTTCCTGAAAAAAAAAAAGGAAATGCTACGTATTCTGCTCTGTACCTGCAGTGCAGGGTCTGAGAGATGTGGGTGGCACAGAGCTTACATCCAGCACAGGACCAAGCCTGTGAGGTCTCCAAGGACAGGTGTTTGGCTTCTGTCCACAGTGTGATGAGACTTGCAGAGAAGGAAGGCAGTCTGAGGTCAGATGTTCCACCACAAGTCTCAGCCATTGACTGAGCAGGGACCAGAAGTGGATTAGGCTAGAAATGTCATCACATGAGGAATACATTGAGAGACTGAGGCTGGCCTAACAAAGAAGGAATGGAGACAACTTAATTCTGGTGTGGGAGGTGGAGACGGGTAGGGAGAGGTGGTGGTTCAAAGCAAGTCCTGTGACAGGCAGGATGACCACAGACATGGGGTATGTGGAGACTGGGCCAATGATCAGATTTAATGGTTTTAAAGTAGGTCAAGCAGCAAGGCATCAGAATGTACAGCATTCAACTGGCAATTAGGTGTACATCTCTAAACCTACCACAAGTACCCTAAATATAAAACAAGTCAGAATCTTTAGTAAGAAGTCCCCCCTAAGGCATGTAAAATCGGACTTGGGTTACCCAGACATTTTCAGGAGTGATGTTTGAAAGCAGCACAGAGCACGCCCTATGGGCACACCACGAGAGTCACACACAGTAGAGTTACAGCAATAGATACTATGGTTATCATCTGAAAAAGGTGGCCTGGATCACGGCTAAATCTCTTTCCATCGTTGTAAGTCTGTTATTCCATATAGAGAGTAAAAAGAAAGAGGGAAAGAAGTAACTTCTAAAATTCAGAGTAGTCTTTGCAGTCAGAGCCAATTGATACTGCTATGGTATGAATATTACATCCCCCCAAAACTCTCGCTGAAACCTAACCTTGAAGGTGATGGGTGTTAGGAGGTGGGGCCATTGGAAAGGGATTAGAGATCTCACAAAAGAGACCCCAGAGAAACCCTCACCCTTTTTATCACTCGAGGACACAGCTCGAAGGTGCCGTCTAAGTGGCCCTCACCCCACACACCAAACCTGTTTTCGTCTTGGACTTATCGCCCTCCAGAATTGTGAGAAATAAACTTCTGTTGTTTATAAGCCACCCAGTCTCAGGTATTCCTTCAGAGCAGCTCAAAGGGACTAAGACAAATAGTCACCATCAACACTTAAAGGAAGCTGTAGATCTCTAGTTCCACTAAGGCGGAGAAGCCATCTCCCCAGGTCCTTCCTCTCCCAACTGAAGACCTGAGACAGAACCCCAGACAACCCTAGACAGAACACAACGAGCAGGCCCAGGAAAACTGAAGTGGGAAATAGGACGGGCTGCTGGGGACCTCAGGACTTGAGGGATGACGGACAGGGAGTATGCCATTTTCCTCACTCCCATGTATCCTGGACAGCATGCTGCAGAAGAAACCTCCGACTGGGCCTCTCCAAGAGGCGTAGATAACAGCTCCATGGGAGGCCTCTTCTCCATTGCCAAGGGACTGAAAAGAGGGTGACCTAACAACAGAAAACCACTTCATGATTTCTGCCCTACTCCAGCCAAATAGCAATGGGAAAACCACAACACCCCTGGCAGCAGCTCCATAGCACAGCATGGCCAGAGTGGGGAGTTGATCTTCCAGCCCATCCCCAGCCCAGGGGACGCAAGGGGTGCTCTGATTCCACCACCAGATGGTGTCAGCAGGCCGATCTCCCGGATCCTGCCCGGCAGAAGCAGGCAGAGGTGATCCGGCTGCCTTGCCAGAGCAGTGTTAGTAGGACAGTTATCTAACTCCCCTCCCAGGGTAACATTAGTGGGGCTAAGCAGTGAGCAGTGAGCTAAGCCTCCACCTCTACGAAACAGCAAGGTGTGGGCACAAGGTGGGATTAGTTAGTTGACATGATATTACATACACCCACTGAACCAGACAGTGCAAAACAAGGTTCATGGGCCCACCGGCTCTCCCAGCCCTAGCCTTGGGTATCTGGGCACCCAGTGGGTACTGAGTCTCCACCCTATCTGACTAATTAAAGAGAACAAAAGAGAACTCCCCGACCCAGCATCAAAGAGGGAGAATCAGGTAATGGAAAGTGGGCCTGGCTGGCATGTTGTACCCGACTCCCCCACCCCTGGTGGTGGTGGGGGGGGCAGAGGGAAGCTGAGTTCTGGCCTCTACTCTGCAGAAACAAGGTGTGAGGCAGCCCTCTACGGTCTCCCTGCTTCCTGGTGTCAGCAGTGGCTGAGGGAGCCAAGCTTACACACCTCCCCCAACAACTGGACACAATAAAGCAGTGTGCACCGGGGCCCCTATTTTGCTTGGAAAGTACCAGCAAGGCCAAGGAGGAATCTGAACTTCCAACTTACCTAGTAGAAACAGGCAGAAATCATAGAATTGAAAAATATAATTAAACGTAAGTTTAAAAATCAGTGAATATGAGGCAAAATCAATAGAATTTACTCAATCTGAAGAGAGAGAAAATATACTGGAAAAAAATGAACAGTCTCAGGGACTTACAAGACTAACAAAAGCACTAACATTCTTATCATCAGAGTTCCAAAGGAGAGGAAGGGACTGGAAAAGTATTTGAAGACATAATGGCTGAAAACTTCCCAAACCTGGCATAAAACATGAAACTCCAGATTCAAGATGCTGAGTGCACCCTAAAAAGCATAAACCCAAAGAAACCCATGACAAGACACATCACAATTAAACTTCTTAATATAAAAGACAAAGAATCTTGAAAGCAGCCACACAGGAATGACACACAACTTAGTTGAGAACACCAATTCAAATGACAAGGGATTTCTCATCTAAAACCATAGAGGCCAGAAGAAAGTGGCATGTTTTCCAAGTACTGAAAGATACATCAACGGTGAATTCTATCTTCAGTGAAGATATCCTTCTGGACTGAAGGGGAAATAAAGACATTCCTGGAAGGAGAACTCAGAGGAGTTGTTACTAACAGACCTATCATTAAATAACTAAGGAAGTTCTCTAAACGGAAAGGAAATGACAAAAGAAGAAAGCTTAGAATTTCAGAAAGGAAAGAACATTGGAAGGGGAAACATGGGAGTGACCATTAGTAGACCAACAGTACTTTCTTAAATCATATTTGATGATTGAAGCAAAAATCACACCACCAACTCATTCAGTGCTCAATGTACGTGGAGGAAACTCAGACAATTATATTTGAAAAATGGGGCTAAACGAGCCTAAAGAAAAGTAAGGTTTCTATTCTTCAGCTCCCGTCATAGAATGCTGTGACCATTGATACCAGCAGACTTAGAATATATATTCCACACATACACTGTAATACCTGGAACAACCACTAAAATGATACAGAGCACTATATTTTAAAACGCCACAAACAAATCAAAATGAAATCCTAGAAAATGTTTGCATAACCCACAGGAAGGTTAAAAAACAAAAAAAGAAACAAAGAACAGAGGAAACAGAAGACAAATAATAAAAAGGCATTTAGACTTATATATCTTATGTTAAATGTAAATGGTCTAGACCATGTAAGAGACAGATTTGGCAGACCAGATAAAACAGGTTCATCTAAAGACATGCCATATATAAAAAACTTACCTCAAATACAACACATGCAGACTGAAAGTGAAAGGATGGAAAAAGGTAATACTATGTTAACATTAATACATTAATGTTAAAAAAGCAGAAGTGCTACCAATACCAAATAAAGTACATTTTACAGCAATGATAGAAGATTGGATCCAACATGAAGACATTTTAAATGTGTAAACTCCAAACAACAGCACCTCAAAAGACATGAAGCAAACTCTGATAGAGCTGAAAGGAAACAGCTGGAGATTTCAGCACCACATTCTCAGCAACTGACAGAACAAGACAGTAAAATCAGCAAGGAGAGACAAGAACTGAACAACACAACCAACCAATAAGATCTGAATGATGTATATATAACGAACACTCTACCCAACAGCAGCAGAATACAGATTTTTTTTCAAGTACCCATGCAGCATGGATCAGTCACCAGAAGACCATATCCTGGGCTATAAAACAAATCTCGACACATTTGTAAAACTGAAATAGTATCAATTTGCTCTCTGACCATAATAGAATCAGAAAGAAAACAGTAACAGAAAACAGGACAGTCTCCACAGATTTGGGAAAAAAACACACTTCTAAATAACCTAGGGTCAAAGAGGAGGTCTCAAAGGAAATTTAAAAATATATAGAGAGAACTCAATGAAAATGAAAACACAACATACCAAAACACATGGGATGCAGCTAGGTAGTGGTGAAAAGCAAACTTCTAGCGCTGAATAAATGCTTACATTAGAAAAGGGAAAGGGTTAGGTAAGACTCCACCACCTCTGGTCCTGAGACATGGCCCCTGGGTTTGTGGATGGCAGTTCCAAGGTGAATGGACAGCATGCTGTTTGGAAGGCTGCCGTTCTAATTGAAGAAAATCATTTTGCTTTTGAGTTGTTTATAGCTTATAATTGAGTAAAGCATACTTTCGTAAGCAAAATTTACCTTTCTCTCTGAGTTCTCCAAAATTTGGAAACTACTCATGAGTATTCTTATTTTATGGCAATATAGTTATTTGCATAAGTTCAGTAAGAATCTGTTTTCTTTTGTAACAGTCACCAAAATAGACCATATCCTGAGCTACAAAACAAACCTTGACACATTTAAAAGAACTAAAATTGTACAGAGTATGTTCTATATGCAATTGGACACATGGGTTGTTTTACCAAGGCTTTAACTGAATGGAATATTTTCAGATATGACCAGACTGCTTTAAAGAATAAAAAGCCCCTTGAAAAGACAGGCCTGGTACCTGTCTACACAGCTCCCTTACAAGGTTCCTGACCTTCGATAAGCAAAGAATGTCATTTTCCGACAGGCCCAGGAACCTCAAGATACTTTGGGACCTCGAGGAGAACGGAATTCACCCGATTTGTAGGTATTACAAGCAATGTTTGGCGGCAAATTTTCAGCTTGGCTTTGCCTGGAGGCTTCTAAAAGTCCAATCTGAGATTTCTTATGAAAAAATTCCAGCAAAGCCAACTTAAAAAGAGCCTACATGGCCAATCACTTTTCTTGCTGCACTTTAGGCAAATAATCAGGCTAAGTATAATGAGACTAACATGTATTTTGCAAATAAACTGGTCCTTGATAGGAATGGGGAAACTGGAGAGAAAAAAATATGCTCCAAAGAAAACTATAATACCTGTTATCAGATTCTAGCCCTAACCATTATTTTTGAGTTTTCATTACTTGCCTACAATTCAAACTGCATCCTGAATTATTTCCTAGCTACAAGTCTCTAAAGAACTGAGTTCTAATTTTCTTCATGTTCTTTTTCATTATAATCCTTGTGTGGATATTAACAGTATTTATCTCGTTTTGCTTCTTCCGAGAAAACCAGAATCAAGGCATTCTGAGGACTGCAAATGATTAGTCAAAGCCTGAGAATCTCCCTCATTTGGAATCCCACTGTGCCCAATCTATTTTTCCATTGCCAAGGCACTACTGGTAAAGCTATACAAAGTGAAGCACACCCACTAAAGGCTCAGGGACCATGGCAGGAGAGCAAGGCACATGAGACTGTAAAAGCCAGACTGGGGGCTGGAGTGTGGAGGCCAAACAACTCCATCTTGGATGCTAATCTGCTGTGTTGACTTCTGATTAACCCTGGTTTTGGGAATGCCTCCAAGATTTCTATTTTATCTACTGTTCCTTGGGTACGGGCATGTACTTACCATCAATCCTGTCCTTAGTTTCATATTATCTTACCATAAATCCTGCCCTTAAGCAACTGTCCTATACATCCCTTCTGAAGCATATACACCCTTTCCCTATGGCACATAAGCCCTGGGTCTGGAGGGTAACCATGCAGGGATCTACCATCTCATCTTGAGGCTGCCCGAGATAGTGTTTCTGTTTGTAAATACGTATTAAATGTTTCCTTCTGAGAAAACAGTAAGAAGAAAAGAGAGGAGGAAAGGTCTCAAAACACTATTCCAAGTTTCCATCTCAAGAAACTAGGAAAAGAACCTACCTAGCACAAAGCAAGCACGAGGAAATAATAAACAATAAAATTAATAATAAGAAAGTAGAGAAAAACCAGTGGAACAAAAAACTGGTTTAAAAAAAATCAAAACTGATAAACTTTTAGAAAGACTGATAGAGATTAAAAAAACACAAATTACCAGTATCAGAAATGAAGCAGGAGTTACCACAACAGATCCTGCATCCATTAAAAATATGGGAGTACTACAAATGCTTTTCACATTCATAAATTCAACAACTTAGAAGAAATGGACCAATTCCTCAAAAGCTACAAACTATCAAAACTCAACTGAGAAGAAACAGACAACCTGAACAGTCCTACAAAAACTAAGAAAAAAATAAATATATAATCTAAATGCCCCCTGCCACCCCCCCAAAAAATATCCTGGCCTAGATGGTTTCACTACAGAATTCTACATTGAGAGAAGAATCAATATCAATTTTACACAATCTCTTCCTGAAAATAAAAGAGGGAACCCTTCCTAACTAAGGTCCTGATATAAAAACCAGACAGTCTTAAAACAACAGACACCTCTCAAGAACTTAGGCGCAAATACTCTAAACAAAATATCAACAAATTCAATCCAGCAGTGCATGAAAAGAATTACAGACCCTGCCCAGGCAGGATTTGTCTCAGACATCCAAGAGAGACTTAACGTTGCAAATCAATGGAATGCCCCATATCAACAGGTTAACATAAATTAACATCAGGGGCTCACATCAACGGATACAGAAACATTTTACAAAACCTAACACCATCTATTTATGACAAAAACTCTCAGCATTCTGGGAATACAGGTTAAAACTTTCTCATTCTTTTTAAGAGCACTCATATAAAACCTACACTTAGCATCATATTTAATGATTAAAAACAGAAAGCTTTCCCCCTAAGACTGGGGATAGGGTATGGACGTTTGCTCTCACCACTCCCAGTCAACACAAACACGAGAAGTTCTAGCTAGTGCAACCGGGCAAGAAAATGAATTACACAGATCAGAAAGAAGATATAAAACTGTCCCTATTTGCACATCACATAACTATACAGATCTCCCAGGAAATCTATGAAAAACTCTTGGAATTAAGGAGTTCAGCAAACTACACAACAGAAGACCAACACACAAAAATCAATTGTATTTCTATATACTAAAACTGAACACACAGATGCTAAAAGTAGGCCCAGGCATGGTGGCTCAGGCCTGTAATCCCAGCACTTCGGGAGGCCAAGGCGGGCCAATCACTTGAGGTCAGGAGTTCGAGACCAGCCTGGCCAACGTGGCGAAACCCATCTCTACTAAAAATACAAAAATTAGCTGGGTGTGGTGGTGCGTGCCTGTAATCCCAGCTACTTGGGAGGCTGAGGCAGGAGAACCGCTTGAACTTGGGAGTTGGAGGTTGCAGTGAGCCAAGATAGTACCAGTGCACTCCAGCTTGGGCAACAGAGTGAGACTGTCTCAAAAACAAACAAACACACACAAAAACGAGAAGTAAAAGTACAATAAATACTTCTAATCCTCCCTGAGTTCCAGCTGTGCCAGGGCCTTGCCAGAACATGCAAACACAGTGTCCTTCAACAGGTGAATAGTTAAGCAAACTGTGGTGCATCATCTATGGAATACTATTCAGCAATAAAAAACAAGGCACTATTGTTACGCAACATCTCTGATTAATTTCAAGGGAATTATGCTGAGTGAAAAAAGCCAATCTCAAAAGGTTACATTCAGTATGATTATACTTATACAGCATCCTTGAAATGACAAAAGTACAGATATGTAGATCAGATGAGTGGTTATCAGGGGCAAGGAAGAGACAAAAAGGTGGCTGTGGCTATAAAAAGGTATCATGAGAAATCCTTGTGGTGGAGTTGCTCTGTAACTTGACTGTGGTGTTGGCCATACAAACCTACACATTTGATAAAACTGAATAGAAGTAAACACTCACAGACACATGAAATGGACTGCATGTGAAACTGATGAAATCTCAATACGGTAGATGGATTCTGTTAATGTAAAATTGCTGGTTGTGACAGCATACTATAATTCGGCAAGATGTTACCACTACAGGAAACTGGGTGAATGGCATATACGATTTCTTTGCATTATTTCCTATAAATGTATGGGAATCTATAATTATCTGAAAAAAAATTGTTTTAAGATGCAAATTTAAAATTGGGTAACTAACAATTAATGTGTTTGGAACTGGTAAAGCAGAATATCGTTCTCTTCTAGCACTTTCTCTTCCCACTTAGGACCTAAAAAGTTTCCTTATTTCTCTTGGTGTCAAAGAAGCGACTATGGGGTTTCAGAAACAGAGCTGGGACTCCCTCAAAGACACCTCTATTGCGAGGCTCCAGGCAGCCTGGAGGTGCTGAGGAAGCATGTGCTCTACCATCTACTTTTTGAAGTCCAAATATACCATGGAGTTTAAAGAGGTAAAACAAAACTCCATATTTGCCTGGAGAATGCCGCTGTTTACAATGCTCATTTAATGTTTAAAATGCTCACAAGATTCGGCTGATCACTTTCATTCTCTTAGGTCAACCAAATAACCCAAGGAGTAAGCTTCTTGGAAGTGATGTGCCCTGAGTGGGAAAAGTCAAGTCTTGCTTGCTAGAGCAGCACTGCACACTCCAGCTCCTCTATCTGTGAGGCCAGCCTGTTGAGATGATACAGAACACCAGCCACAGATCGAATTTTGCATTTTTCTAGTAGCCACGTTTAAAAAGGTAGAAAGAAACAGAGAAAGTCAATATTAAAATACATTTTATTTAATCACCGATGAGCATGATGCTCAAGGAAGAGGGAGAGAGGTGGCTGTGCTTATAAAAAGGTATCATGAGAAATCCTTGTGGTTGAGTTGTTCTGTATCTTGACTGTGGTGGTGGCCATACAAATCTAAGCCAGTAAATATAAATCCAAACCACAATGAACTATCACCTATATCCTCTAGGATGACTACTGTTAAAATAAAAAAAAAAAGTGTTGGTGAGTATGTGGAGACATTGGAACCCTTGTGCCCTGTTGGTGGGAATGTAAAATGGCACAGCCTCTATGGAGAACAGCATGATGGTTCCCCCAAAAATTAAAAATAGAATTACCATATGATCTGGCAATTCCACTTCCAAGTATATATCCAAAAAACTTCAAAGCAGAACCCCCAAAAGATATTTGCATACCTGTGTTCATAGCAGCACTACTCACAACAGCCAAAAAGCGGAAGCAACCCAAGTGTCCCTGATAACTGAATGGATCCACGAAATATGTGATATACACACACTGGAACAACCTTCAGCCTTAAAAAGGAAGGAAATTCTGACATTCTGCAAGATAAATAAACCCTGATGACATTATGCTAAGTGAAATAAGCTCGTTATAGAAGGGCAAATACTGTATAAATTTCACTGATATAAGGTACCTGAAGTTGTCAAATTGATAACAGAAAATAGAATGATGGTTGTCAGAAGCTGGGGGGAGGGAGAAATGGGGAGTTATTTAATGAGTACGGAGTTTCTGTTTTACAAGGTGAAGAAGTTTTGGAGATTGGCTGCACAACAAAATGAGTGACCTGAACACTACTGAACAGTACACTTAGAAATAAATCGTTTAGGTGGTAAATTTTATGCTTTGTGTTTTTTTAACTGCAATACAAGTTTATATTACATTTAACCTATATATTTAAAATACCATTTCAACATGTAACCCATATGAAAACAATTAAACTATTTTGCATTCTTTTTTATTTCCTCAAAATCCAGTGTGTATCAACACTGACAGCACAACTCAGTTCAGACTAGTCCTATGTCAAGTGCTTAATGCTGTGCGTGGCTTCCCTGCTGTGCAGTGCTGAGCTAGACCTTAGCTATCACCACTATGTGGCAATCCTTACAGCTAGATCCAGGTAATTAAAAACATTTTGGCGGAGCAGAGGTCAGGATCTTTTTCTTGCTACCTGCCTTCTTAAACTATTTGTCCTCAGTTAAAAACTGCTCCTTGGAAAGGCTAACAGGCAGAGGTGGATTGACCCGCAACATCTCCTGGGCTTCTCCTCTTTGTCAGGCACTCGCTAGCATCTGCAGGACATTATTCCCCGCCCAGGGAGCTCACAAACTAAAGGAGGGGTCAGACAATTACCAGCTATAAGAGAAGTACCCACAAGACACTGAGGAAAAAAAAAAGAAGAAGAAAGCCATTAACTCCCATCTGTGAATTCCGATGTGCCAGGGAACAAGTATAAAATTGAAGACATTTACTAACATGACACTAGGGAGCATTCCTCCATATCCTAACTTTTCTCAACTCTTATTTTCAATCGTACCGACTACACTTTAGTGCACTGACTACGCTTTAATTTGCATTAAAAACACATATGGCATAAAACACTCATCCAAAAAGGCACTCAGTAAACCGACACATGTGAGTGATTTTGATAAAAATAATCAGTTATTCACTAAGGTATCATTTCTCAAGTTAATCCTCCCAGAGTGTAAGGAGACTAAAATTGAGGAAAAGTGAAAAAACTGCATCTGTTGCCCAACAGATAAATATATTCCTTGATTCCTTGAATCTGTCTTCAGAAAAATCAGAGACATAAAGGAAAATATGAAAATAGTATTAATACACGTAATTACTATACATTCCTCACAGGACTTTACTTTCTCATTAGAACAAAGATGCAAAAACAAAACTTCAAGACACACTGATGTCTAACCCAAGTTGCTGAGCAAAAAACTGCTTTGTGGCTAAAGGAGCCCCTGGCTAAGGCGAACCTCTTTTTAACCTCACATTTGTGTTCCACTAGTTCAAACCAATCATAATGACTTCTTTGTGAAAAATGTATTTTGCAATAAATTATCAAAAGCTTCATTGAAGAACTTCATGGATAGGGTTGAGTAAAGAATACTAAACAATGTCAAGAGAACCACTTATGAACTCAGCATTATTTCAGTGGTCTTCAGGCATGAACTAAGACTGTAGAATGTCCACAGAAAATTATGGACTACACAAATTGCAAATTTTATGCTTCAATTTAAGAAACTCACATCTGGCTAAGTTCTTTCCTCCCCCAACCACAACTCATCCTCTTCCAAAACAAATCTCCCAAAAACTTAACACTGAAAATTTACCTCGGGACATTAACTTTAAACCAAACTCCTTGTAACTTCTCAGTTAATCCTATGCATTAAACTCCATCACACCATCTACTGAAATGTAGCTAGTACTATAAAATTATACCTCAGGATCCACTACTTTACTTCACAGGTATAACCATTAACTGTGCATAATTATTTAGATTATGATCTTTGAAGCCCTATATCTTTCATCTCAAGTAACAGTGCTTAACTTATAATTAGCTTGTAAAATAGTATTTATCACCAAAAAAAGCATTCATGCCTGTCTTTACATTAAAAAATATACTATCTCACCCACTATTCCCAGTTCCAGGGAAGGAGAAACTATTTCCATGCATTAACCTACCATCTACAGAGACCAATGTATGCATTTTGCTTGAAAGGGACCTGGTTAGAGAAAATAGCTCAATAACCACAAGTGTGAAGCTTTTGTTGTGAAAGTGTGAAAAGCTAATAGCTTCCAGAAGGTCTTTAAAGTACATGTGTTTCAGGATACACACCATAAAGCCCTTTTTAACTCATTTAGTAAGCAAGGATGTTATAGTAAGCAAGAATGATCACATATATGGGGGAGCATTTTCATGAGTAGAACAAAAACTATAAGCACCAAGAACTTCTAAGGCCGAAATGAGTTCACGAGTAGTAGTAACAGCAATAATAAAACTTCCAGCTCCTTTCCCTAAGGAGGGGCCCTAAAAAAGTACCTCCTGGCATTTGGCAGGAGATGTGCAGCCAACATGTGTAGCTGCTGGGATGTTTGTCATTTCTGCCCACCACTTCACAGGTGTGCCCAACCTCTGACAAGTGACCACCACTCTGAGGTTCTTTCCAATTCTGTAACGTGGGCAAACACCTGCCCGATTTACCTCACTGAAGCCTATGAAAACAGAGCTAGATGGTATTTAGAAATGTCATTTTGTTCCAGTGTCTACTTTGATGGGTTTGTTATGTTAGCCTTCATCATGAAGTACAATAATAGACTCTGTACTGGATTTCCTAATTGATAACTTTACCGACTTACTTCTATCTTGCTCATGAATGGCAAGCTAATCTCGACGAATGGTCAATGTGATTGACTCCTGATCAAGACATGAACCTTTTCCATTGGTGGGCAACAGCAAGTTGATCAACACAGACTCAGACCCTCACGAGGGTTACCCAAAGTATGCACCCAAAGTCACATGCTGGAGGTTCAAGGGCCACATCAAGTCTGCAGATGTTTCTTTTCAGCTTGTACAATGTTTTCAAAATCTAAATTAGCTGTCAATGTTGAAACAGGGTATCTGGCATCAATTTTGCATTCCTGGGTTATCTTGCAATATAGGAAAAACCCACCCTGAGACCACATGTCCTCACAGCCACAATTAGGCATGGCCCAAACATAGAAGGGGCAAATACTCTCCAATTCACCAGTCTCCACCAGCTCAGTTCCTTCCATGATTTTGCTGCGGGCCTCTGTGGTATTTATGTTAGCCACTCTTGGTTCAAACCCTACAACTGCCTTTAACCCCTGAAATAAAAACCGACAACCTAATCTGATTAGCACTATGTCCAAACCCTCTGAGCAAGAAGTGTACAGAGGAATTTAAGCAGAAAACAAACCATTTTCATGGTTCTATGTTGGTACTGCTTTCACGAACTCGTTCATTTTTTTAAAAGTGCCGTTTTCAAAAATGATTGTCATCTTTTTTTACACTTTTGATTATTAAGCTATTTTCTGTAAACGATGAGTTCCCTTTCAAGCAAAATGTCATTACTATGTAAAGCCTGGTGGTTAAAACATGTCGTGGTAACACACTTTTGCTTAATGAAGGCAGACCTGAGAGCTAATGTTTGGACCTCAACTCATCACTGCCACAAAAGTTAGTAACTTTGTAAAAATGTTGGCTTGGGCCATGCGTGGTGGCTCACGTCTGTAATCCCAGCACTTTGGGAGGCTGAGACAGACAGATTACAAGGTCAGGAGATTGAGACTATCATGGCTAACACAGTGAAACCCCATCTCTACCAAAAATACAAAAAATTAGCTGGGCGTGGTGGCACGTGCCTGTAGTCCCAGCTACTCGGGAGACTGAGGCAAGAGAATTGCTTGAACCCGGGAGGTGGAGGTTGCAGTGAGCTGAGATTGCACTACTGCACTCCAGCCTGGGCGACAGAGCAAGACGCGTCTCAAAAAAAGTTGGTTGATAGTTTGACACATCCTCCATTCCCATCAAAACGTAGAATAAATCAGTTATGGGATTTTAAAAGGGGATTTAAAATGCCACACACAGTCTTCAAGCAGATTCAACCATCCACACGTCAACTGCCTCTTACCCAGGCATTGCTTACCCATTGCACTGAGATAGTGGTTGAAGGCCTGGCAAGGAGGACTTGGGGTTTGTGTTGATTTGTCACAACTCATGGGTGCTGGGCTCCTGTCTGTGTCAAAAGAGAAATACCCACTGGAGGATCGAGACAGCAGGGAGGATCTTCTCATAAAGATGAAAAGCGGGGATCTGGTAGCAAAAGGGCCAGGGCTGGCCGGTGGGGCCAGCGGGCCCTGAGGGCTGCCGTGGGGGCAGCTGTCCCCTTCACCTCCGTGATTGCCTTCGGGATTACCTTGTGGCTCTGTCTGTAGGGAGGTAGGGGCCCCAGGTCTGAGCTGGGGAGGCCTCTCCGCAGGCTGCAATTGTCTACCTTCTCGGTCACACTCAGAACTTACATCAGAAGGTTGCTTTGCCATTTGGTCTTTTTTTCTGCAAGTAAAACAAAAACTAAGATTATTTTAAGCAAAAAAAAAAAAAAGAATAAATCAGCTCTTAGGGTTAATCCCAAATACTTTATGTTCTATACTTTTCCGACAATCTCCCAAATAAAAAAATTGCACATAAAATAATAAAGGTATAATTTTTTTTTGGTAGAAGGTGGGATTAAACTTCGTACCCCCAAACAAAATACAGTAACAATGTCAACAGCTTGCGGAACTGGTGCACACACACGCGCGTTTCCAGAAAAGTAGTTAATCTGAAGTCTATTCGCGTGTGCTCTTTGCCCAGGACGGACTTGGATAAGTCAGAAACTCCCAGCGGCTCTGACTTCCCGGCGTTAGGTAGGACGCTGGAGCATAGGAGCGGGCGCAGACGCAGCGATTGCAGGCGGCTGGCCGCGTTCCCTGCTCCGGCCCCATTGTTTGCCGAAAATGCTGAGGGCAGCAAGTCTGGGGAAGGTTTGGCAGCGGCCGTCAGTCGTAGTAAGTGCGTCACAATAGAGTTTGTAACTCCAGCGCGGCTCGGCCCGGCTCTGGCGCTCTCTCCGCCCGTGGTCCCTCCCTCCCGCGGTTCCTCCCTCCCGCTCCCGTACCGCGCGCCGCACCGAACCAGACAGAACTTCTCTGAGGTGCAGCGGCACCGTTAGGTGCACACCCCTAATTGGAGGGGGGGGGGGAAGAAGCCAACCCCTGCAAAGTCTCCAACTAGGTCCGCAGCCTAGGCGACACCGGTGCGCACCCCCTTCATCCCACAGACCCTCCCCTCAGAAGGCAATCAAGCCGAAACTCACGTCCGCGCCTTCCCTTCAGAGCGTAGCGTCCGGGCCCGCGCCCGGGCCCCGGGGCGTCTGGCCCGCGCTCTTCGCCGACCCGGCGCCCCCTGACCGTCACCACGAAGGCAGCGCAGGAAACAAAGCTCTGGACTTGGGTTCAGAGTACCCGGCGCAGCGCACAGCCCGCGCCTACCCGCCAGCCCGCCGCCGCACTCCGCCGGGCAGCCGAGGGCTCCGCACGCCGCGCCTCTGGCCCGCGCTGCCCCGGCCGCAGCCGCCGGGAACATCCTCCGCCTCCTCCCGCTCCTCCCCTTGCGCTCTGCGCCCGCCGCCGCCGCCGGCACCGCCGACCTCCCCGCGCCGCTGGCGCCGGGTGCCCGCGCTCCCAATTGGTCCGCGCGCGGTCGCTCCGCGCCGCAGCCAATCGGCAGCCGCGGTGGGGGCGGCGCCTACGGGTCAGGCCGCCAAAGGCGAGGCGATTGTTGACAAACTCGCCTCCGAGCGCAGCTAGGGCAGTGGTCGTGGGGGCGGCGGCAGCTTCGCCGGAGGATTTGGGGATCGGCTGGCCCGACTACTTTGCCCATCCCTGTGCTCCTTCCAGACACAAGCCTTAGCAGCTCACGCCGCACTGGACAGCCAGTCACCTGAAGACAAAGCAGGGCTTGCGCCGCGCCCGGACCCGCAGGGCCATCGCCAGGCCCAGTCCTTCTCGCCACTTGTCCTTGTTTTGGCCCGTCGGGGGCAGACCCCAACGGCCGTCACCGCCCTGACTGCGGCAATTATTCTCCTCCAACAACTTCCTCTCTCTTTCTCCTGGTGCGCCGCAGACACGAGTCAAAGCCGAAGAGCCACCCCTGGCCACGGACGCGCACGTCCGCGACCATCGAGTAAATCCACATCCTCCGCCCTGGCGTCCGTCGGGCCCTCCACCAGCAGCGCCAACCCTGGGGCAACAGGTCCCAGAGGGCACGGCGCCGCTAGCCTGCACCACGAACCGGGTCGGGTGTGCTCGGGCACGCGTGAGCCGCTAAGATAGCCTGGCCCCAGGGACCGCGCAGGTTCTGCTGGCCGCGGCTAGTCCCCTGCGCGGTCCAGGTGGTCAGGGGAGGACCTAGATCTCTCGCTGTCAGTGGATCGTGTGGATGGCACTGTCCGCAAGACTCCTGCAGAGCAAGCAGGGGCCCCAGGTACGCTTGAGAAACCGAATGCAACAGCGGCCCCGAAACCTTGGCCTGAATGAGTAAAAGGAAAAGCCCTGTCTCGTCAGTTAAATCACCACCGCAGTTCCGCAAATCCTCCGCAACAGGCCCGCGCGCCCAAAAAAACCAAGACGCGAAACACGCTCTCACTGCGCGGCCGCTACCGTTGGGGCGCCGGAGCCGGCGGCGAGACTTTCCGGCTGGGCGCAAAGCCGGGTACTACGAGCCGGTCCTCAGCTCCCAGGCCGGTGCCGAAAAGCACGCGCTGCCTCTCCTCCTCCCCGGACGTGCGACCCTTCCCCAGGCCCGCGCGAAGCATCCCGGCCCAAGCCACTTGGCCAAGAGCCCGCAGGCTCCGCGCGAACGACCTTTCTCTAAAGAGAACCTGCCCGAGGGAACCCGACCCACATGGATCCCCACCTCCCGCCGGCGACAAGCGGGGCCGATGCTAGCGTCTCCGCTCGCACGTGCACGGGAAGCGGGCAGTAGGTGGTGGCGTTCGGGCTCCAGCGCTAGTCTTACATCGGTGCCAGGCCCGCACCGCGGGATTTGGAGGTATTTACCTTGCGTTTTTCAGTCCGAGAGTCAGAGTTAGACATTTGGGGGAACAAGGGCCAAGGGAAGGGCGCCGAGGCGGTGGCGGCGGGAACTCAGCAAACCGAATACCCCGATGATGCGATCGCAGTGTGGCAGGGTTCGCAGGGTGACTGCAAGAATCGACTGGTGGCAGTGGCGGCGGCGGCGGCGGCAGCGGGCTGGACGCAGACCTCCAACAAACTGCAGACCCGGCGGCGGCGCAGAGCGAAGTGAAACCTGCGCTGCCTTGCAGCCCAGCTCTGGCTGGCGGCCCCGCTCCTGCGCCCAATCACTGCGGACCCCGCCCCCGCTAGGTCCCGCCCCGGCGCGCGGGCTGGCAAGCTCCGCCTCCTCGGCGCCTAGGCCGCCGGCGCGTGCAGGCTCGGACAGGTAAAGGCGGGGGTGGCCCCGTTGGGTTGCCTCCCGCGCGCGCCGCCGTCCCTGGCGTGTTTACCGGAGTGACTCTGCCTGCTGGCGGCCATGTGCGCGCCCATCCCCCACCCCGAAGTGTACCCTGGCCTCCCGCTCACCTCCCCCAACCCTGTGGCGGCCGCGGCGTGCGCGGCACAGAGGGGGCGCTCCGGTCACAGCCTCCGCTGGCCGGGCCCGCTGTGGAAAGTCTCAGGAGGTGCCCTGCGCCCTCACTGTGCCCTGAGTTTCTAAGCCGCTCTGGGGCAGGCGCGGGGACTGGGTCGGTCGTCGGGAAGGCGCGGGGCGAGGTCTTTGAGCTCGCCCGCTCTGAGGGTCCCTGGCGCCGGGCGAGACGCGGATCAGCTGGCTGCGCATCTTCCTCGCCCCAGCCTCTCGCGGGACTCAGGCACGCCCCTCCTGCCACCCCGCAGGGGCTCTCCAGCTTTTCTTCCGCGCCCAGTCTCCCTAAGAGACAGAGCCCGTGGGGGCAGGACGTGCCCAGAAAATGGCCAGGCGCGGTCCCAGTGGGCGTCTTCACCGCCTCCTGGGTGAGGGCGGGAGGCATGTCAGCAGAGCAGGTAAAATAGGGAAATGAAAAAGGCACTCAGAAAAAAAAAAATCCTTTTAGGAAAAACAAACACAAAAAACCGAGGTGAGTGGCGGCCTCCAAGTGAGAGAACGTTGCGCACTACATTCGGCTAGGACCCCCAAGATTTGCTGGGCTCGCAGATTACCTCGTAGGAGCTGTCCCTGGACGGGATGAGGCCAGTGAAGGCAGAACGGCTGAGTTCGGGACGCGGTGTGGGAGCGCAAAATACCCTGTTCCTCCTCCCCGCGCGGTCCCCCCCCCACCCATTCCCTTTCCTCCTTGGAGTCGGCGGCACCACACTCTCTGCCTCCCAGGAGACCAAACTCCACGCCGCCTCTCCAGTCCTCAGAGTCTGCACCCGGCTCTGCTCTCCCAACGCGTGGCTGGTGCCCCCAACCCCGGCCCTCCTGTCTGCTCCTCGCGCGCCTCAGTTCCCCAGCCCTGGCTTCTAGATCACGGCAGCGGGGATGTGGGAGGTGGATCGGGAAATGGAGCATCCCGAAGGTGAGGTCAGGCTAGATGGATTAAGAAAACTCTGTAAAGGGACCACCCTACCCACCAGCGCAGCCAGCGGGGAGAAGGAAGGGGCCTTGTCGTAGAGCAGCAAGTGAGGAGGTGCTGTCCTGCCGTCCGGCCACTTGGATCAGTTTTTAAATTCATAAGCGCTTCTGTAACGTCAGTGGGACACAGCACAACCTCAGGCCAAAGTCTCAGCGCATTTTCGGGTGAATTCTGAGCGAGGTGCAGGAGGCCTTGCGTTCCCGGAGTCGCTGGAGGACGCGCGTCGGGCCCCGCCCAGTTATTTCGCTGCAAGAGGGAAAAGGCACGGGCGTGGACACGGCTAAGTAGACTCGGAGGCCAGAGATCTGTCCTAACGGGGCCTCGAAGTTCCTACTGCGGGCGAACTTTGCTCTTCGGCCGTCCGGCGTCGCAACTGGGGAGAAGCAACGCGACCTGCCGTTTGGGCTGAGAGCCTGAAGGTAGCCGAACGCCGCAATGCTCCGCGCTCCCCGCGGGGTCGGGCGACTCAGACAGGGACCGGAAAAGAACCACGCAGAAGAAAGCCCTATTTCTTGTCGTCTGTTCCTGTGCAGCCTTGCAGCCTTGCAGCTTCGCCGCCCCCGCGTCGCTCGCTCTCGCGACCCTGTGAACACTTTGAAAAACAAGAGAGTCGGGGGGAAGCAACGGGCTAAGTGCTCCTATTTGGGGCACTAAAAGGAAGCTGGCCAGAGGTGGCGGGTTCATATGTCCCCCGAGACCCAGGCCGCGTCAGGGGCCTCGAGCCCTTGCAGCCTTCTCCCGCGGCGTCGGGAGGTCCTCCCGGAACTGGGCCAGAGCGCAGAGAACGCAGAGACGGGCCCATGGGTTTTAGGTCACCTCCCTCGCAGTGGACGCGGGCAGAGCGGTGCCAAGAGACGTGGAGGGAGGGAGAAGGGAGGATGATTTGGACTGAAAGAAACAAGAATGAAGTCGGGCAGCTGGGATCTGAGAAATGGGAAATCCATGGCCCTTGCCCGGGACCACAGGCGGTGCCGTCGTCTCGCCTAGTTCCGAAATTGCCCAGGCCCGCCTCCCCGCCGTCTGCAAGCAGCGAGAATGACTTCCACATCGCTTAATTTCTTTATTAAACTTTTCACCTATGCTCTTCTAAAGGACAGATTACAGCGTCAGATGGTAAAAATGTTTTCCGCGCCTTGTCTTGCTGTACGGAAACCGCCGGCCTGGAAGGACATGCCGAGTTCTTGTTTTGCCGAGAGCAAAACTCTAGGCTCTCATTTCCTTCTCCCAGTCCGTGCGTTTCCTTACAGAGCCCCAGAGCGTCTGATTCACTGAAAAAGCATCACTTGCTGAACCGAACCTTTTTGCCCGCTCACGGAAAGAGTGGAGCTTTTTTCTTTTGTCTAAGAGTGTTTGCTTTTTTTTTTTTCTTTCACTCGGCACCACAGTTTTTCTAAATCACTGGGAATGTGAGTCACCGCTAACAGCAGGAGACCTTTGGCGGCACCCGGCTGTGGGGCGCGCTCGCAGCGGGGAGCCCACCCTGATTGTCTAGGGGATCGGGCACAGAAGTTGGGAGAGGTTGCAGTCAGGCCAGGCTGGATTTCAGGGAAAGGGCACAGAGATCCAGCGCACTAGGCGACCGTCTTGATCTGTTTTCTAGCAGCCAGCGGCGCGCCTCGCCAGCCTCGGCGGGACCTTCGCTTTGCCACCAAAATCCCCCCGGCCTCGGCCACAGCTCCGGGCGTCAGTGGAGCGAGCGTCGTGGCAGCTGCAGGCGGGTCACCACACTTCCCGCCACACCCGTTAGAGCTTGGCTCCCAGCTTGGGCCGCTGGGAGCGCGCCCCTTCCCGTGGCAGCGGCTGGCAGCGGTGCAGGGTAGAAAGCCCACGCGAACCGCGGGTTGGAGATTCCGGCGATTGGTGCGTGGAGGTTGGTGTGTGGAATGTTAAAGGCGGGGATCACCCTCAGGGCATCATCCTTCACCGAGTCGCACACATCCAGCAACTGCAAAACACGACACAATGGGACAGGTCAGATGTTGGCACACTTACAAGCCGTTAGTGCCAGCGGCTTTCCGCCCACCCCCAAGCACCCGCACACACAGCGGCCCCGGAAACTAGTTTCCCTTTGGATTCTCCTGTGGAAACTGTTGGCCATGAATAACCCTCGGAAGCCTTTTTTATTTTAGACATTCCCAACTCTGACACCTAGCCTAGTGGAAACCCAGGCTTTTTCTGTAAGGGGGTGGGCGTGGACGTGGGGGCGGCTTTGCCCCCAAATTAGCCGGGAACTCGAGACCAAGGTCTGAGAATTTATTAATGTTCCCTCCTTGGTCCTTCCCTCCCTAGTCCTTCCCTCCGCTCCTCTCTCTTTTCCTCCTCTGCCGTCCCCACCTCTCCACCTCTGGAGTGCCTGGGGTGCCACCCTCTGGCGCGCAGAGGCAACTGAACAGGAAGAGTCTCAGAACAGGTGAACCAGTAGAGACCTGCTCCAGTCTCCCCAGACTAGCGCCTTCGGACCTGGCTGGCAGTAGGCCATGATTCTTGAAATTCAGTACAGTGAGACGGCGGACCAATGCTAGCCATCTTCCACCTGCCTGCTGCGGAAAATCCATCTGCTGTTAACGCCAATGCCAAGGAACGCCGCGGATGCCCTTGGTGGTTCTGGCAGCCACTGGAAGGCAGGGATAAGACATTCCCAGCGGATAGGAGAGGGAGATGTAAGCCAGTGGTTTGGAAGCTGCACTGGTGTATTTTTATTTCATTTTCCATGGCTTAGGTGCCAGTGTATTTTTTTTTTTTTCAGGAAAAATAGCTACCAAAATAATAAGATTGTTTTTCTAAAACTACACAAGGGCAGACGGACAGCTTTCCTTTCTTCTAATCTACTACACATTGTACTCCATTTTTCAAGTTTTCAGCCAGTGGCAAATTTGTTTCACTCCCCATATCACAGTAAATCCCTAGGTTTTCATGGCTTATTTTTACAGGTTTAACAACATCACTTACACCAGCCCCGCCTTTGCCCTCACAGGGTGGTCATCTCTGAGCCGCACTGATGTTGTTAAGATCAGTTTCCTTTGCAGCAGTCCAAAATGCCATTTCAGGTTTTCAGAGCATTTCAGGTTTTCAGTGAGGTCCCAAGAAGGAAGGTGGTGGAAATAGGGGCTGGGGGACAAATAGAAGGTAGGGATATGGTGGGGAAAGAGCATGAATTGTAATAGTCCAACAATACATCTTCCCTGAAAATGTGCTCTATTATTACATCAGTAATTTCTAATGAAAAACTTCATTCTTCACACACTGTGGTTAAGCATCATCAAATCAGTACTGAAAAGACCTTTGATCATATTTTCAAGATGCACTAAAATGAACTTTCACTGACCAAGATTTCAAAGTTTGTAATTAATACTCTTGACAAATCCCTGACTAATCTGTCAACTCTCAATGTCTTTAACCACACAGTTCAAAACCATGAGGTGGCGTACACAGCCCCTAAAGTTTCCACATATTGTCATATGATTATTCAAGATAATTTTCCCTTTGGGCTTGCATTATGAAACTCAACCAACTTTGGTAATATATTCACCGGTGGGGGAAATACAATGATTTGAATGAGTGTAAAATAGAGTATGGGTTTTGTCTGTCTAGTGCCAAATACAGAACTTAGGGCCAGAAGTAGGAATTAAAGGAGGCAGATTTCAATATAAAGAAAACTTTTTAAAAATAAACTTAAAAAGGAACCCAGTGGCTGGTGAAAAGGAGGGTTTCTTGACTCATAAGTGTTCAGAGAGTGTCCTCTCCAATGGCACCCTAGAGAGGAACAATGAACTGGCCGTGAAGAGGAGTTGACCGCCAAGATTCTTTCTAAATCTAAAGTTCTGGGGCAGTCTAAAATACTTTAGCCTTCTCCATTCTTCATAGACTGCAACAGAAACCCCAGAATGATTATTGTCTCGATGGATGGATCCAGCATCATTCCTGTTAGTTATTGTTTGATTCTGATTCCAGATACCCACCAACCTCTGTTCCTGGCTGTCAAGATGATAATAATAACTACTATCCTTTCACTCACAAAGTGTGTGCTGGATTCCTACCCAGTGTAAGGTACAATTCTGGACTTTAGAGGTTTAATGGTACACACTGCAGGAACAGGTCTCACATCATGAAGCTGTTGAGGTATTTTAAAAACTTTAAAAAATATATGATCTCTTTAATACAAAATGAACTTGAGTAGATAATATAGCATTGATTATTACACAGTTACAGTATTTTTATTACCAGGGAGTATTTTTATAGGGGGCTAAGCAGTGTATTATTAAAGTTTAGTTTTGTTACCAAACATGCTTCCATACTATAAGCATAAAAGTTGCACATACTGTAGGAGTCCTGTGCCCTTCCAGTTTATGACCCATTTATGCTAGACAAAGTACTTCAAGCTTACCCATATCTTTACAAAGAAAATTCACCAGCTTTTGAAAAAGAAATGAATAGGTGTACTTTAAAAATAAAAGAGCATGAACAAGTTATAGGTTGTTGCAAAAAAAATTTTTTTAAGGTCAAACCTAAACATGGGCACTATTGCTCTACAAGCAATAAGAACGTACAATCCACTGGGAATAGCCAGTGAGTGGAATTTGAGAATATCTGCTTTAAAGAAAGCAGAAGCACTCAGCCCTCAAGGGATGATACTGTGTTTGACTATATTAATATGTATATTTGGGAGTGAGGGAAAAATCGTAACATCAGTTTGGCTTCCCACCTCCATCTAGTTGCAGTACTCAATTTATTTTTCTGCTCTTTTTGACTCTCCCTATAGTTTCCTTATTTCAGTTGGGAGAGTAGGATGGCAAGGATGGGCAGTGACTAAGCTTTGCAGTCCTCTGACCAAACCATATTTTCCCAGCATGGCATGGTGTTAGTCCTACAATAGATGTTCAAGGTGGGAAGTGCCGAGTGCACTTGCAGGAAAGCCCCAGCTATTCCTAGGACCCCATGCAGAAGGTTTTCCTGCCTCTTCCCATATGCCTCACCCCTGTTCTCAGCATAAGATGACCACATGCTGTTTTATGTGAAAAATCCTTTACCCCAATTTGAAATGTCTCTTCATTAGCCCCTTTCTTATCTGGCTACCTTGGTAGAGTCTTTTTCTCCATCCCTTTAATCTTGGATGAGTTATGACTTGCTTTGCCAATAGAATATGGGGAACATGTCACTGTGTGATTTCCAGAGCTTAGGCCTTAAGAAGCTTTGAACCCCCCATTATCACTCTCCTATAACCCTGAGAATACCTGCTGTGCAGAAGCCCAGTCTAGCCTGCTGGAGGACAAAGGGCCATGTAGAGATGGACCAAGGTGCCTTGGCCAACAGCCAGCACCCACTGCCAGATATGGGAGAGAGGCCATCTTGGACATCCTAGTCCTGTAGAACTCAGATGACTGCAGCCACAGGAGTGATCCTAGGTAAGACTAGCCAAATAACTGTCCAGGCTGCCTGCCTACAGAATTAGTATCCATCATAATCACTGGTTAATGCACAGAAATAGAAACTTTTAACCTGACTAAGCAAAACAACAAATAAACTTGCTATAAGACATCAATTCCACCTCCTTTCCAAAAAGAATCTCTATGCAGCCAACTCTTACTTTCTAAGGGATTGTTAGATATTGGCGAGCCATTAATGTAATTTCCTGTCCATTATTTTTCAGTTGACTTCATTTTAGGTTAACTAGATGTTGAGCTAGAAACTTTACAGGAAGGGGAACCTTAATTAATCAAAAAACATCTTTTAATCTAAAAGATGTGATGAGGGAATAAGATTAAAGTTGTTGGTAAAATGAGGTTCTGTGCTACTTGTGGCTGTCATTTATCACCTTTGCTTCTGCTGTGACACACAACTGGCATTCTGGCAGGTGCCTCTGGCCACCTTTATTCCAGGCTTGTCCCGTCCAACCGTAGTCCCCAATCAACAATTCATAGCTTGCTACTCCAGCCTTTGCCAAGGATCCATCTCTGCTGTGCAGTATCTGTGCTTTCCACATTCCATCCCGGAGGGCCAGGCAGGTAAAGGCAATGAGGTACAGAAGGGAGCTACTTAGCTGTCTTTGACTTGTCAGTCTGCTGTATCTCCAGCATCTTTATAACAGTGTTATGTAGCAACATATGGCACTTTACATATGCAACCAAGGTCTTCTGTGTTCTACCCCATGCTGACATTTCCTGGACACCTACTGTGTGCCAGATTACAGAGGAGGGCTTTATGTTCACTGTCTTATTCGGTACTCATAACAGCTCTATCAGGTATCAACCCATTTTACAGATGAGAAAACCAAGGCTTAAATTGTCACATACCTTGTAACTGATGCAACTAGACTTTTAATCCAGGGCTTTTTTTTTTCCTAAAACCTTGTCTACCCTTTTGCCTCCATCTTTTCCCCCATTGCCTCACTGCTTCCAGTTGCTGGAGGATATGGGGTGCTGCACTGAGGAAATGCCTCCACTACTGTGGCAGACGTGTGATCCTTGACGTTCTTCCTCAGTCAGAATCTGTATTGTGTGTGTGCCTAGTGTGGAGAACATGGATCTGCCCAGCCACACTGGCTCAGATTCTCTGAGAGGACTAAGGCAGTAATGGGGCCCAGGAGCACTCTATGAGGTTGCCACCAGAGGAAGGCGCCAAAGATATCGGCTTCAGAGCCAGCTACCATGTGAAAAGACCAACTTGATGACCTGGAAAGACCTTTTCCTTCAGAAGGACAAGGCTTCAACTCTGTTCTGCAGATTCTCCTTCAGTAAATTGGGAGTGCTCTTCCACACTGGTCAATAGGCCCTCCCTGCTCCTTTGGATCACCACCTTAAGTCAAACACAATTCAGGTGCCTTCAAAAGAGCAGCACATGGACTGGCAAATCGTGACTGGTGAAAATGGGCACAATCAAGTAGTTAACCTGCACCTATTCTCACTTTTTGCAGACTTCCAAACTCGCTGAATGCAGAGGCCTTGGCCTGACTTATCTCCTCCTCACTCACTCATCCTGAAGAATTGCTTTCCCTTTAGACAAACATTCTGTAAAGGATAAGATGGTAGGTCTGTGACAGCTAGTTTCCCATCTTAGTCCTTATGCCTGACTAAGCAGTCAATGAGAGAAAAATAAACCTGAAACACTCACACGAGGCATTATCTCACAGCGTGTGCTGTGATTCTACTTCTCTCAATTTACCCAACAACTACTAGAAAGGGGAACTCCATTCCTGTTTTCATTGCCCACTGGCTGGCTCCTCCAGGGAGGGTCAGACCTTAGCCTGCTGGGTCTCCTGGTCCCGGGAACACATACATTCTCATTGGTTTTCTCTGCAACCAAGTTTCTTTAGCAGAAAATGACATTCCACGGGTCTATTAAATAATCAGGACTCCAGCTTAATATTTTCTCTGAATCAATTTAAATTATATTTTATGTTGATTTGTTCTTCAGTTGATAAACAATATGTAGCATAATCTGAAATGTTAGAATAGAGAAATTGCCTTTCTTACCAAGCAACAACAAAATCACTTTTGTTTAGCCTCACTAAATAATTAAACTTGAAGAAAATTTACCTTTAAAATGTCCTTTCTATTGCAATTTTCTTCAACTAAAGAGTGCACAATGTGGCTGTTTACTAAGTATTATTGACAATGTCCACTTCGGTAGAGAAAAAGGGCTTTGAACTCTGGCATTGCCACTTCCAAGCCATACTACCTTCCTTATCTCTAAGATGGAAGGATTTAGTGAACTTGGCACAGGTTGATTATTTATAAATATTATTGTTATTATCATGGGTTCTCTAATTAGTAATAAATACAATTTCTTTCTAACTCTGGCATTTCCATGACAAAGTTTGCTTAATCATCATTACCTAAAACAAGAATGCTAAGACAGAGGCATCAACATTAACCACTTAATAAGAACTTCTGACATTTATTCATACTGCTACTGATTCATAAGAAGAAAAGTTTAAAAAGAAGACAAGTGCATATACCTTTCCCTTTAGAATACAGGAAACCATATAAAAGTTTTGGCAATGGAATTAAAGTAACCACAATGCTGCTCGTAGTAGCATTTTCTACGGCAAAGGCATTTACATGAAACAAGAAAGAATATTCAATTAGGTAGTTATAATAAAGCTAGAGTATTAGCTGCACACTTCTCATATGAAAAATATGGCATCACAGTGGCTCATGCCTGTAATTTCAGCATTTTGGGAGGCCGAGAAGGGTGGATTGCTTGAGCTCAGGAGTTCAAGACAAGTCTGGGCAACGTGGTGAAACCCCATCTCTACAAAAAATACAAAAATTAGCCAGGAGTGGTGGCTCATGCCTATAGTCCCAGCTACTCGGGAGGCTGAAGCAGGAGGATTGCTTGAGCCCAGGAGGTGGAGGTTGCAGTAAGCCAAGATCATGCCACTGCACTCCAACCTGGGTGACAGAGTGAGATCCTGTCTCAGAAAAACAAACAAACAAAAAATCTTAATCAACTCATAGTTTAGTCTTGTAAGTACATACCCAAAGAAATGTAAACACACCCAAGAAGGAATAATCTTCAGTCAAAAATTTTCAAGAGGCAAAATCCCCACAAACTGCCAAAACTAAAAATACAATAAGAGTCCAAAGTTATTATGGAGAAATTCTGTGTAAGTGGGTCCTGGAATATTCAACTTCATTGTCCCAAATGATCTGAAAAGCAACTGGGAGGCCTCCTAGTTAAAATGTAGATAGATTCAAGAGATTTTTGCTCCATGGTTACAAACTGAAGAATCTGAACAAAGTAAAAATCAGATGTTTTATGGGGCTACTGAAAAACACTATACATAAGAAAGTAACATTAATGAAGTGATTTCGGAGAGATGAGCTCTTTCTCGGTAAGCCAACATCCACAAAAGCTTCCACATATGGGGTAGGTGCCGGTTTTGGGGACAGGTGGACAGAAGAATGGGCCTAACAGAGATGGAGACACTTTGAAGGGATGAGAAAAATGGCCAGATGGACTGGAATTGTGAAGAACTTCTAGCAGAAAAACAAACACTTGGCCTAGCGATTCTTTACCCTCAACCCAGAATTTTGTTAGGAAAGCAGCAGCTCATGGAAGCTGAAAAGCAGAGGAAATTTGCATGGTCCCATGCATCCTTGTGGTACATAGACTTTGGAGCTGCGCTGGAGTTCAACCCAAAGGTGAAGCAAAGATATCTGAAACTGTAGTTCACCATTTTCACAGCTCAAACTCTGAAAGAATAAAAAGGGTAGTGTGGTGGGGTGGGTGGACTAAGCACAGTGAACTCAAAGTAAAGCAGCTTCTGCTCAACCTGACTCTAGGAGGAATCTTAATGGCCAGTCCCTGACCCTAACCACCAGACAAAAGAAAGGAAAATAAACAAAAGAAAGTAAAATCTGTTATAGACAATGTTTGAAGTACAATAATAAGTTATTAGGCCGCAAAGCAGCAGGAAAATGTGACCCCAAATCTAAAGAAAGCACAATCAGTGAAAGCAGACTTAGAGATGACCAGTTACTGGAATTAACAAAGATTTAAAAACAACTGTTATAAATGTGTTCAAGAATTTACAAGGAGAAGGCCAGGGACGGTGGCTCATGCTTGTAATTCCAGCACTTTGGGAAGCTGAGGCAGGTGGATTGCTTGAAGCCGGGAGTTCGAGACCAGCCTGGCCAACATAGTGAAACCCTGTCTCTACTAAAAATACAAAAATTAGCCAGGCATAGTGGTGCATGTCTGTAATCCCAGCTACTTGGGAGGCTGAGATACAAGAATTGCTTGAATCTGGGAGGCAGAAGTTGCAGTGAGCCAAGATCATGCCACTGTACTCCAGCCTGCGTGAAAGAGCGAGACGCTGTCTCAAAAAGAAAAAAAAAAATTAGAAGGAGAAAAATGGATGTAATTGATTAACATCGGATATTTTATGAGATAAATGTAACTCCTAAGAAAGAATGAAAGGAAAATTCTAGATCTGAAAAATGGGATAATTGAGATAAAAATTCACTGATGAGTTTAACAGCAGAGTGAGTATTGAGGAACAAAAATCAATAATCTTGAAAACAGACTCATGGAAACTATTCCAAATGAGGCAAAGAGAAAAAAACTGAACAGGTCATCAGTACCGTGTGGGAATATATTGGCAATCTAACATACATGCCATTGGAATCTCAGAAGTCAGAAAGAATGAGACATAAAATACTTGAAGATATAATGGTTGAAATGTTTCTAAATTTTATATAATAAAACATCTTCCACAAAAATATTCCTGTCAATCTTATTCATAACATCAGTCCATAAACACCTTAAATGTCCATTAACAGGAGAATAAACATTTTTTTTTCAATACAAACTGTGTTAATGAAAGAAAAGAGAAGTGAGTCTTAAGTCTTCAGTTATTTTTTCTTCCCACAGATGAGTGTAAGTAACACTGCACCTTAATACCTATGGAATGATGTAGCTGAGGTCAGCTGGAGGTAGCAAGGCCAGTTCCTAGAGACTCTGATTAGGTGAGTTCTAGAGAAATGAGCGTTTGGGACGAGAGAGGGGCTGGGCCTATACAATGAAATACTGCTCAGCAAAAATAAATAAATTAATTTAAGAAAGGAATGAATCATCAAATATCTCAGAAACATTATACTGAGCAAAAGAAACATACATCTATCTGCTTCCATTCCTATGAAGCCCTGGAGCAGGCAAACTGAGCTCTTATAATAAGGTTAGAAACTCAGGGGTCAGGGTGAGGAATTGATGGAAAAGTGTCTGAGATAAATTTATTGGGTGATGGGCACTTTCTGTAACGTGACTGAGATCTACATTATACAGCCTGCTATTTGTCAAAACTCGCTGAACTGCACCATTAAGATTTGTGCACTTCGGCCGGGTGTGGTGGCTTACGCCTGTAATCCCAGCACTTTGGGAGGCCAAGGCGGGTGGTATCACCTGAGGTCAGGAGTTCTAGACCAGCCTGGCCAATATGGAGAAACCCCATCTCTACTAAAATACAAAAATTAGCCAGGCGTGGTGGCACATGCCTGTAATCCCCACTACTTGGGAGGCTGAGGCAGGAGAATCGCTTGAACCTGGGAGGCAGAGGTTGACGTGAGCCGAGATCGTGCCATTGCACTCCAGCCTGGGCAGCAAGAGTGAAACTCCGTCTCAAAAAATATATATATACACACTTCAATGTATATAAATAGACCTCTAATTTTAAAATTAAAAGAAAAATAAAGGGAAGCAAAGCAATTTGGGGGGAACCAACATGAAATTGCCAACTTTTCTCTTTTGTCAAATAAGGATAACAAAAAATAACTGTCTATGATTATTATTTTATTTAAAGGGTAACTTTCAGCACCTAAAATATAGGGAGAATATAATAATATAATCTCTTAATGAAAACTTATCTTGGCCGGGCGCGGTGGCTCAAGCCTGTAATCCCAGCACTTTGGGAGGCCGAGGCGGGTGGATCACGAGGTCAGGAGATCGAGACCATCCTGGCTAACATGGTGAAACCCTGTCTCTACTAAAAATACAAAAAAAAAACTAGCCGGGCGCGGTGGCGGGCGCCTGTAGTCCCAGCTACTCGGAGGCTGAGCCGGGAGAATGGCGTGAACCCGGGAGGCGGAGCTTGCAGTGAGCCGAGATCGCGCCACTGCACTCCAGCCTGGGCGACAGAGCGAGACTCCGTCTCAAAAAAAAAAAAAAAAAAAAAAAAAAAAGAAAACTTATGAAAAACCCGATACATTTTGTTTTCCTAATTTTGCCATAGAAAGGTCAACTCTTCCCCTAGGAAAATTCCTGGCTTAGACTTATTCAAGATTGAATGGTTCTCAAGCCAGCAAAGATTAGAAAGGGTTCTCTACGTAAAGTGAAGTAAGTATTGCTGCTGGAAGAAACAGTTAAAGGCAGACTTCTTATCATGAGGACAGAGGGATTGGGGTGGTTCTAGTGAAATGGGGCTCAAAAAATGAAGTTCCATGGAGAACACTGATCTGGGGCCAAATGAACTCAGAAAGCTCTCCAGTCATTTCAGATACCATTTTCTGTTCTCAAAAACTGTAGTCAAAGGCCAGACATGGTGGCTCACACTTGTAATCCTAGCACTTTGGGAGGCTGAGATGGGCGGATCACATGAGGTCAGGAGTTCGAGACCAGCCTGAACAACATGAAGAAACCCTATCTCTACTAAAAATACAAAATTAGCTGGGCATGGAGGCACATGCCCGTAATCCCAGCTACTTGGGAGGCTGAGGCAGGAGAATCGCTTGAATCCGGGAGATGGAGGTTGCGGCAAGCCGAGATCATGCCATTGCACTCCAGCCTGGGCAACAAGAGCAAAAACTCCATCTCAAACAACAACAACACAACAACAACAAGAACAACAACAACAACTGTAGTCAAAGTCACTTTTCCCTATTTCTCCTACTAAGTACAACTGAATCCTTGGATATTATATATAAAGCAAATCTTAGAAGACTCTGAAGGGTGAAGAGAAATCAGGCTATCTAGGAAGCATAGGATTCAAGGAATGACACAGTGGTGAATTCCTTGCATTTTCTTTTTGCCTCATATATCCCACACCGGAGCTAAACAAAGCTGGCAACCTGGAACCACCAACAGATGTACACAAAAATCCTAACAAAAGCCTAGTTTGAACAAACTGTGCATTCCATGCCCCCCACCCCTGCTATGGCTCTAAAGGCTAAATGGGGGAGCTTACTCTTACAGCCACAACATGCTGTAGTGAGGTGCCCACCATGGTGTCAGTGGATACCACATGGGGAGCTGGTACCTCCACCTCCACCTGGCAGTAGAGAGGCATCCTTCCCTTTACCAGATGGGGTGCTGTCACAGAAGGCCTAGTGGGAATCAAGACTTTGTCATCACATGGCGGTAACAAAGTCACTGCCAGTGTCAGTAAAGGCCCCTTAGGGAACAGTAATGTGGCTTTCCTGCTCTTCCCATCAGTGAGATGTCTGTGGAGGCCTAGTTAGTAACTAAAACTCCCACTTCCACCCAGAAGTAAGAAGGAGTCCCCAGCCCTTTGGATGTCAATAGAGACTAAGTAGAGAACCTAGACTACTATCCCTATAAGGCAGTAATGAGGTGATGCACCCCCTTTTCCTCACTGGAACAGTGTTAGAGGAAACCAGCTAAAACAGAAGATTTAAGTAAGATCCAGAGTTTCATAATTTAATATCCAAAATGTTCATGTTTCAATAAAAAGTCACTCCATATCAAGAACTAGGAAGATGTCAAACTGGGTAAAAAAAGACAATCAATAGATGTCAATGCCAACATGACAGAGATGGTGGGATTATCTGACAAAGTTTTTAAAGCAGTCATTATAAAACTGCTTCAGTGAGCAATTATAAACACACTTGAAATCAATGAAAAAAATAAAGTTTCAGCAAAGAAACAGAAAATCTTAGCAATGGAAAAGGAAATACAAAGGAGCCCAAATAGAAATTTTAGAACTGAAAACTACAATGACCCAAATTAAAAACTCAGTGGATGGTTTTGACAGCAAAATGGAGGGGACAGTGGAAAGAATTGGTGAACTGAAAGATGGCACAATAAAATTACTGAATCTCAATAATAGACAGAAAATGGACTGAAAATATAATGAACAGAGCATCAGGAACCTGTGTAATTATTTTTAAAAAATGATTTAACCTAAGTGTCATCAGTGTTCTGAAAAGAGAAGAGGAAGTGGGCTGGGCAGAAAAGTATTTGAAACAATAGCTGAAAACGCCCCAAATTTGGCAAAAGAGATAAACCACCTCAAACAGGATCAATCCAAATAAATTTATTCAAAGGCACATCGTAAATAGTTTTTAATCTTAAAAGCAAAGAAAGAGAAATAACATTTTACTTACAAGGGAGAAAAGAACAATTGGCAGCAGATTTTCATTAGAAACCATGGAAGCCAGAAATGTGTTCAGGTGCTAAAAGAAAAGAATTGTCAACACAGAATCTTTTATCCAGTGAAATACTGTCCCTAGTTGCAGATTACATGTTTGTCTATATGGCAAATTCCAAGGAATCTATAAGAACTTCTAGATTTAACAAGTTGAGCAAGATGATAGGATAAAAGATCAACATATAAAAATAGTTTTATTTCCATATAATAGTAATGGATATGCAGACACTAAAATTAAATATGCAGTACCATTTACAATCATAGATGTAATCCAATGAAACATGTATAAGACTAGGACTTGTGTGCTGAACACAGTAAAACGCTGATGAAATAAATCAGTGTAGATCTAGGTAAGTAGAGAGACATACCATATTCATAGACTGGAGGATTCAGCATAGTAAGATATAATTTCTCCTCAAATTAACTTACAGGTTTAATGCAATACCTGTCAAAATCCCAGAAAGATTTGTCGTAAATATAGGCAAGATCACCCTAAAATTTCTATAAAAAGGCAAAGGAATTAGAATAGCTAAAGTGATTCTGTAAAATAATAAAGAGGTGGAATCAAACTACCATATTTCAAGACTTATGTAACTATAGTAATTAAGACTATGTGGTATTGGTGAAGGGATAGACACATAGATATATAGATCAAGTAGGAAAATGCAGAAATAGAACCATACAAATATGACCAATTAATTTTTAAAGGTGTTAAAGCAATTTAACATGGGAAATACAGCCTTTTCAACTACTAGTATTGGAGCAATTGGACATTGGTGCACCGAAAAACCAACAAGCAAAAAGGAATCTCAACCTGTTTCCTACCTTATATAAAAAGTAACTAAAAATGGATCATGGCTCAATGAAAAATGTAAAAGTATAAAACTTTTAGATAAAGCCCACAGTATAATATCTTCAGGATCTAGGAATAGGTGAAAAGTTTTTAGACTCGACAGTAAAAGTACATTACAGTCCATAAAAGGAAAAATTGATAAATTAGACTTGATTAAGTTAAAAACTTTTACTCTATTAAAGACCATATTAAAAGAATAAGAAGGCAAGCTATAAATTAGGAGAAAATATTTGCAAGCTACATATCTGACAAAGGATTAGTATCTAGAACATATAAACAGTTTTTAAAAAATAACAATCCAATTAGAAATGGGCAAATGAAGTGAACAAACTTTTCAACAAAGAGAACATACAGATGGCATATAAGCATATGAAAAGATACTCAACATCATTAGCCATTAAGTAAATGCAAACCAAAGCTACAATGAAATATACTACATACATATGAGAATGGCTAATATAGAAAGTAATGACAATACCAAATGCTAGTGAGGATGTGAAGAGACTGGATCACTTCTACACTGATGGTGGGAATGTAACATGTTAACAGCCACTCTAAAAAATGTTTGGCAATTTCTTAAAAATGTCAACATGCACCTACCATGCGACCCAGCAATAGAACCCCTGAACATCTGCTACAGAGAAATTAAAACCTATATTCACACAAAATCCTGTATGGGAAAATGAAATTTATTTTATTTATTCTATTCCTAAATGTCAGAAACTAAAAACAATCCACATATCCTTCAATGTGTGACTGGTTCAACAGACAGCAGTCCATCTGTAGTGTGGAATACTACTTAGAAATAAAAAGGACGAGACCATTGATATGTGCGACAACCTGGATGAATCTTCAGAAAATTACGCTGGATGAAAAAAGCCAATTCCAAAGGTTGCATATTGTGTGATTTCATTTATACAACATTCCCGAAATGACAAAATTATAAAAATGGAGAACAGCTTAGTAGTCACCTGAGATTAAAGAGAGGGTAAAGGAAGGGAAGAGGGTGTGGCTATAAGAGCCACAAGTGGTGACAAAAATGCTCTGTATCTTCACTGTATCAATGTCATTGTATAAAAATCCTGGGTGCCAGATTGTAAAACCATAGTTGTACAAGATGTTGCCAATGGGGGAAACTAAGTAAAGGGACACGAAATCTCTGCACTATTGCATGTGAATTTATGGTTCTCTCAAAAAAGACCCTCATTAAAAAACAACCAAAACAATCACAGAATAACTTTCAAGTTAGGTTTTAACAAAAATGTTTTATATAAGCAGCAGGAGATTATTTTTTCTATTTCCTTTTATGCTTTTTAGGTGAAGCATAATAGGTATATAGCAGCTTGCTAAATTATCACAAGATGAACTCATCCATGGAAGTGTTATGCAGATTAATAGAACACCTGTATCCCCAAAGTCCCGAAAAAATCATACACTTGAACTGGACATTTTTACTTATGTTGTCTCAGCAACAGCCAATTAGGTTAACGGAATCAATGCCTAGTGGTTCAAGGCCACAATCTGTGATGTGAATGACTAGCTGTCCACGAAAGGAAGATGCAAAGAGTCCTTAATTTCCTTCCATAGACGTATCAGCTCTCACAAGTTAAGTCCTGTCCCTTCTCTGTGTCTTAACATGCGGTCACCCCTAAGCGCTTTTTTTTTTTTTTCCTCTCTCTCTCAGACAGAGTCTAGCTCTGTCGCCCAGGCTGGAATGTAGTGGCATGATCTTCATTCACTGCAACCCCCATTTCCCGGGTTCAAGCAATTCTCATGCCTCAGCCTCCCTAGTAGCTGGGATTACAGGTGCATGCCACCACCTGTAATGCCTGGCTAATTTTTCATGTTTTCTTTAGTAGAGATGGGTCTCACTATGTTGGCCAGGCTGGTCTTGAACTCCTGGCCTCAAGTGATCCGCCTGCCTCAGCCTCCCAAAGGGCTGGGATTACAGGCATGAGCCACAGCGCTCGGCCCCTGTGTGCTATCTTTTAATGGTTACTAAGTACCAAATACTTTGAGTCCCCCAGAGAAGGGAAGAGAAGTGAAATGGAACAGGCCACAGCAATGGCTCATCTGCAAAATAAAAGGGAAAAGGTAACTTACCATCAGAAAAATGAAAAGCAACTACAAACACATTTTACACTATAAAAGTTATTATTTCTAGCTAGAATATTAATTTATACAAAAATAGATATAGTAGGGGTCATTTCTGTTTCAAGTTCAGTAATTTATTTAAATTCCCTGGAATCATAGTAAAATCCACTTTCTTAACCACACTACTGGAATCTGATTGGACTCAGATGAGTCTCATCTCCTGAGAGGTCCTTTTTTTGTGCAACACGGCTCTTCTTAGGTGCAAGTTTCACCAGTCAGAAATTCTCACTGTGCATCCTGGACCGAGGGTATGAACCCAAAGACACTCATGGAGAAGGGCACCCAATTTCCCAGCACTTTAAGCATCTCCCCAAGGAGACCAGGATAATGCAGCTGCCAGAGAAACTCAGAGGCTGGAGCTCAGCAAAACAATTTGCCCTCTCTTGTGCTTATTAGTTACCCTTGAATGAAGAAAATAGAATGATCCCAGCTCAGTCTCCGGATACACAAGGCTGTACTGTGAGGCATAGCAAGAGGGTTGACCAGGTGGCTGCCATGAGGAAACTGGGATTGCAGGGGGTGACCTCAGGGTCCCTTTTACTGGCCAAACTGAAGAAACCAAATCCCATTTAGATTTTCTTAACCTGACTTGAATGGCCTGCATTTATAGGTTCAACAGTGTATTTTATACCACTGAGGAGCATGCAAGGTCAGGAGTAGAAGGAAAGGGGTAGGAAAAAGAGAGATTTTCCCATCTCTTAGCAGGACACTGTTTGTACTAATATTTTCCCTATTTCCCTGTTTTAGAGTCTTTTGCACTGGTAGGAGAAGGTGGAGCAGGAGACACCTACATTCTACTTGGTCCGTGCTGTCTCCAAGAGGTGAACCAGGAGTCCTACAGATGTGAAGCTAGGTTAAAACCACTTCTGGGGATGCTTTCAAATCAAAGAGGATTTAAAAATTTGACCCCCAGTTGCATTTCCGGTGTGACCACTCCATTTCAATGTCATGTCAATAACATCCTCAACTCACTGACCACAGCCAGGGAGAGGCTGTCCCTTCCCACCCTGGCAGAGTAGGTCCCTGTGCTTACACCCCACACCAGCTTCAGTCAGGATGACACAGCCAGGGGTTCTCACTGCCTTGAAGCCAATTCAGATGGGCCTTACTGGGTGGGGTGGGTGGGGTGAATGGGGTGGAAGTGAGGGAAACAGAGGTTTTTTTTTTCCCCCTCAAATTCATTATAGAGAAAAGCAAAAGTCTACGGGTAGGAGGTGAGTGACCAAGAAACCCCATCTCTCTTCCCCACTCCAATGAATGCTTTCAATATGCTGTGCCTAAACCTTAGTTCATGATACATTCAGTTCTAGCGTCTGAACATGTCTCTTGATCCAGGTGGTCTGGGGAATGAGAAATAGAAGGATGGGAAAGCTGAGTTTTCATTAAAAGAAACATTCACTGTGGCATAGAAAACAACCAACACCACATTTGTAGGAAGTTCAGGGCACATGTACCGTTTTCTAAGCCCAGCGGGTGTGCGTGTGGGGTATTTGTTTTTCTTGAAGTTCAGATCTGAGAAGGGCTAATATCCCAGCACCATCTTTCCAGCTTAGAACTCTCTCCTAATTTTTTTTCTGTGTTCTTTAATCCCAAGCAGTAACTGCATTTATACTTTATGCTTAGATTAAAAGAGTCAACGAGTGTAATCCATCTTCTACATTCAAAGGAGCCAAGCAGCATCCTGGCTTTGGGGCCTGGTGTCTACCACACTTCTGCACATTCTTACTCCAAGCCACGTCTCCTGAGAATAAAGCAAGATGCCATTGGCAATGTCTACTCAGAACTACTTGAATGACTCATCAATCAACGGGCTTGAATGCTCTTCTTCCTCTACGATTCAACCGTTTGACTGACTGAACTGAAACTAAAACCCAGGCCCTAGTGGTCATTTTAGACTTGAGCAGATACAGTCAGAATCTCAATCACATGTCATCAACAGGCTCTCCTTGGCCTCCTTATTGCAGCTGGGCTCCTGAGCAGCAATCCCTGACTCAGGGAGAAAACGAATGCCTCCTTTCAGTAGGGCAGATGAAGGCTACTGGCTGCTGCAACTGCTCCTGTGTCCACTTAAGAACAAGGGTGCAAACAGGATTCAGGATTTTACAAACAGGATTGTGCTTGTGCTGATGAATCTGGGCTTCACCTAGCACATCAGGGAAACACGAAAATGAAAACAGCCTTAGAGGCATGGGAGAAAGCCTCAGGTGCACTAAGGTGCCAACAGAAACAATGCATCTCGGAGTTGACAGTTATGACTCAAATAGGACATTAAGGCAACGTTCGGGTGAAAGTAGCAGCTATGGGTGTAAATATGATCAAATACGGGGGAGGTGTCCAGATTTCTTGGACATGGTTACAATCAGTATTTATTTTCTCTCTTAGTGAATGAGTTTTTGCTTTTTCAACACTGCTAATTTTACAGGCAATTCACTATGGCCCCTGGGAGGTGGAGTGACCTTCCTCCCTGCTGTGCGTGAGTTACACAGCCCGCCTCACTTCCCCGCAGGTCCTTCATCACCTGCATGCTCACATGATTCCATTATTTGAGCTCATGGCAGGAAATAGAACCTGATTCAACATTTTGCTAAGTATTATTTTCACCACACTGAATAGGGTCCTTTTTTGATCTGCAACCCACAGCTGGGCTGTGGTTCTCTCAACACACATAGACTGAAAAGCTTCCTCCTGCATTGATTTCTCAGCGTGGGCTGACCACATGTTCACAAGTACTTGTTCTTTTCCATACGTCCGAATGCAGGCAGGCGCTGGCAGAGCAGGACAGCTGTGCCCTGGAGTTCAGGGAGCAAAATAAGGCTACCGTAACTTCAGTCAACTTCAAGGGATGGCGTAAAGATAAAGTAAGAGATTAATAGGCAAATAGTCATTTGCATCAAAATTCTCCACTTTAAGAAGCTGAGATCTTTGCTTTATTTTATTTTTTAAAAAGCAAAACGAAGTCGGTTTTAATGGAGATACACAATTGTTAACTGTTGGGTCATTTTGAAAGGCTTTCTTCCTTAAAATGAGCCTCAGCTGATAGCTACTCACTAATGCTGATAATTATCTGAAGCAAAATAAATACAAATGTCTGGGTTAATGAAGACTGAAACAGGATAATGCCTGGACACTAAATTTTCCAAGAACAAAGAACACAATTGTTCTCTACATACCCCTGCAAAAATGCTTAATGGCCAGGACACAGGAATCTTGTGTATTTAGAGACCTTGTTAGGATGGAGCCCCGGGGCACCACCACTGGCCTTCGAGCCAAGGTCTCACAGAGAGGGCAGCAAGGGGGAGCAGCTCATCCTCCTCCCCAGCCCGGGAGACACTAGGACAGCAGTGGAGTGGAGTCCGAAACTTGCCATAGAAGCCCCAGCTTACCATTTGCTCACTAAGCAGCAAGTCAACCTCAGTTTCCCAGTGCCTACAGGGGAGTAACAGCTGTTCACACCAAAGGGTGCTTGTGAGGATGATATGAGAATGAATATGGACCTGCTCTGACAACACTGAAGTTCCAGACAAAAGAATGGGCGTTAGTTATCTAATTTGAAGGACTGGGGGGGATTGGAATTTTAAAAATAAACCTCAACCCAACTCCTTCTCTTGTGGGGCCTCAGGTGAACAACTGGGCACTTGGGCTACCTTCTGAATATGTGGATGGATTTTGCCACTTTGGGGAAGCGTGTGAACTCCTCAGGGCGTCTAGTGCCCTATAGTCCTGCCAAGGGAACAAGCAGGACTACAAATAGGTGATGCCTGGAGCTTAACCCACCTCCATTTGGGATTCGGAGTTCTGGTTTCTGTGTTCAGCTAGACTCTTGGACAGTCATTTCAGTCATTTAATGTCTCTCTTTCTTAGTTTTACTCATTTGTTGAATGGGGATTATATTAGCCTTACTTTCCTTGAAGATCCTAATGAGAATGAAATAATTTTTAAGTATATATATATATGCATTTCTAATTGCCATTAGACTGGAGTGTCAGTGTAAGTCCTGGGTGTTCTGGAAAGTTTTATTTATTTAGAAACAGTTTGGGCTGATTGCCATCTCCCTATGCTAACTTTTTGCTGTTTTTAGCAAACTTTTTATTTTGGAATACTTTCAGATTTACAGAAATGTTTCAAAGATAACAAGATTTCTCATATGCCCTTCACCCAGTTTCCCCATAACTAGGGCTCATTGTAAAAACTAGGAAACCAATATTAATGCATTACTAATAACTAAACGATAGACTTTATTCAGATTTTTCCAGTTTTTCTCCTCATAGAAACTCATATACTTCTGTCCTAGGATTCAATGCAGCATACTGCATTGTATTTAGTCATCATGTCTCCTGAGTGTCTTCTGCACTGTGATGGCTTCAGTGTTTTCTCGTCTTTCATGCATCGTCAGTTTTGATGGGTACTAGGCAGGTATTATGGACAAGCTTGGCAAATCCACAGTTTCAACATATAAAAAATAAAATACAATATTGAATATATCTTTGGGGAACAGGAAATGAAAAAGTGACACGTATGACATAAAAAATTTCTTTTTTCCTGTAATCCCAGCACTTTGGGAGGCTGAAGGGGGCAGATCACGAGGTCAGGAGTTCAAGACCAGCCTGGCCAACATGATGAAACCCCATCTCTGCTAAAATACAAAAATTAGCTGGGCATGATGGCACGTGCCTATAATCCCAGCTACTCGGGAGGCTGAAGCAGGAGAATGGCTTGAACGGGGACCCGGGAGGCAGAGGTTGCTGTGAGCTAAGATCAGGCCACTGCACTCCAGCCTGGGCTACAGAGCAAGACTCTGTCTCAAAATAATAATAATAACATAACAATAATTTTAAAAATAAAAATTCTAACAATTGGAATTAAAAACTAGGGGGATGAAGTAACCAGAATGTTAGATGCATCTGAAGAAAGAATCAGTAACTGTGGAGAGCTATCATGTGAAAACACCTGGACCCATGACAGTAATACCAGTCAGCCCAGTCTCTTCTAATCTTCTCTGCAAGCACACTCTCTTTGCAAGCACACTCTCTTTGCAAGCACACTCTCTTTGCAAGCACACTTTCATGTAGCACTTTCAATTGACCAAGGGTCCCAGATATTTTTTGTGAAGAATGGCTGCAAATCATTTCTCTAAAGCCTTGAGATCCCTGCAAAGAGTTATGGTGGCAGTGGGAAAGGAAGGATTTGTGCCAGCTCCACTATCCTCTCCCCTTTGGGGATACCAGCAAACGGGATGAGTGCTCAGGGTTGGCAGCTCAGCGATGTGACAAAGAAGGCTTTGAGATGTCCTATAGCCCTACAGATAAAGCTTGTTCCACAGTGGCTGGCTCCTGCCTGCTTATCTCCCAGGCTGTTAAGAGGATCCAGTAAGTGAGAAGTGTGGAAAGCATGTGGCACTGTAAGAATACAAAAGCAGGCCGGGTGTGGTGGATCATGCCTGTAATCCCAGCACTTTGGGAGGCCAAGACTGGCGGATCACTTGAGTCCAGGAGTTGAAGACCAGCCTGGCCAACATGGTGAAACCCAATCTCTGCTAAGAACACAAAAATTAGCCAGGCATGGTGGCGGGTGCCTGTAATCCCAGCTACTCAGGAAGCTGAGACAAGAGAATCACTTGAGCCTGGGAGGCCGAGGTTGCACTGAGCTGAGATCATGCCACTGCACTCCAGCCTGGGTGACAAAGCAAGACTCCATCTCAAAAAAAAAAAAAAAAAAAATACAAAAGCACTTCAATGTTTTATATGAAAGTTCATTTCCTTCACTAAATATTCCTTTGATATATTGTATATTGTTTATCTAATTCTGTGTCACTGAAACACCTGGTGGCACAGATTTAAAATCTTCCCTTATGTAGTTTTTTTTGTTTGTTTGTTTCTAATTAAAAAGTATTCTTCCATCTTCCCAAAGTGGGCACTCTCTTTGTGGGAAATAGTCTTCAAAGATAGCTGCCATCAATTCTTTCCTTCCCAGCGTGTACACGTACTCCTCACATCAAGCGGTTAAGTGTCTCCTCCAGCTCTGAATCTGTGCTGGCACTGTGACTTCCTTTGACTGATAGAATTCAGTGGAAGTAACACTGTTAGTTCTTGGCCTATCCTTTAAGAAGACTGGCATCTTCTACTTTCTCCTTCCTGGAAGCCATCAAATAAAACATTCGACCACCTGAAACTACCCTACTGTGAACAGGCCCAAACTAGGCTACATGGAAGGAGACAATTGCCCATCTATTCCTGTCATCCTAGCTGAGGTGCCAGCCATAAGAGTGAAGAAGTCATTTTGAACCCCTAACCCCAGCAGCCACCACATGGAGCAGAAGAACTGTCTGTTAATAGCTGAACTCTGTCTAGAGTGCAAAATCATGAGAAATGATGTTGTGGCTTGAATGTGTCCCCCAAAGTTTATGTGTTGAAAACTTAATCCCCAATGCAACAGTGATGAGAGAGATGACATTTAGAAGGTGAATAGGCCATGAGGGCTCTGCCCTCGTGAATGGATTAATGCTGTTATCTCAGGAGTGTTTCCTAATAAAACGATAAGTTCAACCCCTCCCTTCCTTCTCTCTTGCTTTCACGCTCTCTTGCTCTTCCCTTCCATGGGATGGTGCTACACGTAGGCCCTTGCCAGACGTGGTCCCCTCGACCTTGGACTTTCCATCTTCCAGCACTGTAAGCAATGCATGTCTTTTCCTTATAAATTACCCAGTCTATGGTATTCTGTTACAGCAGCAAAAAATGGACCAAGACAAATAATACGTGGTGGTTGTTTTAAGTCATAAGTTTGGAGTCATTTGTTATATAGAAATACATTACTGTAGCATCATTACATATACTTTTCTCTGTTTTCCTGAAAAGGAAAAAGGTTCTTCCAGGTTCTCCAGGGTCCACTGTAGTCTGATTCCTGAAGACTTCTCCAGGTTTGCCTTTAGACAGGTAAAGTCTGTATTATTTATTAATATGTCTAAGTACTCCATTTCTATGGTCTTCCTCCCTTTATCAACCCTGTCTGAAGTTTCAACTGCATTTTCCCCTCTCAACTGGGCCACCACCTCTTAATTTTCTATTCTTCAAGGTCTAGCATAAGAATGGCATTTATTCCTAAGACATCTGTTCTGTCAACTCTGAATTTATTCTTATGGCCAAGTTCATTTGAAAACCTCCATGCCCCTGTGAGAGTATTTGTGTGTGTGTGTGTGTGTGTGTGTGTGTGTTTTGCTGTTGTTGTTGTTGTTGTTGTTTTGTTTTGTTTTGAGATGGAGTCTCACTCTGTAGCCCAAATTGGAGTGCAGTGGCACGATCTCTGCTCACTGCAACCTCCAACTCCGGGGCTCAAGCAATTCTCGTGCCTCAGCCTCCCGAGTAGCTGGGACTACAGGCACATGCCCAGCTAATTTTTTTGTATTTTGGTAGAGACAGGGTTTCACCATTTTGTCCAAGGTGGAGTCGAACTCCTGAGCTCAGGAGATCTGCTCGCCTCAGCCTCCCAAAGTGCTGGGATTACAGGCATGAGCCACCATACCTGGCCAGTATTTATGTTTTTAAAGTTGGTTTTGTGTCCTTGGATATGATCTCCCTTTATGTGGAGACTGAGTCTTACACCTGTTTGTGTTTCAGCATCTCTCCTGCAGAAAGGACGTAATCAGAAATGTGTTTTACTGATGAGTATGCTGTTTCACATTCTTTTTCTTTGCAGTAGCATTTTAGTGGTGAATACCGGCCTCACCTTCTTTTTCAGGTGCTCCATAGCTATTGTATTGAATTCCCCATGGCTACCACTGACATAAAAATACCCCGGGTCTTTCTTCTTAATATGAACAATGTATTAATAGGCTTTGATAAGAAGCAGAAAAGAAATCATTAATACTTTTTTTTTTTTGCCACGACAAGGAAAACACTTTGACACCTTCCTCTCTTTTTCATTTAGAAAGCTCATGTACAATGAGTCATTCCCTTGTCACCTAAACTCTGAAGTGTAATACGATCATGATAGGCAGTGAAAACATATATGTGAAGTCCCAGAGGCATAAAAATCCATGAGTGGAAACCGATAGAAGATTGGCAGGACTGTTTACTAAGAAAGCAAAGAGACCAGGCTGATGTACAAAGTGTTTTTCTGTACCCCAGGGACCTTACCTGATTCCTGATCCTCAGGCTGGCCACGGGAGTCAAGTATTTATGTTCTAAATACCAGGCCCGCTCCTGAAAAACCAACTTGGTTCCATACAACAGACAAAACTAAGGAGTGGGGGAAAACAAAAGAAATGGACAAATAGCAATATATTAGAAAACACAAAATCTAAGGAGGTGAAAGAGAAATAACATAATATTACATTTCATAAAATCATAAAAGTTAATACTTTCCTAATGTAAAATGGCCATGTTTTGGATGTGCAGTATAGGTTTCTTTTTTTAAAAAAGTTCTATGAAAAATTTAAAGCATATACAAAAGTAGAACAAATAGTATAATGAACTCCCATGTATCCTTCCCCAAAACTGAAGAAATTTTAATTCACAACCAATCTTATTTCATATATAACTTACCTGGTTCTCCTCTACCCCAAGTTATTTAGGAGCAAAGTCCATACAGCAAAGTCCACATGAAAGATACTCTAAAAGTACATCCTGAATAATAATATCTTGATATTTTCCATTGAGCATGATTTGGGTAAACTTTCACAAAAGAATAGCAATCCTCATTTACATTTTGTTTCAATATGTTTTTTCCTATTACGTTTCTGAAACCTACACACAGAGCTTCTGCATCACATCATGGGTACCAAGCAAAAATAAATGAGTTTCCCTGTAGGAAGAAGTCACTTTTTATTTAACTGTTTATTCACATAACTCTTAATATTCAATAATTCCAAAATCACACAAAAATAGAGAGCATAGTATGGGCCTCATGTCTCCATCACCCATATCCACTCACCACAAATCTTGTTTTGACTCTGCTCCCACCTATTCCCCCTCTCTGTATCACTGCAAAGCAGACCTCAGTCATATCATTTCATCCACAAACATCTCACTGTGTATCTCAAAAAGATAATGACTCCTTAGAAGTAAGATAGCCTCAAAACCAAACCAAGCAAAAACAAAACCCTCTTATTCTGAGTCAAATAGAAATGATCGTCCCACCAGAAGACAATTTGCCTTCTATGGCTTATCAGACTCAGAAGTCATGCGGTTCACAGTCACGCAGACCCTGTGGTCTCCTCGTTCTTTTCTTGAGGTTCTAGCGTGTCCTTGGATCAGCATCATTATGAGGAGCCTCAACTATTCAATCTTCCCAGAAAGTGTCACTGTGTGGCTGAGCAGCTTATTTATGAAAGATATTTCAGATTAATTTCAGCTCTTTTATGAAATTGCCAAAGTCTGGACAGTAGTTGCTTGGCCAGATTAAGTGCCCTTTGGCTCTTTTACATGACACCAATAAAGATGTTAGCTGACCCTTCAGACATAGTGTGAGCAACTGAGACTATGAACTGCAATTCATACTGAAGACACAAATTCTTATAAAAATAATAAATCATATAAATTATGTGGTTAAGCCAAATCATGAGTCTCTAGATGAACTTCTTATGTGCTACAAAAATATTTGCTGTGAGTTTCTAGGTGCAGAAATTTAATCCTCATCACTCAGGGATACAAAAATATAAGATCAGTGACAAGAAATCCGGAGCTCTAGAAGTGTAAGAGTTCTTAGAAATAATCTAGTCCATCTTGTTACTCAGTCCAGAATCCTGTATCAGCCAGGGTTCAACCAAGAAACAGATGATACGTTCACATTAGTATAATCTAAGAAGTATTTAAATAGGATGGACAAGATGTAGGAGATCCCTAAGAGATAGTGCAGTACCTGGAGCTAGTAACTGGAGCTGTTACCACCTTCTAGGCTTAGAGGGTAGAGGGCAGGGAGTGGCTGCTGGATCCTGGAAGAAAAAGCTATGTAAACAGGAACATTTTAAGAGGAGCTGTGACCCTCATCCAAGAAAAACAGCAATCCCAAGGTGACCCCATGGTGAGGCAAGCAGGGAACAGAGGGATTCTAACTCCACTCTCTTCCCCGCTCTTTAATGTCTAGCTATTCTCAGCTAACAAGGGATATGCAGGACCTCTTCAAAGACTCCAAACCACTGCTCTAGCTGTTATCTAAACCAAAGTAGATCCAAAGGGCGAGGATTCCACGGATGCAGGCCATGTAGGTCAACTTCCTAGATCCACACGGGGTAGAGAAGAGTGGTGAGCAGAGCTACAGAGGCAAATGGAAGACATCTATCACAAGTCCCATCTCTAACACCCCTGACAAAGGGTCATTCAGCGTCTTGTCCAATCCCATCTGATCCAAGCCAAAGCCTGCTTGATCACATGGAGCTCCCAACAAGCCACTAACTGGCTGGCATTCCCAGGCTGTTCCCAAATGATGGTTTTCCCCAGGCTCACACCATGCATCCTGGCTATGTCTGCTCTTCCCTTCTTTGGACTCGAGAATTGCTCTCCTGTTGACAGTCTGTGGCTTTTTTGTACCTGATTCTCAGGGCCACTTTTTTGGCTTTAATCTTTTGCTTTCCTCCAGGAACACAGCTCAGACTCTCCTTGTGCTACCCCCTTTGCTTGTCCTGGTAAATAGGAGTCCTGGTTCTTGGCAGCTACCAGAACACCACAGCTAGGCACAGGTACCATCAGCCCAGCCTCAGTGCCCCAAACAGTACCTGAAATGTCTTTCCTTTTGTGTTCCAGAGATGGGAGCTCAGTGTGTTAAGAGGCATCCAGTTTCCTAATGAATCTCATTGTTGGAAGAGCCATTGTGTCTGAAGCCACTTCTCTATATGGAATATGAATTTATAGATTAACTGTGAGGAAGGGGATCTTGTCCTGCTCATCTTTATATGCCTAGGGTCTGGTAAAGGAGCTGACACACTGTGTGATATTAACTGAAACCCAATTTCGTATAACTCATAGCTATTGATGTTATAACTTCTGCTACCTAAGAAACCAAGCAGTAGTCTATGAAAGCTTCCAGACAATAGCCTTTAAAATATTTAAAGACATTTTTCACATCTTCACTTAGTCTCCCATCTTCAGGATGATCAGCCTCGATAGATTGTCAATCTCCTCTTAACACCTGGTTTCAACTCTTGGGCCACCTTGAAACTGGTGGCCTAGTCTGGATGGTTAATTCTCTTCTCCAAGGTGTCTTATAAAACTAAACGCAATATCCAGTTTTGTCTCATCACTATGGCGTCTGCAGCACCATTATTGCCCTAGTTTTGGATTCTACACTTTTACATGCAAAGCAAGGCAGAATGTGCTTTTATAGTTGGTATATAATATTTTTGAATAAATAAGTGAAAGAATACCATGCACATTTGGTTTATATCAAACATTTGATCATTTGACATTCCTAACTAAGCCTTTCCCCCCATAAACTATTTTCAACTAACCCATACATACATATATACATCCTTAAGGGAATGATTTTAATTTTAAATTTATTTTAAAGTCATCTTGTTGATATGGCCTACCTTGAACTCCCCAAGGAGTTCTTTATGAATTTTGGTTAAGTCACCTGATGTGTTGTGTCATTTACAAGTTTGTAAAGTCTTGTCAGCTGATAGGTCTACATCAGCTTAATTCAAGTTATCTGAAGCTTGATTCAAGCTCTCTGGAAACTTATTTAATGGAATATTCCCTGACTCTTCTTTCTCTAGTTGATCTATAGGAGATCATGAGAGTTTGGCAAAATGTTGGCCAAAATTGAGACACATCATCCATTTTTCCAACTTTCCTCTCTTTTCTTTTTTTTCTTTTTGAGATGGAGTCTCGCTCTGTCGTCAGGCTGGAGTGCAGTGGTGTGATCTCGGCTCACTACGACCTCCGCCTCCCTGGTTCAAGTGATTCTCCTTTCTCAGCCTCCTGAGTAGCTGGGCCTACAGGCTTGCACCACCATGCCCAGCTAATTTTTTATATTTTTAGTAGAGATGGGGTTTTACCATGTTGGCCAGGATGGTCTCAATCTCTTGACCTCGTGATCCACCTGCCTTGGCCTCCCAAAGTGCTGGGATTACAGGCGTGAGCCACCACACCTGGGCCCAAATTTTCTCTTCTAGTAACCTGATTAAGAAAGGACGTATAAGAAAGGAAGGATAAACCTTACTTAATTAATCTTTACTTATCCTTACCTAACTAGGCAGCCTTCTAGTGATGGTCCCTTTTCTATTTGTACATAAACTATCTGGAATAGTCTTTTGTAGAATTTTAACTTGGATTTATATTAATCTCAGATTCTATAGTTTCCCATATCTACTTTTTCTTGTTTTTGTTTTAACTTTTATTTTAGGTTCAGGGATATATGTGTGGGTATAGTTCAACTGATGTCATGGGGAGTCTGGTGTATAGATTATTTCATCACGCATGTACCAAGCCTAGTACCCCATAGTTATTTTTCCTGATCCTCTCCCTCTTCCCACCCTGTACCCTAAGGTTGGCCCCAGTGTCTGTTGTTCCCCTCTGTGTGTCCATGTGTTCTCATTATTTAGCTCCCACTTAAAAGTGAGAATAAGTAGAACTTGGTTTTCTGTTCCTATGCTGACTTGTTAAGGATAATGAACTCCAGCTCTATCCACGTTCCTGCAAAGGACATTATCTCATTTTTTCTTTTAAGGCTGCATAGTATATATACCACATTTTCTTTATGAAGCCTACCATTAATGGGCATTTCAGTTGATTGCATGTCTTTGCTATTGTGAATGGTGCTGCAGTGAACACATGCATGCATGTATCCTTATGGTAGAATGATTTATATTCCTTTGGGTATATGCCCAGTAGTGGGATTGCTGGGTTGAATGGTAATTCTGCTTTTAGTTCTTTGAGGAATTGCCACACTGCTTTCAGCAATGGTTGAACTAATTTACACTCCCACCAGCAGTATATAGGCGTCCCCTTTTTCTCTGCAACCTTGCCAGCATCTGTTATTTTTTGACTTTTTAATAATAGCCATTTTGACTGGTGTGAGATGGTTTCTTATTGTGGTTTTGATTTGCATTTTTCTAATGATTAGTGATATTGAGCATTTTTTCATATGCTTGTTGGCCACATGTATGTCTTCTTTTGAAGTGTCTCTTCATGTTCTTTGCCTACTCTTCAATGGGGTTGTTTGTTTTTGTCTTATAAATTTAAGTTCCGGCCGGGTGCGGTGGCTCAAGCCTGTAATCCCAGCACTTTGGGAGGCCGAGACGGGCGGATCACGAGGTCAGGAGATCGAGACCATCCTGGCTAACACAGTGAAACCCCGTCTCTACTAAAAAAAAAATACAAAAAAACTAGCCGGGCGAGGTGGCGGGTACCTGTAGTCCCAGCTACTTGGGAGGCTGAGGCAGGAGAATGGCGTAAACTCAGGAGGCAGAGCTTGCAGTGAGCCGAGATCCGGCCACTGCACTCCAGCCTGGGTGACAGAGCAAGACTCCGTCTCAAAAAAAAAAAAAAAGATAAATAAATAAATAAATTTAAGTTCCTTATAGATGTTGGATATTAGACCTTTGTCAGATGTACAGTTTGCAAATATTTTCTCCCATTCTGTAGGATGGTTGTTCACTCTGTTGATAGTTTCTTTTGCTGTGAAGAAACTCTTTAGTTTAATTAGATCCAATTTGTTAATTTTTGCTTCTGTTTTAATTGCTTTTGGCATCTTTGTAATGAAATCTTTGCCAGTTCCTACATCTGGAATGGTATTTCCCAGGTTATCATAGGTTTAGGTTTTACATTTAAGTCTTTGATCCACCTTGAGTTGATTTTTGTATATGGTATAAGGAAGGGGTCCAGTTTCAGTCTTTAGCATATGGCTAGTCAGTTATCCCAGCACCATTTACTGACTAGGGAGTCCTCTCCTCATTGCTTGCTTTGTTAGCTTTGTCAAAGATCAGATGGTGTGCTGCATTGTAGGTGTGCAGCATTATTTCTGGGCTCTCTATTCTGTACCATTGGTTTCTGTGTCAGTTTTTGTACCAGTACCATGATATTTTGATTACTGTATCTGTAATACAGTTTGAAGTTGAGTAATATGATACCTCCAGCTTTGTTCTTTTTGCTTAGGATTGCCTTGGCTATTTGGAATCTTTTTTGGTTCTGTATGAATTTTAAAAGAGCTTTTTCTAGTTCTGTGAAGGATGTCATTGATAGTTTGAGAGGAATAGCATTAAATCTGTAAATTGTTTTGGTCAGGATGGCCATTTTATCAATATTGATTCTTCCTATCCATAAGCATGGCATGTTTTTCCATTTGTTTGTGTCATCTCTGATTTCTTTGAGCAGTGTTTTATAATTTTCATCATAGAGATCTTTCACATTTCTGGTTATTTGTATTTCTAGGTATTTTCTTCTTTTTGTGTCAATTGTGAATGGGATTGCATTTCTGATTTGGCTCTGAACTTGGATTTTGTTGGTGTATCGGAATGCTACTGATTTTTATATGTTGATTTTGTATCCTGAAATTTGCTGAAGTTGTTTATTAGCTCAAGGAGCTTTTGGGTAGAGACCATAGGGTTTTTCTAGACATATGTTCATGTCGTCTGCAAACAGGAATAGTTTGACTTCCCTTCCTAGTTGGATACCTTTTATTTATTTATCTTGCCTCATAGCTCTGGCCAGGACTTACTATGTTAAGCAGGGGTAGTGAGAGAGGGGATCCTTGTCTTGTGCTGGTTTTCAAGGGGAATGCTTCCAGCTTTTGCCCATTCAGTATAATTTTGACTGTGGGTTTTTCATAGATGACTCTTATTATGTTCAAGTATGTTCCTTCAGTGGCTTTTATCAAAGATGTTCCATAAAATGCAACATTCCTTCATGTTAAAAACCCTCAATAAACCAACAACACACCCTCTGTACACCAACAATATCCAAGCTGAGAGCCAAATCAGGAATGCAATTCCATTCACATATATCTATCAAATTTCATCTGCATCTATTGAGATAATCATATGGTTTTTGTCTTTAGTTCTGTTTATGTGATGAATCACATTTATTAACTTGTGTATGTTGAACTAACCTAGCATCTCAAGGATAAAAACTACTTGATCATGGTGGATTAGCTTTTTACATACTGCTGGATTTGATTTGCTAGGATTTACTTGAGTATTTGTGCACCTACGTTCATCAAGGATATTGCCCTAAAGTTTTCTTTTTTTGTTGTGTCTCTGCCAGGCTTTGGTATCAGGATGATGCCAGCCTCATAGAATGAGTTGGGGAGGTGTCCCTTCTCAATGTTTTGAAATAGTTTCAGTAGTAATGATATCAGGTCTTCTTTGTATATCTGGTAGAATTTGGCTGTGAATCTGGTCCTGGGCTATTTTTGGTTGGTAGGCTATTTATTACTGATTCAATTTTGGAGCTCATTATTGGTCTGTTGAGGGATTCAGTTTCTTCCTAGTTTAGCCTTGGGAGGATGTATGTGTTTAGGAACTTATCCATTTCTTCCAGATTTCCTGGTTTGTGTGTATACAGAGATTCATAGGAGTCTCTGATGGTTATTTGTATTTCTGTGGAGTTGGTGGTAACATCCCCTTTGTCATTTCTAATTGTGTTTATTTGGACTTTCTTTTCTTTTTTATTAGTCTAGCTAGTGTTCTATTTATCTTATTAATTTTTTCAAAGAACCAACTTTTGGATTTGTTGATCTTTTGTTTTTTTTTTTTATGTCTCAATCTCCTTCAGTTCTGCTTTGATTTTGGTTATTCCTTGTCTTCTGCTAGTTTAGGGGTTGGCTTACTCTTGCTTCTTTAGTTCCTCTTATTGTAATGTTGGGTAATTAATTTCAGATCTTTCCAACTTTACGATGTGGGCATTTAGCGATAAAAATTTCCCTCTTAACACTACCTTACCTGTGTCCCAGAGATTCTGCTATATTGTATCTTTGTTCTCATTAGTATCAAAGAACTTCTTGATTTCTGCCTTAATTTCACTGTTTACTCAGAAGTCATTCAGAGCAGGTTGTTTAATTTCTATGTAATTATATGGTTTTAGCAATTTTCTTAGTCTTGATTTCTACTTTTATTGCTCTGTGGTCCAAGAGCACGGTTGGTATGATTTCAGTGTTTTTGAATTTGCTGAGTGTTGTTTTATATCCGACTGTGTGGTCAATTTTGGAGTATGTGCCATGTAGCAATGAGATGAAGGTATCTTCTGTTGTATTTGGGTGGGGAGTTATGTAGATGTCTATCAGGTCCATTTGATCCAGTGCTGAGTTCAGGTCCTGAATACTTTTGTTAATTTGCTGCCTCAATGATCTGTCTGTCATTGAGGTGCTGAAGCTTCCTACTATTATTGTGTGGGAATGTAAGTCTCTTCATAGGTCTCTAAGAACTTGCTTTATGAATCTGGGTGTTCCTGTGTGGGGTGCATATACATTTAGGGTAGTTACATCTTGTTGAATTGAATCCTTTACTATTGTGTAATGTCCTTCTTTGCCTTTAAAATCTTTGTTGGCTTAAAGTATGTTTTGTCTGAAATTAGGATTGCCACCTCTGCTTTTTTTCCCCGTTTTCCATTTGCTTGGTCGATTTTTCACCATCCCTTCATTTTGAGCCTATGGATGTCATTGCATATGAGACAGGTTTCTTGAAGACAGCATACTATTGGGTCTTGCTCTTTATCCAGTTGGCCACTCTGTGCCTTTTAATTGGGTCATTTAGCTCATTTACATTCAAGGTTAGTATTGATATGTGTGGATTTGATCCTGTCATTGTGTTGTTAGCTGTCTTTGAAAAGGTGGACATTTGCTTATTTATAATATTCTGGAATTTCTTTTGTCCTCCTTGGTTTGAAATCTCTGTCAATCACAAGTCCTTTCCAACTGAGAACAACATTCCTTCAGAGAGAAGATGAGAACATAATAGGAGATAATTCGCTTTGCTTTCTTTTTGCCACATATTAATACCAAATTTTTCTTGCCTAAACCAAGAGTCCATCTCTTCACATCTTGAATATAGCTAAAAATGGCCTTTTAAATTTGTATAAGATTATTTGTCAAGCCTCATGTTATGCTGGGGTTTGGCCCTACTGACATTTATTAAATGCTTTGTGTTTATATTTGGACAAATGTCTCCCCCACAATCGTTCCACTTCTCATTGTGTGTGTGTGTTTGTGTGTGTGTGTGTGTGTGTGTGTGTGTGTGTTCCTTAGACCTGTGTCCATAAGACAGTCCCTCTACTCCTACCCTGGTTTCTATAAGTATGTCTCAAATCATAACCTTTTTTATTGTATTGGAGAGATGGGATCTTGCCATCTTGCCCAGGCTGGTCTTGAACTCCTGGGCTCAAGCAATCCTTTCCCCTTGGCCTCCCAAAGTGTGGAGATTGCAGGTATGAGCCACCACTCCTGGCCCCAAATCACATTTTTTTTCTGGATGTATTGTCAGAATAATGTTTCTGTTTTTCTTCCTCACAAATCCATGTGCCTCTTTGAAATCTCTGTCTACAGAGTCTAATAGCTAATATTTATCAAACACCTACCATGTGTCAGATACTACAAGGTATTTTATATCCACCTCATTTAGTCCTCATAATAACTCTAAAAGCTAAAAGTTGTAGACCTGTGCAGGAAAGAGTTAACAGGTCTGGGCTGCTCAAATCTTGCACAAACCCAAAGTTTTCTGGACTGGCCCTTGCCTGGCTCTTGGGAGAGAGACTTTTGAACTCTTGTAGTATCTTTCCTGGTATGAGTGTGTTTGTATGCCTGGACCTTTGGGTCATGGTGCATCACTTTTACCTCTAGGGGAGTTGTGCGATATGGTCTGAGGAGCTGAGGTCAGTCACATGAGTGCTACATGCTTATGTGACTGATAAAAAAAAAAAAAAAAACCCTGGACTCCAAGGTTTGGGTGATCTGGTTGCCACCACCTTGCACATGTTGTCACACGTCATTGTTTGGAGAATTAAATGCTGTCTATAGACTCCACTGGAAGTGGACAATTGGAAGCTTGCTGATCTTTCCTGGACTTCACCCCCTGTACCTTTTCCCTTTGCTGATTTTAATCTGTATTTTTTTTTGCTGTAATAAACTATACCTATGAATATAACAGCCTATCTGCATCCTATGAGACCTTCTAGCAAATCCCTGAAACTGAGGATAGTCTTGGGGACCCCTGACACAGCCCCCATTTTACACATGAAGAAACAGAGGCATGAAGAAAGTTAAATGATAGAGCAAGAGTTGGAATTAATTCTTTTTTTTTTAATTATTATAATTTAAGTTCTGGGATACATGTGCAGAACATGCAGGTTTGTTACATAGGTATACATGTGCCATGGTGGTTTGCTGAACCCATCAACCCATCATCTACATTAGGTATTTCTCCTAATGCTATCCCTCCCCTAACCCCAACCCCCTGACAGGCCCCGATGTGTGATCTTCCCCTCCCTGTGTCCATGTGTGCTCATTGTTCAACTCCTACTTATGAGTGAGAACATGTGGTGTTTGGTTTTCTGTTCTTGTGTTAGTTTGCTGAGAATGATAGTTTCTAGCTTCATCCATGTCCCTGAAAAGCACATGAACTTACCCTTTTTTATGGCTACATGGTATTCCACGGTGTACATGTGCCACATTTTCTTTATCCAGTCTATCACTGGTGGGCATTTGGGTTGGTTCCAAGATTTTGCTATTGTGAACAGTGCTGCAATAAACATATGTGTGCATGTGTCTTTATAGTAGCATGATTTACAATCCTTTGGGTATATACCCACTAATGGGATTGCTGGATCAAATGGTAGATCCTTGGAATCTAGAACCAGAAATTGCCACAGTGTCTTCCACAATGGTTGAACTAATTTACACTTCCACCAACAGTGTAAAAGTGTTCCTATTTCTCCACATCCTTTCCAGCATCTGTCGTTTCCTGACTTTTTAATGAATGCCATTCTAACTGGCATGAGATGGTATCTCATTGTGGTTTTGATTTACATTTCTCTAATGACCAGTGATGATGAGCTTTTTTCATATGTTTGTTGGTCGCATAAATGTCTTCTTTTGAGAAATGTCTATTCATATCCTTCACCCACTTTTTGATGGGGTTGTTTGTTTGTTTTCTTGTAAATTTAAGTTCTTTGTAGATTCTGGATATTAGCCCTTTGTCAGAAGGATAGGTTGCAAAAATTTTCTCCCATTCTATAGGTCGCCTGTTCACTCTGATGATAGTTTCTTTTGTTGTGCCAAAGCTCTTTAGTTTAATTGGATCCCATTTGTCAATTTTGGCTTTTATTGCCATTGCTTTTGGTGTTTTAGTCATGAAGTCTTTGCCCATGCCTATGTCCTGAATGCTATTGCCTAGGTTGTCTTCTAGGATTTTTATGGTTTTAGGTCTTACATTTAAGTCTTTAATCTATCTTGAGTTAATTTTTGTATAGGTGTAAGGAAGGGGTCCAGTTTCAGTTTTCTGCATATGGCTAGTCAGTTTTCCTAACACCATTTATTGAATAGAGAATCCTTTCCCCATTGCTTGTTTTTGTCAGGTTTGTTAAAGATCAGATGGTTGTAGATGTACACATCTACATTATTTCCGAGGCCTCTGTTCTGTTCCATTGGTCTATATATCTGTTTTAGTACCAGTACCATGCTGTTTTGGTTACTGTAGCCTTGTAGTATAGTTTGAAGTCAGGTAATGTGATGCCTCCAGCTTTGTTCCTTTTGCTTAGAATTGTCTTGGATATACAGGCTCTTTTTTGGTTCCATATGAAATTTAAAGTAGCTTTTTCTAATTCCATGAAGAAAGTCAATGGTAGCTTGGTGAGGATGGCATTGAATCTATAAATTACTTTGGGCAGTATGGCCATTTTCATGATATTGATTCTTCCCATGAGCAGGAATGTTTTTTTTTGTGTCCTCTCTTATTTCCTTGAGCAGCAGCTTGTAGTTCTCCTTGAAGATGTCCTTCACATCCCTTGCAAGTTGTATTCCTAGGTATTTTATTCTCTTTGTAGCAATGTTAAATGGGAGTTCACTCGTGATTTGGCTCCCTGTTTGTATGTTATTGGTGTATAGGAACGTTTGTGATTTTTGCACATTGATTTTGTATCCTGAGACTTTGCTGAAGTTGCTTATCAGCTTAAGGAGATTTTGGGCTGAGACGATGGGGTTTTCTAAATATACAATCATGTCATCTGCAAACAGAGAGAAATTTACTTCCTCTCTTCCTATGTGAATACGCTCTATTCCTTTCTCTTGCCTGATTGCCCTGGCCAGAACTCCCAATACTATGTTGAATAGGAGTGATGAGAGAGGGCATCCTTGTCTTGTGCTGGTTTTCAAAGGGAATACTTCCAACTTTTGCCTATTCAGTATGATATTGGCTGTGGGTTTGTCATAAACAGCTCTTATTGTTTTGAGATACATTCCATCCATATCTAGTTTATTCAGAGTTTTTAGCATGAATGGGTGTTGAATTTTATTGAAGGCCTTTCTGTATCTATTGAGATAATCGTGATTTTTTCATTGGTTCTGTTTATGTGATGGATTATGTTTATTGATTTGTATATGTTGATCCAGCCTTGCATCCCAGGGATGAAACCGGCTTGATCTTGGTGGATAAGCTTTCGGATGTGCTGCTGGATTTGGTTTGCCAGTTTTTTATTGAGGATGTTCACATTGTTGTTCTTCAGGGATACTGGCCTGAAATCTTTTTTTCGTTGTTGTGTCTCTGCCAGGTTTTGGTATCAGGATGATGCTGGCCTCATAAAATGAGTTAGGGAGGATTCCCTCTTTTTTTATTATTTGGAATAGTTTCAGAAGGAACGGTATCAGCTCTTCTTTGTACCTCTGGTATAATTTGGCTGTGAATCCATCTGGTCCTGGGCTTTTTTTTTTTTGGTTGGTAGGCTATTAATTACTGCCTCAATTGCACAACTACATGGAAACAGAACAACCTGCTCCTGAATGACTACTGGGTAAATAAAGAGATTAAGGCAGAAATAATAAGTTCTTTGAAACCAATGAGAACAAAGACACAACATACCAGAGTATCTGGGACACAGCTAAAGCAGTGTTTAGAGGGAAATTTATAGCACTAAATGCCCACAGGAGAAAGCAGGAAAGATTTAAAATCAACACCTTAACATCACAATTAAAAGAACTAGAGAAGCAAGAGCAAACAAATTCAAAAGCTAGCAGAAGACAAGAAATAACTAAGATCAAAGCAGAGCTGAAGGAGATAGAGACATGAAAAATCCTTCAAAAAATCAATAAATCCAGGAGCTGGTTTTTTGAAAAGATTAACAAAATAGATCACTAGCCAGACTAATAAAGAAGAAAAGAGAGAAGACTCAAACAGACATAACAAAAAACGATAAAGGGGATATCCCCACTGATCCCACAGAAATACAAACTACCATCAGAGAATACTATAAACACCTCTATGCAAATAAACTGGAAAATGTAGAAGAAATGGATAAATTCTTGGACACATACACTCTCCCAAGACTAAACCAGGAAGAAGTCGAATCCCTGAATGGAATTAATTCTTTCAGAAATCAAAGATTTTTTTTTTTCTTTTTTTTTTTTTGGCCTACCACACTGTAGTACCTCCACTAATCAGAATTTTTTTAAAAAAAGATGACTCTCACTAAAGGTATAGGCTATGTATGGGCTCTGGTTCTGGGTAACATAGAGGAGATGACTTCCCCCATCTCTTTCACTGAATACAGCCATAATTCTGGACAGAGTGCATGGAGAAGCTACTTGTGGACTCTGAAAAATAAATAGTGGTGGGTAGATTAGGGAAGCAGATCAGAATTCAAAGTGCTGCAAAACTGGCAGTGAGTTTAACTCTTTATCCTCATGCTGCTCATGTCCCTGGAAGCATGTGCATGCAGCAGAGTGGGATAACTAAACCTCAGCTTTCTGGCTGGAGGATGAGGAGAGGAAGCCCCAGGGAACCAGAAAGTATCAGGATGGTCATGGAGAGGCAGGACTTGGGAAAGCAGCCCCATAAAGTTATTTACGAAATGTCGAATGCAGCCTGAGGCTTTCATGCATGGATTTTATGCTAATTAGCATACAAAAGACTTTGAACAGACATAGAAAGACAAATATTACATGTTCTCACTTATAAGTGGGAACTAAATAATGTATACACTAGGACACAGAATGTGGAATCAGGCAGTGGAGACTCAGAAGGGTGAGAGGCTAGGGGGGATAGATGATGAGAAAATACTTAATGGGTACAATGTACACTATTTGGGTGATGAATACCCTATGGAATACCCAAGGAATAACCCTAATATCCCTGAATTTACCACTAAGGAATATATGCATGTATTAACAAAATTGCACTGTACTCCATAAATTTATAAAAATTTTAAAAATAAATAAACAAATAAATATACAGCTTTTTAAAAAAGGCCTTAATAACTGAACTAGTAAACAGATGAGAATTCAGATGCCAGACTGGCCTGTGAGTGGTGCATACATGGAACATAGCTAAATAGTGCTGCAAAAGGTTTGAAGGCTAAACCAACATTGGAATCACAATCAACAGAAGGTGCATTGAAATTTGTAGCCCAAACATAACCAGGTACATTGCCTGCTAAAACAAAAACACCAGCATTCTCCATAGGTTTTAAACAACATCCAGAATCTCATAACATAATATTCAAAGGCCTAGGAAATAATTTAATAAAAATATAAAAATAAAGAATATAAAAATAAATATTTTTCAGCATATGAAGGAAAAGAAATGTAGCTTGCATGGAAACTGGCAATCAACAGATGCCAACAGCAAAATGACACAGATGTTAGAATTACCTGGCAAAAGCTTTAAAGTAGCCATTCTAAAAATTATCTAATGAACAATCACAAACCTTCTTGAAACAAATGGTAGAATAGTAAGTTTCAGTAAAGAAGTAGAAAATACAGGCTAAGTGTGGTGACTCACGCCTGTAATCCCAGCATTTTGTGGGGCTGAGGTGGACAGATCACTTGAGGTCAGGAGTTCAAGACCAGCCCGGCCAATACGGTGAAACCCCACCTCTACTTAGAATACAAAAATTGGCTGGGCATGGTGGTGGGCCCCTGTAATCCCAGCTACTTGGGAGGCTGAGGCATGAGAACTGCTTGGATATGGGAGGCAGAGGTTGCAGTGAGCTGACATCGTGCCATTGCACTTTAGCCTGGGCGGCAGAGTGAATCTACCTACTCATCTGACAAAGGGCTAATATCCAGAACCTACAAAGAACTCAAACAAATTTACAAGAAAAAAACAAACAACCCCATCAAAAAGTGGGCAAAGGATATGAACAGACAGTTCTCAAAAGAAGACATTCATATAGCCAACAGACACATGAAAAAATGCTCATCATCACTGGCCATCAGAGAAATGCAAATCAAAACCACAATGAGATACCATCTCACACCAGTTAGAATGGCAATCATTAAAAAGTCAGGGAACAACAGGTGCTGGAGAGGATGTGGAGAAACAGGAACACTTTTACACTGTTGGTGGGATTGTAAACTAATTCAACCATTATGGAAAACAGTATGGCGATTCCTCAAGGATCTAGAACTAGATGTACCATATGACCCAGCCATCCCATTAGTGGGTATATACCCAAAGGATTATAAATCATGCTGCTATAAAGACACATGCACACGTATGTTTATTGCGGCACTATTCACAATAGCAAAGACTTGGAATCAACCCAAATGTCCATCAGTGACAGACTGGATTAAGAAAATGTGGCACATATACACCATGGAATACTATGCAGCCATAAAAAAGGATGAGTTTGTGTCCTTTGTAGGGACATGGATGCAGCTGGAAACCATCATTCTCAGCAAACTATCGCAAGAACAGAAAACCAAACACCGCATGTTCTCACCCATAGGTGGGAACTGAACAATGAGATCACTTGGACTTGGGAAGGGGAACATCATACACTGGGGCCTGTCATGGGGAGGCGGTGGGGAGGGATTGCATTGGGAGTTATACCTGATGTAAATGATGAGTTGATGGGTGCTGACAAGTTGATGGGTGCAGCATGCCAACATGGCACAAGTATACATATGTAAGAAACCTGCACGTTATGCACATGTAGCCTAGAACTTAAAGTATAATAATAATAAAAAAAAAGGAAAAAAAAATAAAATACAAAAGAGAATCAAGTAGACATTTTAGAACTGAAAAATAAACTGATTAAAAGAAAAATGAGCTCCAAAGCAGAACTATGGAGACAGAGGAAAGACTGAATAAACTAAAAGATAGAATAATAGAAATTATCCTATCTGAACAACAGGGAGAAAATAGACTGGCAAAGAAAAAGAGAGCCTCAGGGACCTGTGGGACTGTAACAAAAAGTCTAACTTTCATGTCATTGGAATCATGGAAGGAGAGGAGAAAGAAGGCAGTACTTGAAGATATAATGGCAAAAGAATCCCTAAATTTGGCGAAAACCCACAAATGTGCAGGTTTCAGAAGTTTAATGAACCCCAAACAGGATAAACACAAATTTATGCCCAGACACATCATAATCAAATATCTGGAATCTAAAAACAAAGAAAAATTCTTGAAAGCAGATGAAGAAAAACTGATGCATTACCTCTAGGAGAAAAATAAGCTGAATAATTGAATTTCTCATCAGAAACTGTAGAGACCAGAAACGTTTTTCAAGTACTAAAGGTAACAACTGTCAATCCAGAATTATATATCGAGTCAATGATCGTTCAGAAATTAGGATGAGATTTAAAAAATTACCAATGAGAAAACAGAATTTGTTGCTAGCAAATCTGCTCAAAAAAAAAAAAAATTGCTAAAAGCAGTTTTTCAGTCAGAAGCAAAATGAAGGGAGGAAAAACGGAAATGGTAAATACAAATCAGGAATGAAGGAAGAGTAACGGAAAGGGTAAACATCTGAATAAATATGACAGACTATTTCCTCTCATAATTCTTTTAAAACATGTATAATGATTGAAAGCAAAATTTGAAAGCAAAATATTGTCTGATGTGGTTTCCAGGGAACGTAGATGTACTGATAAGATGTGTATGACAGAAAGAGGGGAGAGGAATACTATGGTGGTAAGGTTTCTACATTCTACTTGAAGAGATAAAATATTGATTCTAAGTAAATTATAAAGTTAAGTATACATATTGTAGTTCTTATAGCAACTATTAAACAGAAAAACACATATACAAAGAGATATAGTTAAAGTTCTTTTAAATGAAATTCTAAAGAATGTTCAAGTTAATTCAAAAGAAGGTATGTGTTGCAGGCTGAATGATAGCCATCCAAAGATATCAGATCCTAATTCCTGAAATCTGCAAATACTACTTTATAAGGGAAAAGGGCCTTTACAGGTGTAGTTAAGATTCTTAAAATGGAGAGATTATTCTGGATTATTCAGGTGGGTCCTAAATGCAATCACATGCATCTTTATAAGAGAGAGATTTCAGGCCGGGTGCGGTGGCTCACGCCTGTAATCCCAGCACTTTGGGAGGCCGAGGCGGGCGGATCACAAGGTCAGAAGATCGAGACCATCCTGGCTAACACAGTGAAACCCCGTCTCTACTAAAAATACAAAAAATTGAGCCAGGAGAATGGCGTGAACCCGGGAGGCGGAGTTTGCAGTGAGCCGACATCGTGCCACTGCACTCCAGCCTGGGCGATAGAGCAAGACTCCTCTCAAAAAAAAAAAAAAAAAAAGAGAGAGAGAGATTTCACAGACAGAAGAGGAGGAGGCAATGTGACCGCGGAAAGAGAGATTGGAATGAGTTGGCCACAGTCAAGGAATGCCAGCGGCAACCAGAACCTGAAAGAAGCAAGGAATGGATTCTTCTCTGAAGCCTCCAAAGGCAGCACAATCCTGCCAACACCTTGATTTTGTATCAGTGATACTGATTGCAGACTTCTGACCTCTAAAACTGTCAAAGAATAATTTTTTTGTTGTTTTACTTCACCAACCTTGCAGTAGTTTGTTACAGTAGCCATAGGAAACTAACACAACATGTAAGAGGAAATGGAGGAATGAAAAGAAGAGAAAACAGAAAACAAATAAAATGATAGACCTAATCCAAACACATCAATAATCACATTAAATGTAAACAGTTTAAAAATACTAATCAAGAGACAAATTTTAAGAATAAATGTTTTAAAAAAACATAAGTTGTGCACAAGAAAATAACTCCATATATAATGATAGATGTAAAATTAAAAGGACAAAAAAATATGCAAAGCAAAAACTAATCCAAAGAAGCCTGCAGTATTTACATTGATATCAGACAATGTAGACTTCAGAAAAAAGAAGACTTCCAGGAATAAAGAGGAAATTACATAATGATAAAAAAGGTTAATGAAACAAGAAGATGTAATAATGCTAAATGTGAATGCACACACAATGCTTTAAAATACATTAAGCAAAAATCAGACAGAATGGAAGGCTAAGTAGACAGATCCACAGGCATAGTTGAGTATGTCAACATTACTCTTTTGGTAATAGATAGAACTGAGATTATTAGTTGATAGACAGAATGCTGATTGACAGAAGATCAGCAAGGATACAAAGAACTGAAGAACATTATCAACCAACTAGATCTTCTTGACGTTATAACATTCTACTCAACAATAGCAAATACATATTTTTTTAAGGACAAATGAAATATCCACCAAGATAGACCATATCCTGGGTAACAAGACAAATTTTGACAATTAAAAAAATATAAACGTAAATTAGACAAGGTATCTTTTCTGATTACATTAGAAATAAATTTGAGATCAATAACATAAAGATAACAGGACAAATTCTAGACACTTAAAAATTAAACCCCACACTTCCATATATAATTCTATATATAATTCATGGGTCAAGGAGGAAGTCTCAAGGGCAATGAAAATGCAACATACAAATTGTTGTGGGGTGCAGGGAAAGTAGTGCTCAGAGGTAAACTTAGAGCATAAAATGCTTACAAGAGAAAAGAAGAAAGTCTAAAATCAATAATCTAAGTCTACCTCAAGAAACTGGAAAAATATGAGTAAAACTCAAAGCAACCGGAAGAAAATAAATAATACATATAAAAACAGAAATCAATAAAAATAGAAATATAAATAGAGAAAAATAAATGTAAAAGTAAAGCTTGTTCTTCAAAAAAATGATTAAGTTCTTACAAATTTACAAAGACAAAAATAGAAAAACACAAATTACTAAAATCAAAAATGAAAGAGTGGAAAGCAGTACAGTCTCACAGAAATCAAAAGGATAAAATAAAGCACCATGAACAACTTTACACACATAATTTGATAACAGCTGAAATGAAATAATTCCTTGAATATTTCATGTTACCAAGAGCCATACAAAATGAAATACGTAACAAGAATGGTCTTATTAAAGTTTAAAGAAATGTAATTCATAGTTAAAAGATTGTAAAAAAAAGAAATCTCTAGGCCTTGATTGTTTCACTGGTGAATTCTACCCAACATTTAAATAAAAAATAACACTGATTCTACACAATCTCTTCCAGGAAACAGAAGAGGAGGGAACCCTTCCCAGCTCATTTTATGAGGCCAGTGTTACTATGATACCAAAACTAGACAAAGATTGTACACGAAGAAAAAAAAACTACAGACCAAGATTTCTCAGGAACATAGATGCAAAAATCCCCTACAATATATTAGCAATGGAATTCAGCAATATATAAAAATAATAATACATCATGACCAAGTGGACTTTATCCTAGGAATGCAAGGCCAGTTGTATACTCAAAAATAAACCATTAGCTGGGTCATGCTTGTAGTCCCAGCACCTTGGGAGGCCAAGGTGAGTGGATCACTTGAACCCAGGAGTTTGAGACAAGCTGGGACAACATGGTGAAACCCTGTCTCTAAAAAAAAGTATAGAAATTAGCTAAGCATGGTGGCACACGCCCATAGTCCCAGGTACCCAGGGGGCTGAGGTGGAAGAATAACTTGAGCCCAGTGAGCTGTGATGGCACCACTGCACTCCAGCATGGGAGTCAGTATGAGACCTTGTTTCCAAAAAAAAAAAAAGAAAATAAAAAATACATCAAAACAAGACATTGTTATTTATCGTATTAACAACCTAAAAAAGAAAAAATAAAGCCCATAATCATATAAATTGATGCAGAAAAAGCATTTGGCAAAACTTAACATTAATTCCTAAGAGAGTAAAAAAAAATCTCTTAGGAAGCTAGGAATAGAAGGGAACTGTCTTATCCTGATTAAGGACAATTACAAGAGAAAAACACACATATACACAAAAACCTTGTAGAGAATATCATATCTAGTGACAAAAGGCTGAATACTTTCTGCCTAAGATCTGGAACAAAGTAAGGATGTCAATTCTCATCACTCTTATTCATCACATACTGAAAATCCTAGCCAATGCAACAAGGCAAGAAAAAGAAAACAAAGTCATGGAAATTGGAAAGGAAACAATAAAACTGTTGCTATTCACAGACGACATGCTTGCTTACATAGAAAAAAAAAAAAAAAAACCACAGTAAATGTCCCCCAACATGCCCTAAATCCTCTAGAACTTATAGTGAGCTTAGCAAGGTCACAGGATACAAGGTCAACATATTAAAACATTTATTATATTTGTAAATACTAGCAACATACAATTAGAAAGCAAAACTTAGAACAACATACCTTTTTACCACAGCTTCCCCCAAAATGAAATACTTAGTTATAAATCTACAAAAACATGTACATCATCCTTATGCTGAAAATAAAAAATTTGGATCAAAGGAATCAAAGAGGAACTAATAAAATGGATTAGAAGAGTCAACATAGTATATTTGTTAATTCTTCCCAAACGGATCCATAGATTTTTCATAATTCCAATCAAAATCACAAATTTTCTGTAGATAGAGACAAAATGATTCTAAAATTGGCATGTAAAATAAAACAATTTGCCAAAGATGAATAGTCAGAGGAATCATCTCATTTGATTTTAAGGCTTAGTATAAAGTTATACTAATCAATATATTGTGGTTGAGAAATATACACGTAGGTCAATGGGAACAAAACAGAAAAATCCAGAAATAGTTCTACACAAATATGTCCAAATAATTTTTCACAAAGATGCAAAAGGAATTCAATGAAGAAAGGATAGCATTTTCAACAGATGATGCTGAAACAATTTGATGTCACAATAGTCAAAAGATAAACAAATCTTGACCTGAACTTCACATCTTACAGACAAATCAAAATGAATTATAAATCTAAATGTAAAACATAAAACTTTTAAACTTTTAGAAAAATAATGAGATAAAACCTTCATGACTTGAGGTTTAACAAGCAGTTCTTAGGTTTGGCACCAAAAGCATAACTCATGAAAGAGAAAAATGGATAAATTGAATTTCATCAAAATAAAAAACTTTTCTCTGCAAATGACATGATAGGGAAATGAAAATACATACTATAGACTGGGAGAAAATATTTGCAAAAATCACATATCCAAATGAGAATTTGTATTTAAAACCTATAAAGAACTCTCAAAGCTCAACAGTAGGAAAACAAATGATCCAATTAAAAATGGGAAAATGATTTTATCAGGTTTCACTAAAGAGGATACATATGGCAAACAAGCACATCGGAAGACTGTCAACCGCATCAGCTACTGGGGAGATGCAAACTAAAACCACAATAAGATGCCTCTATATACCTATTGGAATGGCAAAAATAAAAAATACACAATATTGACTGTTGGCTAGGATGCTGAGTAACTGGATCTCTCATACATCAGGCACAAAAAGTTTCTTATAAAGTTATACGCTTGCCATATAATCCAGTAAATTCATTCCTGGGTATTTAACCAAGAGCAGTGGTTCTCAGGTGTGGATGATATTTGCATTTGTCAATGTCTGCAGACATTTTGGTTGCCACAGTTGGGAGAGTTCTACTGGCATCAGTAGGGGCCAGGGATATACTAAACATTTTGCAATGCACATGGCAGTTCCCTCACAACAAAGTATCTGGCCCCAGATGTCAAAGTTGGTAGTGCCAATGTTGAGGCAAGAAACTTTGTCCTTGAGAAATGGGGATTTATGTTCACATAATAATCTGTACATGAATACTTACAGCAGCTCTACTCACAATTGTCAAAAACTGGACACAACCCAAATGTCCTTCAAAGGGTGAATGGAAAAACAAACTCTGCTACATCCACACAACGGATCAGTACTCAGCAATGAAAATGATTCACTGTCGATGAATGCAACCACTTGGCTGAATCTCAAAGACATCATGCTGAGTGAATGAAGTCCATATCAAAAGTTTACAGATTGTATGATTACATTTATATGGAATTTTGTCAAAAAGACAAAATTATAGTGATGAAGAATAATAGATCATTGGTTACCAGGGGCTGCTGGAAGAGACAGAGAACAATTACAGAGCCATAGCACAAAGGATTATTTTAGGATGGTTAAATTATTCTGTTTACATATACATATATTTCATGCATCATCTTCTTATTTCTGGGCTCCCCCTTCTTTGCTATTACAAATTCCAGGCTGAAATGGCTGCATTCTCTAAGTGTCTATGTACTGAAACCTTGTCCAAGGATCTCCCTGTTCTTTCACTGAAAGTTACTCCTTCCCTTCCTGAGTTCCCACAGCTGTTTGTTTTCCTGTCTGTTACACATTCTGCCTGTTGGTGTAATTATTAGGCCATGTGACTTTCTCCCTGACCACAACACGATCACAAAGGCAGGAACTGTGGCTCATGTATCTTGGAGTTCCCCACAGTGCCTAGCCTGGCATCAGGGCTCAGTGTGCATTTGTGGAAATGAAAGCCTTGGTTCCCAGGAGCTCAAGCCCACTGGGACCAACAACAGAATGAAGGGAGGTTGCCTACAATTTATGACAAGCAGGCAGCCCATCTCCATGGCCTGAGCTGCATAATAAGCAGGAAAATGAAGCAAAAGGACTGAGTTGGCCCTCCAGTGTCAGAGAAGATGAACAAAGCTTATTAATGCACGGTAATACCAGCATGACATCAGAACAGCTTCCCCCAGCAACAACCCAGTTCTCTCACTGTGATGAAGTGCTCTGCCTACTGCTTCAGACTTTAGCCACTTGGGATCTGCATTATTGCTTTGTAAAATTGATGGGCAGTGGTACCATCTCCTAGTTTAAGGAATTTCTGTTAGCATTAGCGAAAAGCAATGGCTTCGCAATTTCTAAGGGCATTCCTTGCAATAGGAAAGTGAATAAAAATTGGGCCAGACTGGAACCATGTCCATCTCTAATCCCTGTGGCTCCCCTGCTCAGCCTCCTCCATGTCATCAGGAGCAGGTGTGAGCTCAGGTCTCCCAAGGTGAGGAAGTCTTATTTATACTTAACCCGAATGGGGCAAGAGGGGGGATGTTTATCTTAGTGAGTCTTTTTCTTTGATCCCCTAAGGAGGTTATTCAAGATCAAAGTCTCTTTTCCTTCCAAACTGCTTGGAGATGTTTCCCAATTTTTAAAATCCAACCTGCTCAATAGTCTTGTGTCTTAAAAACTATGCTTCTTTAGAAAGGTGACAGGCAGTGGCAGCTGGATCTTTCTGGCAGTCAACTGCTCCGGGGAGAGGAGGGTTGAGAATGAATCTGAGTTTTTCCTTCTAAGTTTTTGGATTTTCAGTAGCCCAAGATGGCTTTCTTCACCACCACGTTCTGGAGCAGAGGTGACTGGTTCTCTTCCTGAGGTTGGGGAGCTGAGTATCACAGTTAGACAACGGTGGGCCACGTGCTGGTGAAATGGATCAAACACACAGGCCACGAGGGAAAGCAGGAACAGGCCACAGACAGACCCAAGGCTCATGCTATTTTCTGCCTTACTGAAAAGATGAAACATAGCTGTATCCCGGCCTCTTCAAGTGGCAGGAAATGAAAAGTACAGAAAATCCATCCACAAGAAACAAAATCAACAAGCACAAAGGGAGACAGAGGGAAAGCTCTGGAGAAGGTAAGCAAATACATCTTTTTTTTTTTTTTTAAATGAGAGGGAGTCTCGCTCTGTCACCCAGGCTGAAGCGCAATGGCCAGATCTCAGCTCACTGCAAGCTCCGCCTCCCGGGTTCACGCCATTCTCCTGCCTCAGCCTCCCGAGTAGCTGGGACTACAGGCGCCTGCCACCTCACCCAGCTAGTTTTTTGTATTTTTTTTTTTTTTTTTTTTTTAGTAGAGACGGGGTTTCACCGTGTTAGCCAGGATGGTCTCGATCTCCTGACCTCGTGATCCGCCCGTCTCGGCCTCCCAAAGTGCTGGGATTACAGGCTTGAGCCACCGCACCCGGCCTTTTTTTAAAACTTTTATTTTAAGATCGGGGATACACATGCAGGTGTGCAATATAGGTAAACTTGTGTCACAGGGGTTTGTTGTGAAGATTATTTCATCGCCCAGGTACTAAGCTTAGTATCCAGTAGTTACTTTTTCTGTTCCTCTCCCCCCTCCTAGCCTCCACTTTCATGTAGGCCCCAGTGTCTGTTGTTCCCTTCTGTGTGTCCACGTGTTCTCATCATTTAGCTCCTACTTATAAGCGAGAGTATGTGGTATTTGGTTTCCTGTTACGGTATTTGCATTGGTTTGTTAAGGATAATGGTCTCCAGCTCCATCCATGTTCCGCAAAAGTCACGAGCTCATTCCTTTTTGTGGCTGTATAGTATACCATGATGTATATGTACCACATTTTCTTTATCCAGTCTACCATCAATGGGCATTTAAGTTGGATGATTCCATGTCTTTGCTATTGTGAATAGTGCTGCAATAAACATTTATGTGCATGTGCCTTGACGGTAGAATGATTTATACTCCTCTGGGTATATACCTAGTAATGGGTTTGCTGGGTCAAACGGTAGTTGTGGTTTTTAGCTCAAAGGCATCTTTTTACTGGCATGCTGAATACGCTTGGACAGAGAGGGGACTGGAGCCCTGCTGCTTCTGAGCCCTGAGGGCAGGCTGACGGACATGCTTCTTCTTCTCTTTGGGGGGGTTACAGGACTGGCTGCAGCACCTGTGGGTTACCATGCTTTGGCAAACCCACCATTGTGGTGTTGCAGTGCCTTTACCATGTCCAACGGGAAGGAGCAAATTCAAAAAGCACAGCTTTGCAAGCAGAGACAAGGTTATTCCCTTTGGGGTTTCTATATAACCTACTGTGTAGACTGGCTCAGAATCATACGTACCTCTTCTGCATGCAGAGAGGTGATTCATGGAGGAGCATATGGCCAGGCTCTTCTCCCTGACTTTTTTTAAAATCCAAAATTGGGTTGATTTCAACTCAACTTACTATCACCCCCAATTCCCCATCCGTCCTTGACTTTGGACTTAGTGTCTTTACTTCGAAGGTTAAAAGCTGTGTGTTATGGACTGAATTGTGTCCTTCCCAAATTCTTATGTTTAAGTCCCAGCCCCCAGTGGTGGTTTGAGGATAAGATTTTTAAAGAGATAAGTAAGTTAAAATGAGGCTGTTAGGGTGAAGCCCTAACCCAATATAACTGATTTCCTTATAAGAAGAGGGAGGCGGGGCGTGGTGGCCCATGCCTGTAATCCCAGCACTTTGGGAGGCTGAGGCAGGAGGATCACCTGAGGTCAGGAGTTCAAAACCAGCCTGGTCAACATGGTAAAACCCCATTTCCACTAAAAATACGAAAGTTAGCCAGATGTGATGGCGCATACCTGTAATCCCAGCTACTTGGGAGGCTGAGGCATGAGAATCACTTGAACATGGGAGGTGGAGTTTGCAGTGAGTCAAGATCCCACCACTGCAATCCAGCCTGGGCAACAGAGAGAGACTCTGTCTCAAAGAAAAAAAAAAAGAAAAAAGAAAAAGAAGAGGAAGACACACAAAGGATGTACATGCACAGAGAAAAGGACAGGACATAGCAAGAAGACGGCCATCTGCCGTATTTTGTTATAGCAACCTTAGCAAACAAATACACCATAGGGAGCACATTAGAATTCAGGAAGCAATGACCATGGAACATTTTCATTTCAGTGATCCACTTGTATTTCAGGAAAATCCAGATGAAATCTCTGTACCTCAAGCAACAGCCATATATACATGTATGTATGTATTCATCCACCATTCTATCCATCCTTGCTAATTTTTCCTGTATCATCAAATATGACAGCAGTGAGAGAAGGAAGGCCAGAATGAGCTGAGAAGAACCCTCTAAATCCTATGGGAAAGTAGAGGCAGCCTGCGTTAGTGGTGATGAGGTCAAAAAGAGGCTTCAGGGATTTATAGGTGAAAGAAACTCATCAGTGACCATCTGGATTAATTGTTGGGCAAGACTCCCTAGGGGCAGGAGGCAGAACTGGAAAAACCTGTTGAGTGTGGCCCACCCAGTAATAACTTGAAAAGCTTCCTCCTATCCACTGCAGCTGGACCGCAGGCCACAGAGCCTTGGGGGCCACGTGGATATAGATCAGAGCCTTCTCTGCATCTAAGAATCAGCCACTTCAGGCTCATCCCAAACCTCTGCAGAGCAGCTTAAGAGGTTTCATTGATGGACAACTTCAGGTGCTGAAATTTTAAGGCTCACCTGGGTTTCCTTTATACCTGTGTATCTAAGAACATTCAGCTAAATCTTGCTGACTTATTCGCCACAGCATACAAGGCCTTCTGTGACGGCCCCAGCCTCAGCCCCTCGATACCCCCAGGCCACTCCTGTACTCCAGTCATAGAAAACCATGTGGGAAGCTCCAGCACACACACCGTTTCTTCACTTAATGACTGCTGCACATGCTGTCCCTCAGCCTCCAACACTTTTTTCTCCTGCTTCCAACTCATCCTTCGAGATTCTGATCCATAGATGCCCTGGGAAGCTATCCCAGATGGCCTGGGAGGACAGCCCTCATCCGCCTCCTCTCAGTTTTCACTGTATAGGGGGTGGGTGGGGAGCCAAGAGCAGCTTCCATTTGTGGAGTATTTTTTAGGTGTCAGGCCCTGGGGACCCCATGATTCTTTATTCTCCCAACGGGCCAAGAGAGGAGCACAGGGCAGCATCATGGCACACAGGCTTCTCCCTCTCCCACCTCCATCTGGCCCCTGGCCACTGGGCTCTTATGACACCGAGGGCTTCTTTATCTTCCCCGCACTCCCAACTCACAGAGAGCTCCCTGAAAGCAGGGCCATTTGCCCCTCCCCTGGACTTCCCAGGGCCCTGGCGTATAACAGAGGCTCAAAAAATATTTGTCGAATGCACTGTTCTTTGATACTTTGGTTTGTTACTTTGATTCCATTGCTATGGAACTTTTAGATTTTCCATTTTTTCCAGCAACTTATATTTTCCTAAAGCAACCACCTGTTGCACCCAACATTTGAATTTTGGTTGTAAATAATGCTAGAGAATACTCTTCCATATTACTTATTAGTCTCTAGGAACGTGCATTTATCTCCACCTTTTTGTTTCTACTTCAGAGTATCTATGTTCTCTCACCTTCTTCTCTTGACTAAGCAAGTCAGTGATTTCTCTAGTTCATTATCTGCCCATTTATTTTCCAGAGAATTAGCTTGACTTACAAAAATCCAATCTACTGTTTTCTAATTTATTTATCTTTTTCATATTTATTTTTTTCATAGCACTTATAAAAATGCACCTTAAATTGGATACTTGATTCATCTTTTCTCAAAGTTTGAAGGTATGTTTTATTTTCTGCTTGGTTTACATTTCCATTATCATGATTTCTTAGCTATTTAGAATTTTATATTTTAATTTTTTCTTTGATCAAATTTGAGTTTCAAAAGACTGTCGAATTTGTAAATGACTAAGGTGGGTTTTTTTTTTTTGTTCTACTCTATTATTTCTAGTGTTACCTCATTGATGCAAAGGATGCCACTCAAGCTACTTTTACTTCGTGGAATTTACTGAGGTTTTCATTATAGATCAATATATGATCCATTTTTATAAGTTTTATGAGACTCTGTAAAGAAGATGCAGTATCTATTGTCAGGAACCAAATTCAATATATGTCTGTTACTCAACTTTATTCTTATCAAAGTTGTTTCATGGCTTGATGAGAGATGAGTTGAAATTCTCACAGAACTATGCAGTTTCTGGGATTTCTCTTGGATTTTCCTATAGTTGTGTCTTGTTTTATGTACAATTGTATTATTTCATATCATGCATAAAATGTATGAGAGTTAAGTCCCCATTAGAGACTATGACCTTTATACTATTGTGTCTTTTCTAGTTCAATAGTTTTTATTGTCTTGAATTCAACCCTGACTCAGTATTTAATATAATATCCCTGATTCTTTTGTTGTTGTTATTATTTACTTGATCATTCTTTGTTCCTTTGAACTTTTCTGAACCACTTTGTTTTCAGTGCATTTTTAAGCTTTTTTAGGTAATTAAATGAATTTTTCTATTTCAAGATAATTGTAGATTTACATGCAATTGTCAGAAATTATACAGAGATATGTTGGGTATCTTTTACCCAGTTTCGCCCAATGGTAACATCTTAAAAAACTATAGTACAACGTCACAACCAGCATATAGACGTTGATACAGTGAGATCCAGGACATATCCATCACCACACAGGTCCCTTATGTTGCCCTTTTACAGCTACACCTACTTCCTTCCTCTTTCTGCAAACATCTCCCCATCCTTACCACTGGCAGCCACTAATCTGCTATCTCGCTATGTAATTTTGTCATGTCAGGACTGGTATATCAACGGAATCATGATATGTAACCTTTTGGTATTTTTTTCTCCCACTCAGCAAAATTTTTTGGTGATTCCCTGTATGAATGTATCAATAGTACATTCTTTCTCATTGCAAAATAATATATATTTCATGGTATGAACATACCACAGTTTCCTTAATCATTCACCCATTAAAGGAAAATTGGGTTTGTTTCCAGATTTGTTGTTATCATGAACAAAGCAGCTGTGTACATTAATATACAAGTTTTTGTGTGAACACAGTTTTCATTTTTGGGGCGATAAATACCCAAGAGTGTAATTTCTGGGTTGCATGGTAAGCATGTATGTAGTCTTCTGAGAAGCTGCTATACTCTTTTCCAGAGTGGCTCTACCATTTTATATTCCCACCAGCAATGTATGAATGATCCAGTTTCTCTTCATCCTCACTTGCATTACGTGTCATCACTGTTGTTTAATTTAGCCATTCGGATAGGTCAATAGTGTTAGGGGGAAAGAGTTCATCTTATTGTGGTTTTAATTTGCATTTCCGTAATGGTTAATGGTGTTGAATGTCTTTTCATGCATTATTTGCCATCTCCAGCCTCATGAATAAAATGTCTGTTTGTATCTTTTGCCCTTTTCCTAATTGGATTTTTAAAAAACTGTTTACATTTGATTGTTTTTTGTATATTGTAGATACTACTCCTTAGTGTGATATGTGATTTACAAACATATCCCAGACTGTAGCTTGTCTTTTCAGCCTCTGAACATAGTGTTCCACAGAACAAATGCTTTTAATTTTGATGATGTCCTGCTTATCAGTTCTTCCTTTTATGAATCATGCTTTGGGTGTGAAGTCTAAGAACTCATCATCTAACCATAGTTGCCAAAGGTTTTCTTCTATATGTTTATTTCTAAAGTTTTTGCAGTGTTACATTTTATGTACATTTAAGTCCATGATCTATTTTGAGTTAAATTTTGTATAAAACGTGGAACTTAGATTAAGGTTCTTTAATTTTTCTTATTTTGCCTATGGATGTTCAGGTATTCCAGCACCATCTGTTGAAAAGACTATCGTACTTTATTGGAGCTGCTCTTGCCATTTCATAAAAAATCAGTTGGGCATGTTGGTATGGGTCTATTTCTGCACTCCCTATGTTTATCCATTGTTCTATGTGTGTATTCATCTGCCAATACCATACAGTCTTCATTACTATAGTTATACGCCTTAAAATTGGATAGACTGATTCCTCCCACTTTATTCTTTTCCAAAATTGTTTTAGCTATTCTAGTTCCTTTGCCTTTCCATATAAAGTTCAGTATAATTTTGTCTATAGCAATAAAAAAATTCTTGCTGAAATTTTGGTAAAAATTAGGTTAAACCTGTATATCAACATGGGGATAGATAAAATACCTTTACTATGCTGAATATTCCAATTGATGAATATGGTATATCTCTCCATTTTATAGCTCTACTTTGATTTGTTTCATTAGCATTCTGTAGTTTTTAGCATACAAGTCCTTTACATGTTCTGTTAGGTTTATACCTAAGTATTTCTAATTTTTTGAGAAATTGTACATGGTGTTTTTTGAAATTTTGGTTTCCAGGTGTCCGATACTAGTAAAGTCAGTCCTCCATATCCATGGATTCTGCATCCATGGATTCAATCAATCACAGATCAAAAATATTTGGGAAACAAAAGGATGGTTGTGTCTGTACTGAACATGTACAGTCTTTTCTCTTGTCATTATTCCCTAAACGATATAATATAACAACTACTTACATAACATTTACATTGTATTACATATTGTAAGTAATTTAGAGATGACAAAGTATGTATCTTTGGGCATAAGTTATATGCAAACACTACATAGTTTTATATAAGGGACTTGTGCATCCATAGATTTTGGTATCTGAGGGGTGATCCTGAAACCTATCCGCCACAGATACGTTGGGACAACTATATATAGAAATACAATGAATGAATGTTGACCTTGTATCTGCAACCTTGCTGAAGTCACTTATTAGTTCTAGGAATTCCTTTCCTTGCCTGCCTGCTTTCCTTCCTTCCTTTCTCTCTCTCTTTCTTTCTTTTCTTTCTCCTTCCCTTGCTTCATTCTTGTAGATTCCCTGGAATTTTCTACATAAACAATCATGTCATCTGTAAACCGGGCTATTTTTGTTTCCCTTTATTATCTAAAAGGATATGTCTTTTCCTTCTGTATCTTGTCTTATTGCACTGGCTAGAACTCCTAGTACTATATTGAATAGAAATAGTAAGACCAAACTTTGCCTTGTTTTTAATGTCGGGGGGAAAGTATTCAATCTTTCACCACTAAGTGTAATGTTAGCTATAGGATTTTTGTAGATACTCTTTTCCAAGTTGGGGAAGTTCCACTTTCTTCCTATTTGTCTAGGAGTTGTTATCATGAGTAAGTGTTGAATTCTGTCAAATGCTTTTTTCTGCACCAATTGGAATGATAATGTGATTTTTTTCTCTTTTGTCTGTTAATATGAAGAATTAGATTGGCTTACTTGTAAAAATTGAACCAGCCTTGCATCTTCAGAGCAAACCACACTTGGTCAGTGTATAATTCTTTTTATATATTGCTAAATTCTATCCGTTAATACTTTGTTAGGGATTTTTCTGTCTATGTTTACAAGGTATATTGGTCTGTAGTTCTTTTTTGTTCTGTCTTTGTCTGAGTTTGGTATCAGGAGAATATTAACATCGAAAAATGAACTGGTAAAAGTTTTCTCCTCTTCTACTTTCTGGAAAATATTGTGAAGAATTGATAGTAAATCTTCTCTAAATGTTTAGTAGAATTAACCAGTGAAAGTATCTGGGCCTGGAATTTTCTTTTTCTGAATTTTTAAAATTGTGAATTTAATTTACTCAATAGTTACAAGGTTATCCAAATTATCTCATGTTGAGAAAGTTGTGGTATTGTGTGTTTTCGAGTAATAGTCTATTGCATCTAAATTGTCAAATTGATGTGCATAGAATTTTTCTTAGTATTATCTTACTACCATTTTGATGTGTACAGAGTGTATACTAATATAATCTGTCTCACTCTGGTAACTTGCGTCTTCTTGTTAGTCTTGCCAGAGGGTTGTCACTTTTATTCATCTTTTAAAAGATCTAGCTCATTGTTTCATTGTTGTTCTTTATTATTTCTCTGTTTTCAATTTCATTGATTCTTGCTCCTGTCCTTATTATGTACTTACTTCTGCATTCTTTGAATTTATTTTGCTCTTTATATTTTCTAGATTCTTGAGGTGGGAGCTTAGGTCACTGGTTTGAAACTTTTCCGTTTCTTAAAATAAGCTGTGAGTTTCCCTCTCAGCACTGTTTTGGCTATGTTCCACCAATTTGACGTGTTGTATTTTCATTTTCATTCTGTTCAATGTATTTTTATTTCTTTTGAGGTTTTTAAATTTTTTGAGGTTTGCTTTATGTTCCATGTTATAGTCCATCTTGGTTTATGTTCTTGGGCACTTGAAAATAATGCATTCTGCTGTTGCTGGGTAAAGTGTTCCATAAATGTCCATAGATCCTATATGTTAATGGTGTTAAGTATTTTTATGTGTTTTGATTTTCTGTCTAGTTGTTCTGTCAATTGTTGAGAGAGGAGTGTTGAAGTCTCTAACTGAAATTGTAGATTTGTCTGTTTCTCTTTTTACTTGTGTCAGTTTTCATGTCACATATTTTGTAGCTCTCATGTTTGGTGCATACCTTTAGCATAGCCATATCTTCTTGGTGGATTGACACTTTTGTTAATGTAGAATGTCTTTCTCTGTCTCAATTATTTTCTTTGCTCTGATGTCACTTTATCTGATATTAATATAGCCACTCTTGCTATCTTTTAATTAATGTTTGCATGATGTGTTATTTTTGACCCTTTTGCTTTCAACCTATCTATATCACCCTATACATAGCATATAATTGGTTCATGTTTTTTTAATCCACTCTGACCATCTCTATCTTTAAATTTTTGCCTTTAAATTATTCAAAATTAATATAATTATTAATATACTAAGTTTAAGACTGTCCTTGTATTTCTTGTTTTCTGTTTGTTCTCCTTGTTTTTTCATTTATGTTTTTTCTTCCTTGGCTTACTGTGCATGACTTGGGCATTTTTTAGAGTTTTATTTTGGTTTATACATGGTGTTTTGGGGTGCATCTCCATGAGTAGTTTTTTAGTAGTTACTCCAGGTATTACATTTTGTATATATAACTTTTCATGGTCTACATGCATCAACAGTTTGAGTGAAGTGTGGAAAGTTGACCATCCTTTACATCCTATTGCCCTCCCTTGTTTATAATAGTCTAAAATGTTTTCTCTACATCTATTTAGAATCACATCAGTGTTATAATTTTCACTTCAATTATCCAACATAATTGAGAAAATTCAAAAGGAGAAGGAAAGCCAATTGAATTTACTATCTTTGTTTACCGAATTCTTTCTTCTTTCCTGATGTTTCTTGATTCCTTCTTTCATCATGTCCCTTCTGTTTAAAGAACTTCTTTCCACTTCGTTAGTGTACTTATTTTGGTAATCAAGCTAATCTGAGGATAGCTTGATTTCCTCCTAATTCCTAAAGGATATTTGTACTGGACATAGGTTTCTGGTTGACAGTTCCTTTTTTTCTAACACTTTAAAAATGTTGTATCACTTCCTTCTGACCTCTATGGTTTCTGATGAGAAATTTGCTGTCATTTGAATTGGTTTTCTCTTAGAGATAAGATATTGTTTCTCTCATTGCTTTTAAGACTTTCTTCATCTTTAGTTTTCAGAACTTTAATTATGATGTGTCTTGGTGTGAATTTCTTTGATGTATCCTATTGGTCATTCAGCTTCTTGAATCTATAGGTTTATGTGTTTTGTCAAATTGGGGGATTTTTCAATTATTATTTCTTTGAGTATTTTTTAACTCCATCTTCTTTTTTTATCTTTTCCTGGAACCCCAAATGATATAAATTTAGTTTTCGTTATAGTGCCACAGGTCCCTGAGCTCTGCTCTCTTTGTTTTTCACTCCATCTTCTTTCTGTTGTTCAGATTCAGTCATTTCTATTGTATCTTCCAGTTCACTTATTCTTTCCTCTGTTCTCTCCATTCTGCTGTTGAGCCCACCTACTGAGATTCTTATCTCAGCTGTTACATTTTTCAGTTCTAACATTCCCATTTGGTTGTTTATGTTTCCCATTTCTTTGCTGAGATTATTTTATTGGTGATATTTTTACTGTTTCATTTGTTTCAAGTATGTTCACTATTACTCACTGAAGCATTTTTATAATGACTGCTTTAAAACCTTTTCCAGATAGTTTTAACATCACTGTCATCTTGATGTTAGTGTCTATTGATGGCTTTTTTCATTCAGTTTGATGTTTTCCTGGTTCTTGGTATTGTGAGTGATTTTTGACTGAAAACTATGCATTTTGGTATTCTATGGTGATGAAACTCTGGATCTTATTTAAACCTTGTCTTAGGTATCATCCTGTGATGCTGCACTATCAGGGGAGGGTGACACACTGCAACCACCAAGGTTAGGAGATGCTCCTCATTGCTGTTGGGGTGGGGTGCTGGCTCCCACTAGGCCCCTGCTGATTCCACTCTGGTTGGGAAGGGTAGAGGTGCCTAATTTCTGCTCCACACATGGTCTCCATGGACACTACCAGGGGGTGGCCTCAATACTATTGGAGCCAGTGGTTAAAGTCTTGACTCTCCCCATTTCGCCTTCTCTGACACCACCACAGTGGGGAGGGGGCAGACTGACCTATTATTGCTGGGGGGAGGAAGAAGTCCAGGCTCACCAGGTGGTCTCCAGTGACACTGTAGTGAGGCAGGAGGGGAAGGGAGGCCTCGTTACTGCCAAGTGGAGATGAAAACCCCAGCTCCCGACTAGGCCTCCTCTGACACAACTGTAGTGATGAGGTTGCATAGACTCATTATAGCTTCATGAGTGTGGAGTCTGCACTCCCCACTGGGCCTTTCCTGGCATGGGTGAAGGTGGAGCCACAGATTTTTCTGTGCTGCCTGGCTAGAGGAGCCTTCTGCTTCCCCTACCCCTTCCCCTCTTCCTCCTTCTCCTTCTTCTCTTCCTCCTTCTCCTTCTTCTCTTTCTCCTTCTCCTTCTTCTCTTTCTCCTCTTCTTTCTTCTCCTCATTTTTCTCCTCCTCTCCTCCTTATCCTCCTCCTCATCTACCTCCTCTTCTTCTTCTCCTCTTCCTTTTTCTCCTCCTCTTCCTTCTCCTCCTCCTCCTCCTTCTTCTTCTACCCCTTCTTCTCTCTCTCTCTCTCTCTCTTTTTCTCCTTTGTGTGCATTAACTTTTTCCAGGTTGCCAGCTTCTTCAGCTCTAACTCTGGAATGTATGAGGCACAAACAAAATTCAGGGGGTTCCTGCTGTGTCATTCACTGGGTCCTGAGGTTCCTAGCTTGGTCTACTTTCTAGTTCTTACCTTTCAGAGTCTTTTATGTTTGTTCGAAATGTAATTTCCACTGTTTTTAGTTGGACTTAGCAGAAGGAATAGGGATGAGTATTCATCTTCCTGGGAAAAATGTGCATTTTTGAAATATATATTGTATGGTTGGGTATTATCTTTCATCCAATCTGAGAGCCTTTCACTTTTAACAGGAGGTTTGTCTCACTTACATAATAAATCTTAATCCTGATATTGAATGTTATGTTTTGTGTACTTTTAAAATGTTACACATTAATCAATTATCAATAGGCTGTTATTCGCTGTCCTTTCCATCAGGCAAGGGTTTCAGGAACACACCAAGTTGCCTTGTTCCCATCCCACCCCCAGTTTTTTACTATTATTATTATTTTACAGAGACGGAGTCTTGCTGTATTTGCCCAGGCTAGAGTACAGTGGTTCAGTCATACCTTAATGTAACCTCAAATTTCTAGGTTCAGGTGATTCTCCAGCCTCAACCTCCTGAATAACTAGAACTACAGGCATGTACCACCTTGCCTGGCTAATTTAGTTTTTAGAATTTTTTGTAGAGATCTATGTGGCCCAGGCTGGTCTTGAACTCCTGGCCTCAAGTGATCCTTCTGCCTCAGCCTCCCAAAGTGCTGGGATTACAGGCATGAGCCACTGCCCTGGCTTATCCTGTCGATTTTACAGTTCTAGAAGAGATAAAGGTGGAAAGATTTTCCCAAAGATGAAAACATTCCATCAGCAGACCTAAGAAGAGGAAGTGACTGGTTGACTGGGGCCTTCTTGGCGGCCATTTTTCTGACATTTCATCCAGAACTAATTTCCTCCTTCCTTTTTTTATCCTTCCCTTCCTTGCCTCTTGTGGACCAGGCATTTTCCTAGGTTCTGGGAGAGGAAGGGAGCAGATCAAACCACTATTTTTCTTTTTCCCCATCTCAAAGTTTTTATCTATGGTGCTTTGTGGGTTTCTTTTTTTCCAATAGACTTTTGAACATTGTGAAATTAGCCAAAAAGAAAGCAGCTAAAATTTAGTAAGGGCAAGAGGAATAGTTAAGCAGGTGCAGAGAGCAGAAATCTTCAAGTCTCTTAACATTTCCAGTTTTTAATCAGGGTGCAAATGTGGTTGGTTGTGGGCAGGGAGCTGCCTCAGTGTGACTGCTAGGCTTTGCTGCCTTCGTCAATCCATCCAGCGTGACTTCCCATATAACTTTAGTGTTTACATCCCCCTCACTGGGTGCTGAAAAGTCTGGGATCCCCCTAGACACCTGGTAATTCTGTTAATGTCTGCTAGTCTGGATCCATATCTCAGAAGCTCCCTGATGGAATTTCTCCATGCTCTTGGCAAGTCACAAAAGAGATGTCTCCTGGGAACTTTAGCATCTTGATCTCTATTTAAATGTTGAAGTGGTAAGTCTTGGCCAAGCCCTGTTCTCTCCTCCCGCTAACTTTAGTCTCCGAGGGCCAAATTTTGCTCTCAGTTTCCTGTATATGACTTCTACCAAATCCTTCTAATTTTCTTTTGTCTCTAGTGACTTCCTCTCCTGCTGTCCTGTCTTCTAAAGCAGTCTGAAATGAAATTTGCCCCCAGAGCTGTGCACAGAGGAAATGGGGAACAGATCATTCAAGAAGGAACACCCTACCCGCAAGCCCTGTGCTAGACTCGCATGGGTAGGCATCCCCAAAGTGTTGCACCCTCCACGCCTGGGCAGCTCACTGCTTTTCTGAACACCAGGATTTGTGCTTCCTAGCTGGTTCTCCACTTAGATATTTATTTAGATGCTTGACAATGAAGTATCAAGGAGCAGAGCAGGTGTAATGTCCTCATATACTGCTGCCATCTGTGCACTCCTATGCTCCTCTTAGGCGACCGGGCACATGTAGAGCTTGCTTCTGATGGCATTTGGATTGGAAATACATTGACCCATTTCTCCTGATAGCAGAAGTTTGTGGGGGAGCTAGGTGAAGTGTAAATGCACAGACAGCAGAGCAGATCTGTTTGTGGCAAGAGAGGGAGCCCCTCTGCCTTCCCAGTCCTAATCCCCTACCACCCCTCTCCCTCTCTACTCCTGGGCCCTGGCCTGGACACCATGCTTTCAGAACAATTCTAGAGCAACTATTAGCTGGTGATGGCTTCTGCTGCATTCCCTCCCAGAGACACCTAACTTTGACATTAACTACTGGAAGACCCGTAAAGTCTTCCAAGCCAAGGAAGGAATATTGAATGCTATAATTTCAAGACAGCTATAGGTCAGCTGGGGAAATGTGCACAGCAAGAATGGAAGCTTCTGGATACCCCTCCCCTGGGAAGGCAGCTGTCTGGGGCCCTTATTTTGGCAGTCAGCTCTCAAGGCATGCATCAGTGCACCTGAAACACTCTATAAATGGAAAACTCAGAACACAACGTGTCACATCGACACCACCAGTATGCACAGTGGAACCCACACAGTTAGTTAAATTTAATTTCCTGCAGAGACATGGGGACTTAGCTCAAATGTCACCTCCTCAGGGGAGTCTTCCCTAAACCCAGGTTGAGTTGAGTACCCAACTGAGTGCCCCACTAGCTTCCCAAATCCCTTCCCTGTCAGCACGTAGCCCATTCCAAGGTGCTGACGTGTCTGTCTCACCTATTTGTCAGGGAGTTATCTGAGGGTGAGGGTCACATTTTATGGATATTTGCAACCTCAGTGCCTAGCACAGTGCTGGATACATAGTAGACACTCTTAAATGTTTCTGAAGAGGGACCATGCCAGCTGTGTCCAGACAGCCACCAAAATGACCCTTCTGCTGACTTATTATGGAGCCTGGCATACTACAATAATTTTTTTTTTTTTTTTGAGACAGTCTCGCTCTGTTGCCCAGGCTGGAGTGCAGTGGTGCGATCTCAGCTCACTGCAACCTCTGCCTCCTGGGTTCAAGCAATTCTCCTGCCTCAGCCTCCCGAGTAGCTGGGACTACAGGCATGTGCCACCACACCCGGCTAATTTTTTGTATTTTTAGTAGAGACGGGGTTTCACCATGTTAGCCAGGATGGTCTCTGTCTCCTGATCTCGGGATCTGCCCACCTCGGCCTCCCAAAGTGCTGGGATTACAGGTGAGAGCCACTGCACCCGGCCTAAAATATATATATATATATATATATATTTGAGTTAAAAAGTTAGTCCTATGCCTCAAAGATCCCTTTCCAAAATTGAAGCTTCATTGGGAGGGATAATTGTTACCGATATTTTGGGGGGTTGGTTTGAGCTGAGCTTTGCAGAATACTTGACATAGGCTTGGCACTTGCAGAGGACCTCTAGGAGAGAAGAGAGTGAGGTGTCCCAGGTCTCAGTGGCATAGGAATGAGAGAAAACCATTGTTGCTGGAAGTGTAGGTCTGAAACCTGATTTCTATGTCACCAGTAGTTCTTCTCCCAACTTTTTTTTTTTAAATTATTTTTAGAGTTGGGGTCTTGCTCCGTCACACAGGCTGGAGGGCAATGGCATAAACATAGCTCACTGCCACCTTGAACTTCTGAGCTCAAACAACTCTCCTGCCTTAGCCTCCAAATTTTTTTCCTTATTAAATATAAAAACATTAGAATATACTCTTCAAGTGAGCCAGGTATTAGAAAAACACTACCTGACACACAATAGGGACTCAGTAAACATTTGTTGAACAACTTATTTTGGGAACACTGCCAGCCACACTCTTACTTCTTTCTGTGTGGCTCTAGATTGCAAGGAGAAGAGAAGGTGGAGGGAAAGGTAGAATGGGCCAGGGCTGGATTCCAAACCACAGCCCACCCACAACTCTTTATTTGCCACTCTTTATTGCCTGTGTTATGGGAACTCTGCCACTCTTTATCACCTGTGTTATGGGAATTCAGAGCAAGGACTGACACTATTCATCCTGGACTGGGTTTGGAAATGCAGTCATACCCCAGGAAAGAATCCCTTTTCTTCCATGTGGAGGCCCAACCCCATGCCCAGCCCCAGATGATTGAGTGGTGATGTGGGTACATGTGGTGCATGCATAGGGTGTGTGGCCACAACAGGCAGCCCCTGAGTGCCTCTGCTTGAGAGGCAGAGGGAAACCCTTGCTGGTCAGAGCCTAGGACTCTCTCAATGGCACGGGGCCAAGATGAGGTCCTTGGGCATGACAAGGGCCACCTGCAGAAGGAAGGACATCATGGTGTGCACAGCGTGTGATGGAAGGTGTGTGTAGTTAATTATTGGCGGCTAGGTTTGGTGCTTAAACTAGCTACCACCTACGAAGGTTGAGAAAAGGAAGAAAAAGCAGTTAGAATGCAGGAAAGAGGGAAAAACCCCACCTCACCCACTTAACAGGCTCAAACTGCTGCTGCTAGCCGCCTGTGAGGTGGGGACAGTCCCCTGCAAATGCCCTGCTTAGACACTTGGGTTGCCGTGGCGAGCACCTTATGAGACAAAGGCGTGAAGGCCTTCTCCGAGCACAAAGGCAGACAAAGGCACTTGCCCGGTCCTGCAGGACCAGTCCTCATGCTGGATACCGAATGGCTCAATTACTATGCCTTGGACCAAGGAAGGGGGTGGGTGAGGAGGAGAACTTTGGGAGAAGTGAAGCAGAAAGAATCTTTGTGACAATGACAATTTAAGAAACACTAGACAACCAGCTTGCTGGGGCGCTTCTAAACCTTCTGCGGGGAGGTGAAGCAGTGGAGCGGTCATGTGGAAAATTTCCTTTCTCCTCCATGCACAGTCATTCCCAAACTGAGGGAAAGGCATTGTTTTCCTCGTGAAAACCCTCATTCTGGACAAGATTCCATCAGGCTAGGAGAAAATGCCTTCACCTGGGAAGAAGTTGTATTCAGTAAGCGTAGAGGACTGAAGGGTTGAGTCATGTTGGTCTCTTGGAGATCTTTGGTTTCAAGGAGGATTCAAATGTGTCTGATTTCTTAAAATGTAATTAGACAGAGAAAGGGTTGCATCTGGCCAGACCATGGTGGCAGGGGACGTGGAGGGAGGCCTAGCGTCCCTCCTTCCACACGCTCCCAGGCTTCTCTATGTATTTGGGGGCAGCATTCATACTTGACTGGTTAGAAATCCTAAGGAAGCTTCCAGCAGCATTCAGCCCCCACACCTCCCATCCGTGGAGCCTTGCTGGGGAGCTGTCTCCGCAGGTTTGCTGTACCTGGGCTGCAGCTCTTGGCAGCTGTGCCCATCAACCCTGATGAGCCCCTGCACGTCCCACTGGGTAGACAGCAGCTATGAAAACTGTTCTACATGTCTGCTCAGATCAAGGTATCATCTGCTGCACCACCAGACAGCCTGCCCACTTCAGCCAGCCCTCCACCTAGAACAATAGGGAGCATGGTTGCTGCTGGTGTGTGACAGCCCTGCCAAAGGTTGCAACTTAGGAGCAGAGATTCAAGCCAGTGCTATAAATAAGCCAAGCTTTATTTTCCTACAAGCAGCTTGGTTTTACTACTGTTTGATGCTGTAAATGTGGTAGATATCAGATCCACCTACAGACAGGCCTGCCTTGAGCCTCCCATGGTGCTTCTAGCCAGGTGCCTTTGGCAGGGTGACCGAGCCAGGCCACAGCTGGGACTGTAGCATGGGGAATGTTCCAGGCACTCACTCAACATCACTAGAGCTGGCAAGGCTTGCTCTGAGCCAACCCTTGTTCTACTGTCTTGTTCCAGGTAGAACCCATCAGCCAAAGCTCCTTCAATACTAGCTCTTGTCTCCTGACCTGGTCAGAAGCATTTACCAGCAAGGGCCACTTTCCTCCGACCATTCTATGTAAATATTTTCCAGCTTTTCCGAGGGAGGCAGGGAGGCTCTGCAGGCGATGGCTTCAGGACGTTTTAGTCCCATCTAGGCCCCTGGCTGGGGCTGTTATCTCCCACCCAAATTGGAGGCAGCTGCTGCCAGATGTGTAAGAAACTCCCAGGTGTGCAGGAACAAAATGAGGAGGTGTGATCATTTACATTCAGTAAATGATGGTGCGAGCACAGACTGTCACCAAGAGATCTGTCTTCCTGCCAACTTCTACACTAAACAGAGGCTCTGATTTTTAAGAGGGGACAATCCTGTAGGGGACAGAGAGGGTCTGGACCAAGCACTGAGAAAGAGGCCTGCTAGGCAAAGTCAAACCATGTCATTGAGGGAGAGGCTTTGGCCTTGATTCAAAACTAGGCTGACCCAATGCCCTGGTTTGCCTGGGACAGTCATGGACTATGCCCGCCATCCAAGTTCTATTTTTAATGGTGCCCCTTTTACTCACACACACACAAAATCCATGTTTGGATGATAAGTTTTATGATTACCCTATTCCAAAGATGAGAAGGAATTAGGCTAGAAATGCATCCAGAGTGACATGTGGGACGTGGGGCCCCAAGAAAGTTCACTTGGCAGTGCCTAGAGGAAAGAGATGAGTGGTAGAAGGCCAGGTTGGTTCATTCTCAAGCATATTTAGAACTGCAGCCTTGTTGATAATTTTCACTCAGGACCTCGCAGAGTGTGATGCTAGAAGGGTCTTTGGGGTGGTCTAATTTACCTCCTCTCTTACTGGAAGAGGACATTAGGCTAAAAGAGATAAAAGTGACCTGCCCAAGGTTACACTCCAGTTGCTGGCAGAGTGGGGATAGAAACTTGTCCTTAAGGGGTCAGGTCCAAGTACTCTTTGCTGAGACAGGGGGAGATGGAGGACCCTGAAAGAGGCTGCAGAGGATGAACAGACACATGGAAGCTTCTGTGGCAGCTCCAGGGCAGGGAAGCATCCTAGACTACCCCACAGTTCCTAGATGGTGGGATGGGAGGACACATACTGGTGGGGTTTAGACTTGCTGAGCTTGCTTGAACGTGAGCTCAGGTGACACCTGGAGTCACAGGGGACTGCAGGTGGAGCCAAGGGCAAATGGGCTCTCCAAGGTAGTGACCGAGAGGGACCAAAGAGATTAACTGGCAAATAGGACTAAGAATCAGTGAAGAAACAGGTAGGTATGGAGATCAAACGCGAACAGGATCAAATGAGTAATTTATGGAATCTAAATATTGTTCTGTGGTTCAAATTGTAGTGAAATCTGAGAGGCAACTCCTGATAACAGCTACCTTACCCTTGGGTACCGTTTCCCTAGCCCCTTCTTGGGTCTGCAGTGGGGCACAAACCTTAAGCCAGTAACAGCTTCTACCTCTGCTTGGTAGCTGGGAAACTGAGTCACAGAGAAAGTGGCTTTCTCCTGTCTTACAGGATCCTCAGCAACAAGAGTGTGACTAACGAGCCTTGAGAGTGACTCCAGAAGCCTGCTACCACAGTACCCCTCGTGCTTCCACTGCAGTCACACCTCCTGTGTGTGCTCTCCTGTTGGTGAAGGGGTGGAGTGGTGGATTTTTCTATGAATTTGCTCGTCTGAGTGGGCCCCGCAGGAAGAAGCCCAGCATGAGAGTCTGGGGACCCTGGCTTTCTGGTCCTAGTTCTATTGCTGGCTGACTAGCTATGCAGTGGTGGCTAGTCACTTCTTTTCCTGTCCCTCCTGCTCTTCCTGGTTGTCAGATGAAGGTTCTGGCTTGTGCCATCTTCAAAATCTCAATGCTTTTGTCTTTGCAGGGGGATCTGACCTTGGTTCAGTCATCTACTTAGCTGTAAGTTCATCTCTTGCATCTTCTTGGCAGTCTCTCTATAGAGCATCTTCACAGGTTAGAGAAGATGGAGCTATGTGATTGAGGGAGGGGCTTTGGACTTGAGTCAAAATTAGGCTGCCTGGGGCAATCATGGACCATGCCTGCCATACAAGCTGCATTTTTAATGGTACCCCTTTAAATATTTGTCCTCAGGTCTCAATGACCTTTGACAATGTAGAATGCAACATTGGAACGTATGACAATGTAGGAATGCATGCAAAATATAATTTTTAAAAATATCAGCTGGGTGCAGTGGCTCATGCCTATAATCCCAGCACTTTGGGAGGCCGTGGCGGGTGGAACACTTGAGGTCAGGAGTCAAGACCAGCCTGACCAATACGGTGAAATCCCGTCTCTATTAAAAATACAAAAAATTAGCCAGGTGTGGTGGCAGACACCTGTAATCCCAATCAGTGGGGAGGCTGAGACAGAAGAATTTCTTGAACCCAGGAGGTGGAAGTTGCAGTGAGTTGAGATTGAGCCACTGCACTCCAGCTTGGGCGACAGAGTGAGACTCTGCCTCAAAACAAAACAAAACAAAATCATATTTGGCCCAGATCTACGTTTTTTGCCTCCCACAAGTTTTCATGAGGTTAAGTTAAATATGTCAATTATTGGCCGGGCGCTGTGGCTCACGCTCATAATCCCAGCACTTTGGGAGGCCAAGGCAGGCAGATCACGAGGTCAGGAGATTGAGACCATCCTGGCTAACATGGTGAAACCCCGTCTCTACTAAAAATACAAAAAATTAGCTGGGCGTGGTGGCGGGCCCCTGTAGTCCCAGCTACTCAGGAGGCTGAGGCAGGAGAATGGCGTGAACCTGGAAGGCGGAACTTGCAGGGAGCCGAGATCGCGCCACTGCACTCCAGCCTGGAAAACAGAGAAAGACTCCATCTCAAATTTAAAAAAGTGAATTTATTTCAGACAGCCTGCAAAGTGGATAGCTCACTAGAGCACACATACAATCACCTGCAGGCTGACTGTAGTCAAAATAATCTACTGTCACCCTGAATAGGTTTTCTCACATAACATCTACAAAAACCCGGCATACCGTTGTCACACCCACATGGTGCCTTCTGATATGTGACATTAGAAAACCTCAATCTCCTGAACAAAATCATAAAATAGTTTCAGTATATATGAACTCAGCACACGTTTTTTGTTCAGTGAAACTTCTTTCTTTGATGATGCCTGTTCAAATATTTGCAAATAATGAGAATACACCCACAGAAATCATCCTCTGTTGCTGAGGCCACACAATCGGCAGAAACCAACGGGTAAGACACAAAGGACTGAATGCCACTGGAGGTCACGCAAATTCCAGGAAACCTCAGGCCATCTTAGCCTTCCTCTCCCACCCCCAAGCTGTTAGTTTCTAACTGAATGTGCTACAGAAGCCAGCCAGAATACCATGAAAGTCAGCAAGAAGGTGAAATGGTGAGAGGAGGAGGGGCCTTTGGGTAGCATCTCTTTTCACCTCTCGCTCTAGATGTGAAGAAACTCAGAGGGGGCTGTGGCCTCTCAAGTCGGGGAGGCCATGAGGACCACTAGAAGCAGGCCTGGAGGTGTGGTCTCTGGGGCTGGGCTCCGTCGCTGCCCTCTCTACCCCAAAATGCCTCTGAGATGCCCACATAACATCCAGGGGATCCCAGGATTTCACCCCCTGAAAATGGGAAGGGATGGACAGTAGGGGAAGAATAAGAGAGAAACAAGAAGAAGCAGATGGTAGAAGAAAACACTGGGTGGAGGGAAGAAAGACCAGAGGCCGGTGAGCAGAGCAAAGAGGTGAGCATCCAGGGCCCAAAAGCTGCTTCAAGGTCACGGAAAGCCAGCCTGCATCTGAAAGGAAAGGTCCTTGCAGAACAGAACTTAAAGCAGGAAACAGAATTAAGCGTGGAAAACAAGAAAGGCCGATGTGCCTGAATCTGTATCACTCTAAATCAGTGTATCAGACGCCCAGAACTCTGACAAATCAGGGTTCCCAGACAAACCCAACACTTGGTATGGGCAACACTTCTTTATTATAAAACTAACATCACTGAAAGCTTTTTTTTTTTTTTTGAAGACCAAAAATATCACATCTTAGGCAAATGAGTTGAAAATCCCTCAGAGTGACACCCTATTTTTTTCCACCCATTTCTAAAGTCAGAGGACACCTGGTAAAGAAACTGGTTTTTAGGTAAAGAAATGCAATTCCTGGTGCACGCGGTTTCCTGGTGGTACAGCACTGAAGTGACATCATGGAAATATTTGTGTCTCAAGGTCAGTCTGCAGGGTTTCTGTGTGAAAGCATGAGTCTTAGTCAGTGGTGGGAAAGTGTGTGTGTGCACCTTTGCGATCTGCTGCTGTTTACTGCTCTCTGCTTCAAAGACAAAGTTTTAATTAAAGCCAGGTGGGCAGCTTGCCAGGATTTTCCACACTTTTGGCTCACCTAGGGATGCAGCCTAAGTGTAGGTTATACCATTTGGAAACGCCTCTGCTCCTGTCATTTGGAAGGAAATAAACCAATTGTTACTTGGCATGGGGGGCTGGGGGGAAGAAGTTTGTCTTCCACTCAAGGGCAAGGAATCCATGACATAAGATGCTCATTCTGGTGGTGAATATGAACGGTCTAGTTTGTGCAGCATTCATTACGGTGACAAAAGTAGGAAGCAGCAGACTGGGAACGTATGGAATCCTTTGTCTTAATTAAAAATAAAGTAGGAGCTATGGAATTTGGCCAAGCCTCATAAATCTGCTTAAAAAAAAAAAAAAGCATCAAGACTCTGTCGGATAAGTTTAAATAGAACCAACTGAGCCCTCTGGAGAGTTAAATAGATTCCCCACTCATGTGGACACCCGCTCTCCTGTCGCTTTCCCGCACTCTGCAGGCAGCAGTGGTGCTCATTAACCAGCAACCCTCCAATTCGCCTCTGACAAGCTTATCCCCCTGGAGCACACGATTCAGAGATGATAAATTTACTCCCGCTTGTAAAAATGAAACTCTCCTCGGGGCAATAAAAACGCTCTGAGCCTTTAGGAAATAAGTTCTTTATCTGATAACCTACCTTCATTAACAAAGTCTGGTCCTCTTGGTCAGGACAGCTCTTCACTGCCAGGGAGAACTGCTCTAAGGTAACTGGAAGGGAAGAAATGGAAATTGTGAATGACTTCACTTCCACCTCTGAGCCCTTCTGATATGAAGGAGGACACCGTGGTTAGACATAAATAGCATGCTGTCCGTCCTTCCTTGGTGACATGGCAGAGCTCCCCAACTGTCCCCTGCATGGGGCAGGGGCCCCCACACAGGGACTTCTCCACTCCATCAGATAGAATCATTACAGTAGAGTACAAGGCCATTCCCATCAGCAAAGGTCCTCCCTGAACTGCCAGGAGGTCCTGGGTTCAGCTTCCTTTTGGGCCATCTTGTCCCCAGAGATGACACTCTATCCCCGCTTCCTGGGACCTTCACTGAGAAGACTCCACCTGCCTTTGTAAATCTGACAGTGCTAATTTTTAAAATCTCAATCTTCCATCATGATTTCCATGGCTTTAATTCTTCTCTTGGTGTATGGCCCCGAGTGTTGACTGAAACCCCACAAACGCCCCCAAATATATGAAGTCCTCTTTCTCCAACCAACCTTCTCGAAGAGAATAGGGAAGAGAAACCCAAGAAGGTTTACGAAAAAAAAAAAGTTTTAATAATCCAATGAAATTGGCCATGAAAGCCCTAGAAATGTTAATCTAGAAAATTTACACAAATTACATTCCCCTTCTCATATTTATGGCCAGGTTCTCATCAAAGGCTCACTTATGTGGTCACCAATGTTTATTTTGGTTTAAGCCACAGACTGCCCTCCTGTAGGCTGTGTTGACTATATTGTTTCATGCTTGAAAATGCTCCCACAATTCTCTACCACCCTCAGATTTAAAACCACTTATTTGACGGGCATTAAGGCTTTTACTAAGTTAACCCATCTAGATTAGCCTTTGATTGCTATACTCAAAGCTGCATTCACTCTTTACCCACTATGACCCTTCATTGCTCTCTGCTGGGAACAGTTCTGCCTCTTGTCTTTGAGTAGCGCAAAACTCAGTCCTCCAGTTGAATATACCAAGCCCACCCGTCCAGCCAATAAAGCCACTGATTGCCCTCCGGTCCCATCCCAACCCCCAAAGATCCCACAAAGGTGGGCAGAGCTAAACTCAGCCTCAAGGCTGAGGGACAGTCTGATTCCAACGATTTGACCTCAAGCAGGCCTGGATGGCATGTCTACAAATACAGATATTTTCAAGAGAACTGTATCAGCAATAATGAATTTTCATCAAGAAAATATTGTCTGGGTAGGTTGTTTGTAGTTTTCAATGTTACTCTAAACTAGAATTCCTTAGACTGCTTTCACCTCTGACTAAATTACTCCATGCAATCTTGACTGCTATCAATTGTATCTGGTGCTGATTATCTCTTCCAAGTTTAAATTTTGCTCTTATCCAGTCAAGACATACTTGGGATCCATAGAGAGATCAGTGTTGCCTTCCACACGCTCTCCAATGCATATACCCACCCAGTCTTCAATTGGCTGAAGCCAGTGTTAATTATATAGAATCGTCAATTTAATCTTTTTTTAAAATTACCTTTGCCTATAAAAGGGGCTCAGCAGAAACTTGTACAGTGAGATAAGGGCCAAAGCTGTGATGAGTTTACACGAATGCTTTTGCTCTCACTCATTCAGAATACACCTGCCTGGGAAGGACCCTGGAGGTAAGACCTCTCTCCCCCAACTCCGTTCCTAGTTTTGGACTTTTGCTGTGACCTGATTTGGTGTGATAACATATTGATCTCTGACTACTGTCTGAGGATGGCTAAAGAATAATCTACAAATTCAGGTGGTGGGTTTTCTTTAGATCACCTTTTTAAGGTGGCTATTTTATGTGGTAAAGGTTTATGCTGTAACTTAGAATCTTACTTAGCGCAGGTCAGGGAAATCGAAACACTTGCTTCCTTAGAGAGCTACTGTACTGGATTCTCATCGATAGCTCTCTCTTCTCTGCGGTGACCCTGCGTTCATACTTCTCACTGCCTGTGCACTGGACTCCACTACGATACTTCTCGTTGTCATAGACATAGCACCCACTTCAAGTTACCTTGAATTCTGTACATCCAATCCAAGCCAGTCGACTTCCATACCAAGCCAGCACTTTCCAACTTTTTCCCATTTCTGTGGGACTGTCATCCTCCAGCCACCAGGCCACTGAGCCTGATTCTTTGATTTCTCCCTCAGGACCCCATGCCTGCTGACTCTTGTACGATGATGTCCCTTGGATGCACTCCTTTCCCACAGTAGCACCGCCACTTTGATTCCTGGAGAAATTCTCACTCGTTCCCAGCCTCCATGCCCACCACTGCCACCACTCTGAACCTGGCCCTGCTGGAGCCCTTTGCCTATGGCCTGCCTTCCTCCTCACCATGCCAGGCCTAGCCCCTCTTCCCCGTACAAACCACGCTGATGGCTCCTGACTCTCACTCATGCAGGGTTCCATCTTGGGCCATGCGCTCCCTCCCTGTCTCCTCAGGTTGTCCAAGATCCCACCTGATATGGTTTGGTTGTATCCCCACTCAAATCTCATCTTGAATTGTAGCTCCCATAATCTCCACATGTCGTGGGAAGGGACCCAGTGGGAGGTAATTGACCATAGGGGTGGTTATCCTCCATCCTGTTCTCATGATAGTGAGTTCTCATGAGATCTGATGGTTTTATAAGGGGCATTTCCCCCTTTTGTGTGGCACTTTTCCTTCCTGCCACCATGTGAAGAAGGATGTGTTTGCTTCCCCTTCTGCCATGATTGTAAGTTTCTTGACGCCTCCCCAACCTTGCAGAACTGTGAGTCAATTAAACCTCTTTCCTTTATAAATTACCCAGTCTTGGGTATGTCTTTATTAGCAGTGTGAGAAGGAGCTAATATGCCACCCTTCTTCAGGGCCAGCATGGGGAGTAGTCTCAACACAGGTTTGGCATCAGACAGACCTGACCTTAAACCTTCCCTCTGCCACTTCCAGCTGCGCATCCTTAGACAAGTCACACAGCCTTGCTGAGCCTCGCTTCCTCATCAGTGATGTGTGGAGCCCGGAGCCCACTTGCTGGAGCAGGTGTGAGGCTGTGTGTGAAGAAACGGTGCTGGCAGTGAGTCTGCACTCCATCTCAGGTTCCTGTACGAAGGTTTCTCTAAGTCTGCCCTGTTCCCTGTTTGATGTCTTGATGTGACACATGACACATGGGGTTTTTCTTTCCCAATCAGTCTCTAGTGTTTAGATGTCTGGGCTGCCCTGGCTTCAGAATAGGGTGCAGGAGATGAACTTGCATCCTATCCCAGACTCTGTCCTGTCCCCATGATGTCCAGCATGCCCACAGCCATGACTCCGTTTTGTGGAACTGGACTGAAGTGGACTTATAGGAACACAAGGCCACACTGCAGTCCAGTTCCCTTCATGGGCTGGCTGAGTTTTATTGGGCTAGCAGCCTACAGCCCTTTCTACACAGATGACAAAAACCAACCTTGAGAACAGAGGCCCAAGAAAAGCAGCATGCACCTATGTCTCGGTTTTTTCCTCCCACCCTAGATGTCAGTGTGACACAAGCTCCTATGCCAATGCAGGTTTCTCTCTCCCCTCACCCCACTCTTATTTCTACCAAATCCCAAAAGAGAAGAAGGGGTGAAAACCATTAGGTTTTCATAAAGACATACCCGAGACTGGGTAATTTATAAAGGAAAGAGGTTTAACTGACTCACAGTTCTGCAGGGTTGGGGAGGCCTCAGGAAACTTACAATCATGGCAGAAGGGGAAGCAAACACGTCCTTCACATGCCAGCAGGAAGCAGTGCTCAGCAAAAGGGGGAAAAGCCCCTTATAAAACCATCAGATCTCATGAGAACTCACTCACTATGAGAACAGTCTGTGCGGCCACTTCCCTGATAGCTGATTCACTGACAACTTGCAAGAGAAGCCTCATGACAAGTTGACATTTCATGACCCCTCCTTCTTCCTCCCCAACTTTTAAATAGGAGGAAAAAACCCTTAAAACGAAAGCATTTGTCGTATCTACTTTCTTCTACCTTTGTTGCTGATTCAAGGGGTTGACTTCCTAATGAAAATAAGATACGCAGCCAAACCAGTGCCAACAAAATGCAAGGTCTCACGGGGGCATGAGTCTCCCTAAGGGACTCTCAGCGGAATCACTTGCTTGCTTCAACATGCATTGTCTCAACTGCTCTTAAGTGTTCCAGTACCATTCATGTCAGTAGTGGGAGGCCGAGGCTTCCACCTGTCTGAGTTAAGTTCTCCTTGGTTGGACCTTTCCGCCTTTGTGTGACAAAAGAAGGGAGAACAAGAGACTTTTAGATAACAAGCAGCTCTGAGGTTGGGGATCAAGGAGAGGAAGCATAGGGAAATAAACACCTGATTCAAGTAAACAATGGTCATTTGGGAGAAAAAAATATGGAGCAGCATGAAACAGGTTTCCTCTTCTGTGCATCTGCTGCAATGATCGGCAGAAAATTATCTACAATGACCTCATCCCCTGCAGTCATTGCTGTAAGGTAGAACCTTACAAAATGGGAGATACCTAACACTCAAGGAAATGGTTGCACCTGGAATAAATTTCATTATAACATGCTGTTTCAAATAAGGGGGAAGATGAAGCAAAGCAAACCCACAATACCATTGTACTGATTTTGCTCTTGAAATATTGCTGGTCAGTTTGGGCACCTGCCGCTAAGTCAGCAGGTACACTTGACCCTGACCTATAACCTGCACCTGGGGCTGCAGCGCTCAGAAATCCTGTCTCAGAATGTTCTCTCAGCTTCTCTCTCAATCTTTGTGCCAGGGCCCTGGATAACAGGGGCTCTGCCCCTGGGGCTAAGCTTTAGAGGGCCCTGCCCATGGGGCTACGGGGACTGCCCACCTGGAACCTGCACCCACTCATCCAGGGACCAATACTCTCATTTCCTGACCTAAATACCTTAAGCCTCTTTGCTGCGATGTGTTGCTGCTGGGGAGCCACACAACTGCCGTGTCCACTCTAGACCCATGGGGTAGCCAAGAGGCAGCTGATTGCAGGTGTGTGGACAGAACTTGAATGCCTAGACCAGACGATCTGCACAGTGTGGGGTACAGCTGGAGGAGCAATGAGAGAGAGGTGGGCCAAGGAGCTGCTTCTCACCATGCTGCAGAGTTCACACACCTGCTAGGAGCCTGGGCATTCTAAATTCAAATCTGGCCTTCTGGATGAACAAAGCTACATTTTTCAGGGCAGTAGGGCAGAGGAGATTTTCTTCAGCAAGTTGTAAGCTTGCTTTGTAATTCTGCCCTGGGCCCCGCATGGGAGGGACAGGCTCCTTCCTGGTAGGGAAGGAAGACCTGGCACTAAAATACCAGGTTCACCCAGACCTCTTCAGCATCCAAGCCCTCTGTCCCTGGAAAGAGGAGATTGCACCAGCTGAGCTTCAGTCTGGTAGGGGAACATGGCTCTCATCTCAGATACCTATAGTGAAGATGAGGAAGCCAGCTTCCTCGTAGGGATGGCAGAAATATGGGGGCTGACACCTACCCCTCCATGGACAGTTCCCCTGGAGGAGTTTGATGGCTGAGCATTGCTGGGAACCAGGCACCCTTCTCCAGAGGCAGCGACCTCCCTCACTGAGGCTTCCCTGGCACCAGGAGTAGAGGGCCCCACGTCTTCTCACCAGCCTGTCCTTGGGAGCCTTGAGGGTCAAGCTCCCCAGCACCCATACCTGAGGCTCCTGGCCAGGGGCCCCTTATCAGTGACTCCTTCTCCACTGACTGCACCATGAGGTGGGACACTGCAGCCACTGTCCCTCAGCCCTCTCCTCCCACCTGTGTGTGACTGCAGCACTCTCAGATCATCGTGCAGAGCTGTCTGCCACTCCAGACAGCTTCTGAAGTCCCCCACCCACCTCTTTTTCATAACACAACAGAGAAACGTTGAAAGAGAGAGAGAGAGAAACAAAAAGGCTTCATTTTGCAGAAAGAACTCTGGCTTCATTTTCAGAATCAACACTGAGGGTTGGCAGGGGCCTTTAACTTCTTCGCAACCAACAGTCATGGTGCAACCAGTCTCCTGCACATCGAGATATGGTGGGGGGTGTGGAGCTGGCCCTCAGGGAACCTCCACGAGAGGGTGAGGACCATGCTCACTGTCACCAAGCCTGCCCTGTCAGAGAGTACCTCTTTTCCAGAGAGCGGCAGAGCATGACACGTGTGGCCCTCCTTTTCTCTGGCCCCACATCTAGGAGCCCACAGGAACCAGTATGCGTCTCTTCTCTGGCAGACAAGCTCTTGGTCTATAACTAAGTCTCAACATGTTTTCTGCCCCAAACACTGGGATCTCAGCACTTCCCAAGGGACAGCCTCCTCCAGGATGGCAATAGGCCACTGCTCCTCCAATGCCAACCCTCCTTTTGACCCCCACTGCCATCACCTCTTTGCAGATCTTTGTCCTCTGGCTTGCTGGTCACACCCACTTGTTTTGGTCTCCATCCTCCATCCAGCTCCACTCTGGGTCTCTTTCTCCAAAGCACTACATCCCCTGAAGCTAGGAAACTTTCCCTCCAGGGAGTCCTGGTGTGATGGTCACTCTCCTACTCCTTCCTTTCCTTGGCCACCTACTGCTGCCCAGCAGAGGCTAAGCTCCATGATGTAGCATCCAGCACACCTCACCACCCACCCTGGCCCACTTTTCCAGGCTCATTCTCTCAATATTGTTTCTTGGCCTTTCTCCCAAACACCTACCTCCTGACAAGGCAGGCCCCTTGTCATTCCCTGTTCAAGTCCTTCATTCTGCCACCTCCACTTTTGTCCACTCTATGGCTTCTTCCCATCCTGCACAGCCACGTCCCCACCTTTGGGATCCTATGTATGTTTCAAGACCCAGCACCAACGGATCTTCCGTGACACCATGTGTGAGCCTGTGGCTTTGCACGGAGCCTGCACCTCTCACGGGCTCTCCTGCTCCACGTGTGTGTGGCCCCTGTGTTCACATCCTATTCCCTCTGCTGGATTGAAAAGCATCACATTGTTCTGATAATCTGAGTCCTAAGTCTGGCAAATAGGAGGTACTGAAAACCTTCTAAGCAAATAAACTAAGTGAGTCTATACTAAGACTGTATTTCCCTAGGTAGGCAAAATGCCAGTTTGGCCAGTCCCGGGGATGGGAACGTAATGGGGGCTGACTGACATCTTGGAAGTCTTTATCCTAGACTGAACCATAGGAGCGAGACATGGAGAACTGGTTGCCAAATCCTAGATGTGAGCAGTTCCCAAAGGGGCTGGGGGGCCTGAAGGAGCCCAACCCGTCTGCCGTGTTCTGGGCTCAGGGAGAAAAGCAGCGGCCCTCTCTCCACATGGGGGGCATTGTACACCCGAGACTTTCATCCTGCTGCTTAGGGCTCTCTGCTGGTTGCTACGGGAACAATCTGTAGTCTTTTGCTCAGGCACAGTCAGGAGACAGAGCACAGTGGTCACCTGCTTTCCTGAAAGGCAGAGCCCTTTCAGCTTGGGGCAAATGCACCATTCACTCAGGAAGAGATGATGGCGCCGCTTATCTAGATCCTTTCTGGAGCCCAGGGACTCCCTGTGTGCAGGCGGATGCCCTCCCCAGGATGGACAGTGGCACGCCCTCCCCAGGATGGACAGTGGCACGCCCTCCCCAGGATGGACAGTGGCACGCTCTCCCCTATTTGACATGGCCTTGGCTCACCATGGCCAAAGGCTGCTTCCTGGGGCCTGCTGCAGTCTTAGCCAAGAGCAAGGTGTACAGCTGGGGGCAGCCAGAAGCAGCAGCCGCTGTCACCGCATCTTTTCCCCAGTGTCATCTCCAGCAGCCAGGGTGAGCCTCCCCATGGCCCAGCTCTGCTCCACCTGCAGATCCCCCTTCCCCTGCATGGAAGGACAACTTTGACACTAACGCTCAGCTGGAGGCCACAACCACCACCACCACTGTCCCATCAGCAGAACAAGAGTCAGCCCATTTTGGGAAACAAACACTGTGGACTCCAGTGTCACACTTAAATTGGGAAGATAATGGATAGGGCGGCTGCAATTGCCTCAGGCGTGGCATCTATCCTGTTTTCCACCCCGCAGGGATTTACCCTCCCATTTAATATAGTGCTCAGGCTCAGGACCTGGATGTTATGAGGCCCCGCAGTCCTCTCTGCCACACGCCTGTCTCGGCATCTGCCTGTGTCGCCCCAGGTCACGCATGCGCCACACGTCCGAGCTGAGTTGGACCCAATTCTCTCCTCTCCACCTTGGTGCCCAGAAGCAGCCGTTCCCTTGTCACCCTTGGCTTTCCTCCTACCTCACCCTCCACCTGGAGGCTGTTCAGCTTCCTCTGCCTTCACGCTTCCAGAACCGCCCCCCGCCACGTAGACCTGCTGCTGTTGCTTCTCAGTTCCTGTCCTCAGAGCTGTTCACCTCCACACCTGAAGAAATCTTCCCAAAGCTTTTCCCCAGACTCCCCACTGACGGTGGGAGTTGACAATGACAGCTACTGGCCTTGGCACTCAGGCCCCATGGGACCCTGCTGTTCACCCTCACATTGGCCCTACATCCTGACCACACCAAGCCACAAGCACTTTCCCAAGTCATCCACGCACTTCATGCCTCCCTCCTTGTTCTTCCATTTGCTCAGAATGTCCTTTCCACCTTCTGGATAGCTAAATTCTACCTGCCCTTCAAAAGGCAAACTCTTAAATGTTGCTTGTCTCACTGGAACTTCGTGGGGAGCCGCGTGGACTCTGCACCCCGTGCCCAGCTACTGTCTCTCCTGTGTTCTCTCAGGGCCCCTAGTCTAGGGGCTCTCATCTCAGTTCTGACCAGTGCTCCTTGGGAGCAGGGGCTGTTTCACACTGGACCTTTTATTCCCGGAGCATAATGCAGTCCTTGGCCCACAGCAGGCCTTCAACAAATATGGGGTGAGAAGGGTGGATAAGGGAATGAAGGAAGGGTGCTCCCCATCAGGATTGTTTCCGAAGGGTAACTAAGTAGATGCCAGATTCAGGAGGCGCAGCTCCATAGTTTCAATGTTGATTTTTCATGCAGCAGTTGAGAGATGAAGCAAGCCGCAGCTTCTCAGGACCTTCTGCTGTATTGGTCCTACGGTCTGAGGCAATATCGTGATTCTATTCCATAGGACCAACGCGGTCTGTGTGCTTCTTGCAAGAAGAAAGAACAGAGCAAACTGAGCTCAGCTGCTCACAGCTGCCACAGGTCCTGAGCAGCTGGGACCTTAGGCACCTCTGGTGTTAGGGCAGAACCTGGGTGTCTCCTTAAAATAGCACAATTACTAGAAAAACTCAACTGCATGTCCATGGCCTGGAATAAAATTTATTTTGTCTGAAAATTTATTTTTGCATAAAATTTATTTTGTCTTAAACTGCTCAGGATTGAAGAATGATAAAATATGCACAAGGCAAGGAACTCTAATATCCACTGCACCAAGAGGCTGGTTTACATACTGAGAAACAGCTGTTTTGAACATTTTTGAAAGCCATTTTTTTCTGCTATGTTATGTTTTCTAGACTAACCTACTTGCATGATTCATGCACTTTAATCTTCCAGCTCACAGAAAGAACTGGTTAGAAGCCATCTCTACTACAAAGTCCTTTTTTGCTGCACTCCTGGACACAGAAGAATTTTCAACCATAGTTATAAAAATCTATGAGATTATTTTATTTTCCAGGTGGCCAATGAAGGGAGAACTTCTGAGTGATTTTCAGGGGCAAAAAAGAATCTCAAGAGATAGGTGCCAGCAATCTTTACACACACTAATGTTATATAAAAATTCAAAAGTATTCAATATCTGCCTTGATATGCCAGAGCTGAGATTCTATGTGTCAGTAGACAAAGGTGAAATACGGGTGAAAAACCTCACTTTTAATTACCTTGTGATCATTTTCCCCCCCTAACATTCTGTGCTACTTTAAGTAGATATCAAAACTTGTACAACGATTGTATCTCAGAGGATAAATGCTGCTTTTTTTTTTTTCTTTTTGGTTCTCATGTTTCTGAGTAAAAGCCATCATTTTCAAGTTAATAGAGCATTATGTTTTCTCTGCAAATAAAATCTCATAAGTCATAAGCAAAGAGTGAGGTAAATTCATAAAGAGGAGACAAAGCACTATTTTTCCTCCTGGCACTTGGGATCTCTGATAGGTTAAAAATGATGTTTTTATCTCTGGTGATTTATCAAACTCGAGATTTCACAAAAGATAAACAGATGCATTGAAGAAATAATACATCATCTTAATGCTTCATTTTGACACTTTTTGGTATCTAAAGAGCATGTATCTTAAAGATCTCCCCTCCAAAAACTCAATAGTTTTCATGATTTATGCATTTAATTCTTGTTTTTAAGACACACTGAAATGAGACCATGCCAGGAGGCACCTTTCAAGAAGATGGCCACATTTGAAACATACAGATTATTTATAGAAGAAAAACTCAAAGAGCTGAAAGAAAATCTGGTTGTCAACAGACAGTTGCTTTTTCTATGTTTTTTTTCCTGTAGTTCATTTTGGTTTTTGTGTGGGTGGCTCATGTGAGCTCAAAGGTTATTTGCTAAATGTTTTGTGAGATTAGAACATGTTGTCCTTTAAAACCTACATTTAAATTTATGTTTAATGCAAACATGTTTAACTTTACAATATGTGGTATGGAATAATATTTTTAAATACAAAACTATATCTAGAGTGTCTATGATAAATCAAGAGCTATACTTTTATTTTTATTCACCGTTTAGAAGGTCTTATTCTCCATCATGTTCCCAGTGGAAAACTCACAAATACAGTAAGTACACTTGGTGCAAATAATTTCTCTTTTTACTTTTTGTGTTACTTTTGCCCATCAATTTCAGTATTAATGTAACCATATTTTGAAAGTACTTAGATACTAGAAGTTAAATGAACAGGGGCTATAGACCAGATCTGGGCAGTCCATCAAACAACGTACAATTTTTGGATCACAGAGTGGGAAACAAAAGAGCAAAAACACATTTAAAAAGTGGGAAGAACTTATTTTTTATTTTATTTTATTTTGTTTCTTCAGAAATGCTGAGCTCCCAGATTCAGCTCCAACAAGCACTAGGAGCCCTGCAACATGGACAGATGGTAGCAGTCTGCTGGGATTTGAGTCTTCCCTCTGCCTCTTTGAACTATGTGATCTTGGAAAACTTATTAACCTCTCTGTGCCTCAGTTTCCGAGAAGGCAGTGGTTCCTTACTGCCTAGTGGGAGATTAGAGTTGCTCTGTCCCTAATATTTTGCACAGGGCCTGATAGGCTGAGCCCTCACTGAATGTTGGCTCCCTTTGCCCTATACGGCCCTAGGGCTTCCACCTATGTTATTTCATTTAATCTTCACAGAAACTCTGTGAAATAGAAAAAAAAAAAAAAAAAGAAACACCGTTCAGAGGCAAACCCAGTAAGAGTAATAGGAAGCAGTACATGCTAACTTTACTATAAATAAATACACAAAGAAACACTTCCAAAAACTCAAGAACACCAGAACTCCCATTCTCTGGGATTCATCTGTGGGAAGGAAACCCCTTAAGGGGTGCAGTGGATGGGACTGAGGAGCTCCACTGCCTGTCTGGGGAAAGCTGTAGGGTTAGCTGGCCCCGGGGCAAAGTCATAATGCCACAGCTTACTAGCGTGTGACCCCAGGCAGTTGTTCACCCCTCCGAGCCTCAGTTTTCTCAGTGGGCTTTGCAAGGTTGCTGTAGAAATTAAACAAATTACAAGGGCCAAGCATTTGGCGAGTCTTTGGCAAAGAGAAAATTCTCTATAGATGGAGGTGGCTGTGACAGCTATAATCATTACACAGATGGCTGTGTGTTGGCCATTAGACTGGGCTCAAAGGGTGGCATTTCATTAGCATCCAGGTCAAGTACAGTCACTAACTTCTGTTCTTGAGAGTCCTCCATAAAACACATATTGTTAGGTGTCAGACTTGGCTTTTGCCTTTCTTCCCCCTCTCCCCAGTGCAACAGAGTTCTCAGGTCACTGGTGATAAAAAACCACCTCAGAATTTCTCACTTCCTTCAAAGGAGAGTGAGTCAGTAAAGTCTCTCAAGACAGTGTTCTTCAGGGACAAGCTCCCAAGTTCAAGGGTGTGACAGCACTTCTTCAGAAAACAGCATTTGGGGTCTTCTTAGGGCCCAGCTGACCCAAACCTGAAGTTTAACTACACGGCTTGGGGAGATGGAGAAGCTCGGGGAGGGAACCCCAGCATGAAGACCTATGGGCACAACCTGTAGGATGTCAGAGGAGAGCTTTTCACAGAGCTGCCATCACGGTGGGCAGGCTGTGTTCTTAAACCTTCTCTTCCCATGTCTCTTGGCCAATGCGCCATGAAATTCAAATCCACTTTGGCAAAGTGGTATGCTCTGCCAGATTTTTACGTACTACAACACCTCCATCCAGTCAAATTTCTTTCTCATCTTTTTTGTCTAAGAGCCCTCCTTGATGGTAGCACAAGGGACCTCCATGCTCCTACTTCTGCTGGTCTCCGTTTCACCAGGCGCCTCCCTCTGACTTCCAGTTGGCTGCCATCTTTGTTGCTCTCCCTCAAAGCAATATTATGTGTGAGAACAGTCAGAAGGTGAGTTCTCACTTTCATGTCCCTCCATATCCTGCCAAGTCCTGGATTTCCAGACTTCAAACATCAGAGACCCAATGTCCCTGAACTCCCTAGACTCCCCAGGCTGCTCCTGGCCATCACACACTCTGTGAAATGGTGGCCCTCAATTCCCAAGTTCACCTTTTTCCCACAGGCACTGCTCATAGGCCTAGGATTCAGCCGTGTGATTGAAGTAGAGAAAACAAAGCCAGGGGACATTCCTTATCTTCCCCAGTGTTGGGGCCTCCAAGATGCTGGGCCTACTGGGATTTGGCAGTGAATTCCATCCGCCTATTCTTGGCGCAACAGATCTTCTCACTGGTTTCCACTGCCCACACATTTAACAGGTGCTAGACAAAGACGGGCCAGAAGCAGGGGCAGTGGCACCCAGGGCTCCCTCCCACCCTCCCTCAGGCCGCTTGTGTGAGGCCACATGAGACTTCTCTAAAGCTAGACACACCAGCAGATGGGTGCTGGGGGAGAGGAAGGCACACAGGTGTCACAGCCAACTAGCACCTCTGGTCCTCCCACTCTTCCCCTCCCCTCCAGGCCTCCACCTCCAGTAGTAACAGAAAAACACTGCAGAAACCCAACAGTCAAAGAATGAGAAGTGCTGTCTTGCAACTTCTGGTTTTACTCCAAGTCCGGTTTGTCCTTCATGATCTGGGTTTAATTGAGTGAAAAGGGGCTTCACACAGGACTACTGGTTGATGTTGTGGCAGTTTGTTTATCTGAGCTTGCATAATGTAATGCACATTTGAGGAGGTGGTAGGGATATTCCCATAATTTCCTAGAAGATGAATGCCAAAGCTAAAGCTAAATCAAGGTGAATGCAGTATATATAAAGAATAGTCCCATTAACAACTGAGAGGAAAATGCTGGTCCCGGGGAGCATACTGGAACAAGCACTAATGAATAAAATACAGAAATAATGCTTTAATAATACATGCGATCATGTTTTTATTAACAAAGAAAGTCTTGTTTCAAAACAAATACATCCTTGAGAGGAGTCGGAAATTAATCCCCAATAGGCAGAAATCCGCATTATTATATATTCTAATCATAATTACAGCCTGCTCTTAATGTGAACATTCTAAATTATTAGTCACTTTATTAGGAACCAGAAAGAGAACTTGCTGCTGCATAATGAGAACTCACAAGCTTCGAGAATGAGAAAAGCAAGAGACAATTCTGCACAGAGCTGGGAAGTGGTGGATGTAATTTGTTTAATAAAAGTGCCTCCTTTCTCCTTTTTTGTTTAGGAATTGGTACACGCTTAGGGGTTCAGACAGCACCAAGCTTCAGAACTGCACTTTCTAGGGCGAGATAAAAATGTGTATCACAGAAAAACAACAATTTATCATGGTAACAGTTACATCCCACTGCAGAAACCACTAGAGACTGCTTACCATTTTTATTTCAAACACGGTTTTCCCGAGTCTTCAGGTGACAAACGGAGACAGATGCCAGAAGGCTTTTTTCCATTTGTTCCTAATAAAAATGGCTAAATTCTGAGTTCACTGTCATCTGGGGTGACATTAAGACTGTGCTTTAGGCTGGGGATGGTGGCTTACGCCTGTAATCCCAGCACTTTGGGAGGCCAAGGTGGGCAGATCACGAGGTCAGGAGATTGGGACCATCCTGGCTAACATGGTGAAACCCCGTCTCTACTAAAATACAAAAAATTAGCCAGGCATGGTGGCAGGTGCCTGTAGTCCCCAGAGTAGTGAGCAGAGATAGCACCACTGCACTCCAGCCTGGGCGACAGAGCGAGACTCCGTCTCAAAAAAAAAAAAAAAAAAAAAGACTCTGCTTTAACAGACTGATCCTTCTCTTCCTTCTTATGCATTCTTCTTTTGAAAGGCTCCAAAGGCAACATCTGGGTCTGGTCACTGAAGACAGATGGGCTCCTTCTACTTCTTCTCCCATCCCCTAGAGGCCTCTGCCAGAGGGTAACATGCTATTTGAATGTAATGACATGCTGGTGAAATTTTACTGGCTAGGGTTACTGTGTTATAGTGTTAAGGATGTTAGTATCCTTATCTTTAGGACCCGTTCTGTATCTGTACAGACCTCCTCATTACAGATGGATTTCTCGATTTCAAAACATTCCTGGGCTTTCTAAAGGCTGTCACTGAACTAATTCTTAGATTTTTCTTCCATTACTTTCTTTATACTTCCAAGTCCTCTTTGTCTGACATTGAATCTGAAGCCAATTTCCTGAAAATTATCACTTGTGCTACTGTGGTTATGAACCAATAAAAGGTTCAGAGTTGATCTGGATTTATTTTGTACTGTGCCATCATCAAATCCTTGATATTTTCTCCTGGTGTGAAGAACTCATACACTCAGACTTAGCCTGTTTCATTTTCCTCTTTTTCTTCCCTTTAAGGAACAAGGTCGAAATGTCTACTTTGGTTATAAGAACTAAGGTTTTCATAGGGTAGTGATTAGCGGTAATGAAAAAGTTTTATTAAACATTAACAATGAGCCAGATGCAAAGGTAAGAGCTTTGGAGCGTTGTCCCATTTAATCCTTCCAACAGCCCCACGAGGTAAATATCATGCTCTCTACATGTTATAAATGAGGAAGAAACTGAAGCTCAGAGAGGGTAACTCACTCACAGTCACACAGCTGGTAGAGGTAAAGCCAGGGTCTGAACCTGGTGACCTGACTCCAGAGCCCCTATCCTCAGTCCACACTAAGCTCCACTGTGCTCTCAGCAAGCATGCTGTGCAGCCTGAGGCTCAACGACTGTGTTTCTAAGGTGAAGTTAATTGCAGTGATTCTTTGACTTCCCCCTCCCTTTTCAAACTTAATCACATCTCTGAATGTTTAGAAGTTTTTCACCTGGAGTCCATATAGTCCATCCTCATGTCCCAGGAAGGGCAGTATCTGTGGTCAGTATGTAGGGGCCCAGAGGGAGGAGCCAGGGCCACACCACCCCTGAGACTGAAGCCAGTACAAGTCTACATACAGTGAATGAGAAGGTCCAAGACACACTCACCTTCAATCAGGGTGTCTCGAGTGCTGTTTCATACCCCAGACATGTTTCAGCCTGATCAACATTTCTGAAGAAATAACCCACCAACAGAAGAAGGGTGGTTTACATAAATTTCTTAAAGGAATGAGGTTGATGCTGAGTGTACCAAGATAGTCCAGGGAAGTAGACACCCTGTGGGCTCCAGGGTCTGGAGTAGGTCACAGGGGACACTCAGATCTCCAGCCAGGCCTGAGGACATGAGCTGTCCTGATAGTGTGACCTGCTGCAACCTCCTAATTATAACTGAATTCTATCTGAAGATATGCTTGTAGAACAGATAGGGCATGTACTGATGACTTGGTGGTTGGATTTTATTTCTGATGAATAAACTGGCATTCAGATTTAAATATTACTCATTTTTGAGTTCAATTAAGATAAGTCAGTTTCTCTGAGCCTGATATACTGTGGGTGGGCAATAAATTAACAATTTTGAGTCTGCAAATGAGGGGACCCAATCCTGTGCCTTCATGACCCATAGTCCCTGATGCTCCTGGTCCCTCTCCTTGCTCCTCCTCCATGTCCCAGGAAGCAGAAAGTGGAACTCAGTCAGAATCAGGAAGGCTAATGTGGTCATGGTCATTTCAGAGTGTGGTCACTGTGCAGAGACCAGTCTCTGGGGAGGTGTTCCCATGGGGCCCCTGCTTCCCATCCCATGAGAAACCTGTGCTCTTGGCACATTTACTCTGGAGCCGTGTTAGGAGGCTCACCCAAAGGTGCAAGGTCCCAAGAGCTGGTTTTTAGAAGGAAGGAAGAAGCTGGGCTCAGTCTGAGCCTAAAGCACTCACTCCAATTCAGCCCTCATCAGAGCTCCTGGGGCGGCTCCCACACATTCCTGCAGGTACAGTCACATGGCACTGAATCACATGCACTTTGCTCTTTTGGAACTGCCCAGTTAGGGAGGAAGGGGGATGGTCAGGCTGGGAGGTTGTGTGGATGCAGGCACATTCCTAGGTTCCTGGCCATAACACCTGCCCTGATCCCACCGAGGAGCCCCCATCTCCACCCCGTGAGAGGGTGCCCCAGATGCAAGCTGTGGTGTGACCAAACCCAGCCCTCCCAGGGCCAGCAGCGACCCAGTGTGATGAAAAATCCCATAAAGCTACCAACTCAGTGAATGACTGGCCTTTCTCTTTTAACACTTTCTTCCCACAGAGTCAGGACATGACGATAAACAAAATGATGGTTGTTGAAGTTAAACAATAATTTCAATGATAAGCGGTCGTGGATCTCACTTGGTATTCAGTGTTTCATTTTATTTTGCTATTTTGGTCTACTGAAGCCAAAATGAATATTCAAGTTTCTCAGCCTCAGCATTACTGTCATTTGGGGCTAGATAATTCTTGGTTGCAGGGGAGTGGTCTGTCCCCTGTAGCATGGTTAGCAGCATCCCTGGCCTCCACCCACTACGCACCAGGGGCACTAGCCCTCTCAGTGTGACAACCAAAAATGTCTCTAAACATTGCGAAACATCCAAACACTGCAAAATTGCCCCTGGTTGAGAACCACTGCTTTAGAAGGTTGACCCAGTTTCTTGCTAATTTGATGATTAGGTTTAAGTAAGTCTGGTACTTAAAATTCCTCAGGCAGGACCCCTGTTAAAACACCCTCCCATTTAGGAATTAGATCATGGCCGGGCAGAGGGCCACTTCTGAGGGGCGGGCGTTTTGCCAACTGGCTCCTGTCAAGTGCTGTGTGTGATTGTCAGGTTGTGTTAAGTGAGCTGTTCCTCACTGGTTTAGCGTCAGGCTTTGTGGGTGTCACATGGTCAGTGTTTCTAGTAAGTTGGGAGTTGATTTACCACAAGCTTCAAGTCTCTGTAAGTCATTTGGGGTCCTAAATTCAACATATGGACTGCCTTTCCCTGCAGAGCTGTGTCTCCAGGGACCCGCAGACCCCTGAGTCACTCAATTACAAATATTCAACAGGAGCCAAGTGACCTCGGTGAGTGTGTGCCAGGGACAGAGAAGCCACGTGGTGCAGACACGAGTTCCAGGCATGGAAAAAATCCTCCTTCTTGGTCTTTACCTGTCCAATTGACAGAAGAAAACTCACCATTGAGGATATTGTGAGAGAGCCTAACTTAGTAGCAAGACAGATGGCAAACATCCGAAGTTTCAGTACAACATTGAGCATGGACATGGTGCAGAACCTTCTGCAGGCTGGCCTCTGTGACCTGCAAAAACTGCTCGTTAGATGAATAAATATCATACATGTAGAGAAGTCCCGTTTCCACGCTTATATTAATTTACACTAATGGAGGTCACAGACGTTAGGGAAACACGTGAAGGGGAGAACGCAGGCACAGATCCAGAGAGGCTGTTCTGATTGGGTCATTTACTGCCTGAAGAATTCAAAATACCAGAAAACAAACTACTTGAATCTAATCCTCAACAAACATGTTATGTCTCAAGAATTGGCACCGGGTAGCTGCCATGTTTCGTAACAAGACGAATTAACATAACCATGGAGATAGGATCCACAGTGATGAGGAAGTCATTTATGCATCTGACAAATAGCTTTTCTGCACCTACTGTGTGCAAGATGGTCTTTCAATCACTCTAATGAAGGGAGTCTTTTTTCTTTGCTTTGTGTTTTAGTTGGAGGGAAGTGAGGACGTATTAATATAACTAGAGTAAAATAAGAATGAAGAAGGCACAGAGAACAGAAAGATACTGAATCACAAAACCAGTAATTACCGTCATTTAGGAGGAGCTGTAGGTCTCAGATTCTTATCTGACCAGAGAGGAGAGTTAAATGTGGCCCGTAAAACTTTTCTTTGTTCCTTCTTGACTTTCTTTGTTTCTCTTTGTTTCGAAAACCACATGGGTTTAATATTTAAACTTTTAGCATTTGTGTGTGTGTGTGTGTGTGTTCAAGGAAATAACTCAAATAGAAAGTTACACTCAATGTATCTGCTTCTCATTTGTATTAAACTCACACCCTGATGTGCCCTCTCAGTTAAATAGTTACCTGTTTCCCTGTAGCTCTGCGGTTTCTGCAGGGCCTGGAGATCCACACGTAAAATCCCTCCTGTAACAAACACAGTGCTTTGTGCACTGGTGGAAAAACAGCGCTGCTGAAAGCCTCTACCCATGTATAATTCAGCAACATCACCTGGGGCTGCAGGCACGGTTTGGAGGACAATGACATGGGTGCCTCGGGATCCACACCTAACTGGGGCATCTCATGACAATCAAGGGAAAGGATAATGTCTGCTTTGCTACCTGAATCAATATCTCTCTGCGCTGGTGTCACAATTACAACTGAAAGGGTGTGGCAGAGGCATGCAACTCTCAGGGAACAGCCTGCAGAACATCTTGGCACGGGGAGGACAAGAGCTGGCCAGACACTCCTGGAAGTTCTGGAAGGAGACGCTGAAGCTCTACCCATCCCACTGTAAAGGATAACACCAGGAAATCCTGGTTAATACAGTTTAACCTCCTAATCATGCACTGACTATCCCCCACCACTGCATGGGAGGCAGAGAAGAATAAAACACTATGCACATGTGTCCAAATAGAATCATGGGCACTTTTTAATTTTTTTTTTTTTTTAACTCAATATGTAGAGTAAGGTTTTCACTGGTCTGATCAAAAGAAAACCAGGGACAGACAACTAAGTGACTGTGCAATGCAGACCCCTGCCTGAAGAAGGGACTTCAGGTGGGAAACTCTTGTAGAAAGTCCTGTGCAAAGCTGGCTATGACTGCACCCCTCCAGGAGTATGAGGAAACAGGAAAAAAAAAAAAAAAGAGTTCAAGTGAAGAGGAAAGGACCCTTGAAGGCCTGCCAGCCAGCTCCTAAGTGATCTTCCTTATATGTCAATATCTTGGTGCTGCTGCAGGACATTGGAGCAGGCTCAGGGTAACCTCACCCCTGCTGGCAAGAGGCTCCCTGGCCCCGCCTCCAGACCCGCCCCAGGCAGGAAGAAGAGCACCCAGGTCTTGGGGCATGCAGACGGAAAGGCAGCCTTCCTAGAGATGCCTCTGTCCCCTTTAATTAGAGTTTATTGGTAGGAAATCAGAGTCTGAAGCCAACTGGGGGCTTCACAGTGATCCTCACACCCAGATGGGCTGACCCAGGAGCAGCGTAGGCTCTACACACCATTCTGCTGTCAAGTGGTCAAAATGAGCACATCAGAAGGTCAAATTCAGGCTCGGCCTCCAAGTGCAGAGACAGCATTAAGTTCGAGAGTATTGCGGGCAACCATTATAATCCTGTAATTGCCTATGCAATGCACAAGATTTTAAAAGATATGTATCACACAAACAATATTGTGAAACAACAGAAATCAACCCTCTCATCTTAAAAAAAAAAACCTTAATACGAGGTTCCAGGAGAGGATTTAAAAAATGATATGGCTGTTCTTTGCTTCAGGCAATAAACCTGCTACTGAAAACCTGTGTGTAAATACAGCCTTATGCCAACGAAGTCCTTCTTAAAAATGCACCACAAAACAGGCTCTGTTTTAAGCACTTAATCGTATTTGCTCATTAAGTCTTCAGAAGCCCTGGAAGTAGATTTTATGAAGATCTTCATTTTGCAGGTAGGAAATTGCAACACAGAAATGTTCAGTAACTTGGACAAGATTACAGAACTGAGTTGGAAAAGGGTGCCCAGGCCTCTGGGCCCACATCCCTAACCATGGGCTACACTGCCTCCCAATGGACTGAGAGTGAGTTAGTTCCCTGGCAAAGCCTGCCCCTCCCAAGCATGCTGTTTATAAAGATAAGTATGGTCACACATGGTCACATTTAATATCAACAACATCCCATACTTAAATCTTTGAATAAAAAGATATGCCTATTTCCTGATAGAGTATCACACAGCTAAAACACAGAGCTGAATGCATAAAGAAGAACCTTCCCCATATCCATTCGCCTTTCTTTTCTTGAAAAGCCTCAAATAGATTTGGGCAGCAATATAGCCAATTAAAAAAATACTTTCCTGGAGAGGATCTACAAAAAATGTCAGCTAACATCATACGTAAAGGTAAAAGGCTGATGTTTTCCCCCTAGGTTCAAGAAGAAGATGACGATGTCTGTTATCACAGCACTTCTTTTCAACACCAAAATGGAGATTCTAGCCAGGGCAATAAGGCAAGAAAAGGAAATTAAAGGCAGAGATTAAAAATGAATAAGTAGGCCAGGCACGGTGGCTTAAACCTGTAAACCTAGCACTTTGGGAGGCCAAGGAACTCAGAGGGCTGAGGTGGGAGGATTGCTTGAGCCTGGGTATACTGAGGCCATGATCATGCCATTGCATTCTAGCCTGGGCGACACAGTGAGACCCTGTCTCAAAAAAAACTCCAAAACTAACAAAAAGGAGTAAGTAAAACTGACTCCATTCAAAAAGACATGATTGTCTATGTAGAAAAATCTTAAGGAATATTTATTTATTTATTTGTTTGTTTGTTTATTTTTGAGACAGGGTCTCACTCCTGTCACCCAGACTTGACCTCAGTGGCACGATCATGGCTCACTGCAGCTTGACCTCCTAGGCTCAAGCAATCCTCCCAACCTCAGCCTCTCGACTAGCTGGGACTACAGGTGCGCAACACCGTGCATGGCTAACTCTTCAGAATTTTCAGTAGAGACAGGGTCTTGCTGTGTTGCTGGAGCTGGTCTCAAACTCCTGGGCTTAAGTGATCTGCCAGCCTTGGCCTCCCAAAGTTGCTGGGATTACAGGTGTGAGCCACTGTGTCCAGACTAAGAAATATATGATAAAGCTGTTAGAGAAATAGGAGCACAGGAGAACCAAGGTGACATCATTTTAAAATCGACTCCATCTTAAAACTAGCGAGGTACATTACTTGCCAGTCACGAACCACGGTCATAAGATGTTTACAGTTGAGAAAACAGCTTAAATGTACCTGAAAGAACATAATCTTACAGCAATGGAAAGTCCAGATGTCCTAATACCCATAACAATATATTATTTTAAGATAATTATATTTATGCTTTGATGTATTTATTCACTAAAAAAAGCAAGGGGCCAAGTGCGGTGACTCAGGCCTGTAATCCCAGCCCTTTGGGAGGCTGAGCCGGGCGGATCATGAGGTCAGGAGTTCGAGACCAAACTGCCCAATATGGTGAAACACTGTCTCTACCAAAAATACAAAAATTAGCTGGGCGTGGTGCCGTGTGCCTATAGTCCTAGCTACCCGGGAGGCTGAGGCAGAAGAAACGCTTGAACCCGGGAGGTGAAGGTTGCAGTGAGCCAAGATCATGCTACTGCAATCTAGCCTGGGTGACCAAGTGAGCCTCCGTTTCAAAAAAATTAATTAATTAATTAAAAAATAAATAAAAATAAAAGAATAATTTTCTCTAAATCAACAGAACAATAAATTTTGCCATGCTGTCAGCCCACCCACACATAGACAGAGCTTAGCTTAACCTTTACAAAGGTAAAACCCCTATATAAGAAGGTTTTAAAACAAAGATAGCCCAGGCATGGTGGCTCACACCTGTAACCCCAGCACTTTAGAGGCTGAGGTGGGTGGATCACTTGAGCCTGGGAGTTCGAGACCAGTCTGGGCAACATGGTGAAATGCCATTTCTACAAAAAATACAAAAATTAGCTGGGCGTGGTGGTGGGTGCCTGTAGTCCCAGCTACTTGGGAGGCGGAAGTGGAAGTATCACCTGAGCCTGGGAGGGTCAAGGTGCAGTGAGCCATGATCATATTACTGCACTCCAGCCTGGGCAACAGAGGGAGACCTTATCTCAAAAAAACAAAAACTGAACAACAACGACAAAAAACAAAGACAGCACATTCCTCCTCTTGCTTTCTGAGGATGTCCGACTCTGTAACTGAGTAGTTTTCAATAAATGACATCTTCTCACTGCACTGTGACTTGCCTTGAATTCCTTCCTGCACATGATCCAAGAACCCCCTTTTAGGATTTGGATCAAGACCCATCTTCTGGCAACAAAGCTACTGGAACTACTGAGTTAAAGAAAGGCACAAAGTACAAGATTGATATACAAAAATCAATTGTATTTCTGTATTCTAGCAATGAACTGGAACTCAAAATAAAAATGCCATTTACAATAGCATCAAAATGTGAAATCCTTAAGAATAATTTTTTTTTTTTTTTTTGAGATGGAGTCTCGCTTTGTTGCCCAGGCTGGAGTGCAGTGGCGTGATCTTGGCTCACTGCAAGCTCCACCTCCCGGGTTCATGCCATTCTCCTGCCTCAGCCTCCCAAGTAGCTGGGACTACAGGTGCCCGCCACCACGCCCGGCTAATTTTTTGTATTTTTAGTAGAGATGGGGTTTCACCGTGTTAGCCAGGATGGTCTCGATCTCTTGACCTCGTGATCCACCTGCCTCGGCCTCCCAAAGTGCTGGGATTACAGGCGTGAACCACCACGCCTGACCAAGAATACATTTTATAAAATGCAAGATCTATACATGAAAACTAAAAAAAACCTCGCAGAATGAAAATTTAAAAGACGACTTAAAAAAAAGGAGAACTATACATTGTGTTCATAGGTCAGAGAACTCGATATCACTAAGATGTCGCTTCTCCCTATATTGATCTATAGATGCAACACAATGCCAATCAAAATGAACGCCAGCAGACTTTATTTATTTTGTGTATATGGTAGAACAATACAAGCTAATTAGAAAATCTGTAAGAGAATACAGAGGACCTAGAAGAGTCAAAACCATATTGAGAAAAGAAGCATTGGAGGATTCACACGGCCTGATTTTAAGGCTTACTATAAAGCTATAGTAAGTGCAACAGTATGGTATTGGGGTAAGGATAGACACATAAGTGACTAGAACAAAGTAGAGCGTTCAGAAATAGAGCCACATATGTATGGTCTACTGATTTTCCACAAAGGTACCACGGTAATTGAATGAGGGAAAAACAATCTTTTCAACAAATGGCACTAAAACAATTGAACATCCACATGAAGAAACAAAGAAATAAATGAACCTTATCCTTTACTTCCTACCATATACAAAAGCTAGCCCAAAATGAATCCTAGACCTAAATGTAAACACTAAATCTGCAAAGTTTCCAGATGAAAATGTAACAGAAAGTCTTAGTGACCCTTGGTTTAGATTTTGTGAGATAAGACACAAATTTTGAATTGTTTCAAAATTTAAATACACTGTTAAGAAAATGAAAGGCAGGTAATGGATTAGGCAAAAATATATGCAATCTCATATAATAAAGGATTTCCGTATAGAATTTATAAATACATCTACAGCTCAGTAGTAGGAAAACAAAATCCAGTTTAACAGATGGGCAAAACATCTGAACAAACACTTCACCAAACAAGATAAAATGAATGGCAAATAAACACATGAAGAAGATCTGAGAAATGCAGATTAAGACCGCGATGAGAAGGTACTACCCACCCACTGAAATGGCTAAAATGAGTAAGACTTGCAAAACCGAGTATTGGTGAGGATGCAGAGAAACTAACATCATTGCTGGTGGGAGTGTAAAATGTTACAGCCACTTTCGAAACAGCGGGGCAATTTCTATTAAAGTTAAACCTCTACCTACAGAAGAACCCAGCCATTCCACCCCTCGGTATTTACACAAGATAAATGAAAACATATGTCCACATAAAGTCGCATATAAAATTGTTCACAGAAGCTTTATTCATAATAGCCAACGTGGGAATCAGTGCATATACCTACCACCTTCTTAATGGGTAAACAAATTGTATACATCTACACAAAGGAATACCACTTCACAATAAAGAGGAACAAACCTATGCCATTCCATTTCTGTTAAATTATAGAAAAGGCAAATTTACAATGAAAGAAAGATAAGTAGTTTCCAGGAGTTGGGGATGGGGGAAGGGATTGACTGCAAAGTTGCACAAAGGAATTTTGTGGGTGACAGAAATGTCCTATATCCAGATACTAGTGGTGGTTATATGACAAATGCATTTGTCAAAACTGGCTAATCGTGCACTTAAAATTGGTTAATTTTAATTCATGTAAATTATATCTAACATTTATTATAAATTTTTATATTATATAATTTTTACACATAAAAGCAGATTTTTTTTTAAAAAAGAAGCTCATTTCCCCATACTCCCTAGCCACTAGGGTTAGACATGTAACCTCTCTTGCCAATGAGAACAGGCAGTTGTCTACTGGGAAGCTCCTCTGTAAAAGCTACTGCTTTCCTGATAACAAGATACCGCCTTTTTCTCTTTGTCCTTTCTGCACCTACCTGCTTGGAACTCAGCCACCTTGTGACCTTGAGAATAGTTTTAAAGGCTGTACTATGGAGGTATATTGGTTCCTAGGGCTGCTGTCACTCCTTACCACAATCCTGGTGGCTAAAAACAGAAATGTCTTTTCTCCCAGTTCTGGAGGCTAGAAGTCTGAAATCAAGGTGTAAGCAGTTCCGTGCCCACTTCTGAAGGCTCTTTCTTTCCTCTTCTGGCTTCTGGTGGTTGCCAGCAGTCTCTAACATTCCTTGGCTTGCAGCCGCTTCACTCCCATCGCTGCCTCCACCAGCAGAAGGCCTTCTTCCCTGAGTCTCTGCTCTTCTTCTTACAAGGACAGCAGTCATATGGGGTTAAAGCCCACCCTACTCCAGTGTGACCTCATCTTAATTTGATTCCATCTGCAAAGACCCTGTTTCCAACAGGGTCACATTCACAGGTACTGGGGGTTAGGACTTGAACAACTCTTTTTCAAGGACAGAATTCAATCTACAACCTGGGGACAGAGAGGACAGACAGTAAGAGCCCCGGCCCTACTTCGTCGTGGAGCCACAGCGTGAGTTCTGGGCTGCCTACCTCTGTCTTCTCATTAGGGCAGAACTATAAGCCCCTATTTAGTTAAACCACTGCAGTCAAGCACTTTAGCTGATACACTCTGCCTCCCCTAACTGTTAAAGGAGATCACAGTCCCTCCTTGACCTGTTCAACAAGAGGCCAGGGTGCCCAGCACTAGCAAAGCACTGGGCCCGAGGTGGCAGTTCACCGAGTGAGTGCTCAGATTGTCCTTGCACCGTTCTCTTGGCCCAGCCACCCACCTTCCACCATCGCAGCCTAGGACTGTCCCTCCTCGGTCTGCTGAGTCTTGGGTGACCTTAGCCTTCTCCCCCGCACAGCATTTTAAGGCCCCTGTGGTGGCTTCACCAGCTGCGACAGCTTCAATTTCCCTGTCTGGCCCACGCCTTCCTCCAGCCCTGTGTTCTGTGCCTGCTCTGCCCTCCAGCCACGCTGAGGGGCTCAATGTCTCTCTTGACAATTATCCTCTGTCCTGCTCCATACCCAGGACCACCTAAGGCTCAGCACCATGCTCTGCATTGCACTGTTAATTCCCATGGGGCCCCTTCTCCCACACATCCCCACACCCATCCAGACCCACAGATGGCCCCTTCCTCATGCCAGTCTTCCAGCCCAATACCTCTTCCACAGGCTACAGATGTCTCCCTGAACATTCCATTTTTTGATTAAAACAGGATAAGCAGAAACCTGAGGGAGTGCACGATCCTCTGCAGAATGCATCAGGCCTTTTCAGTGCCATGATTTCTGCTTCCACCTTCTGAGTTCTTCAGGCTCCTGTCCATGGCAGAGTTTAAAACATCCCTCCCCTTGTACCTAGCCCCAGATTCATTTGTCTGTCCTTAAAATTATTTGACTGTGCTTACTCCTAAATCTCCCCTCTCCCCTCTCATCCCCCCGTGCATAGAGGTGGCATCATCAGGAAAGAGTCCAGTCCTGGTCAATAACTGCACTCCCGCCTGGCAGATAGAAGGACGTCTCGGAGCCTGGATGTCAGCTTTTGCGACACACATCAGGTGCCGCCCCTCTTAAGTGACGACCATCAGATACGGAGTTCAGCAACAGATATGGAGTATGCAGCTATATTAAAATATTTTTATAGATAAATAGAGGTCAACACAATGATTGCTTCCCCACTTTCTGCTCTTTGGGGTGAGCCCTGAGCTGCTTAGCCAGTAACCACCTTGCAGAGTCACCGGAAATGTCGCAAGCCAGATCTTCCCAGGCCACAGAGTCTTTTTCCTTCCTCCTCCTCCTTCCTTTTCTTCTCTTTCCTTTCTGTAGTAAGTGTCGCCTGTGGCCTGGGCTTCCAGCATGGTCACCTCCAGCACAGTGGTACCTGCCCTCGCCTCCCTCTGCTGCAGGCCCCTAGCAGCCCTCCCTGTCTCCTGGTTGGGAGGTCTGGGGGCCCCTGGGGGTCCTGCCCACACCTCTCTGTGACTGCACTGGCTGATGTGGCAGGACACAAGGCTGCCTTCCTCGAGGTCCCCAGAAGCACCTCCAGATGCCATTGCTTGCCTTGGGGGTATCCTGACAGATGGAATCCCGCCCCCGCCTGTGCCAGGTCAGGAAGGGACCATCCCTCATCTGCTCAGCCTCATCTCTACCTTCCTGTCTCTCTTCCTGTTTGATGTTCTTTCTTGTGTGGGCCTGTGTGTGTGTGTGTGTGTGTGTGTGTGTGTGTGTGTGTGGAGGGGTCTTTATATAGTTGTCTGCCTTCCTGTATTTTTTTCTTTTTTTTGAAATGGAGTTACGCTCTGTCGCCTAGGCTGGAGTGCAGTGGAATGATCTCGGCTCACCGCAACCTCTGCCTGCTGGTTTCAAGCAATTCTCCAGCCTCGGCCTCCCAAGTAGCTGGGATTACAGGTGCCTACCAACAAGCCTGGCTAATTTTTGTGTTTTTTTTAGTAGAGATAGGGTTTCACCATGTTGGCCAGTGTTGGTCAGGCTGATCTTTAACTCCTAACCTCAGGTGATCCACTCACCTCGGCCTCCCAAAGTGCTGGGATTACAGGCATGAGCCACCACGCTCGGCCTTCCTGTATTTTTCTTTCTGTATTACGTCTTTATAATTTTTTCTGTTCTGTACTTTTTCATCTCTCTCTCTCTGTCTCTGGTCTAGATGAGTTCTTTCTGTCTGTCTGTTTTTCTGGGCTTACATAAGCACCTTTTACTCTTCTATCTTTTTAATTTTTCTGTGTTTTTCTGCCTTTCTGTATTCTTTGGTCCTTCCAAGTTTTCTCTTTTTTCTTTTTTACATTCCCCAGAAACAGATGTCGTTTTTATTTTTATTCCTGTATTTCTATCTATTTTTCCTTGTTCTTTCCGTCTTGTTTCCTGGGTTAATTCAAGTGTCTCAACTTCCACTCTTCTCTCATGTATTTGCACTCCAAATGATTCCTCCCTTTCATCTTTAGATATTTTCTCTATTAAACTTGGTTTCCTCTACTTGACTTTGGGAAGAGGGTCCTCCCCTCTCCACCCACAGCCTCTCTTCCTGAGCTCTGAAATGCCCTCTTTCTGTACTGAGCGGCAGGTGTGGCAGTCCTCAAGGAGAGTCTCCCAGACGGCAAGGGGGCTGGGCCCAGCAGCCAGCGGCTCACTGGTGGATTCTGAGATAAGAATGTGGGATTCTTGGCACCTTTGCCCTAAACTGTGAACCTGAGCTAGAATTCCAAGACAGCAGGGTAAACAAATCTCCCTCAACATTCTGTTACATATGAGAAAAAGGAAATATGGGAGAAAGGATACAGAGGGCACCCTGATGTCCACAGTTTCCAGCTTGTTTCCTATGGAGAAAGAGAAATGCCCAGACAGGACTGTATCCTGGATTCAGGGGCCAGCTCCAGGGTTCTTGTCTGGTCTCTGAGATCCAGTGAAATGCTGAGCCTGGGTCAGAGTTTAAGTACAAGGTGCTTTCCTGCATTGGCCCACTCCTCTACCCTTCGCCCCTGCCACCCTTGCCTGTCCCAGCCTCCTCTGCACCAGAATCTCCCTTTGCTCAGAATGTGGCAGGTGGCAGTTCTGCAGGGTGGAGCAGGTGAAACAGTCCCTGTCTAGGGAGGCGTGCCCCTGAGGTGCAAGGCTGGAATTCACAACACATATTCCTAGAAAAACACAATGCCAAAATGATCGATGGCATTGATAATGCTATGAATGGGTCCAGGAACCAGGACATACTGAGCACATTCCATGTTCCAGGCACTGCCCTGAAATGCTGTATAATAAAGAGATTCTGCTTTTATAGAGGAGTCTCAGAAGAGTTGTACAATATCTCTCCCTAGGTCACACATTGGAACCCAGATAAATATGGCTCCAAAGAATACGATCTGTCTGGCTCTCCTGGTCCCCAGGCCCCAACACAGCTGGTTCAGCACAGCTGCAATGAGAGCCCACATCATTGTTCACAAAGCGGGCTCCTACCAGACTGTCTCATTCACAGCGGCAAAAATATCATCTTTCCCGATGCTGCTTGGTGCAGGGGAGGGTCTCAGTAAATGTACATTCAAAGATACACACATGCACATGTGCGCGCGCACACACACACACACACACACACACACACGGCTCCCCCTGTCCTGAACCGTATCCAGAGCACACGCCACTCTCTTGCTTCAGATATTTGTACATGCAATTCTCTCCACCAGAATACCCTCCACCACCTAACCACCTCCTCCCGGTTTCAAGAACGTAAGACACCTCATCAGGAAGTCCCCCACCAGCTCTCCATCCCCGGAGTGATTCAGGCATCCTCCTCTGAGCTCCCACCAAACTGGCATGTCCACCACAGAAACATTTGCCATGCTGCCATGCGAGCACTGCTCTGACCAGGGCAGGACTGCGACCACCCCAGCATCCAGCATGGCACAGGGAACCTGGTGAGGCAATGACCACGTGAAGGAAGCCACTCCCATAGACGGGTGGTGAGAGTAGAGATGGATGCATCAGGTGGGAGCAGAAAAGAAAGTGGATTCAGCCAGGCGCGGTGGTGGCCCACGCCTGTAATCCCAGCACTTTGGAAGGCCAAGGCAGGTGGATCACTTAAAGTCAGGAGTTCGTGACCAGCCTGGCCGACAGGGTGAAACCCCATCTCTACTAAAAATACAAAATTAGCTGGGCATGGTAGCATGTGCCTGCAATCCCAGTTACTCGGGAGGCTGAGGCAGGAGAATCACTTGAACCGGGGAGGTGGTAGTTGCAGTGAGTCAAGATTGTGCCATTGCACTCCAGCCTGGGCGATAGGGAGACTCCGTCTCAAAAAAAAAAAAAAAAAAAAAAAAACGAAAATGAATTCAGAGTAGATTCAGAGGGCAGAGAAATAGAGCAAATTCAGCAGAGAGGGTCAGCCACTCACTGCACTGCAGTCACGGGGCCTGCCAGGATCTCCGCAGCCTCTTCTTTTACCCACAGTCTTCCAAGCTCTGGTCTGGAGTCTGGCAATATAAGCAGACCCCCAAAGTCCATGCCTGGTGAAGACTCCACCATTTTTGTCACACACTAGAGTTCCAGGAGTGGGAACCTGTACGTGTTTGATTTGACCTGCTTCTGAAACTTTTCCCGGCTGAGGCTTAACTGAAATTGTCAGAACATGAAATCAATAGGGCCTTGGCAAAGGGCTTCTATAATTGAATATATTACTTTCCAATTTCTCCTCCTTCTTCCCTTTTGTGTCAAATGAAGAGTCCGGTTTTCATTACCGAGCCTTTCGGAATAGAAAATGATTGTTGGATGATCCATTCTCTTTGGTCATGTAGCATGCATTTGAACTCTACTCTCCTGAAACTGATCTTGGTAATTTCCAACAACAGATGTGTAAATAAATGTTTGATACTTTCTCCCTTTCTTAACAGTTTCCTCATTTTGCAAGTTCCTCCTTAACTGTCCTGGTATTTGGAGGAATAGAAAGGGGAAAACCAGGAGGCCTTAAATAGATTTTACAGGCACCAAAGCATGCATTTGGAGTACGGTCAGCTAGAAAGATCTTGTTTCAATAATATGATCTTCACGTTCAGCTGAAGACTATGTTATGGAACCTGACTGCCCTTAGTGACTGCTTAAAGCTGACATAAGGCAGAAAAATGTACATTTAATATGGGAAAGAAATTAGGCCTCAAGATCTTTGTTTCCTGAGTCTCTGCAGCAGCTCAGCTGGTGCTGGGCCCATGAGGCAGCTGCAGGAGGCATTCTAGGGGCTGCGAGTGGGAGGTGATGGGTATAGTATGCAGAAAACCCACCCCATGAGGGGTTTGGGGCAAATCCAGTGAAGAAGGGACTGGCAGGGGAAGTGCTAACCCCACTGCAATTTGGGGCTCCCTGGGGCTCTGTGTCTCCAACTCTACTGTGGCATCTCTCTTCCCAGCTTGGACTCCTCCCTCAGCTCGCTCCCCATCACAACATCCCAAGTCCCACCAACACCTCCCCAGGTGCTACCTGGGTAGCACCTCCTCCCCTCTGCTACCACCCAAGCTCAGGCTGCACCCTCACTCTTCTGGGCCCTTGGTTACTATAGCCTTAAAATGGTCACTCTCTCAGCACTGACTGCAGAAGCCTCGCCCTAGAACTCCCACGTGATCAGGCCATGACCTCTGCAGGGAAGGTAGAAATGGAAGGTCCACAGCCCCACAAGACTGTGGGCCCATCTGCCACCCCGTCACCCTGTCCGCCAGCCTCTCTAGCCTGTGACCAATGGGATACTGACACCTGCTTGACGCTCAGGCTGAACTTGCCAGTTGCTCACTGATCCCTATGCCTTGTCTCAAAGGTCAGTCCCACTCTCTGCCTGGGGATGATAGAACAGGGCATGCTCTGCCATTTGTCATTCCAGACTCAGTTCCAGTCTCACGGCCATCCCAGACCCTATGCACCAAGCCCACCCCACTGTACGTGCCTCCTCCCTCTCCACTGCTCCCTCCTCCATCCCCTCTCCCCGCACTTCCCCTGCCACCCTTCCCTCCCAGACAGAGTTCCTCAGGGACAGGAATTGTGTCTAAGTCATTCTCACACCCCAGAACTGGTAAGCAGCATTTTTTTAAAAGGACCTAGTCAGCAAAAATAAAAATGTTTACAGGTCATTTTGTTCCTTAATTTTTTATTTAGCTTTACATTTGAAGTTTCAACTAAGCATTTTTATGTATTTTACTGTAACTAAGGGACTTATATTTTTGGCTAAACCTTTAAGAATACTAAAACCCGCCCACTTTTTAGAATGTCAAGAAAATTCATGAATGTCTTTACAAGCGGCAGGGAGAGAGGTTTGAGATACTCGCCAGTAAGGACTGAAACAATATCAGGGATTAAACAACAACAATAATAACAACAACAATAACTAAACCAGAACCAGAATACCTAACTGCCCAAGGTGCTGGCAAGCAGGAGAAGGAGGGGCAGGAATCTGAGCGGGTCACCGAGAGCTGCCACATGGAATTCTAGGTCAGTAAGTGGCCATGGGTCTCCACCGCCAAGCCACTAAGCTGGCAAGCAGGCAGGCTGGAGTGAGCACTGCCCCCAGAGAAGGTGAAGGCATTGATAGGGATGGATCTGACTCCCCTCTCTCCCTTCTCTGCACCTGCTTCTCTGCTGTGTCCTAAACATGCATGTCACCTGCATGCTTGGTTCTAAACGCGTCCTCCCAATAAAGGCCGCTGCTCCCCACTTGGCCTCTAGTGGCAGAAATGTCTCCATCCTGCTGTGCTGCTGGCGGCAGGAAGCTGCTGCCGCTGCTGGGCTTGTGCAGAAACGGTGAGGGCGTATGGTCTGACAACTCTATGGGGTCCCTTTTCTCAGTTCTGCAGTAAGATTGCTGGTTATGTGGCAAGACAATGGGCTCTGAACGGCTCCTCGCTATGGCAGGAACTCAGCAAATGTCTGTGATCCCAGCTCACCACGAGGGCCTGCCCTCTGGCCTTGCGCAGACAGGGCAAAATGGAATAACAGGCTCATTTCTGCACACCCAAATACCAACATCTCCAGTAACGCCTCACCCCAGGGCAAGTCTGCTCCCTAATCAGGGGGAACTTCGAGAAACAGTAGTACGGTGTTCAGTCACTTACCCCAAGTCAAACTCACTAGCAATTGGTGAAGGGTAAGCTAGAAAATGTCACTTCAGTTGTATGCTCTTCAGTCATGAGCCCAGAGCTCGTCACATGTCCCCATTGATTTGCCTGTTTCTGAAACTGAGCTCTGTCTTGTCCCCTTATCTTGCTGGCTGATTTGCCCAACTTTCATGACTGGCCCTACCTCACCACCTTGCTGGGCCCCTGCTTCCTGGGGTCCATCCTCCTCAGTGAATAGAATTTCCAGCCTCTCTAGGGCCCGTCTGCCTGTGTTCAGGGCCAGCCCTCCACTGCTAGCCTCTTCCCAGGCTTCTGTGACCCTGGCCACTGGTATAGATCACCCCCACCATCTGTCGGTCACCCTGCTATCTGGATTCCATACTGCTGGCTGGCCTGGGCACCGACTGCCATTTTTCCATGTGACACTGAAAAGTGCCTAGCACGGGGCCTGGCCCGGGATAGATACATGGTGAGTGTGAGCTGTTGTCATTAGCCATTGCTTCTTCCCCAAGTAGGTGTATCAAGGTTCAGCAGCTGAAGCCTGTTCTGAATTTCTAAATTTCCATTTTCACATGAAAGACAAGTACCTATAATGCAAACAATCTGTCTGACTGCTTTGAGGACCTGTTTAAGTTATGATTGTAAATGTTTTCACTGAAGTAGAAAACACATACAGTCAGATGTGTAGCACACATAAGTCTTAAGTTTAAAGCTCCAGGAGTCCTTACATGTGCATAGGCCCATGGAATCACCCAGATCAAGATACAGGACATTTCCTATATCCTCTCTGAACTCCCCCACCAGGCAGTACCACCGTCTCCCCTCGGACTGTGAACACCAGATCACCATCAACTGGTTTGGGGTCAGGCACAGTGGCTCACACCTGTAATCCCAGCACTTTGGCAGGCCAAGGAGGAAGGACTGCTTGAGGTCAGGAGTTTGAGACTAGCCTGGGCAACACAGTGAGACCCTAACTCAAACAAAAATATTTTAAAAATTAGCCAGGCGTGGTGGCACATGCCCGTAGTCCTAGCTATTCAGGAGGCTGACACAGGAGGATTGCTTGAGCTCAGGAAGTTAAGGTTGAAGTGATCTATGATCATACCACTGCACTCCAGCCTGGGCAACAGAGTAAGATCCCATCTCTAAAACAATACAAAACAAAACAAAAACAAAACTAATTTCACCCCACCTTGAATGGCACATAAATGGAATTATACAGTATTCACTATTCTGTGTCAGGCTTCTTTCACTAAACGTAATTTCTAAAATCACATAAGTTGTTGCATGTGGCAGTAGTTTATTCATTTTTACTGCCAAGCAGTATTCCAATGTATGACATATATCACAGTTATTTATCTATTCTCATGTTGAACATTTGGCTTCCTGTTTCTGGTTTTTGGATATTATTAATAGAGCTGTTATGAGCATTCCTGTACAAGTCTTTTTGTGAGAATATGTTTTAATTTCTCGTGGCCAAATATCTAGGAAGGGAATTACTGGGTCATAGTATAGGTGTACTTTTAACCTTATAAGAAACTGCCACTACCTTCCAGAGTGGAGATTGCCATTTTAGATTTCAGACAGCCATTATGAGAGCTTTGGTTGCTTTGTAGCATAGACAGGATGGAGTGTTGTCAATCATTTTAGTTTAATCATTTCCGTGGGTGTGTCATGGTGTTTCATTGTGGTTTTAATTTCCATTTCTGGGATGACTAATAAAAATTAGGCAAAGTTGCATGTGCTTATTAACCATTCTTTTATATTCTTTTATGAAGTATCTTTTAAAGCTTTTTGGGCAATTCTTCCTGGGTTGTAACTATACATTATTGCATTGTAGGTGTTCTTTATATATTCTGGATGGAAGTGTTTTGCCAGATACAGCTATTGCAAATAATTTTTCCAAGGCTATGGTTTGTCTTTGTAAGTTCTTAATGCTATCTTTTAGAGAAGAAAAATGTCTACTTTTGGAAAAGATTCAATTTATCAAGATTTAATTTACCTCTTAGTACTTTTTGTGTCTTTCTGAGAAGTCTCAGTTTATGCCAACTTCCCAATGATATTCTCCTATGTTTCCTTTTGGGAAGTTTATAGTTTTTCCCTTTTACATTTAAATCTATAATCAATCTCAAATTAACCTTTGTGTATTATGCAGAAAATAAGGTCACAGTTAATTTAGTTAATTTATTTTCCACTTAGATATCTAGATGTTTCTTGCACTATTAAAAAATTATTTTCATCATTGAATTTCCTTCATACCTCTGTCAAAAAATCAAGTGAGCATATATGTGTGGGTCAATGTCTGGACTCTGTAGTGTTCCATTGATCTCTGTTTATCCTGATGCCAATACTGTGTCTGTATTATTGAAGCATTAACACAAGCTTTGAAATCAGGTAGTACAATCCCTCTACATTTCTTCAACGCTTTTTGAAGTTGTTTGGGTTATTTTGGGCCATTCACATTTCCATGTGATTGTCAAATGAGCTTGTGAGTTTCTACAAACATTTCTGTCAAGATTTTGCTTGAAACGGTGCTGAATCTACAGGCTAATTTGAGGAGGATGAACATTATGGCAATGTGGAGTCTTCCCATATACAAACACAGCGTACTTCTCCAGTTACTTAGGCTTGTTTCAATTACTCCTTGGGTGTTCGGTAATTTTTACTGTACAGATCTTGCATGTTTTGGTTTTACTATTAAATGTGTTCCTAAGAAACTCATGTTTTTAGTTGATATTGTAAATTAAATTTTATTTTCCAATTGTTTGATAACATATAAAACGAAATTTGTTTTGGATATTGAGTTTGTATCCTGTAGCCCTGTTTTGAGCTATTAGTTCTGGCAGTGTTTTGTTTTGTTTGGTAAAGTCTTCTATTTCTTTTTTCCTGTCTTGTTGCTCTGGCTAGGCCCTCCAATACAATGTCAAATAAAAGTAGTAAACTGGACATTCTTGCCTTGTTCTGTCTTTAGGAGAAAAATGTGTATTTTTTTTGTAGGTTCTTTTGTAGATATGCTCTCCAAAAATTGAGGAAATTCCTTTCTATTTCTGCTTTGCTGAGACTTTTCATCATGAGCTCATGTTGGATTTCATCAAATATATTTTCCCCATAATATAATCATATTTTCTCTCCTTTGTTAATATTGTACATTTTATTGACATATTTTGAATATTAAGCCAACCCTGCATTCTTATAATAAACACCACTTTGTTATGATGTATTCTATTACGTATTTTCACCTATATTCATGGAGAATATTGGTTTGTAATTGTTTTCTTTGTACTGTACTTATTAATTTTGGTTATCAGTCTTACACCGGTTTTTGAAAGAGTTTTATGTAAGACTGATACTATTTTGTCTGTAAATGTTTGATAGAATTCAACAGTAAAACCATCCGGACTTGGAGCTTTCTTTGTGGGAATGTGTTCTTTACAAATTAAATTCATTTTGACTGAAACATTGCTATGGGAAAAAAAAGAAAAGAAAGAAAAGATAAAAAGCAAATTAAATTCATTTAACATTTTTAGATCTTCCTTTTCTTTTTTTTTTTTCTTTGAGACAGGGTTTCACTCTGTCACCCAGGCTGGAGTGCAGTGGTGTGATCTTAGCTCACTGCAACCTCTGCCTCCGAGGTTCAAGTGATTCTCCTGCCTCAGCCTCCTGAGCAGTGGGATTACAGGTGCCTGCCACGGCACCTGGCTAATTTTTGTATTTTTAGTAGAGATAGGGTTTCACCATGTTGGTAAGGCTGGTCTCGAACTCCTGACCTCAAGCAATCCACATGCCTTGGCCTCCTAAAGTGCTGGGATTACAGGCACGAGCCACCATCCCTGGCCCCCATTTTTTTTTTGTTAGCTTTTGAGAGCTGTATTTTTCCAGGAATTTATTCTAAGTTACTGAACTTATTTGCATTAAGTTGTTCATAATATTCTCATATTGTATAATGTCTGTAGTATGCGTTATGACATTATAATATCGGCTCTTTCACTCTTGATGTTGTTAATTTGTACTTTATCTTTTTTTCCTGATCAGTCTTGTTAGGGATCAAGCAATTTTAATAAACATTCCAAAGAACGAACTTTAGGCTTATTGTTTTTCTCTATAGTTTGTTTTCTATTTCATTATCTCTCTCATCTTTATTGTTACCTTTATTCTACTGATTTTGCTCTTCTTTTTCTAGCTTCTTAAGGTAGAAACTTGCATCATTTATTTAAAATCTTTTAAAAAATATTTTCTAAGATAAGCATTTCAAGCTATGCATTTCCCTCTAAGGATCCCTTTTACTGCACCTCACAAAATTTAGTATGTTGTGTTTTCATTACCATTCAGTTTAAAATATTTTCTAATTCCCCTCGTGATTGCTTCTTTTATTCACAAGTTATTTAGACATGTGTTTCTTAATAGTCAAATATTTGGAAGACTTTCCAGATATCATTTTGTTATTAATTTGTAATTTAATTTATTGTCAACATAGAATACACTCTGTGTTACTTAAATCTTTTTAAAGATTATTGAGATTTGTTTTATGGTTAACACTGTAGCTCTGGGTATAGTTTTCAATAAATGCCTACAAATATCACGAAGACTGAAATAGATGATAGTGTTGTTCTCATCTTCTATACGGGCATACCTTGGAGATAGTGTAAGTCTGATTCCAGACCATTGCAATAAAGCAAATATGTCAATAAAGCAAGTCACACAAACTTTTTGGTTTCCCAGTACACATAAAAGTTACATTTACACTACAGTCTACTAAGTGTGCAATAACGTTGTCTAAAAAAAGTATGTACCTCAAAAAAATTACTTATTGCTAAAAAAATTCTAACACAGAATCATGAAGTTAGCATATGCTGTTGGAAAAACGACACCAAAAGGTCAGTTTAACACAGTGTTCCCACTAACTGTTAATTTGTAAAAAACACAACATCTGCAAAATGCAATAAAACAAAGCACAATAAAACGAGGTATGCCTATAATCATAGTACATTTTTATCTACTTATTTCATCAACTACTGAATTTGTCTATTTCCTCCATGATTCTGTCAATTTCTGTTTCATCTATTTTAATCTCTATTATGGAGTATACCTGTTTAGAATTATTTTGTCTTCTTGATGAAATTATCCTTTAATAATCAAGAAATGACTTTCTGTATCCCTGGTAACACACCCTTTTTTTTTTTTTTTTTTTTTTTGAGACAGAGTCTCACTCTGCTGCCCAAGCTGGAGGGCAGTGGTGCAATCTTGGCTCACTGCAACCTCTGCCTACTGGGCTCAAGTGATTCTCATGCCTCAGCCTCCCAGATAGCTGGGATTACAGGTGTGTTACCACCACATCCAGCTAATTTTTGTATTTTTAGTAGAGACAGGGTTTTGCCAGATTGGTCAGGCTGGTCTCAAACTCCTGGGCTCAAGCGATCTGCCCACTTCAGCCTCCCAAAGTGCTGAAATTATAGGCATGAGCCACTGTTCCTTGTCCCTGGCAACACTCCTTGTTTTAAAGTTTCCTCTATCTGATATTAATACAGTCTCCTTCATGCTCAGTAATTGCATGCTACATCTTTTCCTGTCCTTGTCTTTCCACTCAAAGCATATAGAAGGCCCTTGCTTATTTTTAACCTTCTATAACAATGTTTGCCTTTTAATTAGAATGTTGGGGCCATTTACATTTAATGTAATTATTGATATTGTTGGGTATAAGTCTATCTTACCGCTACTTGTAGTCCTTCTCCTTTGATTTTTGTTTCTTCTTCCATGTCTTCTTTCAGATTAAGGGTTTTCCTTTTTGCCTCAGTCTACCTCCTATATTGCAATATATAGTCTTTACCTATAACAGTCTGCCTTGAATTAATATTATACTACTTCACATATTATGTAAGAATCTTATAATAGCATAATTCCATTTACACTACAACCTATCTTTTATTGTTGCCATACATTTCACTTTTATAGATGCCATAAACCCTAAATAATTGTAATTATTTTGCTTTAAACCGTCAATTGAATTCTAAAAACCTTAAGACAAAGAAAGTAGTGCTTAATATTTCCTTATATATTTAGCATTTTCAGTGTTCTTCTTTACTTTAGATCTGCATTTTCTATTTACTTTCATTTCGTTTAGCTTAAAGTACCTTCCTTAGCATTTCTTGTAGTATAGGTCTGCTGGTGACAAATTCTATTACTGAAAAAGCTTTTATTTCATTTTAATGCGCACACACACACACACACACAGCTGGATTCAGAGGTCAAGGTAGATTCCTTTTTGCTTTCAGCAGCACGGTAAAGATATCTTTCAATTGGCCTTTGGCTATACAGTTTCTAATGAAAAGTGAACCATCATTCTACCACGATTTTCTTGCATCTAATGTTCTTTGTTCTCTTCTAACTTTTAAGATTTATTCTTTCTATTTAGTTTTCAGCAATTACACTATGATGTGCTCTTATTTTTATATTTGTTTGTTTTTCAGCCTCTCCTGCTGGAATCTTGAATTTATGTGCTGTCATTGTTGATAAAAATTTTAAAAATATTTGGCTAATCCTTTTTCTATGCTATTCTCTCTCTCATCTCCTTCTTAGACTCCAATTACACATATGTTGGAGTATGTGTTACTACCCCACGGGTCATGGGGGCTCTGATTATTTTATCAATATTTTTCTTTCTGTCCTTTAGTTCAAATGATTTCTATTCATCAGGTTCACTGACACTTTTCTTTGCCCAGTGTGTTGTTAATCCCAATCATTTTTTTTTATTAATACTATTGTATTTTTCAATTCTAGAATTTCCATTTGGTTTCCTTTTTCACATAGTTCAAAAATCTCCTCAAATTTCCTCTCTCTTCATCCTTTTCATTCATATGTTCCACCTATTCTTTAATAAATTCATATTTTTTAAAAGCCCTTGTCTGCTAATTTCAGTATCTGGGAATTCTGGGGTCTTCTTCTCTTGATGATTTTTCTCTTGACTGTGGATCATGTGTTCCTATTTCTTCCCATACCTGATAATATTTAATTATCTACAGGACGCAATAATGCTATTGACTCCAAATCCTGTTGACGTCCTCTAAAGGGTATTGAGTCTTAATCTAGCTTGCAGTTAAAACACTAGCAAATAAACTTGAATTTATAGAGGCTTGATTTTATGCTTTGTCAGGAAGAATATATTTTGGCTTGCCTTTAGCCTCTTTTGGTTGTAGCTTCAGTCCTTAGGCAATCCTTTTCCTGAGATCTAGTTTTACTCCTAAGGCATGGCCCTTCTGGGATTTCAATGAAAAGACCATTGAGCTTACCACACCCCTCTAACTACAGATTCAGACTAAAAATTCTGACTCCCGTGTGGTGGGCAACAGTTGAATTCTTTGTTCAGCTCTTTAAACCGTCCAACTTAAAAACCCTTGAGCTCTTTAGCATCTTATCTACTCATGGATATTCCAGGGATCAGTCATGGATTTGAGTGGTATTCATACATGTATTGTGAAGCTTCCCTCTCTGTGGCTTCTTTCTTTTTGGGATGTTCCTCCTTCGTTTTCACTAATCTTGGCAGTCTCAAACTCCATTTTCTTTTTTTCTTTCTTTTTTTTTTTTTTTAAGACGGAGTCTCGCTCTGTCGTCCAGGGTGGAGTGCAGTGGTACAATCTTGGCTCACTGCAACCTCAACCTCCCAGGTTCACGCAATTCTCCTGCCTCAGCCTCCTGAGTAGCTGGGATTACAGGCACACGCCACAAAGCCAAGCTAATTTTTGTATTTTTAGTAGAGATGGGGTTTCACCATGTTAGCTACGCTGGTCTTGAACTCTTGACCTCAAGTGATCTGCCTACCTCGGCCTCCCAAAGTGCTGAGATTACAGACGTGAGCCACGATGCCTGGCCTCAAACTCCATTATCTGACTTCCTAAAACAATACTGAGGCTTTCATGAAATAAGTTTATCTTTAACTTAAGTGAAGGGAAAGGCTTTTTCTAACTGTGAGTTAGACTCTAGATGCAATAAAAAAATAGACTACTGCATTTGACTATATTAAAAAATGTTAAAAAGTTTGCACGGCAAACATGAACAAAGTCAAAAGACAAGTGACAAACTGGGAGAAAATTTTTTCAATATACAAAAGGCTACACTTCTTAATGTAGAAAGTACTCTTAAAAATTGATGGACCAAATACCAAAACCCTATGGAAAAATGGAAAAATAATATGAGCAGACAATACATTGAAAACATACTAAAATGGCCCTTGTACAGACGAAAAACTGTTCAAAAGCACTCACAATTAGAGCTACATGAAGTTACCATTGATCACCTATCAAACTGGCAAAAATGGAAAAGTATGAGAATATATTCTATTGATGAGACTTTGAGGAAACAGACTTCACTCAGTGGAATGAAAACTGTACAAATCCTCTGGAGGAGAATTTGGCAATACCTAAAAGAACTACAAATATACTTACCTTTGAGCCTAACAACTACATTTCTAGAAACCTATCCTGAAGATATAATTCAAACAATACTAAAATTTATATAATAAGGCTATTCACTGTAACGTTGTTTGTAATGACCAAATGTTGGGAGGAAGGATTAAATACACAAGAGAGGGGTGGAGTAAGCTACAGTATATCCATAATGTAGATTCTTCCGTGGCTGCAAAAATGAAAGAAATACAGGAAGGATAACCCAGAAACTAAAGATATCTTGCCACCTACATGGGGTGTATAGGAAAAAAGGGAAGCGATGGAAAGGGGGTAGTTGACACTTTTGCGTATAGCATTGAATGTTAGAAACTTAGCAATATTTCACTTAGCCAAAAAAAAAAAAAAATGATTAACTAAAAGCAACCAGGATATAGAGGAAACCCAAAGTAAAATGCAAGTAGTTACAAATGAACCTAACTTGTTATAAACAACAAAACCACACGAAAGGGAGGAGGAAAAAAAGGGCTAATTAAAGAAACTTTGGAAATACCGTTTTGACTAGATACTGTAAGGTTAAATTCACTAAGAAAAATACTGTATTCTAGTTAGTAAATGGTTCTCTCATCAGCGTATGACTTAGCAATCCTGAAACTACTTGGTGTGTACACAGGGAATGAGCAAATAAGTAAACATATAGTAGACAATGAAAGCCAGGTTTCCACTTTCTCAGAGGAGAACGTCTGAAATAGGAGAGAGGGTAGGCTAGAAAAAAGCCCTGTTGTTTGTACTGGAATCAGAGTTATCAGTATAAACTCATGATTTCTAATATACATGCATCCAGATCTGTGTGCAAATGTGTGAGTTAATATACGTGAGTTTACTTCATAGCTTTGGGTAGGCCTAGAAGCAGCAACAACTCAGTAGCAATGAGCACACCCAGTGACCAGATGTTGGTTTTTAAATACCATTCTCTAGGAAGAAGAACCAGCTTTCCTTGGAGAAATGATTGACTACAGGACTGGCAGGAAAACTACAAGATGAGAAATAAAGTAAGGAAGTACTCAAAAAAGGATACAGGCACTTCAAAGGGACATAGGGGCCAACCTGAAGGAGCTCTCAATGTTAAAGCTTGGAACAATTTGAGCAAGAAAATAAATAAATGATAATATTGGATTGTAACCCAAAGCATAAAATAAATATCTGTGACTGCATGCTGATATAAATCATAACTAATTGAATAAATAAATAACTGGGGGAGAAGAGACAACTCTCGCTTCCAATTAATAAAGTGGTAGGAATGAGGAAAACAGAAAATCCCCACTAGGCCAACACCACAGTATTAATTGTTTCCAAAAAGATTCATTGATGGATACTAAAAATAATAGGTAAAAGTTTGAGGAAAAATAGGGTATGTGCATATTCAAATATCAGTTCTATCTTTGCCCTTGGTGACTGTACCGCCTTGAAGAAACCATTAGCTTTCTCGATCCTAGGTTGCCTATCTGTAAATGAGTAGGTTGCACTATGTGACTCCCAGGGTCCCTTCCAGCTCTCACACGCCCATGGGAATGACTGTACTTTCCACATACTTATCAGGAGTGTAACTTCTTCTTCCTTTTCCTTATCTTTGCTTCCCCTTCCTTCTTTCCTTTCCATTCTCTTCCACAACAGGATTCCCTAGGAAGAGAATTTAAGGATGCTCTCTATGAGAAAAAAAATGGAAAAAGAAGTGAAGGAAAAAGAGAAAATGCAATTCCTAGTATTAACTGGTGTCTGGGTTGTTAGGCAGTAAAAAAGAGAGAAAGACAGCCCAGTGCAGTGGCTTATGCCTGTAATCCCAGCACTTTGGGAGGCTGAGGAGGGCAGATCACTTGAGGTCAGGAGTTTGAGACCAGCCTGATCAACATGGCAAAATCCCATCTCTACTAAAAATACAAAAATTAGCCAGGCATGGTGGTGCACACCTGTAATCCTAGCTACTTGAGAAGCTGAGGCAAGAGAATAGGTTGTACCCATGAGGTGGAGGCTGCAGGGAGCCATCATCGCGCCACTGCACTCCAGCCTGGGTGACAGAGCAAGACTTATCTCAAAAAAGAAAAAAAAAAAAAAGAGGGGAAACAACACAAAACAAAACAAGAACATTCCTACGACCAGCCACAACAAAGAGGGAAGTGCCAAGCTAAGGCTTGGGAGCACTGTACTTTTGGGAGGTGGTTACCATTGGCCATAGATGTTTCTGCTTATACACTCCTAGGTCTCCCCAGACCGCCAGCTATCCCTTCCTGAACCACCACGCATAGCTTCCTATGACGTCGTCCTTTCCCTACCTCTGGAGTTTCAGTGTTTTAACCCTAATCTCTCACTGAGTAATGGGAATATGTTCCCCCTATACAGGACTTTCGAGTCCCAGTGAGCAAAGAGGGAACCTCACTTTTACACGAGGTGACCTTTGCACAGGCAGCCATTGACGCTCTGAAGATACAAAGACAGCCCCTCCATCAGGTCATCTTCCTAACTCAACTCAACCACAGGAATAAGAAGATGCATCAAGCTCAATGGAAACTATGAGCTCAGAAAATCTGGTTACTAATTTTATTTCCTGTCTTTGATGATCTGTCTCTGGAATAAAGCTCTTGATATTTCTGTGCCATGAGATTGTTGTAAAACATCTGCCATTTAGACTGCTGTATTGGTTTTTAAAACGTAACAAACACAGAGTGGCTGCTATCACTCTTCGTTCCCTGCCCCTACCCTCAACATCTCAGAGCAGTACAAACCGACCAGCACTGGATTTTCTCCATCTGAGTCCATCATCAATGGCATTTCTGAGTTCCTCTAGATCTACGAGCTACCACCTGACCAAAGCTATTGGATCAAGATCCCTGATTGGTGGACATCCTGTTGGTGATTTTCCAAGGCACTTGATATACGTGTGCCACCTAATTGCCAACACAGACAGCTTGCATTTCCCACAGAAGAGAACTAAGGTGAGACTCCAAACCCCAAGCAGGTGACCTGAGCACAGACACTGTCAGTCTAAAACTATAACAGAATAGGCGGCATCTGTTAGAAAGATAGGGTTTACAAAAGTACTGTGGTTTATTATGTTTTAAATATCTAAGTTAAGAGGTTTAAAGTCAAACACACACAAGCGTAGTCAGGTTGCACGCTGACCACAACAATAAAAACTGTGGGCGGCAGTCATTTTTCTATACAGGAAGCTCTAGAAAGTTATGTTTCTAATAATCTTATTTCCAGCCTCCACCCATTCTCCATCCAAATCTCCAAATCTGAATGAGGAAAAATAACTTAGAGCAGTTATTTCCAAAGAATTTACTGCCCCTGGATTTTGAGAATCATTAATGATGTTCATTTGCAAATGACTTGCCTTTTGCTTGGGACTCAGCCTGGCAGTGTGATGGAGGGCAACCTGTATCAGATTTTGAAAATTAAGTCTTTTCCAGGTGAAACTTATACACCCTGAAGTGGGGGGCACCACCAGTGTGGTGGGAGAATGCCACAGGTGATGAGAGACAAAACAGGAATCAGCCCTTGGAGAATTAGAACTATTTTAAGTCCATTTGTATTCTCATCCTTCCATCTGCTCAATTTCTGTTAGGTACATTTGAAAATAAACAGAAATTTGTTAAACAGATTGATTACTGAGAATCTATCTTTTTCTCCATATACTTACCTCATAGAACTACAAAAGTCCCTACCAGAATTGATATTTCTGTGCCATGAGATTGTTGTAAAACATCTGCCATTGAGGGCACTGTATTGGCTTCTAAAAACCTAACAAACACAGAGTGGCTGCTATCACTCTCCATTCTCTGTCCTGACCCTCAACGTCTCAGAGCACCGTAAGTCGAGCAGCAATGGATTTTCTCTGTCTGGTTTCATTATCAATGGCATTTCCAAGTTCCTCTAGATCTACCAGCTACCACCTGACCAAAGCTATTGGATCAAGATCCCTGATTGGTGGACATCCTATTGGTCTTTTTCCTATTGGTTCCTGGATGACAAGCCATTGTTTATTGGTTTATTTCTCCTTCCCACTGATGTCGAAATCATGCAGCAACTGTGATGACAAGTTGTTTGTAACAAGATTTTGGAAAACTGGAGAGTCGGGGGCAAGAGAAGCTAGGGGGCTGGACTCCTTCCATGGCCAGCGACACATTGAAGGAAGGGCATTTCCTGGCTCCATTTTAAGTGAAATTCTGGCTATACTAAGCAGGGGAATGCATTATCAAATGATTGCAAAGGCTTATTCTTCCACAAGAACTCAGTGGTCTTCTCGACTCTCCAACTCTGACCATGCATTGCTAGCCCTTCTCACTTGCTCAGGGGTGAGAGGCAAATGGGCTTCCCATGTGCTTAGAAGGGTTGGCCACACATCTCTAAAGTAAAATGTGCTTTTGAAGAAAATTAAAGACGATTACTAAAAAGCTGAGAAGAAAAGCAGGGTTCTGAGAAAACCCACTTGTGTTTTTGCCTTTTTAATTTAAAGATTCTGAACTAAATCACAGGGTTATTTTTAGGCGATCTCCGAATTCTAGATGAAATCACCCTCTCTTGGACACTGTCCAAAGACTATTGCCCAGACTCTGTTTGGGTCAGATGTTCAAATTGCTAAACAGAATCATTTTATGTCAAGATACACCAAACTAATGCAGGTAGACATGAGCCAACGTACAGCTAGCTGAGCAAAGAGCTGGGCCAAAAATACAAACTAAAATGCAGAAGTCCGTATTCTTTCCTCTAAGTTTGTAGGTTTTGCCTTAATTTAGCACATATTTTCTTTCGCCTTAGGCTAAAACCAGAGGTGGACTTATCTCAAGGCAAGAACATATTTTCAAAATCTTTGTGGTCTTCCCCTGCCAGGTCCTAGAAAACTATCTGTGCTTAATGAATATTTATTTGAATTGACCATAAAAATGGTTACATTAATGGTAGTAACCGAGATATTTAACACAAGTGCAAGGTTTATAATTTTTAGTGCTTTTTAAAATACATCGTATCTTAATACATCCTTGGAAGTGGTAAAAGCTAGTTCTGTGATTTTTTTTTTTTTCTTTTTTTGAGATAGAGTCTCACCCTGTTGCCCAGGCTGGAGTGCAATGGTGCGATCTTGGCTCACTGCAACCTCCACCTCCTGAATTCAAGCAATTCTCTTGCCTCAGCCTCCCCAGTAGCTGGGATTCCAGGTGTCCACCACCACACCCAGCTAATTTTTTTTTTTTTTTAATCTTTAGTAGAGACGGGGTTTCACCATGTGGGCCAGGCTGGGTTTGAATTCCTGACCTCGTGATCCACCCACCTCGGCCTCCCAAAGTGCCGGGATTACAGGCGTGAGCCACCGTGCCCGGCCTAGTTCTGTGATTCTAAAACCCTTGTATCTTGCTCACCACCCCACATGCCTAACGTTTATTTTATGTTTGGGAAACACACTCACGTGTGTGTAAATGTTTTCTTCTCTTGAAATCAGGAAATACACACAGGAAAAAAAAATGAATGATTTCGTCTCTGACAGAGAACAACTATAATCAGAAAATACTTCTGAATATTTAAGAAGTACCAGAGAGCTTCTAATATCATGCTGAAAATAAAATTAAAGGTAGATATTTCACAGTGGACCTATTTTTCTAATATGGGTTGAACATCCTAAATCCAAGAATATGAAACCTGAAATGCTTCAAAATCCAAAAGTTTTTCAGCACTGACATGATTGATGCTCAAAGAAAATGTTCATTAGAGCATTTTGGATTTCAGATTTTCAGATCTGAGATGCTCACGAGTAAAATGCAAATATTCCAAAGTCAGAAAAAATCTGCAGTTGGAAACCCTTCTTGTCCCAAGCATTTAACCTGTATTAATAAAATAAAAATATTTTATTAGTAGGGGGAATGGGAAAAAAATAAAATGAAAATATGAAAAGAAGACGATAGACTCCTAAACCCTAACAGTAAAATCGTAGAAAGTTGGAGAAATAAAGTGTTAGTGGAGAAACGTGGACCCTAATACCATGCAGGAAAAGTACAATTTGGTTCAACATTTGTAAGAACAATTTTGTAGTATGTAAAGACTGAAAGCCATACTGTTAAGAATATTCATTATGACCTTGTCCATATAACTAAAAACATAGAAGCATCAGTACCTTGTGCAATCATGTTCTTATTGACATAGAAAGATAGCCACATTATATTATTAAATGAAAATATTGGTTGAAAAATATTGTAATTCCTCTTTATATTTTGCTTCAAAAATGTGTATTATTAATGCCAAAACTTTTGAACAGTTTTTTTGTTTTTGGATGCTATATTAGTTATCTATTGCTATGTAACAAATTATACCCAAATTTAGCATCTTACAGCAAAAAAATACTATCATCTCACACAGTCTATAAGGGTTCAGAACCTGGGCATATCTTGGTTGCATGGTTGGCTCAGATTCTGTCATGAGATGACAGCCAAGTTATTGACTGTCTGTCCCAGGCTTGCAGTCTCTGAAGCTTTGGTTACAGCTACAGAAACACTTCCAAGTGCATTCGTAAGTTTCAGTTATTTGCAACAATGGCTGCTCATGACAATGGCTTCCAGAGACAGAGGGAGAGAAAGAGAGAGAGAGAGACAGAGACTAAGACAATTTCAACGATATAATGTGGGCACTCTATGAGGGTGTGACTACAGGAGGCAGGGATCATTGAAGACTGTCTTGGAGCTTGGCTATCATAGTCCATCCTAATCATCCTTAATGATTCACATTCCTCTAAAAAACATACAGCTTCCAAGGCCCACAAAAATTTCACCTCATTACGGCATCAGCTCACAGTCCAGAATTCCCTCATCTAAATTCAGTCTAGGTGCAAATAAGCCTCCTCAGGTGTTATTCCTTAAGTACAGATCCTCTCCATTTGAAGGCTGTTAACTAAGGAGACAAGTTATTTGTCCTCCAACATACAATGGTGGGACGGGACAGGATAACTGCTATATATACTCTTACTCCAAAAGGAGGAACATGGGAATAATGCAGGAGTCAATGGTCCATATAAATTCTGACATCCAGCTGAGTAAATGTTGGAAGTTCCTTAATGAGGGCACATTCCTATGCATACCCAGGCGGTTTGATTCTCTGTGACCCTTGGCTCCACCCTCTGGGTTCTTGCTTCTTCCCTCTGAGGCATCCTGACTTTTTCATGAAAGGAGCACTTGTTTGTAGCTAGGTTTTTTTGTTTTGTTTTGTTTTTCTCCACTTGTTCCCTGATTGTAGAAGCTTAGTGGCTCTATTCATTTTGTATTGTCTCTGTATCTTTCAGTACAAGCTGAAAGATCTTTGGCTGATATAATTCTCTTAAAAACTTTGTGCATTTCCTGTGAATCTTTGGGGAAGTTTATTCCATTAGACAAAAGCCACACCCACAAATCTCTTTGACATAGGCCCTTGGGGGTGTTGAGAAGGCTGACAGAGGATGCCCTCAAGCTTCCTAGAAGCTTTATTGTATAATTGAGAGAGTCTGAAAGACACACTTGTAAACTCAGAAGGCCTTTTGTGTGACTCCAGACTTACCTTTGATCTTTCTCAGTTCTTAAAGAATTTTGCAGTCATGTCCTGGGCTTCATCCTTAGATTACGCATTTCAGGGAGGGTCCTGGATTACACTTTTGCTCTGAAGCCATTGTAATTTTTTAATTTTAGCATTGTCTGCTGCTATGGTTAAACTGTGTCCTCCAAAAGGACATATTGAAGTACTAACCCCTGGTACCTGTGAATGTGACCTTATTTGGAAATAGGGTCTTTGCAGAGGTAATCAAGTTAAAATGAGGTAATTAGGGTGGGTCCTGATCCAATATGACTAGTGCCCTGATAAGCAGAAGAGACAACGGAGACTTACGGGGAGATATCACGGGCATGCCATGTGATAACAGAGGAGGAGCTTGGAGAGATGTGGCTGCAAGTCAAGGAATACCAAGGATTGCCAGTAGCAACCAGAAGCCATGAAGGGCAAGGAAGGATTGTACCCAGGGTCTCAGAGTGGGCATGGCCCTGCTGCCACCATGATTTCAGACTTCTGGCCTCCAAAGTTGTGAGTAAATAAATCTGTTGTTTTAAGCCACCTAGTCTGTGGTGGTTTGTCACAGCAGCCCTAAGAAATGAACACATTGACCATATGGAGAGCTCAGGGACCTTCAAAATCATATTAACTGGCAGGTCCTGCATGTTAAAAGCTCTTTCCTTGAGATTCTCTCTCTCTTCCTGCACATCACTAAAAGCTGCAATAAGCAGGCAGGCAGCACCTTCAGCTTGCAGGATGGACATCTCCTTTGCTGGATCACTTCATTGATTGGGTACATTTTCTGTTTCCACATAACTTCAGGCAACAGCGTTGCTACAGCTCTGCCACTACGTAACAAGGATCCCCCTCCTCCAGTTTCCAATAATTTTTACCTCATTTTCCTACAAGTCTTCACCCACAGGTTAAGACCATAAAGGTTTCTGGTAATAATTTCTTCAAGGTATTTTAGGCTTCCACTAGGACTCTTCTCAAAGCTCACTGCACAGGTACAAAGCCACAGTCCCATTGAGGCTTTCGTTATATCAGCACCCAACTTTTGGGTGCCCAAATCTGGATTAGGTATCTGCTGCTGTGCAACAACCTGCCCCAAACCTAGTGGATTACAACACCAAGTGTTCATTATGCACACAGTTTCTGAAGCCCAGGAATCCAGAAGCTGCTTGACGGTGTGCTTCTGGCTCAGGGACTCTGATGAGGTTGCAGCGAGTGTCGACTGCCCCATGCTTGCAGTCTCTGAAGCTGTAACTGGGGCTGCAGGGTACACTTACAAGGTTACTCATGTGGTTGTGGGCAGGAAGCTTCAGTTCCTTGCCACCTGGGCCTCCCCATAGGGCATGTTTATGACATGGTTTTGCCCAGAGTGATTAGAGATAAAGAGAGAGAGTGCAACAGAGTGACCAAGATGGAAGTCATAAGGTTTTATATCTGGAAGCAACATGCCATTATTTCTACTATATGTCACTCAGACCAACTCTAGTAGAGCATGGGAGAAGACACTCAAGGGTGTGACTATCAGGAGGTGGGATTCTTGGGGGTCCGTCTTGGAGGACAAAATGTAGTTGGCACATACAGGCTCATGGTTATGGGGTCATCATTTTGCCTTTCTGGTTAATGCTTCTGATAAGATTAATATTGCCAACTGGTAGTGGCTGGATTGTGTGTCTCTAAATTCAAACATTGATGTCCCAACTCCTAGTACCTCAGGATGTGACCATATTTAGAGATGGGAGTCTTGAAAGAGGTGATTCAGTTAAAATGAAGCTGTTAGAGTGGGGCCCTAATGTGATACGACAGTATTCTTATAAGAAAAAGCACACTGGGGTGTGGGTGCATGGATGGATGGTCATGAGAGGTAGCAAGGGGGCAGCCATTGCAAGCCAAGGAGAGAGGCTCAAAGAAAACCAACCCTTCAGGAACCTTGATCTCGAACTTCCAGCCCCCAGAACTGTGAGAAAATAAATTTCTGTTGTTTAAGGCACTCAGTCTGTGGTATTTTGTCATGGCAGCCCCAGCGAACTAATATAACAACCTTTCAAGAGATATCTGAAAATATCTTGCTGTTTCCCAACACACATTTACTCGTTTACTTTTGAAAATCTTTTAAAATGTCACTTTTTGTTTTGATGTGTATAGTTATACATCAAGGCATATAATTAGATTTGTTTCTACACACAATGTGTAATCTAATCTAATCTGAGAGTCCGTGCTTTTACTAGGATTGAAACCTCTTTCATTTCATATTATAGCCCATTTTAAATCTAATCCCCCACTTTCCAGAGGTGGGAGCTGGAGGGATTTAAGGCTCTCTAGGATGAAAATGTATCAAAAGCTGCCTCTCCACTGCTTAAGGGATCATACTGTAATGGAAATGTTGTTTTCAAGGAATTACCAGATCAACTCAGTTCAAGATCAAAGCATTAATCTTCTGGGGCCAGAGAGAGGGGTCTTGAATTGAGCCAAATTAGAAGAGACAAAGGGGATATCACAATTAATGGGAAACAGATTTAGGGAAGCAATCCCGGAGAAATTCTCAAACCAAGGAGCAATTCGCAGTGGGAACTTTTTAACCAGCTCTCCTGGCCTTGGTGTGGATCCACTTAAAGGAGCCGCACCGGAGTGTCTTTGAGTCTCCTAAGAACATGCTTTCTGATTTGTTCTTTGCTCTGTTCCGATTACACAAACTTCTGACCACTTGTTTATCTTCATTGCTTTGTCTGCTGCAGTGATTTGGAAAACCAAGCATTCTGTGTTCAGCAGTTATGTTAGCTTTCAATTTAATAAAACATATATTTTAACCTATGTTTCTCTAATTACTAAAGTCAGAACAAAACAAGGTCTTTTGCTTGCCCTGTAATGAATGTAAGAAATTCAGTATGTTTTTACTTTGTCTTTCATCTTACCTTAAAAAATAGTATAGACTCTTACAGAACCAGTTTATCAAGTTTTTTTTTTTTTAAATCATGCTTTTTTCCAAAAAAATATTTTTAGCTTCCGTATATTTAATTTTATGACGATTTTTTATTTTTTTGAGACAGGGGCTCTCTCTGTTGCCCAGGCTGGAGTACAGTGGTGTGATCTCAGCTCACTGCAACCACTGCCTCCCAGGCTCAAGAGATTGTCCTGCCTCAGCCTTCTGAGTAGCTGGTACTACAGGAACGTGCTGCCACACCTGGCTAATTTTTTTGTATTTTTTGTAGAGATGGGGTTTTGCCACGTTGCCCAGGCTGGTCTCCTGAGCTCAAGCAATCTGCCTGCCCTGGCCTCCCAAAGTGCTGGAATTGCAGGCATGAGCCACCATGCCCAGCCAATTTTGTGACTATTTTTAAAAACATACAGTATTGGCTTCACAAGGACCGCCAATCCTTTTATATCTTGACTTCCTTATTTTGAGTTATTCGTTTTGATTCTTTTTGGTGTCCTATGGAGTAAATTTTAAGATAACTTTTTAAGGAAGGCTATATTAGTGAAATTGCTTCTGATTCTTAGATATCTACAAATATCTTTCTATTGCCTATACTCAGGGATTAAATTTGGCTTGGAATATTATGCTTAGATCATGAAGTTTCCTCTTTAGAAGAGTGCTTATTACTCCATTTGGAGCTAGTGAATGACAGCAGCTAGCCTAATTTTTTTCTGTTTTTGAGTAAACTATTATTTTCTGTCTTGTTGCTCACATTCTGTTCTCTTCATTCTAGATTTTTCATCTATGTCCAAGTATAAGTCTTTTTTTTTCCATTAGCATAGGATTTTTTTTACACGAAGGAAATTATTTTTCTATTATGTTTGTGATGATTATTTCTGCTCCTTTTGTTCCAGCACTTCCAAGAATATTTGTTATCCATAGGTTAGACTTCTACCATTTCACTCTGCTTCTATTTTCTTCCCTTACCATTTTGTCTTTAGCCTTTTCTTATATAGTCTTCGAAAACAGTTCACAGATCGCATTTTCTCCCTTGTTCATTCCGCTCTTCGCTGCAACTGCAGCATTTTTGGATATATCCATCTCTTATTTCAGCTGGCTCCATATGGAGCCACATATGTGGAGGACATGTGGAGTGATTTAAACCCACCTGAATGCATTCGTGGGGTGTGGCAGAGCCTCACCTCAGATCTATGCCTGGGGGAGAAATTGATTTACACAATTCCTAGCCTGGCTTCTGGCAGGTTCTCATCCAGTGTGGCTCTGTTCCACGAGGGTGGATCTTGGCCGCTTTCTGCTTCCAGGGCACTTCTGTTTCCAAAGCACTTCCTAAGAGAATACCCATTCCCATGTACCATCCATCCTCTTCCCTTCTACCTCTGTTGTGTTGTACTAGGAGACATGACCTTGAAATTTATATAAAAAGGGGTGAACTGGATGGGGAGAATTGCAGGAACCCAATTCTGGCCCTCTTGGAACCTAATTCCCATGCAGAAGGAGAGAAGCAACCTGAACTCTGGTTATGGCAGCCCTGAGCCCCTGGCCTGGACATAGAGTGGAAGCAGTAAAGCCTTCTCCTGGGGTTCCATTGGCTATTCTGCGCTAGATCAGAAGATGAAACAGATATTACTAGGGTGGACAGTGATCCCTCAAACTAATCCCACTGGCACTGTACTTGGTGAAAATTTCCTCTAGATTTCTATTAATGCTGGCACAAGATTTTATGCTTTTGCAGAGCTTCGTGGGTATTTTAATAGGAGATAGAATGCATCTTAGACTAACCCAATGTTAATTTTTACATATGCCTGATGCAGTTCCCCTCCCTGTCTTTGAGAACAATGTACTCTTTATACATATAAAACAATGATTTTTCAATTTCGATAAAGGCTAAAAATTATACCACTCATCAACTCCCATGGCAGCCACATGGTGCTTGCAGGTGGAATTCTACAAGATGACATAAAGGGGGTTAAACAGAAGCATCCTGGCCTCTAGAGCAAGCAATGGTGTCATGCAAAATGGCCTGTAGGAACTCTAGCTGCTTCCAGAAGCTTGTCATTAAGCTGACTCATCCTCTACTAAACTTAACAGATAGTTCACCAGCAAGGATATCCCTTAAACACATGTCAAAAGGAAAAGTATAACACCATGTATCTTTACCTTATAATAAATTCTGGTCACCAAACCCCACTGAAGAACCCTTTCACGAATTTTCTTTTTTTTTTTTTTTTTTTTAAATTTTTTTTTTTTGAGACGGAGTCTCGCTCTGTCTCCCAGGCTGGAGTGCAGTGGCGTGATCTCGGCTCACTGCAAGCTCCGCCTCCCGGGTTCACGCCATTCTCCCGCCTCAGCCTCCCAAGTAGCTGAGACTACAGGCGCCCGCCACCACGCCCGGCTAGTTTTTTGTATTTTTAGTAGAGACGGGGTTTCACCATGTTAGCCAGGATAGTCTCGATCTCCTGACCTCGTGATCCACCCGCCTCGGCCTCCCAAAGTGCTGGGATTACAGGCTTGAGCCACCGCGCCCGGCCTGAATTTTCACTGCTTTCAACAGAAAGGCAAGATCATCAACTGTGTCCATGTTAAATGCCAGGAAACTGAAAGAAAATCACAGTGACCATCATTATGTTGGTCTCACCAGAGAATTTCATTTGAAAGAAATAGAGTGGGTTTGTTTTTAAAAACGTTTTTTTTCCTGCAGAAAATAGTGTCAGTATACATAATCTCCCCATCCCATCTCTCATTGACTATTCATAATTCTTTTCAGTAATCTTAGCTCTAGTTTATTCTAGGTGGTTGTCCTTGTGGTATAGAGATGATTTGGTTTCCTAATTTTTCCACTTACTATTGTGTTATAGTGTTCAATATTTTGTATAGTCTTTCTTAATAGCAATATGATTTCTGTCAAGTATAATCAACCATTATACAATTCATGTATGACTCAACCATTATACAATCTTTTTTTTTTTTTTTTTTTTTGAGACAGAGTCTCACTCTGTTTCCCAGGCTGGAGTGCAGTGGCATGATCTCGGCTGACTGCAACCTCCACCTCCTGGGTTCAAGTGACTCTCATGCCTCAGCTTCCTGACTAGTGGGGACCACAGGCACGTGCCACTGTGCCTGGCTAATTTTTGTATTTTTAGTAGAGACAGGGTTTCACCATGTTGGCCAGGCTAGTCTTGAACTGCTGACCTCAAGTGATCTGCCCACCTCAGCCTCCCAAAGTGCTGGAATTACAAGCACGAGCCACCGTGCCTGGCTCCCATTATACAATTCTGTCAAGTGAGTTTATAATAATAACCACTATACAGCTCTGTGAAGTGAGTTTATAATAATAACCGCTGCTGGGCACTTACTATAATTATTATAATTGGATACTAATAATCAAATATATGTTACAAAATATTTATCAATTAATAATATTTATTAAATATACATCAGGAATTGTGCTCATTATTTGCTGTGAATTATTCAATTTTCTCAATAATTCTAGAATATGATAATTATCCAGTGAAAAGTTCAGGAAACTGAGGCTCAGCAAGATTTGGTAACTTGCTCGAGGTCACACAGGCAGTCGAGCTCAGGTTTTGTTGGGGAACATCAGTGTTTAAAGCAAGAGGCACCCCGGAGGGAAGTGAGAGGGCTGTGTGCAAGCACAGGGGAGGGTGTGCTACAGACATAGTGGCATTCCTCAGCAGGCAGCAATTCCCATCTTTCCCACTTGGCAAATAAGGAAACTGAGGCACACAGGAGTTAAGAGACGTTAAGCACAGACTCAAAACAACCAAGTTCACAATTAAAAGCCTGTGAGCTTTTCATCATGAAACTCTGTATTTCATGCCAATTTTATGGCCCCACCATGAACCTATAGATAACCTAGACAAACAGGGGAAGGCTTAATTCACACTTAGAGTTTCCCATAGCGCAGCCACCTCTTGCCCTCCCCTTTCCCCACTTCCTGAGGAAGTAAGTTATTATAAGACCCAAATAACTTAAATTCATATTAACTAAAAATAAAAAACCCAAGTGGCTGTTGTTGCTTAATCAGAAGGCACGAGAGGAACGTTAAGAAGCAATTGATGCAGTGCTTTTGAGATGCCAAGTGCTGAATTAATAATCGCCCTCCATTTAAACAGGGAAGAGGGAGGTATTTACATGCCAATTACCAGGACATTTAAATGATGTCAATGTTTATTCTGAATCTGGGCTTTAAGAAGGTTGGGTTTCTGCCTCAGTCTACTTAATGAAAGATGTGAAGGGCTTTCATATATTATTGAAAAGTATGTTTTAGTCATTCCAGGGGCTGTTGTTGGAAACTGGCCTTCCTGGAATGCGGACTGTAGAACATGTTTGTCTACCTGAGGTTGTGAACTGCATGTGCTGCAGGAAGGGGATCTCACCCACTCGCTGAGTCATGTGAGTCGCATATCATGTAGGTCTAGGAGCCTGCCCAGTGCAAAAGAGTGTGCAGACTCTCTTTAAAAAACAGGAACATTGCTAAAGGCAACCTCCTTGTAACTGCGTATTTTACAAGATCCAAATGACTCTATCGTTAAATAAAGTTTAAATTAAATTAAAATATGTATCATTAGACATCAGGGAAACGCAAACAGAAACCATGGTGAGGTAGCATTATACATCCACCAGAATGACTACAATTAAGTACACTGACATCAAGTGTTGCCGAGGATCTGGAGAAACCAGAGCTCTCATGCTTGCTGAGTGTAAAATGGTGAAATCTCTTTGCAAAATGTTGTCACAGTTCCTAATAAAACTAAATGAACACATACCCTATGTTCTAGCAGTTTCACTCCTACTATTTGCCTAAGAAATAAAAACATACATTCACAAAAAAGTTTATATAAGAATGCTCATAGCAGTTCTACTCACAGCAGTAAAAAACTGCAAACATCCCAAGTGTCTATTCATCCATAAGAGAATGATTCTACTATATCCATAAAGTAAAATACTACAATAATGAAAAGAAACAAACTAATACACACAACAACATGGGTGAATGTCAAAAAACATTATGTCAAGTTCACGAGGCAGCTACAAAAGAGTACATACTGCCTGGTTCCATTTACGTGAAGTTTTAGCACAGAAAGATTAATCTGTGGTGGGAAAATATCAGAAGAGTGGCTGTACCTGGGTAGTAAGATTAACCAAGAAGGGGCATGAAAGAACTTTCTGGAGTGATGATCTATATCTTAATAAGAGTTTGGTTACATAGGTTTATGTGTTTGTCAAAACTCAGTGAATGTACACTTAAGATTTGTGCATTTTATTGTATGTAAACTACATAAGAACTATAACTGAATATGTAACTCTAGTTAATAAGGCTCATGCTAAATTATTTAGAAATATGCTGATGTCTACAGTTTACTTTGAAATGGATCAAAAAGAGAAGGTACATGGATGGGTCAGTTCCATACATAGATCCACAGATATGATAGTGATATGGCAGGTACAGTAATAGGTTAATAGAATCTCCATGGTGTGTACATAAGTGCTTCCTGTAAAATTATTTCAACTTTGGTGAATATTTGTAAATTTTACAGCACAATGTAGAAAAACATGTTGGGTGCAAGGCAAAAGCTTGACTTTCCTGGACACCTGCTACTACCTCCTAAAGGTCCACAGGCTGATGAGAGCGGGAAGGGCCCCAGTGGCAGGCTTCCATGCAGGAGGGAGAGAGGCAGCCCTTGCAGGGACAAGCTAGGGCTGAATGGGGCTGTCTGTAGAGCCAGGTACAATCCCCTCTCAGAGTCACTTCCTTCCGGGGGCTCCTCTCCCTGCCATGCTCCATCTGCTTTACCTGGTCCCATGGAGGCTTTGCAGTACCATGACTGACTCCTCCCAGGCCGAAATGAGGGGTAGTCACTGTGCAGACAAATGGGTGCACACTGGAGGGATGTGAGGGTGCCAGGAAGTTCTCAGCCCATCTTTCCTCAGGTCCCCACCTTCTCAAGAGTGCTTTTCTCAGGGCTGTCACTATGCCTCCATCCTACTGCTCTCGGAGTGCAGACTCCATGAAGGCAGAGCCCCTAGTAACTGCTGATCACCAATGCATAGAGAAGTGCCGAGTACCAGTGAGTGCTGAAAACATGTTGATGACAAAGGCTTTCCTTCATATAAAAGTTGGAGTAAGTAAAGTTTTGGGATTTAAGTGGATAAACACAGAGACTGAATCAGTAAAACCTAGATGTGTGGGAGAGAGATGTATACTGTTTTGGAGGTTAATAACTGAGACAAAAATAAATGGACTGGAACTTTCCAAATATTTACAATTGGAATACTGCCTTTGGCACATCTCAACTCTGTCCTGGAAAATGTGCTAGGGATATAGATTTGCATATGGGTGACAGCATGTCATACTTCCAAAATGATGGAAACAAGTCCTGCTCTACTATCTGAAAAAGAAATGAAAGGGCAGATGATTTGTGGCCAGTTGGGGAACAAGTTTCCTGCAAGGATGGAACTGATTCTGGTGGGGAGTTGTACTTTTCTTTCAACCCCTTAATATGTTGGACAATTTTCAAACTAATACATTGGAGGAAAAAGCTATCCATACTATAAACTTCCTACTCAAGAGCTAGAAATATTAGGAAGACCCACTAACTCTAGAATATGAAGACAAACGGAGACATTAAAACTAAGAGAGACTCCAGTGAAACACTCCTAACGTGTAGGAGCTCGTGTTTTCAAGCTTTAAGATGGACCACAGTTTGAATAAACAGGGTCCTGAGCAGCAATAAAAAAAGAAAAAAAAAAGACAGATTACAGATTTCTCAATTGCACTTCATCCCAATGGTATAAAAAATCCCAGACCATCATTTACTGTGTTCTCCATGTGTTTAATCAGGATTGTGAGATTATATTCTTTAATGAATAGTTTCCTTAGAAACTAGTTCACTACTTTCAGGTTTCAGGGACCAATAATTTCATTCCAAAAAAAAAAAAAAAATTAAAAATACACAAAACAAAAAAGCATAAGAAGCTCTCTAAAAGTATAATATAGGAGACAATACATTCATGACCATAAATCAATGAAATAGAAAACAAAGGTACAACAGAAAGGATCAAACGGAAAAGTTAGTTGTTTGCAAAATAACAATAAACCAGTTGCTGATGAGACTGAGCAACAACAACAAAGAAAGGAGAAGGCACAAGAAATCATTTTAGGAATGACAAATGAGACACAACTACAGATCCAGCAGAAGTTAAAAAGATAATGATAGAATAGTACACAAAAAAACTTACACCAATAAAATCAAAACCAAATGAATAAATTCCTAGAAAAATATAATTTACTCAAACTGACATGAAAAGAAAAGCCTAGTCTTTAAACAATTAAGCTAATTAAATAGTTTAAAGTACTCGCTAAGCCCAGATTATTTTCAAATTTGATGAATTATCAAATTCTTTCACAGAATAAGAAATCACTCCCCCCAAAATAACTCTATGAGAGCTGTAAAACTTTGACATAAATCTAAATCAGGAATGTACAAGAATGGAAAACTATAAATATACAATCTCCTACTCCTAAAAAATACTAACAAGCCAATTCCAGGAAAATATAAATATGATAATACAGCATAACAAAATTGAGCATTTCTTCAGCATGCAAGGTAGTTTAACGCAAAAGTTGTTCATCAAACTAACAAAATAAAGAAGAAATATATGATCATTTCAACAGATGCAGAAAAATATCATTTGATAACATTAATCTGGTAATGACAAAAATACATTTAAAATGTATAAGCTTCTTTAGGAAGTAAAGTATGTCTATCAGAAACTTCAGCACTCCAGCCTGGAAGACAGAATAAGACCCTGTCTCTAACATAATAAATAAAATCAGCAATAATGCAAAAGAACACCCTGTAAGATGGCTTCTATTCAAATTGTGTTGGCGGTCCTAGCTCTTGCTGTGAGACATGAAAAGAACAAAAGAAATAATAATTGGAAAGGAAGAAATAAAAATTTATAATTTGCAAATGATTATCTATGGAAAAAACCTCCAAAGAATCTACAGACATATTTAAAAGAACATCACACACCGGGGCCTATCATGGGGAGGGGGGAGGGGGGAGGGATTGCATTGGGAGTTATACCTGATGTAAATGACGAGTTGAGGGGTGCTGACAAGTTGATGGGTGCAGCACACCAACATGGCACAAGTATACATATGTAACAAACCTGCACGTTATGCACATGTACCCTAGAACTTAAAGTATAATAATAATAAAAAATAAATAAATTAAAAAAAAAAAGAAATTTCTTTACAGTCAAATTTATACACAAAACCCAACTGCATGTATAATAAACCATTAACTATAAAAATCATAATTTAAAAATATTCTTTTAGCAACAAAATTACGGAGTAACTAGTAATAAATCTATGAAAGGATATACTATGTATGGAAAAAATTATACAACCCTGGAGGACACTTTGAAGATGAAAATCTTTGAGAGGAAGACCTGCTTTATAAATATGTCAAATTTTCTGCAAATCTATAGATTTAATATACTTTCAAAGCAACTTTCAGCAGGTTTTCAGGCCTGTGGTAAAATACAAATAACAAAACATTTACCATTTTAACTTTATTTACTTTTTTTTTTTGAGATGAAGTTTTGCTCTTGTTGCCCAGCCTGGAGTGCAATGGTGCGATCTCGGCTGACTGTGACCTCCACCTTCTGGGTTCAAGCAATTCTCCTGCCTTAATCTCCCAAGTAGCTGGGAGTACAGGCATGCACCACCACGCCTGGCTAATTTTATGTTTTTAGAAGAGACGGGGTTTCAGCATGTTGCCCAGGCTGGTCTCAAACTCCTGACCTCAGGTGATCCACCTGTCTCAGCCTCCCAAAGTGCTGAGATTACATGCATGAGCCACTGCACCTGGCCCATTTTATCTACTTTAAAGTGTACAGCTCAGTGGTATTAAGTACATTCACACTGTTGTACAACCATTACCACTATTCATCTCCACAACGTTTTCATCTTCCCAAACTGAAACTCTGTACCTATGAAACAATAACTGCCCATTCTCTCCTGTTCTTAGCCCCTGGGAACCAATATTCTACTTTCTATCTCCACAAATTTGACTACTCTAGGTATGTCATGTAAGTACAATCCTACAATATTCATCCTGTGTTTTATTTCTAAGAAACTTGACAAACTGATTACAAAACTTACATGAAATAGCCAAAGATCCTGAACAGCCAACACAATTCTGAATTACATTTCTGATATAATAATATAATACTATAGTAATATTTTATTATAACGCCAGAGTAATTACAACAGTGTATTGTTGGATCAAAAATATACAAAGAGACTAGGAACAAAATAGCCCAAAAACAAACTCCCAAATAGACGGAGATTTAATAAATGCCGAAGAGACCTTGCAGGTTACTAAGAAAGAATGTCCAATTCAGTAAATGTTGCTGGAACAACTGACTGTCCCTGAAGGAGAAAAGTAAAATTAGATCCCTTCCTCAAACCATACATAAGAATGTGTATGGATTCAATAATTAAATGTAAAAAGTGAAACTTTCAAACTTTTAAAGATATAGATTTCATGACTTCAGAATAGATGATGCAGAAAGTGTTGGATAAAAAGAAAAGACTGGTAAGTTCAACTGTAATTAATGAATTTGTCTCAATCAAAAGATACCATAAAGAAAACATAAGACAAGCCACAAACATAGAAAAGATAATTATAGCATTTATAACAACAAAGGATAAAGAGCCCTTAAAAATCAATAAGAACAAGACACACACACACATACACACACACACACATACACACACACACTAAAAATAGGCAAAAAAACATGAACAGGCATTTCACATAGGAACAAATACAAATGGCAAACAGACATGTGAAATCATGCTCATCCTTAACAGTAATCGTAAAAATTCAGTTTAAAGTCAGGGTGAGAGATCATTTCTTATATTGTATTGACAAAAATTAAGAAGTCTGATAGTACCAAGTGTTGGTGAGAACACAATAAGGCCCCACAAGATACATGCTGCTAATGGGGGTGTAAATTTAAACAACCACCTTGAAAAATAATTTGTCACTATCTAGTAAAGTTGAACATTACTCCATAACACAGCAATTCCATTCCTAGGTAATATATATCATAAGGGAATGTTTTTCAAACAACAGATTGCATATAACTAATAGGTCATAAAATCCGTTTAAGGGTTGGGGTATTTTTTTTTTTCTTTTTGAGACAGAGTCTCGCCCTGTCATCCAGGCTGGAGTGCACTGGCGCATCTCAGCTCACTGCAAGCTCTGCCTCCTGGGTTCACGCCATCCTCCTGCCTCAGTCTCCCGAGTAGCTGGAACTACAGGCGCCCACCACCACGCCCGGCTAATTTTTTTGTAGAGACGGGGTTTCACTGTGTTAGCCAGGATGGTCTCCATCTCCTGACCTTGTGATCCACCTGCCTCAGCCTCCCAAAGTGCCTCACAGGCATGAGCCACTGCACCCGGCCTTTTTTATTTTTATTTTTATTTTATTTTATTTTTTTTAGGCAAGGTCTCACTCTGTTGCCCAGGCTGGAGTACAGTGGCATGATCTCGGCTCACTTCAACCTCTGCCTCCCAGGCTCAAGTGATCCTCCTGCCTCAGCCTCCTGAGCAGCTGGGACCACAGTCATGTGCCACCATGCCTTGCTAATTTTTGTATTAATTTTGTAGAGACAGGGGGTCTCACTATATTGCCCAGGCTGGTCTCGAACTCCTGGGCTTGAGCAGTCCTTCTGTCCTGGCCTCCCAAAGTGCTAGGATCACAGGCATGAGTCACCATGTCTGGCTGAAATCAATATTCTTCTAAGATCAGTTTTCTTTAAAAATAAAATGTAAAAATATCAGAGAGCATCATTAGTAATAAATAGGGAGGTAGCCACTGCTCCATGAACTGTTTGCTTCAGTTGCTTCTGAAATGGAGGTCCTATGGATATATGGGTGTCCATGGTGATTTAAAGTGTATTTCTTACTCTAAGTAATGTTAACTACGTTTGAAAGCCCTATAAAAACTCTGGTGCACATCCCCCAGAAAACATGTACAGGGTTTTTCATAACAGCATCATGCAAAATACCAAAAAACCATACATGACCCAAATGTCCAAGATACCAGAGATTAGAATGGACAAGTACAGTGTGGCATACACACAGGATGGAAAATTACAGAATATTGTGAAGAGGAGTTCTGCAGCTATACATAACGATGTGAATGATTCAGAGAAACAAAATACTGAGTGAAAACAAAGTTACAAAATACTATATATATTGTTTTATTTATAAAGCTAACGGACAATACTGAAAGATCAATACAAACAACCAAAAGCACGGATGTTGAAGCCAGACTGTCTGGGTTCAAATCTCATCTCTGCCACTCACTAGCCATGTAATCTTGAGCAAGGTACTTAACCTCTGTGCCTCAGTTTCCTCATCCGTGAAATGGAAATAAGAACTTACCATTTGGAAATGGTAAGCAAGGGACTTAACCTCTGTGTCTCGGTTTCTTCATCTGTGAAATGGAAATAAGAACTTACCATTTGGAAACTTGCCAAATGGAAATAAAAACTCATAGGGTTTTTAGGATTAAATCCTGTAGACTGCTTGGAACAGTGAACATGAAATAAAAAAGGAACTCAAGGAGAAAGAACAGAATGAGCAATGTTTTAGTTTTTAAGTTGGTAGTGAGTGTACAAGCATTAATTTCACATATTCACAGATTTCTTGCGTATAGCAAACACTAAAAATCTCAAGTGAGAGTCAGTTATGCCAAGGCTCTATTAATGCAGGCTTCATGATAAGCCACTGAAGACAGATGATGACGATGGTCTCAGTAATACGTACCTTGTTCTCAGCTTGTCCCCCACAGATTCAGCCCAGTTTTGGAGCAGACCAAAGAGTGGTTTTTCTTCATACTGTTTGGTGTATTGGGCCAGCAGTTCCTGCCCCACAACCTGCGCAGAGAGTTTATCACTCATCAGTCTCAGCAGTGTAAAAAAAGACAGTATCTTTAATACTGCAACCCAATAAGATCTATTCGTCACTTAGCAAACTCCTTGGAAGGAATCAAATACAAGACCTGATTCTTAAAATGGCCTCTACTTTCCCAAGGCCAATGTGGGGCATTTATCACACCATCCCCCATCCTCCCCTGTGGCCGACTTCACTAACTGCTTACTGCTTGCTCTCTCTTCTTGCCTGTATCAGTCTCTAACACTGGTCCTGGGACCAACTGTTTTAGCTGACACTTTGGTAAAACCCACTTGTCTTCCGTGGACCAGATGGCTGGTCCATTCTCTTTTTCACCCCTGACATTCTCTGGTCAGTTAGACCTTTGGGGAATAGTATTGAAATGCACAAATAAAACAATGTCTACCCTCTATCAATCTTCTACTGCAGCAGCTTTAAAGTTATAATTGGGGCCTAAAATACTGCATGCTCTTCTGTGGTGGTTCAAAGAAGATGTCCATGGCTAGCCCGCTGCAGAAACTCAGCTGATGGTCAGCAACAACCACTAGACATGTGAATGAGGCCACCTTGGACCAGCATGCTCCCACTCAGCCCCGACATGCTGCTCCCACAGCATGAGTGAGCCCAGGGAAGACCAGCAGGACAGCAGAAAAACCACATCGTGTGAGCTTAGCCCAAACTGTTGACCTACAGAATCATGAGCTAACACATTGGTGTCTCAAAGCACTACATTTTGGGGTGGTTTGTTACAAATCAATACATAGCTGATTCATTCTCTTTCAATTATCAATTTCACAATATTTCTTCTTTTCTTTATATGCATGCATGTTTTTATATAGATTATATAAAATGTTATGCATGCTTTCAATCAACAGTATATCACAAATGACATTTTTGGTTTGCACTGTTGTGTAGAATTCTATTTATTTACTGACCATATCATTTTGTTTTGATAAATCATAGCTAACTAAACATTTCCATTTGGTTGGATACTTAGGTTGTTTCCAGTTTTATGCTGTCATAATAACCTTGATAGCAATATAAGCCGACAAATAGCATAGTCATATTTTGTATTATTACCTGTGAATAATTCCCCATGAACTTGATTGATACAGAGGTTCTTTTTTTTTTTTTTTAAGAAACTGTTGTTTATTTTCCATCAACCATTTTTCCATGTTGCTTAAGAGCCCGTGCAAGAACCGCTTAAGACCATTCAGTGGTTGCTCGTACCCATTCAGTGGCCTGAGCAGTGGGAGCTGCAGACCAGTCTTCCGTGGCAGGCTGAGCACTCCAGTCTTCAGTAGTAAACTTCTGAATAGGCACAGAGGGCACCTTCACATCTTCACACCAGTCTGCAACCTCAGGCTGAGTAGCAGTGAACTCAGGAGCTGGAGCAGTCCATTCACCCTGAAATTCCTCCTTGGTCACTGCCTTTTCAGCAGCAGCCTGCTCTTCTTTTTCTATCTCTTCAGGATCTCTGTAGAAGTAGAGATCAGGCATGACCTTCCACGGGCGTTCACGGGAATTGGTGCCACACATGCGCAGAACTTCCCGAGCCAGCATCCACCACATCAAACCCACTGAGTGAGCTCCCCTGCTGTTGCATGGGACGGCAATGTCCACATAGCGCAGAGGAGAATCTGTGTGACACAGAGCAATGGTAGGTAGGTTAACACAAGATGCCTCCATGAGAGGCTGGTGGTCAGCCCTGGGGTCAGTAACCATAAGAAGCTGTGGCTCCCTGAAGGCTGCCTGGATCTGGTTAGTGAAGGTTCTAGGAGTGAAGCGGCCAGCAACTGGAGTGGCTCCAGTGGCAGCAGCAAACTTCAGTACAGCCCTCTGGTCAGTATTCCTGGAGGACATAACACTGACGTCAGCAGGGTTTTCAACGGCAACAATGGCACGAACCACCAGCAGAAGCTTCTCCCAGGTCCTCTTCAGATTTATGATGTACATGCCATCACTTTTCCTTTTATAGATGTACTGTTCCATCTGGAAGTCAAGACTGGTGCCACCTAAGTGGGTTTCTGCTGCAAGGAACTTAAGGACATCCTCCTCCTTCATTTGCAGGACATCAAGGCTCCGGACATTGTAAAAGTTTCCCTTTAAGTTACGACGGGAATCCAGAACAACGCCGTATGGATCCCTCTGTAGGTAGCGCGGAAAAGATACAGAGGTTCTTCAAGAGGGTCACTCTGCCAATAAGAGGGATGCTGAAAACTTTCAAAGCATTTTTGCCTGGGGGAGCTTTATTGGCATTGGTGGGCAGAGCCAGGTGTGAAATGCATGGGATCATCTCAACCAACAGAGGACTGTGCCATACCCCGTGTCCGGTCAAATGCCATGTGGTCAAATACACACAGGCAGTTAAGAGCCCTGAACTTAGTTACACCAAAGCTTTCAGGTTTTCCAAGTCCCAGGCCTATGGAAGAATTAAATTCCCCTGTTCCCTTGAAATTAGAGGTGCTTTAGGCCAGCGCACAAGTGACACAGCCTTCTCTCCTTTCCCATCGCCATGGCAACCTGCAATGCTCCCAGGTATGACTGGTCCATAAGTCTGGGCATCTGCTTTCGAGGCTGACACAGTAATTCTGAGTATAGATGCAGGCATTGTATATCTTGCTGTGTTCATGTTTACTTTATTATAATATAAATAACTTTCCTTTGGTTTCCTTAAGTAGTGTCTTGAATTCTTGCAATTATGTCTCTAGATAGGTTATGTGATCCATGATTTCATTCAGGATAGTAAAGGGAGTGTTACAAAATATTTATTGTCAAAAAGAGGGCATTAGGTCCAGTGAGACTGAGAATCACTGCATTACGGGTCAAAGAACATGTACATTTTTATGGCTGCTGCTATATAAAATAAGTGTGAGAATCAAACCCTGCCAGGATCTGGAAAAGTGGGGAAAATAAACTGACTTTAACTAGAATTAAAATTAAAGTGATATAGCAATCCAGTTCCATTTCACTAACGCAATACCAGGATTAAGATTTAACTTTGTTTTTGCTAATCTATAAAATTTATGATGGCTGTAACTCTATCTTACTCTTGCTGCAGAAGCAACGTCATTCCAAGTATGAACAAATTGCTTTCTCTGACTGCCACCCCCACAGCTTTCCCTATTGCTCTATTTTTCTCCATAGCATTTATGGCTACCTGGTGCTGCAGACCACAACTTGTTTACTGCCTTGCTGTCTTCCTACAACCTGGAAAGCTAGTGCCAGCGGGTCACAGTGTGTCCATCCTTGTGTCATCAGACAACGTATTGTACAGAGCCCAGAGGTGAGGACTCACCATTGAAAGAGTGAATGACTAAGTACATTCCCTTCCTGTTCTCCCTATCTCATCCAATACGTCCAATTCCTTGATAATCTCCTTTAACTTCTGCCACGATTTCCACTTTTTCCATTTAAGCAACTAAAATTGGGTAGAACTCACTCACTCTAACCAGAATTAAAATTAGAATGATACAATCATCAAGTTCAGGTGCTAAACTTAAGAAAGACAAGGGAGATAAATTTGGTTCTGGCAAACATCACAAAAGCAGATTACTCACTTTGGATCTCTGCTCCTTTTCTAGGTCATGAGATAAGGAAACATGATTTTTAAAATGAGTTTATTTTCTGCTGTTGATGCCCCCTTGGTGAAAGATTAAGTGATTGAAGCTATCAGCTACCATGGGATTTGGGCATTACAGTCTCTAGGTCCAGAACTTTCTTTTATAACTTACCAGGCAGAGGCAGAGAGATCAGTCACCACCTAGACTGAGTATGCTTGTTTCACCTCATAGAGGTGTTCCTGAATATATTATAATATACCATATAGGATGTGTGTGTGTGTGTGTATGTGTGTATAATTTTTAACTCTATTTAAAAATAACTGTACGCTCACACAAGTTGCAAAGTTAAAAGCACACAGAATGATTCTCTCCAGCCATCACCCAGATTCCCCTAAAAAGTGATCTCTTGGCCAGGCGCAGTGGCACACGCCTGTAATCCCAGCACTTTAGGAGGCCAAGGTGGGTGGATCACCTGAGTTTAAGAGCCTGGCCAACATAGTGAAACCCCATCTCTACTAAAAACATTAAAAAATTAGCCAGGCATGGTGGTGCGTGCTTAGAGTCCCAGTTACTCAGGAAGCAGGAGAATCGCTTGAACCCAGGAGATGGAGGTTGCAGTAAGCTGAGATCACATCTCTGCACTCCAGCCTGGGCGACAGAGTGAGACTCTGTCTCCAAAAACAAAATAAAAAAGTGATCTCTTACATAACAATGGTGACTATCAAAACTAAGAAATTCAAAACCAATTTTATTCACTACATGTTTTAGTTCTAGATATTTCATTCCTTAGAATGGACCTAGTAGTAGATTGTTTAATAAAGTGAAACATTTTCGGCAACACAAGTGATTACATTCTCCTCTAAGTCTGGTGGTCTGGTGTTTTACTTATTCGAGGTTTCCTTAAGACAACTTGTGATAGGTGATTGTGGGTGGTGTTTTTGTGGCTCTTCATACAGTTCTCTGGTTCTGCATATTCTGTTGGTTCTGCACTCTTTATTTTCATATACACCTGCTCAGGAGCCCCTTTCTTAGTAGAACTCTAGGGTGAGTGAGCAGTCAAAACATCCACGTCTTTTCTTTTAAAAAAGATCCCATCTGCAGGAGGAATCAAGCAAATCTACAGCCAACATTTGGAAACTATGAGTCTTAGCAATTGTGCAGAATGATGACATCATCAACATACATTTGCAATAAATATCATATGCATCATGCAACATGATTATGTAACACCAATAAAAGTTATTTTTAAGGTCAAATCACTTTTCAAGGCATCTATGAAGCAACCAGCATTTCCACACACTAAGCATTTCACTGATTTATGCTAGGTACAGTGAAACTTGGATTAAAGAGCCTAACAAGTAGAGTTTGCTGCCAAGGCAGAAAGACTTAGAGCCAATTATAATAGAAAAATGTGATTTCTAAGGAGAGCCCACCAGATAACCATTATGAATCCAGGCAGTGGGGCCGCACTTGGATTTGTACCATAGAGTGGTAAATTCACTCAGCGTGGCAGTACTTATGGCACTGGGCCCCAAATCATGCTCCAAGAAACCCTAGGTAGACTGGCTACATAATTTGGGGCCCAACACAAAATTAAAATGCCAGCCCCCTTGTTCAAATATTACTAAGACTTTTATGATGATGAGAACAGAGCATTAAATCAAGCATGGTCCCTTCTGAGTGCAGGGTCCTGTACCACTGCTCACCTCTCACCCCATGAAGCTGGCCCTGGCCCTAGGATTCCAATAGGATTGCTAGATAAAAGAGAGGACACCCAATTTATATTTGGACACCCAAATATTGCATGGGACATACTTATACTGAAATAATATTCATGTTTACCTCAAATACAAACGCAGCTAGGCATCCTATATTTCTTTCTCATACATCTGGCAAGCCTAGGTTCCTGAAGGGCATTTCACGGGTGACCTAGGGGTATAAGAATGAAGAAAAGACCAAGTGGATGGTCTTGATTTTTCACCATCATGCATGTTAACTCTTTACCTCTTTTACATGCTGGACATCCCATCAAGGCAAGATTTCTTTGGGGAGAATCTTTAAAAATTTCCTGGCTAGAAGAAATAAGAGGCAGAGACAGAGGGGATGACAGCAGAAGAAGGGAGGGAAGAGCAGGGGAGGGAAATAGAGTAGAGGGGGAGAAGAGAGAGACGAGAGAAGGAACGGGGAGAGAAGAGAGGGAAGGGGAAAGAGAAGGGGAAGGACTACTTTAGCATAGAAACCAACATGTAAGCAGCTCTGAGTAATTACTGGGCCTTAAACATGGATTTGACTTGAACCTGGGAGGCGGAGGTTGCAGTGAGCTGAGATTGTGCCACTGTACTCCAGCATGGGCACAGAGCAAGACTCCATCTCAAGAAAAAAAAAAAAAAAAAACAAAAAACAAAACACCAAACCAAAACAAAACAAAAAAAACATGGATTTGAACTTCAAACCAGGAAGGATGGATGGATCTGAGGCAGTGATTTAGGCCCAGCAAAAAAACATGCACAATTCAATCGAACTTAAAAGTGGTTAGTTTTGTTGTGGTTTTCAGTTCAATCTGGACCAAGTTTAACTTATCTCCTTAGTGTCTCTTTCCAGTTAGCTATAAAGTGGTTTCCCCTTTCTGGTTTGCCTCCTTCCTTCCAGCCACATTCATGGAGCACTTACTATGTACAAGGCACCTACTGTTTATATTGAGTATAGGGAACACTAAAAGGATGAATAAGATACAGCCGTCGCCCGGGGTCTTCCAGCGCAGACGGAGAGATCAGCCTGTGCACACACGACTATACTCAGAGGGATCTGTAAAGAACACGACAGGTACAGAGGCACAGCAAGTTCAAAGTGGATCCCTTTACTATGAGGACTGGGGAACGCTTTATGGAACAGGAGAGCTCTTGACCTGAGCCTTAAAGAACGAATGAGCTTCATTCACGTGTTCATTCATTTATACAACACCTAATAGTAGCAACTACTCATTTTCTTTGAGCATCTATCTACTAAGGCTAAGCTCTGCTCCAAACTTAAGCTCTGTTCCAAACTCTTTAGATGGAACACCTAATTTAATCCTCACGACAACTTTGGGTAGTTCATAGAATCACTCACTCCATTGTCCACATAAGACAACTGAGGCCTAGAGAGGTTCAGCCAGTTGCCAGGGTCACATAGCCAGGAAGTAGTGGGGCTGAGGACTTCAACACAGAGTCCATGCTTTCAGATGGAGTTTCATTCACTCTGTCATCCAGGCTAGAGTGCAGTGGTGCGATCTCGGTTCACTGCAACCTCCGCCTCCCGGGTTCAGGCGATTCTCCTGCCTCAGCTTCCCGAGTAGCTGGGACTACAGGCACCCACCATCACACCTAATTTTTGTATTTTAGTAGAGATGGGGTTTCACCATGTTGGCCAGGCTGGTCTCGAACTCCTGACCTCAAGTGATCCACCCCCCCCTCAGCCTCCCAAAGTGCTGGGATTACGGGCGTAAGCCACTACACAAGCCCAGAGTCCATGCTTTCAATAATTCCACACCTAAGCAGCACCTACTGTATGCCAGGCTCTGTTTAGTCACTGGGGATTCAAAGAGAATGCAGGAACCTGTGGTGTGCTGGGCGAGGGGCAAGAGCAGACAGACTGTCAGGATCACGTGATGAGATGACAGGTGAACTCAAAGCTAGTGGGCACAGAGCGGGACTGCGCACCCACGCTTGACATAAATTCTGAATCTGAGAAGGAATGGTAGCAACAACAAAGGCTTTCAGGGCTGTGGGCAGAGCGCCTTTAGAGACAACGCAGCATGGAGAAGCCTGGACGGCCAGGGTGTGTGACAGGAAGGGGCAGGGCAGGGCTAGACACCAGGCCTTGGCTGCTGTCGGAAGAGCTGTCTTTATCCAGGCGCTTTGGGGAACTGAGTGACAGTGTCAGTATCCGGAGCCCGGTGTGCAGACCCAGGAGGCTGCCAGATGAGCCACCTCTGCGATTTCCTGTTAGAATTTCTGAGCCAAAGCAGAGTCCACAGGCCCAACATGGTGGTTCTGGTTGTGGTGTGTCCCTAAGTTAGGAAGTTTGGGGTGGTTTGCTGTGCCACAGTAGACAGGAACCGGGAGCTCTTCCAGTCCCTTTCTCCCTTCTTGGTGTCTCTTCTTCCCTTCGCTTCCCATCCCACACATCTGCGCCACATTACATCAGTCCCCTGGACACATTTTGGCTCTCCTACTTGGAACTTGCCCAGGCTACTTCATGCCACAGTAGGGGCGTGAGCCCTGGTGTCTGACAACCAAACATCACCAAATGCAGAACCCACAGCTTATTCTAATAGCCACAACACAGCCTTAATTGAGACCCTACTGTGTGCTGAGTGCTCTACAGGAGTAACTGTAAGAGTCCTACAAGGTACAGGTAATGGTCCCGGTTTTACAGGTGAGGGCTGTAACTCTCAGAGGGGCTAAGCCCAGGATTTCACAGTCCCTCAATGTGGGTGAAACAGAGCCTGGGCTATCTGGCCATGAGGCCGCCCTGGCCTAAGCGTGCATTCTTCCTCCAGAGCTCCCTCCTTTGCAGCCTATTGTGTGCAAGGCTCTGTTGCTCACCCCATGCCATAGACGGGTTTTGTTAGACACACCCCTCACAACCCCCATGGCCATTTCGCATTAAAAACAAATTATGTGCTTACCTTCTGTTGAAAACTTAGAATTTCTACACTGCCTGAATCAATGTTCCCCCAACGCAATGATCAGTGGGAGCTGAGGAGAGGTTACAGCCCCTTTGGAAAGGGGCAAAGGCTCTGCGTGTGCACCAGTCCCCATGGTGCTCTGAGTCCCTCTGGGTCTGCTGCAGTTATTAAGGTACCTGCCTGGCCTTGAAGGTGATTGATCTGCTGATTCCTGTTGTGGGCCTAGTCCAAGGGTCCCATGCACATGGTACAAAGAGCCTGGGAGTGTACCCCTGCCCCGCACCCCCTGTGCTCTTCCCATCACCATCTGTAGCCGGCCCAGTGGAGTCCAGCTCAGGAGCACACCATTCCTGCAGGCAGCCGCGGCCCTCACACCCCATACAGACTTCATTCTGGCCTGAACTTCTCACTAAAGAGGTAGAAAATGCCATTTTTCATACAGCTGGGCCACGGGCACTGCCCTGGCCAATGGGACCTATGAGGAATTCAGCTGAAGGTTTCTGGGGAAGGTTTTCCCTCGTGCTGTCTTCCCCAGAATTGTGGCAGCTGTTTTAAGACACTGGTGAGACGACCCAGAAATCACTCCAGTGTCAGTGGAACTGGACGCTGGACAGAAGCAAGGGACTCAAGGGCAGACAGTCCCCAGCTGTGGGGTCACCAAGAAGCATGGTTGGTGTTCTTATGGTTTCAGCCACTTTAGATGGGTATTTATTACACGCAGACAAACGTGTCCTGACTGCTAACCCGAACTCCAGGAAGCAGATGTGCCCACCTTCCCTAGTGCAGGGGCGGCTGCTGTTCCCAAGTGTTTTCCCATCCCATTCTCACCTCCCCTGGCCTCCCTCTAACCCCCACTCATCCCCCTATCGCCCTCATTTCCAGCAAGCTTCCTCATAGTGCATGCGTGTGTCAGCCCCCTCCCGAAACCCAAGCCCCTGATGACAACAACAAACCATCCAGTGTCGTTGGAATACATGTTACTTGTGGAATTTTTTTCAATTGAAAAGAGAAAGTAACTTGTCTTAAATCTGTGACAAAATGAAGAATGAAATGGCAATGGGCAGAATGTTAAAAAAGAAATCCTACTTGGTTTGTTACAACTTGAGTACCATGCAAACCCTTTCTGAAAGAAAAACAATTCTCCTTAACCCCCAATGTTGATTTAAGTTGTTTCAAATTATAACGTTACTCAAACATGTTCAAACATAAAACTAGATATAAACACCTTATGTTTATAGCTCTTGTTCAACTCTAAACTATGAAATTAAATACAAGCAAAACTACAAAACCAATAAGATTCAAATCAACAGCCCTAATCACATGTGACAGACAGTGTTTTGCAGCATGAACTTGTTTTTTTCAAGCCTGTGCCAGTTCCTTTGGGGGAGTTATGTCCACACCCCTGAGGACTGGGCAGAGAGATCCCTCTGCCATACTTCTCTGTGAGCTGTAAAACTCTCTGCTATGGTTTGAATGTGTCTCTTCTAAAATTTAGGTATTGCCAATGTAATAGTACTAAAAGGTGGAGATATTTGGGGGTGATTAGGCCATGAGGGCTCCTGCCTTGTGGATGGGATTAGGTGCCTTTAAAAAAGGGCTTGATGGAGTGAGTTCACCCCTTTCTCCCCTTCTGCCTTCCGCCATGTGAGGACACAATATTCAAGGCGCCATATTGGAAGCAGAGAGTAGCTCTCACCAGACGCCAGCATCTTGATCTTGGACTCCCCAGCCTCCAGAACTGTGAGAAATAAATGTCTGTTCTTTATCAATTACTCAGCGGTATTCTGTTACAGAAGAAGACATGGACTAAGATACCTCTTCAAGCAGCAAACACATCATACCAATCTTTGGCCTCCACTAAACACAGATGTTTTAATCATAGAAAACCTACATCTGTTCTTTCCTCATTGGTTCCTGGTGATCAACAAGGTGTTCTCTGGTGCTGACAGGCTTAGCAGTGCAAGACAAAGGCCAGACTCCCCACGGCAATCTCTGGTTATGTGGCTGTTATCCTGATGATCTGTGTGTACTGCTTGGACTGTATCTGTTTAGATGATCATCAAAATTAAGACACAAAATTAACACATTCTGTCAAGAACTCATAGTCCCCAATTTGAAAAACTACATTAAAATCCAATTCTGGGGAGCAGAGAAGAAAACATGAACAAAGGCCCCAGATCCAGAAGGCTCCCTTTCTCCAGAATCTCACACATGGAGTCCTGATGAGGAAAAATGTAAATATTTAGATGCTGCTACATCTGGTTTCGAAAAACTTAGTGCCAGCTTTGTGTATGGGTCAATGGATTTGGAAAGAGAAAAACAGATCTTGTCTGTTCTAACTACCTTGGTCCTCTTTTCTAAAAATCACTCCAAAGTTCTTCCACATCCCCAAAATAGAATGCTCACGTTTTGGGAATGCATTGTATCAATTCTGTTCCTCAAACTGATCTTCCAGCCCTCCTCTACACTTCATTTCCAATGCCGCCACCCTGGCCTGGGCACCACCATCCCCCTCCAGGCTGAGAACTTGGGCCCAGGCCCACGCTTGGCTGCCCCCGCCCACCCCCATCATCCCCCATGGCCTTGACAGCCTTCACTCGCCAGGCCTCTGCCTGCCTGTCTGGCCCCATTTCACACACCTCTACACCTCCCTTCTGCCATCATCAGAGGTAATTCTGGACGTAAGTCCCTGTCTGCAGGTTTCAGGGAAGGTCCATTGAACTGTTTGCTCTGGTTCTGCTGGGTGAGGCCCTCAGCACTCTGCTTGCTCTCTCTCTCCAGGAGGCCCTCAGACGAGGAAGGCAGGCGCTCTTCCAGGGAAGCAGAGCTGTTACCCACAGCCCTGTCACTCCTGCACCAGCCACTCCTACAGCCCCTGCTGCTGCTGCCATTCAAGTCACAAGCCTTAAAATTGATGCTTCATGTCACGCAATTGGGTGGACCCAGCCCCCACCTCTGACGTTAGGGGTATCTGCACTTTCTCCACTGGCATCTCAACATCTTCACCTGCTGATCCGTGGGGCTCACCCTACAGCCAGAGGGCTAGGGCTTCGGTGAGAATGTTCTTTCAGGTCCACTATGTGGTTCCTTCCTGGAGCAGAAGGAGTCCAAGTTCTTCAGCCCAAGGTTCAGTCCACACCCACCGCCTTACACAGGCCGGTCTCAGGGTCTCATTCTAACACTTGATGTCCTGCTTGTCTGGGGGAATAATCTGGAATACTTCCCAGTCGTGGGAGTAAAGAGGGTTGTTAGTTGGAGGATGGGGTGGGCTTGCGTGTATCATGAGTTGGTCTGTTCTCTTGAAAAGCCCTTCCTTTCTTTGTCACTCTTCATTCCTTTTCTTCCCTCCCCGACATTTTATATCAAAGGGAAATAATATTTTTTAATGGTTTTAAATATACTTGATCTCTAAAAATTAAAAGCCCTATTAAATAGTCTTAAATAAAAAGCAAAAATCTCCTACCCAATCTTTTACCTTTAATAACTCACTCCAGAAATAACCATTTTTAAGTAGTTTTTGTTCTCCTAGAAGAGGAAGCTTCCCCGTGTGAAGGTCAAATACATTCTTGTGTCATGCTTTAGTTTGCTCGTAGTTGGAGCATGCTTTTCTTGAGTGGTTTTGTTTTTCCTGAAGTCTTAATGGACTCTTCTTTCTCTTGTTTCAAGAAGAAACATGCCTTTTCTATCACACCACTAGAATCTTCCTGCTTCTTTTTGTTGAACAGAAATTGTTTCCTTCTTAAAGTCAGTCTTTTGACCCCTCTGACTTCCTGTTCAAATTTGGACTAATTGTTTTCTGGGCTTGTCACGTCACTACCATCCAGGTATTTCTTCACACATACTCCACTTGGGTTAGCCCCACAAAGGATCCACGTCTTTTAAATTCTTCATTTCTTGAATGCTTTTCTGCAGTTCATCCACAAGTAACATTTTTCAGAAAATGCACAGCAAGTGAACTTATCGTGCATCTGAATATCTGCCTTTATCTTGCCTCATACTTGATCAATAATTTGGCTGTGAAATTTTACATTCAAAGCAACCTTCTTCAGAACTTTAAAGGTATTATTCCATTTTATTCTAGACCTGTAGGCCCTTGCCACTCAATGTGATCCAAAGGCCAGGAGCCATAATATCACCTAAGAGATTGCTGGAAATACAGAATCCCCCCACCCCAGAATCTGAAGTTGAACAAGATATCCAAGGATGTACGGGTACATTACAGTTGAGAAGCTGTTGCATCCTTCAGTGCTGCTTGAGAGGTCTGTGGTCAATCTGACTCTTAGGCCTTAGCAAATAATCCCATGTTTTTTCAGCTTGAGGGTTTTGAGGCCTTTCTTTGTCCTTGCTTGATGTCCTGAAATTCTCCAGGTTGTTTTCAGGCTCTAGTCTTTTCCAATGGGTCCTGCCAATCTCCAGACTTGTTTGCCTTTCTTCAGATCTCGAGAATTTTCTTCTATTTCTCTGATTTACCTGCCTTTCTATATTCTCCAATCCCTTTCTTGGAAATGTTATAGATTTTCGACTGATTATCCATCAAAAATGGATGGAATGGAAATTTCCCTTTAATCCTACTCCCCGTTTTTTGTCTTTCTGATCTTCATTCTGGGAAGTTTTCTCAAATTTGTTCTGTAGCCCTTATATTGGAGTTGTTTTTTTTTTTTTTTGTAAATGTATATATTTAATTTTCCAATCACTTATGGATCTCTGAATGCTCGTATTTCATAGCAGGCTGTTCTTGCTCTATGGATGCAATGTGGCCACACATCCCTAGGGTTACTAATTAGTTTTTGTTTCTCTATTTTGCTTCCTCCAGTGCCTGTTGTTACGTTTGTTCATCTTGCTCCTTCTTTTTCATGCTGTTGATTTTTCTTTAAATTTTTTTATATAATGCTATGAGATCACTGCTCTTTTTTAGGTATGATGATGGTTATCATGATTTTATAAGAAAAGATCCTTATTTTTAGAAAATGAACATTGAAGCTCTTAGGGATGAAGTGTTTTGATGTCTGCAACTTACTCTCAAATGATTTCATGCACACACACACGCACACACAAACATATGCATAGAGGGTAAAAAAGAGAAATTTTAATATGGCAAAGTGTTAACATGTAATGAAACCAGGTGGACGGTGTGCCCAGACATTTATTGTACTAGTCTTTCAACTTCTGTCTTGAAATTTGCTTGAAATTTTTGATTGTAAAAGTTGAAAATAAAAACAAAACAAAAAAATTTGATGCTGCTTGATTGTTAATTCTCTGATTATCCTTAGGAAAATACCCTTGGGGGTCTGAAATTCCTAAGGAATCAGCTTTCTTAGAGTAAAACAGATACGTGCTTGGTCTCTTTTATTTTCTTCCTCAGTTCAAATTTGATAGAAACTACACTGGACTGACGCCCCACCGCTAGTACCCGGCACACATCAGCCGGCCTGCCCCACAGCACGGCTCAGGCATTCCTGCAGGGGAAGAACAGCTGGGTTCCCCAACCCCTGCAGGAAAGGTCTGTCCTACCCCAAACTACATCTCAGTTGAGTCTAGTGTTTTAAGCACGGAAAAAGTACAAAAGGAGTTTTGTTCTCTTGGCCACCCGCCATAGCCCGGTACCAAAACAACCCAATGCTCCCTTCTGATTGGAGAAACATTTTGTGCTCTTCTGGACATAAGGCTTGATGGTATTACTGCCAGGCCTCCCATCAGCAGGCACACATCTTGCCATGGGCAGCTCCAAGACAGAGGTCTCTGCAACAGAAGCCACCCAGACCAGTCAGGAAGAGGACACCCCTTCCTGGTCTTTAAGCAAGTTAATGGCAGGTCATTTGCATCTTTGCATATTTGCACTGCGAAGTAATGAACAATATATGCAAAATCTCTAACTAACATTCTTTAGGGAATCTGCCATAATGGATTAGGAAGGGACCTGTCTTGGTGTATCTCTAATGAAGCAAAAGAAAGTTATAATGGGATTTCATGGGTGTGGGTAGTAATTGGATTTGGTGGAGGGTATAATTAAATTTCACCAAGGGGCTACAACTTCTGCCCTGGCAAATAATAAAAGGGTCAGAAAACTTTCCATCTTGCTTAAAGGGAAACATGGAAAGCCTGCAGAAATGCCACAGCACATCCCCTCAATCATGGGACAGCAACCTAGCACCTTCAGGATCTCAAAAGTTTTACCTTCCAGTAGACAGCTGAAAGCACTGTAGGTAAGATCAGAATATTGTGAAACTCACTGGCCAGTTTCTCCCCTATGTCTCCTGAAATTTCCATCTCTACTTCAATAAGGAGAATCAAAGCAGGATCCAGCCCAGAGAAGGGTGGCCTCCCCCAAATGGGGAGATTCCAACATACAAGTGGAAGGCTGAGTGGACCAATACAGGCAGCCAGCACCACCTCCCATCACTGTGGAGGCATCACCCCTGGATACCCAGCAGCAGAAAACTCTCGGTCCAACGCAGGGCAGTCACCTGGCAGGTTTCCTATGAGGCGGTGCTCACTGATGGCAAACAAGCAGGCTGACCCTCCCCAGCACTAAGCTATATATTCAGGGGTCTCGTTCTCTCACCCCAAGGGACCAAGCACTGCCTGGCCAGGCTGTTAAGTTTTCTTCCCAGAGAAGGTTTCTGGAGCTGTGGCAGATGCTATTACTGCAGTCAGGTGCTCTGCTGTGGGGAACTGGGTGTCCTGCTATTAAACAGGCCTTCATGGAAATGCATGACCCTCCACCTGAATTCCTCTCCTGCTCTCAATCCTTATGACCCATTGTCTCTTCAGAGTCATCCAGAAGAAACAACCCCCACCTCCAGTTGCGTCCACTCAGCTTGTGTCTTAGTCAGCTCAGGCTGCTATAACAAAATACCATAAACTGGGTGGCTTATAAACAACAGAAATTGATTTCTCACAGTTCTAGAGTCTGGGAAGTCCAAGATCAAGGTAGTGGTAGATTCAGTGTCTGCTGAGGGCTCATTTCCTTGTTCACAGATGGCACTTTCTTGCTGGGTCTGCATATGGTGTAAGAGGCAAGGAAGCTCTCTTTGACAAGGTGCTAAGCCCACCCATGAGGGCAGAGTGATTGTGATCTAATCACCTCTCAAAGACCCCACCTCCTAATACCATCACCTTGGTAGGTTTTGTCACATTAATCATGGAGAGACAAAAACATTCAAGCTATAGCAGATTGGCCTGCCAATTTCATTCCATGCTTTGCATTCTCCAGAAAGTAATAAAAATACTTGGTCATCTGATGGCCTCTCTCCCACTGTCAATGTCATTGACATTGTCATTTACTTATTCCTGGTTTTTATTTATTCTAGTTATTTGACCTTGAAGAGGGAAGGGCACTAATGCCAGTCAGGAAGGGCATATGCTTTATCTTATGGCACGATGTGCAAAATACAGTTAACATGAAAGGCCTGAGACTGCTATCCTGAGAGTGCATCTGGGAACATGGGTTTGGGAAGATTCCCACCATTCCTTGACTGATAAGGGTGGCTCACTGTGCCAAACCGTTTGAGCACACAATGTGGTTTGTGCTGAACATGTGCTTTCTTCTGAAAGTCTGCATTGATATGTGCTAGGCAGAGGGAGTCTACATGACCAGCCCCCAATAAAAACCATGGACACTGAGTCTCTACTGAGTTTCCCTGGTAAACATTTCACATGCATTGTCACAATTTGTTGCTGGGGGAATTAAGCATGTCCTACACGACTCCATTGAGAGAGGACTCTTGGAAACTTGTTTCTGGTTTCCTCTGGACTTCAGCCCATGTGCCTTTTTCCTTTGCTGACCTTGCATTTTGTATGTGTGTGAGAGTGTGTGTTTGTGTGTGTGTGAGAGACAGAGATGCGTGTGTGCATATATATGTATTTTTTACATATGATTTTGCTGTAATAAATCATAGCCATGAGTATAAGTATATGTCAAGTCCTATGAGTTCTCCTAGTGAATCATCAATATTGGGGGTGATCTTGGGGACCCTTGACACACCCCACTTATACAAGAAGTGTTTCCAGCTAGATCATCGCTTGAGGTAGCATTTTTCCAGTATGTGTCTGGAAGATATCTGTCTGGCAAATTGGTCAAAACAAGGCTTACAGTCTGGACTTAAGGGATCTGGTGATCTGTTTCTTAGCAGACTGTGAAACTGGACTATGCCCTGGTTCCTTCCCCAGCCTAGGCCTTGGAGCACTTGTGTGCGTTCTTAGTGCACAGGGTGCCCGGCTTTCTACACTGATGATGTTCATTCTCCCAACCAGGTGCTCAGCCTCCCTGCGCCCAGCATCCCTGCACGTTCCTGCTGTTCACGGTTCAGAGTTCCTCATTTCATGTTCCATGCTCCCACTTATGTGATAAACAACAAGAAGTCCCTGTTTTTCCCCATGCTTCCACTAGAGTTCACAGTCAGAAATTGTGACAATTCCCATAACACACTAAACAGCCTTTCCATAATGCTCACAAGCTAGAGCTTGCAATTAAAAGCACTAAATCACAACTTCAGGGTCAAGTGCTGTTGAATCACATGCTTATGTTTAAAATACACTCCCAAAGAGCAAGTTGTCAAAAAACCTCACTTGGATCACAAGCTGAGATGGAGAATGTGAATTAGTGTAACGTCTGAATTACTGAATATTCTTAAGAAGACTTTTTGATGCAACATTTAAACAGGAGGGAGAAAAAAAACAGACAATTTTTAATCTAGCCCAAGTTAAATTGTAAGTCTCAATTCTCCCCCAAACAAGCTACTCTCCTATAGATATTGCTAAAAGCTAAGAAGGAATGGGGAGCTGCCACTAAATACCATGCCGCCATCCTCATTCTAATACACTTTTTAAGATAAATAACAATGGAAAGAATGTTCTTTTTTAATCGTCAAGACCACTTACAACATAGAGGTATCAATATTTTGCTCTATTTCTTTCTAAACTTACTCATGCATAGGTTTTTGTTTTATACCTTTTAAAAAAATTCTTTAAATGTAATTGTAGCATTTACATGAATGTAACTGTAGCAATGAAGCAAAAGAAATAAATAATTCAGAGAGATCCTATGCACCCTTTAACTGTTTTCTCCCAGTGGTAACACTTTATACAACATTTAATGGCATCCCAACCAGGAAAACAGTGTTGGTGAAATCCACAAAGATTATTCAATTTTCATGTTATTAATATTTATTTTAGCCATTCTAATAGAAATGTAGTAATATCTCATAGGAGTTTTGATTTGCATTTCTATAATGGCTACAATGATGTACCTATTTTCATGTGCTTGTTTGTCATGGGATTATCCTCTTCCATGAAATGTCTGCTGATGTTCTTTGACCACTTTCTAATTGGATTGTTTGTTTTTCACTGTTGAGTTTTGAGAGTTCTTTATACATTCTAGACTCAAGTCCTTTGTTGGAGGTGTCATTTGAAAATATATTCTTCCTGTCTGTAGCTTATCTTTTCATTCTCTTCACACGGTCTTTCATAGAACAAAAAATTTAGTTTTCATGAAATCCAGCTTACCAATTTTTCCTTTTATGAAATGTGCTTTTGATGTCAACCCTAAGAACTTCTTCCCTATCCCCAGGTCTCAAGGATTTTATCCTTTTTTCTAAAAGCTTTATCATTTCACATTTTATATTTAAGTAATTCATTTTGAGTTAGATATCTTTATAATGTGTGAGACTTAGGTTGAGGTTCAGTTTATTGCCTGTGGATGTCCAATTACTCCACCTCTATTTGCTTAAAAGGCCATCTTTCCTCCACTGGATTGCTTTTGAAACTTTGTCAGAAAGCTACAGTTTTTTCTTCCCTTCTAATCTCTATGTTTTAATTTATTTTTATCGCCTTATTGCACTGCTAAAACTTTTGGCACTAGTTGAATAACAATGGACATTCTTGCCTTTTTCCTAATCTTGGGGGAACAGTATTCAATGTTCCACTATTAAGCATGATGTTAGCTATAATTTTTGTAGACTCTCTTTTTCAAGTTGAGGAAATTCTCTTCTTTCCTAGTTTGCTGAGTTTTTATCACGAATCGTTGTTGGATTTTGTCAAATGTTTTTTCTGTGTAAACTGACATGATCATGTGACCTTTTCTCCTCTGGTCTGTTGATGTGGTGGATTGCATTTGACTGACTTTTGAATGTTGAAGCATACTTGCATATTAGAGATAAATTCGACTAGGTTGCCACATGTAATTCATTTTGTACATTATCAGATTCAATTTGTTGAATATTTTGTTGAAGATTTCTGTATCTACATTCATGAGTGCTACTATCATGTAGCTTTACTCCTTTTTTCTTCTATCTTTGTCTACTTTTAGTATCAGAGTAATACTAGCCTTCTAAAATGATCAGGGAGTACCCTCTCCTCTTCTGTTTTCTGGAAATAGAATTTTCTGAAAATAGAAGAGGAGAGAGTAACATTCTTCTTTAAATGGTAAATAGAATTCTCCAAAGCTTCAAGGCCGGGAGATCTATTTTTCAGGAGCTTTTATATTATTATGAAGGGTTCAATTTCTTTAAGATTATAGGACAATTCAGTTTGTCTGTTTCAACTTTGTTGAGTCAGACAGTTTCTAGTTTTTGAGGAACTGGACCATTTCTTCTAAGTCGTCAAATTTATCAATGTAAAGCTATTTTCTAGTATTCCCTCCTTTTTTGGGAGACAAAGTCTCACTCTGTCACCCAGGCTGGAATGCAGTGGCACAATCTTGGCTCACTGCAGCCTCTGCGCCCCAAGTTCAAGTGATTCTCCTGCCTCAGCTTCCCAAGAAGCTGGGATTACAGATGTGCACCATCGTACCTGGCTAATTTTTGTATTTTTAGTAGAGATGGGGTTTCACCATGTTGCCCAGGCTGGTCTCAAACTTCTGACCTCAGGTAATCTGCCTGCCTCAGCCTCCCAAATTGCTGGGATTAGAGGTGTGAGCCACCATGCCTGGCAACCTCATTATTTTTTAATGGTGGCATGATCTCTAGATATATCTTCTGTTTCATTCCTGATACTGGTGATTTGAACCTTCTTAATTTTTAACTTTGTCAATCTTTGATAAAGGTTATCAACTTTGGTGATTCTTTTCAGAGCCAGCCTTTTGTTTCATGGATTTTCTCTATTGTTCTCCTGGCTTCAATTTTATTAATGTATAATCTTAACTTTATTATTTCCTTTCTTCTGTTTGGTTTCTACTTATTTTGCTCTTCTCTTTCACTGTTCTTGAGGTAGGGATTTAGGTGAATGATTTGAGACCTTTCCTCTTTTCTAAAATAAGCATTTAGTACTATGAATTTTCCTTTCAGCACTATTTTATCTGCATCCCATACACTTTGATGTGTTGTGTGTTCATGCTCACTCATCTCTATGTCTTTTTAACGTTCCATTAAAATTTCCTATTTAACCTATGGATTAGTTGAAGTATGTTGCTCCATTTCTAAGTGTTTACAAATATTCTTCTTTTCTTTCTGTTCTTGATTTCTCATTTCATTCTATTATGATGAGAAAACATATTCTATATCTTTTTAATTCTTTTAAATTTGCTGAGTTTTTTTTTTTTAATGGCCCAGGAGATAGTCCATCTTGAAGAAAGTTCCACCAATGCTTGAAAAACATGCATGCTCCTCCTGCTGAATAGAGTGTTCCATCCATTTTAATTAAATCCTGTTGCTTGATTATGGTTTTCAGTCCCTTTTTTATTTTTGCTGTCCATAAGTTTATTGTCTTTATCCGAAAAATCTTCATAGAAAATTGTTTGGTTTAGCTCTCAGCAGCCCGCTCCTGAGCTCTGAGGAAGTTTGCCTACTTTTGAGCCACTCGATCTTTCTTCTGAGCAAGGGACATTTTGGGACGGTTCCACCTCTTCTTTTTAACTTCTTTCTTGGGCTTCTTTTCATAGACTGGATTCTCATGTATAGCAGCATGAGCTTTTTTTTTTTTTTTTTTTTTTTTTTTTTTTTTTTTTGAGACGGAGTCTCACTTTGTCACCCAGGCTGGAGTGCAGTGGCGCGATCTCGGCTCACTGCAAGCTCCGCCTCCCGGGTTCCCGCCATTCTCCCGCCTCAGCCTCCGAGTAGCTGGGACTACAGGCGCCCGCCACCGCGCCCGGCTAGTTTTTTGTATTTTTAGTAGAGACAGGGTTTCACCATGTTAGCCAGGATGGTCTCGATCTCCTGACGTCGTGATCCACCCGCCTCGGCCTCCCAAAGTGCTGGGATTACAGGCTTGAGCCACTGCACCCGGCCAGCATGAGCTTTCTTAAACATCTCCTCCATCATGTTTGGAGCTACGCTGTTCTTTATGTATTGAGAGAACTGTTTCTTGTAAGCATCTTCATCTTCTTCCATTAAGTAGCGCATGTAATCTGCAACATTCTGGCCCGTGATGTGCTTCCGGTGTACTTCTGCATTAAATTCCCTGCTTTCAAAATCATAACCAGGGAATCATTTGGTACTGTGAGGGACAGACCAGCCTCCATCCACAGCTCCCTTCAGGAAGCCAAAAATTTTATTGCCAGTGATAGTTCTGGCAAGGCCTGCATCTAAATAGCAGGTGAAGGCAACTGGCTGACCATCAATGCTTTCCACATTGTATTCATTTGCCAGTCACTTACACTTGGCCTTCATAGATGTTGTCCATGCTAAACCTATTGAGAAGCCTGCGGGCCAGCAGCAGGTCAGTACAATACGCTGCAGCATAATTTGTCAGGCCAACCTTCGCATCATATTTTGGCAGTTCGTGTGCATACGCTGCGCAGACTATCATATTCCCCTCTATACGGGCATAAGCAATCTGACAAATGGTATCTCTGTTACATGAACTACTATCCTGTATTTGGGTATGTTGTATTTATTTTTATCCCGTATCACCAAGCATTTCTGAGCATAGTAATCGGTTTTACCCTCAAGTCGTCGTCTAAATTTCACTTGGTATCTCTTAAAGTAGGCCTTATTCTTAACAGCTCTAACAAACCCCATCCTGTGGAACAGAGACCCGCATCCGCTGCTCAACAGAGACCTGCAGGCCCAGCAGCGCCTGTTTTTCAGTTCTTTCCTATCCTTTCTGATTTGCTGTCTAGTAGTTTTGTTAACCATTGAAGTAAATGTGTTGAAATCTCCAACTATAATTGTTGATTTGTCTATTTCTCCTTTCATTTCTATCAGGTTTTCCCCCAGAACATCACAATATCATATTGTATAGTCTTATTATTTACATGTAAATACTTGTGATATATCTCATCACAGTCAAGTGATATTAATGTTTTACTACTCGGAGTGAAGTGTAGAAACCTTACCTCCATTTAGGTCTCTTTGCCCTCCTCACTTTTTAAATATAATCGTCTGAAGTATTTCCTTTGCATACATTGAGCAACACACTTCTCTCCTTCTGAGACTCTGATAATGCAAATGCTAGCTCTTTTGTTATTGTTCCACGAATCCCTATGATTCTGTTCATGTTTTTCTTCTCTGTTGTTCAGACTGGGTAAATTCTGTTGATCTGGCATCAAATTCACTGATTCCACCCTCTATCATATCTATTATTGGGGTCAGACTGCAAGTTTGTTGCATTATATTTTTAACTCTATCATTTGAATTTGGTACCCTTTTATTTGCTTATATTTTTTTTCTATGTTAAAAATTTGTTTTAAGAGCATTTGTAGCAGTTTTGTGCACCTTTGAAGCACTTTTATAGTGGGTATTTTAAAATCCTTATCAGATAATTCCAACATTGGATTCTCCTTGGTATCAGCATCTATTGACTTTCTCATTCAAGTTGTGATTTTCTTGGTTCTTTTATAACAAGTGATGTTCTGTTGTACCCAGTGTATTTAGATATGATATTATGAGATGATATTTAATCTTGAAGTGTAGCAAAAGGTCCTGATGGGTATATGTTCACTTTCCTGCTGGGTCCCGTCGACACCATGCTGGGGAAGAAGGAGCGCTGACTCACGCTGCCTTGTTGGAGACAGGTTGGGGGCAAGTTCAGTTCCTCTTGGTCCTGCTGACATCAGGGAAGGGAGTGGGGAAGCACAGGGCCAACTACCCCCATTTCCCACCACGTCATTGTGCCTCACTGATGCTGGATGAGGTGAAGGCTCCGCTGCTTACTGGTTCCTGCCACAATAGGGGAGGAGGAAGAAGGATATTAACTCCCCCACTTTGTCCTATTTCATTCTGTTGATGCCAGGTGAGGCTAGAGCCTCACCTCCCCACTAAATCCCCTTTGGGGGTTTAGGGGACAGGGAGGGAAAAGGTCAAAGTGTCCACTGGCTCTGCTGTACGCTGCTTGATCCAGTTTCTTGTTGTCTTGTGGATGTAGAGCTTCAGCTCCTCACTGGGCCCACTGACACCAGGGGTGGGGAGAACACAGAGTAGTGACTAGTCCCTACTCACACCTCCTGGTTAGTCTAATTGATGTCAGATGGGAGGAGAGACTCAGCTTCCTGCTGGACCCCTGTTGGCCCCAGGGTGGGTAGCGGAAGCACACTGGTGATGGGCTCCACATTAAGCCACCTCATTGGTTCTTGTTGCTGCTGAGTGCGGGTGGATTCACCACCAGGCCTTGCTGACACTACTCTGGTGGGGAATCTGAGCGCCACCTGTTTCCACCAGGAGAGGGATAAAAGATGAGCTCCCTGCTCAGCCCCACAAACGCCACTGGGTGGGGGATAGGAGTACTACCCCTGCTTCTGCCTGCTTCCTTAGGTCAGGGATCCAGTGGAAGATCAGCTCCCAGTGAGGCTGAAATTGTCAACGGGGGTGGGGAGAGTGGTTATGCCTTTTTGTTGTGTCTGGCTGGTGTAGCATGGGTATTACCAAAAAGATTTTCGGTCCTCAGGCCACCATCTTTCTGGTCCTTTGGCTAGGGGATTAGGTGTCTCCTGGAGCATATTTTGTGTGTGCCTATTAGAGATACAGGGGACATGTATCCTGTCTGGGATATATGGGAGAAAATAAGGAAATCCAGAGACCTTATTGCTGTTTCATTCTTCAAGTCCCAAAGTCCCTCGGCAGCCTCCTTCTTCCTTCCCCCTTCCAGGGTCTTCTCTTCCCATGCTTGTCTGTTGTATTTTGTCCGGGGAGTTTAATTGTGAAGAGGAAAATCTGTGAGGAATTGGGGCTATTCTATCTTAGCAGTCCAGGAGTCCCTGTTGTCCTTTTTTAAAAACCCCAAATCATGATCACATTCTTTATACAGTCAAGTGCCCCAGCTAAAAATTTCCCATCACCTAGTGATATCTTTGCCATCATGATGTCATAGCACAACACATCACCTTATCTATGCTTGGATGTGCTTCCAAATGCAAATACTTAAACATAAAAATTGTGTTAGGCACTGTTGGTGGGAAGGTAAATTAGTACAGCCACTATAAAAAACAGTATGAAGGTTTCTCAAAAACAAAACAAACAAACAAACAAACAAAACCTAAAAATAGAACTACCCTATGACCCAGCAATCCCACTAGTGGGTATTTATGCAAAGGAAAAATAAATCAATATATCAAAGGTATACCTGCACCCACATTTGCAGCACTAGTCACAATAGCAAAGATGTGGAATCAACCTAAATACCCATCACATGAAGAAATGAACAAAGAAAATGTGTGTGTGTGTGTGTGTGTGTGTGTGTGTGTGTGTGTGTGTGTGTGTGTATTTAATGGAATACTATTTGGCCATAAAAAATGAAATCATTTCATTTGCAGCAACATGAATGGAACTGGAGGTCATTACGTGAAGTGAAATAAGTCAGGCACAGAAACACAAATATGGCATGTTCTTACTCATACATGGGAGCAAAAAAAGTTGATCTCATAGCAGTAAAGATTAGAATGATAGATACCAGAAGCTGGGAAAGGTGTGGAGGGGGGGGTAAGGGGGATGAACAGAAGTTGATCAATCAGTACAAATATACAGTCAGGTGGAAGGAATAAGTTATAATGTTCCATGGCAGAGTAGAGTGACTATCGTTAACAACAATATACGGCATATTTCAAAATACATAGAAGAGAGGACTTGAAATGTTCTCAACAAATAGAAATGATAAATACTCGAGGTGATGGACACCCTAAGAACTCTGGCTTGATCATTACACACTCCAGGCATGTAACAAAATATCGCATGTATCCCTTATATATGTAAAAATATTACGTATCATTAAACAAACAAAAATTATGTTGCAGTAGCCTGTGGTATTCAAGTACAGTATCATGCCCTACAGGCATGCAGCCTGGGAGCAATAGGCTCCACCACAGAGCCTAGGTGCGGAGTAGGCCGTGCCATCCAGGTTTGTGTGAGGGCACTCTATGAAGTTCACACAACGATGAAACAGCCTAATGACACATATCTCAGAACATGTTCCTGTTGTTAAACAATGCATGACTTGTAGGTTTTTGTAGCATTTTTACTCACCATGAGTTTTAAATTTCGGTTATAAATAGCACTCTTTGAAAGCACTATTTTAAAAGCTATATAATTCCCCACTGAATGGCCAGAGCATGATTTATACTGTATAATAATTTTCCTATTGTTGAAAATTTGGACTCCAACATTATTGCTATAATAAATAATGTACTGGTGAAAATGTTTGTGCCTTAAAGTTTTCTGTATTTCAGGCTGTTACCTTAAAATACAGCCCAGAAGTAGAATTATACATGGTTCAACAGCAACATGCAAGAGGACGCCCCGTGCCAGCACAGCGACTTCAACATACTTTAAAACATGAGCCGACTGGGTTGAGAAAGGAAAACAGTATTGCAGAATAGTCTAATATGTATTTCCTTGATCATTAAGAGGCTGATCCATTGTCGTTCTTTTGTAAATTGGGTTTTCATGTCTTTCGCTTGTTCATCTTCTGGGCCCTTACATACTCTTCCAAAATGCCCTTCCCAGTAGAAGAATCTGACTCACTATGTGTAAGCGGTTTTCTTAAACCAAAAAGATATAATTCAAAGTCAAAGATCAGCTAAGAGAGAAATAATTTCATCCCCCGTTCAGCTACAACAAATATCAAGTGCCTCACAGGAAAGCACCTGCCAATTAAATAAGGCAATCAGATAAAGATAAAACATATGAAACACTTCAGACTTCTGGATAACTCTTGATCTTGAAAACATTTCCCGAATCTTACCTGAAGCATAACAACAGTGTCACCTTCAAAAGTGGCAAACACATCTGTGTCACACTTTAAACCTGAGATTCAATTTTCCATCATGTAACCCTATTGCAGAAAAAAGAAAAAAACACACACACACATTTTAAATTTGCGATCCTATCACTATACAGGACTCACATTTTCTTTAAAATTAAAAAATATACAGAAAATTGAAAAGAGGAAAACAATTCTATTTCTCCTAGCCAAAGTAACCACTGTAAGAATTTTGATTCCTTACATTAGCTTTTAGTTCATGAATATTGTTTTGGTGGTAATAAAAACTATTTGAAAATGGTTGTGTCATCTATTCACAATAGCAAAGACTTGGAACCAACCCAAATGTCCATCAATGACAGACTGGATTAAGAAAATGTGGCACATATACACCATGGAATACTATGCAGCCATAAAAAAGGATGAGTTCATGTCCTTTGTAGGGACATGGATGCAGCTGGAAACCATCATTCTCAGCAAACTATTCCAACCACAAAAAACCAAACACCACATGTTCTCACTCATAGGTGGGAATTGAACAATGAGATCACTTGGACACAGGAAGGGGAACATCACACACTGGGGTCTGTTGTGGGGTGGGGGAGGGGGAGGGATAGCATTAGGAGATATACCTAATGTAAATGACGAGTTAATGGGTGCAGCACACCAACATGGCACATGTGTACATATGTAACAAACCTGCACGTTGTGCACATGTACCATAGAACTTAAAGTATAATTAAAAAAAGAGAGAGAAAAAAAAGAAAATGGTTGTGTCACATTTCTGCAAAAGATTTCAATAAAGTAGACTGATTTTTTTCCATCTTTCTTCCAAATTCTAATAAATGCCAAGGTACTAGTGATTATACCTCACCGTAGGTAGGCAAATGATTTCTCCCCTACCCCCAATAAGCCTTCTGAAAATTAGCCTGTATACCTACAAAACTCCCTGAGAGGCAGCAAAATGTCTTAAATTGCCACTCTGCATCTTAATATCATTAAATACGCTGCACCATAAATTCTCACTCCAGTATTTTTTTTCCCTTTTACTTCCTGAAATCCTTATTTAAATGGCAGTGTTGGCAGTGTTTCTGCACACAAACCAGAGAATCAGCTACACAGGAGAAAGCAAGTTCGGTCCCAAGCAAAACATGAAGGAAGCAAAGCCCGTCTTTGTGTGGCTCCAGGTCGTTCCCCTTCTGAGGGCCTCTGCACTACCTCCTTCTTCCAGCTCTTTGTTCTCCCAGTTAAACCTCCAGAATTGTTCCCTCTGTCCAAGCCCACTTCCACAAATCACTTCTGCCTGTGTCCGTCATGTCAAAGCTGATTGTCCTGTTATTTCTCCCAGGACTATGTGCAATGAGCACTTTAGCTCTGAATAAGGAATGACAAATTTTGCCCCGATAATATTTTCAAGCCACAGAGGCCCATGGGCAGTCATACTCTTGAATTTCCAGGTACCCTTCATACCTGGGGGACCTGCTCCATTTCTGAAAATGGCCACAGGGGTCCTAGAAGCCTGGATTTCCAGGTTCCTGCCGCCCTCAGAGAGCTGAAAACTTGTAAGCATTGGTCCTGCTCCTGTGGGGAGAGCCACCCTGGAAGGCCCAGCCACCTTTCCCTCTTCCCCATCAAGGCTGACTGGGCGGTGTTACCACCTGCAGTTTACAGAAGCAAAGGAGTCCCCAGCAGAAGCCTTAATTACCTTCATAAGGTTAAACTGATTTTGTTCATGGGTAAGTAAATCAGTAACATTTCCAATCAGAAGTTCACATCCCCCCACCCCATAATAATCACAGGATTAAAACTGCCTTGTGGGCAAACCACACGAAATCAGATTCTGATGAAGTGTGGTCCTGCCTCAGAGTGATTTCCCCATAAGGCTACAGTGGACTCATCTTCACCCTTCTCATTCTACAGTGCCCTCTATGCTAGATACTGTGCTGGGACTTCACACAGACTTCCTTTACCTCACAGAATCCCTTTAAGCCTCACAATGGCCCGGTGAAGTAGGAATTATCCCCATTTTACAGATGAAGCAAGTGAGGTTCAGGATTGTGTTGGAATGTTCTTGAATCATCTGTCAAGTTCTGATGTGGAAGAAGAGTAACACTAAATATACCACCTGATAGGGTTTGGCTCTGTGTCCCCACCCAAATTTCATCTTGAATTGTAATAATCCCCACATGTCATGGGAGGGACCCGGTGGGAGGTAACTGAATCACAGCAGTGAGTTTTTCCTGCCCTGCTCTCATGGTAGTGAATAAGTCTCACAAGATCTGATGGTTTTATAAAGGGTAGTTCCCTGCACACGCCTTCTTGCCTGCCACCATGTAAGACGTGACTTTGCTCTTCCTTCATCTTCTGCCATGATTGTGGGGCCTCCCCAGCCATATGGAACTGTGAGTCCATTAAACCTCTTTCCTTTATAAATTATCCAGTCTCGGGTATGTCTTTATTAAGCAGTATGAAAACAGACTAATACAGTACCTCAGTGTTGAGAAGCAGTGGTTATACCTAAGAAGCTGAGCTGCAAAACACTCAAAATACTAATGTTGAAGAAACAAAGTGCTTTTTTTTTTTTCTGAGCATTTTGCTCTGCTCTCCTCCAGTGAAGGAGAGGGCAACCGGCTCTTTGTTGTTCTCTGACACTTCCACCCTGCCCTGAAGTCAGGCGATCCAGTTTTGAAATGACCAGAAAGAGACTCTACTCAAAGGGCAGAACCAGCAAACAGACACCAGAAGTCTCCCAAAGAACAGGCAATGGAGTTCTGGGAGCACAGAGATGTTCTGTATCAGCTCTTCACATACAATAAAATTCCTTTTTCTCCTACCTGGTGAAACTCAGCTGTGAGCTCCTCTTCTACTTTGAAAGTCAAGTGAAACGGGGTGTTGATTCTGGACTCTACCTGGCCCTTGAGAGCTGAGGTAACAAGGCTCACAGCCCTCAAACAACTTGCAGGTAACTGAAAATGAAATGGCAACAAGAAAAATCAAAGTCCAACACATGCGAGGCAGGGTCGTGGTTGTCAAGTTGCTTTCCATCTCCTGAAAATAACAAGGTGCATTTATGATCTAATTTCTTTAGAACAAGCCAGAAAGGCCTGGCCTCCCAGGAGTCTCAATCCTTGGGAGCCTGAGGTGACCCACTGAGAAACTAGCCAGGCTTAGAAAGTCCCAGCATCCATGTTCTGGGTAAATGTGTATGTGGCTTAGAGAAAGACCCATGGCATACAGCAGTCACTGAATGGGGATTGCAGTCTGAGTCTCCTTGAGTGACTTAAATTCTATAGTTGAGGCCTCAAATTCTTGGGGGACAAACGATTATAAACAGTTTGTGCATGTGTGTCTGTATCTTTTTTAACTAAAAATGACCTTTTTGGGTTTTTTAAATTAATTACTAAAAGTAATACACAAGCACTGTAAAAAAAAAAAAAAAAAAAAGGAAGAAAGAAAGAAAGAAAGAAAAAAGTCATTCACAACCTCCCAAGGTGGAAGGTAAATGGGTACCTGAGAAAGACCCCAAGAAAGAGGCTCAGGATTGGACTAAGGATCACAAGGATGGAGGGAGGAGTTGGTGGGATTGGTGGGGGAGGAAATGAAAGACCCGGAAGCCAACAATGGAGCTGATCTGGGTAAAAGGGAGCCATGGAAAGTTGTGAGAGGAGGAGGGCCATGACCCCACATGGAAGGTACAGTCAGAGGAGACCTTCACACGTCTTTACAGATCAGCGCCACAACGTGTGCCTAGAGTAGGGACAGTCATGGAGGCCACTACCGAGGGTCAACTTCCATATGCACTACATACAATGTATCATTTCTACTTCTCACGTCTCATCACTCCACTTTTCAGAATGAAAACACTGAAGTTCAGTGAGGTTTCCCTGCACCTTGCTTGGGTTCATTCTGGCCACACCAGTTTGCCCACTTCCCAGGAGTTTTGCAATCCTGTTCTCATTGTCTGGAACACTCCCCTCAGACCTCCATGGGGCTCCCTCATTTCATTTCCATCTCAGGTCTGAAGAAGTTCCACTGCAAGAAAGGTATCCCTGCCTCTCTGTTTAAAACAGCTGCCCCACCCACCACCTTTGCTTTCTAGCCCCCCTGCCCTTTATTTAAGACAAACAGCCTTATACTCCTCTCTTCCAGCCTCTGGATCCGACTGGGATAACCTGTGGCCTTGGGTAGCGGGTAGCAATTTTCCCACCTGTCCCCAACCCCTGCCTTGTGCTGCTCCGGCCTCTATGTGGTGCTCAACTTTGACTCTGAGATCCTGGTCTTGCTTGGCCCTTACTGAACACTGCTAATGATATATGCAGTCATCGCTGAAAGAAGAATACATGCAGAATGGTGAATGGAAACCTTGCCTTAGCTTCTATAGCCTGCGGTGCCGAATGCTGAACCTGGGCAGTGTCCCAGCATCCCTCATTCTCGGGGGTTGGCGGGGAGGGAGGCTAGAAATGGCAACTAGAGGTGACTCAAGCTCTCTCAAAGGATGCGAGGTGGACTTCTATCAGCCCAGCGTGGAGACGGCCATGCCTCACAAAGACCAGGACAGGTGTGGCACAGGACAAAGAGCCCAGGTGAGAGGGGAGGAAGGAGCCTCTCCTGGGCCCCAGTGACAACTGGCCATCAGCTCTTTTCAGGGGGAGGAAGTGGAGATGGAGGAAACAAGGAATAAAGACTTTGCACGTAAAGGGACTTTGAGCAGGTGCCCAAGAGAAACAAAGGCAGAGGGCTTCCTGCACTAGCCACCCGATGCTGAGTGGGATCCACAGGGCTGGGAGAAAAGCATGACTTCTGAAGCTGAATGTCACCCCAGACCCAGCTGGGTCAAGAGCCGACAGCCTCCTGCCTGGGGTCCATGGGGCAGGGCTGGGTTGTGGCCTCAGGCTCAGGAGAGACAGGGTGCAGAGTCTGAGTGCAGAGCCACATGGAGGGCCCTGGCATCCTCAGTTAACCCTCTGTCATCTCCCTCAAGCCTTGAGTCAGGCCAAGGGGCCATCCACACTCAGTCAAGCAAGATTCCAAGGTTTGCCCCACTCTGTCCCTGGAACTCCATCTGCCTGGACCCTGTGTTTCATTCAGAGGCAACACGTGAGGGGTCTTGTCTGCCTGGAGGGGGCTGTGTAGACCTGGGTAAGCCAATCTCAGGACGAGGTATCTGAATCAAGTCGATTTTTGCAGCAGGTGGAAAAGACCCATTAGCTCCCAGGGCAGGGCAGGGACTGCTCTACAGGAGTCATGCCAGGTGCCAAATGTTCTCCTCTCCAGTGCAGACCTCCAGGAGCCGACAGATGAGAACCTGCATCTGCCCAGGAGGAAGCGCAGGCTCCTTGGTGTCCCAGGATGCCCAGGGTCCTCTGTGGCATTGTCCAGGGAAGTCCAAAGTATTCTGGGGAAATTGCCATGCCTGCATTTCATGCTCTCCACTCCCACTCCTGCCATGGGGTGTTTTCCTTCCATCTGATGCCCATGGGCTCCCTCAGTCCCCTGGGGATTCGATTTCATTTCTCTCAGCCTCTGAATTGTCTTGGCTTTAACCGGGGTACCACAGATGCCTGCTCAGCAGGAAGGCTGCCACATCACACATGATTCACAGGCTTCTGTGTCCACTTGGAGCTGCCGACTGAATGGGAGCCTGGGGGATCAGTTCCCTAAAACATCCCTGTCCTTCCCAGCTGAGGTGGTGCTGACTGCAGCATGAGGGCCCCTGAACCAACAGCGGTTGTTCCAGTTGTCAGGGACCATTCTGCACACAGACTGGCCTGCGTGCTGGGCCAGCCAGGTCTCCCCACAGCCGACACGTGGCCAATGATGCTTCGCTGAAGGTGTATGGGGTTCTCACCCCATATGTCTCTGTAGGGAATCGTTTCATTGCAAGACCTAATCACTGGGCCTTTGCTATATCTCAGATTAAAACTAAAAATTTAGCTGGAAGAGGCCTATAGAAAAGTACAGAGCGTATGCCTGAGAGTGTGTGTGTGTGTGCATGTGGGTGCATGCGTGTGCATGTGTGTGTGTGCACGCATGCGTGTGCGCGTGTGCATGTGTGTGTGTGCACGTGTGTGTACGTGCACACGCATGCATACACAGGCACTATGGGCTACATCATTGTGTCCCCCCAAAATTTCTTTTTATTTTTTTTTGAGACGGAGTCTCACTCTGTCACCCAGGCTGGAGTGCAGCGGCGCGATCTCACCTCACTGCAACCTCCACCTCCCAGGTTCAAGCGATTCTTCTGCCTCAGCCTCCAGCATAAGCTGGATTATAGGCGCCCGCAACCATGCCCGGCTTTTTTTTTTTTTTGTATTTTTAGGAGAGACGGGTTTCACCATGTTGGCCAGGCTGGTCTCGAACTCCTCACCTTAGGTGATCCACCTGCCTCAGCCTCCCAAAGTGCTGGGTGGCATGAGCCACTGCCCCTGGTCCCCCACAAAATTCTTATATTGAAGTCCTAACCCCCACCACCTCAATGTGACTGTATTTCAAAACAGGACCTTAAAAGCGGTAATTAAGATTAAACGAGGTAACTGGGCAACCCTAAAGCAATATTGACTGGCATCCTTATAAGAGGACATCAGGACACAGACACACACGGAGGAACATGTGAAGACACAGGCAGGAGATGGTCATCCACAGGTCAAGAAGAGAGCCTCAGAAGTTACCAACCCCGCCCACACCTGGATCCCAGACTTCCAGCTCCAGAGCTGTGAGAACAGAAATTCCTGTTGTTTAATCCACCCAGTCTATGGTAGTTTGTATAGCAGCCAGCACAGACAAACACAGCATGTGGGAAGTGTTAGTTTGAACCGTGTCCGTTCATGACCAGAGATAAATCAGTGTTAACTGCTTCTCCAACATGAACAAATCTTTTGGAGTCTGAGGAAGCCCTTTCCTAAGCCATCAACTCAAGGCACTCAGTAAGTAGCACCTCTAGGTTTTCATTACAAGAAGAAATTTTTCTCCTTTCTACATTGGACTCCTGAGTGGGGATATTCGTTTGTTTATTGGTGGGGTCGATGGGTAGCGGAAATAAAAGGGTGGTACACAAGAAACAGGTTCCATCTGAACAAAAAAGTAAGATTTTCCGTGAGCTTACTTTATTCCTAAGAAGGAGAGAAAGAAACACGAGATAGACAGAGGGAACTCTAAACCCATGTTCCAAATGCCAGCGGAAGCCTCAGAGAGGGAAGCAGCCAGAGCCTGGGCTCTGTGAAGCAAGAGCCCACTCGGTAGACAGCTCCTCCACTCTCTGCCTTCTGGGTTACATCGAGCCTCTTAGCAACTAATTGTGAGTGTCATGAAGGTTGTGTCCCGTTTCAGTGAGAGCCCCACGAAACATATTTTATGATCCAAACTTTGTACATGGAAAGTTTAATATTTTCCTGCTGTTTGTAACATCGCTGAATTTTTTACTATATGATTACATTTAATAAATGTATCAGAACAAATCAGAAACAGGCATTCTTTCCCCCTTTTTAAACAAATGAGGGTAAATTCTGTTAATCTGAAGACGACAAAACATGAAATCAATCTTATCTTATTTGTTCAAGGAGACCAATTAAAAATACAGAGATTGACCCACCAACCTAGAGGCACCGTGTCTTCGGGTGGCACTAATTTTATGCCTGTGACCTCCACCGTGCCCACAGGCGCAGAACCCGTACGTGAGGGGATCTGGGAGCATGGAGAGTCACTGCAACCTGTTTTGTGACAGCTGAGATCTGGGTTGGGTCTCCTGAATTCAGGATTCTGAGTCCAGGGGAGTGATGGCAGGTTGCCCCATCCTGCCGCATGCTTTGAGGGGACCCTGTCGCTGCTGCCCTGCACTCCCATGATTTATTTGCTGGACAGAGTGGGCAGGAGGGAGTCCCTTCATGGATTCTGTCACCGAATGCATACCAAGGTTCCCTCCATCTTAGGGACTACACTACCCATAGTGAACTATAGCCATGGCCCTGTCCTCATGGGAGAGATAGGCATTGGCCAGGTGGACAAATAAAATAGGTAATTAAAAATCTGTGGCACACATGTAATCCCAGCACTTTGAGATGCCGAGGCAGGTGGTTCAGGAGTTTGAGACCAGCCTGACCAACAACCCCGTTTCTACTAAAAATACAAAATTAGCCAGGTGTAGTGGTGCATGCCTGTAATCCCAGCTACTCAGGAGGCTGACACAGGAGAATTGCTTGAACCTGGGAGACAGAGACTGCAGTGAGCTGAGATCGCACCACTGCACTCCAGCCTGGGCAACAGAGCGAGACTCCATCTCAAAAAAAAAAAAAAAAGAAGAAAAAGAAAAAAATCCTTGGCAAATGCCAGAAAGGAAAAGATGGGGGCAAGGAGGCTCTGTAAGAAAACAAATAGCAAGAGAGACGTCCTCCAACCTGGATGCCAGAGATGGATTTCAGAGGGCTTGCTTAACTCGGAAACTTAAATAAGAGAATTCAGCCAATCTGGGAACGGGAGGATGCTTGTTCCAGCTGAGAGAGCAGCCTGTGCAAATGCCCTGAGGCATGAAGAGGCACAGAATGTCCAGGGCCTGGAAAGAAGGCTGGGCTGGAGGTGATGAGTGAGGGGGGAGGGGCCCAAAGAGAAGCCTTTGGGGGCTGACAGGGATCAAGTCACCCGGGGCCTCAGCAGCCATCTTGGGGATTTATTTTATTTTAGGTGAAATGTAAAGTTAAAAATAAATGCTAAGCTTTGGAATCAGATGATTTGTGATTTTAAAAGATGACTCCAGCTGCTGAGTGGGGCACAGACCACAGGTGGCAAGAGACAGAAAAAGAGAGAGAGAGAGAGAGAGAGAGAGAGGTGGACTAGCTGGGGGTGGGGATGGAGGCAGACAATGAAGGGCTTGCCGAGCGCTGAGAATAAAAGAGGCAGTTAGCACTGCAGCAGCCACCTACTTATTCACAGGCTGCTCACAAAACACAAGGGCAAATAAAAAACAAACAGAAGATTAAAAAATCAACAGAATCAAAACTGCAGAGGCAGCAGATATTGATATTAGCCTAATATGCCTAGAAAGAGATAATGCAAAGAAAACAATATTCAAAATGTCAATGGCCTAAAATGTTACAGAATCGTTAGTGACACAAATCCACATAGTTACCAACCTCAAATGAATCCAAACAGGAAAAATACAACCAAATTTATATTTATACATATTGTAGTGAAACCATAGGTCATGACAACAAAGAAAATATCTTAAAAGAAACAGAAAGAAAAAATAGACTGCCATGAAAAATTACTGGTAGATAGCTGATTCCTCAGCAACAAGGAAATCCAGATAAGCAAAACTTCAAAGTGTTAAGAGATAATAACTATCAACAATGAATTCTATACTGAACAATATGTAACTTTTCTACATTGAGATGAAACAGACAGATTCAGACAAAAACTACAGACCCACACTAAATGATGTTTAGAAGAAAGTCCTCCAGAAACCAGGAAATGACTACAGAGATGCAAGAAGGAATTGTGAGCAAAGAAATTGGGAAAAGGTGGTAACTCTAAAGAAAAAATGATCCCATATAATGATAAATATGATGGCTAATTTGTGGGATTAAAAACACAGTACTGGAGTAGTGGACAACAGTAATTTAGAGGGTGGGAGCCGATGATTAGTTAAAGCAATCTAAGCTCTTCTATTATTGGGAGAAAATAATGCTAATAATTAACTTTAGACTTTGCAAGTTAAATGTGCATGTTAAAATTGCTAGGGTGGCCACAAAATAAGCACAAGTAGAGTGAAAACCAGAAAAGGGAAAAATGGAAAGGGGAAAATAAACACCATAAAGCTGAAGGTTGTAAGTCCAAACAAGCAGAGATAAGACTCAACAAATAGAAAATAAGAGTAAGATGGAAAACATAAATTCAAATATATCAGCGATGACAATAATTACTTGAACTAAACAGATAAAATGAGATTATCAAGGTAGATTCAATTTCAAAGATAGACAAACATTGTTGATAAGACACATAAACACAATAACACAGAAAAGTTGAAACTGTAAGGATATAACAGGTAAATGCCAACCAAATGGAGGCTTTTGTCCTTATGTTAATGTTAGACAAAACACATTTTAAGGCATTGCTATTGATAAAGGGAGTCAACTACATAAAGATCAAAGACTCAATTCACTAGGAAAATATAACAATTTAAAACTTATAAACATCTAATAATGCAATGTCAACATAATGAGACTGAAATTGATAGAATTACAAAGAGTCACTGATACGGTTTGGGTTTGTGTCCCCACCCAAATCTCATGTTCAACTGGAGCAGGGGCCTGGTGGGAAGTGACTGGATCATGGGGTGGATTTCCCCCTTGTTGTTCTCACGATAATGAGTGAGTTCTCACGAGATCTGATCATTTAAAAGTGTGCGGCTCCTCCTGACTTGTCTCTCTCACTTCTGCTCTGCCATGGTAAGACATAATTGCTTCCCCTTCACCTTCCGCCACAGTTGTAAGTTTCCTGAGGACACTCACCCGTGCTTCCTGTACAGCCTGTGGAACTGAGTTAATCAAACCTTTTTTTTTTTCATAAATTATCCAGTCTTAGGTAGTTCTTTATAGCAGTATAAAAATGGATGGATACACTGACAAACCCACTCTCAACAGTGGGAGATTTCAGCACACATCTCTCAATAATTGATAGATCAGTCAGGTCAAAACCTCAGTAAGAATAGGGCATATTTGAAGAATGCCACTAAGAAGCTTGATCTATTGGTCACCTTTGAAACCCTGCATCCAATTGCAGAAGACATACTGCCTCTGAGGCACACATGGAAACTGACCAGCCTCTAGACCACAGAACAGGCCATAAAAAATTTTTTTGAAAAATGACACAGGCCGTTTTCTCTATGACGGAATTAATTGAAAAATATATATATATGTAGAACAGTAATTATAAAGATAATAACAACAAGAACTGTAACTAAAAAAAAAAAAAAGTCACTAGTGTACGGTGGTTACACTGCCTAGCCAAACAGCCTGGATTTGAATCTCAGCTCCGCCAACTCGGGAGCCGTGTGATCTTGGGCAACTTGCTTAAACTCCCAGTGTCCCATTTTTCACATACATAATATTGGGGTCAGAACAGTCCTTCTCTGTAGGGTCATTGTGAGAATTTATGTTAATGAATGTAAAGAGTGAAGACAGATACTTGACATAGAGTAAGAATTCTACAAATGTTGGCTATTTTTTTTTAACACCAGACATTAGAAAACTGAAAAATATAATCAACGAATTCATAGGTCAAATAAGTCACCATGGAGATTAAAATAAATTTAGAATCAATAAACTGAAAATCTTATATATCAAATCATGGTTGAGATAACCAATGCAGCATTTAAAAAGAAAATTTATCACTTTAAATGTTAATAATAGAAAAAGAAAAATGGAGAAAATAAGATAACATTCAAATTAAGATACTATAGGAGGAGCAGGAGAATAAACCCAAAGAAAGTAGAAGAAAATAAGTAATGGCCAGATATGGTGGCTCGCTCCTGTAATCCCAACATTTTGGGAGGCTGAAGCAGGAGGATGGTTTTAGCCCAGGAGTTTGAGACTAGCCTGGGCAACATAGTGAGACCCCCATTTCAACAAAAATTTTAAAAATTTGCTGGACATGATAGCACACACCTGTAATCCCAGCTCCCTGGGAGGCTGAGGTGGGGGGATCACTTGAGCCCAAGAGCTGTGATCACGCTACTGCACTCTAGCCTGGGTGACACAGTGAAACCTTGTCTCAGAAGAAAAGAAGTAATAAAGATAAAAATCAATGAAATAGAAAAACCAGATATAGTGGAGAGGATCAACAAAGCCAAAAGTTTATTATTTGAAAAAATATACAAAATAGATCAAGTGACAAGGTGGTTGTGGAAAACAAACAATATTAGAAATGGCAAAGGGGCGTAACTACCCATACAGCAGGGGTTAAAAAGAGCAAAGGGTATCATAGACTTTATGGTTGATAAATTTTAAAAATAAGAAGAAACGGACAAATTACTAAGAAAATAAAAATTAGCAAAAGTGACTCAAGAAGAACAGAAAACCTGAATAGCTTATAACCAGGAAAGAAACAGAACCAATCATTTCACATGTTCTTAGAAAGAAACCACAAGGTCTGTTTAGCCTTATAGTTATATTTGAAACAAATATTCAAGGAACAGATAATTCAATTCTATACAAACTCTTCCAGAGAACAGAAAAATAAGGAACACCACCAAGTCATTTAATGAGGGTGATGTAGCCTGGATATCCAAAATAGATTAAGGACACCCCTAGAAAAGAATAGCAGAGGCCAACCTCATTCATAATCACAGAGCAGAAAACCCTAAACAAATATCAGGAAACGAAATCAGCAGCTTTTTAAATACACACACATACATCATGACTGAGTTGTATATATCCTGAAACGCAAGATTTGTTAACATTAGAAAATCTGTTAATGTAAATTCACCACATTAACAGATTAAAGGGAAGAAAATGTGCAATCATCTCAATAAAATAAATGCAGATAAATAATTTCCATAAAATGACTATATTTAAATTTTAAAACAAATCAAATAAATCCAGATATGCACAAAACTGTTTATAAATGAAGAGTAAAACAGGCTTTTCCTTAACATAATAAAGAATATCTGCACAAGTCCCACATCAAATAATATCCTTAATGGTGAAATAGTAAACACATTTCTTTTAAAGTCAAGGATAAAATACAGGTGCCTGTTATGAACCACTTCCTTTAACCACTGCATTGGAAGTTCTTGCCACTTCTATAATATAGACAAAGAAACAAATGTAAATGATTGGAAAGGAAGAACCAAAGCTATCGTTTTTCTCAGATGATAGGACTATCTTCATAGGAAACCCAAAAGAACTACAAACAGATCGTTAGAATTAATGTAGCAATTTAACTAGGTTGTTGATTATAAGATAAACATACAAAATTAAACTCCATTTCTATACACCAGCTTTACAGTATTAGAAAATATTTTTAAAACTACCACACACATTATAATAGATATCTGCTCAGCTGCTATTTTTTGGGAACTGTCTTAGCACCTACAGAGATGGGGCGTCCGCCGGCACGCTCATGACACGTTCATGGCTGAGTTGGAAAGGACTCTGACTCAACTGAGATGGGGATTCAGCATTTGATCTGAGAAACACCATCTCAGAGTGTGGCTGGAAAAGAGATGCTATAAATTCCATAGCAATGGACAGTCACAAATGCAGAGAAGAGCAAGAATGGGCAGACACCAAGAGGGGCAAAGGCTGAGACTATGGGTCCCGAGAGAGACCCCCTAGCATGAAGTCAGGGACTCCAGACCCCTTTCCAGTCCCTGGTTCTCATGAGAGCTAAATTCCAGAACTTTCTCTCTCTCTCTCTCTCTCCACCCCCCCACCTCTTCCTCCTTAAGATTGATTCTTCGTTCTTGCTGGAGAAAGTTTATAATTGAGCTCTTTTACTTGCATCCCAAATGATCTTAACTAAGATGATCACAAATTCAGAAGTCAACTTGTAAAACTTCATCTCCCCGCCACCAACCTTCTGGTTTCCTTGCTGGGATATGGGGTGAATCCTTCTGGATTGAACTGGCTCAAGGGAGAGTAAAATGAGAAAGTTAAACAACATACAGTGGATCCAAAATTTGGCAAATTGGCCCAGGATCTATGCCAGTTCTGTCCATTATTCTCTCATATGTCTGGCTGCTATCCATTCCTTATGAAATTTATAATCGCCTTGTTTATGCCCTTAAAAATGTTGGGCTGAGACCCTCAAAGGAATGCTGCCAAATAAAATGGATTATCCCTGGGTCATTTTAGCAATCTCTCTTTTCCTTATCAGTGATGAGGGTCAGTTTTACTGCTGGCTACTCTCCCCCTCTAATTTGCCTGACAAGATAGGACCTGCTAACCTAGGACCCTCACAAAGATGACATATGGACTTTCTCACCAGGGAGCGATTTTTTCCAGTAACCACAAATTAACATCAAAAGACGGAGGATTGTTTAAAAGCCATGGACTTATGTTAAATGAGGGTTAAGTGTAGAACATTCATTAACATGGAACCCAGAGGGCCAGGGAAGAAAGTTACCACCTGCCAAAAAAGGGGACAAGGTCCTGAATTAGGGATAATAGCCTTAGTTTGGAAGGCCTGTAGAACCTTTGCCTCTGCGTTTTAGTAGATTTGGAGAAATAACATCTCACTTCTGGCCTTGTTCGTCCTTCCATGGTAAAACTCTAAGGATAATAACTCCTACTCACAGTACTATTGGAGGATTAAAGGTGACAACATCTATATATGTCCCTAGTGCTTCTTCATAGCAGGGACTCAAGAGAATGTCAGGGAGCCAAAAATGCATTTTCTTTTTTTTTTTTTTTTTCAAAAAATAAGAGCTGATTCCTCTAATCTTGGAGCAAGGTTCTTTCAAAGTTGAATCATTTATAACCACAAGGTGATTTTTATTGTGCTGTCTTTGTAAATCCCTGTAGCCAAATAGGTTAGGGTCAGCAGAATGCTCAGAAAATAACAGCAGAGGAGAGGGGAAGCCTAGGCTTTAATCCAGAGCCCCAGAACTTTGGGATTTTTCTTGAAGGCTCTCGACCCTTCCAGAAAAAGAGATCTCTGACCAATAAAATAAAAAGAAAGGGAGTTGGTCAGAAACCAGCTGATGCCCTGGAAAAATGAGACTCTTGAGCAAAGAGTTTGGCTGATAAAGTTGTCATGGTAACCACTGAGAAGGCCCTTCTACTAGGGGGCCATATTGACACTTGGACCCCAGACAGATCCTTCTTGGGAGGTTTGCCAGATCCAGCCTTGGACCCTCTGAGTATGGACCATGCTTGAACTTCTTCCACCCTACCCACAAGTCACTTGGCATTATGATGAAGCTCAGCTCAACCCTGTCCTGCCCATAAACGCAATCCCAGCCAGCTGGACTCAACTATTCATGACCCAAGCACCAGCCAGAATTTTTCATGGTTCTGCTTCTTAAGAAATTGTATAGGGAGCAAAAGGGCCTCTGCCACATCAGATCTAAGTCAGGCTGACCTACTGGTCTGTAGTGAAACGTACATGTCTCAGGGGTTGCTGTGAGAAGCTAAGTATTTAAACAAACACCATCTATGTTACTCCAGGGAATAGTAAGTCTACAGCATCCAGGTTGGAGGGGAGACCCCCGAATGACTGTCTCTGCTCGCACCAGTCTGCTGCTTGCCTGGGGTCCACTTTGCCTGGAGGACTGTTCCAGATGAGCTTTGAGTCCCCCCGAGGGCTGGGCAGGAGCCCACTGTGCTCTTGGATTTTTCAATCTATTTTTTTTTTTTCATAGTTCTTCTGGATCTTCCTTGGTCCCTGGCCCCTGAGTGGTCTTAGCTGTCGACATTCACAATCTCTCTGCCCTTCCTCTACAGCCCACAGAAACCAGGAGCCACATGGAACAAGCAGGAACAGAGGCTACAGGCTCCTTCAGGAGTGGAGTAAGGGCTTGAGCTGCAGCACGTGGGCTTTGCAACATCTCTTTGTGATTCCCAGAGATCTGTTTTGTTTATTTCAGGCCTTGGCTCTGTTCCAAGGGTTGGTTGATGCCAGATAAATGAGGTGGTGTTGAATGTCCCTGAGGAGTTAGTCCCGGGACAAAGTCTACTGAATAAGCAGAGGGCTCTGCCTCACATCACTTTCTGAAAAAATTTACAAACACTTGCAATTGCTTCAGCGTTCCCTATGCAATCATTAAATATAATCGCTCAGTCACTGCCCGGCTGGATTACATCTCCAAGCAGCAAAGAGCAGCTCTGCGTCTAATGTGAAAGGAGGGATCAGTACATGTTTGCTGATAACCTTATCACTGTGCTGGGTTGCAAAGCTTTTTTGAGACTTCACTGCACTCCAATTTTGTAGATTTTTTTTTTTTCACTCTGCTTTGGCCGTTTCTGTTCTTCTTCGTGAAATTCTGGAACGCACTGAGGAGAAACAGGGCAGCTGGGGGCAGAGATGAGAAGGCTCTCCACTAATGCGGGAAGACATAAAGTCCTGCTGTGGAGACTGGCCCTGAGGGCACGGTGACGCAGGAGTGGCACCTTCTGGTGTTGGTTTCAAAGGAGCCAAGATGGAGGGCACAGGCCCTGGCCATGGGCATCTGGGCTTAGGTAACACAAGGGCCAGGAGACACCGCAGGAGGTCTTTGTGAAGAATGTGACTGTGCAGGGCCAAGGCCAGCAGCTGGGCTTGAGCTCCAGCTCTCCCCAGTGGAGGGGCAGTGGAGACCCTGTGTTGTGTTCAGGTCCCAGGCCTGTAGACCCCCATGCTTTGTTGTCAACAACGGCTGAGAAAGTGGCTTTCCTCCATGGTCCAAAGCCACATCCAAGGAACCCCAATCAGGCAGCTCCCATGTGTGTCTAATGGGTCCTGGTGGCAGAGGGGGAGAAGGCAAAGAAGGAAAGAGTTCAGATCTTTCAGTGTGATCTGTTACTACCTCCAGCAAAAGGGAAGGGAAGGAGAATCCAGTTTTATTGAATATCTACCATGTTCTGAGCCTTAAGAGAGAAGGAAACTGAGGCTCCCAGTGGTAAAGTCCAAGATCACAGAGCCCTGACCATGAGATTCCAACCATACCAAAGCCAGCAGCTCCCCTTCCATGACAAGGGACCTGTCCCATCTCTCAGAATGCGCCCTCTCCAGAAATGCAAGATCCAGGGCTGTTTCCCCTATTATTCTCTCAGAGGAGTTTAGAAATTCAATCTAAGTTTGCTTAAATATGGAGAAAACAGGCAATGTGAAAGTAGAACTAAATATCAACAGTCTGAAGAACTTAGTTGACCCCACCCAATCCTTAAAGCGAGAAAGTGGGAAACGAAGCGAAGCTGCCAGGCCTGCCTCACGTGACTAATCAGAGCCAGCAGAGTTCGGCTCTCAGGCAGCGTTCCCACAAGGGCAGGTGAAGGGTTTTCATCACGTTCAAATGAGGCCAGTTTGATTCTCCCCTTACATGCGAAGATTAGAGACTGAAATGCAGAACATGTGTAAGGATGAAGCACTGGCCACTGGGAATGTCACAGCTGCATGCCAAGAGCAGAGCTCTGCCAACTCCTGTTCCAGCCTCTCCTCGACTCACCAAAGGGGATTGGGGTGAGTAATTTAACCAAATCCCACCTCACTTCTCTCGGCTGTACAACAGGGGGAAATAGCAGGAAATCTCAGACCGACTAATAGGAAAAGAAGGGTCTGGTCCTGGTGGTTGACTTCCACCACCATGGGAAGGTCCACCCCAACTAACGCTAACCACTGGGCAGCTCAGCAAGGCATGTCTATAGATACCCAGAAACTGAGGCTTGGGAAGTGAGGACCTACCCAAATTCACATAGTTGGAAAGTTACAAGTTAGAGCCAAACTGTGCTCATCCCATTAAAGAGGACTCTGCAATTTTCTGAAGCAGAGAGGGCAGAAGCCAGCACAACTCAATTTGTATATGGCAGAGTGGTTTGGAGCATGAGCTTTGGACATAGTCTCTGGGTTTAAGACATGGCTCTCAACTTCATACTGAGTGGGCAAAAGCTGAAACTATTCCCCTTGAGAACCAGAGCAAGACAAGGATGCCACTTTCACCACTCATATTCAGCACAGTACTGGAAATCCTAGCCAGGGCAATCAGGCAAGAGAAAGAAATAAAAGGCATCCAAATAGAAAGGGCAGAAGTCAAATTATCTCTGTTTGCAGATGACATAATTCTAGATATATAAAACCTTATAGTATCTACCCAAAAGCTCTCAGAGCTGATAAACAACTTCAGTAAAGTTTCAGGATAGAAAATTGATGTACAAAAATCAGTAGCTTCTATACACCAGCAACATCCAAACTGACAGCCAAATCAGAAAGGCAATTCTATTCACAATTGCCACAAAAAGAATAAAATACCTAGGAATTCAGCTAACCAGGAAGGTGAAAGATCTCTACAATGAGAATTACAAAACACTGCTCAAAGAAATCAGAGATGACACAAACAATTGGAAAAACATCCCATGCTAATGGACTGAAATAATTGATAGTGTTAAAATGGCCATATTGCCCAAAGCAATTTACAGATTCAATGCTATTCCTATCAAACTACCAATGACATTCTTCACAGAATTAGAAAAAACAAAACTATTTTAAAATTCATACAGAACCAAAAAGAGCCTGAATAGCTAAGGCAATCTTAAGCCAAATGAACAAAGCTGAAGGCATCACATTATTTAACTTCAAATGATAATACAAGGCTACAGTAACTAAAGCAGCATGGTACTGCTACAAAAACAGACACATAGACCAATGGAACAGAATAGAGAGCCCAGAAATAAGGCCACACACCTCTGATCACCTGATCTTCGACAATAATGACAAAAACAAGAAATGAGGAGAAGACTCTCTATTCAATAAATGGTGCTGAAAGGACTGGCTAGCCAAATGCAGAAGATTGGAACTGGACCCGTTCCTTACAGCATATACAAAAATTAACTCAAGATGGATTAAAGATTTAAATATAAAACCTAAAACTATAAAAACCCTGGAAGATAACTTAGGAAATACCAGTCTGGACATAGGCCTTGGCACAGATTTCATGACAAAGATGCCAAAGCAATTGCAAAAAACAAAAAAATTGACCAATGAGACCTAATTACATGAAAGAGCATTTGCACAGCAAAAGAAACTATCAACAGAGTAAACAGACAACCTACAGAATGGGAGAAAATATTTGCCAACTATGCATCCAACAGAGGTCTAATATCCAGAAGGAACTTAAAACGATTAACAAGTGAAAACCAAACAATTCTGTTAAAAAGTGGGCAAAGGACATGAACAGACACTTTTCGAAGGAGACATACATGCAGTTAACAAGCATATGAAAAAATGCTCAACATCACTAATCATTAGAGAAATGCAAATTAAAATCACAATGAGATACCATCTCACACCAGTCAGAATGGCTATTGTTAAAAAGTCAAAAAAATAACAGATGTTGGCAAGGTTGCAGAGAAAAGGGAACACTTACACACCGCTGGTGGGAATGTAAATTGGTTCAGCCACTGTGAAAAGCAGTTTGGTAATTTATCAATGAACTTAAAACAGAATTATCATTGGACCTAGAAATCTCATTATTGGTTGTACGCCCAAAGAAATATAAATCATTCTACCATTAAGACACATGCACGTGTATGTTCATGGCAGCACTACTTACAATAGCAAAGACATAAAATCAGCCTAAATGCCCATCAATAATAGACTGGATAAAGAAAATGTGGTACAGATACACCATGGAATTCTACACTGCCATAAAAAGGAATGAGATCGTGTCCTTTGCAGCAACAAGGATGGAGCTGGAGGCCATTATCCTAAGCGAACTAACACAGAAACAGAAAACCAAATACTGCATTCTCACTTCCAAGTGGAAGCTAAACATTGAGTACACACAGACAGAAAGAAGGGAACAACAGACACTGGGGTCTCCTTGAGGATGGAGGGTGGGAGGAGGGTGAGGATAAAAAACTACCTATTGAGTACTACGCTATTACCTGGGTGAAAAAATTAGCTGTACACCAAACCCCCATAACACACAATTAACCTATATGACAAACCTGCAAATGTAACCCTGCAAAAGAATAAAAGTTTGAAAAAAAAAAAAAAAGCATGAGGCCTGGCGCCGTGGCTCATGCCTCTAATCCCAGCACTTTGGGAGGCTGAGGCGGGTGGATCACTTGTGGTCAGGAATTCAAGACTAGCCTGGCCAATATAGTGAAACCCTGTCTCTACTATAAACACAAAAATTAGCTGGGTGTGGTGGTACGTGCCACCTACTTGGGAGGCTGAGCCAGGAGAATCGCCTGAGCCTGGGAAGTGGAGGTTGAGGTGAGCCAAGATCATGCCACTGCACTGCAGCCTAGGCAACAGTTTCAAAAACAAACAAACAAAAAAATGCATGGCTCTGCCACTTTTTAGCACTTAAACTTTGGCAAATTATTTAATCTTTCTGGCCTCAGTTTCCTTCCTGGGTAAAGTAAGACTAATAATAGTATTCACTTAATTTGAGAATTAGTTAAGTTACTCCATGTAAAGCACTACTAAAGGTATCTACACATATAGGATGTGCTTATGACTGTTAACAAAACAAATAAAATGCAAAGAGACCCTGCAGCCACAGGCCAGGACATACCTGGGTCCAGGGCCCTAAATATGCTGTGTCTGCTATGGCAAAAAGCTGCCTTTTTATCAGCACAGAGAATCCGTAGGAAGGTCAGGTTTGGGGTATCAGAAGCACTAAGCCCTATGGAGTTTAGTACCTCATCTTTAGGAGGTAAGGATTTCCTAACACTAAGAGGCTTGTAAAGCTGCAATAGGACCTGTGTGCAAATGCAAAGAGTAAGGGGGTCTCATTCACCCAGTGACTTCTGCTCATTCCATACAGCAAAGCTGAACTGAGCCTGTTTGGGGAGCTTCCCCAAGTGCTCCGGGGGTGGCTTCCCACTCTCCTCCTCTGGACGTAGCTTCACCATATCAACATGGGCTCTAGGGTCAGCTAAATCAGCCTTCAAAACCCCTGGTGGGATTTGGGTCCACCCAACTGCTCTGAGCCTCAATTTTCTCTTTTTCCTTCCTTCCTTCCTTTCCTTCCTTTCCTTCCTTCCTTCCTTCTTTCCTTCCTTCCTTCCCTCCCTCCCTTCCTTCCCTTTCCCTTCCTTCCTTCCTTCCTCCCTCCCTCCCTTCCTTCCCTTTCCCTCCCTCCCTTCCTTCCTTCCCTCCCTCCCTCCCTCCCTTCCCTTTCCCTTCCTTCCCTTTCTTTTCTTTCCCTTCCTTCCTTCTTTTTCTCTCTTTCCCTTCCTTCCTTCTTTTTCTATCTTCTCTTTCTTTCTTTTCATTCCTTCCTTCCTTCCTTTTCTTTTCCTTCTTTCCTTTTCTTTCTTTCTGTTCCTTCTTTCTTTCTTCTCTTTTCTTTCTTCTTTTCCTTCCTCCCTTCCCTTCCTTCCTTCCTTCCTTTCTCTCTTTCTCTCTCTCTCTCTCTCTCCCTCCCTCTCCCTCCCTCCCCCTCTCTCTCTCTCTCTCTCTCTCTGTCTTCTTTCTTTTCCTTCCTTCCTTCTTTTATGTTTTCAAGGTCATACTCTGTCACCCAGGCTGGAGTCCAGTGGCGTGATCTTGGCTCACTGCAACCTCCACCTCTAGGGTTCAAGCAATTCTTGTGCCTCAGCCTCCCAAGTAGCCAGGATTACACCACCATGCCCAGCTAATTTTTGTATTTTTTTTTTTTTAGTAGAGATGGTGTTTCACCATGTTGACTGGTCTTGAACTCCTGACCCCAAGTGATCCACCTGCCTCAGTCTCCCAAAGTGCTGGGATTACAGGTGTGAGCCATGGGGCCTGGCCACATCAGTTTTCTTACCTATAAATTGAAGATAACCAAAGTAGCCACCTCATAGGATTATGATTTGGTTCCTAACTGTTTAAAATTGTAATATCCTCTTGAGGAATAGTCCCCTTGGTCATTATGAAATGATGTTACTTATTCTGGGCAATATTCTTTGCTCTGAAATCAACTTTGTCTGATATTAACATAGTCCAGCTTTCTTTTGACTAGCATTAACATAGTGCATCTTTTCCCATCCATTTATTTTTAACCTACTTATACTTTTCTATTTGAAGTGGGTTTTTTGTAGGCATATAATTTGGTCTTGTTTTTTTATCCAGTCTGACAATTTCTGCCTTTGAATTCGGATATTTACATTTTAAGTGTTTATTAATATAGTCAGGTTTAAATATACCATTTTGCCATTTGTTTTCTATCTGAACAATCTTTTCATTCTTCCATACTTCTTCTTTTCCTACCTTATACATCTTTAATTTATCACAGTCTACTTTCAAATAATAGCAAATGACTTCACATATAGTCTAAGGACCTTACAATAGTGTACTTTCTTTTCTCCTCTCCTGGCCTTTATGCTATTGTCATGCATTCTATTTTTACGGATGTTATAAATCTCACACTACATTGTTATTATTTTTGTCTAAGCAGTCAGTTATCTTTTAAAGATATTTAAGTACTAAAAACATCATGTATTTATCCATATAATTACTACTTTTGGTGCTTTTCATGTCTTTGTATAAATCTATATTTCTATCTGGTATCATTTTCCTTCTGCCTGAAGAATTTTATTTAATATTTTTTATGATAAAGATCTGTTGGTGATAAATTCTCTCAAGTTTTGCAAGTCTGAAAAAATCTTTTTTATACCTTTGCTTTGGAAACATAATTTTGTTGCATGTAGAATTTTAGATTGATTTTCTTCTCTTTCAGTACTTTAAAGATGCCATTCTACTGTCTCCTTACTTGCCTTGTTTCTAATGAGAAATCTGTTGTCATCTTTATCTTGGTTTTTTACACATAATGATACAGGAGATAGAAATAAATTATTTAGGCAGATAGTGAGGGCAAATGAGTCCTCAGCAGAACTTCCCTTCTAACAAAAAGCAGCCCCAGAAATAATTTTTTTCTAACGAAGAGCAGCCTGAAAGATGGCGCCGCAAACATAGATAAGGAAGCTGGAAGCTTGCACGGGGACGTCGGCAGCTGTCCAGTGACGTCCAGTGTCTTGCAAACTGTTTAGCATACATATATTGTCCATTTTTTGATTGTTTCAGTCAGGAGAGTATATCTGCTGCCTGTTGCTGCATCTTGATCAGAAGTCTGCTAATGCTGAAACCTCAGGGCCTTGCAATTCCACGCACAGTGTACATACAGTACGGTGCTCCTCACATTACCTGGCTTCCTGGGAACATGTACCTACTACACTGTTCTGCACATAAAGAAAATTTAGCAATACTTAGCAATGATTCTTAATCAGCAGTCATTGGGGCTATGAGGTGCTTGCATGAATATGAATTATGAAAATTCCAACCAGTATTGTTCATTTAATGATCATATTGTGGACAATTTTTCTTTCTTGTGTAAAATCTCATTTCTCCCAGGTTTTATGCACAAAAACGAACAGATTATACCACAAAGGTAAAGATAGTTAGAAAAATTAGAACTCAGAAACAAAGGAATTAAAAGACTAAAATATGATTTAATTCCAGAGTTTCCCTTCTTTTTGTACTCTGCATGCATCTACCTCACTGCTAAGAATGTTCTTTAAGTAACAGAATATTACTCTTGCAACATTCAATCCAAAGAAAGCACAATTGCCAAGGTTCCTGTAGAAATAGCTAGTTTAAGACTTTCTCGTGATTTCCTAACACAGAGTGATAATGTTATTAAAATTGACCACCAAGTGTTATGGAAACATCAATTTGTGGAGAGAAAGAATCCTGGAATCCAAAGGTTTCCACAGAGCAGTTCAAGAGCAACAGTGCTGGGACCATGAATTCTCAGTGAGGCCAAATGTGAGGGGCTGCTGTGTGCACTCATTCCTCCCAGATCCAAGATAAACCAAGCAGTTAGAAACAACTGATCACTTTCTGTGTCAATGCTCAGGAGACATTTGAAGGCCTTTATCTCTTTCCCACTTTCAAATACAAATCTTAAGTCTCAAGGGCCAAATTAATAACATTCCACTGAAAACTAAATTATCATATTTTGGTCTCAACAGAAGCCAGATTTGGGTTTCTAGCAGGGCTGGAAAATCTATTCCCCGGAAACTCCAGCTTCTTTTGATCACCACAGACACACTCTGATGACCTGCAGCTCTCAACTATATATAGCAACACCCTTTCTGTTTGATCAGTGAGTCTGGGCTGTGTTTTGCAAACAATAGGCTACAACACATGAGCAGGTCATGAAATCAATTTACTGTATCATGACTCGCTTTTTAAAAAAATGACACAAAATAAGAAAATATGAGAGCACCTCACAATAGTAAGGCCAGTACTGTTTCATAAAATTTCTTTTTTCAGTTTCACATATGTGTGTTTGTAAATACTGGGTTGTAAAGATTTGTAAAGGAAAGCACACCATTTACTTCACGTTAAGGTCAAAAGAATTGGAAAACCACTGGTCTAGAAACTAATCAAGCATTCCGTGTTCAGCTGCTGGTGGGAGTGGAAATTGGTTTAACCTGTACTGACAATACCACTCATCATTTAACTCAGGGGTATCCAACCTTTTGGCTTCCCTAGGCTACACTGGAAGAAGAATTGTCTTGGGCCACACATAAAACACACAAACACTAATGATAGCTGACGAGCTAATTTTAAAAATTGCAAAAAAAGTCTCAAATGTTTTAAGAAAGTTTATGAATTTGTATTGGGCCACATTCAAAGCCATACTGGGCTGCATAAGGCCTGAGGGCCACGGGTTGGACAGGCTTGATTTATTTTTTTATTTTATTTTTTTCTTATACTTTAAGTTCTAGGGTACATGTGCACAACGTGCACGTTTGTTACATAGGTATGTGTACATGTGCCATGTTGGTGTGCTGCACCCATTAACCCGTCATTTACATTAGGTGTATCTCCTAATGCTATCCCTCCCCACTCCCCCCACCCCATGACAGGCCCCGGTGTGTGATGTTCCCCTTCCTGTGTCCAAGTGTTCTCATTGTTCAATTGCCACCTATGAGTGAGAACATGTGGTGTTTGGTTTTTTGTCCTTGTGATAGTTTGCTGAAAATGATGGTTTGCAGCTTCATTCATGTCCCTGCAAAGGACATGAATGCATCCTTTTTTATGGCTGCATAGTATTCCATGGTGTATATGTGCCACATTTTTTCAATCCAGTCTATCATTGATGGACATTTGGGTTGGTTCCAAGTCTTTGCTATTGTGAATAGTGCCACAATAAACCTATGTGTGCATGTGTCTTTATAGCAGCATGATTTATAATCCTTTGGGTATATACCCTGTAATGGGATGGCTGGGTCAAATGGTATTTCTAGTTCTAAATCCATGAGGAATCGCCACACTGTCTTCCAAAATGGTTGAACTAGTTTACAGTCCCACCAACAGTGTAAAAGTGTTCTTATTTCTCCACATCCTCTCCAGCACCTGTTGTTTCCTGACTTTTCAATGATCACCATTCTAACTGGTGTGAGATGGTATCTCATTGTGGTTTTGATTTGCATTTCTCTGTTGGCCAGTGATGATGAGCATTTTTTCATATGTCTGTTGGCTGCATACATATCTTCTTTTGAGAAGTGTCTGTTCATATCCTTCATCCACTTTTTGATGGGGTTGTTTTTTTCTTGTAAATTTGTTTGAGTTCTTTGTAGATTCTGGATAGTAGCCCTTTGTCAGATGAGTAGATTGCAAAAATTTTCTCCCATTCTGTAGGTTATCTGTTCACTCTGATGGTAGTTTCTTTTGCTGTGCCAAAGCTCTTTAGTTTAATTGGATCCCATTTGTCAATTTTGGCTTTTGTTGCCATTGCTTTTGGTGTTTTAGACATGAAGAACTTGCCCATGCCTATGTCCTGAATGGTATTGTCTAGGTTTTCTTCTAGGCTTTTTATGGTTTTAGGTCTAACATTTAAGTCTTTAATCCATCTTGAATTAATTTTTGTATAAGGTGTAAGGAAGGGATCCAGTTTCAGCTTTCTACATATGGCTAGCCAGTTTTCCCAGCACCATTTATTAAATAGGGAATCCTTTCCCCATTTCTTGTTTTTGTCAAGTTTGTCAAAGATCAAATAGTTGTAGATGTGTGGTATTATTTCTGAGGGCTCTGTTCTGTTCCATTGGTCTATATCTCTGTTTTGGTACCAGTACCATGCTGTTTTGATTACTGTAGCCTTATAATATAGTTTGAGGTCAGGTAGCGTGATGCCTCTAGCTTTGTTCTTTTGGGTTAGGATTGTCTTGGCAATGCGGGCTCTTTTTTGATTCCATATGAACTTTAAAGTAGTTTTTTCCAATTCTGTGAAGAAAGTCATTGGTAGTTTGATGGGGATGGCATTGAATCTATAAATTACCTTGGGCAGTATGGCCATTTTCACGATATTGATTCTTCCTATCCATGAACATGAAATGTTTTTCCATTTGTTTGTGTCCTCTTTTATTTCACTGAGCAGTGGTTTGTAGTTCTCCTTGAAGAGGTCCTTTACATCCCTCGTAAGTTGGATTCCTAGGTATTTTATTCTCTTTGAAGCAACTGTGAATGGGAGTTCACTCATGATTTGGCTCTTTGTTTTTCTCCTATTGGTGTATAAGAATGCTTGTGAGTTTTGCACATTGATTTTGTATCCTGCCTCTCAGACCACAGTGCAATCAAACTAGAACTCAGGATTAAGAAACTCACTCAAAACCGCTCAACTACATAGAAACTGAACAACCCACTCCTGAATGACTACTGGGTACATAACGAAATGAAGGCAGAAATAAAGATGTTCTTTGGAACCAATGAGAACAAAGACACAACATACCAGAATCTCTGGGACACATTTAAAGCAGTGTGTAGAGGGAAATTTATACCACTAAATGCCCACAAGAGAAAGCAGGAAAGATCTAAAATTGACTCCCTAACATCACAATTAAAAGAACTAGAGAAGCAAGAGCAAACACATTCAAAAGCTAGCAGAAGGCAAGAAATAACTAAGATCAGGCAGAACTGAAGCAGATAGAGACACAAAAAAACCCTTCAAAAAAATCAATGAATCCAGGAGCTGGTTTTTTGAAAATATAAACAAAATTGATAGACTGCTAGCAAGACTAAAAAAGAAGAAGAGAGAGAAGAATCAAATAGACACAATCAAAATGATAAAGGAGACATCACCACTGACCCCACAGAAATACAAATTACCATCACAGAATACTAGAAACACCTCTATGCAAATAAACTAGAAAATCTAGAAGAAATGGATGAATTCCTGGACACATACACCCTCCCAAGACTAAACCAGGAAGAAGTTGAATCCCTGAATAGACCAATAACAGCCTCTGAAATTGAGGCAATAATTAATAGTCTACCAACCAAAAAAAGTCGAGGACCAGACAGATTCACAGCCAAATTCTACCAGAGGTACAAGGAGGAGTTGGTATCATTCCTTCTGAAACTATTCCAATGACTAGAAAAAGAAGGAATCCTCACTAACTCATTTTATGAGGCCAGCATCATCCTGATACCAAAGCCTGGCAGAGACACAACAAAAAAACAGAATTTTAGACCAATATCCCTGATGAACATCAATGTGAAAATCCTCAATAAAATACTGGCAAACCGAATCCAGCAGCACATCAAAAAGCTTATCCACCATGATCAAGTGGGCCTCATCCCTGGGATGCAAGGCTGGTTCAACATATGCAAATCAATAAATGTAATCCAGCATATAAACAGAACCCAAGACAAAAACCACATGATCATCTCAATAGATGCAGAAAAGGCCTTCGACAAAATTCAACAGCCCTTCATGCTAAAAACTCTCAATAAATTAGGTATTGATGGGACGTATCTCAAAATAATAAGAGCTATTTATGACAAACCCACAGCCAATATCATACTGAATGGGCAAAAACTGGAAGCATTCCCTTTGAAAACTGGCACAAGATAAGGATGCCCTCTCTCACTACTCCTATTCAACATAGTGGTGGAAGTTCTGGCCAGGGCAATCAGGCAGAAGAAAGAAAGAAAGGGTATTCAAGTAGGAAAAGAGAAAGTCAAATTGTCCCTGTTTGCAGATGACATGGTGGTATATTTAGAAAACCCCATCATCTCAGCCCAAAATCTCCTTAAGCTGATAAGCAACTTCCGCAAAGTCTCAGGATACAAAATCAAGGCTTGATTTAAATACTTCATTCCCAAAAAGCAATCCCAGGTATGCACAAAAATAAGTTAGGTACCAAGGTACTAGAATGTTTTCTATAGTGTTGTTTATAATAGTGGAGCAATCTGACATAAGCTGAGGAATTGATTGAATGCATTATGGTACACCTACAAGATAAATGGCACCAGCTATGAAAATTTTACTTCAAAGTAAGGTTGTAGTAAAGAGTTGAAGCAATATCCATATAAAGTCCTAAGTGAATTAGGGGGATTATAACATTTAAAATACATACACACACTGCACAGAAAGAATATACTACAGACAGTAAGAATCATCTTTGAGAAGCATAATTTGGGGATATATTTACTTTTTTGTGCTTTTTTTTTTCTCAAAAATTTCTACAATGGATATACATTACTTTTGGAATTGATAAAAAGAATGCAATAAATGTGATTTCAAATAGACTTTGCTCAGCCAAGAAGCTGCCCTCCACAGATGATGCTCATTTTAGGCAATAGCAACAAACACTGAAGTCAGCAGTTAGAGGAAAAGGATTTCACAGGGCCCTATGTCTAGAGTAGCGGCAAAAATTAAGTGCAAGATGCACCCATATCTTGGTAAATTGTACAATAATTTCTCATGCCCCTCTCTTCTCAAGTCCCCATCTCCTAAACTAGACACACTAACACAAAAATTTGTCCCCAACAAATGAGCTGTCAAGATGGGTTGTTCAGGCTTTAGAGCTAATGAATGTCATCATTGCTGTCATTATGAGTAGTCTGTAGGCAACAGTGTTCTTTCTCCCTCCAAAAGTAACAATAAAATCATGTTTTGTTTTGTTTTTTTAAGTGTTCAGGGTAAAAAAAAATAATAAAGCAAGAAAAGATCAAGGGGGCCAAGTTTTGCGGATTAATTCCAAGTTTTAAGGGTAAGAAAGAAAACAGATACACAGGACTTTCTTTTCTTTTCCTGCCTTCCTTCCTCTTCCTTCCTTCCTTCCTTCCTCTTTCTTTCTCTTTCTTCCTTTTCTTTCTTTCCTTCTTTCTTTTTCTTTCTCTTTCTTTCTTTCTTCCTCTTTCTCTTTCTTCTTCCTTCCTTTCTTCCTCTTTCTCTTTTTTCTTCCTCTTTCTTTCTCTTTCTTCTTCCTTCCTTTCTTCCTTTTCTTTCTTTCTTCTTTCTTTCTTTTCCTTTTTATTCTTCCTTCCTTTCTTTCTTTCCTTTCTTCCTTTTCTTTCTTTCTTTTCTTTCTTTTTCATTCATTCATTCATTCATTCATTCATTCAATGTCTCTGCACATCGGTCTATCTGTCCATCTGTCTGTCAGCTGGTCATCACTCAGTCCACAGCTACCTCCTGAATATTCTACACAACAGTCAGATTTAGGCTGTAGTGATCAAGGACTTGGTTCCTGCCCTCACTGCCCTCATGGTCTAGCCTCAGTTTACTCATTTTTAAAATGGAAGTAAGTGAGAATAGCTGACATGAAGTGTCCATATGTGCCAAGCACCATGCTGCAGTGCTGCAGGCTGAGCCTCCATGTACTCCATGAGCTGCACCATGTGGTGCTGGGGCCTGAAGGCACCACAGAGTGCCTGCTGCAGTCAGCTGTGCAGACAGGCTCAGGGCCTTCTCTAGGTCTGGCTCCCACTTTTTCCCTTTATTCCTTTCCTCCCATGCCTGTCATGGTGTCCCTCAGTGCACCACAGACTCCCACACCCTCATCCTGCGTTCAGGTTCCCCTGCCTGGCAGGTCCTCCAGTCCCACCTGGAAGGCTCTTGCTCATTCCTTAAGTTGCTCAAGTGGCACTGCTTGGGGACCCTCCAGAGTTCACACTGAGTACTCCGAGCCCCTGCAGCTGCATAGGGTCTGCCTTGTCGTGCTGGGCTCTGCAGCCACCTGTCTACCTTGTACAATGGCAAGCAAAAGAGACCATGTGGTATGTCTTTTCTCCAAATCCCCAGCCTGGGCACATCAAGGAAACATCAGCTCCTACTCCTGGAGTCCATGTGTTAAGCATTTTATGCTCTTTGTCTCATAGAATTTAACTCCCACAACCTCTACAAGGGAAGGCTTGTTATCTCCATATTATGTATGGAAAAACTGAGGCATAGGGTGGGAATAACTGGCCCAAAGTCATGCCCAGGATTACTGGCTTCAAAGGCAGTAAATGTGTGTTGAAATACATTTTTTTGAAGCAAGATGTGCCTAGTCCTACAAGCCACAAAAAGAGATGGTCTTCAGTTTCCTCTCAGTAGCCCCCAGACTCAAGTCCACACTTCACTCCCAGGGAGTTCCAGCCTGAAGAAGATGCAGCGTGTGTGCATATGAGCTTAAAACAATTAGAAGATGCTCATTCTTTTCTTTCAACAAATATTTGTGCCTCTACAAATATCTCCATGCTAGGTGTCAAGTGGATTGGGAGTGGGGAGGAGAAGGGAAGGAACAAAAATGGAAATCAGGGCCATGATATTGTGATCTAATAAGAAATGTACATTTTGTTTCATCCCTGGTTCGTGGCACAGAGCTCCTAAAACATTTGTAATTTCCTGAGTGACAGGGATGCTAGAAGCATCCTTTGTTCTAAATTTGCTCTTTGACCCCGGTTCCTGACACAGAGTTCCTAAACCTCTTGGAATTTCCTGGGTGCTGGAGCATCTTTCGTTCTAATGAGGCAACTCCTAGTGGGCTACTACTGGACAGCTTCTGGATGGGGGCTGGTCATCAGAAATGCCAAGCCATGGTTAGAAGCTCAGAGCTTTTATCGCCCTCCCTGAAACCCCTGCCATCCTCCAGGAAGGTCAGAGGAGCTAGAGATTGAGTTAATAACTGATCATGCCTATGTGATGGAACCTCTATAAAAATCCCTAAAATAGTTCGAGAACAGCCTGACCAACATGGTAAAACCCCATCTCTACTAAAAGTACAAAAATTAGCTGGGCATGGTGGCACATGCCTTAATCCCAGCTACTCAGGAGGCTGAAGCAGGAGAATTGCTTTAACCCAGGAGGCGGAGATTGCAGCGAACCGAGATTGCACCATTGCACTCCAGCCTGGGCAACACAGAGAGACTCCATCTCCAAAAAAAAAAAAAAAAAAAAATCCCTAAAATATGTGGTTCAGAGAGCTTCCAGGGTTACTGAACACATCCTCATGCCAAGCAGAGCAGTGCACACCACCTCCAGAGGGACAGAAGCTCCTATGCTCAGAACCCTTCTGGACCTCAACCAATGTATCTCTTTATCTGGCTGTTTATCTGTATCCTTAATTATTTCCAGTAAACATTTAAGTGTTTCCCTGAGTACTGTGAGCTGTTGTAGCAAATTATTGAACCTAAGGAGAGGGTCATGGGAACTCCTGATTTATAGACAAGTGAGGCAAAAGTGTGGGTAGACCACGGTATGACTCACACCTGTAACTCCAGCACTTTGGGAGGGTGTGATGGGAGGATGACTTGAGGCCAGGAGTTTGAAACCAGTCTGGGCAACATAGTGAGATCCTCATCTCAACAAAAAATAAATTAGCCGGTGTAGTGGTATGTGCCTGTAGTCCTAGCTATTTGGGAGGCTGACGAAGGAGGATTGCTTGAACCCGGGAGTTCAAGGCTACAGTGAGCTGTGATTGTGCCACTACACTTCAGCTTGTGTGACAGTGAGACCCTGTTTCAATAATAATAATAACAGTGCAGGTAACCCAGAGAAGCATTATTGGTGACTAGCATCCAAAGTTGGGGGAAGACTTATGGAACTGAGGCCTTAATCTGTGGAGTCTGCATGCACTCCAGGTAGTCGTTCTCAGAATAAATTAAATTGTAGAGCAGGTTTCCCCAGTCCCCAGGCCACGGACTGGTACCAGACTATGGCCTGTTAGGAACCAGGCCACACAGCAAGAGGTGAGTGGTGGGAGCGAGCATGACCGCCTGAGCTCCACCTCCTGTCAGTTCAGCGGCATCATGAGATTCTCCATTGTGAACTGTGCACGTGAGGGATCTAGGCTGCACGCTCCTTATGAGAATCGAAAGCCTGAGGATCTGAGGCAGAACAGTTTCATCCCAAAAACATCTCCCCTACCCCGCACCCCCCACCCCCAAAACCATCCGTGGAAAAATTGTCTTCCGCAAAACCAGTCCTTGGTGCCAAAAAGGTTGGGAGGCCACTGTTGTAGAGCACCCCATTGGTGTCCACAGAGAACTAGAGAACCGGTTGTTATGGAAAAGCCACACGTCTGGTGTCAGAAATACTGTGAGCAGAGGACACAGCATTTGCCTTCTAGGGCCCTCTGCCCCAGGCTGCTCAGGAGCTCCGGGACGCAGAGCTCTGTGAGGCAGCGTGCCCGGGCAGCTGGCATTCCAGCATGGACTGCGTCTTCTCTAACAGCGTGGGGCCATTTCCGCACTGCTGGGTGGTCCTCGGCAGCACGGGTGAACATGACAGGCTGGATCACTGGAGAGCAGGCAAGGGTGGTTGTTCCGGGTGGCACTGCCAGGGCTCAGCATGGACCCAGGGGAAATATGGCCTCCCAGAATGAGCACTGAGGCCAGGACGAAAGGACGAGGGTTAGGATGACAGGGGCACAGGAGGGTCTCTGGGCAGAGGCTATGAAGGCCTGGGGTTGAGATACCCCTGGGCCTGCCTGTCTGTGAACTGTGAGAAAGGGAATGAGCCACGGGAGCCCAGAGGACCAGGAGCCTGTAGGGGGTTCTGAGCGAGCACTCAGGCTGAGTCACCTGTCAAGGCCACAGTGTCTGGGCTCAGGGCCCCCAGCAGTGCCCCAACCCCCCACTGTGTGGGCTGCCCCTGCCTGCGGGGCCACTTCAGGTCGTACCCCCGCCTGCTGACCTAACTTTCTTACTCTACTCCCGAATCCCTGGGCTGTGTTCCCTGCTGCTCCCAGCCTGCGGATTGAAGGGACAGCCACCTCCTGGAGACACAGGTAGAAACCAGCCCCCTGGCAGGGCCCTCCTTAGCTAAGGATAGTCACATCGTGCCATTGTCTCAGCTGCCTTGGAGGACCTCAGCTCCTGGCCAGCTGCACCCTAGGCCAGCTATTATTTTATTCTCCATTCCCTTTCTTTTCCATGTGGACCCCACACAACATCACCATAGGAAGGAAGCAGACATGTCCCACCCCCAACCATCATCAGGGACACATCTTCACTCAGCCGCCTAAAAGAAATGATCACACTGGCTTTCAGGTGGACAAACACCATGGATCGCATGGGAGAGGCCCTCAGGCTCTGCCCGCACCTCTGTCTCTTATGAAGGCTCAGCCCCTCTTCACCGTTGCCCCTCTGTGCGGTCCGTTAGCTCCATACGGACGGCAGGGAATCGGCTTTCCGGAAACTCATCCTTTCCCTTTTATTTTCTACAGCTGCCCTTGACTTGCCCTTGACCCATTCTCTACTGAGAATGGGTCTTCGTCTTCCCCTTCACGTTCAGAGGTGCTGTTTTTAAGCAAATATTCGATGAAGTTCAGCATTAAATTCAGACCAAAGACCAACAGGGGCTCCCTCTTTCCATTCTCCTCTGGGGGTGTGATCTGGAGTTCCAGTAGCTGCCACATCTGGCCTGCATTCGAATGAAGTGCACAGTTGATCCTGCAGTTCTGCCGTGCCACCGCGTCACAGGTCCACAGCCTCATGCTACATGTCCTGCCCTCAGACACCCAACTTGGGTTCACTTTGTCATGGGCTCTGGACCCTCACATGGGTGTGGACACCTGTGGAGACCTGCAGAGCCCTGCAGGGCCTCTGTTCTCATGGTTGCACACAGATCCAGCTGCCGTCAGAGTCCCCCTCAACTCCCTCAAATACTAACATTGGGATTACTCACACCTTGTGCTTCTCACTGCACAATCCAGTCTGAGACTGGGGCTGGGGACACACCAGGAAGTCTCTGAATGCTCTGCCTCCTGTGTCCTCACCCAGGGTGAGGGAAACCCTCGGGGTAATTTCCTGTGTTCTCCCAAGGGATTAAAACATTGGAGCAGAGCTTTGATCATCTGAACCTTCAGTGACCCTTTCCCATACTGTCCACTACTACCTTTGCCCCACCAAGTTTCATGATGTTTATTGCGTGCCTCCATGGGCCAGGCAAGCATTTTACAAACATGTTCTCTATCAGTCCTGGCAGCATCATATGAGGGAGACACACAAGACTACGAGGCTGGTCAGGAAGGAACCCAGAGTCATGGGCAGTTGGGATTTCTATTCGACTCTGAAGCATGTTCTCTGCCCGCCCCACAGTGCTCCCCCAGGGTGGGTTGTATCGTGGGGACCCACAGGGGCTGCAGGCCTTGGGGCTCACCATGCCTCCAGTGCACTCGCGGCAGTCCTGCAGGCAGCGGATGTTCTCCCAGGTGCTGTAGGCCTTCAGCCCCGCCACCAGAGCCTGCAGTGAGTGACTGTTGACCAGCTCCTTTCCCTGGAAGACATCCTCATCCACGAGGGCCCCGGCATACCTGCGGGACAAAGCAGAGACGTGTGATGGAAGTGGCGGTACACCCAGCACATGTGTGAAGGAGCATTATCTGTGAAGTGCTATAATGCTATTTGAGGAAAGAATATGATGTCAATGATGCATATTTTAAACTGTAGATAGTCACTAAAAAATAACATTTAAGACACTACCTGCGGAATACTAAAAATTATTCAATTAGTCAACGAAACACAGGAGCAGAGGGAAAAGGGAACAAATAACATATGGGATAAATAGAGAAAAAGTTGCAGGATAATATTCTAAAACTCTATGTTTGTTGATAGCTACATTAGGTGCAAATGGTTTAAACAGTACTATTTAATTTGGAGATTGTCAGACATGATTTTTAAAAAATCAAGATTCAACTAGATGCTTTATACAAGAAAGCCACTCAAAATACAAAGACAAATAGGTCAAAAGAAATATAAGAAAAAAATTTATACCTGCAAACACTAACCACAGGAATAGCAGAGGCTTGTGGGCATCTGATGTAGACCTCAAGGTTAAACCTGCTTCTCCAAAGTCTACCAAAGTCTTCATGGGTCTGTCAAAACTGTCACCCTGCACCATGACTGTACCTGCAACCATGAGTCTCCACCACATCGCTCTCCCATTGGAAAACCTCTCCTTTGCTTTCTTTTCAAGTTTACTTTTCTTCCAATCCATTTATAGGCCTCACTACTCACGCTGACATCTGTCTAGGCACTCCTTGACTCCGCACAAAGTGGCCCCTAGGCTCAACTCTCCTCTTATTTTGGTCTACACACATACGATCATGTTCCAAATTATTTTCTTTTATCCACACACACAAAAAAGTTTCACATGCCTCTTGTATTTGTAACTTTGTAATTCCACTTCCCTTGGAAATTCTGTACCTTACAACAATAAACTATACCTCAATTCCACTCCCCCATTCACTTTGCTACTGTTGAGATTTTATATATAAAGATATGTATACATCTTATATATATAGATACAGATCCTCTGCATGTGTTATAAACCCCATGGCTATTTTTGCTTTAAACAACTTATCTTCTTCCCTAATCAACAATATTGAGAAATAATATATTACAATGATGCATTCATTCAAAGTGCACCACTTGAAGAGTTTTGACAACCGTACACACATCCATGAGAATAGCATCACAATCAAGCTACAGAACAAAATGCCTCATGTCTTTTTGCAGTCCATTCCTTTCTTTACTCCCACCCCAAGGCAACCACTGATCTGTTCTTTGACACTATAGATGAGACGTGTTTTAAGTAAACTGAATTGCAGAGTATGTGTTGTCTTGCTTCTTTCAATCAGCATGCTGTTTTGAAATTCATCCACATTACAATATGTATTTATAGTTGTTCCGTTTTATTGCTAGTAGTACTCTAGTCTATGTAATGCACTCATCACATTCATTTATGCATTCACTTGTTGATGAACATTTTGGTTGTTTCCAGTTTGGGACTATTGCAAATAAAACTGTTAGGAAAATTCACGTACAATTCTTAGAGAAAATACATGTCTTCATTTATCTTGAGAAAATATATTGAAGTGAAATGGCTCAGTCATATGGTAGATGCATTTCAAACTTTTTAAGAACCTGCCAAATAATTTTTCCAAAGTAGTTATGCAATTTTACACTCCTCCCAGCGGTGTATAATAATTATAGTTGTTCTACATTCCTGCCAACAATTGGTCTTTACAGTCTTTTTAATGTTAGTCATTCTAGTGTATATGTAATGGTATCTCCTTATGGTTTGAATTTGCATCTGTAAAATGGAGATATAATTTCCTATTTCATAGGGTTGTCGGGAAAACTGAGGCTCAACTGAGGTAAACCTACCTAAGTCAAGGTCCCATATGTGTTAGGGTTGAGCTAGGATTTAAACCCAGGCCTCTCTATTCCTAAATAGCATGCTCTTTTCATTATAAACAATGTTCCTGTCAGTGCCCTGAGCAAGTTTTTGGCATTTTCATCTATGCTATATTATCATCACCCATGCTCCAGGCTGTGACATTAACAAAACGTATACATGATTCCCCATTGATCTCTCCAATCACACACACCCCCACCTCTCCCCATTCCCCAGGGGTGGAAATAGGTGGGAAATAAGAAACAAATAGTCTTTAAGAAATGGATTGTGAGAGACCCCAGCCAAGCTTCCAGCTGCCAGATGGAGAGGTGCACCAGTGGCTCTTATTCTTTGTTGTACCCTTATATTTGTTTAACCAAGGAGTCTGAGAAGTCTTCCATGTTCAGTGTGTTTTAGAGTACAGGAGGAGCATGTCTTAAGAAAATCTGATATGAGAAACCCATGGTGACCCAAAACATAAATTAGGAAATAGGGATTCTGGAGGCAAAATTATTTCTCATTTCTAAACGTGTTTATTTAATAGGTGATGTCTCAAGAAATGCAAGGTATTTGTTTATGGATTACATCCATTCAAAGAACAGATTAAACAAAGTGTTAGAACTGTATTAGTCTGTTTTCACACTGCTAATAAAGACATACCTGAGACTGGGTAATTTATAAAGCAAACAGGTTTAACAGACTCACAGTTTCACATAGCTGGGGAGGCCTCACAATCATGGTGGAAGGCAAAAGGTACGTTTTACATGATGGCAGGCAAGAGAGAGAGTGAAAGCCAAGTGAAAGGGGAAACCCCTTGTAAAACAATCAGATCTCATGAGACTTATTCACTACCACAAGAAGAGTACAGGGGAAACTGCCCACATCATTCAATTAGCTCCCACTGAGTCCCTCCCACAACACATGGAATTATGGGAGCTACAATTCAAGATGAGATTTGGGTGGGGACACAGCCAAAACATATCATTCCACACCTGGCCCCTCCTCCCAAATCTCATGTCCTCACATTTCAAAAGCAATCATCCCTTCCCAACAGTCCCCCAAAGTCTTAAGTCACTTCAGCATTAACTCAAAAGTTTACAGTCCAAAGTCTCATCTGAGACAAAGTAAGTCAAAGCAAGTCCCTTCTGCCTATGAGCCTGTAAAATCAAAAGCAAGTTAGTTACTTCCTAGATACAATGGTGGTACAGGCACTGGGTAAATACAGCTGTTCCAAATGGGAGAAATTGGCCAAAACAAAGGGCTACAGGTGCCCTGTAAGTTCAAAATCCAGTGGGGTGACCAAATCTTAAAGCCCCAAAATGATCTCCTTTGACTCTTTGTCTCACATCCAAGTCACACTGATGCAAGAGGTGGGTTCCCATGGTCTTGGGCAGCTCTGCTCCTCTGGATTTGCAGGGTACAGCTCCCCACCCCAGTTACTTTCACAAGTTGGTGGTGAGTGCAGCAAGTGCATGGTGCAAGCTGTCAGTGGATCTACCATTATGGGGTCTGGAGGACACAGCTGTACTAGGCAGTACCCCAGTGGGGACTCTGTGTGGGGACTTAAACCCCACATTTCCCTTCCACATTACCCTAGCAAAGGTTCTCCATGAGGAGCCCCGCGCCTGCAGCAAACTTATGCCTGGACATCCAGGCATTTCCATACATTCTCTGAAATCTAGGCAGAGGTTTCCAAACCTCAATTCTTGACTTCTGTGCACCTGCAGGCTCAACGCCACATGGAAGGTACTACCCCCTTTAGAGGGGCTTGTACCTCTAAAGCCATGGCTCCAGCTGTACCTTTGCCCCTTTGAGCCTGAAGCAGCTGGGATGCAGGGCACAAAGTCCCTAGGCTGCACACAGCAGGAAGACCCTGGGCCTGGCCCATGAAACCATTTTTTCCTCCTAGGCCTCCCAACTTGTGATGGGAGGGGCTGCTGCAAAGGTCTCCGACATGCTCTGGAGACATTTTCCCCATTGTCTTGGGGATTAGCATTTGGTTCCCATTACTTATGCAAATTTCTGCAGCAGGCTTGAATTTCTCCTCAGAAAATGGGTTTTTCTTTTCTATTGCATCTTCAGGATGCAAATTTTCTGAGCATTTATACTCTGTTTCCCTTTTAAAACAGAATGCTTTTAACAGCACCCAAGTCATCTCTTGAATGCCTTGCTGCCTAGAAATTTCTTCCACCAGATACCCTAAATCATCTCCCTCAATTTCAAAGTTCCACATATCTCTAGGGCTGGGGCAAAATGCCACCAGTCTCTTCACTAAAACATAGAAAGAGTCACCTTTACTCCAGTTCCCAACAAATTCTTCATCTCCATCTGAGTCCACCTCAGCCTGGATTTCATTGTCCATATCATTATCACCATTTTGGTCAAAGCCCTTTTAACAAGTCTCTAGGAAGTTCCAAACTTTTCCCCATTTTCCTTTCTTCCTCTGAGCCCTCCAAACTGTTCCAAACTCTGCCTGTTACCCAGTTCTAAAGTCACTGGCTACGTTTACAGCAGCACAACACTCTCCTGGGACCAATTTACTCTATTAGTCCGTTTTCACACCACTGATAAAGACATACACAAGACTAGGTAATTTATAAAGAAAAACAGTTTTAATGGACTCACAGTTCCATGTGGCTGGGGAGGCCTCAAAATCATAGCAGAATGTGAAAAGCACGTCTTACACTGTGGCAGGCAAGAAGACAATGGGAGACAAATGAAAGGGGTTTCCCCTTATAAAACCGTCAGATCTCATGACACTTATTCACTACCATGAGAACAGTATGGAGGAAACTGGCCCCATGATTCAATTATCTCCCACTGGGTCCCTCCCACAACACGTGGGAATTATGGGAGCTACAGTTCAAAATGAGATTTGGGTGGGGACACAGCCAAACAATATCAAGAACACGCCATCATGGTAAGATTCATGAGAAATACCGCAATATATCTAAAACCAAAAAGTCAATGAGATGGCAAGATTCTATTTATAAAAGTTTATTTTGTATAAAAAGACCAAACTAGACTTTTTGGCAATAAGCTATTAGAATCATATTTTTAAAAGTCTAGTGCAAAAATGGCAGGGATGAGTAACGTCCAAGGTGCTTAACTATCCTGAACTTCATTTTTTAACAGAGAAGACTGGTGAATTTCTGCAGACTATGAAGGGTTATTACACTCATTCATTTATTCAACAAATATTCACAAAGTCTAACTTTGTGCAAGGCATCATTTCAGCTGCTGTTGTAACATTAATCAAAAAAACAGAGAGAAAAATCTCTGTCCTGTTGATTTGTCTTGAGACATTAAATGAGTTACTACACATGAAATCTTAGGACAGTGCCTGGTAAATGGCAAGCATTTGAATATGTGTTAGCTATTTTCTTAATTTTACCATTACAGGTATTGGGTAAATGGAGATTGCCCAAGAGAACAAGTGAATCCAGTTGAAAGACAGCAGCAGGGACAATGCTGTGGCCCCTCCTTCCCTGAGATGCATCCTGGACTGTGTGAGCTGCCCATTTGGCCTGGAATAAAGAGGAGAGGCAGACCCTAAAATACTCACTTTGGCTGGTGCACTGAAAATACTGATGTTTAAAAATTGTTAACCATTTTCTAAGCTAGGAAATTCGTCCCTGTAGCAAATCCCACTAGATGATTCCAAAGGGAGATATCAGCTCCCAGCTTCCTTGGCCAGTTACCTCATGGACCCTTCAGAAATGTATGTTTCAAAGATGATCAAATGATTTAAAAGCAAAGCTCCAAGCAACCCCACAGGCAGGTGTGATGTAGTTACACAAGGCAATTTCATTTTGTAGGTGAATTAACCTGTGCAGAGACAGACACTACTAGGTGTGATGATGCCAAATTAAGGATCCACAACTTCTGTGCTCACAGAATTTATAATCACAAACCAAAAGTAACAGTGCAATGACAAGACGGGCCCAGGCTGCTGCTCCAGGAAGCTTATATGGGGGCTCCTTATTCCAGAAGGGGCTCTGGGAGAGTGTCTTAGGGAAGTTGGCAGCCTCAACTGGGTCTCAAAAGATAAGCATTAACTTATCAGGTGAGCGAAGCGAGAGTGTGAGGGGAAAGAGGTCTGTAAGAAAGGTCACAGCAGGAGCATAGGACAGGTGTGGAGTCCTCAGTAGAGGACAGAGAGGTGGGGGTGGGGTGGAGGTGGGAAGGCCCGGCAGGTGGAAGGCACCCCAGGGCCACATGTGGGAGCTTGAGTTCGCCCCATGATTTGCTTTGGCTCAGTGTCCCCACCCAAATCTCATCTTGAATTGAATTGTAATCCCCATGTGTTGGGGGCGGGGCCTGGCGAGAGGTGATTGAATCATGGGGGTGGACTTCCCCCTGGCTGTTTTTGTGATAGTGAGTTCTCACGAGATCTGGTTGGTTAAAGGCGTGTGACACTTCCCCCTTTGCTCCTTCTCTCTCCTGCTGCCATATGAAAAAGGTGATTGCTTCCCCTTTGCCTTCCACCATGATTGTAAGTTTCCTGAGGCCTTCCTGTCATGCTTCCTGTTAGGCCTGTGGAACTATGAGTCAATTAAACCTCTTTTCTTCATAAATTACCCAATCTGAGGTAGCTCTTTGTGGCAGCAAAAGAACAAACTAATATAACCCAGTACAGAAGATGCTGGGAGGCCCCAGGAGGGCGGCAGCTGGCAAGTAGGAATTTAGATTTCATTTCAGGTAGAGGGCTGGTGATTCCTGGAGAACGGATTTGAAGAGGACCAGGCTGAATGGGGAGGGAGTGTGCAACCAGGCATGGTCGGGGAGACATGACAGGGAAAGAAGGCTTTGAGTAATTTCAATGTAGGAGGAAAAATCATCACAATGTGGTAATTGGTGGGATGGAAGGATAGAAAGTTTGAGGGTCCTGGGGGGGATGGCAATAGCAGCTAACATTTATCAGGCATTTATTATCCTCCAGACCCTAATCTAAGCATGTTCAAATATTCACTCATTCAATTCTTCTAATAACCCTCTAAGTCAGGTATTATTATTCCTATTTTATAGATGGGGAAACTGAGGCACAGCATGTCAGCAGCCTTCTCAAAGTTATACAATTAGCGAATGGCAAGATCAGGATTAGGACCCCAAAAGTAGGGTCACAGAGGGCCTGCTCCTTGCTGCCACACTGGAGCATGTATGATATGCCGGACCCTGTCTTAAGCCCATTTCATGTGTTAAGTTATTTAATCCCTTGACAACCCAAAGTAGGTACAGAAATACCTCATTTAATTGCATTTTGTAGATATTGCACTTTTTAAAACTTGAGCCTTGTGGCAACCCTGCACTGAGCAAGTCTATCAGAGCCCTTTCTCTAACAGGACATATTCACTTTGTGTCTTTGTGACGTTTTGGTAATTCTCACAATATTTCAAACTTTTTCATCATCATTATATCTGTTATGGTGATCTGTCATCAGTGATCTTTGATGTTACTATTGTAATTGTTTTGGAGCATCCAAAACAATTAATAAGACAGTGAACTTAACTGGTAAATATTGTGTGTTCTGACTGCTCCACTGACCTTCCATTCTCCCATCTCTCTCCCTCTCCTCAGGCCTCTCTATTCTCTGAGACACAACTATGTTGAAATTAGGCCAGTAACCCTAGAGTGGCCTCTGAGTGTTCAAGTGAAAGGAAGAGTTATATGTCTTTCTAGATCAAAAGCTAGAAATGCTTTAAAAAAAAAAAAAAAAGAAAGAAAGCTAGAAGCCCAGTGAGGAAGGCATGTTGAAAACTGAGAAAGACTGAAAGTTAGGCCTCTCGTGCCAAAGAGTTGGCCAAGAATGCAAAGGAAAAGTTCTTGAAGAAAATCAAAAGTGCTACTCCAGTGAACACACAAATGATAAGAAAGCAAAATAGACTTTTGCTGATCTGGAGAAAGTTTTAGTGGTCTGGATGGAAGATCACACCAATCACAACATTCCCTTAAGCCAAAGCCTAATCCAGAACAAGGTCATAACTCTTTTCAACTCTACAAAGGCTTAGAGAAGTGAGGAAGCTACAGAAGGAAAGTTTGAGGCTAAATTGGTTCTTGAATTTTAAAGAAAGACACCATCTCTATAGCATAAAATTGCAAGGTGAAGTAGCAAGTCCCGATGTAGAAGCTAGTTAAGTAGCAAGTTATCCAGAAGATCCAGCTAAAATCAGTGATTATGGTAGCTACACTCAACAACATATTTTCAGCGTAGATGAAACAGCCTTGGAAGACGTTTCCATCTAGGACTTTCATCAGTACCTGCTTTAAAACTTCAAAGAACAGACAGAATCTCTTGTTAGGAGCTAATGCAGCCGATGGCTTTCAGTTGAAGCCAATGCTCATTTATTATTTCAAAAATCCTCAGGCCGTCAAGAATTATACTGAATTTACTCTGCCTGTGCTCTAGAAATGAAATAACAGCACCTGGTTGATAGCACATCTGTTTACAGCATAGTTTACTGAATATTTTAAGCCTGTTGTTGAGAACTAATGCTCAGAAATAAGGATTCCTTTCAAAATGTTACTGCTCATTGACAATGCACCTGGTCACTTAGAAGCTCTGAGGGAGATGTACAAGGAGATACATGTCATTTTCATGCCTGTTAACACAACAACCATTCTCCAGCCCATGGATCAAGGGGCAATTTTGACTTTCAAATCTCGTTATTTATTAAATACATTTTATAAGGCTATGGCTGTCATCGATAGTGATTCTTCTTATGAACGTGGGTAAAATGAAAACCTTCCTCACCATTCTAAGGGCCATTAAGAACATTTGTGATTCATGGGAGGAGGCCAAAATACCAACATTAGCAGAAGTTTGGAAGAAGTTGATGTTCCAACCCTCATGGATGACTCTGAGGGGTTCAAGACTTCAGTGGAGAAAGTCACTGCAGATATGGTGGAAACAGCTAGAGAATGAGAATTAGAAGTGGAGTCTGAAGATGTGACTGAATTGCTGCAATCTCATAATAAAACTTTCACAGATGAGGAGTTGCTTCTTATGAATGAGCAAAGAAAGTGGTTTCTTGAGACAGAATCTACTCCTGGTGAAAATGCTGTGAACATTGTTGAAATAACAAAAGAGGATTTAAAATGTCATGTAAACTTAGTTGAAAAAGCAGCAGCAAGGTTTGAAAGGATTGGCTCCAATTTTGGAAAAAAATTCCGCCGTGGGTAAAATGCTACCAAATGGCATCAGATGCTACAGAAAAATGTTTCATGAAAGGAAGAGTCAATTGTGGCAGCAAACTTCATTGTCATCTTACGGTACTGCCATAGCCACCCCAGTCTTCAGCAATTACCAACTTGATCAGTCAGCAGCCATCAACATCAAGTCAAGACCCTCCACCAGCAAAAAGATTAACTCACTGAAGGCTTAAATGCTCATTAGCATTTTTTAGCATAAAGTATTTTTAACAAGGGTATGTATATGTTTTAGACATAATGCTGTTGCACACTTAATAGGTTGTAGTACAGTGTAAATATAACTTTTACATACACTGGGAAACAAAAAAATTATGACTTATGTTATTGTGATATTCACTTTATTGCAGTGGTCTAGAACCAAACCTGCAATGTCTCTGAGGTAAATCTGTACTGACATTCATGCTCTGTTTCTCTTTCTTTCTTTCTTTCTTTTTTTTTGAGATGGAGTCTCACTCTTGTCACCCAGGCTGGATGACAATGGTGAGTTCTCGGCTCACTGCAACCTCTGACTCCTGAGTGCAAGCAATTCTCCTGCCTCAGCCTCCTGAGTAGCTGGGATTACAGGCCCCCACCACCACGCCCAGCTAATTTTTTTGTATGTTTAGTAGGGATAGGGTTTTACCATGTTGGCCAGGTTGGTCTCGAACTTCTGCCCTCGGCCTCCCAAAGTGCTGAAATTACAGGCATATGCCACCGCACCAGGCCTCCCGTTCTGTTTCTAATGAGGGAATGCACATCCAGAAAATTTAAGTAATTGCTCATAAGGATGGTAAGTGGAGAGACTGGGATTTGAACTCAGGATAGTCTGGAAACTGTCCATGTCCTGCTCACCTAACTCCAGACCTGTACACTTAAAGATGTATACTCTCCTTGCACTTGAGTAGGATCAAATGCATTGAATAAACATCTAACCAGTCAAACCTCCACTTACCCAGACCCTGAACCTTGAAACCAATGGACTGGAAGCCTACATTCATGGAAAGTTAGGAGATGGGCCCTATATCAAGATGTGACACCCTTAGTAGAGAAAAAAAAGAAAAAGAAAAAGAAAAGATGTGTGTTGCAGGGAGGTAGTTAGCATAAAATTTTGTTATGTTTCAACCAGTTTTATGAAGCTATTTCCTTACAAGTTGGAAAACAGGTAGCAGGGACAGTAAACTAGGAACAAACTAGAAAACCAAAATATTGTCACAGAATGTGCCAAATTTTTCCTGGGCTTGTGTTAAAATAAAGGCAGCCTCTTTCCCCTAATTGGGACACTGCCTTCCTGGGGATTCCTATGACCAGATTTTCCATGAGTCAACCCCCTACTGTGATGCGGGGAGACAGGGAATGAAAGAAGCAGGAAGGAAGGAAAGAAGCTGCAGATATACAATGGGGACAATGAGCTAGGCCAGAGACCATGGAGGGTGCAAGGAGGCCCAAGTCAAGAAATTTAGAAAGTCCTTGGGGGCAATTAGACTGACAGCTGGTGAAGGCAAGTGTCGATCTGTCGTGTTCAATGTGGCACTCATGAATGGCACGTGGTAAGGGTTCTGGGGTTCTTTTTTTAATCAATTACTTAATTTCTATTGATCACCTCTTGTTTCTTTCCTTGAAACCTAAAGCTAGAACTGTGACATTTCTCTACCTCTCTGATACAGGTACTTGGAGAGTGTCTAACTAAGATTGAGAGAAACTTTAATTTTCATTAACAGTGTAACACAGCACTTACAAAATCAAGCTTAAATCAAGCCAAAATACTAAAAAAGCTGAAGAAAAAGGAAACATGTCAATACATGTAACACCTTTGTTATAAATACATGACAGATACATATTTATAAATGTAGAATAGATAGCAACTCTTTCTTATGTAGTCTAATAACTTCTGTGTCACAAACGTGTAAATAGTTGACTGAGAAGCAAATGTATGCAGAGTCCTGCCTCTGTAACAGTTACAAGTCCCACTGGGGAAAACTCAAAGAAAGAAATTGCTTTCCTTTGGCGTGCATATGAAAAATTTTCCGGTTTCATCATCAAGTTATTTGGATCTGATTTAAACTTTCATGATAATATAACACTGTTGCCTGTTTTCTCTTTGTGAAGTTTGCAGGTCATGCTAGGAAGCTCCCTAAAAAGATCCTGTGATTCTCAACTATGAATGCTCATTAGAATCACCTAGGGAGCTAATATACACACAATGGATCCCTGAGACACACCCTAGACTTAAAAGTAATATATAGCAAAAAGGCTGGGAAGGAGGAATTGGGAATACACTGTGTAAGATTCTTACACTACTTGGGAAATAGAACAGTATTATTTGGAGGTAGTCTATGATTTATTAAAGATGTATATTGTAAACCTTGGGTCAACAAAGTATGTTTTCTAAATGTATAAATAAGTCAATAAAAGTGATAAAATGGAATAATAGGTTCAACTCAACCAAGAGCAAGCAGAAAAATGGAAAAAAAACATTAAAGGAGAGAAAATTAAAAATCAGCTATCAATATGATAGATTTTAATCCAAACATGTCAGCAATCCCTTTAAACGCAATCTGTCTGAACAAACCATTTAAAAGCCAGAAATTGTAAAACCGGATAAAAAGGCAAGACCCAATTACATGCTGTTTACAAGTAACCCACTGTAATGATACAGGTAGGTTAAAAGTATGAAGACAGACATACCATAAAAACACTTAGGAAACCCAGAGTAACTATATTAATATGACAAAGTAGACTTCAGGACTAGGATACTTTCAGGGATCAACAGAGAAATTATACAATGACAAATAAGTCAATTCTCTAAGAAGAAATAAACCTGCATGTGTATGCACCAAAACAACAACCAAAAAAAAAAAAAAAAAAAAACTTAAAATATTTGAGGAAAAAATGGATAAAACTGAAAGAATAAACAAATTCATAATTATAACTGAAAATGCCAACCCGCTTCTTGCAGTCGTTGACAAAACAAGTAAGCAGAAAACCAATAATGATATATACGATCTGCAGAGCACAATTAACCAACTTGACCTAATTGACATTTATAACACTGTCTTCCCAACCACAACAAAACACACATCCTTTTTAAGTGTACACAGAACACTATTTATACTGAGCCATACATTTCAAAGAATAAAATTCATACAAAGGATGTTATTGGACCATGGCAGCAGTTATAAATAATTTGGGGGCGGAAAGGTAAGTCTTAAGGAGAAATTTAAACTATTTTTAACTAAATGAAAATGCAACATATCAAAATGAGAAAGATGCAGCTAAAGCCAAGCTTAAAGAGAAATTTTAGTGTGGATTGATGATATTAGGCAAGAAGCAATGTCTCAAAGCAGTAACCTAACCTTTCACCTTAAGAGAGGGGGATGGATATATAGAGACACAGAGACGGGGAGAGAGAGAGAGCAAGAGAGAGCAAATTAAAGCAAGCAGAAGGAAAGAAATAAAGATTGGAGCAGGTAGCAATGAAATTTAAATTAAAAATAGAGAAAATCAATCACATAAAATATGGAAAAAGCAACATAATTGACAGGCCTCTACCCAAAGCGATATGAGACAGACAGAACAGTGGGGATAAGGAAAGAGTACATAAAACATCAGGAAGGAAAGGGGAGAAATTGTACTGATCCCACAGACATTAAAAAGAAAAGGGAATGCTACAACCAACACTATCGCCATAAATTTGACCAATTAGATAAAATAAATTTGAAAAGCACTCAAAAAATTAGGTAATCTGAAAAGTCCTATGTTTATTAAAATCTACACAACAAAAGCTCCTAGAACTAAGTCAACAGTATTCCTACATGTTAGAAATAAACCGTACCTTCAAAAAGCTAAAATGCTTGGGTATCAACGTAATAAAACATGAGTAGGGTTTGTATGTTGGAAACTTCAAAACAGAACTCAAAGAAGATCTAAATAAATGAAAAGATATACAGTGTTCATGTATTGAAAGACTCAATATTAAGAGGCAGACTATCCCCAATTTGATTTCTAAGTCAATACTATCCCAAGAAAAACATCAGTTATCTTTTTCATAGGTATTAACAAGATGATTCTAAAATATATAAGCAAAGGCCAAAAACAGAATAGCCAAAACAATTCTCAAAAAAGAACAACATTAGAGAGCTGACACTACCCAATTTCAAGAAAAAAACAAAATTTAAAGCCATTGAACCAAACCAAAATTTAAAACTATTGCTCTTATTAAGGCACTCTTAAGAGAATAAAAAGAAGTGACAAACTTGGAGAAAACATTTGCAAATAAAAATATGATGCAAAAAGTCTATTTAGAACCTACAAAGAGCCGGGCGCAGTGGCTCACGCCTGTAATCCCAGCACTTTGGGAGGCCGAGGCGGGCGGATCACAAGGTCAGGAGATCGAGACCACGGTGAAACCCCGTCTCTACTAAAAAAACAAAAAATTAGCCGGGCGCAGTGGCGGGCGCCTGTAGTCCCAGCTACTCAGGAGGCTGAGGCAGGAGAATGGCGTAAACCCAGGAGGCGGAGCTTGCAATGAGCCGAGATCGCGCCACTGCACTCCAGCCTGGGCGACAGAGCGAGACTCCGTCTCAAAAAACAAAAAACAAAAAACAAAAAACAAAACAAAACAAAAAAAAGAACCTACAAAGAACTCTTGCACTCAACAAGAAAACAAACAACTCAACTGAAAAATTGATAAAAGACCTGAACAGACACTTCGCTAAAGAAGATACACAGATGGCAAACAAGTACATGAAAAGACACTAACCATTATTAGTTATTAGTGTAATAAAAATGTAAAACTACGAACTATTAGAGACAACTATCAGAAAGACAGAAAACAAATAAAAATCAAAACGAAATCTGACAATAACAATGGCTGGCAAGGATGCAGGACAACTGCACCCTTATACATCACTGATGAAAACACAAAATGATACAACCACTTTGGAAAACACGTTAGCAATTTCTTATAAAGTTAAACATACACTTAACACTTGACCTACCAGTCCTACTTACAGGTATTTGCCCTAGTCAATCAAAACCTTATATTCACACAAAAACTTGTTGAGAATAGTTTTTAGTAGTTATTTATAACTGTAAAAACTAGAAACAACCTACATGTTCCTCACCAGTTAAATGGATAAACAGCCTGTGGTACATCTATACAATGGAATACTACTCAGCAATAAAAAGTAGGAAAATATTGACTCACACAATGATATGGATGAATCTGAAATTCATTTTGTTAAGTGAAAGAAGGTAGATCCAAAAGGCTACATATTGTACAATTCTGTGTGTATGACATTCTAGAAAAGGAAAAACTATACATATAAAATACAGGTTGCTGGGGGTAAGACTGTGGGAAGGAGTTAACTATAAAGAGACAGCACAAGGGAATTTGCGGAGAGGTGGAACAATGTTGTTTGATACTGAAGTGGAACAACTCTATGTCCTTGTCAAAACCTATAGAACCATACAACACAAAGTGTGATTTTTTTTACTATTATAGCTTAAGTTCTGGGGTATATGTGCAGAATGTGCAGGTTTGTTACAAAGGTATACACGTGCCATGGTGATTTGCTGCACCCATCAACCCGTCATCTACATTAGGTATTTCTCCTAATGCTATCCCTCCTCTTGCTCTCCCACCCCCTAACAGGCCCTGGTGTGTGATGTTCCCCTCCCTGTGTCCATGTGTTCTCATTGTTCAACTCCCACTTACAAGTGAGAACACGCGATGTTTGGTTTTCTGTTCCTGTGTTAGTTTGCTGAGAATGATGGTTTCCAGCTTCATCTCTATTCATGCAAAGGACATGAATTCATCCTTTTCTTATGGCTGCATAGTAGTCTGTGGTATATATATGCCACAGTTTCTTTATCTAGTCTACCATTGATGGGCATTTGGATTGGTTCCAAGTCTTTGCTATTGTGGACAGTGCCATAATAAACATATCTGTGCATGTGTCTTTATAGTAGAATGATTTATAATCCTTTAGGTATATACCCAGTAATGGGATTGCTGGGTCAAATGGTATTTCTGGTTCTAGATCCTTGAGGAATTGCCACACTGTCTTCCACAATGATTGAACTAATTTACACTCCCACCAACAGCATAAAAGTATTCCTATTCCTCCACATCCTCTCCAGCATCTGTTGTTTTCTGACCTTTTAATGATCGCCATTCTAACTGGTGTAAGATGGTATCTCATTGTGGTTTTGATTTGCATTTCTCTAATGACCAGTGATGATGAGCTTTTTTTTCTTTTTCATATATTTGTTGGCTGCATGAATGTTTTCTTTTGAGAAGTGTCTGTTCATATCCTTCACCCACTTTTTGATGTGGTTGTTTTTTTCTTCTAAATTTGTTTAAATTCTTTGTAGATTCTGGATATTAGCCCATTGTCAGATGGATAGATTGCAAAAATTGTCTCTCATTCTATAGGTTGCCTGTTCACTCTGATGACAGTTTCTTTTGCTGTGCCAAAGCTCTTTAGTTTAATTAGATCCCATTTGTCAATTTTGGCTTTTGTTGCCATTGCTTTTGGTGTTTTAGTCATGAAGTCTTTGTCCATGCCTATGTCCTGAATGGTATTGCCTAAGTTGTCTTCTAGGGTTTTGATGGTTTTAGATCTTATGTTTAAGTCTTTAATCCACCTTGAGTTAATTTTTCTATAAGGTATAAGGAAGGGGTTCAGTTTCAGCTTTCTGCATATGGCTAGCCAGTTTTCCCAACGCCATTTATTAAATAGAGAATCCTTTCCCTATTGCTTGTTTTTGTCAGGTTTGTCAAAGATCAGATGATTATAGATGTGCGGTGTTATTTCTGAGGCCTCTGTTGTGTTCCATTGGTCTATATCTCTGTTTTGGTACCAGCACCATGCTGTTTTGGTTACTGTAGCCTTGTAGTATAGTTTGAAGTCAGGTAGCATGATGCCTCCAGCTTTGTTCTTTTGACTTAGGATTGTCTTGGCTATGCGGGCTCTTTTTTGGTTCCATATGAAATTTAAAGTAGTTTTTTCTAATTCTGTGAAGAAAGTCAATGGTATCTTGATAGGATAGCATCAAATCTATAAATTACTTTGGGCAGTATGACCATTTTCACGATGAGCATGGAATGTTTTTTCCATTTGATTATGTCCTCTCTTATTTCCTTGAGCAGCAGTTTGTAGTTCTCCTTGAAGAGGTCCTTCACATCCCTTGTAAGTTGGATTCCTAGGTATTTTATTCTCTTTGTAGCAATTTTGAATAGGAGTTCACTCATGATTTGGCTGTTTGTCTATTATTGGTGCCAGAACTTCCAATACTATGTTGAGCAGGAGTGGTGAGAGAGGGCATCCTTGTCTTGTGCCGGTTTTCAAAGGGAATGCTTCCAGTTTTTGCACATTCTGTATGATATTGGCTGTGGGTTTGTCATAAATAGCTCTTATTATTTTGAGATACATTCCATCGATACCTAGTTTATTGAGAGTTTTTAGCATGTAGGGGTGTTGAATTTTATCAAAGGTCTTTTCTGCATCTATTGAGATAATCATGTGGTTTTTGTCATTGGTTCAGTTTATGTGATGGATTATGTTTACTGATTTATGTTGAACCAACCTTGCATCCCAGGGATGAAGCCAAATTGATGGTGGTGGATAAGCTTTTTGATGTGCTGCTGGATTCGGTTTGCCAGTAGTTTATCGAGGATGTTTCCATCAATGTTCATCAGGGATATTGGCCTGAAATTTTTTTGTTGTTGTTGTGTCTCTGCCAGGTTTTGGTATCAGGATGATGCTGACCTCACAAAATGGGTTAGGGAGGATTCCCTCTTTTTCTATTTTTTGGAATAGTTTCAGAAGGAATGGTACCAGCTCCTCTTTGTACTTCTGGTAGAATTTGGCTGTGAATCTGTCTGGTCCTGGATTTTTTTGCTTGCTAGGCTATTAATTACTGCCTCCATTTCAGAACTTGTTATTGGTCTATTCAGGGATTCAGCTTCTTCCTGGTTTAGTCTTGGGAGGGTGTATGTGTCCAGGAATTCATCCATTTCTTCTAGGTTTTCTAGTTTATTTGTGTAGAGGTGTTTATAGTATTCTCTGATGGTAGTTTGTATTTCTGTGGGATCAGTGGTGATATCCCCTTTATCATTTTTTACAGCGTCTATTTGATTATTCTCTCTTTTCTTCTTTACTAGTCCGGCTAGCAGTCTATTTTGTTAATCTTTTCAAAAAACCAGTTCCTGGATTCACTGATTTTTTTAAGGGTTTTTTGTGTTTCTATCTCCTTCAGTTCTGCTCTAATCTTAGTTGTTTCTTGTCTTCTACTAGCTTTTGAATTTGTTTGCTCTTGCTTCTCTCCTTCTTTTAATTGTGATGTTAGCGTGTTGATTTTAGATCTTTCCTGCTTTCTCTTGTGGGCATTTAGTGCTATAAATTTCCCACTACACACTGCCTTAAATGTGCCCCAGAGATTCTCGTACATTGTGTCTTTGTTCTCATTGGTTTCAAAGAACTTATTTATTTCCGCCTTAATTTCATTATTTACCCAATAGGTTATTTGAAAAGATTAACTAAGCTGATAAACACCCAGCATAATTGGCTGAAAAAAAAAAGAAGCAAAAAAATTGTTTTCTTTTACAAATAAAAGAAGTGACATTGTCACAGATCTTACAGTCATTAATATAATAATAAGGAAATATTATTAACATATACATTTTACAAATTAGTGAAGAAGTGAACAAATTTCTCAAAAATACAGGGCAACAAAACAAGAGAAGATATTGGCAAGACTGAAGACTCATATTTCTTAAAGAAATTAATAAAGTCATTAAAAACTTTCCAATAAAAAAACAAAAAACCCATATCCATACCATCTTAGTAAATACTATCAAGCATTTAAGAAAGAAATAAGAGCAATCTTACACAAACTGCTTAAGAAAAATAGAGAAGAGACAACTTTCCTATTTCTTTTATGAGGACAATATAACACTGATATCAAAATCTTCCAAGGAAATTTCAAGTACCAAAATTAAAAATCAATATTCCATATGAACATAGACACAAAAAATCCTTACTAAAACATTAGCCAAATAACTCTAATAATATAAAAATATATATAATGTGGCCGGGTACAGTGGCTCATGCCTGTAAACCCAACACTTTGAGAGGCCAAGGTGGGTGGATCACCTGAGGTCAGGAGTTTGAGACCAGCCTGACCAGCATGGTGAAACCCCATCACTACTAAAAATACAAAAAAAAATTAGCTGGGTGTGGTTGCAGGCGCCTATACTACCCAGCCCAGCTACTCACGAGGCTGAAGCAGGAGAATCACTTGAACCTGGGAAGCGGAGGTTGCAGTGAGCCAAGATTGCACTACTGAACTCCAGCCTGGGCAATAGAGCAAGATTCCATCTCAAAAAATATATATATATACACACACATATATATATTTTATATATATGTATATATAAAAATATATACGTATATTTATATGCATGTATATATGTGTATATATTATGTATATATGTGTGTATATAAATATACACATATACACACACATATGTGTATATGTATATGTATATGCATGTATGTGTATATATGTGTATATATGTACATATGTGTGTGTGTGTGTATATATAATGCATATAACCAAAGATTTCAAAAGATTTCCAAAGATTTCAAAGAATGCAAATTTGCCTCAAAATTTGAAAAGTAATGTAATTTATTTCATTAATAGAATGAAGGAGAAAAATCATATGACCATCTAAATAGAGAAAGAAAACTTGTGTCAAAATTGAACATACATGAAAAAAACACTCAGCCAACTAGGAATTGAAGGGAATTTACTCAGTCTAATAAAGGGCATCAACAACAACAACAAAAACAGTTATACAGAATGAATAAGAATGAATAAGACCTAAAGAGAATGAATAAGACGTAATGAATGAATGAAGACCTACTAAATGAATCAATAAGACCTAATGAATGAATAAGAATTAATAAGACCTAAAAGAATGAATAAGACCTACTATTTAATAGCAAAACAGGGGGACTATAGTCAGTAATAACTTAATTGTACATTTTTAAATAACTAAAAGAGGGTCATTGGATTGTTTGTAACACAAAGGATAAATGCTTGAGGGGATGGATACTCCATTCTCTATGATGTCCTTATTTCAAATTGCATGCCTGTATTAAAACATCTCACATACCCCTTAAATATAACACCTACTATGTAACACCAACTATATACCCACAAAAATTAAAACAAACGAGAAAGACAATAACAATCTGCAGTGAACATTCATGTTAATGGTGAAATACTGAACGCATTTTCACCTGAAGTCAAGAACAACATAGGGTGTCCACTCTCACCACTGCTACTCAATATTGTACTGAAGGTTTTGTCCAGTCTAATAAGGCAAAATCAAAACAAAACAAAAATTAAAAAGTTGGAAAAAAATAAGCAAAACTCTCTTTACACATATTTTATATATTGCATAGGTGGAAAATTCTAAACGGTCTACAAAGAAATTACTAATAAGTAAATTTAGTGACAATACAGGTCAATACACAACGATAAATTATATTTCTATAAAATATTAACAATTGGGAATTAAATTAAAAATCAATGCCTTTTGACTACATTTAGTGAAAAATGTGCAAGATTTCCACACTGTAAATTATAAAACATTACTTAGATAAATTGAACACCTGTATAAACAAAGAGATATATCATCTTCATTAATCTGAAAGACGTAATACTGCCCAAATTGCTTTACAGATTTAATGCAATCACAAATAAATCTAAACAGACTTGCAAAGACTCTAAAATAGCAAGACAATTTCAAGGGGAAAAAAAATACTTAGAGGACTCACATAATCTGATTTCTTTTTTCCTCCTCTCTCTTTCTTAACAGCTTTATTAGATATATTTCTCGAACGACAGCATTCACACTTTTAAAGTGTACAATTCAGTGATTTCTAGTATATTTAGGGAGTTGTGCAACCATCACCATCTAATTGTAGAATATTTTCATAACCCAAAAGAAAAAACCTATACCTGTTAGCAATCACTCCTCATTTTCTCCTGATATAGTTTGGATGTCCCCTCCACATCTCATATTGTAATTCCCAATGCTGGAGGTGAGACATGGTGGGAGGTATTTGGGTCACGGGGGTAGATTCCTCCAGGCTTGGCGCTGTCCTCACTGTAGTGAGTTCTCACAAAATCTAATTGTTTCAAGTGTGTGGTACCTCTCCTACTCTCTCTTGCTCCTGCTTTCACCATGTGACGTGTCTTCTCCTACTTCACCTTCTGCCATGAATAAAAGCTCCCTGAGGCCCACCCAGAAGCAGAGCAGATGCCTGCGCCATGCTTGCATAGCCTGCAGCATCATGAGCCAACTAAACCTCTTTTCCTCATTAATTGCCCAGCCTCAGGTATTTCTTCATAGCAATGCAAGACTGGCCTAAATACACCTCCTTTACCCCTCAGTCCCTGGCAACCACTGATTTAGTTTCCATCTCTATCACTCTGACTATTCTGGAAATTTCATATCAATGGAATTATTCCACATGATTTTTGTGACTAGCTCCTTTCACTTAGAATAATGTTTTCAAAGTTTATCCATGTTATAGCATGTATCGGTACTTCAATATTTTTTATTGCCAAATAATATTCCACTTGGTGAATGTGCTATACTTTGTTTACCCATTTGTTAATCTATGGACATTCGGATTTTTTTCACAGTTTCATTATTACAAAAAACGTCACTGTGAACATTCATGTGCACATTTTTGTGTGCATATGTGTTTTCATTTCTCTGGGGTATATACCTAGGAGTAGAATTGCCGAGATATATGGCAATTTCATGTATAATATTTTGGAGAACTGCCAAGCTGTTTTTCAAAGTGACTATACCATTTTACATTCCTACCAGCAATGTATGAGGTTTCTATTTCACTACATACTTGTCAACACTTGTTATTATGTTTTTCATTATAGCCAGCCTAGTGGGTGTGAAGTTTTATCTGATTGCTGTTTTGATTTGTACTGCCTTGACAAATAATGACTTTTAGTACTTTTTCATGTGCTTATTGGTTATTTGTACATCTTCTTTGGAGAAATGTCTTTGGATCTTTGCCCATTTTTCAACTGGATTGTCATTTTATTGTTGAATTGCAATAATTCATGTATGTTCTAGATACAAGTCGAGATGCATATGTCAGATATATAATTTGAAAAAACATTCTCCTATTCTGTGGATTGTCTTTCACTTTCTTGATGGTGACTTTTTAAGCACAAAAAATCTTTTACTTCTTATGAAGTCCAATGTATATATTTTTTTCTTTTGTAATTGTGTTTTTGGTATTCTATCTAAGAAACCATTGCCTAACCTACAGTTGCAAAGATTTGAGATTTGCAAATCTGAGAGATTCCTAAGAGATTCCTCTAAGAGATTCCTCTAAGAGATTTATTGTCTTAGGTCTTAAATTTAGGCTTATGCTCCATTTTAAGTTAACTGCTGTATAGGGGTCCAACTTCATTTTTTGCATATCAATATCCAGTTGTCCTAGCACCATTTATTGAAAAGACTGTTCTTTCATTGAATTGTCTTAGCATCTTTGTAAAAAATAAGCTGCCCATAAATTTAGGGATGTGTTTCTGTACTCTTGATTTAATTCCATTGACCTGTATATCTATCCAATGCCAGTACCACACTGTCTTGATTACTGCAGCTTCATGTTAAGTTTTTGAATTGAGAAATGTGAGCCTTCCAACTTTGTTACTCTTTCTAAAGATTGTTGTGGCTATACTGGGTCCTTTATATTTCCATAAATTTTAGGGTCAGCATGTAAATTTCTAAAAAAATCAGGCCTCTGGGATTTTGATAGAGATTGCTTTGTATCTATAGATTAATTTGTGGAGTATTGTCACCTTAACAACATTACATCTTCTGATTCATGAACATATAGTCCATATATTCACAGCTTCTTTAACTTCTTTATTAAATTTAACCTTAGGTATTTTATTCTTTTTGATTTTTGGATTGTTCATTGCTAGTCTATAGAAACACAATTGATTTTTATTTATTGATCTATCCTGCAGTCTTGCTGAACATGTCATTTCTAATAAATTTTTAGTGGATTCTGTAAGATTTTCTATATATGAAGGCACATCATCTGCAAATAGAGATAGCTTACTTCTTCCTCTCCAGTTTACATGACTTTTATTATTTTCCTTGCCTACTTGTCTCGACTAGAACCTCAACATGATGTTAAATAGACATGGAAAAATTAGACATCCTTGTTTTGTTCCTAATCTTAGGAAGAGAGCATTCAGTCTTTCACCATTACATATGATGTTAACTGTGGGTTTTTCATAGATGACTTTTATCAGGTAAAGAAAGTTTTCTTATATACCTCGTTTGTTGACTGTTTTTTAATCATGAAAAGGTACTTGATTTTGTTAAATGCTTTTTCTGCATCTATGGGGATGATCATGGTTTTTTTCCATATATTCTATTAACATAGTCTACTATGTTATTTTTTGATATGTTAAACCAACCTTGCATTCCTGGGATAAATTTCACTTGGTCATGGTGTATACTCCTTTTTATATGTTGCTAGATTAAGTTTACTAGTATTTTGTTAAGGGTGTTTACATCTATATTCATAAGTGATATTGCTCTATAGTTTTCTTCTAATGTCTTTGCCTTATTTTGTTATCGAGTGATACTGGCCACATGGGATAAGTTGGGAAGTGCTCCTTCCTCTTCTGTGTTTTAGAAGAGTTTGTAGAGGACTGATATTAATTCTTATTTAAATGTTTGGTGGAATTCACTATTAAAGCTGTTTAGGCCTGGGCTTTTCATTGTGGGAAGTTTTAAAATTATTTACCTAATATCCTGTGATTGGTTTATTAGGATTTTCTATGTATTCTTTATTATATTTTGGTAGTTTGTTTCCTTCTAAGACTTCATCCATTTCATATAGGTTTTATTTTTTTTTTGCATACTATTGTTCATAGTATTCTCTTATATTCCTTTTTATTTCTGTAAGGTCAGACTTACTACCTGATTTCAAGACTTACTATTAAGCTATGGTTGTAACAGTGTCTTAGAAAAGACACAGAAAGCAATAATCATAAAACAAGAAAAGGATAAATTAGACTTAAGCAGTATTAAAATTTTCTGTTCCCCCAAATAACAGTATTAAGAAAATAAAAAGGCAAAATACACACTGACCAAAAATATTTAAAGTAAGAACTTGTTTTTATTATAAACTCTTATAAGTCAATAATAAGAAGATAAACAACTCAATTTAGAAAAATACGCAAGGGATTTAAATAGATCTTTCACAGAGAAGATATACAACGGCCAATGTGCACATGAAAAAAAGTGCTCTATGTCATCAGACACCAGAAAAGTATAAATTTAAACAGCAGTGTGATAACATTTCATACCTACTAGTGTGAATATGATTAAGAAAGAACTGAAACAAATGTTGGTCAGGATGAAGAACAACTGAAACTCTCACATGTTGCTTGAGGGTGTGTAAAACAGTACCACTTCTTTGAAAAACTGGCAATTTCTTATAAAGTTAAAAATACATTTACCTAACTATCCAGCAAGTCCTCTCTAGGCATTTATCCTAAGAAAAATGAAACACTTGTACAAGAATATTCACTTTGCCTTTTTCATAGTAACTACAAGCCTGGAAACAATTCAAATGTCCCTCAGTAGAAGAGATAAACTAACTGCAGGCTAGTCATTTCATGTTACTATTCAGCAATAAAAATTAACAAACTATCCATGACATTGAGGAACATCAAGACGTTCTGTTGAATGAAATAAATTGGGAACAAAAGAATACATATGGTACGATTCCATTTTCATCAAGTTCAAGAACAGGCAAAACTAAGCTATGGGAATAGAAATCAGAAAACTGTTTGTCTCCGCTGTGGTGGAAAGGTGAGGGTCAACTGCAAAAGGGCCAGAGGGAACTTTTGGGGATGATGGAAATACTTTATATTTGGCTTTAGTGTTCATTACACGAGAAGAGTATATGTGTGTCAAAAATCACTCCACTAAAAACTAAAATCTATGCATTTCACTGTATGCAAATTAAACCTCAAAACACCATTCAGAAACATGTCAGGCAAGAGATGGCGGATGCAAGTGCTTTAAATTTTCTTCCAGGTGGCATGGATGGATCTTACTGTTGCTACCTGCAGCTCACCCTGAAGGGTTCAGTGTCCTTGCACCTTGGAACACTGGCATTCTACTTGCCAGCCTCGTGTACAATAAGAACACAAGTGCACCCATCCAGCCCCTCCCAGCCATGCCAGCAATGGCTGGGCAATCGACAGTCAGCAGCACACTAGATATGCCAAGGGCTCTCTGATTACCATCCTTTTATAAACCCTAGGACTAGCTTCCCCATCAGCATGTTAAATTTCAAACACAAGCCAATTCTAAATTATTCAGAAATGAATGACTGGAGTTAACACTGAGAAGCAAAATTGCTTATGGAAGAAGGAAAGAGCACAGAATAGGGCCCAGAGTTTGGAGTTCCACTCCCAGTCCACTACTTCCAGGCTCTGTGATCTGAGATAAATCCTTAGTTTCTTATCTTTATAATGCAGGGATGAGGATAACATGACACACAACTGCTGGACAATGGCCTAGCACTTGGGGAGGAATAGCTGAGAGGCAGAAATGAAAGCCTGTGGTAGAATGTGAATTTCCAGGTGTACTTACGTACATGTGTTATTCAAAGCTCCTCACTCCCTGCCTCCCCCACACCTCCCACCAAATACATACACACCTGGACCTATTTTTGAAAACTTTACTGGTAATTAGAACCTTTATCAGAAGGTAAAGAACTTTTAACTGTTCAAGTCTGCTACTTTTAAAAACTCTGGAGAAACATTGGTTCCTGCCTTCTCAAAGTCTCTGTGGCCTCCATTCATCTGAATATAGAGACAATCAAAATTTGGACCTTAGCATCCTTTAAAAGCAGATGTCCAGGTTAAAAACATCTGCAGAGGTTTAAGCATCCGAGGATGCTTTTAACCTGGGCATCCGATTTTAACAACAGACTCTTTCCTGATCACAGTTAGAAAATGACATCCTGTGCCTGCTTCTCTGAATTCTTACTCACGCAGGGCATCACACTTACCCTGAGAGAGCAAACCCTGAGCGCCATCTCACCTGCTGACGCAGGTCAGGGCCAAGGCTGTGGCCAGGTGGGGCATCAGCCACAGGGTCTGTGTTTGGTGCTCAATGATCTTCACCTCTTCCTTGGTTTTGGGCCCAAACTGCCTCCGACTAGAGGGAATCAACGAACACGATTTTTACCAAAATCCAGAAGAGGGGGGCGACTTCATTTCCAGAGCTAAAAGTGCTGGCTAGCCATTTGCCTTCCAAAGACTCCAGAATGCAGAAATCTGAATTTCCTAAAATGTGGTTAGGGCAACACATTCTAAGTTTCTGAAGAAAGCCCAACAGGAAGCTTTTCAACTCTTCTAGAAGTCAACCTTCCCAGCGTGGAACATTTTTAAAGCAGCACATCTATCTAACACCAGAGTAATTTTTACTCCTTAACACTTACATGACATTTCATAGTTCCAAGTGCCCCATGATCATTAATTATTCAGCTTTACTAAGTTAGCGACATAATTAATAGGACAGGAGCAATACCCTAGAACATATTTCAAAAGGACATTCTCAAGAAGGAAGGCGACATTAACCCTGGTACTCCTGTCAGATTCACAGGTGGGTCATTACTTTTAGCCCACCTAAACCCCCCTGCAATTCTATGTGGAAAAGGTGTTCTCCACATCCCGCCTTAAATCCCCGTGCCCTGCAGACAGCATGTGCATTGCACTCCGAGGCTGCGATGTCAGGTGAACCAAGGCTTTCCTTGGAGCAATTTATAAAGTGGTGTGGGATTGTCCCCACAGGCAATGCCCAGGGACAAATCCCCCAGGATCTCATAGTTGTAGACTACAAAGAGCCCAGGCTCTTCATAGAGGTCACCTTCTGCTCCAGGCAGCCTGAAGCTCTACATCCTACATTCAGCAGCATGCTGTCTCTGAACAGCTCTGAGTTTAACGTTGGTTTATGAAAGAATAACATTTCATTCTCACACACACACACACACACACTGTGCTATGTTATCAAGCATGGTGGGCAGACCTTCGCTTCACACACCAGTAGGGTGAGAACATCTATCAAACCACTCAAAGAGAAGAAGCAATTGTTTTAAAAATCTTATATTTGATAAAGACTTTCTTGAACATAATTTTATTCTTAAATATTGTGGTTTTTTGTAATTGAAAGAAGGGCACCATGATCTTTTTAGTGTTTAAGGCATCTCATAGTCTGGTGCTGTCACGTGGGTGGTGAGGACAAACGACAAGCGCACACAAGGAAGGCCGTGGGCAAGCACTGTGAGCACAGTCTTGTTTTCTAAGCGCACAGACTTCTCCCAGGCACGGTCTAACCACCCCACAGATGACTGTTTCAAGAATACCACCCCAACCAGCCCTTCATCCGTGCTGGCCCCTCCACCCTAGTTCACACACAACCACAGCAGGCTCGTGGCTCCAAATGGAAGGGCTCAGTCTACAGGAAAACCTGTCAGCTTGTGCTGTATCATGGTGAAACCAACAAAAAATCACAAAGCCAGTAATGATGTCATCATGATGTAAGGTCTTAGTTAAGGACTGAACCGTGTCCCCTGAGAATTCACACACTGAAGCCCTAACAACCAATGTGACTATCTGGAGATAGGGCTTTTAGGAAGCAATTAAGCTTAAATTAGGTCATAAGGGTCCTAATCTGATAGGATTGGTGGCCTTATAAAAAGAGAAGAGACAGGTCCCTCTCTCCCCACACCCATGCACTGAGAAAGACCATGTGAGGACACAGCAAGATAGCGGCCGTTGGCCATCTGCCAGCCTGGAAGAGCTTCCTTACCAGACCTGACAGTGCCTTGATTTTTCACTTGCAGTCTCCAGAACTGTGAGAAATAAATTTCTATTACTTAAGCCGCCCAGTCTATGGCATTTTGTTACAGCAGCCCAAGTTGATTAATACAGTCATTTTACAAATTCCATGTGTTCCCTCGCTTAACTTCCATTTTTACATGCTGTGATTCTACTGCCGCTTTATCGATGATTGTTGTGGCTAGACTCTCATCTACCAAAACCAGACAATGCCCACATGCAATTCACCCCACTGGGGAACATCTGTGTGTCTGTCCTGTGCCCATGCTAGATACTGGGAGTTTACCAGGTCAAGAGGGTTGAGTTCCAGCCACTGAGCCCAGAGCCTGGGACATAGAGAAAACCCAGACAAGGTGGCATGTGTAGGGAAAGCCTTGGGCATGGCCCCATGCTCCAAAGCTTCACTTCAGGACATTTTACCCACACAGTGACAGCAAAAGCAGTGATTGACCACAACACCTATTAGTTTTCTTTGTTGTTGTTGTTGTTGTTGTGTTTTTTTGCTGAAAAATAACTACGATAATAATACAATTTTTTTTTTTTTGCGATGGAGTCTTGCTCTGTCATCCAGGCTGGAGTGCAATGGCACGATCCTGGCTCACTGCAACCTCCGCCTCCCAGGTTCTAGCAATTCTCTGCCTCAGACTCCCGAGTAGCTGGGATTACAGGCACCCACCACCATGCCCGGCTAATTTTTTATATTTTTAGTAGAGACGGGGTTTCACCATGTTGGCCAGGCTGGTCTTAAACTCCTGAACTCAGGTGATCCACATGCCTCGGCCTCCCAAAGTGCTGGGATTATAGGTGTGAGCCACCACACCTGGCCAATACCACAATTTTAAACAGCATCTCATCAAAATTTCTGTTTCTATGGCAAACTCTTTGTTTTGGCCACCATACACTCAATATTCATTCAATGAATGAAAGAATGAATTTATTTTGCAAATGAGGAAATGCAAATGAAGCACAGCAGAATGGCCACTGGAGAGCTCAGGGAAGGTATCTGGAGACCAGATCTGACCCCGACCTGTTGTGCCTCAGTTTCGCAATGGAGGCACACCTTGTAGTAGTGCCATTTCCTCTTGGACCCTCACAGTTCAAATGGGGTGATGCGTGAAGAACAGAAAAAGGCCACCAAGGCTCCATGTGGCAGGCCTTGCAGTGCCTTTCCCTGTGCTGATAGAGAGGAGTTATGTTCTCTTAATCCACTGCTGAGTTCCCAGGTAATCTCACAAAAATCAGGAGTGTTCACAAGAATCTAAATGTCCAGACTTTCTTTAAAACTAGGAAGCTCTGGCACCTCTGGACCCTATTCCCATAATGCAATCTGCTGGTACTCAGAAGCCCAACCCTCCGGGCGGGAAACGGCTATCCCCTGAGGACCCCAGAGCCCTTTCCACTCCCTGACATTAACTGCTGGCCCAGGGGGCAATGAGTTTTTAGCCACATTGCATTTTTTATTCTATCCAGAATAAATTGACATCAGCATCCTAACTTGTTAATTATGTTCTATAACTGTGATATACAGCCAAGCATAGACATTCTATGTGAGTCTACGAATTTACTGGAAGAACTTCTAGGGAGCAAAATGGCTCTGGCCAGCTTGTAGGGAATAAAATCCAAATGCCTCAGCTTGGCATTCAAGAGCCTGCTATAGTTCTGACTTGAGTGTTCCAAGCTTTTCTCCCACTAAGCCCCTTCAGATGCTCTTCCCATCCCGGACCTCTGTCTAAGCAGGGCTCTCTGCCTGCAGCCGACCCCACCCCTAACTGCCAGTGTCTAACTGGGCTCGATTTTGGTGGCTCAGTCAAATGCCCTCTCCCCAAACTGAGACTTCTCTGATTCTCCCCTTCTCCTTGGCACACCCCTTCGAAAACTGCACAGAACCAAACCAACCAAAGCAGGAAGGTGCTTCTCCCCGGAATGCCCTGAGCATTTCATGTTGTCTCTCCTACGTGGCCCAGCACCTTCCCTTTCCAGCTGGTGCCATGTGCACCTGTGTTAACCATGTGCCTCTGATGCTTCGACATCTGGGACTTCACTGACCCTGGAGGGACAGGGGCTCCCAGGGCCAGCTAATTCCTAAAGACAGCAGACGACTCTTCTTTGAGTGCATTTTTCATATGCAAACAAGTCAGTTCAGGACCCCATCCCCGCTGCCTCCTTTATCTGGCTCTTCCGCTCAGGGCCTACCCTAGTCTCCCCAGGGCCAGGTACCAGACAACTCAGGACAGATCCTATGCCTCGGAGCCTTCTGAAATTATCCATACTAACCAGTCTTAAACCTGCTTACCAGACCTGCCCATTTCTTCCTGTGGAAACCACAATAAAGGCTATTGCCCACATTTTCCATTCATGCCCTCTCCCTTCTAACCAATGCTAGTGTTTCCCCGTGTGGCCCTGCGTGGCATGGCATGCCCCTTCTCTTGGGAACTGTGAGTAACAAACTATGCTTTCAATGGCTGCCCTCTTCTGATCTGCCAGCCTCACCATAGTGAGTAATAATACAACCTACATTTTAAAACAGCACTTGTCACTGGACTCAGCTCACTGAGGGAAGGCCCGCTCAGTCTTCTGGTGCCCCAGCCTGGCCTGACATATGCGCCCAGGAAAGACAGAGGCAGGAGGGCAGATGAATGCCCTGCCAGCTTCCAGCAGCTCCACACCGACCCCTCCACCCACCTTCCCCTGCTTCTCCCTGGAACGTTTGCTTGTCATTAGATGCTCTGAACAAAATTCAATTCTCAGACACTGGAGTGCTGGCTGGGAGCTAGGGCAGTTAGGATAGGGATAGAAGATGAAATGAAAGGAAGGAGCCTCCTCTGTGCCCAATAGCCCACTCCACCACAGGCTTTCCTGCCAGGGGCCACAGGGAAACAAGTGAGTGGGCAGAAGGCAGGCACTACCCAACTCTTTCTTTCCCTCCCTCTGGTCCAAGACCCTGACAACGCCCAAGCACTGAGCAGGGAGTTTACTCTCGCTTCTCACCCATCAGATGTGTTCTCTGGCTTCTCCAAGGAGGAATGACACTGAGGGCTACTGAAGCTTCTCCCACCCAAAGATGCAGCAAGAGGTCAGCCCTGTGACCGCCACTATTAGCCCCTATGCGGGCAGCCTGGCAACAGCTGAGGCAGCAGAGACTGAAGTCCTCAAGACTTGGCGTCCCCAGAGGGCCTGGCCCATGAGAGACCCTGCCCTGCCACGCTGTGGTCACCCTCTTATTTATGCTCTCAGGCCCCATTGGTCTCACGAAGGGCCATGACAGTCCAGGCCTGGACTCTGGTTGCCAGCATCCTGGCACACTGCCCTGAACACAACTCACAGGGCTGCAATCCCTGCAGCTGGCCAGCAATTACTGCCTGCCAGACATTTTTATTGTTTCAGTTCATGATCTATGTGGACACAACATTCTTCCCATCCTTTTCCTCCACTGGGTTACTATTTTTCTTTAAAAACACATACAAAGGCTATATTTCTCTCTGTAAATATAATTTTTATTTCAATACCAAACAAACAAACAAGCAAACAAAACGAAGTCACTTAGCTCAAATTTTTCACCGTCTTTAAAATCAAAAAGTGGTGCTTGTGCACACAACGATATCCATGTGAGAATAAAGCCGGGCTCGGAGAGTGCTGTGAACGGTGCCATTTAAAATTATAGATTTGAAAAGCTATTTCTAGATTCCAGCAACTCCTAAGGAATAGAGAAAACATTTATTTTGGGTTGTTTTATTTCATTCCCACTCAATTTTGCACGCGGCTGCTTAAGGCAATATTCGTGGGATGTGACATGGCTATTAATCACCAAGGCAGCTACTGCAGGCGCAGCCTCTAGGGGAGCCGCGCCACTCGCCTTCTCCCCTCTCCCTCTGGTCTCTTCTCCCAAAGGAGGCCAGTGACCTACTAAAAAGATAATTACTTCCCATGTTTCCTGCTCTGCAGTACCATTGCATCCAGTCAACTCCGAAGGAGAGGAGCTTTGGGGCTAAGCCTCGCCCTGGACTCCTGAGACTTCTTGGGGTGCAAACTTGTTTGCAGGTATCCCTGCAACCAGAAGAAGGGAGAACAAAACCCTCCTCCACTGTCAAGGTGCTGACTCTGCAGATAAAAGCTCAGTGCCTTCCTGGGCTCAGGCCACCTTCCTTTGTGGCCACCTTCCTTCATTAATAACCTGACCACAAGCAGGATTCAAGAGAGCTTGTAAGTGCCTGGCAGCTGGACCACTGCACCCCATTGCCAGTGGCCCCCACAGAAACCCTCCAACCCCTCATAGAGTCCATAGCCCATCTGTCCTATTTCTTCCCCTTCTCTGGGGTGCTCCTAGACATACAAACTCAGAGGGCAAATATTTTACAAAGTAGGATATTTTTAATGCCACCAGTTGAACTTGGAAGATTTGGCCCAGCTGGCCAGCCAGGATGTAAACACCTGGCTTCTTATTATCAATAAGAATGTGTGAGTCAGACACCCTGACCTTCAGCCCCAAGCCTCGCCGCCTCCAACCCCAGGTGATCCCACCTTCTACCTTGGGATCATGGAAGGGACCAGGCTGCACACAATTCCTACTGCTTTTTTGTTTTGTTTCTTGTTCTTTCTTTCTTTTTTCTTTGTTTTTAAGGCAGAGTCTCACTCTGTTGCCCAGGCTGGAGTATAGTGGTACAATCTTAGTGCATGGCAACCTCCATCTCCTGGGTTCAAGAGATTCTCCTGCCTCAGTCTCTGGAGTGGTTGGGACTACAGGCCTGCGCCACCACGCCTGACTAATTTTGTAATTTTAGTAGACACTGGATTTCACCATGTTGCCCAGGCTGATCTCAAACTCCTGGCTTCAAGCGATCTGCCCACCTCGGCCTCCCAAAGTGGTGGGATTACAGGTGCAGCCATCGTGCCTGGCCCTGTTTTATTTTTTTAAGTTGAATATATAATGGTTTGCCCTTTGGGCCTGAGCAATCCTACACTGAAACATCAGCTTAACATATAACATCCTCTATGTTTTAGTTGTCAGTCTTCCCATGAGTAACTTTTTCTTTCTTTCTTTTTTTTTTTTTTTAAGACAGAGTCACACTCTGTCGCCCAGGCTGAGTAAAGTGGCACAAGGGCACAATCTCGGTTCACTGCAACCTCTGCCTCCCGGGTTCAAGCAATTCTCCTCCCTCAGCCTCTTGAGTAGCTGGGATTACAGGTGCATGCCACCACACCCGCCTAATTTTTTGTATTTTTAATAGAGATGGGGTTTCACCATATTGGCTAGGCTGGTCTGAAACTCCTGGCTTCAAGTGATCCACCCACCTCGGCCTCTCAAAGTGCTAGGATTACAGGTGTGAGCCACCACACACAGCCCAATGGGCAACTTTCAATCCACCTGTGGAGGAGATGGAAGAAGCCGGTGTGTGTGTGAGTGTATATGTGTGTGTGTCGCATACAGATACACGCTTCTTTGATAGTAGGTTTGACTGTGATTAAATACACAAAATGGTCCCGGGAAAGAGTTCTCAAAGTGCCCTTCAGATCCTTGAGAAATCTCAACAAATAACTTTCACACCTTCTCATCACCTCTTTTCCTCCCAACCCTCAACAGTCTATCAATCCAGCCACCCTAGAATAGAACACATGATTCTCAGTGGTTGTGATGAGTTCAATAATGGCAATTTTTAAACACGGGAATATTTCAGAGGTGGAAAGAGTGGAAAGAGATGAGGGTTTGTGGCTTTGGTGTCAGTGTCACATAGTCTACACACAGAGCAGAGAGAGCGCCCCGAAACCTGCAAACACAGACACTAAAGCTCAGATTTCCTTGGTCAGAGAGTGTAGCTCCTCAGAGAAAAAGCCCTTGCCAATTATTCTTTTCCTTTCTCAAAGTTCATGCCAGATCAAAAACTGGGGATCATAAACGCCCTCCCCAACAGGTCCCATGGATTTAAAGTTGTGGCCGGTATCCAGCAGGGGCTGACACTCTGCTACTGGAGACTGCAAAGACTGTCTACCCCACCTATTAACACTGCAAGAGCAATGCTGCATGGAGCAGGCTGCAGATCCATAGGGGATTAGGATCAGGCTGCTTCCCCCCACAAGCTGCGGGATGACCCCCGTGGAGACTGCAGAAGCCCCTCAGATAAGAGACAACACCACCCAGGATAAACCTGCAGCCCTGGCTCTATATTTCCATTGAGTGGGTCATTTCTGGCCAGCATTATAACCCTGACTGACAAGGACCAGTAGGGTCACCCTGGATCTGATATTGGCCAATTTTAGATTCTTCGTTTGAGGGTTCAATTACACAAACAAAAGTGGGTCTAACTCATCACGCTATAGTTCAAACCTATTTAAAATAAACACCAAGGAACCTGGCTGCCTTTGTACTGAGTTTGTTTTTTGTCCTCTCTAGTGACTCAGGCTGCCTGTGGGAGACCATCCTGGGACCAAGTCAACATCACATCCCCACCTGCATCACCAGCACAGGATAGAATGGTTAGAAATTCAGGCTTTGGATCAGACACACCTGGTTTGCACACAGACTCTAACACCTGCCAGTGTGTTATCTTGGGCAAGTAACAGAAACCCTGTGAGCCTCAGGTTCCTCAACCATTAACTGGGGCTGATAATGAGCATGAGGACCAAGTGATGCCTGACATGTAGCAGGTGTTCAAGGCATAGAAGGCATCGTCATTGCAGTCATTACCATTACCTCTGGAGTCCCTAAAATTACCTGCTATTCTGCTCATCCTTGATCTAGGAAAGCCATCTTAAATTTTCCCCAAAAAGCACTCTTTTTGTTTCTTTATCCCAAACAAAGCACTGACTTACTCTGCATCACTAAAACTATTGTAAAAAGGGCTTCAGGGTTAAAAGTCTCTTCTACCCAACCTTAAATTAAAGATACTGAGATTGCTGAGAGGGAAGAAAACAAGCTAAGTGTACTGATTTTTTTTTTTAAAGTGTGTGTGTGTGTGTGTGTGTGTGTTGAAAAGCTTTCTAACAGCACCTGCACCTTTTATGTACCCCAAAACACCAGCCAATTTTCTTCTTCCCAAATTCCAGGTAAGGACAGGGTGGACAAAACAAAAGCCTAGGAAAGTGGTGTGGACAGGGCCTCCTAGCACATTGCGTTGCCATAGGAGCTGCGAGTTCTTTCCAGAGTCAATCAGCCGACCCTAGAGAGGAGCCGGAATGTTTTTCAGATGGTTCTCACCCAAGGGAAATTAATTTACTTTACAGAATGATAGCCTTAGCAATATCTGTGAGTGACAGAGTGGTTAACGTTAGTCGTCAGAACTGTGATTCCTTGAGAATTTTTTTTAAAAAATTGTATACTAATGAATGCAAAACAAAGTTATAATGGGAGACATGGAGCCATAAATTATAGCTGAGGCTGCCTGGGGTGAGCTAATTATTTCACTGCTGTATTAATTTCATATTTTAAAAAATTGTATGAGGAAACACCTCCATCATCAGTGCCACTGCAGAGATCTTGCAGAAGCCCCAGCACCTTGGCTATAAAAGTAAGGAAGAAAGAGGGCCAAGTCTCTCCGGATTCAGGCCTTCTCTCCTCTTTCCCCTCCATTTTATGGCAGATGCGGAGTCTCCGTCCATCCTGTCTGCCCCAACAGCCATCCAGAACCTGCTGTCATCTTGGAGGTAGCAAGCCTGACCACCACGTGTGAGCAAGGAGATAAATGCAGAGCCCCAACATTCTCCAGGTTCCCATCACTGAGGTTGAGCATCATGAGTCAATAGTCAGGTAATTAAGTACGCTTCAGAGTGTGCATCCCTTTCTTAATGCTCCAAGTAGACCTTAGACTGCTCTTGGCAACGGAAATTGCCCAAGCAGCTTAAGAGCTGAAGCCTCCACTTCCCCTCTCAATCCACAGTCTCAAAGGTAAAGGGTGCCCATAGGCTCTTAAAACAACAGCAGAATCTTTCAATCCATAAACATGGTATGTCTCTCTATCTATTTAGATCTTTGATTTCTTTCATCAGTGTTGTGTTGTTCTCAGGAGTCTTACACATGCTTTTATTAAATTTTCACCTAAGTTCTCAACTTTTTGAGCAATCATAAATTATATTATATTTTTAATTCTGATACCCTTATGTTCATTGCCGGTATATACAAATATAATTGATTTTTGCATGTTTATTTCTGCACCCTATGACTTTGCTGAATTCATCTCAGTTCTAGGATGTTTTGTAGGTATCTTGGGGTCTTCTACATAAATAAGCATGTCATCTGAATATAGAAACAGTTTTATTACTCATTTTCCAATCTATATGCTTTTCATTTCCTTTTCTTGCCTATTGCACTGGCTACAACTTACAGCACTATATTGAATAGCAGTAGCAAGAGCAGACATCCTTGCCTTATTCCTGATTTTAAAGGGAAATAATTCAGTCCTCTACCGTAACGTGTAATGTTGACTGGACAATTTTTGTAGGTGATCTTTATTCAGTTGAGGACATTCCTCTTCAGTCTTCCTTGAATGAGTGTTTTCACATGAATGTATACGGAATTTTCCAAACACTTTTTTCTATATCAATTAAAATGATTATGAGATTCTTCTTCTTTAGCATGTTAATATGGTAGATCAAATTGACTGGTTTTTAAATATTAAACCAGCATTCCATCTCTGGAATAAATCCCACTTGGCTGTGATCTATAGTTTTTCTATATTGCTAAATTCCATTTCCTAATAGTTTGCTAAAAATTTTGTATCTATATTCACGAAGAATATTGTCCTGCATTCTCCTTTTCTTATATTTTCTTTATTTGGTTTGGGGATCAGTATATGGCTAACTTTCCAAAAAAATGACCTGGAAAGTGTTCTTTCTGCTTCTATTTTCTAAAAGAGTTGTATAGGACTGTTGCTATTAATAACTCTTCTGGAAACATTCAGGATTTTCCAGTGAAAACATCTGGCCTGGAGATTTTCTTAGGAGTTTTAAAATCATGAGTTCAATTTCCTTAGTAGTTAGAAGGTTATTCAAATTATCTTACCCATTGGGGGAGTTGTGATATTTTGTGTTTTTTTAAGGAATTCATTCTTTACGTTTTCAAGGTTATGTTTACAGAGTTGTTCCTAGTATTCTCTTATTATTCTTTTGATGTTCTCAGTGTCTACAATAATATCCCCTGTATCATTCCTGATGTTAATAATTTGTGTAGTCTCTTTTTTTCTTTGACAGTCTCACTAGAGGTTTGTCAATTTGATTAACCTTTTCAAAGGACCGTTTATTTGTTCACTGATATTCTCTATTGTTCTGTTTTCCATTTCATTGATTTCTGCTCTTATCTTTATTACTTTATTCTTTTTGCTTCCTTTCCACGTATTTTGTTCTTCTTTTTCTAGGTTCTTGCTATAGTCTGAATATGTACCCCCAAAATTCATGTGTTGGAAATGTAATCCCTAATGCAACGGTGTTGGGAGGTGAGGCCTAACGAGAGGTGTTTAGGTCATAAGGGCTCTGCCCTCATAAATAGGCTAATGCTCTTGTAAAGGGCTTGATGAGAGGAGTGCACTCTATTTTGACCTCTCTTGTTCTTCTGCCTTCTGCCATGTGAGGAATCAGCATTCCTGTCCTTCAGAGGACATAGCAGGAGGGCCCTTAAAAGATGCCAGGGCCTTGATCTTGGACTTCCTAGTCTCCAGAACTATAAGAAATAAATTTCTGTGGTACTGTTGTAACAGCACAAAATGGACTAAAAAGACCATTCTTTAAGTGAGAGCTTAGATATTGACATTTGAAACTTTTCCTCATTTCTAATATCTGCATTTAGCACATTTAGTGTTATAAAATTTTCCTCTCAGCACTGCTTTAGCTGAGCCCCACAATTTTTGATATATATTTTCATTTCCATTTAGTGCAATATATTTTTTAAAATTTTTCTTGAGAGTTCCTCTTTTTACTATTAGTTATTTAGAATTGTGTTGTTTAGTTAGGAAGTGCTGGTGAGTTTTCCTGTTACCTTTGTTACAAAGTTCTAGTTTGAATATATCATGGTCAGAGAACTCATTCTGTATGACTTCAATTTTTAAAAATTTGTTGCAGTTTTTTTTTTTTTTTTTTCCTGGACAAGCTATGGTGTATCTTGATACTGTTAGGTGAGCACTTTAAAAGAAGGTGTACTGTACTTTTGTTGGATGTAGTGTTCTATAAATGTCAATTAGATCCTATTGGCTGATAGTATTGTTGAGTTTTTCTATATTCATGCTGACTTTCTGCCTAGTTCCATCAATCGTTGAGAAAGGACTGTTGAAGTCTCCTACTACAACCGTAGATTGGTCTATAGCTCCTTTCAGTTCTGTTAGTTTTCACTTCACATATTTTGCAGGCTGTGCTGTGTTTTACATAAACATTTAGGATTACTGTATCTTCTTGATGGATTGACCCTTCTTATCATTACTGAATGTCCTTTTTAATCTCTGATAATTAACTTTTCCCCAAAGTCTACTTTATATGAAATTTAAATAGCCACTCCGTCTTTTTTTGGCAAATCTTTGCATGATATGTCTTTTTTTATTCTTTGACATTTAACCCGCCTATATTGTTATATTTGAAGTGAGTTTCTTACAGACAGCATAGAGTTATGTTTTTAAATCCACTTTGTCAAGCTCTATTTTTTAACTGAACTATTTGACCATTTACATTTAATGTAATTATTGGTATGTTAGGGCTTAAGTCTGACTTTTTAAAATGTTTTCTCTGTTTTTCATTTCTGTTTTATTTTTCTTGCCTTTCTTTAGGTTACTTGAATATTTTTTAAAATTCAATTTTGATTCACGTATAGTGTTTGTGAGTACATCTCTTTGCATAGCTTTTTTTTCTTGGTTGCTCTAGCTATTACAACGTTATATACATAAATAAGTACAGCCCACTGGAGGCAGAATTGTACCAGCTCCAACCAAGTACAGAAAACTTAACTCTTTTACATCCCTTTTCTTTCCCCGGTGTATAATATAGTTGTCTTAAATATTTCTTCTGTTCATTTAGAACCACATCAGGCAATGTATCAACTTTTGCTTACTGTCAAACATAATTTAGAGAACTCAAGAGGAGATGGAAAGTCTATTGTATTGATGTGGGTTTTTAAAATATTATTATTATTACTATTTTTGCTTACTATAGAGTTTTGGTGTTCCAAGGATCTTTCTTTTACTGTTTCCTTTCTGTTTAGAAAAAATTTCCTTAGCAATTCTTTTAGGCTAAGTCTGCTAGCAACAAATCCTTTTAGTATTTCTTCATCTGAAAGTGCCTTGATTTCCTTTTCATTCCTGAATGACATTTTTACTGGATATAGAATTCTGGCTCGATAGTTCTTTCAGTGCCTGAAAAATGTCATGCCACTTTTTTTTCTGGCCTCCATGGTTTTTGATGTAAAATTTGCTATGATTCCAATTGTTTCTCTCTCTCTCTCGTTTTCAAGATTTTTTCTTTGTCTTTAGTTTTTGGATGTTTCACTATGATGTGTGTTGGTGTGAGTTGCTCTGGGTTTATTGTTTAGGATTTGCTCTGCTTCTTTAATCCATAGATATGTCTTTTGTCAAATTTGGGAAATCAGCCATTATTTCTTTGAGCATTTTTTCAGCCCTCCTGTCTATTTCATTTTTTTTTTCTGAGACTTGAAAGACACAAATGTTAGATCTTTTGTTAAAGTTCCACAAGTTCCTGAGGCTTTTTCTTCATTTCCTTTTTTTTCCAGGCTATTTTCTGTTGAGATTTGGTAATTGCTATTGTTCCATCTTCTAGTTCACTGATTCTTTCCTCTGTCCTCTTAATTTTTCTGTTGAGACCATCCAATTAGTTTTTTCTTTAGGTTATTATATATTTCCATTTGAAAATTTTCACTTGGTTCTCCTTTATATCTTCTATTCCTTTGCTTAGACTTTCTATTTTTTGCTGAGATTTTTTCATGTTTCAGCAAGTTTGTAATTTCTCTTTTTGAAACATTTTTATGATGGCTGCTTTAAAATATTTTTCAGGTTACTCTAACGTCTCTGTTATTTTTGTGTTAGCACCTATTGATTTTCTTTACTCATTCAGTTTGAGATATACCTGATTCTTGATATAGCGAGTGATTTTCATTTGAAACCATATATTTTCATGTTATATTGTGAGACTCTGGATCTTATTTAAGCATCTGGTCTGACAGTATTGTGGCAGGGAAAGGAGTCATTACTGAGAGGTAGAAGTCCAGGTTCCCCAGTTGTTCTCTATTACCCAAGTGATGGTGGTGGGCTCCTCATTACTGCTGGGGAGGGGCAGGAGTTCTGGCTCTCCATATAGTCTTTACTGGCACAGCAGTGGATGTAGCGTCATGACTGCTGAAGAGCAGTGACAGTTCTAACTCTAGTTGGCCTCCTCTAACACCACCATGGCAGGAAGTGGCAGGAGTTGTCTAGGTTGAGTTAGGTGTCCAGGTTCTCCACATGGTCTCTCCTGAAGCCACGGTGTGAGGGCCTGTTACTTCCTAGCAAGGCAGGGATACCAGTCCCAGATCCCTGCTTGGCCTTTCTTTGACATCACCCTGATAATGGAGTTAGGGAACCTCATTACAGCCTGGAGAGGACAGAAGTCTATACTCCCTACTCAGCTTTTGTCGGCATGGATGGAGGTGGGACCCCAGTTTTTTCAGTGGTGTTTGACTGAAGTAGAACATTTAGCTAAAAGTTTTCTGTCTTGGTGGGCGTCCCATTTCGGATCCTCTGGCTAGAGAAAGCGGGCTAATTGGGGCTTTTTTTTTTTTTTTTTTTGGTCTGCTCCTATTGGTGATTCTGGGTGGTCAGCATCACCAGTACCTTGTCTAGGAAAAATGAGACAAAAAGAAAACCAGAGAGCTCTCTATTGTGTCATTCTTGTCTCCACCTTTCAAAGTCTTCTTAGATTTGTTCTATTTATGATGTCCAGGCTTTTTAAGTTGTTGTGGGAGGAAGAGAGGAAAGTATACCTACTTCATCTTCCTGGAAGTAAGTTCTGTTGAAGGTTTCAAATATGACATACTTAGATACGAATTTTAGAAAGTTCACCTGGCAGAAGTGTGAAAATTGAGTGATAATGTTACATTTATTTAGCTTCCATATAAAGAAATAAACAACAGACACAGAGGGAGAGAAGGAGAGGCCATGCATAGATGTTAATATATAACATGTATGTCATATTTTCTCCCTTTGAAAATATCTCTCAAAGATGTACTACTAATTTCATAATAATCTATCAGGAATAAGAAAATATTACATGGTAAATGTGTGCACAATTACAGGCATCCCAATGTCAAAATCAGAAAACCAGATAGGTATATATGTCACAATCAAGGGAAAATGAATTATCTCCAACATATATTAAAATATTCAATTAGGGCTATATCATGAGTCTGTATCTTGCTTTTCTGTTTACCTAATATTCCATTGTATGAAATTCCCCATGTCATTAAATATACTTGAAGGCATAATTTTCATGATTATTTCCCTAGAGTAAATTTATAGAAAAATATTCCTGTATCAAAACATGCAAACTTTTTTTTAAAGCCCTTGACACACATCACCAACTCATTCTCCAGAAAGATTATACCAATTTTTATTCCTTCTCCCAGTGTATAGCCATGCCCATCTGAATACATTCCTACCAAAGCTGAGTATTGTCCTTTCAAATGACCTTGCTAATTCAACAAAGTAAAATATTATCTCATTTTAATTTGCCTTTCTTTGATTATTAATAATTTTTCTATCTTATATGCATATTTATTAGCTATGTATATGTCTTCTTCAAATTGTCCACAGCTTGCCCATTTATATACTGTGGTATTAGCATTTTTCTTACTTATTTATAGAAGCTCTTTATATATTAAAAAATTAAGCCATCGGTAGTCCTATTTATTTGGATATGTCTCTACTGTGACATATTTTTAGCTTTGCTGTTGAAATACACACACTTTTAATTTTTAAATAAACAATTTAACCTAATACTTTTGCTTTGGGAGTTTCTCCTATTAGAAGCATTTTTTAATGCTTGGAATGATGGGTCACTTATTTTACTTTGCCTATGTTACTCTGTGGTTTGTTTTAACTTTTAAAGATGAGCAGAGGTGAGAGATGTAGGTCTACCCCAGTGGGATATGGGAATAAATCTACCAACATAGTGAACTGCAGCAAGTGCCACTAGGCTGACCCAAGAAGGATCTATGAAGGTGAACAGGCTCCTGTTTATATCTGCTTAAAATAGCCATTCCCTCTTCCCAGACAATTCCCTTGATCTTCCTCCTTCCAATCGACTTGACAGACAAGTCCTTGCTTTAACCTCTCTCGCACTTTATTTTCTAATCTGCCAGGAAGTTAATTCAAGTCCTGAGCCTCCCTGGATATAGCTTTTTTCAGGCATCCCTTCTTCATCTTTGATTTTACAATTGAAAAAATAAGTAAAAGCAACTTTGCTGTTTTATTGGCAACAGAATATGTGTCTTCAGTGCACAGGAATATTTTTCTAAGGGAAAAAAAATCTTGGGGTGGGTCTATTATAATAACCACTCCTCCAAGCAAAAACTAAACACTTCATCCTCCATTTAAAACTTTCTGGTGACCCAGTTGTTGAGTCCCATTTATGTCCAACATCTGGATGGCAGGTGTTGGATGAACACATCTGTCATCAAGGCCCAGAGCACAGCAATGAGAAATCCCCTCAGCTGGAACCAGCCAACAGACCCCTGACTGGTTTGCTGCCCCTCAGCCACAGATTAATCTGCATGGTACCTAATACAGCTGCAGGTTTCCTAGGACTTCATTTCAGGGCATTCTTCCTTTGCCGCCCAGATATTACCACCATCCGGTTTCTGCCTAATCTGTTACCTGGCTCCATCCCAAATGGCCACCATCATGTGGGTTATGATAAGCCCATTTCATTTCTGGGTATTGATGTATCCTTGCACATAATTGAAAATTAAAAAGAAAATAACCCGACTACTGTTATTTTTACAAAAAGCATTCCCAAAATTAACAATATATTATGACTGTGACAAAAGCAATTCATCTGATTTACAGAGATACGGCCTGGGATTAAACTACCACAAGGTCATTTGAGTTTCTGTGTAAGGTCTTTGGATACTAGAAATTAACCAAATCATGGAATGTCAAAGAATGCAACACAAGATGACAGCCTGAGTGAATGCATTTCAAAAAGGCTGGGGAGGCAAGTGGAAGCTGGACCACAGAGAACCTACCAAGAGTCAGGAGGCCAAGGTCCTTGTACCACCTCTGTCATGGACTGGACCTGACACAGCAGCTTACTTCTGAACTTTACTCAAAAAGAAAACCCAATTTCATGCCTAGTTCATTTCATGCCTAGTTCCACTGCTTTTGCTGACCTGTATAAGATGGTACTGATACCAAAGCACTTCCCATTTAATTGCTGAAATTTATTTCTAAAACAACATTTAAAGTCTCTGGAAACTGTTCTAAGGCATACAGCAAATGGAGGAAGATCTAAATTTCAGTAAAAACAATGAGAGTCTGTAGTATTTGAGCCACAACCCACTTATATTACACTCCCTACCTTACCCCAATAGCTCAGTGTAACAGAAGGTCTTCTCTGGGTAGGTAAATTAAGCATCAAATAGAAAGGCAGGTATTGTCATACTAGATTTTAAAAACAAGTTTCAACTGTATTCTCTATAAAAGAGACACATTTTAGATTCAAAGATACAAATAAGTTGAAAGTAAAATGATGGGAAAAAAGATATGTGATATAAATAGTAACCATAAGAGATGAGGTGAATATGTTAATATTGTACAAGACAGACTTTTTAAACATTTATAACTATAACAAGGAACAGTGTATAATTATCCTTTAGGTATCCAGAAAGCTATTTCTATTTGCAAAAGAAGTAACACTATCTCTACTTGCAGATAACATGATCTTGTACATAGAAAATCCAAAGGAATCCACTGAAATCTGTTAGAATTAAAAAACAAGTTCAGCAAGGTTGTAGGATACAAGATAAAATACAAAACTTAATTGTATGTCTATATACTAATAAGGCACAATCCAAAAATGAATTAAAAAGCAATTCCATTTATAATAGCTCTAAAGTAAAAGACTCAGAACAAATTAACAAAAGAAATGTAAGATTTGTGTACTGAAAACAAAAAAAAAATGCTGAAAGAAATTAAAGAAGATCTAAATAAATGGAAAGACATTTTATGAAAATGGCAATACTTTCCAAACTGAGCTGCAAGTTCAATGTCATCTCCATCAGAATCCAAGTTTCCTCATTTTTCAGGTATCAACAAGATGCACCAAAATTCACATGGGAATTAGAAGGGACCCAGGATAGCCAGAGCAATCTTGAAAAAAAAAGGATAATGTTGAAAGACTCACACTTCTCAATTGGAAAACCTGATACACAGCTACAGGAATTGAGAAAATGTGATACTGGCATAGGACAGACATATAGATCAATGGAATAGAATTGAGAGTCTAGAAATATATCCTTATATTTATTTCCATTGATTTTTCCTCAAGGGTGCCAAGATAAATAAATGGTGAAAGAATAGTCTTTTGAATGAACAGTACTGAAATAACTGGATATAAATACGAAAAAGAAAGAAGTTTGAGCCCTTCCTCACACCATACACAATATTAACTCAAAATGGATCACAGACCTAATGCGGGAGTTAAAACTATAACACTGTTAGAAAATAGCATAGGAGTAAATCCTCGTGACCTTGGATTAGGCAATGGTTCCTTAGGTATGATACCAAAAGCAAAGGTAAGCTGGACTTCATTAAAATTAAAAACTTTTGTGCTTCAAAGAATGTCATCAAGAAAGTGAAAGAAAATCATCAAGAAAGTGAAAAGACAATCTACAGGATGGGAGAAGATATTTGCAAATCATCTCTCTCACCAGGGAATGATATCTGGAATATATAAAGAACTCATGCAACTCACTAATAAGAAGATCAATAACAAAATTTTAAACATGGATAGAGGATCTGAATAGACCTTTCTCCAGAGGAGGTATACAAATGGCTAATAAGCACATAAAAAGATGTTCAATATAATTAGTCATTAGAAAAATGTAAATCAAAATCCCAATCAGATACCACTGCACACCCAATCACAACCACTGCATGGTTATAAAAGACAGATAATAGCAAGGGTTGGCAAGGATGTGAAGAAACTGAAATGCTTACATACTGCTGGTGAAAATATATAATGGTGTAGCCACATTGAAAAAATATTTGGTAGTTCCTCAAAATGTTAAACATAGAGTTACCATTTCAACACAGCAATTCCATTACAAGGTAGAGAAATAAAAACATGCATGACTGTTGATAGGAGCATATTCACACTAGCCAAAAAGTAGAAGCAACCCAATGTCCATCAGTTGAGTTGATGAAGAGATAAATAAAATGTGGTATAGGCATGCAAAGGAATATTTGGATTATAAAAAGGAATGAAATTCCAATATATGCTGTGACACACATGAATCTGGAAAACAGTATGCCAAGTGAATGACATTAGTTCCAAAAGACCACCTATTATATGATTTTATTAATATGAAATGGAAAATCTATAGAGACAGAAAGTGGATTTGTTCTTGCCTAAAGTTGCGAAGAGGGGTAATTGGGAGTGACTACTAAAGAATACAGGGTTTCTTTCAAGTGTTGATAGAAATGTAAAATTAGATTGTGGTGATGGCTGCACAACACATTGAAGACACTAAAAGCCATTGTATGGTATACCTTAAATGAAACAATTTTACACAACGTGGATGACAAATCAATAAAGCTGTTGTTTCAAAAAAATTAGTTGGGGCGGTTAATTTTACTTCATCATGGGCTCTTGAATTTCCACTTGCTGCTACTGATGAGGCACTGCCTGCATCTCATCATAGGTGTTTAGACATCCATGTGGCACTTTGTGCAGTCGTGTGGTAAATGCATAGAGCGCTAGAAGGTTCTATAGAGTTGACTGCAAAATAGCAATTAAAATGTCCTCAGATGTTCATTTTGATGATAAAGTAGAAGACTTCTGAAATGCAAGACAAAACTCACTTCAGGAACACTCCATGCAGAAGGTATTCTAAATTTGGCTGTGTTATTACACTAATTTCTTGAACAAAAGCTACTGGTCTGGCGTCTTTGGTTTTTCCTGCAATTCTCTTTAGACAGACAGGTTTGCTCTCCTAACTGTGAGTTTTCTTTTGCTTGTACATTATTCATAAGTTTTAAATGGCACCTTCTGTCACAGTTTTACCCCAGACACTAAAAACTTCTTTCAAGTTCCATTATAATTTGAATCTGCAATTTCCTCCTCCTAAGCAAACCACAAAAGTACCTTAAGTTCAAATGAGATCATCATTTTTCCTCCCTGTCCTCCAGGCGTAGCCATGACTTTAGACAATCACCAGCCCGAGTAATGGGAAAGTAGAAGGATTTAAGACTCACACAGATTGAAATCCATACCACCAACCTCTAGCACTACTGTCAAGACAAATGCGGCAAAATAAATCAGAAGGACATTCGTGCAGTGTCCTATGAGAATATGGGCCCTATTAGTCTGGGTCCATTGACTTTTTGTTGGGGTGTAGGAAAGGAGGAGTGAAGAAGATTCTGGTTATCATGCAGCGTTGTGTTTAAGTGTACCTAAGATAAAGAAAGGAAACGAGGATTTATGGAGCAATACTCTATTTGCCACATGTGGACCCTCTGCTGGGTGCATTCACGGAGTACAGCAGTTGAGGGAGGCATTAGTAAACCCAAATTTCTATTGTGGCAGAAACCAAGTCCCAGTAAAGCCAAATCATTTGCCTGAAGTCCCAGGACAAGCCTAGGTCATGCTGGAACTTGATCCTAAACACTTCTCGTCCCTTCCAGTTCTGTACTGGGGTAATTTCGTGATAGTATAGGACCCACTGACCACAGCCCAGGGTGATGGGGGTTGGGTTTGGGTCAGCCTTGAGCCATTTATTCTAAAAGAAAGCAAATGCCTGAGATTGTATTGACTGTAGAAGCCCCAGCTACAAAAGAAAGAAAACAAATGGAGACTAATCATTAAAACTACACTAAATATTTATCAGCAGAGAAAGTCTTTTGGGAATCACTTAAAATATTTATTTATTCAAATTACTCAAATAATTGCCTTTCTCTTCAAAAGAACATTGGGAATTTTGTATGCCTACAGGAGAGGTAAACAGATGCCCTCCAATGTCAGCAAGAGAGCAAATCTTCTCATTACAAAAAATAAAGAAAGAAACAGCAAAACCTGGATATTATCCAAAAAGGAATGCTGGTCTTTCTACTCAAACTAGAAAGGCAACACACTCTTTAGGGTAACAGTCAATAATGGGGCCAGCATGTTGCCTCACGCTTGTAATCCTAGTACTTTGGGAGGCCAAGGCAGAAGGATCACTAGAGACCAGGAGTCAGAGACCAGCCTGGGCAACAGGGTTAGGCTCCACCTCTGCAATTGAAATAAAAATAAAATTAGTTGGGCATGGTGGCACATGCCTACAGTTCCAGCTACTCAGGTGGCTGTGGCAGGAAGATTGCCTGAGTTCAGGAGTTCAAGGCTGCAGTGAGCTATGATCATGCCACTACACTCTAGCCTGGGTGACAGAGCAAGACTCTGTCTCTAAAGATAAAAATAAAGTAACAGTAAATTAATTCCCTAAGTTGAAATGCTAAGAATGGCCTCTAGCAATTGGAAAACACTGAGCAGCCGGGTGCCTGTCCGTGAGAGGTGGCCACCAGGCTGGGCCCTACGGCTGGAATTTTTATTCTCTGTTCCCATTGAAAGGTGATCAATGGATGCAGAGGAACTGAAAGTCAGTATACTGCCCTTGATATCAGTGGTCTGGTCCTATGCAAAAGAATTTTGATGCATTGTTTAATAGAAGCCAATTTTCACTTTCCATATCAGGGAGATCTGGAAATTCAGAACATGCTAATGGAGTCAATGATTTCACTTTCAGATCAGAGTTTATCTGCCCCAGATCATCCTTGCCAGGCAGAGACGGGCCATCTGCCTGGTGAGACATATACAGCAGACCCGTGGACACCAGGCCAGCATCTCCTAAGCTGCACTCCGCAGACATCTTGCCACACAACAATATTCTCAGGATAAAAAGTTTGGGGTAGTGCACTGAGACGCCTATAGTGATCTGTCATGGGAAAACACAGCACAGTAAGTGGCTGATTTCACAAGCAAGTGTAAGAAACGTTAGCAAAAACCAGTTTTCAGGAAATCAGCCTGGTCTGCAAGAGGGGGGCTCAATAAAGACCAGCTAAAGAGCTGAACAGCAGTTCTAGGAGATGATTCCAGGGACAGAAAAGTGAGATGGCAGCAAATTCAGTTCTTCTGCAAGGTTAACTCCAGTCAAAGGCTGAAACTTGGCATTCAGAAGGATAGGGAAGGGCCAGGTGTGGTGGCTCAAGCCTGTAATCCCAGTACTTTGGGAAGCCGAGGCAGGTGGATCACCTGAGGTTAGGAGTTCAAGACCTGCCTGGCCAACATGGTGAAACCCCATCTCTACTAGAAATACAAAAAATATTAGCCAGGTGTGGTGGTGCATGCCAGTAATTCCAGCTACTCGGAAGGCCGAGGCAGGAGAATCACTTACACCCAGGAGGTGGAGGCTGCGGTGAGCCAAGATCGCACCACTGCACTCCAGCCTGGGCAACAGAGCGAGAATCCATTTCAAAAAAAAAAGAAGGATAGGGGAAAGTCCAGAGTCCAAGTCAGTGGGGAAGAATGCTGTGACCATCAGAGAAAATGCCTGTTCAATGTGGCCGATCCATGGTTAAAAGTGCCAAACTAGTTTTTAACATTAAAATAATACATGTGTATGGTTTAAAAATTGACATGAAAACAAGAGAGACCCTACCTCTCCACTCCTGTCAACCCCTTATATTATACATCCTACCAGACAGCACATGTGCTTTCGTGTGCACACGCACATACCCACAAGCACGTGCATGTATATACATGGGTTTGGGCCATGATCTCAAAAGATCAAAATCCCAAAACTATACTTCCGGACAAAATAATTTTTAAAATTATTTAAAAGACATTGATTTACATTTTTAAAAGGGGATTGATTTGAGAAACATATAAAAACATGACAGAACACTTCATAGGCCACTTTACACAATAAAATAGGCAATAATAACATAAATATTTCTGTATAGACACTCAGCTATACTAACAACATTTGCAAGGGTATAACAGCTATGAGCAGCTGAGCCATATTCCAAAAGAAACAGCTTATACAACTGCACACATCTGAAATATTGTGACAGACAACCTAAGTTTTTTGATGAAATTGATCAAAAACCTCCATGGGTCACCAACACACCCAGAGAGCTGAAATCTTGAGGAACTTTATCTTTCATAAATACAGAGGTACAAAAAGGATACCGCTTCATTTACTAAGGAAGTTTCAACATTTTTGTGTACGTACACAATGTTACACACAAAGCTAATGTTGTGATAATGTGCTTTCGTGGAGCTGAATTTGCAAAACAATGCATAAAGCAAATTAGAGCTCTCCGAAAGCCTTTACACACTGTATACCTCCAGCATTAAAATGATGCAAATATGAAACACAAAGCATAGCAAATTGTAAGAAAAAAAATAATGCTGACAATTTAAAATAGTGGTGACTAAACAAAAACAACTAAAAAGAAATTCTGATACATGAAAAGGCGTATTACAGGGATTAATTACGGGAAAGTGCAGGGAATAAGAGCTGGCCAACTTACATAATCATTGAGTATATTTTGAAGTCTTGCATCAATAGGAATAGCTGCTTTTTTGTCGTCGTTTTAGGGTCTGGCTCTCCTCAGAGGACAATTTCACATTCATTTTCTACTTGGCCTTGCTCTTTTTGGAATTCTTGTATAATTCAATATACACTGACGCGAGCATCCCTATTAAATGTTCCCATCTCCAGTGCCATGCTTCTGCGTTGTTTTGGGTAAGGAGAAATCCATTCCCCATGCACTCATACACTGACCACAAATTTGGCAGAAGCAACACTGTTGCGTATCTTCCTATCCTACTACACACATAATTATTTTTGAACCAGTCAGTAACTTCCATGGCTCCTTCAGGCAAATATGGCTCTAATTCATTAAAAACCTCTGGAAATTTCATCAGCTAGAAAAAATGCCAATGCAGATAAATGAAACATTTTTAAACTGAAGTTTCAATTGTTGCTGTATCTCGTGGCCAATCTACTGATCGGAACTTTCTGCCAAATGCATTGGGCCTAACAGGAAAAAAAAAAAAAAAAAAAAAAAGCTTTATTGGTAACACCTTGAAATTCACTTTTAGAAGCCTTTATTGAACCTAACTCCAAATCTGTCATTATGGCATGGGGATTCAATCAGATATTGGGCATTTTAGACTTCAGAGATTTAGACTTTAGGAATTTTGATCTTTAAAGATTTCAACGTCTGGGGTTATGGCATTTGGGATTGTCTTTTGGGATAATAATCGGCAACATGTATTTGTTTCCATCCATCCTCTTTACACAAATAGAATCATGCAGTACCTACTCTTCTGTATCTGGTTTTTTGTTTTTGTTTTTTTTTCACTTAGTAACATCTCTCTGAGCTCCTTTTATGTCAGTGCTTAAGTGTGGCAGAATATGTAACCCCTAAATATGCCACTTTGGTAAAAGTATTATATCGAGTAAAAGGCACTGGAAAAACAAAAGATGTAAGAAGCGAATTCTAGTCTCCCCTTTTCTTTCTGAAAACAGGAGATTAAAAACTCTCAAGTGAAAGATCCCCTCCCTGTGCCAGGAGAAAGGAAACATTCTTTAACAAGGACTAGGAACTCAGAGAATTCTGGACAAACCCACCTTGTTAAGATAGTTCTTATCTTCTTTACCTTCCCCACATAGTTCAGTTAATTTTCCACAACTGCTTCTCTTTGTTCAACCTAGTATAAAAACATTTGAATTTTGCCACCTTTTTGGGTCTTCTCCTTATAAGGGTTCCCATATTACTTAAAACTTATATAAATGTGTATGTTTTGCTCCTGTTAATCTGTCTTACGTCAATATAATTCTCAGGCCCAGCTGAAAAACGTTAAGATGGTAGAGGTAAAATTTTACCTCCTCTACAGGGCCTATTACCCATCCTTTCACTTTTGGTAACACCACGTGGTACTCCATCACATGAATTAACTACCTTTTCTTTAACCAACTTCCCCTAATATTTAAGTGTGTACTGTATGTCTCTATGATAAATAATGCAATTCTTTAATATACATACGTTTTTCTCTCATACAAAGGATGGTGTATGTCTTTCAGTACATTTCTAGAAAATAAATTTCTAGTTCAAAGGCAGCATGTATGAACAATTTTCGTAAATATTGAAAATCAAGAGGTTATTGAAATAATAATAAAATATATTTAAATCAGATAGGAAGTATTACTCATTCCTAAACATAAAATAGCACTCAGAGTTGCGTGTGTGATATGGCTGGTATGGCTAGAAGAGACTGCTTAGGAAAGTAACCCAAGATGATGCTGGAGAGGCAGGCAGAGGTCAGATAATGAAAGACCTTCTGAGAAAGAATTTTACTGTCCAAAGTTAGGACACTTAACTAAAAAGGATGCTATTAAAAATTATTCTCGCCGACAGGAGCAAACCAGGACTATACTATGCCCACCAGACAAATGTGCGCTGAGTTTAGAACTGATTATTAAGAGTGATGAAAGGGGGCCAGGCGCAGTGCCTCATTCCTGTAATCCCAACACTTTGGGATGCTGAGGCAGGTGGATTGCTTGAGGCTATGAGTTCGAGACCAGTCTGGCCAACATAACAAAACCCCGTCTCTACTAAAAATACAAAAATTAGCTAGGCATGGTGGTGTATGCCTGTAATTCCAGTTTTTTTGGAGGCTAAGGCATGAGAATTGGTTGAACCCAGGAAGTGGAGGTTGCAATGAGCCAAGATGGTGTCACTGCACTCCAGCCTGGGTGACAGAGTGAGACCGTCTCAAAAAAAAAAAAAAAAAAAAAACCAATGACGGAAAGGGCGTGGAATGCCTTCTGCAGAGACTCATATAGCGTGAATGGAAGGATGGGACACTGTTTGGAAACCTGCACAAAGTTCTTGTGGAAAAGGCACTATTACATCAGTGGGGGTCTACCCAGAGAAAGCTGAGCCAGAAACTGGTAAATGAACCTTAATATGAGAAATAACCTTTGAAACACACGCAAACAACTTTGTTAACAATGGGTCTTTTACTCCGATAGCTGGGGATTGCTGAATGATATTCTGAGAAATATGCATTATCAAAATTGACCCAAAACAAAGAGAAAACTGATTAGATCAATGACCAATAAAAAGTCTGAAAAGGTCATCAAAAAGGAGCATAGGCCATTCCACGGAGAAATGATGGTCTTTTCAGTAAAGGGACTTGGAACAGCTGGATATCCACATGCAACAAAGTCAATTTTGATCCACACCTTACGTAAGCTATACGCAAAAATTAAGGGAAAAAATCAGCCATTAACTTAAATGTAAAACCCAAAAACTATATAAATTCTAGAAAATAAAAAATAATCTTTTGTGGCCTTCGGTTAGAAAGACATTTCTTAGATACAAAACCAAAAGACATTTTATGATCCATAAATGAAAAAAATAATATGCTGGGTTTTATGAAAATTAAAAACTTCTGCCCTTTGAAAAACACTATTAAGAGAACAAAAAGACAAGCCACATGCTGGGAGGAAATATTTGCAAATCTGATAAAGCACTTGTATTCAAAACATAGAAAGAACTCTTAAAACTCACTAACGTGGAAGAAAGCCAATTTTTTTTTAATGGTGAAAGATTTGAACAGATAATTAACTAAAGAAAATAAATGGATAGCAAACAAGTGCATGCAAAGAAAAGATGTTCAGTGTCATTTGTCTCAGGGAAATGAAAACGAAACCCACAATGAGATACCACTACACACTACTGGAATCACTAAAATTGAAAAGACTGACCACACTAAGGATTGCTGAGAGCGTGGAGCAACTGGAACTCTCATGCGCTGCTGTTGGGAAAGTAAGATGGTACACCACTTAAAACTGCTGTGGTTTCTCAGAGAGTTAAACATACACCTACTACATGATCTAGCCATTCTATTCTCATTTGCCTGAAAGAAAAGATAGCATATGTCCCTAAAAAAGACTTACATGCAAATGTTCATAGCAGCTTTATTGGAAATAGCTCCCAAATGAAAAAAAATAAACAAAAAAACCCAATGTCCATCAGGTAAAAGGGTAAACAAACTGTGATACATCCATGCAACTGAATCTACAATGAAAAGGAATTAACTACTGATACATGAACGGATCTCAAAATAATTACACTGATTAAAAGAAGAATCAATCAGACTGAAATGAGTATATACTGTACTATTCCACCCACATAAAACTCTAGAAAATGCAAGGTAACTGATAGTTATGGAAAGCAGATTATTGATTGCCTGGGGATGGGAGAGAAAAACAAGAGGATGGGAGAGAGGGATTGTGGAGAGACACAAGGAAACTTTCGAGGGTGATGAATATGTTGATTATTTTGATTGTGGTGATGGTGCCATGAATGTGAAAACTATCAATTGTGCATTTTAAACATGCACAGTTTATTGTATGTTAATTATACTTTAATAAAGCTTATATATATATTTACAAAGAAAACAGGTTATAGTAAAATAGTTAAATTTTGGAAATCAATTTATGATATAATTTTTAAGTTACCAGAGATTTATCCCTAAAGAGTATGACACAAATAATTTCATAATTTCACAAGTGAATCTAGAAAACCCTCAAGAAAGAATTAATTCATGTTTTACAGGAAGTCTTAGATCTGTGGAATTCACTAGAAAACCCTGAAACAATATCCTGTATATCTATGTATATGATATATATGTGATATATAACATATGTGTGTGTACATACACATATATATACATATGAACTGTTCAATAAAATGGTGTAGGAAAAACTGGCTATCCACTTGGAAAAAATATATTAGAAACTTAAAATTAATCTTCCAATGATCTCAAAAGTCAAATGTAGAAAAAAGTAAATTCAGAGATATTTGTATAGTCTCACATGAGGACGCTCTTCCTAAGAGATTAAAAATCCAGAAACAATGAGGAAAACAAAACTAAACCAGTTTTGCCATACCCAATGTCAGTGAAGGTGGGGGAAAGGAGCTCCTCAATCTTAGGAGTTTCATTGATGGAGTCTTGCTGTTGTTGTTGTTGTTATCATTGAGACAGGGTCTCACTCTGTTGCCTAGGTTAGCGTGCAATGGCGCCATCACAGCTCACTCCAATCTTGACCTCCCAGGCTCAAGTAATCCTCTCACCTCAGCCTCCCAAAGTGCTGGAATTACAGACACGAGCCACTGTGCTTGGCCAGTGGAGTCTTTTGCAGAGCAGTCTGGCAATGTTTAAATTGCCACAGTCGTATGTAACAACTCTAGCCCCAGGAATCCATCCTACAGAAACAGTCACATACGGACACAGATACACAGGTACAAAGTCACTCACCACAGCCTTCTTTGTGTAATGGTGGAACAAAAATCATAAAAACAGAAGTGTCTGTCAGTAGAAGGATTGTTACGTAAATTCTGGTCTATCTAAACAATGGCACAATAACATAAACCCTATTGAAAGATTTCTAAGATATACTGCTAAGTTTAAAAAAGAAACTGGCAGAACAATTCATACGGTTCGAATTAAATGCATTGTAGGTGGAAAGGATACTTGCATACTTGCTCCCTGTGACTGGGACTATCACGCTGGGAAGGTGAATGGGGACAGAGAGGGGACAGAGAAGGTACTCTTCACTCTATGTCTGCATTTCTTGTATCTTTTACTCCCTCCCTCCCTCCCTTCCTTCCTTCCTTCCTTCTCTCCTTCCCTCCCTCCCTCCCTCCTTCCCTCCTTCCTTCCTTCCTTCCTGACAGAGTCTCACGTGTTGCCCAGGCTGGAATGTAATGCAGTGGTACGATCTTGGTCACTGCAACCTCCGCCTCCCGGGTTCAAGCAATTCTCCTGCCTTTTCCTCCTGAGTAGCTGGGATTACAGGCACCTGCCACCACGCTCAGCTAATTTTTGTATTTTTAGTAGAGACAGGGTTTCACCATGTTGGCCAGGGTGGTCTCGAACTCCCGACCTTAAGTGATCAACCGGCCCTCAGCCTCCCAAAGGGCTGGGATTACAGGCATGACCCACCATGCCTGGCCCTTTTTTCCTTTCAATCTATGTCTTCTCCTCTATTCATTTGGAAATCGTATAGTCTGTTTCTATTCTTCTAGTGGCCACCACAGACATTTCAGCATGCATATTTAACCTAATGGAACCTCGGTTGCCCTTGTTACTAAGCAAAAAAAAGGCCCTAAGTGCTTGGCTGCAGACACGCACCTCACACAACTGCTCTGGGGTGTTTAAGTTCTACCCTCCCACAAATCAGTCAATACCGTTACTGTTTCAACATTTGATGGCAGTGTAGATTAAATAAACGTTAACCAATTTCTCTGTTCATGTCTTCTTGCAACCCATCTCATGCTTCAAAGATTATTTTCTTTATTCCTGAGGAATATCATTCAGTTCTTTTCGGGGAGAGATTGTTGGTAATAAATGTTCTCAGTTTGTACTCTGAAGTGTCTTCATTTTGCTTTCTCAAAAGAGGATTTCTTGGGAGGCCAAGGTGGGCGGATCACAAGGTCAGGAGATCGACACCATCCTGGCTAGCTAACACGGTGAAAAACCTCGTCTCTACTAAAAATACAAAAAATTAGCCAGGCATGGCGGCGGGCACCTGTAGTCCCCGCTGCTGGGGAGGCTGAGGCAGGAGAATGGCGTGAACCCAGGAGGCGGAGTTTGCAGCGAGCCGAGATCGTGCCACTGCACTCCAGCCTGGGTGACAAAGTGAGACTCTGTCTCAAAAAAAAAAAAAAAAAAAAGGATTTATTTAAATAGATATCCTAGGCTACATCATTTTTTCTTTCAACAGTTTGAAGATTCCATGGCATGGACACCTGCCTTGAGTTTTTGCTGAGGGCCTCTCAGTCCGGCTGCTGCCCCGGGGTGGGAAATCTACCATCTCTCTGGGCAACCTGCTCTTCAGTTCAATACAATGGAATTGGATGTGGGCTTTTAAAATTCATTTTCTTTGGATGTGATTGGGCTTCTGACTCAAAAATTGTTTTCTTTATCAATTCTGAAACATTCTCAACCAATATTTATTTTAGTTGTTCTTCCTATCATTTCTCTGCATTTCCTATTTCTTTGTTTTTGTTTTGTTTTGCCTGTTTTTTGGGTTTTTTTTGAAACAGAGTCTCGCTCTGTCGCCCAGGCTGGAGTGTAGTGTCACAATCTCAGCTCACTGCAACCTCCACCTCCCAGGATCAAGCAATTCTCTGCCTCAGCCTCCCAAGCAGCTGGGATTACAGGCACCCGCCACCACACCTGACTAATTTTTGTATTTTTAGTAGAGATGCGGTTTAACCATCTTGGCCAGGCTGGTCTTGAACTCCTGACTTTGTGATCCACCTGCCTCAGCCTCCTAAAATGCTGGGATTACAAGTATGAGCCACCGCACAGGCCTGTTTTGATTTTCTGAGATGGAGTCTCACTTTCTTGCCCAGGCTGGAAAGCAGTGGCAGGATCCTGGCTCACTACAACCTCCACCTTCCAGGTTCAAAGGATTCTCCTGCCTCAGCCTCTCAAGTAGCTGGAATTACAGGCGTACACCACCATGCCCAGCTAATTTTTTTGTATTTTTAGTAGAGACTAAACCATTTTTGCCAGACTAGTCTTGAACTCCTGACCTCAAGTGATCCACCCACCTCAGCTTCCCAAAGTGCTAGAATTACAGGCATGAGCCATTGCACCGGCCTGCATTTCCTGTTTCTTGCATATCAATTCAACATACGTTAAAGCTGTTCATTCTTTCCTGTGTGTTTCCTAACACCTCTCGAATATTTTCCATTTCTTTGTCTCCATGTATTAGGCATAATTTCTTCTGATAGAGCTTCTCATTTACTAAGTTTCTCTTTAGTTGTGTCTGATCTACTTAATCTCTCTTTTGAGTTCATTTTTGATTATTGCATTTTTCACTTGTAAAAGTCCTCCTTGTTTTTGATGTGCTTGGTCATTTCTGAAAGCCTCTTATTCCTTGGTCTTCTTTTGACACCTTCTTTTGCTTCTTTAAATATACTAAATACGCTTCATTTTCTCCAGTTGGTAGTATCTGCAGTCTTTGTAGATCTGATACTATTGTTCATTATTTCTGCTGGCCTGTCCAGTATACCTTATTTACTTGTGTGCTATGTGAGTTTAGATTGCGAGATCGTATTTCTTTTAATATTTTCTTGGGAAATCCGGGCTTAATGTGCTTCCTCCAGAGAAGATTTTAGATGAGTTCCCAGGGCTTGAGGGTATTTTTAGCCCATAGTGGCCTTACACTAAATTCTCAGCTAGAGAATTCCAGAACATACAGATATGGGATATCTATCCCCAGACTCCATTTAGGTTTCTTGGCCCCTCCATCGGATCTAAGGTCAAGACAGCCAAGTTCCCTTACCATCCTCATCTTTTATCCAGGCCCTACTTGTCACTGACAATGTCACCTTGCCAGGTCCCAACTTCACATGCAACTCTCAATCCACCTCCCTACTCTGTGTTGGCCCTGGGTATCCTATCCTAAAGCAATGGACTGACAAATCCAGAAGCTTGAGGTGCACTGAGATTACAGATGCCCCCAGGGCACCACCAGCTTTCACTTACAGTATCCCTGGAGCGGTGTTTTCTTACCACTTCGCCTCACTTTATCTCTCTGCCTAGTAAAGCATGGAAAAACAAGATGCTTTTTATATTTTTATCCAGAACTGTATGTGTTCTCTACTTCCTAGAAGGACTACTTGTGGTATGTTGGCTGCTATTCGCCCAAACGGAATTTGTTTTTGTTTCCAAAGGAGGAAAAACAACTTCTAGGAGAGCGTTTAGGTCTGGATACTCAGAAGGTCTGAGGATCAGCTCCTATTTCCCCATCAGTTAGGGAAGGGCCAGTAAGCCGGTTGCCTGTTGATATTAATATTGTTTAAGTGAAGCCAGCCATGCTCATTTATTGAAGTATTATCCATGGCTGCTCTTCAGCTACGGTGGCAGAGTTGAGTAGCTACAACAGAAACCCCACGGGCTTCAAAGCATGAAATATTTGCCATCTGGTCTTTAAAGAGAAGGATTGCCAACCCCTTCACTAGAAAGCACCTGCAAAGAAAACACTTCCTTTGTCGTGTATTGATTTTCCCCATCTGTGGAATGGGCATGTTGATCCTTTCTGCTGCTCTTCTCTCTCTCAGACATGATGGATAATCACAGAGAAAGTATTGGTAAAAAAAAAAAAAAAAAATTTTGAAAATCCAAACTGAAACTGTTCATAAAACCTAGGTTTTTTTGTTGTTTTATTCACAGACTCAGGAAGGGCCTGTGATTTTCAGAAAGCATGGGGACTGTTTTCAATTTTGACATGAGATTGATGACCTTCAGAATGAGCTTGCTTAAAAACATGGCGAAATAATCCAAGAGTGCTTCCTGATGCTCACACACCCAACCTTCCAGTGCCTGAGGAGCACTTGGCGCCTGTGCCCCTCCAGATCTAGGGTACAAAGCACCTGCTCAGGAAGAAGGATTGCTGCACGGCTGCGGGATGCAGCGCCCTCCCCAGATGCAACACATCATGGCGTTCAGGTGCAGAGTCATTACCAGTGGGTGAGACGCCAGCAGGCAGTGAAGCTGGGCACTGCTTCCCTCCCTTCCTCTGTCTTCACCCTCCAGGTGACCAATCTCATCCCAGTGGGCTTTTCTGGCCTCCAGGGTTTTGGGTAATGCACAGTCTCAATGTCAGTAGAGGGTGTGACCTTTGTAAATTTGAGATAACATGGTGACATGGACTCTCCGTGGTGACCCAAGCAGAGTGGAGTCTGTAGGAAAAGGAAATCCTGTGGGTTTGTGAGCTGCATCAACCGAGTGGCTATGTTTAAAGGGTTAAGTTCTGTTTTCAGCTATATCTACAGTGTTTGAAAAAACAACCAAACAAAACCCTATTTGTGCAGATCCCACAGAAATGTGATTTCTTATTAAACCAACATAAATTAAGACAGAAGTTACAGATCTTTCTAAAAATATCTGGAAAGCAAGCACACGGACCCCAGCGGAAGCTTGGTCTGCCATTGGCGATTCAGAGCTGTTGAAGAGTCGGGGCAGCTTGCATCAAGACTGGAGATGCCCTGCTGCCTGCAGAGCAGAGGGCAGGCAGAGGATAGTCCATGAGGCAGAGGGTGGCAGAAGTTCCCAGGCAGCCAGCACGACCCTCCGCGTGCTGCCTCAGAGAGGGCAGGAACTGAGACAGCCACGCCCACTGCTGCTGGCCGTGCTGGAGAAGGAGGGTCCCTCGCAGCAAACAGGAAACTTTCCTGAGCATTCTGCTCTCATGTCACCTACCGGGCACCTCCTGAGGTTCTGTGATATAGCGGGCAACAGGGCCACCACCAGGCACAGCCCAGGGAGGTTGCAAGAAGCCACCAGAGCACGGATGGGGAGTAATAGAGAGACTTAAGCTCTGGCCTCCCAGGCTCAGTTTCAGTATCACTGATATAATTCATATTTTACTGATTTATCTTTTAGAGGAAAAAGATGTTTCCTCCACTAGACTGTCAGCTCCACAAGGGTGAGATTTTCATCAGTTTGGTTCACCGTGATATCCCTAATACCTGGAACAGAGTTTGGCACCTAGGGGGCACTCAAACAAACATTGCTGAAAGAATAAACAAATGGACCAAAAATACCTTTAGAATCATTTCATTGATTCCAACCCGTCTGTGCCAGTGTGTTAAATCCGTCGCCATGCCATCACACAGAATGACCTGACACCGAGCCGCCATCACTCTGTCCTGACACCTGGCTGCAGTGGCCCCACGGTGCCTGCGGAGAAGCACCTGTCAGCCACGAGCCACAGAAGGCAGGGGTCCTGGGCAAGCTGGAGGGACACGCTGCACACAGTGCGATGCAATCTACCCCAGACGGGCTCCTGGCATAGGCCTGGCCCCGCTGCCCAGCCTGCTCGCTACCTCCCAGAGGAACGGGCCTCGGCCTATCTGACCCAGCCTGCAGACCCAGCCCCTGGGCATGGCGCACCACACGCACCTCGGGGGATCTCCCTCTACCTGCACAGCCCGGAACCCTCCCTGGAACCGTGGCCGGCCCACTCATTTCTCTGCCTGCCTCTCTCTGGGTGTGGGTCTCCTGTGGTGCCCCTCCTCAAGAAAAAAGCTGCCACCCTGGGGTTGCCTGGGTCTAGATTCCAAGACGGAGCATTACAAGTTGGCTTTCAAGTTCCAGAAACACAGTTCTGGGGCCAAGGCACACTATCACAGAGGATGCCTCCAAACCTTCTTTCTTTGAGAGTGACGTTTATAAAGTGCCATGCAATCAGTGGAAAGAAGCTAGATACAATGATGTGTCCAGTCTCCTTGAAAGCAGAGGCGTCCAGCCTCCCCACTTTTCTTTGAGGATTCCAGCTGGTGCTTTTTAAAATACAGTAGAGTGGATTTACACAGGCTCTGGGGCCCCAGAAGTGGTTCTGCTGTTTCTTTCCTGCGTGTCCTTGAGCCAGGGACTCACCTGCAGGTGAGTCTGTGCGCCCTAACCTCCTCATCCCTTGTAGAGGTTACGAATGCCTTTCAACAGCTTCACTTAGGAGCCATGAGGGTGGGATTTACAATCCTCATTTGACAAATGAGGAACCCAAGGCTCACAGAGGTCAGGCGGCCTTCCCTAAATCCCACAGCACCAGGATGAGGGAGCACGCTGCCTGGCCTCCAGCCCAGGCAGAGCTGGGCCCACTGCAGGATGCAATTCCACTTGGGTGCTAGAAAAGTAGCTTTCCCTTTGGAATGATAGGATCGAGGTGAGCAGCAGGGGGCTCCCAGAGGAGAGGAGCCAGAAAAATGCAGCCAGAAACCACACTTGTGCACCCAAACACGGGGACCACATACCCACAGCCCCAAGCCCATACCCACGTGCACAGCCTGAGCCTGTCTGCTGGGTCGGTGACTTCCGGAGCGCCACGCTCCACACCTCCCCATATCTACAAGGGTCTTGCATGTCAAAGGTGTAAAGAGGAGAGTCTTACAATTGTGTGGCTTGCGGTGACACAGTGTTCAAAGTTGCATTCTTCTTTGTCCAAAAAATATACCTAATAAACAAAGTAGAAGTGTGCAGTGACTCGCAGAACCCTGAAATAATGCTCTCCGTGGTCCTTCCCTCTTCAAGAGTCAAGGAAAATATTCTCAAAGGTGGCAGTTTCCACTTATGACATTTATGCATGTACGGCCATCCTTTGTCCCTGTGAAACGAAGTGTACATCCTGGCTTAGGTAGGCACGTGGGAAGTCGGCCTCACTCTAACTGTGCTGCCTCATTGGCCTGCATGCAGACAAGGGACCGGCTCAGAGGCTGCCATCAGGTTGCAGAGCGGAGCCACGTGGCAAGCTAGCGTCAGTGCTTGGGTTTAGAGCTGACCTGATCACAGCTTAAAATCCTGCCAATGGCAGGACAAGGGAACAAGGTCAGTGAGAATCCTGCTCCCAGAGAACACAGGAGAGAGAGACCTCAGCGACCTCCCAGTTTAGGGCTCTGGGGCCTGAAGCATGTGTTTCATAAAAGGCAGATTCTCACCTCCCACCCCCAGGGATGTTGATTCATGAGATCCAGGATGGAGCCCGAGAATCCTCCTGAAATTCAGAAAAGGATGCAAATAATAAAGCCAATCATTCTAAAACACCAGCAGCACAGCCCTCATGGCCTCCACCGTGAGCTCTGCTCTGCTCTAACTTGTTAAACCCTCGCAACACCCAGAGGAGGTGGGCACCGTCATGTGGTAGCACCATTATTACTATTTTAGCAACCACTCCCCTCCCTGTGCTGAAGGAGGCCATCCAGTCATGTGCAGAAATGCTAATCTCGTCCTCTCTTGCCTTCTAATGAGGACAGTGATGGGTTTGCTCAAGGTCAGGCTGAATGGCAGAGGGGCTCTTGGGGCCTCTCAACTCCAATTTTTCTGCTCATCCCGCTTCCCAGGGACCCACCTTCATCTGCCTTGCTTCACCCTCCAGCCTCTAGGCCCAGCTCTGACTGAGGGATGTCAGGTGTGACTGGAAGGGAAACCTGGGGGTGGGAGGGAGGTATTTTGCAGTGAGCCTGAAACCACAGAGCTAAACAATTTCTTGTCATGCTGATGCCGACCAATGTGGGACACACGAATGTCGTGCCCATTCTCCCTGCCGCGGGGCAGCCCCTCACCACCACCCCAAAAGCATTCTGTTTGGTTCCGCTGCCTCCTGCTGCCTTGCGGAGCCCCACAGGCAGCTGAGGGTGGGGGCTGGTCTCCCTTTTGCTGCCCTCTCTCCCAAGGCAAGCAGTGCTCACCTGCCCTCTTGGCATCCTCCCTGGCTCTTGCTCTGGGGTGGGTTTGCTGTTTTCCACCCGGCACAGTGCTCTGGGCCTCAGGTCTCACACCCAGAGGGCCAGGGCATGGATAGAGCCCTAGGGGTGGCCAACGCTACACGGTGGATGCCAGGACCACAGAGCTACCCTGTGCCCCATCCTCAGCCTCATACACTGGTGAGGGAAGGGCTGCATGACCTTCCTCAAGGACATCTCAAAACCTGCAGTGGCCCCGTTGTTTTCTTGGAGAGCCTGTCTCCCTGTATACAAACCTGCCCTGCGGGACAGATGCAGAAAATGCAGTTGAACAGATACACTCTGGGAGGTCCGGGGTTCCCTGGCCCCTCCCAACGGGGGCCCCTTTACCCTCCCGCATGGCAGGAGCCAGGGCAATTTGAGGGATGAGCAGGGAGGCTCACAGCCTTCCCTGGCTCTACTCCATCTGTGCTGAAGCTGGGCAGTGGGGCCAGTGGTCAAGGAGGCACCTGGAGCAAATTGTAGCCCCCTTCCCCCCAACCAGGTACCCAAAAGAGAGACAGGGATAATTCCAGTACCTCTGCCACAGGGTTGCTGAGAGGCACACATAAGACAATACTTTAAAACTTGTAAGAGCAGGCTCAGCAAACATCCTGCTACCTGGGGCTCATGGCATCCTGTGGACCATCCCCTGCCCGACTGACACACTGTTTCCCTAGAGCTGAGCTTGAGTCCACACTGGGCCCCAGCTGGGGCCAGGCCTTCTGGCTGCCACCGAGCCTCCTCCCAGACCTCCCACTGGACTCCCAGACATCAAACGCTGGCGTGCCTGAGCGCCCAATCCACCAGCCCCCTGTTGCCCGAGGACCCTCCCCTTAGCCACAGGCAGGGTCCTGGGAGAATGCCGCCACCAGTGACCCGTGGTTTGGACAACACAGTTTTATGACAAGAACTTCCCCAATTTTGTCACCTTCTTCAGGGACAGGGCAGCCTGGGGATTTTGCGTGACTGAGGAACCCAGAACATTTGCCTAGAGTGCCACTGTGACTCATAAAACATTCGTTTTATGTAAAAACCAATGCAGGCAGAAAAAGCAAAATGGAAACGCTACACAAGTTTTCACTACAAAAGTAAAATATATTTGGAGCATAACTGAACAACCCCGTGCTGCTCCCGCAGCCCGTGGCGCGTCACTCCCTTCTCTCCTTGGAGACATTGCACTGGAGCCAAGGCAGGAACAAGCCCTTCAGGAGGCTTAGGCGTTCGCTAACAAGCAGCCCCTCCCTCTAGTCTCTATCCCCCAATACCCACACACCAAGGGATTCCAAAATCCAGGTTAACAGAAACACCACAGTCTAGCATCACTCTTAAGAACTGAAACCGGGGCCTCCAACTAGACCTTAAAGCAGAGGGCGGCCAGCCATGCCCTGCAGCCTCCTGGAGCTGGGTGCAGGTGGCCAGTGACAGACAGCTCAGATGCACTCAAAGCCTGGCGTGACCTTGCTGGAAGAGACAGGTCTCCTCTGAGCATGAGAACCTGGGAGAGGCACGGCCAGGTGCGGTGGCTCACGCCTGTAATCCCAGCACTTTGGGAGGCCGAGAAGGGCGGATCACGAGGTCGGGAGATCAAGACCACCCTGGCTGACCTGGTGAAACCCCACTCTACTAAAAATACAAAAATTAGCCGGGTGCGGTGGCGGGCGCCTGTAGTCCCGGCTACATGGGAGGCTGAGAGGCAGGAGAATGGCGTGAACCTGGGAGGCGGAGCTTGCAGTGAGTGGAGATCGCGCCACTGCACTCCAGCCTGGGCGACAGAGCAAGACTCCGTCTCAAAAAAAAAGAGAGAACCTGGGAGAGGCTACTCTCCCATCAATGTGACCTAGAGCCAGCAAGAATGGCCTCTGGCCAGTTTTGTGAAGGTTAGGAGACCCCCAGGACAGGGACACCTGGCCCACAAGGAGGCTCTCCTGGTTGGGCACCACCCCATATATATGCACTAACCTCAGTCAGGCCCAGGTTTTGTACCCGCTACAAATTGAAGGTGGTGAATTCAAGGTAACTACAAATTTCTGGCACTGCAGCCATCAAGAGATGCCCTGTATGTCCCCTCCTCTTGAATCCTGACGGGCCTCAGCCTTGCTTTGACCAAAAGCAGACAGAACAAATGATGCTACACCAGTTCCAGGCTTACCCTTCAGGGGGTCTGGCAGTTTCCATGTGCTCCTTCTTGGCACCCAGGGACTACAATGCCAGGAAGTCCAGCCTCGATGATGTGATGGTTCGAGGCCAGCAGAGAGGCCCTGAAGGACAAGAGGTCAACTCAGATGTTTCGGCCTCAGTTGAGCTCCTGGCTGCCATGCAGCTTATGTGAACAACCCCTGATGACAACATTCCAAGTTCCTGATACGTACTTTTTGAGCAATGACAATCATTATAGTTGAATGCATTATGTTTTGGAGTGGTTTGTTACACAGAGGTAGATTACTGAAACACCAGGCCATGCGAAACAAACAGGAGGCAGAACAAGCCTGTGGGAGAAGTGAGTCTCAGAATGAGTCAACAGGATGCAGGCACCCAAAGGAAGCGTCCCCTCGCTCCCAGGTCACTATGAGTGTTGGTCTCCAAACGGCGCCTGGAGCTGAGGTCACGGGAGATGGCTCAGTGTGCTATGGTGCTCTCATCTGTGACCACAGGTTAAGTGGAGACTGCTGCTCCTGGCTCCCAGGGAGGCAGAGATGCTGCTTTTCTTGACTTTCATCTTACCACCAGTGATTTTGACCTTGAACTTGAACTTCACCTTCATAGCAGTGATGTAAGACCCATCGCATTCTTCCACACGGTTAACTGAACATTCCCGTTGAGTCACATCCCCAACCAGTAAGATCATGGCAAGGATGTGATGAATGAAATCCACAGTCCCCTGAGACAAATGGCATTAATAACTCTCTCAGTTTTAAGTGCTTCATTGTGCAAGCTTCAGGGTGTTTGTTTCTCCACTGGGCTGGGACCAGTGGTTGACGCTTCCATATTATTTCCTACTTCTTTTCTGGAAGCAGAGTGTCAGCAAGGTCTATGGGGTATCATGGTTCTATTTCCAAATGTTTCTCAGCCTAAAATGGACAGGGTGCCTCTTTCACAACAGAAACCACTGGAGACCTTCCCCAGACTACTAAACAAAGCCAGATCCCCATGGGTTGCCTTGTCCAGGCAGACACACAGAAAGGGATTTTTCCAACACGTTTTGCATTCCAGGAATGCAAAATATCTCCTATCAAATGGCATCCAGTAAAGTTTCAAAAAGCAGTACCTGCTTGGTACTACATTCTCCAACATGCAAGAAATACTAATTTCAAATTCTGAAAAGTATGTAATGACGTCATTATTAGTCTGTCACTAGGAAATGGATCCCATGCAGTAAGTAACAGATTTTCCAACACTGGGGTGATTTAAGCCATGGGTCAGGGGTTCCTCCTAAGCAGGCCTGACCTCTCCATTGATTCTGCCCACTACTTTGACCTCATTCAAACCAAAACTCCACCTGTCACAGTCAGCAGGCTTGGTGACCCCTACATGGGTTCCTCTCCCTGCTGCTTCCCAGGAGCCAAGGAGAAATTACAAAGGAAGAGGAAAGCATCATATCTAGAAAAATTTCAGTCATCCAGAGATGGCAAGTGAGAACCCAGTGTGGGGTGGGTGGTGACCAGTTGTCCACGGTATGGAACATCCCAACACTTGGCCTTGCCCATGAGGGTGATGTTGGCTGCAAATCAGAATGCCTGGGTTCTAGCTCTGACTTTCCCTGGCATAACTGTGGGCAAACTAAATGGTTTAGGCTGATGTTTTTTTTTTTTTTTTTTTTTTTTGAGACGGAGTCTTGCTCTGTCACCCAGGCTGGAGTGCAGTGGCCGGATCTCAGCTCACTGCAAGCTCCGCCTCCCGGGTTTACGCCATTCTCCTGCCTCAGCCTCCCGAGTAGCTGGGACTACAGGCGCCCGCCACCGCGCCCGGCTAGTTTTTTGTATTTTTAGTAGAGACGGGGTTTCACCGTGTTAGCCAGGATGGTCTCGATCTCCTGACCTCGTGATCCGCCCGCCTCGGCCTCCCAAAGTGCTGGGATTACAGGCTTGAGCCACCGCGCCCGGCCTAGGCTGATGTTTTTTAAACTTCATCCCGCACCAGAACTATCTAGAAGGTTTGTCACAACATAGATTAATGCCCTCCTCTCCTAACCCTGGAATTCGGTCCACTTCTGTGTTCTGTTCAACCTATACCCCAATTGTTTAACATTTGAATATGTCACAAAATGTTAAGATTTAGAAGATTTTACTTCTAAAAAAAAAAAAAAAAGAAGTCTAGGGCTTCCCTTGAAAAGCAAGTAGATGGCGCTACACAAGGCCTGCCCAGCGACAGCTGACCAGGGCAGTGCAGCCTGAAGAGCCTTCTACAAACATGGGATGCTCTGTGCTGTCCAGCAGGTAGGCACTGGCCCGTGTGGCTGCTGGACCCTTGAAGCACATCAGGTGGGACTCTGGGAAACACTGTGGGGCAGACTCCGCCCTAAATACCCAGAAAACCAAGGGAACAGCCCTAATTTTTCCCCAGCCATAAGAGAACTAGTCCTCCGCCTTCCCCGATCCCCGATGGGTTTAAACAGGCGGGGAAGGAATCACGCACGTTTTCTAAAAGACTCTGTGAGACCCACATGCTCAGTGCATCTGTTACAAGCCACCTGCCTCAACACCTTCAGCAACACTCCCTGGGCAGTCCCACCCAGACCTTGAATTAGAAGGTTAGGCCCGTCTGACAACGGAGGGGATCTTGGTAGGGGCTGGCAGTGGCTAGATTCACACAGGAAGGGGCTCCAGCTTCCTTGCTTCCGGAGGAGGGGTCTTCCGTGGCCAGGAGGATGGCAAGGGGCAATGGCAGCTCTCCAAGGTGGCTGAGGGCCAGGAGAGCACAGTGGCTCAGGCTGTGGGCTCTGGAGACAGACGCCATGGGCTCGAATGACTCGCTGGCTACTTCACCTCTTGTGGCCAACGAATAAAGGGAGGGTCACCTGGGCAAGCACAGGGCTTGCAGGGACTCCAGCATGACACAGATGCACTCAGAGCCTGGCCCGGCCTTGCTGGGAGAGACGCGAGCCCCAGCCCTGATGAGTGCTGGCGTGTGCCCCTGGGAGCAGGAGAGAATACATTCCCGCCAGCAAGCGGACCCACTACACATTTGCCATTGTGGCCAGTGACCCTCCAAAGAGAAGGTTAAACAAAAGGTGAAGCTATGTACTCAGCAAGGCCTTTGGGGTGACAGAACACAGAAATGCAATTTCCTGGGACCTTCTGTCCCAGTCTGGAAGTGTGTATGGCTCTGATACACACCTAAACAATGCCAACAACGACTGCATTGACACGGGATTTATAATACACACAGCCTTCCCCAGGGATGAGACTTGAAATGCTGAGTATCCACAATGCCGGTGGGCCCTAGGGTTGAGAGTGAGGGCACAAGTAGGGAAGCAGCTCACCATCTCCTAGCTGTGTGACCTCGGCCATGTGGACTACCCTCTCTGTGCTTCAGTTACCTCAGCTACAAAGAGGGGCAAACAGTACCTACTCCCAGAATTGTTGTGATGATAAAAGTAAATAATATAGGTAAGGTGCTGTAAGGTGCTCGGAGTAGCACCTGGACCATGGCAAGCACCCAAGAAATGTCAGCTGCCACTGTCACAATGTCACCCCCATGACCATGAGGGTGCCTTTTCCAGAGGGAGAATTTTGGGAAATACATCAGCCTTCCTATATATTAGCAGCATAAGAAACTCCAGGCTGGAGGCAGTGGCTCACGCCTGCAATCCCAACACATTGGGAGGTCGAGGCGGGAGAATCACTTGAGCCCAGGAATTCATGACCAGCCTGGGCAACATGGCAAAACCCCATCTCTACTAAAAATACAAAACATTTAGCCGGACATTGTGGCACATGGCTGTAGTACCAGCTACTCAGGAAGCTGAGGTGAAAGAATCACCTGAGCCTGGGAAGTTGAGGCTGCAATGATCTGGGGTCGCGCCAGTGCACTCCAGCCTGGGCAACAGAATGAGGCACTGTTTCGAAAAAAGAAAAAAGAAAAGAAATTCTAGCAGAGCGATGGTGAAAAAATGAATAAGATGGGTGTACTAGAAGAAGAGAATGGAAAACAAAGACCAGGCCAGCTGGTTGTGATCTGAAAACCAGTAGACGTGAGATTCCTTCCAGGATTCATGTGGGTCAATACAGAAGACAGTTCTCGCCAAAGCAATCAATTGCTCACGTGCACTGTTGATGGCGGGTTTCTTTTCCCAGGAAGAAAAAGTGCATCAGCCAACCCTGAGCCAGAAACCGGAGCACCCAGCTCCAGAGAAAAAGACTCTGGTGCCACAGATGACAATCCCTGCAGGAATTAGGGAAAATGATAACACCAGACAAAGCAGCCCCAAAAAATCAAACTTGCAAAGTAAGTTTCATTTAGAAACTTGCTTCATAGTGTGGTTCTCACTTTATTTATACTTCGGATGTTTCCAAAGCTTAGCTACCTTTTCTCCATTGACTCCACGAAATTCGTTACACAAAAATATAGTCTGCAAAAAATATACAAGTGTAAATAAATCAGTTCCCCTGTGTTTCTATCAAGAATAGCAATTTTTGACCGGGTGCGGTGGCTCGCACCTGTAATCCCAGCACTTCGGGAGGCCGAGGCCGGTGGATCACGAGGTCAGGAGTTCAAGACCAGCCTGGTCAAGATGGTTAAACCCCATCTCTACTAAAAATACAAAAATTAGCTGAGCGTGATGGTGGGCGCCTGTAATCCCAGCTACTCAGGAGGCTGAGGTAGGAGAATGGCGTGAACCCGGGAGGCGGAGCTTGCAGTGAGCTTAGATCGTGCCACTACACTCCAGCCTGGGCGACAGAGCAAGACTCTATCTCAAAAGAAAAAAAAAAAAAAAAAGAGCAATTTTTGAGTTGCTTTTTCATGTCAACTTTTTGCTATACACCTAAAGGTATTTAATATTGATCTTCTAATTTCTAAAACACAAAGATTCCTTTGACACCTGGAATTCAAAAGAAGTCCTTACTGGCCCTCTAGTCCCCACCCAGACGTTCTCACCTTCCTGAGCCTTGTCCAAACAGGACTTTGTTTCCTTTCAGACCAATTATTCATCATGCATGAAAAACAAATGGGCACATACTTTATCCAATATATCATTCAGCAGCCTACAGACGCCAGTGATCAGGGGCCACGTCTTATTAGTCACTAACTTTCAGAGTCTGGAAGAGAACAACTTCTCTGGAAGTACCAAAGTGTGGACAGAAGGAGAGATGGACAGAGACATGCAGAAGGATCTATGCCTCTAGTCAGTGCCCGCCTCAGTCTCTTGTCTCCAGCACACCCATTACCACACCCCCAGGCCTCTTGCTCCAGAAATGAATCAGGCGCTAGTCTTCCCCTGCTAACTCGCTGACATCTGCTAGACATCTGCTAGAGACAGAAGCCCAGCTCCATGCCCTTCCAAGCTTCACTTTTGTCCACTCCCTTCTTCGCCTCCCTCATCCTCTCATCCCCACAGGGCCTTATTCTCCAGTCGCACCTAACTTCCCAGCACTTCTGCTGGGCCCTCGTACAGGAATGCTGTTCCTTCCCTCCTCCACTCAGCAAAGCACGGTCTATCCTTCAAGGCCAGACCAATGTCTGCAGGGCATTCCTGCCCTGATGCGTCAGGCAGCCCAAGGGGGAAGCCCTGTGGCCCCTTGCACCCTGGCCAGCCTCTGGGGCAGCCCTTTCTGTACCACATCTTTGTGCATCTTTCTCCCTGACCAGACCAGACTGGAGGCTCCAAAGCATAGGAGCCTCGTCTCTAGCACAGTGGGTTCCCTAGCATCCAGACTGCGCTTGGGGCATCGTTTACGCTCAGTGAGTCAGTGGATGAGTGAGTGGGGAGGTGGGGCGGTGGGTGAGACGGTGAGTGATTGAGTGAATGGGTGAGCAAGTGAATACAGAGACAGACAAACGGACCTGGGGGTGCCTCAAGTTTCTGCCTCCACTCAAAGACTTTCACCTCTGCCTGAGTCACCCAAAGCAAAGCCACAACTCTGCCCCTGGCTCCCTCCACTGGCACCTCCCCTGTGTTTCCCCTCTTCCAAAGCAGCTCTTTGTCTTCATCAAGACCTCTGGATCCTTCCTCTTCTCTGATCTTCCTGATTCAAATATTACTCCTGCCTTCACTTTGCCTTGCTTGGCCCACCTCCTCGCTGGGCATGTGGCTCTGGTTATTCTTCATGCCATCATTCTAAATGACTCACTTAACTGAGTCTGAACTAATCCTACTTCATCACCCTGAGAAGCCCTTCCAAAGCCCGTCTTCTCCCTAGAGTTCCCCTCCCTGCCTTTGAGAGCAGGCGTCAGTCCACACACTCCTTTCCAACACCACTGCCCTGGCTCTTCTCCCGCCTTCTGCCCCTCCTCTCCTGCCTCCAGCTATGGAACTTCCCACAGCGGTGCTTCTCTCATCCCATGCCTGTCTTGCCCCATGGCCCCTCCCTGACACTGCTGTCCCCAGGCCCCCATGTCCCGCTGGCCACAAGTGAGGCACACAGCATGCCACAGGCCTGGACGCTACAGCAGTGGGCAGGCTGCCTGACCTCCCCGCCTTCCGAATCATTCTTCCTTTTGTGTTTTCTTCTGTCTTAAAATAGTATTTACCATTCTGGGGAGGAAATGAAAGTGTATTTTGTTTTGTCATTGAAACAGAGCTTCACTGAGATACACCAAGAAATGCAATCTATATTCTGTCTATCAAGACAAGTAAATAAAGCTAAATAAACCTACCATGGTAGGTGTCAGCAATTAAAAATAAGGCAAATCGGCCGGGCGCGGTGGCTCACGCCTGTAATCCCAGCACTTTGGGAGGCCGAGGCGGGTGGATCACAAGGTCAGGAGATCGAGACCATCCTGGCTAACACAGTGAAACCCCGTCTCTACTAAAAATACGAAAAATACGGCCAGGCGTGTTGGTGAGCGCCTGTAGTCCCAGCTACTCGGGAGGCTGAGACAGGAGAATGGCATGAACCTGGGAGGCGGAGCTTGCAGTGAGCCAAGATCGCGCCACTGCACTCCAGCCTGGGAGACAGAGAGAGACTCCATCTAAAGAAAAAAATAAGGCAAATCTTCATTTAGTTTTGTGGGGGAAAAAAACAAATTATAGGACAATGGATAGATTATGCTATCATTTACATGCAAAAATAAAAATGCAAATAAAACTACATATTTCTCTCTTTGCAAACACATTCATAAATGCATGTACATCATCTGGAAACACACACATTAAATCCATGGCAGTGCTGGCCTCTGCAAGGGGCAGAGTGGAGGGGACAAGGTGGGCGCTGAGGTTTATAATAAGAATGTGCTCCATCTATCACTTGTAAAATTAAAAATAAAATTTAAAAATAGATATAATTATCTTGAAATATCACAAATGCTCCTTCCTTCAATACCTCTTAGGCTGGCTGCTTCTCATTGGCTTGAAATAAAAGGTGACTCATCACTCCTTCGAAACATCCTATTCTTCACAGAACTGAGAGCCATGCCTGGTTTCAGAATGTGAAATCAGGCCAGAGTTCAAAGATCGAGAAATGCAAAGTTAAGGCAAAGTAAAAACGAAAGGGTTTGAGAGGCAGATCTGAGGAGGCAACTCTCAGGGCTGGCTCCAGCCCAACCCCACCCTACACACCTGCCGTGTGCTCCACTCCAACCCAGGGCAGCCAGGTGACAGGGACCCCAGGCAAAGGCGTCCATCTCTTCCTTCAACATTTGCAAGTGGAAACATGCAGTTGCACTTTTTGTAACAGGCAAACTTAGGCTTTTGGCTATTGATACCTACATTTCCAGTTGGCATTCATTTTCACAGCAACTAGAAATTCTCCTGAAGGCCCTGATTTTTTAAGTCCTTTCAAAAGCATGGAAAAACAGAAATCATTCACCATACAGAAAAACATAAGAAACAAAACTTGGCCGGGCGCGGTGGTTCATGCCTGTAATCTCAGCACTTTGGGAGGCCAAGGCGGGCGGATCACGAGGTCAGGAGATCAAGACCGTCCTGGTTAACACGGTGAAACCCCATCTCCACTAAAAATACAAAAAGTTAGCTGGGTGTGGTGGCAGGCACCTGTAGTCCCAGCTACTTGGGAGGCTGAGGCAGGAGAATGGCGTGAACCCAGGAGGCAGAGCTTGCAGTGAGCCGAGAATGCGCCACTGCACTCCAGCCTGGGTGACAGAGCAAGACTCCGTTTCAAACAAACAAAAAAGAAACAAAACTCAGAAGAATTGGAAGGCAATGGCCTTCCTGGCACTTCCCATGCCCCAACTGCCCCGGGTCCCCAACTGCACATCAACCCACCTGCTGGAAAACCTGGGCCAACAGTGCCTGATCACAGTGAGGCTGGCTGGCCAGGACACTCCAGGGAGACACCAGCCTGACAGCCTGGATACAAAGCTGCTCAGCATGAAACCGGCAGCCTACCTTAGCCCAGAGTTCCAGTCGGGGGAGCTGGCTCGTTCACAAGGCACAGGGCCAAGAAGTGGACTGTATTACAGTTGGTGAAAGCCTGGTTAATTCGACAGAGCCCTGAAAATACAGGCGAGGCTGAATCTTGGAGGCAAATGTTAGCAATACTCTCTCTTCCTGAGAGGGACCATCATGGCTAAAGTGAGGGAACATTTGGTCTCCTTGAAAAGGCTATCGCCATGCAGGAGTATAAGACATAAGATAAAACATATAAGAAAGCTTATATGCCCTTAGCCAAGAGGCACTTCTGAAGATCCTGTAACTCAGCAAGTCTCAAACAGCGTTTGACCTCCCAAGGACATGTCTACCAGGGTGGATCACTGGATGGTTGAGTTTCTGGTTGTAGAGAAACAAATGGCTTCGGGTCCCTGTGGGCTTGGTGAAGCTTGAGTCTACCCTTGGTGGATGGAGAGCCCCTGGTGTTCAGTTTTGGGAACTTCTCCCCTTCAAGGACCTTTACTGAGTGTCTCCCATCAGGCCTGTTCCACATGCTCTACAGAAAGTCGTTCAGCAGAAAGTGTTCCCCTTTCCATCTCTCACTATGGGAGATGCTCTGGGAAAGAACAGATTTGACCAAAGTCACCAAAGCAGTGAGTGACAGGAGTTAGAAAGGGCACTCGGGTCTTTGGCTCTCATGGCACCTGCTGAAAGGTCGATCATTTTTGGTGCGACGTAACAGGGTATACTCGGGGGCTCTTCTAAGCATAGTGTCACTTCTGTGTCCCAGTGAAGGGATCTGAGTGGCTTTGGCTTGTCCTCCCCAGTGGAGAAGAATCAGAAGAAGGAGGAAAAACAGATATCAGAGAAGCTCTAGCCTAGGTGCACCCCCAAGGAAATACACCCACAAGTCACATGAGTTGTGAAACTAGCAGTAATGCCTGTATTTGCTTTGATTTCTATGCAAGAGGCACAGCTGTCTGGTTCTTACAGATTGCTCATGACAGTGAAATTAAAGGCAAAACGAAGGACCCAAATAATATATGCATCCTCCCCCACAGAGACAGCCATACCCACGTAAAGCACATGGGCTGTGAGTGAGAACTCTGGAGGCCATAAACCCCAGGTGCTCCTTAGGGCAGCCTGGCCCTAAGGAATGGAATGAGTCCCACCTATCTCAGAATCAGGGAACTTGGGTTTTAGTCCTGCCCTGTTATCAACCAGCTGGGGGGGCTCAGGGAAAATCACATAACCTTCAGGGCTTCTGTTTCTTCCTTATTTTTAACTTTTTTTCCTGAACATAAAAGCTATGCATATTCATTGTAGAAAAGGAGAAAACCCTAGAGTAAAATAAAGAGAAAATAATCATAGATATTTTCATCACCAAAAAACAATCACTGCTAATATTTTGGCAAATTTCGTTTCAGTCTTATTCAATGCATATCGCTTTTATATTTTGGAAAACAGAGCACATTGCACATGCAATCTGATGTGCAGCTTTTTAAAATTAACTCAACATGCATCTCTCCATGTTATTAAAAACTCTACATGAGCAATAATTTTATGGTTATATAATATTCCATCATAAGAACACATCATAACGTAGTTAAGCCCCTCCCATCCTGGTGTTGTTTCCAATTTTGTATATTATGAATAACGGAGAAAAACATCTTTGTTGCATGAAACGTTTTCTGCATCTTGGATTATCTTATTGGAATGGATTCTAAAGGTCCTTTTTATATATTTACATTTCAGTTTCTCTGAGAGAATTAGAACAAATCAGAAATTTGCAAACTGAAACACCTACTCGGTTAACCAGGGAAATGAGTAGGCAGGCAAGGTGTAAGAAAAATTAAAAAACCTAGTGAATGTGGGTGCACTGAAGGTGGGAGATGCTGCGGGGCCCCAGATGGTGGTTGCTTGTAGGATAAGGGTCCCGGGTGTCTCTGGACTGCCCCATTTTCCAAACAAGCTGGAAATCCAGGATTTCTACTAATGGGTAAATATTAGCAACAGAGGTCCACTTACCCTTCCAGGCCGGCCACAGCCCCTTCACAGAGGGCAATTCTTTTCTGGGAGCCTTTGGGGTTTCCCTCGGCCATGAAGAGGGTCCCCATTGGGGTGCTGAGGGGGCTAAAATGAGTGTCCAGGGGGTGATTTGCCAGGAGCACACACAGAATTTAGACATTTGCACCAATTTTAAAACTCCATTATTCCTTCTTTTTGTATCTCTCTGGGCTTCTGCCCAACACATGCAAATGACCTTCTATCAACCTCTGCGTCTCAGTTAGAGCCCAGAAGGCAGCTAATCACAAATGCCCATTTCATAAGCAGCACCAAAGAGGTCCCCTTTTTGCTCTCTCTCTCTCTCTCTCTCGTTTCTTTTTAATTTTTTTATTGTTGTTTTAGAGACAAAATCTTGCTATGTTGCCCAGGCTGGTCTCAAACTCCTGTCTTTAAGCGATCCTCCTACCTCAGCTTCCAACTCCCCCATGCCCTGAGTCACTGGGGTTACAGGTGTGAGCCACAGCACTCAGCTCCACACTCTCCATCTTGATAACTCTGGCCCTGTAATCTCCACAAATCAGGTGAAGTCCTAATCAAATTAAACTCTAGTGTTCTAGTGTGTCAAGCTTCCAGGGAAACACCAGCTTTTCCAACATCACACGTAGCTGAGACCTTCAGGTTGTCTGAGGCTTGGCTGTGGGGACTGGGAGGGACGAAGTGGCCTGCTGAGCAGGTGTGTGCCAACACGTGAGGGTTCTCGGTTCGAAGGTTTCACTATTCCTTTTTTTTTTTTTTTTTTTTTTGAGACGGAGTCTCGCTCTGTCGCCCAGGCTGGAGTGCAGTGGCCAGATCTCAGCTCACTGCAAGCTCCGCCTCCCGGGTTCCCGCCATTCTCCTGCCTCAGCCTCCCAAGTAGCTGGGACCACAGGCGCCGCCACCTCGCCCGGCTAATTTTTTGTGTTTTTAGTAGAGACGGGGTTTCACCGTGTTAGCCAGGACGGTCTCGATCTCCTGACCTTGTGATCCGCCCGTCTCGGCCTCCCAAAGTGCTGGGATTACAGGCTTGAGCCACCGCGCCCGGCCAGGTTTCACTATTCTAAACGGGCAGCATTGCAGCTCTGTCAGCAATCACAGAAGTGCCTCCAGAATGGAGAGAGAAAAAAAGGTTCTGAGAGCACAAATCCCCTTTCACAAAGCCCGTGGAGGTGCCTTTTATGCTTCCACCATCTGTCATCACAAAATTCACAACAGCTCCCCCAGTCTCACGACACGACACGGACAATTCTGCGGGGGTCACCCGGAGCCGTTCAGATGCTTTGACAGCAAAACAATGCTGGGCAAGGTGCAGCCCAGTGAGAAAATCCTGCTAAACAAACACGAGGGGTCAACAGCTCAGAGAGCAAGATCCACTGAAACCCACTAATTGGAAATAATTCCAAGTTTTTCAGACATTACGTAGTGACAATAAGGTGCAAACACCGGATTAGTGACCTCCAAAAGACAGAGGGCTTTTGTTCCATCTTTGTAACAGCAGAATTTAACCCCGTGTTTTGAAATTCCCATCAACTAGCCTGTGTGAATTTAAAGGTTCACCATTTAATAACATAGCCGGGGTTAGATTTTTAGTTTCTCCGTTCCAGGTCAAGAAGCAGAACCTATGTGAGGGGAAGTGGGGGGCATGGGACAAATAAAGCCCTGAAAGTAGCCAGGCAGTGTTCATTCAGGCCTTCCCAGAGCTCAGTTAACCAAATGAACACCTGAAATGCCTGTCCCACCGGGAAACGCCACATGCATTTCCAGTGGTTTGGGTTTTGTTTATAAGTCAGTCTTGTCAAGTGGTATTTGTCAAGATTTTGTTGTTGTTGTTGTTGTTGTTGTTGTTGCTGTTGTTTTTAAATATGATGTAGAATTTCCATTGAGCTTTATAATCAAGCAAAAAGAAAGTCAGAGGTTTCTGAAAATGCCTGCTGAGTCTGAAAACTAGTTTGATTTGGGAGTCAGGATTTTGTAAAAATCAATACTTAAATAAAAGCTTTCTTTGGTGGTGGTGGTGGTAGTGGTGGTTGTGGTTGTTATTGTTGTTGTTGTTGAGATAGGGTCTCACTCTGTTGCCCAGGCAGGAGTGCAGTGTCACGATCTCGACTCACTGCAACCTCCACCTCCAGGGTTCAGGGGATTCTCGTGCCTCAGCTCTTCTCATGCCTCAGTCTCTCTAGCAGCTGGGATTATGGGCATATGCCTTGTTACTCCTAGAAGCTCTTGTAGGATTTATTGTGGACTTCAGCTCAATAGAGTAATACTCACTTCCAGCAGGACTCTGATCTGCGAGAACAGGGGAATCAGTGGATAATGGGGGGCCATCTTAAACAACCAACTCCCTCTGTGGTCCCCAGATGCAGATAAGCCCGGCTGCCACTTCCTGAGTGCTCTTCTACGCATGTGCTTGACTTGCACCAGATCACCTAGACATGAACTCGAGTCTCTCTCTCTCTCTCTCCAAAGCTCCTGGTCTGTGTACTGAAGATCTAGATAGAGTTCTGGCCAGAGAGGAAGGCTCTTGGGTACCCCAGGCACTCCATCTTCTGCACCAAGATTCATCGTGGTGAATTAAGTACACACACTGATCTTTTCCCAAGGACCAGTAAGCAAGTTGGGGACCACAAGCCATGTCTCAGCCCAGGCCAGGCTCAGAGTGGCCACTCTGAAAAGGTCCAAATGACCGAGGTGATGCACAGACACCCCAGCCTCTTACTGCAGCTGCGGTAGGGCCTTTTCCTGGGTCTCTACACAGAATTAGAAAATGGTTATTCGAGGCTGGGTGCAGTGGCTCATGCCTGTAATCCTGTAATCCCAGCACTTTGGGAGGCCGAGGTGAGTGGATCACTTGAGGTCAGGAGTTCGAGACCAGTCTGGCCAACATGGTGAAACCTCATCTCTACTAAAAATACAAAAATTAGCCAGGTGTGGTGGCAGGTACCTGTAGTCCCAGCTACTTGGGAGGCTGAGGCAGGAGAATTGCTTGATCCCAGGAGGCAGAGGTTGCAGTGAGCTGAGATGGCGCCACTGCACTCCAGCCTGGGTGACAGAGCGAGACTCCATCTCAAAACCAAAACAAAAAGGCTATTTAGGCGACAACCCTACAGCACACACAAATGGAAATCTTATACTGGATAAAAGAACAAAATGTGAAACCAGTGCTGCAAAATCACAGACAGGAAGCAGGAAGGGAAAGACCGGGTTGGGAGTCGGTAGGTTGTGAGAACCGGGCTGAGGTTACCGGGGCATCTTTGTGGCTGAAGAAGGGCAAGGAAACGGCTTTCCAAGGATTTTAGAAGTCGCCTCCTCTCTTCCCTCTTTGGCGAGTCTGAGGAATGCCTGGGGAGACCTAGCATTGATCCCACAGGCCAGGAACTTGGTTGCCACCCTCACATGCAAGGTGAGCATCATACTCCTTAGCCTGGGGTCCCGCTGGGGTGCTAAGCACCTGGTGAGCAAAGACCCCTCAGCAAATAAGACCTCACGTCTGCCATCCAACCCTCTTGTTTGCAGAGCATCCTAAAATACGATTCCACAAGTTGGAAATGGAATCGGGTTTCACCACTGGCAAAGCCCCTCTCCATGAGGCCGGCTGCGGTCAACAGCAGCTGCATTTCCTCCGCCCTTCTCCCTAGGCGCCCAGTTGGTTTTCCTCCTCCTCCTTCCTCCAGGTGTGCTCTTGCCAGAGCCTGCCCCAATAAGTCTCCCTTTCATAGTGTTCTGATGAATAGATTGTCTGTGTTTTCTTTTGCATTCTTCTTAATGGCCTGAACCGTCCTCCAGCGACCCAGCTGTGCATGTCAAATAAAATGTATTGGGGTCAGATGGATCCTCACATGGCACTGAAATGCACAGCACACGAAACAAAGCACACCTAGCCACCACTTGCACACTCTAGAAAGCTACTCTCAGAAGCAGCACAACTGCCACAAAAGCCACCCAGACTACACAAGTGTCCAGTCAAAGGGCATCATTTCACATCTTCAGTCCGTTCTCTTTCTCTTTGTTTTGGATTTTTCAAATATGGTTATGCAAAAGGTTTCTGTTTTTAAACTCACTATGCAAATACTAACATTTTACAAAGCCCAGGCAGATAAAATCAGCTCAGGTTGAACGTATCCTAAACGCAGAGCTATAACTGATTCAACTTTGCAATTTGACCTTTAATTGTCATATAGAAATGGAGAAACGCATGTAGATGAGTGGCGAATTTTATTGTGTTATATACAAAGGCACCGCCTCGCATGAAGCATGCAAACTCTCTTCAAAGGATTAAATATTTCAAAACTGAAGGAAAAGAAGAAGGCAGGCTTCCTGTTTCAGACACACACAGAGGAAGAGGGGTCTTTTAAACCTGTAATAAAACAGGTGGGCTTACGAAACTCAGAAAAGAGTGTATGGAAATATACTCTGCCTGGCACAGTGATATTTTAAAGAAAGAACATTTGTATTTTGTTCCGTAACTAAATGAAACCAGCTAACGCCATAGGGAAAGTACATGTGTTTGCAACCCAGCCCAGAGTCAGCCTGTTATATCTGACTCTCTTTTCTGGTTACAAACCAGCCTGCTGGTGCATACATACACTCTCACAGCTGAGGACAGATGTGGCTAGCGATGCCTTGTGAAGCAAATGTCAAGCAGCAGACCGCTACCACAGGCTCACACACCTGCAGGTGACATCACCGAGCTTTATCTTACCCCAGAAATCTATTAACATGCAGAAACAGGTGTCACCCAACCAAAACCCACTCTTAGAAAGCATTGGTCTCATCAGCCCGAGAGGCGAAATGGCAAATGAGATGCCGAACTTCCACTCAGCTCCACGCCCGTCTCGGGGGGGAGGAAGGATCCCCTGTTCCCCACCCGAACTTCCCAGGACACCTGTTCTCTAACATCAAAAGGATGTCAGATGCAGCCAGAACAAACAAAAGCTTTGGAGAAAACTCCATTTCCTGGATATTGCCTTTTTCCCTTGTTTCAGGGCATTTTGTCTTTTGTAGCAAAGAGTAGCTAATACCAGTGAGTTTTCAGTAATTTCTTGTCCCTGAAACAGATATCTTCTTTGGCTGTAACTAGGCAGATAGCAGGTACTCCATATATGTCCAGAGCACCTAAAAAACGATGTATGTCTGGGATGCACCTTAAGGTGCCCTAGCCAGCATCCAGGCGCGGTGGCTCACATCTGTAATCCCAGCACTTTGGGAGGCCGAGATGGGTGGATCCTTTGAGGCCAGGAGTTCAAGACCAGCCTGGACAACATGGCAAAATCCCATCTCTACAAAAAATACAAAAATTAGCTGTGCGTGGTGGTACACACCTATGCTTCCATCTGCTCGGGAGACTGAGGTGAGAGGATGTCTTGAGCCTGGGAGGCAGAGGTTGCAGTGAGCCAAGATCATGCCACTGCACTCCAGCCTGGGCAACAGAGCCAGACCCTGTCTCAATCAATCAATCAATCAATTAATCAGTAAAAACTATGTTAAAAATAAATAAATAAAACACTCTAGCCAGAGATAAAAGGGAGGATAGGGTGAACTAAAACTGTCAAAATGTTGATAATTCTAGAAACTAAGAGACAAATAATAGGAAATCCACTACGCTACTCTCCCTCGTGTTTAAAATTTTCCGTAATAAAAATATTTTTTAAACATGTAGCAACATTTTCAGTTGTCGGCCCAACCCCTCCTCCTCCCATCCTTGGCAATAAAGTCCTAAGTCTGCTCAAGTAATCCACCCTTCTCTATGGAGCCACTAACTAACCCAGTCACAGTCACCCCAATGCTTCTTGCCAGCGATGGCCTTAGGAATGGACAGATGGGTTTATCTGGCCAATGAGAAAGGAAGGAAAGTCTCTTGAAGGGTTTCCGGAAAAAAATTTCCATACTGCCAAAAAATGACATATGGGAAAACATGGGTCCTCCCCTTCTAAATCTTAAACATCCACGTGTGAGAGCAAGAACCTCAGCAGCCATATTGTGACCATGAGGGAGTCAGTCAAAGACAAAACTGACATACTGAGTCTCAGAGAAGAAAGATCAGAGCAACTCTGGTCCTTGAGGTGTCACTGAGCCCCTGAAATAACCATCCTGAAACTGCCCCACTTCAGGAATCATTAAGAGAGAAAACAATCCACATCCCGTTTAAAATAGTTGAGCCAGGGTCACAGCGAAAGGCATCCTACCTGATACAAAATAACTATTCGATGAATGAAGGAAAGAATGAGTAAGACCCCAAAGCACAGAGAATTGTCATATAGTCTTAACAGCATCATCTGAGTCTTAGAAAAATCAATGTCATTGGAATTCCATACAAGAGTTAGGATTTACATTGTATATTCTCTTAGCACACAGGGTCTTCTGTCTTTTACAGTAGGCCCCTCTTCTGTACAGGGAATACATTCCAAAACTCCAGTAAATGTTTAAAACCAGGGAGATTACGGAACCCAGCTGCCAACCAGACAGATTCCTGTCCATGTCTTCCACCCACAAATTTAATTTCCATCTTAATTAAGTGCTTATCACCCCTGTGGCTGTACCTTTCACCGTTTGAGGTGTGACAGCAAAACGAGGACAAATTTCTTTTTCCTTCTTCACAATTTCACGAAGACTCCTTCTTTCTGTAGATCTTAGCAACCTCAGCATATGATTGCTTTTCTTTTCTTACGAAGTCGAGAACTTTCACTTTTTTACCTAAAGGAAACACTTTACGACTTCTCTTTGGCATATCCCAATTGCCAGCATCACGACTCTTGCGTTTTGGAGACATTATGAAGTCAAATAAAGATGACTTGAACACAAGCACTGTGACACCGTGACAATCCATCTGATCACTGAGACAGCTACTAAGTGACTAATGGGTGGGTAACCTGGACAAGGGGAGGATTCCATTCAGGATGGGATGGAGCAGGAGGGCTTCAGATTTCATCACATTGAGAGGTGAAGCCAGCTGGATTTCCTGGGTCAAGTGGGGACTTGGAGAACTTTTCTGTCTTACAAGAGGATTGTAAAATGCACCAATTAGCACTCTGTAGCTTGGATTGTAAAATGCACCAATCAGTGCTCTGTAGCTAGCAAGAGGATTGTAAAATGCACCAGTCAGCACTCTGTAAAATGCACCAATCAGCGCTCTGTAAAATGCACCAATCAGTGCTCTGTAAAATGCACCAATCAGCAGAATCCTAAAAGTAGCCAATCGCAGGGAGGATTGAAAAAAAGCATTCTGATAGGGCAGAAACAGAACATCGGAGGAGACAAATAAGGGAATAAAAGCTGGCCACCCCAGTCAGCAATGGCAACCCACTAGGGTCCCCTTCCACGCTGTGGAAGCTTTGTCCTTTTGCTCTTCACAATAAACCTTGCTACTGCTCACTCTCTGGGTCCAAGCCATCTTTAAGAGCTGTAACACTCACCGCAAAGGTCCACGGCTCCATTCTTGAAGTCAGGGAGACCACGAACCCACTGGCAAGAACCAACTCCGAACACAACATTACTCAGGATGGCACACAATTTAAAACTAATAAATGGTTTCTGAAATTTTCCATTTAATATTTTCAGAACAAAATTGACCACAGGTAACTGAAACCACAAAAAGTGAAGCATTGGATAAAGGGAAATTACTGCATTTCACAGTACATATCGTATATTTCTTTGACAAGCAATCAAGTACATCTTTGTATCTTCTCTTGTAAAGTTGCTTTTTGATTTGCTCAGTGCATTTTCTCAAATCGTATCTTATATTCACAGCTGTGCCCAGGCCAGCAGAGATTCCTAATACACTAGAAAGAACATGGTCTTTATTGAATGGCTATGTGGCCTCGGACAAACTCCTCAATCTCTCTGAGCATTAGTGCCCTTATCTCTAAAACAAAATTAGTAACACCCATTTTAGGGGCTATGACAGTTAAATGAGGAAGCATTTAAGCAATATGTCATCTAAAGCATTGCACACTGATGTTCCTCCACATCAAGACTAGTTTTAAGGTCAGGAATAACTGTTGCCAACTGGCAGAATCAGTTTTTTTCTTCGACCCTTGCCTTCAGGTATACAAAAAAGATGTAAGAAGTATAAAAGATGAAACAGAATTTTCCTCCATATGAGCATTTTTGTCTCCAACACCTAATGTTTCCTTTTTCCTACCTACCCTTGTCACAGAAATCATGTGATTTAAAGGAAGATTCTCAAAGGTTTCCTTTCAAACAAGACAAGTCCCTTGGGGTAGGTCAATTCTCTCAACTGGGAGAGTTTCTTAAAGCAAGGGTGGGTAGCTTCCTCCCCAGGACCATCTGCTGGCCATCAGGTGGGACGGATTCAAAGGAAAGTGGAGGTAAGGTGCTAGGCTGAGCAGAGCCGTAATCTCTGCATCCTTGACCCCATGCCAGAGGACAGAGGCCACTGTCCCCTTCTCGTTCTCAAGGGAGAAAGTAGAAACTGGTCCCTCTGGGATTGCTTGAGAAGGGCCACTTCTCCCTGGGGTTAGGCAAGAGCTTTCCAGATCTCTGCCAGGTGGTGGCCCTCAATGGCCTCTGCCACATCATCCCTGCACCTGAAGTCTCCTTAATGCTCTTCCGCAAACCTACTCAGTCATTACTTAAATAAGGAAATTTTCCATGAACATGGCCTGCCCTTCCAGCCCTGACACTCTCCAGACAGCACTTCATCCCCCTGCTGGTGGAGAGCAAACAAATACCCTCCTTGGGGGCTGGGGCTGAACCAAGGCTCTGAGCCCCAGGGAACCATCCCAGCACCCTGGGTGGTGTTGGTGACACACTTTGGCGAAATGTCTTCTGCTGGGAGTCAGAGGCCTGAGTTCAAATCCCCAAGTCCACCTCGTGTGGAACCTCCACATCCTGCCTCCTCCATGGAGATGTGGTAGGTTCTGCTGGGACAATCACAAAGAGGTGCAGGCAGAAGATGTCTGGAGATTGTACCAACAATGCTAATCATATCCTCTACCCACTGTGTGCCTGCAAATCTCTTCTTCCCCCCAGAAGTTGCCACCAGCCCATGCTGCACAGCCTGAAGGGCAGAGCACACCCTCCCCACACATGTAAACAGACACACACACACACACACACACGACACGCACACACATGCCTTGCAGCATCGAGTGCTTCCTTTATCACCCTCACGTTATGACAGTGCTCCCACCAAGGTCACCAGAGGCAGACATGGTGTGCTTTTACCTTCATCTAGTCCATGGCAGAAGCTCAGCAAGTATCTGTTGAATGAACAAATTAATCCATATTCGATTGGTTTTTTTTTTTTTTTAAATGTCCTGGATTTCATTTTGTTTTCAAGATTTTTTTTTTTTTTTTTTTTTTTTTTTTTTTTTTTTTTTTTTTTGAGACGGAGTCTCGCTCTGTCACCCAGGCTGGAGTGCAGTGGCCGGATCTCAGCTCACTGCAAGCTCCGCCTCCCGGGTTCACGCCATTCTCCTGCCTCAGCCTCCCGAGTAGCTGGGACTACAGGCGCCCGCCACCTCGCCCGGCTAGTTTTTTGTAGTTTTAGTAGAGACGGGGTTTCACTGTGTTCACCAGGATGGTCTCGATCTCCTGACCTCGTGATCCACCCGTCTCGGCCTCCCAAAGTGCTGGGATTACAGGCTTGAGCCACCGCGCCCGGCTGTTTTCAAGATTTAAAAAAAAAAAAAAAAAGGAGAAGAAAGAGGAAGATGGGGAATAGTACAGTCAAGGTAAAATAATCAGTTCCCTTCCAATTATCTGTTGCACTTTGTGGATTATCAGCAAGGCAGGGTCTTCCCCCATGCCCGCAAGCCAAACAAGAAAGGGCCTCGGGCTGGCTCTAGGGGGCGACAGTGAGGCCTACTGTGCATTTGTGTCTCTGCGTCATTGCACAGACAACCGTAAAAGTGGATTCTGGGGGATCTACCGTTTTGGAGGGACTACCCCTCTCTCCCACCCATTAGTACGACTCATTGAAAGCTGATTTAATTTCTATGTTTACACAAACAAACAAGTAGAACAAAAATTATCAGGGAATATTGAAAGTATTTTATCAACACAAAAACCAACATGCACGTGAGCCTTTTAATCACAGATTTGATTCAGCCTATGCCAATGAAGCACATGATACCTGCCAGACCCCGAAGATGGAAAGAGGAATAAATACTGTGCCTGCTGTCAGGAGCTCTTGGTCAAGGGCAGTTTCTCTACCCAGGCACTCTTCCCATTTTGGGCCAGATAATTCTGTGTTGTGAGCAGCTGAACCAGGCATTTTGGGATGGTGAACAGCATCCCTGGCCTCTCCACCATAGCTGCCAGTCAGTAGTAACCTCCCCAAGTTTGGACAACCAAAAATGTCACCAAATGTCTCTGTAGGGCAAAATCACCACAGTTTAGAACCACAGGTCTAGGAGTAGGATATTAAGTAAATAGCCACAAGACGGACCACCCTGCCCGAGGCCCAGCACTCTGAACCCAGCACATGCTGGCACTGGAGGGGGTGCAGACAAAGAAACGTTCTCCGGAGGAGGAACACTGTGGACCCATGGCTGCTGACATGCGAGTGTATAAATGTGACTCTCCTTCCACTCCAAGCACCCACATACCATCTTCACCCACCATGGGCTCTAACGAGGGTGCAGACTGCCTTATACAACAGAATAGAGCACTTGGACAAGCAGTCAAGTCTGCCTCATGAAAGACCAGGGAATGGAAGTCTATAGATGGGCTTCTCTGCATGGCACTTGAGGCTCTACCAACCTCAACAGGAAGCAGAATCTAAGTGAGAAACCACCTCAGGAAAAAGAAAAAAAAAGCTGCCTCAGCACAACTCCTGCATTGGCCACAGCGAACAGGCTGTGTGCTGCCCCTCCAGGGGTGTGTGCTACCACCACAGGTCCAGTCCCCCATGTGATGTAGAGGCTATAGAATATTCTTGATTTGTAAGTAGTTTGAACCACATAAGAGGCCAACATGTGATTCATGCAGCAAAAATGGCCTATAAATGCAGCATCCTGGTGACCGGAGGGAGGCAGATCTAGAACTCTCTGTGGCTAGTTTAACAGAGCCCTGGATTACGTTTTGCCAATTTAAGCCGTTCATTCAAACTTGAGAAACGCCCTTCAGGAGGATGTTGAGAGCCTGAAGCCGGGCTTGCAGATCAGGCCACAGAACAGCAGCCAGGGAGCCGGGGCCCCCACACACAGCCTGACCAGAGAGCTCCCCGGTGACCCTCTCAACAGAAACATGAGCAAGACCCTAGCAGCCCCCACTCCACCACGCCATGAAATGGGTAGGCGCCAGCCGCAGGCTCACTGTCAAGCGATCCACCGGGCCAGGGTGACACGGCACCAGTCACGGGAATATACAGAAGGCAGCAATGGGCTCTAGCCCCACGGTAGTTTTACCCTGTGCCTCCTCACACCCGGCAGGCTTGTCACAAACACCAGCCTGGACAGTCGCCCATAGGGGTCTCCCACCGACACAGCTGGCCTCCCCTGGCTCTGGCAGAAGGGCAGCTCCTCTCAGCACTCCAGGAAATACGCTGGGGCCTTCCTCTAAGCTGTTCTCTCTCCATCCTGCTCTCTGCCCTGCACTCAGCGGCATTCAACTCAGTGGGAGCTGGAGTGACCCTGGCTATGTTCACCTCTGCGGCCGCGACAGAACATGGAGCGCCTTTCTCACTGGTGAGGTCTGGAAACAGCTGCCCCCCATTTCCTGGGTCTCTGGGAGAGGCCCGCAGGCCAGTGAGTTTTCCAGATGGTTGAGATGAGCAATGCCTCCAGGAACGTGACCTCAGGCACCCATATTTCATGGTGGGATGTCATCCCAGCGCCCCGAGGGCTCTGAGGTCCACAGACCAGAGCACTGGTTCTGCTCTGCAGCCACCTTACAGTGAAAAACAAGGTCAAATCCGATTGCCTCAGGCTGCAGCACCCCAGCACGAGGGCCTCACTGAAGCACCACATAGTCTAGGGCATCCAGGGCTGATGGAAGACTTGACTGCACCTGTGTTGTCGTGGAAAGCCTTAGAAAGAGGAATGGGCTAAACAGTGCAGTCACACAGCTCGCAACCTGCCTTCATTGAAAATGATGACGTGGCTCAATGTGAACTCAAAGGCCTCACCCTGGGCATGTAAAACAAGACAATTCCACATGAAGAACTCCCTCAAACCACACCCAGAAGCACTTGGAAAAAGTGTCAACATGGCCTCAGACAAGGTGTTCTCATCACCAAAAGTGATCCAGAGACACCCCTCTACCTTAACTCTCTTTAATTCAAGTTCATTGAGTATAATTTAATTACAATAAAATTCACCCAATTATTTAGGTGTCACAGTTCTGTGAATTTTGGAAAACACAATCATGTCACCACCACAATCAAGATTTAGAATCTGTCCATCATCCCCCAAAAATCCCTCATGTTGCTTTCTAGTGAACCCCTCCACCCACCTGGTGAGTACAGGTCTGCTTTCTTCCCTAGAGTCTGCTCTTTTCCAGAATGTCACCAAAAAGAATCGCACAGTAAAGGCACTTTTGAGTCAGCTTTTTCTGCTCAGCAGAACGTCTTTTTATTGCTAAGTAGTATCTCACTGTGTGGAAGTGACACAGTCTGTTTACACATTTCCCAGTGGAAGGACATTGGGAATTTTCTTCAGTTTGAGGCTACCATGAATGGAGAAGCCATGCATACAAGTCTTGGTGTGCACCAATGTTTTCATTTCTTTCGTGTAAGTATCCGGGCGTGTCCTCTCCGGGTCTATGGTAAAGGTACGTTTAACATCATAAGAAACTTCCAAAGTGTTTTTCCAAAGTGACCGTACCATTTCGCCTCCCACCAGCAATGTATCAGAGTTGCAGTTCCTCCACATCCTCATCAGCATTTCATCAGGGTGACTTTTTTGTTTGAGTTTGTGTTGGGAAGTTTTGATGAGGGTCAATTTGATGGTATTGAGGTTTTAAGCCATTCTAACATATATGTAATGGTATCTCATTCTAGTCTTAATTTGCATTTCCTTAGTGACTAATGAGGATGAGCATCCCTTCAGGGTCTTATTTGCCATCTATGCATCTTGTTTGGTGAAGAATCAGTTCGAGTATTTTTTGTCCATTTATTAAATTGAGTTGTTTCATTTTCTTGTGAAGGGGCTATAACAGTTCTACATACTCTGGATACAACTCCTTTATCAGATATGTGTTTTACAAATATTTTCTCCTGATGTGTGGCTTGTCTTTTTATTTCTTTGCAGTGTTTTTCAAAGAGCAGATGTTTTTAATTTTGATGAAATCCATTTTTGCCAACTTTTTCCTTGATAGTTCACGTTTTCTGTGTCTGAGGAAAGTTTTCTCTAACCCATGATCACAAAGGTTTTCTTCAATGTTTTCTTCCAGAAGGTTTACAGTTTTAGGTTTTACATTTAGGTCTATGATCCATCTTTGTTGCTTGTACATGCTACAAGGTATGTGGTATGGGTTCTTCTTGGTTTTTGAGTTTTGATATGGATGTCCAATTGCTCCATTTATTTCAAACATTATCCTTTCTCCACTGAATCATTTTGGCGCCTTTGTTGAAAATCCGTTGATCATTCACGTGGGGTCTGCTCCTGACCTCTTCCTATGTCCCATTGGACTACATGTCTGCCCTTTTGCCTACATGTCCTATAGTCTGCCCTTGATTACTGTAGCTTTACAGGGAATCTGAAAATGAGGTACTGGAAGTCTTCCAACTCTGTTCTTTTTCAAAATTGCTTGGCTGGTCTAGTTCTGTTGTTTTTTGTTTGTTTGTTTGTTTGTTTGTTTGTTTTTCTCAGTCTGGAGTACAGCAGTGCAATCTTGACTCACTGCAACCTCCACCTCCCAGGTTCAAGCGATTCTCCTGCCTCAGTTTCTTGAGTAGCTGGGATTACAGGCACGCACCACTATGCCTGGCTAATATTTGTATTTTTAGTAGAGACAAGGTTTCACCATGTTGGCCAGGTTGGTCTCGAACTCCCAACCTCAAGTGATCCACCAGCCTCAGCCTCCCAAAGTGTTGGGATTACAGACGTGAGCTACGGCACCCGGCCTAGGTCTTTTGCCTTTCCATAAAAATTTTTGAATTATCTTGCCAATTTCTACACAAAATCTTACTGGGATTTTAATTTGAGCTGTGCTGAATCTCCTGGTCAATTTCACGTGGCTGTCTTAGTCCTTTGAAAGGAAAGGAGGGGTCATTTTTCAGGGGGATATCATTCAAGAAATTCTAACCAGTTCCTCCCAGACCTGTGGACACAGTGTGGCTTTGTTAAATGGCCTTGGCTCTCAGGACGTGGAGGGACACTTGTGGAGGGAACAGGGATGCCGCCTGCCTTTCCCACCTGTTGCCTAAGGCAGATGGGAAGGAGAAGAAATAGAGCTAGGCTCTGACCTGAGAAGCAGCCCTGAGACCCAAGAACAGAAAAGAGCATGGAGCACGGTCCCTTGATAGACCTGAAAAGGAGATGAGAAAAGGGGGCTGTTGGAGGGTGAGTTCACTGGTCTGTGAGAAAGAAGGGAAGTTAATCCTCCGTGGGAAATAGCAAAAGCAAGGGGTGGATGTGGCAAGAGGCTCAGCGTGAGGAGATAGCATTTGGGAATGAGGTCTGAATACTGTGCTAAAGGTCAGGATTCTGCTCTCTACGCAGGGAAGCCCAGGGGGGCTTCTTAGTGAGAGGGGCAAGGTCAGATCTGTGTTTGAGAAAGATCCTCTGGCCAGCAGGCAGAAGGCTCCCTGGAGACCACCCTGTGGGCGTGGCAGCAGACATGCCAAGAGCAGGTTTGACCAGGAAATGACCACGCGGTCAGAGCAGAAGGCACCTAAAGGACAAGGCCACCAACCCAAAGGAGACAGGGGACTAAAGAGGAATAGGAGAGGCACAGAAAAGACACATCCATCTGCTACATTAACCCCTGGACCCTGAAGGGCATTTACCCTTCTCCTAGCAAATCCACAGCCCCATGCCACACTCTGCCATGAGATGGCGACAACCACCCTCAGCCCTCAAGGGTCTCACTAAGGAAAAGCACGTGACTTGGGCACCCCATGAATATCCATAGGCTGCCCTTTAGGGGCAATATGTTGTGTTAAGACCATCAAAAACGCAACCATCCAAAAGATGGCTTTGTTTTAAGATTATACCATTGGGGTTGAATAATTTCTTGGCAACCCTGTGTATATCTGGTTGGAGCCTCACTGTGAAGTTTGAAAAAGAGACAGATGGAACAGTCGACCAGAGAGCCTCAGTGACAGCAACAACTATTCCCTGGAAGGGGAAAAAAGGGCAGAAAGGCAGTTTTGTTTATTTTTACAAAATTTGGAGAACAACAGTCTCCTCAGCTGTCTCCACAAGATCAAACCAGCCCCAAATGGGAGTTGCTAGGTATTTGCCAACACTTAAAATCAAAATCCAATAGACCTGATGGCCGTGGTTCTGGTCTTTTCCTCCCTTTTGTATTTCAAGATGGCAATTTCATTTGCTCATTGATGCTGCCTTTTCATTCAATAAGCATTCTGATTCGTCTATGAACTTCAAACTCTGCTTCTAATCTAAATCAGAACACAAAAGTACACGACCCCTTCACTGCTTGCTAGGCCATCTGGGCTCATTCTAAACAAAAACACGAGCACAGTCTCAGAATGACTGCTTCATCACCCCGGGTCTGTCCTTTGTGGTAAGGGCAGGCCTCCAATAGTCTAGCTCAGGGACGGCCACACTGTGTGCAGTTCGATCACACGCAGGTTCCCCAACTCTCTTTCCCCTTCCAGCCCTCGAGGGATGCCAGGGCCTCTTACGGGGCTGGTGACTATAACTCCCATATTAGGTTTGGGCACAGACCTGAACGGGATACCAAATTTAGCCTTTCTTAGATGAGAAACCAATAGAAAGAAGTCAGTTGTGGGGAAGAACTGCGTTTAGACTTTGCTTAAGAGTCACACCTCTGTGGACCTCCATTTAACTAACACAGAACCAAATGGAAAATTTGCTTCCTTCTTCATTTATTAAAGAAACATAACTAATGAAAACACAAAGCAAAATCATTCTGTTAGGAGTGAGTTCACTGCTCTCATCCTCCACTTTTATGAGCTCTTCTTAGAAATACAGGCATAGGTGGCACGTGCAAAAATTCCACGCTCTTACTTCACGTGTTCTCTCCAGTATCAGACAAGCGAGAGCCAAAGATGAGATGCTCACCTCTGAGCCCGTTTCCTCTTTTATCTTGGCCCAGGGGCACTCACCAGGAGGGAGCAGCCTTCTTCCCTCTGCTGCACTGGGTCAGGCAGGAAGAAGATCTAAACTCTCTTTCAATCTTGTAGAAAGAGAAAAAAACAAAACACCCACACAGTGGGGAAATTGTTCCCCACTGTGTGGGTGATGGGGCCCCGAGAGCTGTTATCTGCAAAGGGCACTTCTGGGGGTTACCCAGCTGTCACCACTGTGTGGATTCCACCCGAAAACCTCAAGCCAAACAGTGGGGAATGAACATCAAGAGACAATTTTCCACTCTGTGAAAATGGCTTGACTTTACAAAAATACATTAAAGCGCCATGATAATAAACGAAACACAAGCAGGACCTGTTGTTAAGCATGCAGGCAGTCATGGCAGAGGCTCTCCTTGCTTGGTACATTTATACCATCGAAATACGATGATTGTTTCTCTACTTCCTGACTCCTCAGCTCCCTACCCACATGCCCACATGAAGACACACACACACACACACACACACACCCCTCTATACAACAGACAGATCTGGAATAACTGGTCTAGCAAGAGTTAGAGATGTCTGGGAGCAGCAGTGGAAGTGGCTGGGGTAGGCATGTGTTAGACTCTCTGTGTGTGTGTGTGTGTGTGTGTGTGTGTGTGTGTGTGCATACTTCCATGCTCACATGCAGGGGGATGGTCTCACCCTGAACACTGTTCATTTGAATAAAGGAGATTTAACAGCTGAAACACCACTGCATATGCACGCAAACAAAATCAGGCCTCCTTCGGGCCTCAAGTCCTCTGTTGCCACACAAGAGCCCCTCTAGCTCTGAGGCAATCTTGCCCCTCCGTGTCTGCAGCAGTCTGAGAGGCACTGCTGGCTGGCCCAGGTTATAGGATTTTAGTGACTTCTTTCCCTCTTCTCCACATTCATCTCCTTTAAGGCCCCCAAATCCATTCTTCTTCAAGAGTGAACCCATCCTCCCAATGTTGTCATTTTGGAACCATGTTTTCCTGTCCCCCGTTCCTTCATCCCCTCTTCCATCTACTAAAGGAGTCTGTTGGGGTTTTCTCCACCATCTCTCTTGGTCCTGATGCCCATGTTAGAATTTTGGAAGCAGATCTGGTCTGCTTCCAAATTCCAAATCTGCTCTTAGATTTAGAATCTAAAGCGTCAAATCTTGATGCCAAAGGTATCCCTACCCACACAAAGAGGACCCCTTCCCTCAACTTTGGCATCTGGGTTTGGGGTCAACGTGACAAGGAAAATGGTAATCGACAGGAAAACAGTATGGCCACTCCTCAAAAACTTAAACTTAGAATTACCATATGATTCAGGAATTCCACTTCTGGGCACGTACCCAAAAGAATTGAAACCAGGGTGTCAGAGGTATTTGTATATCCAAATTCACAGCAGCATTATTCACAATGGCAAAGAGGTAGAAGCGACCCACGTGTCCACTGATGGATGAATGGAGAAGCAGAATGTGGCCTACACATGCTATGGAATATTATTCCATAGAAAGGAATGAAATGCTGGCACATTCTACAATACGCAAGAATCTTCAAGAATTATGCTAAGTAAAATAAGGTAGTCACAAAAAGGCCAATGCTATATTGTTCCACTAATAGAAAGTCCCTAGAATAATCAAATTTATAGAGACAAAAAGTAAAATGGTGGCTGTGAGGAACTGGAGAGGAACTGAGGAAGGAAACGTATTGTTTAATAGGTATGGAGCTACAGTTTGCAATGTTGAAAAAGTTCTGGAGATGGACAGTGGTGTTGATTGCACAACAGTGGGAATGTACTTAATGCCACTAAACTCTACACTTAAAAATGGTGAAAATAGTGCTAGGGTTTGCATGTGTTCCCTCAAAAATTCAGGTGTTGAAACTTAATGGCCAACACAATGGTATTAAGAGGTGGGACCTTTAAAAGGTGATTAGGATTAGGCCATGAGGGCTCCTCCCTCATGAATGAAATGAAGACCCTTATAAAGAGGCTTCATGAAGCCTTCCCCTCTTGCTCTTCTCCCTTCTGCCACGTGAGAACACAGCACTCCTCCCCGCCCACGGCTACAGCAACGAGGCACCATCTTGGAAGCAGAGACCAGGCCCTCACCAGACAACTGAACGTGCCGGTGCCTTCATCTTGGCCCTCCCAGCCTCCAGGACTGTGAGAAAATAAATCTGTTCTTTAGAAAGTACCCAGTCTATGGTTATCTTGTTATAGCAGCACAAACAGACTAAAACAAATGGCTGATTTTATGTTAGGCGTATTTCACCACACACGAAAAAAGTAATCAACAAAAGGTTAGAAGTTTCAGCCAGTCCAAACAAGCAAATAGGATTTTTAAAGAGGGGACTCAACCAGAAACCTACATCCCTCATCTTCCTCCTGCCAGATGAGGGGAGACGCAGGTGGCCAGGCTAGGTGTAAGAGGGAGCAGAAGAGTCACGGTAGCCAGGTGCAGTGGCTCACACCTGTAATCCCAGCACTTTGGGAGGCAAAAGTGGGCAGATTCCTTGAGGTCAGGAGTTCGAGACCAGCCTGGCCAACATAGTGAAACCCTGTCTCTACTAAAAATACAAAAATTAGCCGGGCGTGGTGGCAGGTGCCTGTAATCCCAGCTATTCGGGAGGCTGAGGTATGAGAATTGCTTAAACCCGGGTGGCAGAGGTTACAGTGAGCCAAGATCACACCATTGCACTCCAGCCTGGATGACAGAGCAAGACTCTGTCTCAAAAAAAAAAAGAAAGAAAAGAAATAAAGGAAGAAAGGAAGAAAGGAAGAGAAAAAAGAAAAGAAAAAGAAGGAAGAGTCACAGGGTGACCTGCAGGCCTCTTAGAGGAAAGATCAGGTCCTCCTGTGCCCGAGGGGAAGAAGAGACCTGACGGGCAAACAGCTCTTCGGTGACACCTCGTGAAGTGTCATCAGTTCTGGGAAAATGGGGATTTCCCAAAAGGTAGGTTTGTCCCCACCACAAATTTACAAATGTTGTTGTACTTTCCAGAATTTTAAAATCAGAATTCCTTAGATTTCGGAAGTAATTTCTGGAAAACACAACCCTTTGATCATCCCTTCTCCATTTCCACAGTACTGAAGACGTCAGTCCGCGACCAGGTCACAGGCTCCTCAGTAACTCTCCCCAGCTTGGCTTGTGCGAATCAGACATTCATATTTTGTGAGAGGCCCAGCCAAGCCTAGAAAGTCCTCGTGCTGTCTCTGAGTTACTGCAATCACTTTCTAATCATTCTTTCTGCACCCACAGTCTTCAGACTCTTCTACAGATGACACCAGCTGCTGCAGGCAGCCTTTTTGTGAATACTGGCTTCACTGGGCTACCACTCACTCCCTGGTCCCCAGATCCCAAGGTAGATGGTGAAGGACCTTGGACCTTGCAAGGCAGCCTCAGGAGATATCTTCCCTTTCCTTCCCTCAATCTCATCACTTTCGGTTGTTACTTCTCCCACTTACTGAGATTTTTGTTTGTTTATTGTTGCACTTATGTAAAGATCCATGATATTTGTTAACTGCTCTGCACTTAACACCTTAAAGGTTATAAGGACAGCCTGGAGACAAACATCTCTGGAAACACAGCAGGCGGAAGCCACATGTGCTAGGATGTCTCCTGGGGAGAGCAGAGCACAGAAGGTGGGGGTTGGAGCCTCAAGAAGCAAGCTCATGTACAACACACAGCTGCTAACTTCCTCTTTGCATTCTGTCCAATTCTCTGCAGGGCTTGTTTGAGGAGTAGGTTCTAAGTCTGGGGTCAAGGCTGAACTAGTAGGACTACAGAAGCAATCTGAAGTCGCCAGGATCCACCCCACACCTCCACGCTCTCCCCAAACTCTGCTTCTCCTCCACAGCAATGCCAGACAGCAATTTAAAGACTATGTGTTCTGAGAGACCCATGTTATCAGCCTCCCAGGGGCATCTGCCTGAGTCAGATGGGCTTCCCTGTCACTTTTACACTTTACAGGAATGAGGATAGTTTAAGATTTCCTTCCTCTCAGAAGCCTACCTTGACCAGGTGTGGCAGCTCACTCCTGTAATCCCAGCAATTTGGGAGGCCAAGGCAGGAGGATTGCTTGAGTCTAGAAGTTCAAACCTAGCCCTTGCAACACAGTGAGACATCATGGAGAAGAGTATGCTTGTCTCTGAACTAAAGCAAGATCTTAGCTGTCCTCATTCTGGAGCAGTCCACCTTGAGAACATTCTAGAAAAAGAGGCTCCTGCAAGTTCCGGAGAGAGCACTTCTATACCCACCGCACCCCACCATACCACACACACAGTTGGTTTCAGGGTTAGGGGTCTGTGTGCGCGCCATGCTTCTTCCTAAGCGTGCCGTAGCTGTGTGCCTCAGCAGCTGCAGCAGCCTGGTGGGAGTTACAAGGGAAGAGGACCCTTCTGCAGGACGCCACACTTTTGTCGTGGGCATGCATCATGCACGCACAGGACCGGAAACATACAAACAATTGATGGGGTTCAGGACACACTACACTAAAAACCGGCACCTTGGCATTTGAGAAAACAGCAGAAGCAGGAAGGTCACTCTCACCTTCCCCTTCCCCTCCTCCCCGATACAGGCCACAAAACTCTCATTTGAGAGGTAGCCTCCATATACCCAGAGAAAAGAAACACACTTATCTCTGAAGACACAGGACCACAGAATCTGAACAAACAGGCTACGTTTGTTAAGTCCCCAACTCCCCACCCAGTTTATCACTATTAGATCATACCCCCTTTGTCCAGTTATCCACCTCTACAACTGTGCACTTCTCCATCAAACTAACATTAAAAACATGCAGGTTTCTCTGTCACTTGGGGTCTTTATTTCCCATTTTATGTAAAACTTATATTAAATAAATTTGCATGCTTTCTCCAGTTAATCTCTCTTTTGTATGGGGACTCAGCCGTGCCCCTAGCAATGAGCCAAGAAAATGTATTTCTTTCCCCTGCAGGATCTTGAGCGTCTCTGGAGCAATTTCTTTCACAGGTCTCCAGAAATGTCCCACATGAGAACCTTTCTCCCCATAGGCTCATTCCAAGGGTTCGGGTCCTCTCCTGCCCTCTTCCTGCTACAACCTACATGCTCCCCCGCAGCTTCTAGGTCTCAGGAATTGCCTATGATTGCCCAATTCACATGTATATTGAAACCATGTATACACTTGTTATCAGCATTGTTAGGAGGCAGACCTATTCTGAAATCTGGTGACTTTGGGTTGTTTGTGGGCAGCTGAGCAGACATCCCCAAGCCCGAAGCCTATGACCACAGGGTGGTACTTTGGAGGCTGTGAGCACAGCTTTCGTAAGGACAGGAAGGATCCTGCTTATCACCCCTCCAACTGGGGCTGGATCTGACTTAAACATCTCAATGCATTTTGACACATGCAAAGGTTTCTCTGTTACTTGTGTTGATACCAACGCAACAAACAAACATTTTTCATAAGCGTGATACAGTTGAGACCAAGGCAGAAATCACGAAGCAAGACAAAAATAGGGCTTTTTGCCATTGTCAGACATCCTAAGACAGAGAGAGAGGCCTGGCATGAGGGGTGGCGAGAGAAGCCCTTGCTGGGTTTCTCTCTGCTGGGATTCACCTGTCATGTGGGGCGTCCCCGTTTTCAGAGACACCCTAAGAGTGTCTCACTCTTTAAGAGTGAGAACATTACCCAGATAGTGCATCTGCGTCACGCCCTAGAATATCCCTTTTTTTTGTTTTAAAATAAATGTGCTATCTACCACCATGTTTTCACAAAGATCTCGTTCCTCTAAATAGCAATGTGCTCTTACCAATCAAGCAACTAGAACAATTCCACCTGTGACACTGACATCACAGGAAAGCAATCACCAAAAAAAAAAAGCTCAAAGTCTGAGGCATAAGCAAACCAAGAGCTATAAACTGCTAAGGATAATTCTTAAAAGAAACAAAAATGTAAACATTTACCTACGGCTATAGCGAACGGCTATCGTCAACCCAAGCTATAATTAAAGAGAGAGAAAAACAAATTAAGTAATATCAAGAATATGCAGAATTCACACAAGAAAATTAACTTGATACAGCCAATTATGTTTTAAAGATTTTCTAAAATGCCCTACAGCTAATGCTTCAAAAATAACACATTTTAATGACGGATATTTCGTTTCATCTTAGCTTTTAAAGATAATTTGTATTTTGAAAGAGTCTTAAAGAGGCAAAAAATATTTAGTTGTGGATTAGACAGGAGGTGTCTCTCAATAGGAATAGTTTCCAAAATAAGGGTCTTTTAGTTCCGAGACACAGTTGTGAAGGGATGGGATTGCAGCATGTAGCTGATTCCAAGGTTGGCATTAGGAGAACATGCTCATACATGGTGGGATCCTGGGAGCTGGTCCCCCCTCTATCTCCTCCCATAAGAACACCAAGTAGAGCCCAGGCCACCTAGGCCAGAGTCTCCCTATGGGGATCATCATAGCCTTCACACCGATCCCATAAGCTCAAGGCAGGCAAGTCTCAGCTCTGAGGTCAGCAAATAAATTGAGCCTGAAATAAACACGCGACATCAAGATATGGTGCATGCAATTGCTGGGCGCTGCATCAAATGGAGGTTGAGGTAAAGCTGTGATTTCCTCTTACTCTGCAGGGATGATGAGGAAACCTCTCAGGCATAAGTGGGGGTCAAATCATATGACAGGGGCCCTGGCTAGTTCACAGAAGGGATTACAAGGGTCAGGCCAGCCAGTCAAGTTCAGCTGCATCAGTAAGTTACTGAAACTGTCAGAGCCTCAATTTTCCCAACTGTAAAATGGGCAAAATAATTACTTTCTCACAGAATTAATGTAAGGATAAGCAATTTTTATATATTTGTGTGTTTGTATCTCTCTGTGTGTATGTGTATGCCTACTGTGTGACAGATAGGAAAAAAATCTATAAATAATAACTACCACTGCTAGCACTATATACAGGCAATACTCCGTTTATCAAAATGTTAGTACATTCCAAAATTTAATTTTTCAACGAGTTTTGGGAACTTTCAAAATGTTTCATCATGCAACAAGTGATGACCAGGTCAAACATGCCTGTGTAAGTTTCACTAGCCCACTCGTACCTATGGCAAGACTAGTTTAAGAAGGCTCACAACAGTTAAAAACCTAAGCATCGGCCAGACATGGTGGCTCATGCCTGTAATCCTAGCACTTTGGGAGGCCGAGGCGGGTGGATCACAAGGTCAAGAGTTCAAGACCAGCCTGGCCAAGATGGTGAAACCCCCTCTCTACTAAAAATACAAAAAATTACCCAGGTGCGGTGGCAGGCACCTGTAATCCCAGCTACTCAGGAGGCTGAGGCAGGAGAATCATTGAACCCTGGTGGGTGGTGGTTGCAGTGAGCCAAGATTGCGCCACTGCACTCCAGCCTAGGTGACAGAGTGAGACTCCATCTCAAAAAAAGAAAAAAAAAAAAAGAACCTAAGCATCATCTGAATATCATTTCTGTAGCCAAAGTCTAAGCTGCACCTTAACCTTAAGATTCCCAAACATCACTTATGGTTCCCTTGATGTGGGTCCGAATAGGATTGGGTGGGGAGGTAACATTCATGATGCTGTCCCAGGTGGTGCAAGACGACAGGAGGATCCCCAGGCTGAGAGGGTGAAAGGGCAGGGAGAGCTATGAGAAGAGAAATGGTTGAAATAAAAAGTCCAATGCCCCTGCCCAGCTCGACGTCCTGCAGAACCCCCCCCCGATACTGTTTGAATAGCTTGGCTCCAGAATAATTCAGCCATGCATATCACTGCAGGCATCCAAAGTACGGGACCCACGAGGGCAAGCCATTAGCAATCGGGGCTTGTGTTTGCAAAAAGAACAGCTAAAAGTGAAGGCATGAAATATATAAAATCTGGTTGATGGCATATCACCCTCACCTGAACTTTTCAATTCTCTGTCTCAACTAACAGTAAGTTTTCTTTGCAACTTAAGCAAACAGAAGAGGAAGATGCCTCTGAGACAATCAAGAATTTGAAGAACAAGGAAGAAATTACTTTGGGAAAGAAATAAAAGCAGAAGCTGTGCACAGAAGGTCAGGATGAGCAATTTACAGATTTCAAATGCCGGATGACTTTACGTTTCCTGGGATTAAAACGTTCTGGCTTACAGTGAGGCTAATTATAAGATAATTTTACTGACTGAATATTTTGATAAGCTTTGGAGTACAGTTTAATTGGTGGCTTTTCCACAGTTGAAAGATAAGCCCTTGCTGGAGCAGGGAGAGGAAATGGGGTGGGAGGGACAAGAAGAAGAAAAAAAAAAACACAGAAAAAGTTGTTCATGACAGCTGTGCTGGTTAAAGGGGGCTGGGAGATGAATCTTTCACAAAGGTGAATTTCAATGAAGGGTTTTTATGAGTCTTTTCCCAGCTTCTGAATAAAATATGTCTTATTGTCATTCTTAAAAGGACACCTTATTAAGGAAGAAGGTGTGAATCAAGGAAACTCCAGTGGACAGGGATGGCTCAAACCAAACGACAGAGCAGCCAGGGCTCCTGGCAGACCTCTGCACGAACAGGACCTGCAAGGGCACACGACAACTGGGGAAGGGGCAAAGCCTCCGTACTACATGGGAATCCACTTCCAGGGTGGATGGGAACAGGGTATTTCACAGTAATTCTGGAAACATGGCTGAAATGTCACACAGAATGCACTGGGTCCAATGAGGAAGGCCTGAATAGAGGCTGGAACAGTGTAGAAAAGTTCTTGTGAGTCTTCCCTTGAAACCCCAGGTTGCAACAGACCAATGAGGCAAATGAGCTGTGTAAGAAGCTTCCATATGCCTGCTCTTCCTCATTCCTACAGAGAAAGCAGGGGAGGTAGAAGCCTCTCTGGGGTTTCTGTACCACAGCAAATGCCAGGTAAAGGCAACTGTGCGATCTGCTGAGAGATGAAATGATTTTCCTCCTTGGCCTTAGGAACCTCCATCATCTAGTTAGGCCTTTCCAAAGCCCCTCGCCCTGCTCTGATGCATCAGCAACTCAGAAACGCTTTAAGCAAGTCTCACCACTGCCTGTACACACCACACACGTACACTGCACACACACATATGCACCCTGGTGTACACATGCACATGTGCACACATGCAGGCACACACACATACACTCATCCACATTCAGACATGCACATGCATACGTATAGTCTTTTAGTGCTTGTGTGCACGTTTATTCACATGTGCATACATGCATGCATATGCAAACACACATGCTCCATGCACACACGTGTGTACCAGCACATGTGCACACATGCACACTCATACATATGTGCATACACACACTCACCCACGTGCATGGATACACTTTGGCATTTAGAGAGGCTCATGGAGCCCCTCAGACAAAAGGAGGCCTCAGACAATTGACCCCTTTGTTGCTGGTCTCAGCAGGGACCCAGAAGAGAGAGGGGAGGGAGGCCCGTGGGTTGGCCCCTGACCCTGGCCCAGCCGGACTGAGGTCCTGGGACATGGAGGTCAGCGGGATTTTGTGCTGCCCTCCCTGGGGAACACCCCCCCCCGCCCCAGGACATACTGTAAGTATTGCCAGAACACACTTCACAAACTCCATTCCGAGTACTTCATTTTAGATTTACACAATTTGTTAGTATCAAAATTAAATCACATTTTAATGGCAAGGAAAGAGTAATTCAACATTTCAAAATTTTTCCTGCCACTTCGGCTTGAAAATGCTCCTTTCTTGGAACAGCTGACTGAGGCAGCTGGTTTGCATCAGGTTGGAGGGGTTTCCATATGACCCAGGGAGCTCAGACAACAGGCAGACCTTCCTGCATTAAAGGGTAATCTGAGAATAATTTGCCATAAAACACCCAGAAATACACCAGCTGTAGCCAGATACGCCCTATCAAGCACCACGTGGACTTCATGGATCTTGTAAAATAATAATAATAATTTTTAAAAACACATTTTTTTAAAACACATTATAATTTTTTTAAGAAAGGAATGGTTTACACTATCTTAGAAGGCAGCAAAGAGATTCCCTTACATGTTCACGATTGCTACCAAGCACCACCACATCCCAAACGCCCACTTGACCAAGGGTCCCTGTGTCCCTGTGTCACTGGCAATCTGATCTTTTGCAGGTACCCAGGACCTCATGCTGAAGATGTGCTCTCTCACACACGGCTGCCAAGAACAGGTGAAGAGGAGAGACCAGGAAGCACCAGCTCTAGTCTCCCAGCTCCAAGTCCAAGTCCAGAACTTTCTAGGCCAGGGACAGCAGCACGCTCCAGAGCCCCTGTCCCATGCTGGAGGGGCCATGACCTAGGAGCCAGGTCTTTTCACAGAGGAGGCCACCAACCCACCAGCAGCCTGATGCCAGCACTCCCAATTCTTCAAGGAAAGCTGGATAATGGGGTTTTTTATTATGAAAATTTCCACGTTTTAAACTAACTTGAATATTTTTCAAATATGATTCAAGCCAAACAAAACGTGTCAACAGGATTTGGTGAGGGGGCCGCCCGCCTGCAACCTGCCTTGCACCCTGCCTGCTGCCAAGTTTATACGCAGGTCTGCAGATCTGAACCTATGCATGGGCGACAAATCTCGAAAGAGCCTGCCTATTTCTTCCAAGGCTTCCTTCCCTTTTCCATACTTGTGGGAAGCTTTTTCTTTACTTTTCCTTTTCTCATTTCAAAGGCCTAAAGAAATGTACATCACAAAATAAACACTAAAAGAAATTGGTATTTGTTTTTCTTCTGTATGCTTTTTCTGTTCTTATCCCCTTTTCACAGAAAATATGGAAAAAGAAATGTGAAGGGAAGAAGAGGCATGACATGGGCAGAATACCATGCAAACAGGGCCACAGCACACACAGAACAGCACCCAAATAGAGCAACAGCACCCACAGAATACCACTCAAACAGGGCCAAGGCACCCACAGAATACCAAACAGGGCCATGGCACGCACAGAATACCACTCAAACAGGGCCATGGCATGCACAGAATACCACTCAAACAGGGCCATGAGATGCTGGCAGCAAGGACATGAGGACTGGAAGACAGGGATCCACAGGACAGATTTCTGTAACCCCTTCCCAGGTCTCCTTCTAGCACTGCTCTCTCATGAAAACAAGCAAGACCAGCACACTACCCCCAACGGCCCCCTCCAAGGCTGGTCATCCGCAGGTATTATCCCAGATCTTACTGATTCCATGGGCCTGACTCTCAAACCCCATCACACCCACCACAGCTCACTGGGTCTCTGCCACAGATGTCTTCCTAGAACTTTCTTAGGTACTTGCTACTTCTGCTGATAAACTAATGATGCTTAGAGATGCTGGTGGAAGTAACAGTGAGTTTTGTGGCCAAACCCCCGACCTTTCCAGCCTGTTTCTTCATTGTGAAATAAGGATTATGCTACCTACTCCACAGGGTTGTTTTAGGCAGATTAACTTTGACCTCAAAAACAAGGACCAGCAGTATCAGTCTCCCCTGGGAACTTGTGAGAAATGCAAATTATCAGGTCCAAACTCAGACCTACTGAGTCACAAACTTGGGCATTCCAGCTGGTTCTACAAGAGTCAAGTTTGAGAGGCAGTGAATGAGATGATGTATAGAAAGAACTGAGCAACCTGCATGGTACTGACAAAGCTTTCATTAGCTGCCAGATAATGACGACACAGCCCAAAGTGAAGTCTTTCGCATTTCATGTCCTGTTAATGTCATTTCAATGTTCTATACTCAACCTCAGGCATATCATGATCACCACGAGTTCAGGCCCACTGGCAGGTCTGGAGGAGATGAGGCCTCCTGGTGCTCATGGGAGATCAGCAGGGAGAGGTGTCTGCACTCTGCTGAGGTGCATGGTGCTGTTGACAAGCAAGGATGAAGCCAGCTTCCTCAAGGCCAAGGGCAAGCCTTGGAGCCTCACCAGGCTGCAGCACCCTCACCTTTCTGTGCTCCTGTCTGTCATTCCCACCAAAAGAGGAAAAATACAACAAGACAGGGAAGAGGAGGAAAAGCAGCAACGTATTTTCACTATGGAGTTTACTTTATGATGTTACCCTTCCTCGATCCCTTGGAATTAAATTTTAAAAAAAGAAATTAAAGAAAAAGCCACACTTAAGTTAAAAAAAAGAGATAAATAGAATATGTAGGCTCTTTCCAGATTTGCTGGAAACCTAGTAATTCATATCTGAAATTTTCAAAAGCTGATGTAAAAGACAAATTGTTAAATCAACGGAAATCAACATAGAACTAACATTGAAACCTAAGGCAGTGGTTGTTTCACCTAAGGAAGCAGGTTGTTTTTAAGTCTTTAGGCCCCAAATGACTGAAAATCTAAGACCCATTATGCTGCTATTCCTCACTGCTCCCCACAAAGAGCCCTGACCCAGGCACCACCTTTTGGACTCAAAGTTACAACCCTGCTTGAAAAGCATGGAGAGCACTTCACAAGGACTTGCTTTGTCTCTCATTTACCCAGACTTGAAAAGTTGTGAGTACTCAGTTGCTGTCTCTGCAGCAATGGCATCTTAGGTCCCTTCTGCTCAGTGTTTTTCATGGATGGAGTCCCATAAGCTGGGGGCTTTGGTGGTCACAGGACGCTCTGCTCTCAACCTCTTCTCCAGAGAGGGAACTCTAACCAGGAGACAGCAGGCAGGAAGCTCTTGAGCAAGAACCTGGCAATGGTTAGGGGCTTTAGGAACACTGGCTGTCACCTTTGTCATTTCTATGAAGTGACCATCATCTGTCACAGTGAACCGGGACTATGGCAGGACAGGGTTGCTTACTTGTGTGTGTGCACCCCACACCCAGGGCTGCTAACCAAGACTCCGGAACCGCTGAATTCACTCCAGGTAGTTCCTCTCTGCTCTGTACGGCTTGTCAATGAATACATTTTTCTTAGGCTTAGGTTTCAAACAAAAGAATTGTGCACTCTAGTTCCTTTGCTTCTCTTGATAATGAAGGGCTGGCTAATGGATAGTAAGAACAAACCACACAGTGTTTTCCGAGAAAGCTGACGTCCCTTAAAAGAAATTCTCATGACAATGACTGTGGATTCTGTGCGTCCCTTACATCCCAGAACACCTCACACTCTGGAACATTCAGTGGTAAATAATCACTTAAGTGATTCTTATTACGTGGCAAATACCACTATTGATTATTAAGGCAGAGGAGAGTCAGCCACAAGAGGAGGAAGAGGACAAAGAGAAGAAAAGGAACCGTGAAAGGACTAAGGGGGAAAAATGTGACACCCGCAAACATGGTCGGTAACAAAAACGTTAGGGTATTTCCAAGGGGGATTTGGGGACGTTAAATACAGGAAAGTGCAAGGCCACTGATGGGCTGTCACAGCAGCTGAGAGACCTCACCTCAGCTCGTGGATCCCTCTCACCCCCAGGCCCTGTCACAGTCAAGAGTCAAAACCTAAGAAAGGACATCGCTTTTCAATGTAAGACCCAGAGAGAGTTTTAAGGCATTCAGAGAAAGACAGGAAAACAGTTTTTCTCCTTCTTAGCTTCCAGCTACCTTTTCCTCGATCTAATTCTTACCCTCCAAAAATCCACAAAACAAGTAAAAAAACCTTCCACCCAAGCATATGAGGCAGTCCATGAAATACGACAGCAACTGCTAAAAAGAGTGCAGGAGATCGGTTGCAGGGAAAATAAACAGATTTTTTAAATTAAGCTGTTTATTTTGAGATAATTGTAGATTCGCATGCAGGTCTAAGAAATGAGAGAGATCCCAGGTACCCTGTATCCAGTATCTCACAATGGTAACAGCTCACAAACTTGGCACCATATCACACCCAGGATACTCCCCTGATAGAGTCAAGCCACAGAACATCTCCATCCCCTCAAGCATCTCTCATGGCAATGGTGTATAGCCACACCAACTTTCCTCCCTCCCCAGCCCACTCCTTAGCCCCTGGCAGCCACTAATCTTTTCTCCGTTTCTATAATTTTATCATTTCAGGAATGTTATATAAATGTAATCATGCAGGATGTAACCTTTAGGATTGGACTTTCTTAGAATAATTCTCTAGAGATTCATGGGGGTTGCAATGCGTATCAATAGTTTATCCCTTTGTATTGCTAAGTAGTGTATTCCATGGTATAGACACACCACTGTTTGTTTAACCTTTCACCTGTTGAAAGATAACTGGGTTATTTCCAGTTGAGTTACGAGTTATGAATAAAGTTGATATAAACATTCATTTTCGGCCGGGCGTGGTGGCTCAAGCCTGTAATCCCAGCACTTTGGGAGGCCGAGACGGGCGGATCACAAGGTCAGGAGATCGAGACCATCCTGGCTAACACGGCGAAACCCCGTCTCTACTAAAAACACAAAAAATTAGCCGGGCGAGGTGGCGGCGCCTGTAGTCCCAGCTACTCAGGAGGCTGAGGCAGGAGAATGGCGGGAACCCGGGAGGCGGAGCTTGCAGTGAGCTGAGATCTGGCCACTGCACTCCAGCCTGGGCGACAGAGCGAGACTCCGTCTCAAAAAAAAAAAAAAAAAAAAAAAAAAACATTCATTTTCAGGTATTTGCGGAAAAAAATACATTTTCATTTCCCTGGGAAAATGCCCAGGAATACAATTGCTCAGTTATACGGCAGTTGCATATTTAGTTTTATAAGAAACTGCTAACCTGTTTTCCAAAGTCCTGACAATCTCACCAGAAATGCACCAGTGAAGCTGTTTTTCTACATCCTCACCAGCATTTGGCATTATCACTTTATAAATTCGAGCCATTCTGATAGATATGTAGTGATACCTCACTGTAGGTTTAATTTACATTTCCCTAATAGCTAGTGATATTAAACATCTTTTCTTGTGCTTATTTGCCAACTGTATGTCTTTTTCAGGGAAATATCTCTTTATCTCTTTTACCCATTTTATAATTGGATTGCTCGGCTTTTACTGTTGAGTTTTGAGAGCTCTTTATATATTCTATATACTAGTCCTTTGTCAGATACATGATTTGTAAATATTTCCTCCCAGTCTGTACTTGTCATTTCATCCTTGTAACAAGGTATTCACAGAGGGAAAGAGTATTTCGATGAAGTCCAGCTTACTAGTTTGTTCTTTAAGGGATCATGTCTTAGTGTTATGTCTAAGAATTCTTTGTCTAGCCCTATACCTCAAAGAGTTTCTCCTTTTTAGTGAGACAGAGTCTTGCTATGTCACCCAGGGTGGTGTCCAGTGGCATGATTATGGCTCACTGAAGCCTCAAACTCCTCTCAAGTAGCTGGGACTACAGGTGCGTGCCATCTCACCCGGATGATTTTATTTATTTATTTATTTATTTATTTATTTAGACAGGAGGTCTCACTATGTTTCTCAGGCTGGTTTCTATTTTTTTTTTTCTAAAAGTTTTATGGTTTTAAATTTTACATTTAAGTCTGTGACCCCTTTTGAGTCATTTTGATATAAGGTGTAAGACTTGTATACAGCTTGTTTTTTATGTATGGATGTTCAGTCACTCCAGCACTGTCTCTGGAAAAGGTCATCTTTCCTCCATTGAATCACTCTTCCACCTTTGTAAAGAATCAACTGGGCAGTTGGTTTGGGTCTGTTTCTGGGATGCCTAATCTGCTCCACTGATTTATTTGTAGATCTTTCTGCCAGTACCACACAGTCTTGATTTCTGTAGCTATAGAAAACATCTTGAAATTGGGTAGACTGATTCTACCTACTTTATTCTTCTTTTTCAGAATTGTTTATTCTTTTGCCCTCCTATATAAATTTTAGAATAATCCTGGATATATTTACATAAAACCTTGCTGAGGTTTTGATAGGAATTGCATTAAATCTGTATATCAGTTTGAGGAGAATTGACATCTTTATCATGTGGAGTCTTTCAATGTATAAACATGGTATATGTCTCCATTTCGTTGAATCTTCTTTGGTTTGTTTCATCATCATTACATAATTTTCAACATGCAAATTCTATACATGTTTTGCTAGAGTTAATTATACATATTTTTTGAGCAATTATATTTTTATATATTTGTATATATTATTTTTATATATTATATATTTTTAATTTGTGTTTATTACTAATATTTGGAAATACAATTAATTCTTGTATCTTTACAACCTTCTGAAACTCAATTATTAGTTCTAGGAGGTGTGTGTGCGTGGGTGTAGGTTCCTTGGGCTTTCTACATAAGAAATCATGTAATCTGCAAATAGGGTCTTTTTTCTGATCTTTATGCCTCTTATTTTCTTGCCTTGCCTTATTGCCCTGGCTAGTACCCCTAGCATTGTGCTGATTAAGAATGATGAGGGTAGACATCCTTGCCTTGTTCCCAATTGTAGGGGCAAAAGTATTCAGTATTTCATCTTTAAACATAATGTTACCTGTAGGGTTTTTGTAGATGTTCTTTATGAAGTTAAGGAAATTCCCTTCTATTCCTATTTATCTGAGAGTTTTAATTACGAATTGGTGCTGAATTTTGTCAAATATTGCTGAAAAACATCCTTTTTATAGCTATTTCTTATCTTCTTCTCTATCTAGTCTTTACCAATAAAAATTTATACAAAACAAATCCAAAAAAACCTGAGCCTTTTACCAGGAATATAGAATACAAGCTAAGATGAAGCTTTCTATGAAGTATGATCACAGCTGTTTTTTTTTTTAAATACAGATTTATTGTGGAAAGAGACACGTATTTTTATGCAAAGAAAGAAAGAGAGGGAGGGAGGGAGGAAGGAACTGCAGACACAATGTAGATGTGTACAATATGTGTTGAGTCAATACCTGATGTTAGGTAATTATATAATTATATGGAGAGAATTCTGAAAGACTGAATATCAAATTGTTGCACAGGAGAAGATAAGGTGGAAAAAGACTTTCACTCATTAATATTTTATGCTCTTCTCTAATGTCTGATGTAAGTGCTTTAAGATAAGCTGATATTAGTGAATAATTATTTTAAAAATCTACTAAAGAAAAAACATGGAGGAAATCTTACATTGCAAAATGCTATGAACCACAATTTGACTTTTTATGTACCAGAACACAATTTTTCTCTTAAGATGCTGTCTTTACCAGCCTGAAACATGAGTGCTTTGTCAGAGACATAGTAAAATACCAGCCACCTCCACTCATATTCACACTGAATGAAAAGGACAAACACTCAAAAGTAGGGCTCAAGAAAGCAGAGAAAGAACAAGGAAGCAATCTCTGTAAATAATTATCTCACTCCCACTCCAAACACAGGCTCACAATGGCTCCATTTCATGGTTTGATTCTTTAGGTCAGTTTAATCGAAAGGTGGTTACTTCAGATTTGACCGGAAAGAACTGAATTTGTCTAATGTGATAGATGTGATAGAGGCAAAAACAGATATGTACACAAGATACGCAAGGGAAATCAAGGACGCCTTCCTCCTTCTTCCCCTGCCTCAGACCAGGGTCCCGGCAGGGCACAAATAGACAAGAGTCCCACAGAAGTGTGGTCACTGTGACACAGAAAAGAAACAGCCAACGTACAAAGACACTGGTGCAAAAGCACCCTCAACAGTTTACAGATACTGCTATGACCTGGTGCTACCCAGCATTACATTGGTGATAGTACATGCTGAGCTTTCTGAATATTTCTAGGACAATTCTCCAAGGAGCTCTCTCTTTCTCAGAAGAGAAAGAACCAACTTCCCAAGGAGTAACCCAGACAAGTGACACAGCTAAGGGAAGATCAGCACACCCCAAGACTGTCAGTGAGGCAGGAGACCAGTGCGGACCACCACCTGGACCCAACGAACTCACCACCTGAACTTACGCTATCATGCACTGGCACTCCAAACTGGGGTGGGGATGGGGTGTGAACTGTTCAGCACATAGAAAACTACGAAGGACACAAAAGGAAAAGTCACTAAACAAGAAAATCTAACAAGTATCAAAACATACAGGAAAATACTCAACCTCATCCAAAACCCCCAAAATAGACATTTAAATAGCAAGATAGGCTGGGCACGGTGGCTCACGCCTGTAATCCCAGCACTTAGGGAGGCCAAGGCGGGTGGATCACCTGAGGTCGGGAGTTTGAGACCAGTCTGACCAACAGGGAAAAACCCTGTCTCTACTAAAAACACAAAATTAGCTGGGCTTGGTGGTGCACGCCTGTAATCCCACCTACTCAGGAGGCTGAGGCAGGAGAATTGCTTGAAACCAGGAGGCAGAGGTTGTGGTGAGATAAGATTGTGCCATTGTACTCTAGCCTGGGCAACAAGAGCGCAGAACAAAACAAAACAAAACAAAACAAAAATAGCAAGATAGTACAAGTGGGTGATTCCCTAGAGCTCCCCAAAGAAACATCCTTAATTCCACCCCACAGCCCACCATTGAATAACCATGTGATCTTGGGTAAATGACTCAATCTCTCTGTGCTTCAGTTTCCCAGGTCTAACTTGGGGATAACAATTGCTCCTTACTCGCAGGCTTGTTGAGAAGGCTGATGAGATGGCGTATGCAAAGTGCTCAGCACAAGGATAGTACAACACTCATACGCTGTGTCTCTTAGTCATTGTTGATATTTACAGGAATTCAATCTAGAAAAGACAGCCTGGCGATCGTCAACACCAGCAAAGCGAGCAGAGTGCACTCGCAGACTATTGTTGGCATTACAAATCAGCACAGCTCTTTCGAAAGACAATTGGACAACATGTATTAAAGAGTCATGACAGTACTGACACCATTAGGTTGTCCCTAAGGAAATAATCTAAAGGAAAGGAAAATCCAAATATGTACACTAGAACCCTGTGTATAAAAGTAAAAATTGAAATAATGTAAATATCTACTAATAATAGGAAAATAGGCTGGGCATAGTGACTCATGCCTGTAATCCCAGCACATGGAGAGGCCAAGGCAGGTGGATTGCTTGAGCTCAGGAATTTGAGACCAGCCTGGGCAACATGGTAAGACCCTGTCTCTTCAAAAAACAAAAATTAGCCAGGCGCAATGGCATGTGCCTGTAGTCCAAGCTACTTGGGAGGCTAAGGAAGGAGAATCACTTGAACCCAAGAGGTGGAGGTTACAGTGAGCTGAGATCACATCACTGCACTCCAGCCTGGGCCACAGAGCAAGATCCTGTCTCAAATAATAATAATAATAATATAATAATAATAATAGGAGAATAATAAGTCAATAATAAGACTTTTAACTCAATATTTTGTTGCCATTAAAAATTGCAGTTAAGGAGATTATTTAGCAACATGAGCAAGATGCTTGGGATGTAATGTGACAAAGCCAGAACAGAAGCAATCAGCATTTCTGCACGGAGGTGATAGCCACATTGAAAGTAAAACATGTGACTCCCCTTCCCTTCCTCTCCTCCCCTCATCCTCACCCCATGCCCAACCACCTTCCTTTCTAGGGTCAGCTGATGTCTCCAGCTGAGCCACTCTGCCCCTCTCCACTAACCCAACTGACACTACCCTGAAAGTGCTGCCTTCTCTCTCACAGGAAGTTCAGCGAGAGCTTCTTAAGGAGCTGCCCTCCTCCAGCCGAGAACTCAGAGCTGATCTCACTGAATCCCGCTGGAAACCCTCTCGGACTCTCAGTGCTCAGTGGTCACATAATGAAGCCAAGACTCTAGGGCCACCTCACCTGCCCCTTCCAGCCACCCCACCTCCTCATTGCTATCCAGCACACCACATCAGACCCAGACCCCAAATGCAGTGCACTGTTCCACTGCCCGCCACATGCCAGCTCATTCACCTGCCGTGCCCTTCTACCTTTATTCACCTTTCAAACTCCTTTTCATCCTAGAAACCCCCCTAGATGTCATCATGACCTGGGAGAGTCTATGCCCCACCCTGGCTTTTATCCGTCCCTCTTCTGGCTACTCCTGCAGGGTATACATGGGTGTCAGTGCCTGTGTACAGATCCTTTCCCACCATCCTGCAAACTTTCGTGTTCATCTTCCATCCAGTGCCAGAACCACAGCCGGAGCTCAGGGAGGGTTGGTTAAAATTAGCAGGTTTGTATTTCCTTCATTTCTCTTCTTTAATGTGGTTATGCAGTTGTCTGTGCACATTAAGCTGCATGAAGTCTGTATTTGCCCCCTGGGCTCGAGCAGCCAACAAAATAGCCATCGCCAAAGCCCATGCTCTGGTGCCACCACACCACATCTCACCATGGAGAACGAGCCCATCTGAACACAGCACCCAACTGTGGGAAATGCTTTCCAGCCAGCTGAGAAGAGACTAGGATCTTTTGGTGTACAGGCGAACTGTACACCGAAGGACTATACACCAAAACTGTACACCAGATGAAATGTGCACCAAAAATCCTAATTGCTCCTTAAAACAAAAATAAAGGGAAAAAAAGCCAAGAGAGAAAATAGCAAAACAACATCTCCAAATCTCAGAAGGCTGTCTGGATGTCTTCTAACTTTAACCTCACATGTTTTTAACATCACTATGGCCATTGCATTGCTATGAACCAATGGTCACCAACAACAAAATGTGCTTCTCTGTGTGTGGAAACTGGTCATTTAATGCATCTGAAATACAAGATTCAGATTAGAATCTGGGTCAGACAGGAGGTTTGGGCAATAACACAGCTATGGGTGGCAACCACTGGACACTTTCTACAGGTCAAACATGGTGCCAAGTGCTGCACCTAAGCCCATCAACTCTGAGAAGGAAGCATGACTCTTCTCATTTTGTGGATGGAGTGACAGAGGTTCAGAGAACATGCTATCTTGCCTAAGGTCACACAGCTAGAAGGTGACTGAATACCTGGGGATATTCGGGATTGGCATCTTGCAGGCCTTGAGTACAATAATAAACTTTGGGTACTTTTCACCCTAGAGACAACAGGGAGATGCTGAAGGTGTGTGAACAAGGGACACTCAGTAATGATTCCGAAAAGTTATCTGCATAAGAGGAATTATAGGAGAGGGCAGCAAAAAGATAAAGCTTTCCTTTAATGGGATACACTTTTATCCAAAGTGGCCTTTCATTATTTGCTGATAGACAATCAATTTGGAAAGAGGCAATTAAATAAAGCCACCGAAATTTGTTGGGGGTTGTTGGGGCTGTCACTGTCCTTTTGTATCAGACTTGCCTGGCTCCTCTCAGCTGAGCACTCTGTTGCAATCACTAAGACTTCTGAATACTCAGCACCCCTCATTATCTTTCTCTCCTCCACACCTTCCTGCTGCTGATATGCTCAGAAACATGGTCCAGGCCTCCAGTCAACCAGAAGGACAAAGAAACCATGCTACTCCCAAAGAAATGAATATTTTTCAGGATTCCAAGAAAAATCTCCCCTGTGGCTGGGGGCCCAAGACATTTACCCACTAAGGCCTCAAAGGCATGGGGTACAAGGACATTTGATGCAGCCCGTCTCTAAAACAAAAAAACCTTGCAAACAGCATAAATGCTCACCAGGAGGGGTCTGCTTATAGTGGACTACTATGTACTATCAAAAAGATTAAGGATATTGAAATCCACTCTGTGATTTGTGGGAAAAAATTAAGGATGTTGTCTATATGCTAATTTGGAAAAAATCTCCAAGAAATGGTGCTCAGTGAAAAAAGCAGGAGGACGTCCACTTCTGGTGTGGCAGTGTGAGCCCCCTTCAGACCAACCCTCCCATGAATAAAAATGATAAAGTCAGGGCAAAATAAGAAAAATTACTACTGAGGATTCTGGAGAGTAGAACCAAGCAGATAGATTATAGAGGGAAGTCCAAATTTGAAGTAGAGAGTGGCACAGGGTAGCTAGCTTTCCTGTTTTTTAATAGTTCTTTCCTGATTTTTGCCCTGAAAGCAGGACACAATTGAAGACTAGTGCAGTATAAGTGGCTAAAACTCTGCGAAAAAATCTGTTGTCTTTCTGTTTGAAGGAACCAGGAAGATTGAGCAAAGGCAACCATGGTCACTGGAGTGTGAGAAGGAATCCAAGAGAAGAAAGGTTAGAAGGAGTAGATCCCCTAATTTTGTGCATGAACTCTGGATGAATCTCAGGCTGACCGCTAAATTTGCACGCATGGGACAAACTCAAAGCAATGGAGCAAAGGCTTAAAGTATTGAACTGAGGCTTGAACCCACAAAAGGTAAGACAAAGCTCAAGATCAGGCCTTGAGTCTGGGCTAATTGCCTGCTATAACAAACCATCAGCTTTCTTCAGAAGAGTATTACATAATTCAGAGTCTCCAAAACACAACAATCATAATGTCCAAGACACAATCCAAAGTTACTCATTTACAAAGAATCGGGAAAATGTAACCCATTCCCAAGATAAAAGACAATCAGTAAATGCCTACCCAAAGATGATCCAGATGTTCAAATCATTAGATAAAGGCTTTAAAGCACATATTATTGCCATACTCCAGGAGGTCAAGGAAAATATAGGGAATCTCAGAAGAGAAATGGAAGATAAAAATAAGAAATAAGCAAAAATTTTAGAATGAAAAAATACAGTATCTGAAAATAAAAGTTCACTGAATAAGCATAACAGCAAAATAGAAATGAAAAAGGAAAAATTCAGTGAGCTTGAAAAGACATTAATATAAATTACACAAAAGAGAGAGAAAAAGAGACTTAAAAATGAACATCAAAGAAGATATAAATGAAAAGATATTCTATATGGATGAATTAGAGGATTCAGGGTTGTTAAGGTGTCACTTTTTGGGACTCTAACACAATCCCAATCAAGTTCCCACCAAGTTATTTTCTAGATATTGGCAAACTGATTCTAAAATTTATTTAAAAATGCAAAAGACCTAGAAAAGCCAAAATAATACTGAAGTAGAAAAAAGTTGAAGGATTCACATTAGATTATTTCCAGATGATAGTAATCAAGACAGCAAGGCACCAGAGAAAGAATAGACACCTAAGTCAATGAAACAGAAGAGAGAACTCAGAAATATCCCCACATACGCATTATATTTATATATAGACACAGACCTTACACCTTAAACAAAATTCCCTTAAAATTGGTCAAGAACCTAAATGTAAAATGCAAAACCATAAAACAAAGGATAAAATCTATATGACCTTGGGTTTGTGATGAATTTTTAGATATAGCACCAAAAGCACAATCCATGAAAGAAAAAATAAACAAATTAGACTTTATTAAAATTAAAAACTTCTGCTCTATGACATTGTTAAGAGAATAAAAAGCCAGAGATTGGAAGAAAATCTTTGCAAAACACACACCTAACAAAGGACTGATATCCAAAACATACAAATAACTCTTAAAACTAACAATAAGAAAACAAGCAACTCAACTATAAAAAAAAATGGGCAAAAAGATCTGAACAGACACTCACCAAAAAAAACATATTCAGAGAGCAAACATGCATATGAAATGATGCTCAACATCATTTGTTATCAGGGAAATGCAAATTAAAACAACAATGCAGTGCCACTACATACCTATTCGAATGGCTAAAATCTCAAACACTGACAATACCATAACTGGCAAGGATCCAGAATGGCAAGCACTCTCTCATTTTTTTTTTTTTTTTTTTTTTTTTTTTTTTTTTTGAGAAGGAGTCTCGCTCTGTCTCCCAGGCTGGAGTGCAGTGGCCGGATCTCAGCTCACTGCAAGCTCCGCCTCCCGGGTCCACGCCATTCTCCTGCCTCAGCCTCTCGAGTAGCTGGGACTACAGGCGCCCGCCACCTCACCCGGCTAGTTTTTTTTTTTTGTATTTTTTAGTAGAGACGGGGTTTCACCATGTTAGCCAGGATGGTCTCGATCTCCTGACCTCATGATCCACCCGTCTCGGCCTCCCAAAGTGCTGGGATTACAGGCTTGAGCCACCGCGCCCGGCCAAGCACTCTCTCATTAACTGCTGGTGAAAATACAAAATTATACAGTTACTGCAGAAGGCAGTTTGTCAGTTTTTTACAAAGCTAAACACAGTCTTACCTTAGAATCCATCAATAGTGCTCTAGTTATTTACCCAAATGATTTTAAAAACTTATGTTCACAAAAGACCGGCATACAAATGTGTATAGCAGCTTTATGCATAATCACCAAAAACTAGAAGCAACCAAGATATCCTTCCATGGATGAACGGACAAACAAACTGTGGTACATCTATACAGTGGAATACTATTCAGCAATAAAAACAATGAGCTATCCAGTCATGAAAAAACATAGATGAATCTTTTTTTTATTTTTTGAGATGGAGTCTTGCTCTGTCACCCAGGCTGGAGTGCAATGGCGTGATCTAGGCTCACTGCAACCTCCACCTTCCAGGTTCAAGCGATTCTCCTGCCCCAGCCTCCCGAGTAGCTGGGATTACACACACCCGCCACCACGCCCAGCTAATTTTTGTATTTTTAGTAGAGACAGCGTTTCACCAGGTGGGCCAGGCTGGTCTCAAACTCCTGACCTCAGGTGATCCACCCACCTCGGCCTCCCAAAGTGCTGGGATTACAGGTGTGAGCCACCGCGCCCAGCTGGGTGAATCTTAAATGTATATTACTGTAAGTGAAAGAGGCCAGTTTGAAAAGGCCGCCTGCTGTATGATGCTATTTATATGACATTCTCAAAAAGGCAAAACTATAGAGACGGTGAACAGTTCGGGGTGGATGAAGGGGAGGGAGAAGGATTAAATAGGCAAAGCACAGGGTATTATTTGGGGGTGGTGAAGCTACTCTCTATGATACTTTAATGGGAGATACACGAAACTACACATTTGTCAAACCCATAGAGCTTTACAGCACAGAGAGTAAAATCTAATGTATGTAATTTTAAAAAACATTTTAACATTGAGGGGCTCCCAGAATGGAATGTAGACTGTGATAAAAGAACATAACTGTATGACATATGTATGAAACAACCTCACAGAAGGGGGTAAGAAAGAAAGGTGCTGAACTAAGTAACTTTGGAACCAAATGTAGTAAGACTAAAGGCAAAGTCAACTGTACATCAGCACTGTACTCTAGATGATAAAGTTGTTTGCACGGAATATGAGTTAAAAAGACAGAAACTGGCAAACATGAATGCTGGAACTGAATAATTGAGTACATAGATGGCAGATGGTGGCAACCATGTTTCTCACCGTTGGAGTGGGCTACAGACAAGCAAGGAGAAAGGCTAGAAGACCCTACTATAAAGGTATTAGGGTTGAGACATGACTGTGACTCATGTTTAGCTTAACATAGATACAAATGAATACATGTTTATAGATATGTTGTATACACAGGTTGCTTTACACACAAATATCTCCTTGGTTTATCAACTGGAAGGGCCTAGAAGTAACAACATCCCAGCCATGAAGGAAACACCTAGCACCCAAGTCTTAGTTTCTTAAAACATTCTTTAATAAAAGGAACCAGGAAAAGGGTTGATCCTAGGGCCTAGGGCAGATAAAATACAAGATGAGCCTCGGGCATCTTGTATACAGCCGCATGTATATGTTCACATACACATATGCACAAAAACACACACACATTCACATGCAAGCACACACACAATGACAGAAGAATGTCAAAGGGTAACAGAGCCAATTGAAAGAGCTTCCAAAAGCCAAAGCTGAAACAATTTGAGCAACAAAAGAAAGCAGTATTCGATTATAACCCAAAGTATAAATTAAATATCCATGAGTGCAAACTTACGTAAAGAAGTAATTGGATAAACAAGTAAATGAGGGAGAAAAGATAAATTTCCCATGCAAAAGAATGCCAAATAATTTCTGCAGATACTCCACCCTCGAGGAGGTGGAACATAACTCCCCACATCTTAAGTGCGGGCTGATCGTATGAAAAGGGGGAAAAAGAGTAACTTTAGAGTAGAGAAACTTGACAAGTTCGACTTTGGACACCTTAAGTCAGCAACTGCTTGACCTGGGACAGGTGAAGAGATGGACAGGGCACCTGCTCAGCCCCAAAGGTCTCAGTGACGGTCCCTCTTAGTTTCAAAGGTGTCAAATTCTGAGCCACACCCAGAGAAGGGCTCTCCCTCCACCCAGGTGGGAGGCAGCTCTGGGCCCCGCTGCATATGGCGGTCCAGCTCTTCTTTGGAGCCCAGACCAGCCTGTCTGGGGCCATCTCTTCAAGACTTCAAGATCTTCTGATCTGCTGGCACCTTCATTAATGAATAGAAACTAGCAGAAATAGGTTAACAAAAGAGAGAGAGAGAACGTATTTTGAACGGCTCCTCAAAAGAGATCTTATCCTTGTAAATCTTTCACTTATACCCCTTCAACATCCAGGAAAGAATGGCATCAAACTGAGGAAGGGCAGGGCCTCCCCTGCCACGTGACCATGGAATCAGGACCTCTGAGAGCCCAGTTTTAGTGGATTGTGCTTCAGGTCAAAGTTTGGGAGAACTTATGAGGTACGACAGCAGTTCTTGCCATAGAGTTTTCCATACAGATGCTTCATATTTGCTGGGATGTGAGATCCAAAGGTGGATCATACATGTTCGTCACTGAAAGGTCCAAACCACACTCTGGGTATCCAGCAATAGCAGGAGGGAGGGCATATTCCCAACCACAGTCTCCCTCCCTACACCTTCTCCCACCCTCATCTCCTGAGCTTTTTTGATTAGAGTTTTCCCAGAAGCTATCACTTCACTGCCACATCCTGTCCTTCTGCAACCCAACTGGGGAATTTCCAAATCTGGGCCAACCCAACCATTCTAATTTCCTACCTTTGTCCCCAGGTACAAACCACATCTTCACATTGCCTGGCACTGCCACAAATACAAATTAGAGCAAGGTACGCCACTCAAGACCAGGGGCACAACAGTCTCCACAAGCCTTCTTCTTCTGGCCTCTCTTCTCCTCAGTCTATCGCTCTCGGTGGCTGTGGAGATTGAGCTTCTTCTTCCTAAGTGTCCAGCCCCACTCCCTCTCCTCAGACCTTGACCCCATCTCTGCATTCCTCAGAGAACAGAAGTCATTTGCTGGGGCATCCTCAGCTTTCTTGCACCTGCTAGAAAATTCCTCTGTATCTCCTCTCTTCAGACTTTCTGTCCCTCCTATCTGTGAGGAAAAAATACTTGCTTTGGTTTCAAGGGTCATCCTCCACCTATGCTTAATGTCACACTCTACGTGCCACCTGTGACCTTCCCTTCAGTTAACTTCCTCTCTCTAGCAGCATCGGTCTCTTCCTCTCACTTCCTCTTTCCCATCTGGGCTCAGACATGCTCCTGTTGTTCCTCCTGCTAAAACACAAGTCCTCAACCCCACAGCACTCAAACTCCTGTCCCACATAACCTTCATTGTTACAGCACCAGGCACAGGCTATGGTCTCACATGAACCTGGGTTCAGATCTCAGGTCTGCCTCTTACCGACTAGGGAATGTTGGGAAAAAAACCACAACCACACGGAAGTCTATGGAGGGGCCCCTGAATGTTGGGCACAATGCAAGGGACTTTACTTACAATGATGCCAAGCTGGCAGAACCCCATCAGCATCCTCAGGAGACAGGGATGCTGTGTTGTTCAGAGAACAAGAAGTTGGGCCCTGGAGAGGCTGAGTAATTTGTACAAGTTCACATAGCTAAACGGGGCAGAGGTGGAGCCAGGGGAGCTGGCCTATGTCACACCCAAGCCCACATTCTATCCTCCACTATCTCCTGGATGCCTAATGCTCTTATCCTCAGCCCCTTCTCTAGAGAATATCATTGTTATTGGCTACCTTGTGAAGCTCCTATAAGAATTAAAGAAAATGATGTGCACGAAGCACTTAGCATAATGTCCAGCACTCAATAAATGAGCATTGTTCAAAAAATGGGGATGATTTCCATAGGATTACCAACCATGCATTCCGTCTTGAAATTCCCTCTCTTCACTTCCACGAAGCTATGATCTCCTAGTTGTCCTCCTGCCTCTCTGACCCACCTCTTGCATTCCCCATAATCCTCTTGGGCTCATCCTTTAAGTGTAGGTTTTCTCGAGAGTGCCTCATAGCTCCCTGTTCCTGCACAACGTCACCTTCTCCCCCAACTTCGGTCAGTGCCTCCCAGAGCCTCCAACCTGCCTGACACCTCAGCAAACCCATGCCTCCTTCCCTAAACCTGTTCCTCCTCTGCGTTCTCCAAGTTTAACCAAGGTGCTCCTGAACCATGAGTAAATCTCATTGCTTCTTCCTTAGAAGCCTCCAGTAGCCCCCCATTGCCAACAGAATAAACTGCAGAATCTTTAGCAAGGCAACCAAATCCCTTCATTAAATCGGTCCAAACCACCTTCCCAGCTGCTTCCAACTGTACAAATCTATTGGACAGTTGCTATTATGACTCTCCTCCCCAAAGTCTCTTTCCCAGCTAAGCACCCATACAGGTTCCAGCAATTCTTAGCGTGGCATCGTGTCAAAACCGTCGACTGTCCTGGAGATCATCTCCAGACTGGCTTCATTTGCCTGTGTGTCTCTTTTAAAATGAAGCCCAGAAATGGACAGCACCTTAGGTGCTGAATAGAACTATGCCCTCCAGTGTTCTGAAAATTACACTTCTCAGAATGCAGCCTGTCCTCTTTGTGCCTGCCCAACATGCCAATTCCAGCTTCAGCGTCGCAGCCGAGTCAGCTTTGGCTGAACACGAGCTTCCGTGTGCTCCCACGGTACTGACATCAGCACAGAAACATTTCAGGTTTACGCTCTGCTTTTCCAATAGGACTGAAAACCCCTCAAGGGAAAGAATTTCTATGTTCCATCCTCCAACGCTTACATGTCTTCAGTCCAGCTGGAGTGAATAAACCAGAGGATTTGTAAGGTCATACATAAAAATGGGGTCATGTCACACTTAACCTAAATCTCCCCCATCCCCTGTCTTTTCTTAAATTCCACTTTAAAATGGAGCAAAGGCAATACACACAGACACACACACACACACACACACATATATATATATACACTTGAGACAGAGTCTCATTCTGTCACCCAGGCTGGAGGGCAGTGGCATGATCTCAGCTCACTGCAACCTCCACCTCCTGAGTAGCTGGGACTATAGGTGCATACCATACCACACCCAGCTAATTTTTGTATTTTAAGTAGAGATGGGGTTTTGTCATGTTGACCAGCTGGTCTTGAACTCCTGACCTCAGGTGATCCCCCTGCCTCAACCTCCCAAAGTGCTGGGATTACAGGCGTGACCCACCGCACTTGGCCAAGTATACTTTTTGTAGTAAGCACTTCTAGTGATTTGATGCTCGGAATTATCCTGCAACATTGACAAACATATCCTCTAAATTAAGGAGGTATTTCACGGCAGTAAAAGGTATCATTTAGCTGATGAGATCATTCCTTTAAAAAAAACAGTCAGGAGCATGGATTGAAACAAAGCTTGGACGAGATGGCAAATAAAAGAAGGGAACGCACTGCAGTGAGCCAGCCCTTAGCGCCTTACACCATGAGCTATTTATTCAAGCATGAAAACTGGGACATCATTCTCACAACACTAATTAGACAAAGAAATGAGATATGCAAATATTTTTTAAAGTTGATTCTTCAACACTCTTGCCAGATAAAAGTTAATAATAATAAAAAAAAAACACACACACAACCCATCAGGCTGACCCTGGAGCCAATGCCCATCACCCTAACTACCTGATCTAGGATATCCCTGGAGAAAAATCAAGCACAAGATGCAGGCTGCCCCATGACCCTGGAGACAGTTCAAATCCTTGGAATCTCTCATGGGCCAGGCTGGCCCAAAGGTCAGAGGAGGCACAGTTGCCCAAGCAAGAAGCACAGAAGTTTCAAGAAATTGAAGATGCTGCACTTTGACACTCCAATGTGATGTCCAGCATCCCTTCTCCAGTGCAGCCTCCAAATGAAGGGTCTTTCACAAGAAGGGTTCTGTGGGACCCTCAAGTCATTCCTCAAGTCATCCAAGTGGGACACGAATGTGTACAACACTGCACTGCCCCATATGAGGTGATTGCCTTGCCAAGCTGCCTCCCCTCACAGAGCGTCTGTTTTCTTGGCTGTGAAACTGGAATCCTGGTGGAGTTGCTGTGAGCACTTAATGAGAACACGCACATGGAACCTCAAGAGCCTGGCCCATGGGAGACCATCAGCAGGTGGCAGCTCTCTTTCCTCCTGGACTGCGTTAGAACAAAGATGCTTGTGATTGACTGGGTGCAGGGCTGAATTCAGTTCACAGACAGCTATTGAAGGCCCCCTGTGTGCCTCGCACTGTGTGAAGTTCCTGCCCTTTCGTAGCCTGAGGCTGGAATAAGCCAGGCACTAAGAGCAGTCCCAAAGGCAGGAAGCTTTCCCAGAGAAGCAACATCCATGCCCAGGCAACGGATGAGCAAGAAATGAAGACAGGGACGGTCACGGGCAGAGGGGCCAATCTGTCCTGAGTCCAGAGGTGACCAGAGTGGCCTGTTTGAGGAGCTGTAACCGGGTCTGTATTGCTGGAGTATAAGATTCATTTCTCTCACCCAGATAGAATTCCCCTTAACCCAGTTCCTCTACACTTTAGGCCAGGGCTGCTCTCTGAAGCTTTAATCCTATTACACAGCTGTCCTTAGAGAACAGGAGACTATCCCCGGACCTGTTTATCATCCACCCAGAATAGCACTCCAGTCACACTGACAATGTCATCAGACTCAGGAGACTCAGCCATGAGCAATCTGCAAGGGTGAGCCAAGGAGCAAGTAAGCACTGCAGGAAATAAAAACAAAACAGTCACTGCCCAGATACACGCCTGCATGAACTGAAAATATCCTGGGGTGGACAAGTCCAAAAGATCTCCATATACACATCAGAAACAGAAAATGCTTGTTTTTCTAAAGATTCAATTCATGATTCCAGGGCCATTAATACATTTAAATGCCACCAGATGACCCACACCCAATCTCCACAGGGCTATGATCTGGACTGACTTATTCTCCACCAAATAAGCCTTCCCTTTGCCCCTATATTTATTCATCTATCTCTCCATCCATCCACCCACCCATCCATTCATCCATCTGTTCATCCATCCATCCATCCATGCATCCATCATTCATCCATTTACCCATCCATTCATCCATCTATCTGTCCATCCATCCATCCATCCATCCATGCATCCATTTATTCATTCATCTATCCATCCATTCATCCATCCACCCATCCATTCATCTACCCACCCATCTATCCATTCATCCATCTATTCATCTACCCATCCATCCCTCCATCCATCAATTAATCCATGTATTCATCCATTCATCCATCTATACATGCATTTTTCCATCCACTCATCCACTCACCCATCATCCATCCACCCATTCACTAAGTGCTTACTAAGTACCAGGCCCTGTTCATCCAGAGGTGACCAAGAAGACACAGGTTCTGTCCTCTTGAAGTTGACATTCCCAGTGACCAGCCTTGGAGGTCAGGCACCCCAAGCAAGACTTTCTTACCCCTGAGTTTGCTGAGCGACAAATAAATATAGTTCCACAGAAGCCCTTGGGCACCCTACACTCAGGGCCAACCTTGCAGGCAGAGAATGCCTGCTCCTCAGTTTACCTCCTTCTGCTTCAGCCTCTCCAAACTCCGATCGAGCCTGACCCAGAGGGAAGTCCCTATGATGCAGGCAAGATTCTCTCCACTGCAAACAATGTAATAATCTGGAAAAGCCACGTATCTTCACAGAAGCAGGGGGCTGTGCTTCTTATTGTGGACATGGCAGCACATACATTTTAAATATGAAAAACATCCCCTCCTTCTAAGGTCCCTGTATTGAACTTTTCAAGACACCTCTCTTGGATTTTACACAAATGGAGAAATAAACCAAAGAGCATCAGATAGAGGCCAAATTAATAAAGGAGAATATGAAATAGATTTCATACAATAGACAAAATGATCAAGAAGCTTAAAGATATTACTACTATAGTGATTGATATGGTTTGGCTGTGTTTCCACCCAAATCTCATCTTGAATTATAATTCCCATAATTTCCTCGTGTTGTGGGAGGGACCCATTGGGAGGTAATTGGATCATGGGGGCAGTTACCCTCATGTTGCTGTTCTCATGATACTGAGTGAGTTCTCTCAAGGTCTGATGGTTTTATAAGGGGCTTTTACCCCTTTTGCTCAGCACTTCTCCTTGCTGCCACCATGTGTGAAGGACATGTCTGCTCCCCCTTCCACCATGATTGTAAGTTTTCTGAGGCCTCCCCAGCCCTGCAGAACTGTGAGTCAATTAAACCTTTCCTTTACAAATTACCAAGTCTCCAGTATGTCTTTATTTGCAGCATGAGAACCGACTAATACAGTGATGAAGGCATATGTTTCTTCTCCTAACAAGAAAAAACAAAGGCAATTAGAAATTCCAGGACAAACTAAAAACCTTAAAAAGTTACAATTACCAAAATATCAAGCAAACAAAAACATGATACGATTCTGAGTAATTTACAGAGTATAAGAAAAGTGATTCCATTTGTTCTTGATGCTAGAAATATTGTTGTTCAAATTGTAAAAATATTTTGACATTAGACTTCTAGAGAAGAAACATGATCCTCATATATTATGTGGTTCTACAGCGAACAATACTTCATAGCCCTGGCCTTAATAACACACAAACTTTATAACAATAATACAGAAATTTATAACCCACAAATATTTCACTAACCATTATTTTGCTTCTCTTCTTAGAGCCTGTAAGGGTTTTGTGGTAACAAATTTCAATGGCCCAGTTCACTTTTTAAAATTTATCTAAGGAATTGTGAACTTTTTTTGGCTTACTAAATTTCATTATGGTAGGCAAAGGTATTCAAAATCGTTCCATTAAACTAAACTAAAAAAAAAATCCATTGGACACACTTAATAAATGTTCATTCTAAATGACCCTTTTCCTCATAAAAAGTCATCAATGAAAAGGCTGGATCAACTCATTTCCCTTCTCACTCCTGCTCCTCGCACACAGTGCTCAGAACCAGAGTGACATACAGCTGTGAGGCAAAGTCAGCAGTGCCACTAAAAATTAAACCAGGCCTCAGGTCACAGTGGGGAAGGAGGCCTGGATTCTGGCCCAGCCACTAACCATTTAACATCTACCAAATCCCAGTCTGAGTGAAATGTCTACATTTTTAATGTGGACAACAAATTTTTTAAAACTTTGGTTTGGTTTGGTTAACCAAGGCAAATCCAACCATGCACAAAGTGCTCCAGGAATGCCAGTGAGCAGGGTTTATCCCAAGAACATCTGTCTTGAGGACTACAAAGCCACTCCAGCATTGGGAAAGGGCCGGACTCCAGTGCTGGAATACCAGAGTGTGAGGCCCAGAAAGCTCGGGGCAAACTGTTACATCTTCCTACATCTCAGGTTTCTCATCTGGAAAATGGGAATCGGGACAGCACTCAACTCACATGAACAATTATATGTGAGGTGCTTAGAAAATTGTCCCTGAACAGGAAGCACTCGATACAAGTGAGTTACTATTTGACTGTGGCTTGAGCTGTTGCTGACTTTCTCTATGGGAATCCACTACAGGATGAAACAAAGGAATGGAGCAATGAGATGTGGAGTGAGGGAAAAGGACGGTGATCTGTACAAGTACCTATGCTACATGGACTATCAAGTTTCGGGTGGAAAAGCTCCTAAGGACAGCAGGCCAGTTGTCAATCGTCCATATCTGACCTTCCAGGTGGCACAGGCCATGCTTTTCCCCAGGGGTGGCCACAAGGACGTCCATGGAGTGAAGCCTGTGAAGCGCCTCACAGCTGCAGCCTGGGCATCGTTCTACCAGCAGTAGGTGAGCTGGCTGCTGGCACCAAGGAAGGCAAGCCTCCCCCAAGCAGAACCCAGGCTGGGAGCACTGGGAAGCAGTTTACAATTACGGCAGCATCACACCGTCCCTCACAGCTGCCACCGCCACAACCCAAGGTCTGAGGAGGCTGGGGTTTCCTATAATGCCTGTGTAGCCTCTGATGACTTACTGAAAGGGAGTTCTGTTCCTTGAAATGTCACAGCCACAAACATCTAACATTCATGGGCCACACCAAATGGGGAGAGATGTTCAAGGACTTTCCTCTCCTGCAGGAGAGAAAAACTCCTCACCCCACCAAAAGCCTTCTGGCTGCCCATGTGAGAATGTGACCCAGATACTCTACTCAATGGGGAAGGGCTGGATGCCAGCTCCAAGTCTTTGTGCCAGAGACCCAGAGGACTCACTTGAAAAAGCTTCTATAAAGGACATGTACTGGATCCTGACCATAACAACCCCACAACTGTCTCTGTAGCGCATGTTACTCTCAGCACCTGCTGCCACGTGTCCCCTCCTGCCAGTGTAACCACGGAGGCTCCACACAGCACTGGAGTGTTTCAGTTACCTGCATGCACCATGAGTCCCCGGAGGGCACACACCTGCTCCAGCTCATCTCTGTCACCTCCTAGCATGATGCACAGTGCTGAGAGGAAGGCGTACAACACGTCTTCATGGAATTGAAGCAAATTTCAAAATGGAAATTCTTTCAAATATCCATTTCAGATACACATATCCCGTGCTACTTACTATCACTGGCTGCACTTTCTCTAGCTCTTTGGTCTTTGAGGAAAAAGGGCAGTAGATGTATCTTTTAAGGAGAAATGTTTGTGAATGGAGCTGGAGGCCATTATCCTCAGCAAACTAACACAGCAGCAGAAAATCAAATACCGCATGTTCTCACCTATAGTGGGAGCTAAATGATGAGAACTTATGAACACAAAGAAGGAAACAACAGACACTGGGGTCTACTTGAAGGCGGAGCAGGGAGGAGGGAGAGGAGCAGAAAAGATAACTACTGGGTACTGGGCTTAATACCTGGGTGATGAAATAATCTTTACTACAAACCACCATAACATGTGTTTACCTATGTAACAAAGCTTCTCGTGTACCTCCCAACCTAAAATAAAAGGTTACAGAAAAGACAACTATTTAAATTTCGGTCGTTAAATATGTAAACAACTGCTATAGAAAACCAAAAAACGTTATTTAACCATTTTATACCCACCCAAAATGCTGCAAACATATGTTTTTAAAGACATTTATGAGTCAAATTATATCCTGAAGAGTCGTCAAAATAACTGTATCCTATTTACAATCTTGGTCTTGAGCCCGACAATTACTCAGCTCATGCATCCTTCTTCTTATGTTGACACTTTTTAAAAATCAACACTGATGCCTGCTGAGAAGCGAAATAAACTCATGACGAGAGCAAAAACCTCCCCACTTCTTACATACAAAAGTAAATAAACGCAAAGAAAACAGAACCTGCAGGTCATTATTGGTATTTGCTGCCCTCTGGTGGTCAAGTCCAGGAAGTTTCCACATCAGGAAACAATCTGTATTTCACAGATGGCCTGAGGATCACCCAGGCTAAAGCCTTCATCCCACAGGACTTCCCTGGCAACCAAGCAGGTCCTGCTTCTCTCCTCCCCGCGAGAGAGACAGAGAGACAGAGAGACAGAGAGACAGAGAGACAGAGAGAGAGAGAGAGAGAGAGAGAGAGAGAGAGAGAGAGAGAGAGAGAGAGAGAGAGAGAGAGAGAGAGAGAGAGAGAGAGAGAGAGAGAGAGAGAGAGAGAGAGAGAGAGAGAGAGAGAGAGAGAGAGAGTGTGTGTGTGTGTGTGTGTGTGTGCGTGTGTGCATGCAAAAAAAACAAGGATAACATCAGCCTGAGCAGAACAGGATGAGCGATGTGACCCCGCCTCCTCCAAGCACACACAAGGTACCCAAAAAGGCATAAAACTGCAGCAAATGAGCTGCGCTTTCAACTCCCCAACACCATGTTCCATCTGAGCAGATACGTGAGGCTGGCCACATCACAAAAGTGTCAACAGAATGAGCCTCAGTCAGCTCTGCCTTATTAATATCAGGCAAACACACTCTTGTGAGCACCACACATGTTCAGGACATTAGACAGCCATAGCCTCCCCTTCCATCGCCCTCTGCTATGCCACACTGTCTGCAGAGGCAGAGGTCCCACTGTGCTCAACATCAGAGGGCTTCCGTTCCCACCAACCCCATTCAACTCAGTCCCCACACTGAGCCCCCCGTGTAAGACCTTACGGAGATACTCCTTACTCTGCCCTTTGCTGCTCAAGGAAGGGCAGGCTCTGAGGATGGCGAATGCCTCTGTCCTTTCTTTGCACACTCCTGCCTGGGGAGTTTCTGTCAAGTGTGGTGTCCATCAGGTAGGCGAATGGTTTTCTCTAGGACATTCCATAACTCCCTGGTATGCTTCGGCTGTGTTCCCACCCAAATCTCATCTTGAATCGTAGTTCCCATAATCCGCACATGTCATGGGAGGGACTTGGTGGGAGCTAACTGAACCAGGGGGGCAGTTTCCCCCATCTTGTTCTTGTGATGGTGAGTGAGTCACATGAAATCTGATGGTTTTATAAGGGGGCTTTTCCCCCTTTTGCTCAGCACTTCTCCTTGCTGCTGCCATGTGGAGAAGGACGTGTTTGCTTCCCCTTCTGCCGTGACTGTAAGTTTCCTAAGGCCTCCCCAGCCATGCTGAACTTTGAGTCAATTAAACATCTTTTCTTTATAAATTAACCAGTGTCAGGTATGTCTTTATTAGCAGTGTAAGAATGGACTAATACACTCCGCCTCAACTACTAAATTATACATGAGCTGATCACTCTTGTGCTCGGCGTCTTTGTAGTGGGATGGGTGGGATGAATGGATTATTGGATGGAAAAATGATGATGGTTGGATGGATGGATGATGGATGGGTGGACGATGGATGGAGGAATAGATGATGAATGATGCATGGATGATGAATGATGGATGGATGAATAGATGATGGATGAGTGATGAATAGATGATGGATGGGTAGATGGATGGGTGGTGGGTGAACGGGTGAGTGGGTGGAGAGGTGGATGGACACAGACGGACAGGTGGATGAACAGGTGGGTGAATGAACAGGCAATAGATGGAAGCACGGTTAGAAGAGTAAAATGATTTCCATGACATGTAGGGCTCTACTAGGCCTTGCAGAGACTAAATAAGAAAACAATCCCTGCCCACTAAAGGTTGTGTTAGTAATGATACAAAATGAGATCAACCTATGACAAGAACAGATGAACACAAAGTGATTCCAGAAGAAAATAAAAGTAGGTGATCCCCAAGCAAAAAGAAAACAGACAAAAGCCTGATCATGTTACGGCAATAGCCACAAACATTGAGATGATTGATGTGAGGAGGTTGAGTAACCTTCTGCTCAGGAGGAAGTGTCATGGCACCTGGTTTGTGGCCATTAGGACAGATAGAATGTCACACTCTGACACCTGCTAATCTGCCCCAGCCCCAGCCAGTAGCTGAAGCACACAGGCAGAGTGGTGGAGAGCCGGATGACCAGGAGCCAGACACCGCGGTGAGGACATCGACATCAGGACCTCTCTGGAGCTGTGTCAGAGCTTGGGTGATGGGGCAATCCCAAGCAAGACCCCACAGCAGTGGCCGCATGCAGCCTGCTGTGCTCACCTAACGCAGCACAGGCCCACAGAGCCATACCACCACTCCCTGCGCAGTGAGAAGGGTCCACGCTGGCCATTGACCAACCCCTGCTGGCTCTCAAGGGGACTCAGACGCCCTCAACCTCCTCTCCATTGCTCAAATCTTCCATGAACCCTTGCAGTCAGAAGGTCACAAAAGGGTTACTCGAGGATGCAATATCCCATTTCAAACCCCCATCAACAGGAGGGAGAGACTCCCCCATGCCTTGCTGAGACTCTTCACTTACACCCAACAACGCACACTGTAGGAAAAGATTGTGTCTATCGCCGGTTCTGAGAATCCTCTAAAGCCAGTGTCTTCCCTTTGCTCTCCCTGAAGCTCCTGGAGCTGGGAAAAGCTACCCCTATCTCACATGCAGCACCTGTACCACTTGGAGATGGTCGTTCAGGTCCCGAGGACTGGCTGAGTTGTCTGTCGCCCAGCACCCACGTGCCTGAAAAGACAGCCCAGAATGCTGGCTGCACTCAGCATGCGGACTCTGCAGCCCCAGCCCTGGGCACACTCCCAGACCACCAGGGCCACACTGCCAAGTGTAGGTGAGCACAACCCCAGTACCTGATTGCAGCACAATGCACGAGTGCGTACACGTGAGGCACATACTATGGGGAGCAGTGTCTGGGGCAGAGAGGAAGAAACAAAGAAGATTCCTGATTCTGGACAGAAGGGCCACGTGGAATTAGATCAAAGAGGCAGCAACATCCTCCTCCCCACTCAATGTGGACCCGGAAGTGGGGATTGGTATGTGGGAGCACAAGAACCAACAGGCACTGAGGGCTTCCCTCTGCTAAGAGCTACGCCAGGGGCTTCGGATGTGAATCCTGATTCAGACCTCATTCACTCTTTCCACTCCTATTTGCTGTGTGTCTACTGTGTGCCCAGCCCTGTGTGTGAAGCTGAGCACAGAGCAGCGGATGAGGCTGGCAGGACCCCGGCTGCGTGGAGCTTTTAGGCTAGTGAAGGAGACCCAGCCCATCTATTGCACATGAGTTGTTACACTCATCAGTTGTAATACATGCTGCAAGTGGGGAGTCCAGTGCCTTGGGAACAGGTGACAGAGGAACCACACGCAGGCTGAGGCCTTTCCAAAGAGGGGACAGTCATACAAGCTCTGAAATGTACATGAAAATTACCCATGCAAAAGGAGGGCATCTCCAGCAGGACGGCGGCATGGGTGAATCCCCTCCCGCAGAGGCACAGGGGAGAGACAGAAATGAGGCCAGAGCGACAGAGGCCAATGGAGATGGGCGGTACAGTGAGGGGTCATGAAGGATCCTGGATACAGGAACAGAACTTGGGCCTTGATCCTGGGGACCCAGAGGGTGACAAGCAGGCTGAGACAGTGCTGATATTTCACAACCACATCCATGTGTTCTGTGCAGGGGTCTCAAGTGGCAGAGCCCACAGCAGCAGTGTCACCCGGGAACCCAGAAATGCAGATTCTCCACCCTACCCCAGCGCTGCGGAATCACACATCCTGGGGGTGGGAACCAGCTACTGTGCAGCACCAAATTTACAAGAGGAGCTTGTCTTAGCTAAAATATTTACCTCCATGCAAAATCAAGAGAAGTGGGCCAGACCTCATTTACATTGCTCATTCTTTCAGGTGCCCCAGCTTCCTCCTCCTTCTGAAAAGGCTTCCCAGCATCCCGGCACAGGCTCCCAAGCCCCCACTCCCTCCCCTCCCAAACACATTCGCTTCCTTTTCCTCGTGTTCTTGGTAATCATTGAATTTACCCAGGCATTTCTGACACAAATTAGATGATGGTTAATACGGCAAGGCTTTAAGAGAAAACCTGAAAGTTCTGAGGAATGCCATGGAAATGAAAGAGAACCATGAAAAAATACGACATTTGGGCAAAGTTCAAAATGACCGGGCACGCTCAGCCTTGAGTGAATGTCACTGTGGGGAGCTGCGGTGACAGTTTTCTAATACACAAGGAACGCACGTAGGAGAAACGGATCCATTTTTCCACTCATCAGCAAGAGCAGAAGGAGAAGGACCATCTTAGGTTTCAGCCGGGAAAACATATGTCATGTGTTTGAGCCATAGGGGAGGAGGAGCTGCCAAGAGGGCCGGTGAGATCATCCTCACCAGAGACGCTGGAGATGAGATCACAGCGGCCCGGGTCGCCGTCCGGCAGGGTGCCTGGACCACACGGGGTCTGAGCCCTGCTCGGCTCTGTGCAGGGTCTGCCCACTGCCTGACAATCCCATCGCCTGGCAAGGTCTGGATGGGCAGGGCAGATACTAATTCCGGGTTACTAAGGTTTGCTTCAGACACCCGGGAATTCAAAGGATGCTATGCATTTCTGCAAAACACTGCACATTGCCTTGTTACTTGGAGGCCACGATACCAGGGATTTGTTTCATGAGAATGCCCATGTCTTCCTTTCCTTTAGCCAACTCCTGTCCTCCCAGTAACAGCAGCAGCAGCAGCAACAACAACAACAACCATCCCACAAATAGCAGCCGCGAGCTATGGAGCATTGCACTGGGCCAGCGCTGCACACACACCCTTCTCTCACGCCTCACCACCATCCTAAGACCCATTTTACAGATGAAGAAATTGAGCCCTAGGGAGCGCTATGGCCTGTTCACAGCCCCACTGCTGGTCATGGGCAGGGTGAGACTTGAGCCCAGGGCTTTCCTGCCCGTGATCATGATCGCGTCTCTGTGTTGCCAGGAATGAAGTCTGCACATCAGACAACCAATAAGGGAACTGATGCGAATGTGGCCCCCAAGACCCTCCTGGGCCTGGCAGGGGCTGGCCCATGATAATATCCAGTAGAAAGGAGAACATGAACCTTTTAGGAATCACTCACTCTGGCTCCTCTCCCTGAGACACCACCCCCACCCTGCTCTAGATCTGGTGGTATTTAAAACCAAAGCCCTCCTGGAGGCTCCCACCTCCGCCTGGTCTGGTCTGCACCACCCCACGCCTTGTCCCACGCAACCCCACTGTGGACCTCAACGAGCCTACAGGGCTGCTGGCGGCGTGGACGTCCTTCACACATCATCACCCCATCAAAACCAACAAGAGCGGGGTTTCCCAGCAGCCTGCCTGGCCACTGTCCACCATGAGTTTTTTATATGCACCCAGCACTCTCCTCACACGCCCCTGAGTCAGGACGGTCTGCAGGCTACTGCAATTAGAGGGGATATTGTGCAGAGACTGCTATCACGGCTTCAGCTAACCCTGCATCTGATGTTTAACCAATCTTCCCTTCCACGCAATCCTAGGCTCGTCTGGCTTTTCTATTTTTGCCTCTCTCTGGAGTCCTGAGGATGGCTGAAATGGCTTCGACTGCAGACCTGAGGAACCAGTTTTCCTCCGCACTCTGCTGCTGTCTGTGCTGACGCCTTTGCAAGGCTCTCTGGGGCCCCATTCAATTTCAGACGGTTCAGCCAAGGGTCCTGAGCCCCTCCTGACATGGGACTTCAGACCTGAACACCCACCTGGCCCCACTGAAAGAACCACCACAAAACAAGCACAGGAACTGGGGTGCACGGGCGGGCGCGAGGCCAGGCTGAGTACGCATGCTGATGGCCACAGCTGTGCCCCTCACAGGAAGCACCGTAAGGGGAAGCCTGGGTCAGGGCAGGCCATCTGTGAAGTGTGGCCGACACCGAAGCAAGTAAAGGGCTTTCCTGCTATTCAGACGACTCCGGGCTGATGTCAGGCCTGGAGTCAAGTGAATGAAATTTATTCCTTCTTGATGGAAAAGTTGGACTCAAGCCCCAGATGTATATTCCTGGGGAGACTTAATTTTTCTTCCAGCTTCACCAAGCTCAGTGGAGCTTAAAGCAGGCTTTTCCTTCATGCAAAAAGACAGAGAAGGCCCAGAGAACAAAGTAGCCTGAGGCCCTGGGGAGGAGAAGGAGGCCCTTCCAGAGCTTTGCTCTCCAGGCTCCTCTGTCCAAACCAATATACGGGAGAGTCAGGGCAGGGAGGCAGAGATGGCTCCTGGAGGTCTGGCCTCATGGCCTCCAGACTGTGATGGGAGAACGTTACGCCCTCTATAGACACATGAGGATCAACACTCCCGGATGAATTCAGCCAAGACACACCAACCTTTGCACACATGGACCAACCCTTAGCTGCTTCTCCAGCAGATGTGTTTGCTCTGAACATCCCGTTCTCCCTGGTCATCTCTCCTGGCTCTATTACCACGATGCCTGTGCTCCACCCCCAGGGTGAGCAGCACACATCTGGGATGTAGATGGGCGGGATCCCCTCTTAAGAAGGGTGTAGAAATGTTCCCAGTGGATGGCCACCTGGCACTCCCCAGCATCTAACCGGGAACCCTGGCCATATTATACCAACTGTGGCTCGAGAAGCTCAGCTCCTGAAATTGTTACTCATCCCTGAGCCGCGAGAGAATTCACAGTAGATAAATTAAAATCAGAGTCCACTACCTTCATGGCACCCATAGCTTGGAAAGCCACAGCTAATCTCGAAGGGGTCAGTGCTGCCAGCATGGCACTGAATCTTGCGCTCTTGTTCCTCGTAGGGGAATGGTACTGTCTGTCTGGAGCCACGGAACCAAACCTGTGGAAAAGAGAGGGGGGGTTTCACAAAAAAGCAGGACATAGCACCACCAGAAATGACGTCAGGTGGCTCCCATGTGCACACGCAGGGAAGCACTCGGATTTCCCCATCGTGGAACTTCCCCCTTGAGACAGAGAGCAGATAAGGGCAGGGGGAGTCCCTCTCCAAGAGATGCTGAGAAAGGCTTGACTCAAGGGAGGTAGTGGTTTCCTGAGACATTAAACCAGCACCGGAGCCTGACTGTGCAGACCGCGCACTGACCCACTTTTTAAAAACTGAGATGTAATTCACATACCATAAAATGTATCCCTTCAAAGTGTACAATTCGATGGATTTGAGTATAGCCATGAAATTGTACAACCATCACCATGATCCTACTCCAAATCATCTCACCACGCCAAAAAGAAACCCCACGCCACTAGCAGTCCCTCCCCATACTCCCCTCCCTCCAGCCCCTGGTAACCATTCACCTACTTTCTCTCTCTATGGTGCCTGTGCTGGGAAAAAATTCACATAGATGGAATCATATCATATGTGGTCTTTATGTCTGGCTTCTCTCACTCACATGTTTTCAGGGTTCATCTGTGTTGTAGCATGTCAGTACTTCATTTCTTTTCATGGTTGTATAGTATTCCATTGTATGGATATACCACATTTTATTTCCTATTTCCTCAGTTGATGGATATTTGGATTATTTTCCCATTTTTGCTATTGTGAATAATTATGCTACCGACATTTGTGTATAATTTCTGGCGTGGATATATGTTTGCAATTCTCTTGTGGACAATGTTTTCACACATACCTAGGAGTAGAATTGCTGGTCATAAGATGATAACTTTACAGTTTTCAGGAATGGCCAAACTGTTTTCCTAGTTGGTGCCACCATTTTGCAGCCCTACCAGCAATGTATAACAAACAGTCCTAATTTCTCTACATCCTCCCCAACGCTTGTTATTGTCTGTCCCTTTAATAAGAGACATCAGCTGGGCATGGTGGCTTGTGCCTGTAATCCTAGCACTTTGGGAGGTAGGTGCAGAGTGGTATTCGCGGTGGTTTTGATTCGGATCTTCCTAATGGCAGTGATGTGGAGCATCTTTTCATATGCTTAGCAGCCATTTGTAAATCTTTAGCGAAATGTCTATTCAGATTTTTGCTCATTTTAAAATTGGGTTATTTGTCTTTTTATTCTTGAGTTGTAATAGTTCTTTCTATATTCTGGATACTATACCCTTGTGATACTAATATATATGATTTACAAATATTTTCTCCCACTCTGTAGGTTTTCACTTTATTCATAGTGTTCTTCGATTCAAAAAAAAGTTTTTTACAGCTTTGATGAAGTCCAATTTATCTATTTTTTCTTTGGTTAGTTGTGCTTTTGGTGCCATGTGTAATAGATTGCTTAAACCCAGGTCACAAAAATTCACACCTGTGTTTTCTTCTAAGCGTTGTGTAGTTTTAGCTCTTACATTTAGGTCTGCGATCCATTTTGAGTTGATTTTTGTATATGGTAGGAAGTAAAGGTCCAACTTCATGCTTTTGCACGTGGCTACCTAGTTTGTCCCAGCACCATTTGTCAAAAAGACTATTCTTTCCCCCATTGAACTGTCTTGGCTCTGCAGTGGAATATTAATTGACTGCAACTGTAGGGATTTATTTCCAGACTCTTCATTCTATTCCATTGTACATATATCTATCCTTATGCAAATATCACACTGTCTTGATTACTTTATAGTAAGTTTTCAAATCACAGGTGTGAGTCCTCCTACTTTGTTCTTCTTTATCAAGATTGTTTCAGCTATCCTGAGTTTCTCGCATTTCCATATGAATGCTGGTGGTCCTAAAAGGGCCTGGGGGACTTTAGCACCCACCAGGATAACTGTGAAGATGCTTTTATTGCTTCCATTTTATTTCCTATCAATTCACAGGAGGAAAATGTTAAGCAGAATTTGGTCCACTTTAAGATTTTTTTCTTTTTCTTGTTGCTTTATTTCGTGAATTGACATATAATAACTGCATACATTGATGGAATACAGTGTGATGTTATGATACATGTATATATTGCATAATAATAAAATCAGGGTAATTGGCATATTCATCCTCTGAAGCATTTATCAATTTTTTGGAATGAGGACATTTAAAACTTGTAACTATTTTGAAATATACAACACATTATTGTTAACGATATCACCCTGTACAATATCACACCAGAACTTATTTCTTCAATCCAACTCTAACAGTATCCATTGACCAACTTCTCCCCATCCCCTCCTCCTCCCTACCTTTCCCAGCCCCTGGTAACCACTATTCTATCCTCTACTTCCTTATCCTTCCATTTGTTTAACTTTTATTTTAAGTTCAGGGGTACAAGTACTGGTTTGTTACATAGGTAAACTTATGTCATGGGGGTTTGTTGGACCAATCATTTTTAAGTTTTTTTCCCATACAATTTTCTTAAGCTTTTGGCATCCACTACACGTATCTGCTGGCAACAAAAAGGAGCAAAGCATTCAAGGGAAATCCATGGGGAGTCAGGAAGACAGCTGGTTGTGTGCACCCTGATTGCTGGCTTCGTCACAGATTTAACATGACTATGGCTCAAGATTTTTATTGGATGCATGAAACGCTGCTGAGAAAATTAAAAGTAGTTGGTGTTTCTCAGCTTCTGTGAAAAGCATCATTAACCCCTAGAGCTCCACCCCCAGAACACACCTGCAAGCTGAAAGATGGTGCCTTATCCCCTGCCACTCACAAAGTAAGCAATAGCACCCATCTGTTTATAATGGGGGGAGGGGAGGAAAAAACCTAAATGTCCAACAATAAGAAATTGATTATATAACTTATAAACCATTTATTTAACAGTCTATTATAATGATATTAAAGATGATAATGCATGTGTGTGCTTAGCATTACATAAAAGCATTTGCTATATAATGTTAAATGGAAAGTACAGGTTATTTTAAACACAGAATCTAGAAGTGGATCTCGTTTAGTAAAAATCTGACACCTTTCTCTCTTTAGACATATGGGCATAGAGAAAAGCCTGGAAAGACGTACATTTGAAGTGTAATGGTCATTACGTCTGGACAACAGCATGTTGAATAATTTTACATTTTTTTTTTCTATCTGCAGATGTATCTTTTCCAATTAGTTGTCAACAAACCTGTAGGGGTAGTTAGGGGTAGACTGCCCAGATACACAGCCCACGAGACCCAAGAACCAAGCCAACTTTGGAGAGCAGTGAGGTCATCTGCACCATTGACCTGAGTAAAGGAGAAACTACTCACTTATCCAGCGGGTTCTCCCTGGGTATCCGAACCTTGTCAAATATTACCATCCCATTGTCCACACCATGCAGACCTGGCAAGAACAGAAAGGGGGAATGGATGCAGCATCAGAAGTATTTTCCCTGCTACTTCCCAGGCCTGTTGCCACTAAAATACAAAGCCCCTTATTTTACTTCCAGAATTGCTGGTGCTTTTTCCTTTGGGATGGACATGGGGATGCTGTCTGCTGTTTCCTTGATGAGCTGTACCTGTTTCTTCCACCAGCCTGGCCCCTTCCTCCCTAGCGAGAATGGAGGAGAATGGGCTTTCCTTCTGTGCAGCCTGCACGCTTTGGGCATGCAGTGGATGCACACCTACCTCCCGAGCAGTGACTGTGATTAAGAAAGGGAGAGTTCTGGCCGGGTGCGGTGGCTCAAGCCTGTAATCCCAGCACTTTGGGAGGCTGAGACGGGCGGATCACGAGGTCAGGAGATCGAGACCATCCTGGCTAATACAGTGCAACCCCTTCTCTACTAAAAAATACAAAAAACTAGCCGGGCGCGGTGGTGGGCGCCTGTAGTCCCAGCTACTCGGGAGGCTGAGGCAGGAGAATGGCGTGAACCCGGGAGGCGGAGCTTGCAGTGAGCTGAGATCCGGCCACTGCACTCCAGCCTGGGCGACAGAGCCAGACTCCGTCTCAAAAAAAAGAGGAAGCGTTCCAAGCAACTGCAAGAATGGGAAGCTGAAGACAGAGGCAGGGAAGCAGGCTTGCTCTCCCTAGGAATGCAGCGCTCAAATCCCTCCTCCTTCCCAGTGCTCTCTCCTCTGCACACACAGCAAACTGTTGACAGCAAATGCCCACAAGACAAGGGAAAACAGCCACAAGGACAGCAGGAAATGGGGGAAGCAGCGGGTAGCGGGGAGGGGTGGTCCTGAAATCTGGCAGACACATTTCCTAAAGATATCTGCCAGAGTCTGGGGTCTTCTCTCTGTGAAAACTTAGAGAGATTTAATCTAGGGGAAAACAATCTGTCTTTAGTAAACGTCTTTATTCAGAGCTTCACCCCTTGACAAGGACACACGTGCGTTTAGCAGCTTACAAGGGCACCAGAGCAGACTCTCTGCCATTGCCAGCATTTTCAACGTCTGGCACGACTTCACAGAACTCAGCCTACCCCTCTGCTCTCAGCAATATTTGACATGCAAGGAACTTTCAAGGAGCCCAGCCCAGCCAGGGTCTCGGTCACCTCTGGGAGATACATCTAAAACCTCACAAACCCACCTGCAGCCATGCCTGCAGTCGTGGCAGTGGACAGTAAACACTAAGGGGCCAGGATAGACTGTCCCCTCCACCAAAGGATGGGCCACTTCTTCCTTCTTCTCTTACTGCTCTTCCTTCTTTTTTTTCCTTCTCTCCCCTTTCTTGGCTTGGCATGACCTTGGCCATGAGCGGTCACTGGAGCATACAGGCATGTCCTGATCTCACCAAATGTTATGGGTTAAATTGTGTCCCCCTACCCCCCGAAAAATTCATGTATTGAAGCCCTAATCCTTATACCTGTGTATGTGACCTTATTTGAAGATAGAGTCTTTACAGATGTGATCAAATTAAAATGAGGTCATTGGGGTAGGCTGTAATCTAAATGACTTCTGTCCTTTATAAGATGGGGTAATTTGGAGACAGGCATGCACACAGGGAGAACACCAGGTTAACATGAAGACAACCGTTTACAAGCCAAAGAGAGAGTCCTAGAACAAATCCTTCCCTCACTGCGTCTGGAGTTGGTTCCTGCTGGTGGATTCATGGTCTTGCTGACTTCAAGAATGAAGCTGTGGACCTTCGTGGTGAGTGTTACAGCTCTTAAAGGTGGCACGGACCCAAAGAGTGAGCAGCAGCAAGATTTATTGTGAACAGCCAAAGAACAAAGCTTCCACAGGGTGGAGCGGTTTGCCACTGCTGACTGGGGTTGTCAGCTTTTATTCCCTTATTTGTCCCCTCCCATGTTCTGTTTCTGTCCTATCAGAGTGCTCTTTTTTCAATCCTCCCCAGGATTGGCTACTTTTAGATTGCTGCTGGTTGGTGCATTTTAGAGAGTGCTGATTGGTGCATTTTACAGAGCACTGATTGGTACGTTTTAAAGAGCACTGATTGATTGGTGCATTTTACAATCCTCTTGCTACAGAGCACTGATTGCTGTGTTTTCACAGAGCACTGATTGGTGTGTTTTACAATCCTAGCTACAGAGTGTTAATTGGTGCATTTTACAATCCTCTTGTAAGACAGAAAAGTCCTCCAAGTCCCCACTCAACCCAGGAAGTCCAGCTGACTTCACCTCTCATCACCACTCTTAGAAGGAGCCAACCCTGCTGATACCTTCATCTTGGACTTCCAGCCTCCAGAACTGTGAGACAATACACTTCTATTGCTTAAGCCCCACAGTTAGTGGTATGGCAGCCCTAGAAAACTAAGGCACTGAGTCAGTCCTCAGTACTCACTCAGGGCCTCATGAGCACAGACAGCAGGCAGGTGGCCAGGGGTGCAAAGAAGAGAGCCACAGCCTGCCCCGTGAGAGCCCCCAAGTCTGAGATGAGAGAAGACAGAATAGCACTGTGGACAAAACTGCCTCGTTACTGGAAAATTTGAGAAGCTGGGAGAAACTGAGACCAATGCACGTTCATAAAAGGCAATCTACAACATTCCTGAACAGTTCTACATAAAAGACTTCATGAGGCTTCAAAATCCGGACATCTTCTCTGGGGAAGTTTTCTCCACCCTCACTGTTTCAGTAATGTAAGGTAGGTTAGATTCTCCTTGAGTGGGAGGGGGAGCAGGTGGGAAGAGTAAGCACAGGAGAAGGGCACCTGGGGACTCACCCTCCTTGTACATCCTCCTATCAATAGCTGTCACTCCTGGGTACAAGCTTCCATTTTCATCCCGGACAAGAACGATGAAACAGTGGGGCCCTAAGGAAGGCATCGAGATCATTATTAAGCTCTCCTTCCTATAGCTTTACTTATTTCCTGGAATGGTATAACATTTCTGTGATTCTCAGACTCACTCAGTTCTACATCTGTGCACCACACATGAGAGCATATAATGTCAAAATGTAATGATAAATTTCTTCATGCATATTAGGAGATAAAGTTTGTACTGAATTACTTACAAGATAAAAGCAGCTCTGTGAAATGGGTTTTCACCAGTAAATAGTACTAATGAAGAGAATTATTCTAGTTGTCTGTGTTGGTAACAAACCTTGAGATCTTCCATCTACGATGAGCTGGGCAAAGACGGCTGCGTAATTCCTGTACATGGCATTTCCAATATACATCTTCTCGGCATTTTCACACGGTGTGTCAATTACAAACTCCTACACAGAAACAGCAGAGCAACAGTGTTTCCCTTCCCATGGCTCATTTCAGTTCCCTGGCTCAAGGCAATGAATACTGTGCAAACAGACCCACATGGTGCAGGGTGCCGTTTCCAGGGGATGTCACAGCAGAAGAGAAGACAACCAGAAGGTCACCTGGCTCCATGTCTTGAAACCAACACGACTGTGCTATCACCTCAATTCACTTATTCCACCTCCACCTCAACTTTGAAAATGGCTGGAGATTAAAGTGATTTTTCAAGGAATAATCCAATCCAGAAAATAAGTTGCCAATTTTCAATCTTTAAAAGGTGTTCGTTCTCTCCCTCCCAGTCTCTCCTGTTTATAATGCCGGGCTGACATGTGTGCTGTTTGGCTGAGCCTGTCTGGCTTTAATGTATAAAGGCTTTCTTCAATTATCTCTCTAGACTACTCCATAGCAAAGTTTTGACCTTTCAATCATCCAACACCAAAACCTCTAAAAGCCCTGGTGGTACATGCTCAGCTCTCCACACCCCTCACCTCCAAACAGCCCACCTGCAAGATTTCTAAGACAGGATGCAGCACCCAATGATCTGGGCCCTTAGATGGCTTGTTCCAGGGTCCACATCTGTGAGTTGCATTTCATCTGCCGGTGTTCACTCCTTCTGGGCAAATCACTTGGTCCCTCACTGCTTCCCAGGCCCTGAACCTTCCTGCCTCCATGACGTCTTTGTTTAAATGAAAGCCAAGTAATCGAAGGCCAAAACTGTATGCTTGGATAAAGCAACACCAATAGACAGCCACGACCTATCCCCGCTGCTGCTTACAGTATCAGCCCAAACAATTTTTATTTTTATAAAAAGAAATCCCTCATTTAAGCTTTTGAAAATAACTATTTTCCTGATCAACGAATATAATAATTAAAGTTTCCCAAAAGAGGTTCATATGTTCAAGTGCCTAAAACAGAAGAACCTGTAAATGAGAGTCTTTCCTAGGAGGGAAAAATCTTAGAATGTACCATGCAGTTTGTCTCTGAATATGTCCAAGGATTCCAGCTCAAAATAGTCTGAAACTAACACTGGTCATGAAGAAACAGGAAGAAAATGCAGGGGTTTTGTTCTCAGCCTCAACTCAAAACTCCGTCTTCTCTTTCCTCCTCTCTGGAAGCTGACATAAGGGTCACAATGGAAATGCTCCCCTCACTTCTTGGCTCTCCCCAATCTCTGTTGCCACCTGGGTTACCTTTAAGCCTCTTGCCAAAAAGCAACTGGCCCTGATGCCAGCTCTGAATACAGGGCACCTGGGGCAAGTTGGGAGCCCAGGGGAAATGGCAGAGAGTGGAACTGCACATTTAATTGGAGTTGACAATATTGAAGATGTGACTGAACTAAACCAACAAGCTATTGATCATGCAAAGATTGTCTCAGATTTCAGACTATAAAGTACATAGACAACGCTTTCCCGCTGGCCAAGAAATACAGTCTTGAAGCCTAAGAAAACATTCTCTGACAGATGTTTGCACAGGGAAACTTTTAACATGTGCGAGAGCTTTTCAGAAACATAAACGGACATGCTGGATCTTTTTAAGAGACGTCTCTGGAGGCCACCCTTGTCTTATCAGGGCAGCCAGGGCTTCTCAAGGAGAGGCATTACTTGAGGCTGAGTGCAGTGAAAAATAACAGCATAAAAATACAACCCATGTGGGTGGGGGCATGCTTACACCCAGGGTAAGAAAGTGAAGTGGCAGAGGAAACACTGGCCTGGCAGAAACCATCTGGTGGGATGGGGAAGGGAGAAGGAGGCCACTCGTCCCATAAACATTTGCTACGCTCTGGGAAAGGAGGTTTGTCACTTCTGGCAAAATGCTTGATTTGGAAAGTTTGCATCAGCCAAAACCCTGGCGTTAAAGCTGCATCTAAATAACGCACACCATGTGTGTCGGTTTCTGTAATATTATCTGTTGAAGGCCAGCAAAATGGTTAGTGTTGTAGGCACTAAAAATGATGCCTTTGGCCAGAGAGTTCATAATCTCATTTATTTTTGCTATTTAGAATAAAGCATAAAAACGAAACTCTCTCTTATCTCTTAACTATCCATACCACTACCCAATCCACCTCCCAAAAATAAATGTAAAACAACCAACCCACAAGAATGAATAACCAAAACATGTAAGAGATTTAAATGGTCCTGGGGGACAGAACACTTATTTAACAAGCTCTAGCATTTTGAAAGGGAAATGAAGGGGAAAACACAGAACCCAATGAAGGCAGAAATCCATTCCTGCTATGTCAGTTCTCGGTGGTATGAGTTTATGATGGGATTGTTCTCTCTCCCAGCCCCACGGGAGACGGTGTTCACCAGAGGCCCCTTGTCATTATGATTGCAACTTTGCAGGTCCCCTGTCAGACAGTGGCAGCTGCTGAGGCACGCCAGGTAGCTAAGTCATTTATGCTGTTTGGGGAAAATGGGACCAACACAGGAAATTATTTTTGTAAAAAAGTAATAATTGTAAGAAGAAACAAGTAAATAAAAGCTGTGGGTGTTTTCCCCCATCAATGACAGCAAGGTGACCTCAATACCATGGCTTCAGGAGAGGAAAAAAATCGGCCAGCCAAAAGCCAGAGGATGTTAGGTCGGCACGCCACCACGGGCAGAAAAGCCAAGCTGCTGAGGGCAGTCCCAGCGGAACCTAACTCACCATTAACTGCATAGCCAGAGTCAGCTGCTTAACCTCTATGAGCCTCCATTTCCCCATCTCTAAAGTAGGGACAATAATGCCTCTTTATAAGATTACAGAACATTTGAAATGATGTTACAAGTAGACTGTTTAGCCTGGTACGTGGCACATCCGTGCTCAGTTTACAGGACCAGTTTAATGTTGCGTTTCTGGAACTGTTGCTGGGAGGAAACATAGAATAACTACACAGAGGGAGTTTGATACAGAGCATGGCACTTCGCGAGTGGTCAGCATAGGGTAATGCTTATTCTCGTTCTTACTATGATCTTGGACATCACTGGCTGCTGGAGAGAACTAACATCCGGGCAGGAGGAAAAGCAGGGCATCCTCCAATATACCCCACCCCTGCATCTGTCATTCCAGACGCCGGCCACCTCCAACCAGCATTTCCGGGTCAGGAAACCCGCTAACAAAAATCCACACGCTCAAGGACAAACTGCAAAAATAAAGAAGAGATGAAGCAGAGCAGCCACACGGCCAGGCGGCACCCGCAGCCACGCTCGGGCACGTGCTTGCACACACCGACTGACACAGCTTCATTTCTAGAAAGAACCTCAACATTTGTTTATCCCTTTGTAGTTCTTAGGAACACCCAATATCAAGCAAGAAACTATAAAGGAGAGTGAGATAAGCACACAGTCACTTTCTTTTTTGGTGGGGAGCAGGGGCGGGTGTGTGTAGGAGTTAAAGAGATGGGAATGAGGGTTACAAAGCAGCGTCCCCAGGGTATGTTGTGACCCACTGTGGACAGAGTTAGCAATGTAGAGAGACTTAGCCAACATCTTTTTAATTAGCAAGAAGGGAATGGAAAGGAAGAAAAATAGAGAAGAAAACGAAAGGAAAAGGAAGAGAAAGAATGAAAAGGAAAAACCTCAGCATTGACCACATATAGTAAAGGTAGAAGAGTCAGATTGTTTGGTAACACTCTTGTTTCTGTTGTCATGTAAAATGTCAATGCAGGTCACGGTGAGGGACAGCGCGTGATCACAGTACAGAAGACTCAGCTCCTGATAAGGTGGCCCCAGCACAGTGCCCTCCTGACACAGGGCACAATGGAGAGGATCAACAAAGGCATCTCCTCCAGTCCTTTCCTGCTACTGCTAGCAACGAGAACAAAATGGCTTTAGTGTTGTTCTCTTGGAGTTATGACAAGGGATTACATTCACAAGTGCACACCAAGTGCTTGCGGCAGTGTTCAGTCTCAAAGGCACCATATAAATGTTGGCTGTGTTGGGTTCATGAAGGCTGAGCAAATATCCACCTCTATTAAAACACTTAAGACATTTGATCTGAATCTCAGCTCCTGGGGCCAGAGAGCACACACAGAGGGTGTGACGCTGGACACAGAAAGAAGGAGATCTGGTTCTGTCCAGGTTTTCTGCTGCCCTGGACGGCAGAAGAAGGACAGATTCCTCACCTGGGCAGAGAGGTCAACGGTGGCTTCGGTCTGGATCCCTCTCACATTACTTCGATGGCCCCTCTCGGTCATTGCAAACATCCCAGTGTATTTCTGCTTCTGGAGTTTACCAGATGTTAGAAGGGAATTAGCTGGTCAGGCAGCTGCTCCAAATGCAGACCCCTTGGGCCGTTAAGAAAGGTGGTGAGAGAGGGACAGGTGTGTTGTGGAGAAAATTATAAAAATGCAGTCTGATGACAGCGAATGTGAGCTTAACAACATTGACAGGCTCAATGAACATAAAAAAGATAGTCTCGGAATTCTCATTTTCAACAAGATTTTTGCTGACACAAATTCTGTTTTATTTTTCTTCAAACACACACACACACATGCATATCTATCTACTACCAATTTTTAAGGCTCTCCATAGAAGACTGATATTGAGGAATATACCATATCTGGAGAGGCTGAAACCACTTAGTAACATGTTCAGGGCTTCCGACATTCCTGATAGCACCACCAAATAGCCAATAAACTATTCCACACTGGAAACAAGGACAATACAAACCATCATTAGCAATAGTCAGTAATCTAAAGACAATTCAATCCACGGCCAAACTCCAATCAGGGAGCAGCTCTTCAGCCCCCTGTGCTTTACCTAAGCCCTGCAAGTGGCCTGCTTCTTTGCCCTTCCTCTTCACTGCCTGGTGAGCTCCAGTTTCTCTCTACAGACATGGCTCATGAGTCACTCAGGACTGACACAGAAAGTCAGTCCTCCATCCTCAGGCCTCCCAGATCCCCCCCATCAAATGAATGCTCCGAATGCTCATTCTGCTTTGTCCTCTCAGGATCTAGCTCAGGGCCTGATGCAGAAGACATGTAACAAAGTGCGTGTGCAATGACCCTCGATGCTGACCCCTGTCTGCGGAGGTGAGTCTGCCATGAGAAACAGTGTTTCCTTACAGGAAGGTGGATGGAAGAGGCAATGCTGCAAAACGAGCAAGCACGCAGCTTGGGATGAGCGCCCTGGGTTTCCATCCCAGTTCAGCTACCCACTGGCTGCAGGATCTCGGACAAATGACATAGTAGTCTCAGCTTCCTCATCTGATAAATGAATGATGTGAGTACCCACTTACTGAGCTACTGAGCTTACAAGCTCATTGACTCTCACAACAACCCTGGAGAGAAATCATCGTCATCCCCATTTAACACCGGAAACTGGGATTCACAGAGGGAAAGTGTCTCACCCAACGCCACATCCTCAGAAAGTGGGAAGGGCTGAGGCTGAAACCCAAGCTACCCAATGCCTTATAGTACTTCATATGGTAGCCATGAGGATTCAGTGAGAGTCAACTGCCAAGCCCTTTGCTTGCTCTTTTGTGGGGTTTTGGTTTTTGTTTCTGTTTGTTTTTAAGAGACAGAATCTCACTCTTTCAGCCAGGCTGGAAGGCAGTGGCATGATCATAGTTCACTGCATTGTCAAACTCTCAGGCTCAAGCGATCCTCCTGCCTCAGCCTCCTGAGTAGCTGGGATTAGGGACTACAGGCACACACTACCACACCTGGCTAATTTTTTTTTATTTTTAGTAGAGATGAGGTCTTGCTATGTTGCCCAGGTTGGTCTCAAACTACTGATCTCAAACAATCCTCCTACCTTGGCCTCCTGAAGTGCTGGGATTACAGGCATGAGCCACCATGCCTAGGCTGCCTGGTCTTTTGTAAACCCTGGAAAAGTGTCACTGACAAAGAGGAGGAGGAAGAGAAAGAGGATGAGGATGAGAAGGAGAAGGAGGAGAAGAAACAGGAAGAGGCAGAGTGGCTTGAGCAGGGCCGTTTGGAAGGAGCAGGGTGACGGACTGCGAAGACAGAAGAACTTGAATGTAGGGACATTTGCTGTGTCTGCAGGTCAGAGTTCCTTCCCCCTCCTAGCTATACAACCCCAATTTTCATCTGGGGAGCCCTCCTCCCCTAGAATCTGTCCAAGTGGTTTGTGGGTGATGTTGACCCCACCCCCAGCTTTAGGATGAGTTGGGAGCCCAGGACTGGCTGATCTGGCCAGACATGGCTCTCAGGATGGATTCACGATCTGGGTGGGTCCATTTGGAGTGGAAGCCAGGACACAAGGCTGAGCTATTGTGGAAGAGAAGCCCTCTTTTGTGATGTTATGGAATCTGGAGGGATGGAAGCCTGGGGCCGTATAGCCATGAGCTAGGGAATGAAGCCAAAGTATGAGGACCAGGTTAGGGGAAGGAGGCAGAATTGAGAGATGGGAGAGACCAGGTCATGCACACCCAGACCTGAAGCCTGGTACACCCTGGACTCCTGAATTACAGCAGCCAATACGTGCCTTTTTTGCTTAGGCAAGGTTAGCGTGGACTTTTTTCCTGGGGTCACTGCATCTGGATGAGCTCTCTGTTCATACCCCATGTGTATGAACAACCCGATATTAATTTTGTGAAATGGTACTGGATCAACTCTAGCAGCTCAGACCAGTTAACACGCTCTGGCATCAGGACAGACGAATTTCACTAATCACATCTGACATGTGAGGTGCTTTTCATTTGGAGAATCATAAAATATCCTGGGAAGATGATTCACACCCCGATGACTCAGCTCACTTCTCTACAGAATCATCGCGGGCACTGCAAATTGCATTACTAATTCCAACATGGGAAATGGAAGCAACCCAAATGGTACATGTTTTTTCCCTAAACCATCTTGGGAGTTAAGTTTTAAAAAAATATTTTTCTAAAACTAAAACAAGTTAGGTTTTCCACCTCTAAATCTCTTTGGCTGGTGCCTAACGCACTCTTGACAATATATTCCTCTTCTAGGTTTTAAATCCTTTCCTCCTCTTTAGGAAGAGGGGAAAAAAACCTAGAGCATTTTATTCACATTTTGAAAGCCCTATTCACTACATGTCTTAGCAGGCACCCTGGGCTGTAGAAGTGAACCTGTAAGTTTGCAGGAAACGGCAGCAGTTGACAGAGGCAGAGTCTGCGTGACCTCAATCCACACAGTCAGGTGAAGTGTGGGGTTCATTTCCCACAAAAGTCACATTCTCTGAATGGCAGCTAATCCAACCAAGCTGGGCCAAATGCAGGTGGAGCTCCTGGGGATTGGAAGTGGAGGGCTCCCTGGCCTGACATGCTTTCAGCAGCTGCCTTCTGGGAGGGACATGGGCCCCAGCCCACAGGCCAGGAAGGAGGCAGACAGGGAAGGGGGAAAGTAGAGGGATTCAGGGTAGATTCTGGAGATGGAGTTGATGGGATGGATTTGGGAGGAGAAGGAAAGAGAGGACTCCGGGAGACACCTGAGTCTGTGGCCTGAGTTTCCAGGAGGATGGAGACCCATTGATTGCAGTACAGCAGCTTGGAGGAGGGGCTGAGAGGAGCCAGAAGGAGGGTATGGACTCCTTAAAACAGAAATGCTGAGGCTGATGGGAGGTAGGCATCAACCCATCACTTGGGAGTATCGCAGAGTGTCCTCCGAGAGGACGCTGTGGCACTCCTGTCAGACTCCCCAGTGTCCTGCCCCTGGCAGACCTCAGGGAACAGGACACAGAGAGGACCATTTGCTCTGAGACAGACTGCAAAAAGCAGTGGTAAGAGGGAAAAAGTAGAGTTGGCTGGGGGACACCCAATGAAAACTCGAACTTCAAACATGCACCCACCTTGTTTGAGAAAGCCTCCTCTCTCTTTTCTCACTTATCAGGAGAAGAAAAGGGACAGCTATGACATCGAGCACATGAGGTAATGATCACAACATGCCCAATGAGAGCCAGCAGCAGCCTCCAGAGGCCACAGTGTGAGACAGCTGAGGAGTGGGAGGTGCAGCCAGGACAGGTCACAGGGGCTAAAGGATGGGGCTATGGCAGGGCTTCCTAGCTTCTAAATAAAGACTAAAAGGAGACATCCTGAAGTGGAAGGGAAATCTGGTGTGTTACAGCTGAGAAGGCAGGCTGGTATCACCTCAACCCACCAATGAAGCCAATACCTGGAAGACCGTGGAGTTGGGCCCCCAGCCATGTCCCAGGAGGTTACAGTCTCCACCACTTATGGAGGCTCCTGCTACCTACCAGGCTTGGCATGGAGATCCTTGCAGGCATTACCGATTTAAATCTATACATAGCCTGTGAATGGGCATTAGCAATGCCATCTTTACAGAAGAGAAAGCTAAGGTACATACGTACAAAGGAACATGCCAAAAGTGTGGCTGGGAAGTCCTAGAAGCAGAATGTGCAACTGTGTTGTTCTGAGTGTGCCCCTGCCCCAATGGACCAGTGAGGTCTGTCCCGTGGGCAGGAAGCCTGCTGGCTTCCCGGCTGCAATAGGCCAGGCTGTTCCTATACTACAGCCCAACAAGGGTCTCCTAAAGAGACTTCGAGTGTATTCAGGATCTCCTAATGCCAAGAGCAAATTTCCACAAATGGAAAACTGGAAGTGTTTTTTGAGACAATGGGGACTCCAGAAATGGACTGAATTTTGTCCTTGCAAAATTAACATGTTGAAGCCCTACCCTCTATGTGATGGTATTGGGAGATGGAAACTTTGGGCAATGAATGATCAAGGTTAGATGAGCTCATGAGGGTAGGACTCCCATAATGGGATTGGTGCCCTTACAGAAGAGGAAAAAAGAGCAGCACCTCTCTCCACCAATGAGGACACAATGAGAAGGTGGCTGTCTGCAAGCCAGGAAAGGAGCCCTCACCAGAACCTGACCATGCTGGCACCATGATCTTAGACTTTACAGCCTCCAGAAAGGTGGGAAAATAAATTTCTGCTGTTGAACTCATCCAGCCCATGGTATTTTGTTATAGCAGTCCAAGCAGGCTATGACAGATAATAGGATGGTTCAAATAAGGGAAAACAGAACAGCCATGGAGAAGCAGAAAAGGAAGCATGTCTCATTTCTTTCAGCTTTAGTTAGAATCCTTCCAGATTGCACCCATGTTTTTGGCAGGAAACTTGGGCTGGCTCACAAGCTAGAGTGGGGATTCAAAGCACCAACAAAGACAATCTTTTTCCCTGGCATTTTGTTAGTGTGCCCACCCCTTTCGCTGTGAGCCACTCTCAGAGCCAGCCCACAGTCCTGCCAGTACTTGGCTGTGCGAGTACAAATGAGTTTGTCCAAGGTGTTCAGGGAAATGCAAAGCCACTGGATAAACAGACCTGGAGAGAGAGAGAAAAGGGACTTGAACATGCAGGGCACAGCTGATGCTGATGAATTGATGCTGGCGCCCCTTCCTCAGGTTGACAACCAGCGCCTGTGAAACGCAGGGACCACCAGTGGCTCTTGAGCTGGCAGGGGGATCTGGGGAACCCCGGACTGATCCAGAGCTCACAGGAACTGTTCCCAGCACACCACATGCCCTCCTGGCATCTCCTCTACCACCAATAGAAAAGAGCCATGGTCCTCCTGGTCAGGACTTGGGGGCTGCGCAATCTATAGGTTCCTCTAATTGTCTCGGATTTCCAAGCTCCAGGGAAAAAAAATCTCCCACAATTACTGATGTGTGGGACAGCATACTTAATAATAATTTTTAATTGTCATTTTTATTTGTGGTAAAATATATATAGCATAAAGTTTGCCATTTTAGCCACTTTCAAGCATACAATTCAGTGGCATGAAGTACAGTCACAACGTTGTACAACCATCACCACTATTTCCAAAACTTTTTCATCATCCCAAACAAAAACTCTGTACATTAAGCAATAACTCCCATTCTCCCCTCCCTCCAACCTCTCGTTACCTCTAACCTACCTTCTGTCTTTACGGATTTGTCTATTCTAGACATTTTATATAAGCAGACTCACATAATATTTGTCCTTTTATGTCTGACTTATTTCACTTAATAATTTCAAGGTTCATCCACATTGTGGCATGTGGGGGAACTTCATTCTTTTTTTCGGCTGAACAATATTCCATTGTGTGTCTATACCACATTTTGTTTACCCACTCCGCTGCTGATGGAAATGTGGCTTGTTTCCAGTTTTAGCTATTGTGAATCATGTGCAATGAACATTGGCATGTTCCAGCTTTTAGCTATTGTGAATCATGTGCAATGAACATTGGCATGTTCCAGCTTTTAGCTATTGTGAATCATGTGCAATGAACATTGGCACACAAGTACTGTTTCAGTCCCTACTTTCGATTATTTGGGGTATATATCCAGTTAGTGGAATGCTGGGCTGTATGGTAATTTTTATGTCCTACTTTTTGAGAAAAAACCATATCGTTTTGACTTTATATATTTACTTAATACTCAAGTATGACACCTATTATGTACCAAGAATGAAAAGGTTATAGTTTTCAAGGAGTTTTCCCTCTCTTGGTAGTGAGAGCCATAAAGTAATTCCATGAGTAAATACACAGATTCAAAATGGGTGCACGTTATGGCAGAAAACCATAAGAAGCAAAGACAGGTGACAGCGAGTGGATGGGACTCCAGTTCAAGGCTTGAGAGGGGCATCCCTCCAGGAAGGACACATTAGCTGGGACATGAAGAATGAATAGGTGTCAGCCAGGAGAAGGAGGGGAAAGACCAAGCTAGGGCTGGCAGCAAATGGTCCAAAGGTGGGTAAAAGGAACCAGAAAAAGGGGAGAGTGGAACAGACGTGACCAGGGCCACACCTGCAAGGACCCATGGGCAACATCAAGGATTAGAGGATGTTTCTAAAGCATAATGGGAGGGAAGAGGTTTTAAGCAGAGAGTGGAGTGATCAGAGAAGTATTTCTTATTTTTTTGAGACGGAGTCTGGCTCTGTCACCCAGGCTGGAGTGCAGTGGTGCAATCTCGGCTCACTGCAAGCTCTGCGGGTCCATGTCATTCTCCTGCCTCAGCCTCCCAAATAGCTGGGAGTACAGGCGCCCACCACCACGCCTGGCTAATTTTTTGTAAATTTAGTGGAGGTGAGGTTTCACCATGTTAGCCAGGATGGTCTCGATCTCCTGACCTCGTGATCCACCCGCCTCAGCCTCCCAAAGTGCTGGGATTACAGGTGTGAGCCACCACACCTGGCCTCAGAGAAGTATTTCAAAGGACTTTTTAAGTCCTTGCCAGTTTCCTTCTAGGATACTCAGGAGTTTTCAAAAATTTTATTATGGAAATATTCAAACAAAATAGAATCATCTAATGAACTCAAGGATGGCCAGCTCATGGTCCATTTTCCTTCATCTCCCTCCCTCCGCCACCCCCACGTACTTTCCCTTCCTATACCCCAGGTTATCTTGACGTTTATCCCTGACATCATATATCATGTCTTCCCTGAATATTTCCAATACATGTGTAAAAGATTCAGATTCTTTTTTAAAACATAGCCCTAAAACCATTATCCCACCTAAAAATATAATGATCATTCTCTAGTATCGTCAAATGTCCAATGCTCAGGTTTCCCCAACTGACAAATAATTTTTCATTACAAATAGTTTGTTGTTTGAACCAGGATGTCAATAAGACACACGCACATTGCAATTGGTTAAAATGCTTCTTAAGTCTGCTTTACGCCACAGGCTGCCCCTTCCCTCATTCATTCAGATGATCCCCGTGAAACTCTATGGACTAGGCTCAGTGTAAGACCCTGGAGACCAGAGGAGAGGGCTCCCCACCCAGAGAGCTGCCACCACCTGCGGAGCTGTCCTCATGGTCACAATCCATGGAGGCTTGCTGAAGACAAAGTAGATGGCAGAGTAGGGTGGGGGTGCAATATGGTAAAAGCACAAACTGGGGATCATGAGAGTCCAGGATCCTCCGGTATTTCTGAGAGGGGATTTATCTATTTATCTGTTGCATCTCAGCTAACTGCTCTCTCTGAAAGCCACAGTCAATCCATCCAAGAGGGAGGAGATCATGCCTGGCTGAAATCAGAGTGAGCCCAGTCTTCCTGGAAAAACCTGATGGTGGACACCGTCACGACAAGACGGCACTCACAGATTTCTTTGTCTTTAATTCCTACCTACCAATAGACAATGTTCACACCAAACTGAAATCACCACCATATTGGACTCACTGCCAACTGACCTGGCTTCTTGTCTGATCATTCTGACTTCATGTTCTAGTGGTAATTTCTCCTCTTTGGGGACATCAGGACTGGGTGTTTGGATATGAGGAATTATTTTGAGACCCAGTGGTGTTCAGGGAGGAAAAGGAGGGCCCCATGAAGGAGACTCTGCTGGAAGGCTTGGGCAGCATGAGGGGCTGCAGCAAACACGCCCACCTGAGCTATTCTGTTCGTCTTCCTTGGTAAGCTGGAACATGCAAGATGATTGTCTTCCCTCAAGACAATAAGATGCCATTTTATAACCATTTACAAAAAAAAATGGAGAAATCTAAGAATTCCAAGTATGGGAGAGGACATGGATCCACAGGATCCGCTTACATGCTGTTGGTGGGAATGTGAATTGATGCACTAACTTTGGAGAATAGATTAACACTACTCTTTAAAGTTAAGCATTCATTCATCCTGTAACTAGCAATTCCATTCCTAGTTGAATACCTAAGTGAAGATTTTACCCATGTTCAACACCCAGACGTGGACAACAGTATTCACAGCAGCACTTTTTACATTAGCAAAATCCCAGAAACAACATGAGAAAGTGGCTGAATAAATGCTGCGGTATATTCACACAAAGGAATATTATACAGTGGTCAAAAATGAACAATCTTCCATTGCTATGTCATTCCCCAAATGGCAAAACTATAGAGATGGAGAACAGATTAGTGGTTGCCAAAGGACAGGGGTGGAGTGGAGGCCAAATGAACTATAAAGGGGTAGCACCTGGCAGTTTCTTTCTGATGATGGAATAGTTCTCCATCTTGATTGTGGTGGTGGTTACATGAATCTACATACAGCATCGAACTGAACTACACACACACACACACACACACACAATTGAGTGCATGTAAAAACCAGTGAAATCTGAATAGGGTCTATGTCCTATTTAACAGTGCTGTACTAATATTGATTTCCTGATTTTACATTGCATTACTGCTATATAAGATGTCACCATGACTAAAGGGTTCTCATGACCCTATGCACTATTTTTGTAACTTTCTGTGAACATTATTATTTTGAAATAAAAAGGTTTTTATTTTAAAATCTAATGAATACAGGAACACACAATATGAATCAATCTTAGCAATAATATTTAAATGAAGAAAGAAAATCACAAAGGATTATGATACTGTTTTCATAAAATTCAGACAAAGGAAAATAACCAATTGATGCATATGTAACAAAACTATACAGAGAAGAAAAGCAAATTGGAAACAAAAACAGGATAGGATATGATGGTTAAAGGGGAAGTCAGGGATGGGTTTTGAGGTATGCCATTTTACCCACACCTGTGCCTCTACATAGACCAAGAGAGCCCACAGGATTATAGTTTTCATTCCTTGGCATGCAAAGCGAGCATGAGTTCATGAAGGGCAGGTGCCCGGCGCCTCTCACCTTCACTCCTGTGGCCATGTCCGCCATGGAGACGACTTCTCCTAGGACGAGGCTTCGGCTAACAAAATTCTTTGTTTTTCTCTGCCTGAAAACGTGACAGACTCAGTATCAAGGTTTCCTTATGGTTTTCTGACTTGTTAAATTCACAGTTTTTATAACAAATGCATGTTACTTTTATAATAAAAAATAAACACAATAAAAGCAATTTTTAAATTAAGAAACAACTCCATCATTCTACTAAAGTAAACATTTTCATCTTTTTTTTTTTTTTTTAATGTGGCTTTCTGGTCTCTTAGTGTTAAAGACTCTTCTTATACAATAGTCAACTGCATCCACATGGAGGCCAGCCTGCGACCCTGCAAACGACTTGCCTCGTGCCTTGCTTTGCCTTCTCCAGGTTTGTCCTTCCCAGCTCCTGGTGTTCCCCTTACAGGCCGGCACCCCCACGGTTCTGCCCAGCTCCTCCAATGTGTGCCACAGCCTGCAGTCTCTCTGCATCGATGCCCCAACCAACAGAGAATGTCTGGGTGGAGCTCTGTTGACAATCTTTTGTTGTTTTGTTTGTTTTGTAGAGACAGGGTCTCGCTATGTTGCCCAGGCTGTACATGAACTTCTGTGCTCAAACGATCATCGTGACTCAGCCCTCCAAGAAACTGGGACTACAGGCATGTGCCACGGCACCCAGCTTCAGTGACAATCTTGATGTGAGAGTGGAGGATTGGGAAGTGTGGGAGCATTCTGGACACAGGAAAAGCAGTATGTCTACTTTGTAACTATAGACCATCTCAGGGCTTTGATGATTTAAAAATCATGGGGTCCCAATCCCCTCTCCTCACTCACTGTACACAACAGCAACAAATCCCAAGGCTATACGAACACACTCTTCTCCACCAGTGATAAATGAGGCATGTCAGAAACACTGTACAGGTTTCATTTTAAAAATTCAGAGGCAGCCAGCATTTCCTTAGAAGGTGGTGGGCCCTTGAGTGGACAAAGTGCAGCTGTCCGTTGTTGAAATCAGTGCTAGTTGTCCTTGCTTGCCAGTCTCTTCTGAGATCCAACCAAAAAAAGGTGCTTGTTACCCATGTGTGTATGTGTATGTACGTGTGTGTGTGTCTGTGTGCACATGTGTCCATGTATGCATGTATCTATATGTGTGTGTGCATCTGTATGCACATGTGTGTGTGTGCGAGTATGTGTGTGTATATACTGCTCTACCAGCAGCAGGATGATAACTAACCTTCCTTGAATGACTCTCGGTTTCCACATTGGCTAAAGCTCTCACCCCAAACACACTCTAGACTTTTCCCTCTCATAGGTTTTTGCAATGTTTCTCTCAAGCATTATTTGATTCAACAGTAGGCTGTGTATGTGTGTATGCGAGTGTGAGTGTGTGTGTATACACTGCTCTACCAGTAGTAGGATGATAACTAACTTTCGTTGAATGACTCTCAGTTTCCACATTGGCTAAAGTTCTCACCCCAAACACACTCTAGATTTTCCCCTCGCATAGATTTTTACGTTTCTCTCAATCATTATTAATTTGCTCCAACAGCAGGCTGTCAAGATTTATTACTCTTATCATGGCTCCAACCCAATACATCTTGTATTGATTATTTCCTAAAATATCTCCAGGCTTGAGTACATAAACCACTGCGTGACTCCAGCTTCAGTTTATACTGCTGAAGTTGTTACCAACAAATAATAAAAGACAACTAAAGCAGATACTTCCAGACTTTTTTAGAGGGCCCAAGTGTCCTTTGCTGCAAAGATCCTCACAACATTCCTACACAGGAGGCTAACAAGACCGGAAAGACTGACCCCATGAAACAGATAGGAAATCCCAGGCTCAGGGAGGTCAAATGACTTGTCCCACGAGAGTCACCTGGTAAGCGGAGAGCAGTATCCTGTATCAGAATCCGAAGCTTCAGGTTTCTCATCTGGATGTCTTGCCACCAGCCCTCCCTGCTCCTCATTATTAAGCCGGAGGAAGTCTCGGGACTCTAAGTGACCCAGCCTTCCTCATCGGTCCACCCCTATTTTTCACCACCAGCCTTGTTCCCAGAAAGCACCTGACATCAACCTGTCTTGGGCCCCCAGTTCATCTTCCTGAGAGTCACCCTCTCTGGAATCATCACAACAAACCCTTCCTCGTCACCAGCTCTGTTTTAGCCAAACTGAAATCATCAGGAGTAAGCACAGCCCCCCGAATTTCCAACTATTCATAGCTTTCTTTGTATTTCATTCTCTTCACGTACACTGTCAATGCAGGAGTATGACTTTGCCCTTAATAGTGTCCAACTGCAGTCACTTTTACTCACCACTTTGAAATAAATTGCAAGGACATTCACTGAAGAATCAACTCGAAATTTAGCCATCCTAGAGTGTTATAAATTGTCTTGACAATTACTTCCCTTCTCTTGTCTCTGCAGGAGATAGTGATCTTTGCTATTAGATCTGATGGGAAATGACAATAGGAGTTTGCCATTAATTCTCTGATGTTGATTTAAGCATATATTTGTACTCATCCATCTCCAGATGCCAAACCAAAGTTCCAGAACTGAGAACAGGCTTAATAAGAATGACTGCCTTACTGGTATACATTTTAACATCTTCTTCACACATAAATTCCCTATTTTCTTCAACTCTTATTTTATTCCTGATTAATTGTTCTTAATTAAAGAATGTCTAATATTGACAAGTTTCACCTCTCATTGAAATGGCAGCACTAACTGAATGGTCTATGATGATAATGATCAATCAATAGTTATACTAACTGAATGGTCTATGATGATAATGATCAATCAACAATTATGTGCTTTTCTACATTCATCTTTGCAGCAATTCTACTGTATCAATAGCTGCCTTCATTTATACTTAATATATTCAAACCAAATGCAATCTCCATAGTAGCATGTAAGTTTTTAGTGATTTTAAATAATAATTCCATAAAGGTATGAATACTATACCAAGCTTATAGTTTATCCTAAATTACAGCCCATGCTATTCACATGCATACTTAATAAATTCAGCCTCAGAGGAAGATAGTTTTTCTTAAAATACTCCCCTTTCTTTGTAGAGCACTTGATGTAACAGATCATTGTGATGTAATAATCTGCTATAAACTCTGAAAAAATGTATGTTTTTATATTTTTACATCTGAGCTGTCTTTCCTCTGATGTTAGCCCACACGGCCTCCTTTGCCAGCTCTAAGCACGACTCTCACCTCCTGGGCTAACCAGCCCTGGCCTTCCCTCCAAAAGACCCCATGTCTGGCCACTTCTTTTTTTTTATTTTTTTATTTTTATTTTTGTATTTATTTTTTTGAGATGGAGTCTCATTCTGTCACCCAGGATGGAGTGCAGTGGCGCGATCTTGGCTCACTGCAACCTCAGCCTCCCAGGGTCAAGCGATTCTCCTACCTCAGCTTCCCAAGTAGCTGGGATTACAGGCACATGCCACCACGCCTGGCTAATTTGTTTGTATTTTTAGTAGAGATGGTGTTTCACCATGCTGGCCAGTCTGGTGTCGAATTCCTGACCTCATGATCTGCCCGCCTCCACCTCCCAAAGTGCTGGGATTACAGGCGTGAACCACTGCACCTAGCCAAGTCTGGCCACTTTTTACATCTCAACACACTCTTGTGCCCTGGACTATAGTAACAGCCTCTTGACTGGCCTCCTGTGTCCACCCTGCCCCAAACATCAGCCACTATGAGCTTTTTATTATCAGTTATTATTAAGGTAAAATTTACAGCCAGTGAAATGCACAGAGCTTAAGCACATGAGTTAAGTTCAATTATTTACCTGTGTAACCATCACATCAATCAAGAGCACAGGGCATTCCCTTCCCCCAGCAGGCATCCCCATGCCCCTCTGCAGTTAGTACCCACCTTCACAGGCAACCACTGTTCTCTTTTCTTTCTTTGTTTCTTAGAGATGGAGTCTTACTTCATAGCTCAGGCTGGAATGCAGTGGTGTGATCGTAGCTCACTGTAGCCTCAAACTCCTGGGCTCAAGGGATCCTCCTGCCTCAGTCTCTTGAGTAGCTGGGATGACAGGTCTGCCATCACAGACAGCTAATTTTTTTTTTTCTGGAGACAAAGGTCTCACTGTGTTGCCCAGGATGGTCTTAAACTCCTAGTATCAAGCAATCCTCCTGCCTCAGCCTCTCAAAGTGCTGGGATTACAGGCATGAGCCACTATCGCCCCCAGCCTCACACTTCTTTTTGTATTACCACCCACTAGTTTGGCTTGTTCTTGAAGTTACACAAGCAGGAAACAGTATATGCTCTTCAGGGTCTGCCTTCTTCCATGCAAAAGAGGTATCTGTGTTAAACTAAGGATATCCATAGTTCATTATCTGAATGGTTTCCATCTATGAATAGTTCATAATTTGTCTAAACGAAACTCTTTAGTGAACATTTGGGTGGCTTCCAGTTTCAGGCTCTTATGAACAAAGTTGACATAAACATTTGTGTACAAATCTTTCGGGACATGTGTCTGTTTCTCTTTTGTAAATCCTTATGAATGCAGCTGCGGGGTTAAAGTGTAGGTTCAGTTTTATAAGGAACAGCCAAACAGTTTTTGAAAATGGTTGTACCATTTTACGCTCCTCCCAACAATGAATGAGAGTTCCAGTTTCTCCACATCCTACCAGCATTGTCAGTCTTGTTCAAATTTAGCTATTCTGGAGGGAGTATAATGTTATCTCACTATAGCTTCAAGATGTATTTCTCAGATGACTAGAGATACGAGCATATTTTCATATGCTTAACAGCCATTTGTAAGTGTTCATGTCTTTTGCCACATTTTAAAAATTGGACTGTTTGTCTTTTTATCACCAAGTTCTAGGGATTTTTATATAGTACGGGCACAAATCCTTTATATCTGGACACAAGTTTTTGTCAGATAAATGCATTACAGGTTTTTTCCTACTTTGTACATTGCCTTTTTATTCTCTTAATGGTGTCTTTTGATGAACAGCAGTTTTTAATTTTAATGTAGATAGTTCATTAACATATTTTGTTTTACATGTTCAAGTGATTTTTGAGTCTCCTCTAAGAACCCCTGCCTATCCTAATAGGACATTCTCCTCTATTATTCTACAAATGTAGTAATTTTTGAGTCTCTGTTTAGGCATCTAATGTGTCTCAAATTAGTTTTGTGTGTAGCATGAGGTAGGGATGAAAGTTAACTTTTTTCCTGTACGTTTATGTACTTGTTCCAGCATCATTTATTGCAAAGACACTGCTTTTCTCATTGAATTGCCTTGGCAACTCAATTGGTCATATATGTATGAGTTTCTTTCAGGACTTACCATTCCATTCCACTGATCTCATTGTCTTTCCTTATGCCAATACCCCATGATCTTGAGCTGCTTTATAATATAAGGGCTGAAGTCATGTAGTGGGTCTTCTAACTTTGTCCTTTTTTAGAACTGCTTTAACTCTTCTAGGTCTTTTGCATTTCCATATATGTTTTGAATCAATCTGTAAATTTGGATCAAGGTACAACAACATTTTTAAACTAAGCATCACGTTGTGTTTCTTCTTCCCTCCTCTCTCCCCGCACCATAGCGAACACCTCCAATGACTCCAGTTACCACTGCAAGAAAATCTAACCATCTGACCATGTCCTCCCTGTGTGGCCCTTCTTAATTCTTGCTGGTTCCAGGGGCCACATAGTAGGCCAGCTGCACAGATCCTGGGAGCATTCTGTAACAAAGGCTGTAGCCATGTACTTCTGCTCTCTCCAAGGGCCTTTGAGTACTCCAGGAAAGTCCAGTGCAGGATTGATGAAAGGTGACGTTCCCATGGCTCTGTCTAAAGATATTTTTCTCTTTTCACGACATTATTGCAGGACCCTGACAGTGTAGGATTTTCCAAATTCTTGCCTCAAATTTAATACCTCTTCCCCTGGCAGCACATGCTTACTACCAAATTCCTACTTACTTTGAAAATGTTTATGATTATTAGTGTAATTACAGAATTGATTGATATTGGTGGCAGGTAATAATGAATATATCTTACTGATATTACCAGCTTGATGTACAAGCTTACTTTTATGCAGCATTCTATATTCATTTTAATGGAAATTAACGGTTGCTTATAATTTTTGGCCCATGAGCAAATATTGTTCCAATTATTCTACATTGTGAGAGATAAGTATACCACATGACTACTTAAAAACTGGATGGTCGGCCGGGCGTGGTGGCTCAAGCCTGTAATCCCAGCACTTTGGGAGGCCGAGATGGGTGGATCACGAGGTCAGGAGATCAAGACCATCCTGGCTAACATGGTGAAACCCCATCTCTACTAAAACATACAAAAAAATCTAGCCGGGCGAGGTGGCGGGCACCTGTAGTCCCAGCTACTCGGGAGGCTAAGGCAGGAGAATGGCATAAACCCGGGAGGCAGAGCTTGCAGTGAGCTGAGATCCGGCCCCTGCACTCCAGCCTGGGCGACAGAGTGAGACTCCGTCTCAAAAAAAAAAAAAAAAAATACTGGATGGTCAAGCAGTACTACCGCTGAGCGTTCATTCAGCACTTCCTACGTGCCCAAACACTGTCTGGACAACTTAACATGTGTTATGCCATTTGAGCCTCACATCAACCCTTTAAGGTAAGTATTGTTATCATTCACACTTCACAGAGAAAGAAACTGAGATGCAAAGAATTCAAAAACTAGCCCAAGGCCACAGGGCTCCTCAGTGAAGGAGCCAGTCATGAACCCTGTTCTATCTGACTGCAAAATCAGAAACCCATAACCACTGCACGATGGTGAGAAAATTGTACTATGACCATCCCATATGCCCTTTTAAAAACAATATAAGTATAAATTCATATATGATATATTTTAAAAGACCAGATTGGGATATGTAAGCCTGTTACCAGCTATTTTTGTACAACAGAATTTTGCAATTGTGTATGTGTCTCCACCTGTCTGTATTTTTAACTTTCCTGTAATGAACATGCATTACTTTGGATAATGAGAAATTGTTCAGCATTTTTCCCAGTGATGGTTTGTGCATCTTTGCATAGTGTCTATCTGTAACTGACTCATCTATCCAAGCCTCACAACATCAGTAGAAGGTAGCAGACTTGCAAAACTGGTAAGAGCCAAGTTGGCCCCGGTGCCAGGAACCAAAGGAAAAAACACTGCAGTGTTTCAGGTTCAATGTGGCCCAGAAGTCACGGCCCCAACTGGGCATGGCCGCTGCTGCCAACATGAATCCTAACCCTGCCTTCTCTACCTGCATGAAACTCCTGCCTGCTGGCTGGTCCCGTTGGGAGCTTCCAATAGTTGAACTCGGCTCACAAGCCCAAGACCAGCTTTGTCTTGTGGCAGGAAGGCAGCCACTGGAAACCACTAATGCTACCCGCATTCTATGTTCGGACAGCCCCAAAATAGGACATCTGCCCCAAATCCTTGAAGTGGTGTGGCCTCTCCCCAGGTGCTACCATGAGGACAGCCTCCTTCAACCCCACATACACACAGAAGGTCAGTGCTGGGCTCTGTGCAGCCTCCGTGGCCAGTGTCCACCCCAGCTCAACCAGGAGGGCTGCCTGTGCTGATGGCCCCTGTCTGAGCCACTGTCCTGTGATGGATGCACTCTAGCCCCTGGCCCACAAGACAGTGCACACATGGAAGACAGAGAGGGTCTCCTACTCATCATGAGTTACAAGATTCAATTCTCCCATCCCTCTATTCTGTCCCCATCACAACAGAAAGACTGCAGGGTGGAGTTTCACCACACACAGCTGTGGAATTGGGCCAGCTGGCTTGAAACCTGCCTCTGCTTCATTTACTATTGAACTTTAGACAAGTTACCTTTTCTATCTACATTTTAGTGCCTGACTTGTAAAATGAGCACCATACTTTATGATTTGCTATGATAATTTAATGGAGTAATGTATGTAAAATGCTTATGAGCCCTCTTACACTTGTCCCTACCTCTATGGCCACTTCTCTCCAGGCTCCTTTCTGGTCCTTCGCACCGGGCTCCACCCTTGGACCTCCCCTTCTCTGTCAACACCCATGCCATGGGGACTCTCCAGCCTTATGGCTCTAAATTCATCTCTATGCTCATGGCTTCCCCGTACCTTGACCCTAAACATCGCAAACATCTTTAGATGATCGCATCTAAAGACTAGCTCCAGATTTAACCTAACATCTCTTCTAGGCTTCCCACCCAGTATATGGTGACCCCATCCTTCTAGTTGACTTGCTCAGACCAAATACCAGGGAATCGTGTTTTCTTTCCTGTCTCTCACTCCACTTCCATTATCAGTGTCTGTCTACTGCTTGACCTTCAGTAGAATCTCTATTCCTGCCACTTCTCATCACCTTGACTGCAGTCACTCTGGTCCCAGCTAGCACCACCTCTCTCCCTGGTGACTGCTCTCTCCCTGGTGACTGCTCAGCTCCCTGTCTGCAGCCCTGCCTCTCATATAGTATACTCCTAAGCCAGCAGCCCGGAGACCCAGTCAGACAGGTCCTGCTCCACTCAGTCCTTCCAAGGCCTTCCATTTTATCCGGTCTGAAGAAAATCAAATGCCTCATAAGGCCCTTCATACTCCAGAGACTCACTATCTCCCTGGTTGTCACCACCTCTGTCCTCCTCTCTCACTCTGCTCACACCACATGGCACCTGTCATTCGATTAACAAGCCCAGGACACTCCCGCCTTAGGCCCTTCATGACTGCTGTTCCCTCTGCCTGGATGCTGTTCACCGACCTCCAGCTGTCTCGCTCCCCCACCTCTTAGGCATCTGCTCCAATGTTACCTCATCATGAGGCCCCCACCTGTCCCTCCGACTCTTCCGAGCACCTTTACATCTTCACTTAAAAAAATTAACATATACACAACATAAAACTACTTCAACTATTTTTAAGTGTACAATTCTCTGGCACTCAGTACATTCACAGTGTTTTGCAACCATCATCACCATCCATCTCCAGAACTTCTTAATCTTCCCAAACTGAAAATCTGCACCCATTAAACACTAACTCCCATTTGCCCCTTCCCCCAGACCCAGGAAACCATCACTTCACTTCCAATCTCTATGATTTTGACCACTCTAAATACTTCAGGTAAGAGCATACTGCATTTATCTTTTTGTGACTGGCTTGTTTCACTCAGCATGTCTTCCAGGTTCATCCATGTTATCGTGTGTATTAAAATTCTCTTCCCTTTTAAGGCTGAATAACATCCCATTGTATGTATTACACACATTTTGTACATTTGGTTACGCCATTCATCTGCCAAATTGACATTTGGGTTGTTTCTACCTTTTGGCTATTGGGAATAATGCCACTATTAACACGGATGTGCAAACAGCTGTCTGAGCCCTTGCTTTCACTTCTTTGGGGAATATACCAAGAAGTGGAGTTTCTGGATCACACTGTAATTCTGTATTTAATTCTTTAAGGAAATGCCATACTGTGTTCCCCAGTGGCTACCTCATTTCACATTCCCACCTCACCACCAGCAATGCACATGGGTTCTAATTTCTCCACATCCTCTCCAACACTTGTTCTTTTCTGGTTTTTGTTTTTTGGTTTTTGTGTTTTTTTGGATAGTAACCATCCTAATGGGTGCAAAGCGGTATCTCATTATGGTTTTGATTTGCATTTCCCTAATGATTAGCAATGCTGGGCATCTTTCTATGTGTTTATTGGTCATTTGTATATCTTTGAAGAAACATCCTCCAACTCTTTGACCATTTTTAAATCTAGTTGTTTGGTTTTTTCTTGTTGAGTTGAAGGAGTTCTCTATCTATTCTGGATATCAATCCCTTATCAGATATATAACATGAAATATTTTCTCCCATTCCATGTGTTGCCTTTTCACTCTGTTGATAGTGTCCCTTGACGCACAAAAGATTTTGATTTTGATGTAGTCCAGTTTATTTTTATACAAATTTTTACTATTTTTAAAATTGTTTTTAATGATTAGATAATTTTTATTCTGAACATGTACCTATGTTTTCCAAAAGCCTGTGTTTTTGGTGTTCTATCCAAGAAATCATTGCCAAATCCAACGTTATGAAGCCCTTTCTTTATGTTTTCTTTGAATTTTTTATTAGTTTTTGCTCTTACATTTAGGTCTTTAATCCATTTTGAGTTAAATTTTGGATATGCTGTAAGGTAAGTTCCAACGTCACATTTTGGCTTGTAGATATCCAGTTGTCCCAGCGTCATTTGTTGAGAAGATTGCCCTTTCCTCACTGAATGGTCTTGACACCCTTGCCAGAAATCATTAACCACGTATGTGAGGTTTTATTTCTAGGGGCTCTTTATTCCATTCCGTTGGTCTCTACACCTGTCTTTAGGCCAGTTCCACAGTTTTGATTACAGTAGCTTTGCAGTAAATTTTGAAATCAGGAAGTGAGAGGCCTTCAACTTTATTCTTTTTTTCCAAGATTGTTTTGGCTATTCAGAGTCCCTTGAGATTCCATGTGAATTTTAGGATGCGTTTTTCTATTTCTGCGAAAATCATCTTTGAGATTTTGATAGGAATTGCATTGAAACTGTAGATTGCTTTAGTAGTGTTGACATTTTAACAATATGAGGTCTTCCAATTCACGAACATAGGATGCCTTTCAATGTATTTGTATCTCTTTTTATTACTTTCAGCAATTTTGTAGTTTTCCATGTACAAGTCTTTACCTCCTTGGATAAGTCTATTCCTGAGTATTTTATTCTTTTTGATGCTATGATAAGTAGAATTGTTTTCTCAATTTCATTTTGGATTCTTCATTATCAATGTATAGAAATGCAACTGATTTCTGCATGTTGATTTTTATCTTGTAGCTTTGCTGAATTTTTTAGTTCTAACAGATTTTTTGTAGAATCTTGGGGTTTTCTACATAAAAGATCCTGTCATTTGCTCACAGAGACTATTTAACTTCTTCTTTTCCAATTTACCACACTTGATTTTTGTCCCCAGCATCTGACATACCAGAAATTTAACTGTTTATTAGTTTAGAGTCTGACTCCTCCCAGACAAAAATGTAAGCTCCATTGAGACAGGTAATTTCTGCCTGCTTTGTTCACTGCCCCTAGAGCAATGCCTGGCTCACTGTAGGTGTTCAATAAATAATTATAAAATGAACGAATCACCTCACCTGGCACATGGAAGGGACTTGGCAAAAGGTAGCAAGAAATAATTATTGTTTTTTTACATAGTATTTCACTGCACGAGTAATAATGAAGGCTTAGAATGAAAAGGGTGTTTTTTATGCAGAATGGTTGCAGTGTCAAAAAACAAATAGCACCATGATTCCAGCTGCACTGGAGTCCCGGGGCAGGTCCAGCTCACTCCCTGACATGCCCCGCTTTCAAGTAATCCCTGTGGCTATCACAGATGACAACTGCATTCAGGTGCCAATCTACACAGAGGGACTTCTGTAAACAGACTGCTCTGTCCTATCGTCTCTGCCCAAATCCTCCAAGATATCCCATGCAGCCAGGGCTGGCCTGACCAAAGTGCTGGCCAAGTGGCCAATGTCCAAGTCTGTGGAGCTGGAGCCGGGACAGGGACTCCTGCCAAAGACAGTACATAGAACTAAGAGCCAGGGGAGCCTGTCACAGCCCACTAGGAAAAGCCTGGGTTCCAGTACAAACAGAAGCCAGAGGGCCAAGGGGGAGCCAAGGCCAGGGCAGCAGAGCCAAGAGCTCAGAGTCTGTCTGTCAGTCAGGAGCCAGTCCCGGGATGGGTGGGGGAGTATAGCGGTCACAGTCTGAGGCACTCACTGGGGCTGGCACTGGAAATTGTGGGCAACAGGGCGGGGCCCAGGTGAGTTGGGACTGGGACAGGACAGGCATGTCAGCCTCTTGGCAGATTCCTGGCTCAGCTCCTTTTGCACAACACTCTCAGGGCTTAAATGTAAATGCTTCCTGGGAAAGGCTGTTTCTTCTCTCAGGGTGTGAGTAGAAAAGTAACCATCCTCCCCGGCATTCCCAAACACCTTCTAAGGTGAGCTGACCTTACAACGTTCTTCCATTTTAGATCTGATCACCCACCTGGTATTTCTCTAAATACAAAAACACCTCAAATGGAGATTACCTAAAATTCTGATAAAAATAATAATCATAATACATGTAATATAAATGAAATGCAACCAATGTCCTACTAGTTCCCCTCTGATCTGCTGAGACTGAGCTTCCTGAGAAAATAGTAGATGATTTAGATCAGTGACTCTCAACCTTTATGATCCCTGGACCTTTTTTGAGGATTCCAAAGAGGTTTTGTTTGTCCAGGCTATAGCTGTCAATTTATCATATGGCAGAATTGTTACGAAAACTAATCATAATTTCAAAAAAGTCATGAGAAGAATGGCATTGTTTCACATTGTTTTAATATCTGGCTCAATAAAAGATAGCTGCACTTTCACGTCTGCTTTTGTGCTGTCTGTTGTGTTATGTTGTTTTGGTTGAAGTTTATGATGGATATCCAGTGTCTCACATGCACGTAGTTGGACATATACTTTCCAAGGAGCACCTGAAAGGGTCTTGGGGACACATAGGACCTTACTTTGAGAATCACTGGTTTAGATAATGATGGTGCAACTATGCCCCTCACTCGTGTGGCTCATGGGGATAAAAACTAGAACTCTGGGTGAGAGAGAGAATGGTTGTAGAGTGGTGGTGGGAGGAAGGAGTCAGGGGTAGGATTTTCATTATCCAGGTATCTGTCCCCAACCCGCACTACACTTGGCTGAAAGTAGCCTCATCCCAGCTGGCTCCCTCCTGGGGAAAGGTAATGTTGAGATGCAGTTTCCTTATGAGCCAGCCGCAAACCCTGATTGATAGGGACCAAATGCTTAATGGGAACAATTTTGGGGAGACAGGGTGCAGGAAAGGAGGCATAGTGCAGCAGTCCTCAACCCCAGATGCACAGTGGGTCACCTGGAAGGACCTCATTGGCCCGAGCAAAAGCCTTCACAGCAGGAGCTTTGAAAATTGTCTGGCTGTTTCTATCGTGCAGACAGAGCCAAGCACCACCTGTTTGACATGGGCTCAGGAAGCAGAGCACCTGGGTCTGAATCCCTGGTTCACTAGTCATTTATATATACAATTCACTAATTGTATAACTAACCTCAGTCCAATTACTCAGCTTCAGTTTACTTATCTGTAAAATGGGAATGCCACGAGGGATGTTGTGAATATTGAATGACATCATCTATTTAAAGTTCTTAGTGCTGGGACTGGCATAGAACATGTACTCAGTCAACCTGAGTTGTCACTGTCTGTTATGGTGAAGATCAGTGCAGGCTGTCAGACTCTGTCAGCTTCCAGGGATGAGCATCTCTGAGGAAGCTGTCCCCACACAGGACAAGACACTGCCACAAAGCAGATGTTAAGACCTGGGTCTTCTGTCTCTGCATCTGGAAATAGAGGCAGTTGGTGACTCCCCCTGCCCAGGATCCAATTCTGGAAACTTCAGGGGAACAAGAGAGCTCTTGGCTGAGGTGCACAAAGGTGACGTCACTAGAAACAGGTGCAGAAGTCGGCACAGAGAACAATGATAGTGTTCACACTGTGTGTGTGTGTGTGTCTGTGTGTGTGTGCACGCACACTCTGCAATCAGACTCATACTGTTTTTTCCCTTTAAAATGATTGAAACATCTAAAATCTATTACAGATGGCAGAGGGGAAAACACAGCGTGGAAATATTCTAATGGCTTATTCTTGGCCTGCGGACTGTCCATAGAGACCTGGAGCGAATGAGACTCCCTCCTCATTTGTCCCCTAGAACATCATCATTACACATTATACACTGCGTTCTGCCTCAGAGCTCATCGGATCATCCACAAAAGTGAAGAGCAACACGAAAGGGGGTCCAGGGAAACAAAGACGGGCCTGCCACGCTCCCTGAGCAGGCAGGACAGCCATGACTCAATCGTTTTATTAAGAGGCAGGACGAATCATGTAACACTTCTTCTAGAATTACTGGATGTGGACAGCTCCTCCAGCTGTTTTACAGGGTGGAATTTGAGAGCCTTCAAACACAGATGTGTGCCGCTGAGTCTCATGACATCCGCCCAGCGAGATGAGCCTGCCGCACTGATGGACAGTTTGGTTTCCTTCGGGTTTACTGGCTTTTGCGAATTCATACAGAAAGAGGTGCCAAACAGGCCAAGATAATTCACAGAAATGACTGGAGGGATCGTCTAGGGCCAATCCTGTGCCTCCTGGAGGAATTACATCTAATCACCCAGGACAGAGAGTTGTCCAGGCTGCCTAAGGCCACTAAGTGAGCCAGGAAAACAGGAAGATAATTGGATCCAGAGCTCAATACGCTTCATCAGGAACGAGATTACAGAGGCTAATCCTTCAGACTCAGCGGGTCGGGTGGCAATTAACAAGCCTCATTAAGGGATCAGCTCTCACGTCCGGGTCTCGAGTATTGACACTAAGTTAAGCTACAGACATGTTGGGCTGATTAAGGGAGCAAGAAGCTGGCCACAGGCCAAGATTTCACCTTCCAACCAGCCCCATGCCGAATGCACTTGGAGGCTAGTCTGATACAGAGAGTGGTTGGCAGCAAAGAGGTTGGTTGTTTTTGTATTTTTTTTTCTTTTTTGGTTGTATTCACAGCTCTAAATGGATGCTCCATCAAGAGGCAATTTCCTAGCTTGAAAATCTCTGCCAAACTGCTCGGTATGAAATGATTTTTTACACTTTGCAAGCACGCTCCACTCTGTCATGTGGGAGTTTTCCTGTGCCAAGTGAACCTCCATCTGCACATTCTCCAGCTCAGCTGACACTGCAGTGCCCTCATCAGTGTGGAGGTGCCTGCAGTACTGCAGTGCAGGTGGTGCCAAGGCTCTGCCTGTAATTCCTTCCTGAGAAGACTCCAGGATTGGTCCTTGTCTCCTTAGACAACCTACCAAAGGTTGGTGGGATTGTGGGGAAAGGAGAAGGATCTACGTTCAAGCATGGATCCCAGGCCTCCACTAGCTCTGTTCTATGCTCCACAAAGAAAGGCGCCCCTGCGGTCTCCTGAACGAGGAGGACTCCATCCCTCAATCCTCAGACTCTCCCTCCCAGACCATGCTGGGTGGGGAGAGGGCTGGGCTGCTTCAGGACAGGGCCGGCTCCTCAGCACGCCACTGAGCCGCAGCTATCCCAGTTCAGGCTCCTCCCCAGGGCCTCTCACAGGAGGGGTGGTTTGGGGTTTTTTGTTTGTTTGTTTGTTCATTTTGAGACAGGGTCTCACTCTGGTTGCCCAGGCTGGAGTGCAGTGGTGCGATCATAGCTCACTGCAGCCTCAACCTCCGGGGCCTCAAGCGATCCTCCCACCTCAGCCTCCCAAGTAGGTGGTACTATAGGTGTGGGCCACCATGCCTGGCTAGTTTTTGTTTTGTTTAGTTTTTTGGGCTTTTTGAGTTTTGTTTTGTTTTTGTTTTTGTTTTTTGAGACAGAGTCTCGCTTTGTTGCCCAGGCTGGAGTGCGGTGGTGCAATCTCAGCTCACTGCAACCTCTGCCTCCTGGTTCAAGGGGTTCTCATGCTTCAGCCTCCCAAGTAGCTGGGACTACAGGCGTGCACCACCACACCTGGCTAACTTTTGTTTTGTTTTGTCTTGTTTTGGTTTGTTTAGTAGAAATGGTGTTTCACCATGTTGCCCAGGCCACGTTTTGCCATGTTGAGGCCAGGCTGGTCTCGAACTCCTGGCCTCAAGTGATCCACCTCCTTCAGTCTCCCAACGTGCTAGGATTACAGGCATGAGCCACTGTGCCTGGCCAGTTTTGCATTTTTTTGTGGAAACAGGGTTTCACCATGTTGCCCAGGCCAGTCTTGAACTCCTGGGCTCTGCCCAGGATCAGCCCACCTTGGCCTCCCAAAGTACTGGGATTACAGATGTAAGCCACCACACCCTGCTGAGGTATATTTTTTCCTATGTAAAATGTTAAGAAAGCCATGAAGCTGAATGAACTTGGCTAAAATATATCATTCCTAATACTGATACAAAGGAACTCACTAAACACGTATTTTTTTCTTTGTTTCTTCCTTTTTTCATGAGGCTAAATTGACTAAAATAATATCACTAAATTTAGAATGACAGTTTTTAGACAAATAAGACATAAACTTTGGATAAGTCTAAAGTGCTTTAAAAGCCCTTAAGATGAGTTATTTCTATTTCCCAGCTATTTAACTTTATCCCTAAATTATATTGGTTTTGTGTACAAATATTTTATTACTCCTGCTGATACTCCTATTCCCTTGCCTGTGAGATTGGAGAAGTGAATGTGTGGGCCGAAGGAAGGGTTCCTTAGGTTAGTGGGAGTGCAGCAGAAAAGGGGCCTGAGGAAGACGTTCTCCTCCACCGAGACGTGTCTGTCAGCTGCCCTCAGCATGAGATCAATGGGCTTAGCAAGTCACAAAAGCAAACAAAACAAAATCTCTAGGCAAATTAACACAGGAACAGAAAACCAAATACCGCATGTTCTTACTTATAAGTGAGAGCTAAACATTGAGTACACGCAGACACAAAGAAGAAAACAATAGGCACGAGTACACACAGACACAAAGAAGAAAACAATAGGGAGGAGGGTAGGAGAAGGGTGAAGGTCAAAAAACCACCTATCGTGAGTTCTGTGCCCACTACTGGGGTGACGAAATACTCTGTACATCAAACCTCCATAACACCCAATTTATCCATATAACAAAAATGCACATGTACCCTCTAAACCTAAAATAAAAGTTGGAAAGAAAAAAAATCTCTCTCTCTCTCTCTCTCTCTCACACACACACACACACACACACACACACACACACCCCATACCAAAATAACAGTGACACTTACCAGATCCTGAACTGCACATTTTAACAGAGGTAGACCCATGGCAAACCTCACTCTCTGAACTGTCAAAGCTCTCATTTCATCCAAGCTTAAATCATACCTGTGAAGAACAGATACAAAACAAGACAGCCAATAATTGGTGACTGAGGGGAGGCTGTGGATACTTTGACCCTGGGCTCAGAGAGAAAAGCTGTGTCCATCATAACGCTTGTTTGATACTGTGCACAGTGTGTGTGTTACATAGACTGGGTGTTCAATACAGTCAGACACCAGGAGGGATGTCTGACAGGATTTCCAGACAAGACCATCTTATTATTATTATTATTATTATTATTTGAGATGGCGTCTCACTCTGTTGCCTAGGCTGGAGTGCAGTGGTGCGATCTCGGCTCACTGCAACCTCCGCCTCCTGGGTTCAAGCGATTCTCCTGCCTCAGCCTCCCGAGCAGCTGGGACTGCAGGTGCCCACCACCACACTCAGCTAATCTGTGTGTGTGTGTGTGTGTGTGTGTGTGTGTGTGTGTATTTTTAGTAGAGACAGGGTTTCACCATATTGGCCAGGCTGGCCTTGAACTCCTGACCTTGTGATCCACCCGCCTCGGCCTCCCAAAGTGCTGTGATTACAGGCGTGAGCCACTGCACCCGGCCAAGACCATCTTAAAACAAGACTGCAGCACCTCCTGCTCCACAGGGCTTTGAAAATTGTCTGAGATGACTTAAAAGCAGCATTTGGGAGATAGGGGAGAGGGAGTGTCATGCATGTTACAAGAGGTGGACTGTAGTGGCCATAAGGATTGCCACTCAGGGTTGCCTTTGAGAATACCTGCCTCCAGCTGCCACACCTTCGAATTAACGGAGTGATGGTAATTACATTCACCGTGAGGCTGCTCATCTCTTGGCTGCTACCAGCTGATGGTTGAGCCTCACAAGGTTCTAGAGTCAGGCCATGCCTGCCCAAGAGGTGACCTGCTCTGGGACCCCCACTTGCCTGCAGAGATTTGCCATCACTTCACTGTGGTCTGTGGCTTTCGCAGATCAACCCTTTCCTGCCCCTCTCTTTTCAAGGGGGCCAGACCTGACGGCCTTTGCTCTGGGGGTTCTCCCCACCAATCCAGCTCCCTCCCACTTAACCTTCACAGGTGTTTTCTCCAATTAAATCTCTTGTACATCTAGTCTCATCTTGGTGCCCACTTCTCAATGAACCTAAACTGACACAGGAGGAGAGGTTCCTCTTTGGCCACCTAGCATGTTTCCATGCAACGCACAGCCTGAGCCTGGAAGACCGCACTCAGGCTACATTTCAGAGCCAGAGGATATGAAAAGGATGGCCTAATGACAGAAAATCTTCTTGGAGATACCCACCCTACAGGAGAAAAACACCAGAGCAAAACACACCCATCTTCCTCTCCCGCAGCTTCAGGGGGGCGCTGCTCTTCCTCTCCCGCAGCTTCAGGGGGGCGCTGCTCTTCCTCTCCCGCAGCTTCAGGGGGGCGCTGCTCTTCCTCTCCCGCAGCTTCAGGGGGGCGCTGCTCTTCCTCTCCCGCAGTTTCAGGGGGGCGTTGCTCTTCCTCTCTACCCCCTAACCCTGCAAAAGCAGGAGGGGGCGCTCCCATTCCTCGCTGCAAGGCTGAGGGGAGAATTAGTCTTCCACCTCTTCCACCTCTTGTCTTGCAGAGCAGATGGAGTGTCTGAGTTCCTGACCGGGCGTACACCTTGGTGGGCCAATTAGGGAACTGATCTTCTATCTCCTGCACAGCAAAAGCAGGTGGTGCCAGGGTAGCATTAGTGGAGTCCAGTAGTGGCCATCTATACCCAGCAACAACAAAGCCTAGCAAGAATATGCAAGGTAAGTCTAGTCACACCCTGCTTCATACCAACACCCCATCAGCAGGACCCAATGGGAAGCTGAGACTTCACCCCTACTTGGTATTAACAAGGAAAAAGGATGTGGTAGGAGATAGGGTCAGTTGGCACCCTATCTCCTACCACATTCACCTACTTAATTCACCCCTCTCCTTCCCTGGTGTCATTAGCGCCCAGAAGAGAACTGAGCTTCCATCCCAAACCAGGTGACAACAAAGTGATGTGGATCAGCTTTCAACTTCCCCCTTCCTGATGGCAGCTCAGCCCAGTGGGGAGGGGATGATCTCATATTCCCATTTGAAGGCAACTGAGGCCGTGAGATTCAATGCCCTACATCAGCTGAGTAGGTGTTGGCAGGGCCAAAGAGGGGAGCTGAATTTCTACTCCATACCTTTTCAACAACTGTAAGTCAGCTCAACAGGAAGCTGAATATACATGGCCAGTGGACATCTCAATATACCTCAACAAGGGACTCCATGCTAAAAATATTCAATCAATCTTGAGCCACATAATAAAATATCCAAAATGTCTAGGACATGATAAAAAATTGCTCATCATACCAAGGAACCATCAGAACACATACAAAGAATTTACTAAGAACCATCACAGCAACAAGGAACATCACAACATGAATGATAAAGAAATCAACAGATACCAACACCAAGATTAATCAGACATTGGAATTATCTGATGAGGATTTTAAAGCGACTATCATAACCACGCTTCAATAAGCAATTATAATTTCTCGAAATAAATGGAACAAAAACAGAAAATTGTATCAAAGAAGCACAAGTTATAGAAAAGAATAAAATGGAAATCATAGAACTGAAAAATATAACCAAAATTTTTTAAATCTCCCTAGATGAACTCAAGAATGCAGTATAGATGACAAAATAGAATCAGTGAACTTGATGACAGATTGCTATGGTCTAAATGTTTGTATGTCCTCAAAAATTTATATGTTGAATCCTAATCATGAAGGTGATTATATTAGAAAGTAGGGGCTCTGGGAGATGATTAGGTCATGAGCAGTTCACCCTCATGAGTAAGATTTATGCCCTTACAAAAGAGGTCCCAGAGAGCTGCCTTGCTCCTTCCGCTATGTTAGGACATAGCAGGAAGGCACCATCTATGAACCAGAAAGCAAGACCCTCACCAGACACCAAATCTTCTGGCACCTTGATCTTGGACTTCCCAGTCTCCAGAATATGAAAAATAAATTTCTGTTATTTAAAGGCAACCTGATCTAAGATATTTTATTTTGGACTGGAACACAAATCAATAGAATTTATTCAATCTGAACAACAAAGAAAATAGACTGAAAAATAAGACAAATATTTCTCAGGAACATTTGGGACAATAGCAACAGAGCCAACATGCACATCTTCAGTTTTGAAAAGCAAAAAAAAGACAGAGACTGGACCAAAAAAGTAGTACAAGATATAATAGCTAAAAACTTCCCCTACTTGGTAAAAGACATAATAAACCTACAGGTTCAGTAAGCTGAGCAAATAATTAGCTAAACCCAAAGAAGCCCATGTCAAAAAACATAATAATTAAATTTCTGAAAACTAAGGCCAAGGAAAAAACCTTGAAGGCAGCTAGAGAGAAAACCATTGGAATGATAGCAGATTTCTCATTGGAAACTACAGAGGCCAGAAACAAGTGGCTCAACATTTTTCAAGTACAGAGACAAAATAATTGTCAATGGCAAATCTTATATTCAGTGAAGATATCCTCCAAGAATGAAGAAGAGGAATAATAAACATCTTATCAGGCCAAAAAAATGTAAGAGAATGTTTGCTAGCAAGCTGACTTAAAGAATGGCTAAAGGTAGTTCTCTAAACAGACAGGAAATGATAGGAGAAGGTTAGAACTTTCAGAAAAGAAATAACTTCAGAATGAGTAAAAATATAGTAGACTAGATTACTTATTACGGGTTTTTAATAGACTTTTTTAGAGCAGTTTTAGGCTCACTGCAAAATTGATTAAAAGGTACAGAGATTTCCCATATAGTTCCTGCCCCCACATGTGCATAGCCTCCCTCACTATCAAAATCCCCCACCAGAGTGGTATATTTGTTATGGGTGATGAATATACATTACCCATCATTATCACCCAAATTCATAGTTTACATTAGGGTTCATTCTTGGAATTGTACATTCTGTGGGTCTGGATAAATTTATAATGACATGTATCTACTATTGTAGTATCATACAGAGTAGCTTCACTGCCCTAAAAATCCTCTGTGCCATGCCTCCCCCAACCCCTGACAGCCACTGATCTTTCTACTGTCTCCATAGTTCTGCCTTTTCCAGGATGTCATACAGTTGAAATAATGCAGTATTTCAACTAGACTTTTGGGTTGTCTTCTTTCACTTAAGTCCTTACCTTTAAGTCTCCATGTTTTTTTCATGGCTTTATACCTCATTTCTTTTTAGCACTAAATAATATTCCATTGCCTGGAGGCACCACTGTTTATTTATCCATTCAACTACTGATGGACATCTTGGATACTTCTAAGTTTTGGAAATTATGACTAGAATTGCTATAAATATTCATGTGCAGGTTTCTGTGTGCACATAAGTTTTCCATTCCTTTGGGTAAACACCAAGGAAAATGATTACCGGACCATATGGTAAGAAATCACCAAACTGTCTTCCAAAGCAGCTATACCATTTTGCATTCTTACCAGCAATGAATAAGACTTCTTGTTGTCAGCATTTAGTGTTGTCAGTGTTCTGGATTATTCCAAAAGACATGTAGTGGTATCTCATTGTTGTTTTAATGTGTGTTGCCCTACTGACATATGATGTTGAGCATTTTTAATATGCTCATTTGCCTGCTATATATATTCTTTGGTAAGGTGTCTGTTAAGGTCTTTGGCCCATTTTTTGATGATGTTGTTTGTTTTCTTATTGTTGAGTTTGAAATGTTCTTTGTATATTTTGAATAACAGTCTTACATTAGACGTGTCTATGTGTCTGTTGCAAATATTTTCTCCCAATCCACAGCTTGTCTTTTCATCCTTTTGACACTGTTTTTCACAGAGCAGAAAGTTTTCCTTTTAATAAAATTCAATTTACCAATTCTTTCTTTCATAGATCATGCCTTTGGTGTTATATCTAAAAAGTCATCACCAAATGCAAAGTCCTAAGGACTTTCTTCTAGATCTCCTAGGAATTTTATGGTTTGATATTTTACATTTAGGCCTGTGATCCATTTTGAGTTACTTTTTGTGAAGGGTGTAAGGTCAATGTCTAGATTTATGTTGGGGGGGGGTGGGATTTGTATGTTGATGTCCACTTATCACAGCATCACTGGTAGAAAAAGCTATCTTTTCTCCATTTTATTGTTTTGCTCCTTTGTCAATGGTCACTTGACTCTATTTATGTGAGTCCATTTCTGGACCTTCTATTCTGTTTCATTGATCCATTTGTCTGTTCTTTCACCACCACTATACTATTTTAATTACCATAGATTTGTAGTAAGTCATGAAGCCAGTAGTGGCTGTCCTCCAACTTTGTTCTTCCCCTTCAATTTTGTATTGGCTATTGTGAGTCTTTTGCCTCTCCTTATAGACTTTAGAATCAGTTGTTGATATCCACAAAATAACTTTCCAAGATTTTGATTGAAATGATGTTTAATTTTAACAACATTAAGTTTCCTCTCCCACCACTTATTTAGTGATTTTCTTTCATTCATGACTTTTTGAAATAATATTCAATGTCTAATGCAAAAAATTATAAAACCATCTGATGTGGTACTCCACGTAGGTTGAAGACATACTTCAAACAATTTGGCCAGTGCCAGTGAGTAATTCAAGCACTGTGGGAGGCTGAGGTGGGCAGATTGCTTGAGCCCAGGAGTTTGAGACCAGCCTGGGCAACGTTGCAAAATTCTGTTCCTACTAACAATGCAAAAAATTAGCTGGATGTGGTTGTGTGCATATGTAGTCCCAGCTACTTGGAAGGCTGAGGTAGGAGGATTGCTTGAGCCTAGGAGGGGAAGGTTGCAGTGAGCCAAGATCACACCACTGCACTCCAGCCTGGGTGACAGAGTGAGACCCTGTCTCAAATTTTTAAAAAAGGACTAAAAAAATATTTTAAAATTGGAAGGGTAAAGGAACCTAAATGAAAGTTAGGTTTCTATACTTCACTCAAAGTGGTAGGACAGTATTAGTAAACTACGGTAAGTTATGTATGCACTGTAATACCTCAAGCAACCACTAAGAAAATATAGAATGTGATATACTCTAAAACACAATAAACAAATCAAGACAGTATCCTAAAATAATGTTCAAATAATCCACAGGAAGGTAAGAAAGCAAAAAAAAAAAGAGAGAGAAATAAGAGACAGAAGAAACAAATAATAAAGTGGCAGATTTAAACATTGACATATCAATAATTACCCTAAATGTAAATGGTTTAAATACCACAATTAAAAGACAAAGATTGGTAGAATGAATTTTTTATTAAGTCTAAAAATATGCTATCTGCAAGAAATCTGTTTCAGATATAATGACATAGGCAAGTTGAAAGCTAAAAGATTTAAAAAGTCACGTAAATGCTAATCAAAAAGAAAAAGTAGAAGTGGGTATATTTATATCAGCTAGAGTAGATGTCAGAAAAAAGAACATCACTAAAGATAGCAAAATACATTATAATTACAAAAGGATCAATCCACAAAGAAGACATAACGATCCCAAACGTGTACACACCAAACAACAAAGCCTCAAATATGTAAAACAAAAACTGATAAATCGCAAGATGTAGCAGTCTAGTGCCAATCAGAAGAAAGAAATCATGCAATAGGTTAAACAGACAAAGTTTAATACAAAGTATTACTATGATAAAATAATCACTATAAGAAACAGGGAAACTCCATATGGTACCCTCAGGCTGAGAGAGAGAGCACCTAAAAAGATGAAAATGTTGGAAGAGGCACAGATCTCACTAGAGAGGGTATGGTTCAGCCCATCAAACAGCAAAGAAGTTAGCTGATTTGGCCAGACCGGAGTTGGTCTAGAGTCTCTGGGATAAAAATAAACCATCCTTACAAATGCAGGTGTAAACCACCTTACAAATGATGGTGCAGGTTTGAAAAACTTTCATCTAAATATACCTAAAGAATACAAGAGAAGATTTGGACGAATAGAAATATGTGCCATGTTTTTAACAGAAGACAATATCATAATGAAATCAATTCTCCTTATGTTAATTCATACATTAAACATAATCCAAATAACAATGCCAACAAGTGATTTTAAAATTCATGTATAAAAAGAAACAAACAAAAATAGTGAAGAAAACTCTACACCCAAGAAAGTATGATCTTTTCAGACAATAAAATGAGTGAAAAGATTGCCAAGCTGAATAAAGAGCCAAGATCCATCAGTATGCTGTCTTTAAGAGACCTATCTCATGTGCAAAGACACACATAGGCTCAAAATAAAGAGATAAAGAAAAATTTACCAAGTAAATGGAAAAAAAAATCGGGGTTGCAATCCTAGTTTCTGAAAAAAATAGACTTTCAACGAATAAAGATTATAAAAGACAAAGAAGGGCATTACATAATGGCAAAGTGTTCAATTCAACAAGAAGAGTCAACTGTCCTAAATATACATGCACCCAATACAGGAGCACCCAGATTCATAAAGCAAGTTCTTAGAGACCTACAAAGAGACTTAGACTCTCACACAATAATACTGGGAGACATTACCACCCCACTGACAATATTAGACAAATCATCAAGAAAGAAAATTAACAAAGATATTTAGGACCTGAATTCAGGTTTGGATCAATTAAACTCATTCATGAATTTCAGTCAGCCATGAATTGGACAGACAACTCCTCTGACCTTGGCTGGACTCTCACATATTTGAGGGTTGCCTAGAAGTTCTGTAGATATCTGATAGATCTCCACCCAAAAACAACAAAATATACATTCTTCTCATCACTACATGGCACTTACTCTAAAATTGATCACACAATTGGAAGTAAAATACTCCTCAGCAAATGCAAAGGAACTGAAATCATAACAGTCTCTCAGACTACAGAGCAATCAAATTAGAACTCAAGATTAAGAAATTCACTTAAAACCACACAACTACAGGAAACTGAACAACCTGCTCCTGAATGAGTCTTGGGTGAATAATGAAATTAAGGCAGAAATCAGGAAGTTCTTTGAAACTAATGAGAAAAAAGAGACGATGTGCCAGAATATCGGTGATGCAGCTAAAGCAGTGTTACAAGGAAACTTTATAGCACTACATGCCTACATCAAAAAGATAGAAAGATCTCAAGTTAACAACCTAACATCTCAACTAAAAGAACAAGAGAACCAAGAGCAATAAACTCCCAAAGCTAGCAGAAGACAAGAAATAACCAAGATCAGAGCTGAACTGAAGGAGATAGAGATGTGAAAAACACTTCAAAAAATCAATGAACCCAGGAGTTGGTTTTTTGAACAAATTAATTCAATAGACCATTAGCTGGGCTAATAAGGAAGAAAAGTTAGAAGAATCAAATAAACTCAATCAGAAATGATAAAGGGGATATCACTACTGACCCCATAAAAATACAACCATCAGAGAATGGCCATACTGCCCCAAATAATGTACAGATTCAATGCTATTCACATTAAACTCCCATTGACATTCTTCACAGAATTAGAAAAAACTATTTTAAAATTCATATGAAACCAAAAAGGAGCCCAGATAGCCAAGACAATCCCAAGCAAAAAGAACAAAGATGGAGGCATCACACTATCTGACTTCAAACTATACTACAAGGCTATAGTAACTAAAACAGCATGATACTCATACAAGAACAGATACATAGACCAATGGAACAGAATAAAGAACTCAAAAATAAGACTGCATACCTACAAGCATCTGATCATTCACAAAACTGACAAAAACAAGCAATGGGGAAAGGACTCCCTATTTAATACATTGTGCTGGGAGAGCTGGCGAGTTATAGGCAGAAAATTAAAACTAGACCCCTTCCTTATGCCATATACAAAAATTAACTCAAAATGGATTAAAGACTTAAATGTAAAACCCACAATTATAAAAACCCTAGAAGAAAATCTAGGGAATACCACTCAGGACATAGGCATGGGCAAAGATTTTATAATGAAGACACCAAAAGTGACTGCAACAAAAGCAAAAATTCACAAATGGGATCTAATTAAACCAAAGAGCTCCTGGACAGCAAAAGAAACTATCATCAGAGTGAACAACCTACAGAATGGGAGAAAATTCTTGCAATCTATCTATCTGACAAAAGTCTAATATCCAGAGTCTACCAGGAACTTAAACAAATTTACAAGAAAAAAAAAACAAATAACCCCATTAAAAGGTAGGCAAAGGACATGAACAGACACTTCTCAAAAGAAGACATATATGTGGCTAACATGAAAAAAGGCTCAACATCATTGATCGTTAGAGAAATGCACATAAAAACCACAATGAGATACCATCTCACATCAATCAGAATGGAGATTATTAAAAAATCAAAAAACAACAAATGCTGGCAAGGTTGCAGAGAACAAGGAACACTTTTACACTGTTTGTAAAAGTGTAAAGTTCAACCATTATGGAAGACAGTGTGGCGACTCCTCAAAGACCTAGATGCAGAAATATCAATTGACCCCGCAATCCCAATACTGGGTATATATCCAAAGGAATATAAAGATACATGCATGCATATGTTCACTGCAGCACTGTTTACATTAGCAAAGACATGGAGTCGACCTAAAGACCCATCAATGATAGACTGGATAAAGAAAATGTGGTACATATACACCATGGAATACTATGCAGCCATAAAAAGGAATGACATCACGTCCTTTGCAGGGACATGGACAAGTTGGAAGCCATTATCCTCAGCAAACTAATGCAGGAACAGAAAACCAAAACACCACATGTTCTCACTTATAAGTGGGAGCTGAATGATGAGAACATATGGCCACATGGTGAGGAACAACACACACTGGAGCCTGTCTTGGGGGGTTAGGGGAGGGAGAGCATCAGATAGAATAGCTAATAGATGCTGGGCTGAATACCTAGACTATGAGATGATCTGTACAGCAAACCACCATGGCCCACGCTTACCTATGTAACAAATGTGCACATCCTGCACATGTACCCCTGAACTTAAAAAAAGCTGAAGAAAAAATAAAAGGGGCAAATTTCCCTTAAAAAAATTTTTTTTAAAAAGATGTGTGATAAGGCCTTAAGTAACTCAAATTGTGCAAAACAGGCAGATAGACCGATAGAATAAAATGGAATACTGAGAAACAGAAGTAAGTATATATGGAAATTTAATATATGTAAGATAAACCTGGTATATCAAATCATGGGAAAAACAAACATTATTGAAACATCCAGCTGGGTGGCCAACTGGAAAGGAAAATTAAGTCAGATCCCCATTTCACTCCATGTACCAGAATAAATTCCAAATAGATCAACAATTGACATGAAGAAAAATAAAACCACAAAATATTAAAATAAAACCTGAAGAATTATTTCATAATTTTAATCCAAGAAATCTTTCTAAATATGACATAATATTTAGAAGCCATAAAGAAAAGACTGATAAATGTGACTAATAACAAAAATTTATGCATGACAAAAAGACCATAAGGATATCAAAAGACAAATGACAAACTGAGACAAAGTATTTGTTACTGATGTCATTGCAAAGGGGCCAATCCTCCTAATTACTGAGCTCCTATCGTTCATTAAAAATAGACTGGATAAAGAAAATGTGGCACATATACACCATGGAATACTATGCAGTCATAAAAAAGGATGAGTTCATGTCCTTTGCAGGGACATGGATGAAGCTGGAAACCACCATTCTCAGCAAACTATCACAAGAACAGAAAACCAAACACCGCATGTTCTCACTCATAAGTGGGAGTTGAATAATGAGAATACATGGACACAGGGAAGGGAACATCATACACTGGGGCCTGTCAGGGGTGGTGGGCCTAGGGGAGGGATAACATTAGGAGAAATACCTAATGTAGGTGATGGGTTGATGGGTGCAGCAAACCACCACGGCACATGTATACCTATGTAACAACACTGCACATTCTGCACATGTATCCCTGAACTTAAAGAACAATTTAAAAAAATAAAAATAAAACAAACAAACAACAACAACAAAAAAAAACCAGACCAAGTGGACAATCGATTTGAACAGATGGTCCACACCACACAATAGGAAATACAAATGGCATTTAAACATATCTTTAAAATCCCTGCTCCCAGATGTATTAAAAGAAGCACAAATTAAAATTACACTCATACCAATTTTTGCCTCATACCAATTTTTGCCTGTCAAATGAACAAAGTCCAGACAGTGTGATAACACACTATCAAGGTTGGCAAGGTTGTGGGGGAACAGACGCCCTCATATGCTAGCCCAGGGGAGGGCTGAACAGGGGAAGGAGGGTGGGTGGGACGAAGGGAGGCAAGGTATAAATTGGCACAATCTCTACTTATGGCAATTAGATGATATCAATTAAATTACAAATGAACCTACCTTTTGGGGTTTGGTTGTTTATTTGTTTTGGAGATGGTGTCTCACTCTGTTGCTCAGGCTATTCTCTAACTCCTAGGCTTAAGGAATACTCCTGCCTCAGCCCTCTGACTAACTAGAACTTCAAGTGCACACCACCATCCTGGCTCTGACCCTACTTTTTGATTCAGCAATTCTACTTCCAGAAATGTGGTTCTTTGAATGTCTTCACACATGTTAGGAGTATGCATAAGTATGGAACAATGTAAGCTATGGAGCATTACAGACATATATTTATGTGTGTGAGTGTATAAATATATATATATGCACACACACACACTCAGATGTGTTAAACTATAAATTCTTTAATCAAAAAGAAAAAATGTGAATCGAGAGAAACCTCAAACTACAAAAATTAGATAGCACAGCCTACGGGAATGCCATGAAGTACATTATAGGTAAGATTCTGAAACACAGGTTATTAGCTATTTCTTTACATTTCCATTTCAGTAACTTTACTATAAAATCATTGTTATTCATCTATTTTAGAATCCCAAACTCACATCTATTCTCACATGGTAAGGTTTCCTGCTCGTAATTATAAACATCTCCTAAGTGTCAAATCCTAGTAATGATTCTGTGCAATCCATGCAGAAAAATAAGACACGACACATCAGTAGATGAGGGCCACTAATGCACAGATAATATATACATCAGCCAGAAGAGCTGAAGAAATGATCAAAACCTATAAAATAAACAGGCCTTGGCCCGGCACAGTGGCTCACACCTGTAATCCCAACACTTTGGGAGGCCAATGCAGGCAGATCAACTGAGGTCAGGAGTTTGAGACTAGCCTGTCCCAACGTGACAAAATCCCATCTCTATTAAAAACAGAAAAAATGAGCCAAGCGTGGTGGCGGGGGCCTGTAATCCCAGCTACTCGGGAGGCTGAGACAGGAGAATCGCTTGAACCCGGGAGGTGGAGGTTGCAGTGAGCTGAGATCGTGACATTGCACTCCAGCCTCGGTGACAGAGCGAGATCCCACCTCAGAAAAAAAACAAAACAAAACAGGACTTAAGAAAGTGGGCTATTACTAAACAGCTCTCAACTATTAATACCCAACTTCCTTATATCAAATAAATTTCTCAACAGAGACGTGTTAGACATTTTAATTACAGGTTTATTCTCATTCCCACTCCCAAAATGCCCTACAAAGGATGAGAATAATGTTATGTAGGCAGAAATAGTGATTAACAATACACACGTTGCTTGCATATGTGTGTATTTTTATTTTAATTTCTTTAAGGACACACTAGAAACTGACAGTTTTCACCTTTTGGGTACGTGGGATGGAGGTGGGAAAATTCAGTAGATGGGAAACAGTACTCTATTTTTTATGCTGACTTTTGAACCAAGTTAAAATAACACCTATTCCAAATAAATGTTTAAATTTTATTTTAAACTGTATAGTTAAAAAGAACCACTAGATGGAGCACGTTCCTCATTTGAACTGCTGCCATAACAGATTCATAAAGAGATTAAAGCTGGATGAAAAACTATTCTGGAAACTCTCTAGCTGAAAGCTTGAACATTGGTTTATCATCATCATCGTAGTATCTAAATTGCTAACACTGTTCGAGCAAACAGGTGACAATCTGCCATGGAAAAATCAGGATTTTAGAAATACATCCTTATGCTCCAATCCCCTAAGCGATATGCATAGCTGTGTCTTCAAATATAAACCGCCACATTTAACAATCTTGGTAGTTTTCCTAAAATACTATCTGTATAACAATGGCGTATAAAATCATAAACAATGATTTTTTGACATGTTCTCAGCTATAATTTCTCTTTTCTGTCTTCTTGGGTCTCTAAGATATGGAGATAAGGCAAATATTAGTGTTCCTAGATCTCAGGCTGCAGGAAGAGGCCCTGGGTTTATGGCATCAGTGCTGGGGGTGGGCATCAGGCCTCACATGTGAGGGGCATCTGGGGACAGCTGTCGGAGACGTGATGAGGTCTAGAGAGGGCCTAGCTCTGCCCAGCAGCTCCACCATCATGTGACTTCCCTATTGGCATTCTGTGTAGGATTCAGGTTGTAAAACGGTCCTGTGATTAAGAACAAGATTGCAAACCTCTGAGCTAAAGCAGGCCACCAGAGCAAGAACTGAAGCAAAAGATACGAGAGGAGAGAGAGGAGAGAGGAAAGAGAGGAGAGAGGAGAGAGAGGGGAGAGGAGAGAGAGGGGAGAGAGAAAGAGAGAGAGCGACCTCTCTAGGAAGCCTGGCAAGGTGGCAAAACAAATGCTGACCATACCAAGTGTTGACAAGCATGCTGAGCAACCAGACCTCTCACTGGCTGGAGGCAGGAATGTAAAATGGAACTCTAGAAAAGTTTGACAGTTTGTTATGAAGTTAAACATAGACTTTCCATGTGCAATCCCATTCCCAGTTACACACCCTAGGAGAATTCTTTGTTTACAAAACTTATTTTTAAAATCTGTACAGGAATGTTTACAGAAGCTTTTTTACAATCATCAAAAACTGGAAACAACCCAAATGCCACTAGCAAATGGATAAATAAACTGTGGCACGTCCATGCAATGGACTACTACTCGACAATTAAAAGGAATGAACCACTGACACACACAACTTGGATAGCTCACAATAACTTGGATAGGGCATTGTGTTGAGTGAAAAAAAAAGCCAATCTCAAAACAGTTACATATGATGTAATTCCAATTGTATAAATTCTCAAAGTGACGAAATTACGGTAATGGAGAACATACCAGTGGCTGCCAGGGGTTAGGGCTGTGGGGATTCTGACTCTGAAGGAAAAACACAGGCGAGTTTCTTTGTGACGTTGTGTGCCCTGATCACGGTGTTGGTCACAATACTACATAGTGGATAAAGTATCATAGAACTAGGCAGGGCAGCATGGTGGCTCACACCTGTAATCCCAGCACTTTGAGAGGCTGAGGCACGCGAATCACTTGAGCCCAGGAGTTCCAGACCAGCCTAGCAACACAGCTAGACCCCTTCTCTACAAAAAATTTTTAAATGGCCCAGGTATGTCTGTAGTCCTAGCTATTTGGTAGGATGAGGTGGGAGGATCGCTTGATCCCAGGATGTTGAGGCTGCAGTGAGCCAAGATCATGCCACTGCACTCCAGCCTGGGTGACAGAGTGAGACCCTATCTCAAAAAGAAAAAAAAATTCATAGAACTACACACACACACGCACGTGCGCGTGTGCAAGAGGATATACAAATGACCAGCAAGCACATGAGAAAGTGCTCAACATCTTAAGGCATCATAGGAATGCAAATTATAGCTATAATGAAATAATAATACACACCTACTCAAACGGCTAAATTTTTTAAAATAATGACAACACAACATTTTGACAAAGACATGGAACAATTATAACTGTCATACTTCGTCATAAAAATGTAAAATGGTACAACCACTTTGGAAAAAGATCTCAGAGATTTCATAAAATTAAACAGGTACCTATCCCATAACCTGACAATTACATTCCTAGGTATTTATCCAAGAGCAATAAAATTACATGCCCACACAAACTGTCATAGAAGAATGTTCTTAGCAGCTTTATTCATAATAGCTCCAAACTAGAAACAGCCCTGGTGTCCATCAATAGAATTGGTAAACTATGATCTATTCATAGGATGGAATGTTACTTAGCAGTAAAAAGGAACATACTGCTGATACACAATAAATGACATCTATTAACCTAGGAAACATTATACTGAGCTCTTGTGGCTCACTTGCTCTGGAGGAAGCCAGTTGCCAAGATGTGAGGACACTCAAACAGCCTTATAAATAGTCCACCTGGAGACGAACTGAGATCTCCTTCCAATAGCCCTGTCAATGAGTGTATTAGTCCATTTTGCACTGCTACAGAGGAACACCTGAGACCGGGTAATTTATAAATAAAAGAGGTTTATTTGGCTCACGATTCTGCAGGCTGTACAAGCATGGCACCAGCATTTGCTCGGTTTCTCATGAAGCCTCAGTGGGCTTCTACTGATGGTAGAAGTAGAAGGCAAAGGGGGAGCAGGTGTGTCTCATGCAAGAGAGGGGGTAAGAAAGAGAGGAGGAGGTGCCAGAGTCCTTTAAACAACCGGCTCTCAAGTGAACTAATAGGGTGAGAACTCACTCATCACCAGGAAGAGGTCAGCACCAAGCCATTCATGAGGAATCTGCCCCCATAACCCAAACACCTCCCACTAGGTCCCACCTCCAACATCAGCATCACATTTCAACATGAGGTTTGGAAGGGACAAACATCGAAGCTATACCAATGAGATATTGGAGAAGGAGCTTCCAGCCCCAGTCAAGCCAAGGCCAACATCCTAAATGCAACCTTACGGGAGACCCGGACCCAGCGCGACCCAGTGAAGACACTTGGAAATTCCTGGCCCACAGACGCTATGTGAGACAATACATATGGGGGTTTAAGCTGCTAAATTTTGGAGTAATTTCTTACATATCAGTAGATAGCTAATACACACAGTAGTGTCGTGCACACACACAAAATTGATGGACATGACAAGTATCTTATTTTTAAAGCACTGTAGCAACATACGATGCAACAAGAACAAAGGCATGAGTGGTAAATGTACAGCCCAGTGAATTATCGCCAAGTCACCTCAACTGTGTAATCCACACCCAAGCCAAGGAAAATCACATTCCAGAACCAGCATACAAGATCCCCCTCAATCACTACTTTCTCTCTCCTACACGGTGCTAGCTGCTATCCTGCCTTATAACTTCATAAATTATTTTTTACTTCTTTTATTTATTTATTTTGAGACGGGGTCTCATTATGTTGCCCAGGCTCGTCTTGAACTCCAGGCCTCAAGCGATCCTCCTGCCTCCGCCTCCCAAGTAGTTGGGACTATAAGTACACTACCATGCCCAACGTATTTTTTGCTTCTTTTGAATATTAAAGAAACAAGCCAGGCACGGTGGCTCATGCTGTAATCCCAGCACTCTGAGAGGCTGAGGCAGGTGGATCACCTGAGGTCATGAGTTCAAGACCAGCCTGGACAACATGGTGAAATCCTGTCTTTACTAAAAATACAAAATTAGCTGGGTGTGGTGGCACATGCCTGTAGTCCCAGCTAGGGAGACTTGCTTGAACCCAGAAGGCAGAGGCTGAAGTGAGCCAAGATTGTGCCGTTGCACTCCAACCTGGGCGAGACAGAGCAAGACTCCATCTTAAAAAAAAAAAAAAAGAAAAGAAATGAAATGGGATTATCTACTATGTATTCTTTTGTGTCTGGCTTCTTTCCCTTAGTATGGCTAATTAGAGTCATCTTTAGTATCTGAGTAGTTGTGGTTCATTCACTTTCATCATTATACAGGATTGAATTGAATTAATATACCACCAAAATATGTTGAGTGAACAAATTGTGTGATTCTGATAATAAGTACTAAAACAGACAAAACTAACCAATAGTGGGGGAAAAAACCACACACAACAGTGGTTACCTCCAGGAGGGTGGGAGCAGGGGTTGACTGGCAAGGGTATAAGATAACTTTTTGGGGTGATAATAATGTTCTGTGTATTTTGATGGTGATTGGGTTACATAGGTGTATATATTTGGCAAAGCACTGAGAATGTACACTGAAGATTTTTGCATTTCATTGTATGAAGTTTTACAGCAAATGAAAAAGATCTGGCACATATTGAAGTCTTGCTAGTGGTATGCACACTGAGTTATTTAGGGGGAAGAATATTTATGTTAGTAATTTTGAAATGCACCCAAAAATGGGATATGGTGAATAGAGAGATCAATAGATGGGCAAATATGTGATAAAGCAAGTATAGTAGCATGTTAATGGCAGAATCTAGGTAGTGGATAGAAACATGCTCAATGTCAAGGTCTTTCCATTTTTGTGCATTTTTTTAAATATAAAGTGTCGGGGCCAGGCATGGTGGCTCACACTTGTAATCCCAGTACTTTGGGAGCCCAAGGCAGGTGGATTGTTTGAGCTGAGGAGTTCAAGACCAGCCTGGGCAACATGGCGAAGCCCCATCTCTACAAAAAATACAAAAATTAGCAGAGCACCTGTAGTCTCAGCTACTCAGGAGGTTGAGGTGGGAGGACCACTTGAGCCTGGAAAGTTGAGGCTGCAGTGAGCCATGATCGTGCCACTGCACTCCAGCCTGAGCAACAGAGCAAGACCCTGTCTCAAAAAAAATTACATATATATATACACACACATATATACACATACAGACAAATATATGTGTATTTGTTTATATATAATGTGTATATGTTTCCTTATATATAATATGTAATTTATATATGTGTGTATATACAGCAGTGGAAAAAAGATGATCAGAACTGGAATTATGGTAGGGCCATTGTTTTCTCAAGTAAGAACTTTGTGCACCAAAGTTGGTTTCTAAATACTGTTCTCAAATAAAAGAAACTAGGGCTCCTCGGATAAATGGCTGATTCCAGGACAGGGGCAGGGAAAATATAAGATGAGGCTGAAACTCCCAATGGCCAAAGCTGGAACAATTTGAGCAACAAAAATGTGCTGTTGGATTGTAACCCAAAACACAAAATAAACATATGTTAGTCTATACTGATATAAGTAAATGATTTAATAAATAAATACATGGGGGGAAAGAGATCAATCTCCTATAAGAAATAATTCGCGTAGCTACTCTCTCCTCCAGAACATGGAGCTTAACTAGCCCCGCCTACCCACTCGCCCACCTTGAGTGTTGGACGGATTGAATGACTGGCTTCCAAAGAGGGAAAAAGTAATTGTACAGTGGAGAAACCTGACAAGCACTACAAACATCACCAGGGATAAGCCATGTTGATGGAACGTACGCACTAACACGATGTGACCAGAAAGGCACTTCCTCGGGATATTCTTCCCAACACCCGTTATCCCAATCTAGTCATAAGGAAAACACAGACAAACCCAAATTGAGAGACACTCAACAAACACCTGGCCAGTACTCTTCAAAAGAGCCGGGTCATGGAAAGCATGAAAGGCGGAGGAACTGTCACAGACCAGGGGACACTGAAATGTGACAGCAAAACACAGTGTGGCATCCTGGACGGGACCCTGGAGCAAAAATCGACCACCTGTGGGAAAACTAAAGAAACACAAACAAAGTCTAGAGTTTAATAGATGCTGCTTTGTTTTTTTGAGATGGAGTCTCCCTCTGTCACCCAGGCTGGAGTACAGTGGTGCGATCTCGGCTCACTGCAACCTCTACCTCCCTGGTTCAAACGATTCTCTCGCCTCAGCCTCCTGATTAGCTGGGATGACAGGTGCCTGCCATGACGCTCGGATAATTTTTTTGTATTTTTAGTAGAGACAGGGTTTTGGCATGTTGGCCAAGGTGCTCTTGAACTCCTGACCTCAGGTGATCCGCCGGCCTCAGCCTCCCAAAGTGCTGAGATTACAGGCGTGAGCCACCCCGCCCGGCCTGTCAGTGCTGCTGTCTTCGTTTTGACAAATGTGCTATGGTTGTGTAAGATATGAATAACAGGGGAAGGTATACGGCAAATCTCTGTACTATGCTTTGTAACTTTTCTACACATTGAAAATTATTGCAAAATAAAAAAGTTTATTTTAAAAAGAAGGAAAAACCAAGGCAACACAAACAACAAAATGACCTTTGTGCATTAAAAATGAAAACAAAAAACTGAAACATTTTTAAAAACAGTCTTTGTGCATGGTTTTCTCAAAATCTAAGTCAAAAATCAGTTTTGATCTAGTGGAAAACACATCTTCAGATACCAAATTTGAATGCCATCATGACCAGGGACACCCTTGGTGTCTACCCTTTGACCACGCATGGAATGATTCCAGGTAGCACAGACATTGTGGAACGAAGCATCAACATGAACTTCAAATTCAAGCTGCTTTCACAGCATGCTCCCGCTTTAATAACCTGCCCCTTTTTCCTGGTCCCTTTTGCAAGTTTGCTTCCAGAAACACCTCCAATTCAGCCCATGATAATTCCCTACATCATTCTCTTCTTGTTGAAAACGGCAAGAGTCAAAAATGCCTTATGTCCAACACCAACGAGGTGAAACCACGGCCAAGCACTCACACAAATGACAGGTGGGCATGAAGAACAAATCCCCAAAGGCAGAGAGCAAGGAAACCATCTGCCTTCTAGTAAACACCACAGCTGCACCCGTAGCTCAACCTCCTACCACTGAAGCCTTCACCCCACCCCCAGGAGCCACCTGCACAGCCTGATGAATTGACGGTGAATGGAAACAGAAACTGTTGAATCATCTTGTGGTAACTGGCAAAGACTGCAAGATCTGAACCAGCAAGGGAGACTGAGAAAACGCGAAGACAGGGCTTTCTAAGTACTGTGGTTTAATTTCAGTTGTGAAGTCACTCAGCCGGGGAAACGTACAGTTGCTAACTGGCAAAGTCTACAAAGGTAGCAGGGAAGAAAGACTCAGGAGATAGAAAAAGGGAGGAAGAGGAAGCAAAGATGCCCTGCACCAGAGACAAAGTCTGATAGGCACTTCCAATCCACGCCTCTGCATCCTGTGCACTTCATGGAGTGCAGTGAGGAAAAGGGACGCCCCCTCTCCAGTCTTCCTTTCTCCCATCTTTCCTTGTTTCCTTGCCTCTTTACTTAAACTTTCATTAGGCACCTGCACCACACTAAGTAGGAAGAATCCAAGATACCTTGGCCCAATCCTCTCCTCAGAGAGCTCAGACTCTAGCACAGAAGACAGAGGAGCAGGAGTGTCCCAGCAAGGCACGGAGAGAAATTGTTCACATCATCACTAAGTCCCACGTGGCCAGGGCTTTGCCGCCTCCCAGGGGATGGATGGCATGGTTGTTTTCTGCAGAAGAAAGCCTTTAGTCCAGCAACTACCTGTACTCACTGTCAGGATGAGCTGCAGGGGTGGCAAAGAAGGCAGAGTGAGAACCATATCCCTCTGCACATGCCAAGAAGTGAGGCATCTGTGGGCAGAGAAAGGAGGCCCCCAAGAGGGGAGAATGGGGAGGAGGTGGTAAGGTAGAAAGGGCTGGAAGGGAGCAGACAGGAAGTGAAGGGAGAAACAGGGCCACATGAGCAGAGATGCAAACAGATACAACCTCCTAAGACAACAATACAAGCCATAAAAAAAAACATGAAAACACTCCTTCACTAGGTAAAGATATGTCGGTTTTGGCAGACACTGCTGGTGGCTCTTCCTCCCGTGCGAAGATTCGGAGGTCACTCCACTGCCCAGCCCCAGGACAGGTCTGATTGGCTCAAGTCATCCAGGGTCCCAACCTCCAGGAAAGTGATCAGCTTAGAAATGAGATTTGTTGCTTGAAACAAGGATGGTTATTTTTATAGGGTGAATTTAGGAGACCGTGAGGCTGGAGTGGCACACGAGAGGCTAGCTGAGGAAACAAAAGTGGGTGTGCAGTCCCAGCTGTTAAACATACCAGAGGGGCACCGAGTCCCGAGGCCAATAGATACAACCAGTCCTGACTCCCTCCTGGGGCTGTGCTCTGCCCACGGGATGGCTGAGTCTGCTGTTTCTGGCTGTTGTTTAAATGTGATGCAGTTGGTCACCCAAAGGATGTGTCTAGTTGTGAGAAACAAACTCACCCGTCCAAACCCAAAAACGGACTGAGAGACCCGGAGAACAGCCAAAGTGAGACTTTTAATGACAGTCTTGCAAGACCAGGTGTCTGATAGGCAGGCACCGCCAGCACAGTTTCAACAAGCAATTTATCCCCCAGTGTGCAGGTCCCTCTCCCAGTTCCTTATAGGTTGAGTACTATGGGGTCACAATCTTCCTGGACGTCACCTACTGATTGTTGGGTAGGGGCTTCAGATGTTTTTTTAGGGTTGTCTTTGCTGCATTTTATTGCAGCCCACAGTGCATTGCAATCCTAGTTAGCTCAGGGCTCTTCAAGTATATTTGACTTATGACCTAAGTAGCTGGGCAGACTGATAAGAACAGACAAAGTGAGCTATTTTGGAGACTACTAAGCTTTCATCTTAGACTAAACTTTTTTGGTTCGGGTGAAGGCAACTAAGGGGCAGAGGGAGAAGAGGGGGAAAGGGGGAGGCTGACAAGCAGGCATCTGCTATTTAAGCAGGGGCCTAGTATATCCTGTTACTTCTGTAGTTTGCTGACCTAAGTCAATTTAAGGCACTTTGTCTTGGAAATGGACCACTGTATACATTATTTCCTTCATGGTGGAGTGTGACGTGCACAAATTCTGCAGGAGTGTACAGTGCAAACTCATCATCTTCAACAACAAATCCATTCGACATACATGTGGAGGAAGCACCCTTGTGGAGGAAGCACCCTTTTGGAGGCAGGCAACATGCCCAGGAGCCGGGTCCCATGCTGGAATCGGGAGCCACTCATGCACTTACTTGTCCGTTTACAAGTAAATGGGAAGTAGGAAGGCAGACATGGTGATTCCCTCAAGGGCCAACTACAATCTGAATTGTAGTTGGATCTCAGGGTCTGAGACCACTGAGGAACCAAGGAAAGGTTGAGTCAAGTATTCTCCCATGGCTATGAGGAGAGGTAGAGAACAGCCAGGGATCTGCAGGTCGCGGTGATGTCTGCAGCATTCACAATAAGCCCACAGACAGTGTTGGAAAAAAAACAGAGGTTGTATATGTTACATAAAGGCATTGTTATGAAGAGAAAGACGGTAATCAGAGTCCCCTGCTCAACTCTGCAGTCAACATCTGTCTACAGTTGTAATCTTGGTAAGAATCATTCTCAACTCCTGGCATCAACCCACTGGCAAAGCTTTATTTATAGAGTGAGAACAAAGTATAAATGTCGCCAGCCTCGACGTTGTAAGGTAGAGGATACGGTGAAGAGACTTAAAGAGAAGAGATACTATCAACACTCAGTGCAACAGGGTACAGAAAAATAAAAATGATACACACTAATAGGAGGTAACAGGAGACTCTCCAGTCCCTTGCAGGAAAAGAAAGGGGCAGAAGTGGCTGCTTTCCCTATGGTGCAGATCAAAGTTCTGCAGTCTCAAGACACAGTAAGAATGGCTTTAGCTAGAAAACCGGCCCAGGATTCCTCAGAATTGCAGCCACTTCCAGAAGCAGTAAGGAATGGGTACTGATGAGCCACAATCTCTTTAGTCAGACATTGGTTCTTTGCGTTGGAAATATTTTCATTTGGAATCAGTCAGCAAGTCTCTACCCAGAAAAACAAAAATATTGCTGATCTTCGAATCAAAGTCACAGAAAAGGAAGGCGGTAGAACCCCCCTAACTTCCCATTTAAGGCAGAAATGCCTGGCCTGTGGCTTCCCAGGCTCTCTTCTGTGACATTACTTCGATCACTAGAATGGTCCAGAGACTAAGGAAAAGCATCTGCTGTCCCTTCTCCGACCTACATCACCCAATTTTCCCTTGCAGACACCCACTCCCTCTCCCGAAGCCGCATGATGCCAGTTGGTGACCCCACCCCTTCTGGAGTGGGCAGACACTGACTACACAGCGCCAATCCTCGCTCTTGGCCCCAGTGACCACTGCAAGGAAGAGTCATGGCCAGCTGGGTCAGTTAGGCTGAAAACCAAAAAGGGTCCCTCTCTTCCTGCCTGACTGCTGAGCTGTTGTATGTGCACCATAGTTCTGAAGGCCATGAGGTAGACAGGGCCTGTCTGGACAGGAAGAGAGCAAGGCGGGGGATTCCTGAAAGTGCCACCCAAGCACCTGGATTCCAGCCTCTGCACCTGAGGCCAATGTGAGCTGCATTTCTGACTCTACAACTGAAACAGGAGCAACTACTTATGCTAATAATGGTGCTTAGGGTTGCAAGCAACAGAAAATCAACACGCATTGACCTGAATGGTACAGGGCAGTCGCTACCTCAGGGAACTGGCAAGGCAAACTTGGAGCAGGCTTCAGAGCAGGTTTGATTCTGAGGCTCAAGTATGTCCTCAGAACTTAGTGTCTGTCTACTCTGCCTCCATGGGCCACTTCATCCTAGGAGTGGTCTCCCTCAAAGTGACAAAATGACTGCACCAGGGCTAGCTTCATATTCGAACTCCACCCTCTCCAAGACGAGAGGGTATGCCCCTCTGACAGATCTCTCAAGTCAGCAAGGAAGTGTCTTTTCCGAGCACATCAAAAAAACTCCTCCCCTCATATTTCATTGACTACAGTCAGGTCACATGACTGTTTCTGAACCAACTCCTGTGGCAAGAGGGTGGCTATGCCTGAATGGCTTCCTCCAGGGTTTACGAGATAGTTCCTATTGCAAAGTGTGGGAGGGGTGCGAAGTGACTGGTCGACTGTGGGAGAAGGTTGTAGGTAATGTAGGGAGGGGGCATGAAGTAAGGACAAGTGCTTACCTCGCTGATACTGTGCTTAATGAGGAAGCAAAAGAAATTATCACCACCTCACCATTTTCTTCACCTCAAATTCCTTTGAGAAGGGAATGTCTCAAATTAGATTAATAGACATAATTTATAATATCAAACCCTGCAGATCCTGCCTCTTATCTCTGTCCTCTCTACTTTTTTTTGTCAAAATAATTCCCTTTCTAAACTTTATCATTAACACTTTTAATAGTCAAGTAAATTATAAAACATAAAAAATCATGCCATCAACTATGTTCCATGGGCCCAGAGCCCCATGAGGGTAAAGTGGGACCACTGGGTCTCTTGGCATTTTACAAGCAAAGGTTTTAGTTCATTTCACTTAATAGTGCTGTCTTGCATTCTTTCCCTCATTTTCTCTCTCTTCTCTCTCTCTTTCTCTTTCTCTCTCTTTCTCCACTGATGCCAGAGTTCTTTGGCTGCAGGCAGGGTACGACTAGGAGGCAGGGCCTAGGTGTGGGACATATGCTACAGGGTGCAGGGTCGGTGCCTGGGGGGCCCCAGAGGCAGCACCCCAACTGTACCCAGCAGAAGGAGAGTCCCCTAAAAGGACTGAGCATTTTACCTCAAGAGGAAATCATAGGATAGAACAGAAGGTGCTATCTGCTGCCCCCAGTCAGCCGATGGGATTTCACTGGGAGGAGCAGAAGAGGAGAACTGTGTAGGCACATTCACAAGGATACAAATCATCCCTGTGGTGACGTGGCTGCTCCGGAAGGCACCACAAGGGAAGGCAGGTGAGGGGAGTTCTAAGGGCTAGGAAAAATTCTGAAAGCCTTGGGCAGAGACACAGAAATTATGGATGATCTCAAAGGAAGGGTGCAAGTGCTCTGGGTGGTGCATCGGTCCTTCCGCCAGCCTCAGTCCTGGTCAACCAAGGATCCCGTGTCCCACCAGAGGCCTGGCAGCACCCACTGAGCTCCACCCAGCCTTTCTCCCTGAGCCTCTGAACTTGGGTTTGTTTTTCCCAAAGCCTTGCACTCTTCTTTCATAATGTTAGTTACTGGAAAAATTAGTAAATTTATGGAAAATAAATCAGAACAGTCACTATGACTGTTTAAGAAAAGGAAACATATTCTAGAAAAAATGTAGGGACTGGGGAGCCAAAAGGCTCAGCCCCACTTGCCACCTTCCCACGTGGCCTGGGACAAAACAAACTGTATGAGACTTTACCTGTGTTTTTAAATATAGGAAATTATCTGCCTGATATATGCATACAACACAGCACTATTCAAACACAAAAATAACTGAAGTACTGATATTACATAGTTGATAGGTGTAGAAGTACACAGCGAGAATGAAACTCCAAAGCATGCTAAGCCACCAGATACAAATGGTCACCTACTGTAACCTTTTATATGAAATGTCCAGAATAGGCAACTCCATGGAGACAGAAAGTAGATGGTGGTTGCCAGGGAAATAAGTGAAGGGTGAAAGGGAGTGATTCTTTAATAGGTACAGCCTGTTTTTCTGGGGTGATGAAAAAGTTTTGGAATGAGATAGAAGCAATGGTTCCACAACATTAAGAACACACTAAATGCCACTGAATTGTACACTTTAAAATGGTTAGTTGTATGTTATGTGAATTTCACCTCTTCTAGTTTGAGGCAATCCCATTTATCTATTTTGATTGCCTATGTTTTTGGGATCATCTCCAAAAAATCTTTACCCAAAACAATGTCAAGAAGCTTTTTTCCTGTGTTTTCTTCTAGTAGATCTACAGTTTCAGGTCTTAAGTCTTTAATCCATTTTGAGTTATCTTTGTATGCACTCAAAAAATTTTATGATGCTATTATTATTGAGAGTTCAGGAAAGCCCCAAGTCTTGGTGTGACAGAAAAGAAAACTAGAGAATTCCCCAAATTCACCCACCTTCTGTCCTTCACTTTTTACCGCCCATGTTGTAGAAGTGGTTGCAGCACTCAGACAAGTGTGGTAAGGAAGGGCCCCAGGAGCTCTGCTACCCAATGGCATCAGGATCCAAGGTGTCAGGGACACCAAAACTTTCCTCCCATCCAGGAAAGCAAGTTATTAATATAACAATATATCACCCCAAAATTTCTTGCCAAGGAAAGCAGAACAAGAAGGAAAACTTTCTTTACACATAGTCAACAATATTTTTTCTAGTGTACAGTTATTCATTTAAGGTTGAGGAAAGTGATCTAAGAGGTTGACAATGCCCCTTAATAAAGTCACATGACAGAGTACAAAGCAGCACTATAATAATTGTCTTGATGCTGGACCTGGGAGGAGATAGTCTCCAAATACTTAAAAAACCTTTACAGGCCGGGCGCGGTGGCTCAAGCCTGTAATCCCAGCACTGTGGGAGGCCGAGGCGGGCGGATCACAAGGTCAGGAGATCGAGACCACAGTGAAACCCCGTCTCTACTAAAAATACAAAAAATTAGCCGGGCGCGGTGGCGGGCGCCTGTAGTCCCAGCTACTCAGGAGGCTGAGGCAGGAGAATGGCGGGAACCCGGGAGGTGGAGCTTGCAGTGAGCCGAGATCGCGCCACTGCACTCCAGCCTGGGCAACAGCGTGAGACTCCAGTCTCAAAAAAAAAAAAAAAAAAAACCTTTACAAAATCACCCATATCAAAAACATGGTTTGTTCTCCTATGACTTGTGTTTAAATCCACATACTGTCATGATTTTAGCTGGTGGATGCGTGTAAGGCAAGACAGCAACAGCTGTCCCCATCCCTGGGACCCTCTCCCCAGCTGGGACCCTCTTTCTCACCGTGCTGTTTCCATCCAGGACTGAAAGCCGTGCTAAATGTCTCCCTATTTTAACACAGTCAGGGGGCACAGAGTCTGCCAAGGACTGGAAAAAGTCTATCCCTTGCAGGTTTGTGAGACTCGCAAGAAAACGTGCAATCACCTCTCTGCCTCTCTCCTCTCTCGCCGCTGGTGGCACACACTTGCAAAACCATCAGCCAACCCCCTGCCCCCACTCCCTCACCGTTCTTCAGTTTGTATTTTCTCTGAGTGCTTGCGTGCAATAGCACGGAAGGAAACCACAGATAAGAGATTGGTTAAACTAAATTCCTTAGAAGCCCTCCCAGCCCTGAGGGTTTTGACTTCCTACCTCTTCATTGCTGCCCATCTACTCAGCACAGGCTCTCTGAGATGCTACTCAATGACGACCACTGTGCTGGGCTTGGGGATCCAGCATTTCTCAAGAAATGACTTTCCAGTTGAGGTCAGAGGTAGGGAGTTTCTATTTAAATGTATAAAACTCTGTTTTATACACACACAAACACGCGGGTGTATGTGTAACTTCTTGTTCTTACTCTGTCACACTCACTGCGTGTTACAAGCTGAATCATGTCTCCTGCTCCCCTAAAAATTCAGATGTTGACTGGTGTCCTTATAAAAAGGGAGAATTTGAAGACAGACAAGTACAGAGGGAAGACCATGTGAAGACAGGAAAAAAGACAGCCGCCAACAAGCCGAGGAGAGAGGCCTGGAGCAGATTCTCCCTTGCAGTCCTCAGAAGCAACCAACCCTGCTGACACCCACCGACACCTTGATCTTGGATTCCCAGCCTCTAGAACTCTGAGACAATACACTTCTGTTATTGAAGTCACCTAGCCTGGGTACATTATTATGGCAGCCCTATTAAGCTAACACCATAATACTCCAGAAAAACACACTGGAAATCACTGCTTTAGGAATCAGAAGCCCAGAGGTCCTGCTCTTGGCTTTGCCACTCCAAGCCACTCCACATCCCAGGAATGTCTGGGATATTTACATATTTTAATGGAGAAGAGAATGACACCTGAGTAAGTCACTTCTCTTCCTTGAGCCTTTGTTTCCTCCTTCAAAAAAAGGCAAGGTTCCCTCCAACACAAACAGCTTATATTTCTATGGCCCCTATACAGGACCAAGGACAACTGCCCACGTCAGCCACAACCTAACAGTGTTCTCACTGTGAAAAATCCCCCCGTTCCAACATTCAAACATGCTGACATCCCAGCGTCCCACCAGACCTGGCCACATTAGACTGTAGCTTCCACAGGACAGGGCCAGTGGATTCCCCACTATCAGGTCCCTAAATGATGGCTGACAGAGGTCCTGTCCCAGGCTGTATCATGGAGCATCCTTAGCCCTCTCCACTGCCTATCTGGAGGTCTGGACTCTACATCCAATAAATGTTCATAAAACTTAACATTCAAGTTTACAAATACAAAAGACATATTTTAAACATTAAAAACCTACAATTTGCCAAAATATTTTTGTGCTCCTTTGGAGACTTGAAATTCTGGGAATGGTAGAAAATAGGATGTCTGGGATATTTATGTACGTTAATGGAGAGACGAGAATGCCAAAGGTGACTGTGGGGCTGCAGGCTGCCAGTGTCATAGGTCAGTCACAGTTCATGTGCTACAGAAGCTCCTAGAAGCCAGGGCCCACCTCACCACTCACCAGCCCATCTCCAGGACCTGATACAGTATCTCGAATGATGAACAGATGAACACTGGTATTTAGATTAGGCCCTACACACCCACAATTAAACTGGATTTGAAATTGCCTCATATAGTCTTGGGAGCAATAAAACTGGAGCCTTTGGAAGATAATCTGGCAATATTGGTCAGTGTTTTCCATGCAGATACCTCTGTCCCATCGGTGTCACCTCTAGAACCTAATCCAGAGAAATCTCTTCTTATGAATACGAGGGTGTTCCCTGCAGCACTGTTTAAGATAACACAAACTGAACACAACCTGAGTGTCCTTTGATGGGGCATGGCATAATTAAATTTGGTACAATTGTAACTGATGCAGCTTTTAAAAGAATGAGACAATCCTATCTACACTAACACATAAATACAGGTCTACAAATTCTGGATATCAGAACATATTTAAACAGAGATATTCAATAATAAAATGATTTATGGCATAAAACCAGGTGGACCAACCAAGAACTCAAGAGAAACTGACATTCCACAAGGGATAGCAGCAACACACTGTCAGTTAGACAGTGAACAGGCAAGTGGTAACTCACTTAGAATAGAGGATGATAAGTCTACAGGGCTGAGGGAGCCAACTAGCTGGTGCCACTGGGTTGTATAAACGTTTGGGAAGTGGAGGCTCCATGTACCTCTGAAAGCAGCTGCATCTTCAAGTCCCCTCTCCAAGTCCATCAAAGCCTGAGGGTTTACTGTTAGGAGAGGGTGGCACTGGAGGATAACCGTGGGACTCACATGGGGAACACTGGAGCCAGTAGGAGACCCCTCAGCGAGAGCCACCACTTACCAATGCACAAGGTGCAGCCAATCATGTGGGGTGACCTCCATGCTGTGGACACCCTAGACCATTTCCCAGAGGATGGCATCAAGTGATTCGTTCTAACAAAGTCAGGTATACAAATGCAAGTCTTCAGAAAGGAGGATGGTTTTCTAACTAGCCTCATGTTGTGTATGGACAGCCTGGGGGCTCCAAGGTCCCAGGAAGCAGGATTAGGATCTGCCCTTCATTCTCTACCCATCCACCTCTCCGGAGACTAAAAGACTCATCACTGGAGGAATCAACCCTGTCCTAAACAAAACAGCAATACTGACCTGCCAAATGAAGTTACTCTGTGATCAAGAAAGCCCGGGCCCAACAAACCCCGCCGTTTGCAACCAGCGTTCTATTCACATTTCTCATATTGTGAAGAAACATCCATGGCTGACTTGATGTTTAATGAAAGCCTCAAACATAAAAAAGGTAAAAAATTACAAATGGAATAAAGGAACTCAAAGAAAACAGAGACAAAGCAGAGAATAGAAGGGAACACTTCAAAAATTACCACCAACTATTCTCAAAAATAAGAGATTTTTGTAACTACAAAACAAGAACAGATGCTGTTGAAAAGGAACAGAGAACTTTTGAAAATTAAAAATATGACAGCAGATATTTAAAAAAATCACTCAAGAAGAGTTGGAAGATAAAGTTGAGAAAAATCTCACCAGGACACAGAACAAAAAGATAAAGAGATGGAAAATAAAAAAGGAAGGAAAAAATATTAGAAGACAAGGCAAGGAGGTACAACATCTGAGCAAAAGGAGTTCCAGATGACAGAACAGTGCAGATAACTGAACACGAGTTTCCATATTAAAAGGGTCCACTGCATGCCCAATGAACTAAAAGAACCCATGTCAAGTCACCCCATCATGAAATTCTATAATACAACAATGCCAAAAAGAAGCTTCCAGAAGGGAGGGACAAAAACAAGTTATATATAACAGATTTAGGTGCAGAAAGGCTCAGATCTGTTCATTGCAATGTTGGATACTAGAAAGTAATGGCATGCAACTTTAAACATGTAAGGAAAAATTTATTTCCAGCCTAGAACTCTACACCCACAAAAACTTTCAGTCAGTTGAACAGTAAACATTTTCAGACATGAAAATATTTAAAAATCTCGAAAAGTTAATTCCCAGGCACCCTCTCTTAGAAAGCTATCAGATGAGAGACTGTTTTGGTTATCTACATCTACGTAAGAACGCACCCAAAACTCAGCAAGTTAAAACAACAGTGTGTTATTATTCCATGAAATTTGGACAGGAAACAAACAGGGATGGCTTGTCTCTGCTCTCCAGTGTCTCAGGTCCCATCTCAGAAACAGCTGTGCGCTGAAGCAGTTGGGAATGTTAGCATCTCTTTACCTCTCTCGATGCAGCTTCTCAACAGGCATCAGCTTGGACTTCCTCACAGCAATGGCAGCCACAGGCAAGTATGACTTTTTAAATGGAAGCTCAGGGCCTCAAGAGATGGGAAATGGAAGCTCCCACTCTCTTCAGGCCTGAGTCTGGAAACTGGCACACTGTCATCTCAGCTATCTTCTGTTGACCAAAGCGGTCATAAAATTACCCAAGATCAAGGGGAGGTGGCACACACCACACCTCTCAACAGGAGTAGCCTTAATGAATCTTGGTCCTCTCTAAGCTTCTACAAAGGGTAACCAAGAAAGAGAAAGCCTGGGAAAACAGTGACTTGACCAGAGAAGAAATGCAAGGAAAATTCCCAAGCGGGTGGTGAAGACGCAGGGAGAGCCCATCCGGACTGAAGCCGCGGAAGGAGGCCTCCAGAATCAATGTGTCCATGTGGGGCAGGAGGGGTGTCCTCTCTAAGCTTCTACAAAGGGTAACCAAGAAAGAGAAAGCCTGGGAAAACTGTGACTTGACCATAGAGGAAATGCAAGGAAAATTCCCAAGGGGGTGGTGAAGACGCAGGGAGAGCCCATCCGGACTGAAGCCGTGGAAGGAGGCCTCCAGAATGAATGTGTCCATGTGGGGCAGGAGGGGTGGAACTACCAATTACCTGACAGGTTTGACCACAGTGGGACAAGTGGAACTTCTCTGTCCTGTGATAAATCTGTTTTATCTTTTCTGTTTCACATCCATCTAGTGTGGACGTCAGTGAGTGATGGGCTTATAGAAAACTAAGGAAATGGACAAAGGAGACGATTATCTCTGAAGAAATAAAAAGGCTGTGACAGAAGGAAATAAAATATGGTACACTATGGGGCGTGGATGGAAATAGTATTTTTATAGCCATAACAATGTGAACATTGGATACTGATTTAAGTAAAAATGGTGATACACTGAGTTTCAGAGAATAGGAAAAGGAAAATGGTGCTGTAGTGAGAAATATTCATTTTCTAGAAGAGTAAGCCAGTAGATAACCAAGAGGTGGCTCTTTAGACATGTTACTTAGGAATATGGAGTAAATTACATGAGCATGAAGTAAGAGAATTGAGAGTGGTGGCCCACAGGGAAAAGAAATGAGGGATGAAGAGGGTTGAGGCAGGGCATGGCTGTTTTTCATCATAAACCTCACAGTATAAGTTCATTAAATATTTTCATACATTTCATCAATGAAAATAAGAATTAAACTTTAAAAGAGAAAGCTGTAGAACAAAACACACAGTGAGATCCTATTTATATAACAAAATGATGTGCATATATGTGTATGCACTCCAAGAAAAATAGAAAAATGTGGAAAAACCACACTAACACAGAAAAACACACTAAAACAACCACAGTAAAGTAGTAAAAGTGGCTCGGGGGCCAAATGTCTATCAACAGATACAAGAATAATCAAAATGTAGGCTGGGCACAGTGGCTCACGCCTGTAATCCCAGCACTTTGGGAGGCTGAGATGTGTGGATCATGAGGTCAGGAGATCAAGATCATCCTGGCTAACATGGTGAAACCCCATCTCTACTAAATAAAAATTACAAAAAATTAGCCAGGCATGGTGGCGGGTGCCTGTAGTCCCAGCTACTCGGGAGGCTGAAGAGGGGAATGGCGTGAACCCGGGAGGTAGAGCTTGCAGTGAGCCGAGATTGTGCCACTGCACTCCAGCCTGCCAGACAGAGCAAGACTCCATCTCAAAAAAAAAAAAAAAAAAAAAAAAAAGAGTAATCAAAATGTAGTATATACATACAATGGAATATTATTCAGCCTTCAAAAAGGAGGGAATTTTGACACATGCTATAACATGGATGAACCTCGAGGACATTATACTGAGTAAATAAGCCAGTCACAGAACAAATTCTACGTGAATCCACTTGTATCGTACCTGGAATAGTCAGATGCTGAGAGACAGAATGTAGAATAAGGGCTGCCAGGGGCTGGGAGAAGAGGGGAGTGGGAAGTTAGTGTCTAACACGTACAGAGTTTCTGTTTGGGAAGATGAAATGTGTTGGAGCTGGACAGTGGTGATGGTTGCACAACAATGTGAATGCACTTAATGCCACTGGGCTGTACATTCAGAAGCGGTTAAATGGTCAGTTTTATATAGTGTATATTTTGCCACAATTTTAAAAAAAAATGGCTGCAGGAGGAAACATTTTGGGAAACTTTCAAGTTTTCCGAATTATTTGACTCTTCCTAGTGAGAACGTGTTTGTGAAATACTCAGGGGAAAAACTAAACGTATGAAAAAGTTAGGAAGAGAAATGTGCCTTGCTCTAGGGAAGGAAAGAGAAGGGGATAAAGAGAAAGAAAGGGAGAAGGAAGCAGCCAGGAGCTGCTACAAGTGGGAGAAGAAGGGTGTAAGAAGGCCCTGGGAGAACAGAATCCTGTGGAGGGGCTTTCTCAGTTCTCTGGGTGAGGGGTGTGTGCTGTACCTGCCTCTGCCAGCCAGCCTCTCCTGAGACAGCTTCCCTTCGCCAATAAACAAACTCAGAACAATCTCAAAAGCTTATCTCATTTCAGATGTTGCTTTTTAACCTTCCCTGCAAACCCCAATGAGGAGTCGCCAGTCATCCAGAATGTTCCCGCTGTCACAACAAGCAGTACACCTGGTCAGATGCACAATAGGACGGGGCAGCCACGCAGCCAGGGCGCTCCCGGAGTCTGAGGACTCAGTCCAGCAGGCTCATCCTTGGGAAAGAAAAAGCCGCTCCTTAGAAGAGGAACCTGGGCTGTGCACACATTGCCCCTGGGAGCCAATGGCCAGCACTCTGGAAATGAACTCCTCCTCTGAGGAGAGTGGCCACCCACTGTGTGTGTAGGAAGTTGCACAACCTCTTTTGGAGGAAAACTGTTTCCTGAGCTCTTATGCCCTGGGATTGCCGGGCCCTGTACAAACTTCTCACTATGTACACACAGCACTCGCCACTATGCTGCCACAACCCTCTCCCCTACACCTACTTTAACTGCAAAGACCTGTTTGGGGTAAGGTGAGGACAAGCCACAGGAGATCTGGCATTGCCTCAGAGAAAAGAAAGTTTTATTTCTCATCTCCTATAGAACATTTTACATTAGCAGAATGTCAAAACATCCAGAAATCAAGATCACCGTCTTCTAACACGGGCTAAGGTAAAATCTGATAGTACAATATGAACTTTCAAATAGACAGATATCAGAATCTTTAACCATTCTGGGAAAAAATATGAAATGTTGTTCATGCCATTGCTACAACTCTAACTTTAAAGTAAATAAACAAGAACTGGAAAGAATGGAAAAGTGTTTGTCAGGGCAATGGGATTTTTGCTTTGCCCTTTGTGTGCATGTGTGTTTTGGTAGCCCACCACAACCAGTGTTTACTCCATGCCCACGCAACAGTTTTTCATTGAAGCTTCATAATACATCAACATTGATACTATCTGCATTCTGTGGATGAGCAAATGTAAAGTCAATAAGGGGGAAAAAAAATCAGCCGGGCGCGGTGGCTCACACTTGTAATCCCAGCACTTTGGGAGGCCGAGGTGGGCGGATCATGAGGTCAGGAGATCAAGACCATCCTGGCTAACACAGTGAAACCCCATCTCTACCAAAAATACAAAAAAATTAGCCGGGCGTGGTGGCGAACGCCTGTAGTCCCAGCTACTTGGGAGACTGAGGCAGGAGAATGGCGTCAACCCAGGAGGTGGAGCATGCAGTGAGCCGAGATGCGCCACTGCACTGCAGCCTGGGTAACAGAGCGAGATTCCATCTCAAAAAAAACAAATCACAGGACAGCAGTCACACAGGAAACAAACTACTGCACTGGCTCCCCTATCCAGGCATGCCTCTCCTCTGTCCCTATGGAATTCACAAGGAAGTCCCTTCTGCTTGCCTCATATCAGTAGTTTGGTTATTACAATTTTGTTCCATCTTTTAAACTGCAATTATCTAAACTGAAAGACAAAGAGGTGATAGCCCAGGAACAAACTGAAAAGACTGAGGAATATAGGAAGGGATGTGTGTCTAATCAGATGCAACTGAACTCAGTATGACTTAAAGCAGCCATTCACAAACTTACTGATCTTAGGAACTCTTTGCACTCTTAAGAATTATGAGGTCCGCAGTACTTTGGGAGGCCAAGGTGGGCAGATCGCTTGAGGTCAGAAGTTCAAGACCAGCCTGGCCAACATGGTGAAACCCATCTCTACTAAAAATACAAAAAATTAGCCAGACATGGTGGCTGAGACAGGAGAATCGCTTGAACCCAGGAGGTGGAGGTTGCAATCAGCCGAGATCACACCACAGCACTCCAGCCTGGAAAACAGAGCAAGACGCCATATCAAAAAAAAAAAAAAAAATTATGAGGTCCCTAAAGAGCTTTTATTTGGGTGGGTTATATCCACTGATATTTACTGTATTAGAAATTAAAACAGAAAAGTTTTCAAATATTAATTCATTTGAAAATAACTAATAAATCTATTAGTGTGTTTTATGAAAATAACTATTTTCCAAAACAAAAACAAAAAAAATTAGCAAGAACAGTAGAATTGTTCTACATTTTTACAAATCCCTTTACCGTCTGTCTTAATAGAAAGCAGCTGTATCCTCATATCTGCTTCTATATTTTTTCTGTTGGAATACTACACATCATGTGGTCTCTGGAAACTGCCACCGTACATCAGTGAGAGAATGAGAGTGAAAAAGCTAGTAACTTTTTTTGTATTACTATAAAAACAGTTTGGACTCATGAATCCCCTGAAATGCTCTTGGGTACCCCCAGGGCTCCCTGTACCACACTTTGAGAACCATAACTTAAAGAACTATGTATGAAACAGGGCGAAAGAGAAGTAGGGGAGACACCGATGGACACACTCACCATCCCACACTTCTCACTTTTCAACTTTCAAACGCCCCCAACTCCCACTAGGTAACACCAGTGCAGGAACCCCAGATTTTCCAAGGACAGCGTGACGTTCACTCCAGCCATCTCCTTCCCTCTCGTTTCCGCAAAATAAATTAAACGAGGGCTAAGTGGGCATGGCTAACCAATCAATCCTCTACGGGCACATACTGACATTTTTAATAGGGCTTTCTTAAGCTAGAACTCCAAAGCATGGCTCTAACTGGGCTTTTCAGACTGCTTGAAATGGGTATGAGAAAGAGAGTCCACAGGAGACACGAATGCCGAGTTCTGTCCGGTGACTGAGCCATTTCTCCTTCTCCAGACTTGAGCTGCACTCACCCCTCTGCCTGTTTCTCAGGGCTGTCCTGGCATCGGATGACATCCAGGACCTGAGTTCTTCTTATAACCAAACTGCCCCGCTGAAGCTGCCCACTCTGCACTCAGAGGCGGCCCTGTAAGTCTGTCCCACCCCGATGCCCAGACACGCCCTGGACCGGGCCACTCCATCCCTGTGCGCCCATCCCATCCCAGCCCGGTTTTTCTGTCCCCTTCTCCCCACCAAGGGTGGGACATCGCGGGGTGGGGACTCAAGAAACAGATTTAGCAAACAAGCGAGGCCGATCTTCCAGCCACACTGTCTCAGCAGACACCGCGCCCGCCACCGCGGGGTCCAGCCCCGCACCCGACTCTTCGTGGAGGAGGGAGCTCAGGAGGCGAGGGACGCCTCTCAGGGGGCCAAGGAAGTCGGCGGCGGCCGGCCGGCTGCGCCCACACACCTGGCGGGGGAGAGCCCACCATCTGCAGGTGAGGAAGGGGCCTGCCTCTCAGGCGCAGCGCACACCCCACCTCGCCCTCGCCGGGGCGGTGTCCGCAACGACGCGCCGGGGACCGACGAGACAAGCTCGGCGGGTTCGTGGGCGCGGGCAGGGTGGACGGCCGCAGCGCGGTACCTTTGCCGGAAGAGCGGGCAGCAGCCGAGGAGCCTGCGCAGCTCGTTCTTGAGGCTCCAGAAGTTGCCGTCTAGGTAGCGGTGCAGGGAGGAGTCCCCGAGCCCCAGATCTGGCGCCGGCTCCATCGTGCTCACCTCACTGCTTTTCCGCGTGGCTGCAGGGCCGGCTTTGCTCCGCGCCTCCTCCAGCTCCCTGCAGGTGGGGCCCGCGGCGCACGCCCTCTTTCTCTCCACCCCACCGGGCCCGTCTCCTCCCTCCTCACCTTCCTGGCCCCTCCCTCCCTGGCCCCGCCCTTCCCTGGCTTCCTGGGCGCGCGGTACAGCGCAAGTGGGCGCTCCTACGGTGGCCTCTCCTTGCCCTTCCGAGGAACCGGAAGCTCTATCCTCCAGTTATCAATTGTCCCTCCAGATTTGTGGGCCATAAGAAACAAGTATTAGATCCCTAGAAAGAGGCCCGGCTGCTCAGGACTGAGCCGGTTGCCCCTCTCAGCAAATCCCCGGACCAGCCACTTTGCCTGACCCCCATGACCCAAGATAGCCTGGCTCCAGCTCTGGCCCCTCCTCAGCTGTATCTCACCTCTTCCCTGAACTGGGCATTACTGTGAACTCTAACATCACTGTAATCTAAAGGGGGCTCAGGTCTACAGCACTGCAGTCCAGGGTAGCTGGGAGCTCCTTTCATGACCAGGCGATCAACCCGAACACGATACTCATTTCCCAGGGCCCTCCTTTTTTTATTGTTGTGGCTGGAGGGAAATGAGTTATAACCTAAGTGGAAAATGTTCCTTCCTTTCTGCTCCCTAATTCTCATATACCTTGTTGAGTCTCCTTTTAAATATTCAAGGAAATGTTAGCTGTTCCCTTCCAGAGGCTACTTTGCTGGGGAGATGACGGTGTGGTCTGCTGTTATGAGGTTAGTGGATGCCATGTGTATTCGTTTCCAGTAACAAATTCCCACAAAATGAGTGGCTTAAGATGGCACCAATTTATTCTCTTACATTTCTGGAAGTCAGAAATCCAAAAGAGGACTTACAGGGTCAAAATCAAGGTGTTAGCAGAGCGGTTCCTTCTCACAGCTCCAAGGAAAAATGTATTTCCTTGTCTTTTCTAGCTCCTAGAGGCTGCCTGAATTTCTTGGCTCCTGATCCCTTCTCCTGTCTTCAAAATGCATCACTTCAAGCTCTGCTTTCATGGTTCCATCTTCTATTGAGTTTGACTGTCTTGCCTCCCTTTAAAAGGACTTGTTTACATGGACCCATGGGAATAATCCAGGATAATCTTCCTATCGTAAGATCCACACTTTAATCACACCAGCAGTGTCCCTTTTGCCGTATAAGAAACACATTCTCAGGTACTAGGGATTAAAACATGAGTACCTTTGTTGAGCCATTCCTCGGTCTGCTACACCTGTGCAGCTGCAAGTAATAATACCCAATCGTCCATGATAAAAAAGGGGCTTTGTTTTCTCACATCACAGGAAGCCTGGTGGTAGGAAAGCCCCAGGGGCAAATTTGATGGCTCTACCCCGGGGACCCAGGTCCTTTGCGTCTTTCTGCTCCACCATCCACCATCCTTTCTCTGTATGTAATCTTTACTTTTTTTTTTTTTTTTTTTTTTAGCTTATCTTCTCTGAGTTGTAAGATGGATGCTGCAGCTCCAAGCACCACCCTGTGCAAAGCAAAAGAGGAGTATTTCTTTCTATATCGGCCAAAATACTGTAGTGGTAACAACCCCAAAATGACTTCACATACACCTCGGTCACCAACAACCCTCAAATCTTAGGGCCTAAAAAGACAAGAGTTTGTTTCTCACTCATGCTACCTGGGGATTCTGTTCCACATCCCCTCACTCCAGGTCCCGGCTGACAGAACAGCCACGATTGTGTGGCCACACTGGCTTTTGAAGCTTCCAGCTGGAAGAGACACACGTAACTTCAGCTGGAAGAGACACACGTAACTTCTGCTTTATCCCCTGGACAAAGCAGCTCACTCCTGACTCTATGGGGGAAGGGAAGTACCACCCTGGACATGTGCGGGAGGCCAACACTCAAAATCATCTGTAAGCTGAGCTAGTGACTACTCAATCTGCCCCTCTGGTCACGCTCTCCCTTCCACAGGCAAAATACACTCTCCACCCTTCCAGGGAAGCAGCCAAAGCCCCACACCTCCACAACATCAAGTCTGAGGCCCCTGGGGGCACAGAGTAGTCCTTGCATCAAGTAAGGATGTGGGTCCTCTTGATCCAGAGACCTATAAACTGAAAACATAGGTTACTAAGTTAACTTCCAAGGGAATGTTTGCTTGAGTGAGAAAAAAAAAAAAGACCTCTGTTCTTAGAAGCCACTAAGATTGTTGTTGTTGTTGTTGTTATTTTCTTGAGGATGGAGTTTCACTCTTGTTGCCCAGGCTGGAGTGCAGTGGCATGATCTTGGCCCACTGCAACCTCTGCCTCCTGGGTTCAAGTGATTCTCCTGTCTCAGCCTCCTGCGTAGCTGGGATTACAGGTGCCCGCCACCAAGCCTAGCTAATTTTTTGTATTTTTAGTGGAGACATGGCTTCACCATGTTGGCCAGGCTTGTCTCAAACTCCTGACCTCAGGTGATCGTGATCCACCCACCTCAACCTCCCAAAGCGCTGGGATTACAGGCATGAGCCACCGCGCCCGGCCAACCACTAAGATTTTTTTGAGGGTTATTTGTTACCTAGACAATCATAGAAGATACTAGAAGAATGTTGCTGATGAAATAAAAAACTAAAATAGGTACACTGGCTTAGAGGCTGGGAGGGGCAAGGTGGATGCTATTGACCAAAGCACTGGTATTGACCAAAATTGAAGATGATCCCTTTTATGAGAGCAAATATTTGACAAGGCTGCCACTGAGAGAAGACATACCTAACTTGGAACTTATCACTCCAAGAGAAGATGCTGAAAACACAAGATTAGCATTACATGTTGGCTGCTTTCGCTTGTGTTTGACAAGACATTATAAGAAAGAGATGGGCTTACAAAAGAATTGACCAGTTTGCAAGCAGAGATGGAAGGGAATAGAGTCCACAAGTTCAGGGACTTTTAGGGTTGGAAGAGGCAACTGCTTCACAAGTTCTATTGGTAAAAGATAAAACTGAGAAATATTTAGCAACAAAAGCCCATTAAAATCCAGGAACCTCAGCCTCTACTCCCTTGCCCCTTGTGGCAAGAACAGAATCAAGAGTCTCACCTGAAACCTGTAGCAAATAGGTTGGGGGGATTCCCAGCAAACCATCTTACTCCCAGGCCCTGTCCATCCAAACAACCGCCATCTAAAGCATCACTGATCTCTGCATCAGAGAATGAGAGTACGGTTTGAATCACCCACAGTCTTGTAAAGGTACACCCAGAAGTGTCAAGCATAATCTAGCCTATCCTGGAAGATACCTCAAGAATCTGTTTACAAGCCACACTTCTCTCTAAGAGCCAGAGAAGTGTGATCCTCCCAGGCGCCCCCACCAGCCAACCCTAAAGACTACCACACTCCTGTGAGTCTTTGATTATTAGGAAGGAAAAGCTGTCAAATGACCCAATAAAATTGCCCTTGGGCCATCTTTTCTTAACTAGGTCCCTTGACCACTACATTATTTTCCTACAGTAACAAATTACCACAAACTTGGTTAGGTAAACAGCAGAAATGTAATTCTCTCACAGATTTGGAGACTAGAAATCTGAAATGTTCAGCAGCACCTTGTTACTTTTGAAGGCTCTAGGGGAGAATCCTTCCTTGCCTTTTTCTAGATTCTGCTGGCTCCCAGCAATCCTTGGTATTACTTGGCTTATAGCATCATCATTTCACACTCCGCCCCATCACCTGGCCTTCCTTTCTGTGGGTCTCTATGTCTTCAAATCTCTCTCCTCTTGAAGGACATTGGTCATAGGATTTAGTGCCCTCCCTAACCCAACATGACTCATCTCAACTTGATTACATCTGCAAAACCCCTATTTTCAAATAAGGTCACTTCCTGATATGAACTTTTAGGGAACACTATTCAAACCAGTATACCCACCCAGAGCTAATGGAACTGACAAACGAGGAAGAAATGAAAGGAAGTGACCATACACTGGCTTAGATCAATGGTTTCCGCACTAACTGTGTATCAGAGTAACCATGCACACAGACGCACAAATACACACGACTTGGCCAATCAGTCCAATTTCTAGAGGTAGGCATCTGTAGTTTTTAAAAGTTCCTCTCCACCCCAGGTGATTCTACTATTGTACAGCCGGACTCAGCCCATGGGCGTAGGTCCAGTGGTTCTCAATGTTGCTACATGGGATTACTACATTATTGGGAAAATTGGTGAAATTTAAACAACATGGATAATACAATACTGTATCAATGTTGACTTTATGGTTTTGATTGTTGTACTGTGGGTATTTAAATGAATGTTCTTGTCATTAGGAGCAAATTCAAGTAGTTAGGGGTAAAGGGGCAACTTACTCCAAATGAGTCTGAAAAATATACACACACAGAGAGAGAGAATAAAATGTGGCTCCCTGGACTATCTATGTTAGGCAGGACTTTCTCAGTTATGAGTACAGTCACGCACCACATAACAACGTTTTGGTCAACAACAGACTGCATATATGACATTGGTCCTGTAAGATTACAATGGAGCTGAAAAATTCCTATCACCGCATGACATCATTGGTGTCGTTAAGTCCTAGCCCAACATAGTACTTGTTTCTGGCGATCTGGTCAACAAACTACTATGATCAGATCCATAGAGGCCAGGTTAATAAAAACACAAAGCTACTGCACTACGAGTTGTATAAAAGTGTAACATATACAATTATATACAGTAGTACATAATACTTGATGGTAATAGTGAACGATTATGTTATTGGTTTATGTATTTACTGTACTATACTTTTAATCATTATTTTAGAGTGTACTCCTACTTATTTTTTAAAAAGTTAACTGTAAAACAGCCTCAGGCAGGTCCTTCAGGAAGATTCCAGAAGAAGACAGTGTTATACTAGGAGATGACAGCTCCATGAGTGTTATGGCCCCAAAGACCCTCTAGTGGGACAGGATGTGGAGGTGGAAGACAGTGATATTGATGATCCTGACCTTGTATAGACCTAGGCTAATGTGCCTTTGTATCTTCATTTTTAACAAAAAAGCTTAAAAATTGAAAAATAAATATTATAAAACTAGAAAAATACAGGATAAGGATATAAAGAAAATATTTTTACATAGCTGATGTGTTTGTGTTTTAAAATATTTCTATGAAATGGTCCAAATGTTAAAAAAAAAAGTTTATAAAGTAAGGAAGTTACAGTAATCTTACCGTAAAGTAAAAAAGTTACAGTAACCTAAGATTAATTTATTATTGAAGAAAGAAAAAGGTTTCTTTTTTTATAAATTTACTGTAGCCTAACTATAGTGTTTCCAAGATCTACAGCAGTGTACAGTAACGTCCTAGGCCCTCACATTCTCTCACCACTCACCCACTGACTCACCCAGAGTAACTTCCAGCCCTAATAAGCTCCATTCATGGGAAGTGTCCTGTACAGGTATACCATTTTTTTGTCTTTTACACTGTATTTTTACTATATCTTCTCTATGTTTACATACACAAATACTTATTCTTATGTTACAATTGCCTACAGTATTGAATACAGTAACATGCTGTGCAGGTTTGTAGCCTAGGTGTGTAGTAGGCTGTACCATCTAGGTCTGTGTAAGTTCACTCTGTGATGTTCGCACAATGACGAAATCACCTAACAACACATTTCTCAAAACATATCTCCATAGTTAAGCGATGCAAGAATGTAGTAAAAACCGATCTGAATTCTCTGTAACAAAATGGAAATGTATTGGCTCATGAAACTCAGGGAAGACGTGCGTATCCTAACTACAGAAGGTCAGGAGTGTGGCTGATGTCAGACAACTGGGGCCAGCTGCTCCAACTCCAAAATCCACCAGCCTTCACTCTGTCTGTCTCTGTCTCTCTCTGTCTGTCTGTCTCACTCTCTCTGTCTCACCCCCCATCTCCACAAACCCAGGTCTCGGGGCTCTAACTCCTCCACCAGCCAGAAAGCACAGAGGCCAACAGTTCCCAAGCTTCACATTCCTCAGCCTCTGCCATCAGAAAGGGCCTTGCTGGTTCCTCATTTCCAATGGGCACTAACTCTCGGAAAGGACTGGGATCAGCTTAGAGCGGGGTCAGGTGCCCATATATCTGAACCACGAGTTGGGGTAGGGAGAGGCACCACGGGAGCTATGTAAGGATGTGGCAAAGCAGCCACAGGGTCTGGTAGGGAGGTGGTGCTCTCTCCGCCGCCCCATCCAGCTGCCCTCTGCAAGCTGCTTTTCGCAGCCACATCTCCCACCCCCTGAATCCTTTCCCAGCCCTTTCCCCTAATGACTTCACCCTTGCAGGCAGCATAACAGGACAGGACTGCCATCCTCTTCAGAATCGGAGGGACCTCTAGGCTCCCTTTCCTTCCTTCCTTCCTTCCTTCCTTCCTTCCTTCCTTCCTTCCTTCCTTCCTTCCTTCCTTCCTTCCTTCCTTCCCTCCCTCCCTCCTTCCTTCCTTCCCTCCTTCCTTCCTTCCTTCTTCTTTCTTTCATTTTGGTTTTTCTTCACCTCCCACACAGCCTAAGAAGGCCCTCCTTCTTGTCACACTGACACACCTCCAGGGACCCTGACGGCTTTCTCCCATATGCTCATGAGCAGTTCTACTACCTCCCCACTGGACAAGGAGCCCCAAATAACATTCTATGGAGGTCCTCCTTCAAGGCCATCAATAGGATATGAGAGGTTGAAGGACACAAGGTAGATGTACCAGCTTCCCTGGGGCCAGGCTAAGAAAACCCTCCCTGAGGAGCTGCCGGAAGGAAGGCCTGCAGAGGTGGGCTGCGCTGACAACTGGAATCCCTGCAGCTGGGGCCGCAGAAGGAGCATGAGGAAGCCACAGCAGTCACGGGTCTCTGAGAAGTATGCACAGATCCACAGTGGCCTGGCGGTGGCATCTGGGTTCGCCCAGGGGCTCTCTGTACTCCTAGGCCCTCGGTACAATAGTGGGGCCATAAGCTGCTGCGAGCTTCACTCTGCTGCTTCTGGACCATTGGCCCTGGTGTAAGAGCCTGACCCCTCAGTAAGAGAGGGCATTCCCACATACGGTGGCTCTGTGGATCTTAACGTGGCCGTGTGCATCTTGCTGGCAGCTTTCCTTTTGTTAACTGACTTGCCCAAGGGCACATGGCTCTCAGTGTCAGAGGACCCAGGCCTCCAAATGGCCTATCCAGGCTCACACACTCTTCAGTCACACGCACATCATGCTACAGAGACAGGACTAACCTGGGGGCCTTGGCAAACATTATGCATGCTGTTTTTATGGAGGCCTGGGGCATGAACGTTACAATCCACGGCTCGGGGCTCTGTGGAGAGGCACTGTCTGTTCTCAGGGGCACTTCAGTGTGCTTTGTAGAAATCATGGAACCATAAAATGTCAGAGCCGGGGGCACCCTGGAGCTTGTCGGTCCCTTATTTTCAGGTGAGGACACTGCAGGGCATGGCTGCTGTGCAGGGTTTGAGGAGGGACAAACAGGATGATTTGGGAACCTAATTTACAGTGTCCCCCATGCTTCCCAGTACTCCCCAGACTGAGCACTTCAGGAGTCCCAGTAAAGGTAATAGCTCATATTTACGTGGCCTGGGCCTCACCTGTCTATGCCAAAGACTTAGGCCCCTGATAAGCCTCCTTCCTTACTTCCCTCTTCCTTCCCTCCCTCTGTTCCTCCCTTTCTCCTTCCTTCCCTCCTTCCTTACTTCCTCTTTCTTTCCTTCCCTCCGTTTGTCCCTCCCTCTCTCCTTCCTTCCTTGCTTTCTTCCTTCCTTCCTTCCTTCCCTCCTTCCTTTTCTTCCCTCCCTCACTTCCTTTCTTCCCTCCTTCCTTCCTTCCTTCCCTCCCTCATTCCTTCCTTCCTTCCTCCCTTCCCCCCTCCATTCCTTCCTTCCTTCCCTCTTTCCTTCTTTCCTTCCCTCCCTCTGTCCCTCCCTCCCTCTTTCCTTTTTCCCTTCCTTCCTTCTTTCCCTCCCTCCCTTCCTTCCTTCCCTCCTTCCTTCTTTCCTTCCTTCCTTCCTTCTTTCTTTCCTTCCCTCCCTCTGTCCCTCCCTCCCTCTTTCCTTTTTCCCTTCCTTCCTTCCTTCTTTCCCTCCCTCCCTTCCTTCCTTCCCTCCTTCCTTCTTTCCTTCCTTCCTTCCTTCCTTCCCTCCTTCCTTCTTTCCTTCACTCCTTCCTTCCTTCTTCTTTCTTTCATTTTGGTTTTTCTTCACCTCCCACACAGCCTAAGAAGTCCCTCCTTCTTGTCGCACTGATACACCTCCAGGGACCCTGAGGGCTTTCTCCCATATGCTCCTGAGCAGTTCTACTACCTCCCCACTGGACAAGGAGCCCCCTGTGTGGGATGAAAGGCTGGCATGTGGGGACAGGATCCAGGAAATATGACTTCCCTTTATGTTGTCACTTTGGGAACAGGGTCCTAGAGCAGAGGTTGCAATGGGAAAATTCTAGCAGCTTTTACTTACTGCCTTCTTTGACCCCAAGTGCCAGACACATACCTGGGGAAGGGACAAATTCTGAAACAGCCACCGTGTGGTCCTCAAGAATGCCCTCCCCTCCACACAGCCACGGTTTTGTTCCAGAATCACCCCTAACATAACTGCCTTCTTTTCTCCCCCAGGGTAAAGTCTTCCTATAAGTAGGCTCCAACAGGCCCACTTCAGCCTCCACTGGCCCCACCAGGCACAAGTGGCCCATGCTGGGGACACACACTCACACCCCGTGAATCCCCATGCAGACAGGCTGGCATCAGGGTCTCCCACGCTGACTCCCATGCACCCCATTCTTGGAAACAATCAGGCTGTGAACTGTGATGGTGACTTTCCCTGAGCAAGACCAGCAGATTTTGAGGCCAGCTCTGTTTCCCATGTCCCTCCTCCAAGACACACATTCCTAGTCCAAAATAAAACTGCCCAATGTGAGTCCGTGGACCCACCTACGTCACTCTGAGGTTTCTCTCTGTATGGTGACATGCAGGCATCTATGGGAGGTACTGTTGTTTAATAAGCAAGTGAAGAACAGTGTGTAAAATGTGCTACTTTCCATGTGAAAGACAGGAGGAATCTATATAGTATGTAGTTGTGTGTGTGTACATTTACCTATATTTTCAAAAATAGACCAGATAAACCAAAAGCTGATTAAAATTGTTACCGACAGAACTGAGGAGGGGGTAGGGATGGAAGGTACTCCTCCCTGAATTGACCTTGTTTTTTTAATTTTTGACTTTGGAATTTGGTAAATGTTTTACATAACCTTAAAATTTTAAATCTAACAGAAAAAAATGCAGTCACTAAAGATGAAAAACAAACTGAAACAAGTTTATTCAACTCTGCTTCAGGTTGCTGGCATAACTACAAGAGAAGAGTTATTTCAGTTCACTTAAAAGACATTACTTTCACTGCATAGCTCACTAGGAATACAGCCTAATGAAGAACTGCAGAGAAATTTTAAACCGTATTCACCAGTCTTGTTGTTAGTGGTAATGTTGTTATTATTCTGAAACTTTTTATGTATGTTGTAATATAAAGCAAATAAGTAATTGAATAAATGGCATTACAATCCAAGATTTTAGTAGAAGAGAAACAAAGAAGTTAAGACAAAAATCTTTACCTTTTAAATCTTTAAAAGCTAGGTCCTCTGATTCTCCAGCCTATGTTTTTTCCAGGATACCATATGACTTAAAAGAGGAGGAAATGCTATTTTTAAAAAACATGGATTATCATTTGTATTCGTTTCCTAGGGCTATGTATTAGTCCGTCCTCACATTGCTATAAAGAAATACCTAGACTGGGTAATTTATAAAGAAAAGGGGCTTAATTGGCTTATGGTTCCGCAGGCTGTACAGGAAGCATGATACTGACTTCTGCTTCATTTCTGGGGAGGCCTCAGGAAACTTTCAATCATAGTGGAAGGCAACAGGGGATCGAGGAGCTTCACATGACCATAGCAAAGGGAAGAGGGAAAAGCAGAAGGTCCTACACACTTTTAAACAAGATCTTACAAGAACTCACTCACTATCATGAGAACAGCTCCAAGGGCATGGTGCTAAAACCACTCATGAAGGACCATCCTCATGATCCAATCACCTCCCACCAGGCCCCACCTCCAACATTGGGGATAACAATTCTACATGAGATTTGGGTGGGGACACAGATCCAAACCATGTCAGCCTGCTATAGCAAAGTACCTTGAACTAGGTAGCTTAAGACAACAGAAATGTAAAATATAATTCATAGTTCTGGATACCGGAAGTCCAAATCAAGGTATTTGCCGGTTCCCTCCTGGGAGCTCAGAAAGAGAATCTGTTCCACGCTTCCTACCCAGCCTCTGGTGGTTGCTGCACTTCTTGGCATTCCTTGGCTTCTGCAGCACAAATCCAGCCTCTACATTGTGTGTCTCTGTCTCTGTGTCTCCTCTTCTCTTCTTTTTTTTTTTTTTTTTTTTTTTTTTGAGACGGAGTCTGGCTCTGTTGCCCAGGCTGGAGTGCAGTGGCCGGATCTCAGCTCACTGCAAGCCCCTTAAAAGAGCATACATCACAATGTATTAGGGACCCATCCTACTTCAGTGTGACTTTATCTTTATTTAACTAATTATATCTACAATTCAGTTCACATTCTAAGGTTCTGGGAAGGACATGGATTGGAGAGGGCATTATTAAACCCAGTCCATCACTTTTCTTTTTTTTTCTTTTGCATTCTGAAACAAGTGGCACTTTTATTTTTGGGGAGAGTTTCACCTGTTCCAAGTTCATTTTAGGTTCAGACATAAAGTCTAAGAAGGAAATTAATTATAGGCAATAATAGTTAATAACAACATTTGCTTAGCTAAATTTACAATGTTTCCAGACTCTGCAATGACTGCTTTCCATGAATGTTCTGGTTGAATCCTCACAGCGGAACAATTGTTATCCCCAATTTCAGTAGAGTCTGTTGAGGCTCAGGGAGATTAATTTCCTGAAGTCAAACAACTAGGATGCAAGAAGCAGGAGCCTGGAAGAAAGAAAGAAAGCAGTCAAGCTCTGGAGCCAGGATACAAACACTTGTGTGATTCTGTACGCCTTCCACAAACCAGACCTCTCATCATCGTTTGGAGAAAGCTTTCCCATCATCTTGACTCTAGCTCTGGTTTGTCTTTCAGATCACAGAGGGAAAGGGAAGGGAAGGGAAGGGAAGGGAAGGGGAGGTGAGGGGGGGGAGGGGGGAGGGGAGGGGAGGGGAGGGGAGGGGAGGGGGGAGGGGAGGGGAGGGGGGAGGAGAGGGGAGGGGGGAGGGGAGGGGAGGGGGGAGGGGAGGGGAGGGGGGAGGAGAGGGGGGGAGGGGAGGGGAGGGGGGAGGGGAGGGGAGGGGAGGGGAGGGGAGGGGAGGGAATTAACATGAGAAATGAATGTATTCATGAAGTCACATCTCTTGGATGATACTATCAATGCCAATATATAGTAAGCAATACATTAGTTTCACTGGGCCTGACTCCTGGCTTCCTGATCTCTTATACATTACTGGCATTACAAGACTGATTGACAACCAGATTTTTAAAAAAAGAGCTCTGGGTCAGGCGCGGTGGCTCACGCCTGTAATCCCAGCACTTTGGGAGGCTAAGGCGGGCGGATCACAAAGTGAGGAGATCGAGGCTAGCCTGACCAACATGGCAAAACCTCATCTCTACTAAAAATACAAAAATTATATAGGCATGGGGGTGCACGTGCCTGTAATCTCAGCTACTCAGGAGGCTGAGGCAGGAGAATCGCTTGAACCCGGGAGGCAGAGGTTGCAGTGAGCCGAGATTGTGCCACTGCACTCCAGCCTGGGCGACAGAGCAAGACTCCATCTCAAAAAAAAAAAAAAAAAAGCTCAGTCTCCCGATTTCAATCTCTGCTCCTCCTGCCTTTATATATTTATCCTCTTTAGTATCTGGCTTTCTTCCCTACTAGAACTTAAGGTCTATGAAGGCAGGGATTCTTCTTTGTGTGCTATATCCCAAGGTTCTAGCTATGTCCCAAGGTTCTAGGACACTCTCTAGTACATGGTAAGTACTCAGTACATATTTTCGAATGGAAGTTTGCTATCTATGTTGAAATCAATTCACTCTTTGTACTTAAATAAACTTAAGTAAAACTTTTATTTTTGAAGGAAACTTGATGTTATTACCACAAATGGAAAGCAGTATCTCATGTAGCATAAATAGAATTCACAAAAATAAATACAATAAAACCAAACACTTTAACTGTTAACAATGAAAGTATAAACTGAAATATACAAGTATATCTGAAAAGATGTTAAACCACACTCACAGTAAGAGAAATGTAGATTTCAACCCAGATTGGAGATACCATTCTTCATCAGATGAGCAAAGATCAAAAGCTCAGGTTCTTGGCACGTCGGCATGAGGGTGGAAATCAGGAGAGCTGGTTGATTGCTGGTGGGCTTATGAGCATTCACCCTTATGTCCAGGCACTGCCAGGGAACTGTTGGCTGTGGGCCTGCCTAGATATGTGCCATTGGTGAAATGTCAAGGTTTTATCCTGCCGACAGCATCACTGGCTGTGATCTCATGGGTAACAACAGGTTAGTAATTCAATTTGGCCCACATTTCCTGAGGGCCAACTGAGTGCTGAGCTTCTAGGGACTGGGGCAGAGGTCGGGGGGAGATGGCCTTTGAAATACTTTGGGATCTATTTGGACATGGGCATGGAAAGCCTGCTAACCTACCACAGAGTGACAAGGTGTATTGCCAAGAAGGAAACAAAGCTGCTCAGAAAGATGTGGAGCTGAGGGGATTGGGGCCAATGGGCCTTCCCTGCCCCTGCCCACCAGTGAGTCTTCCAGTCTGCCTTGGATGGGTGGATGCTTGTTGCCCTCTCCCTCTGGGTTCCATCCAGTTGGTACCTGCACCCAACTGTTCTCAGTCTTCTGCAAGGGCATGCCTGGTCCTTTCCAGATCCATAGAGTGGAGTATCTACATGGCAGCACTGCTTTCTCCACTGACCACACCTCAAGGGACGTCACTCTCCTTGTTATATTGAAAGATCCCCTTCCTCCCAGGTGCAAGGCAGGGCAGTGGTAGGGGAGGGAAGGCCCTAACCCTGTCACATGTGTAATTTGGTAACTTCAAGACCACCTGCAAATTCTCAAATCTTTGTGCCAAGTAAAAGGGTGTTGAAACTGGGCCGAAAGAAGCATGCTGGAGCTGACCATTCTGGTGCCAGGTTCTTTCTGCCCCCTAGGCCCCAGTCCTGCTCTCTCCATCCCATGGCAGCACACCGTGCCACACCTGCTCCTTCAAAACACATGCCATGGGACACCCTGGTGAGGACAGATGGAGTAAGAGAATGGGTATCTCAAAGACCCCTGCCATTCTGCTCTCAGTGGAGAGAGCCATGTAGCCTGACAATATTGTCATCCAGTCAGCCCATCAGAGTAAGATGAGGAGAGTCCCTGGGTTGCCTGAATGGATTGAAAACAGCTTATAGTTGCTCATAGCCAAGTTATGAGGATTCAGGGAAACGTGTGCTGTAAGCAACATAGGAGACAAATGATGCGGGGAAGAGAGGGGATTTATGCCTTTGATTGGGATTGTCTGACATGGGCTTAGACATGGGGAGAAAAGGTATTTTGGTCTTTCCGGGTTGAATAGGTGGCCAGGAATGCTTCGTGGGAGCTTAAGTAGGAGCATGGTCTGACTACATTAGGGGAGGGGCCCATGGAGGCTTGGGCTACTTGGATTAAGGAGTGTCCACTGGATTATCTGTTCAATTCTATATGGGGCTGATTTTGTGCTGCAATTTCTTAGGCAAGATGAACAGCCTCCTGAAAGCAGCTTCAGACCAGTGAGAAAATGATCACTTTTTTCTCTACTTTCATTGCATAAGCAAATTAAGGCTATAAATGTTTTTGTTTTGTGGGGAAGTTATAGTAGGAATTGAAGCCATAAAAGATTATATTATTTCCAAATTTAGAAAAAAAGATTTGATTTTTAAAAATCATTATTTCAGACAAGGGTAAAGGAGTGGGAATGATGAGAGTTGCTTTTATTTCTTATATAATTGTCCAAACAGTTTGGGCCAAAAGCTTTTGAATGTGTGCTAATTACATGGTGAGGAGTTTGGGATCTTGGGGACTTTTAACGGGGCGTATGGTTGGGCCAGTTTCTATTCCAAAACTTCTTCCTGTGCCTTACAAATGTTTTTGGCATGCAAATTTTTTTTTTTTTTTTTTTTTTTTTTTTTTTGGTTTTGAGATGGGATCTTGCTATATTGCCTAGGCTGTAGTGCAATGGTGCAATCACAGCTTCCTGCAGCCTCAACCTCCCAGGCACAATCAATCCTCCCACCTCAGCTTCCTGAATAACTAGGACTACAGGCATGTGCTGCCACACCTGGTTTTTGGGTTTTTTTTGTTTTTTTTTTTTTTTGGTAGAGACGGGGTCTCCCTCTGTTGCCCAGGCTGGTCCAGAACTCCTGGGCTCAAGCGATCCTCCCACCTCTGCCTCTCAAAATGCCAGGATTATAGGCATGAGCCACTGCGCCCAGCTGACATGCAAAACTGTGAGTACATATTTGCCTCTAACAATCCCTCTAATGCAAGGTACTACAAATTAATGTTATAATATAGTAACAGTTACTTGTTGTGTATTAATATTTTACAGTTGACAAAATGTCCCCTCAATTTCTTTCTTGCAACAATTCTATAAGTCTAGCATGTTTTCATCATCTTGACTATATGAGGAAGCTGTCTCACTAAGACTGGACCAGAGCCACACAGCCAGTAAGAAGTGAAATCAAGACAAAAGTCCCTATTTTTTTTAACCTTACACGCTATCTTTAGGTTAGATAATGCATAGCAGTTCAAAAATTAACATGCAGAGAATGAACTTGCATCCCCAAACCAAAGCTATACAGCTAATAATAAGTAGGGGAACTTTGATAAAAATACCCCATCATTTTTATGGCTTTCAGCAATCTCAGCCCTGAAGCTACAGGAGATAAGGGTCTCTTTCAGGACATACATTTCAAATCACTTATATAAGGCTTAAGCTGAAAATTTGAATCCCTGAGCTCATCCTTTTCTCTCTCCATGTTGTCCAACGACATTAAGAGCAACCAGCCAATCTCATCCTCATTAATTTAACAAAAATGTTCTAAGATATCAAATACATGGGCACTCATAGTCTTATGTCTTACAAATATTTGATTAAACATTTTCAATAGTGATATTCTACCTATCTCCATCATCACATAATGCCATAAACTATCAGTGTTTTCTTTGCTACTGGAAATAGAGTCATTAGTGATCAGATTAGAGAACCAATTCCAGAAGCCCCAGAACCAATTCAGAAACTCAACCTTAAGACTATTTCCCTAGAACCACTCTCTGTAGTAAAATCTGTATTAGTCAAAGTTCTTCAGCGAAACAGAGCAAGTGGAGTGGGTGTGCATATGTGTAGAAATAAAGATATTTATTTTAAGGAATTGGCTCACATGACTGTGGGGGCTGGCAAGTCCAAAATTTTCAGACTGGGATCCAGGGCAGAGTCAATGTTGCAATTTCCAGTCTGAAGGCAGAATTCTTTCTTCTCTTTAGCTATACAATTACCCTCTAAGCATTGCTTGACCTGCCTCTTACAAATTTCGATGTGCTGCTTTCTCATTATCACTCAGTTCAAAATGTTTTTGAACTCCTTTTGTGATTTATTTTGACTCATGTAACTGTATATTTCAAAGAATATTTTGGTGAGAATTATAAAACATTCTATTTTTACATAGCAGCCATGTGTCTGTAACACAGAACCCTATAAGTAATGTAGTCTTGGAATGCAATGTGATTGCATGCCAATTCGGAAATGAATGCACCACCGATTCTCGATTGCTTGTCACCCACACCCCACCCCACAGAAACTGAAGGTTGCAGGAAATGTTCTTCCCATAATTCTTTATCAGCTACATCAGTGTCAAGGCAGTTTAGGTCTACAGTTACAAATCTGGTTAGACTGTATGCACAATTAAGGTGTCTAAAGAGATAAAGTTTAGGGAAACTGCCTGTGTTCCAGTATAATTTTCCCAAAGAAGAAACCTTTGTAGTGTCACTGAGGACATTTACATAACAGGGCATAAATTAAGTATTTTATGAATAGATAATGCTGAACACTCTAGGAAAAATTGAGTCAGCACTGAGTGATTTTCAGTTTTGTAAAATTTCGTGAGTGAATTCTCAAGAGGGTATTCTTTGGGAAGGCTGGCAGGGATCCCTCTGGAACAGAAAGGAGGTTGTGGCATGGAAAGTCAAGGGCATTTGATGACTCTACATACTGTCATCAGGAGAAAAGATGAACCATTAGGATTATGAAAGTGTGAAAAATGTGAGAGTCTTTTTTTCTACAAAAAAGAAAATGAATCTGTAGTCATATGTGTTTAATACCAAAGCTATGTGGCATATATGTTCATTTTCTACTGTATACTTCAGCTTTTTATGGCAAAGAAAGATTTATGCCTACTAATGGTTTAACATATGTGGAGAAAATATGGTATTTTCAATCTATGATGTTGGTATAATTAGCTATCCATTTGGACAATAAAGCCAGATTCCTAAAGCATCATATTCTCTAAATCTCTAGAAAGATTAAAGACCTAAAAGTGACTGGAAAAATACCTTAAAGCCAATATGTAAGAAAAAATGATATAGAGTATATTGGTTTGTATTCATACTGGAAAAAGAACTAAAAGATACACACATGTGTATATATGTATAAAATGTAAGCATATAGAGCAGTATGGAAAAATATCTGTACAACGAAACAGACCATAAACAAAGTTATTTTATAAAATTGATTATTTCAATAAGAACATAAATCTCTTTAGAGAAATTTTCAAAGAATGCAGGATAAGGACACTCAAAAAAACTCACCACAGTCACAATGAAAATGGAAATGTGTATACTGTGTATATTCATTTCTGAGTCTAAAAATATCATATTCCTATGGGAGAATATTTGGAAACCTAAGAAAACTGTAAAGAATAAAATCGCTTATACTCTCACCACCTAGAGATTTTAATCACTAATGTTTTAGTAGGTTTCCTTCTTGTCTGTTTATATGCTGTATATAGGATCTTTTTCAAATTTTTAATATAAACAACACTAAGTATGTTTGTACGTAAAAAGATAAATATTTAAAAATCTAAGAGTTATAAACTGGCAAGGGGATATGTAAGTTTTTTAAATATTGGCCATTAATGTCAGCCAGACAGCATATTTTTGTTCTTCAGCTCTTTTGTTTTGGCTGGGGCTACCTGAATCCTCCTTCCAGTTGTCCAACATCACCCAACTGCATTACCCCATTTAGTCCAGAGGTGATAGGCTCAGGTTAGCACCTTGAACTGGTGGATCTTGCAGCACTCCCCCTGACGACCAGAAACAGAGCACTAGACCTAAGTCCAACTGCCCTTGCTGCTCTTGACCTTACTTCTCGGGAAGACCAGGAATGGAGGCCAGCTAGACCCACTGAAATCCATGGTGGTTAGCAGGAAAGCTGTGGCCATTTGTTCATAAGCCAGGTTGTGGCTCTGAGAGGGGCAAAAGGGGCTTAGGAGTTACCAAGGACCACATATGATAGGAGGTTTCACCAGACACCTTCTGGAGAGAGATGGTTATGAAATTAATTCATCAGACTTTGCCAGGAGATAATAAATTCCTTAGCAAGGAGCATCTTTTGAATAGGAGAATTGGCACATGACTGCTGGGTAGGCTAATACCACTAATTCTGAAAACCAAAGGGGTCTTCAGGAAGGACTGCCCAGGGAGAGAGGTTTTTAGATCTGGCTGGACATTACCAGTGAGATGCTTCAGACGTGAAATACAGCAAATATGGAAAAGCTTACCTGAGTCACATCCTAGGCACGTTTGTATAACCAGGGCTAACAATGCTTTCAAATTGTGACTGAAAACTGAAAGATATTTCAGAACACAGAAAAGCATGAGATGGACTAAACAGGCCAAATTTCTAATATCTTACCAGAAAAAGAAATATTTCCCCGTGTGATGCTAGAAATATAAGCCAGGAGGGAAAGAAGGACCAGAAAACGGAGAAAAGACAAAATAGATGAGAAAAGAAAAACAAACAAAACAGACAAAGTCAAAAAGAAATCTAGTCATTAGGTTCTCAGCAGATTTTATTGGTTTCATGATGGCCAACATTAAAAGAAAAACTTCAGCCAAATTAAATTTAATGGAGTTTCACTGAGCAAGGAGGATCCGCAAATCCGGCAGCCTCCCGAGCCAGAGTAGGCTCAGAGACTCCAGTGCGGCCATGTGGTGGAAGAAGATTTATGGACAGAAAAAGGAAAGTGACAGTACAGGAAATGGAAGTGAGGTACAGAAACAGCCAGATTGGTTACAGCTTGGCTTGTGCCTTATTTGCACACGGTTTGAACAGCTGGCCACCTTTGATTGGCCAAGACTTGGTGGCTGGCACAAGAGGAGGCTACAGTCTGTTTACAACTACATTTAGGTTGTAGTTCACGCTGTACAGAGAAACCTGTAGGCCGAACTTAAAATATGTAAGGAGGCAGTATTAAGTTATTAAACTTGATTTAACATCAAAGATGGTACAGGAGTAAACGGTGCAGTGTTTCAGCCCAACAAGGGTGTGAACTCTTTTTAAAGCTTGTAAAATCTCAGTCTTTCTCTACAATTCAACTTCTTTCTTATCTTAGCATCCTTACAGTAAGGAGCAGTAAAGGAAACAAGAGTACATAAAAACTTCAACACAAACAAGATAAAAAATTTCAGAAAGAACTACACCCTAAATCACGACAGAACAAAGTGAAAGGGATTTCAGGATATTAGGCTGCATGAATCCCAGTTAAAGACACAAAACGGCATTAGAAAGACAATCTTCCTAGGCCCTACACAAGGAATCAAAAAGGGATGAAGAGAATATATCACAACTAGCTTTAAAGCACTCACTGATCTTGGATGTAATGTGGGGATCCTATATTCCTATATGACTCTCTCTGCTTCCATCTTAGTATATTTACCCCTCAGCATCCTATGGAACTGATTATATGGGGTAGATTTTATTCCTTCCACCCAGGAAAGTCTGGAATCCCTTAGAGAAGGGTGCTCAAGTGCCATGAGCCATGAAGACACTGAAGAATCTGTAGGCACATCTGAATGTTAGAGCATGCATGGGAAGAGACTGCCCAGCCCATGGGCTCGGGTGGCCCTTAGGCTTCCAAATTCCAACATGATTCACACCATCCATAAGACAAGACCCTCCAGGACCTGCTGTTTATGTTTTGCCTCAAACAGAAAAGACTGCAGCACCACTCTCTAACATCCTGAATCTATAGACATAATGACACCAGGAACAATGACGCTGGTTTCATTCGCATCTCTAGAAGGTCGATTCACCCATGGACCCCTGTTTTGAGATAGATATTGTGGGCAAAAACTCCAGGGACTACACCCATGTGCAGCTTAAAAGAAAAAGCTATTTCAGTGTCTGAAGTTGTCCGTGGCAGCAGCTCCCCACAATACCTGTGTGATGCTATAAAACAGTAGTCAGGAAATGCAAGAAGCATTACAGCCAGCCTCTGAAGGTCACACCACCTGACAAGTCCCCACTTGGGGTGGAATGTGTGTCCGTGCTGACGATAGGTCATATGACTTTGTGGCAGTCAAGATGAGTCATTTACCAGTCCTGCTGTTGTGTGACAAAGCTAGACTGTCTAAGAGGTCCTGCATCCCACAGAGGGTAATCCTCTGCTCAAGGGGCAGAAAATCTCCTTGTGGTCACCATGGACTCAACTCCAAGATAGATGAGGCTAGAGAATCGGTGTCAATTGTATTGAACAGATAGCAGACCCACCCCAAAGAAAATTAAGAAGAGAATATACTTTCAAAAGGATGACATCTCTGATGCGTCTCAGGACACACCAGACCTAAGGAGAGTTCATGAGGAAGGAGGCTGCAGCCACAGTTTATGGCTGTGTGACCTGAGTAACCTACCCACGCTTTTATATTCTTATCTGAAAAACTCAAGGTAAAGATGGTATACTCGGAATTGTTTTAAGGACTGAATGAGGCAATTCTTGGAAAACATGTAGCAAAGATTCTGGCATATAACAAGTGCTTAATAAGTGTTAACTATTATTATTAGACCCTTGATATAAAGAGAGGGGTAATATTGGAGTGTTTCGGTTAAGACTGTTTGTTTCTCAGCCACTCCAAAGAGGGACTTTGGACAGGGGAAGAAACTGTGCAGGGACTCCCAAGGTTTTACGAGAGTTGGATGAAGAAGGAGAGCAGGGAGAGGATCATTAGTGAAAGTGACCAAGAAAGGACACACCCTGGGGACGCAGACTGGGCATCTGACTGGGCCCAGGAGCAGAGCAGCTCCAGGGAGGAGGAAGAAGTCTTAGCATATGTGTGATAAGGCAAAGTGTCAGTCATCTGTTGCTGTGAAATTAACCAAATTTGGCAGCTTAACAGACAATAAACATCTTTTATCTCCCACAGTTTCTGTGCATCAGAAATTGAAAGGCAGTTTAGCTAGGTGGTTCTGGCCTGGGGTCTCTCATGAGGTGGTAATAAAGACATCAGATGGTGCTGCAGTTATCTGAAGGTTTGACTGGGGCTGGAGGATCAGCTTCTACAGTGGCTCATGCAGGTGACTGGCCAACCAATCCCGGCTGTTCACTGGAGGCCTCAGCTCCTTACCACCCGGACCTCTCCCTAGGACTGCTTGAATGTCCTCATCATGTGGCAGATGTCTCCTCCCAAAGTGAGCAATCCTAAGATGGCATAGCAGAAATCTCAATATATTTTATAATGTAGCCTAAGTAATCACGCAGTCTCATTTTTTCAGGATTCTGTCAGTGACGTGGCCAGCCATGACTTAGTGTGGAGGGGACTACATACAGGCAGGATTACCAGGAGGGAGGGACTGGCGGGGCCCGGCTTGGAAGCTGGTTACCAAGACGGAGGTCTAGGAGGGGAAGAGCGAGAGTCCACAGGAGCACAGTGCTTCTGGGGTGGGAGAAGAGGGAACACAGATCTTCCCCAGCTCCTGCCTGACCTCCTAGGGAGAAGGGGGAAGGTGGTGGTGACTGCACATGGCAGGTGGAGGGCTTTGACTTTGTCCTTGTGGTCCAGTGGAGGCCAGAGGCAGGAGCCCTGTGATGGACCCTGTCCAGACCAGCAGGGTGAGGAGGGAAAATGGTCCCAGCAGTGCTGCTCCTGCAGAACAGAGAGAGGTGGCTCTGCCCCTGGAGTGAGGCATCTGGCCTAAGGAATTAGGAGCAGCATTGTGACAGGGAGGCAGAGATCAAGCCTACCTGGAGTGTGATGCTGTGCTGCTCTGGCCTAAGGTGTGCAGCATCTCCAAGGACACTGCTCAGCTCCCTCAGTATGAGGGCAGCTGCACCATGCTCAAGCTGGAGAGCCCCAGGAAGGGCCAAATTTCAGAAGTGACCCAAGACAGTTGCCTTCCCACTGTCATCACTGCCCAGACTCCACTCAGACAATCTCGGGAGATTCCTTTGGAGCTCAGGTGCTTCCTTGTCTTCCCACTTATTTAGGGATTTCTACCCAGAGGGTCAGAAATTAGCAGAAAGCCCAGCTTCACTGCAACAAGGGGAAATAGGAATTTTGCTATTTTCTGATCATGGACAACTGGAGTCAGTTGTCTGATGCCAGGAAAAATTCATCTGCTAAATCTCTACATATATATGATTTGATTTTTTCAGTTTTCTTTATTTCAAAGGATGTTTGTTTGGGTTATATTTGTACACTCTTCCCCTAAGACACATAGAACACTGCACAACTATGAACTTAAGTAGGCATTTCATATTCCACTTTTACGGTAACCCCTTGCAGGGAAAGAGTCAGTGCAGCAAATCTGTTTTGCTCAATTCTAGCTTATCTCTGAGGATGTCTGGAACCAGGCTCTAAGAACTAAACCTTGGAATGTTCACAAATGATGTCATTCTGTGCCCAGCACATTGGGGCAGGATGTACCAAACCATCAACATCATTTAAAGCAAACACGAACCTCTATGATGTACGCCTGGTGCCTGGTTTGAAGCACACAGCATGAGTGCTTGCATAGCAGGTATGCACCAGAAATGTGCCTGAATTCTCTGCTGTTCAAAGCTGGGAAGAAAAATGTGTCTGTGTAACCTATGCAGAAGGATGAAAGCCTGTTCCTGAGTGTTTTAGCCTTCACCTGTACATATATATATATATATATATATATATATATATATATATATATATATTTTCTGTTCTGGCACTGTATTTTTTGCAATAAACCTTAGCGGTGAGTATAATTTGATGCCAAGTTATGTAGGTTCTTCTAGTGAATTACTGAACCAGGGAGTAGTTATAGGCCCCCAGAACCTGCCTAATTTTAAAAGTAAAATTTTTAATTACTTGGAGTGAAGTTCAATCCTAGATACTATCTATGAACAACAACCTCAAATATCTCATTACAGCTTTGCTGCTTTTAAGAGTAAATAATCTTAGAAACTTTTAACTCCCAGAGCCTATTAATTCCCCTCTCCACTCCTATACTTCTTAATAACAATCACATATATACTGATAGGAATCACTGGTTATTCTGAAGACATGTAAGCAGTAAGGAACCCAATTCCACCTTCTCCCACAGTAACAAAATAAAGGAGGAAGCAAAGATACATAGGAGCAAAATTTTCGTGCACTATCAAGAATAAATTGAGGCTGGGTGTGGTGGCTCACACCTGTAATCCCAGCACTTTGGGAGGCTCAGGCAGGCAGATCACTTGAGGTCAGGAGTTCAAGACCAGCCTGGCCAACATGGTGAAACCCTGTCTCTACCAAAAAATACAAAAATTAGCCAAGCATGGTGGCACGCACCTGTAGTCCCAGCTACTTGCCCAGCTGAGGTGGGAGAATCGCTTGAACCCAGAAGCGGAGGCTTCAGTGAGCCAAGATCATGCCACTGCACTCCAGTCGAGACCCTGTCTCAAAAATTTTTTTAAAAAGGAAAAATTGATATTAATTTCATCTAGATTGTTATAAATTATGTTAGTTGTAACCCCCAGGGCAAACACTAAGAAAATAACTAAAAACATGTAATAAAAGAAATGAGAAGGGAATCTAAATGGTACTATAAAAAATATCTTTCTGTGCACACTGACAGACAACACCAAAAAAAGAAATAAAATATATTTTTAGTACAAAAGAAGGGAAAACAGAGGAATTGAGGAACAAAAAACATGTAAGACATTTAGAAAACAAAAATAAAATGTAGAAGTAATGATCAGTTATCGCGTTAAATAAAAATAGATTAAACTCTTCATTTAAAAACCAGATGTTGGCAGAATGGGTGAACATTTCCCAATTATACACTAGCTACAAGATACTCATTTTGGTTTCAAGTCACAAATAGGTTGAAAATGAGAGGACAAAAAAAGATATTCCATGAAAATAGTAACCCAAAGAGAGCTGGAGTGGCTACTAATGTCAGACAAAATAGACTTTAAGACAAGAATTGTTACAAGAGGCAAGGAAGGCTGTATATAATGATAAAAGGGTCACTTTATTAAGATATATAACAGTTATATGCACTCAATAACAGTCTCAAAATATATGAAGCAAAAACAGAATTGAAGTGAGAAATAGACAGTTAAATAATAAAATTGAAAAATTCAACACCTTCCTCTCAATAATGGATAGAACAACTAATCATGGCCAGGAGCAGTGGCTCACGCTTGTAGTCTCAGCACTTTGGGAGGCTGAGGTGGGTGGATCACTTACGGTCAGGAGTTCGAGACCAGCCTGGCCAACATGATGAAACCCTGTCTCAACTAAAAATACAGAAATTAACCAGGTGTGGTGGCGAGTGCCCGTAATCCCAGCTACTCGGGAGGCTGAGGCAAGAGAATCGCTTGAATCCAGGAGGCAGAGGCTGCAGTGAGCCGAGATTGCACCACTGCACTCCAGCCTGGGTGACAGAGTGAGACTCCATTTAAAAAAAAAAAAAATGAACAACTAAGCAAATGATAAACAAGGAAACAGAAGACTTGAACAACACTTTAAACCTACTAAATCTAACAAACATATATACAGCATTTCACCAAACAACAGCAAAACATAATTTTCAAGTGCTGTTGGAACAGCTTCCAGGATGACCATAGGTTAATCCACAAATGAAGCCTCAGTAAGTATAAAACAAGTGAAGGCATACAAAGTATCTTCTTTGACACAATGGAATAAACTTAGAAATCAATAACAGAAGGAAATTTAGAAAATTCAGAAATTTGGGGAAATTAAATGGCACACGCTTAAATAACTAATGGATCAAAAAGAAATAACAAGAGAAAATGGAAAATATTTAGAGAAAAACAGAACATACCCAAACCTATGAGATGCAGCAAAGGCAGTAGGTAGAGAGAAATATATGGCTGTAGGTGCCCACATTGAAAAGAAAAAAGATTTAAATCAATTGAACTTCAACCTTAAGGAACTAGAAAAAGGAAAGCAATTAAACCCAAAGAGCAGAAGGAGAAAAAATAACAAAGATTGGAGCAAAGATAAATGAAATGGAAGACAGAAAAATGACAGAAAGAATCAACAAAACCAAAATTTTATTCTTAGAAAAGATTGATAAAATAAGCAAATTTGGCTGGCAAAATATGGTGGCTCACACCTGCATTCCCAGAACTTTGGGAGGCTGAGGTGGGAGGATTGCTTGAGGCCAGGAGTTTGACACCAGACTGGGCAACATAGTGAGACCCCATCCCTACTTTAAAAAATGAAGACAAACATTTAGCTAGACTGATTAAAAGAAGAGAGTGGAAAAAAAATCAAGAATTAAAGTGGAGACTTTACTACCATCCTAACAGAAATCAAAAGAATTACAAGAGAGTGCTATGAACAACTGCATGCCAACAAAATAGATGACATAGATGAAATTGACAAATTCCTAGAAACGCACAAAACTAGTCAAACTGACTGAAGAAAAAAAAAATAAGCAATCTGAATACCACAGATGAAGAGACTGAATTGGTAATTTAAGAAATCTTCCAACTAAGAAAAGCCCAAGACCAGACTGCTTGATAACAGATTTCTACCAAACATTTATAGAGGAATTGATGCCAATCCATCTCAAATTCTTCCAAAATTCGGAAGAGTAGAGACCATTTCTTCATTCTATGAAGCAAGTATTTCCCTGATACCAAAGCCAGACAAAGACATCACAAAGATGAAAACTAGCAACCAATATCCCTTATGAATACAGAGGCAAAAATCCTCAATAAAATGCAAATAATCTGAATCCGGCAGCATATTAAAAAAGTATATATGAGATACATCGCATGAGTGCAAGAATGAGTCAATATGTGAAAATCAGTCAATATAATACATCGTTTTAATAGAATGAAGAAAAACCTCCACATGATCATCCCAACTCAATAGATGCAGAAAAAAAGCATTTGACGAAATCCATCATGTTTTCATAATAAAAACAAAACAAAATACTCAACAAACTAGGGAACTTTCTCAACCTAACAAAGGGAAGCCATGAAACACCCACAGCTAACATCATACTTAATGGTGAATACCTGAAAGCTTTCACCCTAATATCAGGAACATGACATGGATGTCTGCTCTCATTACTGTTATTTAACATTGTGTTGGAATGTCTAGCCAGGACCATTAGGCAAGGAAAAAAATAAAAGGCACCCAATTTGTAAAGAGAGAAGTAAAACTATCACTATTTGCAGATGATGCCATCTTTTTGTTTGTTTGTTTGTTTTGTTTTGTTTTGTTTTGTTGAGACAGAGTCTCATTCTATTGCCCAAGCTGGAGTGCAGTTGCAGTGGTGCAGTCACAGCTCAGTATAACCTCAAACTCCTGGGCTCAAGTGATCCTCCTGCCTCAACCTCCCCAGTAGCTAGGACTACAGGTACATATCACCTTCCCCAGCTAATTTTTAATTTTTTGTAGCAATGGGGTCTTGCCATGTTGCCCCAGCTTGATGTAATATTATATATACGAAATATTAAAGAATTAGTCACTAAACTATTAGAGCTAATAAATAAATTCAGCAAAGTGGCAGGTTACAAAATTGATATACAAAATCAACTGTATTTTATATACCATTCCAAAAATGAAATTTAAGAAAACAATTCAATTAATAAATGGCCACAATCACTTCATGTCTACTAAAATGGCCACAATTTTTTAAAAAGGGTGAGGGGAGATAACAGGTATTAGTGAGGCTGTGGAGAAATGGGAATCCTAATACATTGCTTACAGGAATGTAAAATGGTGCAGTCACTGTGGAGAAGAGTTTGGTAGTTCTTCAAAAAATTAAATATGGAATTACTTTATTACCTAGTAATTCCACTCCTTGGTGTAAAACCCAAAGGAATTGAAAACATGTGTTTAAATGTGAACTTGTACACAAATGTTCATAAGCAGTATTGTTGATTATAGTCAAAAAGTAGAAATAACCCAAATAATTGTTAACTAATGAGTAAATGTACAAAATATGGCATATCTACACAGTGGAATATTATTCAGTCATACAAAATGGAGTATTATTCAATACGTCAGTCACAATGAAGTACTAACACATGTCACAACATGAATGAACTTTGAAAACATTGTGCTAAGTGGAGAAGCCTGACACAAAATGCCATGTGTTATATGATCCCATTTATATTAAATGTGAGAATCTGGACAATCCCACATTGTCTGTCCTTCAGGTTTAGCTAAAGGAAGACCAAATGGGAGCACTGAGAATTAATTATTTACTTTTCATATTCAAAACAGGAAAAGACTTTTCTTTGGCCAGAGTCCCAAGTTACAAATAAGAAATCACCACTAATTAGTGGTAACTTAAAATTAGCACAGGTGCTCTGAAAATCAGCCAACCAGTGACAGCCTCCCTCCAGTAGCCAAGCTCGTGAACACTGGCAAATCAATGACAGCTGAAGCATCTGAAAGTCAGCCAGTGCTAAAATCCCAGACTTGAAAGTTAGCCCATCACTGACAGCCTCACGCTTCTAGAAAATAGCCAGTCAGCAAGCCACTTCACTCCAGTGACCATGCTTCTGAAAGTCAGTGGTTCAACAGCATCCTTATTCTCATGTCCACGCTAAGATATCTGAAAGTCTGGCAATCCCTGAACACCCCCACTTCTGAAAGTCCACCAGTCCCTGAATATCAGGCTGCCCAAAATCTTATATAAAAACACTTGTCTTTGTCAGGGGAGACTCTACCCTACAGTTCTCCTTTTCAGGTAAATGGAAAGTTTATCCTTTTTTGGTATCAGACAGAGTTCAATTTATTGTTAGTTTGGTACCCTACAACCCTAAAAGTTTAGGTTCAGACTTGTGAGTGACAGATGCACTGATACAGCTTTGAGGTCATCAAACTCAGTATGTTCAAATCCAGTAGTGGTCCTGAGTGTCAACTTTTTTATTTGTATACAGATCTCTTTGATTTGTGATGGGGTTACGTCCCGAAAAATCCATCATAAGTTAAAAATATGCACATATTACTCTTAGCGTACCAAAGAGCATAGCTTAGCCTAGCCTAGCCTACCTGAAACATGCTCAAAATATTTACATATTACCCTATAGTTGGGCAATCATCTAACACAAAGCCTATTTTATTTTATTTATTTTTATTTTATTTTATTTTTTTTTTTTTTTGAGACGGAGTCTCACGCTGTTGCCCAGGCTGGAGTGCAGTGGCGCGATCTCGGCTCACTGCAAGCTCCGCCTCCTGGGTTCACGCCGTTCTCTGCCTCAGCCTCCTGAGTAGCTAGGACTACAGGCGCCCGCCACCGCGCCCGGCTAATTTTTTGTATTTTTAGTAGAGACGGGGTTTCACTGTGGTCTCGATCTCCTGACCTTGTGATCCGCCCGCCTCGGCCTCCCAAAGTGCTGGGATTACAGGCTTGAGCCACCGCGCCCGGCCCACAAAGCCTATTTTATAATAAAGTGTTGAATATCTCATGTAATTTACTGAATGCTGTACTGAAGTCAAAAACAGAATGTTTGTATGGACATTTGAAGTACGATTTATACTAAATGCATATTGCTTTTACACCATCCTAAAGCTGAAAAATCATCCAGCCATCTTAAGTCAGGGACTGTCTGTATATTTAAACCCCCAAATGCCAAAATGCATGTGTAAATTTTGTGATAAATTTTCTGAATAATGAACATGTATTCAGCGAGGAATAAGTTATTCTGAAGCTCTCTGTGCATATTTCAGTCATTCAACATCAAGAATAGCAGAAAATCAATGGGAAAAACAGTGACTTTATTTTAAATGCTAATCTGCTGTGTAACTTCTGACTAACCCTGAGTCCAGGAATGCCTCCAAAACATCTAGTTTGTGTATAACTCTTTATCAGGAACACCTATTCACTGTAAGTTTCCTCTAAAAGAACCCTTGATGCTGTTGCAGAAATCGTAGGCTGTGATGCCTGTAACCACCTACACATTCCTTCTAGAGCACATATGGTTTCCACAAGGTAAAGCCCTGGCTCTGAGGGGGCTGCAGTGCAGAGACCTACCTGCCTTGTGGCTGCAAGTTTCCCAAATAAATCACCCCAAACCTACAAACTGAATTTGTCTGCCTCCTTCTTTAGTTTCTAGGTTCCTTCAGCATTTGCATATATTGCCCTTTTACAGAACAAAATCCTGTATAAACTAGAGAAGCAAAGCTAAAGGCTAAACAGAGATGTATGATTCACAGGACAAATGCAAGTGATAAGTAACAAAAATTTTATTAAGAGAAATTTCGACGAAGAGGATAAAATAATTACAACAGAAGTTGGAACGGCTTCCCACACTGAATGTCAACAGTAGTTTTTCTGTTTAAATGATGGTGTGAACATACTACTGAAGTGTTTTCTAAAACTGTAAGCAAACTTACTACTGCTAGGACAAAATCTACTGCAATAATAAAAAAAAAGTATTAGCTTAATTTATAATTACAGAGACTATTATCAAAGATCTAAGTGCCTCACCTCTTTACAGCATAGCCATAAACACAAAGTTTTCATAATATAGACAACATTTTCCCTTTTTCTCATGAAAAAGACTGCTTGTAAGTTTATTACCAGAAAAATCCTTGCAAATAAGAGTTTGGAAACAATAGCAAAAAAATTACTGCTTTCGATGGAGATAATAAGATAAAAATTTGGTGGATCTTTGTGTAGGGGTGCAAACAATGCTTACTCAAAGTGGAAACAAGGCACGGACGAGGCAACAGAGGGTCTTGGGTGTCCCGCTCATGTTGTGTGTAATGCTGCTTGCAAAGCTGCCGATGTCTTCCCATTGGTATTAAAGTTGTCATAAAATTGTTCTCTTCTGTATTTATGCTATCCAAACTGAGTGATGAAAGAATTTTTGTGATTTTGTTGGCATTCAGTTTTCTTCAACTCTTTTGCGTTCGAAAAGCTATTGGTTCCTTTTAAAAAATGTAGTCGAGAGAATTCTTTATTTTAAGCATTGAAATCATACTTTAATTCTAAAGAAAAGGCCTCACAAATCCTTGATATTTTAAGTAATTCATCCGGTGAAACCTGCTTCTTTCTTGTTCATAGTTTCAATATCTCTTTAGCAATAGGATTGTGTAGAGGATTTTGCAGATTAAAAAGAAAACCCGTGTTACTGAAGCACTCAAAGGAACTTCATTGCATTAAAGAAAGAAGCATTGAAAGTGTTTGAAAGTGTTAACTCTTTAAGTGTCAAGTCTGTTCTTAAATGGAACTATACTTAGGAAAAGGAAAAGAAACTGACTTAAAAGTGACCATTGCCATGACTATCTTTTGAAATGGATTTTATACCTTAAAGAATTTGATTTGTTTTACATCAGTGTAACTAAGTACCCTTCCAGCATGGAAACCAGTGAACCAATCATGTGTAGTGTTGACGAAGGGAATATAAATTGAGAACAACGCTCATTTTTAAAAGCTGTTGATCAAGAGATATGATGTAATCCAAAGGAATGGGAAAGCAAATCAGCCATAAATAATTTTATGTATTTAAATCAGATGTAAAGAGTGATTCCCAGAGTTAACCTTCTGCCAGTACATGTTCCGTATATTGGCTCAGTGATTCCCAGAGTTAACCTTCTGCCGGTACATGTTCTGTATATTGGCTCATAATGCTAATGGTGAGCATGTTTTCTCATTAATAATAATAATAATGTTCAATGAACAAAAAACACAAAATAAGTTTCATGTGATTCTTGCAGAAGCTAAGTGTAAATGGAACACAGACTAACTGCAAAGAATGTTGTAAGCAAATCCTGCAAAAGAAGGAATTGTTAAGAAGCCAAATCATCAGGGAAATATAATTAAAGAAAGAGGTATATAATTTAGGTATTTATTCTTTATTTCAACATATTTTCATTTTATTTCAGGGTATTTTTAGCATAACTATATCTCACGTAGTAGTTTTCTTTTATCTGAATCACACATGCATAGGCAATTAGAAACTATTCAAATGTAACCGGAAATACTGTATTTTTATTTGCTAAATCTGGCAACCCTGTGCCAGAGGGACTCTGCAATGGTCTGGTTTCCCCTGGCAGAGATGAAAGGTCACTTATTCCCACAGCCTGTCCAAGGCTGGAGGCCCCTTAACAACTCCTCTGCCAGGGAGCTTGTTAGACTATGACTAGACACTTCCCATCCCAAAGAACCTCCACAAGATAAAGGTCCAGAAAACAGTTTTTCTATTGTAATTTTTCTTGCAGTTTCACTTTCTAGCTATATCTTTTCAATTCCACTCTCGAGAAATAACACAGAGCTCTGCATGAAAACAGCCACTCATTTGTCATATACACAAAGTAGAATCATTGTTTTAAACTGGAATTATTTTTTAAAATAATTCCAATTTGTATATATAACTGAAATTGAGACTATAGAATACAGGCAACAAAATATACCAGTAAATCTTAGAAAACAATAATAGTAAAATCCTGATTAATGTTTAGCAGCTCAACTATGAAAAATATTGGTTATTTTACTTTATCTGGATGCTACTTGGAAGGTATGTTATACTGTAATAAAAGCAAAATATTAATATTCGAACTAAGAGTCAATACACAGATATTACTATTTCCAGCACCTCTGGGTGCATATTTAAATGACATGTTTTTTTTTTGTGTGTGTGTGTGTGTGTGTGTGTGTTTTGTGGTGATGAACAGAACTTGTTATTTACCCAATTCTATTCTCTATCTCTATTATAATAGTAAATTAGCTACTATAATAGTCAAAAGTATGACTCTCAGTTAAATAAAAGAGATTTTTAAAAAATCTTGCTACAAAAGAAAAAAAAATCAAAAAGAGGATTAAGTACTTTTACTACTGGGCCGAAGGTTAGAATCATTGATAATAAAGTACTTTCACACATCACTTCATTTAATCTTCACGACTCCTGAGAAATGGACATTGTCTCCTACCATATAAATGAAGAAACACTCAAACTGGGCAATACATTTTATGATAACCAGTCACAATTCATCTTCGTGGATGTTTCCAGGCTTTACTTTGGGGTGATTTCTATTAACATCTGCCCTAATAACAGTTTTCTAAGGGTGCTACCCAGCTGGTTTCATCTCCTGGGGGCCCTCCTGGTGCTCTGCAGTGCAGGGTCTGGATGGTCCCAGGGACTTCTCAGTACCCTGCATTCTAGCACTCAGCACCCACATCAAGATGGCTTATGCTCCCGCTCACTAGCCTGTGAGGGTTGGAAAAATGGGACTCTCTTTTTTCTGTGGTCTCTGGACCTCAGCACACTGCCTGGCAAAGAGTGGTCATCACAAAAGAGGATGTTGTCCCCAAGCTCCCACTCTAGGCCAGATCTGGCTTGGTGCAGACTATGGAGAACACAGATGACTCAGGCATGGGTCCTAGGAATCTTCTGTTCCAAGTCCAGTGGGGGCACCAAGGGAAAAGAGTGCCCATGTTAGCCCCTAGGCTCTTTCTATGGGATGGAGAGGTAGGAGGCCCATTCTCAGTCCCTGTTCCATTGCAGACCAGACTTGCTGATCTGACCACAAGGGAGTGCCTGGGAACCCCTTGCAGGTTCCCCTTCAAATAAACAGTATTTTCTTCCTGATGTTCATTGTTTAATTAGGATGTAGAGGAGGAATGAGTCTCCGGATTGAATGGGAGTTCTGTCCAGTCCTTGGGGCATACTTTGTTGTCATTTCTCCCCGTGTCTTGCATTTTCTCTGCAGCAATAGGCTGCCTTTGTACTTGGGCTCAAGCGCTCTTTGGAGCCAGGATTCCTTGTCACCTACACTGCAGCTGTTCAACCTAACCCCCTCCACCTCTTCCTCCTCAGGATTTTCATAGCATTTGTCTCGGAGGCATTCTTTGTGGCATATTCATTAGAAAAAAAGTGAAGTGGAAACTGCTTTTGAAGAGAAGATTCAAGAGCTCGGAGTGGGAATCCAAGACGGAGTAGAGCATCTCCCTGGGTGACCCTCAGACTTAGAGGTGGGCCACACTCAAAGACCCTGCTGTGTTTAACCTTGTTGGTGCCTGGTGGCACCTAGCCTGGCCCCGTGTGCCCGTTGTCAGGGGTCTCTCTAGATGAGTGCCCTGGTTGTAGCTGGACACTGACCACCAGGCCATGCCTGGGAGGCCATGTGAGGGACTCTGCTGAGGGATCTGACTGCGTTTCTGTTGTCTCTTCCTCCTTGAAGGGAAGAAGTACAAGATGGGAAGCTCACTGATCACGTGGACGCCAAGGACTGTGGTCTTTGTGAGGATGATGGATACAACAAAAGAAAAGCCTTGAAAGGACTGTCCTGCAGAATCGCATCAAAAAGTAAGTTTCAATCTGATGCAAAACTACAATTGATCTTCCTCCACTCTGTTCTCACAACAGCCAGTGTAATGTTTCCAGAAGGCAGATCTGACCCTCAGTGGCTTCCCATTGTTCAAGGATAAACATGAGGCCCCTCACCATGGCCTCATCCCTGCACCTGTCTCCTCTCAGCATCCCAGCCTCTCTCCCTTCCCACCAACCCACCATGCCTGCTGCTCCTCAGTTCCGCGGGCCTCTCAGCCCCTCAACTCCCCTGCTCCATCCACCCCAGGGCCTCTGCAGATGTTGCTTTCTCCTCGGGCTCATTCTCACCTCACTTTGGGGAGTTGAGGTCCCTCATCCTTCAGGCCTCTGCTCAGGCAGCCCTTCCTCAGAAAAGCCCCTCGTGTCCCCGACAAGGTCAGGTGCTCTGTGGTCCCCCAGCTCTTCTTCCCTCCTCTCTGCACATGACAGCAGGACATTCATCGCTGAGTGACTGTTTCGATCACTATCTGTCTTCCTTGCTGACTCCACATGGGTAGGTACGAAGCCCACATGGGTGAGGCCATGTCTTTTGGGTCTTCATGGTATCTCCAGGGTCTAACAGTGTCCCTGGGACATAGAGGCCCTTAACAACTATTCATTTACTTGCTTCATTAATTCTCAATGAATAAAATTGGCTGAGTACACCCAAATCAGTCTGCATCTCAGTTTGGGTTCTAGAAGGGAAATGTCCTCCCCGGTGAGCTCCAGTGGAAGGGAAGTGTCCTCCCCGGTGAGCTCCGGTGGAAGGGAAGTGTCCTCCCCGGTGAGCTCCGGTGGAAGGGAAGTGTCCTCCCCGGTGAGCTCCGGTGGAAGGGAAGTGTCCTCCCCGGTGAGCTCCGGTGGAAGGGAAGTGTCCTCCCCGGTGAGTTTCAGTGGAAGGGAAGTGTCCTCCCTGGTGAGCTCCAGTGGAAGGGAAGTGTCCTCCCTGGTGAGTTTCAGTGGAAGGGAAGTGTCCTCCCCGGTGAGCTCCAGTGGAAGGGAAATGCACCCACAGGTAAATTTTACTTATTGGTCCCAGTTCTGTCCTGATGTTTTTTCATGAGAGAACTCAGTCAGCATTTGAGAGCTGCTATGACATCTTACCTCTCAAAACGGGTCTCCTTCTGGTAGAGTGTGTGACTCCAGCACCCTGGTTCCTCGTGTGACCTGCATTTGAGCACCTGTGATCATTGTGATTCTCTTGCATGGGTGTTTCCTCGTTATCAAGACTCTCCTGAAAGTCAAGGCTGGGGTTCTTAAAAAGGCTGTCAGGAGTTGTTTTTTGTTTGTTCGTGTTTTTTTTTTTAAATTTTTGTAGAGATGAGGTCTCACTATGTTGCCCAGGCTAGTCTCAAACTTCTTGGGCTTAAGTGATCCTCCCACCTCTGCCTGCTGGAAGGAATTACAGGTGTGAGCAGAGGCACCCTACAATGAGCTCAGCCTGAGGTTACAGCCCAGACTGCAGGAGTGGTGTGAGAGTGCAGCCCCTAAGGGTGGCTGTTCTCCCCTAGCCTTCTAGAAGCATCTTCTTTGTGTTCAGTGCCTCCAGTGGTGGGGGAGCTCTGTGGGTGTCAGCAGCAGGATGGATGAGTGCTTTTTTTCTTTTCAAGAAGTGTTTGGTTACTGTGTGCAGAGCCTTGTCTTTGATTCAGGGCCAGCCTTCAGGAAAGCCTTGGCCTGCTCGGTGCTCCCCAGGACCTCAGCGCATCTGGAGTCCATGTGCCTCTCTTTTTTTTTTTTTTTTTTTGAGACAGTTTCGCTCTTGTTGCCCAGGCTGGATTGCAATGGCATGATCTTGGCTCACTGCAACCTCTTCCTCCTGGGTTCAAGCAATTCTCCTGCTTCAACCTCCTGAGTAGCTGGGATTACAGGCGCCCGCCACCTCACCCAGCTAGTTTTTTGTATTTTTAGTAGAGATAGGGTTTCACCATATTGGTCAGGCTGGTCTGGCACTCCTGACCTCAGGTGATCTGCCCACTTCAGCCTCCCAAAGTGCTATGATTACATGCATGAGCCACCACACCCTGCCCATATGCCTCTTTCTCCTTCCTCCTAGAATACAGGACCATGGATGCCTTGCTACAGCAGATGTTCAAGTCTGAAATTGCTCCAGAGGATGAAGGCCCTTCCTTGGATGAGATTCTGAACTTCTCACCCAGTGACATATATCCCAAGAATCCCAATTTTGAAACCAGTGCATGATGCTGGGCTTGGAAGGGTCCACAACTAGAAACCGAGACAAGCTGTCACCTCTTTTTGCATGTGCTGTCTGGAGGTGATGTTTCCAGCCCAGGCTCCCTTCAGTGTTCTGATGAGCCTATGAATAGGCCTGGCCTGGCCTGAGCGGTCAGCTGAATGGCATGGAGAGGCTACCCAGGTGGGCCCCGCTGGGGGTCGTTCTTATGTTTGATCATGGACATAAGGCAAGAAAAATTGTTGAAGAGATTGTGACGAGCACTTGCTGTACACATATATGTACACATGTAGTCTTTTCAGTGAGTCTATAAAAGCTTTTCAATTATTTTTATATGGTATTTTGCTATTCTATTAAACTAATATTGTGCTACATTGTTACGTAAATGAATTATGAATATGTTAAAGGAATATGTTCTAATACAGTAGCTTTTAAAGGCAGAGCTTATTCAAAATGAAGAAAAATATGAATATGAAAATATAATTGTCACAACGGCCTATTTCAGGGACTGGAGTGTGCTCTCAAAGCTTCTTTAACAGAATTACAACGATGGCAAGATTTTGAAGCACTTGCTTTCTGACGTCACTTTCCGCATTGGAAATCTCCCAGGACAGCAAACGCATCTTCTGGGAACGCAAAAGGGACCTATTTTATTTTTACAATTTTTCACTGTGGTTAAGTAAACACAATGTAACGTCTAAGTGCTAAGTACACTCATGTTGTGCAGCCACTATCCATCTCAGGACTCTTCATCTTGCAAAACTGAAACCCTGTCCACATGAAACAATGCCCATCTCCCTTTCCCCAAAGCCCCTGGCACCCATCTTTCTATTTTCCGTCCCTAAGGGTTTGGCTATACCAGATCGCCATGGCATCTTGAGCACAGGTGGTCCTTTGCAGAGCCGGCAACTGTGCCCCTCATTCTCCCAAGTCTTGTCACGGGCCCCACCATCAGGCAGGGGAATCAGTGGGAGTGCGTCCCCATGACTCGAGAGGTTTCAGTGCAGCGAGACCTGAGATGTGTGGCATGTCATGTGTCAGGGTGGCAACTGAAGCTAGCGTGGGAGGGACATCTGGTCTTTGGTTCTGAGAGTGACCTCTGGGCTATGTCCTGCAGGAGCAAAGCTAAGGACTTTGGGGCATGGATTCCAGGGCCAGACTGTCTGGTTTCACACCTGGCTCTCCGCCACCCGTACCTCTCTGTGGCCCATTTCCTCATCTGCAAACTCCGGACAAATGGTACCTCCCTCCCAGGACTGTGGGAGCCCCTGGAGGCCCAGGACAGGCCCAATGCTGACTCAGCACTGGCTTCGGTCAGAGCAGTGGCGGAGCGTGCTCTGACAAGTCTCTCTTCCTGCCTTAAAACCATGCCTGGCATTTGCACTGATGCTCTAGCACCACTGCCAGCAGGATTCGGGAGCCGGGTTTTCGCTGACTCAGCCATTGCGGTGTGTGGAGTCCTGGCATCCCTGAGATGGCTCTCTTATTTCTTTGTATGTATAATATCTATTATTACGTAAAGCATTATACTAAATGTATTGAGTTACAATGTAATCTTTTCAAATGTTATATATGGCCGGCATTTCTTAAGAACGTGAAAGGAGCCTCAACATTATTAGCCATTAATACAAAGACATTTAATTAGCCAATAATACAAAGACATTTAAATAATTCAATCCAGAACCTGAGTAAGAAGCTGGAAGTTGCTCCTTATTCCTCCTTCTCCTCACGCCCCGGCTACTCAGTCAGACACCCCTTTTCCAGGGGTGCCTGCTGAGCGTGCTGTTTATCCTGGAACGGAACCTGACTACAGTCATGTATATTAGATATATTAACGTATAATTGCATTTCTAAGTCCTAAATGGGATATTACGACATATTTCATATGTATCGTTCCACAACCTGCTATTTTCATCAGCACGGTTGTTTCATGTTGCTACACACACACACACACACACATACACAGTGCTGAGTATTCCGTCCCATCAACGTCTCATGACTTAAGAATTCACTCATTCTTTGATCTACACCCTGTTCCCTGTGTTCACCATTAAAGAGCAGGGGACTAAACCTTGCGTGAGTCCTTCCGGGAGGGCCGGGAGTCAGCCTTGCTGAAGCCATTCCTGTAGAAACCTCTGTTCTCCGCCTGGCGGCAGGGAGGAGGCCACTAGGGGGCGCTACCGCCCGGCTGTGGACACCAACACCGCCCCGGCCATGCCCGGCTGGGCAGGAAGGGCGGGGGGAACCGCGAGGAGCGGTGGAGGGGCTTGCCGCGCCTGCAGGGTTTTCTTCTGCCTTTCAGTGAAATCCTCACCTCGGGTTTTGGCACACGGACTCCCAGCGAGGCCCTCCGTCTGGCAGGGGCCAGGGACAATAAGGTTGTGTCTGCCCTGTGAGCTGTGAGCAGGTCTTGCCCTTGGAACAATCCCCGCCTCAGCCTCCGCTCCTCCTGGCCTGGAAACGGCAACGAGCAGAAAGAACATCCTGGAAGCCTCCTGTGAGGACCTCAGATTGGTGCCAGTAGGGGATCGCTCAGCCCGACAGCCGTGGGAGAAAAGTCACTGCTCTGACTTTTACGGAAGGATCCATTATTCCCAAACACATCTTTGGGGAATGACCTTACTGTTAGAGAAATGGGACTTCTAGGTGTCTGGAATTTGAACATGGGGAATTTGAGAGCATAGACGGTGCCTGCCTCTGACCTCCCCCTCCCCCTTTTCTGGGGAAATGTGTTCTTGGTCCTCAGCTTGCTGGTGCAGCCCCTCCCAGGAATCCCTGCCAGTATGGGTCATGGAGTTTGTGACTCAGTGGCAGGTTTTCTTTTCAGAGGAAGAAACCATTCTTTTTTTTCTTTTTTTTTTTTTCTTTTTTTGAGACGGAGTCTGGCTCTGTCGCCCAGGCTGGAGTGTAATGGCCGGATCTCAGCTCACTGCAAGCTCCGCCTCCCGGGTTCACGCCATTCTCCTGCCTCAGCCTCGCGAGTAGCTGGGACTACAGGCGCCCGCCATGTCGCCCGGCTAGTTTTTTGTATTTTTTAGTAGAGACGGGGTTTCACCGTGTTAGCCAGGATGGTCTCGATCTCCTGACCTCGTGATCCGCCCGTCTCGGCCTCCCAAAGTGCTGGGATTACAGGCTTGAGCCACCGCACCCGGCCAGGAAGAAACCATTCTAACCGGCAGAAAATGTTGCTGCAATTTTCAGTAAAATTAAGGGGCATAGCAAATTCTCAGAGGGTGCCAGACAGGAAAGGTAATATAGTAGCGGGGTCAGGGGGTGGTACTAGATAACTAAAGCTGAGCCCCCCCATGGCAAGCCCTCGTGCTCAGCCTCTGTTTTCTCCTTGCAGGCCACCTCAATAGCAGACGTACTCTGCCTGAATGCATACTTTGGAAGACTGGTACATTTTGCAAAAGTCACTCCTCCAATGGTTTTCTGGAAGGATACACCAAACATCTGCATCATGGTAGCCATAACGGCGAGTGTTCATTGTAGTACCTGTAAGAGTTTATGACCCAAGGCAGGAGCCATGCAGCAAACAAATTCCATAGATTTGTCTTTGATAAAACACTTCCATACAGAGAACGCCATAAGCACAGCTGCAAGCAAACCACAAACTGAAGAACAAATACGGCAAAATGTGGCAGTGCAGACATTTTAACATATCAAGAGCACTTCCAAATTAAAGGAAAAAGAGATATGTCAATAGATAATTTCTCTGAAGATAAGTGAAGGCAACTCATAAGAAAAAAATATGTAAAATGGCCGATAGGAAAGATGTTTAACATCGCTAATTAAAAATTATAGAATAAAACAATAAAATACCATGTATTTGCCTATAAAACAATCTTAGCAAGATTGAAAACAAACTTTTTTTTGTAATTTCAATTTTTAGATTCAGGTGATACACGTGCAGGTTTGTTACATGGGTATATTTCGTGATGGTGAGGTTTGGGGTACGATTGATCCCATCACCCAGGTAGTGAGCCTAGAGTCCAGCAGGTAGTTTTTCAACCTTTCCCCTCCTCTGTCCCTCCCCCACAGGAGTCCCCAGTGTCTACTGTTGCCTTTGTTTCCATGAGTACCCAGTGTTAGCTCCCACTTATAAGTGACAACATGCAGTATTTGGTTTTCTGTTCCTCTGTTAATTCACTTAGGATGATGGCCTCCGGCTGCATCCACATTACTGCAAAGGACAGACTCATTCTTTTTAAACGACTGCATAGTATTCCATGGTGTATATGTACCACATTTTCTTTGTCCAACCCACCATTGATGAGCACCTAAGTTGATTCCATGTCTTTGCCATAAGACAAATGTTCTTACACCCTACTGGAGAAAGGAATAAAACTATCTTTCTGGAAGGCTCTTTGGCAGTTCCTTTCAAAAGCCTGTAAGGTGAATATATTTTCACCCTGGACTCCCATTCCTGGGAATTTATCTGTAGGAAAGAAGGATGCATTCCAAGATTTAGCCACAAAATTGGTGGTGGCTGATTGTTTATAATATGGAAAAATTGGAAACAACCCTATTTCCTGACAAAAATTACAAGACATATGTCTTAAGTAGAATGTGATATATTCACGCAGCCTCCTGTACTGTACTCTCACTCCTTTGCTCCATCTGTTATTTGAACGGCCCTGGGAATGAGACCTGCCTTTTTAGCCTGGCCTGCAAAGTCACCTTCCATAGGTCCCTGTCACTTTCTGCTGCTTTCCTTTGCCCCCACTCCCAGGACTCTCTGCTTCCCAACATGCCAGCCCAGTACTTCCTCAAGAGTCCTTTTATGGTATCTTCTGTTTAGCTCTTGACCTTCCTGAGTTCTTTTTTTTTTTTCTTTTTAAAGCTCTGCTGTGCTGTAGGTTACATCAAAGAGTGCCTCCTCCGTGAAGCCCCTCAAATATCTTAACCCTTGGTGATCCACCTATCCCTGCTCCCCTGGGACAGCCACTGGTTCCCTCCAGTGCAGCAGATGTGAGCTAGCCTCTTTTCTTGGCTGTCTTCTCCGCCCCATGCGGAGTGCCCTTTGAGGGAAAGGAGCTCACTAGATCCTCTGTGCCTTACCACCAAACGGGCTACCTTCAGGTTTTTTTGATGATGGTAGATTGTTCTTTTTCACTTATTTTTTTCTAAAATACACGAGGTTCTTCTTTTGGCCATCTTCACCTTAATCTCTTGCCCATAAACCTGACATTAATAAAGATTAATAAGGGTTTTCTGTATTCTGGATATTCTCATCTCTGTTAACTAGGCTACACCTCCTTTTTTTTACATGTCACATTGAAGAGAAGGTCAATAGGGTGTAGTGTGGAAGGATGTTGCGGTGTGATTAATAACAAGGGCTCAGCCCTCAGACTGTTTGGGTTCCAGTCCCAGCTCTGCCCTCCGCTAGCTGTGTGATCAGGGGCTACTTGCTTACCCTCTCTGTGCCTCAAGCTCCTCCTCCAGGTATAGTGCCCACCTAATTGGTGTGATGAGTCTAAAATAAAATAATCTACAAGAGGTGCTTGTTATAGCACATGGAACACAGTAAAACGTCAAAAATTAGCTATTACTAATATCATAATACAAAAGTGGTACTATGTTGTCTATGAAACTTGCTTTTTCACATAATATCGTGCCTCTCCTGGCCCATCCACTTCCTTGAATAGTGTAGTACTGACAACTCTGTCCTGTGTCTCTCACAGCTGACCTCGATCCATCTGATTATCTACGGGTCCCTGGAAGCTATTAACATCCGCAGCATCAGCTGGTCAAGGGCCTTAAGGCCGGTCTTCCTAATTAACTTCCCTAAAAGTCGTCAGGTAAGCATATGATTTAGGATACGTGATGGTTTGTTTTTGCAGAAAGTTAGCTGGTTTCTTGTAAATAAAATAACATTTTGGGCAGCGCGCGAGGGGGTGGAGCGGGGAGGTGCGCGGCGACCCCGGCGGGCTACAGCCTGCAGGGTTTGCAGGGCGCTGGTGGGGCGCGCGGAGGCGGCGCTGCCCACGGCCAGGTCCGGGCGCGGCCGGCGGCTGCAGCTGGCGCGGGTCCCATCCGGGTGCCGAGTAACCGCCGCCGCCGCTGCCGCCGCCGCCAAAGCTCGCCAACATGGCGGACCTGGAGGCTGTGCAGGCCCATGCCAGTTACCTGATGGTCACGGAGAAGAGCAAGGCGACCCCGGCCGCCCACGCCAGCAAGAGGACCGTCCTGCCCGAGCCAAGTATCCGGAGTATGATGCAGAAGTATCTTGCAGAGAGAAATGAAATAACCTTTGACAAGATTTTCAATCAGAAAATTGCAGGTTCCTGCTCCAGCACAGCTCCTAGACTGGCCCCAGGGTTTTCAATCCAAGCATAATTCACTGAAGCATGTGTTTGGCAGGGGGACCCAGCTCACCGTTTTAGGTCAGCCCAAGGACACCCCCTCAGTCACTGTTCCCGCTATCCTCTTAGGAGCGCCAGGCCATCAAGGCCACACTGGTATGTCTCATGAATGACTTCTATCTGGGAATCTTGACGGTGACCTGGAAGGCAGATGGTACCCCCATCACCCAGGGTGTGGCGATGACCACACCCTCCAAACAGAGCAACAACAAGTACTCGGCCAGCAGCTACCTGAGCCTGACGCCCGAGCAGCCGAGGTTCCGCAGAATCTACTGCTGCCAGGTCACGCATGAAGGGAGCACCGTGGAGAAGACGGTGGCCCCTGCAAAATGTTCATAGGTTCCCAGCCCTCACCCCACCCACAGGGGCCTGGAGCTGCGGGATCCCAGGGGAGGGGTCTCTGCATCCTAAGCCATCCAACCCTTCTCCCTGTACCCAGTAAACCCTCAATAAATATCCTCCGTCAACCAGAAAATAAATAAAATAAAATAAAATAAAATAAAATAAAATAAAATAACATTTTGTCTCCATAGATCAGAAGGGCTTTCCGAAGCCTCTGGAACACCCTGCCCAATATCCACTTGTCTTCCATTGTTCATATTCAGTGTGCTGATGTTTTCCCTGATGGCCTTGAAGCTTTTTGGGAATCAGCACACTTCTCCAGAAGTTTCTGTCTGGGAATTCTCCCATATTTAGGTTGAGCCTGTTGGTGGCACAATCTGTCACCAAACACAATCTTCCATGTTCAAACACTGCAGGAGTGCTCTTGAAAGGGGAAAAATGTGTCAGTGTATTAATTTACGTGTGTGGTTTTCATTTGTGTTTTTGGTTCCTCTTTAGGGGTCTGAAAACAGCAGAGGGATCACCTTACTTTGAAAACCTTCTGGAGATAGCACTTGAGCTCTACGTGCTGGTCACTACAGCGAACAGCCCTGACATCATGTCCGCGCATCCTTGATCCATGTTCATGAACATCTTTTACCATAACAGAATTCGCGCTATTCAAAGCAGCTGTCTCCTGACTCTAGTAGGGCTGAGAGAGGACAAAGAGTGATTTTCTGTTGAGTCCTGTTCACTGTAAAGGTTTTGAGAAAGATAAAAGTTTACAGCACTAATAGCCTATCCTCTCTACTTAACACTAAATTTAAATGAATTCTTTCAAAATGGAAAGGAACAGAAGACATCTCTTGAGATACAATTCTTAATATTTGAGCCCACTTTCGATTCTGGAATCTTCTTTGAGTCTTGAAATTAAAGACATAAGACATCTTTGTAAAGGAATCATGACTGGTTCTCCTAAGCATTGATGCAGGTTTTTGGCTACATCAAATAGGAAATAAATGTAAACATCAGTAATTGCCCAAAATGCCAATTCTCCACACACGTGGAAACTACTTAGGAGAAAAACCTCATGGTTTTTTCTAATGTCTTCTTGTTGTGGATTTACCTTATGCATAGGAGTAAAGTTATTAAGCGGTACTGCACAGAGTAGCTAGTGCTCCAGCTCTAGAGAGTGGGCAGAGCCTCACTGCAAACGTCAGTCCACATCTGCTCCAACAGTGACCTCAGAGAGGCAGGTTTTCCGTCGTCTTGTGATGCATAGGATCATCAGATCAACTTGTTCTTGGTTGTTGCTCACTCTTGGGCCTGGGCCTGGTCCTGCTTATGTTCTCTTGGGTCTTTCCTCAGACCCCTGTTAGCCTAGCCACCACCCCCTGATGTCCCCTCCTGTAGGAAATTAAGTTTCCTTTAGAGTGAGCACCTGTCACAACTTGCCCTTCCATGATTATCACCGGGTACCTTTCATGCATTGTCCCTGCGTGGTTAGAATACGACCTGGCCCCCAGCCAAGGCAGTTGGGTGTCCCACAGAGCCCTGAATTTGCACTGCACAACCCTCTTCCCAGCCATGCTTCTTATTCTCTTTGTAATTCCTAGCAAGTCACTGTCCTTTCTAGGCCTCAATTTTCTCACTGTGAAGGGAGAAAAGTGAATTGGGAGATCACTAAGGTCCTGCCACTGTGAAAATTGGTGCCTCTGTAAGGTACTAAGAATTTCAGAAGGTCAGGTGTGAAGCAAGCTGTTCAGCATTAGGGATGGTGATGGCTCTGAGGCCTCATCACACCCTATGGGGGAGAGCGAATGTTAGAGGAGGCTTTCCAGTACCTCCTGCACATGGACTGTGCATGTGGGATATTGCCCAAGGTCAGCCTTATATGCATTGTAGAACTGAGAAGTGAAGCCAGCTGGGCTTCTGGGTTGGGTGGGGACTTGGACAACTTTCCCGTCTAGCTAAAGGATTGTAAATGCACCAATCAGCGCTCTGTGTCTAGCTAAAGGTTTGTAAATGCACCAATCTGCACTCTGTTAAAACGGACCAATCAGTACTCTGTAAAACGGATCAATCAGCACTCTGTAAAATGGACCAATCAGCAGGATGTGGGTGGGGCCAAATGAGGGAATAAAAGCAGGCCACCTGAGCCAGGGGCAGCAACTTCCCTGCTGTGCAATCTTTGTTCTTTCACTCTGCAGTAGATCTTTTCTGCTGCTCGCTCTTTGGGTCTGCACCGCCTGTATGAGCTGTAACACTCACTGTGAAGGTCTGCAGCTTCACTCCTGAAGCCATAGAGACCACAAACCCACCAGAAGGAATGAACAAGTCCGGAAGGAACAACTCCGGAGGCGCGCCGCCTTTAAGGGCTGTTAACACCCACCGGGAAGGTCTGAAGTCAGCGAGACCACGAACCCACCGGAAGGAACCAACAACTCCGGACGGAACAACTCCGGACGCGCCGCCTTTAAGAGTTAACACTCACCCCGAAGGTGTGCAGCTTCACTCCTGAAGTCAGCGAGACCACGAAGCCACCGGAAGGAGGAAACTCCTGACACGTCCAAATATCAGAAGGAACAAATTCCGGACACACTGTTTTTAAGAACGCGAGGGTCCGCGGCTTCGTTCTTGAAGTCAGCGAGACCAAGAACCCACCAATTCCGGACGCAGAACTAGGGTATGGAAAACCATGAAACATGCTTATTTTCTTCTAGGATGCCTGCCCATGACTTCAACTGGTGGTATTCTTTGTACTTTATAATCCACATTATCGTCAGTACCTACATCTTAACGTCCATCTTTCTGGCCATGGTGTACCGCAATTATAGGAAGCACTTAAAGGTAACAGGCGTGAGCTGGGGGTAGGGGGTGGGGCTGGGTGCAGTGGCTGGGAGGCTAGTGAATGCGTTTGTTAAATATTTGAAAGTGTCCTTGATCCTATTTACTTTGGTGGACCTGACGACTTGATGTCTTGCTTCCTTCTGCTGAGCGGGGCGGCTCTTCCATCTTTGTGATGGCTGTGACAGTGTCTCAGGAGATCCACAGGACAGAGGACTTGGCCGGGGCACTGGCCCCTTCATGGGCAATGTCAGGTGCTACTTTGCTTCTTGCTCTTAACGCATCAAATAGCTAATGGCTCCTTGATATCTTCTCAGTGTGATTTGGAGTGAGGATATTCTCTAAGCTTCCAGCTCCTTTCTCCCTTCAAACAAAAGAAACTTCTTAAAACCGGCAGTTCCTGCCCTGGTTCCTGCCTGCTTGATTGATGTCTGGAGAATTTGTGGAAATGTTGAGTGGGTGCTTGGGGTAGAAGAAAGTTTGATTTGCACCCAGGAATCCCCCGGGGCACCTCGGCTGTCTCATCCACCCTTCCTCCACTGCCGCTCACCAGCATAGACCTTTGGGTGTCTCTTTCCTTTATTATGAAACTCACTGTACAGAGAAGTCTTTCTTCCAAGGGTGATTTTCCTTAAGGAAAGACATACCTTAGGGCTTTTGGCCTTTTGGTTCTGTTTTGAATGTATTCTTGCTAATGGAGTGTCCACTTGAGGGCGAGCCGAAGTCAGGACAACTTCAATGCAGTTCAAGAGAAGGGGATGGCAGGGCAAGTCTGAGATTGGGTCGGTCTGGCCTTTGAAGGTGTCTGGCTCTGTCCAGGTCACAAGGAGTCTCTGTGCAGAAGGAACTTCAGCTCCTCCTCACCCCAAAGCTAGGCCTCCTCTGGCCTCTTCCTCTTTCTGGTAGGAGAGAACATTCCAGAGAGTCTGGTGCGCCTCTCCTCTCCTTCACCGTGGAACAGAAGTATTACTATGCCCCTCCCAAACCCAAGGAACACCCCTTGGAAATTAATTTTCTGCAACATGCCTTAGCAAACATTTTAGACACGCTGTATGTGCCAGACACCATGCAGGGTCCTGAAGAGCCACAACGATGGTGAGGAACCAGCCCTTCACTTCAGGAATTTACAGTCTAGCTGTGTCATCGGTGAAGCAATGATAGTGGGCGACAGACTTACAGGAGCAATGGAGATGGGCATGGTAGCTGGATGGCCCTGAGGAGGGCTGCAGAGCCTCCCCGCTCCCACAGAATTCCCTGTGACCACGCAAGATGGCAGCTCCAAGCAGACCCTAGTTGTCCTTCTAGCCCCAGACCACATCTGGCCTAGTTTCACTTCCCTCACTTTTCTCCTCTTCCTCCTCTCTTTCTCGACTGACTGCATGGTGTGTGTATCTTCACCTTCTTGCTGGGTGTCTCTCTCTCCTCTCAATACCACAACTGATCTCCTTCCTTTCCGGAATCTTCCCTCCTCCTGGGCAGGGTGGAGTTGGGAGCTGGCCTCCTCTCGTTGCTCTGTTTCTCACTGCACAGACTTTCCTTCCCGGGCTACCTCATTTCAGCTTGGTAAGGTGAGTTCTGTTGATGCACAGTGGGGTTAGCTAAGTACTCCTGAATCCGGGAGGCGTCATTTACTTTGCTTGTGAGCCCACCCATTGGTGATGTTTCTTTGGCTCTTTGAATACCTTGAAACGTTGGGGTAAGAAAGTGATCCTTTCCTTTGGGAGAATGAGGTGGGCAGATCACGAGGTCAGGAGATCGAGACCGTCCTGGCTAACACGGTGAAACCCCGTCTTTACTAAAAAAAAAAAAAAATACAAAAAATTAGCTGGGCATGGTGGCAGGCTCCCAGTCCCAGCTACTCCGGAGGCTGAGGCAGGAGAATGGTGTGAATCCAGGAGGCGGAGCTTGCAGTGAGCGGAGACCGTGCGCCACTGCACTCCAGCCTGGCCGACAGAGTAAGACTCCGTCTCAAAAAAAAAAAAAAAAAAAAGGATGCTTTCTTGAATCTTTCTCTTAAAACACACAAATCTGTTTTTTAAAGAATGAGGTTGGCAAACTGGCATACCTGAAAGATCATAAAATGATAAGAGGCGTTCAACGTTCTGAAAGTCATGGTGGGCACTGAGTTTGTGGTCGAGGAGGCCCAGTGGAGGCGGCTGGCACAGGTAGTGATGCCAGACATGAGCAGGACCCACCTGGAGCTTCTCCTGAGGATCTCCAATGAGGGACAGACGGGGCACATGGGTAAGAAGGCTTTGCCTCTGACTGTCCTCTTCCCTGTGCGCTCTGAAACTGAGCCTCACAAAATAATGGGTAAAGCAGTAGCACTGTTTTAAAATGTGTTTAGCTTAGCACATACAAATGTGTACCTGCTGGCAAGAATGCCATGGAGTTAACAACCTCATGCTGTGCTCTCACTGCCCTGTCCCAGTGTACATGGCCCCAGGCAGGCAGGTGTCAGCAGGTCACGGCCATCTCAGAGCCCTTACCTGGTGATATGGTCCTTCCATTCCTGCAGTTCTGCTTTAGGGAAGTAATCAGAAATTGGAAAAGAGATACATACATTCATGTTCAGTTTGCGTTTTGCATTTGAAAGTGAAAAGTTAAAGGTACCCTACATGTTCAGGGTTGATAGCCATTATTAAGATGCTTCGTATTTGTGGCATGCTTGTCATGTGTGAACCACTGTTATGGTTGTTCTCCATGCACTGCGCTTGTGTCATCTTCCCCCAGGGACATTGAGGTGTTTTTGTTATCTTCATCTGCTAACACGGGAACAGACTCAAAGAGGTTCAGTCATTTGTCCAAGGCCACACAAGTGACAGAGACCATAAGGCTCCAAGGCTTGTGCTTTTTATCCTTGTGCTAAACTACCCACATTTTGATAGTCATTTAATGGGAGATTTTGATAGCATTAAAAATGACTGTGAAGACGAGGTAGCAACGCGGGATAGGCGAGATGTTAATACACCCCCAGCTGCAGGGCACTCCCATTTCACCAGTTTTAAGAAAGTCCCGATAGGAACACACCCAGATGGAGTGGTAGGTTTGATAGGATGGCGAGATTATACGCAGCTGTTCATTTAAGGGAGACAAGGACTCTCAAACTAGTCCCACAGTACTGTGGGCTTCATGATGTCTCCACGCATGTGTGAGAAGAAGATGACAAATATTTTCTGGGACTTACTTGAATCTGGTGTTCAGGAGAAAGAGACATGCGCAGCAAGACACTATTACTTTTGGGCGGTGCCAGCATCTTCCAGTAAGAGCTTTGGATTCAGGATGGAAGAAGGCCTTTTTAAAAAAAATTAAATGATTTAAAAATATTTGTGTGTACATAGTAGGTGCATATATGTATGGGGTACATGAGATGTTTGGATACAGGCATGCAACGTGAAATAAGCACTTCATGGACAATGGACTCTCCATCCCTGCAAGCATTTATCCTTTTAGTTACAAACAATCCCATTACATTCTTTAAATTATTTTGAAATATACAGTTATTATTGACTATCATCACTCTGTTGAGCTATTAAATCGTAGGTCTTAGTCATTCTTTCTATTCTCTTTGTACCCATGGAAGAAGGCCTTTGCAGGAACCCGAGCAGCGTCTCCTCGGCCACATGGTCCAATGTCACAGTGCAGAGTGTCTGCTCAGGTGGTCCGGCTTCTCAGGCTCTGAACAGATTCCTTTGTGCTGCCCCCTGCTAGGGACAGGCAGTTACTGGAGGTGCCATGGAGTGTGTGATTGCTGTACTAATGGTGGGGAAGGGAGAGGAAGGGCACCTCATCAGGCAACCCTGGAGCACAGCACTTTTCAAAATGTGCTGAAGCTTTTTATATTTCCAATCTGTCATTGACTGAGACTTTAGTAAAATACAATAAAAATCAGTAACATACAAACAGCATACAAAATACAAGTCTCAGGTTTTCATGATTAGATTCAGCAGGCATGAAATTATTCTGTCAATTGCTCTGCAAGGTTCGAAATTTCAGTACTTATCTCGGGGAGGGTGGGGAGCATGAGGACTGACCAGCAGTATTCCAGCAGCCGCCCTTTGGGGAGCACTTGTTCTAGGACATCAGAAAAGGCAGGTGCCCCCTGAGACACACACACACCCCCACGGGTGCTCTGACCTCCAGTTGGTAGTCCATGATTGGAGTCACCAAGATGGCTGGGTCCTCAGCCTTTAGCCTTGCTTAGTTTTGTTACCTGAGTTGTGGTCCTATTTGTAAATTAAATGAGGACACAAATTCATTTAGTTTGAATATAAAAATCTATCAGAGTCACAGATTTTACTGAAGCTCCATAAATGTGGCCAAAAGAAAGTCCACTGAGCTGATGGTTTAACCCATTTCCCCAGTCTTACCTTCTACAAAACAGCTGTGTCCATTTAAATATTATCATCAGGCACACATGTTTTTAAGAAAGACAGGCTGGGTGTTGTAGCTCACGCCTGTAATCTCAGCACTTTGGGGGGCCTTGGCAGGAGGATCATTTGAGCCCAGGAGGTCGAGAATAGCCTGAGCAATGTGGTCTATCTCTACAAAAAATACAAAACTTAGCTGGGTGTGGGGACACGTACTTGTAGTCCCAGCTACTCAGGAGGCTGAGAAGAGGGGAGCGATTGAGCCCAAGAGGTCAGCCTGGTGACAGAGCGAGATTCTATCTTGAAGAGAAAAGAAGAAAGAAAGAAAAAGACAGCCAGTCAGATTGGTTGGCTTTGGAGGATCCTAGATTATAGTTCACAGGATGTAGTAGTAATTTCTGCTGTCTAAGTGCCCCAAGAGACTTCTTTGCTCAAGTAACACTTGCGAAGACAGCCTTAGTAACAGAAAGCCAAACAGGAAAACAGGATTACATGCTTCACAATGGTCTCAACACTGTGCAGTCGAGGATTAGCAAGACATTTGTGAACATTCCCATTTTTCCCTTTGATCAGCAGTTGTAAGGATTTGTAGTCACCAAGGCTAAACCCTGGAATTCTGATAGTACCAAAAGTGTTAAACAATAGTGTTAACTGACAAACACAAAACTTACAAGTACAGAAAGAAAAGGATTAAATAGAATACTTAACAAAGAGAATATGAGGGAAATAATGTGGTATTTACAAGGGTTTGCAGACTATAGTCTACTGGCCCAATATGGCCTGCTGTCTGTTTTGTAAATAAAGTTTTATTGGAACAGAGCCATGCTCATTCATTTACATATAGTCTCTGGCTGCTTTTATATATAATGGCAGAGTTGAATAGTTGTGACAGAGAGTGTGTGACCTGCAAAGCTTAAAACATTTACACTCGGGCCTTTTATAGAGTTTGTGGACCCCTAAGCTACAAAGTGAAGTTGCAGATGGGTACAAATTCTTTCTGAACACAAACTGACTAGTTTTGAATTTCTTTCATCTTTCTTGCTCTGCTGAATCTTCTGGATTAAAAGATGTGACTCCAGGGACTTTGCTGAGTTGTCCCTTGTTGATTGAGGTTGTTTAATGGTGAGGGTTTGGGCTGGATTCCTTGTCAGTGACCTCACCAGTTCACCCTGAATCGTAGTTATAGTTGTCATCTTAGTGTCTCCATAAGCTCTGATGGTGGAGCTCGGGTCGCCCAGGTCCCCGGATCCAGGTACATAATTCCCTGAGGCTGGACTTCTCTCTGAATGGGCATTAAAAGGGTCATTAAAATGTATATGTGTATTTTCCTTCTAACTCTAAAGATCTGGAAACTTGACAGATGCTAAGATATCTAAGGATGTTTTTCATCCAACTTGATGGACGCGTGTGCTTTCATGTTCTTAGCACCGTATGGCATTGACGGAAACAGCAACACGCGTGTTTAATGTGTGCCACCTGTGGAATGATGATTCTTTTTTTCCTTCTGAAAACTGAAGTGGAGACCTGGGTATCTGCCAGGCATGCTCCATGGAAAACTTTCTAGGTTTCTAAAACTCCCGCCCCACCCTTTCCCTGTGGTCTCAGCTACACCTGATTTGCTCCTGCAGTTTATTTCAGCAACTTGCTTTAGAGGTTCCAAAGCACTCAGTTTAGTTTTCAAAGAAGCAGCAACACTCTGCACATTCTGATTTCATCCACTGATGTACTATTTAAGTTATACATAATTACCGGATGTTCATACATAAATAGTTGAGAACCAGCCCAGTGACCCCACCGGTGAGAGAGAGGTACATGGAGAAGTGGAGCATAACCTTTTGGCCCCAGGCATTCAGCAGGTCTGGAGAGCATCAGTTCAGTTCATCAGTCCGGTGGGTCTAAGTCAGTCAAGAAAGCAAGGAAGCACCCATTGTGCTTTGGCCTGGGGTGGTGAGTGAGCTCATCTTGGAAGCTACGGGTTTGAGTGAATCCCTGAGAAGAAGGCAGGGAGAGGGAGTGTGCAGAGGGAGGAACTCAAATTCAAGGGTGTGGATCACAAATACTTTGGAAACTACATGGAGAGAAACGGAAAGTGGAGTTGAGGCTAGAACGGTAGGTCAAGGCAGACACTGAAAGCAGCAATGGCCCATGTGAAGAGGAACGCAGGGTGGAAGGCAGGGTGTGAGGTGTGGCTTCTGCAAATGAGCACAATCGCTTTCAGCTACTTGGGATTGGCAGAGGGGCCTGTGGAAGGACAGGAAGGAGGCCTGGGGGACTGGAGGCTGGCAGTGCCTCTTGCTGGTTCTACCTCTCTCTTTTTCTCTGTCTCTCACTGGCTCCTTGGCCTTGAGCCTTCACCCTTTAGGGCTCTAGATATTTACCTGTGAAATGTGGAGCCGAGAGTCTGTGCTGACTTGGCTTCACCCTTTGGACCTTCGTGTTATAGTGGCCATGGATATTGGGGTTGTATTTCCATTGCAGACAAAATGAACTTTCTACGGTTGGCTGACCTCTTCAACATCCAAGTGGTCACCATCAACTTCAAGAGACATTTGTTGGAAGCCTGGATGCCATGGGTATACCAGTTATCTACAAGCCTCTTAGTCCAGAAGATGGTTTGGCACAAGCAAATGAGACAGGGGCAGTTTTCTCTCAAGCTGTTTTAAAAACAGAGGAATCTGCTATGCCAACTCTACAGAATGTGTTTCATCATTGAAGCTACAAATTATCCCCCTGCTCCCTGCCTTTGGTGTCTCAGGAGGCATGGAAAGGCCTCAGAACACACTGTTTGACCTTCACCAGGACAGGCTTCTAGATGATGCTTCCTTCTGTGATGTTTCCTAAGATGATCAAGGGCCACAGACTAAATATGCTCTCTAAGCCAGGGAAGGTCATCACTCTCTGAATTCAGGAGATTCCAGCCCCTTCAGAGTAAATATGAAGTTGATATCAAATGTGGCCTTTGATGCTGGGAATTATATGGTAAGCACTCACGAGTTACAGTTGCTGGAATGATTGTTGAGGAGGCCAGTTAATTCTTTTATTTTCAAGTAGATGACATCCAGAAAAAGCCATTTATCCTAGTTTGAGATCCAATTTCTAATATTTGTGACCTGGAATACCCCTCTTGTTAGAGGCTCATTCCTAGCCATGGTGGCCTCTTGCTTTCTTTGAATTTAATGTTTCACTAAAGCGTGTGGTTCAGAAGTCCTTGCAAGCAGCTCAGCCTTGGAAGTAGGTAAATGCTCCTTTTAGCTGACCATATCTTATCTTTAGGAAAGCCCTACATGGAGAGGCTGTCTTCTTGGGATCGACAGAAGTCAGTCCCAATGTTGAACTCCCAACATTGATCTATCAATGTGCTTCACGTGGTGGAGGTTGGCATGTCCATATGCAGCCCCAAGTGTTTGGGCCTGGAGTATAGGCATCACAGAGAACACTGGGCTAGTCCCTCCTGGTCTTCTCAGAGCCACGCCCCTGACTTAGCCAGTGTTCCCTGTGCCACTGCTGTTGGCTCTGGAGCTGAAAAGCTGAGTTGAGCCCAGCTGTCATGTTTTTCACCCATTTTCACTCTGAACTTGGTGAAGAAGATTAACGTGCCAGTCTCTTGGAAGACCTGGGTGTATGAAGGGTAAAGAGGTTTTCAGAAGCTTTCTTAGTGAAGCATGTTAAGTTTCCAGGGGCAAGTAGCAACGGTGTGATGATCTTGTGCTGAACCTTAAACCTTCTCCCTGTGCCCTGAGCTGTCATCGGGCCCAGATGCTCTGCTCCCAAAGAGGCACCTTTGAAAACCATGGCTCTCTTGTCTCTTCTCACCCTGTCTTCATTTTCTCCTTGGAGAGAAGGCCTGCACCAGGGGCAGCAGGAGGCAGGTGCATGTCAGGACCCAGCCCCACTGGAACCTTCCATAGATGAGGAGTGTGTGTGCTGCCGGGAAACAGAACAGCCCCTCTGAACAGGCTGATGTTCTTGTCACTGAAATGTGGCATGACAGGATGTCTCTCTTCTTTTTTTTTTTTTTTTTTCTCATGCCAGGACTTTTGTCTGGGTTTTTGATGTCATCATTCCAATAAATGCCATATTCATGGCTCTGGATGAGAAAACCCCTTCATTTCCTATGCAGAATGACTTTTCCTATCTCTCTACATCATGTAGATACTCCTGAAGCTGTACACGTGTGAGCCCAGAGCCTATTTCAAAAGGAGGCAGTTCTGGAATTGGTGAGATTGTGTCCTCGGGAGGGGAGAGTTGGCATAGGGGTGAGAGGGGATTTCCTACCACATTGTGGGGAATATGGCTGCCATTCGCCAAGTTCCATCTGCCCAGTTTGGAGGCATCTTAATAAGATCCTGAACCTCTGGCTCAGTAAAAACTGCTATTCATGATGTCAGTTTGAACTGACTTTAGCTAAAATTAGAATCACAGATCATGGCATCTTGAATTTAGAAAGGATCTTTTTTAAAATGAAAGCAAAATGTCCTCTTCTACTGCTTCACAATACTTACGACACCAAATGTGTGTGTTTTCTTCCTCACACCCACCAATTGCTCAACTCTCTGGACACCAAGTGGGTGTCCTACAAGTTACTCAATTCTGACACTATCTACCTGGAGTTACTGTCAGATTCCATAGGTTGAGGCTCAGTCCCACAAGGCCACCTGCACTTCAGAGGCCAGGCACAAGCCAGGGAGTCACCTGTGCTTCTAAGTGAACAGCTATAAATCCAAGGTTCCCACGGCCTCCTCCTTGGGTTTGATAATTTGCTAAGCAGCTCACAAAGTTTAGGAATACAATTTACTTACTGGATTTCCGGTTTATTGTAAAAGGATGCAACTCAGGCATAGCCGGTGGAAGAGATTACAGGGGCAAGGTACGGGGAGGAGGCACAGAGCTTCCATACCCTCTCCCAGCATACACTCTCTCTTCTCAGCACCTCCATGTGTTCACCAAGCCAGAAGTTCTCCCAGCACTATCCTTTGGAATTTTTATGGAGGTTTCATTATGTATGCATGATTGATTATATCTTTGGCCACTGACGATCACCTAAACCTTTAGCTCCTCCCCCTCCATAGAGATTGGGAGTTGGAGAAGGGGTGGGGCTGAAAGTCCCAACTTTCTAATGGCACAGTAGTTCCCCTGGCAACAAACCCCATTCCTAAGGGCTTTCCAAAGGCACTTCATTAACATGAACTCAGGTGGGGCTGAAAGGTGCTTGTTAGGAATTACAAGATTCTCCTTTCACCTTTATTACTCCTTTTTTTGAGAAAGCGTCTCACTGTGTCTCCCAGGCTGGAGTGCAGTGTGGTGTGATCTCAGCTCACTGCAGCCTCGACCTCCCAGGCTCAGGCGATCCTCCCACCTTGGCCTCCTGAGTAGCTGGGACCACAGGCACACGCAACCATGCCTGGCTAATTTTTGTATTTTGTAGAGACGGGGTTTCGCCATGTTGCCTGGGCTGGTCTTGAACTCTTCAGCTCAAGTGATCCTCTGCCTCAGCCTCCTAAAGTGCTGGGATTACAGGCATGAGCTACTGCACCTAGCCTACTCTTTTTGGTTTTTTTTTCAATTTCAACTTTTAGGCACTGGGGTACATGTGCAGGTTTGTTACATAGGTATATTGCACCCAGGTAGTGATCACAGTATCCAATAGTTAGTTTTTCAACCCACATCTTGCTCCCCTGCTCCCTGCTCTTGTTGTCCACAGAGTCTGTCGTTCCCATGTTTATGTCCATATGTGCTCAATATTTAGCTTCCACTTGTAAGTGACAGCATGTAGCTTTCTATTCCTGTGTGAGTTCACTCATGACTATGGCCTCTAGCTCCATCCATGGTACTGCAAAGGACATGATTTCATTCTTTTTTATGGCTGTGTAAAATTGCATGGTATACTTTTATGAGTTGGAAAATTACAAGGATTTTCTGGCTCTGGTCAGGAACCAAGTGTAGTGGTGAAGACCAAATATATATTTCTTATTATTACAGTCTTAGAACGTCACACCCAACAAGGCGATTCCTTCCATACCTCCCTTTGCCATCTTACAATGAGGACTGTTAGCAAACTCTTCCCTGGGTGGGGAATGTATTTACCGGTGGGCTGTTTCTTTTCCAGACTGCCTACGCCCAGTCCTGAACCATCTTGCACATGCTGCAGACTGCCTGACTGTGTCAGGCCCTGTGGGACACAGAGACACAAATGCAGGTCTGACCACTCTGAGGGTCAGGAACTCATTATGCTGTGCATATGACCAAAGGGGAATGGGTTAATGTTGTCCAATATTCTATTGTCCTGTGGCACAGTTGTCAGACAGAAAAGTAACAAGGTGATGAATTTCCTCTTCAATTAAAAAGTTACAGTGCATTTAGTAAAATCGATGCCAACCAAGATTGGACTGTGTATTCTGAAAATGTGCCAAAGTATTCTTACAGATTAGACCTATTTTGGAAGATGATTACTATGATATGAATTAGATGATTTCTACAAATGCCCAGAGGTGGTTATTTGGAGCAGCCAAGGGATGCTCATTAGGTTGCTCAAACAGTGTTTCTGGCTTCATGTCTACCATCCTAAAAATGATGGAAATCAGTTTTATGGCTGAATCATTGCATTGCATGCGATACTGGATTTGAAGTTTTCTCAGAATTCATCGTGTCTTAAACCTGACAGGCCTTTCTCTTGATTCATAACCGACTTAGCTTTTGCACTGTTGGGTTTGATACATTGATCATCATTGCTGCCCTGGCGGTCACTGTGGCCAATGCCACCATTCAGTCAGGTCAGTGCTGCCAGTTCTCAGCTTCACTACCTCCTGGGGTGGGGATCCTGCATTCAATCTGTTGAACGTTTCATCAGTCTGTTGAACACCTGCTGTGCACTGTTAAGATGTTTGGAGCCAGAAAAAGGGGACAAAAAATAATTTAAAATGTTGCATCCTCTTGGGAGGATGGTGGCTTTGTTTGTGTTTAGCTGTATCTTAGAGATTTTGTTTGTAAGCATCCATCACACCAAACGCTCACTTGGGCATCTCTTTAAAGCTGGCCCCCGGCTTTGATGTGCAAGAGTGGTTGGTGTTTCCAGGCAGCTCTTGCTTCCTCATTGCTCACAGCCGTTGTCTGTCCTTGAAGTGAAGCTACATCATCCCTGGTACCCACAGAGCCTCAGACCTCACTGCGTAAAAGGAACAAGCCAGAGGCTCTGAGACAATGGAATGTTAAACGATTGTGTTCTTTTCCAGCCAGGGAATATAACAGTCAGCATATCCTGGATATTGTCTTGGTATTGAGAATACTCCGGCTCTTAAGGGTCATCCTCAGCCTTCAAAGATAAAGAGAAAGTGGCATGCAATAGCTGGGCTTGAGGGCTTCCCACATTGGGCCTTGTGGAAAGCACCTTCACCTGCTTACTGTACATGTGCCCAATTATGAATCCAGGATGTAACTTGTTGGGGTTCTCTGGGGTGCACAGCTGTGGGGACCGAAGCCAATGAAGATGGGTAAAGAGCATCTGAGGACAGGGATTGTGACAGTCACTTTCATCCCTGTGACTGGCCTGCATTGTGCCTGCTTGCACGGTGACTAACTAAGAGTTATGATGGCAGCTAGTGCTAACTCGAGTGTGTTAACCATTGTCTTATTAAATCCCACCTGTGACCCCCGATAGCTCTAGTTTTATTATCCCTAGCTTACAGTTGATGACAGAAGCTCAGAGAGGTTAAGTAACTCTCCCAATAGTGCACAGCAAGAAAGAGGCAGATCAGGATGCAAACCCAGGAGTCTGACCCCAAAGCCCAGGTAAGCCCTGCCCTCGGTGTTAGATAGACCAGTGTTCTTCCAGGGAGTGCTAGGGAAATGGCTCCCACTGAGGACGGGCCTGCCCTTCTAGAAGGTGTTCAGTTGTCAACGTAAGCCTCCAGGACAGCCTTAACACAGGCTAGATTTGGATGGAGGAAAAGTTGGGGGAGAAAAACAGATGAGGCTAAATCCTTTTCCCGTCTCCACACCCACCCGTGTCTTCCTGATGAGTTTCTCTATGACTGCCTTCCTTGCTTTGGTCCAGCCTGCCTTGCTTTGCTTCAGGAGAAGCCACCGGTTAACTCCCTGTTAGCTTGGTGGGTGGACCGATGCTGACGCAGCTACAAAGGCAAATTCCTGAGGACATTTAAAGAACAGATTCAGGCCTGGGGAAAGGTGTGGAGGGGAACATGGCGGTGGGGTGTGAGTTTTACTTCCCACCTTCCCTTTTGCCTTGTGTCAGTGACTTTGTTTTGTCCTAGATTCCGGGTTTTAGTGACCACATTAATTAACGTCGGGCCCACGATGCTGATGTTTGGTGGACTTGTCTTTGCAAGTAGCTGCTCTCGTTGCTATCTGATGTAACAAAAGTGGTAAGATGTTCATTCTTGGCAACTCTCAATAAGCCTTTTTTTTTTTTTTTTGAGACGGAGTCTTCGCTCTGTCCCCAGGCTGGAGTGCGGTGGCGCGATCTCGGCTCACTGCAAGCTCCACCTCCCAGGTTCTCGCCATTCTCCTGCCTCAGCCTCCTGAGTAGCTGGGACTACAGGCACCCGCCACCACGTCTGGCTAATTTTTTGTATTTTTAGTAGAGACGGGGTTTCACTGTGTTAGCCAGGATGGTCTCGATTTCCTGATCTCGTGATCTGCCCACCTTGGCCTCCCAAAGTAAGCCTTATTTTAAGGGAGAGAAAGAAAGGGAGAATAAGTAAATGAAATTCACTGGTTTCCAGTAGCCATTCTTAAGCAACCTGACGTTTCTAGAAACATTGGGCATACACCAGTTAGGTACACTGGGTGCTGCAGTAAACACCAACAACCCAATGGGCTGACCCAGTTTCTTTCCCATCCACAGTCCAGATGGGTATTCCCGGCTAGCAGGTAAGCACGTAGGCTCTTAAGGATGTAGGTTTAAGGGCCAGCTTCCTTTCAGGGAGTGCCAGGGACAGCCTCCTTTGCCCTGGTGTGGAGAGGGCCCACCTGCTCCTTGAGGTCCGCAGTAGCAACAATGAGGCCATACAAGGCTGCACAGGGACCAGGAGCCTCCCACTCTAGGGTGGTTCCACCTGGATGCGGTGGAGGCTGCAACAGAGCATTTATTGTTCTTTTCATTGATAATGGTAAAAAAAAAAAAAAAAAAATTCCATTAGCACAGAAGAGTGAAAGATTGATTATAAGTCGCCCATGCCTACCCCCAACATGGCTCTTTTCCAGAGGCAAATATTCAGCATTTCTTATTACTCTTCCTAAATATTTCAACATATATGAGTATCACATGCATGCCTGTAGGTATCCAGTTTATCCTTAGTCAAGTGGGATAACACATTCAAAATATTGTTGTACGACTTTCTTCTGAATATTTTCTTCCTGTGTTCTGGGAGGCACGTGCCTGCAGGTAAGCTCTGCCATGATTAAAAGTGCTCCATGGATGGAAGAGTCCAGTATGTGTCTGCCCAGCCCCACTACTGACAGACTGCTGAGTGGTCTTGCCTTCTTGCCATCACAAATGATGCAGCAAGGACTCTTCTTGTGCATGCATCTTTGTGGGTTTATGTGCGTGGGGGTTTATGTGCGTGGATCTGTTGCATACATTCCCAGAAGTGGAACTGCTGGCCAAAGGTAAATGGGTTTAAAATTTGGGTCGATAATGGCAACCTGCCTTCCAAAAGACGGGCTGCCACAGGTACTCCAGACCACAGTGCGCAACAGCATGTGTTTCTCTGCACCCCTCCCCACTGGGGGTTATTAAATGTTTCCATTTTTTTCCCCATCTGATAGGAGAGGAAACAGCATTGTATCATTTGGACTGCATTTGTTTAGTTATTCATGAGGCCAAGCATCTTTTCTATGTCCTTTTTGCCATTTATGCTTATTTTTCAGTAAACAGCCTGTTTACATCTTTGGTCTGTTCTTCCGTTTGTTTAATTTTTGATATGATATGCCTTTGACCTCTAAAGGAAATAGGGCCTTGGTAGGCTGTCAGAGCAATTATTTTTCCTTTTTCCTTATCTGCTACCTTTTTTTCCTTTTTGACATAAAGGCTTTTTGTTTTGGTTTGGTTTTTGAGTGTATAAAAGCTTAGATTTATTACATATCATACTTGTCAATTTTTGCAGTTTCTAGGTTTTAAATCATGCTCAGTAAGGGCTTTTTCTACTTTTTTTTTTTTTTTTTTTGTAGTACAGGTATGCGTTTTTTGTTTGTTTACATCTAACTCTTTGGTTATTTATTTTGAAATTTATTTTAGTATAAAGAACAAGGTGAAGATTGACCTTTATTACTTTTTTTTCCCTAGAGTACTATTATATTTTTGAATATTTAACCCACTAACTTGCTAGGAGCTTCGTTTCTGACTTTGTAAATAGACTCTGGGGAGGTCAAGGTGTGGCCCAGCTGGCCGCGTCCTCTGTCCCTCTGCAAATAGCTCAGCCTTCCTGGCAGACTGGCTGACCCCTGCCCACCCTCTTCTGGCTGCTTGGAACTCCTGACTGGGGAGGGTGACCCTCCCTGGGAATACAAGCTAGTAATGCCCTTTCTGCCAGGCCCTGGGAGCATGACTGGCTGGACCTACAGTTCTTCCCACTGCTTCTGCCTGCTCCTCTGCAGCGTTGGGCGCCTGCTGGTGACCCAGTGTCTCCCATCCTAGGTGGTCTTCTATGTCGTTGCCATCGTCAGGATGGGAGTGTTCCATGGCAAAGTTCAATCCTTTGATCCGAATTTCGCTGCTCCTGACGCCCTGGTTTGTGGAACTGAGCCTTACAGGACTCTGCGTTTGCCTGAAGCAGGTACTGCAAGAACAACTTCAGTGACTCGGCCTCTGCATTCACTGTGCTGACGGAGCTCACAGTGGTTCACCAGTGGCACAGTGTCCTTTCTGAGAAGGTGGAGATCCATGGGATGGTCTGCACCCTGGGGTGAGGTAGAAAAGGTGGAAAGTAAATCCTCAGAAGAGGATTATCTGTTGGCCTCTTGGAGTTCAGGGGACCCATGGAGTTTCTCAAAGGTCTGGTTCCTTAACTTCCTACTCCTTCCAGATGGCTTTGCCCTGGTGACCCACCAGGCTTGCAGCTGTACTTCATCTTGTTCCACATAGTGGTCGTCATCCTCATTGTTAAGCGAGTTTCCGCCAGCCGCGTTGGGAATTTTGGATCTCCTTTTTCAGCACACCTAAGGGACCGCCCCTCTTCTCCTGTCCCACCCTGGTATAGGTTGGGTGGGTGGCATCTTCCCAATGGGTGCTAAGCTCTTGGAGGGAAGGGTCTTCTTTCTGTCCATATCTGTGTTCCCTGCGGTGTCACCAGCATGTGGCACATCTGTATATAACATACGTTTCGGAGCCTTCCAAGTAGTGTGGACCAGAAGGGAACTGAGGCCTGGCTTGTCTACCTACCCTTCCCCACTAAGATTGAATCATCTCTGAAACATGCCCCCTGAGTTGCTGTCCAGCTTCCACTGAAATCCAGCTAACCAATGGGACTCCGAAGAGCCAAAGGGGTCAGCTCCCTTGTCATCCTGCTCTGGTAGTTAGCACATCCACAGGTAGAGGGAAAATGAGCCCCCAGGTGACTTCTAGTAGAAGGGACTCCTGGTGAGTTCTAGTGGAAGGGAAATGTGTCCCCAGGTGAAATATTTTTGTTGTTGTTTTGGTTTGGTTTTTTGAGACAGAGTCTCACTCTGTCACCCAGGCTGGAGTACATTTGTAGGATCTCTGCTCACTGCAATCTTCGCCTCCTGGGTTCAAGCGTTTCTCCTGCTTCAGCCTCCCCAGTAGCTGGAATTACAGGAGCCCGCCACCAAGCCCGGCTAATTTTTGTATTTTTAGTAGAGACAGTGTTTCACCATGTTGGCCAGGCTGGTCTCGAACTCCTGACCTCAGGTGATCCACCCACCTCAGCCTCCCAAAGTGCTGGGATTACGGGCGTGAGCCACTGCACCTGGCCTCCCCTTATGAATTCTAGTGGCAATGTGCCCCCAGGTGAATTCTAGCGGAAGCCCCATGGTGGGTTCTAGTGGGAGGGGAATGTGCCCCCAGGCAAATTTTACTCACTGATCCCAGTTCTGTCCTTATCTCTTTTCCATGGGAAAACTCAGTAAGCATTTGAAAGCTGCTATGACATGTCCCCTCTCAAAATGACTCTTCTTTCTCTTGTAATCTGTGACTCCAGTGGCCTGCATTTGAGTACCTGTGATCGTTGTGATTCTTTCACATGGCCGTTTTCTGGTCATCAGGATGGTACCCCTCTCAGAGCTGGGGCTGGAGTTCTTAAAAAGGCTGTAATGAGTTCTTTTTAAAAATTTGTATAGAGATGAGGTCTCACTATGTTACCCAGGCTAGTCTCAAACTTCTGGGCTTACGGGAGCCTCCCACCTCTGCCTCCCAAAGTGCTGGAATTACAGATGTGAGCCATTATGTCTGGCCAGATATTTTCTACTGCCCTCCAAAAAGCCTGCGAGTGCTGTGACAGCCCTGGGCTATGTCATCATTACTGTCAAGTCAGGAACATGAAGGCTCTGAGATGTCACCCTGCTGGCAAGCTAACATGTTCATTTGCCAATGCACATACTAACAGGAAACACCGGATCCCGGGCCAGACACAGGCCGGCCTGCTATTCATGGCAAGAGTAGCAGCCCCAGCAACGCTTCATGTCAGTTTCCTGAGCCCTAATTCCACAGGCCAGTGTGGTGAGGACCGGATGGAGTGGCTGTGGTGCAGCACGGGACTCCAAAATCAGGCAACTGATCTCATGTAGGGCTGCTGGTGACCTGCTCATCCTCCTTGCTGAGGGGAGAGAAAAAGGTGGAGGAGTAGAAGGAGGAGGAGAGAGAGAGACTGACTTGATCTTTACTCTGGAATGCAAGCAAATCTCCTGGGAGATAATGTACGGTCTTTATCTTTGCTGCCTTGGACTGTCCGTGGGGAGGGAGCCCTCCCTCTGTGTCACTGTCCTGGAACACCTCCTTAGAGACACATTCCTAAACTGGCTCTAGAGGCCTTTGTGCAGTAGACCCTGACTCCACAGACACCTGAGACTTTCATGGAGAATTGTCTTCCAGCAATTATTTGGCCTAAGGTTCCCCTTCAAATAAACTGTATTTTCTTCCTGATGTTCATTGTTTAATTAGGATGTAGAGGAGGAATGAGTCTCCGGATTGAATGGGAGTTCTGTCCAGTCCTTGGGGCATACTTTGTTGTCATTTCTCCCCATGTCTTGCATTTTCTCTGCAGCAATAGGCTGCCTTTGTACTTGGGCCAAGCGCCCTTTAGAGCCAGGATTCGTTGTCATCTAGACCGTGGCTGTTCAACCTAACCCCCTCCACCTCTTCCTCCTCAGGATTTTCATAGCATTTGTCTCGGAGGCATTCTTTGTGGCATATTCATTAGGAAAAAAAGTGAAGTGGAAACTGCTTTTGAAGAGAAGATTCAAGAGCTCGGAGTGGGAATCCAAGACGGAGTAGAGCATCTCCCTGGGTGACCCTCAGACTTAGAGGTGGGCCACACTCAAAGACCCTGCTGTGTTTAACCTTGTTGGTGCCTGGTGGCACCTAGCCTGGCCCCGTGTGCCTGTTGTCAGGGGTCTCTCTAGGTGAGTGCCCTGGGTGTAGCTGGCCACTGACCACCAGACCATGCCTGGGAGGCCACGTGAGGGACTCTGCCGAGGGACCTGACTGCATTTCTGTTATCTCTTCCTCCTTGAAGGGAAGAAGTACAAGATGGGAAGCTCACTGATCACGTGGACGCCAAGGACTGTGGCCTTCTTGAGGATGATGGACACAACAAAAGAAAAGCCTTGAAAGGACTGTCCTGCAGAATCGCACCAAAAAGTGAGTTTCAATCTAATGCAAAACTAGAATTGATCTTCTAAAATAATATAATTTTAAATCTGTAGCTGTTTTAGAAATTGCATACATCACCATTCTGTCTTACAACATGTGGATATATTTTTGCTGTCTTTTATTGAACCAAAATCTTTAGTTTTGATATACTCATCTGTACCGATTATAGTTTGTCTTTCTAAAAAGATAAAACATATTTCTACATACACATGTTCCAAAACTATTTGATGTTTTATTCTATTATTGTCTTAGTTTTTGCTTTTTATAAGGTATTTAATCCTTTTAGATTGGTTTTGGTGTGATGTGATAAGATCTTTTTTTTTTTTTCCCACAAAATAGTGAACCAGTTTTCCCACAGCATTTAATAAGAAACCTTTTAGTTTACCCACTGATTATTGAAGCGACTTTTATTATATACAAAGTATAATACATAGATGGAAGTTTTAGATTCTGTATTCTTTTCGATCCATGTCTTTGCATTTCCCCAGTTCTTTATTATTTTCACTATTTGATCTTCATAGACATTTTGCTTTGAACCAGTTTTATAATTAATGAAAAAGTTGCCAAAATAATACAAAGAGTTCTCATCTGTCTCTCAACTTTTCCTATTTTTAGTGTCTCACAAAAACATACAATTTTCAAGAACAGGAAATTAACACTAGTACAATATTACTAACTAGACTATCTACCTTACTCAAACTTTTTCTACTTCTTCACCAATGTCCTTTTTATTTTATTTTTAAAAAATTTTTTAAAATTATACTTTAAGTTCCAGGGTACATGTGCACAACGTGCAGGTTTATTACATATGTATACATGTGCCATGTTGGTGTGCTGCACCCATGAACTCGTCAGCACCCATCAACTTGTCATTTACATCAGTTATAACTCCCAATGCCATCCCTCCCCATAATAGGCCCAGTGTGTGATGTTCCCCTTCCCATGTCCAAGTGATCTCAGTGTTCAATTCCCACCTATGAGTGAGAACATGCGGTGTTTGGTTTTCTGTTCTTGCAAAAGTTTGCTGAGAATGATGGTTTCCAGCTGCACCCATGTCCCTACAAAGGAGTTCATGTCCCTACAAAGGACACGAACTCATCCTTTTTTATGGCTGCATAGTATTCCATGGTGTATATGTGCCACATTTTCTTAATCCAGTCTGTCACTGATGGACATTTGGGTTGATTCCAAGTCTTTGCTATTGTGAATAGTGCTGCAATAAACATACATGTGCATGTGTCTTTATAGCAGCATGATTTATAATCCTTTGGGTATATACCCAGTAATGTGATGGCTGAGTCATATGGTATTTCTAGTTCCCGATCCTTGAGGAATCGCCATACTGTTTTCCACAATGGTTGAACTAGTTTACAACCCCACCAACAGTGTAAAAGTGTTCCTATTTCTTCACATCCTCTCCAGCACCTATTTCCTGACTTTTTAATGATTGCCATTCTAACTGGTGTGAGACGGTATCTCATTGTGGTTTTGATTTGCATTTCTCTGATGGCCAGTGATGACGAGCATTTTTTCATGTGTCTGTTGGCTGTATGAATGTCTTTTTTTGAGAAATGTCTGTTCATATCCTTTGCCCACTTTTTGATGGGGTTGTTTGTTTTTTACTTGTAAATTTGTTTGAGTTCTTTGTAGGTTCTGGATATTAGCCCTTTGTCAGATGAATAGATTGCAAAAATTTTCTCCCATTCTGTAGGTTGCCTGTTCACTCTGATGGTAGTTTCTTTTGCTGTGCAGAAGCTCTTTAGTTTAATTAGATACCATTTGTCAATTTTGGCTTTTGTTGCCATTGCTTTTGCTGTTTTAGACATGAAGTCCTTACCCATGCCTATGTCCTGAATGGTATTACCTAGGTTTTCTTCTAGAGTTTTTATGGTATTAGGTCTAACATTTAAGTCTCTAATTCATCTTGAATTAATTTTCATATAAGGAGTAAGGAAAGGATCCAGTTTCAGCTTTCTGCTTATGGCTAGCCAGTTTTCCCAGCACCATTTATTAAATAGGGAATCCTTTCCCCATTTCTTGTTTTTCTCAGGTTTGTCAAAGATCAGATAGCTGTAGATGTGTGGTATTATTTCTGAGGGCTCTGTTCTGTTCCATTGGTCTATATCTCTGTTTTGGTACCAGTACCATGCTGTTTTGGTTACTGTAGCCTTGTAGTATAGTTTGAAGTCAGGTAGTGTGATGCCTCTAGCTTTATTCTTTTGACTTAGGATTGTCTTGGCAATGCGGGCTCTTTTTTGGTTCCATATGAACTGTAAAGCAGTTTTTTCCAATTCTGTAAAGAAAGTCATTGGTAGTTTGATGGGGATGGCATTGAATCTATAAATTACCTTGGGCAGTATGGCCATTTTCACAATATTGATTCTTCCTATCCATGAGCATGGTATGTTCTTCCATTTGTTTGTGTCCTCTTCTATTTCACTGAGCAGTGGTTTGTAGTTCTCCTTGAAGAGGTCCTTTACATCCCTTGTAAGTTGGATTCCTAGGTATTTTATTCTCTTTGAAGCTGTTGTGAGTGGGAGTTCATTCATGATTTGGCTCTCTGTTTGTCTGTTACTGGTGTATAAGAATGCTTGTGATTTTTGCACATTGATTTTGTATGCTGAGACTTTGCTGAAGTTGCTTATCAGCTTAAGGAGATTTTGGGCTGAGACAATGGGGTTTTCTAAATATACAATAATGTCATCTGCAAACAGGGACAATTTGACTTCTTCTTTTCCTAACTGAATACCCTTTATTTCTTTCTCTTGCCTGATTGCCCTAGCCAAAACGTCCACCACTATGTTGAATAGGAGTGGTGAGAGAGGTCATCCCTGTCTTGTGCCAGTTTTCAAAGGGAATGCTTCCAGTTTTTGCCCATTCAGTATGATATTGGCTGTGGGTTTGTCATAAATAGCTCTTATTATTTTGAGATACGTTCCATCAATACCGAATTTATTGAGAGTTTTTAGCATGAAAGGCTGTTGAATTTTGTCAAAGGCCTTTTCTGCATCTATTGAGATAATCATGTGGTTTTTGTTTTTGGTTCTGTTTATATGCTGGATTATGTTTATTGATTTGCATATGTTGAACCAGCCTTGCATCCCAGAGATGAAGCCCACTTGATTATGGTGGATAAGCTTTTTGATGTGCTGCTGGATTCGGTTTGCCAGTATTTTACTGAGGATTTTTGTATCGATGTTCATCAGGGATATTGATCTAAAAGTCTCTTTTTTTGTTGTGTCTCTGCCAGGCTTTGGTATCAGGATGATATTGGCCTCATACAATGAGTTAGGGAGGATTCCCTCTTTTTCTATTGCTTGGAATAGTTTCAGAAGGAATGGTACCAACTCCTCCTTGTACCTCTGGTAGAATTTGGCTGTGAATCTGTCTGGTCCTGAACATTTTTTGGTTGGTAGGCTGTTAATTATTACCTCATTTCAGAGCCTGCTATTGGTGTATTCGGGGATTCAGCTTCTTCCTGGTTTAGTCTTGGGAGAGTGTAAGTGTCCAGGAAATTATCCATGTCTTCTAGGTTTTCTAGTTTATTTGCGTAGAGGTGTTTATGGTATTCTCTGATGGTAGTTTGTATTTCTGTGGGGTCGGTGGTGATATCTCCTTTATCATTTTTTATTGCATCTATTTGATTCTTCTCTCTTTTCTTCTTTATTAGTCTTGCTAGCAGTCTATCAATTTTGTTGATCTTTTCAAAAAACCAGCTCCTGGATTCATTGATTTTTTGGAGGGTTTTTTGTGTCTCTACCTCCTACAGTTCTGCTCTGATCTTAGTTATTTCTTGCCTTCTGCTAGCTTTTGAATATGTTTGCTCTTGCTTCTCTAGTTCTTTTAATTGTGATGTTAGGGTGTCAATTTTAGATCTTTCCAGCTTTCTCTTGTGGGCATTTAGTGCTATAAATTTCCCTCTACACACTGCTTTAAATGTGTCCCAGAGATTCTGGTATGTTGTATCTTTGTTCTCATTGGTTTCAAAGAACATCTTTATTTCTGCCTTCATTTCATTATGTACCCAGGAGTCACTCAGGAGCAGGTTGTTCAGTTTCCATGTAGTTGAGTGGTTTTGATTGAGTTTCTTAGTCCTGAGTTCTAGTTTGATTGCACTGTGGTCTGAGAGACAGTTTGTTATACTTTCTGTTCTTTTACATTTGCTGAGGAGTGCTTTACTTCCAGTTATGTGGTCAATTTTGGAATAAGTGTGATGTGGTGCTGAGAAGAATGTATATTCTGTTGATTTGGGGTGGAGAGTTCTGTAGATGTCTATTAGGTCTGCTTGGTGCAGAGTTGAGTTCAATTCCTGGATATCCTTGTTAACTTTCTGTCTCGTTGATCTGTCTAATGTTGACAGTGCAGTGAAGTCTCCCACTATTATTGTATGGGAGTCTAAGTCTCTTTGTAAGTCTCTAAGGACTTGCTTTATGAATCTGGGTGCTCCTGTATTGGGTGCATATATATTTAGGATAGTTAGCTCTTCCTGTTGAATTGATCCCTTTACCATTATGTAATGGCCTTCTTTGTCTCTTTTGATCTTTGATGGTTTAAAGTCTGTTTTATCAGAGACTAGGATTGCAACCCCTGCGTTTTTTTGTTCTCCATTTGCTTGGTAGATCTTCCTCCATCTGTTTATTTTGAGCCTATGTGTGTCTTTGCATGTGAGATAGGTCTCCTGAATACAGCAAACTGATGGGTCTTGACTCTTTATCCAATTTGCCAGTCTGTGTCTTTTATTTTTTTTTTTTTTTTTTTTTTTTTTTTTTTTTTTGAGACGGAGTCTCGCTCTGTCACCCAGGCTGGAGTGCAGTGGCCGGATCTCAGCTCACTGCAAGCTCCGCCTCCCGGGTTCACGCCATTCTCCTGCCTCAGCCTCCCGAGTAGCTGGGACTACAGGCGCCTGCCACCTCGCCCGACTAAGTTTTTGTATTTTTAGTAGAGACGGGGTTTCACTGTGTTAGCCAGGATGGTCTCGATCTCCTGACCTCGTGATCCGCCCGTCTCGGCCTCCCAAAGTGCTGGGATTACAGGCTTGAGCCACCTCGCCCGGCCTGTGTCTTTTAATTGGAGCATTTAGTCCATTTACATTTAAGGTTAATATTGTTATGTGTGAACTTGATCCTGTCATTGTGATATTAGCTGGTTATTTTTCTCGTTAGTTGATGCAATTTCTTCCTAGCATTGATGGTCTTTACATTTTGGTATGTTTTTGCAATGGCTGGTACCAGTTGTTCCTTTCCATGTTTAGTGCTTCCTTCAGGGTCTCTTGTAGGGCAGGCCTGGTTGTGACAAAATCTCTAAGCATTTGCTTGTCTGTAAAGGATTTTATTTCTCCTTCACTGATGAAACTTAGTTTGGCTGGATATGATATTCTGGGTTGAAAATTCTTTTCTTTAAGAATGTTGAATATTGGCCCTCACTCTCTTCTGGCTTGTAGAGTTACTGCCGAGAGATCTGCCGTTAGTCTGGTGGGCTTCCCTTTGTGGGTAACCCGACCTTTCTTTCTGGCTGCCCTTAACATTTTTTCCTTCATTTCAACTTTGGTGAATCTGACAATTATGAGTCTTGGAGTTGCTCTTCTCGAGGAGTATCTTGTGACATTCTCTGTATTTCCTGAATTTGAATGTTGGCCTGCCTTACTAGGTTGGGGAAGTTCTCCTGGATGATGTCCTGAAGAGTGTTTTCCGACTTGGTTCCATTTTCCGCCTCACTTTCAGGCACACCAATCAGACGTAGATTTGGTCTTTGCACATAATCCCATATTTCTTGGAGGCTTTGTTCATTTCTTTTTCCTCTTTTTTCTCTAGACGTCTCTTCTCGCCTCATTTCATTCATTTGATCTTCAGTCATTGATACTCTTTCTCCCAGTTGATCGAGTTGGTTACTGAAGCTTGTGCATTTGTCACGTATTTCTCGTGTCATGGTTTTTATCTCTGTCAGTTCGTTTATGGCCTTCTCTGCATTGATTATTCTAGTTATCCATTCTTCCATTCTTTTTTCAAGATTTTTAGTTTCTTTGCGCTGGGTACATAGTTCCTCCTTTAGCTCTGAGAAGTTTGATCGGCTGAAGCCTTCTTCTCTCAACTCGTCAAAGTCATTCTCCATCCAGCTTTGATCCGTTGCTGGCAATGAGCTGCGTTCCTTTGGAGGGGGAGATGTGCTCCGATTTTTGGAATTTCCAGCTTTTCTGCCCTGCTTTTTCCCCATCTTTGTGGTTTTATCTGCCTTTGGTCTTTGATGATGGTGACGTACTGATGGGGATTTGGTGTGGGTGTCCTTTCTGTTTGTTAGTTTTCCTTCTAACAGTCAGGACCCTCAGCTGTAGGTCTGTTGGAGATTGCTTGAGGTCTACTCCAGACCCTGTTTGCCTGGGTATCAGTAGCAGAGGCTGCAGAAGATAGAATATTGCTGAAAAACGAGTGTTGCTGTCTGATTCTTGCTCTGGAAGCTTCGTCTCAGGGGTGTACCCAGCTGTGTGAGGTGTGAGGTGTCCGTCTGCACTTAGTGGGTGATGTCTCCCAGTTAAGCTACTCAGGGGTCAGGGACCCACTTGAGCAGGCAGTCTGTCCGTTCTCAGATCTCAGCCTCCATGCTGGGAGATCCACTGCTCTCTTCAAAGCTGTCAGACAGGGTTATTTACATCTGTAGAGGTTTTTACTGCTTTTTGTTTAGCTCTGCCTTGTCCCCAGAGGTGAAGTCTACAGACAGGCAATCCTCCTTTAGCTGTGGTGGGCTCCACCCAGTTCGAGCTTCCCAGGCTGTTTTGTTTACCTACGTAAGCCTCAGCAATGGCGGGCGCCCCTCCCCCAGCCTTGCTGCTGCCTTGCAGTTAGCTCTCAGACTGCTGTGCTAGCAATGAGGAAGGCTCCGTGGGCGTGGGACCCTCCGGGCCAGGTGTGGGATATAATCTCCTGGCGTGCCATTTGCTGAGACCTTTGGTAAAGCACAGTATTAGGGTGGGAGTTACCCGATTTTCCAGGTGTTGTGTGTCTCAGTTTCCCTTGGCTAGGAAAAGGGATTCCCTTCCCCCTTGTGCTTCCCAGGTGAGGGCGATGCCTCGCCCTGCTTCAGCTCTCGCTGGTCGGGCTGCACCAGCTGACCAGCACCGATTGTCCGGCACTCCCCAGTGAGATGAACCCGGTACCTCAGTTGAAATTGCAGACATCACCCGTCTTCTTTGTCACTCGCGTTGGGAGCTAGAGGCTGGAGCTGTTCCTTTTCAGCCATCTTGCTCTGACTCTTTTTCCTATTTTTAATTCTTTTTATTTTGTTTTACCTTTTAAATTTTTTTATGATTAAATGAGACGCAGACACACTTCTTAACCTAGGCCTATACAAGGTCAAGATCATCATTATCACTGGCTTCCACCTGCATAGCTTGTCCCACTGGAAAACCTACAATATCACCAGGCAATAGAAATATTTCACCTCCTTTGTAATCTTATGGGACCACTGTCTTATTGGCTGTCCACTTTTTACTGAAACATCATTGTGCAGCACATGACTGTATTATGTAATATATGTTGCATCCCTTTTTTGGACTTCAAGTGGAAAAGTGCAATTTAATCACGTAGCTTGCATCATGACCTGTTGTTCTATGTGGAGCGCTCACTAGTTTTATTCGCCCCTATGTATCACTGTCATGCATAACTCACATCCTCTTGCCCTCAAAACACTCAGAAGAAGAAACTGTCTTCATCTTTATATTTAAATGTAGGAATGTTAAGATTACAACTTCTTTTCTTTTCTTTTCTCTTTTCCCTCTTTTCTATTTTCTCTCTTTTCCTTTCCTTTCCTTTCCTCTCTTTCTTTTCCTTCTTTCCTCCTTCATTTTTGACAAGAAATAATTGTATATATTATGGGGTACACTGTGATGTTCTGATATATATATATACTTTCTGAAATGATTAAATCAAGCTAATTAATATATTCATCAAATCTATCATTTTACATGGTGTGAACATGTAAAATCTGCTCTTTTAGCAATTTTGAAATGTAAATTACCCTCGTATTCACTGTAGTCACTATGCTGTATAATAAATCTCAAAAACTTATTTATTCTGTCTAGCTGAAATTTTGTACCCTTTGACCGACATCTCCCCATTTCCCTTCTCTACCCTGCCTCTGATAGCCATCATTGTACTCTACTTTTATGAGTTCAACTTCTGTAGATTTTATATATAGGTGAGATCATGGAGTATTTGTGTTTCTGTACCTGGTTTACTTCACTCGGCGTAATGTCGTCCAGGTTTGTCAGTTGATATGGTGTGGCTGTGTCCCTACCCAATTCTCATCTTGAATTGTAGGAGGGACTCAGTGGGAGGTAATTTAATCATAGGCGTGGTTACCCCCATGCTGCTGTTCTAGTAACAGTGAGTGAGTTCTCATGAGATCTAATGGTTTTATAAGGGGCTTTCCCCCTTTTGCCCTGCTCTTCTCCTTCCTGCACCATGTGAAGAAAGGTGTGTTTACTCCCCCTTCCACCACGATTGTAAGTTTCCTTTATAAATTGCCGAGTCTCAGGTATATCTTTATTAGCAGTCTGAGAATGGACTAATACACCCATGTTGTTGTAAATGACAAGAATTTTTTTTCCTTTTAAGGCTGAATAGTATTTCACTGTTTGTGTTACCACATTTTCTTTATCCATTCATTGTTTGTTGGACACTTACGTTGATTCAATGTATTGGCTATTGTGAATAATGCTGCAGTGAACATGGGAGTACAGATACCTTTTTGAAATATTCATTTCAAGTCCTTTGGATATATACTCAGAAGTGGGATTGTTGGACCAAATGATAGTTCTATTTTTAGTTTTTTGAGAAATCTCCATACTGTTTTATACGATGGCTAGACGAATTTACACTCCCACCAAATGTGTATAGGAGTTTTCTGTTTCCCCACGTCCTCACCAACACTTGCTATCTTTGCTATTTTTTTAGTAATAGCTACTTTAGCAGGTGTGAGGTGATATATCATTGTGGTTTTAATTTTTATTTCCCTGATAATAAGTGATTTTGAGCATTTTGTTCGTATATATGTTGGCTATTTTTATGTCCTTTGAGAAATACATATTTATATCATTTACACCTTTTCAGTTGGGTTTTTCCTTGCTACTGAGTTGTTTGATCTGCTTTCCTACCTTCATCCCTCCTTCTTTCCTTCCTTTTTATCTTCCTCTCTGTTCTTTTTTGCTGCTGCTATATATTTGCATAATATACATATTTCATTATTTTAATTTTAACACTCTGAGTCTTGGTAGCCAGTATGTTGTTGACCAGTGTTCATGTTTGTATAACCTAAGTTTTTAAAATATCCCAGTGCTTATATCTTCCTATTAAGTTCTTTTGTCCTGCACTTATCTCTCTTTGGTGTCCACCCAACTCCCAGCTATCATGTTTAGATTTTATTCGGATTATTACACATAGTTGTTCTTTTTAAAAATTTTTCCTTGTGTTTATTCTTTTTTTTTTTTTTTTTTTTGAGACGGAGTCTCGCTCTGTCGCCCAGGCTGGAGTGCAGTGGCGCGATCTCGGCTCACTGCAAGCTCCGCCTCCCGGGTTCACGCCATTCTCCTGCCTCAGCCTCCCGAGTAGCTGTTACCCAGGATTTTTAAAGACCATGTATCAGTGGTTGTTCAGCCTGTCTCTATCCAACCTTTTTCTCTCCTTCCTCATGGCTACTCAGGTTAAGACCACATTCACCAGTATTTTTCCTGGCTAAGTGTGACCACGTGAGTAAATGTCAGCCAACCCGATAATTAGAAGGGCAACCTTGTTAAAATTAACTTCTGACCTGGATTTCCACTGTTTCATTTTGGTGTCTGGAAATGATGACAGTCAGACAAACCACGAAAGCCTGGAACCCTAGAATAATTTGTAGAAAAAAAGACATTTTCTTATTCTGAACATTTTTTATGGTTAAGAGAGAAGCATTATTTTCATTATAATAATCAATAAAAAATCTTCCCTTTGCTTCAAAGAGTGAGACACTGTCTCTATCTTCCAAAGCTTTTTGCTATAAAAACATTCAAAAAAAAAATCTGAACAAAGGTGATCATTGGCTCTGCTCTATAAGATGTGCAGAAATGAGACATGCCAATTTTCTACCTTGTAGATTTCTCCACATCATTCTTACACATAGACACAATAAATGTGTCTAGTCTCAAAGCAAATTGGGAATGTAGTATACATTGCCAAAATTCTTATATTAATTAGGAAACAATAGATTTAAAAACAGATTTTTGACATCAAGGGCAATGATATTCTATAACTTTTTTCAAGAGTCCTTTACATTTCTACTATAATAATTTAGAACACCCTCCCCACACGCAAACACACATTACGGTAATCAGTAGTAAATATACTGATTCTCCTTGTTAACAAATGTTAGGATTGCATTTTGAAGTTAGTTTGGTGTTGTGACTAAGTGTTAGTACTTTGTAGAGAACTACCAGTTTTCTCATCACTAACTTAGTGAGTACTCTGTCTGCAAGCTGTTTATCTTATTCTAAAATAAAATGTAAAGATATAAGATTCCTGAAACTTGGAAATATCTATGATTAAAAGTCATAAAAGTCAAAGTCAAATGTTTAAGAGATGTAAAAAATGAAGTGCATAATTATCTACCTATTGAGAGAGAAAGAGAGATATGTCTGAACAAATATCCCTAATAGAGTGATAAATGAAAATAAGTTAGTTGCAAAGGTAGGATTTTATTTTTTGTTAAAAATAAAAAAAAATTTAAATACCTATATATTTGCATGTAACTTTTAAAAATAAAATGTACTTCCTTTAATAAAAAAGTTACCTGAATTAGGAAAAATATTAGGTTGCTACTTTAATAATAATAGTAAAAATAAACATTTGAAATATTCTTACAATGAAGAATATAATAATTTAACATTTATCAAATACACAGATTACTCATGTTCAAATATAGGTCAAAATATTTTTGTCATATTCAAAATACTAAATGTAATTTTTTAATCTCAGCATTTCTTTTGTTTATTAGAAGAAAGCAAATGGCTAGTACACTGGGGGAAAAAAAAATCCCTGTAATCTTTATTTGGATAAAAGATTTAAGTCCCTCATATATTTTGACAGACTAGTGATATTAGCAACCGAAGTAGCACCACTCTAGAAAATGGATGACTACAGTTGGAGCAAATGAAAAAGATTTTGCCAGAGGCAAAATGCAACATGTTTTCAGCAGCAGTCATAGTTCCACCAGGGCCATTGGTGAAACTCCATGGTATTACATGAGTTGTTAATACAATAACATACGTTAAGTACTTACAAAATGCTTACCCTTAATTGGGATGAGTTTAGTCTGAAGACAGAACATAATTTATTTAATAGTATTTCACTTGTCACAATTAAATAAATACATTGACTAAATATGTGATAATTTGTAATCCCTTCCTTTTGAGTTCTAAGGTACATAATAAATACTTTAGGGTTTTGATAATATAGTCATTACATCTATTCAGTTTTTCTCTCTTTATAATTTTTATTCAAGAGAGTGTTTATAATGATACGTAAGTAATAATAAATAGACAATGTAAATAAATCTGTGATAACAGCATTGTCTTTTTAAAATTTAGCCTGGGTGTCCATTTGAAATTTCTGTGTCATCGGACGTCTGTTTTTTCACACTACAAAAAGCCAAACAACAAACACTCTTATCTTTTCACAATTCTTTTTATTTCTAAAAAAGTATTTTTAGTTTCTCTTCCACATTCAGTTTGCTTTTGAGATAAGCGAGGATAGAGGGAGAGCTTGTTTGCAATGCACTGTACCGTTGGTGGATAATTTCCTCTTATATTGTACTTACCATTTTTTGTTTACTCATTTGGAAAAATGACCTAGAGAACAAAGTAAGCTTCTCATTCCAATATTCAAAATTTGTAGTATTTAAAATTTGTTTATGTAAATATATCAACCAAATTTAAAGAGAATAAAGAAGAAACACACATTTTGTAAAAGGGTCTTAAGTGTAATATATGTATATTTTAAAACAGTTTCCTATTGGGAAGCATAATTCTATGGACCTTTTGTTTTCCAACAAGGTATTGGTTAAGATATCACTGGGGCTTTTCAGTAATGAGCTAGCTGAATGCTTCCACAGGTACATTCAACTATTTGACCCACCTTGACTGTTGCCTCCAGACTAACAAATTTAACAAAAAATTTAATCAGTAAGCAGAGTAGTTTTGTGTATTATAATTAGTTTATACTAGTCTTTAAATATATCCACTTCCTACCAAATTCACTGCTCTGTATTAGTTGGCATATCACTAAATACTACTGTAAATCTTACAAATAATGCTGATATGTTGAAGAAATTATTGTCTCATGTTTTCTGGGTACAGCATCAAGAATACTTTTGTATCAGATAAAGTGAAAAAGAAAGGAGTCTTAAAATATTAATAAAAATGCACAAATAGTCAAGTAAAAATGAGGAAAACGAGTCTCACATTTCCAAATATAGGGTTCATCTATATCTGTAGGCATAACCTCAGCTAGAATCCATACAGTCTTAGATTTCAAGTAACCTGGCAGGCTCTTGAATATCTGGAGACATCCTGATTTGTTTTAGATTATTTCTATATAAAGTTTTAAAAATAAGGTAAATCAGCTTAAAAGTGAATATATTTTGATTTTAAAGTTCGTAAATGTAATAAATATTCCTTGTGATTCATTATTTTTATGTACTAGTTTGAAAATTAAAAAAATAGTAAGTGTAATGTATTTAGATTTTACATGTCTTAATGTGAACTAAAAGTTTGGCTTTAGATCCTTTTAATTTTCTTTTCTTTTTTAGAGCAAGCTGAATAGAAACAACTTTATCTTTGTTCATGAAACCCCACCCAATTATCATTCTTCCTTGAGATTAGAGAATTCTGTATGATATTTGACAATGAGAATTTTCCTATCAATTTTTATATTGTTTATTAAAATTTTGGAAAGGTAGTATGATAATGAGTCACTTAGAAACTTAATCATTAATTTACACTTTTCATTTAACAAACTAAAATGCACACTGCCTTTTTTACTGAGAATATAGAAGGCTCTGGCGCTCAAGGAAGTTCTAACCACATGGGATGGGGCATAAATTCTAATAAGTCATCTTTTACACAATAGGCTGTAGTTAGTGTTTACTATTTTGTAATATCTCTTGAAACTGTAAGGCATGCAGTGACACCCTAATTTGATGTGTGGTGTGTGGTTAATCCATCAACTCAACATGCTTATGAATTTGTATCTTCAGTTTCTAACTCTCAAACTAGTACCTATAGTATAATGAATCACAAGAAATATTTATTACATGTATGGACTTTAAGCTGATTTACCTTAATCACTTTTAAGCTGATTTACTTTACTTTAAAAATTTTACATAGATATAATCTAAAATAAATCGGGATGTCTCCAGAAATTGAAGAGCCTACCAAATTACTTGAAATCTAAGTCTATATTGATTCTAGCTAAAATTATGCCTTTAGATATAGATTAACCCTATATTTGGTCATTTATGAAATCAATTTATGGTATCATAAATGTCACACAGTTCTTGAGTGACAACAGTAGGACCCAAACTGAAGCCCTTCAAATACAGAAGTGGCACATTTTGTTAAACAAAATATTAAAATTGTATTCTTCCCTGCATTTTCAGTGGTTGATGCTAGTCAATCTTACTGATTTCACTAAATTAAAGAAGAAAAAATACATTGTTTTTATTCTATTAATCCTTCCAGTTTCTGCTTATATTCCAAGTATATTTCTCATAATTCTCCACAGGGTTACTTTCAGAAGTACATTTTCAGGCCCTGGTAATTATTGTTTTGAAGTCCATACTGCTATTCATCCCTGGCATAAAATAAAAAACTGAAATGAGCCACAGCTTTTTCATTGAATCATTTTAATAGACTGTGGTTTTCATTTCTATAGGTGTGAAGCCTAAGGAATTAAAAGAAGTATTCCCATTCTTTACTAATATTTCATAGTCTGTCTTACATGTAGACAGTATGTGTCCAGGACTTGATATTTTCAAAATCTGCTCAGCATTGGTGTGCAGTCACTGGCTACTGTGATTTTTTAGACATCTCTCATATAGAAAACATGCTCTTAGATGTAAAGAGTCAGAGAGAAGGCCGAGATTTTTAAGACTTCAGTCAAGTTGGGTGTCTGTACACATGTGTGTGCATTTACTGTGTAAATAAGAGCACGTCTACTGAGTTACTTTAGTGAGAAGGGGAAATACGTATCTGTATGTGTATATATATACATGCACACACACATATGTATACACACACACATATAAATATCCTTGTGCTTTTTTTTTAACAAAATTGCCTCATTTTTATTAGCAAGAAAAATATATAGGAAATATCTATGTTTCAAAGGACGAAAAAGACAAAAAATATGTCTAAGGAAGCATAATATATGAGGTTTTTTCTTTCATTAAAGGAGATAGGTCTTTAAATATTACATTCTGGGGAACCATTTATATTTTCTATTTTGTTAGTGCAATAAAAAAGGAACAAGATCCTGATAGTTACATCACTTTATTTTCACGAGGCTCCCTAACTTAGCAAGCCCTTTTAGTGACTAAGCATCGAGGTGATTGAGCAGACTGCTGGCATGAAGGTGACCTAGGTTCTGGAGGAATTTCAAGGCTCCGTTTCATGGGCAACTGGAGACAACGAAGATTGCCGTGTTAACGTAATTGATATTCAAGCGAGTAGGTATATTCACAGCTTTTACAAGGGTATTATGGGCTGTTAGACTGTAGAAGAATTCAGCCTGAGAGAGTAGAATGTTGTTATCAGGAGGTAGAGACAGCCTGGATTTACGTGAGGTCCATACATAAATAAATAAATAAGGTCCAAAGCAGCCCAGATTCCTGAAGCCAATGCATGAGTTCTTGTCATGTATATACTATATCCTGTATTTTATGTTTCAACACCCTCTGCAAACATCACATGCAGGCTGCATACATTGAGTCTGATTTCCCTTGCTGATTGTATTTCCTCTTGGTAGTAAATCAGACACTCAGGGAGTTATTTGCTTTTCATATGAGGCTACATCATATTGAAATGACTAAGACTATCAAGTCACATCAGAGCAAATCAGCAGAACACAGAGGCTCTGGGAGTACAGGTAAAATACGGAAAAGATCAGGCTGTGCTCCTTTCTAATCTGGTTTTTTCACTCTGTCCTTCTCTGTGTCTGTCATAGTGTACTGCTCAAGATTAACGTTAAATAAATAGGTTTTGGACTGATTGAATAGATATTAAATTCATGAAGAATGAAGGAATGAATAAATACATGAATAAGTTCTTCCTTCTGTGTGGATGCAACCCTGGAAATCATAATTCTGATGCATAAGAAATATAACACGCTGAAGATCTTATTGAACCTAGGATGGCTTCATATATATGAGGTATGGAATAGAACAATTTTCCTTTCTGTCATTCAAATTTCTATTCGATCCATGTAGGTCTTATTGGCAAGCTAAGAAACTATCAATATAACTGTTGTTAAGTTGATCAACAGCATTATTAAAATGTCAGTATTGATATACATTCTAATGAAGGACAGGTACCATAAAGGGCAGGCAAGCTTTATTCATAAAAACTTGAAGTCCCTTGGAAATGTTAGGGAAATGTGTGTGTGTGTGTGTGTGTGTGTGTTTACACAGACACCAAACTTCAAATTGGGAAAATAGCTGCCTTGGCCCTTTTTTGGCTTAAACAGGTCAGTGTTTAAAAAGTGATTTCTAAATGCTCACATCTGAATTATTCTCACGAATGTGTGCATCCCAGAAACAGCCCAATAAGCCTGCTACATAGGGACCTTATGTGGTTGTGTATTTTGTTGAAATATTTTAACAACTAAGTCACACGGAAATATTCTGTGGGATTTATTGTTAACAAACATTTACATAAACAGCAAATGAAAAAAATCAAGGTTTAAAGTGAGCAGATTCGTATTTACAGTGTGATTTTTAAGGATTGTCTATATTCAAATTTTATTTTCGTGAACGCTTATATTCTAAGAGCAGTACAATTAGCCTATTACGTAGGGCCCTAATCTTGTTAGTATAGTGTTGTTGAAATACTTTCTTCAGCTTTTGCCTTAACAAATCCAAAGATGGAAGATGATGACTATCTGGAATATTCAACATGATGTGAAAAAATTCATTCCACATATCCAAATGAGGAAGCCTGAAAAAGACAAAGCATAAATAATGGCTAAAATGTAGCCTTCAATATGCAGGATAACCCTACCCCTGCATCTGCCTTCCACAGGCTTGGACAGTTTAGTATAACAACTCTCAGCTAAACACAATACAATGCAGCAAGGATGGAAACACTATATCTATTACATATGAGAGAGATTCAAGAGCCAGTTGAACGTCTTATACATCTTGTTCCAAAAAACAATATAAGTAATCTTTTAGCAATACTGCAAGTCAAAACATTTTCTCTCTCTCTCTTTAAATAAAAACCCAAACTGTCTGCTTCTGGCTAGCCATACATACAATACTGCCAGAATTGGATAATCTGGCCAAATGCTTCTGTCAAGCCTAATTGCACATGCACCAGGACCAGGTAGACAGGCTGGACTGCCCAGGAGAGAGCTCAGAGTTAAGAGTTCCAACTACTAAAATTGTTAAAATTAACTGCAGAAACTCCAGAACGTGGAGATAAGGCTTTGGAGAGAAAGTAGAATGTAACGGAATTGTGCTCCAGACAGGAAATGCCATCAGGTCTGCTGAGGGTTAACTTCCAGCTCTTCTTCACACTGGTGGTCAGAGATGTAACTATCTGCTCCTTCAATTTTGAGCCAAAGATGGAATAAAGTATTTGCCAAACATGAGGGTTCATTATGCAGAATAAAGAATAGTTGTTATAAGCTTTCCTCCAGGGCCTGAACCTCACCTTATTTATGTACAGTATATGACATTTCATAAAATTATTGCTATTTTTCTTTTTTTTTAGTGGGGGCTGGGGGAGATGAGGTTCACAGGAATCCCATCTTATGTTTTCTCAAGAAGATATAAACATATGTAAAAGTCCATTAGGCTGTACACTTAAGATAAGTGTACTTTTCTGCATGTTTTTATGCCTCAAAAAAGAAAGTATAAGTGATATAATGAATATGCAGGTACCAAAAACTCAGCTTAAACAAAACATTCCAACAGTGTGTTCACACATTGTGTTAGGAGAGCCATCCATGTTGACAGGAAGAACTCTTGCCTAATCATGAATTTTCACTGTGATTTATAGACAAAAAAAAAAAAAAAAAAGAAAAAATCTTTGAGAAGCTCAAGTAACACAGGGCTAGGACTGTCCTGTGAGAGAGAGCTACTCATCATATTACTTTATAATTTATGAAGCACTTTCACACACACTATTTCCTTTGCTTCTTACAAATATCTGACAAAAACAGGATCAGTATTTCCACAGACCAAAAAAAAAAAAAAAAAAAGTGAAAACCTGAGGACTAGTGACATTAGGTGATTAGGGGTGGAAACATTTGCATGTGTACAGGATGTCAACCATTTGGCCAGGAGCTTTCAGTGAGAACATCAGCTGCCCCAGTGGGGAGACAGAAGTGGTAAAGCTATGCAGCTTGCTCCCTGTGCCCAGTGCCCAGGACTGTCCTGTCACCATACTGCCCAAGGCATAGGATTTCCATGTGGTGACAGAGATCCATTTTTTTTTTTTGCCAGATGGAACCTAACATTCTGCTCTAGTTATTCTCTTTTCACTACAGCACCAACGCTAATACCCACCTTCTAAAAAGACCTTCAGGCTTACACTCGCCTCCTTCGTTTTTCACTTTCATGTAAGTGCCAAAGAGCATGCAATATACTGTTGCAGCAACCCCAAAGTAATCAATCTATGAAGAAGACAGAGGTATGTATGACTTAAATGGTAATTTACACATGACTATATGAAGATGCCTGTCTAAGGCAGCAAGTTAAATACTCACAGGATTTTACTTTTAAAACATTTTGGAAGGCATTTGTTCAACCACCCCACTAACATGTCTTACTGAATATCTAGGCTTTGCCAGAGGCTTCCACGGATAGCACACGACCCTCCACCTCCTAAGGTAGTCTCTTGGAAAGCTCTGCCCTCGTGAGCTACCACGACCCTCTCAAGTCCTTCATTCTGTCACACGGGGCAAACACAACACTCTAAGCCCTCGTCCACAGGGACAGCTTGGAAGTCCTCCCGGCTCACTCCCCTGGGACTCTGGCTGTCGTTCTCTAACTTGCCCCCATGGCCTCTTGTTGTGTGACATGTTCATAACTGAAAAGAACACTCCAGTCCCCTCCACATCCACAGGATGGAAAACGACCGTCTCCTAAGGCCTCACTAGCAGTGACAGCATACTAGAAACAAGACCCCCACCTCTGAATCTTTGCCCCTTTTACCACGGGCTCCCGGAAAGACATAGTTCTCACCAGGGAACTTGGTGGTTGGTTTTGTTAACCCAGGTTCAAAACTTTTCATTTATCCCAATTAGCATTCTCCCCCCTGGCCACCTAATATTCTAGTTGGTTGAAAATTCTGCAATCTTCCATTAGAACAATAATGATCCATTTCCTGATCTGACCAGTTGGGAATCTGGCTATACCATCTATTATAGTCAAACCCACCATCCTGCCTGAGAGCATCCCAGGTATATCCAACATGTGCTCAGCTCTACCCAGAGCGGGCATGCGGGTCTCCCTGTTATCCCTGATTTAGGAAATCGGGCTGGCCTACCTTGACCTCAATACACCAAGCTGTCTGTTTGCTGCATGACTTCCTTTCTGAAGGGTTCACTAATCATTAAATACTCTTCCCGATGATCAAACACCACAGAATATATCTGCTCCCCTTTCCTGATAATAGGATCTATAATGGACTAATAAGAAAGTAGAGTATTTTTCAGGAATAGAATTCTATCCCTGCCATGTCGGCCTTAGGCTCATCTCTCCTTCAACTGCTCCTCAAGAGACCACCTCAAACTACCTAGATCCCCAAATTCATTTTGAAAATCTGATGAGTGCAACACAGAAAAATATTTCCAAGTCCCTCACTTTACTTTTATACCTGGTAGTTCCATGGTTTGTTGCTGAGCATCTCAACACACTGAAAACCAGATGTTTCACACTTTGCTGTGAATATAGTTCCTTTTGGAAAAAGTTTCATATCTATACTCTGACCCAGGTCAATCAGTGCCAAGCCAGCAGATAAATCATCTTCATCATCCTGTTCCAAAAATCTGTATTAAACACAAACAAAGCCGGGCTGCATGAGCACAAATGATGAAAGGCTGCTATGGAAATAGGAAGAGAAGAACCCTGTTAAAAGCATAACACTTGCCCGTTTCCAAGTATGAAATTGTCTGGCTTAATGTCTCCATGAATGATTTCACAGTCATGCACTTGCTCAATCATGTAAAGCATTCTCATAGCAAAAGAGATGACAAGACCTTGAGGCATCACTTTCTCAGGGGTATTTTTATAGAGGTTAATGGCATTCTAGGAACAATGGAAAGTGGAATCCTGAGTTAGCGGCACAAGATTAATAAAATTTCAAATTGAGAGCTTTGCCCCTGCCCACCACTCCACAAAAGCCCCAACCCCAAAAGTACGTGCAAGGTACAAGCCAAAAATGCATTTTAAATTCATGTGCTCATCATAAAAATGAATACTTACTAATAATGTTCCATAGCTGTAGAGCTCTCCTACTAATACACTGCCGTTCTGGAAGAAGTGGGCAGAATAGAACTTCATAAACATGTGTTGCATAGTTGGCTTTAGTCTTTCCATCAACTGGGTCCCAATGTAGAATTCCCAGGGGTTGGCAGGCTTCTGGACCTGCAAATCAGGTATGTGAAATTCATATCCAGTCTCACATTCTGAAAAATGATAGCAATCAAGCAACCTCTATCCCAATAAGGATGTGGTGTTGACAGTGATAACAAGCTATGAACTGTTGCTGCAATGTGGGACTTGCTGCAAGACAATCCTAGTGGGAAAAAAATTTCTAAATCCTTTGTAGTTTTTGTTTTTTAATTGCCAACTATAGACATAAATAAAAACACCACTATGTTAAAGAAAAAAAAATGATTGGCAAACTCAAGATCTAAAATTCATTTCTATATCATACAAAAAACAACACAGGTCATTTACCTTTAAAACAAATTTCTGTTTATTTTTAGCATCATTCACATCTCCCTGGGTAGCTTCGTACACCTGGGCAAAGGCTCCTTCTCCAAGAAGGTGATGGACGTTGACCAGCTTAGAACCTTAGAAGATCATTGAAAATTTTAATTTATGTAAGCCTTTTATTTTAAATAGTTTTCAATTTACAGAGAAGTTACGAGAGTAGAGTTTTCTGTATATTTTGCATCCACTGTCTGCAATTGTTAACTCTTACATAACTATGGTATATTTGTCACAAATAATCAATCAACCAAAGTATTACGCTCCTATTAACTAAACTCTGCATCTTACTCACATTTCCCTAGTTTTTGCCTATGTTCTAGGATACATTATGTTTAGTCATCATGTCCACTTAGCCTCTTCTGGGCTGTGAGTTTCTCAGATGTTCCTTGTTTTTGATGACCTTAACAGTTCCAAAGAGTACTGGTCAGGTATGCTATAGAATGGCCCTCAAATTGGGTTCGTTTGATGTGTTTCTTGTGGTTACTTTGGAGTTACTGGATTTTGGGGGAAGACCACAGAGGTGAAGTTGTAGTAGTTTTTTGTTTGTTCTTTAGAGACAGGGTCTTGCTGTTGCCCAGTCTGGGTTGCCATGGCAAGGTAATAGCTCACTCCAGCTTCGTCCTCCTGGGCCCAAGTGATCCTCCCACCTCAGGCTCCCGAGAAGCCAGGACCACAGGCGTGCACCACCATGCCCAGCTAATTCTTAAATTTTTTGTAGAGATGGGGTCTCACCATGTTGCCCAGGCTTGTCTCAAAGTCCTGGCTTCAAGTGATCCTCCTGCCTTGGCCTCCCAAAGTGTTGGGATTACAGGAGTGAGAAAACACACCTAGACTTTACTAGATTTTTTAAATTAAATTAAAAAAAAAGAATTCACATGTTCAAAATCAGATGTAAAGAAGTAGATTTCTGGTTCCTGGTCCAGCATATGAGGAGCTTGGAGTCATCCCTCCACCCTCATAGTAAGCCAAATAGCTGAAAATCAATAACACTTCTGAGATCCATTGGAGAACTGAGGTCAAAGGACAATCTGCTTCCTCCAAAATTGGAGAGACAGACAGGTGGACACAGAGAATCACAGCTTGCCAAAGTAGAAGGCCAGGAACAGAAACCACTGCTGGAACCAGTACTGGGGGAGTTATAATGTAAAGAACTGCACATCTCAGACCTTATTTAAGAAGTCCCTAGGGAAACCCAAAGACAACAGAGGAAACAAAAATAAGGACACAAAGGGCAATTATAGCCTCTGATACAGTGACAGCAAACTGTAAACACAGCCTAACCCTAGACAGATTAAGCATGAAAGCTCACACTAAAGGTCTATTTAATCTCATTTCCCTTTATCTCATATATTAGGTCTGGCTCTTAACAAAAAATCACCAGAGTAAGCATCAGAAATAGGCACACATATGGCAGAGATTTTAGAATTATCATACTAGGATTTTGTTGTTTGTGTTTTTAGAGATAGGTTCTCACTCTGTCACCCAGGCTAGAGTGCAGTAGCATGAACATAGCTCACTATAGCCTCTAGCCTCAAACTCAAGTGATCTTCCTGCCTCAGCCTCCCATGTAGCTAGGACTATAGGTGCACACCATCAAGACTGGCTATTCTTTTAATTTTTTGCAGAGACAGAGTCTCGCTATGTTGCCCAGGCTAGTCTTGAACTCCTGGCCTCAAATGATCGTCCTACCTCAGTCTCCCAAAGTGGTGGGATTATAGGAATGAGCTACCATGCCCAGTCCACACTAGAATTTTTTTTTTTTTTTTTTGAATTCTAGTTAACATGCTAAGGGTTCTAATGAAAAAAGTAGACAGTGTGCAAGAAGAAATGGGTAATATAAGCAGAGAGAAACTAAGAAGCAAAAAAAGGTGCTAGAAATAAAAACCCACTGTAATAGAAATAAAGAATGCCTTGGATTGACTCACCAATACATGGCAGGGAAAAGAATCAGTGAGCTTGAAGATAGGCCAATAAAAACTTCCAAAACTGAAATGCAAAAAACAAACAAACAAAAAATATATATATAAAGAAAGAGACAGAACAGAGTATTTAAGGAGTGTGGGACAACTACAAAATGTGTAACAGATGTAGAATGGGAATACCAGAAGGAAGAAGGGAGAAAGGAACAGACAAAAATATTTGAGGCCAGGTGCAGTGGCTCATGCCTGTAATCCCAGCACTTTGGGAGGCCATGATGGGCGGATCACTTGAGGTCAGGAGTTCAAGGCCAACATGATGAAACCCCATCTCTACTAAAAATACAAAAAATTAGCCGGGTATGGTGGCAGGTATCTGTAGTCCCAGCTACTCGGGAGGCTGAGGCAGTAGAATCGTTTGAACCCCGGAGGTGGAGGTTGCAGTGCACTGAGATTGTGCCACTGCACTCTAGACTGGGCAAAAAGACCAAACTCTGTCTCAAAAAAAAAAAAAAAAAATTGAAGTAATAATAGCACAGAATTTTCCAAAATTAATGATAGACACCAAACCACAGATCCAGGAAGCTCAGAGAGCACCAAGCAGGACAAATACTGAAAATTCAACACCTAGGCATACCATATTCAAACTGCAGAAAAAGACACAGAGAAAATATTGAAAGAAGCAAGATAAATAAAACCATCTTACCTATAGAGGAGCAAAGATAAGAATTACATAGGACTTCTCAGAAACCATGCAAGCAAGAAGAGAATGGAGTGAAATATCTAAAGTACTTAGAAATTTGGAATCCACCAATCTAGAATTCTGTATCCAGTAAAATTATCCTTCAAATATGAAGAATAAAAACTTCCTTACACAAGCAAAAAAGATTAGTTGTGATGTATATTGCAAACACTATGGTAACCACTTACAAAATTTTTTAAAGAAGTATAATTAATATGCTAAGAGAGGTGACAAAATGGAATTATGAAATAAAATCAGAGAAGGAAGAAAGAGAGTAGAAGACAAAGAACAAGGGCAAGGAATAGAAAAATATGGTGACAATCCAATTATATCCAACAATCACTTTAAATATCAATGATCTAAATATACCAATCAAAACAAAGACACTTTAAATACCAAGACAGATGAAAAGTAAAGGGATAAGGCCGGGCGCAGTGGCTCACACTTGTAATCCCAGCATTTTGGGAGGCCAAGGAAGGTGGATCACTTGAGGTCAGGAGTTTGAGACCAGCCTGACCAATATGGTGAAACCCCGTCTCTAAAAAAAAAAAATACAAAAATTAGCTGGGCGTGGTGGTGTGCGCCTGTAGTCCCAGCTACTCAGGAGGCTGAGACAGGAGAATCACTTGAACCCAGGAGGCAGAGGTTGCAGTGAGCCAAGATCATGGCACTGCACTCCAGCCTGAGCGATAGAGTGAGAGACCTTCTCAAAAAAATAAAAAATAAAAATAAATAAGTAAAGGAATAGAAAAAGATATACCATGCTAACACTAACAAAAGAAAGTGTAATAGCTATATTCATTTCTGATAGAGCAGACTTCAGAGCAAAACAATTATCAGCATAGAAAAGGGCATTACGTGTGTGTGTGTGTGTGTGTGTGTGTGTGTGTGTGTGTGTGTACAAGACAAGGTCTTGCTATGTTCCCTGGCTAATCTGAACTCCTGTGTTCAAGTGATCCTCCAGCCTCAACCTCCCAAGTAGCTGGGACTTATAGGTACATGTTGCCATGCCTGGTTAATTTTCTAAAAAATTTTTTGTAGAGACGAGGCCTCACTGCATTGCCCAGACTTGTCTCAAACTCCTGGCCTCAGTTGATCCTATTGCCTTGGCCTCCCAAAGTGCTGGATTACAGGTGTGAGTCACTGTGCCTGGCCTGCATTATATAATGTTAAAGGGATTAATTCTCCAAGAAGGCATAATGGGTATAAGCCTAACAAGAAAGTAGCAAAATATGTGAGTCAAAAGTTACCAAAAACTAATAGAACTGCAAGGAGAAAAAGATGAATTCACTATTATAGTTGGCGACTTCAACACCCTTCCATCAGAAATGGACAGATCAACTGGGTGTGGTGGCTCACACCTGTAATCCCAGCACTTTGGGAGGCCAAGACAAAAAGATTGATTGAGGTCAGTAGTTCAAGACCTGGGCAACATAGCGAGAACCCTATCTCTGCCAAAAAAAAAAAAAAAAAAAAAGCTGCATGTTGTGGTGCATGACTGTAGTCCTAACTACTCAGGAAGCTGGGGCCAAAGGACTGCTTGAATCCAGTTTGAGGTTGCAGTGAGCCAAGATTGTGCTACTGCACTCCAGTCTGGATGACAGAGTGATACCCTGTTTCAACAAAGAAGGAAAAGAAAAGAAGGGCAGGGGAGGGACAGGGAGAGATGAGAAGGGACAGATAAAGCAGGCAGGAAATCAGCAGTAAAAACATGGTTGAACTGAATAGTAGCATCAATCAATTGGATCTAATTGACATTTATGGAATACTTCATCTAATAACAGAAGAATATACATTCTTCTCAAGCTCACATGGAATATTCACCAAAATAGATAACATTCTGGGCCATAAAACACATTTTACCAAATTTAAAAGAACAGAAATCATACACAGTATGAAAGACAGTTGTAAAGTCCCCCAAATAATTGGAGATTAACCATAATTCTGAATACCACATTGGTCAAAGAAGTCTCAAGAGATATTTTAAAATATTTTGAACCAAATGAAAATGCAAATACAGTTTACCAAAATTTGTGGGATGCAGTAAAGGAAAATTTGTAGCACTAAATACATACATTAGAAAAGAAGATCTAAAAATCAATGAGATTCTACCTTAAGAAACTAGAAAAAAGAGCAAATTAAAACTAAAGTAAGCAGAATAAAAGAAATAAATATTACAGTAGAAATCAACAGTGGAATGCCATATCCACAAATGAGAACTGAGATGAAATGAACAAATTCCTTGAAAGACGCAATCTACCAAAGCTCACAAAAGAGACATAGATAATCTGAACAGTCCTATAGCTGTTAAAGAAATGGAATCAGTAACTGATAACCTTCCAAAACGGGAAGCACTAGGCTCAGATGGGTTCACTAGTGAATTCTATCAAACATTTGAGGAAGAAATTATATCAATTCTCAACAATCTCTTGCAGATGAAGGAAGCAGAGGGAATACTTCCTATCTCATTCTAAGGGGCTCTAAGGGGCCAGCATTTCCCTGACACCAAGACCAGATAAAGATCTTACAAGAAAGGAATACTATAGACCAGTACCTCTCATGAACATGGATACAAACATCTTCAGCAAAATATTAGTAAATCCAATCCAACAATGTATAAAAAGAATTGTAAGTAAATCCAATCCAACAACACATAAAAAGAATTATACACTATGACAGGCAAGTGCAATTTATCCCAGGTATACAAGGCTAGTTCAACACTTAATTAATTAGTTCATTTCAATTAATGAAATCCATCACATCAACAAAGAAGAATCATATAATCATATCAATAAATGCAGAAAATATTGAAAGGAGCATGAAAATAAAATCCAACACCCACTTATGATTAAAAAAAAAAAAAAAAAAACCCTCTCAGCAAACTAGGAATAGATACTTTCTGACAAAGAACATGTACCAAAAACCTGCAGCTAAAATCATATTTATAGGTAATAAACTATGTAGATGCTTTCGCCCTAAGATCAGGAACAAGGCAACAATAAGAAACCAACCAACCAATTAGAAAATGGACAAAAGATCTGGATAGACATCTCACTGAAGAAGATATACTGATGGCAAATAAGCATATGAAAAAATATTCAACACCGTATGTCTTCAGGGAATTGAAACTTATAACAAGATTGAGATATCACTATTCACCTATCAGAATGGCTAAAACCCAAAATGCTGACAACCACCTAATGAGGGCAAGACTGGGGAACTCTCAGTTCACTGTTGGTGCTCTCATTCACTGTTGGTGGGAATGCTAAATGGTACAGCCACCTTGGAAGTTTCTTACAAAAGTAAACATACGCTCATCATATAACCCTGCAATTACGCTCCTTCGTATTTACCCAACTTATGAGTTGAAAACTTATGTCCACACAAAAACTTGCATACTGATGTTTACAGCAACTTTATTCATAATTGCCAAAACGTGGAAGTAACCAAGATCTCTTTCATTAGATGAGCAGAAAGGTTTAACTGTGTGGTATGTTCATGCAATAAACATTATTCAGTGATTTAAAAAAAGCTATCGGATCACGAAATGACACAGGGGAACCTTAAATGCATATTGCTAAGTAAAAGATGCCAACTTTCTATATGACTCCAACTATATGACATTATGGAAAAGGCAAAACTACACAGACAGCAAAACAATCAGTGATTGCCAGGGGTTGGGGGACAAGGAGGAGGGGATGAATAGGTGAGACACAGGGGATTTTTAGGATGAGGAAACGATTCTGTGTGATACTGTAATGATGGATACATGTCATTGTACTGCATTTGTCAAACCCCACAGAATATACAACCCAAAGAGTGAACCCTAATGTAAACTAGCACTTTAGTTAATAATGCATCAACATTGGCTTAATTTTAACAAATGTACCACACTCATGCAAGATGTTAATAACAGGAAAATCTGTGTGTGTATATGGGGAAGTAGGAATATGTACTTTATGCTGGATTTTTCTGTAAGCTTAAAACTTCTCTTAAAGTCTATTCATTAAAAAATTTTAAATTTTTTAATATTGTGAATATTGTGAAGTCTTGCTCCCATTGTTTCCCACTCCCACCTACGGCTAACCATTTTAATTGTGGCATATAATACATACGGCTCTGCCCTTTTCATTTAACAGTATGGTATGTTTTGGAACTCATTCCCTATCAGTACAGAGTGAGCTTTCTTGTTCTGTTGCCAATATTACTATAGTATTTTACTACAGAAGTATATAATAATATCTATGGGAAATTCTTAAAAGTGGATAGCTGGGTTTAAAAGTACATGCATTTTTAATTTTAATAGATATTGGCAAATTGCCCTCTATGAGCTATAGGAGTTATAGTCCCAACAGCAAGCACAATCCTACAATCATGGCTTAACAAAATATTCAGTTTAGTATTACAGATACAACTCCCTACTGGAGGTAGGGGGGCAAATAGGAGAATCTCACACACATACAAACACAAGTTACCATCAACTTCTCATAGACAAACAAGAATTTAAAATTATATTATCCAAATAATTCTTACCCAATTGAAATTCAGTCTTGGGTTTGATGGCTGGAAGTTTACATTGCCATTCAAAAGTATTTGGATAGGAACTCACTGGTTTAGAAAGCCCAGATAAAAGTTTGAAAATCAGCTTATCATCCCATGGGTTCCCAACAATGAAGTCTTAAAGGAATGAGAACAACAACAAAAAAAGGAACATGAATTTAGAACTCGAGAACTTTACCAAATAAATTGTAGACAAAGTGAGTAGAGATATTTACTAAATAAGCTTTCAAAGCCTTATACTTTTAAGAGCATTGATTCAAAATTAAAAAGAACTATTTTTAAAAATCAAAATTGGTAGCTCTGCAGTTTATTTGCCATTTTATATCTACAAGTTTGGATCAATATTCAGTTGTGACAAAGGGAATCAACTCTAGGTACATTTTCTCCACTCAACTGAACGGCTAGATTCTATCTTTAACACAATTGGGGATACATGTCTTAAGGGCAGATGTGGACATTAGTTAATTCTAATGTGCTCAGATAAACACATATTATTTAATCGCTTTTCCACTTACATCCATAAAACTTATACTACCTATCTGCAATTTGCATGTATGAGATATACTTTGGGTCCACAAAAGAGAAATAATTTCTAAAAGTAAGAAAAAGCTTTCTCTCCAACCTGGAATGTTACAAAAAATTATATTAGTGGCAGTTATCAAATACTAATCCAACATGGTTAACACTCACTCAGTGCTAAGCACACGCAGAACACTGTTCTCAGTACTTTAATTTAACTGGTTCTTACAATAAGCCTCTAAGGTAGGTACTAGCATCAGCTCAACTCTACAGAAAAGAGGGATACGGAAAATTGAAATGGGCTCGGTCAAGATCACGTGACTACTTAAGTGAGGGAGCTAGAACATAGTCAGTCCATCTCCAGACTCTGTGCTCTTAACCACTATGCCAGACTGTTTATGTGTAACATGGTGAGGGGGAGGGGGTTCTCTTTAACCTTGAGCCTCAGTTTACTTTTCTGTAAAATGTAAAATATAATAGTATTAGATTAAATGCCTTGCACATAGCAGGCTGTCAAATTCTAATTCCCTCTTCTAACAGTAGTTATTTTGATACCTTCTAAAATTAAAATAGATTGATTTGCCCTTCAAGTATGCTACTGTTACTCCATTGTGATGCATTATGCAAGTTTTGTCTGAACTCAATGACTCAATGACATTCAAGTCCCACTGTGGGTTTCTTTGATGGGACAGCTTTCCCCACGCTACTGTCCTGATTCAAGGGCATAACAAAGAGTGAGTGTTCGTACTTGGAGCATCAGCATTCCCAGGTGAACTCATCTGCATCCGTTCTGCTTGGAGCCCAGCAATAGCATCTGGTGGATCTTCTGCAGTGGCAGCATCAGTGTCTGTGAGTCTGCAAGCCTCAACGCCCAACTCTGCCTCACAGGTAAGTACCCCACCTGCAGCAGGCTGGCTCAGACGGAGTAACGATGCTGAATACATGTGAGACGAGAAGGCCTGTTCTGGGCTTTTCTCTTGAATTGGACTGGACGTGTGAAAGGAATAAAGAAACCAAAACACCGCATGATTAGAAATCTGTTGGATTCAGTCACATAAAAGTCCCTTCTCATTCTAGAAATGACATTTCACAATAGCCTCACAGACTAAAAGTTGATTAAAGCATTTTTAGACAAATCTATGAAAATATACAGCTAGTACAATATGAACAGAATTAATAAAATCAAGATATGGTTGTATTAGATAAATAGGCGAGGTAATACATGGGATATTCTTTAGTAGGAAATTTAGTAGGAGTGGGTTTATTTCTCCAAGCTGCATCTATGTGACACTACTATCATCAAGACTGAATATTTAACTTTATTCCAAAAATGGCTCCTTTTATAACATTGAAACAAACAGAAAATGTCAATCACAATACAACACTCTAGTATACTTCCATATATACAGTCACGTGCTGCATAATAACAATTCAGAGAACAGCATGTGCAATGGTGGCCCCATAGGATCATAATGGAGCAGAAAATCTCTGGTCTCCCAGTGATGTCTGATGATCCTGACCCTAGGTGTGTAGGTCTCAGCTAATGTGTATGTTTGTGTGGTCGTTTTTAACCAAAAAAGTTTAAAAAGTGAAAAAAAATATTTTTTTAAATGCTTATAGAATGATATAAAGAAAAAATATTTTTGTATAGCTGTACAATGTGTTTGTTTTTTAAGCTAAGTGTTATCACTAAAGTCAAAAAGATAAAAGTTTTTAAGTTTTTAAAGTAAAAAAGGCACAGTAAGCTAAGGCTAATTTATTACTGAAGAAAAAGTTTTTTTTTTTTTTATAAATTTAGTGTAGCCTAACTATAGTGTTTCTAAAGTCTACAGCAGTATACAGTAATGTCCTAGTCCCTCATGTTCACTCACCACTCACTCACTCACTGACTCACCCAGAGCAACTTCAGTCCTGCAAGCTCCATTCATGGGAAGTGCCCTATACAGAACACCATTTTTATCTTTTACACGGTATTTTTACTGTATCTTCTCTATGTTTACATTCACAAATTCTTACGCCACTCAGTATTCAATACAGTAACATGCTGTACATGTTTGTAGCCTACAAGCCACAGGTTATACCTTATAGCCTAAGTGTGTAGTAAACTAATCAAACCATCTAAGTTCATGTAAGTACACTCTGATGTTCACACAACAATGAAATTGCCTAAGGACGCATTTCTCAGAATGTATCCCAGTTGTTAAGCAACTGCATGACTGTATATGGATGTATATGTGTACACTTACATCCATACGTGTACACATGCACACACACACACACAGTATACAGTTGATCCTTATTATTCATGGATTTCATATTTGTGAATTCACCTGCATGCTAAAATTTATTTGTAAGCTTCAAATCAATACAGTGATTTTTCAGTCATTTACATATATGCAGAGCGGTGAAAAATTGAGCCACCTAACATACATGTTCTCAGCTAAGGTTGAACAAGGTGTCACTCAGCCTTCCTGTTCCAGCTCTCATACTGTAAACAAGCATCCTTTTCGAGCTATACTTAGTGCCACAATTTTTGTGTCTTTGTGCTTTTTCTTGATGATTTTGGTATTGAAAATGGTCCCAAAGTATAGTGCTGAAGTGCTCTCTAATGTTCTAAGCACTAGAAACCTGTGAAAATATGTGTATTAGATAAGCTTTATTTAGATGTAAGTCAGTGTTGCTGGACATGAATTCAATGTTAATGAATTGACAATATATAATACATAAGGTGTTTTTCAACAAAATGTTGTTATCAGAGGCCTGCAGGATGCTGTCTGTATTCCCTTTAAGAATATTCAGTATTCACTAATTCAGTGTTTGTGTGAACAAACTCTATAGTGTGGTGACTCTATAGAATTACAGTGAATAATGAGAACTGACTGCACATATATCTACACACACACACCCAAATACCTACCTAAACATACTGAAGTATGTATTTTTATACAAATAAATTTAGACATGCAATTTCATACACTGCTATTTTCACTTGTCACATTTTCCTGTTGTACACTTTTTTCAACTATACTTTTTTTGTAATAATCTTAGGTATAAAGAAATGTTGCAAAGATAATAGAGAATTCCTGTGTACCCCTCACTCAATTTCTGCCAAGATTATCATTTCCTATTACAATGGTACCTTTGTCAAAACTAATAAACCAACATTTGCTCTGTTACTATTAACTAAACTGTAGACATCATTCAATTTCACCACTCTTTTCACTAAGGAACTTCTGCTTCAGGATCTAGTCCTGGGTACCATGTTGCATTTAGTTGTTATGTCTCTTTACTCTTCTTTCATCTGTGACAGTTTCTTAGTCTTTCCTAGTTTCCCGAGACCTTGACAGTTTTGAGGAGTACTGGCCAGGTATGCTGTAGAATGTCCTTCAACTTGGGTTTCTCTGATGTTTCCTCATCAAGCACTGGCCTGATATATCAAGTGCTTAGGTTCACTGTTGTATGTATATTCACGGAGAGTACCTTCTGACTTAAAGTTACTAGTCCATAAAATCTGTATCAGCTTTTAAGGCTAAAATTAGGTATTCTATTACAGCCTAAAAGGCACAGCTAGAATGGAAATGGTAAGCAATGTTAGAATGGAAATGACAAGAATGACAGAACCAAATAAACCCTCACAATACCTGAATTTTTTATCCTTTGGAGGCACCACCATGTTTTCTTCACAAGAATCCAAAGTCACATGGGTGCACTGTTTTGCTATCACATTTTCTGAAAGATTCAAAAATTAGAGACAGATACGTTAGATGCACATGCGTGCACAACACACACCATTTGATATGGTTACAAAGTCTAGGATTTCTTTTGACACTGACTTGCATTATGATTTCAAAATAGTGTTCCATTGTAAAATGTATAATAAGATTCCAAAAACGGGAGGAAAAAAATCACTTTAAAAAATCCACTACTGGCCAGGTACAGTGGCTCATGCCTATATCCCAGTGCTTTGTGAGGCTGAGGTGGGAGGATCACTTGACTTGAGGCCAGTAGTTTGAGGCAAGGCCTGAGCAACATAGCGAGACCCTATCCCTAAAATAACTTTTTAAAATTAATTAGATGTGGTGGTAGGAGCCTGTAGCCCTAGCTGCTCAAGAGGCTGAGGTGGGAGGATCACTTGAGCCCAGGAGTTTGAGGCTGCACTGCACTCAGCCTGGGCAACATAGCAAGACCGTATCTCTTAAAAACAAGCAAACAAATAAAATCTACTACTAATATATGTGAGCATTTCAACTCTACATCTAATCCCTAACAATCCTTCAAGAAAAAAGGGGTCGAGAGAGTGGCAAGTCCATTGTGGACAGGATGACCAGACCATGAGAAGTTACTGGTATGGATGGCAGGGCTACACCCAGCTTCAGGAGAACCTGGAGACAAGAACATGGAGAGTAAAAGGCTACAATGTTTCTGTAGGGCAGAGATTTTGTGTCTTTCACTTTAACATGTTGTAGTCAATTAGTTGATTGACTAAATTAGCATTTAATTTATTGAAACGATTTTGTGTTTAAATCAGAAAGCAACCTGGCAATATTTATTACTCCCTATAATTTAAAAAAAAAAAATCTATCTATAGATAGATAAACTAGGTAGGGCAGAAATACAGAATAAACTTCTACCAAGTGATTATAATACTGTACACAGCCAAGTATATTGGATTACATTTTATCAGATATTCCTTCACTGAACAGGTGTTACTACTTTTTAGCACTAGAACATTAGTTTCTGTTTATAGAGCCAAAGTGGCAAATACTCTAAGAATAGCCAATATTGACTTTTTGAAAGATTCTTTAGACTCATTAAACTACCTTTCCTGGATGGAAAAGGCTTTAATCTTTTTTTTTTTTTTTTTTAAATTAAAGGCAAGCTTGTGATGGTGCTTGGCAATTGTCAAAGTTTCAACTGACCTCTCCTTTAAGATTCAGAAAAGAAACGTATTATATTGGATTAACACTCTAAGAAATCCTTGGTCAAAAATGTTTAGGTCTATAGGCTCAGAACCCACATTAAAATATGCGTCCATCCAGTGAAGTGAAATTCTTTGGCAGCTCTTCTATTATTGCTTTGGTAAACAATTGCTATATTTTAAAAGTGTGAGCAATGATACAGTTAGCATACAGTCAGTCCTCTCTATCCACAGGTTCCGTATCCACAGGTTCTGCAGGGTCAACTATGCAACTTGAGCATCCACCTGGATTTTGGTATCTGCAGGGGTTCCTGGAACCAATCCTCTGAGAGGACTATCTAGTTTGTAGGTTGGTACTTAATAAATAGTTAAGAATTATCTGTGCTCAATGACAATGTCATATATTAGGATTCAATTCAGATATATGATGAACTTTTAAATATATAGGGTGACAGATTTGAAACAGGGTAGAAATAAGGACTACTTGTGAGTTTTATCATTACTTTCTTAAAGTCAGATCACTAAAAGTAAGAAAAATAAGACTTTCTGACTATCATACTTGGCTATATGTCTAATAAAGTTGACATATATGTGTGTAGACACACATCTAGGACTAAAATTGGCTGTTACTCTTATTAAATTAGAAAATATAAATGTTCATTATTTTTAGCATTCAAATAATTTAATCTGTCTGTAGTGGCTGTTTTGTTTGCTATGAAACAAAATAAACATGTTCTATCTACACAATGGGTTGGACCTTATTTCCTTTAAATGCTTCTATAGATTTTTCTCCCATTCTACCTATAATCTAAGCTATTATACTTTAAAAATACATAGACTTTAGGACGACAATATGCCAAAGGAAAAAAACCCTATGAGCAAAAATACAATGAACAGATTTTAAGTTTCTTCTTTATGATTCTCAAGTTCCCATGTGGAATTTTCATGAAGAAAACTATAAGAATCAAACTTCATGAAGACAACGGAAAGAATCAAAGTTGGCAGAAGACAAACACTAAAATAGTGTAACACACACCTTTATCTTCTAAAATCTGCACTGACTCCGCTGGAAGCTTGTGGAATGGTGTAGACGCAAGTTGTGCAGCAGATGTGAAGTCTCCTGGGCTCTTAGGACTGGGTGCCAGGGTTTTGTTGCAGCGAATACCCCATACGGTTGAATCATCCAAAAACTCTTCAGCATGAGGCACTTCCTCCTATAACAGAACATGAAATGAAAAAAAAGCAGCAATCTCCCTCTTTTGTCCCTGAAACCTTACTCATTAACACTTTACGATCCAAAGAAATAGGAATTAAAGAAGAAACAGATGTCAACCCCTGGCTAACACAGCCCACAGTATCATGGTTCAGTTCTTTTCCCCAGAACTGGAAAATCAGTGGAGTTACATTACAGCAAGAGCCACATTTTTGTTTTCAAATTTTATATATATTTTTTAATTTGAAAAAGTTGTCATTTACAGAAGAGTTACAAAGATAGCACAGAATTTCCACATACCCTCCTCACCAAGCTTCCTCTAATGTCAACTTCTTATAGAACCGTGGCACATTTGTAAAAACGAAATAGTACTATTAACTGTAGAGTATTTGGATTTCACCTTTTTTTCCCACTAATGTGCCTCTTCTGTTCAGGGATGCAATCCAGGATCCCATGTCACCTTTAGTTGTCAAGTGTTCTTAGCCTCCTTGAGTCTGAGTCTGTCAGTCATTGTCTATTGGCCTTTCCTAGTTTTTCTTGTACTGACACTTTTGAACACTAGTCAGAAACTGTGTAGAATGTCCCTACACAGTTTGGGCTTATTTGATGTTTTCTCATGATTAGACTGGGGTTACAGATTTTGGGGAAGGATATCAGAGGTGAAGTGTTCTTCTCATTACATCCTATTAGGGGATATCTGCTGTCAACATGACTGATTCCTGCCAACATGACCAAATCACATGGTTAGGCAGAATCTGCCATGTTTCCCTACTGTAATCTAATTTTCCCTTTCCCTTTCCTTTTTGTCTGAAGCAAGTCACCAAATCTAGCCACACTCAAATGGAGATGAATTAAACTGGAGGAAAAAATTCAAAGAATATGTGGATAAATGTGAAACCGCCATAGTAATTAATATTAATAAATAATTTTGGTAGGACACTTGGAAAATACCCTATTTCTTCTTGAATAATTATTACATAATGTCCTAAAAGAAACATATTCTTCCTATGTTTCATATTTTTCAGCACAGTTTCCCATACACAATATCCTCTGACCGGCATAATCATTTGGTAGAATAAAGTGGATGGGGTTGTAGGACCCATTTCATAGATAAAACAGGTTTGCTTACCTTTGGTTTTGAAGGAAGTCTGCTGACAGAGCGTTCTCCAAAGGTCCTGGCTCCTGTGGGTTTATTTTTAGGCTGTGGTAATCTAAGGAAAGATTTGCTAAATTATAAATAGTAAAATATGCTAAGGAAATAAATGGTATCACTTGACCATTAGAAAAGTTCTCTACTTATCCTATTTAATGAGTTAATATTTATATAGATATTCCTTGCTTTTATAGCAGTTCTAGCAAAACTGAGTGTAACTGAATTAACTTGACTTATAAAAGTAGACCTATAATGATAGGTCTTAAGTGAGGGTGGAAAATACAGAAATTTCTGTCACTCAACTTTTAGAAGCCAAAAATGAATTAAGGCCATGGCCAGTGGAAAGTCATGGATGCCAACATATTTTTTTAATTTTCAGCACTTGTCTAGCTATGGAATTCCTCTCTGACAGCTAGCCATGCCCTTTCTCCTTTCTACCTCACTATGAATTTCTTAAATACCATAAAACCTTTAGTTCACACTGACACCTCTCTTTCCATGGTTCAAACTTTTAACAACGAAAATTCCTGGAGTGACCCCTCTCTACCCCGAGGTAAAAGCTCTCTAATGTAATATCCCTTAGCCTTAAAACACATTATCTGCAGCAATACCCAGTATAAGCCACTTCCTTGTCTACTTTATCAGTGCTGCAAATATAAACAGAGCATGTATGGATACCTGTACTGGTGAAATCATTCACACCTAATATGATTTCAAATCCACAGAAACCTCAGTTCTCTGCTAGTTCATCACTGTTTTCCTTTTTCAACACATGCTTTGGCTATGGGAGGCCTGCTCTCTTGGAACTCCTGCAGTACTGTAGATCTGGAGAACTTTGGCAACACCCCCCCGGTCGCGTGGTCAAAAGGCTCATTTGACCATGTGATTAGCAGTTCACATTCTCTCCTCACCACCCCACCACCTCTGGTCCCAGAGAAAACTGCTGCAACCCATTAACTAGATGGTATTTTTTTTTACCCATAATTTTCTTTGTTTCCATCTTCAAACACATGAAAAGCAGACGACAAAGAAGAGATAATCTTATTGACTCCCCAAGCCCCAGATGATCTTACATTTTCTGCAATATAATAAAAAATAGCATCTAATTATTGTACTAGGAAAAAACATCCTTTATGTTACACTTCAACTACAAATAAGAAAAAGGAGTAACAGCTGACAGAAAATAACTAATATCAGCTTTTCAAATACTAGGCAATAAAGCACTATAGTGAGATGAAGTGACTTAAGTATGGTAACAGGGTTTTGTACTCAAGTCCCAGGTCGGGAGTCCCTGCCACATATCAGCAAGGTGTTAATCATTCTCCTAAATCACTACTATTGTCACCTGGCTCACTCAATAAAAGCTCTCAGGGTGTTTTCCATTTCCTTCAAGAAAGAATTAACCTCTGAGTTTTACATTTCAAGTCCTCCTAAGTCTAATTGGCTCCTACTTATCTTTATCATGATCTCTGGCTTCTAGCATGAATCCCCTGACTCTAAACAAATGTGGGCTAGCTGCCAGCCTCCTCTAACACTCTGCCCCAGCCATTCCTCTACCAGTGAAGGCTCAAGTCACACCTTGAGTACTCAGCCCTTCTTACCCATGGGGGTTTTGTCCTTCTTTAGCACTATTCTTTTTTTTCCTTTAATCAAGCAAATCTATCACACACATTGAGTACCTTGTCAAGAACTGTCTTATTTTTATTTCATGCATTCCCTGCCCTTATGTGACAAGCTAATCAAGGGCAGGGCCACCTCTTATATAATTCCTGACATTTTCTGTGATAACCACCTATAATGCTATGCACTTAGTAGCTTTTAAATAGTTATTACTTTGAAACTGGGCTTCAAATGCATCTTCATTTTGATCTAGAGATTGCCATTCATCTTTGTTATCAGAAATATCAGGAAGTGTAGGAGCTTGAAACATATTCATGATGAAACCTTAAAGAACAAAAAGAATAACTGTAAAAAGGTTGCAAAAGAGCTTTCATTAACTTGTCATCAGGTGCTACACACTCAGATAAAATAGTTTACCTAACGCTTCTTTTGTGTGCACGGTGGGTGATGGCTGCACTTTGGATGGCGTTGCCTGAACCATTCCCAGTGATGTGTTAGGAGTTGTATGAAAAGAACTTGTGTTGGCAACCTTATGCATATCACACCCTAGCAAAGAAATGGAGACAAAATGTGGTATCAGTAGGCAAATCAGAATAACTTAAAAGACACACAATTTAAGCAAGTTACAATTAAACCAGTTTGTCATCGTTAAAAATTATCACTAATGATTTCCAGTATTATAGTGCTTTCATATATTTCATTTTTATCTTTATAATAGTCCTATGAGGTAAATAAGGTGAAAATTATCCTTTTCCAGAAAAGGAAATGAAGGCTTAAAGAGATTGAGTGTTTGGTCTAGATTGTACCAGATTAGCAACTTTGTCATAAATTATACCCTTAGTGCCACTGTATCCTATCCCAAGTTCATTGTCACAATGTAAATCTTAAGACTGGCTTCCCATCTCATTCCACTGCAGTCAGGCATAGAATACAAGGCCCTGCACAGCCTGGGTCCTGTTTGATCAGGCCTCACCTTCCTCCTCTCCCTGCTTACCTCCCCACATTGGTCCCTTTGCTGTGCTTGGAATATATCAGAGATTTTCCTGCTTGAGGGCTTAACACTTAATATTCCCCCTGTCTGAAAAGATTGCCCAAGCTAGTGGCATGGTAAGCTCCCTAACTTCAGCCCTTTACCTAAATATCACCTTCTCTGAAATTTCAACCCCACAACTCCAATAGTACATTTCTTTCCCCCTCCGTGTGCGTGGAGATTTTTTTGTTCATGACTTCGTCCCTAACTATGTATAACAGTGCCTGGCACCTACAGAGCAGGCTTAATAAGTCTTGGTTCAGTTAATGAGCCTCCAGCTATTTCAAACAGCCCTGCTCCTCACCAAACTGTCCAGAAAAAAGATGTCCCAGTCACACAGGGGGGATGTGAAAGTCCAATCTGTGTGTCTTATTATTTATAAAACTTATCTTCTATGAAAATGCCTCCAACAAAGTAGTACCAAATAACAGTGTAACACTTCTAACTAAACTTCTGATAACCTTTCCTACCTAACAGATGACTCTGTTTTGGATTAATTTCCTGAGAAATTTACTAGAAATGTATTCACAAACTACATTTCCAAAGAATGTTAAACTAAAAAGATGTGACTAACAAGTGGATTTCTACATTTATTTGAAATGGCTCACAGATAAATAACCTATACTCTAAGAACAGGAAATCTAACACTCAGGTTCATTAAGGCCTGAAGTCTTCATAAACCACAGTCATAAAACACACCTCTAAGTGATATAGAGGAATATGGACAGAAACACATTTATTATAATTAAACATTACCTTCTTTTATTTCTGCTCCACTCTGTGGCTTGAATTCATGAGTACTCTTATTCACACATCTGGAAGAGAAAACTCTTGAGACACACTAGAGAATAAAATGCTTGATCTAGGCTGGGCACGGTGACTCACGCCTGTAATCCCAGCACTTTGGGAGGACAAGGCAGGCGGATCGCCTGAGGTCAGGAGTTTGAGACCAGCCTGGCCAATATGGTGAAACCCCTCCTCTACTAGAAATACAAAAAAATTAGCCAGGTGTGCTGGTAGGCACCTGTAATCCCAGCTACTTGGGAGGCTGAGGCAGGAGAAATCACTTGAACCTGGAAGGTAGGGTTGCAGTGAGCCAAGATCGCACCATTGCACTCCAGCCTGGGCAACAAGAGAGAGACTCCATCTCAAAAAAAAAAAAAAAAAAAAAAAAACGCTTGATCTATTAGAATTTTTAACTAACTCTCAAGAAATAATAGAAAGAAAAAAAAAATCAGTCAATAATTACAAGCCTGTCAAAATACAGATGGAACCACTTAGGGTCTACAGTGTAAGTAAATAAAATTTTTTTTTTTCCTTTGAGTTCCATTTCAGGAAAAGAATTTTTACAGAAAAGACCAGGTAGTAAACATTTGTGTGACACAGTGATTATAGGAATAAGAACCATCTCTATACGTGGTAAAGTCCTATGACTATTCAAATGATCCCATTCATTACAGAGGTTAAAGAGTTGAGCCCGGCTCCGGGCAGCTAACCAGAGTCAGGACATGGAGAAGCACTGGTGTGCCTCAGCTGTGCAGGACACCTTTGCTGTGATGAGCCGGCAGCCACAGTGCAATGTCCTCCAGCCTTTAAAAGTAATGGTTATCAAGAAAGAAAAAAATGATACGCAAGCCATTTACATCAGTTTAAGTGCACTTGGGGTAGTAGATCTAATGTGTCTATTTAACATTGCTGGAGTTCCCTTAATAAACCCTGTTAAGGTATAAAGTAAAACATGCAAAGCATTTTTAATTTTACAAATCCCTATAAAAACGAGCTAAAGAGTCGAAATCACTGGAGGTAATTAAAAAAGTGATATGACATTATAATTTCTGAAATCTGGAGAAATCCCTCAAAATTGGGGTAAAAACTTCCAATGCAGAGGTACATTTTGAGAGACAGAATCATGTGTGTTAATCCCAAACTGCTCTCTATGGGAAGACAGAAGGAATATGAGAATACATGTCAAGTAATTGTCTAGATAGTTATGATCTCTGCAGGTATTCAAAGTCAGTGACCAAAGGCAATTTTAGCCTAAAAGCTGTATATTCTTCAGTTACCAAGTGACTGTTGACTTTCAGAGTATTGAAAATTTTTAATTCACAAACGTATAAAATAAAATAAATACTCTAAAAGAAGCATGGAATAAGTAAGCCTAAAGGATTGGGAGCAATGTTTTGCCACTTGCTTTTTCAACAACATGCCTATCTAAAAATAAAAGGCAGACGTCATTCATCTTTTACATACTGTTCCTGATAATGCAGGTCATGTAGAGAAGGTGACAAGTGCCATTCACATCACTGTCATCTCTAGGACTACCTTCAGCTTACCCAGCATCTTTGCTGGCCACTGCAAACACGGAGTCTGTTACTGTCTGGGCTTTCAAAGGAACGGGAGGAGCAATGCTCTGGCTGGTGGCTGGGGACACCAAAGCTGCAGAAATAGCATTTGCCAAAGGAGGAACAACAGGAGGTGCCTCTCTTGGGTTCTTTTCCATGTTCACTGGTGTCTGCTGATAGGTGACTGGAAGACATGGAGCTCTCAGTTCCTGCTGGGAGCCTACACTTGGCCCCATACATGCTGGATTAACCTTTCATGTTGAACAAACAAACAACAAAAACAAAACCATGAAGTCCAGACTACTACTAATCAGGCATTACAACTTCTCAAAGCATGGCATCTGTCTTCAGTAGATTCCTTTTTCCTTGACGTTTCCCCATACTCCTCCTTCAAGCATTCTGAAATGTACAGTCAACAACAAAAAGACCACTCTACAAAACGGATGCTTTGTAGCTTCTGAACCACAGACACCATTAGCAGCTCATAATTTCTAACCACTGAAATAACAAGTCTCTGTAGTTGTATCAGCATTTAAGTATTATCTTATTTCTCTTTACTTAATTTTGGGAAAAGGTCAACAAATCAGTGTTATCAAAAGCTCATTATAGTGTTCCTCCCATTAAAATACCCTTAGATTGGTATATGAGATAGGACTTGAAATCGGGAAAAAATAAATAAAATACTTTTCGTAGCCATTTTCACTTTGAAGAATAGGAAACACAAATATAAATTGCAATAATAACTGCCACAAAAGCCTGTCTCACCACAGGAAGGATAATAAGCTCTAAATTTAAAATCTTTGCTTTGCTACTCACATCAATATAAGATTGTAATTGTATGCTTTAGTGTTACAAAGTTAGATGAGTTAATTTCTCACCATATAAAAGTATGCTTATAAATTGTTAAGAAAAACACCAGCCAGGCATGGGTGGCTCAAGCCTGTAACTTTTCAATCCCAGAACTTTGGGAGACCAAGGCTGGTGGTTTGCTTGAGCTCCAGAGTTTGAGACCAGGCTCAGCAACATGGCAAAACCCTGTCTCTACACAAAATACAAGAAATTAGCTGGACATGGAGGCAAGTGCCTGTAGTCCCAGCTACTCAGGAAGCTGAGGCGGGAGGATCACTTGAGCCTGGGAGGAGGAGGCTGCAGCGAGCCGAGATTGCACCACTGCATTCCAGCCTGGATGACAGAGTGAGACCCTGCCTCAAACCACAAACAAACAAACACCACCAAATATCTAGGGCAAGAATAGTTATTTTACAGACTAATGGAAAAAAATACAAAAACCTCATCCTCCTTTGTCAGCAAAAATGATAACCAACACCACTTTCTCACCTACCAAATTAGTAAAGATTATAAATAATCATAATATTCAATTCTGAAGAAATATTCTGAACAATACCAGAGATTTTCTCCACCAGATACCAAAACATGTAAGAAAGTTGGAGGCCGAGGTAGGTGGATCACAAGGTCAGGAGTTCAAGATCAGCCTGGCCAACACAGTGAAACCTCATCTTTATTAAAAATACAAAAAATTAGCCGGCCATCTTGGCCAGCGCCTGTAATCCCAGCTACTCGGGAGGCTGAGGTAGGAGAATTACTTGAACCCAGGAAGCGGAGGTTGCAGTGAGCAGAGATCGCACCACTGCACTCCAGCCTGGGAAATAGTGGGAGACTCCGTTTCAAAAAAAAAGAAAGTTGTAGTAAATACGTCTATGAAATGATCAAGTAGAGATCTACTGACTAAAACAAAGGTATAGATATTTTAGAATTGGATCTTGTATACATGAAAATTTAGTACATGGTAAAGATATTTTAAATCAATGGGGGAAAGGCTGAGCAGATCAATAAATGATTTAGAGACAACAGGCAATCCACTTGGAAATTATAACCTGATGCTATTCATACAGAGAAGTAAGTTTGAAAAAGGCAGGCTTCTAGTTAAAGACAGTGGCTTGATATACTCCAAAAATCTCACCAAAATGACAGTGAAGGAATTCTACACTTAACATAGCTGTTGAAGGCGGCTAGGAGCGGTGTGTCCCTAATTGCTAGACAAGTTCAGAAATCTACACCTGGGAATGGAAGTAAAGGTGGAGCTGAAGATAGGAACATTGTAAAAGTCTGTTTAAAAAGCAGATGCTGGCCGGGCGTGGTGGCTCAAGCCTGTAATCCCAGCACTTTGGGAGGCCAAGGTGGGGAAATCACGAGGTCAGGAGATCGAGACCATCCTGGCTAACACGGTGAAACCCCATCCCTACTAAAAATACAAAAAAAAAAAAAAATAGCTGGGAGTGGTGGCAGACGCCTGTAGTCCCAGCTACTCGGGAGGCTGAGGCAGAAGAATGTTGTGAACCCAGGAGGCAGAGTTTGCAGTGAGACGAGACTGCGCCACTGCACTCCAGCCTGGGCGACAGAGCGAGACTCCGTCTCAAAAAAAAAAAAAAGAATTTAATAAGATGGCCATGAAAATTAAGGCAATCTCAAAGAAAATTAGGGGGAAAAAAGGACAAAGATAGAAAAAACGGTGAAATTTAAGAAAATTAAGAAAATTAAATGACCAGTCCAGGATAGCCTGACAGACAGTATGAGGAAAAAATATCCACCTCTAAAAATATATATTAAGAAAATTCCCCAGAGTTGCAAAACTAGAACATTTAAGCACTAAGTATAATGGATGAAAAGATAAATACCAGATACATCACTATGTCACAATACAGCGGGGAAAAATGATCCTATACCCCTCCAGAGAAAAACAAACATCATCTCAAAGAACCAAGAATGAGAAGGACTCGGGGTTTTTCCACACCAACAGTGCAAGCCCAAAAACAATGAAGGAGTGTCTTTAAAAACTCTTGAGTGAATGTGATTTCCTTCCTAGAACACTGTGCCCAACCAAATTATCAACCAAGTGTGAGGGTAGAATAAAGATGCTTTTAGACATGCAAGAGACCTCAAAAACTAACCCCTCAAACATGCTGCTGTTGCTTCTTCTTTTTTGTTTGTTTGTTTTTTAAATAAGCTATTGGAGAATGTGTGCCTTCAAAATGAGGACATTAAGGAGAAATAAAGACATGGGAACCAGGAATATACCACAGGAAAGGAGCCAGGAAGAACAATTTATTAATAATTTCTTACAACTATCCAGGGAAAATATAAATTATACAAAAAAAGAAATACAAATAAATCAGAAAAAAATGAAATGACTCAAAAGAAAAATGGACAAAGCCATCCAGTCAATTTAAAGGGAAAAAAGTTAAACAGCCACTAAATGTATCCCAAAAATGTCCAAATCCACCTATAATTAAAGAAACTACATCAGGTGCTTGAAAAGATTTAGTATAGTTAATGTTAGCCAAATGTGTACAAGAAACAAGTCCTTTTACACACTATTAATGTGAGTGCACAATCCTAAGTTTATAGAGGGCAGACTGACAGCATTTTAGGTACATATACTTGAAAGGCAGCATGACTTCTAACAGTTTCTACATGATACACTCCCTTTTATAAGGTATGACAGAAGACTATGCTGCAAGTAGAATTAGCTAGATATCTATGCAATAGTAGTGAAAGATCTATCAGAGGTGTTAGGTAGAAAAAGCAGAAAATAAGTCTTATTTATGTAGAACATTCTATTGTATTCATATTTATGTGTTTTCATACACAGTCAGTCTGGAAAAATACAAACTACAGCAGTTAGCAATAAAGGAGAACATTCAGACCAGACGTGGTGGCTCACACCTGTAATCACAACACTTTGGGAGGCTGAGGCAAGAGGATCGCTTGAGCCCAGGAGTTTGGCACCAGGCTGGGCAACATGGCGAGACCCCATCTCTATAAAAAATAAAATAAAAAATTAGGTGGTGTGGTGGTACATGCATGTGGTCGCAGCTACTATGGAGGATACAATGAACAGTTATCATACCACTGCACTCTAGCATGGGTGACAGAGAAAGACCCTGTCTAAAAATTTTTAAAAAAAAAAGAATTTTTGCGTGTGTGTGTGTGTGTGTGTGTGTGTGTGTGTATATATGCATACATACACACATACATATATAAAAATGAATGCTCTCCTTCATATATACATATATACACACATTTCATGTGCTATTTTAAAAAACCATCATATAGTCACATATTTTTATACTTTCCAAATATGTAAGAAAATAAACTATTTTATCTTCATGGTATCCTATGTCATAGACAGACATATACTATGAAAGATTAAGCAACCACTATACAGCTTAAATGAGTTTATTTCCAATCTCCTTCATTCACTTCTAATTTTAAGAAAATATATGTGGCTCTAACACACTCATCACTTACCTCCTTTTCCAAGATGAAATAATGGCAAACAAAAAACTTATCTAAATGATAAATTATTGAGAGTACTATACTCCAATATTCATTACACAATAGTCACTGTACAAAAACCAGAAAAAGGTCTATATATAAATACATGAATGTATAGACATGTACACATACACACAAACATGTAAAACATACAACCATTCTGTTCTATAACTTTCTACTCTCACTCTACTTTTTGAACTGTGTCAAATTATTTTAGACTTTCAGAAAGTTACTAGCTAAATTAACATCAGAATTAACTCTAAAACAGCACATAGAAAGGAACAAATCAAACTGCCATTCCTGCTGCTGGGTACAGGACGTGTCATGAAGAGCACAACATACCTCGGACCTTTCCTGGGAAGCGGGCAGCTCCTCATGGGATGTCTCCACCACCTGATGTAACTTCTTATGAAGTTCATCCATTTTCTGTTTTAATAGCTGTTCTTCAAAAGCATTTGCTTCTTTCCGTTTCATATAATGTCTGTCTTCATTTACTTTAGGAAAGATAAAAATGGTGTGCATGCAAAATTTAAATCCAGGTCATCATAGGAATACATGCAAAATGAGGAAATTTTAGGGGGCCGATTTTTTTGTCTTTCTCATATTTGGTTTTAGAAGCGAAACTTGTATTACCTTTTAATTTTTACCTGCCCACAGCTTGGCTGCTGTATGTTCAGGGCATGTAAATTACTAAAAAAAAAAATCTACATGCTGATCAAAAATAATAATAATAGCACAGTATAATAGTAAAGATTTTTTTAACCATCATATACATGATTGTTCTTGTAAACAATCATGATTGCCAAATCATTTTAAAGTAAGTTTTTATTTGTTTTTAAAAGATAAAAATTTCTAGAGACTTTCTAAGTAGAAGTGAAGTGCATTAACTGATCAGGGCTTCAAGCATGCTGTGGTCAGTCCCATTTCCAACAACTGGTTAACAGAGCCATGCCACAGACAAGTCAAAGAGTCTGGCTTAAGACTTTCAGTCATGGCATGTGAAAGAAAAATGCATCTATGCCCAGCACAAAATGAGTCCTCTGTGTTAACTGACTTGTCTTCTCTGTTGTCAACTGAGTATGAAAATGAACAAAAAAGGAAGGCCTAGAATGGCTACAGCCCAAATAACTTAGATGGTATAGAAGTTCTGAGTGGAATAAAGGTTCAAATAACTGACCTAGGGGTTTAGAATTACTGTATACAGATAATACTGAAAAATTTTAAAATATTTATTTCACTAAAGCTAAGATGACAGTGGTATGTATATCTAATTTAGCACTCTTTCAACCATAAGTTTGCTGCCAAGACATCAATTTAGTCCTTGGACTAACTTGGCTGCTACACTAGTGGTTAAGCAATTTTCAATTCAGAAAAAAAAGGTGCAGCTCGCTGCCAGCGTAGTACTCTCGGGGCAAAGGCAAAATGGGTTAATAATGATTTCGGGCTTCTGATGGGATGAGATGAAGTCTTTTGCAGTCTTTCAACATAGTCAATTATTCTATAAAAAAGTAATTACGCAGAGATGAGGATTTTTTTAGGTGACATAAGAATAACTCAAAATACAAGATTGCAAGTACCCCATTGCTCATGCTTTCTCCGTTGATTGTATTTCTGGGCTCTCAATTCTTCAAAGGAAAATTCTGATTCCCCACGAATAAGCTTCTCCTTGCAATACATAACAACCTGCTCAACATCAGCTTTGGATGCCAAAGATGAGTGCACAGAATATTCTGATTTAGAAATCATGATCACTCTTTGTTCCCTATAAGGGGGGAAAATACATTATTTACAACAATGTACCGAAGAGCACTTAAAGGAAACTAATACTAGATTAATGCACTGATTATACTTGCATATTTGACTCTTTATCACAAGCTGAAGATACCACTCCAGAAAGCTCTGAACCCTAAAAAACAAAAAACAACCATCAGCATTCACTTATCTGAGAAGAAAGCGTCACCCAAATTACTTCAGAAAACAATATGAAAATGCTTGAGGGGAAGAGGGACCTTAATCCCAAGATTTACGTAATTTTAAATTATGATTAATATCAAAAGATTTACTTTGTATCCACAACCTCACAATAACTATTGCAACTTAATCAAAGAAAGACTTTTTTGTTTTTTAATAAAGTCCTACTCAGCAGTAGAGAAGAACCATAGTTTATTTCCCTTCAATTCATAGTCTAGGAGCTAGACCATAGTGTCTGAACATTATGCGACTGACATTCCCAACTGCTGTGTTAAACTTTTTTTTTTTAATTAAAGTTTTCCTCAGGTACTACTCTGCCCTCAAGAGTTCTCAAATTCATTCACTAAACAAATATTTACCAGACACTTCCATGTCACACTCTGAGCTAGGTCTGGGAACTGGGACTGCAATCAAGACCCATCTCTGTCTAGAGATTAGACAGGGCAACAGGAGGTCAGGAGGCTGGCAAGCAAGTATAGGATGTAAAATGTAAATTGGGACAAGCTGCATTACCTGTCAAAGTTAGGAATGCATATTCTACTTCTAAGAACGTGTTACATTAATAAAACCTGTACATACACCCTAAGAACAGAGGCGTTTCCATTGGCTTTTGCTTCAAGGAGGTCCTTGATGAACTTTGAAAGAAAGTTGTACTGTGGAGGGTAACATGGGAAACATAGTTGGGAAACATGAGGCTGAGGGAAGAAGAGACTTGAGCATTTTCCCATGTTGATACGCCATGGAGGCAGAAGAGATCTCCACAGGGCAAAAATCTTGATGAGGATAAGGACAAGCACAGATAGAAGGCCACCTTTTCTCACAGGGAAGGATGCAGTTACATTTATTGGTTGGTGGCAGAAAACTGACAGATGTCACTTGATGGCATCTGCTATCTGTTGAGATAGTATTTTTGAAGTTCCTGAGATGGAGGCTAGAGGTAGCCAGGTCCCAAGTTTGAAGAGACTGAAAAGAAGTCTAAAATCACTATCTTTTGGCACTAAAGAGTGAACCTAGAAACATAAGAGATACACAAAACATCAAGAGTGAATTGGACACTGGAAGCATGTCCCAGTGCCTGGAAGTATGAGACCTCCCTGTTACTTGAGGTAACAGGCACCAACCTTTGAGGCTCTGAGTTTTGAAAGCCAGGCTCAGGAGCCCCCAGATGGGTGCAATCCCAGGTAGGGATTTCCAGAGCCTATGCAGAGGCCAGCAGAACAGAGCGAAGGACACTCATTGGTAAGGGAAAAGCTGGTGGGGAGAGTAAAGACAGGAGGCTATGTGGTGAAGGCCCCTGGGTTAGACAACAAATTGTATTTGAGGTGAGTCGGGGAGAATAACAGGCCCAGGAAGTTGCCACAGGAGCAGATGGCTGACATGGAGGTTAGAGCCATGAAAGACCAAAGAAATGAGATGTCAAAGTGGATGTAGAAGGCAGCCAGGCTGGCCATTAAATACCATTCCCAGTTTCCACACAAGCTACAAATGTCATTATTACCTGATTCTTAGAAATGCAGGCCATGTTATTTCCTGGATTTGATTTTGATGTTATCATTTGGTTTAAAACCTGAATATTATGCAGAGGTTCTGAGGTTCTAGCTAAGAGGGAAAAGAGAATAAAGTAAGGAGAAATTAAGGGTAAAACCATATTAAGTAAAATTATCACACATAATAAATTCCCCTGATCCTTCCAGTAGGAATCATAAGAAGTAAATCAACTCATTTACACTGTCTCAGAAATTGCAACTAAAACATTTTTAAAATAAGTATTACACAATTTTCTGACCAATTCAAAATGCCAGGAAGTCCCCAAAAGAAATGTAAAACCTAACTAGTAATTTTAAACAACCAGATAGGATAGGCAATGCTTATTGCTGAAATGTGATATTTAGTTCTAAGAAAAAGAAATGGCTATATTTCTTTAAAAGTTGCATTAAACACATTTGATTCCATTACAAATAGATGGAGTCCAGATTAAGTATTTTGGTCAATTTTGAATTAAAAAAAAAAATCCTAGAAATACAGTGACATTATCAAGCTTTTCTTGCAGGTTTGCTCTTTTAAAATGCTAAGACAAAGCCCCTGCTCTCTGGGGCTATTTAGTGGGATTATGATAATCAGAATGCTTTCTCTGTCACCTGAGAGTACAATTTGGTTTTCATTAAAAATTGGATGGGTTTTCTTTTTTTTTTTTTTTTTTTTGTGGAGACGGAGTCTCACTTTGTCACCCAGGCTGGAATACAGTGGCATGATCTCGGCTCACTGCAACCTCTGCCTCCTGAGCTCAAGCAATTCTCCTGCCTCAGCCTCCTGAGTAGCCAGGACTACAGGTGCCCACCACCACACTTGGCTAATTTTTGTATTTAGTAGAGACGGGGTTTCACCACGTTGGCCAGGCTGGTCTTGAACTCCTGACCTCAGGTGATGCACCCGTCTTGGCCTCCCAAAGTCCTGGGATTACAGGTCTGAGCCACCACGCCCAGCCAGGTTTGTTTTTTAAAGAAAAGAAAATACTAGTACAAATCCAAGACTAAATGGACAACAACAGGCATTTTAGACAGCCTGATTTTACCTTGAGCTGACAAATGGGTTTCAGTGCGGCGTGTCTGAAATAACCTAAATGATAGCAGAAAAGACATCAATATAGATTATAAAACAGTACACAGCTGTTAGAGTGAAAACTAAATACCATAGACAACTTATTATAAGCTAGTAAAGTCTGATGTCAAGAGAGAATGTACAGTTAAATTTTAGAGTTGCTTCAAAATTAAAAAATAAAATTCTGGAAATATTTTTATATCCAGTACGTTATCTGTATTACAAAACTTCCTCCTTTTGCCTAGTTTATGTCAGTATTTCTCAAATTCAGATAAAAATGCACCCTCTTTCTCCATGTGTCAAGTCTGCAAATGTTCTAACACACGATGTTTGAACTCCTACTTTAAGTACTTTATATATTTGGAACATAATGAATATATTTGGAAGAAAGAAGTGAAAGTACAAAAGTACTTAGATTACTGCTTCGAAAGGCAGACATATCATTGTTCACGCTCTGTGAGAAGTTCTCAAATATGTCATTTCATGGCATATTTCATTTTCAACTCTACCTGTCGAGTAATGTGCAATTCCCACGCCTGACATTTCTGAGCGATGCGAGCCAAAGTGCACGCTATAAAGCAACCAAGTGGTAAGCCTCGTTGGCTCTTAAGTCAAACAAACCAGTGGTTAAGAAGCCATTTTACATGATGAGGAAAGACTGAAAATTACGTGATATTAAATAATTATTGTTAGTCTTCTTAGGTATGATTATGGAATAAGGCTCTATAAGAAATAAGACTTTAGAGATGTTTACAATAGGGTTTGGGGAAAAATATTTTGCTGTTATGGATAGGCTTTAAAATTCCTCAGCATTGAGAAACATGAAATGTTAATTATTAAAAGCTGGTGATAGATAAATGGAAGTTTATTATACTAATTTTTTCTTTTTTGTGTGTTTGAAAAATCTCATAATGACATCTTAAAAAGGCATGAGTAATACAGAAAAATTGAAAAGATGAGTATATTAAAGGCTGGCAAGGGGTGCAGTAGATAATGGATCTCAAATTCTACTAATGAGAGGAGAAGAGTAAACAATTGGTATAACCTTCAATAGGTAGTTTGGTTACATGCACCACAAGTGTAAAAACTCTTCATACACCCTTTGACTCAACAGTTTCAATTCTGAGAATCTATGAGTAGAAACTAAGTAAAAATAGGAAATATACTAAAAAATACTTTTATGATGAAGGAAAAAGACGTTGACACAAAGCTGTATATGTATATAAAGCATGCATGCAATCCTGTAACAAAGAAAAAAAGTGCCAAGGAAAATGCCAAAAGGTTTTCTTTCGTTTTCTGTATTTTCACAGTTCCCTAAGTGACATATGTTTGATCATAGAAAAAGTTTTAAAAATGTGAACAATGTTATTCATTAAGAAATATATTCATCACAGGCCAGGCGCAGCGGCTCACACCTGTAATCCCAGCACTTTGGGAGGCCGAGTAAAGCAGGAAGATCACTTGAGGTCAGGAGTTCAAGGCCAGCCTGGCCAACATGGTGAAACCTCGTCTCTACTAAAAATAGAAAAATTAGCTGGGCATGGTGGCACGTCCCTGTAGTTCCAGCTACTCAAGAGGCTGAGGCAGGAGAATCTCCTGAGGCCGGAAGTGGAAGGCTGCAGTGAGCTGAGATCACACCACTGCACTCCAGCCCGGGCAACAGAGTGAGACTCTATCTCCAAAAAAAAAAGGTATTTATCATAGTGCCGTTTATAAAAATCAAAATGTAAACAACTTCAATGTCCAGTTGGAGAGTGGTTGGATTATGACACAACACTGTGACAGGTTTCACAACTACTACAGAAGTAGTTTAAAAGTTCATAATTTCTTCAGTATTTCTTTGTATGTATAACCAGACATACAATATGACTTGCTGTTAAAATATATAAACACAAAGATACCCACACAGGCACAGGAAAAGATACAAGAAGGAAATGTGCCAGTTATTGTTAACAGTAATATTTCTGAGCAGTTTTTTTCTTTACACTATCCTATATTATCCACATTTTCCAAAACTAGAAGGATTTCCCTGTACAAATTGCTAACGATACAATTTTTAACAGCAAACACTCCTTTTCAAAGTCAGAATCATCACAGTGAGTTTGACTTTGTAAGCACCTGTACTGTTGTTGCAGGAGCTCTCTGGGTTCAGCCTGGTTTTGAATTCCTCTCTGAAGGACAGCACTGGCATGCTGCAGCTCTCCCTGGGCTTCCAGATGCCCCGCCCACGTTATGTACAGAAGGGATGACAGGGTTCCAATCCCACGGTTGTACAGAAACTCAAAAAATTGATGGAGGTCACTGTTGTACTCAGCCTACGGGAACCCAAAACAAAAAGACGTAAGAATAATGGAACTGCTAGTCTACGTCTGGTGAGGAGTTAGCCAGCTAAGCTGGGGGCCCCTAGGTAGCTTCAGATGGGAGCTGGTCACCAGCAAAACCAAGGCAGGTTTAGAGGGTTGGACTTTTCAGCCCCACCGCTGAACCTCCAGGGAGGGAAGAGGGACTGAAGTTTAAGCCAATCACCAATGGCCAATGATTTAATCAATCACGTCTGTGTAAAGTACCTCCATAAAAACCCAAAAGGATAGAGCTTAGACAAGCTTCTGGAGAGCTAAATACATGGAGGTTCCTGGAGGGTGTCACACCTGGAAAGGGCAAGGAAGCTCCACACACCTTCCCCAATACCTTGCCCTAAACATCTCTTCATCTGGTATTCATCGGTATTCTTAGTAATATCCTTTATAATAAAACATTAACCGAAAGTAAGTGTTTCCCTGAGTTCTGTGAGCCACTCTAGCAAATTCATCAAACCCAGGCCCAGGGAGAGGGTTGTGTGAACTCTGCTTTATAGCCAGCCAGTCAGAAGCACAGGTAAAACAACCTGTGGCTTGCAACTGGCATTAGAAGTGAGAGGCAGTCTTGTGGAACAGAACCCTTAACCTGTGGAATCTGAAGGTATTTTCAGGTAGTGCTCGAATTGAATTGGAGACACAATTACAGAGTTGACTGACTGGTTGCTGGTAGAGAGAAGTCCGCACATAATTTTTTTTCTTGGTTGGGGGGACAGAGTCTCACTCTGTCACCCAGGCTGGAGTGCAGTGGCATGATCTTGGCTCACTGCAAAATCCACCCCCCAGGCTCAAGCAATTCTCCTGCCTCAGCCTGCCGAGTAGCTGGGATTACAGGTGCCTGCCACCATGCCCAGTTAATTTTTGTATTTTTAGTAGAGACAGGATTTCACCATGTTGGCCAGGCTGGTCTCGAATTTCTGAACTCAAGTGATCCACCTGCCTTGGCCTCCCCAAGTGCTGGAATTACAGGCGTGAGCCACTGTGCCCAGCCCCTACATATTTTTTAATCACTAGTGACACAGAAGTCTGTTGAATCAGAGAATAAACAGTCTTTCCTCTCTACATCTTCAGAACTAGAAACAAGGAATTAAAAGTCTAAAACGATCTTACAATCTAAGTTTAAAAAGCAAAAGTACAACAATATTATAGATTTGATTATACATCTTAAGTATACTTACAAATTTTAAACAATAATTGATGAATCTTGGGTCATTGTGGTATTTCTTCTTATCTAAAAATTCCTTCATTAAATGTTCTAGTAAAGTTATCAAGTATTCTTTATTCTCAGGAAAATTCTCTTCTACCCACTGTATGTATCTAGAAAAATATGGATAATGTTAATTTTCCACGGGACAGCATATAGTTTGTTTAGGGGAAATAAAATAACTAAATGCTGACCTTTCCCATTCACCAAGGGGGTCATTGCCCTTGTAGCTCTGCATGTGGGCTTCAAGCATCCTAGAAGAGAGAAAGGTATGCACATGGGATATTAGAGATACTGCCTACAAGCAAAAGATAGACTTCATTTTACATATACCATTTATATGCATTACAATGAAAATCTTAAATATCAATCCACATAGTATTTAAAATTTTAAGAAGCATTCGCTCAGACATAGAAAACTCAGAAGCAGCCAGTGTTTTTCCAGAAGTCCCAGCTCTGTCCCCGAGTGTCCTTCTCCTCTCACAGAACCCCAATGTCACTACCACCATGAGGGGCAGTGTCCAGAAGTTTGCTCCTCCTCCTAACAAGAGGATCCAGGCATGGCACTGATTCAGATCCCTGCCCTTCCAGGGGGATCCAGGCATGGCACTGACTCAGACCCCTGCCCTTCCAGTGGGATCCAGGCATGGCACTGACTCAGACCCCTGCCCTTCCAGTGGGATCCAGGCATGGCACTGACTCAGACCCCTGCCCTTCCAGTGGGATCCAGGCATGGCACTGACTCAGATCCCTGCCCTTCCAGTGGGATCCAGGCATGGCACTGACTCAGACTCCTGCCCTTCCAGTGGGATCCAGGCATGGCACTGACTCAGACCCCTGCCCTTCCAGTGGGATCCAGGCATGGCACTGACTCAGATCCCTGCCCTTCCAGTGGGATCCAGGCATGGCACTGACTCACACCCCTGCCTTTGCTTCCCAGGAGCATGGCTGAGACATGGCTGGAACAAGAGTCAAAGAGGACTTGTAAATGGGTGTGAGGCAGCCCAGAGTACCACAAAGTAGAGTTCCAGACACAGTTTTCATGGCTTCAAAGTAACAAAGTCCCAGAGGAACAGTAGATGATAGCAGTGCTCAGAAATCAGCCACAGAGCTCCCAGAGAACTCTGCGTCCCCCACTTCCACATACTCAACCACAGCTGAAAAAAATCAGTCAGGCAGAGCAAAATTCCCCTTGGGAATTCAGATGCTAGAGGGGCTAAACAAACAAAAAGAAACATGCAAAGTAATGTCAGGTTACACTAAGTACTTAGAAGAACAAACAAAATAAAATATAACAGGAGAAAGGGTGAGAATGTGATAAGAGTTACTAGTTTTAGACAGGCTGGTCAGGGAAATCCTGCCTCTCAGAGGCGGTGACATGTGATCAGTGCCAGACAGCCATGTAGCTATCTGAGGGGGAAATGGTCAAGGCTGAGAGAACTTCAGGAACAGAAAGCAAGCCAGTGTGGTTTAAGTGTGATGAGCAGGAAAATGCGGGGGTGACAAGACCTAATTTGCATTTTAATGTACCTCTGTGTGAAGGAGGAGGTAGAGGTGAGAATAGAAGTGGGAAACCAGTCAGGAAGACTCCTAGGTTTTCTGTCTGAGACACTATACGATTTTTTTTTTTAAAGATGTAAAAAAGCAATATGTATTTTTATTTTTATTTTTTTAGAGATGGAATCTTGCTCTGTTGCCCATGCTGGAGTGCAACGGTGCAATCATGGCTCACTGTAATCTCAAACTCTTGTGTTCAAGTGATCCTCCTGCCTCAGCCTCCTGAGTAGCTGAGGCTACAGGCACATGCCACCATGTCTGACTAATTTTTTATTTTATTTTTTGCAGAGATGAGGTATCACTATATTTCGCAGGCTGGTCTTGAACTCCTGGCCTCAAGTGACTCTCTCACCTTAGTCTTTCAAAGTGTTGGAATTACAGGCATGAGCCACCATGTCCTGCCTAAAAAGCAATATTTACTTCTAGCTATCACCTTGGTATACAAATGAAATCAATGTTTCTTATGACTCAAAATCCAGAAGCCACAAAAGAAAAGCTAAATAAAGACAACTATATATAAATAAAAACTTCTGCATGGCAAATAACCAAAACAAACAAAAAACCTACAAAATAGAGTCAAAAATGATAAACTGGAAAAACAATGAGCTTTTAGAAGCTGAGAAAAAAAGTTATTAACCCATTTTTTTTTAACGAGCAAAGGACATAAGAAATTATTTCATAGAAAAACATACATGGCTCACAAACATGAAAAATGTTCAACCTCTCAAAACAGAAATTCACTTCGCTGAGACACAATTTTTCACTCATCAGATTGGCAAAAATAAAAACCGTGACAAGACTGTGTAGGTGCAGCAATGGGAAGCAGGCTCTCTGTCACATCTTGCTTGTAGGTGGGCATGCGCTCAATTCCTGCCAAGGGGATTATCTACCAAAACTGGACTGATTTGCTTCTGATCCAGCAAACCACTTCTGCAGATTTGGAAGACACATACACATGTGTATCCGCAAAATGTTTTGTACAAAATTTTTCACTGTGCCACCATTTGAAACAGACTGTCAACAATCTGTCTATCAATAGTTGACTGCTTAGATCAATTATGGTACATGAAATATTACACGGTTGTAAAAAAAAGAATAAGAAAGAACTTTATGTATTGGTAGAGATCTCCAGGGATATTGTTAGGCAAAAGAGCAGTGTACATACTGTTATATTTTATGTGTGGTAAAGGCAAAAAATGTATACAAACATGCAGACATTTAATATATTATAATAATGTAAATATTTATATTTCCAAAAAGAAACTAGAAAAACGGTTACATGTGACAGAGTAGGAGAGTAGACAGGTACAGGAGTTCTTGGTAAATACTGTTCTAAATATTCTTTTAGTCATATAAATGTATTGCTTATTTTTAAAACTAAAAAAAAAAAATTCTGAATTTTAAATGTCTCTCATGCTTTATAGCAGAGGGACAAATCCCTATTTCAGAACCTTTCTTCCAAAATATGTCTAGTAGGCCCGCCCAAGGTAAACATTTCATGTTCTAACACCAACCACATTTCTCTAGTAAAATGACCTGAATACCCTGTAATAGTAAAACATCCAGTTCATTAAAGCAAATTCATCTTTAGTAAGCCAAAATAGGACCAGGAATATTTGCTTTCCATTTAAAAAAAGGGGCGGGGGACTTCTGAAAGAAAATAATTTGCCGGCTAGGTTGAAGGCTACAGAAAAAGTCTTAGAGTAAATGGATTTTTGTTTGGACTATATTTAACAATCTCGGTCTTCTGATCCCAAGGAACTGATAAAACGGACCAGTTTTACTTCCTGCACCTATGACTTAATCGTTTTAAATGCCTTTAAGTCACAGTCTGGGTAAATCATCTAAGTCATAAAACAAAAGCGTGGGAACTTCAAAAGTTACTGATGCTGGCGGGTTGGCACACATCACTCAATAATAGGCAAAGCTATTTTTTTTTTCAGTTTTTTTTTCTTAAAAGTACCCTGTATTCAAAGACTTTTAAAAAACAGCAGTGAGATTATGAATAGGAGAGCAACTTTAAATTCGTTCCCTACTGTAGTCGAATTGTTAAACACCTGATTTTGAAAATGTATCATAAAATCTAAACACAAGGTTCAGGATTTTTCTCAGGTTGAACCGTCAGGAGGGGATTCCTTACAAAGAATAAACGAGAGCTCTGAGGACCTAACGAATTATCCAGATTCCTCCAAACGGCCACTGTGGCGTGGATGGGCGGACAAGCTCCAGGCCTCAGCGGAATCCAAGGTGCCGGAGCCCTCCCCGGCTCTCACGCAGCCCACGGCCTTGCTGGGTGGGACACATTCCAAACCCAGGAAGGGGGCGGAGGGGGCAAAAGAAGGCAGATCTGGGGCGGGCCAGGCCCTAACCCCAGCCGCCCCAGCCCCCTGGGCTTCCCCGCCCCACCAGACGGACACTTACTGAAGGACATTTTCCGGGGTGTCCATGGCCAGAGGACGCTGGCCGGCAGCGGCCAAATTTCAGCCACAAACCAGGAGCCGCCGCCGATTCGAATACCCCGCGCAGCCGCAGTCGGCTCGCCGAACGTTTCAGGGAGCCTGCCCATTGGTGGCGGCGGCAGAAGGCTGGCCAATCGCCGGGGCCGTTGCTCGGCGATCAAGTCCCGCCTCCCTCCCTTGGGCCAGTAGCTCCTCCCATTTCCCGTGGTTTTCGGTTGAACCGAAACCTGGCAGTTGCTGAGCGAGCACCGGGTGTCTGGGATGCGGCGCGGCGAGGGGGAGCTGGCTTGGCTCGGCGTAGGGAATTGGCTTTTTTGTTTTAGCTATCCAGGTTGTAGCTGGTCTACATAATTACACGATTAAACCATCATTGTAGGAAAGACTTTGCAAGAGAAAAATGTCTTAACTGGAATTCTTTGAGAAAGAAAAACCGTGCCTCAGTCCTTGGGTCCTGAGAGTCGTGTTTCTTCTCCCCTTCACTTAAATATGTAAATCAGAATCATTATGTCTGGTTCATGGAACGGAAGAAAAAAAATCCGTGTGCAGGGTCGAGACTGTCGTAGCGTAACCGCAGCACCCGGGAGGCAGGAGGCGAGAAAAAACGGGACCTGCTGCCGGGGACCCCTCCCGCTTTCTGGCAGTTTTCTATCAGCGTCCTCGGCTGTGAGAAAATATCCCAGATGCTGAAACCAATAGTCTTAGCCCAGAATCTCAAATGCCGTGGCAAAGAGGGAGTGACGACGGCCTGTGGAAAAAACCTGAGGAGTTTTTGGCTCAGCCTTCATGTAGAGGGGACGTGGGCGGGGCAGGGGCGTTCTAAGGTCGGCTGCGTAATTTTATACGAGGCACTGGAAAGTGATGGGTTAGTGTCCTTGGAGTAGACCCCTGGGCTTTATTTAACTGATCTGAAAGGCTGGGCCCTGAGCCACACAGGGGAACTGTCAAACAGCTTCACGTGGAAGGTGGGGCTCACGGTACTGGACTTTCTCTACAGTCAGCTGTAATTAACATAAAAGCAGAAAAGTTTGGGTAGATTACAGAATGCCCGCTTTCAACATCTTTTGGGGGACAGGGCACTCTGGGAGACCAAGTTCTTAGACACCATAAAATCAAAAATAGACACTTCTTTGTAGAGGAGTCCAGATGTCTAAAGAGGAAATTAGTAATATATAGGCCGGGCGCGGCGACTCAAGCCTGTAATCCCAGCACTTTGGGAGGCTGAGACGGGCGGATCACGAGGTCAGGAGATCGAGACCGTCCTGGCTAACACGGTGAAACCCTGTCTCTACTAAAAAATACAAAAAACTAGCCGGGCGAGGTGGCGGGCGCCTGTAGTCCCAGCCACTCGGGAGGCTGAGGCAGGAGAATGGCTCCGGGAGGCGGAGCTTGCAGTGAGCTGAGATCCGGCCACTGCACTCCAGCCTGGGCGACAGAGCGAGACTCCGTCTCCAAAAAAAAAAAAAAAAAATTAATAAAGTAATATGTAATACGCTGATGTTTCTTAAGAGTGAGTTGGGAAAGAGCCTAGTCTTCTCTGCCCTTGGTCTTTAATACCTTTTTACTCTACCTCTCAAAAGTGTTTCAAGGGTCACTTGACAATACAAAATAAAGAGCTGTTCATGCTAGAAGGAGGTTAGGTGGAGGTTCTGCTTCCTTGGCCTCTTGAGTTAAATACCTAAAAAAATAAGGCTGGGCACGGTGGCTCACGCCTGTAATCCCAGCACTTTGGGAGGCCGAGGCGGGCAGATCACCTGAGGTTAGGAGTTGGAGGCCAGCCTGGCCAACATAGTGAAACCCCGTCTCTACTAAAAATACAAAAATCGGCTAAGTCCTGTCTCTACTAAAAATACAAAAATTAGCTGGGAGTGGTGGTGCGCGCCGGTAATCCCCCCAGCTACTCCGGAGGCTGAGGCAGGAGAATCGCTTGAACTCAGGGAGGCGGAGGTTGCAGTGAGCTGAGATCGCGCCACTGCACTCCAGCGACAGAGAGGGGAGTTCCTCCCAACAAAGCAAAAAGTCGGGCGCGGTGGCTCACGCCTGTAATCCCAGCGCTTTGGGAGGCTGAGATGGGCGGATCAAGAGGTCAGGAGTTTGAGACCAGCCTAACCAACATAGTGAAACCCCGTCTCTACTAAAAATACAACAAATGGCCAGGCGTGGTGGCACGTGCCTATAATCCCAGCTACCCAGGAGGCTGAGGCGGGAGAATCACTTGAACCTGGGAGGCAGAGGTTGCAGTGCTCAGATTGCACCACTTCACTCCAGCCTGAGCCACAGAGTGAAATTCCGAGAGAGAGAGAGAGAGAGAGAGAGAGAGAGAGAGAGAGAGAGAGAGAGAGAAAGAGAGAGAGAGAGAGAGAAAGAAAGAGAGAAAGACAGACAAAAACCCTAAACAAAAATTTAGCTTCTGGAAATTCCGATGCTCACTGAGTCCGAAATTTCTTCCAGTGTGTTGATGGCTTTGAATCTACCTGAGTCTCCAATTTGTGGGGTTTATTACTCAAAAGGTAATAAACTCTGAGGTCTTTAGATAAGTGCTGGATTCCGCTAACCATCACAGGAACTAGGACACTTTTGGTCCCATCAACTCAAGTTTTCATCTGCTTCTGATAGTGGCTCAATCAGTAATCAATTAGGAAATGTTGATTGAGAAGCCATCATGAGCTAGGTGCTAATTATAACCTTGTCTAAGTCAAACAGAGCCTGTCCTGAAGGAATTAATGATTTAGTCTGGGAAATGAGGACACAGAAATAAAGAATTGTTTAAAGGTGGTATATATGTATATTAAGAGCCAAAAGAGTTCAGACTGTATCTGCTAGGCCAGCAGTCCCCAGCCTATTTGACACCAGGGACAGGTTTTCATGGAAGACAATTTTTAATTTTTCATGGTGGGGTGGTGGCGGGGGCGAGGGATTGTGGGGGTGGGCAGTGGGTGGGATGATTTCAGGATGAAAGTGTTCCATCTCAGATCATCAGGTGTTGGATTCTCATAAAGAGCTCGCACCCTAGATCCCTCGCATGTGGGCAGTTCACAATAGGGTTTGCACTCCTATGAGAATCTAACATCCCGCTTATCTGACAGAAAGTTGAGCTCAGACCGTCACCTGCCAATTACCTTCTACTGTGCGGCCCAGTTCCTAACAGGCCATGAACAGGTACTAGCCCGTGGCCTGGGATTGGAGACCCCTGTGCTAAGGGTATTCCGAGGAGGAAGAGGTCTTGTGGACCTGTTGGCCAGACAAAGCTTCATAGGGAAGGTGGGGCTTGAATTGGGCCTTGAAGGGAGTGGGGATGGATATGGGTCTGGCAGAACCCTGGGGAGGTCATTCCATGTGTAAATCAAGATTTTAGAAGGAAATCACTCTTGAGGATTCATGAGCATTAGAGGTTCTTTTTTGAAAGACTGGTTTGTTATTTTGATGTTACATCTTGAATGCTACACTAAGAAGTTTGTACTTCATCACTTTAGTAATAGTCTTTTTGAAGCAAATAAGCATATGATCATAAGGACCTCATGATAGTTACACTTAGCTCTACCCTGTTTTCTAAAAGCCACAGAACTTGTTTACTCTCCTTCACTTCTGTTACTGGGGGTTCCTCTCCCACCAGGCTTGTTTATGGGTGAGGTATTATAGATGCTGTTCTACACTGCCCTTAAAAAAAGCAAACTAACTCCTTGTCAAACTCCAATGCCAATCACCGCAGGTATATCCAGGAGTCATAGAAATAAAATACTAGCATTGTCAGCAGTAATTAGAGACCCACATTTTCCTAGGAATAATGTCCTGGCTTATTCAATGGCTTCCCTTTATTTTCACTTATGGCAGTTCCCCTCTGCCATTATTCTTAGAGGAAAAAACAAAGTGATCTGCCGACACAATGTGTTCATCTTAATATCCCTATTAGGCTAATAACATAAAAATCTAAAGAGCCTAAATCCTGAACCTGGTAGTGTTCAGGATTTATTGGAGACAGGGAGAGGGATGGGCAGAAAAGGCAGAGAAAAGTAATTTGCAGACTTCAAACTGGCGTTGCAGGCAGAGAGAGTGGAAGATGAAGGAGGGAATCAGATCACATGGAAGGACAATTCTCAGAACACAATGATGTCCTTAATATATAGGAAAAAGAAAAGAATCCAAGATAATTGGAGAGCCTAGGAGAATTACTAGAAACAGGCCGTTGGTGCTGGGAAGGCTGCTACTTTGGTTTTAACAAAGTTGAGTTGGGAGGGTTACCAGGCCTTTTTCTTCTACACAATAGGCCTTGTAAAAGAGCAGACAACTTTGGTTCACAGGCTTCAGAAGCTTATTGAAAGAAGTTTCAGGTTCCACTTCCTAAGCCTAGAATGATTTTTTTTTTTCCTAAGAGCTTCACATTATCTCTACATGTCAGGGATAAATGAAGAATCTCTGAATATTTTGATACTTTGATAAAGAAAATCTGTAAACCTCAAAGAAATACACACTGGCCATTTATATATATCGATATAAGCAGAAAATACCAAAGGGCTGGCAAATGTGTGGCTCATTTTTAAAAAATTCACCAATTGGAAGCTCGTGCCACTGATGGCACTCCGATTTCTCTGCTCTCACCCTTGTCTTTAATCTTATTCCTCTGCCATTTTGTCTCAGGCCTAAGTTGAGAGTGCAGCAGTTGTCATAGAATGTCTGAAAGTCTATTAAATGATAATTCTTGCTTCATTAATGTGGCACTCCCTCTTATTTTTGGCATTACTGTTGCTTTAGTGTTTCTGTTACCTTGTCTCCTCAAACCCACCCCAGAGTGTGAGAGGAGAGGTGTGCTTTGGTCTGGGTCAGAGCAGCAGATCTAGCTATGTCTAAATATATGCATCTGATGCGGAAATGTGCAGCTATTAGTCTGTCTTCCTTTCCGACTCCAATTCCCCTTATGATTTTAATACTAAATGTCCATCTATCTAAAAATGACTCTGATAAATTTCTCTATTATGAAGGCCAATAAATAAAGTATATTCATTTGTATATGGGCTTTCAATGTCTTGCGATTCCAACATCATAATTCCAAACTTATTGGAGAAGGAAAATCAGGCCACATCAGTGTACTTAAGATCCAACCTTGATTTTCCTAAGAAGCAGTAAATGGGGCAAATGACCTAAACTCTCAATCTGGGTATCAGCTTCCTGATCTGTGAAATGAATGAAGAAACCTGTCCCTTTGTCTTCATAACGGTCCTTTGTCTTCCACTATCCAATAACCTCATAAGATTTTCAACTTAATTCCTAACATATCTTGGAATGACACATAATATCAAAATTAGTGCTGTGTTTCACAAAGGAAAATGACTTTCTCTAGGTTCTGCAGATTTGATCTAAGCAAATAATCCCAGATACTTGTGTATCTTCATTTCCCTGAGAAATTCAGAGACATTCAAAGTAGTAGTACTAGATGTGTGGCTAGCACATAGTGCCCTGAAACATTATATAAGGTTGGAGATTTATAATTAGAATAGTTTCAGAAAACAAAGGAGTGATTTAGGAGACTGTAGAATATTAAGAATAAAGTCAACAGGCAGAAAAGGAGATCTATAGCTCCATCTTAGACATTTTTCATCTGTGTGTGTGTTGTGATTTTGGAGGACACCTATGGGACCAATGGTAGCCCTGTTCTACCCTGTATCACTGCAGACTGGGAGGAAAGATGGAGGGGAGATAGGGGAATGGGATCCCAACTCCCTCAAGAAACCTCCCCAGTAATCTTTGATAGGTTGTGCAGTTCAGCACATCATCCTGGTGTTTATATGAAGGTCTCAAGTGATCCCTAAATGTTAATTCCATTTTAGGTGTGGTAATTGTATTAGTCCATTCTCGTACTACTATAAAGAAATACGTGAGACTGGGTAATTTATAAAGAAAAGGTTTAATTGGCTCATGCTTCTGCAGGCTGTATAGGAAGCAGAGTGGCTTCTGCTTCTGGGGGGCCCTCAGGAAACTTACAATCATGGTGGAAAGTGAAGAGACAGCAGGCATGTCTTACATGACTGGAGCAGGAGGAAGAAAATGAGAGAGGGGAGATGCTACACACTTTTAAACAACCAGATCTCGAAAGAACTGTATCATGAGAACAGCACCAAGGGGATGGTGCTAAACCATTCATGAAGGATCCATCCCCATGATCCAATCACCTCCCACCAGGTCCCACCTCCAACACTGGGGATTACAATTTGACATGAGATCTGGGTGGGAACACAGATCCAAACCATATCAGTAATAGAGACCAGAGGCCATATTTCTTGCCCTTTCCTATTGGAGGCAATTTGATTGTTCAGAAGCTAGGCCTTGAATCCTAAGCACTGATATATGGCTGCTTGTATTTCCTCCAAACTGGCCCAACTTCACTTTGTGCACTTCTTCAGACTTCCTCCCTCTTGTCAGCTACAGAGTTCCTTAGCTTCTGTTCTTGAACTTTGGATTCTTTCATTGCTGTGTAAGTTGTGCTGACTTGGATTCTGAGGCAGACTGTCCTAATACTTAGGAAACTCGATCCAGCAAATTTTAGTCCTGGAAGTGAAAGCATACATGGAGCATGTCACTTTCTTCTTTAAGGGCATTATTCTAAATTTGTAGTCTCAATCCCCTCCAATTAGGCTCCTAAATCCTAGTTTAGTGGGATGATCCCTATGGGCATGGCCAGAGACCAACAGCTTTTCCAAGCCTTTCTCTGCCTTCAGGCATTGAGGACAAAGGTTGTTTTCCTTTCTTCTTCACAGCTGCTATCACCTTTTCGATCTCTTATGACTTACTCACAAAATAGGATGGATGAGAATAGCCTCTTCAGATCCCACCATTTTTCCTTTGGATTCCTGAAAAACAGAGGCTTTTATTTTGAAAGTCTGCCAAAATGGATATGTTTAAAATGCTTTGTAGTGTTCAGGAGATGTTGCTTAATCTATATTTTGTGCTTCTTTCTTTATATGTTTTCCGAAGTCTTTTCTATCTCTTCTGCTGACTGATAATGAATCTTACTTCATCATTTGCTTCCTCCGTAAAAGAATTGCTCTGTGCTCACTTTCAGTAGAGAGATGGCCAGTCAGGATGGACATTTATTAGACTGCCTAACTGGCCTCAGAACTGAAACACCCTTAGACCACAAATAGATTTTTTTCTTATTTGGGAATTTATTTTACACGTGCTTACAACAGTTAAATCACATTTAGTTCTAAGCATAACAAATCATCTTTACTGGGAAAGAAGGGAGGAGTTCTGGCTTCTCTGGAAAAATCACCATTCAAATCGTGTGTCAGGTGGCCAGGGAAGGTGGCTCACACGTGTAATCCCAGCACTTTGGGAGGCCAAGGTGGGCAGGTCACGAGGTCAGGAGTTTGAGACCAGCCTGGCCAACACAGTGAAACCCCATCTCTACTAAAAATACAAAAATTAGCTGGGCGTGGTGGTGGGTGCCTGTAATTCCAGATACCGGGGAGGCTGAGGCAGGAGAATCACTTGAATCTGGGAGGCAGAAGTTGTAGTTAGCCGAGATTGTGCCACTGCACTCCAGCCTGGGTGACAGACTGAGACTCCGTCTCAAAAAAAAAAAAATCAAATCATGTGTCAGGGAAGTGTTGAGCTCTGAGGAAAGAGGCCAGGCTGGTCTTGAACTCCTGGGCTTGAGCAATCCACCTACCTTGGCTTCTCAAAGTACTGGAATTATAGACATGAGCCACCACACCTGGCCCCTCACAGATGTTTATATAGCTGGGCACTAATATAATTCTTGTGTGTATATCAAAGTCTAAATAACATTCTGTAGCTGGTCTTTTTGGAAACAAAGTAATAATGAGGAAAACTGAAGTGAGACTCTAAGTTACCTGTAGACTAGCTTATCACCTGCCACTAGGCCCTGGCCAGATTTATCTTAAAGGTGGTGGTTTGGGCATGTAGGCAGTGACAGCTGACCACATCACTCTTGAGAGGTGACTGGTCAATCCCTTTCCTGATTCTGATAGAATGTGTTCTGTTTCTACTCCACCTAGATGTACTGCAATTCAGTTGTGACACTAACTGCCCATAGTTAGCATCAGACTCTGCAGGTTTAAGAGCATAGTCCCCAATAAGACTACTCTTACTTCAGATGCCAGCTGCAGGTTCAGGGGTTCTCAGGCCACCTGCACTTCTGACCAACTGGCCACTAAGTTGGGAGTTTCCATGACCCCCTCTCGTTCACTAATTCACTAGAATGGCTCACAGAGCTCAGGAAAGCCCTAAGCTTCTTATTAGAATTTTATTATAAAGAATACACATAAAATGAGGTCTGGGAGGGTCCTAGACATGGAACTTCCATGCCCCCCTAACTGGGAAATTCGGTATGTCACTCTGCTGTCACATCAATGTGTTCACCAACCACAAAGCTCCACTGAGCTTCAGTGTTCAGAGTTTTTATTGAGGTCTCATTACATAAGCATGATTGAATAAATACTTAGCTACTTCATTGAAATCAATCTTCAGCATCTTGGAGGTCTGGCGAACAAGCTGATCTCATAGGGCTCAAAGCCTCAATCAACACTATTATCAGGTGCTTGGTCTTTCTGCTGACCAGCTTCCATCCTGAAGACGTCTAGGGGCCCCACCATGGTAATACAGGATTTACTAAGAAATAATTTTTAGGTAGGTAGAAAGGGTGAAGGTTCTCAGTGGACATTTCTTTTAATAAAAGCAACTCCCAAAACATTTCCTTCCTAATAGAAAAGCAGCTTGGAAAGCCAAGCTGGCAAGTATTGATACGCAAATGCCAGCAATTAGAAACTAGGTCTATCCAATTGGCAATTCCTCCCCTCTTCTCTTTGTCACCATGTGTGCCAGGTGTCATAGCTGCCTACAGATAACACCACCTGTGCAGGACATCATGGCTACCTGTATCTGCATATTAAAAGGCTAGGGTAGGAGGACCAGGTTTTTCATGAGCTACATAAATGATACACCTGGTCAAACCAATCCCCTGGGCCCTATGCAAATAAGACACCACCTCCTCCAGCCTCCCAATATAACTGATGACTTTTCTGCCACACAGGGGTTTTTCTCTCTGTTAGGAGTCCCCCTCCCTCAGTCTCTCTATGGGGGAGCTTTTTGCCTTCTTTCTTGCCTATTAAACTTCCCGCTCCTTAAAACCACTCCACTTGTATCCATGTAGTTTATCTAATCAGCGGGAGACAAAGGATGATGGTGTTTCTTCAGTCATCAGATGAGGTCCCCTCATTAGCATAACAAAGACACTCCTATCACACAGGAAATTCCAAGGGTGTTTGAAGCTCTGAAACAGGAACCCAGGAAAATGACCAGCAGAATTTTTTTTTATTATACGAAAGAGGTGATCTGCATGTTTGAACATAAGCTTAAAATTTCTTGAGCTTTAACAGCATCTCTACTTTTATAAAATCATATTCTCAGGACAGCAACCTTGTCCTCTTACCAAGTTGGGAAGTAATCATCATTGTTGCTGAGCTTGTATCGGCTTCTGGCCCTTCAAAGAGCTGGACACTTACTAATCTACAGAAAAGAGAGGTGAGCAAGTCTCAGACCTGGTTACTTAAAAACATCCAATCTCAGGGATAGTCCTGATGGAAGTTTATTTTATTATTATTTTTCTGAGACAAAGTCTTGCTCTGTGGCCCAGGCTGGAGTGCAGTAGCTTGGTCATGGCTTATTGCAGCCTCAACCTCTGAGGCTCAAGTGATCCTCCTACCTCAGCTTCCCAAGTAGCTTGGACCACAAGCATGTACCACCATACCCCACTAATTTTTAAATTATTTGTAGAGATGGGGTCTCCCTATGTTGGCCAGGCTGGTCTTGAACTCCTGGGCTTGAGCAATCCACCTACCTTGGCTTCTCAAAGTGCTGGAATTATAGGCATGAGCCACCACACCTGGCCCCTCACAGACGTTTATATAGTTGGGCACTAATATAATTCTTGTGTGTATATCAAAGTCTAAATAATATTCTTTAGCTTGTCTTTTTGGAAACAAAGTAATAATGAGAAAAACTGAAGTGAGACTATAAGTTACGTGTAGACTAGCTTATCAGATGCTTAGCTTGGGCATTCATATGGTGAATTATCATATCTACTACACAGACATGCTTCATGTTTAACTGCTGATTTCTCTTCCTCCAGGGAATGACAAAAGCTTCTAGGCACAGGTAACTAGAGGCAACATTGTAATGGCCTTGGTTCATTTCAATCCCAGTCTTTCGTGTCTTCCTATCTATAATTTCCCTGCCAGAGAGTTGTCTTATCCAGAAGTAATGTTAGCAGATGTACATTACTTTAAAATGGTTGCTCAGCCTCAGTCAGCATTTACGTAAGTTGTATTTCCATTAGACAGGACTTTCTGCCTTGCCTGCTGCTGTTGCAATTACTGCTGCTGCTAGTACTCTTAAATTTTCATCTTGTATTCGTTAATCTTTGCAGTCTCCTTCCTTTCGCATATTAGTGCATGACATTATGCTTTTGAATATGAGATTGTCTTTGCATTTGTTGCTCTTTGCAATTCATGTGCTGCATTCGTCCAGGGCTGTTTCCCTGGGATACTTGGTTCACTGGGCAGTGTTTCTCTATTTCTGCTTCTCTTTTGGATAGGCCTTAGGGCTTCTGGTTTTCTGACTTCTTGGGCTTCTTTTTTTGGACCTACTGCCCATTTTGACTTCTTGATGGATAATCAATTTGAACCATTAAATTCCCTTGACCAGTTTATCTTTCTGATCATCTCTGACCTTTGGACCTCAGTGTCCACTTGGACTTTGCAACCAGCATTGTGGGAGGGACTTTTTATTTGGTTCACATATTTGGGGGTCAAATGAAATAAGAGGTAGGAAGATCAACTCTCCAAGAAACAGTGGAGATTGCTTTCTACATTCACTTTAAATATTTTCTATAGTAGTCACTTAAAAGCTTCAAGCCAAACTTGCATTCTAGCTGCTTCTACCATTGTCAGCATTTTCTCATTCTTTAGTTGCTTCCACATCATTGAATATATACTATGTTTATTGAACATATGCTATGCCTGCCTAGACCCAGTTGGCTTGGTAAGGATTTTGATGATGTCGAAAATTTGAAATCAAATCCCACAGAGATCTGTTTTCTTTCCTTTATTCCCACATGATAGTCTCCTTCATTTTTCTAAAATTCAAGGTACATCTACATCAGTATCTCTCATCCTGGACATTAATTAGTATGTCATGATATAGTAATTGGTACACACTTGGAAGAACACTGGTAACATTTCAGAGATGCTGATAAATCTATCCAGATATTTTGAGTTGCAGTCAACAAAAAACTCAACTCAAGCTAGTTTAAACAGTAAAGTGAATTTAATGGTTCATTTAACTGAAAAGTCCAGAGGTAGGTGGGTTTCGGGTACAGTTTGATTGAGACTCTAGCTCCCTTTGTCTGCAGGTTCCCTCAACTCTGCTATCTCTCTTTATTCACTTTGCCCTTATGCCAATTTTCTTCGTGATAGCAAAACGGTTATAACAGTTCTTTGTCTCATCTGTTTTCTCCAAAGTCTCAAATGCACTGTGTCACTCTGAACTGGTTAAGTTTCTTGCCTTCTTCTAAAGGCTTCTCAGAATCACATGGGCATATGACCTAAGGAAATCAGGGGCTTTGGGAAGTAAAATGGGGAGTATGTCCTGGGGAGGCAACCAACAAGGTAACTGTGCAGTAAGTTCTTAGCATAGTTCTCTGTGACTTTGAAAAGAAAACTTAAAAACCACTGAAAATAAATGGGTGACTCTAGCAGACTGCAAACCTCAACTGCTTCAGTCACTAACTGGTGATTCCTCTTTAGTTCTTTCCAAGAACAACCTTATGACTCATTCTTAGAAGAATGACCAAAAAAAAAAAAAAAAAACAGGCCTGTAAGCCCATCAGAGACAAGGCTGGAATGACTACCAGATGCACCAGTCATGGGTGCCATCTTGTTTCTTGTGTGGTCACTGCACTTTCATGGCATTCGAAAGCAAAAAAGAGAAGAATTAGTTGCAGAAAGCATAATTGTCAGGCCTCTGAGCTAAACCTCAGCTATTGTAACCCCTGTGGCCTGCACATGTACATCCAGATGGCCTGCAGGAGCCAAGAAGTCTGGAGCAGCCGAAAAGCTGCTCCAAAGAAATGAAATAGTCAGTTCCTGCCTTAACTAATTAACCCACCTGACGACATTCTACCATTATGACTTGTTCCTGCCCTGCCCCAGCTGATTAATTGACCTCATGACATTGTTCTTCTGGACGATGAGTCTTATGATGTCTTCACCATGCACCTTGTGACAGACCCCTCCCCTGCTAACAATAGATAACCACCTCTAACTGTAACTTTCCACTGCCTACCCCAGTCCTATAAAGTTGCCCCTCTCCTATCTCCCTTCTCTGACTCTCTTTTTGGATTCAGCCCACTTGCACCCAAGTGAAAAACAGCCTTGTTTGTCACGCAAAGCCTGTTTTGATGGTCTCTTCACACGGACGCGCTTGACAATAATGACCTGTTGTATTTCTATGAGCTTTTCTTGCAGTTTTGCTCCTGGTGGGAGAGAAGCCTCCGTCTTCACAGAAGTAGATCCTCTGAGGGGCTAAATTTTGTCCCTTCCCTCAAATTCATATATATTGAAGTCCTAACCCCAATACCTCAGGATGTAACCTTATTTGGAGATGGAATGTTTAAAGAAGTAATTAAGTTAAAGTGAGGTGATTAGGGTGGGCCCTAATTCAATATGACTAGTGTCCTTACAGGAAGAGGAACCTTGGACACAGGCACGTATCCAAGACAATGTGGAGAGGCAGGGAGAAGACGGCCACCTGCAAGCCAAGGAGAGAGGCCTGGAACATACTCTTACTTCATGGTCCTCAGAAGGAGGCCACCCTGTCAACACCTTGAGCTCAGACTTCCAGCCTCCAGAGCTGTGAAAAAATAAATTTCTGTTGTTTAAGCCCTGCAGTTTGGGGTAATTTCTTATGGTGGCCCTAGCAAATGAATACAGGTCCCAAATAACTCTTCAGTTTGGCCATATTTCCCTTACCTCTAGGAACTAATTTCTAAATGCCAGTTGTTTTCTTGACACCAACCATTCAAGGTGGGTGAAGAGGGTCTGACAGGGCAGGACACCTAATGGGAGTTACCCAGCTATCGAGGGGGACGCAGGTCCACTGGTCAAATCATCTGTCCTCTATGAACTCAATTTCTTCAGTGGGAGAAAGGCAAATGCAACTCCTCAGAGTCAAGAGTTGGCCTGTCGCTAAGCTGTGGTGGTGTCTTGTTGAACATAAACAATTTCACAGAATGTTCTCATCAAACAAGGCCACTCACAAATGTATACCTGCTTCCTGACAGCACCCAATCCACAGCAAATGCCTGCTTCTTGGAACCCCCACACCCTGGCCTATACAATGACCTAACACAAACCCAAATCCTACAACCAGTCCTTCTAGTGCTTTCTTAGGGAGACATGTTTCCCATAGCATGCTGGCTCCCTTGAGGCAGTGAGCCAATGAACCTAACTCTGTTCGTAGTTGTCTTTGAGACATTAACAAGAGTTTTGACTTTATTTTATATATACATCAGTCATTGGGGTACCCTCGACCCCCACACCTCAGCCAGGACAATTTATACAGTTTAATACACCTCTTACAAAATTGACTCTTATTTTTATTATCATTACATGAACAGTTACTAACTTTATTATCCTTGAATTATTTATCTCTTCATTTAATTTGGAATTTCTTAATATAGAATGTGGTAGGGGAGAGGAGGGCTCCCTTTCAAAACAGCAATAGTGGCCGAGTATGGTAGCTCATGCCTATAATTCCATCACTTTGGGAGGCTGAGGTGAGAGGATCACTTGAACTCAGGATCTCATGGTCGAGGTTATAGTGAGCTATGATCACACTGCTGCACTCCAGCCTCGGTGTCAGAGTGAGACCTTGTCTCTAAAAAAAAAATAAAAAATAAAACAATAGCAATAGTTATGATAAAAGTTGTTTAAGAGTAAAGTTTTAACTGCATAGTGAGTTTATTTAGCTGCTCATGAGAGTGGAATGAATGTGATCCTCACGCCTACAAATAGGTCAAGAATGTTCTTAATGCCTTATTCCCAAGATAATGCTGGTATGTGTTGGTTTAAACAGCATTCTGGATGCCCTTTAGGGTTTTCTGTGAAATGAATGAGCCATTTTGTGTAACCCATTTTTATCAGGCCCCATCAACCCAAGTGCTGCAAAACTAGGCTCATGGTCCCATCTGGGAAAAAATTATACTCCCAAATGCTGCCACTGGGATTGACAATTGCTACAGCTGTTTTGGAAAGTAATGTCAATATCTATCTACAAAACCAAACAAAAACAAACTCAGCCACCCCCCTCCTAGGGACAGAATCCAAGGAATGAAGCTCAGTGGCAGGCGAGGAGTGTGCAAAAGGTGTTCTGCCGCCCCTGGGCAGTGGCTCCACATGGGAAACATAGCGTGTGCTCAAACAAGCAGGCAGCAGTGAAGTTTTGAAACACTCTTACCCCAAAATATTTTACACATTAAAGAATTGATTCTGGTTTACAGCAATGACTTGGGAGCACTTCTCCTATGTTCAATTACATGTGAAAAGCAAGAGGCAGAAGTGAAAATATAATCCCAACACTGTAAAAACAAAGGTCAAAAATTCAGTTTTCCATGTGATTAGGAGACAGATAAGAAAGATTATTATTATTTTAACACTAGTTGGTTTGCTTGGGAGAAGGCAGAGGTGGGTTAAAGAGGAAGTATGAAAAACAGGGCGGAGTAAACATTTTAATAGTTATTAAACTTTTTGAGCAAATGCAGAATTAGAAGCAGGAGGAAAAGGAAAAGTGGGAGTGGGGTGGAGAATAACTCAGCAATAAAGGTTTCCAAGGAAAAGAGAAACAGCCAGGTAGCACGTTGGCAGCAGGAAACACAGAAAAGAATCCTACCTAAATATTCCTTCAGACTCACTACTAAGAATTAGCACCACTTCCTTAGGAAAAATCAGAGATGTGCTATCAGAACCCACTCCCCATGTATCCTTCGTGTTTAACCGTATACAACTTTGTAGGGCAGCCTATCTAACCAAGAAAGATCAGTCGGGAGAGAATATTTCCCTAGTTCTATCCTGATGGCAAATTTAGAAACCTTACTTCCTTCAATGTTTCCCCTTCCCAACTGTACTCGGGAATCCCTAAGCCTGGAGAATGGCTGGGTAGAGGAAAGAACTCTTCAGACCCTGCTACATCCCATTCTCTGCCTTCCAACACCCCCGCTAAGTCGGGGCCCATTGATCCCCCTGACAGAGCAGGAACACTGTCATGTTGGACAAACACCACCACTTTAAGTTCTAGCTCCCTTTCTAGCCTCATGCATTTCAAGGGAATCATTTCTCTTCTAACTACAAACAGCCAGAAAGAGCAGACAGTAAAACACAGATAAAACAGCTCAGGCACAGAGGGAGGTGGGGGGAAATTCTCTTGGGTAACTACCAAACTTCACTGTCATACAATGGGCCCCAGTAAAACAGTGGGTCTTAATAAGCACATTCTTTTCCTTTCAGGTCCACTAAGATAGGGAAGCTAAAAGCAGACTCGGGGGTATGCCTGCAGTTGCAGAAAGATGTATGAAAACAAACACACAACTCTCCCTCCCTAATAAGCACAACAAAGAAACACAAAAGCAGTACAAGCCTCTAATAAACTCTCCCACCCTGAATCCTTAAAAGCTCTTAAGTCTGTAAGAAAGTGGGATTCTAACCTAACTTGGCCAAAACCCCCTCCCAGGTTTGTTTTCTAAAATAAACCTGTCCTTGTTAACCGTCAGGCCACCCTTCATGTTTCTTTCCTCTTTAATTATTACACCTCCCACGTCTGTGTGTTTAGTCACCACAGGAAACACTTGGTGCAGAGAGAAATGGAAGAGAAGATCCAAGTCAAGGAAGCAGCCAAGGGGGCAAGACTTTATGGAGTAAAGAGCAAACCTTGAATTGTTCAGGATAGGGGATGGAACAAGGAAGCAGCAATGGGATGGAAACTAAACTGACACAAGAGCATTTGGGGAGCAAGTCAAGAAGGCTCTGTTGAGTGATGTCATTGACACAGTGGGGCTGGCAGCTCAGTGGTGTGCTGGCCAGAGAGGGGGTATGTTAAGTCAGCTAAAAGGGGCAAGGCTGACCCAGACAAACTCATACTTTAAACTCGACCTGAGTGGTCCTGGCATGCGATTTCCAAACTGTTTCTGCTCTTGGAGTGAATCATCGTCATTGTTTATTTGAACTGGACCCCACTTGCATTATACTTGAGTCAAGTTACTCTTCTCCCAGTGGTGCCAGATTGAGAACTGGACTCCTGCTTTTGGTCACCAATCACTATATGTTCTCACTCAAAAGTGGGAGTTGAACAATGAGAACACATGGACATAGGGAGGGGAACATCACACACTGGGGCCTATCGGGGAGTGGGGGTAAGGAGAGGGGTAGCATTAGGAAAAATACCTTATGCATTCGGGGCTTAAAACCTAGATGACAGGTTGATGGATGTGGTAAACCACCATGGCACATATATACCTATGTAACAAACCTGCCGTTCCTATATTTCATCCTTTCTCATTCCCAGGTCTTTCTCCAAAGCATGGAACCCTTTCTTGCTCTTAGATGCTTACCTTTATGGAGCCAGAATCCTGTTCTAATTCCTAACCCAGAGCTGTGGTCCCTGGAAGCAGAGCTTGTGGCCGCCATTCTTTCCAAGTACCCTTCCCTGGATTCTGCCTTCAGGGTCTTGATGCATTTATGGGTAGGGGAGCGTCCCAATCCTTCATCATCTTCAACTTCACTTTCCTACTTCCACATTTCTGATGACTTGTTTGGAGTCTGCTGTTAACTCTGGACAAACAGTATTACCTCTTAGTCTGAGCTTCTGCCATTAGCCCCAGAAGTGGAGTTCCTTCCTAGGATGTGGATTTGGTACTAGAGGCCAGCTTTGCTTTCCTACTTCATCATGCTGCCAGGCCCCCACTGTAGTCCCAGTCAGCACCCCCAACCGTGCTTCCACCGGAGAGCTGTCACTCAGTGAGCCCCCTCTGGATTGATGAGTGGCAAAAGGTCCCTAGACCGGGCCCCCTAAGGCAGGACTTCTTTAGAGGATTGTAATCTCTACATAGTGATAGTTGTATTGTTATAAAGGGCCCGTTTCCTTTCATTTTCCCTCTGTCAACTTTTTTTCTTTAGAGTAAAAATGGAACATTTATTGATTCATACAGCCAGACTTCCCAAGGGATCAGCTGGCTTGCAACTCAGCTCCCCAGGGCTTTAAACAATGTAACTAGCACTTCAGCACTGTGTCTCCTCCTAGCCCCAGCTCTGCTTGGTTTCAAGTAGATGGTGGAATTCATGGGCCTTTGAGTACAGGAGCCCAGAAAGAGGAAGAGAGGTTCTCTTTCGTATGTTTATATTGAAAAGACGATGTGTTAGGGCAGGTGAGACACTGAGAGATATTTCTACTAGGATCATCTGGAGAAGGCATGGTTCTTTTGTGGAAAGTGGAATGCCAGATAAAGGAAACAAAAGAGTGGGCAAGAAAAAAAGAAATAGAAATAAAAACAAAGGGGATCTGGAGAGATGGCCGAATAGGAACAGCTCCGGTCTGCAGCTCCCAGTGAGTCCAATGCAGAAGGCGGGTGATTTCTGTATTTCCAACTGAGGTACTCGGTTTATCTCACTGGGAGTGGTTAGACAGTGGGTGCAGCCCCTGGAAGGTGATCAGAAGCAGGATGGGGCGTTGCTTCACCAGGGAAGCGCAAGGGACTGGGAACTCCCTCCTCTAGCCAAGGGAAGCCATGAGGGACTGTGCCATGAGGGACAGTACTATCCAGCCCAGATACTATGCTTTTGTCACAGTTTTTGCAACCCGCAGACCAGGAGATTCCCTCGAGTGTCTATACCAGGACACAACAGATGCTGGAGAGGACGTGGAGAAATAGGAACGCTTTTACACTGTTGGTGGGAACGTAAATTAGTACAAACATTGTGGAAGACAGTGTGGTGATTCCTCAAAAATCTAGAACCAGAAATGCCATTTGACCCAGCAATCCCATTAGTGGGTTTATACCTAAAGGAGTATAAATCATTCTGCTATAAAGACACACGCACATGTATGTTTATTGCAGCACTATTTACAATAGTAAAGACATGGAACCAACCCAAATGCCCATCAATGATAGACTGGATAAAGAAAATGTGGCACAGATACACCATGGAATACTATGCAGCCATAAAAAATAATGAGTTAATATCCCTTTTTAGGGTCATGGATAAAGCTGGAAGCTATCATTCTCAGCAAACTAACACAGGAACAGAAAACCAATCACTACATGTTCTCACTCATAAGTGGGAGTTGAACAATGAGAACACATGGACATAGGGAGGGGAACATCACACACTGCGGCCTATCGGGGAGTGGGGGTAAGGAGAGGGGTAGCATTAGGAAAAATACCTTATGCATTCGGGGCTTAAAACCTAGATGGCAGGTTGATGGGTGTGGTAAACCACCATGACACATATATACCTATGTAACAAACCTGCACATTCTGCATATGTATCCCAGAGCTTAAAGTATAATAATGAAAAAAGAAATAAAAATAAAGAGACATGCACTTCTGCCAGACCACAGAGAGGGGCAGCCTTGTGCATGGATAGCCTTACTTGCCTCCCGCTTCAACCCACATGCTTCAGATGGATGAGGGAGGGGCTAGAGAGCACAAGTCAGGCAGGGCATCTATCTCAGCCTCTGCTGAGGTGGCGCCCATCTATCTCAGCCTCTGCCACCAGGCACCCCTGACACAGAGAACCCCTTAACACTGAGTGCCTTTACTGTCACTTTGAACTGTCACAGCCCCGGAGACCAGCCCACAGCTGGACACACCCTATCTCCCTAAAATTACCAGTTCAAGAGCACTAGACAGTGGAAGTACTCATGTCCCAAGGGCTTCCTGCAGGCCTTCAAGCAGGACAAGGTTGTGGCCACTAGTCCTAGGAGCACAGTGCCCTGAAGCTAGGCAAAGCAAGCAGTCACTATTCATCTAAAACAGCATCAGGAAAGACACTGAGAAACCAGGACAACTTGATTTTGTATTGGTGCAGCAGCAAGCTCTTGAGGGACACTAGAAGTAGCAGATGTGTCTGTGTGACTCCCAAATATACAGCAGGAGCCGAGTCGGCAGACAGACCCCTTCCCAATGCCATGTTGAGAGTGGAGGTCGACTTGGGAGCCACTGATCTGAGCAGTACGAAGTCCCCTGACATTAGCAGCATGAAGTCTCCTGACTTCAGTCACTTAGGTGTGGACTGATGAGGGTTCAGGATAGACAGTGTTTCAGTTCAGGCTGCACCCACCTGTTTTCCCTCCGACTGGCATCACCAGGTCCAGCGGGGAAAACACTATTGTGGGTCTACATTGATTTACCCATACTGCTCAAAGAAGCTTCCTGTGGGCTTCCATAAACTGGCTTGGCTTGGTTATTACTGGCTGCAGCAGCAATTGATTGCCCTTCCTGTACCTTGTTACCATGGAGATGAAAATCCAGACTTGACGGGGAGAAAAGAGAAAATCTCCATCAGGAGAATCCAGTGGTCTGTTCTCCTCCTCCACTGCCATTGCCATAAAGCATGGGGTTGGTTGTGGAGTCATTTGGAGTGCAGCGGTCCAAGTATCAGGAGCAGCGTGCTCTCAAAAAGACTCACGGATGTGACCAAAACTGCAGCCTCCAAGGGTGTTGAGGCCTGCAGGCTGGGAGTTCTTGGCCTAGAGCATTTTACCCCTTTTTTCATTGCTTTCCTGGAAGTTCCCAGAGGTCAATCTGGGCTGTTTTTGAGGTAGGATAAATATTTGAATTGACTCTGGGAGGAGGGAAGTTATCTAAGGGTATAAACACAATATGATCAGGCAGGATGGAAACTACCTCCAACTACAAAGCAGCTGGATCTGGTGATAATGAAGACAGTGGTGCTTTTTCCACTAGAAGATGGAGGAGTCTGAGCAGGCCAGAGCCAGTCAGATTTCAATGGGGGGAACGAAGAGTTAGTTGTGTCCTGAGGATTTTACTGGGGATATGTAGTGAAATTAACCTAGGAAACAGAGCCCACTGATTTCCCATCTTGGAGAGTCCCCCAGCATGTTAACATATGAAAGGCCTGAGGAGCTCCTTGGTTAACAACTATGCAAATTTAAGTTATACAAATGTTTTGCTCAGGGAATGACTTTTTCTCCAGAGAATACCTTCCTCCTGCTCCTTACAGTGCTGTCCTCCTCCCCATCACCAATTCCTCTTGTCCCCTAACTCAAGAACACCAATCTGGGAAGCTCTAAATAGATAAGCTATCTTTTCTGGATTGCCAGGAAGTGGAAAATGGGGTGGGGGTGTGTGTGAGGGGAATTGGGCAGTGAGGAGTAAGTGAGGGAAAACGTCCAGCATGGTTAATAGGTCAGGAGAGCAGTGCAAAGGTGGAAACCAAGGATGCCCAAACCCCAGAGCAGGTAAATGGGCTCCTGGGCCCTGGAAGAGAGTTCACTTTGGGAATGAGTAGAAGCAGTTTGTTCTCGGCAGCAATCGACATCCCATCCACCCCAATTTTTTTTACTCAGTTTCAGAGTATTATTTAATTTTTAAATACTGTACAAATTGTAATAGCTTAAATTGTGTATACAGCCAAATAAAAACTTGCATTAACAATTGGTGGGGCTTATGTCACCAAATCAGAGTATCAGGCTCCTTCTTGCTGTGGCTGTAGACTTGAGAATGGTCTGGAATCTCCAGGAATGAGGGTTTCCATGTAAGCCATCACTATCCTTGGGGACACTGTTGACCATTAACTGATTAGAAAGATATGCCCACTTTGCTTATGGAGAAACAGCCCAGAGTCCAGTGCCCTGCTTCAGGTCAGAGACCAAGTTGGGGAGCCAGGAATTGAGAGCTGTCTTAGCCAGTTTGGAGTAGGGTGGGGTCTCAGGCCTTTGGCCCCTGTGACTCCAAGTATAGAACACAGATGAAGCCTCGTGGACTGGGGTTGGGATGGGATGGCAGGGTGAAAGGTCAGCATCTTTCTGCCTGCAAACCCCTCTCCAGCCTTGACTCTGGGTCAGCAGGCTGGGGAAAATGGCCCTACACTGGTAGTAAGGGGTTCCCAGGCACTCCCTTGTGGACAGATGAGCAAGTCTGGTCTGCAATGGAACAGGGGCTGAGAATGGGCCTCCTACCTCTCCATCCCATAGAAAGAGCCTAGGGGCTAACATGGGCACTCTCTTCCCTTGGTGCCCCCACTGGACTTGGAACAGAAGATTCCTAGGACCCATGCCTGAGTCATCTGTGTTCTCCATAGTCTGCACCAAGCCAGATCTGGCCTAGAGTGGGAGCTTGGGGACAACACCCTCTTTTGTGATGACCACTCTTTGCCAGGCAGTGTGCTGAGGTCCAGAGATCACAGGAAAAAGAGAGTCCCATTTTTCCAACCCTCACAGGCTAGTGAGCGGGAGCATAAGCCATCTTGATGTGGGTGCTGAGTGCTAGAATGCAGGGTACTGAGAAGTCCCTGGGACCATCCAGACCCTGCACTGCAGAGCACCAGGAGGGCCCCCAGGAGATGAAACCAGCTGGGTAGCACCCTTAGAAAACTGTTATTAGGGCAGATGTTAATAGAAATCACCCCAAAGTAAAGTCCAGAAACATCCACGAAGATGAATTGTGACTGGTTATCATAAAATGTATTGCCCAGTTTGAGTGTTTCTTCATTTATATGGTAGGAGACAATGTCCGTTTCTCAGGAGTTGTGAAGATTAAATGAAGCGATGTGTGAAAGTACTTTATTATCAATGATTCTAACCTTCAGCCCAGTAGTAAAAGTACTTAATCCTCTTTTTGTTTTTTTTTTTCTTCTGTAACAAGATTTTTTAAAAATCTATTTTATTTAACTGAGAATCATACTTTTGTCTATTATAGTAGCTAATTTGCTATTATAATAGAGATAGAGAATAGAATTGGGTAAAAAACAAGTTCTGTTCATCACCACAAAACACACACACATACACATGCAACATGTGAAAATGCTTCCTATAATTGCTATACACCATGGCCAGAAAGACAGACATGAAGATATAGGTATTGATGATAATGTAGATTATAAAGTACAAAGAATACCACCAATTGAAGTCATAGGCAGGCGTCCTAGAACAAAATAATCATGTTTCTTGGTTTTCCATACCCTAGTTCCACAATGCATATAAGGCTGACCTTAGGCAACATCCCACATGCACAGTCCATGTGCACAAGGCACCGGAAAGCCTCCTCTAACACTCGCTCTCCCCCATAGGGTGTGATGGGGCCTCAGAGCCATATCCCTAATGCTGAACAGCTTGCTTCACACCTGACTTTCTGAAATTCTTAGTACCTTACAGAGGCACCAATTTTCACAGTGGCAGGACCTTAGTGATCTCCCAATTCACTTTTCTCCCTTCACAATGAGAAAATTGAGGCCTAGAAAGGACAGTGACTTGCTAGGAATTACAAAGAGAATAAGAAGCATGGCTGGGAAGAGGGTTGTGCAGTGCAAATTCAGGGCTCTGTGGGACACCCAACTGCCTTGGCTGGGGGCCAGGTCATATTCTAACCATGCAGGGACAATGCATGAAAGGTACCCGGTGATAATCGTGGAATGGCAAGTTGTGACAGGTGCTCACTCTACTTTTAATGGAAACTTAATTTCCTACAGGAGGGGACATCAGGGGTTGCTGGCTAGGCTGTCAGCCAGGGGTCTGAGGAAAGACCCAAGAGAACATAAGCAGGACCAGGCCCAGGCCCAAGAGGGAGCAACAACTAAGAGCAAGTTGATCTGATGATCCTATGCATCACAAGATGACAGAAAACCTGCCTCTCTGAGGTCACTATTGGAGCAGATGTGGACTGACGTTTGCAGTGAGGCTCGGCCCACTCTCTAGAGCTGGAGCACTAGCTACTCTGTGCAGTACCACTTAATAACTTTACTCATATGCATGAGGTAAATCCATAATAAGAAGACATTAGAAAAAACCATGAGGTTTTTCTCCTAAGTAATTTCCAAATGGGTGGAGAATTGGCATTTTGCAAGCAAGGTGGCAATTACTGTTGGGAAAAAGCTGAGTGTTGGGAGAAGCTGAGGCAGGGCTTGCATGTCTGACATAATGTAAGAGTCTTGGAACATGTCTGGGGTCCACAGTCTAAAACCCCTTGTGGCCTTTGGAACACCAAGCTCTGTGCTAAAGGGTGGAAGGCTATCCTGATGCACCATAATCTAAGCCCAGGGTATAAAATCCCTCATGGCTTGGATAGAATCCATGACTCGAGGCTCTGGAATGTGTCTAGACTTACTGGCTTCTTGCTCCTTGCTCTCCCAGGATCGATTGTAACTTGAGTTACAAGAACCTGCTCTCCATTATCTCAAGTAGCAGAGCAAATGCTAAACCATCACAGCTGTAAATTATGTACTTAATGCAATGTGCCCTTTTGACCTCCACATTCTCACCACCTGTTTCTTTGTTGGATTACCAATAAATAGTGTGGGCTCTTAGAGCTCAGAGCCTTCAAATCCTCCACAATCACAATGGTCCCCTGGTCCCACTTCTCTTTCTCAAACTGTCTTTTCTCAATCCTTTGACTCCACAGGACTTTGTCACCCCCACGACATGGTGTTGGGTCTGATCACCCCGACATTCGTGACTGCTCAACGTGGGGCGACAAAGACCCTGGTAAAGGAACGCTAGAGCGTGTGAAAGTGGAGGACGCATCGTCAAAGGACACCTGAGGACATCTAAAAGAAACTCAGTGAGAAAGCTGAGTGCTCAGAAGAACCAGGGTAGCAATGGGACAAAGTGAAATCAGACATTCTGCTTATTAAAATTTCTTAATGCATGTATTACAAAGAGGAGGCGTGAAACTTAGTACTCAGAATTTGTTATCACTCTTTAGTGCAGTAAAGCAGTTTTTCCCTTGATTCCTGGAACAAGGGACTATGGAGTTGGATGAATGGGAGAGAATTGGCAGAGATTTTAAAAAAGCATATAAAATGAAGCAAAAATTCCAGTCTTGGTTTGGTCAGTGTGGGCTCTAATAAAAGCAGCTCTTGAGCCATTTCAAACAGATGATGAGGCAGATTCAGATGAGGAAGAGGAGAATGAGTGTAAAATACTAACTTCAGATTCTGAATGTGAGAAACAGAAACCAGAGGAAGTGAAAGAAAAGAGAGGGAAACTGAAAAAACTGTTTTACTAATCTGTTGGCTCCACCTGCTGAATTAAGTGCATGGCCACCTCCTCGCTCTCCCCTTTATGGGTGAGAAAATGAATTAGCTACAAAACTTACCGCTCCTGTAGTTGCAACATTAAAATCTGGAGCAATTGGTAGTAGTAAGACCCAGTGGAATTTGAGGCTTATTTATTCAGAGAGCACCTCAATAAACCAAGGCATATCCGGCACAGCCAGTGCCTTTACAAACAGCAACAACTGTCTCCTGCCACAGCAGGCAGTGTTGCCATAGACCTCTGCAGCACAATTCCTATCTCCTTACTTTCTGGGGAGCCACCAAAGAAGGTCCCCATGAGAGTTAGGGGGCCCTTGCCCTCAGGAACAGTCGGTCTATTACTTGAAAGATCTAGAGGTGTCACTGTGCATACGGGAATGATTGGTTCTGATTATACTGGAGAAATTCAATTAGTTATTAGTTCCTTAACTCCGTGGTCTGCTTCCCTAGGAGAGAGAATTGCTCAGTCGTTGACATAAAGCTGGGAAGCAGCACAGTGAAAAGAACAGGAGGCTTTGGTAGTACTAATCCAACAGGAAAGGCTGTATATAGGGTTAATCAAGTATCTGACAAAAGACCTATTTGTACAGTAGACCTGCTGTTGGGTGCTTACAAATTGACACACAGGCCTGGTGGGCAGTAGTCCCTGGAAAAAATAAATCACGGGCTGCTTTGCATAGGGCAAGTAAAGTCATCCTGAAGCTTCAGTTTCATGGTTAACCTGCCTCTGCTAGAGAAAAACAGATTTAAAGAGCACACAGGCATGATATGGGCTGAATGTGTTCATTGTGGTGTTTGTGGCCTTTATGATGGGAATGTTCAACCGCTACTCCCACTACATTGGTGCAAAACAAAATGAAGCCTTCACAAGAGTTTTAAGACAGTGTTCTGGGCTATATTTGAACTTTCTGAAGTGAAATCAGTAGTCATCAACGATAACCACAAATTCATTGAAAACATTGGTTATATTCTTTATGGAGTCTATAATGTTATAATGGTCATTGTTTTGCTAAATATGTTAATTGCCATGATCAACAATTCATTCCAGGAAATTGAGGATGATGCTGATGTGGAGTGGAAATTTGCAAGGGCCAAACTGGTTTTCCTGCTTTGGGGAGAGGAGAGCACTTCCTGTTCCCTTCAATCTGGTGCCAGGTCCAGGGTCCCTCTTTTGTCTCTTGCTGAGGCTGAAAGGGTGGATTTCTGAGCTCTACCCAGGGTCATAAAAAAGGTTTCCAGGAAAGATGTAGAGATAAGTAAGTGAAGTAGAGACAAGTAAGTGAAGAAGAGACAAGTAAGTAGAGACAAGTAAGCAGAGATAAGTGAGTAGAGATAAGGGAGATAAATATACAGATAGAGATAGAGACAAATATATATACAGAGATAGAGATAGAGAGAGATAAATAGAGATAGAGATAAATAGAGACTTGCAGGAACTCACAGGTACTAACAGGTACCACAGGGACAGATAGGGATAGGTGAAGACTAGCAATATAAGGTCAATGCCCTACAGAGGTACAAAAGTTGAGACTAGCAAAGACAAGCAGAGATTTGCAGGGAGAAGAACATTCTGAATTATGGAAATTAGCTAGATCTCAAAGGGCAAATATAAAAGGAATAGAGGGGAGGCAGGTAAGGATAAAAATGCTCTTTCTCATCGTTCATTTATTCAGAAGATAAATTATTTCCTCAGGATGCTTCACGTTGGTTGCTGGTCTAGCCTAGGCCTTTCCCTTGGGTCGTATATCTCTAGAATGAAAAGAGAGGGGAGTTATTCTCTATTAGGTCAATTTTATATATTTTTAGGCTTACATTGCCATAATGAAAAGATTAAAATTCTCTTATGTCTTAAAAAAATGCTCTTTCTTTTCTCTCCAACAGGACCTTTTGGTCCTTTAACTAAACAAAGAGCAGATGCATTGGTGTCTGCAGTTTTTGCTAATGCACAAGCATTCCATTCTTTAACTCATCTTAACGCCGCAGGCCTTAGAAAAAGATATGGTCACATACAAAGAGCTGGGAAGAAGGAAAGATAATTATATGGGGAAGAGGATTTGCTTGTGTCTCTCCAGATGACTATCAGGTGCCTGTGTGGGTGCCCACCAAACATCTGAAGATCTATCATGAGCCAACACATCTAGTAGATCCACCTGTACAGTGCAAATTGAAGGTCTGAAAAGACTCCATTTGCTTTCCCTGTGCCTTCTGTTAGAAGGGGCCTGTTTCTCATTATCAGTGGCCTCCCAGCTACAGCCACAAAAGTTTTTGCTTCTGTTTCAGTAGATTTACTAACATGGGGGTGAGGGTATGCTTGTGTTTTTGCAGGAGATGAATGAACCGTGTGCATGCCCTCAAGATGTGTACAACCATGGAACAGGAGACTGGAGGGACCCATGGATCCTAACCATGGACCGGCTCCCCCAGTACGAGCCATGAGCCAGTTGAATCTGAATGCAAAGATGGAACAAAGATTAACCGGAGTCACGATACTTAACAGACCAAAGCTTTCTGACTCAGCTCCTTCTACCCTGAATACAAGAGACTCTAATAGGAATATCATCGTCCCTATTCAGCATGAAGAAGTTACAGAAGATGGACTTTCATCCTTCTGCAACCCCTAGGATTAACAGTCCTGTTGTAAAAGGGAAAGGGAAGATATGTGGGAAACATTCAAACCAGAGTGACTTCAGTTTGAATAAGGGCTAAGAAAAATGAAGCTAGATCACCAACCAGCAGTTAAGGGCTACACAGTCTGCAATCACCTTGCTCAATTAAAAGAGGCCACCTTTTATACTAGTAATAATGACAACTAGTAATAATGGTAGTAATAATGATACTTTCTCTTTTACAAAAAAGAGAAGGGGAGCATGTTGGGAAAAAGCTGAGTGTTGGGGGAAGCTGAGGCAGGGCTTGCATGTCTGACAACGTAAAAGAGTCTTGGAACATGTCCAGGGTCCAGGGTCTAAAACCCCTTGTGGCCTTTGGAACACCAAACTCTGTGCTAAAGTGTGGAAGGCTACCCTGACGCACCATAATCTAAGCCCAGGGCATAAAACCCCTCGTGGCTTGGATAGCGTCCAGGGCTTGTGGCTCTGGAATGTGTCTAGACCTGCTGGCTCCTCGCTCCTTGCTCTCCCAGGATCGATTGTAACTTGAGTTACAAGAACCTGCTCTCCATTATCTCAAGTAGCAGAGCAAATGCTAAACCATCACAGCTGTAAATCATGTGCTTAATGCAGTGTGCCCTTTTGACCTCCACATTCTCACCACCTGGTTCTTTGTTGGATTAACGATAAATAGCACTGGGCTCCCAGAGCTCGAGGCCTTTGCAGCCTCCGTGATCACGATGGCCCCTTGGTCACACTTCTCTCTCTCAGTCTTTTCTCAATCCTTTGACTACGCCAGACTTGGTCACCCCCACGACCTGGTGTTGGGTCTGATGACCCCAACAATTACTGATGTTTACATTTATTTCCTGTTTGATGTAGCCAAAAAACTGTATCAATGCTTAGGAGAACCAGCCAAGATTCCTTTACAAAGATGGCTTATGTCTTTAAATTCAAGACTCAAAGAAGATCCCAGAGTAGAAAGTGGGCTCAGATATTAAGAATTGTATCTTAAGAGGTGTCTTCTGTTCCTTTCCATTTTGAAAGAATTCATTTAAATTTAGTGTTAAGTAGAGAGGATAGGCTATTAGTGGTGTAAAAGTTTATCTTTCTCAAAACCTTTACAGTGAATAGGACTAAACAGAAAATCACTCTTTGTCCTCTCTCAGCCCTACTAGAGTCAGGAGACAGCTGCTTTGAATAGCGCAAATTCTGTTATGGTAAAAGATGTTCATGAACATGGATCAAGGATGCGCGGACATGATGTCAGGGCTGTTCGCTGTAGTGACCAGCACGTAGAGCTCAAGTGCTATCTCCAGAAGGTTTTCAAAGTAAGGTGATCCCTCTGCTGTTTTCAGACCCCTACAGAGGAACCAAAAACACAAAGTGAAAACCACACACGTAAATTAATACACGGACACACTTTTCCCCTTTCAAGAGCACTCCTGCAGTGTTTGAACACAGAAGATTGTGTTTGGTGACAGATTGTGCCACCAACAGGCTCAACCTAAATATGGGAGAATTCCCAGGCAGAAACTTCCGGAGAAATGTGCTCACTGATTCCCAAAAAGCTTCAAGGCCATCAGGGAGAACATCAGCACTCTGAACATAAACAATGGAAGACGAGAGGATATTGGGCAGGGTGCTCTGGAGGCTTCGGAAAGCCCTTCGGATCTATGGAGACAAAATGTTATTTTATTTACAAGTAACCAGCTAACTTTTCTGCAAAACAAACCATCACGTATCCTAAATCATATGCTTACCTGATGACTTTTAGGGAAGTTAATTAGGAAGACCGGCCTTAAGGCCCTTGACCATCTGATGCTGCGGATGTTAATAGCTTCCAGGAACCCGTAGATAATCAGATGGATCAAGGTCAGCTGTGAGAGACACAGGACGAGATGTCAGTACTACACTGTCCAAGGACAGTGAATGGGGGTTCACCAACCCAGGAGAGGCACAATGTTATGTGAAAAAGCAAGTTTCATAGACAGCATAGTACCACTTTTGTAGTATGATATTAATAATAGCTAATGTTTGACGTTTTACTGTGTTCCATGTACTATAACAAGCACCTCTTGCAGATTATTTTAGACTCATCACACCAATTAGGTGGGCACTATTCCTGTAGGAGGAGCTTGAGGCACAGCGAGGGTAACCATGTAGCCCGTGATCACACAGCTAGTTGAGGGCAGAGCTGGGACTGGAACCCTGACAGTCTGAGGGCTGAGCCCTTGCTATTAATCACACTGTGACATCCTTCCACACTACACCCTATTGACCTTCTCTTCAATTTGACGTGTTAAAAAGAAGGAGGTGTAGCCTAGAAACAGAGATGCGAATATCTAGAATACAGAAAACCCTTATTAATCTTTATTAATGTCAGGTTTATGGGCAAGAGATTAAGGTGAAGATGGCCAAAAGAAGAACCTCGTGTATTTTAGAAAAATATAAGTAAAAAGAACAATCTACCATCATCAAAACATGAATTTAGCCCCTTTGGTGGTAAGGCACAGAGGATCTAGTGAGCTCCTTCCCCTCAAAGGGCACTCTGCATGGGGCAGGTGTAGGGTCCAGCCCTACAGGGTCTGTGGATTTTTCTCATGTGTGGAGATGAGAGATTGTAGAAATAAAGACACAAGACAAAGAGAAGAAAAGACAGCTGGGCCCGGGAGACCACTACCACCTAGACACGGAGACTGGTAGTGGCCCCAAATGCCTGGCTGCACTGGTATTTATTGGATACAAGGGAAAAGGGGCAGGGGAAGGAGTGTGAGTCATCTCAAATGATTGATAAGGTCACGTAAGTCACGTGTCCACCGGACAGGAGACCTTCCCTGTTAGGCAGCCGAGGCAGAGAGAGAGGAGAGCTTATGCCTTTACTTCTTCTATGCATTTCAAAGACTTTTAGTACTTTCACTAATTCTGCTACTGCTATCTAGAAGGCAGAGCCATATGTAGAGGGTGGAACATGAAAGTGGACCAGGAGTGTGACTGCTGAAGCACAGCATCACAGGGGGATGTTTAGGCCTCCGGATGGCTGTGGGTGGGGCTGACTGATGTCAGGTCTTCCACAAGAGGTGGTGGAGCAGAGTCTTCTCTAATTCCCCCGGGGAAGGGGAGACTCTCTTTCCCAGTCTGCTAAGTAACGGGTGCCTTCCCTAGACACTGACGCTACCGCTAGACCAAGGTCCACTAGGTGAGGGGTGTCTTCCCAGGTGTTGGCGTTACCACTAGACCGGGGCGCCCTCTAGTGGCCCTTTCCAGGCGTAACAGAGGGCTCACACTCTTCTTGTCTTCTAGTCACTTCTCACCATGTCCCTTCAACTCCTATCTCTGCATGGCCTGATTTTTCCTAGGTTATAATTGTAGAACAAAGATTAGTATAATATTGGAACAGAATAATGTTACAAACTAGTGATGAACGATATTCATATATAATCACATCTATAATCTATTTCTAGTATAACTATTCTTATTCTGTATATTTTCTTTATTATACTGGAACAGCTTGTGCCCTCGGTTCTTGCCTTGACACCTGGGTGGCTTGCCGCCCACAGGCAGGGGAGACAGCTAAGAAATGAGGCTGGTTCACAACTGCTGCACTGAGCAGTTGTGAGGTAGACAGATCACTTGACCTCAGGAGTTCGAGACCAGGCTGGGCAACATGGTGGAATCCCATCTCTATAAAAAATGCAAAAATTAGCCGGGCATGGTGTTGTGCACCTGTAGTCCCAGCTACTTGGGGGACGGAGGCAGGAGGATTGCTTGAATCTGGGAGGTCGAGGCTGCAGTGAACTGAGATTGCAGCACTGCCCTCCAGCTTAGGTGACAAAGTGAGACTGTCTCCAAAAAAAAAAAGAAAATAGTAAAAGTAAATAAACATATAATTAATAAGCTAATAGAGAAAAAAGAATAATAAAAATACTTATTTCAAAAAAAAGAAAAAGGAACATAGAAGAGATTGAATGAATGAAAAACAAATAGTAAGATGATAGATGTAAAGCCAAATATATCAATAGTTACAATAAAAATAGAGAGGCAAAATACCTCAATTATGTTGTCAGACTGGACTAACAGACAACTACAATTATTTGCTGCTTACAAGAGAAACATCACAAATATAAGGATACAAAAAGGTTGACAGCAAAAGGATGGAAAAATATCCTGTGTAAATGAAAGCCAAAAGAAAGACATTTTAGTTTTATTAATATAAGAAATAAGATAGTTTAAAATAAGAACCACCAGAACTGGAGGGATATTTTGTAATGATAGAGTTAATCAACCAGGAAGAGATAATAATTCTAAATTAGCATGATTCTAACAATATACTTTCAAATGCATAAAGCAAAAAAATCTGGAAAATTTTCAAATATTTGAAATTAAATCACACAGTTATAAATAACCCACGTTTTAAAGAGAACTCTACAAGGAAAATCAGAAAATATTTCTAATTGAATGAAAATAAAAACATAAGATATCAAAATGTGTGGAATGTAGTTAAATTAGCCATTAGAGGAAATGCGTAGCATTAAATATAAAACAGGGCTTGAATTAATAATCTAAGCTTCCACCTTAGGAAACTAGGGGAAAAAAGAGCAAATTAAACTTAAAACAGGCAGAAAGAAGAAAATACAAGAGATAAAAGCAGAAATCAGCCGAATGTTTTAGCACATGCCTATAGTCCCAGCTACTTGGGAGGCTGAGGCAGGAGAATCACTTGCAGTGAGCAGAGATTGCAGTGAGCAGAGATCACTCCAGCCAGGGCAACAGAGCAAGACTCTGTCTTAAAAAACAAAAAAACAAAAAGCAGAAATCAATAAAATTGAGCACAGATAACAGTAATAAAGGAAACAACAAAGGACATGACAAAGTGCAATTTATCCCAAGAATTTAAGGCTGATTCAACATTTGAAATTGAATCAGTGTCATTCATGATATCTGTAGACTAAAGGAGAAAAATCATATGATCATCTGAATAGATGCTAAAAGCATGTGCCAGATGTAACCTCTCTTCAGGGTAAAGACTCCCAGAAAACTAAGGATAAAAGGAAACTTCTTTAACCTGCATTTTTAAATTTATTTATTTTGAGACAGAGTCTCACTCTGTCACCCAGGCTGGAGTGCAGTGGCATGATCTTGGCTCACTGCAACCTCTGCCTCCCGGGTTCACACCATTCTCCTGCCTTAGCCTCCTGAGTAGCTGGGACTACAGGCGCCCGCCACCACGCCCAGCTAATTTTTTGTATTTTTAGTAGAGACAGGGTTTCACCATGTTAGCCGGGATGGTCTCAATCTTCTGACCTTGTGATCTGCCCGCCTTGGACTCCCAAAGTGCTGGGATTACAGGCGTGAACCACTGCGCCCGGCCTTTTTTTTTTTTTTTTTTTTTAATTTGTGTTTTAACTTTTATTTTAAGTTCAGGGGTACATGTGCAGGATGTGCAGGTTTGTTACATAAGTAACTGTGTGTCATGGGGATTGTTGTACAGATTATTTCATCACCCAGTTATTGAGCCTAGTATCCATTAGTTGTTTTTCCTGATATTCTCCCTCCTCCCACTCTCCACCCTCCAATAGGCCCCAGTGTGTGTTGTTCCCCTCTACGTGTCCATGTGTTCTCATCATTTAGCTCCCACTTACAAGTGAGAACATGTGGTGTTTGTTAAACTCCATCTGTAAAACTCCCAGACCTAAAATCATTCTTAATATTGAAAAATTGAGGCTCTGCCCTGCCCAGGGTAGGCTGTGGATGGTCCAATAGACTGGGCTTGTGCCGTGTGGGGAAGGTGCGGGCATCACAGCCTTCCTTTTCCTGGGGCCCTCTGCATTGGGGACAGAATGTAACCCATGGGACCCTCAGGACCTCCAGCTGCCCAGTCCCAGATTGAAGGGACGGGCATCAGTGGAGAGGGTCTTAAATCGAGATGATTTGCTTTTATAGATTGAGAGACACAAGGCATGGATGGATAGAAACCTTTGCATGTATCAGTTCACATATCAATATATCTGCCTGCATGCTCCAGTTATGTAACAGTCGTGCCTGCTACATTCAGTATGAATCTGCCTATGACCTCTTGGTTTGATATTTTACGACTTTCGCTAGATTCACGGAAGGGTGAACCTGGAATTAAACAGGCAACAGAAAATGTAAAAGCATTGATAAATCAAGAGGTGAAGAATGGCATTTCTTCTACAGAATTGTTTTGGGAGGATTTTCTCAAGGAGGAGCTCTTGTCTTTATGTACATCTTTTACCACAAAGCAGCAACCAGCACCGAGTGTCACTGCACTCAGTTGCTGACTTTGGGCAACTGAGTTGCCCACTTTGGGATCCATTTCTACAGGGTGCCATTGTGGCACAAATAGAGATATTTCTATTCTCCAGTGCCTTGGAAATTGTGATCCTTTAGTTTCACTAATGTTTGGTTTTCTTACTGTTGAAAATCTGAAAGCATTGGTATATCCAGCCAAAGTAAACTTCAAAACCTTCATAGGCGTGATGCACAGCTTGTCGCCAGGAAATGATGGCTATCAAGCAATTTGTTGATAAACTCCTACCTCCTGTTGATAGATTTCACTACAAAGGCCTTCTGCAGAAATACACCAGCATCACTGTAGTAGAGTATAAACCTTTCCCCCAGCCAGATCTTTAAACTTCTAATGTTTGCAGTGTGAAAATGTTTTGCAAATACACGCCAATGGCATGAACTAACTTATGGCTCCTCATGGGCAATTATGATCTTTTAAGTTTCTGTACATTTCTATACACAGATATATGGTAGAATATATCAGTATTACAATAAATGAAGTTTTTTCACTTATTTTAATAATTATGTTTGAGAAAAAGAAGCTAGCTTAGTGAAATTCCATCTCTACAAAAAGTACAAAAATTAGCCAGCGATGGTGGTGCACGCCTGTAATCTCAGCTACTCGGGAGACTGAGGCAGGAGAATTGCTTGAACCTTGGAGGCAGAGGTTGCAGTGAGCTGAGATGGAGCCACTGCACTCCAGCCTGGGTTAAAGAGCTCAAAAAAAAAAAAAATTACTAGTATGCTTAATGAACATTTGTTCAGGTTTAAATGAACAGTTAAGGCCAGGCATGGTGGCTCAAGCCTGTAATCTCAGTGCTTTGAGAGGTCAAAGGGGGAGGATCACTTGAGGCCAGGAGTTTAAGACCAGCCTGAGCAACACAGTATGACCCTGTCTCTACAAAAAATTAAAAATTTAGCAGGATGTGGTGGTGCACAACTGTAGTCTCAACTACCCAAGAGGCTGAGACAGAAGGATCACTTGAGCCTGGGAGTCCAAGGCTATAGTGAGTTATGATTGCCACTGCCTTTTAACGTGGGCAACAGAGCAAGACCCTGTCTCTAAAAAAAGTAAAATAAAATAAAATAATTAAATGAGCCATTAAGATATAAATGATTTATGCATGCTGTGATTTAGTCTATGGATTTATTCTAAAATTGCTAAAATGTCACCATGTATTGACCATGAAAAACTCTTAAAAAAATCAATGAATCCAGGAGTTGTTTTTTTGAAAAAATTAACAAAATAGTCTGCTAGCTAGACTAATAAGGAAGAAAAGAGAGATGAATGAAATAGACACAATAAAAAAAATAAAGGCGATATCACTATTGATCTCACAGAAATACAAACTACTATCAGAGAATACTATAAACACCTCTATGCAAATAAACTAGAAAACCTAGAAGAAATGAATAAATTCCTGGAAACAAACACCCTCCCAAGACTAAAGCAGGAAGAAGCTGAATCCCTGAATAGACCAATAACAAGTTCTGAAATTGAGGCAGTAATTAATAGCCTACCAACCAAAAAAAAGCCTAGGATCAGACAGATTCACAGCCAAATTCTACCAGAGGTACAAAGAGGAGTTGGTACCATTTATTCTGTAACTATTCCAAACAATTAAAAATGAGGGACTCCTCCCTAACTTGTTTTATGAGGCCAGCATCATCCTGATACCCAAACCTGGCAGAGACACAACAAAAAAAGAAAACTTCAGGCCAATAACCCTGATGAACATTGATGCGAAAATCCTTGATAAAATACTGGCAAACTGAATTCAGCAGCACATTAAAAAGCTTATCAACTATGATCAAATTGGCTTCATCCCTGGGATGCAAGGTTGGTTCAACATACATAAATCAGTAAACGTAATCCATCACATAGAATCAATGACAAAAACCACATGATTATCTCTATAGATGTAGAAAAGGCCTTTGACAAAATTCAACATCGCTTCATATTAAAAACTCTCAATAAACCAGGTATTGATGAAACAATCTCAAAATAATAAGAGCTATTTATGACAAACCCATAGCCAATATTATACTGAATGGGCAAAAGCTGGACGCATTCCCTTTGAAAACCGCTGCAAGACACGGATGCCCTCTCTCGATGCTCCTATTCAACATAGTATTGGAAGTTCTGGCCAGGCAATCGGGCAAGAGAAAGAAATAAAGCATATTCAGATAGAAAGAGAAGAAGTCAGATTGCCTCTGTTTGCAGATGACATGATTGTATGTATAGAAAATGCCATCGTCTCAGCCCCAAAACTCCTTAAGCTGATAAGCAAGTTCAGCAAAGTCTGATAGTACAATATCAATGTCCAAAAATCACAAGCATTCCTATACACCAACAACAGACAAGCAGAGAGCCAAATCATGAATGAACTCCCACTAACAACTGCTACGAAGAGAATAAAATACCTAGGAATACAGCTTACAAGGGACATGAAGGACCTCTTCGAGGAGAAATATAAACCACTGCTCAAGGAAATAAGAGAGGACACAAACAAATGGGAAAACATTCCATGCTCATGGATAAGAAGAATCAATATTGTGAAAATGGCCATAGTGCCCAAAGTAATTTATAGATTCAGATGCTATTCCCATCAAGCTATCGTTGACTTTCTTCACAGAATTAGAAAAACACTACTTTAAATTTCCTGTGGAACCCCAAAAGAGCCCTTATAGCCAAGAAAATCCTAAGAAAAAAGAACAAAGCTAGAGGCATCATGCTACCTGACTTCAAACTATACTACAAGGCTACAATAACCAAAACAGCATAATACTGGTACCAAAACAGGCATGTCGACCAATGGAACAGAACAGAGGCCTCAGAAATAGCCCCACACATCTACAACCATCTGATCTTCGACAAACCTGACAAAAACAATCAATGAGGAAAAGAGTCCCTATTTAATAAATGGTGCTGGGAAAACTGGCTAGCCATATGCAGAAAACTGAAACTGGATCCCTTCCTTAAACCTTATACAAAAATTAACTCAAGATGGATTAAAGACTTAAATGTAAAATGCAAAACCATAAAAACCCTAGAAGAAAACCTAGGCAATACCCTTCAGGACATAGGCATGGGCAAAGACTTCATGATGAAAACACCAAAAGCAGTGCAACAAAAGCCAAAAGTGACAAATGGGATCTAATTAAACTAAAGAGCTTCTGCACAGCAAAAGAAACTAGCATCAGAGTGAACAAGCAACCTACAGAATGGGAGAAAAATTTTGCAATCTACCCAACTGACAAAGGTCTAATATCCAGAATCTACAAGGATTCTTAAACAAATATACAAGAAATAAACAACCCCATCAGAAAGTTGGCAAAGGATCTGAACACTTCTCAGAAGAAGACATTTATGCGGACGACAAACATATGAAAAAAAAATCTCATCATCACTGATCATTAGAGAAATGCAAATCAAAACCACAATGAGATACCATCTCATGCCAGTCAGAATGGCAATTATTAAAAAGTCAAGAAACAATAGATGCTGGCGAGTCTGTGGAGAAATAGGAACACTTTTACACTGTTGGTGGAAATGTAAATTAGTTCAACCATTGTGGAAAACATTGTGGTGATTTCTCAAGGATCTAGAACCAGAAATGCCATTTGACCCAGCAATCCCATTACTGGGTATATACCCAAAGGAATATAAATCATTCTACTATAAAGACACATGCACATGTATGTTTATTATAGCACTATTCACGATAGCAAAGACATGGAACCAAACCAAATGCCCATGAATGATAGACCGGATAAAGAAAATATGGCACATATACACCATGGAATACTATGCAGCCATAAAAAGAATGAAATCATGTCCTTTTCAAGGATATGGATGAAACTGGAAGCCATCATCCTCAGCAAACTAACACAGGAACAGAAAATCAAACACCACATGTTCTCACTCACACACACACACACACACACACAATCACACATTATATATATACTATACTATATATATACACACTATAAAAATACTATACTACATGTAGTTTGTGTATAAATAAATATACATAAATATATATGTTGAATTGTGTAAATATATATACACACTCAGCACAAATATACATGATTGTAATATGTAGTAAGAATAAGGTAGTATTTCATTATTCCTAATAACAGAGATAATGCTTTTAAGTGCTCTCTTCAATTAATGGCCCTTTTATTTTGAGGACCAGGCTTTTCTTTTCCCTGATGTTTCTATTTAATATTCTTTTTTTTCTCTCAAGAAATATTCTTTCTTCCTTTACTATCCCTAACAGACCAAATACTATCTCCCTGCCATAGACATGTATTCTCAATGCATGCTATAATTTGACATCCTGAATTACAAACACATGGTATTTAAAGTGTATGTATACTTTACAAAGAGAGTAAATATTACTCAAAATTTCCTACATATTTAAAAAAACTGTACGTTAGCCCAAATCTAGACCTATTTAGTAATTAGAATTGTTAATCCAGTTAACATAAATAATTCTGTGGTTTTATTTTTCTGTAATCAACTGAAAGAATGAATAGGTCATATTCTAGTATGTTCTGAAATATTTAAGACTGAACTCAAAACTAATTTCTAAGATGATTCTCCTTGTTACTAAATAAGTAAATGTTTACATTTACTTATTTTGTATGTATTTTTGAAGCCAACTACTGTATAAAATGAGCAATCTATTAGAAAATTTGCATTATTTTATTTGCTAATGAACTTACTTGAAAATTTCACTTTTCTGAATAACTTTTAATTTTTATTTTTAACTTTTTAAAATATCAGAATTGACATTCTGAATGCATTTTTAAAATGTCTTTTCTAAAATATTAGCATAAATGGCTTAAAAATTAGTATTTTGTGCAAACATAAAAACTACAGTCATTTGCTTTTAAATAGTCAAATTTTTCAGATTAGTAAAAATTATTTGAAAACAAATTTGTGGGTAATAAAGATTAGCTAGAACTGTATATGTATGGTGTAGTTACCACACAGTTTAATATGCAGCAAAAATGTAAGCCTGAGATTTCTGAGCTTTAATTTTTCTGCTGTTTTCCAACTGACCAAAACAATGTTAGGAATGCATCTTTGTAAATGGGTGCTAATTGAGAGTGGGAATAATTTTGTAATGGACTATAAAGGATGTTAATAATGAAGCCATATGTTTATGTCTGGATTTAAAACTTTTAAACCACTATTTGCTAAGTCATTTTGCCTTACCTTGAAGAACATAAACAGTTGTTTCAGTTATTCAAACTAACAAGATCTTATTATGGCAAGAAATATTTCATTCATTAAGATGTTGTGCTGCAATATGGGAAAATGTAAATCCTTTTCACGGTTTCTTTCAATGTGAAATAAAATTTAATTCTGACAAAAAAGGGAAAAAGTGGAATGCTTTCCCCCTATGATTGAGAACAAGGCAAGGACTTCCACTCACTCCACATTGTACTGGAGGCCTAGCAAGTGCAATAAAGTGAGAGAGGAAAACATTTTACAGACTAGAAAGGAAGAAACAAAACTGTCTTTATTCATAGACAACATGATTGTCTACATAGAATATTCCAAAGAATCTAGAGAAACAATACCAGAAGTTTAGTCATATCAGAGTACATAAAAGCAATATACAAAATTAAATGTATTTCCATATGTGACCAATAAACAATTGTAAATTACAAATTACAATGTAAAAAACACTACCATTTACGGTGGCATCAAAAATCTTTACGTATTTAGAGAAAATCTAAGTGAAAAATTGTTATGAAGAAGACTACAGAACATTAATAAGGAGAAATAAGAAGTAAATAAATAAATATAGAGAGATACTTTGTTTATGGATCAGAACACTCAGTATCATTATGATATCAATTCTCCCCCAATTTATCTGTAAATTCAATGCAATTATAATAAAAATCTCAGCAGATTTTTTGAAATAGAAATTGATGATTTAATAAATAATTCTAAAGCTTTTATACAAAAGCAAAGGATCTAGAGTAGCTAAAACAATTTTGAAAAAGAAGACTGAAGTTGAGGAATCATAGTATCTAATTTCAACGTACTGCAAAACTGCTGCAATCAGGGCAGCATGTTATTGGTGTAAAGACAGACATAATGGTCAACTTACTTTTGACAAGGCTGCCAAAACCATCCAATGGTGAAAGGATAATCTTTTCAACAATGGTGCTGGGACAACTAAGAGAAAAGGCAACCTGTCTACCTGAGGTGTTGGGAAGTTATTGACTCAACAAATCTGAGACTTGTCTTCAAGCCTGGAAAACATATTGGGTGATTGGTTTCTAAGTGCCTACTAGTCCCATCTTATTATTAGTTATTTTTGTCTCTCTCATAGCTCAGTGTTTGTTATCCAGTGTTACAAATGTTCATTGATCAAAGACAAAACAAGATGAATATGTTGATTGATAGGTAACAGGAAATCAGACCACTGAAAATGAAAACATATGTTTAAGAAGAGTCAGGAACAGTGGTAAGGCTCTGGAGAATTCATAGAGTATTTTCTGCAACTCTGATGGATGATTAAAAAGGAGGATTAAGGAAAAAAAACTCTATTCTCCTAGAAAGGAATTATTATTATCTGACCATGGCAACAAATAATGACCGAAGCCAGTTTTTTTTTTTTTTTTTTTTTTTTTTGAGACGGAGTCTCGCTCTGTCACCCAGGCTGGAGTGCAGTGGCCGGATCTCAGCTCACTGCAAGCTCTGCCTCCCGGGTTCACGCCATTCTCCTGCCTCAGCCTCCCGAGTAGCTGGGACTACAGGCGCCTGCCACCTCGCCCGGCTAAGTTTTTGTATTTTTAGTAGAGACGGGGTTTCACTGTGTTACCCAGGATGGTCTCAGATCTCCTGACCTCGTGATCCGCCCGTCTCGGCCTCCCAAAGTGCTGGGATTACAGGCTTGAGCCACCGCGCCCGGCCCGAAGCCAGTTTTAAACCCATCCTAATCAATCATGACAACTTCACATCAGTAAATACACTCCCTAAAATCAGCCAATTAGCAACAGTTGTTCACTCTATTCAGCGAACAAGCTTCTGAAAGTTAACCAGCCATCAATGGTGTTACTTGCTTTCACAGTTAAACATTAAAAAACATTTAAAAATAAATAAATAAAATAAAAATAAAACAATAAAACAATAACAACAAAAAAGCACCCTAAACACTCCTGGGTTTTTTGTTTTTTGTTTTGAGACAGTGTCTCGCTCTGTCACCCAGGCTGGAGTACAGTGGCAGGATCTCAACTCGCTGTAACCTCTGCCTCCCAGGTTCAAGCGATTTGCATGCCTCAGCCTCCCAAGTAGCTGGAGTTACAGGCGCCCACCACCATGCCCCTCTAATTTTTGTAATTTTTTTGTAGAGATAGGGTTTCACCATGTTAACCAGGCTGGTCATGGATTCCTGGCATCAAGTGATCTGCCTACCTTGGCCTCCCAAAGTGCTGGGATTACAGGCATGAGCCGCCGCACTCAGCCAACATCCTATTTTTGAAAATCTCCAATCTCTGAACTCTGTCTTACAAAACCAACTCTGCATTGCTGAGAGAGGCTGTGCTTTACAGGCACAGCTCTAACTTGCCTACAAAGTGATAAATTCTTATTGATGGTATTTGTTAATTTTTTTTAAATTGATTTTTAAATATGATTTTTATGATTCCTCATTCTAAATAAATATTTTTTATCTAAAATAATTGTCTTATTCTACAAGTACTTATTAAGCACATACTATGAGGAAACATGTTAAACAGAAACAAAAATGGTCCCTGCTCTCATGAAATTTACAGTCTAGTGGAGAAGGGCAGACATTAATCAAATAAACATACCAAAATATATAAAACGTTTTAACTGTGTCCACCCATGAAAGATTATAAGCCATAGGAACTACCTGCCCACCATAAATAACTATTTAAGAATGCACAAAATTAATCGAACAACTAATTTCAGACATGGTACAACAGGTAGCACAGAACTATGATCCCCAAAGGAAACAAAACAAGTGAATTCAGTCCTACGATGGCTCCAGTTTACTGCCTGGAGAGAGTTTCCAGGCCACAGTGCAGGGAAGGCAAAAGCAAACAGAGCCCCACTGAATTGAGGGGATGGAGACTGGCACCCTGGGAGGCACAGGTGACTAGAATTTACAGGCAAAGTATAGGAAATAAAGTTGCTGAACAGAGAGAGAATAATGCCTCAGTGATCTGTGGGATATCAGTCTAAGATGCATGTAATGGAAGTCATAGAAAAAAGAGAGACACAAAATATTTGAAGGAAGGATGGCCAGAAGTTTTCTAAATTTGGTAAAAACTATAAGCCCACAGATCCAGGAGATTCAACAAACCTGAAACAGAATAAACTTTGTAAAAACATACCAAAATATATCATGACCAATTGCTCACACATCCTTATAAAGTCTTAAAAACAGCTATTGGGAAAAAGATACATTATATACAGATAAGAATTACAACTGACTGGCCAGGCATGGTGGCTCATGCCTGTAATCCCAGCACTTTGGGAGGCTGAGGCAGGCGGATCATGAAGTCAGGAGATCGAGATCATTCTGGCTAACATGGTGAAATCCCATCTCTACTAAAAATACAAAAAATTAGCCAGGTGTGGTGGTGGGCACCTGTAGTCCCAGCTACTCGGGAGGCTGAGGTAGGAGAATGGTGTGAACCTGGGAGGCTGAGCTTGCAGTGAGCTGAGATCACACCACTGCACTCCAGCCTGGGTGACAGAGCGAGACTCCATCTCAAAAAAAAAAAAAAAAAAAAAAAAAGAATTACAGCAGACTTCTTTTCCAAAACTACATAAGCCAGAACAATGGAACATCTTTACAGTGCTAAAAGAAAAAAGCTGTCAACCCTAAATGTTCTGTGATGAGCAAGTCTATGCAAACTTAACCCCAAAGCCCAGGAAGCTGAGAGGTGAAAGAAGAAGGCTGACATGTCTGGCTTCTCAGAAAGAAACATTTAAGAGGGACTTACAAACAGAAGTGATAGATAGACTTTGGCAGCCATGAGAAGGTATAGTGGATCCCTGAGTCCTTATCCCCCAGGCCCAAAGATTATACACCACAGGGAAGGAATGTGTAACAATTGAAATCAACCCCTCAGAGAGAGGCAAGAAAGAACAGTAGAAAAAGTAGAAATCTCAGAGGCATTTCCAGAACAGAGGTTAATCAGAAGTCAATATGGTAGACTAGCAAGATGGAGTTGCTTTATTATCTGCACCTGTGGAGGAAAAGTTAAATTTTAAATTTGAACTCAATTGAACATGGACACAAATAATGGTCACCAAGTCCCAGAACAGGTTGTGTGAGCCCCTTTGAGGCATTCATCCAGCGCTGTTTCGGAGAAATCTCTATTTCAATCTATTCCTATATGTTAGTTATTGAAAAACAATAGACAATCACAAAAACAAGTTGACCTTTTTGTGTTCCTTGAGCCCAGTCACAAGGGGCCTTAATGACTTGTTACAAAAAGAGCTAGGGTCTCAGACCATGCTGAAGCTTCAGGAGACCTCTCCTCATCTGTGCATGAATGAGTGGCCGACTTTGGAGGCCAGGCTGTTGCTTCCCGGCCTGGTGGTGAATCCTCCATAGTCTGATGAGTGTAGTGTCCAACTCTGGAGCCCAGGCTGTTGCTTCCCGGTCTGGCAATGAATCCTCCATAGTCTGGTGAGTGTATATATACATAGATATATATATATATCTTTTCCCTTCTTCCCTTCCCATTGCAATTTGCTTATTATATCAATTTGCTTATTATATCATTTGCTTATTGTATCTGCATTGCCATTTACATGGGATAAAGATTGTTTACCCTTAAAGGTATTGTGTGTGTGTCTTTTCTTCTCCCCCACATGTGTTTTTGTTTTCTGCACAGAACTACACCAAATCTACCAAACATCGTCCATCACAGGCTACACTACTATTGTCTTTTATGTGAACTACTGGAATAGTGTCCCAACTGGCCTCCCTGCTTCCATCCTTGGTGACTTCCAATCCATTCTCCATCTGAAATCAGGTTAATGTTATTACTATGTGAACAGGATTATGCAATTCCCCTGCTTAAGAAAAAAAGAAAAAAAAAAAAAAAAAAAAGGCTGTTCATTTCACTCTGAATAAAATCCAAAGTCATTGACATGGCCTGCAAGGCTCTGTCTTCTTGTTCTACCTTTCTTCCACTCCTATTCCTCTAACTCTTGCTGATTCAGCATTTTTAAAATAATTTTGTTTTAGACAGGGTTTTACTCTGCCACCCAGGCTGGAATGCAGTGATGAGATCATGGCTCACTGCAAACTCAAGCAATCCTCCCACCTCAGTCTCTCACGTAGCTAGGAATACAGACACGCACCACCACACCCGGCTAAATTTTTTTATTTTTTGTAGAGACAGGGTCTCGCTATGTTGTCCAGCCTGGTTTCAAACTCCTGGAGGCAAGTGGTTTTCCCACCCTGGAGACTCGAAGTGCTGAGATTACCAGTGTAAGCCACTGCACCCAGCCTGATTCAGCTTTTTGCAGCCCCAGAATGTTCACAAATGCATTCTCTCAGCCCACAAAAATCCCTTCCCTGTCATTTCTACTCCTGTTTCTCACTTAAGGTCTTAGGTATAGGAGGTTACTCAGAAGGATTTTCCTGTTCTTCCTGAAAGGGTTATAGAAGGCTGTTGTACAGTGTGTCTTCAGAATTACAGAATGGACAGGCAGACTTGAAGTGCTTGTTCCTGTGAAAAAGAAGGATCAAAGCTCGAGGCTCAGCCTTGCCTTATGGAACTCCTTGTGTTCTTGCCCTGCACTGGGAGAAAATGATCCACATTTGGAATGACACACCTAGCCTGTCTACTTGGTATTCCTGCCTACCTCCTCTAAGTCTCAGCCTTGTGGGTGTGTGTCTGCTGGTACTGGTCAGGGCAGGTGAAGAACTTGAGCACATCACCCAACCCTACAGGGGTTTCCCTTCCCATTCCCAACAGCTCAGAGGAAGATAATGGGAGACAAAGGACCTGGTGATTAGACTCCCAAGACACTGGGTTGTCTGCTTGTGTCTCGGGTGAAACAGGCCCAGCAAGAGTCTTTAGGGCCAGAACTCAAAGATTTATTGAGGTGAGTGTTCCATTTTAGTCATGGCAAGGCTATACCTTTTATGGGGCTAAATTTAAGGTATAAAGTAATCATTTTGTTGTTTAGGGTCTAGGAGTTGCAGAGGAAACTGATTTCTTTTATACACTTTAAATGAACTTATTTACAAGCAATAAAGATCTAACACTATAAATGGTAAAGTCTTTCCCCTTGGTAAGCCCTTCAAACAGCAAACTCAACAGTAGCAGCTAATGCATCTTTCAAAAGGCACTCTTGCAATCAATTAACTTACTATGCTTGACTATTCAGCCTGTTAATCCAAATTTAAGCATTACCTCAAAGCTGCTTTACCATTGTGAAGTTCACTAAAATGCTCCATTGAAACAATTCACTCAGGGGTAAAACACAAAGTGGCAAGCTGGGGACACAGTGGCTCTTTAAGAGGGATTTTAAAGTTTATGTCCCTGCCTTCTCCCCAGCAGCTGTATTCTCCCCAGTGGCCAGAGTTTCCTTCTGCTTCAACAAAAATATATCTATATTCTCTTCCATTTCTATGTGTCTAAGGCTTTCCCATATTCCAGACTCTGGTGTACATGATCTAGCCTATTTTTAGTCTAAAGACATCTTAGGGATGAGACCAGAATTCCAAGTGAGGTTCAAATTTGCAGTAACACCAGTGGCCCAAGTATGCAACTTGAGGCTGCCAAAAGTGGCTCTTTAAAATGTCTTAGAGCTGTTGAGTAACACTAAACTCCTTATTTTACAAATGAGTCAAGTGAGACACAGAGAAATTTAGTCTCTTCTCAGTTTGTGAGGTATCTTTCAAGATACAGTTTAGCCATCCACTCAGAAGCCATCCCTGACCGCTCTCCACTGTCATCAACACCAAATATTTACTGAGTGTCTGTTATATGCCAGTCCTTGTTCTAGGCACTTGGGATTCACCAGTCCACAATGGAGCCAAAAATCCCTGCCCTGGAGCAGCTTACATTCTAGCACAGGAAACAGACAGTAAACAGTTGAGTATGATACATGTTGAAGACAGCAAGTTCTGGAGGAGAACGGAACAGGGTCATGGGGATCAGGAGTGCCTGAGTGGGAGATGGTTGAGTCTGTGATTTTTAAATAGTTGAGTAGGTGACAGTTGGCACAAACTTAAAGGAGTTGAGGAAGTTACCCACTCAAGGATCTGGGGAAGAGTATGCCACATAGGGGGACCACCCATGCAAATGCTATTATGTAGAACCTTGCCTGGTAAGCCCAAGACACAGTGAGCAAGCCAGTGACAGCTTCAGGGGCGAAAGGGAAACGGGCTTGCAGAACACTTGGGACCACCATAGGGGCTTTGGCCACTGCAGAGTTCTAGCAGAAGAGTGTGTCAAAGTCAAAACATGGAGACAAATCTCTGAAATTTGGAAATTTTATTTGGAAAGACAGAATTGCAACTTGGGACATACATATAGTCTGGGTGATCTTCGGTATGTCTGCAGAACAAAGAGAAGCTTGAAGCTTTCATTGTAAAAAGAGAAATGTTATGTTTTGCTCTCAGAAAGTTCTTTGGTCCTAGAAAAGTTTTGAGGAACTGACAAGTTTTGATTGGTAAGTGACAGCAATGGGTTAAACTATTCTCAGAGCTCCAGGAGATTGTTTCAGTAGCTATAGATAAGACTGGTTTCAGGTTACAGCAGGTAGTTTCAGCAGCCAGGCTTGCAAAGAATTATATTCTTGGAGCAATGTTTTGTGTCCTGAGTGCCTTTCCCTCTGCCTTCTCAAATCTATTTTAATTGAGTATGACAAGAATGACCCAAATGGTATGATCAACTTTCACAAGTGGCATGATTCAACTTTTTCTGATTTCAAAGGCCCATTCTGGCTGCTGTATTGAGAAGAGAATGTGGTGGACAGATATAGAACCATGGAAATCTGATAGGGCTATTGCAATCAGAAAAGAGGTGACAGCAGCTTGGATCTGTTGGTAGCAGTAGAGTGGTAAGAAGCAATTTCATTCTGGCTATGTTTTAAAAATAGAACCAACAGGATTGGCTGAGAGATTGGATGGATTTTAAGAGAAAGAATGTCTCTGAGGGTTTTGTTTTGTTTTGTTTTGCTTTCCCAAACTACAATAATGAGGATTTTTTTCTTCTTTTTATAAGTCTAAGCAACATACTTACACACATATTCCAACTCATCACACTGTGTCATAATTTTTTTTTCTACTTCTTCTACTTTGTGCTAAGCTAAGGGCCGACCTTGTGTTGTATTCACCTTTACATTCCCAATGCCCACTGCAGCATTCAATAAATATTTGTTGAGTAAATGAACATTAAGTGTGGCAGATGTGAATTCACATTGGACCCAACACTGTCCTTATCATCTCCCTCCTAAGATACCTTTTGCCTCAAGTGTGAAAGTCCATTTGCTGATCTCTACAGAGAGGCTGAGTTCAGGTTCCACTTGCTGACCTTCCTTTCAGGGCTTTATTCATTTTATATTACTGTCTGTGATATTGTGAATATATATATGTGTGTATATGTGTGTGTGTATATATGTACATATACACATATATATGTATATATACACACATATATGTATATATACACATATATATCTACACACATATACACACACACACACACACACATATATATGGTCTTCATTCCTGATTCCTGGCATACCAGCTCCTAAAATCCTTGGAATCTCAAGTAATTGATAAGAATGCCTTTTGTATGCTATTGAGATGACTGGAGGTCCCTAGGACAGGGACTGGCCACTGGAAAGACTAGGGCATGATTAGACTTTCAGCCCTACTCCCCAGTTTCCAGGGAGGAGAAAGGGCCTGAAGGTTAATTTGATCGCCAATGGCCAATGATGTAATCAGTCATGCCTATGTAATGAAGCTTCCTTAAAACCCCAAAAAGGATTGGGTTTGATTGAGCTTTTGGATAGCTAAACATGTGGAAGTTCCTGGAGGATAGTGGTCCTAAATAGGGTATGGAAGCTCCATGCCCTTTCCTATATGCCTTACGCTATCCATCTCTTCCACCTGGCTATTTAAATATATCCTTTGTAATATCCTTTATTATAAGTGAGTAAAAGTAAGTAAAGTGTTTTTCTGAGTTCTCTAAGCCTCTTTAGAAAATTAATCAAACCTAAGGAGGGAGTTGTTGGAATTCCTGATTTATAGCTGGTTCTTCAGAAGCATAGGTGACAACCTACTCTTTGTGATTGGCATTGGAAGTAGGAAGAAGTCTTGCGGGACTGAGCCCTCAACCTATGGGACCTGATGTTGTATCCAGGTAGGTAAGTGTCAAAATTAAATTGAATTAGAGGACACCCAGCTGTTGTCTGCTGCAGAATTCATTGGCATATAGGAAAAAGGTCTTCTTCACCCCAACTCTGGTGTCAGAGTATTGAATGTATTGTTTAGTGACCCGAGGTGGTCTGTATTGAGAATTAAAGTGGGAAAAACACTCTTTTTTTTTTCCTATATATTACACTGTGTAACAGATTACCACAAATGTAGTCACTTAAAACAATACACATTTATTATCTCACATTTTCCATGGATCAGGAATCCAAGCACAATTAAGCTGGGTCCTCTGTTATAGTCTCACAAGACTGCAATGAATGTGTAAGGCTGTGTTTTCATCTGGAGGCTCAAATGGGGAAGAATCTGCTTCCAAGCTCATTCAGGTTGTGGGCAAAGTTCATTTCCTTGTGGTTTTAGGACTGAGGGTTCTAGCTTTTTGCTGGCTGTTGGCTGGAGGTTTTTCCTAGAGGCCACTGCAGCTCTTTGTTCTATGAGCTTCTCCAGAATGTCCACTTCATCAAGCCACAGGAGAGTCTTTAACTAGCTAAAAAATTTTATATACACAGTGATATGATTTAGCTGTGTCCCCACCCAAATCTTGAATTGTAGCTCCCATAATTCCCACATGTCATGAGAAAGACCCAGTGGGAGGTAACTGAATCATGAGGGGGTGTCTTTCCCATGCTGTTCTCGTGACAGTGAATATGTCTCATGAGATCTGATGGTTTTATAAATGGAAGTTCCCCTGCACAGGCTCTCCTGCCTGCTGCCATGTGAGATGTGTCTTTGCTCCTCTTTTGCCTTCTGCCATGATTGTGAGGCCTCCCTAGCCATGTGGAACTGTGAGTCAATTAAACTTCTTTCCTTTATAAATTACTCAGTCTCATGTATGTCTTTATTAGCATTGTGAGAATAGATTAAAACATGTGGTAATCACAGGAGTGACATCCTCATCCCCTTTGCTTTATTATATTAGTTAAAAGCAAGTCACAGGTCACACCCACACTCAAGGGGAGGGGATTACACAAAGGCCTGAACACCAGGAGGTGTTAAAATGACTTTCATCATTAGAAATGCGTTTGTTTCCTATCCCAACAATTTTGACCCCATGTTAGTTCTGGTACAGCATGGCCCCCAGACGTGGGTTGTCCAATACGGTAGCCACTGTTTCCATATATAGTGAGTGTGACTGAAGAACTGAGTTTCTAATTTTTAAAACATTTTAATGAATTTAAATTTAATCTAAAAATTGGTACTCCATTCGGTTATTGGAAAAATGTGTTTTTAGAACAGCTTGGGAATCTACTTTTTCAACTGTACATTTTGTGTAATCTAGACACTGATAAGTATCTCCATTGAAAATTCAGTGTTCAAATTGAGATGCGCTATTCCCTGTAAAATATAGACCAGTTTTCAAAGACTTGGTAGGAAAAAAACAAAGCATATCCTTAATAATTTAAAAACGAGTTATACGTTGAAATAACATCCTGTATATGTTGGGATAAGTAAATACTTTATTAAAAACAATTCCATGTTTTTGTTTTTATTTTTTAAAAAACAGGTTACCAGAAAATTTAAAGTTACACAAGTCACTCCCATTCTATTGCTGAGAGAAAACAGAGCGGTGAAGAGCTTACTACTGTCGGGTTAGCAAGATACCCCCGCAATGTTAACTAATGTTGTAAGGCCTCAACAAGAAATGTTGTGGGGGTTCAGGAAAGGGAAGGTGGGGTCGTCCAAAGGCTGGGAAAGTCTTCAGTTGAAGGCGAGGCAGATGGGACTATTAGTGAGTTTCAAGAGGACCAACGCCTTGCCGGCTGCGCGGGGCGTGCCCCGCCGCCTTGGCCTCATTTTTGCCCTGCGCCCCACACTTGAACGCGCGGCGCCTTTTGACCCCGCCGCCGCGCCGTAGACCGCGCTGCACGCCGGCTACCGCCATGGCGGAGGTGTCGGAGAGGACGCTGCAGTTGTCCGTGCTAGTAGCCTTCGCATCTGGAGTACTCTTGGGCTGGCAGGCGAACCGACTGCGGAGGCGCTACTTGGACTGGAGGAAACGGAGGCTGCAGGACAAGCTGGCGGCGACGCAGAAGAAGCTGGACCTGGCCTGAGACTCCGCGCCTTCCGCCCTATTCGATCCACCGCATGGCCACCTTGCCCTGTCCTCACCGGAGCTCCGGTCCGGCGGTGGCCAGAGCCAGGCTTGTCACACAGTCCCCGCCTGCCATGGCCGGCTCGTCCTGGAGTGTTGGTGAGCAGTACACTTAGTGACATTACAAAGGGAGACTTTGGGGTCGGGCGGATAGCTTAGGATCAACTCTGGCTAGGATAGGACTTACTCCCACAGACACCAGAGGGTGGAAGTTTTGTATTCCCTAATAACTTGCTCTTTGGTGTCTTAGTTTAGTTCACTGACTATTTAATGAGAATGTCTTATCGGTGCTATGTCGCTCATCCAGACAACATTGTAGAAAATACTGGAAAGAACAAAAGAAAAAAGGAACCGGGGAGGTGATTTTAACATCCTTGGTAGCACATCTTCGCCTTGGCGATTGTAAACTCCAAACTGAATTCTTAGGTTGTTGGCAGCCTGGTAAAGTGGAAAGAGCAGTGGCCTGGAAGTCAGGAACCTTGCATCCAGCCTTAGCATTTTCAGAAGAGCTGTGTATCATAAATTTTCAGGACCTCAGTTTTCTAGTCATAACACCAGATCTTATGGTTCATGGTTTAATACCACAGTACAGTTTGAAGTTACAGATTGTGTATTTCTAATTCTTTTCTTTTTTCTAACAGCTTGTTGAAGATGCATATAGACTACTGGAAAGAAACGACTTCTTCTTGCACTTTATGAATCAATTTTATTTTTAAAATAAAAAAATTAAACATCTTTGAACCTTTTATTTTTATCATAAGGGGAAGTATCATGTTTTTTATGCAGTTTACTGCATCAAGAGATCTGCATTTTCAAAACTGACTTACTAGTGTTTTTGAGAAGATGTATTATGTAACTCGTGCCCCTTCTTTGGTACACCACAAAGCAGACTTGGCTATGGGACCATTATGGGTTCTTTTACTGAACTTGTTGGAAAGCAAGGGGCTGTGTAAACATAACTGAGGTAAGGGTGCTGTATGTAAGACCTTTGAACTTCCAAGAGTAACAGTGTATTCCTTGGCCCTGCTCATGCCTATAATCCCAGCACTTTAGGAGGTTGAGGAGGGAGGACCACTTGAGCCCGGGAGTTGGAGACCAGCCAAGGCAACATAGGGAGACCCAGTCTTTACAGATAACTTACAAAGTAGTTGGCCGTGGTGGCACATACCTGTGAGCCCAGCTAATTTGTAAACCAGAGGCTGAGGCAGGAGGATCACCTGAGCCCAGAAGGTTAAGATTACAGTGAGCTGTGATCTCACCACTGCACTCCAGCCTGGATGACAGAGCGAGACCCTGTCTCAACCCAAAACAAAATGTGTTCCAAGTACAGAGTATAAATTTTTTCTTTTCTTTTTTTTTTTTTTTGAGACTGAATTTCACTCTTGTTGCGCAGGCTGGAGTGCAATGGCACAATCTCGGCTCACTGCAACCTCCACCTCCTTGGTTCAGGCAGTTCTCCTACCTCAGTCTCCCAAGTAGCTGGGACTACAGGCATGCGCCACCATGCCTGGCTAATTTTTGTATTTTTAGTAGAGACGGGATTTCACCATGTTGGTCAGGCTGGTCTCAAACTCCTGACCTCAGGTGATCCACTGGCCTTGGCCTCCGAAAGTGCTGGGAGTACAGGCGTGAACCACTGTGCTCAGCCAGTGTATAAGTTTTTATTGGCAAAAATATCTTTTATGTGTCATTATGGAATACACACGTGAAGGAGAAACCCTCCTGAACAGAGCTTAGTGATAAATCCTACCTGTATCTAAAAATCAGGAGTGAGTGCCTGGTTCCTTTGATTTGCAAGGAGTGTTTCTAGAATACCACCCTTGCTCATTCTTACAAAGATTAATTTCGTGTCTCAACTCCATGTTAATATAGGAAAGTTGTTTCCACATGAAGCACCCCCACCCTCCCCCCCATTTTAGTGGGGCTATTATGCCTATTACTTCCAACTTTGTTTTCATTCTGTGAATGTAGTAGTCAAGGACTGAAATGGTTCTTGGAGCTCAGTCCCGTCTGGGCTGCAGTTTGCTGAAGCTTCCTAGTGTCCACCCCTAATTGAGGCTCCAAGAGTTGAGAGTCTTTGAGGCAAGGTAGATTTCTTGAGGGACATACTACCCCCAACCTGTTGGAATGTACCTGGTTAAGCATCTGGATTGTGACTGGCCTAGTTCTGCCTGTTTGGACCTGTTCTTGTGCCATGTTCCTGGTGGACCTGGTCCTTCCAGTGTTGATTCTTTCTCTCATTACTTATGTACAGCACCCTGACACAGTCATGCCCTTCTTCTGTCTCTCCTCTAGGTATCCCTGCCTCTGGGCATGTGCTACTTCCGAGTCTTGTCCATATCCTTATGGGATCTTTAGCCACTCGGTGCTACTCCTAATTTTCTAGTTTTCTGCTTACTACCTCTTTACACTGTGTACTCCCCATTTCTGTAGTGGGCAATTACCTCTGATGTTACCTCTGTCACTTTTTCTACCTTTGCCCTACTTTAATGTGGTAGTTTTGTCACCCCAAAAATACTATGGAGATAGTACTTTTCCTACGTTAGTCAAAACTGGCAATGGAAAGTTGGAAGCTGGGAGTCAGTGCCAGTCATAACTTGGAAATGACACACTGTTGACTCCTTGAATCTGTATTTCCCCCACCTCCATTTTTCACTGCCATTTAGTCATGACATTTACCTGTCTTGGCCCACTTGTACTGCCCTACGCTGCCTCCTTTTCTCCCCCAGTATGGGCTTCCCAGACCACCTGCTCCATCCCACATTGCTTCAGCCATACTCTGGACCTTGTCATCAACAGGCTTGGACTTTGTTACATTGTACTTGGTCTGTTTAGTCTCGAGGTAACCCCACCTCATTAGGACAGCTTAACATCCTCTACATTTCCTATAGAACTGCCCACTCTGGAGACTATTAGTTGTCTCACCCAGTTAACCTCATAAGTCATCCTGGGCTCCCTGGTTAGATTAGACTCCATCTCTGCTCGTACATTTACCTTCACCACTGCTTTTGCTCTTTTGAGCCACTGAACTTTAAAGAAAGACTTCACCTTTCTCACTTGGCTCACGACTAATGGGTTCTATGGTGACTGCATCTGGCTCGTTTCTTAGCACCTGAGTTTCTTCAACTCCCAGTTTACCTGATGCCTTCCATTCCTGGTAGATCAACCATATGAGAAGATAAAGGCCGTTAGCTGGGAATTCCTTCGTCTTTCTCCATAGTTTGTCTAGAGCAGTTTTCAACAGGACTACACATTATAATCATCTGGGGAGCTTTAAAAATACTAATTCTTGCATGCCACTGTCCAGACACTTTGATTCATGTCATTTGGAATATGGCCTGGGTATCAGGGTTTTTGAAGTTCTTCAGGTGATTGTGATGGTCAGCTGAGATTGAGAACTACTGTTTTTGAAGCTCTGTCTCATTAGGTTTCCTTTACCAGGAGAGAAAAGACACAGGCCCTTTCCAAGGCTGTCTCCTCTTCGGCCTCTGCAGAATTCTACACCTCCCTCAGGACCTTCCTTCTTCTCCAGTACATCACCTCTTTCTTGCATCTGCAGTCTCTCCCTGCTTTCTATTTACAAATGCACATTTTCTTTTCGGGTTTTTTTTTTTTTTTTTTTTGAGTCTGTCCCCCAGGCTGGAGTGCAGTGGTGTGATGTTGGCTCACTGCCACCTCTGCCTCCCAGGCTTAAGCAATTCTTGTGCCTCAGCCTCCCCGAGTAGCTGGGATTACACGTGCCTGCCACCACGCCTGGCTAACAAATGCATGGATTTTGACTTAAAATTTGTTTTAATTGATGCTATCATTTGCCAATTAGATGTGGTTCACTGTCTCTTTCCAAATATTTTGCCCATTGACCTGCTGTGATCTGCCCTCTGCACCTTCCAGAAACATTAATATCTATGGCTCTTTCTGAATGCTCACATTGTACCTTGAGGATATTTGATGAGGCCACTTTCTCCCTTGAAATTCTCCTTCCCTTGCTTCACTAATACAAAAGCTTATCAAGTTTCCAAACTGCTACTATTGCTGCCTTTCTCAAGTTCCTCAAACTTTTGCCCTTGGTTCTCTGCTCTGTCCTCTCCTGTGATTATCCTAGCCATTGTCTTGGCTTAACTAGCACATCCAAGCAGACCTCCCTCCCTCTGAGTCTTTTCTTCAATTCCAGCTTCACTCTTTCAGCTGTCTAGTAGACATATTCAATGCAAGACCTTACTGTAGAACTCAGTGTATTTAATCATAAGCTGTTCATTTGGCAGGGAATTCTGTATACCAGGTAGTACTTCTGTGGTAAGTGGTTGGTACGGTTTTTGTGTTTCTAGTCTATTACTGTAGCTTGGAAGCTCTTTGAGATCAGTGTTAAACATCTTGTACCACAGGCCCAAACAGTGCCTTGCACCAAGGTGCTCATATATATTTGCCATTTTTATTTGAGGTGGATTGTCTTGTCTTTTACTTTTTTTTTTTTTTTTTTTTTTTTGACACAGTCTCACTCTGTTGCCCAGGTTGGAGTGCACTGGCATGATCTCAGCTCACTGTAATCTCCACCTCCCAGGTTCAAGCGATTCTCCTGCCTCAGCCTCCTGAGTAGTTGGAATTACAGGCATGTGCCACCCACGCCTGGCTAATTTTTGTATTTTCAGTACAGACAGGGTTTCGCCATGTTGGCCAGGCTGGTCTCGAACTCTTTCTCCTGACCTCAGGTGATCTGCCCACCTTGGCTCCCCAAAGTATTGGGATTACAGGCGTGAGCCACCGTGCCCGGCCTGAATTTTCTTTTAAGACCCTGAAACTGCACGCTTTCTCTATTCTCTTCGTTATAATCTTTTTGTTGATTCCAAGTTGTCTTGTTCCACTGGTTCTGTCTACATTATGAGTCTCTTGGAAACTATTAAATTCTTTTTCAGTATGGCCTGTGAGGAAGCAATCCAAAATTGTTACTCATTTTAACACACTGATAGAAAGAAATCATGATGAGTTTTATGAAGTAGCTTGCTTTCAGGAGAAACATTGGCCATGGTTTGCTTTAGTTTCTTTTGGCTACCTCACTGCAGATCTCTCTTGGTTTAGGTTATATTGTTTCTTATAATGGCATCAAGGTATAACTACAGAGGAGCAATGACTACTATTAATGTGATCATCCTGAATATTACAGTCATTAGTGAAAAATCATCAACTGAGTAATCACATCCTTTATAGCACACTGAATACCTCAGTGGTACTTCTCAAACTTGAATGTGCACATGAAACACTGGGGTATTGTTAAAATACAGATTCTGATTCTCCTAGGGCTGTGGTAGGGTCTGAAAATGTGCATTTCTGACAAGGCCCCAGGTGGTGTTGATGCTGATCCAGGAATCGCAAATAATGAATACCTGTAACTGAAACAATATGGTGCAAAAATGTATACAGTCAAACATCTTTACACCTGACATGAATAGAGTAATATACTTTTTTTGTACCTTTCCTCATTGTTGTTCATATATTCACACACATTTAGGGGGATTTATTAGTTTATTTTTACCAACAGAATCAAACTGTATCCATGATGCTATAACTTTTTTATTTAAAATATGGAAATCCCTATAAATAAGTAGATATAGATAATTTTTCTAATTTATAGACTAAGTGAATGAGAATTTCATAAGTAATAGCTGTTTTAGAGCATTTTTTTGTTTTGCTTATCTCATCACCTGTAATTATTTAATAATTCACTTAGAAATATTTCATAGCATTTTCTTATTTGTTATAAACATTTTTAATGGAAATCCTATGTTTGGCTATTTAAGTGAACATTAATTATGAGCCACCGTAGAGAAATTAATTCAAAATATGACATGAATTACAACAAAAGATGATACCAAATCTTGCCAAGGACATAAAGAACAAAAACTCAATACACTGCTGATAGGGTATAAATTAGTACCACCATTTTGGGAAACCAGGTAGTAGTATCTACTAAAGCTGACATATAACATGCCCTGTGACTCAGCAGTGGTATACATGTTTTTGCCAGAAGACTTGCACCAGGATGTTCTTAGCGGCACTATTATATACTAGCCCTAAGTTGGAAACTGCCCACTTACGCAGCAACAGTAGAATCAATGAGTATGTTAGGGTATATCATATGCGAAATATCAGCAATGAGAATGAACAGACTACAGCCACACACAGTATAGATGCATCTCACAAATGTGATATATAAAGGACAAGAGAAGCCACCACACAGTGCATAATTTCATTGTATAGTACAAAAAAAGGCCACACAAGTTTGTGCTCTTAGAAATTAGGATATTGTTTACCTTTGGGGTGTGGTGGAGAAGTGAGAGGGATGGGAGGTTGGGGGTGGGGGTAGGCAGGGACTAGAAAGACAGGAAGACTGTTAACGGGCAGATAATGTTCTGTTTCATCATCTGGGTGCTGTTATGGGGTGGAGGGTTTTCAGAGCTGCACACTTTTCTCTGTACACTTTTCTCTATACTTTTCTCTGTACACTTCTCTCTATACTTTTCTCTGTACACTTTTCTCTGTATGTATTATACTGGAAGAAAAATGTACATAAATAATGCTTCAGCCTGGCCTGTGGTTGTACTGAAGAACATTCGTTTATATCAATGGGGTCCATCTTTTGGAAGGTGAGCTCCAATCATTATCATTCTTATTCAAGTCCAATTTTGGTGTAGTGGAGTTTTGGAATTGGATTCATGGGATGCAGTCCCATGTGGGGGAAACATGACAACCTTCCTGAGAGTTGATGTAAACTGGGAATCATAATGAGAACTAATAATTTGCTCATAGATTTGCTGTAGAACAATTACCATCCTTACAGAATTCAGAATGGACAACGTGCAATATTAGAATGAAATGAAACTTCAGTAGCCTAAATGGCAAAGAATTAAAAACCGCCTTTTGAAGTGAGATATGGAATAGAACCATATATCCCATAGGAAAGCTATTCTTGCAGTTAATGAAAGAGTTTAAGATGCTAAAATTGTATCTTAAGGTTAGCTTACAAAATTGGTATCAAAAAGCAAATGCCATAAAACAGGTATCCCAGCAAGAAGGTGGTGTTATTACTGATGTTATTACTTATGTATTGTGGGGAATGTAGTTTCAGACGCCGGGGGACATTCCCCTATCCTTAGGAATTGGCGAGGAAAAGTGACTCCCCCGGCCGCGACCTGCCTGGTGGCGTGGGATGACCACCGCAAGAAATCATTTTGACCCTTCCCGGGACCGGCCCGGGCGGGGCGGGACGGGCCTGGGAGGCGGGCGCACGTCGATGGCGTCACCTTCCGGCGCCGCCGCTTGGTTTCCCTGGCAACTGGAGCAATCGGGGCGCCGCAGCGAGGGAGATGCTGGCGAGGCGGCAGCGCGATCCTCTCCAGGCCTTGCGGCGCCGCAATCAGGAGCTGAAGCAACAGGTATGGTCAGGCTGTGCAGAGGGCCCTGGGGCGGACGACAGGCAGACGCAGCTGCGCGCACTGCGCCTTCCCACCGTGACCCCACCTAATCCTGGGAGCTTGTCCCCAGCCTATTTACCTTCCCAGGTTGTAACGCTCCCTTACCCCATAACATTCGAGCACCCAACCCCGATTCAAACCCCTTCTGATCCCAACTCAACCCTCAGGCAAAGGCGAAACCTGCCACAATTCGTGACCATCAACTAAGCGCCCCCTCCTCCGACCCTTACTCCCAGCTAACATTTCAACCTCCTGCCCTAACAATTCACTAACCCACCTCATCTCCCAATCTAAACTTAGTGGTAACCATTTCCAACCCAACTCTGAGCCTAGCTTCTCTCTCCACTTTCCAAGCCCGTTTCCTTTGAGCCTTCCTCTAATGGAGATTGTTATTGCCTCCATGAACTCAAGCGAAATAGGTGTCAAGGAATAGTCTTAATATGCAAGAACATTAAGATCTGATAAATGAGCAGAGGAGGTGAACAAGTAACTCATAAACATACGAGGAATGTTAACTTCAAAGATATTCAAGTAATTGCAAAGGACATAAGGTATCCCAAACATTTTAAAAATCACAACACTCAGTCTTAAGGAAGGTGTGATGAAGCAGACACATTCACTGCTCCCATGTATAAGGTGCTTGTACAGCATTTCAGGAAAGCAGGTTGACAAGGTGTAGCATGTTTGTATGCACCTAGGCTCAAAAATTACATTTCCAGGGATCTGCTATATGTAATAATTAGAAAGTAGGACTGAGATTGATGTATAAAAGTATTCATCACATTTTTACTTATATAATATACACAGAACAGCATAGAAGGGAACATGCTAATGTGGTATTTCTGTGTGACAGGATGCCGATGATTATTAGGATTTTCTTTATTCTTTTTTATCTTTATAAAAATATTTAGGCCAGGTATGGTGACTCATGCTAGTAGTACCAGCTACTTGGGAGGCTGTGACAGGAGGATCACCTGAGCCCAGGAGTTCGAGACTAACTTGGGCAACATAGCAAGACTTGGTCTCAAAAAAAAAAAAAAAAAAAAAAAAAAAAAAAAAAACCTTTTTAAAAATACACTGAGTTCTTATTAAAAATAAGAAAACAGCAAATAGCAACCAGTGGGTTTATTTTTTGACATTTTTATTTTACTTTATTTTAATTTTTTTTCATGTGATCTATTACTAAGTATTTTTCCACTGAGTAAAATTATTTCATAATCTTAGGCCAGTAAGAGATTCACTGATACTTTTATTTTATCCATTTTTGTTCTCTTGTTTAAAGTAAAAAGGATTTGGGAGGTAAATATTTAGGTGACTGTGTATTGGAATCAGAACGGTGCAACAAAAGCTAAATACTCTTCTGGTAGAAATAAAAAATGAACTTGATGGGGCATTGACTTATGCTGAACTTTGCTGGACTCTTAATATGGTTCTGTATCTTATTTTTAAATTTCAACTTTTATTTTAGATTCAGGGGGTACATGTGCAGGTCTGTCACATGGGAACACTGTGTTATGCTGAGGTTTGGGGTACAGATGATCCTATCACTCAAGCAGTGAGCATAGTACCCAATAGGCAGTATTTCAGCCTTCATTCCTCTTCCTTCCTCTGCACTCCAGCAGTCCCCAGTGTCCATTGCTGCCATCGTTATGTCTGTGTTTACTCAACAAGTGAGAACGTGTGGTATTTGGTTTTCTGTTCCTATGTTAATTCACTTAGGACAATGGCCTCCAGCTCTATCCATGTTGCTGCAAAGGACATGATTTCATTCTTTTTTATGGCTGCATATTATTTCATGGTGTATATGTACCACATTTTCTTTATCCAGTCCACCATTGGTGGGCATCTAGGTTGATTCCATGTCTTTGCTATTGTGAATAATGCTGAAGGGAACATACACATTCATGTGACATTTTGGTAGAATCATTTTTTTTTTTGAGGGGGGTATATACACAGAAATGGGATTGCTGGGTCAAATGGTAGTTCTGTTTTAAGTTGTTTGGGAAATCTCCAAACTGCTTTCCACAGTGGCTGAACTAATTGTCATTCCCACCAACAGTGTACACGTGTCCTCTTTTCTTGTCAGCCTCACCAGAATCTGTCATTTCTTGATTTTTTAATAATAATCATTTTGACCAGTGTGAGATGGTACCTCATTGTAGTTTTAATTTGCATTTCTCTGATGATTAGTCATGATGAACTAATTTTAAATTTAGTGGGACATTAGGAGAACCAGGAAAAGTTTTAGAAGGAAACTATAAAAATGATTATTAAAACAAACTATTACAAAGATTATTCTCCTGGGAGAAATACTGGCTCTGGAGCCTTTTGATACCTTGACTATCTGGAAAGTGTATTTTGATAGTATTAGCTAATTCCTCCCTGTCTTCACAGAGGACACCTGAAGCCGAAAATGGAACAGATTTTCTATTCGGTGTCCATAGGACAAGTAATCAACAGCCCCTCTGGGTCAGGCCTGCGATGATTGGCTCTATCACTAGGTGTGTGAATTTTGTAAATAACACTCAGATGGATGCCAAATTGCAAGAGTAGAGAAGAAACTAGTGGAATTTTCTCTTTTTTTCATCCACTTTATCTTCTCTACATAATCTATAGAAAACAGACCAAAGAAGTATGTGCCTTTTTGGAGAGTATATTGACAAAGTTACATATAGTGTTAGTAAACTTAAACTACTAAGTCAAGATAAAGTCATGATACATTCAATACAATGGATACCACTCAGTAATAAGAAGGAGTGAACTAATGGTACACACAACAATATGGAAGTATCTCAAAAACATGCTTCATGGAAAGGTCACACAAGAGTGCTTACTGTATACGTCTATTTATATAAAATTTCAAGAGCAGGCAAAACTAATTTATGTTGGAAAAATATCAAAACAGGTTTCTCTATGGAAGATTAAGGAGAGGATTTACTGGCAAGGGCATGAAGGAACTTACTAGGGTGATGGTAGTTTTCTACATCTTGATAAGAATTTTGGTTACACAGATGGATGCATTTGTCGAAACTCAGCAAATGTATGCCTCATATTTGTGCATTTCACTGTATACATACATTGCATCAACTATTGAACTTTAGTTAGTGACATCCGTAGTCCATTATTTAGGGAGAAATGTATTGATAACTGTAACTTACTTTGAAAGGCCTAAGGTGGATTGATGGATAGATCAAATACGTATAGTAAAATGTTAATGTTTTTTCTAGGTAGTGGGTATATGGGTTTTCACTGTAAAATTTTTGAAACTTTGTTGTATGTTTAAAAGTGTTCATTATAAAATACTGGATAAAAAGAGAAGTTTTCTTTCCTAAGGTGATATGGTATTTAACAATGTGATATTTTAAATGGTCTCCGTAGGTTGATAATTTGCTTTCTGAGAGCCAACTGAAAGAAGAAGCCCTAGAACCCAATAAAAGACAAGATATTTATCAAAGGTAAAGTATGCTAATTTATATAAGCTTTCCAGGAACTGCACTTACATTTCAATGCATAGTATTTAAGGCATAGAGATTGGTCCTTTGGAATCAAATGGAAGAATCACATAGTGTTGTAAGTTGAATGTAGAAGAAACCAACCTAATCGTGATGGTTGTGGACTTGCTGTTATGAAAGCAACTATAAAAACTGCTTAATGGAAACATAGGTGACTTGGGCAGGATTACCTTAAATCCTTGGCCTATGTAGCCCAGATCCTGTGACCTGGTCAGAAACCTCTGTCTATAAGCAGTTAGTCCTTCATTGGGATATTAACTTTAACTCCCATGAGAAGACAACACTGTTTTCTAGGTGGGTGGTTTTTGTTTTGTATTTGTTTTTACTTAAAAAAAAAAAAAATCCTTGGGAGAGTTTAAAGTTAAATAGATGTGATGAACTAAATCAAATTTAGACTATTAATTCATAACATTTGTATTAAGTTTAGGACATCATTAAGATAATCTTTGTTTTTGAGATATTTAAATATTTTGTTACATTCCAAAGAACATGAGATTCATTCTATTAATTTAAGTGAATTATAATTGTTTGGAAAAGTTTTACTTACGTCAGGCATTCAGAGTGTTTAAAGGAAAAACAAATGAATTTTGAAATGTCAAGTGAATTTCATTTATAATAGTAGGATTGATTGTTTAAGGGATTTAGTTCAAGTTTAATTAACAGTAATGAAAGAAAAGCAAAGGTTATTGTTCTTGCTTTACTAGGTTTAAAAACAGAATAAGATTTATAGACGGAATTTGAAGTCCCAGGGAAAACTTTTTAAATTTTATGTTAGTAAACTAAAAATAATAATAATAATAATAATTATAATAATATAAATATATTTTATATATAATATTTTATATAATAATATAATAATATATTATAATAATATAAAATAATAATATTAATTATTGTCTTTTTTGAGACTGAATCTCGCTCTGTTGCCCAGGCTGGAGTGCAGTGGCACAATCTTGGCTCACTGCAACCTCCACCTCCCAGGTTCAAGTGATTCTTCTGCCTCAGGCTCTTGAGTAGCTGGGATTACAGTCATGCCCCACGACACCTGGCTAAATTTTGTATTTTGAGTAGAGACGGGTTTCATCCATGTTGGTCAGGCTGGTTTCAAACTCCTGACCTCAAGGGATCCCCTGGCCTTGGCCTCCCAAAGTGCTGGGATTACAGGTGTGAGCCACCACGCCCAGCCTAATAATTGTTATGTTTTATTTTTTTTGAGACTCTCGCCCAGGCTGGAGTGCAGTGGCGTGATCTCAGCTCACTGCAACCTCCATCTCCGAGGTTCAAGTGATTCTCCTGCCTCAGCCTCCCAAGTAGCTGGGATTACAGGTGCATGCCACCACACCTGGCTAATTTTTTGTATTTTTAGTAGAGACGGGGTTTCGCTGTGCTAGCCAGGATGGTCTCGATCTCCTGACCTCATGATCTGCCCGCCTCGGCCTCCCAAAGTGCTGGGATTACAGGCATAAGCCACTGCTCCTGGCCCCTAATAATTATTTTTAAGCCCAAGTAACCGTAGTCTTCTCTGTGCATGAAAAGAAGATTGTTACTGTCATTTAGAAACTCACTTTGACATTTGCATGTCTGAAAATGTCATGTAGGTGTCATTTTTATCTGCTCAGTGCTCTGAGTCTTAGTTTGAAAACTCATGTCTCATGAGCTCTGGGAGATTTTATTTTACAAAAACATTATTTCGTTAATTCCATTTGTCTGTTTCTTCCTGAAATACCTTTGAGTCAGGTATTGAATATCCTGGACTGATTCTCTAGATCTCATAACTTCCTGTTAATAGTTTCTGTTTTTTTTGAGGGGAGTAGGGGGGTCTCACTCTGTCGTCCAGGCTGTAATGCAGTGGCACAATCACGCCTCACTGCAACTTCTGCCTCCTAGGCTCAAGGGATGCCCCCCGCCCCACCGTGAGCTGCCATGCTGGCAATTCTCTTGACTTTAACACTTTTCTTTATTATCTATTTCAACAGCCATATTGTTTTATTTCAGCAGTTATATTGTTTTTTTTGTTTTTTAAGACAGAGTCTCACTGTGTCTCACAATCTTGGCTCACTGCAACCTCTGCCTCCTGGGTTCAGGTGATTCTCCTGCCTCAGCCTCCTGAGTAGCTGGGATTACAGGCTCACACCATCACACTCGGCTAAGTTTTTGCATTTTTAGTAGAGACAGAATTTCACCACGTTGGCCAGGCTGGTCTCAAACTCCTGACTTCGGGTGATCTGCCCCTGATGGCCTCCCAAAGTGCTGGGATTACAGACATGAGCCACCATGCCTGGCCATCAGTCATGTTGTTAATTTACAAGTGTTTTCTCTTGTTCTTAATTGTTCTTTTTTCATAGCATCATGTTCCTGTTTTCATATTGATTGCCTTGTTACTACTTCCATGACTAGGAAGCTTTTTTTTTTTTTCCTTAAGTTCTCTTCTGTTCTCTGAATTGTCTTTGCTTTCTCTGGGCTCAGATTCTTTTTAATTAGTTAATTAATTAATTTATATTTGGTTATTCTTAACTTTTATCTTTCATGTTGCCGGTTTTCTTTATTAGGCCTGGCTTATCTGTTTTTACTGAAGAATGAGGGACTAGCCCAGAGAGCTCTCATGGGCTTTTCTACTGTTAGATAGAGAGGGGTCTTTCCTGCTAGTACCATCCCCTGAATAAGAATGAAATTCTGTATGTTGATAGGGCTTATCAGAGGCTGGGAAGTAGCTTTTATTCTGAGAAGCTCCCAGTGCCGGAATAGGGCAGGCTCTAACCCTGGTGTGTGAAAACTTCTTTAGCAGTCATGATTCTCTTTAGGTCATTTGTTAATTGTTTTTGTTTGTTTGTTTTTTGTTTTTAGGGAAGAATCCCCTGGTAAGGAGGGAAAGCATGTGCATGTCTTTTCATCTGCAGGGTTTCATAATGTGTTCCTCTATGATTTAGTTTACTTAACCTTTGGTCCTTTATGTCTGCTGAGTCAAGTCCTAGAGTTTTTGGCCTGGTAGATTATCTCCCTCTTATGCTTGTGTTGCATCTTCCACCCTTTATAGGAGAACATGCTTCCAGGCTTTTTCCATGGAGCAGAAATTTGTTGAAATCTCTTGCTGGCTACTTGTCCCTCTTTCCTTCTTTGCAGTGTTCAGGGTTTGCTACCTTTTCAAACGTTTTAATCATTTTTTGTGGGGTTTCAGGAGGCAGTGAAGATGAGTGTGTGCTTAGTTTTTATCCTGAACCAGGAGTCTTAAAATATCAACTGTTTGAGGATTTTAATAATTACATAGTTATAAAGGAGGTAATTGTAATAAATAATTTCTTTTCTTGGTACATTATATTAAAATAGTTTTCCACTCTGGCCTTTTAGTGAAATTTCTGAGTCTAAGTTTCAGTAAAGATTTTTTTGGTCAAGTAACATGACACCTGCCAAAATAAGCAGCTTTACTGTTAGTCTCATTTGACAAAAGCCTGCAGCTAGCTTCTCTCAGGGTGGATTCATGGCTTGTGATATCCTCAAAGACCAGCCTTTGCTGTCCATCCACTCTGCCATCTTTTGCTTGTTGGTGATGTCTCTCCTCATGGTTACAAAGTCCACACCCTCAGCATCTAAGAGCAGATGTAGGAGGGATTCTTTTCATGCCTGGTAAGGGAGGATAAAATGGGAGGCAATCCCAATATACGTGTTTTCTGTTACACTGGGAGCCCTGGGCCCCCTGCCCACCCTGCCTGCAGTGGAGGCTGAGAACATAGGTGCCAGTGGGAAGCTGACTGCCAGCAAAGAGAAGGGTGGGAGAGGGACTTTTGGGGAGGTTGCTAGTGGGGTCAGCCCCAGTTTGATGTTTCCCCTTCTCTTTTTCTACCCTTTTGAGACTTTTGTTCGCTTTAAAAATTTTTTTATTTATTATGGTTTTTAATTTATTTTCTTTAACTTTTAAGTTCAGGGATACATGTATAGCATTGTGCAGATTTGTTACATAGGTAAACGTGTGCCATGCTGGTTTGCTGGACAGATCATTCCATCACCTAGGTATTAAGCCCAGTATCCATTAACTATTCTTCCTGATGCTCTTTCTCCTCCATTTCCTCCTTCCTACAGGCCCCAGTGTATGTTGTTACCCTCCATGTGTCCATGTGTTCTCATTATTCAGCTCCCACTTATAAGTGAGAACATGCAGAGTTTGGTTTTCTGTTCCTGCATTAGTTTGCTGAGGATAATGGCTTCCAACTCTATCCATGTCCCTCCAAAGGACATGATCTGGTTCCTTTTTATGGCTGCATAGTATTCCATGGTGTATATGTACCACATTTTCTTTATCCAGTGTATCACTGATGGGCATTTAGGTTGATTCCATGTATTTGCTATTGTGAGTATGCTACAGTGAACATACGTGTGCATGTGTCTTTTTGATAGAACAATTTCTGTTCCTTTGGATATACACTCAGTAATGGAATTGTTGGGTCAAATAGTATTTCTGCCTCTAGGTCTTTGAGGAATCACCACACTGTCTTCCACAATGATTGGAGTAATTTACACTCCCAACAACAGTGTATAGGTGTTCCTTTTTCTCTGCAATCTTGCCAACCTCTGTTTTTTGACTTTTTAATAATCGCCATTCTGACTGGTGTGAGATGATACTTCATTGTGATTTTGATTTGCATTTCTCTAATCAGTGATGTTGAGCTTTTTTTCATGTTCTTGGCTGAATGTGTGTCTTTTGAGAAGTGTTAGTTTATGTCCTTTGCTCACTTTTTAATGGGGTTTTTTTTTCTTATAAATTTGCCTATTCATAGACTCTGGATATTAGACCTTCATCAGATGGATAGATTGCAAACCTTTTCTCCCATTCTGTAGGCTGTCTGTTCACTCTGATGATAGTTTCTTTTACTGTGCAAAAGTTCTTTAGTTTGATGAGATCCTATTTGTCAATTTTTGCTTTTGTTGCAATGGCTTTAGGCTTTTTGTTGTCATGAAATATTTGCCTGAGCCTATGTCCTGAATGCTATTGCTTGGATTTTCTTCTAGAGTTTTTATAGTTTTGGGTTTTACATTTAAGTCTTTAATCCATCTTGAATTAATTTTTGTGTATGGTGTATGGAAGGGGGTCTAGTTTCAATTTTCTGCATATAGCTAGCCAGCTCTTCCAGCATCATTTATTAAATAGGTAGCCCTTTCCCCATTGCTTCTTTTTGTCAGGTTTGTCAAAGATCAGATGATTGTAGGTGTGCAAGTCTTATTTCTGAGTTCTCTGTTCTGTTCTATTGGCCTATGTGTCTGTTCTTGTACCAGTACCATGCTGTTTTAGTTACTGTAGCCTTGTAATATAGTTTGAAGTCAGGTAGCGTGATGCCTCCAGCTTTGTTCTTTTTGTTCTTTGTTCTTTTTGTATTGGCTATTTGGGCTCTTCTTTTGTTCCATATAAATTTTAAAATAGTTTTTCTAATTCTGTGAAGAATGTCAATGGAAGTTTCATGGGAATAGCATTGAATCTATACTTTATTTGGGGCAGTATGTCCATTTTCACGATATGATTCTTCCTATCCACAAGCATGGAGTGTTTCTCCATTTTTTTGTGTCATCTCTGATTTCTGGAGCAGTGGTTTGTAGTTATCCTTGAGAAGGTCCCTCTCACTCTCTTTGTTAGCTGTACTCCTAGGTATTTTATTCTTTTTGTAGCAGTTGTGAATGTGATTTCAGGATTTAGCTCTCTGCTTGCCTGTTGTTGGTATACAGGAATGCTAGCAAATTTTGCACATTGATTTTGTATCCTGAGACTTCGCTGAGGTTACTTATCAGCTTAAGAAGTTTTTGGGCCAAGACAATGGGGTGTTCTAGATATAGGATCATGTCATCTGCAAACAGGGATAATTTGAGTTCCTCTGTTCCTATTTGAATACTCTTTATTTCTTTCTCTTGCCTGACTTCCCAGGTGAGAACTTCCAACACTGCATAGAATAGGAGTGATGAGGGAGGGATCCTTGTCTTGTGCCTGTTTTCAAAGGGAATGCTTCAAGCTTTTGCCCATTCAGTATGATATTGACTGTTGGTTTATCATATATGGCTCTGATTATTTTGAGGTATGTTCCTTCAATATCTAGTTTATTGAAAGTTTTTAATGTGAAAAGATGTTGAATTTTATTGAAAGCCTTTTCTGCATTTATTGGGATAGTCATTTTTTTTTTTTGTCTTAAGTTCTGTTTATGTGATGAATCACATTTATTGATTTGCGTATGTTTAACCAAACTTTCATTCTGGGGATGAAGCCAACTTGATTCTGGTAGATAAGCTTTTTGATGTGCTGCTGGATTCAGTTTGCCAGTATTTTGTGGGGGATTTTTGTATCGATGTTCATGGAGGATATTGGCCTGAAGTTTTCTGTTTTTGCTGTATCTCTGCCACGTTTTGGTATTGGGAGGATACTGGCCTTATACATTTAGTCAGGGAGGAGTCTCTACTTTTCAGTTGTTTGGAATAATTTCAGTCGAAATGGTTCCCACTCTTCTTTATACCTCTGGTAGAATTCAGCTGTGAATTCTTCTGGTCCTGGGAGTTTTTTGGTTGGTAAGCTATTTATTACTGCTTCAATTTCAGAACTCATTATTGGTCTGTTCAGGGATTCAGTTTCTTCCCGGTTCAGTCTTGGGAGGGTGTATGTGTCCAATAACTCATCCATTTCTTCTAGATTTTCTAGTTCATGTGCATAGAGGTGTTTATAGTATTCTCTGCTGATTGTATTTCTCTGGGGTCAGTGGTGATATCCCCCTTATAATTTCTGACTGTGTTTATTCTCTCTTTTCTTTATTAGTCTAGCTAATGGTGTATCCTTTTTATTAATTTTTTTTAAAAAAACTACCTCCTGAATTTGTTCTTTTTAGGGTTTTTCATGTCTCTGTCTCCTTCAGTTCAGCTCTGATCTTGGTTATTTCCTGTCTTCTGCTAGCTTTAGGGTTTGTTTGCTCTTGGTTCTCTAGTTCTTTCAGTTGAGATGTTAGTTCTTTTAGTTGAGATCTTTGTAGCTTTTTGATATGGGCATTTAGTGATATAAATTTTCCTTTTAACACTGCTTTAGCTACATTTCGGAGATTCTGATACATTGTCTCTTTGTTCTCATTAGTTTCAAATGAGCTTACATGGAGATGAAAATAGCGAGCACATTGAAGCTCTCGAAGAAATTGTTGGCAGCTCATTCCCGGTTTCTTTGTGAGTTTAAAGGCGCCTCAGTGAGGAGCACAGGATGCTCCTCTGAGAAAGTCTGCAGCTGGTCCTTAGAATAGACATATTGCCAGATGTGTTCCATGTTGTTCCAGTCCTCAACAATGCCATGCTCCATGAGATAGCAGATCGAGAGCAGCCCTTGGTGCTCCTTGGCTTTGGAGCCAATGAAGATGTCACCTTCAAGGGCTCCTGCCATGACACGAATGTGCATGGGTCGGCCCACATAGTTTGGAAAGCAGTATTTGGGGATCTGATCACCAGCAAAACCAGCTTTAATCACACCAGATCCATTGTGGATCATGACAGGCCAGTTGATGATCACATCGTAGGACTCCATGGCAGAGGAATCTCTCCTTCTGGGGAAGGAACTACCAGTCAGGTTTGCTGCTAGTGTCATTTGTGAATTTCTTAATCTTGAGTTATAATTTGATTGCATTTTGGTCTGTTTGTTATAATTTAAGTTCTTTTTCATTTGCTGAGGAATATTTTATTTCCGATTATGTGGTCAATTTTAGAGTAAGTGCCATGTGGTGACGAGTAGAATGCATATTTTGTTGTTTTTGGGTGGAGAGTTCTGTAGATATCTATCAGGTCCACATGATCCAGAGCTGAGTTCAGGTCCTGAATATCTTTCTCAATTTTCTGTGTTGATGACTTGCCTAATGTTGTCAGTGGGGTGTTAAAGTCTCCCACTACTATTGTATGGGAGTCCAAGTCACTTTGAAAATCTTAAGAACTTGATGTATGAATCTGGGTTGCTGAGACCAGCTCAGTCACGGAGACCCTAACCTAGCAGCGCTAGCAGAATTAAAGACACGCACACAGAAATAGTGTGGAGTGGGAAATCAGGGGTCTCACAGTCTTCAGAGCTGAGAGCCTCGAACAGAGATTTACCCACGTATTTATTGACAGCAAGCCAGTGATAAACATTGTTTCTATAGGTTATAGGTTTACTAAAAGTATTCCTTACAGGAAATAAAGGGATGGGCCGAAATAAAGGGGTGGGTCTGGCTAGTTATCTGCAGCAGGAACATGTCCGTAAGGCACAGATTGCTCATGCTATTGTTTGTGGTTCAGGACTGCCTTTAAGCAGTTTTCCGCCCTGGGTGGGCCAGGTCTTCCTTGCCCTCATTCCAGTAAACCCACAGCCTTCACTGTGGGCGTCATGGCCATCACGAACATGTCACAGTGCTGCAGAGATTCTGTTTATGGCCAGTTTTGGGGCCAGTTTATGGCCAGATTTGGGGGTCTCTTCCCAACATGGGTGATCTTTTATTGGGTGCATATATATTTAGGATAGTTAGCTCTTCTTGTTGAATTGAACACTTTACCATTGTGTAATACCCTTCTTTGTCTTTTTTTTAATCTTTGTTTGTTTAAAGTCTGTTTTGTCAGAAGCTAGAATTGCAGCTCCTGCTTTTTTCTGTTTTCCATTTGCTTGGTAAATTTTCCTCCATCCCTTTATTTTGAACCTATGTGTGTCTTTGCACATGAGATGGGTCTCTTGAAGACAGCATACCAGTGGATCTTGGCTCTTTATCCAGCTTGCCATTCTGTGTCTTTTTAATTGGGGAATTTAACCCACTTACATTTAAGGTTAGTATTGTTTTGTGTGAATTTGATCCTATCATCATTATGTTAGCTGGTTATTTTGCAGATTTGTTTATGTGGTTGCTTCATAGTATCACTGGTTTGTGTACTTCAGTGTGTTTTTATAGTGGGTGGTATCAATTTCTCCTTTCCATATTTAGCCTTTCCTTCAGGAGCTCTTGCAAGGCAGGCCTGGTGGTGACAAATTCCCTACGCACATTTGCTTGGTCTGAAAAGGATCTTATTTCTCCTTCGTGTATGAAGCCTAGTTTGGCCGGATATGAAATTCTGGGTTGGAAATTTCTTTTCTTTAAGAATGATGAATATTGGTCCCTGATCTCTGCTGGCTTGTAGGGTTTGGGTTTCCGCTGAGAGGTGTGCTGTTAGTCTGATGAGCTTCCCTTTGTAGGTGACCTGGCCTTTCTCTCTGACTGCCTTTAAATTTTTTTTTTTTTCATTTTGACCTTGGAGAATCTGATGATTATGTGTGTTGGGGTTGATCTTCTCATGGAGTGCCTTACTGGGGTTCACTGGATTTCCTGAATTTGAGTGTTGGTTTGTCTTGCTAGGTTGGGAGAGTTATGTTTTTCAACTTGGTTCCATTCTTCCTGTCATTTTTAGATACCCCAATCAGTCATAGGTTTGGTCTCTATACATAATCCCATTCATCCTTTTTTCCCTATTCTTGTCTGCCTGTCTTAATTCAGAAAGATAATCTTCAAGTTCTGAGATTCTTTCCTCTGCCTTGTCTATTCTGCTGTTGATACTTGTGATTGCATTATAAAGTTCTTGTGTTTTTCATCTCCATCAGGTCAGTTATGTTCCTCTCTTAATTGGCTGTTCTGGCTATCAGCTCCTGTATTGTTTTATCATGATTCTTAGCTTCTTTGCAGTGGGTTTCAACATGCTCCTTTAGCTCAATGGAGTTTTTTGTTATCCACTTTCTGAAGCCTCCTTCTGTAAGTTCAGCCATCGCAGCCTCAACACACTTCTGTGCCCTTGCTGGAGTGGGGTTGTGGTCATTTGGAGCAGAAGAGGCACTCTGGCTTTTTGAGTTTTCAGCATTTTGTGTTGATTCTTTCTCATCTTTATGGGCTTATTTGCCTTTGATCTTTGAGGTTGCTGACCTTTAAATAGGATTTTTGTTCAGTTTTTATTGTTGATGTTGTTGTTTTCTGTTTGTTTGTTTTTCCTTTAACAGTCAGGACACTCTACTGTAGCACTGCTGTGGTTTGCTGTAATCCAGACCCTAATTGCCTCGGTTTTTCCCATACCTGGAAGTATCACCAGTGAAGGCTGCAAAACAGCAAATCTGGCAGCCAGCTCCTTCCTCTGGAAGCTCTGTCCCAGGAGAGTACTGACTTGTTGCCAGCCCAAATACACTTTGTAGGAGGTGGCTGGAATCCCCTTTTGGGAGGTCTCACCTAGTCAGGTGGAATGGGATTACAGACCCACTTAAAGAAGCAGTCTGGCTGCTTTTTGGTAGAGCACATGTGATGCGTTAGGGGGGACTTTTTCTTGTCCAGACCATTTGTATTCTCCAAAGCCAGCAGGCTAGAATGGCTAAGTCTACTGAACCACAGAGATGGCAGCCACCCCTGCCCCCGGTAACTCGGAACTGCCTCAGACAGATTCCAGACTGCTTTGGTTGGCTGGCTGGAATTCCAAGCCAGTGGGTCTTAACTTGTGAGTTGCCATGGAAGTGGGGGCCATGGAAGTGGGGCCCATGGAACAATGCTGCTTGGCTCCCTAGATTCAGCTCCCTTTCTGGGGATATATACAGATGGATATCCTCCCTTGCTGGGGATCCTGGGGCCAGAATATGTAAAATTCCTGGGTCACTGTGTGTGCGTGAGCAGCGGCTCTGTCAAGATACCACACAGTTCTGTGTATTGGACCCAAGGCCCTGGTGGCATGAACTCAGGAGATCTCCTGATCTGTGGGTTGCAGAGATCCGTGGGAGAAGCATGGTTTTCTGGGCAGCGTTGCACAGTCACTCACTGCTTCCCTTGGTTGGGGATGGGGGTTCCTTTGGCACCATGCCACTCCCAGGTTGGCTGTTGTTCCCCTTCTTCCCTGGCTTTTCTGCATTCTCATGGGTCAAGTTGTTTGCCCTGTCAGTCCCAATGTGTGAACCTGGATATTTCAGTTGAAGGTGCTGAATTCACTTGCCTCTCTTCATTCCTCTCAGTGAGTGCCACAGACCACAGCTGCTTCTAATCGGCCATCTTGGATCAACGTTGTTATTCCCTTTTTCATGCTTATTTCATTTCACTCACATCTATAAGCAAAAAAAAAAAAAAAAAAAAAAAGACTCTAATGGCATGAAAAGATGACTTTTGTAGGTTATTGTTTGGTAAAGCATTTGATTTTAAAAAAAATATCATGAGCTATAGCTCATAGCTCATATTTGGTCATTTTTTGTACTTTTCATTTGGGTATCTAAGACTTAATGCTGAATTGAAGCATCTGTAGGATAAATAAAACTCTGGACCTGTCTGGACAAGCCAAGCTCAAAGCAGGCATGTGCTGTAGTGGCCTCACATAGGCCAACTGTGGAATCCTAAACTGCCTTCATATTGTTGCTGTACCATTGAGCAGCTATGTGGACTTGGACACTTTTTAGAACTTCACTTTCTTTAAGTGGAGTGAGGGTTGTTATGAGGCTTAAATGAGGTAATGCTTGTAAACTGCTTAACATGGTTGGCACACAATAAACTTTAGTTTTGTCTCTGAGGCTTATGGAGGGTCCTAGGTTTATGGAGTTGTAGAGTTGGAGAAGCATTTTAAAGTCCAACATTCGTCCTTATTTTAGAGAGAGGAAACTGATGCCCAGAGACACTGAAGGTTTCTGAAGCTTGGTTATCATGTCTATGTGTGTTACAGTTGGCTATGAGGATCATCTGAGTTAATAGGTGGAAAAGCGTTTATATGTCAGTTTTTTAGCATTGTTCATACAGTGGCTAATTGCCTTGCCTGCTCAATGACTGAATGATTTTATAAAGTAGCTTTCTGGTTCTGACAATAGAAAAATAAATATATTTTCTTTTTTTTTTAAATTTAGATGTATCCAGTTAAAGCAGGCAATAGATGAAAATAAAAATGCTCTTCAAAAATTAAGCAAAGTAAGTATTGAGGTTAATCATATTATTAAAACATCTCTTCTTATACAAGTATTTTTATTCAGTGGGAGTTAATTCAAGCCGGTAAGTTCCTGGGTTTACATTAGCAATGTAGTCTAACTGCAGCCAGTGCTGGCTTGCCAAACAGGGTTGCTAAGTCTGTGCTTGGGAGCAAAGCAAAATTCAAGGCTCCAACTACCAAAAAATATTCAGCTTTGATGAACTCACCTGCTATTAAGGATTCAGACAATCCTGGAAGGAGCTATTTTTATTTTTGCATTTTGTGAGTTCTTTGTTTTACAGTTTAGAATTGTTTTTATTTTAATTTCTTCATGGGGAAATAATGCATAGTCTGGCCCTGAGGGTAAGTGGTAAAGAAGCTTCTTGTATCAAATGGCAACTCTGATATCAATGTCTCTGCAAAAATAGGAGGAACAGGAATTTAACCTTGACAATCCCTTCAGGAATTTTTTTTTTTTTTTTTTTTTGCATGAGCCTTGGCTACCCCTAGATGTCCAGGTCCAGAGACTAGTGGAGCCTTTAAAGTGGAAGGCACCTGAAAGTCAGCTCTCCAGCTGTATATTACTCCCCTTTATTGCATCTGAGATATGTGGTCACTGAAGAGCTCATCCAAATTTCTCTAGTGGCACAAAACTTTTCAACTTAGGCTGTTTGAAAACCTAATTATTCCTGTTTTACAGGTGAGGAAATTGAAGCTCTCAGTGGTGAAGCAGCCATGCCTCTTCTGTCAATAAGTGGCAGAACTTGGGATTGGTGCCGTCTTATTGACCCTAAAGCCAATCTTCTGTCAGAACATATCTCTGACTGACTATGGAAGGTCTATAGTACTTAGCAAGAAAATAAAACAAAAACCTAAAACAAGTGGTATAATTTTATTTTTTCATTTGGTTTGCATTCCAACACAATCGCCTGTTTCTTTTAAATCTAATTTATTTCTCTTAAGATAGGTGTAATGTCACACTGATATTTACTTGTTTTTATAGCACTTATTGGAATTTTTTGTTGTTCTTTTGAAATTAGTAAATTGCAGTTAATTTTTCAGTGAAACTGACCTATATTCTCTCATAGGCTGATGAATCTGCACCTGTTGCAAACTATAACCAGAGAAAAGAAGAGGAGCATACTCTTTTGGACAAGCTTACCCAACAACTGCAGGGCCTTGCTGTGACAATAAGTAGAAAAAATATAACTGAGTATGCTTCCTTTCTATCTTTCTTTTTTCTTTTTTAAAGATATGTCACCAATAGCTTTAATGTTTAACTCAAAGACATATAACAGTAGAGATGTAAACATATGACACTAACAATAGAATCAGTCAGCATTTATTTATTGTCTGTAATAGAAGGTGTTAGATCCCATGAGAGACAGAAAGAAGTGTAAGTCATAGTCTCTGCCCTCAGGCAATTTATAATTTAGTTGAGGAAACAAAACAGAGATCTGAAAAACTAAATGAACAAATGTTAGAAAATAAAGATGATATATTTAATGTCAATGTTGATGTGTAAAAGGGAAATGATTTGGAAAGTCTACTTGCATCGTTCTCCCTTTCATAAACATTCTTTAAAAATTTGAAGCAAAGACTGAGTGTGGTGGCTCATACCTGTAATCCCAGCATTTTGGAAGGCTGAGGCAGGAGGATCACTTGAGGCCAGGACTTCAAGACCAGCCTGGACAATATAGTGGACCCCATCTCTACAAAAAAACCCAAATTAGTCATGCTTGGTGGCACGTACCTATAGTCCCAGCTACTTGGAAGGCTGAGGCAAGGAGGAGTGCTTGAGCCCAGAAGTTCCAGGCTACAGTGAGCTATGATCACTTCAGTGCACTCCAGCCTGGGCAATGGAGTAAGACACTGTCTCTATTTAAAAAAAAAAAAAAAAAAATTGAAGCAGGGACATGCATTGTTTTTCTGCCAGAGTGTATGTTAATAATAGCTTCTAAAAGTTGTAAAGAAGACTTACATATACAAGTTGAGTATTCCTTATCTGAAATGCTTGGTATCAGAAGTATCTTTAATTTTGGATTGTTTTGGATTTTGGAATACTTGCATGGTACTTATTGGTTGAGCATCCCTAATCTGGAAATCTACATTTTGAAAGGCTCCAATCAGCATTTCCTTTGAGTGTTATTTTGACGCTCCAAAAGTTTCAGATTTGGGAGTCTTTTGGATTTTCAGATTAGGGATACCAACCTGTATGAACAAATTCAATTTGTGGGAAGCAAAAGAAAAAAACCAGTTAATCAGACTCTTTCAGTGTTGTTCTCCAACCTTTATACTGTACCTGGGGAAAAAATGCTAAAGGTGGTAGATGCGAGGATCTAGAATTTCCAACGATTCTTAGTACTGAGAATGGCAGAGTAGTTGGTATTGGACTTACCTTCCCACCATAAATGACTATAAAGTCTGGACAAAATATACAAAGTATTCGTTTGAAGCCATTGAGCATCTACCAAGCAGGGTTGATATTCTTGATATACGGAGACACATGAAGCGAATCCTACATTCACCTAGACTTTTTCCCTGGGAATAATTTATGGGCTGTGGTGGAGGAAGGTAGATTCCAAGCAGGGAATAGTAGTCTTACTCGACTGAGGAGACAGAGATCACACTTTGGAGCTGCCCAGTTCACTGGGAGTTGTGGAGCAAGGTGCCATAGAGAGGAGGGAACTGCAGAGAAACAACTCCAGCAATCTGAAAGGTCTCCTGGGCTGTCTAGGGGCATGATGCCTGCGAGGCCTGGCAGAAAGTACCTGCTGGGAGACTGAGAGTTTAATGGATTCTGAAAATCATATGGTCCTGGAAAAACACTGGAGTTTGTACATAGCTCTAGTAAAGAGACTTGGGAAATGCTTCAGGCATTTGATAGAGATCACAGAAGACCCAGGCCTTAGGAGTAAAGAAAACACCCTGAGAGTAACAACCATGATCTAGGAATAAAGACAAAGCTGAAGTAGGTCTTCTGTAAAGGAGCCTAAAAGCAGACCTTATCAGAAACAAGATAATTTAACTGTGTAACATTAAATGAATTTAAAATTTCTTAGGGGAATCTAACATAATCCAAAGTCTGTAAGTGTGTCTTGTAATGTGTCCATCACAGTAACCAGTAATAAAAAAAATTAGAAATGCAAAAAGGCAGGGGAAAATACATGATCAATAAGTGACAAGTGATAAGATGGTCAATAAAAACAGACCCAGATATGATCCAGATACAGAGTTAGTTGACAAGGACTTCTAAATAATATGATTAATGCGGTAAAGAAAATAGAAGAAAAGATGAATGATATGGGAAATGGGTGTATTTTAAGAGAATTCAAGTATAGAAAAATCAAATGAACATTCTATAACTAAAAAATACAATTGATAAACTAATGGCTGAGAACTTCCAAAATCTGACTCAATGTATAGACTCAAAAATCTGAGAAATGTATTAAAATCAAGAGAATAAATAATCAGTAGCTCAGAGATGTGAGAATTAGCAAATAAGAACCACAAAACAACAATTTTTAATATGTTAAATAATTTATAGGAAAAGATAGATAAGATGAATAGAGTGGAATCTTAAGCAGATGAACGGAAACTAATCAAGACCAAAATGAAAATTCTGGAGCTAAAAAAATGCAATATATGAAATAAATTTGCTGGGTGGTTTAACAGAAGATTGGATACAACAGAAGAAGGAAGGGATCAGTGAACCCGAAGACAGCTTAAAACTTTTTCAAACTGATACGTAAAAATAAAAAAATGCAAAGGACAAAACAGAATGTAAGAGAGAGGTGGGACACTGTTAAAAGTTATAACAGATTTGTAATTGAAGTCTCAGAAGAAGAGAGAGAATGAAGCACAAGAAATATTTAAAGAGATAGTGACTGAAAACATTTTAAAATTATGATCTAAGAGAGATATCAATCCACTGATCCAAGAATCTCAGGGAACCCCAAACAGAATCAATATAAAGAAACCCACGCACAGGTACCTCATAGCCAGACTACTGAAAAACCAAAGATAAATAGAATATCTTAAAACCTGCCAAGGGAAAAAAGGAAACATTTAGAGACAAATGACAGAATCAGAGCTGACATCTTATGAGAAAAAATACAGGTCAGAAAACAATGCAGTAACATCTTGAAAACATTGAAAGAAGAAACTATCAACTCAGAATTCTGTATCCAGCAAAAGTATAAAAAATTAAAGTGAAATAAAGATATTTTCAGGCAAACAAAACCTGAGAAAATTTGTCAACTGATCTGAAGTATAAGAAATGTTAAAGGAAGTTCTTCCAGCTAGCAAACAATGATCCCATATGGAAATTTGGATCTTCAAAAAGGATTGAAGAAGATGGGTATATAGGTACATATAAAAGCCTGTTTTTTTCGTTTCTACATGCCTTTAAAAGACACTCGATTGTGTAAAGCAAAAGATATATTTGGGGATTTAAGATATCCAGTCGATTCTCATTATTTGCAATAGCTATGTTGTGTAAAGTTGCCATGAACACTTGATTAGTAAATACTAAACCATTACTCCTGGGGAAATACAGACTTAAGACTCCTGTGAGCCTCTGGTCACAATGTTTTTGTCAACTGAGTAACATACAACCTTGTGTTACTATTTAAAGACATCTTATTTCGTATATTTTATTGATTCATTAACATTGAATTCACACCAACGGCACTGCACTCATGCATGAACAAGTCTTACCTAACACACTTATTTTCTCCAGAAGGTACATTATAGCCTTCTTGTGCTTAGGAATACCACACGGCTCTTCAGCACTATGTGTCGGAGCCATTTTAAACAACAAAATCACACACAATAAATAAACAAACAAAACCACCACAAAAGTGCAAAACGTGTGGCACTACATAGACTGTAAAAAAGGCCACTTTCCTGTATGAGAGCTGAAAAAAAAAAAGGCAGGTGTCACCATGTTCGACTTCAGTTGGGAATGTGTATGCCAGACAACTCAGTTTTTTTGCTGCTTTGTGTATGTCCACAAATGACCACAAAAGCACTGTGAGTGTTAATTGGGAGTTTACAAATAAAGTTTAGTGAGCCAATGAATTCACAAATACAGAATCTGCATGTTGCAAGGACTGACTATATGTAGAAGGAAAATGTGACAGTAGCACAGCATAGCACAAAGGCTGGCAGGTCAGTGGAATTATATTATTTATCTTAAAGTTGTTTTATCTTTGGTGAAATGTGATATTTCAATTAGACTGATAAGTTAGGGATGCATATTGTAATACCTAAAATAATCAGTAACAAAATAATACAAAGAAGAGTGTAGTTAGTAAAACAACACAATAAAATGGAATACTAAAAGTGATTTGATTAACCCAAAAAAGGCAAGAAAGGAGAAATAAAAAAAACAGATGAGACAAATAGAAACCAAATACTAACGTGGTTTCAATGCAGCCATTTGGATAGTTACATTAAATATAAATGGAGTAACACTCCAGTTACAACAAAGATTGTCAGACTGAATTTTTTTTTTAACCTATATAACATACTAGTTAGAAGAGATACACTTTAGTATACCATTATAGAGAGATTGAAAGTAAAGAACTGGAAAGAGATATTCCATGTTCTATAACAAAGATATTCTTTGTTCTATAACCAAAACAAAGGTGATATGGTTACAGTAATACAGATATTTAAGGCTAAAAGGAATTTGCTGTTTAAGAAAGGACATTTCATGATGACAAAAGAAAGGGTCGATTCAGTAGGAAAAAAAATCTTCCTAAATGTGTGTGCGTTTAGTAACATGGGTTCAAATGTATAAAGCAAAAGTTGCCAGAACTAAACAGAGCTAGATAATTCACAATCCTTAACCACCTTGATCTTACATGTATAGTGAAGCCTTTCTTAATGATAGGGATATGTTCTGAGAAATGAGTCATTAAGTGATTTCATCATTGTACAGACACCATAGAATGTACTTGCACAAACCTAGAAGGTATAGGTTACCATTCACTTGGGTTATATAGTATAACCTGTTGCTCCTAGGCTGCAAACCTGTACAGCATGTTACTGTGCTGAATACTGGAGGCAATTAAATTGTAACACAATGCTGTAAGTATCTGTGTATCTAAACATATCCAAAAATAGGAAATGTATGGTAAAAATATGGTATTAGATTTATGGGACCATCATTGTATATGTGGCCCATTGTTGACTGAAACATTGTTGTGCAGCGCATGACTATATATATGTAGAACACAGCACCCAGGTAGGTATTATGTAAATACATACTCTTTTCAGTGCATCTGTAACATTAACCAAAATGAACCATATTGGACCATAAAGTAATTGTCAGCAAATTTCAAAAGTTTGAAATTATGTAATGTGTATATATATGTATATTTTGGTTTTTTTTTCCTTTGATGACTTGGAATGACATTAAAACCCAATGACAGAAAAATAATTCGAAATGACTGCATGTGGCCGGGCGCAGTGGCTTATGCCTGTAATCCCAGCACTTCGGGAGGCCAAGGCAGGCGGATCGTGAGGTCAACAGATTGAGACCATCTGGCCAACATGGTGAAACCCCGTCTCTTCTAAAAGTACAAAAATGAGCTGGGCGTGGTGGCGCACACCTGTAGTCCCAGCTATTCGGGAGGCTGAGGCAGCCTCGGGAGGCAGAGATTGCAGTGAGCCGAGATTGCAGCACTGCACTCCAGCCTGACGACAGAACAAGACGCTATCTCAAAAAAAAAAGAAAAATTACTACATGTTTGCAGATTGTCACATACTTCCATATAAACCGTGATTCAAAGAAAATATAAGAGTGGCAATTAGAAAATATTTGGAATGATAATAAAATCACTGTGGGTTGCAAGCAGCGTAGTGCTTAGAGGGAAAATTTCTATCTTTTGTTTGTTTGTTTTGGAGACAGGGTCTCTGTTACCCAGACTGGAGTATAGTGGTGCAATCTCGGCTCACTGCAACATCCACCTCCCAGGCTCTAGTGATCCTCTCCACCTCCGCCTCCCTGAGTAGCTGAGACTACAGGTGTGTGCCACCATGCTTGGCTAATTTTTTAAATTTTTTGTAGAGGCAAGGTCTCACTATATTGCTTAGGCTGGTCTTGAACTCATGGGCTTGTGCAATACTCCCACCTCATCCTCCCAAAGTTCTGGGATTACAGGTGTGAGCCACCGCACCTGGCCAGAAATTTATATCTTTAAATGTATAGTTTGAAAAAAAAGTTGAAAATCAATTACTAAAACATCCAACTTTAGAAGCCAGAAAAAGGACAACAAACCCAAGGAAAGCAGAAGGATGGAAATAATAAAAATAAAAGCAGAAAACAGTGAACAATAAACAGACCTACAGTAGGCAATATCAACAAAGCCAAACTGGTTCTTGGAAGATTAATTAAATAGATAAACTGCTGGCATTACTGATCAAGAAAAGAGAAAGAGAAAAAAACAGAAATTAATACAGATTCTACAAGCATTAAAAAGGTACTATGAAGGTACTATGAACAACTTATGTGAATAAGTTTTAAATTTAGATAAAATCAGTTTCTTTAAAAAGAAAATGTAATAAAATTGACACAAGATGAATAGACAATCTTAACAGTTCTACTAAAATATCTACTAAAGAAGTTGAATCTATGATTAAAAGCCTTTCCACAGATTAAACTCTCAGGTAGCTTTACTGGTGAATTTATCATAAACATTTAAGAAAGAAATAGTACCAATATTACAAAATCGTTCTAGAGAACAGACAAAGAAGAAACACTTTCAAATCATTTTATAAGCTTTCAATAGCACAGATATCAAAACCTGACAAGAACACTAGAAGAAAATTACAAGGCCCTCATGAACAGATGCACAAACTCAGTATAAAATGTTAGCAAGTAAAATCTAGAGGCATTTCAAAAGGGTAATACATCATGACCAAGTGGAACTTGTTCTAGAATGTAAGGTTGACTTAACTTTAAAAAATCAATCATTGAAATGCACTACATTAATGAAGGAGAAAAAGCGTATCAAGTTCACATTATTTTTAGCAACATTTTAGAATAATTGACCCATATAAAATATGTACAAAATAACTCCTAAAGAAGGAAAGACACACATTGAAAATCAATATGACATTTTATGGATTTTTTTATTCTTGTGGTATAAAAATGGTTGTTACATCCCTGTTTATGTTTCAGATCACTGTGGTATAAGAGTGTCCTACCATTATTTTAAACAAAGTTAAGCTAATACTCCTTTTTATTCCAGAGCAAATCTTATGTTTGACTAGTTTTATAGTTAATGATGTTCATTTGCATTAGTCTAAGTATTGTTTTCCCATTTTAAAGACAAGCTTCTCTGATGTAAGCTTCAGGAGGGCAAAGATCTTGGATTTGTTCATTGTTATAGCCCAAGCTCATAGTGTCTGTCACACAGTAGGTGCCCCCCAAAATTTAAACTTTGCTGAACGTTGAGTGAATAAATAAAAGAAAGATTTAGTGACATGCCCAAGCTAATGTTATTTTGGCATTTCTCTCTTCCTCACCCTCCTATTCACCTCCTTTCTCTTCATCCCTATGTTGTTTTCTTAGTTCATAGTGTTGTCACTTCTCACTTTCAACAACCACCCTCACCTTTAGCCCTTCTTCTAATCTGTTCCCCACATTGTAGCTTTGTCTCCTTTCTAAAGTGGGAATCATATCATGTCCTTCCCCTACTCATTTTTAGGGACGACTTTAAAGGTAAAGCTCACCTGGGCTACATTCTGCATACTTCTTTTCAGCCTCAACTCACTCATTTTCCTCAAGCCTTGCCCTGCCATTCATGAGCTACTTGACTTTTCCTAATCTCAAATCTCCTTTCTGCTCTCCCTGCCCTTCCTTTCTACTCCCATTTTACCTGATTAATTCCATATCATTTCCCAAGACCTAATTAAAGCCTTTTATGATTCCCATTCATGCAGCCTGGGTTAGGTGTCCCTCTTGTGTGACTGATTTCTTAGTATCCTGTGTATACCTCTACTCTAGTACCTATTGCACTATTTTATAATTCTCCATTTTCTAGATTGTCTCATTGCAAGCTCCTTGAGGATGGAGAATCATGTCTGGTTTACCTTTGTGTCCACTGTGTGTCTCTCTGACACGGAAATTGACCTACAGCATCAGTGTCATTGTCATAACTGACTTTTATGGAAAGCTTGCTATGGGCAAGCACTGTTCTAAACACTTTGCAAGTAGTAACTCATCTTAATCCTCATGACAACCTTAGGAGGCAGGTTCTATTATTATCTCCACTTTACCAATGAGAAATGAAGAGCTTAAAAGAAGCCTACTCAAGGTCATCCAGCAAAGAGGGAATAGAGCCAGAATTTAAATTTAGCAGAGCCTGTGCTCTAAGTACTTCATAATAATGCTTGAACAGCATTTGCTTAATGGACGAATCCAAGACTTGAATTCGAGTCTCCTGGCCTCAAGTCCAGTAATGCCCTGCCATCTCACATACCTGACTCAGCTCCCTCTCTGCCTCAGTCTCTCCAGGCACACCTTCTTAGCTAGCTGGTAGAAACTGTTCATTGTATTTTCCCTTATTTCTTTTATTTGCCAGCTTCAAATATGGGATATTCATGTACATTTAGAATTAATGCTCATAGCTGGTCTGTTCTTATATATTATTTCAAGAAGTCCTACTCAGAAACACTTTTTGTAGAGTTGGGGCACCTACTGAACAAGAGGAAGAAAGTGAAAGTGAAGAAAGTGAAGACAGTGGTGAGGAGGAAGAAGATACAGAGGAGGAAGAGGAAGAGAAAGAGGAAAATGAATATCACAAACCATCAACCGGTGAAGAATACATCGCTGTTGGAGATTTCACTGCTCAGCAAGCTGGAGATCTTACATTTAAGGTAGGTAGAATAAGACTGAAACCTAACCTAAGGATCAATGTCCATACCGAACAGAATAAGAAAACTCTGCCTGTACACCTGTATTACAGATTCTTAAAGTGAAGTTTTTTAATGTTCTATTTAAATAAGTTATAATTATGATTTACAAGCAGTAGTAATATGAGATTGTGTTACTAAAGTTACCTCCTCTAAATAGGTTTTTGAAAATGGCTTTAATGTTGAGAATTCCTAACTTAGGCGTAAAATTTTATAATTTGTTGTTGAATGTCACATGTATAAATTCATTCAAGTGAGTTAGGCAATGTCCATAGGTGGAGGTAGAAGGGAGCACTTCCTGCCGTTTTGTAGCAGTCTTTCCTGTTAGCTTAGATGTGAGAGGGGCTTGCGTCCATACTTTCTTGGCCTGGGCATAAACAAGTGGCAGGTGGGACAGAACAATAAAGTTGTGATTTTTGAAGTTGTGATTTTGAGCCTGTGTTTTTTGCTAGAGAAATGAGTCAAAGAAATTTAAGTGAATATATGAATTTTGGTTCTTATATTAAACTTCAAAGTTTAGTAACTGATTAATAATAAAATACGTAAGAATATTATGCAAATAATTATATGGTTTAATTTATTGATTTTTTTTTCAAATTCTTCTGGAAAATGGCATCAATGTTAGACAATAATGTGTATTTTAAGAAAGTGTTTGCTTTTGTAGTGTCCTCAGGGGTGGAAATGCTTTTGTCTTCAAAGATACTTTATTTTTATAAATGAGCGAGTGTTATTCAAAACATATCTGGTGAATTAAGTGGGTAATTGCATTCAGTAAAGACTATCTTTGCTCAAGTATAGGGTTTAACTTTAATGGAATTGAGTTTCTTTGGGAATGTATGTGCTGCTTCTGAAAGACACTTTTCCAGAGATATTACAACATTAAAACATATTTTACACAGTAATTGAACTTTTGGAGTAAGTTTGGGACCTTAAAAATGATTGTGAAAAATGGTTCCCATTTGCATAAATGGTTCAAGTGTATGATAGGTAACCAAAAGGAATGATCCATTAAATGATGTCACATTTATGGTTTTAGGTGAGTTAGGCAGAATACATAGGGGTTGGGTGATAGGGAAGCTTTTGATAAATATTGGATTAAAAAAAGTTGCCTTTTTTCAGCACTTATTTTGAATCATTGGTAATGATATAGACTCATGATTATTGAATTTTATTTAAAATGTTTTGTTTTGCTTTAAGAAAGGGGAAATTCTCCTTGTAATTGAAAAAAAACCTGATGGTTGGTGGATAGCTAAGGATGCCAAAGGAAATGAAGGTCTCGTTCCCAGAACCTACCTAGAGGTTAGTCTTGGTTTATGCTTTCCTTTTCTAAGACTTTTTTTTTTCACTTTTAATAAAACATTTAGCTGTGTTCTTTTGTCAGTTGACTAGTGAATGACTTGAGATATAGAATTTGCTTTAATTTTGGAGGGACAGGACCTGGGGAAAACATCGTGTGTTAATGGTCCTGGGGACCTGTGAAGTGCTCTTAGGCATTTGAGCCCTGGAGCGTGATCTCACAGTGAGGGGATGCTTTGTGGATTAATGCTGATCATAACAAATACTAGGTCTCTATTGTTTATTGTGAAACATAACCACAGTTAACTTTGTGTTAACTTCCACAAATACATGATCCCCTTACTAAAATGTGAACATACTATACATGTGTGTTCCTAGCTTATATTTTCTTGTTTCATAAAATAACATGGTCATTTTCTGTGCCAAGATATGTAGATTTCTGTCTGGATCAGCACCGTCCAATAAACCTATGATGCAAACCACACATGTAATTTAAATTTTTCAGTAGCCATATTGAGATATCTTTTTGCTGACACCACTTCTTAAACCAAGTATGTGGTTTTTCTCTGACACCATATGTGTTACTACATCAGTTCTTCTACACCAACCAGTGTCAGCAATTCAATTCCATTCTGATGCTAATGCCTGGAGCTAGCACAGACCCCCACAGGTTAAAGGCTCAGTCTCACAAGACTGCTGCCCACTTCCGTTGCCAGTCACAAGTCCCAGGAACCACCCATAGTTCTGACTGACTGGCTATACATTCACCAGTTCCAACACCCTCACCTGAGGGGTTCAGTAATTTACTAGAATAATTCACAGAACTCAGGAAAACGCTTTCCTTGCATTTACCAGTTTATTATAAAAGGATACAACTCAGGAACAGCCATAGAGTGAGGTATTGGTGGGGGGTGGCCGGCATGCCCTCTCTGGGCCTTCCACCTTCCCAGCACCTTGCTGTGTTCACCATCCTGGAAGCTCCTGGAACCCCATCATTTAGGGGTTTTTCTGGAGGTTTCATTAGTCGTATTAGCTAAATAATTAGCAATTGGTGATTAACTCAGTCTCCAGCTCCTCTCCCCTCTTCGAAGGTTGGAGGGTGGGGCTGAAAGTTCTAACCTTTAATACCTGGGTTGGTTTTACTGGTAACCTGTCCCCTTCCTGAAGCTGTTTAGGTGCCCACCTAGAGTTAACCTCATTAGCATAAACTCAGGAGTGACTGAAAGGGACTCCTGATGAATAAGAAAACATACTTCTATCATTCAGGAAATTCCAAAGATTTTGGGAGCTCTGTGCTGGGAACCAGTGACAAAGAACAAACATATATTTTTCATTACACACATTTTTAAAAAGTAAAAAGAAACAGGTAGAATTATTTTTAATAATATATTTTATATTATCCAGTATATCAAAAATACTATTTTGACATATAATCAATATTTTAAAATATGGAGTCATTTTGTTCTTTCAACATTAAGTTCAAAATCCAGTGTGTGTTTTACATTTACAGCACTTCTCAGTTTGGACTAATTTCAAGAGCTCACTAGCTACACGTGGCCAAAGGGCTATTGTATTACATAGGGCAGGTCTAGATCATCTTTTTCAACGGCAGCAAGTCTTCTAATCTCATTTAGATGGTCATTTAAGTTGTTTCCAACTTATAATCACTATCGATTACGTTGCAAAGAACATGGGATTAGCATCCGCTGCCAGTTACAGAAAGATCCCCCAAAAAAGTAGCTTAAATAAGGTAGAAGTGTATTTTTCTCAAGCGTAAAAGTGTGGAGAAAGGCAATCAAGAATTGGTTAAGATCCTATCCAGTATTTTATCCTGTTTCTGATGTGAGGCTGCTTTTCCTAGAGTTATCTCTTTAGTTTTAAGTCAGCTGCTGGATCTTTTAAGGATTCCAAGGAGCAAAAGAGGAAATAAGTCAAAAGACATAAGCTGCTGCCTTTTTAAAAAGGTTTCTTGGAAGTTACACAGAAAACTTTCAATTGTTGCTCATTGTCCAGCATTTAGTTCTCTGGCAATACTTAGCTGCAAGGAAGTCTTGGAAAATGTAGTCTTTTAACTGGATCATTGTTAAATCAGGGATTTTGTTTGAAAGAGGAGGTGGGGAATAGGTGGTAGCCAACCGGCAACTTGTGTTGTCATCAAGTCTGCGTGCATCTTTGCACACTTGCCCGATTATCCCACCTCTAACAATCAGAGAGTGCTGTTTCCTCACACATTTGCCAGTGATGGCTGTTATCAGTCTTTAAAATTTTTGCCAATATGACCAACAAAAAAAGTGTCATTAGTGGTTTTATGTGCATTTACTGTACTCCTAATGAGGTTAAGCATCATCTCATATGCTTTATGACCATTTGTATATCTTCTTTGCGAATGGCCCTTTCGGTTTTCTTTATTGATGCATAGTATTTTTGTATTTGTGTGAGTACTTTTTACTTCTATGGACTGGGTAATGATCAAGTCAGGGTATTTGAGATTTCCATCAACTTGAGTGCTTATCATTTTTATGTGTTGGTACCTTTTCAGTTCTTTTGGATATTTTTTTCTAAGGGATTTAAAAAACTCTTTCATTGATTTCTAAGAGCTTTTATAATATTTTAATAATAAGGATATTAATCCTTAGATATTTGTGTGAGCTATTTTCTTTTTTTCCCCTCAGGATATGCTTAAGTTATGTGTTACATATTTTCTTTGTTGACTTTAGCTCATGTTTATTTCTTACATAGCTAAATCTGTCAGTGTTTCCACTTACGATTCTTGATTTTGGTATCACTATTGGAAAGGGCTTCCCCATCTCTAGATTGTTTTCTTCTAATGCTTTTATATTTCTTTTATTTTTATCTTTACTTCTTTTATTTTTTATTTGAGTAAATTCCATCTGGAATTTATTTTGATTAAACTCGCTGTCTATCTCAGCTGTTATTTTTTGAAATAGCGAAGTTATTAACCGTGTGTTGAAAATTTATTTCCCACTGAGTTTTATCATATATACTAAATTCCCGTCTATGCTCGAGGTTTTCTAAAAGTACTAACGCTTTTGGTTTTTCTTTTTAAACAGAAAAGCTTGTTTTCGTTTTTACTGGAGGTTTAGGTGGCAGTACTGGTATTTTTATTGGTTGTTTTTTGCATTAGTTAAAAAGCACTTCACATTTCAATGTCTTTTTAGCCTTATAGTGAAGAAGAAGAAGAAGGCCAAGAATCAATTGAAGAGGGCAGTGAAGAAGATGTAGAGGTGGTGGATGAAACAGCAGATGGAGCAGAAGTTAAGCAAAGGTACAAAAGTGGGAAAGGATATCAAAGTAGGTTTAGGAAACATTTTATTTGTTAATTTTTACTGTTATAAATAATTCAATACTTTCTTGAAATGGAGACAACTTGTACCTGGAGAACTTTCCATACTATTGTCTGCTTAAAGATCATTACTATTTTAATTTTGTAATTATTTTTAATACATTTAGTTCTACCTTTTTTTCATCTGGAAACTGTTAGGTTTTCAAAACATACTGATGGTTATAAACTGTGATTAAAGAAGTTCCCCAATTGAGTGAATAGGCATAACCTGACCTGACTCACTTTGCTATTTTGTCTCCCCAGAACTGATTCCCACTGGAGTGCTGTTCAAAAAGCAATCTCAGAGGTGGGTATCTTCTGTCTTATTAATGATGTCTTGTTTTGTTACCTAATAGCTCTGATGCGAAACAGGATGGAGACTGTGGAAGATAGCAATGGATCTGAAACGGGGTTCAGGACATGGAATGTACAGAGCAGAGGATGTATATTTCTTTCTGGTTTCTAAGCTTGTGCTCCAAATAACATTTCTTATTAGATTTTTTTGTATAAAAAGAATAGATAATCTTACTCATAGTGTCACTTGAGGGCTTGGAAACATTCTCATTGGTCCTGCTTCCCTATCATTTGAGTGGAAACAGATGTTAAATTTTAATTACGATTTGAAAAATCCTGAAAGGCTTTAAGAAAAAGTAAGAAATTGGCCAGGCATGGTGACTCACACTGGTAATCCCAACATTTTGGGAAGCTGAAGCCGGAGGATCACTTGAGGCCAGGAATTCAAGACCAGCTTGAGCAACATAATGAGACCCTATCCTACAAAAAAATAAGAAAAATTAGCCGGGTGTGGTGGCTTGTGCCTGTAGTCTTAGCTACTCGGGAGGCTGAGGCGGGAGGATTGCATGAGCTTGGGAAGTCAAGGCTATAGTGAGCTGTGATTGTGCCACTGCACTCCAGAGCATGAGTGACAGAGCAAGACCCTGTCTAAAAAAAAAAAAAAGTAATTAATTAAATTTTTTTAAAGGAAGAAATGATCTATAATTCTGTCATTAAAAAAAAAATTACAGGCCGGGCACAGAGGCTCATGCCTGTAATCCCAGCACTTTGGGAGGCCAAGGCAGGTGGATCACCTGGGGTCAAGAGTTCAATACCAACCTGGTCAACATGGGAAACCTTGCCTCGACTAAAAATACAAAAATTAGCTGGGCGTGGTAGCGCATGCCTGTAGTCCCAGCTCCTGGAGAGGCTGAGGCAGAATTGCTTGAACCTGGGAGACAGAGGTTGCAGTGAGCCGAGAATACGCCACTATACTCCAGCCTGGGCAACAGAGTGAGACTCCATCTCAAAAAAAAAAAAAAAAAAAAATTATATAGCCAAATGAAAATTCTCCTCCTCAAACTCATAAGTAGTCACCATTAACAATTTAGTAAGTATCCTTCCTGACCTTTTTCTTTACTTGTTACGTATAAGTACATGCTTGTATGTGTGAGGGTGTGTGTCTATGAGTTGTGTGTTTTGTATATATGAAAAGAATCCATTAATTCTTCAGCTCGTATGATTTGCCAATAGACATTAACTTACCTGTGAAATGGAAGCGCAGGGTGGAGCAGGACAGGAGCAGGGACGTTTTGATAAGGGTGTACTTGAAGCAGCCGCTCCGGAACACAGAGCTCTGCATGCTGGGCACCGTATGGGGCTTAGGTCCTTAGGAGAGGCCAGGGTGCTGTGATGGCATCCTCTCAGGAATTTGGAGCCAAGTTGTATTATTCTTCCACTAAAGTCCGTATGTTTATATTTTTCTTTTTTGGGTTATAGTTACTCTAGTGATAAAGAGAAAGTATTATAGAGATGCGGAAACATGACTGAAAACAAATCCATTTTGATGTTACTATCTTCAGCAGATAAACACTGTTGATGTGTTAACCACGATGGGAGCTATTCCTGCAGGGTTCAGGCCTTCCACACTCTCGCAGCTTCTGGAGGAAGGTAACGCGTGCCTATCAGCCACTGCACTCTTTCAGCAATGCAGTCAAGATCCACGTCTAATTTTTCTATCACAGGCAAAACACATTGTTGAAGAAGATGTTGAGTCTCACAGCTCTTTGATGCTCATCTTTTCCTCATCCTTCCCATGACAGTGAGGAAAGATCCCTGATCCTATCAGAGGCCAGCGTGTTTACCAGTGCTCTGGGTTCCAGCTGCTTTCTTTTTTTTAAAAAATGTGACTCCTTTAATTTTCAGTCCTTTCCTTTGTCTTTAGCTGACCCACCTTCCCCTCACTGGTTCATTCCCTTATCTGTGATATCAGCACACCTAATTCCTCCCACCTTTAAGGATCAGCCCCTTGAATCCTATCGAATTCTAGCCAAAACCTCCTTTTCTCTGATCTTCCAAGCAAGACTTTTCCAAAGAATTATCTCCATTTGGAATTTTCATTTTGCTTACTCATTCTTGGCTTTCCCTGTACTTGGCAACTTCTGTCTATAAGCTCATTTTAAAGAGGAATCATGCTGGGGGACAAGGAGTGTCCTGTATACCCTGTGTTGTTGAGCTGTCATGGAAGGGCTGCTTTGAAGTTGCGTCTGCTGGGAAGATTCTTCGCAGCACTCCCTAAATTCCCATCTTCTCATCCTTCAGGTCTCAGGGTAAATTCTGCCTTCCCAGAGATGCCTTCCTTGAGTAATGTGGGTTTCCCCTACTCCCATTCATGTGAACACCTTTATAGCTCTAAGTCCTCTAATAATTATTTTATTTATTTGCCTGTCTACTTATTTTCTAAAAAAAAAATGTTCTCCCATTCAACTGTAAACTATGGAGGGCAGGGGACATATCTCTGGTTTATCTTTGTATATCTAGAACCTGGTGTAGTATCTGGCAAGAGTAGAAACTCAAAAATTATTTCTTGAATGGATAAATGATGTTATTATAAGTATTATTCATGACTAAAGCATGGAAGAAGAGCATAAAATGCTTTTGTGTTAAGAAGTAAAACTAATGACTATGTATTTTTTCTAAAGTCTCCAAAAAGTGCTTATAGATTTCTGCATTTTACAGAAATATTTGAATAAATCATTGTCATCATGGGGCATATTATTGGCCTAAAAGTCTTTCTTAAAGGTACTTTTAAATGATCTTTTATGTGTTTGTATCTGTAAGTTTCATGCTGTTGTTTTTATGCATAAGTCTATATTGGTGCTCCTATTTTGGAAAGCAAGTTCTTAGTAAGCAGAGTGGCATTTTGGAAGTGCCTGTACTCTAGTTCATAGCATAACATTATGGATTTTTGATTTTGAGTTTTTCTTTGTAAGAAAATTAAGAAAAAATGATTTTTTCAGGGAATCAATTTCGAGCAAGTTACTTCCTACAACCAGAGCTCATGCCTTCACAACTGGCCTTCAGAGATCTGATGTGGGATGCTACAGAAGGCACTGTAAGTATAGTTACTATCAGTAAACTGTAACTCTTCCAGATTTTGTCATAGTTGCAAGTAGACAACATGTTAATTGACTAATGCATTATGAAAAACAAAAAAAAAATTGATTCTCTGATAATTTTGAAATAGTGATATTTTTATAACTAAGGCAGAATTTGGACTTGCTACCTTGACTTTATCTTGTTTCTCTTCTCCATTGCATTCTTCTCTCATTGTTAGAAAGGAAATAATACTAGATTTCTATCTTAATCACTCTTTGCCTCAATTTCTTCATCTGTAAAAATGGAGTAATAGTAATGCTTCCAACATAGAGTTATTTTGAAAATTATGTGTGTGAAGGGTTTTGAATAATGCCTGGCATATGAAAAGAACTCAGTAGATGTTAGCCAGTATTATCATTTATAGTAGTAGCAGTAGTAGTAGTATTTTTGAGACCGGTCTCCCTCTGTCACCCAGGCTGGAGTGCAGTGGTGTGATCATGGCTCACTGTAACCTCAAACTCCTGGGCTCAAGCGACCCTCCCACTTCAGCCTCCTGAGTAGCTGGGGCCACCAGCCTACACACCATGCCCAGGTAATTTTTGTATTTTTGGTAAAGATGGGTTTTGCCTCGTTGCCAGGCTGGTCTCAAACTCCTGAGCTCAAGCAATCTGCCCTCTTCTCCCTCCCAAAGTGCTAGGATTACAGGTGTGAGCCACTAGTCCCAATCTAAGTTATGTAAATGAAAAGGCTTATGACTATAAAGCAGAATGTAAAGTTTAATTGAAGCTGTTCTTAAAAAATAAAAAATCAGAATACCAATTTATTTACTCATAATCTGAATTATACCTATGAAGTAGATCTGAATAAATATATCAAATAGTGCATTCTCTCTGTTAAAACACCTATTAAGAAACTAAGGAACAATGTAGATAATTGCTTGGAATAAAAAATAGTGGGATAATCTTAATACCAGGTGGCATTGGTTTTATGCTGTGTTAGCCTTCTGCACTTACCCACATTCTGTGGGAGTGAACCTGGGGACTGGAATACAGTGATTCTATAGTCAGATCATATACATTTTACCTGCTAATATTTATTGTTCCTTTCATCACAGTTTTTAAGTATTTAAGAAAAATGCAAATATTTCAAATGTAACTCTATGAAAAATTTACCTAAAATGACTGATTTTAGTTTTCAATGAACTTTTATTTAATTTTATTGAAACTTTTATTGTATATGTGTAAATTTTTTTCTTTTTTAAAAATTCTGTATACATTTTCGTAAGCTGAATTTACAAAAGACAGATTTGTGTTAGAAATCATAAAAATAAACTCTTTTATAACTAATTTTTCTTTTAGATTAGGTCAAGACCAAGTCGTATTTCATTGATTCTGACATTATGGAGCTGTAAAATGATTCCTCTTCCAGGAATGAGCATACAGGTTCTCAGCAGACATGTACGCCTCTGTCTATTTGATGGTAATAAGGTAAGCTTACTGAGAAGTAAATCAATTCATACTAGGATTATGGAGAAACATTTCCTTAGATTCTTTTCCATTCAACTCCTCCCCAGTTCCTAAGAGAGTATTTTTTACCTAGTACCAAAGAAAAGTTTGAATGACTCTTTAAAAAATTCATTTTTTAAATGAGATACAGGTTAAACAGTACTTAGATGGAAATTTATAGTTTTAATTGCATATATTAGAAAAAAAGATAAAAGATTTAAAGTCAGTGATCTAAACTAGCAAATCAAGAGGCTAGAAAAAGAAGAGTGAGTTAAACCTGAAGAAAGTAGAAAGTAGGAAGTAATACAGATGAGAGTAGAAATTAATGAAATAGAAAACAGATGAACCAAAGAGAAAATTTAAAAAAAGACAAAAGTTGATTCTTTGAAAACATTAATAAAACTGAAAGCTGCATAGTGAGACTATCAAGACATTTTTTAAAAAGTAAAAGAAAACAAACTATTAACATCTGATACGGAAATAGAGACATTATCACAGATCCTTCAGACGTTAAGAGGCCAGTAAGGAGATACTATAAACAGCTTTATACCAGTAAATTTGATAACATTGATGAAATAAATCAATTCCTGGAGAACCATAATTTACTGAAACTGGCATAAGAAGAAATAGAAAATGTGAAGAACCTCAGTTAAAGAAATTAAACCTATAATTTAAAAAAAATCTTCCCACAAAGAAAACTTCAGGCCTAGGTGGCTTCACTTGTGAATCTCTTCAAACATTTAAAGGAGAAATAATACCAATCTGATACAAATTCTTCCAAGGAACAGATGAAGGAGAAATGCTTCCCAACTTATTTCATAAGGCCAGAAAAAACATGACCCCAAAATATGACAAGACATTACAAGAAAGGAAAATTACCAGATAGTATCCTTCATAAATATAGAAAGTAAAATTCTAAACAAAATATTATTAAATTGAGTCTAGCAATATATAAAAAGAACATTATATCATGACCAATTGGGGTTTATTTCAGAAATTCAAATGTACTTGCCTGAGTAGTCACATTTAACATTTGAAAATCAATCATTATAATTTGCCATAAGAAAAATCATATGATCATCTTAAGAGATAAGGAAAAAGCATTTGACACATTTCAACACCCATTTATGATTTTTGAAAAATTTTCTACAAACTAGGAATAGAAGGGAGATTTCTCAAATTGATAAAATGCAACAAGAAAAAACCTAAAACTAGCATTATCATACTTAACAGTGAAATACTGAACACTTGTTTCCTAAGACCAGAAACAAGTCAAAGATATCCAAAAAATAAAAAGATAACTCAGTTTTCTAAAGGGACAAAAGACTTGAATAGCCTCTTCAAAAAAGAAGTCTCAAAAACCACTAGAAGTAAAAAAAGATACTCAACATGTAAGAAGCCATCAGGGCAATGCAAATGAAAACCACAGTGAGAGAGACTGACCTATATGTTACATATAAGAAGCCCACCTTAAATATTATGCTATAGGTGGCTTAAAAGAAAAGGATGGGAAAAGATATACCATTCAAAAGATATTAATATCAGACAAAGTAGACTCCAGGCACTACATGGCGATAAAAGAGATGGTTCACCAAGAAGACATAGTAATCCTAAGTTGGTACATACCTAACATCCGTCATTTAACGTACATGAAATAAAAATGGTTAGAACTGAAAAGAGAAATCGGCAAAGTCACAATTATAGTTGGGGCCTCCATTATAGTTGGAGAATTTAACACTTCTCTCTCGGTAATATAGGACAAGCAGACAGAAAATTAGTAAGGATGTAAGAGAACTGTATAACATATCAACAAACTGGATTAGATTGATATTCACATGACACTTTACCTCAAAATAGTAAAATACACATTATCTTAAGTACATATGGAATAATCACCAAGATAGACAGTCCTGGGTCAGAAAACAAACCTAGACAAATTTAAAATAATTAGAATCATATAATATACGGTCCTTGATCACATGGAATTAAATTTGAAATCAGTAACAGAAAAATAAATGGGAAAATACTTAAATACTTGGAAATTTAAATTCTTCTAAATAATCAAAGGGTTAAAAGCAAATTTCATGGGAAATTAGAAAACATTTTGAAATGAACAAAAAATGAAGATGCAACATATCATAATTTGTGGGATGTTAGCTAAAGCATTGCTTGGAGGGACATTTATAGCACTAGATGCTTACATTAGAAAAGAATTCTCAAATCTACAGTCAAAGCGCCTTCCTGAGAAGACAGTGCTGCTTGAGCTGATAACGGTCAATGTGAGATTGAATGAGTTAATGTAAGGGAAGTTATCAGAATGATGTAATACATAGAAAGAACATAGTAGGTGCTTTCAAAGAGTGTCTGGATAAGAGGTGGTGATGTTAACTTAGAGAGGTAGAGGTGGAGATGAGAGATGTGGATAAAGATATTTGGGTGTAAAAATCAACAAAACTTGGTGATGGATTGGATATGCAGGAAAGAGGGGGAATGAGATACAGGCATGATACCTAGTCTCTGACTTCCACATCTGGATGGGTGGTGGCAACATTCAATGAGATGGGGAACACTGGAAGAGGACCAGGTTTGGAGGAGTTGACATGAGCTTGGTTTTGCTCAGGCTGAGTATACTGCAAACCCCCAGCATGAAGAAAGTGCCTTTATTTCATCTGAACTTGGGGTAAATAAATGAACTTCTATTATGATGGTGATCTTCCCTCACTTCTATAATACTTTCTGCACAAAATCACTGCCACAAAGGAGCCAGTAGGTGTCCTCAGTGACCAAGAGCTGAAATGCTTTCTGTTTCATACATCTGGTTTGATACTTTTTCCTGTACCTCTCCATGTTCTCTTATATAAGAACATAAAAAGGAATGGAATTTTATTTTGAATAATATATCAAAATAATGAAATTTACTTCATGAAAGAAATTTATGTGAGATTTCCAAATCGAGAGTTATGGAACATATTTAATAGCTGCACAGATACTCATGCTGCTTATGTAGGAGTGCTTCTAAATCTAAACCTAGTTATAAATGAAAAGCATTGGGCTGGGCGTGGTGGCTCACGCCTATAATCCCAGCACTTTGGGAGGCTGAGGCGGGTGGAGCACAAGGTCAAGAGATTGAGACCATCCTGGCCAACATTATGGAACCCCGTCGCTACTGAAAATACAAAAATTAGCTGGACGTGGTGGTGTGTACCTGTAGTCCCGGCTACTTGGGAGGCTGAGGCAGGAGAATCACTTGCACCCAGGAGGCAGAGGTTACAGTGAGCCAAGATTGCACCACTGCACTCCAGCCTGGCGACAGTGAGACTCTGTGTCAAAAAAAAAAAAACCCAAAAACCAAAACATGCACACACACACACACACACACACACGCACACAACCAAAGGCATTATTGCTAAAACTAACTAATGAGACACAACTTCCAGTAATGTTTGAGTCAGCTTCTCTTGGACCACCCCACCCAGAGATAGCAACTGTAAACTCTGGGCAAAATAAAAAGCAACTACCTGAAGGCACTGCAGAGCATTCAGAAGCAGGCAGACACTGGAGAGGAGCCTCAAGCCTTTAGTCTACTGATTTATTTTTTTCTCTTTGTTTTCTGTCTTTTTTGTTTGTCTCTTTTCTTTTTCCTATCTTTCTGTATTAGTTTGTTCTCACACTGCTGATAAAGACGTACCCAAGACAGGGCAATTTACAAAAGAAAGGTTTATTGGACTTACAGTTCCACATGGCTGAGGAGGTCTCACAATCATGGCAGAAGGTGAAAGGCACATCTCACATGGCGGCAGACAAGAGAAGAGAGCTTGTGCAGGGAAAGCTCCCATTTTTAAAACCATCAGATCTCATGAGAGTCATTCATCATCATGAGAACAGTGCAAGAAAGACCTGCCCCCATGGTGGCATGTGCCTATAATCCCAGCTACTCAGGAGGCTGAGGCAGGAGAATTGCTTGAACTGGGACCCAGGAGGTGGAGGTTGCAGTGAGCCAAGATCACGTCACTACACTCCAGCCTGGACTACAGGGCTACAGACCAAGACTCTGTCTAAAAAAAAAAAAAAAAAAAAAAAAAGAAAAGAAAGAAAGACCTGCCCCCATAATTCAGTCACCTCCTACTGATTTCCTCCCATGACATGTGAGAATTGAGGGAGTTACAAGTCAAGATGAGATTTGAGTGGGGACACAGCCAAAGCATATCATTGCTCCCCTGGTCCCTCCCAAATCTCATGTCCTCACATTTCAAAACCTATCATGCCTTCTCAACAGTCCCCCAAAGTCTTAACTCATTTCAGTATTAACTCAAAGTTCACAGTCCCAACATCTCATCCAAGACAAGGCAAGTCCGTTCTGCTTATGAGCCTGTAAAATCAAAAGCAAGCTAGTTACTTCCCAGATACAATGGAGGTACAGGCATTGGGTAAATGCAGCCATTCCAAATGGGATAAACTGGCCAAAACAAAGGGGCAGCAGGCCCCATGCAAGTCCGAAATCCAGCCAGTCAAATCTTAAAGCTCCAAAATGATCTCCTTTGACTCTATGTCTCACATCCAGGTCACACTCATGTAAGAGGTGGGTTCACATGGTCTTAGGCAGCTCAGCCCCTGTTGTTTTGCAGGGTATAGCCCCACTCCTGGCTGCTTTCATGGACTGGCGCTGAGTGTCTATGGCTTTTGTAGCAGCACGGTGCAAGCTGTCAGTGGCGCTACTGTTCTGGGGTCTGGAGGACAGTGGCCCTCTTCTCACAGCTCCACTAGGTGGTGCCCCAGTAGGGACTCTGTGTGAGGGGGCTCCAACACTACCTTTTCCTTTTTCACTGCCCTAGCAGAGGTTCTCCATGAGAGCCCCACCCCTGAAGCAAACTTATGCCTTGACATTCAGACATATCATATATCCTCTTGAAATCAAGGCAGAGGTTCCCAAACCTCAATTCTTAACTTCTGGGCACCTGAAGGCTCAACACCATGTGGAAGCTGCCAAGGGTTGGGGCTTGCACCCTCTGAAGCCACAGCCTGAGCTGTATCTTGGCTGCTTTTAGTCACAGCTGGAGTGGCTGGGACATAGGGCACCAAGTCCCTAGACTACACACAGCATGGGGACTCTGGGCCTGGCCCATGAAACCCTTTTTGCCTCCTAGGCCTCCTGACCTGTGATGGGAGGGGCTGCCGTGAAGACCTCTGACATCCTCTGGAGACATTATTCACATTGTGTTGGGGAGTAACATTTGGCTCCTCATTACCTATGCAAATTTCTGCCAGCCGGCTTGAATTTCTCCTCAGAAAATGTGATTTTCTTTTCTATCGCATTGTCAGGCTGCAAACTTTCCAAACCTTTGTACGCTCCACCTGCCTGGTGAAACTGAATGCCTTTAACAGCACCCAAGTCATCTCTTGAGTGCTTTGCTGCTTAGAAATTTCTTCCAACAGATACCCTAAATCATCTCTCTCAAGTTCGAAGTTCTACAGATCTCTAGGGCAGGGGCAAAATGCCACCGGTCTCTTCACTAAAACATAACAAGAGTCACCTTTTCTCCAGTGCTCAACAAGTTCCTCATCTCCGTTGGAGACTACCTCAGCCTGGACCTTATTGTTCATATCACTATTAGCATTTTTGTCAAAAAGCCATTCAACAAGTCTCTAGGAGATTCCAAACTTTCCCACATTTTCCTGTCTTCTTCTGAGCCCTCCAAACTGTTCTAGCCTCTGCCTGTTACCCAGTTCCAAAGTTGCTTCCACATTTTTGAATATCTTTTCATCAACACCCTACTCCTGGTACCAATTTACTGTATTAGTTCATTCTCATACTGCTGATAAAGACATACCTGAGACTGGGCAATTTACAAAAGAAAGAGGTTTATTGGACTTACAGTTCCACGTGTCTGAGGAGGCCTCACAATCATGGTGGAAGGTGAATGGCACATCTCATATGGTGGCAGACAAGAGAAGAGAGCTTGTGCAGGGAAAACTCCCAGTTTTAAAATCATCAGATCTCGTGAGAGTCATTCACTATCACAAGAACAGTGCAGGAAAGACCCATCCCCATAATTCAGTCACCCCCCACTGAGTTCTCCCATGACATGTGAAAATTGTGGGAGTTACAATTCAAGATGAGATTTGGGTGGGGATACAGCCAAACCTATCACTTGCTGAGTGTTACTTGAGCATTTTTTTTTTTTTTGAGACGGAGTTTTGCTTTTGTCACCCAGGCTGGAGTGCAATGGCGCAATCTCAGTTCACAGCAACCTCTGCCTCCTGGGTTTAAGCACTTCTCCTGCCTCACCCTCTCTAGTCATTGAGATTACAGGCACTTGCTACCATACGCAGCTAATTTTTTGTATTGTTAGTAGAGATGGGGTTTCACCGTGTTGGCCAGGCTAGTCTTGAACTACTGACGTAAGGTAATCCACCTGCCTCGGCCTCCCAAAGTGCTGAGATTACAATTGTGAGCCACCACACCTGCCCGACTTGAACATTTTTTCGAACTCCATTCTGAATTATCTGTAGTGTTGATGAGTGTATCTTTTTGGCTAGATTCCTTAGTGGTTGCTCTAGGTATTAGTTTTATACATGCGTAACTTACTGCAGTCTACTAGTGTTAACATTCCAGTTGGAGTGATGTATAAACCTTACCTTCCTTTAGTTCTTTATCTTCCCTAGCTTTTAATATAGTTGTCTTAAATATTTCCTCTACATACATTGAGAATCTTATCACATAACACCAAACATAATTTGGAAAACCTGAAAGAAGATCTATAATATTTACCTATATTTTTACTATTTCCATTGTTTATTCTTTCTTCCTGATGTTCTAAGAGTCTTCTTTTTATCATGTCCTATTTAGAGAATCTCTTTTAACCATTCTTTTAGGGTAGGTCTGCTGGTGACAGATTTTGACTTTATCTGAGGTTGTCCCTGTTTCCTCTTCATTCCAAAAGGATATTTTAATTAGATAGAGAATTCAGAGTTGACAGTTATTTTTGTTTGACACTTGAAAACTATTGTGTCATTTCTTTCTGTTCTCCATGGCTTCTAATGAGAAATTCATTATCATTCAAATTGTTTTTTTCCTGTTGGCTAACCTAAATGTTGTTTCTTACTGTTTTCAAGGTATTTTCATTATGTTCAGTTTTCAGAAGTTTATGGTGTATCTGGCGTGAATTTCTTTGGTTTACCCTGCTTGGGGTTTGCTCAGCTTCTTCATTCTATAGGTTTATGTCTTTTAACACATTTGGGGATTTTTTTTCAGCCATTATTTTCTCAAATACCTTTGCAACTCCAATTATTTCTTCCAGTACCTTTTCCCTCTATCTAGTAGTGTTGTGGTTTTTATTAACAGTACCTCACTCTCCTCTCCCAACCCCAGTTCAGAACCAGATCTTGAAGTAGAGTTTAGAGTTCTTAATCTAAGATGATGTCAGATATGTCACTGATCCATTAAAAGGCCCACTTGTTGACATGGTTCTGATCCTGGTGTCATGGCTATGTCTTTGTCCTCCTGCTTGCTTAGGCTCACTACTTTTTATGAGAAGGAGGGGCAACTTTTTTTTTTTTTTTAAACCCTACTGGCTTCCAGCAGCAGTAAAGCAGTATCTATTTCTCTATTATGGAGTGAGTACCTTCAGCCTATATAACATACAAATCCAGCCCCTTGCTACCACCTGCTTCTTCTGGACTCAGAGCCCAGGAAACCTCTGGTTTTAGTCTCACCTTACTCTTCTATCTTCTATTTGTGGTCCATTGACATATTCATCTTACTTTTGAGTATTACTCTGTCTTTTTAACTATCACTGCTTCATTGCTTCATATATGGAGCAGAATGGCTATGTTGAAGCATAAACTGGTTGAGAAATTCTTGTACCTTCTTTAAAAAAAAAAATAGAGACAAGATTTCACTATGCTGGCCAAGCTGGTCCCAAACTCCTGAGCTCAAGCAATCTCCCTGCCGTAGCCTCCCAAGTAGTTAGACTACAGGCACGAGCCACTGCACCTAGCCCCTCTTGTGTTTTTAATGCAGTTTCCTGAACAAAATATCTCTAAATTATTTTGACTCTTCGTTTCTTCATTATTTGGGTCTGGTTTTGTACAGAAAGCAGTGTGATTCTAAGCCAGTCATTCACCCTCTGTGGCTGCAGTTTTCTGAAATGCATAATGAGATGGTTGGACTAAGTCCTTTTTAGTTCTTAGAGTCAATATGTCAAGAAAGATATAAAATTATCAAACAGAAGAAGTTACTTTTGATTCTGAACTTCAAAATTAGGATTCTCCCAACTGAGAAGATAAAAGCAGAGATAGTATAGGATTTCAATTTTGATTATAGCAAAGGACTTCTTGGCCATTAGAAGTAGAAAACATTTCTTGAAAAACAAAGAAGAACCTTAGAATAAATAATATTCTGTCTTACAGTAATCACAAGGTAGTAATTACAAGGAGTTTGTATTCCAAGAGTCTGGGTGGTAAATATACATAATTTCAGGAAAAGTTTAAACAAATATATATTAGTAATTGAAGGAAGTGGGATTTTATTAATGTGGAAGACAATCCAGCTACCCATAAAATACTCCCATATTCCTACTACTGGGGATGTGGAATACAGTGAGTTGAATTTGACCTAATTTAACACATTTGGGATTATTTTAAATTATTATTTTAAAGCTTTGTTTTGGAAGTGTTATACTAGAATATTTTCATCTAAAATAAAAATTACCTATTATCCATTCCTTTGGAAGATGTCAATTTTGGCCATAGCATTTTAGCATTTGAATTCTTCATTCCATAAAGTTTTTGCTCCCATTGTGTTTCATTGTTTTATGTAAATTTTATGGTGAACTTCTTGCATAGAGCATTTTATAAGAGATTGAATTTCAAGAAAAATATAATTTATGGGCCTAGAGATCTTGAGGAAAAAAATATAACTGTATCTGAACTCTTAGGATTGTCTGTCTTAGTGACAGAGTAAATGAACTGCCTATGAAATGCTTGTATGGGTCACATCTTTTTTTTTTTTTCTTGAGACTGAATCTCGCTGTTGCCCAGGTGGAGTGCAGTGGTGTGGTACCAGCTCACTGCAACCTCTGTCTCCCAGGTTCCAGTGATTCTCATGCCTCAGCCTCCTGAGTAGCTGGAATTACAGGCGCACACCACCACGCCCAGCTGATTTTTGTATTTTTAGTAGAGTCAGGGTTTCAGCATGTTGGCCAAGCTGGTCTCAAACTCCCAAATTCATGTAATCCACCTGCCTCAACCTCCCAAAGTGCTGGGATTACAGTTGTGAGCTACTGTGCTCAACCAGGTCACATCTTTTCTTTTAAAAGACCATTTTTTTTTGCTGGGTGTGATGGCTAATGCCTATAATCCCAGCACTTTGGGAGGCCGAGGCAGGCAAATCACCGCAGGTCAGGAGTTCGAGACCATCCTGGCCAACATGGTGAAACCCCGTCTCTACTAAAGCTACAAAAATTAGCCAGGCGTGGTGGCAGGGACCTGTAGTCTCAGCTACTTGGGAGGCTGAGGCAGGAGAATGGCTTGTACCTGGGAGGCGGAGGTTGCAGTGAGCCAAGATCATGCCACTGCATTCTAGCCTGGGTGACAGAGCGAGACTCCCTCTCTAAACAAGTAAATAAATAAGATAAAGAAAAGGCCATTTTTACCTAAAATTTCAATTACTTTTCTGGTAAACCTATCTTAGATATTAAGGAATTCACTTAATATAATTTATTACTAGCATAGGAGTCCAACTCTGAATTCATTTGTCATACTTGATATAAAAAGAAAAACATTACAGAATTGCATGAAGTAAAAAGTGAAAGTTCTCCCCTCGCCATCTTCCTCACTCAGTGTAGCCACTGTTAACTCTTTGGGACATGGAAGTGGTGATGTTTCAAAGAGCTTTTTGCATGATTTCAAATGGGAAAATCTCATTTCAGGTTCTGAGCAACATTCATACAGTCAGAGCCACATGGCAATCTAAAAAGCCCAAAACATGGACCTTTTCTCCCCAGGTAAGTAATCTGCTGAATGAGTGGAGTGAGTGCATTTCAAAGTAGAACATATTCATATTTCTATAAATAGCACAGAATATGTGGGGACAGATAAAAATCTTTATATTCTTTGGTGTTCTTTGAGGACATTGATAAAAATTACTCATGTTTCTGACTCACCGATGTTATAATTCCTATGAATCATCCCATTCAATCAGTTTCAGGGTTCATTTTTAGAAAATTCTCATTTGATGAAAAATGAAAACATAAAGATAACATTTAGGAAGTGGGGTGTTTTTCAAAGATGAAATCTTCCAACTGTGCTAATAAAAGCTGTGCTTTCTTCAGATAAAGTCAGGGATGACGCCTAAGGGACTGCTACATTACACCCACATACTGTCAAGACTGGAATGGCGTTAGGTGGGTTTAAACCACTAAGTCAGCATTGCATAGATGTAGGGAGGACAAGGATGTCTTCATGTTGTTTTTATAATATCAATTGTCTATATTTTATTTTACATACTTTCATCTACCTCCAAGGTCTCATTAATTCAGTATTTACTTCCTTCCCACAGCTAACTCCCTTGTATAACTGCATCCTAAAAACCCTTAGTTACCTTTCCTCTTATTGCATCAAAAGATCTTAAGGCAAGATGGAGGTCCAGTGAGAGGACTCAGGGTGTGGATGAGGCCAGCCACCTCAGTTGTGTGCTGTGCCTGTCTACACTTGTTGAGAGCACACCTCCTAAAATTCCATCTTGATCTTCTTAGCACCCTTCCTCCGGTGAGAAGCACAGCTTCTCTTTTGGCACAGTACTTCACAATTCTGTTATTGCATCTCTGTATATGTGAAGTATTTAGGGTAGAATTTTAAAATATTTTTCCTGGGGTAGAAAGAAGAACTGTTGGGAGTATGTGTTATTGTGTTGAATGAAATTAAATATCTATTATGTGCAAGCATTTTTTCCTAGGCATGTGGAAACGTTTTCATGCCAGTGGAGTTCTTATTCCAGCAAAATTAGTAGGGGAAAATACATACATGAAGAAAAACAATACCGTCTATTTTTGGAACCCTAACTGTGTGCTAGGCCCTGTGCCAGGCTCTTATATACTTACCTTATTTAATCAGAGTAGCCGTGTGGGGTGAGTACTGTTGGTAACTACCACTCAGGCAGATTGTAATGGTTTTGGAGCTCCAGGTGCTTTGGAAGCACACAGGAGGGTAAAGTTAATTCTAGTCCTTTGGCTCAGGGAAAGTTTTCTAGAAGAGAAACTAGATCTTGAAGGATGGATAGATTTTACAGCAAAGAAGGGAGGGATACGATTGTCTGGGGAAAGGGAATTGAATGAGCAAAAGAGAAGAGAAATGAAAATTCAGAAGGCACACATCAGGAAAGTTGAGCAAATGTGTGTATTAAGTCTTGAATTTTTGTTCTGTTTACAAAGAACAGTGGTTGATATAAATATCTTATAATGTCTATAAACTATTATTTGTAACACCTCTGGAGACCTAGGCACAGTACTATTAGCCTCTACTCTAAGCAAAGGATAAGTGAAGGTAAAGGTATTTTCCCTTTAAAAGAGAAGTTAAATTTTTAAAATTTATAATAATTGGCGCAGATGAATTCAGTCCATCTGCTTTTTGTTTTCTTAAAAGACTTTTATTATAATGCAAAGGCATAAATTATTTACTAACAAATAGGGCTGAAACCCTGTGTTAAGCCGTTCTTGCATTGCTATAAAGAAATGCCTCAGGCTGGTTAATTTACAAAGAAAAGAGGTTTAATTGGCTCATGGTTCTGCAGACTACAGGAAGCATGGCGCAGGCATCTGCTCAGCTTCTAGGGAGGCCTCAGGAAGCTTCCAATCATGGCAGAAGGTGAAGGGGGAGCAGGCATCTCGCATGACAGTGCAGGAGCAAGAAGGAGGAAGGAGGTGCCACACACTTAAAAAAAACTGATCTCCTGAGAACAAACTCACTATGGTGAGGACAGTACCAGACCATGAGGGATCTGCCCCCGTGACCCAAACACCTCCCACCAGACCTCACCTTCAACATTATGATTACAATTCAACATGAAATTTGGTGGGGACATTTATTCAAACCATGTCAAACCCCCTTCCTCCCATTTTTTATTTTTAATCAATAACTGTAATTTCTTTATCATTTCAGGTTAGTCGCATCTTGCCATGTTTGCTTGATGGTGATTGCTTTATCAGGTCCAATTCTGCATCTCCAGATGTTGGAATATTATTTGAACTTGGAATTTCTTATATTCGCAATGTATGTCTGTTGAAAGATAAAGCTTTCTAATGTATCAGTTAAAAGGGAAGGTTAAAAAATGTGCCTATTAAAAAAAAAATGTGCCTATTGACAAGGAAATCCTTGGGGTCTTTATGTATAATAGAATTTTAATCCCTTGAGGAATGAGAATGCTAGTGATTCTAATTTTATGTGTGCTGATTTGTTTTCGTAGCATTTAAAATAAAAGAGTATTTATTCACATTTATAGCTTGAGTGAACTCCAGTGCTTTTAAAGAATAAAAATTCGAAAAGGATGGGACTTTGCAGAAAGTGATAAAAGATGCTCACTGGCATCCCAGCCCCATGGTTCACCTCTGTCCTCCAGGAGCAGAGTATACTTAGCCTTGTAACTAATGTTTCTAATTAAGGGACTTGGCAGAGTAGTGACTTTTATAAAGCGAACACCAGGAATTTGGGTTAACTTATGTCATATAAACTACTGAACCAGTGGGTGCAGCTCTGTGCTAGCAATGAAATGTTTCCACATACTAATAATAGCTTGATAGGTATAGTATAGGTACTTGACCTCATGGTAACCCAGAGAGCATTATAGAGATGTTACATTAATGGTATTACACTGTCCATTCATTTGTTTAAGGCAAATTCATCCATATGTATTGTGGAGGGGGTAGGCCTGGGGAAAGGAGCAGGCCCCCCAAAGGAAGCCTTGGGGGCCTCTAGCAACTGACGGTGGGGGTAAAATTCCAAGCAGAAAAGCCCTTGAATGATTAATATCTGCATTCTGTCAGTGAAACAAAGGTTCATAATCCCATGTAGTACTGATGTGATTTGAGATCACTCCACAAAATGCTTATATCAGTCAAGAGACAGTGGCAACAGTTGCCACATCATTGGTTTAAGGGATTTTTGCGAGCAATTTTGACAAAATATGATTGTCACTTGATATACTGCCTTTAATATCTGACCCGCAGGCAAAATGGGACTCTACTGTGTTTCATTTTGTTTTCTTGTGAAGAACTTTTTAGTTCTAAAGGTGAATACTTATTTTGTTCCTTTAAAAGGACTTGGTATGTGCTTATAAATTTGATGAGTTCAGACCTTAAATTTCATATACTTGTCTTATTTTCTAGTCAACTGGAGAAAGAGGAGAGTTAAGTTGTGGCTGGGTGTTTCTTAAACTTTTTGATGCCAGTGGAGTTCCTATTCCAGCAAAGTAAGTTGGCTATATATTCCTAACGAATGAATACTTCTGTAACAATTCACTTTTTAGACTCTAGATGCCTCAGGTTTGTTCTGTGAGCATGCCAATAACTTTTGGGGAGAGGGCCTTTAATGTTGACTTGAGTGTTGTTTAGGTGGTGTATGGAAACAGCACACACAGTCTCATCCTAAGGAAGAGGAAATGACTCCTAGAGAAGAAGTATTTTAAAAGATGGTTGCACTAGCTGTCTGCTGAGAATATTCTTTCAGTAATTTCCTATGGTATTAACACATTTCACCATGCCGAAAACAGAGCCTAGTTGTCTTCAAAAAGTGGGGAAGTTAAGTCCAGAGTCCAGAGGTCCTCTGTGAGTCTCCACCCTTCCTCTGTAGGTGGGACATTGAAATCATAGTGGCAACCACGGTAAATGATTTAAACTTTAACATCAAAAGGCAGACTGGAAGCAAATACTGCAATGTGTACAGAAGAGTTAGAAGACCATTATCCCTAATATAAAAGGAACTCTCAAAAATGAATGAGAAAAAGATAATCCATATTTTAAAATGGAGGAAAAGAAAGATCTAAATCTAGGATATAAACAAGAAATTCAAGAAGGGACACAAATGGGCAGGCAGTAGGATGGTGATTAAGATCCCAAATTTGGATTATAAAATTTTGGGCTCCAGTCCCAGCTCTACCCGTGTAACTGTAGGTGGATTTCTTAACATTTCCAAGTCTGAATTTCACCCATCTTTAATCTGGAAGACTGTAATAATTCCTACTCCAAAGGCTTGTTGTGAGGATTAATTTAGATAATGCACCTTATGTGGCCTCCTTGCCATTGGGCAGAAGTAGTAGTCTTGACTCTACAAGTCCTTTGACATCATCCTGGAGGGTGCATTACCCGGGGTGCCAGGTTTCTTGTGATTGTTATTTGCTTTTTTGTTTTTGTCTTTTAATATGCTCAGGGTTTTTAGTTGTGCTTAGTGGAAGAAATAAGGAATTGTATATCTATTCCATCTTTCTGAAAGTGAAGTCACAGCTATTTTTTTAAATGAGGTAGAGCTCTGTGTATTAATATAGACACATTTTCAGTGTATCAGTATATGGAAAAAGTTGCAGAATATTTTGAATACTGCGACTCCACTTTTGGTCATTAAAAACTATTTGTGGGCCAGGTGAGGTGACTCACAATGATTACAGTCTCAGCACTTTGGGAGGCCTTGGCGGGAGGATCACCTGAGCCTAGGAGTTAGAGACCAGCCTGGGCAACATGGTGAGACCCTGTCTCTACAAAAATAAAAAAATTAGCCAAGCGTGGTGGCACACGCCTGTAATCCCAGCTACTCAGGAGGCTGAGCTGGGAGGATTACTTGAGTCGAAGAGGTCGAGACTGCAGTGAGCAGTTTTCATGCCACTGCGCTCTAGCCTGGGTGACAGAGCGAGATTCTGCCTCAAAAAAAGCAAAAACAAAACAAAGCAAAACTGTTCCCAGAATTTACTTCTGAGGAGCAGAATTGAGAAGGTGGTGCAGTACAATTAAAGGGCTCTTTTACCTTCTTCTTTCTACACTTAGTATGTGACTTCAAAAGAAAAGCATGTAGTATGTTAGTTTTGAAGCATGTGTTAGTTTTGAAGTTCACCGTGTTTATACATTTGTTTGCATTTTCATAGAAAAAGATAGGGCAGGAGATTAACCAAACTAGAGAAGAAGGCATGGGGCGGGATTTTTTCACTTTTTACTTATCATTCCTCTGCCATTCAAACTTTTTATAACAATCTACATATTACTTTTATATTTTAAAAATAATATAAGTTCATAATGGCCTCATTTCAAATAATGATTCAACACATTTGAAAAATACATTAAAAAACAATCACTTGTCATTAACATAAGTCATTAAGGTCTGAACACTTTAATGACTTGAATTAATTTTTCTCATTTTCAAGGAAAAATGTATTTTCTACAGTGCATAGTTAGGAAAGATAATTTTCTGCGCTTATAATTAGGAAGAAAGACTGTTTATTAGCCCAGATAGTACCTCATGGAGGGATCAACAATTATTCTTTTCATTTACCAGTGAGGCATAAATGAAATGTCTGTGAGTATATTAGTGCTAAAAAATGTTTAACTACTGACTCCAGTGTTTTCTAAATGTCCACAGCTTCTATCTGTCATTGTATGTTATTCTTTTATAGAACTTATGAGCTTTTCTTGAATGGTGGTACTCCTTATGAAAAAGGTGTTGACGTGGACCCTTCAGTATCCAGAAGAGGTATGGCTCTCATGTGTTGTCTTCCTTTCCTTAAAGATTGAACGAATAGAAGCATCCAAGAGGTAGCTACATTCTAATAAGCATAGCAGTTTTTACTTGGATTCACTCTTTTAAAAATATGTCATTTCATAGAAAAATTTTAATCATTTTTAAGTACTTATTGTCTTGGTAACACATATGAGACTCTAAGAAATGAAGAATGAAATCATGAAGAATGAGAATTAGTACATTAGTTCCTTTTCACTGACCACTGAACTGATACTTGTGACTAATACAGAGATTGCCTGTTGCTAGGTCAAAGGATGCAGACATTTGAAACACTAATATACATGCCAAATTGCCCTCTAGAAATATTGAGCATCTTTTACTATGTTCATTAACCAGGCACTGTGCTAGATAATGGGAGAATGAAGAGCAAGACTGATATGGTCATTGCCTCATGGGGCTCAGAGCCTGGCAGATTTGGAATTCCATTTCCACTCCTCAGCCACCCCTCTACTTGTTTGGTGATTCAGGACACGCCACCTCCGCTGCCCCCACAATGCTATTCCTGCCTTCTTGGAACAGAAAGGAGTTTGGGGTCTGGGATGCAGTTGGTTCTACCTGGAGTCAGATATGCTGTTTTCCTTTGTAATCTGGCAGCAGTAATGCTGTAACTCATCTGATTTAGCAAACAATCCTGTGCCCTTAGGGAGGTCTCTCAGCTCATTTAGGGTATATGGGTGACTCTTGCCTTTCATTCAATTCAGCACTACTGGATGGTATATTTTCATGAAATACTTGTTTTATTATACTCACTGTCTCAAGTACTTAAAGTTTCATGAGTTATTTTTGATTTTTCTTAAAAGCACATGGCAGTGTTTTCTACCAGATGATGGCAATGAGAAGGCAGCCTCAACTTCTAGTGAAACTGAGATCCTTGAACAGAAGATCGAGAAATGTACTAAGGTTAGTACCTGCTTTTACCTGTGCAGTGAATTTGGGATCATTCAGCACTTGGAGACCATCTCTGCTTTTGGCTTCTCCTCCTGTTTAGCCGTCTATTGTTATAATAGTTTTGTCTTCTTCAATTCTCCAAAGGTCAGAAGGGAAATGGGTTACAAAGCTGAAATTAGCTTACTCTTCTATTTACTAGTTAGCTCTTCTAACCAAATCTGTCATTTCAGCTCACTAGTAAATAGAAGACTTGACTAAATGGGGCTTACCAATGCATGATTCTACCCTCAGGGAACTTTTTTTAATGTCAGGTTTATTGAGATATAATTTACATGCAGCAAAATTTACTCTTTTTAGTTTATAGTTCTTTGTGTTTTGACAAATGTATACTGTCTTGTGATTACCACTATAGTCAAGATAGAGAACTTTCCCTCACTCTGAAAAGTTATCTCATGCCCCTTTGTAGTCAGCTCTGTAGCCCCAGCCTCAGGCAGTCACACCTGTTTTCTTTCCCAGCAGTTTTGCTTTGTCCAGAATGTCATGCAAATGGAATCATAACACTCGGGAGCCTTTTGAGTCTGGCTTCTTTCACTTAGCCTAGTGCATTTGAGACTTACCCATGCCATTGCATGTGCCAGTAGTTTGTTCCTTTTTGTTCTAAATAGTACAGACTGTCCCTGACTTACTCAAGATTTTTCAAATTTACCATGGTGCAAAAGCAAAACCCATTCAGTAGACACTATATTTCAGTACAGATTCAATGAATTACATGAGATATTTATACTTTATTACAAAATAGGCTTTGTATTAGATGATTTTGCCCAACTGTAGGTTAATGTGTTATGAGCATGTTTAAGGTAGGCCTATCTAAGCTCTGATGTTCAATAGGCTAGTTGTAGGCTGGGCATGGTGGCTCACACCTATAATTGCAGCATTTTGGAAGGCCGAGATGGTAGAATTGCTTGAGGCCAAGAGTTCAAGACTAGCCTGGGCAACATGGCAAGACACCATCTGTACCAACAACAACAAAAAAATTAGCTGGGTATGGTGATGCACACCTGTAGTCCCAGCTACTTGGGAAGTTTAGGTGGGAGGATTGCTTGAGCCCAAGAGGTTGAGGCTGCAGTGAGCTGTGATGGTGCCACTGCACCCCAGCCTGGGCAACAGTGTGAGACCCTGACTCAAAAAAAAAAAAAAATAGAAAAGGCTAGGTGTATTAAATGCATTTTCAACTTACGATATTATTTTCAACTTATGATATTTTCAATTTATGATGGGTATCTGGGGACATAACCCAGCATAAGTTGAGAAGCATCTGAATTCCCTTCGATAGATACACTACAATGTGTTTATTCATTCACAAGTTGATGGGCAGTTGGGTTGTTTCTAGGTTTGGGCAATTATAAATAAAGCTGCTTTAAACATTTGTATACAAATTTTCTGCATGTGGATATATGTCTTCATCTGTCATGGGTATAAATGCCTAGGAGTGAGATTACTGGGACGTATGGAGTTTAACTTTATAAGAAACTACCGAACTGTTTTCAAAATGACTGTACCACTTTGCACTCTCATTAGCAATGTATGAGAGTTCCAATTACTCCATGTTCTTGACAGCACTTGATATGATCAGTTTTTCTGTTTTGGCCATTCTAATGAATGAGAGTAGTGGTTTCTCATGGTGTTTTAAATTTACATGTTTCCTCAGGGAGTTTGTAAACTAATAAAATCTCAGATCTATCAGTTTCTCACTCAGTACCCTCCTAGACTAGTCATTTAACATCTCTGTTAGGGTCTTAATGTCTATATCTTTAAAATGGACATCATAATATCAACCCCATAAAGCTGTAGTGAGGTTTAATGGAAAGAAAACATATAAAACACTTAGCCAGTATTTACAGTGTGTGGCACATAGTAACTAACACAATAGTGTTAGCTATAATTATTTACTACTATAATTGTCTTATATATAGATACATGTAAATATAAAGCCAGGTAGATGGTGCTATATCATAAAATTTGTTCAAATGAAGATGTGTAGCTGGTAAAATCAGGACATTTGAAATCACCTTTGAAGGACTGGGAAGATGCAGAGGAAAGGAGCTCCACAGAGGAGGCACGAGGACAAGAGGGGGAAGGAAGAGCATGGCATGGGACAGAGACTGTTGCAGTTGAACTGTCCCACCATGACCTGCTCATCGCTCACAGATTATTAAGAAGTAGGGAAGTCAGTGAAGACTTGGCATGCTCCTCTGAATGGTTTTTCTCATTCCAGATCATAGTCTTAGCTTAAATATCCCTTGTTCTTACCACTACTACTGAAATTTATTTTATAATTATAGTGTTAACAGTTCAATCTTTCAATAGCCATTAATAATGTGTTTGTGGGTAGTATTTACTCTCTTAGCTTTTTTCCCCCTTGGATGTTCATAGAGCCTGTAAATCTTCTTTTTTGGCCAGTCTTTCCTTGGAAAATTGTTATTTTTCAAGATTAGAAAGAAAGCAGCACAGTAGTAGTCTTTGTGAAAGAAAAGCCAAATCTTGTTTGGCCCCATTCTTCCTGCATCTTTGGCCTCCCCACTACTCATCTTGTTAATAAGCTTCCAAGAGTCCGGAAGCACTCCCATGCATGTCTTTCAAGTATAGCTCTTAATAGCGTTTCTTTGGCCCCAAATACTGGTTTTCAGATACTTTGTATGACCTCAAGATCAAGTTGGACTGTGTTGTGCAGAAGTTAGCAAGGCAGCTCCTTCTTCTTAAGCAGTGAATGCTCTTCTGTATGCTGGGTTCTTAAAGGTCCTGTGTCCTTGTCCTCCATACCTCAGGACTGCGTCATTTGTTTCATTACAGTACAGAATAGGCACCCGAAAAATGTTTGTGAAATAATTTCAATGCAGAGCTCTCCCTGCTAGTGTAAAAGTATACTCTTCAGGACCTCTGCACAGCCTCCACCTGTCCCTGGCCTCCCTCTGCCTCATCTTGGTGTGTGCTCTTCCACAGAGAGACTTGAGTGCTAGCTTGAAATTGCCTCTCCACTTTGCATGACCCCAAAATATATACTCCTGGGAATTTCAAACGTGAGTTGGGACACACTGCTGGTGCAACTCCAGGCTGGCTTGCACAGAAACCAGCTCATGGACAGTGAAACCAGAGGCCCTGGGCCTTGGTTTCATAGTCAGGGGGTGGGGTGGAGCTGTGCTGTGGGTTCAGGGTAAGAGGCTAGGCACCAGCCTGCGCCCTTTTGGACATCACTGAGCCTGAGCACCCTGGAGGTGGAGACTGAGGCAGGACTGATTCATTTCAGCATCCTCTCTTCCCCTGACCTGAAACCTTCAGTGGATGGGAGAACAAGACAGGCAATGACACCAGTAGTCCTTCTCCTCCTCTCCTTCAAAGGCACGCCCCACCTCCATCTTCACCCTCCCTTCTTTACAAACTTCACCTTTGTTTATGCAAATTTCACTGCTCAAAGGAGAAAGGACAAGGGCTCTTTCCATGATGTCAAAGGACATAAGACAATGGAGACAAGGCCAAGGGCAAAAAGCCTAGTTAGAGTTTGCATTAGTGCCCATTTTTACCCAGTGCCCTTACTGTTTGCCTTTACACTGCCCTCTTTGACTCAGCCAACAGTCCTACACATGTGTATCTTTTGGAAGTGAAAAGATGAAAATTCACATGTGAAAATGTGAATTATTCAGTGTAGACCAATGGCACCAGAGTCCTGCTCACAGGTCTTGGCAGTCTTGTTTTGTGGAGTCAGTTGTGGTCATGGTGACCTTGTCAACATAAGAAAAAGAGAGCAAATAGATGCTTCAGTTTCACCAAGATTTGTCTTTTGGAGCTGTTTTTCGAAAGGGTTGAACTCGATGTGATTTGAACAAAGGCATGTGTATAAACCCCTGAGGAGGGAAAGCCCAGAATTTGACTTCAGATTTCCAGTACATGAGTTCTAAATATCAAGAAACCCTGATGTGTAGAAGTAGGTTGCGTGTGTGTGTGTGTAAATTTGCTATAAATTCATTATCTTTCTTTTTTGATGAATTCCATCTTTTTTTCTCTTTTACTTTCCTTATATTGTTGCTAAAAATAAATAAGGTAATAATGTTAGTTGCTTGAATACTTGAGGCCCATTCATTGTGTTCATTGAAATTTGCCACCAGAATTTGCTGGTCTACATGTGAATTCAGGAGGAAGGATATTTTTACTTACTTAATTCAGCTAACCTTTAGCAGCCCAGAACTTTCTAGTCATCTTAAGTTTGGGAAAATCGGATGCTTTTCCTAAAGAAAATTTAATAAAGGGCAAGCAGCGTTGCTTCATGTTGTGAGAAGGTGCCAGAAGGAAAGGAGTGCCCACACTGGGTGGACCAGTGCCTGCCAGGCAAAGCAGGCAGGTCTACCAGAAAAGGAGAGGGCCAAGCAGAAGGAAGGAAGTTCCCACCCCTTTCCCTGGCAAAACCATGGCTGTTCTTCATCATGAGCCCTGAGCTGGGCATGCAGCTGAAACACTGTGTAGTGGGACCGTGGACCAACGGGCAGAGCATGAACATGTTGTTCATGAACTAAGGTTGTTCTGCTCCCTGCTCATGAACATGTCCATGGTCCTAGAACAACCCAGAATCACAGCCTGATCCCTGAGAAAGCATGTGGTGACACTGAGGCAGCTGAAATGGTCCCCTGCCTCCAGTCTTTAAAATGTAGGTCAAATGTGTACAGGATCAGAATTTAGCCGGGTTGGAAAAAGACAGTTTCTGACTTTATGTATCAAATGCTGTATATCAATATAACTGTGCTAAGAGAACCTGTATTACATTTTCAGATGCTTCTAGAAATTCAGGATTTAAAGAGTGGTCAAGGATACCTCTTTAATTCCATGAAACTTAATTACTTGTGGAATCCACTGCTCTTACTTCAGAACAGTGGTCACATTCATTCTGTTCTCTTCCAGCAGGCTGGAAGACTGATTATTAGCTCTGTGATGATTTTCTCTTCTAAAAATATAATCTTAGGAATTAAGATAAAGGATTAATTTACAAAAAGATCTCTTTTTGAATCTTTGGTGGTTTTTCTCAGCCCAAAGACATCTTCCTTTTTGATAGAAGATGCATTTCATTAATAAATTTGACTTAGTCATGGTGTACAAGCTTTTTAATGTGCTGTTGAATTCACTTCGCTACTATTTTGTTGAAGGTTTTGCATCAATATTCGGGAATATTGGCCTGTAGTTTTTTGTTTTGTTTTTTCTTGTAGTATTGTTGGCTTTTTTACCAGTGTAATTCTGACCTCATAATGAGTTTGATAGTGTTTATTCCTCTTCAGTTGTTTGGAAAAGTTTGTGGAAAATTGATGTTAATTCTTCTTTAAAGGTTTGGTAGAATTTTCCAGTGAAGCCATCTGATGCTGGGCTTTTCTTTATCAGGAGATTTTTTTTAAATTACTGATTCAGTCTCCTTACTTATTATTGAGATTTTCTCTTTCTTTGTGATTCAGCCTTATTAGGTTGTGTGTTTCTAGAAATTTGCCTATTTCATTTAGGTTATCCAGCTTGTTGGCATGCAACTATTTATAGTACTCTCTTACACATTTTTTATTTCTATAAACTCAATAGTAATATCCCCTCTTTCATTTCTGATTTTAGTTGAGTCTTTCTTCCTTAGTCATTCTCACTAAAGGTTTGTCAGTTTTGTTCATCTTTTCAAAGAACAGACTCTTGCGTTCATTGATTTTCTCTATTGTTTTTCTATTCTTTATTTTGTCTATCTCTGACCTAATCTTTATTATTTCTTTCCTTCTGCTAGTTTTATTCTTCTGGTTCCTTAGGGCATAAAGTTAGGTTGGTGACTTGAGCTCTTCCTTCTTTTTTAATGTAAGTATTTATATCTATAAATTTCCCTCTTAGGACTGTTTTCACTGTATCTTATGTTTTGATATGTTGTGTTTTCATTTCATTTCTCAAGAAATTTTCTAGTTTCTCTTGAGATTTCTTCTTTGAGCCGTTGGTTGTTTGAGTGTGTTTAATTTCCACATATTTATGTGTTTTCCAGTTTTCCTTCTGCTTTTGATTTCTAGTTTCATTTCATTATGATTGAAAAAAGATACTTTGTATGATTTCAATCTTTTTAAATTTATTAAGACTTACTTTGTGACTCAACATATGGTCTTTCCTGGAGAATTATCTCATGTACACTTGAGGAAAATGTGTATTCTGCTCTTGCTGGGTAGAGGGTTTTGTAAATGTCGGCTAGATCCAATTAGTCTACAGTGTAATTGATTTTCTGTTTCATTGTTCTATACCTTATCAAAAGTAGGATATTGAAATCTTCTCTATTATTATAGATCTGTGTATTGCTCCCTTCAATTCTGTCAGTGTTTGCTTCATATATTTAGGAGCACTGATGTTTGGTGCATATATGTTTATAATTGTTGTATATTCTGAATTGACTCTTTTATGATTGTACAATATCTTTCTTTGTCTCTTGTAACTTTTTTGGGGGCTTGGAGTCTATTTTGTCTGATAGTAGTATGGCTAAACATGTTCTCTTTTGGTTGCTATTTACATGAAATATTTTTTTTCTGTTCTTTCACTTTCTAGCCATGAGTGTCCTAAGTCTAAAGTGAGTCTCTTATAGATAGCATATAATTAAATCTTGCTTTTTTAGTGCATCCTGCCAATCTATATCTTTTGATTGAGGAGTCTAATTTATTTACATTTAAAGTGATTACTAATAGAAAAGGACTTACTTTTGCCGTTTTATTACTCATTTCCTTCTTATCTTATAGCTTTTTTTGTTCTTAATTTCCTCCCTTACTGATTTCCTTTGTGTTTGATTTTTCATAGTGACAAATTTTGATTCCCTTTTACTTTCCATTGGAAAATATTCTAGTTATTTTCTTTGTGGTTACCATGGTATTACATATAACATCGTAAAGTTATAACAATCTATTTTAAACTAATACCAACTTAACTTGGTATTACATACAACATCCTAAGGTTATAGCAATCTATTTCAAACCGATACCAATTTAACTTCAATATTGAATTATTTTCTATTTTTTAGCCCTTATTATATACCAGACACTACATTAAGCACTCTGTACTTACTTCATTTGTTGTTGTTGTTGTTGTTTTGTTTTGAGACAGAGTCTTGCTGTGTCACCCAGGCTGGAGTGCAGTGGCACGATCTCGACTCACAGCAACTTCCACCTCCCAGGTTCAAGGGATTCTTCTGCCTTAGCCTCTGAGTAGCTGGGATTACAGGTGCCCACCACCACACTTGGCTAATTTTTGTATTTTCAGCAGAGATGTGGTTTCACCATGTTGGCCAGGCTGGTCTCGAACTCCTGACCTCAAGTGATTCACCCGTCTCGGCCTCCCAAAGTGTTAGGATTACAGGTGTGAGCCACCATGCCCAGCCCACACTTACTTCATTTTAATCCCTTTAGTAACCTTCTGAAATGCAAGTATTACTATTGGTATCCAATAAATGAGGAAACCAAAGCACAAGGGGATTAATTAATTAATTTAAAGTCACATAGCTAAGAAGTGACAAAGTCAGGACTTATTCCAGGTCTGTCACACCCTCCCATGTTCCACCCAGTACTGTGAACAGCCTGAATTTGTATTTCCTCTGCATTCGCCAAATCAGGCATGGCAGCCACATGCCCTTGTTTAAGCTTGTGACTGACTAGTCCCCTTCTTTCCAAAACATATAATTAGTGGCTTCCCTTTTTTATTTGACATTTAACATCGGTATATATGCTAACATGGAAGCACAAAAATGGCAACACAGAGTTAAGACTTGAAAGTGTAAACAAATAAAAAAAGTTATCTGAAATATAATGTGGCCTACTTGTAGTAGAAATTTTTCTTTAAATAGTTAAAAATGTGTTCCAGTAATGAAGCAAAATTTGGGACTGTTTATTAAAGTAATATACATCAAAACATTATAGGTTGGATTGTAGGGGATTATCTGATGAATACATTTTTTTCTTCTTTAATAGTCTACTGCCGGAAACATTAATTGGAAGTATGTGTTCTGTTCACTTGTTGATATTTTATCGACAAATTCTTGGAGATGTGCTCCTGAAAGACAGGATGAGCTTGCAAAGTACTGGTGAGTGGGCTTTGCCGTTTCCTTTTGTGCAGTGATGCTTCATGCTCTGAGTAAACGTAACCTATACCATCTTGTATCTTCTGTTTCTGATTGTGACTTTTGGAATAAAATATTTAGAACAGCATTGATGTTAATACGTTACTTATGGGACATCCTCGGATCCAAAGCATTGAGCTTTGTGAATTCAACACATATTCAGTTCTTTCAAACATATGCATTTTCACATTTCAGATTCTAGAGTTTTGAGATCCCGAGTCAGATATAGGCATATTTTCCTTTAATGTCTCTGAGTAATCTGTTTTTTCCCTTGTGTTTGGTGTGCACATCATCATTTTGAAGAGAAACCAAACTCAACCAAAATAGCTGGTCCTTAGTGCTTGAAGTGTAAGTATCAAATGGATTAGTTTAAATTGGTGAATCCAGATACGGAGTATTTGGGTGTCCTATGTACTGTCTTTATTCTTGAAACTTTTTTGTACGTTTGAAATTTTTACCAAGTAAAATGTTAAAAAATAATTTTAAAAATCAATGAGTTGCCATACATGATTGAACCTACAAAGAGAAATGCATGTGTTATAATAATTGCCTCCAAAAAGAAAAACGGTTTAATTTTATTGGCTCTTCTTTCAATTAAGTAAATCAGTAACCAGATATGTACTGAGTACCTGGTATGTGCCAGATATTATGCTAGGCCCAGTGGTGAATGAGACAGGCATAGGCGTCCCAGACCTCAAACACATAATTACATGAATAATCCATGCCACCTTTTTGAAGTAAGTGCTGTGAAGGAAAATATGCAACGAGAGCATGCACTGGGAAGACTTGATTAATGTGTAGGGCAAGGAAAGGCTTCTTTGAGTGAGTAATATTTAACAAAAGATGTGAGAGAGGAATTAGACCTATGAGGGAAGTGTGTGGGGAAGGATTCTTTCTGGGTAGAGTGGCCAGCATTTCCTTGGGTCTGAAGACCCAAGGAAAGAAGACATGCATGTGTTGGAGGGCTTGAAATTGAGGCAGGCCAGTATGGATGCAGCAGAGTGAGTGAGAGGCTTAGCACTTGTGGACAAATAACATTCATAGGTAGAAGTCCTCTCCCAGGGACTTATCACCTGGATATATAGGCAGAAGTGGAACTCAAAGGCAGAGAAGCACAGAAAGTTCCCAAGGAATCATTATAACTCTAAGGGGGAGGACAGGTAAGCCTTTTAATCACCATTGCCTTTGAATTCATTTTGATGACTCTTGAGAAACTTCATGAATGATATGACTTCTTAAAGAGGATAAGGCTTGTTAGTTTTCCCAATAGGTAAGAAGTTTACTCAGAATTGTTGACTTCGTTTGAATTTAATCATTAGAATAAAATATCCTAATAATATCTAAAGAATGAATTTTTCTCTACTGAGGACACCAGATTATAGAATACCTTGCCCTTGCCATTTCAAAAGTGTCTGCTCTGGTTTCAATGTGTCTCATCTAAGATTCATATGTTACCCATGTAATGGTATTGAAAAGTGGGGCCTTTGAGTGGTGATAGGCCATGAGGGCTGTTGCCTTATGAATGGGATTAGAGACTCTTACAGAAGAGCTTGACAAGGGAATTTGTCTCGCTTACTGTTTTGCCTTCAGCCACATGATGACACAGTGTTCCTCCCCTCTGGAGGATGTTGTAAGATGCCCCTTACCGGACACTAAATGCCATTACCTTGATCTTGGATTTCCCAGCCTCCAGAACTCTGAGAAATAATTTTCCTTTGTTTATGTTACCCAGTCTCAAGTATTCCACTACAGCAGTGCAAACAGACTAAGACATGTCTTTCCTGGTGTGCTTTTTTTCTCAGAATTTTCATGTGCCATTATCTACTGTGAAATGTCAATATTCTCCCCTGCTGTGTTTGGTCATATGGCCAGAATCCTCAATTCTTAATTCTTCCAATTTCACCTACCACTGTTTGCTGGCTCCAGACACAAGTTTGTGTCCTTCCCTGAGCTCTGTTGGACTGGAATCAGACCTGAGCAGCAGTCCCTCTGTCTCCTTTCCCGCAATACTTCCTGGTTTCTGCTCAGTCTCCCAAGAGCAGGGCTACCTCTAAGAGGAAGATTCCTTTTACCATGCCACAGCCATAAGGAAGAAAGAGAAGTTGAAGAAAAACACAGAACAAAATTTTCTAGTCTTATTCTGTTCAGAGCCTCCTTGCCGTCACTCTAAAAGCTCCATTAATTTGGTACAGGAACTCACCAGGATATGGGTATAGGGGCAAATGATGGTTGAAGGGACAGCTTTGAGCTCTCATAGAAGTCAAAGTGTGTAGGATGTGTTATCAAGAAATCATTTGGCACAATAATTTTCATCTGAATATTTTTGTGTCTATTGCAATAAAATCCATTGAGTGAAGTTTGCATAAAATTCTTTCTGTTATTTTGCATTTCAGATTTAATTAGCCATCCCATGCTGGCCACCTTCCCCATGCTCTTGGAGCAGCCTGACGTGATGGATGCCCTCAGGGTGGGTAGCATGCATTGCAATGGAAACCTGCTAGCTTATGGAAGCAGTTACACACTCTGTGTTAATGAGTTCTGTCATCTGGTCTAGGCCCTTTTTTTTGTTACTAGGATGATGTCTCCCAATCCCTGTCCATTGTCTAGTTAACTCAGTCCTCATCTTTCCCATCTTAGCATGAATTCCCAAGGGCTGCCTTCCCTGACCCAGGTAGCAGATGGAGTGCCTGCTGTGTACACTATTGTAATCTTATGCCCATTTTTTCCTTGACTGATTGTGTCCTAAGAGCAAAAATCCAAAATGGTCTGTAAGATAAATCAATTGAATTTCCGGGGGAGAATCAGGGCATGCACATCATCTTTAATTTAATTCCATGTGTGCTGTTGCTGTCTGAAATAACTGTTGGGTGTTAAATCACATGAAATCTCCAATTTTCAGCCATTTTTGGCCTCTCTAAGTGGCAGTTTCATATGGTTTAGCCTAATACATCAGGGTCAACAAGTAGAAGAGCTGTATGCATGCAAGGCAGATACACAGGTAACATCACAAGTGCCATGGGGGAGGTATAACCCAGGACCTTGAAGATTTAAAGAAGGCAGCAAAGAAGGATCCAAATTACGTTTCATTAGAGAGGTCCTGAATGAGAGAACCTAATAAAGGCCAGGGCCAAGAGGATTTTGACCTGCTGAGATGGGGGTGAAGACATTGCAGGTGGAAGGGTTAGCATGAGCAGATATTTGAGGCAGGAAGGAATAGAGCTGACAGTCCAGCTTGGTATGTCAGATGCAAGTAAGGGAGTGGTTGGTAGATGGGCAAGGTAAGCCTGAGTGTCGGTGTGGGGCTGCGGGCGGTGGTAGGTGGTGGGTAACCCTGGAAGGTTTCTTCTTTAGGCAAACTCTGCCAAGTGCAAAGAGGCAGAACATATGCAGGAGAGAAGTGAGCATATTAGGGGGTGACTCCTGCTGCTAAAAAAGAGGCCATATGGGCCTGACAGCAGAAATGGAAGGAGGGCTCAGTCATCTCCAAAGATTCTTATTAGACTTTGAAACCAATTCATATGCTAGCTTGGCTGGGTTGGGGGTTGTCAATAGTAATAATGACAATTTTCAACAGAGATGTTTAAGAAAATGTTCATGGTGCATATGATCTCCTGTAATTTTAGATAGGTTCATCTAGCACTATAGCTAGATAATGCAGAATTTCTCTTTCTTCTGTAAAGTCACTAGTTTCATAATAATTATTCATTATACAGAACATATATATACACTGATTCATTCAACAAAGATTTCACAAGAGCCCACTATGTATTAATATAAGGCACTGTGCTGGCCACAGGAATATTTCCCTAGGTATGTAACAGTCAGGAATCTGCACCTTGTTCTTAGGAAGAACCTTAGGAACCCCAATCTAGTCTAAAATCTACATTTCCCTGATGAGCAGACAGCTCAGAGACGTGCAGTGACCTGGCCAGCCATGGAGCTCAGCAGTGAACCGGTCAGTGCTGTCCCTGCAGGTCAGCTCTGGGTGCACCCGGAACGTGCCACAGGCTGCTTGAAGGCACGTGGGTAAAGTTGTGCACATGTTATTTAGTGAAAAGACCCCATTTGAGCCATAGTAAGTATAAATATATATATATTTATATACCTGCCTGTGAAAAGATTTGAAAGAATATATTCCAGAGAGGTATCAGTGAATACCTCTGGATCTTGGATTATTTTATCTACATTTTCTTAATTTTTTCACATTGAGTTATTTGTATAATGATAATTTTGAAAAAGAAAGTGGTGGTTTCTACACTCATGAGCCGCCTTCTCTCCATGGCATAGTGTGTTACTTAGGAGAAGCTCGGCTGTGCTGTGGTGGTTAGCACAGTTTTATTTCCCACCCATGGTATGTATCCAGCATGGATCAGTGGAAGACGCTGCTCCACAGTCACCCAAGGGTACAAGCTGGTGGAGCCTCCGCTGTCTCACAGCACCATCTGGAACAAGTAGCTACCTCTGTTGCCAGTTTTCCTTCAGAAGAGGAAGAATGGAGAGTTGTTCTTGGGCTTTTACTGCCTTTGCTCCAAAGGGGCCTGGGCCACTTCTGCTCAGATTGCGTTGGCCAAAACCAGTCATACAGTCCATTTAACTTCAAAGGAGGTATAGTCTTCTTTTTCCAGAAGAAAGGAAGTGGATCTTGGTGAGGTAATAGTGTCCCGTAACATGTTTACTATTCCCAGATGAGTAACTCTAAGTGAAACATCCTACTGTTTGCTGGTGGCTTCATGAAAAATAAGGTAGGACATTGACATGTAACTAACAAAAACAGACAAATTTTACCAAACACTAAGTCCAAATTTGCTAAGTGATATTCACGTTAAGCCATATTATTAGGTTGGTGCAAAAGAACTGCGGTTTTTGTCATAAAAGTAGTAGCAAAAACCACAATTACTTTTGCACCAACCTAATAAAATTTAAAATGTACAGCATGTGAGCCTCCTAGTGTTTACTTACCTAGCACAGTTCAGTTTGTGGATGACATTTTAATAATAATAAGAATGACACTTGGCCTGTTTAGTAAAACACTCCGGTTCTGTAAGGGTCCTCTTCAAACTCTTAAGGACCCATAGGCACAGCGGTTAATAGGGTGGAGGACCATAGTCCCCTCACGTGGTAATAGGTATGAACATTCCAAAATGTTCTCATGAGTGGCATAGTCTGTTATCTCCTGCCGAGAAGCGCCCTGTCAATGCATCATTTATTTTATGGAGAATCTCCTTATTGGTGCCATATGTTATATTCATCCCAGGGCCCCCCTGCCGAGAAAGGTCTGATGCTTTCAGGTTACCTATGATATCAGGTGCCAACAGGAGGATATCTACCGACATGCACAGAACCCAGACCCTGGAACAGGCAGTCGTGAGACTGGTCATGTTCCACCCACGCGTTCAGTTTGCCAGGAACTGGCACAGTGAAAGTCTTAAATTCATACTTTTGTGGGACTAATTTAACTCTGGGGTTTTTATTTATTTAAGGAAGTTTCTGTGAAGCCTTGTGGACAGATTAGAAATATTTACTTACAAAATTGTACTTCAATCTGTCTCATTCTGACCATTGTCATCATCATGACAGAGATAATTTTAGAAAAGTTTGGTATTTGGCAATGTTTTCTATTTTCATTACTGTCTTACTTGGAAAGCTTAATACTATTTTATTATTCAGGTGCTGTGTTTGTACAGTTTGCGTGAATGTGTTAGTGTTTCACTTATTCTATTCTCAAGTTAGTTTTGATTTATAATTATGGGTTTCTACATCATCTTTCACAGATACATCTTCCTAGTCATTCTGGTGCTGGGTCGTTTGCAATAGATGCCTGATTACAGATTCACTTCTTGCTTGTTTAGAATCTGTACAGCATTTTTAACCCTGTCCATAAGTTTATTTACAGAGTAAAGTTGCAGAAGTGTTGTGAGGACTTATTACTACTTGGACTAATATAATATCTCTGTTCGCTCTTTAGAGTTCATGGGCTGAAAAAGAAAGTATGTTAAAAAGATCAGAGAAGGTAATACGATTTTCCACACTGAACTTCATATTTGCAGCACCTGGTGTTTGCTTGCCCATTCGAATAATGTCTCTTTTTTAGCAAAAGTAGCCATAGTCACAGTCCCTCTTAACCAGGGAAACTGTTTCATTATGGCTGCAAAAACACATTCCAAAAGGGTTATGCATGGTCGTTAACTAATGTGAGAAGGAGCACTTGTTCAGGACAGCCATTTCGGATTACTGAGTTTTATTTAAATAAAGGGGAAGTTTCTAAGCCAAAGTCTCTCAATTGTATATGAAATTTCTTTTATTTTAAAAAACTTCTCTACCTCTCAAAGCCTGTATCAGGTAGAGAGAAGGAAAAAAAAATGGCCTGAGCTGTACCATATATTGAAAACAATGCATTGCTCCTGCTTACATTGCTATAAAATCATGGTAATTACCAATCTGAACTTGCTTTAATCCGTGAGTAGTGGTTTGACTGCTCTCATCCAGGATTTGGCAAATGGGAAGGGCCAGATGGAAAATCTTTTTGGCCTTTCAGGTCTTATAGTCTTGGTCACTCTACTCAGCTCTGGTGTTGTAACGCAAAAGCAGCCACAGACAATATGTAAATGACCAAATGTGAGTGTTTTCCTATAAAACTTTATTTATGAAAAGAGGTGGCAGGCCACATTTGGCCCATAGTCTATACTTTACCAATCCTAATCTAAAGGATTCATTATCTACAAGGAAAATGAAATAACAAATGAGCTGGAAACCCTAAAAATTGGGAAACAGTTTATACATTGTATCCTTATTTCAGCCTCCATTTGATCAGTACCATCTACATACATGTGACTTTGCCAAAACTGTCAGGCTTAGTGCTATTCTAGTACAGCAGCCTTGGGCCTGTAGACATTGCCCTCATGTGGACATGTGTGGTGGAATGGATGATATCTTTGTGTAGACTCTGCTGCCTGTGGACAGCTCTGCCCTCAGCTTGCTGTGCTCTCTGAGATTCCCACCATGGCCTGTGGGCATCAGGGGTTGACATGGGTACAGCTATTGTACCATTCTTCTCGGGGAAGGGTCTGACATCCTCATCACCAAAGGACCCCTCAACCTTCATCCCAGGCATTGCTGGTAATAAGCCAACAACTCTGGATCCCATGCAGAACGCCTGCTACAATTCTCTTAGATAACATGACAGTTATCTCTGATATGCTGTCAGTAAGTAGGTACAGCTGACTTGGCATTGTTTTAGTTATATTTACCTGTCACCACACTGGCATCACCAAAATTAGACTGCAACACCTTGACAGAATGTTGAGACACCCTCCATGGAGCTTAGGAGACACGCTGGTCTCGTGGAGCCACGTAGAGGCTCTCAGGGAGAACTGCTCCGCTGGACTCTGTGTAACTCTTGCTCGCTTCCACTTCTGAAGCACCACGTCCTGCCTGAGCAGCTGGCTCAGAGCCGATACCTGCCAGGCGCTAATGGCACCCTCCATCCTACGTCTTAGGTGGCTTTTAGTTAATAGAGTTCATAGACTTTAACACTTTAAAAATAACGATGTTATTTGTGGGGGTGGTGTTTTCCCAGAGAGACAAAGAGTTCCTGAAGTCCACGTTTCTCCTGGTTTACCATGACTGCGTGCTCCCACTTCTCCACTCCACACGCCTGCCCCCATTCAGGTGGGCAGAAGAGGAGTCTGAGACTGCACGATGGAAAGTTATCACTGACTTCCTTAAGCAAAACCAAGAAAACCAGGGTGCCCTCCAAGCTCTGCTGTCGCCAGACGGAATTCATGAACCTTTTGACCTTTCAGAGCAGACCTATGACTTCTTGGGTGAAATGAGAAAGAATGCAGTGTGATGGTGACAGCCTCTAGCCCTCAGCTTCCCACGGAATCAGATGGATCCTCCACGATTACGTGAATAAAATGATGGAACCAAAAATTACTGTCACTTTACAACTTAGGTTTTACTCTTTTCTTTCTACGGACCGTATTTTTAAAGAAATGCTTATGCAATAATTTAAATATTTTTTAAAACCATAAAATAAATTTTTATAAGGAATACTGTTATATCTAAATTTAAACAATATCTTTTTCAAAAACAGCTACTCAAGTTAATGGTATAGATTTCTATAAAAGCAAGATTTTGTCAAAAACTAAATTTATGATTATTCAAGAAAGTGAAAAAAACAACCCACAGAATGGGAAAAGATATTTGCAAATCATCTAACTGATAAGGGTCTAGTATCCAAAATATTTAAATTTATGAGTGTTAATAAAATGTATCTTGTTCAATGAAGAGGAAGTTAAAGTGATCCATTTGAGAAAGTTGTATCACTTAATTCAGTCTGATACTTGAATGTGATTTACCCTAATTAAGTACAAAAGCAGAATCGCTTTTGCCTTTTCAAGTCAAGAAAATAAGTGCTCTGTCAAAAGAACAAAAACAGACTTTCGGGCACTGGAGACTGGAGTTGATTCACCCTTTCAGAGAAGAAGGATGAGGTACTCAGGTTTTGTTGCATTTCAGATAAACTTGTGACTGCTGGTAAAATGTCCCAAGCCTTTCCTTTTAGTGATAAATAGTAACAGCCTGCGTTAATTGAGCACCTACTGTGTGCCTGAGCATTTCTCGTTAACCCGGTTAATCCTCACACCTGCTATAGGAGATGGGTACTGTTTTTTATTATTATTATTATTATTATTACTAGTCAAGGCCAAATAGGTGAAGTAACTTGCCTAAGGTCACAGCTAATAAGTGGCATAGCTAATATTCCAAGTAAAGATACCGTGTATAATTTTAAACAGCCTAAGATGTTCTGCCTCATCAGTGCAAACCTTTTAGAATTCCATATGAAAATAAAATAGGAGAAAGAGTTTAACCTAAATAATTAGAATCCCATTAGAGGTACTTTCTTTTGATGGCATGCTGCCTTAAAAGAGCCATTTATTTTTAGAGATCTGTCGTATTATGAAACTTCTGGGCTATCCTAGCTAACTTATCCTAAACCCTTAACCTAAATTTACCTTGAGCCCCAGTCTCAGAAATTAACATGGTATGAAAGTGTTTCCAGACCAGGCGCAGTGGCTCATGCCTGTAATCCCAGCACTTTGGGGGGCCGAGGTGGGTGGATCACCTGAGGTCAGGAGTTCGAGACCAGCCTGGCCAACACCATCTCTACTAAAAACACAAAATTAGCTGGGTGTGGTAGTGCGTGCCTGTAATCCCAGCTACTTGGGAGGCTGAGGCAGAAGAATTGTTTGAACCTGGGAGGCGAAGGTTGCAGTGAGCCAAGATTGCGCCATTGCACTCCAGCCTAGGCAACAAGAACGAAACTCCGTCTCAAAAAAAAAGAAAGGGTTCCCAGCCACAAATGTGACAAGTGAGGACTGAGCCTTGGAAAAGAGATTTCATTCTCCAGGAACTCATTTCAGGAGATCTCTCCCTGTGCGTGCCCTTCTGCCCTCAACCACATGATACAAGGCTGAGTGTGGCCAACACCTTCCTTTTGCCCATCAGTTGCTTGGGCACACTTACAAAGTGGTGCTCCCACTTCTCTAGCACCGTGGCCCTCCCCAGCTCCTGCTCCCAGGGAGACAGTTTTGCCTTTCAAATGGAGGTGGTAAGTGTGGACAGAGACTTTTCCCTACTCCTATTGAGTTGACTCCTCTTACTCTTAGTCCCCTGCAGTCCTGTTTTTGAAAGAACATGAGCCCATGTCACTCCTCACTGTGAAAGTCATTTCTCTGTAGAAATGACTTTTAATTTCTAAGCTCCACCTTTTTATTTTTTATTTTTATTTATTTATTTTTTGAGGAAGGTCTCACTCTGTCACCTAGGCTGTAGTGCAGTGGTGCAATCACAGTTCACTGTAGCCTTGACTTCCCCGGGCTCAGGTGATCTCCCACCTCAGCCTCCTGAGTAGCTGAGAGCACACACACATGCCACCATGCTTGGCTGATTTTTGTGTTTTTTATTGTAGAAACAGGGTCTCACTATGTTGCCCAGGCTGGTCTCGAACTCCTGGACTCAAGCAATTCTCCTGCCTCAGTCTCCCAAAGTGCTGGAATTTCAGAGCCACCATGCTTGGCCATCTTTTTATTTTTTTTAACCATTTGGCTTATTCTTAGTGTTAAGCCAGGGGTGGGGCATTTTGAGTGAAAGAATATGCTAGTGCATTTCTTTCAGTGCATGTACAACATGAAGAGAAGGCTTTTTTTAGAATGCATTTTCCAAGACTGTCTTCCATGTTCATTTGAGAATGTGTCATGAGCTGACAAATGTGGACAACTTCATAGCTTCTGACACATTAGGAAAGTATAGGGACACCAGAGAAAAAGCTTAAGTGAAGCTTAGGCCAGAAAGTGAGGTACATACGGAAGGGGGAGACCCAGGGGCGTGGGCATTTCTGCCGTTAAGAGACTCCACCTTCTCTTCAGTCAGTGGAATCTTTTTCTTTTTTTTAAACAACAAAATCTCTGTGACTTTAAATGCCACTTACTGGCTTCCAAAACAGGAAAAGGTTGTCAGGGAGCCAAAAACATCCTGGAAATGAGTCTTCATGGGTCTGTGTCAAGGAGAATGACTTCGGCAACTCACAGAATTAATAGTAAGTTGTGGGGGGCGGGCAGCAGCAGGGTCACCAGCAGACCTTTGCCGAGTGACCACACATGTGGTGCCCACCTGTGAGGCCAGGGGGACTCACCGCACCCGAACCATGGGAGGGCAGGCAGGGCGGGGTGTCTGAACTGTAAACTATGTGGCCCACTCCTCCCCACCCTCCCCACCTCTTAATTGGTTGAGTGTCATATCCGTCAGGTCTGCAGAGGTGAAAAATGTTGCAACTCGCTTGCCTGGGTGCTTGGAATGAAAGTCTAGGGTCAAAGGCAGATATTAAAGAGCAGGTAGAGTCTGTCTTCAATGTTTTTAGGATCTCATATGCAAGGCCAGAGCAACTCACATAAAACCAGTTGAAATACATAACCCTGTGTACAAATGGAGCAAGTTTGACTTGCCAACCCAGTAGCAGTTGGGAAACTATCAGTTTAACAGAGGAAGCCAGCAGTGTCCTCTGCCAGTTGAGGGCTTTTTCAATTTGCAGCATTATAGGATATCCTTTGCTGTGAACTGCCTCAGCTTCCTCTTGTGTGAAGCATTCTAAATTGGAAGCTTTCTTGGGGTGTGGAGGTGATCAAAGACAGCTGTCACCTAGCTGCTGTGATCTGTTTCCTCAAAACAAAGAGGCAGAGAAAGAACCTTACTTAGGGCACTTTGCATCTAAGTGTTACGATTGTCCATTCCTCATTTACTTAATAAGTGTTGAGCACCTGCCATGCTCCAGGCACAGCATTGGGCTTTGAAGATAGAGTGACAACAATCCTGGCAAGATCTCTGTCCTTACATGAGGTGGACAGTAATCACCCAAACACAAAAAATAATTCCAACAGTACTATGGCCAGGGCTGTTAGTGGCCCTGTGGCAGGCACGAAGTCAATGGTAAGTGTACGGGTGTTCCTTCCTATCCTCACTCTCCCTCTCCCAACGCCACTTTCTGTTGTTGGGGACCAGTTAGATTTAAATACATTTTCAGATGAATCCCTCACTATTTGAACTGCCACATTTACTACCTGAAACTCAAGGACACATGGATTTCGTAACACTGTATCCCTCAACACTCAAACTTGCTCTCTGAATTCTGATATTTGAATGCAGTAACCAAGTCAATTTGGATAAAGAGGGATGGGTATAAAGATAAGTGAATGGGCCAGGCACAGTTGCTCACACCTTTGGGAGGCCAAGGCAGGCAGGGTGCTTGAGCCCTGGCATGCAAGACTAGCCTAGGCAACATGATGAGACCCCATCTCTACAAAAATCCAAAAATTAGCCGGATATGGTGGCGCAGGTCTGTAGTTCCAGCTACTCGGGAGACAGAGTTGGAGGATTACTTGAGCTGAGGAGGTTGAGCCTGCAGTGAGCTGTGATCATCCCACTGCACTCCAGCCTGGGCGACAGGGAAACCCTGTCTCAAAAAAATAGTAAGTGAATGGCAAGTGAACGGCTATGGGCTATATTGTCTCATAGGCAGGAAAATGGAGGTTGAGGATGTTCTGCTCAGTGATGGCTGATACTGAATGAGGCGTGCAGGTCTGTGTGCAGCAATATAAAAAATCATTCATGGAGTACGGCTCACACTTGGGACTTTGATAGTGTGTCTGTCATTTAGCCCTTTTCTGATACTCTGTAAGACAGACTGGACCTTAACCTGCTCATTTGCATCTGACTTTGCCAGAAAAGATTAACTTTGCAGAACTTTGTCCTTTCGAAGAGACCATTTTGGGGAATAAAAAGGTCTCCATGCTTTCTGAGCTCTTCTCCAGGTAGGAATCTCTGGATGACCCAGACATTATCCCATTGAGTCCTTCCTTTTTCCTGGCAGCTGTTCGGTACTTGCCCAACTCCAGGGACACAAGAAACCAGACACAGTTCTGCCTCATGGCTATGAACATTAATCACAGGGTCTTCCTGAGTCTACCCCATTTGAGAGTTAAAGAGACCTTGATCTGTAGAAATAATAGTTGCAATCTAGTTGTGTCTAGCAGGCCAGAACCAGTGGACATGTGTGTTCTTGCAGCAGAAAAGGGGAGAGCTCTGCTCCTACAGGGGGAGGCTACTGTAGTGGACATCTGGTGTTTCTGCTACCCAGCCTCCATATACTTGTCTCTTGGTAACATCACCTCCACCTTGAGTGTCATTGTTCAAGTCACTGGATGAAGTCTCACCGGAAACCATTATTACCTCTCAACCTCTCATTTCCTAAGGTAATAAGTTCCTTTCATCACTAAAGCCAGTTGGAATGGGTTTTTTTTAACATTTGTTATTGAAAGAATCCCAATGGATACAACTGTCTATTCTTTCCCCCAAGTATCTCTGAATTTCTTCTGGCCTGTCTCTTCCTTTTCATGGAACTAGTAAATTGTTTCTGAAAAATGATAAAGCAATTTCTTAGTGGGAAAAGAGTTTAATAAAGAGGAGTCAAAAAAAGAGATAAGCAGTTGTCTTCAAAGTCTTTATGACTGTTTTCATGACTGTTTCAATCATTCAAAAACATTTATTCAAAACCATTTATTGAGTACCTTTTGTGTACCAGACGGTATTCAAGATGGTGGATATGGTTGTGGTTCACCACATGAGCAAAGTTTTGGCTCTCCTTAAGCCCACATCCTGGAGAGGGGCAGGGGCAGGGAGACAAACAATAGGCAAATTAGTAAATCAGGGAAATCTTGGGTAGTGAAAAGTGCTTGAAGAGTTAAGCAGGATGTTGCAAGTTGGGCTCTGGTCAAGTAGAGAAGGATACTCCTCTTCCTTTCACTAAATGCAATTAACAGCCCTGGACAGAATGCATGGAGAAGCTAACTGAGGATTCTAGAAAAAAAAAGCAGGAATATTTTGGAAGGAAACCAGAATTCAAAACACTACTAAGCTGTTGGTGAGTTTCCCATTTTCTTTCCTCTGGTACCTCTCAGCCGGGGTCAGAGACCACCTGAAACCCAGAACTGTACGCAGGATGCGGACAAAGACGTCTCCAAAAGAATCCCTGTTTCTGGTCTGAGGAATGGGAAAGGGGGCCCCAAAGAGTCAGAGGGAGTGTAGAAAATCTCTGTGTTTTGTTTGTTTGTTTATTCTTTCCTTCCTCAGCCCCTGGGCAATCAAGTGACAGTGATGGTGGCAATGGAAGTAGCAGCCAGGCAGGTACCTGGAACTCTGAGAAAGGGGAACCTTTGTCTCTCACCAGAGGAACCATGATCCTAAAAGCATGGGGGGAATAATTGTTACCTTTGTCTCTCTCTCTGTCTCTCTCTCTCTCTGTCTCTCTCTTTCTCTCTCCCCAACCCCCCGCCCCAAACCCTGACACACACATTGCTTTGGTCCCGAAGATAGACACAGTCACAAGAAGTGCACAGCAGAGGAGGAAAATGAAAACCTTGGTCTTTAGCCAGAGGACCAAGGCATATCTTCATTTCTTAATATGCTAACTGCTTCAGAAGGTGGAGGTGGCTCAGGGCCTCTCAATGTGAGACTAAGGGGTTATGGGTTGTATTATTATCTCCATTTCATAGATATGAGCCTAAGAAGGTTGTTTTTCTTCTTACTTAAGCTTTTCCTACTATGCCATGTTGTCCATGGGCAAGTCAAAGGTATCCTACAGCCTGTAAGAGTGGCACAGTGCTTATTTGCAACCTTTAAGAGAGGTGGCAAGATGTGGGATTCACGGAGAAATCCCTGCTTTGCTTGGATTAATCCTGTAAACAAGGTGGCGTAGGTGAGACTGGGGTTGGCAGGTGGGATTAGGGTCTCCCTTACTTCCTAGTTTCCATAGCCTGGAGAAAAGGGATGCTCAGTCTGGTTTGAGATCCACTGGGGGGTTCATTGCCTTTCTTTGCAATGCCTTTGCTCTTAGCTTCATTTGTCCAAACTCCTCTCTCCCTGGGCTCTCCCCAGACCAGGCAAAGGCTGAGCTGGCTGATCTCCCCACCTGTGGCCCTGAGGGCAGGACCTGGAATTCCCCATTTCTGCTAATGAGATCAGGACATGGGCTCTTCTAATTAATCCAGCCCTCACACAATCTTCCCCACATGCTCTCCATACCAGGGAGCAGCTGGGGGCAGGAAGAAGGGACCCCAATCCCCAGCATCCTGAGCACACTCTTTCAGGGCAGGTTGGGAAAATGAAGGTTCGCCAATTCAAAGGCGGAGGGGAAATGGTTCAGCCTTTGGGACTTGTATTTGGTGTGAAAGGAGTTGCTTGCTTCTGGGTCACAGCCCTGCAGTCAGCTCCCCTACTTGCCTGGGAGTCAGGAAGAAACTTCTTGGCCCCAAGCCCATTTAGGGGCAAGGCACTGGCTGGAAGGAAGGTCAGGGAAGGAAGGAGGTTGTCCGCCAGAGGCAGCAGCCAGCCAGCCCAGCCCTTCTCTAGTGCCTGCTGCTGTGGTCCTCTCCCAGAGAGTGGGGGGCCTTCCTCCATCTGCCCCATGAGGAAAAGAGCAGTGGAGGACCATGGAAAGGGATCCAGAGAAAGAAGGAAACACCAAGTCCCAGGGGCATGAGCTGGAAGGGAGGGCTGCTCCTCCCAGGGGAGGCTGGCGACCGAGAGCTGCCACCAAGAGTGGAAAAGGAGGGAGCTGGGCAAGATCCAGCATTGTTAGTAACCAGCTCTGTGGCCTTGAGTTGACCTCACTGATTCTCAGTCTCCTCACTTGGAAAAGGGCAAAACAGCCACGTGCAGGCCGTGGTGGGCACCCGGGCTGTCTGCAGATAGCATGGCTCATTGCTGGTCCTCGGTACACAGCCCTCATAGCCAAGCAGCCTGAGCCTACACTCTGGGCCCAGGGGAGTGACTGTCGCTGGCATCCCCTAGAGTAACAGGCCCTAGGAGTCAAAGATTCCTTAGTTGGAAAGGTCTAGAAAGAGACTCCCGCTCTGCTCCCTCCTGCACCAGCGCTGTGTCCCCCGCCGGCCAGGCAGGGCCGTTCGATGCCGCTGGCCCGCTCACTGAGGATCTGTTGGCTTCAGCGAGTGGAAGGACCTGCTCGGCTGGAACTTTTTTTTCCCCTCCCAGACGACGTCCGATGGGTGTGTCGCGCAGGAGGTGATATTTGACGGGCTGCGCTCGGGCGAGCTGCCGGGAGTGCCCAGCAGGGGCTGACAGCATGGCCTCGCCCGACCCGCCGGTCACCAGCTACGCCCCGTCCGATGTGCCCTCGGGGATCGCGCTGCTCCTCACCATCCCTTTCGCCTTCTTCCTGCCGGAGCTGGTGAGTGCGGCCCCCCGGCCACCTGCAGAGAGAGAGGAAGGGGGAAACCGGCCTCGGCCCCAGACCAGACCGCGCCGAGACAAGGGGGACCGAGCGCAGGGGCTGCGGTGGCCGCGAGTCTCCCACCGGGCGCACAGCGGGGTGCAGCTGTACTCAAGAGACAGATCCCACTCTGCGCCCCGTCTGATGCCGCCAGGGGGGTTCCGCCCTCCAAAACAAAACCCACTTGGGTGTGGAGGCCTGGGGGGACGTTGCTAAAATACTCAGGATTCCCAGGAAAATGTTGGAAATGAATTATAATTACATGGCTTCTTTTGTCCAACTATTTGTGCCTTTCTGATTTGAAGTGGGGAGACTGTGTTTCCCTCTGGGAGCAGGTTTTCTTAATTGTCATGTCTGCTGACTTTGAACTTTGACTTTTGTGGGGTCCCCCACACAAGGTAACTATGACAGCATCTGCCATAAAACAGTCGTGTGAGGCACCCTGGTTGCAAATGAGAACCTGTCACTGTATTACTCTCTGGGGCGCCCTACGGCTGAGTCGTGGCCCTGATCCCTGGGAAGCCTGCCTGCTCCCATCTGCAGAGCTGTGCATATGCAGTGTTCCACACTGCACAAGTCCCCTCTGAACTGGCTGGTACCACATCCTCTTCATGGAGGAGCACACTGAAGTCTGGGGTCCAATCAGGGCAAAAGAGTGTGTTTTGTTTTTCCAGCACCTTCTGAAATATCTAGCTTGTGGGTGGTATTTTCTTACCTGCCCTGAATTTGGCAGTGCTGTCTCTGAGCAGGGAGGAAAAGATAGAAAGTGGATCTACTTTTAAATCGGACGTGACCGGCCCTTCTCACTCTCGTCATCTGCCTGCAAAGTTGGGCCTGATCGAGCCACTTTTAGGCAAACTGGCTAATGGGTGACCATTGATGGCAACCAGAAAGAGAACCAGGTAGGGTGGGCCTAGCATCTGAGTGGCTCCAGTTGAAACTCCACCTAAGAGGCAGGTTTCTGCCAAGGCTACCATCCCCAGCACAGCGTGGGCATCCTGCCAGACTGATGACATAACCTTGCTCTGATGAGTCCTATGTGCCAGGCCCTGGGTGTGCCCCTCACCTTGGAGCAGCCACATGGGCGGCCGGGGTACTGGTTGACTCTGCCTCTTTTTATTGAGCCTGTGGTTTATGTCAGTCCTGCAAGCCCCTGGTGACAGGGCACTGCCTCCTGGTGATTTCCTGTCTGCTGGGGAGAGACTGTGAGCATCTCCCCCCCCACAGTTGGATGGTAGCCTCAGCAAGGAGGGACCTTCTGAACTCTCCAGGCCAGGGAGGGGTCCAGGCCTGCCACCAAGAGTTGGACCTCAAAGAACAGGCATTCATAGGCTGGGGGGAAAGAGAGGGAAAGGCCTAGAGGCCAGGGGAGAAGTCCTGGAAGCAGGCTAGATGCACGGTGTTTCCGGAATCAGGACAGCTCCCAGGGTGAGAACTGTGAGAGGTCGTGGTGGCTCCACCTGCCCTGCTCCTGCCAGTGAAACTCCTGGGAGAGCAAAGTGCATGCTCATGTTGGGCTCTGAGGCCTTACGTGTTGTGGGGGGTGAGGGGCTCAATGACAATCAAAATTGACATTGGCCCAATTGTCTTCATTTACTTGTATTGTTAAGTAATGTGAGATTTACAGTAAAGCTGCAATAATAGTACAGAAAGTTCTGTGTACTCTTCCCTCAGCTGCCCCTAATGCCTGCATCTTCCATGGTACAACTCTTGAAATCAGGAAACAGTGATACTGTGCTATCAAGTACTCTATAAACCTTACTTCAGTTTTGCTAATTTCCTCACTGATGTCCTTTTTCTGATCCAGGATCCTGGCCAGGATCCCACATGGCACTTAGTTGTCATATCTCCTTCATCTCCTTTAATCTGGGACAACCTGGGTCCTTACCTTGCCACTTCTGAAGAGTACTGATTAGTTGTTGTTGTTGTTGTTGTTGTTGTTTTTGCTTTTGAAAAATTTATTTTTCCATAAGTTATTGGGGTACAGGTGGTATTTAGTTACATGAGTAAGTTCTTTAGTGGTGATTTGTAAGATTTTGGTGCACTCATCATCCTTGTGTACACTGCACCGTATTTGTAACCATATATATATATCTCTCTCTCACAGTTTCTTTATCCACCCATTGATTGATGGGCATTTGGGTTGGTTCCACAATTTTGGAATTGTGAATTGTGCTGCTATAAACATGTGTGTGCAAGTATCTTTCTTGAATAATGACTTCTTTTCCTCTGGGTAGATACCCAGTAGTGGGGTTGCTAGATCAAATGGTATTCTACTTTTAGTTCTTTAAGGAAACTCCACACTGTTTTCCATAGTGGATGTACTAGTTTACATTCCCACCAGAAGGGTAGAAGTATTCCCTGTTCACCACATCCACACCAACATCTGTTGTTTTTTGATTTTTTTGATTATGGCCATTCTTGCAGGAGTGAGGTGGTATCACATTGTGGTTTTGATTTGCATTTCCCTGATCATTAGTGATGTTGAGCATTTTTTCATGTCTGTTCCCCATTTGTGTATCTTCTTTTGAGAATTGTCTATTCATGTCCTTGGCCCACTTTTTGATGGCATTTTTTGTTTTTTTCTTACTGATTTGTTTGACTTCATTGTAGATTCTGAATATTAGTCCTTTGTCAGATGTATAGATTGTGAAGATTTTCTCCCACTCTGTGGGTTATCTGTTTACTCTGCTGTCTGTTCCTTTTGCTGTGCAAAAGCTCTGTAGTTTAATTAGGTCCCAGCTATCTATCTTTGTTTGTATTGCATTTGCTCTTGGGTTCTTGGTCATGAAATCCTTGCCTAAGCCAGTATCTAGAAGGGTTTTTCCAGTGTTATCTTCTAGAATTTTTGTAGTTTCAGGTCTTAAGTTTAAGTCCTTAATCCATCTTGAGTTGATTTTTGTATAAGGTGAGAGATGAGGATCCAGTTTCAATCTCCTACATGTGAGTAGCCAATTATCCCAGCACCATTTGTTGAAAAGGATGTCCTTTCCCCATATTATGTTTTTGTTTGCTTTGTCCAAGATCAGTTGGCTGTTAAGTATTTGGGTTTATTTCTGGGTTCTCTATTCTGTTCCATTGATCTATGTGCCTGTTTTTATACCAGTACCATGCTGTTTTGGTAACTATGGCCTTAGAGTATAGTTTGAAATCAGGTAGTGTCATGCCTCCAGATTTTTTTTTTTTTTTTTTTTGCTTAGTCTTGCTTTGGCTATGCTGGCTCTTTTTTGGTTCTATGAATTTTAGAATTGTTTTTTCTGATTCTGTGAAGAATGATGGTGGTATTCTGATGGGGATTGCATTTAATTTGTAGATTGCTTTTGGCAGTATGGTTATTTTCACAATATTGATTCTACCCATCCATGAGCATGGGATTTGTTTCCATTTGTTTGTGTCGTCTGATTTCTTTCAGCAGTGTTTTGTAGTTTTCCTTGTAGAGGTCTTTCAACTCCTTTGTTAGTTATATTCCTAAGTATATTATTATTATTATTATTATTTGCAGCTATCATGAAAGGGGTTGAGCTCTTGATTTGATTCTCTGCTTGGTTGCTGTTGGTATATAGAAAAGCTAGTGATTTGTGTACATTAATCTTGTATCCAGAAACTTTTGCTGAATTCTTTATCAGTTCTAGGAGCTTTCTGGAAGAGTCTTTAGGGTTTTCAAGTTAAACGATCTTATCGTCAGCAAACAGTGACAGTTTGACTTCCTCTTTACTGATTTGCATGCCCTGTATTTCTTTCTCTTGTCTGATTTCTCTGGCTAGGACTTCCAGTATTATGTTGAAGAGGAGTGGTGAGAGTGGGCGTCCTTATCTTGTTCCAGTTCTCAGAGGGAATGCTTTCAACTTTTCCCCATTCGGTATTATGTTGGCTGTGGGTGTGTCATAGATGGCTTTTATTACATTAAGGTATGTCCCTTGTATGCCAATTTTGCTGAGAGTTTTGACCATAAAGCGATGCTGGATTTTGTCGAATGCTTTTTCTGCATCTATTGAAATGATCATGTGATTTTTGTTTTAAATTCTGTTTATGTGGTGTATCACATTTATTGACTTGCGTATGTTAAACCATCCTTGCATCTCTGGTATGAAACCCACTTGATCATGGTGGATTATCTTTTTGGTATGTTGTTGGATTCAGTTAGCTAGTATTTTGTTAAGGATTTTAGCATCTATGTTCATCAAAGATATCAGTCTGTAGTTTTCTTTTTTGGTTATGTCCTTTCGTGGTTTTGATATTAGGGTGATGCTGGCTTCATAGAATGAATTAGGGAGGGTTCCTTTGTTCTCTATCATGTGGAATAATGTCAAAAGGATTGATATCAATTCTTCCTTGAATGTCTGGTAGAATTCTGCTGTGAATCCATCTGTTCTTGGACTTTTTTTTGTCAGTAATTTTTAAATTACTGTTTCAATCTTGCAGCTTGTTATTGATCTGTTTAGTGTACTAATTCTTCCTGATTTAAGCTAGGAGGGTTCTATTTTTCTAGGCATTTATCCATCTCGTCTAAGTTTTCTAGTTTTTTGTGCATAAAGGTATTCCTAATAGCCTTGAATGATCTTTTGTATTTCAGTGGTGTCAGTTGTAATATCTCCTGTTTTGTTTCTTAGTGAGGTTATTTGGATTTTCTCTCTTCTTTCTTTGGTTAATCTTGCTAATGGTCTATTAATTTTATTTATCTTTTCAAATAACCAGCTTTTTATTTCATTTATCTTTTATGGGTTTTTTTTTTTGTTTGTTTGTTTCAATTTCATTTAGCTCTGCTCTGATCTTGGTTATTTCCTTTCTTCTGCTGGGTTTGGGTTTGGCTTGTTCTTGTTTCTCTAGTTCCTTGAGGTATGACCTTAGATTGTCTATCTGTGCTCTTTCAGACTTTTTGATGTAGGTGTTTAGGGCTATGAACTTTCCTCTTAACACTGCCTTTGCTATATACCAGAGGTTTTGATAAGTTGTGTCATTATTGTCATTCAGTTTGAAGAATTTTTTAATTTCCATCTTGATTTTATTTTTGACTCAATGCTTTCAGAAGCAGGTTATTTAATTTCCATGTATTTGAATGGTTTTGAAAGTTCCTTTTGGAGTTGATTTCCAGTTTTATTCTACTGTGGTCTGAGAGAGTGCTTGATATAATTTCAGTTTTCTTAAATTTATCAAGTCTCGTTTTATGACCTATCATATGGTCTATCTTGGAGAAAGTTTCGTGTGCTGTTGAATAGAATGTGTATTCTGTGGTTGTTGGATGAAATGTTCCGTCAATTGTAATATCTCCTGTTTTGTTTCTGTTAAGTCCATTTGTTCCAAGGTATAGTTTAAATCCATTGTTTCTTCATTGACTTTCTGTTACAATGGCCTGTCTAGTGCTGTCGGTGGAGTATTGAAGTCCCCCACTATTATTGTGTTGCTGTCTATCTCATTTCTTAGGTCTATTAGTAATTATTTTATAAATTTGGGAGCTCCAGTGTTAGGTACATATATGTTTAGGATTGTGATACTTTTCTGTTGGACAAGGCCTTTTACCATTATATACTGTCTCTCTTTATCTCTTTTAACTGATGTTACTTTAAAGTTTGTTTGATATAAGAATAGCTGCCCCTGCTCACTTTTGGTGTCCATTTGCATGAAGTGCCTTTTCCCACCCTTTTACTTTAAGTTTATGTGAGTCCTTATGTGTTAGGTGAGTCTCCTGAAGGCAGCAGATAGTTTGTTGGCGAGTTCTTATCCATTCTGTGGTTTTGTGTCTTTAAAGTGGAACATTTAGGCCATTTACATTCAATGTTAGTATTGAAATGTGAGGTACCATTGCATTCATCATGCTCTTTGTTGCCTGTCTACTTTGGTTTTGCTTTTGCTTTTTAACTTGTATTTTTGTTTTATAGGTCCTGTGTGATTTATGCTTTAAAGAGGTTCCATTTTGATGCGTTTCCAGGATTTGTTTCAAGAGTTAGAGCTCCTTTTAGCAGTTGTTGTAGTGGTCGTTTGGTAATGGCAAATTCTGTCAGCATTTGTTTGTCTGAAAATGACTGTATCTTTCCTTCATATACGATACTTAGTTTCACTGGATATAAAATTCTTGGCTGATAATTGTTTTGTTTGAGGAAGCTGAAGATAGGTCCCCAGTCCCTTCTAGGTTATAGGGTTTCTGCTGAGAAATCTGCTGCTAATCTGATAGCTTTTCCTTTATAGATTACCTGGTGCTTTTGTCTCACAACTCTTAAGAGCCTTTCCTTCGTCTTAGCTTTGGATAACCCGACGACAATGTGCCTAGGCAAAGATCTTTTTGTGATGAATTTCCCAGGTGTTCTTTGTGCTTCTTGTATTTGGCTGTCTAGGTCTCTCACAAATCTGGGAAAATTTCCCTTGATTATTACTCCAGATATGTTTTCCAGGCTTTTAGAATTCTCTTCTTCCTCAGGTACACCAATTATTCTTAGGCTTGGTTGTTTAACATAATCCCAGACTTCTTGGAGGCTTTGCTCATATTTTCTCTTTTTTTTTTTCTTTGTCTTCATTGGATTGGGTTAATAATTCAAAGACCTTGTCTTTGAGCTCTGAATTTCTTTCTTCCACTTGTTAAATTCTATTGCTGAGACTTCCCAGAGCATTTCACATTTCTAAAATTGTGTCCAAAGTTTCCTGAATTTTTGACTGTTTTTTCTTTAAGCTATCTATTTCCATGAATATTTCTCCCTCCACTTGTATCATTTTTTGGACTTCCTTTGCATTGGGCTTCGCCTTTTTCTGGTCCCTCCCTGTTTAGCTTAATAACTAATCTCTTGAATTCTTTTTCAGGTGAATCAGGGATTTCTTCTTGGTTTGGATCCATTATTGGTGAACTAGTGTGATTATGGGGGGTATTGAAGAGCCTTGTTTTGTCGTATTACCAGGGCTGGTTTTCTGGTTCCTTCTCGTTTGGGTAGGCTCTGTCAGAGGGAAGGTCTAGGGCTAAAGGCTGTTGTTCAGATTCTTTTGTTCTACAAGGTGTTCCCTTGATGCAGTACTCTTCCCCCTTTCCTATGGATGTGGCTTCCTGTAAGCCAAACTGCAGTGATTGTTGTCTCTCTTCTGGATCCAGCCACCCAGCGAATTTACCTGGCTCCAGGCTGGTACTCCGGATTGTCTGCACAGAGTCCTGTGATGTGGACCGTCTATGGGTCTCTCAGCCATGGATACCAGTGCCTGTTCTGGTGGAGGTGGCAGAGGGTGCAGTGGACTCTGTGAGGGTCCTTAGCTTTGGTGGTTTAATGGTCTATTTTTGTGCTGGTTGGCCCCCTGCCAGGAGGTGGCACTTTCCAGAAAGCAACAGCTGTAGTAGTATGGAGATGGACCAGTGGTGGGTGGAGCCCTAGAACTCCCAAGATTATATGCCCTTTGTCTTCCACTAGAGTGGATAGGGAAGGACCATCAGATGGGGACAGGGCTAGGCATGTCTGAGCTCAGACTCTCCTTGGATGAGTTTTGCTGTGGCTGCTGTGAGGGGTGGAGGTGAGATTCCCAAGTTACGGGAGTTGTGCACCTAGGAAGATTATGGCTGCCTCTGCTGAGTCATGCAGATTGTCAGGGAAATGGGGGAAAGTTGGCAATCACAGGCCTCACCCAGCTCCCACACAAACCAAATGGCCGGTTCCACTCCCACTGTGTCCCTCACAACAGCCCCAAGTCTGTTTCCAGGCAGAGGGCAGGATGGGTTTGAAAACTTGCCCAAGGCTATCCTCCTCCCAAAGCAAGAGTAAAGGGCTTTAGTTCTTCCCCTGCCTGTAAAGTCTGCACACTCAATTTGTGACCTCTCCTGAGTTCTGACCAGGTCTTCTGAGTTCTGGCCAGGAGGCATCTCTCCCCATTCAAATTGTTACAAAGTTCAGCTAGAGAAGTCCTTCTCCCTGTGGAGTTTTACCTCCTGCTCCTCTGGCCACCCTCCTGATGAATCCCTGTGGTGCCAGGCAGGATTGGGCTGCCTGGGGACCCAGTGAGCTCCCAGGGCCTTTCTGCTGCTTCCTCTACCCCCGTATTTTGCTCAGCTCTCCAACTTGACTCTCCAGGTGAAGTTGGAAACTTCTCCTGCAAACAGACCTTCAGCTTCTCCAGTGGAGGGATGTGTTTGGAAGAGGAGGGTCTCCCTTTCCTAATTCCTCACTTGGGGCACTCACAGTATTTGGGGTGTCTCCGGGGTCCTGCAAGAGCAGTCTGCTTCCTTCAGAGGGTCTGTGGGTCCTCTCAGGATTGCTGGTCTGTTCTTGCGGTTGATCTGTAGCTAAAATTCACAATGCAAGCCTTCGCATGCTGCTCTGTCTGGAACTGCAATCCAGTGCTGCCTTCCATCTGCCATGATCCCCTCTGCCTTCTGATTAGTTATTTTTGTACGATGTCTTTTAATTTGGTCTTGTCTGATGTTTCCTCATGGTAACTTCATTTATTTTTAATTCAGGAGTAATCCTATTCATTATTGAAAATTGAGAAAGTTCAGAAATAAATATGATCCATATGTGCGCACATACTCGTATATGTGTACACACCTATTTAATGGGGTTATTCTGTACCTGCTGTTCTGTACCTGGTTTTCCCTTAAATAAGCATTCCTAGCACGAAACTAGAATCACATGGGCCTTATATCTGGGGTGAGGAATGGCGAGGTAGATGGGAGAGAGAGACAATGTTGAGGTGGGTGGATGATTCTGATCCCATTGAACAGAAGACGTGCTGGCTGGAGAGACGAGTGCAGAAACAGCCTAGCACAGGCCCCTCTTCTGCTTTGGTCTCCTGGGGGTGCAGTTGCTGCTGCCCACTGGGGCTGATCCCAGAGCACCAGGCCTTGGGGGCCCAGCAAATTCTGTCTCAGGGCCTAAGACCTCACGAACAGGCCTGTTTTTCTAAGGGTGTTAGTACAGAGAGTGAGTTGTAAAATCAGGCCAGCAAAGGGACAAAGAACTCTAAATCAAATAATGGAATTCTGATGCTGTCCACGGTGGGGGCAGCCCAGGGAGGACCTTTTCTTCCAGCTGCTGCTGACGAGATACCCCAAGGACCTGAGAGCAGACCCGTGCTACAGACTTTCCATATGAACAAGAGGCCAGATGTGCCAGGAAAGCATAGTCAGATGCGTTCACACAAGGCCCTGGCTCCTCTCTCAACTTCCCTAGACCCTGAGCCACCCTGCTGGCCAGGCCAGGTCCCGTATTTCTTGGTGATGACAGACAGGGATGGGCCAGGCCCTGGGGAGTCTGCAGTTTCTCTTCCACCTCTCCTCTCCTGAGCTTGCTCTCATGGATAATTGCCTAAAATGTTTATTTTCAAGTCTTTGCCAGTTCACATTTTAAAACTTATTTTGTAGTAATTATAGATTCATAGGAAGTTGCAAAGATAATTCAGAGAGGCCTCCTGTCCCCGTCCGCAGCTTCCCCCAGTAGCTGCATCTTTCCTAATGGTAGTACAGTATCAGAGCCCGAAAACTGCCTTTGGTACTTTGGGGCTCCACTTTTCTCACATATGTAGATTCAGGGAATCACCACTGCATCAAGGTACAGGGCTGCCACTCACCCCAAAGAGCTCCCTCGTGCTACCCTTTCAGAGTGCACCCCCTACGCTGCCCTCCCTCAACCCCTCCTGAACAAACCCCTGAAAACCACAAATTTCATTCCTACGATGTTGTTATTTCCAGAAAGTTACATAAATAAATGGAACCACACAGTACACGGGTCTTTGAGGTTGGCGTCTTCCACTCAGCCTAATGCTCTTGAGCACCATCCAAGCTGTGGCCTATGTCAATAGCTCCTTCCTTCTTGCTCCTGAGTAGCATTCCGTGGTCTGGCTTTGCCGTCATTTGTTTAACCATCCGCCTATTGAGAAACAGTTTGCCTGTTTCCAGTTCTTGGCTGCTGTGAAAACTTGTGTGCAGGCTTTTGTGTGGGGGGAATGCTCAGTTCTCCAGGAAAATGCCCCCGTATGATTGCTGGGTGGTGTAGTTAAGTATTAAGAAACCCCGACAAACAATTTTCCAGAGTGGCTGGAGAGTAACTTCTGCGTTTTACATCCCCACTAGTGACTGCTGAAACTTCATCAGTAAAGTTCGTGTTTTATGTAGTTTACTGGTGAATTTAGATTTCTTAAAGACAATATTAATTTTGAAACATAATCTACGAGTGCAAAAAAGGTTTGAATGGATGAATTTTAAGATGAGAACTCTCCCCTTCATGCAGCAAGTGTGTGTGCCTTGGGGGAGCCTGGGGTGGGTGTGGCTCACACCCCTGCCCAGCTCTGGGGCCAGCTGTCTGTGGGTGCTGGGGACTGACCATGCCATTACCTGTTTGATGGAGGTGACTCATCGGCTTTTTTATAAGCTTAAGGGTGGAAGCTGCAAGCTCACCCAGGTGACTGTGAACAAGGACATGCTTTATGAATATGACTCCAATAAATTATTTTAACTGTCAACCTTGTCACTAGTTGACTTACGAGATTTTTGACGAGTTTAAAACAAACAGCTACGATTTCTAGAGGTTCCGAAAGTTAAAAGGGGAGACCATGCAAACTCTTTGTTTGATGTTGGATGTTTTCCTTTTAGCTGCTTCACTCACCAGCATGTCAGTCAGAGGGAAATCCTCTGAGCCCTTAGAAGTTCATCCTGAGCTCTTCCAGCTCAGCAAGTGTATTGTATGTCTCACCCAAATGGCCAGTATCACTTCCGTTCCAACCTGCTGCTGCTTCTACTCTGTTTATATGGAAGAGCCTGTTTGAAACTCACAGAAGCCAGGGGCCCCCTGGGAATCCCCTAGGGCCAACTCCGCGTGTACTGAAAGTGACTAGGTGGGGCTGGGAGAAGAAATCAGGACTCCTCTTAGGCCTGACCTTAGGGCAGGAATCTTCCTCTTCCTTCTAACTGTGCCTTAGAAGTTGAGTTTTCCAAGAGGAAAAATCATCTCCCTTGCTTTCCTCTGCTCCCCTGTCAGTTCTCTATAATTCCAGGAGCAGCAAAGTTAATTCAGTTTACCCCAGTTTATTTTATAATTCTCTTTTCACGCTTTAGCCTTTTTGTCTCTGTCCCTCCCTTCACTCCCCTCACTGCCACATGGCCTCTCCCTATCCTTGGTCCAGCTCCCACAGGGCAGCACCCTTCTCTTCTGTTTTCCTGCAGGACATGGGAGCCACCAACCACTGTGCCCACAGGACCATGGGGTCCCGTTGGAATAATGGCCAAGGATGTCCCCTGGAAGACAAGGACAGGAGGACACGAGGAAAGGGAAGGCCTTGGGCTGGGAAAGAGCAAGGCCTCCCAGGAGAGAAGATGAGAAGGCCCATGGGGCAGGAGTTGGATGTGAACCTCCCCACACTGCCTGTGGCCACCTTGGCCTTCCTGCCCCTTGGCCAGGCCCAGGCCCTACTCTGGGAGGCCACGGTGTATTCAGGTTCAGTAAAATAGAGTCAGTCAGGATGGGGCCTAAAGTCTGGCTCTGCTTCTTCATTGCTGTGAGACCCTGGGCAGGTTACTTAATCACTCTGAGCCACAGTTTCATCAACAATGGAAAGAGTAACAATAAAGAGAAACAAGGATCCTGTAAGACAGCTATGGGGTTTGAATGTGGACTTCACAGGAAGTATCAGGACATGGTGAGTGAGTGCTCCATAATGCCAGCCCATACTACTTTATCGTTGGCGGTCATCGGACCTCTTATTAGAAAGCCTACTGTAAGACAAGTAACAATTGTAAGTCAACACGTGTTTATTGAAACACTACTGCCACTCTAGCCCCATGCTCTGCTCTTAGGGACAGACAAAAATAAGACAGTCATTGAGGGGATAAGGTAAGGCATGAGCCTGTCTTAAAGGAGTGGTGCAACTATCACACTGAAGATGCAACGGGCACTCCAGGACAGGAGACAGGTGAAAAGCAAGGGCTGCACAGCCAACCACAGCTGCCCAGCGGCCCTGGGAGCCAGGTGGTGTCGGGACAAGCTGACTCAAGGAGGATCTTGACATTCTTGAAGGGCTTGGATTGATGGGTGACGCATTTTCTTGTTCAGATTAGGGCTGCCTAGGACCAGGAAGTTAACAAATACATAAAGTCAGGGTACAAGGAAGACTTAAATCCCCCACTTAAATCCCAAGTATTCATTCAAGCTGAGCACCTACTCTCTGCCAAGCACTGACGATACAAAAACAAACAAGACAGACATGGCCCCTGCCTATGGAGCCTGATGCTTAATGAGGGCAATGGAGAACAGCCAAGCAAATCTGTAAAGGTGCTGTGCCTGTCACGGTCCAGTAGGAAACAGAAACCATTATAGGTGCTTCACACGGAGGGGATTCAATACAGGGACTTGTTGACACAGTCGTTGGAAGGCTGGATGAACAGAAAGGGGCCACTGAACAATCCAGAGAATAATAATAAGTGCTCACAGTGCCTGCCGCCCACCCCCAGAATCGGGCACAGAAGGGCAACGAGGCTGATGCTCAAACCTGTAGATGAAGCTGTCCCTGCCTTGCTAGTGCTCAGACCAGTGTGTGGGTGCTGGGAGACAGCGGTCACCCTAAAGAAAGGGCACTGGGACCCTCATCTCCAGCTGCTGCTGCTGATTCTGGAAAGACAATGGCAAGACCTGGAAAAGGCAGCAGGAAGTTTTCCCCCACTTCTCTCCTAACATCCCAGCCTCCCTCCAAGTCCTCCCCTGCCAGAACCTAGCAAACACCCAGTCACGGAGGGAGCCCACACCACACAGCAGAGAGACGTGGGGAACTACCTAGCCTGGCCCCGCATCCCTGGCCACACCGGCCCCTGTCTGAACTTCCAGCCCGGGTCTTTCTCTGGCCGTCCAGCAGGACCATGAGCAGCTGTCCTGAACCAGTGGCCTCTCTCCGCTCGACCAAGACAGACAACCAAGCACACTGTCAGAAGGCCAGCCCACCCGGAGGGGTCCACAGAATTGACGGCTGCCCTGAAGGAGCCACCGGCTGCTGGCATGGAGCCTAACAGAGAGGCCCGGGTAGTCTGACCCACTGGACCCAGGGCGAGCCCCAGAGAAGGAGCCTTGCCAGTAGAAGTGCTGGCTCTCTCCGCCATTCCCAGGAGCTTTCTCCCTGGAGAACTTTCCCCTGGGCAGGGCAGATCTGTGGGAGTCAGGAGAGGCTCCTAGAGTGTTGTCCAGACTAATAACACTCAGGGCAAAGGGCCCTAGTGGGGAGGAGCTCGAGGACCCTGGCCTTTGCCCCCTCATCTCTTTCCAGCCCCTCCCCTGCCTCGCCCATCCTCTCCAGCCCCTCCCCTCCCTCTCCCATCCCAGCCCCTAGCCTCGGGCCCTCTTGCCTCCTGAAGAGACCAGCCTGTCCCTCAGTCACTCCCCCATCTCGGCCAGAATGGATGGCTGCTCAGGCCCCACACAGGGCCCACCTCATTGGACAGGGCCAACCCTTGTACCACATTCCACAGCACTAGCTCCCCATGGCACCACTTTCTGTCCCCTGGCCACAAGCTGTCTCTAGAAGATACCCGTGGGGTCCCAGAGTACAGCCTCAGTAGGTTCCCCATCCAGAGGGGCCGAATATCATGGGTCTGAGACTCCAGAGTCTTCAGACCTCTTTCAAAGAAGGCTGGATTCTTTGAGCTTTGCTTTTCTACCTCGGCACTATTCACAGATCCCCCCACCAGCCTCCCCCCAGCACGGCCCATCCGGACTCTCTCTCTGCCCCAGTGATATTGGGGGAGATGTGGAGGGGGAGGTGTATTTATTTGAGCACCGTCCTCTCTGACAGCACAATTGTTAGTGGTCTGTCCCATGTACCAGGGCGGTGGAGTATCTCAGGATGACGAGGGGTGCTGGTGGGGTGAGGGAGGAGGCAGGGTGGTGGGAAAAGCCTTCCCGGGCAATCCTGAGGGAAGGTTGCTCCCTACCCTACTGGGAGAATTTCTGGGGCCTGGGAGGTGATGGAGCAGGAAATAAGTGAGGATGAAACAAACACACGTCTGTCCCCATTTGGTTCAGGCTCCTGGCAGGAATGCCAGTCTGTGGCCGGGCCACAGTGGAAGGCCCAGAAAGCAGCAGGCAGTGCCACCTTCATGGGCATCTGTCCCAGGAAGCTGAGGCTGTGAGCAGCTGGTGAGTGGTGTGTCCAGCAGCCCCCTCCTCCTTTCTCAAGTGAGTCAGTGACATGCACCAAGCACTTGCTTTATGCCAGGCTCCGTGCTGTATCCCAGGGACAGAGACCTCAGGGCACAGTCCTGCCTCCAGGAGCTCAGAGTCCCGGCAGGAGGCAGGGAAGAGACAAAGAGAGACAATGAAAGTGGAGAGTGACCCTAGGGGAGGTATGCTGGGGTGGGGGGCTTGGTAGTCAAGGGTGGCTTCCTGGAGGAGGTGACATGGTCTGGTCCCTGCCTTTCAGGGTCTGGTCATACATAGACTGGGGGTCAGCTGGGGAGAGCCAAGCAGGCAATCAATCAACTAGGACTAAGTGACCTGGTGCCTAATGAAGGGCAGGTACATTACTCGTCACAAAATGTCTGTGGGCTCCTAAGGAGAAAGGAGAGCATGGGAACTTCCCCTGAGCCTGAGTCCGGGGATCATCAGGCAACTTCCTGGGGGGAACATGGGTAGGAACATGAAGTTACTCAATGTATGGGACCAAACAGGGAGAGTGAGAAAGAGGACACTGGGGCGGGGGGCCAGGGAGCGTGGGGAAGCCCAGCCACAGGGCCGCGGCGGGAGCAGGATGCCTTCCCCTTGCTGCTTTACAGCGTGTCTGTGCTTTCCTAAGGTGCACAGGTAGACAAAAGGGAAAATACGCCCCCCAAATGCTGTGTTTAATTTTGTCCCCTTCCTTTTCTTTAAGAGACAAGAAGGAAGAGTGCTTTACACTTTGGATGGAAAAGAATGTTCTAATTAGTCAATTTTATATGACATTGTAAATCTGTAAATCTGTACCGTTTGGTCAATAAAAAGTGAAGGCAGTCAGTCTGAATGGGCGGACGTGGTGCTGGGGGAGGAGGAAGCAGGAATGGGGATGCCTGGCCCTGACTCAGGGCCCCTCCCGGACTGCGCTTCCTGCCACTCTGGACTCATCCCAGAGAGGTCGGGCACACTGCCAGCCCCATTCTGTGAGTGCTTATGAGTACCTAGGACCCCCTTATATGACTCGCTCAGCCAGGAGCAGCTGTGGACACGAGTTCCCACCAATGCTGGATGGAAGTTCCCGCCAACACTGTTCTCCAGTGGGAGATGAGACCCGGCCCTCACTGGAGGCCTAAGGGGCCTGGGCTGGCAATTTCCTGCTAGCCTTAAAGCCAGAGAAAAAGAAATTCTCCTTCCATGAGTCAGGACGCAGTGACTCGGGGTTTGGAAGTGTGCTAGGTTGAACTGCGGAGTGTGGAACGTCCATGCAATGCTACTCGTTTTCAGGGTCCTCTTGGGGTACAGGAGACAGGCCTGCCACACCCCTGCTGGGTAACTGAGGATGCCCCTCTGCCTTTTAGAGCCAGCATCCTCCCGTATTCAAAGCACAAAGGAGATAAGGATGGCTGCTCAGAAGGCTTCATGAGGCTGCAGGGCCAGTGACACGGGGGTGGGAACTGCCTCATGAGCTGTAAGCAGCACCCAGGTGGGCTCTGGGTCTCTGAGCCACCCACAGGGAGACTTGCAGTCAGGTGAGCCCTGCCCAGGAGCACCCAGCACAGCGTGGCTGGGTCCCTGGCCTCCAGCTGTGGCACTTGAGGTAGGAGCATGCGTGTGGAAGACCCTAGCTGGGGTACAGGGCGTTGCAGCCCCACAGAGGTAGGGCACTCCAGGGCTCCTCCCACTCTTCCTGACAACGGGCCTGTCATCTCACCACATTTCCCTTCACCTTCTTCAGCGACTCCCACTCCCACCCAGGCCCCCGCATGGCCCCTCAGGCGCTGGGATGATGCTGCAGGCGCCAGGCTGGGGCCTGTCCTGGGCTGTGGCCTACCCATGGGACAGTGCTGTGAAGGGGAGGAGTGGTCCAGGGGCGGGCAGGAAGGAAGGCACGCTGGAGCAAAGGCTCCCACAAACTCATCCACAAAAAAAGAGAGATTTCCATCACACCCTGGTACACTACAGGCGTGTGTGTGTGTAAGTGAAACAAAAGATCCAGGAAACAGTATTTCCCTTTCCTGTACAAAATACACTCCTCTACTTTATATCCTAGTCTGCTTAAGTTCTTTTTTTTTTTTTTTGCGGAGGGGGCAGTGGGGGCAGAGTCTTGCTCATCACCCAGGCTGGAGTGCAGTGGTACAAGTATAGCTCACTGCAGCCTGGAACTCCTGGGCTCAAAGGGTCCTCCCCGCACTCAGCCTCCCAAGTAGCTAGGACTACAGGTGTGCTCGGTTAATTTTTTGAAATGTTTTCTAGAGACAAGATCTCAATTTGTTGCCTAGGCTGGCCTCAAATGCCTAGCCTCAAGCAATCCTCCCACCTCAGCTTCCCAAGGTGGCTGGGGTTACAGGTGTGCACCATTATGCCCGGTCGGCTCCAGTTCTTAAGGCTGGTTGATAATCCTCTAAATGGAGTCGCAGTCCGTGAATGAGTCTCACTCATAGTTTGCCAGTCCCAGGACTGGGGGATGTGGTGGAGGCTTGGGGAGCCTGGCATAAAGGCAGAGGGTGGATGTCCCGAGTCTGGCCTGGGAGTCATGGGAGTCAATGGAGTATTTGAAGAGAAGATGAGGGGTATGAGTGACATGCACACACTCGAATCCCCGGGACTCCTCAGCAGTGCTGTGAAACGGCTGCCGCTGGCTTGGACTGGCCTTAACAGAAGGGAAATGCACTATCTCGTGTCGTGGGATCTGGGTCAGCAGCTCGGTTGTTGACTGGGCTGCAGGCTCCTTTCATCTTTCTCCTCCTTCATTTCGTGGCTTCAGGTTCACCACTGCACAGTAATGGCCAGAGCAAGAAAGGGACCATTGTGCCCTGTGCCCCCTTCTTAGGCACCAGGAAGATTTTCCCTCTGTCTCGTTGGTCAGGACTAAGTCAAGTACGTGTCCCTAGTAGGGAATGTGATGAGCCTAATGGCGTGGGCAGCGACATCCCCTTACCGGTGAGAGCCTATACCTCTCACCAGTAAGGCCAGTTGGGGAACTCATTCCACAGAAACAGTTTATCATGAGAGAATATATTCTGCTCTCTGCAACAAGGTATTTGCTGCAGCATCATGTGTAACAGGAAAACGCTAAAAACCCCCATATACCCTGATTAGGGCCTAATTGAGTAAATGAGGTTTTATCAACTTGATGGAAGATAATTTTGACACTGAAAATACAGTGCACCCTCATAACTCCTGGATTCTGTATTTGCAAATTCACCCACTTTTGCTAAGATGTATTTGTAACCCCCAAATTAATACACTTGGGACTTTCACAGTCACCGACATGCTCAGAGCAGCGAAAAACTTGAGTTGCCACACACACACACACATTCCCAGCTGAGGTCAAGCCAGGTGACACTCTGCCTTCCTGTTTGAGTTCTCGTGCTGTAAGGTGTCCTTTGTGAGGTCCCCTTAGTGCTGCGTGTTCAGAACCAAACTCCCACTTATTTTGCATGAACAGAACCAAACTCCCAAGGGATGCTACAGTGGCAGGAACATGCGCACATCTGTTTGACAGAGCTGTGACTCTTGAGGCATTTTGTATGGCAACTGCCTGATGGGGTCTGAAGCACAGCCCCAGGATAGGCCTTGTCTTGTTTTTCCTTTTTTTTTTTTTTTTTTGTGAGACAGGGTCTCACTCTGTCACCCAGGCTGGAGTGCAGTGGCACAGTCAAGGCTGTCCACCTCCCGTGCTCAAGTGGTCTTCCCATCTCAGACCCCCAAGAAGCTCGGACTACAGGCATGTGCCACCATGTCTGGGTAATGTTTGTATTTTTTTAGAGACAAGGTTTTGCCATGTTGCCCAGGCTGCTTTTGAACCCTTGGGCTCAAGTGATGCCCACCTTGGCCTCCCAAAGTGCTGGGATTACGGGTGTGAGCCACTGCGCCCAGCTGTTTTTTCATTTGAAGGGTGTGCATCAAAGAGCTATTTTAACACCCATGTTCATAGCAGCATTATTCACAATAGCCAAAGGTGGAAGCAAGCCCAGTGTGTATAAGCAGATGAGTGGATAAACCAGCCGTGACACACATATGCAATGGAACAGTATTCAGCCTTGAAAAAGAAGGACATTCTGACACATGCTACAACACAGATGAACTTTGAGGACATTATGCTAAGTGAGGAAACGCAGTCACAAAAGGACAAACACGGCATGATTCCATTCATATCAGGTACCCAGAGTAGACAGAAAGCAGAATGGTGGTTGCCAGGGACTGTGGGGAGGGAAGAATCGGGAGTTATTATTTAACAGGTGCAGAGTTTCAGATCTGCAAGATGGAAAGCACTCTGGCGATGGATGGTGGTGATGGTTGCGTGACAGTGTGAATGAACATGAATGCCACTGAACTGTACACTGAAAAATGGTTAAGATGGTTGATTTTGTTATATGTGTTTAACCACAATATTTAAAAAGAGAGAGAGGCATATAGTAACAAGAGAGCCTGGACTTAAACAGCATGTACTCTGCACACCTGAATGCGAGGGGCAATCGTTTCCTTCATCCTGAAACATCACAGTGGCAGAGGGAGCCTTCGGGGTATCCAGGTTCCCACTGTGGGCAACGCCCATGTGTGTCCTTTACAGAGCCCATGCCTGCCTGGCCCGTGGTAGGATCAGGAGATCCCGGCTCACTTCTCTGCTGATGACATGAGCCACACCCATCTTGACTGGGGCCTCCTCCTCTCAGCCTGAAGTTTTTGAGGCTTTATGAAGCCTGTGATCACCTGAGTACCAGGGAAGAAAAGGAGAGGCAAAGCTGTCACGAAAGCTGGACTAACACAACCCGTTCCTGCAAAAAGCTGTAAAACTTTTGATAGCAATCTGCACTAAAATAAACATTTTTCATCATGACCCAGCAAAAAAAAAAAAAAAAAAAAAAAGAAGAGACGCAGTAAGAAAAGGAATTTGGGGTTGGCAGTACATGAAACCTGCCATGCTGAAGCAACGCCCAGCTATGCAGAAAAACCTGCCACCAGGTACCCACCCCTGGCACGCCTCCCTGCTTCTCAGCTCCTTGTCTGCCCCACCCCAAACCCACACCTCCCAGCCACAGCCCAGAGCCCTGGCCACACAGACCAGAGACCATACATCTTTTTGACATATCCTTCACCATTCCCAGGGCGTCATTACTCAGGCAGCCTCTGTCTCAGAGCCTCTGTGTGTGATCCCGGCCCCTGCAGCAGCCCCTCTCCTGCCCATGAGGGGCTTCCAGCTGCTCTGTGTGGGTGAGCAGATCCACTCTCCCCAAAGGCCGTCCTCCTTATCTCTTCCCAGTCAGAATTCTCCAGTGAGCATCCAGTGCCCACGCAGCTTTCTTTTCTTTTTAAATTTACTTATTTTTTGTTTTGGGTTATTTTAAATGTGAACATGGTCCTACATTCAAAACTGTCTGCAAGCCAAGAGGTTCTGCTCCCCCGAGACCAAGGCACTGACTGGCTGATTGGGTCTCATTCTGGGAATATTCTGTTCACCCGCAACAAATGCACATATACACAGACACTCACACACTCATGCACGCATTTTCTTCTTTTTCTGCACAAATCATAGCACACTGGGTACACTGGTCTGTGCCTTTACAAATTCTTGGAGCTTGTTCCATTTTGGGATATAGAATTTTCTCTTTTATTTTATTTTTTTTTTGAAGATTGCTGAGTGTTTCACTTTGTAGACATAATTGATTTAACTGGTTCCCTCTGAATAAAGGGGTCATTTCCTAGCTTTCCTGTAATCAACAGGCTGCAATAAACAACTTTTATCTTTGTCGTTTTGCTCATGTGCATCATTTGTAGGACAAATTCCATCAAGTGAAATTATTGAGTTGAACAGTATGTGCATTTAATGTTTTGATCAATATTGCCAAAATAATAGAGTCGTTGATGGCAAAGTTATTTAACCTGGAGGTGGCAATGGACTTCAACTGGGAAGTTGCAGGCGGACATTGGGGGTCTATGAGTTCCCAGATTTGTAGGCAAAAATTGTGTGTGTGTGTGTGTGTGTGTGTGTGTAGGTACATTTTTCTTGGTGACCAAAGCTATAATCAACTCATAAGAAGGGTCTGTGCCCTCTAAATGTTATCTCACCCACCCAGCTGATCTCTCATCCCTCCTTTCCAAAAGTGAATTTCCCATCCTTTAGAGAGGCCTCTCTTGGACATTCCCTCCTCTGTATCTTTCTCATGGAACGACGTCCCTTCCTGCCCTCTGTGCCATTCCAAATGGTTATGGCTACTACAGCCGACATTCACCATGTGCCAGACAGACCCACCAAACCATCACAAGGGCCGGATGATAGAGGGGCCAGTGAGACCCCCCACCTCCTCTATTTGATGGACAGGGACACAGAGGCACAGATAAGCTAAATGGCCTGCCCACCAGGCAAAGCTGGGACTCAAACCCAGGAGGAAAGGTACTGCACGGTGCATGGACTGGAGGTGAGAGTAGAAGCAGAGAGCTGGCCTCAGGCTTTCTCAGCCCTGGCCACCCTGCCTGGGGAACTCTCAACAACGCAGCCTCCCTTGCCTGTTCAAGCAGACTCTCTGGGGCAGGACCCAGACCCTGGGGCTTTCTTGAAGTCCCCAAAGGGTTCTAGGAGTAGTAGGACTTAAGAGTGCCACCTGGAGTGTAGTGTTCCGGTATGTGTGTATTTGAGAAGCTCTTTGCCCCCACAACACATTTTTTGCCAGCTTCTTTTTCTTTTAAAGCAGTTTTCAAAATAATAAGCATCCTCCAAAAGTGACCAAAGAAGTTTTTATTTTAAGTATCATTTTGAATTCATGGATTTTTACCTTAGTTGATGCATTCCAATCCATTGTAGCTGTAAGAAGCCCAAGCGGTCCCAGGAGGGACCCAAGTTTGACCAGCAGGAGCCTGCTGATTCCTTTTGGCCGGACCTGAGGAGGCTCTGGAAGTTTTCTCACTATCTGGTGTGGTAACATCCAGGCTCAACCTCCCTCTCCAAACCTGGCATCAGCCCTTTCTTCCTGGACTCCAGTCTAGGTGTTGTTACCCCAGTTCTCATATTCTAGTTCTTAACAAACTTTCTGAAAAATGAAGGAGCTCTTCATGTTCTAGAGAAGAACAGGTTTTAAAAACCTATTGTTAAGCTCCATCTTTCCTTAAGACATCCTTCCAAGTTTCAGTTCAGCCTTTTGGAAAATTTATATATGACTGTGTGTGTTTGCTTATAAGAAAAGGATCTGCCAAAGTTGTGCTTGAAATCTACTTGCTCTAAATGGCTCGCTGTAATCAAATATTTCTCCACGTTGAGGGCCAGCCCCAACCATTGAAAAAAAAATATCTCCTGCTCTGAGGAAATACAAAAATAAGCATTAAAATGGGAAAGCAGTTTAGGCCACCAGGAAATTTGGAAAGCCAAATGTGAGCTTTAAGAAGAAGTAAAAACAAACACTCAAAGTTTTCACAACTATAAGGAATCCAAGCTACACTACTTAAGACAGAAATGAGATCATGAACTCCACTGGGTTTAAATCCACCTGCAGCCCTTGGCTCTGGCCCCTCCTACTGTTCAGGAGGTAGAGGGGTGTGGAAATAAGAAAGTGAGTGACTTTCTTCTGCAGAACATTGATTCTGCAACACTGAAGCCATTGCAGGAAGGTTCCCGTGACATTTGAGTAGATTCCCAAATGCTCAGAGGCCCCTGGCCTGTTGTGAAAGGCAGGACAGGGATCCCTAAGCCGTAGCTGGAACCCAGAGAGAGGAGGCCGCTGATGGGCTCCCTGAGACTGCAGGTATGATATCCCCATCAAGGCCCTTAATGCCCCAGGCAGAACTTGGCTGAGGCTCTAGCAGGCCACCCTCTGGCACATTCTAGGAGCCTCCACCTGGCCCTGCCTTTGGCCTTGAAATCTGGTTTTTGGGGCAAGAACCACAAGTGTCCTACACCATGTCCTAGTCCCACCACGCACTGCCTGTGTGACCTCAGGCCCCAGTCCCCTCTGGTACAGTATTACCTCATGGACTGTGGCAAAGATTAAACATGAGAATGTAAGTAACATGCATGACTGTGTCTGGCCAAGGAAGCTTCTGATGGCAAGAGGGGGACCAGGACCCGTCTGCAGGCACTGACTGGCAAGATGCGGCTGAGGTTCCCTTGCTGTCCCCATGCCTGGCACAGACGAGCTGGCAGTAAGCAGTGGAAGGTATCAAATGGTAGTTCTCTGGTCTTTCCAAGGGAGTTAGAATTGCTGTGTGGACTAAATGAGGCAGTCTGAGTGAATGCATTTAAAAAACTGTAAAGTACCTGGTGAATCACTAATAACCAGCATTGTTCATGTGCCAGCATTTTAATGCACTTCTCATAGCTTCTTGGCAAGTGCCTTAAAACTGAGCCCTGGTACCTTTCTGAAGCATCAGCAGCCCTTATCACTGGGATTGACACGCAACAGCACAGTTGAGCGGGAGCCAGAGGACAGCGGCTCCCATCCCTCCCGCCCCCTCCCTAGGACAAGCAGGCCTTGACTCATTCTCCGGCAATCTCAGACCAGCCTAGGACTTCCAAAATTCACTTGGATTTTGATTGTTAAGGGGGAATTTGCTCCCAGAACTGGTGCTTTAAGAGGCAAATTCTAGCTTCAGTTCTAGCTTCTCATCTCCTTTTCCCCTTTTCTCCTTAAGAGCCCAAGAATGCTCCATAAATTCAAAGACAACAGCTGACAACAGCAAGGGGAAGCCTCAGAAAGTAAAGGGTGACATATCTATGTCTATGTATTGGCCAGTTGTAATATAAGAATTGCTGGTCCCAGAAAGCTAGGGATATAGTTTGGAAAGCAGAACTCAAGTTGTATATCTTTTGGCTGAGCTATAGACAAGGGCTTGAAGACAGGGCACAGTGGCTCATGCCTGTAATCTCAGCACTTTGGGAGGCCAAGGCAAGAGGATTGCTTGAGGCCAGGGGTTTATGACCAGCCTGGGCAACAAAGCAAGCCCCTGTCTCTACAAAAATTAAAATAAAAATTGGCCAGGTGTGGTAGTATGTACCTGTAGTCCTAGCTACTTAGGAGGCTGAGGTAGGAGGATCATTTGATCTCAGGAGTTGGAGGCTGCAGTGAGCCATGATTGCACCTCTGCACTCCAGCCTGAGTGACAGAGAGAGACTCCCTCAAGAAAAAAAAGTGAGTGAAGTTGTTTGGTCTAGAAAGTTTCTGATACATCTTTCAGAACTGAGCTACCTCCACAGACATGAGCTCCCAGTCAAAATTCACTAAACATGAGAGGAAACAAGTGAACAAGAATAGAAGTTAATGGAAGCCATAAACTGCAGAATCAAGCTGTTAAGGCCAAGTGAATGGAATTTTCAGATATTAAATGTAGAATGAACACTAAGCAGGAGTAATAAAAAGATATCCACCTCTCAACACATGGTATCACTGTTTCACAAACTGCAGAATGCTAAAGACAGAGTGAAGACTAAATACAGCCGAATAAGGAAGACAGATTCCTACAAAGCAAGAGTTCAACTGACAGCTGACCTTTCAGCAGCAACCGTGGAAGCCAAAACACAACAGAAGCATACGGGAAATATACAACATGGCGGAAATACATCTCGGAAGTGCGGAGAGAAAATAATTGTCAGGGGAAATTTAAGGACGTTTTCTAATAAATCAAACTGACTACTACCCACTGACCTTCACTAAAGAGATTACTAAAGGGTGCACTCCAGGAAGAAGGAAAATTATCTCAGGAGGAAAATCTTGGATGCAAGAATATCTTCATGACTCAAAATAGAGAAGAATTTCTTAAACTTGATAAAAACATAGTCAATAAAGGAAAAGACTGACATATTCAACTGCCTTAAAATTACGGGCTTAGTTAATCAAAGGAAACCATAAAGTATGTGAATGCTAGCAGAATATATTTGCAATGTTTATGACAGTCCATGAAATCCACACCATTAGCAAGAATTCCTATGAATCAATAAGAAAAAGAAAAATCTATTTTAAAATATTTAACTGATTAAAAAAATAAAAAACTTTACAGAGGAAGAAATATTAGTGGCTAACAAATACACAAAAATAAGCTCTATCTCATTAGTAATTCCACAGTGTCAGTGAGCAACAGGGAATGTCCCACAGCATGGTGTGAGGTTAATTGGGTGAGGGGATGTGGTCCACTGAGGACTCCAGGTCCTTTTAAAGAGACAGTCACAACTCATTTCAGCCTACTCTGGCCTGAGAAATGGGTACCCTGTGGCCAGAACCACAGATTTCTAAAGAAATGTCCCAAATCTGGATTTTCCATGTGAAATATCCTGTTTTAAACATTGGGAACTTATTCAGAATTGTTTAAAAGTGTGTATGCCAGTACTGCTTGAGCCAAAAGACACATTCACAGGCCAGACTTGGCTGAGTCCCTCTGTTTGTGACCTCTGCATTAACCCCTTGAATTTTCTAACAATCAGACCTGACTTTACCGTGACTCAGAGGGGCCAGGCTTCCTTCTCCATTTCCCTCTTGGTTCCCTCCTAATTTCACCTGAACTTGTAGCTAGACACAGAAAAGAGATGCCCTGCAAAGAGAAACATGCTCCATACTAGCTAATGAAGCCCCTTCTTTTATGCTTTTATCTTCCAGATATTTGGGTTCCTGGTCTGGACCCTGGTAGCCGCCACCCACGTAGTATTCCCATTGCTGCAAGGATGGGTGATGTATGTCTCAATCACCTCGTTTCTCATCTCCTTGATGTTCCTGTTGTCTTACTTGTTTGGATTTTACAAAATATTTGAATCCTGGAGAGTTCTGGTAAGAACCAGCAGCATGGCTCCTCCTGGGTGGACGTCCTGGGTTGGGTGAGGACAATTGGCCTTTCTGGGCAGGGAGGTATCTTGGGCTAGGCTTCTATGGAGCCAAGACATTTTATCTTAGTATGTTACTACCAGGCCAAAATGAAGACATTTCTCTGCAAGAGTAAATCATTCCTTGTATTCCCCTTCACTGCCTTCCCTGTTAGGAGAACACACAATGCCCTGTGATCAAGCATATTCTGATGTGTTTCCCTTAAATTTTCTTCCTGGTAAAATCCTTGGAGCAACGCTGAAGAAAATGCTAGTAGGAAAAAATCAGTCCCATCTCAAGGCTCTATCACAATCCCTGTGACAGGTTATTTCTTCCATATCCCACATGAATTATATGTAAAGTATACACACACACACACACACATATATATACACACATATTTATATAAATTATACTCTACAAATAATTTTGGATGTAGATGCTTTCATTTAATATTACGTCACTATTTTTATGTTATCGCATAATCTCAAAAAACCATTTAAAAGTGTTTCATACCGAACAATTGAAGACATATTTAAAAGTGCAGAATATTGTATTATAGGCCCTCATGTAGCCATAACCCATATTGCAGCATTATCAAGACCTTACCACATTTGTTTCATCTAGCCTTTTTCCCCACTAAGGAATTTTAAAGCAAACCCCAAACATCATGCCATTCTATTCAACACACTTCAGTATGTTTCCCAGAAAACCCGCCAACTTTCTCACATTATCACATGTATACAAAGTAAACAATTCCTCAGCATACCTAAGACAGTATACAGTGGTCCCCCTATCTCTGGAGGACAAGTCCCAAGACCCCTAAGGGAAGCCTGAATCCTCAGATAGTACTGAACCCCAATTATGCTATGCATGCACTTCTTTTTTCTTCTTCACAATTTCACAGATAGACAATTCATTCTTACTGTAGATCTTACTTGGGTAACTGTTACTTGGGTAACTGAAATATACTGATCTTTATTAATCTGCCATTGCTTATGACATAGATATTACATTTAAAACACTGTGTATTAGTCTATTCTCACATTGCTATAAACAACTACTTGAGACTGGGTAAATTATAAAGAAAAGAGGTTTAATTGACTCATAGTTCCTAATGGTTAGGGAGGTCTCAGGAAACTTCCAATCATAGTGGAAGGTGAAGGGTAAGCAAGGCATGCCTTGCATGGCAGCAGGAGAGAGAGGGGAGGGAGAGGTGCCATACTTTTAAACCATCAGACTCCACGAGAACTCATTCAGTATCATGAGAACAGCACAGGGGAAACTGCCCCCATGATCCAATTGCCTCCCACCAGGTCCCTCCCTTGATACATGTGGATTACAATTGGAGATGAGATTTGGGTGGGGACAAAGAGCCAAACCATATCATTATACCCCTGCCTCTCCCAAATCTCATGTCCTTCTCACATTTAAAAATACAATCATGCCTTCCCAAAGTCCCCCAAAGTTTCAACTTATTCCAGCATTAACCCAAAAGTCTAAGTCCAAAGTCTCATCTAAGACAAGGGAAGTCTTGTCTGCCTATGAGCCCGTAAAATCAAAAAGCAAGTTAGTTACTTCCAAGACACAATAAGGGTACAAGCATTGCATAAATGCTCCCATTACAAATGAGAGAAATTGGTCAAAACAAAGGGGCTACAGGACCTATGCAAATCCTAAACCCAGCAGGGCAGCCATTAAATGCCAACACTCCAAAATCTCCTTTGACTTCATGTCTCACTTTCAAGTCACACTGTTGCAAAGAGTGGGCACCCAAGGCCTTGGGCAGTTCCATCCCTGTGGCTCTTCACAGTACAGCCCCTGCAGTTGCTTTCACAAACTGGCATTGAGTGTCTGTGGCTTTTCAAGGTGCCTGATGCAAACTGTCAGTGGACCTACCATTCTGGGGTCTGAAGGATGATGACCCTCTTCTCACAGCTCTACTAGCCAGTGCCGCAGTGGGGACTCTGTGTAGGGGCTCCGACCCCACATTTCCCTTCTGCACTGCCCTAGTAGAGGTTCTTCATAAGGGCTCCACCCCTGCAGCAGATTCTGCCTGGACATCCATGCATTTCCATACATCCTCTGAAATCATGGCAGAGATTCCTAAACCTCAATTCTTGCCTTCTGCATGCCTGTAGGCCCAACACCATGTGTAAGCTGCCAAGGCTTTGGGCTTATCCCTCTGAAACAATGGCCCGAGCTGTAACTTGGCTCCCACTGCTGGAGCTGGGGCAGCTGGGTTGCAGGGTGTTGTGTTCCAGGACTGCACAGAGCAACAGGGCCCTGAGCCTGGCCCACAAAACCATTTTTCCCTCCTAGGTCTCTGAGCCTGTGATGGGAGGGGCTGCTGTGAAAATCTCTGAAATGCCCTGGAGATATTTTCCCCATTGTCTTGGGGCCCCTCATTATTTATGAAAATTTCTGCAGCTGACAGCTTGAAATTTTCCCCAGAAAATATGTTTTTCTTTTCTACCATATGGTCAGGCTGCAAATTTTCCAAACTTTTATGTCCTGCTTCCTTTTTAAACTTAAGTTCCAGTTTTGGACCATCTCTTTGTGAATGCATATGATTGTACATTTTCAGGAAAAGTCAGGTCACATCTTGAATGCTTTACTGCTTAGAAATTTCTTCTGCCAGATACCCCAAATCATCTCTTTTAAGTTCAAAGTGCCACAGATCTCTAGGACGGGGTAAAATGCCACTAGTCTCTTTGCTAAAGTATAGCAAGAGTGACTTTTATTCTAGTTCCCAATAAGTTCCTCATCTCCATCTGAGACCACCTCAGCCTGGATTTCATTGTCTGTATCACTATCAGCATTTTGGTCAAAATCATTCAACAAGTCCCTAGGAAGTCCCAAACTTTCACACATCTTCCTGTCTTCTTCTGAGTACTCCTAACTGTTGCAACCTCTGTCCATTATCCAGTTCCAAAGTTGCTTCCACATTTTCAGGTATCTTTATAGCAGTGCCTGACTCCCAGTACCAATTTTCTGTATGAGTCCATTCTCACACTGCTATAAAGAACTACCTGAGACTGGGTAATTTGTAAGGAAAAGAGGTTTAATTGGCTCACAGTTCTGCATGGCTAGGGAGATCTTACAAAACTTACAATCATGGTGGAAGGCGAAGAGGAAGCAAGGCATGCCTTACATGGCAGCAGTAGAGAGTAGGAGAGGGAAAGTGTCACACTTTTACACCATCAGATCTTATGAGAACTCCCTCACTATCATGAGAACAGCATGGGGAAACTGCTCCCATGATCCAGTCATCTCCCAGCAGGTCCCTCCCTCAACACGTGGGGATTACAATTCGAGACAAGATTTGGGTGGGGACACAGAGCCAAACCAAATCACACTGCAAAAAAAAAAAAAAAAAAAAAAAAAGCAGGAGTCTGGGGGAGCTGGCCTGCCTCGTTTGCTCATTCTTTACAGCTATGTAGTCAGAGAGGAAAATGCTCACCTGATTGACATGGCCATGCGTGGCTCTGCTCTGCATTTCCAGGACAGCCTGTACCACGGGACCACTGGCATCCTGTACATGAGTGCTGCCGTCCTACAAGCACATGCCACGATTGTTTCTGAGATCATGGACCCGAGAATTTACTACATTAACACGGCAGCCTCGGTGAGTGGGCTGGCCACGGATAGCAGTCTTGGCTAGAAGATGTTTAGTGCAGGAGGTCTAACTCTGCCTTGTGCTGCATAGACCCTGAGCCCTCAAGTGAAGGAGCCACGCGAGCAGGGGAGAGGGATGTGTGTCCCTGTAAACCTGTGCACCCACATTCAGGGGTCCTCTTTTACCTTCTATCGTTCCCACTCCAGCTTTCCTCTCTCTTAGACCCCCAACACTGTCTGCAGAATTTTTTTTTTTTCCAAAACACAAATTGGAACAGGTGTCTCTCTCCTACTGAAAATCCTTCAGTGGCACCCACTGTCTTTGGAATGGAGCCCACATCCCTCGGCATGGCTGAACTATTGGGAGAAGAAGAAGCAGGGAAGGGGAAAGCGGAATGCCAAGGTCTCAGGGGAGGGGGCATCAAGGAAGTCCCTGTCAAGAGGACAGAAGGAGGCAGGGGCCACCAGGCAGTTACCCCTGCTAAGATCCCAGCAGGCAGTTACCCCTGCCAAGGTCCCTCTGTATGCTCAAGGGCAGCCAGGAGGGTGGTGTGGCTGGGACAGCTGACCATGGGTGAATAGCAGGGTGCCATGCTGCGGACAGGCTGGGCCATGGAGGGCTGCAGGGGCCATTGCTGGACTTGCAGGTTTAGGAAGTTAAACTCCCCTGATGAGGAGGGAAGGGAGGCAGACAGGCTGGAAGGCAGCTGAAATATCTAGTGGCCACCCCAGAGGGTCACAGTGCACCCCACAGTGGGTGGCGTTTACCTCCATCTAACCCATGTATGTGTTACTCGTCTGTCTTGCTGCTGTCTGCTTCTTATCTCTCAAATGTAAGCTCCCTAAGGGCAGGAGTGTTTGAATATTTTCTTCACTGTTATACCCACAGTTGTTCTTGAAGGAAAGCAGGTGCTTAAAAGATATTTGTTGACTGACTGACTGAATGAGGAGCGTGTGAGTGGACAGTGGGGCAGAGTGGGGCTGGGATGTTTGGAAGGGCCCGAAAGGTGAAGGTGACAGGCCCTACCCTGAGAAAAGAGCAGAGCCATCACACAGCTTCAATGTGGGGCAACACGGTCGTGTTCTCCCCATGAGTGAGAAGTGTCCTCACTTGTCCACTTCTGCCTGCCCTGCCTGAATGGTGCAGCAGATTCAAGGGTCAGGGCAGGCAGAAAAGGACAAGTGAGGCTATGAGGAGTCCTGCTGAGGGATGCTGGTGGCTGAGACAAGGGAGAAATGCATGTCCCATGAGCTAGGCAGGGAAATCAGTAGCCTTTGGGGTGGCTTTGCACATGGCTGGCAAGGGAGGCAGGAGGAGTCAGGGGTCACAGGCGTCAGGCTCAGGAAGTGGGGCGAGAGGAGGACCCTGGGGCCCACTGGGCTTGTGAGGCTTGTGAGGAAATGTCAGGGGCTCAGTGTGAGCCAGGAAATGCGGGAGGAGGTCTGAACAGTCACAAGGAGCTGATAAGCAGCCACTCAGAGCAGAGTTCTGGACCAGCGAGGGGAGCTGTAGGAGTGCTCAGAACACAGGTTTGCTGGAGGTGGGTAGAGGAGAGTGGGCCTCGGGCAGGAGGTCAGTGTGGGATATGGGCCCAGGGCTAGAGTGGAGGTGAACCTGCTTCACAGCCAGGTGCAGGTGAGACAGAGACTGCAGTCAGGGCAGGACACCAGGATGGCCCCAGGGATGCCATGATGGAGAGTTTCCAGGAGAGGGAGTCATTGGCCAGGGGTTGCTGCCCTCAGGCCAGGCAGGAGGCGAGGAGGCAGCGTCATGAGGAGGCAGGGTCATGGGTGGCCTCCTGGGCAGTGGGGCTGAGGGTCCCTGGCGGGTGGGCAAGAGCTTTCGCTGCTGTCTCTAACAGTCGCTCTCCACCTCCATCCAGTTCTTCGCCTTCATCACCACGCTGCTCTACATCCTCCATGCCTTCAGCATCTATTACCATTGATGCACAGGTGCCAGGCCAAGGGGGAAATGCTCCTTGGGCCCCAATTATTGGTCCCCAAAAGCAGCTTCCAACATTTGCCATCTGGATGATAAACAGAAGATCCACCAAAAAACATCCACAGGATTAACAGAGCATCCTTGCAGACTGAGCGATGACACCACACTTTGTTTGGACATTTAAATTCACTCTGCTGAATAGGACGACGCTTTTCTTTCTCCTGGGAAAACAACTGTCTCTTGGAATTATCTGACCATGAACTTGCTCTTCTAGACAACTCACATCAAAGCCCTCACTCCACTGATGGAGAATCCCAGTTCCACTAATGTCAAGTCTGTTTGGGGATTTTGCCTCAGCTGTGGGTTTCCGTAGAGTAGGTCCAGGGGAATACTCAGTCTGATTCTGATGATTCTCTCTCTCTTTTTTTTTTTAGACGGAGTCTCGCTCTGTCACCCAGGCTGGAGTGCAGTGGCGTGATCTCCACTCACTGCAAGCCCCGCCTCCCGGGTTCACGCCATTCTCTGGCCTCAGCCTCCCGAGTAGCTGGGACTAGAGGCGCCCGCCACCACGCCCAGCTAATTTTATTGTATTTTTAGTAGAGACGGGGTTTCACCGTATTAGCCAGGATGGTCTCAATCTCCTGACCTCGTGATTCACCCACCTCGGCCTCCAAAGGGCTGGGATTACAGGCTTGAGCCACCACGCCCCGTCTGATTCTCTTAAAATTGAAGAGGTGCTGCCAAGGCCTTCAGATCTAATGCAGATGCACAGACCTTGTTCCTGGTGCCTTGTTGAGCCTGCGCTAGGGAGCTGTGGTCCTGAGTTCCCCGGGAGGCTGACAGGATCAAGCCACCCGGCCCACCAGCCTCCCACTTCCCTTCCCCTTTCCTCTCCAGCATTGGGATCCAAGGAAAATCTGCATGAAGCCAATTTTGAGGAAGATTTGTGGGGAAAATAAATCATTATATAGTTAGACCTGGGTATTGAGGGGTGGGGAGTGGGGAGGGAAGGGCATAGCCTGCTCCTCCATGAGTCTGACATCTCAGAAACTGTGCAGCTGCTGGCGCCTGGGTCAGGATTCCAGGACTCCACCTCTTAAGAACTAGACGGTGCCTGGTTCCTCAGAAAAGACCCCCAGGGAAGAAGGCAAAAACATTACATCCATGCATTCTTCTGCCGCAGCCACATTGGAAGAAAAGGCTGCCGCATCATCTCAGCGAGGAGTGAAGGACTCGTGTCCCAGGGAGCGTGCTCCTCCACCTGCACTCACCCCCCTCGCATTCTCTTAAGCACCCGGTGGCCCTCTGAGGCCTGGCAGAATGGTGGTGCCCACGAGGTTGGGCCAGGGCTCACCAGGACCTAGATGGGCAAAGTTGTGCACACTGAAATATCAAATCAAGGTGCTTGGTTTTAAAGTAAATATTTTTCCAAAGAAAGCTGTACTCTTCTGCTGACCCAGACGAGTGGGGCACAGCCCTTTAACTGCACATGCCTTCTGTCATTGGGAATGAAATAAATTATTATGAGAAAGGGACTTGTCCTAACTGGTTTGAGACCTTACAGTTTTGTATCAACCTGTTTCCCCTCCTGGGGTTTGCGGGGGCAGGGACAGAACTACAGGAGTCATGGCAAAGAAAATTCTGGCATCACTACTGCTTGCTGCTCACTTTCTGATCACTTTGATACTTTTTTTTTTTTTTGCAACCTGATACCTTGAAAAGCCTCTATGTGTCTCTCTTTTTGTTACCTGGCAGCTGTCTAGGATGATCACTGTTTAATATTTACTAAGTAGCCACATGCAAATAAAAGTTGTTTGTATGGTAAAAAGGAGCAGTTGGTCGACTTCATCTTGTTGGCATCTGGAACTGGCTATCAGGTCCTAGGTGCTGTCAGTAATTTCACTGAAAGCACCCCTAGGAGCATTTCACAACCTAAGTTCTCCTAGGCTGGGACCGCAGCTCCCCAGCCACCCAGCCTTGCTTCTAGAGCAAGAGCAAAGGGAGGTCACATTTGTCCCCAGGCCTTTGGGTTTATAATGTCATTTGTTCTTCAGTAAGGACAGTTTGGGTGCAAGTTCCAGAAACCAAACTCACACAGCTTAGGCAAAACTGGGAGCGCACCAGTAGGGGCTGGGAGAGGTGAAGAGGGCTCAGTAGGAGGAGAGCTGGCCCCCGCATGGCTCTCTGCTGCACGTTGGCCATCGTCTCCTGCCACCCTGCAAGGCTTGTCCAAGTCTCAACAAACACCGGCCTCCCATCCCCTGTGCAGACACTAGAGGCTCATCCTGGGCCCCCAGAGTCCACCTGGCGCTGTTGCAGTGCTGCTGCCTTTCTGTTTGAAGGGCAGCCCTCCTCTCAGTGCAGGGGTCTCCCCAGGCTCTTGTCTTCTGGAAGGAACACCCCGAGGCTCTCCACAGGCTCCTCAGGGGCCCCAGCAGGAGTGGGCTCTGGTGTGAGCCTCACAGGCTTTCTCCTTTCCAGGCTCTGCACCCATCTTTTCCCCTGGGCTTCCCAGGATCCTGCACCCGTCCTGTCTCAGGGTTAGCTATGGGGAAACTTAGACCCGGACATCCCACAACCATCTCCTGAGGCCCCAGCACGTGCTGGGCACTGGGGGTGCAGTGCTTTGAGACACAGGGTCCCACTAGCCACACCAGATGCCCCACACTGAGCGAGCAGCTCTGACTTGCAGCTTTGTCCAAAATAGCCAGAGGCTCTGCTTTGGCCAATGACTGGGCTATGATCTTTAAAATACGGAAAAGCACAATAAAGTGTTAAAATTTGGAAAACAAACACCATCCTCATCTCTGGGGTTGGCTGCAGAGAAACTAACGGCCCTACTTCCCACCCTAGAAGGAATCTGCAGGGAAGCACATCTCAGTAATAATAGAGGCTGGACTTGAGAGTAAAAGGCGAGCTCCTGTTCAAAGGGAGGGATTGTGAAGGAGGATTACCAATTCCTCCCCAAAATCTGCAGAGTTCAGATCCCAATATGTGCTGTTAGTTTCACTCAGGTGGATCTGGTCCTCCATGGGACACCAGCAGGTGATGAGCTCCCTTGCTCCACAGCCTCTCTTGCCCTCCATCAGTCATCTCCAGTGTTGCACGTGCCTCTGTCCAAGCCTGATTCCTGGCACTGTGGCTACCCATCACCCTCCATCACTTCCTGGGCTGGGAGAAGGGTGTGAGGTTTCCATGGTGATGCTGGACCACCCCTGTGCAGAAGGTTAATCATCATAAATTTTACTGATTCAGTGGCCCAGGGCTCTGTGTATAGGTGTGAAATGGGATTGATAGATAAACCCCTCTATCTCCATGTATGTTTGTGTTCTCAGAGAAGGAATGTTGGAATTAGTGGCAAAATACCTGGGGTGAGTCAAGGCCCCACGCAGATGCCTCTTCTGTTGTAACTTACTTGCCAGCAGGGTCCAGGAAACACACTGGTTTCTGAGTCCACGTCTAGGATCTCTATCCCCTGAAGGGCCACACATCCAGCTCACTGGTTACAACCCACTTTACTGCGTCCCACTGACCAGAGTCCACCCTCATTCCACCCCAGTTTCTGTGCCTTGGGTCACACCTGTGGGAGATTCTAGCCAGATGGAGTATCTCTGGCTTGTCTCCTCCCTGCCCTGCCTCTCCTGACACAGCCCCTGAGGAACTCCACCCTGCTCCCCAGTCCTCTCCTCCCAGCCTCATTCCTGCCTGGCCATCCTCAGCCCTGCTCAGTACAATGACAATATCGCCTCCCTTGCTGGGTCACAGCCACTCCTCAGAGGCATCATGTCCTCATCTGACAGATGAGCAAACAGCCCAGATTTCACATCCAGAATACATTGCAGTCAACACTTAGATCAAGACTTCTTAAATGCCAGCCTCTGTATTTCTCCACCTTTTCTTCCTCATCTCAGCCCATAGCCATAAGAAGTTTTCAAAGGACAGACCCAGCTTATCAGAACATGCAAAACATCATCCCAGGAACATTAACTGTCTCGGGGCATTCTGTCTTCTCACTTTCTCATTCTCTGGGATTTGATAAATTAAATGTGTGGTTTTAAGTGTCTGAAACTTCTGTGACAGTCAGTGCCCCTCACACTCGTTCCTGCCTTCTCCTTTGTTAGCACACTCCTGAGATTGTACTGTGCCTGGCCTCCCTTGCAACCAGGGCTCAATTCTGGCCACTGAGAGAGAAGCCAAGGTCTGCTCCACGGCTGGGGTTGCTTTTCTGAGACGGTGGTCAGATACAACTGGCTGTCTTAGACTGACTTTCCGGGGACAGACTCTGAGACAGAGAGCCCTGTGCATGCAGGTTTACTGTGGGGGCTTTTGGGAGATGCAACTGGGACAGATGAGGGAGGCAGGATGGGGCAGGGGGAAAAGCTGGCTGGAAACGAGGTTGCAGCTGAGGCTGTGGCTGATACTGCAGGGAGCTCTGGAGCTGGATGGCCCTGCAGCTGCCCTGCCTTGAGTCAAGTGGGCTCAGACTTCGTCTGTCATGTCAGCCAGTAGTTCCCAGGCAGGGGTGAAGGCATCTGTAGCAGCTGCTCTCCCCAGCACCTGTAGGGAATGCCTTGGCTTGAACAGGTGACCTGGGCAGGGTGCCACCACATCCACTACACTGCCACCTCCTCTTCCTGCCTTGGATAAGGACTTCATGGCCAAAGAGATGGCAAAAATAGAAGCCCAGATGCTGGTAGCTGTTCGACCAACACCAGCCACCTCTTTGCCTGAACTTCGTAAGAAGTCCAAGATGACAAAATCCGTTCCCCACTAGGCTGAGCTCACGATACATGCAGCCGAACGCACTGCAGCCCGGTAGAAATGCGCTTTCACACCTTCCACTCCCTCCGAAGGTTCACCAGGGACTTCGCTCCAAAGCCTGGTCCTCCCTCAGGCCTGATCCAGAGACTCTACGTCCAGAATGGACCTGGAATTGGTCTTCTTCCTCCTACCTCCCAGGCCCTGGGTACTGCAGAACCTGCATTCCAGAGTCAGGCAGCATCTCCAAGGACTTGGGCCAGTCTCTCAGCCATGGTCAGATTCAGCCCATCTCTGGCCCCAAATCCTTCCCTGCCCTCACAATAAAGTTCAAACCTTCATGAAAGTGACCTCCCAGGCCTTAATTACAGGTATGACCTTGCCTTATGTCCAGCTGCAGCTCCTGCTACCCCCGTCGTCCAGCCCTGATGGTCCAGTGTCAGCACAGCAGCTGTGGCCAGCTCAGCCCTGCTGCTGCATCCATGCATGCAGTGGACATTCCATTCCCTATTCCCTCTCCCTGGGAACAGGAAGCCCTCTTCTTGTCTACATGAAAAACTCTTGTTATCTTTTTATCTCAAAGTCTTTCTCAAACCCCTGGCCCTTCTGTGAAGTTAATCATTGCCTCCTTGGGTGCCTCTGCACCTGGGGTGCGTGCTGTGCCGTGCCGTGCCATGCCATGCTGTGCCGTGCTGTGCTGCGCTGCGTTACCCGCTCATGCAGTGCTGGTCTCCCCCACAAGACTATGAGGTTCCATGAGCAGGGGTTTTGGTTCTTGGATGTTTTTATCATCTTTGCCCTTCCCTATGCCCAGCACCCTCCCTGTCCCCACCAACCTCAGCTCTGAGTGCTCTGCTCACACTGTTGAAAAGAATGGGGACTTGCAAAAGCCACAGCCAGGCTACAGGGATGGATGACATGGCTGGCTCTTAAGCCCTCCCAGTCCTCACCCCCAACCCACCTTCTACATCTCAGGGGAAAAGGGGTGTTCTCTGCTTCTTTCTTTTCTCCTTGGCCTGCGCTGTAGTGGATTAGTTCCTTTCACTCTAGCTTCCCACCTGTGCAAAGAGGAAGACACTGGCCTGCCACTGCCAGGACCCGGTCCAGCTTTGGTGGCCCTACAGGGCCATGCACCATGCACAGCCAAGGCTGCCCTGGCTATAGGGAAGCCTGGCCAGCTGAGGAAGGGCCCAGCTTGATTCCAGGCCACCTCTGGCTCTGCACTCAGCACTAGTAGGTGTTGACTTAAAAGAAAGAGGTTGAGGCATAAAATATAAAGAGTTTACTTGAGCCAAAGTGAGGACAGCTGCCTGGAAGCTTAGAAATGAGCTTCACTGGGTCTTTGTTACAATCAGTTTTTTAAAGGCAAAAAGGGGGGACAACAAGTGGGCTGATATAAATCCATCAGGAATTCTCATTGGTTTATAGAAATAACATTGAGACCGGGTGCGGCGGCTCACACCTGTAATCCCAGCACTTTGGGAGGCTGAGGCGGGCAGATCACTTGAGGTCAGGAGTTTGAGACCAGCCTGGCCAACATGCCTAAACCCTGTCTCTACTAAAAATACAAAAAAATTAGCCAGGTGTGGTGGTGGGTGCCTTTACCTAGCTACTCAGGAGGCCGAGGCAGGAGAATCATTTGAACCAGGGAGGCAGAGGTTGCAGTGAACCAAGATCATGCCACTGCACTCCAGGCTGTGTGAAAGAGTGAAACTCCATCGCCAAAAAAAAAAAAAAAAAAAAAAAAAAAGAAAAGAAAAAAAAAAGAAATAACGTTGATTTGTGATTGGCTTTACATTGTGAGGCTGCACTGCGTGGTTTAGTGCCTGGTGTGGCTTTATTAGGTTAATTTATAGCTCCTTGTGATTAGCAAGCAGTTTCAAGAGCTGAATTCGTAGCTCAAGGTTGATTACTGTCTCATTTTATTGTCTCTCTGGACCTGATAATTTAAAAGGACCCTCAGACCTCAGGTAAAAGTTCTTTTCTTTCTTCATAGTGCTGATAAAAATGCACTGAGTGCCTCCAGAGCCCTGAGGACCTGTGTATGAGGACCTCTTCTGAGGGAACTGCTAAAACAATGGCTTTAAAAATGCCAGAGCTGCACTGGAGAAGCAGGTGGATTTGGGGGCCAGGAGTAGCAATTGTGGCCTTTGAGTGAGACGGAGCAGGAGTCTTCAGTCCCCGTGAAGGAAGCCGGAGCTGGCTGGAGCAGCTCTGCTCAGGGCACCTCCTTCCTCTGCCTTTGCTTCTTAGGTGAAGACCAACATTGTGACTTATAATAAGAAATGGAGCTCCTAAAACCCTTGGGATCTCCAAAGTGATATATGACTTTTTGTAACTAATGAGATGACTAGGGGGATAGGGGCTCCTGAGTGGCCTCAGGAAGGCACTGGTTGTGAGGGAAACCAACCGTGTGATTAGACGGTTGAAATATTCAGCCTGACTGACTGCTGACTTCTGGTTTGGGAGAGAAGCTGGGGATGGAGTTAATCACCAGTGGCCAAAGATTTAATCAATCATGCCTACAAAATGAAGCCTCCATTGAAAAATGCCAACATAATGAACACTTTCAAAAGGATGGTGTTGGGGGAGCTTCTGGGTTGGTGAACACGTGGAAGTGATGGGGACGTGATGGGAAGGTGGTGTGTCTGGAGAGGGCATGTAAGCTCCATGCCCCTTCCCCATACCTGGTTCCGTGCCTCTTTTCCACTGGCTGTCGCTGAGTTTTATCCTTTTTATTATTATTATGTCAATAGTTTGGGGGGAACAGATGGTGCTTGGACACAGGGATAAGTGCTATAGCGGTGATTTCGGCGATTTCTGAGATTTTGGTGCACCCACCACCTGAGCAGTGTACACTGTACCCATTGTGTAGTCTTTCATCCCTCCGCCCCTCCCATCCTGCCCCCCAACTCCCCAGAGTCCATTATATCATTCTTATGCCTTTGCATCCCTGAGTTCTATCGTTTATAACTAAACGGTTCCCCTGAGTTCTCTGAGCCATTCTAGCAAACTATCAAGTATGAGGAGGGGGTTGTGGAAACCTCCAGTTTATAGCTGGTCAGAAGCACAGGTGCCAACCTGGACTAGCAGTTGGCAGCTGAAATGGGGGTGGTTTTGTGGGACTTACCCCATAATGGGTGGGATCTGATACTACTTCCAGGTAGACGGTATTAGAATTGAGTTAAATTATAGGACACCCAATTGGTGTTCCAAGAATTGGAGAAGTGATTGGTGTGGGGAAAATGCCCACACTTCTGGTATCAGAAGTAAAGCATTGAGAGCAGCAGTAGGAAGGAAATGGGATTTACATCTCAGAAACACACTGTCACTTTTAGGAAGAAGGGAGCATGGGGGGGAATGATTCTCTTAGAGTCAACGCCCACAAGCTACCTGACCCAGGCTCCAAATTTGGAGATCAGGGAAGCAGGAAGGAGAACGTGAAGGAGGTCACTTCTGCTTCTTTCTGGCCTTGCCAGCTCATAAAAGTCATGCCACTGCTGAAAGACTCAAATTTTTGTTCATAAATTGGGATGCATAGGGGTTCCCACACCGTATGTCAAGGTAAGTTACATCAAGGTGGCTCATTCCATCTTGCCAAGGAGTTATTCCAAGGTTAGGTTAAGTCAAGGTGCAGTTAGGTATAATTACAACAAGGTGTAGCAACGTCAAGGTGCATTTACTTCAAGGTTTAGATATGGTAAGAGGTAGTTATGTCAAGGCGCCATCATGTTAAGTTGTAGCTACGTCAAGGTGAGTGCTATGGACTGAATTGTGTCCTCCCCGCCAGCTCCCAAATTCACAGGTTGAAGCCCTAACCCCCAATGTAACTGTATTTGGAGGCAGAGTTTTTAGGAGATAATTAAGGTTAAATGAGGTTATAATGATGGGACCCTCATTCAATAGGGCCAGTGTCCTTATAAGAAAAGGAAGAGAGCTCACACTCTCTGCCATGTGAGGACACAGTGAGAAGGCTGCCACCTGCAAGCCAGGAAGAGAGCCCTCACCAGGAATGGAATCACCTGGCACTTTGATCCTGGACTTCTAGCCTCCAGAACTGTGAGAAATAAAATGTCGTTATTTAAGTCATCTGGTGTTCTGTTACAATGGCTCCAGCTGACCAAGCTGGTAAGGTTATGCCAAGGTGCAGGTGAGAGGTACATGTGCAAGTACGCCTGAAATAGGTTTGAAAGCCTATGAAGAATCATTACTGATTTGCATCATCACACCTGGCAGGAACCTACCCGGCGACATGCCCTCAACCATGAGAGGAAACAATCCCGCCGCTTTTACATTAAGATCATGGAGCTATGTCTCGCTGCAGAGTTAAGGCCCTTTTTAAGAGAAAATAACTGGGGAGTCCGCTGGACGCGGGGATCTGGTTGAGAGCTGGGTTCGGTTACCCGAATGCCCCACTGGGTGGCGCCTGGGCTCCGCGCGAAGGCTAGGAGGGGCCGTTCTCGGGTGACATCAGGTGGGCAGAGCCAGGAGCTGGGGCCGGCCCATGCACGGTCTCAGAATCTTACCGGGAAGGCACCCCATGCAGGCGCAGGAGTGACACGGAGGTGACTGAAAGAGGGACTTCCACTTGAAGCCCCTTTTTGCTCAGTCAGGTCACTGAGCACCCGCAGTGTCTCAAGGCACGCCTACACTAAAACGGGACACCAGCTCATGCTAGCAGCTCCTGGGGCAGCTGAGGGACTGTGGCTAAGGACGCTGGGGTCTCAGGGCTACAGGGGAAGAATCATGACTGTCCACACATTGTTAAAAGCCGAACTGTTTCCTTCATCAGCCGCTGCTGTCTGGTGTGTATCCAGGTCTCTAGAAGCTTCCAGGGGCACCTTGACCTGCCCCAGCTCCCACCCTCCCTCTCCAGGGCCCTATAAGATGAATTTAGGCAGGTGTTTCTCGTACCCTGGACCATATTATTTGGCCCCACCTGCTGCTGAAATTCTGCCCCTGGGTCCGAGGAGGGGCTGCCCCAGCGAGCATTGACTCCCACCATCTGGGACACATGCCCTTCTCTCTGTGCCTCAGTTTACTTCTCCATGTACTGATGGACATGCGAAGATACCCTCCAAGGCCCTCCTAGGTCACTGCCACCTCCTAGAGAGGGGCAGACTGTGCCCCTGGGCCACTTTCGTGCAGTGAGAGGGCATGTCGTGAGGCCCGAGTCAAACCCAGTGCCCCTTCCTTTTATTTTTCATTTATTTATTTATTTTAGACAGGGTCTCACTCTGTTGCAGAGGCTGGAGTGCAGTGGCTAGATCACAGCTCACCGCAGCCTTGGCCTGTGAGGCTCAATCGATCCTCTCGCCTCAGCCTCCCAAGTAGCTGGGACTACAGGTGTGCACCACCCACCTTGCTCATTTTTGTATTTTTTTGTGGAGACAGATTTGGCCATGTGGCCCAGGCTAGTCTCAAACTCCTGGGCTCAACCATCTTCCTGCCTCGGCCACTCAAAGTGCTGGGATTACAGGTGTCTGTGCCCTGTCCTGGGGTCCCTTCTGAACGAGGCTCCTTTGGTGTGGATTCAGGAGACACAGATGTGAGAGAAGCTGAGATCTTCCAGGAAGGGTGTAACCCCGGGAGCACGTGCCTGCTGGGACAGCCATGATGTTTGCTTTCAGCCAAAGCTCGAAGATTTGAGTTCTGTTGCACGCATGGGTGCTGAGCATCGCTGGGTGCCTGACCCTGGGCCAGGGTCTCCTGCTCACCAGAACCTGGAAGGCTGGGAGCGCAATGAGACAGACCTAGAGGCCTCATGTCTTAGGGTGAGGGGTCGCCAGCCCCAGCTGGAAGTGGAGGGGAGGGACTTACTAGGGACCTCCTAGAAAGTGTGACCTCCCAAAAGTTACTAGAATGATCTCAGGTCACGCGCATGGACCCTTCTGGTCTAGGATCACCCTGCTGGAGTTCTGGAGGATGAAGGGCAGTCTGTGGGGAGAGTCCGCTGGGAACAGCATGAGGAAAGGCACCGGCACAGCGGCAGCCAGGTAGCTGGTGACCAGCGACAGGGCCTGGGCCAAGGTCCGGCTCACAGGGATTGGGTGTTCCTGTGACTTCCCACAGGGAATGGGGAGCTCTGGGTGGGCGTGGGGGTTTAAACAGGGAGTGGCAGATCCTTGTGCCTGCACTGGCCACTGGGGAGGGTGGCCACCGCAGGGAGGTGACCTGAGTCTCTTTGGCAGCTGTGTCCTTCTCAAGAATCTGTGTACTTTGAATTCGCTAAGAACTAAACATTGCCTTTTTGGGTCCACATCATGACACATATGGGCATCATTACACTTTTTACTAGGCTCAGTAACTATTATAATAGCAGTGTTCTCATGGAGCCTCGGAGGATCAAAGCCCTTGCACAGACGTTTTCTCCATAGCCACTAGGATGTCTACTTGTCAGCAGATGTGGCAGATATTCGATGACACCCTCACAGTCCCCCAGGGAGTGATGACTTCTGGATGAGGTTGGCCCTAGGGCTGCCATCTCAGAACCCAGTAGGCCCAGGGGTGGTATCTCTGAAGGATCCAAGGATTCTCTGTGATGACTTGTGAACTCTAAGCAGGCTCCAGCTCGGCGGCACTGGGGGAAGGTTCCAGACCCCAGCCTCTGTCATCCCTGCATGGAGCCCACACCTCCAAAGAAGCTGGGAGGTCCTATTTGGGGGTCCATTTAAATGTGAAGGAGCAGAAAATGGAGAGTTTGGGAAACCAAGGAGGGGCAAAAGACAGAATCAGGACCCAGTCTTAAATACTCTTTGTCAGATTGCTAGGCACCTACTCATGGCTGGCTGGACCCTGGGTACTGGGTGCTAGGATGAATGAGAAATGGCCTTGAGGGGCTCACAGACACAGGAAAAGACAAACCAGGGGAGCTAGAAAGAGGAAGAGCAAGGTGCTGGGGAACTGAGCCCTGAACCCCATTTCTCACTCTTACTGCCTATGCCCCCTGCATGTGATCCTGGCCAGAATTTGTCCCTGCCTTGTGCCTTTAGCTGTGGGGAATCCTGGAATTTTTTAGAAATCCAGTTTCACAGACTAAAAGTTTTTCTTTTTCAGAGATGATCCACTAAAACTCTAACTTAATTAATTTCATTTTGTGCTTCTTTAAAATTCTTTGATGTAAATAACTTACAAATCACAAAAAGCCAAATTTAGTTTTGGAAACTACAGCCTGCCTAGTTCACACATATGCGTGCACACATGCACAGGCACACACACAGGGTGCTGCCCACCGTGGGAGCTCAGCCTGAACTCGCACATATGGATACGTGTGCTCGGGCTCAGACCCCAAGCAAAGGCCAGAAGAACAGCTGTCGCTGTGTGAGAATTGGCTGGAAGCTGCAGGGGAAACCTGTAGGAGCTTTTGGGGAGCCCTCCTGCCTCTGGCCACCTGTGTTGGAGTGGGTCAGGTAAGGAGTGATGGCGAAAGGTGGAGGGATGGTGGACAGGACGGGCGCTTCCCCAAGCATAGCCTGCTGCTTTCTTACTGCTTCCCATGGGCTCATTTCAAAGGTGCCTGCGGTAGCACAGGCCAGTTGGTCACTGGGTCCCGTTTCCCTGGGGTGAAGGTTTGGGCCCAGCTCAGCTGAGGGAACACGGAGGTTGAGGGAAAGGACATGAGGTGGGACTCAGGATGTGCCAGGCACGTGACATCTGGTCCTTCCACCCCACTATGGCCCTGGGCAGGGTTCCTCACCCACCTGGGCTCGGACAGGTCAGGCTACCAGCCCACAGCTCACAGCCTGGGTGACTGAGGAGGCTGCATTCTGGCTTAGGTCTGACCTGCCGAAGCGCCATGGCCTGTGGAAGGTTACCAAGGGGAAGGTTCAGAGGAGCCAGGGCTCTTCCCCTGGCCTCACAGGCTACTGCGTCCTCAGACAGCTTGTGTGATAAATGGGTAATATTTCCCATGCGTTCGGGAAGATGGTAACATCAGCAAGGCTCCCCCAAACAGCCTCCACCTTGGGGAAACACTCTCAGCAAAAAAAAAAAAAAAAAAAAAAAAAAATGTATTGTATTCTATGCATGCCATGTCATGTAAAAGGTTGGGAAGTAAATAAAATATAAGAAGGTTCTACTATGTGCCAGGCTTCTTCTGCTTTTATTTCTTGACTCCCCTCCTGCCCAAGTGCAGTCACAACAACCAAGGCAGGTGGACTCCTGGCCCCACGGCGTCTGTGTTTTCAGCTCTGAATGAGGCCAGAGGATTCTGCAACCCCTGGTCGAACCACTTGCACGGCAAAAACCAGCCAGCCTCGTAGCCATCTCTTACTGGTGCAGCTTACATGAAACACTTGTCTTTCATTTCAGATGCAGAGTAGAAATAATACTGTAGAAATAAATTCATACCTCAGTGTGAATGGTAGGCATAGGCCATTTCTTCCTTTGGCAAGTGTCTCTTGAGAGCCAGCTGGTTAGGAGTCAGAGACTTGTCCTGGGCAATTCACTCACCTTTTTGCCTTCTGTTGTGAGAATTAAATAAGGAAATGTGGATCAAGATCCTGGCACAGTAGAACCTTCTTATATTTTACTTCCCAATCTTTTTACACATCATGGAATGCATAGAAAATAATACTTTTTTTTTTTTTTTTGCACAATGGAATAAAGTAGGGAAAAAAATCATTACATTACCTTTCTGTATACATTTAATTACAATAAAAATAATTTTAAAGGTATTGGAAGGCATTAAAGGTGGAATTGATACAAAACATCAAAATAAAGACTTTTTAAAAAAACTTAATGAGAAACTTGGGCTTGCATTTATGTACATACTTTTTTGTGTAAGTCCATTTGCTTGAACCAGCTACAATTACTGATTAAGACTTTTAGATTATTCCTTAGGTGAGTGAAATTGCCAACAAGTTCTGCAGGCAACTGGGATAGCAACTGCCCTTCCCAGTAGGCACACACATGCCAGTCTCAAAAGTATTTGCATGAGTTCAGGAAAGTTTAGGTGTTAGTGTCTCAGTGTTAAGAAGTCTGCACATTGGGAATTTTCTGCAGATAATATATTAGAGATTTGGGACCTAGACTCTGGTGTGTAATTGCATAGTTACTTTAGACTTGTGGTTTTAGGTTGAAATCTAAGTTAACAAACTGTTGGAACATTTAAGAGAATATAAAGTTCATCATATTTCAAATTTAACTTACTCGATATAACGGCTCATTTAAGAGACTGAAAACCAATTTATTGTCAGATGACTGACATAACTAAAAGGGAAAATTAGTATATTAAACTTATAAAGGCAGTTTAGAATGTTGGAAGATATTTCCTTAATTCAATTTGCAATTGCACCAAGTGTTGGCAAGGTGTAGTGGTTCAAGCCTGTAATCCCAGAACTTTGAGAGGCCGAGGCAGGAGGATTGCCTGAGCCCAGGAGTTTGAGACCAGCTTGGGCAATATAGTGAGACCCCCATCTCTATAAAAAAATTAAAAAATTAGCCAAGCATCATGGCACGTGCCTATATTCCATCTATTCTGGAAGCTGAGGTGGGAGGACTGCTTGAACCCAGGAAGTCAAGGCTGCAGTAAGCTGTGACCACAACACTGTGCTCCAGCCTGGGTGACAGTGAGACCCTGTCAGAAAAAAAAAAAAAAAAAAGCAAATGATTTTCATCAAAGGTCTACTAAAAGTGATTGCTTGCTAAACATTAGTAGTAAACAATCCAAAAGTATAATTAAGAAAACAATTTTATGTAAATAGTATCAACAAGAAAAACATGGGAATAAATTCAATTAAAAAGTACAGGATTTGTACACTGAAAACTACAAAACTCTGTTGAAAGAAATTTAAAAACTCCTAAATAGATAGAAAGGAATCCATGTTTATGGATTGGAAGACCTAATATTAAGAAGGCTATATTTCTCAAATTTATCTACAGAGGAATGCAATCACTAGCAAACCCCAATGGGAAATGGCAATTTTGGAGAAATTGACGAGCTGACCCTAAAATTCAAGCGGAAATGCAAAGGACCCAGAATAGCCCAAATGATTTTGATCTTGAAAAAGGAGGACAAAAGTAGAGAGCTCACATTTCCTGCTTTCAAAACTTAGTACAAAGCTACAGTAATCAATACAGTAAAAGTGGTATTAGCAAAAGTGTAGACATCACCGCCACAGAATATAATTAAGGGTCCAGAAGCAACTCGCCACATTCACAGTCAATTGATTTTTGACAAGGATGCTGTATTAATCTGTTTTCTCACTGCTGATAAAGACATACCCAAGACTGGGTAAATTATAAAGAAAAAGAGGTTTAATTGACTCACAGTTCCACGTGGCTGGGGAGGCCTCACAATCATGGTGGAAGGTGAAAGGCACATCCTACATTGGTGGCAGGCAAGAGCATGAGAGCCAGGAAGAGGGGCTTCGCTTTATAAAACCATCAACTCTCACGAGACTTAATCACTACCACGAGAATAGTATGGGGGAAACCACCCATGATTCAATGATCTCCCACGGGTCCCTCCCACAACACTGGGGGATTATGGGAGCTACAATTCAAGATGTGATTTGGGTGTGGACACAGCCAGACCATATGAGATGCAAGAACAATCCAATGGAGAAAGAATAGTGGTAGGCTGGGTGCAGTGGCTTGCGCCTGTAATCCCAGCACTTTGGGAGGCAGGCGCATCACGACGTCAGGAGATCGAGACCACCCTGGCTAACACGGTGAAACCCCGCCTCTACTAAAAATACAAAAAATTAGCCGGGCGTGGTGGCAGGCGCCTGTAGTCCCAGCTACTCGGGAGGTTGAGGCAGGAGAATGGCGTGAACCCGGGAGGCGGAGCTTGCAGTGAGCCGAGATCGCGCCACTGCACTCCAGCCTGGGTGACAGAGGGAGACTCCGTCTCAAACAGACAAACCAAAAAAGGATAGTCTTTTCGGCAAATGGTGCTGGAACAACTGGATATCCACAAGCAAAAGAATGAAGGTAGACCCCTATTTCACACCACATACAAAAACTAACTCAAAATGTATAACAGACATAAAACGTAAGAGTTAAAACCACTAAAGTCTTAGGAGAAAACGCAGGAGTGAATGTCCATGATCTTGGATTAGGCAGAGGTTTCTTAGGTGTGATGCCAAAAGTATCAGCAACAGAAGAAAAAAATAAACTGGACCTTGCCTTAAAAGACAGATGGCAGAGAAGAAAAAATATACTTCATCAAAATTAAAAACTTTTTTGCTTCAGGGAGACCATCAAGAAAAGTGAAATGATAACCCATAAAATGGAGAAAAGCATATATCTGATGAGGGACTTGTATCTAGAATACAGAAAGAACTCTTACAACTCAATAATAAAAAGACAAAAATTCCATTACAAAGTAGATGAAGGATCTGAATGGTGAAAAATATATATATATACACAAATAGCCAAGAGCCACATTCAAAAATATTGAACTTTGTTTGCCAGCAGGGAAATCCCACACACCTATTAGAATGACTAAAATAAAAAAGGCGGATAACTAGCAATCATTCTCCTGGGTGCTTATTTATTTCAGAGAAATGAAAACTTACATTCACACAAAAATCTGTACACAGATGTTCATAGCAGCTTTATTTGTAAAAGCTCCAATCTAGAAACAACCCAAACGTCCTTTGACTGGTGTCTGGTTAAACACTGTAGCGCATCCATCCCATAGAAGAGTACTCAATAACAGAGGAATGAACTCCTGATGTATACAACTTGGACAAATTTCCAGAGAGTTATACGGAGTTTAAAAATCTAATCTTAGGCTGGCCACAGTGGCTCACGCCTGTAACCCCAGCACTTTGGGAGGCCAAGGCAGGTGGATCACGAGGTCAGGAGATCGAGACCATCCTGGCTAAGACTGTGAAACCCCGTCTCTACTAAAAAAAAACACACACACACACACACACACAAATTAGATGGGCATGGTGGCATGCACCTGTAATCCCAACTACTCGGGAGGCTGAGGCAAGAGAATTGCTTGAACCCGGGAGGAGGTGGAGGTTGCAGCGAGCTGAGATTGCACCACTGCACTCCAGCCTGGGTGACAGAGCGAGACTCCGTCTCAAAAAAAACAAAAAACAAACAAAAAAACCCTAGTGCTGAAATGTTATACATGGTGTGATTCAATTTAAATAATACTCTTGAAATGACAAAATTTTAGAAATAAAAAACAGATGAGTTAAGGAGAGGAGGAACAAGAGAGAAATGAGTTTGGCCAAAAAGGGCAGCATGAGGGATCCCTGTGGGGAAGGAGATGTTCTGCATCTTTTCTTTTTCTTACCTTTTTGTTTTTTTCTTTTTTAAGAAACAGGGGTCTCTCTGTGTTACCCAGGCTGGAGTGCAGTGACTCTTCTAGCATTTAGAGTACCTGGTGATAGAGGTATTTGGTATCTGCATCCACATTGCTCCGATCATCTAGGTGGGGCTCTTTGATACACCTTGTCACCAAAGATAAAAAGACCAGAATTGTTTACAAACAAGGTCAGAGTGGGACTTGTGATTCCCACGTTGGGGTTTGTTGCTGTGCCTTGTCTTCTGTCATAGCGACATCTGTGCATCTTCATCCTCCACACGTCTCTGTCAGTCCGTAGGAACAGAACGGGTTGCTAAATCTGATAGAGAAGGCCTTTAGTTTTGTTTTGGCAGCTATAGGACTTAATTTTGTCACCTGGCCAAGTTAGTCCAGATTCTGATCTATCCACATGTGACCTTTGGCATCTGCTGGCCTCATAAAGGAAAGAAGGAAGCTTCTTCTAACTTGAGAGCCCTTTGTAAGATCTGGTGATTTGGCAAATGTTTATATCATGAGAGTCAGATCAGGACTGTTTTTGACCTTTGTGAGATTTGTGACATTTGTGAATGTCAATGATGGAATCAAAGCACAGGGTTTGATTGCAATACCCCATTGGTATGTTACCTAAGAAAAAGTCCAGCATCATTTCTGCTCTAATGTAGAAGGAAAAATATTTTAATGACTTTATCAGAGCTGAGACAGTCCTTGAGCTCTCATAAAGATTTCTCTGTGTCTAACTGATTTACCTAAAGGACAATAGCACGACACTGTTTCCTCTTGTTGTACGTCTATTTTCTGGACTTTATCTACTAGACACTTATAATGGCAAAAACAAAAATAAGTTCGCATTCTTTTGAATAACCTAGATGTTGCTTAACCAGTAATCAGATTGATTAATTATCATAGTGAGGGTTTGAAAGACTAACGTAAAATGGTGCCAGGTCTGTGTCCAACCTGTTGGAAAACTAGTAAGTGTTAATTAGAGCAAGGTACAATTTGAGGCGGGGCGCGGTGGCTCAAGCCTGTAATCCCAGCACTTTGGGAGGCTGAGACGGGTGGATCACGAGGTCAGGAGATCGAGACCATCCTGGCTAACCCGGTGAAACCCCGTCTCTACCAAAAAATACAAAAAACTAGCTGGGCGAGGTGGCGGGCGCCTGTAGTCCCAGCTACTTGGGTGGCTGCGGCAGGAGAATGGTGTAAACCCGGGAGGCGGAGCTTGCAGTGAGCTGAGATCCGGCCACTGCACTCCAGCCTGGGCGACAAAGCGAGACTCCGTCTCAAAAAAAAAAAAAAAAAAAAAGATACAATTTGAAAAAAACATTTATAGTGGAGGGTTAGAGAGAGAGTAGGATAGACTGAGAAAGTCCCTAGCCAGCTTTTTAACAGGCCATCAACAGACAGGAAAAAAAAAAAAAAATTGCCAACCAGAAAAAGAGTAGTTTAAAAAAAAAAAAGTTTTTAAAGGTAGGGTAATACAGAGTCCTAAAACGGAGAGAACTTAGGTGGAAGTAAACTTTCTTGATCTGTGGTCTTGGGAAAGCTGTCTACTTTGAAGAAATACCATCTGCTTCTAGGGCCTGGAAATTGACCCTGAAAATTTTCATGTAAAGGTGACCTGTAGGGGAGATTTTCCAATTCTCTTGAGAGTGCTAAGCAGGATCTGGCTTGGTGTGACTTGCATGAACGAGGAGTTGTTTTATTTTACTTTGATGGTAGTGTAAGTAGTCAGCAGTACTTCACATGGACCTTCCAGTGAGGTGACAGTGCTTGCCTTCTTCTAAAAACCTTTATGTACACATCATCTCCTGGTCAAAAAGCATGGCCAGTCTTGTCAGTTGGTGGAGACCATGCCCTTTGTACCTGTGGATGATGAGCTCCAAATATATTAGTGCCTGTACATAGCTAGTCATAGCATCAAATTGTTCATATGGCCCCATGGTACTCATTCAACCTAAGAATGGAAGATTTAGAGATGCCGGCCAAACACTATTTCAAAAGGGGTAATTCATGTCTTTTATTCTGAGTATTCTAAATTTCTATAGGGGCTAGAGGTAATGCTTCCGGCCCTTTAATTCTGGTGTCTAGACAGACTTTTCTCAAATTTCATTTAATGTTTAGATTTGTATGCCTCACTTGCCCTGGGGATTGGGGATGGTATGGGCTATAACATTTGGAGTACCCTAGAGTGGTTGCAGGCAAGTAGTTTATGCTGTAAAATGAGTTCCTGGCTGGGTATGGTGGCTCACACCTGTAATCCCAGCACTTTGGGAGGCCAACACAGGCAGATCACCTGAGGCCAGGAGTTCAAGACCAGCCTGGCCAACAGGGCAAAACTCCGTCTCTACTAAAAATACAAAAATTAGTCAGGAGTGGTGGCAGGCACCTGTAACTCCTTCTACTTGGGAGGCTGAGGCAGTAGAATCACTTGAACCTAGGAGGCAGAGATTGCAGTGAGCCGAGATGGCACAGCTACACTCCAGCCTGGGCGACACAGGGCTCTGTCTCAAAAACAAAACAAAATAGTTCTTTGGTCTGACAATCCATAAAATGATGCCAAAGCAATGAAGAATCTGTTATGAATGTTTGCACCACGTTGTGGCATCAGAACAGCAAGTGGGACAGCATTCAGTCCGTTCACTAAACATAGACAATAACCAAACTGAGAATAGCCTAAAGCTGAAGGTCAACCTATGAAATCCACTTGGACAGCTGCAAGGGAAAGTGTGGGCCTTCCTGAAGAAGATGCTTTTCTCCAGAGCTTTGGTGAGATTTGCAAGTAATGCAATGGGAAATAATTTGGTCAGAAATCTTGTAAATCTTAGGGAAAAACAATTATTGTTTAGTTTCTTAACTGAGCCCCCTCTGCAAGCCAAAAGGTGAAAAGAAATGGGCCATGGAAAGTCTATCTTTGGAGCATATGCTTATTAATAATATTAGTCAGGGATAAAGGCAGCTTGATAAATTGTGTGGAAAATGGATACAGGGGTTCCTTTTGGGCTGTGTGCTTGGCAGCCTTGTGTTCCCTGTCATTCCCTAAAGATATAGTATTAGTCTCCTTAGTGTGGGCCGGAAAATGAGCAATAGCAATTTTAGTAGGAGATGAATAGCGTGTTCATTACAGGCAGCAATCACACGTCCATTGGCAATAGGAGTGCCAGCGGAGGTTAGGAATCTACAGGCTTCCTAGATTGTGCTGGCAGCATGACAGACTCTGAAAGCATATCTGGAGTCAGTATAAATAATGGCAATTTTTCCTTTTGTCAGTGTGCAAGCTCTAGCAAAAGCTTTAAATTCAGCAGATTGGCCAGATTCAAGGCAAAGGGCTCTCAAGGGCTTCATGCAGGGAAATTATGGCATAACCAGTTATGCTGTTCCCCTTAAAATGTCATTTATGAGAGCCATCATAAAATAGAAATCTGGATTTGTTACAGTTAGTTAGATAAGGCAACGGGGGGCAGGAGAGGGCTCTCCCCCCACCCACTAGAAATGTCAGGTGATGGTTCAATGATTATCACACTTCCTCTCTAAAAATGATAATTTGGCAGCCAGGGAGAGGCCATTTCCTGATAATCTACATCTGTTAAAATCAAAATATTAATTGAATGCAGACCCCAGTGAGAAGAAACTTCCTGGGCTTGCACATTCAGAGACGAAAATGGCAAAGCATCTTCTGGGCACACTCCAAGAGAAAAAGGAAGAAGGCTCAGATGGGCTCAGATGTGTACAACCCCCTAAACACACTGAGCTGTCCGATTCCAAAGGGTTCAGAAAGCACTGAGCATGCAGGAAACCCGCCCTACGGGAAGAATCATGGGAAGGATGCGAGCCTATGAAGTCCAAAGATCAATGTTAAATGCCCTTTTTTGCTCTCCTTTTCTCTCTCTGACCTTCAGGCGCCCGCTAGGATCTCTTCCAAGGGTTCTTTCCTTTCTTTCCTGTTCTAAAGCCTGTTTGATACACTTCCATTCCTGCTCTGAAACTTGCCTCGGTCTCTTTTTTCTGCTTTATACCCCTCAGTCAAATTCTTTCTTCTGAGGAGGCAGGGACTGAAGTTGCTATGGACCCATACAGATATGCCACTGGTAACTCGGGGTAATTCGGATCTCTGCCACCGCTAACATGTTGTCTAAAGGAGTGTCTGAGAGACCCTCTTGTGGCTCTGAAGCCATTTCTATAGCTGCTAGGCAATCCTGTGGAATGGGAGGAAGATGTGGGAGCACAGCAGGATTTAAGGTGCTATGAAGATGTAAGATGATAGAGGGATTGATTAACAGGACTATTCATATGTAGCGTGTCTTCGTGTAGAGAGGTGATGTGCCTTAGGAACTTGTAAGAGCAGAGAGAGTATGGGGAACACAGAGGCAAATGGGGGAGCCTAATGTAAACGTGCTGGCTTTACCAATTAGGGGCAGCTGCTGACACTGCCTGTGGGCATGGGAGCATGCCTGCTGCCACAGAATCCACTTGGCATGAGAAATATGCTACAGGGCATATCTGAGAGGCAAAGGGCTGGCCTAGAAAACTTGCGGTAATCCCATTATTTTCATGACTGTGTAGGTGAAAAGGTTTATCAAAATTAGGTAAGCCTGGGGTGGGGCGGGCAGGGGGGTAGACAATGCTAACTTTCAGGCTTCAAAGGAAGTTAATGCCTGTAAGGACCAGAGGATGGGCTCTTGACTGGCATGTGGAGAGAGAGCATACAGTGGTTTGGCAATAGCAGCAGAATTAGGAATTCATTGCCGGCAATAGCCAGCTACCCTTAAAATTTACCTAGCTGCTTTACCAAGTTGGCTTTAAGGATTTGAGATAATATCACAATATCCCTGATGCATGTATGTCCATGTTAATTGTCTCCCTCTAAATGTAATACAAAGAGAAACTGTGAGTGAGGTTGAAAGGAATAGAAAAGAAAGCTGAACAGTGGTCAGTTACTGCAGCCAGAGGCAGTTTCCGCCCATTGTGGAAGCTCAGGCCTATCACAGAAATACAGATGTCCGGGAGGGATAGGGAGAGCCAGAGATTTGAGAGCAAGAGAGAAGGGGCAGATGCCCCAGGACTGAGGCTGGGGAGAGAGGCAGGGAGCACTGTGGTCATGATGGCTCCCTCCAATCTTTCTGAGTGTTTCCCAGGAGTTGAAAAGAAGTCCAGCCCCTCAGCACCAGTGAGACACAGGACTAGCTGGATTTCCCAGGCCAACTAAGAATTCCTAAGCCCAGCTGGGGATGGTGACCACACTCACCTTTAAACACGGGGCTTGTAACTCAGCTCACGTCTGACCAATAAGGTAGTAAAGAGAGCTCACTAAAATACCAATTAGGCTAAAAGCAGGGGGTAAAGAAATAATCAAGTCATTTATCGCCTGAGAGCACAGGCGGAAGGACAATGATTGGGATATAAACCCAGGCATTTGAACCGGTGGCAGCAACCCCCTTTGGGTCCCCTCCCATTGGATGGTAACTCTGTTTTCACTTTATTAAATCTTGCAACTGCACACTCGTCTGTTCCGTGTTTGTTCCTGCTCGAGCTGAGCTGAGCTTGCCGTCTGCCACTGCTGATCGCGCCGTTGCAGACCCGCCATTGACTTCCACCCTTCCGGATCTGGCAGGGTGTCCACTGCGCTTCTGATGCAGTGAGGCGGCCATTGCCACTCCCAATGGGGCTAGAGGCTCGCCATCGTTCCTGTGCAGCTAAGTGCCTGGGTTCGACCTAATGGAGCTGAACACTAGTTGCTGGGTTCCACGGTTCTCTTCCATGACCTATGGCTTCTAATAGAGCTGTAACACTCACCGCATGGCCCAAGGTTCCATTCCTTGGAATCCCTGAGGCCAAGAATCCCAAGTCAGAGAACGAGAGGCTTGCCGCCATGTTGGGAGCAGCCTGCCACCATCTTGGGAGCTCTAAGAACAAAGACCCGCCTGTAACACCAGCATTCCCAGCCTGACAAAGACCCCAGGTCCAGACTGGACACCCACCCTCAGAGCCTCCAGACCAGAGGAGTGTGTTTAAGATGGCTGACGTACCTGCAGAGAGAAGAAGGGCCTCCCCGGGGCTTTGATGCAACAGAAGAACTGAGAAAAGAACTTTTATCTGAAGAATGTGAGTTTTTTTTAAATTATCAGGCCAAAAGGGACATTAAAATGAGACAGCAATCACCACTGGCTTTCCCCTTGAGCTAAGTGCTCGCCCCTTGAAACTGCTTGCTGTTGCCACGAGTAGTTGTAGATTAGCCTAATAATACCGCATCAGACACTGCAACCACATGCTATAGCTTCACAACGTATAGCCAATCACTAATCAATGTTATTTCTATAATCCAGTGAGAATTCCTAACAAACAGCTTTGTATCAGCCACTTCCTGTCCCTCATTTTTCCTTTAAAAACCCACTTGTAACTGCTGCTTATTGAAGTGCATATTCAGGGCAGCTTGAATCTGTACTCCAGTGTAGCAGTTCTCAAGCTTGGTCCAAATAAACTCTCTTCTTGTGTGGGTTTTGCCTTTTAGGTTGATCCAACTATGGGGACTTGGCCATAAAAATGACTTGAACCACAAAAATGTCTGAGGTTAGGTGTTTTTTTTTGGTTTTTTTTTTTTTTTTTTTTTTAAACCAATGCAGCAGGATGGAGTTGAATGGCAAAATTAGGGTGATTTCATAAAGCAAAATAGGTTAGATTATTTTGCTCTCCTGAGTACATGGTTCACACCCTATTGTCAGGAATAACGCTCAAAATCCTAAAGAAATTGGACACTCGAACAAAGGATTCTTAGCCAAGCAATTTTACCATTGCGCAGAGGGTGCCTCCTTGGCCAGTCGCCATGAGAGCACACCTGAACAAAGGGCACGAGAGCCTTTATTCCTGACGCAAGTCCTGCCCCTGTGTCCTTTCCCCATTGGCCGGGGTCGGGTCGTACAATCTAAACTAATCCTGGTTGGCTAAACATTTGATTTTTTTAGATAAGGTGGGCATGTAAAAGAAAGTGGAGAGGAAGGGGAAGAGGTGTCTGTAATGAGCTAGAAAGTTAGTCCTCTTTCCAAATAAGGAAAGGAATGTGCGCTGCTACTGATAACGCCTGGTACTGTGGCCTGCCTGGGCATCTAACAAAGGCAAAAAGGAAAAAAGGAGAAAAAGGAAAAAAGGTGGAGGGGTACTATGAATTAAACAATAAAAGATTGATCAGATTATTTGAAGAGAACCTCATCATGAGGCACTATCTTGCCGGCAGCAGCTTACGTGTGCCAGTCCAGCATCACGCTGTGGCCTGGAAAAAGCCGAGGCAGGGCTTATACAATGAATAATTCATTTGAGCCAAATTTAAATGACTATCGCCTGGGAAATACTTCCAAGTTACCTTGGGAAGTGTTCCAGAGAACAAAAGAGAAGCTGAAGCTTTGAAAAAATATATATATATGACAAATTAGGAGAGGGCTCAATTACCAAAGTTGTTTTTCAACCATTACAATTGGTGTGATCATCTTTAGAGCAGTCTCAGAAGTTAGGGTATTGCTTTCCAGTCAAAAAAGGTGATCTGTAGTGAGGGGCCTCCTAGCTCAGCAGGAGGAAGGCAGCAGAAGTTCTGGAAGTCATGCATTCTCCCCTTAAGGCGTGCCTGAGGCTCAGCTGAAATGGCCTTCCTGGTCCATTTTAGGTGTCTTGACTAAATCATTGTCGTTTTCCTTCCTCAACACTTTTGTTCACAGAGCACCTCGAGATATCTCCGCTGATCCTCCATTATTGATCTCAAAGATTAAGGGGCCTGTTGAAACTCATTTGAGATTCACACAGTGATGTGCTGGAGTATGTTTAACAACCACCTCTCCAAAAACGTGTATATATATGCATACATTTATTATAAAACATTTTTGATGTGAGGAATATATGCCACACTACTTACAAATAATAATAAAGTATACAATCCTCTTAGTTGCAAATTCCATATTTCCATTTGATTCTCAAAGAATGCTTTTGTTAATTTTTGACAAATTATTGTCTCGGTAGCCAACATATGGGTACAATTGACAAATAAGAATAGTTCCAATATAAATGATAGTTGATATTTTCCTTTAAATTAAAGAGGTGGACAAAAAAACAATGCGTACATATGTCACAACTTTACTCATCCATCAATAACATGAGCAACTTTTTTGCTGAATCAGATAATGATTTCTAAATTTTGAAAGAATATTCAAAACAGCAGAATCTGAAAGCATCCCAGACCACAAATTTGCCTTCTTTTATTTTCAACACTTAGAATGCAGATACAGATCATGCTTTATATAAACTACAACAATTTATCTGGTTTGTCAGTGTGTAGATGAGAACCACAATTATTGTTTTCCAAAGAAGAGGTCTTCCAGACATTCATAATGAGGGCTGCTAGTTCACCGTAGTGTGTTAACCTATGCAAGACCTCAGAAAGGGTGAGACAGTTCTGAACCGGTGAAATGTCACCTCTCCTGACCAGAATTCTGGCTCTGTGCAGAAATCAAGCTGGTGGGCAGGTTTACCTTCAAATCCACTCATTTCCTGGCAGGAGTTAGTGAGGGGAAGGACACAGAAGAAGCATGGGTTTAATGGGTATACCAATTTCAGATTGATTTCTGCTGATTTTGCAAAGCTATGTTTTGTTATTTTTTTTTTTATTTTTTGAGCTAACCTTTCCTCTGTGGGAAGAGAAGTTTCGCATTCTGTGTGGCACAGCAGCAACTGCCCCAGGATACTGCAAATTCCTGAAACCAAAGCGGAACCAGCTCAGAAGGAACAGCGACCTTTGAGGTATGGGTAAGGTGTTGGGGCATATCGCTGAGGTGCTTAACTAGTGGGGATTCGTGAGGTTGGATATTTGGATTTTTAATCTTGTCAGTGTGTTTAAAATCATAGGCTTTAGAGCCAGACAGGCCTGAATTTGGTTACATCTTGGCATCACAATAGAAAAGTGATGTAGGGAAATGATGCAATCTCTTCATCCATAACATGGAGTTAATAATAATAGATACTTCACAGAATGATTGACGGAGCAGATGAAGTAATGTTCATATGAAGTCTGGAAGAAAGCAAGTCCCCAAGAAATGATTGTCATTGAGACAGCCAGGTGGGAAGGGGTCCCCAGAGAAACTCCAACCTGCCTGCACCCTGGGGTGGAGTTATAGAAGTTCACACTATTTGCAGCAGGGAGGAGCCTGGCCCCTCCTCTTCCTGGGTGGAACCTGGGATTCAATCTGCAAGGCAGGAAGCGCACCAGCAGGGACTCTGGCTTTGTGGAGGGTCCCTGTTTCCCATTTTTTCCCTTTTTTGTCCAATAAGCTCCATTTTTTCTCACTCTTCAAGGTGTCTGCAAGCCTAATCTCCCATGACCTTGTGACAAGAACCTGGCTCTTAGCTGAACTAAGGAAAAAGTCCTATAACATCGTCATGACCATCACCGTTATCATCATTGCTGTTATCACCTTCATCACCATCACCATCGTATCAGCAACATGATCATCAACATGATCATCATTACCACCACCATCACCATTATCTTCATCATCACTGTCATATCATCATCACCAATCACCATCACCAGTATCATCACATTCATCCAACGTCATCACCACCACAATGACCATATGACTTGAAATGGCCAGGGTCCTTCCCTGATTCTCACTGTCCTCTTCTGAAGTGAGGGCTCTCACATCAAAAGCTAAAACAAAAACAAAAACATAAAACAGTTCCTGCTTCCCAAGCCTATTGGATTCAGGCATCCTTAATTTGTTGGAGCAGTTGCCTTAACAAAAAGCCATCCCTCCACTGGACATCTGCCATAAGCTCACCAGTTTTTGCTTTATGTGTGGAGTGGGAACCAGATTTTATCAGTGCTAACGCGGAAGCCGCACCTAGGAGCGATTAAAAGGGAAGTGGGAAATGCGGCCAGACAGCCGCCTGCAGCCCTAGCTGCCCTCCCTTGGAATCTGGGAGAGGTCTGAGTATCAGGCCAGGTCCGAGTTTCAGAAACAGCGTCCTGAAACCACCCCTGGCTTTGAGGTTCTGACAGGTAACTTGGCCGGGTCTTCTTGTTCTCCTGAGGCCTTGTGTTGGTGAGCGCCTTGCTCCACAGACCTGCCTTAGCCAGGCAGACTTGGCTCCCAGCCTCCCTTTCCACACTACAAATTGAGTTGTAACTGGCAATTCTCATCTATAATTAAGAACAATGACACGAATTCCCAGGAATTTTTTACCAAGTTTGTAAAAAAATAGATACACCTGGGTTCTTTTTGGGATGGTTAACTTACTTGATGCAGTGCAGCAGGCAGAGGCCAGGCCTTTATGGGACGCACAGCACACACCTGCCCCTTCATTCTTTACCAGGATGCCTTTTGGAGTGCATCCCATTAGGGAGGCTAGGTCTAGGGCTCACTTCCGGCCTCCATCTGAGAGCCCGGAAACCGGGGCAGGTGTCGGGATGGCCAGTCCAAAGAGGGTCCTGGGCCTGACAACTGATTAAACACCCACGTGGGTGACAGCAAGGACAGGGGACCCTGTACTGTTCTCAGCTTGTCTCTCACTGCGTGACCTGAAGCACATGACCCTACCTCTCTGCCTCTATTTATCCACTGGAAAATGAGGAGCTTGTCCCAGACCAGTGGTTCTTCAAACTGTGTTCTTTGAGCCCTGGGGGCTGTGAATGGGACTCTCAGGGGCTGCTTGTGGAGGAAGTTCAGCACAGCAGGGGCCCCTGGGCCCCCACATGCCTTCAAGTCAACCAGAGCTGCTTCACTCTGATCTGCTTTGCTTACTGGGAGTCTATATCAACCTGAAAAGTAAACTTCTGCGGCTAACAGAGATGTTGTGCTGGGGCATCTCTCATCCCTTCCCTGAGAATTCACTAGGTTCCTACCATGTGCCAGGCACCGTGCTAGACACTGAGGCCACAGAGGACAGACCAACCCAGTCCCTGCCCTCATGAACTTGGAGTCTGGTGGAGAAAGACGGACAATCTGTAAACAAACAAATAAGATGAATAATGATGGGACTGAGTGCAAGTGGAGAATTAAAACAATGTGGTAGACACTTAAGAAGAACTCTGAGATGGTCCTTAGTGAGTGAGGAGCAGAGGGGCAGTGTTGTGGCTGACTGTGGGATGAGGGAGAGTCCCACAGCTGAGGTCCAGCCACCAGGGTCGCTGTGTCTCAGAGAGGCCATCACTGGGCAAATGCAGGGGCCTCTACATTAGAGTCCAGAAGGTCCTTGGCGAGCGGGCCACAGTGAGCATTGCACCACAGTCTTCACCTCACCACTGGAAGTGTGTTGAGTCAGCATGGGCTCAACTCAACCCCATGCAGACCGGCTTCCGCCTCTGGCTCGCAGGGGCACCTCATGCAGGTCACTGTTCTCCCTGCTTTCACAAAGACGACACCCCTAGGCAGGGTTGCCCGTGGGAAAAAGTCAAGCACAGGGCCTGGCCCACACTGAGGCCACATAACCGCTCGCTGGCTCATGACGCAGATGCTCATGATTGCTTCCTGGGGGCTAGTCTGGTACCTTTAAGTCAGACCCTTAGGGACATGAATCAGACTTTGGCATCTCTGCCTCCCCCTCACAGCCCCTCTATTCTGCAGGCAAACAGCAGGTGCCCAATAAATGCTCAAGGCATTGAAAGATGAATTAGTAATGATGCCAAGTGTGCCTGTGCGGGCCGGCCCCGCTCAGGGGATTCCTCCTTTAGCCCTCCCACAGTCTAGCAGATGGGCTGTCCCAGCACCTCTGCTTGTCAGACAAGGAAATTGAGACAGAAAAACAGTAAGTTATTTCCCAGACCCCACAGCCGGCAAGTTCCCAGGGGGCCGAAGCCTGGCAGTCTGGCTCTTCTGGAAGGACAGGGCAGGAGAGCAGAACATAGAACACATCCCCCCCCAACCCCCCCACCACCCCCCTTACCCCCCCACGCCTGCTCTCTTCTCATGCTCTCAGGGAGGTCACATTTCCCTGGGGCCCTGGGACAATCCTGGGTCAGATTACAGCAGTACAGGTCACCTGCTCCAACCCAGACAGACCCAGCATCTGGCCCATCCACTGGCCCGGTCCTTCCTGGCCACCACTGCAGCATGTCGCAGCCTGGGCTCTGAGTGGGCCTGGTCCCTCTCCTGGTCGCCGCCACTACAGGTGAGTCAATAGCGGGGCAACACAGTAACACCCTGCACAGGGCTTAGAGCCTTCACCTGCGTTCTCTGTCAGCCTCACAACTCTGTGCAGTGAGGACGCAAGGCTGAGAGAGGTAAATCGCTTGGCTGAGGGCATGCCTCCAGTAAGGTAAGGATCAGGTCCAGGTAGGAAATGAAGACACAGCCTTCACTGCTGCTGGGGAGGTGCTGTGGGGCGGGAGGGGGCACGTGCTCACCAGCCTCCCCCTTCTGGGTTTTTCTGACCCACCCTCTGTTCCTCATCTTCAGGCTTCAGCTCTCACCCCCGACCCAAGCGAGGTGACTCCCACACAGCTTTCCTCCCTTCCGGGGCTCTCGGGGATGGCTCCCCCTCTTCCGCCCACTCTGCACCTTTTCTGGGGCCCCTGAATCCCATGCAGCCTCAGGAGGTTCCTGATGCCCTAATGGATGTTAGCTTTTCTCTGTGATTTGTCTGTCTCCTTTCCTTGCGAAGCAGCAGTTCTGGGCTTCATATGACACAAGTACTAGGAGTTTGCTTTGTCAAAGGAATGCATATGATTCTAGATATAATCTTTTCCGTTTAGTGCCTGTAATCCAGAGGTAGGTACTGTGTCCCGATTTTGCGTGTGATAAATGAGAGTCTGAAGGAAGTTGCTAACTTGCCGAAGGTCACACTGCAGGTGCGTGGTAGAGCTGGGATTTTAACCAGATCTGTCTGTCTGTCCCCAAAGCCTGCGGCTTCCACGCTGGAACCCGGAGCCTCTCAAGGCCTCCAAAAGGATTTGCTGAGCAGTTTCAAAATAAAGCTCAGTCAGCCCCTTGCTTGGTCTTCAGTCCTGAAGGAGGCCACAAGCTGCCTTCGTGCCCAGCACAGGCTTGGTTTGGATGAGTGGCTGAGGATGAGACAGGAGCCCACACCAAGCTTCCTGACCTGCCAGGGGCACAGATAGGGGCTCAGATGCACTGCACCCCCACCCAGGCCAGCCCTCCCTCCAGGGCTTCAGGGTAGCTTTGTGAGGTCACTCAACTTCCATGGGCCTCAGCCTCCCCAGGTGTAAATAAGAGGGCTTCTGTGCCAGGAGATGAAATGTCAGCTCCACTATTCTACTTCTATGATGCTGATTGCAGGGCGCCCTGAGCTCCTGGAAACTCTAGGAGGTGAGGATAATAACTGAGCCCCTGTGGCTTCCTCCCAGCTCAGGTTCCCAGGCTGCTGGGCCTCGCAGCCAGCCCGTGGCCTATGTTACATGACCTCTGTGCTTTTCTCTCCCTGCAATTCATGCCAGCTGTGTCCTGAGCAGCCGACGTCGGCACCAGCCACCACGCCTCGTGTCCTCAGTGGAGGCTTGCTGTTACAGCCGTCAGGAATTACAGTGTTGGGCTGAAGTCACACCGATGGAGATGGCCAGCTCAGAGGGACCATCTGCAGAGATGGAGGGGAAGCAGGGCTCTCATGCAGGCTCTTCACTCTTTGCAGGAATGGCTGTCCTCTTCCCCCAAGGTGGAGTTAACAGTCACTGCCTGTGCCTTGTCTGCCCGGCAGGCCAGCACTCCATGGCTGGGAGCAACCTGCAATGCCCCATGGGCTTTCAGTAAGGAGCAGACATCCCGGTGTTCCAGGAAGACAGGAGGGGAGGCAGGGAGGGGCAATCCTCCTAGGCAGGTTCCTTCCACAATGACCCTGAGTGTAAGGAGCTCCCAGGGGGGTGAACGCTGCCTGGAGATGCGTGCCAGGAATCTCATGCCCGGAGCCGCCGGGGCCCACCCCAGGATATAGCCCCTGCGACTTCTGACCTTGATGGAGGGTGGGTGCTACACCAGAAGTGAGCTCTGGCCTGGCTCTGCCTCTCACCTGTCCTGTGGCCTGGACGAGTCCTCACCTGGGAAATGGGGCTGGTGGTTAGAGGTGCTGCTTCCAAAGGACACCCTCTCCACGCTCACCATCAGCAGTTCCTGCTGCTGTGGCCTCCACCCTGGGACCAGATGAAGGAGATCATCTCTCTGCCCATGATCCCACTGCTCCAGTCCCTCCTCCTGGGCCCCCACGGAGAGCCCAGAGTGATCAGACTGGTCTGGAGCCTACACTGACACCCCAAGGTCTGTGTGGAAAGACCCTGTCCTCGGGCCTCCTGGCATTGACACCAGCTCTGAGTCATCCTGTTGAGGACACCCTCCCTTCTCCATCTCGGCCCATCCAGCTGGGACGGGCAAACATTCCGCCAGGCAGTGGGGCAGGCAACTGTACATGCTGGATGGTGTGAGGGGCTTCCATGCCATCTCTGCTGCCGTGGAGGCCCAGCAGTCCCCTGGCTGGGCACCTCCTCGGCCGGCACCCAGGGCTTCTCCTCAGCCACATTGTTTCCTCTGGTCTCTGCAGCTGCCAGGATGGAGTAATGACTCCGTGGCCAGGCCCCACCAGCACCTGCCGTGGGCTCCCAGAACTCACAGACAGCGAGGACTGCCAGGTAACCCCGAGGGGAGGGCAGCTCCTTGTCTCAACCTTTCTTTGCTGGGGAGAGAAGCAAGGAGGTTATAGGGAAGTCCCCAGAAAAGGCTAAATCTCTGGGGATCAGAACTAAGCCTCATTCTCCCTGCCTCACGTGTGGGGTACGCATGAGGTGCCCATGCTGTCCTTGGGGAGCAGCCTTGGAGATTAGCCAACACCTCCCGCGCAGTTTGACGGTGCACCCCGGGACTTGCCTCACCGGCTTAACCTGGAAATGAGCTTAACCCACCTCCAGGGCTGCTGTGGGGATGGAATGGGAGATGCACAGGGAAGTGTGAGGAGGCTCAGAGCCACCATGCCCATGCAGCACTCAGGAGAGAAGCCATGGAGATGTGGGGTTCAGAGTGATGTGCACACTCGTGGCAGCCGCCTCGTGACCCGGCCATTCCCATGCGTGCCACGTGTTGCCAGGTGCCCCATGTGTGCAGTACAGGTGCAGAGGAGGACCAGGCAGGCCTCCTGGGAGCAGGCTATGCCCCTGCAGTGTCCTAGAACAGTTGCAACTGCTGGGACTGCAGAGCCACAGAGAGTTGGAGGAGAAGGCGAGAGCCTTTCCTTAGCCCCACAGCTCCACAGACCACATGGGCTAATTCCTGCTTACTACCACGTGCAGGGAATTTTCTTTTTCAGAGGCAGTTGGAGGGACAGAGAGCTTGGGGGATCCCCAAAGAGTCTCAGGAGAGTGAACACCTGAGCTGAGGCCCCGACTCAGCCACGTGCAGGTTTGGGTATCAGTCACCATCTCACTGCCTTCTCACCCTGGGCCCTGTTGTCCCTCAGCAGTGCCCACCTGGACAGGAGCCGGGCCCACAGTGCTCCAGCTGCATTTTCTGCTCTCTGCACTACTTTGGAGGCAGAAGCCCCAGCTGCCAGCCCTGCCCCTCAGGTAGGTGTGTCTGGGCTTCCCCAATGATATTCGGGAGGCACTAGACCCTGGAGTGAGCTGGGAAGGTCCTTGGGTCTCCTGTGTTTGGACTACACTGTCCATACCAGGAGCCCAGGTGGCCTCTGAGGGGTAAAGCCCAGCCAGCCCTGGGCTCAAATACTCAAAGAACTGTCAACACAGGAAGTGGCACAAATGACAAGAGATGATGCAGAAGAAAGAAGTATGCAAAGTGTTGGGGAACGGGACGTTGGAGGATGGCTGGAGTCCTGTTTTGCTCCTGGCTAGGGTGTAATCTTGGCAGACTGTTGCAGTACTCAGTGTACAGGTCCTGTTAAATTTATCCCCAAGTAGTTCATGTTTTTGGATGATGATGTAAGTGGAATGGTATTTTTTATTTCCATTTCCATTTGTTCATTGATGGTAGTGATTTGTGTATATTGACCTTGTATCCTTCAATCTTGCTTACTTCATTTATTTGTTATGGTAGTCTTTGTGTAGATTTTTTAGGGTCTTCTGTGCTGGTAATCATGTTATCTGTGAACGAAGATGGTTTAAATTCTACTTTTCTCTTTTTTTTTTTTTTGAAACGGAGTCTCACTCTTGTCACCCAGGCTGGAGTGCAATGGCACAATCTCAGCTCACCACAACCTCCGCCTTATGAGTTCAAGCGATTCTCCTGTCTCAGCCTCCTGAGTAGCTGGGATTACAGGCATGCACCACTATGTTTGGCTAATTTTGTATTTTTAGTAGAGATGGGGTTTCTCTATGTTAGTCAGGCTGGTCCCGAACTCCTGACCTCAGGTGATTCGCCCACCTCGGCCTCCCAAAGTCTTGGGATTACAGGCGTGAGCCACCGCGCCCGACCAGCTTCTACTTTTTCAATCCATTCACCTTTTGTTACTTTTCCTTGCCTTATTATACTGTCTAGGGACTCCACTACTATTTTGAATAGAATTGAACATCCTTGGCTTGTTCTTGATCTTAGGGAAAAAGCACTCAGTCTCTAATCACAATGTATGCTGTTAGTTGTAGTTTATGGATGCCCTTAATCAGGTTGAGGACATTCTCTTCTATTTCTTGCTAAGAGTTTTATCAGGGATGGATATTTAATTTTGTCCTGTGTTTTCCTGAACCTATCAGGGTAAGCATATGGATTTTCTCTCCTTTGTTCTGATACAGTGGTGAGTATCATTGTTTTTTGGACGTTAAACCAATCTTGCATTCCTGGAATAGACTTCCTGTGGTCATGATGCTATTTTTACATATCTTTGAATTTGATTTGCTAATATTTTTGTAAGATTTTTTTAATCTTATGTGTATGAGGGATATTGTTCTTAGTTTTCTTTTCTGGTCTCTTTGGTATCAAAGTAACGCTGGCTCAACTAATTTTCCAAGAAATTAGTTGCAAAGTAGTCCCTGCTCCTCTCTTTTCTGGAGGAGTTCGTGTCTATCTGGTATGCGTTCTCCCTTGAATATTGTATAGAGCTCAGTAAAGCTATAGGGCTTAGAGATTTCTTGGTGGAAGGATCTTTACGAATTCAATGTCTTTGATACATTTAAGGCTATTCAGATTTTCTGTTTCTTCGTGTGACAGTTTGGGAATTTGTCTTTCAAGGAATCTGTTCATTTTCTTGTTAGGTATAAGGTTGATTGTCAGAGAGTGGTTCAGACCACACCTTTACTACCCTTTCAGTGTGTCATCTGCAGTGACAGCTTTTTCATACCTGATATTGGCACTTTTGTTCTCTTTTTCTCTTTATCAGTCTAGTTAGGGCTTTATCAATGTTATTTATCTTTTCAAAGAACTAGCTTTTGGTTTTATTGATTTTCCTTATTGATTTTTCTATTTTATTAATCCTTGATTTAAATTTGCTCATCTCTTTTTAGCTTCCCAAGGTGAAAGTAGTTAGTTGATTTTACGTCTTCCTTGTTTTCTGATTAGGCATTGAATCCTGTAAATTTGAACCTAATTACATCCTACACACTTTATGACGGTGTGTTTTTATTATTACCCTTTGAGTCAGAATGCTATCTAATTTCCTGTGTGATTTTTTTGTCTAATGGATTGTTTCAGTATGTTTTGTTTAATTTCTAAGTGTTTGGGGGCTTTTCTGAGTGCCTTTGATTTCCAGTTGAACTCTATTGTGATCAGAAAACATAGTCTTTCATATTTCAATCTTTTGAAATGTATCGAGACTTTCCTTATGGCCACCTGTGTGAGTCTGGAAGGTTATTTAACTCTCCTCAGGCCTCACTTTCCTTTATCTCTAAAGTGGGGTTGATATAACACTGCCTGAGCATTTCTATTAGGTGAAGTGCTACATAGAAACCTCAAAGTCAACACTCAGTGAATGGTAGCTACTGCAGTTAGAGCCAGACTGGCTCTACATTGATGGTTTGTAGCCACCAATTTAAATGCAGAGCTCCCAATGGGGGCTGGACCTCTGCATCTAAATAAAATAACAGGCATGGAGTGCCTTACCTCGGAGACAAGAGCTTTGTCACTTCTCATAAGTAAGGAGCCCCTCGGTCAACCCTGCAGCCCCCAACACACGCAGCCCCTGTTCTTCCCAACTCCCCGGCTCCTGAGTGTTCCACAGCCCCACCGTTGCCCGTGTTCTTAGAAGTGGGAGCAGGTAACCCAGACGGCAGCAAGTTGGCAAGAGGCCAGGCCAGGTGGGGTCCATCTTCATTCCCAACCCGCAGATGACAGACATGAAAAATGAGTGGTCCCCTCACCAGCCACCGTGGGTGTGAAGTAAGCACCTTCTCAGGGAAGATGTTGGGCATCCCAGCCCACCCAGAGGTGCACAGACGACTCCATTGCCATGCAGAGCTCGGTGCGCAGTGACAGGGAGCAAAGGGGACACTGAAGCCTGTGGGAGGCGATGTTATGGAGAAAATGGGGACACCAGAGAGTGCCAGGTTCCTAATAACCAGGGCTCCCCAGGCTCAGAGGGGTGGCTGGAAGAGAGGAGCCCAGGAACTAGGCTTCCAGGCACCACTGCTGACCATCAGCAGTGCTGCTGAATGCCAGGAAAGCCACACTCAGGGGTGCAGCCAGGGCCCAGCAGGCCCCAGCCTTGGGAACTCCGTGTTCTCTGGGCTCAGCTAGGAAAATCAGGACCCGTACAAGTTTAAAGGCAGCCTGGATTATTCAACTTAGAGCTTTAGTCAAGACAGAGGAACGATGTGGCTGGAAATCACTAGAGCTGAGGATGTGAGCCATGGAGAAAATCCTTCCAGATCCTGAGGATTAGGAAGAGGGGGAGGGGAAGGGGCATCTCAAAACATTGGTTATTTTCATTGTTGTTAACTTTAAGACTGTGAAGATTCCCCCCAAACCCCCACAATGGCAAAAGATTTACCTCCTCAGTTTTGTTCAGGGTGAAAATGAGATGCGTCACTCATTCCCAGTGCTCTGGCCACAGGGCAGCAGGGGCGAGGGCGTGGAGGGGAGCCCAGCACAGGAGGGCAGGAAGGAAGCGGCTCAGACACCACGTGAGCAAGGTTCTCTCGTCAACTCACCTCCACTTCTGCAAGGCATTACCACCCCCACCTTGAGGCCCTCAGCTTTCCCTTTGCCCACCCACTCTGGTGTGTGTTGGGGGCAGGCCAGGTGCCAGGGCCGGGAGGGGGCCCGTGCAGAGGAGGGGGCATGGTCTACAGAACCGCTCTGTGGGAAAGAACAGTCCCTGGTGCCCGCTTTGCCTGTCAGTAAGAAGTGAGGGCCTCAGCTAAGTGTCTGGTGGTCTTGGAGAGGACCACAGTTTACACTGCAGTGACAAGAAGGGGCTGAAGGGGCAGAAGCGGAAGAGGAGCAGAGCTGACAGGGGTCCCAGCATCCTTCCAGCCCTCTGTGGACTCCTACTTCTGTCTCATGTGCCAGGTCCTGGGGCAGCACTGAGGGTCCAGATACTCCCCATCCAGGGGAGAGGCAGATGCCAGAGCTTCCCTAAAGCTGCGACCTGGGAAGTGTTGAATCAGGGTGGAGACGGGGCCCTTGAGGCTCAGACGAGGCACCCCTGAGAGTCTGTCTGCTCAGGGAGGAGCCCAGGAAGCTTCTTGGAGGAAGGGGCGTGCGAGTTGGGCTGGGTGCCTTCCAGGCTGCGAGAGCTCCCCACAGAGGAAGCAGCTCTGTGTAGGAGCAGCGAGTAGCCCGTGCCGCCCTACCCTGCTCCCTGGCAGTGATGGCACATGGGCCTGGGGTGGGACCCAGCCCCACCCTGCATGGTGCAGACCCCCTCAGAAGCCACTCCCAGATGCCAGGCTTCCAGCTCACCCTCTACAGCCGGCAGACTCCCCAGGGGATGAGGACCCCAAGCCCCGGTGGGACCCACCCCATGAGGCCCCCCTCACAGGTTACTTCCAGTCATGTGGAGCTGCCTTTGTGCCGCGCCGTGCCGGGAGCTGCAAGGACAAGAGGGAGGCGCCCCACCAGGACGCCAGCTTCTGCTCAGCAGGTCAGTGCTGAGTTCTGCCTTCTGCCTGCAAGACAGGAAGAGTGGCCTGGACTCTACCTTGCTCATTGGGTACTTATCAAACGCTAACGGAGGCTCATGTCAGGGGACTAACAGCAGCCCGGGCAGCAAGTCCGGGCACCAGTCAAGACCCCCCAGGAAAGCCACACCCGGGATGCAGCCAGGCCTCAACAGGCCCCAGCTCTGGGAACTCCATGTTCTCTGGGTTCAGCTGGGGAAATCAGAGCCTGTCTAGAAAGGTCAAAGGCAGCCTGGATTGTTCAACCCAGAGCTGCCAGTAAAGACAGAGGGTTGACAGGGCTGGGAATCCCCAGTGCCGAGGACAGGAGAAAAAGAAATGAGAAGTTTTAAAGTGAAGAGCGAGAATGTCAGTAGGTACATGGGAGGCCTTTCCTGGGAGCGGTCAGGAGCCTGGACCTAAAAAACGCCGGGCCAGGGACGGCCCAGATCTGCTATGCACAGGCTGTGTGATATCAGCAAGGTCCTTTGCCTCTCTGAGTCTCATCTTTACGCTAGAGGCAGTGATACCCCTTTCCTGGTAACCAGGGATGGCGGAAGCTCCTGCACTCCCAGGCCCATGGGAGGGTCAGGTGTGGCCAAGGCCTACGAAGCTTTTGCTGCTTTTCTTGTCACTGCTTCCCTTGAGAGAGAAAACTGCTCTCCCCAGTTCTCAGCCTGTGTCTTCGGTGCCCTGCGGGACACTTCTGCCCCAAGAGAGCCACCCGCCCCATCCCATGCCAGCCGGGTACATTTGGCCCCCGCTCAGGCCAGGATGAAGCCACAGACTGCACCCCTTGCCCAGCAGGCAGGGCCTGTACCCAGGCTGGGCTGACACAGCCCGATGCAGCGTGCTCACCGGGGTAAGTGCCCGCCATTTCTCAGTGATGAGTGTCCCGATGGGGGCCAGAGCTGTCCTCCTAACACCTTTAGAGAGTCAGTCCCTGGTCAAGGCCAGACTTCTCCAGCCTCTGACTCTCTCAGGGTTCAGAGAGGGCTGTGCCTTCAGATCAAGGCTCTGTCTCAGCCAGCCCAGGGCTCCTGGACTTGCCCCCGAGCACTGAGGCTCAGCACTCTCGGGTCCATCCCTGCTCAGGAGGCATCTAGGGAGCCGTCTTCCTGGCTTTGTCCATGGGGAAAGTAGCTCAGAGAGGCCAGGTTACCATGCAGACTCACACAGCAGGCCGGGGGCACAGCAGGATCTGGCCATGACTCTCCAAGATGCTGGGCTCTGCGTGGTAGGCACCAGGTGCCAACTCCCCTGCTGCTGTAGGTACGCGTGCCCTTCAGGCTCCTCCAGTCCCCACGCTCCCTCCCATGCCTGCCCTCCCGGGACCTTCAGCAACCGCAGTGACCTCTCCGACCCGTCGCAGTGTGAGATCTGCCCCGAGGGACTAGCCTGTCCTGGGGGTAAGTGAGGAGGGGGACAGTGGCCTTACCACCTCAGGACCCTACCTTTGGGTGAAAAACTGGTCCCACCCCAGGGCAGGGAGGCCAGGACAACAGACCCTGACCCATAGCCCCTTCGTTCCTCACAAAGAGCATTGCCGACCCCTCCATGGGGAGCCCAAAGGATGGGGCCATTAAAAGCACCCTGAGTCCCGACCCTGCTATCTCGAGTAAGGCGGTCTCAGGGGCTGTTAATCCAGATACCCCCTGCCCTGAGACAAGGCCCTAGCCCATGTCCCTGCCGCCTGACAGGGGTTGTGGCTGGAGAGGGGCAGCAGCCCTTCAGGCCTAGTTCAAGGCTGTGTTTGCAGGAACCGGGGGTCCAGACTAGCCCCCCATCCCCTGCTCAGCTGGCCATTATTGCCCTCCCGGCACCAAAAAGCCCACCCAGTTCCAGTGTCCTCCCGGCACCTGGAGTAACCGGACTGGATTGACCATGAGCAAGGAGTGTGTGCCCTGCCCCAGGGGCTGGTTCTGTGTCAGTGGAGCTCGGGTGCCCTCGGGGACATGCAGGGCCGGGCATTACTGCCCACGAGGTGAGTGGGGCCAGACTCTGCCCTGGCAAAGTTGCAGGCAAGTGCCAGGAGAGGGTGCCATGGGCTGGCCTGTGCACCTCCTCTGGAGCAGATGCAGCAGGGGAGGCCTGGTGTGCAAAGGGAGAGATGAAGGTTCTATTTCAGGACCACCTTCCTGAGAGGAGGGCTGGGAGGAGCAGGAAGGTCGGGGAGGCTGTGTGGACAGAGGCCACCAGCTGGTTGGGGGCTAGAAGGGATTGGTCAGCCTCGGGCCTCCTAACTGGGGGTTCCCAGGTGTCTCAGCCCAAAGCACAGCTTTCTAAAGACGGTGTCCTGGAGAGTGACACCCCCTCTCCCTGCACCATCCCCAGTGGCCTCCCCTGGGAACTGTCTCCAGGCAGCAGGTGAGGAGCTGGTGTGCCAGTGTGCCAGTGATGACACAGGTCTGACTCCTTTTTCTTCCTCTGAACCCCTCTTCTCTCTGAAACAGGGACGAAGTGGGGGACACAGTTCCCTTGCCCGGCAGGCACGTACAGCTCCCAGACAGGCAACAGCCAGCTCGAGGACTGCCTGCCCTGCCCCCCAGGAGCCTTCTGCCCCAGTGGGGTCCCTGAGCCGGAGCTCTGCCCACGGTAAGGAGGCCGCATGTGTGGTTGTTATTGAGGCCAAATCACCACCTTTATTGTGTGCCTCCTGGAGCCCAGCACTGGACACTGGTACCAAGGGAGAGGAGGGCCTGGCCTGCCCTCAGGACCTGGCCACCTTGTTGAAACAGGACACACAGAAACAGGATGAGCTGGACCCAGGGCTCCAGGTGTCCCAGGTGAAGGGCACCCTTACAGTCAGTATGTTGAACAAGGGGGAATCACTCTGGGTTACAGTTAGTGGAGAAGCCATCAGCTTGAGGTCACTCGATTCAGTCTTAAAAGATGGGCAGGGTGCCAGGCACAGTGGTTCACATGTGTAATCCCAGTGACTGGAGTAACCGGCCTGGATTGACCGTGAGCGAGGATTGTGTGCTGAGGCAGGAAGATTACTTGGGGCCAGGAGTTTGAGACCATCCTGGGCAACATAGCAAAACCCCATCTCTAAAAAAATATAGAATTAGCCAGGCATGGTGGCCTGTAGTCCCAGCTACTCAGAAGGCTGAGATGGGAAGATCACTTGAGCTCAAAAGTTCCAGGCTGCAGTGAGCTATGGTCGTGCCATTCTACCCCAGCCTGGGCAACAGAGCAAGACCTCATCTCTAAAATTATAAAAAAGTAATTTAAAAGATGAGCAGAATCCAAGGAGGGGTGTGAAGGTATCCCTGTTGAAGCAGCCCCTGTCCAGCCCACTACCCTGAAAGAAGCTGCCGCAGAGCTGCCCACTCTAAAGGCCAAACCCCTCCTGAAGCTAATTGCAGCAGAGATCTCAGGAGAGATCATTTAGCCCAAGCTGTGGGATTATCTGTGGATTTTACTGTTCCGTTAAAATGTGCCTTTTATTCCACTGGTCAAAAAGAAAACTTAGGGTTGGTCTTACTAAAACAAAGCAAGACACATTCTTCATGTAAAAAGTGGAAATGACATCGATCAAAAGAAATTTCAGATCAAATGCAGATTTCAATTTTAAAAAGCCAAAATCATAAACATCACAAAGCATAAATAGGTGTTTATAAAATTTGACAGAATGTGGAAAATCTAAGCCCGGGCAACAAAAGTGAAACTCTGTCCCAAAAAAAAAAAAAAAAAAAAAAAAAGTGACCCAACCTTCCTGGCAGCTTGCAAGCAAGGGTTTATAAAGGCAGGGGTAAATTTCAGGAAAGAAATTTACCCTCATACAGGCAAAATTGTAAACCAAGACATGGAGGTTACACATCGGTTTGGCCTAACACGGCAATCCATCTTGAAGCAGGGCCTTCCGGGTCAGAGGTGGAGTCAAAGATTCTCTGATTGGTTAAGGCATTGAAGCTCTGTCTAATCGCTTAGGGTCAGCAGAAAGGGATGTTAAGGTCTGGCCTGTGGGCGTGCCAGGAGCCCCCAGGCAGAAATTTAGAACAAAGCACTGCAGCAGTCAGAGCTCAGTCCTCACTGCCTCCTTATCTGAGGACTGCCTGCCAGGGGCCCATTTGCTGGGGGTCCTGGTTTCTGAAAAGCAATCAGGGGCATATGCTAAGATGGCATCTTTAGCTTCCGGAGAAAAGCAAACCTCTTGTGTCTCTGACTTCCTTGGCCACTGTTCAAAGCTACAATTACCTTCTCACTTACCGGGCTGCTCATTCACTCCTCAGGGCTAGTGAGGTGCTGGCCTTTCCCTTGAAGGAACTCAAGATTTGTCTTTATTTCCATGCTGGGAGGGTGGTGGGTAGCAGGATCCTAAGAGGGGTCCCTGCTGCATCTCAAAGACAACTTTAGAAAGAAGCACAATGAGCCTGGTTTTTAAATCTCCTGCCCTGCAATCTCCAGCTGAGGCCACGCCCTCAACCTCCCCGACAGGGTCTCCTAAGGCTCAGGCGGGCTGGGAGTTCTGCCCTTACACTCTGAGGGGAAGCTGGGGGACAGCGGAGGGCTCCAGCCTTGGAGAAATGGTGACTTCATGGGTGGGGACTCTTCCCCAGGAAGGCTGTGGGCATCCACCCTCAGCGCTCTCACCCCCTCTAGGGGAACCTACCATCAAGGTCCAGCTGCCAAGCTGGCTGTGGCCTGTGTGCCTTGCCCTGCTGGTCACCACTGCCCCGAGAGGGGCACCACCACGCCACAGCCGTGCAGCACTGGCAGCTTCTCTGTAAGTGTTCCCAGAACAGACTCCATACTCAGAGGGCTCTGAAGAGTGGGGGATCCTAAAGTCGGGAGATGCCTGCCCCAGCCTGCCCCAATGGTGACTCCCCAGAGCTCTGCTCAGGCAGGGCGAACGCACAACTGCAGGGAGAATCCTCTGCTCCAGTGTGGAGTCGGGAGCTGGGCAGGCCTCCAGATGCTTCTTCTAGGGCAGAGGGGCAGGCCTGGGCCCTTGCTCCCTGGGCCAGCCTGGTGCCTGCTGGGGAAGGGGAAGGGGAAGGGGAAGAAGCAGAGGGAGGGAGATGGGGGGACAGAGTCATTGCCCTGAGCCCACTGGGGTAGGTGTTTGCATTTAGTTCCCTCTACAGGGAGCTATGGGTGATGAAGGCAGCAAACTTCCATTTTACACCCCACGTTCCCCCACTACCCAGGTAAGCAATAATCAGGAGCCTGGGACATTGCTTGACATTGGCCTTCCAGACCCAGAGGAGCTATCGGCACCCTGCTCCCCACTGCCTGCCATGTGCACTCAGGTGTTGGGAAGAGGATGGCATTGCACGAGTCCCTCACTGCTCTGCTAATGCCATCTCTGCAGGCTTCTTCAGTGAAGCTTGGTGATCATTCCAAGAAACAACATCAAGCTTAGGGAAGCCACAGGTGGCCCTGCGGAGTTGTGCAGAGTCAAAGAATGTGCAGTTTATTCAGTATCTCGCAGCTTTCCACACAGGGCAACTGTGGCCAATCGCTGCAGCCCAAGGAGCCCAAATGGTGTTTCAGACACAATCTTTCCTTCCTTCTCAGGAAGCACCGTCATCGCCCCTTACAGTTACCTGGAGCTCTGCCATCTACAGAGCACTCACTGTGTCAGCTCAGGGATGCCCGCACCCCCAGCATAGCTTTCCCCTTCAAGATGAGGAAGGGTCTGCAGATGGCACAGCTGGGAGGCAAACCCCGCAGGGCTCCAGCACCAATACTCACCTGGCACAGCAGCCCCCAACCTTCTGCCCTGAGTCCTCCCAGAGAGCCCAGGCCTCTATGTGGACACCTCGAGAGTGCTTGCAGGCAGGGGGAGGTGGCAGGGTGGGTGACCCAGAGCCCACAGTATGGCCCACTGTGCAGCCCTCGTGACTGCCCTGCCCAGACCACTCATGAACACGGCCCTGCAGGGCCACATCAGCCTCTCCTAACTCACGCAGAGGCCTCCCCAAGAATCAGTGGAGCCCCCAGCCTGGGCCCTCCTCCTCCGGGCATTGCCAATCCTGCAGCCATGTGCTTGGAGAGCTCCCTGGTTCTGTGGCATCCGCCCTCCTCATAGGGGAGGTGCACACCGAGCCTCTGGCCAGCAGCAGTCTCACATACCTTTCCTCAGTCCCTGTCATGCACCAGGCCCCCCTGCACATTCCAGATGTGGAAGGAACCTCGACCTTATTGTCCACACCTGTTTCCAGGGTCCAGGTCGTCTCTGGTGCCAGGAGTGCTCAGGAGGAAAACTCTGCAACCAGACAAAGCTACCTGGCCCTATGACGTGTCCCCCTGGGCACTACTGTCCAGCCCAGGGCCTGCTGTCCATCCCCTGCCCCACGGTGAGCCTCTCCCCTGGGACTCCCGACGCGTGTTTCTGCTTCTGCATGGGAAAGCTCTGGAGCCATTGGCCCCATACTGGTGGTTGAGAGAGACAATGTCCTTTCAGCATGACATGGCCACACCCAGCCCCTGCCTCCCCCACCCCTCAGATAAGGGCTGGGCTGCTCATATTCCCACTACTAGTTTCCCTGTGGTGCCAGACCAGAAGGTCACAAGGGACAGAGTAACCCAGGCCCAGGAGAGCAGGAGGTGGGGAAGAGGAGGGAGGGGGGCAGGTAGCTGCGGAGTTAGGTGCAGGTGGCACTCCCCATGGGGGCAGCCTCCCCTCTGTTTTGCAACCAGATTTCAATCTATGGAAACCTCAGTCCCATGCACTGGTGGATGGGTCCTGAGGGCTGTGTCCTCGGTGAGAACAGGTTGTCTCCTCCTCCCTGGTTCTGGGTGCCCAAGGAGAGAGGGTGGCGGGCCCTGCTCTGCTTCCTCCCTGACCCCACTGTGGCTTCCAGAACCTTGACCCTTGTGGCGTCCCTCTATCTGCCCAGGGCACTTTCCGAAAGGCCCCCGGGGCCGCCCGCGTGGAAGACTGCCAGCCATGCCACCCGGGGACATTCTGTGGCAAAGCTGGCCTGGCCAAGCCCCAGGGCCTGTGCCACCCTGGGCATCACTGTGGGCCTGGCTCCAACACCTCATCCCCGGTGAGTGCAGGCCCCATCAGGCCTTCCCAGGGCCGGGGTCAGGGACACCACAGGGCAAAGGCCCAGCACCTGCCCCATGGGGCTTACTGCCCTGTGAGGGGCAGAGTAGCCCTGAGAAGATAGAATGACATGACTGCAGAGCAGGTAGAACTGCAGCCATTATACGCGGCCCGTGAAAACATGTAACCAGTGAGGAAGGGCCCAAGAGGCTAGCATCCGGCACCCACTGGAAACGGCGCCAAATACAAATATGTCTTCAGCCAGGAAAAGGCTCAGTGGGCTGACATTAAGGGCACATGAAGCAATGCCGTTTCAGTACCCGATGCATCTACCAACCGCTGATAGTAAAGCAAGTGCTGAAGGCCCCACGAAGATTCCTTGTGGGAGAGTCCATGCTCTCCGCTGCAGCCTGGGCCTGGAGCCGCTGCAGTCTTGCGATACCTAACAAGAGCCTAGGGCAGCTCGCAAACTTTGATCCAGTAATTCCAATGTGGGAAAGAATCTGAAAGGGGAAAAAAGTCATTTGTGAAAAAACATTCAAAGCAACAACAAACCAACACAAAGGCCCAATAATAAGAAAATATCTAGACAGAGATATGGCTTATCAACTTAGAGGGATACTAGGTAAGCATTAATAATGACAAATAAGTACATCATTTGATGCACCGATGATTGATAGATGATAATTGATTGATTATTTGAGAGATGATAAATATAGATGAATTGATAGATGGTAGTTGTACCTCATCACAATTAAAGCTGTGTGTTGGTGATGTTAGCAGAGAGTTGGAATTGTTGAGGTTATTTAACAACTTAACAATCAAAATTTGCTTTCTTTTCCTGAAGTTAAATTCCTGAGTGTTTCCCAGAGGGTTCCTGGGGCTGCAGAACAGCTGTGGCTGGGCTGAGCGAGGCAGGCTTCCCTAGAGAGAGGCTCAGGGAGGAAGAGGAGGGAAGCCGGTGGAGAGAACCCACTTTCTCTCAGCTTGTAAACCTCAACAGACCCCTCTTCCTCTAGGAGGAACTCCCCTTTGGTGACCTCTGTCCCCCGGGTCATTTCTGCCCTGCTGGCACCAAGGACCCCAGGCAGTGGCCATGCCCGGCTGGCACCTGGAATGCAGAGAGAGGGGCACAGGACATGAGCTGGTGCCTGCCTTGCCCACCTGGGCTTTTCTGTGCCACCACAGGCCAGGCTGCCCCTGGGGGCCCGTGTGCACCAGGTAAGGACGCCTACATCCCCCTGAGCACAAAGCAGAGCATGGCTGGGACCTGCCACCCTGGGAGCCTCAGTGCCTGGGGAGGAGGCACGCTGGAGAGAGCCCAGGGCAGGTGTGCCTGGGCGGTGGGGCCAGGCTTGTGTGAATGAGGAGGAGGCAGGCTGGAGACTGGCCAGAGGCGGATACTGAACATGGTGGGGTGAAGTCTCAGACGGCAGCACCCAGCTGCTCCCAAGCTGCTCACATCCTCGAAGCTCGAGGTCCGGGTGTTGGGGGAGGCGAAGGGGAGGTGGGGAGGGTCCTGGAGGGTGAGGGCAGGATTCTGCCTGCTTGGCCCAGGGAGGCCTGCCACCTCTCCAGAAAGCACTGCCCGACTGTCCCTGGACAACATCTGGACCAGCCTCTGAGAAATGGGCTGAAAGTTCCCCAATGGGCTTGGGGTCCCCATGCACAGCAGGTGATCCTTGGGTTTAGTGAGGGGCAAAGTTTGGGTCCAGACAGATGAGAGGCAGGCACTGTCCTCCATTATGCTGCTGCCCACACCGCCACCTCCACTTGGCCATGTGGGGGACGCAGATGTGAAGATGTGGATTTAAGAAGGTCCTACATTATAAGCTTACCAGGGCACCCCCAGAGCTCGATCCCACCACCGCAGTCATGGCTGCAGCAGGAGCCTCGTGCATGGGAAGGTGGGAGCCGCGCCTCTCCAGACAGCAGGCCAGCCTGGTGCTTCCCCCTCCAGGATTCCACTGCCCAGGAGGGGCGCAGACCCTGACACCCCTTGGTGGGCTGTGGGAACACTTCGCGGGTTCTCTGGCGGCCACGCCCCGGCAAGATGGGGAGGACAGCGACAGCCCAGGTACTTGGCCTACTCAGAAAGCAGAGCAGGGTTGCTAAGGACACCTACACATGGGACGGGCGAGGCCTTGGGATGACTGAGGTCACCTTTTTCCAGGCCAAGAGACCCACCAGAGGAGGACCTGCTCCCCAGGTCATCACTGCTGCCCGGGCACTAGCCACCTCCTTAGGCCCTGTCCTCCAGGCGTGTCCAGTCCCTGGGAGGACCGAAGCCAGGCCCACAGCTGCCCACCATGTCCTGCAGGTGAGGAGGGGGGCCAAGGCTGTGCAGTGGGGCCCGAGGGACGCAGCTCCTGGGAAACAGAGGTCTGTGACCCGAGGTTGAGGGCAAGGCCTTTTGACTGTGGGGAATCCCTTAACTCGGGAATCCTGAGTTCTCCCCTCATAGAGCTGAGATGAGCATTAAATAAGATGGACCTCAGGAAGGGCAGTAAAGAAACACCTGTCCTGAAGGAGGCTGCAGAGGAGAATAAGCCTGAGGAGAGGCACGGTTGGGCATGGACCCCACCACAGCGATGGCCCCTCCTGCAGGGCAGGCGAGCGGCAGGGGTGGAGAGCGTAACAGAGAAAGGTAGGATCCAATTTCTGCAGGGTCTCTGAAGTGCAGGAAATGCCCCATCTCTGCTGGTGCCTGGCCAAGGCTTCCACGCTGCCCAAAAGATCAGGAAAGCACCACGACAGCTTTCCCGAAGCAGAAGTTCAAGGCTTCTTGAACTTTTAGGAAGGAGGATCCTAAAAAGGTCACAATTGCAGGGCACTGGGCTGGAGGAGCTTTAGGAGCAGAACTTCCCACATGTCCTTGCAGCCACAAGAGGGAGCCTGGACCTGTGTTCCCCAAGGCCCTTGAGTGGCAGGCCCAGCCTTCAGCCCTGGCATGGTCCCAGCATGACCTTGGCGGCCCCGAGCCCACAGGCAGGGCTCTGAGGACTATGTTGTGGGATTAACATTCACCCAGCAGACTCTACCAAGTGACGCTTCAGCTTCACAGGCAGTGACTCCAGGACGGGGTCGGGGGACACCCCAGGATGGAGAGGCTAATAAAACCACCCCCAGCCCTAACCCCAGCCCCACCTTCCCTCTCCCTGAGACAGCTCATGAGGTGAGGTGACCTCTAACCCTCCCGAGTCACCTGAGGGCTGGGGGGTTGTGGAGATGACTTTCATGCACGCTGTGAGGACACCAGTGCTTTCACCTGAGCTCCTCCACCTTCTTTTTGCACCTTTGGCTACCTGTGTGGGGAAGGTGACACGTCGTCTTTCGCAGGTGTCCCTACCCTCCCATATAAGACATGTCTTCACACAGACAAAGCCGTCGGCTTTAGGGACAGTCACACATTACTCTTTCTTTTCTCTTCCCATAGAAATGTAAGGGCCCCTTCTCCTTAGAGTACTTGTCAGTGTAATTTTTGTTAAATTAGGTCCATCTCATTCAGAAAGGGTTTGAGCAAACCATAAGTGATGACATCATCAATGTGTAAATGAAAACAAGCTTAGCTGGAGTGGAAACAGGTTTCTGGAACACTCATCTGGAGGCCCCCCGAGTGGGGTCTGGAACCCCAACTCTTCAGTGCCCTGCAGTGCCCTCCACACCGAGAGTGGGGCTGAAGGCACCACCCACCTTTCCCCAGGATGGGCAAGTCCTAGAACCCCCACGCTTTCTCCCCAGCTTTGGGTTCCTAAGCAGAGTCTGGCACAGATAGGCAAGAATTAATTCAGAAGGGGCCGCATCTCAGGGCCCACTGACATCCCTGGCCTTGAAAGCCACCCTGGCAGTGGAGGGCACTGTCACTCCAGCTCACAAGCTCTGCTCCCTTATTCTGGGAAATGTCCCCCTGCAGGGGTGGGTGAGGTGGGGGTGGTCGAGAGCCTGGCAGGGGTCCAGGGAGGGCTGCTCTGCAATCTCAGCCACTTCTGATTCTCTGGGCAGGAGCTGAGGTCACTCATCCCAATAAAGACATCCATGTGAGTGCAGGGGGGCCCTGCCCTCCAGGTCACTTCTGTCCAGTGGGCACGGGGGTGCCCCTGCCCTGCCCTGTGGGCACCTTCTCAGATCGGTGAGTATGAGTGCTGCTGCCCTGGTCCCAGAGGCTGAGCCCAGACCTCCTCTCGGTCCTCCTTTCCTCTGACCAGCTGACCAACAATATCCCTCAGCCATGGGAGAGTGTGAGGCTGGGACAGCAGGACTTCCACCCGGGCTGGGAGGGCAGAAAGCCTTGGGGAGTGTGGGTTGGAGGGGCCAGATCGAGGGCAGGCTACACGGGCTTCGAGGGGCTTGAGAACACGTCATACTCAAGAAAGCAAAGCCATTAAGAATATGTGCCTGCCGATGTCTCTTTTGAGACCAGACCCTCTCCTCATCTTTAGGACCCTCCCAGCTCCCAAGAGAAGACAGCCCAAAGCAAGGGCCAGTCATGGAGCCAATGGCTCGGGGGAGGGCGGCAGGGGAGTGTGGGGCAGTTAGATGTTGTGATTGTAGCTGCCGGATCACAGAGGTCTGTGGCCCTGGATGGCCTGAGCTTGAATTGGGATTAAGACAGAGAAGAATTATAACCAGGTTCATATCTCAGAGCGGAAAGAGAGAAACAGAGAGAAGAGCCACACTTTCCCTCAGGCACCTGCCGGAAATGCTACCTAAGAGAGGAGAGATGAAAAGGAAATTGTGAAAAGGCGGTCCCTGCCAGGGTGCCCCTGGGTCCACCCTTTCAGAGTGGCCTGGTCTCACAGCCCCTTCCTCCCACCTGCTCCCTTTCCTGGCCCATCTCCTGGGTTTCTTTGTGTCTCCCCAGGATATTTCTCTCCACGGCCTCTGAGTGCCTGTCCTGTCCCCCCGGCTATTTCTGCGGTGCCTCTGGCCTGGCTGCGCCCTCCGGCCCCTGCTCCCCCGGCTACTTCTGTCTGGCAGGAGCCTCCTCCCCAACCCCGACAGGTATGGAGCCCCCTGGGAGTGGGTGGGCCCTGTACCACCCAATGCCCTGAGGTGGGGGCTCTGATGGTTTGGCGCCGATGAGCTGTGGGTGGTTTGAGGACAGAGGGGACATATGTGAGAGGGGCTGGAGTCATCTCTGGCCAAAGTGTGCTGTGGTCTGGCTGCCCTGCCCACTCGCAGTCACACCTGCATCCTCCCAGCCCACCTCTGTCTCACTCAGACCTGCTGAATCCACCACAGGTTTGCCGGGAGGTGGACAGAGAGGACGGGTGTGTGGGTAAGAAGTTGCAGTCAGTGGGCACCGAAATGGTGCCCCATGGGCCACCCACAGGCTGAGCTGATTGTGGGCCTTGGCTCGCTTGGGAAGGTGGCGGCCAAGGCCAAGGGTCCCAGAGCAGACCCTCTACACATCCCCCTCGAGGTGCTGGTCAGGGGAGGGGGCGGTGCATTAGGCCCTGGAGGTCAGCGTCCAGGATCTCTGCTCCCTTCTAGCGGCTGCTGACGGTCTTCCCAAGGACACCTCCTGTGCGGCCATCTCCAGTGGTCAGGGGGCAGCCTGGAGTCTCTGGGTCCTCAGGAACATGTGACGGGCAGACAGGGCAGCTGATCCTTGGCCAGGACCCTTGAATCCCTCTGCTCTGACATTTCCATTATTCAGAGAACATTGGAGGCGAGAGTTCAGCTCTCAGATGGAAGGTCGAGTTCTGGGGCATCATGGATGAGGGCTGGAGAGCCAGAGCCAAGCCCCCACTCAGGCTGCTGAGCCGGGACAAAAGACCAAAACAGAAGCAGCCGGCCTGGCTTAGTACAACTCAGTGGGAAAGCCCTGGTCTGTCAGCCTGTTTTACTGAAAAGTACACAACTACGGTGTGTCCTGGAAACAGCACTGGGAGGGATGTCTGGAAAACTGGCTCTGAGCCAAGGCAGAGTCCGGGGAGACCCTGGCTCGCCCGCTAACGTCTTAGGACTTCATCCTCAGTAAAAACCAATCATTGCTCTTGTCCACCTACCAAAGAGGGATTTTCTGAGGCCCGAATAATGTGACATTTGTGTAAAACACGTGCTTTTTGATCTGTAAGGTGTGGTACAGATGCCAGTCACAAGCATTGCTTCTCTCAAAAACAAACCTCTGACCTAAACTGGAGTCCACATTTGGTCCTGGTGACAGGGCACAACCCTCCCCCAGCTCTGGCACTCTCTGCTGGGACTGAGATGTGCACTCCTCACTCAGCTTCCTTCCTCCCCTCAGGCCACTCAGGGCAGGGAGGCCCCTGTCCCCGAGGCCACTTTTGCCCCAGGGGAACCAGCCTCCCACAGCCCTGCCCTGCCGGCTCCTACAGCTACCTGACTGGCCAGGCCTCCTGCTTCCCTTGCCCCGCTGGCTACTACTGCCCCGAGAACATCACCAACTACAGCGGGCACCCCTGTCCCGCTGGCTTCTACTGCCCCAGAGGTGAGCGCCAGGGCCACAACTTCCCGGGGCGAGGCTGGGCAGAGTTGTACAGCCGCTCTAGGCTCAGCTGGGGACTTGGGGCTCACATCAATGCAAACTGCTGCAGCCACAGACACATGCGTAGGTGTGTCCTCTGCCTCCGGGCTTTCCCGCCACCCGTCCTGAAGGCCAGGGACATAAGGGCGCTCCAAGGATGAGCTCTAAGCAGGTGGTGACAAGTATGAGTTCCATCCAAGTCTCCAGCTGCGTTTTAGAATGCCTGAAGGTTTTACATTGTATTCCGTAGCATATCAGTGTTGGCTAAAAAACGAAGATGTGAAATTACTTTAGCAATGCGTAGAAAGTTCGGTCGCCATGACTTTCAGTGAAGTTGAGCCCCAGGAAGGGGAATAGCACCCATATGCTGTGGCTTTGTGGAGCCTGAGCCTAGGGCCACCCAGCCCGGGAGCCGAACTCTCCACCCCAGGAAGCCCGGAGTGAGTGAGTGGTGGGGCCGAGGCAGGGAGTCTGCCAAGGACCAGCCCTGCAGGAGGAGGGGTGCAGGGAGCAGCTGGCCACGTTGAGCGTCCCCTGCCCCAGGGCCTGGAGCAGAGGGTGCCTTCAGGAACCGGCAAGCTGGGCTCCCCTCCTCTGAACGTTGCTTCTCAGGCACCAAGTACGCCACCCAGTTCCCCTGCCCTCGGGGCTACTACAACCCAGACCCGCTGACCCAGAGCCTGGACAGCTGCCTGCCCTGCCACTACTGTGGGCAGGAGAACCTGACCCGGGCCTCTGGGCCTTGTGAGGCCGGTGAGTCTCCTGCCTTGCCCTAAGACGCCCGCTGTCCATCTCTGCACTTCCCACTTCTGCTCCTGGACCTGGGGTCACCCGGACTACCTCCTGGAGCAGCTAACGGGAGGGGTGGGTGGGCCTGCAGCCTGGTAAGCCTGGCCCTGGACTCCTTGGCCCACCACCCACCCCTCCCCACTGGTTTCTACCCCAGGATGGTTCTGTGTGTCTGCAGCGTGGACTGCCCGCCCCTTCGACCTGGACAACTACACCAGCACCAATTGCCTGTGCCCAGCCACGGCCACAGGGGGAAAGTGCCCTGCTGGCTCCTACTGCACAGAGGGAAGCCCAGAGACCATGCCCTGCCCACCAGGCTCTTTCTGTGGCACCTCTGGTAAGGGCCTATCGTGCTGTGGCTCAGGGTGTCGCTGGTGGGAGAACCAACATGAGGGTGAACACGTAACCACCATCCTTCCCTGTCCAGTGAGAAGCACTGCCTGCCTACCTCAGGGGGCTGTGCCTGGCATGCCTCCTGGCAGGACTGTGCTTCATAAACCATCACTGTTGCTGTCACTCTGGGTGAATGCAGGCCAGCCACCACAGAACAGCAAGGTGGGGAGGAGTGGCCAGGCCAGCAGGTCTCTGTGCACAGGGAGGCGTTCAGTGGCACCTCCCTCATCCCTCTCTGTACTCCCCGTGTCTGAGTGCCTGCACTTCCCAAGCACCTGGTGCGTACAGCCCTGCTGGGCACTGAGCACCCAGGCATGCACCAGGCTCCTCCTGCCCTGGGAGGCTCTCAGCTCTACAGCCCCTGAAGTCCAGACCTTAGGCTGAGTTGGCTCAACTTGTATGCTAATTTCATCACTGCACCTTACTACGATGACCTGAGGCTCTTTGTGAACGAGAGTATACCCATGTCACGGGGTTGGGCAGGAGCAGATGGAACACTTAGCTCAGGCTCAGCCCAGGCTCAGCCCAGGCGCAGCCCAGGATCAGTACAGGCTCCACAGAGGTGCAGCACAGGCTCAGCCCAAACTCAGTCACAGGGCTTAGCACGGGCTCAGTTCAGACTTAGAATCAGAGCTCAGCACAGCCTCAGCCTCAGGGCTCAGCACAACTCAGCCTACACTCAGCACAGGCCCAGCACAGGGCTTAGCACAGACTCAGCAGAGGCTCAACCCAGGCTCAGGACAGAATCAGTGCAGGATCAGCACACGCTCACTGCAGGCTCAGGACAAGGATCCAGCCCAGGCTCGGCGTACACTCAGCACAGACTGGGCACAGGCCCAGCACAGGGCTCAGCACAGACTCAGCAGAGGCTCAACACAGGCTCAGTGCAGGCTCAGCAAAGGCATAACCACTAGTACGACTCTCAGTCCCAGCTGAGTACTCCAGTCACACCGCAAGCCCTCCGAGGACTGATGTCCACAGGGATCCCAGTTGACTCCAAAGGCCAACGTCTTTATAGAGTCTACTCAGCATTTAACCCAGGGGCTCCCTGCCCCCCAGGATACTTCTGCCGTGAGTGTGTCCTTGGGCTCCGCTCTCAGCCCAACTCGCCCTCCTGTCCCAGGACTGCAGACAGATCTGATTCCTCTGGCTTGCACCTGTGCCCCTGAGCAGGTGGGAGGAAGCCAGAGGGAAGAGAGGTGCCCCGCTAGAGTCAGGCCTGAGGCAAGAAGGCTTGCAGGGGGGTGTGGTTAAAGTACACTTTGGGCATTTGCTGTGGCTTGGGTTGTTTGGTGGGGACAGCTAAGAGTCAATGACAATGACCTGGTTGCATCTGGAGCCTTGTCAGCTGTCAGTGTTCTGAGCCCTGGTGATGTTTCATCAGCTGCAGGGGAAGGGCCTGTGCCAGGCTGGCAGAGGGGCTGGGCAGCAGAGGGTCCTCTAGATCTGTGATCTCATGGGCTGTCCAGTGCTCTGAGGCTGAGCCTGCTCCTGCTGCCCATGAGGAGTCTCTGCTCCCTGTACCTGTGGGCTCTCTTTAGCCAGGTGACGCTCCCTCCCTGTGCCCCCAGCTGCAGGATCACACAAGCCCACGCCCTGTCCCGCCGGCACCTTCTCCAGCCTCCCTGAGCAAACCATGCTCTCTGCATGCCAGTCCTGCCCACCGGGCTTCTACTGCAAGGAGGCTGGTCTCCAGGCCCCCAGTGGGCAGTGCCCGGCAGGTGAGAGGAAGGGAAGCCCTGGGGTGTGGGAAAGGGGATGAGGCTGGGGTGGGAGCTCTGGGGGGAGCTCTCTGGGCATGGGCCCTTGTGGCATGAGACGCTATGAGAGACAAATGTCTCAGGAAGGGCCAGGTCTTGTCCTCAGCATCTGTCACTCCTGACCAGGCTATTACTGTGACTCCAGCGCTGGGCCCATCCAGGACTTCAGATTGTACCCTTGTCCCCGGGGACATTACTGCCCCCTGGGCACAGCCAGGGCCACGCACTACAGCTGCCCAGTGGGCACATATGGCCCTTGGAAGGGGCTGACCAGAGTCACCAGGTGCCAACCCTGCCCTGCTGGGAAATTCTGTGCACTGGCTGGACTCACAGCACCAACAGGTACAGATACACCCAGGGCACCCTCAGAGGCAAACAAAAAATAAAAGCCTTGGGAGTGTTGAGCCTGACGGGTGGATGACCGGGGATGGGGAGATGCTCCAGAGAAGTTCACAGCCCTGGATTGCTGACCAAGGATCAGAGCAGCATGGACTTGTTGGGATAGGAGGAGGTCTGTGTTTTCACTGCTTTCCAAATGCCCCTTCCTTCACTCACACTCCAGTGACTATTGAAAGCACCGTGTCCCCAGCCCTCACCCCAGGAATACAGGAGGTGTGGGGTCACTCCTCAGTGCCTGGTCCTAGAAAGCTATCCAGCTGCTTCTGATGTCACCCAGCCCTGCAAGCCCACACACCTCAACCCTTCCTGAAGCAGCGCTACACCCAGACACCCACTCACAGCACAGGCTCCGTCTCCTCCCAACGCCAGCCAAGGGTTCCTCCCAAGGGTCTTAGCATCTCCCTGGTCATTCCCCCTGGTCCAGTGATTTAGGTGTTGGGGGCGGGGAACGCTTTCTTGGGTCATTTTGGTGGCTTCCTTGTGAAACGACTGGAAATGTTTTAATCCATAAGGAAAATCCAGGCCCAGCCGCTGATGGTCTCTGAGGAGGCCACACCTCGAACTGGGCCAGACACCACAGGGCTTTGACCCAAGAGCTCAGAACTGACTGAAGCAGGCATTGGTGGGGCCAGTTCAGGACCCTGCTCTTCCCAGAGCCCTGTGCCAGGCTGGCTTTGGGTCAGGGACCCCTGCAGCCTATGGCCGAGGTGTGGGGACAGTGCAAGCCGTCAGGCGCCTGGTGCTGTGATCTCCATCGAGGAGCACAGAGAAGGCTGACCAGCTGTCCTCTTCCCCAGGAGACTGTGCTGCAGGGCACTGGTGCAAGGGAGGAGCCGCCATCAAGGACCCCACCGACGGGGCACGAGGGCTCCTCTGCCCGCCTGGACACTACTGCCTCAAGGGTACCTCATTCCCGGAGGGCCCCTTGCGTCTCTCCTAGCCTTCTGCTGGCTTGGGGCTCTGAGCCCTGCTTCCTACACAGGCACAGTGGGCACCAAACGCTTACTCTGGACACCTCCCCACTGCTCAGCAGCCCCACCCTCCCATCCTGAAAACCTCCCCACATCGGAACCCCAGGAAACCTTTGTTTGAAAAGGTTTTCCCTGTACCCGCTGTCCCTCCTTTCCCACTCCTGCCTCAGCCGATTCCCACTGAGAAGAGGCCTTTTCAGGCCTGGTTATTCCTCCCCATCTGGGGTCCTCACCAACCGGATGGCAAGCGGCCTGCAGCCTTTTGTTTCCCTGAACCAACCCTGCTGAGTCAGGCACGGGTTTCTGTCCATTCACCCACTCAGCTTTCATTCCAGTGGGTGAAGTTGACCCAAAAACTCTGGAGCTGAACCAGTCCCTCCCTCTGGACCTGAGAGGGACGTTCCTTTTCTTGCCTGGCGGGAGGGCCCTGGCAGGGAGGAGCTGGCAGACCACCTGGCCTCTGCCCTCACCTCCCTGCCTCCTGCAGGGGCGCCCATCCCATCCCGATGCCCCCCGGCACCTGGTCTGAGGAGGGGAATGGAGCCCCCGAAGGATGCCGGGACTGCGCTGGAGGAGAGCTCTGCTCTGGGAGCCACCCGCCCCTCCGGCCCACAGCCTGCCACCCAGGGTGGGCACACAGTGTGTCTGCTCCGGGCTCCCAGGGACAGGGATGCTATCCACAGAGTGAGGAGCCAGAAAGCAAGGGGGGGAAACCCGTGCTGGGCAGAGAAGAGTCACCCCAACTGCCCTGTGGGGCCTGTGGGCCACATGCAGAGGTCCCACGCCTGGGACCTGACTGCTTTGCCGACAAGGTTGCTGAAAGGACACCAGTGTCCAGACACGTGGCAGCGCACCACACCTCTGCCACCTCCCATCTTGCCCACCCGACAGGGCCAGGCTAGAGGCAGGAGGAGGCCATGAAGGGCAGATTCAGCAGAGAGCAGGTAGGCAAGGGTCCCAGCCCCAGGGCCTGACTGGGGGTGCCCCCGCCTGCTGGAAGGCCGTCGGGGCCCACAGGCTGCCTGCTCCTTGAGGACGCCCACCGGCTGAGGCCCTTTCGCTTGGCCCACGTTTTTCCAGCATTTCCTGCACGGGGGGAACTGTCCCTGCCAGTCCCATGGAGGGACTCTCTGGGAGATTCTGCCGCCCTGGACACGTCTGTCCTTTGGGAATGGCTGGCCCCACTCAATGTCCTCCTGGCTCCTACACTTCCGGCACCCATACCATGGAATGTCACATCTGTCCTGGTGGCCACTACTGTGTTCCAGGGCTGAGGCCACGGCTGTGTCCGAGAGGTTAGTGACCTGCCAGCCACCTGGCTGACTGATTCAAGGGTCCAGTGGCCAGGGGTGGGGGAAGTCGTCTATGGGCAATTAACTTGCCCGTTATCTCCCCGCATCCTCTCAGGCCTTAGTTAAGTTTCTGGGCACCGCCAAGAGCTGGGCTGCAGATTCAGACTATGATGCTGGAATCCCTGCATTTATGGAGCACTCAGACTTCCTGGGTGGGATTGCCCTGCAGAGGGGCCAAGCCTCCAGGCGGGCTGAGCCCCAGGGCCAACCCTGCTGGGGGCCTCCTTGGTCTTCCTCTCCTCGCCCCCCTCCCAGGCTGCAATCTTGTTCCTGCTCCCTTCACAGGGTTCTACTGCCCTGCAGGGACAGGGCTGGATTGGCAGCCCTGCCCCCCAGGCACCTATGGCCCCACAGCCGGGCTAAGCAGCCTGCCAGGGTGCCAAGCCTGTGACGGGGGCAGATTCTGCCCTGGAGCCAATGCTACGGAGGCCAGCGGGCAGTGCTGGGAGGGCTGCTTCTGCTCCAGAGGGTCAACAAGGCCCAACCCCGAGGCCGGCACTGAAGGTACCACACCCTCCTGCGGATACTGACCCCTCCCCCATTTCCTGAGGCCCCATTACCGAGAGATGGGGGACAGGTTCAGGAACCCCACCCACTCTCTGGTCAACCCACAGAGACTGTGGAGTCTGTTCTCTCGGAGACCCCTGGGGTTCCTCGCATGCTCCCAGGCTTCCTTGCGTGGCGGGCAGGACACCATGGCCTGGCGATGAGCAGTGCTTTGGCTTTTGTCTCCTCCACCCACTGACCATCCTGGGGGAGCCCCCATGTTGCATGCAGGGTCTGTCCCAAGGAAGCTCACTTAGGGATCATGGCGTAGTGGTTTTCAACCTGGCTGTTCCTTGGAGCCACCCAGAGGGCTCTGAAATGCACTGGGTGGGGAGCAGGGAACTAGTCATTAAACTGGAATGCCTGAGGTGGCACCCACCTAGAGGCGGCCAATTTGTTCGGCTTCCCAGTGGTTCTCATGTGCCGCCAGGGGATTAATCCAGAGGTTTTCATCTTCCAGAGGTAAAATCCCCTTTAGAATCTATGAACACACCTCCATGACAACACACACAGAGACTCAGGGCTTCTACTGTCCTGAGGGATCACCCCAGCCAAGGGCCTGTGAGATTGGAACCTTCCAGCCCCAGGAGGCCCAGAGCTCCTGTGAGCCCTGCCCTTTGGGATTCTACTGCAAAGCCTCCCGCCCAGGTGGGTTCATCGGGGCTGGCATGAGGCCCTTTCTGGGCACTGGTCCCAAGGCACAGCATCAGCTCAGGAGCACCCAGCTCTTCCTGAGCCCTTGCAGAAGCAGTGCCTGTGCTCATCTGTGATGTGAGATGGGAAGATGGCACCTCCTGGGTTACTCAAACAGGGAGAGTGTGACCTGCGGTAGCTCAGGCCCACTTGGGAGCCTTGTGTCCTCAATTGCCTGTGCCTACTTTGATGTGGCTGTAGATGTACCTGGGGAATCCTTCTTACATCAGAAGCTTGGTTGTCATAGTGCCACAGGTCAGCGTAATGTTCCACATGCATTGCTTGAGCAAATAACAGCAGGTCGGGGAGGGATACCCTGAAACAAGCAGGTTCAAGGGAAGAGCATGTTGGGGGTTTATACTAGGATGGGGCGTTCCACGGTGACTGCCTCCACACCACCAGGACTGCCTCATGCCCAGCTCAGCTCTGGGCACAGTGGGGACGTGGGTGCAGGCCAGGGCAGTCTGAGAACCAGGCCCCTAGGACCTAGCAGGCCATGGTCTGACTCAGTGTCCTCAAGGCATGCACAGCACACACGAGCTCAAGACAGCCTGAGTAGGTGGGGGAGAGTCCACAGCTGCTGAGCTGGCATCGAGGGGTAGCCTGGTGGCCAGCTAGGGTGACTGCCCCAATTCTAGATAAAGGGAGCTTTACAGTCAATGGCCAGGGCCCCTGGATGGAACTTTCTTGTGCCATGCACCATCTCTGCAGATGGTCAGCACACCCAGAAATCAGACAAAGAATAAGGACATTGTACGTGTTGGCCGTGGTGGATAGGGAATGGTAGGCTGGGCTCTCGAAGGTCTAGAGCCTGGGAGTCCAGGTCTGCCCAGGACTCTCAGAGGGTGGGGATCCATCTCAAGTCAGGCCAGCCTTACCATCGCCCCACAGACCCTGCAGCCCACGGCCCCAGCCAATGTCTCAGGGGCTACTTCTGTCCCTCAGGATCCCGCTCAGCCACAGCCCACCCATGCCCTCGGGGGACATTTGGGCCCAGGCGAGGAGCCACTACAGAGCTGGACTGTGAGCCCTGCCCAGCAGGTTCGTGACTCTGGACCGTGGGCCCTCAGAGAGCCTAGGTGGAAGGGCAGGGTGAGAATGAGGAAAAGTGGGAGGAGGTGAGCAAACAAGTCCCCCAGGGATGGGGCCTTGGCACCTGGCCCTGCCTGCTCTGTGAGCTGCTGGGTCCAGGAACACCAGGCAGGTCCCCACATGTGGGCTGGTCCCCTCAACTTCTCAATGAGCCCATAGCACCCATTGTATTGTCCCTGGGATTCTCACAGCATCCTCATCCTCATTCCCTGTATCCTGGCCTGCCCCACATTCACCTCTAGGACTCAGGACATTACCAACCCATGCTCCCCACAGAGACCAGGTGCTGCTAGAAAGAGAGGCCTGCCCCGGGGTACAGCTCCACATCTCTCTGGCTGCCCTCACTCTGCCAGCCACCACACCTGCTGCTTGCCTGAGCCTGGGGAGGGAGGGGCAGTGGGGCAAGGCCCGAGACAGGCAGGGTGGCTGCCAAAGCAGCAGGCATCCTTCTGCCACCTGTTTCTCCTTGAATCTGCCATTTCCAGGGATGTTCTGTTCATCGGAAGGGCTACCCCAGCCCTCGGGGCTCTGCCATTCTGCCCACTACTGCACAGCGGGGGCTGTGTCCCCCACCCCCATCAAACACAAGGTAGGTATTGCTAGGCCCTGGCACCCCAGATGGGTGTCAGGACCACCCTGGAACACTAGATGTGTATTGGCTCAGAACCATGAGGCTGACCAGGGGCTCCTCCCAGCAGGGCTGAAGCTCCCTGAGGGCAGGACCCTCCTCACCTCCTTGTCTCCATGGCCCTGCACAGGGCCCAGGAATAGCACATTTCCTTGGTTCTAATATATGCATCTTGTTCACACTTAACAGCCCTAAACTCAGCAGCATCTTACAATTGATGGTATCTGACCATTGAGGCTAGCAGGGGTTTATTTCTTTTAAATGGTCTGTGAGATAACGGTTTGTCTTCCAGCCATTGTCATCTTGGGTTTGACGCGCGAAGTGTTCACTCTGCATGTCCGTGGGAATTTAGGAGTCCTCACAGCTGGGACGAGGCTGCAGAGTCACCCCATCTTAGATATGAGGAGACCCGGAGCATGGGGTCATCGGCTTGCTCAAGGCCGTGTGGGGCGTTTTCCTGGGTCGTGCAGCTTCTCTGCGGATGGTCAGCATGCCCAGAAATCAAAGAATAAGGCACCTTGTCTTGTGGGGGGCGGTTAGGGAGGGGGAGGCTGGAACCTCGAAGGTTCAGAGCCTGGGAGTCTGGGTCCTGTGTGCAGGATGACCTGCCCCACCCGCTCCAGGGCCCTGAGAACAGAGCCAGTTTGGAGATGGGAGCCATCCTTGTTCCAGAAAATGCCAGAGGCATCTGTGTGTTGAATCATCATATCCTAGAGTGGTGGAGAGTAGCTGGGAGGATGAACATACAGACAAGGGCTAGGCAGATGGATGGAGAGACACTGGCCAGTGTTTGTTGATTGACTGACTCTCATCTTGTTACTGACTTGCTCTGTGACCTGAGGCAGGCATGGCCCTTTCCCCTCTGGGCCCAGCCTCCCTTTAGACTGCTCTTTCTTCTGAGAATTCCATATCAATGCCACAGAGGAGAGAAAAAGCCAGGAGATGACGGAAGGAGGGAAAGGAGGTCACTGAGTCAGCATTAGGATTTCAGAAGCCAAAGCCCTCCCATGGGGTCCTCCCAGCTCATCCTCCACAGGCCTCACAGACACAGCCAAAACACACATTAGTGAGGTGGTTTTACATGTACTATTTTCCTTTAGAGACAGGGTCTCACTCTGTTGCCCAGGCTGAAGTGCAGTGGCACAATCACAGCTTGCCACAGCCTCGACCTCCTGGGCTCAAGCAATCCTTCTGCCTCAGCCTCCCAAATAACAGAGTACAGACGTGCGCCGTCACACTCAGCTAACTTTTGTAACTTTTTTTTTTTTTTTTTGAGACTGAGTGTCGCTCTGTCGCCCACGCTGGAGTGCAGTGGCGTGATCTTGGCTCATTGAAAGCTCCGCCTCCCGGGTTCACGCCATTCTCCTGCCTCAGCCTCCTGCTGGGACTACAGGCGCCCGCCACCACGCCCAGCTAATTTTGTGTGTGTATGTGTGTATTTTTAGTAGAGACGGGGTTTCATCATGTTAACCAGGATGGTCTCGATCTCCTGAACTCGTGATCCACCTGCCTCAGCCTCCCAAAGGGCTGGGATTACAGGCGTGAGCCACCACGCCCAGCCTTGTTTTTTAAACTTTAAGTTCTAGGGTACGTGTGCACAACGTGCAGGTTTGTTACATATGTATACATGTGCCATGTTGGTGTGCTGCACCCATCAACTCATCATTTACATTAGGTATTTCTCCTAATGCTATCCCTCCCCCAGCCCCCACTCCCCAATAGGCCCTGGTGTGTGATGTTCCCCTCCCTGTATCCATGTGTTCTTGTTGTTCAGCTCCCACCTATGAGTGAGAACATGTGGTGTTTGGTTTTCTGTCCTTGTGATAGTTTGCTGAGAATGATGCTTTCCTGCTGCATCCATGTCCCTGCAAAGGACACAAACTCATCCTTTTTTATAGCTGCATAGTATTCCATTGTGTATATATGCCATCTTTTCTTAATTCAGTCTATCATTGATGGACATTTGGGTTGGTTCCAAGTCTTTGCTATTGTGAATAGTGTCACAATAAACATACATGTGCTTGTGTCTTTATAGTAGCATGATTTATCATCCTTAGGGTATATACCCAGTAATGGGATTGCTGGGTCAAATAGTATTTCTAGTCTAGATCCTTAAGGAATTGCCACTGTCTTCCCCAATGGTTGAAACCTAGCTAGCCTTTTTATTTCCTGAAGGGACTAAATCTCTTCAGGAAACAAGAGTGTTGTCCAGGCTGTTCTCAAAACGCTTGGCTCAAGAGATTCTTCTGCCTCAGCCTCCCAAAGTACAGGGGTTACAGATGTGAGCCACCACACCCAGCCCACATGTAATCTTAATTGCAATGTAGCATCCAAATAGACGCTGGTCCCGGTTTCTCCTTTAGGTCCCACCCCTAGTATATGCAGCAGAGACAGGGGCCCTGATTGAAGTCCTTTCTTGCTTCTCTCCGGCACAGGTGGACGCGCCAGGACTCTCTGGGAATGACATCTGCCCCCCGGCTTCTTCTGCCCCAAAGGAACAAGCTCTCCAGTGCCTTGTCCTCCTGGGTTTTACTCCTCCGTTCCAGGCCTGGGCAGCAAGGACCAGTGCCAACCATGTCCCCCAGGGCGCTACTGCAGCCGGCCGGGGCTGACCAGCACCCTGGAGGCAGGGCTTTGCGATGCAGGGTAAGGGGGTGCTGGTCCTGAGCTCCTCAGGAAGAGGAGGCGGGAGGGTCCCCAGCACAGGCCAGAGCCTGCCAGGGCCTCCAGGTCACAAACACGTCCTAAATTCCCGTGGTCTCTCCGCAGCCCCTCTGGGGAGCACAGGCCAGGTGACTCTCTCGCTGCTTGCAGGCCTCAGACGTTCCATCCCCAGACATAGGGCTGAACAGGACACACCCTCACAGGCTGCCCAGCACTGACCTGCGGTCCAAGGAGCCCTGGGTGTGCTGGAACAGCCCTAAGGTCTCCCTCCTCCTCAGGGCGCCTGCACTCCCTCCACATCCCCTGCTAGGCCTTGGTCTTCACCCCGTTGGCCAACATCCTCTGCCAACATCCATCCAAGGCTCCCAATAAGTGCATTTTCCCTCGTTGTCCAGAGGGCTGGAGACTAGCCATGACCACCAGAGGCTCCAGCCGGATCCTGTGTGCCGGACGACCTGCCTCATCTGCTCAGGGGTCCTGAGAACAGAGACAGTTTGGGGATGGGAGCCGTCCTTGTTCTGGGAAATGCCAGACATTTTCCAGGACTGTTTTCCTGAGGCCCCTACTACTTAGCTTCCCATGGAAAGAAGCACGTTTTAAGGGACAGAAGCATGTTTTAAGGTTGATGAATCAGAGAATTCCTGCTGCATATGCAGCGCCCTCTGGTCCTAGGGATGGCCCAGCTCAGCCGCTGACCCTCGGCTGTGGCCACACTTGCTGTCCCCGCAGCACAGCCTGATATCCAGGGCTCCAAACAGCCCGGCCGGCAGCTGAAGGACTTCAGCCACAGTTCTGTCTCCCCCAGGTACATCTGCCGAGAGGGCAGCGCTGTCCCCTCACCCTCCAATGGAACCCATGGATACACATGTCCCCCTGGCTTCCTTTGTCCCCCAGGGGCCCACAGGGAGCTGCCATGTGAGCCTGGCACCTTCAGCCCTCTGCCTGAGGCTGCCATGTGCCTGCCCTGCCCAGAGGGCACCTACTGCCACCAGGCTGCCACCGTGGAGCCCACCATCTGCCCCAAAGGTAACATCCTCAGGCCACCTTGCCCTGGCTCTCCAGGGCAAAGAACATTGGCATCTCGCACCCCGGGCTCCCTGAGCTCAGGTCTGTCCAGAGTGCCATGCTGGGTGTTGAGTGTCGCCTCACCCTGTGCTGCCCCTGCTGACCCACCTATGAAATGGGCTTATCACGTGACAGAGGGAGGTCGTCGGGAGAAGGGTGTTGGGGGGCCCCAATGTCTGGGGACTTGCCAGCCCCTGCCCTACACGGTCTGTGACAGGCACTGCTCAGCTGTCCCCGGCGTGTGGCTGCGCAGGGGTAAGGAAGGAACACACCGGACACGGCCAGGCAGCCTCCTGAACTGTACTCTCCTGTCCTGAGAGGCTGGGTGTTGGGGTCGGCTCCTCCCTGGCTGGAAGGCACTGCACCCCTGGGCAGACCAAACCCATCTGCAAGTGGGACCATGGTGCCTGGTGCCTGTGGACGCCCCATCCCAGCAGGAACATCCCCAGAGGGGACTGTGGCTGATCTGGTTTGAGACTCCAGGTCACCTCTGGGGCACCTGGTGGTGCCTGTGGGGCTCCAGGGCAGTGCAGGGGTGACAGGGACACATGGCCTCATTTTCTCCAGGACAAGAAGCTGTTTCCCTCTCAGCCCTGCAGAGCCAGACCACACCTGCCCTGGGCCCACCTCTCCCTAAGGAACAGCCTGTGCACACACAGACACAAACATGTGCTCGTGTGCACACACTCATGTACGCAGGCATGCTCACACACATTCACATTTCTCAAACTCACTGTGGCATCCACTTCACTCACACCATTACACGCACACCCCGTCACACTCACACTCACTTGCACACACACTCCACTCACATTTGCTCACATTCCACTCACACTTGCTCACACACACACTCACTGTCACACCCACACCTCAGCTGCCCCGACACGGACTCCACCCCACTGGCCCGGATTCTGGACCAGCATCCCCTTCAGGCCCTCTGGCTGTGGCCTCTGCACCCTCAGGGCTGCACTAATTTCTCTTCCATAAAGGATGGGAGGCTGTAGAGTGCCAGGCAGCCATGGGATTGGGACTTTGGCGCTCACCCTGGTCTTTTCTGCAGGTCACTATTGCCCAGCCAGGACATCCTCTGCCCGCCCCTGCCCGGAGGGAACCCTGAGCCGGCGGGAGGGTGCTGTATCCCCTGGGGCCTGCCAGCCCTGCCCTGCAGGGACGTACTGCCCGGTAGAGGGCAATGGGCAGCCTGAGGGTAGGTACCCATGCCCACACAGAGTGTGTCCTGGGAACTGACCGGGTAGCCAGGGGACTGGCCCCATGGCATAGCCTGCTAGCTGAGGCGAGAACAGGACCATCAGGACTCCTGCGGGAGGCGGCTTGGTGCTGCAAAGACTAGTGAGGTGTCAGAAACAGAGAGCAGGCTTGCAGCATCACACAGAACTCAAAACCAATGCCCTGAATCCTTGCTTCAGGGTCTCAGGGGTCCCGAATGTCCAGCTCCTCCACAGGGCTGCAGCACAGGCCTGCGGCTGGCCCACCCACCCCCTCATGCCATTTCCTACTCCTTCCCTAAGAGGTCTCAGCCTCACAGCCAAGAGCAGGGCCACTGAGCCACGCCAGCCTCACTCGGAGCTTAGTGCTGGTGTGATGCTAGATGAAGCCCTTGCTCTCTTGGGCCTCGGTCTCCTGCCTATGAACTGAGCTGACAGTAGCACTCACCTCCTGCAGCTACTGTGTAGAGTGAACTCATTGCTGTCAGGAGCTCGGACTGGCTTGGACAGTGCCCACCGCTGTCACCCCCAGTTGTCACTCCTCACACTGCTGGCATCCTTGCCAACACCGATGCCAGAGCTGTGTGGACACCGCCAGCTGCAGGCTGTGGGCACCGGGCCCCAGACACCGAGGCGGCTCTGCAGCTCCTTGCTTCGCCTTTGCTTTCTTCCTTAATTTCTGTGCCTCTCCAGGTTTAGGGACAGCAACCAGAGGCAGGGACTCACTGCAGGGGCAAGACCTGGGCCTCCCACAGTCAGGCAGGTTGAAATACAAGCTGGGGAGACTTCTGCCCTGAAATCCCTCTATACACCCCTCCGTACCCAAGGGCCCTACTCAGCTGGTTACTACTGCGAGGGGGGCTCTGCCAGCCCCACGCCCCAGAGAAGGTCCTTTTCCCTCAACGGACCCTGCCCCGGAGGCCACTACTGCCCACAGGGGACGCTGCTCCCGGTTCCATGCCCCGTGGGGACAAGGAGCAGCCCAGGTGAGCGTCTGTCCTGGGCCCAATCTCCCCGCCCAGCCACGTGTCCCCAGTGTGGTGTTCAGAGCTTTGTCCCTGACTGGACCCATCGACACAAACAGTGCAACCGGGACCCCCTGTGGCTGTGTTCCCCAGGGGACACTCAGGCTGAGCTGTGGAGGGGAGACCTCTCCCCCAGGACAGGGCCACTGCTCCGCCCACAGCCTGTACCCTGGACCCGCAGTGCCTTCTGTTCTAGCTCCAGGGCACAGCAGTGAGCCCGCAGGGAAGAAGGGCGTGTCCCTCCGGGGTTGCAATTTCAGAGAGACACAGAGCCCATGAACTACCACCACCCCCATCCAGGCGCCACCTCCCAGGGCAGCTGTGAGTCCTGCCCCGCTGGCTCCTTCTGCCCAAGGCTGGGCCTCAACTTGTCCACTGGGTCCTGTGAGACTGACTCTGAGTGCCCCTTGGACCCCGGGGCCTACAGCCCGAAGGCTCTCCCTTGCCCTCAGGTACCTCCCGGGAGCTTCAGGAGGGAGCTCAGTCCCCAGGGCCCTGAGAGGCTGGGAGTCCAGCCACGGACTTGAGGCTGGAGCTCAGCTTCCCAACTGTGGGCATCAGACCAGCCCTCAGTGCCTCGAGGGAGGGACTCCAACACCCCCATTTCCCATTCCCCATCCTTTCCCCACTGCCTCACCCAACCTCCAGGCCACCTGCCCCTCCATTCCCTGAGACCTGAACCAGCAGGAAGGAAGGACGCTGCACTGACCATCTCAGTGGCTGGCACCCTGACCACATCCATCCTTGGCCTCAGAGATGCCACTTTGTGTCCAATGCTCAGGGTCACTTCTGCCAGCCAGGGACTGCCTGGCCCACCCTGTGCCACCGAGGGCACTACCAGCCCTCCTTGGGCTCGGACGCCTGCCTACCGTGTCCACCAGGCTTTTACTGTCCACATCCCGGCACCAGCACGCCCAGGCTCTGCCCAGTACATGCCTACTGCCCGGTTGGTATGTCAGGAGCCCTCAACTCCACACATGTCCCAGGCCCTCTTCCTCCTCCCCAACACCCCTGCCTGCCTGCCTTTCATTCATTTATATATGCCCTATGGATTGCCTACTGTGTGCCAGGCATGAGCTCACAACAGGACTACCAGAGGTGAAAATGTACCCCCCTCCAGCCTCCCCTCACCTCTGCCCAAGCCTCCCCGCTCCCCCCAACCCTGTTGCTCTTCGTCTCTTCATCTGAGTTTGTCGAAGTGCCCTGCACGCACTGTGCATGAGCCACAATCACACATGCTCACACATACATGTGCGCACACACACACCTTTATGCACATGCGCACATTCACACACACAGATGCGGTCCCCAGGCAGCGCAACAGACAAATAGGTGTCCACAGAGTTCATAATGCATGTCATATCTTAGGCAAACCTAGGGAGAAATTCTCCTGCTGGGTGCACATAGCCTTTGTGAGCATTTGATCTGTGGGAGACATACACACATGCTCCCCCCATGACCATGGTGTTAGAGGTACACATGCCCCTTTCAACGGAGGCTTTTACCCCAGATTGTGTAGAACATCCCAAGTTCAAGGAAGCTGGTTCATTGTCACCAAGACTCCCTGTTTTACTAGTCAGCCCTGCTACTATACGCATGAACCCAGTGAGCAGTTGGGAAAACGGGGTGGCCCTGTTGGGGAAGTGGGGACTCCCTCACTCCCCTAACTCCACACTCCCCTTCCAGCTTCTTACCTCCTTTGCTGGTCAGATTTTTTTTTCAGTAGATCAAGCTGTGCCATTTAAAGCTTTTTCCCTGTCAGGGGCTTTCTTCTCCGATTTCCCGGCAGTGTGTACTTAGTGTGCACAGCCAGCCCCATGCACCGAGACAACGAGACAACGCTGAGGCTGACAAAGCCCCGCTCCCAAGGAACAGAGCCGCAGATGTGTCAGGCGGGCTGGGTGGAGCTGTGGGAGGAGCAGGGCGTGGCACAGGCACATCCCTCCCTGCAGGTCCCAGGGCAGGCCCGAGGGAGGAGGGCTAAAGGCAGCTCCCAAGAGAGACCCACTTACATGAGGTCCTACTGGCAAGGCTCCACCCCATCCCAGAGAGCCCACAGGGGTCCAGTGCACAGTAAGCGCCTTACTGAACCTCTGGCTAGATGCAGGGCCCCTCACTCCAAAGCAGCTTTGCTGCTGTTTGAAAATCCTCTACTAGGATGACCCCTAGGTGGTAGGCACGGTTTTGTCCTCTTCCACTTTGTAAAGGACGGTTATCCCGGGGGGAAAGACCGAAGTTGCCTGGCAGTGATTTCATTCATATCACTGGCCCTGAGAAAGCAGCGTAAAAATCCAGCACCTCCTGGGGCAGCGAGATGCTGGGGACAGTGGGGGTCCGTCGCGGGTCAGACCACGGGTGGAGGTCGCCGGTCCACAGCACTGATGTGGCCTGAGCCCCCGGAGTCCATCTTCACTTAATGTGCCCCCCTTCTCCAGGGACATGGTCTCCACCACGGTGTCCTCCAGGGACCTTCACTCTCCAGGATGTATCAGGCCTCCGGGAAGAGAGTGACTGTTCCGTCTGTCCCCCGGGTCACTACTGCAGGTCAGTCACTGCCCAGAGCCATCCACCTCCTGCCACCGGGTCAGACTGCAGTGGCTCGCAGCCCCCAGCCTGCTCTGCTTGTCCTGACCCGTGGCCTTGCACTGTGGGTGGGAGAGCAGGCTGGCTGCCCTAATTCAGGCACGGGGGCCTGGGGGTGAGATCACAGCCCTGCCTGGCCACCCAGGCCTGAGCGGGGAGAGAAAACCAGACTCTCAGGTAAAGGAGAGAGAGAACAATTAGCACAGGACTGGATTTTTAAAAAAATTTAAAGCGAAATACATTCAAACTGAGGGAGGATCCGCATAAGGTGGAAAACTTCTGTTCAGTTCTTGCCTTAACTTGGAGAAACTCCTTGCAGGCAAAATTCTTGCCTCCAGGGGACACTGGTGTGCTGCATGCACATTCAGGAGAAACACGGACAGTTCTTCCTTCTCCTACTTCCACATTGTCTTCCATATGAAGAGCATTTGTAATCGGTCAGTCTGGGAGAAACAATAAATGGTACCTTTGAACAGGACGATCTGACACTAGGCCTGAGGGCACCAAATTCCGCCTGAACATCCTATGTCCACTTGGTGTGGTCTGGCTTCCGCATCTGGATGGCAGGGACATTCTCATGGAGTGTAGAAGTCACTGGAGAACTCTGGACCTGGGTCAGACAGAGACTGACAGCTTCTAGGGCTGGATGGGGGGTGAGGGGGGGTCCCTGACTCTCAAAGTGACCCTGGGCCCACACCCAGAGGGAGCCACAGCACGGGGGTCTCTGGTCTAGGAAAGTCCCCAGCACTTGCTAAAGGCAAACACCTGCAACTCCAGAGATGGTGTCCGACTCATCCGCAGAACAGTTGCTTGATATTTCAGGCAGAAGTGAACCTGCTCCGAAGCAGATTTTTTTTCTGCTTGGAAGATGATAGCAGAAGATTCCTCAGGCTCTGTCTGGAGGCTGGTCTCCCTTGGCTCAGGAAGTTCATCCCTAGGTCTAGCCTGCTCTCTCCTGCTGCAGAGCTGGAGATCAGACTCAGGTTACCTTGGAGCCTAGGACTAAGCCCTTGGGGACCCAGCAGGCCCCAGACATCACAGGAACAGTGCGGGAAGCAGGTGCAGCACCTGCTGGTGCCCTCTGTCCCCATTTTTACTGCAAGTCTAGCAAGGCCACTGAGCTCTCGAGGAGGAGAGGTTTGTCCGCTGTTGGCAGCCCTGAGTCCTGCTCCTGGTCCACTGAGCTCCATATACTCCAAGGTGGAAAGATGTGCGGGAAGCTGCCGCTTGCTGGTGGAAGAACACGATGGGAGCTATGAGCCTCGTGCTGGGCCCGGGCCAGGGGTCAGCCTCCCGGCCCCGCTGTGCTGCGCGCACCTCGCCTTGTCTCTGTTGTATATCCAGGCTGTCCGTCTAAGGGAAGAGGCTGAGCCACAAAATATAATTTACAGAGTTTACTTGAGCCAAAGTGAGAATAGCTGCCCAGAAGACTCAGACCCAAGTAGCCTTGGATCTGAGCTCTACCGGCCTTTGTAACAAGCGGGCGTTTAAAGGCAAAAAGGGGGATGCTGGGAGAGGGCTGGTACAAAGTGGTTTGTCAGGAATTCTCGCTGGTTTACAGCAGAAACAGTAGTGATTGGCTAGACGTTGTTAAGCTATAGAGCATGGGTTATAGTGTCTGGCGAGGCTTTAGTAGGTTAGGTTACAGCTGTTCGTGGCAATAGCAGGCAGTTTCAAGAGATGAATACACAGCTCAAACGGGGAGTCGACGGGATTGCTGTCTCATTTTAATGCCTCTCTGGGCCTGATCATTTGAAAGGGCTCACATTTCTCAGATAAAAGTTCTTTTCTTTTCTCAGGGCCCATTCAAAGTTCTCTTGGGGCACAGGCAAAAGCACGTCTCCCTGTGGGCACAGAGAAAACTGAAACCCGAGTCGGGTGGGGCTTCCCCCAGCCCAGGGCCCAGGCTCCGGGACTCAGATGGGCCCCTCCTTCCCGGCTTCTCACTCTACTCCCTCTCCTGGACTGTTAGAGGTGGACAGGTGTTGGGAAAATGTCCTGCTGGTTACTTCTGCCCACCGGGGGCCTCTAAAGTGAGAATGTCAGGTCCCAGGCAGCCCCAGACGCCGTGTCCCCAGAGACAGCTGTGCGCGGAGCAGTGTCCGCCAGGTAACCACCTTCACATCTTGCCTGTGGGTGTGAAAGCAGCACAGGACCACTTGCACATGGAGTTCTTTAATTGCCACTGACAGACTAAAAACAGGTCACCCCCGTCCTCCTACATTTAACATGTGTGTGCACGTAACATGAATCCGCTCCCAGTGCCATTCAGATGGTGGCTGATTTGACAAACATAAAAAGCAAGTGCACCGGGACGAATGCCCAACACTCAACTCCTGGACAGCACAACCCCAGGCTGCCCTGGACAGGGTCCCCCACAGTCCTGCCACTGTCCCCTGCCTGCCTTCACGGGAGCCAGCATCACCCCTTTGTTCTCTAGGATTTTACTGCCCTGAGGGCAGTGGAGAGCCCATTCCTTGTCCACCTCACACACTGGTGGCTGACCCTGGAGCCAAGCAGAAAGAGGACTGTGGGCCTTGCCCCCCTGGGCGCTGGTGCAAAGCAGGTGAGGCGGGGGACGGTGGGACCTGTGGCACAGCCCGGAATGTGCTGCTTCCTGAGGGAGACCTGGGGAAGCCGAATCTGGGGAGAAAAGTGAGGGCAGCCCTTGCTCTGCAGGCACCCCGGCCACTCAGGCCTGCCCCTCTGGTCACTACTGTCCTGGAGGAAGTGAGACCCACCCGGGAGCCCCCCTGGCCTGCCCTGAGCATACCTACCTGGCAGCTGAAGGAGGCCAGAGTCAGGCGGAGTGCCTCCCCTGCCCCGCCGGGTACCACTGCCCGTGGCCAGGTGAGAGCCTGTCTGCAGGCTGGATGTGGGGCCTTGGGATGGAGAGGGAAGAGGCTGTCAGGAGCCCCTCGGGCAACTCTTCTTAGCCTGATGCTTTTGCCCCCAGGTCTCTCTTCCTTTGAAGACCACCCATGTCCTCCTGGCCACTGGTGTCCAGGTGACCAGGGTGCCTTTCTCTGCCCACCTGGCACCTTTCGGTCAGAGCCGGGGGCATCAGCGCAGGAAGACTGTGAGCTCTGCCCTCCCGGCTACCGCTGCCCAGACCCTGAGCTTCAGGGCCGTGCAAATGTGTTTCCCATCCCCTGCCGAGCCGGATCTGAGTGCCCAGCAGGTGAGGCCGCAGGATGACCCCAGCCCCTTCCCATCCCTGCCCTCATCCCTGAGGCTCAGGCCTGGGCTCCTCAGGAAGCCCTGATTGAGCTCAGGCCACAGATGTGGCACAGCCACACCTGACCAGCCCCTACAAGGCCCACCCAGTCTCTGGTGGCATCCACACCACCTGGATGTCCCCAGACCAAGGTGCCTTCAAGCCACCTCTTCCTCCCCATCTGGGTCAAGAAGGAGGCCGGCCAGAGGTTTAACTAGAAATAGCATGCCCAGTACAAAGTGTCCAGTACCGGCCACAGCTCAAGGCACAACCCAAAGCACCCTCCTGTTGGCCACCCTCAGATGAGCTGTGGCCTCAGTGCCACTGCCCTGTGCCTCCTCATCAGAGCTCCTACCTCCACCTCATGAAATGCATCCTTCTTCCCCGCCCCAGCCTCTGGCTGCACAAGGACAAGGGAACTGCCTGCCATTGATCTCCGTTCATGACACTACCACCCGCACGGGTCACCCTCCCTGACCACACACCATGTCCCTTCACCTGCAAGCTCCCCACCGCTTCCTGGTTCCCACACTGCTCCCCACCACCTCAGAGGCCTCACCCCACTGCTGTCCTCCCTGCCCAGGCCCCACCTGGGGAGCCTGGGCACCCTCCTGGGTTCTCCTCCAGCTCTGGACCTCTCCCTGCTTCTAAGTGCCACTGATGGATGAAGGGAGTCTGGGGGTGTCCTCCAAACCATGCCCACATCGTGGCCTGCTCTCCTGCATCCCTGGCCCTGTCTCCTCAGGTGCTGTGACTGAGGTCCCCTGTAGGCCCGGCTCCTACTGCGGGCCCCAGACGGGGGTGCCCCCCCTCTGCCCCAGGGGCTACGCCTGCCCTGCCAGCTCCTCCACCTACAGTGGCCCAGGGCAGCGGTGAGCATCTTCCTTCCGCCCCCCAAGGCCTCAACCCCAGCCCTGGAACTGCTGTCAGCACCTTATGTGAGGCCCCCCCTGACAAGCCTGTATGCCTCAGAAATCCAGCCAAAGAGCAGGGCCCACAAGCAAGCCCTGGTGACCCTCTGCTTGGGCTTCCCAGCTAGGGCCAGCCCCTGCCTCTGCCCCAGGGAAGGCGGGGTGAGGAAGCACGTTGCCCTGGGATGCCCCTGTCAGAGTGCAGGCTCATCCTGGTGGGGCAGCCAGATGGAACCACAAAACCACAGCACGCCTAGTTACATTTGCCTTACAGGTAAAGGACGGTACATTTTTACTCTAAGTATGGCCCATGCAATATTGGGGGTGCACTTCTACTAAAATCATGCTCATTGTTTATCTGAAATTCAAATAGGACTGGGCATGGAGTATTTCATCTGGTAAGCCCCATCCTGTGTCTGGGACTAACACCCTGACATCAGATCCACTCCACAACACCCCTCTGCCCAGGGTGGAATGGGCGAGCAGTTCCGGCCTGGCTACCTGGGCATGGCTCATCCTCCACCAGAAAGGCAGCTTGGTGCGTGGCCCCACCAGACACAAGGCAACCCCAGGACCCCTGACTGGGACAGTAGCAGAGTCCCCCTCCCGCAGCAGCTGAGGCCCCAGGCCAGGGACAGTCGGCCCCCGCTAGTGAGAGGAGAAACCACCACACACACAGGTCCCGGCAGCATGCACCATCCGGGCTCTGTCTCTGCAGCTGTGTCTTTCCCCATTACTGCCCCCCGGGCAGCGCCCAACCTCGTGCCTGCCCTGGGGGCTCCGAAGCCCTGAATGGGACCGGCCTCAGGGTCTCTGAGGAGACGTGCTGCCGCCTCTGTGAAGCGGGCACCTACCGCAGCCGGACCCTGGATGCCCTACCCTGCCAGCCCTGCCTGCCTGGATTCAGCTGCCCCCGGGGTGAGTCCCTGGGAGGCCTGGGCAGGAGAAGGGGGACCGGGCCTAGAGGTGACCCTGAGCGGAGCTCAGTGAGGCGGGTGGAGGCACAGGCAGGGCGGGACCCTTAGGGCCTGGGGACAGCCCAAGAGGCCTGGAGTAGCCTAAGACACAGACCCAAGAACATGAGGAGGATGGGGACACACAGCAGGTGAGTGTCAGCTGCCACCGCATCAGGTTTAAAAGTCTTCCAGACACAGGGCAAAGCGGCACGCACACGGATGTGTCGGAGCCAGTGGCTCAGGCACTCTGGAGAGTAGGACAGCCACTGTCCAGCGCCCCGCAGTGCCCAACACCCTGCCCTGCACCTGGCTGAGAGGGAGACCAAGGGGCTGTGGGAGGTGAGGGGGTTACAGGGTACAGAGCCCTCCACTGTCCCCACAGCCTAGATTCTTCCCTGATTTGCTGTGAGGTTCCCCCTCTCCCTCAGCGGGCACATCTCTCCCCTGGGCAGCCCCAGCCCACTCGCAGTCCCTGCCTTGGCTGGGACAGAATTTCCTCTCTGTGTTCCTCCAGGGTCAGAGAGCTACCAGGGCCATCCCTGCCCGGTGGGCCACTACTGCCCTGCAGGGACTCACAGCCCAAGGCCCTGCCCAGCAGGGACCTTCAGGAGCAGCAGCGGGGCCAGGGCAGCTGAAGAGTGCCAGCTGTGCCCTGTGGACACCTTCAATGCCCTGCCCGGACAGGTGGGCTGCCTCACCTGCGGGAGCATCGCTTTCTCTCCACCAGGTGAGTGTCAGGTCTGCCTGCTCCTAATGCCCTGTCTGGGGCCTGCAGCTTTGAGGGCCCAAGGTGTAAGGTTTCAGGAAAGAGCCACCTATGGCTGAGTGGAGCTGTTCTAGGAGAGCTGCAGGTGAGGGCAGGAGCCCCTCTGTGACTCCGACACACTGGGTTGGGTGTGTGGATGGAGCAAGTGTGTATGCCAGGACTCCAGCAGGCAAAGGGGTGGGTGTGAGGGAACCAGCTCAGACCAGGCCCAGCCACTTGCTCAAGGTGGCTCGGTGGATGGGGCCAGCACCGCTCTGAGGCCGTCCAACAGGCTGCGATGCTGCATGGCTCTCCGGGGAACAGCCTTGTTCTGCTCACCCAAGTCAGTCCCTGGTCGTAGGGTCAAGGGCAGAGCTGCACGCAGCTCCCAGCTTTGAGCCAGCAGCCCTGCTGATGTCTCCACTTCTCCCCATTTTGAGGTGTGGTCTTCTCATGGTCTTTGTTGTGGCACCCATATGTATGCAGTCCACTGTACAAACAGAAGTAGCCAGATAATCTTACGATGGATAATCCAAAAGTTACACGCGTCATACATAGTTAGCCTCAATGGGGGCTCCAATTGAGGGCTGACCTCAGAGCTCTGCTGATGGTGTCGGCAAGCTTCCTCTCTTAAGGCAATGCGACTGCTTAGCACATGCCAGGCGTGTTCTAATGCTATATAATGTCAGCTTACGTGATCCTCATGACAACTCTATGAATCACGTATCCATTATGATCCCTGTGTTATGAGTATGTAACCTGAGGCACAGAGAGTTTAAATAACTTGCTCACATCAGAAGGTTAGTGGTGGCAGAACCAGGATTTGAACCCAGTCTGGCTGACTCCCAGTTTCCTGCTGTCAACCACCATACCATGACACCTTCAGATGCTGTGATTTGAGGTGTCCAGGGATTCTGCCATCCTTTCTTATCTTCCAGCTGAGGCATTCTATCTCTGAGGTGACCAGCCCCTGAATCTTGTAATCCCCCCATTTACCTGGAGACCAGGGGCTGAGTAAAGTGGGTCCCAGAGGTGGTTGTGTCTAAATTACATTTCACTGGTGGATTCGTAACAATCACGTACAGCTGTTTGTGTGCTTTTCAGCTATTGAGGGGTATATTTTTAACTGGGTTGGACATGTGATTGTAATGTTGTTAGCGAAATGACCCTTAGATAGCACTAAAACCTTTTCCAGGCTAATGTTATTGCAGCCATTCTCTGTGATGTGGAACTCTCTAGGCTGTGTTTGTCTGCCATAGCCAAATCCCACAGACAGTGGGGCTTGAGCAACAGAAACTTACCTCCTCAGAGTTCTGGAGGCTGCAAGTCCAAGGTCGAGGTGTCAGCAGGGTTGGTTTCTCCCAAGGCCTCTCTCCTTGGCTTGCAGCTGGTCACCTTCTCCCTGTGTTCCCACATGCTCTTTTCTCTGTGCCTGCATCTGGTGTCTCTGTGTGTCCAAATGTCCTCTTCTGATAAGGGCAACAGTCACATTGGAGTAGAGCCCCTCCCACATCTTCATTTTGACCTAGTAATCGCTTAAAAGGCCCTACCTCCAGTTACTGTCACATTTTACCTCCAGTTACTGTCACATTTTACCTCCAGTTACTGTCATAGTTACTGCTACTGGGGGATAGGGCTTCTGTGTGTGAATCTAAGGAAACACAATTCAGCCCATAACGGGAACCCTAATCGCCTCTGGGCAGAGCACCAGAACAAACAACATTCTTCTCAGGCTGTGTCCCAATTATGCTTCTTCACATCCACAGTAAGTCCCACTCCAGTTGATATACTCTTCTTTTTTATTTCCTGCAAACTGTTGATTTGTTGTATAGGGTATGAGTTAAGGTTCATAATATCTTTTTCCCAAATAGGTATTCAATTGGCATGGAACCTAACGTGAAATATTACCCAGGTTTGTCATTGATCAAACATTTCATAGACATGCAGGTGTGTTTGAGAATCTCATGTCTGTTCCACTGGTATTGCATTCTATTCCTGTACAGGAATCACCCTGTCCTAATCACTGTAGTCATATACGTCTTAAATCGAGTAGTCTGTCTTCCAACTGTGTTCTTTTCAGCAACAATGGCTATTCATGGTCCTTGCATTTCCATATAATCAGATTATTAGTATCTACAAAGGAACCTGCCAGGATTTCTATAGGGATTTCATAGAAACAATTGAACCATTGGCAGAGAAATGACATTACTACTATTTTGAGTCTTCTAGTACTTGAACATGGCTTATCCTCTCATTTATTTATCTCGCTTTTATTTTTCTAAGCAGATTTTTGTGGGGGATTTTTTTGTTTTTTTGGGTAGAGATGGTATGTATCTCATTAGATTTATTATTGGACTTTTTATGTTGTAAATGCTATTAGGTTTTTAAAATCTTTATCTTGTAATGTTTTGTTTGTCTGAAAGGTGTATTTTTTCAGCTTTATTCTTGAAGCATATTTTAGCTAGGTATAGAACTCTATCTTGAACTTTTTCTTTCAGCATTTCAAAAATATCTTTCCATTGCCTCTGGTTTTTCTTTTTCTGATATTAGTCTTATTTGCTCTTCATAGTTAAATGTCTTTCTGCTCTTGTGCTTTTAAGGGATTCTCATTGTCTTTGGTTTTTAGGACTGTAACTGAAGTTTTCTTCCTGTAGTTTTTCTTTGGATTTATCCTATTTGGAGTTCTTTATCACTTCTCGAATCTGGTTTAATGGATTTCACCAATTTTATAAAATTCTCAGCCATTCTGTTTTGAAATATTTATTCTTTCCTTTTTGATATCCAATTACTCATGCTATCACTTTTTACTATGTCTCTTGCACTATTTTCTGCATTTTTATATTTAATTTTCTCTATGCTTCAATCTAGATAGTTTTTTGGACCTATATTCCAGTGTATTAATTTTATCTTCAGTTCCATATAATCTCCTATTAAATGCATTATTGATATTTTAATTTTTGCTATTGAATCTTCTATTTCATTATAGTTCTCTATTCCTTGCTGACCTTTTCCACTTTGTCATTTATCAAACATAGTAATGGCAGTTTAAAGTACATGTCCTGTTTGGCAACTTTAATATTTGGATCCCTTGAGAGTGTGTAACTATTGTCTGGGTTTCTTCACATTAGTATTTCTTAATGATTTTTGTTGTTTTGTATGTCTGGTTATTATTATTATTTTTTTTTTTTTGAGATGCAGTCTCGCTCTGTCACCCAGGCCGGAGTGCAGTGGCGCGACCTCGGCTCACTGCAAGCTCTGCCTCCCAGGTTCACGCCATTCTCCTGCCTCAGCCTCCCAAGTAGCTGGGACTACAGGCGCTCACCACCACGCCCGGCTAATTTTTTGCATTTTTAGTAGAGACGGGGTTTCACCGATGTCTGGTTATTTTTTATTGAATGCTAGATATTCTGTTGACAACTGTAGAGAAAATTTCCAATTCTGGATGGTGTTACTTTCCTCCAGGGAAGAATTTTTTTTTATTCTAGGAGGCAATTAGAGTAGGAACAAATGACTTCAATTCATCAGGGATTTAGCAAATGTAGTTCTGGCTCCATGTCTTGAGAGAGTCAGTTTCTTTGCAGTCAGGTCTTAGGGTGTAACCCATCAGTGGTTCCAGTTGAAAGCCTGTGATATTAACTAGAGACTCTCATTCTTGGTGGATTCAATGTTTGTTCCCTTATCCTTATGAGACCTCCTGAAGCCGTGCTCATCTTCTCAGCTGTCTCACTCAGTTCAGCTATAATAAAGTATCATAAACTGGAAGGCTTATAAACAACAAAAATTTACTTTTCACGGTTCTGGAGGCTGGAAGTCTAAGATCAGGATGCCAGCATGCTTGGGTTCTGGTGAGGGCCTGCTTCTAGGTTGCAGACTACTGACTTCTTGCTGTGTCCTCACATGCCAGAGAGCCGGGAGCAAGAGAGCTCTCCAGGCCCCTTTTATAAGAGCACTAATCCCACTCCTGAGGGCTCCACCCCTATGACCTAATCACCTCCCAAAGGCTTCGCCTAACATGATCACCTTGGGGTTGAGGATTTCAACATAAGAATTTGAGGGAAGAGAAACATCCAGCCCATAGCACCAGCTTCTCAACTGCACCTTTGAAGTGGCAAATGCCTTTAGGGAAAATGCAACACCAGATCGGAGTGTGGGGCACATCCCTCTGGATTTTCCTTCTCTCCAGATGTTTTTCTTAAGTCTTTACGTCCTCCATTTTTCAAACAGATACTCTCTACATATTTTTCCACCTTTCTAGTTATACATCATAGGAGGATTGGTCTGAAATAAGCTATCCTGCCATTGTCAAAGGTAGAAATTTATTTATTTTTATCTTGTAAGCATATGTAGTTTTGTAAACTGCCTCTTTCTCTTTGAGAATGAGGTACAGAGCTTTTTACTTAATTTGTTTTTAAGGTTATCTCACAGACACTAACCTCCCACTATTGTCGGTTCCACAAAGGCACTGTGGAAGATACTAAGATAGGTATAATAGGAAGAAGGAAAATATTCACACCCGTGGTGGCAGAAGTGTTGAGTGCTGCAAGAAGGCAGCCCAAAAAGTCTGAATGGTTTAAAACAGGAAGAAATTGCTTCTTCATGACTGGATCAGGAGAACTTATGGAAGAGGTATATATTTAAACTCATCAACATAAAATAATCAAAAGGGTCAGAATCTAGTTTAAGGAGAGTTTATTCAAGAGCAACATTTAAGGTTAGCTGCTTGGGAAGCCCAGATTCCAAAGAATGGAAGTCAGAGTTCTGCAGTGTAGAAGTTTGGAATTCTTTATATAAAGTTTGGGAAAACTAAACTTCCCTAAACATCTTCCCTTCAACATCTTTCTATTCAAGGCTTGACGTGTAGTTACAGTGATCTAATTAGTCAAGGTGGTGTCTTTCATTCAGGAAGGGTATATTTAACGTTCTACACTGAAGATACAATAGTCATGGGGTCTTGGGTGCCGTCTAGTCTGAGTTAGGTACGGGACAATAAAGGAGGAGTTAATCTATAACAGAGATCAGTGATTGGAAGCAGGGAAGTTCTGGTCTCTGGTCTCTCCTAGTAATTTACAGAACAAGAACAATGAGGAAGTGAGTTCATCTATAATACAAGAAACTGAACTGCAAACACTCTATGTGATTCTATCTCTGGGGCTTAACTTCCCCTTTGGCATAATAAATTTAGAGGACCCTGAAATTTTATTTTCTTTTACAAGCTGGATCTTGAGGATGAGAGAAACTTTGGTGCATTGAGATGGTGAGGGGAAATATTTTTTAAATGATACTTGTAATACAGATCTGTGGTTAATTCTGCAGCCATGAATGTCAGGCCAAGTTCAGACTTTTGTTTGAAGTGTTCTTTAACAATAGAACACTTTTTCAAAAGAATTCTCCCTTCGAGAATTAACATAAAGCGTGTGAGGCAGGATGGCTCAGATTAAACAAATGGTGGGGTCTTGTAACTGCTCCCATTTGGTTTCTCCTTCACCCAACACATCCCTGCAGCACCTCTGTGGAACCACAGGCCTCCAGAAACCCGATTTGAAACCAATGCCCTGGACAATGAGAAGACATGGCAGGTGGCCTGATCACAGAGGTGCATCAGTCTTGCAGGGAGCCTGCAAAAGACAGGGCCTGACCATCCAGAACCAGACTAGGGGAGACAACTCCATGTGTCCCTGTTATGTTACCTCCCTTCCTTCTGTATGGTGGAAATAGTTCTCTCTCTTGTTCGTTAGCAGAACAATGCCAGCTTTCCATCACCTCTGTTAATAAGCCCTGCTGAGGGCTCACTGGACACTGTGCCATGTACACGTGCAATGTGCATATGCGTGGGAATCTGCAACACACTGACAGGGCTGAATTTTAATTGTGTGTCGCCAAGTCTCCCCGAGCAGATTCCAACCTCAGCGGTGGGAAACAGGCCAGAATTGCAGGAACCCCAGTTGGCCACCAGGTCCCAATCACCACGTCAGCCCCAATGCCTCTCCCAGGAGAACAGATCCCCCTGGACCCTTTTTGTCTCCCAACTAAACCTTGTATTTCCCACTGCCCACCTTCCTGTCCTCCCAGCTTTGCCTGTCAAATCCATTCCACCCTTCAGGCCTTGGTCTCTGCAGACCTAACTTCTCCCACATCGGGAGGCAGCAGCCTGTGCAGTGCTGCAGGACTGTCCCACACAGCTTTGTGGGGTCATGGATGGAAAAGAGGCCTCACTTTCGGTGTCCATTGAATCCATAGTTCTCAGCCCAGCACCTAAGGGGCTTTAAAAAGGCAGATGTCCTGACCTCATCTCCTATTTTTATTTAATAGGCCTAAAGGGGACCTGAACACCAGTGTTTCTTTTTTTTTTTTTTTATACTTTAAGTTCTAGGGTACATGTGCACAATGTGCAGGTTTGTTACATATATATATACATGTGCCATGTTGGTGTGCTGTACCCATTAACTCGTCATTAACTCATCATTTACATTAGGTATATCTCCTGATGCTATCCTTCCCCCTACCCCCTCCCCACAATAGGAGCCAGTGTGTGATGTTCCCCCTTCCTGTGTCCAAGTGATCTCATTGTTCAATTCCCACCTATGAGTGAGAACATGTGGTATTTGGTTTCCTGTTCTTGCGATAGTTTGCTGAGAATGATGGTTTCCAGCTGCATCCATGTCCCTACAAAGGACACAAACTCATCCTTTTTTATGGCTGCATAGTATTCCATGGTGTATATGTGCCACATTTTCTTAATCCAGTCTGTCACTGGTGGACATTTGGGTTGATTCCAAGTCTTTGCTATTGTGAATAGTGCCGCAATAAGCATACGTGTGCATGTGTCTTTATAGCAGCATGACTTACAATCCTTTGGGTATATCCCCAGTAATGGGATGGCTGGGTCAAATGGTATTTCTAGTTCTAGATCCTTGAGGAATCGACACACTGTTTTCCACAATGGTTGAACTAGTTTACAATCCCACCAACAGTGTAAAAGTGTTCCTATTTCTCCACATCCTCTCCAGCACCTGTTGTTTCCTGGTTTTTTAATGATTGTCATTTTAACTGGTGTGAGATGGTATCTCATTGTGGTTTTGATTTGCATTTCTCTGATGGCCAGTGATGAGCATTTTTTCATGTGTCTGTTGGCTGTATGAATGTTTTCTTTTGAGAAGTGTCTATTCATCAGTGTTTCTTAAAAGCTTCTCATGAAAAGTCAGGGTTGAGAATGACTGAGAAGATCTCATTCAATCCCTATAAAGGCACCCAGGGTCAGAACTGTGGTAAAGGTCGGTGTCTGATCTCCCTACTGAGACCATACATTCCCTGAGGACAGGGACAGAGATGGCCACCAGCCAGGCTCACTCCTGGGTACCTGTGAGGCCAAGGGACTTCTCTATTCCCAGGTGCCTCCACCTGCACATGTCGGGGCCTGAACAGGGTCTTCCAGAAGTCGGATGGTTCCTGCATCTGCCAAGCAGGACACGTGTCCTTCAACAACAAGGGTCTGGAAAGTGAAGACGAGAGCAGTGGCCATGAAGACTGCCAGCCCCAGGTGAGTCCCTGCAGCTCCTAGACCAGCAGGCACAAGGGTAGGGGAAGGGGAAGGTCAGGGGGTGCTGATGGGCTGCGCCCAGGTACTTTGACTTGGGTATTTGTTTCCTGTTTGGTCCTCTGAGCCAGGTGCATTACTCTTTTGCAAGTGAGAAGGAGTTAATTCCTTAACATCTAACCACGATGCTGGCATCACAAAGCATCTTCGAGAGTAATTCTAAGATGTGCTCCCACCACTCCACGTGCAGAGCTTGCTACACTCTGAGGAGTCATTTGGGGCCACCCATGGGGACTCTGAGGCTGCAGGTGGGCTTGCTCCTCGTGGGCAGAGTCTCCCCTGGTTGTGGGTGACCTTGCCTTGTGCCCGTGCTTGGGGCAGCTGGCAGGAGGGGCCACGTTCCATGTGGCTGGGAGACCAGCAGAGGAGCACAGAGTCCCGCCCACCCCAGGCATACAGCCCCACAGCAGCATCCACCAGAGCCCCTTCCTTTCATGTCTGGAGGCTCCGGAGTGGATTACTTTTGAAAAGGCAGTGACTTCTTTAGAGGGAGCCACTTTATCCCATCAGCCACTTGGTGCTGAAAGCCCTGTGCTGGCCCACAGCTCAGTCAGCCCCTCCTGGACAGAGGACAGCCCCCTATCCCCCTTATCCCTCCTACCCACCGACTGCAGGCCCCACTTTAGACAGCTCGTGCCTGTTCAGAAGTTTCCCCTTTGAACCCAAGTCTCCAGTTACGGGTCAGTCCCAATCCCACATTTCAACCACAGAGTGAAGACCCCCAGGCCAGCCTGGCCCTCCCAGTCATGTCGGGAGCCTCAGGGACTCTCTGCCCACCCTGCTCATCTGCACCCTGATTAGGCAGCTCTACCTGACGCTGGGGACCCAGCCTCTGGGAAGGGACAAAACTAAGGGGACGTGTCCTGCCGCTTCATCTCTGCCACATGGAGGCCGTCGCCAGCCTCTGACTTTGGCCCCTCCACTTCATCCTGCCCTGGCTGGCCTCCAGCAGCCTCAGGGGCCTTAACTCACCTGGCGCTCACTTTCCAGCAGCCTCTCCTGTCTGACCCTGCTCCTGCATGCACAAATGGCTCTGCATCCTGCTGCCTTCCAGCCTAGCAGTTCTCAAAGCGGGGCCTTTGCACCAGCAGCATCAGCATCGCCTGGAAATATGTTGGAAATGCGCATGCTCAAGCCCTATGCCAGGCCCACTGAGTCAGAAATGCCAGGGGTGGGACCCAGCTGTCTGCACTTCCGCAAGCTCTTCAGGCACCTTTGAAACCCACTCAACCTAGCCCCCTACCAAGGCAACTTCAGCTGAGAGCCCCTTAGCTTGGGTGAAGGGCCGGCCCCATGGGTCAGCCTGGGAGTCTGTCCCTCATGCTGACATCCCTGCCTGAGGCCAAAGCCAGGGCCCCCAACAGGCCCTAGGACACAGCTCCCTCCTCCCAGTAGCCAAGAACACCAAGTCCCTGGCATCTGTCTCATCCTCTAGCTTCCCTCCCTCCCTCAGGGCTGAGTTGCTGGGGCAGCTCCTAACCACTCCTTCCCCTCCAGAGATCAGGCTATCCTCGGAGCAGCACCAGCACCCCCTCCTCCTGGCTTCCAGCCCCAAACCTCCCATAGCTCCTCTGAGCCTGACACACGCCAAGCCCTGTGAGCCTGACACACACCAACTGGCCCACCTCCTCACCCCTGCGGGTCAAACCTGCCCCCTTCACACCTGAAGAGGTTGAGATGCTGACCAGTAATGCGATCATGGACAGAGCGCAGGAGCCACGGCAGGGCTCGCCACCGAGGTCAGATAGATCATCAGTCAGAGGCGTGGTTACTTCATCTCTGATTGGAATAGGCAGACTCCCTCATCCTCGAGAGACCAGGACTTCTCCCAGGCAGAGGGCAGCCCAGGCCTGAGGCCTCCCAGCCCACCCCAAAGTGGGTGTGACCAGCCCTGGGGTGCAGAAGAAAATATGCAAACTACCCATATTCATGTTTTCTTCTCATTCATTTTTCATTTATATTTTAGTCTATCTTTTATGTGTAGTAAAATATATGCTATAAATTTTTTACAATAATTTTTTACTCTTGATGGAGCATGATCAGGTTTGGCTACCACTGGCCTAAATACTCAGGCTGTTTCGATGGGGGTGTAGCATCCCTGACTCAACCCCCCAGGGAGAGGCTGCAGTTCCCCTGTCCTCCCCTATCCTGGATCCACGCTCTCAGGAGAGAGTCATGGAAATGGCATCACTTGATGCTGTGTCCTCTTGTAGACCGTCTGCACCGGCCCTGATGAGCAGCCTGTTCTCTTCAAACACTGGTCATTCTGACCTCTAAACTGCAGTGTCCTCCCTGCACCTACTTCATAGCCAGTCTCACCACCACCTCCTCCAGGAAGCCATCCCTGACTAGTCCTGAGCTAGAGCCCCAGTCATCTCTCCAAGGCAGCCCATTGTCCTCTGTTACTTTTGTGGGTTCCCTTGACCCTCAAGCCTAACCCTAGACTTAGCATAATGAGTAAATGACCTCCTGAGAAAAGTCTCATTCCCCTGAGGCCCTGCCTTGTGTCTCTGGAATGTTTTGTAATGCTGACAGTGCCACACACCTGGGCCTGCAGAGGTGCCAGGGCCAACACTGTCCTGCAACCCCTCCGCAGGTCGCCGAGCGCTGCGTGCCTGGAGATGTGCGCCTGGCCGCCACCCGGGAGTGTGTGTCCCCGCAGCAGCATGACTGCGCCTCCTTCTGCCACCCGGTGGGCGGGGAGCTCAGCGCTGAACTGGGCATGTAAGTGAGGAAAGAGTATGTAGCGTCTCCTGGCAGGCCCTCACTGTCCCCACAGGACCCGTCCTGAAGGGTGTCAGTGGACCCAGCCCTGATGGGAGCTTGAGCCAAGCGCAAGCTCCTTCCAGAAGCTTCCCTGGGTCAGCATCCCCAGGAGGCCCCGCCAACACCTGCCAGGGCAGAGCCACCCAAGGCTGAAGAGATGCTGGCCCCATGGAACAGTGGGGTCTAGGCCCCTGAGCCAAGTGCAGGAGCTAAGTCCCACCACATGCTAAGCCCAGAGGGGGCCCCCAGTTCTGTCCTTAGCCCCAATCCTGCTGCTGACTTGTGGACTGAGCAGGGAGCAGTTGCCTTTGGATCAACAGGACTGTTCCAGGCTGAGCAGCTTTCTCCCCACACCTGCCTCAGCAGGACACCAAAGCTGCAGTGTGCAACCCAGACCTCCATTAGAAGTGCAATGGCTGTTGAGGAAGCAGGCAGCCCGCCTTCCTTGGGGAAAGGCTGACAACCCACCCATCCCTCCTGAGGGACCTGCCTTGGCTGCAAGGATTAGGGGCCGGGGCATCCTCTCCGCACCCACCAGAACAGCCCCTCGCCCCTCCTTTCCTGCAGCTGCCAGTGCCGCGAGTATATCTCAGCGGAGGAGCTCTGTGACGCCCAGTGTCTGGCGCAGGCCCCCCAGCTCTCCTTGGCCTGGGGCCCCAGCAGGGAGCTGATTCTCAGAGTGAAGAGTGAGGCTGGGGACAGCGTCCAGATGGTGAGCCTGGCTCAGGGAGGCTGGGTGGGAGGCCACCCCTCCACTCTGGGGTGGGGATCGGGAGACATGGAGCCACCCAGGCACCACGTCAAGGAAACCAGGTGGCAGAGGGAAAAGGCCACATGGTGACTGGTCTTCCCCACCCAGCCCTGCCATCTGCATGGCTTTCCAATCTGCAAGCTGAAGGCAAGGGCAGGAAGGAGGTAGCAGGTGGTATTTTGTACATTAATGTCAATCATTCTGTTTAAAGGCCAAATAAGACCCAAGAAAGCATCAGCTTCACTTTACAGATGTGTGAAGTGAGGCCTGGATACAAGGCATCATCTGCCATGCCCAGTAAATGGTGTGTGCTCTGCTGGAGCCAGCCTGGGTTCCTTGTTCTCAACAGGAACTCTGACCACAGGGCAGGGCCACGTGTTGGCCTTCGAGGTGGTGGCTACCGCCATCTTCAGGGCCTTGATGCCTCCTTGGGGTAGAGGGTTCAGGGGGCCAGGGCCTGGGCCAGGCCAGGCCAGTACATGCAGAAGGCGGGTCAGGCTGGCCCTGCATGGATTGCATCTGCCATGAGGTTCTGGGTGGTGCACTGTCTGCTGCCACTGGAGGGCCACGGAGGATCGTCTGGCTTGGGACTGGGCAGCAGATTGGGGGTGATAGGGAGATGTCTCCAAGTCGGTCTCTAAGTAGGATGTTTGTAGGTAGAGGGAAAAGGGCACGCAGTGACCCAGTAGAGGGTTCGGATTGAGTTCCGGTGCGTTCTGAAGATAAGGAGGGGAACAGGGCCCAGGAGGCCACACTGGAGAGGCTGCGGGTGGCTGTCACTGCATCCCAAGGAACACCAGGGCCCAACCTGGGTCTTTGTCTGTCCATCTCTGCCACCCTTCCTCCCGGGCCTGGGATCTCATGCTGCATTTTCTCAGGAAGTATCAAGCACTCTGGGCCCAGACCAGCTCTTCCAAGGGAGCGCCAGGGTCCATCTGGTCCAGTTTGGCCCCCACGGCATCTTCGGCTTCATCATCCTCAGAGCAGATGTGCTCAGCTCCTTTCTTCTCGGTAAGTGGAGGAGAGGGCACCAAACCCAGGCCTTCCTGGAGAGCGTGGCGGATGTGGGGCATGGCTGCATTCTCCCAGCAAAGGCAAAGCATGGAGGCTGCAGGGCCCACCTACAGTCCCTCAGAAACCTCTCAGCTGTGTCCTAGGTGCTCCAGAGGGGAGAATCTGGCAGACGACACAGATGGTTACAAAGGAGAGACCTTTGCATGGAGAGGGCCCAGTAGGGAAGGGACGCGGGTGGGGCTGATGGGTGAGCACGGGCCTTCCCCCAAGCCCAGGTCTTCAACAGGCCTTTCCCCAACTCTCCCAGGACCACCTGAAGCCAGCCCCCAGCTGCAAAGGCATTATCGGACCTCAGGCCCAAAGCAGCCCGGCCCCCAGGTCCCTGGCATCAATCCTCGTGTTCCAAACCCCGTGGTCTGCCTGGGGCTAGGGGACGTGATCCTCTTCCAGCTTCATATTCTTCACCACAGTGAGTGCCGCCCACTGAGCTCAACCGGCCTCCCTCCGGGTTGGGCCCTCTGATCCCTCCCCTGGCCTTCTGGGTGGCCTTGCCTAAGAACAGGCCTTGTCAGTGCAGGAATCCCAGACCTGCGCTGTCCCCAGTTATTCACTTCACCGTGGGCTGCATTTCCACGTGTGTAGAATCAGGGAGTTGGGACAGGTGTTCCTGCTCTGACATTCTGCGGCAGTGGCACCTCTTTACTTCAGGGCGGTGGGGACTCACCCAGGCCAAGGATACCACTGCCTGGGGCCCCAGGCCTCCCAGAGCTTCCCAAAGCCCGGCGACCCTTGCGGGGGCAAGCACCAGCCGTGCCATACAGTCATCCTGCAGGGCTGGACCCCAAAACACCACAGACCGCTCTGCTTTGGGGTGCCTCAGTTGATAAGGAACGTCTTCCTCATGATGAGCTGAAGCCTGTGTTCTCGCTGTGGCCCCACCCCTGGGAACCTGCAGAGCAGGCCTGATCCCTTCTCTCTGAGAGAACGGGGCACTCACGTCTCTCCCAGCTGTGACTGCATCCTCTCCACACATGGCATCCTCGTTCCATCCACTGAACGCTGGTCCTGGAGCCCTCAGCAACCCCAGCTCCCTCCCATTCTCCTCGACCAACACTGGCAACCTGCAGCAAAGAGGGAAATGAACCCCGGGAAATGCGCTCTTCAGGGTGCCTGTGCGCTCCGTAACCCGCTGGGACCCGGGCAGCCCCTTCCCCCTCTAAGCTTTGGCATTGGCATCTGTGAAGTGAACCCAGTCACTTCCCCTTTCTCCACATGTGCAGCCCCGTGTTGGTCAGGAGCTGGGGGCTCAGGAAGAAGGATTGACAGCCGTGCTCAGCTAAAGGCTCCTTGTGTGGAGGAACTGCCAGGCCGGGCCCCCCGGGTTTCAGTCAGAGGCACTGCCACCCCCTTCACTCAGCCACTCCACAGCACACATTTTAGTGCCTGCTGCATGCCCGCATCATGTTGCCTGCTGCGGGTGCAGAGAGGAGCTGCCCCGCTTGGGAGAGGGCCAGGGCATCGACCGTGCTCACCACGAAAGGCGTGGCACCTGGGGGCTCTGCTGAGAGCATGCTCTCTGTGTGCCAGTGGCCTCTGTAGGCAGAGGGAGGAGGGCTTGCCCTGGCACCCAGATCATTAAATGCACCATCACAGGTGTGACAGGGTGAATCGTGGCATCTCATGGGAAGCATACCTCAGTTCCCCTCAGGGAATTGGGATGTATCCATCTTCTGAGGATGGATACTGGGTCTGTCCCTGGACCTGGGTTGCTCAGGACGGCGGCTGGGACGGGCTCTGGAACCCAGCCCAGCCCTGCATTCATCCCCCAGACCGCTCGGCCAGCCACTACCCTGTGTACCAGAAGCAGCATCTGTTCAACAGCAACCCCCACTGGGACTCCGGGGCCTTCCGCAGACTCAGCCACCTGGTGCGAGAGACGCACCTCAACTTCTCAAGGTAACACAGCTGAGCTCCCTGGAGTTTGGGAGGTGGGAGGGGAAGGGGTGAGGTTCCTCCGTGTGGCTCACAGCCTCTCCCTGGACTGGCCAATGGGAGAACACAGGAGACTGCAGACCATGCAGGCGGCCAGGCCAGAGCCCAGGGGCAGGAGAGGCCTCCTGTTCACGGGGCAGAGGGGAGCTTGGCAGGTGGGACCTCCTGGCGCCCAGCAGGGGTTATAGCAGCTTCCCTGGACCACATTGTTCCGTATGCAGGGAGACATTTAGACCTGGCTTGCTGTGAGCGGCCCGTTCCAGGTGAACCTTCACATTCTGACTCCTGATCTCTGCTCCTCAGGTTTGCCCACCAGTTCCTAGATCCAGGCACATACACGTTTCAAGACAATGGGCAGCCAGAGAGTCTGGCCGTGGTGCTGGTGAAGGAGGAGGGGGTGGCCTGTGGTCCTGGCCTGTCCCCTGTGCAGCCCTCATCACCATATCAGCTGGGCAGGCAAGGCGTCCTCAGGCACAGGCTGCCAAACCTGGGCCCAGACTGGGCAGTGATCACAGGTACTGATTGACAGGACATAGCAGCCAGGACTGGAGCATACAGGGAGGAGTGCCGTGCCACAGGGCCCTGAGTGTGTGTCAGCCTTGTCTGAGGCCTTGGGCGCCTACTATGTGTCAGCCCTCTCTGAGGCTCTGGGTGTAGCCTCCAAACTCCAGATATGCCCACAGTGACAGTGGCATGGTGCAGCTTGTCCTTGACCTAGGACTTCATTTGCAAGCAAAATTTTTTCCCATTTGGGGCCTCCTTTCTTGCCTCTGCTTCCCCACTTCTCATACTCCATTGGTCCTGAAAGTTGCCCCAGTGGACAGCGTCCTTGAGTGGAGTCAGGATCACACAGACACCCTAGACGAGCCCCCAATGTGGGTTTCCCATCTTCCTTCCTTCTTTTCTCCAGAGGTCAGCAACCTGTACTGAGCTCTTTAGGCTGGGGCCTGCCCAATGGGCGAGAGGACACAGCCCTCTGACAGCTAAGACTCAGAGCCCTGGGTTCAGGGCAGCAACTCTTTCTCTGTTACACACACACACACACACACACTTACATGCATGCACGCACACATACACTCAGAGCACAGGCCTCATGCGGGACTGTCCCAGGAGGGTCCTCACAGGGAAGGGCACAGGGTAGTGGGGAGGGCCTCCCAGCGGGAGACTAATGGCATAAAGCCCAGAGGCAGGAAGGGAGCTGTGACAAGTTCAATTGCAAGGGCAGCAGGGCGGAGGCCAGGGCCACTGAGGTAAATGCAAAACAGCAGTTCTCACGATCCCAGGCAGCCTGGAGGGGCTCTGAGTGGCCACCATGTAGTCCCATCCCCCTCTCCCGCCCACCTCCCAGGGGTGCTGCTGGCTGCTGGCTTGGCGACTGTGCTGTTGACGGGCCTGGGCCTCCTGCTGAGTCCTTCCCTGCCCCATGCCTGCCCCATGCAGGCTTGGAAGCCTCAGTGGAGAAGCCTGGGACAGCCTCAGGTGCCTGCTGAGTATGTGATCCTTAGGGACAGGTGAGTCCCCCCTTCCCCCCACACACCAGGCCCAGCCCTGGCCCAGCCCGGGGACTGCTGTGGCGGGTCTGGCCACTCCCCAGGAGCCTGGGCACTGGCCAAGCTCCCCCTGACCCTGTGGACTTGGGACAGATGCTCTTTAGAGTTAACCTGTGATGTGGGCTCCACGTGGGGTTCAGCAGTGCCGCTTGTCTCTAGGCACTGAGGCTGGCTCTTCCTTTTAGCCTCCCGTTCTATGAAGACCTTGGCCCTCGGGGATCTGGGGAAGGAGCTGACTCTGAGAAGGCCATGAGCCGGGGTACAGGTACCATGCTGGTGTGCAGTCAACCCCTCTTCAGCAATACTTGTTATTTTCCTTTTACTAGATAGTAAGTATGCTACTAGGTGCATATATATACAATGATATCTTTTTGTAGTTTTGATTTGCATTCTTCCCTAATGATGAGTCATATTGAGCATCTTTTTATGTGCTTATTGGCCCTTTGTATATCTTCTTTTGAGAAATGTCTATTGGAGTTCTTTGTCCAGTTTTGAATTAAGTTGTTTGGTTTTTGTGGTTGTTGTTGTTGAGTTTTAAGAGTTCTCTACGTACCACATACATGATTTGACAATATTTTCTGTGATTCTGTGGGTTGCCTTTTTACTCTGTTTATAGCGGTTTTTGATGCACGAAATGTTTTTTAAGTCATGAAATTCAGTTTGCAAATTTTTTCTTTTATTGCCTGTGTCTTTGGTATTGAATTCAAAAATTAGTTGCCAAATTCAATATTGTGATGTTTTTGTTCAGTGTTTTCTTCTAAGAATGTTATTGTTTTAGGTCATACATTTAGGTCTTTGATCCATGTTAGCTAATCTTTGTGTATAGTGTTAGGAAGGAGTCCAACTTCATTCTTTTGTATGTGGATATTTAGTTCCCTCAACACGATTTATTGAAAAGACTGTCCTTTTCCCTCCTGAAGGGTCTTGGGTTCCTTGTCAAAGGTGATTTGACTGTATCTGGAAGGGGTTATTTCTGGCCTCGCAATCCTTTTACTAGTTACAGGTCTATTTAGATTTTCTATGTCTTCATGATTTAGTCATGGTGGGTTTTGTGTTTCCAGGAACTTGTCCATTTCGTCTAGGTTGTCTTAATTTGTTGGCATACAGTTGTTCACAGTACTCTTATCATCCTTTTTTGTTTTTGTAGACTTGTCCTCATTTTCATTTCTGATTTTAGTAATTTGAGTCTCCTTTTTTTCTTAGTTCATCTAGCTAAAGATATGTCAATTTTGTTCATCTCTCCCAAGAAACAACTTTTGATTCTATTTTTTTCTATTCTTTTTGTGTTTATCTCTGCTCTCATCTTTGTTATTTTCTTCCTTCTGCTAGATTTAAGTTTGTTCCTCTTTTTCTAGTTGCTTAAGTTGTAAAGTTAGGTTGTTCATAGAGATATTTTTTGTTTTACGATACAAATATTTATAGGTACACATTATACCCCTTGGTGCTCCTTGGGTTTTGGTAGGTGGTGCTTTTTTATGTTCATTCATCTCTAATTATTTTCTAATGTCCCCTGTGATTGCTTCTTTGATCCGTTGGTTGTTTTAAAATGTACTGTTTAATTTCCAAAAGTTTTTGGCTTTTAAAGTTTTTCTTCAATTACTAATTTCTAGCTTCATCCCACTGTCGTTAAAGAAGATACTTTTTTATGATACCCATCTTTTAAAATCTATCGAGACTTAATTTTGTGGCCTAACATATACTCTATCCTGGAAAACATCCCATAAGCACTGTAGAAAAATATGCATGCTGTTTTTGTTGGGTAACGTTTTCTGTATATCTGTTAGATCTAGTTGGTTTATTGTGTGTTTAAGTCCCCTATTTCCTTAGTTATATTCTGTCTGGTTGTTCTATTATTAAGAAGTGGGTATATATACACCATGGAATACCATGCAGCCATAAAAAATAATGAGTTAACGTCCTTTGCAGGGACATGGATGAAGCTGGAAGCCATCATTCTCAGCAAACTAACACAAGAACAGAAAACCAAACACCGCATGTTTTCACTCAAAAGTGGGAGTTGAACAATGAGAACACATGGACACAGGGAGAGGAACATCACACACCAGGGCCTGTTAGGGGGTGGGGAGCAAGGAAAGGAAGAGCATTAGGACAAATACCTAATGCCTGTGAGGCGTAAAACCTAGACGATGAGTTGATAGGTGAAGCAAACCACCATAGCACATGCATACCTGTGTAACAAGCCTACACATTCTGGACATGTATCCCAGAAATTAAAGTAAAAATAAATAAATAAATAAATAAATAAATACATACATACATACATAGATAGATAGATATTGCAGTCTCCAACCATTATTGTAGAACTATTTCTCCCTTCAATTCTGACAGTTTTTACTTTGCATATTTTAGTGGTCTGTCATTCAGTGTGTCATGCATATCATTGCTATATCTTCTTGCTGCATTGAAGCTTTCATTAGTATTAATACATAGTGTACTTCTTTGTCTCTTGTAAACTTTTTTTGTTTAAAGTTTATTTTGTGTGATACTAATATAACTATCCCTGCTCTCTTTTGGTTACTTTTTTCATGGAATATCTTTGTCTGTTCACTTTCAGTCTAGTTGTGTCTTTGAATGTAAAATGAGACTTTGTAGACAGCAAATCTACAAAGTTGATCATGTGTTTTTATGATCATGTGTTGGATCATGTGTTTTTGTCCATTCTGCCAATCTCTGTTTTTTTATTGGAGACTTCAGTGTATTTACATTTAAGGTAGTTATGATAAGGAGGGACTTACTTTTGTCATTTTGCTATGTGTGAGAACGGGTGGACAGTGAGGGGAGCTCAGGTGGAGGGGAAATCAGGGGAAGGCAGTCAAACAAAGCCCAGGAGAACCCAGCAAACAGCCTCCCCAGCAAGGATGAAGATAGGGAGACTCACTTTCAGCAAAGTGTGAGGCAGTGCTGCCGCCCAGCTCTGGTGTCACACCCATCCTGCCACCTCCTACACCTGGAGACCTCCTTCCTCCTCTGCCTCCATCAAGCCTCCTCCCACCTTCACCCCGCAGTGCTGACTCCCTCCCCAGAGCTGGCCCCTCCTGCAGGTGGGCCTCCCCCCTCCTCCACCTGCCCATTCTGCCTTCAAAGCCCTGAAGGAAACAGGAAAGCTGCTGAGCCCACCACTTGGCCCAAGGTCTCCTCATCCTGAAGTCTCACTCCAAGGCCTCTTCCTGCAGGAAAGCCGCTCCTGTCCCAGACCCTGGAGGACTTCAGCATCCGCACACTGTACGATAAGCTCGAGGACCAGAACCTTCATGTTGCGTCCCAGCTGAGCAAGCACAGGAATGATGCCCTGGCCTTCTACAGGGCCACTGCGCAGCAGCTCCAGGGACTCCAGGTCAGCCCCCATCCCCAGGCTGCCACCCGGGGAGCAGCCACCCACCCCTTCTGGATACTGCTGAGCCAAGAAGGATGCCCTCAGCTAAGAGGGTGACCCAGCCCTGGATTTTCCAGGACTTTCTGCAGGGCCTCAGCAGGACTGAGCAGCAAGCTCTAGGCAGGGGTGGAGACCCTGAAACAGATCCCAAAGCCACTGCCAGAGAAGACACTGGGCAGAGCCAGGAACCATGGGACAGCCACACTGCAGCTTCTCCAAGGCAGTGCCAGCAGCCTCCTCCAGGTGAGGGCAGGGGCCTGGGTGGGCAGGATGGCAGGTGAAAACTCCTAGCATGAACTAGGAAGTGATTTGCACACCTGGGGAGTGAATTGCCCAGTGATCAAGATAATAGGGGGCACAGCAACATCATATTGCCATCATTGAGAGTGGGTGGAGACGCTCCCGCTGGGAGACGATCACATACGGCCGTCTGGAGGAGGTTGGAAGGGAGCTGGCCTCACCCCTCCTGCAGAGAATAGGGGATTCTGGGACTCCCTACTGTGTCCCTCCACAGCCCCTGAGGAGCTGGTTTATACACACAGGACAGACATTGCCTCATTGAACCCATTTAGTTGTCACAGGAAACCTGTGACTGAAATTATCACCATCTCCATTTCATAGTTGAGGAACTGAAGCTTATAGAAGCTGACAGAACCAACCACAATCCTGTCAGAAGCCCAGTCTCAGCTACACCCCCTCCTCTCCAGCCGGAAGGGAATAAAGGGGCTTACGGACCAAGGTCTGCGGCTGCTCTGCCCAGTCACTGAGGCTCCGGTTCCAAGAGCCGCAGGCCTGCCACGGAGCTCCTGGCCCTTCCGGGGAGACAGCTGGGTAGGCCAGGCCAGGGTCCCACCCCACTTGTCCTTCATGAAGGTCGTGCTCCAGAAAGGGGTGGGTCCTTCGAAAATGTGTCACTTTTTTGTGACCGTATCCTTGGATAAGGGGCCCTCCAAGGCCCTGTGGGCCCAGTTGGTGGGGAGTCGAGGAGCAGGGCAGACAGATGCCGGAAACCCTGCTGTCCTCACCCCACGCCGCAGAGCACGGGTTGAGCCTTTCTTGATCTTTGCTCCAGGCCAGTTCCCTTCTCAAACTTCTCGTTAGTACACTGGTGAGCTAGGACACCCAGTGACTGTGAGAAGGAAGGGACCAAGAAAACCACCTTCTTCTGAACCCTGTCTGAGACTAAGCTAAAAACTCTGTCCCAAGCTGGTCACGGTGGCTCACACCTGTAATCCCAACACTTTGGGAGGCCAAGGCTGGCGGATCACCTGAGGTCAGGTGTTAGAGATCAGCCCGGCCAACATGGTGAAACCCCATCTCTACTAAAAATACAAAAATTAGCCAGGTGTGATAATGCATGCCTGTAATCCCAGCTACTCGAGAGGCTGAGGTGGGAGGATCCCTTGAACCCAGGAGGCGGAGGCAGAGGTTGCAGTGAGCCAAGATCGTGCCACTGCACACCAGCCTGGGTGACAGAGCAAGACCCTGTCTCAAAAACAAAGAAAAAAGAAAGAAAAAACAAACAAACAAACAAACAAACCTCTATGTCCCGAAGATTCCCCTTTGCTTGCTGAGTGGAAGCTGGTTACAAGGCTGCATGAAGCCTTGCATTCCTCCGAAGCTATCACTAACTGCAAAGCAGGTTAAGTTTTTTTCTTGGAAAGGGACTTTTTTTTTTTAAGAGGGATGGGATGAAACTCTTATCAAATGAATAAGAATGAAGCAATTAATCAACACTTTGGTGAAAAGATCCTGTAACTCAGAAAAACTACTCTGAGTGGCTATTTCAAAAATCTCGCTGTGGGGCCCCAGAAGATGGTGCCTGGCGTGGCTGCCATCAGGTGTGGGTGACTGAGGGTGCCTGGGGTGCAGGAAAGTGTGGCCAACAAGAGGAAGGGTCAGAATAGGTGGAAGGGACAGAGGAGATGTGTAAATGAAAGATGGGTGGGTCTGTAAACATTTTAGAGTTAAAAAAAGTAAGAAACAGGATAAGACGTAGGAAGGGAAGAAAGGTGTATGAAAACCAAAGCATTCATATGCAAAGCACCACCATGTGTCCCGCAGGGTTCTATCCACATGTGTTTAGCACAGGATGGTGAGTGTCCCAGTGCCAGAGGGAGATGGAAATGGGCTCTGGAAATGGAGGGAAAAGTAGAAGGTGAGAGGCACACACACAACCACACACAAGGCTTTGAAAGCAGGGGAGTGACGTGAACGTCGGGTTGGGGAGATCTGTGGCCGGGTGAGATGAACATATTGAAGTTGTTCTGTTCTCCTGTGTCCTCCTTCCCCAGGCCGCAGTCCCAGCGCCACTGCCCTGGGCTTTCAGCTGGAGCTTGACCAAACCATCGCAGCCCTGGCATCGGCACTTTCTCAGGCACAGGGACGGTCAGCCAGAGCCAGCAGAAAGGTGAAAGGCTGCCAGGGGGCACCTGAACACACTTGTGCATGCAGAACCACTGCCCAGTCCCCTGACCCCGTGGAGACTCGTTGGCACACACACATGCACATCTGCAACCACACATGCACACAGACACACACATGTACAAATCACACACAGGTACATTCAGGTGTGCACATCCACACTCACACGCACATGCACGCACACATACGCATACACCGCACACCCCTCACTCATGCACTGGGGCCTCATACCCCTGCGGGGCTGGGGCTCTGCACTCTGATCAGAAACCCAGGGCACTTTGCCTGTACTGGAAGATCAACCCCAGTTTCTGCTCTTCATCTCCTCCAAGATGTGTGTCCGAGATTATCTCCCCAGTCCGCTGCTTGGTCTTCTAACCCACCATACAGAGCTCAGGCGGCAGAGGGATCTTGCCCTCAGAGCAGCATTTGGAATGGAAGGCAGGCACGGCGGGCCTCTGTTCAGGAACCCCTGCCTGAGCCTGTCAGTGCCCCACAGTGAACAAAGCAGAATAACACCAAGGTGGCATGTATCTCCAAGGGGCCAAGACCACAGCCCACAGCAGGTCTTAACTCCCGCCAGGCAGTTGCCTGTGTCCCCGGGAGCAGCCCGTGGTCAGGAACTAGGTCACAGGAATCCCAAGCTCAGTTCAGGGCATGTGCCTTCGTTGCTTTAGCAATGCTGCCCTCATCTGTCCGTCGCTGTTCTTCTCCGGGCCCAAAACCTAGAGGGGAAATTACAGGCCTGGCTCTCTGTTCTTCCAAGGCCTCCGGTCAGCTTGGTGAACAGCCTCCCTCCAGCTGCCAGCGGGATGTGCTCCTGATGGCCCAGCCTGCACCCTCCGATGAGGAGCACCAAAGCACAAGGTGGGGGCAGGAACCAGACAAGCTGCTGCAGCAGCAGATGTGTCCCTAGGGGCGACCTTAGCTCCCTGGCAGTGACAGTCTTATACCCAAAACCTGATTTAACACCTTAATCCATTCAAATCCAGCTACAAGATTCCAGGGGTCCCTGCTTCCATAGTCCCCCATTGTCATGCCCACCTGGTTAGCCACAGGGTCCAGTGACTTGAGTAACTCTTTGGAACACATGTCATTTAGAGAAATTATTCCCACCCATGGGAACAAGGCCACATTCAGGCTGGTGGACCCCAGACGTCACACCCCATCTCCCACCTCCTTCTCGTTTTCTTCAACTATATGCCATCTCTTCTGGGGTGTAACCAAGGGATCTCTTTGCTCTTCCTCTAAGTTTTCCCAGAGGCTAAGATGGATTTGTTTGCTTATGTTGATGAGTTCTATGAATGTTTAGAGGCATGGTCTCTTTTTCCTTCATCCCCTTTTAATGACAGTAAGTGGTAACAATCATTGACGGCTTGCGTTTATTAAAAACAAGGTATTAAGATAAGCACTTTTTCTGCTATCTAATTCAGTCCTCACAACAACTTGACATAAGTACTATCACTAGCTTCATTTAAAGATGAAGAAACTGAGGGTGAAGTTGCTGAGATTTCAGCTTAGAGGGTCAGACTCTCACAGCCCAGCCTGTACTGCTCACCTGCTCAGGCCTCCCCTCCAACCCTCCACTAAAGCCATGGTCAGTCCTCCTTCCCAGAAACACCCCTGCTATTAGTTTTTTTGTTTTGTTTTGTTTTGTTTTGTTTAAGAGGCTCAGAAAGTGTACACAAGTAACTAAAGTGTCCCGTAGGCAGGGAGAGAGGAGTCTGGATTCTCCTAGAGCCTCGGGCCTGGGGACCCTGGAGGTAAGAAGAGTTAAGAATCTGGGTCTCCAGATTCTAGAATGCACTCTGCCCTGAATGTTGTGGATCCTGAGCAAACACTTTCTCCAGCCAATTCCATGAGCTACCATCTGAGGATAATGTCATTCAACAAACAGTGATGGCCATCTGATGTGGGGCATTGTGCAGGGTTTGAAGATGAGTGAGTCGGGTGGAATAGGCCTGAGGGTGCCAACAATGATAAGAAAAGGCGAGAAATGCTGAATCCAAGTGACCAGGTTCCAGAGATTTAAAGTTCGTAAGGATCAGCAAAGGGTTTGTGAAGCGGGGATCATTTGACATGGGCTTTACAATAAGGGTGGGTTCCTAACTGGAGAGGTACAGAAGGATGTTTCTTGACAAAGACACTAGGAGAGAAAGCCCAGGTGTGGCTCATGGACTAAGCAGTTCCAGAGGTTCTAAGGCTCCCTGGGATGGCCCAGCCCTCTCAATTCAAGGCATGGAAACAGATCAGAATTGAGTTGCCTAAGGGGACTCTGAAGAGTATAGCAATGCACGGAACAGGGTTCCAGCATGAAACAGATGGCACATTCTAGACTGAAAACTTGGGAGCGTAATAAGGGACTGTGTGCAAAAGTATGGCAGGTATGTGTGACCACACTGGGCAGTGTCTCCCCTCCCAGACCTGAAAGCAGTGCAGTGTGGGGAGGCCCTGACACCATGGTCTTTGGCCCTATCAAGGACACAGCTAGCCTGAGGTGGGGAAAGAAAATTGACCCTTCTCTTCAACCCATTTTAGGCTTTCCATCTGAGACCCTGTAAATGAGACTAACAAAAGATAGGCCAACAAAAGATAAACAAACAGAAGTTCCTAACACGGGCATCTGGCATACCCACAGGGACACCCGAGGATGAGTAACTCAAGGGGATGGTTAGAACTTGGGCTTATTTAGCATCTTTAAAAGAGAATAATACATTTTCAGAGAAGCACAAAACAAAGGAAAATGGCATTGAGTTTCTAGGGTGGTAAGCTGAGGGAAGGTAAATATGTGAGGAAATGGATGGCAGATAAGGACCAGTTTTAGCAGTTTGTTATGTAGATTCCTCTGCGTGTACCTGCCTCCAGTGACTGATTGCCTCTGTCCTTCCAGGTAGAGAGAGGAGGGGAGGATACCTTTACAAATTTGTGTCTTACTTTTAGGCAAATAGAGGGCCAAGAGCTTTTCTTGTATCTGCTTCTTCTCAAATGCCTTCAGCTCGGAAGAGTCTGTATGCCAGCATGGCGTGCTTTGGGGTGATAACATATGTTCTGCTGCCCTTCACTGAGAAGGCTGCTCTGTACGCAGAGGTGGAGCAGGCTATAGGGGAACATCAGCGATTCTGAGAGTTTATCAGTTTCTCCATCACATTAATATCACAGCCTTTTCTAATGTCAGACACTCACGGAGGAGTTGAAAGTGGCCAGTGTTCTTTTTGGATTCTGGCTGAGGTGGGATGTGCTTCTGGACAGCAGGGGCCTGAAAGGGAACCTTTCCTTCCTCTTACTCTCAGACCCCAGCAGAACCCTGGACCCCCAGACCTCCCCCAGGGTGATGCTAAAGGAAGAGATGCCGAGAGCCCAGGACCTGGGGAGTGGATCTTTGAGGCTGGACACAGGCATGGAGCCACTCCTGAGCTGCAGGTAGGTGCATGGCTCTGGGACAAGGCCCTCTTCACCTCAGGAGCTCTTGAGGTAGCCTCATTCCCTGGACATGCTGCCCCCTCCATCAACCTTAATAATGAGTATAATTAAGTATAAAGTTTGAGTACAAAGATGGAGGATGACCTCTCAGGAAACACAGCCTCCAAACAAATGGGGTCAGCATTTCAAAGTGGAAAAGTAAAGGTTTACTTACATAGGCACTGACAGAGAGATTTTAGCAGGATTACATTTCCATTCAGGGACGGTGCATACATTACAGAGATTTGCTTAGTTCCGGATGGCTACATTCCAAGGAAGATTACTTTATTACTCTGTGAGGAGGGGTAATGATCTGAAGGGGATCTTATCTCTGGTGCCGCTTGGTCTTCCAAATTATTTACAGCAAAAAAAAAAAAAAAAAGGTAGAAGCTGCAACTACCATGTGACTCAGGCCATATAGCCACACTCCTCTCAAGGCTCAGAATCATTTAAAGTTCCAACAGCTTTAAGTTTGAATGAGTTAGTTTCACATTTCCCCCTTTTTATCAAGATCTGTCAAAGAAAGTATTGTAAATTATCTCAAACTGTTTGGGCTCCATTTATGTTCAGGAACGTAGTTCTGTGTTGTGAGGAAGGCTCATTCCTCAGGTCCCACGGCTGGGGAACTGATCAAGCTATAAGGCAAATGGAGTATAGGCTGAATTTAAAGCAATATGAACCAGGTGATTTTGCACCTGAGTCAAACTACACAGCCACATCTTTAATTAATGCAATTATCTGAGTGACCATTATTTTAATCACTACACTTACGCATCAACTCCATTGTGAACAAATGCCACGGCAGCAATGAGGGAAAAAAACAAACAAACAAAAAAACAGGACAAAACACAACAAATGATTATAATTCCTGTAATAAATAACAGCTCTGCCATCAAGTTTGCCAGGATCCAATCCAGCTGTTTAGCCAATCATTTAGAGAAGGTGTTGATTCTGAAAGATTAAGTATTTGGGTTTTCATATCAGCCATTAATTTAGTGTTGTTATCTGATCATTTGGAATATAGACACGCATTCAGTTTTTAGGGTAGTGCAGGTTTCCCCATGGGCTGCCATGAGTGTGTCTAATACAGCCTGCCTCATAAGAACAACTTTCTTGTTTAATAATGAGACACCCACACAGCTATCCTTAAGGATCTTCTTTGTGTAATTGGTTAGGGCCTCTGCATGCTAAATTGCATTCTCAATACCCTGTTGTGGCAGAAAGATGGAAGCTAAATAGTCACATCAATGGAAGACAGAATAAATCCAATGAAATGATAAATGAGGAACATCTGAGGGCTTTGAAAGGTTATGAATTATGTGACTTGGTGCCTAGCCGTTACCCAAAGAACACAGTCCTAACAATCCTGGGGGTAAGTCCTGGCCATGGAATTGGTGCTGCATAACCAAGACATTCCACTGGTGCTAGCCCATAACCGTCCAGTCACTGTGCCCATTCAGTGGCATGTCTGCCAGTACTTGCAATGGTGTGGATACACTCTCCCGTGGGTATCCCTCCATATCTCTAGTGCAATTGAACCAAGTTTCAGAATCTCCCCAGTTTTAAAAATTACACATTTTTCACTTAAGTCACAAAGATTTACTTCCTCTTTTCAAAGAGAAACTTTTTCTCTGTGATCAAAATTTTAAATGAGAGAAAAGATTGAAAAACTCTAAGGAATAATTCCAAGCAAAACCTTAACTTCAGAGAAAAGTGAAAATTACAAATCTGTGATAAACAGAATCTCTAGAATAACAAATAAAACTCCTACCTTGCAGTAGAGCTTTAATTTCAAACCCATCAAGTTAGGAACATGTGGTACCTGAATAAAGTCTGAATCTCAACCAAGCCAAGAGACTTGAACCTGAGAGGGGCAGTACCAGAGATCCCCTGTGACTCTGGTGAGGCCGGATGAATGAAAGTCATTAATGCCGGTACCAGGGCTGTAGCTGTCAGAAAAGTGACGTGGATCCCTGGAGGTCTGCTTTTAGTTCCTTGGTAGGCACCAAAATGTCCATTTTAAATAATGAGAGTCAGAAAATATGATTACGCAGAGTTTATTGAATCGCAAAGCTTGAAGATAGCCACCTAGGACTATCTTCTAGACTCCAAATAAATGGGGTAGTATTCTAAAGTGGAGAAGTTAAGGTTTCACGTACATAGGCAAACACAGACATGTTAGCAGCATGACAACATTTTCCACACAGGGCCAGTGCGTATCTTACAGAGATTAGATTGGTTACAGATTGCTCTGTTCCAAGGAAGATTACCTTATTACTAACTACTGTAGGAGGTCTTATCTCTACCACAGCCTGGTCTTCCTAATTATTTACAGAAAACAAACAAGAGCTTGAGCTGCCTGTGTTGTAACTCAGTCTGCATAGCCACCACACTCCTCTCATGGCTCAGAATAAGTTCCGATGGCTTTAAGTCTGAATTATTTAATTTCACCTCCAGGGTTTCTCATTGCCGTCCGGCTGTTTCACCTCTTAGCCCTACTCCTTAACTACATGTCACAGGCGACTCTGGGAGACAGAAATCAAACACAAAGTTGGAGACAAAGTACTCGAAGGAGTGTTTTACAGACAAAGAAATTAAGATTGGAGAATACTGGTCAAGAGAAATAATTCACTCAATCAACAAGTGTTAACTGATTGTCTACAATGTTCTCAAGACCAAGAGGCAGGAACCTGTGAAGGTTTAAAGAATCTTCAAATAATGAGAGAAAACCCAAAAGAAAGCAACAATAGATATGATCCCATAACAATATCAAATAAGTTCGCTAAATTAAAATTTTACCATTAATAGATACCCTTGCTCTATTAGAAAAACATGTAAATGGCCCTAATAGTGTAGAGGAGAAGAGGGGAAATTTCCCCCTTTCACCTTTTGTCAGGAGGTGAACTGACAAAATGCAGATTAAAGGAGAACAAGGCATACAAAATTATTTTTAATGCGCATGCGAGCCTGGGAGCCATACACAAAGTATGAGGCTCAAAGCAGGGGAGGGGGATCAGATGGTTGAAGTTTTTATACCCTCTTAAAGTTACAGAAAGAAGAGGGGCTTGAGGGTGGCAAGACAGGTTATAGGATGGACAGAAGAGAAGGCCTGGCTAGCAAAGGTGGCCTTGCTATGCAGATGAAACCTCACAGGTAGCAGCTCTCAGACAGAAAAGATGGTGAATGTTTCTTTCAGACCTTAGAAAAGGTCAGACTCTCAGCTAATCTTTCCTAGATTCGGAAAGAGGAGGGCCTCAAAGAAAGCCTGGCTGCACCAAAGCAGGTTCTCTACAGATGCAGATGCTCTCCCCCAGCAAAGACAGCTGTGTAAGGCTACTTCTGTTTGCAGGCCCCCTGAACAGCCTTCTCAAAATATGTCAAAGAAGGGTATTTTGGGGTGAAGTCCTTTGATTTTCTTTTAAAGTGAAAAGTTAAAACCTTTCTGGAAAGCAACCTGGCAATTTGTATCAGAAGCCTCTAAAATACTTACTCTTTTTGACTCATTAACTCCAATTCTAAGAATCTCTCCAAAGGAAATAATCTTAAAATACAAGTGAACATCAAGAAACATGCTCACTGCAATTTTTGTAACGTTAAAATGAGTGGAGGTGGCCTAAACTTTCAGTAATGTAAGGGTTACCTGGATTATGCTAACGTCATGACATAGTTACGCCTTTAGTAAAAATAATGTTACAGAGAATTTTTAGTGTCTTTAGGTTAAACGATTAAAAGAGAATGCAATTATGACATTATTTCGAAAATGAGTACATGTGTGCTCATAAAGAGATAAGGTAGCAACAGGGCAAGACAGGGCCATAAAAACAGGAGAGAGACTAGCCTGGGGGAAGGGAGAGAAACTGAAAGGAGAAGACATGAAATGTGAGCTCAGTTACTGGATATCAGTTAACTTTTGCTGCAGGACAAACAGTGCAAACCCTCAGCAGCAAAGAGAAGCAAGCGTCCATTGCTCCTGCAGTGTGGGGGTTCAGCCTCTGACCTGAACCCAGCTCTAGACTGGGCTTGCCCAGCTCAGTTCATCTGGGGCAGCCAGGCACCAGGATCGCTCCTCCTCCCGCAGGGCAGCGGGCTAGGCTGGGCATGTCCTTCTCGTAATGATGGCAGAATTCCAAAAGGCTCTTTGAGGCCCAGGCTCAGAACTGGCAAATTGTGACTTCGGCTTCATCCGAATGGTGCAAGAAAGTCAGGTGGTGGATCCCAGATCAAGGAGTGAGAAAAAAGCACCAGCCATTGTGGGAGGACACCACCAAACTACAGGGCGAGGACACATGCCCAAAGAGGGGCCATCGGTGCAATCTATCTCGGCAGGTTACGGACAACATTACTGTACTTGTTTGTACCTTGAATTGTTATCTTTACTAGTATTCTCCACTGAGTAGGTGTTATCTTTTAAAATTAGAAAAAAATGAAAGGTGGGAGTTTTTATGTTCTGGTATATTTTTGATTTTCATTTCTTTTTAATCAGAAAATAGTAAGTCAGATCTGATATCGAAGGAAAAAGAAAAGGGAAGAAAACCTTGAAACCTGTTTTTTGTCAGTAGGGAGACTCCCAACTCCATGCTTTTGCCCTTCCACTGAAAACAAGCAACTCCACTCCTAAGCATGTAGTAATCTGATGCATTTCCCTAGTATTACTCCCTTGCGCATCCCAGGGTGAGGACAGGGAAACTCTACACGAAGAACAGATGCTTGCGTGCCAAGAGCACCATCTGTTAATGGGTACTGCTGGACCATACTGAAAATCGCTGCCTCCCATGTGCTTCTTTGTTTCCCATCCATTCACCTCTTTGTGCTACATCCCAGATTGTTTCCTCATAATTTTCTAGCAACTCACCGCAGTTGGCTCTGTCTGTAATCCACCAGACACAATGTCATTTTATTAACATTTTTTTACTTCTACAATTTTTTTTTTCTCTCTCTCTAGTGTTCCTGTTCTTGTCTGATGGATTCTATTCCTCCTTTTATTTTTCTTCATATTGTTTAAGTATGAAGAAAAACAAAAGAAGGAATAGAATCCATATGACAGTCATGGTCAGACTTCACCATTATCTTTGGTTTCTTGGGTGTGTTTTTTGTTGTTGATTCTCACGTCATCAGCTTTCCTTGCAGGTTTTGTGTTTTTGTCTGTGTCATCTCCAGTGGGACTTTCCTCTGTGCAGACCTTCTGGTGCTGCAACTGTGGTTGTCTCTGCTTACCGTGTATGGGGTTGGTTTTTTCCAGTCCTGTTCTTAGGCTCTGGCCTTCCAAGGTGGGTGGCCTTGTGCTTCCAGTTTCTCACATCAATTCTTTTCCAACCACACCCTTGAGCAAGAAACCTACTCAGCTACAGGGCCATATCTTCAGGCTGGATAGAGGTTTCTAATCCAAGTTCAGAGAACAGACAGCCACTTCCTCGGTCCAGACTTTCCTTAGGCACCCCTGGACCAGTTCTCCCACCATAGTGGTGCTTACAGCTTAACACCTGACTAAGGTGGGAATTAACTCCTTGGCTTCTAAGGAGGAAAACCCACATGCCACGTGTCTTCACCTCCCTCCTACCCCTGACTTGTCTCATCATCTCTGGTGTCTGAAGAGTTTTCTTTTAAACATGGCTCTTCATTTATATTTTTATTTTAGCTGCTATTTCATGTGTGGAGCAAAAAGTGGGCTTTCTGTGACAGCTAAACTCACCATGCAATTGAGGTTGTGTTAGCTCATGGAATGCCCGCAGAGGGCTTAAATTTAATGTGTTCAAAAGCAAATTCATCAGCATCCAGGGACCTACAAATTCCAGGATCCTTCTGTCTTTCTGCTTTATGACCTTAGCACGTGACCTCCATCTTCATGTTCATTTGTGGTGACAAGATAGCTGTTGGAAATGCAAGAGGTGAAAAAGGAACTTAGCAGCTTCCCTTTTTAAAGACGTTTTTCAGAATCCACCTCCTCAACAGCATCTTTTACATCTCACTGGACAAAATTTAGCTGCATGATCACCTCTATCTACAGGAGAGTCTGAGATAAGTCATTTTTCAGCTGGGCACACTGGCATTTCCAAGAAAATGAGGGTTCTATTAATAGGAAAGTCTCCGACGTCGTGGGCTTTATGTGATCCCACAATGCAAGAAGAGCACAGAGGCCCTTCATCTCCTGCTGTCCCCTGGCCCCACACCACCCCCATGTCTCTAACATCATCTCCTCCCATTTTTCCAAACAAATCTCATGCTACTACTTCCCACAGCAACCCAAATAGTCATCAAGTAACCCTCATCACATATCATTTCTTGTTCTGTGTCTGCCTTCTTTGATATACCGCAAACTCCATGGAAGTTCACTAATGGAGTCCCAGAATGGATCCTTGTTTTGATACATACTAAGTGTGCAATAAGTCTTTTTTTTACTTATGGGTGGGTGGATGGATGGATGGATGCGTGGGTGGGTGGGTGGATGGGTGGGTGAGTAGATGGGTGGATGGATTGGTGGGTAGACGTGGATGAATGGATAGATGGATGAACGGATGGATGAGTAGATGGGTGCATTGGTGGGTAGGTAGATGGATAGGTGGGTGGGTGGATGGATGAATGTATGAATCATCCATCCACCCATGGATAGATGGATGGATGGATGGGTGGCAGGATGGATGGATAGATGGATGGATGAGTAGATGGTTGAATTGGTGAGTGGATGAGTGAATAGATGGATGGATACATGGATGATGTGGGTGGATGGGTAGATGTATGGGTAGGTTGATGGATGGGTGAGTAGATGGGTGAATGGGTGGGTGTATGGATGGGTGGGTGGGTGGATGGATGAATGAATGAATGAATGAATAGGTGGGTAAGTAGATGGGTGGATGAGTGGATGGATGAATGGATGGGTAAATGGGTTAGTGGATGGGTAGGAAGATGAATGGATATATGGATACATGGATGGGTGAGTGGATGGATGGATGGATGGATGGTTGGATGGATGGATAGATGAATACACAGAATGTATGGGTAGATGAATAGATAAATGAATGAGCGGATGAATCAATGGACGGATAAGTGAGTGAGTAGATGGGTGGATGGGTGAATTGATGAATAGCTGGGTAGGTAGATTAATGGATGGATGAATGAATGGGCAGCTGGGTTAATGTATGGGTAGGAAGATGAATGGATGGATAAATGAATAAATGGATGGATGGATAGGTGGATGGATGGATGAGTGGATGGATGAGTGGATGAACTAATAGATGGATAAATGGGTGTGTGAATTAATGGATGCATGGATGGATAGATAGGTGGATGGATGAGTGTATGTATGGATAAATGTATGGATAGATGCATGGGTGGATGGATAGATGAATGGGTGAATTAATAGATGGATGGGTAGGTTGGTGGGTGGGTGGATGGATGGATGGAGGGGTGGATGGATGGATGAACAGATGGCTAAATAAATCTTCCCTGTGCTTTCTCATATCTGTTAACAGTTTTCCTACGTGCTGTTCCTTTTGCCTAGATTGCTCTTCTCCCACTCTCCACACAGCTAACTACTGTCCATCCTTTAAGATCCAGCTGATATGTCCCCTAATCCAGAGATCGCTCCCCGACAACTCTACCTAGCCTAGGTGTCCCACGTTTTGCTTCCAAAGTGCCCAGTGCCTCTCTCCACAATAGCTTTTCCTACTTTGCTTTGCTGGACTATAGGTCTGGCTTATCTGGCCTCCAGGCTCTGAGTCCTCGGAGAATAACACTGGATTTTGACTCTGTATGTCCAACACTTGCCCTGCTGCCTGTCATGGAGCAGGAGCACAAGAAAATTTTAATGCAGTTTTCATAAAAGTAATGAAGACCATATGCCCTTGTTTGTAGAGAAAGATAAGGCAGGTGGAAGACACTTTGGATGCACTGAATGAGGAGTTTTTCCAGCTCAGCGTTCAAGCCCTGGAGCTCCAGAAAGAGGAGGACAGGCCAAACCCACTGCCTCCAGGTGAAGGTGGCATGCTTGTGGTAAGCCCAGCAGCCTAAGGTCTCAGGTACTGAATTGTCTATAGGGGCGTGTCCCATGGGGTTATGGTCCTTCCACAGGGAGGAGTTGGGATCAGAACAGTCAGCTCTGATCAGAATGTCCACCAGAAAAAGTCAGGTTCTGCATGTTTGGTTTGGTGAATGGAAGGTTATGCCAGGAAGCCTTGGAGCTGGGGCCGGAGACAGGGAAGCCCATGCCAACAGCTTAGGGTTGCAGCTCTCTAAGTAAATCCATAGCCTGGAAATATTGAGGAAAATCATGGAAAGCAAACAATAAAAATTACTGTGTAAATATAGCCTATTGGACAGTATGTGCCTCGAATCAGGAGCTTTCTGTGAGCTGCATCTTCCATCTAGGTTGCCTTCCATCTTTGCTCTAGGCTCTAGAGGTGCAGATATAGGGAAGGCTGGAGGGAAAAAAGACTAGAGACAGAAATGACTCAAGCCAGGTGCAATGGCTGACACCTGCAATTCCAGTACTTTGGGAGGCTGAAGTAGGAGGGCTGCTGGAACCCAGGAGTTCAAGATCAGCCTGGCCAACATGGCAAGACCCTGTTTCTACAAAAAATTTAAAATATAGCTGGGTGTGGTAGCACCCTTGCCATGATGTGAGAGACTGAGTGGGAGGATTTCTTGACCCCAGGAGGTCAAGGTTGCATTGAGCCATGTTTGCACCACTGCACTCCAGCCTGGGCAACAGAGTGAGACCCTGTCTCAAAAAAAAAAAAAAAAAAAGTAATCATGCAGTTGTGTCTGCACTCAGTGCAACACAACTTTATTTGCTAAAGCCTGCAGCTGGCCTATGGGCCTTAGGTTGCCAGTGTTACTGTTTTAACACTGCATAAAATTTATTCTAACTTGAGGTTTTTGGTATCCCCTCACATCATTTTGTCTTCACTGTGTGTTTGATACCCACTTTAGTCATTGTGTCGTGTTTCACCCTCCCTTCTAAACTGCAAGTCCCCCTGGACTTTTGCACCTAATCTCAGTGTCACTCTTACCACACCATAGTTCTTGAGTTGCTAAAAATGGGTAACACCCTGGGTGTTGGAAGGGTGCAGGTGGGCACCTCCCCTCACAAGCCTACCCCCAGTGGATATCTAGGCTGGCATACCCCAAGACACCACAGAATCCCCTCTGTCTAGTCAGGGAATACCCCCTGCCACAGAAACCCTGGGAATGGGGCCAAGAAGTAGCCTTGAGTGGGTTTTCTTCTCTTCTCATTTTTACACACAGTGAAGAGGGTCAGAATCCTTCCTGAATATGGAAAGTTCCAGGAGAACATCACGTATACCTGGGTCTTGATGTCTGGAGCATCAGTGTTCTTGGTCAAAGTGACCTCTCTCTCAAGACAAAAATGGCAAGGAAGGATAACTATGTTCATGAACAACTGAGAGAAAATGTATCTTGTGAGCAAACAAGGCAGGGTGGGGTCCAAGTAACGGCCATGAAATGCACAAACCCCTTCCCAGTGGGGCTATGGGAACTGTGTCTCTTATGGCCCTACAGCATTCCTGAGCCCCAGAAAAGGGACCTCTCATGAAGCCCAAATGCAAACTCCAGCTTACTGTTATGTTCTCTTCTCAACACACCAATTATTCTTGCCCTGGGCCTTATCTGGATGCCTTCCAAAGAGTTTGTGCTAGTGGAGGAGTCATTCCTCTCTGAATCTGCCTCCACCTGAGACTGGCAGCTGTGAGGCCAGCTCCACTGCAGAGGGACCAGGTGCAGGGACCTGTCCTTGGCTGTGTCGAGGGGTCAGAAGACAGTGATTGATGAGAATAGATCAACAGGAGAACTTCATTCTTTAAAAAATAAAATCCTATATAAATAGCCCAGGTATTAAGGAAGGAAAAAACAGTATTAGGCAAGGGACTATGAAATGCAGTGAGATTTAATCATTTAATAATTGTTCCAAATTGCTCAAGTGACAACTGTGTCATAATATACTTGGCTGTTGTGCATTAATGTGGTAACATAGACTCGGGACATTAGTGTCGTCATTAGCTAATCATGAGGTCAGTCCCTGGAGGTAGCTTCTTGGCCCTTTCCCAAGTGTGAGGTGGGTGTTGGTGCCCCAAGAGTGCCAGAGTGGCAAAGATCATGGCTAAGGCCAGAGTGAGTGGAGGACTGGTCACCTCTCCTGGTTCCACATCTGTCCTTTCCAGGTGGCTCCCAGCATCTTCCCTTGTGAGAGGCAGGAAGACAGACCTAACCCACTGGAGGCAGGTGGCCCAGGTGGGGAGAAGCTGGGAATCTGGGCCCTGAAGAGTGACAAGGCTCTAGAGCTGGAAATGAGGAGAGTCCACCTGGCCCAGAGGATTGAGGACCTGGAGTGGGAGCTGTCCCTGCTCCTCCAAGTGGCTTCTGGCAGCTCAAGTACAGGAGGGAGTTGGTTCAGCCAACACACCAGCACAGGGAGCACTGAGACACACAGGCTACTGCAGTGGTCACCTGTGGGAGGTGCCTTCTCCACTGAGAACACAGCCAGGTTCCCCTGGTAGGAACGAATGGGAACCTGAGCTCAGAATGTGTGCTGAGTTTATGATATGCTCCTGCAGGGAATACTCAGATTTCTTTCAGAGCCTGGACCTCAGCTTGTGCTGCATTCTGTCTTTGATCCTTTGGGGTGAGGGAAAATAAAGTCACATGGGTTGACAAAATTAACGTGGACTCCCATCGCTGAGTCTGACCCTCAGTCCTCTCACTCAAGTGTGGGCCCTTGGTGCCTGCAAAAGCTTCACTTGGGACACCTGGATTGAGGAGTGAGAAGTGCTTGGGGGGAGCCCCAAGAATGTAGGTGCAGCCACAGCACATCCACGCCCCATCTTCCATCACGCCTCTTGGCTGAGTGTCCAAGGGGAGTCTCCGAGTCTCCAGCGTGGCTTCTGAGGAGCCCAAGTAGTCAGATCCTTTCCTGACTCCAACCGACCTCCTGAACAGACAGAGGCAGGTGGTGCCTATGGGCCAGTCCCCGCAAACCCCACTAAGGGGCCAGCACCAGAGGAGACTCCCTGAGAACAGCCAGAGCCAGCCTTCCATCAAACTGGAGCTTCGACTCCCTCCCTGCTTCCCCCAGTGACACTCATGCTCCTGCCCCCTGGGCCTTGCTCCAGCAGGTCCCTCCTCAGAAGGTCCTTCCTCCCACTGCCACCCCAGGTGGAACTTGCTTCCCCTCTCAAGCCCACCGCAGATGCCACTCGCTCCACGAAGTTCTTCCTGGCCCCTTCCGTGATCTCCCCCTCCTTTGTCTCCATTGTGTGCCCGATTCCCACCTTAGTTATTGTGCCACAGTTTACCCTCCATCTAGACTGAGTGCCTCAGAGCAGGATGTGTGGCTCATTCCCCTTAGTGTCTCACACGTAAAGATGGACTGTCACATTCACACAGACACAGACACCCAGACATATACACAGACACACACTCACACTCACATAGACATGCTGATATACCAACATACACACACACACACACACACACACACCCCTGAGAACACTGCTTTGCAGGTACAGGGTATTAAGTGGCCTATAAAGATTTATTTACATTTTATTTTCCTTCCCTCACCCATCCCCATAAAGACTTTTTGCATGTAATTGATTGTAATGACACAGCCTCCAACCCAGAGATCACACAGTCGTTTGGGGAGGCCACACGGGCACACAGGCAAGAGCATGGAGAGCAGCATAGAACTGAGTGCCAAGCCCTGTAGACGAACTGGAACAAAGGGAGGAGCCTGGAGGCAAGTGAGATGGACTCCGGGCCAAAGCCCTTAGGGACAGCTTCACATGGGGCTCGCAATGACTGAGTCCCCAGGATGTGTCATGTGGGTGCTGGAAAGGGGCACCGAGAAGGGAGCATTTCAGGTTTGTTAGATGTCTGGAGCCAAAATGACATGCAAGGTACTGGCCAAAAAGGGTTAGGGTGCAGCCCTTTAGGAAAAGGAAACAATAGAAGGGAATAGGGTGGAGAGGGTGTTCTGAGCCTCCCCGATGCTCCAGTGGTCTGTCTGGGTGACCCTCAACACTGCAAGAGGCAGCTCTGAGTAGCTCTCCCCTGCTGAAGCAGCCATTGCTCTTGGGGGTGTGGGAAGTTACACAAAGGCCCACATCTAGGCCAAGCAAGTGGCCTTGAGCCAGGAGATCTCTTAGCTTCCAGCCAGCCTGTGGGTTCCAAGGCTGAAACAAGAAGTACATGACCAAGCAGAAGGCCCCAGCTCTTCTAAGAATCTCCAGGAGGGAGCAACCAGACGAGATTCAAATGGAAGACCACCTCATATTGCCTGGTGCCATGGACTTTTGGGGATCCATGTGCCTCAAAACAGACAACACTCTATGCTGTCTCCTGGAGCAGGCACTCAACTTTAACCAAAATCCAAGGGAAGAAATTGACCCACATGCAGAGCGCAATACTCAGTTGCATTTTCCTAGCGGGCCAGGGAATAATGGTGGATAGCGTCTCGGTTTGTTGAAATGCTACTCTCAAGGAACAGTGTAGTGAAGCCTGTCAATCTGGAGTTTTCACACACACACGCACAAGCAAAGACATAACCAGAAATAAACATAGACACAGACATAAATGTGGATTTTTTGAAATATGTAAATACCTATGTAATATATATAAATATAGGCATCAACACAGAAAATTAAAATTAAGGATTTATGCATACAAAATGGAAGTGCTGCCTGCTACGCTGTGGTGGTCATTCTCCATATAAGAGAGAAATATATACACACATATATATACACACACGTACATATATGTCTGTACATATGTATCTGTATATACCTAGTACATATATATACCTGTATGTATATATGTGTGTATATACACACATACATATATATACACACATACACACACAAAGAAAGATATTGTATATGGTTACATATAGAAACAAATTTACATAAATATAAATGCATATGTATAAAATAAATTATATCCAAAAAACACACACACAGAAATACATGCACACTGACACACACAGCGATATATGGACATTTATACTAGGGGCCTTTGGGCTCTCTTGCTACCTACTGTCAAAAAGGGGAGACTATAAGGCCACTGGAGTCTTTCCTTCCCAGTTTCTGTTTTTATTTATTTATTTATTTATTTATTTATTTATTTTTTAATTTATTTATTATTATTATACTTTAAGTTGTAGGGTACATGTGCATAACGTGCAGGTTTGTTACATATGTATACTTGTGCCATGTTGCAGTGCTGCACCCATCAACTCGTCATTTACATCAGGTATAACTCCCAATGCAATCCCTCCCCCCTCCCCCCTCCCCATGATAGGCCCCGATCAAAACCACAATGAGATACCATCTCACAGCAGTTAGAATGGCGATCATTAAAAAGTCAGGAAACAACAGGTGCTGGAGAGGATGTGGAGAAATAGGAACACTTTTACACTGTTGGTGGGATTGTAAACTAGTTCAACCATTATGGAAAACAGTATGGCGATTCCTCAAGGATCTAGAACTAGAAATACCCAAAGGATTATAAATCATGCTGCTATAAAGACACATGCACACGTGTGTTTATTCCTTCCCAGTTTCATGTAACCCTACCCTGACGGCAAACACCAGACCCAGCCCGTGTGTCCTCCAGATTGAAAGGTCCGGTAGTAAAGCTGTCCGCATCTCCTATCTTTCAATCTAGATAGGTGCATTTCTTTCCAACAGCTAAGATGGGTGCAGAAAATGCGAGCCAAGCTGATGGCCCCAGGCCAAATGCCAGGTCCAAGGTTTTGGGGCTCTGTGTAGCACCCCACCCTGTGCAGGTGCAGTTTGCATCCACCATTATGAACCCACCAAGTTGCACAAGCTAAGGACTAGTTTGGCCAGCTTCATCCATCCACCTGGGCTGGCAGTGTCTAACAGTCTGCCTCTGATCTGGTTTTCCGTGCCTGCCACCTACTTTGGAGTACAGAACAATTTTTCCAGTGTGACCTCTGTTTTCCTTGCTGAATGGACGTATGGAAGACGCCTTAGGCACCTGGCTCCAAGGTTAATTTCAACTCATGTGTTTTCAGGTCCGTCTGTAGGTTTCTTTAGACCCAACCAGAAATGGCCAGAGGTTGGGTAGGTGGAGAAGAGGCTTTCTGTAGAGAGGTTAAAAATAAAAAAGGTCTGAGCCCTTAGGATAGTTTGGGGACATTGGGGGACTTGCAGGTATGGATGCAATAAAATGATACCGGGCTGGAAAGACAGCCAAGCCAGGTTGGGACGGCACTGATAGCCACTTTAGGCACAAGGGAAGTAGCCCCAGATGCTGAAGCCTACACAGTCCTCTGGCCATTTCTGGTTGGGTCTAAAGAAACCTACAGACAGACCTGAAAACACATGAATTGAAAATAGCCTTGGAGCCAGGTGCCTAAGGCTTCTTCCGTACGTCCATTCAGCAAGGAAAACAGAGGTCTCACTGGACAAAATTGTTCTAAACTCCGAAGTAGGTGGCAGGCAAAGAAAACCAGATCAGAGGCAGACTGTTAGACACTGCCAGCCCAGATGGATGGATGAAGCTGGCCAAACTAGTGCCTAGCTTGTGCAACTTGATGGGTTCATGATGATGGCTGAGAACTGCACCTGCACAGGGCAGGATGCAACACAGAGCCCCCAAACCTTGGACCTGCCATTTGGCCTGGGGCCATCAGCTCAGCTTGCATTAGGGCAGCACTGTGGTCCTAAGGCCAGGATGAGAAGTGTGTGGCCATGCAGAAAGTTCATCTCTTTTATTCTTAGAATCTCGGGGGCGGGGGGTAGCAACCACAGAGGAATTAATTATAAGACCATCTGACATTACCTGGTCCCATAGGCTTTTGGCACCCCATTCATCCAAAAAGTAAAAAAGCCAGTCCCCTATCCATGCTCTCTCCTAGAGTAGGACATCAGCTTTTCCCAAATGACAAGGGAAGAAGTGGCCCTGACACTCAGAGTCACATGCACAGCTGCATCTTTGCATCCACTGGACGAATAACACACTCTGGGGCATCTCCATGTGCTGGAATCAATGCTCTCAAGGAACAATGAAGTCAGTCAGCCTGGAGTTTTTTACTCATACAGGACGCATACAAAGACATAACTGGAAATAATTATATATAGACACTTAAATGTACATATTTTAAAAATATATAAAGAAATGTGTAACATATAAATTTAAGCAACATATGAAATAAAAATTAAAAACAGATATTTATACATATAACTTGGTAGTGCTACCTGCCACTCTGATGGTCTCTCTCCATATAGGAGAGAAATAGATGCACATAAATCTATATATAAATAAATATAGATATTTTCTATGATTACATAGATGTATACATACTTACGTATGATGAGACAAAGTAGCAAATGTAAGAAGTCACGTTTGCTCATTTCTGCATGCCAACATATTTTCACAAAGCCCCTGACCATCTGAAGACCTGAGCTCTCTGGAAAGATGCTCTGCACTAAAGACAAAACAAGACATAGCACACGGCCCCCCACATCTCTTGCCTGAGTCACTATCTTCCTTAAAAGATGAATGACCCTAGTCCTTGCCTTTTCCTGCCTATAACATAACATCTGGCAGAGTTAGTGATTACATTTCTATGGTCTATAACCAGATGTACTCTTTACACCTGAACCTTGATGCGATTCCGCGTTAATGTAACTGCTGCGCGGGTATGATGTAATTTTGCACATAACGAACCCACATGACCCATATATAAGCTGTGAGCTAAAATAGTACCAGAGCAGTCTGACAGAACCTCCTGAAGAACTGCTCCTGGGCTGTAGGCCTTAGGCTATAGTCCTCAATAAGACTTCTGAATAAAAAGAACTTTAATTCTTTAGAAGCTTGATTTTTAAAATTTGGTTAAGAATCATGATGACCATGAAAGGACACAGAGTAGACTGCCCAAGGTCATCTAAAACATTGCAGGGAACCAGCGCCTCAGTACCAGCGAGCCCTTGCAGTCCCTCCAGCTCCTCCATGATTGTGGATGACTGAGTGTCTCTCCTGAACCTCAGAGCTGAGTTTATTCAGCTAGCTGCTTTCACTCTTTGACAAAAAGGTAAGTTCTTCCTTGAGACTTTTCATTTCTCAAGAAGAGGAATTCTCCTACTTAAAAGATACTAGGAAGGAATGGGTGTGTGAAGCTGTCTGAATGGCTAGGTTGTACTAGTACTTTCCCTTTCAATTGGACTTTATGAACAAGGCTCACAGGACAGAAACTATTAAAAATATATGAGAATTTGACCTGAGTCAATTCTGAAGACAAGGGACACTTGCCCCTTCCAGCCAGATTCTGATTTGGCATTCCTGGGTGACTGCAAATCTCGTGAAAGTGTCAGAGGTACAATCCTTGTAATGTGCAGTGGTCCCATAGGAAATTCCATTTCACTGGTAATTAATAGCTGGCTCATCTGGGGAAGCACACACGATGGTCAGTCACCCGGTGGTCTGAGCCTCCATGATTGCTTTTGATAACCAGAGGGAGAAACCGAGACATGTAAAACAAACAACTATTGGCAATGCTCAAAGCAGCAAACCTGACCCCACTGCACTTCTCGCTAGCATTATGCTTTGCTGAGTTCTCACAATGGGAAATAAATTATCCAAAACTGAAACAGCAGTGGTACCTGGCTACTAATCTCCAGTCAGGATCCAGTAGGCTTCATGTATAACACATACAGAGCCTACACTTACAAGTATCTCCCTGAATGGGAGGGGTTTACTACAGAAGATTTAACACTGAAATGGCCAAAACTTGGATTCTCAAATATTAAGGCATGACAGGTTTTCTAGGACTCTAGTTAGCTACATATTATGGCTCATTCTTGTGTGCGTGTTTAAACTAATGGGCAAATTACATCAAGAAAAAGTCAGAGCTCAAATGGGCAACCTACAGCTATAGAGTTAAAACGTAGAGTCTTCTAATTCCTCCCTCTCTCTCTCTCTCTCTCTCTCTCCTACCTTGAATTTGCTGACTTTTGTACTGGTGCTGAGATAAAATGCACCGCTTACATATGGTATTGCAAATCCAAAGCTTCTTGGAGATTTTGTTTTTCTTATATAATTCAGCCAATTCTAGCTAAAATGCAAAAATTGAAAATTTAACCTTAAACTCAATTGAAATTGAAGGCAAAAAAAGAAAAATGAAAAGGTTTTGTGGGGTTTTTTAAATCAAACTGCCATGGAAACTGCTTTTCCAAAACTTTGCTTCACAGCCTTCATTACATTACCCACTGGAGCAAATGAAATTTAGCCATCTGAACAGGTTCCAGTTTTGTCAGAAATACAATTTGGATCCAACCATCTATGATAAACCAGTGAGTTTGTATTACTATCTCATGACAAAAATTATAAAATGAAAGATATAAGATATTTAGTTATGTGTGTGTATGTGCTTAGATGTGTTCATGTGTACATACATGTATTTATGTTTTGTCTATATGGTATCAAATTGACTTATAAATAAACATGCGTACTTTAGGAAGTACAAATATTTTCCAAGTTCACATGACTTAAATCTTTAATAAGTAAGTTGGTTTTAAAATTATTAATAAAATATAGATAGAAATGTCTTCAGAAATGTTAGCATACATTTTTGCCTGAGTTTACAGATCAGAAAGTTTTATAGTTGTTTCTGCTAGATATTTTAAGGTGTCAGGGTTTGGTATGAAGGCCATAAAACTATAAATCAAGCCAAAACCAGAATGATCTTTGTGTGTTTTCTTATAATTAAGGCTGATTTAATATTGTTAGTTTCATGAAAACAGATATATCTTATGAGTTAGAGGCAAAATACCCATATATGTAACTTTCAGGTTCTTACTTAAATGAACATTTGATATTCATAGGCTACAAAAATTGTTAACAAGGAAATAACTTGAAATACCAGCTTTGTCTAATATCTCAGTTTGCAGAGTAATCTTGTTATACTGTTAAAAGTAAGTAAATTAGGCAAATGTAAATGAAAAATGCTTATAAACTTTTTATGTAATTTGAAATCTTAAACTTATAATAAATTAAATAGTAGAAACTCATTAAATGTCATTTTCAATTAAGAAAATATTATAAGGAAACATGTTTTTTAAAAATGATGAAATGGCTCTTTTCTATAAAATACTGATATGTGGCAGACAAGTCAAGATCTTACTTCCTAAGTTTACACCAAAATTTAAGGTTACTAAGAGTTAAAAGTTCTAACTAACATATAATTTTGTATATAAAGTATGCCAAAAAATAAGATGTATTTCTGATAAGAAAAAAATTCAAAAAGGGCATGAAATATGTTCTTATTGAGAAAAAGAAAATTTTGTCTAATGCAGAGGCTATTTAAAGGCTATTTATGTAGGATAGAAAGAAACAACTAATTGGAAGAGAGAGATGAAAAAGGTTATGGATATGGAAATGTACTTTTTTGTACAAAAACAAAAAGAGGCTAAAAAGAAAAGAGAATAATTTTGTATAAGAAAGAATCTTGTATAGTAAATTTTTTCCTATAGTGAAATGACTGGGTGTTTAAGAAAGAAGAAGTATAAGAAAAAGCAAAAAGTCCCAGGACGTCTTAAATAGTCTGTGTAAGTCATGATAAGATACTTGCAAGGAGAATTTATTTAAAGGAAGTTTGTATGTGATTAAGTTTGCTATAACAAAAATATTTATCTTTCTAAATATGGAGCTTTGATACTAAAAATACACTAATACAAAACTAAAAATTGGTCCCCTCTGTTAGAGTAAGATTTTCTGAAAGTATTTATTTGTTCTCAATAAAATTACTTAATAAAATTTTCTAAAGAAAATAAAGTTTCTTTTTGAAACTTCTCAAATTTATGTCTCAGAAGTTCAAATTATGCTCTATCTCACTAAATGTGATTTGCAGCTTACATATCGTTGTCTTCTGTTCTTTATTCTCTTAAAAGCTACATCTTTTTGCTTAGCTGGGATGATAACTCTCTTCTTCAATCTTTTTATTAACTGCCATAACTATGTGATTTTCTTCCACTCTAACTCTGATGTTGTGGCTGGACACTAAAATGTTTATCTTGAAGGTCTGAAATAGCAGTGTTTTCCTCTAGAATAATTTGATTCTGTACTCTTGGCTTTTCTTCAGTAGAGGTGAATTCTCATGCTTTTGCTGAGAGCCATGTGTTTCTCTGCTCAAGGTATGAGTTTTCTTGTTTACATTCCTTTATACTATAGTGTACACATATAACCCTGAACACACTGTTCTTACATCTGATTAAGCTCAAGTACCCTTTTTATCAGGCTTGACTTCCAGGCTACCTAAAGGGGCTCCCCATAAGGAGAATTAGTCATACTTGTGTTAGTCCATTTTGCATTGCTATAAAGAAATACCTGAGACTGGGTAAATTATAAAGACATTTATTTTGGCTCATGGTTCTGCAGACTGTACAAGAATAGTGCCAGTGTCTGATTCTGGTGATGGCCTCAGGAAGATTACAATTACAATTATGGTGGAAGGTGAATGAGGAGCAGGTGTGTCACATGGCAAGAGAGGGAGCAAGAAAGAAGAGGAGGTGCCAAGCTCCTTTAAACAACCAGCTCTTGCATGAACTACCAGAGCAAGAACTTACTCATTGCCATGGGGATGGCAATGAGCCATTCATAAAGCATCTGCCTCTATGGCCAAACCCCTCCCACTAGGCCATCTCCAACACTAGAGGTAATATTTCAACATGAGATTTGGAGGGGACACACATCCAAACTGAATCAACACTACAGGAGGTTTTGTGGGGATTTCTGTTTGTTTGTTTGTTTGTTTACCTTTATAATAGTTGGTCTAAAAAGCAAAGATTTTATGTTTTATCAAAACAATTTCTGCATTATCCTTATTAGGTTCATATTACTTAGGAAAACTTAAATTTAAAAGGGTTAAAGATTTTACATTCATAAAAATTTCTGTATTTCTTTTGAAGTATTTTGATTACCACTTTAATTATGTAAATAACTTTTATTTTCCAGTGACATATGATTCTATTTTGATCTAGTTTTTTGAAACTTTTGACATCTTTGTCATGATCCCCCAGGATGAAAATCCTAAATTAAGTCTTTTTGTATTAAATAATTAGGCTTATTTGGTAGATTATGTGGAAAGTATTATCAAATGATAATTGATACTAGATCTTCTTCCTGTTACAATTATGGGTATGTTATTGACATAAATGTTCCAAAAGTTATATAAATTTACAAAAAGCTAATTGGTTATCAGTCATTATTTTGACTACTATGTTAAATCTTAAGTTATATTTGCATGGTATGTTATTAATGTGAATATTCTAAAGATGATGTAAAACTTATGAAAGCCTGATGACTCTAATATGATACTGTCATAATGATTCTTGTTGTTATCTTAAAATGCTGCAAATAATAGAAATTACAAAATTTCCTTGTCTATTGCGAACTTTCATCAAATCTTAACCATAGCTACACTGAATTTTGGTCATCCACTGTTATTATTCTCAATTCTTCTCTACAAACATTTGCAATCAGCTCTAGTCAAAAATTGCTGCCATGCGTGGTGGCTCACACCTATAATCCCAGCACTTTGGGGGGCCAAGGTGGGAGGATGACTTGAGCCCAGGAGTTTGAGAGCAGCCTGGGCAATATACCAAGACCCTGACTCTACAAAAATAAAATAAAATAAAATCAGTCGGGTCTAGTGGCACAAAGTTGTAGTCCCAGCTACTTAGGAGGCTGAGGTGGGAGGATTTGCTTGAGCCTAGGAATTCAAGGCTGCAATGAGCCATAATCACGCCACTGCATACCAGCTTGGGTGACAGAACAAGATCCTGTCTCAAAAAGAAAAAAAGAAGAAAAGAAAACTGCTTTTTATGAAAAAGATTCTAATAAGTATGGGCACAAAAAGAGGAAAAAACTAATACAATTAGTGAAAGAATATACAAATGTTTGTTTTAGTGTTGAATATTTATTATGGTTTTTCTCCAATGTGTCACTCCTTTGATGATATTATGTGCTGCCATGTATAATTTGTAGTGTTCTTGTAATAGTCTTCTTGAAGTGTTGTGATAGGTGCAGAAAACTGCCATGTCAGAAAAAAAAAAAAAACCTGAATCATACTAATCAGAAAAATAGATGAGTGAGGCAGACAACTAACAAGGAATTTCTGGCTTAATTTCTACACTTCACCAATTGGACCTAATAAAAATTGACAAAATGTTCCACCCAACAACCACAGAAGATACATTCTTCTCATTTGCACATGGCAGTACCTTAAGATCAACCACATATTTGGCCATGAAGCAAGTCTCAATAACTTTTTTTTTAATGAAATAACAACAAGAATATTTTTGGACCACAGAGGAATAAAAATAGAAGGCAGTATCAAGAAGACACTTCAAAATCACACAATAACATGGAAACTAAACAACTTGTTTCTTAATAACTTTTGAGTTAACGACAAAATTAAAGCAGAAATCAAATAATCATTTAGAATAAATGAAAACAGAGACACAATTTACCAAAATCTCTGGAATGCAGAAAAAGCACTATTAAGAAGAAAGTTTATAATGCTTAAATGGTTTGCCTATCTCAAAAAGCTAGAAAGATATCAAATTATCAATCTCACATCACACCTAAAAGACCTGAAAAAAAAAAAAAAAACAAAACCAAGAACAAACTTATCCAAAGCTACCAGAATAAAATAAATGACAAAAATCACAGCAGAAATAAAATTGAGACCCAAAGGGCCATATAAAAGATTAATGAAATTGTAAGTTGTTTCTTTAAAAGAATACATGAGATTGACAGAATGTTAGGTAAACTAACAAAGAAAGAAGATTCAAATAAATACAATCAGAATTGATACCACAGAAATACAAAAGAACCTTAGAGACTATTATGAACACCTCTATGCACACAAACTAGAAATCTAGAGGAAATGAATAAATTCCTAGAAACACAAAACCTCCCAAGGATGAATTAGGAAGAAATTGAGATCCTGAACAGACCAATAGCAAGTTCAAAAAATATAAACCAGTAATAAAAAGCCTATTAACCAAGAAATGTCCTAGACCAATTAGTTCACAGTCAAATTCTGCCAGACATGCAAAGAAGAGCTGGTGCCAATCCCACCGAAACATTCCCCATAGAATTGAGGAGAAGGAACTCCTCCCTAACTCTTTCTATAAAACCAGCATCATTCTGATACCAAAATCGGACACAGGCACAACAAAAAAAGGAAACTACAGGCCAATTTTCCTGATGAACAGACACAAAAATCCTCAACAAAATACTAGCAAACTGAATCCAGCGACACATCAAAAAGTTAATTCACCATGATCAAATAGGCTTTATTCATGGGAGGCAAGGTTGGTTCAACACATGCAAATAAATAAATGTGATTCACCAAATGAACAAAATTTGCAAAAGACACAAACACAAGCAAAAATTTCATGATCATCAATAGATGCAGAAAAAGTTTTAAATGAAACCCAACATCTCTTCATGATAAAAACTGTCAATAAATTAGACATCAAAGGAATATACCTCAATATAATGAGTCATCTATGACAAACCCACAGCCAAGCTCATACTGAACTGGCAAAAGCTGGATGTGTTCCCCGTAAGAATCAGAACAAGACAGCGTTGCCCATTCTCACTATTCTGACTCAACATAGTACTGGTAGTCATAGCAGAGCAGTTATGCAAGGGAAAGAAAAAGAGGAAATCCAAATAGGAAAAGAATAAGTCAAACTATCTCTTTTCATAGACGATATTGCTGAATACCTAGAAAACCTTAAAGACTACCAAAAAATTCCAACAACTGATAAATAACTTCAGTAAAATTTCAGAATATATAATCAATGTACAAAAGTCAGTAAAAGTTGTATACAGCAATAACGTCCAAGCTGAGAGCCAAATCAAGAATGCTATCCCATTTATAATGGCCACACACACACAAAAAAACACCTAGAAATGTATCTAACCGAGGAGGTGAAAGAACTCCACAAGAATCACAAAAATTTCTGCTGAATGAAATCACAGATGACACAAATTGAAAAACATTCCATGTTCATGGATGGGAAGAATGAGTATCATTAAAATGGCCATACTGCCCAAAGCAATCTCTAGATTTAACACTATTCCTATTAAACTGCCAATGTTGTTTTTCACAGAATTAATTAGGAAAAAAACTACTCTAAAATCTATATGGAATGAAAAAAAGAGCAGGAATCAACAAAGAAATCCTAAGCCAAAAAAAAAAAAAAAAAAAAAAAAGAAAGAAAGAAAGAAAAGAAAAAGAAAAAAGCCAGAGACAGCACACTATCCAACTTTAAACTATATTAGAAGACTGCATAACCAAAACACTACAGTACTGGTACAAAAACAGATACATAGACCAGTGGGACAGAATAGAGAACCTAGAAATAAAATCACACACCTACAACCAAGTGAACATCCACGAAACTGACAAAAATAAGCAATAGGGAAAGGACTCTCTATTCAATAAATAGTGCTGAGATAACTGCCTATCCATAGGCAGAATGAAACTAGCTCCTGTTCACTGCTCTGTGTCTTCTATTCCTAGAAGCCCAGTCTCTATTGCCCTGTGACCAGCAGGTATTGGGAGATCCGTAGCTAAGACACCAGAACCTGCTGCAAGCCTCGAAATGGAACTGTTGACATTCAGGGATGTAGCCACAGAATTCTCTCCAGAGGGTGGCAATGCCTGGGCACTGCACAGCAGAATTTGTCTACAAATCCGATGTTAGAGAGCTACAGAAACCTGGTCTCTCTGGCTTTGTGTTCTCGTTTCACCCAAGATCATTGACCAGAGCAGAGCATAAAAGATTCATTCCAAAAAGTAGTACTAAAAAGATATGGAAAATATAGACATAAGAATTTACAATTAATGAAATGCTGTAAGAGTGTGGATGAGGGTAAGATGCAGAAAGGAGGTTATATGAACTTAGCCAATGATTTTCAACTACGTAGAACAAAATATTTTTTTCAAATGTCCCACGTTTATTTACATATGAAACATGTTTCGTACAGTTATGATGGATGGAGTGTACAACACCTGACAGCAGCAAGACCTTTTGAGGAACTGAACATTGACTATGGTATATCATGCAAGTATCTATATATACACAAAAGAATTCCTTTTCTTAAAAAAAAAGTACAAAACATGTTCAGGGATAAATACAAGATATAAAATGCAAAAGAAAACACAAAATGAAACCAAAAAACGTAACTATCGCAGAGAACTATAAACAGAAGGGACAGAAGAGTACCTCTACTGCATTTTAGTAAAGCAGAACTACCGACATTAAACATACTTCTTGAAATGGCAGAACTAATCCCTCGTGGCTCAGTGCTTAAGGTAACAGCCAGTTGCGATACACAGCCAGCTGCACTGATAAGTCGGTGGTTGACATCGTGCATGCCAACTCTAAGTACCAGAACGTTTGGCAGTAGCACGCAGAACAGGAAACGCCAACTCTTTTGACAACAAAGGATTAAGTCGACTTTTTTTTTTCTATCAAGAGCCAGAGAAATACTTGACATTCTTAGTTGTGTTTCTGTAATAGTTAATAAATTACATGACAAAAACCCGACTATATAGATCTATTGGTCTAACTACGTATTTGTAGCTTTTATAGTTGTCCAGTCCTTTTGTTACTTTCCCTCCTTGTGCTCTTAAAGCCAGCCTTGCAGATCTGCCCTGAAAACTAGTCCCATTTTTTTTTTCTTTAGAATAGCCTTCCCCATTCCTCAAAATGAAATTGAGGAAATCAGCATTCCTTATTAGAGTCCTGGCTTCAGTTTTTATCCATGGCTGGGAAAGGAGCAACCGGCAAGGCTGCTTTAAACACCCTTCGGCATGGCCAGAAGTCAAAGGCACACCTACACTGGAGTGCGGTTGTCTCAAACGTGCACTCACTCCCTCAGAGCAGGTGCATTGAGGAGGTGCTAAGACATTTAAAAGTTCCTAGTGTTTTTGAGACCCACAATTACTTATAATTTATGTAGTGAATTTGAAAAATTAAAAACACTAAAAAAGCCTTTATTTTAGCCTGAAATTAATTAACCCATTCAAATTCAAAACATACAAAATCATTTATTTGAATTCAGGAACTGCCCCTGTTACTAAGAACTCTGTTTTAAAGAAAGAGTACAAAAAGAAAAATTCTAACCCAAAACAACTGAAAACGTGTTCCACTAAATACTGATACAAACATGTAACAAAGAGTATAAAAAGTTATTCATTTAAATATGTACAAACTCTTTTAAACTCAAATACTGTTTTAATACTTCACGAGGATATATACCACAAGGTGAAGAAGGATGGCATGTTGAAACAGAATATATTGCAACAGCCTAGACAGTACTGTTAACTCTATTATACTGCAAACGTTTTGTAACAAAAATGTCTTTTTTATTCCAGTGTGGACAGGGATTTTCCTCATGGAGCATCTGTGGCTATTTCTCGGCTGAGCTCATCCTTTTGGATTTGATGAAGGCCATGCCGTGTGTCCGCAGCACAATAAAAATAGAAGCAAATACTAAGAAGGTTGCTCAAAACCATAAAATTACATGGAAATCGAACAACCTGCTCCTGAATGACTGCTAGGTAAATAGTGAAATTAAGGCAGAAATAAAGAAATTCTTCAAAATCAAGGAAAACAAAGATACGACATTCCAGAATCTCTGTGACACAGCTAAAGCAGCGTTAAGAAGAAAGTTTATAGCATTAAATGCTCACATCAAAAAGTTAGAAAGACCTCAAATTAACAACATAGCATCACACCTAGAAGAACTAGAAAAACAAGATCAAACCAACCCAAAACTAGAAGACAAGAAATCACCGAAATCAGAGCTGAACTGAAATAAAGTGATGCATGAAAAAAACATACAAAAGATCAATGAAACCAGAAGTTTGTTTTTTTTTTTTTAAGACTAAATAAGATAGATAAAACACTAACTAGACTAACAGAGAAAGAAAGAGAGAAAATCCCGATAAACTCAATCAAAATTGACAAAGGGGACATTATCAATGACCCTACAGAAATACGAAAAACTCTCAGAGACCATTATGAACACCTCTAGGCACACAAACTAGAAAACCTACAAAATGTGGAAAAATTCCTGAAAACAAAACAGCCCAAAATTGAACCAGGAAGAAACTGAAACCGTGAACAGACTAATAATGAGTTCTGAATTTGAATCAGTAATAAAATAATTTCCATATAATTTTATGATTTTGAGCAAGAAAAAGACCAGGATCAGATTAATTCACAGCCAAATTCTACCAGACGTATAAAGAAGAGCTGCTACCATCCCTGCCTGAAACTATTCCAAACAATTGAGGAGCAGAGACCCCTCACTAACTCATTCTATGAGGCAAGCATCATTCTGATACCAAAGCCTCAGAGATGTAACAAAGAAAAAACTACAGGCCAATATCCTTGATGAAAACAGATGCAGAAATCCTCAACAAAATACCAGCAAACTGAATCTACCATCACATCAAAAAGCTAATCCACCATAATCAAGCAGGGTTTATCCCTGGGATGCAAGGTTGGTTCAACGTATGCAAATCAATAAATGTGACTTATCACATAAACAGAACTAAAAACAAAAACCACATGATCATCTTAATAGATGCAGAAAAGACTTTTAATAAAATTCAACATCCCTTTATGTTAAAAACCCTTAATAAACTAGGTACTGAAAGAACATACCTCAAAATAATAAGAGCCATTTATGACAAACCCACAGCCAACATCACACTGAACAGGCAGAAGCTGGGAGCATTCCCCTTGAGAACTGGAACAAGACAAGGATGCCCACTCTCATCACCCCTATTCAACACAGTACTAGAAATCCTAGCCAGAACAATCAGGCAATAGAAAGAAATAAAGGCATCCAAATAGGAAGACTGGAAGTCAAACTATTTCTGTTTGCAGATAACATGAGTTTATACCTAGAAAACCCCACAGTCTCTGCCTAAAAGCTCCTAGATCTAATAAACAACTTCAGCAAAGTTTCAGGATACACAGTGAAGGTTCACAAATCAGCAGTATTTCTATACACCAACAATATCCAAGCTGAGTGCCAAATCAAGAATGCAATTTAATTCACAATAGACACACACGTACACACACAAAAATACCAATGAATAAAGGTAACCAGGGAGGTGAAAGATCTCTACAACAAGAAAACAAGAATTACAAAACACTGCTGAAAGAAATCAGAGCTGACCCAAACAAACAGAAAAACATTCCATGCTCAAGGATAGGAAGAATCAATATTGTTAAAATTGCCATACATTACCAAAAGCAACCTCCAGATTCAATGTTATTTCTATCAAACTACCAATGTCATTTTTCACAGAATTAGAAAAAAAAAAAAACTATTCTAAAATTTATAAGGAACTAAAAAAGAGTGCAAATCACCCAAGCAATCCTAGGCAAAAAGAACAAAACAGGAGGCATCACACTACCTCACTTCAAACTATACTACAAGGCTACAGTAACCAAAACAGCATGGTATTGGTACAAAAACAGACACACAGACCATTAGAACAGGATAAAGAACCCAGAAATAAAGCCACACATTTACAACCAACTGATCTTTGGCAAAGGTGACAAAAACAAGCAATAGGAAAAGCACTTCCTATTCAATAAATGATTCTGGGATAACTTGCTATCTAGATGCCAGAATGAAACTGGACCCTTACTTATCACCATATACAAAATTTAACTCAAGAGGGATTAAAGACTCAAATGTAAGACTTCGAACTATAAAAACTGCCAGCACTTTGGGAGGCCAAGGCAGGTGGATCACCTGAGCTCAGGAGTTCAAGACCAGCCTGGGCAACATGGTGAAACCCCGTGTTTACAAAAAAAAAAAAAAAAAAAAAAACCCCGAAGAATTGGCTGGACATGGTGGCACACATACACAGCTGTGGTCCCAGCTATTCAGAAGGCTGAGGTGGGAAGATTGTTTGAGCCTGGGAGGTGGAGATTGCAGTGAGTCAAAATCTCACCACCGCACTCCAGCCTAAGGGACAGAATGAGATCCCTCTCAAAAAAGAAAAAAATTCTGGAACTAAATAGTGTTAAGAATGTCCTAAATGTCGCTGAATGATACACTTTAAAGAGCTTAATCTTATGTAAATTTTTCCTCAATTTAGAAACTTTTTCAAATTCTTGAAAAAAGAACTATGTAACATATATAAATATATAAATATATACATAAACATAAATATATAATATAAACATTTATAGCATACATATGTAATCTCTCTGCCATTTTGGGCTACCTTACCAATAAGGCAGAAGCAAACACATAAAAATTAAATATACATATATATATGTAGGGAAAATAAAGAGACATCAGACTGTTACTGTGTCTATGTAGAAAGGGAAGACATAAGAAATTCCATTTTGACCGGTACCTTGAAAAATTGCTTTGCTGAGATGTTGTTAATTTGTAACTTTGCCTCAGCCCCTTTGCCCCAACCTTGTGCTCACAGAAATATGTGTTGTATGGAATCAAGGTTTAAGGGATCTAGGGCTGTGCAGGACGTGCCTTGTTAACAAAATATTTACAGGCAGTATGCTTGGTAATAGTCATCGCCATTCTCTAGTCTCAATAAACCAGGGGCACAATGCACTGCGAAAAGCCGCAGGGACCTCTGCCTTGGAAAGCCGGGTATTGTCCAAGGTTTCTCCCCATGTGATAGTCTGAAATGTGGCCTCATGGGATGAGAAAGACCTGACCGTCCCCCAGCCCAGCACCCGTAAAGGGTCTGTGCTGAGGTGGATTAGTAAAAGAGGAAGGCCTCTTGCAGTTGAGATAGAGAAAGGCCACTGTCTCCTGCCTGCTCCTGGGAACTGAATGTCTCAGTGTTAAAACCCAATTGTACATTTGTTCAATTTTGAGATAGGAGAAAAACTGCCCCATGGCAGGGGGCGAGACATGTTGGCAGCAATGCTGCTTTGTTATTCTTTACTCCACTGAGATGTTTGGGCAGAGAGAAACAAAAATCTGGCCTACGCGCACATCCAGGCATAGTACCTCCCCTTGAACTTAATTATGACACAGATTCTTTTGCTCACGTTTTTTTGCTGACCTTCTCCTTATTATCACCCTGGTCTCCGACCACATTCCTCTTGGTGAGATAATGAAAATAATAATCAATAAAAACTGAGGGAACTCAGAGACCGGTGCTGGTGCAGGTCCTTGGTGTGCTGAGTACCGGTCTCCTGGGCCCACTGTTGTTTCTCTATACTGTGTCTCTGTGTCTTATTTCTTTTCTCAGTCTCTCATCCCACCTGATGAGATATACCCACAGGTGTGGAGGGGCAGGCCACCTCTTCATATATATATATATACACACACACACACACACATAAATATGCATATTTATAAATTTAGAAATACAGAACATAGGTGACTATTCAAAGAAACATATATATGAGCATATAAATATATAGGTAACATACATAAATATGTTTAATATAAAAATTTACACATATACATGTAGCACTCTGCCACTCTGGCATACTTTGCTCACACAGGGTAGAAGCAAACATATATACTCACATACATGTGTATGCACACACATAGGTATGTTTTTATATATGTACATACAACTACTTATATTTATTAATATATATAGAAATACATAAAAAGAGTAAATATATACATAAGGGTATTATTAAATTGAATTATCTTTGTCTTAAAGCTGCCTCCATACTTATTTTAAGTTTGGCCTAATGAATTCTCTATACATAGCTAGTTGTAACCTAACTTAATGTGTAAAAATAACTGTAATGTAACCCAAGACTATAGTCTTATAACATGTAACTATGTCTCAGCCAATGAAAACAGCTGAGCCTTCAGCCAATCAGAGGCTGAAAGCTGACAAAACATGACTATATAAGGCAAATGCCAACAGCAGCCAATCAGGCTGTTTCTGTGCACTTCTTTTTCTCTAGCTGTAAATATACCCTGCACATATGGTGGCATGGAGCGTTCTGAGCCATTTTTGGTGCAAACTGATGCCTGATTCCTAAATTGTTTCTTTGCTCAAATAAACTCTGCTAAATTTAATGTATGTAAAGTTCTTTTTTTTTTTTTTAACAGATTAGTGTAGGAAATGCAATCTGAAGTAGAATTTCCATCAAACCCCAGAAGCATGGAGTGCCCAAGCTCAGCGACCCCCCAAGCCCGTTGTGCACGCAGATCTCTCACAGCAGCAGAGGTCTGGGCAAGTTCTCTCTCAAATTTTGAAGCTCCAAGAATTTGTGTTTTGAGCTATGTATTTGTTTAAGCAAAAAAATTTTTTTTTATCCAGACTGGGTTTGGAAATTGATTCTGAAATAATAAATAAAAGCTAAGTGAGATCTTTAAACTAAATTTGTTGTAATTTTGTCTTTTGAGAGTTCTGGCAAGCTAGGTGGGATCCACCTCCCAAGACCCCTTGAGGAACGCAGGAAAGACACTACTGGCCCCTTTGCCCTCCTTCCGAGGGTTGTACATTCCTTTTAGGCCAGACTCTATTCTTTTTGCATTGAACCTTGATCCTTTTGGGTTTCGAATCCAGGGTTTTGTGCTGTGAGAGGGCAAATAACCTTGGGGTGGGTGCCAGTGGCCAGTTTGTGCTGTGAGATGACATACGGCCTTTTGAGGTTTGGGTAGCTGATGAGTCATTGGCAAAAAACTGAACTGAGTCCAACGTCAAATTGGATTTGACGGCGAACCGTATTGGATCCAGGTAGGAGGTCACTCAGTCTGACGATCAGATGGAAACTGGACTGGGCTCAGTAGATAGTAAGTTTGGCCTCCCTAAACATAACCTAGAGTTACAGTGGCGACAGTGGGGAAACCCTTACAAAGGTAAGCAGGTGCATGTCTTCCCAGTTACAGCAACTGCAGGGATTGAGAGTACTTGTACTTGTGCATGCAATCTAAAGACCCCTGTGCCCTAAGATGCCTGCCTTTTTTGCAAATAGCCAGGCCACTGGAAAAAGAATTGTCCCCTTTTACAGCAGCCATCTCATGGGTCATCCCTTTGACCTGGACTGTTTCCCCACTAAGGGAAGCCCCCAATGGCATCAGTCTTGGGACAACTATCAACTCATCTAATTAGCCCTCCCTGTTTTTTCTTTCTCTCTCTTTGATCCTGCTCCTCCCATAGGAACCCCTCAGTTGACTGAAACCACTCTTTTCAAACCCTTGCTGCCGCTTCTTTCTTATTGTCATGAACTTGGCTATGTTCCCAAAGTCTTAGTGAAAACAAAGCTTTCTGACTTAATTTCCTTGTTGAGAAGAAAAGGGTGGCCAGTAGCCAGGCTCGTGATAGAATTAATTGAATACGCCACCAAGTTGATTAATTCCTACCATGTTAAAAGAGACGCGCTAACAATGCCAGTGACCATGTAACATGGATTTAAGCTACAAGTCGTAGAACCGTGATGAGAAGCCTCGGCTCTGTAAAACAGAGGGTGGAGGAAAGCATTTCCTCTCTCAAATGAGCTTTCCCGGGTATACTTCTTAAAGAATAGGAAGCTGAAGTGTTCAGGACTTTTATATCTATTCTACTTTGGCTTAGTTTAAATGATTGTTAGTTTATTAGCCTAGAAATGGCCAAGAAAACTTAAGGCTCAATAATTAGTTATAAATATGAAATATCCCCAATTTTTAAGATAAAAACAACTTGTAAATGTATTTGTCTGTAAAAATTGTGTGTATTTTTACAGAACGTCAATTTCTTTAAAACAAAGGGAGGGGAGTCTCTCATTTACATTAGTTTCTTTCATACCCTTGTGAACTTTGCAATTTCTATGTTTAGGAACTTATTTCTTATAGTTTTTCTGCGCTAAACTCTGTCCTGGTCAGTTCTAGAGTGTATGAAGAACCAAATGATGTAATTGCATGCGACCCGGCTGTAGTAGAACAAATGGGACTGTTAAGTAGGCAGGCTCTAATATTCCTGTCTGGTTTTGGTAAGTATTCGTTAGATAGGCTTTTTCTTTGAAAACCTGGGATTGAGAGGTTGATGAATGAAAATTAATCCTTTCACTTTGTTATATATAGCTTTGCAATAATTAGGTCAGAGTGGAGTTTCAAGGTCATGAGGGGGGCTGGTAACGTAGAAATAACGGGCTCTGATTGGGCAACCACTCATCTGAGTTCCTTCCATTTGACCTAATTAAGCTTGTGAAACTTACACTAAGCCCATGAGCTCATCTTTAAAAAGCTTTTATTAAAGGATTTTCAGCTGTTCCAAATGGGACTTATTAGTGGAATGTGTTTAAAACGATCATATCAGATGAATAAAAGGTATTTGATCCCTTGTTTCCTTAATAATAAAATGATGGCTTGGAAAAATAGGCTAGAGTCTAACCACAGTGCTATTATTAGGCTTTCTTGTTAAACATAGGTCTAAGCCTAAGTATGTCAATACAACAAATACTGTTTGTTTCTATTAATTTAAAAAAAAAAAAAAAGGCTTTCTGGCATAAGGACAGTTTTCATCTGGTTATTTTGAAAAATTTTTGTAAGATAAATTTACATCTATAGAGAAAATTTTTATTTGTAAAGAGGGTTATGTCTCTGTGCACTAGAAGAGAGGGAGGACTAAACCGCTGGGAAGTCTTACGATAAAGAAGCCGTTGGCTTAAATCAGCAAAGCAAGCCGTCCCTTTGTTTAAGGTGTTTTTCCTGGCCATCCTGTCTTAACTAGAACTTTACCTACACCCTCCTTTTTGGTTTAGGCAAATGATGGTATCTAAACCTGAAGTCTCAGCTCTGTGCCTTTGAGATATAAATGTTCTACCACGTCTTCTCTAGAACCTGATAACTATCTCTTTAAAATGCAAGTCTAGGGAGATGACTCATCAGAAAAAAGAAGAAAAAAGAGGTATTTGGAAATTGTGCAAATTAAAGCAGCCCCTGACGCCAAAGTCTATACTTTCCTAAGTGAGTCAGTTCTGGCAGCTCGAACTGGATCAAGAGAGCCCTGCTGGGCAGACCTGAAGAGCACCTGGATGCAGACACCTGAGGAGCCAGGTGCCTGAAACTTCCTCCACCTGCTCGAGGAATGCCAAAGCCCAGGTGCTGGCAGGACAACCCCTTCTGGCTGCCTAAGAGGTGGCAGAGGATGGAAACAAGGTCAGAGACAGAGTGTTGAACCCTGCCTCTCAGGTGGGTAGAAGATGCCTGTCACCAAACTAAGGCCCAGCTTGCCAGGTGAGGTGGGTGAACTGGTGACCCACCGAGAGAGTGGACGTCAGAACTACACGGTCCCGGACTTCACCTCGGCCAGCGAAGGAGAGAGAGGGTTAACGTTAACTGCACGAGGCCCACTCTAGCCTTAAACTCTGCAATGCAAACCCTTCCCTTGGAGGCAAAACAAACACGACAAGGAATTCTGAGGTCAGAGGACAAGAACCACGAGTTCCCTAGTGGGAGACTGATGAGGCAGTGTCCTTCCTGCCCTTGGTCTACTGGCTAAGAACCTTCCTCAGCCTGGCTTTTCCACATTGCACTTTCAGCTCTGTTTGCAATTTTCCTCCCTTAGTGCTGAGGGAATCCCAGTGTTTGATCCTGAAATCCATAGGTTCCTAATGGGTGGTTAAAAGAAACCTCAGCGAGAGAAGCAGAAAATGTTTCCTCTTCCTGAAAAACTGTAGAAAGGCAGGTACCATTCCTGGTGAGGATGTGGTCCTTGCAAATGTCTTTTTTATGTTTTATTTTATTTTGAGACGAAGTTTTGCTCTTGTCACCCAGGCTGGAGTGCAGTGGTGTAATCTCTGCTCACCGCAACCTCCACCTTCCGGGTTCAAGTGATTCTCCTGCCTCAGCCTCCCGAGTAGCTGGGATTACAGGCACCACAATTGGCTAATTTTTTATATTTTTAGTAGAGATGGGGTTTTGCCATGTTGGTCTCGAACTCCTGACCTCAGGTGATCCACCCGCTTCAGCCTCCCAAAGTGCTAGGATTACAGGAGTGAGCCACTGCGTCCAGCCTACAAATGTCTTTAAAGACAGCATGTTTCAGAGGCTGTAGCGGTGCCCTGTGAATGTGCCAAATCTCACAGTCCCAGGAGCTCTGAGGGGCAGGCCAGGCTCCTTGCCAGGCTGATGGTACTAAAACCCTGCTCTCCAAGACATAACCTGATGACCCTGCAAGATGTCTTAATCGACTGTGGACCGTGAGAGTCTGCATCTCATTTTAATTAAGACAGGAAAAGAAAGAACAAAAGAGCAACTCCCGGGTTATAGAGAAACTGGATTTTAGTATAATATTCAAGTGTAGCATTGCTGATAATAACAAACATTTCCCCTCCCAAATGGTAAACACTTGCACTGCCTATTATACAAAAATTCAACCACCCCTCTGTTCCCCCCATATCTCCTCCCCAGTGACCCCCCCTCTCATGCGGCCTCCTGAGCCTGGCCAGTGGTGAATGGCACTTTCAGGGGCATGAGACTCCACGTGAGTGGGACTCAGGTGAGCTCCCTTCTCCACGTGGGAGCTGGAGAAGCCGCCCTAGTACCAGCTGAAAGTGTCTGTGGTGTCCCTGCCGCTAAGGTAAAGGCCACCTCTGAACTGGTCTCGGGGTGTGAGCTGCTGCTGGTAGTGGGCTCTGCCCTGAGGGCCTGGTGGCTGGTCGGAAGGGCAGGCACACATGGGTGCCTCCCCAGGGACTCAGATCACCTGCCCACCACAGCCCCTGCACTGTGTGCTCCAGGCACGTGCTGAGTGACTGGTCAGTCGCCAGGGCCCTATTGATCCCAGTCTCCAGAGATGATTTAGTGTCACTCCACAGAGGGGGAAACTGAGGCCCAGAGAAGTAAGATGACTCTCCCCAGTCACAGGGCTGGTCAGCAGTAGGGTTGGAGGTTAGTCCCTTACTGTCTCACTCCCTGAGCCCATCCATAGCCCAAGGCAGCCAACCTCTGCCCGCCCTGGTTCAGGCCCTGACTGGCCCCTGTGGTGGGTGATGTCTGTATTCCTGGCCTTTGTGCTCCCAGCCAACTGGGAGGGAGCAGCCAGCTGGTGTGACAGGTTGTAGCTATGGACAGAAGGGTGGCTGTGAGGCTACCAGGAGTCTCACCAGGGCCCCCTCCTAGGGCCTGTCCAGAGTGAGGTCTGGGTGTCCCAGGCATTGCCAGACCACAGGGTCTGATGCTGACCAAGAGGACATGGCCACAGGCTTTCCGAGGCGGGCCCCCAGGGAGAATGCAAACCTACTGTCCCAATTCCTTCCCTGGCCTTACACAGTCTCACCAAGCTGCTTCATGGTCCCAAACCAGGACCCAAGTGCTGCTTAGGCTCGAGATTGTAATTATTTGCAGCCAACTGGAACAGCGGACCTTCTTGGTTACTTTGCATTCCTGGAGCTAGAGGGAAAAACGGGGTGGTGACAGGGCCTGGTCAGGGATGCCAGAGGGGCCCGGTGGGGGTGCTGGATGGGGTGATGGCCAGTCGTTGCTCATAGGGAACCCCCTCCTCCTCTCCAGTCCTGTCCAGACCCCACCTGTTCTCAGAGCTGGCTCAAACAGCCGCTCCTCCAGAAAGGTGTCCTTGGTTTCAACCTGGTACTCCCACCCGCCAGTCTTCCTGGAGCGTCTCCTCCTTCCCTCTGTATCCCCATAAATCTAAGATGAGGGGGATGGATCTGCCCACTGCTGCTCACCTTATGACTCTTGCGAGGTTGATCAGTCTCCCCTGGAAAGCCGACAACTGAAGTCCATCAGAAAGGGTCCTCTGGCCCAGAGCCAGCCCCTGCCCACCCCTGTCATACTGCACCCAGGATGCAAGACCCAGGTCAGGTCTGGGTGACAGGAGGGCGATAAAGGGGCTGAGGCTCAGGGGCCTTCTAGCCTAACCTCTCTGGAGACAGCTGGGGAAACTGAGATTCCAAGCAGGAAGGTATGGCTCCAAGAGACTATTCTCATTAACCTGGAACATTTTTGCAAGCTGTTAGGTATAGAAGTCTGTCACAGGTAAGAGAAATGCTTTTCGAGGGCATGAGAGACAGCAGGGTTGTGACAATATTGAAGCACCACTGTGCAGGTTCACCAATTGCCACCACCGGGAGCCCCCTGAGAGCCATTGCAGATGCATGGCCCTACCCTGCAACCCCTGGACCTCCCCATGGTCTGGCACCTAAAGGGTTATGCCTCATGGCGGGAAACAGGGCCTCAGGATGCCCTGCCCACTCCAAGGTCTGCCTCTGCTCTGATTGGTCACTGACATTCAGATTGTCACCCAAATATAAAGATGTTAGCAGAAAGACTCATTCAATGCAAGTGGGCTCAGACACAGAAGGGAATTGGGTTGCAAAAAGCCCCTTTTGTTTCTTTTATTTTATTTTGGAAAAAACTTTTATTGTGAAAATTCACATATATATATATTAAAAATTTCAATCATCGCGAAAGGATAGACAATGAACAAATGAATTCCCCTTCCACTCCAGATTCCCACCCCAGATCCAGACCTCTTGAGCCCACTTCCCCCATCTCATCACGGATCCAGACCTCCTGGCCCACTTAACCATCTCATCATGGATCCAGACCTCCTGAGCCCACTTCCCCCATCTCATCACGGATCCAGACCTCCTGAGCCCACTTCCCCCATCTCATCACGGATCCAGACCTCCTGAGCCCACTTAACCATCTCATCACAGATCCAGACCTCCTGAGCCCACTTAACCATCTCATCACAGATCCAGACCTCCTGAGCCCACTTCCCCCATCTCATCACAGATCCAGACCTCCTGAGCCCACTTAACCATCTCATCACGGATCCAGACCTCCTGAGCCCACTTAACCATCTCATCACAGATCCAGACCTCCTGAGCCCACTTCCCCCATCTCATCACGGATCCAGACCTCCTGAGCCCACTTCCCCCATCTCATCACGGATCCAGACCTCCTGAGCCCACTTCCCCCATCTCATCATGGATCCAGACCTCCTGAGCCCACTTAACCATCTCATCATGGATCCAGACCTCCTGAGCCCACTTCCCCCATCTCATCACGGATCCAGACCTCCTGAGCCCACTTAACCATCTCATCATGGATCCAGACCTCCTGAGCCCACTTAACCATCTCATCACAGATCCAGACCTCCTGAGCCCACTTAACCATCTCATCACAGATCCAGACCTCCTGAGCCCACTTCCTCCATCTCATCACGGATCCAGACCTCCTGAGCCCACTTAACCATCTCATCACAGATCCAGACCTCCTGAGCCCACTTCCCCCATGTCATCACGGATCCAGACCTCCTGAGCCCACTTCCCCCATCTCATCACGGATCCAGACCTCCTGAGCCCACTTCCCCCATCTCATCATGGATCCAGACCTCCTGAGCCCACTTAACCATCTCATCACAGATCCAGACCTCCTGAGCCCACTTAACCATCTCCTCACGGATCCAGACCTCCTGAGCCCACTTAACCATCTCATCACGGATCCAGACCTCCTGAGCCCACTTAACCATCTCATCACAGATCCAGACCTCCTGAGCCCACTTCCCCCATCTCATCACGGATCCAGACCTCCTGAGCCCACTTAACCATCTCATCACAGATCCAGACCTCCTGAGCCCACTTCCCCCATCTCATCACAGATCCAGACCTCCTGAGCCCACTTCCCCCATCTCATCATGGATCCAGACCTCCTGAGCCCACTTCCCCCATCTCATCACGGATCCAGACCTCCTGAGCCCACTTAACCATCTCATCACAGATCCAGACCTCCTGAGCCCACTTCCCCCATCTCATCACGGATCCAGACCTCCTGAGCCCACTTAACCATCTCATCATGGATCCAGACCTCCTGAGCCCACTTAACCATCTCATCACAGATCCAGACCTCCTGAGCCCACTTAACCATCTTATCACAGATCCAGACCTCCTGAGCCCACTTCTCCCATCCCATCATGGATCCAGACCTCCTGAGCCCACTTAACCATCTCATCATGGATCCAGACCTCCTGAGCCCACTTAACCATCTCATCACAGATCCAGACCTCCTGAGCCCACTTCCCCCATCTCATCACGGATCCAGACCTCCTGAGCCCACTTAACAATCTCATCATGGATCCAGACCTCCTGAGCCCACTTAACCATCTCATCACGGATCCAGACCTCCTGAGCCCACTTAACCATCTCATCACGGATCCAGACCTCCTGAGCCCACTTCCCCCATCTCATCATGGATCCAGACCTCCTGAGCCCACTTAACCATCTCATCACAGATCCAGACCTCCTGAGCCCACTTCCCCCATCTCATCACGGATCCAGACCTCCTGAGCCCACTTAACCATCTCATCACAGATCCAGACCTCCTGAGCCCACTTCCCCCATCTCATCACGGATCCAGACCTCCTGAGCCCACTTAACCATCTCCTCACGGATCCAGACCTCCTGAGCCCACTTAACCATCTCCTCACGGATCCAGACCTCCTGAGCCCACTTAACCATCTCCTCACGGATCCAGACCTCCTGAGCCCACTTAACCATCTCCTCACGGATCCAGACCTCCTGAGCCCACTTAACCATCTCCTCACGGATCCAGACCTCCTGAGCCCACTTAACCATCTCATCACGGATCCAGACCTCCTGAGCCCACTTAACCATCTCATCACGGATCCAGACCTCCTGAGCCCACTTAACCATCTCATCACGGATCCAGACCTCCTGAGCCCACTTAACCATCTCATCACGGATCCAGACCTCCTGAGCCCACTTAACCATCTCATCACAGATCCAGACCTCCTGAGCCCGCTTTCCCGATCTCATCACCAGTGATTTCTTGGGCTCTGCATTCGTTTTCTATTGCTGCTGCAACAAACAGCTACAGACTCAGTGGCTTCCATTTCTGTCTTACAGTTCTGGTTACCAGAAGTCCTAAGAGGATCTCACCCGGCTAAAGTCAAGGTGCTGGTAGGGCTGTGTCCCTTCTGGAGGTTCAAGGGAAGAATCAGGTCCCTGCCACCTCCAGCTTCTAGGGGCTCCAGCATCTAGATTTGTGGCCTCTTTTCTCCATCCTCAAAGCCAGCAACAGCAGGCGAAGTCCTCGCCCATCATACATCACTCTCCCTTCTGCCTCCTTCAACTCTTTGTTTTATATTTAGGGGGAATGAGTACAGGATTCCTTCATAGTCAAAAAGCTCCTTATAGAGAAGTTTGGAACTTTCAGTACAGCTTTGTCTTTTTTGCCATTTTAACTTTCCATTTAATTTAAGTGTATTCTCTCATTTGACCTTCATACTCTGTGGAGAAATTTCTATTTCAGCTTGCATTGATAGACTGCTTCCACACAGCCCCCACATTACCCAACCACCCAGCAGAGATCCTCATTCCCATGAAACATAAAGAAACTGAGGCCCAGGGAGGCTAAGAGTCCTGCCAGGATTATTCACCTTCCAAGGTAAGGAGCCAGTTCCAGACCCGGGTTTGTGCAGCCCTAAGCTCCCCCGTCTTTCTACAATGGTAGATTTAGACTACAGTAATCTGGCAAGTGTGGTCAGAAAATGGCCAAGTTGGATTTAGATGATGTTCTCTATAAATCCATTCTCCTCTCCCATGTAAGCAAGGCAAAGCACTCCAGGCCATGGGGAGTCCCTGAAGACTCGAACTGCAGTGGCCACATCAGGAGGTTGCAGGTTGACCAGAACTCACCGACACAGCAGGAGAACAGCTTGGAACCTGCACCCCAGCCAAGACCCAGTGCCTTGGACTGGGGGAGAAAACATGTAGCCATTCCTCTCTCTCTCTGCTGTCTAGAGGGGATTCTGGCTTTTCTTGCCAGAGCCACCCCTTTCCCTCCTCTTAAAGTTCATGGTGGTTTTTTAAGGAAAGGGAGAAGAGAAGTGCATGGTGTGATAGGGCAGGAAGAGAAGAAAACGGAGGAGAGGAGGGGACTTTCCCATGAGCAGGCAGAAGAAGAAAAGGCAGCTGTGGTGTGTGATGGACATTGATGCAGCGGTGTCCAGTGTGGGGTCAGCCCTAGAGGAGAGACAGAGAGAGAGACAGACAATGAGAGAGTCCTGACCTTTATGATTAACATGGGATCTGCCTGCAAATGCTGTTTAGGGCCATCACCTCTTCCTGTGCTGCTATTTTTGAGAGTGATGCTCCTGAGCCCCATGACCCAGTCAAGCTTGATGTCCCCTTGAGCCACATTCAGTGCTGGGAGTCCAGTGTGACCTGGCCGGATCTTGCTGCATTAAGAACAGGGCAGATCTTGACCCCAGTGTAGGGGCTGGATGTGAACAGGCAACAGCTGCATTTCTGAGTCAGAAAGACTTGGTTAATTGCTAATTGCTTAGGCAAGTAATTTAATTTTGAGTCAGATTCCTCAGCTATAAAATGCAGATGACAATACTTATTCCTCCGGGTTGTGGGGAAAATGGAGATTCTAAGCACGATGTCTATTTCTCAGAAAGCTATCAATTTGGTGGCTTATTTTCCTTTCTACCTTCACAAGTGGCTATCCCGGCCACCCAAACAGACCCTGGACTCTCAAGTGGATGGGGTCCCGTTTGCACAGGGCATAAACTAACAGTCTGCGTTAAGTCTATACTTACCACTTAGTGAGCATTATGTCCCCTCAGGGGCCTATGTGGGCACCCATCTCTTCTGCAGCACCTTTCCTCCCCACTGCTGGGTCTGCACACCACCCCCTTCTTGGGTAAAGCCTCTGATCAGTGATGACCTTGGTATGGTGGTGATGGTCAGTCTTGGCATCAAATGAGCTAAGTTATATCATCAGTTATTCAATAAAACACTCATCTAGGTGTCAACGTGAAAGCATTTTGTGACATTGTTATGTACATGTTGTTACAAATGTTCATGATGCGTTTACTACAGCATAGAATTTTCCTGGGGGCCAGCCTGAAGTCTGTCCCACAGGTCATAGCCATGTTACACACAGTCACAGGGGCCAATAGATTAAATTCTTTTCCTTGAGAACTAAAAGTAAAATCCTAAGCCCCCCATCCGACTTAACAGACCCCCTCTTGGCCAACGAACCTCAAATAAATCTTAAAATTGAGTTCTTGGCCATGACAGGACAGGAGGTCAGACATACTTCCCTGTACGTCCCTCCCTCTTATGGTTTAGACCCAACAACTGAAAAGCATTAATGTTAAAATAGAGACTGTGAGACTGACAGAACAGACTCTTTGTGGCAATAAGACCCCAAATGATAAACAGGACCTAGGGCCATGCCAGGCAAGGGTTAAGTCTTGCACCCTACCCTTAACGAATGAACTAGGTTCTAACTACCACATGGTTTTTATTTTTCTCTAGCAGCCAAGCAAGCACTGGCCGTGAGAGAAGCAGGATTAAAACAATTACAACTCACCCAGTTCACAGGCACTGAGTAACTGACCTCCTGCCCCACCAACCTTAACAACAGTTTTCAGTGGACAAGGGACTGATTTCAGTAACTTCCTCCTGATAAGAGACCATCCTCCATGGACTGGTTCTGGCCAGTTTTAGAGGCTGTGCCTTTACAGAGGCTGTGTACCTTCATGTCCCTGCTTCACTTTTTGATGTGTAGGGCCTAATTATAATACATTTAAATGTCAAGTCTCCACCCCAGAATGAACATGCATGTTTATTGAATACGCATGTGTTAGAACCTCTTTTATGAGTATTCTCATAAAATGATATAGCTTCTCCGATATCCTGTTGAATATGTATAGGTAGCCAACTCATTCGGCTCAAATTCCTGTCCTCTCCTTCCCTCCCTAGAAGTGCCTGCCTCTGGCCTTGGCTGTAGGCCACACTTCCCAGCCTGTCATAATGGCCACCTTGCAGGCTGCAAACCTTTATAAGAAATAAAACTCTCTTTTCTAAATTTATAAATTGTGTGATTTTTCAGTTGACAATCTCTTTCTACACACACACACACACACACACACACGCAATTTATACAGAAAGAAATCTGGAGAGTATATGTGGGAATGGATATTAAGTGTGTGGCACAATGGCAGAAGTAACATAAAGTTGGATTAGGCTAAATGTATTAATGTGGGCCCACTAAACAGAGATTCTGGATTCAGGGTTGCAGGTCAAAGCTTTCGAAAGGGCTCCAAGGGTTGGTTTGATCAGTTACTTGGTTGGTTGCCTGATTGGTTGGTTGGTGCTTGATTGGTTGCTTCATGGCTTGCTTGGTTGTTTGGTTGGTTTGTTGCTTGCTTGCTTTCTTGCTTGTTTGGTTGGTTTGTGTCTTGCTTGCTTGCTTGCTTGCTTGCTTGCTTGCTTGCTTGCTTGTTGGTTGATTTGTTGGCTGTTTGCTTGTTTGTTTGGTTGCTTGGTTGGTTGGTTGAAACAGAATCAGAGTTTACCTAAGGTACACAAAGTTGAGATGCCACAACTTCCTTGGTTTATGTGCACAGGAAGGTTGTGCACATAACTTTCCTGTGCACATGAGGAAGATTGGATTTATTATGTCAGACCTGCTCACTCACACTGGAGGGTTTAGAGAACATACTTCTCACAACGATCACGAGAAAGAATATTGTGAGAGGAGCCCAGTATCCTGGAAGAGCTTTGAGCTTGTGCTCTCAGTAGGCAAAATGTTACAGCAGGAATTGCTGCTACTGGACTGGGATCTTTAAATAAAACGAGGATAATTGAATCCTGGGGTGGCAGGGAACATGAGCTGTCCTTAATCATCAAAGATGAGGTAAGTGTGATCACCACAGTGGAAAGCAGTGTTAAAGCAGCAGTCAGAATGGTTTGACTCACAGAAACCCACAACGTTGTGCAGTCCACGGTATCCACAGGGGAGAGCTAATGGGCTGTACCAAAGTCTTACTTGTTCTTTAAAAAATGAAGAATTCTAGGTCAACTGAATAGAAGACTAACTCAAGTTAATGACACACGGATCTAAAACCCTCTGTCAATTCCCAGACTTGAGCCAGTTCACAGGCCCACAACCCCTTAAGTGAAGGGGAGGCTGGGTGATCTTGGGGAAGTATGCTGCTACATTGCCAAAATTTTACATTGTTAATCTTTCTCCCAGTCTTCCCCAAAGGTACCTACAGCCTTCTACCAGTATGACTGTGACTTGGGGAAAAAAAAAATTCTCAGATATTTGGGGAATTAGTGGACACTCGCTCTGATTTGGCAGGAATTCCCAGAGACCAAAAACATCACTGTGGTCCACCGGAGTAGGGACTTATGGAGGTCAGCTGGTGAATGGAGTGTTAGCTCATGTCTGTATCACAGTGGATCCAATGTGTTCCTGAACCCACCCTGTGGCTGGAATAGACACATACCCAGCAACTTTCAGCATCCCTACGTTTGTTGTCTCACCTATGGACTGAGGACAATTATGATAGGAAAACCCAATTATAAGGCACTAGGACTGGTTCGACCTAGTGAAATAGTAAACCAAAAGCAAGAGTGCATTGAGTGCTATGTAAATGCTCTCCAAAGTGGCCTTGGTGGAGAAGGGTTTCAATAATCAAGCAGACAGGATGACCTGTTCTGTGCTTCTTTCCCCAGCCACCCCTGTCATTGCTCAATGGGCTCATGGATACAGTGGCCATGGTGGTGGGGTCGGAGGTGATGCCTGGGCTCTGCAACATGGACTTCCACTCCCAAGGCAACCTGGCTGTGGCTCTGAACCACTTCCATCATAAAAGGGGCAGAGTCTCGTTTTCACTGAAACAGACACTATATATGAGAATTTCCCCTCCTACCCTCAATGTTCCTGTCACCATACAATTTACACCTGATAAATTGTGCTTCATAAAAATTACACGACTGTCTAGACTTACAGAGTGCCTTATCCATCCTTGTGGTCTCCCACACAAATTGGTTCTCATCATCACTATTACCCCTAGTGACACACTAGCAAAATTTTCATTTCCTGTCCCTCAATCTTATGCTCTGCTGGTCTAGAAGTCTTGGTCCCAAAAGGAGGAGTGCATCCCACAGAATACAAAGAAATGATTCTACTGAACTGGAAGTTAAGATAATCCCTGTCCACTCTGAGCTCCTCATGCCTCTGAATAAACAGGCAAAGAAGGGAGCTACCGTGCTGGCAGGGGTGGTTGATCCTGACTACCAAGGGGAAATTGCTTCTACTCCACAGTAGAAGTAAGAAATAATACTTTTGGAATACAGGAGATCTTCTAGGGTGTCTTCAGTGCTACCTACTACCATGCCCTGTGATTAATTTAACAGAAAACTACAACAACTCAATTCAAGCACAGCTGCCAATGGCCCAATTCCTTCAGGAAGGAAGGTTTGGGTCATCATCCCATATAAAGAACCAAGACCAACTGAGTTTCTTGCTGAAAGCTAAGGGAATACAGAATGGGTAGTACAAGAAGGTAGTTATAATTACCAACTAGGAACATGTGACCAGATACAAAAATGAGGACAGTAATTGTTGTGACTTTGACAAGGGAGACAAGGCAATTCACTGGGCAGTAAATAGTCTTTTCAAAAATGTCCTGGGACACTAAAGCAATGACACACCGCTGGGATGTAGAACAAGTCCCTACATGTGAGTGCCTCCCCCTCTCCATGCAGATGGCTGTGGGCCTGTGGCACCCACACCTGGCCTTACTTGCCATTCAGTTAGACTGGCAGATGCACCTCTGGGCATCCTGAATGGCCAGAGCACATAGTGCCCGTTTTAGACACGACCCTCAATTACTGGGAAACAGGAGAAGCTAGACATCACCAGAAATGTGCATCCTGGTGGTTCTTCCCTTTGGCCATGTTTACGTCCAAAATGGCAACCATAATCGCAGAGTGGCAACTGAGGCCCTGGCTAAACACATGGCTGCAGCCTTTGTGATACTCATCATCCTTTTAATCTTCTCAATGAAGAAACCATCGAGTCAGGTGTGTTCCTCTGCAAAATTGTGTGACCCAGGACATATGACCTAAAATCCCGTAACTGCTGCCCAGGGTGGAACTTGTGCATTAATTAAAACAAAATGTTGTGTATATAGCCCTCACTACTTTCATAACATAATACAGGCTATGCTGGCTTTAGATAACCAGAGTCCAGTCATAGTCTTTGTCTTACGGTCCTATCACCTCATGGTTTAATCAAGTCCCAGACACATGGAGGAACTTTGTATCTAGTGTAATTGCAACTGCATTTACAATCCTTTGTTGTGGCTTATATTGCTGCTGGGTTGTTTGGCAGCAATGCTCTTCCCCAAAACTGGCCCCAGGGAAACCACAGAAAAACAGTATGGTGAGAATTTGAGGGCCATTCAAAGGTATGCTGGGGTGCAGCGCAGGTTTGGCTTGTCCTGTCAGACAGCTACAACTCAAGCATCTTCTGAAAATGACTGTACGTTCCTCGGTGAATTTTTGTTCAGCGTTCCCAGCTGAACAAAAAGGCTAATCCAAATGTTTACATCATACCTATAAGGAACACTTCAGCGCTGGCACATTCCTTGGATCAGAGGTCATGCAACGAACCAAGCCCTTTTGTTTTGGGCTAGGTGGGGGTTTCTTGGCAGAGGTTGCTAAGTGGAGGTTGCTCTGGGAAGAATATCATATAACTTGCATGCGTTTGACAAACACGAGGGGATTTCTTGTCTCGCCTGCTGCTCCTGGGTTCCCTGTACATAAATTCCCTGAATAAAGCTTATATCGCAAAAAAAAAAAAAGAAAAGAAAAGAAAAAAAAGTCCTGGGACAGATTGATGTTCACATGTACAGACTGAAGTTAGTCCCCTCCCTCACACCATTTATAAAAGTTAACCTTAAATGGATCAAACACCTAAATATAAGAGCCAAAAGTTTAGTACACGTAGGAGAAAATATGAGACTGAGACTTTGTGACCTTGGGTTAGGCAATGATTTTATAGATATGATACCAAAACCACAAGTATAACAGAAAATATACATAAACTGTACTTTATAAAAATCACAAACATTCGTGTATCAAAGCAGACTTTCAAGAAGATGAAAAAATAATTACAATGTGAGATAAAATGTTTGCAAATCCTGTATCTAAGAAGAGAATTGTATAAGAATATGTTTGGGCCAAGCGTGGTGGCTCACGTCTGTAATCCCAGCACTTTGGGAGACTGAGGTGGGTGGATTAACAAGGTCAGGAGATCGAGACCATCCTGGCCAACATGGTGAAACCCCATCTCTACTAAAAATACAAAAATTAGCCGGGTGTGGTGGTGCACGCCTGTAGTCCCAGCTACTCAGGAGGCTGAGGCAGGAGAATCACTTGAACCCCGGAGGCGGAGGTTGCAATGAATCAAGATCGTGCCACTGCACTCCAGCCTTGCGACAGAGCAAGCCCCCGTCTCTCTCTCTCTCTCTCTCTCTATATATATATATATATACACACACACACATATATATATATATGTTTGAACATTTACAAGTCAATAGTAAAAAAGAAAATAACACAATTTTAAAATGGAGAGACAATCTGAATAGACATTTCTCCAAAGAAGATATACAAGCGGCCAATAAACACATGAAAACATGTTCAATCTTATAACTCATTTAAACAGTGCAAATCAAAACCAATGAGAAAGCACTCCACATCCATCAGGAAGGCAATAACTAGAGACACAGATAACAATAAGTGTTTGTGAGAATGTGTAGCAATTGGATCCCTCGACATTGCTGGCAGGAATATAAAATGCTGCTGTCCTTTGAAAAGCAGTCTGGCACTTCGTCAAAAAGTGAAACACGGGCTTGCCATATAATACAGCAACTGCACTCCTAGATCTGGAGCAATGAAATCATGTGAAAAGCCTGTATGTGAATGCTCAGAGCAGCATTATTTACAATAGTCAAAAGGTAGAAACAACCTAAATCCCACAAACTGCAGAAGAGATAAAATATGGTGAAGGTAAGTAACAGAAGTCAAACCTAAAAAGTAACAAGCTACTGATACACGCCATGAACATGAATAAACTTTGCAAACTTTGATAGAAGCCAGTCACATAAGACCCAGTGTTGTGTGACTTCATTTATATGAATGGTCTAGAACAGGCAAATCCATAGACTGAAAGTGATTACGGATTTCCTAGGTCGGGGCAGATCGGGGAAATGGGCAGTGCCTGCTGATGCGCACACGGTTTCTTCTGGGGGTGATGAATGTTCTAAAATGATGGTGACGGCTACACAACCCTGTGAATATACAAAAACCCCTTGCATGGTACACTTTAAATAGACGGGCTGGATAGCATGTAAAGTATATCTCAATAAAACTGTATAAAAATAAAGAGAAGCGCCCGGAAGTGCCGCCTTGGAGTCGGGGAGAAGGCGGCCACGGCCGGGCCTGGAGCCTGAAGAGGAGTCGGAGTTGGCGGCTGCAGAAGCTGTGCGCCATATACACCCGCAGAACTTCTCAAGCTCTCTGCTTGAGACCCTCAATGGGCAGAAGCTGGGTGGGCACTTCAGCGACGTGACTGTGTGCATTCGTGAAGCTTCGCTGCGTGCACATCGCTGCGGCTGGCAGTCGGCTCGCCCTCCTTCCAAGACAAGCTGCTACTCGGCCACTCTGAGATCCGTGTACCTTCGGTGGTGCCCGTGCAGACGATGCGCCAGCTAGTCGAGTTCCTGTACGGCAGTTCGCTCCTTGTGGCACAAGATGAAGCCCTGCAGGTGCACACGGCTTCGTCGGTGCTTCGCATACAGACAGTTATCACAAATGCACACAGATTATCGCAGGCGCTCGAGTCCCAAGCACCTCTGCACCCGCGCCCCTGCCCACCCCTGTGCCCCCGCCACGGGCACCTGCGCAGCTGCGTCGCCGCCGGCGCCACCTGCTGGCTGCGCACCCCCGGGGCACCCCTGTGCCGCGCACAGCTGTAAGCAGCGCCAGCCTGCGCGTTTGCAGCTGCCTGCGCCCCCCACACCTGCCAAATCCGAGGGGCTTGGTGCTGATCCCTCACTGTCCGCGGCCCCTGACGACCGAGGTGACAACGATGACGAAGAAACTGACGATGAGACCGATGGCGAGCACGGCGAAGGTGGCGGCCCAGGAGAGAGCCAGGCCCCTCATTCCTTCCCAGACTGTGCTGCCGGCTTCCTCACTGCTGCTGCTGACAGCGCGTGCGAGGAGTTCCCTGCACCCACTGGCCTCGCTGACTACAGTGGTGCGGGAGGGATTTTCTTCGGGGATCTGGGGCAGCAGAGGACGTATTTCCAGATGGCGCTGTCCCCGAAGGCTGTCCCACCGAGACCCCTGTCCAGCCCGACTGCATACTGGCTGGACCCCGCCCGCCTGGCGTGAAGACCTCAGGGCCGCCTGTCGCACCCTTCCCCTTTCACTTGGGAGCTCCCGGACCCCCCGCACCACTCCCTTCAGCACCATCCGGGCCAGCCCTGCCCCCTCACCCGCCTTCTACCCCACACTCCAACCCGAGGCAGCCCCCGGCACTCAGCTGTGGGAAGCCCCGGCTCCCTGTGCTGCTCCCACCACAGCCCCCTTAGGCACCTCTGCTCGCACTCCAGGTGCCGAGCCACCTGCTTATGAGTGCGGCCACTGTCCCAAGACGTTCAGCTCAGAGAAAAATTACACCAAGCACACGTTCATCCACTCGGGGGAGAAGCCGCACCAGTGCGCAGTGTGCTGGCGATCCTTCTTGCTGCGCGACTACCTGCTCAAGTACACGGTCACGCACACCGGCGTGCGCGCCTTCCAGTGCGCTGTCTGCGCCCAGCGCTTCACGCAGAAGAGTTCGTTCAATGTGCACATGCGCACTCACCGGCCAGAGCGCGCCCTGCCCCGCCTGTTGCAAGGTCTTCTCTCACCAGGAGCTGTTGGGGCGCCACCTGGCCGTGCACCCCGCGCCCTGGTGGGGCTGGGGCCTGGTCTCGCCCACGGTGGATCCGCGACCTCCCGCACAGTCGGCCACGCGCGCTGCAGGACCCGTGGTTCCCGCCCCTAGGCCACGCTCCCTCCTGAGAGCAAGTCTTCTTTTTCCCTTCACCCCTTTCTCCATACGCCCAAGTCCGCCTTACTCCTCTCCTCCACGTACTTGAACCTTCCAGGTGGTGCCGGGCTGGGGCTGGGCCTGGGACGGGTTAGGGACCAGACCACCTCTGAGAACTAGACCATTTCCAGCCTAAACCGGGCGCTCAGGCCCTTGGACCCGGCCAGACATTTGACTCCGGTTCGCGCCCCGCCCTCTGCTGAGGTTGGGGGTGGGGACTGGGGCGGCTCCCCGGCTCAGGTGTCAGGCCGGGCGAGGTCCCTGGCTCCCTACCCAAAATATCACTCCCTCATGGGGCGCCTAAGGAGGCTCAAGTGGACCCATCATATATGGGGGCTGGTCCTCGGGACCCTCACGCTAATAGAAGACTGTAGGCTATGGGGCCTAAACCATAAATGAATGAAGAAAGGGAAGCAAGGGAGGGAAGGAGGGAGGGAGGGAGGGAGGCAGGGAGGGAGGGAGGGAGAGACGCAGGGAGGGAGGGAGGGAGGGTCTAGTTCATGAAGGAAGGAAAGAAGGAAGGAAGGAAAGAAGGAAGGAAGGAAAGGAAGGAAGGAAAGGAAGGAAGGAAGGAAGGAAGGAAGGAAGGAAGGAAGGAAGGAAGGAAGGAAGGAAGGAAGGAGAAAGAGAGAAAGAAAGAGTCTAGTTCACAGTCCCCTTGTGTTAGGTGTAGTCCTATGACCAGCTTTTGCCAAAGGGAGACAATGGACTAATGTGAGCCACTTCCAGAGCTGGCCCACAAAAGCCTGCAATGCTTTTCTCACACTCTCCCCTTCTACCGGTAGATGCAGGTGGGAGGAGGTCCCAGAGATGACGAAGGCACCTGATGGAAAGATTCTGGGTTCCTGCATGGCCATGCAGAGGGGAGCAGCCTCTATCCTGAACGCCCAGCCAGCAAGCTCTGGTGGGCCCAAAATATGTGAAGTCAATGAAATCTGGGGGAGTCATCTGGTACTTCAGTACAATATAACTAATTCATCTGCTTAAAACCTTGGCCCGGGGCCGGACGCTTTGGCTCACGCCTGTAGTCCCAGCACTTTGAGAGGCCAAGGAAGGCAGATCACTTGAGGTCAAGAGTTCAAGACCAGCCTGGCCAACATGGTGAAACCCCATCTCTACTAAAAATACAAAAAATTAGCCAGGTGTGGTGATGGGTGCCCGTAATCCAAGCTACTCAGGAGGCTGAGGCAGGAGAATTGCTTAAGTCCAGGAGGCAGAGGTTTCAGTGAGCCTAGATGGTGCCACTGCATTCCAGCCTGGGCGGCAGAGCGAGACTCCATCTCAAAAGAAAAAAGAAAAAAAACTTGGCCAGAGGCAGTGGCCCATGCCTGTAATTCGAGTACTTCGGGAGACCACAGAGGATGGATCACCTGAGGTCAGAAGTTCGAGGCCAGCCTGGTCAACGTGGCAAAACCCCATCTCTACTAAAAATACAAAAATTAGCTGGGTGTGGTGGCAAGTGCCTCTAATCCCAGCTACTCAGGAGGCTGAGGCAGGAGAATCACTTGAACCTTGGAGATGGAGGTTGCAGTGGGCCGAGATTGCACCACTGCACTCCAGCCTGGGCAACAAGAGTGAAATTCCATCTCAAAAACAAAATAAGTAAAAATTTAACCACACTGCTAACTTAGCTAAGTATTTTTCTAGACATTTAAACCCATTTTAACCCAGCCATTTTGTCTCAGAAAACTTTGTTCCTGTGCTATATTTGATTCTGTGCTAAATAAAACATTTAAATCAGAATTATACCAATATTTAAATCTTTTTGTTAACAAAGTATTTTCCAGCGCATTTTTTTTAAAAGCAGCTGAAACACGCACTTGTTTATTTCCCCGGAAGGAGGCAGAATGGGGTCCTTGGGGAGTCTCTGTCCCAGTCTGGTGCCTTGGACAGGCAGATCTCACTTCCAGAAGAGTACATGCCAGGAAAGCAGCCAGCAGGGGTAGAGGCCCAGGGACAGCAGTGGGAAGAGCAGGGCGCCTTAGGTGTGGTGCTCCAGCACACGCTGGGCCAGTACTGCAAGGAAGAGCTGCCAGCCTTCGGCCAGTGACAGTGGTGCCTCCTGCACCTCCTGCCACAGGAATGGGTTGCTAAGGGGCGTGGCCGCCGGGCTCGTCAGCGCCAGCAGGGCAGTGTAGAGGTTCCGGGGCCCATGAGGCTCGGCGAGCGCAGCAGCAGGCACCATAGTGGCAGCCAGCAAGAAGTCCAGTGAGAAATTGGTGAGGATGATGCAGCCCAGCTGCAGTGCTAGGCAGATCAGGGCTACCAGCTTCCGCACCATCCAGCCCCTGTCTGGGACCTGAGGGCTTACCACCCTCTGCTGGGGGAGGCGGGACACTGGGGCCAGGGACCCCCCCCTGGGCTCCTCAAGGCCCGCTCCAGCCTCAGGCAGCTGCATCCACAGTTTCAGAGCCTTGAAACCAAGGACCAGGAGCAAGAAGTCGGTGGCAGGCAAGTAGAGGCCGATGGAGACGAAGCGAGAGAGGGTGGGGAGCAGGTAGAGGAAGAACGGCTGGTGCAGGTGCTGCAGGAGGTGGTTGAGCTTGCAGAACATGCCCTCCAAAGCCTTGCCCACTGCCAGCAGGTCATACTGGTACTGGTGGAAGCTACTGATGCCACACAGGGTTAGGGCCTCCACACGGTAGCACAAGAAGAGGCCATAGGAGTGGTGGGGGCGGCGGGAGGCCTGCCACAGAGCCATGAGCGGTAGTGTCTGCAGGCCCTGCAGCGGTCTGGCCAACGACATCCAGTCCTAGGGTTGCAGCTTACTTACCCTGAAGCGTGCACAACAGGCCCCCTTTCTGGCAGAAGGTCTGGAAGAGATTGAGCAGGTCAAGGTTGGGCAGCTGTCCAGGGCAGATTTTATTCAGACATTTTAAAACTTTGATCCATTTTATAAAATTACAGGATAGAAACCCAATTATAACTCATCCACTTTTTAAATATATATATACAGAGTCTTGCTCTGTCACCCAGGCTGAAGTGCAGTGGCATCATCTCAGCTCTCTGCAACCTCCACCTCCTGGGCTCAGGTCATTCTCCTGCCTCAGCCTCCTTTGTAGCTGTTATTACAGGCATGCCTCACCTATGCCTGGCTACTTTTTGTACTTTTAGTAGAGACAGGGTTTCACCATGTTGGCCAGGTGAGTCTTGAACTCCTGGTCTCAAGTAATCCACCTGCCTCGGCCTCCCAAAGTGCTGGAATTACAGATGTGAGTCACCATGCCCAGCCTCTAGCTCATCAACTCTTATTTTTAATTCACCAGAACTATTTTATCAGGATTATTTATTTTTTATTTAAATGACTTCATTTTGGGCCACATCAAAATTAACTGACTACAGATTCTGCTATTATAAGTTTTATTCAGGAATCAGTATTTCTTTAAGTCAACTTTTCCAGATCAAATTAAACACAACAAAATATTTTCCAAAATCTTTTTCTTCCAACAATTTTTAGTCATCATAAGTTGTACCACATACAGTTTTAACCATTATCCATTTTGCATGCATTATTTGTATTATTAGTCTTCACTATGAGAATTAAAGTATCTCTAGTCAAAACGGTGGGGTCAAAGCATTTTACTTTTTTAGTTTACAGAGATTTAAATTAGTCTTAGCTTCTAGGAACATGCTGCTTGCCTAGACGTCTCCATAAACCCCTGTGCTGGCCTTGCCCCATTGATGAAACAGAAGAGGATTTTCTCAGAGCTCCTTACAAATTATAGGCAGGTAGAAGCCAACACATTACTTCCTATCGTCCTGCTTAGGCACTGAAAACAGCCATCCTACTCACACATCCTGGCGAAGAGTCGTGACTTTTTCTCTCTCTTCAATGAATAAATACCAAGAAAAGAGAGTCTATTTTAGACAAATAAATTCCCAATTTATCGAAGGGTAACTCAGTCCCTCCCCTTCATCTTGCAGTTCAGTGTAGGGAGACAATGCTGGTCTTCACCTGGGATTTTCATATTTCCCTCTTTCTTAAGAACAGACGGCTCGGTTTTATCCTGGGCAGCAATTTGCCAAGCAAAAAGGCTACTGCTCCTAACTAACCTACCTTGTAGCTAAGGTGACCAGAACAAGTCCAAGCTAACTGGGCATGAGCAGAGGCACTGTGAGGGGCTCGGGGAAGCTGCTTGCCTGGAACTCACACAGCTGAGCGGGTCTTTTTTTTTTTTTTTTTTTTTTTTTGAGATGGAGTCTCACTCTGTTGCCCAGGCTGGAGTGCAGTGGCCGGATCTCAGCTCACTGCAAGCTCCGCCTCCCGAGTTTACGCCATTCTCCTGCTTCAGCCTCCCAAATAGCTGGGACTACAGGCGCCCGCCACCTCGCCTGGCTAGTTTTTTGTATTTTTTTTAGTAGAGATGAGGTTTCAGCGGGTTAGCCAAAATGGTCTCGATCTCCTGACCTCGTGATCCGCCCGTCTCGGCCTCCCAAAGTGCTGGGATTACAGGCTTGAGCCACCGCGCCTGGCCAGCTGAGTGGGTCTTGGTCCTTCCTTCTCTCCTCTGCCTACCTCTGAAGCACAGCCCTCTGGGGTCCAGAGACAGCATTGAGGACAGAAGTCAGCTACTGAGACTCTGGGACAGCAGGACAGGTGCTGGCTGATGGCCATGGGGACAACCCAGGTCAGCATGGACAGCCACCTCCAGAGTTCTTTAACAGGAGAAAGAAAGCATTCTCTCTGGTCTATGCCACAACTGTTCTGAACTTTCTGCGTGTGTACACAAATCTAACTCCAGTTGAGATACTCACTTTTCCCTGAATCTCTGTGAGCTGGGACCAGTCCTACCCTTCCCTGGGACACACGCTCCTACAAGAGGCAGGGGTGGAGGCGACCGGCATGATTATAAAGATCTGGGGCTCTCACCGGTCCCACATCCATGGCCACTTCTAGTAGTCACAGAGGTCCAGTTTCCCCTTGGGGAACTACTCCCTTCCTCCAAGTCCATGTGGTTAAGTAAGGTTGGCTTACTTCCTGGTTGCAGGAGACAGGAACCAGGGGACATGTGGGACACACGCTGGAGGAACCACTGGTACCATGCAATGTGCTGTGCAGTGTGGCTCTGGTGCACCTGCCACCTGGGGCCCATGGAGACCCTGTGTGCACGTGTGGCCATGGACATGAGGCCTAGGCATCCCCCTCAAAGTCCACACATGTCCACTCATTAGGAGGCCCAAGGGCACCCAGAGCACATCCCACACACCCACCAAGTATGGAGAAGTTGGACAGGGTCCACGGTGAGGCCTCCATATGCAGTTCCAGTCCAACCCCTCATTAGACACTTGGGAAACTCAGGCCCAGAGAGAGGAGGGGCTGGCCCAGGACACAGGACATGAGCAGAGTCCAGTTACCGCTTCCTAGGCCAGAGCTGAACCATATCCCATGGGGTTGTTTTGGGAATGGGAGCCCCTAAAATTCTGCAGATCTCTGCTCATTTTTCCCAGGAGAGGCTGTTTCCTCTCAGCATCCCCACAGGTGCATACCCACAGGCGCACACAAGCTGACATCACAGGGGATGACTAAGGGTGGGGTGGGAGGAGAAGCGGATCCTGGGGAGGTAACAAAGGGAAAGAAGAAAGAGGCTGAGGCAGCTCTGCTACAGACAGCAGCATCCAGTCACCAGCACCATGACCAGGGCCCATAGCATGGGAAAGGGAGAGATGCCAAGAGGCCAGGCTAGGGGATCCCTAAGGTCCCCCCGGGTCGGCCTGGTCTGGTGCCACCTCCAGGGCAGTCAGGGGAGAGCGGGGCCTGGAGTCCTGTGTCCACTGCTCTGGGCAGCTTCCACCAGGATGAGCTCCCTAGACTGAAGGGGCTACAAGACAGAAGGCCTCAGTTTCCTTCCCCACATACTGAGGTGCTGGGCGTGGGTCACCCCAAGACTCCCACAGGCTCAGAAAGCCTCCGTTGCCCCAGCTCTCCATAGATGACCCGCTGTGCTCCGAGGTTCTTAGAAAATGCTTTCTACCCCTGGAGGTCCTTCTGAGCAGAGGAAGGCAGAGCAGTTGGTGTCCTGAGACTTGGAGCGGCGCAGGACATGGCAGAGCATGAACCGTGCATCCCTGGACAAGAGCAAAGACGCCAGTGTGGGAGGCTCGGGTCCTCCTACTGTGGAAGTGGAGCTGGGGCCACTTCCCTGGATGTGGTGAGGAGGCCTTGGAAGTGTCTGGACCCCGGGACAGTGCTGGCAGTAGGGGTAAGAAGGGTTTCTGATATTTCTCTCAATCCTCTTGGATTTTTGCCGCCTGGGATGCAGGAGAGTGGATTTGCCTTGCAAGCTCTGTGTCCTGGTTTTCCTTCTTTGGATGCAGTGCTAGCTCTGGCCACCAGGTGGAGACATGTGCCCACTGTGTTCTACGGGAGCACATGAGCCAGGGAAGAGCTGGGGTCATTCAGGCCATTCCCCGCCTCCAACCTGACCTGCTTCTCCTATTGTCAGCATCCATCTCCACAGTCCGAGCTGGTCCGTGGTAGGATGTGGGAGCGAGGGGCTCCAGATCCTCCCATTTACTCGTTCAGTCATGATGCCCAGAGCACTTGCCTTGTTCCGGGGCCTGAGTTAAGCCTGGGTGCCCCCATGAAAAAGACAGACATGGTATGGTCCCTGCCCTCTGGGAAGGCACCATCTGGAGGGGGAGAGGGACCAAACCACAAAACATGTAAGTGGGGAAAGGAGCAAGTGCTGTGTCGAAGTAAAGCAACTGCTGCAGGGGAGGCTGGGGGCCACTTCTTGGTGAGGGGATCTGAAAAGGCCTCCCTGAGGTGACATTCATGCCATGAGCAGAACGATAAGAGGCAGCCGGCCCTGCAGACATTTCTAGCACAATGTGGGGAGGTGAAACTGTGCAGGGGCTCCAGGGCAGACGAGTTTGTCCAGAAAGAAGCTTAGAAAGGGAGACAGTGTGGCTGGAGGGAGCTGGGGGCAGAGCAGGGGAGGGAGGGAAGGGTGGAGCAGATCCTGGGCCAGGTCTGCTGTATGAGGGCCCCACTGCTGTGTGGAAACACTGCCCCACCCATAGCTGCCCATAACAACAGGCACTCACCATCTCTGGTTTCCACAGGAGGCCCAGGCCCAGCCCAGCTCAACAGGGTGCTTCTACCACACGGTCTCTCAGGGGGCTGGGCTAAGGTCTCCTCTGAGACTCAACTGGGGCAGGATCCACCTTCAAGCTCATTCATGGGGCTATTGGAAGGATTCCATGTGGACTGAAGGGCCAGGTTCCCCTCTGTTGTCCTCTCTGGGTCCTAAGCCACAGGAGCCTCCCCTGAGGATAGTTCCTAACAGAGCAGCTGCTCCCCAGAGCCAGGGCTTAGAGAGAGGAAGGGGGAAAGAGAGAGGAGGCGAAGAGAGGGAGAGAGGGGGGAAGAGAGAGCTGAGAAGATCTGGGAAAATGTCAGCCATGGTTACTAACAACTAAACCTTGGAGGAGATATCCCATCACTTTTGCCACATTCTGTGATTAGAACAGGGTCTAGTGCACACTCCAGGGGAGGGTGTTGCACAAGGATGTGTATCTCAGGGGTGTGGATCACAGGGAGCCATTAGGGAGGCTGCCTACTACATAGGCAAGAAAGGTACTTGGGTTTGAATCTGGATATAAAGAGAAGCCACTGGAAGGATCAACGGAGGAAGACAATATATGAAGTCATTTAACTTCAACACTTTCATGGTGCAGACAGAGAAATGAGGCCAGAAGGAGAAATGACATTTCCAAGGTCACGTGGCAGCAATCCAGGCCTTCCACAGGCGTTGTGGGGAGGCGGCGCTGCACATATGGAGATGTCATGGAGTAGGAAGCTGAGCAGTCAGCACCCCTGGGGAGCATTTGGGGTCCTCTTATCAGATAAATTTGGGATAAATCTGTTTGCTGACCTAAGTCCTACTTGCACAGCATATTGACTTTGTGAAAATTCATCGCCTTGTATGTTTCATCTGTGCATTCTATTTTTTTATTTAATGCCAGAAAATTAGAAAAAGACTTCTGAGAAATCTTGAAACCTCCAGACATGTGGTTTGACCCTCTATCTCTAAGGACCGGAGGGAAACTCTGCCAACAAACTCTGTCTCGATTGTAAGTGGAGTAAAAAAAAAACTTGTAAGTTTGATGAAAAACAGGTAGTCCCAGACCAGGATGGAGGGATCTAGATGCTAGGAGGAGTGGGTCTGCCCGGATGGGCCCAGAGCAGTTTCCTCCCCTAGTGCTGTGATTCGGGCCTGGAATTCAACATCCATTTTGAGTGTTCTCTTGGCCTGTAGGTGAGGCAGCAGCACACTTTAGATGACTAGAGGGTGGCTTCTCCTGCATTTGGTGAGCCTGGGGCTTTGGACGCCTCTTCCATCATTTGTGTGGGGTGCACACAACTGAATGCAACTGCATTCAGTTCGTCCAAAAGTCACCAATATGCAAGAAAGACGGGGACATCCATCTGGTAAAGGAACCCTAAGCCCAGCCCACTAAAAGAGTCTGACTCTTGGTTTCATTTGCTTTCTTTTCACTTTTCTAAATCAATGATTAGCTCAGAGAGATGACCCCCTCCCGCCCCCCAGGGTAGAAAGTCACAGGAGAGAGGAGAACATCAGTCTAGAGGAACAGGTTGGGCAGGGCAGGAGGTGGTGGTGGAGGGCAGACCGGGGCTTCTCTCCAGTCTCTCCTGGATGCCAGGCTAAAACCCTACACACTATGCTTTTGGGGCCATGGACTGGCTTGTTGTGAGTGCTCCAGGCAGCCCAGGAGAGTATCCCCCAGCCCCTGTTCATCAGCTGCCTTCCCTTCCCAGGTGAATCTGCACCAGGCCTGTCATCTCCTCTAAGGCCAGCCTTGTCTGAACTGCTTTTATGCACAACTCAATTCTAACACTTACTAAACAGAGTTAGTGCAGACCCCACAGGTTAAGGGCTCAGCCCCATAAGGCTGCCCTCACTTTGGACACAAGCCCCAGGCCTCTCGTACTTCTGACTGGCCAGCCATCAAGGGAGGGTTTACATAACCCCGTCTCCAGGCTCCATGGTTTGCTGGAATGATGCACAGAACTCAGGAAAGCACTCAGCTTCCTATCACTGGTTATTACAAGGGACACTACTCCAGAACAGCCAAGAGGAACAGATGCACAGGGCACTGTGGTGGGGGGGTGCACAGAGCTCCCACACACTCTGGGCACAGCACCCTCCCAGCACCTCCCTGTGGTCACCAACCTGGGAGCTCTCAGAACCCAGTTGCTTGGGGGCTTTATGGGGGTTCCATCATGTGGCATGATTTATTACATCACTGGCCACGGGTGACTCACTCAATCTCCAGCCCTCTTCTCTCCCTGGGGGTGCAGAGGTGGGACAGACCGTTTCAACCCTCTGATCGTGTGAGTGGCCTTTCTGGTGACCGGGGCCACACTGAAGCTTCCTAGGGGCCTACCAAGAGTCACCGCAGAACAAAAGGAGCTCCTGTCACCCCTACAGGTCTCAGAAAACTGCAAGGGGTTAGGAACTCTACGGTGCCAGAGACTGGGGACACAGACCAGACACATGCTTATAATATCACAAAATCACACTGTGAGAGCAAGACTGAGTCTCTAGGAGACTCTGAGGAGACACTGATCAATCCCAGGATAAACGCACACTCGGCCCTCACGGTCCATGGGGGACTGACTCCAGACCCCCAAGGACACCAAAATCCACAGAGGTTCAATCAAGTCTCTGATAGAAAATGGTGTAGCATTTGCTTATGACCTGAGCATATCTTCCTGTGTACTCTCAATCATCTCTGGATTCCTTATAATACCTAATATAGTGTCAATGCTATGTACTGCTACGTGGGGAGCGGGAGAAGACACTGCTCTTTCCCATCACCTCTGAGGTCCAGTGAGCCATCACGCCCCTGATCTCCTCACCCAGGGCCTGCACCTTCCCACAGACCTGTGCAGGGCCCAGGCCACCTGACATCAGAGCTGCTGTGGGCAAAGAGCTATGAAACCAGAGGAACATACCAGCGTCCTACCAGAGACACCTGGGCTCACGGGCAGGGTTGATACATGGAAGGAAATCCCACGTGGGAGGAACTTGAGGACAAGTAGAGCTGAAAGGTAGAGCAGAGGGGCCTGAGACAGGATCATGTGCCTTGAGATCTGTGAGATTGCAGGTCATGCCATGGTTTTAAGCAATCCCACTCTTTTACTCCCCAGGAAAGACAGCACAGCCCTGGACACCCCTAAGCCGTGTCTGAGGCCCATGTCCTCCTCCACAGTCACCAGAAGGGTCTTAGCACAAATACAGAACATCAGTCAGTTCTTACACCACCACATCCTCCAAACAGGATGGCCTCTGATTCTCACAATCAAAGACATTTAGTCTTCCCAAATATATTTGTTCCTTACAAAAGAGAAGGCATCATCTGTCTGTGCCCTGTGGGGGAAGGTCTGGGGCTTCCTAGGAGCCTGGGCTTAGGGAAAGGAATGGGTCAGCTGCGGCTCTTATTGAGAGCTGGCTGTGGCCTCTAGGAAGGGAAAGAATCAGAGAGAGAGGATAACAGTAGCTTGCTGCCCTGCCATCGTCCTGTTTCACTCACTTGCATTTGTGAAGTTATCTCATTTTAAAAATTGTTATTTATTTATTATTTATTTATTTATTTATTTATTTATTTTTTGAGATGGAGTCTCACTCGGTCACCCAGGCTGGAGTGCAGTGGTGCGATCTCAGCTCACTGCAACCTCCACCTCCCCAGTTCAATGGATTCTCCTGCCTCAACCTCCCGAGTAGCTGGAATTACAGGCGCCCGCCATCACACCTGGCTGATTTTTGTATTTTTAACAGAGACAAGGTTTCACGATGTTGGCCAGGCTGGTCTCCAACTCCTGACCTCAAGTGATCCACCCGCCTCGGCCTCCCAAATTGCTGGGATTACAGGTATAAGCCACCATGCCCAGCCTTTTATTTATTTATTTATTTATTCATTCATTCATTCATTCATTTTGAGACGCAGGTTTGTTATTGTTGCCTAGGCTGGAGTGCACTGGGTGTGATCTCGGCTTACTGCAACCTCCGCTTCCCTGGTTCAAGCGATTCTCCTGTCTCAGCCTCCAGTGTAGCTGGGATTACAGGCGCCACCACCATACCCGGCAAATTTTTGTATCTTTAGTAGAGATGGGGCTTCACCATGTTGGCTAGGCCAGTCTCAAACTCCAGACCTCAGGTGATCAACCTGCCTTAGCCTCCCAAGCTGCTGGAATTACAGGCATGAGCCACCGCACCTGGCCGAAAAATTGTTATTTTTAATAGACTGTCATTAGAAAGACAAAGCACAAACCCAATGAACAAATGTTCCGGGGCTCGTAAAAGTGAAAATGCTCAAAAAAGAACAAGCCCCATGCCCTGGGCCTCTCAGGCCTCCCCCATTGCCTGGAGATGCATTTGGCCCGAGGCATAGTGGAGGAGGCTGTGAGCCTTAGGGGCCGAATCTCCCCACGGAGCATCCAGGGAGAGTGAAAGACAAGAGGCCTCGCATATCCCAAAAGTGGAACTTGAAGGTTTGGGGTGGGCAGCCCTGAGTTCAGAAGGGTGGGGAGAAATCCATGCCCCTGAATATCTTGGTGGGGCTCAGGTTTCCCTGTGCCCGAGACCCCACGCCCTTCCTGACATAAGCTGGGGGAGAGGCACTCCCTGCTTCACGAGCTTGGGGAGGGTGTCAGCTCCCACCAGCTCCCCTTGCCTGTCTCCATATGTGTGTGTGTCAAGGTTCTCCAGAGAAACAGAACCAATAGGATATATACATAGACATATAGATAAGAGGAGATTTATTATGGGAACTGGCTCACACCATTATAGAAGCTGAGAAGTCTCACAATCTGCCATCTGCAAGCTGGAGACCCAGGAACGCCGGTGGCATAATTCAGGCTGAGTCTGAAGGTGTGAGGCCCAGGGAAGCCAACAGTGTCATTCAGCATGAGGCCAAAGGCCTGAGGACAAGGTGAGGGTGGGCTGGGGAGGGAGACTCCAGTCCTCAAGGAAAGAGAGTCTGCTCTTCTTCTGCTGTCTTGCTCCGAGCGGCCCTTGTGGATGGGATGAGGCCCGCCCATGCTGGTGAGGGAGATCTTCTTACTCCGTCCACTGGTTCAAATGTTAATCTCTTCCAGAAACACCTGAAAAGCACACCCAGAAATCATGCGTTACCAGCTATCTGGGCATCTCATAGCCCAGTCAAGCTGACAGTGAAATTAACCATCACACCACGTGGCACACTCTGGGGCAGCAGGGAGTACAGCAGTACAACTCCTCTGCACAGGGAGGTGGTGGGGATGGGCCAGGAGACCAGAACAGTCAGCATGGTTGTGTGGGCTTTGCTCATCTACCTCTGCCAAATGAAAATGTTCCCAGATCCCCATCTTTTCTTCCCATGTCAGCCTGGGAGGATGCACGAGGCTTGGAGCCAGGGGCGCCAGGGCCTGGGCATGTGGGTAGGCACCTCAGCTCCTGGCTGCTGGACACTGTAGCCCTGCAACCTTGCTGGGCTTTGTTCAGGGTACCCTCTCTGCTGTCACTCACCCCAACAGGAGGTGGCCAAAGAGAGGCGGGCAGAGAAAGAGCTTGGCCAAGCAGCCCTGGAAAGGAATTTCTGTGTGTCACTCATGTTCTTCTCTCCACTAGAAAGGCATTTCCACATTGGAGTGGAAGGAAACGGCTGTGCTATGGGAGAGAATGGATCCATACAAAAGAGCAGGGAGGAAGGGAGGAAATGTGCCGGGTGCCAGAATTTTGTGTCATTGAAGACACTTGCCAGCATTCTGCTTTTGGGGGATGCCCATTTTGACAGTTTTGCGAGTCAAAGAGCTGCCTGTGTTTTGGTGTTTACTGTGTGGCAGGCACTATGGAAGGGCATTAACACACACGGATGTGCTTCCTGCAGCAGAGCTGGAGACACCTCTCAAACACTACCCTCAAGAAAATTCAGCGTCAAGCAGCTTGAGTGTATTATCTAAGATCACATGTCCTGAAAGAATTGGGGTTCAATGCAGAATTCTGTATCATCAATTATAGGGGTGTATTTATATTTCACATTTTACATTTCTTTTTTTTTTTTTTTCATTTTTAATCACGCTTTCTGCCTTGAACCACTTTCCCTTGGGATTCTTGGCCTTCATTACTTGGATACTTTTGATTTTTTTTTTCTTTAGATGGGGTCTCACCCTGATGCCCAGGCTGGAGTACAGTGGCACAATCATGGCTCACTGCACCTTGACCTCCCGGGCTCAGGTGATCCTCCCACCTCAGCCTCCCAAGAAGCTAAGAATACAGGTGTGCATCACCATGTCCGGCTAATTTTTGTATTCTTTTGTAGAGATGGGGTTTCACCATGTCACCCAGGCTGGTCTTGAACTCCTGGGCTCAAGTGATTCACCCCCCTCAGCTTCCCAAAGTGCTAGGATTAGAGGCGTGGGCCACCAAACTCAGCTGATGCTTTTGATTTTTTATAGGTTTTAACATACATGGTTAAAGAATACTTCTTAATTGTTTTTGTTTTTGTTTTGTGATGGAGTCTTGCTCTGTCACCAGGCTAGAGTGCAGTGGTGCGATCTCAGCTCGCTGCAACCTCTGCCTCCCAGGTTCAAGCGATTCTCATGCTTCAGCCTCCCAGGTGGCTGGGACTACAGGTGCGTGCCACCATGCCCAGCTAATTTTTGTGTTTTTAGTAGATACATGTTTTCACCATGTTGGCCAGGCTGGTCTGGAACTCCTGACCTCAGGTGATCCACCTGCCTCGGCCTCCCAAAGTGCTGGGGTTACAGACGTGAGCCACTGAACCAGGCTTCTTAATGTTTTAATAATTACACAAGAGGTAAATATGTTTACTTTGTGTAAACTTCCCAGAAGAAAAAAATAAAGATTTCTCTTTTAAGAAGCAGTGTTTGAATAGTTTCTAGTAACTCATAAAAGAATGCTGAGTTACTTAAATAAGAACCAAAACAAAAACTAAGCATGTATTTATTTAGAAAATATTGAGTCATTAGAATGTTATAACACAACATAGGTGTGGAGAGGCAAAGATATTTGATATTAGATTTTAGGTTTCTTTATCCACAATAAGTAGCTTTGGTTTCTATGTTACTATCTCAAGCATGACCTGGTTTTTTCAGTAGTTTAATGGAATTGGATCATTCAGTCAATCAACATGTAAAATATACATAGCTTGACCAATGTTGTCATTTCATACAAATATATCTCTAACTTGTTTAACTTTTAATCCATTACATTGATCTAGTTAATATCTCTCATTACTAGGATAATGCAGTCAAAGTTCCTAACACTAGAGTCTTATTATTATCCTGCCCTAAGGTATGTTGTGATGTAATGACATCATTTTTGTGCTCAAGAACTAAATCCCTTTAGTTTTGTGCTCAAGAACTAAATCCCTTTAGATAAGGTCCAAGGGAGATGAACTATAAAATAAATCTCATTTTATAATATAAATTTTATTTCATAAAATAAATCTCATTTTATAATATAAAAAGTATAATAAAAAGCATATTTTTAAAAAACAGGCTAAGAATGATATTAGTAGACATTATATAATAAAAACATTTTGCTGAATCACTTAATAATTGCAGATTATCTTAATTATCTTGTAATAATTGAATACTCCATAGATCTAAGTATTTCAAATTGTCATTATGTTATTTGGCTCATAGTAGGAAATTACCATTAAGTTCAAAAATATCACAGAAAAAGTAAATTAAAATAAAAATATTTATTTGGATATATACATGCGTTAGATATTATGGTGTATTGCATACGTTTTCATGTATGTGGTGTTACACCAGAAGCATTATTCAACAGTTGGCCTTTTTAAAAAAATCTGAACTATGTTCAGAAAATCTTTCCACCACAGTGCACAGAGATTGATTTCATTTGTATAACAGATGGATGAGCCATATTATAATTAACTGTTTAATTACCCTGTTATCCAGTTGTGGATATTTAAGTCCAAACATTGCAGTAATAAATATGCAAGAGTGCCTTTAGACACATTAGAGAATGCGGCTCTAATTTAGGGACGTAGAAGTAAAATTGCTCAGCTGAATTGCTTATGCATTTTGAACGATAAGAGTTACTGCCAGATTTTTGTTACAAGGCTGCAGTAATTTACACTCCTGACACTGAATGAGTGCCCGTATGTTGACGCATCATCAACGCTGGAGAAGATGAGCTTCTAAATTTGTCTTACCCTCATCAGTTGTATTGGTCATTAATCTGTCAGGAAAACAGAAACTTCACAAGCTTACTATAACAAAGAGATCTGGCCGGGTGCAGTGGCTCATGCCTGTAATCCCAGTACTTTGGGAGGCCAAGGCGGGCGAATCACTTGAGGCCAGGAGTTCAAGACCAGCTTGGCCAACATAGCAAAACTTCCTCTCTGCTAAAAACACAAAAACATAGCTGGTGTGGTTGTATGCACCTGTAATCCCAGCTACTCAGGAGGCTGAGGCACAAGAATCACTTGAACACAGGAGGTGGAGGTTGCAGTGAGCCACTGTACCCCAGCCTGAGCGGCAGAACAAGACTCTGTCTCAAAAAAAACGAAAAAAAGAGACTTGAATATAGGGAATTTAACAAAAAGATGCCACAGATCTAAAACTGTGCCAACCCCAAGACTGGAGGAACCATGGTAAGAGTTTGGGGTTCTCAGAACCTAAATGATTGAAGAGATAGAGAGTGGGGCTGAAATTCTGAGAAGGAACCACCACCTGGCTGAGGGAGGGGTCTCTCAGAGGTGGGACGACCACCTGGCTGTGCTGGTGTCTATGAAGTGGAGGAGGGTTTCTCAGAGGTGCATGACCACTTGGCTGTGCTGGTGTCTCTGGAGTGGAGGAGGGTTTCTCAGGGGTGGAATGAGAGTCAGGCAATAATCCCAAACAAAAACATGAGATTTGTGTGGTTTTGGTTTTGGTTTTGCTTGTTTTGTTTGGAGACACGGTCTAGCTCTGTCACCGGCTGGAGTGCAGTGGTGATGGTAGCTCACTGCAGACACAACCTCCTGGGCTCAAGTGATCCTCCCACCTCAGCCTCCCTAGTAGCTGAGACTACAGGTGTGTACCACCATGCTCAGCTTGTTTTTGCTGTTTTAATTTTTATTTTACTTCCCAAGACTCTAAAAGACTTGCTGATCTATTCACACACCAACTAGTGCCCATATCCATACTCCCCGTCTTGTCACTTTATCCCCACCCAGTCCCTTGCTGCCCCTGCCATCCCCTCAGTGTGACTGAGTTGCTGGAGGTACCCTGCCCCATACTTGCTTTCTTGCCCCAGACCCTGCTGGGCCCCCTGTCTCTGCCCTGCCTGCCTCAGCTCCCCTCTGTCTCTCTGCCTTTTCACCCCCATGCTCCCAGCCTCGCATCCTTGGAGCCAAGTTCACCTCTCACAAAGCACGGCCTCCTGCGGTCCCCAGTGCTGCTGGTGCCAAGGCCATCTCGCCCCGCCATTGTGTCCTCACTTTCCCCAACACTGGGCTCAGGTTTCCCCTGGGGGCTGAGCTGTCTTCCCTCAGTCAGACCTTCCTCCCCACCCAGGCTCATCCAGTCCCTCTGTCCTCTCCCCACCTTTCACCTTGGATCAGGCCCACAAGGTCACCGAGGGACATTTTCCATCCAAAGTAACTTAACAACATCTCCTCCTGCACTGTCTGGTCACATGCTCTGAGGTCAACAGTTGTGCGTCCACTGATAACACATTTCATACTATCCAGCGCAACTCACAACCCTGCAAACATAGATTAAAGGAGAAATGCTGGAATAAGGGACGGATGGCTAAGCATTCTAATTTGAATGAGCACATTTAAAACTACAAAGGAAAACTATCATCAGGTTCACCTCACAGGACATCTGGGTTTTCTTTCAGGGAAATGAGCAACTGGACACACCAAGACCCTCCTTCTGGGTTAAGGGCCCAGCACGCTTCCCCTGGGCCGCCTACCGTATGCTGTTCTCATCTCCCTGCTGTTCCTCACTCTGACACACACACCTGCAGTGGTGGCCTGGTCGAGGGATGCACTTACCTCCTCGGCATGAAAGGAAGATGGGCAAACAGGAATCTCACAAATGGCGCCGTCAAAGTAAGAAGTGCGACAAAATGAACTGAGGGCAGGCGCTGTCATTTGGCAAACTCTGACCAAGACCTAAGACCAGGATTGCTTTTGAGACTGGAGTGAAACAGCAAAGACAGAAGACGAGTGACTCTGAGGCCTTGACTTGGCTTCCACACTAAAATGCGTTAGACCCAGGAATCAGCTTCTCTTTTCTTCCTCTTCATGTTTAGATGGTGAGAGAGGTAGCGTGTAAGACATACTTTAGGGCCCCACATGAGGGCCAGGGACAGGTCAGACCAAGACTCCGACAGCCCAGCTCCACGGCAACCCGCTGGCCCCTGTGGGGGTGGAGAGGTGTCCTGCTCATTCCCTCTCAGGGCGACTTCAGCTCTTGGAGGGGAGGGTTCTGGTTAAGCCTCAGGTGGGATAGTTATGGTGAGTGACAGTTGCTAGAAGAACACGGTGACAGTTTCTGTTATTTTCTTTTTTTTTTTTTTTTTTTTTGAGACGGAGTCTCGCTCTGTCGCCCAGGCTGGAGTGCAGTGGCCGGGTCTCAGCTCACTGCAAGCTCCGCCTCCCGGGTTCACGCCATTCTCCTGCCTCAGCCTCCGGAGTAGCTGGGACTACAGGCGCCCACCACCTCGCCCGGCTAGTTTTTTGTATTTTTAGTAGAGACGGGGTTTCACCATGTTAGCCAGGATGGTCTCGATCTCCTGACCTTGTGATCCGCCCGTCTCGGCCTCCCAAAGTGCTGGGATTACAGGCTTGAGCCACCGCGCCCGGCCTAGTTTCTGTTATTTTCAATTGATCCAGTCTCTTGTCCACCACACAGACTCCTTGATGGAAGGCTCTTCAGGAACAAGAAAGGGTTCAGGTTCTCAGGGTAAAACAGGCTTTGCAGTTCTCTAATTTGCTAATTGTCAACTTCTGAAGACGGTGTTTTCTCATGGTAGTAGGAACTAGTATGAGTAATTTACCAGAGTGAAACAGGCAAGATTCCCTTCACCTGCGGAAATACAGCCTGAGTTACAGCACCTCTTTTCTTGAATTCTTGGATTTCTTCCTCAGCTCCTTTCCTAAATCAGTTCATCTCTGACATAACCCGCAATGGGCATCGAAGGGAATTATTCCAGGAAGTGTCCTCCCCATCACTCTTTACTGTTTTTTTGTTTTCTTTTTGATGTTTTTGTTTTTGTTTTGACGCAGCACACAGCGAAACTGCTGCAGGAAGCAGAAGGATGTGTGTGACATATCACCTTCCATTTTGCATTAATAAACATCACCCCAAATTTGCCTATCCGCTGTTCAAATAAAGATCCAACAGAATAGAAACTCAACAGGAAAACTCACTGTCACTAAGGCCGACAAAAGACAAAGTGGAGAAATATTAATCATAAATACAGAAAATAAAGGATGGGTGAACAAATTGAGATCCGGCTTGCTGGGCGTCACGTGGAGAGCCTGTGCAGGAAGAGCCAGGACACCAGAGCTGAGGGGGCTTCCGCGATCCCTGCCGCTCTGTGCATCCTGGGCCCCAGCTCAGGGCCTGTCCCCCTCCAGTTGGTGGCGCCGTCCTCTCTGTGCCCTACCAAGCTCACCAGTAAACTGCAGTACAGGGCACATAGCATGGAAGCGGGGGACTCCGGGCAAGGCCTCTCCGGCTGGGGTGGGCCCAAGGGAGACCTCCCTGGACGGAGGTGGCAGGTGGGGAACCTGCAGGACGTCACTGTCACCGACACCTCATTGTGATGTGCCCGCCTGCTGCCCCTGCCCTCGCGTGCAGACCCCTGTGGTCTCCTGGACACCTGTGAGGTCCTGAAGCCTAGTGAGGCAGCTGCCCTAAGGCCTGAGCCTCTGCAGGGACCAAGAAGTATGCCATGTGCGTGACAAAACCTTTCCCTAAAGAAAGTGTCCCGTCCACCCCTTGAGGTTCTGGAAAACATTTCTTAAGACCCATTGAATGGCAGGATGAGATAAAAGGAACTGAATTTAAAACCGAGAATGAAATGCTGGAGCTTGGTCTCACTGCAGAGGGAAAACTGAGCCCCAGAGAATGAAGTTGTTTCCATCTGTGCGTCTTCACCTTGCTCATACGAAGAGCTGGGTCTGTGCCCGAGGACGGGCCTCCACGTGGTCCTGAGGAATCACAAAGTGTGGGTAAAACATCCTCCCTAGAATGCCCCCAAAGAGATAAATGTGTGACGGGAGAAGACCTTCCTAGGGGAAAGCAGCCATGCTCACGCTAGTAAGCCAGCTAAGCTTCTCCGCAAATTCTCCCCATGGCTGACAGCCAGAGGAAGCCCATGGCCCCCTGGCCCCAGGGACCTCCTGCCATTCCCCATTCCCCTATTCAACAGCCTCCGCACAAACCACTAGCAAGCCCTGATTTCCTTGCATCTCTACCTTTACCTTTCCAGAAGGGCATCTAAATAGAATAACGCAACCTCTTCTCTCCGCCACTCTCACTTGGCCATAGGCATTGAAGGCTCACTCCTGCCTTTGAGCGACTTGACAGCTCATTCCTTTTCATCAATGAGTAGTATTCCATTGTGTGAATGTGCTTCAGCTTGTTTTTTATTCACCTATTGAAGGACATCCTGATTTAAAGTATCTGGAAACTTAAAGTATCTGAATAGAGGGTGCTGTACATAACTGCATTTTTTTTGTTTGGACATAAGTTTTCAAAGCAGTTGTCGACCTAGGAGCACCTAGGTTGAGACTATGTTTAGCTTTGAGACAAAACTATCATTGGTACTGCCAGTGGCTGTACCATTATGCCTTCCACCCGCAGTGATGAGCTCCTGTTTTTCCTAATCCTCCACAGCAATTGCTATTGCCATTGCTTTTATATTTGAGTTGTTCTAAGGGAACCAATAGGAATTTTATATTTATATACATATATATTTACATATATATATATACACACATATCTCTATATATAGAGAGATATTTGTGCCCAGTGCAGTGGCCTATGCCTGTAATCCCAACACTTTGAGAGGCAGAGGTGGGTGGATTGCTCAGGAGTTCGAGACCAGCCTGGACAACATGGCGAAACACTGTCTCCAAAAAAAATTAGCCAGCATGGTGGTGCACACTTGTGGTCCTAGCTCCTCGGGGAGGTGAGGTGGGAAGATTGCTTAAGCCCAGGAAGTCAAGGCTACAATGAGAGCCGAGGTGGCACTGCAGGACAACAGCACGGGCAACCGAGCCAGACTCTTTCTCAAAAAAAGAAAAAAGAGAGAGAGAGAGATTTATTATGGGAATGGACTCCCATGATTATAGAGGCCAAGAAGTCCCACAGTCTACTGCCTGCAAGCTGGAGAACCAGGAACACCCGTGGTATAACACACAAGCCTGAAGACCAGATAGTCAAGTGGGGAGCCACTGGTGCAGTCTCAGAGCCCAAAGGCTTGAGAACCGGGAAGGACAGAAGACAAAAGTTGCAACTCAAAAAGAGAGAGACTGTATTGCTTTATTTGGGCCCCCAGTGGATCGGATGGCACTCACCCACACTGGTGAGCATGGCTCAGGCTACCCATTCAGTGCCCATCTCTTCCAGAAACACCCTCACAGCCACACAGCTACCTCACTGTTGTTGTAACTTGCAATCTCCTAATGACATATGCTATTGTGCTGCTTTTGGTAATACTTATTTGCCATCTTTATATATTCTTTGGTGAGGTGTCTGTTCAGATCATCACCCACTTTTATTAGATTGTTTGTTTCCTTCTGGTTGAGTTTTACTTTCTTGGTATACTTTGAATAATCGTCCTTTTTTAGATAGATGTTTTCCAAATATTTTATCCCAGTATGTGCCTTGCCTTTTCATTCTCCTAATGGGGTCTTTTATGGAGTAGACATTTTCGTTTTAATAAGGTCTACATTATCAAGTTTTCCTTTCATGGACTGGCTTTTGGTGTTGTGTATAAAACCTCATCACCAAATACAAGGTCAGGTAGATTTTCTTCTCTGTTCTATCCTAGAATTTTTACAGTTTTCTACTTTAAATTCTAAGTCTATGAATAATTTTGTATGTATTTTTGTGGGAGTTGTAAAGTTCATTTGTACATTCATTTGATCCCACAAGGTCATCTGGCTGTTTCATCACCATTTGTGGAAAAGACTCTTTTGCTCTTGTACAGAATCAGTTGGCTATATTTATGTTGGTCTACTTGTTCCGTTTGTCTGTGTGACCATTTCTTCCCCAATGTTACTCTCTCTTCATAAATTTATAAATCTTGGAATCTGGATGTGTAAATTCTTCAACTTTGTTCCTCCTCAGTCTTATATTGCCTATTTTAGGTTTAGAAACATTTTATTGGTGTCTTTGCCGGGATTTTGACTGGAATTACACTGGATCTATAGATCAAGTTTGGAGGAATTATTGATTTAGCTTTTATCTAATTATTTTTCCAACTGTGTTTCAAAGTTTTCTGAATGAACATTTGTACGTATTTTGTTAGGTTTATATATGGGCTTCAGTTTTGGGGGTAGTATTGTAAATGATTTTTCTTTCATTTCAAATCAAATTCCAATTGTTCTTTACCGACGTGTAGGAAATCAATTAACTTGTACCATTGCCCTTTTTTACTTTGATTCTTATATCCATCCGTTCTAATCAAGACACAGAATAGCAGGCTCCATTTCAGTATGAATTTCCAAAATTACCGCTTGGCATAATCTGTACACTGAATTTCAGTGACGCATTGGCGCAGCCGCGAAGCGATGCGTGCAACTCACTCCAAAATAGTGGGCTCAGGTGGTCCTGCACTGTGTGCTGACCACCGGCAGGGTGCGCCCGATCCCGCTATTTTCCACCCGCGCGCTGTGCATGCGTGCGCGGTGTGCAGCCGGTGCACGGCGTGCGCGGGAAGAACCGAGCTCCCTTCCCAGGAGTTCGGTCGCACGGAGCGCGGAGGGGAGCGACCCGGACCGAGGAGGGAGCTTTGCCGCGACTTTCCCGACAGTTCCTTTTTTTTTTCCCCTTTGAGACGGAGTCTCACTCTGTCTTCCCAGCTGGAGTGCAGTGGCGCGATCTCGGCTCACTGCAACCTTTGCCTCCCCAGTTCAAGCAATTATCGTGCCTTAGCCTCCCGAGTAGTTGGGATTACAGGCCCGCGCCACCACGCCTGGCTAATGTTTTTTTGCATTTTTTGGTGGAGATGGAGTTTCACCATGTTGGCCAGGCTGGTCTCGAACCTGACCTCAAGTGATCCTCCCTCCTCGGCCTCCCAAAGTGCTGGGATTACAGACATGAACCACCGCGCCCGGCCCTCGGACCGCTCTTAAAAACTGCCCACGGAAGCGGTCACTTTTCTGGGATTTTCCCACGTGGTTCTTTACTTTTTCAGAGAACATTTTTAAAACACTTACTTTTTAGCAGTTTCGCCTCCTCGAGGCTTTGCCGCTCCTGGTCATTGCCTATCGCGGTGTATTTGCGGATTCTGGCTTGTTTCTGGGAGAGTCCCCGATGCTGAGACGCTGGGGCCGGCGGGGTGGGCGCCCCGGTTGCCAAGGTTTTGCTGGTCTGTTTTCCCACAGGGCCAAAGCCCTGCACACGCGTGGAAAACAGCTGCGCGGAATCCACTACATTACGTTTAAATATATTATTTATAACAAAATCAGATCTCACTACAGTCTTCTTTTCCTGGCTATAATGGAAGTAACTGCATCAACAATACTTCTCATTCCTTTGTTAAGAAAGTCACCGTTTAATTGGCAGCAGATTTATAGGTGTGCATAGGTAATGCATGTTTTTCGTCATCGGAGTCGTGGATTAGAGGAAATGTTAGCTGTATCAAGTATTCATATTAAACCACAAGATGAATTCAGGAGAATCCCTTTTTTGTTTGTTTGTTTGTTTGTTTGTTTTTCTTGGTCTTGACCATTTGCAATACGGAATTAGCTGAAAGTCAGTTAACCTTTAGCTGTGAACCCATATGGTCGTGGGGTCATATGGCAGCTCTTTATGCAAATTGCAGTTTGTGTTTTCCTTATTTCAGGGTCCATTTTAGTAATTTACATTTTCCTATGAAATCACCCATTTCCTCTGGGTTTCCAGTTTGTTCAGTTAAAAGACTTGATTTATCCTCTATTTGTCGTTTTATACAGAATACTTTGTTATTATTATTATTATTATTAGAGTCAGGGGTCTCACTATGTTACCCAGGCTGGTCTCAAACTCCTGGGCTCAAGCAATCCGCCAGCCTCAGGCTTCAAAAGTGCTGAGATTACAGGTGTGAGCCACAATACCCAGCCCAGGATTCTTAATTTTATCTACTTTTTTATTCTTTTTTTTTCCATCAGTAAAACTATATTCTTAAAACATATTTCTTAGAGTATTTTGTTTTCAAGTGACATAATTGCTATGTTTGACAATTTCTTATGACTCAGTAATGTATTATGTGTGCATATATGTGTGTGTGTGTATGTGTGTGTGTGTGTGTGTATATATATATATGTGTGTGTGTGTATATATATATATATATATATATATATATATATAGTTACTGGAACATTACCAGTACTGTAGCAATTACAATGCAATACAATACCAGTAACTGGTAAGATATGTTTATTAATTTATTAAGTATGCATAGCTAATAGAACACAGCTTGTGATATGATACATTTGGTCATGATTGGCTACTTCCGTTATACAGATTGAAAGGTCGGAAGAGTATTTTACTTCTGGTGTTCTTAATTATATCTCAGGTTTAACGTGACTTCCTAAGAGCATTAAAAATTCCTTTTGAACTTTATTATACAAATAAGGCACAGATTCCTTTTTATCGTTAGCTACATGACTAGCTATATGGACATCATAACGTCAGCTAAAATTGGGAACATTCCAGTGTTTGGGCTTCCAATAATTCCTTCCAATAATAGCTCTATGAGGTAATTTTCTATTTTACAAAACATAACAACACCTAAAATCACTCTTACAGTATCCTGTAATTTTTGTTTCTCTGATTTCATCACTTTCTGCAAAGCATCTAGAAAATTATGAGATTGAATATTCTTTTAACACTTCTTAAAAAAATAATCACTTGTTTTAGAAAACATCACAGCGAAACATCAAATCATCATCATAAATTGTTAATATTCTTCCAATCCTTGAATATTGTTTTTCTAGTGGCAAGTATTTGTATCACCGCTAAAAGATGTTCATGAAACAGAACTAAGAGAAGTTTCTTTGGAATAAGAGAGCCACTCACAAGGAAAGAGCTCACCATTGAAGCATCATTTTATAAAGCTACTGTTTTGGAAATGTTGACTGTGAATTGAAATAGATTCTCTAAAGTCTGCATCTTTCCCTGGTGAAAGGTAATCAGCTGTTTACAGAGTGAACCCTTGGCCAGGCATAGTGGCTCATGCCTGTAATCCCAGCACTTTGGGAGGCCAGGGCAGGAGACTCACATGAGCCCACGAGTTGAAGACAAGCCTGGGCAACATACAGAGACCCATCTCTACGAAAATTTGATGGTGCACACCTATAGTCCTAGCTACTCCAGAGACTGATGGAGAGGATAGCTTGAGCCGGGGAGGTCAAGGCTACAGTGAGCTATGATCACACAACTGCACTCCAGCCTGGGTGACAGAATGAGACCTTGTCTCAAAAAAAAAAAAAAAAAAGAGAGAGAGAGAGAATGAGCTCAGGACATAGCAACACAACAATGAAAGTAATAATAATGTAACACATAACAAATAATTATATGCATTATCATAAAATATGTTAAAGTGACGTTATTTGGAATTATGTTAGTCTGTATCATTTACTTTTCATTATAATAAATGTTTTTAATGTTCCTATTAAAAAACGGTAGGGACCAGGTGCAGTGGCTCACTCCTGTAATCCCAGCACTTCAGGAGGCCAAGGTGGGAGGATTGGCTTGAACCCAGAAGTTCAAGACCAGCCTGGACAACACAATGAGACCCTGTCTCTACAAAAAATTTAAAAATTAGCCAGGTGTGGTGGCATGCACCTGTAGTCCCAGTTACTTGGGAGGCTGAGGTGGGAGGCTGAGGCTGTGACCACACCACTGTACTCCAGCCTGGGCAACAGAGTGAGACCCTGTCTCAAAAAAAAAATAAGTAAATAATAAAAATTAAAAACAGCCAAGCATGGTGGTACGCTTGAGCCCAGCAGTTTCAGGCTGCAGTGAGCTATGACGGTGCCACTGCACTCCAGTCTGGGCAACAGAGGGAAACCCTGTTTCAAAAAAAAAGTACAGCCAGTCAATTACTAGTGATTAATAGTACAACTAATTAAACAAATAGGTGTTTGAAAAAATAATGTTTTTTAACAGTTTTTGTTGTTGAATAGTTTCAGATTTACATAAAATTTGGGAAGATATCACAAAGACTTTTCACATTGTCCAGACCCATCCGTATATTTCCTCTCTTGCTAACATCTTACATTAGTATATACATTTATCACAATGAATGAACCAATATTAAGTCATTATTACAAACTAAAGTTCATACTTTATTCAGATTTTCTTAGTTTTCCTAATATAGTTTGGCTGTGTCCCCACCCAAATCTCATCTTGAATTGCAATCCCCACAATCCTCAGGTGTGTGGTGGGAGGGACTGAGTGGGCGGTAATGTAATCATGGGGGCGGTTTCCCCCATGCTGTTCTCCTGATAGCGAGTGAGTTCTTGGGAGAGCTGATGATTTTCTAAGCGTCTGGTATTTCCCCTGCTGGTACTCATTCTGTTTCCTGCCGTCCTGTGAAAAAGTGCCTTCTGCCGTGATTGTAACTTTCCTGAGGCCTCCCCAGCCATGGAGAACTGTGAGTCAATTAAAGCTCTTTGCTTCGTAAGTTAAACTTCTTTGCTTCATACAGTCTGGGGCAGTTCTTCATAGCAGCGTGAGAAAGGACTGATATATTTCCCTTGTCTGTTTGAGTTCCATCAAGGATACCACTTAGTAATGATGTCTCCTTTGGCTTCTCTTGGCTGTGGCAGTTCATCAGACTTTCTTTGTTTTTGATAACCTTGAATGATATTGAGGAGTGCCGGTCAGGTGTATTGGAGAATGTCCTCCAGTTTAAATGATGTTTTTCTCATTGTTAGATTGGGGCTATTGGTTCTGAGAAAGATGATCTGAGGTAAAGTGCCATTCTTCTTACATCATAGCAAGGGCACATGCTCCCAAGACCCTGTTCACATTAATGCTGATCACCTGGCTGAGGTTATGTTTATCAGCTTTCTTCACTGGGAAGCTACTTTTCCCCTGTCTATACTGCATGTGGCCTTTGGAAGGAAATCACTATGCAAAGCCTTCACTTAAGAAGTGGGCAATTTGTGCTGCCTCCTTGTTGATTGGTTATCTGCATTAATCATTAGGAGTTCTTCTGCATAAGAGATTTCTATTCATTCATTTATTCATTTAATCATTTATATATGCCATCATGGACACCTGGATAGTTATTTTGAGCTTTCAATTATAATTTAATACTACATTATTTATTTTGATGCTCAAATTGTTCCTGCTTTGGTCACTGGGAGGGCTTTCCAAAAGCTCCTTCTTTGTCTGACATTAGATTTTTGTGGGTTTGTTTAGTTTTGTTTTTTGAGCACTTTCTTATTTTCAATCTTACTATCCAATCTTGTATTTTTGCTGCCCCAGTCCCATTGTTATCAATTTCTCCAAGAAGCTCTGGTTTCTTTTATTGGAAGATCGTATTAAAAACTTATATCTAGAATTCTTCCTAGATCCGTAAGAGAAGTGAGGTCACAGGACAAGCCTCAGCCCCCCAGAGTAGAGAGACCAACAGTTAGACACAAAGAACCACAACTGGCTGGGCACGGGGGCTCACACCTGTAATCTCAGCACTTTGGGAGGCTGAGGCAGGTGGATCACAGGTCAGGAGTTCAAGACCAGCCTGACCAACATGGTGAAGCCCTGTCTCTACTAAAAATACAAAAAAATAGTGGGGGGTGGTGGTGTGCACCTGTAATCCCAGCTACTCAGGAGGCTGAGGCAGGAGAATCACTTGAACCCGGGAGGAGGAGGTTGTAGTGAGCCGAGATTGCGCCACTGCACTCCAGGCTGGGCAACAGGGCAAGACTCTGTCTCAAAAAAAAAAAAAAAGAACCACAGCTACAGCAGAACCAGAGTGCCAGGTGGGAGGGGAGCCTGCAAAGCTGGTGGCTCTGGGCTCAGTGAGGATGATTCTGATAGCTGCAGGGGAAGCCAGTCATGGGGGCACATTTGTAAGCCTTACCTCCTGGAGCTCCACCAGATTCTCACAGTGAATCCTGGAGAGAAATCTCAGAGGGCTTCAGGCAGGTGGAGGAGAACAGGCACCATTTTGAAATATGCCAGAGCATTCTCCTCTGAATAAGATTTGTCCTTGGGAGAAACTTTTATTCCAGCTTTATTGAGGTATAATTGAGAAATGAAAATTGTATATATTTAAGGTATGCAAGGTGATGATTTGATATACATATACATTGAGAAATGATTGCTACAATCAAGCTAATTAGCACATCCCCTGCATCACGTGTGCACGTGGGGTTAGAACATTTGCTATCTACTCTCTTAGCAAACTCAAGTATCCAACACAGCATTATTAACTAGAGTCACCATGTGTGCATTAGATCCCCAGAACTTGTTTGTTTTATACCTGGAAGTTTGTGTTCTTCGGCCAGCACCTCCCCATTTCCCCACCTCCCACACCCCCAGCACCTGGCAACCACCAATCTACTGTCTGCTTCTATGAGTTTGACTTTTTCAGATTCCACATATATACGAGATCACACAGTATTTGTCTTTCTGTCTGACTTATTTCACTTAGTATAATGTCCTCAAGGCTTACCCATGTTGTTGCTGCCAATGGCAAAATTTCCTGCTTTTAAATGCTGAATAACATTCTGCCTTATATTCTATATATACCTCACATTTGCTTTATCTGTTGACAGACACTTGGTCGTTTCCATATCTTGGTTCTTGTGAATAATGCTGCACTAAACATGTAATGCAGATATTCCTTCACGATACTGATTTCATTTCCTTTGGGTATCTTCCAAGAAGTGGGATTGCTGGATCATATGGTAGTTCTGTTTTTACTTGTTTGAGAAACATTACATTCCCAAGAGCAGTGTACAAGGGTTCACTTTTCTCCACCATCGTTATCTCCTGTCCTTTTGATAATAGCCATCCTAACAAGGGAAGCCTTGCTTCTCAGTGCTGTTGGCTCACAGTACAAGGAAATGTGTGTATTCGCACGTGGACACAGACTCATGGAACGTGTGTCTAAATTAAGGTAAGCATGAGTCACACTGATGTCTTCAGCACTAACCCATTAGCGTGTGGCTCATTCTAGCTTCTCTTCTCATCTGTAACTTCTCACTCCAGCAGTGAGAAACCAGGCTCACGCCCATCTGCCAGGTATTTAATTCATTGTGCAATTCCACACTAGAGGTAGAGTGGCATCAGAACTGTTAACTGTTACCCTTGTGGGAAGGAACTTTCTAAAAGAGACAGCACCATTTAAGTCCAGTCCCTTTGCCTTTAGCTTTCTGGATCTCCGTCATTTCCAAAGCCACTTCGATCCGCACCTTTCCCCCACCATCGGTGGTATGTTTGTTTCATACATTTGTGACACGGTTAGGTTCTTTGTCACATTCTGCATTCCATCCTGACATCCTCTAACCTCCTCAGTGACTATGTTAATTTGCATACCTTACCACATATTCTTTGGGTTGTAACCTTCTATGGGTTTTAATTAATGCATAACAGCAGGTGTCCACCGTTAAAGCATCATAAAAAATGTTCCTCTTCAAGCTCCCTGCTCCTAAAACCCCTGGCAACCACAGATCTGTTTACCCTCTTTGCAGTTTTGCCTTTTCCAGAATGTCATGTAAATGGGATCATACAGCACATAGCCTCATCAGACCGACCCATTTACTTAGCAATATAGATAGAGTTGAGTTCATCCATATCTTTGCATGGGTTGATAACTGTTTTTTTTTTTTTTCTATTGCTTCATTGCATGGATATAGCCTGGTTTGCTTATCCATTCACCTATTGAAGTGCATCCTGATTTATTCCAGTCTTTGACCATTGTGAAGAGAGCTGCTGTACGTATTTATGTGCTGCTTTTTGTGTGCACATAAGCTTTTTTAAAAGTTGGCTGAATAAGCAGGAGTGTGATTTGCTGGATCATAGAATGAGATTATATTTAACTTTGGGGGGAAAGCGTCAGACTGTCTTCCATAGTGTCTGTAGCATTACACATTCCCACCAGTAATGAATGAGAGTTTAATTTCTTCCACATCCTGTATGACTATTGGTATTGTCTTTTTTTTTCTTTTTTAATTTTAAGATTTTAGCCTTTCTAATCGGTGTTTAGGACTGTCTCATATTGCTTTAATTTTTCTTCCCCTAATGAAAAATGATGTTGTATGTTTCCTATTTATTTCCTATGCTTACCTTGCTTACCTGTATATCTTCTTTGGTGAGGTGTTTAGATCTTTACCCATTTTTAATTGGGTTGTTTGTTTTCCTGTTGTTAATTTTTACAAAGTACTTTAGATACAAGTCCCTTTTTAGTTTCGTCTTTTTCAAAGGTTTTCTCCCAGTCTGTGTCCTGTCTTTTCATTCTCTTAACAAGGTCTTCCACACTTCTGAAAATTTTAACTTTAATAAATTTCATTTTATCGGCCAGGCACGGTGGCTCACGCCTCTAATCTCAGCACTTTGGGAGGCCGAGGTGGGTGGATCACTTGAGGTAAGAGTTCGAGACCAGCCTGACCAACATGGTGAATCCTCGTCTCGGCTAAAAATACAAATATCAGCCAGGCATGGTTGTGGGCACCTGTAAGCTCAGCTACTTGGGAGACTGAGTAACAAGAATCACTTGAACCGGGAGGTGGAAGTTGCAGTGAGCCAAGATCACGCCACTGTACTCCTGCCTCGACGACAAGAGTAACACTCCGTCTCCAAAAAAAAAAAAAAAGTTCATTTTATCAGTTTTTGTCTTTTATGGATCATGCTTTTGGACTTGTGTATAAACACTCATACAAAACCCAAGACCACATAGATTTTCTCCTAACATTTCTTCTAAAAGATTTTTAGTTTTATATTTTACATTTAAGTCTGTGAATTATTCTTAGTAAATTTTTTTATGTGTAAAGTTTATGTCTATATTCGTTTTTCCCCATATGGTCACCAAATTTTTCCTTTACTATTTGTTAAGAAGACTATAAGTCAAAAGGCTCCTTTTTCTCTGTGACAAAGATCGGTTGGCTGCATTACATGGGTCTAATTTTGGTCTCCCTCTTCTATTCCAATTATCCACATGTTCAGAGTGACTAGAATAGTTTGATAATAGACAGATATTGGAACTGTCAGAGCATACTAGGAAAAATAAAGTTCCCAAAAAGAGGTTATGTTTGAATTCTGCTTTAGTTCCAACCCAAAGGCTGAGGAACACTCCATGGAATTTAATGATAGGGCGGTAACTGTGATCTTACCGAGATTTATGAACAGGAAGATCCTTGGTGATTGTTGTCGGTCAAAGGGTGGCTTTGACATAGCACCTATCTGTGTTAGGGCAAATACAGCCAGGGAAAAGGTGATATTTGGAATCATCTGGGATTGGACTCTTGATCAATAGATATGAAATGTCAGATGGACGTGAGAATTGTTGGTCTTTGGTACGTGTGTGTTGCAATGAGTAAGGATGAGTAATGTGAAGGAAAAATAGAATTTGGGATCCCAAACTCACTATGCCAAAGGGAAAGTTAAGCATGGGAGACTGAGTCAGGCAAAAACTGCCTTCCTTTTGTTCCCAAACAGACGGCTGTAATTCCACATGCTTGTGTTATGTGAAATGTGAATTCATTGAGCGCTAATCAGAGCCCCACAAGAATGAAAGCACTTGCCTCGCTGCCTACCCTCCCTCCTCTTTTTTCCTCCCCTCCTGCTTGCTCTTTTCCTTTTAAATATTGAAGCTCTCAAAACTCTCATTTCTTTTTCCTGGGTATATTCTCAACCTGGGCAAAATAAACCTCTAATCAATGAAGATCTGTCTCAGGCACTTACTGGTTTACAGTAAAAATGAGGAGACGTGGGAGCTGATGTTTGGGGTATGGAGTAGAACCTGGGCATGGGGTAGGTAGTGACCGTGCATACAGACTGAAAAGACAAGGCTGTGATAACAAGGAAAAGCCTCTCCTCGCTGGTCAGACAGGAGACATATCCCGGTAAAACCTGGCTCTGGTGTCCACCTCTCTCAAGACAAACACATGTAGAAATTTGAGATAGAGATGGGCAGAGCTTGGTTTAAATTCTAGTTCTGTCATTTTGTAGCATGAGACTTGGTCACATTCATAAAGCTTTTAGAACTTACTTCACATCACTTGTTATATGGACAGCTGATCCATAAATAGCACAATTATTGTGAGGATTTATTTTTTTTATTTTATTTTTTATTTTTTTTGAGATGGAGTCCTGTGCTGTCACCCAGGCTGGAGTGCAGTGGCACGATTTTGGCTCACTGCAACCTCCGCCTCCTGGGTTCAAGCCATTCTTCTGCCTCAGCCTTCCCAGTAGCTGGGATTACAGGCACGCACAACCACGCCCAGCTAGCTTTTGTATTTTTAATAGAGACAGAGTTTCACCATGTTGGCCAGGCTGGTCTCAAACTCCTGACCTCATGATCCACCCACCTCAGCCTCCAAAAGTGCTGGGATTACAGGTGTGAGCCACCACACCCGGAGGATTAAATAAGCAATTGCAAGTAACTGATTCAGAGAGTCTCAGTTAATGCTATGGGAATTTTTTTCTCTTTTGGGGACCTCACTCAAGGAGTTGTCTTCCCATCCTGTTCATGACTCATTATCACTATCTGTCCATGCAATACATCCAATTATTAACGTTGTTCTGGAAAGTAGTCTGCTGTTGGCAAATGCTTCAAAAACATAAATTATGAAATGCTGAGATGTTCCTGCAATGATAATTACTAAGGCAGAACTCCAGCTACCATTTCACTCAGATTTCCAAAGGAATCAAATGTCCCCCAATACTAAGCTCCTTCTTCCTGTATTCTATGAGCTCTACTGCCGTAGGGTGACTGTGAGACACAGCAGTAGCATTAGAAAGGGCTCAATCCCTCTTCCTTTTGGTAAAAGGGGTTTTGTTGCTAAACTGACATAGTGAGCCACTGAACCCCCCAGCAGGGGATGAGGCTTTGAACTGTTATGTCCACTGTTTAACAGATTCCAAAGGTGCTTGGCTGCGCATTCAGGCCCTGGGGCATGGAGCTAGGATTGAGTCTCTGGTGCTGCCTGAACCTACACGTTGCGGAATCAAGATGATTGAGGGCAAGTGCATTGGAGGGTGGGGGCAGGGGGAAGCGTAGGGGGTGGGGGACAGGGCAGGGTGGAGAGGAAGGGGGTAGGGCTGGACAGGACAGGGAGGGTCAGGGCCGGGCACAGCAGGGAGGTTGTCGCTCTGCAGGGCTGGGTGAGTGTTAGGGAAAGAATGCTAATGCACCTAACCAAGAAGTATTAAGTCACAAAGTTTTGTTCTTGGTTGTGCAAACAAGAATCACCATGTGGCAATGAGTCAGGTCCTCCTAGGATTTGCCCTCAGGGAGGGAATTACATGACATCCCTGAATACCAGGTCTAAGCAAAGCATAAAACACTATAATTGTCCTCTTATTTTTCTATAAAATGAGGATTTTCATATGTTCTTTATGAGCTGCTGTAGCCAAAGCCTTCTTCCTTGTGACCTGGGGAAAAGGGCTCCTCCTGTTTGTCTTAGATCACCCTGCAGGTGCATGTGGGTTGGACCTGGTGGCACTCACTCCCAGATGAAGGCTTGGAGGTCCATGACGAGATGAATAAGACTGGGCTCTCATCGTTTCTTTATCCTTCTTCAGCTTTGTCTGCTTAGTTTTCAGACTATCCTGAGGGAGAATGTGAAGGAAGACAGGTGGCGGCCGAGTTCCTGGCAAGGAACCCACGGGTTCGTGGGGACTTGCTCTTTCTCCTGAGTTGATTACCCTTTGCCAGCAGATGAGCACATTTCTCCTCTTGGCCTGGATCTTCTATTAGTAAGTGTGTCTGAGAAGTATTCATGAACGTTCTGTTTCTCCAGAGCCCTGGAATGCTCATGGCAGGTCAGGAACTGATCATGACATCATGTCCTTCCCAACATGTACACCAATTTTTTCATTCTCCATTGAGGATATCCTTTCAGGGAACATAAGTGAAGGGCTGTCCTTTTCTCATCCATCCAGTGCCATGTTGGGGAAATGACTCACTCAATCAACCATGTCAGAGGCTGCAGGGGTCTTAGGTGTGTGGTGACCACAGGTGACAGGGATGTGTGACAGCAGGTGCTGAAGGTCAGGCATGGAGGCAGGTGATTCATCAGGTGCTGAGTCCGTCAGGCCAGGCGGCTTCCACATACGCTACTTTGTCTCTATCCTCATCTGTTTTCTTTCACAGCACTTACAACTGCCTCAACATTGTTTGTTTACTTAAATCTAGTTTTTCAACCCCTAGAACATGTCTTTCTGACCACAGCTTTTTGTCTTTATTACAACTCCATCTCCAACATTAAGAACAGTGCTGGGAACTCAATGACTATTTTTTTGAATAAATAAATGGATTAAATTTTTACTAAGTGACAATACTGTTTTAAGCACTAAGCTAGGGTTTGAGACCACAGTAATAAAAATAACAGCCATTTTTCTTTTCCAAATAGAACCTAGATTGTTTCAATGGATCTTAATTTTATTGGATTAATTATGAGAATAAATTCCACAACCCACGGTGGAAATATTTAAATCTTCACTGCTTCTGAGACTGTCTGGAGCTTGGTGTCAGGGGTTCTCCTTCCTACTCCAGGGAAGGGCCCTCAATGTCCTTGGTGTTCAAGGTGCTCTTCCCCGGGTGCCCTTCTATGCTCACCTTGCCTTGTTGGGAGCCTGCCCCAGATCTGAAGATCATGCACAGTTCTCACACAGAATTCAAAATCCATGCAACTTTCCCCACAGAGCATCAGCTCTGCAAATCATTCGTGATTTCCCAGTTGAAGCGAGGAGCAGTGCTGTGGAGGGAAGGAAGGATTTCCCCAGAGCCCAAATCCAGGTAGGCTGCAGATGTAATGCCCAGACCCTCTGTTCCTCAAAGAAGACCACCAGAGTCCAGAGTCAAAGCCAAGCGGCAAGGATCTTTATGACAAGTTCAAACTTGGTCCCTCCATTACACAGCATACAAGAGGGCCCCGAACAATGCGAGTGTTTGCTTTTTATAGCCCGAAAGTTACAGGGGAACAAAGGAATTCTTTTGGTTCCCGCGCTTTCAGTAAAACTTTGAACGGCTGGCTGTCTCCTTATCGGAGACTTTCTAGGTGGTGTTTGTACTGGGCCCAGGAAGTTTGAGAGATATGTGGCGATATGTGGTGAGATGGGAGGATGGGATGTGTTTGTACTGGGCTCAGGAAGTTTGAGAGATATGTGGCGATATGTGGTGAGATGGGAGGATGGGATGTGTTTGTACTGGGCTCAGGAAGTTTGAGAGATATGTGGCGATATGTGGTGAGATGGGAGGATGGGGTGTGTTTGTACTGGGCTTGTTTGTTTTGAGCCCGGGGCTGAGGAATGTGCCCGGCTCCTCTCACAGACAGATATGCTCAGTGCAGGGAGTACCTGGTCGGTGAGGAACAGAACTTTGATAATGACAAATGCAGATGACCTTGAGTGAATGATATTTTTAGAAAACTGTGAGAAGCTGTTGGGCGCGGTGACTCATGCCTGTAATCCCAGCACTTTGGGAGGCCGAGGCAGGCAGATCATGAGTTCAAGAGATCAAGACCATCCTGGCCAACACGGTGAAACCCTGTCTCTACTAAAAATACAAAAATTAGTTAGGCATGGTGGTGCGCACCTGTAGTCCCGGCTACTCAGGAAACTGAGGCAGGAGAATTGCTTGAACCAGGGAGGCGGAGGTTGCAGTGAGCCAAGATCATGCCACTGCACTCCAGCCTGGTGACATAGTAAGACTCTGTCCAAAAAAAAAAAAAAAAACCTATGGGAAGCCGTTGGGAGAAAAATTCCACACATAATGTTATTATTTCTCATGTATAAACCAATTTTGTTCACATATATTCATGTCTTCATTAGAGTTAAAGCTTCACATTGTGGCCTTTGCCCTGGTCCCTTCCCTTTGATGATTTTCCTTTTCATGACATCTCCAATATCACCTCTTTATTTTTCTCTTCATTCTTGAAAATACTTCATAATTTTTAATTTCCCAAAATGTCTTGAGTTTGGTCAAATTTCTGGTTAGTAAACATGAGAGAATTTGCACTAAAGAAATAAAATGATTGTAACCAGGATTTTAGATCAGAGTGAAGTGGCCTCGTTGTCTTGGGGAGGTTCTTGGTCTCATGGCCACGGAGATTAAGGACCCGGACACAGACAAGGGTGAGGTCTAGAGCAGAACTGTAATAGGTGAAAGAAAGAGAAAGCTCTCTGCTACAGAGAGGGGTCCCAGGAAAATGGGTTGCCAATCTGTGGTGAGATGCAGGGGGTTTTTACAGGTGAGCCAGTGGGGAGATGGTGTCTGATCTACACAAGGCACGAGAAACCGGCCAGGACCAGTTGTGCCATTTACATAGGACATGAATCTCTGGCAGCCCCCACTCCAATCTTTTATTAGGCAGGTGGGTAGCTACTCCATGTTGCTTATTTCTTTCTTACTCTATACATGGTAACAAAAAAAGGGAAGGTGGAGCCCCGTGGTGGACATGCCTGGCCCCAGATAGCCCTTTTCTATGGGTGTAGCCATAGGCCTCCCCCTGTGAAAGCTTGCAGCTTCCTTGTCAATGCTTGCAGCTCAATCTTTCAGGCTTCTCTTTGTTAGAAAAGCAATGATTTCTTGGGCTGCTTTTTGTTAGAAGGGAAGTTCTGTCGAGTACTCTTTGGCCCTCACTATCTGCCTAAATAATTTCTTTCTCTCTCCGGTATCAAGAGCTCTCACTGTATTTACACACACACACACACACACACACACACACAAAGAATTATAGAGAAGAAAAATCATATGAATGTCAGATATGTGGGAAAGCCTTCAGCCAATTCTCTGTCTATGGACAACCTGGGAGAACCCACATTATAAATGTAATAAGTGCGTAAGAGCCTTCAGCAGTAGCTCTAAACTTCATAAACACCAGAGAACTTACATGGGGGAGGAACTTTATGCCTGTCATCAATGTGGAAATGCCTTCATACCTAACTGATCCTTTAAACAACAGGAGTGAACTGTACTGGGGATAAGCCCTTGGTCTGTAATCACCTTTAACAAGCATTCAGTAGAGGTCCAGCCTCAGTGTGCACAAGAAAACCCAGAAGAGAAATAGTCTCTAACAAGAAATAGGATAGACATTCTGAATCAGGAAGAGGAAGCTTCCTGGGTGTTTTAGGGAAATACTGGAGGATGTGGTATAGTAGAGAATACATCTAACACTGTCTTTAGTTCCTATCACAGAGCTTCAAAAACCCTTGGAATTTTCAGAGTGATAGAAGTGTCTTAGACATGCTAGTGAGGTAACTGTGGTGAGCCCCTAGATAGCTTCAGGATGGGGACTGGTCATCAGAAAGATCAACTATGCAATTATAGGGTTGATAGTTTGAGCCAGCTCAACCTGGGGGTGGGAGGAGCAGGAGATTGAGTTTGATTATGTGGTCAATGATTTAATCATCCTAGCCTACATAATGAAACCTCAGAAAGATCTCTAGACACTGAGGCTCAGGGGAGCTTCTAGGTTGGTGAACACTTTGCTGACCAGGAGGGTAACCAGCAGTGACTCCATGGGGAGAGGGCACACAGCTTTACATTCCCTCCAGACCTCGCCCTATACATCCCTTCATTTGTTGTTACCAAGTTGTATGTTTTATAATAAACCTGTAATCATAATTATTGCTTACTCTTGAGCTCTGTGAGTCATTTCAGTTAATTATTGAATCTGAGGAGAAATGAAAACCTCTGATTTTACAGCCAGTTGTGTAGAAGTACAAGTGGCTTGGGGCCCCCCAAGGTGTGCCTGGCATCTGAAATCTTAAGAGCAGCTTGGTGGGAATGAGCCTTTAAATATGTGAAGTCTGATGCTAACTCTTGATAGTTAGTGTCAGAATTGGATTTCCATATACCCCTGGTGTGGTTAAAATGGAATAGAGGAACATCAGATAATTTATACTGGAGAAGGAAGTGAAATAAACATAAGAAACCCTTTACTCACAGAGAAACTCTTGTAGGCACACAAGGATTCACATGCTACAGAACAATTTCAGTGTAACCAATGAGGGACAGGGCCCAGTGATCACTCATTCCTCAGTCAGTACTACAGTTCTCACAGTGGGGCAATACCAATCCTAAAGTCAAAGTAGAAAAACTATCTGCTGGAATTCATCAGAAAACTCAAACCAGGAAAAAACTCTAAGGAACCCTTTAGGAAGTCCTAGCTAGAGCAATCAGACAAGAGAAAGAAATAAAGGGCATCCAAATTGGAAAGGAAGAAGTCAAATTATTCTTATATTTGACATGATCTTAAATTTGGAAAAACCTAAAGACTCCACCAAAAAACTATTAGAACTGGTAAATTGAGTAAAGTTGCAGAATACAAAATCAACATACAAAAATCAGTAGCATTTCTATATGCCAACAGTAAACAATCTGAAAAAGAAATCAAGGAAAAATCCCATCTACAATAGCTACAAATAAAATAAAATATCTATAAATAAACTTAACCAAAGAAGCAAATGATCTCTACAATGAAAACTGCGAAACACTGATGAAAGAATTGAAGAGGACACAAAGAAATGGAAAGATATTCCATGTTTATGGATTGGAAGAATCAATATTGTTAAAATGTCCATACTACTCAAAGCAATCTACAGGTTCAATACAATCCCTATCAAAATACCAAAGACATTCTTCACAGAAATAGAAAAAACAAAAAATCCTAAAATTTACATGGAACCACAAAAGACCCAGAATAGCCAAATCTATCCTGAACAAAAGCAACAAAACTGGAAGAATCACATCACCTGACTTCAAATTATACTACAGAGCTATAGTAATCAAAACAGCATTGCACTGGCATAAAAACAGACACATAGACCAATAGAACAGAATATAGAACTCGAAAACAAATCCATACATCTGCAGTGAACTCAATTTTAACAAAGTGCCAAGAACAGACATTAGAGAAAGGATAAATCGTGCTGGGAAAACTGGATATGCAAATGCAGAAGAATGAAACTAGACCTCTGTCTCTTGCCATACACAAAAGTCAAATCAAAATGGATTAAAGACTTACATCTAAGTCCTCAAGCTATGAAACTACCCCAAGAAAACACTGGGAAACTCTCCAGGATATTGGCCTAGATTAAGATTTTTTGAGTAATACCCTACAAGCATGGGCAACCAAAGCAAAAATGGACAAATGGGTCTTGTTAAAAAGCCTATACACAGCAAAGGAAACAATCAATAAAGTAAAGAGTCAATCCACAGAATGGGAGAAAATATTTGCAAACTACTCATCTGACAATGGATTAATAACTAGAATATATAGAGAGCTCAAACAACTCTATGGGGAAAAAAACCAATAATGTGATTAAAAAATGGGTCAAAAGTCTGAGTAGACATTTCTTCAAAGAAGACGTATAAATGGCAAACAGGCATATAAAAAGGTGCTCAACATCATCGGTCATCAGAGAAATGCAAATCAAAACTACAATGAGATATCATCCCCCCTTAATTAAAATGGCTCTTTTCCAAAAGACAAGCAGTAACAAAGGCTGGCAATGACGTACGGAAAAGAGAACCCCTGTACACTGTTGGAGGGAATGTAAATTAGTTCAACCACTATGGAAAACAGTTTGGGGGGTTTCTCAAAAAATGAAAAATAGAACTGCCAAATGATCCAGCAATCCCATTGGTAGGTATATACCTAAAAGAAAGAAAATCAGTATATTGAAGAAATATCTGGACTCCGTGTTTACTGCAGCACTATTCACAATAGCCAAGATTTGGAAGCAACCCAAGTGTCCATCAACAGACAAATGCATCAAGAAACTGTGGTGCATACACCCCATGGAGTACTATTCAGCTGTAAAAACAGAATGGGATCCTGTCATTTGCAACAGCATGGATGGAACTGGAGGTCGTAGTGTTAAGTGAAATAAGCCAGGTACAGAAAAACAGATTTCCCATATTCTCACTTATTTGTGGGAGCTAAAAATCAAAACAATTGAATTCATGGAGACAGAGAGCAAAAGGATGGTGACCAGAGGTTGGGAAGGGAAGTAGGGGGTGAAGGGAAATAGGGGTGATTAATGGGTACAAAAATTTAGTTAGGTAGAAAGAATAATATCTAGTATTTGATAGCACAACAGGGTGACTACAGTCAACAATGATGTATTGCACATTTTAAAATAACTAAAAAAGTATAATTGGGTTGTTTGTAATGCAAAGAAAGTATAAATGCTTGAGGGGATGGATTCCCCGTTTATCCTGATGTGATTATTATGCATTGCATGCCTGAATCAAAACATCTCACATACTCCATGAATATGTACCTACTACATACCCACAAAAATAAAAATGAAAAATTTCTGAAAAGAATCCTTTAGCCCACCATTCATTTAAGAACTCAGAATTTTGCCATGTAACTCCATTTTTAAAAGTAAGATAAAAATAGGATTGTGATATGATTTGGGTTGTTGAATGCAAAATTTTGTGACAAGTAATAAGTGATGAGGGTAAAGGTTAAATACTTTTCAACAGATTAATACTTTTCAATACACATGCAGCCAACGTTGCTGAAAAATACCATATGTTGGTCAGTTTCTAGCTTTTTATGCAGCTCTAAACATAATTAGTAGAAATTTGGATCCATCAGAAAATAACTGAATATGAACTGAGAAACATAGGACACAAAATTATGCATCTTAACCATTATATTAGTATTACATGTTCATACACATGGCAAATATTTATATGAACGTGGATAAATAACACATAATTTATCTGAAGTCTGATGTTAATATAATTGTTCCTTTAAAATGTCAAACCTGTCCATATTTTCCCACCTACACTCCCATGATTATTCCTCACCTTGACAGGCAGGAGGAGAGGGCAGAGAGAGGAGGTTAGGAGGGAGGAAATAGGCAAGAGACTCCGAGGGAGCATGCAGTATGCGGGTGAGTGTCCCCAGCTATGGTTGGGGCAGGGATGGACTAGTGGCAGGGAATGAAGGGCAGTAGGAGCAGAAAGAAGGAAGAGGGTTGGACAGGCAAGGCACTGATGAGGCAAATGAGGCGTGTCAGGTTTAGTATCTAGAGCATCACAGCCAAAAAGGAGAGGAAATGCAATGAAGATGTGGGTGTGCTGTCCTGGGAAACTCGCACCTCCTCATGAGGGTGCTACCAGTTCTTGTGAAAATCGGATCAGCTGAAGCACACAGATCACTCTCGCTGGTGAACAGCGGGTACTCAATTCCTGTTGTTGCACTCTCTCATCTCTCCCAGTTCTTTCTGATAAACCTTGAGCTGCTCCTCTTTGTACATTAGAATCTCTGATTTTCCAAGTTGGAAGGGGACCGGGAGGCTATTTTGGTAGACACGATTCTAACACACCTCCTGAGTTTCTGTCTCCTGTAAAATCTCCTGTAAAATCTCCTCCCATTGAGGGGGGCCTGGACTTCTGAAAAGAATCCTTTAGCCCGCAATTCATTTAAGAACTCAGAATTGGGTTCTTAAATTTCCCTAATTAGATAACCTTACATGGCAATGCTGGGGGGGCGGGGATTGCAGATGTATTTAAGGTGCATAGTATTCTGACTGTGATATAATCAAGAGATATTTGTTGTCTAATTAGAAGAGTCCTTTGGAAGAGAATCTGCGGGTCAGAAGTGAAGGAAGTCTGAGGGACATTCAACATAAATCGATTGGTAATTTGAGGTTTCCGGTAATTTGTTTCACATAAATAGAACTAACAGAGGTATCTAGACCCCTCTCCCTTGCTCCCTGAGTCCGAGTCCTAGTCCTAGTTCTAACCAGTTACTAAATCCTTGTCAACAAAGGATCATCCAGCCTGTTCCTAAACAGCCCTAGTGTAGGGACCTGACTGATGCCTAAGGTAGATTACTTTGGTTTTATAAATAGGGTGTTATAAATAGGTTTTACAATTATAGTAGTGGTGCCGGACGCAGTGGCTCACGCCTACAATCCCAGCACTTTGGGAGGCTGAGGTCAGGAGTATGAGGCAAGCCTGGCTAACATGGTGAAACCCCATCTCTACTAAAAGTGCCAAAATTAGCTGGGCATGGTGGTGCACGCCTGTAATCCCAGCTACTCAGTAAGCTGAGTCAGGAGGATCGCTTGAATCTGGGAGGCAGAGGTTGCAGTGAGACGAGATCACACCAGTGTACTACAGCCTGGGTGACAGAACAAGACTCTGAATCGAAATAATAATAATAATAATTATTATTATTATTGTAGTGATTCCTGTTACCTGTTCAGCACTAAGTAGAGGCCAGCTACCATGTAAAGTCTTTGATCTTATCAAATTTTTGCAACAGCCTCATGAGGACAGGTGAGAAGGGCAGTGTAGCTAGGTGAGAATCCACCAGTCATTTAGTTCAACCTCATTCAGTTGTGAGGAATCTCAGGTCCAGCTCTGTTAAGCTCAGGTGTTACAAAGTGCCCTGCTGCTGCTTTCAACCATTAGATAACCCAGAACACCTAGATGGTTCCTGTATTTTCTATGAACTCAGCGAAAGTATCATTTACCCACACAATCTCCTATGGGTTGTGCTTGTATGCACTACTCTTGTGCTATGACCAGAATTAGTTCACAGCAGCCATTCATGTTGTCACAATGTTAACTTAGCATGTCTTCCACACTGCCAGCCTGTGATGTACTTTAGAGAATTGCATATTTCTGGCCATACATGATTTAAACACACTCAAACTTCTAGCATACTGAAAATTCCAAAATTCATAAACAAATCTATAAAATGCTTTAGAGGCTCAGAAAAGAAGTGAGCTGGCATTGAGAAATCTCTTCATATATTTGAGTTTGTCGTTAATTGTAATTAAGTTTGAATGACTGTAATACTCACTATCATCCAAATAGATTTTAAAGGGACTCTTGTAGGACATCACAGTTTTTTCTGGAGATAAGCTAACAAATGGTGTAACTTGCTATGGAACAGGTTTTATTGTTGAGGGAAGAAATATATATTCAACAAAGCATATGTATTGTCCATAAAACATACCACATTATGTGACCTTGTCAGTAGCTAAAAATCAAGTCAAGTTCCAGACAACCCTAACATTCATTAGGCTAAATTTCTTAAAAACAACTGTATCATATTAAATAATAATTGTAATTATTTCTCAAAGTTTCTAATCTTGCACCTATTAGAAGTGTTTTGTTTTGTTTTGTTTTGTTTTGTTTGAGATGGCATCTCACTCTGTCACCCAGGCTGGAGTGCAGTGGCATGATCTCAGCTAACTATAACCTCTGCCTTCTGGCTTCAAGCAATACTCCTGCCTCAGCCTTTCAAGTAGCTGGGATTACAGGTGCCTGCCACCACGCCCAACTAATTTTTTGTATTTTTAGTAGAGACAGTGTTTTGCCATATTTCACCACGCCTGACAAGGCCAGACTGGTCTCAAACTCCTGACCTCAGGTGATCCACCTGCCTCAGCCTCCCAAAGTGCTGGAATTACAGGCGTGAGCCACTGTGCCCGCCCCAGAACTGTTCTTAAAGGGTGCCTCCACTCATCTATGTGTCCATAGGTTTATTACCTTATATATAAAGCATCTTAGAGACTTTTCAGGACAATATAGATGGCTTTTACCAGCACTGGAAAGTATTTCTTGCAAATACCTGTAAACTTTAACAAAGTGATCTTTCCTGTTTCAGCTGATACTAAAGACACACTCATCCTCTGATGAAGCCACACACATCAGCTGGCAAGAGTATCAGTGTTACTCCCTGCTGTGGCGGTTCGATTCTGTTGCTCTGAACGCTGGTCATACCAAACATACCTCTCTCTGCTCTCCATTGAAAGAAACTCAGCTGAGTGTTCACTCCAAAGTTAGGTTTCTATACTTTGGAACAAAACATCTGAGTCGTATAATAAAGGGAAGTCATAATGCAATTCATAGACATGTGAATAAAACGCTAAAAGTTTCACAAATGCTAAATTGTAGGGATATTTCAGGCAGTATATGGTTTCCTCTCTAATTTATTACTAAGGGTAAATTCATTTTCTATGCATGTTTATTTTAAGCTAGTCGTATTTATTTATTTATTTATTTATTTATTGAGATGGAGTCTCACTCTGTCACCCAGGCCAGAGTGCAGTGGCACAATCTTGGCTCAATGCAACCTCCGCCTCCTGGGTTCAAGCAATTCTCCTGCCTCAGGCTCCCGAGTAGCTGGGATTACAGGCGTATGCCACCACGCCCAGCTAATTTTTGTGTTTTTAGTAGACAAGGGGTTTCACCATGTTGGCCAGGTTGGTTCTGAACTCCTGACCTCAGGTGATCCACCCCCTCAGCCTCCCAAGGCACGTGAGCCATGGTGCCTGGCCTAAGCCAGCTTTTCAAATGGGGAATACAGAATTCGAATTGTGTCTGATTCTCTGTTGTACAGAAAATTGAAGAGTTAGGCAATAGTACTGGGGGCTACAATATAAATACTCTTTTAGGGGTAATGCAGCCTAAGCAATTTTTACACCTAAAAAATGAAAAACCAAAATGTTTTATTTTCCACGGAACAGTAACTTGTAATTAGTCCATTGAAAGTATGTTGGTTAGTGTTGTTTATTTGGCTTAGACTGAGAGGATAAGAATCTGTGGCCGGGTGTGGTGGCTCACGCCTGTAATCCCAGCACTTTGGGAGGCCGAGGTGGGCGGATCACAAGGTCAGGAGATTGAGACCATCCTGCCTAACTTGGTGAATCTAAAAATACAAAAAAATTAGCCAGGCGTGGTGGTGGGCGCCTGTGGTCCCAGCTACTCTGGAGGCTGAGACAGGAGAATGGTGTGAACCCGGGAGGCGTAGGTTGCAGTGAGCCGAGATCGTGCCCCTGCACTCCAGCCTGAGCGACAGAGTGAGACTCTGTCTCAAAAAAAAAAAAAAAAAAAGAATTTGTGAGACAGATTCTCTTAAAGAGGTATAAATGTTAGGCCAGGCTCGGTGGCTCGTGCCTGTAATCCCAGCATTTTGGGAGGCTGACGCGGGCAGATCATGAGGTCAGGAGATCGAGACCAACCTGGCCAACATGGTGAAACCCCATCTCTATTAAAAATAGAAAAATTAGCTGGGTGTGATGGTGCACGCCTGTAGTCCCAGCTACTCAGGAGGCTGAGGCAGGAGAATTGCTTGAACCCAGGAGGCAGAGGTTGCAGTGAGCCGAGATTGCGCCACTGCACTCCAGTCTGGTGACAGAATGAGACTCCATCTCAAAAAAAAAAAAAAAGGTATAAATGTTAAAAAAATTTAAAATTCCTTTAGCCTAATATTTTTTAGGATCCTGTAAGAAGTAGTCTGATGGAAATGCCAGACCATGGCATTCTAACCTTGATCTTAAACAACTGGGTCGAGAATGACAGGAACAAAAGTTAGTTTACCTTAGACAGTAAATTGAAATTACTACTGAACCAAAAGTTTAGTGTGTAGGTATTATTAATGATTTTTTTTTTTTTGAGACAGAGTTTTGCTCTTTTTGCCCAGGCTGGAGTGCAATGGTGCAATCTTTTGGCTCACTGCAACCTCCGCCTCCTAGGTTCTCCTGCCTCAGCCTCTGGAGTAACTGGAATTACAGGCACCCACCATCATGCCCAGCTAAATTTGTCTTTTTAATAGAGATGGAGTTTCACCAGGTGGGCCAGGCTCAAACTCCTGACCTCAGGTGATCTGCCCGCCTCAGCCTCCCAAAGTGTTGGGATTACAGGCGTGAGCCTATTAATGATCTTATGGGGCAGAGTAGTCCTTGAACATCAGGCATATTTAAAAAAACATTTTTTAGAGTCGTTGATTTGAATCATTTTGAAAGGAAAACTAATTTTATACCTCAAAACTAATTTAGATTATGTCTAGTCATAATTATGTTATAGTCATAAATGTCTATTTTCCAAATTTGGGGCTCTTGCTCAGTGTAATTAAATATTCATTTTTGTACCTATTAGATTCACTTAACTACTAAAGCTGGTATTTTTTATTACCTCATATGCTGATAAGATAATGAGTATTTTCTTAATAAATTTTCAGTAATATTGAGAAGATCATGGTGCTGTATGAATCATGTTTCTATATATATAAAGAAATCAAGGATTAGAAAGGCATATAACTATATTATTTGTGCTATGTTACTAAGAATGGATATCATCTGTCTTAGCCCATCTGTGTTGCTATAAAGGAATACCTGAGACTGGATAGTTTATAAAGAAAAATGATTTATTTGGCTCACAATTCTGTTGGCTGAAAGATTGGGCATGTGGCCAGGGCCTCTGGCTGTCTCCACTCATGAAGAAAGACAAAGGGGAGTCGGTTTGCAGAGACTGCACGGTGGGAGAGGAAGCAAGAGAAAGAGGAGGTGGTGCCAGGTTCCTTTAACAACCAGTTCTCACAGGAACTAACAGAGCAAGAACTCACTCACCCCCCACCCCCCAGGGAGGGTATTAATCTACTCATGAGGGAGCCACCCCCATGATCCCAACACCTCCCATTAGACCCCACCTCCAACACTGGGTATTAAATTTTAACATGAAGTTCGGGGGCCAACATCTAAACCATAGCATAATCTGTTGTGTATAATTTTTTAAAAATGAAGAATATTTATGGAAACATCACTTAAGTCTATGCGAGATTTCACAAATACTTTGTCATTCCTAGAAATCGAAATGACATTTTTATAATTTTGGATTGGCACGTTTAAAAACATTTTCCACATACAGTGTCACCACCTAGAACAGTGGTTTGATTTAGTATCTCTTTAGATCCTTCTACATGTTTTGGAAAATTAGTTCATTTGTTCTAATTCTTTATACATTTATTGAAATGTATAGAAGCTAATTAGCTGGCATGTTTCATGTAGATTTCAGAGTTGACGATCAAATGTGCTGTGTTCATTACTCAACTGTTGAAGCCATGACTTTTTCTCAATATCTTTACCTTTTTTTCAAGCATTTCGTTACCTTTTTAGAAACTAATAGACTATGTTTAGAGCTTGGTTTTACAGAAAAACCAAGCAGAAAATACAATGTCTCCTATACTTCCTCCCCCACTTTCTCCTCATCTCCCCTCTTCCAGTTTCCTCTGTCATTAACTTTACTGTGGTACATTTGCTATAACTGATTAACCAATAATGATGCATTATTATTCACTGAATCCTTAATTTTAATTAGGTTTAATTAGGGCTACCTTTTTTTTTTTTTTTAGACGGAATCTCCCTCTGTTGCCCATGTTTGAGTGCAATGGTGTGATCTTGGGTGACCGCAACCTCTGCCTCCCAGATTCAAGCGATTCTCCTGCCTCAGCCTCCCGAATAGCTGGGATTACAGGCACACCCCACCATGCCTGGCTAATTTTTGTATTTTTGTAGAGACAGGGTTTCGCCATGTTGCCCAGGCTGGTCTTGAGGACTCCTGACCTCACGTGATCCGCCCTTCTAGGCCTCCCAAAATGCTGGGATTAAAGGCGTGAGCCACCGTCCCCGGCTGGGCGATGCCTTTATGTTTTGTACTTCTAGGGCTTTTGACAAATGCACAATGGCATATGTCCATCATCATAGAATCGTACAAAATAGTTTTACTGCCCTAAAAATCCTCTGTGCTCCGCCTATTTATTCCTTCCTCCCATCCCCCACCAACTACAGATCATTTTACTGTCTCTATAGTTTTGCCTTTTCCAGAATGCCAAATGGTTGGAATCTTACGGTGTGTAGCCTTTTCCTACAGGCTTCCTTCACCTTGCAACATACATTTAAAGTTTCTCCATGATTTTGCATGACTTAATCGTTCATGTCCTGGACAATGTGGTGGCTCGTGACTGTAATCTCAGCACTTTGGGAGGCTGAGGTGAGCAGATCGCTTGAGCTCACAAGTCTAAGACCAGCCTAGGCAACATGGCAAAATCCTATCTCTACCAAAATTTTTTGAAAAATTAACTGGGCATAATAGTGCCTGCCTGTAGTCCCAGGTACTCAGGAGGCTGAGGTGGGAGGAGGACTTCAACCTGGGAGGCAGAGATTGCAGTGAGCCAAGATTGCACCACTGCACTCCAGCTTGGGCAACAGAACCAGAACTTGTTAAAAAAAAATGTATATATATATATATAGTTCATATCCTTTTATTGCTGAATAATATTCCATGATATAGATATACCACAGTTTGTTTATCCAATCACCTATTGCTTCCAGTTTGGGACAATTGTGAATAAAGTTGCCATAAGCATTCATGTGCATTTTTGGTGGGGACATAAATTTACAACTTCTTTGGATAAATATCAAGGAGGTTGATTACCGGATTGTGTAGTAAGAGTATGTTTAGTTTTGTAAGAAACTGCCCAACTCTTCCAATGTAGTGGTGCCGTTTTGCTTTCCCACCAGCATTGAGGGAGAATTCCTGTTGCTCCACATTCTCACCAGCATTCGATGTCATCAGTGTTCTGGATTTTAGCCATTCTGATCGGTGTTTAGTGATATGTAATTGTTGTTTTAATTTCCAGTTCCCTGGTGACATATGATGCTGAGCATCTTTTCATACAGTTATTTGCCATTTGTGTATCTTCTTTGGTGAGATATCTATTCAGATCTCTTACTTACTTATTAATTAGATCATTAATTTTATCATTATTGGCTGTTAAGAATTCTTTGTATAATTTGGAGTAAACAGATAGCCTACAGAATGGGAGAAACTATTCACAAACTACATGTCTGACAAAGGTCTACCATCTAGAATCTATAAGGAATGGAAACAAATCAACAAGCAAAAAAAATTTCTCAAAAGAAGACATATAAGTGCTTAAGAAATATATGAAAAGATGCTCAATATCACTAATTCATCAGAGAAATGCAAATCAAAACCACAGTGAAAAAACATCTCACACTAGTAAGAATGGCTATTCTTACAAAATCAAAAAACAATAGATGCTGGCAAGACTGTGGAGAAAAGAGAATTCTTATATACTTTTGGTGGGAATGTAAATTAGCTCAGCCACTGTGGAAAGCAGTTTGGAGATTTCTCAAAGAACTTAAAACAGAACTAGCATTCAACCCAGAAATCCCGTTGTTGGGCATATATCTAAAAGAAAAATCGTTCTACCAAAAAGACAAGTGCTCTCACATGTGCATCACAGCACTATTCACAATAGCAAAGACATAGAATTAACTTAGGTGCCCATCAATGATGGATTTGATAAAGAAAATATGATACATACATACCATGATATACTATGCAACCATAAAAAGGAAAAAAATTCCTATGCTCTGCAACAGCATGGATGCAGCTGCAGTCCATCATCCTAAGTGAATAAACCCAGGAACAGAAAATCAAATGCCACATGTTCTCACTTATAAGTGGGAGCTAAACATTGGGTACTCATGGATGTAAAGATGGCAATAGACACTGGGTACTAATAAAGGGGGGAGGATGGGAGGTGCTAAGGGTTGAAAAACTAACTATTGGGTACTGATCCTGAATGACAGGATCATTCACACCCCAAACATCAGCATCGCACAATATACCCAGGTAGCAAATCTGCACGAATATCCACTGAATCAAAACTAAAAGTTGCAAAAAAAAAAGAGAAAAAAAGAAAAAAAAGAGTTCTTTGTATATTTTGGATAACAGTCCTTTATCAGATATATCTTTGCAAATATTTTCTTTCAGCCTGTGGCTTGTCTTCTCATTCTCTTAATAGTGTCTTTCACAGAACAGAAATTGTTATTTTTATACCAGCATTACCCTGACACCAAAACCAGAAAAAGACACAGCAAAAAAAGAAAAGTACAGGCCAAGGACAGGCGCGGTGGCTCGCGCCTATAATCCCAGAGCTTTGGGAGGCCAAGGTGGGTGGATCACAAGGTCAGGAGATCGAGACCATCCTGGCTAACACAGTGAGACCCCATCTCTACTAAAAATACAAAAAAAAAAAAAAAATTAGCCAGGTATGTTGGCAGGCACCAGCTACTCCAGAGGCTGAGTCAGGAGAATGGCATGACCCTGGGAGGCGGAGCTTGCAGTGAACCGAGATCTCGCCACTGCACTCCAGCCTGGATGACGACAGAGTGAGACTCTGTCTCAAAAAAAAAAAAAAAAAAAGACAAAAGAAAAGTACAGGCCAATATCCCTGAGTACAGGCCAATATCCCTGATAAACATAGACAGAAAAATCTTCAACAAAATACTAGCATATCAAATCCAACAGAACATCAAAAAGATTATATGCTATGGCCTTGGAATAAACAAGGATGCAAAAGTAGTTCAAGACACATCACTCAATAAATGTGACATATCACATCAATAGAAACTATAACATAGCAAAAACGATAACTTTGCCGGGCACGGTGGCTCATGCCTATAATCCCAGCACTTTGGGAGGCCAAGGCAGGTGGATTGCTTGAGCTCAAGAGTTGGAGACAGCCTGGGCAATATGGTAAAAACTTGTTTCTACAAAAGAAAAAGAATTGGCCAGGTGTGGTGGCGACTGCCTGTAGTCCCAGCTCTTCGGGAGGCTGAGGTGGGAGGATCGCTTAAGCCTGGAGGCAGAGGTTGCAGTGAGCCGAGATGGCACCACTGCACTCCAGCCTGGATGATGGAGCCAGACCCTGACTCAAAAAAAAAAAAGATAACTTAATATTAAATATATGCAGAAAAAGCATGTGATAAAATTCAATATCCCTTCATGATAAAAACTCTCAACAAATTAGGTATAAAAGGAACATCCCTCAACATAATAAAAGCCATAGATGACAAACCCACAGCCAATGTCATACAGGACAGGAAAATGCTAGGAACCTTTCCTCCAAGAATTGGAGCAGGACAAGGATGCCCACTTTTACCACTCTTACTCAGATAGCACCGTAAGTCTTAGCCAGAGGAATTAGACAAGAGAAGGAAATCAATGCATCCAAGTTGGAAAAGAGGAAATCAAATTGTCCCTGTTTCGTTTTCATCCACAGTTTCTGGATCATAATTCCCATAGCCCTTGATGCAGTTTTTTGTTATAATGTTGGGGGCGTTAGGCCTCAGGGACAGGCCTCTGACATTGTCCTGCCCTCCTTTCACTCTAATGTTCCCCTGCCTTTCTGATTGTGAGTCTTGAGAGGGTCTCACCGTATACCTCTGGGGGAAGAATGCCGCTGCCATGAAGCTTCCATAAAAATCCAAGAGGACAGGGTTCAGTGAGCTTCCTGTTAGCCGAACACGTGGAGGCCGACAGGAAGGTGAAGAAAAACTAGCCCACATGCTGGGAGGGTGGCGCACTCCCACTCCACAGGATCAGAAGCTCCTGCGTTTGGGACCCTTGCAGACCTCATCCTATATATCTCTTCATCTGGTTATCTGCATCCTTTAAAATACACTTCTTAGTACACCAGTAAATGTAAGTGTTTCTCCGAGTTCTGGGAGCCACTCTAACAAATTAATTGAACCCAAAGAGGGTGTTGTGGGAACCCCAACTTGAAGGCAATCAGAAGTTCCAGAGGCCTGGACTTGGGACCAGTGGGTGAGGAGTAGGAGAGAATAGGCTTGGGGACTGAGTCCTTAACCTGTGGGATCTGGCACTATCTCCACGTAAGTAGTGTTAGAACGGAATTGGAGGACATTCAGCTGGTGTCTGCTGCTTGGTTGGCGGGGAAAATCCCCACACATCTGGTCACAGAAGTTCTCTTCTGTGTAGGTGATTGTTGAGATAGGAAAGTAGAGGAAAACATGGTTTGAGGAGAGAATTTTCCCCATGTGTATAAAGAAAAACTTTCACTGCTAAATTCTACCGAACTTTTAAAGAACTCACTCCAACTCTTCTCAAACTCTTCCGAAAAATTGAAAGGGAGGGAATTCCAAATTCATTTCAAAAAGCAAGTGTAAAGGCCAGGCACGGTGAGTCATGCCTGTAATCCCAGCACTGTGGGAGGCCGAGGAGGGTGGATCACGAGGTCAGGAGTTCAAGATCAGCCTGGCCAACAAAGTGAAACCCCGTCTCTACTAAAAATACAAAAATTAGCCGGACATGGTAGCAAGTGCCTGTAATCCCAGCTACTCGGGAGGCTGAGGCAGGAGAATCACTTGAATCCGGGAGGCAGAGGTTGCAGTGAACCGAGATTGCACCATTGACTCCATCTTAAAAAAAGAAAAAAAAAAAAAAAGCGAGTATAAACCAAAACAGTGTCTGAGACAGGTCTCAATCACTTTAGAAGTTTATTTTGCCAAGGTTGAAGATGTACCTAGGAAAAGAGACACAAGTCATGGTAGGATTTGGGGTCTACAGTTGTAAGACTATCAAAAAGTCTTAGAACTGATAAACAAATTCAGTAAAGTTGAGAATACAAAATCAACATACAAATATCAGTAACATTTCTATACACCAATAACAAATTTTCTGAAAAAGAAATCAAGAAAGCAATTTTATTTTAAAAGGCTACCAAAAAAAAAAAAAAAAAAAAAAAAAGCGTAGGAGTAAATTTAACCAAGGAGGTAAAAGACCTCTACAATGAAAACAATAAAAGACTGATGAAAAGAATTGAAGAGGACCTAAAAATGTAAAGACATGCAATGTTCATTGGTTGGGAGAATTAATATTGTTAAAATGACCACACTATTCCAAATGATCTACAGACTAATTGCAATCCCTATCAAAATATCAATTATATTCTTTGCAAAAATTAAAAAAAAAAATCCTAAAATTCATATGGAACCACAAAAGACTCTGACTAGCCAAAGCAAACCTGAGAAAAAGAACAAAGCTGGAGTCATCACACTACCTGACCTCAAAATATACCATAAAATTGTAACCAGAAAAGCACAGTACTGACATAAAAGCAGATACACAGACTACTGAAACAGAATAGAGAAACCAGAAATAAATACACGTATCTACAGCCAACTGATTTTCAACCAAGACATCATGAATATACATTGGCAAAAGGACAGCCTCTTCAATAAATGGTACTGAGAAGGCCAGGCATGGTGGCTCACGCCTGTAATCCCAGCACTTTGGGAGGCCGAGGCAGGTGGATCACCTGAGGTCGGGAGTTCGAGACCAGCCTGACAAACAGGGAGAGACCCTGTCTCTACTAAAAATACAAAATTAGCCGGGTGTGGTGGTGCATGCCTGTAGTCCCAGCTACTCAGGAGGCTGAGGCAGGAGAATGGCTTGAACCCAGGAGGCAGAGGTTGCGGTGAGCTGAGATTGCACCGTTGCACTACAGCTTGGGCAACAAGAGCAAAACTCCATCTCAAAATAAATAAATAAACAATAAATAAATTGTACTGAGAAAACTGGATATCCATATGCAGAAGAATAAAACTAGACTCCTATCTCTCACCATATACAAAAATAAAATGGATTACAGACTTAAATGCAAGATCCAAAACTACAAAACTACTAGAAGAAAGCCTAAGGAAAATGCTTAGGTCATTGAGCTGGACAAAGATTTCATGAATGAGACCACAAAAGCACAGGCAACAAAACAAAAATAGACAAATGGGATTATATCACACCAAAAAGCCTCTGCACAGCAAAGGAAACAATCAACAGAGTCAAGAGTCAACTTGCAGAATGGGAGGGACTATTTACAAACTACTCATTTGACAAGGGATTAATGTCCAGAATAAACAAAGAACTCAAACAACAGCAAATAAAACACAACAAATAACCCATTTTTTTTTTAATGGGCAAAAGATCTAAGTAGACATTTCTCAAAAGATCTACAAATGGCCAACAAGTATAAGAAAAAATGCTTAATATCACTAACCATCAGGGAAATGCAAATCTAAACTGCAATGAGATTTCATTTCACCCCAATCAGAATAGCTATTACCAAAAAGGCAAAAAATAACAAATACTGGAGAGGATGCAGATTGAAGGGAATGTTTTTACACTGTTGGTGGATATGTAAATTAGTACAGCCACTGTGGAACACAGTATGGAGGTCCCTCAAAAAACTAAAAATTAAGCTACCATATGATCTAGCAATCCCATCACTGGATATACATCCAAAGGAGAGAAAATCAGTATGTTAAAGAGATATCTGGCTTTCTGCCTCTGCTGATGCCATGATGCCTGTGAGAAAGCTTGTGGTGAACGGGGGCAAAAAAAAAAAAAAAAAAAAAAAAAAAAAGCAGGTTCTGAAGTTCACTCTTGGTTGCACCCACCCCGTAGAAGATGGAATCGTGGATGCTGCCAATTTTGAGCAGTTTTTGCAAGGAAGGATCAAAGTGAACTGAAAAGCTGGGAACCTTGGTGGAGGGGTGGTGACCGTCGAAACAAGAGCAAGATCACCGTGATATCCGAGGTGCCTTTTTCCAAAAGATATTTGAAATATCTCACCAAAACATATTTGAAGAAGAATAATCTTCATGATTGGTTGTGCACAGTTGCTAACAGCAAAAAGAGTTACAAATTACGTTGCTTCCAAATTAACCAGGACGAAGAAGAGGAGAAAGACGAGGATTGAATTTCATTTATCTGGAATATTTTGTGTGAGTTCTTGAATAAAACTTGGGAACCAAAATGGTGGTTTATCCTTGTATCTCTGCAGTGTTGACTGAACAGAAAATTGGAAATCATAGTCAAAGGGCTTCCTTGGGCCACCACTCGCTTATTTGTAACATGACTTCTTTTTTTTCTGCTTGAAAATTTCAATTCTTGTGGTAATACTAGAGTAGAAGGAGAGGGTGACTTGACGGAACTGATAGCCATTGGGCAGGCAGATGAAGGTGTGGAGGTGTGGGCTGAAGGGAGTGACCGTTTTATTTTTAAAAATATAACTGTCAATCGTTTCTGTTGCTTTTCCCAAAGAATGATTCAGGGATACAAGCGGGCTCCTCTCATTCATTAAAAGAAAACGTGACATCTTTCTAAGATTCTCTGTCTGGGAAAATGACAGTGTCAATAAAACGCGGGTTTCTGGGTCATTCGTCTTGCTTTGATTTTTTAGTACAAATTTCTCTTGACGCACACAATTACGTCTACTAATCTTCTTCCTAGAGAGAGAAACAGTGCTCCTTCAGCGTTGCTGCGTAGTCTGTCACTCTCCATAAAGGGGTTTGGGGAATCGATTGTAAAAGTCCCAGGTTCTCAATTAACTAAATGTGTACAAAAATGAATGTGTAAGCTGTTTCTGCAAGTCTTTGCAACAATTTGTCACTTTGGTCTCCAGCAGAGGGCGCTAGAGGACTAGTGCTTCCAGATGTGGCCTCTTGTGTGGGGCCTGAAGAAGTGGCTGGGAAGCCTCCCCCGCCAAGGAGTTGGGAGGTGCCTGGGAAACAGCTGACTCATGCAACTTAGGCCATGACTGCATTTAATGTCAGAAGTTACTCTGCAAACAGTGGTGTGCTGCAGTGCGTGCAGAGGCTAGAGAACCGCAGAAGGGGGCTACCAAGGCTGGGAAAAAAAGATGCAATTGCTGCCGTGAGTGACTTTGAAAGACCCCGATGCCTTGTGGTGCCCTTCTGAAATTCGAACAATAATGCAGAAGTGTGTGTTTAAGAATTTACAGTGTATGAAATTCATGTTTTTAAAAGAACTTGCCTACAGATGGTTTCCACACCTGAAATTGTGCTCTGCGAGTGGCATAGCTGGAAATTCAATGTTTAATCCTACCTTGGCTCCAATTCAACATTTGGTGCTCTGTGGACTGAGTTGAACATGTTAAGGCTTTGCAATTTCACTTGTGTTAAAGGTTCTAGCATTTTCCATTTCTATGCAAATTTCTTTGAAGCAGAATTGCTTGCATATTTTTTCTCTGCCTTCACCGAAGGCAGAGTTTCTTTCAAACTTCACTGAGGCATCAGTTGCTCTTGGGCAATGTCCCTTATCGTGATTATTAACTATAAGTTCGTAGCTTGAGTTCACAAATTTTACTTGTTTGTTGCATTGATTTTTCCATGTAGTAAGTAATTTTTAGTTTGATTGTGAAAAACCCCTGGGCTGAAGTTAGCATTTAAGTTTAAAAAAAAATTTTTTTAAACTAGTCCCAGATTTAAATACTAGTAATAAAATTGAAATTCACTGGTTTTTCTCTGCCTTTTTGAACTCTTGTAATCAAGTTTTGATCACATTTTCTATTAAAGTGGCTAACACATGGTTACTAAAAAAGAAAAAGAGGGAGAGAGAGATCTGCATTCCTGTGTTTATTGCCGCACTATGCATAACGGCCAAGATATGATATCAACCTAAGTGCTCACCAACACATTAATGGATAAATAAAATGTGGTCTATAACCAAAATAGAATACTATTCAGCCATAAAAAATAAAATTCTGTCATTTACAGCAACATGAATGAACCTAGAGGATTTTATGTTAACTGAAATAAGGCAGGCACAGAAAGATAAATACCACATGTTCTCACTTATATGTGGAAGATTTAAAAATTGAGCTCATAGAAGAGTACAATAGTGGTTATTAAAGGCTAGGAAAGGCAGGGAGGTGGGAAGAATAGGGGGAGTTAGTTAATGGACAAAAATATAATAGCTGGATAGGAGGAAAATGTTCTAATGCTCTATAACATTGTAGGGTGACTATAGTCAACAATAATTTATTGCATATTTTTAATAGCTAGAACAGAAGATTTTGCATGTTCCTACAACAAAGGAATCATAAATGTTTGAGGTGATGGATATGATTATTACCCTGATTTGAGCATCACACTTTGTATACATGTATCGAAATATCACACAATACCCCATAAACATGTGCAATTATTATGTGTCAATTAAAAATAAAAAAGAAAGAAAGAATCCATTGACCATATATATGAGACCTTTTTCTGACTCTCTATTCTATTTCATTGGATATGCCTGTCCTTATGCCAGTGCTGTTCTGTTTTAATTAATGTAGCTTTGAAGTAAGTTTTGAAATCAGAAAGTGTGAGTCTTCCAACCCTATTCTTCCTTATAAATATTGTTTTGGCAATTCAGGGTCACTTTCAATTCTACGTAAATTTGAGGATCAGCTTCCCCATTTGTGGGGGGAAAAAAGTCTGTGGAATTTTAGAAGATATTTTATTGAATTTGCTGATTACTTTCAGTAGTATTGACATCTTAACAGTGGTAAATCTTCCTATCCACGAACACAGAATATATTTTCAATTACTTTGATCTTTTAAATTTTTTTGTAGTTTTTATCTTTTATAGTTTTCAGAGTATCAATCTTTGACCTCTTCAGTTAGATTTATCTCTAAGTATTTAACTATTTCACATGCTATTGTAAATGGAATTTCTTAATTTCCTTCTGGTGTATAGAAAACAATTTGTTTTTGTGTGTTCATTTTGTACACTGCCACTTTGCTGAATTCATTTATTAGCTCTGAGCTTTCTTGTGGATTCTCTGGGGTTTTGTATACAAAGGATTATGTCATCTATAAATAGAAATAGTTTCACCTATTCCTTTACATTTGGATGACTTTTTTTTTTGAGATGGAGTCTCACTCTGTCACCCTGGCTGGAGTGCAATGGCACGATCTCAGCTTACTGGAAACTCCACCTCCCAGATTCAAGCAATTCTCCCGCCTCAGCCTCCTGAGTAGCTGGGATTACAGGCACCTGACATCATGCCAGGCTAATTTTTGCATTTTTTGTGGAGACAGAGTTTCGCCATATTGGTCAGGCTAGTCTTGAACTCCCGACCTCAGGTGATCCACCCACCTCGGCCTCCCAAAGTGCTGGGATTACCGGCATGAGACACCGCGCCCAGCTGACATTTTCTTTTTTTTTTTTTAAGTCAGGATCTGGCTCTATTGTCCAGGCTGGAGTGCAGTGGTGCTGTCTTGGCTCACTGCAACCTTGGTCTCTCGGGTTCAAGCAATCCTCCCACCTCAGCCTCCTGGGTAACTGGGACTACAGGTTCATGCCACCATGCTCAGTTTTGTTTTTTATTTTGTGTGTGTGTGTGTATTTTTTGTAGAGACAAGGCGTCACTATGTTGCTCAGGCTGGTCTCAAACTCCTGAGTTCAAAGGATTCACCCACCTTGGCCTCCCAAAGCGCTGGGATCACAGGCGGGAGCCACCACACCTTTTCTTGTCTGGCTAGAACTTTCAATTCAGTGTCAAATAGCAGTGGGAATCTTTTTGTTGTCCCCTGTCGTAAGGGGAACTCATTCAGTTTTTTTACCATTGAATATAATGTTAGCTGTAAGTTTTCCAGAAACACACTCTATCATGTTGAGAAATTTTTCCTCTGTTCCTAATTTGCTGAGAGTATTTATTATGAAAGGGTGTTATTTCCTCAAATGCTTTTTCCATGTCAATTGATATGATAATGTGATTTTTTTCTTTTGTTCAAATAATGTGATGTATTATGTTGATTGATTTTCTTCTGTTGAAACATCTTTGCATTCCATGGTAAAATTACATTCAATTGTGAATAATCCTTATAGTAGCTGATGGAGTCAGCTTTTGTTTGTTTGTTTGTTTCTCATTTGACCTAGATGGCCTACGAAACCTAGAGAAGGATCATGGCTTGTGATTTCTCTCCGGAGACAGCCATCTCTCTCTTCTCCTAACTCTAGAAAAGGACCTGCTCCTGCAGCGAGAGAGGCTTCTCCTTGGAGATCTGCGACGAGGTGGAGGACTCCTCCTGCGATAATCATCTTGAGGGCGACGACCCCGAGAGGGAGGTGGGCCACGATTTCTACTTCTTTTTTCACCATTCGACAGTTCCACTCCTACACAGCGACCATATGGTGTTCTTCCATCTAGCTCTCGGATCGCATCAGCTGCACCTCGGGGATCTTCAAATTCAACAAAAGCAAAGCCCGGAGGATTTCTAGCAACCCACACACTTCAGAGTGGTCTATGGTAGCCGAAAGCCCGTTCCAATTCAGTCTTGTTGCCATTGTTTCCAAGATTGCCTGCATAAACCTACATAACCAAGGCGGGCAGATCATGAGGCCAGGAGTTCAAGACCAGCCTGGCCAACATGACGAAACCCCATTCTCTAATAAAAACATAAAAATTAGCCAGGTGCAGTGGCACGTGCCTATAGTTCCAGCTACTTGGGAGGCTGGGGCAGGAGTCGCTTGAACCCAGGAGGCGGAGGTTGCAGTGAGCCAAGACCACACCATTGCACTCTAGCCTGGGTGACAGAGCAAGACTCTGTCTCAATTAAAAAAAAAGAGAGATGAAGGTGTATGTGGTTCATGTTGACAGACGGAAGTCCCTGCCTTGGTTTCCCATGAATCTTTTATATTCTCCTTGTGATGAAGCCTCCAGGCTTGTGCACATTCCCAGGGTAGGAACAGTCCCACAGACCAAGGGCTTCACAGTAAACAAAGCAGGTGACCAGTTCCCAACATACATTATTCCACATTGAACTTGATACATTTTCAAGGAAACAGTGTTGTGAGAAGGCGGCCTAGGTCTGTCCAGGATCGAGGCCTGCAATTAATTAATACTTTACTCACAGCATTCAAAAGGGAATAAAGTATTCTTTATTCCCATAAGTATATACACTTATGGCCAGGCATGCTGGTTCACACCTGTAATCCCAACACTTTGGGAGGCTGAGGCTGGTGAATCTCTAGAGCCCAGGAGATTGAGACCAGCCTGGGCAACGTGGCAAAACTGTCTCTACAAAAAATAAATACATAAATAAAATTAGTTGGGCATGGTGGTATGAGCCTGTAGTCCCAGCTACTCGGGAAGCCAAGGTGGGAGGATCACCTGAGCCCTGGGAGGTAGAGGCTGTGGTAAGTCATGATGGTGCCACCGCACTTCAGCCTGGGTGACAGAGTGAGACCCTGTCCTCCCTGCCAAAAAAAAAGAAAGAAGAAAAATACTTAAGTATCAAATTCTCCAGCTTAAGAAGTGAAACAGGCCAGATGCAGTAGCTCATGACTGTAATCCCAGCCCTTTGGGAGGCTGAGGCTGGGGGATCACTTGAGGTCAGGAGTTCAAGACCAGCCTGGTGGCCATGCACAGTGGCTCACGACTATAATTCCAGCACTTTGGGAGCCAAGGGGGATGGATCACAAGGTCAGGAGTTTGAGATCAGACTGGCCAATATGGCGAAACCCTGTCTCTACTAAAAATACAAAAATTAGCTGGGTGTGGTGGTACACATCTGTAGTCCTAGCTACTCAGGAGGCTGAGGCAGGATAATTGCTTGAACCTGGGAGGCGAAGGTTGTAGTGAGCCAAGATCAGGCCACTGTACTCTAGCCTGGGCAACAGAGCAAGACTCTGTTTCAAAAAAAAAAAAAAGTAAAAAATTAAAAATTGAGCTATTTGAATTGGACACATGGAATGCATTGGAAGATGTTTCAAACATTGGGTCATCTTCCAATATTTACTCCAACTAATTCTCCTATTATTGGACCAACCCTGATACACAAAATTTAAAATTTTACACTTATTATTATTTTTATTTTTTGAGATGGAGTCTCGCTCTGTTGCCCAGGCCCCAGGCTGGAGTGCAGTGGCCAGATCTCAGCTCACTGCAAGCTCCGCCTCCTGGATTCTCGCCATTCTCCTGCCTCAGCCTCCCGAGTAGCTGGGACTATAGGCGCTCGCCACCTCGCCCGGCTAGTTTTTTGTATTTTTTAGTAGAGACGGGATTTCACCGTGTTAGCCAGGATAGTCTTGATCTCCTGACCTCGTGATCCGCCCATCTCGGCCTCCCAAAGTGCTGGGATTACAGGCTTGAGCCACCGCACCCGGCCTTTACACTTATTTTTAATGTATCCTTTGGTTGCTGCAAATAAAGTGAATGTGTCCCCCAAAACTCATATGTTGAAATCCTAAACCCCAGGTGATGATATTAGAAGGTGGGGCATTTAGGGAGGTAATAAAGTGGTAAGGATTAGTGCCCTTACAAAAGAGGCCCCTTGGCCGGTCGTGGTGGCTCATGCCTGTAATCCCAGCACTTTGGGAGGCTGAGGTGGACAGATCACCTGAGGTCGGGAGTTTGAGACCAGCCTGACCAACATGGAGAAACCCCGTCTCTACTAAAAATACAAAATTAGTCTGGCGTGGTGGTGCGTGCCTGTAATCCCAGTTACTTGGGAGGCTGAGGCAGGAGAATCACTTGAACCTGGGAGGCAGAGGTTGTGGTGAGCTGAGATTGTGCCATTGCACTCCAGCCTGGGCAACAAGAGTGAAACTCTGTCTCAAAAAAAAAAAAAAAAAAGGCCCCTGGCTAGGCGCGGTGGCTCATGCCTGTAATTCCAGCGCTTTGGGAGTCCGAGGTGGGCAGATCACAAGGTCAGGAGTTCAAGACCAGCCTCATGGTGAAACCCCTGTCTCTACTAAAAATACAAAAATTAGCTGGGCGTGGTGGCACATGCCTGCAGTCTCAGCTACTTGGGAGGCTGAGGCAGGAGAATCGCTTGAACCCACACGGCGGAGTGAGCCGAGATTGTGCCACTGCACTCCAGCCTGGCAACAAAGTGAGACTCTGTCTCAAAAAAAAAAAAGAGAGAGAGAGAGAGAGAGAGCGAGATCCCAGAGAGATCCCTCACCTTTTCCACTACATGAAAACACACAAAGTCAGTGTCTGCAACCCAGAAGAGGACCGTCACCAGAACTAGACCATGCTAGCACCTTGATCTCAGACTTCTAGCCTCTAGAAATGTGAGAAATATATGTTGTTTATAAGTCACCCAATTTATGGTACTTCGTTATAGCAGCCTGAACTAAGGCGGTCCCCAAACTGAATACCTCACGAATGCATTTTACCTCTCTCTGTCTCTGCTTCACTTCTATTAACTTTTACAAGTCATCCAGTTGTCCGTCTTACACATCCCTTCCTCTGTGGTCATGGAGACACTGGGGGAAGGGCTGAAGCTAGTCATTCTTCTTTCTGAAGTAGCCTCAAAGGGGACCAAGTCAACTGGATGCTCTTTGGAGTAAACTCACTTTTTATTCTTACATCTTTCGAGGAACATCTCTTAGAAAACACAAGCAGATCAGCAAGAGGTTTATTCAACCCATCCAAAGAAACAGCTTTTCAAAGTCCACGTGATGGACAATAAGGTGCCTCTTTCTCTGAACCTTTCCTCAAAATGATATAACATGTTCCTGGCCAGGACTTCGGTGTCAACCTCACAATCTACCTGATATGGTTTGGCTCAGTGTCCCCACCCAAATCTCTTCTCAAATTGTAATCCCCACGTGTTGACAGAGGGACCTGTAATCCCCACGTGTTGAGGGAGAAAGGTGATTAGATCATGGGGGTGGTTTCCCTGATGCTGTTCTCCTGAAACTGAGTGAGTTCTCACAAGATCTGATGGTTTTATATGTTTGGCAGTTCCTCCTTCACATGCTCTCTCCTGCCGCCTTGTGCGGCAGAAGGTGCCTGCCTGTGTGAAGAAGGTGCCTGCTTTCCCTTCCGCCATGATTGTCAGTTTCCTGAGGCATCCCCTGCTTTGTGAAACTATGAGTCAATTAAACCTCTTTCCTTTATAAATTACCCAGTCTCAGGGAAGTTCTTTAGAGCAGTGTGAAAACAGACTAACACACCACTGCACTGCACTTGCCTCTCTCCTTTAGCCAGGACACCTGGGAGTTTTCCTTTCTGGTCTTTAGTTACATTTACCACATCTCCAAAAGTGTTTTTTTGTTTTTGTTTTTGTTTTTTTTAATTGAGACGGAGTCTCGCTCTGTCATCCAGGATGGAGTGTAGTGGCGTGATCTTGGCTCACTGCAACCTCCACTTCCCAGGTTCAAGCAATTTTTCTGCCTCATCCTCCCATGTAGCTGGGATTACAGCTGGGATTAGTGACCACACCCAGCTAATTTTTGTATCTTTAGTAGAGATGGAGTTTCACCATGTTGGCCAGGTTGGGCTCGAATTCCTGACCTCAAGTTATCCGCCCACCTCACCCTCCCAAAATGCTGGAGTTACAGGCATGGACCACTGCGCCCAGCCAGTTTTGTATTTTTTAAATAAGAAAAATACAAATAGAATTAGAGAAATTGTTTTGTCATGAAAGCATGTTGGGTGTGTGCCATTTGGAACCAGAAGTAAATATCTTTTATATTGATGTTTTCAACCCATCTACAAAATGGAGTACCTTCTCCTATGTGAAGGAGCGTCTGCTGGTCAGAGATGAAAAAATAAGTTGGAAAGTCATGGCCTTCCAGCACTGGCTTTGCTGGACTGGGAGTCCCAGGGCAGTGTGCTGCTCCCTCTTGCAAAGTCAGCAGCCATCTTCACATGGCAGAGCTGTGAAATCTGTGCTGTTTCCAAAAAGGCTAGTAACAGCTGAATGCTCTCCAGCCTTTTGGGGATTTTGTCTGCCCTGCATTTTTTAATCCTTTTACTACACATACAGTGGTGTGCTTGAACCAGATGGAACCAAATGTTAAATTTTCAGGAATTTAGCAAGCTGACTGTTAAACCACTGAGAGCTTGAAATCAGCCATGGTGGGAGCATTTACACCATAGAAATCAGTAATCGGGGCTTTTTCCTTTTCAATCTAGAGAACCAAACCTTTACTAGCACACCACTGTATATATATTCTTTAAAATATAGTATTGCTGGGTGCAGTGGCTCATGCCTATAATCCCAGCACTTTAGGAGGCCGAGGCAGGTGGATCTTGAGGTAGGAGTTCGAGACCAGCCTGGCCAAGATGGTGAAACCCCCTCTCTACTAATACAAAAATTAGCCAGGCACGGTGGTGGGCACATGTAATCCCTGCTACTCGGGAGGCTAAGGCAGGAGAATCACTTCAACCTGGGAGGCGGAGGTTGCTGTGAGCCAAGATCATGCCACTGCACTCTAGCCTGGGCAACAGAGCGAATCCATCTCAAATATATATATATAATAATAAATTTTAAAAAATAAAAAATAGTATTGTTTTTGCATTATTTACTGTATTTAGTAGTATCCATATCAGTTACCTACTGCTGATTAACAAGCTACCCCACAACATACCAACTTAGAATGACAACAATCATCTATTTTGCTAGTGAATTTTCAGTTTGGGCAAGGCTTAGTGAGAATAGCTCATCTCTGCCACTTGCTGTGTCATCTGGGGGACACAGCAAGTGTGACTGGGGCTGAAGGAGCCACTTTAGAGATACCTTACATACATAGCTAACAAGTTGCTGCTGGCTTCTGAGGCAAGGCAGAGGTTATGAAACAAGGGCCTTATTTCTTCTCCATGTGAGCCTCCCTACAGGCTGTTGGGCTTCCTCACAGCATGGTGGCTGGGTTCCAAGAGCAAGCATCCCTAAAGAACAAGACATAAATGCATGGTAGGTTCATGGCTTGGCCTTGGAAGTCAGTGTCAGTTCCTCAGTAACCTCTTGGTCTACAAAGCACAAAAGTTTGCCTTCTTTCAAGGGGAAGGAGCATAGACTTTGCCTCTCGATAGGGAGTGGCAAGGTTCTAAGGAGCCCGTGGGCTGGGACACACTGTTGTAGACACTGTAGACATCTTGGAAGTTAATATTTCTCATAATGACGTACTGTAGGTATTTTTAAGAGGTCATGCTTAGTGCCATGGCCAAGGGGAAGACCTGGGTAAACAGGCATCTGGATTAATTATTCTGCCTTGGAGAGTCCAGGGATGTTAAAAACTAAGCCCTCAGCATGAGGCCACTCTGAGCATTGGACTCCCTCTGTGCCCCAGGGCATCATCAGATGTGCTCTCTGAGAAGGGGTAGCCATCACCGCCTCGCTGGACCTGAGCCTCTGGTTGCGTTGGGAGTCTGTGAGAGGACAAATCAGTCATCCCACCCCAAGTGCAGGTATGCTATGTGAAATAGGGTTTCAGGAATAAAGGATTCATTGAGCAGGTACATGTAGTGAAAAGGACACAGACTCGGCTTGGAGTCCCAGCTCCACCCACTACTTGCTAGGTGACCTTAAGTAAGACCTCAAATCTTGGCCTTCATTTTCCCATCTAAAATATGGGAAAGATGAAACCAATCTCATGGAACTGCGGTGAGCATCCCTTCAAAAAGTTCACTGCTTCCCACAGGTTGTTTGTATCCCTGGTGTTTATCAAGTAAGATATGGGGTAGACTACCCCATAGGTAAACAATTTGTTGTTGTTTTAATATTTAAGTGTTTTCTTAACGTAGTAGAACATTGCTTGTTTTCTTTTCGTAGAAAAAGGTGTGAGTTGATTTAGAGGGAGGTATTAGAAACTACCAGTTTAGGTATCAGAGCAGAAACGGTGAAGGTGGTGCACAGTGCTTGTAGTTTAGGAAGCACCAGGGCAGTACATGGTGCCTGACCCCCACGAGCCCCCAACTGTAGCCCCCTGAAGTGAGGGCTTCCATCTAGCCAGTTCTCATTCAGTCCTAGCATATATCCCTGAGGTTGGCAGGAGCCAAGCACCATCTCCTGAGGTAACTGATTAACAGGGCATGCCATGTAGTGGCACTCAGCCAATATGAGAGCACCTCCCTGACTCTGTCCACTGGGATCTCCTGGATGGCCCAAGGTTCTCCAAGCCTATCCCCGACCACATTCCCTCTCAGCGGGTGGACTTCCTGCGGTGGGCCAGAGGGTCTGGCTCCCCACTCTCCAGAGCACTGGCACATTGAGCCCTATTTCAGCCCCTTCCTAGCCACAGGCCTTTGGGAAAATGTAAAACACAAAAACTAAAAATCTCGAAGACTCCTTGGTTAGCAGGATTGGTGAGATTAGGAAGCTGACCAGGATCATGAGACTTGTTAGTAGCCTAGTAACAAAAGTGGTTAATAATCACACAGCCTCCTTGGAAACGATCTCCTCTGAGACATGGACCCTGCCTGTATAATCTTCACCCTTCACAAAGGGATCCTGGAGCGGGCATCATCACCTCTAGTTTTTGTTTTGTTTTGTTTTGTTTTTTGTGGGGGTTTTTTGTTTGTTTGTTTTTTGTTTTGGGGAGGGGTTGTTTATTGAGACAGGGTCTGGCTCTGTCACCAGGCTGGAGTGCAGTGGCGCAATCTTGGCTCACTGCAACCTCCACCTCTGGAGTTCAAGCGATTCTCTTGCCTCAGTTTCCCGAGTAGCTGGGACTACTGGCGTGCAAGCCACCATGCCCTGCTACTCTTGTATTTTTAGTAGAGACAGGGTTTTGCCATCTTGGCTGGACTGGTCTCAAACTCCTGACCTCACGTGATCCGCCTGCGTCGGCCTCCCAAAGTTCTGGAATTACAGACATGAGCCACTGCACCAGGCCACTTCCATTCTGCAGATGGAAAACACACACACACACACACACACACACACACGCACACCAGAAACAAAAAAACCAACCTCAGCTGGGAGTGGTGGCTCACACCTGTAATACCAGCACTTTGGGAGGCCAAGGCATGTGGATCACCTGAGGTCAGGAGTTCGAGACCAGCCTGACCAATATGGTGAAACTCTGTCTCTACTGAAAATACAAAAATTAGCCGGGTGTGGTGGCACATGCCTGGAATCCCAGCTACTCAGGAGGCTGAGGCAGGAGAGTCGCTTGAACCCAGGAGGCAGATGTTGCAGTGAGACAAGATCGTGCCACTGCACTCCAGCCTGGCCAACAAAGCAAGACTCCATCTAAAAAAAAAAAAAGAAAAAAGAAAAGAAAGAAAAAAGATAAGACCTCAGTTTTGTTACTTGCAGTATAAAAATATGAAACTCAAAGCAGCACTCAGAAAAAGTTCCATTTCTGGCACCATAAGCAGTGACTTTTCTCCCGAGAGTCCTCAGCAAGAAGACTGACAGAATGAGGTGATAGAGGTCCTCAGCCTGGTCCCAGCTAAAAATACCACTGCTTTCCACAGAGCCCCAGGATGGCAGGACAGCGGGAGGAAATGCCGGCCCATAGGGAGGGAGTTCATCTCCCCACTAATGAAAGTCCATGGCACTATGCCAAAATGCAATTTGGATAAGGTGGTTATTGATACCCAAGCACCATGGGTTTCTCCCCTGTCTAGACCATCATGACCAGGCACTAGCTCCTTCTCTTCCACCCCCTCCACTTTCTGGCATTGAGACCCTCACCCTGTGGAGTGGATGTGGAGCTCACGGGCATCCAGGACTACACTTGGGCCCCAAGAGGTATCTGAGCTCAGGTGAGAGGACCTCCTCCTGCAAGTGAGGAACAACCAAGAGGGTGGTTCACTGTGTTCACTGAACCCCTGTGTTCACTGTCGTCCCCCTACCAGGGATGTGCTCTGAGGGGAGCAGGGGCTTTGGTCTGTTTTGTCACTGCAGAATCCCCAGTACCTAGAGCAGCCTGGCACATGGTGGCCACTCAGCAAGTATTTATAGAGGGAGGCTATGAGTGAGTAAGCACTGCCACCAAGGTGCCAGCAGCCTCTGATCACCCTGTTCTCCCACCTCACTCGACTCAGGTTTGCCTAACCTCCCCAAAGGGGAGGCCTAACACTGCTTTCCCTTACCCCAGTCCAAGAACCCCTTTGGGGGTGGGGTGCCCAGACCTGACTGCCTTTGGCCTGGGATACCTCCGCGCCCTCTCTCCTTTTGGAGTCTCAGAAGTAAAGACCATACATTCTCTCTTCTGTTATCTTTGTAGTCCTGCCACAAAGTCCTGACTTTCCTAGAGGCAGGCTGGCTTCCTGAAGCTTTTGGGAGGAGGGGTGCAAAAGCTGGCAAGAAAACCGGCAATTTGAGTTTCAAGGTCTTATCTCACTGCAGGTGCCTTGCCAGCTCACTGCAGGGCCCAGGTTAAGCTCAGTGGTGGGGTACAAGGTGCACCCCTGGGGTTTGGCTTTTAAAACTCACCTAAGACCCACCCAACTCCAACAGTGTTCCGAGGAATGTGCCCACCACCTGTCCCCCTTCCATGTTGAGAATAACTGTGTCCAATAAGAGAAGGATTGATGGAAGTGAAGGACCTCTTCAAGAACCATGGCTCAAGGAAGTCAGAGAGGATACAAACAAATGGAAAAACATGCCATGCTCATGGGTAGGAAGAATCAATATCGTGAAAATGGCCATACTGCCCAAAGTAATTTATAGATGCAATGCTATTCCCATTAAACTACTGTTGACATTCTTCACAGAATTAGAAAAATACATTTTAAGATTCATATAGAACCAAAAAGGAGACTGAAAAGCCAAGACAATCCTAAGCAAAAAGAACAAAGCTGGAGGCATCACACTACCTGACTTCAAACTATACTACAAGGCTATAGTAACCAAAACAGCATGGTGCTGGTACAAAAAGACACATAGACCAATGGAACAAAATAGAGAACTCAGAAATAAGACTGCACACCTACAACCATCTGATCTGTGACACACCTGACAAAAACAAGCAATGGGGAAAGGATTCCCTAGTTAATAAATGGTGCTGGGAGAACCGGCTAGCCATATGCAGAAAATTGGAACTGGGCCCCTTTGTTACACCTTACACAAAAATTAACACAAGATGGATTAAAGACTTAAATGTAAAACCCAAAACTATAAAAACACTGGTAGAAAATCTAGGCAATACCATTCAGGGCATAGGCATGGGCAAAGATTTCTTGATGAAAACACCAAAAGCAATTGCAACAAAAGCAAAAATTGACAAATGGGATCTAACTAAACTAAAGAGCTTCTGCACAGTAAAAGAAACTATCAGCAGAGTGAACAGACAACCTACAGAATGGGAGAAAACTTTCGCAGTCTATCCATCTGACAAAGATCTAACGTCCAGAGTCTACAGGGAACTTAAACAAATTTATAGGAAAAAAAAAACCCCATTAAAAAGTAGGCAAAGGACATAAACAGATACTTCTCAATAGAAGACATTCATGCAGCCAACAAATATACGATAAAAGTTCAACATCACTGATCATTCTAGAAATGTAGATCGAAACCACAATGAGATACCATCTCATTCCAGTCAGAATGCCGATTATTGGCCAGGTGCAGTAGCTCATACCTGTCATCCCAGCCTGGGTGACAGAGTGAGATACTTCTGTCTCAAAAAAGTAGGAAAAAAAAAATGACAATAATGACAACATATGCTGGTGAGGTTATGGAGAAAAAGAACACTTTTACAGTGTTAGTGGGAGCGTAAATTAATTCAAACATTAGAGAAGACAGTGTGGTGATTCCTCAAAGATGTAGAAGCAGAAATACCATATGAACCAGCAATCCCATTACTGGGTATAGATGCAATGGAATATAAACCATTCCATTATAAAGATACATGACTGTATGTTCACTGCAGCACTATTCATAATAGCAAAGATGTGGAATCAATTCAAATGCCCATCAGTGATAGAAAATGTGGTACATATACACCATGGAGTACTATGCACCATAAAAAGGAACAAGATCATGTCCTTTGCAGGGACATAGATGGAGTTGGAAGCCATTATCTTCAGCAAACTAATGCAGGAACAGAAAACCAAATACATGTTCTCACTTATAAGTGGGAGCTGAACAATGAGAACACAAGGACACCTGGTGGGGAACAACACACACTGAGGGTGAGGGGAGGGAGAGCATCAGAAGAATAGCTAATGCATGCTGGGCTTAACACCTAGGTAATGGGTTGATCTGTGCAGCAAACCACCATGGCACACGTTTATCTATGTAATAAACCTGTACATCCTGCACATGTAACCTGGATCTTAAAATAAAAATTGAAAAACAGAAAAGAGAAGGACCAATGGGGAATGTGCTGTCCCTGGGAAGAGTAGAGATGGGAGACGGTTGACAAACATTAGAGAGCTGTGGGCTATGAACCCTCCCTTCCAGCTAGGAGCATGTTCACCCTGAGCCGGAGCAGTGCCAGGCTCTGCCTCCTTCTGTGGCCAGTGACCAGCAGGTCTTAGTGTAGACCTCCTCTATGAAAGGGGAGGCGTCCTGTAAGCAGGATCAAGATGCTCTTCAACAAGTTCTCTGGGCCATGCTCCAGGATGCTGATAAACAAGTCTGCAGGGCCCCAGGACCCTGGCTGCAACCTTCTCAGCTCAGCCAACTCTAAAATCAATTTTAACCTGGATGGCCTCTTAGCCTGCCATCCTCCTCTCCACCCCACTCCACACACACACACGCGCCTCACTAAAACGCTGTAGACCGTTTGACTTTGAGCAATGGGACTTCCTTGTGTTCCCACTGAAGCAAATGTGTTCCCTCAATCTCTAAATGTTGCTCATCTCTAAATGAGCCAACTGGCTGCACAGGATTCTTGAGGCCAAGTGGGCTCTGTGGAGACCACCTAGAGAGAAGTGGCCCACAGACAGGCTGGTGGGAATTGAGGCGAGGTGGCTGCTCACTCAGGAGACCTCTAGTTGTACAGCCAGCTTGCCAGCTGCACCCATGGGGCTATAATGTTCCCTCTGACTGGCAGACACTAGCGGGCATCCAGCACCTAGGGCTGAGGGTGACATATTCATATATAAAATTAAATACTGAAAGAAATGGAAACGTTAAAAAGCGGTGGATTGATATTTGTGACAGCCACCACCTCTTCCGATGGCCTCATTCTGGTTCTGCCTCTAGCTGTGTGGCCTTGGAGATCAATGCTGTTTTTTATCTCTGGGCCTTAAATGGACAAGTTAAAGGCACCCTCTGAGCAAATTCCAGCACAGCGATTCTGACTCTGTGTCTGCTCTGATACCTGCCTGCTGAGGCACCCCTGATCTCATTATTTTTTATGCATGCCCAGTGTGTTCCTGCACAGGCTTGGCTTTTACGAGTCCGCCACTTTGGAAACAAATCACACGCCCCGTGTTCCGTCGGACTGTGGCGCAGTGTGGAATTTCTGGTATAACAGCATTTAGCTGCCGAGGAAACATGTCTGGCTTTGCTTCCTTGGGAGAGGGTACAAAGGAAGAAAGCCGCAGCATGTACAAAACAGAAAGTTCGTGTTTCCGAGGGAGGTTTTTAATGTCCTTTTAAATACCAACCAGTGCCTACTCAGAAGTCTTCAGGAAGGAACTTGTAGGGATTATATGAATTAAGATTTCTGGCAGTTCCAGAAATGCAGTTGCCCTATCTTGTTTTGCGGCAGCTCACATCTTGATCACAGCGGCCCATTCTGTGTGATCTTAGTGATGCTGCCCCAGCCCTCTTGGGGGCATCTGGGACTTGATAGGTGTTCATCTCCGGTGAGCAAGGCTGCTGAGCTGGGTGAGGAGAGGCCTAGCTAGAAAGGTGCCCACATCTGGCATTGTGCTAGAAGGGCTGCCCCGCCCCCCGCCCCAGGAGCTGTGCCAGTCACAATCAGGAGAGGGAGGGCTTTTGCCAGAAAGCAGTGCCCTGCTGTGAGGTCCCAGCCTGAGGGGGACTCCCAGATCTTCTGGGGACAAGAGCAAATCAGGTAACCTTGGCAACTCACATCTTTGGAGTTATTCACACATGTGAAAACTAAGGAGATCGGATGAAATGACGGATTGGGTCCCATCAGAACTGTAAACAATGATGGCATTATTTTGTGCCTGGGTCCCTGCCTCGAGAATTTACATTTGGCATGCCAAGTTCTTACAGACCTGCACTTCAGGAGGGGGACTGCGTTATCTCACTGCCTGCCTAGTTACAGTGATTCTCAGCCCTGCGTGGTGCATGAGAATCACCTCTAGGGCTTTTAAAAGACTCAGATACCCAGGTCTTACCTGTGAAACAGATTTGGTTTCAATTTGTCTGGAATGGAGCCCACGCATTGCCATTTTTTTTAAAGCTTCTCAGGTAATTCTAAGATGTAGCCAGAATTAAGAACCATCGACAGGTTGCAAGTGCTGCTGTAGTAGCTGTCACAGTGATGCTGTGTCACTGAAGGGACTGTGTGTGTGTGTGTGTGTGTGCACGCGTGTGTGTATAAAGATTGATGTATATCTGTGTGTATATATATAATGATCAGAATGTCACACATGGGCTTGGAGGCTTGTGGGAGGAGGTTCAGTATTTCATACTGGTCTCCCCATCACATGTTCTATTGGCAAACGTTTCTGAAGTCAGTAGAAATGTCAAATGAAATTTATGTTAACCACAAAGAGCAGCTGGCTTTAGCCGGCCGAAGCTGGCTGGTAAGGGCAGTGATGGTCCAGAATCCAGCCAGGTGCAGCCAATCACAAGTCCTCAGTAGAACAGCAGTTTCCAGAGGCTCACTTCCTCCTGTTACTCCCAGCTTGAGGCTTGACATCAAATTTGATCTACATAAATGTTGGTCAAGGAAGATAAATAAATGAATTTTTGCTTAAAGAATAATCATCACTGTGGCCGAGCCTTGAAATTCATGATGTCCAGTGGAATTGCCTTAGTCGATGCTTCTGAAAATGTCTTCCAAGCAGACCCCTTGTGGATCTCAGGTATCTATAGACCCCCCCAAGTCCCTCCAATTTTCTTAACGGCTTTATTAAGATAGAATTCTTGGGTCGGGGACGGTGGCTCATGCCTGTAATCCCAGCACTTTGGGAGGCCGAGGTAGGCGCATAATGAGGTCAGGAGATCGAGACCATCCTGGCTAACACAATGAAACCCTGTCTCTACTAAAAGTACAAAAAATTAGCCAGGCATGGTGGCGGGCGCCTGTAGTCCCAACTACTTGGGAGGCTGAGCCAGGAGAATGGCGTGAACCCAGGAGGTGGAGCTTATAGTGAGCAGAGATCACACCACTGCACTCCAGCCTGGGCGACAGAGTGAGACTCTGTCTCAAAAAAAAAAAGATACAATTAATGGGCCAGGCATGGTGTCTCGTGCCTGTAATCCCAGCACTTTGGGAGGCCAAGGCTGGCGGATCACAAGGTCAGGAGATTGAGACCATCCTGGCCAACATGGTGAAACCCCATCTGTACTAAAAATACAAAAATAAGCTGGGAGTAGTGGTGCACACCTGTAGTCCCAGTTGCTCAGGAGGCTGAGTCAGGAGAATTGCTTGAACCAGGGAGCCAGCGGTTGCAGTGAGCAGAGATCGCACCATTGTATTCCAGCCAGGCGACAGAGCAACATTCCATCTCAAAAAAAAAAAAAAAAGTAATTCACAGCTGGGTGCAGTGGCTCACACCTGTAATCCCAGCACTTTGGGAGGCCGAGGTGGGATGACCATCTGAGGTCGGGAGTTTGAGATCAGCCTGATCAACATGGAGAAACCCCATCTCCACTAAATATTCAAAAAAAATTAGCCGGACATGGTGGTACATGCCTATAATCCCAGCTACTCGGGAGGCTGAGGCAGGAGAATTGCTTGAACCTGGGAGGCAGAGGTTGTGGTAAGCCCAGATCATGCCATTGCACTTCAGCCTGGGCAACAATAGGAAAACTCCATCTCAAAAAAAAAAAAAAAGATATAATTCACATACAACACAATTTACCCACTCAGGCATGTAATTAAATTGCTTTTTGTTTCTGTTTCTGTTATTATTATTATTATTTTTAGATGGAATCTCACTCTTGTTGTCAGGCTGGAGTGCAGTGGCACGATCTCAGCTCACTGCAACCTCTGACTCCCTGGTTCAAGCGATTCTCCTGCCTCAGCCCCCCGAGTAGCTGGGTTTACAGGCATGTGCCACCATGCCAAGCTAATTTTTGTACTTTTAGTAGAGATGGGGTTTCACCATATTGGCCAGGATGTTCTCGATCTCCTCACCATGTTAGCCAGGATGGTCTTGATCTCCTGACCTCATGATCTGCCTGCCTCGGCCTCCCAAAGTGCTGAGATTACAGGTGTGAGCCACTGCGCCTGGCCGTAATTAAATTGTTTTTAAGTCACAGGGTTGAGGTGGCAATAGTCATCACATTCAATGTTGGAATGGTTTCACCACCTCAAAAAGAAACCTGGTACTTGTTAGCTGTCACCCCCCTGTACCTTGATCCCTCTCTCCACCTCCCATCCCCAACCCTGAGCAACTACAAATCTACTCTATAGATTTGCCTATTCTGGACTTTTGTATAAATGTAATCCTATAATATACGGTCTTTTGTGACTGGCTTCTTTCACTTCACATAATGTTTCTAAGTTCATCCATGTTGTAGCATGTATTAGTACTTCATTCCTTTTCTTGGCTGAGTAATACGCCATTGTATGGATGTACCACATTTTCTTTATCCATTCATCAGTTGATGGACATGTAGGTTATTTCCACTTATTGGTTATTATGAAAAATGCTATTATAAACATTTGTGTACAAATTTTTATGTGGTCATATGCTTTTATGTCTCTTGGGTTCATACCTTCAGCGTAGAAGTGCTGGGCCAGATGGTAACTCTGTTTAATTATTTGAGGAACCACCAGACTGTCTTCTAAAGTGGCTGCATCATTTTACATTTCCACCAGCAATATGAGAGGGTTCCAGTTTCTCTGCATTCCTGCCAACACCTATTATTTTCCACTTTTTAAAATTACAGCCATCCTAGCAGATACACCAGTAGTATGTCACTGTGGTTTTGATTTGCATGTTCCCAATGACTAATGATGTCAATAATCTTTGTATGTGTTTCTTGGCCATTTGTATATCTTAGAAAAATGTCAGTTCAAATCCTTTACTCATTTTTAGTTAGATTATTTGTCTTTTGATGGTTGGTTTGAAGAAAGTTTTTTGTTTGTTTGTTTGAGACAGAGTCTCGCTCTGTCACCAGGCTGGAGTGCAGTGGTACAATCTTGGCTCCCTGCAATCTCTGCCTCCTGGGTTCAAATGATTCTTCCACCTCAGTCTCCCGAGTAGCTGGGACTACAGGTGTGCACCACCAAGCCCGACTAATTTTTTATATTTTAGTAAAGACAGGGTTTCCCCATGTTGGCCAGGATGGTCTCCATCTCCTGACCTCATGATCCACCCGCCTCGGCCTCCCAAAGTGCTGGGATTACAGGTGTGAGCCACTGCGCCCGGCCTGAAAATCTTTTATCAGATATATTATTTGACATATTTTCTCACATTTTGTGGGTTGTCTTTTTGCTTTCTTGATGGTATCCTTAGAAGCACAATTGTTTTTTTAAATTCAATTTGTGTATTTGGAGGGAGGAAGGGTAGTGCTTTTGGTATCATACCTAAGAATCTTTTGCCAAATCCAAGGTTGTAAAATCATACTTAAGGATAGGTCATATCTAAGAGTTCTTTGCCAAATCCAAGGTAATTTTTTTTTTTTTTTCAGACAGGGTCTTACCGTTGCCCAGGCTGGAGAGCAGTGGCATGATCCTGGCTCACTGCAACCTCTGCTTCCGGGGCTCAAGAGGTTTTCCAGCCTTAGTCTCCTGAGTACCTGGTACTGCAGGCACAAGCCACCAAAAACGCCCAGCTAGATTTTGGATTTTATGTAGAAACAAGGTTTCGCCATGTTGCCCGGGCTGGTCTCGAACTCCTGAGCTAAAAACCATCTGCTTGCCTCAGCCTCCCAAAGTGCTGAGATTTCAGTCGTAAGCCACCATGCCCAGATCCAGGGTAATTTCTTTTAAGAGTTTTCCTGTTTCACTTCTAACATTTAGGTCTTTGATGCCTTTTGAATGGATTTTTGTTTCTGGCATGAGCTAAGTGTCCAACTTCAGGGCTGAAAAGACTACCCTTGTCTTACTGAATGGTCTCGGCACCCTTCTTGAAAATCAATTGATCAGAGATGCATAGATTTATTTCTAGACTCTTGATTCTATTTCATGGGTTTATAGGTCTATTTTTGTGCAAGTACCACACTGTCTTGATTATTGTTACTTTCTGGTGAATTTTGAAATCAAGAAGTATGAGTCCTCCAACATTAGTCTTCACTTTTAAGATTGTTTGGGTTTTCTAGATCCCTTTAAATTCCACGTGAAATTTAGGATCAGCATGTCAGTTTCTACAAAGAAGCCAGCTGAAATTCTGACAAAGATTGCATTAAATCTGTAGAGAGATATGGGAAGTACCGCTGTCTTAACAATGGTAAGTCTTCTGATCTATGAACATGAGATGTTTTTCCATTTCTTTTGATCTTTTTAAATTTCTTTCAGTTTTGCATTTCTCAAAGTATAAGTGTTGCTTATTTTGTTAAATTTATGTTTAGGTAATTTATTTTTTTTAATGTTATCGTAAATGGAACTGGTTTTGTGTTTATGTTTTTGTTTTCTTGAGACACAGTTTCGCTCTGTGGTCCAGACTGGAGTGCAATGGTGTGATCTCGGCTCACTGCAACCTCCGCCTCCCAGGTTCATGCCATTCTCCTGCCTCAGCCTCCTGAGAAGCTGGGACTATGGGCACCTGCTACCACGCCCAGCTAATTTTTGTATTTTAAGTAGAGATGGGGTTTCACCATGTTGGCCAAGCTGGTCTTGAACTCCTGACCTCAACTGATCTACCTGCCTTGGACTCCCAAAATGCTGAGATTACAGGCGTGAGCCACCATGCCTGGCCTAGGAAGGTTTTTGTTGTTGTTGTTTTGTTGTTTTTGTTTTTTGCGATGGAGTTTCGCTCTTGTCGCCCAGGCTGGAATACAATGGTGAGATCTCAGCTCACTGCCACCTCTGCCTCCCAGGTTCAAGCGATTCTCCTGCCTCAGCCTCCTGAGTAGCTGGGATTACAGGCGTCCCCTGCCATGCCCAGCAAATTTTTGTATTTTTAGTAGAGACGGGGTTTCACAGTGTTGGCCAGACTGGTCTCGAACTCCTGACCTCAAGTGATCCACCTGCCTCATTCTCCCAAAGTGCTGGGATTACAGGTGTGAGCCACCGCACCCAGTGGAACTGTTTTTTGCTTTTTTGTTTGTTTTGTTTTGTTTTGTTTTAATTTTAATTTTTGGATTGTTGTTTGCAAGCACATTGAAATACATTTGACTTTTATATATCGATCTTTTATCCTGCAGACTTGCTGAACTCATTTATTTGTCCAAATAATTTTTTAGTGAATTTCTTAGGATTTTCTGTATATAAGATCATGTCATCTGTGAATAGAGACACATTTTATTTCTTACTTTTTTTTTTTTTTACTGGGATGCCTTTTACTTCTTTTTCTTGTCTAGTGTGAAAGGAAAATAAAATTTGGGACCTCAATTCACTCTGCCAAAAGAAAAAAAAATTAAGCTGAAAGCTGAGTCCTGCAAGAAGCTGCCTTTCCTTTTGTTCCTAAGCAGATAGCTGCAGATAAAAGGTTAAGTATCACTACAGGTAGCTACTGTATATTCACCTTATCTTATGTAAAGTGCTGATTAGGCTGGGCATGGTGGCTCATGCCTATAATTCCAACACTTTGGGAGGCAGAGGTGGGCAGATTGCTTGAGTCCAGGAGTTTGATATCAGCCTAGGCAACATAGCAAAACTCTGTCTCTACTAAAAGTGCAAAAAATTAGCCAGGCATGGTGGTGTGTGCCTGTAGTCCCAGCTCAGGAAGCTGAAGTAGGAGAATCACCTGAACCCGGGAGGTGGAGGCTGCAGTGAGCAGAGATTGCACCACTGCACTTCGACCTGGGCAACTAGGGTGAGACTGTGTCTCAAAAAATAAAATAAGGCCGGGTACGGTTGCTCACACCTATAATTGCAGCACTTTGGGAGGCCAAGGCAGGTAGATCACGAGGTCAGGAGTTTGAAACCAGCCTGGCCAAGATGGTGAAACCCTGTCTCTACTAAAACTACAAAAATTAGCCGGGCTCGGTGACAGGTGCCTGTAATCCCAGCTACTTGGAAGGCTGAGGCAGGATAATTGCTTGAACCCAGGAGGCAGAGGTTGCAGTGAGCTGAGATTGCACCACTGCACTCTAGCCTGGGCAACAGAGCAAGATCCATCTCAATAAATAAATAAATAACCCAGCTACTCCGGAGGCTGAGGAAGGAGAATGGCGTAAACCCGGGAGGCAGAGCTTGCAGTGAGCTGAGATCCGGCCACTGCACTCCAGCCTGGGTGACAGAGCGAGACTCCGTCTCAAAAATAAAATAAAAATAAAAATAAAAAAATAAATAAATAAATAAATAACATTTTAAAAAAATAATAAGTAAATGAAATTTTAAAAAATAAAGTGCTGATTTACTGAGTGCCAGATAAATACATAATTGACTATTCCCCTACCTACTGCCTTTCTCTTGTAACATGTGGATTCAGTCATGTGACCCTCTCCTTCCTCCAGCCCACTTTTCCTCTTGAAATATTGAAGACCTCAAAATCATCTTTAGGGAAAGGTGTACCTTTCTCCTGGGCGCCTCCTTAACTTTGGCAAAATGAACTTCTAAATTGATTGAGACCCGTCTCAGACACATTTTAGTTTACACTACTTGCCCTAGTTAGAAACTCCAGGACAATGTTGAATAGAAGTGGCAAGAAGGGATATATTTATCTTGTCTGTGATTATGATGTTGTGATTTATAATAAATATATATATTTCATCTTCCTCCCTGCTTCCTGGCACATAGCTCAAATGGCTGGGGCCCCTAGGCAGCCTCAGGATGGGGGCTGGCTGCCAGGTGAGCCAACCAGGTGATTAGAGGGTTGGAACTTTCATTTCTGAAACTGATCCTCCAGGGAAGGAGGAAGAGCTGAAGGTTGAGCTGACCCCCAATGGCCAGTGATCTAATCAATCATGCCTGGGTAATGAAGCCTACATAAAAACCCAAAAGAACAGAATTCAGAGAGTTTCTGAGTTGCTGACCATGTGGAAGTGCTGGGAGAGTGGCTCCCAGGAGAGGGCAGGGAAGCTCCGCGCCCGTTCCCCTCACCTTGCCTGGTGCACCTCTTCATCTGGCTGTTCTTGTATCCTTTGTAATGTCCTTTACAATAAACCAGGGAGCCTAAGTGTCTCCCTGAGCTCTGTGAGCCACTCTAGCAAATTAATTGAACCTGAAAAGGAGGCCAGGCATGGTGGGAGCACTTTGGGAGCTTGAGGCAGGCAGATTGCTTGAGGCCAGGAGTTTGAGACCAGCCTGGGCAACATGATGAAATCCAGTCTCTACAAAAAATACAAAAAGTACTATGGGCCAGGCACGGTGGCTCATGCCTGTTATCCCAGCACTTTGGGAGGCAAGGTGGGTGGATCACCTCAGGTCAGGAGTTTAAGACTAGCTTGACAAACCTGGTGAAACCCCGTCTCTACTAAAAATACATAACTAGCTGGGCGTAGTAGCATAAGCCTGTAATCCCAGCTACCTGGGAGGCTGAAGCAGGAGAATCGCTTGAACCCAGAAGGCAGAGGTTGCAATGAGCCGAGATCACACCATGACACTCCAGGCTGGGCAACAAGAGTGAAGCTCTATACCCAGACACCCCCATCCCCACTCTGGCCCCCCCACAATGCACACAAAACTACTATGGGATTTATAATAAAATAAAGTTTTTAAAAATAGCACAAGCCCAGGAGTGGTGGCTCACACCTGTAATCCCAGCACTTTGGGAGGCCAAGGCAGGCAGATCACCTGAGGTCAGGAGTTCGAGACCAGCCTGGTCAACATGGTGAAAACCTGTCTCTATTAAAACTATGATAATTAGCCAGGTGGTGGTGGCACACACCTGTAACTCCAACTACTCAAAGGATGAGGCAGGAGACTCACTTGAACCTGGGAGGTGGAGATTGCAGTGAGCCAAGATGGCACCACTGCACTCCAGTCTGGGCAATACAGACAGACTCTGTCTCATAAAAAATAAAAATAAAATAAAGGCTGGGCACGGTGGCTCACATATGTAATTCTAGCACTTTGGGAGGCCAAGGTAGGCAGATCACGAGGTCAAGAGATCAAGACCATCCTGGCCAACATGGTGAAACCCCATCTCTACTAAAAATACAAAAATTAGCCAGGCGTGGTGGCGTGCGCCTGTAGTCCTAGCTACTCAGGAGGCTGAGGCAGGAGAATCACTAGAACCTGGGAGGCGGAGGTTGCAGTGAGCCGATATTGCGCCACTGCACTTCAGCCTGGTGACAGAGCAAGACTCCGTCTCAAAAAATAAAATAAAATAGAAACTTTTAAAACAGAGAAAAAGAAAACACACACATGCAAATTAGCCAGGTGTAATGGCACATGCCTATTGTTCCAGCTGTTCAAGAGGCTGAGGTGGAAGCATCACTTCAGTCCCAGAGATCAAGGCTGCAGTTAGCTGAGATCACGCCACTGTACTCTAGCCTGGGTGACAGAGCAAAACCCTATCTCAAAAAGAAAAAAGAAAAAAGAACCTCCATGTAGTTGTGGGTAACCTACTACTTGTGATAGGTGTCTGAAGTTGGAGCGATCCTGTGGGCCTGAGCCCTTAACCTGTGGCATCTGACTCCAACTCTGGGTAGATAGTGTCAGAACTGAGTTAAATTGTTGGACATCCAGCTGCTGTCCCCTGGAGAATTGCCTTATGGGGAAAACCCACACATCTGGTGTTGGAAGTTTCGTGTTGAGTGTGAGAGTAGCAAAAGCAGAGTGATCTTAGGAGGAAAGCTTTCAATCATTCGATCAACCATTCATTGAAAGCTTTCAGTCAGGCCAGGCGCGGTGGCTCACGCCTGTAATCCCAGCACTTTGGGAGGCCGAGGCGGGCGGATCACAAGGTCAGGAGATCCAGACCATGGTGAAACACCGTCTCTACTAAAAAAAAAAAATGCAAAAAATTAGCCGGGCGCGGTGGCGGGCGCCTGTGGTCCCAGCTACTGGGGAGGCTGAGGCAGGAGAATGGCATGAACCCGGGAGGCGGAGCTTGCAGTGAGCCGAGATCACGCCACTGCACTCCAGCCTGGGCGACAGAGCAAGACTCCGTCTCAAAAAAAAAAAAAAAAAAAAGAAGAAAGCTTTCAGTCATGATGTTAGCTGTGGGCTTTTTGCAGATGCCCTTTATTGGCCTGAGAAAGTTTTCTTTCATTCCTAGCTGCTGAGTGTTTTATGCTGATCTCATGGACTCTCTGGGCACAAGGATCAAGGACCCCAGCAGGCCAAGAACCCCAAGACCACGACCACTGCTGCAGAACTGTCCCTAACATTCTCCTCACAGCTTACCGAACGCAAATTCATGGTCTCCATTGATTTCCAGCGCAGTGAAGTGGGTGCTGTCATTCCCAATGTCCAGCTGTAGAAGCTGGAGCGCTGAGAGGCCGCGTGGGTTTCCTTGTCACTCAGCTCAGAGGCGCTTTCTGGAGCTGAAACTCAGCCCTTGTGGGCCCCTCTGACCCACCTGCTCCTGCTTGGTTTCTACCTCCTAATCAAGGTCCTTTGCCGGGGATGAAGTGATGTTTGTATTTAGACTTCAGGGAGCTTTTCTCAAACTTCAGTGGCCCTAAGCCTTACCTGGAGGGCTTATTAATGATGCAGAACCCTGAGCCTGTCCTGGAGATTCCCAACTGGGTGGGACTCAGAATTTGCAATTCACCATCTCGCCTCCCCAAGTGGGTCTGCACCATGCTTCCAGAAACCCTGCTCTGAAGGAAAGGCGGTCTGAATGTGAAACGTCAGGCGGCCAGTGCGAGGGGAGGGAGGCTTTCAAGAGAGCCAGGTGGAGGAAAGCTGCTGAAGTTTAAAGCAGGGCTGGGCTGGCCCTCCCCTAGGTGTACCCTCAAGTTGGATTTTTTTCATATTCCGTCAAACACAAGTTTTCTCCTCGTCTCAGGTACCGTCCCCCCAGTGCAGGGCCATGCAGGGGAGCGAAGCAGAGCCCACTCTCCCTCTGGCGCGCAGCACAGGACCCGTGAGACTTGCTTTAGGGGCCCATGAAAATGATTTTCATTTTCATTTCTTTTAAAATCAGAAGAAAAATGAGTAGATATAATAATAATGAGTATATAATCATGCATCGGCCTAGATTATATTTGCCTTTATGCCAATATCAATGTAAAATATTATTTTTTAGGCCAGGCTTGGTGGCTCACACTTGTAATCCCAGCACTTTGAGAGGCCGAGGTGGGCAGATCACGAGGTCAGGAGTTCGAGACCAGCCTGGCCAACATGGTGAAGCCCCGTCTCTACTTAAAATACAAAAAATTAGCAGGGCGTGGTGATGCATGCCTGTAATCCCAGCAGCTTGGGAGGTAGAGGCAGGAGAATCACTTGAACCCAGGAGGCAGAAGTTGCCATGAGAGGAGATCGTGCCATTGCACTCCAGCCTGGGTGACAGAGCACGACTCAGTCAAAATCAAATAAAATAAATAAAATAAAATAAAAATGTTTTATAGTGGAAAAGGCCCAGGAAGGCAAAAATGCCCGGGACCCATGAAAGTTCTCCATAGCCCTGAGAGTGAGGGCAGAGGATGCACAGGCCCTGGAGAGGACAAGGCTCTGGTGTCAGCCTGGGAACGAGTGGCCAGAGTCAGGCAGGGCCAGCAAGATCCACTGACCACTGAGCCTGGTTTTCTCCATTCCAGGTCTGTCACTTGACACGGCTGGCCAGGGCAGCCCTGAGCCCACTGGGGAAGAGATTTCTAGGAGGCCTGTTTTAACAGCCCACCCGGGCATGGAATCTTTCATTTGCGGAGGAAAGAAAAATCCAGCAGTCAATAGCAATTTGTTCAAAACCAAAATGGAGCGTGGTGTCGCGAATCATCCTCTGCCCGAGCTCTGGACCAGCTGGTTGCATCAGCCCCGATGACAGGGAAGGAGCCAGGCAGGACGCACTGCAGTGTAGACTCTGGCCCTGAGGAACCTGGCCTAGTGGTGAGTGGGAGGGCAGGGAGAAGCGAGCAGCAGCCAAGGCTGCAGGCAGCCATTAAGGGCTTGCACTGAAGTGGGCTCAACAGATGGTAAACACACAACGGACACTTTCAGGTGTTAAGTGCCATGCAGAAGAGAAAACAGACCAAGACAAAGGGGGCTGCTTCACTCTGAGTGTGGAAAGGCCCCTCATAGTTGTGTGATTTGAGCAAGGAGGAGGCAGGCTGGGGGGTCTCCAGGACAGCATTTCAGGCAGAGGCCAGGACAGGCTGGCACACAGCTTATTGGAGGGCAGGCCAGGCCACCGAGGCTTCCTCAGGCTTCTGCATAGCCAGTGGGCATCAGAGCGTAGAAGCAGGGGGCACAGAGATGATGGTAAGCTGGTCCTGCAAGCCTCAGAACTGTGTAGGCAAGGATTTGGGGGTTTATAAAGAGTGACAGCCACTGGAGGCTTGTAAAACAAGAGAGTGGCTTATTTGACTTTGTAAGACTGTCCTGGCTGCTGTGCAGCAAAGCTATGGGGGCAAGGGCAGGTGTGGGACGCTAGTGAGGAGCCACCGCAGGGTCCCAGGGAAGGGACAGGGTGGTCTGCTGCGTCCCACCCTTGGCAATGGTAGGAATGGCTGCATGTGAGGGGTTTGGAAATGGTGATGTTACAGGGTGTGAGGAGAAGTGGGCTCAAGAAGGACAGAGAGAATGCCGGCCTGTTACTGGGCGTATGGACAGTGCTGCTGAAGGCAGTTGCAGGGGACTTGTCGGAGTGGCTGAAGTTCTCACATGGCCGTGTCAAGGTTGCGCTGCCTTTCAGATGTCCCTGAGGAGATATCAGGTCCCCAGGGGCAGATAGGAAGCTGAAACTCAAAAGACCTCTCCAAATATGCCACCAACTTACAGACAGCATTTGAAGCCCTGGGACTGGACATGGGCAGGCAGAGGGGGGCACAGGGAGGAGGCCTCAGCGCAGGGCACAGGCATCTCCACCTGAGAGAATGTCCCATAAGCTGGCTACCTTGCCACCTTAGCAGAGCTGAATCCCCTTCCTATTATGAACACATGTTGCTGTCTCGGGAATCATCAACCATCCCACTTTCCATGCCAAGGCTGCTGCCTTGACACAGCTAAAGTGCCCGGGGGGTTCAGCCCATCGTTCCCCGGGTCTTCTCTCACCCTTCCCTCTCTCCCTACTTCCCATGCTCTGCTCGCTTCTCCCTGACTCTGCTTTCTGCTGATGGTGGTTGAAGGTAGAACTCACTAGATGCACCTGGAAGGCTCTCCAAAGCCATGGCTTCCCCCCAGGACCTCGCAGGCCAGAGCCTTGGTGGTGGGGTCTGGACACTTGACTACTGCTCTGGCTTCCTTGAGGCTTTGGCACCTCGCAGAGGTGAGCCTTCAGCCCCACCTCGTGCTGACACCAGGCTTGGCCCAGAAATACTTTCGAGTGTCTCCAAATTTCATTTTAAAGCCACAATTTCATACAAATTCACGTTAGAAACAGGCAATGGGGGCCAGAATCCACATATAACTCACAGAGTAAATCACTTTATTTATTTATTTATTTATTTATTTTGAGACAAAGTCTCGCTCTGTTGCCCAGGCTGGAGTGTAATGGCATGATCTTGGCTCACTGCAACCTCCGTCTCCCGGGTTGAAGCAATTCTCCCACCTTAGCCTCCCAAGTAGCTGGGACTACAGGTGTGTGCCACCACCCCTGACTAATTTTTGTATTTTTAGTAGAGACAGGGTTCACCACGTTGGCCAGACTGCTCTCAAACTCCTGGCCTCAAGTGATCTGCCTGTCTCGACCTCCCAAAGTGCTGGGATTACAGGCATGAGCCACCACGCCTGGCCTTTTTTTTAATTCTTTATTTTTTTAAAAAAATTTATTTATTTATTTATTTTTTTTGAGACAGAGTCTTGCTCTGTCACCCAGGCTGGAGTGCAGTGGTGCGATCCTGGCTCACTGCAACTGCAACCTCTGCCTCCTGGGTTTAAGCAATTCTCCTGGCTCAGCCTCCAGAGTAGCTGGGATTATAGGCGTGCACCACCATGCCCGGGTAATTTTGGTACTTTTAGTAGAGATGGGGTTTCACCATGTTAGCCAGGCTTGTCTCAAACTCCTGACCTCATGATCTGCCCTCCTTAGCCTCCCAAAGTGCTAGGGTTACAAGTGTGAGCTGCCGTGCCCAGCGAGTAAATCACTTTAAAAATCATTTTGTTTCTCTAATTTGCCCACTAGTATTATACAAGTATTTGTTTTAAATATGATCAAAGACCTTCCCTCCATATGTAAATGATATTGTGCTAGAGCCGAGGGCTTTTATGAGCCCTTCCCTTGTTCCAGGCACAGTGCCAAGGGCGTCGCATGCATTATCTTGTTTCATCTTTACAACCCTACAGGGTAGGTGCTATGATGGTTTCCACCTCTAGATAAGGAATTGCAGCTCCGCCAGGCTCAGTCGTCCATCTAGGGTGACAGAGTGAGGGACAGCAGGATTGCAAAGCCCCGGCACTGGCTCTCAGAGTGGGGCATCGGACTCCAAACCCCACACTGCGTGGTGGCAGCAGCTGCTTGCTTCCCAGGAGCAGGCAGCAAAGCTAAAGTTTTGTTTTGTTTTGTTTTGTTTTGTTTTGTTTTGTTATTTTTATTATTTTTATTTTATTTTATTTTATTTTATTTTTGAGACAGAGTTTCGCTCTTGTTGCCCAGGCTGGAGTGCAATGGTGCAATCTTGGCCCACTGCAACCTCTGCCTCCCGGGTTCAAGCAATTCTCCTGCCTCAGTCTCCCAAGTAGCTGGAATTACAGGCACACACCACCATGCCTGGCTAATTTTTTGTGTGTTTTTAGTAGAGACGGGGTTTCTCCATGTTGGTCAGGCTGGTCTTGAACTCCCAACCTCAGGTGATCCGCCCACCTTGGCTTCCCACAGTATTAGGATTATAGGCGTGAGCTACTGCACCTGGGCCCATTTTTACTTTTTATTATTTATTTATTTAATTTTGAGAGGGAGTCTTGCTCTGTTGTCCAGGCTGGAGTGCAGTGGCACGATCTTAGTTCACTGCAACCCCTGCCTCCTGGGTTCAAGTGATTCTCCCTGCCTCAGCCTCCCAAGTAGCTGGGATTACAGGTGCCCACCACCATACCCAGCTTATTTTTGTATTTTTAGTACAGATGGTTTCATCATGTTGGCCAGGCTGGACTCAAACCCCTGACCTCAGGTGATCCGCCCACCTCAGCCTCCCAAAGTGCTGGGATCACAGGATTGAGCCACCATGCCCTGCCTTGTTTTGTTATTTTTAAATTTTATTTATTTATTTATTTATTTATTTTGAGACAGGGTCTCACTCTGTTGCTCAGGCTGGAGTACAGTGGCACAGTCTTGTCTCACTGCAACCTTTGCCTCCCAGACTCACTGCAACCTTCAGCCTCCCAAGTAGATGGGACTACAGGCATGCACCACCACACTTGGCTAATTTTTTTACTTTTTGTAGAGATGGGGTTTTGCCATGTTGCCCAGGTTGGTCTCGAACTCCTGGGCTCAAGTAATACTCCCGTCTCAGCCTCCCACAGTGTTTGGATTATAGGTGTGAGCTACTGTGCCTGGCCTGGAGTCTTGCTTTAGAGGTACAAAGGAAAACCTTCTCAGAACTGATGCCAAGTAGGTTTCTCTAAGCCTAGACCAATGTTCCCTCAGTACAGGATGGCACTTGCACTGCTGAGGTGCTGGCACCTGTGGTCCAGGCCACACCCTCTATGCCACTTTCCACAGGGCAGGCTTTGGGCCTTGCAATGCAGCCAAAGAGAGCTTATCTGAGAGGTTCAAACAAGAGGTTCTGCATTTTTTAAATTTACATCTAAACATTTAGGTACTTGTTCAACACTTTAAAGTGGTGTGGTTGACAGAGAAAAAAGGTATGAGACTAAAGAGCTCTGAACATTAGAAGAAAAGGGGGGTTAAATGGGCAGAGGGCTATTCAAACTATTGAACAACCAGCCCGGCATGGGCGCTGACCAGTCAGAACAGGCGGATGCTGGCCTAAAAGCCATCCCTGCTGGGCCCTGTTCTCCTTTCAGTGGCTGGGTCATAGGAGGATAGGGAGGGCAGGGCGGGTGGTGGAGGAATCTGGAGGGCTTAGAAGCTGCAGCAAGGTACCTATGAATACAGAATTGTAGCGGTGTTTTATAATCCATTTGGCCACGTGGGTATTTACAGCTGAATGTCAGCCTGGCTAAAGGTATAATCAGGGTAGATTGCTTTCCAATAGGCCCATAATCTTAGCACTGCTTCCCCTGAGTTTCTTTAGGATGAGTTGGGGAAGGAATGGTGCTGTGTCAAATCTAAGTGGAAGCAGATGCCAGTCACAGAGGATAGAAGGCAAGAAAAGAACCAGTTGGGTTCTTTTTGTCAGCAGTTGTGCTACAGCCTCTAAAGGGTTTGAAATATGAATTTAACCTTAAGAAAGCACTGCAAAATATGTCACTGGTTACAGTAAACATCAATTTCTTGCAAGGGGGTTACTAGGTAGTAGATCTAAAGTTAAAATGTGTTTATATAAATAAATTGTGAATTATTTTATCAAAAAAGTAATATTTGTTAAATGCTAAAATCCCAGCAATTCAGAATAAAGTAGAGTAAGATGTAATAACTCCTTTTGTCCCTCCAGCCCTCTCTCTCCTGGCAGTTGTCCTGTGAGCAGCTGGTGGGTCTTCCCTCTCCAACTCAATGTCTGTGACAGCGTTACATGGCCCTGGTGGCACACCTCCCAAGGTGGAGCTGAAACTGGGCACCTCTAGGGGACTTGCATCAGTGCAGGGCCAGGCTTCCTGCTGTGGAAAGTGAGGGGCAGCCCCCTGGGCACCCTATCTTTGTGAAGAACCCCTGGGTGCTCCATCTTCATATCTGAAGTAAGCTGACGCCATTGCTCATTCACTCATTCATTCATTCACTCATCAGACAAATACTTATTGGGTGCCTGCTGTGCGCCAAGCATCATTTGTAGTGCTCAGAACTCCTCAGTGGACAAAAGAATGACCTTTGCCTTCATAAGTCAAATAAGTGGGGGACAGACAATGCCCATAAATAGCAGAATTTTATGGGCTATCAGAGCGAATTGGTGCCATGGTGGAAGGCAGAGCAGGTTGCAGGGGACTGGAGGCCTTGGGGAGGGCAGCAGTGAGGGCAGGCCTCAGTGGGAAGACTTGAACAAAGTCTTAAAGGAGGGAAGGACGTAGCCACATGGACTTCCGAGCAAAGGGCATCTTGGGCAGAGGGAATGACCAATGCAGAGGCCCTAGGGCAGGGCTGAGCCTGGCCTCTCCAAGGACTGGCAGGGCCAGTGGGCTGAAGTGGAAGTGACACTGGAGAAGTCACGTGGCCTTTCTTCACTTCTTTCCTGATAAGATTTTGGCTCCGAATCTGCGTGAAATGGGCAGTAATGCTGGTGTGAGCAGGGGGTGGCACGGCCTAATTTACATCACACAAGGAGCTCCTGGTCTGCTGCTCTGAGAATAAATTGGGGACAGGGGCAAAAGAACAGACAGGAGGCCCTGGCCCAGCCCAGGTGAGAGGTGGTAGCAGCTCCCACCAGGTGTCGGTCATGAGAAGAGTTTGGATTTTGAATGCATTTGGAAGAATATTCTAATAGGTGGGACATTAATCTAAGAAAGAGGAACCCAGATGACACCAAGCTTCTGGTCACTGGTTTGTCTCTTGAGCAACTAGGGGTATCTTTACCTGCCCCATCTCTGGTAAAGGTGCAGGTAGAAACTGTTATTTTTTGCTGGGGGCTGAGATCAAGATTTCCACTTCAGAAGTTTGAATTTGAGATGTCCATTAGATAACCATTTCCTAAAACCCGGGTTGGCAGAGTTGTGGAGGCAGTGGCTCCATTCTTGCAAGAATCCAAGACCTCCTTGGGGACTGAGACCTGAACTCCCACCCCCAAGTTTATATTTGGGAGTTGGCTGCACCGAACCAGAATGGCTCTGCCTGAGGCCCAGGGATGGCTCTGCCTGAGTCCTGACTCTGGAACGGCTCCACACAACGCCCTGGGGCTCAGGCCCGGCCGAAGAGCTTGAGCTGGATGGAACCTCATGGAACTATGACCTCATGAACGTACACAGGGACTGAGCTGGAGCAAGCTTCAACGCCACTCCAGAAGATGGCAAGAAAGCCACTAGGAAGACCCATGCTATTTGCGTCTAACTAAGCATCTTCCTGCCTACCCGCCCACCCTCGCTGCATGTATTCCACTTTTGTTTTTGTTTTTGTTTGTGTTGTTTTGAGACAAAGTTTCACTCTTGTTGCCCAAGCTGGAGTGCAATGGCGCGATCTCGGCTCACCGTAATCTCCACCTCCCGGGTTCAAACAATTCTTCTGCCTCAGCCTTCCTGGGTAGCTGGGAATTACAGGCAGGCACCACCACGCCCAGCTAATTTTTATATTTTTAGTAGAGACGGGGTTTCTCCATATTGGTCAGGCTGGTCTAGAACTCCCGAACTCAGGGGATCCACCCGCCTCAGCCTCCCAAAGTGGTGGGATTACAGGCTTGAGCCACCGCGCTTGGCCCCATTATTTATTTATTTATTTATTTATTTATTTATTTAGAGAGGGAGTCTTGCCCTGTTGCCCAGGCTAGAGTGCAATGCCCTCCATTTTGTTTTTAATTTGCCAATATCATTGGCCAAAAAATGATTTCTCATTGCTTCATTTTGTAATTCCTAAAGGGGTTTGAGCATCTTGTACGATTCTTACCCTGAATTGCTGCTGTTTCTCTTTTTTTTTTTTTTTTTTTTTTTTTTTTTTTTTTTTTTTTTTGAGACAGAGTCTTGCTCTGTCACCCAGGCTGGAGTGCTGTGGCCGGATCTCAGCTCACTGCAAGCTCCGCCTCCCGGGTTCCCGCCATTCTCCTGCCTCAGCCTCCCGAGTAGCTGGGACTACAGGCGCCCGCCACCTCGCCCGGCTAGTTTTTTGTATTTTTTAGTAGAGACGGGGTTTCACCGTGTTAGCCAGGATGGTCTCGATCTCCTAACCTTGTGATCCGCCCGTCTCGGCCTCCCAAAGTGCTGGGATTACAGGCTTGAGCCACCGCGCCCGGCCTCTGCTGTTTCTCTTATTGAGTCTCTGATGCTCTTTATACCTGTCTGCGTTGATTTCTTTTTGAGACGATGTTTTGTTCTTGTCACCCAGGCTGGAGTGCAATGGCACAATCTTGGCCCACTGCAACCTCCGCCTCCTGGGTTCAAGTGATTCTTCTGCCTCAGCCTCCCAAGTAGCTGGGATTACAGGCGCTTGCCACCACACCCAGCTAATTTTTCTGTTTTTTAGTAGAGACGAGGTTTTGCCATGTTAGTCAGGCTGTTCTCGAACTCCTGACCTCAGGTGATCCACCTGCCTCGGCCTCCCACAGTGCTGGGATTACAGGCCTGAGCACCCCACCTGTCTTACTTTAATTTTTTAATTTTTATTTGTTATTTTTTTGAGACAGGGTCTCTCTCTATTGCACAGGCCGGAGTGCAGTGGTGTGATCACAGCTCACTGCAGCCTCAACCTCCCACCTCAGCCTTCCCAAGAAGCTGGGACCATAGGCACGTGCCACCACACCCAGCTAAGGTTTTTTAATTTTTTGTAGAGATGGGGTTTTGCCGTGTTGCCCTGGCTGGTCTCAAACTCCTTGGCTCAAGTGATCCTTCCGCCTCGGCCTCCCAGTGTTAGGATTACAGGCGTGAGCCACCATGCTTGGCCCATGCTTTATTCTTTCCTTTCTAGAGCAGTTCTCTGTGCTGTGCAAAGCTCAGTGGGGAACGGGAAGCAGGTAAAGCTACTGAGTAGCTCTGTTCAAGGCTCACTGAAAAGGGGTTTCTCAGCCCACTTCCAGATGTGGGGGAGGGATCACCTGACTGACCTGACAGTTTCAAGTTTCAACCCCAGGGCCAATAAACTCTGGCCAGAGGGGTCATTTAATTTGACCCACCACCCTCAGCCTAGGTAGTCTCCTTCGGTGGGAGAAGTGATTGACAGTGGGAGAAGTGATTGGCAGCTCCAGTCCATTTTATAGCATTGCTATTCATGGTGTCCACCGGTTCTCCACGACAAGAGCCGATTTACGCGGTGTGGACCTCATCAACAGGTAATTGGCAACCTCCACTTTCGGGCAGAGGGAGGACATTTGCAAGGTGGTGTTTTAGGAATATAATTCTGACAGTGTGTGTTAGATAAAAGGAGGAAGGCTTAGCTGGAAAAACAAACTGCAAGGTGAAGTACAATTAAAATACAGAAAATAGGCTGGGCGTGGTGGCTCACGCCTGTAATCCCAGCACTTTTGGAGGCGGAGGCGGGCGGATCACCTGAGGTCAGGAGTTTGAGACCAGCCTGGCCAACATGGTGAAACCTCATCTCTACTAAAAATACAAAAATTATTTGGGCATGGTGGCACTTGCCTATAATCCCAGCTACTCGGAAGGATGAGGCAGGAGAACTGCTTGAACCCAGGAGGCAGAGGTTGCAGTGAGCCGAGATCGTGCCACTGCACTCCAGCCTGGGTGACAGAGCGAGACTGCATCTCAAAAATAAATAAATAAATAAAATACAGAAAATAAAAACGTGGTTTTTAAATTTATGCAGTGACTGAGTGAATGTGAACATACCATATTAGGCAATAGACATGGCTCCAAAGACACAGTGCTATTCAATTAGAGTTGCACACCACAGTTCAGTGGCAGAATGCGACACAAAATGCTTACAACTCAAAGCTCAGTGATTAATAACAACAGCTGGCGAATCTCAGCGCTTGGTAAATGCCTGCTAGCTCAGCAGTTTCCCATCTGGCCAAGTATTTTAAACATTTGGACCTTAATTAGTGCTAATGTTTGGTTAACATGTATTTATTTTTCCTACTACTTTAGCTCTCAAGTGGATATTTTTTGTTAATCCGGAAACCCTGTAACTCAGAATGACAAATGTTTCTGAACATTCCTCTCCTAGCCCCCACCCCCAAATTTGATCGTCCTTGTTTGCTATTTTTGTGATATACAAATTATCATGCTATTCTGAGGTTAGGATGTAGGGTGTGGGTCGGGCTTCAGTGAGACATACTCATACCGGAGCTGAGGTCTGGGAATAAACAGGTCATCATCACCTGAGCAGCCCCACCTCTGTTTCCAGGAAAAACAAATATACCTATGACACAGTTGCAATTAAAAAAAAAAAAAAGACTGATTCAGAACCCAAAGAATGCAGCTGAGAGAAGGAAAGATGTGGAGAAATAAACTGGCTGTGGCCCTCAGCCTGGCACTTTCAAAACTCCTGGCAATACAAACCCTCCGATGTTGCAGAGGACAGAAAGCTAAGGTCAGAATAGAAGGAAGGAACGCTCCAAAATAAATTCTCTCTGAGTACAAGGGTACATCGTACTGTGTGGCTGGTGGTTTGTTAGCCCTTTGTGGAGTACAGAAGGTAGACAGGGAGGTGCCCAGACCATGTCTGCACAGTCAGGTGACATGGGGCACACTCTGGCTTGCTGCAGGCCGCCTCTGGACCAGAGTTCAGGTGGTGGGTGGCGGGTCAGCCATGGAGCATAGGTTGGACAGAAGACATATGAATGCAAAGCAGTGACCAAGCATGAGCCACTGATCCCAGCCTGACATAAGGAATGTTCGTATGGGCAGAGTTTAGTTTCACAGTCTCTTCACCTCCTCTTTCTGATCTCCTGCTTTTATGCCCTCTGCCATTGGGGTTTTTTAACCCTCCAAGTTTGTTCTCTCTAGAGAGTTTTCCACATCCCAAGTTCCACTCTTTTCCCATTCCTCCATGGCCTGGTCTCTGTCACTGTCAGGAGGACTGGAAGCTAACACACCAAGTCACACTCACATGGGGCTGCTGTTCCCTGCCACTGCCTGGGGGCATCACACAGAGGGACTCCTGGCATTGAGGCAAACACATGGCAGCAGCATTTCAGAGAGGCCACTCTTCTGGGGATCCCTCCGGTCAAACCAGGTACGTAGGTGATTGTTTACCGTATCTCAGCAGAATTTCAAGGGATTCAAAGGTGTGTGGTGAAACAGCATACAGGTGTAGTCATTAAGGAGACAAAAGAATCAGAAGCTCAGGGACTGACTGGCCTTTGTGCTTCCTAAAGGAGAAACTTTCACTCAACTAAAGGTTATGAAAAGAAAATAAATCTCAGGACCCCAAAGTCACTCAGCCAAGAGAAAAGTCAAGCTGGGAACGATGTCAGGCAAACCTGCCTCCTATTTTATTCCTAAATAAGATCGCTACAAAGATACCTCCCTCACAATTTGCCTACAGGAAATTCCTTGTGGACAAAGGGCAGACAGAACTCTAGAAGTCATCCCTCTAAGGCTCACCCAAGACACGTGAGTATCTGATCGCTTCTTCTGCCCTATTGTTCATGTAAAAATGCAGATTCACTGAGCCAGATTAAATTGTGTATTCAGTGGAAGGCTGATCAAGGACTCAAAGGAATGCAACCTTTTGTCTCTTATCTACTTCTGACCTGGAGGCCCCCCACTTCCCACCTTACCAGGCCAAACCACTATACAGCTTACACGTACTGATTGACGTCTTATGTCTCCCTAAAATGTATAAAAGCAAACTGCACCCCCGACCACTGTGGGCACGTGTTGTCAGGACTTCCTGAGACTGTGTCACGGACGCGACCCTGGCAAAATAAAGTTTCTAAAGTGACTGAGACCTGTCTCTGATATTCTGGGTTAACAAGGTTCAAAGGGAAAATCCCTATAAGAGAAAATAATTTGTTTTTTCCGACTCGCCTTGTATGAAGAAACTGCCCCCAGTTGCAGGAGGAGCTCCTCAGGGGGTTTGGGGTCCTGTGCTTGCATTCTGCCTCTGCACAAGGGGACGGATCTTCCCAATATCTCCTTCTGTAAAGCAAGCGGCAAGGCTGAGCCCGGAGCCCGTCTCCTGTGACCGTGTCTCCCTGCACCTTCAGCCACTGCTTTCCCTCAGCCACGAGAGGCTGTGAGGCTGAACCTCCCTCCTTTGTAGTTTCTAAAGTTTGTGTCATTCACAAATGCTCTTTGGCCTTTGCCTTTCCCTAAACTCCCCGCTTTCCTCCCACATCACCTTCTGACCTGTTGCTGGGCCATGTCCTTCCGGGGAGAAGTCACCACATCTGCCCTCTAATGATATTGACTCCTCGGATCTGTTGAGTTTTTCCTTATCTTCTCTGCTTGCCGAGCCTTCATTAGAAGTTTTGTATTTGCATGGGCTCCACGAGGTTTACCAGCATCCCCCATAAGACTGCCACGTATTCACATTTGGTTGCAAGTGTGAAAGGAAAATATCTTGGACCCCCCAAATCACTAAGCTGAAAGGAAAATTCAAGCTGAGGACTGCTTAGGGCAAACCTGCATCCCGTTCTATTCAAAGTTATCCCTCTGCCCACTGAGATAAATGCATATCTGATTGCCTCCTTTGGTAAGGCTGTTCAGACACTCAAAAGAATGCAACCATTTGTCACATATCTGTGACCTGAAAGGTCCCTCCCCACTTCCTTGCAGTCTCCCTGCCTTCGCTTGGAGTTGTCCAGCTTTCCAGACCAAACCAATCTACTTCTTACATATATCGATGTCTCTTGTCTCCCTAAAATGTATCAAATCAAGCTGTGCCCCAACCACCTTGGGTACGTCATCAGGACTTCCTGAGGCTGTTTCACAGCCTCACTGTTACCAACCTTGGCAAAATAAACTTTCTAAATGAACTGAGACCTGTCTCAGATTTTCTGGGTCCACACAAGTGTGATCATTAATGTTTTTACTGACCTTGAATGTAATGAAAAACATTCCGGACACTACACACTGCTCAACTATAAATGGACTTAAGATTTATTTTTGGCAAGAACTTTTTAAATGGGGAAAAACAACATAAAAGTAACCATTAAAAAATTATCCAGAACGTCAGCCTCTAAGATAATCTGCTACAGGAACTATCTTCCTGCCATAAAAACTTAAACAAACAAAATAAATGAGTGCTATTTTCAGAGATTGAGCAACAGGCAGTGCAAGGAAGCAATTCCTGAGAGAAGAGAAACAAACCAGATAAGCTCTATGATGCCTCGGCTTACTTCCCGGAGGCAATGTCTAGGCTGCAGCACGGGGCGGAGAAGCTGAAGAGCCATCCCCTCCGCCAGTCCCCCGCCGAGGTCTCACTGAGCCGAGAAGCTGAGAGAAAATCACAACACAGCTAACAGTTGACCCCGAACAATAAGGGTTTGAGCTGTGCATGCCACACATAAAAGGATTTTCTTCTGCCTCTGCCACCCTTGAGACAATGCAACCAACCCCTCCTCCTCCTTCTCAGCCTATGCAACATGAAGATAATGAGGATGAAGACCTTTACGATGATCCGCTTCCGCTTAATAAAGAATAAATGTATTTTCTCTTCCTTATGATTTTCTTAGAATATTCTTTTCTCTAGCTTACTCTATTGTGAGACTACAGTATAAAACACATATGGCACATCAAATATGCATGAACTGTTCTGGTTATTGGTAAGGCTTTTGGTCAACAATAGGCTATATTAGTTAAGTGTGGAGGAAATCAAAAGTTATATGTGCATTTCTGACTGCACAGGGAGGCGGGTGGGGGTCAGTCCCCCTAACCCCGCATTGTTCACGAGTCAACTGTAGAATGAAGAGACCAAGACAACTAGAGTACACAGAGCAGAGTACTAAAGAAAATGCGCAAAGAAAGGGCGTTCGGAGCTCTGCAGAGGCGTGCCCTCGATCCTTTGAGAACTGACTAGTGCACGCATGGAATGACATTCCACGGGCATGAGAAAGAACTGCCAGAGAGCAGTAGGTGACACGACTGCCACAACCCACATAGGCACCTAAGGAGGCTTCAGAACCTGGGACACAGAGTCCTCAGAAGAGGCACACCTTACAACTGGGGTTAAAGTGGCTCTAGAACAAAGGCAGCCTTACACTCACTCAAACAAACCTTTCCAACCAACCCACAAAAATATCTGCAGGGAATTTAACTGCTTGCCAAACAAAGTACAATGCCTTTTTTTTTTTTTTTGAGACAGAGTCTCACTGTGTTGCCCAATCTGGCACAATCTTGACTCACTGCAACCTCTGCCTCCTGGGTTCAAGAGATTCTCCAGCCTCAGCCTCCCAAGTAGCTGGGACTACAAGTGCGTGCCACCACGCCCAGCTAATTAATGCTCTTTAAAAGAATACAAAAAAACTCCAGCATGTAACAATGTAAAATTCACAAATACAGCACCTAAATTTAAAAAACAAAAAAGCTGTCATGCAAAGAAGGTAAAAATGGTGACCCGCAACGAGGAGGAAAATCTCAATTAATACAAACACACCAGGAATTGACAGAGATGATGGAATGAGCATGCAAGAACCTTAAAATGGGTAACTCTAAATATTATAAATATATTCAGGATCTGTAGAGAAACATAAGTAGAAAAACACAAATTTTATTTTTATTTTATTTTTTTCTGAAATGGGGTCTCACTCTGTCATCCAGGTTGGAGTACAGTGGTGTGATCTCGGCTCACTGCAACCTCCACCTTCCAGGTTCAAGCAATTCTCCTGCCTCAGCCTCCTGAGTAGCTGGGACTGTGAGCTCATGCCACCACACCTGGCTAAGGGAAATAAAATTTTTAAATTTCAAAGGCATAAGTGGACCATTTGACACAGTGTCTAAAATGAACAAATAACACTAGGTTAGATTAACGGCAGATTAAACACTGCAAAAAAAAAAAAAAAAACTGGGTTAATTTATAGACACAGTAATAGATCCAAAGTGAAGCACAGGCTGGGCGCAGTGGCTCATGACTATAATCCCAGCACAAGGAGGCTGAGGCAAGTGGATCACGTGAGGTCAGGAGTTTGAGACCAGCCTGGCCAGCATAGCGAAACCCTGTCTCTACTAAAAATACAAAAATTAGCTGGGCATGGTGGCACATGCCTGTAATCTCAGCTACTTGGGAGACTGAGGCAGGAGAATGACTTGAACCTGGGAGGCGGAGGTTGCGTTGAGCCAAGATCGCACCACTGCACTCCAGCCTGGGTGACAGAGCGAGAGTCCATCTCAAAAAAAAAAAAAAAAAAAAAACCCACAACTTTAAACTAACATCACACTTAATAATGAAAGAATAAATGCTTTCCTCCTAAGATAATGACTAAGGGAAGGATGTTTTCTCTCACCACTTCTAACTAACATTTTACTGGAGGTCCTACCTAGTACAACAAAGCAAAGCAAAGAAAGAAAAGGTAAGCAGATCAGAAAGAAAAAGCGAATACCCTAATTTGCAAATGGCATGATTGTCTATATAAACCATTCCAAAGAAGTTACAAAAAAAGATACTTAAACTTTTGAATTTGGCAAAATCACAAGATACAAAATATTTACACAAAAAAATCTATTGTAGTTATATATACTAGCAACTAACATTGAGAATTTTAAATTCAAGGGAAAAAAAGCCTTTTTTTTTTTTTTTTAAAGACAGGGTTTTGCTCTTATTGCCCAGGCTGGAGTGCAATGGCACAATCTTGGCTCACTGCAACCTCTGCCTCCCAGGTTCAAGAATTCTCCTGCCTCAGCCTCCCAAGTAGCTGGGATTACAGGCATGCACCACCATGCTAATTTTTGTATTTTTAGTAGAGACAGGTTTCTCCATGTTGGTCAGGCTGGTCTTGAACTCCCAACCTCAGGTGATCTGCCCACCTCGGCCTCCCAAAGTGCTGGGATTACAGGAACGAGCCACCGCGCTGATATTCATACACAAATATGAAATGCCTAGGGCTAAATCAAACAAAAGAAGTGCAAACCTGTACATCGAAAACTTCAAGACACTGAGAGGAACTTTTTTTAAATTTACATAAATGGGGAAGTGTAGTGGCTGACACCTATAACCCCAGTACTTTGCAAGGCCAAGGCAGGAGGATTGCTTGAGTCCAGGACTTCTGGACCAGCCTGAACAACATAGTAAGATCCTATCTCTACAAAAAATGTAAAAATTAGCTGGGCATGGTGGTGCACACCTGTGGCCTCAGCCACTCAGGAGACTGAGGTAGGAGGATCACTTGAGCCCAGGAGTTTGAGGCTGCAGTGAGCTGTGATCATGCCACTGTACTCCAGCCTGAGTGACAGAGTGAGAGTCTGTCTCAAATAAAAGATTTATATAAATGGAGAGGTATACCATGTTCATGAATTACAATACTCACTATTGTTAATAGGTCAATTCTCTCCAGTTGATATATAGATTTAATACAAATCTGATAAAATCTCAACAGGTTTTTTTAAACTTAAGCTTGCATGAAAATGTAAAATATTTAAAATAGCCAAAACAAGTTTGAAAAAGAACAATGGTTGGAGGAATTATACTAACCAATTTTAATATCAAGAAGCTAAGGTAGTTAAGACTTTAGGAATGTCATAAGAGTAGGCATGTAAATCAATGGAACAGAACAGATTCCAGAAATGAACCCACATATTTCATCTCTGACAATTACGCCAAGGTGACACAATAGGCAAAAGATAGTCTTTTCAACAAATGGTGATGAAATAATCAGATATCCATAAGGAAGCAAAATGAAACTCAACCCTTATTTCACATATATAGAAAAAGTAATTTGAAATATATCATAGACCTAAATAGAAGATATAAAATTATATACTTCTGAAGAAAATCTGGGCGGAAGTCTTTATGATGTTGGTTGGGCTTGGTGGCTCGTGCCTGTAATCCCAGGACTGTGGGAGGCTGAGGCGGGCAGATCATGAGGTCAGGAGTGTGAGACCAGCCTGGTCAACATGGTGAAACCCCGTCTCTACTAACAATACAAAAAATTAGCCAGGTGTGGTGGCAGGCACCTGTAATTGCAGCTACTTGGGAGGCTGAGGCAGGAGAATCACTTGAACCTGGGAGGTGGAGGTTGCAGTGAGCCGAGACCGGGCCACTGCACTGCAGCCTGGGCAACAGAGTGAAACTCCATCTCAAAAAAAAAAAGAAAGAAAAAAAGAAAGAAGAAGAGAAAGAAAAAGTGAGAAAGGAGGAGAGAAAGGGAGGGAAGAGAAAAGAAAAGGAGCTGAAGGAAAAAGAGAAGGAAGGGAAGTTCCCCCCAAATCCTGTCCTCCCTAAGTAAAGTGCTGAGGAAAATGTGGCCTAACAACAAAAAAACCTTTTCGGCAAGTTCTACCACACTCCAGCTAAAAGTTAATGGAAAAACTGCCCCCGACAGTTTTAGCAAAACTGAGTAAGAAGCTGGTCTTTCCCCCATACCTCTGTCCCGTGGAAGAAGGTGTCAGTGCTCCAATTTCCCTATCTAGTGGTGTCAGCAGAGCTGAGCAAAGATTTGATAGCTGAAGCAAAAATCATTAATTTCTATCTATCTCCTATCTGATAGAAGTAGGTGATACCCTGATTTTCCCACCAAGGTAGTATCAGTGGGGTCCAGCATCAATCAAGCTGAACCACCACCCCCACTGGTAGCACCTGCTGGTTCCATGTTTGCTGAGATGGTGTTGGCAGGACCCATGGGAAGCGGAATTCACAATCATAAGCTTTCATGCTGCATCTCAGCCGGGGACTACTGGGTAAATACAAAGAGATTACGGAGGATCCAGAGTCTCAAAATGAGTATCCAAAATATCCAGGATAGAGTTGAAATTATTAATCAAACCAAGAAGCAGGAAAATCACAACTTGAATGAGAAAAGTCAACAGACATTAACACCAAGATGAAGCTCACGTTGGAATTATCTGACAAGGGTTTTAAAGCAGCCAATATAGAAATGTTTCAACAAGCAATTAAGAATTCCCTTGAGAAAAAAAAAAATCTTTGCACAGAACGATAAATTATAAAAAGGATTCAAATGGAAATTATGGAACAAGAAAATACAAGAAATGAAATTTTTAAAACTCACTGAGTGGGCTCAACAGTATAATGGAAATGAGGGGAGATACAATCTGAGAACAAATCAGTAGAATTTACTCAATCTGAGCAATAGAGAAAACAGACTGGAAAAAAAGGGGAACAGGGACCCATATGACAATAACAAAAGAACTAATATTTCTATTGGTGGAGTCATAGAAGGAAACAGAAGGTGGAACTGAAAAGTCTTTGAAGAAATAATGGCCAAAAACTTCCCAAATCTGTAGATACACACACACACATACACACATACATCCCTATGGCTATATACATACAGATTGAGTATCCCTAATTAGAAAATCCCAAATCCAAAATGCTCTAAAATCCAAAACTTCTTGAACGCCAACATGATGCTGAAAGGAAATGCTCACTGGAGCTCTTCACATTTCGGGTTTTCAGATTAGGGATGCTGAACTGATAAGCATAATGCAAATATTCCAAAATCCAAAACTAACACTTGTGGTCCCAAGCTTTTCAAATAAGGTGTAATAGGCTGTTCTCACATTGCTCTAAAGAAGTACCTGAGACTGAGTAAATTATAAAGAAAAGAGGTTTCAGGATGGGCACAGTGGCTCACACTTGTAATCCCAGCATTTGGGGAGGCTGAGCCAGGCAGATCACAAGGTAAGGAGATTGAGACCATCCTGGCCAACATGGAGAAACCCTGTCTCTACTAAAAATACAAAAATTAGCTGGGCATCAGTGGTGTGTGCCTGTAGTCCCAGCTATTCGGGAGGCTGAGGCAGGAGAATCGCTTGAACCCAGGAGGCAGAGGTTGCAGTGAGCTGAAATTGTGCCACTGCACTCCAGCCTGATGACAGAGTGAGATTCCATCTCAAAAAAAAAAAAAGGTTTAGTTGACTCACAGCTCTGCCGGCTGTAGAGGAACCATAGCAGGCTTCTGATTTTGGGGAGGCCTCAGGAAGCTTCCAATCATGGCACAAGGCAAAGAAGAAGTTTACCTGTCACATTGCCAGAGCAGGAGCAAAGAGAGTGAAGGGGGAGGTGCCACACACTTTTAAACAAACATAGTGAGAACTCATTGTCCTGAGGAAACTACCAAAACAAGATCCTAACTCTCTTCAATTCTATGAAGGCTGAGAGAGGTGAGGAAACCACAGGAAAATCTTTGAAGCTAGCAGAGATTGTTCATGAGGTTTAGGAAAAGAATCCATCTCCATAACACAAAAGTGCAAAAGGAAGCAGCAAGTGCTGATGTAGAAGCTGCAGCAAGTTATCCAGAAGATGTAGCTAAGATCGTCGATGAAGGTGGCTACACTAAACAGCAGATCTTCAGTGAAAACAAACCACCCTTCTATTGGAAGAAGATGACATCTAAGACTTTCATAACTGGAGAGGAAAATATTTAAATGACAGCTTGCATCCTAATATATCCATAATTGCCTTAAATATAAATGGTCTAAATATACCAATGAAAAGAAAAAGATTGGCAAGTGAATTTGAAAAATCATATAATATGTTGTCTACAAGAAACTCAATCAAATACAACATAGGTAGGTAGAAATAGGCGTACCATACAGAAATTAATTTTTTAAAAATCAGGAGTGCCTATATTAATATCAGATAAAGTAGACTTCAGAGCAAAGAAAATTACCAGAGAAAAAAATAGACATTGCATAATGATAAAAGATTCCAGAAGGAAGACTTAATAATCCTAAATGTGCATGCACCAAACAACAGAGCCTCAAAATACTGACAGAAGTAAAACCTGAAAGCTGAAAGAGAAATAGACAAAGCCACAATTACAGTTGGAGACTTCAACATCTCACTCTCAGCAACTGATAGGATTATTACACAATCAACCAACAGAATCAAATTGACCTATATAGAACATTCTATCCAACAACAGCAGAATATATATATATATATATATATTTTTTTTTTTTTTTTCTGAGAAGGAGTCTTGCTCTGTTGCCCAGGCTGGAGTGCAGTGGTGCGATCTTGGCTCACTACAACCTCCACCTCCTGGGTTTAAGCAATTCTCCTGGCTCAGCCTCCAGAGTAGCTGGGATTACAGGCGTGTGCCACCATGCCCGGCTAATTCTTTTGTGTGTTTTTAGTAGAGACGGGGTTTTACCATGTTGACCAGGCTGGTCTCAAACTCCTGCCCTTATGATCCACCTGTCTCACATTCCCAAAGTGCTGGGATTACAGGCATGAGTCACTGCACCCGGTCCCAGAATATACTTTTTTAAAGCACCCATGGAACATTCACCAAGAGGAAGCATATCTTGGTGTCTTCATCTATTTTCTGTTGCTATAACAGAATACTGGAGACTGGGTAATTTATAAAGGAAAGAAATGTGTTTCTCACAGTTCTGGAGACTGGGAAGTCCAAGATCAAGGGACAGACATCTGTGAGGATCTTGTTACTGCATCATAACAAGCGGAGGACATCACACTGCAAGAGTGGGCAAGAGTATGCCAGTTCAGGTCGTTCTTCTTGAAAGGGCCCCACCCTAATGACCTTATCCAATCCTAATTACCTCTCAAAGGCCCCACCTCCAAATACCATCAACACATGAATTTGGGAGTTAAGTTTCCAACATACGAAATCTGGGGGACACATTCAAACCATAGCACTTGGGCCATAAAATAAAAGTCCATAAATTCAATAGAAATTAAAACATAGAGTATGTTTTCTGACCATAATGGAAACAAACTAGAAATGAGCAAAACAACAGAAAAATCTCCAAGCATTTGGAAATTAAACAACGCACTTTTAAATTATCCAAGCATTAAAAGAGTATCAAAAATAATTTTATAACACATAGAATTGAGTAAAAATGAAAATAAAACATATCTTAATATGTGGGATACAGTTAAAGCAATGCTGAGAAGGAAATGTATACTATTAAATACTTGAAGGAAGTTCTCAAATAAATGGACTAAGTTTCTACCTCAAGAAACCAGAAAAATAAGAGTGAAAAAAAAAAACAAAAAAAAAACCTCAAAGCAAGCAGAAGGAAGGAAATACAAATAAGAGTTTGGCCAGGCATGGTGGCTCACACCTATAATCCCAGCACTTTGGGAGGTCAAGGCAGGAGGATTGCTTGAGCTCAGGATTTCAAAACCAGCCTGGGCAACATAGTGAGATCTCATCTCTACAAACAACAACAACAAAATTAGACAGGCATGGTGGCATGCGCCTGTAGTCCCATGTAGTCCCAGCTACTCAGGAGGCTGAGGTGGGAGGATTACTTGAGCCTGGGAGGTTGAGGCTTCTGTAAGCCAAGATTGTACCACTACACTACAGCCTGGGTGACAGAGCAAAACCCTGTCTCAAAAATAATAACAGGCCAGGTGCAGTGGCTCATGCCTGTAATCCCAACAATTTGGGAGACCGAGATGGGTGGACTACTTGAGTCCAGGAGTTCGAGACCAGCCTGGGCAACATGGTGAAACCCCATCTCTACAAAAAATACAAAAATTAGCTAAGCATGGTGGTGCACGCCTGTAGTCTTAGCTACTTGGGAAGCTGAGGTAGGGGATCACCTGAGCCCAGGGAGGTCAAGGCTGCAGTAAGCTCTGATCGCTTACTGCACTCTAGCCTAGGTGACAGAGTGAGACTCCATCTCAAAAAATAATAATAATGATAAGAGCAGAGATCAATAAAATAGAAATTAAGAAAGCTATAGATAAAATCAACGAAACAAAAAGTTGGCTTTTTGAAAAGATTAACAACATTGATATGCCTTTAGCAAGACTGTCAAAGATTAAAAGTAAGACACAAATCACCGATGTCAGAAATGAAAGAATATCAGGAATGAAACACTTCAGATCCTGCAGATGTTAATAGGATAATAGCAACTGCTACAACTTCATGGTCATAAACTCAACAAATTAGGCCAGGCACAGTGGCTCACACCTGTAATCCCAGCACTTTGGGAGGCCAAGGTGGGTGGATCACGAGGTCAGGAGTTTGAGACCAACCTGGACAAGATGGTGAAATCCCGTCTCTACTGAAAATACAAAAATTAGCCAGATGTGGTGGCAGGTGCCTTTAATCCCAGCTACTCTGGAGGCTGAGACAGGAGAATTGCTTGAACCTGGGAGGTGGAGGTTTCAGTGAGCCAAGATCATGCTACTGCACTCCAGCCTGGACAACAGAGCAAGACTCTGTCTCAACAAAAATAAATAAAATAAAATAAAATAAAATAAACAAATTAGAAATAAAACCTATTCCTGAAAAACCACAAAGATAAAATAGAAAACTTGAATAGTTCCACAATCATTTAAAAACTGAATTCATAATTTAAAAGCTCTCAAAAAAGAAATCTCCACCCCTGGATGATTTTGTTGGAGAATTCTACCAAAACCAAAGTAAAAATGAATTAACACTAACTTTATAAAACCTCTTTCAGAAAATAAAAAAGGAGGGAATACTTCTCAACTAGTAATTTTCTGTCACCTAAGCTAGAGTGCAGTCACACAATCTCGGTTCACTGCAGTCTCTACCTCCTACGCTCAAGTGATCCTCCCTCCTCAGCCTCTCAAGTAGTCAGGACCACAGGCACATACCACCACACCCACCTATTTTTAAAATTTTTTGTAGAGATGGGGTCTCATTATGTATGTAGCCCAGGCTGGTCTCAGACTTGGGGCTCAAGTGATTCTCCTACCCTGGCCTCCCAAAGTGGTGGGATTACAGGTGTGAGCCACTACACCTGGCCCAGCTAATTTTTTGAGAGGAGCGTTAGCCCAATACTCAGCACAATAAAGACAGGACAAAAACAGAAAACAATACACCTCTCTCTCTCTCATGAATTAGATGCAAAAATCATCAATAAAATATTAACAAAAAGAATACAGCAATGCATCAAATGCATTATATACCACAAGCAAGTGGTATTTATCCCAGGTATGGAAGGCTGGTTCAATGTTCAAACATTATTGTAATCTACCGCATCAACATATTAAAGACAAATAATTACATATTTACATTAATTGACATACAAAAAGCATTTGGCAAAATTATTATAAAATTATTATAAACTCTCAGCCAATTAAGAATAGAGAGCAATTTATTCAACTTGATAAAGAGCATCAACAAAAATCCTACCGCTTACATCCCAGTTAATGGTGAAATATTTCCCACAAACAGAATGCTTTCCCCCTAAGATTGGGAAAAAGCCGAGCATGTCTGTTCTCCCCACTTGTATCTATTATAGTTCTGAGAGTTCTAGCCAGAGCAGTAAGGCACGAAAAAGAAATAAAAGGCAGAAGCCTAGAAAGGAAGAAATGAAACTGTCCTACCTGCAAATGACAGGATTGACTACATAGAAAATCCCAAGGAATACACACACACACACACACACACACACACAAATACACTACATAATTGTTTTGTTAGACATGTAATTCTGTACCCTGAAAATTACAAAATCCTGATTTAAAAAATCAAAAAATGACCTAAGGAAAAGGAGAGACATGCTGTATTCAAGGATCAGAAGGCAAAACATAGCAAAGATGTCAATTCTCTTCTAATCCATGTAGCAGTGCAATGCAATTCCTACAGAAATCCCAGCAAAGGTTTTTACAGATGTAGAAAAATGTATTCTAAATTTTACTTTTTATTGTATTTATTTATTTTTTAGAGATGGGGTCTCTCTCTGTCACCCAGGCTGGAGTGCAGTGGCGTGATCACAGCTCACTGTAGCCTTCAAGTCCCAGGTTCAAGTGATCCTCCCACCTCAGCCTGCAGAGTAGCTGGGACTACAGGCATGCACCACCATGTCCAGCTAATTTTTTAAAATTTTTTATAGAGACAGGATCTTGCTATGTTGCCCAGGCTGGTCTCAAGCTCCTGAGCTCAAGCGGTCCTCCTGCCTCTGCCTTCCAAAGTGCCATGATGACATGAGTGAGCCACTGTGCCCAGCCTATTCCAAAATTTAGAAGGAAACATGCAGGATGTAGAATAGCTAAAACAATTTTGAAAAAGAAAATAAAGTAGAAGGAATGAACCTGTCTGACATTAAGGCTTAATCTGTAGCTATGATAATGAAGACAATCTGACATTAATGTAGTGATAAATCTATAGATCAATACAATAGAATAGAGAAATCAGAAATAGATGGGCACCCAAATGTGCCCAAATAATTTTTTACAAAGGTAGAAATGCAATTCAAAGGGGGAAACAACCTTTTCAAATGCTGCTGGAGCAACTGGGCATCCAAAGGCTGCTCCCCCAAAAAAATCTCATTCTAAAATTAACTCATAATGGATCACATACTTAAATGTAAAAGTGTAAAACTTCAAACAGTTTTGAGAAAAAGCATGGGAGAAAATCTTCAGAACCTAGGGTTAGGTGAAGTGTTCTTAAATGTGAACCCAAAATATGATTCATAAATGGAAAAATTGATAAATTAGATCTCATAAAAATTAAAAGTTTTACTCCATGTGATACTCTGTGTTTTGTTTTTGTTTTTTGTTCTGTTTTGTTTTGTTTTTGTTTTCTTTCCTTTTTTGAGATGGAGTCTCGCTCTGTCACCCAGGCTGGAGTGCAGTGGCACGATCTCAGTTCACTGTAAGCTCCGCCTCCTTGGTTCACACCATTCTCCTGCCTCAGCCTCCCGAATAGCTGGGACTACAGGCGCCCGCCACCACACCAGGCTAATTTTTTTGTATTTTTAGTAGAGATGGGGTTTCACCGTGTTAGTCAGGATGGTCTCGATCTGCTGACCTCGTGATCTGCCCGCCTCAGCCTCCCAAAGTGCTGGGATTACAGGCGTGAGCCACGGTGCCCGGCCTCTCTGTTAAGAGGATAAAAAGACAAGCTGAGGAGAAAATATTTGCAAGCCACATATCCAACAAAGGAGTTGTATGTAGAATTATAGAATATATACATAACTCTCAAAACTCAACAATTAAAAAAAATCCAACTAAAAAATGCCAAAAGACATGAAAGACACATCACCATAGAGAATTTACAGACACATGACATGAAAAGATGTTCAACATCATTAACCATAAGGGAAATCCAAGCTCACAACACAATCAGATACTGCTACACACCTATCAGAATGACTAATTTAATATATTAAATTTTAAAAATTATAATACTAAATGCTGGTGAGGATGTGGAGGACACTGGGTCACTCCTTGCTGGTGGTAATATAAATGGTACAGTCACTCTGGTTTAAAAAATAGGGCAATTTCTTTAAAGCTAAGCATGTGTTTACCATATGACCCAGCAATCACACACTTGGGGCACTATCCCAGAGAAATGAAAGCTTATGTTCACACAAACACTTGTACACAAATGTTCAGAGCAGTTTTATGTGTAATAGTCAAAGACTGAAAACAGCTCAATGTCCCACAGTTGGTGAGTGGTTAAATAAACCATGGTACACCCATCCCAGGGAACACTACTCAGCAAGAAGGAGAAAACAGTGAACACACACAACCTGGACAGATCTCAGGTACCACACTGGATGAGTGACAGCCAGCCTCATAAGGTCACACACTGCATCATTCTGCTTACTAAACATTCGTGAAATGACAAAATTATACAGGCAGAGAAGTGATTTATGGTTGCCAATAGTTGAGGATGAGTGGGGGAGGGGCAGCAGTGAGTGTGGCTATAAAGGAGTAGCACAAGAGATCTTGGCCAGGAAAATGTTCCATGTCCTGACTGTGTGGTGTCACAGGAATCTACATATGTGATAAAATTGCAGAGAACTAAGCATACACAGACAAATGAATGCCTGTAAAATTGGTGAAACTCGGTTGGGTGCAGTGACTCATGCCTGTAATCCCAGCACTTTGGGAGGCCAAGTCGGGTGGATCACCTGAGGTCAGGAGTTTGAGACCAGCCTGGCCAACATGGTGAAAACCTTCTACTAAACATACAAAAATTAGCTGGGTGTGGTGGTGCACGCCTGTAATCCCAGCTACTTGGGAGGCTGAGGCAGGAGAATTGCTTGAACCTAGGAGGCAGAGGTTCCAGTGAGCCAAGATCATGCCACTGCACTCCTGCCTGGGCAACAGAGCAAGGCTCCATCTCAAAAACAAAAAAACAAAAAAACAAAAAGCAAAAAACTGGCAAAACTCTAATAAAGTCAATAGATTTTATCAATGTCAATGTCATGGTTGTGAAGATGTTACCATTGGGGGAAACTGGGTGAGGGGCATATGAACTCTGTAGTATTTCTTACAACTGCATGTAAATCCACAAATTATCTCAAGGTAAAAAGTTAAAAAGAAAACAATTCATCATTGAAGTGTATTTGACTCTATAAAAATGAACTTTTAAAGCATAACTATAGTTAAAAGTGGAGAGATAAATATTCGTAATCAAAGGTTAATAGCCTTAGTAATTACAGTTCTTGTATACCCTTAATTTAAACATAAAAATCTAAAAATACGTGTAAAAGATATGATTAGAAAATAAAAATGTGAGTCATTAATAAACACATCACCTGTTTTAATACATAGTCAACTTAACTATCAGATTGGCAAAAATGTTTACAAATGCCAGAACTACCATTGGCACAGGTGTAAGGAAAGTAGCCTCTTGGTGAAGGCTTTTTGGAAGGTAGACTGTGCGTGTGTGTGCACGCATATATAATTATATAGAGTTATATAATTACATCTGTTAATAGCTAATGTATGTATCCATTTGATCCAATAATGCCACTCTTAGGAATTTCTTCTCTGGAAATATCCAAACAAGTGTCAAGGCCTGATGCTCACAGCAGCACCGTTAATCCAGTAGTAAATGGGACCCAGCCTACATGTCCCTCAGTTGGGCTTAATTAGTTCATCCATTCAATGAATTATCATGTGATCATTAAAAATGTCTGTGTCAGCATGGTGGCGCATGCCTGTAATCCCAGCTACTCCGGAGGCTGAGGCAGGAGAATCGCTTGAACCCAGGAGGTGGAGGTTGCAGTGAGCCAAGTTGCGCCACTGCACTCCAGCCTGGGCGACAGAGCAAGACTCTGTCTCAAAAAATAAAATAAAATAAAATAAAAATTGTCTATGTCGAACTGTATATACTGACATGAATAGAAAGAAGGTTATGTTGTTAAATTTTATTTTATTTTATTTTATTTTATCTTTTTTTTTTTGAGAGGGAGTCTCACTCTGTCATCCAGGCTGGATTGCAGTGGTATGATCTCGGCTTACTACAACCTCCACCTCCCAGATTTAAGCAATTCTCCTGTCTCAGCCTCCTGAGTAGCTGGAACAACAGGTGCACACCACCACACCCAGCTAATTTCTTTATTTTTAGTAGAAACGGAGTTTCACCATGTTGACCAGGCTGGTCTTGAACTCCTGACCTCAGATGATCCACCCACCTCGGCCTCCCAAAGGCTGGGATTACAGGTGTGAGCCACCTGTAATTGTTAAATTTTAACAATTTAAAATTGTATTTTACAATTTTTTTACAAAAATTGTTTACAAAACAGTATTGTTTACAAAAATTGTTTTTGTAACAAAAATTTTTTTTTACAAAAATTGTTTACAAAACTGTAAAAAAAAAAATTGTGGAACATGACCCTGTCTCTGGATTAAAAAAAAAAAAATCTGTGTACATATGCAGAGAAAAAGCCTGGAAATCAGGACAACCAAACACCAGTAGCATTTTTGAGTGGCTGGGGAATAAGTGATTTTTTTATTTCTGTATTTTCTGAAATGTTTGCAGTGGACATAGATTATCTTTATTAAAATAAAGCCATAAAACAAAGAAATAAATGATATTACAATAAGTATTTGATTAAGGATACTTCCTTTTAAAGATATGAGATGTATGTTTCCTAGAACTAATTATTTTTGTGATATATTATATACAATATTAATCAGAACCTTGATGAGGAGTACAGAAGTTACTTTGACTAAATTTAGTGTTACTGACTGAAATTTGGATGTAATCCACTGGCAGAAGGGGACATTCACAGAAATGCCTGATGAGTTTACAGTGAATTTATTGGGAATACATTAAATCATATTTCTAACTCTATCTTTTTTTCAATAGCACCCACATCCATGAATCTTAAAGCCCTTCACTGCCATAATAAATAAATCTCCACATTATTCCTTCAGAGGGAAGAAAAAGAAATGCTGTCACGATTTGGGGGGTGTTCAGTCTGAGAGGCAGGATAGTTAGACCTGGCTGGTTGGAGTGTCCTGGCCCGTCTCCTCCATCATTGACACGTCCAGGGTCTGCGGGCGAGACCCCTAAGCTTGGATTTTAATTCTTTGTTCATAAAATAATGGAAATAATCCTTCCCATTCCTTTCCTCACAAAGGTGTTGAAGGGGTGGTCTTAGTGGCTTGAATGAAGGTGCCATTTCAATATATTCAATGCTGGACTTTGTCATTAGAAGTACATGGAGGTTAGTACTGGCGATTGGCTCCAACTGCGGAACTCACAAAGTGGGCCTTCTCCTTCACATCACTTCACCATTTTTGTCCCTGAATCCAATCATAATTCTACCTGAAACCTCAGCACTGGATGAGGGGCCTTCCAAAATACACAGTGAACAACTCGAATCTCCGTATTCTTGCCTGCTTCTTGGAGACAGCCCTGATAATTACCTGATCTCTGTCTGAGGTGCTAAAATACTTGAGCCTGAAACACACTTTTTTGTTTGTTTGTTTGTTTTTGAAACGGAGTCTCGCTCTGTCACCCAGGCTGGAGTGCAGTGGCGCCATCTCGGCTCACTGCAACCTCCGCCTCCCAGGTTCAAGTGATTATCCTGACTCAGCCTCCTAAGCAGCTGGGATTACAGGTACCCACTACTAAGCCTGGATAATGTTTTGTATTTTTAGTAGAGATGGGGTTTCATCATGTTGGCCAGGCTGGTCTTGAACTCTTAACCTCAGGTGATCCACCCGCCTCCGCCTCCCAAGGTGCAGGGATTACAGGCGTGAGCAACCATGCCTGGCCACCTGAAACACACTTGGAACTTCTTGCTGAGAAATAGCCATTTTTAGTTTTGAATTATGACCAGAACATCCACAGTGAAAATACGTGTTTCTTGGCAGTGAGCATATTGGAAGTGTAGATTAGGGAGAGAGGGGAGACACAGTAGCCAAGAGCAGGCCAATGGGGGGAGGAGGGGAGAAGGAAGGGTGAGGGGACAGAAGACAGGGAAAGGAGGGCTGTGTCACACCGAGCTGGGCTCCTTCTGCCAGAGCCTGCCAGGCTTTGTGCACACCTCCTGCAGCCTGCATCCTCCCTGCATTCTGTACAGGGCTTTGGTATCCATTTTGGTACCTAAAATGAAATAAAAAAGAATTTTTTTTTTTTTTTTTAAAGATGGAGTTTTGCTCTTATTGCCCAGGCTGGAGTGCAATGGTGCGATCTCAGCTCACCGCAACCTCCGCCTCCCAGGTTCAAGTGATTCTCCTACATCAGCCTCCCAAGTAGCTGGGATTACAGGTGCCTGCCACCACCACGCCCAGCTAATATTTTTTGTATTTTTAATAGACACGGGATTTCTCCATGTTGGTCAGGCTGGTCTTGAACTCCCAACCTCAGATAATCCACCTGCCTCGGCCTCCCAAAGTGCTGGGATTACAGGCATGAGCCACCGCGCCCGGCCTCAAAAAGAATATTTTTAAAGAGTCGGCCCAATATATGTGCTGAAAGACAATTAAGAGAGTCTTTCTGTAGCCAGGTTGGGGAACACTTCTCTCCCTCCTTTTCTGGGCTTCACCAGCAATGGGCCAAATAGCCCAAGAACAGAGAGGCTGCCCTGAATTTCTTTTTTTGAGATGGAGTCTTGCTCTGTCACCCACGCTGGAGGGCAGTGACGCGATCTGGGCTCACTGCAACCTCCATCTCCCAGGTTCAAGTGATTCTCCTGCCTCAGCCTCCCCAGTAGCTGGGACTACAGGCTGACTTTTGTATTTTTAATGGAGATAGGGTTGCACCATGTTGGCCAGGCTGGTCTCGAATTCCTGACCTCAAGTGATCCGGCCTCCTCAGCCTCCCAAAGTGTTGGGATTACAAGCGTTGAACCATCACACCTGGCCTGAATTTCCCTGAGTCTTTGCCTCAAGCCAACACTTCATCTGTTTCTGTTTCTGGGATCTTGGTATTGCCCTTCCTCTTGGGGTTTTCTGGGTGTAACTAATTATCCTATTTTTAACTACAACAATCACAACCCAGGGAAGCATTTCCTAAATGAAACACTGTCAGAATATTCACTCTCTGGCCTCAGTCTATTACCACTTGATCCAACTACATCCACCCATTTTCCTCTGGAAAAAGTAAGTATCAAAGGCAGAACGATGCTTCCCCAGCAGGATGGGTCATGTTCCTGGATTATAAGACCTGGGCAGGGCAGGACACGGGTTAAAAATATCTCAGGCATCCTCTTCTTGCTAACGCTCTGTCTAATCTTTGCAGTGTCTGCTCGGAGAAAGCCCCAGTCCCAAGCCCAGCCCAGCTGTCCTCAGCAGAGGGACACAGCTCCACTTCCACCCCAGCCCTCTGCCTCTGCAAGGCCTCCCTGGCATGAAGTGACAGGAATAGGGCAGGATGTGCTCGAACTTGAGAAAATTCCCCATGTGTGTAAAGACTAGTGATGCTGAGGGCTGCAGGCCAGGAGGTCAGAGGATAAGACCCATGGGAGCCCTGATGAGCAGCACTTTCTCCCCACCAGGCATGGGTGTGGGAGTCCTCGAGGAAATGACGAGCCTGGGCTGGGTCCCGAAGGACTGAAGGCCGTGGGCTGAACTGGGAGGGAGGGGCGGAGTGTTCCAGGCAGCAGCGGGAGCTAAGAAGTGTGGGCACTAATTGAGAGGTTTATAACCAATGCAGGCCAGTGGGCACTTGGCACAGGAAAGGGAGTAAGCAAGGCTGGGTCAGGAGGGCTTAAATACCATGTCAGGGACTCAGACTGCCCGCGTTGGTGAGACATCAGGAGTTTTTAAGTCAGGGAGGGTCTGATTGTTCGTTCTTTCGTTTCTTTTCTTTCCTTTTTCTTTCTTTCTTTCCATCTTTCTTTCCTTCTTTTCTCTTTCTTTTCTTTCCTTCTTTCTTTCTTTTTTCTTTCTTTCTTTCTTATTTTCTCTCTCTTCTCTCCCTTCCTCGCTTCCTCTTTCTCTCTCTCTCTCTCTCTCTCTCTCTCTCTCTCTCTCTCTCTCTCTTTCTCAGACTCTCACTCGGTCGCCCAGGCCTGCAGGGCATTGCCATGATCTCAGCTCACTGAGACATCTACCTCCCGGTTCAAGCAATTCTCCTGCCTCAGCCTGCCAAGTAACTGGGATTACAGGTGCCCACCACCATGCTCGGCTAATTTTTTGTATTTTTAGTAGAGACAAGGTTTCATCATGTTTGACCAGGTTAGTCTCGAATCCCTGACCTCAGGTGATCCACCCAACTTGGCCTCCCAGAGTGCTGGGGTTACAGGCATGAGCCACCGCGCTGGGCCAATAAAAGACTTTCATAACCAACTCGAATTTGGCTTCCTCCATTAAGCTTTCCCAACCCACTGCAAAATGAGGGCCGCCCTACACTATGGATGGACCCACTTTGACTGCAGTGAGACCACAGCACCCGCACACCCAGAGTGCGGTAGATTTTTGAGCCCATGGGTTCCTGCCTGTGGGAGTTGAATCATCCAATGACGGATGGCCCTGGCTGGCGTCACCCACTAGGCACTTGGGAGGCAGATGACAAAGGAATTTTTCCCAAAGTCTGCAGCCTAGACCTAGAGGTGTTTCCAGTCTTCTCATAACCTCATCCTAGATGCCAATTATCATCCAAGTATGAATTCCTTTCATCTAATTTGGTTTTCTTCCTAATCTGTCTATGGAGATAGACATACCAAAAAGAGTCAGCAAACTAGGTTTCTTTTTTCTTTTTTTCTTTTTGAGACGGAGTCTTGCCCTATCACCCAGGCTGGAGTGCAGGGGCGCGATCTTGGCTCACTGCAAGCTCTGCCTTCAAGCGATTCTCCCACCTCAGCCTCCTGAGTACCTGAGATTTCAGGTGCCCGCCACCACACCCAGCTAATTTTTTTGTGTTTTTAGTAAATACAGGGTTTCCCCCATCTTGGCCAGGTTGGTCTTGAACTCCTGACCTCATGATCCACCCGCCTCGGCCTCCCAAAGTGCTGGGATTACAGGCGTGAGCCACTGAAGTCCGCCTCAAACTAGGTTTCTTAGAAACAGCCCTCAGCCTGTCTTCCAGGAAAGGGTGCATGGATCACCACTTGGGGTGTTCTCAGCTGCAAGCAACAAAGAGCTGCTCTTACAGTGGCTCTGACCACAAGAAAATGGACTGGCTCACAACTGAGGAGGCCCAGCAGGGCAGCTCCAGGCATGGCATGATGGAGCCTCCTCTTGGTATCTCTGTCCCTCTCCCACTCTGGCTTTGTCTTCGGGCCTCCTTGCTTCTGCCACACCCACCCTAACCTACAAGCCCTCGTGCTCCCCACCAATTCTCACACCAACAATAGCAGCTGGAGGAATGCCACGCCCTGACCGGCTGAAGCCCAGATCCCTGCACCCCTCACAGGCAAGGGGCGGTGGGATTAGCAAAATGGTCAGATCCTCTGGATGGATCAGAACGAGCTCCTGGAGCTTGGAGCTCCTGTGGTCGCTTCTCAGTCACTGCAAAATCCAGCTTCTAACTGGAAAGAGGAAGAACACAAAGGATACTTGGCAGACACTGAGAGCTTCCAGTACCTTCGGAAGAGCAGTAACCATTATCTGTCAATCCCCTTCGTTCTTAATTTCTGTGTGCCCCCTGTGGGGGGTCTTCCTGAGACTTTCCAGTAGTACCCCATGGAGGTTCCTCTCCTCAGTGCTGCTCACCAAGTCTTTGTCTGAACAGAATCTTGCTTCTGCTGTTATTTCACATGTTGTCTCTCAACTCAAATGTTCACTGTCTGAAGACAGGGCTGGGTCTCATAAAAACAAATGCCTTGGCAAAGAGCATGCTTTCCAAAGACAGTGCACAGTAACTAACACAAAACCTCAGCCAAGAGGTGGAGAGATATGAAGCATAGGGTTGCAGTCTAGAACAAAAAGCCCATCGCCAAGACAGCTTTAGAAATCAGGAGTTGCAGGCCGGGCGCGGTGGCTCATGCCTGTAATCCCAGCACTTTGGGAGGCCTAGGCAGGTGGATCACAAGGTGAGGAGATCGAGACCATCCTGGCTAACATGGTGAAACCCCGTCTCTACTAAAAATACAAAAAATTAGCCGGGCGCGGTGGCAGGTGCCTGTAGTCCCAGCTACTCAGGAGGCTGAGGCAGGAGAATGGCGTGAACTCAGGAGGCAGAGCTTGCAGTGAGCCGAGATCACGCCACTGCACTGTAGCCTGGACAACAGAGCGAGGAGTTGCAATTCTTTAGCTCTCTTTATGCTAGATTGACCATCAGATGCTTAGCTCCCATCATGCCACCCTCCTGCTCAAAATCCTTCCCTTGCTTGGGCACCTCTGAGCCTGTCCTCAAAGACTTTGTCCTCACTGATCTTTCCAGCCACTTATGCAGGCCAAGCAGCACTCACCCCTGCCTCCCTGCCTTGCCTTGTACCATGCCTGCGTTGGAGGCTTCCTTTTCCATCACTCCTCTGTGAAGTCTTCAAGGCTCAATTCAAATGCCATGTCTTCCCTGAGGAGTGGGGCTGAGACACAAGAGTATGCCTTCAAAATCACGCTCTGTACATGCATATTCTACATTTAGCTTGTGGACACAGGGAGAAGATAATTTTATGTAAATAAATATGAAGCTATTTCTTGATATTTAATGTAAGGAATTTAGCAACATGGATTTGGTCCAAGATAATATAACTTATTTAGAGCGGTTTTCCCTTTATAATTTTCCTTTCTCATAACTGGATAGTCACCAAGTATAATCACAACATGTATCTGATATGGATAGTCACAAGTACTTGTCAGTGAGTTTGCGTCTTCCGAACCCACAAAACAAAATTGTAAATAAGATTTCTCGACTGGGTGCGGTGGATCATGCCTGTAATCCCAGCACTTTGGGAGGCCAAGGCAGGCAGATCATGAGGTCAGGGGTTTGAGACCACCCTGGCCAACATGGTGAAACCCCATCTCTACTAAAAATACAAAAATTAGCCAGGTGTGGTGGTGCACGCCTGTAGTCCCAGCTACTTGGGAGGCTGAGGCAGGAGAATCGCTTGAACCCTGGAGGCGGAGGTTGCAGTGAGCCTAGACTGTGCCATTGCACTCCAGCCTGGGCAACAGAGCAAGACTTCATCTCAAAAAAAAAAAAGGACCAGGCATGGTTGCTCACACCTATAATCCAGCACTTTGGGAGGCCAGGGTGGGTGGATCATCTGAGGTCAGGAGTTCCAGCCTGGCCAACATGGAGAAAACCCGTCTTTACTAAAAATACAAAATTAGCCAGGCATGGTGGCGCATGTAATCCCAACTACTCAGGAGGCTGAGGCAGGAGAATCGCTTGAACCCAGGAGGTGGAGGTTGCGGTGAGCCGAGATCGTGCCATTGCACTCCAGCCTGGGCAAAAATGAAACTTCATCTCAAAAAAAAAAAAAAAGATTTCTCATGAACACTTTTTCTGTAACTTTTCAAACTAGAGAAACAACTTTACTGGAGTTTCAGAGAAAAATAATCTCGTCATCTTATTACTGTGCATTTGCTTTGTGATATATTCCAACCATGATTCATCTGATTAATGGTAGCAATGGGCTACCCAACCAGATCATTGGAATCAATTTCCGCAACATTAACCCAACATGAGTTAGCTAGTACTGGTTCAGTGTTTCCTGAATACAAAATATATTCATCGATAATTGACTTTCAGTAAATGAATCTTGGAGGTAAGTTCCCAAGAGAGCAGAAATAAAAAGCTCCTCCTATTTTATGTTGTTTCAAACTAAGGTAGTTTGTGGTTTTTTCTCACAAAGGACAACATTTTATTCTGTTTTTTGTTTGTTTGTTTGTTTGTTTTGAGACGTGCCCAGGCTGGAGTGCAGTGGCACAATCTCAGCTCACTGCAAGCTCCGCCTCCCGGGTTCACGCCATTCTCCTGCCTCAGCCTCCCTAGTAGCTGAACATTTCATTCTTTACCAAAAAGTGTATACAATCTTGAGTCTTCTCTGCATCAATTGTACTAGGGAAGAAAAAACACTTTCGTTGTTACATATGTCAGCAAGGATAGGAACAGCTTCAGACAGAAGATTCTGCAGTTTAGATCCGGTCCTCCACTGATCTCCTTGGAAGCAAGGAGGAATCACTTAGCATCAGGGCTCTCTGGCTCTGCCTTTGGATTGTCAACAAAAAGAATCTAACTCTGTAAAATATTTGAAGAGGTGTATTCTGACCCAAATATGAGTGACCAATGGCCCATGACACCATGACATAGCCCCAGGCGATCCTGAGAACATGTCCCCACGTTTTCTTTTTTTGAAATGGAGCCTCGCTCTGTCACCCAGGCTGGAGTGCAGTAGTGCCATCTTGGCTCACTGCAACCTCTGCCTCCCAGGGTTTAAGCCATTGTCGTGCCTTAGCCTCCCAAGTAACTGGGATTACAGGTGTATACAACCATGCCCAGCTAATTTTTTTTTTTTTTTCTGGCTGGAGTGCAGTAGCGCGATCTCAGCTCACTGCAAGCTCCGTCTCCCCAGTTCACGCCATTCTCCTGCCTCAGCCTCCCGAGTAGCTGGGACTACAGGTGCCCGCCACCGCGCCTGGCTAATTTTTTTTTGTATATTTTTTAGTAGAGATGGGGTTTCACCATGTTAGCCAGGATGGTCTCCATCTCCTGACCTCATGATCTGCCCGCCTAGGCCTCCCAAAGTGCTGGGATTACAGGCGTGAGCCACCACACCCGACCTAATTTTTGTATTTTTAATAAAGATAGGGTTTCGCCATGTTGCCCAGGCTGGTTTCAAACACCTGGCCTCAAGTGATCCGCCCATCTCAGGCTCCCAAAGTGCTGGGATTACAGGTGTGAGCCACTGCACCCAGCCGGTTGTATACACTTTATGGAGACATGAGACATCATCAATCAATACACATAAGGTGTACATTGATTCTGTCCAGAAAGGTGGAACAACTAGAAGTAGGGGGCTTCCAGGTCATAGGCGGATCCAAAGATTTTCTGACTGGCAATTGGTTGAAAAAGCTATTATCTAAAGACCTGGAATCAATAGAAAGGAATGTCTGGGTTAAGATAAGGGATTGTGGGCCGGGCATGGTGGCTCACACCTGTAATACCAGAACTTTGGGAGGCCGAAGCAGGTGGATCACTTGAGGCCAGCCTGGCCAACACAGTGAAACCCTGTCTCTACTAAAAACAGAAAAAACCAACCGGGCATGGTGGCACACACTTGCAATCCCAGCTTACTCAGGAGTGTGAGACGTAAGAATCACTTGAACCCAGGAGGTGGAGGTTGCAGTGAACTGAGATCGTGTCACTGCACTCCAGCCTGGGCGATAGAGTGAGACTCCCTCTCAAAAAATAAAAAATAAAAATAAGGGGTTGTGGAGACCAAGGTTTTGTCAAGCCGATGAAGCCTTCAGGTAGCAGGCTTCAGAGAGAATAGACTGCAAATGTTTCTTACCAGACTTAAAGAGTCTGCTATATCAGTCTTAAGGTCTCTGTGTTGATGTTAATGCTGGTAAGCTGTGCCTGAATTCCAAAAAGGGCAGACAGTATAATGAGACATGTCTGACCCCCTGGCGGGCACCTGTAATCCCAGCTACTTGAGGGGCTGAGGCAGGAGAATCGCTTGAACCCGGGAGGTGGAGGTTGCAGGGAGCCGAGATCGTGTCATTACACTCCAGCCTGCGGGACAAGAGTGAGACTTCATCTCAAAAAAAAAAAAAGAGAAATACGAGTTGAATGAGTGACAGTTAAAAGATGAGGAACGAGACGCATGTGGGCCCTTCACTCTGCCATTTCAGAGGTGAATTTATGCAGGCAGCCACTTAGCTGCTTCTTGGAAACCCAAATGATTGACTTAGGGAAAGGAGAAATGGCACCGGGCCGCAGTGGGGAGAGTGGGCCTCCCTCTCGCAGTCTTCCTCGCTTTCTCCCACATGGCCTCAGCCTCCAGCTGAGCCAAAACCGAACAAAAAACCAAGGACTTTCCTAACAAGGAGAGACGTGGACGGCCTCTCAGCTTGGATTTTGTTCCTCTCAGGTCTGCTCTCACATTTGATTTTTATTGAGATATAATTCGCACACTATAAAAACCACCCCCTAAGGTAAACAACTCAGTAGTTTAGAGTCCGTTCTCAGAGTTGTGCATCTGCCACCACGGTAACCACTTTAGAGCACTTTATTACCCCAGGGAGATCTGCCACCCCTCTGCTGTAACCCCAGCGCCCTCCCCACCGCCCCCAGCCTGAGGCAACCCCCTCTCTGCCTTCTGTTTTGTGTGTTTGCCTGTCACGGACAGTTTCCCCAAATAGAACCAGGCACCATGTGGCCTTTTGTGTCTGACTTCTTTCTGCTGCCACATTTGATCCACTCCTGATTCAGAACCCAAAAACCTAAAATGTGTAAGGGATGGATTTGGGTTTGATAGGCAGAAATTGAAAACTGATCACGGGCCGGGCGCGGTGGCTCACACCTGTAATCCCAGCACTTTGGGAGGCCGAGGCGGGTGGATCATGAGGTCAGGAGTTCAAGACCAGCCTGGCCAAGATGGTGAAACCCCGTCTCTACTAAAAAATACAAAAATTAGCTGGGTGCGGTGGCGGGCACCTGTAATCCCAGCTACTAGGGAGGCTGAGGCAGGAGAATTGCTTGAAGCCGGGAGGTGGGGTTTGCAGTAAGCTGAGATCGTGCCACTGCACTCTAGCCTGGATGACAGAGCAAGACTCTGCCTCAATAAAAACAAAACAAAACAAAACAAAACTGATCATGAACTTTCCAGTGGGCCTACGGATGGAGGCGGAAACAGGGCTGCATGTGTCCAGGGCCCCCACAGAGGCTCTGCTTTACTCTACAGATTTGTGTTCTAGTTGCTCGTCCCTTCCTATCCCCTCCTTACCCCTTCTGGGGGCAGGTGGGGGCAGAAGGAACCAGAGCTTGCAGCCCAGGAGACCACCTGAGGTACCCCCAAGTCCCGTTTCTGGAGGTCTGGCGGAACTCTCGGAAATTCATTCTAGACCTGGCCTGGCCTCTGAAGCTAAGTTGCCCTAGCCAAGTGCAGGGTAGTCCTAGGCGTTCCTGCTTGGATCCAGCTCAGAGCAGAGCTCTGGAAACAGGCCTGGGTGAGCTCAGAGACCAGCCCCACCAGGCCCCGGTCCAGCACTGATTGATCGCCGACCCGTGGCTCTGGGTGGCTCTGTCCGCATGTCCCCGCGTTCAGACCGAGACCACTATTACTAATGTGGTATCCACTAAAAACCTGTCATCTAAGGGAAATTTATCTCCTGATAATCCACGGCTCATGAGAGGCCTGGTTGTGTTGCTTGAGCATCAGTGCAGTTTTCCATTTTTCTTTAAACACACTTGCTAGCTTCTGGCAAGGGCTATCGTAAACACTTCCCATCATTCCTATGTATTTTTAGCCCCAAGTTCTGCAGTGCCAGGAGAGACCCAAGATCTTTGCTCTGTCATTTGTAAAGAACCTGCCTTGCAGCAGGACAGAGCCGATTGCTCTGGTGTTTATGGTTGAACATTGTCAAACCTGCAGAACTGGCTGTCCCTGACCAGGTGGTGCCCCGTCAATGACATGAGAAAGAGAAAACAAAGCCAGGACTAGGCTGAGAAGAGATAATCACAAGGTCAATGTCCAGAACTCCCTGGTTACTGAGTGTACAAGAAGGAAGAAGGTGGGGCAAAGGGAAAAAACAAAATCAGGAAGGGTAGGCCTAGGCTTAGCAGAATTCTATGCCCACCCCCACCCCCCCAACCCCAATCCAGCCCGGCACTCTTCTTCGATATCCAAGGTGGCTCTCCTGAGCTTAGTGATGGTGAATGCCTGGAAGGCAGGCCTGGCTCAGTCCCTCACTCGCTGTGCCGCCTTAAGCAACTTGCTCATTCTCAAGGGATCCTGGGATTCCTCTGCCCCTGGGTGGCCTTCTTTGTCACATGTGCCAGGAGCATCGTAAGAACTTAATTAATAATTGTATTATGAAAGGAAAATAAATCTTGAGGTCCACAAATCACTAAGCTAAATGGGAAAGTCAAGCTAGGAAGTGCTTAGGGCAAACCTGCCTTCCATTCTATTCAAAGTCATCCCTCTGCTCACTGAGATAAAAGCATATCTGATTGCCTCCTTTGGAAAGGCTAATCAGAAACTCAAAAGAATGCAACCATTTGTCTTTCATCTACCTATGACCTGGAGGTGCTCCCCCTACTTCGAGTTGTCCCACCTTTCCAGACCGAACCAATGTTCATCTTGCATATGTTGATTGATGTCTCCTGTCTCCCTAAAATGTGTAAAACCAAGCTGTGCTTTGACCACCTTGGGCACATAGCAGGACCTTGTGAGGCTGTGTCACTGGCATGCGTCCTTAACTTTGGCAAAATAAACTTCCTAAATTGGCTGAGACCTGTCTCAGATGCATTCCGGGTTCACAGTACCATGGTGGTTACCATTTTCGCTCGCTGGACCAGTAACTCCTGGAGAACAGGCACCAAAGAACCTTGGTCTTTGTACCCTGTGTGCATACCCCCAGTAGGTACATAATCCAGCTCAGGAAATTTCATAAATGCTGGTTAAATCAAGTACAATTTAGGAAAGGAGAGAGAGTGAACACAGATACTACTTTTTGGAGTTCGGTTATCACTTTTTTTTGGAAAAACATTTTGTTGTTCAGAGACACTTGGCAATGGAATAACTCTTAAAAAAGAGCAGCGTTAATGAGTTAAGTGTAGATAATCCAACCCATATGGATGAAATTTCCCCTTAAGTGCTTGACTATGCTTTCAGGAATTGAGCAGAGATGAGGGGGGAAGGGAGGAAGAGAGCATTTGGCAGAAGGAATTTTAGAGTTTGCTGAACCAGAATGTAGCAGGCAAAAAAATCCCAGTCGAAGGCCTGGCTGGATTCTGTCACTGCTAATGAGAAGCAGATATTGAAAATATGCTACAGCTCCTTGCAAATCTCGCCAGGAATTGTTGCCTGCTGACCTCTCTGCTCTTCTATGCCTGCTGACCCCAGATGCTAGCACAAGATAAAGGTGCCCAGTTTAAATGTAAGTTCAACCCTGTTATTTGTCCTCAATGGATTTGAAAAAAAGATGTTAGAATTCAGGCTGCAAAGGTCCATCTAGGAGGCCAATGGAATGTCGCATGTCTCCCAACCCATGTGCACCTATTTAGCAAGCTCTCTCTGCTGCCCAGGCATGCTGTTCTGGTTCTTTCCAAAAGCCTGTCTGCAGCTCCCAGGGCTGTTCCTAACTGCCTACCAGATTTTCAGGCAGAGGTAACGTTCCTAGAAAATGTCATCCAGGCCGGGCGCGGTGGCTCATGCCTGTAATCTCATCACTGTGGGAGGCCGAAGTGGGTGGATCACCTGAAGTCAGGAGTTCAAGATGAGCCTGGCCAACATCGTGAAACCCCGCCTCTACTAAAAATACAAAAATTAGCTGGGCATGGTCTTGGGCGCCTGTAATCCCACCTACTCGGGAGGCTGAGGCAGGAGAGTCACTTAAACCCAGAAGGCAGAGGTTGCAGTGAGCCAAGATCACGCCATTGCACTCCAGCCTGGGTGACAAGAGTGAAACTCCGTCTCAAAAAAGGAAGGAAGAAAGAAGGAAGGAAGAAGGGAGGAAGGAAGGAAGGGAGATAAATAAATGTAGGCCAGGAAAGGAAGCTATAGACAGCGTTGAGGAAGAGGAAACAATTTTACATTGATTGCTTTATTTATTTATTTATTTTGAGATGGAGTCTTGCTTTGTCACCCAGGCTGCAGTGCAGTGGCACAATCTCAGCTCACTGCAACCTCTGTCTGCTGTGTTCAAGCAACTCTCCTGCCTCAGCCTCCCGAGCAGTTAGGACTACAGGCCTGCGCCACTACGCCCAGCTAATTTTTGTATTTTTAGTAAAGACAAGGTGTCACCATGTTGGTCGGCCAGGATGGTCTTGATCTCTTGACCTCGTGATCTGCCCACCTCGGCCTCCCAAAGTGCTGGGATTACAGGCGTGAGCCACCATGCCCGGCAATTTTACACTGATTCTAAAGGAAAAGTAGGGCTCCAATGGGATCTCTTTTCAGCACACAGGAGGCTGCCCCTGTCAGGGGACTGCAGGGGTCACGCTCCTGAGACTGTGTCCAGGAAGGACAAGTGTTCACTGGAGAGCCTTCACAGAGCCAAAGCCATTAGAGGGTGTCCTCTGAGGAACAAGGCCCAGTCTATGCACCGACTTGTCCCAGGAAGGGGTTGCCGAGGCCTGGACCCCAAGATCTCATCCACAGGGCACCGTGGCCTTGGGAGGGTCTTTCCTGCTGTTTCCCCGAGAAATCTGCAAACTCTGTGACTCCTTGGGACTGAAAACCAAACAGAACGGACACTCCAACAAGACAGGTCACAGTCACACATGAGGAGCGTTCCCAGCCGGGCATTGCTGGTCCTAAGACCCTGTGGCGTCATTTTCCTTCTATCTTACCACCCTCCCCTACCCAGGCTCTCCTTTCCTATTACTATTTTTCTGTGTTCTGGTTTGTTCGTGTCATCATTAAAATCTCCTGACCCAGACTGGGCAACATGGTGAAAACCCCATCTCTGTTAAAAATACAGAAGAAGTAACTGAACATAGTGGCGCACGTCTGTAGTCCCTGCTACCCAGGAGGCTGAGGTGGAAGGATCACCCGAGCCCGGGACGTCTGAGGCTGCAGTGAGCCATGATCGCACCACCGCACTCCATCCTGAGCAACAGAGTCAGACCCTGTTTCAAAAAAAAAAAAAAAAAATCCCCTGACTAAGGAACTTTGGAAGGCAGTTCTATGACTGGATCCCATCAGGCCAGGACCATAAGAATGGCACACAGATGCTACAGAGCAGGTGTGGATTTTCTCCTCACAGAGGCAGGTGTACACTCAGGTGGAGGACAGTAAATGTACTGTGGTCGAGGAGAGCCAGGTTTCCCACAGCTGGAGAAATAAGTTACAAATGAAGCTAGGTTGAACTTGTGGTGCGAGATCGGCCTCACAGTTGTGGATATGAGTTCATGGAGTTTTAAATAGATACACACGGGCCAGGTTCAGTGACTCACACCTGTAATCTCAGCACTTTGGGAGGCCAAGGTGGGAGGATTGCTTGAGGCCAGGAGTTTAAAACCAGTCTGGGCAATATAGCAAGACCCCGTCTCTGTATTAATCTTAAAAAACAGACATACATAGATAGCAATGACAGATGTGCATACAGATATGTGAGCATGAGTCACTGTAGATATAGGCATTGCTAGGTCTGTTGACTGAGAAAATCTAGCAGTGACACGTTAGTAACACAAGCACGCCCTGCTCCCAGATATTGTTTCCAGAGCCCATTCTCCAAGAAGAGAAACCAGGGGCTCCTCAGAGAGGAGCTGGTTCTAGGGACGGGGCAGGGAAGATACAAGATGGGCCTGAACGTCTAATGGAGCCAAAATATAAGATGTGCTCAAAAATCAAATGGAGACTCTCAAAAGAATACAGGGCTCAGCCTGCAGGAGCTCATGACGTGCTGAATTATAACCCCCCAAATAAAAGTCTTTGTTGATATAAATAAATATCTGAATGAGCCACTTAATTGAGTGCATCGAGCCCTATAAGTGCCCGGCAAGGCACACAGACCCAGATGCGTCGGCTCATGGCAGCTACACAAAAAAAAATCCTCCTGAGTGAAAAAAAATCAAACGTTCTCTATGCGGGAGAAGAGGATGCATTTAAAGGACAAATATCTTTTATAAAACATTTATGGGACTATGAGTATTATTTTATTTACATAGGCATATTTAAGATGTAAGCTGTTTCCTGTTCAAACCAGCAACTTTAGGATTAAAAATGAAACAACTTTATGTACATTATCACACCTACAATGGGTTTAAATTAAAGTACTGAAACTGACCAGGCACAGTGGCTCATGCCTGTAATCCCAGCACTTTGGGAGGCAGATCGCTTGAGCTCAGGATTTCAAGACCAGCCTGGGCAACATGGTGAAACCCCATCTCTACAAAAAATACAGTAAGTTTTCTGGGTGTGGTGGCACGCACATCTGGTCCCATCTACTCAGGAGGCTGAGACAGGAAGATTGCTTGAGCCCGGAAGGTGGAGGTTACTGTGAGCCGAGATCATGTCACTGCACTCCGGCCTGGATAATAGAGTGAGACTCTGTCTTAAAAAAAAAAAAATAGCAAGAAGCGGGTCGCAGTGGCTTACGCCTGTAATCCCAGCACATTGGGAGGCCCAGGCGGGCAAATCATGAGGTCAGGAGTTCAAGACCAGCCTGACCAACATGGTGAAATCCCATCTCTACTAAAAATACAAAAATTAGCTGTGTGTGGTGGCAGGCGCTGGTAATCCCAGCTACTCGAGAGGCTGAGGCAGGAGAATCACTTGAACCCAGGAGGCGGAGGTTGCAGTAGCTGAGATCGCGCCACTGCTCTTCAGCCTGGGCGACACAGCAAGACTCCATCTCAAAAAAAAAAAGGGAAGAAGAAAAAAGTACTGAAACCAGTTGACTTAAACATGATATGAGCTTGATGCTCCAGTTTCACCTAAGAAGTGTCCAGCCTCCCGTAGAACTTCCAGTGGCCACTGGCTCAGGGCTAAACTTGCTTCAACACAAACCCAGGGCCCTCCCGGACGTCCTCCCAGCTCCCCACACACTGCCAGTGGTCCCCAAGATGCCGATGTTCAATCACCAGATGACTGAACAAAAAAGGCGAAACCACCTAAAACCTAAAAATAAAAAGGTATTGAGATGTGAAAGCCAGATGCTGGGAGACAAGGAAATTCTAAAATTTATGAAATTAACTACAAATCCCTTTAAAATAACTGTTCTGTGAAATTTTCCAGGCATTTTTAAACACTCATATATCTTCCCTCATGGTTTAGATTTTATTTTGGGGGATTTTTACCCAAAACTCTCTCTCCTCCTTGTGTTCCATGCTCTTCCCCACTCTCCAGCAACTGATGACTCCAGAAACCATTCATCCTCATTCTGCCCCGTCCCTCCCTTGCCCTCTGAATCTGAACCATTTCCTCCTTTGTTTTGTGACCTTCATATAACCCTTCCCACAAACTGACAGCCATTTAAAATAAACCAGAACCACAGCAAACCAACACCCCCAATCCACACGCCCTCTGTGAACCTCACTGACTTGAACATTGCTGCTGATCTCATGGGACTGCTCTGCCCAGCAGGGGAGGGCCACCAGGCCGCCCGGGGGGCAAGGGCTGCTCCCTGTCACAGCCTTCCACATGCTCCCAGCACCCAGCAGAATGCCATGCATAGGATGAGTGTTCAGCAAGCAGCTTTTGCCTCAAGATCAAAACACACACTAGGTTTCTGAGGGTGTGAGAAGCATGACACTTCATATGTTGCTTGTCACTATGTAAACTGGTACAACCTCTACAAAGGCAATTTGACAATATTGGCCAAAATTTGAAATATACGTATGTACCCTTAGATCCAGGGATTCTATTCTTCAGTAATTATCCTAGATATACTGGTGTAAATGTAAACCTCTGTACTCATGAACAGATTCATTGTGACACTGTTTGTCCCACATGTTCATCAGTGGTGGCCTGGCTAAATGATTATGTGCACATCTGCACAATGGAACAGTATGCAGCTATTAAAAAAGAAAGAGGGCTGGGTGCGGTAGCTCATGCCTGTAATCCCAGCACTTTAGGAGGCCGAGGCAGGAGGATCATCTGAGGTCAGGGGTTCAAGACCAGCCTGGCCAACATGGTGAAACCATGTCTCTACAAAAATACGAACATTATCCAGGCATGACGGTGGGTGCCTGTAGTCCCAGCTACTCAGGAGGCTGAGGTAGGAGAATCGCTGGAACTCGGGAGGCGAAGACTGCAGTGACCCGAGATTGCACCACTGCACTCCAGCCTGGGTGACAGAGCGAGACTCCATCTAAAAAAATAAACAAAATAAAATATTAAAAATATGTAAGGCCAGCTGGGCACGGTGGCTCTGCCTGTAATCCCAGCACTTAGGGAGGCCGAGGCGGGCAGATCACCTGAGGTCAGGCGTTCAAGTCCAAGTCCAGCCGGGCCAACATGGTGAAACCCTGTCTCTACTAAAAAACACAAAAATTAGCCAGGTGTGATGGTGTGTACCTGTAATCCCAGCTACTCAGGAGGCTGAGGCAGGAGAATCGCTGGAACCCGGGAGACAGAAGCTGCCGTGAGCCAAGATCGTTCCACTGCACTCCACCTGGATGACAGAACAAGATTCCATCTCAAAAAAAAAGAAAAAAAGGCCAGGTGCAGTGGCTCACGCTTATAATCCCAGCACTTTGGGAGACTGAGGCAGGTGGATTACTAGGTCAGGAGTTCAAGACCAGCCTGGACAAGATGGTGAAACCTCATCTCTACTAAAAATACAAAAATTAGCCAGGTGTGGTGGCACATGCCCCTAATCCCAGCTACTCAGGAGGCTGAGGCAGAAAATGGCTTAAACCTGGGAGGCGGAGGTTGCAGTGAGCCGAGATCTCGCCACTGCACTCCAGCCTGGGCGACAGAGGGAGACACCACCTAAAAAAAAAAAAAAAAAAAGGAAGGCTGGGCGTGGTGGCTCACGCCTGTAATCTCACCACTTTGGGAGGCCAAGGCAGGTGGATCATTTGTGGTCAGGAGTTGGCAACCAGCCTGGCCAACATGGTAAAACCCCATCTCTACTAAAAATATAAAAATTAGCCAGGCATGATGGTGCGTGGCTGTAATCCCAGCTACTGTGGAGGCTGAGGCAGGAGAATCACTTGAGCCTGGGAGGTGGAGGTTGCAGTGAGCCCAGATCGTGCCAGTGTACTCCAGCCTTGGCGAGAGAGTGAGACTCTGTCAAAAAAATTATATATATATATATATATATATATATATATATATATATATATATTTGCTTCTAATAACATTTGGGGGAAACTAAAAGCATTATTAAACTTTAAACCACATGAAAGAGAAATATGAAATGTCTCCACGCAGAGTGAAAATGATGGATAACAGTTGGCACACAATATCAGTAAAGACACAGTGAATTGTGAGAAAGGGAGCCCCAAGCGACAGTGCCCTGAGGAGTCACAAAAGGTTGGGTGGAGAGTGCCGGGCCTGGGCAGGAGGTTCCTGGAAGTGATTTGGGCAAAGGATCCTGGAAGGTCAGCCAGATGGGGAGCGCGCTTAGTGGAGACCACGAGTTCAGCTCTCGGTGGAGCAGCACGGCCGGCCAGGCGCATGGTCACTGACCAGAGGAGCCCAGGCCCACAGCCAACAGGAACACAGGAAGTGACTGGTGCATGTACTGGAAGTCGTATTTACTCTGTGTCTGGCCTCCTGAGAGTCTACCTCAGACCCCCTGCCCATGGCCATTGCAGCCGGGAAGCTTCCCCTTCACCCTCAGAAGGTTCACTGAAAAATCAACTCACAAAAAGGCAGGTTAATAAGAGAAAAGGCATGCAAATGTATCAACCACCGTGCACACCAGAGAATCACAGTGACAGCCTGACATCCTAGTGGGTACAGATGCTTATGCACCCTACTTCTAGGCTGGGCGCAGTGGCTCACGCTTATGATACCAGCACTTTGGGAGGCCGAGGCAGGCGGACTACCTGAGGTCAGGAGTTTGAGACCAGCCTGGCCAATATGGCGAAACCCTGTCTCTACTAAAAATACAAAAATTATCTGGGCCTGGTGGCAGGCACCTGTAATCCTAGCTACTCAGGAGGGTGAGGCAGGAGAATCGCTTGAACTCAGGAGGCGGAGGTTGCAGTGACCCAACATCGCGCTGCTGCACTCCAGCCTGGGCGACAGAGCAAGACTCCGTCTCCAAAAAAAAAGAGAAAAGTATACACCCTGCTTCTTAGGGAAAAGGGAGATGGGGAAGTGTGGATGATTTTGGGGGGATGGTAAATGATTTTTAAGGGAATTCAGTGGCATTGAAGAACATACAATGGTCTGTGACAAAGTCAGGCCCAGGAAGTGGACAGTGCATTGTGACAAAATGTCCAGGCTTGTTGACAGTCTTCAGTCTTCCTTCCTGTGATATGAATTGGGTTTTTTGATACATGTACGTAAATAATAGAGATGGGACCTGCCATGTTGCCTAGGTTGGTCTGGAAACCCTGGCCTCAAGCAGTCTTCCTGCCTTGACCTCCCAAACAGGATTATAGATGTGAGCCATCACGCCTTACTATGAGTTCAGTTAATGAAAACAAAGGGACGGGGCCAGAGGTACTTGGGGAGCCAATTTTTCTCCTTGGCAGGTCTGTCCAGTCTTCATGGAGGTAGGGAAAAAGTGTCTTCTACCATCTGCTGATCCCCAACGGCCTTTAATACAAAATACCATACCAGAGAGCCATATTTTGGGTGAAGTTCCCTGTGGCCCTTCACCACTCACAGACGGCTGGAGCAAGTTTCCAAAGCCTTTTCAGCCATTCCTGGACATGCAGCCCCCATCTAGCAACTACAAATACAGAGTACCCAGCTACGTCTGAATTTCAGATAAATAAGAAATTTAGTGTAAGTACATCTGGTGCAATAATTAGGAAATACTTATACTAAAACATTCTTCATTGTGCATCTGGGATTCACATTTAACTGGGCATCCTGTGTTTCCATCCAGCAACTTTACTGCCAGGCTCACTGTCAGGGTCCCTCCCCCTTTTCCTTTTTCCCAACAGGAAATTATATTTTGACAATATCTTGGATTATTTTCAAAACATTATCTCACTATTTACAGTAATGTGTTTATTCTTTTTAAAAAGAATATCCCCTTGCATGAGAGCACTGTTTCCTCAAATAGTCTGGTTGGAAGAAGAGCCTGGGGTCCTGGACCCCAACTCAGACCAACCAGATCAGAACCTCCAGGTAACAGGCTCGGGAACCTGTGTTTACAGCAAGTGCCTCAGTGATGCCATCACACAGGTAAGTCTGGGAAATGCTGGAAGAGAGGCCACCTCTCTGCTCCAGAGAACACAGTAGATCAGTCCCACGGGGAGGTTTGGTCTCCGCTGGGTGGGAGGAGTCTCTTGGCCCATGGTAAGTGTTCCATGAACCTCTGTGGGCTGAATGCCAGGCAAGAGCACACATATAGCCCAGGCTGTGGGGACACGTTGGGGCCGGTTGCCCTCCAAGGGGATGCCAGGACCCCACAAATGACCTCTAGGGGTCTCACTGCCGTCTCCTGAGACCACCCAGGACCCTGCCTCCCACTTACGCTTCTCCAGTCTCGGTGCTGTGGGACTCCTTGCCACTTTTCTTTGAATTCTTGGGTTTCTGTGCTTAGCCTTTTAAAATCATTAGAGGTAAAATGTTCTTTTAAACTCCTCTAAAAGTTTTCTGCTCTATTTTTCAATACTACTTCATTATTCTCCATCTTAAACATCTCTCCCCACCTCCAATCAAAGACATGTTCGTAATCCTGCCTTTTTAAATGTGAACTTTTACTGAAATATAATGTAAATTTAGCAAAGTGCTTGAATAAGTGTACAAATAAAAAGAATTTCCAAAAGGTACAGACGTGTTTATCAGCAGCACATTACTGAGCACAACCTGGAAACCCTCAGTATCCCCTTTCTAGTCTCAAGCGCCCCTTCTGAGAGACCCTCCTCTGGAGTCCTAACTTCATACATTAGTAGTTTTACCACTTTTTGAACTTCACATAAATTGAACCACTCAGCATGCATTCTTTAGTGTCTGTCTCCTCCCACATAACCAAGTGTTCATGGGATTCCTCTGCATCCAGAAGACTGCAATGAGTCCACACTAGCTGCTTACCATCCCCCACTGCAGGGATACAAGTTCTGCTCTTGATGGACATTTAGTTTGCTTCTAGTTTTTTATTCTTACAAATCGTATTTTTGTATGTCTTTCAGTGAAGGTATCTATGTATTTAGGAGAATTGCTGGGTCACAGTGTGTGTGAATGTTTAACTTTCACAGATAATGTCAAAAAGTTGGACAAAGTGAAATTTATATTTCCAGCAGCAAAGGCCCCAAATCCCACTAGCTCTGCGTCCTTGCCAACACCGGGTGCTGTCATTTTTATAGTAGCCATCCAGGTGGGTGCACAGTCCTACTTTTCTATTAAATACAATTTTTTTGCACAGTAATCACTTGAAAAAGAAACATCCAGACTGAAACAGGAAAGGTCTGAAAAAAGGTGAGATTCCGGTGGCTGAGAAAGTGAGCATGAGGAAAGAGCGTGCCTCTGGGGTCAGCTCAGGTCCAGGGGACAACAGGCGATGGTGATAATAATAAGTGGTTGTTAACTGTTCCTACGTGGGAAGTGCTGCTCAACACACATTTTTAACATTTTTGACAACCTTAAGGGATAACTACTATTACTTTCACTTTACACATGAGACACAGGGATGTTACATAACTTTCCCTGGGTTCCCAGCTTAATTATGTTTTTCCTCTCATTAAGCACACACCATTCTTTTCTTCTCTTTTCTTTTTTCTTTTCTTTCTTTATTTTTTTAGACGGAGTTTCGCTCTGTCTCCCAGGCTGGAGTGCAGTGGCGTGATCTCGGCTCACTGCAAGCTCCACCTCCCGGGTTCACGCCATTCGCCTGCCTCAGCCTCCCGAGTAGCTGGGACTACAGGCGCCCGCCACCATGCCCGGCTAAATTTTTTTTTTGGGGGGGGGTTTTGGGGGTTTTTTTCGTATTTTTAGTAGAGACCGGTTTTCACCTTGTTAGCCAGGATGGTCTCAATCTCCTGACCTCGTGAATCCACCCGCCTCAGCCTCCCAAAGTGCTGGGATTACAGGCATGAGCCACCATGCCCAGCCCTATTTTATTTTATTTTATTTTATTTTATTTTATTTTATTTTCCTCTCTAGGTTACCCAGCTTTAAACGAAACTGCCCACGGTCTTTCACGAAGCATACAACACTTTTGACTGATTTCATCTGCTCACAAGAGGGGCAGGGTGGTCCACACTGGTGATTTGCCTCTTGTCCCAGGTTCAAACAGTGTCAGCCGCTGATTTCTCCAGCTGGCTGGGAACTTATTCACAGTGATTCTCAAACTTGAACTGTGAGCTTTGTAAACCGTGTTAAGTACACATTCACATTCCAAGGCTCCAGCCTTTCCTCCCTTAGATTCTGCTTGAGTAGGTCAGGAATGGAGTTAGGACCCATTTGTAACAAGGTCCCCTGGGAATTGCTGTATAAGCAAGGATGGTCTGATTGAGGCAGGTGGGGTTTGGAAATGTCTACTCCAAGGAGCCTTGAAGCCAAGTAACCAGAGATTGCTGCAGGCAGCTGGAAAAGGCAGCGCTGAGGGGAGGCTTAGGGTCGTGCCTCCTCATCCATCCTGGAGCAGGTGGGTGTAAATGCATTTAAGTTTTACTTTTTAAATACATACATATGCACAGAAATGTATGTGTGTACATGTTCAACTTTCATAGACAATGCCATATATGTACACACATACATATGTACATACATATAGTCTATCCACATTAGTCATGGATTCCACATTTGCAAAGTCACCTACTCTCTAAAACGCATTTGTAACCTCAAAACTGAGTACTCGTGGTGCTTCTGTGGTCATTTGCAGACATGTGCAAAGCTGTGAAAAACGTGAGTTGCCTGACACGCAGTTCCCTGCCGAGGTCAAACAAGGCAAGGCTCTGCCTCTTGTTCTTTTCTTGGTCCATTTAGTGCCACATCTTTTGCATTTTGTGCTTTCGGGTGGTGATTGTGCTGTTTAACGTGGTCCCCAGGCATAGTGCTGAAGCGTTGTCTAATTGTTCCTAAGTGCAGGAAGGCTGTGATGTGCCTTCCGGAGGAAACACACTTGTTAGAGATCCCTCATTCAAGCATGAGCTACAGTGTTATCCAGTGTTCAAGGTGCATTTATAGGACACAGCTACTGCCAGCTTCCCAGCCAGACTGAGAGCTCAGGGTGTGGGCAGTGCCTCCTTCCTGCATTTGTACCTCCAGTGCTGTTCAGCTTCAGTGGAACCTGGGGAGCACCGCCCTCGGCGGGCTGAGCTTCCAAAGGCTCTACAGCCACATGGGGCCTTCCCTGTACCCACAGAGACTAGCAGGGAGCTCTTCTTCAGCCACTCGTGCAGCCTGGACTCCCCACCGCCTGCGAACCCTCTCCCGTGTAAAAGCTAGTAGGAACCAGAAGGGAAGGAAAAACAGTCACGGAGCTTAAATTCACGTGTGCCTTTTTCAGTGCAAATATTTCAAGGAACTTATGTTCATACGAAGGTTTTCTGCGTTATAGATGGGCAATGAATCCAAATGTTCTTTCTGGGCTAAGCTGGTTAGAGAAACATCAGCCACATCGAGAGAGCACCTCTGTCCTTGGTGACCAGCTGGGCTTTGTGATCCCCGGTAGGGCCAAGCCAGCATGCAGGAGGGATGCAGGGAGCACCCCAGGCCCAGTGGATAGCCGGCTACAGCTAAGTGAAGGGTCCCTGCAGGGAGCAGAAGGCAGGCTGTGAACTCTTGGCAATTCTCCCAGTGTCCCTCTGATACACAGTTAACCTGCTAACAACAAAGTAGATCTTGGGTGTGAATATCGGGGATCCTCCATGTTTTTTTCCCTTGTGATCCTTTAAAAAATTATGTAATCTGAGCTGAGACAGAAAGATATTTCCTGCTTTTAGCTGAAATAGGTCAAAAGACTCTTGCTGTAAGAATTGTTTGGTGCTGTCCATTCTGAGTGATGGAACAGTGGGGAGGTGTTGCTAAGCAACACTGCACATCCTTCCGAAGCCATCATCTCCTAGCAACAGGCAGCAGGGTGCGACCCCCCTGCTGTGCAAGCCACGGCGGGTGCGCTGCCTGAGGCCCGTTTCACTCCCCTCTGATCACGGGCATTCACTCTTGCGACAGCTGGACTTCTTGAGCGCCTACAAATCCCCTTACCAGGAACCAGGGATACAGAAATTCCAAGTTGAGGTCTCTGCCTTCAGCGGGAGTCCAGCGGGGAAACAAACAAAAAACGGTATCATCTCAACAGTTGACCTCAGAATTCTTCATCAGGAAGGCACTGGCTTTATTTAGGAAAGATCTTGATAAACTTCTGCAGCACGGCAATTTGGTTCACGAGGGCATGGATGTTGTCAGAGACAGGGATTGGTGGTTGGAGTTCCTGAAAGAGAGGGGAAGAGAAGGCAGGACATGCACAGGTGGCCCAGCTGCGAGAAAGCCTGGCTGGAGGGCCGCTTTGAACAGTGATACGGATTTTTAAGTGCTTTGCTTTTAAAAGTACCTCCAGTGACCCATAAAGCTTCAGTAAACATTCTGTGGCTCCCAGCAGAATTCTGTTCACTGTTACCACGGAAGCAATGATCAAAGAGAAGGGGCTCTGTTGGGTGCATGCCGTGGCAGAGGTCAAGGAAAAGCCATGGATAGAGACAAAGAACAGCTTGACCCAGGCTGAAAATTGGCACAAAGGCGACCTTGAGAACACAAGCCTCATACCCCCAAAATTCAGAGAAACGTCGGGCAGGACACTGACTCCAGTCTGAGAAGCTGGGTGGTGGGATCTGAATTGGTCCTATCCAGGTCTGAAGGGTGGGGAGCCCCCACAGACTCCTGGCTGTCTGGTGACAAAAATGGGGGGAGGAGCTTCCAGTTCTGCCTGGGAGGCAGGGAAAGGTGCTCAGAAGAAGCGATGCCAAGCAAACTCCCACAGGATGAGACAGGAGGAGGTGCTGATGAGAGGGCTCCAGCCAAGCAAAGGCAGCAAAGGCCCATCTGCCCATCAGGTGTCAAACCTCTGAACATGGAGAAGTTGTCATTTAGGGAGGTGTGGGGCAAAGGTGGAAAACCTCAGACATGACACCCCAGCTTCGGAAAAAGACTACATTTTGTTCTCAAATTCAAATCTCACACCAGGATGGCCCTGTCTACCTCCAAAAGTGGTGCCGTATCCAGAAATAGATGATGGCTGGATGGATAGACAGACACCAAAGAGAAACCCATTACCCTCTCTCAAGAAGATTGCCTAAGAGCGTGTTCCAGAGCAGCCTCCGATGCTGGGCGTGGCAGAGCTCACAAAGGACTCAACTTTTCAAAATTCACACCGTGCTATCTGGCCTGCTGCGTCAGTTTGCAAAGCACTTGTGTTGTTAGTATCTATCTGGCTTGCCTCCTATTTCAGGGTGACAAAAACCTACTTCTTGTCCCTGGCAGTGCACAACGCCTCCTTCAGTAAGTTTCCTGTCCTGTGGTGGTTGCCCTGTGGTGGTCTGCCAGCTTCCCTGTGTCTGCTCTGCCTCAGTCATCTCAGGGTGTAGGCAAAGCCGACCCTTCTACCTGGCAGTGCTGAACTAGGACAAAGTTTGCTTAACAACACTGAGCAGCCCGCCCCACGGATGGGTGCGTTCAATGTGTCTGCACTTGCCAGGTACATCCGGCTTCTGCTTCAGGACAATTACAGGGCACTCTGCAAAATTACTTACTGAGTTGGAGTGCCTGAGAGCACTTCCATTGTGACAGTGGAGGAGGGCGCTGGGAAAGCGCCTTTAAAGGGCGATGGAGGTGCTAACGGAGAGCCTGGCTCCCAGGCTCTCCCACACCCTCCAGGGCATGTGGGTGGATGTGGAAGTCAGCAAAAAGCAAGAACTTCTCCCAGCGCATGGGTATGGCGCTGGAAGAGGGAAGGGCATGGGGGCCGTCTGGCTCTGGTCCCACCAGCTGGTTGGGAAAGGCTTCTCATGAGCACTTCACACACAAAGCAAGACTGATGGATGCTACGAGGAGCCACCTTGCATGCCGGTGTCTGTTGAAGGAATGGACAGCGCAGGTGCATAGATCCAGTCTTCCTCACTGGCTATGGTGTTCTTGCTGATCCACATGCTCCCTCTGTTCTTACAGGAACCAAACAGTCCATTTCGAGGTGGAACCTCACAACAGCTCTCTGGGCCCTCCCAGACACACCCCGGGGTGGGGACGGGAGTGTGCTCTGGGACCGGGACTGCCTGGGGTTGTTCTGTTCCACAGTTGTCAAACAGACCCACCCTCAGCAGAGAGGCAGGGCGAGGAAGGCAAAGGAAGGAAGGAGGCCTGGGCTACCACTGAGGTTGCCACAGTTTCTTTTTTTCTTTTTCTTTTTTCTTTTTTTTTGAGACAGAGTTTTGCTCTTATTGCCCAGGTTGGAGTGCAATGGTGCGATCGATCTCAGCTCACTGCAACCTCCGCCTCCTGGGTTCAAGCGATTCTCCTGCCTCAGCCTCCCAAGTAGCTGGGATTACAGGCGCCTGCCACCACACCCAGCTAATTTTTGTACTTTTAGTAGAGACGGGGTTTCACTCTGTTGGCCAGGCTGGTCTCCAACTCCTGACCTCAGACAATCCACTTGCCTCAGCCTCCCAAAGTGCTGGGATTACAGGCATGAGCCACCACGCCCGGCCAGTTGCCACAGTTTCCATCTCTGCTAAGGGTTTGGCCTCTGCCTTTGTGGATTTGCTTCAGAAAGTGGTGCTGTTAGTATACCAGGACGGAAGGTGTCTGTGGGAAATTAATTCGCACTCACAGGACTTGTAAGCCAGAAGGCTGGTTTCCTTGTTGACGGTGGGAGGCATAAAGATGACCTCGCCTGTGAGCCCGGTCCGAGAACTTTGCACTTTGCCAAGCTGTCCTTCGAGTATAACGGTGACAGACAAACATTCTCCAAGATCAGAGGGAGACAGCACCCAGGGCCCTTTCAAAATGTAGCTGGACATAGTGAGATCCTGTCTCTACAAAAAGTAAAAATACAAACTTAGCTGGGCATGGTGGCACATGCCTGTGGTCCCAGTTTCCCACGAGGCTGAGGTGGGAGGATCCTGTAAATCCAGGAGTTCAAAGCTACGGTGAGCTATGATTGCACCATTGCACTCCAGCCTCGGTGACAGAGACAGACCCCGTCTCTAAAAGAAAAAAAGTAGCTGAAAATGAAGTCTGGCCAACTAAGAGATGAAGCAAAATAAGAAATGAAGTGAGGGAAAGGCCATGGGGAAAAGACTGGTAAGAGAGATGACTCCATGTAAGCAAATAGTTAAATCTAGACTATGGAAGAAATTGTGGTTTCAGAATAAAATGTAAATCTTGACAGTAGAAAGCTAGCAAACTCAGGGGGCTGAGGAGAGGAGGGAAGAGGAAATGTAAGAATGCCAATTTCCTTATTCATAACAAGGAGTTAGTAGCTACTGCCTATAATTAAAACATATAAAATAATTGCTACTTATTAATATTTTTCATAAACCCTTTCCTTAATTTTAGCAAGTTATTTTATAAACTAGTATTTTTTTTCTTTTTTCTTATTTTTGTTGTTTTGACACGGGGTCTCATTCTGTCACCAAGGCTGGAGTGCAGCAGTGCAGTCACAGCTTACTGCAGCCTCACAACCTTCTGAGCTCAAGCAATCCTGCCTCAGCCTCCCAAGTAGCTGAGACTACAGGTACATGCCATCATGCTCAGTTAATTTTTTTTTTTCTTTTTTTTGTAGAGACAAGGTCTTGCCATGTTGCCCAGGCCAGTCTTGAACTACTGAGCTCAAGCGATCCTCATGCCTCACCCTCCCAAGTACCTGGGACCACTAGTATATTTTGTGATGAGGAAATAATTTCTTTGAAATTCAGCAATTTCTACCATTTTACTTCATTTGGCAGGGGGGATTGTTAAATTCAAGTACAATTATCCTCAACATTTTTTGTTTAAAGTAGGACATAGACACTAATCATAAAATAAGAAGCTGTCATCAAGAAACAGTTGTCATCAAGAAACAACATTAAAGGAGTTCAGGGGGAGGCCAATAGGATGTGAAAGGTATTTGCAACATAATACTAACAAAGCAATGAGAAAAAAGGTAAACCTACCCAGTAGAAACAAATTGGGTGAAAGATTTGAACAGGCACTTCACAAAACAGATAGTATCTTAATTGGCCAATAAATACACGGAAAGGTGCTCAACCTCATTAGTCTTCAGAAAAATGCAAATGAAAACCACAAGAAACTATGGTAGCGCACTCAGAATAGCTAAAATGAAGAGGGGGAAAACCTGACAATATCAAGTGTAGACAATGGAGATCCCTGGAGCTCTCATGCATTGTTGATAACAGGGTAAATGGGTATAGCTAGCTGGGAACACTGTTTGTTCCCCTCCCCACCTCTCCTCCCTCTCTCTTTCTCCTTCTTCCACCCACCACCATGCCCAGCTAATTTTTGTATTTTTAGAAGAGACAGAGTTTCACCATGTTGGCCAGGCTGGTATTGAACTCCTGACCTCAGGTGATCCACCTGCTTCAGCCTCCCAAAGTGCTGGGACTACAGGCATGAGCCATCACACGCAGCCCCCATCCACAACTTTCTTTAGCTCTCTTTCCCCTACTAATTTCTGATGCTGCCCAAATCAAAAAGGTCAGGTAAAGCAAGGCAAAACAGAACAGAGCCTTAGATTTTGAGAGGGACCTGTCTGCTTACAGCTCTTGGGGTTCCATGAGGAAAACAGAGGTTTCTCCCAAAATGGGGTCTGTGGCACCTTCTGTTTTTCCCAAAGCACCCCAGGTTGTCGGAAATTACCTTAGGTCCTCTCATGTAGGCAGTAAGAGTGGCAACAAGACACACTATGGAAATAATTCAGTCTACTGGGAAGAAAAAGAAACACTTAGTACTGTGCCCATTGTAAAGATGGATAAACTGAGACACCATGCAGTTTAAAAATTCATGTTCACATAGAGTTAGGCTCCACAGCTCACTCTTCACCATCCTGTCATTCTGCTGACTCTATGCCAGGTCACCGAGGCACCTGTATGGTAGCTAATGGCCCCCTTAGAGCTTAGAACCTGGGTTTCATTCTGCTCTACAGCTATGTAATTTAACAATTTTCCTCTGAATTTGTTGGATTCTAACTCTATATATCTCAAATTTTATTATTTCTGAATCTCAAGAGGGGCTGTGATGTCTTTAGTAATATCAAACAACCTATAAACAAAGGACTAAATGAGGTTTAATAGTATTCAAATTTCTATATGCTTTAAAACATTGAGGCAATGTATTGAGAAACACACCTAAGAAACTGCAACCAATCTACCCTGGACAAAAATTTAGACACTATGTCTTCAAAATAAGCTAGCTATTGATACTTATGCATATTTGTATATATATCAACAGTATTTTACATATCATAACCTTAAAATAATTTAAAAGTGTCAAAATTACAGCCCATATACATTTTTGTGGTCTTGAAAGAAATGATACAATATACCTGTTTCTTTAAAGTAGTCAATAAAATGCATAAACTTCTAGAGTAATCACTTAAAAAAAGAGCTCATACCGAAGGTAGTAATACGTAACACTAGGAATAAAAGAGGGCCCAACGCTGCAGGTTCTTAAAGACAAAAGTTACTAAAGTCTTGTTTTTGGTTATTAACTTTGGCCCTAAAACAATTATATACATAATCCTCCCCTTCCTGTTCTTGTTGCAAAGATGTGGTGATGAACCAGGTTTGCTCATGCAGATGACAATACTCTTGAAAATGGTGGCAGAGAAATAAAATGAAGGGGATATGGTTCACTTAATGATCTCATAAAGTGGAACTTATTACCCACTCTGCCTCTTGTGTATCTCCAGACCAATATGTGAGAGAGATGAAATGGCTGTTTGCTACCAATATTTTAGTTGATGCTTCATTTTTTGATTCCTTGAATAACAACTTACAATGCATTAACAGAATCAGGAAAGCATAGCTATTCAAGGAACTAAATAATTCTGCAACTAATTTTTTTCCTCTTCTCTAAAACATGGTAATGGACCGATTATTTTTAAAATGCAACACACTGACAAGTAGTTTATTTTTAACTCAGTTTTGGTTTGTTGTTTGTTAAGGCCATTGCTTGGGGAAAAGAAAACAAAAGAGGAGGAGGAGGAGGAGGAGGAGGAGGAGAAGGCGAAAGTATAGAAACAAGAAATAGAAGCACCAGCATAAGCAAATGAAGAGGAACTAGATGATGGTGATGAGAAAAAGAAAAAACAGACTGGAAGAAAGGAGAAAAAACAGGTGAGGAAATCAGATGGCCTATAAGATTCCATTTTTCCCCTTCCCAATTCATGAAATGTGAAAAAGTCCAAGACCACCAACAAAAAACAAGCAAAAAGATACACCCCCTAAAGAGTCACCCCTTAAATTTTGTTAAGAATGAGATAATGCTCCACTCATGCCTGGTTTGGGTGCCAGCAGGAGGAGGGCACCCTCCAGATTCTCTAGGAGAAGGGGGAGGACTCCTCCTTGTCCTGGCTGCACCTCCACCAAGGCCCATGGTACAACACCCACAGCTTCCTACCTACCCCAGGCCAGCCGGACCCTGAAGTTCCCACTCCCCTTTCCCGGCCCCCAGACTTGCTGTTGCTGCCACCACTGGCAGCGATGCCAATACAACCACCGCTGCTGTCGCCCTCAATGCACTGGCCCTCCCTACAAAGCTCCTACTACATGGCTGCTGCCACAGCCCTGTGGCCACAGCCGGCCACCTCCTACTGCTCCGGCACGCTGCAGTCTCTGTCACCACCACCAACCCATAGCGAGGCAAGCCACGGGGCCATAGGCTCCAGCCTCCAGCCTCCAACATCCGGCAGGTGGATCCTCCTTCTCCTGGCAGAAAGCAGCAGGGCAGGCAAAGCCAGAAAAACCTGGAACAGGATGCAGAAAGTGGTAGCATTAGAGCATCACCCTATCATGCTGTCCACTGGGTGGCAGGAGCCGGTTTCAGTGAAGGCACTCACATTGACCCTCCAAAGTCTGACGTCTCCTTTTGGCCCAAGCTGGCCAGGTACTGGGGCCTGGGGTGGGGACTAGAGACACTATAATGCCCAGCTCCCCACTCTACAGGAACCACTGGGCCCACTGGGGTTGCACTGCTTGGGGAGCAGGAGCAGAAGAAACTCAGACCCAGCCACCCCCAAACTGAAGTGCGGTTGCCATTCCTGATGCCTCAACCCACAGGGCCCCGTCCCCTTATAATCCCCCTGACTCCAGGCCCAGAGCCCCCAGGTGGTCTCTGCAAAACAGAGGAAGAGGGTGCAAGCCCTGGGCCCACAGCAGGTGTGGGGACCCTGTCATGCTCAGGATTCCTGTGGAAACACTGTGCACCCCACTGGTTTCCCGCAGCAGCAGCAGCAGGAGGAGGTCAGCCTCTAGAGTTTGGAGACTGGGGAGAGGACAACAGGTACTGCCTTGGAGGCCACTGCTGTCACTGCTGCCTCTGCCACCCACCGCTGGCAGGGCAGTCCCCGATAGCGCCCTTAATCCTCATAGCCTCCGATACCGCCCCCAGCCCAACCTCTGCCTTGGGCAGTTATGCCCCAGTTAACACACCCAACCCACTCCCCCATGAGCTGCTGTGGGTACTGCAACCTAGATAGTACTCCCAACTGGCCCCCCCCCAGGGCAGTCCAGTCCCCAATAGCACCCCCAACCAATCCCCACCCCCACCCCGCCACAGGCAGTATAGCCTCCAATAGTGCCCCTAACCTGTCCCCCACCATGGAGCATAGGCCTAGAGGTTTTTGTCTCATCCAATCACAACACGTAGTCCAGGACGCTCATTTGCACATTTTCAGAATGTGAAGGATGCTAAGGGGGCGTCACCCCATTCCAGGCTCTTCTGCGGCTGTAGACCAGCTACTCTGTGCCTGGCTTAGAGGAGGAAGAGAAGGAACCATCTGCCACACCCTGGAGGCTGGAGCCTGTGGCATCGCAGCTCGCCTCACTGCAGTTGCTGTCTGCGACAGAGACTGGAGTGTGACCAGAGTGGTAGAAAGGGGGTGGGGTAGGTGCAGGGGGTGGGGTAGGTGCACTATCGGAGGCTGCACTGCCTGTGGTAGGGGGCAACTTGGGGTCGCCTGATGCCTGCAGTGTGGAGCAGGTTGGGGGTGTTATCCAGGGCATGGGGGATGGGGCGGCTCGTTGGGGGTGCTATCTGTGGATGTACTGCCCATGGCAGGGAGCAGGTTAGGTACGCTATCCTGGGTCTCACCTCCCATGGCCCTGAGGGAGGGGTCCAGGCCTAGGCCACCGGCCAGGGAGCCAGAGAGCCAGAGGCGGTGAGGGATGTCAGAACCTTGGAGGTTATCTTGAGGCCTTCTCTGGTTTAGATGTATTTTCTCATTCATGAATGTAGGAACATTGCCTAACAGGCATTCATAGTGGCCGTTCGGAATTCTAGTTGTAGCAGGGGTTAAGAGAGTTCTAGTAGTTCCATGTGTCTTCTTTCAAAAAATGTTTATTCAGATCTTCTGTTCATGTTTAAACCGGATTATTTTTGGTTTTCTGGAGGTTTTCTGGTATTGAGTTGTTTGAGCTTATTATATATTCGGGTTTTGAATCCCTTCAGGGGTGGAGAGTTTGCAAATATTGTTTCCCCTTCTGTGTGTCATCTCCTTTCTTTGTTGTTTCTTTTGCTGTGCTAAAAGATTTTTAGGATGACAGAATTCCATTTGTTTATTTTTGCTTTGGTCTCCTGTGCTTTTGAAAACCAAAAACTTTTGCCTAGACCAGCATCCTGGAGTGTTTCCACAATGTTTTTTTCTAATAGTTTCATGGTTTCTGGTCTTCAGCATAACTGTTTAATCCATTTGATTTTATTTTCATGTATGATGAGAGATAGGGGTCTAGTCTCATTCTTGTGCATGACGTTTCCCCATTGTATGTATTTTGTTGGTGTCTTTGTCAAAGATGAGTTAGCTGTAAGTCTGTGCATGTATATCTGGGTCCTCTATTCCCTTCCACTGATCTCTTTGTCTGTTTTCAGGACATGGCCATGCAGATTTGGTTACTACAGCTTCCCAGTACATTTTGAAGTCAAGTAGTGTGATAACTCCAGCTTTATCCTTCCCATTCATGAATGCAAGATCATTGGCTAAGAAGTGTTTATAATGGCCCTTTCTGATTTCTAGTCCTAGCAATGGACTGGGAGGGTTCCAGTGGTTCCATGTGCCTGCTCTCATTTTGTATCTCCCAGTATCAAATACTTATTTGGTTTCATTTGCGTTGACATTTATTTTCTATATTGTTTGTAACGTTGATAAGCAAAACTGGCCTATAGTCATCAAATTATCTTTAAATTGGATCATTGCCTTCATTTTGCTTTCTGTATGTAAATTGTTGCTTTCTTCTCTTTCCTTAGATTGCATTAGAACGTGACACATCCATTCCGTCTTCATTTCTCATATGTGCACACTGAATGCACAGCCTAGCATCCCACTTTCTCTGGTAGCCCCTCAGCAGCGCTGTACAGTGTTGCCTGCGAGATTTTCATTGCTGTTTCTTTTTTTTTTTTTTTTTTTTTTTTGAGACGGAGTCTCGCTCTGTCACCCAGGCTGGAGTGCAGTGGCCGGATCTCAGCTCACTGCAAGCTCCGCCTCCCGGGTTCACGCCATTCTCCTGCCTCAGCCTCCCGAGTAGCTGGGACTACAGGCGCCTGCCACCTCGCCCGGCTAAGTTTTTGTATTTTTAGTAGAGACGGGGTTTCACTGTGTTACCCAGGATGGTCTGGATCTCCTGACCTCGTGATCCGCCCGTCTCGGCCTCCCAAAGTGCTGGGATTACAGGCTTGAGCCACCGCGCCCGGCCTGCTGTTTCTTTACATAGGTGTCATGCCTTCTGTGATGTATTGACTTGAGAATACTTTGTAGTTTTCAATTTTCGAAGCATATATGCTTTGAGGTGATGATTTTACTGCATTTTTCTAGGATAAACAATTATCCACAATCCACTGTCAGGCATTCACCCCTGATGAAACCCACTAAGCTAAAACTAACAGGAAAATGTTTTAATTATATTTTCATAGTACAAAATAATTAAACTGAGGCAGGCAGAAAAAAGTAAGAGAATCCACATAACCATAGTTTACATCACTTTAAATGTTGGCAGCTCCACATGCTGAAAATGAACCCGGGTCCTGCAACTGCAGGCTTCATTTCTCCTCCCAAACACACAGTCTGTATGATGTGTCCAACAAGAACATCTCTTGGGCTCTCGCCCCCTGATTTGTTAGTCACAAACACCGTGATGTTTGAAATCGCCCATTTCTGTAGATCTACGGCCAGTCCTCCCATTCCAAAGGCTCACTGCAATTGTTCCTCAGCCCTCTTCAGACTGGATTTCTGGCTTCTTCTTTCCCTCTGACCCTGAATTCAGAAGAGTTTCTTCTGAGGTCCTCTTACTCCTTCAGCTTCTCCTCCTCCTGCTTGAGGAGTGCTTTGAAGTGCTCTTTATTTTCCAGGTGCCACTGTTTCTTGGCCTTCTTCACCCTCTGACTGTGAACTATACTCAGAGCGTCCAGCAGTGCAAGGACCTGACAGGGACAAAACCTGGTAAGCATCAGAATACTCTCACAGACACCGCACACTCCCATCCAGGCACCTCAGCTGACGGAATCCAAGATAGAGGCAACCCGGGATCCAAATGAATGTTAATGACTTAAAAATGCATCCTGAGGCCGGGCGCGGTGGCTCAAGCCTGTAATCCCAGCACTTTGGGAGGCCGAGACGGGCGGATCACGAGGCCAGGAGATCGAGACCATCCTGGCTAACACAGTGAAACCCCGTCTCTACTAAAAAAATACAAAAAACTAGCCGGGCGAGGTGGCGGGCGCCTATAGTCCCAGCTACTCGGGAGGCTGAGGCAGGAGAATGACGTAAACCCGGGAGGCAGAGCTTGCAGTGAGCTGAGATCCGGCCACTGTACTCCAGCCCGGGCGACAGAGTGAGACTCCGTCTCAAAAAAAAAAAAAAAAAAAAAAAAATGCATCCTGAGCTAGGAAATCATTGTTGGCGTGGAAATACAGGTGTGAGCGTATTTACTTTTACCACAAAACCACCTCTGTTCATCATCACTCTATGGGCTCTGTGTGCCACTAACCAGGACACAAGAGTTCCCCAGCTGTGCCTATGACTCCACATTAAAATGCACAGGGCAGAACAGGGCCAAGCAAAGGACTGGAAGTAGACTCCAGCTCTGCCTCTAACCTATAGTTCTAGTGCCATGAATAACTCTGGCCTTATCCCCTCCTGATCAAAACTGAGTTACAGTAGAAACACAAAGTGTACTGCCAAGAGTGTTATTTTCCTATCTAAATGGCCACAGGACCTTCCTTTCACAAGGCTTGTGTGTGAATGGCTGGTCTCTGCCTGTCCTTCGGCACCTTGCCTGCCTTTGCTTGGGTCTCGGGCTTGTTCTTAAATGGTAAGGCTTTCTGCAAGGCTTTTGGAATGTGCAGTGAATTAAAATGTTTCTTATGCCTCAGGATTGGCTGAAAAGTAAAACAAAACAAAAACTGGGACCTATTTAGATTATGATCTATGTGTATTTGAAACCCACAAAACCTTCTCACTGAACTGACTTTTCCATAAGATCATTAACACTTGAGTCAGCTGACTCTCAGAAATCAGGACTGAATCATCCATCAAATATGGACTGCCTCAGTGGACACCCACAATTCTAGGCAGACAGAGGAACAAATACAAATAGCTTATACTTACAACTCTTCCAGAAAACCAACTGTGCCCATTTCTATAGTATAAAACTATGAGGTCTCTACACAGCAGGTGCATAAATCCAGTTTCCTCTAATGGAAAATTCAGACCTTGTCTTTGGGCCAGTGAGGTGATTATTTTTTTTCAGCCTAATGAGTATAATAATCTGGCTTTTCATCTTGACTGTCAACCTCTCTGGATTTAAGGACATAGTTTTTCCTCCAATTAGCAGCCAACGTGTCTTCATCCCTGGTTCTAATTAAGAGCTTTAACTTTATTCTGTTTCTGATGGGAGCCTGGCTTTAAAAAGTGAGATTTGAACAACGGACAAAGGCAAACACTGTACATTGAATTTTCAGATTAATTTAAGTTTTATGTTTCATTAATTAAGATGATCAAAATTCTTAACTGCCTCAGAAACATTATTAATAAGTTGAAAGTTGTGCCCTAGTCATTTCACCAAGGTCAACTATATAGATAATATTTCTCCTACGCCCTTAAATTTATCATTAAGGACATCATCCACAATAATATTCCATATTAACTGTTTAGGAACATATATTGCTTTAGAATTAAAGAATTCAGATAAATTTCCTTCTCACAAAAAAGAAGTGGCACCACAAGCTGGACAATGGGCACCACATCCTAAGTATGTTTTAATAAAAATTCATGTAAGGTGTTCCAAAATTTCATTAACTATTTTATGGAAAGAGTAATGTCTGTGAGGCTTCTGTTTCTAGCAGAAACAGATGTATTTATTTTGCAGTAATTTTTTTTTTTAGTTTCTTTTGTTTTGTTTTTTGTGACAGAGTCTGTCTCTTTCGCCAGGCTGGAGTACAATGGCATGATCTTGGCTCACTGCAACCTCCGTTTCCCAGGTTCAAGCAATTCTCCTGCCTCAGCTTCCTGAGTAGCTGGGATTACAGGCACCCACCACCATGCCAGGCCAGTTTTTTTATTTTTAGTAGAGACAGGGTTTCACCATGTTGGCCAGGCTGGTCTCGAACTCCTGACTTCAGGTGATCCACCCGCCTCGGCCTTCCAAAGTACTGGGATTACAGGCATGAGCCACTGTGCCTGGCCTTTCTTAGGTTTTTACTATTTATTTATGACAAATATTTGACATCCGTGATTCTTTCCAGTCAAAAGTTCTTTAATACAGTCTTTTGGGCTTGGCCAATTGGAAAATAGAGTCGTGTGACTCACCCATCCTGCGAATGGCCCCACAGGTAGCATACATTTTAAACTGGCATTAAACCTGCCTGCGATCAGGCCAGGAGCGGTGGCTCACGCCTGCTATCCCAGCACTTTGGGAGGCTGAGGCGGGAGGATCACCTGAGGTCAGGAGTTCAAGACAAGCCTGACCAACATGGAGAAACCCTGTCTCTACTAAAAATACAAAATTAGCTGGTCATAGTGGTGTGTGCCTGTAATCCCAGCTACTTGGGAGGCTGAGGCAGGAGAATCATTTGAACCCGAAAGCAGAGGTTGCAGTGAGCCAAGATTCCACCATTGCTCTCCAGCCTCGGCAACAAGAGCGAAACTCTGTTTCAAAGAAAAAAAAAAAAACTTGCTTGTGACGTTATCAACCTTGGTCTGGTTGGATTTGTGGTCCTTGGCATCAATGATGCAGCTGCTATCGGACCATTTCCATGGCACATACAGGCACATGAACTCACCACTGTCATTCTGCAACTCAAAGCCACACCTGCTGCCACCACATCGCACACGAGCAGAGAAAGCCATTTTCTGATAATTATTGCATTTGCAATTTCAATTTGTTCCCAAGCTGGTAGTATCTATGTATGCTGTACTTACGTAAAGGTTTTTTGATAAGGTTAAAATTAAAATTTAAAAGTAGAATTGTGATATCTCATTTTGGTATAATTATTTTTTTCTATGTGCAGGTATGCATTGAGTTTTGTTGTTGTTGTTTTGTTTTTGTTTTTGTTTTTGTTTTTAAGACAGAATTTCACTCTTGTTGCCCAGTCTGGAGTGGAATAGCGTGATCTTTGCTCACTGAAACCTCTACCTCCCAGGTTCAAGCAGTTCTCCTGCCTCAGCCTCCCAGGTAGCTGAGATTACAGGTGTCTGCCACCACACCCAGCTAATTTTTGTGTTTTTAGTAGAGGTGGGGTTTCACCAGGTTAGCCAGGCTGGTCTTGAACTCCTGACCTAAGGTGATCTGCCTGCCTTGACCTTCCAAAGTGCTGAGATTAAAGGTGTGAGCCACTGCGCCTGGCCTACATTGAGAGATTTATTTATTTATTTATTTATTTATTTATTTATTTATTTATTTTAATAATAATTAAAATTCTGTCACCCAGGGTGGAGTGCAATGGTACAGTCTGTGTTCACTGCAAACTCCTTCTCCCTGGTTCAAGTGATTCTCCCACCTCAGCCTCCTGAGTAGCTGGGATTACAGGCGCCTGTCACCATGCCAGGCTAATTTTTTTATTTTTAGTAGAGATGGGGTTTCACTATGTTGGTCAGGCTGGTCTCGAACTCCTGATCTCATGATCCGCCTGCCTCGGCCTCCCAAAATGCTAGGTTTACAGGTATGAGTCACCATTCCTGGTCGAGAGACTTTTATAAGAATCTTTGCTAAATATTCATAAAGGTTCTTTCTGGATGGTAACATTTAAGGTGAGTTTAAATTCATATTGTTGTTTGATTTTCTATAATGTATGCATCTTTTCTACGGAAGTCAGTAGAAATTTTGCTGCAAAGTAAAAAGACCTTTTTCAATGGGAAGGATGGGTGAAAACCATTAGAGATATTAGAAGAGGAGTAAAAGTAATTGGGGCCTGCCCAGCAACAGAACAGAGCAGCCTGCTTCACAGAGGAGTGATCCACTAGCTTTGGAAGTACCCCGGCAGAAGAGGATGAAGGGCTGTCTGCAAAGATTTCACCCCGTGCCTCCAGCCCTGAGTTCATGCGTCTGAAGCTATGACTGTGCTGCAGTTGGCTACTGTCCAGCGACATTTGGGAGGCACTGGTCTCATTACAGCTTTTCACTCAAAGCCAACTGGAGGAGGGGTTATTTCAGGCAATGATTCCTAGACACGTCTGTTCTCTTTGCTGACGTGTGGATTCTTGTTAGCTTCAAACACAGAGGCTGTTCCCTTTAATTTGGTTGTTCTATCAACCTTCCCACCTTTTGCCTCAAGTGTTCCTGGCCTTAATTTAGGCTAAATTCACTTCTGTTTATATGGTTCTTCTGCAGTTTCTGCCAACATTCCAGCTATAATTCCATTTTATCTTCCTAATATAGTTGTGAGTTTCAGCATTGCCATGAACTCTGTATATGATCAATAGGGGCATTTAAAATGATGATCTCCTTTTCAGTTATTTAGCAAACTGTGAGACACTTGCTCTATGCAAGAGCACAACTCAACATTGGGTATACACTAGAAAGAAGCCAATAGGAGTAGGAATGTTTATCTGTTTTATTAATCTACTTCCAGCACCCAGGACAAGAAGCAGGGCACAGTAGGTGCTCGACAATGGATTGCTGAAATGAATGCACAAATGAATGAAACACCTTCCTTGCCTTCAAATATCCCCAGCTGGCCGGGCGCGGTGGCTCAAGCCTGTAATCCCAGCACTTTGGGAGGCCGAGGCGGGCGGATCACAAGGTCAGGAGATCGAGACCACAGTGAAACCCCGTCTCTACTAAAAATACAAAAAATTAGCCGGGCGCGGTGGCGGGCGCCTGTAGTCCCAGCTACTCAGGAGGCTGAGGCAGGAGAATGGCGGGAACCCGGGAGGCGGAGCTTGCAGTGAGCCGAGATCGCGCCACTGCACTCCAGCCTGGGCAACAGCGTGAGACTCCATCTCAAAAAAAAAAAAAAAAAAAAAAACAAATATCCCCAGCTAATGGAGGAGATAGACATGCTCTTAAATAGAGATATACAAGGTACAGAGTATGTGCAAAGTGCTGTAAGAGCCCACAAGAGGGAGGAAAAAGGTCTTTGAGGATTAAGGAGAGTTTTGAGCTGAGCTCTAATGAATGAATATGAATAGGATTTTGATAGAATGAGAAATCATTGGGAGAATTTCAGGTAGAGGGAGTAGCCCAAAGTACCTTCAGGCAAAAGCTAGTTGTCCAAGTGTGGGAGAGGGAAGGATGCTGGGTGGAGGCAAGGCCAAGGAGAGATTGTGAAGGTTAAATCGAATGATGTTTCAAGCAACTTAGGTGGGGTCCATAGATGGCAGGTGGGAGCAATGGAAGTCTTTTGATCAGCTGAGTGTTAATATCTACTTTGGAAGTGGAGCACTGTGGCAGTACAGATGCTCTGCTTGAGAAGAACCAGATTGGAGGCCAGGGGATCATTAGGGAGCCATGGCAATCACACAAGAGAGAAGGCGGTGGGAATAGAAAAGAGGACAACTTTGAAAACTGCTTTAGTTCACATCCTCTGAGAAGCAGATACCAATGAGGAGTTAGGTTTATTTGCAAGAGATTTATTGAGGGAAACACCTACGAAATACAGAGGGTGAGGCCGGGCATGGTGGCTCACGCCTATAATCCCAGCACTTTGGGCGGCTGAGGTAGGCGGATCACCTGAGGTCGGCGGATCACCTGAGGTCTGGAGTTCAAGACCAGCATAGCCAACATGATGAAACCCTGTCTCTACTAAAAATACAAAAATTAGCCAGGCATGCTTACAGGTGCCTATAGTCCCAGCTACTTGGGAGGCTGAGGCAGGAGAATCCCTTGAACCCAGGAGGCAGAGATTGCAGTGAGCCAAGATCGCCCCATTGTACTCCAGCCTCAGTGACAAGAATGAAACTCCATTTAAGAAAAAAAAAAAAGAAAGAAGGAAAGAAAGAAAGAAACATATAGGGTGAACCAGAGAAGGTGGGAGATCTTTTAGACTGCAATGCAGGTCTGACCTTGGTGAAGGAGAGAAAAGGAAGGAGGACAAAGCAAAAGCTCAGACTCAATACAGACCTAAGAAAGTTCTGCCAGGCGATGGGGCGTTCTTGAGCCAAAGTCTCCCTCGGAAAGAGTCCTGCCTGTGGCAGAAATGGGTGTTTGTGCTCAGTCATGGTCCAGAAAGGGTGGTCTGCAAGCAGATACAGAGACGGACCCTGAAGGGCAGTAGCTGGGGCCTTCAACCAATTACGATCCCTGCAGTGGGAGACATGAACTGTGCATCTTTATGGCCACCACCAAGAGCTTACTGGAAGGTAGATCTAGGGAAGTGGGAGAAGTCAAGCTTACTCAAAGGTTTGTAGCTGGGAATCTGGGTGGATGGTAATACTATTATCAGAGGAAGAAATTGAGTAGGAGGAGCAGGCTTTACTGAGGACATTAATGAGTTAGACTTTGAATAGGTTTAGTTTGAGGTACCTGTAGGGCATCCAAGGCATATATCCTGAAGACAGCTGAAAGTCAAAGATAAATGCAGCAGACTTCCAGCTACTCACTATGCCCCATGTCTTGCACTTTCTAGGCTCACCCCTGTCTACCTTTTCCAGTATTCCTTGCAGGTAGGTGTGGCCATATGACGGATCTCCATAGTGGAATATAAGCAAAAGCGTGTGACACTCCCATTCCGGCCCATAAAACCTTCTACTTAGCCAGGCATAGTGGCTCATGCCTGTAATCCCAGCACTTTGGGAGGCCAAGGCAAGCAGACCACGAGGTCAGGAGTTTGAGACCAGCCTGGCCAACATAGTGAAGCCCTGTCTCTACTAAAGATACAAAAAATTAGTCGGGCGTGGTGGCATGTGCCTGTAATCCCAGCTATTCGGGAGGCTGAGGCAGGAGAATCACTTGAACCCAGGAGGCAGAGGTTGCAGTGAGCCGAGACCGTGCCATTGCACTCCAGCCTGGGCAACAGGGTGAAACTCTGTCTCAGGGAAAAAAAAAAAAAAAAAAGCCCTTCTACTAATGTTCCCTCATGCCGCTTCACCTTCCATTAGTCTGCATTGACAGGGCAAACAGGAAGCTTCATGTTGAAGGTGGCAGAGCTTCCATAAACCTGGGTCCCTGAGTGACTTCATGGAAGAGAGTCCCTCTGCCTATAGCCTTGGGCTTTTCAACTGAGCAGGAAATACATTGCCTTTGTGTTCAGGCCATATCTATTTTATCATTTATCTGTTTTAGCAGATAAGCCAACCCTAACTAACCTAAGGATGCCTAATTAGTACATTGAGGTCTGAAACAGAGGCCAAGGCTAGAGCTGTAATGTAACTATAGGAGTAGAGATAATTCAGGAGAAAGCACAAAATGAGAGAAGAGTGCTTAAGACAGACAGTCAGCTAGCACCTTCTCTACACCCAAGGGCCAGATGGATCACCAGGAGCTGGGGAAGGAAACCGACACCTTAACCCAGACTGTTAGGAGGAGTTGAAGTTATTATCACTGTTTTTCAGAAAAGGAAAATGAGGTTCCAGGAGATTTGGCTAAGGTCTTGCGATGGCATAACCAGCACTCTGCAGCTCAGGCTCCTGGCAGCCGTCAGGCCCTCCCTGGGCCACACCAGGCCAACTGGCTACTTACTACTCATCCAGCAGTCCCCCATCTGCCTGGGGCATGGGGACTACTTGACCCCTCCCTGTAGGCTCAGCTTTTCCTCCCTTTGGTTTTCTGGTGTTACTGGTAGAGGGTCTTGACTATGAGTCATCCAGGTTCTTGGTGTTTTGAGCAAATTGGACAAAACACACAAAGCAATGAAAGGAAAGTTCATTGAACTTTCCTGAAAAGTTCATTGAACTATTGAAAAGAAAGTACACTCCACAGAGTGGGATCAGGATGCAGCAAGTGGCTCAAGAGAGCTGGTTACAGAGTTTTCTGGGGTTTAAACACCCTCTAGACGTGTCCCATTGGTTACTTGGTTATATCCTATGTAAATGAAGACTTGGCCTGCAATCAGCCTGATTGGTTGCAGGAGGTGACCAATCAGAGGCCGAAGTGAAGTTACAAAGTTACACATGAAGACTTGACCCAACTAGTCTGATTGGTTGCAGGAAGGGAACAATCAGAGGTACGTTCCATTTTTCATCTGTGACACAGTACAAAGGGAGTAGCTTCTGATCCTTTCCTTCCTTGGTGTGGAGAAGTGGGGTTTTCCTTTTGATTCAGTTCTAGGAAATCAGCACAAATTGGCCTTAGTTCTCCGCCTCCAGGCCCTCTTCTCCTGCCTCACCAGGACCAATCCCAGCCTGAGACAACAGCTTAGCACCTGCTGCTCAGCGTGGGCCCCTATCTTGTGCCCCAACTATGCAATCTGGGCATCTGCTTGTGCCTGAGACTGAGCCATAGTTGGTGCCCAACTCTCATACCTGGCCGGGGCCTGGCTGCCTGGACCATCAGCCCTCCCAGATTGGAGATTTGCTTTACTGCTGTTCCCCTTCTAGGAATCGTAGACTGGGGGCCTAGAGACAGCACACTCATTCAGGGCTCCTGGCCCCACGGCCCCCTCAGTTAGAGTCCATACCTCATCCAGAGCCCCCTACTGATTTATGTTTATTTGTTTTATTTTCTAACGTAGGAATTGTTTTTGCTCTGGCCCTGGGCTTTCAGATTTGTCTGCCAGACAAAACCTTCCTTCTGCTGCTGCAGGGGCTGTCCAGCCCCCAGCCTAGCCCACCATCTGTCCCACCCACAGCTGCTCTCACCGTCCTTGCGAACCGCTGACCACCTGCACTGCAGCCCTGGATAAATCACAGTACATCCCCCCTCCAGGAAGACAGGGCTCCAATTGAGATGGAAAGGAGCCTGGGACCACAGGGGTGCTGTTATTTGAGTTAATTTTTTTTTCTGAGATGAAGTCTCTCTGTCGCCCAGGCTGGAGTGCAATGGCATGATCTTGGCTCACTGCAACCTCCGCCTCCCAGGTTCAAGCAAGTCTCCTGCCTCAGCCTCCCGAGTAATTGGGACTACAGGCACGCACCACCATGCCCAGCTAGTTTTTGTACTTTCAGTAGGGATGGGGTTTCGCCATGTTCGCCATGCCAGTCTCGAACTCCTGACCTCATGTAATTCAACCACCTTGGCCTCCCAAAGTGCTGGTATTACAGGCGTGAGCTACCACGCCTGGCTGTGAGTTTATTTGATTTTTTTATTTTATTTTTTTTTGGGGGGGACGGAGTCTCGCCCTGTCACCCAGGCTGGAGTGCAATGGCTCGATCCTGGCTTACTACAATCTCTGCCTCCCAAGTTCAAGCAATTCTCATGCCTCAGACTCCCAAGCAGCTGGGTTTACAGGTACACACCACCATGCCCAGCTAGTTTTTGTATTTTTAGCAGAGACAGGGTTTCACCGTGTTGGCCAGGCTGGTCTCTAACTCCTGACCTTGTGATCCACCCATCTCAGTCTCCCAAAGTTCTGGGATTACAGGTGTGAGCCACCACACCCGGCCAATTTTTTGTTTCTTTAGTAGAGACGGGGTTTCCCAATGTTGGCCAGGCTGCTCTGTTCTGAAACTGATTGGTTGCAAGAGGTGACAAATCAGAGGCTCATGATCTGCCCCTCTCAGCCTCCCAAAGTGCTGGGATTACAGACATGAGCTACTGTGCCTGGCCAGAGTTTATTTGATTTTCTTAACTAATTTCCTTCTTGGAATATCACCAATGTCATTTGCCAATCTCTGAATGGTTTTAATAAGATCCTTTCCCACGAGTCAACCTCATTCTGAAAGGATCTTATCGCTAGATATTGCGGTGTCTGTTTATCTGTTTAAATAAAAAGAGAATATTGTGGTTCTGATTTATATCTTTTTTTTTTTTTTTTTTTGAGATGGAGTCTTGCTCTGTCGCCCAGGCTAGAGTGCAGTGGTATGATCTGAGCTCACTACAACCTCTGCCGCCCGAGTTCAAGCAATTTTCTGCCTCAACCTCTCAAGTAGCTGGGATTACAGGCGCCTGCCACCATGCCCGGCTAATTTTTTGTATTTTTAGTAGAGACGGGGTTTCACTATCTTGGCCAGGCTGGTCTCGAACTCCTGATCTCGTGATCTGCTTGCCTTGGCCTCCCAAAGTGCTGGGATTACAGGCGTGAGCCACCGTGCCTGGCCGGTTTATACCTATTAAGAATGAAATCATTATATCGAGGAAAAAAGTGAGAATCAGTTTCTCTACATGAACTCTGATGTAGGCTAATTTCAAAGTTATGAACTTGGGGTGAGACCTCCACATCAAATAACTATTATAATAACAAACTCAGGCCGGGCACAGTGGCTCATGCCTGTAATACCAGCACTTTGGGATGCTGAGGCAGGCGGATCACTTGAAGTCAGAAGTTCAACACCAGCTTGGCCAATATCGTTAAACCCCTTCTCTACTAAAAATACAAAAGTTAGCCAGGCGCAGTGGTGCGTGCCTGTAATAACAGACTGAGAAAGCTGAGGCACAAGAATCACTTGAGCCCGGGAGGAGGTTGCAGTGAGCCGAGGTTGTGCCATCGCACTCCAGCCTGGGCAACAAAGTGAGACTTCGTCTAAAAAAAAAGGAAAAAAACTTCAGCTAATTCATGCCTTTGGAGCTTTCCATCAATTCAGTTCCCTCTGGGAATGTATTGCCTCCTCCCCCTTAAAAGATATCAATCTTATTCCTAGTTAAATGCAACTGAGGAATTTATAGCCAATTTAAACTTCACTCCAACTTAAAATAAATATTACACTTTTATAATTTTCTCTCTATGAGAATATAGAAAACATGGTTGGGAGCATCCTAATTCTGCTTCACAAACAGCCATCTGCCATGTTTTTGCTTTTGTTTGTTTTTTGAGACAGGGTCTCGCTCCGTTGCCCAGGCTGGAGGTTAGTGGCACAATCATGGTTCACTGTAGCCTCAACCTCCTGGGCTCAGGTGATCCACCCACCTCAGCCTCCTGGGTACCTGGACTACAGGCACGCACCACAACATCTGGCTAGTTTTTTACATTTTTTTTTGTAGAAACCAGGTTTCTCCACGTTGTCTGGGCTGGTCTCAAACTCCTGAGCTCAAGCAATCCGTCTGCCTTAGCCACCCAAAGTGTGTCTGGCATGTTGAAATGCTAGGATGTTGGCCTGTCCCCAACAGAGCAGAGTCACAAACCGCTGGGCACTCAGGTGATACCTAGGGCTGGGCCATTCATGAAATTAGGGAATCCAGAGATTGTTTCTAATGGACTGAAATGACTTCATATTTCCAATCATATCATGGATTTTCTTGGCCCAATTGTTGATACGGGCCAGAATATTATCCCCATTCTATAGTTAATTTTTACCATCTGCATTTTTCCCTTTTCCACTGGGGGCTGTTGATTTCTTCTATGAACAGCCCTACTTTTTCTAAGTTATTTTCGTCATCTTAGCAGAATCACAGTAGACCAGGCTTCATCTACTCTCCAGTTATCTCTTTCCATTCTCGAGGCCTTATTCTGCATTCACTGATGTTTTAGTTGAAGAGAACTCAGAATACTCACATGACATTCATTAACGCCAAAGGGCAAATTAATTTTATAATTGCTAACTATCATGTGGGATACATTTCAGAAATAATCATATATGATAAAGCACCTGAGCAAATCAGTCTGCGCTTCCTTTAGAATTTTTAAGAAAAAGGCCAGGTGCGGTGGATCACGCCTATAATCCCAGCACTCTGGGAGGCCGTGGAGGGTGGATCACCTGAAGTCGGAAGTTCAAGACCAGTCTGGCCAACGTGGTGAAACCGTCTCTACTAAAAATACAAAAAAAAATTAAAAACTTAGCTGGACATGGTGGCACATGCCTGTGATCCCAGCTACTCTGGAGGCTGAAGCAGGAGAATTGCTTGAACCTGGAAGGCGGAGGCTGCAGTGAGCCAAGATAGTGCCACTTCACTCCAGCCTGGGTGACAAAGCAAGACCTTGGCTCAAAAAACAAAACAAAACAAACAAAAAAAAACTCACAGAATTTTAAGAAAAGGAGTTGCAAATTAAAAAGAAAGAATGTGGTTCCATTGGATGGTATACGCTTTACTCATTCAGGAAATGTTTATCCAGCACCTCATCTCTGAGAGGCTCTCTGCCGTGCCTGATTGGGATAAGGGGGATTGGCATGGCCCCTGCTGTGGGTCATGGTGCAGTAGCAAAGATACTGCAGATGTGTAAATTCGTGTTCTGTGGGCAGAATAGGATCATCCTGCTGAGGCAGGGAAGAGAGGGGACTCCCCTTAGGGACTTAGGATTTGTGGAGATGTCACTTGAACTAGATTTAGAAGAATGGTTAGCAGTTTACAAATCAAAGCTGACAGGTCTAGAAGGGCATTCCAAATCGAATTATTTTCATTTTACAGTTGAGGAAACTGAGGCAAGGGGAGGTGAAGCTGCCCAAGGCCAGGTTGATAATAAGTGGTAGACCAAGAATTTGAACCCTAACCTGTCTGACTCTGAAAATGAGTTGCTTATTTTGTTACACTTGGGCTTTCCCACAAGCTTCCTCATTTAATGCAATGATGTAGGAGACATGATCTTTTTGTTCCCAGGCCAGAATCTTTTGGCTTTAAGGAAAAGAGACCACACAAACAGTTCAAGTGGAAGGGAGGGTTTTTTGTTGTTACTGTTTCTGCTTTAAAATAAAGATACAGGGGACTCTCAGGGACCCAAGTGAAGGAACAGGGCAGAACCGAATGCACACTGGGTGGGTGCTGACCCTCGATGGAGGTCTCACTGTCTCTGCAGTCACCCCAGTTTCTGCCCCTCCAAGTTTTCTCCCCTCCCATCCTCTTCCTGTGCATGAGTCACCTCTGTTCTTCATCAGCTCATCCATGGTCCCCAAACTTTCCCAAAACCAAGGAGCTTCCAGACCTTGCCCATTTTATTTCTTGTGTGAGAGACTTGATTGGACCAGGTTTTCTATCGGGACACAGCCCTTCAAGGCCAGTCACCTGTCAACTGTGTTCTGACATCCTCCCAGTTCCAAAGAACCGTGGTTGAAAGCAGTGGGAATGGAGACACATGATTCATGGCCACCTGGCAGGACATATCTGGTAAGACAGAGAAATAAGATCACCAGCCGGGTGCAGTGGCTCATGCCTGTAATCCCAGCACTTTGGGAGGCTGAGGTGGGTGGATCACAAGGTCAGGAGTTCAATATCAGTCTGGCCAAGATGGTGAAACTCCATCTCTACTAAAAATATAAAAATTAGCCGGGCATGGTGGTGGGTGCCTGTAATCCCAGCTACTCGGGAGGCTGAGGGAGGAGAATAGCTTGAAACCAGGAGGCAGAGGTTGCAATGAGCCGAGACCACACCACTGTGCTCTAGCCTGGGTGACTGAGCAAGACCTATCTCAAAAAAAAAAAAAAAAAAAGAAAAGAAAAAAGAAAAGAAAAATCAGATCACCTCTCTTTACAAATTAGAACACTCTTAAGAGGTCACACCACATTCCAAGGGTTACCCAGCTGGTAAGTCGTCAAGTGCAAACTGTGTGCCCCATTGCTATGCCAGATGTGTCTGTTCAGCCTCAGGTGTATTCCCTGCCCTGATTGATTCCTAACTGGCATAACTCATGATCCCAGAAGCAGTCTGAGGAATTCTGGGATTGCTTAGCTATTTGAGCTTGAAAGCGGTGATGAGCTCTATCAATTCCATGATATCACAATGACTTAAATTGTCATCTTTGCTTTCATTGAAGGGCTAGTAAAAAGCAAGGCTTTGGGACATAAGCAGCTGCTGCACTAGATGGGTGTGGTAGTAATGAGGTGTGTGGTAGTAATGATGGATATGGTAGTAATGAAGAAGGGCTGGCTTCTTCATGTACTAGAGAGCTCATAATGAAAAGGGAAAAAAATGCTAAGCTCAGGGTCTTGAACTCTTAGCTCAAGTGAAGGCATGACCAAAGAAATTGAGAATTTCCATGGTGACCCTAACAACATTTTTTATTTCCATAGCACAAACCTGGTTTTGTAGACTTCCAAATTACAAGATGAGTTCAGCCTTCAGCCTTGTTATGTCTCTTATTTAAGGTTAGGTAGGGGGAGTAGAACCTTGTTAGTGGGGGTAGTGGGACCTGGAGATTGAGATGGGGGCATTTGGATGGATTTGTATGAATCTGAGAGCCTTGAACTCCAAATCCGCCCAGGCTTCCCAACCAGCGGAAATAACCCCTCCCACACTGTCTGAGGACACCATTCGTTGCTCAGGGACCTCACCTGGAGTAATTGCCTTGCAAGGGAATTCCTGTTTTCCTAAAGACTTATTCATCACCTCTGCTCATTACTTCCAGACCCATAGAGTCAGATCCAGGCCTCCCGGGTGTGTTCCTGGAGAACACAGCTTACTACCAAAGCAACTGCAAGACTTTGCTATTGGACTGGACTACATTTATCAATAAGATTCTGGAGATGAGTGCTATCTGAAGAGCTGGAAAAGGCCCTAGCAGTCTGTCTGTTTGACTGAAACCTAGGCCTAACAGTGTATACCATTACACAAAATAGGGTGGCCAGGACTTCCCTGGCATATTGTCAAGGAAGGAATTCAAAGATTTAGGAATATGAGAAAATTGAAAGGAAAGTATTTTGCGTGACCACTTACCCACCACCTATGTCACCCAGGAGGACTCAGAGACACCCTTTACAAAGGCTTTGAGAAATGCTTTGTTGAGGGGAGAGCCAGCAGCCTTGGTCGGCCCTGCAAGAATGACAGTGGGAGATTCCCATAAAATGGGCTCTCTGATCCAGTGGGAAGGATGAGAAGCTACAGCAGTGGCTAGCAGCCAACAGCACTGCCAGCAGACAAGGGCTGCAGTGCCTGTCATGCATGACGAGGGTGAACGACACCCTGTCATGCATGACAAGGGTGAATCACAGTCACCTTTGGGTTTTTTTTAGACAAAATCTAGTTCTGTCACCCAGGCTGGAGTGCAGTGCCGTGATCTCAGCTCACTCCAACCTCCACCTCCCAGGTTCAAGTGATTCTCCTGCCTCAGCCTCTCAAGTAACTGGGATTACAGGTGCCCACCACCACAATCAGCTAATTTTTGTATTTTTAGTAGAGACAGGATTTCACTGTGCTGACCAGGCTGATCTCGAACTCCTGAACTCATGATCTGCCTGCCTTGGCCTCCCAAAGTCTTGGGATTATAAGCATGAGCCACCACACCCAGCCACAGTCATCTTTGAAATGGAACAAATTGGCACCTTCTTAAAGCATTACTTCATTTATAGAAGCAGAGAAATTCTAGGCTGATCAGCAGAAGCTGCCTTGAGTAACCACAAAAGGCAATTATTTCTCTTTCAATTGCCAGACTTTTGCTGGCTCACAGGGGCACTGATCCCATGTTGAAAAGGAGCCCAGGAGCCTTAGGAAGGAAACTTGAGTTCTGAAATAACATCATCTAGAAATCTTCCTCCAAGTCCTCCCCTAAAGGAGGAGGAGCCTCCTTACCAGGTTGACTGTGCATCTAGGAAAGGGAAGCACTAAGACACTGGAGACTTATTGAACACTAAATATATATTGATGCTAATTTCTAGAATGTGAAACATCTCTGTGTTCTGCCAGGGAGAGCAAATCCATAGCTTCTACAGGGAACTATAATTTATGCTTTTGAGAAACTTCTCTGGCTTCCTCCTGGCCTCTGGTAGAGACTGAAGGGTTGGCCATGGGACACTGGATTGGTAGGTAACTCAAGTTGCCATCATGAACTGGGTGCTGTCTGACCCACCCAGTCACATGGCTGTGCACGTGTAGGAGGAATCCATCATCGTGTGAAACGTGCCTTCCTTCTTTTGTTGTGTAGGGGTCCCTTGGTTATCGGGGGAACCCACCCCCAATATTTCAGCATAGGTTCTTTTTATTTTCCATAAGCGTTGGCCAGCTGAGAAATAAAGAGAAAGGGTGCAAAGAGAGGAATTTTACAGCTGGGCCTCCAGGGGTGACATCACGTATCAGTAGGACCGTGATGCCCACCTGAGCCTTAAAGCCAGCAAGTTTTATTAAGGATTTCAAAAGGGGAGGGGGTGCAAGAACAGGGAATAGGTCACAAGATCACATGCTTCAAAGGGCAAAAAGGGGAACAAAGATCACATGCTTCTGAGGAAACAGGAAGAGGACAAAACAGAACTACTGATAAAGGTCTGTGTTCAGTTGTGCACATATTGTCTTGATAAACATCTTAAACAAAAGAAAACAGGGTTTGAGAGCAGAGAACCGGTCTGACCTCAAATTTACCAGGGTAGGGTTTCCCAATCTTAGTAAGCCTGAGGGTACTGCAGGAGACCAGGGCATATTTCAGTCCTTATCTCAACCACATAAGACAGATCCTCCCAGAGTGGCCATTTATAGACCTCCCCCCAGGAATGCATTCCTTTCTCAGGGTCTTAATTATTAATATTCCTTGCTAGGAAAAGAATTTAGTGATATCTTCCCTACTTGCACGTCTGTTTATAGGCTCTCTGAAAGAAGAAAAATATGGCTCTATTCTACCCGACCCTGCAGGCAGGCAGACATTATGGTTGTCTTCCCTTGTTCCCTGAAATTGCTGTTATTCTGTTTTTTTCAATGTGCACTGATTTCATATTGTTCAAACACACATGTTTTACAATCAATTTGTTCAGTTAACACAATAGTGGTCCTGAGCTGACATACATCCTCAGCTTATGAAGATAACAGGATTAAGAGATTAAAGTAAGACAGGTGTAAGAAATTATAAAAGTATTAATTTTGGGAACTGATAAATGTCCATATTAAAATGAAATCTTCACAATTTATGTTCAGAGATTGCAGTAGTAAAGACAGGCATAAGAAATTATAAAAGTATTAATTTTTGGAAATGATATATGTCCATATTAAAATGAAATCTTCAGAATTTATGTTCCTCTGCCGCGGTTCCAGCCGGTCCCTCTGTTTGGGGTCCCTGACTTCCCACAACACTTGGTGAGCGTGAGGTTTCTCAGGATATGGTGATGAGAGACAAAACCTTTTTTAAGTCCATGGATAGTGGGGTTAGCAGAAGCACAGCAGGCAGGAGAAGCAAACCCACAGACAGCGTAGTTGTCTAATGTAGTAAGGACAAATGCTACCGATGATGGAATGGTCTCATGTAAGCAACCCACTACCATGGAGCCGCCACACACCACCTGCTCTCAGGAATGGTACTGTGCTGGGGAGGAAGCACTGGCTCCTGTCACTGCAGGTTGGGCTATCAGCAGGGCTAATAGCTGGGTCAGCCCTGGTGAGAGTGGGGCTGCACTGCTGACACATGTGCAACATTCATCTCATTGCTAGGGCCATTTTGTACGTGGACCATGAAGCAAGCTAGGGCATGGAGCTAGTAGGAATCATCATCGCCATCATCTTGTTCACCCGACTTCTGAAAGCCTCTGTGGTGGATGCAGTTGGGAAACAATCATGCAGGACACAAACATTATCATGCTCTACCCATTCTGAAAGTTCTGGCTTCTTCCCAGGCCTCCTTGTCATAAATCTTCCAATTTTGTTCTAAGTCCCCAGCCAACCACACAAATCATTAGCCAAGGTGTATGAGTCAGCACAGATCCTCACCTCTGGTGACTGCTCCTTTTAGGGAAAGGGCTCAAAGTTTTGTCCATTGGAAATATTTTTCTTCACCACTGTCCTTCAGGGCCACCCTTGAGAAGTGCTTGGTGCAACAGCAGTCTCTTTCTTGTTGGTGCCAATATATCATGTAGACCTAATTGTAAACCAGACCAAGCTTTCATTCTCCTCTTGTATGGTCATAAAGAGCTTCCACTTGTTTGGGAGAGCAATGCAGCAGGAGTAGATGTCATGGAACACTGGGTCACCTGCTCAACACTTGTATCTTCTGAACTTGCTTGAGCCCAGTATTATATATATTCAGTTATGGAACCATCTGGGAGCCAAGCCCTACAGAATGCCATGAGCCAGGGAGTAATATGTGGTACTGTTTCTTCCACAGAAGACATTTACAGGCCCAGGAATCAAGGGGTGGAAGTGGTAGTGAACCCTCTCATTATTACCTTGCAACTCATTTTGAGATGAGTACAGGGGTTGCTGGGACTTTGCCTCTCCATTTGTGGGGAGAGGATGTATGAAGAAGAAGTTGGTGTATGAAGGAGAAGGTGGTCCTGGCAGGAGTTAAATATGGGTAGAACCACGAGAATCGAAACTGGGCAGCAAGGGCATGCTTGTGCCAGCCATTTACCTCCACTCTTTGCCCTGCACCACTGGGGACTGTCCCTCAAAACCACATTTCCCAGACTCCCCCGCCAGCTTTTTGCTAGGTTGTTGTATTAGTCCGTTTTCACACTGCTGATAAAGACATACTCGAGACTGGGTAATTTATAAAGAAAAAGAGGTTTAATGGACTCACAGGTCCACATGGCTGGGCAGCCTCACAATCATGGCAGAAGGCAAAAGGCACATCTAACATGGTGGCAGACAAGAGAGAATGAAAGCCAAGAGAAAGGGGAAAGCCCTTATAAAATCATCAGATTTCTTGAGACTTCTTCACTACCATGAGAACAGTACGGGGGAAGCTCCGCCCATGATTAAATGATCTCCCACTGGGTCCCTCCCACAACACATGGGAATTATGGGAGCTACAATTCAAGATGAGATTCGGGTGGGGACACAGCCAAACCACATCAGTGGTCCTGTGGGAGGCACTGGTGAAAGATTGGCAAGGAGGGAAGTGGGACCCCTGCCTGGTCTCCCCACTCAAGTAGCATCTCCAGCTGTCTCTCCTCAGTGCTAGAGCTCTGCCCGGGAAGGCCCTCCCCCAGAGTCCTGGCTCACATAGGTGGTCCTGGCTTTTGGACACCTGGCTTCACCTCCGCTTTTTGTCTTTCTGCCTTGGGAGACTAGTGGCTTCTTGCAATGACTAACCTCTGGGATGCCTTACCTTCCATTGTTTGCTCTGCCAGCTGCTAATTTTGTTCCTAATTCCCCAGATTAAATTCCTATCTGTGTGGCATAGGCTCCATTCTCCAAACCTGATTCATGCTGTGTGTGCTGTAGCCTCACCAGAAGGTATGATGATGAGCCTTATGAATTTCCATCATCTCAACGACTTTTGCTTCCCACAAAATACAAAGGAGCACAAATATCTGCCAGTCAATTGAGAAAACAAAGTCACCCATATTACTGTCCCACGAGGAATATCCAAAACTGAGACTGTTCTGAGAAACTTTAGGATTATTGCAGCCTTGCCCTCAGACAAGGTCACAATTGTTTTGCAACAAGCGGTTGCAGCCTAGAATTATCATTTCATTATGTCTAGTAAAACGTGCCAGTAAGGGTGGGGCCGTGGCCTCCAATGAGCTAACGTATTGTTACAATGGCTTTCCAAGATTCATTTGTGCAGAAGTAGCCAACGTTTTTCTTTAAACATATCAGAGGGAATTTTTCTTAAAGAAAATTTGTGTTCTAGAAATCAGGTCTTAAGAAAATGAGATACCAAAAACTTGACACTTTCTCAACAGATAATCAAGGAAGTAATCACATGCTTTACAAAAAAATCTTCACTTTAGGAAGGTATGAAATTCATAATACTGGCTGGGCATGGGGGCACATGCCTGTAACCCCAGCACTTTGGGAGGCCGAGGCAGACAGATCACCTGAGGTCAGGAGTTTGAGACCCATCTGGCCAACATGGTGAAACCCCATCTCTACTAAAAATACAAAAATTAGCCAGGCATGGTGGTGGGTGCCTGTAATCCCAGCTACTTGGGAGGCTGAGGGAGGAGAATCGCTTGAACCCGGGAGGCGGAGGTTGCAGTGAGCTGAGATCACACCACTGCACTCCAGCCTGGGCGACCGAGTGAGACTCTGTCTCAAAAAAAAAAAACCCAAAAAAACAAAAATAAAATTAATAATGCCTTTAAATATTAAATCCCTACAATAGATTTAAAGTACCGTTTTCAGGAACACATACCTCACATTAGAAAGCTTCAACTTAAGCTTCCTTCATTTAGTCTCCAAGACTTCAGTCATGGAGCCAATCAAACTACTCTAGTTTTGCAAGCAATTTTTCAGTTCTGCTGTTACCAGCTTTGATGAATCTTGCTTTTTCTCATTCTTTAAATGGTTTGGTAATCAGGTGTTTATTTCCTAGTTCTCAATGAATACTGTAAAATTATGGTTTTTAGTGAGCATTATTTATTACCTTTTTGTCTTTTTAGGGTGAAAATAGTTAGGGAGCACCAGGCCATCAACTGGTCCAGGTGGCCGTTGTTATGCCTGTAGCCACCTACCTGGCTGTCCTACCTTTACATCCAGCCCTCTCACCCGCAACCAGTCCATTCTCCACACAGCAGACACTCCCAGCACTCCACACTCCCAGCACTTTGGGAGGCCAAGACGGGTGGATCACAAGGTCAAGAGTTCAAGACCAGTCTGGCCAAGATGCTGAAACCCCATCTCTACTAAAACTACAAAAATTAGCTAGGTGTGGTGGCACATGCCTGTAATCCCAGCTAGTCGGGAGACTGAGGCAGGAGAATTGCTTGAACCCAGGCGGCAGAAGTTGAAGTGAGCCGAGATCACACTACCACACTCTAGCCTGGGCAACAGAGCAAGAAGACTCCATCTCAAAAAAAAAAAAAAAAAAAAAAGATGTAAATGAGCCAGGCATGGTGGTTCACACCTGTAATCCCAATACTTTGGGAGGCCAAGGCGAGTGGATCACCTGAGGTCAGGAATTCAAGACCAGCCTGGCCAACATAGTGAAATCCCATCTCTACTGAAAATACAAAATTAGCCGGGCATCATGACATATGCCTGTAATCCCAGCTACTTGGGAGGCTGAGGCAGGATAACTGCTTGAACCTGGGAGGCAGAGGTTGCAGTAAGCCGAGATTGTGCCATGAATTCCAGCCTGGGCAACAAGAGTGAAACTCTGTCTCAAAAAAAAAAAAAAAAGAAAGAAAGAAAAAGATGTAAATCAGATGGTGTCATTCTGCTGCTTAAAATCTTCCAGGGACTCCCACTGCACAGAGAATGTTGTCCACAGATCCCTGCCAGGCTGCGGCCAGCCAAGCCTCCTTCCTGCCTTTGAGTCCTCTGCTGTTGGTTCAGTGGTTCAGTGTTCGCATTCTTCTCCCTTCAGCTCCCAGCCCACGCCAAGCATTGCCACCCCAGGACCCAAGTGGTCACCGTCCCTTCTGTGGGGCTGTGCCTCTCATGCTCTCAGTGAGGCCAGCCTTGGCCACTTGGTTCTTGCACCCTCTCTGTTTCCATCCTGTAACCCCTCCTAATGTGTGATTACTGCTAATTTGCCCACTTGTTTATTTTCTGCCTCCTCCAACATACTTAAGCAGCTCAAGGAAGGGTTAGGGTATGTGATGCATCACCCCAGGGCCAGGCCTCAGTGGGCGCCGAGTGAGGCAGCTAATGAGCATTTGTGGAATGATGCTTGTTCTCAAATTCTTGGTCAGACCAGATTGCCAAAGGCTTTCAAGAAGGAAGGACATACAAGCAAGCCTAGTTTTGCTTCTCTGGCTCTAATGTTGTGGATCTGGGGAGTAGCAAATGTCCTTTTCTCTATGCAAGTGGCTTCAATTTACATGACTACACCCACTGCACAGGCCAGCGCGTGGGAAGCCTCTTCTGTTCTCCCTATTTGGAATTTCTCAGGCGCTCCATTCACAATAAGGTGTAAATGATGATTGACACTGGACCTTAATGATTTCTGTTTCAGCATTCATGCATTCAATTCATCCAGTTAGAGATGTGATGTAGGCCAGGTGCGGTGGCTCATGCCTGTAATCCCAGCACTTTGGGAGTCTGAGGTGGATGGATCATTTGAGGTCAGGAGTTTGAGACCAGCCTGGCCAACATGGTGAAACCCCACCTCTACTAAAAATATAAAAATTAGCCTGGCATGGTCATGAGTACCTGTAGTCCCAGCTACTACTCAGGAGGCTGAGGCAGGAGAATCGCTTGAACCTGGAAGGCGGAGGTTGTGGTGAGCCGAGATTGCACCACTGCACTCTATTCTGGGCAACGGAGCGAGACTCCGTCTCAAAAAAAAAAAAAAAAAAGAGAGAGAGAGGTGATGTAGTCTCTGAAGCTGGAGGAGCTGACCCAAACCCTGGCCCTGCTCGGCTCTCCAGTAGAGCTGTTGTAAGGATTAAAATGCTAACTTTGTAAGTGCTTTTAATAGTACTGGCACAGAAAAAGTACTCCTTAAGCACTAGCTGTTTCTATTCAATCTAAAAACAAATATTTATTTGTAATAAATGAGACTCTCTTATAACATGGATTTGTAACTTATAGGATTGCTTTGGGGGTCATGATATTACAGTAAGATACTGTCTTACCCAAAGTATTTGTTAACCTATATTATTAGTAAACTAGTATTTATTAAGCACCTGACATGCCCCCTCTCCCCACTGTCCAGGTCCTGGGGATGGTAAAATTACAAGCAAACAGACACAGATGCCCACCCTCAGGGAGCTTCCATTCTAGCAGAGAAGACAGAAGTTAAAACATTCTTACACTTTTTTTTTTATTTATTTAAACGGAGGCTGGAGTGCAATGGCACAATCTTGGCTCACTGCAACCTTTGCCTCCTGGGTTCAAGCGATTCTCCTGCCTCAGCCTCCCAAGTACCTGGGATTACAGGCACATGCCACCATGCCTGGCTAAATTTTTGTATTTTTGGTAGAGATGGGGTTTCACCATGTTAGCCAGGCTGGTCTCAAACTCCTGACCTCAGGTGATCCATTCCCTTCAGCCTCTCAAAGTGGATTACAGGCAGGAGCCATCCCTCCCAGCCTTATACATATTTACCTAATTTGGGGGGAACTCACTTCTGTCTGGGGGTCAAGGAAGGATCCCCTGAAGAAGTAGTGTTTAAATTGCAACCTAAGGGTTAGTCCATCAGGCTTTTTGCAGTTGCTTGGAATGGCCACCTCGATACAGCCCTCGTTACTTTATACCTGCAAATCAGTCTATTAGCATCTGCCTTCTCTGACCTTTTGCATACATTGTTGCATACATTGATTCATGTAGAATCTGGTCATTGTCAGTGACAGGCCTACAAGTTGTAGCCCTGCTATTAGGCCACGACTATCCTATTTGACTCACCAAATTTGCCTCAAGGATTTTTTACTCTAAGTAATAGCCGGTGTAAGAAATCTACCCACGCCAGCTGTGCAGCCACCTCGTGAGAAAACAAACAGGACCTAGGAAGTTGTCTCCAGGTTCTGCTCCCGATCCCATGGCCTCATCTCCATTCTCCTCTGCACATCTGCCCCTGTTGTCCTTGAGACTGTTCACACAAGTGGTTACAGCTGTGCCCTTGCTTCCAAGCCAACATGTCTCCAGTATGGACTGGCTTCTCTGGTCCCAGTTCCCAATTCTCAAACAAGATCTACTCTGCTTGGAACATCCAGAGTTAGAAGTTCAGTCAGATGTCCTCAGTAGGGTTACATCTGCAGATGGGACCTCCAGGGCCACACTGGGATGAAGGAAGGGTGTTTAAGTGAGGAGAGCCGAGCCGGGCGTGGTGGCTTATGCCAGTAATCCCAGCACTTTGGGAGGCTGAGGCGAGTGGATTGCCTGAGGTCAGGAGTTTGAGAACAGCCCGGCCAACATAGTGAAATCCCGTCTCTACCAAATATACAAAAAAATTAGCTGGGTGTGGTGGTGGGCACCTGTAATCCCGGTTACTAGGGAGGCTGGGACAGGAGAATCACTTAAACCTGGGAGGCGGATGTTGCAATGAGCCGAGATCGTGCCATCGCACTACAGCCTGGGTGACACAGCGAGACTCCATCTCAAAAAAAAAATAAAATAAAATAAAGTGAGGAGAGCCATTGACTGGCTGACACTTCCCGAACGGGTCACGCACAGGAAGGTCTGGGCTGGGAAGCTGAGCCCGGCACCCTGCCCTATGGGTCAGGCAAAGCGAAAAACTTCATCTCATCTACAGGTATTTTATGTATTTCTTCCACGATTTTAAAAACTTCCATAGAATGTTGAAGTAGTGAAAAAATACTGAAAATTTGAAAAGCAAGTTTATTAAAACTCCCAGTATTGTTTTCAATGTAAACATTTTGCTTACACCCACAATAGAATTACCATTTTACCTTCCTGGCTTTGACGGAAGCAAATCCTTCACAACAATATTTTCTTAAAATTATTAGCCATTTATGGCCGGGCGCAGTGGCTCACACTTGTAATCCCAGCACTTTTGGAGGCCGAGGCGGGTGGATCATTTGAGGTCAGGAGTTCAAGACCAGCCTGGCCAACATGGTGAAACCTTATCTCTACAAAAAATACAAAAAAAAAAAAAAAATTAGCCAGGCATGATGGCAGGCACCTGTAATCCCAGCTACTTGGGAGGCTGAGGCAGGAGAATCACTTGAACCCAGAAGACAGAGGTTGCAGTGAGCCGAGATTGTGCCATTGCACTCCAACCTGGGCAACAGAGTGAGACTCCATCTAAAAAAAAACATTATTAGCTGTTTACAAATACATGCAAACATGAATACAGGGGAGAGCATTACTCCTTTTGCCTCAGGCTCCAATGTGGTTGGGCATGACGCAGTCAGAGACTGTCTGTATTTAAAATAGTAATATTTTATTTGTGATGGTTTTTAAAAAATTCATTTAATTTTTAAAAATATTGCATCAAAATATCATTTATCTGGATGACTTTTTGCCCCTTTACATTTTGCACCCGAGGTGAGCATCTCACACACCTGACCCTGGTCCTGGTCTGAAGCCACAGCCACTTTCTGGGTGAAGTAGGTCAGCTCTCGCCTTCCAGATAAGGGCCAGTCACCTGGGAAAAGACCAGAAATAAAACCAGCTAACAGAACATAGCCTAGGGTGAGAGTGTGCTAGGTTGCCTCAGAAGGACCAAATGCCAGAGGAGGGAAGGTTGGGGACAGCATTCCAGCCCTAGCTAGTAGAGTTTAGCTGGTGTCAGGCTTCACATTTCCTTTGACTTTATCTCCCTTGAGTTCTCCCTGGTGTCTGTGAAGTTTTCATGAGCATTTCAGCCTTTTTTGGCTGTGTTGAGAGTTCTGTCCACACTCTAAGCATAGAGTTGGAAATGGAAATGGCGCACCTCTGAGAGCCAGTATGTGGGTGGCAGCCATAATCAAAAAACGAACACTCATGCTGGACTTACTGAATATAGACACAGGTCTAGGAGCTTCATCTATGTTCACAAATTCTAACCTCCAAGCAGCTCTAGGAGGTAGGCACTAGTAATAATTATTTTTGACGGATGAGGAAATTGAGGCAGAAAGAGGTTTGTCCACATATTTAAGTGACGGGTCGGGAATTCCAATCTAGACAGGCTGACTCTTGAGTCCAGGCAGGGAACCCTGAGCCTGTCCCACCTCTCAGGAATCCAAGCTTCAGACCCTGTGGCAGCCTGAGCTTGCGGGAACAGCCAGGCTTAGTTTAGCACACCTTCCCCTCCTGCAAAGCCTTCTTTCAGATGCAAACTTAGGAGGACCCGCATTTACTTTTGTAAAGCGTAGTTTCGCTTATTAATGACAGCAACGATTGGCTTTACACAGAGAACAAAATCTCAGGCTGAAAGGGTGAATTTCAGGCATCTCTCGTCAGGGATTTGGCCAGAAGGGGCTGGGTGCCCACTCTGTGCCAATTATAATACTCCTTGCTGTTCTAGACCAAGGTTGCTGAATTTACATACTAAATGGATGGGTATTTGCAACCTCCCTTCACTCGGTAAGCTAATTTACATTTTAACCTTGGTTGCCACTCGCTGGCAACAACAGCCGTCAAGGAATTAAGTTCTGGGGTCCATGAAGGCGTGGCTGAGAAATAAAAGCGCTGCGGAAGAATTTTGCCAACAGACTGAAGAGCAACCTTGCTGCCATGCACACAGACATTTAGGATCCCGCTGGCTTGTGAATCCTGGCATAGTTGCTGGGGGCCACAGTCGGGAGGCAAACAAAGCTGCTCAGTTAGCACTGCAGTGCTTTTCCTAGGAGTGGGAACTGGCAGGAGCAAACCAACTAGGGAAACGTCCCTAAAGTAGACAGCTTCACCAGAGTGGTTATTGCTGACTTCCTCTTCTGTTTGTTTAAAGCGATGGGCCTTGGGGCTTAGGATCTTGTGATCTAGAAAGCAAATATTGACAAGCAGCTGGGGGAGGCAGGGCAGAAAACAAGGTCCAGGTTTAGATGACAGCTCGGCTAAGAAAAGCGGAGGGCAAGCCGCAGGCTGAAATTCCAGTCCCAGTGGCCGCATCCAGGCAGCCTTGCTGTGACTGCCTGGGAAACAGTGTTTCACATGCCCTTGGGGATAAAAGGAACACAGGAACCAGTTCACAGTTCACAGCGGTTACTACAAAAGCCCACTTTCTTTTCTTTTCTTTTCTTTTCTTTTCTTTTCTCTTTTTGCCTTGGAGCTATTTTGCAGACAGTTTTTAAGCAATTTTTCCTTAGATTCTGAAAAACCCCAACTCTAACACAAACTACTTTTCTTTAACCAAATTCTCTCCCTTAGTGATCTGATAAGAGGTTTCCAATACCATTGTAACTGCCCAAGGCGTTCACCTCGCAAGCTGCCTAGACAGAGTAGATTCATCAACACAGGGAAATTGCAATAGTGAAAGAAAAATTCATGCAGAGTCAGCTGTGCAGGAGACTGGAGTTCTTTTTTTTTTTTTTGAAGCAGAGTCTCGCTCCGTTGCCCAGGCTGGAGTGCAATGGTGCGATCTCAGCTCACTGCAACCTCCACCTCCTGGGTTCAAGTGATTCTCCTGCCTCAGCCTCCTGAGTAGCTGGGACCACAGGCACGTGCCACCACGCCTGGCTAATTTTTTTGGTATGTTTAGTAGAGACAGGGTTTCACCACATTGGCCAGGCTGGTCTGAAACTCCTGTCCTCAGGTGATCCACCCACCTTGGCCTCCCAAAGTGCTGGGATTACAGGTGTGAGCCACCATGCCCGGCCTTTGGTGGGCTTCTTTACTGCAACCTGCTTTATCAGCAAGGTCTTTAAGACCTGTATCTTGTGCTGATCTCCTATGTCATCCTGTGACTTATAATGCTTAACTGTCTGGGAAAATAGCCTAGTAGGTTTCAGCCTCATTTTACCCAGCCCCTCTTCAAGATGGAGTTGCTCTGATTCAAATGCCTCTGACAATTGAACTAGAGTTTATGTTACGTTTATGGAACATTTATATACTAGTATAGGCTTTTCTAGCCAAGTTAGGAGACGATCTTTTTTTTTCTTTCTTTTGAAAAAAAGTTTCGCTCTGTCGCCCAGGCTAAAATGCTGGAATGCAGTGGCACGATCACAGCTCACTGCAGCCTCAAATTCCTGAGTTCAAGCAATCCTCCCACCTCAGCCTCCTGAGTAGCTGGGACTATAGGTGTGAGCCATCACACCCAACTAATTAAAAAAAAAAAATTTTAGTAGAGACAGGGTCTCACCGTGTTGCCCAGGCTTATCTCAAACTCCTGGGCTCAAGCAGTTCACCTGCCTCAGCCTCCCGGAGTGTTGGGATTATAGGCGTGAGCCACCACACCTGGCCAAGACTATTCTTTATCTTCCAATATGAGATGCAGATTCCAGACTTTGAGTACATACATCGTACTGTCCTATGCTGGAACCAAGCGTTCAGTCATCACATGATTTAGCCTAAGTCTAAGTCATCACATGACTTAGCCTAAGGCGTGAGCCACTGCTCCTGGCCTTGTTCATTACCTTTCTATGTGCATATGACTTTCCTATCCATCTAGGTTATAAATTACCGAGACCAAGAACTTTGGCACTTTTTGGCACACATAGCACTACAGTCCAGAGTAAGTGGTCAATGAATCTGGTTGACTTAAATGTTAATAATCAGTTAAATGCTAGTGGTAGAACTTTGAAAGCATGGAAGGAAAAAGATGATGACACCTGAAAGTAAAGTTAGGAAAAATAAAGCTGAAAGTGGCCAGGCACAGTGGCTCACACTTATAATCCCAGCACTTTGGGAGACCAAGGCAGGTGGATCACATGGTTAGGAGTTCGAGACCAGCCTGGTCAACATGGTCAAACCCTGTCTTTATTAAAATACAAAAAAAAAAAAAAAAAAAAAAAAAAAAACACTCACACCTGCAATCCCAGCACTTTGGGAGGCTTTGGCGGGCAGATCATGAGGTGAGGAGTTCAAGACCAGCCTGGTCAACATAGTGAAACCCCGTCTCTACTAAAAATACAAAAATTAGCCAGACGTAGTGGTGGGCGCCTGTAATCCCAGCTACTCGGGAGGCTGAGGCAGGAGAATCGCTTGAACCTGGGAGGCGGAGGTTGCAGTGAGCTGAGATTGCACCACGGCACTCTAGCCTGGGCGACAGAGTGAGACTCCATCTCAAAAAAAAAAAAAAAACTAAAAACTCAGCGAGGCGTGATGGTGCACGCCTATAGTCCCAGCTACTCTGGAGGCTGAGGCAGGGGAATCACTTGAACCCAGGAGGCAGAGGTTGCAGTGAGCCGAGATCGTTCCACTGCACTCTAGCCTGGGCAGGGCGACAGAGCAAGACTCCATCTCAAACAAACAAACAAACAAACAAACAAACAAAACCAGTTAGCTGGGCGTGGTGGTGTGTACCTGTAGTCCCAGCTACTCGGGAGGCTGAGGCAGGGGAATCACTTGAACCTGGGAGGTGGAGGTTGCAGTGAGCCGAGATCATGACACTGCACTCCAGCCTTGCGACAGCCAGACTCCGTCTCAACAACAACAACAAAAAAAAAAAGAAAAAAAAAAAAAAAAGAAGGAAAACTGAAAGCTTAGAAGAATGAAGCATTACCTGGTGACAGCTTTCTGAATACTTTGGGCTTAGAGTGGGAAGATTCTGCCTTATGACCCTAAAGCAGAATCTAACAGATATGAGCAGATTTCCTCCTGGACTCTAAACCAACTGTCATTTCCTGCATATGGAAGGGGCTTTTATTTCCTGCCTGCAGCAGGCATTCTGCGGCCAGTGGTCAGTGGCCCAGCACACCATCTGCTGAAATACCTGAACTGCTTCACTCAGCGGCTTTCTTTTCCTAATCCTAATTCCTGTAATGCGTTTCGAATAGCCAAAGGAGAAAAGGGAACGATTACTGGAGACATGAAGAGCCTATCTCTGCCATTTCCATGACGGGCTAGAATACTGTCCCTTTATTCTCCAATCCACATGGCTTTTTCCAAATGTGATAAAGTATATTTAGCATAACATTTACCCATTTAAACCATTTTTTTCTTTTCTTTTTTTTTTTTTTTAAATGGAGTTTCACTCCACCAGGCTGGAGAGTATTGGCACGATTTTGGCTCACTGCAACCTCTGCTTCCCAGGTTCAAGTGATTCTCCTGCCTCAGCCTCCTGGGTAGCTGGGATTACAGGCACCTGCCACCACACCCGGCTAATTTTTTTGTATTTTAGTAGAGATGGGGTTTCACTATCTATGTCAGGCTGGTCTAGAACTCCTGATCTCAGGTGATCCACCCGCCTCCGCCTCCCGGGTTCAAGCTATTTTTCTACCTCAGCCTCCTGAGTAGCTGGGATTACAGGTGTGCCACTTCACCTGGCTAATTTTTGTAGCGATAGAGTTTCACCATGTTGGCCAGGCTGGTCTTGAACTCCTGACCTCAGGTAATCTGCCGTCTGCCCACCTCGGCCTCCCAAAGTGCTGAGAATACAGGTGTGAGACACCGCGCCCAGTCTCTTTAACCAGTTTTTTTCTTTTTTTTCCCTTTGAGATGGAGTCTTGCTCCGTCACCCAGGCTAGAGTGCAGTGCCGTAATCTCGGCTCACTGCAACCTCCGCCTCCCAGGTTCAGGAGATTCTCCTACCCCAGCCTCCCAAGTAGCTGGGATTACAGGTGCCCACCACTGCGCTCAGCTAATTTTTGTATTTTTAGTAGAGACGGAGTTTTACCATCTTGGCCAAGCCGGTCTCAAACTCCTGACCTCGTGATCCACCCACTTCGGCCTCCCAAAGTTCTGGGATTACAGGCATGAGCCACCACGCCCAGCCCTCTTTAACCATTTTTAAGTGCACAGTTCAGTGATATAAAATACATTCATGGCCAGGCACAGTGGCTCACGCCTGTAATCTCAGCACTCTGGGAGGCCGAGGAGGGTGGATCACCTGAGGTCAGGAGTTTGAGACCAGCCTGGCCAACATGGTGAAAACCCATTTCTAGTAAAAACCCAAAACTTAGCCAGGTGTGGTGGCGGGCACCTGTAATCCCAGCTACTGGGGAGGGTGAGGCAGGAGAGTGGCTTGAACCTGGCAGGCATAAATTGCAGTGAATGGAGATCACGCCATTGTACTCCAGCCTGGGCAACAAGAGCTAAACTTCATATCAAAATAAAATAAAATAAAATACACTCACATTGTGCAACTGTCACAGTACAATGCAAGGTATTAAAAAAAGATGGTGATGGGGTGGAGCAAGAACTATAAATTAAAAGTGATTTAAGAGATACATCAGCCAGATGCAATACAGGAACCTAATTTGGATTCATACATCTGGAGAACTTTTCCACCCTTCCAAATTGAAACTCTTCACTCATTAAAAATAACTCCTTTTGCCCCTTCCTCCCAGCCCCTGGCAACCATCATTGTACTTTCTGTCTCTATGAATTTGACTACTCTAGGCTCCTCGTATAAGTGCAATCAAGCAGTGCTTGCCTTTTTGTGACTGACTTATTCACTCAGCATCATGCCTTCAAGGGTCACTCGTGTTGTGGCATGTGACAGGATTTCCTTCTCTTTTAGGCTGAATAACATTCCATTGTGTGTATGGACCACATTTTGCTTATCCATTCATCCATCCATCTGGGTTGTTTCCATCATTTAGTTACCATGACTAATGCTGCTATGAATGGGCACGCTGGTGCGTGCCTGTAATCCCAGCTACTTGGGAGGCTGAGACAGGAGAATCGTTTGAACCCAGGAGGCAGAGGTTGCAGTGAGCCAAGATCGCACCACTGCACTCCAGCCTGGGCAACAGAGCGATACTCCATCTCAAACAAACAAACAAACAAACAAATAAATAAAACCATTCCTTCTGTTTTCAAAACCCAAGTCTCTGCTTTCAATTATTTTGGTATATACTCAGCCCAGTCTATGTTTGGAGGCCATTATTTGTAGTTATGTACTTTTTAGACATCCCACATATCTCGCTTTTTCCCCACTTTGATTCTCGAAGATCTACCCTCCATTTCTATCCTTTGGTAAGCCCCACCTAAAAGCCACAGCCTCTGAGTGTCAGGAGGTTTTAAGAGTTGATTTGGGAGGAAGGGCTGGGGTTGTGGACAGGCACTCAGTCATAGGATTCAGTCCTTCCTGCTACACCTGGGTCTGACTGAGAACAGCAGATGCTCAGTCTCCAGGCTTAGGGACTTGATATGACTGTTTAGTCAACAGCAGTCAGACAGGAGGAAGACAGAGCCCAAGAATCTGAGCCTTCTACTTTATGATTGAGTGTGGCCAGGACTCCTAAGAGCAGTTGGAAGGCACTGTCCGGAGCTGAGAACAGTGAACCCTGCTGCCGTGCTACAGTCCCACAAGGCCCTCGGAGAATGAGCTTCTCCGCCAGGCTTACGTCTGTTCAGAAAAGGGATCCTGAAACACATGCTTACTGGTCAAACTGATTGCGAGGAAAGATGAAATATTAAAGGAGACTTGGGTTTTGAAAACAAAAGGAATGGTTTTATTTATTTATTTAAGATGGAGTATCGCTCTGTTGCTCAGGCTGGAGTGCAGTGGCGCGATCTTGGCTCACTGCAACCTCTGCCTCCTGGGTTCAAACGATTCTCCTGTCTCAGCCTCCCAAGTAGCTGGGATTACAGGCACACACTAGCATGCCTGGCTACTTTTTGTATTTTTAGTAGGGGCGGGGTTTTACCATGTAGGCCCGACTGGTCTCAAACTCCTGACCTCAGGTGATCCGCCTGCCTTGGCCTCCCACAGTGCTGGGATTACAGGCGTGAGCCACCGTGCTGGGCTGGAATCATATAATTTCAAAGCATTCGTGGGACTCCTCTATTCTGCTTAGTGCGTGCTTTCAGAAATAAAAAAATAGAAAGCAGAAGAAGGAAAGAGATATTCACAGCTTCGCAGAGAAGGAAGTTACTTGGGTTCTTTTCTGACCTTAATCTAGTATCGTAGCCGGGTGCGGTGGCTCACGCCTGTAATCCCAACACTCTGGGAGGCCGAGGTGGGTGGATCACCTGAAGTCAGGAGTTCGAGACCAGCCTGACCAGTAGTAGAAGGTGAAACCCCATCTCTACTAAAATTACAAAAATTAGCCAGGCATGGTGGCACGCGCCTGTAATCCCACCTACTCAGGATGCTGAGGCAGGAGACTCGCTTGAACCCAGGAGGTGGAGGTTGCCATGAGCCAAGATCACTACTGCACTCCAGCCTGGGTGACAGAGCAAGACTCCGTCTCAAAAAAAAAAAAAAAAAAATCTAGTATTGTTAGAAAACATAAATGACCTGTTAACAAGCTTTTATAAAAAGCCTTGAGAGTACAGCCAATTTTTTTTTTTTTTTTAAATGGAGTCTCAGTCTGTTGCCAGGCTAGAGCACGGTGGCACAATCTCGGCTCACTGCAACCAGCGCCTCCTGGGTTCAAGCAATTCTCCTGCCTCAGCCTCCCGAGTAGCTGAGATTACAGGTGTGTGCCACCACACCCAGCTGATTTTTGTATTTTAAGTAGAGACGGGGTTTCACCATATTGGCCAGGATGGTCTAGATCTCTTGACCTCGTGATGTGCCCGCCTCGGCCTCCCAAAATGCTAGGATTACAGGCATGAACCACTGTGCCCGGCTGAGCCAATATTTCTTATATGATTTCTGGGGTCCAATAAACACTTATTAAAGCCTGTAGAAGATTTTAGAGGAATTCTTTTTTCCACACGATCCACTGAGGTACAGAAACACCTGCTTGTTATCTTAGGGTAGATTTGGCCTAATGCTAAATCCATCGCTGATTACTATCAATTTCTCAGTTCAGAAGGAAAAATATGAGTGAATATCTGCAAATGAGTAGGTGCTGGAGATCAAACTACCTTGACATGTGAAAGGAATATACAATGACAAAAATCATTCTAAGTGTTAGTCAACTAGCCCCTTCTGTCAAAGAATATTGGGTAGGAATTCCAGGCGACGTCTCTTAGCAGCAACATCTACTGGGTGCAGGCTTTGTTTTGGAGTAAGGCCAGACCTCTACTGGAGGTAGGAAAAAAGTCTCCAGTCTCTATGTATGCCAAGAAGCATCATCTCAGGGGGCTGGCAAAAGAACCAGAGAGTGTTACAAGAGAGTCACTTCAGCAATGCAGTTTCCTAGGCATTTAGAACTATGGGGTTCTTTTTTTTCAGTGTTTGCTGCTGAGATCAAGCCCCCATGAATGAGCCATTAAAAGAATCTAAAAGAGAATTGAAAAACAGGCTCCCTATTACTGAGACTCCATTCAAAAACAATTTTTGTTTTTGTACTACTGTGCAAACCTACTCTTTGGAAATATATTACCTGGGAAATCTGGAATTTATTTTATTGACACATGCTTGAAAGCTAAATCTAACTGATTTTTAAGCTAGTCGATGGGAAGAGGTCATGCAGGAGACCAGCAATTAGATTACTGCTATCTTTTTGTAGATGGCTCAGCTCCACTTTGGAACTCACCTTTAGGAAAAACAAAGAAACCCCACACCCATCCAAACATATAACATGCACACCTGGTGGGGAATTTGGAACTTGAGCTTGCTTTGATGGAACATGAAAACGAAAGTTTCAGGGAGTAGTTATGCCTCATTTGAAACTATTTTCAGAGAGCAAACGTAGTGTTTACCCCTTTCTTTAAATGAACCTCATTTTGCTTCTAATGAGTGCTAGGAATTCTTGAAAAGCCTAACTCTTAACTCTTGTTCTTTTACCTTTTTAAATATAAGTTCTAATAAGCATACAAAGACCTCCCGTGTTATCTTTCATCTTGCTTCCAAATGTTAACATTTTGCCACATTTACATTATCCTCCTCTATCTCTTGCTTGTATTTTGAAAGTACAGTCATGTATAGTCATGATGCTCTTTAGCCGAGATAGTTAGCATGCATTTCCAGCAGCAAAGACATCCTCTTACACAATCACAGAACAATGATCAGAATAAGGAAACTAGCATCGTCGCAACACTATTTTTTGTTTGTTTGTTTGTTTTTGAGATGGAGTCTTGCTCTGTCACCCAGACTGGAGTGCAGTGGTGCGATCTCGGCTCACTGCAACCTCCACCTCCCGGGTTCAAGCGATTCTCCCACCTCAGTCTCTTGAGTAGCTGGGATTATAGGTGCGCACCAACACGCTCGGCTAATTTTTATATTTTTAGTAGAGATGGGGTTTCGTCATGTTGGCCAGGCTGGTCTTGAACTTCTGACCTCTGGTGAACTGCCCACCTCAACCTCCCAAAGTGCTGGGATTGCAGGTGTGAGCCACTGTGCCCGGCCAACACTGTTTTAATCTTCAGATCTTATTCAGATTTTGCCATTATCTTAACAATGTCCTTCATAGCAGAAGTCTGAGTCACATGTTGCATTCTGTTGTCATATTTCTTGGGTCTCCTTTAATCTGGAAGAGCTCCACAGTCTCTCTGTCCTCTACAATATTGGCATTTTGAAGACTACATACCAGGATTAGGAATGTCCCTCCATCTGGGTTTGTCAAGTGTTCCTCATTGTCTCCTTTGGGTTATGCACTTTTGGCAAAGATTTCATAGAAGTAGTGTGTTCTTCTTTTCATAGAAGTAATATGTATCCTATCAGAAGGCATATTATTTTTAATAGAAAAAATATATCCTGGTATGCTCTTCTCAGTGAAAAAAACCATGAGAGTTCTAAACCATCATCAGATTCTTAATGTCCTAGTCCATTTGGCCTGCTAGAACAAATTGTCACAGACTTGGTGGCTTATAGACAACAGACGTTTATTTCTCACAGTTTTGGAGGCTGGAAGTCCAAGATCAAGGTGCCAGCAGGTTCAGTGTCTGGTCAGGGCTCACTTCCTGGTTCACAGATGGTGCCTTCTCTCTGTGTCCTCACGTGGAGGAATGGGAGAGGGAGTTCTCGGGGCCTCTTCTGTAGGGGCACTAATTCTAGTCATGAGGGCTCGCTTGTGACCTGATCACCTCCTAAAGCCCCCACCTCCTAACACCATCACGTTGGGGTGAAGATTTCAACATAGGAATTCTGGGGGTACACCAACATTCATGCTATAGCACTTAATAACCATAATACAATTCTGTGTTTACTTACCACTTTCCAGTAGTGGGAAAAGTTAGACAGCATATCTTTTTCATGTTTACAACTTAGCACCCAGCAAAGTGCATGGCATCTAATTGGTATCCAATAATATTTTTCGAGTGAATTCTTTTTGAGGGAGAGAGTACTCTAACTTCATCTGCACAATTCAGCTTTCTGACTTCTGCTCTGTGTCCCCCACCGACCATCTGAGACGAGGTAGGGTCAGACAACCCACTTAGGGCTCAGCTCCCTTTTTGGATGTAGCATCTGGCTCTCCTCATGAATTAGGAAAACGCTCTCACAGCGAGGATCTGCCACTCACTCCAGTACTTGATAGGTGTTGAATTATTGAACAAATGCCTGCTTAAAATACAATATGCTAGGTGCAGTGGCTCACACCTGTAATCCCAGCACTTTGGAGGGCTGAGGCGGGCAGATTACCTGAGGTCAGGAGTTCGAGGCCAGCCTGGCCAACATTGTGAAACCCCGTCTCTACTAAAAATACAATAATTAGTTGGGCATGGTGGCATGCACCTGTAATTCCAGCTACTCATGAGGCTGAGGCAGGAGAATTACTTGAACCTGGGAGGCAGAGGTTGCAGTGAGCCAAGATGGCACCACTGTACTCCAGCCTGGGCAACAGAGTGAGACTCCGTCTCTAAATAAATAAATAAATAATAAATAAAATAAAATAAAATAAAACAAAATAACATATGCCAAGGAGTTCTTTCACTTCTGCTGAACACTGGAGTTTCCTTTTTTTTTTTTTTAAACACTGGAGTTTTACACAGTAGATTAAACACCTAGGTCAGTGACAAAACATTATTTTTGCAATTTACAGAAAATGTTAGAGTATCATTATTTTCAAGTTTCTCCATGAATGTGTGTTATCACTTAGATTTTTGCCACAGCCTATTTGTGAATGATTGTTGGTAGATGACAAAATAAGTCAACATGCCAGCAAAGGAATATTTAATCATAAAGGGACAATCATAATTGTTTACTTATTCTTTTATTTCTTCATGAATATGCATTCGTGGTTGAGACTTTGTATTATGTGCAAATAATTAGTGTTATAGTGAATACTGGTTATAATCTTTATGCTAATTTAAGCCTCCTTCCCATGTTAGTTCTCTCTTACTTTTTAACATTATGAGTCATTGTTATTATTGTATTACACAGTCAATATTCTTTTGATTTTTCTACATATATGCACCAATATACACATCACCATTTGAATCTCAGGATTTCCATCTGGGATTACTTTAGCTCAGTCCCAGTATAGTTCTTTAATGAGTAACTGTGTTGGAGACAAACTCTCTCCATTTTTATTTGTTTGAAAAATATCTTTATTTTGCCCTCCATCTAGAAAGTCCTGGAAACTCCACCTTCTGCAACAGTTGAGAGCTACTTCTGTGCCTGCTCTGAAGCTCTCATTCCCTGGCCTCCTGGCCCTCAGTGATGTGATTCAGATACTAATTCAGCCTAATCACCCTTTTTTGGAGATAATCTTTTTCTTAATGGCTTATTTTAATGTCTTCTCTTTGTAAATGGCATTTTAACATTTTATTATAATGTGTGTAGGTGTGGGTTTCTATTAGTTTCTATTTATTTATTCTGCTTGCAATTTGTTGGACTTCCTGAATGGTGACTGGTGTTTTTCATCAACTGGGAAACATTCCTGGATATTATATCTTTGAATACATTCAATCAAAGCTACTTTTTTTTTTTTTTTTTTTTTTTTTTTTGAGACAGTCTCACTCTGTCACTCAGGCTGGAATGCAGTGGCGCGATCTCAGCTCACTGCAACCTCCGCTTCCTGGGTTCAAGTGATTCTCCTGCCTCAGCCTCCTGAGTAGCTGGGACTACAGGCGCCCGCCACCACACCAGGCTAATTTTTTTATGTTTAGCAGAGATGGGGTTTCACCATATTGGCCAGGCTGGTCTCGAACTCCTGACCTCGTGATCCACCCGCCTCGGCCTCCTAAAGTGCTGGGATTACAGGCGTGAGCCACCGCGCCAGGCTGACTTTTTGAACATCAACCCATCTGTGACAGTCCTGGAATCTAGCAGTCTCTTACAGTGACCTATGCTCATTTCAACACTAAATCATTCATTTCCCCCCAGCTTCATCCTCCACCTGGGAGGTGAGTCATCTGGGTTTCCGTTTTATCTTGGCTTTATTTTGGGAGAGGAGAGAAGAGAGAGGTTGGGGTTGTCCCTTCCCACTTGGCGGTGGCTCTGCAGGGCTGTGTCATTCTGCAATGGCAGGTCCTGCTGGATGGCCCCTTCTTGAGGTCCTCTGCCACCCAGGCACTGATGATACCTCAGGCTTGAGGGTAGTAGCTGCTTCCCTGGGTGCCTCAGCATCATTTCCCGCCTGTTCCCTTCATTCTGTCTGTTGTTTTGTTTTGTTTTGTTTTTTGAGACAGAGCCTCGTTCTGTCACCCAGGCTGGAGGGCAGTGGCACGATCTCAGCTCACTGCAACCTCCGCCTCCTGGGTTCAAGTGATTCTCCTGCCTCAGCCTCCCGAGTAACTGGGACTACAGGTGAGTGCCACCACGCCTGGCTAATCTGTGTATTTTTAGTAGAGATGAGGTTTCACCGTGTTGGCAGGCTAGTCTTGAACTCCTGACCTCAGGTGATTCCACCCGCCTTGGCCTCCCAAAGTGCTGGGATTACAGGTGTGAGCCACCACGACCGTCCCTGTCTGTTCTTTTTAAAATCACGTCTTCATTCAAAACTTAAAAAAAAAAAAAAATTCCGGTGAGTGTGCCTTCTATTTCCCATCAAAACCCTGCCTAACGCAGTTCCCCTTCCCCAAGCCGTGCTGTTCTCCACAGAGCATGAGTACAATACAAAGAAGGCATCACATTTGTGGTAACTCGTAAGAGTTGGGAACTGAAAGAATTTGAAGGGAAACAAATCTAAAATGATTATTGTGTATTTCATCTTAGACATCAAGTTTTTTTTTTTTTTTTTTTTTTGAGACAGTCTCGCTCTGTTGCCCAGTCTGGAGTGCAGTGGTGTGATCTCGGTTCACTGCAACCTCTGCCTCCCATGTTCAAGCGATTCTCCTGCTTCAGCCTCCTGAGTACTGGGACCACAGGCACCCACCACCACACTCGGATAATTTTTGTATTTTTAGTAGAAACGGGGTTTCACCATATTGGCCAGGCTGGCCTCGAACTTCTGACCTTATGATCCACCTGCCTCGGCTTCCCAAAGTCCTGAGATTATAGGCATGAGCCACCGTGCCCGGCTGGATGTCAAGTTTTAAATGGATAATATGACATTTTGTTTCCACCCAAACTGACCTAACCAGCTGGGTGTACAGCAATTCAATTCTGACACTAACTTCCTGGAGCTGGTGCAGATGCCACAGATGAAGGGCAAAGTTCACCACAGATCACCAGTCCCCTTCAGACACCAGCCACAAGTCTCAGAGGGTCATCAGGGCAATTATACTCTGACTGGCTGCAAATTTGGGAGTTCCCATGACCCCCTTAGGTTTGATCATTTGCTAGCACAACTGGCAGACCTAGAAAAGCATGATGCTTATGATTAGTTTCACTGTAAAGCACACGAATATGGGAGGGTCCCAAATGCAGAGCTTCAGTGGCCTTTCCTCGTGGAATCAGGGCACATCACTGTCCTGGCACATCAACATGTTCACCAACCAGGAGGCCCTGGAAGCCTTCGGTTCCAGAGCTTTTACTGGAGTTTTATTTTGTAGGCACAAGTAATTAAACCACCGAACCTGTGATTAATCTCAACCTCCAGACCCCTCCTCTCTTCAAGGTCAGGTGACTCAAATTCCCCAACCCTCTAATCACCAAGCTGGGCTGCTCTTTTGGTAACCAGCACCCATCTTGAGGCTGTCTAGGGGTCCACCATTGCCTCAGTAGCATAACAAAGCACTACCACTCAGAAAACCCCAAGGGTTTTTAGAACTCCATACCAGGAATTTAGGAATTATATCTTTGTTATACAAAAATATAAATTCTTTGTTATGCAAAAATATAAATTCTTTGTTATACAACAGAGATAATGATATTTCTTTTTCTTTCTTTCTTTTTTTTTAAACCTAGTTTCACTCGTTACCCAGGCTGGAGTGCAGAGGCACAATCTCGGTTCACTGCAAACCCCACCCCTTGGGTTCAAGTGATTCTCCTGCCTCAGCCTCCTGAGTAGCTGGGATTACAGGTGCCCGCCATCGTGCCCCACTAATTTTTGTATTTTTCGTAGAGATGGGGTTTCACCATGTTGGCCAGGTTGGTCTCGAACTCCTGACCTCAGTTGATCTGCCCACCTTGGCCTCCCAAAATGCTGGGATTACAGGTGTGAGCCACTGCACCCGGCCAGAATTTGACAAATTATTATAGATGTCATAATTCAACCTGTTAATTGATTTCTATATACTTAACTCACTATCCAAAAAGACTTGGGATTACAAATAAGACTTCTTTTCAAAATATTCCATATGACAAGAAAGTATAATTTGTCCAGTTCATAGGAAATAGTCTACATGGAGGCAGGAATGTAGGGCCGAGCATCCGCAGTTGTAGGTTCAAGTCCTGGCTCTGCCACAAGGTGACTTATCCCTTATCTCGGAGGTGAATGAGATGACGTCTGCAATCCTGTGACTGGCACAGTCAGCATCCAGGTCACATACCAATGATGTCATGTCTGTTTAATCATCAACAGCTAGCCCTTTTTGCTTTTCAAGTTATTAATGTTGGATAGTTTCTTTTTGTTTTCTGTTTGTTCATTGTTTTTGGTTTCTGAGACAGAGTCTCGCTGTCACCCAGGCTGGAGTTCAGTGCTGTGACTTCGGCTCACTGCAACCTCCGCCTCCTGGGTTCAAGTGGTTCTCCTGCCTCAGCCTCCCGAGTAGCTGGGATTACAGGTGCCTGTCTCCATGCCTGGTTAATTTTTGTATTTTCAGTACAGGTGGGATTTCACCATGTTGGCCAGGCTGGTCTCGAACTCCTGACCTCAGGTGATCCGCTTGTCTTGGCCTACCAAACTGATGGGATTGCAGGCATGAGCCACTGCGCCCAGCCTCAATCTTGAAAACTCGTACTATACATCCCTCAACGTTACCTCCACAGAGCCTTTCCTGATCCTTGTTTTGTACTCTTTTAGGCAACAAAGGAGTGACTAGGGAGAGCAAAGTGCATTATACTCATCGGTCCTAGAGGAAGGACGCATGCCTCGCTACACAGACCACACAGCAGACACCAGGGTGGCCAGGAGGCGGAAGACGGGAGTCAGGGAAGGGTCAGGCCACGGCCTTTATGGTGGTTTCCACAGGAACGGCAAGGCAGGGCAGAGTGGACAGTATAGGATTGGCTAGTGCGGAGATTTCTGGTGGGCTCTGGACTCTAGGGATGGTCCCTGGCTGCCTGGGGTACTACTTGGCCTTGGGATGATTGAGGTAGAGGAGCTGTCTGCTAGGGTTTGCAGGCCAGCTAGAGGAGTGCTGGCTCTGGGTCGTTTGTTTGCGTATCAAAGGCATGCTCCAACCTGAGCCTGTTTCTTATCTCCAAGAATTGGCTGCCCAAGGGAGGGTTTTTTTTTTTTTTTAAAGATGTCAAAACATCATAATATACATAAATATATATATATATATATATATATATATATATATATATATATATGCACATATATGTATTCCAGCTAGAGGATTGTAATTATACACACATGCACACACATAATATATGCAGTCCTCCAGCTGGAATTTCTCCTGTCTCCTAAACCTTAGTGTCGCCTTGTCTGTCTAGCCCACATGGATTTTCTTCTCATTCTTTCTTGCACTTCAGTGATGTGTGGGCGTGTTGTGTTTCACTTCTGACTGTGAGTCCCTTCGGGGCAGAGCCTGGGACATCTAGCTCACTGTGTTCTCCACAGCGGAGGCACTGCTGCGCCCAGTATGAGCTCTAGAATTGCTTTCTAATGAATAAATATTAGCAGGATACATAACGTATATGTCTCTTTACCAAGCCATACTCATACACATATTTTCTTTTTTTTATTTTAAACAGAGTCTCGCTCTATTGCCCAGGCTGGAGTGCAGTGGTGTGATCATGGCTCACTGCAACCTCTGCCTCCCAGGTTCAAGCAATTCTTCTGCCTCAGCCTCCTGAGTAGCTGGGACTACAGGCATGCACCACCATGCCTGGCTAAGTTTTGTATTTTTAGTAGAGACGGGGTGTCACCATATTAGCCAGACTGGTCTCGAACTCCTGACCTCATGATCCACCTGCCTCGGCCTCCCAAAGTGCTGGGATTACAGGTGTGAGCTACTGTGCCTGACCTCATACACACATTTTCATACTTACTATTCAAATTAGTACAGCATGGTGTTGAGATTTAAAAATCAATTCTCAACTTAGTAAATATTTGTAAGTTAATTGTTATATTAAGGTGGAGATTTACCATTTTTCAAGCTTGTGAAAATGAGGCCCAGGAAAATGAAAAAAATATATGTGTATATATATATGTATCTTTAGGCCAAGTGACATTTGTACTTGCTGGCAGCCCTTCAGTATTTAAATGTTAAACATTTTATTTATCTATTTATGAGGCAGAGTCTTGCTCTGTCGCCCAGGCTGGAGTGCAGTGGCAGGATCTCGGCTCACTGCAACCTCTGCCTCCCGGGTTCAAGCGATTCTCCTGCCTCAGCTTGCTGAGTAGCTGGGACTACAGGCATCCGCCACTAAACCCAGCAAATTTTGTAATTTTAGTAGAGACAAGTTTTCACCATGTTGGTCAGCTGGTCTCAAACTCCTGAACTCAGGTGATCCACCCACTTCAGCCTTCCAAAGAGCTGGGATTACAGGCGTAAGCCACTGCACCCAGCCTAGTTAGACATTTTAAATGATTACCAACCTGCCTGCCAAGAGCCCGAAATTCCTCAAAAGGGAAGAGAAAAATAACTCTCACTCACTTAAGTATTTTTTGGTGAGGTTAAAAAAAATCTACTCTATTAAAGTGGATAAACACGCTACCTGGGATGTGCTTTGAAAAACTACCATGTCGTCTTATTGGCGAAGTGCCTTAAAGCACAATCTGGATGGCTTGGAATATATATAAGCAAGCAGAGAACTTTGAGAAAAAGAGGACAAGGTTAGCAGAAAAAAATGTATCCACCTGAGAAAGTATTAGAACATAAATGAGGATATAAATGATGGAGGCTTAAATTCGTATAAACTGAATGTGGCCATACTGGGAATAATGGGAATTTAATTAATTAATTATTTACTTACTTATTTATTGAGACAGTGTCTCACTTTGTCATCCAGGCTGGAGTTCAGTGGCACAATCTCCGCTCACTGCAACCTCCGCCACCTGGGTTCAAGCGATTCTCATGCCTTAGCCTCCGGAGTAGCTGGGACTATAGGCACATGGCTAATTTTTTGTATTTTTAGAAGATACGGGGTTTCACCATGTCTGTCAGGCTGGTCTCTAACTCCAGACCTCAAATGATCCACCCACCTCGACCTCTCAAAGTGCAGAGATTACAGGTGTGAGCCACTGCACCTGGCCCTTCTCAGGGGCATTTGGATGTTATCATCTAGATGTTACTGTCAATGAGTTCAAGAAACAACAAAATAAGGAAGAACAGGAAGGTTATGGCAAGGGAGACCAAGGTCCACCTGTCATTTTAATTCTTTTTTCCCCTTATACCATATTTCTAACACAGAAAAATGTAGTAGACAAATATATACCCTAGGTTTATCATATTTAAACATCTTGCTATGTTTCATTCTAATTTTTTTCTTAAAGGGAACACTGCAGATCTAGTTCAGTTTTCCACTTCACTCCCCTTCTCCCGGAGGTAACCATGTCTTTAATTTGGTCTTTGTGGTCAATACTCTGACTAAGCGTGCTCATATCCCCAGATAAAACAGAATATTGTTTTGTTTTTACATTTTGTATACAGTGTATCCTACCCTACATTTCAGTCTGCAATTTGCTTTTCTTTCCCTTCGTGTTATGATTTTGGATGCAGCCCATGCTGGCATATATGGCTCTACTTCATTTATGTGTATTTTTATTTTATTTTATTTGAGCAACAACTTGCTCTGTTGCCCAGGCTGGAGTGCAGTGGCACGATCTCGGCTCACTGCAACCTCTACCTCCTGAGTTCGAGCGATTCTCCTTCCTCAACCTTCCGAGTAGCTGGGACTACAGGCACGTGCCACCATGCCCAGCTAATTTTTTTTTTTTTGTATTTTTAGTAGAGACGGGGTTTCACCATCTTAGTCAGGGTGGTCTTGATCTCCTGACCTCACGATCCACCTGCCTCGGCCTCCCAAAGTGCTGGGATTACAGGCATGAGCCACTGCGCCCGGCCTACTTCATTTATTTTTAACTGTTTTATGCATGTCATTGTATGACAGCATCACAGTTTATCTGTTCTCCAAATGTTGGCTATTCGGGTTGTTCCCCTTTCTACTGTTATTACAAACAATGCTGCAACAAAGACATATGCACACATATTTGAGATCTCCAGGCCAGTGCCTGGGAGTTCCCAGGGTCTAAAATGCAGATTCCAATTTAGTAGGACTGGGAGGGGCCTGAGATTCTGCCTTGCCTTCCCCTTCCCCTTCCCCTTCCCCTTCCCTCCCCTTCCCCCCCTCCCTCCCCTCCCCTCCCCTCCCCTTCCCTTCCCCCTTTTTTTTTCGTGTCACCAGAGCTGAAGTGCAGTGGTGCCATCTCCACTCACTACAAGCTCTGCCTTCTGAGTTCAGGCAATTCTCCTGCCTCAGCCTCCCAAGTAGCTGGGATTACAGGCACCCACCACCACTCCAGGCTAATTTTTGTATCTTTAGTAGAGAAGGGGTTTCACCAGGTTGGCAAGGCTGGTCTCGAACTCCTGACCTCAGGTGATCTGCCCGCCTTGGCCTCCCGAAGTGCTGGGATTACAGGCGTGAGCCACCACGCCTGGCTGGATTCTGCATGTCTAAGAAGAGGATGCTGCTGGTCCCAAGGGCACCACTGGTGCAGCATATGTGATGAGAAGTGAAATAGTTGAGTTAAAGGGTATGTGTGTCTTCAACTGCGTTTCCAAGTAGTTTTTCCACATTACTCTCCATGGTGGCACTAATTACACCCTTTCTGCGTATGAGAATTCTCGTTGCACCACATTTTTAGCAGCACTTGGTATGATCAGACCACAATCACAAGATTCTCAGATATCTAGACTATTCATTACCTTTGTACAAGGAAAGAAAAAGCAGAGCAGACCTCCAGCAACATTCCCCAGACAATTCACAGATGGCTGTAGATGGAAACCTGAAGAACAGTGTAGGAGTGAAATCATGTTTGTGAGATGGGCAAGTTCCGTTGAAAGCATGTGTCATGGTTCACAATAATGGTCAGAAAAGTAAAAGCAGTTGATTCTTCTAGATGAATTTCTTAAAATATAATATGCATCATGTTACCTTCCTGCTCAAAAAGCTTCCCAGAGCCTCTTTCTGAATGAATTTCTCAGGCTAGCTTTCAAAGTACTCTTCCAGATGGTCCCTACCTGCTCCACTGTGCTTGCCTCCTGCTACCCCTCCCTGGAGCACCACCTGAGTGAAGGTTATCTCAAAACAATTTTGTAAGATGGGCTGAACTTTGGTGTTTATTTTTGTCTTAGCCTCAGGCCACCCTCCATGCTCCGTTGGCCTCTTTTGAAGAAGTGGGCTTGCAAAGCTCTGAGTCAACAGCAGACCCAGCTCCTTCCCGAGCTGTGCAGTGCACAGAAGGCACCCATCACATTGTTTTAAAATTAAATGGGCACAAAGACGACATAGGGGAAGACCCCTGTGGTTTGCCAAAGACTCCCATGAGCACCTCTTGGCTGTCCAGACCCCATCCTAGGCTCTCCTGGGTCCTCTCCCTTCTCCTTTCCTCTTGTTTTTGGAGTTCTTTTAGGAGACTGATTTTGCTTCCATGAGGGTATCCACCTTCTTGATAAAGGCATCATGGTTTTCTAGAAGTTGATTATGGACCAGAGCATTCTCTTTCCTGGACAGAATTCTCTCACAGCACCCACCTGGGTGCACACCTTAAGCCATGTGCCATTTCAAGGTGTCAGACATTGGGAAGAATAATCAGGGTGGGATAGCTTTTAGGCAAATTCCATCTGACCACACAGAAACTGGAGTTGCCTGCCCACAGCCGTCCATGAGAGTCACTCTGGGTTTTGGTAAGGGGAAGCTCCAGATAGGTCACCCTCTTAGAGATCCAAGAACTGTGGGGCAGAGTCCGGACCGCAGGAGGCCAGCTGGCAAGAAGAGCCATTCATTCTATTAACCCATAAACAGCCCCCTAGTACAAGCCTGCTCAGGATGGCCATGTGGCTGAGACATCCACTCTGGAGAGCAGTTGCACAGTGGACAAGAAAACTGGTGGTGCACCGGAGAGGGACATGCAGGGCCACAGACGAGGACAATGACGAGTGGCTGGGTGTGGGTATGGGCTCAAGGAAGAGGCCACCAGGGATTTACACGCAGGGAAAATACCCTTTGTAATAGATTCCGATAGAACAAACATAACACTCCTGCCTGTGCCAAAATGAACTTTTTTTTTTTTTTTCTTTTTTGAGACAGAGTTTCATCATGCCCAGGCTGGAGTGCAATGGCATCATCTCGGCTCACTGCAAGCTCTGCCTCCCGGGTTCAAGTGATTCTCCTGCCTCAGCCTCCCGAGTAGCTGGGATTACAGGCATGTGCCACCACACCCGGCTAATTTTTGTAGTTTCAGTAGAGACAGGGTTTTACCATGTTGGCCAGCTGGTCTCAAACTCCTGACCTCAGGTGATCTGCCCATCTCAGCCTCCCAAAGTGCTGGGATGACAGGCATGAGCCACCGCGCCCGGTCTCAAAATGAACTATCAAAATTCTTTTAGTGGGCTGCAAATTTATAAATGTATAGAACGGAAACCAGATGCCGTGTTGCTGGTTTTCTTCTACACTGGCCTTTAATCTCATGATTATGTGGAAGTGGGTTAAGCCCTTCCGTTAATGCTCAAGTACTCAGATAAGTGAAAGGGGGCTGAACAGAGGGGAGGTGAGCCTAAAGAAAGAAGTATAACTACACCTCAAATATTTTAGCGGCTCCACCATTCTGAGCTAAAGAAATATTCTTTCCTGACCCAAATATTCTTTCCTGATCCTAGGTGACACCAGAAAATGCAAACTCCTAAAAATCCAGTTCTAACCCTACTGCTGTGCAGTATTAACAGAGTGTTAAAGTCATTATCTGTCTCAATCATTAGTGCTTGTTTCTGGTTCTTAGTTGGCTCTCTTCTGCAATAGTATGAATTTCCTGTATCATTTGTACTTCATTAGGTGCTAGCCCCATAAACTTCAGGCCATTTGACTGTCTCCTATGTTCCCAAAGAAGTGGTATTTCCTATACCACTAGCGTTTCCCACAAACCTTAGAGCCAATCTGCCTGAGCGCAAAGCTGAACTGCTAAGAACTAGCTTTGTGATCTTGGGCAAGTAGCAGTTACTTGGGTTTTTGTACTTCAGTTCTCCATCAATAGAAGTGAGGCTACTAGAATCAGGGAAGGGGTATTATGAGGGCTAAACAGCTTGCTTTTTATAAAGTACTTGAAACCTCATCGGGTATATACAGTAAGCTTCCTGAAAGTCTTAGCCATCTTAGTCTTGCTGCCAAGTCAGCACTTAGGTGATTCTAAACCTGACTAAGCCAAAGGTGATTCTTTGCTCAATAGTACTGAACTGACTACAACCAAATAATTCCCTATTTATTTGTTTATCTATTTATTTTTTGAGACGGAGTCTCACTCTGTCGACCAGGCTGGAGTGCAGTGGCACGATCTCAGCTCACTGCAACCTCTGCCTCCTGGGTTCAAGCCATTCTCCTGCCTCAGCCTCCCAAGTAGCTGGGATTACACGTGCCCACCACTATGCCTAGCTAATATTTTGTATTTTTAGTAGAGACAGGGTTTCACCATGTTGGCCAGGCTGATCTCGAACTCCTAACCTTGTGATTTGCCTGCCTTGGCCTCCCAAAGTGCTGGGATTACAGGTGTGGGCCACTGCCCCCTCCATAATTGCCTCTTAAATGCACATTTCAGAGATCCCACATCAATATCAGAAATTTCTGGACAAATCTCCCGAATGCTCATCTACGTTTCTGAACGTATTCAAAGTTTCTTAGAGACCCAGAAGACTATTCTAATGGAGGGCCCCCAGGTTCTTTGATCAGAATAGCATAAAGTTGAGTTAAAAAAAAAGTGGCTTACGCATGTAATCCCAGCACTTTTAGGAAGCCAAAGCAGGCAGATCACGAGGTCAGGAGATCAAGACCATCCTGGCCAACATGGTGAAACCTGTCCCTATTAAAATACAAAAAATTATCTGGGCATAGTGGCGCGCAACTGTAGTCCCAGCTACTCGGGAGGCTGAGGCAGGGGAATCACTTGACTCCAGGAGGCAGAGGTTTGCAGTGAGCCAAGATCACGCCACTGCACTCCAGCCTGGCAACAGAGCAAGACTCCATCTCAAACAGAAAACAACAACAACAAACCAACAACTTATATGATTATACTTTACACCACTGGCAAAGTACTGGTTAACTTTATCCTAAGTCAGGCTGCTTTTGGCCAAAGTTTTGGTCAGAATGAATATGGTTTAGAGCAGTGTTTCTTGAGACAGAACTGGTCACAAGTGTGCTTTAAAATGATCTATTTTAAATTTTCAGGTGCTCATGCAACCTCTGACACATTATCTCCAAAGGCTGAATGTTCTATCTCACAAGGCAGTCCATGGTATGTTTAAAATGATTATTAGAAAGTTCTCTATGCTAAACTAAACTTCATTTCCCTATTCATTTGCTCTTTGGGATTTCACAGAATAAGTAGTCATTTGTGTAACTGACAGTACTTAGACGATTTAAGGCCAGTTAGAATAGATTCTCCTACAGGTCATGGACCTGAGTCAGCTTGTAAGGAAACTTTTTTTTTTTTTTTGAGACAGAGTCGCTATGACCCCCAGGCTGGAGGGCAGTGGCACAATCTCGGCTCACTGCAACCTCTGCCTCCCTGGTACAAGTGATTCTCCTGCCTCAGCCTCCCGAGTAGCTGGGATTACAGGTATGTACCACCATGCTCAGCTAATTTTTGTATTTTTAGTAGAGACGGGGTTTTGCCATGTTAGCCAGGCTGGTCTTGAACTCCTGACCTCAGGCGATGCTCCCACCTCGGCCTCCCAAAGTGCTGAGATTACATGCATGAGCCACCATGTACAGCAAAACTTTCTTATAAGCAAATTTACTCCTGAAAATCTGTTAAGTCGCTCATGAAGTACAATTCTAATAAAGTTGATTTTATCTTCAGGATTGGAATAACTTGCTGTTCTTTTGGCTGAGCTGCAGATGAACTGGTAGGCTGGCATTTAAGAGCCATGTTACATAAAAAATAACTTTATTTGCATAGCATGAACGCATGTTATTGAATCATCCATATTATGTAACATTATAAAATATTTAATGTTTTCCATTAAAAGACCCTTACTGAGTACCTTCAACTTTGCCAGGTACTGTGCAAGGGTGGGAACATTTGTCACACATTCCTTACCAATGCATCGATGTGGAAAAATAGGCTATTAGTTAACAGAATAGGAAAGCTACTTACTGAGGTGAAACTGACATTTAAAGAGATCGAGAAAAAAAGTATAGTGCTCTTCAGGGAAAAAGCAGGTAGTTATGTGAACCATATGACTTCCCTATCTTGAGAAACAAGTTCCTGTAGAGTCATCTTCCAACCCTCTAATATTCAGTGATTTATGAAGACTTGGGTCATCATTGAAGGAATGCTGGTTTACAGCAAATTCCAAGTATTTACTACTGGAATTAATCACGTAAGAAACTCCAAATAATGCTACTTACTTAGCAAAATAAAAATAATTTTTACTAGGAAAATTTCAAAAATATCTCTAAGTCAACTGGTTAATACTTTTCAGACACGTACTTCTAAGGAAAGAAGTTATTCAAGAAAAAGAAACTACTTATCTAGTCTTTCACTTATCCTGAAAAATATTTTATGGGTTGTCATAAAACAACATAAAATCCAGCAGCCATAATAGTGGGATCTCCTGGAGAGAGCAATAGTGGGCGATTACACCAAGGAGTACCACATCCCTTTGCCATTCAACAGAGTTGAATTTTGCTAAAAATACAGATCACAGGCAGCCTTGATGAGGAAATTAACTCTCAGTGCTTGACAGAGGTTGAAAAATGAAAAACAGTATTCCTACACCTGTCTTAAAGTCAGCCCTGGGTAGGGAGGGTTTATGGCGGATGGTGTGTGCAAAACCTATACAGCTTTTTTTTAGGTAGTGGTGGAGGTATTACCTTCTCTCCTAGTTGATTCCTCCATCACTGGTGCCAAACTACAGCTGTTTTGCTAAAAATGTGGCAATTCAACGTGCAGAAAAGGTAACGTTGTGGGAAAGCACTGACTCTTAAGATCTTACTAACAGCTTTTTACTGTGTGACCCTGAACAACCATTAACCTTTATTTTCTTATCTGTAAGTCAAGAACATATGGCCCATAATCTTAAGGGATAGGAAAAGGGTCAAATAAATTGAAACTTCAAAAAGCATTTTGTGAACTGTAAAACACAGTATATGTAAAAAGTCTAAAGGACGACAGAAACTTAAACAATTCAGAGAAAAATTCTACTGTGAACATTTTATTTTGACAAAACAAACTTTACAGATTTTACAATCTCCCAAATTTCACTTATTTAAAAAAAGGAGAGACAAGGCAACCTAGACTCCAAGATTTCAGGCATGAAAAAACTAGTACCAGATATTCAAGTTATATATGCGAACTGCATTTTACATACCATGAAAGTGAAATGTGACAAATACTCACTAGTTTCAAGTGTACCTTATAAGAAACACATGGACATACTTGGGTTTTTTAACCACATGGTCTCATATCAATAAACATCTAAGTATCTGACATACATTTTTCCATTAAAGGTAGGCGCAACTCTATGAATATCAAATTATAATCTTGCTTTTTATAATCTTGACTGGAAACTGAAAAATAAGAGGAATGTAGAGTTAAGTAGCCAAAAATGCTACTTACTGCACAAACAAGCACATCATGAAAAGGAATGCTAGTAGTTCCCCTCAGGAATGGGTTTTTGAAAATTTAAAATATTATTTTATCAGAAAAGTTAAAGCCTTTGGGGGAAAACCACAGTAAATGACATATTGACTCAATCTCTAAAGCCCTAGCAAATTATAGATTTTGTGCAATTAGTGACCAACATATACATTTAAGAGATAATACTGACTGTTCACCAGAACCTTCTGATGGTTCTGAAACATCTACTCTTTAGAGTTATTTCAGCTTTACATGTCTATGAAATTTAAGATTCCTCAATGGGACGTCATAGCTTATTCCGCACTAGATACAGGCAATATGTATAGATTTAGCACAACTGACTACTTCTTACCTTCCAGGAGCCTATTTTTATTTATACAAAATTAGATTGGTTTTTCACCCACGTGTATGCATAAGTGCTTCTCAAATTTACACAGTTCATATCTAAAATCCCACAACAAAAGGCAAACGAATGGATAATAGTTTAGATATTTCATATTTTCATTCATCTTTTTTTTTTTTTTTTTGAGACAGAGTCTCCGCTGCCCAGGCTGGAGTGCAGTGGCATGATCTTGGCTCACTGCAACCTTCGCCTCTCAGGTTTAAGTGATTCTCATGCCTCAGCCTCCTAAGTAGCTAGGACTATAGGAACGCACCACCACACCCAGCTAATTTTTGTATTTTTAGAAGAGACACGTTTTTACCATGTTGGCCAGGCTGGTTTCAAACTCCTGGCCTCAAGTGATCCACCTACCTCGGCCTTCCAAAATGCTGGGATCACAGGCGTGAGCCACTATGCCCGGCCTTTCATCCATCTTTAAACAAATTCAATGAGCATCTAGAGACAGACGTGACAAAAGTGTTACAAATTTCTGTGCATTTTCTATGAATTGCTTTGTGCAGTTCACACATGGGTTCATTCACCCTGCAGGCTGTGAACTTCCTTATCCTGTAGTCTGTAGGTACTTAGGTTTCAGCAATTACGTGACCCAAAAGACTAAAGGAGAAGGACTTGTTTAAATTAGTCCCTCTCAAAAATTGTTTCCAATTTTATGACAAACAGATTTCATATGCTTGTGGGTTAAATTTTAAAGTAATTATGAAGCCATTTACTCTAACATAAACGAATGAAATGTAATTAAGAACCACACTTAAGTCCTTAATTTTAATGAATGGTATTTTTCATTTATATACAAAGGAATTTAATAGCCAGCAGCATTTAAATATAGAAATAGTCCCATCTCTTCTCTATTCCCTTTTATAAAGTGCCATTTTAACTGGGTAGATTTACTACCCAGATTTTCAGTAACTACAGGATAGGTATCTAATTGTCAAGAAAAGGTTGGAAAATTAAGTTTAGCATTTTAAACATTTATAAAACATTGCTACAAGTCATAGAGACTACCAATGTAGTAAAATAAAAAGTGTACCTTACGTGAGGATCATTACGTTGGTTTAATAATTACTTCACAGAAACATGGGCTCATGAGCCAATTTGTGCTAATTATTTAAACCAGAAACAGTTTCTGTAGGTAATTCAGCTCTAAGCACCATTAAACAGGGTTATGCCAAGTAGAACAATGGTTATATGATCCTCAGAATAAACACCCCAGCAAATGCAAACTTTTAGAATAGTAACACAAGTTAGTGAGAATCCAAAGGAGAGGCAACATTTTATTTAAAACTATCATAGGCTGCTAAGTGCCCTCTTTAAATAAAATTTTGTGTAGTTATTAATGTACCTTAACACTGGTGTACCTTAATAGTGGTGTTAGAGATAGCTGGAAACCATACTACAGAAGTGAATGTTGCCTGTTTCTTTTGTTCAGTGATTAAAACTGAAATTGCTTTTACAAAAATAATTTAACTGCTACTTACAATACACATAAAATACCAAGAGGATTCCCATTTATTCACATTATTACCTAATTAGTATTTTTGCATTTCAACTTTGATCTGACCTTCAGTAGTACCTTAAAATGCAAATGCAATTAGTAAAAAATGGGGCAGCCTGTCGTTTTCACACTCAGAAATACTACCAGTTTCATTACAATTTGCATTTTTTTGTTGCTCTTGAAAGAGTAACCCCTTATAAAATCAGATACATAAAAAGTGCACTCACTATTCCTTACTTTGCAGACATCCAGGAATGGTTAAAGCAAAGGAACTCTCATTCATTCATTCTGTTCCCCCAATTTAGATACATTTCTAGTCTCCAGAAATGGGCTCCAGGGCAGGGAAGTGGAGGGCAGAAAAGAGGCACAGGTCAAGGTATGATGAATCTCTTAAAAAGAAATCCACTTTCCCCAGAAGGCTAACCTGAAGGGAACTCCGCCCCATCCATTCCAGTCCCTCAAGTAAGAATGCATAATTTAGCTTGTCCTTCTGGTCTCATTTCCTTACAACACCTAGTATTCAATTTCCTAAGACAAATAACCCTTAGCATTTTCTAAAAGAAATAATTTTTACCCAAATACATTGGACTTTGGTCTCAATCTGAAGGAAGACGAGTGGCCTTTAACAGACCGTTCCTCCTCCACTTCCTCCTCCCCGCCACCCTCCAGTGGCTGTTCTGGGTCCCTGAAAGAGGGTGTGGTGTGGACAATCTGGGTTCTGAAGCGGATTTTGTTGAGTCTGGGTTTTATACGTCCACTAGAGCTGCCAGAGGCTTTGCGCCCTGGATCCTTGGCTTTGCCTCCGACCCACCCCTCAGCCAAGTGGTGATGTTGGTGATGGTGATGGTAGTGATGGTCTCCTCCATCATCTAGGACGTGTGAGAGTTTGTAGGTGATGAGATGCGAGGGAAGCACCTTTGAAAGCCTCCAGCGCCCACCGCTGCTACCCGCGGCGCTTTCCCCGTCACCCTCGTCCAGGGCTCCCACCAGGTTCTTGATCTCCTCAGCGATGCTCTGACTCAGGTACTGGGAGGCCTTTTTCCCACTGTAGTCCCTGATGTCCACATCGGCGTCGTAGGCCCCTACCAGCAGCTTCACGACCTCCACGTGCCCGTGCATGGCCGCCAAGTGCAGGGCGGTGTAACCCCCGCTCGTCCTGGCGTTGATGTTCACCGGCAGCTGGTGTTTGTTGGCGAAGTTGACTAGCATGGCCAGAAGCTCCTGCCTTCCGTGCTTGGCGGCCCAATGCAGGCAAGTGAAGCCGGTAATGAAGTCCCGCTTGACCAGCAGGCCGGGCTCGCAGGTGAGCAAGCCCTCCAGGCTGTCCCACTTGCCATCGGAGGCAGAGAGCATCCAGGCGTGCTCCAGGGGATCTAACGTCACGGAGCCTCCGCCGCTGCTCTCCTCCTCCGCGGACGACGAGGCCACCGATGCGCTGTCTGAGTCGCCACCGCCTCTGCCGCGTCCTCCCCCGGAGGAGCTGCCCGGGCTGCTGCCTCCGGGACACACGCTCCTCTTCAGCTGCGGGGAACTGCCCATCACCAGGTCGCGGAAGTTCTGGCGGGCCGGCCTCTGTGCGGTGGCCCCCCCAAGGGAGCTGCTCCTGTCCGCCTCCTCGCAGCCATGGGGCGGGGGTTCCAGGTCCTCACTGGGTCCCGGGGCCGGAGTCCGGGGCAGGGGCTGCACTTCGCGCCGCGAGTTCTTCCTGCGAGCCCCGGCGCTCAGGGGCGGCCCGTGAGCGGCAACGTAGGGCTCTCCCTCGCCCAGCTCGCGGCCCTGTCCAGGGAGCGCCTCCGGGGCCGCTGCGTCGGGGAGCCGATCGCGCACCTCGGGCCCGGCCGGGCAGTCGGGGGCCTCGGGCTCGGCGGTCACCTGGATTCGCGGCGGGTCCCCGGAGGGCTCGGACGGCCCCTCACAGAACCTCTTCTTGAGGTGCACGTACTTGGCGCCGTCGGCGGGATCGACGCGCACCGTGGCCACGGCGTTCACCAGCTCCTTGAAGTGCGCGCGGGCGCGGGCGCGCTGCTCGGGTTCGCCGCCCAGTGCGCCCCTAAAGTGCTGCACCAGCTCGGCATGGAGGGCCCGGCCCCCGCGCTCCGCCAGGAAGCGCAGCACCGCCTCGGGGCCCAGCACTGCCTCGGGGCCCCACTCTGCCGACCCCTCCATCCTAGACCGCGCTGCTCCCCCGCCAGCGGGCGGCTCAGCGCGGTCCCATCGCGGCGGGCTCCCAGCGGCCGTCTCCCGACGACGGCGGAGTCTGGCGGGCTCAGCGGGCTGCCAGCCTAGGCGTCACAGGCCGGAGAACTCGGCCACCGCCTCACTGGGCCGCGCCCGGGGGGACACGCCCCCCGCATCCCCGCCCCGCGCCCACGACAACAGGCCACGCCCACTTCCGCTCCCCGCTGTATCAGCCACACCCACCTAGGGCGGCCTTGCCTCAGGGCCCGCCCACTTCCGGCCTCGCGTGGGCCGCAATCACTGTTCCGCAGTTCCCGCCTGCATTCTTCGCGCCCTCTTCCTGGAGTCCCGGCTCTCCTTCAGCCCGCCCCAACACTGACACTCAGTCCTCAGTCGTCGAGGGCAGCTCCCGCGAGGGGCTCGTTTGGCGAACTCAAAACGCTCAGCGCGCACCACAGGGCGTCCGCCCCGACCCCGCCCCCCGTCCACCGTCCCCGGAGGCCTCCAGCTCGGCCCCGCCCCTGTCCCTTCCCTGTGGCGGAGCCGCTTCGCCTCGCGCCCCGCCCGTTACTGCAGCGCTCCCGCCTTCCCGCCGCCGTTGTCGGGACCAGCCGCTCGGGGCCGGGCTGATACAGCCGCTTCACCGCGCCCCTCCCCGCGACCATGGCCTCCTCCGAGGTGGCGCGGCACCTGGTGAGTCCCGCCGACGCCGGGGCCCCAGCCCCGAGCTCCTCGGCCCCCGCGGGACTTCCCGGACCGCGACCCCGGCCCGCTGGCCCCCTGGTCCGGCCCGGGATTGTGACCCGCGCCCCCTCGGGCCCCGCCCGCCCAGTCCTTCCCGGCTTCCGCGGCGGCCGGGCGCCTGGGGCGGGACAGGAGCCTGGGCGCGGCCGGACCCCGGCTCGCGGGGCACGGGGCGCGGTGCCAGCGTCGGGACGGTGGGGGAGTTCTTCTTGAACGACTTCCCGGTCTTTGCCAAAAGTTAAACCCACAGCGGTGATTGTGGGTCTCTCATGGCTGTAACGGTGTTGAGGGCGGTGTGCGGACTGGTTGAATAGCGGTCATCTTTCACAGCCGTGAGCACTTCCCAGCCTCCCTGCCCCCGGGAGAAAGCCCGGCTTCCCTGGCTTTTCAAAAGCTTTCGCGTTTTACCCAATGGTGTGGTCGTCCAAGTTTTCCTCCGAACCGTTTTTTTTCCCGCCTTGACTCTTTTGTACTCTAAAAGAACGCGTTTGTTCATTGTTTTGAACCTTTCCAGTTACTTTTGTATATTTATTTCGCTTGCTAGTAAGCCAGCGGTTTTCAAAGTGTCGTTACAACTATTTTCATAATAGTACCAAGGACCTGTACATCGAGTTTTCCAAAGGCTACATGATATGGAATGATACCACCGTTTGGAGGGCCGATGTCTGTGTATTCTTTTTTTTTTTGAGACGGAGTCTCGCTCTGTCGCCCAGGCTGGAGTGCAGTGGCTGGATCTCAGCTCACTGCAAGCTCCGGTCTGTGTATTCTTAAAAACAAATTCTCCCTTTTAATTTCTGATAGTAAACATTAGTGGTTTTAATCTATGTAAACAAAAGCTCTTTGGAGGCTGGAGACCAAAAAGTTTGAGAACTACTCTCCTAAGCAGCCTCCTACATGAGAAGTTTAAATTGTAGAAAGAGTTCAGATTGTAGGCTGAGAGATTAGAGGATCCGTCCAAAGTGACACCGTTGGTTTGTTTTATAGAACCTGGACAAAGATTTTTCTCCCCGATTCAGCCCAGGTCTCTTTTCATTCTATCGCGTATTTTTAAAAATCTCAAATTTTCTGTTTGGACCCCCCTTGTCTCAGTTGCTGTGTTTGTGCGCATGTGTGAGTGAGGGAGAATTGAGGGGTCCTGGTGAGGAAAATGTGTTTTATAAACTCTTTGATTCGTAGAGTACGTATCCAGACACGCTTGAGCAGAAGGGAGCACTTCATTTAGCTGATGTTAGATTTCTTTTTAATTGTACTTAATTTGCTTTGAGACTAACTTATTTTCGAATTAAACTTTATTTTGCATTAATTGTAGATTCGTATGCAGTTGTAAGAAATAATGCAGTATAGAGAGAACCCTTTACCCAGCTTTCCACAGTAATATCTGGCAAACCCATAGTATGATATCACAACCAAGATATTGTCATTGATTGCTACGGTGAAGATAAAGGATGTTCCCAGGACCAGGAGGATCCCATAGTGCCTTTTTATAACCACACTCACTTCTTTCCTGCCCTGCCTCCTCCTTAACCCCAGACAATCAGTGTGATTCGTTTTTGTTCCTATAGTTTTGTCATTCCAAGACTTATATAATGGAATCACCCAGTTAGTAACCTTTTGAGGTTGGATTTTTTTTACTCAGCAAAGTTCTGGAGATTCATCCAGGTTGTTGCATGTGTCTGTAGTTTGCTGACGTCGTATTCCATGGTATGATTGTGCCACAGTTTGAAGGACATCTAGGTTGTTTTCAGTTTTTGGCTCTTGGGAATAAAGCTGCTATAAACATTCATGTACAGTAACTCATAATGTAAGCATAAGTCTTCAGTTCTCTGGGATAGATGCCCAGGAATACAATTGTTGGGTCATATGGTAATTGCATGCTTAGTTTTATAAGGAACTGCCAAACTTTCTCAGAATGGCTGTATTATTTTCCATCCCCACCAGAAGAGTAGGAGAGGTCCAGTTTCTGCACATCCTCACCAGCATTTGGTGTTGTCCCTATTTTTAATTTAGCCATTCTTATAGGTGTATGGTGACACCTCATGGTGATTTTAACTTGCATTTCTCACATTGTCACCCAGGCTAGAGTGCTGTGGTGCCAACATGGCTCACTTCAACCTCAGCCTCGACCTCCTGGGCTCAAGCGATCCTCCTGCCTCAGCCACCCCAAGTAGCTAGGACTATAGGTGTGCACCACCACACCCGGCTAATTTTTGTATTTTTTGTAGAGGCAGGGGTGTGACCATGTTGCCCTGGCTGGTCTCAAACTCCTGGGCTCAAGTGATTGTCCCATCTCAGCCTCCCAACATGTTGCCTATTTTCTAGTTAGATTTTTTTTTTTCTGTTGGGTTTAAAGTTTTTCAGGCATACTAAATTCCAGTCCTTTCTCAGATATGTCATCTGCAAATGTTTTCTCTCAGTCTGTAGTTTATCTTTTCATCTTCTAATAGGGTATTTTGCAAAGCAAAATTTTTAAATGTTGTTGAAATTTGTCATTTTTTCCTTTTATGGACTGTGCTTTTGGTGTCAAGTTTAAGAACTCTTTGCCTAACCTTAGATCCCAAAGATTTTCTCGTATTTTTTTCCTAAAAGTTTTATAGTTTATATTTCATATTTATGTTATGACCCATTTTGAGTTAATTTTTCTGTTAGGTGTCAGACTTAAGTTGAGGGCCATTTTTTGGCCTATGGATGTCCAGTTGCTCCAGCACCGTTTGTTGAATAGACTCGCTTTCAATTACTGAATTGTTGATGCACTTTTGTCAAAAGTGAGTTGAGCATATTTGTGTGGGTCTATTTCAGTCTGTTTCTGGGTTCTCCATTAGCACACAGTCTTGATTCCTGTAGCTGTGTACATCTGAAATAAGGTAGACTGATTTCTCCCACTTGATTCCCCTCTCCCCCAGATTTTTAGGTACTCTAGTTCTGTGCCTTTTTGTGTAAGTTTTAGAATCATCTTATCTATATTTACAAATAATTTTGCTGGGATTTTGAGAGGAATTACATTAAATGTTTATATCAATTTAGGGAGAATTGATAGCTTTACTGTGTTGAATTTTCTAAATCATGTACACAGTATTTCTCTTCATTTCTCGCTCTCGTTTTTTTGGAGACGGAGTGTTGCTCTGTCACCCAGGCTGGAGTTCAATAGCGTGATCTCAGCTTACTGCAACCTCCACCTCCTGGTTCAAACGATTCTCATACCCCAGCCTCCCGAGTAGCTGGGATTACAGGCATGCGCCACCACACCTGGCTAATTTTTTGTAATTTTAGTAGACACGGGGTTTCTCCATGTTGATCAAGCTGGTCTTGAACTCCCAACCTCAGGTGATCCACCTGTCTCAATCTCCCAAAGTGTTGGGGTTACAGGCATGAGCCACCGTGCCCAGCCCAGACCTTTTATTAGTAGAAGAGGATATTACAACTCAGGGAAGTAGCTGGGCACAGTCGCTCACACCTGTAATCCCAGCACTTTGGGAGACCCAAACAGACGGATCATGAGGTCAAGAGATCAAGACCTCGTGACCTCATGGTGAAACCCCGTCTCTACTAAAAATACAGCAATTAGCTGGGCATGGTTGCGTGCACCTGTAGTCCCAGCTACTCAGGAGGCTGAGGCAGGAGGATTGCTTGAACCTGGGAGGTGGAGGTTGTGGTAAGCCGAGATCGTACTACTGCACTGCAGTCTGGCGACAGAGCGAGACTCTTTCTTAAAAAAAAAAAAAAAAAACAAAAAAAACCACTTCAGGTAAGTTTAGTGTCTCGCTCAAGGAACCACAGCTAGTGATTGTGAGATTGCTCTGTGTCATATTGTCCCTGCCATTATCTCCACCATGCCCCTTATTAGGGAATTGCATCATTTTATGATTCAGGAGATCCTGACTGTATAATTAGTTATTGCTGACTGAGATAGTGGATCTTGAAACAGTGTTGAGTACAGTCCACTGGCTGCCTTTTCCTCTCTTGAGAAACAGCTGTAATTTTCCACTTCTTCAGTTATCCTTACCTTTTAAGTGGTGTCTAAATCTTTGCAATTCCTGTCCACATTTGTCATTTTCTGTTTTAGCTACAATGCTTCTGAACTTTTTTTCTCATTCCTTCTCAGTTATTCTTCAGTGAGGATAATTTTTGTATCTAAGAGGCTTCTCTCATTTGTTTTACTTTCTGTCTTGAAGTTGTGATTCTTAATTCTTTCCTTTCATGTCTTGTTAATTACCATCTCCGCGCCTTCGGATATTCCCATCTCTTCATCTGGAGATCCTATAATCATTGTAGTATAATGAAAGACTCAGTTCCCATGCTACTTCCTCTGAAGCTTTCCCAGAGAACCCCAGCCCCTGACAGCCAGACTACTTCTCATTTGGCATTTGGTCATATGCTACCTTGCAGTACCTCCTAATTTATGTTTTTGTGTTGTTAACCTTTTGCATCAAGTAAGCTCTGCATTTTTTCGTCCTTAATTAAATGATCTGCCTTCAGGAAGAGCAACCTGTGTTATTCTTTGTATCCTCCATAGCCATACTCATATATCTTTGAGGACAGGTGTTGATTTTTTTTATATGGAAAGTATGTTATCTTGGACAATTTTACTCTTGCTGGATGTTAAATGAATAAATTATAAATGCTTGCAGGCAGCCAGGAGCTGTTTGTTCATCTACATGTATGTTCTAATGAAGCCCCACCTTCCCTAGGCTGTAACACTGATAGTCTCATACTTTTCAGATATTCCCAGACTGATTTTCATTATAACGTCCCAGACTCTGTTTGGATTAATTGATTGATTGATTGATTATATTTTGGTGTGTGGGAAAGAAGGAGAAGGATGCTCTTAAATTTTTATAATCTACTGCAGGATAGATTCCCTCTCTTCAAGAATATGTACAGGACCCTTGTTTTCAACCATATTAATGTAATTTGTCTCTGCTTTAGATTTTGGGCATTCCTAGTATAAAATGCCTGATGCGCAAAGCTTTTGTAATGAGAACTTTAATTCTTACACTTTCTTCTGATTACATCTGGAAGGTTGATTTAGATAATGCTTTATTTAGAAAATTTAATATTTTTCAGGATTTGTATCTACTACTGATTTAAGGATTATGGAGGAGGAATCACGTATCTCATAGTCATAATGACAAAAGTAAACTGTTAAATTCTAATGTTAAACACCGTAAAACAAATAAGATTTAATAGCTTGGGATATAGCACTTATACTTTGTTGGTATTATTTTTAGTAAATAGGCTGCCTGGTCTGTGCCAGGTAGGATGGGGTTCCCAGCTCCTTCACACTAGTTTCAGCCTAACTTCACATAACCAAGGAGCTTATCAAAGATAAGGTGGAAATGTGGCTATTCTCTGATTTCCTTTACGTTCCTCCCTTAAGAATCAGGTCAAGTTTATCCTGCCCTCTGTGTGGTCTGTATTTATGGGGATAGCAAGAAAGTCCTATTGTCTTAGAGTGTCTGTTGCATAGAAAGAGTTCACAAATTGTGAAATATTAGGTAGGGAGTATATTGATGGATACCTTTAATGTTTAGTGAGTGTCCATGAGAAAACTATCCCAGTTTTCTCATAGACAAATAGAAGCTGTGCATGGTGACATTTTCCCTTAGCTGCATATATACTATTTGGCAGGAACATTACCTTGAGCTCTAAGTTAGGCCAGAACTAACTCAAATGATTTTTGAAAATTAAAATGAAAAACTGCTTTTGTTATAAAGGACCTTTAAGAGGAATAGTTGACTAAGGTAATTCTATGTGAATAGATGAGAAATGTTCTCGTTGACAAATTAGTAGCTAGTTCTGCTCACTCTGAATGAGTCACGGCTTCAGAAACAGACATTGAACTTTTCCCCATCTCCAGCATAATCTTCAGTTTTTTTTCCCATTTGCCCTGCATGAAATCTACTTTATAGAAAGTCCTTTTGTCGTCTTATAAAAGTATAGATACCTCCAGGCAGGTTAGTCAGTGGGTGACTTTCCTAATGCCTAGGGAGATCCTGGGAATCAAGGAAGTCAGAGTTTCCCTAGGGGTGAACACAGGTAGGTGGTTTTGATTTAGGGCAAGTTGGGTGAGGAGTCAGGGGAGGGGAGGGCTGCAAAAAGGAAGGTGGGAAAAGACTAAATCTAAACTTTGCCTTTTTCAAGGTTTGTCTAGAACAGTGTTTCTCACCATTTTTTTCATTATTGTCCCCTCAGGAGAAAAATTAAATTTAAATAAAATGTAATTAATAACATTTGATTTTTGTTAAATTAATTCAAGTAATTAAGTTCTCCCTAATGGGAGGAATCCAGTACTAAAGAATATACATTTTTCAGATAAGGTTGAGCTTTGCTGAAGGCCACAGACCATTTATTTATTTATTTATTTTTGTCCTCCCAAGAACCAATTTCTCCTCTCTTTAGGGGGAGAGATAATACAGGTACTGCCCGCATTGAGAATGCATGATCTATAGTTAGCCATCCTAGCAATAGGGCAACATATGTTTTTTCTTCTTAGTCTGCTACTAGATTTGAAAACAGTCTAAGACTAAATACTCTGTACATTATAAGTTAAATGAGGCATTCGAGAACCTACTCAGGACCTTAGAGATGTATTCTTACTCCAAGCAGCTTACTAATATGAATTTTTGGAAAATACAAATTATTTGTGTGATTATGATTTATACTACCTTTAAGTAAAGCTTTTTACAAAAGCTCAATATTGAGCTAAATAGTAAAAGAAGAGATGGGCACGTTAGTGGAGAAAATCAGGCTAGACATTTTAGACAGGAAGAATATTCACTGTCTGACACTGTTTATATGCTCAGCCTTAAAATAACATGAGAAGCCTTTCAATTCTTTACTATTCCTGAAAGAAGTAGCTTTGCTGGGCGCAGTGGCTCATGCCTGTAATCCCAGCACTTTGGGAGGCTGAGGTGGGTGGATCACCTCGGGTCAGGAGTTCGAGACCAGCCTGGCCAACATGGTGAAACCCTGTCTCTACTAAAAATGCAAAAATTAGCCTGTCGTGGTGGTGCGTGCCTGTTGTCCCAGCTACTCGGGAGGCTGAGGCAGGAGAATCGCTTGAACCTGTGAGACAGAGGTTGCAGTGAGCTGACATCGTGCCACTGCACTCCAGCTTGCGTGACAGAGTGAGACTCCATCTCAAAAAAAAAAAAAAAAAAAGAAATAGCTTTAAAATTTTTAGTGCAATTTTTTTTTTTTTAATAGAAGGGAACTTTTTAGCTATTTTCAACTTTTAGTGGCCCAGTAATCTCTGAAGATCTTTGCAGGTAATAAAGTAGTTAAGATATATTTTTCTGTGGACTTTGTGGCTATAACTATGTCCATTATGGTAATTGAATGCTACCAGATGCTGAAGTGCATTCACCATGGCAAGTACTTCCCTTGTGTTATCACATTTTATTTTTTATTTTTTGTTTTTTGAGACAGAGTCTCACTTTGTCGCCAGACTGGAGTGCGGTGGTGCAACGTCGGCTTACTGCAACCTCTGCCTCCTGGGTTCAAACGATTCTCCTGCCTCAGCCTCCTGAGTAGCTGGGATTACAGGCATGTGCCACCACACCCAGCTAATTTTTGTAGTTTTAGTAGAGACGGGGTTTCACCATGTTGGCCAGGATAGTCTCAATCTCTTGACTTTGTAATCCACCCTGTTTGGTCTCCTAAAGTGCTGGGATTGCAGGCGTGAGACAGCGCGCCCATCCTGTGTTATCACATTTTATTCTCCCAGCCCATGAGCTGAGTACTGTTATCTCCAGTTTTTTGGATGAGATGCAACTTTCACACATCCTTGCACAAAATGTCTCTTGTTCCTCCATGTTGTCTTTGTACCTCCTTGCCCCAGACCTCATTCCAGGCTTTGGCAGTTCTTAATGATGCAGCATTTTGCATTTGTTGCTACTATAAACAGTTAATTCTAACAGCCTTCTTAACATACATTTATACTGATGTCATGTTAACTCTTCTCCTTTGTGACATGGGTCATTGAGAGAATTTCTAGGGGCTCTCTGTTTTGGTAGAAGATAGGCTGCTTGTCATATAGTAACAGAAATTCTGTTGTATAGAAAAGAATTATAATTTACAGTTTCTATGTAACTCTGAGGACCAAAGAACCTAAGCCAGCATTATAATTTGAACAGTTGGAGAAAATATTTTAATTTTGCTTTGTATTTTCGTATTTTGCTATATATTTTCTTTTTTGTTGATTATGAAATTATACAGATATTATTTAGTTTATCCTCAGATATTCTGATTATTTTAGCTACACTTTGCCATTTACCTACCTTTTAGTCAGAAAATTGTTATACTTTTATGAATTAACTTTGTTATTCAAGTACAATTTATTTATTTATTTATTATTTTTTGAGATGGAGTTTCACTCTTGTGGCTCAGACTAGAGTGCCGTGGTGCAATCTCGGCTCACTTCAACCTCCGTTTCCCAGGTTCAAGCGATTCTCCTGCCTCAGCCTCCTGAGTAGCTGGGATTACAGGCACCCACCACCATGCCCGGCTAATTTTTGTATTTTTAGTAGAGAGAGAGTTTTGCCATGTTGGGCAGGCTGGTCTCAAACTCCTGACCTCAGGTGATCCGCCCGTCTTGGCCTCCCAAAGTGCTGGGATTATAGGCATGAGCCACTGCGCCCGGCCTCAAGTACAATTTATGTACAGTAAATTTACCCTTTTTAGTATAAGGTTCAATGAGTTTTGGTGAAGGCATACAGTTGTGTAACCACCAGCTATTTAAGCTAGTTCCATAACCCCCAAAAATGTCCTTGTGCTGTTGGTAGTCAACCTCTTATCCCACCCTCCTCTGACAACCACTGACCAGTTTTCTGCCTCTATTGTTTTGCCTTCCGCAGTGTCAGTTGTATGGAATTTTCATAGCCTTTGCACTGGCTTCTTTCACTCAATGCCATGCCTTTGAGATTCATGCATGTTTATCACTGAGTCATATTCCATTATATTGATGTGCCGCAATTTAGTCTATTCATCCTTTCTCCATTTAAAGAGCATATGGGCTGTTTCCAGTTTTTGGCAATTATGAATGAGGATACTGTATACCTTTACTTACAGGTTTTTGTGTGAATGTGTTTTTTGTTTTTTTGAGATGGAGTCTCACTCTGTCGCCCAGGCTGGAGTGCAGTGGCATGATTTCAGCTCACTGCAACTTCCGCCTCCTGGGTTCAAGTGATTCTCCTGCCTCAGCCTCCCGAGTAGCTGGGATTAGAGGTGTGGGCCACCATGCCCGGCTGATTTATGTGTTTTTAGTAGAGACAGGGTTTCACCATGTTGGCCAGGCTGGTCTCGAACTCCTGACCTCCAGTTGATGCACCTGCCTTGGCCTCCCAAAGTGCTGAGATTATAGGCATGAGCCACCACACCCAGCTGAATGTAAATTTTCATTTCACTTTGGTCAGTGTCTAGGAGTAGGATTGCTGAGTGGTATAGTAAGTATGAGTTTAACTTAATAAGAAACTGTCATACTGTTTACAAGTTGTTTGTACCATTTTGTATTCCTACTAGTGATGAATGAGAGTGTGTTGCTCTGCATCCTTGCCAGTACTTTATATTGTCAGTTTTTTGGGGTTTTTTTGTTTGTTTGTCAGTCATTCTGATAGGTATGTAGTGATATCTCACTGTGGTTTTAGTTTGCATTTCCCTAATGACTGTCATGTGCTTATTGGCCATCTGTACATCCTTGGTCAAGTGTTCCGTCTTTTCCCAATTTTCAATTGGGTTAGTGTCTAAATATTGAGTTGTACAAGTTTAAAAATATATATACATATATATTTATTGTATAAGTCCTTTATGAGACAGATGAGTTACAGCTGTTTTATCTCAGTCTGTATCTTGTCTTTCTTGTTTTTTCAGTCCCTTTTTTCTTTTGAGACAGGGTCTCCCTCTATCTCCCAGGCTGAAGTGAGGGCAGGGGGGCATGATCATGGCTCACTGTAGCCTCGACTGTCTCAACTTGGCTGATCCCCTTGCCTCAGTCTTTTGAATAGCTGGGACTATAGGTATGCGTCACCACACCTAGGTAATTTTTTAAATTTTTTGTAGAGACGGGGTTTCACCATGTTGCCCAGCTGGTCTTGAACTCCTGAACTCAAGCCATCCACCTGTTTGGGCCTCCCAAAGTGCTGGGATGACAGTTGTGAGCCACCGTGCCCAGCTCAGTCTCTTTAACTACATCTTTTGAAGAGCAGAATTTTTTTATTTAAGTCCAGTTCATCATTTTTTCTTTTATAGATTGTGCTTCTTGTGTTGTAGCTAAAAAGTATTTGCTTAACCCAAAGTCACAAAGATTTTATACCTTTTCTTCTAGAAGTTTTTAGGTCAGCGCTCCATTTTGCATAAATTTTTATATGTGGTACCAGATATGAATCGAGGTTCTTTTTTCTCATTTTAGCATATGGGTGTCCAATTGTTCCAGCACTGTTTTTTTTGTTGTTGTTGTTTTTGTTTTTTGTTTTTTTTTTAAACTCTACTTTCTCCATTGAGTTGCATTTGGGCCTTTGTGAAAATCTCCTCCCTACTACCACCTCAGTTACACTCTTACCACATTACTTCTTTCTTTCACAGCACTTACACGGTTTGTTTTCTTGTTTAACTCTGTCTCCTCACTATAATATAAGCCCCTTGAGGGGAAGAACCTTTGTGTGGGACAAAGGATGGGAAGGGCATCCAGGTAGAGGGAATGGCATTGCAAAGGGCTGGTGGTGAGTGGAGCTTTGGTGTGTCTGAAACATGCCAGAGGAGGACATCAGGAGCAAGATGAAGCTGGAGACTAGGTGGGGCCAGATCCCGCAGGGCCTGGGTGCAGCCGGAGTAACCAGAGGCTATGACTGGGTTCAAAAGGATTGCCTCTGAGCAGGAACAGGAATCACGTGTTTGTCAGCATAGCTGAAAGAGGGATAATCAGTGACAGTTTTCAATTCGTTATGACCTGTGTCTTGTTCCACAGCTTCCTAGGAAGGTTTGCCCACTGCTATTCTTGGTTAAGGTGGGCCATGCCTTCCTTTATGTATTCGTGATTTTAGTCAGAATACAGAAATATTTGACTAATTTTACGTTGACTGAACTTTTTCCCAGAGGGAATGTCTGGGAACTTTCTGTCATTTATGGATTCACCTTGTACCCTAGAATCTGTAGATGGAATAGTTGATTACCACATTCCTCACATCAATTTCCAGATCCTCCTTCTCCCGGCTAACAGTTCTGACCTCACTCAGCTGTCATACTGTCTGCTAACCACATGCCTTTGTTGCGCTCATATCTGAAACACCACCTCTCCTGGTGCCTGATGGTTTAGCTACTGACTGCCTATAATTCTCTAACATTAGACCTGTCAGAATTCTGGATGATTTCAGCATCTGCATAGATTATCCTTTCAGTCCCCACCTTTTCAGTTTTCTGCCCTTGTCCTTGTGCCCCCCTAAGCGGGTAAACACACAGGGTAGAAGTGCCCATCCCTTGCTCATGCCACCTCCACATTTCCTATCTGCTTTCCCTGCCTTATTTTTCTTTATTTCATTTATCATCCTCTAGCAAAGTGTATGCTTTACTTAGATTTTTGTCTGTCTTTCCCTAACTGGAATAGGAGCCGTGTAAGAGCAGAGATTTTTCTGTTTTTTAACTTATGCATCCCCAGTACTTAAGACAGTTTCTGTAACATAGTAGGCACTCAATACATAGCTGCTGATTAAATGCATTTTTTTAGATATTTGAGGAAGACCTGTAGTCTTTTTTCTGTATTAGTCTTTGTTAAATTCACCTAAGTAATAATATTAATAGATATCAAAAAGAAAGGGAAATATTTATTCCCCCTCCAAGAATCAGACTTCATAATATTTGTTCATATGCAGAAATCATTTTTACTTTTAACCATGGTGTTAATACAGCACAAACCTGTATTCTTCTACTGCTTAATGTCACATATCCATTTCTCTCAATTTTTTTATTTCTTCTAATCTTTGTAGTAGTAATTGCCCATTGTAGTAATAATTCCCCCATTTCAATATATGCAACTTTTTTCTTCCTTTTGACGATTTTTTTTCTGACTATAAAAATGAGATAATATTTTATAAACTGCTGCCTGATACTAGTAATATGGTATAATTATATTCAGCCTAAAAACTAAGCCTAACTGGCTTGATGAATTAAGCTGAATCTTTAGTGCTCTTATCAGTATAGAACAATTCCAGTCTCAAGGAATCAGTGGAAACTTCAAGAGAAGTGAGAATTACCACTGGGCCACGTATATTTGTTTTGGATAATGTAAAATTTACCCTAATTATATGCTTGACTAAAGATTTGGGTGATTACATAAAAGTTATTTGAGGGATCCAGGGTGCTCATAGGAACCATAAACTCAGTAGTTCCAAAATTGCATCAAACCTGTGCTGATTCCTCTCCTATTCTCTTTCCTGCTTCACAGTGACGTCTCTCCAGTGACCTTAGTTTGAGTCACTTGGACTCAGAATCATGAAGTCACTAAGTCATAAGGGACTCCTGGCCTCTTGCAGCCTCACCTTTTCTGCTGTCCTTGCATTTACATGTAAGCCTCTTTGGATTTCAATGATGAGCTCACTGTGCTTTTCCAACCATACTGGTTATATTTGTACCTTTGGCATATGCTGATTCCACTACTGTCTTGTTCCTCCCCTTCCCTCCCTTCCCCACCCCTCCCCTCCCCTTCCCCATCCCTCCCCTTCCCTCCCCTTCCCCACCCCTTCCCATCCCTCCCCTCCCCTTCCCCACCCCTTCCCATCCCTCCCCTACCCTTCCCCACCCCTTCCCATCCCTCCCCTACCCTTCCCCACCCTTCCCATCCCTCCCCTCCCCACCCCTCCCCTTCTCTTTTATTTTATTTCACAGAGTCTTGCTCTGTTGCCCAAGCTTGGAGAGGCGCAATCTTGGCTCACTGCAAGCTCCGCCTCCTGGGTTCACGCCATTCTGCTGCCTCAGCCTCTCAAGTAGTTGGAACTACAGGTGCCTGCCACCGTGCCTGGCTAATTTTTTATATTTTTAGTAGATTCAGGGTTTCACCATGTTAGCCAGGATGGTCTCGATCTCCTTGACCTCGTGATCCACCTGCCTCGACCTCCCAAAGTGCTGGGATTACAGGCGTGAGCCACTGCGCCCAGCCTCTTTGTTTCTTTCTTTTCTTTCTTTCTTCTTTTTTTTTTTTTTTTAGATGGAGTCCTGCTCTGTCACCCAGGGTGGAGTGCAGTGGCACAATCTCAACCACTGCAACCTCCGCCTCCTAGGTTCAAGCAATTCTTCTGTGTCAGCCTCCCAAGTTGCTGGGATTACAGGCACCCGCCACCACACCCGGCTAACTATTTAAAAAAAATTTTAGCAGAGATGGGGTTTCACCATATTGGCCAGACTGGTCTCGAACTCCTGACCTCAGGACCCACCATGCCCAGCCAGTCTTTATTTGCTAGGAAATTTCCTGTTTCTTCAAGTCTCTGTTCAAGCCTTTTCTTGCCAGTGCCTTCTCTGACTATGCAGATTTCATTATACCCTGAGTGTCTTTTCCATATTTTTAGTTGTATGTATGTCTCCCAATTGTACTAAGATTTAAATTGCAAGAATATTGATTAATACAGCTTTGATCCACAATGCCTGGGGTCTGTTACTCTGTCCTTAAAATGTAAGGCTTTAGAAATAATATTGTGAGGCACTGCGTGGTGACTCACGCCTGTAATCCCAGCACATTGGGAGGCCGAGGTGGGCGGATCACGAGGTCAGGAGATTGAGACCATCTGGGCTAACACGGTGAAACCCCGTCTCTACTAAAAATACACACAAAAAAATTAGCCAGGCGTGGCGGTGTGTGCCTGTAGTCCCAGCTGCTGGGAAGACTGAGGCTGGAGAATGGTGTGAACCCAGGAGGTGGGGCTTGCAGTGAGCCGAGATTGCACCACTGTACTCCAGCCTAGGTGACGGAGTAAGACTCCGTCTCAAAATAATAATAATAATGATAATATTGTATACATTTGTGGAATAAGTGAAAAGCATTGATAGACTTCTCACTGATTCCTAAGTATTCTTTTTTTCCTCAAATGTTCTTTTCCTTTTAATGCTTTTAATGCTTTTTTGTTTTGTTTTTTGTTTTTGTTTTTGAAACAGGGCCGTGGTCTGTTGCCCAGGCCAGAGTATAGTGGCACAGTAACAGCTTACTGCAGCCTTGACCTCCCAGGCTCAGATGATCCTCCTGCCTCAGCCTCCCAAGTATCTGTTTCTACAGGTACGCACCACTGTGCCTGGCTAAATTTTTTTTTTGAGACAGGATCTGCCCGTGTTGTTCAGGCTTTAAGTCCTTTTAATATGTATCTATTTCTCTTCCTTTCCCTTTTCTTCAACTCCTCTCTCATTTGCTTTTCCTGGGCCAAATTAATGCCTTCTCAAATTTCATTGGCTTTTCTGTCACTTAGCCTACATGGAACATGCTCTCTTTTGAAGGAATTCAAGCCATCTAGTAATCCTTTTTTTTTTTTTTATTAATTTGAGACGGAGTTTCGCTTTTGTTGCCCAGACTGGAGTGCAATGGTGTGATCTCGGCTCACTGCAACCTCTGCCTCCCAGGTTCAAGCGATTCTCCTGCCTCAGCCTCCTGAGTAGCTGGGATTATAGACATGCACCACCACACTCGGCTAATTTTGTACTTTTAGTAGAGACGGGGTTTCACCATTTTGGTCAGGCTGGTCTCGAACTCCTAACCTTAGGTGATCCACCGCCTTGGCCTCCCAAAGTGCTGGTATTACAGGCATGAGCTACCGTGCCCGGCCTACTTTTTATTTAAATAAGCCTTGAGATTTAGTTCCACAGGGTCTTTTCACATCAATAAGATGCAATTTTATTGTCTTAATCTTAATTTTATTGTCCAGAATCTCCCTTTCTGTTCATGCAGTTTCTGTAAGTTATTTTCATTCTTCACATCACATACTCTCTCTCATTGCTTGTTCCAAGTTATGGTTATAAAATCTGAGCTGAAAGGGATCTTAGAAAATTGTTACCTTTGTTACCCGCATAGTACAGAAATCAGCTCTGTAGTATTGATAGGGGTTACTGTGCCGCTGTTGGAACCCTTCCAGGGCCTGAGCTCAGTGCTTCCTTGGCAGCTCATTTCTGTTAGACAGCTTGAGTCCTTCAGTCATTTCCCTTCCTTATGTCAAAATCTGCCTCACTAGTCTATTCATGGGTCCTGGTTTTTCCCTTGGGAAGCTCATTTCCATACGACAGACTTTGCTGTCCCTTAATCCTCTTATGCTGCAGTAGGCTAACAATATTGGGAAAAAGTCATGTTTCCTTGACTCATACAGTACTAGAAAGTAACTCGTAGAGTATTATAAAACTTAATCTGTAAGACATCATAAAATAAAATTTAGTTACTTTTTTTAACTTCAGGGTGTAGAAAGATATTTTAAGTTTTATATTTAAGGAAGAAGCCATAAAGAAAAGATTTATAGATTAGACTTTATGAAAACTGGAAAGATCAGTAATAAATCAGGAAAAGATATTTATGATACACATGACAAGCAAAGAGTTACACTACTCATTAGCTCTTACTAGTAAGAGAAACAAAGGAGTACCCTGATAGGCAAGTGGGAAAACATGAATTGGTGATTTATGGAAATATAGTAGAAATGGCCAGTAAGCCAAAAAATGTTTAAAATACCAGAAGTCAAATTAAGATGTCAGTTTTGCCTGTCAAATTTACAAAAATTTAAAAATTAATACCCTGTACTGATTAATATATAATGAAATGGACCCTTTTATACATTTGTGATTATTGTGAAATATGTATTTGGTCTTTGACCCCCTGACATACAACTCCTGAAATCCTTAAAACTTCCAAAGTTACGTCTTTTGTATGCTAATGAGATGACTGATGGCTGGCAGTCCCTAGGTAGCTTCAGGATGGGGCTGGTCACCAGAAAGAACAAGGCAAGATTAGAGTATTGGGACTTTCAGCTTCATCCCCCAGGCTCTAGGAAAGGGAGAGAGGCTGAGAGTTAATTGATCACCAGTGGCCAGTGGTTAATCAACTATGCCTGTATAATGGAGGCTCCTTAAGAACAAAGGACTGGGTTCAGAGAGCTTGCAGATAGCCAAACACGTGGAGGCTTACACACATCGATGTGTTGGGAGGGTAGCACACCCCCCTCCATGGGGACAGAAGCCCCTGGGCTTGGGACTCTTCCAGATCTTGAGCTTTGTATCTCTTTCTCTTTATCCGGCTGTTTATTTGTATCCTTTAAAATATTCTTTGTAATAAACTGGTAAATGGAGCAAATGAGCAAATTAATTGAACCTGAGATGGGGGTTGTGGGAATCCTGATTTCTAACCATTTGTTACTTGTGATGAGCAGAAGTCGAGTGGGGATGGGGCAGAGTCTTGGGGACTAGCCCTCAGTCTGTGGGATCTGACTCTATTGCCAAGTGGACAGTGTCAGAATTAAATCAGAGGGCACCCAGCTGGTGTCCACTACAGAACTGATTCTTGCTTGGTGGGTGGGAAAAACTTCCCACATTTGGTCACAAAATTATCCTGTGTTGTGTGAGGGTAGAGGAAAAACAGTTTGTGTGTTTTTTTTTTTTTTTCAACTCATTGCTAGTATTAGAAATATAAGCAGGTCCAGTCTTTTTGAGGGGCAGCTTGGCAGTTTGCTTGGAACAGGAATGATATTCTAGGAATTTATCACGAAGATATTGTCAGATGCACAGAATAATTGATGGTTATACTGGTGAGTTGGGTGGAATTCTGGAAGCAGACATGTAGGAGGAGCTAGCAGTGTAGGAGATTTCTTGGAGATGAGGGGCAGGGGGAATATTGCCTGTGAAAGTTGAAGAGGGAAGAAAGCAGGACATGTGGGTGTTGGGGAGGAAGCCTTCAGACCCTGATCCAGATCTTGATAGCCATGCAAGGAAAGAAGGGAGGAAGCCCAGTTGGGCAGTGAGAGCTGCAGAACGGTGTGGATCTGACAAAGTCTGGGCCAGGCAGCCCTGACATCCTTACTGTGCCCAGTCTTCACCTACCAGCTGCCTAGGGAGAAGGTGGTCTTGGGTCTATACTGCAGCAGATTCCGAAAGCTCTGCAGGTAGAGATGGTCAGCGAGCTGCAATCTTTGTAGGCACAGGACTAGGTATTGCTTGAAGGGGGAATCGGAAGGGCACACCTCTTTGGCTGCCATGAGAGGAAGTTTGTTGTAGTGTTAGTAAAATAGCACAAATTGGAACATTCATTGCAATGTTACTAATTAGTAACAGCACAAATTAGAAATGATATTTTTTCTATAATAATTTTCTAATTAGGAGGAGTAATTTTAAAATAAAATTGCATTTGTATTTTCAACTGTTATTGTTGTAGTGCAAGCTTTTGTTAAGCTTGAGACTGTTAACTTTTATATGAACTACTTCAAGAATTTCCCCATCCTGATGATCTTTTGAGATTAAAAAGTAGAATTTGCAGTTATCCTTTAACTTTTGATGTATTTGTTGGAGTTTGATGGTATAATGGAGGTGCTATTTTGATGGGATTGGACAACTGTAAGCCTTGCTATACTGACACCCTCCCGGGGATATGCAAACAGGCCACGCACACTGGAGGCCAACTTGCTGCTATCTTATGTTGCTCACTCTTGGTAATTTCACTTGAGTTCTTTTATTTTATTTATTTATTTGTTTATTTTGAGACTGAGTCTTGCTCTGTTGCCTAGGCTGGAGTGCAGTGGCGCAATCTCGGCTCACTGCAACCTCTGCCTCCTGGGTTCAAGCAGTTCTCTTGCCTCAGCCTCCCAAGTAATTGGGATTACAGGCACACACCACCAAGCCTGGCTAATTTTTGTATTTTTAGTAGAGAGAGGGTTTCACCACGTTGGCCAGGCTGGTCTCAAACTCCTGACCTCAAGTGATCTGCCAGTCTTGGCCTCCCAGAGTGCTGGGATTACAGGTGTGAGCCACCGCGCCCGGCCTCCACTTGAGTTCTTTTTTTTTCTGGGCTGTAATTAGCATCCCCTTCTAGCAGTATGGTCTGCATTAACTTGAATAACTTAATGTTACTGCTTGTTTTAGGAAAATTTTGGATCACTGTTAATCTGTAACTTTATTTTAACTTGAATTTTCCCGTAACCTGAAGATTTTATAAAATGATTTTAAATAATGAGTCTGTGGAATCTTTCAAAGTATTGTTTCAAGCCAAATACCCCACCCTCCTGAAACTCATAAAATAGGCCCCGATAATAATTTTTCTTTTAATTTTTATTTTTTTTTGAGACCAAGTCTCTCTGTGTTGCCCAGGCTGGAGTGCAGTGGTGTGATCTTGACTCACTGCAACCTCAGCCTTCCGGGTTCAAGCAGTTCTCCTGCCTCCTGGTAAATGGAGCAAATGAGCAAATTAATTGAACCCAGCCTCCTCAGTAGCTGGGATTACAGGCATGCACTGCCACGCCTGGCTAGTTTTTGTATTTTTAGTAGAGATGGGGTTTCACCATGTTGGCCAGGCTGGTCTTGAACTCCTGACCTCAAGTGATCTACCCGCCTCAGCCTCCCAAAGTGCTGAGATTACAAGCGTGAGCCACCACTCCCGGCCTCCAGATGATAATTATTTAGGCCACTTTTTGCTTTTTGTTCTCTCTCTCACTCTTGCTTGTATTGTCCTAAAGAATGCCAAGAAACATCTCATAGAATCCCAAGGGGCGGTTTAAAAACTTTGGTTCTATGTTTTGGACTAACTTTATAATAATAAAACATTTTGGAAAAGTGAAGTTAAAGGGAAGCGATTATAAGGCCAGGCGCGGTGGCTCACGCCTGTAATCACAGCACTTTGGGAGGCTGCGGTGGGCAGATCACCTGAGGTCAGGAGTTCGAGATTAGCCTGACCAACATGGAGAAACCCTGTCTCTAGTAAAAATACAAAAATTAGCTGGGTGTGGTGGTGCATGCCTGTAATCCCAGCTTCTCTACTTGGGAGGCTGAGGCAGACAAATAGCTTGAACCCGGGAGGCAGAGGTTGCAGTGAGCTGAGATCATGCCATTGCACTCCAGCCTGGGCAACAAGAATGAGATTCCATCTCAAAAAAACAAAACAAAACAAAACAAAAACACAGTGAAGCGATTATAAAGCTAAGTTAGGATTCTGTTGCCTGAGCCTCATTGTTCTGCTTAAGGGGCGGCTGTAAGGTATTTTCAGAAATGTTTCCCAGCAGGGTAAGGAAAATTGTTATCTGAGGCCTGTTGTGAAAGAACCATCATAAGTTTATCTGTAATTGGCAGATAGGAAAAGGCCATGTCTCCCAAGGGCCCCAGGATGAATTGTGTGTCTCTCACATTGCCTGTATCCCACAAACTGAGATTTTAAAGAAGGTGGAGCACCTGACCTTCCTCCAGCTGTCTCACGTCTGGCACTTCTTTCTAGGACTCATAGATAATACAACTTTTTAAAAAGTATATGGTTGACTTTGCTAGGAGTTAAGTTACTGTATGGGATTTTTCCTTTTGGAAAGTAGGTGTGTAGATTTATATATGGTTTTGTGTGTGTGTGTGATATATGTATCTTTGAAATAGAAGCAAATTGACTATGTAGTCAAAGGTGGGTTGAGATGGTTAGTCTCCTTACCCCCTTGTACGTTGAAACGAGATTGTGGTTGCCTGTTGTGCATTCATGTTTCTCTTGAGACACAGTCACAAGGTCAAGGGCCATATCTTAGTATTGTTGAAACTGCAGAGCCTAGCTGAGTGGTTTACACATACTAAGTAGTGGTCAACGGTAGAGCAGGCCAGAATTCTTCTTGGCAGATTTTTAATTTTTTTCTAATTTAGTGTTTCTTAGCCCTACACAGAGCTCTGTTTGCCATTAGAGGGATTCAGCCAACACTTGTCCTATTGTTATTTTTCCTGCTAATTTATTAAAAACCTTTTCCAGCCGGGCACGGTGGCTCATGCCTATAATCCTAGCACTTTGGGAGGCTGAGGCAGACAAGTTGCTTGAGCTCAGGAGTTCGAGACCAGCCTGGGCAACAGAGTGAGTCCTCGTCTCTACAAAAAATTTAGCCAGGCATACTGGGATGTGCTGGTGGTCCCATCTACTCAGGAGGCTGAGGCAGGAGGATAGCTTGAGCCTGGGAGGTGGAGGATCTCAGCAGTGAGCCAAGATCGTGCCTCTGCACTCCAGCTTGGGTGACAGAGCCAGAACTTGTTTCAAAAATAACTAAGTTAATAAATTAAAAAAAAATTCAAACCTTTTCCAGTATTAAACTTGTTTTGGAAATTTAACTGACCAAGTAGTACTAGTGGAAAATATTTGAAATAATTATTCATATTACTTTAATGTGACTCATTTAAACTTCCTGATCAAAACATTCATCCACTGAGATTTTATGTAGGCTTTTTGGCAGATGTTCAGAAACACAGTAAATCAATAAACAAAAGCAGATATTTGATATGAACTTACATAAATGACAGAAATTTAACCTGTATTTTATTTAAATTTAATGGTAAATGAGTATAAAACCTCTAATTTTTTTCTTTTTTCTCTTTTTTGTTTTGAGACGGAGTCTCGCTATCTGCCAGGCTGGAGTGCAATGGCGTGATCTCAGCTCACTGCAAGCTCCGCCTCCTGGGTTCACATCATTCTCCTGCGTCAGCCTCCCAAGTAGCTGGGACTACAGGCGCCCACCAGCACACCTGGCTAATTTTTTTGTATTTTTAGTAGAGATGGGGTTTCACATGTTAGCCAGGATGGTCTCAATCTCCTGATCTCGTGATCCATCTGCCTCAGCCTCCCAAAGTGCTGGGATTACGGGCGTGAGCCACAGCGCCCAGCCTAAAGCCTCTAATTTTTTTCTAAGCAAATTTTACTTATCAACACTAAGCAGCATTTTACCAAAACTCATCATATGCTGATCATATAGCATCACTATATTAAAAACTAAAAACCACTTTTTTATCAGTAATTTTTAAAGTTTGATTTTCAGCCGCGTGTGGTGGTGCGTGCCTGTAGTTGCAGCTATTTGGGAGACTGATGTGGAAGGATCCCCTTAGCCCAGGAGGTTGAGGCTGCAGCGAGCTGTGATCGCACCACTGCACTCCAGCTTAAGCAATAGAGGGAGATCTTGTCTCTAAAATAAAATTAAAATTAAACTTTTCCTTAAAGTTCTATACTTGACAAGTCAAAATAATACAGCCTCGGTGAATTATATGTGTAGTACATCACTTATAGTAGAGACAGATGCTGAGAGGCAAGCAGGTAGTATGTTAGGTCCGGAATTAACGACAAGCATGGAATGTTCTACCCTACTCCTTATTGTGTCTAGTGCAGGGCTCTGAACAGGGCCCCTAGCCAAATATTATCTGTGGCACTTCTTAGCCTTTAGCAGAAAGTCAGACTCTAAATGGACACTTCTGGTTTACTCAGTCTGCCATTCAGGTATTGTCCCTAATCTGTTCCTTTTTTCCATCAAATTCTTGCACTTACTGTGTTTTCTTCTAGTACGAAATTCTGCCTTGTGGTATTTAGGGATTTTTTTTTCTACCTTAAATGTCTCATCTAGATCTGTACCTCTTTCCTGACTCACTTCAAAGTCATTTTCTTCTTTGACTCCTGCCTTCAGTGGTCTCTAATTTCTCCAAATTTCTGTAACCACCACTGTTTGTTTCCAGGGGCTCTCACTTTGCTTGTATTCTACAGACTAGAGGGATGTGATACTGCTTAGGTACCACATGGTGACTGGGATTGGGGGGCCTTTCAGAATGGCAGGGTGTAAGTGAAGTATATGTGTAGTTAAAAGCTAAAGCCTGAGGCCAGGTATTAAAATCAGGCTAGTCTCTGATGTGCTTTGTATCATTACATACTTTTCACTTTTCAGATTGTGAAAACACAACCAGGACCATTGTGTCCCTCACTGAGCTTTTGCATGCTTTTCTATAGGAGCATCTTCCAACTGACAAACATCATTTTGTGTTAGAAAAACCTAGTATTTGAAAACACTGTTGGCTGGGCGCGGGGGCTCAGGCCTATAATCCCAACACTTTGGGAGGCCAAGGCGGTAGGATCACTTGGGTCAGGAGTTTGAGACCACCCTGGCCAACGTGGTGAAAACCCCATCTCTACTAAAAATACAAACATAAGCCACGTGTGGTGGCGCTTGCTGGTAATTCCAGCTGCTTGGGAGTCTGAGGCAGGAGGATTGCTTGAACCCGGGAGGCAGAGGTTGCAGTGGCTGAGATTGCGCCACTGCACTCCAGCCTGGGTGACAGAGCGAGACTCTGTCTCAAAACAAAACAAAACAAAACAAAAAAAACACTGTTATTCGGAGTGTTCAGTTACAAGGTCAGCCTATTTTATCAAAATGTACCAGCAAAAGATTGTTGTCAGTCACGATGTGCACTATTTTGTCTGTGTAGGATTCATTCACTGTGTGTGTGCACGCAGAGGATCAGGGTGAGGTGGTGGGAGCACCCAAGTTCTGTCTTTCATTGCAGTGCCATTTGTTGCAGCATGGTTCATTGTAAGTACAGAGGAGAGGACAGTCTCAATGAAGAGCGTCTGTATATATACCACACTGTAGTACACAGAGGAGAACACTATGCTGTAGAAAGAATGAGGTAGATCTAAATAGTACGGCGAAACAGTCTCAGAAAGATTCAGCAAAAAAAACCACAGCACAGAGCAGTAGACAGCTACCATTTATATAAACAAAGGAGGCCTGCTTAGACATGCACAGCCTCTCTCTGGAAGGATGCATAAGGGTCTGGTGCCTCTCGGGAAGAGCGCTGAGCTACTAGAGAATCAAGAGTGGGAAGGGAGTAATGTGCACTGTATTCTCATTGGTACCATTTGCAATTTTTTTACCAATATTAATACTACTTTTTAAATAATGTGACGTTTCCTCAGTATCTTGTGCTGTATTCAGAAGTAGGATAGCAGTACCTTGGAATTAGTACAGTTTTTCTTGTACCTCTCTTCCCTCATTCTCTACTGTTGGGAACAGTGAATATCCATTTGGTTTACAACTTGGGGCAGCAGAAGGAACACCAGTTTGGCAGTCAAATCAGACCTATGTCTACACCCTACTGGCTTGTATGATTTCGGGTAAATTACTCAACCTTTCAGAATCCGAATTTTTTCATCTAGGCTGTGGGAATAATACTACATGTAGCTCAGATGTATTGTAAAGATTAAATAAGAAAATGAACTTAACGAGCTAGCATAGTGATATGGATGTGTAATATGAGTTCTATAAATGATTATGTTAGTGACAAAGGTAGTTGTTAAAATTATAAAATCCCTGCTTTCCCCACCACACTGCAATTGTAGCATTCTTGACATTTATGTTTCCTCTGACACGCTACAGTGGAACATACCTAATTTTGAGGGACTTCATGGCTCTTAGAGTATCTTTAAAAATGAAAAGGCAGGGTGTGGTGGCTCACGCCTGTAATCCGAGCAGGGAGTGCTCGGGAGGCCGAGGCGGGCAGATCGTGAAGTCAGAAGTTCGGGACCAGCCTGACCAACATGGTGAAACCCCGTCTCTACTAAAAATACAAAAATTAGCCAGGCATGGTGGCGCATGCATGTAATCCAGCTACTCAGGAGGCTGAGGCAGGAGAATCACTTACACCCAGGAGATGGAGGTTGCAGTGATCTGAGATCACACCACTGCACTCCAGCCTGGGTGACACAGCAAGACACCATCTCAAAAAAAAAAAAAAAAGTTGTCTCCCTACTTGTAAATGGAAGTTTACTAATTTCTTACAATTTTTTTGTGTGTAAGTATATTACCATATGTGTTGAATATTATATGTAATTTACTTATGTAGATACCTATCCAGCAAGAAAGCCACAATTTCAAACATGATTCAATAATGTAGACTACACTTCAAAACTTGGTGATAACAACAGTATTATAACACCTTATTCATGTAAATATATTATTTAGATACTGGGTTTTGGGGAGTAATGTTTCTGTTTCCTTTTAAGCCTTTGTATTCCTTTTTTAGCTTTTTCAGTCTCACATGGCAACGAAAACAACTTGTATGTCTTCACAAGGATCTGATGATGAACAGAGAGTGAGTATGTCTTTTAAATAGATACCATATTGTACTGTAAATGCTTCTATGATTTTAAAATAACTACTTGGAGTGCTCATAGACTCTTGTGATAGAGACTTCTGTTTGTACTCACCTCCAACATGAATTAATTTTTCTGTTGATTCAAGTGAAAAGTCGATGATGGATTGAATAATTGAGTATACACAATATTCTGACATTAAGGACATTTTTTTTTCTGTTTTTTTTTAGACGGAGTCTTGCTCTGTCGCCCAGGCTGGAGTGGGGTGGTGTGATCTCGGCTCACTGCAACCTTTGCCTCCTGGGTTCAAGCAATTCTCCTGCCTCAGCCTCCCGAGTAGCTGGGATCACAGGTGACTGCCACCACGTCCAGCTAATTTTTTTTGTATTTTAGTAGAGATGGGGTTTACCATGTTGGTAGACTAGTTTTGAACTCCTGACCTTAAGTGATCTGCCCACCTCAGCCTCCCAAAGGGCTAGGATTATAGGCATGAGCCACCACGCCCAGCCCTGTTTCTTTTTTTCATTCATTGTTTGTTTTTCTTTTTTGAGACAGAGCCTTGCTCTCTTGCCCAGGCTGGAATGTGATGGTGCAATCTCAGATTACTGCAACCTCTGCCTCCTGGGTTCAAGAAGTTCTCATGCCTCAGCCTTTCAAGTAGCTGGGATTACAGGTGTGTGCCACCACACCTGGCTGATTTTTGTATTTTTAGTACAGATGGGGTTTTGCCAGTTTGCCCAGTCTGGTCTCGAACTCCTGGCGTCAAGTGATTTGCCTACCTCAGCCTCCCAAAGTGCTGGGATTACAGGCGTAAGCCACCACGCCCAGCTGTTGTTGTTGTTGTTGTTGTTGTTGTTTTGAGCACACTGCAGAATGTGGTGGGTGCATAGAACTCCTGTGAATGGCAGAGTTTAGGGAGCCCTTGGGTGGTCCTGCCAGATGCCTCCCTGATACAAGATTAGACCTGATTCTTCTAAGGATCTCCAGGGAGGGGTTTGATAGAACTCCTGTGAATGGCAGAGTTTAGGGAGCCCTTGGGTGGTCCTGCCAGATGCCTCCCTGATACAAGATTAGACCTGATTCTTCTAAGGATCTCCAGGGAGGGGTTTGGTAATTTATATTGAAATTTGTATTTAAAAATAGGAAGTAAATTTAATTTGGTGAAAGAGGAACATTTTAAACTTTAGCTAGAAAGAAAATTGCAAATACAAACATGGGTAATTCAGTAAGTTGTTTTTTATTTTGTTTGTTTTTGAGACAGAGTCTCGCTCGCTCTGTTGCCCAGTCTGGAGTGCAGTAGTGCAATCTCGGCTCACTCAACCTCCACCTCCCAGGTTCAAGCAATTCTCATGCCTCAGCCCCCCAAATAGCTATAATTATAGGCATATGCCACCACACTCGGCCAATTTTTGTATTGTTATTAGAGGCGGGGTTTTGCTCACGATGGCTAGGCTGGTCTCGAATTCCTGGCCTCAAGTGATCCATCTGCCTCTGCCTCCCAAAGCACTTGGATTACAGGCGTGAGCCACCACACCTGGCCAGTAATTCAATAAGATTAAATAATTTTCTTTAGTTCTGTGTTCCAATAACTGTAGTCTCTTCTTGTTTTTCCCTCTTTCTCCATATATCAATGGTACTAACAGTCTGTTCCATCTTCCTCACAGACTTTTTGAATGATGTTTAATCCTCCAGAGATTACTGTCAGAGTCACTAGTAATCTTTAGTGACTAGTCCATCCGGTGACTGTTAGCTTAGTTTCTTTTTCCCTGGCCCCTCTTCTGTGTTACATCGTGGGGCATTTTTGAAATACTTCTTTTTTCTGGTGGCATTAAAATCCTGTCATTGTAGAACTAGAAGGAATCCTAGAGGCCATTTAGTTCAACTTGTATGTAATAAGCATATGCCTATCAGATAGCAACTTTAACAAGTTATGAAGTTCTTATCATCTTGAACACTTTCACGAGGAAGAAGCCTAGTGCTTCTTCAGTGCTCTTTAAAAATATATGAGGATAACATGCTTACATGACTAAAAATGATTCAAACGGCACGAAAGAGAATATAGTATACTAGTTTTCTGTTGCTGCATAACAAATCGTCACAAATTTAGCTGCTTAAAACAGCATCTGTTTGTTAGCTCACAGTTCTGTAGGTCAAAGGCCAGATGTGACCCATCTGCCTTCTCTGCTCTGGGTTTCATGCTCACGAGGTCAGCTGCTGGGTTCTTATCTGGAGGCTTTCCTTCCATACTCTTTCCGGTTGTTGGCAGAATTCAGTTCCCTACTGGCTGGGGGTTGTTGTCAGCTCCTAGAGACCATTCCATTCTGAAAGCCAGCAAGGGAGAACTGGCAGGTGGAGTTCCCTTCATGCTTCAAGTCTTTGGCCAGGAAGTGTCCAGGCCCTGTTAAGGATTTACCTCATGGCCGGGCACAGTGGCTCACACATGTAATCCTAACACTTTGGGAGGCCCAGGTGAGTGGATCACCTGAGGTCAAGAGTTCGAGACCTGTCTGACCAACATGGTGAAACCTTGTCTCTACTAAAAATACGAAAATTAGGTGGGCATGGTGGCAAGGACCTATAATCCCAGCTGCTTGAGAGGCTGAGGCAGGAGAATTATTTGAACCCAGGAGGCAGAGGTTGCAGTGAGCTGAGACCACATCATTGTACTCCAGCCTGAGCAACAGAGCAAAAACTCTGTCTCAAAAGAAAAAAAAAACAAAACAAAAAATGATTTACCTCATTAGGTCTGGCCCCCACCCAGGATAATCTCCCTTTCGAAGGCTGACTGACTGGTTTGGGAACTTAATCATTCTGTAAAATCTCTTCTCTGTGACACCTAGATTAGCATTTGATTTAATAACTGGGAGAAAGTTTGTGTGCACCAGGGGCATCAGTGTTAGCGACCATCTCAGAATTTTGCCCACTATGTACAATAAACAGCGATTTCTTCTCACCGCAGTCTGTTAGTCTACTGCTGACTGGTAACCACTCTCAATAGTCTGTCATCACCCTTTGAGACATTTACATCTGTGTGTGTGTGTGTGTGTGTGTGTGTGTGTGTGTATGTGTATGAATATATGATTATGTGAAAAATGCACATAATGCGTATTTTTAAAAACTCAAACCTCAGTAAATAAATCACTGTCGGGATACCTAGCTCGTCATCCATGTTGTGACATATATCAGTAGTTTAGTATACTACAATTTGTTTATCTATTCACCACTTGTTTGATATTTGGGATGTTTCCAGTTTTTGACCATTGGGAATAAAACTGCTGTGAACATTGATGCATAAGTTCTTGTGTGGACATATATTTTCATTATTTTGGATGCCTCCAAGCGGGTTTTTTTTGGCTATATAATAGCATGTTTTTAACTTCATAAGAAACTGCCAAGCTAGTTTCCAAAGCAACTGTACCATTTTGCATTCAGACTAGCAAATTTACCAGCATTCCAGTTCTTCATTATCTCTATCACTTGACATGTTCAGCCTTTTTATTTTAGCTGTTTTGTTGGATATTCAATTTTACTTTTTATTTATTTTTATTTTTATGAATTTTTTTGAGACAGAGTCTTGCTCTGTTGCACAGGCTGGAGCTCAATGGCAGGATCTTGGCTCACTGCAGCCTCCGCCTCAGGTTCAAGCGGTTCTCATGCTGTAGCCTCCTGAGTAGCTGGACTACAGGCATGCACCACCATGCCCAGCTAATTTTTGTATTTTTAGTAGAGATGGGGTTTTGCCATGCTGGTCCGGTTGGTCTCAAACTCCTGACCTCAAGTAACCTGCCTGCCTTGGCCTCCCAAAGTGCTGAGATTATAGGCGTGAGCCACCGCGCCTGACCTGACTGCTTGAACCTGGGAGGTGGAGGTTGCAGTGAGCCGAGATCACACCACTGCACTCTAGCCTGGGTGACAGAGCAAGACTCCATCTCAAAAACAAAAAACAAAAAACAAAACAAACAAACAACAAAAACAAACAAACAAAAAAAACCACGAAAATTACCCAGGCGTGGTGGCACCTATAATCCCAACTACTCGGGAGGCTGAGGTGGGAGGATCACTTAAACTCGGGAGGTGGACATTGTACATTTTCTTGATAACTAGTTTTCTATATGTGCCCTTGTCCTTTCGTTTGCTTCTTTCCTACCTTCTTTTGGATTAATAGAGAATTTTTATGACTCCATTTCATTTCTGCTTTTGGCTTATTAGCTATGCCTCTTTGGCTTTTTTTTTTTTTTTTTTTTTAATAGTAATTGACCTAGGCTCTAACTTACCACACCCAACCTTCAGACAATATAAAATTTTAGCCCAGCACGGTGGTTCAACGCCTGTAATCCTAGCACTTTGAGAAGCTGAAGTGAATGGATCACCTGAGGTCAGGAGTTTTAGACCAGCCTGGCCAACATGGTGAAACCCCATTTCTACTAAAAATACAAAGATTACCCAGGCATGGTGGTGGGCGCCTGTTATTCCAGCTACTCGGGAGGCTGAGGTAGGAGAATCCCTTGAACCTGGTGGTCGGAGGTTGTAGTGAGCCAAGATGACACCACTTCACTCCAGCCTGGGCAAAAGAACAAAACTCCATCTCAAAAAAAAAATTTATATATGTAACACTTTATGTATACTGTAGAAACCTTATAACAATATTCCTTCCGTCCTCCTCCTGTATTTTGTGTTTCTTATACATTTTACTTGTGCATGTAACCTGTAACACATTGTTTTTGTTATTGCTTTAAACATTTCTATTTTCAAGAAGTAAAAAAAACCTCTCTTACATTTACCCACATATTTACCTTTCTGATGATCTTCATTCCTTTTTGTAGATCTGTTGTCATTTTCATTTCTCTTGAAGAACTTTTATCATTTCTTATACCGTGGGCCAACTGTCAGTGGATTTTCTCAGATTTTATTTATCTGAAGTTGTCTTCATTTTGCCTTCATTTTTGAAGGATGTTTTTGTTGGCTATAGAATTCTACATTGTCTTTTTTTTTTTTTTCTGGCATTTTATAGGGGTTATTGTTTTGTCTTCTGGTTTGCATTGTTTCTTAAGCAACATCTGTAGCTTACTGCAATGTCTGCCTCCCGAGTTTAAGTGATCCTCCCACCTCAGCATCCCGAGTAGCTGGGATTATAGGCACCACCACGCCCGGGTAATTTTCGTGTTGTTGTTGTTGTTGTTGTTGTTGTTGTTGTTGTTTGAGATGGAGTCTCGCTCTGTCACCCAGGCTGGAGTGCAGTGGTGCAATCTCAGCTCACTGCAACCTCCACCTCTCAGGTTCAAGCGCTTCTCCTGCCTCAGCCTTCTGAGTAGCTGGGACTACAGGTGTGCGCCACCACACCTGGCTAATTTTTTGTATTTTTAGTAGAGACAGGGTTTCACCATGTTAGCCAGGATGGTCTCAATCTCCTGACCTCATGATCCACCTGCCTCGGCCTCCCAAAGTGATGGAATTACAGGCATGAGCCACCGTGCCGGGCCTAAAGTTTTCATTATCTTTGTTTTTTAGCAGTTTGCTGTGATGTCCCTAGATGTGGGTTCCTTTGGATATTTCCTCTTTGTAGTTTGCTAAAATTCTTGTTCTGAGTTCAAGTTTAGAAAATTAGAAAGTTTTCAGTCACTATTACTTAGATTTTTTTTTCCTCCCTCCTACCCCACACTTTCACCTTCTCTCCTCTTTCTCTAACTTTTCTCCTTGTATTCCAATTACTGGTGTGTTAGACCATTTGATACTCTCATGCAAGTTTTTAAGACTGGCATAGTTTTATCTTTTTTCTTTCTGTGAGATTTTTAGCTTGGATAACTATTGAACAAATGTCTCTTCCATTATTTGATCTGCTGTTAGTACTAAATATATTTTTTACTTCAGATGTTGCATTTTTACATTCTAGAAATTGTCTGCTGCTTTTTGCTGTTGCGAGCTCTTTCATATCTTTCTGTAATTCCCTGTCATGCCACCCATGATAGCCGTCTTTTTTCTGTAGATTCTTTAGCATATTTGTTGTCATTATTTGAAGTTCTTACCTGCTAATTAAACATCTGGTTCATTGTGGATCTCTTTCTGTTGACTTTCTTTCTTGACCATGAATCACATTTTTCTGTTTTTTTCCCCTGTCATAATATTTTTTATTATATAGTAGATACTATGGAGATGCTAGATTCTGTTTTCTTCTGCAGAATGTTGAACTTTGTTCTGACAGATAATTAAATTGCTGACTGATCACATCGATCATGTTGAGCCTTGTTAAAGGCTTTGTTAAGGCACGTCTGCTTCAGCTATGCTTTCTGATTGCTGAGTTATGGACCTTACTCCTAGGGTTTCAGTAGAAGGCTAGGGTGTTTACAGGAGACCGTTTAATTTACAGGCTTAAAATTTAAGCTCTGTTCATCTCCTCAAGATGGCACTTGAAAACTCTGCATAACTCCTCCCAATTCCCATTTTCCCCTTTCTGGGATCTTTGTATTCCCTCTATATGTGTGCAGTTTGGCCATCAGCCATGGATTTGAGTGGAGTGTGTTTGTAGATTTTGGATTCCCTTCTTTCTGGAATTTTCTCCCTGAATTCCCAACCAATCTGCCTGCCCCAATCTCCAATGGACATCTTAACCCATGAAGACTATAACTTCCCTCCTGAACTCTATCTTCCTTTTGCCATAATGACTAGGGAGTGTCTTCAGGGGAAAAGCTAGATAAACTCATCTCACCTGATAAGTTTTCTTCCCTCTAGTCTTATTCTGTCCAGTGTCTATCTGCCTTTGGTTGCACTCTAGTGACTTAAAAAGGTTGCTTGTAATAGTTATCAGTAGGCGGATAAGTTTGACCTAAGTTACTCTGTCATTACCGGGAGCTGAACCTGTATCTGTACTTTTGTTGTGTATTTTTTTTTTCACTTGACATTTTAATGTAAGAATTTTCTAAGTTGTTAAAAATTTATAAACAAATGGACTTTAACTTTTTATTTTGTAAGTGAATATGCCATAGTTGGATATTTTCCTATTTTGGAAATGTTACACATAGTGCTAGACTCTCGTTGTATGAAAGGGATAAGAAATGTGTGTTTTGAGGATTTGGACACAGGTTTCTTTTCCTGAAAATTTACTTAATCACTTGTATCTTAGGTATAATGATTATAAAATTTTTCATTTATTTGATATATTTATCCTTTCAAGTACACCTACATCCTATTTAAGTCAAAGTTTTTTATTACTGTTATTATTGCTGTTGTTTTTGTTCTTATTTTCCTTCAGAAAAGAGAAAACGTTCGTTCCTTGACTATGTCTGGCCATGTTGGTTTTGAGAGTTTGCCTGATCAGCTGGTGAACAGATCCATTCAGCAAGGTTTCTGCTTTAATATTCTCTGTGTGGGTACGTGCCACCTTATCTTCCTCTAAGTTGTTCCTTCATATTCCTTGTACTCACTTCATTCTTGTCATGGGCAGAACGATGCTTATGTTATCAATTTGAAATCATGATCCCAGGGATTCTCTTCAGTTGTTTAGATTCTGTTAGTTTTGTTTTTGTTAGCTTTAAACTTTTGGCTTGTTCTATAAACATTTCAGTGTTGTTGTCAGAGTCCTGAGTAGCTTAGCACACTTACTCTGTGCTCTGCTAATGACCTGGGGGACCAGCCATAGTGTGTATTTCTTTCATGTGCACCCTGGCCTTTGAAATACTTGGGATCTTTGAAACCACTCTAGGCATTTACAGTTGTATTTCTTTTCAGCCATTCGTACAACCATAAAGATGTACCTTTGTGTGTTTCAGGGGAAACTGGAATTGGAAAATCAACACTGATTGACACATTGTTTAATACTAATTTTGAAGACTATGAATCCTCACATTTTTGCCCAAATGTTAAACTTAAAGCTCAGACATATGAACTCCAGGAAAGTAATGTTCGATTGAAATTGACCATTGTGAATACAGTGGGATTTGGTGACCAAATAAATAAAGAAGAGAGGTACGTGTTTTCTTCTTGTAATAAAACAAGTTTTTCTTATTTCAAGACATTTGCCTTATAGCCCTATGAACTATGATTTGATTTTCTCCTATGGTAATCCATACCTTTCCTTCCATACATTAATTTTTAACAATAAAATAATTAAGCAATATTTTGTTCTTATTAGCACATTGACATTTTTCTATCCATTTGTCTAATTTCTTTAGAATAATTTGAATCACCTTATTAAAATGTGCATTTCAGCAAAAGTAGCTTTAATTATTTCCTGACATGCAAATTAAATGTATATTAATTATACTAATTTTCAGGCAGGGCTTATCTCCTTGAAGAAAAAAAAAATAAGACATGTAAGAACAATTATAGACAATGGCCAAATACCTGATGCGTGAATTTTTTGTAAAATTCTAATCAAATTAGCCAGTTAAATTAATAATCATTGCAGGAAAGTTTTGATAGTGAAATTTTAATTTATATTTTACCTGATGTCTCTATTTCTTTTCATATTTCTCCTAAGCTCATATAAAGATTGAGTAGAGATTCTGTATCAAATTTAAACTATAAAAGGGGGAAAAGGATTGTTAAAGCAATAACTTTTTGTTTCATTTTCTTTTTTGAAATGAATTTCAATTTTTTTTTTTTTTTTTTTTTTTTGAGGAGTCTCGCTCTGTCACCCAGTCTGGAGTACAGTGGCGTGATTTCAACTCACTGCAATTTCCACCTCCCCAGTTCAAGCGATTATCCTGCCTCAGCCTTCCAAGTACCTGGGATTACAGGCACCTGGCACCACACCTAATTTTTTTGTGTTTTTAGTAGAGACGGGGGTTTCACCACGTTGACCAGGCTGGTCTCGAACTCCTGACCTCAGGCGATCTACCGGCCTCGGCCTCCCGAAGTGCTGGGATTACAGGCGTGAGCAACTGCTCCCAGTCTTATTTCCATTTTTATAAGTATTTTTTTTTCCTTTTAAAAAACAATTTCAAATTTTCGTTTAGATTTGGGGTACAATTGCAGGTTTGTTACATGGGTATATTGTGTGATGCTGAGGTTTGGGGTACAAGTGATCCAGTTACCCAGGTAGTGAGCATAGTACCAGTAGTTAATTTTTCAGCCTTTACCCCCTTCTCCCTTCCCACTCTAGTAGTCACCAGTGTCTGTTGTTGCCATCTTTATATCCATGTGTACTCAATGTTTAGATCCCACTTTAACCCAATGTTTAGATCCCACTTACTTATAAGTGAGAACATATGGTATTTGGTTTTTTGTTCCTGAGTTAATTTGCTTAGGATAACGGCCTCCAGCTTCATCCATGTTGCTACAAAAGACTTGATTTTGTTCTTTTTTATGGCTGTGTAGGAGTCCATGGTATGTGTGTACCACATTTGCTTTATCCAGTCCACGTTAATGGGCAGCTAGGTTGATTCCATGTCTTTGCTATTGTGAACAGAGCTATGATGAACATACAAGTACATGTGTCTTTTTGGTAGAACGATGTATTTTCTTTTGGATATATTCTAAGTTGGAATAGCGGGGTCGAATCGTAGTTCTGTTTTAAGTTCTTCGAGAAATCTCCAAACTACTTTCCACAGTGGCTGCATTAATTTACATTCCCACCAACAGGGTACAAGCATTTCCTTTTCTCTACAGTCTCGCCAGTATCTGCTGTGTTTTGACTTTTTAATAATAGCCATTCTGACTGTTGTAAGATGGTATGTCATTGTGGTTTTGATTTGCATTTCTCTGATGAGTTATGTTGAGCATTTTTTCATGTTTGTTGCTGCTTGTATGTCCATGTCTTTTGGCCACTTTTTAATGGGGTTGTTTTTTCCTTGTTTAATTGTTAGTTTCTTACAGATTCTGGCTGCTAGACTATAGTTGGATGTATAGTTTGTAAAAATTTTCTCCCATTGTGTAGGTTGTGTGTTTACTCTGATGATGGTTTGTTTTGCTATGTAGAAGCTCTTTAGTGTAATTAGGTCCCACCCGACAATTTTTGTTTTTGTTGCCTTTGCTTTTGAGGACTTAATCGTAAATTCTTTTCCAAGGCCAGTGTCCAGCATGGTGTTTTCTAGGGTTTCTCCCAGGATTCTTATTGTTTGAGGTCTTACATTTAAGTCTTTAATCCATCTTGAGTTAATTTTTGTTTATGGTAAAACGTAGGGGTCCTGTTCTCTTACACATTATCACATATAATCTTTCACTTAAGGTTGAAGATGAATGTTTATACTTCTCCTTGATAATACAAATAGACAATGAAATTAAATTTAGAACAGTTAAATTTTGTTAATCCCTTCTCCTGATTGCTATTATATACTAACTCTCTCTCTCTCTCTCTTTTTATTTTATTTTATTTTTTTGAGACAAAGTCTCACTCCATTACCCAGGCTGAAGTGCAGTGGTGCGATCTCGGCTTACTGTAGCCTCCCCCTCCTGGGTTCAAGTGATTCTTAAGCCTCAGCCTCCTGTGTAGCTGGGACTGCAGGCACACGCCACCCCACCAGCTAATTTTTGTATTTTCAGTGGAGATGGGATTTTGCCATGTTGGCCAGGCTGATTTCAAACTCCTGGCCTCAAGCAATCTTCTTGCCTTGGCCTCCCAAAGTGCTGGGATTGCAGGCATGAGCCACTATCTGACCAAGTTCTCTCTCTCTTTTTCTTTTCTTTTTTTTTTTTTTTTAATTTTTGAGGTGGAGTCTCACTCTGTCACCCAGGCTAGAGTACAATGAAGTGATCTTGGCTCACTGCAACTTCTACCTCCTGCACTCCAGCAGTTCTCCTGCCTCAGCCTCCTGAGTACCTGGGATTACAGGCACCCGCCATCATGCTTGGCTAATTTTTGTATTTTTGTAGTGACAGGGTTTCACCATGTTGGCCAGGCTGGTCTTGAACTCCTGACCTCAGGTAATCCTCCAACTTTGGCCTCCCAAAGTGCTAGAATTACAGTGAGCAACCATGCCTGGCCGAGTTCTCTATTTTTTAACTACACAAGGTATTATTATATGACCAGTATATGTTTATTACCATTTATTAACCAAAAATTTCTGTTTTACTCACATACTTGAAATTTTAGTTGGATATACAATTCTGGGTTGCCAGTTATTTTCTTTCTTGCATTGGAAATATCATTCCACTCTCTCCTGGCTTCCATCTTTGCTATTAAGGAGTCACCCTTAAGGGTTCTCTCCTTTTTTTCCTCCAGTGCTTTTAAGATCTTTGTTTTTATTGTTCTCCAATTTTGCTATGCTGTATCTGGGTTTTTATTATTTCTAATTTACGCTGCTTGTGATATGTTTGAGTTCTTGATTCTGAATAGTGTCCATCAGTTCTTTTTAAAAAATCTCAGACATTTCTTCTGTAAATATTGCCTCTGCCCCTTTTTCTTTGAAAACTTTGATGAAATGTGTGTTAGATCTTCTCATTATATCTTGTGTCTTTTAATCTCTCTGATTCATATTTTTTATCTTTTTGTCCAGATTATGAAAGAATGGCATATTATTTATTTAGCAGAAAATCTTTACAGTTTTCATTCTTGAATAGCATAAGACAAAACATTCAGATAGAGGTACATTTATGGTTATTTATTTAGGTCATATAATAGGTCCTCTTACTGACCTATTTCAGGTCATTAATAAAAGCTTCTTTGGAATGTTTATTTGAAATATATACTTAACAGATTAATTTTTCCCATTTTATTGTTTTGAGAAGTGAATCCTATTGGGTCACATTTAGACCACTTTCTGAAGGATCACTTACTGTTGTTATAATAATCACTCTGATGATGAATTGAATTCTTGTAATGTTCAAGGTTTTATGCTATTTATTTAATTTATTAACTTGTTAAAAAAATATCATTTTTTGAGGCTGGATGTGGTGGCTCATGCCTGTCATCCCAGTGCTTTAGGAGGCCAAGGCAGGTTGATTGCTTCAGGCTAGGAGTTCAAGACCAGCCCGGGCAACACAGCAAGACCCTGTGTTTAAATGAATTTTTTTAAGAATCTTGCTTTGTCACCTAGGCTGGTGTGCAGTGGCACAATCACAGCTCACTGCAGCTTTGAATTTCTGGGCTTAAGGGATCTCCCGTCTCAGCCTCCCAAGTAGCTAGGACTATAGGCACCTCACAATGCCTGGCTGATTTTTAAAATTTTTTAGGGGGTCTTGCTGTGTTGTTGCCCAGGCTGTTCTTGAACTCCTGGCCTCAAGTGATCCTCCTGCCTTGGTCTCCCAAACCATTGGGATTACAGATGTGAGCCACTGAGCCTAGCCTATGCTAGTTGTAGTGGAAAACACAGATGTATAAGATACTGTCTCAGTCCTCACATTGTTTACCATTTGCATAGGGAGAACAATGTGTATTCTATAATTTTAAAAGAAGTGATGATCCTCAAGGACTAGAAGGTCAGGCAACTTTATAGAAGAATTTAATTCTGTACACATTTATTAAGTACCTCAGCTGCTCAAGGTACTGGTTCATTATAGGGCTAGAAGGATATTACAGAGGTTTCCAGGGAATTTGACATGGGAACTGTTTGCTGTTATTTTCACTTGGAAACCCAGATTTGTTTAATGAGAATAGTTAAGAGTAGAAAAGTAAGTTGCAAAGGCAGTGGTTTAACATATCAGAACTTGGAATGCTCACAGACTCTTCTTGGAACAGCATTAGCACACTGCTCTGCACATGCACTGTGATTTGATTTGCATCTTGAAGGCTGAATAACATGAGACAGCCAGAAGGAAGACTGCATTTCCAGGGAGGAGTTATCTGAGCAGAGGATATAATTGGCCTTTCCTTTATTTATAATCAAGTGAAAATAAAAACATGCCAGCATTGCTAGTTAGATACTTTCAGCTGATGTATGCCTTTCTTCTTTACTTATGCTTTTCGTGCCTTATAAATCTAAGAGGCAAAGAGTCATGGACTTTGACTTAAATATCTTTTGAGTATTGATACCTATGCATTTTCTCAATTAGTTAAATAATAAGCCATGTACCAGTTTGATTACAAATTAGACTGCTGCCAGCCTCTTTCAGCAGTCTGGTAAGTGTGGGAAGCTATGTCAGAAAGGGACCCAGCGTGTGAATGACTGTGAGAATGAATCAATGTAAATTCAATACCGTTTCAAGCACAGATTGCCCTAACGGTTTTGGAAGTACAAATGATACTGAATTTAGGAGAGTTTGACTTAATGATTTCTCAACTTTATGATAGGTTTATTCAGATATTAAATGCATTTCAGCTAATATTTTCAGCTTATGTGATGGATTTATCATGATGTAACATCATTGTAAGTTGAGAAGCATTTGTATAGCTTTTGTGCATGTTCTGCACATTTTTTTATCACTACAGTTATCTGTTCAGCATAGATATTAACTGTTTATTAATCAATGAAAATATAGACCTCAAACTTCCAAGAGTTGCACAGATATCTTAAGGTAGCACAAATAATGTTGTATTAAACATTTAAATAATTTTTCAGCTACCAACCAATAGTTGACTACATAGATGCTCAGTTTGAGGCCTATCTCCAAGAAGAGCTGAAGATTAAGCGTTCTCTCTTTACCTACCATGATTCTCGCATCCATGTGTGCCTCTACTTCATTTCACCGACAGGCCACTCTCTGAAGACACTTGATCTCTTAACCATGAAGAACCTTGACAGCAAGGTGGGTTGGGGAAAGGAATCAACTTACCATACTTTCATATTTATTTTGAACTATTAAAATATTTTTACAATATGGGTATGTATTGTAACTTTTATCCTGTGCATCTTTTTTTAATTATTATTTTTTTTAGAGATAGAGTCACTCTGTCACCCAGGCTGGAAGTAGTTGTGAGATCGTGGCTCACTGCAGCCTCACACTGGTGGGCTCAAATGATCCTCCTGCCTCTGCCTCCCAGGTAGCTGGGACTGTAGGCATGTACTACCACACCAGCTAACTTTTTAATTTTTTTTTTTATAGAGTTGGGTGTCTTGCTATGTTGCCCAGTTGGTCTCAAACTCCTGGACTTAAGTGATTTTCCTTCCTTGGTCTCTTCAAATGCTAGAACTACAGGCATGAGCCACCATGCCCAGTGCCTGGAAATCTTTAAAACATTTTATATTTCCATCTAGCTTATTTTTTCAGAGAAATTCAATTTGGAAGATGAGATGCAAAGAAGGAATATTGCAATAAAATTGTAGTTCCCTTTTTAGTGATTAAATTGCATGCCAGAACATGGGTATTTTCTACATTTTTATTGCAGAATTTACTTTATGAAACTATTAAGTGAGAAGAACTTCATTAACAAGGATGAAGGTCTAATGTTTCATTAGATATTGTCGTAAAATAGATTTTAATTTGGACCATACAGAGAAAACCTATTTTTGAATTTCCGAGTCAAGGAGCTATATATAAATTTGGGGGAGCTATAGAAAAATTCATAAACTAACTCACTTCAGATTTTTATATTTGTTTAAAAGATGGCTAAAGACAGTAATCTTATATTAAAGAAACATTAGAATTTTCCATAATCTCAAATGGTATGCGAAATGAAGCTTTTATGATCCAGTTACTAACTGTGTAAGTTGAATTCAAAATCCAAGGTTCTGGATGCTGCTGCTTTCTCTGCAGAAACCTGTATGGAAAGCCTGAAGGCCTGCCTAGTGAAGCTTTGGCACATCGGTCGATTTACTTTTGACTAGTCACTTGGTCCCCTGGTTTTAGCAAAAATTGATGTAGCTTATATGACACTCTGTTCACCTGATCACATGTGATCAGATGTTCTAACCATTTAACCAGTTGTTTTCATAGTTGAGTCTGATTATGTGGAAATTTATATTTGTTAAAGGAACATAAAAACAAGAGTGTGCAGTTTTGTCTTAGCTAGAGTGGAGCAACATGAGGTAGTTTGTATAAAGAGTTGTAGAAGCTGGTGTCAGTGGAGGATGGCTCTAAATATTGGCTCTGTCATTTACTAGCTGTCTGATCTTGCACGTTTCTTTAGCCCTCTGAGCCTCAGTGAACTTAAGTGATTTTCAGTGTCCTCCACTTTTAAATAAAAACTAGGGAGAAGAACTACCTCAAGAGGCAGATATGAAAATTAATTAAATTGATCCATGTAAATAGAGGGTTTAGCAAATAGGCATGCTCAGTAAGAGCCTATCTGCCATAGAAGTTTGCTTTAGTATACTGTGTAAGTATATATTATCTAATCTTTTCCAACTTTGGTGACTTAAATATATTCTTTATTTTTTATGATAAAAGTGTAAACTACCCTGTAAACTATCTGCCTCTTATTTTACATAAGAAGGTTGTTGGGCCGGACATGGTGGCTCATGCCTGTAATCCCAGCACTTTGGGAGGCCAAGGTGGGTGGATCACAAGGTCAGGAGTTCGAGACCAGCCTGGCCAACATAGTGAAACCCTGTCTCTACTAAAAACACAAAAATTAGCCGGGCATGATGGCACACGCCTGTAGCCCTAGCTACTCGGGAGACTGAGGCAGGAGAATCGCTTGAACCTGGGAGGTGGAGGTTGTAGTAAGCCGAGATTACACCACTGCACTCCAGCCTGGGCAACAGAGCAAGACTCCATCTGAAAAAAAAAAAAAAAGGTTGTCTTAAAAGTTAGCTGAGGTCTCCCCGTCCGGGTATAAAACAGGCAGTCAAGAGGGGTTAGGACATGGCCGTCATGCTGAACTGCCTGGATTCTGCTTCAGCCCCGCCACTTAGCAGCTGTGTGGCCCTGGATGAACTCGGATTCAATTTTTCATGTGTAAAATAGTGCTAGAGGCCAGGCGCGGTGGCTCATGCTTGTAATCCCAGCACTTTGGGAGGCTGAGGCGGGCGAATCACGAGGTTAGGATATCGAGACCATCCTGGCTAACACGGTGAAACCCTGTCTCGCTAAAAATACAAAAAAAAAATCAGCAGGGTGTGGTGGCGTGCACCTGTAGTTCCAGCTACTCGGGCGGCTGAGGCAGAAGAATGGGGTGAACTCGGAAGGTGGAACTTGCAATGAGCTGAATTCACGCCACTGCACTCCAGCCTGGGCAACAGAGTGAAACTCCATCTCAGAAAAAAAAAAAAAGCGCTAGAGAGAGCTCACTCTAAGACTTTGGGGAGATTAGCTGAGATGAACATTACAAAGCATTTAGCACAATGCCTGGCATATATGAAGGACCTCTGTTATTTATTGTTATTTAAAACTTATTTAAAAATTAACAGGCACAGTTTATTGAGGATATTTACGTATTGGTATTCGAGGTACTGGCCAACCCACCCACCTTTGAGTCATCAGAAGTCTTTAAGAAGTGTTAGCCAGGAGCAATTTATATTGATGTATTCCCTTAGTGGATTTTCAGGAATAAATGGAAGAGCTAATGAGCACTTGTTCAGAGGCAGTGCACCTTGAACCAGCAGTTCAACCTGCAAACTCTTGTAATAACTAATTCTAGATGCTTCCTAGTCATCCCTCGGTATCCAAGGGGGATTGGTTTCAATACCCTGAGGATGCTGAAATTCCTTATATAAAATAGTGTAGGACAGTCTTGCAGTGCAAAACTATATTTTAGTCAGCAAGAGACCAAATATAGAATAATGGTCCCATAAGATTATACCTTATTTTTACTGTACTGTATTATATGTTTCTGTATTTAGATATGTTTAGATATACACATACCATTGTATTATAGTTGCCTACATATACACATACTTACCATTGTATTATAGTTAGTCTACAGTATCCAGTGTAGTTACGTGCTATACAGGCTTCTAGTCTAGAAACAGTGAGCCATACCATACAGCCTAGGTGTGTTATAGGCTATAACATCAAGGTTTGTGTGAGTATACTCTGTGATGTTCACACAGCATCAAAATCACCTAAGGTCATATTCACATTCCTATCAACATGTGTATTAGTCCGTTCTTGCATTGCTATAAAGAACTATCTGAGACTGGGTAATTTATGAAGAAAAGAGGTTTAATTAACTTACAGTTCCTTAGGCTGTACAAGAAGCTTGGCTGGGGAGGCCTCAGGAAACTTAAAACCATGGCGGAAGGTGAAGGGAAAGCAGGTGTATCTTATGTGACCTGAGAAGGAGGAATAGAGAGCAGGGGGAGGTGCTACACACTTTTGAACAACCAGATCTCGTGAGAACTTGCTCACTACCACAAGAACAGCAAGGGGAAACTCTGTCCCCATGATCCAGTCCCCTCTCACCAGACCCCTCCAACACTGGGGGTTACAATTTTACATGAGATTTTGGGCGAAGACACAAATCCAAACCATGTCACCATGGTTAAGTAGCACGTGACTGTATATAACCTACTTGTATCCTTGCATATAGTTTAAATAATCTCTAGATTACTCATTATAATACCTACTACAGGCCAGGTATGGTGGCCCATGCTTGTAATCCCAGCACTTTGGGAGGCCGAGGCGGGCGGATCATGAGGTCAGGAGATGAGACCATCCTGGCTAACACGGTGAAACCCGGTCTCTACTAAAAATACAGAAAATTAGCCGGGCAAGGTGGCGGGCACCTGTAGTCCCAGCTACTGGGAAGGCTGAGGCAGGAGAATGGCGTGAACCCGGGAGGCGGAGCTTGCAGTGAGCCGGGATCGCGCCACTGCACTCCAGCCTGGGCGACAGAGCGAGACTCCGTCTCAAAAAATAAATAAATAAAAATACAAAAAGTTAGCTGGGCATGGTAGCAGGCACCTGTAATCCCAGCTACTCGGGAGGCTGAGGCAGGAGAATCATTTGAACCTGGGAGGCGGAGGTTGCAGTGAGCCGAGATCACGCGACAGCACTCCAGCCTAGGCTACAGCTAGACTCCATCTTGAAAAAAAAAAAAAAATCTAATACAATGTAAATGCTATGTGAATAGTTGCTATACTGTATTTTTAAATTTGTATAATTTTATTGTATTGTCATTAAAAAAAAATTTCCCCTAATATTTTTGATCCTCGGTTGAATCTGTGGATGCAGAACCCACAGATGATGAGGGGGGCAGCTGTAAAGACATTGATGAGCATTACAATATTACCTTTTGACCAATACCTTATTTCATTCAAACCAAAATGAAATCTTTTATGGTAACAGTAAAGGTCACGGGTATCATGCACTCATTTAAAGATTGTCACTACTCACTTCTGCCTTATTCAGTTGATGAGAGACGAATTCTAAAATTGGGACTCCCTTATCAAAATCCTGTGTTTATCTTTCTATTGTACAAACTAGACAGGAAGTTAACACCTAAGTTTTGTTATAAGTTTAAAGGAAAAACCAGGATATGCTTAAATTACTTGATTTGGCCCATTTTAAATAGCAATACCCAGATTTTTTGTAGGGGCAGCTGGCGGGTGTAGGGAAATTCTAACTTACACAAGGGCACTGCATAAAGATGAGAGGTGTGCTTGCTGACCTCATCTCTCCAACTCCCCAGGCTGCCTCCGGATAGTTGTCTTCTGTTCCTCAAAATCAGAACATTCAACCGCTTGATATGGAAAGTTATCTTCTCTTATGCCATTGGTGGCAAGTGACCCTCTTTGGGCAATATCTGTTACTTTCCCTCCCTCTAATCATGTAAACATTGATGTTTAGTATTCAGTCTACTGCAGTTTATTGTGCAAGCAATTCTAAGTTATTAACTTGGCATAATTCGTTGAATACCTAAGTATATAATATTGAAACTAAGGACCTGGCATCAAAATGTTTATGTACTTTGACTAATTTAACAGGAAAGTTGTTTACTTAGGATTGCTAGAAAGTTTTCTGCCATTAATTTCATAGATAGATAGAAAAAATTTCTCTCCTTTGGAGCATATGGAAGACTGATACATTCAGATATATACTTGGCATCAATGTGAAATTTGAGAAGAGAAAAAATTAAGAATAGAATAGGAATTATAATTTTTTCCTCTTTTTAATTTATTTTTTATTATACTTTAAGTTCTAGGGTACATGTACACAATGTGCAGGTTTGTTACATATGTATACATGTGCCATGTTGGTGTGCTGCACCCATTAACTCGTCATTTGCATTAGATATATCTCCTAATGCTATCCCTCCCCGCTCCCCCACCCCACAACAGGCCCCAGTGTGTGATGTTCCCCTTCCTGTGTCCAAGTGTTCTCATTGATCGATTCCCACCTATAAGTGAGAACATGCGATGTTTGGTTTTCCGTTCTTGTGATAGTTTGCTGAGAATGATGGTTTCCAGCTGCATCTGTGTCCCTACAAAGGACATGAACTCATCCTTTTTTATGGTTGCATAGTATTCCATGGTGTATATGTGCCACATTTTCTTCACTCTTGTTGCCCAGGCTGAAGTGTGGAATGCAATGACGTGATCTCGGCTCACTGCAGCCTCTGCCTCCTGGGTTCAAGCGATTCTCCTGCTGCAGCCTACCAAGTAGCTGGGATTACAGGCATGCACCACCATGCCCACCTAATTTTTTTGGGTTTTTAGTAGAGATGGAGTTTCTCCATGTTGGTCAGGCTGGTCTCGAACTCCCGACCTCAGGTGATTCACCTGCCTCAGTCTCCCAAAGTGCTGGAATTACAGGTGTGAGCCACCATGCCCAGCCAATTTTTTACTTTTAATCTGAAAATTACATTGTGGTTTTACTCTCTTGATACATATGACTGATTAGCCTGAGGTTTTTGATGAAAACCAAACTAAAAAACTTAAGAACCACCAGTCACAAATTTGTGGAGCTATCAGTCTTTTGTGGGGATATTAAATTTACAAGTTATTCGGTCTTCACAGCCCCATATCTCTTCCCCTCTGTCAGTGATAGGACTTTAAATAATATTGAGAAAGTTATTCCTTTGCATCATGAACACTTTTAATTGGTATTAGTACGTACGGTTTCCTTCCTCTGCTGTCTAAGTAAGTCTGTGACAATGGGGCATAGGTAGGCTTGGAGTCAGTCCTGAAACAAGAGGCAGAAAGAGAAGCTTCACCTGTCTTTTAGTTTTGCTGAGGGATCAATCACCCTGGTTACTTAGTGCTTAGATTACTAAAAAATAAAAATTCTTGGCCGGGCGCGGTGGCTCAAGCCTGTAATCCCAGCACTTTGGGAGGCTGAGACGGGCGGATCACGAGGTCAGGAGATCGAGACCATCCTGGCTGACATGGTGAAACCCCATCTCTACTTTAAAAATACAAAAAACTAGCCGGGCGAGGAGGCGGCGCCTGTAGTCCCAGCTACTTGGGAGGCTGAGGCAGGAGAATGGCGTGAACCTGGGAGGCGGAGCTTGCAGTGAGCTGAGATCCGGCCACTGCACTCCAGCCTGGGCGGCAGAGCGAGACTCTGTCTCAAAAAAAATAAATAAATAAAATAAAAAAATAAATAAATAAAAAATAAAAATTCTTAGTGAATTAAGGAGCCAGTTCAGTTTACCTTTTATCACATTTTACTTTTTAAGTGTTTGATGAAATTGCAAGATTTTGAGAGAAAAGAAAATGTGAGATTTCTAAACCTAAACTCAAATGAAAGATTAATCTTACAAGAGTTCTGCTTTCTGAAAGCATTGATTGAGGTGCCTGTAATCCCAGCTACTTGGGAGGTTGAGGGAAGAGCATTGCTTGAACCCGGAACGCAGTGGTTGCAGTGAGTTGAGATTGCATCACTGCACACCAGCCTGGATTAGAGCGAGACTCCATCTCAAAAAAAAAAAAAAAAAGATTGTGTGGCCAGCATCTGTAGGAATGAGCGTGTAAGGGGTGTATATATACAGGAGAGTGGCCATCTAGGTCCGGGTTGGCATACCTTTTCTGCAGAGGGCCAGGCTGTGAATACGCCGGGCTTCACAGGCCCTATGGTTTCTGGCAGCAGTAACTCATCTCTGCTGTTGTAGTGTGAATGCAACTGTAGACAGTACACAAGTAAATGGATATGGCAGTGTTCCTGTAAATCTTTATGTATAAAAATCAACAGCGAGATGGACCGTAGTTTGCCAGCCCTCCAATCTAGGTTTAGGGAAAAGAATGAATGGTTTTGAGTGAAAAAACAGCTGCAGGATTAAAAAAAAATCCTCAATAAGATTTTGTTTTTCTTTATTCTTAATAGGTAAACATTATACCAGTGATTGCCAAAGCAGATACGGTTTCTAAAACTGAATTACAGAAGTTTAAGATCAAGCTCATGAGTGAATTGGTCAGCAATGGTGTCCAGATATACCAGTTCCCAACGGATGATGACACTATCGCTAAGGTCAATGCTGCGATGAATGTGAGCTCCTGATTGAATGTTAATTGTTTTCCATGTGAAAATAAAACTAATTTGTGAGTAATATTGCTACTAATATACTTTCACTTGTGTCTTCCAAAAAGACTTCAAACAAGGTGAATTTTCAAAAAGTCCAGTATGAGAAATTGTTTTATTTTTTAAATTGGAAAAAGTATAAGGAGAATTTATTTTTAAGCATATTTTTCTTTCACCCTGCTTTCACCAAAATAAAGTGATACATTTGTGAGACTGGGATATACCTTTTGTGGAACCGTATGTAATTGCCTTAGAAAGATGACACCTTCCTACCCTGTCTTTATAAACATGAGAAGACTTTACAGCCTCTCTTTGCATGCTGTAGAATCTAACCCCGTCTCTACTAAAAACACACAAAAAAAACTAGCCGGGCGCGGTGGCGGGCGCCTGTAGTCCCAGCTACTCGGGAGGCTGAGGCAGGAGAATGGCGTAAACCCGGGAGGCGGAGCTTGCAGTGAGCCAAGATTGCGCCACTGCACTCCAGCCTGGCGGACAGAGCAAGACTCCGTCTCAAAAAAAAAAAAAAAAAAAAATCTTTAAGGAGGCCTCTTAAAGCTAGTATTTACGCTCCTTCTCTCTTATGGTGCCAAGTTACATTCACGTAACTTTTAGTTTAATACAATGGAAGGTTACTAAGTTCTTTATTTTACTTTCTTGAAGCTAACACATTTTTAAAACACCTGCTTATATTTTGTAGGATCATGGGTTTTGAAATCCGACAGGCTTGGCCATATGTTCATTGGAGTTACTAACCTCCCTGAGACTTAACATATCTACAAAGTTAGGTTAATACTGCCCATCTTAAGGATGGTTGTGAGGGATGAATGATGTCACCTTTGTTAAGCGCCTACCAGTGACTTTGAATAATTGTTCATTCCATTTCTTCTATTTTCCTTTTCTGATTTTTCATACCACTTTTATATTAATGTACCTAAACTAAGTCTATAAAAAAACTAATGTAAATGAGGTGATCTTAATTCCTGTATGTTAAATTGTCTTTACATCTAATTTTATTTCTTGTGCTCACCTAGAATATTCAGAAAGCCACCATTAAGAAACTAAATATGTCAATTTAAAAATATTAAACATAGTAATTAATACTTTTTACATTAGACTTTTCCCCTGTATTAATCCTCAACTTCAGACAGACCAGTCTGCTCCCTGCCCCTGAACCTAGCTATTATGTTTTGTTCAGAATCTTTTCCTTTTCTAAGCCATTTCTTGCCAATTTGCTCATCCATCTAAATCTTGTTCTTCTTGATCTGGCTTAGCTTGTATCTTCCTGCTCCCAGTGATCTCTCACTCCTCTCAATTTCTAGGACATTTACTATATTGACATTAATTTGGGACTTTGTATACTACTTTATATTAGTATCATATCTATACACACACACTGTACACACAGAATAGGAATACACTATTGTATAGTTACATACACAATATGTATACTGTGGGTGTGTGTATGTGTAATTTCCTCAACATTATCTTTGTCTTTTAGGGGAAAATTGTTTTTTCGGCCAGGTGTGGTGGCTGACACCTATAATCCCAAGACAGGTGGATCACCTGAGGTCAGGAGTTTGAGACAAGCCTGGCCAACATGGTGAAACCCCGTCTCTACTAAAAATACAAAAATTAGCTGGGTGTGGTGGCGAGCAACTGTAATCCCAGCTACTCGGGAGGCTGAGGAAGGAGAATCACTGAAACCCAGGAGGTGGAGGCTGCAGTGAGCTGAGATCATGTCACTGCACTTCAGCTTGGGCGACAGAGCAAGACTGTCTCAAAAAAATAAAAATAAAAATAAATAAGATTTTTTTTTGTTTGTGTGTATTCCCAATAGCATAATGCCTTGCATGTAAATACTTTTCTTTATGGGGCTCAAAGATGACTCTTGTAGAACAGTTAGCACATATTCACTGGCAGGTTTTAAAATCTGAGGCATAGCTGACCATTTGATTTTAATAGGTTTATTTAATAAATTATTCTCTTCTCTCTTACATAAAATGTCTTTTATCTAGTCAGTTATCACACTGGTATGAGATGTGTTTGATACTCTTTTTCAGGGACAGTTGCCATTTGCTGTTGTGGGAAGTATGGATGAGGTGAAAGTTGGAAACAAGATGGTCAAAGCTCGCCAGTACCCTTGGGGTGTTGTACAAGGTACATGAGACAAAGGATGACTAGAAATATGTATCTAGTAATCTCAAAGCTGCCTTTCATGCCGCCTTTGGGGTGATGCTTAGTTTGGATGTGATTGGTTGTCAGAGGAGTTGGCTGTGTACTATTTTAGCCAAAGTCTGGAGGCCATGTAGGGCCTCCCCCTTCTCATTATGCCACACACACATTACCTCCCCGCGGTACCCTGTCAGTAGGTGGGAAACAACAGTGGGGCACTCTGATCCAAATGTGAATGTAGAAACTAGTGTTCAGACATAAAACATCACTAATTACCACTTAACTATGAGGACGGTCAACCATCTTATAAATTTATTTATTTTTACTGATCAAAGTATTGCCAGCTATTTCCAGAATAAACCAGTCAGCCAACTTAAAAAGTTAAATCCACTTGACATTTAGATTATTTATCTGACATTATAATGAGTAAGTAAGTAGTACTGTATGGTTCATTAATTAGCACTATAAGTGCTAATTAATGGTGAATAGATTACCCTTACTAGTATAGATTTCCAAATGCTGATTTTTTTTCTTAATTGATAAATTTTATAATTAGTGAAAAATATTGAGAAAATGTAACATTTTTAATTTTATAAAAAATATAAAAGTAATAATTATACCAAAGAGTGTTGGTCACAATAACACATATTTATTTGTAGTCCTCTAGTCACCGTAAACATAGAAGAAGGATCATGTGTGTTCACTAATTTTGAATAGTGTCTAACACAGGATCATAAATGTGTTGTATAAAATGAATTTGATAATTATAGCGTGGATGGATAGTATTCTTAAGTTTGTAGAATTTACTACTTTGAAGTTTTAGTGAACTAATATTATATACTCTTTTTAAACATTATGTGAAATGTCTTCAGGATAGTTTGTAAACTGCTAACAAAATATTCGTGTGAAATAACTAGAACAGTTGGTTAACAATAAGTTGTGTCTTTTTTGCTATTTCCTGGTGGTCCATTGGCTACTAAATTTAAAGTAAATCTCCTGGTCTGTTAATTCACCTTGCCTATGATACAGTGTTTACACTGCAAGAGTTTCTTCCTTAGTTACCTGTATAAAATAATCGTAGCAATTAAACAAACTGATCATTTTGCTATTTGTTATTTCACATTCAGCAAACACTTAATTGTGTGCCAGGAATTAAAATCCAGTGTTGCTCTTTTCTTTTTTTTTTTTTTTTGGCTAGTGGAAAATGAAAACCACTGTGACTTTGTAAAGCTGCGGGAAATGCTCATTTGTACAAACATGGAGGACCTGCGAGAGCAGACCCATACCAGGCACTATGAGCTTTACAGGCGCTGCAAACTGGAGGAAATGGGCTTTACAGATGTGGGCCCAGAAAACAAGCCGGTCAGGTAGGGTTGGGTTCTTGGGAAGCCAACCAAAGAGGAAGTTAGAGAGGATTGCATATTTTTATATATCCAGGGTGATGGGGCATGTGTTGTTTAGAATCTCCCAAAACCACGATATAGAATCATTTGGTAATGACTAATTATTGTGCTTCTTGAATCACTTGACTCCTTCTTGCTTTTGAAGAGTCTTGCTTTTTAAGTCCTTGTCTGACTCAGAAAGAGTTAAACATGATGAAGAATGTATGACAGAGGCCCCCTGTTTCAGTTCATGCTGACATGAGTAACTGAAGGAAAATACCCTCATTATTTGATTTATTTTTGTATTTATCTGAGACAGATGATATATTTAACTGTTTTCATAAAGGTAAGTTGGAACACAAATCATTTTCTTCTTTTTATTTGTTTATTTTTTGTAGAGACAGGGTCTTACTATGCTGCCCAGGCTGGTCTCAAACTCCTGGCCTCAAGTGATCCTCCTACCTCAGCCTCCCAAAGCTTTGGGATTACAAATGTGAGCCTCCATACCAGTCCTCAGGAATCATTTAAAATAAAGTAAAACACTTTCTGTTGGTTTTTCTTCTGTAAAAGTTTTGGAATGAGTGAAGCTTAGCGAAACATATTATAGAGGAAGAATGAGAGTGCTTGTAGGGAGTCGGAGATTAGATTGTTTCTTGCCATATTACAGCGTAGTTATAAGAATTTTAGAATCTGAATACCTCCTTTCTCAGTAATATAAAGCATTAAAAGTTGTAGAAACTTCCTTGGTAATTTCATATGGTGCTGTATCCCAGACTTTATGAAACTCAAATCCTTAGTGTACGGAATCAAATCGATTTGATGTAGCATTCCAGAACAGTGTTTGCATGGAGGAAAGCATGAGATCCTTGGGACAAATGCTATTGTAAACTCTCTTATGAGACTGAGGATTCCTTTTCCATTGCATTGTTTGCATTTGTTATTTCCCTGGTTCTTAGCACCTGCACCAGAGTAAACACAAAAGAAAGAGGGAGGAGTGCATCAAATCAGTGCTGCTGTTGCATATAAGCTTTTGGAAGACTTAATCTTAGATGAAGTTAAAATTTTAAATTTCTTCAGTCTATGGAGTTAATTAATGTTTTCGCTTCTGGTAGCACAGTGAATTAAGAATTGTGTATACTTACGGCCAGGCGTGGTGATTTATGCCTGTAATCCTAGCACTTTGGGAGGCCAAGGCGGGCAGACCACTTGAGGTCAGGAGTTCGAGACCAGCCTGGCCAACATGGTGAAACCCTGTCTCTACTAAAATTACACAAATTAGCTGGGTGTGGTGGCGCACTACTGTAAAACCAGCTACTCAGGAGGCTGAGGTGGGAGAATCTCTTGAACCTGGGAGGCAGAGTTTACAGTGAACTGAGATCATGCCACTGCACTCCAACCTGGGCGACAGAGCAAGACTCCATCTCAAAGAAAAAAAAAAAGCATTGTATGTACTTAACCCACCCTCACCAAATTCAGGCATAGGATGCTTCTGGTTGTGGGCCATTCTGGTAAACTGACAATTTTCTCATGATACTGTCTTCACTAAAGATTAATCATCTTGAGTTAGCTTCCCTAGTGTTTCTCAGAGGAGGCTCTCTTCTCATTTCTTCCAAGTGTCAGGGTCACTTCAGAGGCCTCTGTGCACTGAGGTGAAAGGGGTCCTGAGTAAGAGCACGCAGGGACAGCTTTGAAGTCCTCTGTGAGGAGATGGGCCTGGGTGTCTGGTGGAGTTATCATCAGTCACCTGTGGATGATTAAGAAATTCAGGATCAGAATTTCCAAGGATGAAGCCTAGAAATCTGCAGTCAGAATTCTTAGTCATTCAGCAAATAATTAGTTTGTCTGCTGTCTGCTCAGCCAAATGCTAGTCATTGGGTATATGTGCACTGTGGGATCAAACAAGAGACCCTGTCTGTGTAGAGTCTGTATTGTGGGGTGGGAGGAGGACCCCTATGTGAAGAAGAGAGTTGGGGGGAGGCAGGCAGAAGTGGGGAGACCAAGTTAGGAGGTTGCCATGAGAAGATGGAGGCATGAAAGAGAGTGGTAGTGACAGAGGGGTGAGAAGTATGCTTAGGACATGTAATTTTTTTAAATTTAATTTTATTATTATTATTTTTTTTGAGATGGAGTCTCGCTGTGTTGCCTAGGCTGGAGTTCAGTGGTGTGATCTCGGCTCACTGCAACCTCTGCCTCCCAGGTTCAAGCAATTCCCATGCCTCAGCCTCCTGAGTAGCTGGGACTACAGGCATGCACCACCACCCCCGGCTAATTTTTGTGTTTTTAGAAGAGACAGGGTTTCACCATGTTGGCCAGGCTGGTCTTGAATTCGTGGCCTCAGGTGATCTGCCTGCCTTGGGTTCCTGAACTGATGGGATTACAGACGTGAACCACCACACCTGGCTGAGGATATGTAATTTGAAGTTAAAGTCTGTAGGACCCACTGATAAATTATTTTTGGATATGGGATTTGAAGGAAAGAGAGGAGGACCCACTGATAAATTATTTTTGGATGGAAAGAGAGGAGGACCCACTGATAAATTATTTTTGGATATGGGATTTGAAGGAAAGAGAGGAATCAAGGATAACTCAGTCACCATTTTGACCTAGAAAGTGGGGTGACTGGTAGTGATCTTTATTGACCTGAGCAGGATGGAAATCGGAGAGTTTAGGGGTGTAATTGGTAATTCAGAGGTTTTAGAAATGTTACATTTAAGCTGCTTGTTAAATATTCAGTTGAAGAGTTTGAGTAGGTTATTACAAACATGAATCTGGAGCTAGGGAGAAGTTAGGGCTGCCATAGTAATTTGGGAGTCAACAGTGAATAATACTGGGTAAAATCTTAAGTGTTTTTTAAAAGGTTGTGCTAAATGCTAGAGATTACTATTACTTCTCATGGAGTTTACGTTCTCATAGGGGAGTTCAAAAATTAAACACCTAATTGCACAGTACATTGTAGCTGTGATATAAGCACTAAAGGAGAGGTAGACAGTGTAAAATGGGTGGTGTGGGTGGGGGGGGTCCCAAATTTAAGCTGGAAAATTCGGGAAGACTTTCTTGAGGCAGTGACTATTTTGAGCTGTAATAGCTTGGGGAAAACAGAGCAAGACATAGACGAAGGGCTGAAGATGGAGAGAGAATGGCATCTGTAAGACTCTGGAAGAAGATCAGTGCACCGCAGTACAATAGGACAGATGAGGCAGGCCTGGGCTCGCATGAGATGAGAGAAGAGAACAGGCAGGCAGCAGCTGTGGAGGCCCTGGGGAGGATTTTGATCTTTGTGCTAAGGGGAAGGCAACGTTATTTTAGGAATAGTATTTGCATTTTAAAAATTATTCTTTGCTCTAATGTGAAGGAGGTATTGAAGGGGTGTGCAGAGATGCTTAGGAGAGGCCAGTTAGGAGAGCATTTCTTTGACCAAAGTGAGATCAATGACAATAAAGAGCTGGACATATTTGAGAGATGACTAGAAGGTAAAATTGGAAGAACTTAGTGGTTGTTTGGATACAATAAACTGAGAAAGCAGGAGGCTAGAAGGAGACTCCTAGTCTCCTGAATTTGTGGTTTCATGGTTAGGTGGATGGTTACTGCAATCATCTAGATAGGTATGGCTGAAGGAGGACTAGCTTTTTTGTGTGTGTGAGGCAGCAGTGGTAGGCACAATGGAGGTCACAGTTTTGGACCTGTTGACTTTGAGTTTCCTCTGAAACAGCAAAGTGACAATTACAAGTAAACACTTTGGGGTATCTTTCTGGAGGTCAGAGAAGGGCTGGGCCAAAGAAATACGCTTAAGAGTCATGGGCATTTCAATGATTAATTCTGAGTGTGACCAGGGATAAGACTGCCTGTAGAGAGAAGTACATCTAGAAAGAAAGTTGACTCGGAAACAGCCTTGAGTCACTTTAGTATTTGTCAGCTGGAGGAGCAAATAGGAGAGCATGAGAAGGGAGGAGGAGGAAAACCAGCAGTGTCACGTCTTGAAACTTGACAGAGGGGATCAAGAAAGAGAGAGTGTGCTGCTGTGTCAAAGTTGAGGGCCAAGTTTATGCTGCACAAGTACAGAGGTACTTCCTTGACAATTCTTGGAGAATAATGAAGACCACTTTGCGTTCAGTTTAAAAGGCAGTGGTTGGGGCCGGGCGCAGTGGCTCACGCCTGTAATCTCAGCACTTTGGGAGGCTGAGGCAGGCAGATCACAAGGTCGGGAGATCGAGACCATCCTGGCTAACACGGTGAAACCCCATCTCTACTAAAAATACAAAATATTAGCCGGCATGGTGGCGGGCACATGTAGTCCCAGCTACTCGGGAGGCTGAGGCAGGAGAATGGCGTGAACCCAGAAGGTGGAACTTGCAGTGAGCCGAGATCATGCCACTGCACTCCAGCCTGGGTAACAGCAAGATTCCGTCTCAAAAAAACAAAAAAAGAAAACCGGCAGTGGTTGGAAGGCTCCATAGGTCTGGACTTGCAGATTTGAAGGGAATGCCTACAACACGAAGAAACCATTTTCGTTCTAGCTCTGGGAGTGGAATGAATGAACTGAAACCATGGCCAGCCTTTTTTGTTCACTGCTCACAATTCGTATCCAGGGAAAGAAAGTCCAGTCGGCCCAATGTAGTTCATGTTCCCATCTCTTGTTTAGGAGTGAGTATGAACCTGATTAATTGTCCCACAAGACTGTATCCCATGGGGGACAGGTAACCCCCGAAAAGGTAATGAGGATAATGGTACCAAGAGGAAAGGGCTCAATGATAGGCAGTCAGGAATCATAGATTGCCCATCACATCCATTTACTGAGCATTTCTTCAGATTGGGAAGCATCTGCTCACTGATCACACAAAGAAGGGGAAATTAGAAAGGGAGGTTCTTCTGCTTAGGTCAGGCTATGGACTGGGTGGGAGCAGCGGCTGGAAGAAACTCAGTAAGTTTAGGTCAGGCTACAGAGCTAGTGGGAGCAGTGGCTCAGTATTTTCTTCTGAGAGAGTAGGCCTTTCTATGGTATTTCTGGATCACTTGGGTAAAGTTGAGGCAAAATGTCTCTTCTGGTGCTTTGTCGTATGTGATTAAATGATTTGATAAGGCTTTTATAGCTCATTATAGTCTGATGTATTAGGAAACTTTTATTTTTTATAGTTTCAAGAAGTTATATCTGGCCAGGCGCGGTAGCTTATGCCTGTAATCTCAGTACTTTGGGAGGCCGAGGCAGGTGGATCACCTGAGGTCAGGAGTTCAAGACCAGCCTGGCCAACATGGTGAAACCCTGTCTGTACTAAAAATACAAAAATTAGCTGGGTGTGGTGGCGGACACCTGTAATCCCAGCTATGTGGGATGCTGAGGCAGGAGAATTGCTTGAACCTGGGAGGTGGAGGCTGCAGTGAGCTGAGATCACACCACTGCACTCTAGCCTGGGCAGCAGAGTGAGACTGTATCTCAAAAAAAAAAAAATAAAAGAGAATTTATATCTGTTTTCTGGGGAGTCTTTTCCCATTTAATTTGGTAGTTGTTGTAATTTGGTTGGCATGTAAAATCTGTCCCCCAGTATTACATCTATCTAGCAATAAAGACAAGTGATGCGAACCTGTTGGGTGAACCTTTATGTCACTGTACTTCCTGGCCCTCTTTGTTGCCAGAACTTCCGTTTGTTTTTCCACTTACGTTTTATTGAGTGGGTATGCTGAGTCATAGTGGGTATCCTAATCTGCCAGCACCAATTGTAGGCTTGTCACGAGCCCCACGTAAATAGCATTATAGTCTTATAGTTTAATTTACTGATCTTAACATTTTATATTAATTATTTCAACCATTGGAAACATGCCTTTATAAAACTCTTTAAATCCCCAAGTTTAATAAAGATTAACCTAACTAATCTCTTTCCCACAGTTAATCACCTTTAACTTTTTAGCACAAAATCACTGTCATTGAAGTACTGTGGGACCTATAGCTTTGAAAGGAAGATTTATGCGTAGTAGTTTAGAGTTGCTTAAGTGTTTGATGTAATTTTAGTAAAACTTAATGTCTTTGGAACTCTCAAGAACTAAATAGTTCTTCAAGTAGTCCATAGTAGACTTGGAAAAAGTTCACTAGGCTTATTGGAACTGTACTTGAAACACAAACATGTCCCAATTGAAAGAAAGGACTTTTCTTGATGACATGAGCATCTGAGATTTTTTCTTTCTTTCTCTTTGGTTTTCAACTTCAAATCAGTGAGATTTGCAACAATAGTAGTATGTTGGCATTAAATATTCATGACAGGCCAGACGCAGTGGTTTACACCTATAATCCCAACACTTTGGGAGGCCAGACAGGTGCATCACTTAATCTTTGGAGTTTGAGACCAGCCTAGGTAACATGACAAAACTCCATCTCTACAAAGAATACAGAAATTAACCAGCTGTGGTGGCATGCTTATACAGCCCCAGCTACTTGCGTGATAGAGGCAGGATGATTGCCTGAGCCCAGGAGGTAGAGGCTACAGTAAGCTATAATTGCACCGCTGCTCTCCAGCCTGGATGACAGAGTGAGAGCCCATCTCAAAAAAAAAAAAAGAAAAGAAAAAAATTATGACAGCAAGCTACTTTTATGCTAGAAAAGGGAATAGTATAGCAAGAAAAATGTTTTTATTTTTATTTAATAAATCTATCAGAAACAATGATTGCATTAGTTTTAGAATACTAACTTTATAGACCATTCTCTTCTAGATCTTTCGTTACCACCTTTTGAAAAATAGTACAAGTTTCTTTACTTGAAATTGGCCTTGTAAATTTACATTGTCAGAAGTTGGAAAGCAGCACAATAAGATGCAAAATATGCAGAAGCCGCCCGTCCCTTTCTTCCGCTGAGACATCACGTTGGGACAGTCCGATTTGTGGTAGTTGGGAATAGGAACTTTGGAACAAGTCTAATCTGCTTCAGATCCCAGCCTTTTACTTTTCAGTTGTGTTTCTTTGGGTGGATTACTCTCTGTGCTTTAGTTTTCTTATTTAGAATGTGAGGGCTTGTTCTTCAGGGTTGCTGTGGGAATTAAATAGTCAACATAAAGGAGTCCAGAAGAGTATCCTGCCAGTAGCAGATACTCAGCACATGTTAGATCTCTTCTCTTCACCGGGTAGGTGTATTTTCCTTGTGAACAACTCAAGTGCTTGTATAGATTAATGAAGCCATTGTTTTAAAAAATCTTATGTTTGTTATGAATTCAAGATATTTTTACATCAAGCTTGTCTATAAAGACTATCAGTCATGTTGGACTAGTGAAATGTAGTGAAGTTTCTAAAGATGATGAAAGTAGCTGATAAATATAGGGGCTTCTTTAAAAAAAAGATCAAAACAAACAAGCAAAAAGCCTGGTACTAAGTAAAATGCCTCCTTGGGGTATGAGACATATGATGTCTAGGGTATTTTGCACATTGGTAATCTCTTCTTTTAAAGAGCATGTTTCTGCAAGTGTTTAGGATCTGTTTCTTCTTGGAACCCCTCCTGTGCATGCCTCACACTCACCTCTCAGCCATGGTAGCTGTTGTGTAGTATTTCTTACTCTGTGTTTCTTTGAACTTACAGAATTCTATACTTAAAAGCTTGATGTCTCCAGTTATAAAATTTAAGATTAATAAGATTTCTTAATTCATCATATTTTGAAATTGATTTATTTTTATAAGCAATAGAAATTTCTCACTAATGCAGCTGGAAAGTGAATTTGTGTTCTCTGTCAAACCTTTGGGATATTCTGATAGCAAGCCCAAATGGAAGGGCTCAGCATTTCTGACATATAGGAAGGTTTATTATACTTCCAAAATGCTACACATAGGAAAGGGCAGCTACCGGTAGAGTTCCAGGATAGTCCTTTCTTTGCTGGTTATGCTGGTTCAGTCTGCCTCCCCTCTCCCAGAAATTTGTCATGGAATGAACATTGATAAAGAAACTGAAATGTCTAGAGAGTTCTGCTGGATAGTCAGTCAGAGATGAATAAGGATTCATTTTCTGTTCTCAAGGTTTGTGACCTATGAGAAGGGAGAGGTAGGCAGGATATAAATGCCATGGCAGTGCTTGGAAGGAACAGTTAATTCTAACTGGGGAGTGTGGCAGTCACTACAGGACTGAACGAAGGAGGACAAATGCAGAAATGAAAACTTAAACTGTTTTAAAGGAAGGGGCCAGGGGAAGAAGAGAGCACCCTGCTTCTAGTGGGCAAAGGCAGCCACCCCAATCTTCTTCAGCCCTTCATATTTATTGGGTAGAAAGAACAGGGAGGAAGAGGTAATGATTTGTCAGCTGCCTAATTGATCACAGGTTCATATTATTGCTAACAGGCTTCAGATGTGCCCTGTAGATGGTCACAAGAAACACTTGTGCCTGGGTTGTGACTGCCCTCAGCATTTCTTGTGGACGGCAGACGCAGTTTGTCAGTTTGCTAACATTCTGCATTTGTGAGAACAGTTTGCTCTTTACTTATAAAGCCTCCAGTGGTATACTGAGTTGATCATGACCCTCATTCTTTCAGCCTTCAACAGGGGAGAATGGGGAAGACTTTACAGAGGAAGTTGTATGTGAATTTGCCCTTGAGGGGCAGAGGATTAGCAGGGCAGCATGGGGGTAGAAAGTGGACAGTGGCCACAAATTGAAGCCTGAAATGCCAGGTACATTCTAGGAACAGTGAACTGGTGTGGCTGTTCATTGGTGTGACTGAAACCTGAGGGTGTCAGAATTGTTTGGTGAGAAATCAATCTGGAAAGGTAAAATTAGGCCAGATACAAAGTTTCTTGAGTGCAATTTAAAGGAGGTGGGACCTTATTCTATAGATAACATAACTTTAATGTGGTGAGAAAAGATAATGAGATCTGTGCTTTTGGTGGAAAATCTAGAGAGTGACAAGAACAAAGTGAAAGAGGAACTAGAAGCTCAGAGATGAATTAGGAGATTGTTGCAGTAGTGAAGGCAGAAAATCACAAAGATCAGGTTCAGCTGTAATCAGATAATCTGTAGAAATGGAAAGAAGGTTATATTAAGAGGCTTAGCTTCAGAAGCTGAACTAATGGACCTTGGTGATAAGATAGGGAGATAGGGTAAGGGAAGAGTGAAAGTTGACTCAGGATTTCCAAGTTTCTACACATAGTGATTCCAGTTCTACTCATAGTGAGATTGAAAGAGGGATGTGTTTAGGCTGAAACGAGGGTATTTCTTGTAAAGGAGTTGCTTAAGCAGAGACTTCAGGACTCTAGGACTCCATATCAGCACTAACACAGGTGACTTCATATTTCATGCTATAGGAAATTTCATGTTTTGGGTTACCATGTGTAAAAAGATATTGGTACCTGTTACATATATGAGGCCGAACATGGGATGTATGGCAGGTTCTTGAATAACAATGTTTTGTTCAATGTCATTTTGTTATAACATTGATAAGAAAAAAAATTGATTCCTGGTGATGGCCACTGTCTGTGTAGAGTTGGCACATTCTCCCTGTATCTACAGGTTTTCTCTGGATTCTTCATCCCAAAGCTGTCAGCGTTAAGTTCATGGCATGTCTAAATTGTCCCAGTCTGAGTTGGGTGTGGGTGGTGTGAGTGTGCCCTGCAATGGAATGGCGTGCTGTCCAGGGCTGCTTTCCATTTAGCTTCCAGGATAGGCTCCAGCCATCCATGACCCTGAACTGGAGTAAGCAGGTTGGAGAATGAATGAATGAATACGTATTATTGTAACATAAAAATTTATTAAGTATACAGTACACAAATGTAGGACAGTAAGCAATGTGGTGTGAAAGAACTCAGTGAGCCTGTTTGTTTTTGAATTACATTGTGGTAGGAGATGATCTTTACAGTTTTCCCTTTGCAAACCCTTTTTCCCTGATTTCGCCTCCACTACGATGACTGCCATCACTCACTGATGCACCAAAAATTGGGTAATTAATTGTCCTACTTGTTTTTAATTTTTCTTAAATGTGTATATAGCTAACATTTATTTCTATGTTTAATATTAGGAAGGTTTTGAGTTTTTACTTACAAGTTTGATAGTGTTTTTGTGACCAGAAATATGCCATAGGAACTTAATTCTTATTTCTATCAATTACCCTACAGTAAAAATTGGTTTAATTATATGTTGCTTCACTTAAAGTTATAGTTTTCAAGAACCTGTTAATGTCATTAGGTGAGCACTTGTATTTTTTAAAGTTTATTATATCACTTTTTTTTTTTTTGGGGGGGAGACAGAGTCTCGCTCTGTCGCCCAGGCTGGAATGCAGTGGCAGGATCTTGGCTCACTGCAGCCTCCACCTCCTGGGCTCAAGCAATTCTCCTGCCTCAGCCTCCCATGTAGCTGGGACTACAGGTGCACACCACCATGCCTGACTAATTTTTTGTATTTTTAATAGAGACAGGGTTTCACGATATTGGCCAGGCTGGTCTTGAACTCCTTACCTCAGGTGATCCTCCCACCTCAGCCTCCCAAAGTGCTAGGATTACAGGCATGAGTCACCAGGCACGGCCAATTATATAACTTTTTTTATTTTTGAGACAGAGTCTTGCTCTGTCACCCAGGCTGGAGTGCAATGGCGTGATCTCGGCTCACTGCAGTCTCTGCCTCCTGGGTTCAAGCAATTCTTTCATCTCAGCCTCCCAAGTAGCTGGGATTACAGGCACCTGCCATCATGCCCAGCAAATTTTTGTATTTTTGTAGAGACAGGGTTTCACCGTGTTGGCCAGGCTGGTCTTGAACTCCTGACATTAGGTGATCCACCTGCCTTGGCCTCCCAGAGTATTAGGATTACAGGCGTGAGCCACCATACCCGGCCTATATCACTTTTTAACAGGAGAGTAACACAAATAACTTTTTAGTCTTCAAGAGACCTATGAAGCCAAAAGACATGAGTTCCATGGTGAACGTCAGAGGAAGGAAGAAGAAATGAAGCAGATGTTTGTGCAACGAGTAAAGGAGAAAGAAGCCATATTGAAAGAAGCTGAGAGAGAGGCAAGTATGCTGGTTTGATGTGGTTTGCATTTATTTTTTAGATGTCCTATTAATTTGGAGAATTTATTCCAAGAATTTGCTTGAGATGCTTTTGTAGGCTACTTGTTCTTTAAAGAGTAGTTTTTCCAACACATAGTATTTGAATATTGACTTAAAATCATAGCCTGAAATTAAATGAAAACTTTGGCCTTCTTTTTTTTTTTTTTAAAGTAGTGCATTTATGGAGTGACTAATCGTTGAAATTCTTATAATGAACTGGAAGCTGCAGCAGCTACCCTCTTGGGTGCAAACATTTTTCTTTCATGAGATCCACCATGCCTTGAATCCACAGTATACAATTTTTAGGTGCCTCATTTAACCAGTCTCAGTGGTGGTTTGTCTTTGTTAGTGCCAAGGCTAAAGGAAGAAACACCACTGGATGTTTTCTTGTGCCTGGCAGGGTAAGCCACATTTGCCACAGGCCAACTCCTGAAGGTGGTGGGCCTCACAGCCACAGTGGCAACACAGTGTATGCGTCTTACTGTGATGCTTTCCAAACGATGACCTTCCCTTTGTCATCTCACTCCTTTAACTGAGACCAAAGAGAATTTTGGCCTTTCGAGCAAATATTTTTCCATTTGAAATGGTTTACCAAGGGCTCGTAATGGACTAGGTTACTGAGAAGTGCCTTAACCATGAGCCATAAACATTTTTACTATGGCTTAATAAAGCCTTTTTTGAGTGTTGCTGGGGTGGTTGTTTGCCCTGAAATGGGGATTTGTAAAGGCTGTGAAGTAGCTTTACTTCCCATTTGAACCCAGTCTCTCAGTCTGTCAGGGTGTAGTTAGGTGGTCTAGATCAGTGGTCCCCAACCTTTTTGGCACCAGGGACCAGTTTCCTAAAGACAATTTTTCCACGGACCAGGGGCGATGGTTTCAGGACGAAACTGTTCCACCTCACATCCTCAGGCATTAGATTCTCATACGGAGCGCACAACCTACATCCCTCACATGCGCAGTTTGCAATAGGGTTTGCTTTCCTGTGGGAATCAAATGCCACCACAGATCTAACAGGAGGCAGAGTTCAGGCAATACTGCTTGTTTGCCCGCCACTCACCCCATACTGTGCAGTGGTTCCTAACAGGCCATGGACCAGTACTGGTCCGTGGCCTGGGGACTGGGGACCCCTGGTCTAGATGACCTTGGGGTAGTCCTGGCACCAAAAAAAATCACCAGTGAACTTCCATAGTTTTGTTTGCTTCTAGTTCTCAAGCAGCAGTTTAGGTTTTGAGTAAAGCTATTTTCTTGAAAATACATGATTTCTTGAAGAGTTAATCTGTAATCCAGTTGTGCTAGTTTATTATTTCAAATACACTTATAGTACTTGCTGCGTAAGTGAACTGTGCAGGAAATGGTTTTGTAAAAGTAATAGTTTACTAATTTATTTATAATTCAAATTTTGATGTTGTATTTGGAAAAAGTTCAAACACCAGAAAAGTGAAAGTATAGGATACCTATGTCCTTCCCCTTACCTAGGAAAATAGGAATACCATAATCTCACCCAATCTTCAGTCCTTATTCAGATTTCCCCAGTTGTCCCAAGATTGGCTTTCAAAATCGTTCCTTTTTATTTGGTGATTTTTCTGTTTTTGTTTTTGAACCAGGATGCAATCACAGATTACATATTGTACATGGGTATTATGTTTGTTTAGTTTCTTTTATTCAAGAGTTTCTTATATAGCATGACTCTTAGTTTTACCAATTCACTAATAAAAAGATACCACTCAGAACATTATTTAATTCTATAATAAAGGACTGTTACTTAAATATGTCCTTGCCAATATTGTTGTGAAACAAATATCCCTTATCTTTTGTATAAATCTAGATTTTTATATGTAGGTTAGTAAAATGATGTATGCTTAGATAATAGTGTGTGAACATTAGATGAGTAGAGTGGGGAGATGCACAGAACAAATGATGTCTCCAAATATCGTTGACCTTCTGTCTTCCCTATTCCTTTATTGACAACATTCTAGAAGAACTCATGAGACATGTGTGTGTGACACATCGATTTCTTATATACCCTCTCCACTTTAAGAAAAAGTACCATTTATATTTATCCCTCAGGTTACATGACCATCATTAAGTTATTATTACTACCCAATTTGATATGTCAGTCTATATCTTGGGATAATTTTTTCATTTAACATTTATGCCCCTCATATTTCCAAAAAGTATGCTCAGTAATTTGCAATTTAAAAATGCAGCTACATTACAACCATGAACATGAAGAGAACAGGAGACTTATAATACAGGGTGTGAAGAAGGGGTTTGCACAGAGGGCAGCCGAGAACCCTGGTCGAGGGAATTTTTAAGTGAACACAAAGACTGGGCTCTAAGGCTCTAACTTCTAGGCAGGCGGGGCAGAAGGGACCACACAGAATTTAGATGGAAGTCATCTGCTAGCTCAGCAGAGTGAAATATTTTCCCTAGTATTTATTTCTAATTTCTAAAAATGGGGCCGGGCGTGGTGGCTCATGCCTGTAATCCTAGCACTTTGGGAGGCCAAGGCGGGTGGATCACTTGAGATCAGGAGTTCAAGACCAGCTGGCCAATATGGTGAAACCCCATCTCTACTAAAAATACAAAAATTAGCCGGGCATGGCGGCGCATGCCTATAGTCCCAGCTACTCGGGAGGCTGAGGCAGGAGAATCGCCTGAACACAAGAGGCAGAGGTTGCGGTGAGCCGAGATTATGCCACTGCTCTCCAGCCTGGGCAACAGAGTGAGACTCTGTCTCAAAAAAAAAAAAGTTACTTTTTTTTTTTGCAGTGGCGCAACCTCGGCCCACCGCAACCTCTGCCTCTTGTGTTCAGGCGATCCTCCTGCCTCAGCCTCCCGAGTAGCTGGGATTATAGGCATGCGCCGTCATGCCCGGCTAATTTTGTATTTTTAGTAGAGACGGGGTTTCTCCATGTTGGTCAGGCTGGTCTCGAACTCCTGACCTCACATGATCCGCCCACCTTGGCCTCCCAAAGAAAAAAGGTACTTTTAAAAGGATCTTTGAGTGACAGAATGTGTAGTATCCTTAAAAGTAGTGTTTACAAAAGGTATAGCATTGTACAGTAGTCCCCCTTTATCCTCAGTTTGGCTTTCTCAGGTTTCAGTTACCCGTGGTCAACCACGGTCTGAAAATATTACTATAAGATATTTTGAGAGAGAGAGAGAAAGAAACCACATTCGCATAACTTTTATTACATATATTGTTATAATTGTTCTATTGTATTATTAATTGTTATTGTTAGTCTCTTACACTGTGCCTTAACTTTACCATAGGTGTCTATATATAGGAAAAAACATAGGGTATGGTACTACCTGTGGTTTCAGGCATCCTCCTGGAGTCTTGGAACGTATCCCCCATGGAAAAGGGGAGACTGTCGTACCATATTGATGACTTAATCTTAAGAGAATTGGTGACTGTTGGTAGCACAAAAGATCCCTTGTTTTTAATTTTTTGAGAATTTGAAAATGTGTTTGAATTAACTGCCTGTCATAGTGAATAATGGAACCATGCATGCATGCTTCATGTATATGAAATAGTTGTTGATAGCCAGAGCTGGAAATGCCACACAGTGTGAATAATAGTCACATTCACACCTCCCCACCATCTTGTTTAATGTTTCCCTCTTTATAGTTTTCCTAGAAATTTTTAGTCAACCTCATGAATGATGTATGAAGGGCTCTGTGACCTTTCAAGATATTTAGTATGCATATGAGGTACGCAACCTCCATCTGAGTAACCAGAGAGCTATCTCTAGTCACGTGATAGAAACCTGCCCTTGCTGCTTCCTTTCCAGACTTTGCCCCACTACTGCTCCTCTCCCACATCACCGGTGCACACGTGTGCAGAAAACTGTCACTCTCTGTTTGTGCCACCGATTTGAATGACATCTGGGTAGCGTGCCCTTTAAACACACACACGTACCTAGCATGTAACTTTTTTAAAAGCAGGAACCATTTAAATAAACAAATACTAAGGAACTGATGCTTCTCTGAAAAGACATCCTCTGGAATAAAAGCATCTTAGGTTAGAAGGGCCTTATTCGATTATCTGTTTTAACCTTGTTTCCCTTGGAATACTTCTCCTGTCAGGTGCTCGCTGGCTCACAGGACAACCTGTTCTGTATTTGGAACATAACACTTTTATTAGACCAGAGTTTAGCTCTCTGGTTTCTTCCCTCAGTCTCTGATTTTCAGTGAAATATTTCCTCAAATGTTATATGTCATCTTTTTTTTTTTTTGAGATGGAGCCTCACTCTGTTGGAGTATAATGGCGCCAGGCTGGAGTATAATGGCGCCATCTTGGCTCACTGCAACCTCAGCCTCCCGGGTTCAAGCATTTCTCCTATCTCAGCCTTCCGAGTAGCTGGGAGTACAGGCGCACACCACCACACCTGGTTAATTTTTTGTATTAGTAGAAACGGGGTTTCACCGTGTTGCCCAGCCTGGTCTTGACCTCTTGAGCTCAGGCAATCCACCCGCCTTGGCCTCCCAAAGGTCTCCCCCTTTCTAGACAACTAGGTGTCTTAGAAAAAGATGACATAGCCAGGTGCGGTGGCTCATGCCTGTAAACCTCCATGAGCCACCACGCCCAGCTATGTCATCTTTTTCTAGACACCAAGTCCTGCTTTGTTTGCATGAATGCTAGGTTTCTACCCAGAACTAAAACGTTAATGTTAGATTTACCTAACCAGATCAGAGGACCAAAAATACGGTTATCTTTTAAAATGTAGATTCTAGACACTGTCTTTGTGTTGTTAGAGGGCACAGCACACAGCTGATTCGTATGGAGCTGGCTTAAAACCCTAGATTTTTTTTTTTTGAGGTAAGCCACAATTAAACCAGGACCACCTACATTCTTCCTTGGACCTTGTCTCTTTGAACTTGCATGCAGAACTTGACATAACTTCCATCTGTATTTCTTCTCATTACTAGTTCTTCTACATCATTTAGAATTCTTTTATGAGCAGCGTTGTGTGCTGTGCTGGGGGTATAAAAATAAAAAAGACATAGCTCCTAAGTAATCCTCAGGGAGACGCTGCTCCACAGTTAGCCCAGCACGTGTGTGCTAAGGGTTTCTCTTTTGCACCTATAACAGAGCACAGGGCACAGAAAGAACTACCCGGGGTGGCAGTTGGAGCAAGATAAGTTTCCTATTTTTTGTTATTAACAATGGGTAATATTTATTGAGTGCTTACTCAGTGCCAGCCATCATGGTAAAAACATTAGATAGAATTTTTCTTTTGGTATATCCCAGTTGTTTTAAAGCTTCCTTTTTATTTGTAAGTTTCCAGAGTTTTATACCCTTCATAGCTTTGAGAAATATAGGGCATTCCTTAAATTGTGGAAAAATATAAAGTAAAAGACAGACCTGCCCCTAAGTTGACATCCAAGGTGACATTGCTCCCTTTATATGGTTTATCAAGTGATTTTCAGCCCCAAGGAGATGCAAAACTACTGAATTTTATTCTTTAAATAATTTTTTCTTCTGCTTTTTTCACTTAAGAGAAATCTCTTGTGGTAATGTTATAAACTTTTGTGAAACTCATTTAACAGTTGTATAGGGGAAGAATAACCCCTATAGGTTCTTAATTGGAATGACCCCTTATTCTCAGATTAACAAAAGAAAAACAAGTTTATTAGCATGTGTATTTCACATATACATGGGTGATACAGTCAATGAGTAGTTCTCAAAGAAGTGACTGCATTCTACCTTCTATAGCATTTTCAACAAAGAACAGTTAATTTTTACAAAAATGACAAGACAAAGGAAAAGGACTTGGAGTCTCTAGGGGCAGCAATTTGGAGGAAGGCACATAGCTGGCAGATGAAGGCTAGCCAGTAAAGCTAGTTAATGTAGAGCTGTCTGGTACCAGTCTCTAGGCCCAAAAGGGTCTGAAGTTGTCTTTGCTGGTTAACCTTTGTTCTCCCTGGTTGGGGAAGGGAGCTGGATACCTTTTGTCTTTGTACATCTATATCCTGCCTTTAGGCACCTAAAGGGAGGTCAGAGAGCTTTCCTGTATCTGCTGCTTCTTAGTTGCCCTCAGCTCAACTGTCCTGCACATTCTGCTCTCCTGCGGCTGCATCAGATGTGTTTAGCATTTATTCTTTGACTTTATCTTTATTGGATAGTGTAAATTCTAACACGATAAATATTTTTATATGTAAAACTTTCTCTGAGTTTAGGATTTTTTAAAGCCTAGATCTCAAGACATTGAAAGACTGGAAAAATAGAATACAGTTTTGACATTCTTGACATAGTTGACAGTTGACACTTGCTTTCCAGTGATGTTTACCAGTACAGTTTTCAATAACTGTTTACTGCACATATTTTACTTAGAAAATAGTGTTGTTGTTTTTTTCCTTTCTGGTGATTTCTTTCTATACTTTGCATCTCTTATTTTTATTGAGCATGGACTTAAGAGACTTTAAGAAGTTTTGTGGGGAAAATATACACTGAGAAAATAAAAACTCTAGGAAAAGGTCACAGTGTTTTAAAAACAGTTTTGTTCATAAAGCTGTGATTTTTATTATATTTAGTTTAAGCATTTTTTGCATGGGAACTCATTTAAAATTAAAGTTACCAAGGGAATTCCATATGTAAACTTTTCCTTGAACTGTGAACTTCTGAGACTTCAGGAAGATTTTGACTGTGTAGGTTATTCTGTGTTGTGCTATGGGGTCCGCCTTTGTGTTGCTGAGCTGGAGAGCGTGCCTCTGCTGCCGTGCTGTGTCAGTAGTGGGGATTGCACTTTTGTTTCCAGCTACAGGCCAAATTTGAGCACCTTAAGAGACTTCACCAAGAAGAGAGAATGAAACTTGAAGAAAAGAGAAGACTTTTGGAAGAAGAAATAATTGCTTTCTCTAAAAAGAAAGCTACCTCCGAGATATTTCACGGCCAGTCCTTTCTGGCAACAGGCAGCAACCTGAGGAAGGACAAGGACCGTAAGAAGTAAGAGACCCAGCCACCCTCCTTGGCAGCCCTGCCCGCACTTGTCACATTGCCCTGTCGGATCTTCCTTGCGCTTCTTACTTCTGCTTCCTTATGCTTTGTCTGCCTCCTCCAACTAAATGTCAGCTCTTGGAGAGGAGAGACCTTGTCCCTCTTGTCCACTGCGGTTTCCCCAGCATCCAGAACAGCACCTGGCACATGTTATGTGTTCAGTATTTGCCAAAATGAATGAATGAACAAAATAAAAATACATCACAGTGTAGAAAGGATCAGTTAGCTGGGGGAAAAATGGCTGCTCTTATTTCATAGCCCAGTCGTGACCCTAGTACACAGCTAATGGCTACTGACCTACCATGAGTTATTTTGAATTTCATGTCTAAATGAAGCTGTACCCTTTGTTGGGGAATTATAGACATAGATAGTATTTCATTAAACTAATTCTTAGGTTCATTTTTTTAGAACAAATTCTACTGATACTGATTTTGTGAGAATTTTTATTTTAATAAGGGAACCAAGCTGTGGATTCGAACTCCTGTGCGTTGATGTCAGAACTTGTGAAAACAGTGGTGGACGTAAAGATGCAGAGAAAGGTAGAGAGGGCCACAGTGCAAGGGGGCGGCCATGAGTAGCATGTGGATGATAATCACAAGGCGTGTAGGTTTGGGGTATGTGTTAAAATCAGTTACCCAAGTTTTAGAAAATAAGTTTATTTTTCCTTTTTGATAATTTCCTTCTGTACTTTGTGTCCCTTGTTTTATTTCTCCCACTAAAGATGTCCCTGTTGGTTTAACTATTTGGCTGCTGAGGAAATTCATCACGCCTTGTTCTGTTCAGAATGCTCATTTGGTGGACTCTGCCTCAGTTTACTCTAGCTGCCTCTGTGCTAGCAGCATTGCATGCTCCCATGTTCCCCACAGAGCAACACATCTGGTATAATGCTCTCACTGCATCTATGTCAGACCCATTTTCAGAATATTGCAACTCAACTTTAAAATAGTAAAACATAACCTTGGCCCATTGGTGGCTTTCAATTTTTTAAACATGGAGAAGTAAACCACAGGACTTTGGCAGGTTTTATTGGCTTATATATTTTACAGGGTTTTTTTTGGGAAAAGAAGAAGGAATTCGCATGTATGATCTTTTAATGTAAGCTCTGCAAGGGCATGGATCATTATCTTGTTCATTGATATAGCCATCCCCAGAGCCTAGAGCAGTTGTCTGGTACATAGTAGGCATGCAATTACTTTTTAAAGAATAAGTAGTATAAAAGCTGTATTTTATTCAAGCATTGAATTTCAAAAGATAAACTATAAATTTATCACTGCTTTTCAACCTGCTTTGAATTTTAAAGCTTATAGCTCTTTTATTAATACCTTTTTTCCTTTCATCTTAACCCAGTGTTACTAAAATTAGATTTCCCATTTTTTCGCCTATATGAAAGATAATTTACATTTACCTTGTAAAAATTATTTCCCTGCTCCACTTGAGAACCCTGCTGTTGTTTGCAAAATCAGGGCCAAACCCGTATTTTTTGAGAGCTCTCTAGAAGAATTTATCTTCAAGAAAATATGGTTTGGTGTTTTTGGTTTTTTCTTTGCTTTTTCAAAGTCCCATAGCCAGATATCCTATAATATACTAGGTGCATATTTACTAATTTTTACTTCTTGAATGTTTTCTTTCAAAGTGTACCAATCAAAAGGTTCTTTTTCTTTCCAGCTCCAATTTTTTGTAAAACAGAAGTTCCAGAGCACAGAAGGTCATCATCACAAGCAAACTTTATTAAAAAAAAACTAGAAGTGTGCTTTGATTTTGCTGTTTTTATTTGTTTTATCACTTCTATATTTGGTGAACGGCCACAGTTACTGATATTTATGGAAAAGTACTTTCAAGTACAAGGTCAATACATAAGCCAGAGTGAATGATTCTACAAGTTGAGCATCTCTAATTCAAAAATCTGAAATCCAGAAGCTTCAAAATCTGAATCTTTCTGAGCACTGACTTGACCCCACAAGTGGAAAATTCCCCACCTGACACCTTTGCTTTCTGATGGTTCAGTTTAAACGGATTTTGTTTCTTGCACAAAATTATTAAAAATGTTATATAAATTACTTTCAGGCTATATGTATAAGGTGGATGTGAAACCTGAATTATGTAATTAGTCAGGTCCCATTGTATATATGCAGATATTCCAGAATCTGAAATCCAAAACACTTCTGGTCCCTAGCATTTTGGATAAGGGATACTCAGCTTGTACCTACATATTCATATATATTCACTGTTGTTAGAAATTTTTAAGTTGCTGTTTTGTGATGAATCCAAATCTTTTGTCTTGCTACCAAGCTATTGTCACTGCAGTGCATTATACCAAAGAGCAAAGTGTCAGTGCCATTGAAAATACAGAACCCATTAATATCGTGACTATATGATTGCATTTATATTCCAAGGTGAACCTTTTTTATACTAAAAATTTGGGGGAATATGTTTTGGGATGTATTATAGAGCTGAAACTCTAACCTCTTAATAGTTTTATAGAATTTAAAAATTTTTGATACAGTTACCCAATTGGTGATACGATCTTAAGCTTTTATGTCAAATTATTTAATATGACTTCATGCTTTATTATGCCTTATTATGGCTGATGTATTACTGTGGTGGAACAAAATATCTTTAAAAGTTAAAACATCCAAATATATAAACTCTTTTTTCCTAATGATAAAGTACCTTTGAGTATGAGTGTATCACAGCTTTTATTAGGAAAACTTTTCATTACATGCTTGTTTAAACTCTGTCTTCCAGGGGAAAAATAATAAGGTTGAATCATTTTATTAAAAATACATTTTGAGAAAATAACTAGGAACATCTGAATATTAAAGATATGAAAATGCACATAATTCATATTTCAGGTGGTATTTGCACTCAGTGCCTTACTAGTATTCTCAGAACATTTTAATGATTTCTAACATTTCTTAACAGTCATAGATATATAAATTTTCATTTTTTGTACTTGAGTATTCTAAATAAAACTGACATTTACTCTTGACAAATAAAACATATATTTACTAAAATGTGTTTAATTTTCCTTTTTGAAAACTGTCATTTTCAAAACATTCATTTAATTACTCATTTGAATTATTTTGGAGATGAGGTATTTTATGAGTATTTTCAGACAATAAAACTTATTAGTCTGTGTCAGATTCTGAGCAATCATAAAGTCATCCAAGTTGTAAATAAAACCTTGCATAACACAATTTATCTGGACACTTTAAATTTTATTTTTGCGTTTGAAATTCACAGATATCTCTCAGTCTTAAAAAATTCAGTAAATTATATGTGTCACAGAACAAGCTCAGAAGTTTCTTCGCAAGATCAGTGACACCTGGGTTCTGGTAGGCAGGGAGTCCTGGAGGGTAGGTGACCTGAAGTACAGAGCCAGGCCAGCGCGCCACAGTACTTAGTGCCAGCTGAGCAGACTGTTCACAGAGGGACTCAATGACTCTGCGGGAGTGTTTGTTACATACGTGGCTATATCTGACCACACTGTTTATAAAGCAGCTCTCCTTAACTCTGAAGAAGGTACGTCGAAATGTGAGATGGGTTGTTGGAATGGTAAACAGTTATTCAAGTTTCTAGTTGAAAAGAACGTAATAAACCTGCCTAAGACTCTCTGGACTTAACAGCAGGGCGGTGGTTTTGTACTGCTGATGACTGCTGTGAGAAAGCCTCACTCCTGCTTCAACCACAATGTGAATTTTAAATTTATTTCATATATTTGGGTCTCATGTAAGATTTTATTTTAAAAGAGTTCAACAACAAAGAAAAAAATTTTTAACAATGACTTCTTATTACAAAGCTAATTTATTATCAGGCACATGATTAGAAAATGAATTATCCACTGATGCTTAAATTAATCTCCTGGGAATAAAATAAAGCTACTCATGTTTTGTTAAAAATTTTTCCCATTAAGCTTATGAAACAGCCATTAATCCTGGTACATACTCCCTCCAACTTTTAAAGCTGTTTCACATAGACTAGGATTTGAACTTCAAAGCAACACAAGGAAAAAGCATTACAGGGGTTATTATCACTATATTGTGGATAACCTCAGTGTAGGCCCTATGTTCCTATTGGGCCAGGAAATGGGGACACACACATGATTCAGGCCATCTATGCATCATGGAGCAGCTGGAGCAGGCTGGACAACCAAGTGGGTTTGGAGCAGGGCACTCTCAAAAGGGTGTCTGCCTTTCCTCACAGATCACGAGGAGCCGTCCAAGGAAGTGACTGGTCCTGAAGGACTGGAGCAGTTTGTCCAGAGTATGAAAGAATCAGAGTACCAGCGAGGAGCGGGACTCTGGTAAGGGCCAGGTTTCAGAAGCAGGTAAGGAATGGGTCAGGAAAGAGTTTATAAATCCTGTCCAGCAGGCAGTGGGAGCCATTGAAAGGCTTGGCCTCACAAGGTTAGGTGTTCTCCAGGGTTTATGGGAAGGAGATATTGGCAGGCAGGGGCAGCTGGGCCAGGGGCAGGCCAACCCTTTAGGGAGATACAATAGACTCACGTAAGGTATGTTTAAACAATACTGATGTAGAAAGGAATGTATAGTCATGAAAATGGTAGCTGTATGGATAAATCCAAATGAATAGCCTGTATAAAACAATTACAACGTTTTATGGACTTGAAAATACATAGTGAATTAAAATATGAGAAAATAGTGGCAAGAAAGGAATGGGGTAAATCGAGGGATCTCAGGTTCTTGCATTAACTGGGAAGTGGTTAAGAGTCCCAGTCACACAGGTAAATCAGAATTGCTTCTCGCCATCTCTAAGGTAACCATGAAACATGGTGATGTGTGTAACTTCCAGGCTAATAGGAGGAAAACTGGTTTTAAAATGCTAATACAGGAAAAAAAAAAAACTACAGGAAATAGCACAGGTGTGACAACCAGAACACATGTAGTAATATGGTAGATTTAGACCCAAATGTATCAGTAAGTACTTGGATTACATGCTCAATTTTTTAAAATAAGTTTCCTAAAAAAGCAGCTATATGTAGTTTACAAGAGAACAGTCTAGAACTTTGTCTTTATAGACAACAGAAAGGTTAAAAGAAGATGGGAAAAGGTACATCATGCAAATTTTAACCAAAAGCTAATGTGTAGCTTTTTTTTTTTTTCTTGACAGGGTCTTGCTCTGTTGCTCAACCTGTTGTGCAGTGGCACAGTCATAGCTCACTGCAGCCTCAAACTCCTGGTCTCCAACAGTCCTCCTGCCTTAGGCACATCACCATGCTTGACTAATTTTTTTTTTTTTTTTTTTTTTCCTTTTTTGGTAGAGACAGAGTCTCACCCAGGCTGGTCTCAAACTCCTGGCCGCAAGTGATCCTCCCACCTCAGCCTCCCAAAGTGTTAGAAATACAGGCATGAGCCATTGTGCCTGGCCATATTTTCAATATATTAAGATAACTTTAAGGCCAAAAGCATCGCCAGAGATGAGAGAAAACTTGTAAAATAAATAGCAGTTCTCAGCTATACATCCCTATGTACAAAATAATAGCTTCAGCATATTTAGAGCAAAGATTGATGGGAATATAGGAAAATACAGATCCCCACTTAGCGATTTAAACATACCGCTTGTGAATGATAGGACAAGCAGACTGAAAATTAGTGCAGATATGGGAGACTTGAAGAAACTATGCAACAGCCTTGCCTTGTGAGCGCAGATAAAACAATGCACCCGGGGAATGCTTCAGGCACACGTGGAACATAGAGTTGACTATGTTTTACTGTAAAGCAAGCCTCAATACCTTTATATTCTTGATCATAATACAGTTAAGGTAGAAATCAATAATAAAAAGTGAAAAAATGTCTCTAAGGGAACTTGTTTTGCTCAGCACCATACAACCCAGCAATCCCAGTCCTAGATGTGTACTCAAGAGGAATGAAGATACCTGTCCCACCAGGACCTGTCTAAAAGTTTGTGGCAGCCTTCATAATCTGCCAAAACCCAAAACAGCCCAAGTGTCCATCAACTGGTGAACACACAAACAAGTTGTGGTTCATCCATACAATGAAAAGGAACAAGCTACTGGTGCGTGGAAAACCACAGATGAATCCCAATCATATTACGCTCTCAAGCCAGACACAGAAGGCTACGTACAGCATGACTTCATTTATGTGACATTTTTTCCAAAGCACAACTACAGGGACAAAACTGGTTGTGCTGGGCGCGGTGGCTCACGCCTGTAATCCCAGCACTTTGGGAGGCAAGGTGGGCGATCACCTGAGGTCGGGTATTCAAGACCAGCCTGGCCAGCGTGATGAAACCCCGTCTCTAGTAAAAATACAAAAATTAGCCCAGCATGGTGGCATGTACTTGTAGTCTTAGCTACCTGGGAGGCTGAGGCCGAAGAATTGCTTGAACCTGGGAGACCAAGGTTGCAGTTAGCCAAGATTGTGCCACTGCACCCCAGCATGGGTGACAGTGAGAATCCGCCTCAAAAAACAAAAAGCTGTGGTTGCCAGTCTTCACAGGTTGATTTCAAAGTGCACATGAAACCTTTTGGGGTGGTAGAACGTTCCATCCCATGTGTTTATTGTGGTGGTCACATGGCTACATATATTTGTAAAGACTCAGAACTGTGCACTCATCTTTTTTTTTTTTTTTTTTTTTTTTTTTTGGACAGAGACCTGCTCTGTCGCCCAGGCTGGAGTGCAGTAGCATCATCTCGGTTCACTGCAACCTCCACCTCCTGGATTCAAGCGATTCTCCTGCCTCAGCCTCCTGAATAGTTGGGGCTACAGGTGCATGCCACCACACCCAGCTGATTTTTGTATTTTTAGTAGAGACGGGGTTTCACCATATTGGACAGGCTGGTCTTGAACTCCTGACCTCGTGATCCGCCTGCCTCGGCCTCCCAAAGTTTTGGGACTACAGGCGTGAGCCACTGCGCCCAGCCAAAATATTGTTTATGCTATGTAAATACCTCAGCAAACCTGTTTTTTTCTTCAAAAGTAAAAAAATGGAGTAAAAAAGAGGATGTCACTACAAATGTGGTAGACATTAAAACCTTGTCAATACATTTGAAAATATAGAGGAAATGACAAATTTGTGTAGAAAATTAATGTGTTAATGTAAAAATTAATAGAAAATCTCACAACAAAGATAATGCAGGCCAGCTGTGGTGGCTCATGCCTGTAATCCCAGCACTTTGGGAGGCTGAGAGGGGTGGTTCACTTCACACCAGGAATTCGAGACCAGCCTGGCCAACATGGCGAAACCCCATCTCTACTAAAAATATAAAAAATTAACCGGGTGTAATGGTGCATGCCTGTAATCTCAGCTACTCAGAGGCTGAGGTACGAGAATTGCTTGAACCTGGGAGGCAGAGGCCACTGTGGTGAGCCGAGATCGTGCCACTGCACTCCAGCCTGGATAACAGAGTGAGACTCTGTCTGAAAAATAAAAGACAAGGTATAATTAAAGTTTCCATGAAGGTCAGGCTGAGATAACTTTAATTACAAATCATTTGAGACATTTAAAGACAGCCCGTCTTTCACAAACTCTCCCTGTGGTCGGCAAATAACGACCCCGAGAGACATCCACAGCCTTATTCTTGGACCTGTGAATATGTTCCCCTTCCTGGCAAACGGAACTTCACAGATGTGGTTAAGGCTGCAGACCTTGAGATAGAAAAATGATCCTGGACTGTCTAGGTGTGGTTGGGTCCTTGAAAGCTCAGAACTTTTTCTGGTTGTGAGCTGGAGGGAGATGTGACAGCTGAAGCCAGGTCAGAGAGTTACAATGCTGCTGGCTTTGAGAGTGGAGGAAGGGCTCCTTCCACAAGCCAAGTAGTGGAGGTTGCCTCTGGAGCTGGGAGGACCAAAGAAAAGGATGCCCCCAGAGCCTCCAGAAAGAGCACAGCCCTGCTGACAACTGGAGCCCAGTGAGGCGTGAGTCAGATTTCTAAATTCCAAAACCGTAAGATAAATATGTGTGTGTGTGTTTTGAGACAGGATCTTGCTCTGTTGCCTGAGCTAGAGTGCAATGGCACAATCATGGCTCACTGCAACCTCTGCCTCCTGGGCTCAAGCAGTCCTCTCACCTCAGCTTCACAAGTAGCTGGAGTCCCAGGTGGAAACCTACACCTAACTGGCTAATTTTTACATATTTTGTAGAGACAGGGTTTCGCCATGTTGCCCAGGCTTGTCTTGAACTCCTGAGTTCAAGCGATCAGCCCACCCTGGCCTCCCAAAGTGCTGAGATTACAGATGTGAGCCACCATGCCTGGCTGTTCCTAAACATTTGTATTACTTTAAGCCACCAAGTTTATGGTAATTTGTTATGGCAGCAATAGAAAACTAATGCATCCCCAAGAACACGTTAAAAAAAATTCCCAAACTCATAAGGCCAGTATGACTTTTCATTTCAAAGCCTGGTAAGGACATTTGAGAAAGGATATTTATAGTCTGGTCTCACTCATCAGAAATGCAAAAATCCTAAACAAAATGCTAACGAACGGAACCCAAGAATATATAAAAAGGACAGTACCTCATGTCCATGTTGGTTTATTCCAGACATGCTAGGTGGTTTTAATTAACATTAGGAAATTAATGTAATTCATAATACGAACTAATGGGGAAAATAATCGTCATCCCCATAGATACAGAAAATATTAATAAAAACTAGCATATTTTTAAGACTTAAAAAATTGGCAAGAAAAATCTCTTAGAACACTGGCTAGAAGGAGACTTTCTGATTTTGATAAAGGATATCTACCCCCAAACACAGTAGCAAGCACCATACTTAATGCTGAAATATTGAAAACCTTCTTTGGGAACAAGGTAAGAATGGCCAGAGTTATGCCCTTACATTCAGCATTTTACTAGAAGTTGTAGCCAGTGCAGGTGTATTAGTCCATTTTTACACTGCTGATAAAGACATACCCGAGACTGGGCAATTTACAAAAGAAAGAGCTTTAATTGGGCTTATAGTTCCATGTGGCTGGGGAAACCTCACACTCATGGTGGAAGGCAAGGAAGAGCAAGTCATGTCTTACATGGATGGCAGCAGGCAGAGAGAGCTTGTGCAGGGGAACTCCTCTTTTTAAAACCATCAGATCTCATGAAACTTATTTACTATCATGAGAACAGCACAGGAAAGACTTGGCCTCGTGATTCAATTACCTCCCACTGGTTCCTCCAACAATATATAGGAATTCAAGATGAGCTTCCAACGGGAACACAGCCAAACCATATCATTCCACCCCTGGCCCCAAATCTCACATCCTCACATTTCAAAACCAATCATGCCTTCCCAACAGCCCCGAAGTCTTAACTCATTTCAGCGTCAACTCAGAAGTCCACAGTCCAAAGTCTCATCCGAGACAAGGCAAGTCTCTTCCACCTATGAGCCTATCAAATCAAAAGCAGGTTACTTACTTCCTAGATATAGTGAGGGTACAGGCATTGGGTAAATAAGCCACTCCAAATGGGAGAAATTGGCCAAAACAAAGGGGCTACAGACCCCCATGCAAGTCTAAAATCCAGTAGGGCAGTCAAATCTTAAAGCTCCAAAATGATGTCCTTTGACTTCACGTCTCACATCCAGGTCATGCAATGCAAGAGGTGGGTTCCCATGGTCTTGGGTAGCTCCACCTCTGTGGTTTTGCAGGGTACATCCTCCCTCCTGGATGCTTTCATGGGCTGGCATTGAGTGTCTGCAGCTTTTCCAGGCACATGGTGCAAGTTGTCAGTGGATCTACCATTCTGGGGTCTGAAGGATGGTGGCCGTCTTCTCACAGCTCCACTAGGCAGTGCCCCAGTAGGGATTCTGTGTGGGGCTCCGACCCCAAATTTCTCTTTCACATTGCCCTAGTAGAGCTTCTCTATGAGAGATACCCCCTACTGCCCCACCTGCAGCAAACTTCCACCTGGACATCCAGGCACTTCCATACATTTTCTGAAATCTAGGCAGACGTTTCCAAACCTCAATTCTTGAGACTTCTGTGCACTTGCAGGTTCAACACCACGTGGAAGCTGCCAGGTTTAAAAGCCCCAAATTCTGTTCTACTCCCAGTGCAAAGACTCTCTTCTCTCTAAATTGTGTCCTTGACTCTTGGCTCCGTCGCACCCACTGCCTTCTGCCTTGATAGCTGCACTGACATTTACTTGTGTGTACTCAGGCTCCTGCTGCCACATGCCTATGCTAATTGTGGTTCAAGGTCAAGGTCTACTTTCAAGGTCCACTCTCTCTTGGGCTCATGCAAATGCCCTTTTGCCTTTGCTGAGGCCCAAGCAGCATCACATAAGGCCCAAACTTTTCTTACATTCCTGGCTGTGCAGAAACCCACCTGTGGACACAGCCCCTACAAGTAGCATCACCCACAAAGTTAAAGCAGCTCGTGCCCTGAACCCTAAGTTTTCTAGCCCAAGTCTAGAAGTTGGAAGCCAACTACACAACTCAAAACAGCCCACTTGGCCTAGTACATTCACAGGACACCAAGCTACAACCCTATCCATGTCAAATGTGTGAAGCCAGAAGTCTGAGGAATGTGCATTCCATGGGAGGCATAGTGACTGGGAGGGAGTTGGGAGGGCTCCGGGGACTGGTGCATTTTTAGGTCTTGGTGTTGGTGACGGTTCTGTGAAGATTCATCAAGCTGGCCATGTACATGTGCACTTTTCTGCCATGTTATACTTCAACAAAATGTTTAGAAATAAGGGAGGGATAAAGGGAGAAGAAAATGCCTGCATACTGAGGTCCACACATGGGGTAGTTCCCTTGGGTCTGCATCGTCCATTCTCTGCGTTCTCTCTCCATGCTTCTGACCAGTGCTCTAAGTGGTAGAATTTTCCAGGGGCCTAATAGCCTCCATCTTCCTCGTCTGGGTTCTGAAAGAAATTAAACAGTGCACCTGGAGGTGAAGTGTCAGCTCAATCACTGATAGAGGCTGAGCAAGTTGAGAGCCAGATGGGCTTACTGAGTCCACAGTCCTGCAGACACCCGGCACTCACAAGCAGTGCCGGAGGGGAGGGGGCCTTCTCAGGGGTATGTCCACCACCACTCTCCCAAATTACCCAGCTCGAGTCAGGTGAGAAACAAACCATGATGTGATAGCAATACTTAAAACAAAACTTTCATTCCCAGACTTTTTTTTTTTTTTTTTGAGATGGTGTCTCATTCTTGCCTAGGCTAGAGTGCAGTGGCACAATCTTGGCTCACTATAATCTCCACCTCCCAGGTTCAAGCGATTCTCCTGCCTCAGCCTCCTGAATAGCTGGGATTAAAGGCCCGTGCCACCACGCCCAGTTCATTTTTGTGTTTTCAGTAGAGACGGGGTTTCTGTATGTTGGCCAGGCTGGTCTCCAACTCCTAACCTCAAGGGATCCACTCACCTCGGCTTCCCAAAATGCTGGGATTACAGGCATGAGCCACTGTGTCCAGCTGTTCCTAAACATTTCAATAGCATTGGCTGAAATATAAACATTGCTTATTCTGGTATCTTCCCAGCTCTTAGTTGCTTATAAAGAGTTTTGTAATTTTCAGATTGCTCTAATGCCTGTGATCCTACTAGAACCTCAGGATGCAGGTGGATGGGTTAGGGAACTGAGGCCGAGCACCCTAAGGACTTGAGATGGCAGTGGCAGAGCTGGATGGGAATTGCACCTCACCTGTCTCCACACCAGGCTGACAAAACCAGGCATTTCTAGGTCTTTCTGAGGAAACAGGGAAGGTGTTTATCCACATAGCTTGACTCTGACAGTCTTACACACTAGCAGAGGCTCGTCCACAGAAATGAGGTCTCCAAGCAGAAGTGAGCTGAGGGGAATGCCTTTTGGACATCTGGAAGCAGCTAGTACTGTCCCTGAGGCTGGGCGACAGAACGAGAGGGCATGGGGCCGCTCACCTGCTTCTGGCACTGTGCAGCGCTGCCCTGGGCTCCTCCTGACCCGGCCTCACTGACTCTGCCCATTCCCAGTTTCTCCTCCAGGCAGTGTGAGTTTCAGTGCTAGGGGCCACTCCGCATGGCGGGAGACAGTAGCTTTACAAAGACAGGCTTAAAGAGTGAAAAATCTTCAAGACAAATAAATTTGAACTGTGGGAGTTCAGGAATATCAGGAGCTGGAGAAATCTTGAAAGCACCCCACCGGGACCTTTTCAATTATCCCACTCGATCATAGTAAAGGCTGCTTTTCTAACTGTTAGAAATTACACTTGACATGGGTAAGTGGGTTCACAGGCTGTCACTCTCATCCTTAGCTGTTTGTATTCGCTAAGAGCTAATTTTGTCTTTTAAAGCTTTTAAGTTTATTCTGTTAAAAGTTGGCATGACATTGAGTGGATAATATTGTTAGAATATTATGGGAATAGCACCCATGATACTGAACCTTTCCCCATCTGCAGCCTCCTCCTCGGGCCCGTGGTTCTGTCAATATGGCCCGGGGCATTCCGCACCAACGTTTCTGCCAGAAGATAGATGTTCTTTTGTTCTTGACTAGCAGAGAGAAATGAAACGTAACCATGTTTTCTAACAGAAACAAAATGTGTCTGGTACTTCTTTTAAAGATACATAGAAGAGCACACTAACAAAAAAGATAAGCAGATGTCCTGCTGTTCCTCATGGGGTCCCCAGGTCAGCAGTGAGGGCAGCCTGCCCCTCCGTCCGGCAGCAGGGCAAGTGCCCTCCAAGGTCTGTGTTGGCAGTAGCTCATGTGTGGGCATACATTGGTATAAGGATTTTTCAAATGCTTGCTTACCCTCCCTCCCTACTTCCTCCTTCCCTTCCTCTCTTCCTCCCTTCCTCCCTTCCTGCTCTTCCTTCCTTTCTTTCTGTTTCAGAGCTCCTTTGTGCTATCCTGGCCTCCCTCTCAGGTCAGCTCTGTGTCCTGAGGCCTTTGCTCATCACCTGACCTGTCTATTTGTGTCTGTGAGGGTGGTCTCTAGAGTGTGAGCCCCAGGACAGCAGGACCTCCTCTGCCTCGTTCGCTGCTGTATCGCAGGGCCAAGCGCGCACCTGGTCAGTGAGTGTTTATTGAATGAATTAACAGAACGAAACAGAAGGAAGCAGGAGATTTTAGGCAGTTGGGGCCAAAGGTGTTGAGAGCGCCTGTGTGAGGTGACCACTGCCCACAGGGTAGAGGGGGCGTCACGGGGCGGAATGACAGCAATTCTGCATCATATATTTAAGTCTAAACTTCCTTACAAGATCCGTCAGGAGCTTATTAGAGCATCGTGGGCTCTCCCCAGGGCTTGGTAAGAGCTCCTTTGTGCTATCCTGGTCTCCTCCCAGGTCGGCTCTCTCTCCCAAGGCCTTTGGGTGTCATCTGATGTGTCCCATCATGCACAGCAGCTTTAGATTATAGACACATTGAGTTCACCTGAGAGAAAGAAGGAGCAAGCCCACACCGGGATCAGGGCCCTTCTGTCACAGTGGCTTTCAGGCTGTGCTCCCCATGAGGCCTTAGGGAAGTCACAGGTGGGGGCACCCACGCACTGGGCTTCTAGGCCCCCACTGCTGTTTCAAGAAGAATAACTCCACTCTTATCTGGTTTATAAACCTTACCTGGCTTCTAGATATGATTTAATTTGAACAAAAAGTTCTAGGGCTTTGGAAATATAAAGCCTAAAACGCAGCTCTTTTGCAATTTACTTGGTTGATGCAATGTGAATGTTTTTACTGATGGATAATTCCCAAGTCTGGTAGTGACCAAGTCTGTAATTGAAGAGAGCCCTTCCTCCCTTGCAGGGGATGCTTCTGCCCACATCTCCTGGGAGGGCCCAGAAGCAATTCTAGCCCCTGAGTCCCAAAAGTGTGCTACGTCCTCCCAAGCCTTCTCCAGGATTCATGGCTCTGTGTCCTTTGGTGGCTCCCACATGCTCCCAAGATGTGCCAGCCACCTCATCTGGACTCTCTCTGGGCTGGTGCTGTAGGGTCCCGTGTGTCCACCCATGTAGGCAACTGTGTATTCATTTTTGTCACAGCCACGCCATACTTCTGGAAGAACCCGTCACCTTGAAAATGATCTTTGGCCAAGTGCAATCGATTTCTGGTTTCTATACATGAGGTTTTACAGTTACTTGGGTTAAGCCAGAGCTCACTGATGTTGGTGCACTAATCCCTCCCCTTGAGGTGACCATGACCTCAATTCTGCCACCTGTTGTATCTACCTGTTCTGCTCAGCTTTGGGTAATCAGTAGATGCGATATTTATGCATTGATGTCTTTATCTAAATTATAGAAATATTTGACATGACAGAGCCCTATGGTATGCCACTGGAGACTTCCCTCCAGGCTGGCAATGATTTAACTTGGACCCATAGAAGATCCTGAAGTCTTTGATTAAAACCTAAGGTCCTTTGATGAGTTATTGAAAAAATATAATCAATCACGATTCCAATGAGCAACCAAAAAGTCATGCCCAGACTGATTTACATTGATTAGGGCCATGATGCATATCCAAGAGACAGATGAAAGGGCTGAGTTCAGGGTAGAGGATGGATTCACCATGATTTCAGCAACTCAGGAGCCTTGTGGGTCAGCCCCGTCCTTCCCTTTGTAAGTGCGCAGTGCCAGATGGCTGTCATCAGAGAAGAGAGAAGTGGCCAAGGGTGAGACTTTACAGCTGGCACCTCTGCAGTCGCACAGACCACGTCGTGACCCCTGCAAGGGCTGACATCAAATGCAGAGCTGGTCTGTAGAGTGGGATATTTTCACATCAGAAACCAAGTGTCAGAATTGTGCCTTTGAACTTCAAGAAAGAGATGCTCTGATATTCAGGGACAGGCTCTGAGACCAAAGAGAGGGGCGCTTGTGCTAAATTCTCAAAGATCCTGGCTGAAGGGCTAGCCTGGCTCTGTGCTCTACTCTCCTGCTCTGTCCACACCTCCCTGCTGGGTGGGAGACGGGGTCCCGCAAGGCCTGGGTATGGGCTAGAGAGGTGCGGGAAGGACATCAAGCCCAACCTCCTTGGGAGCCTCTGATGCTCTTTCCCTCTTTCCCTCTTCCAGAGTCTCTATTTCATTTCCCAAGAAGCTCCTTGTCTTGAGGGTCGGTTCTCCCTTCCCTGTCGCCCTCTCCGTAGATGTGCAGTGGCCACTCCAGGAGCTGCCCAGGAACTGCCCTGGCCTGACCCTTCCTCTTGAATGTCTGGGGTGGGGCAAGACAAATACTCGGTTTAGTGATCCTCAGTAAATACCAAAGAGAGAGAGAGAGCGGGCTATCAGTGGTCAGCTTTGACTTCCAAAATAATTCCATTGTAAGTGTGTAAGATATTAGATGGTTAGAAAGTGAACTGACTAGGACATGGAGACACTGGAACTCTTGTGCATTCCTGGTTGGAATGTAAAATGGTGCAGCTGCTTTGGAGAAAGTTTGGCATTTCCTCAAAAGTTAAACATAGAGTTCCATATGACCCAGAAATTCCACTCCTAGGTGTATATACTCAAGAGTATTGAAAACATATACCCAGGTGAAAACTTGCACACAAATGTTCATAACAGTATCATTCATAACTGCCAAAAAGTAGACACCACTCAGATGTCCATCAACTGATAAATGAATAAGCAAATACGGCATAGCCATACCATGGGTTCAGGTGTAAAAAGGAATGAAGTGATGCAACATGGATGAGTCATACACAAAAGGCCACATATTATATGATTCTATTTATATGAAATGTCCAGAATAGGCAAATCCATACAGACAAAAAATAAATTAGTGGTTGTCAAGAGTTTATGGGGAGGAGTAATGGGGAGTAACTACTACTGGGTATGGGGCTTCTTTTGGGATGCTGAAAATGATCTAAAATTAAATAGTGGTGATGGTTGCACAACTCTGTGAACACACTAAAAACCAGTGAATTGTACACTTTAAGAGGATGAATTCTATGTTGTGTGAATTTAGTCTCAATAAAGTAGTTATTTTTAAAAAGTCCAAAAAAAAAAAAAAGTGAACAGCACTTGGAAAGGTACACCCAGAGACAGCACATGTCCCCTTGGCTCTCTCAGCTGGTTTCTTCCTATCCCTTAGCCATTTTTATTAGAACCTTGCATATCATTCCGGTATTTCTTATGCAAAGCCAATGCCAAGATAGATAGATATAGACACACGTTTTCTTATTGCACTACTTTCTTACAAAAGAGCGTACACTATTTTATTGTTCTGTGCCTTGCTTTCTTCATTTAGTAATCTACACAGTGAACTTGGCAAATCCGTCCTCACTTCTGTATTTGTTTGCAGCTGCTTGGACTCCATGGAGTGGAAGCGCCACAGCCTGCTCACATGGCCCCGATCAGTGGACACGTGGCTGTCAGTTGCTTGATGTCACAGCAGTGTTGCCGTGACAGCCTGGCCACATGAATGCTCCTTTGTGCACAGGCAATCTGTGGCTCAGCTCCCCTCCCTGGGCCATGCTTTCTGGGTTCCCACCACGTTGCCACACCCACGGGTTCTGGCCACTCTGAGGGCGAACGCAGTGTCTGGTGTTGTGTGAACTGCATCTGCTGATGAGTGAGGCTGAGCATCTTCTATGAGGGAGAGGGACATTCGTATTTCCTTTTTTAAGAACTGTCTGTTCATTAGACTTATCAGACCCAAAGCAGAAACATCCATCTTAAAAGTCAGGCAACAGCTGTTTATTTTTCTTTTTTTTAAAAGAAAACAGTTGTTATGATTGCTAAGCGGCTTTTGGCCCAAGGGACCTAGCACATGAGACTCATTCTAGAAACAGCAGTGTGGGGAGAACGTGGGATGATTTCAGACAAGTTTCCATGCCTCAAAGGGCAAGAAGGCTCAGCCCAGTGGGGAAGTGAGGGCTAGAGGCAGGGCCCTGGGAAGGGGCTCCACACCCATCATCCCCCTCAGGTTGAGCCCCAGGGTTATGACAGGTGAGGTGACTTCTTATGACCTTCAGGGTCTGTCCCTCCTTCTGAGATTCCCTTCCTGCCCAGCCACCCCTCAACGCCTTCCATAGCTCCCCCTTCCTGGTGACCTGTAGACACGCACAGCTTTCCTTTGCCCTAAGCAAAGCAAAGCAAATGAAACCCAAACACCACTGCTCTCTGCAGCTCTTACCACATGTCCTTGGCACCTCGGGACCTCCTCAGCACCCTATTGCTCTGCTCTCCTGAAACACCTCCCTCTGTGGCCCGGGCTCTGCTACCTGCTTCCCCATGCAGGGGCTGGGCTCCCAGCTTCTCCCCTGCCCCCACCCTCCGGCCTCTCAGGCTCTCCCTCGAGGTCCCATCTGGTCCCGCAGCTTCCATCACCTTTTCAGGACACCACCCGTCACTCCACACTGTAGCCCTTCCTCCTCCTCCGCACTCCTGGCTGGCTGTCCACATTGGCCTGGCTACCCCCACCTTGTCTACGTTCAAACAAACCCACCCCATCCCTTCAGAGGCCCAGGACCAGACTGGGTGCCCCATGTGCCAGGCCCTGCAGGCATCTCCAATCCCTGAGCCCATCCAGGACCCACCACCATCAAGGAAGTGGCGGGGCTCACCTGCAGGGTCCCGGCAGCCTATAGCCACCGGGGCCCTGGATGGAGCCGCAGCCGTGGCCTCTGGGCTTGTTTCCTGTGGCTGCTGTGAAAAATCTCCACCAACTCAGTGCCCGTGACACAGGCTTATCCTCTAGTGGAGGAAGTCGGAGGCCCAGAATGGGTCTGAGCGCCGAGGTCAAGGCATGGGCAGGCCACAGCAGTCATCAGCTTAGCCCCTCCTTGGTGGAGTCCTCCTCAGGTCGCGTCAGCCTACACCGACCCTTCTGCACCCATGGTCACTTCCAAGGACCCTGTGACCACATCACCCACCCCCAATAATCCAGGATGGTGTCTCCATCTCAAGATGGGCTGGTTGGCAACCTTAACCCCCTTCGTCATGTGGTGTGACCACAGGGTCTGGGGAGGGAGTAGGACGCTTCGGGGACTGTGGTTCTGTCTGCAAGACGCCTTTGTGCCTATCCCTCCTGTCCCACAGCCCCGCTGCTTTCCCTCCTGTTCTCTGGGCTCTGCCCGTAGCTGCAGCACCACAGCCTCCTGGGCCTGATTCCTTCCCTTTCTTTTCCCACCTCCTCAGAGTTGTCAGAATTACTCTTCTAAGCCGCAGACCCCTCCCATCCCTTCCGGCCGGGTCCTGGGACTGGCCATGGTGGGCATCCTGGTCTTGCGCCATTTGGCTTCAGCCTTCCCAGGAGGGCAGGGCACGGAAGGATTGGGCTCTGATACTTTCCCAGGGGCCATGTTGGCATAGCTTTAAAATGGCAAACCTGTAGACTTGGCACTCATGTTTATTGCGGGCAATTGGAAGAGCAGACCCCCTTGCTCTGCTGGGCCTTGCCCTGGGCTGGGGTCTGTGGGGTGGTCAGGATGGAGCGTGTGCTCAGGGCAGGGCATGGGGGTGGGGGGCACAGGGTATCCCTCCTGCATGCCACTTAGCTGAAACTTTACCTGGTGACATGGGGCATCGAATCTGCCCTGGTTGAAGCCCTGCTGGGCCCAGTCCTCCTCCCAGGATGCTGTGATTCATCTGGGCCTCGAGCTGACCCTGATGACCTCCCTTCAGCTGCTGGGATGCCTCAGCTGCATTCCTGGAAGAGCCCACGCTCAGTCACTCTGGAAACTGCTCATGGGCACAGCCCACAGACCGCCCACCCGTCCTGCCGCCTGGCTGCAGGGGTCTCCACTGGCACATCCTCCTCACCCTCCAGCCCTTGCCTGGCTTCTCCTGCTCTGCCCTGCCTGGCTCCTCGGTCATTATTTCCTTCTTTCCCTGGTGACTCTGACGACGGCTCGAGGGCCTTCAAAGGGAATCAGCTGCAAAGCAAACTTGCTAAGACTGGCGACCTGTCGGCCACATCTATTTATTTTTAACAATCTTTTATTCTGAAATAATTTTAGACCTACAAAACAGTTGCAAAGTTAGTACAGAAATCTCATATGCCTTCCCCACCACTCCCCGTGACATTAACGCCTGACTGACGAAATGATCTACCCTAGAAAATTCACATGATTCGATACTATCGACTCACCTATGGGATTCATCCTAATGTTGCTGTGGGTCCAGTGACATCCGTTCTCATGCCCCGGGTCCCACAGGGCCTGCGTTGTGCCTCTTGGGGCTCCTCCAGTCCATGGCGGCCCCCCAGTCTCTGGAGTGTAGGACCTGTGGGACACGTCACAGGTGTGGGGAAGTGCCTCCAGCACGTCTGTTTCTTTATCTTACTCAAACTCCTTTCCCACTGCAGGGGAAGGACGCAAACACCATCCTTGTCCTAACATACCATGTTCTGCCTGTGTCAGCTTCCTAGGCGAGCAACTGGTTTTCTAGAGATGGGCTGCCTGGGGCCCAGGCCTCTCTGCTTAGTCTCCAGGACTAGCACAGCAAAGGCGTGCGGCAGCTGATGGATGAACTTTGGCTGAGCTGGGTTCAGGCACACACGTCGGCTTTGTGTGGGTTTGTGCGAGGTGTTGCACATGTAAACATTTGTAGGTATGTGTGTTTGTGCACACGTGTGTGTAGGGTCATCTGGTAGCTGTTATAAAAATCCATTATTTCTATAAGCTAAATTAAGACATTTAATTGTTCAAGCACAATTTGTCAAGCGTCAGCTTTGTGGCAAGCACTATCCTGATTAGACACTACACCAAGTCCTGGTGCAGACACAGCCCCCACCCCGGGAAGGCTCGGGCCTCATGCTGGAGCTGAACACGTGCTGGCTGAGGCAGACACCACGTCTCTGAGAGCACATGTGTAGGCCATCAGAGAGGGCCTCCTAGAGGAAGCAGCCCACCAGAGGGTTGAATAGGAATTCACCAGGCTGAGGTGGTCCCAGGCAAGGGTGGAGAGAGGGTGCATCTGGGGACCCGAGAGCCAGGGAGAATACTAATTGCAGTTGTCATTGGTGAGACCCCATGCCAGGGTGCGTGGCAGATGCATCCACGCACTTCCTTCCACCCTGTGCCTCCAGAAAGTCGGCTTTCTGATGTCATTTAAAGAGGAGGTGAGCCAGGCATGGTGGTTCACACCTGTAATCCCAGCACTTTGGGAGACCAAGGCAGGTGGATCACCTGAGGTCAGGAGTTCGACACCAGCCTGGCCAACATGGCAAAACCCGGCCTCTACTAAAATCACAAAAATTAGCAAGGCATAGTGGTGCACGCCTGTAGTCCCAGCTAACTACTCGGGAGGCTGAGGCACAAGAATCACTTGAACCCCAGAGGTGGAGGTTGCAGTGACCTGATTCCTGGTCACCTGTGGGTATGTGTCAGGGGCCCTGATGGTGACTGGTTGTGGTGGCTCTGGCACTCGGGATCGTGAGCAGCTCCAGAACCTGAGTGACACCACCTATCTTCCCACTCACCAGGCCACAGTGGGCTGCAGAGACTGTTAACACTGAGGCTTCTGAGCTGAGGAAATTGGCAATAGCAGCACAAAGGAAATTACGCTCCATCTGCTTCCAATGACAATGGTAGGACCAGCGAGATCCCAAAACCCGAACAGAGGAGGGAACTCGGAGCCACATCCAGGACGGGCCTCCAGCAGGTGGGAAGTGCAAGTAGGACACACATCGATGATTTAGAGAGGAGGTTGCTTTTCCTAGTAAGGACAGTGGCCAGACGGCCACCGAGAGCCTCCTCTCTGGCATCTTATGACAGATGGGCACCGAGCAGGTTGTCCTGAGCTACCTGATGGTGACCAAGGTGTTGTCCAGGAACGTTTCCATCCTGTCCTGAGTGCCGGGTGCTGGACCTCCTCATGGCTGCAGCTCCCTGGGGTTCACGTCACCAACCCATCACTTTGTGGCTGGCGTCAGCTCGGGGAGTGCAGGCCTGTGGGGCTGTGGCTGGTAAGGGTGCAAGTAACTAGCACTTTCAGCCCTCAGACATGGTGGCTCACGCCTGTAATCCCAGCACTTTGGGAGGCCAAGGTGGGCAGATCATTTAAGGTCAGGAGTTCGAGACCAGCCTGGCCAAGATGGTGAAACCCTGTCTCTATTTCTCATAAAAATTCAAAAAAATTAGCTGGGCGTGGTGGTGCATGCCTGTAGTCCCAGCTACTCAGGAGGCTGAGGCAGGCGAATCTCTTGAACCCGGGAGGCAGAGGTTGCAGTGAGCCGAGACCGCGTCACTGCACTCCATCCTGGGCAACAGAGGGAGACTCTGTCTCAAAAACCAAACAAACAAAAAAACAAAAACAAAAATGATGTCAAGGGATATTTGCTGAAGCCTCATCCATAACCACAAAAAATGGTAAAAATGGTAAGGAGCCTGAATGCCCACCATGGGGAAGTGTCGAACTAGTCTGTGATGTGGGGACACCAGGTAGCTGCAGAAGCACTGGGTGAAGATGCAGAGGGCAGGGTGAATCCTGACCCGGCAGAGAGGAACATAACCGAAGATCTGCGCCGAGGAGGAACCCGGGGCTTGGGGATTCCATGTGCCAGTCGTTTCCTTCTTGATTCTTTTCCCTTCTTTTCTATATATTCTACAATTAGGACCTTCTCATTTAGAAACCCTTAAAAATTTTAAAAGTAGAAGGCCTTTTTAAATTGTTGTGTTTTTATTTTTATTAATTAATTAATTTTTTTGAGACAGAGTCTTGCTTTGTCACCCAGGCTGGAGTGCAGTGGTGCGATCTCAGCTCACTGCAACCTCCACCTCCCAGGTTCAAGAGATTCTCCTTGCCTCAGCTGGGATTACAGGCGTGCACCACCACGCCTGGATAATTTCTGTATTTTTAGTAGAGACAGGGTTTCACCATGTTGGCCAGGCTGGTCTCGAACTCCTAGCCTCAAGTAATCTGCCTTCCTTGGCCTCCCAAAGTGCTGGGATTGCAGGCGTGACCCATTGCGCCCAGGCTTTTTTTTTTTTTTTTTTTTTTTTGAGACAGGGTCCCACTCTGTCCAAAACAAGATCCCTAGCAAGAGCTGATATTCATAGAGCGTGTCATGGCTGCTGTGCTCCGGCTTTCACACACATGATCTCATTCAAATCCCCATGTCATGAGAAGGTGACAGTGGGCAGCGTGTGACCACTGAGCCGTCCTTATGGTGGATGGAGAACTGCCCTCTGAGCCCCAGGTCCTCCCTACCAGCTAGAGCCTTTGGACAAGTTGTGTGGCTTCTCTGAGCCTCAGTTTTTGTTTGTGCAGTGGAGGGAGTGTCCTACTCTTGGGTCACCAGGCCCTGACCTGATGCATGATGTGCGAAACGGAGGCCCACAGAGTCCTAGCGAGTCTGTGGAGGCGAGACCAGGCAGGCGTGCATGGAACAGCCCCTGCTCCTGTCCCTCGGGGAAAGCGGGAGCTGGCTCAGGACTCCGAAGGATGCAGGTGGGCGGCTGTGATGCAGACAGCTACATGGGGCAAGGCTGTGTACCACAGCCCCTTACAGGCGCTGGCTCAATAGGAACCATGCGTCAGAGCAGACAAGCATGGCCCTGAGATGCAAATAGGAAAATCTGAGAGGGGGACCATCCCAGGCTGCATGGTGGTCCATGTCCCAGTCTCTGAGGCATTAGCCGCAATGGATGTCAGGGATGCTCCCCAGCTTTGCTGGGACTGTACCCAGGCAGTTCAGGGAGATGGGGGACAGGGGTGGGCTGGGGCTGGGGGTGGGCAGATAGGGCTTGGGTATGAGGGCTGGGCGAGGTGCCAGCAGCTACTTCTCAGCGGCTCATGTGTCCAGTGGGAATTCCACCTCTCAGGTCCTTCTAAAGAGCTAATGAGTCATGGTTGAAAGGGGTGTGGCTGGAGCAGGGGCACCTACCCATTCTACACATGAGATCAATCAGTGAAAGAGCGCGTGTATCACAGCACACCTTGGGTGACCGACCACCTGTGCACAGCCCAAGTCCCTGTGGGACCGGGGAAAGCAGGTGCAGCATCACCTAGTTACCTGGGCGACCTGACATTTCCATGCAGACCCTGAGCATCCTCGCCAAGTGAGGATGGCACAGCATGGCCACTGGGGTCTTCTAGCCTGGACAGCTCTCCAAGGCCTTCCAGCAACCCACGAGCGGGTCGCTTTCCCTAGGTGTGGCCTCAGCCACTGGCGGCATCTGCAGCCTCTCCGCCACATGATATGCAAAAACTGTGACATGGTGGTCCTGGAGGAAGGGCAGCCCCCAGAGATTCAAGGGCACTGTGAGTCTCGGGGCCCTGCAGGAAGAGCCTGTCGTCAGCCACATCTGCTCTGACTAACCCCAGGCGACCTCTCCAGGACCACAGAGCGCTGCCTGTCAATGGAGCAAGCGAACACTCCGAGGGGTAGACCGATCACAGCAGGAAATGGAGTGACAGTGCCTGACACGGACTCACAGATTTGTGCCTTTTAGCACTTACTCTTAATGGGGCCATCTGCAATTCATAAGTGGAACTTGAATCTGCACAGCTGTGTCTAAACACACGAGTATTTTGAAGCACTGCTTCTCTCTCCCGGTCATCCTCACTAGTTAAGTCTGGCCGCCACGTGCTTCCACCCTGGGTAGGCACTGCTGACTGCGTGCTGCGTTTTCTTGAAATGAAGATAGTGATGGTTCCGAATCCCAGGAGCATATTAGTGTCACTGGGAAGCTTGTGGGAGATGCTGATGCCAGGGCCTGATCCTGGGCCCGATGCACTGATCCTTCGCGATGGGACTGAACACTTTGGGAGGCCAAGGCGGGAGGATTGCTTGAGCTCAGGAGTTTGAGACCATCTTAGAAAAAAAAAAAAGGCCAGGCACAGTGGCTCATGCCTGTTATCCCAGCACTTAGCACTTTGGGAGGCCGAGGTGGGTGGATCACCTGAGGTCAGGAGGAGTTCTAGACCAGCCTGGCCAACATGGTGAAACCCCGTCTCTACTAAAAGTACAAAAATTAGCCGGGCGTGGTGGCAGGCGCCTATAATCCCAGATACTCGGGAGCGGGGAGGTGCTGAGGCAGGAGAATCGCTTGAAACTGGGAGGCAGAGGTTGCAGTGAGCCAAGATTGCACTATTGCACTCCAGGCTGGGGAACAAGAGCAAGACTTGGTCTCCAAAAAAAAAAAAAAAAAAAAGAAAAGAGAACCTTTGGGGTGGGGCAGGACACTGGTATTTTCTTCTCAGATGCTAACGTGCAGCTGGGATTGACACAGATCACCGGAAAAACAAAATACCCCACTCAAAGTCCGAAGTTTGAAACTTTGGACTGATCTCAACTGGTAGGAGGCTCAATGTGCATATGTTCATTCAGCAGGTTTTTTTTTTTTTAAATTAAAATTTGAAAAACAGTTTTATCAAAACTTAAAACATTGCAAAGTAAAATGCTGCCGTTGTGGAGTGACAGCTGTCCCATGTAAGCCGTGGCTGTCCTGGACCCTCGGTGGGTCTGGGAGCCTGGCTGATCAGCGGGCAGGGCAGCAGCTGCGACCCCTCCCTCCTCATCCCTGCAGAAAACTCATCTTCAAAGACTCAGCTTCAATTAACACCAACTGTAACAGGTCCTAATGAGAGGTACTTAGGTAATGAGCTGATTAAATCTGTAATTAAAGTGTCAAAAGCACAACTCCCAAGGAGATCAGCTGCTGCCAGGGTCTGCTCAGGGGACTCCACCCCGCTTTCTTGGATACACGCCATCTTTCTGTTGGAAAGCAGGCTTCCAGGTGACACGTCCAGCTAGCAATTTCTTTTGATCATCAAAAACATCAAGTGTCAAATAAAAGGGGTGGAAATAAATAGAACAGTGTAGAACAGAATAGACTTCAGTGAAAAGAGTGAAATCTCGGGACAGCGAGCACGCACTGAGTGCCAGCTCCATGTGATCATCTGTTCTGGCACGTGGCTGTCCTAGCTCCACTCGGACACTTCCAAGGGTGTGGGTTTCCTGCCCTACAAGGCAGCCCACGCCCCGGCTTGGCGGTTCTACTGAAGTGGTGAGGGAATCCTGGATTCCAGACTGTGTCTCAGCACCCTGGGGAGCCTGATCATCACTCGTGGTGACTTGGCCACCATGCCCTGCACAGCCTGGGACACTGTTGCCAGCCCTGCTGTCCCTGCCCCTCTTGGCTTCATCCGAAGGTCATTCTCCTCCACCTGTCTTCTCTTCAGCATTTTCACCATCATAATTCTTTTTTTTTTTTTTTTGTGGATGGAGTCTCGCTCTGTCACCTAGACTAGAATGCAGTGGCGCGATCTCGGCTCACTGTGACGTCTGCCTTCTGGGTTCAAGTGATTCTCCTGCCTCAGCCTCCTTGAGTAGCTGGGATTACAGGCACCCACCACCACGCCTGGCTAATTTTTGTATTTTTAGTAGAAACAGGGTTTCACCATATTGGCCAGGCTGGTCTTGAACTTCTGACTTCAGGTGATCCACCTGCCTTGGCCTCCCAAAGTGCTGGGATTATAGGTGTGAGTCACCGTTCCTGGCCTCAACATCATAATTCTTTTTTTTTTTTTTTTTTGAGATGGAGTCTTGCTCTGTCCACAGGCTGGAGTACAGTGGCGCCATCTTGGCTCACTGCAAGATCCGTCTCCCGAGTTCCAGCGATTCTTCTGCCTCAACCTCCCGAGTAGCTGGGACTACAGGCACATGCCACCACGCCCGGCTAATTTTTGTATTTTTAGTAGAGACGGAGTTTCACCATGTTGGCCAGGATGGTCTCGATCTCCTGACCTCATGATCTGCCCACCTTGGCTTCCCAAAGTGCTGGGATTACAGGCATGAGCCACCGTGCCTGGCCAACATCATAATTCTTAAGCAGAGCTCTTATTCCCACCCACCTTTATTATCTTTCTGCTCTGAATTCAGCTCTAACTCCTCCTTCCTTTTAGGAACAATTGTGGATTCACATGCGGTTTTTTTTTTTTTTTTTTTTTTTTTTTTTGAGACAGAGTCTCGCTCTATCGCCCAGGCTGGAGTGCAGTGGCACAATCTCGACTCACTGCAAGCTCTGCCTCCTGGGTTCACACCATTCTCCTGCCTCAGCCTCCTGAGTAGCTGGGACTACAGGCTCCTGCCACCACGCCCAGCTAATTTTTTGTATTTCTAGTAGAGACGGGGTTTCACTGTGTTAGCCAGGAAGATCTCGATCTCCTGACCTCATGATTCACCTGCCTCAGCCTCCCAAAGTGCTGGGATTATAAGCATGAGCCACAGCCCCTGGCCCACATGCAGTTTTAAGAAATAAATTCAGAGATCCCACATACCCTTCACTAAGTTTTCCCCAATGGCAACATCTAGCAAAACTACATGTAGTACCGTATCACAGGAAATTAGCCTTGTACGATCCATTGACCTTGCTCAGATATGTTAACAAGCATGTGTGTGCATGCACACCAGTATTTAATTCCAGGTAATTTCATCTCGTGTATAGATGCATGCAGCCACCTCCTCAGTCAGGACAAAGAATAGCCCGTCCTCACACAGACGCCTCGCTCCACCCTTTTGCAGCCACAGCTATCATTTTCACTTCCATTCTTACTCCACCCCCAGCTCCTGGCAATCACTCATCTGTTCCCCATCTCTATCATTTTGTAATTTCAGGGATGCTACATAAATGGAACAGCAACAAGAGCAGGCAATAGAAAGCAATGCCCTCACATGCCCTTGACAAAAGTGTGCTGGATGTCCTGTGTCTTTATTTTTACCCAGGGTCTGGGCATCTCAGTGAAATGCTAACTAGCTGAGTGACATATGTGGTTATCTTTATTTTTAATGACTGTCTGCTCTTCTTTTAAAAGGGTGTAAACAGAATTTTCAAGTCACAACTGACCCTGGAGACCAGTGTGATCTCCCCAGCAACTGTAGGGACACAGTTGGTGCCCGGCCGGGGCTCAGCTTGTGAGACTTCTCTCTCGAGGTGCAGTTCTTTTAACAGTAGGATGACATACAGGTCAATGTTCCTAGAAATACAAGTTTGGGTAAATCGCACAGTAGCAAATATGCATTAAACTTGATAGGGTTTGGATCTGTGTCCCCACCCAAATCTCATGTTGAAATGTAATCCGCAATGCTGGAGGTGGGGCCTGGTGGGAGGTGATTGGATCATGGGGGCAGTTTCTAACAGTTTAGCACCACCCCCCTAGTGCTGTTCTTGTGATAAAGTTCTCAGGAGAGATCTGGTTGTTTAAAAGTGGGTAGCACCAGGCTGGGTTTGGTGGTTCATGCCTGTAATCCCAGCACTTCAGGAGGCTGAGGCAGGCAGATCACCTGAGGTCAGGAGTTCAAGACCAGCCTGACCATCATGGTGAAACCCCATCTCTACTAAAAATACAAAAATTAGCCAGGCATGGTTGCAGGCACCTGTAATCCCAGCTACTTGGGAGGCTGAGGCAGGAGAATCACTTGAACCCAGGAGGCTGAGGATGCAGTGAGCCAAGATTGCATCACTGCACTCCAGACTGGGCAACAGAGCAAGACTCCCTCAAAAAAATAAAAATACAAATAAGGTATGTAGCACCTTCCCCATCTCTCTCTTCCTCCTGCTGGGGCCATGTAAGATATGCCTGCTTCTGCCATGGTTGTAAGTTTCTTGAGGCCTCCCCAGAAGTTGAGCAGATGCTTCCTGTACAGCCTGTGGAACTGTGAGCCAAATAAACCTCTTTTCTTTATAAATTACCCAGTCTTGGGTATTTCTTTACAGCAGTGCAAGAATGGACTCATGCATTAAACAAATTACAGCAAAGTTCAGTTGGAAATTTTGATTCAGTACGCACATATTTGCTTTACATACAATCTACTGCTGCTAATGGCGGGGATGTCCATCAGAAGCAACAAGGCGATGGTTCTTAGAGCAGACGCCCCCTGTTGGAGTTAGAGACTTGAAGCCGCGGGTATTTGTGGAACTGGGCCATAGGCTCTGGGGTCTGCAGACGCTGAGTTAAGCTGCTAGCTGGCTGTAAGCCCTGGGGGAAGCTACCTAACCTCCCTGAACCCCTGCTATCCCATTTGTAAAATGACCATGATGAGAGACCTCATAGGGTGCTTGTAAAGTGAGATGATGGAGTAAAGGGCCCAGCACCCTGCTCAGTTAACACAGCTAATGCCCTCTCTCTGGAGTGCCGGCCTGTGTAGGAGGAGAAACAAGAGGTATGTAGGTACAGCCCTTTTGGAAGGCTTAGAAACAGATTCATGCTGAATAGAAGGAAACCGGAAAAGAAACAATTGCCCACACTTATTTATATTTTGCCCTGTGAGTTATTGTTGCAAGATGTGCGCAAGGATTCAAATGCCGCCAATTAGAGAAGCGGACTGTGTAGCTTGTGGCTTCACGGCTGCACACCAGGTAAGCGAGTTGCGGCTGGTGCCTGCAGGGCCTCAGTCCCTTGGCTTAGCCCACTTATTTTCATCCCAGTCTGCTCCTCTGAAGTTCTCAAATGGGACTCGAGCTCCCCTTGGGGGTTATATCCTTTGCAGCTGCACTTTCTGGGACCCTGCGGGCCACACGAAGCTGTAAAGACGTTGGGCGTCGTTATGTAGGCTTCCCAGTCACCTGGGGATGGCATTGTCCTTGTGGAACGCCGGGTCCCATGTTTGTGGGTGTGCTCCAGGCTCTCGACAGCATTGGGTGTCAGCCTGCACTGCACAATGGGCACTTGGGAGACGCAACCAGCCCCGTGGGATCAGAACCTCCAGCCAGAACCCAGCCCAGGACGGAGCAGTAAAGAACCCAGGCAGAGTCGGACAGGCGTGGTGTCCGCAGGCGTGGAGCTCACACCTCTGCTGAGCTGCGGAGGGGCCATGGGAGGAGGGCCTGGGCAGGATCCCGGATGTCAGAGCGCAGCCATTGCTCTAGTGCCATTCCCTGCACGGGGCTGAAGCAAGCATACGGCCAGGCGGGGTTAGCAGGTCCTAACCTGCGGTATTTGGACTCTGTCCACTCACCCGACCTTCCTTGCTGCAGTGGTTCTGCAGCTTCCAGAAGATTCCAGCAGAGACTCCTGTAAGCCTTAGGTTGACACATGAATGATCAATGAACCTGTCAGGCTTTATTGAGCATGGACCAAGTCCCAGGCACCACACAGTTGGGGGATAAAGAGGGTGGCTGGTGTGGAGATAAAGGGGCACTGAAGGCACGGGCGGTGGCACGGGAGGAGGTGGGCAATGCTGGCGGCAGGGGAGGACAGCAGCTTCCAGAGGCGGGGCAGGGCCTCTGTGTCCCTTTGCACATTCCGGGTGACCCTTTCTAAGGCTCGGACAGGGACACCAGTCCCCCAGAACTCAGTGTTTCTGGCCGGTTCTAGGCCTGTGGGGTGAGGGGTGGCCAGTGTTCCTGGAAGGCAGTTTGCAGGGGAGAAAAGCTCAGTCGTATGTTCCCAGTGGGTACTGCGATCACCCTTACCCGAACTGCACACTTGAGGGCTGGGCTCCGGCTCATTTTGCTAAGGAATTCTGGGGGCCATGCTGCCCACCCTACCTCTGGCATCGAGATCCATTGAGACTGATGAGGAGCAGTGTTTAACCATTTTTCGCATTAAAAACATTGTGGGACAGTAACTGATCTATCAGTTTTGGAAAATGCAGTCATTGTTTAGCAGATTTCATCTGAAGGCAAGAGATAGGAAGTTGCCCTTAATTTGAATTGTTCTGTCGAGGGGATCCCGCTTGCACTGCAGTTACCTGTGCCTCACACGCCAACCCTGCTTGGGGGCTGGGGGCTCCTGTGAGAGACCAGACACGGGCTCACCTCCTTCCCACTTCCTCAGTAAGGAAAGCCTGCCTTGCAGAGCTATCTGTGGCCAGGCCTTGGGGTGGCTGGAGTGGGACCAGCACGCCCTCCAGTGGCGGCCCTCACAGCTGCCTTGCCTGTGCCCTGCCTGCGGAGGGGCGGGCTCTTTGTGAGCCGGTGGCCACAGCCTGGGAGACTGAGTGTCCACATATCAGGCCAGGCCTAAGTGCTCAGCCCCAGCTGTGGGCCCGTGCTGTCTGTGCCGGTGGAACCTCTCCTGCACCAGGCATTTACAAACCCTTAAGCCTCAGAACATGTCCGGTCATGGCCACATTTTCCAGGTGAGGAGACTCTGGCCTAAGATGGCACCATCAGTGACGCTGGTGTTGGAACTTAGGTCCTTCAGGCCCAGCACGGTCCACACATTACCTGCTTGGGCCCATGTGTTGTAGAGCGCCAGGAGGCCTGGTGGGCTCAGCAGCCCACTCCAGGGTGACTGGAGGCTCCAGGACTCATAGGCTGCTGCCATGCCCCTTGGCCCAGGGAAGACCCCTGAATCATAACCATTCCACTCAGCTGGAGAGCTTGGAGCTGAGTGCTAAGCATTAAGCAGGTGGTTAGCACAGAGAATCCCCGCTGATATTGTCTGGATATTTGCTTGTTTGACCCTTCCAAATCCCCGGTGGAAATGTGATCCCTCGTGCTGGAGGTGGGGCCTGGCAGGCAGTGTTTGGGTCGTGGGGTGGATCCCTCAGGAATGGCTTGGTGCGCTCCTGGCGGTAATGAGTGAGCTCTTGCTCTGTTAGTTCACACAAGATCTGATTGCTTGAAAGAGTCCACCATGGCCCCCACCCCTCCTATTCCCCCTTCGCCTCCCGAGGCCTCACCAGATGCAAATGCTGGTGTCATGCTTCCTGTACAGCCTGCAGAATCGTGAGCCAAATAAACCTTTTTTCTTGATAAATTATCCAGCCTCAGGTATTCCTTGATAGCAACGCAAAACAGACTAATCCTCCTACCCTGGGAAGAAGCGTCTCTGCAGCCATGGCCGAGTTTGGGGTGCTGGAGATCTGGCTGATGGGATGAGGCGCTCTCCTGAGGTCCTCAGTGGGGAGGTAGGTTTGAGATCTGGGGCCTGGGAAGGGCAGGAAGGGCCTGCACTGCCAATGGCTCTTGTCCTCTGCTCCATCAGGGCTTCGTCCTAGAGCCTGGCCACCCCCAAGATTAAGCGAGTTAGCAACAGGCAGGACATTCCACATCCCCCACGTGGCCGCTCTGCCCCAGCCCGCAGGCCCCCGTCTCTCAGCCACTGCCTGTAGGCCCTCCCTCCTCAACTTCCATTGAATCATCTGGGGCACACTGTTTGGAGTTACGGGGCGTGCCAAGCTTGCCATCGTGGAGTTCTGGGTGCTGCTGAGTTTCCATTTAGTCTGTTCCCGATGCCTGGAGAACCCTCCTGGCCCTGGCCGCCATTGGTCATCCAGGCTGAGTGCGGACCTGGACCCACATCCAGCATGTGCAGTGAACCCTGTGCCCAGCGGGCAGAGGCCACGAGTGATTTCCAAGGCAAAGGCCGTCCCTGGACTTGCATTCAGGCCCCAGGGCAGGGCTCTGGGCATGAGCATTGGCAGGGGTGGTTGGCTCCCCATCCCAGGCATCTCTGGCTAATGGAAGTCAGGGGCTTGAGGAGAGGGGAGTGTGTGAGGGGCACGGGGAAAGATGAGAGGCAGGGAGGGTGGGAAGTACCACCAGACCAGGGGAAGGAGGAGGCAGTGAGAAAGTGACCACCGTGCCCAGGGCCTGGGGGGTAACCCTCTCCCCTGGTGCCCAAACCCCCAAGGGAGTCAAGCTGTGGACCTCAAACCATGGAATAAAGCTGCAAGAAGAGTCCAGAGACCAGTCGGTCCCACAGCAACTGAAAGTGAAACATGAAGGGAAGGAATACTCCAGTCCAGGCTGTGGCCACACCCGAGGCCACTCTGGCAGAGCGCTGCAGGCTCGAGGCCCCTGCGTGAGGGTCTGTACACAGGGGAAATAGCCCAACTCTAGGGACAGCCCTGGTCCCACAGCAGGGCTCCCCTGCAGCATCCCGCCTGGCCTGCACACAGGCTGGTTCCGACACGCAGCCGAGTGCCCCACACTGAACTCGTACAGGGCCTGCGAGTCTGCCTTTCATCCATGGAGGTCTGAGCTGTGCACAGTCGTAATTCACTAGCTCTGGGGGAGGCGGGCGGATGGGCCGCAGCTGTGGGCACTCGCACACCTGGGGCTGAGTTTTCCTAACAGCCCTGGTCTGTGTTTTATAACGCGGTTTTCTGAGTCCACAGCAGAAACTCCTTATTTACCAGCTCAGAGCCATAACCAAGTTATGAATCATAAGATTCCAGAAACAGCCAGTCCAGCACATGGGAGTTTCCAGGGCGTTACATAACCTCGGAATCTGGCCCGGCTAGCTGGTTGCTGAGTTTAAGTTTCAACCAAATCTCAGTGCTGCAAGAGCACTTGATGGAGCGACACAAACCAGGCTTACCGCCTTTCTAAGGGCCGTGGGAACATGCTCACATTAAGGCCCTTCTCCGTTCTAGCTTTGAGTGGTGAGGAGAACTCTGACATGGGGCCGCAGACTCGCTGGGGACCAGAAGGCCCCAGGCCCCGGAGGCTGCCCGGGCTCCACAGCGGCTACTTCCTCTTCTAGGATGTGCTCATGGGCCACCATCACGGTGGGCCCCCTGGGGTGGCTGAGGTGCTTTGTTGGATGCTGAGGTTAGAACGTGGCTGTGGGTGAGGGCTTGGTTTGCTGGTGATACCCAATCCCCTACATCCCTGGCCACATCCTCCGTGGCCACAGGCTGGCTCTGGAGAGGTGAGGCGGCACAGACTACAGTCTCCATGGGCGCCCTCCTCCCTCCCTCCCTTGTGGCGCTCCTCCTGCAAAGCCTCATCTATGCAGGTGTCCTAGAACTGGGAGAAGGGTGTGTGTACAAATGTGCAAGTGGTGTGTGTGCATGTGTGGTGTGTGCTGGTGGTGTGTGTGCATGTGCATATAGTGTGTGCATGTGTGTTTGCACATGCATATGGCTTGTGTGGTATGTGCATGCAGTGTGTATGTGCATATAGTGTGTGCATGTGTGCATGGTGTGTGTACACGTGGTGTGTGTGTGTGGAGCGTCTATATGTGCACATGTGTGTGATGTGTGTGGTGTGCATATAGTGTGTATGCATGTGGAGTATGTGCATGCATGTGTACATGTGTGGGGTGTGTGCATGTGGAGTATGTGCATGCATGTGTACATGTGTGGGGTGTGTGCATGTGGGATGTGTGTGCATGCATGTGTCCATGTGTGGGGTGTGTGCATGTGGGATGTGTGTGCATGCATGTGTACATGTGTGGGGTGTGTGCATGTGGGATGTGTGTGCATGCATGTGTCCATGTGTGGGGTGTGTGCATGTGGGATGTGTGTGCATGCACATGAGGTGTGTGTGGTGCGTCAGGTGTGAATCCATGGGGCCTGGGTGCTGAGACAGGTCTACTGTGCAGATGCTTTCTTTTGGGAAGAAATCCCAGGGCATGGGAGTGGAAGGTCAGGGCATTGTGCCAGGGAAGGAGCTGGGGCAGCACAGCATGGGGTGCCTCAGAACTGCCCCAGGAAGGACAGCACATCGGTCCACTGGCTCCTTTGGGCCTTGCACCTTCAGCGCTGTGCAGGGGAAAGGGCTGTGTGGGCTCCTGCAGGCTTCCCTCCCTCAGGTGACTGAGAAGCCACCCCAGGACAGGAAGAGGCTGCCAGGCCCCTCATGTGGAAGATGGTTACCATGGCAATGGCCAAGGTCATGGTGGACCTGAAGAACTGGAGGTGAACAGCAGGCAGCTGCTCCCCTGTTGGCCCAGGAGGGGGTGGGGAAGGGTCAGGGTCAGAGTCACGTGAGGGGTCTTGGGTCTTGGGGCACCCATGGTGAGGCCCTGGGAGACACAGGAGCACCTGGGAGGGGAAAGTCAAAGATGATACCCAAGGACTCTCCAGGGTGCCCAGCTTCCCGGCTTCTCTTTCTTGCTCAGCCTCTGCGGCTGACTTGCCTCCCACGAGGCCCAGCAAGCCGGCTCTAGTCAAGAATGTCCCAGGAAAACCTGGAGTGTAGAAAGAGAGACACAGTGAAGACCAGGAGACCAGGGGGCAGCTGCAGTAGCTCAGGGAGGGTAGTGGGGAGGACTTGTGATGTTAAAATCCCTGGGTGCCCAGTGCGGTATTCAGACCCCAGGCAGCCGGGGACCATCCCTGGGCATACTTGGAGCCTGACTCAGGACGGGGCAGGAGGGTGCGGAGGCCACAGTGAGAGGTGAAATCAGCTGCAGCACATCAGGCAGTTTGCTGGGCATCAGAAGGAGGAAGGACATGCTGAGGGCACCCTGGGAGCAGCAGGGATGCAGGGCGGGGGGGCGGGCTGCGCACAGGGGCTGGCGGAGGAGCCAGGGCACATGCGCCCACACGTCAGTCACTGAGGCACGCACGCAGCAAAGGACAGTGGGGCCAGGGCCCAGCAGGAGGAGGGCCAGGGTCCCAGGCCAGAGCCAGGAGGAAAGTTTCCAGCAGGCTGAGGAGGGCGGAGAAGTCCCCTAAAAGTGTTTGGAGGTTGAGACAGATATCACAGCCTCCACTAGAGTTGTAGTGAAAGTTTATAATCACACATGATGGGACTCCTATGTGCCCTGGAGATGCGTCTGGCACCCAGCTCAACTCCCATCTGGGAGGCCCAGAGACTTCTGGGTAGCAACGCCACCTAGGGCAACCCTGCAGCACTGTGCATCGGCACCTGCTGTGGGCAGCACCACACTGGGGGCCACCCCCACCTCCTGGCTGTGCCCTCCCAGGACGCAGGACCTCACCTCTCTCTTTGGCCACCCCAATTCCTTATTTGGGGGTGTGAGGCAGCAGCCATGAAAATGGAGGGAGGATGTGGACGAAGACCTTGTGGGGCAATTCCAATTCCATAGAAAAGACTTACAGTAGATGAGACAGCCCTGGCCCTGATCTCACCTTGGGTCACAGAAGCAGGGCTAGAACCTGCCCCTGACCCCAGGGCTTGTGCCCCTCCCTATCCCTCCCTGCAGGCTCCCACCCTCTGCAGGTGATCTGAGCCTTGCCCAGCAGTGGTTGGCCTTAGCTGATTGCCATGTGGTCCAGGCACCTTCAGGTGGGCAGGTTCTCCCAGTCTGACTGCAAGGACACCACTCCTCAGGCCACCAATCACCAGCCTGCAGGCCCAAGCAGAGGCACACTGGATCGGGGGAGGGGGGAACGTTTTGTTCTTTTTGATCAAAGAGTATGTTGTCACCAGGTGGGGGCATGTGGTATACTGGGCCTCCTGGTGCCATCATCAGAGGCCACAGACTACAACTGAGAACTTGTTGTGGCTGTGGGACCTCATTCTCCAGTCCTGAGTCAGGCTTCAGGGAGCACTGTCACAGCAAGTCAGACAGGGACAAGTGTCAATGGCCCTGACATCCACCAGGCCTCCCGAGGCCAAGAACAGGCTGAGGGGTTAGGAGGGTGGCCTTTGGCGCCGGACTGCCTGTGTTGGAATCCCAGCTGCCACACCTCTTTGCCCCTTCCTGAGGCGAGTTGGTTAACTGCTCTCTGCTTCACTTTCCCCATCTGTGAAATTGCATGGTTGTAATTCCTACTTCATAAGCCTGATGTGAGGGCAAAAACGAGGCAATGGATGTAGAGTGCTAAACACGGGGCAGACACAGAGCATGGGCTTAGTACATGCTTAACATGCACTTGCCATCCTCAGTGCCCACGAGGAGGCCAGGAGCTCCTGGGGGTCCCACTCCCCATGGCTCCGGTCACCCGTCCCACCTTTGCTCTCTGCCGCTTCCCCTGCGGGAGAGCCTCTCTTGCTTTGGCTGCAGCCACCCAGCATGGCCCCCACTCTGCTCACCCTGGCTTTAGCTGGAGGAGGCCGGTTCCTTGTCAGACGGGGCCCTTCCCCAGCCCAGTCTGGGCGTGGAGGAGGGGTCACCCCATGGCACACACAAGTGGCTGTTTTGTTGAGAAGGGACTGTGGCTGCTTGGAGCCCCTGGTCCCAGCTAGGAACAGAAATGAAGCCCTGGACCCGCCAGCCCTCTGGCCTGCAGAGGGTGAGGATGGAACTGGGGTTCCTTAATTCTTGTAGTCACTGCACAAATGTGAGAAGACCTACTTCGGGGTTTCCCTCTAGGACATGTGGAAGGCTTCCCCTTGGCCTCCACATTGGCCCGGCTCGTCAGAGGACCCTCAGGGCTGTTTGCTCCCCCACATGCCTTCGCCGCCCCCTTGGCAGAGATGCCTTGCCTTCTGCCTGGCATCTGCCGTGCCAGCTTCCCACATTCATATGAGTCATTCCCTGTGCCACCAACAGAGGGAGCTCCCAACACAGTTTGCTTCTAAACACCCGCTGAGAGCCCAGGAAACGCTGCCTCCTGCTTCTGGCCTGGAAGGCTGGGAGACCACTCCTGGCCATTCTCACCTCAGACCTCTCCTCCACACCTGCTTCTGGCTCCCTCAGTTTCTTGATCCTGCCAAGCTCTCCCCAGCCTCAGGTATGTGCACGCACACTGTTCCCTCCAACCGAATATTCTTTCCCCTCTCCCTTCCTTGTGAATTTCTACACAAGACTGCAGTGTGAAGGTCCAGATAAGACCGGGACACCCTCTAAGTGGCCCTCCATGCCCCCCACCTCTCCAACTAGATGAGAGTTTCCTGTGATTCCTTAGTACTTTGCCCTAGAGTATTTGCCTAGTAGCCATTGCCTAGTTATTTTGATTAATTTAACTTCCGACTTCATTATGACCTGGTCTCCACAAGCACAGGCACTGTTACGGGCTGAATTATGTTCCCTGAAAATTCATAGGTTGAAGTCCTAGTCCCCAGTGCCTCAGCGTGTGTCTCTGCTTGGAGATTAAGTTAAAAGTTAAAATGAGGCCATTGGGTGGGCCTAATCCGGCCTGACTGGTGTCCTTGTGAGAAGGGTGAGGGTGGAGGGGGTGGACGATGAGAAATTGCTTAAAGGGGACAATGTACGTTATTCGGGTGATGAATACACTACAGGTCTTGACTTGACCACTATGGCATGTAACAAAATTGCACCCCATAAATTTAAACAAATTCATTTTAAAAAGAAGAGGAACATTGGATACAGACACACAGAGATGAATCCAGGTAAGACGACCCGCCACAGCTGCTTGACAGAGTGAGGAGACTGCGGTGTGTGAGTTGAGGAGAGAGGCCTCAGAGGAAACCAACCCTGCTGCAACTTCAACCTTGGACTTCCAGCCTCCAGCACTGCGAGAGAATATATTTCTGTTGTTTCAGCCACCCAGTGCATGGTATTTTGATATGGCAGCCCAAGCGACTGATACAGGCACTGTGGGTTTGCACACTTCTTTCCATAGCACCAAACACAGCATAATCTGACAGGCGGCTGGGCCCCACCAGGCAGACCTCCAGGAAGGCCTGAATACCTGGAGTGGATCCTCTTGCCTGGATTCATCTCCGTGACGCTGGTGCTGGGCCCAGAGTGGAAGTAGCTGTTGAATGAATGAGTACAGGCAAGTCCTGTATGACCCTGGTGGATGGGCACTTCCTTCCATTTCTCCTGGCAGGAATGGGTGAGCTGGTAGTGAGCTCCTTGCCTCATGTGCTGGTGTTGTGCATTCTTGCCGAGAACATCCAGGCAGGAAGCACTCTGGGATCCATCATGGAGTGGACTGCATTCCCCTGTCTCAGGCTTGTAGAACCTTTGCTCCTCAGGCACAGACCACTGAGTCCATGACTACCCATGCAGCTTGCCTTCCTCTCCAGATGTGAACTCTGGCTGAGATGGGCAGCTGTGTCTGTCCTTTCATGCCTTGTCTGGGGTGCCCTGTCTGAGCACTTACATTCATCTGTGACTGCTCACTGATCTGATGAGTGACTGGGTGGAGCCAGGCCATCGAGGGGTGTGGTAAGTGGGTGTCCCATGTGACACTTCCTGGCTGTCTCCAGGCTTTCATCTGGTTCCATTTTTTTTAGAACATTACAGAACGTGAGTTCTTCCAAATAAAGAGTTCTTTTTTCACATTTGTAATGATGTCCACGTCTGTTGATGTTTCCTCTGGGACTTCTTTTAGATCCAGTTTTTATATCTCATTTTCCTAAATATGGTATGGTGGCCCTCGGATGCTCTTGCACACTGCCGTGGGGTTCTGGGGCAGTGTCCTAGGGGAGCGGCCCTGGGGAGTGTGCATCTGTAGTTTTTGTCTGCCCAGTCACAAGCTCCTTTTATTTTTGCCAATAGCTCTACATGCATCTTCTCACCCCCACTCCCAATCCATGAAGTCTGGGCAGCGCTGACACCTCACGTGCTGTCAATCAGCATATACTTATCCCCTGTCCAAAATGACTGAGTCAGGGAGGGCAGCACGGGCCCAAATGGAGCCAGTGAGAGTCAATGCCAGGGTTTTGGCTGGGCCCATGGAGAAGGAGCAGGCCTGTTTCTGCGGGGATGGGGAAGGTGTCAGATGGCATCCTGAACCTGCTGGTCCTCATTGTGCTGTAAGGTGGGGAAATCCTGCTGAGGAAGGAGTCACAGGGTGGGCAGCAGAGCCCAGCAATACCCTCGAACGTCATGTGAGCACCTGGACCCAGCTATGCCTGAAGCAAACTCACCTAAACCGGTGTCTCTTAGTGAACCCACTCTTGGCATTTGGGACAGGACAGGCTTTGCCATGTGGGACTATTGTACACATTGCAAGATGTCCCACATCCCCAGGTCCAGCAGAATGCCAAGTGTCCTCATGGAACACCAGCCCCATCATTTGCACACGTCTGATTGACTGCCCTTGGCTTTCAGTTGAGTCAAGAAGTCCCCTTTTGATTTATTCCGGTTGGTTTTTGGGGCATGTTCAAATGATGGGCCCCGGACACACACGCTGCTGCCACTTTCTTGGGTGTCTGGGATTTAACCCTTGTTACCATGTGAAACACCAGCCGGCCCTGGTGAGGGATTGGGCCAAGCCCAGGATTTTCACTGAGGGAGGGGTCAAGGTCTGGAACCACAAGGTGGGCAGCACAGGCTCCTATCACTGTGGGAAGATGGAGACCACTGCTTCTGTGCTGGACGAGAGCACAGACAAGACAGTCAGCAGAACACAGCCAGCCTCAGATTCGGGGGCCACAGGTAGACCAGAAGCAGGGTTTCAACAGCTCACAGGCCCCGGATGTGTCCCATGTGGTCAGTTGAATGTGATCTTCTTTGAGAAGTGAAGGGATCCCCCTGGAAGGGTGACATGAAACAGAAGGGAGAAAAGAACTCTGACAGGTTGCTCAACGCTAGAAGGGTCCTGACCGATTCCAAGACGGTCCCTGGTCTGTGAGGCCCGGCCAGGGGTGGGGCCGGCTCGGGAGTGGGATGCATCTCGAGCCTCAGCTGGAGTCTTGGGGCAGCACAGGCTTCATGGCGGTGGGCGGGCGCTGTGCTCTGCCTTGGCATTTAGGGCCTCAACACTGGCAAAGGCATTTAGACCTTCCTCCCTGCTCACGTTTTGCACAGGCCATTCTCCCCTAGGTAGAGCTCAGAGCCGACCACTCCTGGCCAGTCTCCACCTGCAGCCTCCAGCCCCCGAGACTGTGGGACTGGCATGGACTCCGCCCAGCTGTCAAGGCCTGCCCGAGCCTGTTCCTCTTCTCCCACTGCTCTGTGTGGGGCGACTGAGCACTGGGGCTGAACCACAGCTTGACCTGGCACGTGGCCTCATACCAAGCATTGGACTGTGGTGCCTCAGTTTCCCCATCTTTGGAATAATACGATAGCAGCCCCACCTTATTAGGTGGTTAGTGCTACCAGCAGAGCCCCTTGTCAGAAGCATCATTTTAGTATTTCTGCTGCATTCAAGAAAAGCCAGAGATTGGAAGTCAGAAGTCCTGGCTCTGCCTCTGATTTAATTCAGAGCTAACAACAGAACTTGGAATCAAGTTTCTTTACCTGTAAAACAGGGATGATACGAACCACACTTTGGGGGCTGTTGTAAGGACCCAGTGACATAACACATGTGACAACTCTATGCAGATAAAAGGCTGTGAATAGTCTCCCTTCCCTCCATCTGAGAAGCCCCCACCCAGTCCTGTCCCACCCTCTGCAAGGCCCCAGGGGAGGTCTCCAGGAGCGTGGCTCCCTCTCCCCAGGGTCCTCACAAGGTTGTTTCGGTGCCTCTTCAAGATTAAATGTCTCGTGCCATGGCCACCTGTGTGTTGTCTTCGCAGCTCTGCCGAGAGCTAGTGGTGCTCACTCTCCTGGCTCACCCTGCAGCTCCTGGCATAGGCCTGGCCATGGAGCCTTTCTCCCGGGAAAGGAGACCCAACATCCCTCTGCAGTTCAGGCACACCACTTGTCAGTGTCAGTTACAGGCATGGATACCAACTCCCATAACAAAACCCACAGAGAGTGAGGCCTCAACTGAAGGCCCAGTTCACTGGCAGCTAATGAAAAACATCTCAGCTACACAGGCCAAGTGGTAGACTACTGTTCAGATAGCACCCTGACTCCCACTGTTCTCCCTGTGGTTGCTAAATCAGTAAAGGCAAATTACTTGTTTGCTTAGGAGCATGGATTTGGAACACGGGCAGTGGGGTATGTGATTTGAATGTAAAATGGCATCAGACCCTGATGGGTTGCTGTGTAATTTCTATAGGCAGGATACCTCCACCCGGCAGGCTGGCTGGGATGGTCTGCCAGACACCCTCTCCAGACAGACTGTGATGGGCACTGCCTACATTTCCTCTGGCTCTCCTCTTCCTACACTCTTGTGCTTGAGATATCAATTCTACTAAGGAGTACAGGTTTGGCACCCAGCTTTTGAGTTGTGAGGGTAGACTTGACATTGGATAAGTAGACTTGAGTTTGAGTCATGGCTGTCCACTGAGCTATGTGACCTGGGGCAATTCATTTAACCTTTTACAAACTTGATTGCTCACGTAGCAAATGGAGGCAAGAGTGGTGTCCGCACAGCCTTGTCTGGAGAGTGAGTGAGCACACAGCAGATCTCCTTCCCACAGTGCCAGGCCTGCACCAACCTCCCAATGACTGTCCATGCTGTGTTCATTTAAAGTGAACTTGTACAAACAAGTTCAAAAAATTATTTTATTTGCTCATACAAGGATCTCTCTCTATTGCCCAGGCTGGACTTGAACTCCTGGGCTCAAGCAATCCTCCTGCCTTAGCCTCCGGAGTAGCTAGGACTACAGGCATGCACCACTGTGCCTGGCAAGCTCACTTTTTTTTTTTGAGATGGAGTCTCGCTCTGTCGCCCAGGCTGGAGTGCAGTGGCGTGATCTCGGCTCACTGCAAGCTCTGCCTCCTGGGTTCTCGCCATTCTCCTGCCTCAGCCTCCTGAGTAGCTGGGACTACAGGCACCTGCCACAATGCCTGGCTAATATTTTTTGTATTTTTAGTAGACAGGGTTTCACCGTGTTAGCCAGGATGGTCTTGATCTCCTGACCTCGTGATCCACCCGCCTTGGCCTCCCAAAGTGCTGGGATTATAGGTGTGAGCCGCCATGCCCGGCCCATTTAATTTTTACAGTAGAGTAAAATGGCTGTTTGCTAAGTGTTCTTCCAGCTCAAATGTATACATGGATGTGTGTCTCAGCTAAAAGAACAGTGAAAGCCTGTTTCAAGAAACATGTGGTTCCAGGCATGGATCAGGCTGGTGGGCCAGCTCTCTGCCAGGTGTCAGGCTGGCTGACTGGAGACAGACGCACCTTTCTAGAGATCAGTGGCCTTCTGGGCCCTTCTGTTGGTGGGATTCCCTGCACCCCCATCCTGTGCTCCAGCGAATGGCTGCCATGGCTCAGGCACCCCAAGGACCACAGAGACAAGGGTAGGACCAGGAGAGTGCTGCTCTCAGAGGTCAATACCAGGCACTTCTGGTTGAGTGGGACTTGAATAATGACAAGAAAAGGAGGCGAGTCATCTACAGCAAGCCACATTGCCTTTCCAGGCACACGAGCCAGTAAAGGGGAACTGGAGACCCTTCCTGCCCAGCCCACTGATGGCTTCTGTGGCTTGGCTCTTACTGCCCAGCTCCTGGGTCTCTGGCGTGTGCTGGGTACAGACAGCTGATGTCACGACTTTCTCATCTCCTTGACCAACACCATCCTGATACAGACTCGCTGCCCGCCCCCGCCCCACCAAGAGCACTGAGGGGCAGGTGCATGAGCCAGCTGGGCTGGTCAGCAGGCATGTGGGCCATGCCTTCAGGTTCTGCTCCTACCCAGGTCCCTCTCGGCCTCTGCTGGACGCTGCTGCTCCCAACATGCAGACACAAGGCTTCTCCATGTTCATTTTTATTTAAAGACTCAGAAACACAGGCATCATGGTTCGTCATCACTGACAAGTCTTCCAAGATCACACGCTGACATTTGTGTCTAACAAAAACACTTGGGGTGGGGTGTGTGTGTGAACTGTGCAAAGTACAAAGGATCTCCCAGTCAGCTGAGCTTGTTTTGAGGTGCCTGGCCTGGCATCACCCCATGAGAATGCCAGGAGAGCGCCTGCGGCCACCATCCTCTCTGCCTCCCTCTGGGCAGAGGCCCCTGGTGGCCTGCAGTCCTGTCCCCTCGGTGTCCACTGACTTCAGTCATGGCTGTGGACTCTACCAAGCTCCTCAAAGCCAATCTCTGTGGCCACCCAAGGCCACTGCATGGCTAAGATGTGTACATCATGGGACTAGGATGAAACATAAGGGTTAGTTTCATCTTAACCGCCAAAACATGTGTGCCCTTTGAGGCAAGACGGCCTGAAGAAAGGGCTAATTCTGCTCCTGCTCTTGTCTGCAAGCTACATCATCACGAAGGCTGCAGGGGCTGGACGAGTTTAAAATACTCAGAAATGCACATGGGCCATGCATTCCTCTGCCCTCAGGCAGCCTGGCATTGGCTCCAGAGCCCTGGCCAGACCCACGCATCACTCTCCTTCCTAAGGTGGCACCAATGCCCACCCGACTCTGCCCTGGAAGGGGCCAGCTGACATCTTCCAAGGACATGGCGACACTCGCCCCAGCTCTCTACTGTGTTGCATGTAGTGGGCTGTGGCCTCGCCCCCCATCAGGAGGGCGAAACACATTTCAACCGGAAGCACCATGTGAGCCATGCCTGGGAGAGAAAGAACGTTCAGGTTACTCTATTCTGTTGCTTGGTAGCTGCATGCCTTAAAAAAAAGACTTAAAAAAATTAACCTGGAGACTTGACTTCATCTGGTTTCCCTGGAGAACATCTGCGTCATCCAGGTTGTTGGATCTATGCACCTCTTTGGTGACAACATGAATCTAAACACGCACAGGATTTTGGTGCTGGATGGGCAACTGATAGTTTGGCAATAATGGTAAATAGACAGCTTTTGGTTGTCATCAAACTGGCACACAGAAGTTCCTATGTTTAAGCCAGACTTTTTCTTCTTTGATTCTAAACAACCTTCCTAAGTCTATTAAATCCATTATCATCTGGAGGGAGGGAAAGGCATGACCCCTGTCGTGTGGCAGCCACCTGGAAGTAACAAGTAGCCAAGACACGTCCCAAAACAGGAACTCTGAAAATAAGCAGCCCGTGTTTCAAAGGCTTCATGCCAGGCAAGAGAATGTATTTCTGGAGTTGGTTACATCCCTGAAAACCAGTGTCACCCTATGTTACCAAAGGCTAGTTTATTCAGCTTAATTTAAGTCTGAATGGTTTTTGTAAAAATATAGGTGGAGAGAGGGGTGATGGATCAAAATTCGGAGGTGATAAAAATGTGTTCCTAAGGTGTGAATCTTGAGAACAAAACTGTCTCCCAAAGGACTCCTCATCAGTCTTCCTAGGAGGTGAGCCGTGGTGCTAATGAATGTACATTCATCAGCCCCACTCAGGGAGTTCCCAGCCTCAAAGCTGCACCTCCTCCTCTCTCGCCCTCCCAGCTCCCCGATCTTGCAAGCCTCCAATGGTGCCGCAATCCCCTGATCTCCTCATACCTCTGGTCTCCAGCAGATGAAGGTTTGCACTGCCTGAAACGGGAGCAGTTATTTATTTTTTAAAAAGAAAAATGGTGGTGGTGATCTGAACTGTTGTAGAAACTGCACATTTTGATACCAAGAAATCATCTTCTGAGAATGCTAATGGCAGTTCTCTCTGAGGCAGTAAAGGGAAGATGTTGCCTTCCCGGCTGGGGTTGACCTGCGTGCTCCTTCTACCGCCACACAAAAGGACAATTATAGTGGTCCTTCCTCGAAATGTTTCCAGGTCTTGAATAATAATCATCACCGTCTAGACAGAGCACGGGGTTTTGGTAAGAGTTTAAAGAAACCGGCTGCTTCCAAGCTCCCTCCAACCCCCTCAATGGATCCACCCCGCCAGCTCCCGGAGTACTGGCCGGCACTGAGGTGCGGGATGGGGGCTTCTCGGCGCTCTCCCAAACCCATATGGGAAATATAAAAATTCTGCCCCTTTGATGTCGCCTCAGACATCCTTTCTTTCAAGCTCAACCAAGTCATTACTAGTTTTACAAAAAGGCAGCACCAGATGTATGAAAAATAGGCAATGTCTGACCTATTAGAAATATATAAAGTCTAACAGCTTTACGTTAAAAATATGCCGTAAGAAAGAAGTAACGCAAGGGACAGTGGTGGTGAACAGAAAGTGTTGCTTATACTACTGGCAGGAGACAAGCCCACAGATTCTGCTCCGGTTCCCACAGGGGCGGTGGGGTGGCTTTCCGGGGGATCCCCAGGGCCTCACGTGAGGCCCCCCAGGACCACGAACACCCCTGCTGAGCAGCCGGGCGGCAGGTGACTGAGGTATATAGAATGGTGACAGAGCAACCTAAGCCCCGCGGGAAGCCCAGGGCAGCGCAGAAAGATGATCTCCAGCGCTCTTGGCCCCCATGCCACCCACCTCGCCTGCAGACCTCCTGCAACCTCCAACCCTGCTTAGGTGGTAAATATGAACGCTGCCGTGGCTGCAAACCACAGCCACAGGCCTGCCTGCGCCGGCACCTGCCTCTCTTCCTCAAAGTGCTTTCTTTGCAGTTTCCACAGAGGGAGTGGACATTTCCTTGAAGAACATCCCAGGTGTGCTCTCCGTTGGGGGTTTTGGGAGAAGGCACGACCTCCACAGTCCCTGGCCCCCACCCTGGGCCAGGGCGGCCCCCGCCAGGTGCCTTGGAGACTACCTGGAACCCTTGGAGCGCCGTGGCTCCCTCTCTGTGTGCCGTGGGACTTCCCAGGCAGCCTCCCGCTCTGTGAGCCGGGTGCAGGGAGCACCAGTCCTCAGAAGCTCTCGACGAAGCTGCCCGGGAAGAGGCCCGTGCGGCCGTTCCGCTGCAGGGTTCCCTTGTACCAGCCGTCCTCACGCTTCTTGTGCACGAAGACGATGTCGCCTTCCTTCAGCTCGATCTCCGCCTCGCTCTGGGGTGGGTATGAGACCACCACGCGGTACCTGGGGAAACAGCACAGAGGGTGAGCCCTGCCCAGGGAGTCTCCGTCTGCCGGGTCGTGCTTTCTCTTTCTCTTTCCTCGGTGTGAATTATTGTCGTTTGCTGCTATTTTCCCACTTTATGCAATTTATCTTTATGTTTAAGTTTTTCAAAACTCTTTTGAAATTTTTCATTTTTTTGTAAAAAAAGTTTAAAAGACATTTCCCCCTGCTGTCCTTTTAGACATTGATCTATGCAGAAGCTGGACTGTTCCACCCCCCTGAAGATTCTCCACCCAAGCATAGCCCCCCATCTCACATCTGTGCTCCTGCCCTGGTCCACCCACCCAGACTGCAGCCTGCCAGGGGCAGGGGCCGGGGAGGGTCAGGACAAACTGTGTTCCGATTTGCCCCATCCCAACGTCAAGACTCTGGGCTCCGGTCCTCATCTCTCTCTCTGTCGGTTCCTCTGAGAAGCGGAGCCCCTCAGCTGTAGCACCGCCCCACAGGCTGGTGCACCATGTGATGTGTGAAAGGTACTTAGAACATTGTTTTGGTAAGTGGTCCTTGTTTTTTCCAGACAGGGTCTTGCTCTTCCACCCAGGCTGGAGTGCCGTGGTATGATCCTAGCTCACTGCAGCCTTGAGCTCCCAGGTTCAAGTGACCCTCCCACCTCAGCCTCCTGAGTAGCTGGGACCAAGGCACACACCACCATGCCCAGCCAATTTTTAAATTTTTTTTGTAGAGATGGGGTCTTGCTATGTTGCCCAGGCTGGTCTTGAACTCCTAAGTGCAAGTGATCCACTGGCCTCAGGCTCTCCAAGGGCTGGGATTACAAGCATGGGCCACCGTGCCCAACCTGTCCTTATTTTTAGATGTGCTCCAAAAATCGTAAGATTTTTTCCCAGTGCCTTAGCACTGGAACTGGCTGAGGCCACATTATCATCAATAAGGCCCAACTTTCCCCACGTTCTCATTTCCACAACACTCGTGCCCCCTGCAGCCTCTGAGGCCTCACTGGAGTCCCTGTTTTCAGACCAATACGCCGTAGTGTAGAAGCAGAGACAGGAGCCTTCCCTGGGGCCTTCCCTGCATGGCCTCCGCCTGCAGGGGCCCAGGGGCATGAGGTGTGCTGCATGGCAGGTGCTGGAGCTCTGAGTGCACTCCAGGGGCTCTCTGGGCTGTGGCAGGTGCTCCTGACAACACTTAGCTGTGACACTGACCAAGAGTTCTCTCCTGGACCACACTCCAGCCTGGCTCCTCTGAACCCTCTTCTTGGCTGGGCCTCACCTCTGCCTATAACACCTTGAACAACCACTAACATAGCTTCCAACAGCTCAAGGTGGCATCCCTAGGCTGACCCCAGCCCCCCTTAAAATGCCTGCCTGAGAAACCTCACGGCAGCCAAAAGAATCGACTGTGAGTTCCAGCCACACCTGAGGACAGGGCCTGTCTCCTGACTTCAGTAAGCACGTCAGCGTGTCCAGATGTGTTCGCACAGACCACCCGCTTCCACCATCTGTAACTTTTCACTTCCCTCACTCTCCTGAGCCCCCACTCACTGCCTCCCTGCTCCTCATTCTCTCTTGGAAACCCCCAGTCATTTTGAGCCAATTGAACCTGAGCTCAGCTCACCCTGGACCCTATTCCCCTTGCAAATGTCCACTATGTTGCTGATTAAAACCTGTCTGACTGCTTTCACTAGTGTCCGGCTGTGTTTGTGTTTGACAGGACACACACACACACACACACACACACACACACACACACACACAGCCCTGCTCTGTCCCACACTCATCCTGCAAGCTGCAGAGGAGGAGGAACAAGGCTGAGAAGCAGCTGTGGTGGCCCCAGGAGAGCCTTCCTCTGAAACACTGCCAAGGACAAACCCGCTGGGCCTTGTGCCCTCGGCCCTCATGCTTGCGGCCCGACAGGCAGGGCCCCGTACTCACTCCCACCAGCTGGGTCTCCCTCTGCCCTGGGGAAACTCCACAGCGGCATGCTTGCCCGATGCCTGGCTGGGCCTCTGCATGCCCCCAGCCCTTGTGTGGGTGAGGAATGTGCAGTAAGGCCTGAGAGGAGACGCCCCTGGGGCACCAGGGTATTGAGCCTCCGGTCTAAAGCCCAGATCCCACATGTGGTGGATTTTGCGGCAGGCAGGGTGCAGCTGTTCTCTCTGCCTAAAAACTCCCCGGCTGACGGTTCCTCCGACACCCACTTTGCTGAGTAGCACTGAGATGGGCCTGGCAGGGCAAAGACACTCAATAACCAGCACTGGACTGCCCGGGTACCCATCTCCACAGACGCTGAGGCTGTCTAGGAGATAGGAGACATGGCCCCTGTGGCTCTGGATGCCTTCCCTGGTGGCCTCTGTGCGGCGCTTCTGTGGGTGGCTCCTGGTCCTGGCAGCTGCCCGCTCTGGGCCTCCTGCTTTCACCCTGCTCGGACTCAGTTGCCTCACAGCTGAGGCTCCTTTTGGGCAGAGGCTCAGAAGGCTCCAGCAGTCCCCATCCCTCTTAGAGGAGGGGCCACAGTCTAAACATCCCAGCATTTCCAGGCCCTCCATGCTGCGCCCCTCCCACTCCTCCAGCTCTGCTCCGCCGTGCCCTGGTGGCCCCAGGTGCACCCACCTCAGGGCTCCTGCGTATGCTGCTCTCTCTGCCCATAACGCCCTTCCCTGTGTGGCCATGCGGGGCCTGCCCTTTCCCAGCTCTCACCACCTTCTACCACCCGACCACTAACCTGTTTACCCAACTCATCCTGCCTCCTGCACCAGCCTGCAGGCCCCATCGCCACAGGGATTACTGCACACGTGCTCCAAGTGTGGCTCACATACTTCAGGACCCCCTACAGTTCCCTGGGCCCATCCTGGACCTACTTGATATGACTTACGGGGAATGGACTAGGGAATGCGGATTTTCAGCAACTCTGGGAGGGAATGCGCGCACACTGGTGTCTGAAAATCGAGCTGAGTGCATGCTCAGGGAGGAAGCCTTTGCCCTCCCCCACCCCACATACTCATAGAGCCTGGGGCGCAGAAGCCATGGCTTTGGGGCAGTTTGGCTTGGTGCCAGGCGCAGGAAAGATGTGCAGACAGGAGACAAAGGTCCAGCCCTATGGAGCGCACAGCCCATGGGCACATGGGTCCAGCTTGTGTCAGGCTGGTGAGAGGAGGTGGCATGGAGGAGGGGTTCCTGAGGCTGACTTAGGGGTGCAGTATTCCTAATCCTGGGGAAGAAGAACAGGCCAGGTTCTGGGTCCCAGCCCCGAGTACCAGCCAACTCTAAGTGTCTCAGAGTGTCTGCAGGTGCACGAGGGTTGGACTGGTTCCCATGGGCTGTCTGCTGGTGAACCAGACGCTGCTCTCAGGGACGTGCAGGCCGGGAGGAAGGAGGGCGGGCGGAGGCACCTCCTTCCTCCCAGCCCAGCGTCTCTGTGAGGGCTTCCTGCTGGCCCTCCTTGAAGGAGGACAGATGGCTGCCGAGATGCAGCCAGCAGTCTGTGAGATCAGACCGCATGCACACAAACCGAGGCTGCGAGGGCCCACAGGACCAGCGCCATCCTACCTGTGGCCTTCTGCTATCCTCTACCTCTTCCGAACACCTGTTCCTCCTCTCTCTTCCCCAAGGAAAGAAAGGAAGGCAAAGGGCGAGATGATTTCTCAGACTCTGAATGCAAGTTTTGGCTTTTGCCTCAACTTCCAGATGTGAAATAAACAAGCAGCTTTAAAAATATAATTTGTTAGAAAGATGTAATTTGGTGCTTCTGAGCAATTCAATGATTTAATGAGCCCAGATGGATGTGGGCTGAATTTATACGAGACAAGCGTTTAACGTTTCTGTCCAGATCATTCCAAGACTCTGAGCTGTTCTTCCTGCTGCAGGAAAGTAATTGATACTCCCCATTATAGACACAGAGGGCCGTTGTCGTGTCCGTGTGAGCAGCTGAGGATGACAGCTACTCCCAGGTCACAACTGTGCGTCATAAATCAGCAAGCAACTCTGCCCTGCTGAGTATAATTACGGTTATGGCAACCACAGCTAATTTTCAGACACGGGGCTCATGGAATCCAAATGGGCAAAATCAGAATGAATTCTCATTCCATTATTATTACCATTAGCTCTGTGTGAGAGGTTTGGATGTTCTACTTTCCTTGGGGGTCGTCTGTTTCCCTCCCTGACAAGGGGGACTGCAAAGCAGCCCTCCACGTGGTAGCCTTTTCAGAGCACCTGCTTCAACACACGAAGACGAATGAGCCCCTGAGTCCATGGAATGTGCTGGTAACAGAGTGGTGTCTGCTAGGAACTTGGGGATAAGAATACTTCTATACCCTGGACACTAAACTGTAATATCAACACACATATTAGTTGTTTATGGCTGTAACAAATGACCATAAATGTAGTGGCATCACACTGTACAAATTTATTATAGTTCTGTCCGTCAGAACTCCAACACAGTCTACTGGGCCAAAATCAAGGTGTCTGCAAGGCTGGTTCCTCCTGCAGGCTCTAGGGTAGAAGCTGTTTCCTTGCTTTTTCCAGTGGCTAGAAGCTGCCTTCATCTCTTCTCTGGAGGCTTCTTCCTGCATCTTCAAAGGGGAGTGCTCACATTATGCCACTCCGACCTTCTCCTTTGCCTCTCTCTTCTACTCATAAGGACCCTTTGTGATTACACAGGGCCCACCTGGATAATCCCAGGTAAGTTCTTTATTTTAAAGTTAGCTGGTTACCAACTTTATTTCCATCTGCAACCTGACTTCCTCTTTCCCATGTATGGTAACATAGTCATGAGTTTTTAGGGTTCAGGGCACAGACGTCTTTGGGGGTCATTATTCCGCTCACCACACACATAATGGATCAGAGCAAGGAACGTTGAAATCCTAACAAAGCCAAATAACTCACAGGCCATCAAGAGCTGAGGATGAGCTGATCCGACGTGAACATCTGGGGAGAAGCCTGTGCAGGTCAAAGGGGTGGCAGTGGGCCAGGCCGTGCTGCAGGTGCCCTCACCATCACCATCTTACTATTATCATAGATGTCACAGCATATATTATTATTAGAGAGGTCATAGTGAAAGGTGAAGCCAGCTGGACTTCCTGGGTCGAGTGGGGACTTGGAGAACTTTTCTTTCTTACAAGAGGATTGTAAAACGGACCAATCAGCACTCAGTAGCTAGGAGAGTAAAATGCACCAATCAGCACTCTGTAGCTAGCAAGGGGATTGTAAAATGCACCAATCAGTACTCTGTAAAATGCACCAATCAGCACTCTGTAGCTAGCAAGAGGACTATAAAATGCACCAATCAGTGCTCTGTAAAATGCACCAGTCAGCAGGATCCTAAAAGTAGCCAATCACAAGGATGACAGAAAAAAGGGCATTCTGATAGGACAAAAACGGAACACGGGAGGGGACAAATAAGGGAATAAAAGCTGGCCACCCCAGGGCAACCTGCTGGGTCCCCTTCCATGCCGTGGAAGCTTTGTCCTTTCGTTCTTCACCACGAAGGTCCATAGCTCCATTCTTGAAGTCAGCAAGACCATGAACCCACCAGGAACCAACTCTGGACACAATAGCATATATTATTATTGTTGTGTTGTTTAGTGTGCACTCATACTTGTTCTGGTGTTAATCTAGGTGATTTACAAGTATTATACCCAGACATGTATTATTATCCCCATTTTATGTATGTGGAAACTAGGACTATAAAAATGAAGAAAGGGGGCCAGGTGCAGTGGCTCACGCTTGTAATCCTAGCACTCTGGGAGGCCGAGGTGGGCGGATCATTTGTGGCCATGAGTTTGAGACCAGCCTGGCTAACATGGCAAAACCCTGTCTCTACTAAAACCACAAAAATCAGCCAGGCATGTTGGTGGATGCCTGTATTCCCAGCTACCTGGGAAGCTGAGGCACAAGAATTGCTTGAATCTGGGAGGTGGAGGTTGCAGTGGGCCGAGACTGCACCACTGCACTCCAGCCTCGGCGACAGAGTGAGACTTTGTCTTTAAAAAAAAAAAAAAGAAAGAAAGAAAGAAAGAAAGAAATGAAAGAACAAAAGATGGATGGAATGGCTGGTAGGTGGCCGGTGTGTTTGTCTACTCAAAGTCTCTCTACGATGCTTGATACTGCCAAGGTTCAGAAGAGCCAGCAGGCAGGCATCCAGTGGGCAGGAGGGGCTGGTCCCAGAACTCAGCTTGCCTGGCCCTGCACCAGAACAGCCTAGGGTTAGTGTAGCCCTGCTGGGAACCGGGGCATTAGACAGTTCTAACCTGATGCCATGTGCATTTGCTGCCTGCATTTCCCATGACCACACCCGTATTATGAGTTCCACAAGCAACTTCTGGAAATTCGGCTCCCTCTGCACATAGTCCGCAGGACAAGAATATACCAGACACGTAAAGATGAGGTCCCCTTGGAAGGAATGGGGCATGGCCCTCTGATTTACTTATACCCCAGGCTTGTGGGTTTGGCTCATAAGTCTACTTGTGAGACTGGCCTACTGCCTGCCAGCTGCTGGGGCTGGGCTGCTGAGCCTGCAGGCCTGGCTGACTCGGCCCCAGGGAACTGCCCACAGTACACTCCCCTAGTCCTTTCTCAGAGGAGCTCCCTTTGCAGCACCTTCTACCTGAATGTCCTTCCTCTGAGATTGGAGAGGGGAGCAGTGCCCGCTCTCTTTCCAGAGTCTCGAGAGAAATGGTTGAGATCTGAAGCAGTCTGGGCATCGGAGAGGCCCAAGAAATGCAGGCAGCAACACTGCCCGTTCCTCCTTGGCATTTCAGGGTGGAAACCTTGACTCTGACAGCCCATACTGCCCTGCTGCCTGCATTCCCACTTTCATGACCACAGGTGAGCCTTGCACACCTCAGGCCCTCCAGGAGTGCTTGGCAGCCGAGGGTCCTGGCCCCATTGCAGGGACTCTCACTTCTGCACATGGCGCAACCCAGCTGCTCCTCCTCCCAAGTAAGCCTGGAAGTAAGTTTTACTCACAAGTCTGCAGGGCCCAAGTCCAAGTGCTCTCTGCTGCTGTCCCAGCCTGAGGAGTCGGCATTTTCCCAGTCATGCCCTCAGCTACGCCCTGCCAGGGCTCCCCAGGAAACCAGGCAGTCTGTGGCTACCATGTTGAGGGGAGGGGGCATTTCTGGGGCTCATGAGCAGTTTGGTTTCAGGCTCTATGTTGGAAACACTTCTCTTTAACGAGTGCTACAGAGCGCTTTGGTGCAAGGAGGCCACCAAGAGTCTCCGGGTACAATGACCCCTAATTAGATGGAACACTCGGAGAACTGGAGTGAGTCTGAATTTTCTAATTCATCAGAGATGCCCACGGCTTTGTAGAACAGAGTCTTTCACGATCTTTTATGGAGGAGTCGGGAAGTCATGTCTTTGAAGATAAAGTTGAGGGTCTGGGGAAGAAGAATCCTGGGGCAGACATGAGAACAGCTTTGACATATCCCAAAGTCTGTCATTCTCATGGGCTGGCAGACCAACTCCGTGACTCCAGACAAGGGCCAGGACCCATTCGGAAAACACAGGCAGCAGGTGTTGGTCCCATGAAGGGAGGTTCTGATGCGGAGGAGACTCCTTAGGAGGGGATGGGAGGTGGACGAAGTGGAGGAGGAGGAGGTGAGAAGGAAAGAGAAGATGGGTGTGTGTTGTGTGTCTGAATGTGTGTTTGTGTGAGTGTTTGCTTGATGTGCAATTTGTGTATAGTATGTGTATCTGTGTGTTATGTGTGTTTGCCTGGTGTGGTGTGTGCAGTGCATGTTTGTGTGGTGTGCAGTGTGTGTGTCTGCACAATTTACATGGTGTGTGTATGTGGTGTGTATGTATGGTGTGTGATGTGTTTGCACAGTGTGTATGTGTATGGTGTATGTTTGCAGCATGTGTGGTGTGTGTGTGTTTGCAGTGTGTGCGGGGTGAGTGCAGTGTGTGGTGTGTGTATGGTGTATGTGGAGTGTGTGTTTACAGTGTGTGTGGTGTTTGTATGGTGTATCTGTGGTGTGTGTGTTTGTATGGTGTATTGTGGTGTGTGTTTGTATGATGTATGTAGGGTAAGTGTGTGTTTGTATGGTGTATGTGTGGTGTGTGTTTGTATGATGTATGTGGGGTGTGTGTGTTTGTATGGTGTATGTGTGGTGTGTGTATGATGTATGTGAGGTGTGTGTGTTTGTATGGTGTATGTGTGGTGTGTGTTTGTATGATGTATGTGGGGTGTGTGTGTTTGTATGATGTATGTGGGGTGTGTGTGTTTGTATGATGTATGTGGGGTGTGTTTGTATGATGTATGTGGGGTGTGTGTGTTTGTATGGTGTATGTGGGGTGTGTGTGTATGATGTATGTGGGGTGTGTGTGTTTGTATGATGTATGTGCGGTGTGTGTGTTTGTATGGTGTATGCGTGGTGTGTGTTTGTATGATGTATGTGAAGTGTGTGTCTGTATGGTGTATGTGGTGTGTGTATGATGTATGTGTGGTGTGTGTGTTTGTATGGTGTATGTGTGGGGTGTGTTTGTATGATGTATGTGGGGTGTGTGTGTTTGTATGGTGTATGCCTGGTGTGTGTATGTTTGTATAGTGTGGTGTGTGTGTTTGTATGGTGTATGTCTGGTGTGTGTATGTTTGTATAGTGTGGTGTGTGTGTTTGTATGGTGTATGTCTGGTGTGTGTATGATGTATGTGTCGTGTGTGTGTTTGTATGGTGTATGTGTGGGGTGTGTTTGTATGATGTATGTGTGATGTGTTTGTATGATGTATGTGTGGTGTGTGTTTGTATGATGTATGTGTGGTGTGTGTTTGTATGGTGTATGTGTGGTGTGTGTTTGTATGGTGTATGTGTGGTGTGTGTGTGTATGGTGTATGTGTGGTGTGTGTTTGATGTATGTGGGGTGTGTGTGTATGGTGTATGTGGTGTGTGTATGATGTATGTGGGGTGTGTGTGTTTGTATGGTGTATGTGTGGGGTGTGTTTGTATGATGTATGTGGGGTGTGTGTGTTTGTATGGTGTATGTGTGGTGGTGTTTGTATGATGTATGTGGGGTGTGTGTGTTTGTATGGTGTATGTGTGGTGTGTGTATGTTTGTATAGTGTGGTGTGTGTGTTTGTATGGTGTATGTCTGGTGTGTGTATGTTTGTATAGTGTGGTGTGTGTTTGTATGGTGTATGTGTGGTGTGTGTTTGTATAGTGTGGTGTGTGTGTTTGTATGGTGTATGTCTGGTGTGTGTATGTTTGTATAGTGTGGTGTGTGTGTTTGTATGGTGTATGTGTGGTGTGTGTATGTTTGTATAGTGTGGTGTGTGTGTTTGTATGGTGTATGTCTGGTGTGTGTATGTTTGTATAGTGTGGTGTGTGTGTTTGTATGGTGTATGTGTGGTGTGTGTATGTTTGTATAGTGTGGTGTGTGTGTTTGTATGGTGTATGTCTGGTGTGTGTATGTTTGTATAGTGTGGTGTGTGTGTTTGTATGGTGTATGTCTGGTGTGTGTATGTTTGTATAGTGTGGTGTGTGTGTTTGTATGGTGTATGTGTGGTGTGTGTATGTTTGTATAGTGTGGTGTGTGTGTTTGTATGGTGTATGTCTGGTGTGTGTATGTTTGTATAGTGTGGTGTGTGTGTTTGTATGGTGTATGTGTGGTGTGTGTATGTTTGTATAGTGTGGTGTGTGTGTTTGTATGGTGTATGTCTGGTGTGTGTATGTTTGTATAGTGTGGTGTGTGTGTTTGTATGGTGTATGTGTGGTGTGTGTATGTTTGTATAGTGTGGTGTGTGTGTATGATGTATGTGTGGTGTGTGTGTTTGTATGGTGTATGTATGGTGTGTGTATGTTTGTATAGTGTGGTGTGTGTGTTTGTATGGTGTATGTCTGGTGTGTGTATGTTTGTATAGTGTGGTGTGTGTGTTTGTATGGTGTATGTGTGGTGTGTGTATGTTTGTATAGTGTGGTGTGTGTGTATGATGTATGTGGGGTGTGTGTGTTTGTATGGTGTATGTGTGTGGTGTGTTTGTATGATGTATGTGGGGTGTGTGTGTTTGTATGGTGTATGTCTGGTGTGTGTATGTTTGTATAGTGGGGTGTGTGTGTTTGTATGGTGTATGTGTGGGGTGTGTTTGTATGATGTATGTGGGGTGTGTGTGTTTGTATGGTGTATGTGTGGGGTGTGTTTGTATGATGTATGTGGGGTGTGTGTGTTTGTATGGTGTATGTATGGTGTGTGTATGTTTGTATAGTGTGGTGTGTGTGTTTGTATGGTGTATGTCTGGTGTGTGTATGTTTGTATAGTGTGGTGTGTGTGTTTGTATGGTGTATGTGTGGTGTGTGTATGTTTGTATAGTGTGGTGTGTGTGTATGATGTATGTGGGGTGTGTGTGTTTGTATGGTGTATGTGTGGTGTGTGTATGATGTATGTGGGGTGTGTGTGTTTGTATGGTGTATGTGTGGGGTGTGTTTGTATGATGTATGTGGGGTGTGTGTGTTTGTATGGTGTATGTGTGGGGTGTGTTTGTATGATGTATGTGTGGTGTGTGTGTTTGTATGGTGTATGTCTGGTGTGTGTATGTTTGTATAGTGGGGTGTGTGTGTTTGTATGGTGTATGTGTGGGGTGTGTTTGTATGATGTATGTGGGGTGTGTGTGTTTGTATGGTGTATGTGTGGGGTGTGTGTATGTTTGTATAGTGGGGTGTGTGTGTTTGTATGGTGTATGTGTGGGGTGTGTTTGTATGATGTATGTGGGGTGTGTGTGTTTGTATGGTGTATGTGTGGGGTGTGTTTGTATGATGTATGTGGGGTGTGTGTGTTTGTATGGTGTATGTGTGGGGTGTGTTTGTATGATGTATGTGGGGTGTGTGTGTTTGTATGGTGTATGTGTGGGGTGTGTGTGTTTGTATGGTGTATGTGTGGGGTGTGTTTGTATGATGTATGTGGGGTGTGTGTGTTTGTATGGTGTGTCTGGTGTGTGTTTGTTTGTATGATGTATGTGGGGTGTGTGTGTTTGTATGGTGTATGTCTGGTGTGTGTATGTTTGTATAGTGTGGTGTGCAGTGTGAACCCAGTCCCCCAAGGGCCTGGGGCTCCGTGGAGGGGAAGGCAGTTCTCCCTGTGAGTGTGGCTGTTGGGTTGGGACTGGCATGGCAGTGCTGATGGATCTGCAGGACCCAACACTGGTGCTGACCCCTGGCAGGGCTGTGACATGTCCCACACTGTCCACAAGCTGATGATAGGCCCTGTGACTACACAGGACTGGGGGTGCTGCTGACTGCACACCCTACAGTCAGGTAGCTCAGGGCCTGGGCTCTGAGGTCAGAAAGCCCTCAGCTGAATCTCTGGCTTGGCTACTAACTAGCTATGTGATCTTGGGCTAGTTACCTAGCCTGTCACAAAACCTTGGTCTCCTCATCAGTAAAACGAGGATAACTGATTTCGTAGGGTTCTTGGGAGTGTTCACTGAGACCACACACATGTAGCGCTTGGGGAACACTGCAGGCAGCGCCTGGCTGTCCTGGGCACGCATAGCCGGAATCAATGCCCACTGCTGAGTGTTCTGAACGTTGCCCGTGTGCAGAACACCCAGCTCTTGTGAAACGAACAGCAGGTGTACATGTGACTTCTGTTGTAACTGGTTAGCAGAAGTCAGTAGCTGTGGGTCCTGTAGACAGCCCTGTCCATTCTGGAGCCCTAGCCCCATAGGCTTGGCACTGGGCATCATCTCTGTCACGGCTGGCAAACTGTGCCTGCGGCTAATATGTGTAGTCTTAGAGCTATGAATGTTGTCACATTTTGAAATGGTTGAAAAAGAAATCAGAAGACTAGTTCATGCCCTACGGAAATTACATGAAACTTAAATTTCAGTGTTCACAAGTAGGGGTTTACTGGGACACTGGCCCATTCATCTACATAAGGTGCGTGGCCATTCTCCCACCGTGAAGGCAGAGGGAGTGGTCACCACAGACCCAGCAGGACTGCAACATCTGCAGTATTTACCATCTGGCTCTTGACGAAGAACTGGAGAAGCTAGAAAACGATACAGAAGAACTTGTGAGGCTAGAAAACTAGACTCTGATCTAGATAGGGCCCGTCTCATTCCCCACGTGGCACTGGGAATGGTGTCTGGGAGGGCAGCAGGTGTTCAGGGCAGAGGCTGCCTTCTCAGGTTGCAGGCACCCGAACAGCCAAGGGAGGAAAGGTTCTGGTGGAAACACCAGGACTGTCTTTTTGGGAGGTTGTTTGTGTTTTATTATTTCAGCAATGTGACAATGTGTAGGCACTCAGTAAGGATCACATCTTCCTGCCATCCTAACTTTACAGCCATTGTATCTCTCCGTGATGCCTTCAGCTTTTATCTGAGAGCCCTTTTAGGATAGATAACTCACACAGGGGGATCCAAGCCAGGTACTCCTCTAGCCCCAGGTGAAACCCAAGAACCTGCAGCCCCACGGCCCACAGCCTTAGTGGGCCATGTTGCCTCAACCAGACTCAGTTTCCAGACTGGTAAAAGCCTAGGCGGAACCATGTGAAGTTGCTATTAAGCATAGAAATGAATGAATATGGGCAATTTCAAAGGGTTCAAACTGACAGACTCTATACCCCCAAAGCCATCATAATTCAAGGGTATCTATAGACTTGAAGCCGTCTTGAGTAACATCATAATTCTAAGATGCCCAGTGGATTGAGGCTCACAAGGGAAGAGCTGCTCCCTGAGCGGGACACATAGGCCCACAGGAGACTCAGTCCAGGGGACCGCTCCAGGGTCCCCCAGGGTTGAGGGGGCACAGACCACTCACTGCCTAGTCTCCCACTATTTATACTTAGAACCACTCGGTCCTGACGCATTTCCTGGTGGCGCCTTTGCAATCCCAAACTCAGGAACCAGACGGATGCAGAACATGAAATAACACTCCAGTTCCCAGACTCGTTTCATCCAGCGCTCACCACCGAAGCTCAGGACCACGTGGATCTGGGTGTTGAGGGACATCTGGTAAACCTAATCCCAGCAAGGCCACAGTGTCCCTGCTCCCTGAAGGCGGCTCCAGACCTCAGAGGCCAAACCACAGCATGCCACAGAGCAGGCAAGCCTCTCCACTTACCTCTCTCTGGGCAACGGCTTGGGCTCGGGGCGGATGGCAGCCATGGACAGAGGTGCTTGCCGGGAAGGAGATGCGAAGTTCAGATCCAAGGAGCCCGCCTTCCTGTGCAGAGGCTCCATCCCCATGGCACCCTGCATCTCGCTCTCTATGGGGCAGGACCCTGCCCTGCCGTGGGTAGACAGTGAGGACACTTCGGGGCCCACTGCACCTTGGAGCAGGGCGTCCATGGCCACCTGGGGGTCGTGGGTTGGAGACACAGATGGTGGGGAGCGTGACTTCTTCTTGGTGGATGCTCCGGCTAGAAGCTTCAGGAGCCCACTCTTCTTCTCTTTCTGGGGAGACACACAAGATGGAAACCAAACAGGTAAATGTTTCCCAATGCCCTTGCTGTCAGAGAGAGGGAAATGCATCTTCCTATGTGGAATTTTATTTTTTTATTTATTTTTTCAGAGACAAAAGACTTTACCATTCACAGCAACAGCAGTAGCCAGAGTACCAGCATTTTCTTCCACCAGTTCCCTGAACTCCAGTTCCCACATGGTGAACCAGTGAGGGCCAGGTGACGCTCGCAGGCACACCGGGCTGTGTTAAAGCAGAGGGCCCGGAGCTTCGGGAGACCAAATCCTCTCTACTGGACTGTGAGGATGCTGGCCCTCTGCGCTGGAGTCAGGCAGTAAGCATGCCTGCTCTTTGCTTTGACATTATTTCTATTTTCCAAAGCTGGTGCCTACACAGATATCTTGAAAAGACAGGCCAGCAGATGGCATCTCAGTTGTAAGATGGGCAGAAGGGTGAGAGACCCGTGGAGAATGGTTCCATTGGGAAACTTTAAAGATAACCTTGTAAAGTGGCTCAGAGGAGGAAAACAAAGCTAAGCCCAAAAGCTCATCCAGGCTGGGAACGGAGGCTCATGCCTGTAATCTCAGCACTTTGGGAGGCCAAGGCGGGCAGATCACTTGAGGTCAGGAGTTCGAGACCAGCCTGGCCAACATGGTGAAACCCCGTCTCTACTAAAAATACAAAAATTAGCTGAGCGTGGTGGCACTTGCCTGTAATCCTAGCTACTCAGGAGCCTGAGGTGGGAGAATCACTTGAACCCAGGAGGTGGAGGTTGCATGAGCTGAGATGGCGCCACTGTACTCCAGGCTGGGTGATAGTCCGAGACTCTGTGCCCCACACCCTGCCCCCCCAAAAAAACTCGTCCAACGCTTGTTTTCCTTTCTCTTCCAAAATCTAGCAGAAATGTCCAAAATAGGTCCCAAGGCCCCTGGGGCAGGCTGGCGATGCCATTCTCAGAGGAGGAAGCTTCTGATGGTCCATCCCTGACAACACAGCCCTCTCTGTCATGGGACCCTGGCCAAGCCTGGCAATGTCATTGTCTGTGTAGAGGAACCAGCAGTCAACATCACCTGTTTTTTCCTCCCCCAACCCTTCTAAGTGGACTTTGTAGGACAGGTGACGTGGTTCCTGATGGGACCTCCGGTGAGGCCCAAGTCACACTGGGGTCTGGGTCTGGGTGTCTAAGAGCACAACTGCTCCCGCCCCAGCCAAGTCCCCTCAAGCCACACGCCTGGACTATTGTTGCAGCGGTGCCAGAGTCTGGGGGCTGTGGTTGTGGGATACTGCTTAGTGCCTGGTGAAGGGTCTCCACCGGGTAAGGTGTCTAAAGGGACCGTCCCTATCATCCTTGGTGACCAGCATCTATTCCACCGTATTCATTAATCCCGTTGCATTTAGAGCCTGTGCCCCAGGCCACTGCTGCCTATGCAATAGGGAGGGAAGGAGATATAACAAGGGTGTGCCCTGGGCAAGTGTGGATGGATCTCCTCTCATAGGTTTCAGAGTGAAAACCCAGCCCCGGACTCCACTGCCTGAGTCTCGGCCTTCGCTCCCCGCTTTTCTCAATGTGTTTCCTCCAAGGCTGGATTCATTTTGGAGGTCAGCTGTTTCTGCTTTCAGGCTCTGTCCTGATAGTCCATGGGGAATTCTAGGTGATTTCAGGAGGAAGAGGCAGCCCAGCTCCGAGCCATGCGGCACGGGGATCCAGATACCTGACTCTGCTACTGGGCTTGCAGCCCCCTGGCCTATCTCCCCCTGCCTCACTCTCCCTCCAATAACTTCCTGAAGGTCTTGTGCATCGTGCCAGGCCCTGGAGGTTGTGGGCAATAGGAAACAGCCTGGTGCAATCAGTTAGACATAGATTTCGTTGCAGCCCTTCACGTGCTGGCATCTCAAAGGGCAGTGTTTCCCTAGTCTAGTTCTCAGAGAACCCTTGTTGGCGGCACAGCTTGAGAGAGTGTTCCCAGGAACACACATTGGGAACTGCTTGGGTAGAACTAGAAAGGAAAAGAAGAAACAGTGAGGCGTTGGGGGCAGAACCCTGGGATCTGAGTGGGGTGCCTGGGGGCAGGGAGTGAGGAAGCTTGTTCAGGCCACGATGCAGGCAGGGCATACGGCCTGGGGATGGCAGACCCAGCAGCTGGGCCCGTCAGCCCCTCCGCAGGCCAGGATGGAAAGAACTGCAGTGCCTGGGGTGGGAACTGGCTTCCCAGGGGGCCTGCACCCACAGCAAGAGTTCTTGATGGGAGGGTGACCTTGCCCCCAGGGGACAGGTGGCAATGTCTGAAGACATCTGGGCTGTCACAACTCAGGGGCGCCACTGGCATCTGGTGGGCAGAGCCCAGGGATGTTGGTAAACACTCTCCAATGTGAGGGAAACCCCCACGGCAGGGTTATCCGGCCTCAAATGTCATCAGTGCTAAGGCTGGGATCCCTAGGTCACAAGGACAGCAGTCCAGGATGCAGGGACAGAAGCCAGGCCTGCCCCATGTGTCCCGTTGGGGCCCACTCTGCAGGCTCTGGGGCTGCTGGCCGCTCCTCCCCTCCTGGCACGCAGGAGACCTGGGTGGCCTTGCGTTGCCCAAAGGAAAAGGAATTAGCCTTTCTCTGCCCACCTCTGTTTCCTCTCCCCCGTGAAGGGGCCTGGTGGCTGTTCATCCCCTCCCAGGCTCCCCTCTAGAATCAAAGCTTTGGAAGTACAGGGGTCGTGTTCGTTTTGGTCACTGCAGTATCCCCACCAGCGCCTAGCACAGTGCTGAGGACACAAGAGGCATTCAACTCTTGTTTGCTGAATGGACTGAGTCCAGCTGAGGGCTCACGGGCCCCTCGGGGAGAGCCCTTCTGGCCACTGAGAGGGACTCGGTGGACAGATCCTTGCTCCCAGGGCACCGTGGGCCCTGTGGGCCTCGACATGGGGCACGGTGGAGCTGGAGAGGCTGAGGCCCTGCTGCCTCACCACCCAGCCACTGAGAGTATCTGCAGTCAGGCCCAGCCTTAGCTGTCTGCTTTGGAAAGGGTGGGGTGCGTAAATGTGATGGATAATTTTCCTGTCTCAATTCTCCAGGATTAAACAAACTGAACACTTAATTAACTTGGAAAAACGCTGATGTCATGGCTAGAAAACCCTCTCCAAAATGTCCGCCTTCCAGGACAGAATTCTGCTAATGCCTTAAGCATCAGCTATTACCAATCACTGTGGAATTCCCCAGCACTAACAATCGTCATGCTCACGGAATCCATGGAATATGGAGGTAGACGATCCAGGCACTTCCCTGGTGGTCGTCTCGTGTGCGGCAGGAAAGAATAGCCAATGGATAGTTTGCACGTGGTGGGGAGAGGCTCATAGATTGACTTTGGGGACAACACTGTGGGAGGAGATGAGGTTTTAGAGGACACAATTTAGGACTGATCTGGGCTGAAAGATTATGTTAAGGAAAGAGGGATTTGCTGGGTTTCTCCTGGGACTGGGAGTAAGTGAGCAAAGTTCATGAGCCCAGTGGGATGGGGATTTGGCATCCCTGTTACGTTTTCCTGACTGCTTTCTTCTGCAGACGTTCCCTCTAGCACTCTGCTGTTTCCATCTGTGGCCTGCACTCCTCTCCGTTGGGAGGATCACTTTCCATTCCAATGACCCTTCTGGACGGTCAGGCTCTAATCAGTTCAGCCTCTCAGGGAGAAAACCAAACAGACTGATCTGTTAGGAACAAAATGCCTCGTTTGCTCTGAAACGTCCTGGCCTGGGTGGGAGACAGATCTGCTGAGAAACGTGCACTGGTCTTTCCTCCACGGAAGTGATGGGCTGCTGTCGCCCTGCTGGGATGTCCCTCTTCTGGAAGGCTCTCCCCACCACCCAGTGCCCTCAGTCTGCCCACCTTCCCCCTCCCCTTCTTCTATCACATCCTGTGCCAACCACACTGCTGGGTGCAGACTCTGCGGGTGTGGCGAAGGCCCGGCTCCGCGTCCTCTCCACTTGCGTTTTGTTTCTGCACCTTTGGAAGGGTACCAGCTGCCTTGCTGAGCTGCTGAGATGACAGATATAGGAGCACTTTTAAAGGATTAATGCATCTCATCAATATCTGGTGATTAGGTTGCTGTTTTTATGTGTTTACTCATCTCTGAATATTAAATAGTTTACGAAATACCTAGGACCTAGTTAGTTCCCAATATATTTTTGTCAAATAAATAAAATGAGATTCCTATCCAAGACCTCCACATGCCTCGCCTTGGGAGAGCACCCGAACCACTGGGGGTCTCTCAGCTCTCTAACTCTGTATACAAAGATTGTCAGGGAGTTCCACAAAATGCAAAATGTGGGCCCCACCCCCAAAGATTCTGCTTCCGTGGGTCTGAAATGAGGACCAAAAAATGATTCTGATACAGAACATAGGAAGTGATCAATTAGAAGCCAGTGGTCGTCGTGCAACTCGGTAAGTGATTTCCAGATGACAAAGAGTAATGTCAAGACACAGAGAAGGGGCCAGCTCCTTGGGAAAGAGATGAAAGAAGGTTACTGAGGGTTTCTGACACCTACTCAGTGCCCCAGCCAGGTACGCACATGGGTTGAAAGCAGGGCCCCACGGTGCTGGACTTCCAGCTGGAGCGCACACACTGATTCTGTGGACCTGAACTGTCTGTCTGGCTCCAGGTGAGCCCCCCTTCCCAGACACAAGGTGAGAAGCCAGGAGCTGGTAGGTGTGTAGGAGATCAAGGGCCAGGGAGGGCCAAGGACTGGAGGCCTGCCACGAGGCTGTGCTGCAGCCCTGGCTCTCAAGATCTAGGTGTGAAAGCATCCTTGTGTCCAGGCACAGAATACTGTCATGTTAGACAAGGGAGAGCTTGTGAGTTATATCCAGAAAAAGCCGTATGTGTGTGTGTGCTTACACACTCACACACACAGCCTAAAATCCAGTTGTACTTCACTTTAAAGAATCATCTAGGCCGGGCGCAGTGGCTCAAGCCTGTAATCCCAGCACTTTGGGAGGCCGAGACGGGCGGATCACGAGGTCGGGAGATCGAGACCATCCTGGCTAACACGGTGAAACCCCGTCTCTACTAAAAAGTACAAAAAACTAGCCGGGCGAGGTGGCGGGCGCCTGTAGTCCCAGCTACTCGGGAGGCTGAGGCAGGAGAATGGCGTGAACCCGGGAGGCGGAGCTTGCAGTGAGCTGAGATCCGGCCACTGCACTCCAGCCTGGGCGACAGAGTGAGACTCCATCTCAAAAAAAAAAAAAAAAAGAATCATCTAGAAATCTGATATTTAAAAAGGAGAATTTTGAAGGCATTTATTCATACTACACTCTATACAGGAAAACTATAAAACATTATACAAATGGTAAAGTAATAGATTTTTTTGTTATGATTAAGATGGGGGCTCCTCTAGGGACCTTAACTGTTTAACAGAACATTAGTATAAAATCTTGGCAAAAGCAATTGAAAGCTTAAATTAAGATTCAGTGCCAGTTAAAGGTCAATTACAAGTTATGAAAATTGTCTCTGAAATGTTAAGGAGCCAAAGGGAATCCAATTTGATTTGCAAAAAGCAACATTAAACAGAGATACAAGTCGTTGCATTAAAATGAAGTAAACCTGTACACGTGACCCGTAAGTGCACATTTATCCAGCTGCCTTCTTGATTAAGCCATGTGGAGAGAGAGGTGGCTGTCCCACCACTTCCTTCAAACAGATTCTCACCGTCAATCTCTTTGCCTCAGGCAATATTTAAAATCAGTTTGCGTTGGTTGGGCACACACCAAACGCTGGGTCAGGTACCATGGGAAGCGGGTAGAAAGGGGCTTAATTTGCAAAGTTAGCCATGATAACCCATGAGAACCTCAATCTGCAGAACCTTGCACACACTGCACTGCACACGCTGACGGGTTACGTACTATTTTCAGCACCAGAAGGGGAGCTAAAAACTCGCCAGCTTTGGGGATAAAGAATTGAACACAATCACACACTTTAACTCCACCAGGTGCACTCAAAGATGTTTTTGTGAGCTGAGACTTGGGAGATAGTGGTCACTGGGTAGGGATGTTCAGACACAACTGGATCCGCTGTGTCCTGGGAGCACCTGCAGACAGTCCCAGGAAAGCACAGAAATAAACAGGGCCTGGACTGTTGATACCGGGTCCCAGGGCAGGCAGGGTCAGAGGGAGACAGGGCCGTCTTCAGGTTTGTTATACCCTTTTCCGTTACTTGAATGATTGCATCACATGTGAGTTTCTTTTTAAGAGGGGAAAAATAAAAAGGAGAAAGTTGCACCGTTGTTCTGAAACAATGGTACTAGGTAGGATGGACCAGGGAAGCTTTGCTGTTGATTAGCTGATAGGGCAGGACGCAAGTCCACAGGAGGGGCGGGCCTCAAGAGCTGGGCTGATACAGGGATAATGAAAAGGCTGGGGCTGGTGGGTGGTGTGGCCCAAGGGAGTGGTCAGAGGGTGGAACAGGCAGATCTAGCAAAAAGCAGGTGCAGGCCAGAGTGTGGATGGGCCGAGGGTCGAGGTGCCTGGTGAGGTAAGAAAGGCCGGAGAATGGCCAGGTGCGGTGGCCCACGCCTGTAATCTCAGCACTTTGGGAGGCCAAGGTGGACGGATCACCTGAGGTCAGCAGTTCGAGACCAGCCTGGCCAACATAGTGAAACCCTGTCTCTACTAAAAATACGACAATTAGCTGGACGTGGTGGCAGGCGCCTGTAATCCCCAGCTACTCAGAAGGCTGCGGCAGGAGAATCGCTTGAACCCAGAAGGCAGAGGTTGCAGTGAGCCAAGATCACGCCACTGCACTCCAGCCTGGGAGACAAGAGCAAGACTCCATCTCAAAAAAAAAAAAAAAAAAAAAAAAAAAAAGGCCAGAGGATGGCACACCTTGGTGCCTCTAGGGCCAACTGAGGAGCCTGGGGTTGTCTGGTGGATGCTGGGAGCATCCAAGGAGCTGAGATGGAGGTGGAGGCACGGGGATGGCGGGGGTTGGGGGGAACTTAAAGGCCATGCAGTCAGCAGGATGTGGCCCTGGCTGCAGAGGTGCTTCTGAGGAGCTGAGCCAGCTGAGCAGGGGATGGCGGGGCTGCTGATGCGGACAGTCACAGGAGGAGTTTACAGGGAAGGCAACCCCAGTGCCTGCAGCCTGGGGAGGGGACAGGCATGGAGACAGCAAGTTGCGGGACTGTGACCTCATGTGGCACAGCTGGGTGACAGCCACAAAAAAGTGCTCTGTGCCTGCATGGGCGGGGACTCCTTTGTGTGTCCAGCCTTGACTTTGTACCAAACTCTATGCGAATTCCCACCCTCCAGCAATCTGTTGAATAACACCAGTATTTTGGCCGACACAGCAGTTAGGAAGTCAAAGGAAGCAAAATGAGTTTTAAAAGATGGTCAAATGGTTCTCATATGCACCTCAACCCATAGGCAGTCAGGAAAACAGGCGTCAGGTGCCAAGGTCCTGCAGGGAGGCCTGGCCCACAGAAGGGAGCACCTTTTCTTCCTGGGCACCGGTAGCATAAGCTCCAGCGGGACATCTAACGAGCAGTGGGTGAGGCTGGAACCTGGCCAGAGGCCTGGGACATGTGAGAGGCACTGCTGGGGCTTGCAGGAAACTTTAGACATTCAGAAGAAAGAAACAGGGACTTATCTTTGTTGAGTCTGGCTCTCGGGCTGCAAGTTATACTTGGAAGCTTTTTGATTATTATTTTATGTTTGGAAATTTTCCTGTCAGAGACAGGGAAAAGGTAACTAAAAGCTGTGCTCTGTTAACATTTTAGTGGGGAAAGGGCACCTCTCTGGTTATGCTGAAAACAGTTACTGGAAGAGCACAGGAGGGTTTATAACAGTATAAACATGCAACACATTTTTAGAGAGGGCAGAGGAATAGAAGATCTACAATGAATAAAGAGGAAGAGGTGAACGAGTTAATTAAAAGAAACGGAAAAATTGTGCACCAGCTATTGGGTATTTTAAACATTAACATGTATCTTCAAAAATGCTGCCCTCGCCAAAGACGAAAGATAAAGAAAATTGGTTCATGAAAATAGCAGGGAACGGGAGGCAGCAGTCAGTGAAGTGCTGAGCTATTGTGCTTCTCTAGCTTGTTTTTGCAGGAAGACGTGACCGCCGCATCGTGTTGCTCTCTTGCTGTTATCAGTGGTGAAGCAGTTGTTCCCTGCCCTTCCTCCTGCAGGGGAGGAAGGAGCCGGGGGACCAGCAGGGACAGGGAGCTGAGGGCATCCTTGTTCCTGGAAGCTGAGCCCTGGGCATCAGGATTATTAAAATTTACAGCACTCAAAACCATGGCGAAGAGCAGAACGAACACTCCTCTCCCGCTCTTCAGGATCATGGCCCTGGGCTGGGCACGGGAGTGGGTTTGGATGACCAGCCAAGTTCACCACGGTGCGAAGGAGCTCCTGAAACAAAAGAGACTGACTCCCTGAGGAGCTTCAAGAAGAACAGTCATGGCACGGTGTTCTGAGGGAAGTGCGTGACGCGGCGACAGCTTTGGCGACAGATGGAGCTAGGTGTCCCTGGCATTTATTAGTTGGCTGATCTTGAACAAGTTCCTGAACGGCTCTTAGCCCCACTTCCCTCATGTGTAAAATGGACTACATAATTATCTAAATATAATGATAATTATTACTATGCTGGGATCTATTTCTTGACAGCTCACTATGAGCCAGGCACTGTCTAAGTCTTGTCCATACATTCGTTCACTGAATTCTCAAAGCAGCCCTGAAGAAAAAACAAGCTCTGAGATGCTAAACAAGAGACACAGGGTAATCAACTCAAAAGCTGCACAAGCCGCCTTCGAACCTGGGACTTGCTGAGGCCAAATGTTAACTGTGGCTCTACTGCCTCATCATGAAAATTAAGCAAGGCACAAAACCCTGGTATGCCATTCAGTAACTGGAAGGCATCCCTAGAATGCACTGTTGAGATCTGCATCTGTTTCAGTCATTTTGTAGGTGAGCACAGAGGCATTTACATTACAATGGCCATTACCAAACTCCAGCAGTGATTCTGTGATGATGAAACAGTGACTTGGCCAATTGCTCATCAACCTTGTGACCTGGGCAGGCACCTTGCTTCTCTGGGTTTCCTCAAGACAGAATTCTCATGGTAGCAGTCATCTCAGTCCGGAGGGGAGGCTGAGGAGTGACATCTGCAGAGCACACAGCAGAGTGTCTGCACTTACTGTGCTCTCTGTAAGTGGCAACTGTTTTGGAGGTGCTGCGAGGCAGGGCCCGCCATCCACGTGTCCAGCCCCTTGGCCGCTTTGGTTTCCTATTAGCACAGCCTGAGTGGAGGGATGAGCGCACGTTTAGCTATCTGCTCAAGAGGGAAGACGCAATGGGACTGGACAGCCAGCTACACATCTACAGCCTTCTGGAAACTTCCCGAGCAATAACAGGCCGAGGAGGTTCTCCAAGTCCTGAAACAGCCTAGCCTTGACCAGTCACTGAGAACACCTCAGAAGCTCTAAACTGGAGGAAACACACCAGTCTCTGGCCTGTGGGCAGGAACGCCAGAAGCATAGCCGCAATACACGTGTTTTTCCGTATTTTGCTCAAACTCAGTTTGCTGAGTGGAAAGCACAGGTGCACCCTCCAGCTGCCAGCAGACACAGCAGCTGTGGTGAGAGCATGGCGACTGGAGCTTGAGCACAGAGAGACCTGCCTGGGAGGCTCCTCGCCACCCAACCTGACGTCTGCAGGGCCCTGGCCTTCCCCTCACCTCCCCATCGAGACGTTCCCCTCTCACGGGTTTCTTGACACGTCTTAGGGTTTCTTCTCCTGCCTTTCTCAACAGCTGTCGGATTTTTTGGCAGCGGCAGGTGAGAAATGCCCCTCAGGCTGCCTGTCCCTGTTTCCCTATCAGTGTCCTCTTGCCTGAAGCGATGACACAGCTTGCCTCTTCAGTTCTCCCTTCTGTGGCTGAAGTATCTCTAACCCAACTGTCCAGTGAGCTCCAGGCCTTTTACCTGCCGCTTCTTCTAGACATTCTTTTAAGACAGAAACCACACAAATCAAACCATCCACAGATGCCCCAAGCTCCAAGCTAGAGAACAGGGAACCACCCTCCACGAGGTCCCACCTAGAGAGAGCCGGAGGTCATAATGTCCCAGGTCAATGTGCCCAGGCAAGCAGCCAGGTGAGCCCAGGAATCGAGGAGGAGAGGAGGGGAGTGAGACCAAGACAGCGGCTAGGAGCCTGTGCCCAGTGTGCTCCACCCCTCCACATGCCAGTACAGCGCTGTTCATCTCCATCCTCCTCCTCCTCCTCCTCCCAGAGGGCAGCAGAGAGCACCCCACGGCTGCTTGGGATGACCTTTGCCCTGCGAGACTTCCTGAGTGACAAGTGTTGGCTGCCCCCTGAGATGCTAATTCAGCTGGTCTGATGTCACCTCCCCATGACCTTGGCACCCTCAGGACTAACAGGGGCTAGCATCTGGACTCCTCTCCTTGTTACTCTCTTTTTCTCAGCCTCCTGGCCATCTTAGCTGGCTTCACTACTCACCAGCTGTGTACCCTCGAACAAATGCCTTACGTCTTCTGTTCAGTGCCCCCATCTGTAAACTGGGGAGAGTGGCAGCACCTGCCACAGAGGGTGGCTGTGGGGATCAAATGTGGGGCTCAAGTGCCAGGCACCTGGGAGATGCCGCCTTGCCTGCTCTGGTCATCAACAAGGCTACAGTACAGACGTTTGGTGCCAGGCAGATGTTGGACAAATACCTTCTTTTCTGAAAGCAGATGTCTTAATGTGGGTGATAAGAAAGTATTACTTTCTCACTATGTTGGAAAAGAAAGTATCACCTCTCAGCTAAAGGAGAAGTGCCAGGGATAGGGTCTTTTCCTCTAGACAACTGTCCTCAACCCACAGCAGTGCTGAAACCACTGCTTCCCTAAGGCTGCGATGACACGTGGCCTCCGGGGCTGTGTCACCTGCATACCACTGGGCCGCAGAGGGGCTGTCAGCAAAACGGGGCTGGGCTGGAGCAACAGCTCCAGGGAGATCCTCGTGTCTCACGGCTGCAGGTGGGTTAGGTGCTGCCGCATGAAGGCTCTGAGGCAGTGAGTCCCAGGGTCTTCATCAGTGGCCTGTGGATGGTTTTGGGGGTCTGCGAAACCTGTAGAATTGCGAAGTTGAGAGCAGTGTGGATAATTGGCTTTTAGTAGGTTCACAAGGGGGTTCATTCCCTCCTTCCTAACACTAAGAAAATGATCATTTAATTAATTTTTGAAAAATGAGGAGACAAGGGTGCCTGTGGGAGCAGAGCCCTGAACCCCGGCCTTGGGCTGCAGAGTCTTGTATGGGCACACCTGGCCCTGCCCCGACCGCTGCTTCCTCTGCCCATGAGGCCAGTGGGAGCTGGACATCCTGACTCCCCAGGGAGAACGGACATGGTGGAACTTATTTTCACACTTAACTAAAAAGTACCAAACCGAGGCAGCTGTGCCAGACAAGAAATGTTCCTACTGAACTCAAGGAAAGAATGACAGGTCACAGCGCTAAAAGGGAATCTTAGATCATGTGGCAAATTGTATTTTCTAAATACAGTCACAACACTCTCTCCACTCACCAGCCCCCCTCTACAAAAAGACTTTGGCATTTCCCTAACTAAGTCACAGGACCATGTCGCCATCCTGTGTGCTCAGACCTCTTGTGACATCCTCCACAAGCAGGGGCTCAGGGGAGATGCCACTGCATGACCGCGAGGCAAGGTCAAGGGCAGGCCATGTACTCACTCTCGGAACCCAGTCGCCATGTTGTGAGGAAGCTCATGTGGTCCACGCGAGAAGCGTGTGCCTGGTGCTCTGACCTGCAGCCCAGCCAAGGTTCCAGCCGGCAGCCAACACCACCCGCCAGACACACAAGCCAGCCCACCTCCAGGAGGCTGCAGCTCCCCGCCAGCAAACCTCGAAGCCTGCAGGTCCTCTCAGCTAAGGCCTAAACGAGGTGAAGAGACAGCCTTCTTGTCACGTCCCACCCCAATTCCCAACCCACAGGATCCCTGAGTTTCACAAAGAAACTGTTGTCTTAAGCCACTGAGTTTTGAGATGATTTGTTATGCAGCAAAAGTAACCGGAGTGGGTTTCATTCTGACCCATCATGAGCTTCCCAGGGCTAGACCCAACCTGTATTTATCATACGGGATAAGCCCGTCACATGGCTTCTGAGTATGACGATCTCACCTACTAGCTCAGACTCTCCCCCTCTCTCCCTTCTCCACCACACTGTATTTTTGATAAACAAGTGTGGGATGGAAAAATGAAAGCACATTCCAACAAACTTCTTAGGAAAAGTTGACAGAAATATTGAAGCATGTATAATTGTAGGGATACCAGACATCCAAATAACAGAGGGGAAGAATTCTGCAAGGAGAAATGCCAAGGACTGAACCTCAGTCTATTTTCACGGAAAGCATGAAGACATCTAGATAACCGAATACAATCAAACCAAATCACAGGGTCTTAAAAGCCAACAAGGTACCATCTCACACTGATGGGGCGTTTAGAAACTGGAATGCCCATCTTGATTTAAAGGCGTAACTGGGGATTGAGGGAGAAGGATTTTACTCAGAGGACACATTTTCAGACAGCCCGGGGAATCCAAACTGTGCATGTTTGAATGTATCATAGAGACAGCTAGACGGCTTTATGGGAACTGAGAGAGAGAAGGAATGAAAAATACAGTGGGAGCCAAAGCTGATGTGTGAAACTTAACAAGGCTGTCAGGTCATAAAACACGCTAGAATCGCCTGCCCCAAAGGCTGCCTCCAATCAGGCAGCTCCTCTCCCACTGCAGAGCTCAAAGCCCTTGGCAGGGCCCCTTCTTCTCTGCGGTGGATGGGACACTCAGGGACCTCCTCCCCAGGGACTCTCTCAGCTTTCTAATCATTCCAGTAATACTTCATGAGCAGAGGGGAGAGGTGAGGAGGAGGCCCTTGCAGGAACCCTCCAGCAAAGGCAGGGCAGGCTCTTTCCTGCAGGTCCACGCCAAGGGTGTGGGGCTGGTGCACTTGAATGCACGTGTTCCCCAAAGTCATGCCAACCCCAACCCCCGGTGTGATAGCCTTAGGAGGTGGGGTCTCTGGCAGACGATTGGGTTATTAGAGCTCCCTTGCCCTATTGACCATGTGAGGACACGGTGAGAAGGCGCTGTCTATGAACCAGGAAGCCAGTCCTCACCAGACACTGAATCTGCGGTGTCTGGATCTCAGACTTCCAGCCCGCAAAACTGTGGGAAATGACTTCCTGTTGCTGACATCCCTCACCAACACACACGCACACAGACACACACACACACACACCCATCTGTGGCATTTGGTTACAGCAGCTCAATGGACTACCACAGGCGCTGTGACCCCAGTCCCTTTAACTGCCCTCTTCCTGTCGGGAGACTCTCCTGGTCTCACCCCAGCATGTGTCTGGCTAGAGGGGGCCTCTCAGCCCACAGCTGGGAGAACTCTATGCCCTTTTCCAGACTTGGAGGTTGGGTTGGGGAGATAAGAATGGAGGAGCCTCCAAGGACAGTGGCTGCGGGGAATGAATGAGTATGGTGGGCCCATATGCCTGTCACTTCTTTCATGGAGGGGAGAGAGTGGCATGGTCTTTGGGCGTGAACGTTACGCCTGTGCAGGAATGGGGAGTGACTTCCCCTGGCTCTGGGCCAGTTCCTGACAGTCACCATATGAGGGTGTGCAACCCGGGGGGGTGCAGTAAGCTTCAAGGATTTCCAGTTCTAGGCCCACAGTCATTCAGGCCAATTGTCAGAGGCGTCTGAACCATAGCAACTCCATCTTGAGTAGGGGCTAGGTAAAATGAGGCTGAGACCTACTGGGCTGCATTCCCAGACAGTTGAGGCATTCTAAGTCACAGAAAGTCAGCACAAGGTATAGGTCATAAAGACCCTGCTGATAAAACAGTTTGGAGTAAAGAAGCTGGCTAAGTCCCACCAAAACCAAGGTGGTGATGAGGGTGACCTCTGGTTGTCCTCACTGCTACACTCCCATTAGCGCCATGACAGTCTACTGATGCCATGGCAATGTCACGAAGTTACCCGATATGATTTAATAAGGGGAGGCGTGAATAATCCACCCCCTGTTTAGCTTATCATCAAGAAACAACCATAAAAATGGGCAACCAGTAGCCCTCAGGGCTGCTGTCTATGGAACAGCCATTCTTTTATTCCTTTACTTTCCTAACAAATCTGCTTTCAGTTTACAGACTCGCCCTGAATTATTTCTTGTGGGAGATCCAAAACCCTCTCTTGGGATCTGGATCAGGACCCCTTTCCTGTAACACAATCACTTCATAACCATGAGCTTGAGGCTCATGGAGAGCCCGAGAGCTTTAGAGGAAAGTCCAGTATCCTTTAGCCTTTGACATGGTAGAGCCAGGCTTCACCTGAAGGTCCAAATATCTTGTGTTCTAGACCTCATCGTATGAACATTGTCCGAAGAGTCTGATGGGATTTGAGTACTACCACCTCCCCTAGGGGCCACCCAGTACCTCACCCAGGGGCTACCCAGTGCCTCACCTTGGGTTAGGCACTGTTATCAAAGGACTGACACATACGTGATCTCATCTGGTCTTCACTTGAGCCCCATGGGCACTGCGCCCACAACCCCACTATGTCTGGAGAACGCTGTGCTGCAGGGTGCTAGCAGGCCTGGTGGGGGCAGGGCTGAGTGGAGGACTCAGGTAATGGCTTATCTCTTGTACAGCCTTCTCCAGCCTTTGCTATGCTAATAAGCAAATTTTAAATAATCTCATCTTATTTTGATAAGAACACTTAACCTGAGATCTGCCCTCTTACAAGTTTCTAAGCATACAGTACCGTATCGCTAACTCTGGGCACAGCCAATCTCCAGGACTTACTGATCCGCAGACACACAGTTGCAGCTAAGCAAGAAGAGCCAGCTCCAATAAGCTTAATTTCACCGCAGAAAGTGCGGCCTTGGCCCTTTTGTTGATGAAGGTGAAGCTTCTGAAGATTTGGAAAGAGAAATGAGTTGCTTAAGGTAATCGATACCAGCATAGCCCAGGGGAGAGCCAGCCGGGCCCCAGGGTGCTGACACTCAGTCACTGTTTCAGAGGAACCAGGAATTCAACCAGGGAGATTCTGCCCCCGAGGAACCATCTGGCAACATTTGGAGATATTTTCAGCTGTCATAGCTGGGGTGCAGCAGCCTGCTACTGGCATCCACAAGGTAGAAATCGGGGTGCTGCTCGACATCCTACAATGCAGAGCACAGTCCTCAAAACAGAGGATTATCTGGCTCTGACAGTGCCAAGGTTGAGAAGCCCTGGCTACAGGGCAGGTGTCAGGCACTGTGGCATGTGTCCCTGTCCCTGCCCACAGCCAAGTGTATGATGCAGAAGTAGGCGGGTGGCTTCAACGCCCCAGGCTGCCTCTAGGCCCATTCCTCTCCCAGCTTTTGCTTTAAGACCCAAGAAGCTGCAGGTACCAAATTCTGAACAGTTCCTGGGAGGCAGGCGGACTGGTAGCCACTTTGCGTGGGTTTGCTTTGGAGCATGAGGTGGTGGAGAAACGAAGAGTCAATCTGGCAGACACAATGGTCCTATAGCCCTTGGAGATTTAAAATAACACTGAGGCCAGGCTCGGTGGCTCACGCCTGTAATCCCAGCACTTTGGGAGACCGAGGCGGGTGGATCACGAGGTCAAGAGATCGAGACCAGCCTGGCCAACATGGTGAAATCCCATCTCTACTAAAAACACAAAAAATTAGCTGGGCGTGGTGGTGTGCACCTGTAGTCCTAGCTACTGGAGAGGCTGAGGCAGAAGGATCGCTCGAACCTGGGAGGTAGCAGATGCAGTGAGCAGAGATTGCACCACTGCACTCCAGCCTGGTGACAGAGCAAGACTCCGTCTCAAAAAAAACACAAAACAAAAAACAAAGTAACACCGAAAGGTGCTATTTTAATGTCTGTGATTCAGGGAGGGGTGCTGCCCTTCCCTGCCGGCTCTGGAGGGTTGCTGGACTATGAGTGAGTGTAGAGTTTGGCGCACTCAGGGTGCTGGCCCTGGGCACTTGTTGTCAGTCCTGCTGTGCTTCCTGTCCCAGGGTGTGCAGGGCCTTGGGTCATTGGAGCCATCCAGCCCTGCCCCACTGTTTCCTGTGACGGTGGTGAAGTATCTGTGATGCTTTGAAGAAAAGCTAGGGGCTGGCCCGATGCTGACCAGGGCAGGCCAGCGGGAAGCTTCTGGAATTTCACCTGTGTTCTCCTCCCCTGCCCGAGCCGGGTAGGTCTGAAGCAGGGACACTGTGCCCATGGCTATAAGCCCCGTTCGGTTTGGACTGTAATCCCAGCCTCAGGCCAACCGAGGGCCTCGCACTGCTGCCACCTGTCCCCAGGGATCATGGCCTGCTCTGGACCGCCTAGGTTCCCATCAGTAGCGAGCTGCATCCTTGTGGAAACAGCTCCTTCCTCTGTTAGAGGAAGAGCACTGTTAGACGCGGCTAGCTCACACTTACAGCCCAAATGGCTCACAGAAACCCACAGGGGTTTCTCTTCTCAAACAGCCTGACACACAACTAACTGTCTGGCTCAAAACTTCAGCTCTTTCTCCCACTGCAAAAGGACTGCCGCAGACAAATGTGCCCTCACCCACCTCCCCAGAGAGCCACGGCATGGCTTACACCTGCTCACACACAGGTGTGTGCTCTTGTGCAGGTGCAGCCGAGCTTCCCTGGCCACCTGCGTCTTCCGAACACCTGCCACCTCCCTCAGCCCGGCCCAGTCTGTGCATCAGATGGAAGCTACGAACCCCAAAACCAAAGGTGAGGAGGCCACACAGAGGCACAGAAAGTCTCCAGCACCGAGGCCCATGTCATTACCTCACTGGCCTCCAGCACCTTCCAGGACAGAGCCTGTGAAGCCTTTCTGCCCCTGTGGGAGGGCAGCATTACCCTAGCGGTAACCACAGCACTGCTGATGATCGAGCGGCACAAGGAGAGCGGTTCAGGGACACCCCAAGGAAGACACAGCCCACGGCTAAGGTGGTGGCTGTGCATGGGGGGCTCAGAGGCCTCTCAGGCTCAGTGTTACAGGGAAGGAGGTACCCTGGGGCAGGCAGGAGCAGGTGGGGTGTGTGGCTGAGTGAGCCAGGCAGGGCAGCAGGACATGGCACGCTGCCTCCTCCCTCCACCCGGGACACATGTCCTCCCTCATCCCTCCCCCTTGAACCTTGTTTGTGCTTTAGGTCCCATTCAGAAAGCACCTTCTCTGAATCCTGGATGAGCAGTTAGGGAGGGTTTATTTCTCTCTCCTCTCTGTCGCTCTAACCCTGGCATGGCTCTGTTGCTCAGGCCTTCTTTATCGCCATATCTGCTATTTTACTTCTCCCACAGCCTCCCCAAATACAATAGGGGCTCAGACCTCATTGTATTTGTCCCGATTTGGTGTCAAGTGCTGATGGGGGCCCCCAGAGCACGCCCTATGCTGAACATGATGTCAACATGTGCTTGGTAAATGGCCACAAGCCCGGGCACAGTTGCCCATGGCCAAGAGGCTCTGGCTCCTCAGGGCCCAGCCCCAGCTCCAGGCTCCCAGTGGTGCCCAGGCATAGAATGGGGCCAGCCCAGGCCTGTGTGAGGCGCTTGTATGTCCAGGCAGGAAGCCGCTTCCCTGGGAAAACCCATCACAGAGCTTTGCAGGAGTTAACTTGGGTTAATGCTGTTAAATGAGGGAGGATTAAATGCTAGGCTCTCAGTTCTCTTCAGATTCTTTGGGACTCAGCATCTGAGAGGCTGCAACACCATGTGACCCTGTCTCCTGGCCATCTCAGCCAACACATTATCTTTTCACTCAGGTAGGAAAGGCCCCACGAGTCGGGTAGAATTTATAGCATCACGTTCATTCATTTAAAATTGCCTTAAAGGAGATTAGGCCAAAGGTAGGACGGACAGAAATAAGAGGCTGGAGCAGCGCTGCCTGCCCTGGGATATGTCTGGGTGTGTCACGGCCCTGTCCATTAGGATAAGTTTGCCTTGTGCTGGATTTCCAACAGGCCTCTGGCTGGCTTTCTGCAGGACAAATACAACACAGCCATAAATTATTAGATCAAATGGAATGCATTCAGATGAAATCTCTGTAAAATCTGGCCTCCTTCTGAAGGATGCCTGGAATGAAACAGGAAAAATTAAACACACTATTATTTAGTCAGGTATGGCAAGCTCACATACTTCCTGAATTTTTTTTTAAAATGAAACAGATGGATGGAAATCGCTTCGTCCAACCAGAAGGCAGCTGCAGGCCGGTTCATCCATTGGATCGGGGTTTCTGAGGCAGCAGCCATAAATCAAAGCTCTTCTTTCCACAAGCCCTTCCTGCTGGCTGCTGGCTGACCAGGCCCTGTTGGGAAGCCCTGCAAGCTCTGCGGCACGGTTTGGATTTCCTCTTTCTGTGCTTCTTAAGGAAGACTGCTTCCAGGACACCCTGCGTGCACACTGGCCCGAGACCACCGACAGTGCAGGTGAGGGGGGCCCGGGAGGCCCCTGGCCGGGTCCTCTTCTGCCACCGTCTTGCTGGAGCAGCCCAGACCCTGGCCAGGTGGCACCTCCCTGAATAAGTGTCCTGATTTGGGCTTTCATCCCTATCTGATTTTTAACTGGGGACTGCTCCTACATTTCTCTAGGGAGCTGCCACCATGAGGTCACGGATGGTTGTTAATCACATTAACAACTAATAATAATTAACAATCCAATTAATAATAATTAGAAAAGGATGGGAATTTAAAAGAAGCTGAGATGTCAGAATCCAGGTGCACACTCTGCTACAGGACCACAGAGTGCAGGGGGCCCAGGACTCTGCTTCTCCCTGAATTGCCGATATAACCATGGAGGAAAACGGCCTGCTTCAGACCAAGTTACATGAACTGCTGTCCACACAGCCCCTGCCTTCTAGAGAACTGCCAGGTGTCTGCTCTCCCTGTGCCTGCACAGTCTCAGCAAAGAGAGTGTGGAAGAAGTTTAACAAGACGTGCTCCATGCTAAAAGGCAGGACAAGCTATCCAGGGCTGTGCATTAGTCTATCTCCTATGGCTAAGCTCTTGGGACCGTCTTACTGGGTGTGTGAGGCTGAGACAGCAAGGGGGTGAGTGGAAAAGAAAGAGCATGTGTTCTGGAGCAGGTGGCTTGTCAACCTCCTCACCCATGAAATACAACAGTGTCTGGGCCTGCATGAGCTGTTCCAATGATGAATTTTGCCACTGACTGATACGGTTTGGCTCTGTGTTCCCACCCAAATCTCATCTAGAATTGTAATCCCCATGTGTCAAGGAGGGACCTGGAGGGAGGGGACTGGATCATGGGGTCAGTTTCTCCCATGCTGTTCCTGTGATAATGAGAGTTCTCATGAGATCCGATGGTTTTATGAGGGGTTCTTCCCCCTTCACTTTCTCTTCTCTCTCCTGCCGCCTTGTGAAGAAGGTGCTTGCTTCCCCTTTGCGTTCCACCATGATTGTAAGTTTCCTGTGGCACCCCCAGCTGAAACTGAGAGTCTATCAAACTTCTTTCCTTTATACATTACCCAGTCTCAGGTATTTCTTTCTTCCTTTTTTTTTTTTTTTTTTTTCTGAGACAGAGACTGTTGCCTAGGCTGGAGTGCAATGGCACAATCTCAGCTCACTGCAAACTCCACCCCCTGGGTTCAAGCGATTCTCCTGCCTTAGCCTCCCGAATACCTGGGATTAGAGGCACCCACCACCATACCCAACTAATTTTTGTGTTTTTAGTGGAGATGGGGTTTCACCATGTTGGCTAGGCTGGTCTCGAACTCCTGACCTCAAGTGATCTGCCCTCCTTGGCCTCTCAAAGTGCTGGGATTACAGGCATGAGCCACCGCACCCAGCCTAGTCTCTGGTATTTCTTTACAGCAGTGTGAAAATTGACTAGTACACTGACTCTGCCTCAGGCAACAGAAGAGATTTCTTATCAAGAGGAAGAAGGAATGAAATGTCAGCACCCTTTCTTTGCTGTGAGCTGACTTCCCTGTAAAAGGTCTCTCCAAGTTGTGGCCTATGGAACAGGGGTGGCTGAGTCGAGGCCTCTACTTCCTACACATCTGCACCTCTGGCTCTGCTACTTCTGTGATGACCCATCCTCCACTAGCCCGGGATGCAGCAGTTTCCAGGCACCCCATGCATGGCACTGTCAGAGCCAGTCCAGGGAGCGTGGTGTAACTGCCTGTCCTCCTCCAGACCGCCTTGTTCAGCTCTGGACCCAGAGAACTGAGCCAGGGCGTGTCCCAAAGTGGGTGCTCCACAAATATTTTAAGTCAATAGATGAAAAATAAATGAATGACCAGAGGGCAACTATACTCAAGTGGGTGGTGTCTCCCCAGATGCGCAATAAGGAAGGGCAAATTCTGAGAACCAAAGATCGACAAGGTGCTTCCAGGGTCTTGTTGAGATCCAGCAAAACTCTGGAAAAGATGATCTTACAGATGGCACGGGAGTCTACCCGAAAGGCAAGCATGGATTCACATGTGGCTAGAGCTGCAGGGTGCTATGGGTCATCCTTCTAACTCCTGTGACTTATTGATGAGGAAACAAATCATTCCAAAGTAATCTCATCTCTGTGGTGAGGTCGCGGAGCCTTTGGTGAGGAGACAGGGCCCTGCCACCCCAGAGGGGACAAGGAATCCTCGTGGTTGAGAAGGTGGATTTGTTTTCATTAGCCAGAAGACCGCTCTGTGCTTGCCCACCACCAGAACGGGCTCAGCTAACCCTCAAACAGGATGCACGAAGAATGAAATGATCAACACTAAGTAACTCCAGCTTGCAGGACCAAGCATATCTGCTCATGGGTTTATCTTACAGCGCGCATGTCCTGGAAAGTGCTCTGAGACCCCCACAGAAGAAAGTCTGAGGTTGTGGTTACAGTGGACAAACACCTGGCCCCAAACTGCACACATAGCCAGTGGCTGAAAAAATTCAGATCTACCTTCTGAGGAAAAGCACAGTTTTCTGGCTTTTCTTCATGAGATCTGGGGGATTCTTTTGCTCAGCAAAAACATAATAGTTAAGCTTTTCAGAGTTCCGCCAACCTTATTACTATTTGCTTGTTGGGTTTCTGGAGCTTATGGATTTGTCCTCAATCAGAAGTACACAAGACCAGTGCGGCGATGTCACTCTGAGCGACTGGGGCCCAGCTCCCACTGCCAGCCCTCCTAGGAGAAGTCACACACAGAGGACACATTAACTGTTATTTTCTAGGCAGCCTAAGTTTTGTGCTTTGATGAAATTAGGCCACAGAAGACCATCCCACTGCACACATTAGTGTGGCCCCTGCACAACAGGCGTTATTGTCAAACCCTTCCTCAACAGAGCAGCAGATCCATGCCTGGAAAAGCAGCAGACCAGGCGGGCAGTTCCAGCCCCAAAGCAAAGCACTGGGGCTAGTAAAGGGCCGCAGGGGCCCACCCCTATGCCACACACCCCAGGATGCAGAGTGGAGGACACAGTAAGGTGGTGTCTTTAGGGATTAGTTAGATCTAGGCCCTTCTCTCCTGATAAATTCTCACTCATCCAGGAATATTCTGGGATAATGCCCAATGCACAGAAGGAATATGCTGTGTAAGCACGTGCTGTGGAATGCTGCAGGGGCCTGGATTCTTGGGGTGGAAAAGAAAGGCATGGCTTGGGCTGCAAGGTGCAAAGCCACACTTCAGGCCCTGCACGGCCTGTATTCTCAGCTTACACGCCTGGCCCTGCTCCCATAGCCTCCTGAGCCAAGACCAGTGGCTGGGGCCCTTTAAAAGACCTTGAGGTTGACATGCATCTGGTAGCCCCAGGAGACCACCACTAACTGGGAAGGCAGTTCCAGTATCAAAGCCATAGAGGATTTAAAACGTCACCATGAGAAGTAGCTCTGAATTTAACTTTTTTTTTTTTTTTTTTTTTTTTTTAGATAGTCTTGCTTTGTTGCCCAGGCTGGAGTGCATTGGCGCGATCTTGGCTCACTGCAAACTCCGCCTCCCAGGCTCAAGCAATTAACCTGCCTCAGCCTCTTGAGTAGCTGGGATTACAGGTGCCCGCCACCACGCCTGGCTAATTTTTTTATTTTTAGTAGAGATAGCGTTTCACCATGTTGGCCAGGCTGGTTTTGAACTCCTGACCTCAAATGATCCACCCGCCTTGGCCTCCCAAAGTGCTAGGATTACAGGCATGAGCCACCACGCCAGGCCTAACCTCTTTCTTATCCTGACTGGTCATTGTTTGTGCTCGTTTCTTGCCAGGCACATGTAAACATTTTGCTTCCGGACCCCTCTGAGATCCAGTGGGACCAAGTAACATGATGTGTTACATAAGGACGTTTTGGTCAATGACAGACCACAATGGGGGTCTCATAAGATGACAGTGAAACTGAAAAATTCCTGTTGCCTGTTGATGTCGCAGCTGTCGTAACATCACAGTGCAACACATTCCCAGTCCTATGTTTAGCTATGTTTAGACACATGGTACTTGCCGCTGTGTTTAGACACATAGTACTTGCCGCTGTGTTTAGACACACGGTACTTGCCGCTGTGTTACAGTTGCCTATGGTATTCAACACAGTCACATGCTGTGCAGGTTTTAGCCCAGGAGCCAGAAGCTCCACCACACAGCTAGGTGTGTCGTAGGCTGTGCCACCTAGGTTTGCATGAGTCCACTCTGTGATGTTCACAAGACAAAATCACCAAACGACGCATTTCTCAGAACATATCCCCTTTGTTAAACGACACACGACTGTACCTAGCTAGTTTTGATGAATGAGTTGTGGGAACCTTTGTGGGCAAATGTGATGTATGTCACTTCTGGGCTGAAATGTTTCCTGCTCTGAGAGGGTCCTCCAGGGTCTCTCTGCCTCTGCCCCAGCAGCACGCACAAAGGTGAAGCATGTGTGCCCTGGGGCGCTGGTGTGGCTGGCTATGGGCACTGAGGTCTGCGAGGGATGTGAATGAGGGCAGAGGGTGCTCAGCCTGGCTCCGTTCCTCCGTGTGTGCAGCCTGTGCTGACTGCTGCCAGGGGACTGTAGAACGGTCAGATCAGGAGAAAGGTGCCCTGTGGGATTAAATCAGAGGGGAGCTGCTTCAAATGCGCATTCTCAAATAGATATGGAAATCATGCTCGTCCTTTCTTCTGGCTCTAAAATCTATATACTCACAAAAATACATTATGTTCTTTTTAAAAATAAAGTGCTGTCTTAACTTTTAAAAATATGTATTTGACAAGTTTTGACATAGCAGACCCCCCTGCAGCAGACCCACTATCTGGGCGATGTGCATGCCCGCCGCCCTCACCGTGGGCTCAGGCCCCTCAGTCCTGCCATCCTTCCAGGGCCTCTTCCAGCCCCCAGGAAACCCCTGAGCTGCTTTCTGTCACTAAACATGGGTGTGCATTTTCCAAAGTTTTATAGACATGGGGCCCTCCAGTGGCTATTCTGCTTTCTGTCTGGTTCTTGACTGATTTTGCGCCTCCCTTCCATTGCTGTGTGTATCAGCAGCTGGTTTCTTTTTCTTGCTGGGTGGTGCCCCTTTGCAGGGTTGAGCCACTGTCTGTGCATGCATTCATCGGCTGATTGACATCTGGGCCATTTCCAGTCTGAGGTTGTCACAAATAAAGCTGCTACGGATCCCTCATGCAGGAGCCTTTGTGTAGGCCTGTGTGTCTGCTTCTCCTAAGAGTGGAATGGCTAAGTGATAGGTGGCATGTTTAACTTCTTAAAAAATCGCTGAACTATTTTCTCAAATAGTTGTGCCATTTTACATTTCCACCAGCAGAGCAGGAGGGTTCTCAGCCTAATCCTTTAAATATGCAGCCTTTTCCTCTCTTTCACAGAGTATGGAGACATACACACACACACACACTCACACATATAGACACACACACATGCATATATACACATATAGACATGCATACACACATAGATACACAGATGCACATGTACAGACATGCACACACATATAGATACACACACATATAGACATACATACATATAGATACACACATGCATAAGTATAGACATGCACATATACAGATACACACATACATATATACACAGATATAGACATAAATACATAAACACACATGCACACGTATAGATATGCACACACATATACACACACACACACTCAAAATGAATTGTGGACCTAAACGTAAAATGCAAAACTACAGAACTCCTAGAAGATAACATACGGGAAAATCTAGAGGACCTTAGGCTTAGTGGTGCCTTTTAAGATAAAATGCCAAAGACACAATCGTGAAATAGTTAATAAACTGGACTCCATGAAAATTACTAACTTGTGCTCTGAAAAAGATACTGTCAAGAGAATGAGAAAACAAGTCACAGACTGAGAGAAAATATTTGCAAAAGAAAACTATGGTATATCTAAAATATACAAAGAATTCTTAAAACTTCATAAGAAAAGAAACAACCCAATTACAAACTCAGCAAAGATCTAAACAGACCTCATTAAAAAAGATGTACAGGCCGGGCGCAGGACTCATGCCTGTAATCCCAGCACTTTGGGAGGCCGAGGCAGGCAGATCACGAGGTCAGGAGATCAAGACCATTCTGGTGAAGATGGTGAAACTCCGTCTCTACTAAATATACAAAAAATTAGCTGGGCATGGTGGTGGGGGCCTGTAGTCCCAGCTACTTGGGAGGCTGAGGCAGGAGAATTGCTGGAACCTCGGAGGTAGAGGTGGCAGTCAGCCAAGATCATGACACTGCACGCCAGCCTCAGCGACAGAGCGAGACTCTGTCTCAAAAAAAAAAAAAAAGTACAGGTAGCAAATATGTATATGAGAAGATGCTCAGCATTATACATTGATATGGTTCAGATCTATGTCCCCACCATATCTCATGTTGAATTGTAATCCCCAGTGTTGGAGGTGGGGTCTGGTGGGAGGTGATTGGATCATGGAAGTAGATTTCTCACCAATGATTTAGCACCATCCCCTTGGTGCTCTCTTCGTGACAGTGAGTGAGTTCTCATGAGATCTGATTGTTTAAAGGTGTATGGCACCTCCTCCCTCTCTCTTGCTCCTGCTCCTGCCATGTGAGACTCCTTGCTCCCCCTTTGTCTTCTGCCATGGTTGGAAGCTTCCTGAGGTCTCCCCAGAAGCAAAAGCTGCTATGCTTCCTGTACAGCCTGCAGAACCATAGCCAATTAAACCTCTTTTCTTTATAAACTACCCGGTCTCAGGTATTTCTTTATAGTGGTACAAGAATGGCCTAATACAGATGTCATTAGGGAATTGCAAAGTATAATAACAATGAGAGACCACTACATAACTATTAGGATGGCAAAAATCCAAAACATTGACAACACTGAATGCTGGTGAGGACATGAAGCAATGAGAACTCTCATTCACTGCGGGTAGGAAAGCAAAATGATGCAGCCACTTTGGAAGACAGTTGGCAGTTTCTTTCAAAACTAAACGTACTTTTACCAATCTCAGCACATACTCTTACATACTTTTAGCAATCTCCCTTCTTGGTATTTATCCAAATTTATGTCTACATAAAAATCCACACAAGATGTTTACAGCGGCTGGATTCATAACTGCCAAAACTGGGAAGCAACTAAGATGTCCTTTGGTAGGTAAATTGATAAATAAACTGTGGTACATCTGGACAATGGAGTATTATTCAGTGCTAAAAAGAATTGAGCTACTAATCTGTGAGAAGACACGGAGGAAACGTAAATGCTTATCACTAAATAAAATAAGCCAATGCAAAAAGGCTACAACATTGTGTATGATTCCAGTTGTATAACAATCTGTAAAAGGCCAATCTCTGAAGACACTAAAAAGGTCAGTGGCTGCCAGGAGTTAGATGGGAAAGAGTGATCAACAGGCACAGCACAGAGGATTTTTAGGGCAGTCAAACTATTCTGTATGATACTATAATGGGGGACACATGTCATTATACATTTGTCAAAACCCATAGATTGAATAACACCAAGAGTGAACCGTAATGTAAACTATGGACATTGGGTAATGATGTGTCAAGGTAGGTTCATTAATCCTGACACACGGACCACTTTGGTGCAGGCCACTGATAGTGGAAGAGGTTGTGTGTGTGTGGGAGCAGGGAGTATATGAGGACTTTCTGCATTTTTTGCTCAATTTTTCTGTGAACCTAAATTTGCTCTAAAAATAAAGTCTCTTCAAAAAAAGTCTTGGAAGGATGACTTCCAATATCAGAAGGGCTATTTTTAGAAGAGGAAATTGATTGTGAGGGAGTAGAGCTGGCAGAAGTGGATCAACTCTGCAGGATGTGTATATATGTGAGGCTATGCATGCATGCATGTTTGTGTATGCATCTGTATATGTGTACACATGTTTACATGTGTGCACATGTATTTTACATGCAGGTGAATATGTCTGTGCACATGTAGACATGTTTGTATGTGTATGTATGTTGTGTATTCATGTAGAGGTATGTACATGAATATGCTTATTGCACGTGAATGTTATTTGTATGTGTTCATGTGTATATGTATGTAGGAATGTGTGTGTATCTGTGTGTGGATGTGTATCTATGTGTGTAGACTCTGTAGATTTTGCCCAACAAGAGGATGAATCTTTCAATAGGTCAGTCCAGCCACAAAACAAACCCCCTCATTAAGTGGTGAGCTCTTGTCCCTGGAGGTATTTTAGAAGAACCTGAATGATCCCCTGTAAAAATGCTGCAGCCTGGCCTGCCGGCAGGGTGGGGACTGGCGGGTCTACCAGCACAGATGCCATCTGCTCTCCTTTCTAGAGCTATGTTCTGTGAACTGGGGACCCTCCTGAGCGAGGGTCTCTCCTTCCTCTTCTGGTGACCTCTTGCCAGGCACACTTTGTACAGGTGCCTCTTCCTAAGAGAAGACTCTGGATGTTCACCCCCGCCCTGTCTACACCACCCTCTGGCAATCAAGAGTCCTGAAAGCCCAGCTCAGGGAATCCGTTGTGACAGGGAGAACGGGGCCTCCACTGAGGGACAATTCCCTTGCAACTCTCCATGTCACAGGGGCATCCTTCTCCATGATCTTAGCATGTTCCTAATACAAACATTTGCAGCCAGGTCTCTTCAAGGTGTTAAAAGCTTCAGGTAGCTTGACTGCAGTGGAAACGAACATGAACATCTCCTCTTTTGTGAGCCTGGGGGACTGATGGCTTCTTCCGCATTGCTTCCAGAGTCTCTGTTTGTTACCAAGTTGCACAATACTCAGAAATTGGAAGTAACTATTATTTCCTCCCATCCCAGGAGGGTCCAGAGGACACGCCTTTCACCATGACCATGAGAAACAGATGTGTAAGGGGAGTCCTCGCGCCCTTGAAAAGTTCTGGGGTCACACTTCTCCATAAGCCAGACCTTGCAGTGGGAACTACGGCCATGGAGCTGGGAAACCTGGAAGTGACCGGGCCCCAGAGGGAGGGGGCAGGGCCCACATAGAGGCACATAATTACCAAAGACAAGGCCGACCAGGCGGTAATACCACAAGACAAGTTACCAAAACAGACAGCACAGTCAAGGCAGTAATCAACTGGCAACTGGCAGTCCATTATTTTCCTGGAAGAGAAATAGATGGGCTGTCTACTACATTCTTACTTGAGCTGTATAAACAGAAGAGTTCTAGGTCTAGTGAACAGAAGTATAACTTGAATCACAAAACAGAGTTGCAGCCCTTCAATCAATCCCCAGACTTCAGCTACTTTTCAGATCCAGAATCCCTTGAATTTACAGGTTAGGTCTCTTTGAGGAGAGACCCTAGCGCCATACCAAAAACTTACACTGTTAATCTTTCTCCCAGGCTTCCCCAAAGGGATCTACCCTAACAGGGTGACTGCGCATGAGGGAAAAGAAAATAATCAGACTTTTCAGGGACTGCTGGACACTGGATCTGAACTGACCCTAAGTTCATGTGAGCCAAACGTCACTATGGTCTGCCAGTCAGGGATGGGCTTATGGAGCACAGGTGATCAGTGGAGTTTTATTTCATGTCCTTCTCACAATGGTTCAAGTGTGGCCCTGAACCCATCCTGCGGGTTTTCTCCAGTTCTGAAATGCATCATCAGCCTATACGTACTCAGCAGCAGGCAGAATCCTCACATTGGTTTCCTGACCTGTGGAGCGAGGGCTGTTATGCAAGAAAGGCCAGTGGAAACCACTAACCTGTCTCTATTTCAGAAAACGGTAAAACAAAAGCAATACGCATTCCTAGAGGTACTGCAGAGAATAGTGCCACCATCAAAGACTTGAAGGATACAGGGGTGGTGATTCTCATCACATCCCTGTTCAGCTCTCCTGTTTGGCCTGTGCAAAAGACAGACGGATCATGGAGAATGACAGGATTATCATAAACTTAACCAGGTGGTGACTCCAATTGCAGATGCCAAACAATATTTCATTGTTTAAGCAAATGAACCCACCACACCTCTTGGTATCTGGTATGCAGTGATTAATCTGGCAAATGCTTTTTTTTGTTAGTAAAGACTGAAGCAGTTTGCTTTCAGCAGGCAAGGCCAGCAAAGCACCACAGGGGTAGATCAGTTCTCCAACTCTGTGTCACAAAATAGTGTGCAGGGATGGTGATCACCTTTGCCTTCCTCAAGATGTCATAATGGCCCATGACATTGATGGCCTTGTGCTGACTGGACCTAGTGAGCAAGAAGTAGCAACTACTCTAGATTTGCTGGTAAGACGCCTGCATGTCAGAGGATGGGAAATCGATCGAATTAAAATTCAATGGCCTTCTACCTCAGTGAAGTTTGTAGGGGTTTGGTGGTGTGGGGGCACACTGAGACATCCCTTGTAAGGGATGAGAAAAAGTGGTTGCATCTAGCCCTTCCTGTAGCCAGAGTAAAAAAACTGAGTGGGGCTCTTGGAATTTTTAGAGACAATATCCTCCTCAGATGGGTATACTAATTTGGCCCATTTATTAAATGACTCCCAAAATTCATAGTTTTGAGTGGAACCCAGAACAAAAAAAAGGCTCTGAAACAGGTCCAGGCTGCTGTGCAAGATGCTCTACCCCTTGGGCCACATGACCCAGCAGCCCCAATGGTGCCTGAGGCACTACTGTGGCAGACAGGGATGCTATGTGAGGCCTTTGGCAGGTGAATCACAGCGCAGGTCTTTAGGATTTTGGAGCAAGCCTTTCTTGTCTTCCAAGGACAACTACGCTCTTTCTGAGAGATCGTTCTTGGTCCGCCACTGGGCCTTGGTGGAGACTAAATGCTTGACCATGAGCCACCAATTACCATGCAACCAGAGCTGCCCACTGTGAACTGGTGTTATCTGACCCACCAAGCATACAGCTGGGTGTGCGCAGCAGCATTCCATGGCCAAATGGAAGGGTGGATACATGATTGGGCTAGAGCAGGTCCTGAAGGCACCAGTAAGTTACATGAGGAAGCAGCCTAAAATGCCCACGGTCCCCACTCCGGCTATGCTGCCTTCCCTCATCCAGCCTGCACCTGTGGCCTCCAGGGCAGTTCCATTGGATCACACAGGAAGATAAGACTTGAGCCTGGTTCACAGATGTTTCTGCACCATAGGCAGGCACCACCTGAAAGTGGAGAGCTGCAGCACTGCAGTTCCTCTCTGGGACATCCCTGAGGGACAGCGGCGAAGGGAAAGCCTCTCAGTGGGCAGAACTTTGAGGAGTGCACCTGGTTGTGCACTTTGCTTGGAAGGAGAAGTGGCTAGAAGTGTGATTGTTTAATGATTCGCAGGCTGTGGCCGATGGTTTGGCTGGTTGTTCAGGGATTTGCAAGAAACGTAATTGGAAAACTGGTGACAAGGAAATTAGAAAAGTGCATGTGAAAAGACCTCTCTGAATGGGAAAACATGTGGTGAAATTTGTGTCCCATTTAAATGCTCACCAAAGGGTGACCTCAGCAGAAGAGGACTTTAGTAATTCCGCAAATGGGATTCTGGGGAGTGCAGCCAATGACTGAGCTTCTTTCCTCAGCCATTCCTGTCATTGCCCAGTGGACCCATGAATAGAGTGGCCACTGTGGATGGAGGTGACACATGGGCTCAGCATCATGGATTTCCTCTCACCAAGGCCAACCTGGCTACGGCCACCACTGGATCCAATCCACCAGCAGCAGAGAGCAAGTGAGTCCTCAGCATGGCACCATTTCCTGGGATGGTCAGCATCCACCTGGGGGCAAGGTGACTACCTTGGACCACCTCCATCAAGGAAGGGGTAGTGGTGTTTTGTCCTCACTGGAATAGACACTATTCACTCTAGATATGGATTTGTCTTCTCCTATGGAAGTGAATATCCATGAACTTCAGAATGCCTTAGCCACCATCACGGTATTCTGCACAGCACTGCTTCTGACTGAGGAGCTCACTCCATAGCAAATGAAGTGCAGCGATGGACTCGTGCGCATGGAACTCACTGGCTCTACCATGCTCTCCATCGTGCTGGCAGCTGGCTTGACAGAATGGTGGAATGACCTTTTGAAGACTCAGTTACAGCACCAGCTGGGTGACAGTCCCTTGCAGGGCTGGGGCAATATTCTCCAGAAGGCTCTGTATGCTCTGAATCAGCATCCAATATATGGTGCTATTTCTCCTACAGCCAGGACTCATGGGCCCAGGAATCATGGGGCAGAAAGGGGAGTGGCACCACTCACTATGATCCCCAGGGACCCACTAGCAAAATGTCTGCTTCTTGTTCTCACAACATTATGCTCTACTAGTCTAGAGGTCTTGGTTCCAGGGGGATGAATGCTGCCACCAGGAAACACCACAATGATTCCACTGAGCTGGAAGTCAAGACTGCCACCCAGCCGCTTTGGGATCCATGTGCTTTAGAATCAAAGGCAAAAACGGGAACTGCTGTGCTGGCTGGGGTGACTGATCCTGACCACTGCGGGAAACTGGACAGCCTTCCATAGTGGATGTGGGCAAGAGCACGTCTGGGATACAGGGGATCCCTTGGGGTGTCTCCTAGTGCGCTCTCAATCACAATGCCCCGTGACTGAGGTCAATGGAAAACTGTAACCACCCAATCCAGACAGGATTACAAATGGCCCAGACCCTTCGGGAGTGAACGTTTGGGTCACCCCATCAGGTAAGGGTCCATGCCTAGCTGAGGCGCTTTCTGAAGGGAAGGGGAATACAGATTGGATAGGAGACAAAGTAATTATAAATACCAGCCATGACCATGTGAACAGTTACAGAAATGAGGATTGTAATTGTTGTGTTTCCTCCTATTTTGTTACGAATATGTCTGTGTGAATGTGTACATGAAGCAGTACCTTTGTTTTCTTCTCTCTATCTCACCATGTAATACAAGTTGCACTGACTTTTATATGATATGATTATTATATGATAGTATTTAAGTTACAGGGTATCAAGGAGAAGAGGAAGCATCATTCAAAGACTCTGAATCCTCTTCTGGGAAGGGCGTGTGCAATCTTGGTGTACTCAGGCTTGTTGTATTATCATGTTAGGCAGAAGTAAGACTTTGCTTTTGTCTTTATGTAGAAACTAAGTATAGTTTAGGGAGATGTCAAGTTGACAAAGGGTGGACAGTGATGGTGAGTTTTATGTCAGTGTAGCTAGGCAGGTACCCAGTTGTTTGAGCAAACACTAATCTAGATGTTGCTATGAAGGCATTTTGCAAATGTGTTAATATCTACAGTCAGTTTACCTTAAGTAAAGGAGATTACTGAAAGTACATACCTTGATAATGTGGGTGGGCCTCACCCAATCAGCTGAATGCCTTAAAAGCAATCAGAGGCATCCTGTGGACAATGATTTTCTGCCTCAAGACTGCACAGCAACTCCTGACTGAGGGTCCAGCCTGCTGGGCTGCCCCACAGATTTCAGATTTGCCAGCCTCCACAATCACATAATTCCTTAAAATAAATACATTATCTCTCTCTTAATATCTCTCTCTCTCTCTCTTTCTCTCTCTCTCTCCTGCTGGTTCTGTTTCTCTGGAGACCCCTGACTGATACAAACCAATAACTAATTTTCATAGTATTTCCATTAGTAGAAAAAGACATTATTCCCATCTTAACACTACACAAACTGAAGTCTAGGGGAGTTGTAAGGTGACTTTAAAGTGAAGGAGAGAATAAATAAGAGTTAGAAGACAGATGATGTGTATGTTTATTGCAGCACTATTCACAATAGCAAAGACTTGGAACCAACCCAAATGTCCATCAATGACAGACTCTATTAAGCAAATGTGGCACATATACACCATGGAATACTATGCAGCCATAAAAAAGGATGAGTTCATGTCCTTTGTAGAGACATGGATGCAGCTGGAAACCATCATTCTCAGCAAACTATCGCAAGAACAGAAAACCAAACACCGCATGTTCTCATTCATAGGTGGAAATTGAACAATGAGAACACTTGGACACAGGAAGGGGAACATCACACACCGGGGCTTGTTGTGGGGAGGGGGAGGGAGGAGGGATAGCATTAGGAGATATACCTAATGTAAATGACGAGTTAATGGATGCAGCACACCAACATGGCACATGTACACATATGTAACAAACCTGCACGTTGTGCACATGTACCCTAGAACTTAAGGTATAATAAGAAAGAAAGAAAGAGAGAAAGAGAGAAAGAAAGAAAGAAAGAAAGAAAGAAAGAAAGAAAGAAAGAAAGAAAGAAAGAAGGAAGGAAGGAAGGAAGGAAGGAAGGAAGGAAGGAAGGAAGGAAGGAAGGAAGGAAGGAAGGAAAGAAAGAAAGGAAAGAAAGAAAGAAAGAAAGAAAGAAAGAAAGAAAGAAAGAAAGGAAAGAAAAAGAAAGAAAGAAAGAAAGAAAGAAAGAAAGAAAGAAAGAAAGCAAGCAAGCAAGCAAGCAGTTGATGAAGCCATAAATGTAGCCATTTCTGCTGGTCTTACAAAGAAATCCTATAGGAATAACACTTTCATGAAGTTGACCTATTGGTTCTATCTGAGATCCAGATAGAGTGTGAATCCTCTGAAAAGATTAATGAGTTTCATTCTTACGCTATATACAAATGTGTCTCGTAATTTATTAAGATGCGGCCTGGAAGGAATTACCAAGCAAGCACATAACTTATCAGGTGAATAAAAACCAAACTGTCCCAGGAGTGACTTCTTCTAGAAGGAGATGATGGTATGAAGCTGTCTTATTCCCATGAGGTGACAGAGTGCCCTCCCCAGCTCCCTACCACATGGCCTGAGTGCCTGAAAAAAATAAAATAAAATAAAACCACAGTAAACAGAACGCCAAACGCAGCACTCTGTGTTCTTTCTCGGCATTGCCCTCAGTTATGGGACCAAAATGGAGAGCACTGGCAAGTGCTGTGGAATGTTCAGAGATGCCCTGCCTTGCTGACTTTGTTGCCTTCTGGGAGGGACAGATGGCTGGGTCCGATGTGTGGGCATGACCTTCTGATGTAGTTTATGGGACGTGTGCTTGTTTTTCTTTTGAACTGATGCCATCACTGAGTTTTTCTGGGCACGGATGGCTGGAAAAAAATCCTATGTCTTTGAAAGCACTGTGAGAATATATCAGTTGAAAAAGAAGGCAGTCACAGCAGTAGACTTTTGCAGAACAGAATCTAGACTTGACATGGGAATCGAGTTGTGCCAGGGGCTCCTGGCCATGAAGTGTGTGCATCGCCTGCCCCAGCCACATTGTCACACGCATCGCTTGCTTGTCCAGCTCATGTGGCACTAGAGTGTAGGATTTCACAGTAATCCTGATCAGTGATTCGTTACTAGTCGGTGCCCTTTGGGGAGGGTGGCAGAACCCTCACAACGATTACACGTGACTCACAAATCCTTTTCTTTTTCTAAAGTGTATTACTATTTTAAAGATGGATTTTGATTTAATGCTTTGCAGTTGAAACCCTACTTCTGAATAATAGTTTTCTTGAGTTCCCTTCATTGTTCAGGCTATAGGTCAGGTACAAAACTGCAATCTTAAACATCTTTTTCTATTTGTGTTTCTTGGCGGACATAGGATAAGTGAACCAGGAAATGGAATCTCCAGGGATTGAGGAGATAAATAAATGACATTTCACACACAGCTTGCACCAACCAATTAGGGCTCCCTTCTGAGTAGCCTACATCTCTTCATTTGTTGATGGATAGGAGTGTGTGTATGTGTGTGTATGTATATATGTATATACATATATACACACACACAAGTATATATATTTTTATATGTATATACATCCTTATAAGTATATATATTTATATATACACATACTTATAAGTATATATATTTATGTATACACCTACTTATAAGTATATATATTTTTATATATATATGTAAAAAAAATTAAACCCCCCTTTGATCTTTTAGAGAAGCCTCAGGGATATAAGTTTTATATCTGCATGGATCATATAATTCTTCTGGGATCCAGACTTCGATTAACTATCAAATTCTTAATAATAATTTCTAATATTTTTGTCTGGAATACTATGCTATGCATTCATCAGACTAACTAAATTTACTCTTCCCAACAACTCACGGTGGTAGGTGTTATCATCCCCATTTCACAGATGTGGAAACTGAGGCATGGAAGGTGGAGGAGCTTGCTTGAAGTCACACAGTTAGTAATCAGGAGACCTGATTCACACTAGGCAGCTGACCCCAGGTCCACCCTCCGTGCTGATTAATCCACTGTGTCTTCCTTCTCCAAATTCAAGCTTCACTGGCTGTTGAGATGACTGTGGCTCCTGCTCCTTCCCTCGTCCCTGCCACTTCCTCAAGGCTCAGCAGCAGGACCAGAGGAGAAGCTAACCAGCAGAAGCAGAGAATGGGGAGTGGGCACTTGTGGGTACTATGGAGCCTGGTTTCATTCCCAGTGCCCTACTTGTCATGTGGCCTTGGGCAGGTCACCTTGCCTCTCTGGACCTCATGTCCACATTTGTACCCTGAAAGGGTCACCGGCACTCACAACCACGCTGAGATCCAGAAGCCTCATCCCAATGCAGAGGCCATGGAGTTTCTACAGGAGAACTGGGGACAGCCAGCTTCACTTGCTGTCCTGGGAGGGCGCAGATAACAAGAGAAGCCTCCAGGCCACCACTGACCTCTGCTCAGACCAGGTTGGGCCACTGCCCTGCCCCACTCAGGGCCTGTGCTCTGACAGGACATTCCTAACTTAGAGAAAGAGATTGCCACTCTTGTCATCAGGTAAGTGATGCTCCAGCAGTTTACACCTTCCAAAAAAGGCTGTCTGGAAAACTTCAGAATGTTCTTTGGCGGCTGGGATTAATGCTTTCAGGATGGGTTCATTTTCAGCTGCGCACGCTGGCTCCCCTTATCCCTCGGAAGACAGGCTGACAATGGGGGAACAGGAAGAGGACCTGGAGTCACCGGCGCTCCCAGCCACATGGGGCTGACTCTGTGAGCCCTTCTGCCCAGCCAACACCAGTGCCACTGGCCGGCAGAGCTGCCGGGCATGAGTGGCCAGGGCGGAGGTGGTTTCCATGGCCCATGGCTGACCGTCAGACTCCTCAGTGACTTTGCTGTGGGGCAGACCCAAGGTTCCCAAGCCCCCCATGGACCTGGGAGCCCAGGGATGCATCAGGCTGTAGCTGCACCTGACGCCAGAGCATGGGCTGAGGGGCTCCGTGAGCAAGCTGGGGGGCAGGTCTCCCCTAAGATCCACATGATGGTTCCCACGTGGGTGAGCTCAGTTCTGGGTGAGGTCAGATCCAGCCCCTTCTATCTCTGATGCCAGTGTCTGCAGGTGACAGCAGGTCCCTCCCCACTCTGGCTGGTGGGAGCGTGTGGCCAGCCTGTGCCGGCAGAGTGTCGCTGTCACTTTGGAAGTGAATAGGGCTAGTAACTCTGGAGAAGCTGGCATGAAAGCTGGCGGCGGCTGGCTTCCCATGCTGCCTGTCAGCAGAAGTAGGATAGACGAGTAAGCGTCTACCTATTGCAGGGTGCCTCTACTCGAGAGGAAATACATTTATAAGCCAGCGCTTCTTCACTTTAGGGAGAGCTGCCTGGCTACTCAAAAGAGCTTCATCCTCAAGATTTCTTTGGATTGGATGTTCCTTGGTTTTCATTAAAAATATAATCACATTCCTATGTAATATCATAAGTGTATATGACATATGAAACACATATATATATGAGATTATACATATATTGAATGGGTGGATGCACATATGTGTCCCACAGCTTCCATGCTCCAGACCAGGCCTTGCTGCCACCATTATGGGTCACTCTGTCAGGTCCTCTGTTCCTTTCACACCAAATTGGGTTTGCAGAGTCTTGATGACATAGATCATGCCGTCCACACGGACTTGGTCAGTGATTCATTGTTGCACGGGTTCTGGCTGTGGTTGGGTCCAATGTGGACCCAGAAGGCAGACACCTAGGGCCCATTCTCCCCCCAAGGCCAATCTCATGGTCTCCTGCCAGCCGCTACCCTGGACAGACGTGGGACTGTCCAGGCCCACTGTCTCACTGTGGGACTCCTGGACAGGCCATGGTCTCCCAGGGACTGGGAGGTCACCACAGTCAGCACTTGGACCCAAACACAGGAGGCGAGAGGCCAGCATTCCTGTGCCAGCTCCCCTGCCGATGCTGTGTGGCCCCAGGCAAGTCTCTCAAGGTCTCTGAGCCTCAGGAACACATGGAAAATGGGGAATTTAATAGAAAACATCTTTAGAGGCCCTTTCAAGTTTCAATATTCTATTACTCACTGAAACTAAAACTACCACACCCATAAAAGGAAAGTTACCTTTTTTTTTTCTGGCCCACAAAGAATTTCCCATAAGTTGTGAGAGTGAAAACTTACTGGCAGCAGTTTTTCCAATTCTCTTTAGTCTACAGTCATCACCAGGTGCCTTCTATGGGCAGGGGCTGTCGGCTCAAAGCTTCGAGATGTTTTTGAATTAAGTTTTATGTCAGGACTCGCACACAACAACACAGAAGCTCCCCAGTGTACCGTCCCTACTGTACGCTCAGCATGAAGATCTATGCTACCCTGTTTCATTCTGTTTATCCCGTCCAATCTAAATAAAAATGTGGTCCCAATCCACTGGACTGATCATTTGAAGAATGCTGCTGTGGAGTCCATGGCCGGGCCAGAGCCTCGGGGAACCTCAGCACCAAGGAGAGGGCTCCACAGAAGTCAGGCGGCTGGCAGGAGCGCTCTCACCGTGTGGACTTGGTCAACTGCACAAGGACAGCAAGGGGCTCAGAACCCCGAGGAAGCAAGGGGCACCACTCATGGCCTCATGGCACCCATGGCCCCCTCCTGCCCAGTGCCTGGCAGATTTTGCAGTGCTGAGAGGCTGGCAATGAGTTGTCTTAGGCTGCCTGCTACCTCTCCCATCCCTGGCCCTCACTTTCGGGCCATGTCCTCTGGCTTCTGCTCGGGGTGACCCTCAACCGAGGATCCTCCCACCTGTGCCCCAGGAAGCCTCCCCTGACCTGGGCTGGCCAGGCGCCTTTTTCGGTGACGCTCTGTTCCCACACGCAGGTCCGTCACCCGCCCTCTCCTGTAATCAATCACCTGTGTACCTGTACAGCGACCTGTACTACACTCTGGCTCCTCCAGGCCAGGGTTGATCTTTCCATCACTATGAACCACGTGCCTGCGCTCTGCCAGGTACATCCTCATGCTCCTTGCAATACACAGATGAGTCAGGGATTGGGGCACAAATAAGAGAATGAGTGATGGCCGGCCGGGTGGTTAGGGATGCCGACCGCACGCAGCCCATTGGCAGGCACTGGCACCCTTCTCCTCTGGGTGACTCTCCCCTGGACTTAGGTACCCTGAGGGTTCATATCACCTGGTGCTGATGTGCTCACACAGTTTCAAAACCAGAAAACTGTCACGGATGGATACAATAGGCAGTGTTCCATGGTTGTTTCAAGCATAAAATTCATTTTTAAGTGCAAAAGGATAACTTAAATCCTGAAGATCACCTTTTAAAACCAGATTTGAGCTCTACTGTGTAATTTGTGGGTGTTGGGGACCTGGCCACAGGGCAGCCCCTGCAGGGAGCAATATGATCAGGCAGGTGGGCGGGAAGAGACCTGGGCGGGTAGGCTGGAGAGGTCCCTGCATAGGCTGGCAGATGCCTGGGCCCAGAGAGGAGCTCTGGTTCAGGACTGGGTCTGTAGAAAGAACTGCCACTCTGTCTGCACTTGTATTATCCCTAGAGGCCTCCACACCACATTGGGCCATGCAGGGAGCAGAGTTCAAAGGCCGAATCCCCCTGGATATAGCAGCAGAGCACCAGCCTCCTGGGGACCAGTTTCCCGGGGACCAGCCTCCTGGGATCAGCCTCCTGGGCATCAGCCTCCTGGCACCAGCCTCCTGTCATTGGCCTCCCGGGACCAGCCTCCCGGCACCAGTCTCCCAAGGACCAGCCTCCTGGGACCAGCCTCCTGTCACCAGCCTCGCGGGACCAGCCTCCTGGCACCAGCCTCCTGTCAACAACCTCCGGGGACCAGCCTTCCGGGGACCAGCCTCCCAGCACCAGCCTCCTGGGGACCAGCCTCCTGGGACCTCAACCATAGCCACTGACACCATACAACAAAGAGCTGGTTTTGGGGCCTCTTCCTTCTCCACACTCAGGGATATGGTGCATAAATCTCCCATGCTCCTAGGAGAAAATTACTCCCTACTCTACGGTGCCCAGGAGCTGCATCAACCCTGACTTCTCTGTGGTATATGCGTGGAAGGGCCTGGGTGGAATTTAGCAGCACTCGTGCTAGGAAACTATGCCACACTGAGGTGTGTGTCTCAGTGGACATGGGAGTGAGGAGCTCACTGTCTTTTCCCAAAGAAAATTTAACAGAAACAGACTGGAGAATACCGCCGAATGCTTTAAAAAAACCTTTGCCATAATTAGACATGTGTACATCTATGATCAAGTTGCCCAAAGTTAGGAAGCCTGTTCAGCGTAGTCATGGCGGGCTGGGGCGCAGGAAGCGGCCTGCAGGGAGCGTGCTGGCCCCAGCCCCCTAGCCCAGCCCAGCCTGCTGGTGCAGGTCACACAGGCTCACTTGCTTCTGAGCAGTGGACTAAAATGACCATCATCTCTGCTCTTCTGCTACAAACGGCAGCTGTAGATGCCTTGGGCGTTGCTGCAAATTGGGAGAAATTCAAGTGGGAACACAGACGGGAAAAATGTTCACAGGTGGTTTTATAGACAGTGCTTGTCTTTGTTGGTTACGAGAGGTGGGAATGAAAAGCACACACAATGTGTGCGAGGGCGATGCGCTTCTCCGCTGGGGTTTACTGAACCTCTGGGCACGAGCTCACATGGCCTCACAAAAACCAAAAACCACTTCGCCTCCTGCCTGGAGTGCAGCGTGGACTGCTCCCCGTGTGCCCACGGCATGTGCCCAGCCCCAAGCGTGGCCTGCGCACTTCTGCTGCCCACAGAGGCTCAGGAGCTGCCAGGGGAGGAGGAGGCTGAGCCACTGTATGTGCAGCTTTCCCTGCATGGCAGGGCGTCCCTGCATGGTGCCTTTCATCAAGAGGGATGTTGGGGTGTCCTCTGGACTCAACTGCTCTTTGCTGATATAGGACAACTGTAAGAGGGCGTAAACCGTACGTGAAAGCGAAATAGTTGCAAAGTGTCTAATAGGCAGGCTAGGAACAGACCCAGCTGGTGTTCATTAGCTTCACACTTAGGTGGGTGACGGGGAAGAGCATTATCCTCATGTAGATTCCTACAGGACTCAATGTCATAGAAACCCACTCAGCAATGGTCGTATTGAAGCCGGTCCCATTTGCTTCACAAACTAGAGAGAGGGAATTCTTGTGCAAAGAACCAGAAATGCTGAAGGAACTATTACGGCCCCCACTTTCCAAGTCTGCCCCGGTTGTTCCTGAGCAGCTGGGAAGAAGGAAGAATGTTTAAGTGAAAGGGTAGGACTGTGAATCCCACCTCTCCCTCCTGATGAGACCCAGCCACATAACAAGAGCTGCAGGGCAGAAGTAAACAGATTCAAGACTGAACTGTTCTTCAAATAGACAGACACAAAACACAGAGCAGCTGTGGCCCTTCAAGTCAGGTGCCCTGTCAGGCTGGAGCAGACCTGAGCTTTGCTAGCTGCATGCCTCTGCCACACCAGTCAGCACAGGAACAACCATCGCTCTGGACTGAATAACACAGGAGGTGCTAAGGCCCTGCGGAACTTGGTATGGCCCACGTCTGCCATGTTCCCGGCTCATGCAGAGGACAGGGGAGCAGGGCCTGCCTCCAGAGTGATGGGCAGAGAGCCCGTCAAGTCAGTGCTGTGTTTGGCAATGGCCTCGAGAAAGAGAGAGAGGCTGTCCCTGCATGGAACTCACCATCTAGTGTCCAGGATGCCCATCTAAGCCCTGGCTAAGACATCCTGATCCAAAGACTGATTTTACATGGAAAGATGTCAAAAGACCCACAGAATCAGTCAAGCCAAGAGAGAACAATCCCTAAACCGTTCAGGCAGCAAGGCCAATACACAGAGTGGCTCCCTGCCCAGGACCCAGTCCAACGCCCTAGGGATACAGTCTCAGGCAGCGCGTGGGCCCTGAGCCCTGGAGAATTGCTTACTGGATCTCACATGGGCGTCCAAAAACTTCATGTAAAAAAAACAGCAAAATATCTCATCAACAATTTTAAAATACAGGTTACATGTTGAAACAGTAATATTGTGGATATTGGGTTTAACGGAATAGGCTATTAAAATGAATTTCACCTTTTAAATTTATTTTTATTTATTTATTTTTTTTTGAGATGGAGTCTCGCTCTGTCACCCAGGCTGGAGTGCAGTGGCCGGATCTCAGCTCACTGCAAGCTCCGCCTCCTGGGTTTATGCCATTCTCCTGCCTCAGCCTCCCGAGTAGCTGGAACTACAGGCGCCTGCCACCTCGCCCGGCTAAGTTTTTTTTGTATTTTTAGTAGAGACGGGGTTTCATTGTGTTAGCCAGGATGGTCTCGATCTCCTGACCTCGTGATCCGCCCGTCTCGGCCTCCCAAAGTGCTGGGATTACAGGCTTGAGCCACCGCGCCCGGCCCTTAAATTTATTTTTAAATTAATTTTACTTTTTAAAAATGTGGCTACTTGAACATTTAAAATTCAATTTGTGGCTTGCATTATGTTTCTGCTGGACAGCACTGATTTGGAAGTCTGGATTCTCATCCTGGTTAATCTAATGTCTAGGTCGGTGGCAACTGGAACAAGTTTCTTGGACTCAGATTTTCTTTCTTTTTCTTTCTTTTTTCTTTTTTTTGAGATGCAGTCTTGCTCTGTTGTCCAGGTTGGAGTGCAGTGGCACAATCTCAGCTCACTGCAGTCTCTGTTCCCCAGTTTCCAGTGATTCTCCTGCCTCAGCCTCCTGGGTAGCTGGGATTACAGGCACATGCCACCATGCCTGGTTAATTTTTATATTTTTAGTAGAGATGGGGTTTTGCCATGTTGGCCAGGCTGGTCTCAAACTCCTGACCTCAGGTGATCCGCCTGCCTCAGCCTCTCAAAGTGCTGGGATTAAAGGCTTGAGCCACCGTGCCTGGCCCAGATTTTCTTTTATGAAATCAGCACTTCATGGCTAAAACAATAGCTAAAAAACACACCAGCTATCAGGTCAGCATTCTCTTGTTCCTTCTCATTGCTACTCAGGAAATAGGCCTGTCCCATATGGTTTAACAGGCTGTGGACTGCACAAGGATGACATATTAAAGGGAGTGGGTGCTGTTCACACTGCACATGTAGATTTATATATTTATCATTACAATATCCCAGCACGTGGCAATAAGTATCTCGTTCTAACAAAATGAGTATATTACAATGATTTTACAACAGATGGAACTAAGGCATTTTCAAGAGGGGACACCTTTTTCCAATTTGCATGAGAAATGTAGCTGGACTTGCATTGGCCCTGCCAGCACCCAAGGCCTGCCTGATTCCTCTCCAACCAGCTGCTGTGGTGGTTCGGCTCCCTCTCTGTCACACGCCTGGTTCATCTAGGGGCAGGCATTTGGTGCCCACATTCAAGCTTCCATTGCACAAATGCCACTGCCATCTAGTGCCAAAGAGTTACAGTAAGCAGCTGGCCTCGAGCTCAGGGCTCGTCCAGGACGGGCCTCTTACCTTTTCACTTTTCTTCTCGTCTAGTTTGCATCCTGTGTTGGTGGGGCTGGATGTGGACAGAACACCGATGGGCCCCCCTCCAGCCTCCCCATTGAGGTTGGCGGCACTGACGTTGGGAGGTGTGATGGCTGATGCTGCTGATGTGAGGGGGATGGCCGGCCGTGGGCACATCTGCACTGGGGGCTGGTGGCTGTGCTGCGGGGACACCACCGAGTGGGGCCTGAGGCTGGTGGCAGGCAGGCGGGATGGAGAGTTCTGAGTGCGCAGGGGTGACACGGTGGCAGTTGGCCGGTCCTGAGCCTGGGCTGCAGAGTGGGCAGCTGGAGACGTGGTTGGAGAGAGAGCAGGATGAAAGGTTAGTTTGCAACCTGCCAGGCCTGCCAGGCAGCTGCAGTGCACACTCTTCTCAGGCTCCCTCCTCGAGCCCTCACAGCCTCTCTCTCACGTTTCTCCAGACCTGGCCACTTCACAGATGGAAAAATACGCCAAGAAACCCTGAAAATTCATTCCTATCTTCCAAAGCCCAAGGGATCAGGGGGCCCTGCCATGGCTCAAAACACCCCTTTCCTCAGGTGGAGCTAAAACAGCTTTGCCAAGGTTGCCATGAATATGGGCACGTGCCCAGTTCTATGAAGTCCTTTAACTCAGCGATCCCCAACCATTTTGGCACCAAGGACCCGTTTCGTGGAAGTCAATTTTTCCACAGACTGGGGCAGGAGAGGGTTTCGGGATGATTCAAGTGCATTACATTTATTATGTACTTTATTTCTATTATTACTACATTGTAATACATAGTGAAATAATTATACAGCTCACCATAATATAGAATCAGTGGGACCCCTGCGCTTGTTTTCCTGCAACTAGACAGCCTCATCTAGAGATGATGGGAGACAGTGACAGATCATCAGGCATTAGATTCTCATAAGGAGCGTGCAACCTAGATACCGCATATGTGCAGCAGGGTTTGCACTCCTGTGAGCATCTAATGCTGCTGCTAATCTGACAGGTGGTGGAGCTCAGGTGGTAATGCAAGCATTGAGGAGGGGCTGTAAATACAGATGAAGCTTTACTTGCTCACCCACCACTCACAACCTGCTGTGCGGCCCAGTTCCTAACAGGCCATGGACCGGAACTGGTCTGTGGCTTGGAGGTTGCGGACTCCTGCTCTAACTAATTTTCTCTGCTGTGATGAGCTAAAGCACTCAGAAAAATTTTGAAAATACGGTTTTGAAATATGCTTGTAAAAATGCTCATAAAAGTAAAGCCTGTGAAAGCATCTCAGTGAGGCCTCAAGATGTCCCCTGAATTATTAAGCACCACTGCATGTAAACCGATCAAGCTTGACTCCAGTTACTCTTGACCCCTGAACCGGCCCGGCTGGTCCTTGGTTTCCACACTGGGTATGTGATCTTGCTGAGTGAGGGCTGAGCCTACGAGAGCTGCCTTGGCCGGAGACAACCGCAGGAAGAAAGCAGCGGACATTTCTCCCAGCAGCAGCCTGGAGGAGAAGCCGCCCACCACCCTGCTGCCATCTGTCTGTATCTGCTGCTGTGCCTGCATGTCGAAGTCCCGGGCTTCCAGGTTTACAAAACTGGAACCTTACAACTGTGGATCCACCACCTTGCTGCCAGCAAAAACAATTCTTAAAGATGTTAGGGATTGAAAGTGGTAACATTTGTAAAAACCTCCCATATGAAAAGATACAGCTCCCTTTACACACAGCACCACATTCATAGTAATTCTGCTACTATGTGTGTTAGTAATTTCAGGGAATCGTCTCCTTAATAAATATGGATGAAACAAATGTTGGGAGAGAATGAACGTCCCCGGGGGAATGGTGACTTTTGTCCTGGGTTGTTCTGGCCCAAGTGGAGACCTGGGCTGAGCATCAGACACTGCTTTATACCAAGTGGCCCAGGCAGCACCACGCAGCTCACATCCAGCTGCTGTGCATTCTTAAGGCAGAGAAAAATTATGTCATACTGTAATCATTTTCTACCAGCAGACTTTGTGGCATTCATGGCTTCAGAGCATGAAAGAAAATCCATGCAATAAAAACAATCTTCTCAGCCCCCAACTATGCACTCGTTAATCCTAACAGCGTTTGGAGGCCACGGGAAGTAGCACTGCGAGGCGTACAAAGCTCTCCATCTGGGAGTCGGGCCTTCTTCTGACACAGCCGTGTGTGAAGCGCTGGTGAGATCTAATTATGTGATCCCGGATTCTCCGGGACTTGGGCAGCTTGCTGCTTCTACGAGATGAAATACAGAAGGGCTGATTTATGCGTGGTTTTTTTTTCCCTTTTTTTTCTTTTCTTTTTTTCTTTTTTTTTTTTTTTTTTTAATATTCAGGGCTTCAGCTGGGTTGGAAACTTGAAATATTTGATCCTCACCCAACACAGCTCCATATTTACAAGGAAAGCAGGTCAGGCAATCACACAGATCCAGGGGCCTCAGGTCATTTAATCACCCTGAAAACACTGACTCGGAGGCTACTCCTGGAGATTTATTCATCTCTCCCCTCAACTGGCTGACTCCCCTTCCCTCGGCCCAGAGTCCCTGGAATGGGGTGACAGCCTGCCAGGGAAGCGCTGTGGCCCTTGGCCTTGGGACTGCACCAGGGTCTGCGCCCCTGGGCTGTGCATGGCTGGCCTCTACCTCCTGGCTGGCTTCCCCTTGCCTGCCACACTACTTTGCTCATCCAGGCACCAAAGAAGAGACAGAGTGTGTTCCAGCAACCTCCAACCTCACCTCCTAATACCCTCCCCTCAGCCACACTGGCCTCCTGGCCACTGCCAGTACGACTGGCTCCTGGTCACTTCAGAGGCACAGTGCCAGCACCCCTGCCCACAGACCTCACCTCCCTCAGAGCTGCAAGGCGGGACCCTCAGGTGCCTGGAAGGCTCAGATACCACCTTCTAGAGACCTGCCTACTGCCTTCACGGTGCTGCCTGCCCTCTGCAGCCTCAGCCTCCCCTGCTCCTGCTCTAGCTCCAGCTTTCTTTTGCCCGCAAGGTGCTTAGCTCCTCACAGTTGTGTAATTTACATGTTCACTGGAGGCTGATTGTTCATTGCCTGTCCCCACTGCAATGGAGCTCCATGAGGTAGGGACATGGCTGCTTAATTCACGGATAACCCCCGCAATGGTGCCTGGCATGTAGAAGGTGCTCTGTACATTTTTTGAATAAAAGAGTGAGTCTCTGAGAAAAAAGAACCCCAGCCACGTCACTTCCGATTTCACAGAATGGAACCACTGGAGAAGAAAAACTGTAGTGTGAGAAAGCAAGGCAAAGCTCAGGTCACGATACTGGCTGGTGAAGAGTGTGCTCATCTCTGGTAGGATTTACCCTTATTTTCACCCACCCCGGGTGCTCCCACCCTGAGCTGGCTGGGACTACTCGTTAGTGATGCCAAAGTAGCCCACACCTTCTTTGAAGTCAGGCTGACAGATGAAGGCTGTTTATGAAAGCACCAACCATGCTCCCTGCTTTTCCCTTTCCTCTCCTCTTTAAACCTTTGGTGTGTTTCAGTCCCATTACAGCTGCCCCAAGGACTGAGTCCTCACTCAGTTCACTGTATGTCCCTAGTATCTGTAGGTGCTTTATAAATGATAGGGGAATGAATAAATGACCTACTGCATCACCAGCTTTGTCCTTTCCTTATTTTCAGGGGTATTGCTTCCCACTTCAGGGATGAAATGGAACTCCCACAACTCCAGGCCAACCCCCCTCTCCACTTCCCCACACCCCTCCCTTCCAGTCACAAGGACTCTGGGTCCCACCAGGTCAACACCTTCACCCACATCCTTGATACCTTCGCTGGCTCATCCCTTCTCTCCTATATTTAGCCTCTTTATTAGCTTTTCCCCCATAATTTATTAACCAGTTGTCTCTCCCATTTAATAAATAATATTCCTTCTATACTTTGTCCTCTTTTAGCTAGTACCTCCTTTTCCCATTTTTCTTTACATTTAATATTTTTGAAATAGTGCGTACACTGGCTCTTTCTTATATTTTTATTCATTTCTATGTAAGTAATCTGTATCTGCCCTCTGGCAGCTTTTATAGTATTTTCTTTATCCTTTGATGCCTGAAGTTTAAGTTCAGCATGTTTAGACTTGGATTTTTGGTTATTTTTCCTACTCAGCACTCTTTGTGCTTTCTGTGTGAGAACCTGAGCCCCTCTTCAATTTTGGAGAATTCTCAGGGACTACTCCTTTAAATCTTCTCTTTGTCGCACCTCTTCTGTTTTCTAGTTATGAAAATCCTGTTAGAAGTAGTTTGGAGCTCCTCAATATATCCTCGATGTTTATACATCTCTTTCATATTTTTTGTCTCTGCTCTGTATTCTGGATAAATTCCTTTGTATGGTTTTTCAATTTCACTAATTCTACTTTCAATTGTGTCTACAGTTTATGCTACCTACAGAGGTTTTGTATTTAAACATATATTTTTCCTCTCCAAAATTTCAAATTGGTTCTTTTTCACATCCAGTTGTTTCTGATTCATAGCCATCCACCTATTTTTTCATAGCTTCCTGTTTTTATTTTTTTGTGTATGTCATTCCTTCTTTTCCTCTTAGATCTTAAACATACTGATTGCAAAGATGCTCTCAGATTTCTCCCGTATTTTCCTCCCATCTCTTGAGTTTATTGGCTAACTTATGTGTGAGTTTCCCTTTTGTGCTTTGAAATCTTAGTGTGCCAGCTCACCCTGAGCTTGCAGCTTTTTGTCTACTTTTCTGGGCCTGGCAGTTCTGTTGTTAGTGCTGCTTGGCCTCTGGGACCCTCCCTCAGAACTAGGTTTAATGGGCTTCTGGGAGTTCTGGTCCTGCAGGGAGGGTGCTGAGCTAGTCCTAGTCCTCAGGCCAGAGCCATCTTCAGCACCATGACCAGTGTTGGGGCTCTCTCTTCTCTCTTTCACACCCCAGGTGGAGGCTTAGTATGGCCCATCCCCTGGAAAATGATGGAGCTGTTAGAACTGGCACACCTGGCTCTGGTCCCCTGATTCTCACAGGACCTTCCTGTCCATATTCTCCTGCAGGAGTTGAAAATCAGCCAACAAGGCCTGCTTTTTATCCTAGAGCCAGTAGGTCAGTGCTTCAACACTTGGCTATTGTGTGTTCCATTTTACATAGATCATAGAGTTGACTTTTTCAATATTAAAAACAAACATCTTTACAATAAAATCACATAAACTTATAGTAGTTTTATAAGAAGTCTCTAAATCAGTGTTAGCCCTCCCACGTTCACTGTTCTTTTTCATTTCATTCAGCTCAAAATGCTTTATAACACCCCTTTTGATTTGTTCTTTAATATATGGGTTATTTTGAAGTATGTTATTTAGTTTTCAAATATTTGAGCATATCAAATATGTTATTATTTGTATTACTGATTTCTAATTCAATGCCACTGTGGTCAGGGAATGTAGTTTCCATGACTTGAATCCCTTTAAATGTGCTGAAACTTAAAAATATCATGGCCCAGTATATAATCTATCTCAGTAAATGTTCCTTGTGCACTTGAAAAGAAGATGCATTTTGCTGTTGTTGGGTAGAATGTTCCACAAATGTCAACTAAGTCAAGTTGATTATACTGTTGTTCTAATGTTTTAAATTTTTACCATTTTATGTCTAACTGTTCTATCAAATATTGAGAGAGAGATGAAAGTCTCTGACCATAATTGTAGATTTGTTTATTTCTCCTTGTACCTTTATCCATAATTGCTTATGTATTTTGAGGTTCTGTTACTTGGTGTATAAATATTTAGAACTGTTATGTCCTTTTAATGAACTGACCCCTTTATTGTTACGAAATTGCCTTTTTATCTCTAATAATATAATTGTTATAAATTCTGCTCTGATTAAGATAACCACTCCAGCTTTCTTTTGATTAATATTAGTGTGGTATAATCTATTCTCATTATTGGCAGATTCTGTATTTGCAAATTCTTCTACTAGTGAAAAATGATTTATAACCCCCAAGTCATTATCTGTGGTGCTTTCAGTTATTTTCAGACATTCATGGAATGGTAAAAAATTTGAGTTGCCTGACACCCATATTCCCAGCTGAGGTTGAACAAGGCGACATTCTGTCTTTTTGTTTCAGCATCACACAGAGGTGACAGGAGGATAGATCCGATAGGTGGCAACACAGTACAGTGCAGGAAGTTTTGGCTCTGAGGCCAGTTGGACAGTATTTGAATCCCAGCTCTGGCACCTGTTAATAGAGCAGCCGCAGGTCAGCCACTTAATCCTTCTGAACCTCATTTTCTCTTTTGTCAAATAAATAAAATAGAATCTACTAGAACAAGATGATAATTTATGTGAGATATGTGTACACACCCATGCACGCACGCCACACACAATTTCACCTAGAAACAATAGTTAAGTATTCACAAATTCAGTGTTCATGATAATTTTATAGAATGTAACTACTATGAATAATGTGTATAACTTGTTCCATCCCTTCACTTTTAGCTTATTTGTGTCTTTAGACTTGAAGTATTAAAGTATGTTTCCTATTCACAGCATACCATTGGTTTTTTGTTTCTTTCTAGTAATATGTGAAAATCTCTGCATTTAGGGTTATTTAGACCATTTACATTTAGTGTGATTACTTACATGATTTATGTTTAAACCTACCATCCTACTATATGTTTTCTCTTTGACCCATGTATTCATTGTTTCTTTTCCCTTCTGTTAATGCTTTCTTTTGGATTGATAGGATGTTTTCATGATTCCTTTTTATTCCCTTTTAGCTTATTTGCTGTAACTCTTTGTTTCATATTTAGTGACTGCTTACATCTTTACTTTATTATAGACATTTACAAATAATTTTATAACATAAAGATTCTTACAGTAGTATACCAAACTTCCACTTCTCCCTTCCTAAACTTTGTTTTTGTTTATTGTACATTTTACTTTTGAGTTTTAAATCCCAAACTAGATTGTTTTGACTTTTGTTTAAACAGTCAATTATATTTTAACGATATTCAAATAATAAGAAAACATCTCATATATTTATCTACGTAGTTACCATTTCCAATGCTTTTCATTCCTTTGTATAGATCTTCATTTTTACCTAGTATCATTTGCCTTCTTTCTAAATAATTTTATTTTTACATTTCTAATAGTGTGGATTTATTAGTGACAAAATCTTATAGTTCTACTATTTCTGAATAATTTTTTATTTTGCTTTTTTTGAAAGATATTTTTGCTTGGAGTAGATTGACAGGTATATTATTTTCAGTACTTTTTTTGGTTATTCTGTCGTCTCACTTGAACTGTTCTTGACATCATCCTTATCCTTATCATTTTTTCTATTTCATGTAATGTATCTTTTTTCTTCCAGCTATTTTCAGTGTTTTGTCAGAGATTTTGAACAATTTGGTTGTGATTTGCTTTGTTATAATTTTCTTCATGTTTCTTGTGCTTGGTGTTCACCAACTGTCTTTGAACTGTGTTTGTGGTTTTCATCAAATTTGGAACAATTTTGGTCATTATTTCTTCAAATCATTTTTCTGTCCTACCTCTCTCCTTTACATTGGAGGCTCCAATTACACATATATTAGGCCACTTAAAGTTGTCCCATTGCTCACTGATTCTGTTCATTTTTCAAAATTGTCTTTTATCTCTGTGTTTCACTTTCCATGGCTTCTATTATTATGTCTTCAAGTTTACTAATATTTTTTCTTCAGCAATGTTTAATTTGCCATTAATTCCATCTAGTATATTCTTGATCTCACATACTGTAGTTTTTACTTCTAGAAGTTTGATTTGGGTGTCTTATGTCTCTACTTAACTTTCTGAGTATGTGAAAGGCAACTGTAATATCATTTTTAAATGTCTTTGCAACATCTACGTCAATTTGAGGTCAGTTTTGATTGATTGACGGATCCCTTCATTATAAGTCATATTTTCTTGCTCCTTTGCATGCCTCATAATTTTTTATTGAACATGACACATTGTGATTTTTATGTTGTTGAGAGCTGGATTTTTTTTTTTTTTTTTGTATCCCTATAAATATTCTTAAGCTTTGTTCTGGGACAAAGTTAAATTAATCAGAAATAGCTTGACTCTTGAGTGTTGCTTTTGAGCTGTTGGGTGAAACTGGAACAGTGCTCAGTCTGAAGAGAACATTCCCCACTACAGAGGCAAGGTCCTGTGTAGATTACTCAATGCTTGGTGATTTCTGCAATTTTTCCAGTCTGGCTGGTGGGAACAGGCACTATTTCCAGCTGGTGTGTATTCTGGGCACTGTGAGCACTAATCCTTTCTTTCTTTGATTCTTTTCCTGGCTTTGGGCATGTTTCTCATGTTCATATGCAGATTAGTTGTCGGCTGAAGATCTGAGGGCATGCTCTGCAGCCTCTCTGTGCTGCTCTCTCCTCTCTGATCACTGCCCTGGAAGCTCCAGACCTCTCTGTCACAGACTCTAATCTCCAGGTCCTCACTGCAGAGAGCCTGTGGGGCTCCTCCACCTGGTTACCTGCTCCCCTTTGCCAGTGCCTACAACGTCTCTCGTGAATCAGTCCTTGGTTGTCTGGTATCTTGAAAACTGTTGTTTTATATATTTGGCTTTTTAAATTTGTTTCATGTGGGAGGGTAACTCCCGTCCTCATCACTTCAGATTGGCCATAAGCAGAAGTCTAGCTCAATCTTTTAAACACAAAAATATGACTATGTCTATTATTCAACACCCTTTAATGGGCCTCACTGCCCTTAGGATAAACATCTAAATTCCTGACATGGTCTAGAAGAACCTCCATGCTCTGTCCTGCTTAGCTTTTCAGCTTCACTGCGGGTCTTTCTTTGCTCCTGCACCCTACCCATATTCCAGTGTCCAGGGGCCCCTGGCTTCGGCAGGCCAGGAGCTCCCCATGCTTCCCCTTCCTGAGTGCTTCCCACACTCTCCTACTGTTGCATGCTGAGCTCTACCCACCTTTCAGATTTAAAGGACAGTGTGCCTCTGCAGGGAACTGTCATCTACACACTGGACTTCTCCTTCTTCCATACCTTTGCTTTAGTCATGTCACAGCTAAATAAAGTTTCCCAAAACAAAGAGTGATGCTCTTCCTCATTGCCAGGCTGTTGCTCATGCTGGTTCCTCTGCTCAGAATCTCTTTTCTGTTTTGTCTCAGACACTTCCTATTTGTCCTTTAAGATTCAAGTCATTATCACCTCCTCTTGAAAACTTTCCATATGCTTTACCCCTAATCCTCCTCCTATTTTCCTCCCCAGTTGGAATGAATTCCCTCCTTCACGCTCTCCTAATACCTAAGCAGGCCTCCTTTGCTGCGCTTTACCAAACCCACCACAGAACTTTGTTTTCCAGTCATTCTCTCTAACTGGGGTGGAAATGGGGCTTGTCCGGTTCTCCTCCATTTCCAGACCCCTGCAGGGTGCCTTGCCTGTATCTAGCTCCTTCTCAGTGCTTCTTTGCTGATGAATTCATGGCTCTGCTGGGCTCTTGCTCCTACTAAGCATAGACAGGAGTGTGCAAGGAACACTGGCACTTTACAGGGGGTGCTCTGCCCTTGGGAAAGGAGTTACATTAATCAAGGAGAACAAATCATATTGGATGCTATGGCCAATGCAATTAAGCCTTTGTCAAACTGCCTGACTTTGGCTCGAGATGAGAACATTGATGAAATGCCTCCCACCCGCCAGGGTTGGGGTCTGCTGAAATGGGCAATTACTGCGGGGAACAATCCATTACTTGGACTGTCAACAGTGTTTTTTCTCTCTCTAAATGCAGAATGAAGTGGAAAATGCCGCGGGAACTCAGTGGCATTTAATTTACTGATATGGCTCGGTAGGAGCCATTCTTTAACCTGGCTGTGACAGCAATAGCGCGTGGGGACAAGTGCTGGGCTGGGATGCATGGGGGAGCCGTTTAACCATCCCGTGCCTTGCTCTCCCCGTGTGTAACATTAAACTGATGGAAGAGAATGCTCATGGCACCCTCGTGGTTACTATGGTGATGGAGGACTGAGACACAATGTTGCACGGCCCCACAGCCTTGCCAATTTCTTTTGATACTGCTTGTTATTCCACAGAGGGAGAAGTGACTGGCAGGGCTCCATTTCTTCTTTGAATTGGGAACGTTTCTAGCAAGGCTTGGTGTGGAAAGACCATTATACTGGCTATTCTGGGCAGACAACTCAGGGTCACTGCACTGGGATGCTGACTCACCGTGATGAGTAAGGCCACTCACCCTTTCTAGTGCTGGTGCATGTGGAAACATTTGTACAGCACGCCCGGCTGATTGGATGAGATGTTTAAAACCAGAAGGGACCTGGCCTGGGACTTTTGCTCCCCTGGTCCTGCCTGGGTGCTCCAGGGGCCAAACAGATAAGCATATTGGCTGCCTCTGACCAGTCAGGGAGCACGACTTCAGATCACCAGATCACTTGCCAACTGCAATGACTGTACCCCCAGCTACAGGCTACCAGAAAACACAGATCCCCGTAACCCATGCTGAAGGATGGCTGATCAGAAGGTCACGGGTTGCAGGGTGCGCTCGGGCACCTGGTAATATTGCTGCAGATTCTTTCCCAGGGCCCTGGAGCCAGGGTTGCGAAAACAAAGCATCATTCTTGGCTAATTTAAGTAAAAAAGATACTAGTAGAGACTTACAGATTCTCTGCGATGGCAGAGTAGGTCTTGAAGGCTCTGACACCAGGGTAGTGCTCAGGCCACCCATGAATCTTTCCTGCTGCTAAATTACCCACTGCTTGACAGGTACACCACCAGCACTGGGCACCTGAAGTCTCCCTGCACCCACTGATGGTGCCAGACACCAGGCATCCAAAGTCCACCTGAACCCAGTGATGACGCTGGGCACTGGGTACCTGAAGTCCGCCCTGCACCCACTTGGGTGGGCAAGTAGATGACAGACATTTACCCCTTGTCCCATCAGCTAAGCCAAAGAAGGAAATATGGCCTCTGCTGTGCTAAGTGTTGTCTCCTCTTTCCACACTTGAGAAGCTGCTTCTTCCTGGACACTTCGAATGGGTCATTGTGTTGGTTGGTTGAAGAAATAGTACATTTTATTGCTTCCATGAATTTACATTATTTTTGCCCTTTAAGCCTCACTGTGAGAAAAAGAGATGATTTCTGAGAACAGAGTTGGGGTGGGAAGAGAGATTCTGGGTTACGCCCTCCTGTCCCAGGGTAGTCGGCATCATGCCAGCGTCACTGGCTCCACCGTGGTGGAAAATGCCGTGGCATGGGCTCCCAGATCAGCCTGCGAATCCGGCATCAGCTGTTCTTACTAGCTCAACACTAAGCCACCAACCAAGATGTGCTTACCTTCTTTATGCCCTTAAGGTCCACCCCGTAATTTCTTTTCATCTCACAACATCCCGGGGCCAAACTGGTTTTCCTTAACTTTCTCCAGCTGCCATGAAGGCGAAGGATCAACAGCTGTCATTCCTCCTGCCTCAGAGCACTTCAGAAAGGGAAGAGTCTGGACCCGAGTGTACCCCAGCCCTGTCCTGTGAGATGCCGCCTAGCTGGGAAGCCCTGCAGGGCGGCAGATGGAAGACCCATGTGGCTGGCTCGCAGTCATTCACGGGGGAGGCATCTGAAAGTGCCGGTGTTAATCTTATTAGCCCATGAGGCCCTCTTGCCACAATGAAATGTGTAAATATTTGTAAATTAACTTCAGCTGCCAGGATGGGTAACATGATAAGGCAAGTGAACTTCCCAGAGATCAGACGTTCACGAGCATGACAAGCACATACCACCAGCCGCACACGCACTGCTGGAGCCTTGGGCCATGATGTGTCTCACAAGCATGTCCCAGGAAGCCCCACTGTTGATGCCCTGCAGGGTGAGGCCCCTGTGAGTCTGGGAACGTACCTGTTGAAATGGTGCTCCGGGCTTGGCTGGCCACTGGCTGGGCTGAGTGCCGCAGACAGCTGCCTGTTGGGGGCGAGGCTGTGGGGTGCTGGGCATGGGCCTGGGGAGTGGTGATGGGCAGGGAAGGCCTGGCGGTGGCCAGGCTGCTCAGACTCCCACTGCCTGGGTGCATGGTTGTGGTTATTCCTTTGGCCAGTGGAGACCCTCCGACCACATTATTCCGGGGCGGGCCTGCCCCTCCTGCAGGCACCCTGTGGAGAGAAAGCAGAAGGAATTCTGATGAGAGGCTCAGAGGTAATGGCGCCACGTGGGCCTCTGGCAGAGCCTCGCTCTGACCTGCTGGCTCTGAGAGATGAAGGCCAACTCTTCTGGGGACAAAGTCCTAAAACAGCGCTCATCACTGGCACAAGGGCCCCCTTTACAAGAACTTCATGGGCTGCAAACTGTCAGTGTGAAATATTTAACAAACAGCAACGCCACCCTGAGAAACAGAGGAATGAGCCGAATCAAATCTTTTATACCAGAGCTACTGCCTCAGTTTGTTCTTACAAACAGCTGTGTGTCTCCAGATACACCCAGAAAGAACAGATGACTCAGTCATGTCCCGCGAGGCCTTGACGCATCCAGCACGTTGGGGAAAGGATGGCAAGGATGCTGGCCCCCTCTGGGCACGACTGCCACCTCGCACCTGCTGGCTGCTGGGAAAGGGCACACACAGCACGACGTCCTTCTGAATGTCTGGGAGCTTGCAGTTCCATACCAGAAATAGATGGCCTTTCACTCCGAAGTTTCCAGATGAAATCAGCTTCCACAAGACGAACACAGCCACTCTGGAAATTGGGCTTTTCACGCTTTCCCTCTGTGTATTTGTACTTAACCCATGTCCTGGAGGTAGCGATGTGAAATATGGCAGAGTTAGGGGCTTGGAAGCTTCTGTGGATTCAGTTTCAGGGGACTTAAATGTCTTCCATTTGTCCAAGAGCTGGGTAAATTCCCGTTTCCGTCCCTTCAGGATCTTATTCCAAGACACACCAAAAGCCACAGGTGGGAGAACAGGCTGCCTGCCCCTGTCTACTGGGCCTGGTCCAGCCATCTCCCTGTGGCTGGTACCACTGGGCATGACCTCTAGCAGGGAAGCTCCCGGCAACACAGAGTGAGGGCTTTCCGCACAGCAGCTGACAGGAGAGGGGCCTCTTGGAAAAGGACTCACCTGCTAAGGGAACCTGGTGGTGTCCTCCTTCCCCAGCCCTCAGAGCTGTGCTGAACTTCACCCCAGCAATCCAGCTTGTTAGCAGGTCAGCCAAAACCATGAATTTAAAAATCCCATTTGCTATCCGTTGAGCTCACTTTTCCCCGAGGAAATCATTTTTAAAAACTAAATAAAGTGAGCTCACAAATGAGTCACTAATTTGCAAGGTGATATTGACAAGTCTGAACACAACAGACACAGACACACATCTGCCTCTCATGACAGCAGAAAACCCTCTCCCTCTGCCCTCATGGCAGGATGGCAGGGATACCCTGGGCTAGTCCTACTTCCTTAGTGCGTGCCGTCACGGAAAGAGCCACACACCGGCTCCCGCACCAGGTTTTTAAATGAACTCAGAATGCTCAACTCTGGGCACTATACTCGCAGCCCTGAGAGCCCACCAGCACTCCAGGGCCTCCCAGCACGATGAGGGCAAGCACAGCTGGTGAATCCAGGTCTATGCAGGAAGGGGTAGGCCTTCGCCCGCCCTCCAATCACTGCCAGATAAGGCATCGCCTTCTGCTGGGTGGCTTTGGCAATTGTCCTGAACCCAGTAGGGATCATGAAAGTTATAAGTCCTGGGGGCACAGCCTTGGAGGGGGACAGCTGTCTTCCATTTCCGGGGATAAAGACCAAGGCCAGATTTCCTGTTTTGTGCTGAGCTATGGATTGCAGTGAGGGACCCATGGCCTCTAACATACTGACCTGGGGGCAGCCCACCCGGGGGCGGTTCGTTCTGTAAGGAACCAGAGAGGACACTCAATGACCTCCCAACACTGCAGTTACCGGGGCTCGATCTGGAGTGGCTTTTGCTTAATGTTTATTCCTGGCTCTGCCATTCTTCGGAAAACACACACCAAGAGGGCTTGAGGAGAGTGAGCAACCATGAGGTGCACAGCAGAGGTGGAGGGAGGGGCCCGGGCCCCGATACGAGCTCCAGTGTCAGGAGATGGAGGATCGTCCCATAACAAACTCCCTGGCAGCAGGAGAAGACAGTTCTTGAGGAGACATTTTGATCAGAACAACTAGATTTCATGTATTGATTCGATCAGCATTTATTGAGCACCTCATATATGAACATGGTATGCAAGAAGCCAGGGAAACAAAGCTGGAGATGGCTACTGTGGCGCAGGGGCTGGCCTGTGAGGGGGGATCCTGCATGCCTGTAGATGACCCTAACAGGCAGAACTTGTCAGTGGGCTGCTTGGGATGACAAGGTGGGTAGAGCTGTCCATCCTGACTATGGCACAGGCAAGGATGAAGGCCTCCAGGCAAGGCTTCATATAGCAAGTGGACTTAGGACCCAGCTCTTGAAGGATATTCAGTGATTTAATTCAGAAGCAGGAAGAGGGTGGAAGGCATTCCAGTATTGTGGGGGTGAGGGCCGCCTAAGAGAGCTCCCCGTGGTGACGCTGACTGATGCACGTCAGGAGTTGCCCGGCCAGGTGGTGGAGGGCCCCAGTGCCACGCAAAGAAGCTGGAGTTAAACCGCAGGCTTTACATCTCTGAAGGTCTGTGGAAGTTCTCAGGTAAAGATAAAGGAAGAATCAGAGGAGAGAAACTGGAAACTGGGAAGCCGATGGCCTCCCTCAGAAGCTGCCGCTGTAACCTGCTGCGTGGAGGAAGAACCGCCTCCTCATACAAGAGTAGGGCGTGTGACAGAGTGATGCCCCCCAGCAGGGCGGGCGAGCCCGGAGGTGTGGACACGTGCCATCTCAGGCTGTGCCTTCCTGGAGGGTGCCAGCTGGTCAGTGAGTCCCCTAATCTAGAGGGGTGACCTGTGCTTTCCTGCAAGGGCTATCTGATGACACGACAGGTGAGCCCAACTCCAGGTCAAGCGCTTCAAGCACAGGCCGGTTGCCGGCTGAGAGACACAACCCGTAGCTACTGGCGTGGGAAATCCAGACCAGAGACCTTCGGGGCTGCGCACGCTGGGCAAGTTGCCCCACACCACTGATGAAGCCCCAGAAGGCTGTGGGCAGCTCACCCCCTAAGCAGCCACCCCTCTGACCAGGTGGCTGGGTTTGAGGGGGTGCATTTCCTGAAGCCTCGCTGCAGTTTGCTTCTCAAGCTTTTCCCTGCTGAGCATCACCTGAGCAAAGGATTTCTAACTGCCCCTTTAGCCCTGTGCCTGCAGACCTTTCAGGCTTTGGGCAACTCCATCAATCCCTAGGCCCTTTCTGGGCACCTCGAGAGAGGCCCTGGCTGAAGATTGCCTTAGGAACTAGAGCTGCTCATATCAACACCACATGTGTCCCGAGAACACTCTGCAAGTAGGAATCAGCCCAGCAATCAATGCAGGGTCTACGGGTTATTTAATTGTTTCCACTGTAGCCCTGTTCCAAAGACAGGAGAAACCCAAGGCCACGTCTTTCACTTGTGTGTGTGTGCTGCAGTGTCAACACAGGGCCATGCCCAGTGAGGCTGACTGATGTCACCAAGCTGTGGACCCTCATCTCAGTGAAAAATTCCCAGACAACCCCCTTGTCTCTTCAGTGACGCTAAAATTACATATTCTATTTTATAAAAGCAGTAGAACAAAGAACTTATTAAACACTGACAACACAAAGAAAAAACAATCTATTACCACGATGCGACCACTCAACAACTGTTAACCTTTGGGAATATATCATTTTTCCTTTGCATATATGTATATAGTGTTTTACATATCACACATCTGTATGTGATGACACACAAGCATACATACTGCACACACAAGCATACATACTGCGTACACACATGCTGTACCTACATTATGCACACGTGCACATAAATTGTGCTTACAGTATGCATACGCACAGGCATGCACACTGCACATACACTGCACACATGTACAAATACCATACACGCAAGCACACAGAAGCGTGCACACACTCTGCACATGCATACACACTGAATATTACTGTATACATGTGCACACACTGTCCTCACATAAACACACACTCACACTTGAGACCTCACTCTGGTGACTTTCCTGTTCCTGCTCCTCCTGTTCCCGTTCTTCTCCCCTTGGTGGCCAATGTCTGCTGAGGACAGTCAAGGAGTTGAGTGCCAACCCAGCTCAGAAGGTGAAATGCGGGTCTGGGGACACCAGCGGGGGCTGAACCCTGGGCACTGGAGGCCTTGCTGCCTTCTGGGCCCGGCTCACAGAGTAGCCTCCGTCAGTAACAACAGCGGTAAGGCACGTAGGTCCTTGCCCTCTCCTTGCCCAGGCTGCCACCACCATGCCCTCACCTGGAAACGGGTGTCACGTAGTTTCCGGGGAACACCCCAGAGACCCCGGTCCTCAGGGACGCCCCCTTGAACCAGCCATCCTGACACTTCTCGAGGACCCGGTACATCTCTCCCTTGTGCAGCTCCAGCTCGTCACTCTTCTGGGGCTTGTAGGCATAGAGCGCCAGGTACCTGCGGGCAAAGCATGGGGCCAGTGTCAGTGGCAGCCCTCCTGGGGAACAGGGGACTGGCCGGCATTCCCGGGGGGAGGTTGTCTTTGGAGGAACCCAACCTAAAAAGACCCACAAGTCTCTATGGGGGCTCTGCAGTTTACAGAGGCCCCACACACCCTCCCCGGCTCACTCCTCACAACGAACCCACGAGGCAGGGGAGGGAGGGGGCCTGCAGGGAGCTGCCTGCAGGGGAGGGCTGTGCCTGTCACCCACAGCCTTAGGAGGATTCCACCTGTCCATCTGACAAGGTGGGAAGGCAGCTCAGTAAGGCACAGTGACCCCAAAGCCCTCGAGGACCTCCGAACTGCATCCCAGGGCCAGGTCTTTGGACTTTCCGGTGGTTTCCTCTTCTTCACACTGTCTCAAGTCTGATGCTCTGAGCAAGGGAAACCTTAGGGAAAACTGAGGGTGAGCTAAGCTAGTCTTGGGCTGGGTTTTCCTCACTTGATCTAACCTGGACTGGTTTTCCTGCCTGGCTTATCCAATCAAGCAGAGCTGGAAGAGACCCCAGAGGTCCTTATTAAGGGAAAGGTGGTTAAGTTAGAAAACTGTGGTTGCACACTTCTTTGCAGTAATTGTGCCATGATTAATTATTTGACCTTTTTTTTTTTTTGAGACAGCATCTCACCCTGTCACCTAGGCTGGAGTGCAGTGGTGCAAACATGGCTCACTGCAGCCTCAACCGCCTGGGCTCCAGTGATCCTCCCACCTCAGCCTCCCAAGTAGCTGGGACCACAGGTGTGTGCCACCGTGCTGGCTAAGTTTTTTATTTTTTGTAAAGATGGGGTCCCCCTATGTTGCCCAGACTGGTCTTGAGCTCCTAGTCTCAAGCAATCCTCCCATTTCAGCCTCCCCAAAACGCTGGGATTACCCCGGCCTTAATTTTAAGTCTTATTTGCAAACAAGAAAAGATTAAATTTAGTGGTGAAAATCCTAGTTTAGGGTTTAGATGCTGTGCCTCCAACTCAGCCCACGGGCCAAGCTACTCTCATAAAATACTTAACTATACCCTCTATCTTTTCCTTACAAGGACTGGATAATACTTACAAAAGTGCTCTGCTACTTTTGGGGAAGGTTGGTTTTGAATGGATGGAGAGAATCAATCAGATTATTTTTATTTGCTCACAAGATTCAGCCACGGAAGCTGGTGGAGGCCTCAGTTCAATAAGAGACCAAAGATGAATGTTAATGAAGAGTCATCTGGTGGATCTCACACCAGTGTAGGCTGCTGGGTGGGGATGTTGACCCTCTCCAGTGGCTTGTGTACACAGTATGTCTCTGGGGATGTGAGGGAAGCTCACAGATCCCCCACTGCACCCTCCTGATGCTGGAGGAAGCTTCTACAGTGAAAACAGAAACAGAATGCAGCTCACGAGGGCTCAAGCAGGAAAAAAGGAGGACCAGTGTGGAATATTCTGGAACAGCATGAGAACCTTGTAGAGATTAAAAGTTTCTTGGCCTTAACATGAAATCTGCCACCCTTTTTGAACATCCTAATCCTACATAGCAAGTCCCTCTGCCCTCATTCAATGACCTTGGCTATTTCCTTTGTTTACAGGTGTCCCTCATGCCCTCCCCCTAGGGACATCCTGTGGGTTTCAACTGTGGCTGGCATCTTTGTTTCTTTCCCTGTTTGAAATGGTGAACACTGACAGTGAAGTCAGGACCAACTCTCGGCTTCAGGAGGATACACAAAGCCATCAGGAGAGGAACTCCACCTGCCCCCCAACTGTGTTCACAGTTTCAATGCTATGTCCAGGTGACAAATGGAGAGAACCCAGGGTGTGATTCTGTTCTGATCACCATAGAGGAAATACACTAAGGGAAAAGTGCAGTGAAAATGATAAACAACTGCAGCCAACATGTGCCTATGTACTGTGCAGAGAAGCTGGAGGGGAGGAGAGGAGAATGGGGAGGGATGGAGAAGGAGAGGGGATGAGAGAGATGGAGTGAGGGGGAGGTAGGAGGAGGGGGAGGAAGGAGGAGGAGATGGGGAGGGGATGGGAGAGGATGGGGAGAGGATAGAGGAGGAAAGAGAAGGGGAGGGGGGAGGAGGAAAGAGAAGGGGAGTGGAGGGGACAGTGGCTTCCACACAGCCTGGGCTGAGGCAAAGGAAGGCAGACGAGGAGAGGAAGAGTGCAGAGACGGCTTGGATCCCTGGAAGGCTTGTGAATCAGTAACAATGATGCACGAAGTGATGTGCCGCTCTCAAAGAAATACAGTTGAGTGTAAATCCTGCTTAAGTTAGCCTCATCTGTTGCTTTATGATGTCAGAACAGTTTGCTTCAGTGGCCACACGCAGAATGTGCAGCCGGGCTGGCTCCTGGCCAGGGGCGGGTGGTATGCGACTCAGGCCGCACCAACAACTCCTTTTAGTTGGTTCTGGGGTCCGGGGCTGCCTTTGCTCTGGAGTCGGGGGTTCATCAGCTGCCAAGGCAGGCTCAGAACACGCCCAAGCTGCTGACCACAGCTTATGGACTCCTCTCCCTCCTGCTCCTGGGCTGGGCTGGTAGGCAAGGTGCAGAGCTGGGGGCTCAGTGGCCTGTGCTCCGTGGAGGCCTTATTCCACGGATTGGCTGTGGCTACACACCGACTGGGGCTGGCCCACTTCTCCCTCCAGACCACTGCTCCCGCACAACATGGAGCTCGGTGACCTGGGAGCATGGAACCCCTCGCAGGGCTATCCCTGCTCAGGAGGCCCCGTGCAACATGCTTCCTCCCCAGGGCTGTCTGTGGCCTTCTTGCAGAGGTTTCACGGCTGCGGACACAAAAGTTCGAGGGGATGGAGCTTCTGTCCATGGTCACGCATGTTCAGGGGTAGGGCCAGGGCTGGGCTGCTGGAGCTGTCGGTGCGGCCTGGGGCACAGCTGGGGCAGGGCTTGGGCAAGGTGAGAGCGGCAGTCGCACTGAGGTGTGACTCGGGGAGGCTGGGGTCCTGAATAGGGTATGCCGACCCCTCGCTCCAAGCACAGGCCCGGTGTGGCCCACCCGTAGGGAGATGCTGCCCTGACGTGCACCACGGCACTAGTGCACTGGGCCTCTTTGTCTTATTTTAAGTTTGTTCTGTCGATGAGTAATCCTTCACTCTGGTCTCTATTTAAAGTTCGGCCTCTGGGTGCAGGTTGCTGGGGGAAGCGGAATGTAAATAAGCCTGGCTTCACTTTGGAAAATCTCTTCTCGGCCTACTTTTTTTTCCCTCTGGGCACCTCGTAGGGGACACCAAAAGCAGATGGATGTGCTGGCTCCGTTTTCTGGCATGCGGCTCGCGTTGGGGGGGCCCTGGCCCAGGCGGGGGTCACCTGCATCTGCTGTCCTCCCTGAGGTACTCAAGAGGAGGCCTTGGAAGGGCCACACTGAAGAGCAATTTGTGCTGAGACCGGCCCTTCCCAACCTGCCTCCCTCCCACCTCTCAGGGTCTCTGCCGCTGTCCCCTGCAGCCACAGTGGCATCGCCTGTTACCCTGTTTCCCACCAACGTCTGTGAGTTGTGTCCTGTCAGGACTGCCAGTCCAGAGTCTCCTGGCTGAGCTGGACAGCGTCCCCTGCACTCAGTGGCGAGCCAGTCCTCACAGACACAAGCACCTGCGCCTGGCATGCAGGGAGAACCGGGCGGCACCTGTAGGTAGCAGGGCTCACATCATCCTAGCTCCTGGGCCCAACTCTCACCTTCCATTTGCTTCAAAACACCTTGGCAGCTCAACACAGGCCCTGCGGAGTGCTCAGGGCATCTCATTAACACTCAAGACCACCCCGCATGCTCAGACATCACCTCTGCAGATTCTCACAGGTTGGTACTTCAAGTACTTATTTAAGGCAATCATGGGATTTTAGGATCAGAGAGCCTTCCTCACCACTGCCTGGTAGCGTATATAGGGCTTTCACGCCAATTAGAAAAAGCACCTCTTGAGGGCAGGTTGCTGAGGACAAGTACAGCCTCCTCCAGGCATGGTGTGCAGTCAGGCACGGGGGCTAGGGGCTCACTGCACCTGGGACAGTGCACAGACAGGATAGGCTGGCGGCTGGGCCGACTCGGCTGACCCAGCTGGGCATGGCATGTGTCTGCTTTCACGTGCAGCCTGTTGAAACTAACAGCACAGCCTTCGCTTACCCATACCACTTCCTTATTTCTATAGCAAGATCTTCACTTGCTGCTAATTGTCTGCAGATTTCTCTTCTGCTCTAATCAGAGTAAACCGAAGTATTTTAGTGCCTCCGCTAATTTCATCCCCTTTCTCCTCTAGATGGTGGCTTGCTCATGCTTCTTCTAAAATAAGTAAACAATTCCCAGTTCTCCTACCAGAAGTCCCACTTCTGCTCTTCTCCCAGGGCCATGCTGGCTCGAGTTAGGGAGGTGTGTGCTTCCTCCTCACCTCTTCCATCCAGGTGCAGCACCCACTCTGCAGGGAAGACCCACAGCAGGAGTGCTGTCAGGGGCTGCACTGGAGGCCAGGAGGCTGGGGAGGGCTGGGTAAGTCCTGCGGAAGGGCTGAAGCAGGCTCAGGAGCTCAGAGACGACCAGGAGCTGCAGGCAGGGCGAGGATGAGTGCAGATGCTCAGAGGAGCGTGCGGGACACCTATTTGTATACAATAGGCTACTGTATAGTATAAACATACTATGCGATAGCATTATGTCTAAAAAAATGTAAATACCTTAATTAACAAATATTTTATTTGGCCGGGCGCGGTGGCTCATGCCTGTAATCCCAGCACTTTGGGAGGCCGAGGTGGGCAGATCATGAGGTCAGGAGATCAAGACCATCCTGGCTAACACAGTGAAACCGCGTCTCTACTAAAAATACAAAAACGTAGCCAGGCGTGGTGGCAGGCGCCTGTAGTCCCAGCTACTCGGGAGGCTGAGGCAGGAGAATGGCATGAACCGGGTGAAGCTTGCAGTGAGCTGAGATTGTGCCACTGCGCTCCAGCCTGGGTGACAGAGCGAGACTCCGTCTCAAAAAAAAAAAAAAAATTTATTTGTCCAGCACAGTGACTCACGCCTGTAATCCCAGCACTTTGGTAGCCTGAGGCAGGTGGTTCACCTGAGGTCACGAGTTTGAGAGCAGCCAGGCCAAAATGGTGAAACCCTGTCTCTACTAAAAAGACGAAAATTAGCCTAGTGTGGTGGCGAGTACCTGCAATCCCAGCTACTAGGGAGGCTGGGGCTGGAGAATCACTTGAACCCAGGAGGCAGAGGTTCCAGTGAGCTGAGATCAAGCCACTGCACTCCAGCCTAGGCGACAGAGCGAGACTCGTAAAAAATAAAAAGAAAAAAAAGAGAAAGAAATACTTTATTGCCCCAAAATGTTAATGATCATCTGAGCCTTCAGGGAGTTATAATTTATTTGCTGGTGGAGGGTCTTGTCTTGATGTGAACAGCTGCTGACTAATCAGGATGGTGGTGGCTGAAGGCAGGGATGGCTGTGGCAATTTCTTAAAATAAGACAGCAATGAGGTTTGCTACATTGACTCTTCCTTTCATGATAGATTTCTCTATAGCATTTGATGCTGTCTGACAGCATTTTACCCACAGTAGAATTTCTTCCAAAATTGGAGTCAATCCTATTAAACCCTACTACTGCTTTATCAACTGTTTATGAGCTATTCTAAACCCTTTGTTGTCATTTCAATGATGTGCCCGCCATTTTCACCAGGAGTAGATTTTACCTCAAGAAACCACTTTCTTGCCCATCCATGAGGAGCAACTCCTCCTCTGTTCAGGTTTTCTCATGAGATTGCAGCAATTCAGTTATGTCTTCAGGTTCAATTTCTAATTCTAGTTCTCTTGCTGTTTCTCCACATCTGCAGTGACCTCCTCCACTGAAGTCTTGAACCAACCACTCAAAGTCATCCATGAGGATTGGAAGAACCTTCTTCAAAACTCCTATTAATGTTGATATTTTGACCTCCCCATGAATCACAAATGTTCATCCTAGAATGCTGAATCCTTTCCAAAAGGTTTTCAATTTACTTTGCCCAGATCCATGAGAGAAATCACCATCTATGGCAGCTATAGCCTATGAAAGGTACTTCTTGGCCGGGCACGCTGGCTCACGATTGTAATCCCAGCACTTTGGGAGGCCAAGGCAGGCGGATCACTTGAGGCCAGGAGTTAGAGACCAGCCTGTCCAACATGGCGAAAACCTGTCTCTAGTAAAAAAAAAAAAAAAAAAAAAAAAAATTGGCCAGGCGTGGTGGCACGCGCCTGTAATTCCAGCTACTTGGAAGGCTGAGGCAGGAGAATGGCTTGAACCTAGGAGGCGGAGGTTGCAGTGAGCTGAGATCATGCCACTGCACTGCAGCCTGGACAACAGAGTGAAACTCCATCTCAAAAAAAAAAAATTAAAAAAATGTACTTTTTAAATAAGAACACTTGACAATCTAAACTATTCCTTGATGCATGAGCTGAGGAATGAATGCTGTGTCAGCAGACATGAAAACAACATTCATCTCCTTGTACATCTCCATCAGAGCTCTCGGATAACCAAGTACACTGTCAATGAGCAGTAATATTTTAAAAGGAATCATTTTTCTGAGCAGTAGGTCTTGACAATGGACTTAAAATATTCAGGAAACCATGCTGTAAACACGTGTGCTATCATCCAGGCTTGGTTGTCCCATTTACAGAGCACAGGCAGAGTAGATTTAGCATAATTCTTAAGAGCCCTAGGGTTCTCGGAATGGTAAATGAACACTGGCTTCACTTAAAGTCACCAGCTGCATTAGCCCCTAAAAAGAGAGTCAGCCTGTCCTCTAAAGCTTTGAAGCCAGGCCTTGGTGTCTCCTCTCTAGCTATGAAAGTCCTAGATGGCATCATTGTCCAATATACGGCTGTTTTGTCTACACTGAAAATCTGTTGTTTAGTGTCACCACCTTCATCAGTGATTTTAGCTACATCCTCTGGATAACTTGCTTCAGCTTTTCCATCAGCACTTGCTGCTTTACCTTGTACTTTTATGTTACAGAGATGGCTTCTTTCTTTAAACCTCATGAACCAACCTCTGCTAGCTTCAAACTTTTCTCCTTTAGCTTCCTCACCTCTCTCAGGATTCATGGAGTTGAAGAGAGTTAGGGCTTCAACTCCATGGGCTTGTTAGGGCTTGCTCTGGATTAGGCTTTGACTCAAGGGAATGTTGCAGTTGGTCTGATCTTCTATCCAGGTCATTCAAACATTCTCCATATCAGCAATCAGGCTGTTTCACTTTCTTATAATTCATGTGTTCCCTGGAGCAGCACTTTTAATTTCCTTCAATAACTTCTCTTTTCATTGACAACTTAGATAACTGTTTGGCACAAGTTTCAGCCTATCTCAGCTTTTGACATGACTTCCTCGCCAAGCTTAATCATTTCTAACTTTTGACCGAAAGTGAGAGATGTTCAACTCTAGCTTTTGCTTGACCACTTAGAGGTCATGTAGGGTTACTAAATGGCCTGATTTCAATGTCTTGTATCTCAGGGAAAAGGTAGGCCTAAGGAGAGAAAGAGAGATGGGGGAACGGTGGGTCCGTGCAGCCGTCAGAACACACACATCACTTATTGAGCAAGTTCGCTGTCTTATATGGGCATGGTCCATGGTGCCCCAAACAATTCCAACAGTAACACCAAAAATCACTGATCATGTCACCATAAAGATATAATGAAAAAGTCTGAAGTATTATGAGAATTAGCAAAATGGGACACAGAGCCTCGAAGTGAGCACATGCTGTTGGAAAAATGGCACGACTAGACTTGGTGGATGTTGGGTTGCCCCAAAGCTTACATTTGTAAAAAAAAAAAAAAAAAATGTAGTCTCTGTGAGGCACAACAAAATGAAGTGCAATGAAATGAGGTTTGCCTGTGTTTCAGATGCATTCTGAGACTGAAGCCCTACCACTGGACAGGGCCCAGGGATGCCCAGCCTCGGGCCTCTGAAGGGCAATGAGTGGCTGATCACTCACTGTGGTGGCTGTGCTGGGAATTTGCCTCAGGGTGCATCATCACCCATGACTACCTCTTCAAAGGGCAGCCTGAAGCCAGCACTGGCTCACTTCCAGTGGGGAAACTCCGCAGGGCTGTCTCGGCTCCAGAGCCCTGAGGATCAACGAGGCTTCCCTTCAGCCACAGCTCAGGTGTGTCCTGAGAGCACTCCCCAAAAACCTCCCCATCTCAGGGTCTGCCTCCAGGAAACCCAACCTGGAGGTAGACAATGCTGGTATCGCTGGGGATGTGCTGCTACCACCTGGGCCTGCATCTCCTTCCTTCCACTGCAACCGGCCCTGCAGCAGCCCCAGACATCTCTGACCTTGGCTCGCCAGGCTCTATGTCATCCACAGACTCTCTCAATAAAATTCTCTGCTCTTCCCACTTGCATCTCCTCCACTTCTCCACCTGCTTGGGGTCCCAGCTCTGCCCTCTCTCTAGAGGTGCAGGCGGCAGGGGTGTGGATGAAGAGCACTCACCCCTCCAGTGGTTCTCAGGCTCACTCTCATATTCTTGGTCGCATCTGTCTGTAATATCCTGAGGATGGTGCCGCCAATGCCTGGAAGGGCTGACCATGGGGCCAGGCTGACCACAAGGCTGGGCACTGTCAGAGGAGGCTGGATGGCTGACCTCTAAGACACCTCTTGGGAGCAGTACCCAGTGATTTTGCTGCTCCAGGCCTTCGTTCCAAGCCTGGCAGGGACTTATTTTACCGAGTCTGTTGTCTTGAACTCACGCGGATCCAGTCCATTGCAGGCTGAGTGCAGCACCAGCCTGTTCTCTGAATTGGCAGTGGAAGGTGCCCCTGTCTTGTGTTGGCATGGTTTGGTCAGCAGTCCTTTTCCTGTGTCCTAGAATGTGGGGACTGTTGTTATTGAGGCTGGTTTGGTGGCCTTTTGACCACATGCACAAATGGCAGTGGGAGGTCATGAGGAGGCCACTCCGGATCACATCAAGGCCTGCGAGGTCATCCCTGCCATGACAGAGAGCATGTCTCACATGACCAATGTCAACCACCAGATCCAGGGACCCTGGTCTGCACCCTAGCAGGGGAGGATGAAAACTGCTGGCCGCCATTCCCCTGGGGTTCCCTTTCCCTCTTGCAGGCCAACCCCCTCCTCTCCCTAAGTCTTCCTCTGGGCTCCTGGATAGGACTCCCAGGCCCCTCAGGTGCCATCTGGGTGGTCATACACCTCACAGGGCACCTGGTTTTCTCTGCAGGTGATGAACTGCACCCATCGACTGTGGAAGTTTCCTTCTCTGATGGCAGGCTGACATGCAGTCCTAGACCAAGGCTCTGTGCCAAGAGTTACGTTGCTCTCGGATTGCAGGCACGCAGATCAAGCCAGACCCAGGCATGTCTGTCTAATGCATGTTTCTTCCTCCTCCTCCACCTCCTCCATTGCTGTAGGTGATGACGGGACATCTTGGATGGCTCTTGCAGGGTAGCCCTATGCCCTCTCCCTGCCTCCTCTGGTTCTTCACATCAGGCAGTGGCTCTAAGATGCCCATGAAGAAGTGGAGGTGAGAATCAACCCTTCCGAATCAGGGGCAACTTACTCACAGCGTTTCATCAACCTTGAGACCCTCTGGGTGGGTTGGCCGTGCCCAGGAGCATGGCCTCTAGGAGCAGACACTCAGATTTCTGCTTCCCCAAATCACAGCAGGTCTGTCAGAGGAATAGCGGACAAGTCCCAGGGCCAGACAGTGGAATTCTCAACACAGTAGGGGGTGGAAAGGGGGTGCAGGAATGGGAGATGTCTCTGCAGACTCAGTCGCCTCCATGCACTGGGTGAGCAAACTGAGACCCTTCTTGTGTTTCCAGGCAACTGAGCCCTTAGGGAATCCATGCCATGGAAGCCTTTCACATGCTGGAAGAAGGGGCAAGAACATCATCCAGCCATCAACATACTAACCGTGCGGGATCAGGCCTCTTAATCTCAAGGGCTCATGTTTCAGCGCACATGATGTGGCCTGGAGAGGTCAAAGCTATGCAATTACGAAGATGAGGAACGAGGTCTCCTGAAGTCATTGCATGGCTGACTTTCACATCAGCCCCATCCGGGCCCTGGCTGGAGTCCCCAAGCCATCATTCTCCGGGCAGCAGCGCACTGTTGTTTGCTGTGGTTGTTTTTGCAACGACAGCACATCTCATGTTCAATTTCAGACTTCTGAACGTGACTTACAGATACTATTTTGGGAACAATGGTTAGATCAGACCCCCACCCCAGGTACCTGCCACAGGTAAGGTACGTGTGGGAATACCAGCGTCTTACAGCGGAAGAGGACAGGTGAGCAGTCAGGCTAATTCCCCTCCCTCATAAACTGATGTGGTCAGTCTGATCTTTTCCTCTCTGGGGATAAAATAAAGGATGTCATGTTTGCAGAATGCATCATGCATGCTGCTGTAACATATGTAATGTTACCTGGCGTGTGACTGCTACTCAGTATCTCAGTATAACAGCCACGAACACACATGGAACGGACCATCACCAGTTACAGGTCATGCTGCCCATGATCCAGCTGCTGCATGGAGGGCCGCTGTGTCACCTGCAGACACATTCCTACCTAAATCCTTGTCATCCTTAGAAGGATGTTGTCCGACACGTAAGTTTCCCTTCCCTCTTACCCAAATCTCAAGTTGAGTGGAAGGTACCCTTCCCTGGGGGAGAAGCCCAGAGGGAGACGGTGGAGGGCTAGAGGTCACAGCAACCTTGTCCCCCAGGGCAGGGGAACTGGGTGAAGAGGTCCCTCCACACCTGCACCAAATTCAGAAGCCATCCGGGACCTGGAGGTTTGTCCACGGTTGAGGCCTCCAGAATATTCACAACTCTTGAGGGGCGACATGCCTCGAACTGTTACCTTTTGGGTCTCCGGGACAGAGCAGCCTTCTCGGATGGCTAATCCTTGAGCTCGCCTCACGCTGGGGAGCCCTCTGCACCCAGGAAGGGGAGGCCTTTGCTCTCATAGAACAAGTGGCAGCTGCTGAGAGCCTGTGTACAGGCATTCAGCTGGTCATGGGGACTTCAAAACAAACCCATCTGGGCTTTGCCCTTGAAGCACTCATGGCCTCAGCAACCTGACGTGTGTCTTGCCTCTCGTTTGGGAAACTCCATCAGGGCCATCCCCTGTGGGCGCAGGTTTCTTTCCTCAGATAGCATTCTGCATGCAATTCTTCAAGAGGAGCGAACCCATCACCCCCCACCCTCCCATGTGCCTCCTTGGCACCAGCTCTGCCTGAAGCTGCCAGAACTGAGCTAGGAGCATGGCAGGAGATGGAGAGAGTGTTTTATTTTGTCCAGTGCTGGTGAAAACTTGAATATCAGTCTCAAGGCATCCGGAAGTAGCCTGCTCAGGAAGCTAGGTAAAAAATAGGCACCTTTCAAATTCCTTTCATTACATTGCTTAATCACAGTGGGAGGATACTGGAAGCTTTCTTGCCGACCACTGGAGAAAGGCTGGCGTTTCCACTGGGCTTAGAGGTGGCTGAGCGTGTGCCAGCAGCTGAGCTACTTCTAGACCTTTTGAAGCTTGGCAAGTTGCTCTTCAAAATACTTTTTTGCTTGAAATACATCCTGTTCAGCCGGGCGCAGTGCCTCACGCCTGTAATCCCAGAATTTTGGGAGGCCGAGTCAGGCGGATCACGAGATCAGGAGATCGAGACCATCCTGGCTAATATGGTGAAACCCTGTCTCTACTAAAAATACAAAAAATTAGCCAGGCGTGGTGGCAGGCGCCTGTAGTCCCAGCTACTTGGGAGGCTAAGGGAGGACAATGGTGTGAACCTGGGGTACGGAGCTTGCAGTGAGCCGAGATTGCACCACTGCACTCCAGCCTGGGAGACAGAGCAAGACTCCATCTCAAAAAAAAAAAAAAAAAAAAAAAAAGAAATACATCCTGTTCTCCAACAACACAGGTTCTGAGTGTCCCTCTGACCTCTGACCCAGCCTGCATTGACAGAGCTTTCTGTATTTGTCATATTGTTTGCCAAGTTCATAGACTTCACCTTAACACAGTCATTCCAGTGACTGAGCTCTGCCAAACACAAGAGCAAAAGGGAGTCTAATTCTTCAGCGCATGATTTAAATGGGGAATTTTAAAATTGCACTTATCTGTTAAGAGCTGTAATTTAACTGGGCAGATGTTCTAAACAAGATAAGTATCTCACTTCCTAGCACTGATTCATCTGGTTCTATTTGGGGATGAGATGCAGCTGGCATGCGCTGGTGTGGCCCTGGGATGGAGGCTGAAACACAGAACCACTTCCAAGCAGTTGGTGACTACTGGCTGCCCAAGCTCCTAGACTACCCGCTGCTCTGCGCACCTGCTTCCCTCCTGCCTCTCCCCGCCAATCTCGGACTTTCCATGCTATGGAGAGCCTGCTCCACACTACGGCTGGCTCCTCTCCTGTTGACTGGGACCTGCATTGTGAATACTCTGAATATCCTCCCTGCTTAGAAGAAATGTCCTAGAAACATCAACATCAAAAGGAACTGCTAGACTTTTGTCTTCCACACTCTCCTTTCAGTGGTGTTATTAGATGCACATAACTATACTGGTCAACCAGTAACACATGGGAAAACCCCGCGGAAACCACACGTGGACAGGCCAGCCCAGGCAGGAGGGAGGGCTGCAGGCACGGGACCCCGACAGACACAAAGGGCAGCTCACACGTTGAGGGGCAGCTGGACCTTGGGAGGCGTGCCCTGCTCTCCAGACACCGAGGCAGCTCGCGGGACAGCTGTGGGGGTAGATCCTGCCGAGGAGGAGGCATCCTGGAAACAGACAAAAGGGGACAGGAGTGAGGAGACAGAGACCCCATCCAAGGGAAAGAGAAATGCAAGGTGAGGCTGCATCCACAGGTGCCTGTGCTTCCCCAGCTGCCGGGCTGTTTGGCCTCCAAAGTGCCGTGCCTACCTGGACTGTCAAAATGGTTCTCCAATCATGGGAGGGAGCCTGGCAGCCCAGGACCCCTGCCCTGAGGTGGTTTTCGAGAGCCCCTTCCCAGCAGCTCAGGGAGCCTTCTACGGCCTGCGTCCAGGCTGGTCAGCGTCACGCTATAGTCAGGACACGGAGAGGCCGTGTTCCAGACCTCGCTTTGTTCTTAGACCTTGAATTAATTATTATTGTGTTTGTTTAAAAAAATCCACACGAAATCTTTCATGCTAGGAAACAGAGCTTATTTAAAAAGAGCATCCCCAGGAACTGGAGATTAATCCTTAAAGAAAATTAGTCCCATGACAGCAGACAGAGCAGCAGGCCAAGAGGACCAGGAGTCACAGGGCGCCCCCCTCCCCCCAAGACCCCAAAGTGTTCCAAGCTTCAAGGGTTTTTTAAGCGAGGAGATGACCCGAGGAATGGTCAGCATCAGTGGTGCGCTGTGCGCTCCAGGGGCAGTGGAGGGGCTGAGGGAGGAATCTGGGTGGCACCATGGTCTTGCCAAGGGAATTCCTACATGGAGAATCCTCAGCCCCAGCCCGTGTAGGGCAGAGCTGCCCCCAGGTCCCCCTACCACCCAGCTTGCTGGCCCTGCCCCGGCCTTCCCTAGGACAGTGTCCTGTCTTCCTGTTCAGAGGCATTTGATGGCAGAGGGGTCTGACCTGTGTCCCTCTCAAACATCTGTCCGAGTCCCAGCCCTGGCACCAGTGCTTGTGGTCTTATCTGGAATAGGGGTCTTTGCAGATATGAGGTAAGGAGCCTGAGAATAGATCATCCTTGATTAGAGTGGGCCCCAAATCCAGTGATGAGTATCCTTACAAGACAGAGGAGGAGGAGCGGGATGTGGAGGGGAAGGAAGCCCATACGAGGACGGAGCAGAGATGGGAGTGATGCATCCACAAGCCAAGGGGTGCTGAGGATGCCAGCAGCCACCAAAGCCAGGAGGGAGCCCCGGAACAGACTCCCCTCAGCCTCGGGAGGAACTAGACCTGCCCACACCTTGACTTGGGGCTTCCGACCTCCAGAGCTGTGAGAGAACAACTTTCTGTTGCTTTTAGCCACCTAAGTTTGTGGTACTGCTCTGGAAGCCCCAGGATACCCCATCAGAGGGGCTGTCGGGGAGCCTGGAGGAGGAAGGGGTCCATCTCCCTTCAAGGAGAGAGCCATAGGTCTCCTCCCTTCCTCGAGGATCCCATTTAGGCCTGACAAGGGGCAGAATAGCAGTCCCGGCAGAAACTGGAGCAGAGGATGGGGCAGAATAGCAGTCCCGGCAGAAACTGGAGCAGAGGATGCGGCCAGGTTGCAGGTACCTTGGACAAAGACAGGTTTGGCGGGGTGCGGGGGCTGCCTGGCTCTGAATGGGGAAGGTGCCTGTGTCCCCAGTGTGTGTCCTCAGGTGAGTGAAAGGCACTAGAAGCAGAGACCATACAGATGGAGGGAGAGCCACCTGGAAGTTGCCCCAGGCAGGCAGCCAGCCCTGTACCCTGACTGGCCTCACACCACCTTCTTAGCTTAGGAGCAAGAAGCTTCTCAGCTTTCTCATCACTCACTGACCAGGTCTGGCCTTGCTTAACTGATAACCTCTGCATGCTGCCGGCCACCTACCTGCCCCTCCCTGGCTGGTCACAGCCCTCCCTGACCAGTGATCATGAGCAGAGCCTAAAACCATGCTACGCGGGCAGCGTCTACAAAGTCAGAAACGATTTCTTCCTCCTGTTTAAACCCAGTGCGCCTGGCAGAATGAGCAGGTGCAACTGAGAGACTCCCCTTGTGTCTCTAGGGTAACTCCAAGTCTCAAATGACTTCCATTGCAATGCAGACACTGTGAGAGAAACCTTTGATTTTCAAAGGCTCCTGAGAGAGCCAGGTGTCCAGAGGGCAGCCCCTCACGGACCTCATCCCTCGGCTACATGAAGAAGCAGGAAAGGCTGAGCACCATGTGGGAACAGGGCTGGAAGGGGGCATTCCTTCCCACGGATGGATTCCAGGGTCTTCTGTCTGCCCGGGACACCTGCCCTCTCCATGAAGGAAGACAGGGACCAGGAGGTCCCAACAATGCCAGGATCACTTTCCTTCTAGAAAACTCCCCAGAGCCGGTCCAGATCATGGGTCACCATCCATGGAGGTATAGGTGGGGGCTGGAGAGCGAGTATGAGGGCAGAGACACCCCAAGGGAGGGAGAAGGAGAAGCTGCCACCTCACTCTCCACCAGGCCCTCCCTGCCACAGGCATCTGTGCAGAGGAGAGGGTGTCCCCGTGCTGCTTTCTCCAGTGTCCAATGAAGAAACGTGTGGGAAGGATCTTAGGGTCATTCACTCACCCACTCAAATAGTTACCAAGCAGGTCCAGCACAGGGACAAGAGGCTACACACGGACACTCGAGGCACCTGGTGTTCCCTCCCCCATGGGGAACACCATGGCCTGTGACTGTGTGGGACTTGCAATCCAGGTGGCCAAACACTGGACATATTTTTTTTTGAGATGAAGTCTCACTCTGTCGCCCAGGCTGGAGTGCAGTGGCGAGATCTCGCCTCACTGGAACCTCTGCTTCCGGGCTCAAGCGATTCTCCTGCCTCAGCCTCCTGAGTAGCTGGGATTACAGGTGCACACTACCACGCCCGGCTATTATTTTGTTTGCTGTTGTTGTTTGGAGACAAGAGTCTTGCTCTGTCACCCAGGCTGGAGTGCAATGGCACAATATCGAGTGCAGTGGCTCAGACCTGTAATCACAGCATGTTGGGAGGCTGAGGAGGGAAGATCATGAGGTCAGGAGTTCGAGACCAGCCTGGCCAATATGGTGAAACCCCATCTCTACTAAAAATACAACAATTAGCCAGGCGTGATGGCGCATGCCTGTAATCCCAGCTACTGGGGAGGCTGAGGCAGGAAAATTGCTTGAACCCAGGAGACGGAGGTTGCAGTGAGCTGAGCTATTTTGTATTTTTAATAGAAAAAGGGTTTCACCATTTTGGCCAGGCTAGTCTTGAACTCCTGACCTCAGGTGATCTGCCCTCATTAGCCTCCCAAAGTGCTGGGATTACAGGCGTGAGCCACTGTGCCTGGATTGGACATGTAATTCTAAGCATGCAGGAGCCCCGGGAAGTTCAGCGTGCACAGGCCCCTTACACAGGTACCCAACCTGGGCTGGGCGTGGCTGGGAGGGCTTCGAAAGGCATGAGGCAGGCCTGTCAGGGAATGTCTTGGTCTGTTTAGTGTTGCTCACGATAGAATACTTAAAACTGGGTAATTTATAACGAAAAGGAATTTATTTCTTATAGTTCTGGAGACTTGAAAAGTGCAGTGCCGCACGGCCACTTCTGGTGACAGCCTTATTGCTGGTGGGGACTCCGCAGAGCATTGCATGACGAGGGAGCTGAGCGTGCTGGCTCAGGTCCTGCTCCTTCTTCTTAGAAAGCCACCAGCCCCGCTCCCATGAGTCTAGGGACCCACGAGTGATGATTCAGCCTTGCCCTCATGACCTAACTGCCTTTTAAAGGCTCCACCTCTCAGCGCTGCGTCTGGGGGATTAAATTTCAACATGAATTTCAGAGGGGACACTCAAGCCACGGCAGGGAGGTGGTGAGGGTGGGTGGTGGGCCTAGAGGAGCCCGGGCCAGCTCATGTGGGAGGCCAGATGAAGTGAGGGTTTGGAGGCAAAGGGGGCAGTATCCCCATGGGATGAGGACAGGCTGTGCGGGGCCTCCGGAGAGGGCCTTCACTCTGAGGGCACGGAATCCCTGCAAGACGGGCAGGGAGAAGGCAGCCACACGCCAGGACCTGCCAGCTTTGCAGGGAACCCATCAGGAAGTGCGAGGGAGCCCAGCCTGCACCGGCAGACGGCAAGGGAGCCAGGAGGGGACCTGGACGCGCTCAGGGGGCTGTTAGTAGGAATAGCAGCCGCGACTGTAGCACCTGTGACTGAAGCACTCGCCCTGTGCAGAGCCTACCATGGCTGGGCCCAGCTCTGGGCACTTCCCCGGAACAATGCTTTCAACCTTCGCAAGCCTGCGATGGGTATTTCGAACTCAGCCCATGCAGAGGCCACGTGCTCAGCCACCACACCGTGGTGTAAGTTCCTCACAGCTGCTGAAACCAACAGAGACTCAGGGGCTTACAATCACACAGAAGGTCTTTAAGTCAGAAGTTCTAAAATCAAGGTGTGGCATGGCTGTGTTCCCTCTGGGAGTCTAGAGGAGACTCCACTCCCTGCCCTTGTAGCTTCTAGAGGCTTCCAACGTTCCTTGGCCCCCTCCACGTTAAGGCCAGCAGTGGCGCGTCTTCCTCTCTCTCGCCTCTGCTTCCACCACCCCATCCCCTTCCCTGACTCTGGCCTCTGCTTCCCTCTCGGGAGGGCCTTTGTGGCTGAGGTGGCCCAGGTGATCCAGGAGCATCTCCATCTCAGGGTCTTTTCCCGTTTGCCACGTCAGATGACACATTCTCAGGTTCCGGGATCAGCACTTGGATATGTGTGGGGGCCATCATTCCCTTCTCCACCAACAAGATTAGGTCTGAAGGACGTTGAGGGAGGAGCATGGGCTGAGTTTCCAGCCTTGGCCAGATGGAGACGCTGTTGGAGAGACAGGAGCAAGAGACCAGAGAGGCCATGAGCTCGCTGCTGGACACGCAGTATTTGGTGTGCCTGGAAATGTCTCAGTGTGGATGATGAGGGTGCTGGTGCCGCCAACCAGGAACTCAGAGGGGATTGGCCTGGGCAGCAGATCTGGGGTCATGTATGTATAGCTGATCTACGAGGCAATGCAGTCTCGTGGCAAAGCCCTTAGCTCCCAGGTGCGTGACCTGTGTTTGTGACCATAGCCAAGATGGCACCTGTGAGCCTCCGATCTATCATCGTGTCCATTGAGGGTCATGAACTTCTGCTCTGACCGTAATGGTAACGGGCCAGGTTTACCCTCCTGCCTAAAAAACTGAAAAACCAGATGAAACCTGAATCAAAGCTCCCAAGACTATAGAAATGAAGCAGTGGAGGACAGAGCCCCCAAGGTGGAGGCTCGTATGGTCTACAGAGCTGTGGTACCAAGTAAGACAATCCATAGTCTATAAAGCAGTCACTCTAAGTCCACAGAATAGGCCCTCAACAAAGCTCGTGATAATGGTCCTGAAGCCAACAGGGTAGATGGTGCAGTGGCCTGGGAGACAGTGAGGAGGGAGGACGCCCTGGCCCCGCCTGCGGGACGCCACCCAGAAGAGGGCCCTGACGGAGGCCAAGATGGGGCAGCCTGAGAAACAGAAGGAGACCCGCAGTCCAGGGGAGACGGTGCTTCAGAGGGGATGTCATTGTTCATTGAGCTGCACGCTGTGGAATGGCCAAGGAAGCTGAGGACCTAGACGGACCCAGCCGTCTTGGCTTTGCTGACATGCACGGGTGATTCCTGCGGCAGGTGACTACCCCTACGGGACCACTGGAGGGGAGTTACACCTCTTGATCCCACTCACAGGACACGGAGGACCCCAGTGTGCTTCGTGCAGGGAAAGCCCTCATTCCTGGCTTGGGCTAGTGGACCCACAGTCCCCTGGTTTCTGTCCCGTTCTGCCATAGTTAGTACCAGAGAAGCCTGAAAACTCAGGTCCCGCAGGGCATGGCCCTCGTGACATGCCCGTGCTGTGTGGAGGGCTGGTGGGGGCAGGGCCCCAGTGCACAGAATAGGAAGGCGAATGGGGGGCCGGAGAAGTTCTCACAGTCAGCCCCACGTCTTGGTGATTTGGGCTTGTAGACAAAGCTGTTCTCCATTCTAGAGGGGGAGAGACAGACAGGAAGACACAGAGACCCAGAGAGAGACAGAGGTAGACAGACAGAAATAGAAAGAGACAGACAGACAGACAGAGAAGGAAAAAAAGCCTGTAGCCCCAGCAGTTTCCTGTTAAGAATGAATCCTAAAATAATCAGACAGGCCAGGCATGGTGGCTCACGCCTGTAATCCCGGCACTTTGGGAGGCCAAGGCAGGCAGATCACTTGAGGGCTGGAGTTTGAGACCAGCCTAGCCAACATGGTGAAACCTTGTCTCTACTAAAAATACAAAATGTAGCTGGGCATGATGGTGGGCACCTGTAATCCCAGTTATTGGGAGGCTGAGGCAGGAGAATTGCTTGAACCTAGGAGGTGGAGGTTGCAGTGAGCCGAGATCATGCCACTGCACTCCAGCCTGGGCGACAGAGCAAGACTCTGTCTCAAAAGTACATATATATATATATACACACACATACATACATACATACATACATAAAATAATGATAATCAGACAAGTCAGAATGGAGGTACAAGTAAGGATTTCGCAGCAGCACTGTTTATGATATGAAAAACCTGCACTCCTGATGCAAGCTAAAATGTCCCATGGTGTTGGGCTGGCAGGCTGATGAGGAAAGAGAATGTCCCACTGCCGCCTGTGCCGTGGTCTCCATGGCCAGGCCTGAAGGGCCATGTAAGGTATGCAGAGTGGAAATGGAGGTGAGAGCCTTGCATATGAAGGCTTATCTAATTTTTGACAGTGATACATGTATTTTCACGGCAAAAAGTCAGGAAACTTACATACCAAACCACAACTTTGCTCCCCTGGGGAGCTGCCTTTTGGGATAATTGCATTGTTTTTTAATCTACACTTTAATATCAAGTGACAATGGTTTCCTGAAACATTTCCACAGTGGTATGAGAAGAATAACAGAGTTAACACTTGAGGTCTGGCTGATGGTAAACCTGTGTCTGTCTCAATCCCCCATGTGCCATCTTTGTCAGGGGATCCTGGGAGCTGACAAAGGGCAGGGGTGACCCTGTAGCACCAGCAGGGGCTGGGCCGGCAGTTCTGTGCTCCCAGGCACTGGGCACTCGGCTCTGTAGCAGCGGGAAGAGTGGGTATGTAAGATGATAGGCACGCACTGGTCCTGCTCTTGTTACCATGCCTGCTGTCCTGTTCCGATAAATGCTCCACAAGCAGCCAAGCTGTCCCAAACCAGCACAGCACAAGCAAAGTGCAGCCAGAGCCACGGTGGGGCCACACTGGGAGGGTGGCCTGCCTGGAGCCTGCCCCAGCACATAGATCTCCACCTCCCAATGTCCTGGAGCTGCTCAAGCCATACTCCAGTGAAAGGGGGGCAATGTGTCTGGCCGGGAGAGACCGAGGAGACTGTGTTTTGTCTGCTGGGCAGAGGCTGAAGGCTGGGCTGAGAGTGCACACCGTGCAGAGCACATGCACGTGCACCACGGCGGCCGAAGGCTCACCATCCCATCTGTGCCGGCCTCCACCGACTGCCCTGTGTGAGTCCAGCGTAAAGCAACCCACAGGGCTGGGTGTCAGGAGGCTCGGGAGGGCTCAGCCAAGGAGCCTGGGGCATGGACAGTGGGAGCTGCCACAGGGCCCATTCGGGGGGCTGGGGCCTTGGCTACCCTGACACAGGCTGTCCCTAAAGACAGCAGGAGGGAGACATTCCGGCGGCTTCACTGGAATCCTGGCCTTCAGCTGACACTTGATACAGCGAAAGCTCCTAGCAAATATGTGGGATTTAACAACAAGCTATTACTTAGAGCTGGAACGAGGAGCGGAGAGAGAGGTCAGATGTGTGGAAATGCTTTTTCCCAAAGGTCAAGATGAAGAATGCCTAAAACTGACATGGCTGAGCGTGGCTCTCGTGTGGCCAGCCCTCCTAGCATGGATGTCTGGTGTGGTGCCCAGAGCGAGAGGTGCCATAGGACATCCTGTTGTGTAGGAGGCAACGCTGGGTTGGGCTCTGCCCTCAAGGATATAGAAACTAAAAGTACAAAGAAGTGGCGGGCACACTGGTCGTGGCTTCCTGATGCTGACGGGGTCAGTCTGTCCTCTGAATCTGGTCTCTGTTGCTACGGATGCAAACAAGCAGCAGCTTCCTGGTGGCCACAGCGGGAGGGGGTCAGCGGTCCTCCCACTGACGGGCTCAGCAGCACCACACTGGGGGCCACAGGCCCAGCTGTACACAATGTGACTCCCAAGAACACGAGGCCTGCTGGGGGGCAGAGATGAGCAGCCACTGCTAACCCTGGCAGGAACCAACTGCAGGGCAAGGCACCTCTCCTTTAAATGACTGTAACCAGGAACTCCTGAGTAAAGGCACGGGCTTCCCCATGGCCAGCACCCTGCAAAGCCTGCGCTGGATGCGTTTCCAGCCCCCAACCAATGGCTCCTCTCCCCTGAAGTACTCACAACGAGGCTGAGAGTTGCTGACTGTGACACTGGGGACTTGAGGGCTCCTTGCCTCCAGCTCCAACCGTGGCACTTGGCCCTGGACGCAGGCCTGGCTTCCTCCTAACCACGAGCCACCTTTCTGATGCTGCTTTGATTTTTAATGGCTTGATTTTAAACGATTCCAGGCCTTAAGGGATAAGTAAAGACTTGGCAGGAGTGAGGCAGTCAGCCCGTGATAAAAACAAGAAAAGAGAAGGAGTTCCAGGTGCCTTTGAGTAAAAAGAACTAGGGACACGGCCCTCAGACAGATGTTCATCCTATCTCCAAGATCACCCGATGGAAATCTCTGCTCCGACTTCAAAGCTAAGTGCAGCCCTGTCTGCCACGAAGTCGCGCCCAGCAGCCCATGCCCAGGAAAAGGCTCTGACTAGAATAAAGTAGGTTTGCACCATGCTTTTTTTAAATGGCTCCATAATGGATATCCGCCAGGATTTGGCCTGGGCAAGTGGACACACGTGTTCCGAAGGAGCTGGCCGACCATGCAGTGGCCCAGTTCTCTGACGCACTGACCCTACAGAACACTCCAGCATTCCCTCCCCTGGGCAGGATGCTCAACAACACAGCCTGTGAGCATTTCACACGAGCGCAGTAGTGCAGGGTCAGCTGACAGGGCTATAGGTAGGAGAGGTTGGCCTCGTCTGATGGAAGTTAGCACAAGCAAACAGTAAAGTGACAGCGTGTGCGCTGATGGTGCGTGGAGCTGTGGGGGCCCTCCACACCGAGGTCAGTGCTGGAGCTTAGCTTGACTGTGTAGTGCCCTGGATCCAGGCAAGCTCCACTGCTCCTGCATCTCTCTCCCTATCACAGAGCTCACAGGTGAATGGCACACAGCCCTGGAGCTGCTAGTCAGTAAAGACTGGGCTGTCATTTGTGACGGCAATATGTTTCATCAAATTCCAGCCTCCCCTGGTTGGAAGCCTGGTGTCAGCTCTGGCGGCAGTGCTGTGGCCACGGTTCCCCGATTCTAAACCGCCCGGTTGTAACCAGACACTAGAGACTCCTCCGCTGCGTTGTAATGGGGCCCCTAAGCAGTGGCTGGGAACCAGGCCATGGTAGTTTCCTACTGGGATTACTAAAAGGGAAAAAAGGGGGTCTGGGGGTTGGCAGGCTGTACGGGGGCTCTGAGTCTCTTTCAGTGACACTATGGAACAGACGAAGACCCCGAGAAGAAACATCTCGTTTAAACTTTTAATATGAGTCCAGAAAACACTGTTATCACCCCCAAGGAGCAGTGAAATGGGTATGCATTATTCATCACTTGCTCCCACTCCATTACACGGGGTGTAAATCAGACCCTCATGAACTTGCTTCCCAAAGAAAACTCTAGAATAAAACATTTATGGCCTGATTCTTCTGCCTGGTTCTGCAAAGAGGAGCAAGCAGCTTGTGCAGCCAGAGGCCCCGCGTGCCTCTCGATCTCCCTCTCGGGGAGGGCAGCGGCCAGGAAGCCCCAGCGAGGGGGGTCTGTCCTGGGAGAGGCAGCGGCCATGCCTTCTGCCCACATAACTTCAGCACTCTCAGCTGGTGAGAGGAACTGCTTGCTCGCCGCTGAAGATGGAGGCCAGAACTCACCTCCACTGCTGCCCACAGGCCACCTGCCCCCACGGGAGTTCCAAATTTGCTGCTGGATATTTGATCCTCACCCACAGGTTGGATCTGGCCCAGCATTCTGCTTTTGTGAATAAAGTTTTATTGGCAGCCAGCCACGCCCACCATTCACTGCAGTCTCCAGCTGCTCTGACACTGCAGGGTGGAGCTGAGTCACTGCGGCAGACACCACCTGGCTGCAAAGTCTAGATTATTCACTATCTGGCTGTTTCCTTTAGAAAGTTTGTGCCCCTGCTCCAGGTGTCTATGATGAGAAGATGAACCTCCTCCCCTTTCTGCCCTTGTCTTACTGGGCCAATAACTGGAACCAAAAAGTGAAAGTTGTGATCAAAAGGTTAACAAGAAATTCCCACAATATCACTAAGGAGAATGGATTAAAACAGTGGAATACAGGAGGAGCACATCCACAACCCGACTCCAGTTTGGGGAATGAAAATCTCAAAACACTAAGAGGAAAGGGGAGGTCTGTCAAGGAAGTTATAGGACCCCTTTCTCACCTACCCGGGGCTTCCCAAGCCTCAGCTAAGAAGCAACCTATCTTGCCCTAGAGCCTTTCTTCTATTAGGAAGAGACGTGGATGGCCTCCGCTCATGGCCTTCCTCACAGATCTCGCTTGCCTGTTGCCTCTGATGGTAGCAAGGCCCTGGACCCTCCTCCCTGTGCACACCCATCAGGCCAGAGGCATCTCCGTCCTGCTTTGCATAAAAGGCACAATATTCATCCACATCCAACTGTGCATCCGTTCTGCCTTCAAACAGAAAGTGCCTCCTTTACAGGCAGTGGCTGCAGGAGGGGTGGACTTTGAAATATCCTTTTGTTCAACTCTAATTCACTGTGTCTGTCTATCCGTCCTTCTGTCTGAGAGTGCCAGTGCCAGGCACTGCCTATACAGAGAGGGAAAGCACTGTCTACCACAGCAAAGCTCACGGGCTGGTAGAGGGGACAGTGATGGGGGGACGAGGTCCTGAGAGCAAACCCTGCCTGGGCGTGAGGGCATGTGGGACCCCGTTTTTCTCGCCCCCCAAACCCACACTGCATCCAGATAATGCCTGTGGATAGGCAGGCGGTTTAGCCTGGAGCGAGAGGGCAGATGAGCTCTGGCAGAGGGAGGCCGAGGCAGTCAGGAGAACTGGGTGAAGGTTCTTAGCTCCTCACAGTCCTCCCGTCTAGGGCCATCATGGGCCTTCACATTATAGCCCTGAGGACACGGACCTCAGTGGCCTGGTTTCCTCCTGCTTTACCTGTGCTGATCGAGGCCCTTCCTTCTTTCCACCCTCTGAGGCATGGACTGTATGCTAGTCTCCTGGTGGGCTCCATGGGGCCTACAGGTGGCCATTCATGAAAAACCTTCTGTAGATCCCTGCAGGATATGGCTTCAACAGCTGCTAGGACAAGGGAGTGGCTCTCCTATGCTGCCAGCCAATAAGTGCCCACCCAGAGCTCCCGGATGCTCTCCAAATGCCAAGAAGACCCAAGGATCTTTCCTGACACTGTCCAAGGATGGCCTGGAGGCACAGGCAGAAACCCGTGGATCCGGTTCCTAGTTTGTCATAGCAGCAAAAGAAACGCTGCCGGCACCCTGCACCGTGTTTGGCAAGCTTTGCAATTGACAAAAATCATCAGGACGCCAGGTCGCAGGCAGCCACGGTGTCCTCTGTTCCCACTTAAAGACCAGGATTGGTAAGTCACGGAGGTACAGCTATTTCCAGATTTGTAGAAGAAAGTTTTCTTGTGTAAGATTCTCACAATGGGATTTTTAAAAAATTCATCCCAGGCTCCCTTACTTTTTGTTTTGCCTCCTTATAAGGCACGTAATTAAATTCATAACTTTCTGAAAATGCTAAAAATAAGCCCAGGTGCTCCGCTATGCAGGCAGTTCGTGCTCTGCAGGTGAGAGCCAGAGCCGGAGCCAGAGGCTGCATAGGTTATAAGCAGTAAGTCTGGGGGCTGCCAGGCCTGAGGCAGGAAGGTCCTGCTTCAGCTCCTTCAGCTCCTTCAGCTTTTCCCCAGCACTTCCTCCTGCTTGAAGCATCTGTCTGTCTGTCCTGTGGCAAAGATAAGACCCAGCCAACACAGGAAGCTGCATAGGAGACAAATAGCAGCTGGTGATGCATTTTAAAGTTGCCCAGAAGCTTCCATAAGGAACTCTCCTCATTTACTTCTCAGACACGAAGAGACTTGACAAATGTTCTCTTTTGATGTTCTCCCGGCTGAATTTCAAACACTTCCCCTTCCATTGATTTTAAAGGGTATGTTCCTAATCTCCAAGGGTTGCTTATTTGGAGGTAATTTGTAAGTCATGGTGCTCTCCAGAGCAGGGAAGTTGGCAAGAGCCAGTGAAGGTGCTGGTCCTGGCTGGATGGCGAGTCAGCCTGCGTCTGACCACACTCTGGAGCCACCAAGAGCCCCTGCCCAGAGGCAGGACACTCATGGGCAGTATTAGTGGGTGCCACGGCAGTGCAAGCATAACGTCAGAGCCACACCGGCCTTACTTTGGAAAGGTGTCGGCTCTTCCTTTGAAGCTTCCCAACCTCTGTGCTCAGAAATGCAAACTTGCTGAGTTGCAGGGAAGTGACGCCTGGAGACGGTTCTCCTCAACGCCCTGCTGGACTCCATGTGCCCACCCCCTCAACAGGGCGGGGCTGTAGGATTGGTTTTGGCCACTGAAAAGAGCATGAGCAGAGGCTTCCTTGTGGAAACCTCATTTCTAGTTGCCTCATTTCTGCCCCTGCTACGGTCCTGGAGACATTCTACACCAGGAGTCAGCAGGCGTTTTCTGTAATGGGCTCCGTAATAAACATCTCAGGCTGTGTGGGTCTTACGAATCTCTGCCACAACTCCTCAATATCTCTGTTATGGCCTAAAAACAGCTGCGGATGATACACAAATGGGCGTGTGTGACCCTGTTCCAGCAAAGCTTTCATTTACCAAAAGAAGCAGTGGCTGGACTCAGCCTGTGGCTGTTTGCTGGTGTCCCGGGTGAGGATGGTAGAGCCAAGCCCCCTTCTGCCGGTGACTCCCAGTATGAGTGAGAAGCAAGCGTCCGCAGCTTGGTGCCCTGGAGAACGTGGGCTGCTTATCACGTGATGTGGCCACTCTCAGTGATGGACGCAGGCACTCCAGAGCTGACTGCCCATAGAGGGTCCTCGGGCACCTGCTTGATTTCATACTTGGTTTATGAGGAAATTTTTCTAAAATGTAATCAATCATTTCCCGATTTGATCCAATAACTTAAAAGCAAATGTGTCATAGTAGAGGCGGCCTGAATGGCTTCTTTCCCCCTCCTCTGATTATCCTTCCTCCTCCACCAGAGCGCTGACATGTGAATGATACTCCATTACGCCTGAAGCACCAGCTGAGCCTCTGACCTCTCCCAATCGCAAAGGAAGAATCCCTAGGGGTGCAAACATGAGCAGGACGGGCCAGCTGAGGCTCAGCCAGCTGTATGCCCTGGACACCTTCAGCCAGGGCCCCACAGCTGTGTCCTCTCCCCAGCCATCGACGTGCAGCCAGGCCTGTGAGGGTTGGGGAAGGTCACACAGCCTCTTAGCTACCACGCTGCTTTACGTACAAGACCATCCAATGAGGAATGCTGCTGGTGCTGTTTTGTGGCCCACCCAAGAAGGAAGCTAGCGTGTGAGAGCCCCACCTGTGGGCCACTGGCACCTAGCTCCTGCCTTCAAGGACCTAAAAGCCCAGGGAGGAAGCGGGGACAGCCATACACACAAATAATGTTCCATCATGGGCACATGGGAAGTCCTGCAGGCAAAGAGATAGTGGGGGAATTGATTTGGCGGTGGAAAGGTGACATGGGGCCACAGAAAGCTGCCAAAGGAGGTGAACATGTCAGATGGCCTGAAGAGTGGGCAGGCGCCTTTCTGCACAGGTATGTGTCTGTGGTTGCCTGGTGGGTAGAATGCCATGCTGAGGGGCAGCAAAAGGGACATGGGCAGGTGGGAAGGGATTAGCTGCGGCAGTCTCGGGGAGAAACGAGCCAAGGCCAGAGCAGTGTGGGTCGCAGGCCGCAGATTGGCACGGGCTCTCGGGAGTGGAGAGTGCTGCCGGGAGCTGGAGAGGCAACCAAGGGCCAGTCTGAAGGCTCCCCAGAACCTTCCAAGGGACTCAGCAGGGAACTCAGGGGCAGGGAGTCAGCGTTGGGGAAGACGAAGAGTGTTAGCTCAGGGCTCCTAAGGACAGTGGTGACTCCTTGAAGAGCAGATGGAACACAGAAGGGGAAGCAGGTTTGCGGAAAGAGGGGTGTCATCGGTTGCTCCTGGCATGCACTGAAGTCGAGGCGTCTCTCCAGGAAGCCAGCAGGTAGTTGGAGAAGAGAATCTGTAGTTTGAAAGAGGTGCCGGCAGGCAGAGTTTAGGGACGTTGGCTGGGGTTCTGGAGAGGGTGAGCCCCCATGGGTGAGTGTGCCCAGGATGGGAAGAGAAGGCGGGGGGCACTGGTATCTGTGTAGATGTAGGAGCTAGAAAGAAGGTCTGGCAGGAGGGGCCGGGACAGGGCTGCACTGGAAAGAAGAGTCACAGATCAAAGGGGACAGGCTCAGGAAGGGGTGCTGTCCACAGCGTCGACTGCTGTCAAGAGGTCAAGATGGTGGATGAGGAAGGAGGACACTGGGCAGGGCACTGGTAACTGTGGCTGGGTCAGCTTCAGCAGCAGGGCTGGTGGACAAGATCAGACTGCAGAGAATCGAGCACATCCAGGGGAAAGAGGAAGCAGTAGGTCAGTGAGAGAAGAATGGGACTGGGCCTTCCACAGAGGTGCTGGGAGGGCACCCAGTGGGAGGAAGGTCAGCTCTGCTTGGCCACCAGCCTGGGCCACACCCCACCTGCGCAGGCCCCGTGTTCCCGTGGCAGCTTCTGGGAGGCGCCCAGCGGCAGCCCCAGCAGCTCCTTGGCCACGGTGACTGTGCCTGTGGCCGGCCTAGGCCTGGCAAAGCTTCCTTCTAGGCCCCACTCCCGCATCCTTCTGTCCCCCGTCCCTGCCCCTGCAGAGTAGCCGCTGAGACTCCCAGTCTCCAGCCTGTAGCATTTCCCACATGGCTACTCCGAACCCAGGCGCTGGCCTGTTCTGCATCGGCACCTCCCTCCCCGCCGGGTCTCGAGCTCACCTTACACAGCTCCCAGCTCTCTCCTCTGTTTCACAGCTCTTCTTTTTCAGCATTCTCATCAACAAAGCCTCAGCCTAAAGCCCTTTCCGGCAAAGAGCTGGACAGTGGATATTTCAGGCTGTGTGGGTGTCAGAGTCTCTGACGCTTTTTCTTCTCCTTCCTTTACTTCTTCCCCTCCTTCCCATCCTGCAGTGGTCTCGGCCACACCCACTCCTTAGCCACCGCCAGCCTTCCAAAACCTCCAAGACCCAGCACAGCACCAAGCCAGAGACGGGCTCTTGGAGCAGACAACAGTGACTAGAGATGATGTGTCTGGTGTCTGGCGTCTTGGGCTGGTGATTCATTCCCCGATTCCCTGAGCAGCAGAAACAGCCACCACAGCCAACGCTCAAGGTACACCTACCGAGGAGGGCGGCCCGCACGCACCCCCTCACTCCACCCTCGCAACGACCATGAGGGTGTGGGGGGGCACAGCTTGGCTCTATTTAACAGACAGGAAGCGGAGTTTCTGGGAAGTCGGGCAGCTTTCCCACGGTTGCAGGTACAAGGATAAGTGCTCAACCTGGCCGTCTGGCTCTGGAGGCTGGCTCTTAACTGCAGGGCTCCAAGAGGTTCAGTAACTCTCCTGGGGTGACACAGCTAGAGAGTGGGAGCCCGCACCTCCACCCCAGCACCCTGTCCTGTGCGCTGCACTGAGCCTGGCCTCAGCCTAAAAGAAAAGCAAAGCAGGGGCACTTTACGGAACACTGCAGGGACCTGCTGGCATTCTCCTGCGCGTCTCCTTTGGCTTGAGGTCAGCCCTGTGCATTTTACAGAGCAAACTGGAAAGTTAAGTGATATCCGTGTCCTGACAGCACTCCTAACAGCCAGGGTGGGGCCCTGGAAGGCCAGGGAGGGCTGGCACGGAAGCACGGCCCTGAAGCGTCACCTCCACCCGGGGGGGCCTCAGCTTCCTCATCTCTGAAGTAGAAATAATGAACGACTGGCTCACTGTGGGGTGAGGTGGGCCATACAACCGGGGAAGCTGAGAAGTGATGCAAGCCAGGACAGAGAAAGTGAGATCAGCAGAGGAAGCCAAAGGAGAGATGGGGACAGGCAAACCACAGATGCATCCCCGACAGCCGCAGGGAGGAGGCCAGCCTCGGCCAGCACGGGGCTCTCAGGCTGTGCGCCCAGGCTTCACGGTGCTCAGGCACTCTGAGAAGCAGGGAAGTGTCCTCTGTGCTTCAGACTCATTTCTGAAGCATTCTTCCTTTCTATTTTAAGACAACACCAAAGAAAGAGCAAAACCAGTCCATTACAGCGAGAGCCCCTTAATTCGGCCAGCTGAGGGGCTTCCTCATCCACATCCCCCCACCAACCCGGACTGTGGATCAACTGCAGTCGATGCATTGGACAGCACAGTGCCCAGCAAATGGCTCATCTCTACTCCAGCTGGCTGCGTTTCCAGGGCAGACACCTGCTGTTTGGACCTTTCTACAGAACCCAGTGCAGTGTTCAATGAGGATTCAATAACTGTCGGGGACCATACCATGCTCACCCCAAAAGTAAACGCACTGGGACACACAATGCACGATCTGAAATCCTCTGCTCCCCATGGCCCAAAAGTCCTGGTCCAGATGACCAGCCTCGCACACTTCACCAGCCGGTCTTCCCCTACGGCCCCAGTCGCCAGGTGCCAAGAATTCATCCTGTCAGTCAAGATATTCTTTATCACAGCCTGAGTGGACACGCTGGGTCCTGAGGGGACTATGAGAGGCAGGGGACTGGCTGCTGCAGTGGCCCTTGCTGGGGCCAGCATTGCCCCATGCTGTGGGCACCAAGGAGCCTGGGGTTGCAGGCCTTCCTGCTCTGTCCGCTCCACGTTTCCCAAGATGGCAGTGCTGGCACGCGAGAGGCCTCTATTTGTGGATGAGCGCATGCACATCGCAATGCTGAATTTCTCCAGGCCAATGATCAAAGCCGACGTGCCATGCCACCCACTAACCACAGAATCCTGGGTCTGGGCTCCCTCTCCCGGGGTGTGGCCAGCATGGTGGGGAAGAGAGTCCCTGCAGCACTGTGGTCACAGAAGGACCTGAGTCTGGCTCGCCTTGGCTGCCACGGGCCAGTCCTCAGGCCAGGCACTTCCCGGTCAGACACACATGGCCAGCAAGGTGGTAGGAACCAGGAAGGCAGTGCAGAGCAGGGGCAGACCAGGAGGGCTTGGTCTCTGGGCACATCCAGACCATAGCAGGACACTGGAGCCCGCAAGGGCAGCACGCACAGCTCACACCGGCACCAGGTGCCCCTTCTGTCTCCCAACAGCTCAATTAAATCAGGACAAGGAGACAGGCGGCATCTGCTTTATTTGACCTCTTGCCCTTTGAGGTGACCCAAACTAAAGTCAGGAGCCTGGCCATGACTTTCACTTCAAGTCGAACTGCTGGTAAATGGATCCCAGGATCCCAGTCCCACTAATCCCTAATTCCTATCCCTGTGGAGCCAGGTAGTATGCAAATTAATAGAAACATCTGTTCCCTTCCCTGCCCCAGTAGACATCAGACTGCAGACGGCTTAGAAAGGTTCCCTCTGCTTGTTTTAACACAGAGGCCATGGCAACATGAGACGCTGGTGCAGGTGAGGATGCGGGAAGGAGAGGAAACCAGATCCTGCACCTGCGTGTGCTGAGCCCACATCTCAGGGGCCTGCGGGAAAGTGGTGGAGAAGATGCCCCAGGCCCTCTTGGGACACAGCAGCAGCTTTGCAAAGCTCATGGGCCCTGTGGGCTCCTTTTTTTAGAACTCCAAGGAACACCAAGGGCAGCTTTGGACATATTACCCACAAACTACAGGACACAGGCCAGACCCTTGTGGGGGTAGGTGCTGGCCTGGCAGTTCCAGGGCCACCTCTGGCTGGTGATCAGGAAGAAGGGCCCTCCCTCTGGTTGATGGGGGTCCCCGACTACAGTGAGAGTGGCCTTTGCTCTTCTAGGAGGAAGGAGACAAAAGACCTACCCAAGTGGTACACAAGGGCCAGGCCGCTGCTCCTCAGTCCTCTCCTTAGGGGCACCCCTCAAACCTGCCGCAACTTCCCTTTGAGCCAAATTTGTTTCACAACACAACTTTCGACTGTTCACATCGCCAGTAGCTGCTCAGGTTGCCAAGGAGGGACCCCAGCTCTGGGCCAGAGTTACCACAATTTGTCGTTGGTGACAAACACGGTGAGCTCCCCGAGTCTTAGCACCACCATGACAACCTGCCTGGTGTCCAGGATGTTTGAGCAAAGAATAAGCAAGACTCTTCCAAGAGCCACTGCTTGTGGCTTTACCCCCAAGATGTGCACACACGCACGGAGCACAGCCATGCTGGCCCGACACTGAGTTACCATGCCCCTCCCAGGCATTTCCAAATAGGAGGTGCTCAAGAAGAATTTAGCCCAGGTCAGGAGTGGAGTTAGGGTTGAGACCAAGGTTGTGCTTTTCCCCATAAGGAAAATGCACCAGCAGCCCCAGTGGCTGTTCCTTGGGGAACGTTCCCAGGCACAGGCTGTGGAAGCTTCCAGGCAGTGGGGTAACCATGGGGGCAGATGACTGCACGGTTACGGCTCCAGATACTACAGCACCCATTCCAGACCACAGTCTCAGCCGCCGATGAGAGCTAGCATTTGTGTGTGTGTGCACACCTATGCGTGCAGGTGAGTGTGTATCCACCAATATGTGTGTGCATGTATAAATGTCTACATGTGTGCACGGGTGTTATGTGTGGGTGTTTATGTGGAAGGGAAGCATATAAGTTCACAAGTGTGTGCATGTGTGCACAGGTGCATATGTGTATATGTATGTGTGTGTGCATGTGTATGTGCAGGCGTGCACCTGGAGCGGTGTGTGTGTAAATGCACGTGTATGCATGTGTATGCATGTGGAGGGGGTGCATATAAGTGCACATGTGTGCACAGGTGTATATGTGTATACGTGTGTGTGTGTGTAGGTGTGCATGTGGATGGTGGTGTATGTAAGTGCACGTGTGTGTGTGTGCAGGTATACGTGTGTGCCATGTGTATGTGTGAGTGCACATGTGCATGGGAGTGCATATGTGCGCACATGTGTGCATGTGTGTGTAGGCTGATGTGGCACATCTAGATCACACGGCTCTTCTCCAGAAGCTCAGCAATTTTTAAGACAATTCTCTGTGTAAAGTTGTCTGAGTTCACTGTGATTTTGAACAAGACAGTTCTTCTCAACCAGTTGCTTATGGGTGTCTGCCCCAGGATTCCCCGCACATCAGTGCCCTTGCTCTGAGGCGTGTCCAGGGCAGCCAGAGGGACTCTGGAGGGAATGTGGAGTGTGGTGGTGGGTGGGCCACTGGGTGGGAAGCAGCAGCGCAGGGAGAAATGGCGTGGGTACCATCGTGTGGGCACCTTGGGCTCACCCATGCACACCTGCCACAGTCCAGAGGAGGTCTGAGGACAATGGCACAGGAGTGTGACTGCAGGGTCGCCCTGTCGGACACTTGGAGAGCCCCTTCCATCTCCGGCTGCAGTCTCTGCATTCATAAAAGGGAAACTTGCCCAATTCCTGCCCTGTGCATGGCACTGTGAAGGGTCTTGTCAGAGTTACAGGCAAGTACTTACTAAATATTGTTCATTATTTTTAAATTTTTAAAATCAATTTATTTTATTTTATTGACTGGTTGATTGTAGAGACAGAGTCTTGCCCAAGCTGATCTTGAACTCTTGGCCTCAAGCAATCCTCCTGCCTTGGCCTCCCAAAGCACCAGGATTACAGGCATGAGCCACTGTGCCCAGCCTTTAAATGCTTTGCTTTGGTTACTTCAATTTACAAAAAAAAACTAGTGGAAATGGAGTCTAGAAATAGAAGGTATCTGTAGAAACAATAGTAATGAAAGTACTCAACAATAGTTTATTCTAGTTCTGAGCTCTGGCTCTTTCTTTCTCTTGAAAGGGAAATTAGCAAACATTGCAGAGATGCTAAAAATATGCTAGCACTAAGCTAGCACTCTTCCAGGACATAATCAGACATTCAGAAGCCAAATGACATGGGAAAGAAAAACCTTGTCATGAGGTGAGTGGGTATTACTCAGACATTCCCTGGACCACTGAGAATCAGCTCACACACCACTAGGCCATCTTCTGAACCAGGTAGGGCACACTCACCATTCTCTACGCTTCTGATGGGGGGCGGGACCCAGTGCCAGGTAGCAAGGGGCAAACCCCGCTCAACCCCAAAGGGCAGTTCTGGCTGGCCTCCATGCTAGTTGAGGAACAGGGAGCACTGAACGTGGAGCTGAGGATAGAACCCCAGAGAACCCAGGGATGCCTGCCCTGGCCCGCGGGATGTTACCTGGGTGGGAGCAGCGCATGACAGATGAGCAAGGTCTCCAATCCTGGCCGCGGCTCGGGGATCGCTGGAGCTGATCAACACTGGAGCGCTAATTTCCATGGAATGCCTGTGGCTGGCAGCCTGGGAGGATCTGTGTGTCACACTGAGCGCGGTGAAGGAGTGGCGTTTCTTGGTGTTCTTCTTGCCATCGACACGCCGCTGAAAGGCACTGACCGCCCCTGAGCTGCTTAAAGTGGGACTTGGGGCCATGCTGGCCACAGCGCCGGAGTCAGAGGGCAGGGAGGCATTGCAGCTGGATGCAGCGGCTGGGCACGGCTTGTCCATCTCAATGAGCTGCTTGGCGGAGTCGTTGAGCTGAGTGAGAAAGGGGAGAGCGGGGGCTTCATTAAATCATGGTCACGTGCCACACCAGCCCTCTGCACTCTCCAGGCCACGTTCCCATTCACAACCTGGCAATGTGTTCAAATCGGTCAGACGGCAGGGAAAACACAGCAGAGGCTGGTGGGGTGGCATAGGTTTTATTGACAAGGTTTTTGGAGCAGCTCAAAAACCCCAGGAGCCATGACGGAGAGAGGGGACTCAGAGAGAGGGAAGTGTTTTCCAAGGGCCACTACCTTGTCTCCCCAATCTTTTCAACTGTTGGCCATTTCTGGCATGCACGGTGCAGCCCTGTAGACAGTCAGGGACCAGGGACAAGACGGGAAGGAAGCCCCGCATGAGAAGACATGGGCTGGCCCTGCATGCTCCACAACAGCAGGTTCCTGGCCTGCCCTGAGCACTGCAGATCCCCGGAGGAGATTTCAAAGCATGTGACTGGAATGTACTTTCTAATGGCTGGTGACCAGCTGTGGCAGGGGAGTCTGCTCTGGTCAGCATGAACCAGGGAAGCTCTTTTCAGTAACCGCCTCCCCTCAGGCAGTCAAGCCCCAGAAGCTGGCCTTGAGTGCACCCCAGAAGTGTCAATCATCTGTCATCTTGAGTGATTTGGCGAGTCTCAGGACATGAATCCTTCCCACATCTCCCACCTGTTCTACAAGACAGCAGGCATTTTGTGCAGCGAAGAGTTTGACGAAACTCTGATCCTGGGTGGTGCTTATCAGGAAAGGTGACATGAAGATTCAAGTCCATGAGCAACTGGGGAAGAAACCCTCCTGGCCAGCTAAGCCACATCCTTCCTCTCAGGGCTGCAGCATCGCCTGGAGGGGCTGGGAGGGGCAGCCCAGGCACACCCACTGGGGGAAGGTCGGTGAATTACACAGCGTGGGGAGGTACCAGCTGTGAGAAAAGGCTCCCTGGGCTGGTGCTTGGGGCCTGGTAGGTCAGTTCACCACCTGTGAGTGACAGCGTCCCCTGACCCTACACCTGGAGGAAGTTTCCCACTCGGTTGCCCAATGGAGCACCTTCCTCCTTAGGCTGTACTCGGCTCAACCTAAGTGCATACCTATATGGGGAGCTGGCAGTGATTTGAAAGAATAAAGCAGAGGGAACTCTTTACTGTGTACACAGAGGTGGCTGAGAAGAAAATATGATACTAGAATCAGCATGGGATGATTGCTACAAGCTGGGTTAAGCAAATGCCATCAGGCTGGGTAAATGCCTGTGAGCTTCCACTCTTTCTCCCTCACCTTTCCAGAAGTAGCAGAAGGAACTGAGTAAATGCCAGCTGCCCTCTGGGCAGAGCTCCCTGGAGGAGCACAGAGCTCGGGGCAGGAGGAAGCGGGAGCCGTCTCTGACTTTTCTCCTCACCAAGCAGAAACTGTGCAGGGGCTGGCACATTCTGTCTGCCAGGGTACTGTTTTGGGTTTGGGGCCCACAGGGTCTCTGCAGCAGCATGACTGGGCTGTGTGCTGTAGGGCACCACAGAGGCACCTAGGCCAGTGGCCAGAGGGCTTTCCAAAAGCTGCAGGTAGGCCACTGGGGGGCAGTTTGAAGCCTTCATGGGAAAAACGGGACTCGGCAGTTGTCGGAAAGTAGTTACAGGATTCAGAAAGGAAGAGGAGAGAGGCAGTGAGTCAGTGAAATCCATGAAGGTGGGAAGACCATAGCAGGCAAGTGAAGGACCACGTGAGCCGCTGTGGACGTGCAGGCTACCTGGGGCAGTCACGTCCGCTCTGTGGCCAGCCATGGGTGTACACTTGGCATAGGCTAAGGATATAGGCTAAGCCCTGGCATGGGAGGCCAGCAGGTGCCAGGAGGGGCCTGTCCCCTACACCTACCAGGAGTTGAGTCTGACGTCAGCCTCGTCTAGGAGACTCCCCTCAATGCTGTGAACCAGTGAAGGGAGACGCCAGGTCTCACCCAGATACAGAGCTAGCATTTGCAGCTGGTAGCACCTTGATGAGTTAAAAAAACAAAAACAAAAAACCCAGAAGCCCTGCTGAGTTTAAGTGGCATGAGAAAGGGCGGCTCCATCACAGGGCTGCTCTGGGCAGGCCGAGCAGATCACAGGAGCAGATCACAGGAGCAGGGGAGCAGGGTAGCAGGACGGCTGCAGGTTCCAGCTGCCTTCAGACCCAGCCCAGGCACATGGCTGTCAGCGTTTCCACTACAAATATCTGCCTTTCAGAGGAAGGTTACGAAAAACCTCACTCCGGGCTCCAACATGTGTGATCGAAATCCAGGATTATTTCCTTTGAAATGTTTCCTCCAACCAGGCTCAGCTGTTTTGCTCAATTTTATGGCTGTATTCATTTGCTTCCTCCTAAGCGCTACTCAGAGAACAAACCAGTGCCTGTTCCCTCCCACAGCCCTCCGTGGGGTTCTCCAAATACCTGAGAGCCAGCTTCCTGGACCCCAGTGTTCTCTGCCCACTTGACAGGGTCTAGAGGAAGACAGAACAGCAGGGCACAGTGAGCTCGGTCCTCCATTCATCTCACTCACTGGCATGGGAGCACGTTCTAAACACACCTGCCACGCGCCTGCATTTGGGACATCATTACACAGCAATCATGGCAGCAATAATGCTGAGGCCAGGCTCAAATGATTCCCTTTTCCCCAAAGGAACAGGCCTGGAGTGTTTCACTTAGTCCCCCTGTGACTGTTGAGTTGGTACTGAAAACTGTTTTCAAAATCAGGAAATCCAAGCACCAACAGGTTGTTGTACACACGTCCAGAAGAGATGGGGCCCTGATCTGAATGTCAGCGTAGATTTCCAGGATCCCTATTCTCATCAGGGGCCACAGCAGCCAGGAGCATGGTGCCTGGCCCCTCAGCAGTGCCACATGTCACTGAGCACTGGGCGGCCACCAGCACGTGTCCCTGAGAGGCTGCTCACAAGTGACCGCACCATGCCCCCTTCACGGCCGAGACGGAGACTGAGGGTGGGGAGGCAGCATGCATCCCTCATGCCTTAGCAACCCCAGCCCAAGGCCGGTGCTGAAAGTGAAGGCAAAAAGCTTCCATCAAGATAGGCAGCTTCAACAGATGGCAGGAGAAGTAAGAACTCCTGACTCAAAGAAGAAAGTCCTCAATGCTTCATCCAAAGCTTCAGCATCCCCAGCAACCCTGCAGCAGCCAGGCAGGCAAACCGCTGCCAAGGGGTCTCCTAGGAAGAGGAGTGGTTAGGCTGTATCCTGTTGACTCATCTCTGCTTCTCAGCCAAGGGGCTTCTCCATGGGCCCGTTTCCTCCTGCCCTGTGCAGTCTTCGTTCTGGAAGTACAGAGCGGACTAACCCGGAGGGCCTCAACACGCTGATGCATCTCTACATGCATGGGACTGAGGTGTCATTTTCCACCCACCACTGGGGACCAGGTTTGCCAGACTCACACAGGCCATGGAGTCCCAGGCACTGCTACAGATCTGTGACTTGATCCTGGGACAAAACTCACCATCTGGGGAAGTTTTCATTGTCTGCACAACAAGCTCCAATTAGTCACGTCATAAAGCTGGGCCTAGATTTGGCACCAGTGCCATCCCAATCAGAAAGCCCCTCACCAGCCACACACATCCTTGTGGGCCCATGGTCACAGGACGCCCTCGCCTGCCTGTACCTGTGCGGGACGGCAGCTCTCATGCACCCATTAGGAGCAGCCGCGCTTTCCCAGCTCCTCACTATGCAAGTTGGTGCAGACTTGTCTCGCACACAGGCCTCCATGCTGCAGGGAAGCCCGGCGGCTCTGCCCTCCCGTGTGGTATGGATTCGGCCCGAGGGTGCACCCCTTCCCAGCAAGGTGCCATCTGGAAAGGAAAGGACTCCAGTGGCTCTATCTGCATGTGGGGTCACCTTGTTTGTTCATCAGGTGGACACCGCCCTCCTACATGGATGTGCACACACATAACCAATGCACCCAATAACTACACTTTTCACGTTTTTTAATGGAAAGAGAACACATTTTCATCTTCCATACAAAATGGAAACAAAATGATAACTCAATATTTTAAACGTCTTGGCAACTTTATCCATTCATCACGAGGACTGCTGCTGGTACCTGGGCAGGAGTTTGCCCATCCCAGGGCCTGCCCCCGTTCTGGGGCCCCTCTGCAGGGGCTGATACTCCTGGGAACATGAAACTGGATGGGGTGGGAGATTAGCTCAAGTGAGCGGTGCAGTCTTGTCCATGGGACAGTAAAGACTGGGCCAGGGATCACCATCCCACAGGGGACCCCGCTCATCACCCTATGGCCTCTGTGACATCGAGTGGCTGCCTCCTGGCTCAGCAAAGCCCCTCCGAACACTTTGTCTCCCCAGCTTTCTTAGGTTAGATGTGATTTTCTTCCACAACCACTTTCTAACCACAGAACTGTCTAGAAAGGTAAGAAAAGCTGAAGAGTTTCTTCCATCCATCCTTTAAACAGTTCTACAGAATGGGCTCTTGGTTTAGAGTGTGCTGTAGCCTTGTGGCTGCATCCGAGGGTGGGGCTGGGTTGAATGAGAAGACTCTCTCCCCGCAGCTCCTGGAGCCATGGGTCTCCTAACTCCAGTGGGGAGGTGTGGCCAACCCGCGGATTTCAGCACTGGGTCCATGACAGCGCCAGAGTATAGTAACCCCAAATCCCTGGGTCTGGTTGAGGAGACTTTAAACTGAATGTATGCAGTGGGATTTTTTTTTTTTTCTTATAAAGGAGTAAGATTGGCAAGCCAGTCATGAGGGAGGGCAGCAGCTGTAACATCAAAAGAAGAGCGGTGGTGTGGGAGGCGCCCAGCTACATAAGAAAACCGGCGCAAAATAGCTGTGTCCCCTCGGGCCCCTGCCCTGACCCAGAGTGGAGGAAGAGCAACCTTAGCACCGAGCGACGGGGCTTGTGAGCGCAATACAAGGGAGGGAACGTGTCCCGAAACCCATGTCTTGGTGGAAATCCAGGAAGCCAAGGGTGCAAGCAGGAGGGCAAGTGCTCACAGTTTAACAAGAAGGCAACACATGACTCTTTTCATGGATGTGCTATTCAGAAAACAAAACGGACTGAGCACTCACCATGTCCTGGGCTCTGCTCAAAGGCCTGCTCTAAAAGAGTTTCTATTTCAGTGCACACTGAACAACCTGGGGATCCTTCGCAGAGGCCAACTCTGGCTCAATAGGTGTGGGCTCGTGCCAAGTTTGTGCATTTCTTCTAGCTCCCAAGAGACGACGCTGCTGTTCTTTGCAGATGCCATCGCAGTAGCAAGCTTCTAGAACGCTGTTTGCAAGCTCAGGTTCCCAATGGCAGCACCCTCCCTGAGAACCCTCTATGGATCAGACTCTCGTGTTTCAGAGACTCCTGTGGGGCATTTGCCTTCCTCTGAAGCCTCCACTCTCATGGCTGAGTGTGGCAGAGGCCACCACGGCTGGCTGCTGGCCTGAGAGCTTCACAAACTCGGCAGCAGCTGAAGAATGGCCTTTGCCTGCCTGACGCTTTTGTTGGGAGACATCTCGGGAGCTTCCCCTCACTGAGACGGGCAGGCAAGATGGTTGGGCTGGGCTTCGATCAGCACTTGCCAGTTGTAAAACACGTCATTCTTCAGGAGACTAAGCAGGAGCGGTGGAGAGGGAAGGATTCCCTTTAACACTAGGTTCCTTCACCCTCCTCATAGGCACCCCTCATCCTGAAGGGTTGTGTGTGGAACACTCCCAGAGCCTTTAAGGAGAAAGGCTGCCAAAACTGGGGACTCTTGGCCAGTGACTAAGCTGGTAAGAAGCTAGGGAGCCGGGTGCAGTGGCTCACGCCTGTAATCCCAGCACTTTGAGAGGCCGAGTGGGCGGATTGTGAGGTCAGGAGATCGAGACCATCCTGGTTAACATGGTGAAACCTCATCTCTACTAAAAAAACAAAAAACAAAACAAAACAAAACAAAACAAATTAGCCAGGCATGGTGGCGGGCACCTGTAGTCCCAGCTACTTGGGAGGCTGAGGCAGGAGAATAGCTGGCGTGAACCCGGGAGGCAGAGCTTGCAGGGAGCCGAGATCACGCCACCGCACTCAGCCTGGGCGACAGAGCGAGAGTCCATCTCAAAAAAAAAAAAAAAAAAAAAAGGAAGAATCAAGGGGCCTGGTGACCACCCCTGGCCAAACCGACTTGACCTTCATCCCCACATGTGCCCATCAGACCCTCATATCAACCATCTGAGGTGCAGCAATGTGGCCATTTCACAGATGAGGAAACTGAGGCTCAGAGAGGTTAAGTGACCTGTTCCAAGTCACACGGTGAACAAGCAGCACCATTGCCACTGCTCACTCCTTTTCTGAGATGTCTCATTGACTCTGCTGCCATCCCCTCGTCACTGCATAGCATGAGGAGGCCCCTTCCCTCTCACTACATCTTGATGTAAAAAACAGAATATATTCACTGAGGTATACCTATGCCCTTGACTATTGGAATGGGTTGGGTACGTTTTAGAGATTCAAATGTGGGTCTTTAAAAATCAGGCCTTTTTGGGCTGGGTACAGTGGCTCATGTTTGTAAACTCAGCACTTTGGGAGCCCGAGGCAGGCAGACTGCTTGAGTCCAGGAGATCGAGACCAGACTGGGTAACATAGTCAGACCCAGTCTCTGTAAAAAATAAAAATTAGCTGGGCATGGTAGCATGCGCCTGTGGTCCTGGCGACTCAGGAGGCTGAGGTGGGAGGATCGCTTGAGCCTGAGAGATCACGCCACTGCACTTCAGCCTGGGTGACAGAGCAAGACCCTGTCTTAATTAAAACAAAAATCAGACCATTTTTTGGGAGGTTAAAGATGACATGAGAAGTAGGTCAGGCCAATTCTCATATGGGACAGATGCCAGCTATAGTTACCAAGGGTGGGTAGCTGTTCTGTTCCTTTCCCTTTGTTCACAGAAGTAGTGGCCTCAGAGGCCTGTGGACAATGCCAAACTCTTATTTCCTGGGGACATTGAACCCCAGGCATCTGTAGAATGCTGGTGCCAGCACTCTGGACTGATGCTCCCTGCCCAGCCACAAGCCATGGCCACGCACCTGCTATGGGAGAAGCTTCTACCCTGGAGGAGATTCCCTCCTTGGAATTACAGTTGGACGGAGGCTGAGCAACACTAGAGCACTGCAGGAGTGTGCTGGAGGCCTGCGTGAGGCCGCCAGTCCCGTCAGAGCGAGGCCCCGAGCCCGTGGGTGACCCGCATCTCTCCAGCACACGGCAGATGTGCCTTTTCCATCCTGTCCTCTTAGTGTTTGCATTCTAGCCCTGGTCCTCGTCCTGTGATGGCTGAAGCATACAGGTCAGGCTGCTGTCAGGCTGCCCAATGGGCCGGCAAGTTGAGGTGACTATTTGGATAACTGAAGTTTAAAACGCAGGTGCAGGCAGACCTGCACTGCACAAATGGCTGCCTAGTTTTACATGTAAAGCCTGAGTACAGGCAAAGCTTTTGGAAGAGCTGATGTCTAAAAAGCTTGAGGAGGGAGTCGGAGCGAATGATTTTCATTTCAGCCCCCTCTTATCATGGACTGGACAAAGCCCTGTCCCTGTCAGAGTGGTCCCATGAGAGGCAGGTGGCACCCATCCACCTCATCTGCCTTGGGGTGCTAGCTACTTGGGGGGTAGTTGGCCAAGCTGCAGACCGGTTTGTGGAGCCTGTCCGCCTACCCCAGCTGTCACGCAGCCCACAGTGGCATTCATGTCGGGACCCTCCAGAGAATTCAGCGGCCGCCCTCTGCCAGCACCCTATGACATGGCACGTGAATCTGCATACCCTGGGCCAGGCTCATCTCATAATGGGGCGCCCAGGAAGCAACCACCCCTGTGGTCCCCCAAGCAGGCCCTCAAAACCAAGGTCTGCCAAAGAATCTTCAGCGGCCCTGCGGCTAACAGTCAGTGCCTCCTTCCTCATCCGAGAGTCCATGGGTCTCTCCAGCACAACCAGAAATGCTGACCGCACCCCTACTTGCACCTCTGTCATAGTTACGTCACCCTCCCTGGATTCCCCCCCTAGTCCTCACAGGGAAATGAGGCTCCACCTGCTTTGAGTCTAACCTCTTGATATTGGGTGATGTATCCCTCCTGCACTGGCAACCACACTGTCATTTCAGTATTAAGACCTGCCAGAAGGAAGATTCCAGGACTAAGTAAGAAAACAGAAAACTTCATGCATTTGCTAGGAATGTGTGAAAGTCCATAAGAGGCCCAGGAGCAGCAGAACAACCTGATGAGCCCCTCAGCAGGGGTGCCCTGTGAGCAGAGGGACCGCTGATTAGAAGTTTCCAGACTGGGATAAGGACCCTGTGATAATTTTACCTCAAGATGAACTTAAAAGGAGATAAACTGGTAGTTTATGGGCAAAGAAGTGTGTGAAGGGCACCATTTATTCTCCACTTTCTCCAAGAACTGCTGCAATGAAAGTCTCTCTGTTGGGACAGTGAAGAGACCTAGACCCCTAGCAGCATGTGGCGACCCACATGGCCTCCGGTAGACACTTAAATCCTGGGTGAGCACCTCCATGGGGTGTGTGCTACACATGGATTTCTGGCCATTTTTAACCTGAGGACCAAAGTGATTAATTTTCCAGGGCCCTTCTGCCTTAGAAGTCACAGATCTCAGGTGGGTGAGGAGGAACAAGGGGAGCAAGAGGTGTGGCTGGCACAGATTCAGGAGAAGGCAGATGGCTGCTCCACCCAAAGGGCTCCTAGGGCTGGGCCAGCCACAGCCCAGGCAGGTGGGCTCTGACCTGTTCTCTGACAGTGCACCCCCATCAGGGAAGCTTTTCTGCACATTTATATTCTAATGCACCAAGACTCGTTCGCATTATACGTATGTAATGTGTATCTTTTGGTGTCTTTATCTAGTGGACCAAATAATATATTTGATTACCAAAAATATATAAAATAAGCATATACACAATAGAAATTAAAGCTAACAAGTTAAAGTTTGCAACAAGTTTGAATAGTAGTTCTCACATTTTCTTTGCACAGAGTGGCGTGCACCCCACCTTGGAGATCTTTGGCTTAGAGCAGTGGTTTTCAAACGATCCACTGATTGGGTCCTGACCAGCCTTTTTAAGAAACGGAACAGAATACATATTGGCATGTGTCCATGTGGTATGGAAGTAGCTTCACAGACCATTTCTCTAGGCTCACACACTCATGCAGTGTGCCCTCAGTCAAGATGTCAAATGCAGTGTCACTGTGGGTCACACCCACAAAGACAGAAAGCCGTTGGCACCCAGGGGAGATGACGGACATTTCCTCCAGCAGACATAAAAGGCCCTCTTCTCTCTGTTGGCACAGGGTGTGAACCTGATGCTCAAGGAGGGGGGCCTGGCCCGTGCTTGGCGCTCTTGCTGAGGACCAGGAGGGGCCCAGCAGCTGACTCAAAACCCGCAGGCACCTGAGGCTGGGACCGGATGTCCGTGTGTCTGCAGGTGCGCCCACCTGTGTTCTATGTGCAGCTTCTCTGGGACAGGAAACCAGCTTCCAAGGTTGGTGAGTGACACCTGAACTTATCCCGGCCTGTGTGGCCTTGGACCTATGATGCTGCATGCGGTGGGCTCCTGGTGTAGCTGGAGGGATGGTGCACTGGGCTGTGGTTTACAGGACACCAGCCAGACTATCATGGTGGCTGTGCACTGCAGCCCTCATGTTCTCACCTGCTACCTCCTCAACACTAATCTCTATTGCCTAGAGAGCCTCCAGGTGGCAAGCATTTCCTCCTTCCCTCCCCCTGTCTCTATACCCCCTTCTCTCCTCTAGTCTCTCTCTGACATCCCAGAGCAACCCCAGGAGCAACAAAGCCAAAGCGATCAGATCAAGATGTCACAGCTGATCCTGGGAGTTCTGAGGATCAGAGCCTACTTCATCCTCTTGCAGGAGTCTCATTTCACAGATGCTTCAAATTTTAGCGCTAGAGGCAAAGTACATGCTTGATAAACACCTATTCCATGCATAGGTGTTTGAATGACTGCAGCTAGCATTTGCATGTGCATGCAGCAATGTCTGTTTGTTGAGTATACTCTAAGCACTGCTCAGCACTTCTCACCCATCTACAGAGCTGTAACTCACATCGCACTTCACACACAGGGTCAGCAGTTGAGAGCACTTGGGGGACCTGGCTGGGGAGGGTGGTGGATCTTGCATGAGTCTGAGCCTCACTCAGCTCTCACTGAGTACCTGCTGCTGGTTGTGAGCTCTGCCAGGCAATCTGTGGCAGGTGGAGCTTTTTCACAGCAAGAACTTTTCTTTAGGATGTGTTCCACGTTCACAAAGGAGCTTAAGAATATGGCATGCTGCAACTAACTCATCAATGATAAATGGGATGAAAGCGCTACTAGAGAAAGGCTGGTCTGAGGGGGGAAGGCAACTCAGTTTCTATGGTTACAAACAGGACATAACCATAGAAAGTGACAAAGTATTTCAACCAAAAGTGACATAAGTGACCTAAGTATTTCAAGGTCGTGGACAGGCGTGGGCAGGAGTAGGACGGTGCATGTGTGTGCGCATGCATGTGCACAGGGGTCTACAGCTGTCTAAAGGGGCTCAGGTTGTGAGGGCTGAACAGGAGTCAGGATGGACACAAAGCCTCTGTCGACTCCTGAACAGGGATCGAGGAGTCCCCGGAATTGGTGTGGGGAGCCCCAGGGTGGTTGGAAGTCTGGGCCGGCGTGGGAGCAGTGGAATGAGTCAGGAAGTGCCGTGTGCAGGTAGATGGGCCACGGGGAGGAGACCCCCCAACCATCTGGGGCTGGTGGTTTGGAAGGAGAAGGTGGAATTGGGCACCTACTGCAGGCCAGGGGCTCGGCTTGGTACTGTGAAATGAATACAGACAAAACCCCCGCTCTCACAGATACCCAGACAAGGAATAAGTGAATATTTCATTACATAGAGGACGTTGAATGGAAACTGACCTGTGAGCCAAGACGTTGAGATGTGGGAAGGAGCTGGCCCCATCGCATCTGGGGAAGGGTGTTGGGCAGGTGGGAATAGCATGTGCAAAGGCTCTGTGGCAGCAGCTGGCTGGAGTGTCTGAGGAAGAGCAAGAAGGCCAGTGTGGCTGGAGCAGACATGTGGGCAGAAATGAGGTGGGGTGATGGGGCCAACTAGTGCTGGAGCTTCTGGGCCCCGGGGAGGTCCTGGCTCTCCCCTGAGTGAGATGGGGGACTGGAGGGCTCTACAGCAGCACAGGGACACAACAGGATCCCCTGGCCGTGGCGCTGAGAAAAGGCTGCAGAGATGAGACGCCTGGAAGCTACTACAATAACGTTATGAAAATATTCTCACAATTTAATGAGAAAAGCCAGGCAGAAATACTGATACAACACAATCTCAAATTTGTCCAAAATATATGTAAATTTATACATAGAAAAGAATAAAGGAAACAGAATACTATGCTAACACTTCGTTCTTTCCCTAAACGTATATTCATATTTGCTGGAAGGATTACGGGTGATTTTAATTTTCTTCTTTACACTTTTCTGAATTTTCCTATTTTGAGCAATAGCCAGGAATGATTTTTATAATCAGAAAAAGTCATTAAAAACAAAAGAGCAGATTAGGCTGGAGTCTCCATCGACCTATGGGGAGACCTCCTGAGCTGTGGCAGTGACAGATTTTCTTTGATTTTGTACAAAGTGCGAGGTGCCCTAAAGAGCCTTTGGTGTCTTCGGTTTTGTGAGAACGCAGTCATTTTTTAAGAGCATGACGTTTCAGGCAAGGTGTAGCAAAAGTTTCCTCTTCCTTGGGCAGTTTGGTTTCCAGCCCTAGGTGACAGCCACCAGCTGAGGGGGACACAGACCTGGACTGACTCCTGAGGGAGATGCCAGGATCCTGGGGCTGCCCCTAGGAGAAGCTCTAAGAGCTCAGGAAGTGGTAGGGATTAGCCAGGCCCACACGGAAGGGAAGCAGAAAGCCAAAGAGGTGGGCAGAGGACTCACACTCAAGGGCCGCAAACCAAGGCCCAAGATCCAGCTGATGCCGGTTTTTGTAAATAACGTTGTTTGAGGCACAGCCCGTCTGCTGAGCTACTGTTTTTGACTGCACTCGCCACACAAGTCACCACAGTTTTGTTTTGTTTTTTTAAACTTCTTGTAACAGTCATAGCGGCCCCCTGGTGTTTGGTCCTTTTGGCTTCATGTGTGGCCTGCCCTTCCCTGCTGCTTCCAGCAAATTGCAGACGACACACAATGTCACCTGTACATGCTCATATTAGGTGTACCTGTACACCTAATATGCGTCTCCAATGGATAGGGAGATCCACAGGGGCTAGGCCATCCTCAGGGACTGGGGAGAAGGCTGGAAGCCTGGGTCACTTCCTCCTTCCATCCCTAGCTCTGTTCAAAGGAGCAATTCTAGGCAAGGCGGTCAGCTTTGCAGCCTTGATCCTCTCTTCCGAGGTCTATGCACGTTCCTTAGTTTCCAGATCCAATCTACATTCTTCTGAGATTTTCCAGTCCTAAAGCTAGCACTTCCATTCCAGCTCACCCTCAGCTGGATCCAAGAACAGGGTATGCAAAATTGCCACAACTAAAACCCCAACTCAACCCAAAGGAACATGTTTAATAACAGGTGAACAGATGAACCGTGTTGCAAATTTACCAGTAACAAATATGAAGAAGAGCAGAGTTTCAAGCAAACGTTCATCAAAAGACTTTACGGAGGTGTAAATTTGGCCTCCTGTGTTTATTTTTCTGTTTCTGGTGCCAGGCCCTACCTCAGTCCAGTGGCTTCAGGATAAATCTGCAGCCATAACACAGTCCTCCCTGGCTGGCTGGGACACAGGGGCTTCGGCCTGGCCAGCCCCTTGAGGTCTGAGTGCTTGTGTGGGCTGCTCCCTGCCTCTGATGCTCAAGCAGCTGACCTCAGGCTCTGCCTACAATACACTGGCTGTCCCTTTCCCAAAAGCACTGATTATTTCAGACAGGTTCCTTTGCCCCCGATGGTTCAAGGAAACTCATTCTCTAAGTGATTGTTTCCTTTCATTGAATGAAACCTAAGACTATTCCAAACTGTATTTTCAAGAGGACTGGATATTCATATTGCAGCCTCAAAAACAACAAATGCAATTTTGCAACAGGACATGGGGGCTTCTTCCTGCTCTCTGCAGTGACATGGGAGGTGACACTGGGGTTGTGCAGGGCCCCCAAACTACAATTAAGGTAACAATCATTTCTAACACATAGTTCTCCCTTTGTGTACTGTTTTGTGCACTTCACTATGTCTCTAATTTAATCCTCCTAAGAACCTTTGGAGGTAGGTGAAGTTATTACCCCCATTACACAGATGAGGAACCTGAGGCACAGGGAGTGACAGAGCTGTGCCAGAGCCTCTTCTTGACTGTCTGATGCCAACGTGGGCAGGGGCCTGGCCTGTCAGAGGGACAGAAGGGACAGAGGAAGGCCAGCATGCCGGGACCGTGATCAAGGCCAGGCATGCAGGGAGGGTGTGAGGTTGGGTGGACCCACAGGGTGGACTGCAATGAGGAGTCTGGATTTATTCTAAGAGCAATGGGCCCCACTGGTGGCTTTAAGCAACAGTGAAGTACCCTCCTTAACTTTGCAGAAATGGTGCCTGGTTCCACTGCTGTGTGAGAATGAACTGTGGGGTAGGTGGGACTCTCAGAAGCCACATAGGAACCATGGGCCTGGAGTTGTCCTGAGGCCTTCTGCCCACATCCCCAGGGGCCCAAGACCCTGTGGGTTCCCTACGACCAGAGCTCAAAACCTTTAGTCTAGAAGGCTCTCTCCACATGCATTTTACACTATCAAAGTTCACCTCAGCAAAGCAGGAGTGGGCTTAGGAATGAAAAGGACGTGGTCAGGAGGAGTCTATGGACACAGGCACAAGGTCTCGAGCACTGGGCAGAGAAGGGGCCTTGAAGAGAGACCCCAGACTCAAACGCTGAGCAGATGCCAATGTCCTCAGAGTGACCTGCGGAACCCCCGAAGCCCGTTTCCCACTCCCGCGCTGGCCCCAACCCCTCTCCTCCCACCTGCCTGCTTGGTCACCCTGGCTTAGAGTCCCTCAGCCAGCTCAGGCCACCCCTGGACCTGCTCTTTCCCTGCCCCTCCCCGAAGGCTGCTTCCCCAGCCACGTTCCAGAACGCTGACATGAAGACTGCAGTTCCCTCCTCCCAGGCCCTTCCTCCTCTCCTGGTGTTACTTTCTCCGTGGAGAGTAGAAACCCCTCCAGACTTGCTTTTCTTCACTGTTGTGTCCTCCCTGGTGGATGTGGTCGCCAGGGTTCTCTTCTGCTTCATTCAGGCTTCATCCCCAGGGCCTGGCCCACAGCTGGTGCTTAAGGACTGGATGAACGTGGGACCCCAGGTGGCCTGGAAGGAACTGTGGGGAGGGCACTGCCCAGCAGTGGGACCTGCTCTTTCCACCAAAGGCTAAGCCACCAACAGAAACCTAAGGTGGAAGGAACAAGTGGCTGCTCACATCTGGCAGGTGACGATGGCCCTGATGTATCTCTGATTTATGATGAAGTCCAGAGCACAAATATCCCAGAACGCTGATCCCTCTGATGGAGGCAGAGTTGGAAAGGACGGGCTGCCTTCATTTGTAAGGGCCCTGAAGGAACTGTTTGTGGCAGCCAGGAAGCCTCTCGACTCTCATCAGAACCTTCTCCCTAACAAACACTGGAGACTCAGCAGGGTGGTAGGATGGAAGGGGCTGAGGGATGAGAAATTACTTAAAGGGTACAAGGACAGACTGATCACTGAAAGCAGGACACCTGGAAAATGCGGCTGATGTCCCAAGAGCTTCAAACTAAGACTCTTAATTGCTCTCACTTTCAAGGATTTGGGAGGTGTTTGTAAAATCAACAGAGTAGCTCCGAGCTCCTCTGAGGCGGCTGAGCAGAAACGAGATGAAGCTGGAGTCACTGCTGTTTCTCATTCTGCATCACAGGTGGAATTCAGGTGGTTACAGAAAGTCCCCCCCATAGGGCACACACACAGTTCGAGCATTTCCCCGGACCTGAATCTTAAATATGCCTCAGTCCGCAGCACCCTGCACCCTCTCCATTGGAAACAGAAAGTATTGACAAAAGGTACCATGGAGGAGAAGCATGAAGACAAGAGAAGAACGTTTCCAACTGGCCCGAAGTGTCAAGCTTGGTCATAATTCGTTGCCAAGTCCTAGAACTAAGGGTGAGGCAACAACCGAGACCTGCAGGCTAGAGCTCCCTGCAAAGATGGGCTGGTCTGGAATAGAGATGTTTGGGGTCCCCCAGGACCTCCCAGTGACTCCACACGGGTGTGCTTGGTTCCAGCTGAAAAATCAGACGTGGTTTCTTCTGCACCAAACATAGCCCTGGATCTCAGCCAAGAAGTGCTGCTGTCATCCTATAGGCACCCAGTGCCAAATCTCTCCACAGCTAAGTATGCTGTCACCTGAAAAACTGCAACCACTCACAAGGTCTGCCTAGGGACAAGTGCCTCGGAGCCAGGGCCCAACCTCAGGACTGCATGGAATCTGACACCGTTTTCCTCCCAACTTCTTTAAATGTGGGTGGTACTTCATGAGGCCCATCTCCAGGTTCAGGCACACTCTCCAGTCCTGAGTGTTGTGATCAGAACACTCAGGAAAGAAGTGAGCATGGGCCTGGAAGAGTGTGGTCCACACATTAATCCACAGAACGAGATGGTGGGAGGAGAAGCTGCAGGTCAGACTGGGGCAGGGTTCATAACCCAACAGCCAACTGTTTCTGCAATAGCAATCCTGAGAGCAGAGAACGTTGGGGGTGCTAACTTCAAATTCTGGCATGGAACTGCTCATCGGCTGCAGGCCCTGGATGGGGCTTGGCTGGTCCATCTCGCCAGGAGAATGCAGCCTTCCTCTTCCCCTAAGGCTGTTCTGAAGATTCAACGGCAGATGGATGTTAGAATGCACCAAAAGGATGTGAGGATGTGACAGGGCTGGGTGTTCCAAAGGAAGGTCCTGGAGACGACTGGGGTGCTGTGTGTGGGGTGACAGAGCGGCTGTTTTAAGATTGCTGAGGCCTGGGGACACAGCTGCAAGACGGAAGGGCATGTGCTGAGTGTAGAGAGTTCATGCAGATGAGGACTGAGGAAAGGCCAACCATGTTGGGGGTCAGGAGGTGGGCTGCTGAGGAAGGTGGGCTGCTGAGGGAGGTGGGCTGGCCAGTGGGCTGGGCGCAGGTGGGCCTGGTGCAGGCAGCCTCCGCCCCAGGCTCTGAGTCAGTCCCACTGCAGCAGGCTCTCCCCGGGGCTGGGCCTGCAGCTTTCCCAATGACTTGTGTGATCGGCAACCAAAACAGATGTCCCTTTAGCAACCAAGATAGACCCTATGGTTAAGGAAACAAAGTTACCTATGGGTTGGCATGGCAACTTCCTAAATTCCTGGGCTACAAGGAAAGCCACACTCTTGCTAAACTCCCTAACAATAGGTACTACCCAGACCACTGCAGCTCTGATGGGACAGAGGACAGACCTTACAAACACCCTTTCTGATAAACAACTGCAGACCTCAAGCCAGTTTCAGCAGCTTATGGAGGCTGTGCACAGGCTGTGTGTGTCCTATAGTTCACCTGTTGATGGAAAGAGCCAAATTCCACCTCATTTCAATGCTGAAACCCTACCCTAAAGTGATGTGAGATGTGTGTTACGTACATGTTTGCCCATTCCACACACGCTCAGCTCCCCTTATAAATATGCATAGCTTTCCCACAAACCTGCTAAATATGTATGATTCTACTGTGTAACACAGACCCTGCAAGCCATGAAACCCAACTGCCCTTCCCTTCTGTGAAGGGAGAGCAGCTTCGTTCCATGTCAGAGACTATCTATTCCTGGTTTGCAAACTGATGTCACCAGTTAAGCTGTCCTTTCTACTATTTAGCCATCCTGGGGGCCTTTCTGACAACACTCGAATGCTCACTGAAGTTTGCGAGCCACAGCCTAACTTACTCAGGCGGGAAAGGTAGACATGAAAGGGAAGACAAGAACATGGAAGCCTGGGAGGTGGGGGAAGCTGAGTCAGGGCACCGTGATGGCCACGCTGAAGGGAGGGCAGGTGGATGTGGACAGCCCAAGATGCCCTGCAGAGGGCAAGTGTGAGAACTCCGTCTCCTTAGGATTGGGTGGGTGCGCATGCTGAGGCCAGCAGGGCCCGGCAAGGAGCTAAAGTTAAGTGTAAAAGTAACCCTGCCATTGACCTGCTCAGTGGGAAGTGTACTGCCCACATGAGTGACAGGAGAAGCAGAAAGACAGCTGGAGCCTGAGGGAGAAGCAGTCTGGACACAAGGTTGGAGCTCGGTTACTTCCACCGGCCGCAGGCCAGACGCTCCAGCAGCTGCCCCAGGGCCACCTGGGTGTTCAGCTGCCCCTAAGCTGACACACTTCCAGTCCTGAGCAGTCCCTTGAGAAGGTGACTCACTTAAGCCTTCTATCATCGCTTCCAGATCAGGACAAGGCTCTGAACTCAGCAAGTGGTAGACCACTTGGTAGACTCATGGAGGAAGCCCTCTTCCTAACACACAATTTCACAACTACTGCTTAAAGCCAACACAGGTAGTCCACTTTAGTGACCAAAACAGTCAGCAATCAGCAACGACTCCTGCTGGTCAACATGCATGCAGCTTCTTTCCGGCAAGGCTGAGTGCACAGGTGCTGAGGACCACTGCATGCCCTGCTGGGGCCTCCAAAGGCCCTGAATTAGTGTCTGGCTCTCCAGCATCAACGTCTTGGGAGAAACCTAAAAGGTATGATGTCTGCCTATGCAGGTGGTGGGGAGCATCCAGTGGGCAGGGATTGCCTGGCTAAGGTGGGTAGCGTGAGATCAAACCTCAGGAACTATGGCACGAGGCTCCATTTGCCCCTTGGCCAGGCCGTGACAACATTTAAGGTGGGCTGCGGTCCCAGTGGTGACTGAGCCACTCAGGCTGCAGTCAGGGCTACTCACTGTCCCCAAAGAAGCTCCCAGGGAGGCTGGCAGTGAGGACAAGGGGCTTCACGAAAACTTACTAAGCTGTCTTGCCATGGATGTACAAGAATTGCTGCAAGCTTCCCAGCTTAGACCCGTTTAGAGATGGTCAGTGGGGCATTCCTCATGTTTCATGAGCTCTGTAAAACACTGAACCACAACCCAACAACACTGCACAGGTGCACAGGGTAGCACCTGGGCTCCACACTGTGCTAGGACCTAGAAGGGAAACAATTGTGCGTTACAGGTCTGGCCTCAAAGGGGCTTAGGGAGACAAAACAAACACAGCAACAAGACTCCCAGCAGCTATGGAATAGCTATGGAATGTGAGATATTCTAAGATGTTAATTTCACAAAAAGCTCAAAAAGACTTAAGAAGAGAGAAATCAGGGCAAGCTGGTACCTAGGCACCCACCTATTTTTGCTGGAGATAAACAAAGCCAAACTACAATTAACAGCCATGTATGTGTGGATCACACCTTGGGGGTCAGATAACAGCAAGAAAATGTACAGACCCCAACCATGAATGCAAGTGGAGTCTCCCTCTTATGTAGTCTTGTCTCATTTCTTTACACTCTTTTACTTCTTTATGTCGTTAATCCGATTGAAGGGTAAGGGGAACCAGTGGGTTGTTGGTGAAGGCAAGACCACTGCTTATTCTCCCTGATAGGTCTAAGGATTTGCCTCCTGGACCACTCTGTTCAGACACAGACACAACATCACCCTCCAGCAGACACCCAACTTGGTGCTTGCCTAGTCCCTGCCTTCTGGTCCCCGCCTCTGGCTTTCCTGCCCAGTGTTCTTGGCAGTGACTGGGCTTCACCTGCGGGAGGTCTTTACAAAGTATTCCTGGAGGCACAGTCCACACTGACACAGAAATGCAAGCAGGACTGGCATCCACACTAAGGCTGGGGGATCCCTTCCACAGGCTGTCGCTGCTGCAGGAGCTTGTAAAAACAGAGGATGACAAAAAGCAAGAAAAATAAAATGAAACTTCAAACAAAATTGCACCTTCCCCAACCTTCTTCAGAAGACATTCCTGAGTATTTTTCCTTCATACTTTCACATCCCTTCTGATGTGACATCATCAGGGTGTCCTGACTGTTAGAAGCAGCGGCCACATCTGTCAGAAGAAGTGTAGGGAACACCAGCAGTGAGAAAACATGCAAGGGGCTCGCCTGGAGAGTGGGACCATGGGATGGGCTTTGGAGCTTGGCTGTAACCCATCTCCATGGTAAACAACGACTTCAAAGGCATTTGCCAGTTCCTCATCTAAGGAAAAGTCCTGGATTATTACTTTCGCACTGAAACTGGGGAGATTCAGCCCTGGGGAACCTCTGACCCTTATTTCAAAATTCCTAAAGCATCACTGGCTAACATCTGCTTAGCCAAGATGAAATGATGGGAATCATTTTTACCCTCCTGCTCCAGACACTGAAACAAATCTATGAAACAAGATTTGCAGACATGGGACAGCAGAACGCACAGGACAGCAATCGCCAAGAGTGGAGGAGCCCATGACATGGGCTCTGTTACTGTCTCTGGGTTCTCCAGCCTCTCCCTGCATTGAGAAGACAGAGTTCTGGGTCTGGGGAGCCACAGTGGCTACAGGATGCAGGCTAGAGTTCTGGAGAGGAGGGAGCGGCAGAGAGAGACAGTCCTGGAGATCTGTAGAAAGTCCCCCGGAGTCTTCAGCTGACAGCTGATCAGGGCATTCATTTGAGGGAACTATCCAGCACTGGGGAAAGAACCGCCCATGAGGAAAAGGCAGAGCAATCTCTGGGCTCATATAAAGCCAGGAATAGTTTTCATTCCCAGCTTCCAGAGTGGAAGCCTCATAAATCACGGGGCATGGAGTAGAGAAGGTTATAGCCTCAGAAGTAGAGAAATTAGCCCCATATGAAAGGCTTTCCTGGCCCTGCCTAACAAAGCCTCAAAGCGAGCCTCAAAAGCACCAAACTGAATCTAAGCAACTCAACAAAAAACAAAGCTCAAGAACATTTGTAGGAATGCCAGGATGTCCAGTACACCAAACAGTAAAATTCACAAAGTCAGTAACCAGCTGAAAATTACCAGGCATGCAAAGAACCAGGAGGGTGCCTCAGAAGCATCACACAGCTCCATAAGCCTACGCGGCCTCCAGTTCACAGGCAAGACCAAGAGTCGGAGGCGTTCCAATCCCATCTCAGGTGGGGATGCATAAGGTCAACTGGGAGCTGAGAACTAGAGCCCCCATCCCTCCATCCCTCTCCCACTGCCTGTGTGGTTCTTGGCATGCTGGGTTTCTCTTTGAGAAGCTGAGGGGGTCTTTGAAAGGAGTGGGGAAGGCAGAGACCAGGACAGTGAATATGAGCCAGCTCCCTGACCCAGAGTGCAAGCTGGTGGGTGAACCCACCCAGACCACAGGATCAGATAGGTCTGGAGGCGCTGAGGAGGAGAGAGGAGACTCAGTTCAGCACCTGAAATACTTCCCTCGCGGCTCTCATTAGAAGTCACATCCTTCCTCTCTTTCTCTCTGAACACATCCCGCCTGGCCCAGGCAAGGGCTGAAAACCTTCAAGACCAAGGTGAAATGGCAAATCCAACCACGGCAGAGCTGCTCACTACTTTGAGGTGGTGCAGAACGCAGAGTGTGCACAATTAACAACAATGCCAGAGCTATCCGCTCCCAATGAGAGCTGTCGTGCCTTTGAGTCATCACCACACGTCTCAACAGCATACTTAAGAGGCAGAGGTTCAAAATAATAGCCTCTCTTTGTAAAAGATAAAGTGACAAGGAGGCACCTGTGCTACAGGAGCAGGAGGAACTGAGCTTGATGTTGCTGCATCCACCGAGGCTTAGAACCCAGTGGTCTGATGATGCATGCTATCATCATTGTGCTGAAGATAAGCACTCTCAAATGGGAAACGGCCATCAGCGGGAACTCCTGCTGTTTTTCTGGGTATTATATTATTTCGCTAAATAAGGATTTTCATTTTGGCTGCCATTATTTTTTCCAGGATCTATAAATAGCATTCCATCCACAATTTTCTCGAACACCACACCATATTCATTCAACACCCAACTAAGGCACAAGCATGCTGACATCAGACCAAGGCGTGGGTCTGGCGTCACAGAATCTGAACCTTCTGCCCCCTGCAGCTCTGCTTCTTCCCCAGATCCTGGGGTTATCTTACCACAGCCACTGCTGCCATGGCCTTTATCTGGGTTAGCAGACACTGGGACGACCAGGAGGCTCATCATCATCAGCTGGGCCCCACCGCCACCTCTCATCTGTGACCCATTGCTCACCACGTGCTCCAGCATCTCCCGACATAGACCAACTCCCTGCTGGTCCACAGAGGTCCAACACCCTCAGGCTTCACACTTCTTATTAGCCAAGTGGAGAGGAGTATGCACCCATCACATGCTCCTGAAAATCTGCTCAAATAGAAGCAGACAATCAATGGAAAATGCCAAGAATAAACAGTTACAGCTCTAATCAAATTCTAGACCTTCCCCCGGGGAAAGGCACCTACTTTTTCATCCTAAGCCAAATCCAAAGGCCGTAAAATAGCCGGGACACTGAGCGGTTCTCTGTTCCTTCCGGAGCAGACCTGTCTGGGATGTGTGCCGGCTGCTGGGACAGGTGCTCCGCACCCACCCTGTGTCTGTCCTCACGTTGCAGACTCGGGTCTGTCTAGGCACAGGATGGTCACTGTTCACCACGGAAACTTGGAGGAACATAGGAAGGGGTCCCTCCTCCCCCGTTTACTGTCAGAGATGCCGAGATGCTGGCTGTCTCTAAGGATCCTTGGGATGCCACCATGTGCGTGTGTGGGGTGGGGGCATGAAGGTCTATCTAGGTGACCACTCACACATACACCAGCAACGCTTGGAGCAGCCAATTTCTGAATATCGTATTCAGGATAAATAAAGCACTACTTCTGGGGGGTCTTTTTCAGTTGGTTCCTTGAGATCCGGGTCTCCCCATTACTCTACCTGGACAACTGATGTTGTCAACGTGGAGGCAGAGCTTGACACTTGTGTCTGCTGCCTTTCATCATTTTTTGAACTACCTTTGGATCAGGATTCTGGCCCCATGGGGAGGTTTTCCCTGCAGACACGAGTCACTGGTGTATTTGCTAACATGCCTTCTAAGTCTCCACGCAAGCCGCCCACCCAGGCTCTGTGTGAGCAGCCAGAGGCAGCCTATGTCCCGCCCCCAAGTCTCTCCAACCCAAGCTGATTTCTGACAACGCTCCTTAACGACAGCTTCCAAGAGGGCTGCCTCTCCTAAGCGTCCACACCCTGGACCTGTGTCCTGGTTTTGTTGACATTATCCAGCTGCAAACCTCACTCAGGCAGGAAACTGCCCTGCCTTCAAACCCATTCAGCTACATCAGGCCAAATGTGTTCAGTGCTCAGGAATGACACGGAGATCTTCAACGAATACAGGAATGGACTGAGGAGCAGCTTTCACTCCACAAACATTTATACCACCACCACCACCGGCACACAACAGTGCTCTCCGCCTGCCCCGGCCAGCCCGGCCTATGTGTTCTTATCTTCTCTACGCCTCATGGCTAGCCCAAGACGTCTGCCACTGCCCTTGTTTGAGGGGGGAAACTGAGGCTCAGGAGGTTAAGGGGCTGACCACAGGCCATGCCCCCAATGTGCAGGTGATGTAGGACAAGCTGGGCCTAGTCAGGTCTGCTCTGAAGCCTACATCACCCTGAACTGCTCATGGTCCTGTCATCAGGGCCTATGAGGAATGGGCCCTGTTCTCAGGGAACAGCCGAGGGCTGGGCTGAGGCCTGACCCCAGGCAGGTCGGCTTGGACCCTGTGCAAAAAGAGAGGGGGGCTGTAAGGGTACTCAGCCCCGGCACTCATGCTACAGAGAGGGCAGAACTCTGGACGACAGAGTCCCTCGCCTGCCATCCTCCTGCGAGTTCACCCCACTCTGGCCCACTGGGGAGGAGGAATTCCTTGGGTTGGCTCATCCTCACTCCCCTTAGAACAAGCGCCTTCTGAAATTCTGAAAAACCTCAAGGACTAAAGACCCAGAAGAAAGGCCCTGTGGAGTGTCTGGATTTAATTCTTGTCCCCATCCGCTGGACTAGAGTTCCAGAGGGTGAGAGGCCCGGCCCGCTCCTCTCTGTGCCCGAGTGGACACCGGGGCAGGGTCAGCCTAGGCTCCTGGCAAGGGGTGCTGCCCAGCTGGCATCTGATGAACAGGTGTCAGGGAGATGTGTCCTGGATCATGGCGTGGGGACGGCCACAGGAGAGTTTCTCACATCCTTTTGCAAAACAATGGGAGAAAAAGGACAAGAAGGCAGGTTCCAGGGCATGGGACGGTGGCTGCAGCCGTGGGCAGAAGAGCTGGGCAGGGAGTGAGGCATCTCTGGTGAGCACAGCACAAATGGGGTCAGTGCCCAGGGGCAGCAGGCCCAGTTCATGGGTGAATGAATGCCGGTGGCAGGTGGGCGCCAGGGGATGTGGAGACAGGATTATTTCTACAGAACAGCAGAGGGAAATGTAGGTATGTCCAGGGCGGGGTCCACCTCCTCCAAAAGCAGCCGCAGCAGTGCAAGGCCAGGCTGGCTCCAGGCCAGGTGTGTGCCCTTCAGCTCACGGTGCCACTGGCAGGTCCAGGCGGAGACACAGCCACGGAGGGAGAGCACTGTGCAGGGCACACTCACATTTACTTTGTAAGATCCACCGTGGGCTTAGCATCATGGCCTGCACCGCGCTGACGGCAGGCTGAGGCCAGGTGAGGCCAGGCGAGGTGGGAGTCCCTCGGTGAAGCCCACAGGGCAGCTGTGTGCTGGGCAGAACCCTGCCGGGTGCCCGCGGATCCCAGCTGGAGCGGCTGTGGAGGGGACCTTGGTGCAATCCAAGCTTAGTGAGCATGAAAGAAGATACCCTCTAGTGTGAGGCGACGGGTCTGCTGCATTCCTTCATGCACCAGGGGACAAGCATCACTGGGACGGTGCCAGCTGCCTGCGCAGTAGCCCAGAACAGAGGCTCCAGGCTCCCTCCTGGCAGGTGGGTCTGACTCTCTCAGGAACCCTGTCAAACCCCCAAGCTCCCACCTCAAATGCCTGTGCGGCCTCCCAGAGGGAAGCAGTTTGGGCCGATCCAGGACTTTCCGATCCATCAGGATCCATGCGGTGTGTGGGGTGCATGCAGTAACTACAAAAGGAATGAAAAGTCCCAGGAAACAGCTGTTCAGGCTGGTCTTCAGTGGCTGCTGAGAGCCCCAGGGCCTGTGTCAGAGCCGAGGCCGCCAGGTTATGGGTGTGTGACGTGGGGCCAGCACTGCATGGGCAGCCATCTCAGGAAGGGGCGGGAGGGGCAGTGGGGCCCCTGCCCACGGATGCTCAGGGAGAGGTCTGCATCTCTGATCCTCAAGGACAGTCCCGGGCTTCCTATCCAGGTGGGTGGAACGGGCTGTGCTCAAGAGTGGAGGCAGAAGCTGTGAGTGGGTGCGGGCACAGGTGGGGCTGTGGAGCCCTCCTCACGGCCCTGAGGGAGGAGGGCTTTAAGGTGGCTTTCAGACCCACAGGCAGTCATGCTGCAGGCAGGCACAGATGCAACTGACTCCTCCGTTTGTCTCTGAGTGTGCCTGTGGAACCAGGAAGAGATGACAGCCTGCTGGACTGAGTCTCAGGCCTGAACCCGCTTGTGGACTCCCAGTGGCGCCTGACAGCTTCTTCCAGAGGAGGGGCTGAGGGGCCCAACGCAGGCTTCAGCCACCTCTGCTGCTGTCAGCTGCCTTGGCAAGATCTTACCTGCCCTGTAAGATTTGCTGTTAGCTTTTGAAATTGCAGTTAGAAGTGCACAAACCTTAACGGGACACCATTTCACAGCTGCATAATCTGTGCAGCCGTCCCGAGATCGGGACATGAAACCCTTCTGCAGCCCAGAACCTCCTTACCTCTTCCGGTCAGAATCCCCAAGGTCACCACTGCTCTGACTTCTGTCACAACAGAGGAGCTCTGCCTGCTTTTGAACCTCCTGAAAAACCCATACGGCATATACTTTTATGTCTAACTTCTTTCAAAAATTTGTCTTGGAGATTTGTTTATGCCCTTAAATGCTCTTTCATTCACACCCACGGTGGGCTAGCATTGCATTGTATGGATATACTGCATTTTCCTCAGCCATCCCACTGTTGATGGACACTTGAGTGGTGTGCTGTTTGGGGCCATCGTAATGAAGTTTCTGTGAACATTCATGTATATGATGGGCATCCCAGTAAGATTTTGCCTGGAGAAAATAGTTTCGCCAGATAAAAAATGCCCAAGAACTCAAATTTCTGACTTCTGGACAGCACTGTAAGTGGTATTCAGGCATTACGTTCTTTGGTCTTAAGCACCAGGACAGAAAAGCTGAAGCAAATGTGCAAATACATGGAAACTCACAAAGTGTTGAGGGCAGATGTGAATCTTACAGGACAGTGTGTGTGTGTGAATCATCTGCCATGGCTGTGGGAGGGCCTCAGATGGCTTGGGCAGCACATTCAAACTAAATGTGCAAGAACTACTGGTCCCGAATATTTGGGGAAGAGGGTAAGAAATGAGAGAGACAAGGCTGCAAAATAGACTACGGCCTAACTGCAAAGGGCTTTGAATGCCACCCTAAAGCACTTGGACTTTATCCTGCAGGCAACGGGGAATTGACAGATGTTTTAAACGAACATCTTTAAGTATCTGCACACTGCTTGGTAGGTATGGCAAAGTTGGCCGTGTCACCTGTGGGCTTTCGGTGCCAACTCTGAAGCCCTTAAGTGTGTTAGGCAGGGGGGACACATAGAGCCCAGCACTGAGCTGAGTAAACTGCAGTTCATCAGCCAGAGACAGTGGAGAGGCAGGAGATGGTGTGAGGGCAGGAGAGCGAAGGGCCGGCTGAGTCTAGGGCCAAGAAGCCTACGGTCCAACCCTGGTTCTGCCACTCCTCGGCTGTAGGACCTTGAGAATGCTACATAACCTTCCTGCACCTCTGCTCATCTGTAAAGCAGGGCCATTCACGGTTTTCATATGCCATTGTCGCTGAGAAGGTTAAATGACCTAGTACTTACAAGTGTCTGGCACACAACAAGCACTCAGGAAGCATCCACTGAAGCCCCTCTTATGGGATGACACTGGTGGTTACAGGAATGAAAGCATGCGGTCAGCTCACCAATGTGCACGTGTGGCCTTGCACTGACAAATGGCAGGCATACACGCCATAGGCAAATACTCCTACACACACACACACACACACAGACCGACGCTAGCAGGTGTTTTAAAGACACATGTGCTAAGATGCTCCCCGCGCAGCAGCTACTCTAAACATACTCACTAGAAACCTGGTGCTTTAGTTACAGAAAAGGGAAAAGAAATTAGTAGGTCTGGAATTAGCCTCAAAGCACCTTTGCTGTGGTGCCTCTTAGGCAGGGAAGTTACCCAATAACCCAGAGTCCAAGGAGGACTTTGCAGACGGCCAGCAACGGTTCCTTCCAATCCGTGTGCAGTGGGAAGGGAAAATGCTGCCTTGGGACAGGTTCTTCCCCTCTGGAGCTCGTGAGAAAAGACCAGCTGCACTTGTGGGGGTTTCAGAAACATGGGTGCCAGGCGCATGGGTCCCTTGAGAAAACGGGGAAGGCGCACAAGGGGGCCCTGCTGTCACTGCCCACATGGTGAGACGATTTGCAGCCGGTCCTGGGACAGACCACTGAAAACTGGCCAAGGCAGTGCTCACAGCACCGACCCCGTGAGGTGAATCGAAACCCACACCCAGCAGCTCTCTGGCTACAGGCTATTGTGGAGGATCCTCTTTCTCTCTCAGAAAACGGGTTTCAACGTCAGGTGACCCCACTGTAGTGAAACAAGGGTGGGCAAGAAGGAGCCAAACGCAGGGGGCGGCACAGTCTTACCTCCACGTACAGGAGCGGGAAGATCCCGACCTTGTCTCCCAGCATGCCTTCCGCCCAGTTCTCATCCACTCTCCTGAGCACCGTCAGAATCTCGTCCTGCAGTTCCGGGTCCAACGTGGACACAAGCACATGGACATACACACAATGCGAAAGGAAACAAGACACTGGTTAGTACTGTGGAGGCTCGGAAGAGATTCTGAGGAATGTGTCCAAGAAGAGTGCATCATCCATGCAGGTATCTGACATCTTCACCCAGCAGCACCCTCTCTTTCTTTCTTTTTTTTTTGGAGGGAGGGGCGGAGTCTCGCTCTGCTACCCAGGCTGGAGTGCACTGGCACAATCTCAGCTCACTGAAGCCTCCGCCTCCCGGGTTCAAGCAATTCTCCTGTCTCAGCCTCCCGATTAGCTGGGATTACAGGCATGTGCCACCAAACCCAGCTAATTTTTGTATTTTTTGGTGGAAACGGTGTTTCGCCATGTTGCCCAGGCTGATTTTGAACTCCTGAGCTCAGGCAATCTGCCCGCCTTGGCCTCCCAAAGTGCTGGGATTACAGGTGTGAGCCATTGCACCCGGCCAGAACCCTCTCTTTCTGACACTACTGATAATAGCTGCAAAAAGCCCCAAATGGGAAAGCCTGGCAATGTACCATACAGTTAGGACTTTAAAATGGAACTTCTATTATTTATTTAATGAAAAAAATATTTGGAATAAAAATAAATTCAGCTAAACAGAAAAGGCTTTAAGATTCTGGCTCCATCCAAGAACAAAAAAAAACCCCAATCCAACTACATTTATTTAGAGTCGTGGGCACATAAAGCTTTCAATAACCCTCTTAAATTCTTTGGAATATTAAACAATACCAAGTACAAATGCACAAAGTGGAAACAGATGGAAGGAGAAAGGAAGAGGCAGGGAGCAAGGAGGAAAGGCGGGCTTTCCGGGGAGTTGAGACTGGGAGATGGGAAGTCATCGAGGAAGGAAATACTCAGGACACTGTCACAGGTGCCAGGAGACACAGAGACAAAGGGCAGGGCAGTGTGGGAAGGAGGGAGGGAGGGAGAGGAAAAGGACAGAGGAGAGATGGGGACTCACAGGGGGATGTGACCAGAGAGGAGCCCTGGGGGAGGGAGATAACAGCTGCAGCAAGTGTCATGAGAGACAGACGGGCAGGTGTGGTGGCTCACACCTGTAATCACAGCACTTTGGGAGGCCACGGGCACGGTGGCTCACGCCTGTAATCACAGCACTTTGGGAGGCCAAGGTGGGTGGATCACCTGAGATCAGCAGTTTGAGACCAGCCTGACCAATATGGTGAAACTCAGTCTCTACTAAAAACACAAAAATTAGCCGGGCATGGTGGTGCGCGCCTATAGTCCCAGCTACTTGCGAGGCTGAGGCAGGAGAATCTCTTGAACCCCGGAGGCAGAGGTTGCAGTGAGCCAAGATCGCACCTTTGCACTCCAGCCAGGGTGACAGAGCGAGACTCCATCTTAAAAAAAAAAAAAAAAAAAAAAAGAGAAAGAGAGAGAGACCACCACAGCAATGGCCTGGGCAAGATGGGTGTCACTCCAAGAGCCTTTGGTAAACCTCTGTTCCCTCCTCCAGAACCATCCTTCCTTCGGCAGCCAGGTGCATCATGGAACGCCCCAAGGCCTGTCAGCTACACTGCCCCCGTTATTTGTTCTCTGCTAGACCAGCTGGCCCATGTGTGACTTTAACAGGCTAAGGAGGAGATGGCCAAGAGTGGCCTCATGGAGAAGCCCGTCAGAGCTGAGTGTGCCACCTGCCTTTTCAAGGAGCCTCTAATGCTCTAATGCAAAGCAGCAATTCGGGACTTACAGGCCTCTTTTGGGGTCAGAGGAAGAGATGTTTTAGGCTGGTGGGGTCCATGAAATCATCAGAGAAAACTGCTTCACCAGGAGCCGAGGGGGCCATCGGGTTTGGTGTCCATTCGAGGTGAGGCAGCATTGATCTAACAGAGCTGGACAGCCCATCTGGGATCACACAGAAAGAGGGCAGGCCTGGCTCTGTGCTGGGAAGCTCCTCCCACGCCTCTTCCAAACCGCTCTCTCCCAGGAGAACAAGCAGAGCATGGGGGCCACCAGAGGCAGTCACCGCCTTCACTTTCCCCATCCTCTCCCCCAAACCCCAGCTTCAAAAACACCCAAACCAAAAAGATTTATGGCTTTACAATGCCACTTTTTCCAACTGACATTATAGGCCAGAAAACGTAAAAAGCATTCTAAGAGCATCATATCACTTCACATGGCCCAAAAGTCAGCCTCACGTCTGGGGGCATTTAGCAGAGCATCCCTCCAGCAACGCTCAGCTGTGAGTGTGGGGGCGCTTTTCTTTGTTTTCTTTTTTTTTTTTTTTTTTTTTTTGTTTTTTAGATGGAGTCTCGCTCTGTCGCCAGACTGGAGTGCAATGGCCCAATCTCGGCTCACTGCAACCTCCGCCTCCTGAGTTCAAGCGATCCCCCTGTCTCAGCCTCCCGAGTAGCTGGGACTACAGGTGTCACCAACACGCCCGGCTAATTTTTTTTTTTTTTTGTATTATAGTAGAGACGGGGTTTCACCATGTTGGCCAGGATGGTCTCGATCTCCTGACCTCATGATCTGCCCACCTCGGCCTCCCAAAGTGCTGGGATTATAGGCGTGAGCCACCGCGCCCGGCAGAGTGTGGCGGGGGGGCTTTTCTAATCACCACGAGGGCACTAGAATGGAGCCCTGGCTTGGGGGAGGCACCCACAGAATGCTCCAGAACTCTTGTGACTGACCTGCCTCTCAAGTTCACCACCAGCAGAGGCCCAAGACATGATTGGCCCAGCTCAGATCAGCCTAAGAGCCTGAGGCTTCGCTGATCACATAAAGGGAGAGGTAACCAAAGGCTTCCCACATGTCAGAGCAGTCAGAACAGCAAAATATCATGAGATAGAAATTTAATTTTATAGAAGTTAAAAACAAAAAGAAGAAAATACCAGATTAATTTTGTTTCTTTCTTTCTTTTCTTTTTTTTTTTTTTTTAAAGAAAATACCATGCTATCCACACTGGTATCTAACACTGGTCTAGAAATTAGAGCCAAATAAATAGAAAAATAAGACAAGAAGTATACATATTAGAAAGAAGGGTATATAATTCGACCTAGAAAAATACAGAAGCAAGTGAATATTAGAATAAGAATTTAAGAAAGGCTGCCAATTTTAGGATAAATACATAAAAACCATTGACTTTTTCATATACCGGTAATAATCAGTTAGAAAATGTGACTAAAATTGGCTAATCATTAAAAAAATACAATTAGTTCTCTAATCCACTGTATATGCCAAAATTCATTCCATAAGATTTAAACTTGAATGTCCAAGAAGAAAATATGAATAGATGTTTAATCTTGAACGGGGGAATGTATTTCAAGGTATGATAACAAAGATTTGGCTATAGCAAAACTAAATACTTGATGTTAAAAATAGCAGAAACAAAGCAAAAAGGCAAATAAACTAGAAAAGTACTTGCAGGATACATGAGAGACAAAGGCTTAACGTCTTTACTATATAAAGACTTAAAAAAACAGTGGAGGCCGGGCGCGGTGGCTCAAGCCTGTAATCCCAGCACTTTGGGAGGCCGAGACGGGCGGATCACGAGGTCAGGAGATCGAGACCATCCTGGCTAACACCGTGAAACCCCGTCTCTACTAAAAATACAAAAAACTAGCCGGGCGAGGTGGCGGGCGCCTGTAGTCCCAGCTACTCCGGAGGCTGAGGCAGGAGAATGGCCTAAACCCGGGAGGCGGAGCTTGCAGTGAGCTGAGATCCGGCCACTGCACTCCAGCCCGGGCTACAGAGCAAGACTCCGTCTCAAAAAAAAAAAAAAACAACAGTGGAAAGGCAGACAAATACCTCAGGAGAAAAACAGGCCAAGGCCAAAAATCAGGGAACTCTTGAAAAAAGAAAAACAAATTTCCATTCAACATATTTTAAAATGGCATACCTGGCCATTAATCAAAGAAACACAGTTTTAAACAGGAAGAGTCCCCTTTTGTTCCTTTTGCCTGTCAAATTAGCAATGAGAAACATAAAGCCAACTCACAGTGTTGGCCAGTATGCACGGAACAGGCATTTTCCCATTTCTGGTGGGGATATAAATGTAGGGCAGGCACTTTGGTGATTCCTATCAAATATCAAAGCCTTGGAAGCCTGTGCAACCTCTGAGCTAACAATACCACTTCTAGGAACTGTATTCTAAGAAAAATCAAGTGTGCAGAAAGATTTGTCACTGAAGACATTCATTATAGTGTTTGTTAAACTAGAGAAAAACTAAAGACAAATGCAAAGCAAAAAGGGACGGGTTAAATAAATTACAGTATTGTGCATTTGATGGAATACACTCAGTCATTAAAAATGATATAGGAGAGAAATAATGGAAATTAAAAGAGAAATGTTAATATTAAATTCAAAAAACAGGCCAGGCACGGTGGCTCATGCCTGTAATCCCAGTACTTCGGGAGGCCGAAGTGGGTGGATCACCTGAGGTCAGGAGTTCAAGACCAGCCTGGCCAATATGGTGAAACCCCGTTTCTACTAAAAATACAAAAATTAGCCAGGCATGGTGCCACGTGCCTGTAGTCCCAGCTACTTGGGAGGCTGAGACAGGAGAATTGCTTGAATCCGGGAGGCAGAGGTTGCAGTGAGCTGAGATTTTACCACTGTACTCCAGCTTGGGTGACAAGAGCAAGACTCCATCTCAAAAAATAATAATAATAATAATAAATAAAAAATCCAAAAAGCAGGATGGGCACAGTAGCTCAGACCTGTAATTCCAGTACTTTGGTAGGCCAGGTTAGGCAGATCACTTGGGGCCAGGAGTTCGAGATCAGTCTGGCCAACATGGCAAAACCCTGTCTCTATTAAAAAAAAAAAAAAAATAGCAGGGCACAGTGGCATGTGCCTGTAATCCCAGCTGCTCTAGAGGGTGAGGCATGAGAATCTCTTGAACCGGGAGACGAAGGTTGCAGTGAACCAAGATCGTGCCACTCCACTCCAGCTTGGGTGAGAGTGAGACACTGTCCCAAAAAATAAAATAAAATAAAATAAAATAAAATAAAATAAAATAAAATAAAATAAATTTTAAAAACGAATCCCAGTCCTGATCTCTGGTATTTAAGCTTACCTTCCACAAAGCAATCATTAATAAGTTTCTTTTTGTTTACTTATTTATATATTTTTGAGATGAGGTCTTGCTCTGTTGCCCAGGCTGGAGTGCAGTGGAACGATCACAGCTCACTGCAGCTTTGACCTTCCAGGCTCAAGTGATCCTCGCCACTCAGCCTCCTGAGTAGCTGGGACCACAGGCGTGTGCCACCACACACAGCTAATTTTGTTTATTATTATTTGTAGAGACAAGGTCTCACTATGCTGCTCAAGCTGGTCTCAAACTCCTGGGCTCAAGTGATCCTCCCACCTCAGCCTCCTAAAGTGCTGGGATTACAGGCATGAACCACCATGCCCAGCCAGAAAGTTTCTTGTAGAGCCTTCCAGAAGTACAGAGATATTCTCCTCAAGTACGTATATATATACATGCACAAACATACATATCTTTTAGAAAGATATAAATGGTAGCGAACTCACCACACTTTTCTGTATCTTGCCTTTTTCCACTTAATTTAGTCTAAAGGTCATTTAGTGACAGTACATACAGATCTCCCTCACTAACTACACAGTGAAATTCCATTATATGAATGTACCGTAATTTACTTAGCGGACTTAATAGTTATTTTTAAATGAAAAAAGCAAAGTAAGATACAAACCCATTTGCACGGTGTCCATAAAGTGGAATGTCATCATTAATTTTACTATTTTTGGTTAAAATATTTTAAATATATATATATATATACATACACTTAGAAAAAGTCTGAAAATATATACGCCAAAATTTAAAGAATGGATAATTCTAGGAGATAGAAGAGGTAGAATACTTTTATATTTATTTTTTTCTTTCGTATTTTTCAAATAATCTCAGTGAATACCAAGTATTTAACAGTTTCATAAGAGAACTGTCTTATGAGCATGCAATTTTCTTGTGCTTCTAAACGACACGTATATTTCCACTCTGAAATTTTTTTAAATGTTGAAAAACCAAATATCAAAAAAACCAAATATCAATATACTTTTCTTTTGTAAAGAAAGTTGATTTCCAGGCAATGCAACAGTGAAAAGGACGGATACCTGCGATGGCAGGATCATAGTTTACAAGTACAGTCGACAGCCGGGACCATGGATACATGCAAATTGTAAATTTCTACATTTAGGCTAAAAAAATTAAATAACATAAATGTTCCTTGATACGAAGACGAATGAAATAAAACAGTGTCTGGGGCTCTTTAGTTAAATACAACCACCACAGTAACTGTCATTTAGTCCAGCTCCCAGTCTAGAATGTAAGAAGCTGAAAGTCACCACTCCATCTTAACGAGTAAAAAAGCTGAACAAACTGAAAAAGCAACTCCTCTTCTTCGATCTGTAAGAGAGAACTGAGGTCACAGGGCAAACTGCTGCCCCCCAAATTGAAGAGATCAATAGGGAAATACCAGAAATCCCCGAGCAGCAGCCTCCGTGGGAAGCAGTGCTGGGTTAGGAGAGCCTGAACTGTAAATGATGCGTGCTGGAGGTTCAGTGTGGACAGCCTGACAGGTAAGAACTGCAGGGGCCCAGTCACTGGGGGGCCCCACACCTTTGTGAATTGTGCCTCAAGGAGCAGCTCCACTAAGTCTTCATAGTGAGTATCAGAGAAAAATCCACTCATGCTTCTGGCAGGGGGAGGGGAAGAGGAACCACTGTGAAACATGCCAGAGCATTCTGTGCTCAATAAGCTCCACATACAGGATAAACCAGTTAACCAGAGCCTCACCCATTGGGGTGTTGTGTGTGTGTGTGTGTGTGTGTGTGTTTTGAGACAGAGTCTCACGATCCTTCTGCCTCAGCCTCCTAAGTAGCTGAGATTACAAGTGTGTGCCACTACACCCAGTTCATTTTTGCATTTTTAGTAGAGACAAGGTTTCACCATGTTGGCCAGGCTGGTCTTGAGTTCCTGACCTCAAGTCATCTGCCTGCCTTGGCCTCCCAAAGTGCTGAGATTACAGGCATGAGCCACCACATCTGGCCCCCATTGGGGTTTTATGAGAGCCTTACCTACTGGGGCAAGGGAAATACCCAACTTCAGCCCACTGTAGCCATCCTGTCTCACCTACAGAGGAGTGGGTGAAACTGAGAAGCACTGGGGAAGTTCACAGGCCAGGGGCACAGCCTAGATGAAAGACTGAGACCTGATCCCAGGACTATAGAATATTTGTGGCCGCGTGGCCCCCACAGCATCAAAGGCCCCCACAGCACCAAAGGCCTATTTACAGCAGTTCTGTTTACCAGTCCATCAGTCCTTCATGTCTGAAAATATCACAGGACATACTGAAAGTCAAAAAAACGCCACACTTTGAAGAGACAGAGCAAGCATCAGAACCAGATTGAGATGTGGCAACTGATGTTAGATTTGTAAGACCAGGGATACAAAACAACCATGATCCACATGCTAAGGGCTTCAATGTATGAACTAGACAGCATGTAAGAACAGATGGGCGATGTAAGCAAAGATAAAGAGCCAGAAGAGAAATGTTAGCAATCAAAAACACTGTAGCAGAAATGAAGAATGCCTTTGATGTTCTTACTAGGAGACTGGCCACAGCTGAGGAAAGACAGTCTCTGAGCTTGAGGATGTCTCAATAGAAACCTCCACCATGGAAAAGCAAACAGGAAAAAAACAAAAAAAACAAAAACCATAATGGAACATCCATGAACTGTAGGACAACTTCAAAGCAAGAATTGTGGGGCGATGATACATATGTAATAGGAATACTAGAAGGAGAAGAAAGAAAGGAACAGAAGGAATATTTGAAACAATAATAACTGAGAATTTCTCCAAATTATTCTCAGACACCAAACCACAGATGCAGGAAGCTCAGAGAACAACAAGCAGGATAGATGCCAGAAAAATGACACTGAGGTATAGCACTTTCAAACTACATAAAATAAAAGATAAAGAAAAAATCCTGAAAGAAGCCAAAGGGGAAAAAACACGTTACCTATAAAGGAGCAAAGGAAAAGAGTTACATTTGAATTTTCAAAAGAAAACGCAAGCAAGAGAGTGAAGTGAAATATTTAAGGTGTTGACAGAAGAAAAAATCTACCAACCTAGAATTCTGTACCCTGTGAAATTATCCTTCGAAAGTGAAGCATAAATAAAGATTTCTAAAACAAACAAGAATTGAGTGAATGTGTTGCCAGTAGATGTGCCTTGCAAGAAATGTTTTTAAAAAGTTCTTTGGAGAGAAGGAAAATAATATAGATCAGAAATTCAGTCTACAGAAAGAAAGGCAATGCATCAGAGAAGGAATGGCAGTAAACTTAAAACTATTATTTTTGCTATTCTTAATTGATTTAACAAATAACTATTTAAAATAAAAACAATGTATTTGATCATTTTATGCTTGTGTGTGTGTGTGTGTGTTACATATACTTACAATGCTCATGTACAACAGAAATGAATGACAGCAATGGTACAAGGAACAGGAGAGAGAAATAAATATTATTTTGTTATTACAAGTACTCATACTGCTTGCGAAGCAGCACAGAGTTATTTGAAAGTGGGCTTGAATTCATTGCAAATGAATATTGCAGACTCCAATGCAACCATTTAAAAAAGTAAAAAAAAAGGTACAACTGATAGGCTAAGAAAAGAGAGAAAATAGAAAATTAAAAATGCTCAATAAAAACCACAAAAGACAGAAAAAGAGTGAAAGATAGGAAATGTAACAAAAAACAAGGGCAACAAATATAATAAAATAATGCAAATATGGTAGAATTTAACCTGACTCTATCACACATCACTTTGAAAATACACAAATTAAATATACAAATTAAAAATTGTAAGTTGATAAAATAAAATAAGACACAACTATATGTTGTTTAAGAAACCCACTTTAAATATACACACACAAGTAGATTAATAGCAAATGAAGAAAGAGGTAACATGCTAACACTAATCAAAATATATTCATATTAATTTCAGACAAAACAGACTTCAGAGTGAGAAAAGTTATCAGAATAAATAGGGGCATTACATAATGACAAAGGGGTCAATTCTCCAAGAAGACATAATAATCCTTACATTACATGCACCTAACAACAGTGTCAAAATACATGATGCAAAAACTGACAAAAGGAGAAGTAGTTGAATCCAATACTACAGCTGGAGACTTTAACAATCAGAAATGGACAGAGACAGCAAGCAGAAAATCAGTAAGGATATAACTGAACTTAATAGCACTTAATGGCACCATCAACCTACTGGATACAATTGACATCCACAGACTATTTCATCCAACAACAGGAGATTACACATTCTTCTCAAGCCCACAGGGAACATCCACCAAGATAGACCATATTCTGGTCCACAAAACACACCTTAACAAATTTAAACAAATAGAAATCATACAATGTCTACTCTCAGACCACAATGGCTTTAAATTAGAAATCCATAATAGAGAGCAGCTGTAAATCCCAAAATACTTGGAGATTTAACAACATACTTCCAAATAACACTTGGGTCTTAGAAAAACTCTCAAGAGAAATTTAAAAAAATATTTTGAACTGAATAAAAATGAAGATGTAATTTACCAACATTTGTGAGATGCTGCAAAAGTAGTGCTTAGAGGGAAATTTATAGCACTGAATGCACTGATTAGAAAAGAAGGAAGATCTAAAATAAATAATCTAAATCTCCACTTTAGGATACTAGGAAAAAAAAGAGCAAATTAAATAAAAAGAAGAAATAAAAGAAGAAATCAATGAAATTAAAAACAGATAAGCAATAGAGAAAAATCAATGAAACAAAAAAGATCAATAAAAATCATATGCTTCTAGCCAGCAAACTACAAAACACAGAGGACACAAATTACTAATATCAGAAATAAAAGAGGGGGCATCCCTCTATGTCCCATGGATGTTAAAAAAAAAAAAAAAAAAAAAAGGAATATTATGAATAATGCTATGCCCACAGATTTGATAACCCAGATTGTTGGGAGCAGGTCCCCCCAAATCTGGCCATAAACTGGCCCCAAGACTGGATATAAACAAAATCTCTGCAGCACTGTGACATGTTCATAATGGCCCTAACGCCCGCACTAGAAAGTTGTCGGTTTATGGGAATGAGGGCAAGGAACATCTGGCCCGCCCAGGGCGGAAAACCGCTTAAAGGCATTCCTAAGCCACAAACAATGGCACGAGCGATCCGTGCCTGAGCATGTTCCTGCTGCAGTTAACTAGCCCAACCTATTCCTTTAATTTGGCCCATCCCTTCATTTCCCATAAGGGATACTTTTAGTTAATCTAATATCTATAGAAACAATGCTAATGACGGGTTTGCTGTTAAAAAATATGTGGGTAAATAAATGTCTGATCAGAGTTCTCAGCTCTGAAGGCTGTGAGACCTCTGATTTCCCACTTCACATCTCTATATTTCTGTGTGTGTGTCTTTAAATCCTCTAGCGCTGCTGGGTTAAGGTCTCCCCGACCAAGCTGGTCTCAGCACCAGATGAAATGGAACAATTCCTTAAACGACAATCTGCTAAAATTCATACAAGAAGAAACAGATAATTCAATAGGCTTTTATCTATTAAAGAAACTGAGTAACACTTTGGGAAGCTTAGGTGGGCGGATCATTTGAAGTCAGGAGATCAAGACCAGCCTGACCAACATGGTGAAACCCCATCTCTGCTAAAAATAAAAAAAAATTAGCCAGGCATGGTGGTGCATGCCTGCAGACCCAGCGACTTGGGAGGCTGAGGCAGGAGAATCACTTGAACCAGGCAGGCAGAGGTTGCAGTGAGCTGAGATCATGGCACTGCACTCCCGCCTGGGCAACAGAGCGAGACTCTATTTTAAAAAAAGAAACTGAATAAATAACTAATAAACTTTCAAAACAGAAAGCACCAGGCCCAGATAAGTTCACTAGTGAGTTCTACCAAACATATAAATGAAGAAATTATACCAATTCTCTACAATCTCTTTCACTTCTGAAAGAAATGAAAAGAATACTTCACAGAAAGAATACTTCCTAACTTCTATGAGATTAACGTTACCCTAATACCAAAGCAGACAAAGCCATTGCAAGAAAATAAAATTACAAACCTATATATCTCATAAACATAAATGCAAATATCCTCAACAAAATATTAGAAAATTTAATCCAACAAGGTATAAGACAAATTACATACCACAGCCAAGTAGAATTTATCCCCGGTATGCAAGGCTGGCTCAACATTTTTTTTTTTTGAGACGGAGTCTTGCTTTATTGCCTAGGCTGGAGTGCAGTGGCACAATCTCAGCTCACTGCAACCTCCGCCTCCTGGGTTCACGCCATTCTCCTGCCTCAGCCTCCCGAGTATCTGGGACTATAGGCGCTCGCCACTACGCCCAGCTAATTTTTTGTATTCTTTAGTAGAGAGGGGGATTCACTGTATTAGCCAGGATGGTCTCGATCTCCTGACCTCGTGATCCACCCACCTCGGCCTCCCAAAGTGCTGGGATTACAGGTGTGAGCCACTGCGCCCGGCCGCTGGCTCAACATTTAAAAATCAATAAATGTAATCTATCATATCCACAGGCTAAAGAAGAAAAATCACATGCTCATATTAATAAATAAAGAAAAAGCTTTTAACAAAATCCAATACACTTTCATAATAAAAACTCTCAGTAAACTAGAAATAGAGAGGAACTTCTTCAATTTGATAAGGAATATCTACAAATAACCTACAGTTCACCTTAATTATGAGAAGCTTAATGGTGAGAAACTTTAAACTTTCCCACTAAGATCAAGAACGAGGCAAGAATGTACTCTCTGCCCCTGCTTTTTAACATCATACTAAAAATACTTGATAATACAATAAGACAAGAAAAGGAAATAAAAAGTGTACAGATTGGAGGGGAAGAAATAAAACTGCCTTTGTTTACAGATGACATGATCATCTATTTAGAAAATCTGGAAGAACCAACTGAAGAACTTCTAGAACTAATACTTGATTATAGCAAGGTTGCAGGATACAAGGTTAATATGCAAAAGTCAATTGCTTTCCTATATACAGGCTGAGTATCTTTTATTTGAAATGCTTGAGATACAAATGTGTTTTGGACTTCAGATGTTTTCAGATTTTGGAATATTTGCATATATATAATGAGATATCTTGGGTATGGGACCCAAGTCTAAACACAAAATTCATTTGTGTTTTATATATACCTTATACACATAACCTGAAGGTAATTTTATATAACATTTTAATAATTTTGTGCATGAAACAAAGTTTGTGTACATTGAGCCTACAGAAAGCAAAGGGTGTCACCCACGTGGACCATCTGTGGTGGTTGTGGCATCAGCCTCACTTCTGACTCTGGATTTATATGCTACCAATAAGCAATCACATTCTTACAATTATTCACACATACATATTTAGCAGTAAAAAAATATGACATATTAATACAGTAAAAAAATTACATGTTCAGAGTAACTAAGCAGCACAGCAGCCCCTCCAGAATACCTGTATCAGCTGTTAAACAATGCAACAACAAACAATGGCAGGCTTTCATCTCTACCTATGATGCTGTACTTTGATTAAAAGGTAAGTGTATACTTTATTTTATTTTATTTATTTATTGTTTTTGGTGCAAGGAAACATCAGAAGTGGTTAAGGGACCAGGAAGTGGGTCCTCTGTGGATGGGGAGACATTCTGCTGGATGGCTTTTAAAAATATTTTTTTCCAGAATCATCTGCCTCATCAACAATGGTCATAGAAATCTCTCCTTGCATGTGGAGAACCTGCCATTGGCATGTGTAGCTACACATGTGTCATTTTATGACCCTTGATGGTTGTGCTTGCATGGGGGAATCCGGGCATGTGTGGAAAATAAATATCACAGCTGAAGGGGCCTGGGAGGGTCTTTTTTCCCTTGAGGATGCTGAAGAAACTGTGTGTTGTGTGCCTTCATTTTGACTACAACCCATTACATATGGTCAGGTGTGGAATATTCCACTTGCAGCATCATGTTGGTGCTCAAAAAATTTTGGATTGTGGAGCATCCTGGATTTCAAATTTCCAGATTAGTGATGCTCAACCTGTACCACGAATGGACAAATGAAATTTAAAAGTTAAAACATGACACAATTTACATTAGACACAAATGTAAATGGTATCATGAAATACTTAGGTACAAATGAAATACTTAAGTATAAATGTAACAAAACATGTGCAAGATGTATATAGGGAAAACTAAAAATCTCAGACGGAAGAAATCAAAGGAGAACTAAACAAATAGCTATTTCATGTTCATGGATTGGAAGTCTCAATATTGTCAAGATGTCAGTTCTTTTCAACTTGTTGTATAGATTTAACACAATCTCAATCAAAATACCAGCAAGTTCTTTTGTGAATATTGACAAACTGATTCTAAAGTTTATATGGAGAGGCAAGAGACCTAGAATAGCCAACAAATACTGAAGGAAAAGAACGAGGGCCAACATTACATGACTTCAAGATTGAAAATAAAGTTACAGTAATGAAGACGGTTATTGGCAATACAATAGACAACTAGATCAATGGAATGGAAGAGAGCACCCCATAAACAGACCCACATAAATACAGTCAGCTGATCTTTGACAAGGGAACAAAGACAATACAATGGAGAAAAGATAGTTTTTAAAATAAACCGTGGCAGGAAAACTAGACAACCACATGCAAAAAAATCTAGAAATAAACATTCCACCCCTCATAAAAATGAACTCAAAATAGATCACAGACCTAAATGTAAAATATAAAACTACAAAACTCCTAGACTATAATGTAGGAGAAAATCTAGATGACCTTGGGTTTGGCAATGACTTTTTGGATATACCACCAAAAGCATGATCCACAAAAGAAATAATTGGTAAGTTATACTTCATTAAAATTAGTAATTTGAACTCTGCAAAAGATATTGTTAAGATTATGAGAAGACAAGCTACAGACTGGGAGAAAATATTATCAAAAGACAACTACGATAAAGGATTATTATGTAAAATACACAAAAAACTCTTAAAGCTCAACAATAAGAAAACAGTCTGATTGAATGGTGAGTCAAAGACTTTCACCAAAGAAGACACTTCACCAAAGAAGATATACAAGTAGTAAACAGGAATGTGAAAATATGCTGCACATCATATGTCATCAGGGAAACGCAAATTAAAACTACAATGAGATACACAGTGAGATATACAGAGAGTATAGTGTGTAGTGTGTTGATGAGGATGTGGAGCAACAGGAACGCTCATTCACGGCTGTCAGAAATGCAAAATGGCACAGCAATTTTGGAACACGGTTTGGAAATTTTCTTACAAAACTAGGCATGCTTTTACTATGCAAACTAGTAATCACACTCCTTGGTATTTATCCAAAGGAGCTGAAAGCTTATGTCCACACAAAAACCTGCATATGGATGTTTAGAGTGGCTTTATTAGTAATTACCCAAACATGGAAGTAACCAAGATGTCGTTTAGTAGGTGAAGGGATAAACCAACTGTGGTACATCCAGATAATGACATATTACTCAATGATAAAAAAGGTAATGAGCTATTAAGCTATGAAAAGACATGGAAGGAACTTAAATGCAAATTGCTAAGTGAAGGCAACCGTTATGAAAAGGCTATGTATTGTATGATTTCAACCGTATGACATTCTGGGAAAGGAACAAATATGAAGGCAGTACAAAGGTCAGTGGTTGCCAGGGGTGGTGGAGGAGGGAGGGATGGATAGGCAGGTCAGAGGATTTTCAGGGCAGTGAACCTACTTTGAGCCTATAACGGCAGATACATGACATTGTGCATTTGTCCACATCAGTAGACCCTGCACCAAGAGTGATTATAGGCTTAGAGTAATAACGATGTGTCAATATAGGCTCATTGATTGTAATAAATGCACCACTCTGGTGGGTGATGTTGACAATGGGGGAGGCTGTGCATGTGGGGGCAGGGGTTTATGGGAAATCTCTGTATCTTCTGCTCAATTTTGCTGTGAACTTAAAACTGCTCTAAAAATGTAACACCTATTTTTTAAAAAACCTAAAATAGCACCATACAGCAATGAAAATGAGCAAACTACAGTGCCCTACAACAACATGGGTATAGCTCACAAATATAAAACTGAGAGAAAGCAAAGTTGGACACAAAAATAAATCCTGCATGATTCCTTGATCTGAAGTTCAAGAGCAAACACAACTCATCTGCAATGTTGGTAGACATGTGGTGAGGGTGGGCTGGTAACTGTCAGAGGCACAGGAGCCCCAGTATCCATCATTTCATCACTAGGTAAGAATATATTCTGTTTGTGACAATCATCAAGCTGCATAATTATGATTAGTGAACTTTCTGGTATGTTATATATAATTATTAAATATATATTATATATAACATAATTAAAAAAATTTTTTTTTAAAGGTAACAGTCTATCCGGTATGGACAAGTAACAGCATGCCTTGAATGTTGCATCCAGTGCTAGCATGTCTCTACAGGACATCTGTGCTGCAGAAGTGGACCATCGCGGGAACAGTCCAGAACCGAGTCATGGCAAGCCAGGGAAGGAGGTGGGATGGCTCAGCCTGGGAAGCGACAGTGCTGTGGGGGCCATGATCAGTCTTTAAGCTCTGACATCATTACCATGCTGAAGAACCAGGCTTATTTTCAGTCACCCAGGAGGGTGGGATTTGCACCAAGGACCCCATGTTACTGCGATGTGGGCAGGCTCCCTGTGAGGCAGGGCTGTCCAAAGATGGGTGTGCTTCACAGGCCAGGAGATGGCCATCACTCCTAGTGTTCAGCAGGGTCAGGTTGCTCCTCATCACGCCACCAATATATTCGAGCATCTCCTAAGTGCCAAGCCCTGGGAGGGGTCTTTGGCTGAGGAAGAAACTATCCTCTCCCAAGGAGGAGGAGGGGTCCTGCTGGTAAAGAGAAGGTCAGCATCTGGTATTGCGAAAGCACATGAAAACCCCACCAGGCTGTAACATGTGGCGTCTAAAACCCAAGCATGTCAAGTGTTGTGCTACTGTGAGATTAGTGAATGAGCAATGGCCCCTGCCACGGCTTCATCTGGCTAGAGAGACAAGTCCAACATAGACCTAGCTGCAGTATGGTGGCACCTGGCAGCAGGTGTCTGTTCTGGCTCAAATATCAATGGGGGAAATTCTGGTTTCTGTGGCTGTCTGGGACCTCAGGAGGGCGATGGGATCCAGAATGTCCCTATTTAGTTGGCACTCATTACGGTGTAGAGGCTGGGCTGGGAGAATACTGGGGTGCAGGGAGTCAGCCACTCCCTGTACCTAAAAATCCTTAATTAACAATGTCAAGGAAGGTTTCCCCAGCTTTGCCTCTAACCCAAACTTCCACAATAATTACAACCCCCAAAGAGGAATGGTTGAGTGCCGGGCAATGAAAACATTCACTGTAGCATGTTAGGGCTACCAGCATAAATCTGGTGTGTTCTGGAAACAATAATGATTCTCCACCCCCAATGCAGGACCAGGGAACCAATGGCAACTTTTCATGGCTAGATCACAACAGTTCTCTGATTTGTCCTCATGTTACAAAAACCTGGAGCCATTGCTTTCGGAAGGACAAGGAAGGAGGCAATACCTGCTTCACAGACTCATTAGTATATGGAGAAATATCCCTCCTCAAAACACCAAATGGGCTTTGTATATGAAGATGGCAAGACTGATCCGCATGGGCTAGACCTGAGTGTTAAGTTGCTGCTTCACAGAGGATGGTGTCCCCAGGCTCTCCACTCACTGTCTCCCAACAGATGCACACTGAATACCAGAGGCTCCCAATGTCCGAAGAGGAAAGCCACGCTGAAGGGAGCACACAGGGACAACACCTGTGTCCTTGGCCCTGATAGTACTGTGCTCTGTCACAGGTCAGGAACGTTTTCCACAAAGAGCCAGAGACTATTTCAGGAGTTGTAGGTCAATTACTCAACCCTCCTTTGTAGCATGACAGCAGTTACAGACAACACATACATGAATTATGGCTGTGTAGCAATAAAACTTTATTTACAAAAACAGTTGGCAGGCAGGATTTGGCCAGAGAGTCCTAGTCCACCAACCCTTGCTTGATGCAGATGAGTGAACTAAACCAAACCGGAAACCACGGGCATCACCGAGAGTCAGATGAGGCAGACAAGTTTCTGGGCCAATATGGCAGCATTCAAGAATTTTATGAATGAAACTTGTTTCCACGACATGGTTTCTCTTTCAGATACAAAGCTCAATTTCATTTACAGGTTTCATGCCAAGTGCTCATTACTCAACTGTGGGCCCGTAGACTTCCATATGCTGTTTTCCCTATTCCCTGGTATTTCCAACTTTTGAAAATACACCAAATGCTGTTACCATACAGCAGTGGCTCTCCTTTGTATCCAGGTGGTCTCAGGGTGGTCCTAAATGATCGTAAGTCTGAGCTATGAACATAAAGTGGTTATTAAAAACCGGTATTGCCTTTCTTCCTAAGGCTTGGTAAATAATACATTCGCAAAGGATTCAGGTGACATGGTAGGACCTGCCATCTACAAGGGGTCTTTAAAGTGCATTTTAAACTCATTTACCAGCCTCTTCCAAAGTCTGTTTTCACTTCCACCTGGGGAGAAGGAAAGCCACGGACACAGATGGGCCTTTGTGAAGAACAGAGGCCGCGGGGCAGGGTGCCAGCGCTCGCCTTCCCTGTCCCTCGAGGATGCCACTGGAGGTGGCTGGCGGAGCACACTGCCCTTTGACACCACTTTAAAGGCACATCTTGGCAAATATCGCAGCTCACATATCAGGCATTTGGGAGCTCAGCATGAAATATCATGATCACTGAAAACCTTGGAGAGTTCCCTCAGCAGCTCTGGATAAACCCACATCCAGCACCTAAGATTTCCCTCTCCTAAGTAAACTGTGTGAAATAATCACATGTAAATGCCAGAAGCAATCCCTGAATGGCCATGAGTGGCCACAGCCCTGCTCTCCTGGAGGCCACAGGAACGCCCCCACTTTTCCCGCTCACGTGCAGTTGAGTGGTTTCCTAGAAGCAGTAACAAGCTGGAGCCCAGAGAAGCCCCCTGACCCTGTCGGGCCCCTCTCAGCCTCTGGGCCTGCAGGGGCGTGGGCTGCCTGCTCCACAAGGCCACCCCACGGCAGTGACCCAGCCTGACGCAGACAGAGTCCATTGGCAGCACACAGGCCAGCCACACACAGAGGGCCCAACCCGCTCTGTGTCACAGGGAGAAGGGCAAATTAAAAACGGAATAGTTCAGAAACTCCCTCAGCCTTTTGGTGCAGAAATAACCCACAACTGTGCCTCCGACAGCTGACTGCCATCTATGGTGGGGCACTTATGGAACTGTGAGCCACCATCAGCTCCCCCACCTAGCAGGCTGGCCCTGCATCCTTGTCCTGCTGTCACTGAGACTTCAGGGGGTTCTGACTTTCCAGAGCATCTAGGGTCTTCCTCTGGTGTTCCCATCGTGTTCATGTATCTGAACTCCAGAGGGAGGTAGGGGCAGACCCCTCACGGGGTCTCAGGGCTGCGGGTAACCTGCAGCCACAGGTGGAAGAGGAGACGTCAGAGGTCACACCCTCTCACTGCTGGCAGCCCCCACTGTGCACGGACACATGCATGCACACACTGGCAGGGGACACTCTCTCGTCTTGTCTCCACGTCTTTGGGTTGTAAGTGCCTAAGGGTAGTGCCCTCCTCAGTATCCCTGGCATTGGGCACACAGTCCAGGGTTGATAAACGTCTGAAAAGTGAAGACATGGACCAAGCAGGCTGGGTGAGGAGACAGAGGCACTCTCACCAGTAGGCCTGCCAGCCCTGGCCAGGGGACACAGGGCACCCCACTCCACTGTTAGGGCTTCCTTCCACGTCCCTCCAGGTGCCCCTTGCTGCTCTATGTTGGGGCCAGGCAGTGGAGGGGTCTCAACCCACCCTCAGGCAGGTGGTGTCACGTGACTATGAACACCTGCCTCACAGGAGAAGGCGTGTGGACAGGGAGTCTGGGTGTGGGGTGCTCCCTCCCACAGTGGGAGAGGGTAGCCCCCATCTCCAGCAGAAATTTGCTGAGGAGGGTCGAGCTATAAATGAGTGGGGGCACCCAGGCTAGGGGAGGCAACCACACAGGATGAGGGAGGTGGTGGGCTTGGCTACAGGGAGAACCCGCCAGGAGGCCAGCGCAGCTGGGCAGGCAATGAGCCAGGGGCCGGAAGTGGATCAGGCCCTTGAGGGAGCAAGGACTGGGTAAGGTGGGGTCTTGTGGGCAGCACCAACTTTTCCATGACTCCGGGACAGGTGGGTAGCCATTGAGGACTCTGAGCAGAGGCTCCATGTGGCGCAGATACGAGGGGTGGGTCTGGCACCCAGTGGACAGCAGGCGAGGCAGCTGCAGTGGCCAGGGCCAGGACCGCTCCCAGGAGCCAGGCGTGTCCATGGAGAGGAGCCCACATTCTGTGTAGGTTCTGAAAATTTCTGGCAAAGCTTCAGATACAGCCCAAGCTTTGCCTGCAAATCAAAACTGTTATCTGTGCAGTTTCTCCAAACTCCCTTTGCTGTCAGAAGAGGCTGGGTGCGGGTGGTCTGCAGGGGCTGCGAGGGTGCTCTGCTCCCCTCTGCCCCATGCCCTGAGAGTTGAGCCTCCTTCATAGGAGTTATCATTGTGCACAGAGGTGGCTGCAGGTGCACTGAGCCTGGGAGGAGAAATCCATGAAGCAAGGAGTCAAAAGGAGAACTGGTTCCCTGAGTTTCCTGGATGACTTCAGGGTAAAGTAGCCCAAGAGGGTGCCCAGGAAGGCAGAGAATGACGTGGAGCCCCCAGCTCTGCACCAGCTTATCTCATGATATGAAAAGATGTAAAGCTAAAGTTTCCTCATCTTCTCAACCCCCAAAGCAATGTCAATTCTCAGTCAGGAAGAAGCAGAGATGACACTGCAAATTTGGAAGCTTGCCCATTGCCTGGCTCTGCTGGGAATACGGCCTTGACACAAAAGGGCTGAGCCCCACTACCCCCAGGCAATCCGCTCTGAAATTCAGCCACCAGGAAAGTAAAAGCATAGCAGACCAGTCCTGCAAGTTCTCATTCTCCATGCAGTCTGTCTTTAGGAGGGAGGCTTACTTTCCTGCAAATATTCTGGGCGAACATAAAAAGTGATACGTACCATCTGACAGAAGTGCAACTTTTCCTGAGACAGGAAGAAAGCAGAGGGCAGACAGCAAATATTTATTGGAATGCCTATTTTGAGCTTGGGTTTTAAAATGCCTTTGCTCATGTAATCCTAATATCAACTCCATTTGTAGTTAAAAAAAGCAACTCAAAGACTAAGTAAATGTTCGAGTCACCATGCATTACTCAAGAAAAGTGCCATGATCTGCATCTGTGTCTACTTCATGTTAGAGCCCGAACTCTCTCTATATTTGATTTTTATCCATCTACGTCTGTCCCTAGGATCAGAAGAGCAGAGTTTGGAATTAATGCTAGGTTAATTCACAAAGGTAAGACTTCCCATACTTTTGAGAAATGATTAAATGTTCAGTAGCATATGAAGGTCACATGGAAGAGTCTTAAGGTCTGACCAGATCAGGACAAATTGAGGGTGAGATGAGGGTTAGGACAGCGCAGTGGCTGCAGCCACCAAGCCCTGTGGCTCCTTCACATGGCACACCTGGTGGGGATTAGGGCAGACATGGCAAGCCTGGGGGCCCCGCTGCAGTCATGCGCAAAAGTGATTCCATGATCAGCGGGCACTCTCTAAGAAAACGCACGGCCTCTGAGGATGCCTGAGCATCCCAGCTGGAACTCACGAAAAGCAGCACAGGCCCCGCACAGCAAACGCAGCTGCTTGGCAAGGCGACCACAATGTTCCCATTAACTGAAAGCTACAGAGTAGAGGCTCAATAAACCCTTGCCAAATCTGGCAGGTGAACTGAGTAAGACAATATAGAATTAGCCACTCAAAGAAAAGAGTAGTTCACATTCCCCTCCTGTGCTCCAAGCCCTAGGCTCAGCAATTTATTTGTATCACCCCAGAGTGCACACTGGCATCCTGACTGGGAAGACAAGGTGCTCCTGGCCCAGCAAGGTTATATGTCACCCTAAATCACAGAGCTGGCATGGGGCCCTCACTGCAAGGCCCTGCCAAGGCCAGCCCCTCCCGGGTGACTGGCCCAGCACGTGTGGAGGCTCCTCAGAAACCAGCTGGCAGAGCTGGGCCCACAGCTCTTCCTACTTGTCATCTTTTTATTTGCATATGCCCAGCTTTCTGGAGTGGGACTACTAAGAAGTAATAAAATGTCATTTTTTAAAGCTGCTTTACAAAAACTGATTATTCATTCTCTTCTGAAATAAAGCAAAGACTAGATTTTAGAAGGACTTTAATTAATGCCCCTTTAACAGGACTATTCAAAAGCACACACCAAAGGTAAAAATCTTGCTTTGATCCACCTACTTTAAACTCCATCAGTCTGCCACAGTGATGCTGTATAAAGGCAGGTTACACCATCGTAGCTTTCAGAGACCCTTCTTTCCTCCCTGACCCTGGGACAGAACATATCCAAAGAATAAAAACATTTCCCAGAGGGGAGACCAAGCTGGCTTGAACCAGCACCTACGCTGCAGCACAGGAACCATTTGGTTCCTGGAGGTCTGATTCACACGGAGACTGTCAGAGCCAGTGTGTCACCTCGGCCGCATGCCAGGCACGGGGGAAGTGAGGTGGGTCAGACCCACCGTGGGGGAAAACAGGAACTGAGCAGAGAGTCATGTGGAGTTGCCCATGTCTCTTGGAGCCTTTATTTGCGGACACTGGGGAGTGAGAGATGCAACAGGACAGGACAGGTAGCAGGGGTGGCCATTTGCTACCCGACCTCGCCCCGTGGAGGTCAGAGGGTGAAAGTGGGCACAGGGGCGTGGCAGGAAGGTTGTGTCACAGCACAGGTCCCTCTGGGGATCACACCCAAAGGCCTCTAATTCTCCACATTAACCCACAGGATTCAAGTAAAGAAAGTCCTTGAACAAAGAATCTGTGATCTGACACTTTCCCCTCGCCTCCTGTGGGAGCCGTCACAGATCCTGTAACAGGAGACGCTGGGCCTCCCGTGGCTGGTGCCTCTGCCCTCAGTTCAACCCAGAGGTCACCTTCCAGAGAGCCTGGGCAGCCACGCCCACCTTGATGGTGACATTGGCCACCTGGGAACACACGGACCCCTGCTCGGCTACCCCCACTCCACATGCCAACCACAGAATGAGTCTAAGCCTGACGGCTCTAATTTCACTGTTTCTTGTGAATTATGGAACATGGAATTCCATCACTGACTACTCAGGAGCCCACACTAAATGCCTGGCCTACCCCTGGTGATCCGATGCAGCTCATGAGCCTCTGGCCTGTCTTCTGCACATTCTCCACTGGCCTGTCTCCTGCACCTGACTCTGGGCCCCAGAGGGCAGCACAGCAGCTCTAGTACCCGACACGGAGTCAGGGCCCAGTATGTTTCTGTGGAATAATGGGCAGGTGCCCTTTGTCCTCTTGTCCAGTGGGCTCTAGCCTTCAGCCTGGGGTTGCACATCCGGGGCAGAGGCCCGTGGAATGCAGCACGTTATATGGTGATGACAGGAAAGGCAGGCAGTTGCTCCCGCCCAGAGAAGCTGGGCCTGCCCACAGGCTCCAGGGCCCTGCGACAGCCCCTTCACAGCGGGCTCTCCTGTGAGGCCCCTGGAGGAGGGCCTGGGCTCTGCAGCTGGAGCCTGCCAAGCCTGGAGGAGCCTGGAGCCATTACGGGGTCTGTCTCCTTAGCAAGGCCGTGACCGGACCCTGAGAGTTCAGAGGTCCCTGCTCTTGATCGTGAGTGACCATCTGGGCCACCAGTGGCCCCAGGTCTTCTCTTGGGGAAGAAGAGTCCACTGGGCAGAGAAGCAAGGTGGGTTTCTGTGTGCCTAAAAATAGCCCAAGGAGGCTGCTCCTCTCGCCCTCCGACTGAGCTGGGAGGGAGGGAGGCACCGGTGCAGTTTCCTGGGAAGCTGTGCAGCCAGATGACAATCGGAATTAGCATCAGAACACCTTGATAAAAGGAAGGGAGAAGGAGTTGAATCCCTGAATGAAAAATAGATTATTCACTGTCAGGCTGAACAATAGAACAAGACATAAATAGCAGCCACGCGCAGGACATGCCAATTTTGCTCAAAAACAGCGTGCATGGCTCTCCTACCGCCCTCCAGAGCGTGCCACCGCCGAGCTCTGCACTCAGCAGATGGGGGAGAGAGCAGTGGCCTCTCGGAGGCAGGAAGGACGTGGGCTTTAGAAGCAGAGATTTGAGTTAGAATTCTAGTTCTGTTATTTACAACTCTGTGTGTGTGTGTGTGTGTGTGTGTGTGTGTGTGTGTGTGTGTGTCAGAGAGAAAAGAGAGAGAGAGAGAGAGAGAAAGAGAAACACTGACACAGAGAGACACAGGCAAGACAGAACGAGTGAGGAGAGAGAACACAATGACTTCTTGGCATCTAAAATACCGTGAGGCTGACATAAGGGAAGAATTGCCTGTGTAGGGAGGTGGGAAGAATGTTGAGTGTTAACATTAGAGATCTGCATTAGGATTCTGGCTTTGTCATTTACATCTGGGGGCCGCAGGGAGCAGGTGTAGGAGGGGCAGGGGATGGAGGAGACACAGGAGACAGGACATGAAGATGAAAAGGAGGAAGGGGAAGCAGGAGGGAGAGAGGACCTAGCAACCAGCCTGGATAAGTTACAAAGCCTCTCAGAGCTTTGGTTTGCACATGGAGAAAACAAGGTTCCAACTATTTCCCCTGGAACCTGGGACAGCTGTAAAGACCAAGTGTGAGCTTGTTGGTTGAGCACTTGGTGCAGATAATTATTCAACAGCAACTGCCAGGACAGCCAGAACCAGTCTCCTCTGCACCTCACCCAGCCCTCGTACTCAACTTCACCTGTCAGTACTATTTCATTTGCTCCCAAATGTTTGCTTCACAGGGCTCCCTATGCACCTGGCTGGCCCTGCCTCAGGTGCCCTACAGGACAGGGCTGTGATGCACAGATGTGAGGCCCCAGCTGTCACCCCCCGTGAGCTGACCAGGGTCTCTGTAGCAGCTTCCCCTGATAAGCCCCTCTCGCGGGACCTCAAGAGTCCTGGAGAGGCGTCATTCCGCCACACCTGCGTCAGCGCTCAGACCCATGACTCAGGTTAACTGCGGGTTCTGCTCTTGGTGCTGATGGAGGCTCATATTATCTCAAGTTCTCACGTAGCTCTGAGCTGGAGCTGTGTGTCAGGCTGCTGCCCTCCATAGCATTCAACCAAAAAAACTACCACCCCATTCACGGAGGCACAGGGAGGGAGGCTGGGTCATTTGCTCAGGGTTCTGGGAGGAGCCAGGATTCAGAATCTGAGGAAAGGCACTGTCTGGCTGCAGGCCTGTGGCTGGGAAGAGCCCTGAGTGGCACAGAGGCTGCACGGGCTGGCGGGGCCCACCCCAGAGCCCACCTTACCTTGGTGAAGGTCAGACAGTCCTTGTCTTGGTCTTTGTCCTTCATCTCGAAATCATAAAGTGCTTTTCCCTGGGGCGGGGCGTGTGGCAAGGGCTGGATGCACTGGATATAGCTGGCTGGGAGAAAGCCCTGTGTGCCGTGCAGCTCGCCATGGTACCACTGTTCATCCACTTTGCGCCGCAGGACGATGATGTCCCCCTTATTGAACTTGAGGTCGCCGGGTTCCTTCCCCTCGTAGCTGTAGAGGGCCTTGCCATAGGGAAGCAGGCAGGGATTCTGCAAGCAAGAGACAGCATGTGGTCAACGGGCAGGCTCCTTCCCAGTGCCCAGAGTGGATCTGCCGGGGCAGGCCGGGGCTTCCCGGGGGCTTTCTGTGTCCTGGGGGTGCATACAAAGTGCCCCACAAGTGAAAAATATTTTAAAGAAACAGCCTGTCACAGGAACACGCACATACCGAGGCCCCACCGAGATAAGAGGGTCCCCATCATAGCCATTTCTCCTAAACAGGATACTGTCTGGGGCCTTCCACACAGACCACCTCATTCTGTGCAGAAAGGACTCTGAAGTAGGTGCTGGCTGATCTTCATGTACAGATGGGGACACTGAGGCACACAGAGGGAAGGTGACTTTCCCAAGGCGCACACCTAGGAGCAGTAGGTGGAATCTGAACCCAGGGGGTCTGGGCTCAGAATTTCTTACCCAATACTCTGCTGAATCACTTTCCATTGGTTCCTATTTCTCAGGCATTTTAGTCTAAGAAGCTGCCAGATTTCTAGCAAGTATCCAACAATTTTTTTTTCTTTACTTCTTCTACGTAATAGTCACAGCAACTCAGAGCATGCTCCAGGGGTTGAAGCTGAGCAGCAGGCATGCATGGCATCCGTCGTGCTAAGCGTCCCACTCAGCAGACTCATGGCCAGCAGCACACACACGAGGACGATGACAAACAGCCTGTGTAGAGCACAAGAGCTGTGCCCAGGCACAGGGGTCCTAACAAGCAGTCCCCGGCCATCACAGACCCCCAACCATGACACACAACTTTCTGCTGCGTGTACCTGTAGCAGTCTGTTCCAGAAGTACATTTTCAAGGGCATAAGACTGTATCCTCCTAACACGAGCGACGTTCTTGTATCCGTTGGAGGAAAACCAATCTGTCTGCACCTGTTCTGTCATCCTCGGTCTCAAACCATGACTAGCTCTGAAATCCAAACAAGATTCTAGGCTGCTTCTGCTTGTCAGCGATAAGGAGCCTGTCAAAGAATCCCGAAACTGCCGGGCGCGGTGGCTCAAGCCTGTAATCCCAGCACTTTGGGAGGCCAAGACGGGCGGATCACGAGGTCAGGAGATCGAGACCATCCTGGGTAACACAGTGAAACCCCGTCTCTACTAAAAATACAAAAACTTAGCCGGGCGAGGTGGCAGGCGCCTGTAGTCCCAGCTACTCGGGAGGCTGAGGCAGGAGAATGGCGTGAACCCGGGAGGCGGAGCTTGCAGTGAGCTGAGATCCGGCCACTGCACTCCAGCCTGGGTGACAGAGCGAGACTCCGTCTCAAAAAAAAAAAAAAAAAACAAAGAATCCCGAAACTGATGTGATGTCTTCGTCCACTTCCTGGGCTTCTCTTAACTGGCCCTGTCTCATCATGACCATCTGGCCACACGGGCCTCTCTCCCTTTCCTTTATGGGTGGCCAATACCCGCTCAACTGTGGGAGCTTTGTCAGAGGTCAATCCTGTGCCAGAGGAAAACCAAAGGAAAGCCTTGCATTGTCCGAGTGTCAATACCCAACGATTTTCCTACCAGAAGCCGCATTTTCTCACCAGGGCTGCCTATGCCAAGGAGTTCTTCAGTATTCGAATCAATCAATAGAAGCACAAAAGCCTGAAGCAGTAGTACATCGAAAAACTCTTTGTGGAGGACTTAATAGCATGTTGGCAACTCAATCATTCTACATTTATGTTTCAGCAACGTCAAACGACAGCAGTTAAGAGAGAGCCTGCTGGCAAATTGACAAACAGCCACCACTGACCAATTAAACAGTAACACCAGAGGATTTTTCATTGCAGAACTCGAAGAGAAAAAAAAATCCGTTTGCTTCCAATAATACTCATTCTGGATAGCTTTGTAGTGCGAGCACAATAGTGTGTAACGAGCCCCAATTTTAGAGAGTGGAGGCAAGGGGTAATTTGCAAGACAAGCACTGTGATCAGAAAAAAACTGGAAGGGGCAGTTGGCTGCAAGCCATCAGAATAATTCCACTGCCACACAGGGGCCACTCAGCCGCCAGCCAGGGAATCTCAATTTGGGACAATTCTGTCTGAAGATATTTTTGGCTATCACAACCAGAAGGTGGGGTGCTACCAACATGTAACAAGTAAAAGCCAGGGACATTGCCAAACATCCCACAATGCCCAGGACAGTCCCTGCTACAAAGAAAGACCCGGCCCAGAGCATCAGCAGGTTAAGAAACCGTGGTCCAGCCTGTTTGGTTAAGTTTACAAAAAAAGACAGAGTAAGGTTCCTTGTTCTAATAGAACTTAGTCTACGAACACTTTAAAAGTTAAATATAACATGTATTTTCATGATGGGAGTATTTTCACTATTGGCTACATGGAGACACTTAGATATCCATCAAGGTAAGCGGTTTTAAAGGGATGGTAAGAAAAAAAAACATGCTGTGAAGTTGAAAAACCAGCCTCAACAAGATGCACACAAAAAAAGCTTTGCTTTGTCAGGGAATGACTCCATTTCCTTTCATTCTCAAATCACAGGGGTAAGGCTTAAAAGCCGTGTTATAAGAGCTATAGACTCGGTGGCTGTTTGGTGACTTTTGCTACCATTGGTAACAACTGCGGGCAGGAAGGGCCAGCTTTGCACCTGCCTCCATGCGGCACTCCCTTCTGCAGCCAGCTCGTGCTATCTGAGCACACACACCTCCCTGCAATGCCCCTGTGAGAAGGGGACACTGTGTTTCCTCCCCGGCCTCCCCACCATCGGCCTTCTCTAGACTGGTTGACATAAAGGCCCCCTGAAGACACCACTCACACCCACACTGTGTAACTGCGGCCCCGACTTAGGTAGTGTGGCAGGGAAAGCTGGGGTGTAGGGCCAGAGAAACTGAGGCACCTTCCACCAGGCAGCCTGGGGCTGTAGGCCACCGCCCAGGACAGAGGCACTCTGTGAGGCACACACTCCTGAATCACAGGGGGATTCTGCCTTTCATGAATTCTCCGGAGGGACCATGGCCTCACTGGCATCAGCACTGTGGCCTGCAGGTCTCCTTGATGCCCCCCCCTTCACTGTCGCAGACCCCAGCTTGACCTGCCTCTGTGCCAGTGGCCCTCAAATCAACCTGTGCCTGTGACGTCCCTTCTGATTAGCGGACTTGATGTGAACCCAGATGCCTGCCTGACGGCTCTGCTGGACATCCACAAGCTCCTAGAGGCCATCATCTGTCCCTCCAGCCCTGCCTCCTGTGGCCATGGAATCCCCACTCAGCTGCTGGGCAGGGACCTTCAGTCACCCCTGTGCCCACCCTTTCCCTTGGCCTGGGCACTCCTCCTGCCAACTCCATTTCTGAGCTCTCACCCAGAGGGCCGTGCACCCTCCCCCTCCCGCTGCCTTGCCTGCCATCTATCCTGCGCCCAGTGCAAACCTCCTCCAGTGGTCTCCTGGCTCATCAGCCTGTCATGGGCTGGATGCCCAAATGCAGGGCCAAGCTCACACAACTGCTACTTATGAGCTTCAATGGCTGCCTGCTGACCTCAGGGGATCCGAGCTCCTCGGCACAGCAGCCGAGGTCCCCTAAGCTGGCCTCAGCACACCTGCCCAGCCACAGCAGACAGCGTCCTCAGTCACAAGAAGTCTGTGCTTCTGGAACCTAGAACCTGCAGGGTTTTGCAGACAGAGCTCCATGCTACTTCCTCTGCCCTTCTCACTCCCTCTGAAACCCATACTGCTCCCCCGTTACCAACTGTGCCCTCCTAATTCCATCAGCCACTCACCAGCCATCCTAACTCTATCAGCCACCTTCCTAATTCCTTCGCTTCTATGCCACCAAGGCCCCCAGGACGAGGCTGTGCTGTTCACCCTGATGACCTCAGGCCCCAGGAGTGTTCTCCCTGCATAGCAGATCCCCTCTATGTGCTGTTAATTCAAAGGCACTCAGGTTAGTCCTGAGTCAGGCCTGGATGGGGATGCAGAAGGTAAAGTTAGAAAAGAAGTATCTGGGACCGGGTATGGTGGCTCACGCCTATCATCTTAGCACTCTGGAAGGCTGAGGATGGAAAATCACTTGAGGCCAGGAGTTTAAGGCTAGCCTGGGCAACATACTGAGACCCTATCGCTAAAAAAAAAAAAGAAAGAATTTTTTTTTTTTAAATAGCCAGACATTGTGGCAAGTACTTGTAGTCTCAGCTATTGGGAGGCTGAGGCAAGATGACTGAGTGAGCCTGGGAGTTCCAGGCTGCAGTGAGCAACGATCGAACCACTGCACTCCAGCCTGGGTGACAGAGCAAGACCCTGTGTCTAAGGAAAAAAAAGGAAACCAGGGCAGGAGTAGGGCAGAAGCAGGGACAGACTAGAGACTGTACTCCTGGCCACCACTCCACAGGCGGTGACCCACCTGCTGGCCCCAACCCGCCTGCTGGCCTCGAGGCTGGGACTGAGAGCATGACTCTCGGAGCAAGCAAGCTGTGAGAGCATGCGGGCTGCAGGTGGGGCCTGTTTGCCTTGCTGGCTGGTGAGCCAGGAGAAGTGGAGAAGCGTAGGGGAGAGAGAAGGCAGGAGAGAGAAGGCAAGAGAGCCCCCTGTATCCCCATCTCAGACTGCCAGACTCAGATTTGACAGAGCAAAACCAAGAGGGGGAATGAATCTTTTTAAGATGCAGGACACATTTCTGAGGGAAAGAAAAAAAAAAGAGTTAAGGAAGGTGCCGAGAGGCAGTTTACTTGGAGGAGCAGCAGCAGCCAGAAACTGGATCTCATCAGGAAATACTCATATGGGTGACACCCGGCACCTCCAGAGTCTTTCATCTTCAAAGCTCTTTATAAGATTAACTAATTAGTGCATGGAAGGGGCCTAGGGCAGGCAGATGCTATTATAGGGGAGAAAAGATTTCTGCAGATTTCGCAGCAGCAACCCGGAGGCCTCTATGTCCCAGCCTCCACACCCACCCAGGAGGGTGGCCAGCTGCTCCAGAGCCTGTTTGCTTTCTGCCCACAGACGCGTTTGCAAGAACTTCTCACACTGTGGCGTGCTCCCCTTTAGAGGAATTTCATTCAAACACTGTCACTAAGCCGCCATTATTTGGGCTCAAGACATTAAGAAAAAGAAATAAAAGGAAAAGGGAAAACCCATCTGGGATGCCTACAGGACAATTAACACCAGCCACCCCTGCAAGGCATTAATAATAATTAAAACTTATAATGTCAATTTCATGGCTCATTACTCAGATGTGGCACACACATCTTCCTCTGGGCTTAATGTCCTACCCGTGGAGACGGCGCTCACGTGGGCACAATGGCGCCATCTCTGGCTTCTACTGGAATCAGGCACGTGGCAGCAGGCTCTAATGAATGTGCTCCTGACAGCCCTGGGTGGGACTCTCAGGCAAGCCATACCCCTGAGCAAGGGCGGGTGTCAAAGCCGGCCTGCAGCGTGGGGAGGGCACGACCCCGACTGGCCTATTCCAGACCTCCCGGCAAGCTGAGGTGGAGAGCGTGGAGCACCGGCTCCCTGTGTTTAAGACCCTAAGGATGCAATCTTTCCAGGAGAGCACTTGCCACGGCTCTCGCTACCTGCTTTCAATGGAGGGCCCCCTCCACGGTTAGCCCATCGGGACAGATTCCCGCCTGTTTTGCTCACTGGTGGATCCCCCGCTGCTGGCCTGACACAGATGACACGCTCGATATATCTTCGGAACGAATTAACACACAGACTAGCAAACCAGTCCCCTGGGACGGGGGCCTTGGCTCACAGCTTCTATCTGGCCCATTATTTTTCCCAAAATATGAGATTCACGGTCCAGGTGACCCAAGATCCAGTTGCTAACAGCAGCTGGGCCTGGAGGAATGGGGAAAATCCCAGGGATGGCTGATGGGGAGTGGGGCATTCCAGCCAGAGGTTCAGCCCATGCAAAGGCCCGGAGTTCCAGATGGACACAGGGCCTGCCCACGGGCAGTCTCCAGACCTGTATAGCACAGCATGTGGCCAGCCGAAAAGTGTCAGGAAGATGAACACGTTCGTCCACAGGCCCTGAAGGGTGAGACCCTAATCGTACACACACCAAGCACTGCAAGATCGGATAATGCGGCAGAGACAGTTAATGACCCCCTGATACCCACTCTCTGCTTCTTTTGTCTGGGAGAATACTCCAAATTTCAACTGAGGTCAAGCTTCCAGCAGAAGCCTTCATTTTCCAGCCTTGCCTGCAGGCAGCCGTGGGTAGGTGTCCACGTTTCTGTCCACGGAATGCAAGTCCAAGTGATTCCTGCACATTCTGGAGCACGTTTTATAATGACTCGCATAAGGAAATCTGTCTTCCCACGGGCTGCATGGTAGATATGGTAGGGTGGGCCAGTTTTTCCATCAAACATTATGCTCAGAGCAAAGGGGGAAGAAACCTGGGTCTTGGGGTGACCTTGCAGAACATACCCCCGGACCATGAAGTAAGAAAAAGGAAATTCGATCTTATCTGAGCCATCACGTTTTGGGATCTTATTCACAGCTTAGCCTATATTCTGACTCATTCAGGAAGTCTCAGGTGTATTTACAATTTCTTCAGCTCGTAAGCATTTTTCAAGCCAAGGCATTGACTTTCATAGCACTGCTGAGGGTTATCATTTATGTGCTGTCATCTTTAAATAGCACTTTCAACTCAGAGACTCTCAGATTTAGAAAAGGCACGACTCTTGGCCTTACCTTATTTTAAATAATGTATTTACCAGAGTGTACCCCATCTTTCAGTTCATAGATTTAATCTGCGATGAAGAAGTTTGTTACTGTATCACACTGCAACCAGAGGTTCCCAGGTTTTCGTTTTACAGATAATTAGATTTCGAGTTCCTTTGTCCCTTTTTCTCATTCAAAGCTGCTTGTTGGGTCCTTTTTCTTTCGTCCTCTCTTTTCTTCTGACAGTTTCTTCTTTTCCCGTATTTGCACACTCATTCGTCCAAGAATTGATGAAGAATTGATGAAATAAGACAAAGGAGGAAAACACAACTTGCCCTTCACATACAGGGTGACGAGGCCACTGCTAAGCTGCTGTGTGGGATGCAACTGTGAAGACATAAATTGTCTACAGCCAAGAGCTAGCTGCCTGTAGCAGTTTCATGTTGCAGCCAGATTAGAGAGGATTTAAAAGCAAATTTACTTTTCTTTTTTTCTTCCTTTTTTTACTTTTCCCAGACTTTGTTGTGGCCTGTTTCCCTGTTGCATCAAAGCAGCGGTTAGGTCATCTGCGGTGGCCTTAGGCAGCACCTTTTGACAAAGTACCTTGGGCTTAGTTTTCCCATAAACCGGAGATACTCAAATCTGCCCTTCCATGCTTCTTAGTATGTCGAGAACAAAACTGATGATACGTAAAGAACTTTGTGTCTCCTAATGAAGAAGGAGTTATAAAGAAAAATGATCACTGACTACTTGCTGAGGGAAACAGATGTTCCAGGACATGGGTGCCCGGGCCAGGAAAGGCAGATGCTTCAAAGTGTAGAAAGCGGCCAGTGGTGATCCCTCCTCGTGCACTGCAGCAGAAGTCAGATGGGAGAACTGAGGACCACCCCTCCAGCATCTGCACACATTTGCTGAATAAGTGAATTCAGCAAAGAACCGATGCACAAGTCCTTGGGTGTAGACCCTCTCTTGCCCTCAGGGTTGAGGTATGTGCTTCTCTGGGTTCCAGCAGTACTGGGGCTCTCATCCCGACCTCGCCCCTTCCTGTCCTGAGCACCTCCTGTGTGCCCGCTGCTCCTACCTCTACCTGTGAGACCCACAGGATCCTTACAGCAACCCTGTGAGCTTGGCCTTATATTATCTGCACTTTACAGATAGGAAATTGGGACACAGTGAGGTCCAGTAACTTGCCCAAGGTCCAAGAGACAGGACTGGACCCAGGTGGTCTGACCTCTCAGCCTGTGCACTGCTGGCTACACACATCACCTCCTCAAAGTAACACAGCCATTATTTAGCTGCTGCTCCCCACCAGACACCCCTGATAGCTGATTACTGCTCACAGGACTCCTGTGAAATAGGAATTATGGTCCTTTTATAAGTGAGAAAAAATGCAGCAAGGTGGGCAAATTCCTCAGCATCACAGAGCATGTAATCGGGCAACCAGCTTCCAACCACCTGCCTCCTCCTCCCTCCCCCAGAAGGCGAGGGAGGCCTCTGTGGAGCCCTGATAATTGTTTAATTATGGAAGGAAAAGGGCAGCTGTGGGTCGGTCATCCATTAGGCCAGGAGGGTCCAGATCTGTTTACGTTTACCCAGTTCGGAGATGCACTGCTCACTTCCTCACTTTCTGGGAAGACAGCTCCCATGCTGTGAGCTGGTATTTGCAGCGTTCTAGGCATGTTCTGATAATGTGTACTTACAGGAGCACTTGAGCAAGTCCCCAGCAACCACCAGGCACCTTGAAAAGTGCTCCTGTGATCCCTCCCAGGGAACAAAGGCCTCGCTACCTGCAACCCCTGCAGCCCCACCCAGGCCCTCCAGGACCTGCATCCAGCTGATTCCTGGCCGGCCCCATCTCTCACCTTTCAACTGGCCCTTTGGGCAGCACACTCACCAGGGCCTCCTTCATGGGTGGCCTCGGGTCAGCGGGGCCTTGCACTGGGGACCTGGATCTCCAGCCACCTCAGAAGACCAAGAGGACAGGAGGGAAACGAAAGAGGGGACTAAAGGCAGAGGATTCCTTGTAGGTCCTTATTTCAACCCAAACCAACCACCACATCATCTTAATATATACACATTTTTCACATCATTATTTTCATGTTACCCCTCACCCCCCCCAAAAAAAAAGTTGACCCTTGAACCAACATGGGTTTAAACTGCAAGGGTCTACTTGTATGTGGATTTTTTTCAATAAGTTATACTGAGTGTGCCCCCGTCCTCTGCCTCCCCGTCCACCTCCTCTACCTTTTCTCTGCCTGAGACAGCAAAGCCAACCCCTCCTCCTCCTCAGCCTACACAACGTGAAGATGATGAAAATGAAGACCTTTATGATGATTCACTTCCACTTAATGAATAGTAAATATATTTTCTCTTCCTTACAGTTTTCTAAATAACAATTTCTTTTCTCTAGCTCGCTTTATTATAAGAACACAGTATATAATGTATAGTTCTTCCAAGATATGTGTCTATCAACTGTGTGTGTTATCAGTAAGGCTTCTGGTCAACAGTAAACTCTTAGGGGTTGAGTTTGGGGGAGTCAAAAGTTACATGCAAGACTGGGCGCGGAGGCTCAGGCACTTTGGGCCCGAGGCGGGTGGATCACGTGAGGTCAGGAGTTCGAGACCAGCCTGGCCAACATGGTGAAACTCCATCTCTACTAAAAATACAAAAATTAGTTGGGCATGATGGCACATGCCCATAATCCCAGCTACTTTCGAGGCTGAAGCAGGAGAACTGCCTGAACCCGGGAGACAGAGGATGCAGTGAGCCAAGATTGTACCACTGCACTCCAGCCTGGGCGACAGAGTGAGGCTGTCTCAAAAAAAAAAAAAAAAAAAAAAAAAAAAGTTATACACAGGTTTTTGACTGTGCTGGGGGTTGTTGCCCTAACTCCCGCATTGTTCAAGGGTCAAGTGTAATACAAAAAGGTAAGAAAAAATAAAGTATCTGTGAGCATCTGTGTAAAAAAATAAGTTTCCCTAAGAATCTGGCTCGAATGACAAAGGAAGGAGACCTATGTTAGAACTGGGTCCCCAGCGCTCGAGGAGTTTTGAGGGTGGCCATGAAGCTTCTTGCTGAAGAGCTCAATTCTGCCACATCCTGCCTGCTCTGTGGGTCAGTTTCCGTACCTCCAAAAAAAGCGTGCTAATTATCTGTCTCACAGGTATCCTAAATGTGAGATCAAATGAGTTAATACAGATGAGTTACTCGTAACAGAGACTGGCACACCGTAAGTACCAAAGGATGGTCTCCTGTTAGTAGCAAATAACTTGCAACTGGGGAAGCCACGAGACGGCAGCACACAGCGTGTTTACTGAAGTTCTCCACATCACATGACACACAGACTGGCAAGCTCCATCAAAAACAGAAGGAGGCCAGGTGCGGTCGGTCGCTCATGCCCGTAATCCCAACACTTTGGGAGGCCGCGGCAGGCAGATCACTTGAACTCAGGAGTTCCAGACCAGCCAGGGTAACATGGCGAAATCCCACCGCTACAAAAAAAAAAAAATAGACAGGCGTGGTGGTGCATGCCGGTAGTCCCAGCTACTCAGGAGGCTGAGGTGGGAGGATCACTTGAGCCCAGCAGGTTGAGGCTGCAGTGAGCAAGCTATGATTATGCCACTGCACTCCAGTTTGGGTGACAGAGTGAGACCCTGTCCCCCCCCCCAAAAAAAAAAAAAGGAGGCCTTAGCAAAACAAACTTGACCACCAAGATAACCCAGCTGGTAGCATACGGCATATGCTGATAGCATATGGCACAGCCATTCAAGAAGGTCCTAAGAAGGACGGTTCTTCCACCAACAGATGACGGACTTTCCTAGCAAACGTGCTAAAGGCTCAGGGAAGCTCCACAGACCTCTTGGGCAGGGTGGAAACGCTGAGGGTGATCCCGTGACCAGGGGTGCCTCCAGGACACCCGCCCTCGCCTGTACAGTCCCTTATCACCATCTGAGGAAAACATTTTGCTATATGTGAGGGGATGGCCACGGTGCAAGGCGCTGGGGACACCACACACAGGAGGACCTAGCCTTGGGTGCAGAGAAGTTATATGACAGATGGGAGCAGGGCCACAATGGGGCCAGCAGCCCCAAGCGCCCTGCACCCAGGGCTCCTGGAAGCCCTGCTGTGGGGAGAGAGGAGAGGGTCCCAGGACCAAGGGAGCCCAAGCTCTTACCTCTCAATACAGATAGGTCCAGAGGCTTTTACAAATCTTTAAATCATGTGGCCAATCTCAGGAAAAAAATCACCCAATGAGTCAGTTCGTACCTCCCTCTCTAGGAAGGCATTTAAGATACATAACATAAAAATGTGAAAACTATAAGTCCTGAATTTACATTTAGGATACTCAATAGGATTTGCTATCATGTTAAAAAATGTTAAGCCTGAATCAAAGCATACCTAATGGTTTGGGCTTATTTCACATAGATACTGCATTTGCCTGCTTTACACTGATTCTGTAATTTGCTGCCCACAGAGGATGAGGTCCGGCTGTCAGGGATGCAGACTGCCCTTGGCCCTGGGACAGGAGGAACTCAGCAGAATTCTTCACTGCACCAGGCGCTGATGGATACAGTTGGAGCAGGAGAGGGTCCCTTAGCATCCCATTTCCATGTTGATTTATAGAAATCCTTAACTCCAGATATTTAGTTACAAAACGCTTTGTCAACTTTGTAATGGAAATCTCCACAAAATTGGATGTTGCAGTTGCTTTTATAGACTTAAGGTGAACTTCATAAATAAGTTATTAATGCAAATAGTCTTAATGCAGAGAAACAAACAAACGCTCTCCCAAGTCGCTGCAAAGAGCATGTGCCTCAACGTGCTGGAATCATCATCCTCCCTTGGAAATTGGTTCCTTCGAGAGCAGCCTGCAGGGTACACGAGGCCTCACAGTGAGCTCTCAGCACGTGCTAGCCGTGGGCATGCCAGGACATTTGTTTGTACTCAAGGGAGAATCTTACTGGTAGCAGCATCCCTTCCAAATGTATTTTGCATGCTAGTGAGTCAATCCGATTATTTTCTGTTCTATCTGTGAGAAATTTGTTCTTGAAGACTTCACACTTTAATGTGACTTTGTAAACTCATTTTAAAGTAAAAATGGGTCTTTGGTTGTTGTTTTACCTAGTCTAGAGAACAAGACGGCCTTCCCAGCATGGCACTTCTTCCCCAGTGAGGGAGAATCCTTCTCCTGCAGGCCAGCTTCTGGGCAAGTGGTGATTTTTGAACTTCCTAAAGTAGTAAGTATTTTTGACCTTCTTAAGATATTAAATATTTTTGAACTTCCTAAAATATTAAAGAGCTTACTAGGCCTGCCTGAATTTTCAAAACGTAGGGAGAGGAATATCTTCTACGCTAAAGCTTTTCCTGATGGGTTCCAGATGTTGCCAGTCACTTAAATCAACCCGAATGTCTTAACAACATTGTGCTCTGAGTCTCACCCACATATCCCACTCCCAGCCCCCAAGTGCCTTTTTATGTTGAGTTGCTTCATTCATAAATACATCTTTCACATTCCTTTTATGCTTTCAGGTTTTCTAAGCATTTTCATAGGCTTTATTTAACTTTCACTCTTATCCTCTCTACAGCCGCGTAAGGTGGGAAGTGGTTTTGGGACATTTATGCAGTTAGTCAGCAAATCGGAATGAGTGCCCGTTACTTGCGGGGTGTGGTTCTGGCATGGGGTTTGGGAGTGAACAAAACGCTCAGAGGTCCCCACCCGGGTGGAGTTTATGTTCCAGTCAGGGGGCAGCAACAAAACATAGAAATAAGTAAAATCTAGAGAATATCAGAAAGTGGTTAAGTGTTAAGGGGACACATAAACCAGAGGAGGGGACATGAACGCTGGGATGGGGATAGGGTGAAATCTTAGAACGTCGTCACCAAGAAGGTAACTCAGCGACACGTGGACGAGCGAGGGCTAGTGGATGAGCATGTCCCAGCCCTGAAGGGCACGGGGGGCACTAGAGGAGCAGAGAGGAGGCGGCGTGTGGAGGAGGCACGGACTTCCCAGGGTTGGCGCTGTGGAAGGGCTGGAACAGCCCAGCAGAGACTCAGAAGGAAATAATTGTCATTGAGAGTTTTCAATGTGGAAACTGAGGCATGGGGAGAGGATAAAGAAACACCTGAGAAAACATGCTAAAAAGAGCCGTCCTCGTGTGGGACGGGTGATCGGCTGTGCCCCACAGTCCCCACAGCTGCTCCTCTGAGGTGTGTAGGCCCGAGAACTCCAGATCAGGAGCAAGGAATGGGTAACACCCAAGGATGCTGCAAAACGTCCTGACGAATCTGCTCCAAGAACAGGAAATGTTTGGTTTTGAAGCAGGGAGTGGTATTACCACGATGATCCTAGGCAGAAACCAAACCGTGTCTTCAGTGATCAGGGAGGACGTGTGAGTCACCAACACGGTGATGTAAATGGCGTTCTCAGAGCCTCGCACCAGGACGCATGGCCTGGGAAGGCACGCAAAGAGTTAAAAGCAGAACCTTTCCAGGAAGGTCAGCCTAAAAAGCAAAGAGAAAGGGACTCAGGGGCTTCTCAACAAAAATGCTGGGTTCCGCAAATATGCAGTCCACCTGTCTCGGAAGTGCTATTGAGGGGAGCAAGTGGCACCTAACATTCTAGTTGGAGAAGGAGAGAGAAACAGAGGCAGGAACAAACTCTTTCAGCAGCCTCCGCGACCCGTCACCTCCTGTTCTCACGAGTTGAAGAGGCACATTTTGCAGCTTTTTCTCCGCATCTACGTGTCACTTTCCCCTCACATCTGCATTATTACGAAGTGTGACTTCCTGTCACCATGCTGCCATCCCCCATTGGAATCAGCGCAGGGGACACCGTGGCTGCCTCACTGCATCCCTGGCATCCCCAGAGTGGGTGGGGGTTCCCCTGCTGGCTGGCACCACTGGCACCCTTCCTTTAGCCAGCCCACTCTGTGCGCTTATTGCCAGAAAAGTCAGCAGGGCTCTGGACCAACAGGAAGCCAAGGCACCCACACGGCTTTGTTTCCTATGGGAGGTACCCTGATGATGAGGCGGTCTTTATTTTTTTTAAATATATATATATTTTTTGAGGCAAGGTCCCACTCTGTCACCCAGGCTGAAGTGCAGTGGTATGATCATGGCTCACTCAGCCTCGACTTCCTGGGCTCAAGCAATCCTCCCACCTCAGCCCCTCAGCTGAGACTGCAGTTGCATGCCACCACACCTGGCTAATTTTTTTCTATTTTTTTGTAGGGATGGGATCTCACTATGTTATAGCCCAGGCTGAACTTCTGGGCTCAAGCAATCCTCCCATCTTGGCCTCCCAAAATGCTGGAATTATAGGCGTGAGCCACTGAACCTGGTTTTGAGGTGGTCTTTAAATGCAGAATTGTCTGTGATTTGAGGAAGCAACTGGACTTTCCTAAAGTCTTGGAAACTCGCCTGCCACCTTAAAAATTTAACACATTACTACTTGTCAGCAAGTACTCTGAACATGTCCCCATTATTAATTCTTATGAACTTCATAGCAACCTTAGGAGACAAGTATTATTTTTGGTGATATCATTGTTATATCATCATAATTATAATTATTAACATTATTATAATGGAGACATTATCTCCATATTATCTCCATTTTACAGTGGAGGAAACTAAGTCACAGAGCGGTTAATTAACGTGCTCAAAGTCATGCTGCCAATACGTGGCAGAGCTGGGATTTAAACCCTGGCAGTTTGGTTTCAGAGTTTGTGCCCTTATCTTCTATGCCAGCAGTCGGCAAACTTTGTCTCTAGTGGAGCGAGGCAGCTTTGCACGCCGTCACTGTTAGCTGTAACTATTCAGCTCTGCCACTGTAGCAGCCAGAGCTCCATAGATTCCATGTAAATTAGTGGGTGCGATTGTGTTCCAATAGAACTTTACTTACAAAAACAGGTGGGGGGATGCTATGTGTGAAACCTCACTTTGTATACTGTAAAATGTGATCTCAAGTCCAGGATGACTGACCAAGGTTAGGCTTGTTCTATTGTGTGTTTTTAAAAGCAAGAATCTCAATAGATTCACTTTCTTAACATCTGATGCTGAAACCAATACATCACATTGATCACATTCAGTTTCTCGTGCATTGCAGCAATGAATGTATCCAGCAAGGATAGGCTAGGGCTTTTTTAAAAGGTGAAACTCATCACCCTGAACTTGAATTCTCAACCGCAGGCAGGAGAATGCCTGAACCTGACAGATACAGATAAGTCCATCATTCCTTTCCAAGGTGCAGGCCTGGTGCTGTCACGAGCAATATCAACCCTGGGACTTGAACTAGGGCTGGAAACTGAGGTCTCTCCTGGAACGCACTGAGGCAGCACTGGAGCTGCAGGGCACCAGGCAGTGAGCAGCTCTGCACTCACGCACATTCTCCATCCCAGGCTGCTGGAGAGGAATGCATGACCCAGCAGGCTAGGCTGTCTTCTGCATCCTGCTGATGTCGGGACCACCAAGGTCTCACTGTCACAGTTTATTTCCTCCCGTCAAAACAGCTCAAAGGAATCCATTGGTTTCTGATCATTCATTCTATAAGGCAATAAACACTTCAACACTTTGGTGAGGACACAATTGACATGCCGTGCACATTAAAAAGGGTGATTCCGAGTCTTATGTCTCACCACCCACACTAGCACCTGTGCCTCTCTACACACTAACCCTGGAGGTGGGGTGGCTGCTCCTGGATATGCTCTGTAGGAATCGCTCAGAAGGGTGACTCATCGCCCCATCCTTTCCCGCCTGGCAAATTAGAGGATGTTCCACCCACGGGGCAGCCCCGGCTTCCTTAGCACAGCACGGTGAGCTAAGAAAGGCAGAACTGTCTAGTCCAGGGAAGGCTGAACCGCGGGGAGCTCGGGACAGGAGTAAGCTCTGTTCCTTACACATCCTGGGACCCCTTAGGGGCACAGGCAGAAAAGGAGCCTTGTGCTGCTCCTGCTGCACTCAGCCTCAAGCTCATCCAGGAAGACCTGCGCCCAGCTCGGGGTGCTGGAGGAGTCGCGGGAGCGTCCGAGCTGAGCTACAGGTTGAGAAGGAAGGAGCAAGTGCAGCACCCCTGGGTGCAATTCTCAGAACACAGAATCAGGAGGAGGAGCTCTCCCAGGAGAGTTGGGGTGCCAGAGGGAAACAGGCGGATCAGCAGGTTGCTTCTACCCTGAACTCAGAGAGGCAAGACGGTCTGTTAGGGGTCCCACGGGGCAGCTTGCAGAGGGCTCCAGGCCGCAGACGCTTCCCTCTCATGGGTAAAGCACCTCTCTGCTGCTGTTTACCAGTAGCCTTGGCCAGTGTCTATGCTAAAGAGAAGCACCCAAAAGACTGGCAAATACATGCAGTCTTTTCTCTTTAGCTAAAGCAGAAAGGCACAGATTTCCGGTAACCGCTGCTCCTGGGCTCAGCGGGCATCCATGACTAGTCACAGTCACAGCACCAGGAAGATGCACCAGAGGATCCGCCAGGAGCTGAGGGTGCAGGCAAACTCCTCCAGAGAGGCAGGGGTCTCTCCTCAGGGGAGACCCCAGGGGCATTACACGGTGCCCCCGGCAAAGATCTGAACACGAGCCTTTTAAAAAATGATATTCATATTATATTCATTCAATCAGTCACCAAGTATTTATTGGCCACCTAATATGTGCCAGACATGGTTCTAGGAACTAATAAAATAGATAAAGAAAACAGAAACAAAATAGATAAAAACATCTCCACCTTAAGGGAGCATACACTTTAGAAGGGGACAGAGACATACACAAACTATTAAAAATACGCAGTATAGTGAAGACCGTAAGTACTCCAGAGAAAATACATCCAGAAGGGGACTGGAAGTGGGGTGGTGGTTGCAACTTTAAATTCAGGAGGGTGAGAAAGAGCCTGAAGGAGGAGAATGGGGAGCCCTGAGGTTTTGGGAGAAAGTGCTCCTGGCATAGAGAAGTTGCAAACCTGGTTAAGGCCCCAGTTCTCACACTCCAATCAGTTCATGATGCAGAACAAGGGGAGGGAGAGAAGCGGAGAGGAGGGAGACAGGAAAACAGGCCAGGTGGCTGTTAATTGATTGCAAATGAGGAACTCATTTGATGGCCAATTCCTGAATCTTGCTCTGGCACCCAGCCCTGCGGGACAGGCGGGTGGGGGTCTGTACACAATAATCAGGAAATTTCAGCTTCAAGAAATAAGACACCCAGCATTCCCCATGCTCCAGGAAACAGATCCAAAAGTGAAGGATGGGGAAGAATGAAACTGCCTTTGGGTTTATCTCCTGGCCATCTTGGAAAGAACTTCTGCTATGCCGGAAGGAAAAGCTGAGAAGTCCTTTTTAGATTTTGGGTGAAAGTCAACAGATACTACAATAACTCCAAACACCTGGCTTTTCATATGGACTAAGACCATGAACTAATGCATGACACAACCTTTATTCAACACACACTTCCTGGGGACCTCCACTGCACACACTGTGCAAGGTGCCAGACACAGATGAGTGACTCGTAGACCCTTACCAGAGGAATCAGTCCCTTAAGAGGGATCCTGCTTATTGAAGAAACCCAGGGTGAGAGGACACGCGCCTCTTTAGGACAGCGTGGGGAATGATGGTGTCCAGTTGTGTATCTGTGTATGTATCTGAAGAATATTTATCTACCCATCTCTCCATTTATTTGTTTATTCATCCATCCATCCATCCACCCATCACCCCTCAATCTATCATGTCTCCCTTCCGACTCTCCCTCCATCCATCCACCACACCTCTATTGATCCACTATGCATCCATCCATCCACTCATGCAAACAGTGACCATCTTGTCTGTGCCAGGCCTGTGTGAGGTACCAGAGATCTAACAATACAAGAAGGGACAACACCTTCCTCACAAAGTTCGTAAGGAAGATGGGATGTTTATTTAGAGTCATAATATATAGAATATACATGACTAAAGAATAATCAACAGGATAAAAGTCTTGGATAATTCTGAGATATGCCAAGAAGAGAAAAAAAAGAAGAAGAAGTAAGAGACAGAGACAGATAGGCACAAGAGAATTTTGCCATTTTTCTTTAGTTTCGCAATAACATCTGAAATGCAAACCAAAATTCAGGAAAAGGCAACATTCTTCTTTCTGCAACCCACAGAGTTGGGGAGACTTACCACACATTCCAGTGGGACAGACACTGGGCAGAAGACATTCCTTCCAGCACGTTCCCTCCGAGTATCTCCCAGCTGCCCCAGAGTGGGAGCAAACGGAATGTATGCCTGTACTACATATATTTCATTACACGTTTCAAACTTTTAAACCATTTGCTCCACTTAGATGAAATTCAGTGTTTTTTAAGGGCCAGGAACGTTGACTTTTTCTGCTCAACATTCTCTCAACGCTAGTCAAACTGTCACCATGACTAGTGGTCCAAGAACCCACTGAAGAAAGTTGCAGTTTCTGCACCTAAAGTTAAGAGGTTCTGCAGAGAGACTTTTGGAAACCATTCACATTCACATAACTTTTATTTCTCTCCTGTGCAGTTCCAAACCTTACAAAACTGGCTGTAGCTGGGTTGAAGGTGGGCTGAAGGTGAGGCTGGGCCTCTGTAAGAAAAGGCATCTCCAGCCTCGTTTGTGTCACACTCCTGCAATTCATTTCACCTTCCGCCTGCTTTCTTACTTCTTGGCTCTAAATCAGGCTGAGCACTGCCCTCTTGCAGCCTCTGGAACTGTGCAAATCTCTCTGCTAAAGTGTCCTCCCCTGAGGGAGGCCTGTCTGCTCCAGACTTATCATCAGCCTTCCACCTCTGAAACTTGCTGCAGGAAGGCTGCACCCCAAGGCAGGGAAGGGAGAACAGGGGGATGTGTTCAATTGTTCTCCAGCCAGCACAGAGGGAAAGGCACCGCTCCAGCCATGGCCTCTGGAACCATTTGAAGCCACTGATTTACATCTCATTGAAAAAGTCTTGGTGAATAACCCCACCTGCAGGTCCATTTGATTCTTTGGGGCCTGACGTATTCCTCATGAGGATTTGCTCTCAATGCAAAAGTCCTTTCCTCTCATGAGTTGTGTTTTTTTCCAAATCTCCAGGACGTTTCTCAGATGGAGAGATTTAGAAGCAATCAACCAGGCCTCATGGGGTCTGGTCAGAGACCAGGCCTGGTAACTGGGAAAACCAGGAGAAGACTGAGCGTAGAGGGAACACCAAACAAATGCACAGAGAAACCACGTTAGAGAAACCACTGTAGGAGACAGGAGGACATATAGACATGAAAGAGTAAGAAAAGGAAGAGATAGGTATTCTGAGAAGAAATGTGAGAGGATTCCAGGCCACTGGACTAAGATGACTGCCTCTGTGGACACATGGCCAATTCCTCAAGAAGACCACAGAGCAGCCACCAGGATGTGGGAGGAAGGACGTGGCCAAGCTTGTCATGACTACCCCGTTAACAACCCCAGGGAAGCCTCAGCTCTCAGCCCTGCTCAGAGCCTGGAGAAGGGAACCAGGAGTCCAGGGACACATTTGACACTCAGTCATTCCACCTCTGGATAACACTGTGTTCAGGTGAAATATTGTCATGTCCCTGCCACCAAAGTGGTCATGAACTGCTATGGTTCACACACACATATTTGGGGGTGAGGAGGACCATACTGACAGATCACAGGTCATGGTGATGACCAGGAGCCTACAATGGTGAATGGCATCATCCCACACTGCTTCTGGAATTCCCTTCCTATATCAGTACCATGACCTAGGCATCCTGGATCACCCGAAACGCTAGATTACAAAGTACAAAGATGATTCTGAATGCACTGCTGAAATCAGAGGCTCACAGCCCCACCTAGAAAGTGTTCTTGGAAAAACAAACATACGTGTAAACGAATGAATCTAGCCAAGTCCTCAGAGGTAACTACCAGTCTACAGGAAATACAGGGAATGGAGGAACAGGTGAGACAGCACCACGAGAATGCAGCCCACACAGTCCAGGGCGGGGCAGCTCTGCAGGGCAAGGGACTAGGTTCTTCAACAAATTAATGGAATGAAGAAAATAGGTGGAAAAGAGTAGGAACTACCAGAAATAGAAAGAAGTAAGAGAGATGGAATCCTATGCCATGGGTGGACCTTATTTGAATCCAGGTTTGAACAAAACCACCATAAAAAGACATTTTAGAGACTATGAAATCCACACATGGACTAATATTAGGTAACTACTGTTAATTCTGACAATGTGACAATGGTTTGGATGGGTTTTTTTTGTTTTAAGACTACATCTGTTGGTAATACATACTGAAATATTTAAGGATAAAATAATATGATGTATGGGATTTTCTTTGAAAGAGTCCCCAAAAAACAAAAAAAGTGGAGGGACACATGGAATAAGCTTGGCACCATGTTGACAGCTGCTGATGCTGGCTATCGCCCAACACAGGGTCATTGTCCTAGACCCTCCATGATTGTGTAAGTTTGAAGGTATCCATAATAACAAGAAAAAGAAATGAATTGCTAAACTGACACCAAAGGAAGGTTTATGCAAAGGGCAAACATGAAAACAGGAACACTGAGAAATGGTATATGTAAAAGTCAACTGCTTTTCTATCTACCATGCACAAGTAGTTAAAATATATAATTAAAAATACTTTATATTTTTGTTGCTATTTTAAGTGGTACTAGATAGAAATTTAACCAAACATGTACATTCCCTTTATGGAGGATATTATGCAATTTTACTAAGAGACATTAAAGATGGCCTAAATACATTGCAAGAAGTATGATGTTCTTGAGTAAGAGGATTCAGAAAAGCTGTAATTTTCTCCCAACTTGATGTATAGTTCAAATGCATTTCCAATTTAAATCTCGACGGGATTTTGAAGTACTTGACAAAGTACCTGACAAATTGATTTAAAATGTATGTGGAAGAGTGAAAGTCCTTGCCCTGCTAGATATCAAGGCTTTAAATAAAGTACAGTAATTACAAAAGTATAGCTGAATCAAGAATAGACAAATAGACCGACGGAACTGAAGGGAGGATCCAGACACAAAAACACGTGCAGACGATGTGATTCACCAGCAGCAGGGAAAGGCTGGCTGTTGAATCAATGGTGTTGGCAAGTTACGTTATCTACCTGGAAAAAGAAATTGTCCTCCACCTCATCCTATATACAATATTATTTCTAGCTGAATTAATGTCTTAAATGTGAAAAGCAAAACTGTAAAACTTTTAGAAGTTAATAAAAAGCTCCAGGGCAGGAAATGATTTTTAAATAAGACACAAAACACTGACCATAAAAGAAAATTTGTTCAGTTGAACAACATTTAAATGTTTTTTAAACCTTCTATTTATCATAGGACATTAAATACAAAGGAAAAAGACAATCCATAAACAGAAGATATTAACAACACATTTCAGAAACAAGGTATTAGCATCCAAAATAGGTCAATAACCCAGCAGTTGAATTGGAACCGAATGGTAGAGCCAGCGTGCTCAGGTGTGAGCCCCTGCTCTGCCCTCACCTGCTGGGGAACACGGGGCCAGTGGCTGCGTGCACTTACGGATACTCACCCGTGAGACAGGCATCCGCATCCCCCTAAGAAAACCTACTTTATTGGGAAGGACTGAAACAGTTACTATATCCAGAACCACTTAGAACAGTGACAGTAAACACCAGGTAAGTACTACCCATCTATCTTCAAGAACACATAGATCTTTCAAGAAAAAGATAAGTTAACTCAAACAGGCATTATAGAAAAGGCTATGAACACAAATGGTCCCCAAAGACCTGAAAAGTGACTCAACAGCATTGGTAATCAGAGAACTGCAAATTAAACCACAATGAGATGCCATTTCACACCCACCAGATTGGCAAAATTTTAAAAGTCTGGCAAGAGCAAGTGTCGGCAAGGGTGCAGAAGGAAACGTCTCTCACCACTGCTGGTAGGAGTGCAAAGTGCTGCCTGATCGCCAAGCTATCCTGTTCCAAAGAACATAGTATTCTCCAGGGTAAGGATGTACTTCTACATGAACATTAAAAAAAAAGAAGAACTGAAATACCCATTAACTGTGAAGTAGATAGTGTGTGATATACTCAGATCATGAAAAACTGTACGTTATATAAAAAAACAAATGAGTGACATCTATGGACATCAACATGGCTGATTCCTTGTTGGGTGGAAGAAGCAAGTTACAGAAAGACACATTCTGAGGCTAAATCTGTAATATTCAGCACCAAGCACAGGTAGGTAAAATCAAATAAACAATGTAGAGACACATTATGTATGTGTCCTTAAATGTTTTACCACTGTGGAGAAAAGGTGGCGTACGCTCAAGATACCACCTGGAGGGCCTCTAGGTCTCCATATGTGTTAGGCTGATGGTAGATATACTAATGTTTGTTGTATTTGTTCTTCTTTAAACATGGCATACACTTTACGGTTCACAGTGAAAATATCATTAAAAATGAAGCAGAAAGACTATTCATTTTTAATGGAAACACCAGGTATACTTTCAACCCTCTCTGAACTTTTTCCCAGGAGTGATTTGGAACAAAGGGAGGTGTAGTCCCTACACTGGCCAGCATCTTTGCCCTGCAGTAAAACAAGGAGGGTGCAGCAGGCACCTGAACCCCTACACACTACTCCAGGCTGGCAGAGTCTGCAGGACATTCCAAGAAACATGTAGGGATGCCTGGTTTGGAAACCAAGAGATGAGTGGGCATATAGAAAAGAACCTTCTAGTGATCAGTGCTGAGAATGGAACAGGCTGCTTTGGGAAGGTGGTGAGTTCTGTAACTGTTTTGGATTAAAGTAGACTCAGAGAAGCCATATTGAGGAATGCTGTAAAGGGGCTGATTGCACTGAGGGAAGTGGAAAACCAAGAAATGAAATGATATGCTGCGCATGGTGGCACATGCCTGTAGTCCCAGCTACTCAGGAGGCTGAAGTGGGAGGACTGCTAGAGCCCAGGAGTTTGAGGTTACAGTAAGCCATGATCACACCACTGAACTCCAGCCTGAGTGACAGAGCAAGACTTGGTCTCAAAAAAAAAAAGAAGAAAAAGAAAAAAGAAATTAAATGGCAGTCTCTGAAATCCACTGCACTCCTGGGATTCTATGATTTCTTGGCTTGCTCTGTGTAAACCGACTCACCTTGACTCCAGCCATGCCAGCTGGAGGGATGAAGTAAGACACTGATCTTCCTAGAAAATTAAAGACCAGTGAGTTGTTTCCGAGCACTGCAGAGGAAATGTGGCCAAGGGACCCCTCCCTGACCTCTTGGGCCTTGTCAGAGCCATGGCATCCTCCCTTCTAGCCTCTAGGAAAAACAAGACACAAAAACCACACACATTTTAAAAACATCTCTTATGCAAGCCAAAGGCCTGTCCCAGAACAGACCTTTCCTTGCCAAAACTGTGTGATTACATTTGTTGATACTAGTCATTACTGTATAGGAATGGGAAGAGGAGAGGGTTTGGGGAAGCGACAGCTCCCCTGTTCCTTCCAGGAGACAGTGTGCCAATGTGCGTGCTTGCACACACCTCAAGGAGACTCAAATGCTCTGCACAGTGAGGGGCAGAGAGTACTGTCCTTGGAGACTGAGGCAGATTTATAGTTGGTCTCTATCCCCGTTTGGACATTTACACTCTCCTTCAAGTCATTTAGTGCTTATGCAGCAATTCTAATTTCATCTACTTTACTACCAGCAGGGATCCACAGCTTCTGGATCCAGGAGAAAGGAGTTCCAGGAGAAAGTATCAACTTTGCCTTCTTCAAACACTGTCTTCAAAGGGCTTATTAGCACTTTGCAAATATTAGTCAACAGATCATCAACCTGGTTTTCCTCCCATTGAGATGACAACTGTAACTTTCATTATTATTTTAAAATCTAAAAGATTAATCAAAATCACTTCACATCCACTAGGACGGCTACAATCACAAAGACTGGCAATAATAAGTGTTGACAAAGATGTGGAGAAACTGGAACATCATACATTGCTGGTGGGAATGGAAAATGGTGCAGCCACTTGGAACAACTGCCTGGCAGCCCCTCAGAAGGTTAAAGAGTACCATGTGACCCAGTACCCCCACTCCTGGAGCAATGGAAACCTGTCCACAAAAAATCTTGTACGTGAATAGTCACAGGGCACTACCTGTGATGGTGAAAAAGTGAGAACACCCCAGATGTCCATCCACTGATTCATGGTATAAGCAAAACGTGGTCTAGCCACACAATGGATTATTATTCAGCTGTAAAAACACGAAGCAGTGATACATGCTACAACCAAGACGAACCTTGAAAATATGCTAAGTGAAAGAAGTAAGACACAAAAGGCCACATACTATCTGCTTCCATTCATAGAAATGTCCAGAAAGAAAGATCCACAGGGACAGAAATTACATTAGTGTTTTCCAGGGGCTAGGGGAAGGGGCACAGAGAGTGACTACTGATGGGTATGGTGTTTCTTTTTACGGTGACGGAAAGTTTGTGAAATTAGACAGTGGTGGTGGTTGCACAGCTGTCAGTATACTACAAATCACTTTTAAAAAGATAAAAACACAACAAAAGCTAAAAGATTAGCACTCTGAGATATATGGAGACCTAAAATAACAAAAATAATTAACATCTATAAAACATGTCGACAGCTTAGAGCAGCATCTTCATGCCCACTCTTGCAGGAGGGTGGAAGAGCAGGCCACCTTCACCTTATCTCCTCTGGGCACAGGCTCAGGGAGCTTGGAGGACACACAGCTCAACCTCACCAAAACCCCATGCACACCAGGAGTCTCCAGCCCTAGCATAGATGTACATTCAGTTCAGGTCAAGCTTCGCTGGGGGCTTAGACTTATGCCCTATCTACCACCACCTACAGTGTTCTTCCTGGAGACGGACAGCACGTTACCAATCACTAATAGAGAATACACTTGGGTTGGTTGTTTTTTATAATCTCACTGAATATTCTTTGGGATAGTATGTGCGTATGTGTGTTTGGGATACTTCATTTACACAAATACCCACTGTGGTGAAAATGTGGATCCTATAGCTGGAGTCATACAGGTCTCTTCTTCAGCTGGTCTTCCTCTGTGTCACCTGCTTCACAGACACCTGCCCCTGTGCCAGTCAGTGCCTGCTATACACCCGATGACTCCCAGCCCAAGACCTGATGAGCCAGAGGGTCCGGATGGCCCCAGCCCTCCTTCCCACTCCAGAAATACACACCTCCCCTTCCAACCCATTGCATTGTCCCTGGAAGCCAAGGCCTCTCTCTGGAGCATATGCTGGGAGCCCAGGCACAGTGGCAAAAGCAGAAGCCCCACAAAGTCTGCGAGCTCCCCCCTGTCTCTGATATAACATTTCAGTGAGACCACCTAGGGGTATAAGAACATCCCTCTGCAACAAGGCTGTGAGCAGCCTTGCCCACAGCCAGACTTGGCCTCTTTATATTGTCCGCCCACTCTCATTAAATTCCAATCTAGCCAGGGAAAAGCCACCTCTTGGCCTCATCTTAACATTACAAGGTTTGTGCATGGAACTTTAATTGATAGCAATAAAGCTGTCTGCCCATATCCTGACGTGGGGAGATTTGCAGGCACCAGAAGCCTGATTTCTGAGTTGGAGAAGGGTTCTTATTTGAATTCTTATCTGCTGGAAAAGCAAAATATGAGCCGATCACCTACCTCTTAATGAATTAGAAATCACTTATATGGATGCCCTGTGTGCTCAGCTAATGAGTCCTTTTTAAAAGGTTATTTCTGCTGGAGACCAGCCTTTGACATTTGACTGGTGACTATTGCAGATTTATTCACTCAGCAAATTCATTCTTGCAGTAACTCTCAAAATCAGTGCGCACTATTACACAGCACAGGCCCTATTTGTGAAATTATTTATAGGCTTATTTAGAAATTTCAGCTTCCTTAAGACTGACAATTTTATTGACTGATTTAAGCTCAACTCTCAGGCAAAGACAACTCACCCGCCTCCTAGTTCAGGATCCTGGATTCCTGCCACCCCAACTGCCTAGTCTGCCTGTGGGAACATTTCGGCACATGTTGAAATGTTCTGCCTCTGCCGGCCCTGGCTGCCCTCAGACTCCATGGGTTTACAGAGCAGGATCTGGATTTATGACTTCAACAGGAAATGCAAAATACACAAAGTTCCAGCAAAAAGGGAGAAGGAGTGGTGATTATTTGGGGGATTCCAGGATGTTTGAAGGGACGCTGAGTCTCCTGTCTATCCGTCTCCTGTCTCTCTCTTCCTCCCCCTTACTCCTTACCCTTCTATTTCCCTTTCCTCATTCTTTCCTCTCCCCGCTTCTCTCCCTTACCCTTTCTCATTCCTTGCTGTGCCTTCCAGTTGTCAAGGTGACTTATTTTAAAAAGAGCCATCCACTTCTTGAAATGTGGTATTTGCTTTTGTACTGAATTACCAGGACCAATCATCTTCAGAGCTGTGATCCTCCACAAAAGGGCTCCATCTCCCCTTCAGAGAAGTCCTGAAGTCCTGACCACACTGGGACTTGAAGCAAACAGTGGGAATCCACTGGAATTTGGCAGAACCTTGGGATTTTCATGGCCAGCCTCTGATGTCCATATGTGACCAATCCCTTGTGAACACATCTCTCCAGCAGAATGACAGTAGTTGGAAGTAGATCTCCCCTCCAAAAATCAGTCTATCCTTGAGTTGCACGGGAGGGGGCCAGGGTTGACACCTATTACAATTTTATTGATATTTGCCAGATCCCTTCTGCCACAAGAGGGTTTTATCTAGACAAGGCTCCTAAATTGGCTTTATAAAATGTAATCCCCTATGGATTGTCTCATCTGTAATCCATCCAGTTATTGGAGAATGTTTGTTAAATTTCTATTTTAATAAAAACATCGACTACAACATTTATCTTCTTTGTTAAATGGAAACAAAGCATAATCTAATTTTAAAAATACTATAAGCTGATAATCAAAATTCAACAGCTGTATGCCCTGAACTCAACTAATTTCCACTTCAAATGCTCCTAATCCACACAGGCTTTGGCAATGAATGATGACGTGCCGGTATGGAAGAGGCAATTTGCATGCCACATTTGCTCTACCAATTTACTAAATTAAGTGGTGAGATAATAAAGGAATGGCGTTTTGATGAGAACAATCTAATTAAAAGTGAATCCGAGGATATAACGTTTGAGTTCTATTACTGCCTACACACCTCAAAGAATGTGAAGAGCTGCAAAGAAGCATTTGAGAGATGCATCCATGCACATGGCGTCTTGTGCGTCCGTGAGTCTTTCTTCCATGAATACTACTTATCACTAATCATTATCAGTAGTAATCATACTTACATGTCTGTAAGTTATCAGTAAGAGCAGCCATTTTTGAGCTCCCATGGAACAATCTTAGATGCCTTACATACAATCTAATCCATATCCTAAAACCCTGCAAGATGGCGGTATTACCATTACTTTACAGATGAAGTGTTTGTGGTTCAGAAGGTTAACCCAGGTGATGAGTATTGTAGGGCAGGGATTTGAATCTTGGTCTGGTGCCCGAGTCCATGGCCATTCCCTCTGTTCCATCTGACTACTCTGCCTGTCCATGTACAGCAAGCAAAGCAATGTGTCTCGAGTTTTATTTTCTCCCAGCAAGAAGAAGTTCATCTGCCTGACGTTGTTTACTGGTCTGTTCATCTGCTGGGCTGATATCTTTACAGAAGACGAATGCCAGTAATTTTACAAGAACAACAGTGGTGCATATTGAGTGTTATAGAGCTGGAATCCAGCACCGATTTTGGTGACCCAGTAAGCAGAGGATTTAGACATTCTGATTAGGTGGGGGAGAAGCTTAAACTTCTCCCAGATAACAAACATGTATCCAGCAGGTAGGACAGCCTCCCTTTGAGCATGAAAGGGTATAACTGGCCTTGGATAAGACACGAGGAGGAAGTCGTGGTTCACTGCTGAGGACGTGCGCCTGCGGTGGTTCCAGCAGGAAAGATGGCTTTGCGCTCACTGTGGTGAGAACAAACGTTGTACCTGCTGCTCAGGTGGGCTTGGGAAAGGGTGAGAGCCTGTACTTCCCTCTCTAGTCCAGGTGGCCACTGGCCACTGTGCGGAGAACAGGAAGGAAACCTCTGCTCTCATTCCCACCACCCTCCTCTGCCTGGAAAGCAGCCCTTGAAAATGGAATTAGAGTCAACGAGCCAAGCAGAGGCAAGCCCAGGGCTGTGGTGGCCATGAGAACTGGGCTGAGGGAAGAGTTGTGTTGCTTCTACAGGCTTTACAGGAGCACTAGTAGGACTTGGCTCCAGACCTAAGGAAGGGACCATAAAAGGCCACTCCCAGCTTCAAGGAAGAAGCTCCGTGAAGACCTAGAATGGAAACAGCTCCAGCTGGGAACCTCCAGAATAGCACCCCCAACTCCCCATCATCCACTCTGACCTCTCCTACTTCTCACAGCAAGTCGTTCACCTTGCCCCTGCAAGGAGGGACTCCAGATGTAACCATGAGGGGATTTCTAGATCCCAAATGAAGGGCAAATGGGATGATATTCCTATTGGCTCTCTCTCCTGTAAGCAGACACAGGTGCCTTTGGCTGGAAAAAAGCTCCAGATTGGACTGGGCAGTGAAGGGAAACAGCCACACATGGCCTGGACAGGCTGGGGGCACCTGCCCACACCATTTGGCTCCGGCACGGCACTCTTCAAGATTGCACACTTTAAAAAGAGAGAAGGAGATGATAAGGGGAATGTTTAAAAACAACAGGGGTGATAAGAGAAGATGGGGGAGTGTGGGCCTTTCTGCTCTGGAACGAGCCCTCCTGGGCTTGTTTTCTGCCCTGTGAGCCCTGTCTCACTCAGAATACACATCTGTACTAATATGTGTTTCTCTTGACCATCACCACCCCAGCAAAAGTGCAAGAGTGAGAAAACAAATCACTTATAAATCCAAACTTTCAGCCCAGAGGCTGAAAAGGATGCCCTGGGTGATCCCCGGGACCCCACTGAGCCCACAGGCAGACATAGCACAGGACATTGTCTCTTTGCAGCCAACTGACCTGCACTGGCTTAGGAAGAGGGGAAATCAATGTAGAGTTCATATCACAATGCCAGGAACCGACTCTTTCTCAACTCCAAAAAATGCAGCAAGCTCAACACTTGGTCCTGCAAAACCATGCCATTGTCACTATCTAGCATATATAGGGTGACAGCCAAAAACTGGATACTGGAGAGGTACCAAGCCATGCCCACATCTAGGCAGAGATGGGAGTGCCTCTTCTGCAGACACCTACAAGCAGTTGCAGTCCCTAAAGTGAGCTGTTCCAGTCAGGATACAAACACCAGGATCGATGGAGAGACACTCCTTTCCCATCTGTAATCCCAGTTAACAGAGGGCTTTGATCTGTTCCGGGACAGACACTTGAAATACGGATGTTCTCAGGGAAGTTATGAAGTACAGTTTCATTGCATATTGAATCCACTTGGCTCACCTACCAGAGGCAAGGAATTCCAGTTGGCTTTGGATCCAGAAGTTCATCCCTCTTTTCTTCTCCAAGCCAATGTCTGCCTCTGAGTGGAGGGGTGGCCTCAAGCCAGAGCTCATCAGGGCTGGGCTTTCATGCTTTGTCTTTAGATTGGATACCAACAGAAGGGTCAGTGTCTGGCAGCTGGCCAGGGCAGCCCTAGCTTCTGGCCAGAGCGTGACCTGAGAGACCATTCTGGCTTCCCTAGGACCCTGATCTCACAGCCGACAAGTCACAAATCCTGCCCCCAGTGGGAGCATGAGACAATCCCCTCAGGAGTTGGCTCTACTCACATGACTTTGAACCAACACACCCACAAGGGCAAACCACAGTTCTCTCACACAGTTTATCCCATGGTCGCCAAAATGATTGTGCTATGATTCAGTCACTGAGATAAATGCGTATTCTGAGAGCCATCCTGGCTTTGAGAGCAGGCCTCACACAATTCCCTCCTAATCTTCTGGCACTCGGCGGCGTTTCTTCCTCACCCCAGGCCCTTGCAGCGAGTGGGCAGAGGACAAGCACTGGGGACCGGGCTGGGGGCCGGGAGGCACCAGCCAGTCACGCTAGGAGGAGCAGCCGCATGGAAACGCTCCCGAACATCTGGGGCTATGCTTCAGATTTCAAAGTGATTCTTCTGCTTGCACAACTTTACAATCTCGGCATCTGCCAAATGCTTATGTTTTGCTTAATCTGAAATTAGGCAAGGATTTCTAGTCTCTCAATATCTCTAGAATGGTTTTTCTGCTTAAAGGGGGCTTTTTCCGCCTACTGAAATTCAGCCTGCTCACGGCTTAGAAAATCAGAGGAGAGAAAGGATCACGATGATTCTCCACGCCCTCTGCTTTTTCATGCCTGGCCTTCCGTTCAGATGCAGGCTGTCCCTGGCCTTTGCCACAGAATCCATCAGGACAGACGGCAGAGTTGTCTGAGTCCCCTCAGTGGTGCAGCCAGCGAGCTGCTCCTGACCACATACATCTTTCCTCTTGGCTGGGACTCCAGTTATGCGCCTTCCTGAGAAACCTGACCCAAGACGGATGCGCTAGTTCTTAAAGTCCTAGGATACACCCCCAGTGAGCACCAGGATACCACAAAGGCACTCACGAGCAGAAGCCTGTTCACAGGGAGGCACCCTCGCACTCTGCACCGACCTCACTGTGATACCGTGGTAGAGAAACCACAGCAACTGATATTTATGTACCTGAAGTCATTTTAAACTCAAGCCAGTTCTCTTTTTCCAGACCCAGCAAGTCACAGAAACCAAGGTGGATTTTGACTGTTCTGTACCTCAGAAGGAGCAAGGAGAGAGATGAGACAGGCCTGGCAGAACGAGACCTAGAACCAAGTCCCTGCTATGAGCGGGGCTGCTACCAAAACTATGCCTCCCAGACCCAGGGGAAGGGCAGGGTAGGGGGTTGGGCCTCCCCGGCATGGAGTAGACAGTGTCCCTTCTGAGGGCTAACAGGGGAAAAAGAGTCCCACACCTCTGGACTCTCCTCCACTCCCCGGGGCTGGGGCGGCACCTGCCCACCTGCCCACAGACGCCCCCTCAGGGACAGGAATTGCTGTCGCCCTGTCGCCATGGGCAAGACTTGACACTGTCTGTGCACAAGCAGGAAATGCTACACTAGGAGACTCCATCTGGGTGGGAGGTGAGCTGGGGTCCCGAAAACCCTAACACCATGAAAACAGAGGATGAAAACTTACATCCACACGGAAACCCACTCGTGAAAGTTTAGAGCAGCTTTATTCGTAACTGCCTGAATGCGGAAGCCACCAAGATAGCCTCAGGAGGTGAGTGGATAACCAAACGGGTCCACCCAGACAACGGAGTGTTATTCAGCGATAAAAAGAAATCAACTATGAAGCCATGAAAAGACATGGAGGAAGCTCAAACATGAATTACTAAGTGAGAGAAGCCAGTCTGAAAAGGCTACACACTGTGTGCTTCCAACTGTAAGATGTTCTGGAGAACGCAGAACTATGGAGACACTACAAAGACCCACGGCAGCCAGAGGGTGGGGCAGGGAGGGATGACCAGGTAGAGCACGTGGATTGTTCAGGGCAGGGAAAGTACTGAGTGTGAAACTCTAATGGTGGATACATGGCATTATAGATGTGTCCAAACCCATGGAATGTCCAACACCAAGAGTAAACCCTAATGTGACACCACTCTGGTGGCGGATGCTGATGGAAAGGCTGCACATGGGCGGGCAGGAGGTCTGTGGGAATTCTCTGTACGTTCTGCTCCACCTTACTGGGAACCTAAAACTGCTCTAAAACAGAAAGTCTATTTAAAACAGAAAAGTAGAGGAAATCTCTAAGAGGAGTGACAAGTTCTCTTCATGTCATGGGCCACCTTGTTAAAGGCTGTGTGTAGTGAAGATCACACTGACATCACATCTGTGTTCCTCCTGTGATAGACAGGAAGCCAGAGCCAGGGAGAAACATGACACCCGGGGCCTCTCTAGGGACAGGGGCATGCAGAGCCAGCCACCATCACCTGGCAACATGCCTTCCCTCCATCCCCTTCCCAGCAACCACCCAGCCTCCTGGACCAAGGCCCACAGCACTGATAGCCCAGTTGGAGCTATGCAGATCTGTGCAGATGAAGCCGAAGAGCCAGGACACCGGTGGAACCCTCCCCAGGCCCAAAAGTTCAACAAAACCAGCTCTGAACACTTCCTCCAGCCTGCCTTGCCCTCTCTTTTTGAAAGCTTTAAGTTTTTCCTGCTTTACAACTGCATACTGGAAATTCACTTTCCTAACCACATCAAATCCCTAAATACTAGGAATCTTTGCAATTTGGGTGAAAAAAGCCCCTGATACGTACATACGTAATCTCACACAGTCAGACCACAAAGACTTCTGCTAATACATCTCAAAAGGCTCCCTATTCTCCAAAACAACACAGAGACAGAGACCTACTCTGGTCACAGGTGATGTTCTGGGAACTGGTGGCTTTGATGCCTAGATCACGTCCTGACAGGTAAGATCACAGGTCATTCCAGGGTGGAAAAGTGACAATGTCCCTTCCACACCAAGGCAGCAACCAGCAATCACCTGAATGCTCTAAATGTCACAAGAACCAGACCTAATGAGATGAAAGAGCCCCAGAGGAACTCTGGTTGGGAAAGTCTGGACTGAGACAGAGCTCACCCCTTTACAGGCTGCCAGGAAAGCCTGCACAGGCCTCTCTTCTCTGGACACACACGTCCTGGTGCATCACCGACAGTTTCTGACAGTTCTGCACAGACAGTGCACAACAGGTACACATGGTCCCCTTTGCTAACACCAAAAACCGATGGTCATTCTGTATATGCACATTTTCATACTGAGATAGTTCCTTACTGCCTCTTAGTAAAAGCAAGTGCATTCTACAGACATAAACTATTGTTTCCCTGCAACTATCCTACAGAAAAAGGGACAGAGGTTTACTTTGCTTTGTTTTGAATCATTAATGGAGTTGCAAGACTCAATGAACAAAGCATTTTGCCTGGCTTGGTATTAGTTAAGAGCCCCAAGTTGGTGTTGGACCCAGGGCCCTATTAAATTGCTGGGTGTTGCCCAGTAGGCACTTCATTCTGCCTTATTATGGACAGACTATCGCCCTCTCCACTCAGAGGACTCACACGTGACAAGGGGGCCCCAGAGAAAAGTCAACAAATAAGACCTTCTGCTAATTATACTTAGTAAAGTAAAACAGGTCTCCTTTTTCTTCCTTATTCTGGAGCAGTGCTATCCAGTGGAACTTTCTGCACTGACGGAAACGTGTCGTATTTGGGCTCTTCAATGTGGTAGCTGTTCACTGAGTGTGGTCAGTGGCTACCTCATGGGACAGTGCAGCTCTGGAATGCCTGCTAGGGGTTCTCAAACTGCGGGCTTCGCCAAGAATGAGATTCACATGGGGAGACTAAGTTTCTTATGGTCATCAGCGAGGGCTTAGCTCTGCTTCAATCTCTACCAACTCAGAGGGTCTCCTCTAATATTTTGGTGGTCTGATTCTCCTATCCACTAGACAGAAATTTGATGCCAGTACTGTCACACCCCAAATTAAACAAAATCAAAATGGCAAAATAATTTATAGAATAAGAAACTGGCTGGTGGATATTATGCACTTGTAAAAAGATTCATCAACAAGGGTTTCATCAAGGAGCTGGTTTGCCTTATGCATGTAAAGGAGGACTAATTTACAGATTTATACAAACCTTTAAAGACCATGGAGAGTGACAGACACATGCAAATTAAGATGGAGACACTATTTATGAAGTGGCAGGAATAATAAAAATGTATTAGTTGATGGTGTTACTCATATGGTAAAGAAATTCATTCCCGCAGGGAGGTGACATCAAAGGTCATGCCGTTTCAGGCTGACCCGCTTTCCCCAGGGGAATCTGGTTCCTACCCTCCATCTCTGCTCCCTGGCTATACCAAGGCAGGGTTACAATCACTCTTCTAAGATCTACGCGATTTACTCTTCAACTGAGCCATTTTCTGGAATCCTGAGCCTTTGGGATAACTGAGGATTTATGAGTTCAACCATTTCAAGAAATAAAACTTTCTTCAAAAACATATGCCAAGCCCCTGCTTTCTCAAACCGGCAGCATTAAATACACAGGACCCACATGGCTGTGGTGCCCGTATCTCTGGACACCCACCCCCTGGTCTCCTGGGACACAGACCACTATCTTGGCACTAGCAGTTAGGTGACTGCCCATGCCTGCTGCTTTTCACTACTGTGCCCCCCAAGTCCACACTTGCCCCAGGTCTCATGGCCCCTCTTTTCCCCCATAGCCTCTTCCCTTTCTCAATGTCCAGTGTCCCATGGCCTGGCACTCCTTCTTGTCACTTTCCTCCCAGTTCCAAAGCCTTCAACTGTCTTGTGCCCTACAAAACAAAGTCCAAACACGGCACCCTGCATACAGGTCCCAACACACCTTTCCAAATATCTCCTCCACTGTCACTCTTCAAACCCCTCTGCTCTGGCTGAGCCCACCTCTCTCCTCTCCCCCACATACACTGGAATAAGCTCCTCTGCCTCACTCATGATGCCACAGGTGCCTGGAGCGGCTGACCCCACTGCTACAAAGAAACCGGAAGCACCTTTCAGCTCAAGGCACACACCATCACCTACAGAGAATCAGTCTCTCTCCAATCATCTCCCAGAATATTTTCTTCCCATCCCCCTGGGGTGTTGAACCTGAGAGGCAGTGAGCCCCACTACTGGCCAGAACCCCTACTCAAGGCTAGGAGGCCTTGGCCAAGGACAGTTCCTATCTGGGCCTCAATGTCCTCCTCTACCACAGGGTGATGACAGTGACGCTTCAGACCACTGCGATGACCAACTGGTACAGCACCCACCAAGCAAGGACGGCAGGGCCTGGAGCATGGCAAGCACCCAAATGTCAGCCACAGAGGCCTGGCCTTGTATCCATGCCTCTTACAAGCACATGTTAAAATCTGACACTTCACCTGCAGTCTCATCCCGGGCTGTGCATTAGGGCTGAACTACATTTAAATAAAAGCAGCAAGAAACACAGATGCCAGCCTCTGCCCTTGGGATGGATGTGCAGCAGGTTTGGGGTAAGGCCTGGGCCTCATGAAGAAGAATAAGGATCCTGATATCATGCCAGTGATGCTGGCATGGACAAGATCCCTAACCCCTTTCCAGGTCCCCTGGTTCTTTCCAGCTCAGCCCATGCACACGGATGAGGCTGACAGGCACAGGGCAAACATCACCTACAGTGTGAGCCAGGAGCACCACCTGCCTCTGAAGGTGTGTGGATTGCATGGCGTTCCTTGCCTCCTGCCTCTTCTTAACGCTGCAGATTTGCCCACCTGTCACAAATTGACCCCCTTCTTCCACTTTACTGTCGATAAAAGTGCAATCCAAGGGCTGCTGTGGAAAACATCGGGCAGCTCTTCAGTAACATACACCGAGCATGACCACGTGACCCAGCAAGTCCATTCCTAGGTATATACCCAAAATCTAAGACAGGTGTTCAAACAAATGCTTGTACCCAAATGTTAAGTGCAGTTCTACCCACAAGAGTCAAAAGGTGGAAACAGCCCAGTCCATCAGCAGATGAATGGATAAACAAAATGTGGAAACACCATACAGTGGGATATTCTTCAGCTAGAAAGGGGAATGGAATTCTGATACACACTATGATCCTGGATGAACTTCAAAAATACGAAGTCAAAGAAGCTAGACCAAAGGGCCATGTATTGGATGATTCCATTTATATCATATCTCCAGAGTAGGCAAATTCATAGAGAAAGAAAGCAGGTTGTGGTGGCCTGGGGCCAGGAAGAAGGGGCCCAGGGGGGTGGCTGCTGACGGGGTAGAGAGTTTCCCTTTGGGGAGATGAAAACTTCAGACAGTGCTGATGGTCACAACACACCATGAATGAGATAAATGCCACTGGTACACTTTATAACGACTTTCAGGTTATGGGCACTGCACCACAATAAAGAACCCACTAAACTTGTTAGAATTATTAGAAAGAGGCGCAAGCCAACCTCGCGTGGGAAACTCATTCACAAGAAAAGTGGGCAGGACTCAGAGCTCCAGTTCTGAGGTACATTTGTCCCTCTGGCCTTTTGTGTTTTGCTTACTAAACTGTGTAAGATTGTGTAAGATTTTTATTAGACTTTGTAAGATTTGGAGTTCCGAAATAACCAAATAACCAGTTCTGAATGGGTGACATATATTTGAACTAACAATGCTAAAAGAAACCATAAAAACACATATACCAAGGTTTCCCTAGTCTACGTCTGACAGCTGGACCAGCCACCACAATGCTCAAGTCAGTTCAAAACTGGACAGCACCAGCAGCAGCCGACCTCACCACCAAACAGCTGCGACTCATAGAAGACACCAGCTCCAAAACCTGTGTGACCCCATCCCATCCACTGGCAGGGCACGGAAGAAAATGTGGGCCTGAGAAAATGAGAAAACAACTTCAAAGCTGTAATTAAAAAAATAACAAGAAAGAAAGGGACAAATCACCATTTTAGTAAAGTCTGCTGACTGTGCCACGTAGGTAGCCTCGATATGACTCGCCCATCGCTTGAAATTACTGCCGTTTTCAGAGTGAAGTCAGACAAGGGAAAACAAAACCACCTCCAGGATACATCAGTCAGAAGGGCATGTCCACAGACTGGGTCTCCTCTCAAGTGCTCAGCAGTCCTTCAGTCTTGCCATCAAGGGCCACTGCTTTTAGGAAGCTGGAATAAAAGCGCATCTTATCTGTTCCAAGCTGCAGCCCAGAGCATGGACACAGCTTCCTGCTTGCCCACAAACTGTCCCCTTCCTAACTCTGGCCGAGTGCTCCTGCAAGCACCCTATCAGAACATCTTCAATATCATATATTACAACGCAAATTTCAGAATTAAATCAATGTGGCTACCCACAAGTCCAATCTGCAAAAAGGTAATTATGAATATTCAATTTTCAAATGTGCACCTCCCAGCAATGGAAACTCAATGTGAATGTTACCTGATGAAGAGTACAACAGGCACATTTTCTCTTTTAAATTTCAAGCCACTGTAAGAGAGAAATAAAGAATGTCTGTTGATTACACAAAGAATCAACAAAGACACAAAAGCCTCACATTTATAAGCTGAAACTGCACTGCAATAACAGCACGTGCCCTCAATTATGTTACCTGTGTTGTTCATGCCAAGTGGCAAGCAACTGAGCAAAAAGACCTCCACAGCACACCGTCAGCCATCCACACGGGCCTGCATGCCGCGGCCCTGCCGTGCACCGCACACCTGCTGAACCAAGCTTCGGCTCTCCTGTGGCTTACTCAACATATACATCAACCACAGCAACCTAGAAAATACGTAATCAACCAGTCTATCAAACGGCCCTGTAGTTTTTTTTTTCTTTGTTTGTTTGTTTTGTTTTTTGTTTTTTTTGAGACGGAGTTTCACTCTGTCGCCCAGGCTGGAGTGCGGTGGCACGATCTGAGCTCACTGCAAGCTCCACCTCCCAGGTTCATGCCTCAGCCTCCCGAGTAGCTGGGACCACAGGCGCCCACCACCACACCCGGCTAATTTTTTGAATTTTTTAGTAGAGACGGGGTTTCACTGTGTTAGCCAGGATGGTCTCTATCTCCTGACCTCGTGATCTGCCCGTCTCGGCCTCCCAAAGTGCTGGGATTACAGGCTTGAGCCACCGCGCCCGGCCGGGGCCCTGTAGTTTTTAGTTTCTTCCTGCACCATGCCCTAGTGGAATCACCAAGCAACAGGAAATGTGATTCTGCCATCCAGGTTGGAGTTGTATTAAGTAACATGCTAGGTCACAGGGCATTTAGAGTCCACCAACAGCTAACAGCATTAAATCATTCTGATACTTGCATAACAGTGGGTTGCAGTCATGGCATGTCGCTTCCTGCCTGGAGAACACCACCAGCCACTATACAGTCAGAGAAACAGCATCCACAAGGGCAGGTTGGAGATGTAGGGACAGAGAGGCCCTGCCCTGCCCCTCCATGGCACCTGCTCAGCTCTCATACCTTCTGTGATATGTGCAGCCTGCCTGCAAGGGCAGCAGCAGGATGGAATCGGAAGCCCTGGGAAGCCTCCAGGAAGAATCTCCAAGCACTTGGCAGGTGCTGCTGGAGTACGTGCAGGGTTTGGAGGCCGGGTCAGAACAACGTTGCAGGGTGGACTGCAAATGCACACGTGGCACCCCTCTATCTGCCCCTCGTCCAGGCCCCACCACTGACACTTCCTGGGGTCTGCATCTGGCAGACTCTGCATCTCTCCTGAAAGACGGTCTGCTCTGATCATTTTAGTGGATTTTCTCTATAAGCGATGTGTTGACAATATGGTATCTGTTTCCTGCTGATTTTGAATGAAGCAACCATGGCGTGAGGTAGGACAAAAGCAGTATCCCAAGCACATCCAACTGTCGCTGCCAGTAAGAGCCTAGCAGAAGGCAGCAAACCACTCCGGAAGTCACCTTTAACTCTGTAATGCCCAGATCTACTGACCTCACTAAATACTGGGCTGAATGAGCAAGGAACGGGCAGCCGGAGGAGCAGCCCGAAGGGCAGAGCTCAAGGGAACTCCCAGTGTGGGAAAGGGCTCTGCGTGGATTGCTTTCTTCTCTGTCACCTGCTCTTTCTCAGTGAGAGATGCCGAGTAGCCCCAGCCTCTGAGACGACCTCCAGCAAGTTTTGTGGCATCCGTCCGTCTTAGGGAGCCGCAGACAGTGCTGCCTGGAACGTGCGTCCTCCCACATTGTGGCCACACACTGCACATGAAGGAGTGTACAGTGACAGGCATGCACTGGGACTGAGCGAATGCTGCATGCAGATGAGGCCCACAGTCAAGAGGACCTGCCAGAGCTTTGCATTCTCGTCTCCCTTAGCTTAGCTGAGACTGTCTACTGCTTGTACGGAGCTCCCTGGTGCATAATTTTCACACAATACTTCGGTACCCAGAGTGCGAAATAAGGTGGGGAGACCAGAGGGAAACTAGCAGGTGCTCCTTGAGCCTCCAGGGGCCAGAACCGGGCTGGGGACAGGGAAAATAGGAAGCACAATGATCCCCTAAGAAGGGGCCTTGGATTGCCCCGAGACACCTGTACGGGCCTCCATGGCCACACCTGCCATTAAAGGTAACCACAGGAGAGGTACTTTATCCTCTCAGGGGAGTTCATGACAGTCCTCAGTCAAAAAGCCTCCAGTCTGGAATGAATCACTGAGTTTCCCAGGAGGAAACCGTCAGCAGGTTAAAGCCAGCTGAGAAAAAGATATGTTAGAACATCACAACCCTGGCAACTAATCCAGAAGATCAACATACCTCCCCCTGCTGTGGACCCCTTTCTAAGAGATTAATATTATCAGAATAATCAGAAGTCTCTTAAAAGGCAATCTTACAGCATGGACCCAAATAACATTCGGGGAACCGCACCAAACCCAGGCTGGGGAAGTACCAGTGAAACCAGATATCCAGACAAATCAGGCACTCAACACATATTAAACACTCCTACTCAAAGCTGACACTGATTTTACAGACAGGACAGAAACCAGCTGAGCGGTTTTCACTCTGGTTCTTGACCTCAGCAGTGTCACCCCATGTCTTCTAAGGTGGTTCTCTGAACTCCTACTTCCCCCTGAAGTGGCTCTCACGAGATCTAATCTAGCAATTCATAGCTGTCCCCAGCAGGGCTGAGCCTGGCCCCTGCTCCTTTCCTCCATGGGCCATATCTCTCCTTAGCTTAGCTCCCATATGCTATGGTCACTAGCACCAAGCACTGAGCAGTGGCTAGTGAGACTGAGAAATCAAATGTTTATTTTTCTCTAATTTTAATTCATTTAAATTCAAACTCCAATATATCTAAATAATCTGAACTCAAAGATAGAGGGTGAGGGCAGTGCCAGTGGGTGCAGCGGAGTTAATCACTCTTATGCAGTCAGAACCAACATCACACTGACACCCTGGGGTTGGAGACAGGAGACTCAGGAAGCAGGTCCAGAGACAGGGAACAAGGAACACCTAGCAGACAACATGGGGCAATTCAGCCTTAGAAAAGAAGGAAGTCCTGTCACTTGTGACAACATGGGTGAACTTGGAGGACAGTATGTTAAATGAAATAAGCCAGTCACAGAAAAACAAGCATCACATGATCTCACTTATATGTTGGAGCTAAACAGTCAAACTCCTAGAAGCAGGGAGTAGAATGGTGGTTACCAGGGGCTGGAGTTGGAATGGGGAGGTGTTGGTCCAAGACTATAGTTTAGTTCTGCAAGATGAGTAAGTTCTGGAGATCTATTGTACAGCAGTGTGACTCCAGCTAACAATAGTGTACTGTCTCCTTAAAACTGCTAGCAGGGTAGATCTTTTTTTTTTTTTTTTTTTTGAGACGGAATTTCACTCTTGGTGCCCAGGCTGGCTCGGCTCACTGCAACTTCTGCTTTCCAAGTTCAAGCAATTCTCCTGCCTCAGCCTCCCAAGTGTAGCTGGGATTACAGGCATGTGCCACCATGCCTGGCTAATTTTGTATTTTTAGTAGAGACAGGGTTAGATCTTATAGTAAGGATTCTTTCCAAAAATAATAACAATGTTAATAACTAAGGGGGCAGGAGGTGACATACAACTCAGAAGTGACGAACTTGTTCATGGTCTTGATGGTGGTGATGGCTTCACAGATTCACCCCCAGACTCATTGAGACATAGAAATTAAATATGTAAAATATGCCCAGCTTTTTATATGCCAACCAGGCCTCAATAAAGTGGTTTTTAAAAAACTAAAAAACCAAGCAAAACAAAACCCGAACATGGGCAGTCTCCTGCACCTGCCAGCTGGCTCTGTCGCCTCCCTGACTTCGTCTCGCCAGCCTGTGTAGCGGCCCTCTCCTGTCCCTCGGGCATCATTGGGCGGGTTTCTTTCCTCAAGGCCCAGAAGGAAACAGACCACTGAAGGGTCACCACCCTTACTGGCTACCTAGGCCTGGAAATATTTTCACTTAAAAAAGTCTCATCTTCTCAGTGTTCTGCCATATACCACTCTACACAAAGATCATCCTATATTAAAAATACAGTATGACAGAAGGAGAAGAGTCTGGTCCTCAAAGTGGGGAGTGCCCACCCTCATTCATCTGAGTACACGCCTTGTCTTAACCCTGCCAGAGGCAAACTCTTTCCTCACACGGATGGACGTTCCAAATTCACTGGGAAGCACATGTGAGGGAGATGGTTCTCAGACCCTGTTGGGGCCAAGTCAATCTTTCCCAAAGTTCCTTGGCTACGATGGAGTTTAAAAACTAAGGAAATCGGCTGGGCACAGTGGCTCATGCCTGTAATCCCGGCACTTTGGGAGGCTGAGGCGAATGGATCACCTGAGGTTGGGAGTTGGAGACCAGCCTGGCCAACATGATGAAACCCAGCCTCTACTAAAAATACAAAATTAGCTGGGCATGGTGGTACGCATCTGGATTCCCAGCTACTAGGGAGGCTGAAGCAGGAGAATGTTAATAACAATGTTAATAACAAAACGGGGCAGGAGATGAATCCAGGAGGCGGAGGTTGCAGTGAGCTAAGATCGTGCCACTGCACTCCAGCCTGGGCGACAGAGCAACACTCTGCCTCAACAAACAAACAAACAAACAAACAAACAAAGAAAATCTAAGGAGATCAGATAATCTGGTTTCATGTTCAGATGCAGAGATCACGCTTTCCTCCAGCACACCCCTATTTAACTGATTTCAGCCTCTGAGGGGCAAGTGAAATGTCATGTCTGAAAATAGGAAGAACGTAGGAGCACTGTGGTGCCTTGTCTCCCGGGACCACTTCTAACGGCAGGAATGTGGGGAACTCCAGAGGCCACGCCATCCTGAGCCAGCCATGGCACGCCACACTGACTGATCCCCTACGCAGCAATGACATTTAGCACTGTCAAGATTTAATACCGTCAGCAGCACAGCACAGGGTCTCTGGCCTGGTCTCCAAGCTCCTAGACGGTCGTGGAGCATCTTTGCCCCCACTGTGGGGGCCCTAAGAGGAGGCACACGCTGTCTCTGGTTATTCCTGGCTCTCTGCCTCCACGGCATGGCAGGATTGCCCCCAGTTTTGTGTTTGGGTATAGTCAGCATGAACAGAAGCGGCAAGCATTTCTCCTCGCTGTTCCTGCAGCCAAACCTTTCCCACCCTGACTGAGCCATCACAGATAAACTGTTATTGATGATTACAGTCACAAAAAAATGCCCCAGGGTTCAGGTATGTCAAACGGACACTTAGAGCAACCCAAAAGCGTCACACACCATCAATTGCATGCGTCCCAGCACTGGCTGTAGGAGCACCAAGGCCAACTTTGCAGAACCGTGCTCAAGGGAGCCGTCTGAAAAAATGACCAGCCTCTCCATTCTCTGGTATTGATTGGGGTGGGAGGAGAGAAGACACAGTGGGCGGAATTCTTCAAATGCTGAAAGCTCTAGAAAGAAAAACACACGATGCCGCACCTCCATGGCTTCCTGAGGAGCACTGAGTCACACAACGAAGATGGTGAAATCAGTGCAGCTCCAGGAAGACATGCAGAAGAGGCTGCGGGAAGGAGGGCAGGAAATGGACCCCGTCCCGCACAGGGGGAGCTACTTAGGCCAACGCCCTTGAGAGCAGACTTCTCTCCATTTGTCCAAACTTCTCAAACATTCTAAAGAGGCAAGACAGGGCCAGGATCAAGACAAGAAGGATGGTACTTGTGGGTCACCCACCTGAAATGGATGGGTAGCAAAGTGCAAGGCCAGCTTAGCAAATACATGTAAATCAAAGGCCTTTGAGATATCACTTGTCTCCTCAAAACAACAAAATACAGCTCAAATTTCTATGCAGAGGAGCCTAGTGGTCTTGGCATGGCCTGAGGTGGGGAGAATGCTCTGAGCCCACACGGGCCCTGAGGATGGTGGTAGCATAGACACTAGGCTGTGGTTTACGGGCTCTGGGCACCCCAGTGTCCTGGCATGCCCTGTGCTGTCACTCTGCGACACTGCCCTCTCCATCCACAGACACCTGCTATCAAAGAGCGAAGGGGCCAGCAACCCCCAGAAGAAAGGAATGCAGGGGAGACTACACGAGCTCATACCCAGAGACACAAGGTCCCCCGCACCACACACAAAACACACACACACGCACGTATCACACAGATACACTGCCCGCCCCCCGCCACACACACACAGACAGACACCACACACAGCAAGTGTGGTCACGTGGGAGAAAGTCTGAGTCCTGGTGCACAGAGATCAGCAAACCCCTGACATCAGCCTGCACCGAGCAACCAGGGCAATTCCCCTCTCGTCTCTGCTGTATTTGGACAAATCTAAAGCTTGCAGCAACTGAGCTGGCCTTCTATTCCCACAGTATTAAAATAGTAATGATTATTTATTGAGAATTTACTGTACTGGGCACTTCATACACAACTGGATTGAAGTCTCCCAACTTTAACGTGAGACACCCTGCCCCTCTGCAGATGAGGAAGACAGACTCAGGCAAGGCTAGTTGGCACCAGATTCTGCAGCTGGTAGCCAATGGCAGTGCTGTGGCCCTCACCCTCTAACCAGGGTCCAGCTGCCTCCAAGGCAGCACAGAGGGCACTCTGTTTGCTTTGTAAGTTGTTCTGATTTAGCAGGAGCCTTGGGAGCCAAGGACTATCGTAATGACGCTCTAGGTGATGACACTCACTTCTGAGAAAGGAGCTGGAGCCCAACCCACATGAAGTCTGTTCCAGCTGGTGGGCGCTGAAGAGTGTGCTCAGTCTGATGTTGGAAGGTGGTGACGGAGGAAGAGGAAGGTGGATTGATGGAGGAGGAAGAAGATGATGGATGGAGGAGGAGTGGTTTTTTACCACCAGGAAGAACTTGAAGTCCCAGTACATATTTGCTAATCATACCCCTAACCATCCCCTGTGGAAAAGGATGACTGTTATCTCTGGAGCATGGATTCATGTCTTTTCCTCACTCAAAGGCTTACCTGGTATAAAAACTCAGGGTGCGGTAGGCACGGTGGCTCACACCTATAATCCCAGCACTTTGGGATGCCGAGATGGGTGGATCACTTGAAGTCAGGAGTTGGAGACCAGCCTGACCAACATGGTGAAACCCTGTCTCTACTAAAAATACAATAATTAGCCAGACATGGTGGCGTGTGACTATATATAGTCCCAGCTACTCAGGAGGCTGAGACAGGAGAACTGCTTGAACCCTGGAGGTAAAGGTTCACTGCACTGCAGCCTGGGCGATACAGTGAGACTCCATCTCAAAAAAAAAAACAAAAAAAAAACATCTCAGGATGCCCTCTCGAGAGCATATCTCGGGGCCATTATTCTCCCCATCCCTCTGTGGGCAGCGACACATGCACCTAGCTATCACCAAATGTCCACCTCTCTTATCCTTGCTGCTCACCCAACACTGTGCAAGCTTCGTTCATTCACTCACCCACGCAATGACTGCGCACTGTGGAGTGCAGTGCCTTCCAGTTTCCAAATTCTAGAAGAAAGAGCGAAATAAATAAATAGAACAAATCCTTCCCTGCTTAAAGCTTTATCATCTTATTCCTTTGCTGAGAGCTGGCTCTGCACATCCTACTTGTCATTCAGGAGTTCTGAATTTTCATTTTGGGCTTTTTAATTGAATGTTCAGCCTGGCTGTACATGCTGGGTTTTGTAAGCATTTTAATCAATAAATAAATGAGCCCACACCACGGCCACATCCACCATCTGGTGCTGCCAACTGAGCAGAGAGTGAAAGAAAAGCCTTGCTTGTGGATTCTCTTTCTTTATCCCCCTGATTATTTCGAATATTCTGGGCAGAACCGGCTTTTAGGTTCAGCAAATATAGGGCAAAAGAACGGCCTTACAATTCAAGGTTTCCTGTGAGCTCGTGCGAGGAAACTTTAGGAAATGGAAGGAAATGTCACCCCATGATGATGCTTGGCGACTCCCCTCGGAGTGCAGTCCCCATCCTGGGGCTCAAGGATAAAGCCTGGGGGTACATCATGGGAGGTCTCCCTGCTTCAAAAGGCCCTGGTGGCTGGCAGACTGTCCTAAGGGTGATCTTAAGGATGGCCACTCAAGGATGTGTCAAGGACTCTGACGTGCCAAGCACTCTCTGGAATATGTGGTCACCGCAGTGACCCAAATGGGAAAATATCCCTGCCCCCGCGAGCTTCAAATTCTCATCTGAAATAACAAAATAAAATCTATAAACAAAATCCCAAGAAGGCTAAAGAGTGAGAAGTCCTTTGGAGAAAGCAGCAGGCAGTCCTTGGGGAGGCAGGGTTGCAGTTTTAAGTGGAGTGGTCAGAAAAGGCCCCGCGAGCAGGTGGCATGGAGGCAACACCCAAGGGGGAGCGCAAATGCCCTGGGGGAGCCTGCCCAGTGGCTTGTGGGGAAGGCAGGGCTGGTGTGGCTGGAGCAGGTGACCCAGAGGGCACTGCAGGGACACATCACCAGGGAGGCAGTGGGTGGGGGTTGGTGCAGGCCCACATGGGCCGTGTCATAGCGCCTGGCTTTTTCTCTGACAGTGATGGGAGGCACTGGGGGATTCTGAGCTGAGGACTGGCATGATCTGCCTTCCCTTTCAACAGGATCACTCTGGCCGCTGTTTGACAATAGATGCCAGGACAAGGGCAGAAACAGGACCCTCTGGTGGCAGCTCCGTCATCCTGGGGCGAGACACAGAGGGACCAGACCAGGGGTGGGAGGTTAGATCAGGGATATTTCACAGGGTGAGCTGACGGGGTATGTGAATGGGGGGCAAGGGACCCACAGGAACCAGGGAAGGCCTGGCCAGAGGGAGCACGGAATGGGTGTGCTCCAAGGAGCATTTGACTGACACCCCTTTTAGCTGGTCCTCCCGCAGGGCTGGCAGAGCACAGTTGGCCAAAGTCAAGGTCAGGGTGGGGCTCACCACCTGGAGAAAAGTGACCTAAATCATCCCCCACCCAGCCTGGGCTCAGAAATGGTTTTTCCCTGAGCTGTGGGAGACCCTCCTTCAACGACTCACAGACCATGGGAACTAGGGCAGCCATCGCTCTGCTCTGAGGTACTTCTACCCTGGCAGAAACTGAACCAGGTTCCAGAACTGCATGGACAAGGATGACAGACACAGACGCGCTTCCCTGCCCGCCTGTCTAGCCAGCCACGGAGTTCTCTCTGCTCCTCGGGGACATAGCTGAGATTGTGTCCTGCCTGCTTTCCGTGCCTCTCCTTCTCTTCTCTCCATCTATTTGGTGACTTCTCTACCCCCAGCTACTTCCACCAGCTGGGCCATCCACCCGCCCTTGGCTGCTGCCCCAAAGCCCTGTCCACCTCTGCATCCCCCTGAGAAGCAGGTCTGGGTGAGACAGATCCCCACCTCCAGTGCACAACATCCCACAGGGTACATTCCCACACCGTACCACACACCACTCTCAGCTGGCACCAGCTCAGGCGCAAACCCAAGGCTGCCTGGGGCACTGGTCTGGTTGAGGGGCACTAGTCTGGTGGGCGGGGAGCAGTGACATGACTGTGGGCACTGACCCATGTGGGGAGTATTGGCTTGGGTGGGAGGAACTGGCCCACGACCGGGGCCCTGTCCTGGTGAGGAGCACTGACCTAGTGGGGACAGCTGACCTAGTTGGGAGCAATGACTGGGTGGGAGGCACTGACTGGATAGGGGACACTGTCCTGGTGGGAGGCACGGACCCAGGAGGGGGGCACTGGCAGAATGGGGGGCATTGGCCCAGTGGAAGGCACTGACCAGAGTGGGGGACACTGACCTGGTGGGGTGGGGCTGGCCTGGGTAGAGGGTACTGACCCAGGTTGGTTGGAGGCACTGGCGTGGGTGGAAGGCATTGACTTGGGTTGGGGGCATGGTCTGGTGGGGAGCACTGACCCACACCAGGCACCCCTCTGGCTCTGGAGGAGGTATGCCCGGGGTGGGTACACAGGCCTCTCACAGGCGGCTATGTGGGCTGCTCCCCTGGGGGGCAGAACCCCTCCTCCTTCCCTTCCCCTCTTTGGTGCGTTTTCTCTCAACTGGGCAAACGGTCTCATGAAAGATGGAAGCAGAAGTCAGTCTTCTCTGTTACGTACAGCATTTGTATTAACAGTGATGATGATGATGATGTCAATGAAAAACAGATGACTGAATCGCAGGGTCTTCCTGGGGAACTCGCCCCCGTGCAGAGGCCCCGCTCCCTCTGCTGTCCTTCCTGGCTCACTGCCGCCCCCTACCCCCCCGCAGCTTTCTTACTCTCTGCGGAGCTGTATTGGACTTCCCATTCTGATCACCTCCCACCTGGACCAACAGCTGCGGTCTATTTGGCCCCACCAACTATCCAGGGCCAGGCACACAGCAGGTTCTCAGTAAGAGAATGCTACAGGAATGGAGGAAATAGGTAAATCACGAGCTCCTCGGGGTAGGTCCCAAGCCTAGTTAATCCACACTGTAGCCCAATCCACACTCCTGGGTTTAAAACTCAAAATAAGATCTGGCAATGCTATAGCAGTGCTGTCAGGAGGTGAGATGCCTTGGGGCCATTGGCAGCAGCTCTGCTGGTGTGGCCAGTGTCCCCAGCTGACCCTTGCCTGTTCCCACATGCCATGGCAAGTCCTGGGCCACGCGAACCCTTGGCACTCCCCCCACCTCAAAGGGGACTCTGCAGAACCTCTGCTACCCATGACACCTGCCTCCACCTACAGGAGCAAACCATGACACCTGCCTCCACCCACAGGAGCAAAGGCAGCAAGAGCGGATGGTGCAGGGCCCAGCTCACTTACCCTGAGTCCCTGAGAAGCCACAGGTGGGTGTTAAGGAGGGGCAGGAATCGTGCCCTGATGACCTTTAAAAGGTCATTCTGAAGGCCGGGAGCAGAGGCTCACACCTGTAATCCCAGCACTTTGGGAAACTGAGGCGGGTGGATCAGTTGAGATCAGGAGTTTGAGACCAGCCTGACCAACATGGTGAAACCCTGTCCCTACTAGCAATACAAAAAAAAAAAAAAAAAGCTGGGCGTGGTGGTGCACACCTGTAATCCCAACTACTTGGGAGGCTGAGGCAGGAGAATCACTTGAACCTGGGAGGTAGGGGTTGCAGTGAGCCAAGATCATGCCACTGCACTCCAGCCTGGGCAACAAGAGTGAAACTCCATCTCAAATAATAATAATAATAATAATAATAATAATAATAATAATAATAATAAAAGGTCATTCTGTTTAGAGTGGAAACCAGGAGATGGGAGGAGGCTCTGGGCCCTGGGGGATAATGCTGACATGGGCGGGGTTGGGGGCTGTGCACGGATATAGAGAACAGTGAATGGACCCAGCAGCCTCCCAGGGGGCCAACCTGGCTGGGGCAGGAAAGGGATCTTGGGGAGGAAACTTCATTACAGCACCTTCAGAGCCTCCCATCAACCCTTTACCGATGTGTCAGTCTCTAGCCAAGCTACAGTGAAGGGCTGCAGTGTCTCTCACAGTCACGGAGGGAGCAGTGTTGGGACAGGCAGGAGGCTGGGTTCTATCCCCAAGCCCCACCTCTAAGGAGCTCCCACTTGCACCTGAGAGAGAGTCCAGCTTCAAGCTACACAGAGATGCCTGTGCAGGGAGCGCCGATTGCAGCCATCCGTAAAGCCGGCCAGAGTCCACCACAGACATGCCCACAAGATCTCACGACCACGGGAGATTCAGGTGAGCCTCCCCAGGTAAACCTCCCCTTCCCTGATCTTCATGTCCCCAAATGCCGGCCTCCCGACACCAACCAGGCAGCAGGCCCCTGTCCTGGGGGGCTGCAGTGATTCTCCAGCGTGCCTGGGCACCTGCAGGTGGCTGCCAGCGTGTGGCTGGGATCACAACCTGGCCTTCTACAGTGAGACTTTCTCTCAATATGAAGCTCCCTTCTTCAAAAGAAGGACAAAGCTGTTAGGGTCCAGCCCTGCTTCCCTTCCCAGCCTCACCTGCCTGGGTCCTCTCCTTGCCCTGCATGCCCCTTGGCTTCCGCCCTGGGTTCTTTAGACTCGGAGGACTTCAGAGCCAGGCGGCCTGGGGTACAGCCTGGCTGGTGCTCACCAGCTGTGTGACTTGGGCAATTGTTTAACCTCTCTGAGCTGTGGTTTCATCTACAAATCGGGGATGACAAGAGCACCTGCTTCCTGGAGCCACTGCAGGCCTGAGCGAGGGAGTGTGTGCAGAGGAGCCCAGGGTGCCTGCATGCCAGCCATGAGCTCGTTCATCACTGGACAGGGGTGGGGAAGGACAGGCACCTGCAGGCCAGGCGTGGAAGACGTTCTGTACCACACCACTTGCGTGCCACTGGGCAAGATACTCTAAGTCTGCATCTTAATTTTCTCATCTGTGACATGGACAACAGTGGTATTTCTCGCAGGGATCCTGAGAATTCATAGGGATGGCTAATCCATGGAATAGCTTGGAAAAGGCCTGGCTGCCATGAGTCCTAATGAACAATGGCTGAAAGAACAACTGGGAAAGTGCTCTTTCCACTGCCACACACTTCCTTCCCTCCCTGCTTCTCTTCTCACTAAGTCTTTCTCACTCATGCAGCGCCTCCTCTGCACCTCAAGGTGCCTGGCTCTGGGGCAGAGGCTTGGCTAAGCCTGGGCTGAGTTGGTGCCTCCTCGCTTGGAACCATCCTCCCACTCGGGTCGTGACTGCCCCGTTCTTGGGTGTGGTCCTAGCCCCCGCTCTGGGGCTGTGTCTGTCTTCCTCCAAGCTGAGCCTGGCCCCGTCACCACATCACGCAGCAGGGTGCTCAAGCTTGTGATGATCAGATGGAAGAATGCAAGGATGGCTCTCACAGAATTTTTTTTTTTTTTTTTTTTTTTGAGATTGAGTCTCCCTCTATCACACAAGCTGGAGTGCAGTGGTGTGATCTTGGCTCACTGCAACCTCCACCTCCTGGGTTCAGGTGATTCTTGTGCCTCAGCCTCCCGAGTAGCTGGGACTATAGGCACCCACAACCATGCCCAGCTAATTTTTGTATTTTTAGTAGAGACGAAGTTTCACCATGTTGACCAAGCTGGTCTCAAGCTCCTGGCCTCAAGCAATCCACCCACCTTGGCCGCCCAAAGTGCTGGAATTACAGGCATGAGCCACCACACCCGGCAAAATGATTCTTTATACCGTCAGGACACTATCTTCAGAGTAGCTCCCCATGCCTTGAGCAAAATCCCCCACCAAGGAGCTGTATGTGACACACAGATTCCTCCTTTGAAACAGTGGAAGAAAGACTTCTGGGCAAAGTAAACTGATCACATGGAGCGGCCCAAGGAGCAATGAGAAACCACAACAGAGCTCCATCCCACAAGTCAGAAGGAAGAATCCAGGTCACTTTTCAGGCAGAGAAAAGACCATTCCAGGAAGGGATGCAACACAACCAGCTGCCTGGCCAAGCACTGCCCCCCGGATGCTAGACCCCCCACCCAGGGAAGCTCGTGGAGAACATAGAGGAGGGCGCCGGCCGTTGGTAAAGAGTCAGGGCTACTCGGCAACAAGCCTCAGGCTGTTTCACAGGAGGGAAATGTGAGGTAGAGGAGCAAGGCGCCTAGGCTGTGGCTCCCAGCACTCCTGACTCCTGATCTGTAACAAAGCTCTAGCGTTCACCCACAGCTGGGAGAGGGTGTACCCTGTTCACACGGCTTTGAGCAGGTGATTCAGGGAAGGCTGACAGCCAACACGGACGTTGCTAGGACAGGACACTCACTTTCTGATATAACTCATCCCCGCTTTGAGAGGGCCCTGCCCAAAGACAAATGAAGGAGTCGGAAACTTGACTTACTTTCAGGAAGCGGCTTCTCAGGTTGGTGTGGGCTTCGCACCCTTTGTTTTCTAGTGGTCAGTGCACGCAGGGGACAGAGGATGACTGCCTGACACGGGGGCGGACCCACCACTGGCAGTGGAAAGAGAGGGGGGCAGGATACGGCAGGCAGCCCGGTTACCTTTGGGGTAGCCTGGGCCATCAGGGGCTCAGGGTCCAGATCAGTCCAGACAAGAGAACAGGCAGCCCCCTTTCCCAGATTTTACTGGCCTGTGATGACGCACAAATGGATACTTCTGTGTCCTACAAGTTGTAACCTAAACCCCACGGGAAGGAGGAGACCCCCGGTTAGCTGTGTGGCCCTGCTTGTTTGCAGTGCAGTGCTGGGTATTTTTAGCAGAAGGCTTTCCCTCCACCGTTCCTGTGTCCTCCCTCCTGCGGTTGCCCTAAGACAGGTGAGTCTGTCTGCAGGGCCCCACAGGGCACCATCCGAGACCCAGGGCACTGCCTGTGGAGCTCTGCCCCGGCGTCCCATTCCTCCTAGTGTGTCCCCTGCAGTGTCATGATGAGACAGTCCTTTCTGCTTGTGCAGGGACCCTCCCTGAACTGCAGACGACAGCTGCCACTTAAATGTCAAATTGGGGTGTGGTGCCTCAAACCTGTAATCCCAGAACTTTGGGAGGCTGAAATGGGTGGATCACCTGAGGTTAGGAGTTTGAGACAAGTCTGACCAACATGGTGAAACCCTGTCTCTACTAAAAATACAAAATTAGCCGGGCATGGTGGCGCATGCCTGTAATCTCAGCTACTGGGGAGGCTGAGGCAAGAGAATCGCTTTAACCTGGGAGGCAGAGGTTGCAGTGAGCCAAGATCATGCCACTGCACTCCAGCCTGGGCAACAAGAGTGAAACTCCATCTCAATAAAAAATGAATAAATAAATGTCAAATTGCTGTTACATGGACCAGGCAGGTTCGTGCTCCTCTCAGCACCATCCCGACAAGACGCTTTTCCAGGAAGAGTCTAGAGATAGAAAACTGGCAAAAGAGGAAAGAAAAATGCCCAAAATAGAAATCAGGGAATGCAATGTGAAACTAGGGGATGACGTCATTTAAAGTAGAGAAAAACTGGAACAAGCTAAACATCGGATAGGTGAACAGTTACAGAAATTATGGGAAATATGTGCAATGATTTCTTCCACAGCTATGAAATATGCTATTTTGAGAACATTTTAGTGTAGTAAAAATATTCCAATTAAATATAGCATTAAGTGAAAAGACCAGGATACAAAACTTCATGTTTACATGATCCCAGTCATGTTTGGAAAACAAACACATATGTGGAACCGCAATACACCAACAAGGGGACTCTCTGGCTTCTGAAAAGGGCAAGTCTTCTTTCCTGTTTAAAAATATTATGTTTATACATTTATACATTACAATTTTTCTGTAGAGAACATAAATGATGCTTTTAATTAGAAGGAAACATTTAAAAATACATATTGGGGCCAGGCGTGGTAGCTCACGCCTATAATCCCAGCACTTTGGGAGGCTGAGGCAGGCAGATCACAAAGTCTGGAGATGGAGACCATCCTGGCCAACACGGTGAAACCCCGTCTCTACTAAAAATATAAAAAATTAGCCAGGTGTGGTGGCGGGCACCTGTAGTCCCAGCTACTCGAGAGGCTGAGGCAGGAGAATGGCGTGAACCCGGGAGGCGGAGCTTGCAGTGAGCCGAGATTGTGCCACTGCACTCCAGCCTGGCAACAGAGTGAGACTCCGTCTCAAAAAAAAAAAAAAAAGTGTATATATATAATCTTTCACTAAGGAGGCATGAAATATGGCTCAGTTTGGAGCTGTTCCCTGACAGAGCTGAGACACAACAGTCACCTGAAACTGGAGACCTTACTAAGTTCAGGTTCCCCACTTTGAAACCTGCGAATAAGCCCGGCCTGGGAGACAACGAGGAGCAAAGAGGAGCAATTTAAGGCCAGAGGACCTCACATCCCACTGGAACAATATCCAGTCTTCCAAAATTCCTCCACACATTTCCCCACCACGAGGGGCTGCCTGGGCTCAGCAGATCACAGGGACAGTAGCAGGAGCTTCTTCCAAGGGCATCGCCGGGTACAGACATGGCGTGTGCATCTCACAAGCGCCTCTCCACAGCACGTGCCCGAAGGCCCCTGGCCCCGAGCCCGGTCCTCCCGGCCCTACCATCTGACTCCTGCACGGCAGCCAGGCGAGACTGCAGGAACTGAGACACATAATCCCCACTCACTTTTTGGGCAGATGGGCCTGGTCCAACCAAAAGCAATAGAGGCAGCTGCATCTAGAACACTGAAGCGCAAACAACCTCCCTCCCCTTCAAGCATAACGCAAAAAAAAAAAAAAAAAAAAAAAGAGATTACTCTGTTTCTTTTTCTCCCAACAGCCTTCTGTTGTTGCTTTCTGGCATTTCTCCATAATATCCTGACAGCATTTTCAAAGGAATCATGTGAGATGGTGCCCTCCCACTCTCCCCACGTTCGTGAGACAAGTGCCCCAAATCAGGGTCCATTTGAGCTGTTCAGTGACTGGTTCTGGACACCTCTGGGGTCAAGGAAGCTATGGGATTATTTGTCGTGATAGGCATTACCCCAGCACATGAGAATGTATGACTCAGTGCTGCTCCAAGCAGTCAGCTCATCATTTAATGTGCACCTACTATGCACACCCGGCATATTGCCGGGCACCCCAGGAAAACAGTAAAAAGTAGCTATTCTCAACGAATTTACCATCTGGCAAAACAGGAAGAGAATATATACATGAAGAATAAAATCATATTTAAGCCTTAAATTAGGGATGGAAAAGATGTTTCAGGCAGTTGTTAGAAGCCATCAAGAGTACTGTGTTGTAAAGAATCTGAAACAGACCTAAGCCCAGGAAAGGTATGTGTGCAACAGCAGTGCCTCCCTTGAGTGCAGCTGGGCAGGTGCAGCGGTCAGGTCTGGGTCTGCATCCTTGCTCTGGAAGACCATGGATACAACAGGGAGGGAGGGCATTCAGGTTGGAGGAATCCAGAGGCTTCAAGGAACACTTAGGACTTGCACTGATCTAAAAGATGACAGGCATTGGGTGCGCCAAAGGATAGTCAGAGGACATAGTGTATCTAGGCATGATATGTGTAGGAGACAGTGAGGAAAATAGAAGTTGGGTGCTATAGAATACAAACATGAGGATTCCAGGTAATGAAATCTAGTGCATGCATATATGTGTGTGTTCGTGTGTGGCAGGTTGGAGGGACTCTGACTATGTATGGTACAGTCCCTGATCACACTAATTTCTCTTATCACTCATTTACTGTAATAGGTATGTACTGTGTGCCTGGGAGCAATGTGTTATACTACTGGAATGAGAAGTTCTCACTTCATTCTCCTTGTCTGTCTTTATTGACAAACAGATGGAATGATGTGATGTGTCTGAAGATGTGAAGGAGCCACCCAGACCTAAGCCACCTGGACAAAGAAGGGATCTGGCTCATCCAGGACCATGCAACTTGGGCCATCTATATCTGTGGTAATCAAAGTGTGGTCCCTGGACCAGCAGCACTGGCAGCACAAGAGAGTTTCCTTAGTTAGTCCTGAATTCCAGGCATCCCCCTGTACCCATAGAATCAGAATCTGCATTTTAACAAGGTCCCCCCAGTGGTCTGTTTGAAACTTAAAGATTAGAAGCCTTGAGCTACTCCAAGAGCCCTATAGGCTTTGGATTTAAGAACTAGAAGCAGAGCTGGAAGGAACCTCAGCAATCCTCTGGTTCAAGCCCATGATGCGATACACAATATGAGGAAACCAAGATCTGAGAAAGCTAGCTGATTTCCCAATTTCCCCAGTTTTTAAGATTTCACCCAGTTTCCGGCCAAAAAAAAAAAAAAGTGTATTTTCATGACCACACATCTTCCCTCAGCACGCATTCCTGAAGTCATATCATGTTTCATCTTCCATGCTATGAAGTGCAGCCTCCCAACACCAGAGAGCCGTGGAACAGGATGAAAACCAACATAGCTTTCCACGTGATGTCTCAAAACCAAAAGCAGAGATATCTAAGTGCAAAGTAAGACATCCCAGCGCTACACCATGGTCCCCATAATTACTGAGATCCTTACACAGATTTCCATCACACATAATGTCTGACCAAGAGTGCACAGCTGTTCAGTGACTGGTTCTGGACACCTCTGGGGTCAAGGAAGCTATGGGATTATTTGTTGTGATAGGCATTACCCCAGCACATGAGAATGTATGACTCAGTGCTGCTCCAGGCAGTCAGCTCATCATTTAATGTGCACCTACTGTGCACCCGGCAGCACCACCCAGATCATTTCTTGCCAATCTGTGACATGTAGCATCAAGAAATCCAAGCTCATGTTCCAACAACAGGTTGTCTACAGAAGAGTACCTAAAACTCTGATGCAAGGAATTATCTGAAATGGTTGTTTCTAAGATTCCTTTGTATGGGAGCATGGGAGGTGAAATCCTGTTCCCGTTGGAAATAAAAAACAAGAAGGCTCACCCCAGCCAGTGGGTGATAATGTGGCATTCATTACACCGTGTGCACATAGAGCGTGCAGTCCAAGTCATATGACAGCAGAGAAAGGGGCCTTTTTCTGTAGAGAGAGAGAGGGGGGATGGAGGAGGAGATAGTTAATAATTTTCTTTTCATATGACAGCTTGGAAAATCCCAGTTCAGCTTTATAACGCCAGCTCCTCAGTTATAATTTAACACCTATTCCAAGAACAGTTGACAAACGAATGTTAGTGAGCAACACAATGCCATTTTCATTTGCCAGCCAGAATGATTTTTTTATGTCCTTGATAAGCCCACAAATAAATTTGTCAATTTATTCATAGCTATGGGTTGGAGTCAAGATGCAATCTCTCATGCTCTGCAGACACTGGTACCGCTTTCTTTACGGAACGCCCATCTGTTTTTCTACCACATGGGCATAAAGATTTCCAGAAGCTACTAAATAAGAAAGTGATTTGAGTCCTCCTGTAGTAGCTTTCTAGCCATCTGCTGTCCCAGCCATGTGTCCTCCACCATGACAACTTTCACCCATGTTCCAAAGGCGGGGGTCAGGTATAGCAATCTCCCAGGCTCCTGGCAAGGAGAAAAAAACGTAATGGAGTGAAAAGAAGTCAGTCTCCTTGGGTGACGATGCCTTGCCTTGCAAAAATCCCAGTGTGCTGTCAGGAAACAGAACAATCCTCAACAGAAAGGGAATGGAGGTGACTCCAGACCGACATGACAAAAATTCTGTTTTGGGAGGTCACCTGGGGTGCCTCTATTTTGGGAGGAAATAATTTCCTTAATGACATCTCTGCGGGCTCTCATACTTTCTGGCTTTATCCGGTTTTAAAGCTGGCATATTCACATTCAAATGCCTCCTTTGTGAACTGGTCTTTAGATTAGAATACCTCTGAGTGTTCCTGTTCCCTAATACATTAAAAACTATGGGCAACTCCCCGGACTCCATGCCTGCAATAACTCTGAAAGGAGTTATGCAAAAGCAATTACAGTTAATGACAGTCATCCTGATTTTTAACTTTCTTTGTTCATGAGGCCCAGGGATTTGGATCCTTGCACCTATTCTGAATGACTGCAAGCACAATGCATCTAGGTTTCTGAGTTCTTCTTGGAAACCAAGGTTCACAGCATTTTCCTGGTAGCCTCATCTTTTGGGCAAACAAGACAACTTCAGGGCATGAGACTGGTGTGACTATATTAAGGCCAGTGATGTGACAATGGGACAGCTCAACCATGCTGGTGGCAGTCATGCCAGGGCTCAATCTGCCTTTCAAATAAGAACTTGAACCTTTCTCTGGCTTGCTGATTTGAACAGGCAGGTCCTGGATGTAGAGAGGTGGCACACTTAATCCGGTCACTAAGGGTAGGAGTTAGCAAAAGAAAAACGATGGGACTATGAGTGAGATTAAGAAATTGCACACAGGAGAGTGAAGCACCCTACAACTGGCAACAGGGCGCAGCTTTAATATCTGAGGCCTGAAAGGGAAGGGCCTCAGATGGGAAGGGCCTGCAGAGGCTACAGAGAAAAGCTCTGTGCAGAGGGCCTCTGATGGGAGGATCTGAGGCCTCTGATAGGACCCGAGGGAGGGCCCAGAAGGGGAACACCCTGATCTCACAGTTCCCCTCTTGCCTCGCACTGGACAAAACCAACCACCTGCGCCTGAGTATATGGTGGAGATGGTGCAGCCCGCAGCACGAACAGGGTCAAGGGGGAGGGTGACTCTGCAGGGTGCATGGAAGTCACCTGAGCATGGTGTCCCAACCTGGTGCTCTCAGAAGACAGGTATCTCTCTTAGGTCTCTTGGGCAGCCTGGAGATAACCTAAAGCACCTCCAGAAAAGATTTTTTATGTCTCTGTAAGCCCACAAATAAACATGTCAATTTATTTACAGCTGTGGTTCGGAGTCAAGATGCAGTTTCTCATGGTCTGCGGACAGTGGTATCACCTCTCCACCAGGGCGTCGGGAATCCAGGGTGACTGTGATCACGAACCACCACACAGGAGAGACCAAGGGGCCATTCGCTGGACGCAAGCAGGAAAAAGTCCCTTGGAATAATTTAAAATGCAAATTTTAGATCAAAATTCTGTGGCATGTAATCACTGGGTCTTTTTTATCTCTGGACAACCCCCCATGAGGCCAATACCATGGCTGTCATCTGCACGTCACAGATGAGATCACAGAAACACGGAGAGCAAGCACGGATGCAAAATCAGGAGGCTGCTGAGCAGCGCAGAGCTGAGCACGGGGACAGTTGCACGTCCCATTTCAGTGCTGCCAGTCTGTGGAAGATGGCGGAACCACCTGGGCAGGGTCCACAAATGCTCACTGTCTTTTCAGATGCAGACTCACAGCACTGACCGCTACCCCTGGGGATGGACCAGCTGAGTAATTTGGAGTTGGAGAAGTTTGGATTTGGGAAAGGTAGAATGGCTATGGGCCCTGTGAGATGTCACTCCTCCCAGGATGTATGGGGCAGCGTCTGCTCTGCACCGCGTCTCTGCAGGGAAACCCAACCCTCCCAAAGGCACTGGGGCTCCTGGTAGCTCAAAGCAGGTTTTGCTATCAGATGAGCTGTGCCAAACAGGGGAAAAGATTCTTGCTTCAGAGCTCCTGGGATTTAGAATCATGGGCGTGGAAGCTCCCCTCACCATGTGCCAATCCAGAATGGGCCTTGGTCACAGCAGTGGGCCAGCCATCAGCTCAGCATGGTGCCTTGATGGCCTGTTGGGGGCTGAGCTGAGAGTCCAGGCCCACCTGGAGCAAACCCCTGACTCTGGGGTTTTAGTGACTTGGTCTTCTGCACCCAGGTGATAAGCATAGATGGCCTTGTGCGGGACTGTGGTGCAGCTGAGAGAACACGTGCTGAGTGACCACAGGACCTGAGCCCTGCACTCTTTGCCCCTCTGGGCCTCCAGGTTACTGTTTGCCTTCGAATTGCAACCAAGGGCCCCCTGGAGTGACCACTGCATGGGCAGCACGCCTTCATGTTTCTTACAGGAGGGTCAAACACATCCCTCGACCACACTTTTCCATCATCACAAGGAAATCTGCGGACGGCAGAGCATCACCTCCCTCAGAGAAACACAGAATGCTGCCTATCCCTTTGCCAGGCCCTTACTTAAAGAACTGGAAGTGAAATGAAATCCTTGAATAAAGTGACTTGGAAAACCCACAGGTACAAAGCACCAGGACCCTGTAGGGTCCAAGCACCTTCCTACTGCCATGTAACGACAGGCGCCTGAATGGCCACCTCTCCATGTCAGAAATACTATTTGATACTAAGCAGGAGATCAGGCTTCCACCAGCCCCTGATGTGTAATGGCTTATCCTAGGCAAACTGTCCTGCAGGCCATGGACCCTCAGAACCCAGGGCAGCAAAGAGGAAAACTGGGTGAGTGGACAAAAATCTGAATGCAGTAGAAGGAGGCACTCTGGGGGCACGGGGGGAAGGAAGCGGTCAGGCTTGGCGCCACGCAGAGGCAGTGAAGCCAACAAGGCCAGGACTGGAAGGAGGATGCTCTCCAAGGCGCAGACTCACACCCTGCCGGGTCCGGATCCAGGCTCCACAAGGCGTCAGCTTGCTCACACTGGACCAGGCTTATGGACAGATGCAAAAGCAAGCTTTCATGAGCCCCAAGTGAACCTTTTCCCCACAGGACTCTCAGAGAGGACTGACACAGATGATAGATTAGGCTCCCCTCAGAGCGCACACACACTCCGTGGCTTGACCGTGGCCAGAACAGGATGCACCCCCCCAGCCTCTGGGCTCCCACCGCGAGGCAAGCGATTGCCCTGCAGTCCAAGTGCCCCAGCATGCACTGTTAATATATGATTACCACGTCCAGACACGCTAACAAAAAAGCACTGCACAGCAGGCACACTGCACTGGAGAATCAGCGGTTTGCGCCTCAAGTCTAATTAAGACAAAAGTTTTAGTGCGTTGGCTGTGGAAAGGCATGCTAATGATTCACAAGCTGGCTTAACCCCGCCATGAACACCTGTATTTCAGCAGCTTCCCAGGAGGTGATGGGGTGATGTGGAAAGGGGAACCTGTCCTTCCCTTCACACTGAGTGGATCTGCAAGCACAGGGCAGGGCAACTCAGTCTCCAAAACCAACAGGGCCAGTGCCAGGCTCAATTTGTTCTTTCTTTAAAGTAGCTTCCATAGAAAGCGTCACTGTCACCCCTACTCCAGACCCTGGGCTCTTTCCAAACCGGGTGAAGGGGTGACAGCTGCCTGGGACTCTTCCAGGACAGGGCTGTGTGGCCGGCCATGGAGCAGAGGCCCCGTGGCACAGTGCACAGACAGCGTCCTCCCAGAGGCAGCTGTTCCCCACACTGACTTCAATTCTGATGGCACAAGGCCAGAATGTCTTTCATTAGTTCCCCAAACTCTGTCATCAGGGAAGCAGACGAGCCCAGTGTGGATTTTTTAAAGTCAGCACATTCAAAAGCATCACCCAACATGAGGCCACACATCCTAAAACACACACACTCCACACACATGTGCTTAGCCATGCAGGGACTTCACCCTCAGAGGTATGCCCAGAAGATGATCTGCCTGGCCTAGACTGGGAAGGGTCTCAAAAAAATCACCAAAGCCTCAAAAACATGGTTTCCCATGACATTGGCAGTGGCCTCCCACTCATTTCTAGATGCCACTCTATGCCCTTCGTCCAGCCAAAGCCACCCTGTGACTGCTCCTCACATCACTCAAACACAGGATTTCCTGCAGCAGATGTGACTCCAGTGGCTTCCAAGGCTGGATGAGAGGAGAGTGATGGGAGCGGTATGTCCCCTTCCTCATGCCCACCTCCCGGTCCACACGCCCTAGACCAGCCGCCTTCGAGAATAAGGTCCTGTCCCACAATCCCCAAATTCCACTGATTTCATCTCCTGCAGCTTCTCTTATAATTTTGGTTGCTATCAGTCCCTGAATGCTTTAAGAATAAAAATGCCTTTCAGTAATACTCATGGCTACTAATATAAGGACGATGTTCAAGGAAACTAACACCCACCAAAATGACAAGATCACCAAAAAGAAATCCCTGAGGGGCACACCACACGTGAGAAAACTGCAGGCCCCAACCCCCTTCCCCTGGGGCCGCCCCTCGGTAAGACCCTGGGCTCAGCGCCTGAGGGATCGTGTTCTTTCAAGGTCCTTCATTACAGTGGATCTGGGAAGGCCCAGGGAGCAGGACAAGGGAGGTGACAGCAAGTAAGAAGGCAGCCCAATACCACCCTCCCCCGCTGGCTTTCCTACCCAGGGAAAGTTCTCCTGGAAAAGCACCCACAGGCAGAGGTGTGGGGACAGGAGGGAGCCGGAAACACGGCCTCCCCAGGTGAGATGGAAACGGGGGTTATTTGACAAGCGCTTCACCAGCTGATGCACACAGAATGCTCGCTCCCCAGCGCCCCCGGTGGCTTAGCAGCAAGGCTGGCTGATCCTCCCAAGGAGCGGAGAGAACAAACACAAGCTTAGGAGCCAGGCATGGCCAAGTTCAAGTCCCAAATCCACCACGTAGCACCTCTGTGGCTCAGGCCAGCCATTTAGCATCCCCACTTCTCAAATTTCCTGACCACAAAAGGGGGCTACTGTCCCCTGCTTCCAGGTCCCCACGCACACTGGATCACAGTGCAGCACAGCTCCCTGCAGCGCACTCCCTCAGCCCCAGCTTTTAGGAAGGGCGGAAGTGTGCCCCCATCCTCCTCACCAGGGTTCTGCCTCAGCTCTGGATGGCCCACCCCTCCCCTACTCTCTTCTGGAGACCTCTGTGGACAACACCAGGGGTCTCTGGTCACCAGCATTTCTGAGTGTTCCTCCACAGGGGAGCAAAGCTCCACTCCCTCTGTGAACTCAATGCTGGCCACCAGAACACTCCATTTCAATGCACTGAGGTGAGGCCTGGCGGAGACTGGCAATGGGGCGGCAAGGAAGGAGCAGGGGAGCAGGTGTCCAGCAGGCCCACAAGCAGGGAGTGGGAACAGAGGCCTTCAGTAGAAGGAAGGCTGTGGCCACGGCCCAAGCACCCAGGCATGGAGACCGCCAGGCTGGGCCCTGGAGGCAGCGAACAGAGGCATGCTCCAGGCACGTTTGGGACTGTCACAGCCATTTCTGGGCTGTACCCTGGGCATTTTTATTATCTTTCAGGACTTACCATCTGCCATCATCACCGCTGCAGCCCACGACTCTGGCCCTGGCCAAGCCCGGACTTACCTTCTGTCTGCATACACAGTTCATGCAGTCCTCGTCCACCCATGCCAAGCAGTCACCCGTTCCTCCACGTGAGGGAGGAGGACCCCGGGAGACTAATGAGCCAGCCCCAATGCCACCATTGCTACACTGAGTTTCTCCTCCTCACTGTCACCTGAGTCCACAGGGGCCACCAGACTCCCCAGCCATGGCTCCTCTCCTCACAGGAGGACCATTACCCCTCTGCCTCCTCCTGCCTGCCAGCCCTGGAGGATGCAGACACGGTTCTACCTCCTGGTGAGCTCTTCCGCGGCTTTCTCCTTTGGCCGTTCCGAGGACTAAACTATGAAACAAAGACACAAAGCTGGGAAGTACAAGAAGATGACCAGCCAGACCCACTTTAAGTGAAGTACTCCAAGCAAATGAAGGTGCCCAGACGTCTCCCACCATGGAGGCGAGAGGTGGAGTGCGTGCAGTGGCTCCCTGCACCGTTCTCCTGGCCAGTGTCCCCAGGCCCTGCAGCCAGCTGAGGCCCAGGGCAGTACCACCCCTCCCCTGTCCTCCCACCGCAGGGCAGGCCAGCATCTCGGTGACCCTCGGGACTTCCTGCCATGCTCATGACTTGGCAGGTGGCAGAGCAGGACCGGAAGATTCCTAGAGCTCTCCTACGTACTTCACACCCATGTTTTGGTATCTCAGCAAAACCGGAGTCCACTTTTTCCCTGGGGTACATTCTTTTGGTTAAGAAAATGCAGACAACTTGCACCAATTATGAACATGTTAGACTAAATAATCAATCTAATCTACACCCATTTGTCAAAGCCAATATCTCCCTACATTAATGTGTAAAGGAAAGATGCAGGTTTAACCCCAATAAACACTCATGGCAATAAGATAAAAAGAAAAATAGCTGCTATTCATCACCAATCAGAAACTGCTCCTTAGGAAGGAAGCAAGCCCACCTTCCCTGAGCCAGAATGCAACTAGAGACAGGCTCCGCCATGCAGCCCCCACTCATTTCCCACCAGCATCCCCTCTGACACCAAGCAGAGATGTAGCATCCTGAACCTGCGCCCTGAAGCATCCCGAAGGCCTGGCCCAGGGCTCGGCCATGGGGCTCCTAGTCCACAAACCACAGAGCCAGGCAGGCCTTTCAGCCCTGCCACGTGGCCATCTCTACATTCTGCCTCCCTCCCAGTGGGAACCGTCAGCTCTAGACCCCGGGGGTCTGTGTGCTCCCCAGCACCCTCCCGTGGTCAGTGTGCCCCCTACAGTCAGTGTGCCCATTGGCACAGAACTTCTGCACAGGCTTGCTCTTGCTCTCTGGGCCGGCACTCACTCCACCATCATGGAAATCAGAGACGGACTCTTCTGATTTCCTCTACCCTGAATCTAAAGAGCTGTGGGAAATTCGGAAGCTGCTCACTCTAAACGCTTACACTCAAATTAAGTAAAGCACTTTCCCAGCCAGCAGACCTGGAGCTTGATCTCAGAGGCTCCCGTCTTTAACTCCCCCACAATGAATCACCCTCCCTCATCCCCTTGCATGCTCTGCTGAGGCCCAGCAGGTAAAAGGCACCCCCAGAGTCAGAACCAGAAGAGCTGCCTCCAGTCTACGTGCTGTACGTGTGCTGGATGCAGGACACCAGAGGGACGTCCTGTTCTGAGACTGTCACATCAGTCTCACTTTCCAAGTCCCAGGAGTAGAATTCCTGATGGAGAATGGAGGGGGCCAGGGCAAGGAAAAGGCAAGAGGGGTCTGAGGGTGCTCCACCCCAACAAAATTCACAACCTGTTGTCAGGTGTGTTCATGCCCTAAAGTGTGCCCTCCAGCAGCCCAGGCAGCAGCCCAGGGCAGAAGCTGGGGTTGCAGGAGGAACAGGGAGAACCATGACTCACTGCATTGTGCAGGTGGCACTCCATTTCCTATGGCATAGGTGACAACTGTGCCCATTCCTGTCTCTTAGGGTGTGCAGTAAGTAACCAGTCCTCTCTCTAGCCCTGTCATGGCATACAAGGACGGCTCTGGGGACAGCACGGCTCAGTTGTCAGGAGTGTGAGGCTTTGAGGTCTGCAGATTTGTGTGTGTTCTACATCACCATTGCCACCTGGGGAACCCGATGCAAGTTCCTAGCACAGAGCTTTAGTTTCCACACTTGCAGTGAGGATAATGCACCCACTTCTACAGGCTTATTAGACACGGTATGCAATAATGCGCAATGGACATAAAACAGCTGACCACTGTTATCCAACAGGTGCTCGATACATGGAGAGAGAAATGAAATGAACCCTGCAGCACCCTCGAGGCTCACGCTCACGGCCCTCATCGGGTGAGCGCAATTTCCAACTTCTCCAGATTCTCACTGCTGGGTGCTACGATGCAGGAGGGTTGTTTACATCACCTGAATGGTCTCAAAATAATCTTTTGATGAGCAGAGCTATCAGTGTAGATTGCTTTTAGCTTAGAGACTCCTTACGCAGGGTTTTTAAGGATTGGGAGACTGAAGCCCCCTATTTCGATGACTGCTAGGACTGGATTGGACCATGGCTGCAGTGGAGCCCCAGTCTGGTAGACCAGCACCCGGGAACAGGAAGAGATTCGCCACTGCTCCCCTTCCTATTGCTGAGCATCCACCAGACTGGGCCCCCATCAGCCTGCCCAACCAAGAGCGTACTCAGGTGGGGTGCTGCTGTCCAGAGCCCCCCAGAGCCCACTGTCACTGGCTGGCTGTGGGGCCCCCTCTCTGGGCCTCAGTTTCCTTGCATGTAAAATGAGGAGATTAAACCAAGGGGCCTCTGTGTTTCCTTCCAGTGCCAACACGCTAGGTCCTGCTGCTGCTTCTCCACAGCCAGGTATTCTGTGTGCCACAGGCACGCACGAGTGCAGACCACTGAAATTAATTATAGATGTCAACTCTTTATGATTCTGATAGCATTGCAGCAAGAAAGGAGGAGTCCCCAAAAAACACGCAGAAAAAAGAACTCTGTTGTTTCTGGGATAGAAAAAAGATAAGAGGGGAGCCTGGCTGGCATTCTGAAGTCCCGAATCTTCTCTATTCCCACCCTGGGGCAGTGCAGCCTAAGATAAACCATGGCCCAGGGGGTGTGTTTTGGGGGCCCTCTCACCCCTCACCCTCCACCTCTTACCGCCCCCCCATTACCTCCCAACTCTCATCCCTTGTCTTCCCTCACCCCCCAGGGGCCCGCACCCTAAGTCTTGCTACAGGGCAGGCACCACCAGCACCCCACACGCCTGATAGATCCTCCCGGACCTCTTCTTGCCCGGCCTGGCTCTGTCAGCAAGGTCAGCGTCTGTGACAGTTTCGCGTCACTGCTCCCAAGGGTACTGAATTTCAAAAGAAACGCAAGCTGACAAGAGCTGCAAAAGCAGGAAATTCCAGCGACAGAATTCCAAAAGGAAACAGTGATGAGAGCATTTCTGGGAAAAGGTGAAGGGGTGGGGAAGGAAGGTATCCCGTTTCCTTGAAATCCCATCCACTAGGCAACCACAAGTGCTCCTCGTTCCAGCTTGACCTGCAGGACATGGGTGATGGAGGAGGCAGTGGCGACTTTCCCAGTTAAAGCCTGAGTTCACATTAGCAGCACAGCAGCATTAAAGAGAGGTGGAGGAAGACCCCGTAGACAGGAGGAGATCAAGGGACAGTCACTCCAGCAGGTTGATGCAACTTCCATGCAAGAACCTACCACTGCCGATTTAGCCTAATTGTCAGTGTGCTTGAATCTTCACTAGCCCTCCAATGGCCACTGAAATCCCTTTGCAGTGGTTAGCCTTGGAAGAACAAAGGACATGGCTGGAGCTAAGCCACATTCAGAAGTGAGCAGGGCTCTCAACAAGCTAACAGCACACTTCAGGTCAGCCTCTTCCCAAAATGTATGCATGGAATCCGGACCACAGCTCTTGGTCCGCTACTCAATACCCCATGGATGGTTTTCCAGGTGATACATGGATTTGCCATAAAATTAATGGGCACAGCAGTTCTCAAGATCCTCTTACTTTCATGCTCTCCCCTTACCCTGGAAGAAAGATCACTTCAAAGTCAAGCACAAGCACACCAACTTTGGAATGAGGAAACCTGCAAGCCTAAAATCTGTGTCTTCTCTTGACTACCGAAAGTAGACATTCTCACGGAGCCTCGGGTATACTACTGCCCAGCAAACACTCATCCCCACCCTCCACTTCTGCAGAGTGCACATCCCCACCCTTGACCCTGGGCTCAGTCACAAGATTTGCCTTGGCCGATGCAATACCCACCAACAAGATACAGGAGAAGGATAACATGGGTTTCAGTTGGGTACAGATGGGCTTGCATCCCTGGGGACCTGCCTTTCACCATGAAAACACGGCTCTGGAAGCTGCTGGTCCAAAGAAGGTAAAATGCAACAGACCTGGACCTAATCAAAGCTTGAAGCCAAGCCAAGCAGATGTTCACAAGTGACTGTGAACAGTGGGTGCTTATCCTATATGCCGCTGACTCCTGGGATATATCGCTATGCAGTGACATTGGGGCCCTGGCTGCCACACAGAGTGCCTGACATTCCAGTAACCCCAGGGTTGGCCGTCCCTTCTATTGAATCCTTGTGCCTCATCATCAGCCATGAGTCTTTGTTCATCAGGCACGTTTATTTTAGTTGAACAGAGAGCACTGAACACCAAGTTAGATGAAATTCTCCCATTCCTTCAGAAGTGTCATCACCACTGAAGACTAGCAAGCCCCACTGGGACGCCCCTGGGCCCACCCCCATTACGGGCACCAGCCTGCTGCTACGTGTGCACCTGGGTGGCTGAAGCACAGGGCCCTGCCAATAAAGTGCCCACCGTGGGCTCCGGGAAACATCCTCCACAGAGGAGTGCAGAGAAAACAGTCCCAGTGAATTTACTGAAATGGATTTTTTTTAAAGACAGGGTCTTGCTCTATTAGTCAAGCTGAACTGCAGTGGCATGATTATGGCTCACTGCAGCCTTGACCTCCTGGGCTCAAGCCATCCTCCCACCTCAGCCTTCTGAGTAGCTGGGACTATAGGTGCATGCCGCTATGCCTGACCTTTTTTTTTTTTTTTTTTTTTTTTTTTTTTTTCAGAGACAGGGTCTCCTTGTTGCCCAGGCTGGTCTCTAACTCCTGGCCTCAACTGATCCTCTCGCCTCAGCCTCCCAACATGTTGGGATTACAGGAATGAACCACCACACCTGGCCTGAAATTTTTTCAGCAGAAGAAATGCCCTTATAATTCACAGCAAGGTCTACCTGGCCACTGTTTCTCCACTTTTAAGAGGTGAGACTGCCAGGTATAAGAATGTAATTTTCCAAGTGATCATTTCCCAAAACCTACACATCCACCCACAGCCACGCTTGTGGTAATGATCTTGTTGTCACACAATACACTTGGGGCTCCTCATGAATGGGAGGCATGCTGAGTGGGAGAGGCCATCCAAACCCAAGCACTGCCTGTTTAATTCAGAGTCAGTTCTGAGCTACGCACGCGGAGGAGTGCAGGGTGATGCATAACGACAATGTACACGTCGGTCTCAGGGAGGCACTTTCAACAGACCCGCGCCTGTCACTTGGTATTCCACCGACTGCTCGGAGATGCGGCAGCTGCCTGATGTCCTAGCAGAAGTGGGACTCTTCACAGGAGATACTAAATCTTATGAAATTATACAGTCGTAGTAATTGAGAACACCAAGTAGATTTCCATCACCAAGGCCAGGGTCACGTAAAGAGCCGTAAATGAAATGACACTGTAATCATTTCAAAATCCAGTCAAACCATCATCTGCAAACCTCAGTGATCCTGATTCCAGAGTCACATCCAGGTTCCTGTACAGTGAGGGAGGGGCCGAGCGTGACACACCCAAAATGCAGGGCACACCTGGCACAGATGTGGCTGAAATTCTAGGAACTGTTTCTAACTACATACTGAAGACACAGAAGGTTGACCTGCCACCCTATGCCCCCTCCTCCAGCCCTGCGGGCTCTGGACAGTTGCGGGACCACCAGCGTTCTTCAGCTTTATCCTAGCACAGAGCACGGTGCCCACCATTTGACAGGTGCTCAAGGGAAGTCTGTTGACTTCTGTCCATTTGCCCACCACTCCTTTCAGGGAGAAGCTGAGTCCTCCAGCTCAGGACTCCCCCTCTTACATCCTCCCCCAAACATGAACCTTGGTCATCTCTACTCTCTTCACCTCACTTTTTTCCATGTGAATTTAGGTTATTTTATCTTGCTTAACTATATTGTTTGTATAAGGCCCCTTAGATCCTTTTAGGAAAAAGGTAGTATATATGTATGTAAATCAAAACTGATTTCTCTAGAAGCGAACAACAGAGAAGCCTGAGGTATCACAAAAGCTGGAATAATGTGATTTAAAACAAGCCAAAAAAGGTCTCCATCCAACTTAGAATATTTGTCTGGTAAGAGTTCAGATTTGTCCAGTGCCTCAGCCCAAAGCACCATGGCAAAACAATAACAACCATGCCATTTAGTTTCACAATATACAACTGAAACACAAGTTTTCTCCAGTTACTATTATGTCTACTTTCCAGGTGAGAAAATACATCACTAAGTGGCTTGAACAAGGCCTTCCATGCAGCAACACCTGGGCTAAGGCTTCTTGCCCTCCCTAGGTCCTGGAGGACAGTCACAGCCTTCAGATGGGCCTGGACTCTGACAGTCAGTCTCAGACCATCACCCAGTGACAGCTGCTACATCTACTACGGGACACGTATTTGCCATCAATGGCATTCCTAGCTCAAAGGACAAATCCCATATCCATCTAATCATGATCCTTTTCTAGAGCAAATAACTTTTTCTTCTTCTAAGACATGAGCGTATGCCACCTCCAGGGATGTTCAAACTCACACATATGGTGATGTGGGAGAACGCTGGTGTTTTCTCAGGTCTTAAGTCGAATGCCCGCTCCTAACTCGAACCCTTGTGGGTTCAGCCAAAGAATGCCTTCTACCATCTCTGGGTCTGAATCCCCCTTCCTGGGAAGAGCACTGCCCCCTGAATGAAGGGTTGCTGGGTTCCTCTCTGCCAACTAAACCATGAAATCCTCTCTGGGATGGGAGGCCAAATGGGGGCATGTTCATCTCCCCTCACCCCGTTGCACATGATGTCGGCTATAAATCCATTCCATGTTCATAGCCAAATAATGTCAGATTATAATGAATTTTCCTCTCCATAAACTTAGAGCGGACTCAACAAACCAACCGACCTTGAAGGAAAAAGCCTAGATCCTATTACCAGCTCCCCGCGAACCCTTCAGATCCTTCTCACTGTGCCTCGCTTCATAAACTGTCATTAGCACAGGGAAGCAGGTGTGGCTGTCCGGGAGAGGAAGGGTACGCCGGCAAACAGCGAGATGGGGAATGAACCTTTTAAAAGGACGCGCTAATCAAGCATCCAGACAACCTCGGCTAATCCTTGAACTTGAAAGTGCAACCGTCCCCCAGGCAGGGCAGGAAAAGCAGGAAAAAGGCAGAAGCACGGTGGGTGCAGGGCGCTCTTTGAGTGCTCGTCAACCGACTTGCACATTTCCTGTGATGCTTTCTAGTCAGCTAGGTCATCGGGAACAGCCTACAACCCAGAATAAACAAATAAGGCCCTGATTCAGCTGCTGCCTTGGCCTACAGCAGACTTCCAGTGTCTGTCCTACTGAATGGAGGGTCACGGGACCCTGCTCAGGCCACATCGCACTCACCAACAGGCATGGCTCTGAGCAACTTACCAACATTATCACAAACGTAAAGTGAAGCCTGGTGATCTGATTTCCCCTGGCGTGCCTCTAGGCTCTCCTACTTCTCTGGATCACGAGAGAGGGTAGGGTGAATATCAGTCTCACGTGGCAGCCTCTGTGGGCCTCACCGTATGCAGCAAAGTACGAGAAACCACTTTTCACGATGATTGTGCAAAGCTTCGTGAAAGGTCAATCTCAGGCTCTTGCTGTGGTGGTGATAAGGCAGACAAGCATGGAACACATTTTCTTTTTTTAAAGGTGGAAGCTGTTCTAAGTCAGATGTTCTAAGGGGACAATTTTACATTATGGTAATCTACAAATATTACAGTATAAATGGTGCTTACAACTAGCTTTTTTATTGATGCAAAATTCATATAACATGAAATTAACCATTTTAAAGTGAACAATTCAGTGGCATTTACTACATTCACAATGTTGTGCAGCCACCACATCTATCGGAACATTTTTATCACCCCAAAATAAAGCCCTACCCCTGTGAGGCAATTCTACTCCATAGCCGCCTCCTCTCAGCCCATGGCAACCACCAATCTGCTTTCTGTTTCCATGGATTTACCTATTCTGGATACTTCATACCAATGAAATCATACAATATGTGACCTTTTGTGGCTGGCTTTTTTTTGAGCATAATGTTTTCCAGGTTCACACAAGTTGCAGCATATATGACAATTTCATTTCCTTTGATGGCTGAATAAAAGTCCACTGTAGGCACAGGCCACATTTTGTTTATCCACTCATCCATTGATAGACACTTGGGCTGGTTCCACCTTTTGGCTACTGTGTAAATAGGGCTACTATGAACATTTGTATACTTGTTTGACCACCTGTTTTTCAATTGTTTTGGGCACACACCTGGGAGTGAAATTACTATAATTCACTTTTGATATACAAAAAAGAAATGGTAATATATTTAGGACCAATGAACTTGAAATCTCAAATCTCCATAATGTGTGTTCCAAGGAATAGTGACTTTTTAACTTTCTAAGAAATCCAGATCCTAGAAGATTTCCAAAACTACAAGTTGCCTTTGACATATTACCACAAATGATTTTCCTTGCCATGACAATAAAGATAATAAAATGGCAGTAATGTTAATAATAATCACACAGAGAAGGTAATATGACTGACATTCTCTTATAAGCCCAGAACTATGGTATTATCCTTGCCAGCATAATTAATATTCCATTTTCCATGGAGAAAATCACATAGCCCTAAAGCAAGCACCAAACCCAGTCCTATCACACCAGAGCCCACATTCTTCATCTGCTAGCCTACTTGTTTCCCTTCACATCAAGCAGCCCGTTTATAAGCAACCAGTATTTACGCTGAGCCTGGTCTCAAGCAGCGTATCTGGACTTCAGTCACAACTTGCATACCCTGTCACCATATAAAAGGGACATCTATGACCTTCTAAATGTGATTCCTACCCTGCAATGTGATAGATCTCATGCGTCCCTGACAACCTGTGTCCCCATCAGCAGTTGCGCATGTTTAACGCCTGTCGTCAGATGAAGCCATAACATAAGCTCTAGCAGAGGAGGGCTCTGAGTCTGTCCCACCACAAAACTCCCCACCTGTGCATGACACCTGGCACTTTACATGCATTCACTAAACACGTGCCCAGTGAGTGGGGTCTGCATTCACCTGGTCCTCCACTGGCACATCCTTCAGGCTCTCAGTTCTCCCTTCTCCCCATCTCCATCCATCCCTGTATACCTCCTGGGGGTAGGAATGGGTCTCAGGGTCCCCTTGGAGACCTGCCTCCCCTCATCCATGGGTTAAGGCTCAGTGGAGCTTGGGATGCCCAAGGGAAGCACTCCTCCCAGACAGGTTCAGGAATACTCTGCCTCCAGGGCCCTCAGCGCCCCACAGATACATCCACAGAAACACATGTGCCTTCCCAGCCTGGCAGGCAGCACTGAACAGACGACTGTGCAATCATTCTCAGGACAGGCCTAGGATCTTCCTAGTTAATGAGCACTGCCTTAATTTCTTATACAGCAGATTTTAAAATGCATCCTAAATCATCCAGATGGTCATCAAGAACCAGTATCTCTTCAACCCAAAATACTCAGTAAACAACTTCTATTTGACTCCTGGTCTCTCTCCCACTGGTAACATTAAAGCCAACTTTTAAAGGTAACCATTTTCTTTCCCTGTTTTAATTTCTTACAGTAGCTTAACAGGGAAAAAATATGGGTCCTTTGTGATTCCTTTCATGATTAAGGCTGCTAGGAAACTGTCTTGGCATTACTAGGGAGACGAGTCGGGATGTTAGAGAGTGTTTGCCGACAGAACCCCAGGCCAGGCACCCAGACACACCAAGCCTGACGTCCTGTGTGCGCGGCAGCACTGGGGGCTGTTTAACTGAGATGCGTTGATGCTGGTTCATAATCCTCTCGCACACCCATCCAGCTGGGCCAGTGCCCCTCTGCTGACCACACACAGCCCAGCCTGTATCGTCTCCATGACAGCTCAGCGCTGGTCTGGAGGAGGACTGTTGGCAGCTGTGTCTGTGCAAAGCACGTGCTCACCATTCGCCCGCTGAGGGGTGTCCAAAGGAACGAGCACTCTGAGCCTTCAGCCCAAGTAGACATCCTCACCAAAAGAAACAGGCACTACTCGGCCCCTGTGAGTGCAGCACAGTTAGAGGCGAAGGGGGCTCCCTGCGTCCCGCACACCAGGAAAGCGGTGTGGAGCTGCGGGATGCTGATGCGTCTGTACAGATGGCTGGCTTCATGCTTGCCCTCATGGTGCCTGCACGGTTCTGCTTCCACACCGGCTCTTCAGGGTTCCAGCCTTGAAAAGGTCTTGCTTTTCAGAGGTACCCTCAGGGGATGCGTAGCCATCAGCTCTAAGTCCCAGTTTTTGGTTGAGCAATTGCTAGAGATTTCACCTAGACAAGCAGGCAGCAGCTTACTAGGAAAAAGGCTGTCAGACAGTCATTGCAGAGGGCTGTGGGAGATTCTGACCCAAGGGTACATCTTATTCTTCAGACCAGGGAGAGGTAAGTCCAGCCCCGACAGCTGGCCAAAGACAGAGGGGCTGCGCTGAGTGGTGGGGGCAGGAGGCCCGGCGATGACACAGGGATGGGACAGGGCAGCACCCCAATGTCACTCAGTGTCAAGACAGGGCTTACCCATGCCAGATGCACCCAAAGACCCCATGATCTGAAAATTATCCATCACCATGCTGAAAGAACACACACAAAGGAGGATCCAGGGCTGTGAATGTGTGTGCGTAGTGGTTAGAATCTCAATTCCGCCTTGGGATGATCTGGCCACAGTCAATACTCAAGTTACAGGATACTCATATTCAATTCAGATTTGTACAGCACTTTAAAGGTGGTCAGATACATTGTGGGCCTCAATACTGATACCACAGAAGTCCAATATTGAGGACACATGACTTGCTGTGCAAACAGGCAGTGAATTGGCAGAGGGAGGCTCTTGGTCCTAAACGACAATGCAGCACCCACCACGTATCTCGACATGGGGCTTCTGGGAACCACGCGTGGCCTCACCCCATTGTTGGTCCCCACTCCAGAAGGTCCTGGCTGGGATGCCATAGTTACAACTTGACGATCTTGAGTCTGAGGGTCCCCTGGGCTCTGTTCACTGCTGTCATGTTGGCTGACAGCAAAGTCTCACGTTGATTTATGGGAAAGTGAATAGCAATATGGTCTGCATCCACTGTTTAAAACTCTTACTCCAAAAGTCAAATGCTAAATGTTTTTACTCTACATGTATTTTGAGCTTTTGAGTTAAGATTTTCTTTGCACATCCCTCTAGGTTCCTCCCGGGAGGAGCTGTGTCTCTGAGGAAGGAGATGTCTACAGATTTCACACCAAACAAGGTAGGAGACTCCTGGGTGCAGAGCCAGGGCTTTTCTGGAGCAGTTCATTCCTGGTTTCCTGTTGCTTTTCCATTTCGAGCTGGCAAACCTTGTTTTGCTCATTAGCAGACACTCCAGGAAGCCGAGCGCATGCCCTCATCGCTTCTGGCTCTCTGCCTGCACTTCGCCCCGTTCGCTGGCTGGGTGCTTGAGCTGGGGAGGAATGGATCAACATTGACTCTGCCTTAGATTAATGTATACTCAGGACATCGCCAGGCACAAAGTAAATGTTCAATGAGGCGTGACCCAGGAAATGGAATAAACATATAAAAGAAATTGCAATCCAGAAGCAGAAGCCACTTAGCCACAGAGGGCCCAGCCGGTGTCTCCCTCCTGATGCTGTGCGAGGTGGGCAGTGTCAGTACAGGCTCCTCTCACAGGTTCCCTGACCACTCCGTCCTACCAACGCTCTGTCTCTGTGACTTCTGTCTGTAATGGTTTTGGTTTTCCATGGGCAGGTATGCCTGGCCCAGCATCCCCAGCTAGAGAAAGGTCAATCTATGTAAGAGGAGTAACAGTCCAGGAATGGTCTCCGAAGGATGCTCCAGACACCACCTGCGTGGTCCAGATACGGGGCCGAGACACCTACGTCGTACCTCTGCTTAGCACCCAGTATCTCTGGGTCATGCCCTGCACCCATGGCCTCCTGGGATGATGTCCGCTTTGACTGCTTTTCACTGCCCCAGGCTGTCACTGCTGATCACAGAGGAATGGATGGATTCTACTCACCCTCCTGTCCAGCTAAGTCCAGTGGCTCAGAGCCCCGGCTCAGGCAGTGGAAACAAGAAGAAACGCGTCCTTCCCTGTGGCAGCTGCAGGCACCCTCAGCCGGTCCTACAGCAGGATTTACGACCACTCTGTGAGCTTGCCTGTCCCGCTAGGCAGCTTTCTGCCTCTGAATGGCAATCCTCCCCATGCCCGGCATTCCAACAGGGCCGCTTGTCACCTCAGGCAACCACAGGCTTGCCTCAAGGAGGTTATGCTTCAGGTTTCCCAGCCTAACCAGCACCTCCGCTCCTCAGATCTTCCTTGTGACAGGCCACATGCTGCCCCAATTTGCTGATCATCAATCCAAACCCTCCTCCAACACCCCCAGGTGAGGGCTGAGACTGCTGGGAGGAGGGTGGTAGGGTAGAGAAGAGGGACTGGTGCCCCTGCCCCGTGGCAGCCGAGCTCCTTCTTCCTTCAGCTTCAGACAGTGGCTTCAATCCGTAATCTATTAAGTATTTCATCACATTCTCTTTCCTAGGGCTTCATTAATTTCTGTACAGCCAGGAATTCTCTGTACAACCAGCTTATTAGTAGTAGTTACATTTTGCTTTCCTGGGAGGGGATGAGGGGATGCTGGGACTGAGGCTGATGTAATTAACAAATGCCTAAGCACATGAGCATTCTGCAGTCTTGGTCCCAATTCCTAAAATGCACAGTATCTTGGCAACTATCTTCAGTACCCCTCACCCCTCCCCGCCGCTGTCACCCAGGCTGGAGTGCAGTGGCACGATCTCACCTCACTGCAATCCCCACGACCTCCTTGGTTCAAGTGAATCTCCTGCCTCAGCCTCCTGAGTAGCTGGGACTACAGGCACATGCCACCATGCCCAGCTAATTTATTTATTTTTAATAGAGATGGGGTTTCACCGTGTTGGCCAGGCTGGTCTCCAACTCCTGCGCTCAAGTGATCCACCAGCCTTGGCCTCCCAAAGTGCTGGGATTACAGGCGTGAGCCACCACGCCTGGCTTGGCAACTATCTTTTAAGCACAACCTGGTGCTTAAAGTCAGAAGAAAGAGGGGCTGGATTCTTAAAGGGTTAGGAGGACGTGGTCGGCCGGCAGAGCCATGGAGAAGCACCGGTGTTTTCCGGAAATTACACGGTGTATGGGGAGGCTTCCTCTGTTCTCCGGGGGGAAGGCGAGGCTTTCCCATCTTGGCTGCGGCTATCCTGCCTTGTTTGGTGTCAGTCCCTTTATGTCATTTCAAAATACCATGAACGAGAACTTGGGAATCTGGCTCTATCACAGTAGCCACTCCCAGGGCGAAGGTTGGAGAGGAACCTCAGCCTCTGGTCCCTCTCCCAAGGAGCCTGCCTATGATGCCATGCTTCCAACGCCACTCAGCACAAAATCCACATGCGGCCCTTGTGCCTCGTGGCTCCATGCACAGTGTGGGCCAAGAGAAAGGGCTGTGCCTGGGAGGAGCTGTCCTCAAGTCTCATCACCTGGGCATGTCTTAGGGCTCGGAAAGTCCTCCTCGGACATTTGTGTCGCCCAGAAAAGGGAAAAAGATACTGATGCTTCCTGACTTATAATGGGGTTACATTTTGATAAATCCAATATAAATTGGAAATATCATTAGGTCTAAAATTCATTGAATACACCCAACCTGCCAAACCTCACAGCATAGCCTGGCTCACCGTAAACATGCTCAGAACACACACATTAGCCTACAGTAGGCGACATCATCGGACTCAAAGCCTTATTTTATAATAAAGTATTAAATAACTTACGCAGTTTATTGAACACTGCCCTGAAAGTGAAAAACAGAGTGGTTGTGTGGGAACTCAAAAGCACAGATTCTATTGAATGTGGATCACTTCTGCACCATCTTGAAGTTAAAAATCGTTAAGTGGAACCACGGTAAGTGGGGGACCACCTGCACCTCACTTCAGCAGGCAGGGCTCAGGGTTTTCAATTCCACACAGAAACCACTGGGGGAGATAAACCTATTCCAGCCTGCCCGTCTCCTCCCATCTCTTTTAACATCATAAACATCAGCAAAAGTGACAACCAAAGGAGGTGAGTGGAGCCACCCAGCCCCTTCCTCCTCATCGGCCCTTTCTCTGGGCTCCAGGTGGGATTGCGGGACAGGCCGGAAGACCCCCTCACCCACAAGGACTGGAGACAGAGCCCAAGGACCCTTAGTGGGGATGTCCGGTTCCCCCACACAACTGCAGCAGGGCTGAGAGCTGGGGCGCTCTGTTCTCTCCCATCTCGTCCTGTCCAGGGGCCCAGGAGTGTGGCTGCAGCAGCTCTGTTCTCCCCTCAGTGGCCTCCCAAGCAACCTCTGTCCAGCAGGGGCCTGGCCCCATTGCCTGACCACAGGGCCTGACTCTCCCCCCAACAAGGCCTGAATCGGTCTCGCTCCAGGGACTGTGTTCTGTCTGATGCTTCCCTGACATGCACTGAGAAACAGGGAAGGGAGAGTAAAAGAAGGGAAAGGGGATTATGCATGGGGCTCCTGCCTCCCAGACCTCAGGGGTGGCAGCTGGGAGAGGCTCCCCTGGCTCCTGGCCCTCCCTCAGCCTGGTCCACCCATCACAGCCGGCACTCAGGGGCCCTCATTAGGATAGGCTCTGTTGGAAGGGAGCAGGTCTGATCAAAGAAGTAAGCACAAAGACTTTCCACCTGTGTCTCAGAAACACTGCCTCTGTCTTTATGAAAAGCAGCCCGGGAGCCAGGCTTCCTCGGTGTTGCTTCTCTTTTGCGTTTCTTTCTTTCTTTGGGCAAGCTCAGCACTTGTACAGAGCACACAGGGATCATCTTCGGGGTCTGTTTGGGTCTTCTTCCCCTGGTCGTGCTCGTGTTTGGATCCTGCCCTTTCGCCAGCCATGACCTCCCACAGACCTAACAGGAAGCTCTGTCTGGTTCCATTGTTTGCCTTGACATGTACTTCCTATTCAGAGGAAGGGAGATTCCTAAAAAATATTACGCAACCTAAGCACACATGGGGAAATCACCGATCGGAAGCAACTCCCATCCTGTTTGACCACCTCCCCGGCTGATTACTGAGCGATCCCCAACAGAGACCAGAGGCATTCAGGGTGCCTTCACTGATAATATATCTCAGTACTGAGCAATGCTTTTATCCACCTCTGTCTGCAGATATTATTGTTTCTTCTTCAAGTCTTATAAAGACGTAGATTTGCAAATTAAGAACTGCCACTTACACGAATTTGTGAATAAGCCAGCTCGCTGACATCCTCTCCTGCTCAGGGACATACGTCAGCTTGTCCTTAGTGGGAGGCGGTCTGCAGCAGTGGTCTCCAGCTCTGAATAGTTGGAGGGTGATTAAATAACATGAGGTGACTTTCTCCCTGACTCTCACATGCACGTGCGAGTGGGCACACGCTCACCCCTGTCTCGTTAGACTGTTAATGAAGAAGCGTGGGCCATGTCACTGCCCACTGACCATGGCTTGGAAGCCTTCCCAATCCATGGCTGAGCACTGGCTCCTGAGCTGCCCTTTGTGCTGAGGACTCTGCTGAGCTGAGCCCTGAGGGGAGCCCTGCTCTGCACTCCGAGTCTCAGTGATAGGTGTCAGGCACAAAACGTCCCTGGTGTCCCCAGTGGTTTAAGGATTTCGCTGTATTTGAACAGTGAGAGTTGAAGGCATTGAAAAGGCAGATGAAGGATGCCGTTGGGACACTCCCAAACGTAGGTGTCCCTCGTCAAGTCCTCAGACTTACTCCTGCGAGTCTTGTTGTATCGGAGCATGCTCCTGCTTGGGGCAGCCTCTTGTCAGATGCAGAGTGGATCCTGTGTATATACACACATACAACACACACACCATACAACACACACACAACACATACAACACATACAACACAAACATGCAAACACCACGCATGCACACAACAGACACGTGCACAACACACACATGCACGCACAACACACATACCACACAACACACAGCATATGTGCACACAAAACACACTGAATACATGCAAATACACACATGTGTGAAACATACAACACACATATGCATGCACAACACACATACCATACACAACACACACAGCACACATGCACATACAACACACTGAATACACATACACACAACACACACGTGCACAACACACACACCACACACAAAGCAAACACATATACCATACACAACACACACAGCACACATGCACACACAACACACTGGATACACATACACACAACACACACATGCACACAACACACACATGCATGCACACATACCATACACAAAGCAAACACATACCATACACAGCACACACATGCACACACAACACACTGAATACACATACACACAACACACACATGCACACAACACACACATGCACAACACATACCATACACAACACACAGCACACATGCACATACAACACACCAAATACACATATACACATAATACACACACATGCACATATGACACACATGCACACATAAGCAAACATCTGGGCTCTTAAGGATTTCTCCAGGATTCGGTGGGTAATTTGAAGTTTCCTTCAATCTCTGAAACTTCAGACTGGGCACAGCTGGTGCTGGCAGGGTCTCAACGCCCCAGGTCAGTGGTGTGCACCCCTTGACCCACCCGGGACCTCTCATTATTTCTCTCTGTCCTTGCAACCCTGCATACTAAAAGCTTTTATGTGCCAATCACTTTTTTTACATTAAACATTTTTTATTGCTAAAAACCCTGTAACTTCCCTTCAGAGCTTCTGAATATAATCAGATGACCTGTGGCTGTAACTTCAACCCAAATCAAAGACACATTCTGTTTCAGCGTTGGCCACCTGGCAGGACCCATGCAGGCCCCTGGGGGGCTTTCTGAGTCATCGGGGAGAGGAAGAGCCACACCTGCCCTGAAGGAGACCTGGGCTTGCAGGGACCCCAGCCTACACTGGCCTACAGCAGCCTAAGTGTGGGCAGCAGGGTGCCACTGCCCTGAGTGGCTTATTTCCACACTGGGAGGTGGGGGCTCACTGTCAGGATGGGGCTTATTTCTAGAATTATAGTGTTTCCTTCCACCATCTGATAAACTGTGAGGAGAAAGGGTAACAGGAAAGGTCAGTTTTTCTTCCATTTTGCAGTATGTTGCTTGTTTTCCGCATCTCACCCATCTCCAGCATTGGCGAACACAGCCCACGAGCTGCCCTCCAAGCTCCCTTGGCCTTGTCCTGCCTTGGCCCTTTAATCCTAATGGGTAGCTGTTCTTCTCCCTGCCTTCCTTTCCACTAGGAACCCTCCTGGCTCTCTTCAATGTTCCTTCTTAAATAACAAGGAAAAAAACAACAACAAAATAAAACACCATCCAATCTGGCAAAGCCTCAGGGGGCAGAGTCTAAGCAGTCCACTCACTCTGCAGGGAGCAGGTCAATTAGACTGCGGTCCACAAGCGCCCGCCAGGTTCCCCAGGCAGATGATGCCTCTAAGACAGAGCATGGGGCTATCCCTGATGCATGTTCTCTAGTCCCCCCACCACCACAAAATCCTACATTTCTTACAAGAACAATTGTGCTAGGAAGGCAGACTGAGATGTCTGGAAAACATGAGGATGTTTAAGATGTCTGTCCAACAGCAAGTGGAAAATAGCACACTCCAGAAAGCCTCAGGAGGGTCCGGCATGCACGATAGGTGATGCCCAGGCTCTGCGGCCCTCAGGAGAATGAGATGCCCACCTGGTGGGCCTGGGAATGGCACTGGCTAAGGATACAGAGAAAGCCTTTACGGAAACATCTGGCATCTACTGGGCTCAGTGGGAGGGGCTGTTATTATCTCTGTTGTAAAATTCACTTCCACCTAGACTCCTTACCTCCCGACTTCCAACTGTCAGCTCATGCACATGGTTTTAAATCGTGCCTTGAGATCTTACAAAAAGTGTGGTTTTGGCCCTGAGACTTGATTCATTCTGCCATCTTCTATCTACCGAGCACCTCTAAGGGTAAGAAACCTAGCAGGACATAGAGGGAGGTGCACAGGGGGCACACACAGACTCAGGGTGGATCCTGTGGACGTGGATGGGGGGCACCCCCAGACTCAAGGTGGATCCTGTGGACGTGGATGGGGGGCACCCACAGACTCGAGGTGGATCCTGGGGAGGTGGACAGGTAACACCCACAGACTGAGATCTGCAGCTTAAAGACAGGGAGGAGCTGAAACATCCCAGATGGCTTTGCAAACCATGTAGGGCTTCTGGAGTGTCCTGACCAGGGACTGACATGTCCAGCTCACATTCCTTTCTATTAATAGCACAGTCTCTCCACTGATGGGCTGTCCTGGCAGAATACGCTAAGTTCATCTATTGGCTTTGCTCAAGGAATGAAAATCCACCTCCTAGAAGCAAATTCTCTACCTGGCTCCCTAGGAATAAAACTGAGAGAATCAATCTTGCTATGCATCAGCCCCCTAATCCACAGAGGGCATTTTAAAGTCTCCATATTCTAGCTACTACTTCATGACTTATTTGGTTCAAGGCTGTCAACCAAGAATTTTACAACCAGGAAAGCTAGCTATCAAAAACAAAGACAAAATAAACACATTCCAGATATACAAAAACTGGGAAAATTTGATGCTACTGATCTATCCACCTTATAGAAAGTATCAAGGAAAGCTTTTTTGGGCTGAAATCAAGTGAACACAGATAATAATTTAAATCAACATAAAATGACAAAGAGCACTGGTAAAGGTAACTGGGTCATTATAAAAGATAGTACGAATGCACATGTCTCTGACCCCCTCTTTTTTTTTTTTTGGAGACGAGTCTCTGTCGCCCAGGCTGGAGTGCAGTGGTGCAATCTCGGCTCACTGCAAGCTCCGCCTCCCGGGTTCACGTCAGTCTCCTGCCTCAGCCTCCCGTGTAGCTGGGACTACAGGCACCCGCCACCACGCTCGGCTAATTTTTTTGTATTTTTAGTAGAGACGGGGTTTCACCGTGTTAGCCAGGTGTTAGCCAGGATTGTCTCGATCTTCTGATCTCATGATCTGCCCACCTCGGCCTCCCAAAGGGCTGGGGTTACAGGTGTGAGCCACCACACCCGGCCGTCTCTGCATCTCTTAACTCATTTAACAAAGTGATTGCGGCTGGGCGCTGTGGCTCACGCCTACAACCCCAGCCCTTTGGGAGGCCGAGGTGGGTGAATTACCTAAGGTCAGGAGTTCAAGACCAGCCTGGCCAACATGGTGAAACCCCGTCTCCACTAAAAATACAAAAAACGAGCCGGATGTGGTGGTGGGCACCTGTAATCCCAGCTACATGGGAGGCTGAGACAGAAGAATTGCTGGAACCCGGGAGGCAGAGGTTGCAGTGAGCCAAGATGATGCTACTGCACTCCAGCCTGGGCAACTGAGTGAGACTCTGTCTCACAAAAATAAATAAATAAATAAGAAAGTACTGTATACAAATGTAAATATAATTGTATCATTGGGCCCAACACATACATAAATGTAATATATTTTCAAATAATGGAACCAAGGAGGTGAGTGAGAACAAAGCTGTTTGGGGGTAAAGAATTATCTCCTGATAATGACTTGAATACACCAACACAAATGAGGAAAACCAGAAATTCAAAATAAGGTTAATATCACAAAAACTGAAGACATATAATTGCTCTTTCATTTCTCAGCTTCTTTAAAGGAAACACAGTTACATAAAATAATAAAACAAGAAAACCTTTGAAGGATGAGGCCGCAAGGAAAGGGTCTGGGTAGGTTTACCTGGCTGTAGAGAGTGGGGCCTCCAGACACTGTCCTATGGGCTCTCGGGTACCCCACAGGTGCCATGAGAGGCTCCCAGGGCATCAAAAGCAGGGTTTGAAGGCAGTAACCCCAAAGCTCCTGCAGTCAGCATGGCCGCCCCCGGGTACAGTGAAAGCACCACCCTTCTGGTGTTTTCCATTGTGGTTACTCGAAACATTTCTCTCTCCCATTTACAAAACCACTTAGACAACTGGTTTCTCTCTGAGCTTTCAAGCCTCAGATGGCTATATGCAGAATCATGACGCTGGTCTTCTTTAAAGAAGACTGTTAGACAAACACAACTGTAACCATAACAGGAAAGACCCCAGCACTGTCATAATAAGCATTTCCCAGGGCTTTCCTGCCCCGAGGCCGAGGGGCACCTGTGGGCTTGCTCATGCTTGCTGGCACCGTCGGGGCTCATGCATCAGCAGCTGGGCCACCGACCTGTCTCCTGCTCTGGCCACTCTTGGGCACCTGGTTTTAAAGAGCTCTGTGGCCCTTCCTCTGATGTAATGAAGTGGAATGCTACACATCCAGTAAAGATCTTAATACACACCACACTTAATGCATCAAAATGTCTCGTATCAGCAGACAGCCCAATTAATAAAATACAAAGGCAAGCCTCAGTTTCCCTACTGTAAGTGAAGGGGTGGGGAGGCTGACCAGTAGGGTGACCCACCTCCCAAACACTGTATAAATCCATGATAAAGGCCTGAAATGCCCGCCGATGACACTGATTCTCAATGAGCCAAATTTTAAATACACACCCAATTCAACAAGAGCCAATTCAACAAGAGTCCTAAGCTTTACCTGGCCAGCACACAGCCATCAGAGTCTCAATGAACCCTGAACACCACTTGCAGCCCCATGCCACTTCTTTCTGGGCACACCCTTCCCTTCAAATGCACTTGTTTGTGTTTGTCCCTGGGAGATGGGAGGTGCCTGGCTACTGCACACACAGGTGGGAGGCATGCACGTATGTATGCATGGGTCAGCTGAGCATATTTCACACACGTCTGACACCTCCAAAGCCAAGACGCAAACATTCTTGACCTCTGCCTGTCCAGCTTCACAGACTGCACATTTTACTGCTCTGCTGTAATTACAATGAAAACAAACAAAATGCAGTCTTCGTGATTAACTAGAGCTCCTGCTGTGTGCCATTCAGCACAGTGTGAGGATCAAGGCTTCCTGGAGCCCTGGGGAGAGGACAATCACCTCCACATCATTGCTTTGTTCTGCATGACAGGAAGAGCCATCAACCAGGGCTCTCGCTTTACACCTATGCAACTACAAAGGGCCCTGACCATATATGTGTGACAGAGCCAGAAATGTTGATGTGTCCACACAACAGAAGGCTAGCTCACGGCCCCCGCTGTTGGGCCCCCACTGGGCGTCTTGGTAGAAAGGGACCCATGTAAGCCACTTCAGGTCAAGTCTTCATGCTACTGACCTCCTTCCTGCAGACACAGCCTCCTCTAAAGGGAGGGAAAGGCTCTCCATCCAGAGAAGGGCACACGGGGCTGAGAACACCTCAAACAGACCAGCCTCACTGGCTTGTAAACAGAGTGGCCTTCCTCTCACAGCAGAGGCAGGATGGGGTTCCGAAGTCACCTGCCTGCCTGGCTTGGTCCATTTACCTTCCATTCCTCTCTATAGGGGAGGAAGAAGTCCCTCCCCTGGAAACATGCACTTAGGAACTTGGTTCAGACACACGCTAGGGTCACCGGAAGCTTCGGTGCGTTCTGTCCCTGGATTGCCCGTGCACAGTATCAGGCCATAAGCTTGCAAGTCTTCTCTTCACCCTCTGCAGGCCACTTCTCCCATGGGCATCTGTTGGACCTGGACAGCCTCTCAGTTCTCAGCCATGGGCCACCTGCCCAGTCAGATCCTGCATCAGGCACTCCACATACAAGATCGGGAGCCCTCTTGCCTATGACCAAGGTGTCCCTGTGCCCACCCTACAAGCAAAAGTGCCAAGTTCCACAGAGGGTAAGTATGGAGCTGGAATTAAAACCCAGATACAGCCACTGGGAGGCAGATGCTTTCTAGATGCTTTCTCCACTTTTCTCTGGCCCAGAACCCACTCAAGCCAACTGCAGCTACTCTCCCGCTTTGGTGGTTCCGGGTAGGGCACATGCAGCTCCCTGACCCTGGGTCACAGGTACCCCTCACTCACCTCACCTGGGCCTTGCCTAGCACTTGAGGTCAGCAGTGACTGTGCATGGCACCTTGGGTTTAGGCGTCAGTTTGCATGGTTTTCCACTAGGGAGAGGAAAGTAAATCACAGGGCTGCCAAATGTCACTAGCACACTGCAGGCTTATCAACAACCGCCAGGAAAGTCTCAGGAATGCATTTATTCCCTAAATGCACTGAGAATTTAGAAAATGAAAAGATCCCAGAGAGCCTCTCTGCTCTCAAAAAGGTATTCCCAGGGTTGAGATAAATATCACAAATAGCCCTCCACCAAGAAAAATTACAATTACTACTTGGAAAAGATCTCTCTGGCCAGGGGAGAAAAGAGAACCTAAGCAGAGAAAGCCCCTGGGCACCTGAGGACATGGACGTCGTCTGCAGAGCCCCTGTTGTGCATGGCGTAGCACACGCATGACTGACAGTTTCTAGAGCCATCCCCACAGTGCCTGGCCCAGAGGCTGTCCAAACACCAGACGCTCTTGAAGCCGGGCAAACAGAGAGCTCCCAGAGACGTCAAGGAAACTTGTCTGAATAAAGCTCCCTCCACATGCATCTATGTTAAGCCTCCATGAAGCAAAAGTAGTGAAAGGAACCAAATCAAGAAAAACAAATTCTTCCTCCGTAGGACGTGAGAGCAAGTATAGACATTATCACAATTCAAGTTACATCGCGGTCTCCCTGTCACCAACGTCTCCATAAATAACACACCACCCAAACATGGTAACTGCAGGACATTGTGGAAGAAAATAACAAAACAAGCTCCTTGGGATGTTAAGGCATGAAGGGCCCCGGAGAGCCCTGACTTTGCACAGAAGGAAAATCAAGGACTCTAGTCCACCAATAGGCCCACGACAGCCCATGCCTCACTGTCACACAACCCAGGAGAAATCACAACAGAGTAGCCTGGAGTTCCAGCCTCCCCTTGCAGGCAGGTATGTAGGATGCCCCAGCTCTGGATGTTAGTCTCAGGGGGGCCTTGGGTAGGCTCAGCTGTCAGAGCCAGCCCTCTGCACACTTAAGAGCCAGCTGCTCAGGAGCCAGCAGCAGCTGCAGGTCTGGGTGCTCCTCACGGCCAGGAAACCCCTTCATCAGACCCATGAAGGCCAGAGAGGCCTACACTTTATGGATTCCCCAACCTGGCTTTTGTAAGGAACTTCAGCCGCAAGCCGCGCAGCGTGTTACGGCTATTACACAGGATCTGGCAGTAGGTACGTGTCAGAAAGTCTCTGATGAAGCCAAATGGAAATGAGTGCCCCGCCAGCACAAGGCTCTCCCTCCTTCCCGAGGCAGCCTACATGGTGAGCTGACCCCACACAGCTCACCCAGGTAGAGAGCACATGGGGATGCCCTGTGGGCAGAATCTGGGGAAACAGCAGGACAGAGAGGGTCTCTCTGCAGCTCGAGCTGAAAGGCAAAACCCCTGACCGCAGAGCGTTCTGGTCAAATCCAGCACAGCCAAGGAGCTCGGCACAGGTCACTGCCCCTGGATGGGTCCTGCTCTGACCTTTCACTATTAGAAAGGACAACAGCAGTGCAGCCCACTGTCCTCAAAGCAGCACGTCTTGCATGTCTCAATTACAAACCAGAACTTTCTGGCAGTCAGGCTCCCAGAGGTACTGGTGCAGGGATGTTAGGAGCACAGCCAGCTGTGGCCTAGCCTGGGGAATTGCGGAATGACCGATTGGATTCCTGGTGAGGACAAGGACTGGTGGCACCACCCACACATTGTTCAGAGGCTCACCGCCCTGGCCAGCCTACATGGTTGGATTGGCCCTGGCAGGTGTGGGCTGTGCTGAGGGCCCAAGGAAGGCTCCAATACACAGGAGGTGATAAGGCCTAGAGGCTCTGAGCTACAGAGACCCCTGCAGAAACCCCGGCTGCACAAGGGTTTGTGGTCCTCTCAGCTCTGCAGTTTATTGCTCTTTAAAATGGGGACAAGACCCCCTGACTGGCTGTCACAGTGGCCACTGCATCAGGATCCCCTCAGTAAACATTTCCTTCAGCCCCTACAAACAGCCCCAGGCTGTCCCCCACTCCTGGAAACCTTGCCACTAGGCATTATTAAGGTAAGTCTATTATTTCGTAAGCCTCGGTTGATGGGGTAAGTCTTACCGGCCGCCAGTTGCTTGGTGTTTCCAATGTCTGGGCCGGATAAGCTCCAGATCAGAAAATCTGCCTGGCAGCCCAGGGATGGCAGGGCTGCCAGGGTCAGCAAATAAGAAAGTGTACATGTGTGCAAAGGCATGTGGATATGTGTGTGCACATGTGGTGCCAACCAAGCAGGGAAAGAAACGCTAGAATGGCGAACACAAAAGCCAAGCTGGTCTAATTCACTCTGAGCCCAGGACAGCCCTGGCCCTGGTGACAGGGAAGCAGTGTGCTGTCTGTGTTTACTGTGACTCACTGGGAAAGTGGGATTTCCAAAAAAGCCTCCACTCAAACAGGCTGGCTGTCTCCTGTCTGTAAAACACACATTCTTAGCCCTGGTTTCTGCATTTGGGGACCCTTGGTTTTCTCGGACACTGAGACAGGGAGCTCTAGCTGTGTAATTCAGGAAAACAGGCAATGAAGGTGTCAGTGGCTTCCCTGAAGCGCAAACCAAGGCACTGAGAAGGAAAGTCTTCTTCCTGGGACGCGTGGCAGGCAGAGTCCGTCCTGCTCCAGTGGTCAAGGAGAGAAAGTAACTCCTCACTCACCACGAACTTGGGCCACAGTTTCCGGGCTGACAACTTTCCAGCCAGACTCTTGGTGTGCCCTTCACAGACATCAGGGCAGCTGCCATTTATAGGAAAGCCATGGGGCTTCCTCCTCCCTCCCTCCCCTTCCTCTCCCTCCTTCCCTTCCTCCCTTCTTCCCTTCCTCTCCCTTCTTCCCTTCCTCTCCCTCCTTCCCTTCCTCTCCCTTCTTCCCTTTCTCTCCCTCTCTTCCTCCCTCCTCCCTTCCCTTCCTCTCCCTTCTTCCCTTTCTCTCCCTCTCTTCCTCTCTCCTTCCCTTCCTCTCCCTCCTTCCCTTCCTCTCCTTTCTTCCCTTTCTCTCCCTCTCTTCCTCTCTCCTTCCCTTCCTCTCCCTCCTTCCCTTCCTCTCCCTCCTTCCCTTCCTCTCCCTCCTTCCCTTCCTCTCCCTTCCTTTTCTCTCCCTCTCTTCCTCCCTCCTTCCCTTCCTCTCCCTCTTTCCCTTCCTCTCCCGCCTTCCCTTCCTCTCCCTTCTTCCCTTTCTCTCCCTCCCCTCTCTTCCTCCCTCCTTCCCTTCCTCTCCCTCCTTCCCTTCCTCTCCCTCCTTCCCTTCCTCTCCCTCCTTCCCTTCCTCTCCCTTCCTTTTCTCTCCCTCTCTTCCTCCCTCCTTCCCTTCCTCTCCCTCCTTCCCTTTCTCTCCCTCTTTCCCTTCCTCTCCCTCCTTCCCTTCCTCTCCCTTCTTCCATTTCTCTCCCTCCCTTCTCCCTCCCTCTCCTTCTTTCATTCCCTCCTCACTTCCTTTCTTTCCATCATTCCTCCCTCCCTCTTCCTTAAGCCCACATCATTTAAAAGCAGGAACAGCTGACTCAATACCTCCTGGCCACAGAACGAACAGCATGATTTGATGCTGCCTGTCCAAGAAGGACTTACCTTCATGTCCACATGAGCAAGAGAAGCTCCTGCCCCAATGGGCACTTTTCCAGGATGCTGAGTGAATGTCGGCTGCAGAGTGGACAAGAGGGATTCGGTGGCTTTTGGGCTGCCTAGACACAGCCACTGAAATACACAGCGCTGCTACATGACATTCAAATACCATAGAGGGCAAGTCCTGGGCAGCAATGTGACCCGTGCCTGGTCATAGGCTGTCTGAGGGCAGAGGTGGAATAACTCCCTCCAGCATGAAGAGCTGCTAGTCCCCCACCCATCTCCATCCACCACTGTTCATGAAAAACACATAAAAATGCTGTTTGATTAGGCAGAGGCTGATGTCAGTCTCTGGGACAATGGAAGACAAGGGACACCCCCACCTGTTGCCCACCCGGCACTGCCACCTAAGACACCCTGAAATAAAAATCCCACTTCACTGTTTTCTCCAGTGATTCATTCATCAATAGCTTGATGTATTCCCTTTCCCTGATTAAAAGTTAACTCCACACAAAGATGAGAAAAGAAAGATGAAAACAAAACTTAGACCATGAGGACTAGGGAAAAAGTAATAAAGATTGTGGCCCAATCCCATTGGCAAATCCCCTTGAAGCTCTCAGGCCAGTGCACCTAGCAAAGGGGCTCCTGTACCCTTTACACACTAGACCCTCAAAGGTCCAGGAGTGGACTGAACCTGGGCCTTGGTGTTAGTGACTGATCCCGAATCTGCCCTGTTTCCAGGAGAGAGCACTTGTCTCCCTGTTTCAGTCAACGGTAAGTCTGAAACATCTCCTTCCTTGCAAGCAGGACATCGCATTGCCGCCCATATCCCTAAGGACACACTGTCAACTGACAAGCCCAGAGCACCTTCCAAGCTTGCCCCAGGACTACGTCACAGCATCAGCTTCCCCCACCTCCCAGGAAAACGCTGAACCAGACCCAGGTGAAACAATGGGCGACCTGTCCATGGCAGGCTCTCCAACTGTGGGGTCTTCCTTGTCTACCACCTTTCACCTCCACTCAGGGGACAGGGCTCAGTGAGGGGCCTCCACCAGGTCCTCAGTCACAGAGGCCAGGAGCACGGGCCTGGCCTCTCCCTCCAGACTTCGCAGTCTCATGGAAAGGCCAGGTATTAATACGAAGCACACACAGGTTTACATTTGTGAGGGGGAAAAAGAGGACAGTAAGAGAGTATGTACATTTACATACAAGCACACACAGGGAATCTTCCTCAGGGGAAAGGTGCGTCCTACTCACTAAGCAAGGAAACATTTCCTCTTCCCCTTCCTTTCAAAGGCCTCAATCTGCAGGACGGAAGCAGCAAAAATGAAAGGGGCAAAAACGAAAGCCAATTTAACTGTCTTCTCCTTCTGAAAACTCTGCCTATTAAAAGCACAAACAGTCGGCAGGATGGTTTCATTTCCTTGTCTTCATTAAATCAGGAAGCTGAGATTCAGCAGAGATTCTGGCCCCAGAAGTAGCTTATCGGAAATGACCATGAGTTATCACCCCAGTGTCCTCCACATGTTTTCTGGTAAGTAGTTTCTTTACTTAACTGAGAAGGTTGTTCCAACAGTTCTTAAAAGGTGTCCAGATTCCCAAGCCTACCTCATACCACATTTTCATAATTATAGAGGTGATAGCAACCTTGGTGAGAACAACTGTCAGGATGATTTTGATGGGGTTATTTGCTAATTTGGCCTCTTCTGTGAATAAAGATACCCAGTTGGCTCACTAATATGAACCCCCGTCCAACCCTGAATGTGTCCACAACCCCACAAACCTTCATACTGATCCTTAAAATGAGAACAACTCAGACATTCACTGGTGGTGGTGAAGTTAACTGAATAAAGCACTGCTCCTACGCTCTGTATTCTTAGAGCTTTGCTCAAGTTTCACCAGTGGGTGGTATGGGGTCTGCTGCAAGCCCAGTGTGACCCACTCCCTGTGAGATACTCCCAACCTAGATACACTATTCTGAAGCCCCAACAGGTTGCCTAAATTTGATTAGGAAAGAGAAATGCCACACACACAAAGCAAGCGTTGCACACCTGCACATGTACACACAGACACACACACACAAACACTAATCTTTAGACTGCCACCACCATGACACTGGTACCACCTTGTGTCTTTTAGCCTTAGGAGGACTGCAGGCTTGTACAGTGTTGGAGCCATCTCTGCTCTTTCCAGAGAGAAATGACCTAAAGGAGTAACCTAACCTGAACCACAGAGCCCCACACAGGTGTTCAATATCCTTCCAGAGCATTTCTCTAGCTTTTGAGACCAGAGCGGGGCACGTGGAGAGCACTGCCTCGCTGAGCCCACCCGCAAGAATTCGGACATCCACAGAGGGCAGATACTGCCCTGGAGAGGCAGTGCCTCCAGCCTCGAAGTACCCATCTGTTGGCTTAACTGGAGCGCTCATGGGGCACCGCCCTGAGCCACTAAAGTCCCGGCAATGAGGGGCTCCTCTCATGGGAGCGGCTGGCACAGAAAGAGACAACCGCACACCAACGTTAAGGGGTGCAGTTGAGACAGCAGGAAGTGAAACCCGGCAGAAGACAATGAAATTATCTGCCCAGTCTTCTCACAGGGTCATGGGAATAGTCATGGTTTCTTCATGTGTCTCAAGTTTTAATCAGCATCTCCGATGCCGTGTTGCCAGACCCAAGGGAACATCAGCCCAGTGTCAGAGGCAAAGCTGAACGAGGCTGGTAACATTTACATACAATGCGTCAGGCCCCATTCTAAGTACTTTACAGTATTAACCCATTTAACCTCCCCAACAGCCCAATGAGGAAGGTGCTGCCCCCACTTTACAGATGGGGAAACTGAGGCACAGAGCGGCAACTCGCCCAGGATTATACAGCTAGAAAATTATAGTACTGACTCCTCAGTCTGCACTCTAAGCCACTATGCTGCTGCGTGTTAAAAACTCTAGAAAAACGTATCGATTGTCCTCAGGTCAGACATCCAAAGGTCTGATGTGAAGAAGTCTAGAAAATGTTAGGAGAAGAAAAATGTGATTTCCTTCATGTTTTCCTCTAAGTGTCCTTGCTAGAGGGGTTGGCGAGGCAGTCATGCTGGCTGCCACTAGCCCGGGGAAATTCTCATGTGGGTTAGGAAAAGCACCCCTTCAAGACAAATCTAGGATAAATGTGACGTGAATGGTGCCTGGCCCCTGAGTTGTATGGTGTATAACCTACGCATCTCAGGGCCCAGGCACCATTCCCACTACATCTGACAGCCTTAAGAGCTGTGGGAGGGGAATTAAAAGAGTTCCATGCTTTTAGAAAGAAGAAAATGCAGTTCAAGACAAAATACTCATATATTACTTTCTGGTTTCTGCTCCCTGAACAATTATTTTCTTAAATTACAAATTACAAATCTTTGTGTGTCAACCTCTATAGTAGTCTTTGCATCTAAATCAAAGAGAAGTCATGGTCTCCACTTGGCCTGGTGGTTTAATAACCACCTGTTCTATTATATGGTCTATTTTCCAGACAGCCTAATTCCTTTCCAAATGACCCAGATACAACCATTTTTATCAAAATTCTAAGCACAGCCCCAAGCACAGGCTAAACCGAAAGACTGTTAAATTAGTCAGAATAAGAATTTGCTGCCTCAACATCTTAGATCCAGCATGAAAATCATGGACACAAGTGGTGTTTCTGCTGCCTGGATTAGAAAACAAGTAGCAAGCCTGGGAAACCTGAGAGCTGGGCAGCAAAAAATGCCCTCGCCAGCCCACCCAGAGAGCGGTGCCCACGTCCTGAAACCACATGGACACAGCCTATCCTGGGGCCCCTTTCTTTGTAAACACTTCTGCCTCCCAAGGAAATGAACTAATCAAAGCACCTTAATCAAATTTAAAGGGTAGGCCGGGCAAGGTGGCTCATGCCTGCAATCCCAGCACTTTGGAAGGCTGAGGCAGGCGGATCACTTCAGGTCAGGAGTTCAAGACCAGCCTTGTGAAACCCCACCTCTACTAAAAATACAAAAACTAGCCAGACGTGGTGGCGCAAGGCTGTAGTCCCAACTACTCGGAAGCCTGAGGCAGGAGAATCACTTGAACCCGGGAGGTGGAGGTTGCAGTGAGCTGAGATTGCACCACTGCACTCCAGCCTGGGCAACAGAGCAAGACTTCAGCTCCAAAAAAAAAGAAAGAAAAGAAAGAAAGAAAAGAAATTAAAGGCTAGACATGTGGGTCTAAATTCAAACTGATGGATTTTGCTTTTTGAGGTTCAAGAAGACTAGGGTGATTGACTACAGTCAGTCTTCTACTTCAGTCCCCTACTTACGATGGGCTGACTTAGGACTTTTCCACTTTATTATGGTACAATACAATACACAAACCATACTTCACATAGCTACATAGCCACTGTTTTTCACTTTCAAGACAGTATTTGGTAAATAACACAGATATTCAACACTTCATTATACAACAGGCTTTGTGTTAGATGATTCAGCCCAACTGTAGGCTGATTACATTAGCCAGCCTAATGTATATTGTTCTGAGTACATTTCAAGTAGGCTAGGCTGAGCGATGAGGTTCTGTAGGTTTGGTGTATTACATGCATTTTCAACTTATGATACTTCCAACGACTGATGGGTTTATCGGGACATGACCCATCTTAACTCATTCTTTCATTCTAGTTTGCCTGAAATATCCCTAGTTTTAGCACTGAGAGTCCCACATCCCAAGAAACTCCTCAGTCCCAGGAACACCAGGACAGCTGATCAACCCATGACAAAGCTAAAACTGAAGGCCTGTAAAAAGACAAAGCTTATAAAACGAACCTGAGGAAGCAGTTTCAGAAGTAAACATTAAGTTCAGAAAATTTTGACAGTTTGCACCCAAATATTCCTCTGAAAATAAACTCTGCTTCTGTTGAACGATGTAAACTTCTAAATTAAGCCTAAAACATCTTTTTAAATTATAATGTTGAAAGTTTGGGGGGTTTTTTTCCTCCTCTGAGACAGGGTCTGTCTCACTCTGTCACCCGGGCTGAAGTGCAGTGGTGCAATCTTGGTTCACTGCAACCTCTGCCTCCCAGGCTTAAGCAATCCATCCTCCAACCTCAGCCTCCTGAATAGCTCAGAATACAGGCCTGTGACACCTCACCCAGCTAATTTTTGTATTTTTTGTAGAGATGGCATCTCACTATGTTGCCCAGGCTGATCTCTAACTCTTTGGCTCAAGTGATCCTCCTGCCTTGGCCTCCCAAAGTGGTGGGACTATAGGCAAGATCCATTGTGTTCGGTCAAAGTTTTATCTTGTTTTATTTGGGGGGTACTTTTGCCAATTTAAGAACATAAGGTTGAGAACTCAAAGTCTAGAACCCTGGAACCCATTCTCTTAAAACTCACTATGTATTTTAAAGGGATTAGAAAACTGGTATTAAAAATATTAAATATTTGGTATTTTTTAGTATATCTAATTTTTTTTGACTATTACAAAAGTTTAACAAAAAGTATAATATGAAAATGTACACGACCTAATTTTTACATCATAGTAAAATAGACCCTATGAAGAGACGACATGGGTTTCTCTGCAAAACAGCCATTATTTATACTCGTTCCAATGCTTCTAACATGATGATACTATTTCCTCATATTACCACCATTCCAATATTGTTCTGTTGCTCACCAGTCGCCATCTCCATGCATTCATCCACCACAAGACTCATAAATGGATCAAATGCCTGCAATATTCCTTGGACATGCCTGCCACCATTTAATTTCAATGACAACTTCTTGTCCATAAACTTTTTCAACTCGGGAGGGTGAGCTTTGCTCATGGTGTCTACTCCATGGGTTCACAGATGCCTTGGAACATAATGCACGGCCTCCCTCATGCTCCCGCAGTAGGCCCGGTGTCTTGTGTCTCTCTAATTCTTTATTAAAGATAATTTGGGCAGGGCATGGTGGCTCACGCCTGTAATTAATCCCAGCACTTTGGGAGGCTGAGGCGGGTGGATAACCCAAGGTAAGGAGTTCGAGACCAGCCTGGCCAACATGGTGAAACCCCGTCTCTACTAAAAATAAAAAAATTAGCCAGGCATGGTGGCAGATGCCCGTAATCCCAGCTACTTGGGAGGCTGAGGCAGGGGAATCACGTGAACTTGGGAGGCAGAGGTTGCCATGAGCCAAGATCACGCCACTGCACTCCAGTCTGGGCGACAGAGTGAGACTCAATCTCAAAAAAAAACAAAAATAATAATAATTTGAAAAAAAAAGCTATGCAGAATACAATGTATATGCCTAAATAACGTTAATTTAGAAATTTTAAAAAGGTAATTTTTAAAATGGTTTCACTTTTTTGGATTTACTCCAGGTAAGTGATTTGACTTTTTTGTTCTACCTAAATAGCACTGGATGTAATTATTTCCCAGGGCTTCAAAATCCTGAAAATCTTAATTCCCTATTGAAGCACTTTTTTTTTTTTTTTCTAAAATAGCTAATTACTAAACTACAACAAACATAGAAGTTGAATTTGGCAAGTTTTAGTAGTGTGCTTCTAGGTCCTCCTTTGATATAAATATGTTTTCCATATTTGCTCATACTCAAAAGTTTTCTAAATTTAGCCCAGGAAACATACCATCATCATTATTATTATTATTATTACTACTGTTATTATTTTGTTAAAGGTTTTTCTGTATTTATCATGTTTTGAAAAACAAATTCTAGATCCTTTAAAATCCAGTCCATTATTACTCCATTCATTTTATTAATATTAATAAATATTTAAGCCTGCTAAGTTTTCCGAGTACATCAAAATTACAATGATCGTTTCATGAAGAAACGAAGTCGTATATAATACAAGCTTACATTGCTAAGCTCAGAGGTGAATTCAGAGCTGATGGAGACTGTTAGTTCATGCATGTTTAGAAGCCCCCACGTTGGCTCTGTCCGACCGGCAATGGGTGAGACGTCTTCCCCAGGGCTTCCAATGTTCTAAAAATTCTTATAACTTGGTTCAGGTGCCTTTCCCTAAATACAAATTCCTGAATTATATCAAAACCTTAGGGAACATTCCTAGGAGTGGAGAAAAACCTTAAGGACAGAAAAAAACAAGAATTCTAATTAGACAAAAAAGAAACACTGTTTTACCCTCAAAAACACTGATGTCAGTCATGGTAAATATACTAAGTTTTCATTTATATTTCACTGACTTAAAATTTTGTAGAAAGAGATCTGGTGCAGGCCGGGCACGGTGGTTCACACCTGTATCCCAGCACTTTGGGAGGCCGAAGCGGGTGGATGACAAGGTCAGGAGATCAAGACCATCCTGGCTAACACGGTGAAACCCCATCTCTACTTTAAAAAAAAAAAAAAAAATACAAAAAATTAGCCAGGCATGGTGGCAGGTGCCTGTAGTCCCAGCTACTCCGGAGGCTGAGGCAGGAGAATAGCGTGAACCTGGGAGGTGGAGCTTGCAGTGAGCCGAGATGGCGCCACTGCACTGTAGCCCGGGCAACAGAGCAAACTTCTGTCAGACAGAAAGACAGAAAGAAAGACAGGAAAGAAGGAAAGAGAAAGGAAAGAGAAAGGAAAGAGGAAAGAGAAAGGGAAAGGGAAAGGGAAAGGAAAGGAAAGGAAAAAGAAGGAATAAAGGAAGAAAGATCTCATGCAGGAGGGAACGGTTCCTTACTCAACGATTCTCCAGATACCCAACGAAAACAGGCGGATACCACAGAAGCTCAGTCTGATCTGGCTGGAACACCGACCACCCAATCCCCTCAGACAAGTCTCTGGCAGCCTCCTGTGAGCTCTGGTTTTCTTATGGAGCCATGGCAATAATACCAACTTGCTCGGGGATTTTTGCGAAGATTATGTATTAGGTTTCCTTCCCTCTATCTTAAAAATCACTGCTCAGGCCCTCTTCTTTTACCAAGTAACTTTTCAACAGAAACCTGAAGAAAGTACTGGATAGGAGTGGGGGGTTTGCTTAGCTGAAGTTAACGAATGTAGTTCTTGGCCAGGCGCCATGGCCCACACCTGTAATCAATCCTTTTGAGAGGCCAAGACAGGGAAATTGCTTGAAGCCAGGAGTTTAAGACCAGGCTAGGCAACATAGTGAGCTGTGGTCTCCACAAAAAATTAAAAATTAGCCAGGCATGGTGGCATGCACCTATAGTCCCAGCTACTCAGGAGGCTGAGCTGGGAGGATCACTTAAGCCCAGGAGTTAGAGGCTGCATCTCAGCCTGGGTGACACAGCAAGACAAGGAAGGAAGGAAAGAAGGAACGAAGGAAGGAACGAAGGAAGGGAGGGAGGGAGGGAGGGAGGGAGGGAGGGGAGAGAAAGAGAAAAAGGAAAAGAAAGGAAAGAGAAAGAGAGAGAAAGAGAGAAAGAAGGAAAGAGAAAGAGAGAAAGAAGGAAAGAGAGAAGGAAGGAAAGAAGGAAAAGAAGGAAAGGAAGAAAGAAAGGAAAGAAGTGCAGTACTTCATTTTTCTCTTCACTCACAAAATGTACTAATTATTTGCTTGCACTTGAATATTCAAACCTATTTAAAATACATGTTTGGTCGATTAATGTCTCAAGGTTTCTGTCTGCATTGCAATTGTCTTAGACTGGAATTAACTACAGGGTAGTAACATCCATTTAATTCCACGTGGAAAATGCCACTTGCAGAGCAGGCCTGCATAAACGACTTGGATGCGGTGAGAAAATGGAGCTTACCTAATAAAAACACTTCTCAATTATCCTACCAAAAGGAAAAGAATGAGAGAGAGAACACATCACCACAAGAGGCAAAACCATAAAACTTTCAGGAAACAATATAGAAGAATATCTGTATGGCTTTAAGGTTGGGGAAGATTTTTAAAACAATAACCAAAATGAGCACATCAGAAAAGAAAAAGATTGAGAGAAGTGACCTTGTTTATTAAAATTAAGAACTCCTATTCATCTGAAACCAACATATATAGCAATGAAATAATTAGTATCCAGAATATATAAAAAACTCCTCCTAATATAAAAGATTAACAATCAAAAGAAAACAGGCAATGGACGTTGTGGTGGATCGTACAGTAACAGCCTCCAATTGATTCATGTTCCCCGGATCCAGGCCCTTGGAATATTCCATCCAAGGTTGCCTCTAGATTTGACAGCCCTGTGACTTCCTTTGGCTAATGAGACAACAACAATTACGATGCAGATGGAGGTTTAAAAAGTGCTTGCACATTGGAGTCTGCCTTTTCTTGTTGCTTACTGGGACCCTCAGTCCACCACATGAAGACGCCCAGGCTAGCCTTTGGGGGATAAGAGACCATGTGGAAAGGAACCCAGGCCATCCTTGCTGCCCCAGTAATCCCAGCCAACACACAGAACTGTGAGCTACATAAACGGGTATTGTTTTAAGCCTCTAAGTTTTGGGTTGTCTGTTATACAGCAAATCCTGATTGATATAGGATTCTCCTTCACTGGCCATCAGAAACTAACAAAGGAAGAGCTAACGCAGCCAAAGGTATTAAGGACACTCACACCTTTGTTTATAAAGAGAAGCTACCAAGTGTAACCAGGCAAGAGTTTCTGCACAGAAAGAGCACAGCGGGCTGGACTGACACGTGGCCACCCATGCCTGTCTAAGGTGGGAAGAAGAATGGTTTTGCACAAAAACTCCCAGGAAGTGTCCTCAGAGGAAGGGTCAGGAGCTGTGATGTGAGGGCCTCGTCTGGGAAGCTCAGCTGGTCTTGCAAGTTTGCTAAGTTACTTAGGAAGTAAACTGATCTGGAGACTAACGGGAGTTCAGGGAGGAGACTGAGGAGATTTGGAGAAATGGCTCAAGAAAGCTCTTGAAAGCCATCCTTGATGTGTCACTGATTGCAGGACATTAAGAACTCACTGCAGCACAAAATCTGTGGGCATCTGTGTGGGGTGTGACTTCATTCTGCTCTCCCATATCTCATAGCTTCCTTGTCCTCTGCAAATCCAAACTCCATGTTTCATGTCTCTGGACAATATCCATACACCCATGGGATTATAGTCCCCCAAACATGGGAAAATGAAAAATTAAAATGGTTTTACAGTTGAATGTAGTTGTGATTACAGGAAAGATGCCACATCAACTCAAAAAGTGAAGGTCTGACCAGAAAGAAACTAACCAGCATCCTCCAACATGAGTCCTCCTCATGCTCTGGGAACTCTTCCTCAAGGCCGAGCTGCAGCACTGGCCTGGAGCCCTAAGTCAGAGGGACCCTGGCATTCAGTCTGTGTCAAATACACTCACGGAATGGAAGGAAGACACCCCCAGCATCGCTGTCAGATCAGAAGCACATGGACGAGCCAGGGCGTGTGACTGCAGTTCAACTCAGAGCAAGCGAGGCTCTCCAGGCTCAGGTATCATCTCTACCCCTGCATCCCCACTGCCTCCCAGTCCATCTGAGCTGAGACATCCAGCCTTAGGATGAGCCAGGGCAATTCCACCAGGCACATTAACTCCACAGGTCAAATGAGACACTTGCAGGGAGATACTCTGGCTGTGTGTGGAAGGGAAGGCTGGAGGGGACTACAGTGGTGGAACATCTACACTTTCCAGCCATCCTGTTAGGCATGATATTCCTTGGAGTATGCAATGGACTGAATGTATGTGTCATCCCAAAAGTCATATGTTAAATCCTAACCTCCAAGGCAATGCTATCAGGAGCTGAGGCCTTTGGGGAGGTGACTGGGTCCTGAGGATGGAGCCCTCGTGAATGGGATTAGTGTCTCACTACAGAGGCCTCGGAGAGTTGCCTTGCCCCCTCTACCACAGGAGGACACAGTGAGAAGGCACCATCTGTGAACCAGGAGGCCAGTCTCCACCAGACATCGAATCTGCCAGTGCCTTGATCTTGGACTTCCAGCCTCTAGAACTGTGGGAAATAAATTACTGCTGCTCATAAGTCACTGCGTTTATGGCATTTTGTTACAGTAGCCTGAAGAGCCTAAGACAGCCTCTGTCAACCTCACAACCACCCTGCCAAGCAGGCATCCTCCCACTTCACAAATGAAGAAACGGAAGTCAAAGAAGCTAAGTAATTTGCCCAATGTTACCACAGTCCTAGGTGTAAAACTGAAGTATGAATCCAGGTGTCCTGATTTCAAAAATTCACGCTCTTTTTTGCTTCACCACACTGGATTTTTGTGAATAAGCCAGCTTAGAGACTTTCATTATAGCAGTAATATTTTTGTTCCCTCAAAGGATTTCCTGAGACCAGTAAATGATGCCCAGGATTGTGTTAAGTACTCTTGATTTCAAATGTTAAGTACTCTAGATTCAATCTCTCATAATGGATTTACAAACTCTATAAGAGATCTGAGGGTCCCCTGAGGCAACTTTAAGCAGAAAAACTTGAAGGTCCAGGAATTATAGCAAAAATGATGACTTAGAATGAATTTCCTGAATTTGTTAAGATATTTATTGTGGCCAACGTCAGAGAGAAATCTTAACAAATATGGTCTCAGTTCAAGGGATAGGAAGCAAATATGAAAACTCATAAAGTTATTTTATATACAGATTTAAATTTGTCTCCTCAAAGCCCAAGTTCCTACAATAACATGTCAGGCTAGAGGTGCAGTTTGTCCAATGAAAATAAAAAATTAATTTACTTTTTATTTCTAGTTGACTCTTAGAAAGGAAAATAATCACCCTGCATAGGAAGAACTAATGTGCAAATTATTCTGCCAGACTCTGAGGGTCTGAATATCCAGAGGAAAACCACAAAGAAACAAAAATTACATGAAAGCACCAAGAGGGAAGTCCAGTTACAGCAGAGGTTGACACTGTCCCCAGGTTGGGGACCGAAGGAATGACCACAGGCATCGGCCTCACCTTGACCATGGCAGTAGACAGCTTTTCTCCTGTCTCAGTGGTCTGAAAACCTCAGAGCAGCCAGTAAGATGACCCTAGAGAGACAGAAGCTATACATTCACCAGGAGCATGGAGGCCACATGGCAAGAACCCACTGGGCCCCGGCAGGGGAGCTTCCCATGAGATGGTGCAGGGGCTCTCATTCCATCTGCTGAGAGCTGGGCAGACTGTGCTCAGCAATGGGTCCCTCAGCACGAGGTTGCCCAGACAACAGGACTGAACATTTAAAGGGGATGCCATCCAACAGCAAAGACAGCAAGAACTGTACTCACAGCCCTCCATAGAGATACTGGCACCGGATCAGGTCTGAAACCCAAGGGCAAGCTCAGGGCCAGCCACTTTTGTCTTGCTTCTAACTTGTGTCCACACCCTGCAGAATACGACGATGGTGCAGGCTGCAGTGGGAAAGGTGTGTAAAATCTCCCCTGGTGTAGGCAGGGAGGGCTGTTCTCAGGCCACCCCTCCAAGGCCAGCAGCAGAAGGGGCACCTGCCCTGGGCCACAGGCTGCCTGAAGGGCCTGGGTATTGAGGTTTTGAGTGACTCTGACTCCTGTCTCTGGAGGCTGTGATTCTCAGTGCCGCAGACAATACAATCTCCATATTTCCTCCCTGTGTTTGCCTAACAGAAACTCCGGTATCTTCTCCTGCTAACTGGCATTCTTGGGTTTTCCTCATCCTGCCAGCTTATTCCTATAGCAACTATTAGGTGGAACAGCTCTCATCTTAAAAACAGTTCCAAACAGCTTAGGGCCCTGTACATTTAATTTTCAATCTCACATTTGGCATTTGTTTGGGGGCAGTTCCAACATATCAGCAAGACAGAATTGCATTCATGGGTGGAAACCAGCACTGATGGCTGTGCCTAAAGACTGAATATAGTATTTACTTTCATAATACTACCTGAGGTTTATATATTAGGACAATTCTGCTCTGTGTCACTTTTCTCAGCTGCTCCCAGATGCAAAATGTGCACATTTTCCTGAAGAAGCTGTTGCATAATGCTTTGTTGTGCCTCATGTGTGCTTCTTAAATGTTTTATGCCCCCGTCATGTTTTATCTCCAACTCAGATTAGAATCTATTGTTTTGCAGTCCATAAATAGTACATCCTTCAAACAGTACAAAAAAATAGCTACAGAGGATTTGCTGAATTTTAAGTTCAAGGAAAACTATTCTTTCTATCAGGATTCTAGGCAGTCTAGGACCAACAAAAAAATACCCTCGCTACAATTACCCATCTCACTGTTTAATGATCACTGCTGACAGCAAAAACTTCACCTATGAGCACATGAGCTGGGCGGGGCAAACAGAACCACCAAGTGCCCGTGACTGTCGTGCTGCATGTGGGGTGGCACCAGCTGTTCTGGTGTCTAAGCCTCTCTCACTCACCACTCACTCATTTATTTACTCACTCAAGATCTTTCTAAAGCAAACCAGATCCCGTATTGTCCTGATTACAGCCTTTCAATGGCTTCCCAATGCACAGAGAACAGGTACCAAACTCCTTTCCTGGATTGCAAAACCATTTGGGCCACGCCAGGGTTCTCTGAAAACACCACGCTCAATCTTTCCTTAGTCTCCCTGCACCAGGCGGTCCTCCCCGACCTTTGCCTCCCCGGCCCCATCTCACTACTCACATCTCAGCTCTCAACTTAGACAACATCTCTTTAAAAATGTTCTCCAGCCACCAAACATAAAAGTCATTCTCTGTCATTCTCCATTATACGATCCCATGGTGTTAATTACCTGTATGTCACCTGCCCCATCTGACTTTTTTCATGAGCATTTCCTGTTCATTGGCCTCCCTGGCTGGAACGCACACTAGGAGAATATGAAAATCCCTTCCTCATTTGCCACCACACATTCGATGCAAGAAGAAAGGACAGGCACCCCAGCATGTGTCCTGGGAATATCTGGTAAGGGGTGAACAGAAGGAGACTAAGCACACGGAGTCTCAGGGCTGTGAAAGCACACAGGGGTCTCAGGATTCATGCGGCGTACAGCTGACACCATGTCTGGCCCAGGAATGGCAGTTGCTGATGGGTCCCTCTCCCAATGGGGGTGTGCAGGCCTCTCGACTACTGCCCAGACCTCAAGAAGCTTTCCTCAGCCCTTACAAGACATCTGTGCAAGGCAATATGCAAAATGCTCCCAATTGTCTGCCCGAAAGACAACACCTCCCATCTCATCCGCTGCTGATGCTACAGGAATATGAATGGCCTATTTCATTGTTCTCACAAATCACGACCCTCTAAATTCAATTTCCTTAATAGTCTCAAACTCTCAGAATAACAGAACCATGAGTCATGGAAGTCCGACTCAGCCTCACACAGAGGACAAGAGTCCCTTTGGCTGCAATCCCTGATTTCCTAATGCTACTCTGTGAGGTTTTTGGATGCTTGTTCCCTTTGTGAGAATAGATATTCTGAAGCAGAAGAAAAAGGCCCTGTTGCTCTATTTGGGACACACAGTAAGGGTCCCCATCCTCTCCGAGCTTGCCACACCCCAGCCTAAGGATGCCACTGGGGAAAGAAGATCAAGGTCCAGCTGCGGCCTCCAAACCTCTGATCCCAGACCAGGACTCGGGAAACATGTCCAAACTGTCTGGCCAAGCAGCCACTGGATTAATTTTACTGGGGTTTTCACAAGGTAGGCATAGCCGAGTACAGAAAGTCAAAGCAGGAGGTCTCTTTGGACTAGACCGGCCTGGGGCACGGTGGTCAGCGCAGACACAGGCTTCTCACTTGGCCTTGTTGCCATTCACTCCCGCTTCTCCAGCGGCCAATCAGTGCCTGTGGCACTGGGGTCGCTCAGCAGGTAGGCCTGGCCCCATTCCTGAGCCCCAAGGCCCAGGACTCTAGGCACGGGCTGCTCTATGTGTGTGACCATCTACAACGAGGCATGACACAGACAGGAGACAAGGTCCTCAGTGTGGCTGCCGGCAGACTCAGCAGGGAGCTTCCAGACTCCCAGGCCTGGCTTCCACCCAATCGATGACCTTAAAACTGCTAGGGGCAACCCATGCCTCAGGACTACGAAGCTCCCCAGATGGTGCCAAGGTGCTACCAAAGTTGAGAACAGCAGGAAAAGGGGCCACCTAAGCTAGGACACCAACACAGACGAGAGGAGAAGTGATTCCTCAGGGACCCTGCCATGACCAGGGAAAACAGGAGGGGAACGGAGAAGGAGCCAACCTGTGTGGCAGGCTACCTATGACAGCCCCGTCTACACCAGAGCCAGTCACTTGCAGGAGGAAGGACAGGGAAATGGAATCCTCTTTCCCAGTCTGATACTCACAGGTGTCAGGCCAGGAAAAGCACCACAAGCGCAGCACTCTGGGGAACATCGTGTCTCAGGTCCAAGCAGAGTAAAAAAATTCTTCAAGAGACTAGGGAAACACGAAGGGTGGGAACAGAAAACTGGCCGATACAGAAGCCAGAGAAGAGGGACTGCAGGGGCTGGGGGAGAGAACTGCCGAACCCTCACCGTGGTGAGGCCAGGAGACAGAGGGTCCCAGAGGCCCTCCCAGCAGACCTGACCGAACAAAGCCAAAGGTCAATGCCTGAGGCCAAGTGGGAGGGAAGAAGGTTGCGTGGGAGGGAAGAAGGATGGTTATAAATCTTATTTTCTGCCAACAAAATGTAATACGAGCTCATGTAGGAAATTTCAAAAGATACAAAGAAAAAAAAAAGGACATTCCTAAAGTATTCCTTCCAGGCATTTTTTTCCCCAATGCATCTATACCCATATGACCCTGGAAAAGGAAAGAGGGTCCCACCACAAGATGAATTTCGTATCCTTTTTTTCCACTTCAAATGCTCCAATATCCTTCCATCTTTTATAATGGCCATTATTACAAATGCATTTGTCTTTTCTGTTGTTGTTGTTGTTATTGTTATTATATTCTTAGGCTGAAAGTGTTAGTTCAGGAGACAAACTGCTTTTTCAGAGTTTTTGTTTTGAGGTATAGAAGTACAAACTTGTCTCGCTCTCTTCTTGTCACATTGACTTCAACTAATTTGTATTAACTTATTAGACAGCGAGTCTTCTCATTCTCAGAGCTTACTACTAAGGCCACTTATTTTAAACATATATTTTTAGTAATTATTCTTCTGATGCTCTATAGAGTTCTTTTTGGCCAAAAGGGAGGCATGGGGTTTTTGGGGAGACGTGGACTTGTCTGGATGTGGATTGTAAGGAGGTGAGGGAGAAAGAAGATGGAACATGAGAAAAGAAGCGGGGAGCAAGACAGAGAGAGAGAGAGAAAGAGAGAGAGAGAGAGATGGAATCAAGTTCCCAAGGGTAGGGGTGGGGGTGGGGGTGTCAGGAGTCCAGTAGGAAGAAGTAGTCTTAGAAGAGAAGAGAAACCCTTCAGGGTCTAGAGAGGAGAAGGACGACAGGAGGAAATAGGAAGAAGCTCAGAAGGAAACAAAAGGGCGCTCAGAAGTGGGAGGGAGGGAAGATGAAGGCATTCTCACCTAATGGCCTCTCTGGTTCGTGTGAAATAATCGTCAGTGGCAGGGGATATAGAGAAGCTGAAGGTTTGAAACTGCAGCAATGAAAAACCTATTTATCCACAAGTCAAAGTGCCACACCAGGGGACTCTGCTACTGATAGGGACCATCAAGCTCAACCCTGACTCTGGTTTTAGTTGTTGTTGTTTGTTTGTTTTGAGACGGAGTCTCACTCTGTCGCCCAGGCTGGAGTGCAGTGCTGCGATCTGGGTCTCTGCAAGCTCCGCCTCCCAGTTTAAGCAATTCTCCTGCCTCAGCCTCCCAAGTAGCTGGGATTACAGGCATGAGCCACCACACCTGACTAATTTTTTTGTATTTTTAGTAGAGATGAAGTTTCAACCATGTTGGATTCCTGACCTCAAGTGATCTGCACTCCTGGGCCTCCCAAAGGGCTGAAATTACAGGCATGAGCCACCGTGCCTGGCTTCAATCCTGATTTTGCATGTGAGAAAACTGAGGCCCGGAGATGGTAAATGGGTGACCCATGGTTCCACAAGAAGAGAGGGCAGGGCCAAGTCTAGAATCCCCAGGTGTGGTTCACCCACTATGCAATGCAACAGCCTTCACTCACATAAGAAAACAGAGAAGGATCTGGGCCATAGCCCTGGCCACCACTACAGACAAGTGACTCATCTATCATGAGCCAGCAAGCCCTCCACAGAGGATACCCGCCTGCAAGCCCCACTGCAACTAGAGCACATTTTGCCCATCAGTCACCTCCGCCTGGCTGCCAGTGATTGAGTGACTCCTCACCTTCAGCACACATTTCTCCAAGTCTCCAAGGAGAGCGTCGGAAATTCGGTAAGTTGCTGTGAGCTGTGGGGATGAAAGGCAGGTGGCCGTGAAACACCCCCTCCCAAAGACAAGGGACTCCCAGAGCAGTGCCGCCAGCTCCTCTCCACAGTTGGCTCCATTTAAGCTGAAGCACTTGGCAGAGCAGCCCCCTCCTAAAATCTATTACTCCAGCAAGAAAGCTCTTAAAAATCAGTGCCTTCATCGGCCTCTATTTCCTCCTTGTTTTCCAGGATGATCATGCCTGGCTCCGTACCCACTCTCGTGTGTGCAAACAAGGGTGTCTGCCCATGAACCCTGTTTCCCTCATCAGACTACAGAGTCAAATACAAGGCCAAATTCAAAATTACTTCAGAATAGTGTAGTCCATTTGTTCTAAAACTTTTACTTGATTGGAGGCTGGGAGCAGGGAAGGCCACAATTTCCACTAGAAAACTGTATCCTTATTCATTCATTTTTGTGTGAGGAGAAAGAAATGACTACTTTGGAAATGACCCATTGAATCTTAACAACAATACTCTTATAGACCCCTAGGAGTGGGTAAAAGCTTCCTTACAGAGGCCCCCAAGGAAAGAAATCCACGTGAGAAACCCAGGTGAGCTGTTTGCCATCCATATTTACGGACCCCAGCTCTCTGCGGAGCACTGTGCAGGGCTCACACCCAGGGAAGAAAGAGGTCTGGGAGAACCTCAAAGTGCTCACACAGTTCTGAGCTCTGGGACACTTGGAGGAGACGTGTCTTGGACATCTTCTCCTGTATACAACCATCATGACATCTGGCACTGCATAAACCCAGGGAACTTGCTTATATTTATTACATTTAGCATTGTTCTATCTACCACTAGCTTTTCCTCTCATGAATAGAAAGAACTGGAGGCAGAAAAGTCAACTGAAGGGCCCTCTCATCTGTTGTCTCTCGATGGATGCACCTACTCGCATAGAGCCAGTGACCACCGTGGAGCTGTGTCCTCCCTTGGGACAGAGAGAAGGGACTGCCCCCCACACTGGCTGCTGTCCTCCAGGACAGACCACCCCTTGCTGGGTTTCATCTGGGGCCTCCCCTCTGTATCGCAAGAGCCACGGAGGACGCAAGCACGTAGCAGCTGCCTGGGGGAAGGAAGGCTTGAGCAACAAGGGCATCTTCTGTGGAGTGAGGCCATCCTGTGAGCGCTCTCCTCCTCCATCCATCACACTCTGGGTTTAAGAAACTCTGAAACAGTAGCATCCATAACGCTAAAAAGAATTCCTGAAAAAATATCCCCTCCAAAGTTTCCAGTTTCCAGCCGAGATTGCGCCACTGCACTCCAGCCTGGGCAACAGGGTGAGGCTCTGTCTCACACACACACACAAAAGTATACATAACAAACAAGAAATGTATAAATTAAAGAGAAAGAGAAAATTTTTTTCAAGCACTCACAATCTAGCTGTCATGCTCTGGTAGTTGTCTTCCAGCCTCGTCTCTGTGCATAGATTTACAAGGTTTTTAAAAATACAGTGATATTAGTGTTCACGCCATCTGGTATCCTGCTTCATTTTAAGAGCCAACACTTTTCTATTAAATTAAGTCTTCATAAAAACCTTTTTATTTTATTTTTTTTTTAAGAGGCAGGCTTCACTCTGTCACCCAAGCTAGAGTGCACCCGCATGATCATGGTTCACTGCAGCCTCCAACTCTGAGGCTCAAGCAATGCTCCTGCTTCAGCCCCACCTGGGATTACAGGCAGATACACCATGCTTGGCTAATTTTTTAATATTTTGTAGAGATGGGGCCTCATCATGTTTCCCAGGCTGGTCTTGAACTCCTGACCTCAAGCACTCCTCCCTCCTTGGTCTCCCAAAGTGCTAGGATTACAAGCATGAGCCACCACATGATCATAAAAACCATTTTAATTTGGCTGCATAACCCTAAGCTAATTTATACACCATAGCTTATTTAGCAATCTCCACACTATTAATATATCCAAGTCGTTCTTCATTTTTTGCTTTATTTAAAATGAAAACTTTGTATAGAAAGTATTTGTTTTTTGTGTTTGTTTTGAGGATGATTTTCTTTTGGAAGATCCCCAGATGTCATCGCTAAATCAAAGACATGGGCATTTTAAGGCAGGAGTGTCCAATCTTTTGGCTTCCCTGGGCCACACTGGAAAAATTGTCTTGAGCCTCACATACAATACACTAACACTAACAACAGCTGATGAGCTTTAAAAAAATTCACACACAAAAAATCTCATAATGTTTTAAGAACGTTTGCAAATTTGTGTTGGGTCACATTCAAAGACATGCCCTGGGCCACATGCAGCCTGCAGACCGTGGGCTGGACAAGCTTGTCTTAAAGACTTCTAATCCATCATGCTGGTTCCCAAAAGCATTATCTGACCAGCCTTCCACCAACTTTCTCCATAGACTTGTTAAGACTGTGCACTTTTTTATACTCTTTGTTAATTTGAAAGCTGAGAACTAACATTTTTATTCAATGTGTACCTCTTTGATTACCAAGATCAAACATTTCTCCATGTTTTCAGATAAAGATAAATGTCTTCCAACATTAATTACTGTCAGTTCCTTTATTATGACTTCTTTCTTTACGTTCTTTGCTGGTGGTCTGGTTTTAGAACTTTTAAACAAACACTTTTAACAGAGTGTTCATATATTACAAATATTAACTCTTTAAAATCTATTCCGTGAATATCTTTCCTCCATGTGTATTTTGTCTTTGGGCCTGACAGTATTGTTTATTTCTTATTTTAACATTGTTTGCAGTGAGATGATGTCACTGCTTTCATTTGTGTTGGCTTCTCTACCTCCTAAGTTTAGCTTCCCCTGATCCTTCTGTGTCCGGGGTATTTAATATTAAACTCTTAGGGCAGTTGAAATTTCTCTAGGGACTGCCTCTCCCTGTCCTATATTTATGCCTTGTCCCCTGAGCTGTAAGCACAGGTCACCTCAGCGTTTCACGGCCTGGGACTGTACCTGCAATTCTGATCTCTGAGGAGAGTCCTCTTAAATGTACAGACTGTTTCCTGGCTAAGGAGGCTCACCCCTCATTTCAGGACAGCTCCAGTTTGCAAACAGGAAACAGTCCATGCATGTCAGGCTGTAAGAATAAAGCAAGGGGCAGTGTCACCTGGGATTTCCTTTCTTCGACCTTGGTCATTAATAAGAGGTCCAAAGGCAAGTATATTACACTGTTGTTGGTAGGCAGTTTTCACTTCTGGAAAGTTTTCTTTCTTTTGGCAGTGATTAAGAGCTCTAAAAATGTCCCCCAGAAATAAACTATTTATCTTGGAGAGGTTCCAAGTGTGAATAACTTAATGCATATTACAATAGGTCAAGGTGAAACCAACCCCACAGCCTCTTACAGTAAGGGCAGTGAGCTTAGAAGACCCTCTCCTGTGCAATCTGGCTTAGCAGGGTTAAGCGGTTTTATCGGTCAAGCACATAGGACAGGAGGCCCACTCGGTGCCGAGTGCATGTGAAGATGAAACAACAACAGGCAGAGAGGGGCTCAGTAGAGAGTCTAACAAGTGTTGTCATCAGAGCTCACACTTCCCTCAGGGATGCCTCGACTGCACACCTTCAGTCTTTATGTTGGTAGACATGTACACTCTCCCACTCTCCCTCTCTCCCTCTAATGACACCAAAAAACAGCAAAAGCAAAACAAACGAACAACAGCCTTCAAGGCCCATGCCATGGCATCTCTCAAACCCAGCAGGGCCATCTTACCAGTCACTTCTAGCAGCACCTGCTTCTTGCTGTCCAGGTGACCAGATGGCCCCATGTGCCACCACACCTGTTGTCCTGGTATGAGGGTTAATAGGGCCCCTTGCTCTCAAAAGTAACCTGATTTGTATGGTACCTAGTCACCCTCCTCTGCTAACACACACAAAGGCTTTGAAAAGATTAGGGTCTCTCAAACTGGTCTCTTTGGTGGCCCTCAGAGATCCCTGGGGTGGATGAGGAGGAGGCAGGAAGGGAGAGAGGGAGAAGAAAGACCCTGCAGTGAGAATTCTTGACCTACCAACCAGTTCTCTCAGAACCATTCAGAGTTACCTATTTTACATGCTCACTGTCCTTGTAAACCTTCATTAGAAGACAGGTTCCTCCCGCTCTGAAGTGTTTAGAAACCATGGGCCAGACAGTCTCCCAGGGCCCCCCTCCTAACTCTAAAACCATATTGCTTATTGCTCTGTGGTCTGGTTCTAAAGCTCTGCCTCACCATAAACGAGAACATGATGGCCTACTGGGCTGAAGGGACCAGAGCAGCTTTTAAAGACGTCAGATAAAGATATGTGATAGTCAAACTTTGGGATCTGGTGACAACAGGTGCTGAGGTTAGGACACTCAAATAACAAGTCAGATACACAGAAACACAAAATGGAACAAACTACTTTGCCCTGAATCCTTTAGAATCTGAGGTGGTAACTAGAACTGTTCAACATTCCATTTCTCTTTTTCTCAGGAACGTATCATGGTTGAATTTCCCCAGGAAGTCAGGTGTGAAGATGCAACTTGTTTCAGCAAATAAACATGGAGTGTGCTGCTCCCACACAGAAGACTCCAAGAGCCTATGTGCTATCAGCCTCATTCTCACTTCATCAGCCCGCACCCCTGTGAGATCAACAAGAAGCAGAGCTCTTTGCCTGCTGAGATAATCTAACAGCGCGAATGAGAAACAAACATTTATTGTTTTAAACAGCTGTCAATGAGGGCAGCCTGTTACTGCAGCACAACAGAGCCTATCCTGACCAATACAGAGATGTTTCAGATAAAATACAAGCTACTTGCTGAGAAGAATGTGTGTTCTCTAGCCCAATGTCCTCCAAAATTGGTTCCAAAGAACACTAGCTCCATGAGACATTCATAGTCAAAAAAATTTAGAGAAATTGCCTGTTTCATTTATCCCCTTAAGGGTTGTATATTTTAGGCATGAAGTATCCTGCAATAAAGAAATCGTTTCACTTTGTCTTACCTAAAGTTTTCCTACATGAACTGTCCATGGAAGGTGCATTTACTGGCATCCTTACTAACAGTTGCAGAATCTAGTCCATTCAGAAAAGTATACATGAATATCAAGATACAGGCATATTCTTAACTAAGTGATTAATAACAAATTCAGAGATTCCGATGGCCTATTATTGGTTAAAATATTATTAATTTCATGGTATAGCTCTTTTGAAAAACAATCTGGCAATTTCTTATAAGGAAATTAAATGCACATTCACCATATGATCCAGCAATTCTACTCCTAAATGTTAATATTTATCCAAGAGAAATGGAAACATATTAACACAAAAACCTTCAAGTGAATGTTTAGTATGGCTTTATCAATGACTGCCAAAAACTGGAAACAATCCAAATATCCTTCAGTGTTAAATGGATATGCAAACTGTGGTACCTCCATATGATGGAATATTATGCAGCAATAAAAAGGAACACACTACTGATAGACAAAACAATGCAGACCAATCACAAATGTGCTACATAAGTGAGAGAAGCCAGACTCAAGAGCTACATACTCCATGATCCTATTTATATGGCATTCTCGAAATGCAAAACTGCAGGAACAGAAAGCTGATGTGGGACTGCAAGGGTGGCCACAGCTGATGAATGTTCTGAGCCAAAAGGATGGAGCTCTGCATCTTGACTGTGGTGGTGATATGAACAGGAGGCAGGGAAGTACTGGGTAGAAGAGGGTGGTTCCCCGGCAAAGGCCCCACCCTCAAACCTGGACACCGTGGCCCTAAATGATAACAGTTATCCCCGTTTTCCCAATCAAATGTTGCTTTTTCCAAAACCACCCTGGCCCACCACACCCTCATCTTGTACCTATAAAAACCCCAAACTCTACTGGCAGAGAAGTAGTAGAGCAGTAGAGCAGAGGAGGGAAGAGAGGAGGTGTCTGAACATTCAGAGGAATTCAGCTGGGGATGGTCAGAGAGGAGTTCAACTGGCGACAGCTGAACTCCAGGGGAAGATTATCTTCCCACTCTCTCCCCTTTCCAGCTCCCCATCCCACTGGGAGCCACCTCCATCACTCAATACAACCTCTGCATTCACCATTCTTCAAGTCCCTGAGACCTGATTCTTCCAGGATGCTGGACAAGAACCTGGGTACCAAGAGGATAAGGTGTAAAAAGCTGTCACCTTGACTCTCCACTGAGCCAGTTAACAGTTAGCCCTCCATGGACAGCAACTGCTAAAGGAGCATTAATTGCAACACACCCCTAAACACTGCCATCCGCGGACGGCAACTGCTAATGGAGCACTAATTGTAACACACCCCTAGACACTGCTGTGGGGATGGAGCCCAAAAGCACTAGCTCCAGCCCTAGCACCCGGTCGCCTGCGTGCTTCCCATCCTGCAAGGAGTTTGAGCACCGTGGTGGCCAAGTAAGCAAGCCACACCCCTACTGCAAGTCTTGCAAAGGGGTAAGGGAACTCTCCTGTCTCAGTGGCACTCAGTCAACTGCAGCTGTTTGTCAAAATGCACAGAACTGTAAACCAAAACGTATGAATTCTACTGTATATAAATTGAACCTCAATAAAATTTTGCATTAAAATTTAGTTTTCAAGTATAAAATGGAAGTCTCAGCTGTGTTTAGGGGACCCTTTAAGTATCATCAGGGAATATCCAGAAACAGCTCATAGAACTCCTGGTTCCGTCACCATGATGCTTCCTATCCACTCATCTTTGCTTTGGATGATCCCACACTTCTCTAAAACATATTGTTAGTTAATCACCCCTTTCCAGAAAAGGGATGGACAGGGTAGAAGGAGGGGCAGAGACTCACAGTTGGTCTCCTCTCAGGCATGATGAGAAAGGTCCACACTTACTGAACATTATGGATGGGAGATGCTGTGCTGTTTCATTTCACCCTCAGTCAGTGCTCACAAGCACCCTACGGGACAGGTGTAACCATCTCCTGTTTACAGATAGATAGGCAGACCAGGGCTCAGAGAAATTAAGCAACTCAGCCAGGTAACACAGTTAGTAAGTGATAAGTACTAACCTGAACCACATTTATACTTTCAGCAACTACTCTCTCCCATTTTCCAACTCTGAAAAAATGATCCTTCTAGGATGGCTACAGTCAACAAGACAGTTCATAAACATGTGTTGACAAGGATATGGAGAACTGTAATTCTCCTATGTTGTTGGGTGGTAGTGATGCAGCCACTTTAGTAAATAGTCTGGAAGTTCCTTAAATGGTTAAACAGAGTTACCACATGATCCGGCCATTCCACTACCAGAGAAATGTAAACGTAAGTCCAAACAGACACTTACACATAAATACTTGTAGCGGCATTGTTCATAATAGCCCCAAAGTGAAAACAACCCAAATGTCCATCATCTAATGAATGGGTAAATAAAATATGGCAGATTCATACACATCAGTACTAAAAAGGATAAAATATTCTACAATGTATTGTGGTGATGGATACAACTCTGTGAATACACTGCAAGCCACTAGATTGAACACTTTAAAAGGGCAAATTATATGGCATGTGAATTACATCTCAATAAAGCTGGTTTTTTTAATGGCAAATACCTAATCCAGCTAGAGTAAATTCTACATTACTAAAAATGAATAAGAGGAGAACAAGGAATAGAAGAATCAACACAACAAATAAATCCCAAATGCTCTGTAGCCGCCTTTAGCATGCACGGTAAGATTTAATTTGGAAGCAGACTAAAAATACTAATTATATTTTTACTTAGGCTAATGTTAGAATTAGTATGAAGTTCTCAGCCACATGTCATCTGAGAGCAGAGGGAAGCAGCCTACTTAACTAGTAGGTGGAAAGAAGTAGCTTATCATGCAGTAAAGAAATATAGGAAAAGCCCAAGTGGAAAAATCTATGAGCAGAGCACAATCTTCGCTCTTCATAGATGTTTCTGGAAAAAAAAAATTTAAGCACTATCCATTAGAATGTGGGTAAGACTTGGTCTGCACAAGAAAAGCAAAGCATCCTGCCCCAACCAGGCACAGATCTAAGGCTGCCAACATGAACGTGGTAATAACTGCATTAACCTTCTCCCAGGGGAGTTATTTTTTATTGTAACACACTTGTCAAAATGTCATCACATTAGCTCGCCTCTCCCACATCCGCCCACCAATTCCTCTCAGCTGTAGAAGAAAGAGCAGTAATTAGAGCAGGAAACAGCCCCTGGATGAAGAACTGCTCCAGCCTGACAGTTCATCCGAGACTTCGGCAAAGCCACTCTGGCCTGGCTCCGGGAGGGGAGGAGGTGGGGTCACTAAGCCCACGCTAGGCAAGCCACCTAAGCCTCCTTCCAGGCAGGGACAGCAGATGGAAATTGTGTCCCAGAAGCCAACTCTGCTGCTCTATCCATGCTGACATTCGGGAACTGTGACAATTAATCACACGTAACAAAGTACACTTTTGTCTTACACAATCCACCCAACTCCTACTGCAAACGAGTTTGACCTATCCTGCCTTCCTGTTTCAGCTGTCCCTTAGCCAAGATGGGAGAAGCCCCCAAAGCCCCCAAAAGGAGTTCTATTGGCCAGTGAACTCCTAGGGGATTTAGAAATGAAGTGGAATTTTTTGTCTTCTCTAGAAACAAATACAGATGCTCCAGCACTTATGATGGGGTCATGTCCAGACAAACCCATTGTAAGTCAACCATATCCTAAGTCAAAATATGTACTTAATGCTGGTGACATAGCAGATAATCCCTGACTTACGAATTTCTGACATTACAATGGGTTTATCAGGACATAACCCCACCATAAGTGGAAGACTGACTTACAATGGGGTTACAGTTTCTTTTCTTTCCTTTTTTTTTTTTTAAATTTTTTATTTTTTAGATGGTCTGTCTCTGTTGCCCAGGCTGGAATGCAGTGGTACTATCTAGCTCACTTCAACTTCCACCTACAAGGTTCAAGCAATTCTCCTGCCTCAGCACCCCCGCCACCCTCCCCGAATAGCTGGGATTACAGGCATGCACCACCATGCCCAGCTAAGTTTTGTATTTTTTTAGTAAAGATGGGGTTTCACCATGTTGGCCAGGCTGGTCTCAAACTCCTGGCCTCAAGAGAGTCCCCCACCTTGGCCTCCCAAAGTGCTGCGTTTACAGGCGTGAGGCACTATGCCTGGCCAAGGTTACGGATTTCTACTAGAAGTACATGGCTTTTGCACCATCATAAAGTCAAAAACTCTTAAGTCAAACCATCCCAAGTTGAGGAATGTCCGTATTTGAACGGATAAATAACATATAGTATATCCATACAATGGAATATTAGTCAGCCTTAAAAAGAAAAAAAATCGGCTGGGGGCAGTGGCTCACGCCTGTAATCCCAGCACTTTGGGAGGCTGAGGCAGGAAGATCACAAAGTCCGGAGATGGAGACCATCCTGGCTAACATGGTGAAACCCCGTCTCTACTAAATATACAAAAAATTAGACGGGCGTGGTGGCAGGTGCCTGTAGTCCCAACTACTCAGGAGGCTGAGGCAGGAGAATGGTGTGAACCTGGGAGGTGGAGCTTGCAGTGAGCCGAGACTGTGCCACTGCACTCCAGCCTGAGCAACAGAGCGAGACTCCATCTCAAAAAAAAAAAAATCTAAACACATACCAAAACATGGATGAGCCTGGATGATGTTAAGTGAAATATGCCAGACACAAAGGACAAATATTCTATGATTCCAGTTATACGAGGTACCTAGATGTAGTCACCGTGTCTTATTTTCTGTATGCTGATGCTTTCACATCTGGGGCCTTCCTGACCCTGGAGGGCTGCCAATTCCTAGAGACAGCGAGCAGCTTGCCCATGAGTGTGCCTTTTTAATGCAAACCAACCAATTCAGAGCCCACATCCCAAAGAGCTCCCATATCGGGCTCTCAAGCTCCAGGTCACTATCCACCTGCCATGGCACCCCCAGGGCCAGTCTGAGAAGCTGTCATAGCCAGAGGAGCCCATGGAGACATGACAACTGTGATGCAGTGTGGGATGCTGGGACAAAGGACAGTAGGGAAAAAGTACAGCTTTCCAAATGGAGAATTGTCACTGTTAACGTATGAAAAGTACCATGCTAATGACAGATGTTAACAACAGAGGAAGTGGGATGTGTGAATGTGAGAATTCCTCATACTCTATTCACCACTGCTCTAAATAACAAGTATACTAAAAGGAGGGAAGGGAACGGCTGTGTGACATAATAAAAATACATATTTGGTCTCTGTCCCTGGTTCCTGGCATGGAGCTCCTAAACCCCTGGTAATTTTCTTAGTGATAGTGGGGCTAGGAGTATCTTTTGTTCTGATATTTGGTCTTTGACTGAGGTTCCTAACATAGAGCTCCTAATCCCTTGGAATTTGCTGGGTGATGAAAGCCTTTTTTGTGGGCTGATGAGGTGACTCTGGTGGCTCCTGGATGAAGGCTGGTCACCAGAAAGACCTAGCCATGACCAGAAATTGGAGTTTTCAGCCCCATACCCCATCCTCCAAAGAAGGCAGAGGAGCTGGAGACTGTGTCGATAACCAATCATGCCCATGTGACGAAGCCTCCATAAAAATCCCTACAAGTTGGGGTTTGGGGAGATTCTGGTTGGTGAATGCATCCACGCACCTGGAGAGGGTACACCTAACTCCACAGAGACAGAAGCCCCTGTGTTCAGGATCCTTCCAGACCTCGCCCCATGTACTTCTCCATCTGGCTGCTTGCCTGTATCTTTTATCATGCCCTCCATTAATATAATAAACCAGATTTGCAGCCACGCCACACAGCAGTTCCAGGTAACCTGGAGACACCTCTTGCTACTGGCCTCTGAAGTGAGGGCAGCCTAGTGAGACTCAGCCCGTAACCTGCAGGGTCCATACTAGCTCCACGTGGAAGGGGTCAGAACTGAACCGAATACCCAGTTGGCATCTGCAAACAACTGGAGAATTGCTTGGTGTGGGAGAACCCCACACACACATCTGGTATCAGAAGTGTTCTGGGCACAGTGTGAGTATTGAGGAAAACAGTTGCTTGTCCTGTACAGGGTGACATGTGGAGATAGAACACACATCCCAAACATCTTCAGACTAACAAAGATGCTATCTACAACACATTTATTGCACCTGCTCATTAATGAGACAATAAAAGGCTTTGGGGGATAGACACGCACAGCTAACACCTGCCACCAAGCACATTCCTGGGGACTAGGAGGGCCGCTGATTGAATTTCTGACAATATTATAAGCAAGTGGTGCAATGTTTGCCAAACATTGCAAGTACATCATTTGTAGCATGAAAACGCAGCCATTAGAGACCACCTATGTGTCAGGAGAGAGCAAAAGTATCAAACCAGACACTCGTACCTGTGTCTGGGCATCACTTTCTTACAAATAAAGGAAAACACTGAGCTGTTCCCCACTCTTTCCTACCCACGGCAAATGTAAATCCCACGCCCTTGAGCCAGAAAAGCACCAATGCACGTTCATTTGGGAAACATCAGGAATGACGGTCACCATCATGGAGCCTACAGGGAACTGGGGTTGCAGACAAACCGATGAAAGACAGAGCGACCGAAGGGCCAAGGGAGATTGCCAGAGCGAGCGGGAATTCAGGGAAGGAAGTGTTGACTCCAGCTGGCTAGGGGGTTACCTACCCAGAAAAAGAACTTGCGTTGGACCTGAAAGGACTGTGCAAGACTCTGGCACGCGCAGAGAAGTGGACCCTGTGACCTGGAGGGGAGCTGCCGTGTATCCCATGAAGCCAGTGGGCATGGCCAGGCCAGATCCAGGGGAATCTCCCATACACAGACAATCCCAAGAGCCAGGGATCCCCCATAGAAGCAGACAGGGATGAAGGGCAGGGCCCAGGCAGACCCAGGAGCCCATACAAAGAACCCAACATGAAGCAGTCCCCAATAGCTCCAATGTCGCCATCCTCAGAACTCCAATCACATTTAGTTTTTACTTGCCTGTGACTCTCGTGAAGTCCTTTAGTATTGCGACTTTCTGGCATGGATGTATAGCACTGTGTACCTGACATTCACAGATCTTCTTCTAGCTACAGGCATCAGTTTTCTCTTAGCCCCCTCCCCCAGCTTTCAGCCCCTAGGGCCTGGGTGGGATCCTTTCAATTTCAGGAGAAAACACACACCCTAGGTCTGAGTCAACTGCTGCCATTGCCATCAGTTCACTCAGCCAGAGTGAATCTCGTGAGTTCTGCAGATGTTCCAGCAAAGACCCCAGAAACATGACAAAGACCCCTACAGCCCTCTTGCACCTGTCAAGAGGACAGTGGAGCTGCTAGGCCACCACGGAAAGGCTTGGTGGGACTCAGAGCTAGAAAGAGGCCAAGTCCTGATGGCATCATCTGAGTCATGAACCCAGCCATGGTGGATGCATCTACCTCAGGATCCTTGGTTATCTGGGCCACCACACAGCTTTCCTTCTCTCTGTGTTTTGGCTGACTCCGGTTAGTTCCTCTCCTGCAGCTAAAGGGGTCCTGGTTCATTTCTGTAACCAGCTGTTCTTGCTAAGCCACAAGCTCCTTAATGGCACAAAGCATGTCTACATCTGAATGCCCCCCAAAGATCCAGCACCACGCCTTCTGCATGGAGGTCCTGCAAAAACCTAGGAGCGAACCGAGCCACAAAGGGAGCAGATACATGGCCCCGGGAGGAGTCAAGATGGCCGACCAAGAAACACTCAGGAAAGGGGAGTGATTCAAGAAGCAATGAGAAAAAGCTAAGAGTCACCCTAAGAACAGTAAAAATCTAAAACTTTAAAGGGACTTAAAAAGAGGTGGTTGCTACAGTTTGTTTTTGGTTTACATCTTAAGAGGTCAGTAGGGTACTTACTTAATGATGGGGACTGCACATGGGCCACATGTGTCATTCGACCTCACATGACTCCAGTTCCTCCATGGACCACAGACACTGCAGATGAAACAGCTGATGTTCCTGAGTCAATGTGACTTTAGCTTTGAAACAGTTGGCAGGGTCATGTTCAAAATGAGCTTAATGATCTGTTTACGCAACTGCTCTTACATTAACTATTATAACAAAAAAAATGTACAAGGAGCTAGGCTTTCTCTAAGTTCCTTCTTCAGATGTTGACAAGCAGAGCTGTGTATTGCGTTCATAAACCTGGGAAACAGAAAATAACTGCTATTTGGGAACAACCTCCTCTGACATTTCCTCCTAAAATTAACAAGTGATTTAGCCTGAGTTAAAAATGACAATATTACAGCTATGCAGATAAGTTGTTCAGGGTCAGGCCTATTTTTTCCTGACAAAATACTACTCTAATATTAAAATGGTATTTTGGTGATTCATTGTGGAGAGCTCCAACAACAGATTAGAATAGGGACTCTTTGAAAGCAAACTTTTAACTGGCATGGTGGCACGCGACTATTGAGTTCCAGCCACTTGGGAGGCTGAGGGGGGAGGATCACTTGATCCCTGGAGGTCAAGGCTACAGTGAGCCGGGATCGCACCTCTGCACTGCAGCCTGGGCAACACAGCGAGACCCCATCTCAATTTTAAGAACGAAAGAAAGCAAACTTGAAACTAACTTATAAAAATAAATATTAAAATTAAGTCTAGGACAAATACCCACCTGCTCTTCTCTCTGTTCATGATATTTACAGGAAAGAAGAGGGTCATCTTTCGATTTTCTAAATTCAAACATGAAAGTGACTTAAGCCATTGCAACTGGCAAGCCCCAGAGGAGAACGTGGAGCACCCCGCATTAGAAATCATTCCCTGGCCTAACTCCACATGGTGAGTGTGAGCGGGCCAGGTGGGTCAGCCCACCCAGTCCCCAGTGGGGAGTCGGCCTGGCCTATATCTTTAAAGGGAGATGTTGGTGTAAGAATCGCTGTGAAACCTGTTGACATGCAGATTTCCAGTCCCTGCAATGGGTCTAAGTGGAGCACAGAAACCCACATTTTGAAACTGTCCTTGGTTACTTTCAGGTCTCTCCACTCAGCTGAGTACAATGGTTTGAGGACTATTCAGCCGGACCCCCACTGTTTAATAAGCCTTCTTTATTATTATTATTATTAAAACAGTTCTTCAAAACCCAATTGCCCAGAATGGGGCAAGACAGAATCTCAGAACTAGCAGAAACCATAGAACCTCATTTTACACGAGAGGAAACTGAGGCTAGGGAATTTAAGGGACTATGCTGGTGTAATCCAGCTTAGTCGGTTGGTCTAAAGGAAAACGCTCCAGGCCAGGTGTCAAAAAGTCATGTCTCAGTCACTTCCTTCTTCCAGATAATCTTTCCTTCGAACCCACAAAATTATTTTTAAAATAAGATTTTTAAAAAGATAAGGTTATGCTGCAGTTCTCTAGCTGTCCATTAGAGTAGCCAGTAGCCACAGGTAATTATTTAAATTTCAGCTTTAATTGACTAGAATTAAATGAAAAAAAAAATTTTGAGACAGTCTTGCTCTGTCACCCAGGCTGGAGTGCAGTGGCATGATCTCAGCCCACTGCAACCTCCCTCTCCTGGTTTCAAGCAATTCTCCTGCCTCAGTCTCCCAAGTAGCTGAGATTACAGGTGCCCACCGCCATGCCTGGCTAATTTTTGTATTTTAGTAGAGACAGAGTTTCACCATGTTAGCCAGGTTGGTCACGAACTCCTGATCTCAAGTGATCTGCCCACCTCGGCCTCCCAAAGTGCCGCAATTACAGGTGTGAGCCACTGCACCCGGCAAAATGAAATTTAAAAAGCCGGTTCCTGAGCCACGCTGGCCACATTCATGAGCTCAGTAGTCACCTGTGGCTGGTCACTACCGTACTGAACAGAGCAGACACAGGACATATCCACCACTTTTGCTATGCACATGACCTCAAAAACTGCTTCAAGTCCCTTTTACATCAGAACAAAATGCAGATTTAATCTTGGACTAAACCCAGCATGCAATCAAAATCCCACATGCGTATCTGAATATGTGCTTATTTGTCCAATATGTGACATATAGTTTTAGCATCACTAATAATACCAAACAAGTCTTATTTTGCTATGCTTGGTAAAAACCTAATTTTGATAGATTTGATTAGCTATTCAAGCCAAGTTTAAACTCCCAATGCCCACACCCCCTCCATTTGCACATGCACCCACACTTTCTAGGTCTGCCAAGCAGGCACAGAAGTGGGAGACCAGGCCTCAGTTTCTTTTTGTGTAAAACCAGGGGTTAGGCTGGGTAAACTCTGAGGCTATTCCAGCTCTAACATTCTATCTGTTTATGAGCCATGTGGACAGATTTTATTGACTGAATTTTTTTTTTTTTTGAGACAGAGTCTTACTCCGTCACCTAGGCTGGAGTGCAGTGGCACAATCATGGCTCACTGCAACCCACACCTCCCAGGCTCCAGTGATCTGATCCTCCTACCTCAGCCTCCTGAGTAGCTGGAACAACAGATGTGTGCCACCACATTCAGCTACCAAGTGGACAGATTTTCATTTCACTTTCTGCACAAACATGTATTGAACACTTTCATGTGCCAGGAGCAGAGACTAGCAGGGGCGGCTCAGACGCTGTCCTCCAGGGCTCTGCCAGGAGAGACAATGACACATCCCGGATCTCCACGTCAGGGCAGCATCACGCGGGGGGCAGAGTTCAGGGCAGAGCCATGGAAAGGTGTGGGGCCGCCCAGGGGGCACTGAGGAGCTCCAGGTGTCTGCATGATGCTACTGCCCGCCACTGACGCTTGAATGGAGCCCGCAGCTGAAGCACGTGCTCACACCCCTCAGCCCTTCCTGCGGCTCCATTCTGCTCATTTCCAGCCACTGACCTAGGACTGACGTGGGCAGGTCATGCCTACTCCCAAAGGGAGACAACGCCTGAAACAACTGAGGAATTAAAGCACTTCAGCAACTCCATCACAGCGAGTCCACGGCAGCTCCAGTGGCCACTCTTGCTTCTCCAGGCTTCAGAGCGTCCCTCTCAGCTCTGTCAGCTCTGGGAAACACACCAGGTAGGCTGATCACGCGGCCCTTGAGGGATCTGGATCTGGAGACAGGCAGGTCCTGGTTATAAGGGCACTTGACTGCATGGGATGGCAGCAAAGGGGGACAAAGTGTTCATGATCTGTGGCAGCAGCACCCACACTGGTTTTAGGAGAAGGTGGCAACCTCATCTTCCCACCTCTCTCCAACCACCTGCTTCCCCGTCTGGGATGGAGAAGCATCAGGGTGTGGTGCCAGCCTCTGCCAAGAGATGGGATCATGCCATCTGATGGCCACAGGGGAGGACAGTGCCCGCCCTCTTCACACTGAGGGGTGCAGTGAGCGCAGATCTGTTGACAGAAGAGCATGGGGACCCCAGCCCCAGGCAAGGGCAGGTCCATCCCTCTCACAGCTGGCCAAGTCCCCATGTGGGATACACACAGATGCCTGTGGGGATGCCATGTGGTCACAGAGGACCTGAGCTGCTGGCTGACAACTAGAAAATGTGCTTTATTTCCTGTGTTTTGTTTTGTCTTTTAGCAAACCAAAAAGTCCTTAGGCAGACCACCTAATTTAACAGAAACACTGGATGTCAGTGGTAGAAGAAAGGAACCCACGCCATCTCAGGGTTTTAGGGAGGAGGTGCAGGGAGGCCCTGGCCAGGTTCCGCAGGGCTAGCATAGGCCACCAGGGCACCCCCCTTCCCAGGCCCAGTCCAGGGCACATGTGTGCTGTGGATGCTGGAGGCCAAGCCCAGGGCCTGCTCTCCCGACTCTCACCCTTGCCTTTCCAACAATGCACTCCCTCTTGTTGGACTCTTTTTTTTTTTTTTTTTTTGGAGGAACTTTTATTGATAGATAATAATTGTACATATGTATGGGGTACATATAATATTTTGATACAATGAGTAATGATCAAATCAGGATAATTAGCATATCCATCACCTCAAATCTTTATAATTTGTGTTGGGAACATATTCAAATCTCTTTTAGTTATTCTAAAATATACAATAAATTATTGTTAACTAGTCACCCTGCTGTACTATGGAACATGAGAATTCATTCCTTCTGACTGTATGTTTATACCCTTAACCAACCTTTTTTCATCTCCCTACCTCCAACGCATCCTTCCCAGACAGTGGGATCTGGCACTCTACTCTCTACCTTCATGCGAGCACCTTTTTCAGACTCCACATATGAGTTAGACTGTGCAATATTTGCCTTTCTGTGCCTGGCTTGTTTCACTTACCATAACAACCTGCAGTTTCATCCATGTTGCTGCAAATGACATGATTTCATTCTTTTGAAAGGCTGAATAGTATCCCCTGTTTTTTTTTAATACACTCATCAGTTGATGGACACATTGGCTGATTCACATCTTTGCTACTGTGACCAGTGCTGCAATAAATGCAGGGGTGCAGGTATCCCTTTGATATAGTGATTTCTTTTCCTTTGGATAAATACCCAGCAGTGGGACTATTGGATCATATGGTAGTTCTAGTTTTAGTTTTCTGAGAAACCTTCCTACCGGTTTCCATAGTGGCTGCCTTACTTATGTTCCCACCAATAGTCTATACGCGAGTTTCCTTTTCTCCACGTCCTTAATCCCATTAAATAATGGGGAAGGACAAGAAGAGACATTTCTCAAAAGACACAGGAATGGCCAACAGATTTATGAAAAAATGCTCAACATTACTAACCATCAGGAAGATGTATACTTTTTTTTTTTTTTTTTTGAGATCAAGTCTCACCCTGTCACCCAGGCTGGAGTGCACTGGCACGATTGCAGCTCACTGCAGTCTCTGCTTCCCAGGTTTAAGCAATTCTCTGCCTCAGCCTCCCGAGTAGCTGGGATTACAGGCGTGCACCACCACACTTGGCTAATTTTTGTATTTGCAGTAGAGACAGGGTTTTGCCATGTTGGCTAGGCTGGTCTCGAACTCCCGAGCTCAAGTGATCTGCCTGTCTCAGCCTCCCAAACTGCTGGGATTACAGCCATGAGTCACCTCACTCAGCCAGGAAGATGCACATTAAAACCACAATAAAATATCACCTCCACCCAGTTAGAATGGCTGTTGTTGAAAAGAAAAAAATTAAGAGAGGCTGACTAGGATGTGGAAGACTGACTTTTTATTCCAGGTCCATGGTTCCTCTGTGCCTGACTTGTGTGCACCTCACTTATTTCACTTAGCATAATGACTTCAAAGTTCATCTATGCAGCATGTGCCACAACTTCGTTTCTTTCTACGGCTGAATACTCCTCCACTGTGTGTACATACCACCTTTTGTTCATCCCATCATCTGTCAGTGGACATTTGGCTATTATGAATAATGCAATTATGAACATTGGTGTACACATGTCTGTTTCAGTCCCGGTTTACAATTCATCTGGGTGTAAGCCTAGGAATAGAACTGCTGGATTATATAGTAATTCTGTGTTCAAATTATACAGTAATTGTATGTTCAAATTCCTTTCACACTGTTTTACACAGCAGCTGCACCATTTTATATGCCCACTGGCAATGCACTAGGATTACAATTTCTCCACATCCTAACCCTTGTTATTTTCTACTTTTTGGAAAATGCCCCTTCTAACAGGTGGGAATGGTTTCTCATTGTGGTTCCGATTTGCATTCCTCTAGTAACTAATGACGTGGAGCATCTTTCCATGTGCTTACTGGCCACTTGCATATCTTTGGGCAAGTGTTTACTCAAAACCTTGACCCATTTTTGAATTGGGTTTTTTTATTATTGAGTTATAGAAATTCTTTATACATTCCAGATATTGATCATTTACCAAACAATGATTTGCAAATATTTTCTCCCATTCTTTAGGTTATCTTTTCACTCTCTTGATAGTATCCTTTGAAGCACAAAACTTCTGAATTCTGATGAAATCCAAATTATCTATTTTTTTCTTGTATTGCCTGTGCTTTTGGTGTCACACTCAAGAAATCACTGCCTAATTCCAGGCCATGAAGGTTTTTACCTGTGTATTGTTATAATAGTTTTATAATTTTAGCTCTTATGTTGGGATCTTTAACTCATTTTGAGTTAATTTTCCAGGCCGTGTTAAAGGTTTGACTTCATTGTTTTCCATAGGAATATCCAGTTTTCCCAGCACCATTTGTTAAAAAGGCTGCCCATTCCTCATTGACTGATCTTGGCTTCTTTGTTGAAAAATCAGTGGACCATACATGTGACAGTTCGTTTACGGGATCTCTGTTCTATTCCATTGGTTTATAGATCTCCCCCTTACGCTAATAACATACTGTTTTGATTTAATATTGCTTACAGTACATTTTGAAATCAGGAAGTGTGAGTCTTCCAATTTTGCTCCTCCTTTTCAAGATTGTTTTGGTTATTTGGGGTCCCTTGAGATTCCATGTAAATTTTAGAGTGCTTTTTTTCTATTTCTCTAAAAAACGCCACTGGGGTTCTGATGGAGACTGCGCTGAATCTGTAGATCACTTCGAGTAGCAGTGTCATCTCAACAATATTAAGTCTTCCAATCCATGAACAAAAGATGCACTTCCATTTATTCGTATCAAAAACACATTGTAGTTTTCAGTGTACTGATCTTTCGCCTCTTTGGTTAAGTTTATTCCCAAGTCTTTTATTCTTTTTGATGAGAATGTAAATTGAATTTTTTATTTCCTTTTCAGATTGTTCATTTCGAGTCTATAGAAATACAACTGAACTGTGAGCTTTAATTTTATATTTTGCAACTTTGCCTAATTCATTTGTTAGCTCTGAAAACTTTGAGAACTCCTTAGAGTTTTCTATGCATAAGATCGTGTCAGCCAATAATTTCTTTTCCTTGCCTAATTTCTCTGTCCAGAGCTTCCAATTCTATGTTGGATAAAAATAGCTGTCCTTCCTACTTCTGCAATACTAAAATGTTCCTTATTTTATTAACTGATGGTGAAAAAACTGTAACGTTTTACTTGGCAAATTAAAGAAGTAAAAACCTTATGTAGTTACACAAAATGTTTTGGAAACAATACTAAGCCCCCCAAAAAAGTGTTGAGCAAAAACAGCAGTCTGAGAACAACTCAAATACATGCCCTCATGGAAGCTCCCAAGTTCAGGATCCTCTCATGCTCCAGGCGGTGGCCCCTCTATCCCCATTGTGAATGGGGTGTGAGCGAGAGAGGTGGAACTCCACGAAGTCAGTCATGTGCAATGCCAGTTGAGGGAAAGTTGGGAACAATCCAAATTAAGGTCAGCTAAATGAGGACGGAGCCCCAAACGGCACTGCAGCCAAGAAAGAGAGGTCAGTGCCCAAAACAGGCATTATCCCAGAACAGAAACAGTGAGGAAGAGAGACACACCACTCTACAAGCCTGGTCCCTGCAGGGAAGGCAGGGCTCTCACTTGGTTCTTGTTTTTCTCCACCTATATATTTTTAATTGCATTGATTGTGTGTTTGTGTGTGTGCCTGATTTATCACCTCGAATTTATTTTTATCAAGGAAGAGAAGCAGTAAATAAATAGCAAATATAGCCAGAGCCCAAGTCAGCGGCTATTTTTGTTTTCACTTAGAGAACAAAGTGCCAAAGTCCAGCCATGATGAAAGGGCAAGAAAACACCAGCCCCCTCACTCCCGCTGGCCGGCAGGACCTGCTCCTATGCCCAAACTGTGCATTTCTGTGTTGCTTTTTGGCTGAGAGGAGCGGTGATGAGGCTGTATTTTGACCGAGAGATGAAAAGGTCTATTGTTTGATTTTGTGGTCAGAAGGCGTCCGTACCACACACCCTTCCATCTGCTCTTCTATTTCTGCCTAATAAGCAGCACCACATAGGTTTGTAGAGCAGAAAGGAAGTGGAAACTGAAGCTCGTTTTGTTAAGCATAACATTTTCACTCAAAGACTGTTTCTAGAACATTTCATCCAGCAACTCAGAAGCCCATATTTTGAATTAAAAGGACAATTCTGGTGAAGGAGAAGAAATCCACACCTTCCTGTAAGCCACAAAAACGAGGGCAAGAGAGCCAAGAAAGTTTCAAATAAATACTGAAATGTCCTTTTTTGTGCCATGCCACATGAAGGACCCTGATGAAAACTAAACTTTGTCACATGCCTCAGAAACTGGTGAGGCCAGCCAGGATTTGTTTTTAATAGAACAGAAAAGGAGAGGAAAATGGTTTTCTGTCTCTACTCAGTTTCCAAAAACCTCTATTGACTACTCTCACCACCACACAGCAGCCCTCCCCGCAGCTGTCTGCAGCCCGCTTCACTTGTGGCACCTGGTTCCATCCAAGCACGCTCAAGAGTCTGCACAACTGTGGGAAGGCAACCAGAAGCAGCAAGGCAGAGCCCTCGAGGGAAAGGTCCTGGCTGAGGTGTCTTGCAAGGCATCCCACAGCCAGGCCGGCTCCCTTGTGCCAGGCCACAACAGAGATCCCCCTGTATGGGGGAGACAGGGGCTCCCCTGCCTGGGGGAAGCTGGTGGTGTGCAGCCTGCCCAGCACCACAGCCAGGCCAGCAATCAGACGCAGGCGGGAGAAGAATGATCTGTTAGTTGAGTGACCATAGTTATTTGGTGTTAGGCAACACGCCACTTCCCCCAAAAAGGTCTTGGGACATCTGGTCTCCTAGTCAGTAAGACAGCTTCCTCATCTCATTCCCATCACTGGCAGGTTGTTCTCATTCTGGTGGACTGATTTTGTTTATAACACATGCAGGATGTGGTAGGTCCTGGTAGAGAAAAATCTGCCGGACGCTCAACATTCTAAAGATACTTGAGGTCTGGGGAAGCCCGGGATGACTTCTTCCTATTACTAAGATGTGGGGTGAGTCTATTTACCAATTGTGGCCATAAACCTGGAGCTGGGAGAAACAATCTGGTGAGCAGACTAAGGTCAAGACCGGGGTGACGGCTGCAACTAGGCCCAGGGGACGTGGGGGACCCCAGAAGAGGAAACTAAGAGACATCAACAGGTAATGTTCAGGTGGGAATTTGACCTGTAGCCTCATTCACGATATGGTAACTGCAGTTCCAACTATGTATCTGCAAAGAGAACCACCAAGGTTCTCCAAGGACTCTGTATTTCAAAAACCGTAATAAAAGATACCCGAAAGGTTCAATGGAAGACAGAATTGTATTAAAAGAGTGATTGTTCCCAAATATTATCTACAGAAAACAACCCCAAGTGTCCATGAGCAGATGAATGGACAAACAAGATGTGGATGACCGTTCGATGGAAAAGGATTCAACCTTAAAGAGGAACGAGATTCTGACACACACTGCAGCATGGATGAGCCTGGAGGACACTGTGCTGAGTGAAAGAAGCCAACACAGAAAGATAAATACTGTGTGACTCCACTTAAATCCAGCCAAATTCATAGCAACAAAGTAGAAGAGTGGGTGCCAGCGTCTGGAGGGTGGAGGAATGGGGAGTTAGTGTTTATGGGGACAGAGTTTCAGTTTGGGATGGCGGAAAGACTTCTGAAGATGGATGGTGGTGATGGTTTCACAACAATGAGAATGTGCTTAACGCCACTGAACTGTTCGCTTACAAATGGCTAAAATGGTAAATTTTAATGTTATGTATATTTTTCCACAATTTAAAAAATATATTTGTATGCCAATTTAAATCAGGTCCTAGCAGATGATCAGACAAGCATGTGACCCCACAGTTTCACCCTGCCTTGGGCACTGGCTAGAGCGGGCAGGAGGTCCCAGCGAGCATGCAGGGTGAGTTTTGGTGGCATGGTGCCAGCCCCAGGGCACCCATCAGCCTACAGAGCACGGCTGGCCATCTCTCCTTCAGGAAACGCTCTGCCCTACCTCCAGCTTCAGGCTGTGTGTTCTCTGATGACTTTCTGTATCACAGAAGCGAGGCACTTAAGCTTTGCATCCAGGTGGGCGTGCACTGCCACTTCTCCACGGACAAGCCCTGCACCACCCTCAAGTGACCAACTCCCCCAGACTCAGGTTCCTCCTCTACAAAGTGGAACTCACCATTTTAACACAGAAGGTGGTTTTGGAGCTAAATAAATGATACGCTGTGAGGTGTGGAAACACCGTCCTCAAGTTGGGATCACTAAGCTGGGAATGCTATTTCCTTAAATTCCCCTCCCTTTAAGTCAGGGCTAGAGCTGGTCAGAGAGAAAGTAGTCAGGACCTGGAAGCAGGCAGGGAGCCAGCAGTGGATGCAATGATGGGCAGGTGCCTAGTGAATCCCAGTTCACTCTCTCTCCCAACTCACTCCCCACTGATGCTGAGCTGGGAACCAGACCCCACGATGCCCTCCGGGTTCCCTCCTCCAGCAGCTGACAGACTCCGTTCTTCAGATTCACTGCTTGGTTTCTTACCTGTTCCTGCCCCAGCTCCCCCACGAATGGGTGTAGTCATGGCCAAGGGAAAATTCGAGACTCGGAAGTTAGTAAGCCATGGGACGTGGGCACCAAGCTCACGTGGCTGCTGGCACGGTAGAAGCCCAGTTCCACATTCGCAGCTCTGTGTGGACCCCTCTGTGCGCTGGTTCCTCGGCACTCCTAACATCTGCTTCCATGTCAGAAGAAAGAAAAGGAACAAACTCGTGCGACCTGAACACAGGGCAAATCCCAGCTCACCCCTCCATCCTTAGATGCACAACTGTGCAGCGATGTCCCCTGTTAGATGTCCTAGCAGCTTCTCAGTAAAATCATAGGTGAGAGCCCAGCACCCTTCCTGGCATCCGGAATCACTGAGGAAGAATTCTACCCAGAGAGGCACATCACAGGCAAAGAACTACATTAGACAGGGTCTCTCCCGAGAGGAAACCACACAGAAGCAGGAGTGCACTCCGAGTACACGCTGCTGAAATCGGGGCCCGGCTGCCTCCCACCGCTGTTCTGATCATGGAAAGTGGCTTGAGGAGGGGTCAGCTGAGTATTTTACAAAGCATCTGGGTTCACTGATCTTTATCTACATACCTTCTCCAGATTGCAACCTCCCTTCTCGGGTGTTAAATCAACTCTCCTAATTTTAATCACAAAACAATTGTATAATGAAGACTCATCCTCTCTTTGCCCATGGCCCAACGTGGCCTTCTCCCCTACCCTCCAGCTTCCTCTGCTCCTGACATTATCAAGGGGGCAGAGACCATGAGGGAAGGTTACAGACGTCTTATTCTAGAATCGAGCAATGCTCAGAGAGAGAGACAGAAACACAGAAAGACACATAGATGCTTAACATGGTCAATTGTGATGTGTGTGGAGGTTAATTGTCCCACTGAAGGTTTAACACTGCTCATTTTTTCCAAGGACAGCTTTACTGGTTAGAAGTACAAAAGCTGTTTTCCCAGATTATTTGAGATCTCACTCTGCCTCCACCAAGATGTGCGAGCTCAGTGACGTGCCCCTTCTCTCCTCAGCTCACTGCATCTGGTACAGACCTCCTGGGCAGTGGTGTCAGTGCCTACCGCCCTCCAAGTATCAGATCTCCCAAAACACTGTTGTCCGCGTCACCCCCAGCAGTGCTTGGAGCTCAGTCTCCGATGTGCATAGATCTTGCTCCCTTTTAGGGGTGAGGACACAAGCCCAGAGGGGTGAAGCCACGGGCTCAAGGCCACACAGCTAATCATCACCAGAGCTGCAGCTGGAGCAGAGCCCGTCTTCTGACTGTCCTCTCCATGGGACGGAGAGAGCCCGCAGATGCCAGCAAGAGTATCCGGCAGAGACGTTCTTCCAGGGCTGTTCAGATGTCCTCCTCAAAAAGGATTCCTGTTTGGCTGTCTTTCAATTAGCCCCGTTTTGTTTCATGTCAATGAAATTTATTAGTCCTTGTCTCACAGATCCTCTCTGCGGGGCCTGGCCGGCCTGGGCTTCACTCCTTTCTAGAAGTCTCTACTCAGCACACGTGGCCCTGGCCCACTGCTGCCCCCACAGCCCCAAGGCCCCTCCTCGGCCAGGGCAGCAATGCTCCTGGGAGAATGAGGCAAGTCCTTCTGCCCCAGCTCCTGGAGCCACTCCCTTTGGGTGATCTTATCTCTTGTGGTTTTACCCATAAACCGCATGCTGACAGCTTTATTTTCAGTCATTTCCAGTCTGCGTCATAGCCTCACCTCCAACAGCCTGCTGAGGCCCCTACCTAGACACAGCATGGAGGCACCTGGCACAGCCAAGACAACTGGCAGAAATACCCCTCCTCGCTGTCCAATGACCACTGCCTGCCCTCCACTTCAACCAGAACTCTTCCTCCTCGCTGTCCAATGACCACTGCCTGCCCTCCACTTCCTCCAACCAGAACTCTTCCTCCTCACTGTCCAATGACCACTGCCTGCCCTCCACGTCCTCCAACCAGAACTCTTCCTCCTCGCTGTCCAATGACCACTGCCTGCCCTCCACGTCCTCCAACCAGAACTCTTCCTCCTCGCTGTCCAATGACCACTGCCTGCCCTCCACTTCCTCCAACCAGAACTCTTCCTCCTCGCTGTCCAATGACCACTGCCTGCCCTCCACTTCAACCAGAACTCTTCCTCCTCGCTGTCCAATGACCACTGCCTGCCCTCCACTTCCTCCAACCAGAACTGCAGGGCTGCTCTCAAGAGCTTCTCCCTCCCCTGCTCTCCATGGCGCCCCAGTCCACAGGTCCTTTGCAGGGACTGCTCCAGGACTCTAAAGGCAGTCACTGAGTCAGCTTCCTCCACACTCTGCCACCAGGGTCCTGGGAGGCTTTGCCTCACGGGCCTGGGTTACTTCAGTGACCTCAGAACAACCCACGGGCTATACCCTGCCCTTCCAGCCCATCCACTACACCACACCACAGACAGACCATGTCACATTCCTATTTAAAACCATCCCCATGTTCCCCACTCAAGGTAAAGGATAAAGGCTAGGCTCTGACACGTGACAGATGAAGCCACCTTGACCTGACCTTAGCATGCCTATGTAGACACACAGTCTGCCACCCTGACATGGCTCAAAGGTGCCTGCTGTGTTGGACACAGCTGATGTCCACGCAATGCCCCCCATCTTCCTTACTCTAAGAGGCCAGCCCCCTGTTAGGTGATGGAGGCTGCAGATGGCAGATACGCCCTTCTCCAGGCTCCCTGCAGATCCTGCGGCCACGTCCTCACCAATGAGATATTAGGGGAAGTGTCCTGGCTGCTTTTGGGAAGACTTTCTTCCCTAATAAAATGAGGGAGGTATAAGGAGCCCTGGCCCGTCCCTCCTGTCACCCAGCAGTTATCACTGGAGGACAAGATGCCCGGGCTGCGTGTGGCATACACATAGCCCTATGCTATGAACACACCAGGGTGTGGAAGGGCAGAAAGAGAGGAAGAGCCGTGTCCTGAATACATCACTGAGCTCAGAAGCAGCCCTGAGACCACCTACTCCCAGAGTTCTTGCCAAGGAAGATAATGAGCAACCGCGCCCATGTGGTTTAAACCACTTTCAGCTGGGTGTTCATGACTTGCAGCCAAGAGCACCCAAAGTGACACATCTGCTTGACAGTGCTTTCAGATTCCTCCAACCCTTCCCAGGACTGCATCCTCCACCTGCTCAGAGTGCACTCCTACCCCGCTGCTGACACCTGCATACCGCTCAGCACGGGGCTTCCCCGCGATGTGTGGGCAGAGTCTGTCTTCTCATCATCCATTATATTCCAATCATCTTTCTCCTAGACCCAACAGAAGCTCCCTAAAGGCCAAGACTGTGTCTGATCCACCCTTGTTCTTCCAGTGCCCAGCCTGGTATGGCACCTACCTCACACCAGCTCACCAGCAGGTCTAACTCCTCCAGCGGGGAGACAGTAGGGGCAGAGGGAACTGACGAGTGGGGGAGAAGGCCGCTTTGGGCCATGGGCAAAGAGAGAATGGGTCTTTATTATATACAACAATTGGTTTGTGATTAAAATCAGGTGAGTCGATTTAAGACAAGAAAAGGGAGGTTGCTATCTGGAGAAGAAACATTGACAAAGATCAATGAACCCAAAAGATCTGTAAAATGTGCGGTCAGCCGACTTCTCCTCAAGCCACTCCACCTGATCTCATTTCTCCGGCCACCTGGGCAAAGCTACCTCAAGCCAACCTCCCTGGAGCTGTCGGGAAGCCTCACAGTGCAGTCTGGATGGCTACTAACCATTTCATTTTGAGACTTTTGTATTGTTTTTCCTTGTCAGGATTCTAAATGAAATACTGTCCAAGTTGGGATTTGTCATCACATATAACCAGCCAAAGCAGTCCCCTACTTTTCCAACAACGTGATCAGACTCTAATTGAAAACTGCCCCTCCTCCATAGCGAGCCAACTGACTTCCTTCAGCCTTGTCTGGGCAGCCTCATTTCATGAAGTTGGAGGGAAGTGAGGAGTCGACAAGAAGAGGAAGAAAATCCCAGACCAGACACCAGTGGCTGGTACCCTGACAAGTCATCCAGAAGCCAAACAAAACCACAGCCAGCCACCCAGAGGCTCGATTCGGACCATTGCCTGGCAAGCCGCACCAACCACCCATTCACCAGCTCTTGCTCCAAGTTTCAGTATCTCCCTGGAATTCCGCAAAGCCCACCCGCTGCACCAACGCAGGTGCTCGGTCATTGATTGAATTCAGTGGCATTCACATTCAGGTTTCTAGAAAGAGGTAACAGAAATGTGGGAAGGGGCCGGGCGCGGTGACTCACACCTGTAATCCCAGCACTTTGGGAGGCTGAGGAGGGCGGATCGCCAGTGGTCCAGAGTTTGAAACCAGCCTGGCCAACATGGCAAAACCCCGTCTCTCCTAAAAAGACAAAAATTAGCTGGGCATGGTGAACGCCCGTAATCCCAGCTACTCAGGAGGCTGAGGCAGGAGAACTGCTTAAACCCAGGAGACGGAGGTTGAAGTGAGCCAAGATCGTGTTACTGCACTCCAGCTTGGGCAACAGAGCGAGACTCCATCTCAAAAAAAAAAAAAAAAAAAAGAAAAGAAATGCGGGAAGGGCCAAAGGGCTCATGTGCATCAGTTGGTCTAACACTCCCCAGTGCTGTGCTTTTCAGCGTGTAGCCGCCTGTTCTGTGACAGCCCTGGAGCTTGCTGATCCGCTCCTCCCAGATACCTGGCGGACTGGGCTCCCCCTCCACCCACAGCTGCGCCCATCTACATTCTTCTCAGACAAGGCCCCTGCTCCTTCCTCTCCATGCTTCCCACCTCGCCAGGGCTTCCCTGCTGTTTATAACACCTTCTGATTTAGCATCTTCTGTGAATTTCATTACATTGCTGTTTACTGTTGCCTCCAGCATTATTAATAAAGATGTTCAACAGAACCCAGGCTTGTAACCAATGCCTTGCTGCAAATGGCAGGACATCACCTCCCCACCTAGCCAGCTGCCATTTATCAGGGTCGTCTCCTTGCCTTTTATCCCAGCCAAGGAGCAGCCCCCACCTGCTTTCAGGTCAGCAGGGTTCACCTCTCCTTTAATTGAGGTTATTCTGCAAGTAACGTTTTCTCCAGAGGCCCCACAGACATGCATAAACGGGTGTATTAACCAAATAGGTGCGCTCCCTACCAGACAGAGCAAAACAGACTCAACTCAAGGGCTGTCATCAACCCCTGTGTGCCAGCAGGAAGGAGGAACTGAGCAGCGCGGGCACGCACCCCACTCCTTCCCAAACCCAGCCCACTGGGAGGCTCTGACGGGAAAGGACAGCAGCAATTCCACCATGTGTCAAGTGGGGTTGTGTTTTCCTTCACAATTAAAATAAAGATTTCTCACCTAGGTTGTCAATAGATTTTTAAATTTAAAAAGCTACATTTTGTAGTGACTCATGCTTTAGAAACAGGTCGTGCTTGCCAGAGAAGCAGTTGACTAATTCACAGTGTTTCTCCCTTTCCTCCCTGCCTACACCCGGAGAGAACCCCGGGAGGAAAACCCAGCGTCCTTCCTTGGCCTCCCACCTGCAGTAAGCTCCTCAGACCCCACCGCTCCCCTTTCTCCAGGCCCTGCCAGGCCCGGACACTTCCCTGAGCTGGACACAACCCACACCTGCAGGGCCACCTGCTTAGGCCATTTGCCCTGAACTCTTTAAAGCCCCAGATGTCCCATCTGATGGTCTGGTTGGTGTCTCCCCGGCATGCAGCTCCAGCAGTCCCCAGCCACCCACTAGCTGGGCAACTCTGAACACACCACATAGCCTCACTGTGCTCCATGCCTACAGACAAAACGAGGGGGTGCAGAAAAGACCAGCTTTTCCCGCTTTGGACTTCACAGACTGTCTACATTAAAAATCCTGAAATATCACTGCTAGGTCTATACTCAAAAAAACGCAAAGCAAGGACTCAAACAGATGTTTGTACACCTACGTGCATAGTGACGTTATTCACAATAGTCAAAAGACAGAAACACCCAAATGTCTGTGAACAGATAAATGAATACACAAAATGTGATCTATCCATACAATGGAATATTATTCAGCATGAAAGAGGAAGAAGATTGTGACGCATGCAGCTATGTGGAGGAACCTTGAGGATCCTGTGCTCAGTGAAATAAGCCAGACACAAAAGGACAAATACTGTTTGACTCCACTTATATAAGGTCCCTAGAACAGTCATTCACAGAGACAGAACATAGAACAGAGGTTACTGGGGGGCTGAGGGTGGAGAAGTTCGTGTTTAATGGGGACACAGTTTGGAAAGGTGTTGCTCGGAAATAGTGACAGTGGGTACAAAACAGTGTGGACGTACTTAATGCCACTGAACTATAAACTTAAAAATGGTAAAATTTATGTGATGTATGTTTTGTCACAATAATAAATCTTGGAATACCGCAGTGTCCAATTTGTCATTCTACCAAGTAAGCACAGGAGCTGAACAAACCATCTACTCTCACCTAGGGTTTGTAAATAGATTTTTCCATTTAAAAAGCCACATTTTGCAGTGACTCATGCTTTAGAAATGGGTCCTGCTTGCCAGAGGAGCAGCCGACTGATTCACAGCGTTTCTCCCTTTCCTCCCCACCTACACAGCAGGAAGTGGATAGAAAACTCAAAAGGAAGGAAAATCTTCCCCATGAGAGCTGGGAACTTTCCTCAGATAACACACTGCACAGTTCTCGCCTCCCTTGCTATACCCGGGGCCTGCTCTCCCAGCTCAGGAGTGTTTGCAGCTCTCCCAACCCATGGCATCACATAAGCAGCTTGGAATTGGCCAGGGGGGAGTGTTTACACCCTGGAAATGGACGAACACTATCATTCGGAGCATCTTCCCAGAAATCCAACTGTTAAACGTTTGCCAGCACAGCGCTGGAGCCAAGAAAACTCAGTCATGGTCACTAAAATCACCCGCACGGGACCTGGCACAGGGGGATCTCTGAATCTGATGACCTCTCGGTTTTCCTACTGCCCAGAAACAGGTGATGACGCTGCAGCATATGAGACCACCAGCCTCAGGTACACAACTATGATGCCCAGGCAGACCACAGCACAGAGGGTTTGGACCCACTCCCCAGCTGCAGCTGTAGAAAAAGTTGGGCGATATTTGTGGGATTTATTGAAGGTACCGACTGCCATGGAAAGCTGGTGTTGATCTACAGGTGCTGGGGCCAGGACTGCTCACTCTGGGTCCGTATGTCCCTGTTATGTTGGGCTTCTGTGTGAACATGAACCCTGCCTGCCCATAGTCAAAGGCACCTCTGTCTGATGGCCTGGATCCTACAGCCCTTCTCCAGACGCCCACACTGTCCCTTTTTAAGGATCTTCTCTAGCAGGCCTGTAAGACAAAACGATCCTGAATTTGCCTTTTCCTGGAGATGCTTATGTATCTCATGCTTGAGATACCTGCTCAACATATGCATTTCTAGGGCAGGATTCCCTTGACCTCACTTCCTCTGACAAGGAAATTAGACACTGGCATATTCCCGCTGTAACAGTACAGGATTACAGAAAAAAAACTGAGTATTCTGGTTATCTATTGCTACATAACAAACTTGCTCCAAACTTAGTGTATTAAAACAGTAACAGTCAAGTGACTGCTTACAAACATGCAACCTGAACAGAGCTTGGTGGGAACAGCTCATCTCTGCTGCAGGTGGGTCGGCTGGTGCTGGTGGTTCTACTTCCAAGAAAGTTCAATCACATAGAGCTTAGCTGTAAATGTTACTGGGAGCCTTTGCCCTTCTCCACAGGGCTGCTTGGGCTTCCTCGCATGATGGCTGGGCTCCTAGAGAGCGAGTGTTCCCAGATACAGAAGGCATAAGCTGCCCATCCCTGAAGACCCAGCGTGGGAAACTTCTGCTGTATTTGATTGGTCAAAGCAGCCATGGAGCCCAGGTTTAAGGAAAGGGATATGCCCCACCTGCAGGTGGCAGGAGTGTCTGTGGATCCGCAATTTTGCAACCATATCGAATCCATCACATGAAGATGTGAACTAAAACCTCAGCTCAGCTCTGCTCTGCCAGCAGAGCCACGTAGGTGCCACAGAGCAGTTGCATGCTGTCTCCACAGAGCTCGAGCTCAGACTCGGAGCCCATGGGGACAGGAGCATGTGTGTCTGAGGGCTCAGCACTGCCCAGCACAGGCATTCCATAAATATTTGCAGAATTGTTAAATTTAACAAGTCGCATGCTAAAGTTTCTTCTTTTAAATCTCACCAGAATTTAAAAACGGGGGAGAGGGAATGCTCAACTGCATAACAGTAAAAGAAAGAATTCCAGATTAGAGCAAAATTAAGCCAAGATCCCCGGGAAAATGATGATACAGGGAAACTGCCATAGGCCAATTTGTTAAATTGGTCCCCAAACAATATGAGGTATAGTTTAATTTTTTTAAAAAAAAGAAAACGGTGCCACTTAAACTGATCAAAATCAGTTATTAACCTGAATGCAGTTGATTTTAGCAATTTACAACATAAAATAATTCAGTCTCAGCTAAGTCTTCCTATACAAATGTTTTGTTTCCATGTGAAAATAGCTTTCCAAATTCTATAGGTGGCGCATTACATCATACAGCAATTGCACCCCTGGAAACAATCTTAGGGCTCCATCGCATCTTTATTGTCCACAATTTAAATATCTTAATAGCACACAAAGAACATTTTGTTCCTAAGAGAAACACTGTTTTACCGTGAAATTCCAGGACACACATCTCTCCAAAGGTAGACGGTTCTGCAGCATAACATTATTACATATATAATTACCTACATCACAAAATATTTTCAAAATCGAAACTGCTAAGCCTTCTTGCCTGTCACTTTTTCTTATGTTGTCTCCATAGCAACCTGCTTCCCTCCCCCAGAGACAAACAGAATACAGAAGACATCTTTAAATTGGCATAAATTAGAGACAAATTCTTTATTGAATCAGACACATGGTTTACTCTAATGATTACCATACACCAAAATTATCCAGAAATAATCATTGTAACTCATAAAAATGAACTGCTGTAAACAGACCTGTTTGCACACGATGACAGCACAGTTCTAAAATGTGGCACTGCGTCGTCATTGCACCCTCACCCCCAGTTTATCATCCTCGATAGCACACAGGGCCCTATCTGCCTTCTTCTTGAGTCCACTCAGTTCCCCAGGCCCTCTCCCCCAAATAAGCATAGTCCGGTTCTGCCTCAGGCCCTGAGTGGTCATTCACAGTTCTCACCTCCGGCAAACACAGCGCTCAGCCAAACAGAGGTGCGTCTAAGTTCATTCCAGGCAACTGTAACAAGCCACACGTGACACAGGGACATGCTAACCCAAACACAAGCTTGTGGCCCATGACTGGGCAGAAGGGGCACTGAGAACGCTGAGTTAACTTTGACAACTAGTGCAGAAATAGCAAATGCCAGAGTTAAGTAACTAATAGTGTCTCTCTCTGTCACCCAGGCTGGAGTGCAGTGGCACAATCATAGCGTTGAACTCCTGGGCTTAAGCAATTCTTTGGCTTCAGTCTCCTGAGTAGCTGGAATTATAAGCATATGCTAACATGCCCCGCTAATTTTTAGAAATTATTTTTTGGTAGACACAGGGTCTTGCTTACGTTTCCCAGGCTGGTCTTGAACTCCAGCCTCAAGCTATCCTCCCTCCTTGACCTCCCAAAGTGCTGGGATTACAGGTGTGAGCCACCACACCCAGCCTCCTCTAATTCTTTTTTTTGTTTGTTTTGAGATGGAGTCTCGCTCTGTCGCCCAAGATGGAGTGTGGTGGCGCGATCTCGGTTCACTGCAGGCTCTACCTCCCAGGTTCACGCCATTCTTCTGCCTCAGCCTCCCGAGTAGCTGGGACTACAGGCACCCACCATCACGCCCGGCTAATTTTTTGTATTTTTTAGTAGAGACAGGGTTTCACCGTGTTAGCCAGGATGGTCTCAGTCTCCTGACTTCATATTCCATCCACTTCGGCCTCTCAAAGTGCTGGGATTACAGGCATGAGCCACCATGCCTGGCCCAGCCTCCTCTAATCTTGACCATAGTTAAACATACAGTGCCATGTCCCCAGAATAACATTCTACACCAAGCAAAACCTCCAGGGAGAGAGGGCTGGCTTGGGTCACCCATCTGTGCACGTTCAGGTCATACAATGCCCAGCACAGTGGCTGGAATGGCATCTCAGGGTACAAGTGACAGTTCACCAAGTTAGTCTCCAACTACTACTTGGCCGTGAAACACTTTTGGAGTAAACATGGTAAATCTCAATGTTACATGGAGCTCAGAAAAACACACACCTACTTTTTTAAGTCAACAAATAACTCATAATCCTTCAGTTGGTTTCTTTTTTTTTTTTTTTTGAGACGGAGTCTCGCTCTGTTGCCCAGGCTGGAGTGCAGTGGCCGGATCTCAGCTCACTGCAAGCTCCGCCTTCTGGGTTCACGCCATTCTCCTGCCTCAGCCTCCCGAGTAGCTGGGACTACAGGCACCCGCCACCTCGCCCGGCTAGTTTTTTTTGTATTTTTTTAGTAGAGACGGGGTTTCACCGTGTTAGCCAGGATGGTCTCGATCTCCTGACCTCGTGATCCACCCGTCTCGGCCCCTTCAGTTGGTTTCTATGAAAAAACAGGAAGCGGAAAGGAGAAAACTCCAACTTTAGGCTCAGGAGTGTTTTACACACACAGCGTGCTTCCCTGTCTCTGATCCCCCCGCTGCTTCAGGGAGGCTGCTGAGGAAGGCTACACAGAGCGGGGCTGCCTTCCTGCTAGCGAGCGAGGTGCACCGCCCCGAAACAATACCTTCGCCCAGAGCTCTGGGGCAGACAGGGTGGAGGGGCCTGACACCAGCAGACTGAGGCATGTGATTCTCACCGAGGCCTTCTCCCATCTGATGAATATACCCTTCTCCACCCCTAGAATGTACTTTCTGTGTGAGCATAAAGAGTCCCATAAGTTAGGTGGAGCACAGTGGCTCACACCTGTAATCCCAGCACTTTGGGAGGCAGAGGCAGGTGGATCACTTGAGGTCAGGAGTTCGAGACCAGCCTGGCCAACATGGTGAAACCCTGTCTCTACTAGAAATACAAAAAACAAAAACAAAAAATTATCCGGGCATGGTGGCGCATGCCTGTAGTCCCAGCTACTCAGGAGGCTGAGGCAGGAGAATCACTTGAGCTGAGATTGAGCCACTGCACTCCAACCTGGACGACAGAGCAAGACTCAGTCTCAAAAAAAAAAAAAAAAAAAAAAAAAGTCACATAAGTAGCCGTAATTTTTTTTATCTTATTTTATTATTTATTTATTTTTAGAGACAAAGTCTCGTTCTGTTGCCCAGGCTGGAGTGCGGTGGCATAAACACAGCTCACTGCAGCCTCAATCTCTTGTACTCAAGCCATCCTCCTGCCTCGGCCTCCCAAGTAGCTGAGACTACAGGCATGTACTTCTACGCCCAGTTAATATTTTTAGTTTTGTAGAGACAGGGTATCACTATATTGACCAGGCTGGGCTCAGCCTCGTGGCCTCAAGTGATCCTCCTGCCTCAGCCTCCTGGAGCACAAGGATTATGGGTAAGCCACCCTGCCCACGCAGCTGCTCTACTTTAAAAGACAGACTTCTCAAATTATTTCCCTGGAACATAAGAAAGCCTTTAGTTTAGCCCCCACTTCCACGCTACAGAAAATAACAGGGAATCAAGCAACAAGTTCAACGGCACCACCCAGAAATGACCCAATAAATCCACAATGCAGGACATTTGACAAAATAATCGGCTTGGTCTCTTCAAAGGGTCAATACCTTGAAAAGCAAAGTAGGAGACTGCTAGAACAGTTCTCCAATGGGGCATCCAGCAGGGCCCTGGCAATGTGTGGGTTGTTACACCTGGTGGTGGGGTAGGTGGTGCTGCTGGCACCTGGAGGATGGAGGCCGGGGACGCTGCTGAACATACACATTTATGTGTACATTGTACATTATACACAAATGTATGTACAATGTTGAGAAACTGATATAGAATAAGGGAGACTGAAGGGGCATAACAAAAGCCGCAAGTGAACCCAGTTTTAACAAAAACGACAGAAGATTTTTTAGGGACAATCAGGAAACCTGAATGTGAACTGGTATTGACATTGATTTAAGAGATAAGATAAGGAAATTCCTGCTAACTCTCTTAGGTGAGTCAACAGGATCACAGAAGAGTGCCCTTATTCTGCAGAGGTGTCTGCTAAATTATCTAGGAATGAAGCAACAGGGCATAAGCAAAGTAAGTTTCATGGTTCGCCCCAGACAGACAGACAGACATATAGACAGATAAAAGGAAAGACCAGATGTGGCAGAGTTACTGGCTGAATCTAAATGGAGAAGAGACAGGCCTTCGCTGGATCCTCCTTCCCCTCTTCGTCTTGTCTGAGACTGTTCATGACGGCCAGTGGGCAGGAGGTGCAAATCCAGGCACTTTTCGAATGGCCTCCTGACGTTTCACAGGTGTAGACTGCTCGGGTTTTCGCACTCAGAGCCCCTTCAAGCCCGCGAACACGTCACACTGGAGCCCCGTGCGGAAGCTCTGCTGGGAGGCCTTGGGGCCACAACAGCACACACCCCAGCCCTGCCATCGAGCGCTGACAGGACGCACAGGGAACAAGAAGGGCCCCGGGGTAGGTAGCGAGGCACCCACACAAGAGAGCGAACGCTTCAGAGTCGAGGCGTGCACGAGACCAAGGGCAGGAATGGATGGACCGAGGGTGTGGCGGGTATGTGGGTTCTGTGGGCTGGGCAGAGCATACCCATGGAGAGAAGATGGGGCTCCAGGCCCAGGGGTGGAAGTGCAGGGTGCACAGAGACACGGGGCCAGGATACTTGTCATGCAAAGGGAAAGTGGGGAACAGTGTTCCAGAGGGCTGGGTGAACCACACAGAGCAGTCCCAGAGGGCTCCAAATGTAGGCCCTGGGACCACAGTAACTGCATTCAGGAGGCAATGGGGAGCTGTGGGACTTCGGAACCAAGATGCGACTTAAAGAACATGTCATGGCCGGGGATACAGAGATCACCTGACCACAGCTGATGCGCTCGCAGGGACGCGGAAACACCCTCCCAAGGCCATCCGTCTCACAACAGGGCAGTATAAGGACTAGCAAGCTCCTCTGCATCTGCACCACTGTCTGCTGCATCCACCTGACAGAGCCACTTGTAGCCTCTTAATGACAGCCACACAGCCTGCCTCATCCCATTGCTGCCCTGGGGCTCTCTGAAGGGGCTCCCGGCTCTCTGCGGGGTCCTTCTTGTGGGCAAGGCATCCTCAATGAGTGGGCAGTGCTCCTTGACTACTGAGGACGAGGATAGGCCCAGGGCACCATGCAGGGCCACCACAGTGTTCCAGGCTCGACAGAGCTTCTGCAGCCCTGGGAGCCTCTTCCCCTCCAATCACTGCAGGACCATGGCCAGGCCACTATCCTCAGGGACAAGTGTTAGCACAAGACCAGCTCCCATTGTGTTTGCATTCCTTCCTTGACACCTACACTCTGAAACGCTACTATCAGGATACAACTGCGCTCATCAGCCAAGCAGTTGTTCAGTCCATAAATTCTGCAACACTTAAAGTTGGGCCCATTCCTGGGAATGGTGCTCTCAACCCCCTTCACTTAAATGTGTGTATGATCCCAAGAGCTCCATAGTATGGGAAAGGCTGTCGACGGCCCCAGGGGAAGGGCCGTGGCGTTTCCAGATAGGGAAACTGAGGCTCAGGGACAGAAGGTGCTCACCCAAGGCTGTGCGCTGGCTGTTTGCCCAGGAACCAGGTTCCTGGGGCCAGGCCGATGCTTCACCCTCTATGCTCTGAAAAAGGAATTCTCCATTTTTAAAGAAGAATCACTGCTGACTGCTGGGAGGGGGAGGGGAAAGCAGCCATGCTGACCAGCCACCAGCTACCCAGACATGTGAGGAACAGGAATGCACCCCAGGAACAAAGAAAAAAAGTACCGTGCAATTGTAATTGTACTACATTTAGTAATTGTGCTACAAAGTATAATTAAGTTCAGGCAATTAAGATGTCCCTTTACAAAATCTCAAACAGAGAGTGGAAAGCCCAGAGCAGCTGAGACACACTCCTAGGGAGTTTCATCATCCATCGCTCCCTCCGAAGGGGTCCGGACGCTGCCGAGATGGACCTGGGAGGCAGCACCGGAGGCAAGGTGGGGGCCACGTCCTCGCTCTGCAGTCTGCAGGCGGCTCGGAAAACAAGGGAGGGAGGAGGAGGGCTGTTTTCTTCCCTGTGTTCATCTACAAGCTGTTTAAGTGCGTCCATTTGCTGATCTGTCAAGGTGAGAAAGTGGCCGAGATCGCCTCGAGGGGAGGCTGTGTGCCTCCTCCCTGCTGTGCTGTCACCAGACCCAGCCAGGCTCCAAGGCAAATACAATGCGGCCTGCGTTCTGTACCTGTGTCCCGTTTCCTTTGAACATATTATAGGTCACTTTAATTAAAACATCTGCTTCTCAACCAGTTTTTTTATGTTGCCACGGGTCCTTGTATTGATTTCAGATGTGTCAGACACATTGGTAGGAGGCTGAGCAACACAGGATGTAATTCTCCCTGGAGGGAGGGCACTATGTCCCACTTAAAGAACCCAAGAGATCAGCTGAGCAGTATTTACTCCCATGTCCCATGTTCCTACCAATGCTCCTTTCACTGCTTGGCTGTGTCCCTGGGCTGTGCACGGCTCCCTGTGCAAGGTGCAGCGCTTCCCATGCTGCTGGACGGGCTGGAGACCTCAAAACTGAAAGAGGAGGAAAGCAACTTCCAAACCAGGGAGGGGAGACTCTAGCAGGAGACAGCAAGGGTGGCCTGGGGTGGCCAGGGGGAGAGAGAGATAAGAGAGAGAGAGGTGGGACTGCTGGCCTGTGGCGGTTGAGATACCTGGATGCGTGCCTGGAGGCAGAGAGAGCCGAGAAACAGCTTGTACACAGGCAAGGGGTCGAGGCCCAAAGCCCAGGCCATGTCCCTGTGGGTTCCAGGTCGCAGATCAGAGAGGCCTGTGGGAGAGCAGGGCTGGGGTCTGCCTGTGAAAGGCTTCAAACCCAAGGCCAGCAAAATTTTCATTTTGCAAAATGAGTTTTTAAATGCAGAAGAGGCAAAACTAAAGCATCATTTCAGGACCGTGCATCTTGCAGCCACGCAGAGGACGGGCTGGAAGGAAGACGTGTGAAGCCAGCGCCGTATCTGGTATAAAATAAGGGCTGCGCTGAGGGACAGGGGAGAGAACTGAGAGTCCCTGAGCATGGCTGCTTTGGTCTGGAGCTCCAGCTCACAGGTTCCCACCCAGGTCCCCACAGCCACTTAGCTGCTGCTGCCGCCCCACTGTCCCCAGCAGCATCCCGGATGCCAGTGTGGGTGGGTCCGAGGCCACTGTGAGGTCTGCACTCTCCCAACAGCACCCAGAGCCCAAGGAGGAGTGACATGAAACAGCACACAGGAAACCCCATTACAGGCTGAGAGGCCGCACCTAGGGGAAAGGCTTTTCTCTTGTCCTGTGAACTCAGGGCCCTGTGTTCTCCTTCTGTGCTCGGCCGGCCCTAAAGGACCTGGTCATGGAGTGGGCATGAGGGGTGAGGAGGGGCAGCAAGAAATAGAACCTGTGAACCGGTGAACCAACCGGAGTGTGGGGACACCAGGAGAAAAGAGGCCTCCAGCTTGGCCAGGTGGGGGTCGGGCAGGCACCTGGGACAAGCTCCCTTGAAGAGGCTGTGGCAGCTCCAGGTGGAAAAGGTCGGGGGTGCCTAGAAGAGCAAGGCTGGAGGCTGGGAGCCTGGAGGCTCTGCACACAGGGCAGAGTGGGAGGCTTGGATCCCCCAACTGAGCAGGACACAGGGGACTACAAAGGAAATGAAGGTCACAGCCACACTCGGGGACCAGGCAGGACACAGGAGACATCAGAGATGGAGGGAAGAAAGAAAGGCAAGTTGGGAAAACTACAGGCAACCCCACGAAGGAGCCTATGGAAAGGAGGACGCTGGGGAGTTCTGCGGCAGGGTCTGGGAAGGGTCTGGGTCTGGGAAGGCCTCTGAGCAGACAGACACCCACTGAGAACACCTTGCTGAAAGCCCCAACTACAGGTGCAGAATAGGGTCCCTCTGGCAACTCTGCGGATGGGGCGTTCTGGAGTTTCTTACTATGTTCTCTTGTAAACTAGAAATGTTCCGTACCAACAGAGTCACCCTAGGAGCACGTGGGGCACATCTGCAACATTTCCTCCACATCACGAGGGCTTGGAAGGAAAATGTCGGTTTCTTGTCCTGGCCACTGGTGACATTTCTCTGTGGGAGGCTGTCCCATGCATCACGGCATGCTCAGCAGCATCCACCCCACCTTAGTTGTGACAACCAAAACTGTCCCCAGACACTGCAAACGTCCCTGGGGACACGTGCTATACGGCTGGTGCTATGGACTGAAGGTTCTGTATGCTTCAGCTTTCTACATCTAAGCCCCAATCCCCAAGACAATTTTGTTTTATTTTATTTTTATTTTTATTTTTTGAGATGGAGTGTCACTCTGTTACCTAGGCTGGAGTGCAGTGGCGCCATCTCGGCTCACTGCAAGCTCTGTCTGCCGGGTTCATGCCATTCTCCTGCCTCAGCCTCCCATAGCTGGGACTACAGACTCCTGCCACCGCGCCCAGCTGGGTTTTTTTTTTTGTATTTTTAGTAGAGACAGGGTTTCACCGTGTTAGCCAGGATGGTCCCGATCTCCTGACCTCGTGATCCACCCGCCTCAGCCTCCCAAAGTGCCGAGATTACAGGTATCAACCACCACGCCTGGTCCCCCAAGACAATTTTTAAAATGGCACTGTGTAGAAAAACTCAAGACAGTACTTAAGGCCACCATGTAAATACAGTCACACACCATGTGAAGACCTGTGGTCCATGATGACTGCATACACCATGGGGCCCCATAAGATTGTATTTTTACTGTACCTTTTCTGCATTTAGCTACACAAACATTTGCCACTATGTCTCAACGGCCTACGGTGTTCAGCACAGTCACATACTGCACTGGTCTGTAGCCAGGGAACACAGGCTGTGCCAGGTAGCCTAGGAGTGTCAAAGGCTGTACTTCCTAGGTTTGGTGTCAGGAGGCGAGGCCTCTGGAAGGCGATTAGGTCATGAGGGTGGAGCCTTCATGAATAGGATTAGTCCCCTTTTAAGAGACACGAAAAATTTTCTGTCTCCACCATGTGAGGAGCAAGACACTGGCTGTCTACAAACCAGGGTGAGAGCCTGCACTGGGAATGAGGCCTGCTGGCAGCTTGACCTTGAACTTCCCACCTCCAGGACTGTGAGAAACAAACATCTCACAGAAATCGATGTCTGTTGTTTAAGCCATGCAGTGTATGGTATTTTGTTATAGCAGCCTGAGAAACTCAGACAGCTGGCATCCTCCAGTCTGCGCTGGGCAGGGTACCCGAGAGGTAGCCCACTGTGCCCCTCCGCCTCTTGCACACACCCCTTGCTCACTGAGTTTTATGTTTAAGTTGCCACAGGGGTGTCTGAAGTGATCCTGTCTTGCACTGTTGATAATTTATTCCTCAGGGTCATAAATTTCTGCCATTTAGAGACGACACTGCAGCTGTGATCTCACAGGGCTTAGATCACAGGCTGGTTGGCTGGTTTGCTTCCATTTACAACCTACGCAGGCCATGTCTTGCGGGGTCCAGAAGGTCCCTGCTGTGGCCATCCCTGCACTGGGCAGGACTAGGACTTCTATGTGTTCTGCACAGGGCACTGAGAGACTTCGAGCATCACAGCAGGCTCCACACTCCCAAGCACCCCCGACTGACACACGGCATGGGGACTGCGCTTAGCCACAACTCTGCTGGAAACCTGCCCATTACTTAACTACAGGTCCAACTCCGTGAAAAACCTCAACCCCTCCGACCTCTTGGGCCTCACCCAGATGACAAATAACCAAGGCTGCCCACGGGGCAGTCTACATACTCTGTGGGATTTGATGCAAAAGGCAAGTGGGGAGTCTTCTGTGCAAAAAGTAAGAGTAAGGCTGTTTCCTTTCTCCTAGAGTCCCTCCCCGACCCACCATAGCGTTTTTTAATTTGCTATTTCATGCCAGGCTTCCTCAGGCAGGGCCAGCACACAGCCTCATAGGGGCCAGGGCCACCCTTCTACTCCAGCAGGGCACACACCCAGCCCTACTGGGCCCCGGCAGGCTTACTGTCCCAACACACCTCACAAAACACAAATGCAAAGGTAAATAACCAAGAATCTCAAGACAGCAACTGCAGAGCATTAAACCCCAAGCACAGGTCCCCCTAAAAGGGCCTCCCATCCCTCCCCGGCCACCAGCATCAAGGATGCCTGTGGGAATATGGGCATCCGAGTCCTGAGTAGCCTTCACAAACAGGGTCTCGTTTGCTGGGGCTGGGGAGAGCCTCATCCCCATTTACTGATGAAGAAACAAGACGAGAGAAATCAAGCCACCCGTCCGAGGACAAACAGCTTACAAGTGGCAGAGGAAAGACTGAAGTCCAAGTGGGTCTGGCTCTTCCCTTCCCTTCTTAACCCCTCCTGTGTCAGGCAGAACAGCAGCCCTCCCGGAATGAGGCCAAGTGCATCCCGGCATCCCTAACGACCAATGAGTTACCCTGGCAGCCCCTCGACCTGGTGGTCCCTGAGATTCTGCAGTGGGCTGGCAGGAAGGGCAACAAGACTACTGCCTTCCTGGGCTGCAGGGCTGCAGCAGGAGCTCAGGAGCCATCTGCATAGGTTCAAACCCAACCTCTGCCTCTACTAGCTGTGTGGCCTTGGGCCAGTTCTTCCACCTCTCTGTGCCTCAGTGTACTCTCGTGCAGAAAAGGGAAAACTGTGGCACCCACTCACAGGGCTATGGTGAGGGCTAAGGGAAATCAAACTAAGCACCTGTTCCCAGTGCCCAGCACAGGGGAGCACTGTGTAGGGGGAGCCTTCGCACTACTCAGCAAGTAGTGCCAGCCTCTATGATGTGCCGGGGTCCTCAAAGGAAGTCCATCGAGGCCCACCTCTGCCTCTCGACAGCATCTCCCCGTGAGTTGTGCGCCAAAGATCAGCAGTCACACTGTATGCTGTTGGCGCCTGATCTCATTTGGCCACAAGTAGACCCAGAAAGCCGCAGGGCATGTGGTGCAGCTCCCTCCTACTGGAGGAGGCACACTTCATACCAGGATTCACACGGCCAGCCCCTCACTGCAAGCAGACCTCAGCCAGCCAGGCCAGGTACAGCTGCAACCACAGCGCAGCAGCATTCGGAGTTTCAAGGCCAACTCCACATCCAGCCACACGATGTGGGGCCACTCTTGCAGGAGGATAAACCACAGACTTCTCAGCGTAGGTGCTAAGTAGCTGGTCCCAGACACTCTACAAACAGACTGGAGGGGAGTCACCTGTGTCTTTCTCCCTTGCAGGGCTGCCCAGGATGGAGGAAGGGCTGTGGGAGCCATGTCACAGCAGAAGGCTGCCTGCCACGGGATTAAATGATAGTAAGGACCAGTGGCAGGACCGAGCCAGGCCTGAAAGCCACAGCCTAAGGCCAGGCGTTGGGGCCAGGAGAGCTGCACTGATCCAGGGCTACTGGCCTCGAGCAGCCCAGGGACCCAGGAGAGCAGCGGGTACAGGAGAGTGCAAAGTCTCTGCCACCCCAAACACCCCCGACATGGCCTCAAGGGTGGACAAGGCCTCCAGGCTGCAGCTCTGCCATGGCGAACCAGCCATGTGACCCTGCGTAGGACGTATGCCTGTCGGCCTCTGTCCCTCGTCCCATCAAAGGCGGCTTAGAGCCAGGTGGTCTGCGTTCCCTCTGGGGCCCTTCAACATCACCTGGGTTCCCACTTTGGAAAAACAGGTGTGCGTACAGATTTGCTACAGCAAATGGGAGTTTCTGGTGGTGTCTCCAGAAGGCCCGCAAGATGGACAAAGTACCCGGCCCTTCTCACCGCAGGGCGGGGCGCTCAGTAATGAGGCAATGCAACCCTGAGAGGTGGAAGGGAAATTCGAGAGACCTTCTAAACGCACAGCCAGACTCCATGCCGGGATCAGGCGACACAAATCAGCAGGTATTTAAAAGTAGAGGGGAGATTTTCAGAAGTCCAATTACCCACAGGAAGTCCAAAGGCTATTTTTAAACGCCTTATCGGAAGCCCAGGTCAAATGAGTACCAAAAAAATAAAAATAGCAAGTGCTCAGAAAAATAAGATGCAAACGCGGAGCTCTCTGGCACACGGTCAGAGGCTGCCTGCGGGGAAAAAGGCATCCTTCCAGAAAGCGATGCAAAAATAGCTCCAACAAGGGAAGCCCATCAAGCATGCCAGGGTTAGGTGCAAATGGGAAACTTAATTAAGCAGGCCTCTAAAGAACGTGGGTTTCCAAAATAAAGCACACAGCTCTTTATGTGGCAAAGCCAAGAAGGGGTGGGGATACTTGACAGCTGACACTCAGGCCTGAGTGGCAGGTGCTGGTGTCCACAGGCCAGGGCCTGCCTGCTCCCGGAAGGCAAGGAAGCTTGGCAGCAGCTCCTCACTTGCCCCTTGTCCTGGCCGTCACCCCTCCTTCCTCCCAGGAATTGCCTGCCACATGACCCCAGCTATGGGACCCTCCTGTCACCTCCCTGTTCCCATGGACTGCAGTCCTCGTGTGGGCAGTCCTAGTCCTAGTCCTATCACTCTCCTAGCCCCGTCTCCCATGAGCTTATTACTTCAGAGAGAACCAAATTGTCCTTTTTTTTCCTATTAGTTTTTATCCATCTGCCAGCTACAAATATATTTGCAAAATGCTCTTCTTTTCAAAGAACCAAGGTATTAGGATTCCTTTTAAAAACCATCTTCCCTTTCCATTTTTGTTTCCCTCGCTTCAAAAAAGGAGTGTGTTCTCAAAATCCACAAACGAGGATCCTAGAGTTGAGGTTCCCTTCCCAGCTCTTCTACTTTCTCCCTTCCTTGGATTTTTTCTTTTTCTTTTTTCTTTTTCAAGGAGCATTTTTAAAAAACTGAGTTTGTAGCAAGCTAGGGGTTCTCTATGTGGCATGTCAAGCACTGTAAGCTTCTGGATCTTTTCGTCCTGTGAATTTTGGTTGCCCTGACAACCACATTCTGGGCAGAGCTGGAGCATTCAGGATTGGAAGCATCCCCGGCCTGCAGGGCAGTGTTTAGGGCGGAGGAAATGAAGCTCAGCACCTGCCCTGATGAAACCTAAGTTCTGATGATCACCAAACCCGTCTCTTCCTGTATATGCAGAAGATACAGAGTGCTCATGTGTGCATGTGTGCCTGCCCTCCCTACCCAGCCCACCTGCCGGGCCCTGAAAGTGGGGGTGCTCCTCGCCCTTCAGTGCTGCTGGAGCAAATGCCCCTCCTCCTCAGATGTGCACCACCCACCTGTCAGAGGACTTCTCCACTCTACAGAGCCCCAACACGGCTGCCATCAGCCAGCTGAGAGCGTGGCTAAAGACTGTGGATGGCAGGGGTTGAGGCCCAGCCCACTGGGAAGCAGCGGTGGTAGCAGAGACACACAGATCAGGGAAACAGGGCACAGCTGGGGACATCGCAGCACAAGCTTCTGAAAGTCTCCCGCAGGTGAGAAACACAAGACCGGCATCTGTGTTATGAATCCACCCGTGTTACGAGGCTGACGGATGCTAAGTTCCTGAAATGTGGTCTGCAGGGGAAGTGCCTGCGCCTGTTTCAGGGATTCCTACCAGTGCTGGGAAGGGTGTGGACACATGTGAGGCAGTGAGTCCATCAACAGCCAACTGCCCATGCATCCAGCGTCTTGGGGAGTTTTTATCAGAATATCCTGACCTGGAGATTTGGCACACTGTGTACACACACAGGCAGAACAGACTGTTCTAAAACTTTCAAAAGTTTATTTTCAGCAGTCAGTCGCTCACTCTGGTGCCCCAGAAGGAGCATGGCAGCTGGACTCCAACTGATCTCACTCTTTCCCTGCCAGGAGACCTGGGGCAAGGTTCGCAGACTGCCAAACCCTGTAAACTGAGATTATCAGAAAACCCATCCCCGGGGCTAGATGAGGACTTAAATCAGGTGCTGGGTAGGAAACACCTTTCTAAGGCACTAAGCGCTACACAAATGTTCTTTTCCCTTTAATTGCGAGAAAAATAATGCTTTGGGTCAGAATGTTTACTATATACTGATCTTTCTAGACCATCATTAAACATAGAGGTAGAAACAACTCAAATGTCCATCAGCTGACGAATGGAGAAAGAAATGTGGTGCATCCATACAACAGAATATTACGCAGCATTAAAAAAACGAATGGCACATACTACGCAGGTGAGCTTCGGAAACATCATGGCGTATGAAAGAAGCCAGATATAAAAAGGCCACAAACTGTATGATTCCATTCATACGAAAAGTCCAGAATAGGGAGACCCACAGAGTTGCCCAGGGCTCAGGTAACAGTAAGGAGAACAGTTTGTTTAGAGGTGATAAAAATGTTCTATGATTGACTGTGGCAATGGCTACACATATCTGTTGAATGTACTAAAACAACCACTGAACTGCACACTTTGAATGGATGAATTCACAGTATGTGAATTCTGTCTCAAAAAGCCTTAAAAGAAAAAAATGTAAATAGTGGCTAAATGACAGGAACCTATTTCTCTCTCACTCACTCAGCTCATCTTCCCAGGAAGGGCAGACAATCTGCCCTGATTCCGGTTCTCTTAAAATGTGAGACCTCTGGCATTTCCTCTGGGATCCAAAATCCAACTGCTATGAGTTAAGAATGTTCCTTCACAATTTTGACTTCTATGTACTCACCTTTGAACCACACTAAGTGATTTCTTTGCACGTTGACATCTGTTGATGGATCTGTATTATAACTTTTCCAACCTGCAGGTTTCCAAGTCACAAAAGGTTCATCACAATACCTCTCCTTTTTGCAAAACGCCCTTAATTTAACCACAGCTATGATGGTAGCAACTGGCATCTTACTGGAATGTCATAAATTGAAAACTCATAAAATCAGGGCACAGAAACGGGTGCTGGAGAACTATACGGTGAATCAAAGCCATCCCAGTGACCATTCATATTTGTCAAAGTCTGAACTTGTCTGTCATTGCTGTGACCTCCATGGGTGGCTGCACTGGAGGCTCCAGGGACTGAAATAAGTTTCCAGATTTTAAAATTAAAGTCCTTGAAAAACGCAGTCCTCTATAAGAGTCTTCCTCTGCAGGTGGAAGGCCTATTTTCATTACCTTCTGTATATTTACTTCCAGCTTCTGTCTTCATCTCACAGACTATTCCATGCCGTTTCAAGACAGAAATTCCACACGAGGACCATGCTGGCACAGGCATATAAATTACCAAATCTTTATATGAAAGGCTTACTCTGATCCAACACAAATGTATACTAGGCTAATACAAGTTAAATTTCTAATAATAAAAGTGCATTTCCTCTTAATAATTGGGAAGTTAATGTCTCCTATGAGTAACATATGCTATAAATACTCTACATTTTCAGAATGAGGCCTGCTCAAAGAAGAGATTTTTTAAAACTCATTTTCTGCTTTTCGTATCGAAGCATCTCAAATCACTTTCCAATAAGCCATGATTTCTCCAAACATCCCATGAGATGCAGTGCCAGGGACAGGCTCCCTCTTTAGATACAGACAGAATCATAAAGAGGTGAAGTAGCCTGTGGAGTGGACGAGTCAGTGCCATGTGTCGAGTCACTCTCAAAGAACCAATATTGGGCACCGTGAAGAACTCTGAGTCCAAAATTAACCAGTGTTGACTTCTGTCGCTCGGTTTGCAAAGTGAAGGCGCAGGTAGACAAACTCAATGCTTTTCAAACTGTGTTTGCCAAAATGACTGTGGGGGTTGAGGGGGAGGGGGAGGGTTTGTAGGGGCTGGAGTATGAGGCCCTTTTTATCAATCCGAGAAGTACCACTTTCAACTGTTTTTGTTAAGCAGAAGGGTCTTTTGTTGAAAATAATAATAGTAAAGGTTTCAAAAACGCTGGTCTCAGTGACCTTAACGGGTTATTGTTTTTATAACCACAGAGAAGAGGAATCCTCGGTCCCAACCTGCGGACTTTGCCTAACAGGTGACTGTGACTGCGATCCCTGTGACTGCTGGAGCCTGGCTCAGGGCTTCCCCTCGCATCAGTACCTCGAGGAGAAACGCGCTGGTCCTCACTGTCACACCACCCAGCTACACGACCACAGGCAAGTGGCTCCAATTATTGGGACTGCCCTTGCCGTAACTCCACTTTCTTCATGTGAAAGGGTGGGAAATGCCTGCCCAAGTCACATAATGCGGGAGGCAGCATCAAGCCTGAGCAGACCCTCAGGAGGGGCACCCTACCCCTCTCCCAGGCTGTGAGAATGAGGATGGGAGATGAATCACTCAACAATACGGCCTGGCCACATCCAAACACATTGATTTGTAACTCACCCCACTTTCTGCTAAATAGCATTCATAATAGGTATGCAAGAGAGTAAGCTGACCAGCACTTCCGCTGGGACTGCAAGGCCCCTCCAGCGTCCTCACGGAGACTCCAGTGATTCTCCAGGGCATTGCACACTTCCTTTCCATTTGCAACAGCTCCCTTTCCTCTCGGTGTCAGAAACAACCTTCCTGTCCACTTTTTTAAGCACGTGTCCTATGCAACACCCATCCCATTGGCATCACTGCATCCTTCCTCCTACCCGGTTGATAGCACGTGGGAACCCTCTACTCTCATTGGCAATCTCTCCCTCTGGATCTTTCTCCATTCATTTATATGTTGTCTACAGCTACTCTCCCAATACAACTGAAGAGGTTAGACTCTATGTGGCCCAAGAAGCCTGAAATATTTACTCTCTGGCCCTTTACAGAAAGGATGTGCTAACTCCTCGCCTGACGCAATTATTAAAATGAATTAGAATTATCTCCCCCGGCCGGGCGCGGTGGCTCAAGCCTGTAATCCCAGCACTTTGGGAGGCCAAGACGGGTGGATCATGAGGTCAGGAGATCGATACCATCCTGGCTAACACGGTGAAACCCCGTCTCTACTAAAAAATACAAAAAACTAGCCGGGTGAGTTGGCGGGCGCCTGTAATCCCAGCTACTCGGGAGGCTGAGGCAGGAGAATGGCGTAAACCCGGGAGGCGGAGCTTGCAGTGAGCTGAGATCCGGCCACTGCACTCCAGCCTGGGCGACAGAGTGAGACTCCGTCTCAAAAAAAAAAAAAGAATTATCTCCCCCACAAAAATATTGGCATCTAGCGGGCAAAGTATCACAATACTCTTCATATTTTCTGATTAGGTACAGCATAGTGCTTTACATACAGTAAGTGCTTAACCAGATGTTTTCTGAATTGAACAGTCTCTTAAGATGATTAATTTGAGCCTAGGTCTATGCAACACCTACGGGTGATCCCATTCTAAGGGTGTGAGTCACATGACTGGAAAAAGAAGGGAGACACCCAACACCTAGCGAATTTTTTTAAAGACAATTTGCAGGTGATTTTAAATGCACATAGACGTAGAAATGAAACAATAAGAAAGATTTTCACCAAGTCGCTGCAACATAATTAGGTGAAATGGGAGTTTGGTAATTTACCCATCTCCATTAACAATCTGTTCACTCAGGTGTTACACAATTCCACAGGAAACACAATCAACATTTTGGAAGATTACAACGCATCAGAAACAATCTATAAAAATAGGATGTCGACCAGGTGCGGTGGCTCACGCCTATAATCCCAGCACTTTGGGAGGCCAACGCGGGTGGATCACCAGAGGTCAGGAGTTCGAGACCAGGCTGGCCAACATGGCGACACTCCACATCTACTACAAGTACAAAACTTAGCCAGGCATGGTAGTGGGCGCCTGTAATCCCAGCTACTCAGGAGGCTGAGGCAGGAGAATCGCTTGAACCCACGAGGCGGAGGTTGCAGTGGGCCAAGATGACGCCACTGCACTCCAGCCTGGGCAACAAGAGCGAGACTCCGTCTCAAAAAAAAAAAAACAGGATGTCAAGGTGATTGTAATAGAAGGAAAGATTCTTATCACAGTGTTTATTAAAATTCACCTACACAGAATCATCCCACACAATTACAGGCAAAGTTGAAAGCAACGACAATTACAACATCAAAGAGCACCTGGAAGTTTCCTCTTCTTTTTAGTTCTGTCGACTTCTTCCATGATAAACCACGAACAGATCTGTTAGAGAAACACCAAGGGAACATCCCACACAAACAGAGTTTGCATCCAACCTCATGGAGGCATCCATTATGCAATCAAGTGCAGAAAGTAACATCGCTCCAACCTTACGCCAACCACTAGATGTGCCTAAGACCATGATCTCTGGCCACTGTCAGCTTGAGAACTCTGACCAGTGTTGAGAAGTGGGTCTCACTGTTGCGGAATTTCTAAAAGATCTGCTTGAAGCTCCAGACAGTGCAGATAATGAAGCAAACCTAAAAGCTATCTTTACTGGGCTTTTACATTCAACTTTGATTATTACACAATTGATTAAATTGATAGGGAGTAAATTTTTAAAGTAGAGAATATGGACTCACTTTGGGAGGCCAAGGTGGGCAGATCATGAGGTCAGGAGTTCGAGACCAGCCTTTCCAACACAGTGAAACCCTGTCTCTACTAAAAATACAAAAATTAGCTGGGTGTGGTGGTGTGTGCCTGTAGTCCCAGCTACTCGGGAGGCTGAGGCAGAAGAATTGCTTGAACCCGGGAGGCAGAGGTTGCAGCGAGCCGAGATAGCGCCACTGCACTCCAGCCTGGGTGACAGAGGGAGACTCCGTTTCAAAAAAAAAAAAAAAAAGTCAAAGGACTGAACACATAAATATCCTTCCTGTCTGCCTGGTAGATGGAGGGGTGTCAGGTGGAGCCTGACGATCAGAATGCCAAGGCCGGGTAACTCCAGATCAAGCTTGGCCAGACCTCACGCCACCTCCTTCTTAACACACCAGAGCCTCCTCTATCTCGGGGGTATCAGAAGCAGCATTTTCCATCCCCGAAGAAACACGACACTGTCAGCGAGGTCACAGCCTGGGGACGCCTCTGCTAGCAGGGCAGTGGAGGCATCTCTCTCAGAGAGTGGCTTCAGGGGGGATGAGCGGGTTTCCACTGGAGGGACTCCTATGGGAGGGTGGAAGGGGCTGGTGAAGACAGACGCTGCCTGCTTCCCTCAGAAGCAGCTTCCATTTCACAAGATGAAAAGAGCACTTCACAAACATTTTCAGTTTTTTTTTTTTAATTAAACAAAGAAAAAGGTGTGAGACTAAATGCCAGCTGCTACACAATGCCCCAGCAAAGTGAACACGTTCCCCCTGGCAACTGCACAGAGAGAAGCACCCTAGAAAGCAGGAACAGTTTTTAATCTGTTCATGGATGTCAATAACCAAACTGTAATGCTTGCCTTCTGCAATGGTGTCTCTCAGAGTCTCAAAGCACACACTGACAGCAAGCACCACGTGGTGGGAGGTGGTCTTGCAAAGTCAGGAGCAAACCCAAGCACTTTGCATTCCAGACCTCAGCACCCGGCCCAGGTGGATGACTGCACCCTCACCATAGGCAAACTGCTGCCAGAGAGGGGACGGGACCCCTGCCCCTCCATAGGGATGCAGTCACATTGACTGGGGATGTCGCTTCTCTGCACGTGGTCTCTTTCATTCAGACCAAGAGCCAAACCCAGGGACAGCACAAACCCCAGGGGGAACCAATGTGCATGCTTCATCCACACCTGCTGTGTGGATGGCTGGGCCCACGGGGTCCCAGCCCCCGCTGAGCAGCAGCACCCCCCACATGGAACCCTGGAGGTGGTGATCACTGTGAGGAAGACAGGACCAAGAGACCAGGCTCCAGGCCAGACAGCTTCCATTTTCTGTATCCCAGATCCCACAGAAAGATTGGCACAGTTGTCTGCTGGGGTGGCAGTGGGGTGTTCAGAGGCACCCCTGCTACATGGCAAAGCTGCAGCAGGGAAGCCCTTCGGGCCCAGGGAGCAAGGTCTGGTTCTCGGGAAGTTAATACACCGCTGTCAGTCATGTCCTGTTTCCCAGGCTCATTAGATGTCCGAGAGCACCGCACAGAGCACACATCTGCAGTTGGGAACCACTCACTGCACTCACGGGGTGGGCCGCAAGCCGGTGCAGACTCCACCCAAGCAGGTGAGATGGTGCAGAGGCAACCCCTGCTGTGCACCCCTTCCTTACAATCCCTACTGCCCTCCAAAGACAGGCTGCTCTGAGAGGGTCCTGAGAGTCCTGACAGGCACAACACAGGCAGGCTTAACACCCACGGTGAGAGCAGCAGGAAAAGAGCACCCAGTCCGTGCTGATGAGCTGAGAATGGGGTCCTGGTCACAATGGCAGAAGATGGTGTCACAGGGAAGTCTGAAGCAAGGCCACCTGTGTGCGTGTGTGGACATACAGACGTATATACACGGTCATGTACCACTTAACAATGGGAATACATTCTGAAACGGGAGTCCTTAGGTGACATCATTGTGTGAACATCAGAGTGTACACACACAACTCCAGATGGCACAGCCTAAGACATACCTAGGCTATGTGGCCCAGCCTATGCTCCTAGCCTACAAGGCTGCGCAGCATGGACTGTACTGAACACCTCAGGCGTTGGAACACAATGGTAAATGTTTGTATCTAAACACAAGAAAGGTACAGTAAAGATATAATCTTATCACACGGTATATGCAGCTGTCAACAACAGCAACGTCTTCATGCAGTACATGACCGTATTTACGTGTGTGTGGCCTTAAGCACCATCTTAGCTTTTTCTAAACAATGACTTAAAAAAAAAAGAAGAAGTCGTCGTCGTCTTTGGTTGTCTTTTGTACTCTGGAGAAAACAGCTTTCCTAATTCAGACTAAACAGAAAAGACTAAACAAGTCATGTCAGATCAAAGGTTTTTTAAATTGCACAATTACAGGAATTCAAGTAGATTTTAAAACTCAACCTAAGATAACAACAAGTAAACTGATGCCTTTGGGAATAATTTCTTGTAATGACAAATAAGTGGTCGGCACCTTGGGGAGAGAGTCCTTGTCCCTCACCTTGTGGCTCCGGAGGCAGCACAGAGTGTGGCCATGATGCTAGAGAAATATGCTTAAATGATCCGTGACAGGTGGGGCCAGCACTTACGGGGTCAGGTGCCAGGGCTGGGCCCAGCTCTGCCTCTGGGAGACAAGCAAACTTCCTAGGGGCACAGGCTGGGGAGGCAGCATTGTGGCTTCTACGTCTCCAGTTAGTTCCACCACGCTTTTTTGCTATAAACTGGGTGAATATGTGGACCCACAGAATCACACATTTACTGAAAATGAAACTGAACTCTGACCCCACAGCTGGGGAGGTGAGACCGGTGCTGGTGCTGTAGGTGGAACCTATGGCAGCGATATTCACTGAAGCCTCTGCATTCCCACATGCTGCCCAGTCTTCAGAGTACCCCAAGAAAAATGATCACCTCAAAGCTGTGTGTGTGGCTCCTTTGAGAAAAGCTAGTAAGACGCATTTCCGGCAGAGTCTTCCTAGGATGCTCTATCCCAACCTCAAACCCCATTCCAATAGGATCTGTCTTTTAATAAACTGGGGACAGGAGGGTATTTGTTTGCTTTACTGGTTGCTGGAAATGTCAAAAACAGAAGTAACTTTCTAAATCAAGGTCTGGGTAATTGGCCCTACATGCTTTTATTTTACACACACCTTACTGGACTCCCACGGGAGGTCCAGCACAGCGGTGAAGTGTTTGCACTCGAAAGCCTCACTCCCCAGGTTCATATCCAGGCTCTGCCTCTTAATGCTATGTGACCTCACACAAGATACTCAACTTCTCTGTGCCTCAGCATTCTCATCTGCAGGATGGGGATAATCGCAGTACCTGCCGCTAGGGCTGCAGTCAGCATTATAGGAATTCATCTGGGCAAATGCGAAGGCGAGCATCTCGTACACGGGAAGCACTTCAGTTCTCTTCATCTTCTTTTCAGTGAGGCAAAAACAGAAGTCTCAGTAATGACGTTTTCAAACGCTGGGAAAATTAATAAAAGGAGCATTTCAAGGACGCAGAGACAGGGCCTGCCCTCTCCTGAAGTTAAAATCACCCTGGGAATGTACAACACAAGTGAAGACACTAGGTTAGGTACAAAACAGGATCCCAGTGACTAAGGGAATAAAAACGGTTCAGAGAACGGTATGAAATGGGCTCGTGACAGCCAAAGCCAGGCCTGTGCTGGCCAAGCATGGGGCACGGGGCACGGGCCACAGGGCCAGCCGTCTCAGGAGCCAGGGGAAGATGCATCCACACCACCCGACTTGGCCCCTTTGACAGGCACAAGAATGTCCCTAATTACAAGACACTGTCGCCTCACTTCTCCTACCATGCTATAGAAGATTAATAACTGAAGTATTAGTGTGCCAAGTTAATTTGAAATCACAATATAAAATCCTGGATAAGTTTTGTCTGTCTCAAGTCTCCCACTTCCTCTCCAGAAATCGTCTTTTCCACCAAGAGCCATGTGCCTAGTGAACTAAGGTGAACCAGCGGTGTCTGAGGGCTGTCCTGTCCAGGGACTTGGCTCCGGCTTCTCTGCCATCCTCAGGGGCAGGAAAACCAACGCCTGGCCAAAGACACAGAGACTCCACCCCCAGCATTCTGTGAAATCCTTTGATGCCTTGTGATGTCTGCACCTTTCAACATGCTCTGTGACTCAAGTAAATGTGATGTGTCCGGAGTTTACTTTGTTAAATTAATTCGCCTCTTTGGATCAAGGATTTAAAGTAAGAATTTTTCTTTAGGCTTCCTGCAATAAAAAGCACAGCTGTCTTCACTCTTCTCAGATGTTCTAACAATCCAATCTTTTATTGTTTAAAAAAATATGCAAACACACTGAGCTTCTCTTACATGGGATTTTATTCACAACAATTAGGAAAGATGCCTTATCTGATAATATGTCCCTGTCAAATTATTCTTCCACCTGATCAATATATGAGAAAATAACCACCCTTTAAATCCCAATGGGAGAGAAATTCTAACAATCAGGAAAATATCTCAGATGCAATTCGAACTGTCTACGAATGAATATATCCCACTCTAATCACATTTTACTATCTCCATGGTATAACAGCCCCAACAAAAGAAATCGAAATACACAAACAGATAAGCAGGTTCCATATTTTAATCAGGTGGGTGGTGCTACAATATGGGCACATTCACAGACACCTACAATTCTTTTCCTATTTTTCAGGTGGAAATAAATGGAAAATGTATGTATTTTCTTACACTCTTTGTTGTTTGAAGAGGCCTTTGTCGCTAAGGGACCAGCTTCAATGACCATCATTGCCCAGTTTTCTGGACAACCACGTAACTGCCTCATTGGGCTTGGCAAATACTTTCTTGAACGTGGCACAACTCTCTGAACTCTGCAAACCCAACCAGAAAGTTCTGGTAGAACAGGAGGCTGCACATTCACAGGAGGAACCTGGAGAGGCTGCTTCCTGGTGGCAGGGGAAGCAGGCAGCCCAGTGTGGGGTGGGGCCTCTGGGGGGATCAGCTCACTCTCTCTGGGAAGCCCATACAGGCACAGGAGCACCCCAGCACTGGATGGGGGAAGCCAACAACCTGGATCAAAGGGACTCAAAGCTGAGCAACAGTTCAGCCTCCAAGCGCAGCTCTATCCCCACAGGACTCTGAGCAGACCCATGGCTAGGACAGGAGGGGGATCAGAGCTCTCCCAGGGCCCCGCCATAACAGTAGCAAAGACCACATCTGATATATCTGCTTTCATCACCTGAAAAGCTGCCTTTATTTCATCCTGCTAGGAAACTCCTGGCCTTTGTGCAATAAACATCTTATTTTTATGAACGAGGATATGAACTTGATCATTTGAAGTAAGGCAGAAGGAACAGAGTTGAACACTGCTTTAACCAGTCACCTATACAAGCCCCTAGAACTCCCAGGGGAGACTGTAGAAATTCAGACCACCTGGAAGGAGAGATGGATCTACCCAAACATCACAGGGCCAGCCAAGGCAACTGGGACAGCACCTTGAAGCACATGCAGGAGACTTGCAAGCACATGGAACCATTGCGTGGGCTCAACACCCCACATCCACAGAGAGATCATGATACGCTGGACAGCACCCAGCACTCAACACACACCATGTCACTCAACCCCACTGAGGACCGCAGGGCTCCACTCTACAGAAGAGAACAACTGAGGCTTTGAGGAGCAACTGGTAGGTGCAGGGGCACCAGTGTCTGGGATTCCAGAGCCCACTTTCCTTGGGACAATGCCCTAGAGAGAATGGCCCAGGGACAACACAGTGGCCTGGTATGGGCCCCTGGACAGGTAACTTAACCCTCTTGGCCTTACCTCCTTATATGTAAATAGTATAAATAATTCCTGACCCGACCGAGTTGCTGGTAGGATCAAATGCTCCAAGTAGGAAAGTGCTGAGAGACTCATTAGTTTTGTTTTTGCTTTCAGGAACGAACTGTACATTTTCAGAATCAAAGAGTGAGTGGACAGGCAGGATAAAAGAAGTTAATTTCTCATTTTTTGATTTAAAAAATAAAAGTTAAGGCTGAATTGTGAAGAGCTGGGGTAAGACTCAAATGTTCCAGTCCTGGTTTATACACAAAAGGCACTACCTTCAAAAGGCCACTGAAACCTCTCCCTCTCCAGGCTTCAATTTCCAGATCTTTACTGTGTGGGAGTTGAACTACTATATGCATCTAGATATAAGGTAGAGCTTTGTTTCCAAAATCCCCAGCAGCAAGGGAGAGGTCACCATCTCTTTGGTTCCCTGTGTAGACTCTCACCTTGCAAAGCACTCTACCAGATACTTTATTAAGAACACAAAAGTAGTATACGGAGAAAATACACAAGCCTGAAACTGACTCAACTGGTAGTCATCTCAGGACGTGCTTTTTGAGAATCAGTATACAAGAAGGCAAGTTAACACAGACTCCGTAATTAACCCAAAAGGAGTGACTCACAATTCGGGGTCAGTTTTGGACAGTGCTGGACAGTTTTGTACACAATCTTCTAAAGATTACTTTTAAAAAGTTAATTTTTAGTGCTGAATAAATTAGTCATTGTGGCTTGGGATAAAAATGACTAGAAAATACATCTCACAACACAGTCATGTGGAAGCACGATGAGCTCTGAAGCCTGTTAGGAGACCCCAAATGGGGTCCTGTGATGAGGAAGACACCAATGTCAAACATTCGTGGGAAATTTTTAAATTACTTTATGAAATATGAGAGTGAAAACCAATATAATTTTATATGGAAATATGCATATGGAAATAAACTAAATATTAGAAACAGGCAGTTAAGCATTCTATTTCCTAGAAATTCAAATATTTGAGTTGGCCTGACACATTAATTTTAAAATGAAAATTAAAAACAAGAAATCATTTAAATTGAGAATTACTTTATATGTAGACCACTGCGACAGCTGACACCAAGGAAATACCAGCCTAGCCTCAAAGCATTACAATGTAACTGGAGCCATTACTTATCCACTCGTTCATTCCTTTAGTCACCAATTCACGCAACATCAATTCATTCTTGCAATTAATGCAAAATATCTCTTCTGCAAGTTCCACATGGCTTCTATGTCCCAAGCACATCCAGGAAGAAAAACACCTGACTATGCGAGATTATCCTATGCAGACACCTTTCTGGGACACTATGGCTTGAGTGTGTACCCCAAAGTTTATGTGTTGGAAATTTGATCCCGGATGCAGAGGATTTGGACCTTTAAGAGGTGATCAGGTCATGAGGGCTTCACCCTCATAAATGGATTAATGCCGTTGACATGGGAGTGGGCTAGTTACAAGAGCAGGGAGTTAAGCCCCATTCTCTCACGTGCACACATACTCTCTCGCCATGCGATGCCTTCTGCCGTGGGATGACTCTCACCAAATGGGATGACTTCTGCCATGGGATGACTCTCACCATGGGATGACTCTCACCATGCATGACTCTCACCATGCTCTCAGACTTCCCAGCCTTCAAAATCATGAGTCCAATACCCTTCTATTGTTTATAAGTTACCCAGTTTGTTTTATTCTTTTATAGCAGCAGAAAACTAAGACAAACCTCTTCATGCTTCAACAGGTGAAGCAATTACCCACTTTTAAAAAATTATTCAGGTTTACAACATACATGTTTATCACATAATTTTTTTAAAGTTCAAAATCAGGCTCCTCCTCCCCTGAGCAATGGGCAAACATCGTTAAACTGGCCTTTGGTTGCTCATTCAAGGTCCTTACAGCCATGACAACATAATTACAGTAAAACCTAAAAGGAAAACCAGAGAATATACTAACAACATAAACCCAATTCCCGCCAGGATGGAAAAAAAAGGTGTAGGTCATGGAAAAATGGCATGGATGAAGCATGCTTAGAGATGTCAACAAAAAGTCAGAGAGACAGATGGAACCCAGCATCCACTGCCATGGCTGGAGAAGAAAGAGGAGGCAGGAGAGCGGACTCAGAGAATAGGAGTGCCCTGTGGCTGGGAGGGAAATTTGGATTTTGGTGTGTTCAGCAACACACATCTACTGTAGGTCCTTAGGCCAGAGGGGAAGGTAAAAACCTAACTTTTAATAGAGAGGAATCTGGTGAAAGTAGTAGTGTGGTATGGACTGGAGGATAAAGAAACTTTTAGGGACTTTTCTGCTGTGGTTGTTAGTATGTGTGTGTATGTATGTGTGTTAACCAGTGGAATCCTTTCTTCACACAAACCCTTACACAGCTAGATGAAATGTGCCATTCTCTACTGGATCCTGGAACAGAAAAAGGACATGAGTAGCAAGACTGCTGAAACCCTTGTGAAGTCTGTAATTTAGTGAACAGCAATGTGCCCACGTTAATTTCTTAGTTTTGACAAATGTACCATTGTAGCATAAGATGTCAACATTAGTGGAGACTGCGCAAAGGGTATGTAGGAATCCTTTGTGCTGTTTTTTCAACTTTTCCATAAATCTAAAATCATTCCCAAATAACAGGTTTATTTGAAAACCTGTGACACAGAAGTCCAACGCTGAACACAGACGAGCTGGAAGAGCCTGGCTGCACCATCACTTCTCCTCACCACCTCCACATGCTCATGCTGACAAGCGGCCCTGAGTTCAGTGTGCGCACAGCAGGCTGGCCCCTCAGAAGGCTTTGTCAAGAAGGGGAAAATTGGTAAGCAGGATTGGAACGTTACCAATCTGAGGAAGCTTGCTCAGGGTAAACATATTGCATGGAGAAATCTGCTGACAAATCCCACTGTAGAGCTCTCTACATGGGGTGGTCCCTTCCAACTAAGCTTGCCCTGGACTCAGCCCCAGAAGCCCCTGTGACCACACTCTTAGCTGATTGGGTATATTAGTCTGTTTCCACACTGCTGATAAAGACATACCCAAGACTAGCCAATTTACAAAATAAAGAGGTTTAATGGACTTACAGTTCCACATGGCTGGGGAAGCCTCACAATAATGGCAGAAAGCAAGGAGGAGCAAGTCACATCTTACATAGAGGGCAGAAGGCAAAGAGAGCCAAGCAAAAAGGGTTTCTCCCTTATAAAACCATCAGACCTCATGAGACTTATTTACTACCACAAGAACAGTATGGGAGAAACCGCCCCCATGATTCAATTATCTCCCACCAGGTCCCTCCCACAACACGTGGGAATAATGAGAGTACAATTCAAGATGAAATTTGGGTGGGGACACAAACCATATCACTGAGCCAGGGGAAGTCACCTGACCCGAGGAGCCAAATCATTGGCTCTGTGGACCTGCTGTGAAATAATTCCCTGAGCCAATGAGATGGTCCCTTTTGGGGAATGGAATCAGGAAACAGACAAGAAGTCATCAATAGCATCTGCCAAATCAGAAAGGCAGCAGAGCTGGAGTCAGAGAGAAGCAGAGATCGTGGGCAAAGGAAGGAGTCCGAAGCCCTGACTGGTGGGGAACACTGGTGGAGGGCAGTGGTTCAGCAGCAGCGCAGGTAGAGAGGGAAGCAGACAGAGAACAGGGCACAGCTGTGTGGCTGGCAGACTAGAAAAAAAATGACTTCTCCTGTGGTTCCTAACCCCACTGAGGCCCAGTTGTTCAGCTGTGCCCGGGTCCCCACAGAGGGGAAACCTTACAGGAAGATCCCACTACTTGAGGTAATTTGAGTGGGTCTGATTCTTGCAAATACCTTTGGGGCCAAATGATCCAGCCTCTGTCTTGTTTAATAGCTCTAGTTCTTTCATCAGTGACTTTTCTGGTCCCTGTATTTTCCTGCGATAAGGTACACTTTGAGGCGTAACAGACAGCGTGGTTTAGCCAAGAGGGCTATGGTTTGAATGTGTCCCCCAGATCTCATGTGTTGAAAACACAATCTCCAAATTCCTATGTTGATGGCATCTGGAGGTAGGGTCTTTGGAGGTAATTAGGATTACACAAAGTCATCAGGGTAGAGCCCTCATGATGAGACTTGTGGCTTTAGAAGAACAGGAAGAGAGACCTTAGCTAGCACATTCTTGCCCTCTCACCACGTGATGCCCTCCACGATATTACAACACAGCAGAAAGGATCTTGTCAGACACCAGTACCATGCTCTTGGACTTCCCAGTCTCCAGAACTGTGAGCTCATGAAACTTGTTTTCTTTATAAGTTACCCAGTCTTTGGTATTACATTAGAGCAACAGAAAACACACTAAGACAAGGACACCAGGCAGGGCAGCAGTTAGGAGATCTCTGGGTTACCCCCCAGCTCCGAGCCACAACTGTGAGCAAGTCATGTCCTCTCACATTCTGCTTTTTCATCTAACACAAGAAGAGTCTGGACTCACTGTCAGCAGCTCCAAAAATCTACAGACTGCCTTTCTTTATATCATTCTCTTATCCTCTTACTCCTTAGCCATCACCTCCAGAATCAGAGGATAAAAAGGACCACATGTCAGAACAGGAAGTAGAACCTAATTTTGATTATCTCCATTTCCACGCAGCTGCAAGATATGTGTTTCTCTGGTCAGGGACATTGCACATCCTACTCGCTTCCTTTCAGCTGCCATGACATTTCACAGACTCTTATGAGGCTCCATTAAAGAATGTGAATCTCAGTTTACTTACAGACTGTCATTCTGGTTTAAAAATACACACACATACACATACACATTATTATACTTTAAAACAAAAAAAAGTATTTTCCCCAACACCTTCACACAAACACAAAAAGTCAATTTGAATATCTTACATGGGGAAGATTGTCCCTAACTACTTTCTCAGGAGGTTTCCATGAAGTCATCACTTAATTCATTTATTAATTCAGTGAATATGTCCATATTCATTTCACTGTAACACAATTATTTTGCACATTAAACATTTTGTGCTGCCAGAGACACCTATGAAATTTAATAAGCAGTTTCCAGAACTACATGACACACCAATCAAAAATGTTAATTAGATCTAAGTGGACAACACAAGAACTTTAACAAAGTGAATTCCTGGGAGGACAGGAAGAGGAGCATGATCCGTAAATAAGCCAACTGCCCTGCCTTGCTGTCTCACTACAGACTCTTTTGGTTCTGAAAAACACCGCATTTGAGTCCAAAGGCTTTGGGTTAAAGAGTTGACATAAATAATACATAGCAATGTTGGGAATAATCTCTGACAAATACAGTTAGAGAATATAAACTACCCAAGTATAACATCTCTGGAGGACCTGCTACAGGAGACCCTCTAGAGCTCACAAAACAATAAAAAAAAGCAAATTAAAGCAGACCACCAATATTCCTCCACCACACTGAGCATATATCTTTTCCAGCAGAAGCAGTATTATTCATGGGGGCTCAATGAATTGCAATAGAGAACATTCAAAAAAGAGCTCTAAAAATTAAAGCAAAGAGGCAGATAAAAAAGTGACAACTATGTTCCCAAAATGTATAGAAGATGACTCTGCAATGCATGAAATACACAGGAAAATATTCTGCTGGGTACATTGGTGCCTCATATTTTTTCCTTACTCAAAGAAGGGGTAGGTTTGTTGTATAGCAGCACAGATTGATATGGATATAGAAAGAGAAAGTACTTTTAGTTTTAGGGTAGGCTTGTTTGTTTGCTTATACCTTAGCACAGAAACATACTTGAACTATTGGGAGAAAAGATTTAGGCCTTTTGTTTAGGTCTAATTTTCTGATTATGTTAGATGATTTGGGAGATGTGTTGGCAAATCAAATGAGACTCCTGCTAAAAACTTCCAATTTAATAGAGAAATCCTACCTCAAAGGAGAAGGGTGAATTAAACAAACAACTAACTTTACTTGCTCTTGACCTACAAGCCATCTGGCAGTTGGCCAGAATAAATTAAACAAATTGCCCTGTCTAACAGGCTTTAATATTTCTTACATCTGAAAATCTACTAGATGATCAAGTTGAAGGGGGTTCTTAGTATTTTCCTGGGGAGTCTACATGTCCTAAGTTACTCAAAGAGTTTTTAGATTACTACACATGCAGGATCTCCGCGTGGTCTAGACACTATCATTTCTCCCCTCTCCCTCACCCTCACCTCAACACCCTGTGTGGCCTTGCTCTTTCTCTGGACCACTGATGCTAACTTTGTGGGAATGGTGCACCCCAGGGCAGGTGACAGTCACACTCCCCAGAGAGATTAAACAGCGGCTTCACATACAGTTCCAAGGAGTCATGGAGCTGCCAAGTCCATGCATGAACGCTCTGGTAGATCACAGGCCCCAAATCTAAAAAATCTCTGCCCCAGACTACTTCATGTCCAACTTATTCATGCTATGATGGCAAAGCCTGGTTAGTTACAGTCCCTTGTACCACTCTAAGTATCTTTCGTAGTAGATATAAAAGAAAATCACCATGCATTGGGCTCCTTCTCTACACCAGCCCCAGGCTTGGCATTTAATATTCCTGCTTCACGATCCTGCACAGGAGCTATCATCGTCCCTGGTTTTGCATCTGAAAACACAGTCCCCCTTATCCTGACTCTGGGCTGAGTGTGTCTGTAAAGAAAAGATAAAGGCAGATGGCTAATCTTAGCACCACACAAGTGACTTTTCCAGTAAACAGAGCTTATTGTCTCAGATTCTGGAACATTTAAATGTAACTCCCACCAGGTCACACAGCAAGTGGCTGACAAAGCTGGGGAGAAGCCTGCTCACCCCAGTGCAGGGCTCTCCTGAGGCCATCATACCTCACCTAAAATATCAAATCTCCTAAGTGATCGATCTCTTTTCCACCAGTCTAACCCTGACAAATGCATCCTTATCCTTCAGCTACTGATCTTTCTCCCCTAAATACACATCATGGGCTGAAAAACGTTCAACAGTGCTGTGTCACCTGTAACATAAGGTTCATGGCTGAGCCTAACTTCTGCCAGTGGAACAGCCTCCATTCCTGTGACCACGCCCTTATGCCTTTTTTTTTATACAGGGTCTGTGACCCAGGCTAGAGTGTGGTGGTGCCATCATAGCTCACTGAAGTCTGAAACTCCCAGGTTCAAGTGATTCTCCTGCCTCAACCTTCTGGGTTGCTGGGACTACACGCATGCGCCACCATACCTGGCTAATTTTTTTTATTTTAATTTTTTGTAGAGATAGAATCTCATTATGTTGCCAAGGCTGATCTCGAACCCCTGGACTCAAGTGATCCTCCCGCCTTGGCCTCACAAAGTGTTAGCATTAGAGGCATGAGCCACCATGGCTGGCCCCTATGCCTTTGATCAAGAAATTGTGAGCAACTACTGGGCTCCTAAAAACAAAGCATTCCTTTGCACATGGTGATCTCTCAGAGTATCTCATTGCTGTTCAGCTGCCTTCTCTCAAAACACCTCCTTCCAGCCCTCAATGAAATAACCTTTCAATTAATTGGCTTCCCCCTCTGTACCCTTTTCTATTTTATGAAACTCCACAATTGCTACTTGACTCAAGAATCACAAAATAATCATTGCATAAGTCTGCTTTTCCCCCACGAGTTGTATGTTGGTTATCACCCTTTGAATGTTCAAGATTTAGCACTGTGCCAAGTAAAGAGCAGACACCCAGGAAATGGCAGGTGGACGGAATGAGGCTTTCCAGGGTGCTGACCAAAACCCAAAGGAGCTAGGCCCCAGTGAAGACAGAGTCTCAAGGATATAACATGCAGAATATCACTTAGACCACGTGGATCTTTTCTGCTTGCTCTCTGATTTGCTTCAACACAAGTGATCCAGAAAAATAAAGTATTACTATAAAATATTCAAAGAACTCCCTGGAAAAAAATTAATTAGTGCCTACCCAATAAATAATTAAGATGCAAAACTAAAAGACATGTTTAAAAATCTATTACTGGCATGGCAGCTTATAGCTGTTAAAAGATGAATTACTCCTTACTCTATCTAGACTGTCTTTGAAGCCAGTAGATTACACTGTTCAAAGTTACTCACTTCACTTTCATGTACACTCTACCTAGAAAAGTCCCTTAGTTGAGGCAACCCAAAATGTATCCTATTACTGATTCTGGAGATCCTTAAAAATAAGGTTTCCACTGAGACTGCACTTTTAAGCCAAAGCAATAACCTAAGATTTCAGATTTGCAGCTCCTGCACCTGAGCAGCCACAGTGCTGGTCTCATTCAGGGGAGCTACAAGCTCACCCTTGTTTGCTCTCAGTTAATACTTGTTGAGTAAAGGAACAAACAGATGCAAAACCACCTGCCAACTCATGAAGCTTCCTGGTTACACAGATGACTGCCAAACAGTCTGCATTTATTTCCAAGCGTGCCTGAATTCACCAGTGTTTGCTTTTCAATGAGCTAACCTTTGTTTCTGTGCTGCAGGATGAAATACAAACCCCTCAGACATCTCATCAAGATAAAACCATGCAAAGATTAGTGTGCCAACAGGGGAAAGGATGAAGTACAAGCGTCAGGCAAAGAAAACAGGAAGCACCACAGGCCATGGTACCAAACTGACCTCACCACTGACTCTGAAATGATGGACTCCGATTTCTAGTCTGGACCGGGACTAGGCCCCAGGCTTTAGTGAGACTGATGATGACGAGGACTACTAGCAGGCATGAATGCACTTCTTAGCAGCATCTCAAAATCATTTAAATATGGGATTTTGCTGTGCAACTCAAATAAAGACTACTCAAGGAAGCTGAAAGACAGCTGAGCAATATATTGTTTTGGAAAAAGGTATAAATCACTCTTTAAATATGCCCTATTTAAGGGAAATGCAAAGACTCTCCCCATTAGATGGCATCAGTGCTGGACAAGCCTAAAAGAGAATCTGAAATATGTTGACAGAAGGGCAGAAAGAAACTGCCTGTGCTCCTGCTATCCTATCTCTGAAACGTGTGCGCTAAGCCTCTGCCCTCGTGGGTTTGCCAACAGGGCTCCAGCAAGTGAGCCACACAAGGCATCATTTCCAACTTTTCCTCCAAAGACGCTGTTAAAATCTCCCACCTCAATGCATGTGCCCTATCCTGAAAAGATTATCTTCCAAATAAATTACATTTATTAACCACTTATCTTCCCATTCCTTATCAAACATAGCAAGGCTTCAGCCACCTAGAAATGAACACCATAGCCACCATGGAGGGAATTCCAGACACCACAGGTTGTTGTAGAAAGACCACAGGCTTTGATTCCAGGACTGCCTGTTACCCTGGCTGGGCCTGGCAGCAGCCGAGTGAGTGTGGCCTGGTGCCTACTCTGATCAGGGCACCACTCTGGCCCCGCCCACACCTCAGCTGTGGAGTATTGGCTGCCAACTGCATGAGGTAGGGTAAAGAAAAAAAAACGAAAGGAGGCCAAAAACCCAGCACCCAGTCTGGCACACAGGAAGCATCCCCACACGTCTGTTCCCTCTCCCCTCTTTCCAAAACTAAAGCAACTTAGTTCTTCTCTCTGCCTGTGTTTCCCAGTCATAGATAACTATGATGTCCACCTTACTCTTTGAAACAGTAAAATGGCCAGGGACATCCATGGCTACCTTTGTGAACTCCACAGCATCCTGGAGCCTCTGGCTGGGAGGCTCTGCTCTATGGCACAGCCCCGCTGTCCTGAGGCCACTGCACAGGCAGGGAAGGCTGTGGGGACACTGTGGGAGCAGCCACCAGACCGCACTGCCATGCGTTCTCTGAATCAAGGACTTGAGCCCAGTGCTTTCCGCCACCAATGTCAGTCTCAGGACTCAGTGCCCACAGCCTGAACCCGACATCTGCTTTAAAGGGCATAAGAACTGGCCCACACCGGATTTCACATTCCTAACAAGAACATTCCAGATGAAGCAACAGCAAAAGAGCTGAGTCTGAACATCCAATTCCAAGAACGACGGCAGTGTTCCAGCCCCATTGCATGCCTTTGGTCAGGGGCCGACACTGAGCTCACGGCACACACCACAGGCAGGCTACCGCAGTCCCTGGTCCCCCTAGACACTGCCCCTCCAGACAGCGGATTTCCCATCTTACGTTCACCATCTTTGCCGTGGGTCTCCTGCTCACATCCCACTGTCTAATGAGTCTCAGGAGGGGTCCGTGAAAGGTCCAGAGGGGAACCACTGCAGGCCGCGGGGTCTGTGTGGTCTTCCCTGCAGCCACCAGCTCTGTTGTTAGAGTTCTGTTGTTAGGCAGCCACAGACAATACATAGCCTGCAGGCAGTGTGCCAACCTTGGTCTTAAATCTGCCTGTGGGTAAGGCACAGTTAACTGGAGAGGCAATGAAGAACTATGTCACTTATCCAAAGTCTTCCAAACCAAGACAACCCGCCTTTATCTGAAACAGTCACACGACAGACAACCCAGGCAGGGACGACTCGATTGATAACGGACAGAGCACAGGAAGGAGCCGAGGAGAATATCCAAGTGCAGGCTCAGGCGGCTCTCATCTCAATCACAGGTTGTGAGCCAGACAATTCTTAAGGTTCTTTTCAACTTGATAATTACAGAATTCTAAGAACCGTGACTCAGTCTGTGTTCGATTTCCATGAAGAAAAAAAGATTTCAAAGCCCTAGAAGTTACAAATTTATAAAATTTGAGTTAACAAGATGTTCATTTATTGAAACTTAAATAGACCAGAAAATATGAAGAAGAAAGTAAAATTTTCCCTTAAATCCCACCACCCAGGGATGACTAACACAGGCTTTGGAAGTCTTGCTGACATCTGTGTGAAGACAAGCGCAAGGTCAAACATGACACTCACTAGGTTCCCACAGCTACCAGTCACACAACAGTTATACCCACAGACAAGTAATCGCTTTGATCATGCACGTTTATTTTGGAAGAGAAATACTGGACTCAGCTAAGGCAGTGCTCTTCTACAATACTCACCAGTCGAGGCTTTGTGCTGGAACTGGGAAACTTAGACCACTTCCGTAACCCACATGCAGTTTGGTTTCTTAGCTAGGACAAAAAGTCCAGCATCCCTGCCAGAGCTCAACATGGGCAGACATGTGTCCCCATTTCCAAGACAAGGAAAATGAGAGCCCAGCAGTATCAGATTCCATACAATTGCTTCCTGCTATGGGCTCCGGAGAGGGGATGCTGCTGATTAAAAACACCAGCCTGGGAGGCCAGGTGCAGCCCAGTAATCCACACTGTTTGGAATAACAGAGCTAGGATGGGACAAGCGGAGGGAGGGAAGACGGGAAAATTACACCATTAAGGACTATTTTCACTCCAAAGACCATGAGAACAAAAGTTTGCTATCTCAATAAACGTATTTTAATGTTTTTAGGTTACAGTCACAGAAAAAGGAAGACCTCCAGGAGCAGGGAGAGGGCGGCTGAGCTCCGTGCATGGTGAAGAGGGGTTTGACCGCTGGCTCGCTCGTTTCCACGCCATTTGCGAGGTCCTTGTCAGGAAAGAAAGGGCACAGGCCACACGCGGCTGTTGTCCGCAGATCCCTGTGGCAGCTGACGCCTAGACGCTGTGCTCAGAGGCTTGGCTGCTAGAGGACCCTGGTCTGAGAGCTAATGCACAGCTCACTCATCGGCATATTCCAGATGGCTCTGAGAGACCCGCTCCCCACCCGCTCTGCCTCGGGTCATTGCCTGGAACTGGGAAATGACGTGCATATCAAGTTTTCCCTCGTGCTCCAAACCAAGCAACCAAGCAGGCCCTCGTGGAGCCCACAGCGCTGGGCGCTGCCTTTTATTGGGAAACAGGGGCGACTCAGCTGAGAATCACGCTGAAAATAAACAAGCTCACCGCAGCCAAAGCAGGGAGTCGGGGCTGGGCTCGGCACATGCATGCCCTTTATGGGAACACAGAATGATCATTTCAAAGTGAATCCATATAAAACACAATTAGAACGTCTTCATTCCTGGATGACAGGCCAGCTCGGGGCAGGCAGCCACTCTCCGCTGCAAGCGAGCGTGGCCCGGACGCGCGCAGGGAGCCAGCCGGGGCGGGCACCAGGAGGGCAGCGCCAGGCGCGGGGACTGGGCCTCTGGAAGGCATTAGCTGCACCGAACTCCCAAAGGCCCAGACTAAACAGCCCTGGAGCCCTGGATTCATTCCCACACAGGAAGTGTCTCAGAGGCAGCTCTGCACAGACCGCGGGTGGCGAGAAGGAAATAGCTCCGTGTGCTCCGTGTTCTAATGTGCTTCTCTGGCCCACCACGGGCGAAGCCAGGGCGCTGACCATGCCCGCGAGCCCAGCAGCAGCAAGGGGTCGGGGTAGGGGGACAAGCCTGGAGGAGGAGGGAAGCATTTTTGGTAGGAAGAGTATTTCAAGTCAATATGCAGATAATTTTCTCCGAATATTCATAGTAACTAACAGCAAATTGCCATCATTTTGTATGGAGATGACAAAAACTTTGAATTCTTAACAGGCTATAGATAAGAAATAAATATGAGGAAATAAAAGGACATTCAACTCTACGTATATAACCAAAACAACCAAAAACAATCTATGTAAGCAAATACAGCCATAATATGGTTATATTTGGTGATGCATTTATTTTATACACATAAATAAACCAAAAATGTACACATATATAAAAAACAAAACAAAACCTGAATGGTCTAGGTGCTGTAGATTACTGAGGAAGAGATAAGTCACACAGCAAGTAGGCTACATAAAACCAGGATGCCCACGAACCAAACCAGGACACAGAGTCCCCCAGCCCACAGCACCTGGCACGCAGGTGTGCCTCCCAGGCTGGGTTCCTGGGAGGAGCGCCCCGTGTGCCTGTGTGCCTCAGCACCCAGCCTGGTGTGGGCCACCTGCAGGCAACAGCTGCTTAGTGAGGTGATTTATCAGTCCTCTTTGAACAGAGGAAGGTGACGCAAGGTAGCTTACTGAGGGGAGAAAAGTACCCTCTCTGTTCACAGGTAAACTATGCCCTGTGCACCCGGATGTCAGCTTCCTGAGACAAGCAGATGGGTCATCCGTACCCCTTGAGTCCCAGTGCTTGGCACATGGTCAATGCCCAACAAATATTTGTTTAATTAACAAATAACAAACTCAGACTGTGGAGCAGGATGAACCCTTAGGAAATATCCTGTTTGACTAGGCGCGGTGGCTCACGCCTATGATCCCAGTACTTTGGGAGGCCGAGGCGGGTGGATCAGGAGGTCGAGGTCAGGAGATCAAGATGATCCTGGCCAACATGGTGAAACCCCATCTCTACTAAAAATACAAAAATTAGCCGGGCGTGGTGGCATGTGCCTGTAGTCCCAGCTACTCAGGAGGCTGAGGCAGGAGAATCACTTGAACCCAGGAGGCAGAGGTTGTGGTGAGCCGAGATTGCGCCATTGCACTCCAGCCTAGGTGACAGAGCGAGAGGACAGGAGAGGAGAGGGGCGAGGAGACCGGAAGAGATGGGAGGGGAGGGAAAGGGAGGGGAGGGGAGGGGAGGGGAAGGGAGGGAAGGGAGGGGAGGGCAGGGGAGGGGAGGGGAGGGGAGGGCAGGGGAAGGGAGGGGAAGGGAGGGGAGGGGAAGGGAGGGGAGGGGAAGGGAAGGGAGGGGAGGGGAGGGGAGGGGGAAAGAAAACATCCCGTTCATCTGCAGATAAGGAAACAAGAGTCAATGATGGTATTAGGTGTATGTAAAATTATGATCCTCTGAAACACCTTCATAGCCTAAGGAAACTTGTAAAGATGTGGGAATTATAGTTTCTGGCAAAGTGTTTTAGCCAAAATGCCATGATTATCAAAACTATAACAGTTATGGGCCATATGAAGATAAAAGACTATTCAGGAAAATAGGATGTGATGCTTCTTTTGTTATCCATTAAAACATTAAAGTCTCTTGAAGATTTAAAACTCATATACTTTTGCTCTTAAATATAAAGCACCTGCCAGGCATGCCAGGTGCCAGTGGGAGGGAGCATCTGCGTTCATGGAAGTTCTGGTTTTATATAGCCCACTTGCTATGTGACTTATCTTTTTCTGAGTAATCTACAAAATTTAACAGCCTATTTGATCTTGGGAGGTCATATATATATATATGGTTTTTTTATACATATGTATTTTGGTTATATATATGTGTGTATAGATATATAAAATGAAACAATGAAAAGAATTAAACACATGCTATGTTCATATACATTGCCCAACCCTATTAAACTTATGGAGAGCTATCCTACTTGCTAAAGCTAGGTCAGTTTGTTCAGCATAAAACAATTTTATGCCTTTAGCCTGGACCCCTTAGAAGCTACAGAAATGAAAATGGACCCATGCACAAGAGAGCACAGAGCAAGAGATAAGAAACTCCCTCCAGCTTCCTCCCTGACAATTCAACACCCTCCTCCACCACAGGAAGCTGAGCTGTGTTCTTCACCAGTACAGCATCATCATCCACATCATCACCATCATAGCACGGAGCAAGGGACCCTTCCTGAAACTTCGGTGGGCTCAGAAATTAATTTCATACCACCAATGGATGGTACTATGAACTTGGGAAAAATAATATACCCGCCTCTCAGCAAGTACGAACACATTCCAAATGATTTTAAATGCTTAGGGACAAACCAGCACTGTTCGTCCCACAGCTCGTTTTCTAACCACAAATAAAGTCACAATTCAGTATTATTAAATAGTACATGTGCCGAGATCTGGGCTTTACAACTAACAAATCGACCAGCAATCCTGCTCCAGAGAATTCTGGCTCCTCCACAGTCTGCCTCGGTGGTGGTTCCTAGTGCCACTTCTCAGCCCTCAGTGACCAATGGAGAGTCCTGTTAGGCAAACTCATGAGCTGCCTTTCATCCAGGCCACACACCACAGGTGACAGCTCAATGCGTACCGAGCCCTCGAGAAGACGATGAAATCAGGTTTGGCTCAGGAGTCCTGAAGATACAGCAAAGAACAGACCAGCGTGCAATGTTCCATTCGTTTCCAAAGACAACTCTCACTGAGGTCTTAAAAAAACACAGTTGCCCACTGGGAAGACAGAGATCTACCGTTCAGGCCTAATTCCTACTGTGAAGAAGGCAATGAGAAGGGCCAACAGTGCTGATGGCCTCTCACAAGCCAGTGCCAGAAGGCATCACAACAGACCTAAGAGACGGGAACTCCTGAACTGAAAGGTTTTCAGTTTGAGCAGCTGCCAGTTCATGGCATGGATTTGTAAGATCCTTACCACCTATGGCCAGATCAGTCAGTCTGGGCAACATCACAGTCTGAGGATTAGAAGTAGGGGGAGACTAAGGTCAAGTGTAAGGATCTGTTGCAAAAGGTCCCCGTCTGAACAGGGAAGCCCTCTCCCTCCTGCCAAGAGCCCATCTCGCCCTCTCCCTCCTGCCAAGAGCCCATCTCGCAAGCGCAGGCATCTAGCTAGTATTAGCAAGGCTTTTGAAGTCATCATATTTTTCCATTCATCTCACTCCTGATAGCCGGGTTCCAAATGAAGGCAGCACTGCACTCTGAGATCACTCAACAAATGACCAGAATTAATGCAAGAACAGGAATGTCATTTCCCAACAGTCACACCCAGACCCCCATCAGGTGGTGAAATGTATAGTTTTGATCTCTCCAGAAAAGCTCTCAATTTGTAACCCAATGATGAAATGTTTGCAAATCACAGTCTTCATTGCTGTTTTGGCTCCCTGAAAGCGCATAATTTAAGCCTAACAAGGAGGCACTCAACGCATCATAAAAGCCCTGTCTTAATTGGGTTTGTAGGATGATTTCATTTTTGAAAATGAAAGTCCCACAGAGACTTTGCACAGAACAGACTTCCCTCCCATGCCACATTTAGAGTGATCACCTTGTATCCTATGTTCAACATTTAATAAATGTTTCTCTGCTACATGTCTCCACTCTGAAAGGTGCCACAGCTCTCCAGTGAGGCTCACCAAGGTATGTATCTACAGAATGAGCAGCAAATTGGGGGAAAAGGAAAAAATGAATGAATAGTGCAAGAGCAGCAGGAAAAAGAGGAAAGGAAGACAGAGCTAAAGTCAGATACTAAAACATAAAACTAGTGACCATCCATGTCACAAACAACATGGTCTTGCACAGGCACCCGGCCTGGGCACACATGAGAGCACTGAATGTCTAGGGTGAGTCACAGATGCACTGAGATGTGCTAAAATAAACTCATTTAACTCACTCATGCTATATGATGATTTTTAAGTAACTAAAAAAAGAACGATCTGAGTGGGGAGGGTAGGGGCAGCAGAAAGCCTCCCCACCCGTCCATACCACCAGGCCATGGGGGACCCGCTATGTGGGCTCCAAGTATGGCCTTTTCACTCCTATAGTTAGTGCGGCATGCTGCTCTAAGGCAGAGTTGGCAATGTCTGTCAAGGGCCAAAATGTTCTGGGTTTTGCTGGCCACACAGTCCCCTGCAGACAAGGCATCTGTGAGCATGTGTAGCTGGGTCCCAACTACTGCTGGTCATCGTTTGCCAGCTCTTATCTTAAGGCTTTTCCCCATTCCCCTTCCATCCAAACATAATTTTCCTTCTAGGAGGAGTGGTGGGGTCTCTGAGCACGCCATCCTCATTTCTCCAGCCACTGTGTCAAGGGACAGCATCTGCCAACATCTCCTGTTTGCAGCAGGAAGGAGGAGGGAGGGAATGAGGAAACACAAGCAGTGGCCCTGCTGGTTGCACCAGCAGTTACTCCTTCCTCCAAAATGACTCTGAACCTTCTTGATACACCTAGTGAAGACTTCTTTGCAGGATTACCACAGTCTTCCCTCAGCTTTTGAGGGTGATGATTTAATGTGGCTTGGGGAGCAAGTGGATGACCTAAGTTCATTTGTCCTTACCAAAGGAGGGGGAAAGCCTGGAACAACTAACCCTGGGAATGAGAACACAGAATTCTGTCCAGGCCCACTGCTAACAGAGATGGAAAACGATTCCGTGAAGGAAACTGGCCTTCCTCATTCATGTTCCAAGGAAGACTGCCTGAGAAGAGGCTTTAAAAAGAAAAACAATTACAACCTCCCCACTGTCTTTTTTTTTTTTTTTTTTTTTTTTTTTGGTAGGGGGAACAGAATCTTGCTCTGTCGCCCAGGCTGGAGTGCAGTGGCACGATCTCGGCTCACTGCAAGCTCCACCTCCTGGGTTCACGCCATTCTCCTGCCTCAGCCTCCTGAGTAGCTGGGACTACAGGCACCCACCACCCACATCCAGCTAATTTTGTTTTTTGTTGTTGTTGTTTTGTATTTTTAGTAGAGATGGGGTTTCACCATGTTAGCCAGGATGGTCTCGATTTCCTGACCTCGTGATCCACCGACCTTGGCCTCCCAAAGTGCTGGGATTATAGGCATGAGCCACTGCACCCGGTCCCCATTGTCATTTTTATTTTCAATGGTCCAGTTGTAGTGTCGTGACCATCATCCATAGGTGCCTTTGAAACCCTAAAGGAACCTGCAGCATTGATTAGAAACAGGAAGAAAAGGGGAAGTTAGAAACTCACTTCCTGGATCAATAGGGTGCCAGTGGCAGTTTTTGCCAGCTTGCCAGGGCTGACTATTACATTGCAGAGGTTCTGCAAGCCAGGTGATATCACATTGGTAGCTTGATTGATCATGATAGGAGTATTTACACCTCGGATATTGGCAGATAATACAAGTCAGTGCTCTTTTTTCCTCCTCCCAAAGATCCAATTTTTACACCTTTACCATCACATTGCTGCCTGGCTGAGTTCTAGAAAAGGTGAAAGTTTGAATGGGTAGAAGAGTAAATACTAGCTGCAAACTGGGAAACAGCCAGGCTAGGCCAAAGAGTCTACAGAAAAATAAAATTAAAAAGGGCAGCTGAGCGCGGTGGCTCACACCTGTAATCCCAGCACTTTGGGAGGCTGAGGCGGGCAGATCGCAAGGTCAGGAGATCGAGACCATCCTGGCTAACACGGTGAAACCCCGTCTCTACTAAAAATACAAAAAAATTAGCCAGGCCTGGTGGCGAGCACCTGTAGTCCCAGCTACTCAGGAGGCTGAGGCAGGAGAATGGCGTGAACCCAGGAGGCGGAGCTTGCAGTGAGCAGAGATCGTGCCACTGCACTCCAGCCTGGGCGACAGGGCGAGACTCCACCTCAAAAAAAGAAAAAGAAAGGAAGGAAGGAAGGAAGGAAGGAAGGAAGGAAGGAAGGAAGGAAGGAAGGAAGGAAGGAAGGAAGGAGGGAGGGAGGGAGGGAGGGAGGGAGGGAGGGAGGGAGGGAGGGAGGGAGGGAAGGACGGAAGGAAGGGAGAAAGAAAAAGGGGCCAAGTACTGTGGCTCACAGCTACAGCCCCAGCTACTCAGGAAGCTGAGGCAGGAGGAGTGCTTGAGGCCAAGAGTTTGGAACCAGCCTGAGCAACACAGCAAGACCCCATCTCTAACAAAATTTTTAAAAATTAGCCAGGGGTTGCAGCCTGTGCTGTAGTCCTAGCTACTCAAGGAGGCTGAGGTGGGAGGATCACTTGCGCCCAGGAGGTCGAGGCAGCAGTGAGTTATGATCAATTGTGTTACTGCACTTCAGCCTGGGCAACAGAGCAAGGCCATAACTCTTTTTAAAAAAAGTAAAAGAAAAAAAAAAACAGAGAGGCATGAGAGTTTTCCTGGACCAAAAATAATTCCTTAAGGATTTAACAGACATAAGAGAAGAGTAGGGCCCCCTCATCCCCCACAGCCAGTGGGGTTCACCTTAGAAGCAAATTTATAAATACAAAAATCATGTAGCATCTCATTGTACCAAACAAACTAAAGCCCTGGAGAGGAGGTAGGGGGAAGGGAAGGACGTTAAGAAGCAAAAACATATCCAGATCACAAAACTGAAATCAGTCCTAGCCCATCTATCAAACTCTAAGTGCATTCTTTCATTCATACTTGGTCCAACCACAAATAGTTGGTAATAGACCAGAGAGATCATGGAAAACACATTGTTTGGAGAGAAAGCAGGGCCATTATTAAGAAGTTTCATTCTTATCCTGAGCTGCCGACTGCACACAGGATGGCGATTCCAGTTACTCACTGTGGAATCGTAAAGTCTCCAAGCGTAAGAATATTTCTCTTGGTGAATCTACTGAGAACTCCAGTCTGCCCTTTGATGGCCCTTCAACTTGCACTTGCAATTTCCTTTCTTTCAACACGGTAATCACCTGTTTCATTAGAGAGGAAATGAATGACAGAGCCCTACGGTCAACACACCACACACCAAAAATAGTTCTGGGCTTGTGCCAAAGCTGCCCACAAGTTCCTATTCCTGCCTCGGAGGTGAGCTCTGTTCTCAGATTCTGTGGGATCTCCTTGCTGGGTCCTGCAATTCCACTGTGGAAAAGCTGCCAAGGTCAACAAGGCTCTATTATTCTCAACTTCGGCCTCCTATTTGGCGGGATCCGTGCCCTAGCTATCACTATATAGACTTTGGGGGACTTTTCCCTCCAAATCAAAGGAGTCCCTCAGTCAAAGAGGGTGCAAATCCCTTGGAGAGGTGACAATTTCAGCTATCTTGAAAGGCATCAGCCAAGAGACTCTTACCACCAAGCCATGCTAAGGAAGAGGTGGCTTTTCTAGTAATCATCTGTACCTCTAACCCTGTGATATCAAGGTGAGAAAAGGACCCAGTCAAGGGGCTAAACATTCTTCTCATTGCTAAAAGGCTGAGGAGTCCTAAGAGGGAACAAATGAGAGAGGCCCGGCTCTCTTGACGGCTTACGTGTCAGAGCAACTTCTCGCAGTAGCTGTATTTACGCCAGCGCCTAGCAAGAATTTTAACAGCTCCACTGAGATGTTCCACCATCACTTGTCTTCAGCAAGACTTTCTAAGGAGATCAAGTCTAGGCACACATAAAGTGAGGTCCATGGTATCTGTCCTGGCGTCCTTCGATCTTTCCAGGTCGATGTTAGAGCCAAAGCATTTGTAAAGGAAAGCAAGCAGGTATCCATCCTCAGCTCCTGTCTCTGCCAGCCAGCAGAATTCCCAAATCAGCATCCATAAACTCCCTCTAGATCCTGAGGATACATCCCAAGGAGGGGGCTGGAGGAGGGGAGGTGCTTTCTGACACCATCTACACTTTAGACACCTGCGACATATGAGATACACAGCCGCCAACCCTCCCCAGGAGGCACCACTGAGTGGTGACAGGCTATAGTTTGGATATTTGTGCCCCAAACCTTGTATTAAAATGTGATCTCCAGTGTTGGAGGGGGCCCGATGGGAGGTATTTGCATCCCCTATGAATAGACTAATGCCCTCCCAGGGGGTGGTGGTGAATGAGCTCTTGTTCTACTAGTTCCCCTGAGAGCTGGTTATTACAAAGAGCCTGGCACGCCCTGCCACCCACTTCCTCTCTCACTGTATGATCCCTGCACACCAGCTCCCCTTCACCTTCCACAAGCGGAAGTAGCCTGAGACCCTCACCAGTTGTCCAATCTTCCAGCCAGCACAATTGTGACACAAATAAACCTTTTTTCCTTTATAACTTCCCCAGATTTAGGTAGGTGCTGGACTATAAGACACCTTCCCCTCCCCAGGAAACATCGCCTTTTGATATGCAATGCATGGCACCCAACCATGCCCCAGGGAGGGTGTCCAGAGGAAGAACAGACCATCAAGAAGCATCACACTTCACTGGACAGAAAGGAAACGAAGGCTCAGGAGGCTTCCCCTCCTCCTGGAGTCACCCAGCTGGTGGGTGGGAGAGAGGAACCTGTGCACACCACACTTAGCCCCACCTTGTCTTCCTACACACTCCTAACTCTGCTGCACCCTGAACTAAACTCAACTCATCACTGCAGACTCCTGCCTCACTTACAAGGTGGGGATTCCCCACCTCTCACCTGCCCCCAGGATTTAACTATTGTTCCAGAAGAACCAGTCTCACTGGCATGCTTTATGCCTAGTAACAAGGATACATCAGGAAGCCTCAAACCGCTTCTCTTCTAAATAAACAGTCGATTGCTTTGTGATCACAAGCACCCTCGCCTACTTCTGCCTATCCATCTCTCTCTAAGTTCACAGCCTTCACATCCAAGCTAGCACCAGGCTCAGTTCTCCCAGCGATCCCCCACCTCTCTGAGCCCCTGCCCCGCCCCCCCTCAGCCACAACCTTGGCTGAGGCTCTAATCCTGTAATCTCCAGACACTCAAACAACTCCTGCCACAGGGGCCCACCTGCAGCTATGACTGTCCCCAAATGAACCTCTTCTAGCATCACACCTCAACCCCTGGGGATGTTCACATTTCTCAGCCAGTCCTCAAACCCTTCCAGACCAGCTCCCAGAGTAGGAGCAGATACAGACTGAGAGCATAGCCTCTGCAGTCAGAGAGGCTTTGAACCCTAGCCCCACCGTTGTTGAGTTCTGGGACCTGGTGGGCCTCATGTAGCTTTTCCATTGGAAAACAGGACTCACAAATATCCTTGCATCTTGGCGTTACTGCTAGAATCAGACAAGATGAAGCCAGAGAGGCACGGCCCAGAGCCCATCACAGAGTCCTCAGATGTTCTCCCTGTCAGAGGGTCTTTCAGCTGTGTCCTCTTGGGACCAAGTGTCCACCCTGTTGCTTGAAAGCACAAGGCCGCATGACTACCTGCTCCTTTACTTCCGTTTCCAACTTTAGCCCTGCCCTGCTTTGGGCACACAAATGTGTTTCTTGCCTTCTCACCCAACAAAGTATGGGCTGCGCCCCATGAAAGCCCTCTCTGGCCTCCTCTGTCTTGGGCAGCAACCTCATGCCTGTGTGTCACTCCATGTCACACACATGGGTCACCCTGCTCAGCAGCCACCAACTGACCTGGCTGTTCATCTCACAAGACCCTCAGCTTCCTGAGGGCAGAGATGTGACTTCCTGGTGACACCTGACCCACGCAGATCCTGTCCCACGTCTGACACTCTGGGTCCATAAATCGACTGATAATGTCATAAATCAATGGTCTCCAACCTTTTTGGCACCAAGGACTGGTTTCATGGAAGACGACTTTTCCACGGACCTGGTGGGGGGATGGTTTTGGGATGATTCAAGCACATCACATTTATTGTGCATTTTATTTCTATTATTATTACATTGTAATATAGAATGAAATAATTATACAACTCACCATAACGTAGAATCAGTTGGAGCCATTAGTTTGTTTTTCTGCAAGGAGACAGTCTCATTTGAAGGTGACGGGAGACAGTGACAGATCATCAGGCATTAGATTCTCATAAGGAGCGTGAAACCTAGATCCCCCACATGTGCAGTTCACAATAGGGTTCGTGCTGCTGTGAGAATCTGATCAGACAAAATGTGGAAATCAGCGGTAACGTGAGTGATGGGAGCTTCTGTAAATAGAGATATAGCTTTCCTTGCTCTCCCACCACTCACCTCCTGCTGTGCAACCCAGTTCCTAACAGGGCACAGACTGGTATCAGTCCATGGCCCAGGGGCTGGTGACCCCTGTCATAAATAACAGCCAGATTTCTCAATTGTACTCAGTACACGGGCAGTAAGCTGTGAGCAGGAGTCCTGTGTTAACAAGGAAAGCTGACTTGTAAAACAAGCCAATTCTTCCCCCACTAAAATCCACAGGAACGCAGGCGGCCTCCGTTACAGAAATGCCACCGTCTCATGCCCGCCCTGGTTCCCAAGTCCCTTCTGCATGCATACACCCTCGCCCTGGGGCTGGGCAGGGCAGGCAGCACCCTCTCGGCAGGACGAGGAAACCGAGGTACAGCAATGGTCCTAAGGGACTGGCAGCTGAGCCAGGATACAGCTCATGCAGGAAGGCCAGCAGCAGAGCACAGGGAGGGCAAGCTCAAAGCAGAGTCTGGCACCACAGCTCAAACCCTGCTCTGCACCTGAGTCCCCTTCTCATGGGTGAACAGTGTGTAAGGGCACCTTTTTGTTTGTTTCTTTGTTTTGAGACCAAGTCTCGCTCTGTCGCCCAGGCTGGAGTGCAGTGGTGCGATCTCGGTTCACTGCAACCTCTGCCTCCTGGGTTCAAGCAATTCCCCTGCCTCAGCCTCCCAAGTAGCTGGGATTACAGGCACATGCCACCACACCCAGCTAATTTTTTAGTATTTTTAGTAGAAACGGGGTTTCACCATGTTTGCCAAGCTGATCTTGAACTCCTGACCTCAGGTGATCCACCCGCCTTGACCTCACAGCTGACTGGCTTGTCATAAGGACACACTGAACTTTTCACACATAAAGCATGTAGAGCAGGGCTGGTCCAGAGTGCACACTCGGGAATCAGCCATTGCTACTTGCTTTGAAAGGAACACTTAGCAACTTCCAGAATATGTGTTAAAACATTCATCCACGATGTGGAATAATTACATCTGATTCTCAGAAGTCCTCAAACCTCTGATCAGAAGAAACAAGGATGCTCTCATGACTAAGATCCCTCAAGCCTCAAAGTCCTGAGCCACAAGCCTCATCATTCCAGGTGGTGAGGTGAACACCCTCTGTCTGCAAGTCAGACAGCCCTGGGCGCCTCCGGACATAACACCATTCAGGTCCCCCAGCCGAGGCATCTTTCAGTGTGAAGGATGAAGTGGCTGAGCCTTGGGGAATTGAACCTGCCCCCAGCTGAACCTGCCCCCAAGGTTGGTGCCCAATGACCCACGAAGGCAAGCCATGGAGACTCCTGCACATACACAGTGGATTCTCCTCGGGATGAGAGGAGAGGACGCCCAAGGGTTGAGGGAGTCCCCAAAGCCATCCTTGATTCACCTGTACCAGAAAGAGCCAAGTGGCAACCGGGAGCCTGGAGGTGGCCCTGGACTTCCTGTCAGTCATCCACAGGAGCCTGAGGACAGTGTCCTCCCCAGAGCGACCATTTTCCGGCACAGTGTGCAGTCGTGTGTTTTGAAGTCTGACACGCCTGGGTCACAGTCCTGTCTTGGCATCTCACTAGCTATGGGACCCTCTTGCCACTTCTGTTTGCTTGTCTGTAAAATGGGAGTCCAGTTCCAGGCTTGGGAGCCAAAGAGGCTCAGATGACACCATGCAATTGAAGCACACAGCCCAGAACTGGAGCATACCACGGGCTCAAGGAGGTTCACTTACTAGCAAGGCAAGTACTCCCTTGTCACTAAACAGTGGATTTGTATTAGCAGCCTATAAATCAAACACCAGCAGCTGCCACAGAGAAAAGCCATCCTGAGGGTCTCCTAGGAGAGCTGCATGGCCTTGATCCTGGACATGCTTTGCAGTGCTCCTCCCGTACAATCCTCAGTCATGATAAAGGCGTCCTTTTACACTCCGGATGATGAGGGCAAAGTCCCTGTTGATGACATCAAGAACTTTGTATGTTACCCTAGGATGATTCATGCTATTAAATTCAATTGTAGGTGATAAAACAGGCAGCTCAGTAACCAACTGAATCACATCTTCACATTCCTTTCAGGTGGCTGTGAAGCACATTAGACTGGGATTCAGGAAGCCCAAGTTCCAATCTCCTTTTAACAGTCAGATGAGACCAAGGAAGTCTTTTTCCTCATTTGTTCTTGAAGACCCAATGAGATTGTCTGTAAGGCCTGCTTCAGATCCAGAGGATGTCCAGACAGTATGGAAATGTAGATATTTTATTTTTACAGACCGAAAATATCACTTATATTCAAGGCAACATTATATATATTCACCTTTTTAAATGATTTTTATGGATGGCACGTAAGAGTCTATAAAATAGAGTGAACGCAATATTTGTAATGCAGTGTTGAATTTTAAGTTTTTAAAAAGGTGCTGTGAAGGGTCATTGTGGGAGGAGATAGGAATGTGGGCTCTCTGCTGGCCTGATTGCAAGTTTAAAACTAGACCTACTGGCAGAGCCGAGGAGTAGAAGAGACAGTGAATATCCCCAGTCAATACTATGATCCCCTCTGATAACATTCTAACACTCTCGGACATCAAATTCAAGTGCTCTCATCCTAAAACCTAAGAAGGTCCTGGGGGTGCTATGAGCCTGGAGCCACCTGTGTTTACCAAAGAGAGCCCTTCCCAGGGTCAGATGATGCAAATCCTTTGATGGAAAAACGACCTGGAGTAATATGTAATCTATGTGTTATTTCAGAGGGAAATAAAAGCCTTTATTAACTTATTGGTAGTCTTTAAATAAGAGATAGTATTTGAACTGGAAAAAGAGCATTAACTGCCTCCATTAGCCATTAGCAATAAATCACAAGCTGCCCTCCTCTACTCCTCAGCTCTGTGAGTAGGTCTAGTTTTAAACAGGGAATCAGGTCAGCAGAGAGCCTACATTTCTATCTCCTAAAGCAACACCTCCCATCCCTTTTTTAAAAACTTAAAAGTCAGGCCGGGCACAGTGGCTTATGCCTGTAATCCCAGCACTTTGGGAGGCAAAGGCGAGCAGATCACCTGAGGTCAGGTGTTCATGACCAGCCTGGCCAACATGGTAAAACCCCATACCTACTACAAATACAAAAATTAGCCGGGTATAGTGGTGGACACCTGTAATCTAAGCTACTCGGGAGGCTGAGGCAGAAGAATCGCTTGAACTCAGGAGGTGAAGGCTACAGTGAGTCAAGATTGAGCCATTGCACTCCAGCCTGGGCAACAAGAGCAAAACTCCATCTCAAAAAAAAAACACTTAAAATTCATCTCTTAGTGTATCCTCTCCCCTGAATCCCTCAAAAGTTCAGAAACGGCCAGGCGCAGTGGCTCACACCTGTAATCCCAGCACTTTGGGAGGCCGAGGCGGGCGGATCACCAGGTCAGGAGATCGAGACCATCCTGGCTAACACGGTGAAACCCTGTCTCTATTTAAAAACAAAAAATTAGCAGGGCGTGGTGGCAGGCACCTGTAGTCCCAGCTACTCGGGAGGCTGAGGCAGGAGAATGGCGTGAACGTGGGAGGCGGAGCTTGCAGTGAGCTGAGATCACACCACTGCACTCCAGCCTGGGCGACAGAGCGAGACTCCGTCTCAAAAAAAAAAAAAAAGTTCAGAAACAAACACGCGAGTGGATACTTCCTTCTCCTGCAAGATCAACATCTAGGAGAGAAAGCATAGTCCCAGCAGGGGAAGATGCAAGCGACAGAGAAAACACTGAAGATGAGATAGGAACTCGATCTCCGGTGGTCGGACTGCATGTGAGCCAAGGCAGCACTGCCAACACCCCCACCCACAACTCAACCCCCAGCGCTAATTTACTGAGTTAAGAAGCTGAGCTCCAAACTGCTAAGATGGACTGCAAATCAGACAGTGCAGAAACTGGGAGGATGACTAGCAAGCAGGCAGCATCCTGAAAGGCCAAAGAGGAGAGGACCCAGCTTCCCAAAGTAAGGGTGATTTCAGACAGGGACAAAATGACCCCAATGGAAATGTGGGGCTCTGGGGCCCCACATAATCCCTGCAGAGCTCAGTGACAGCATGCAGAATGATCCTGAGTTGCCAAGGAAACGTTAGCCCGATTCAATATAGTACTTGTTACAATACGCATGACCACCTTAGAAAGACAGCTACCAAAATAGTCATAACAAAGCTTCAGCAGTTTGAAGGGTGACCACCTAGTTCTGGAATATCTTCCTTTCTACGTTATTCACACACACCAGCACGTGTGCTATGATCCACATTGGCGGGGCTCCCTTTTTGTTCTCAAGTACTGCTAGAAACCCTATCGAAGTTCCCATGGGAACAATGTTATAATTCAGGATGGAGTTACAGGCCAGGCTCTGCTTGAAATAAATCATAAATAGCCAAAATTGTGTCATCAAAACAAAGATCCAGCCGGGTGCGGTGGCTCACGCCTGTAATCCCAGCACTTCGGGAGGCCCAGGCGGGCGGATCACGAGGGCAGGAGATCAAGGCCATCCTGGCTAACATGGTGAAACCCCATCTCTGCTAAAAATACAAAAATTTAGCCAGGCATCGTGGTGGGCGCCTGTAGTCCCAGCTACTCGAGAGGCTGAGGCAGGAGTATGGTGGGTGAACCCATGAGGCAGAGCTTGCAGTGAGCAGAGATCGCGCCACTGCACTCCAGCCTGGGTGACAGAGCAAGACTCCGTCTCTTTAAAAAAAAAAAAAAAATCCAACTTCAAAACTCTATAATCACTTAAAATAGGAAAATTATTCCACATATACTATAAAATAGGCATAGATGCAAGGTGCTCATGAATGAGAACACCACTGACCATCAGCATAGCAAGTTGCAGGTTGCAAAACGCCTTTAGATGGCTCATGGGACCCTTGCCCTGGCCCGGAGGGAGGCCAGAGCCCCAGCTTCCATGAGCACACCAGAACACACTCGACTCTATTTTATGAACCCAACAGAAAAACGACTCCTACGAAGGCTGGTTATCAATCCAACATGCCCTGATATCTGGAAAGCCTCTTTTGACAAGTCGTGATTTGGAAAGCCAATGCTCTCCAAAGGCCACCTGAGGAAGCTGGAGCTCACTCTGCTCCCAAAGAATTTCCTTAGGGCAATCCAGGGCCACAGCAGAAAGTGGGGCTTCGGAAGGCTATATGCAGCAGGTTGGCGTCCCCACAGGTCTCCAAAAACACATACGCTCTGAGACTTCTAAGGGATGGCCCAAAGTCCCTACCACCACTCCCCACAGACCTTGTCCAAACCCTGGTACCACCTGACCTTGTCCAAACCCTGGCCAGCACTACAGCAAGGCCAAAAGTATTCGTTTGGAGGCCAGGAGGGCCAGGACAAAGAGAAAGACAGACCCCAGGGCACGGCGACCTTCAGTGGGCTTCTGGCCATTAGCTAGGGCCAATTCAAATTTAGGGAGCCTTGGTTTCTTGGCCAGTGAAGAATTCAAGCAAGTTAAGGAAGCCTCAAGGCCCGAACCCTCAAAAAGGCTGGTGGTCCCTTCCCAGGAGCCGTGCCCATGATGCCGCAGTTTCAACACTGGCAGGCAATGGCAGCAGGGCTGGGGGCCTTCTGTGTATCTGTACTCCCTACCCAGAAGCTTCCCCAAAACCACTCCACGATAACCCCAATCATCTTCCCAAGCTGGGAAACGGGGGCTCCCTTCCTTGGTCCCTCCATTTCCCAGCTTCCATCCAATGTGGTCACCCAAGTGAGGCCAGAAATGACAGAAAGCACCACACGGATGCTAGGCCTGATTAGACCCACCGGCCGAGCCCCATGCAGGGATGACACTTTCAACCCTAACCAAGACGAAGCTCTGGAAACCGGTTTTAAACACACGAGATAAAAGTCTGGTAACCACAGCATATTGACAGTGTTTATACTTTGATGCATCAACACAGAAGGTTCTCGTCTGCAGTTCCATGTCCACCAACCAGAATCACTGACCAGGTCACTTGGCTACCGCCCAAATTTGGCTTAATGCTCTGTGGTCACATAATGAAATTCTTCATAATTTTATAATTGCACTTCATTTTGTCCTCGGCCCTGCAACTGGTGTAGCAAGTTCCGACTGCTAATGTCCCAGAGCAGTGGGAGACCGGGAGCCAGCCCTGAGGAAGCAGGTCTGCAGGAAATCCCAGCTCCATCAAGATGGTGGCGTCGGGGAGGGGGGTTAATGTGGCTTGAGCCAAAATGCACAAGAACCCAGCTCAGCACAAAATGCACAGCAGAGAAGTACACACCCTGCAGACTGGATCCAGATTCATTCCCAATGTGTCAGAAATAAAATACCTGGGGTGATCTCATGTTTTACTATGCCACACTCTTCCACAGCGGCACCTTCCACACACAGAGGGCATCTGTCGCGCACGCCTCCTGGGGCAGATGACCCAGGGATCAGGCATTGCACACAGCCAAGCCCGTGCTTCCTCTGCTTTGGACCTTAATATTTCTCCTGGCAAGTCTCAGTTATTTTATGCCCTTTCATACCTTCGTTACTTCTTTCTCAGCAGAACTAATCTGTCCAAATTTTGGGCAAAAGCAGCATAATTGCCTTTCCAAACCTCAGCAAAAATACAAACTTTTAAAAATCACTAAGAAGCAGCAAGACAAAAAAAAACACACACACACAATTTTAGCTTCTTCTCAGAAATGGGTTTCCAGTGACAGCTTAAACACCTACATTCCCTTCAAGAATAAATGTAATTTCTTTTATTAGAAATGAATGCACTCATTCAGCCTCACCCACAGCAGGGTTTAGTGGAACGCTGCAGTGTGTAAGTTTAGACACTAGTTCTGTTCCATTGAAATATTTGCCCCACTGCTTCCTTCCTCCCCATTGGGAATGGGTTTTCTGACAAAAGCTTCACAATGACTGTCTTGTCTTTGCAGATGGTCCCTTGTCTGCAGATTGGGTCCATTTCTGCCCATCAAAACGTGCTTCTAAGACAGGCTCAAGCTCAGCTGCATCATAACAGCGATGACTTCAGGCTAAAGTGCTGCCTTTCCCAGAAGTGTTCATCCCAGAGATTAAAGCTTTCAACTGGGTGACTCCATCGAGAATGAGGAGCAAGTACTAAGATTTACTCTTCGAGTCTGAAAGACAGGAGATATTCACTGTGAGAGTGCCCATGTGGGAGGCAATGATGGGCACCCCGCCATCAGTCCTGGGAGGGGACACTGGGTCCCCCCGCCCCTCTGCCCATGCCTACTGAACCCGTTAATTGAATTTCCAATGATGAGCTGGGTTCAGCAGTCTTGAAACCATGAAATCCTTACTCTTTATTAAATAATGCCGTTTAAAGAGAATGATAATCCCCACAGCTTTAAATATAAATCTGATAATACACAATGTAAATAATAAAAGGCAAAAATCCAATTTCCATGCAGTGAACTTTCAAACACTCGTTGTTTCCAGTAAATGAGCTTTCGCTCTGAATGCTGTAATACCACTGTAGGCCCATCAGGCACCCGGAACAAGGCTATCATGCTCTCGTTCTCAACTTGAGATGGAAGCCCAGAATTATTTATTTGATTTGCTGTACACGTGAGCTAACAAAAGCACCGTACGAGGGATTTGCCAAATGCACCAGGGAAAGTGCAGGCCACCCACCCACATTACCCAGAACTATAAAGACACACCACAACGACAAGGGGAACATGCCCACACCCGTGATTATAGGTACTGCCTGTCACCTCGGAAAATGAACCACCTGACAGGTGACAGTTTCGCGATAATTTATTTTTAAGATGCTGAGCACTTTTCCTAGGAAGAAACGTAAATCCAGACACCAAATTTCATCCCCACCAAAAAGACGCTAGGAGAAAAACAAAATTAGACTCCGTGTCCATCAAGACCACTGAAAATAGACTGCTGATGAGACTTGTCAGAGAAGTAATAACTTCCCGTTGGGAAATTTAAATAATCAGCTGGGTATGAAAAATATGCTCATTCTGGATTTCAGACCAATTTCTCAGCATGTATTTTATAAGCCCTCCAGGCTGTTATTATATTAACTTCAAACCGAAAATTCCTGCAGTCCTCTGCAGATTCTATCATGATGACAATTCGGAAATCATGGGAAACGTCATACTGTTGCCTATAAACCACCACAATTTGCAGGTGCAAATCTATTAGAGTCATAAAAAGTGCATTGGCGCCACAACTTTATTATGATATCTGAAGTGGTCTGATCTGTCAGAGCTGAGCCTTTCTACACAGCCGCCACCCATGGGCACCACGTGCCTACTGGGCCCTGGAAACCAAGGAGTGTGACCTCAGAGGTGCCGCAGAGGTGAAAAACACATGGGCTTCAGGCTCGGCATGGATGAAAGGATGCAAAGTAGCTCATTAATAAGTCTTCATAGTAATTACATGCTGACATATTTTGGATACGGTGGGTTAAATATATTCTTAAAATTAATTTCACCAATTTCTTTTTACCATGTGTGATGTGGCTACTAGAAATTTTTAAATTACATATGTGGCTCAAATTCTATTTGTATTGGACGGTGCTGCTTTGGAGCATAAAATTAGGAATTTGAACCATCAAAGGATGGTTTATTTGAACACCTGTTAAACCATTAGCTTTTCATAAATGTTTTTGAGACGTGTAGGCACGGATTTCCAGGAAGGAAAAAATTCTGTATTCAGTCTGTTTCCATGGCCACAAACATGGAGCCCCACAAACACTGGGGCTGATTTTGACACTCGCTCCTGAGGAAAGCAGACCCAGATGGCAAGGAGAAGTACCTATGTGAAAAAGCCTCGGACAAAAAGATAGCATGGATACGTCAGTGTCCTGGGCCACTGGACACATATTTTCAATATATTCATTGCACTGTGGGAATCAAGAACACATCAAATATAAGCAAGAGCCCAAGGACCACCGCCCCTCACCAAATGCAGGGCAAATACATTGGTGTGGCTATAGGCTTTTGTGCAATGATGCAATATTATCCATAAAAGCCTCTCCATGGCACTCCATAAGCAGGGTCGACCTTCATCAGCGTTTCAGCAATGGGCAAGGTACCACCTGACTTTCCCCATCGGTACCTTGAAATAACTAGCTTCTTTATCTGTATGCTCCTTATGTTCTGCCATGAAGCTCTCCCACTGACTTACATGTCCATATTTTTTTTTCACATTTATAGAATGGTAAAAGACAGCACAAATTTTTTTTTAATCTCTCCCCAAGTCTGAACAGCCTGATAAGGAGGTAATAGTGTGAGATTTGAGGAGGTCAGAACAGAATTCTAACCCCAACCCACACCTCCACTTCCTGCTCTGTGAAATGAGGCTCATCGCGCCAATCCCACAGAAACGTAGAGCCAGACTGGAGCCAGAGGCAGCCTGAGCTCAGATCCCAGCTCCACGATTCACCAGCTGTGTGATAAGCTACTAAACTTCTCTCGGCCTCACTTTCTCCATCTGCACAATGGGGGTAATCATAGTACCTACCTGTACCTATCCCACTGTGTTGTGTTTAAAAGACTAAGTGAATTAATAAGTTGAATTCCTTGTTTTCGTAAAAAACTATTTTTCTAAGAAATTGTTTTTTAAGTGAAATAATGAGCAGAGCAGTGACAGGCTCATAAATAAAATGGCTTCAACTACGATCAGGTTATGGACAAAAATCCGTAGTGTGGTCTTGCACCACCTGCCTCGGCCATCCTCTCTATCCTCATGCTCCCTCCCCTGACCCTTCCTCTCCTTTCATTTGCTCCAAGCTCCTTAGGACCCTAGGCTTCCATGCTTGCCATTCCCTCCACTGAACACTCTTCCTCTCTCTTCACCTGGCCATGTCCAACTCATCTTGCAGGTGCAGATCTGGCAGAGTTCTCCAGGTGTTGACTCTCACAACCACTTCCTCTACACCACCTTTTGCTGGCCTTCCGCAGTTTAGATCAGTGCTGCTCACCCCAGCGCTGGCATCACCTGGGGACCTTTGAACCTGATGCCAGGCTGCACCCAGACCCATCACAGGGCCCCGGACTGAGATAGACTTCAGTGTTTGGGGAGGTTCCCCAGGGGACTTCAACATGCAGTCCAAGTCAAGAACCACTAGTTTAATAAAAGAACACAGCTGCAATTAAAAAGTGATTTCAACATTCCACTGGGACAAAAAATATCCACGAGTAGAAAAAGAACCCCCGATACTTTAATCTTAATTAAGTCCAACTGGAGTACAAAAATACCTGCATTACAAAGCATCTCCATTGTAGTTAAGGTTTTCCAATTGTCTTTTACTCACAACATCTTGACAGAGCCCCCATGGCACCGACTAGAATGTAAGCACCACAAGGCCAGACTGTATCTTGCTCTCTGCAATGTTGCTGCTGCCACAGAGAGCCAAAGGACATGTGGGTGCTGAATGGACAGGTGCAGGGAGATGCTCAGCCGTCCTCCTGCTGGACCCTGCATGCCAGGTCACAGGCGCAGCGCGTCCTACAAGACCCAGGCACGGCTGCCTTAATGCACTTGCTCTGTCAAACAAGCAAATTCCCCCGGGGCCTCATGATAGAGAGCCCTGTGCCTTCCTTTGAAGCCATTCATCTGAGGTCCATGAAATGCTGTGGTAACCTCTGAGATGAAAGAGGTTTAGAAGTGCAAATGACTGTCAATGTGAGTATTAATAGCTACGTTATTAACAACTGAAGTCTCTGCCAGACACTTGACTCTTGATTAAATGGAGTGGAGGAGCTCAAGTCAAGCCAGAGACTTCTCAGCTCTAAGCCAACGGATCTCCTAGAGAACCGGTCCCAGAGGGACCATAGAACCTTCTTAGTGTCTGCTAGAGAAGTCCGAATAAGAGTGGTGGGTGTGGACCAAGGACAGCAATGTGGTCCTTCCCTGAACCTGCCTGCTCCATCAATGTGAGGTCCCTCGGCCAGTCTCAGCTTGGCCCCCTGCTCCTTCCTAGAGCCCAGAACAGTGTCTGGCCTGCGTGAAGCACTCAATTGAAGCCTCTGAAGGCAGAAAAGAACAAATGAATACATGAGAAGAGGAAGAGGGATCTGCAGTTGAAAGCCAGAAGTACAAACAGGGAAACAAAAATTCCCAAAGCTTGCCTGGGCTCTGTCTGCTCCGCAAAGAATAAAGTCTAGAACTTGATTTTTTGGGTAAAACCACTAATCAGAATTGTTCCACAAGCCACGAATTCACCTAAAATACTTTAAAAAAAAAAAAAACAAAAAAAAAACACTGCCATGATTGCTGTCCCTACACATTTTTAAGACCTAAAAATAAAAGAACACCAGCTGCCCTGCTAAACAAGCATCTGTCTATGACCGAGCCCCAGTAACTTCAGAACTCAATGCACTACACATTATGCTCTGCTTCTTCAGCCATGAATGCACTTTTCAGCATTAGAAATTATCCCTTTCACATTTTTAAACACTGTGGCTTCTGCCTGACTAATGCCATCTTTAATTATACATAATCGAGTATTTCACTGTGATCTAATGGGGTCTATTACTCATCAAAATGGCACCAGTCAGCAGTAATATTCCCCAGAGCCAATTACTCAACCCTTCTTTCATTCTTCCCAAGTATCAGCCCACACGTGCAAAAATTTGTACACAGTTTGAGCTACAGCATCTTACCAATTTGTCCATAAAGGAAAAAAAAGAACGCCTTTAAGAAGCCCTCCCTATGATGGCTGGCTCACGAGCTCTGCCACAGTGACAGGAAGAACCACGGATGGCGCTCTGGCCTGGGCTGGCTGCTGCACACCGTCCCGGTGGATCCCCTCCCATGCTCTGCTCATGTGGCATGATCAGGGCCCATCTCACAAGAGGAAACAGATATTGCAGAAGGTACCCAATTTGCCTAAGTCCTAGGGCAGGCAGGTGGGAGAAGCAGGTTTCCACTGTCGGTGAGAACACACTGCATACCGGTTGCATGAGACCAAAAGACCACATAAAGGGGGCTGTCTAGGACCCGGCTGGCAGCCCAGCCAGATGGGCCCTTCCCTGAACTTGAATTCCACAGTCACCATGCAGCAAACCACCCGACTGACCTTGTCCATGATACAATGGATTTTGAGGCGCCCACAGATCTTGAGCAAACCTGTGAAGATCAGACTAGAAATGAGCTAGTCCCCAAAACTCTTCATTCAAAGAGATGAACAGCCAATCAATTAATAATTACAAATGCAGAGTTCATAAAAGGTCTAACTGTATACATTATATATGGAAATACATATGCATACTCATCTGCATGAGTTATTGAATGAAAGATGAAAGGGCTAGGCTCCAATTCAGGACATTTTAGCTAAAGCAACTGCTTGTTAACTTCTTAATACTTACAAGAGAAATTAAAATTACAAAACCAAAGTGCCCTAAGACCCAGAAGCAGGAAAATATACTAGAAAGGTCACTTGATGGGCAATTGACAAATAAATCATTTTCAAGAGAACTGGGAATCAATAATGCACTATGAGACCTTGATATGCCCCTCTTGAATAATTGACTAGGCCTCTTTTTGGACCATTTACAGTACTATGTTTAGCATTCCATTTAGCACTAATTCCCTCAAGTGTGGGCTTCTTATCAGCTCTGTTGACCAAGCGGTAGATGGAAAATAATAAATACGCACAGATACGATGTTTCTCTAACATACAAACAGCACACTGAAGCTGCAACTCGACAACTACCTTTCCTCTGGCCCCAGCAACAGCAAGGTGCTCGTCAGCGCAGAGACAGTCTCGTCCACAAAAGCATTTGAGGTTCCCCGATGTGCCTCTGATAGGGAGAGAGGAGCACCACCTGCCCCCACCCCCGTATTTACGTCTGTCTTTTGAGCAAACCTCTCAGTAGCAGTGGACAGCTGTAATTCCAAGAAAGACCAGGCATCCTGGTCTTTTCTCCCAGGCACCTTGAGGAAGTGCCAGTCAACACCTCTGTATTTTGGACAAAAAGAAACCCATCCTCTGACTCACTCCAGGGTCACCAAGAGGGGGAAAACGAATACACACGAGACAGGGAAGAAGAGAACTTGTTTGGACAGTTGTTGGGGAGGGGAGAGCCTCTGCTTAGGAGAAAGCCTGAGAGGTCATCAGGTTGGGAGATGAGCCCCAGGGAAGGCCCCAGGAGGAAAGATGGGAACAGTTACTGCCAGAAGTGTTTTCTATCAGGACTCTTGAGGATTTCATAGGATATGGGGTGGGGGGGCGGTGTCGGGGAGGGAAAAAAGAAGAGAAGAGGGGAAGAGAGGGAGGGGAGGGGAGTGGAGGGTAAGGAAGGGGAGGGCGGAGGAAAAACAGAAGGAAAGGGGACACTAAAGAAAGGAGAGAGACACAATTTTTCGAAGGAAGGATTGTAAAAAAGATACTCAGATGTAGACTCTATGGGGCCCCCCATCCAGGTCCTTTCTCAGGGTCCCAGCCTGACTTTGGGGACCAAAGCAGCCTCAAGCAGAGGGAGATGGTCAGTTGGCCACCCACGGTGCTGACCCATGGTGGAGGAAGGACTGGGCCTGAAGGTGACGGTGGGGAAAGTGTGCCTTCAGAGGTAGGCTTCTCGGCTCCTAAACAGAAACAAGAAAGTGCTAGGAAGTGTCCATCCTCCTGCCATTGGGCGTTCACGGGACCCATGAGCTTCTCCACCACACTGGAGGCCTCTTGGCATGGAATTAATGCAAGAAGACTCCACAGACTCCACAGAAACGGGCCAGCAATACAGAGGAGGGATTAGTCACTACTATTGTTTTGCACTTGAGGCCCTGGCCACCTTTGGCAATTTGTCCCAGTGACATTTCAGTGACCTTTACTGATGCCCTTTGCCTGGCCCTTAATCTGGCTGTAAGAGCAGCCAGCACTAAGTGACCAACAAGTGTGAGCTCCAATAATAATGGCCATTATTATTGTACCATGCATTCTAATATGTATTCTAATGAAAATTTAAGACTCAAGAACAGTAATGGTGGTGACACCTCACCTTTACCAAAGCTAACGGTTCAGCTGGTACTTCTCTTGGCGCTTTTCCTGCATGGACTCCCTCAGCCCACACAGACAAGGACACTGCAGCCTGGAGGTCACACTGCCAAGGCCCTTGACTTGCTCAGGCGTACACAGCAAACATGTGTGGGGAGGGGGACGTGAACCCAGGCATTCGCGCTCCAGGGCTCCACGCACACCCACAGCCCTACGCAGCCTCCCCAGCTCTGCTGCTCCGTCCTGCCTTTCAGCCTAGTGATGTGGAAGCATTGCCACTGGCCACTACGCTCCTGAGCCCATGCCAATCAACAAACCAATATTGCTCTTGGGTTCCCGCCCTTTCACAGATGGGGAGGCTCAATGGATGGTGTGGTCCTGACCTGTGAGAACACCCAAGACCTGTAAAACAACCAGAAGACGAATTCTAGAACAGGGCTCCAAGAAGTCCATGAGAATCTAGAAACGCATGGTGAGAGCAGTGCCAAGGGTCACTCGACCATGCGTGGAGCAGTGAGGCCCCCAGGACAGCCTAGGGGTAGAGGATGTGTGAGGAAGCAGCCGCTTTCATGAGGGCTTCTCTGCAGCCTCCCACAGATGAGAAAGGAGGCGGCAGTCCCTCACGGACAGACAGACCAGTGGTGAAGGCGACCGGTCTTCCATAAGCAAACAGCCAACAGCAGGAATGCACGCACAGTGCAGGAATAAGAGAGGGGCAGGGCTCCCAGGGTCACGGGGAGCAGGGCCGTGGGACCTCGAGCCTGGCATGAAGTCAGGCCAAAAGGGGGCTGAGTGGGCTTGTAACCACCAAACAGCATTTTAAGACAATCACCAGGGCCATGGGCACAGATGGACCAGGGAGACCGTGGTCAGGAAGCACCCAGCCAGGACACGGCTCTGTCTCAGAAGCAGCAGAAAGGCAGGAGTGAACCGCCCTTTTCAAGAGAAAGAAAGAAATGACCAAACCTGGAGACACAGACAGAGCCAGTGAGGGAAGAAGACTCAAAGATGACTCTAGGTCCTATAAGAGGGCCCTTAATATTCTGCTTATGAGCTTCTCCAAAGGGCCCTTCCTGACACGGAGCCCTGAGTTTCTTATGCTACATCTGTTAGAGCCCAGGGGCCGGGTGTGAGCCTGCTGCCCTGAGATTGGCACTGAACATGCTCACCTCACAGTGTGCACTGTCCACACTGCCCCAGCACCCCAGCTCTGGGAACAAAGCTTGCTGAGCGAGGCCTACTCCCACCATGCCTTCTGCCCCCTGCCCATCTCTTGGTTCTCAACCCCGGGTCAGTGCTCTGCTGTGGCTCAGGCTCCAGCCTGGTGCCTTACTGATGCAGACAGGTGTGAGGCGGCTCCGTGCCAGGCATGCTTCACTGGCTGCAGGTGGGCCTGGGAGGGGCCCAACCTGGACCCAGTGCAGTGGCACAAGGATTTGGGGAACGCATGTCACACTTCTTGCCCCACTGATAGTTTCAGCCCAAAATAAATCCCAAAGGCTGGGTTTGCTATTTAGGTTTAAAAATCAAACAAAGCAGCCGGGCGCAGTGGTTCACGCCTGTAATCCTAGCACTTTGGGAGGCCAAGGCGGGTGGATCACGAAGTCAGGAGATCGAGACCATCCTGGATAACACGGTGAAACCCCATTTTTACTAAAAATACAAAAAATTAGCCGGGCGAGGTGGCGGGCGCCTGTAGTCCCAGCTACTTGGGAGGCTGAGGCAGGAGAATGGCATGAACCCGGGAGGCAGAGCTTGCAGTGAGCCAAGATCGTGCCACTGCACTCCAGCCTGGGCGACAGAGTGAGACTCCATCTCAAAAAAAAATAGAAATCAAACAAAGCAATTTTCCCAATGCTGCTTGTAAGCGTAAAATTGCCCTGTTCCTCATATTCACCTCATTCAACCTCTCCCCTCATACAAACCCTTAGCACATCCATAGCTGGGCTCCAGCTTTCAGACACACAGGAAACCAGGGCTGAAAGGACAAACCTGGAGACGCCGTGGTGAAAGCTAGGTCTGCTTGTTCTATTACTCGAGGCAGTTTTATGTATTTTTTTAAATACCTTTCATTATCATGTAAAATTTGTATTTCCCTTGGCCGGGCGCGGTGGCTCAAGCCTGTAATCCCAGCACTTTGGGAGGCCGAGACGGGCGGATCACGAGGTCAGGAGATCGAGACCATCCTGGCTAACACGGTGAAACCCCGTCTCTACTAAAAAATACAAAAAAAAACTAGCCGGGCGCGGTGGCGGGCGCCTGTAGTCCCAACTACTCGGGAGGCTGAGGCAGGAGAATGGCGTGAACCCGGGAGGCGAAGCGTGCAGTGAGCTGAGATCTGGCCACTGCACTCCAGCCTGGGCGGCAGAGCGAGACTCCGTCTCAAAAAAAAAAAAAAAAAAAAAAAAAAAAAATTTGTATTTCCCTAGCTTTACTGAGGTATAATAGACAAATAACAATGGTATATATTTAAGGTATACAAATGATAATTTGATATACGTATACATTCCAGTTAATGTATCTATCACCTCACATAGTTGCCTTTGTGGTGTCCTGAAAATACTTAAAATCTACTAGCAAATTTCAAGTATATAATCAAGTATTGTTAACCATGGTCACCATGCTGCACAGCAGAACTCCAGAATTCATTCATCTTATAACTGAAAGTGTTACCCTATTTTTTTTTATTTTTATTTTTTTTGAGACAGAGTCTCGCTTTGTCACCCAGGCTGGAGTGCAGTGGCGCAATCTCAGCTCACTGCAAGCTCCGTCTCCCAGGTTCACGCCATTCTCCTGCCTCATCCTCCCGAGTAGCTAGGACTACAGGCACCTGCCACCATGCCCGGCTAATTTTTGTAGTTTTTTGTTTTGTTTTGTTTTGTTTTCAGTAGAGACAGGGTTTCACCACGTTAGCCAGGATGGTCTCGATCTCCCAACCTCGTGATCTGCCCGCCTCAGCCTCCCAAAGTGCTGGGATTGCAAGTGTGAGCCACCATGCCTGGCCCAAAAGTGTTACCCTTTGACCAGTATCTCCTCTTCCTACACCTCCAACGCCTCATAACCACCTTTCTACTCTCTGCTTCTATGAATTCAATGTTTTTAGATTCCAGATATGAATGAGATCACACAGTATTTGCCTTTCTGTGTCTGTGGCTTGTTTCACTTCGCATAATATCCTCTAGGCTCATCCACGTTGTCACAAATGGGAAGAGTTCCTTCTTTTTTAAGATTGAATAATATTCCATTATTTGTGTATATACGTGTGTGTGTGTGTGTGTGTGTGTGTGTGTGTGTATACAGCACAGGCTGCCTTTTTTTTTTTTTTTTTTTTTTTTTTTGAGACAGGGTGTCATTCTGTTGCCTAGGCTGGAGTGCAGTGGTGCGGTCATGGCTCACTGCAGTCTCAACCTCCTGGGCTTGAGAAATCCTCCCACCTCAGCCTTTTAAGTATTTAGGACTACAGGCATGTGCACCACCATGCCCAGCTAATTCTTTTTTATTCTTTGTAGAGACGGGGACTTGCTATGTTGCCCAGGCTGGTCTCGAGCTCAATTTCCTTTTTTTTTTTTTTTTTTTGAGACAGAGTCTCGCTCTGCCACCCAGGCTGGAGTGCAGTGACACAATCTCGGCTCACTGCAAGTTCTGCCTCCCGGGTTCACGCCATTCTCCTGCCTCAACCTCCTGAGTAGCTGGGACTACAGGCACCTGCCACCATGCCTGGCTAATTTTTTACATTTTTTTTTTAGTAGAGATGGGGTTTCACCTTGTTAGCCAGGATGGTCTCGATCTCCTGACCTCGTGATCCACAAGCCTCGGCCTCCCAAAGTGCTGGGATTACAGGCGTGAGCCACCGCTCCCGGCCTGCAATTTCTTTATCCATTCATCTGTTGATGGACATCTGGGATGCTTTCAGATCCTGGCTCTGTGAATAATGCTGCAATGAACGTGAGAGTGCACATCTCACGCTGAGGTTCTGATTTCGCTTCAGCTCAAGGCAGTTTTTATCCAAACTACTGTCCTCCAAGCCTCACTTTCACAAGACTAGCTTAATGAGTTCCTTCAAATTGACTCATTTTTTCATTTAAATTTGTTTCCAAATGAAATTCCACGCAACTACCACAGTTTTTCTATATGCACCACTTGACATAAATAGAAAGGACTATTAAACGGAAACTTTAATATAAAACATGTTTCCCAGGTTCCTCCTGAGGTCACCTTGTGGCCACCATGGCAGGTCCCCCACACTGGGTTCCCTGGGCTCAGGGCCACCACCAGGAATGCCAGCACCCCAGGGGCGCTTTCCCTTTCCTCATCTCTAGTGTCAAATCACACTCCAGCAGCCAGGACGCCAGCCCCAAGCCCCCGGCACTCCATTACCACCCGCGTGCTGTATCTGTCAGCAGGACAATTGTCACCTTGAAAGTCGACATCCTTGACAATTCCTCAACCCGGCAGAAATTTCCCACTTAAGTTTATAGAGTGAAAGCGTCCCGCAATGACAGTCACCTTTCCCCACATTTGCTGACGAGCCTATAGCACTTCCGTCACTCAACAACAATCCTCCATGCCTTGGCAGGTGAAACCAGAGGACACCAACGATCAGAAAATAAACCCTGGCCCGACAGCCCATGCTCCGCTCAGCCGACCTCACAGATGACTCCAGGATGGAGGGCTCCGAGGTGCAGCCCAGCAGAGGTGTTCGGCCCCCAGAGAACCAAGAGAAGCTTCTGGTGACAAGACTAGAATCCTCCTCCCTCAGCCACTGGGAAGAGCAGAGTGCCCCGCTGTCCCTGGGGAGCCCGAGAGGCAGCCCCTCCCTCACTCTCAGCCACTGTGCCTGCAAGTTGGGTGTCTGTGTGGGTGCTGGGGGCCAGGGAATGGGAAGAAGTCACGGGACATATTTTTGATTCCAAGTTTGTGGAGCTAACCCCATAGGGTGCTTTAGGGGTCCTATTAAAATCAGAGGAAGCACATTTTGGAGTAGAATATAACACGCACGGGAATTTTTAAGAAAAAATTAAGACCATAAACACCTATTCCTAAGAACACCAGTGGAAGGAATGTGGGTAGGGAGGTGGGGCAGCTGGCAAAGAACTGGGAGCGCACAGCTCGCCCAGTCACAAAGGCACGAGAGTCTGCCCAGGGGGACTGGACCGTGGGAAGCATTCCCTTGCTGCTTTCCAGGGGCTCAGGGACCCCCTCCTGGCAGGTGGCTTGGGGTGGGGCCCAGGGGACAAGCCAGGGGCTGTGGCAAAAATTCTAGGCACATACCTGAGACCCCCACCCCCCCCAAGAGACTCAAGAACCCCAGAAGAGGACTGGGGAGGTTGGGAAATGATGGCCACACACCAGAGGAGGTTTCCTTGAGACTTCTGTGAGTATAGAAAGGGCCCTGCCACCTGCGGAGCTTGCAGGGGGTGGCAGAAGTGGGCAGCTGACAGCAGACTGGGCACACCTGGGGGGGTCCCATGCATGAAAGGAGGCGAGGACCTGGCTTTGCTGAGCTGGACACGACCATCACCCTGACCTCCTTCTCCAACCAGTACCCCCTCCCGTTGATACTGTCAGGAGACTTGTTCCCCGGGGTCCAGAAAATGAGTACTTTGCTTTCTCCTGGGAGATGCTGGCTTTGGGTCCTAACTCTTCTGTCAAGACGCACTGTTATCCCCAGGCGTCATCGTTCTTCCTGGGACCTGCACCCTAAATTCACATCCTATTTCATGATAGAGAAAGATGCAGTGGGTTGGAGCTTCAGCCTACACCTGTAAAGAACTGGTCAGCCTGGGGACTGGTGATCTCTGCAGCTGTGGGCTCAGCTCTGGGCTGGACCTGGTCACTGGGAAAGGCAGGCATGTGCCCAGGGACTGCAGAGGTCTCAAGCCCCTCCCATGAGCTTGGCACGGTGCGGAGGGCAGCCTGTGAGGGAGGATCTGAGCCCCACTCATCACTGAGCAAGTTGGAGGAAGAGGGACCCAGGCAGAGCTGAGAGGCTGCCTCCGGAAAGCCAGCCGGTGGCAACAACAAAGGCTGACAGAGCAGTGGTTGCCAGGAATGCGCACAGTCCACAGGAGGGAAGAGTGAGGAAAAGTCACTGAAAACAGCCTGAAGAAATAAAAACAGAGACAGAAACTGCGCAGAAGGGAGACAAAAGAGAGGAATCCGCAGAAACCTGGGCTCCGGGGGTGTGGTTACATCTGTCCACCTGGATAAAGTTGACTAAAATGGGGTCACCAAGGGTGGATCCCAGCATAGCACTGATCCCTTCAATACAGCTGATATAAATGGCTCACACCAGCCAGAGACCACCCAACAGGGGTCTGGTTGTCAGGGTGCTTCAGGGATGTCCAGTTCACAGCAGCCCCAGAAGGAAGGTGGGGGGTGACGAAAGCAAGGGCTTCTCAGCCCATGAAGATGTTTACGGCAACGATAGCACCGAGTGGAAAATCGATACCCCTGGGGCCAGACTGTGTAGGTGTTGATACTCAAAGATGGGGCATTTAGTTTGGGAACGCAGAGGAGATGTTACCTTTAACATCAATCACATTGCACAGACTGGCTATTAACCGCGTGTAGAGCACACAGGCCTTTTGCAGAAGGGGAAAAAAAATTCTATTTCCTATAAATTTAAAAAGCAAGAAATTGCTGAAGTCTGGGAAAAATAGAAAAAGAACATCAGTATGTAAAGGCATTGTAAGCAGATTTATGATTTGCAAAGAACCAGCGAAAGAGAGGGTCCATGGCTGGATGCAGCTGATCTCAGGAACAGAGAGAGAGAAGTCCAAACACGTGCGTCAACCACACGCAACCACACGCATCAATCGACCACATGCACCAACCACGTGCATCAATGCAGCCTTCAGAAAAGAAGCAACAGTGATGGTGCTGGAGGGGACGGTGGATAGAGGAAAAAGGGGCCTCCCAGGACTAAGCGGAAAGCCTTCTGCAGACCTGTCCTCTTCACCCCAGCCTTGTCATGTGGGTTATGTAGGCACAGTTTCAATATGTCATGAGTCACTACCTCTGATCAATAAACCATTCTGTTTCTTTAAAGCAGCTATATTTGAGACAAACAGCCTCCATCTGCCTAGGAACACAAATTTGAACAAATTAAGCCCCAGGGGCGCTGCCCTTCGGATGCAGACCCCTGTCCACACAACTCCAGATGTCAAACTGCCAAGCAATGGACACAATGGTCTTTGGCAAACAGGTGATTGAAAAGCTCAAAAACTGCAAGTTTTAAACTCCATTGTTCAATGGGCTGCTGACCCACAGCAGGCGCCCTTCTGCACTGTGAGGCCCAACCACAGAATCTGACATACGTCACCTCATTTGGTATGCTGGGGACAACGACTTTAAATCCAGGAAAACTCCTACTGTGCACAAGTCAGAGCTTAGTTTGTCAAACCGAGACAGCAGACACACTCCCAATTCCATAAAGATCACATTTTTAAAATTAATTTTTAAAACCCAGATTTCTAGCATTGGAAGTCTCCCCCCTGCTGTAGTCCACAACACAAATTCAGCCACAGAAGGCACAAGAGGGCTGCTGCTCAGGATACAAGAGGATTATCTTTCTATTAGGAGTGTGACTGTGTGAGAGCATTCACCTTTCACACTGCACATGTTTAGACTACAAACTTGGTCCGGACAATGACTGTTAGTGACAAAATTAACCCATCAGCATCATGTACTTAATTAAAAAAAAGGTTAGTCTCATTGGCTATCTTTGTTGAGGTGACATTAATTTAGCACCATCTACATTCTTGATGCTCTGCACGCATTATCTCATGCAAACACATCTGGTTTTAATTACCTTTGGCTGTGCTTGGGAAGAGAAAATAGGATGCAATTTTTAAGTTATGCAGATTTGGGATATGATTATAAAGAGTTAAGGAATTCAGTGGCTTATCCATAAAAAAGTAAATACGTGGATACATTTTGATAAATAAAATAAGCTGCATAATTAAATCCACAGACACCACCCATGACTCCACGTTCCCTGCCATCACCAGGCTGTGCCCCTTGCCTTCACGTCTCTTATTACCACATGTCAAGAGATACCTATTGGCTATTTGTTTACAGTATCCTCTGAATGGTCAGTTGCAGAAAGGCCTGGATCACTTCTGGTTTTGTGACCAATGTATATCCCAGTGCCTAACACAGTGTTTGCAACAGGGTGCATAGTCAGTACATATGTGTGGACTGAATTAATTCCTAACATCACTCATTATGGGCCAGACTTCAAGAGCAGCACTCACAGAGGGCCATGGTGACAGCTCTACAGCCCCAGCACCTGGGCCACCATTCATTCTGTGTGTTCCCTACAGCTGCAGCCTTCTGGAAGGGTGTGCAGACCCAGAGGAAGAGTGACCCACTTCCCCGCTGCAGATGAAGGGGAAGACTAGAATGAACCACCAGCAGCGGGCTGCCCAGGGGCTGCCCTGACCCCTCTCTGAAAGACCCAGTTCAATACAATACATGAAGTCCAGAATATTACTCAAAATTTGCTTGCCACCTCGCCAGCAAATGCGGCACCAAGCTAATTTTTAAAACAGCCTCGAAGTCCCAGCAACAGCAGCAACTGTCCATTCTTTCACAGTTAAACTCCCAAGCCTTTTTTTCTCACAGCAAAACTGAAGCCCCATTACTTTTTCCCTACATATTTTTTAGAAATTTCTATCTGAGAGGCCGGCCACAGTGGCTCATACCTGTAATCCCAGCACTCTGGGAGGCCAAGGTGGGCGGATCACAAGGTCAGGAGTTCGAGACCAGCCTGGCCAATATGGTGAAACCCTGTCTCTACTAAAAACATAAAAAAATTAGCCGGGCATTAGCCGGGCGTGGTGGCGCTTGCCTGTAGTCCCAGCCACTTGGGAGGCTGAGGCAGAAAAATCGCTTGAACCCGGGAGGCAGAGGTAGCAGTGAGCCAAGATCGTGCCACTGCACTCCAGCTAGGGTAACAGAGCGAGACTCCATCTCAAAAAAAAAGAAAAGAAATTTCTATCTGAGAAATAAACGTACGTGTCTGCCATTGCATTTATGGGCAAAGGCACTCCACACAGGCAAGACGTCCAGAAGACGGCCTGGCCCGAGATTCAGCTGGCCCAGCCCCAGCAGTACTTTCCTCAACCCACATGGGTGAGCACTCCAAGTGTTCAGTAATCATCTGAAGGATTCCTTGACCCTTCAAATCAAACAGCAACACTGGCAGGCAAAGCTTGGAGGATTAACCGATTAGTCTTTGAACGCAAAAACAACGGCTGATCAGGACGGGTGGTGTCTGATGAGATTAGTTAACCTGCAACTATTTACTGAAACGTGCCTAAGCCTCCCTCATCTTTCTTCTTTCTCTCCAGTATCTCTGGGTCCATCCTGAAGCAACAAACGGCATGCAGTCGCCCATGAATGTGTCTTAGATCCTAAATGATAAATCCAAATAATTCTCACCTAAGGTGGTGTGCTTTGATGGCCAACAAAAATCAAAAGAAGCTTCAGAAAACGTGCTGGACACTCCTGACCTTCATCGTTCTAGCCACAGCAGCAAGTTCTCTTGTTTCCTGAGCATGTGGCACTTCCAGAGCATCTGCTCAAGAGCCAGCAACCGGGAGACACCTCTGAAAGGTGCTGCCCGCAACACCAAGCTGCTCTCAGGAAGCCTCCAGCTGTGGGATGGACCCACCTCACCATCGTCACTCCCCACCACAAAGTCAGCAAGATTCAGAAAGCGGAAGTGCAAAGTCCTCCTTTGGCAAATCTAGACTATGGAAGAAGAAACGAAAAGAGGTGAGAATCCACTGCAAACTCACAAAGCCCCAAATCGCACCGATGCCACTTTCCTCATTAGAAATTCCTGTCAGATAAACAGAGAATACAAAGATATAGACACATGTTTTCCTCTGCAGCATATCACCTAACTAAATGGGAAAAAAAATACATTTCATTATAAATAGAGACCAATGCAACTGCTGTCCCTGGAGCCCCCGGTGCCCACTGTGGTGCCTGGTACACAGCAGGTACTTAAATATGTGTGCAGTGAAGCCAGAGAGAAAAGCATCAGCGTCCCATTCCTTGAACCAGGGTAAACACAGTTCCCTGCGAACTCCCCAATTCTCTGGTGAGGTCTTGCTCTCAGTGAGCCCAGCCCCAGCACATTTACAGGTGCTCGGTGCAAGCAGGCTTCTAAATTCTCTCACACCTCCTCCTGACCCGAATTCCTGTGGTCAATCCTAATTCATTTAAACTCACATAAATTCATGTGAGCCTTATGCACACATTCCATTAAGTGGAAATGCAAATACCATCCTATCTTCATGTTTGTTATCAGTTAAAAAATGTAAACACGTGCTACCCAAGAGAGCGGTGACTCTTCTCAGGCCTCCTTCAGGTCTCCCAAAGGACAGCTGCAGCTCTAAATGCCCTCCAAGGATGTGCAGAGCCATCAAGGGCCAGAGGAGCCTAAAGAAGGCAGAATCCAAATCGTGCTGCAACTTTATACACTTTTTCATCCCAATTTCACTCAATGGGAAAAGTGAGGCCCACATTACAGGGTGCCTGCATGATCTGTAAACCATTCACTGTTGCCAATACCTTTAGCTTGACACCCTGTTCTTTCAAAGTTAATTAAAATTCCCATAGGATACCCATCAAGCATGCATTTCACATTCATCAAATCTGAAGATCTCCCAAGCAAGGCAAATCTGATAAAAATTGACCTTGGCCTCTTCAACTGGTGCTATCAAGAGCATTTTCCTCAGCAAATGCTTGCTGATGTGTGTTTTTTTTAAATGCACCTCAAAAAAGATCATGTTAACTGTAAAAGATAGAGATTAAATACAGATTGAACTGAAATGCACACTAGAAACAATTGCGAAACTGAGCCCCGAATTTGTCATGCTCCAGCAAGCAGGCAGGCTCTCAAAAGCCAGGAGGAAGAAACAATTGGATAGAATTCTGCTCAGCTCAATCACAGCAAGCAGCCTGATTCTAGGCAGCTGTAGACAAGCTATTGTGTCCTGCGGATGACAGAGGTGGGCTCGTTTTCAGGACAGCCTGCCAACAGGCTGGATCAGCAACTGAGCAGGATTATTTTCCCCTGCTGTTTTTTTTAAAGCAGATTATGGCTTAGACATTTCTTCCCTTTTAATGAAGTTTGTAAGAATCAGAAACACTGCCTCTGATAATAAAGATAAACTTGGAGCAAATTAAAAAAGGAAACCAACAGATTCAAGCAACTACTCAGCATAGATGCCCAGTAATGCTTGACAATCCAGTTTGCACAACATGGGTTGACTGTATCTAGAGGCAAAGCGTGGTATCAGACTCACAACACACACACACACACACCCATGCACATCCACACATATACACACACACATCCTTAACTTAGAATACTAAATACCACAAATCCACCAGCAGCCAGGCAGGCACTCTGAGGTGTGCCTCACGCTTGATAAGAGACTTTAAGATTGTCGTATTAGGAATAGGCACTGAAACGACAGCCAATCATGTGTGCCAGGCACTGTATGTACGTCATCCTATTTATCCAAAGAAGCAGATAGGGCCAGGCGCAGTGGCTCCCACCTGTAATCCCAGCACTTTGGGAGGCCCAGGCGGGCGGATCACGAGGTCAGGAGATAGAGACCATCCTGGCTAACACGGTGAAACCCCGTCTCTACTAAAAATACAAAATATTTAGCCGAGTGTGGTGGCGCATGCCTGTAGTCCCAGCTACTTGGGAGGCTGAGGCAGGAGAATGGCGTGAACCCGGGAGGCGGAGCTTGCAGTGAGCCAAGATCGCGCCACTGCACTCCAGCCTGGGCCACAGAGCAAGACTCCATCTCAAAAAAAAAAAAAAAAAAATACGAAGCAGACAGTATTCCTAATTCACTGATAAGAAGTCTCAGGAAAGCTAGCCCAGGGCACGTAGTGAGAAAGTGTGGAAGCCAGGATTAAAACCACCTTCAGTGGGATTCCCACCAGTCCTTCCCCTCCTTCCACGTGTCCTGGGGGAGGTGGCAGGACACTGCCTCAAGAGAAAAGGTAGTCCTGTGTGCAGGCTTCAGATACCAGCCTGGAAGGCAACATTGTCCCCAAGAGTGTGATGGGAAACATGGGGTTGGGGCTGGGTACCATTTGCTCACCGACTGGGAGACCAAGTACAAGGGGAAGAAACCCTACTGTCTCCACTACTGGGTGTTGTCATGGGACTGTGACACCTGAAGCCACGGCCTCTCTTTGAGACCTACAGGGTAGGGATGAAAGTGAAGCCAACACAAGAGCAGAGCAGAAGGACACACCAAGTATGGATCAGTGGGGAGAGGGCAGAGCTGCTGCGTTAGCCAGCTCGGCCACTCAGGCTAATATCCTGTTCATGTCACTTACATATTAATAGAGCTGCCTGGCACCTGTGGCCAAAGCCACAACAGATTTGATGCTGTTTCCTGTGGGCCACGCCGCTCTGCACACTCTGTGGGTTTACAAGACAGCAGCCTTGCACAGAAGAGCATCTGCAGCCCTGAGGCGTGGTGAATGGAAGGGGTGGCCACTGCTTATGTTTAGAATCTTGCCACTAACAAGCTGAGCCTGTGGTAGAGTAAGAGGACTCCTCTAACCAAGGCCAAAGTTAATCTTCCAAGAAACACCCCTATTAACTGCGTGCCGCTCAGCAATGAAATTCTGGAGCCTTAATTTCCCTACCTATATAACTAGCAACCTCACCAAGTTGTAGTAAGGGCCAGATAAGCCACACTTCAACACCGCTCAACCCTTAGCCCACAGCAGAGGCTTCATCCACGCCTGGTCCCAGTGGGTGCTCAATGAATAATAATTTAGATTATCCACTCGCTGGCTACAAACTGCTGTTTCCACGCTCAGGCGCCTTCTGAAAAGGACTTTGCTGTAACTCAGCTGTCATATCAACCACTTGTCTACTCTCTTGTGAGCTGTCTGGTTTTCTGTGAGGCCCCCCAAGTGCTGGTCTTTTCCTCTGGAGTCCTTATGACATCCAAGACCAAACCACGACAACACCCCAACCATCCAGCCAAACTGGACAGAAGGGCAGAGGAACGGAATCCTAACTCAATCACTTCCTAGCTCTCTGACTTGCCCAAATATCTCTCTGGGCCTCAAAATAATAATTAGACCAGCCACTTGGCAGGATTATTGTCAACTTTCCATAAGGTGATATAAGTCAAAGTGCCCAGCATGCAGCAGGTACTTAGTAAACGTTCAACACAAAATCTCGGGTACATAAGCAGTTCAACTGTTGAGAGCCAAAGAACATGGTAACTAGCTTCCAGATACCATAGACACCCTCTCTATCCTGGCCTCCACTAGCCGACCAGCTGGACTAATCAACTTTCTACGTCCTCTGTAACACAGCCAAAGTCACCCACACCCACCGGAGACTACAGCCTGGCAAGGCTGGGCCAGCCACTCCTGCCTGGGGAGGCCTGTGCTTATCAGGGATCTGTTGTCCTTATTCCCAACTATGCTAATGCAACTTGTACTTATAATGCTAAATATGCACCATAATTCAATAGTTTGTAACAGGGGAAGAAGTTTGAACGCAAAAAAAAAAAAAAAAAAAGCCCCTTGGGAAATCAAGATGACCATGTAGGAAAGACTCAAACACTGATAAAATGGTCAAATCAGGTGTAAATGAGAACATCAAACATTATCAGGGAGGACCTATATAAAATCTAAAAGCTGCTCTACACAGAATCCTTTGAAAGTCTTAGTCTTCACTCTATTTGAAAGAAACAAATAGAAAATCATAAAAGGTGACTGTGGTTTCAGCTAAAAAGACAATCTGGAACTGAAAGGTCCTCAGCCCTGTACTCAAAAAATGGTGGAAGCATCACACATGTGTGTGCTTATAAAATATTTAACATATATAATTTTATGATTCTCCAACTTAAAATATTTTTTCCATTAAGTCCCAGTCACATTGTCAAAGAGACATGGAAGAGACTTTCAAACAGACCCAATGTGAACATATACCATTGTACCTCAAGATACAAAATGCAGATAAACTAATTAGGCTCTAATGCCTACCTTTGTATCATCAAAGGCACTGCTTAATCTTTCTAGAGTTCTTTAATTTGTGACAATGTCCTTCCTTATAACCCTCACAGAATTCTGGAGTGACACCAGCCACTCCTGTAATCCCAGCACTTTGGGAGGCCAAGATGGGCGGATCACGAGGTCAGGAGATGAGACCATCCTGGCTAACACGGTGAAACCCCGTCTCTACTAAAAATACAAAAATTAGCTGGGCGCGGTGGCGGGCGCCTGTAGTCCCAGCTACTTGGGAGGCTGAGGCAGGAGAATGGCGTGAACCTGGGAGGCGGAGCTTGCAGTGAGTGGAGATCGCGCCACTGCACTCCAGCCTGGGTGACAGAGCGAGACTCCATCTCAAAAAAAAAAAAAAAAAGAAAGCCCAAGCCAGTCTTGTTCACCTATAATAGTGCCTAGTACAGTCCAGGTGAACTGCAGAAGATGTTCTGTATAGGCTCAAATATAAGTCAAGGATTTTTTTAAAAAATTCAAAAAAAAAAAGGAATTGTCTTATATTCCAGTCCTTATTAAATCACTTACATTAAAAAGCATGCTTTGAATTAGTCAATGTGGAACCACAAAACCCTTTTAGCAAGATTCTCACTGCACTGAAACAATTTGATTGATGCTAGCTTGGGATGTTAAAGGGATTTTCTTGCAAAATAGTGAAAACAAAACAATAAACAAACAAGTTGGCCTGAGAAATTTAGCATACATTAGCAACTGCAAGGGTTGGATAGTACCATTAAAACAGGACTGTTTAAAGGTCATTTTAAGGATTAACAAAGAAGCAACACACATACAGTATTTGCCAACAGGCATATAAAAACACCAACAAGTCCCGATCTAAGGCTATGGGTACTCGTCACTGGGTATATGATTTCCGGGTCAGCAGCGTTAACTGACTCCAAAAACGTGCTTTATCTCAAACGGCTCAGGTGAAAGCACAGCTGAGAGGTTCTGCTAACCACGTCAGGGGACTCCAAGTACTCTGGCGATCACCAAAGCCGATGAAAAAGACGCAGGTAAAGAGTTCAGGAAAACACTGTTTCGTGCCCTGCCAGTAAAAGCAAATAGAAACTAAAACTTTTTTGAAAATAATGTTGTCACAAGGTCTAACTGTAACAAAATTAATAAAATAAGCTACACAAATACTTACCTTCTTACCTAAAAAAGTATACATATCCTAATTGACATCTAAAAGAAGATGTGAGGAGCTTCTAATTGGGAAATGATGGGACTGTCATATTTATGGTTACCTATCATGGCACATTAGTTAAGTAAGTGTCCCTCTATTAAACAACATGCAGCAACACCCAGCATTCAACTTTCCTGGGAGGAGTCAAGCAATTCCAATGGACAGTAAAGTATCTAAAGTAATTTTCAGCTGAAATCTTTGTCAACCAAATGTATAGGGTTGCTCAATGCCCCATACGGTATTACAATCCTTCCCACCCCTGAAGCATGTGCTGGACCTAATGCTATTATCCCAACATGGTAGAACAGTGCTAGTGTAGTGTGAATACAGCATGCAGGACTCCTGGTTATTAGTTAAATAAGTGCTCGTCTATTAAACATCCAGAAACATCCCAAACACAAAAAGTCATGAACATGACTATGTACCCATAAGGAAAGTCAACCAAGGGTCTCAAAATATGGTAAGTAAAACATCAATTTCCTGCTACTACTAAATGTTACTACTAAAAAGTTCCAATCTTCAACCCCTTTGATAAGTTCTAAAAGGTACTACAAATGCCACAGAATTCCCAGAGTGGCATCAAAGCTTCAGCCTGTTTCATTTCAGAGGTTACCTCCTAACCTCCTGGTCAAACACAAGTCCCCCAAGATAAACTAGGAGGACATCTGTAAAGAGATGGTCATCAGAATGTCCCAGCGTTTTACCAGAAGCAGGGCTCCAAATACCATATATCAGAACAGAAGAAGGTAATCCGCCTATTCAGCAAATAAAGATATTTAATTATAAATACCTTAGAACAAAAACAGCAACAAGGCCAGGAAGGAAGAGTTTGAAAATTTCTAACGCAAGCATTTAGCTAGATTTAATCACAATTAAAACCAAAGAAAAAAAATTCCCCTTCGGCAGGCAGCGCCCCCAGGTGACCCCCAGTGACTACCCCTGACTGTCGCCATTATTCCTGATCCACAGGAAAAAAAGCCCATTGCAGCAAAGAATGGCATTTAACTCAAGGTCAACATCCAAAAGTTCTTTTTTTTTTTTTTTACCTTTTTTTTTTATTATTATACTTTTAAGTTCTAGGATACATGTGCACAACGTGCAGGTTTGTTACATACGTAGACACGTGCCATGTTGGTGTGCTGTACCCATTAATTCGTCATTTACATTAGGCATATCTCCTAATGCTATCCCTCGCCCCGTCCCCTCCCCAAAATAGGCCCGGGTGGGTGATGTTCCCCTTCCTGTGTCCAAGTGATCTCATTGTCCAATTCCCACCTTAACCTTAGAGATTGGCAGTACTGCCTAAACCAGGTGCTAGAATGTTCCCAGCATTTCAGGATTACACATGGTGGAAGGACTAGGCATCACCAACTCCTTAAATAGTCAAAAGTAGAGGAATAAAGTTGTGTTTCTAAAGCAAATGATTATTCCAATAGACAACATGTTTTGTTTTGTTTTGTTCTTTTAACATTTAAGAGCTTTTCTCCTTTTAAACAAATTAACAAAACCCGGGTCCTTTTGTTCCCACTTAAACCAGCATCCCATGCCCTCTTCCCTGATGACAGTTCACAAGGTGGCAAGGGTGTGTAAAGACAAGCTGTAAGACGCTTTTAAAACCAAATCACTGAAGCCATCCAGAGAAGGTCCTTCGTCTAAAACAGAAGCAGTGAAGGCCCTAAAATGCGGCTGTACCAAAAATAATAATAATAAAAATAAATAACCCCCGTGGGAATGCAACCCTGCCTGGGAGCCCAGAAGACCCTGGCTTCTGGTCAGACACTGCCAAGTCCAAAAAGGGCTGGGTCAAAAGGCTCCTGGAGCCTCCAGATCAACTCCTTCTAGACTAGAAGGAGTTTGCGATCAGCATTCTTCCAAACCCCAGTCCTACTCTGCCTTCTGCCCTCCCCTCCTTAGCCAGACCGCAGGCAGGAGGCCCGCCGGCTTCCCAATGCAGCCATCAGAGCCCGGTCACAAACGTTAAGCTCTAACTTTTCTCCCGGCAGGCCCAGAGTGTGCAGAGGGAGTGCCTGGGGATCCAGAGGAAGAAGGTCCCGTTTCTAGAGAGATGCAAGGATGATGCTAAGTTGAAGACGCAGGGTAACAAGTCCGGCCAAGGAATCGGGGGTGAGCGGCGGGACAGGAAGGCGTGCCCACACCGCAGAGGACGGGACGCACGTGAACAAGCGACGAGGTGCCCTGGGACCGGATGCCGCCACCGAGCAAGGGAAGTTGGAGGAAGAGCAACAGCGGAGTGGGCCAACACCAGGCCACGCTTGGTCTCTTCCACACCTCATCATTGCCCCCACGCTGAAGCACCCACACACTCCCACGTGCCGTGGCCACTTCCGCGGAGACAGATACCCACCTTTGCCACCGGTGCGCTCCTGCTGGTCGCCAGGTCCCGCAGACTGCCGGTAGCGCTGCCCGCGGCTGCGGAGAGGAAAATCGGGGAACCCGGGGCGCTGCCTGTCGCGCCGCCCCCGCCGCCCGCGAGCGTGGGGGCCGCACTCTGGCCGGGGACGGGACGCGCGGGCGGGCTGCCGCCGGGGCTGGTGCCCGCGCGGGGCCGCTGACGGATGCCGTCCAGCAGGCGCACCAGCAAGATGTTGGCGGGGAGCTCGTCCACGCCGCAGCCCACCAGGATGCGGCACTCGGGGCAGCGCAGCTCGTGGCGCGAGCACACGATGCTCTCCAGGCAGCGGCGGCAGAAAGTGTGTTGGCATGGCAGCACCTTGGCCGTGGTGTCCAGGCGCTCCAGGCACACGGAGCACTCCAGCAAGTCCAGCAGCGACGACTCGTCCATGTCCTCGCCCGCCCCCGCGGCGGTGGCCGCCGCCCGCCGCCGCCGCCGCTCGCCTGGCCTGTCCTCGTCGCCCTCGCTCTGCGCAGCAGCGGCGGCCGCCTTGGATGCGCACAGCCAGGACGCTCCGAGCAGCATGGGGGAGGCGCCCGCAGCGGTCTCGCGCGGCTGCCTAGGTCCCAGGGCCGGCGGGGAGCCCGCCACCGGCAGCCGGCATCAGAACCGGGGAGCCGGGCTCCGCCGTGACTTTCTTCACCCCGGCTGGTGGCCCGAGGCTAGGGCTGTGGCGGTGTGAAGTGGCTCGCCGACCGGCCTGCGTGGCGGGGACCTGAGTTCCGCGCGCAGCGAGCTAACTCCCTGCCAGCCGAGCCCGCCCAGTCCTGCGCGCAGCGCCAGCGGCTGCCGGCTACACCTGTCCCGCCGCGCGTCCGCCCCGCACGGGAACCGGGAGTGCTGCCGGGCCCGAAGCTCAATGGGTTCTGTGCTGTAAGCGGTGGCTCGCGCCTGGGAGACCAGCGGCAGGAAGTGCGGGCAGCGGCCGGCCAGGTCCCCGGGGAGGCCGGGGCGCGGCGTGCGCGCTCCCCCGCGCAGCTGGCGAGCCGCACCGCCCCCGCGGCACCTCCATGCGCCCCTGGCCTGCTCGCAATTCGCTGTTCTCCAGAGGGTTTAGCCGGACCGTTCCTCTTCCTCGGCCGCGAGCACGTGCGCGGGGGTGCGCGCGGAGGTCACGGTCACTGCGGGGCGCAGGGAAGGAGGCGCCGCGCCTGCAGGACCTCCCTTCGCCTGGGCGCACGCCGCGCACGCAGGCGATTAGCCTCGTCCCCTAGGACATTGCCAGGGCTCTAGGGAACCCCTCCTGCGCAGGCTTGGCCCTGCCTCCTCCAGGCTTCCGAGTCTTTTTCGGCTTTTCGTGAGCCTCAGAGAGGGACGTTTCCTGCCAACGCTGCTGCGAAGGAAAGTTTGGGCGGCGTTATCCCGACTGCCTTCCTCGCCAGCGCCGGCGAGCAGCTTGGGGACACGGCCGACGCCCGGGCATCCTCCCCGACGACTCCCCGGAGCGCTCCCGGTGCTGACTCCTTTCCGAGCGGCGTGCAGAAGTGACAGCCCCGGAGCTTCGTTCGGGTGTAGGTGTGGGGATGTCCCTCAAGGCAGGAGGGGAAGGCGCTCCGGTTGAAGGGGGTACCCCGGGGCCCGCGCCGACTCCTCCCGGTGCAGCCTTGGCTCTCCGGAGTCACGGGTCGTAGGTTGGCGCCGCTGCCCGCCGACCAGCACCCTGGCGCCAGGCGCCCGGCCTCGCGCCGCACCCTTGGCGGTGCTGTACGAGGGGCTCCACCGCCCGCTGCGGCGCAGTCTCGTGAACCCCGCTCCAATTTTTTCCTACGGAGGCGCAGAGGAGGGGAAATTCGCGCTCTCCTTCCCGACGCCCCGGCTTCTGGGAGCGTCAGAGCAACGGAAGTACGTACAGGAGAACCGAGAGCAGCAGGGAAGTTTGGCGGTGGGCTGGGGTCGGCGGCGAAGATTCCCTGCCGTGCGCTGCCCCCTCGTGGCCGCTTTGCGTTTCCGTCGGGAACGGCTGGGTTCCCGTCCGGGGCCCAGCACAAACCAGGACTGGCTGGACGCTCCACAGCGGGTTCAGCCACGGCTAACATCAGAAGAGTCGCGGAGGGCCCGCCTACCGGCCAGCCTGTCCTTGTGGTTTGTGAAGTTGTATGATCTTTCTGTTATTCGGGAAAAAAGTAGTATTTATTGAGGCTGAAAGGCCAAAAGTGTGCTATATATATTATTTAATCCTCTAAACAGCTCTGCGAGATAATTATTTTATTTATTTATATTTACTTACATAGCTTTAGACAGGATCTCGTTCTATCAGGCAGGCTAGAGCGCAGGGTGCGATCACGGCTCACTGCAGCCTCGAACTCTTGGGCTCAAGCCATCCTCTCACCTCAGCCTCCTGAATAGTTGAAACTACAGGTGCGCCACTACGCCTGGCTGAATTTTAAATTTAAATTTTTTTTTAATTTAAATTTTCGGAGTCTCCTTTTGTTGCCTAGGCTAGTCTCAAACTCCTGGGCTCAAGAGATCCTCCAACCTCATCCTCACAAAGTGCTGGGAGTACAGGGGCCAGCCACCATGCCCAACCTATGATAATTATTTTAAACTCATTTTACAGATGAGGAAAGTGATATTCATACTTGTAAAGCCATTGGGGCTGAATTTTCGTTTTTGTATCCCCAGAACTAACACATAAAGCTGACATGCCATTACAGTGTAAGCTCTCTGTAAGCTACAGATCGTTTCCACTATAATACCCTTAGTGCCTAGGGCAGTGCCTAGCATATAGTAGGTGCTCAACAAATACTTGGAGAATGAATGAAAGGACACCTCTCTCTCTCTCTCTCTCTCTCTCTCTCTCTCTCTCTCTCTCTCTCTTTCTCTCTCTCTCTCTTTCTGTCTCTCTCTCCACCTTCTCGTGATTTGAAGGCAGATCTTAGTATCTCAATTACACATACCCTGTGCTTATATCAGGATGCTAGTCCCGGAAACTTTGCTTCTGATAGCAGCAGGTGGCTTTCCTAACCCAGATGTCTCTCAGCAGTGTGGAGTTCCATCTGTATGATTTACATCAGCGCCAACAACAGGGTGAGATGGAAGGCATCCCAGAGCTGCCTGGCTTCCCTTGAGGGCTGAAGGAAGGGCACACACCTTGCAGTGCATGGAAACATATTCACATGAACCACCTTTCACGCTTACCCTTGCTCAGGAATAAGGGGAATTTTTGAGAGGACCCAGGATACTTGATCCAAGAGCAGATGGTAGACACAGCATCCAAGGGGGAGCATAAAGAGGGGACCCGTCAGGCACTGGGAGGGCTCACAGAGAGCAAGGACTGCCTGTAATGACATCCCCGGGTGATTTTGGTTGCAAGCAACAGAAACCAACTCTAGGTAGATTTTAAAGGAAGCAGAATATACACTAATAGTAAGAGGCATCTCATAGGATCCCAGGCTAAGAGCTGGGCCAGATTAACACAGATAGAGAGCCTGCATTGTGTGTTGCTGACCCTGTCTCTAGTTGATGACTCGACCCTTCACTTTCTTGCACCAGCTGCCTCTGCTTCCCAACCCACGTGACAGAAAACATGGTCAAAGCTCCATAAGCCTTTCTTGCAACCACATGAGCCACTCCTGGAAGTTCTAAAACTCTTACCACTAGCATGGACCAGTGGTCATTCTTTGGACCCGTGTGCCTTGGCCACAGGAGCAGGATCATCTGCAACCTGGCAGCACTCTCTGTAGTCACACAGGAGAAGCAAGAATTTCCAGAAGAATTGCTATGCTGGGCAGTCAGAACAACAGATGCCCGTGCCAGAAGCTTACCGCCACATCTCTGCCCTCAGTACATCTTTATCTTGCACAACCTAAGACAAGAGCAAGAGAGGGCTACTGAAGCCCACCTTTCCCAGCTTTCTTCTGCCTCCACTTTACCCCTTTTGCCCCTGCCATAACCAGCACCCACAGGACACACAGACTGTGCACCCAGATGTCCACAGTGACTGGGCAGGGCATGAAATTAATGAAGCAGGGTGAACCCCAGGCAGTAGGGCCTGGTGGGGACTGCAGTGAGCTTCGTCTGCACCTTTCAGAGGAAGTAGCTGCTGCCCAGCTCCAGCCCTGGGGAAATGATGACCAAATGTTGCTAGATCTTCATACCTTTCAAGAGAAGTTGGAAGTGCTGCTTTTTGCATGACATCTCCTGATGTTCAACAGTTGGCAACCGATTCAGTTCTCAAAAACCACCATATTAGCCAAACAAAATAAATGTGTGCTCAGATTGGCCCATAGACCGCCAGTTTCCAATTTCTGGTTGAAGTCGCCAAGTACACTACGCTACAGTGTGAGGGAATTTAAGGGTGTGAACTAAATAGTTGAAGTATTACAAATACGGTCTTATGTTACTCGGTTACATTTGCACATGTTCAATAAGCCAATTATATAAGTAAATAATTGAGAAGACCTGGCTTTACAGCCATTCCTAAAAAGATCTGGGAATTTCAGTTGACCACAAGCATCCCGTGAGCCAACATGAGTCATCTATGTAGTACGGCTGACTAGAGAAGTAATGAAATCTTCAGATGCCTTCATGAAAGTTAAGGTGAGGGGCGGTCAGGGTTTGGAAAAAAATAATCCCATTGTCCCTCAGACTTGTGAGATTACTTCCAATTCTGGGTACCAAAAATTAATGACAATGTGGTAAGGGATCCGGAGGCCTCATCCATGAGTTTCAGTTGAAGGAACACAGGGCGTCTGTCCAGAGGAGAAAAAGCTCAGAGGAAACAGGACTGGACGGCTATATGTCAGGTTTTTGGCTGCCCAAAATTTGAACTTCTTTTTAGATTTGGAAGATGCTCCACGTGGTGATAGTCAGATAATTCTAACTCCCACCCCACTCTGCTAAGGTGTGGGAATGTGACAGGCTTAGCCAGTCAAAAGCTTCCCCTCCCCGACAACACTCTGAGAAGTAGAGGGACCTGAGCAGAGGAAGCACTGAGAGTTCAGCCACTGTGGGGCAGGTGGCCAGCAGCAGCAGTGCCTGCAACCTGGTGCCCGCCTGGTGGGCAGAGTGGCCTGTAGCATCTCAGAGCGGGGGCACGCCTTGGCAACAGGCCAACCCTGGACGTGACCGCCTGGTAAGCCTGGGCTGTAGCCTTCACTGCTTTCCTGGTCTTGCTGTTGATCCTATGGATTTCCCAATTTCATTTCCTTAGTTTCTTTTTTGTTAAATCAACCAGAGTCCATTTTTGTTGTTTTCAACTGGGAAACCAAATTCATACACATTATTTACGACCAACGAAGCCCCTCTATATGAGACAGGCGTCACTGCACTGAGCAGCAGCTCCATTTGCAGAACCCTGGAGGATCTCTACCAGGCATTGCACCGTGTGGGGTTGAAGCAGGTTTAGTCAGGCAACCCTAAATGTGCTCATTTGGGGCAAGAAAAAATCTGATGCAGGGAGACACAAAATTGGAAGTTACTGGTTAAAAACTAACACAGGATGACAACAAAGCAAATTCACTTAATGCCACTGAACTATACACTTTAAAATGGGTAAAATGGTCACTTTTATGTTATGTATTTTCCCACAATTTTAAAAATAAAACTGCAGCCGGGCAAGGTGGCTCATGCCTGTAATCCCAGCATTTTGGGCAGCTGAGACGGGCGGATCACCTGAGGTCAGGAGTTCGAGACCAACCTGGCCAACATAGTGAAACCCTGTCTTTACTAAAAATAAAAATAAAAAAAATTAGCCCGGGCACAGTGGCTCACGCCTGTAATCCCAGAACTTTGGGAGGCCGAGGCGGGCAGATCACATGAGGTCAGGAGTTCGAGACCATCCTGACTAACATGGTGAAACCCTGTCTCTACTAAAATACAAAAATTTGCCAGATGTGGTGGTGGGCACCTGTAACCTCAGCTATTTGGGAGGTTGAGGCAGGAGAATCGCTTGAACCCAGAAGGTAGAGGTTGCAATGAGCTGAGATCATGCCATTGCACTCCAGCCTGGGCAACAAGAGCGAGACTCTGTCTCCAAAAAAAAAAAAATTAACTAGATGTGGTGGCATGCACCTGTAATCCCAGGTGACTAAGGCATGAGACTCACTTGAACCCGGGAGGTGGAGGCTGCAGCATGTTTAGAGTGCACCACCACACTCTAACCTGGGCGACACAGCTAGACCGTCTCAAAAATATAATAAATAAATGGCCAGGCGCGGTGGCTCACGCCTGTAATCCCACCACTTTGGGAGGCCAAGGCGGGCGGATCACAAGGTCAGGAGAATGAGACCATCCTGGCCAACACGGTGAAACCTCGTCTCTACTAAAAATAAAAAATACCAAAAATTAGCTGGACATGGTGGTGCGCGCCTGTAGTCCCAGCTGCTCGGGAGGCTGAGGCAGGAGAATGGCATGAACCCGGGAAGTGGAGCTTACAGTGAGCTGAGATCGCACCACTGCACTCCAGCCTGGGTGAGAGAGTGAGACTCTGTCTCAAAAAAAAAAAATACAGATATATATATGTGTGTGTGTGTGTGTGTGTGTATATATATATATATAAAATAAATAAAACTGAAAAGTAAAATAACAGAGGAGTAAAGAGTCCAGTGCTAAGAACCTTGGTTTCAGTTATGTCCATGGGAGTTCATTCAACAACCTATAAATTGAGCACCAACTGTATACCAGCAAGGTCTTAGACCTTCCCTTGAAACACTGGCATTCTAGAAGGGCAGGATGGAACTGTCAAAAACAGGTGCAGCCATGGGTGAGAACTGGCAGCCAGCCACGGCACCGTGCTCTCTGTCCTGGTGAACTCATTCTTCCTCCACACAGCCCTATGAGGCAAGTATTAATGTGGTACCTTCATTTCACAGGTGAGGAAACTGAGGCAAAAAGAGACTATGTAACCAACCCAATGTCACACTGCTGCTGAGTGGAATAGTCAAGACTTGCATCCAAAGTGGGGAACTTGAGTCTATATTTTACATCCACCCAGCCCCTGGAGCTCATGAATAAGACCAGAGCTAAAAATACAGACTTGAATTCATCCGCATATAGGCAGTAGGAAGACCCAGGGGAGCAAATGCTTTCATCCATGGAGAAGAGAGAAAGGCATGCTTGGGGCAGAGCCCCAGAGAGCACCGTGCTTCAGGGGAAGGAAGGAAGGAGGGAGGGAGGGAAGGAGGGAGGGAGGGGGAGAGAGAGAGAGAAGGAGAGAGGGAGGGAAAGCCTCAGTGAGGAAGCCTGAGTTGGGATGACACAGGGCTTGAGAAAGAGCAAAAGAGGGTGGTGAGAGCTCAGGGCACCTGTCTAGTTAACACCCAGAGGGAGATGGATATGAGGGTGTCACTAACTCTGAGCCATGGCTGATACCTGCACTCTGAGAATGGCCACACGCATTCACCACTCTTCTCTGATGCCTCCTCCTCCCTGCAGTCTTCCATGATCTCCCAGCTATGTGATGTCAGGCACAACTGTGGGCTACATAGTCCACCAGGCATGGGTTCAAGCCTGTTTCTCCTGTTAGGGTTCAAGCCTGTTAACTGTCACTGTGCAAGTTATCAAGGCTGCTTAAGACACAACTTGAGGTGAGAGGAATTAAACACCACAGTGTTAAATTACCTTGTTTATTGTTTGGTTTTGGCCTTGGGTTTTTTGTTTTGTTTTGTTTTGTTTTGTGTGTGTGTGTGTGTGTGTGTGTGTGTGTGAAAGAAATAGGGTCTCCCTCTTTCACCCAGGTTGGAGTGCAGTAGCATAATCATGGTTCACTGTAGCCTGGAACTCCTGAGCTAAAGGGATCCTCCCACCTTTGCCTATTGAGTAGCTGGGACCACAGGCGCATGCCACCATGTCTGGCTAATTTTTTAAATTTTTGTAGAGACTAGGTCTCCCTATGTTGCCCAGGCTGGTCTCAAACTCCTGGGTTCAAGTGGTCCTCCCACCTTGGCCTCCCAAAGTACTAGGATTACAGGCATGAGCCCCCACACCTGGCCTAAATTACTGTGTTGATGGGGGCTTTAGTAAGACAAAACTCATACAGTGGAGGCTGTGAAATCACACTTGAATCCTCTTATCCCTGCTACCCAACATCTCTGGGCTTGTGCCCACATGCATAGGCTGCAAACACCAGGGGCAGTCCTCAGCAATGGCAGATGACAGCTATCCTGTCCTTCAGGAGGGATAGCTTTACACTGTCCCCTCGCAGGGTTAAGCCTCACACAAGCTAACTTGCCCACAGTGAACCTGCTGATTTGCTCGTGCTTCCTCTCTAAGTCCCTTTCCAATCCCTGTTGACGTTTCCTGGGGGTCCCCTCCCAAATAAACTACTTGGCCACAAATCCTTCTCTTAAGATCTGCTTCTGGGAAACGACAGCAGTGTGGAAAATACTAAGCAAACAATGGGCACTCACTACCTGTAAATTTCTTTCAACAAAAGCGTGTTCCCTCCTGAATCCCTTCTGAAACCACATCTGTTCTTCTCATCCTGACTTGATCCCTCTCTCTCACAGTTGCCTTATCTTGCTTTCTTGAACTTGAGCTCCTTGAGTAGCAGACTCAAGCTTGTATCCTCCCCACTAACAAGCACAGTGCTTTACACCAGCAGGTACTCAGTAGACACCTGCTGAATACACACATGAAAAAAGATAGCCTCCTCGGCCACTGATTAAATGCCAGAGGTAGCAGGAGGAGAAGTTTTATTTTAGACACATGAGTTAGAGGTGCTAGCAGGCAGGGAGGTACAGATATCTGGCAGTTAGGGATATGATTCAAACAGGGCTCCAGAGGGAGGTCAGGGCTGGGGGTGTGAATCTGGGAGTCATTTTCCTGGAGGTGATAGATGAAGCCTCCAAGGGGAAGAGTAACCCCTGGTTTTTACTCCGGAAACTGCAGGAGAGCCTTTCCCACTAGCTAAGCAGAGGACAGGGGATCAGGGGGAACTTGCAGCAGGGGGTCTCATCAGTCACTGAGCTGCTCAGAACACTCTCCATCTGCAGGTTGCAAAATGCTTTACAGATGTGATTTAGTGCTACACAAATGTTGCCATTCCCATGACAGAGAGGGTGACAGAGGAAAGTTCTTAAGCTTAAGAAATAGATGCTGTGCACCTATTTAAGCTTTCAAAGCAGTTGCTCTAGGTAATTGCAATGTAAATATCATCAGTGCAAGTGACGGGTTTTTTTATTCCTGGAAAGGAATAAAAATTAAGACTTTGTTTTTTAATTTTTAGACACCTGGGTCCCTGGTTAGGTAGAACTTCACTTTTTTTTTTTTTTTTTTTTTTTTTTTTTGAGACGGAGTCTCACTCTGTTGCCCAGGCTGGAATGCAGTGGTGCGATCTCAGCTCACTGCAAGCTCCGCCTCCTAAGTTCATGCAGTTCTCCTGCCTCAGCCTCCCGAGTAGCTGGGACTACAGGTACCCTGCCACCATGTCCAGCTAATTTTTTGTATTTTTAGTAGAGACGAAGTTTCACCATTTTAGCCAGGATGGTCTCGATCTCCTGACCTCATGAACCACCCGCCTCGGACTCCCAAAGTGCTGGGATTACAGGTGTGAGCCACCGCACCTGGCCCTATCTGCTTCTTTGGATAAATAGGATGACATACATACAGTGCCTGGCACACATGATCGGCTGTCGTTTCAGTGCCTATTCCTAATACAACAGTCTTAAAATCTCTTTATCAAGCGTGAGGCACACCTCAGAGTGCCTCCTCTTACAAATGAGTTGGGCAGGGTGACTCCACCCTACAAGTAGCCTGCAGTGAGCAGGGATGCCATGAGGAGCCCTGTGGGTGGTCACATCCTCAAGTTCCCACTCTGCACAGCCTTGGAGCCAGCCCCTTCAGGCTGCATAGTTCTTGGACAATTCAGAGGGAGGACCAAAGACAAATATCTGAACTTCTCTTAATCTGATCAGGTGAAGGCCTGAATGATTACTTGGAACATTAAGAACATTTTGAATATGAAATTGTTTAAATTGATGGGATACATCATTCAATTACGTTTCTTTTGGTCCATAAAAATCTTAATAAACAATGGCAATTTTTTCAACTTTAAAGCAATGTACATTTTACTCTGATGAGGTATCTCCTTGTTACCAACTGCAGTTTCCATAGCACTGTGACGAAAATATTTCAAAATCTTTTTCAGTATTAAAAATAATCCTGCAGTTGTCTATGTTTTCTTTTGCAGTCTTCAAAAGAATTATAATAAATTTTCTTCTCCAATTTGGAGACATAATATACTTTATTTTAATTTGGCTCAAGATCTTAGAAAATACTTAAACTTGTATGCATGGTACAGTTATTAAGCTATAGCACTGCATTGATAATACATTTAATGCAATAAAGAAAATCCCTTATTTAAATTACAGTCATAAGCAGAATGAATGAAAATTGAATATAAAAAAAGCTTCCAGCATAATCACAGCATAATTGACATTGAATAATATTTAACATCTGAATTCTCGTCTTGGCAGAAGTATATCCTAAATCATCCAAGGGGAGATTGACAATTATAAATAATACTCATGTGTATTTTAGAAAAATGTGAAATCCTTTATGAAAGATATAGGGCTAAAGTGGAATAACCAACCTCGGGGGAAGAGCAATGGGACCGTTTCACGGACCAGATAATGGCGGTCCCCTCCTTATGAGAGAGATATGGATTGCGAATGTGCCAAGAGTTGTGTCCATTCTGCTCTGTAGTTAAATACCTAGACCTTTCTAGAATAAAATGCATTTTGAACTTTGCAAGTGCCTCAGTGGCCATTCTATCCAGGAACTCCACACCTGAGAAAGTGTCTTAGCATTTCCCCAGAGCTCCTACCAAGCTCTCAGATATTTCTTCAGGTCAGAGCCTCATGGCACCTAGGATGATGCCTTCTAAGAAAAGCCTGGTGGACGTTGCAAAGGCAAGTCAGTTATAGAATCACAGAGTCAAATTTAAAACTTCCTCATTCAACCATCCTGGTTTCACACTACCACCCCTGCAGCCAGGTGGTCACCCCCTCTGCCTAGACATTGCCAGTGATGGAGAACTGCCAGCCTCACCCCCTCAAATGACGGTCTGGTTTATTATGGGATCCCACGACTTAGAAAGTCCTTCCACATACCAGGCCTGTGTCCATCTTTCAGGGACTTTTATCTGTTTTTCCTTCTATAAGCAACTGGGAATGAAATCTGGTCCCTTGTCCACATGGCCCTCCAAATATTTGAAATCATGACTTATTGAGGTATTGTGCACCTCAGAGAGGGCACCAGTTGAGGTATTGTTCCTCACAAGAGGGCATTAGCTTCAGGGGTCTGCCCGCAGACCCTGACTCAAACGACAGATGAATAAAACATACACTGACACACAGATATTCTGTTTTGCCAGTCCAGTTGAGTGGCCAGCCACAGCGACAAACCTCTCTTGGTGTGTGGGCGGTTGGACACTCAGCAGGACTGGCAAAAGTGTATCTGTGTGTCAGTGTACGTTTCATTCATCTGTCATTTGGGTCAGGGTCTGCGGGCAGACTCCCACAGCTAATGCCCTCTTGTGACGAGCAATACCTCAACTTTTTGTTTGTTTGCTGTTTGCGAGAATATCATCTGGTGGGCCTGGGATAGCTGTGTTGTCGTGCCTACTCTTACACACCGAAGAACAGGAGCAGCATTTGTATAGCTTTGTCACAGGATGTCAGAGTGAAATGTTGCAGTTGTCTTTTGTGGCGTAAAAAACTACCCCAAAAACATGGTAGTTGAAAACGATGGTGCTATTTATTTTGCTCATGCATCTACCATTTGGGCAGGACTCAGTAGGAACAGCTTATCTCTCCTCCCCTCAGCTCAAAGGCTGGATATGGGGGTCCACAGAAGGCCTGTGTGCCTGGCAGTCGGTGCTGGTTGATCTTCGCCAGACACCATTATGTGGCCTTTCCATGTTAACTGAGCACCAGGGTGGCACAACCTTGGAAAGTGAGCCAAGTCTCATTTTTACAATCTTGCCTCAGAGGGCAGGCAGTGGCACTTCCTCTGCATTCTGTTCCTCAAGGTGGTTACAAAAGCACACCCAGAGAAAGGATCAGAGAAATAGACTCCACTTTTTGATGAGAGTGGACAAGGTTTTAGAAGAATACACAGGATCGAAAATATTACTGTAGCTTTGCTTTTGGAAAAATGCCAGCTCCCAAATGCTGTGGGTTTGCAACGCCATTGTAGAGATGGGCTTCTGCTAAAATGCTGAAGGCGAGAAGGGACACTCAGAGTGTGTGTGGCAGGGTGTAGAGTTCAGATCTAAGCCTGTGCATTTCATCCTTAAGGGCTATGATTCATTCCTTACAGTTTCACCCATAAGCTTGATCTAGTCACATCCTGATATTCAAATGCTTAGTGGTGCAATGGGTGTATAACACCATTCCTAGTCCTTCAGTATTCCCACAATAAAGCTGTATTTCAACTATCAGTAAATATAAACCTTTGAAAATACAAGATCTGCTTCTAAAAAATGGAATTTGAATTGTGGCAGAGTTGAGGCCAGTGCATGGTAGGTAGTGGGAAGGGGAATTTTGATTCATGATAAAGAATGCTGCTCCATTAATCCAGAAATAGAGTGGGCTACCTTGTAAAGCAGTAAGTTTTTCAGCATGCGATATTCAAGAAGTAACTGGACGATCATCTGTGCACTAGCTAGGGTAATGCTAGTAACTGTAATACACCCAACCCCAAAATGTCCATGCCTTAACACAATGAAAGTTGGTTTCCAATCATGTCCAGCATGGACATGATCAGTATCATGGTCAGTAGATGTCTACCCTGCAAATGATGATGCAGAACTCACACCCCATCCTGCTGCCCTGCCACACTGTAGGGTCTTAGAGCCCTCTGCTTCCAGCCAGAGGACTATGCACAGCAACAACTCAGGCCTGAGTGACACATGTCACTTCCACTCCACCCACCAGTATGAACTAGCCACCTGATCTCACCTGCATCCAAGAAGGCATGGACAGTTGTCTCCCAGACAACTCCACACCAGAGAACAGAAACATGATGTGACTGGCCTGCCACCTCTGTCCTAGACAGAGTGCAGATGAAACTCTTGCATTGGCCGCGAGATTGGGCCAATTATCTTTAAGGTTTCTACAACTCTAAGATTCTATACTTATAGCAACTGTATATTTAAATTTTAAATCTTGCCAAGACAGTGGGTGGGAAGGATGTCTCCCTCAGTTCCAGGTGTTATTTTTATGGGTGATGCTACTGATCTACCTTATGGTTTGAAAGGGAGCTCGCAAATATTCCAGCCCTTTCTAAATGCCATGCCTAAGTGATCGCAAGATTAAGGACACGGATATGTTGGAAATCAGCCAAGTTCCAATGATGGTAGATGCCATCTGCCTGGGTTAGTGGTTCAGAGACGATCAGGCCTCATTGTAATTTCCAACATCCTAACTCTGCTGCCCCCAGAGCAGTCTCACCCACTCACAGCATAAGCGCTGCTTGCCAGGAAGGCGAACAATGACTCCTATTTACTAAAGACCCCAGCAGGATAGACACCAGGGCATTATTGGGCAACTAGGATTTCATTTACAATTTACTACATGCCATTGCACAAAAATGCCTGTGTGTACTAGACTGTAGCCTCCCTCCTCTATATTCCAGCATTTTGTCTCAAGCAAGATCTGGAGATTAAGTGAGGAGGTGAAGGGGTCTCAGATCTCCAGGATCTGAGAGGAGAGGTTCCATGTGGCTTGTCAGAAGTGATTGTCTCCTATTTTCAGGGTCTGTTCTAAACAACTCCCTGAGATTGTCTCCTATTTTCAGAGTCTGTTCTAAACAACTTTCAGCACAGAACCAAAGGAAAGGAGGGTTGTGGGGTGGGGGGTTGCATGCTCAATTTTCCATATTGGGGGTGGCAGAATTTGAAATCAAGCATTCTTTTTATAACGATGAGAACATAAGGGCCATAGAAAAGTGTGAGAATCATTCCAAGACTACTATCTTCATGAAAATAAAATTGGTTCAAAGTCCTTTTAAATTCACCTAATTGCATCAAGATTAGTGTAGTTGAATCTCTAATCTATTGGTACAAGTTAAATATAATTTGCATCCACATTTATGAAGTCTTATTTTGTCTGTAAAGTATGATGGGATAATAAGTATTCATATCACATAAATAGAAAACATATTTTTATTAATCAGCACTGTGTTGCATTTGAAGGAAGCAATTTAATTAAACTTGCAATACAATAAATAACTGGTCATTAAAAACCTATTAGTGTTCTTGGATTTCCTGTGTCTGCATGCCTTTAAGTAATCACTTGCCTATACTTACCTATGTTATCTATAATTAAATACAAAAGCCATTTTAAAATGCCATTAAGGTCCTGAATGAAATTCATAGCTAGAACTCTCACTGTGTCCGAGTCTCCCCAGGTCGGCTGTGCCCTGCATTCCATGTGTGCCTGGATCACAAGTGACATAGGCCTGAATCGTGTGCCCTGGGGCAAGAGTTTCGGAACAGTTCTCCCCACTTTTTTTTTTTTTTTTTTTGAGACGGAGTCTTGCTCTGTCATCCAGGCTGGAGTGCAGTGGCACGATCTCGGCTCACTGCAAGCTACGCCTCCCTGGTTCACGCCATTCTGCCACCTCAGCCTCCAGAGTAGCTGGGACTACAGGCGCCCACCACCATGCCCAGCTAATTTTTTGTATTTTTTAGTAGAGACAGCGTCTCACCATGTTAGCCAGGATGGTCTCGATCCCCTGACCTCGTGATCTGCCCGCCTCGGTCTCCCAAAGTGCTGGGATTACAGGTGTGAGCCACCGCGCCAGGCCTCTCCCCATTTTTCATTGACAAAACAATGAACCTTCTTGGAAAGGTGCCCTGCTCTTCAATTGTGTTTATTGGTTCATTCATTCACTCACAGATTCATTCAGAAGACATATTGAACACAGCCAAGCACAGTGCTAAGACTCAGATCTCCAGGATCTGAGAGGAGAGGTTCCATGTGGCTCTGTCAGAAGTGATTGTCTCCTCAGTGGAAGACAGAGCTTCCACTGAGAGTGAATCCCTCCTGTCTAGTGCAGGAAGCAGACAGTGCCTAGCACAGAGCATATGTATTAGGTAAATGGACCAAGTAATATAGGGGGAATTGGAAAAGTGAAAGCATACAGTAAGAATTAGGCAGCACTTATACCCAGCAGCAGCCTGAATTGTCCAATCATATCCCAACACAGAGGGACTGAATTTGCTGACGTCTGAGTCTCCCAGAGTTCCAAGTCTGCCCCTCAGCACCCTCACAGACGAGGTTTTTCGGACCAGTTCTTTGGGCTTTGTAACCCAGACATGGAGGTGGCAAAAACTGAGAGAGGAATTCCTAGGAAGGCACCCCAGGAGCTTTGGGGGACCGGTGGGTGCAGCCATCCAGCTTGCCTGGGCACTCTTGCCCTATGTGCTCTGTTCTGGTGACTTTGCATCCTGTCGATTTTGCTAAGCGGGAGCTTTATTTCCCAGAATTCTTTTTCCTGTACGTTTCCAGGTTAGGGTGGGCACAAGAGAAACGTGAGCACACTTTGGAAGGCAGAAGTGTGTCAGCTGCATGCCCCGGTCCATGTGTGTAACAACCTTGTGAGGACTTGGTCATCAGCTCCCACAACTGCAGAGGTTGGCTCTACAATAAATTCTTTCCTCTGTATCATTCCTGGTAGGCTTGCTTCTCCAGTAGAGCCCTGAATGATATTATTATCACTAGTGCTTCCTCTTAGTTTAAATGATAAACTATGTGTTCACCTAAATATAAATTGACAAGAAAAGGAGAGTTTTAAAAATGGTTCCTGGCCGGGCGTGGTGGCTCAAGCCTGTAATCCCAGCACTTTGGGATTGCTGAGGCTGAGGCAGGCAGGTCACGAGGTCAAGAGATCAAGACCATCCTAGCCAACATGGTGAAATCCCGTCTCTACTAAAAGTACAAAAATTAGCCAGGTATGGTGGCAGGCGCCTGTAATCCCAGCTACTGGGGAGGCTGGGGCAGGAGAACCATTGGAACCCAGCAGGTGGAAGTTGCAGTGAGCTGAGATTGCGCCACTGTACTCCAGCCTGGTGACAGAGAGAGACTCTGTCTCAAAAAAAAAAAAGAAAAGAAAAGAAAAAAAGAAAAGAAAGTTGCTGCAGATTAAATATCCTGTTTACAAAGCTAAAAACACAATAATGTATGTTGAAATTTCTTTTCTGTTACTGAGGCCGAGTTTCTTTGATCCAGTCTCCCTGAAACTGGGCCATGAGGACCGTGACTTCAAAAGCAAACCCTATGAAGAAGAACGAACCATGGCCAGTAATATCTGAATGAAGGTAGAGAGGAAAGTAGACTTGATTTATCCCAGCTGAAGCTACCCATATGGCAGAGACATGTCATCACTTCCAGAGATGCCGGAAGCAACAAGACCAGAGACTGGGTACTGCTCCTGGACCCTTTTGGAAACCCCTCAGGGGATACTCGGTCAGCATACTTCGCTGGCTCTACTTTGTTCTCTTTCCATCCACTCTGTCAACTCTCCTCAGTTTCAGACTCTAGATCTGGACGTGTGCTTATCCCTTGATGGTCTCCAGCATCCTTTTAAACTCCAGAAGTCTTTTGCAGCTGGAAAAAAAAGTGGGGGGGAGGGGAGGGCTGGGCACATTGGCTCACATCTGTAATCCCAGCACTTTCGGAGGCCGAGGCAGGTGGATCACTTGAGGTCAGGAGTTCAAGACCAGCCTGGCTGGTCGTGAAACCCCATCTCTACTAAAAACTTACAAAAACTAGCCGGGTATGGTGGTGGGTGCCTGTAATCCCAGCTACTTGGGAGGCTGAGGAAGGAGAAGCGCTTGAACCCAGGAAGCAGAGGTTGCAGTGAGCCAAGATTGTGGCATTGCACTCTAGGCTGGGCCACAGAGAGAGGCTCTGTCTTAAAAAAAAAAAAAAAAAAAAAAAAAGGAGAAGGTCCGCAAAACCTTAGTTATAAGCAGGAACAGTGGAGGGGAAAACACTAAGGGATTAGGATTACTTTTTTCTTTTTTTCTTCCCTTTTTTTTTTTTCCTGAGACAGTGTCTTGCGCTGTCGCCCAGGCTTGAGTGCAGTGGCACGATCTCGATTCACTGCAAGCTCCGCCTCCTGGGTTCACACCATTTTCCTGCCTCATCCTCCCGAGTAGCTGGGACTACAGGTGCCCGCTACCACGCCCAGCTAATTTTTTGTATTTTTGGTAGAGACAGGGTTTCACCATGTTAGCCAGAATGGTCTGGATCTCCTGATCTCGTGATCCACCCGCCTCGGCCTCCCAAAGTGCTGGGATTACAGGTGTGAGCCACCAGCCCAGCCAGGATTACTTTTTACTTAAAAAGTGGCTAATTTTGGCTGGGTGCAGTGGCTCACGCCTGTAATCCCAGCACTTTGGGAGGCCCAGACAGGCGGATCAGAAGTTCAGATCATAGAGACCAACCTGGCTAACACGGTGAAACCCCATCTCTACTAAAACATACAAAAAAAATTAGCCGGGCGTGGTGGCGGGCGCCTGTAGTCCCAGCTATTCTGGAGGCTGAGGCAGGAGAATGGCGTGAACCTGGGAGGCGGAGCTCGCAGTGAGCCGAGATTGCACCACTGCACTCCAGCCTACGTGACAGACTGAGACTTAAAAAAAAAAAAAAAAAAAAAAATCTGCATTCATGTAACTAGATCTTTTCCCTTCCAGATTCTCCCAATCCTACAGAGATTAGCTGAGAGCCTAGCACCTTTTAAAGGTCTAAACAGGAAACATTTGCTATTTATTGCTTCTAAGAGTTCACCTAAAAATTTCACCTATGCAACAAGAACCTTGGCTTCCATAACCTCCCGCTTATCTTAACCCCAAGCATTTCTTTCTGCTGACTACAACTCTTTAGATAATATTGTGTCTGGAATTGGTGGGTTTTTGGTCTCACTGACTTCAACAATGAAGCCGCGGACCCTCGCGGTGAGTGTTACAGTTCTTAAAGATGGGGTGCCCGGAGTTTGTTCCTTCAGACGTTCAGATGTGTCTGGAGCTTCTTCCTTCTGGTGGGGTGGGTTAGTGCTCTCGCCGTCAGGAGTGAAGCTGCAGACCTTCGTGGTAAGTCTTAGAGCCCTCAAAGGCAGCACGTCTGGAATTGTTCCTTCTTCCCGGTGGGTTTGTGGTCTCGCTGGCTTTAGGAGTGAAGCTGCAGACCTTCACAGTGAGTGTTACAGCTCATAAAGGCAATGTGAACCCAAAGACTGAGCAGCAGCAAGATTTATTGCAAAGAAGGAAATCACAAAGCTTCCACAGCGTGGAAGGGAACGCCAAGGGTTTCCGGCTGGGGCAACCTGCTTTTATTCCCTTATCTGGCCCCACCCACATCCTGCTGATTGGTCCATTTTATAGAGAGCTGATTGGTCCACTTTATAGAGAGCTGATTGGTCTGCTTTGACAGAGTGCTGATTGGTGCATTTACAATGCTTGAGCTAGACACAGTCACAGAGTGCTAGTTAGCTAGATACAGAGTACCAATTGGTGTATTTACAAACCCTGAGCTAGACACAGAGTGCTGACTGATGCGTTTACAATCCTTGAGCTAGACACAGAGTCACAGAGTGCTAGTCCTCCACATCTCCACTAGGTTAGCTAGATACAGAGTGCTGATTGGTGCACATAGGATTCTCTAGCTAGGTATAAAAGTTCTCCAAGTCCCCATCCAGTTCAGAAGCCCAGCTGGCTTCACCCAGTGGATCCTGCACCAGGGCTGCAGGCGGAGCTGCCCACCAGTCCCAAGTTGCACCTGCACTCCTCAGCCCTTGGGCTGTGGATGGGACAGGGGTCCATGGAGCAGGGGCGGTTGGAGGCTCAGGCCGTGTGGGAGCCCATCGCAGGGCAGGAGCTCAGACATCACAGGCTGCACGTCCCAAGCCTGCCCCGCCAGGAAGCAGCTAAGGCCCGGTGAGAATTTTGAGTGCCTCACTCGCGGGCCGGCACTGCTGGGGGACCCGTCGCAACCTCTGCAGCTGCTGGCCCGGGTGCTAAGCCCCTCACTGCTCTGGGAAGCAGCGCCGGCTGGCCGCTCCGTGTGCAGGGCCAGCTGAGCCCACACCGGCGCCAGCCAGAAGTCACACTGGTCTGTGAGCGCAGCTCTGGTTCCCACCCGCGCCTCTCCCTCCACACCTCCCCACAAGCAGAGGGAGGAGGCTCCAGCCTCATCCAGCCCAGAGAGGGGCTCCCATGGTGCCATGGTGGGCTGAAGGGCTCCTCAAGCACCGCCAGAGTGGACTTCGAGGCCAGAGGCTGAGGAGGCACTGAGAGTGAGGGTTGCCAGCACATTGTCACCTCTCAATATCTTAACTCTTTCAACCAACTGCTGATCAGAAAATCTTTGAATCCATCTGTGAGCCCCAACTCCACCTGCCTTCCAGTTGTCCCACCTTTCAGGACCAAATGTATACCTCACATGGATTGACTGAAGTCTTACATCTCCATGGGTTATAGCTTGGCTTTATATATTTTAGGGAGACATAAGGCATCAATCAATACATGTGAGGTATACGTTGGGCACATGTTCTCACGACCTCCTTAGGCTGTGTCAGAAGTCATGGTCCTCATGTTTGGCTCAGAATAAATCTCCTTAAATATTTGACAGAGTTTGACTGCTTTTGTCAACACCATCATGGTTTTATAATGTTAGGGCAGAGCTGAGGCTGAACTCAAGCTGCCTGCCTTTCCTTCCACTTCAATGCTTTCTCCCACCAGGGCACTTGTCAGCCAGGGAGCAGACAGCTGAGAGCCACTTGCCTAAGTCAAGCACAGTGCTGCACACAGGTGGTGCTCAGTAAATGTTACTTTCCTTATTCTTTAGTCATGCAGCTTACTGTTTTCTGCCCCCTGCTTGCTCCCTCCCTTTACTAAGGCGACCTGAGGGTTTTATGAGACTCTCAGCTGCTTTGCAATCCGCTCCTCTCACCCATCAGCAGCGCCCCACTTCCCAAAGCGGTTTCTTAGAACAAAGCAATTCATTAAATAATTTACAGCAATACATTTGTTCTCTCAGCAGGTACTTAGTAGCTCCCATTATTCTCTGCTACTTGCCACCTCTTCTGAAATTTAAAGTTCTTAAACAGCAGAGAGTAGAACACCCTGCACTTAGGCTGCTGATGGGCTGGGGCTCTCCTTCCTCTCCCTTCCTCATCCTCCTTCTCCCGCAAGGCTCTGCCAGATGCGTTTTGACAGATGATGGGCTTTTGAGAAAAATAGCTCTAGATCGTTGGGATTATTATTCCTAACCACCAAAGAGTTGTGTCAAGGGAGAAAAATGTCTAAGTGCTATTCTCGCCTCATTAAATTATCTGAATATTTTGAGATTAAAGGTTAAAGAGAACTTGGCAGAATTTTTCCTTTTAAGACACATTTTGCGATGCTTTTATTTTAGTTTTTTTCTTTTCTTTCTTCCCTTTTTTATTTTTTATTTTTTTTGAAACAGAGTCTCACTCTGTTCCCTAGGCTGGAGTGCACTGGCGCGATCTCAGCTCACTGTAAGCCCCCGGGTTCACGCCATTCTCCTGCCTCAGTCTCCCGAGTAGCTGGGACTATAGGCACCCACCACCTCGCCCGGCTAATTTTTTGTATTTTTAGTAAAGGTGGGGTTTCACCGTGTTAGCCAGGATGGTCTCGATCTCCTGACCTTGTGATCCACCCGCCTCAGCCTTCCAAAGTGCCAGGATTACAGGCGTGAGCCACCGCGCCCAGCCACGGAATTCTTTTAAAAATATACATTGTGCCACTCCTAATGTTTTGCAGGAGTGGGGGCAAGCTACTTTATACACCTTCTGGATTTTTGTTATGATCTTTAGAAACTGAGGATGGAGATTTCACCCTGATCCACCTGAGAGCTGTCAGGCATCCAGCCAGAGAATGGTTGGGCGTCCAGATTCCTCAGGCTTCCAGCGTCTGAAAGCACTTATCGAATCCACTTTCAGATGTAGAACTGGGCTCACCAGCACCTAAAACGCTCAAGCAACCAAGCGTTTCCCTGAATTAGAGGCAACTCCATCCTCTGCATCACCCCCTGCTTGGTGCTCTCGGGCAGTCTCCAGTAGAGCTTGTGTTACCTCCTGTTACTCTGTCCTTTTATCTTCTCAACCCTACTTCCACAACAAATCTCTCCTTCCTTCTCTTGTTTTCACTCTTTCTGCCTCTGGATCTTTATTTTTATCTTTGTATCGTTGTGTTACTCACAGTAACTATGTGAATACTTTTGATGGATTGCACATTATGGGGTTTCTCTACATTTTTATTTTTATGAAAGTAATATACGTCCAAGGCAATGCATGAACTACAAGAGGGCAGCTAGTATGGAAGTGGTAGCCTGCGCTTCCCTGTAGCCTCCCACCCCAGGCCACTCCCACTGTGTCTGTTTCCCTTTCTACTCACCTCTAGTTCTTGACTCTGAACCCAGGCAGTTATCTGAAAGTATAACAAGGATTTAGTACCCACCCTCCTCCCCACCACTCCTCACCTCCTCTTCTCCCATCGTGATATTGCACCATTGGATTTTAGTTCTTCCATTGGTTAGCTGGATAACATTGCATAATTGACTTAAATCTCTGCTTGCATTCCTAACTACCCTGGCAACACGGTTAAGTTTTGGGCTTGTGAGCTGGATGTTAGCAGCCTTACTTTGTTCTTACCTTTTCTTTAAACCATGAATTTCTGGGCTTTTTTTTTTTTTTTTTTTTCCCCGGAAGTCCTTATTGTCTCCCTTTTTCTTGCATTATTTGCCTTTATTATAACTTTAATTCTTTTTTCAGCACTATATCATAAAATTTATTTGTGGCATCCTTCCTCTCCCCTAGAGACCTCCCTGGGGAGACCATCCATTCCTACTTCAGATTGCCCGACTTTCTCTCCAGGCTGGTCTGCTACTGTCATCTTTGGACTTCTTTTTTTTTTTTTTTCTGAGACAGAGTCTTGCTCTGTCGCCCAGGCTGGAGTGCAGTGGCACCATCTCGGCTCACTGCAAGCTCCGCCACCCGGGTTCAAGCCATTCTCCTGCCTCAGCCTCCGGAGTAGCTGGGACTACAGGCACCCACCACCACGCCTGGCTAATTTTTTGTATTTTTAGTAGAGATGGGGTTTCACCGTGTTATCCAGGATGGTCTCGATCTCCTAACCTCGTGATCCACCCGCCTCAGCCTCCCAAAGTGCTGGGATTACAGGCATGAGCCACCATGCCCGGCCATCTTTGGACCTCTTAATGCTCTTCTGGGGTAGAGCCCCTCTTTCCTTCCTGTGTCTTGGTTTATTCCCTCATCTGGTTAGAGCAGTGGCCCCTAACCTTTCTGGCATCGGGGACTGATTTTGTGGAAGATAATTTTTCTACAGACTGAGATGGGGGTTGAGGAGTGGTTTCAGGATGAAACTGTTCCACCCCAGATCATCAGGCATTAGATTCTCATAAGGAGATCGCAACCTAGATCCCTCGCATGTGCAGTTCACAATAGGGTTCACACAGTCCTATGAGAATCTAATGCCCCGCTGAGCTAACAGGAGGCAGACCTCAGGCAGTAATTCTCACTTGCCCACCATTTACCTCCTGCTGTGTGGCCCAGTTCCTAACAGGCCACGGACTGGTACTTGTCCATGCCTCAGAAGTTGGGGACCCCTGGGTTAGAGAATAACCTCAATAATTCCTAAGAAAGAATGCATGAGATGTAAACTAAGCTCAGGAAAATGTAATTAATCTCACCTCACACTTGACAGATTGAACACTATCTTCTGGGACTTATGGGTTCTTCAATACAATAGTCTATTTTACTGAAATATTGTCTCAGTATAAATTCTAGAAAATCTGGATACAATATCACAAGCTATCAGATTTGAAAAATAAAGTGGAAACTGAAAACCAAAGTGGTTATAGATGACCCGCCAGGAACACCAAGTGTTTTAGTGATCACGTGGAGACAGCAGGTTTAGAACCCCCAATAATTTAGATAAGAGGATGACAAACTGAAAAAGAATATAAAATAATAAATATGATTTTAAAAACAAAAATGATAGTTAAAACTCAAAGAAAAGAAAAACTATGCAAAAAGGATGTGGACTCCTGGTTCCACTAGGGATATAGAGGGCTGGAAAGAGCAGTTTCCCCACTCCCCATCCCCTCCCCTCCACCCCTTATAAGAGCACCAGCAGAAACAGTGAGAAATAAAAATAAAATCCTAAGCCTCTCAGCTAACTGAATGGACCCCCGCTTGTCAAGGGGACCTCAGAGAAATCTTAAAAACTGAGTTCTGAGCCAGGACAGGAGGGAAGGTCAGCACACTTCGCTATACCCCACCTTGCTAACTACGATCAGACTTCCCTTCCTAAGGGTTAAACCAAACCCAGCCCTTTGGAAAGACTTGCTCCACTGCTGATTTACACAACAACCCTCTGGTAAGAGACCACCGACCCGAAGTGGACTGGATTTGGCTGGTTTACAGAGACTGAGCATAGGATGCCTTTGTCCTCTCTGTTTTACCTGTTGACATATAGAGCCTAATTTTACTGCATTTAAACATTAAGTTAATGTTTACTGCATGAAGTGGTAAGTCTCCACCCAAAGTGAACATGGGATGTATGTAACAAGCACGTGTGCTTACTATGCACACACCCCACCTTGTGACTATTCATAGCTTCTGTTGTAACCTGTTAAATAAGTACACTTAGCCAACCCACTGGGTATACATTGCTGTTCCACTCGTTCCTTTCTCAAAGTGCCTGCTTATTATGGTCTCTGCTGGAGGCCACGCTTCCAAACCTACTGCACGGCCAGTCTGCAGGCTGCAATCCTTCGTGAGAAATAAAGCTCTCCTTTCCAGATTTATGAACCTCATGATTCTTCAGTTGACAACAACAAAACTAACACAGAGCAATTTACAACTTCACAACTTTTCCTGAACCCATCCGAGATTTGAGATTGGAGAGCAGCTAAATAACCTGGTATCACAGGAAAGACAGACACCTCCCAGAAAAGACAGACACAGGCACTTGCTTACCTGCAGCAGAGGTCCCAGGACACTGGTAAGGATTCTGCTAACATACATAATGCATTGCTAACAGTGGGCAAAGGAAAAAAATTACAGTACATTTAACTTCAAGGTCTCAATTGGCTTTATTATGACTATAAGATTGGGCAACACTCCATTCCATGAAACAGGATGTGTTCCAATGAGCTGAGTTTGGTTTTATAAACAGACAAAGGGTTGAAGAAAGCAGAAACAAAGAACAAAGAGTGTATCAGTCATTTTAAAGCTACTTTTCTTGTAAGAGGAGAACAGGGAGACAGAACAATAGGAAAATAACTAATCAGTGACCATCAGGTTCTGCTTCTTTTGTGTGAGGATTAATGCAAGGGAAACCTCATTGTCACACCCACTGGAGATTGAGACTGGCCTACTCAGAAAACAGGCTGTTATCTCGCTCTCCTGATTTCTTGGCGGGTCAGATAACAACTTAGTTTGGGTTTGGTGATGTGGAGCTTTAGCATGAGTGACTCCATGTTGATTTTCAGTCTGGACTGCTGGGGCCTACTACATGAGCTTAGTTCAAAACAATGGCCTTCTATAATTTTTACCTAACAAGGCTGAATGTGGGCTAGCCAGAGCAGGCAGATTTAGGAAGGATTTGGACCTACTTGCAAGCTCTCTCCACCTCCTTCCACTGGGGTGCTCACACAACTGTGAGAGAGTCCTGAGGAAGGGATCCTGGTGATGCGGCCACCAAGGGAAATGCACAGAACCTACCCTACTCCCTCACCCTGTTCCTGCCACAGAGCAAAAGCTTTGACTTCCAGGGGAAGGGCAACACAGTCCGTGTCTTTATGGTACTGGCAAAGCCCTATTGCAGCCTGGTCAAGGGAATGGAAAAAGTCCTCCATCCGTGGTGGGACAGGAACACATGCTGGACTCAGAACCGGAGCAGGCAGGATCCCCAAGATCTCAATCAGAACAATGGAACATGCCCATCCCCCGACCACCTCAAGGCAAGCAGGCCTGCAGGCACAGGGTGGGAGTGTGAAGACAAACTGTCTCTGGGACTCAGCTGAGGAAAGACCTAAAGCTGAGGGAGTGGTCAACACCGAGAAAAACCCTCTGAGGAACCAGGCCTACCCTGAACATAAGGTAACCCTAGAGGAATTTAAAGCTTCAGTGCACTGAGTGTAACCACAGAACAAGAAACCCCAGGCCCAGCTCAGTTCCTGCCTAGATTGACTCCCACTCCCACACAAAGCCTCAGCAGAAGGAAAGATGGGCCCATTTCCAGGCGTAAAATCTATTTACCTGCATCTCTTCTGGCTCACACAAGATGTCAGGCTTTCAAGGGCATACTCCAAGGCATACATACAGAAAAGCAACAGAAAAGATCCACATTGCCAAGAGACAAAGCCATCAACATATATGACACAGATTTTGGAACTAACAGACAAATAATTACAATAACTATGATTAATATATTAAAGAATCTAGTGGAAAAGTTGGAATATGCAATCTCAGGTGGGTAATTTCAGCAGAGAGCTGGAAACTATTAGAATCAAATGGAAATGATAGAAACAAAAAGCCTTGGTAACAGATATGAAGAATACTGTCAACAGGTTCATCGACCAACTCAACTCAGCCAAGACGGGAATCGGTGAGCCTGGAGATGGACCAGTAGAAACTACCCCAAAGAAAGCACAATGTGAAAAAAGTAGGGGGAAAAAACTAAGCATGTAAGAGCTGTGGAACAATATCAAATGGTCTAATAGACATATAGCTGAAATTCTAGAAAAAGAGGAGAGAGAGAATGGAGATGAATTATTTTGGAGAAAAGAAAAGGCTAAGCATCTTCCAAAATTAATGACAGATACCAAACCGCAAATCCAACAAGCTGAGAAACACCAAGTGGATAAATACCTGTTTGCATGCACACACACACACACACACACACACACACACACACACCCTAAGCATGTCATATTTAAACATATATTAAAATCAAAGACAAAGAGAAAACCTCCAAGGTAACCAAAGTAAAAAAACACATTACGCATAGGAAAAAAAAAAAAAGATTATAATGGACTTCTTGTCAAGAAACTATGGTAGCCAAAAGACAACACAATGACATATTTTCAACTGTCACACTATACACAAAATAAATTTCAGATGGATTGTAGTTCTAAATATGAAAGGCAAGCAATAAGGCTTCTTCTTATTGCTATCTTCTTGACCTTAGAATAAGCAGAATTTTTTTTTGTCTTGTTTGTTTGTTTGTTTGTAGGAGACTGGAGTTTTATTATTACTCAAGTTAGTCTCCCTGAACATTCAGGGATCAGAGGTTTCATTTTGTTTTGTTTTGTTTTTGAGATGGAGTCTCACTCTGTCACCAGGCTGGAGTGCAGTGGCGTGATCTCAGCTCACTGCAACCTCCACCTCCCAGGTTCAAGCGATTCTCCTGCCTCAGCCTCCCAAGTAGCTGGGACTACAGGCGCAAGCCCCCTGACTTGACTTCCAAGTCCCCTGGAAGTCAAAGCTTTTGCTCTGTGGCAGGAACAGGGTGAGGGAGTAGGGTAGGTTCTGTGCATTTCCCTTGGTGGCCGCATCACCAGGATCCCTTCCTCAGGACTCTCTCACAGTTGTGTGAGCACCCCAGTGGAAGGAGGTGGAGAGAGCTTGCAAGTAGGTCCAAATCCTTCCTAAATCTGCCTGCTCTGGCTAGCCCACATTCAGCCTTGTTAGGTAAAAATTATAGAAGGCCATTGTTTTGAACTAAGCTCATGTAGTAGGCCCCAGCAGTCCAGACTGAAAATCAACATGGAGTCACTCATGCTAAAGCTCCACATCACCAAACCCAAACTAAGTTGTTATCTGACCCGCCAAGAAATCAGGAGAGCGAGATAACAGCCTGTTTTCTGAGTAGGCCAGTCTCAATCTCCAGTGGGTGTGACAATGAGGTTTCCCTTGCATTAATCCTCACACAAAAGAAGCAGAACCTGATGGTCACTGATTAGTTATTTTCCTATTGTTCTGTCTCCCTGTTCTCCTCTTACAAGAAAAGTAGCTTTAAAATGACTGATACACTCTTTGTTCTTAACCATGGTTAACCAAATTAACCATGCCTGGCTAATTTTTGTATTTTTAGTAGAGACAGGATTTCACCATGTTAGCCAGGATGGTCTCAATCTCTTGACCTCGTGATCCACCCACCTTGGCCTCCCAAAGTGCTAGGATTACAGGTATGAGCCACCGTGCCCAGCCGAGTTTTTATGTACAATTTGGTGGGTGGGGGGAAACCAGTGAGCTGGGAGTGCTGATTGGGTTGAGACAGAATCATAGGGAGTCAAAGCTGTCTTCTTGTGCTGAGTCAGTTTCTGGATGGGGGCCACAAGATCATATGAACAAGTTTATCAATCTGGGTGGTGCCAGCTGATCCATCAACTGTAGGGTCTGCAAAATATCTTAGGAGCAGTTCAGAGGGGGTCAGAATCTTGTAGCCTTCAGTTGCATGACTCCTAAACCATAATTCCTAATATTATGGCTAATTTCTTAGTCTCATAAAGGCAGTGTAGTCCTCAGGCAAGAAGAAGGTTTGTTTTGGGAAAGGGCTGTTACTGTCATTGTTTTCAACTATAAACTAAATTCCTCCCAAAGTTAATTCAGTCTGTGCCCAGGAATGAACAAGGACAGCTTGGAGGTTAGAAACAAGATAAAGTTGGTTAGCTCAAATCTCTTTCACTGTCTCAGTTACAATTTCGCAATGGCAGTACCAATCCCTCCCTTTGGGTTTTATAACATCTTAACCTTAAGATTTTGGCTAATGAAGATGGAAAAAGGGCAAAGATCACTCTAACTTCTTCTTGCTGATCAGGGGTATGGGGGGGTAGGTGTTGACCCCAAGGTAAGACGAGTGGACCTGCTTTGCAACTGTCTGAATATACTCATGCAGGTCCGGCTGGGGTTCCAAGGCTTGCATGGCAAAGGCATTAGTATTGTCATCTATAGTTTCATAGTTTTAGTACCTCATTTAAGTGACAGCATACTATAAAGTAAATAATGACTACTAGGATAAGGAGTGCAATTCCCAGTTTTAAAAGTAAACATTTGAAAGCAATTAACTAACAATAGGTGTACTATAGTTTTTCTTTTGAAGCATATTTTTCTCTCTCCAGTCCCTATTTTTATTAAAAACAAATCATGATAGAACTGATTTGTTTACAAAGTAAACTTTAGTCTTATTGTATTTGGCCTGATTATTTGCATAAAGTGCAGCAGAAATAACTATTTTTCACATAGGCTTTTTAAATTGACTTTGATGGAACTCTGTTTCATAAAGAATCTCAGATGAGACTTTTTTAAAGCTGAGCCCAGCCATGAGTTTGTATCTCAAATACCTATGAGTTGGGTAAATTCTCCTCCTATTGAGGTAGAAAACTTGAGGCTCTGGGGCCTGTTAGAAAGTGACATTCTTTACTTACCACAGGTCAAGAACCTTGTAACGGGACTGTGTAAACAAGGTATGAGGCCAGGTTTCCCCAGGGGTTTTTATTGACTCTATAAAGTCAAGTTTGATTCTTTAAAAGAAAGCATGCCGGCCGGGCGCGGTGGCTCAAGCCTGTAATCCTAGCACTTTGGGAGGCCGAGACGGGCGGATCACGAGGTCAGGAGATTGAGACCATCCTGGCTAACACGGTGAAACCCCGTCTCTACTAAAAATACAAAAAATTAGCCGGGCGAGGTGGCGGGCGCCTGTAGTCCCAGCTACTCGGAAGGCTGAGGCAGGAGAATGGCGTAAACCCGGGAGGCGGAGCTTGCAGTGAGCTGAGATCCGGCCACTGCACTCCAGCCTGGGCGACAGAGCGAGACTCCGTCTCAACAAACAAACAAAAAAAAGACAGCATGCCATTCCAGCCTTGGTAAAATGACCCATTTTTCCAATTGTGCCCTATTAAAAAAGAAAACAGATTCTTACTGCATTTATGCAAATAACTATACTACCATAAGTTGAGAATATTCACAAATAGTTTCCAAATTCCGAAGAAATCAGGTAGAAAGAGAAACAAATATGCTCCAAATTTTGTTCATAGGAGTATACCTTACTCAATTGTTAAAAGCTGTAAATAGAAAAGTTTTCTTGGCTCTGGGAAAGAAAAAAGGATCAGCAACATTTTAAGCAAAAAAAAGTCAAGAATCATTACTCAGTTTTCGATTAGTTCAGTCCATTCATTTAACTCCTGTTCTACTTGATATTCATGAACATTTCAGCTCTCCATGAGAGCCCTGAAAGATTTTTCCTTTATTCTGATGTCATAATCTCTAGAGTTAACAGAAAACTTGCATTCAAGAGCACCTCTCAAAAGTTTTATAGCTGATTATAAAACCATCTTCTCAAAAGGACCAAAATGAGACAACAATTGTCTGTGGATGACAAAAACATTTTAGGGCAGCCCCAGTCAAAGACACAATTGACAAGGAAATTTGTTACTTCTGTGGCACACAATAATTTAACAAATTATAATTATTACTGATAATATATACTGAGCCATATTAGAATTATAGGAATCTTATACAATTTTGTAACACATACTAATAACGTATTTATATGAATATAACCCAAAGAAAGTTAAACACCATTTTATATTCGACAATGTTTCCTGTGTGGTTTTAATACATTAAATAAGCCTAATGTCTTTTTGGACTTTAGGGAACCTAATTATTTTTTAAATTTAGAATTTGATCCTGTAAGGTTTATCAAATATCAGAGGTGTAAAACACTAGATATCACAAAATAGAATCTCACATCACCATAAGTCATTCATTTAGTTAAAATGATAACTCAAAACTTTTAAAAAAGAAAAACCTTTACTCTGATAGGAGACTCAGCTTTCCAAACAACAAGACCCAATGAGGGCAGCATGAAGCCAACCAAATCTGTATCTTCTCTCACCTCCCCTTTTTTCCTTGCCATTTACCCAAAGGGGCAGATAAAACCTTTCGTTATCTTTTAATATTACATGAAAATATTTTTCAAAAGAGAAAACCAAATTTTATTTTTGCATTAGTGCCTTTTTAATGCTAAGGCTAGTTTTTAAATAAAATTTTATAAATCTATACAGTTTCAATTAGTGTGACCATAAAGTAAAATTTTCATAAACCTTTTAGAACCCTTTACAATTTTCTGTTAAACAGCAGATTAATTTTCTGAGAAACCTTTGTTGTTTGGACACATGGGCCCCAATTATGGCCCCCATGTTAGCGTGCTTTCATTTTAATGTTCAAAATTAAATAATTCCCTTCAAATCTTAGCCAACTTGCTCAACCCTTGCTCAAGTTGGTCTTGAACTTTCTTTACAAGACCAACCCTTCACAAACCATTTTCACCTTGCTTAAAAACCTTCAATTTTGTCCCGTTACTCTTTTAGGTTAAGATGACTTTTAAAACCCTCTGAATTAGACAAAATTACATTTCTTTTAACAAAAGCCATATCCCCATGCCTTCTTGTAATCTTTTACCAAAAACACATTCTATTTTCCCTACATGTTGTATGTAAAACTGTTTCTCCAGTAGTCTCAACTATATGTTACAATGTAACTCTTAGCAACTTTTATTTTTGGTGAAAAACCTGGTAAGTAAGCCATTTTAATTATGTACTAGGGGTGGAGCCCAGTACATCAGACAAGTGAAGATAAGGTCTGACAGTTTCCAGCATAACTAGCGGGGGCATGGCTAACTCCACATGTTCCCAGGCCATATCTAGAGTCTAATGCTCCCAGGTAGGTAAACTGAACAATTTTCAAAAGTCAAGGAAGTAGTTTATGACCTTAAAGCATTTAGCAAATCTGATATCTGACCTTAATTGAGAACAAACGTCTACATTTTGAAGACATTTTGTTTTGCCATAATCTTTAAAACAGGATTTCCAAAAGATTACTAAAGTCACATAAACAAAATACATTAAATTTCTATTTTTCTGACAAAATATTTGATTTAAGCACTTATTTTTCCAAGACAATTAATCAGAGCTTTTTTGTTTGTTTGTTTTTTGTTGTTTTTGTTTTTTGTTTTTTGTTTTTTGAGATGGAGCCTCACTCTTATCACCCATGCTGGAGTGTAATGACATGATCTCAGCTCACCACAACCTCCGCCTCCTGAGTTGAAGCGATTCTCCTGCCTCAGCCTCCTGAGTAGCTGGGATTACAGGCACCCGCCACTATGCCCGGCTAATTTTTGTACTTTTAGTAGAGACAGGGTTTTGTCATGTTAGCAGGCTGGTCTTGAACTCCTGACCTCAGGTGATCTGCCCACTTCAGCCTCCCAAAGTTCTGGGATTACAGGTGTGAGCCACTGCGCCTGGCCCAGCTTTTTTTAGATAAACATCACACACACAACACATATAAATCCAGTAGTTGTAAGATTTTTCATTTGCCAGTTTCTTAATTGGATTACTGGTTTCAGGGTGGAGCCCTTGGAGGAACAGGTCCAGGAAAGCATGCAGTTTCTAGGGCCTAATAAGCCAGCACAGCTGGAAGAAAGATCCCCAAAATTAAGGGTGTCCTTTTATACTGAATACCGGATCCCCCAAAAGGAGGGAAATACCACGGGAGAAGATAGTGCAATGCTTCTATCATGCATTTTGTTTCAAGGCAAACCAAAGCCAATTAGCCCATTATGTAATCAGCCTGTCCCCCACGATAGTCTCATCTCTCATTGGGGGTTGTGGATATTTCCATTTTCTTCCAGGTGGCCAAGAGCTTGCTTCTCTAACGGAAACATCAAAGAGCTGAGTAACCCCCCATAACTGCCATTAACCATCCCCAAAAGTGTATTTCCTAACTAGTTATTACACACCAAGTTTCTCTCATAATGCAGAGTAATTTCTGATACCTGTAAAAGTCAAAACTGTCAGCTAATACCGTGCAAAACAGAATAAAGCCTTAGATTTTGAGAGAGATCTATTCTCTTTCAATTCCTGGGCTTCTGTGAGAATAACAGAGGTTTTCCCAGAATGGGGTCTGTGGTGCCTCCTCTGATTTTCCCCAGGAGTCCCAGGCTGTTAGTAATTATCTTAAGTTTTCTCATATGGGCATCAAGAGTGGCAAGAAGACAAAATGGAGAATAATAATTCAGTGTACTGAGAAGAAAAAATATTTTCATAAAAACTCAATTCAAGAAGAGGAAAAATATAAAGGCCTCTTAAATACATATAGCTTGTATATCAGCTTTTAATTAAACTGATTTTAAGCATAGAGCTCTTTTTTCTTAAAAAAAAAAAAAAAAATCCTTTTACATCTCTTATTACCAGACTCTAGTTACCTTGGCTGTCCTGGCTAGAGTCTGGTAATAAGGTAACTTCCCACATGAAATTAATAAGTTTTAATGAAGGTATATAATAACTTACCCATGGACACATAAGCTGTCTCAAAGTGATGGTAAGCAGTTTATTTCTTTTCTTTTTTTTTAATTTGATATGGAGTTTCACTCTGTTGCCCAGGCTGGAGTGCAGTGACGCCATCTCAGCTCACTACAAGCTCTGCCTTCCAGGTTCACGCCATTCTCCTGCCTCAGCCTCCAAAGTAGCTGGGACTACAGGCGCCCGCCACCAAGCATGGCTAATTTTTTTGTATTTTTAGTAGAGACAGGGTTTCACCATGTTAGCCAGGATGGTCTCGATCTCCTGACCTTGTGGTCCGCCCACCTCAGCCTCCCAAAGTGATTAAGGAGAAGTCTCCTGAACCAAGACTCTCCTACTAGTTAAGGAGAGCCAACTGAGACCTCCCCAGGAGCCGAACTGAGACAGATGACACTCTGTGGTGGAGCTACAAACAGACACCCACAATGGGGCTACAGACACCCCAACATGAGGCTACAGACAGATACCCTGTGATAGGGCTACAGTTAAGGGACATCTTCCCAGGACTAGTTCTCTACTGCAGTTAAATCCATGCACATTGGGTCAGCAGTGCCCCAGCAGTAAACAGTACCACAACCAGCTCCTAGTCCAAGAGAACTAGGAGGCCTCTTGGGCTGGCCTCTGGATCCCTTGCCAGAGGGGGCTACCAAACCATGGGCAGGTAGCCACAGGGGCAATCCTGGGCAAGCCCCCAAATTTGTAACTGCCCAATGGGTTCACCTTGCCCACTGCCTAGACAGAGTCGATTTTATCAAGACAGGGGAATTGCAATAGAGAAAGAGTAGTTCACACAGAGGTGGCTGTGCAGAAGACTGGACTTTTATTATTACTCAAATCAGTCTCCAGGATGTTTTTAACATGATAGGAAAACTAACTAAGTAAGAAAAATACATAAAATCCATTAAATTTGGAAGCTTCTAATCAGGGGCAGGACTAAAACAGGGGGAGCCGTGATGAGGCACAAAATGTAAAGGGAGAGGACACCAAAAATATTCAGAGGATTCCTATTTTAATACAAGATTAATTGATTTTTATTTTTAAATTTTATTTTATTTATTAAGAGATGGGATCTTGCTCCGTTGCCCAGGCTGGAGTGCAGTGGTGCCATCACAGCTCACTGTAGCCTCAAACTCCCAGGCTCAAGCGATTCTCCCGCCTCATCTCTGGAGTAGCAGGGACTGGACATGTACCACCATGCCTGACTATTTTACTTTTTTATTTTTTGTAGAGATCAGGGTTTCACAATATTTATTTTAAAGCTCAGAATTAATGCAAAAGGTCCATGATGAACAAAATATCAAAACTTTAAATAAAAATGATCAGCTTTCTCAAAATCAGAGTGAGGTGGCATGGAGAAAGGAACATCTGATAGGTTGTGGGAAAATTATATGAAAAAATAGTGTGTTGTATTGAGTAGAGGATGGAAATCAATGATATATATAAGCTTGGCTGGAAATTTAAGAAGTGAGCTCTTATTACTGTTATCTAAAAAAATTATTTGAAAAATATTTTTAATAGTTCTATGTTTAGCTAAGCATTAGGGCCCTGAAGAAATTCACTGAAGAAAACAATTTTAACAAGTCTGATAAACAAAAATAAAGCCCCAAAATATTAAAAATTAAAGCAATTAATTAAATAAATGAAACCAAGATTGGACAAGGCTGGGATTAAAATGAGGCCACCATCATGCCTATCAGATTCTGTGAGGAAAACAACAGTGATTTTGCTCCAGAAGCTGGAGAGTCTCCCAGGGTCTCGATGCTGGTCATTAGGAGGTGGATGCCAGCCTGATTCTCATTCCCTTGTAAAGGACTTATTTTTGTTATTTCAACTTCATTTAATTTCTGACTTTTGCTTTTTATCTTGCTAGGGACTTTTCATAGGCTCTTTGCACTTAATATTATGAAAATTCCATAGACATGGTGTGTGTGTCTGATGGAGATGTCCTACAACCCCATAATTCTGATTTTAGGAACCAACCTGGAACACTCCCTGCCCCCACATGCACCAAGACGAGCATAAGGACATACCCTTGGCAGCAGGTGGACACCTTGTTGTCTTTCAGGACAAAACCCAGGTCTGAAAGTTCTAAGCTTTCACTCCTCTGCACATTTCCTCTTCTGTGTGGTCTCTGTTGTCGCTTTCCAGGACACCTATCAGTCACCTGCCAGGTAGCTTGGGCTGCTCCTTTTTCTCTTGTTATAAGAGAGCAACAGTTTGGAGAAGGCATGGAAAGATGCTCTAGGACATCCAATCCTGTGCCTGGCTGGTATTTAAAAGACAGAGGGCATAGGGAGCAATGGTCAGTAGCATGGGGATGAACAGCCAATTTGCATCAGCTGGGAGGAGCCCTTGGTCTAGCAGCAGGACATGAATTGAATGCTGTGCCTGCCAAGTGATGATGCCCTTCTGAATCAGACCCAGTAGTGCCACAGATGGCTCTTTAGGATAAACATAGAAGTTGACCCTTCTGGTCTTGAAGCTTGAAACTTACATTTGTTTTATCTGAGTTCCTTCCTCAGGAAATGACCCACAGAGGTCTCTCAAAAAATATCAAAGAACTGACACTCAACCAAATCACATCCAGACAATGAGATGCCCAACCCCTCATTTTGTTTTCTTATCCCTTCTGAGTTCCTGTTTTCCAACACATTGTTACTTTTCCTTCCTGCTGTATAAACCCCAATTTTAGTCGGTCAGGAGGATAGATTTGAGACTGAGGTCCCATCTCCTCGGCTGCAGCACCCAGTTAAAGCCTTCTTCCTTGGCAATACACGTCATCTCGGTGACGGGCTTTCTGGGCCTAGACCGAACCCTGGTGTTTCAGTAACACCTCCATGCTGATGACGCTTGCTGAGGTTTCTCTGTCTATATCACTCTGCAGGTTCACTTGGCTGCCAAGGCCATTTGATTGCCCCTGATGTTCATTGCCACGTACACATGGCTCCTCTGAGGTCAGCCACTTCTATACATCATAAAATTCTCAACCTTTAAACAGCCCAATACATAAAAGACTCAGAAACACATAGTGTTTAGGCACCATGTTATACTTGGTAAGTTCCAAATAGGTGACAGATGTTTGACATTACAACCTAGAGAATTTTATCTGATTATTCAAGTATATTTAAGTAATTGATTTAGTTTGAAAAGATATTTTGTGAATACATGTCCAAGGTGGATCTCTCCTTACAGGCACCCACAGGCCAGTGCTGTCTTTAGTAAAAGAAAAAATAAAAGTTATTCTTATGGTTAAAAAAAATAGAAAACGGTGTATCTACTCCAGGTTCCAAGAGGATGTTATAATAATAATGGTAGCATCATTATTGGTAATTAGGAAGTGCCATTTCACATAGTTGCCTCTTTGTTGACTGGGACAAGCCTGTGAAAGCCAAGTATTCTGAACCAAGGAACATGTCCCCACAGGGTTTTTTGGTCTGTTTTTCTTTTAGAGACAAGGTCTCGCTCTGTTGCCCAGGCTGGAGTGCGGTAGTGCTATCACAGCTCATTGAAGCCTTGAACTCCTGGGCTCAAGCAATCCTCGCATCTCAGTCTCCCAAGTAGCTGAGACCACAACTGTGTACCAACATACCTGGCTAATTTTATTGTTCTTTTAAATAGAGACGGGGGTCTCGCTGTGTTGCTTAGGCTGATCTGAAATTCCTGGGCTCAAACTATCCTCCCACTTCGGCCTCCCAAAGTGCTGGGATTACAGGCATGAGCCACCGCACCCAGCCAACCCTTGTGTTTTTAACACAGACATATTTTCACGCATTCCATCCTCTCCTGCTCTCAGAAAAAAATCCCAGCTGCTTTTACCTTGAACCTTTTTCTCATGGTTTATTTCCTCCTGCCCTCACTAGAATTGCTGGTTCCCTCCCCATCCCACCCATCTGGCTCTCCCAAAGGAAGCGTTCTTGCTTGCTTCTCCTCACTTTTCCTCCTGTGGGGCTTCTTGTTCACCTTCATTACTTCCCCTGTTCTCCTTCACTTTCCCCCACCGTGCCCTGACAGGACTCGAGTTTGCTCCCCACCCTTCTCCCGAAGCCCCTCTTGCCTATGCAGACCTGCTTCATGCATGTAAGGAGATGCCGCCAATTCAGCGATGGCTTTTCATCTTTTGTTTGGGGCTCAACTCTCCCTCCCTTTTATTATAACATCCTCTTGGAACCTGGCGTAGATACACTGTTTTCTATTTTTTTAACCACAAGAATTACTTTTATTTTTTCTTTTACTAAAGACAGCACTGGTCGGGCACGGTGGCTCACACCTGTAATCCCAGCACTTTGGGAGGCCGAGGTGGGCAGACTACCTGAGGTCAGGAGTTCGAGACCAGCCTGACCAACATGGTGAAACCCCGTCTCTTCTAAAAATACAAAAATTAGCCAGGCATGGTGGTGCACGCCTATTGTCCCAGCTACTTGGGAGGCTGAGGCATGAGAATTGCTTGAACCCAGGAGGTTGCAGTGAGCCGAGATCACACCACTGCACTCCAGCCTGGGAGACAAAATGAAGGTTTGTCTCAAAAAACATATAATAATAATAAAGACAGCATTGTTTCCTGGCTCCCTACCCTAAAACATCCTAGGTGATTAATGTAACTACCTCTATACCATGTTTTTGTCTCTTACGCTGCTAATGTTTTTGTTTTTTGTTTTTTGTTTTTTTGAGATAGAGTCTCACTCTGTCACCCAGGCTGGAGTGCAGTGGAGTAATCTTGGCTCACTGCAACCTCTGCCTCCTGGGTTCAAGTGATTCTCCTGCCTCAGCCTCCTGAGTAGCTGGGACAATAGGCATGCACCACCCTGCCTGGCTAATTTTTGTATTTTTAGTAGAGATGAGGCTTCACCATGTTGGCCAGGATGGTCTCGATCTCTTGACCTCATGATCTGCCCACCTCGGCCTCCCAAAGTGCTGGGATTACAGGCATGAGTCACCCCACCCGGCCTCATTTTTGGACTTTAACTTAGAGTTGGTTAATTCTCCCCTTCTCATGACATAGTTCTAATCCATCTTTTTAATCCTTTAGTCTATACTCCTAAACCAGTTTCTTCAATTTAATTACTTGCTGTCTTTTCAAAATCATTTCCTAATTGCACTATTGCACACTTGAAAAGGATTTATAAGGCTTGAGCCATGATCTGTGTTGGAGTGAGGATATTTATTCCTAGGTGTGTACCTGGGGAGGAATTTTCCCTAAACACTTTCGGTCTCTTGCCCTGTCTGTCCCTTATCACTCCCAACAGAGAAGTGTGTGCTCTGGCCTGGCGTTGGGGTGGCACACTGCTGGTCCAGATTCTCTGTCTCTGTTAACAGCCCCAATCAGAGGGCCATCCCTCCTCCCTGCACCATGAGGAGGTGGCAAGGTGGTGGTTGGGGATGGGGGGCAGGCCACGCCACTAACAGCACTTTATCAGAGGATGCTCTTGTCTCCGTCTTCCTGCTTCTATGACTACATCTCAACTAGTTCTGAGGTTGGAGTCCAAGCTCAACAATCTGCTGAGCATTTCTCACATCCCTGATCCTTTTCTTCCCGATACAGTCTCCAAAATGAATCCACTTCCTCTGTTCTTCTTACAGCCATATCAGACTCCTTCACTCCAGGCAGGTGACCAAGGTTTCCACCTTCCCCAGAAGCTTCCACCTTTGACGGTTTAGAAGATAATACGGCTGGGCGCGGTGGCTCACGCCTGTAATCCCAGCACTTTGGGAGGCCAAGGCTGGCAGATCACGAGGTCAGGAGATTGAGACCATCCTGACTAACACGGTGAAACCCCGTCTCTACTAAAAATACAAAAATTAGCGGGGCGTGGTGGCGGGCACCTGTAATCCCAGCTACTCAGGGGGCTGAGGCAGGAGAATGGCATGAACCAGGGAGGTGGAGCTTGCAGTGAGCTGAGATTGTGCCACTGCACTCCAGCCTGAGTGACAGAGCGAGACTCTGTCTCAAACAACAACAACAACAAAAGATAATACAATTACATTAATAATAACAACAGCAATAATAATGCTTCTTCAGTACTAACCATGCCATGTGATTTGCTTTAAGTGTATTATTCCATTTCCATTTCTTTTTTCTTTCCTTTACTTTTTTTTTTTCAAGAAGGAGTCTCGCTCTGTTGCCCAGGCTAGAATGCAGTGGTGCGATCTCAGCTCACTGCAACCTCTGCCTCCTGGGTTCAAGCAATTCTCCTGCCTCAGCCTCCCGAGTTGCCGGGACTACAGGCGTGCGCCATCACACGCAGCTAACTTTTTTGTATTTTTAGTAGAGACGGGTTTTCACCATATTGTTCAGGCTGGTCTTAAACTCCTGACCTCAGGTGATCCACCTGCCTTGGCCTCCTAAAGTGTTGGGATTACAGGCTTGAGCCACTGTACTCGGCCTTGTTTTGTCTTTTCTTTTTGAAATCGGGTCTTACTGTCACCCAGACTGGAGTGTGGCACAATTATAGCTCACTCCCTGCATGCAAGCAATCCTCCTGGCTCAGCCTCCCAAGTAGCTAGGACTACAGGCGCATGCCACGACGCCTGACTATTTATTTATTTTTTTATTTGTTTATTGAGACGGAGTCTTGCTCTGTCACCCAGGCTAGGGTGCAGTGGCGTGATCTCAGCTCACTGCAACCTCTGCCTCCTGGGTTCAAGCGATTCTCCTGCCTCAGCCTCCCGAGTAGCTGGGATTACAGGTGCCTGCTACCGCACCTGGCTAATTTTTGTATTTTAGTAGACATGGGTGTTCATCATGTTGGCCAGGATGGTCTCAAACTCCTGACCTGGCCAGGATGGTCTCAAACTCCTGACCTCGTGATCCACCCACCTCGGCCTCCCAAACTGCTGGGATTACAGGCGTGAGCCACCGCACCCGACCTTATTTTTTTATTGTAGAGAGAGGGTCTCACTATGCTGCCCATGTTGGTCTCGAACTCCCGGCCTCAAATGATTCTCCCATCTTTGACATACGAAAGTGCTGAGATTACAGGTGTGATCCACCACATCCAGCCCATTTATCTTCAATAACCCTAAAAACAAGATTAATTTTAAGTACCCTCACCTCAACAACGAGGAAACTAATTTTTTTTTTTTTGATACGAACTTTCACTCTTGTTGCCCAGGCTGGAGTGCAATGGCGCAATCTTGGCTCATTGCAATATTCGCCTCCCCAGTTCAGTGATTCTCCTGCCTCAGCCTCCCAAGTAGCTGGGATTACAGGTGCCCGCCACCACACCAGGCTAATTTTTTTTTTTTTTTTAAATTTTAGATGAAATCTTGCTCTGTCGCCCAGGCTGGAGTGCAGTGGTGCAATCTCGGCTCATTGCAATGTCTACCTCCCAGGTTCACACCATTCTCCTGCCTCAGCTTCCCAAGTAGCTGGGACTACAGGTGCCCACTACCACGCCCTGCTAATCTTTTTTTGTATTTTTAGTAGAGACGGGGTTTCACCGTGTTAGCCAGGATGGTCTCGATCTCCTGACCTCGTAATCCACCTGCCTCAGCCTCCCAAAGTGCTGGGATTACAGGCATGAGTCACCGCACCTGGCCTAATTTTTGTATTTTTAGTAGTGATGGGGTTTCGCCATGTTGACCAGGCTAGTCTCGATCTCCTGACCTGATGATCCGCCCGCCTCGGCCTCCCACAGTGTTGGGATTACAGGTGTGAGCCACCGCGCCCAGCCGAGGGAACTAAATTTTAACAGCATTAGACAAGTTGCCCAAGGCCACACAATGGGGGAGCCAGAATTCACAGCCTGGTCTGCCTGGCACCAAGCTGGTGCTAGAACCACCATGCTCTGATTTTTAAGAAGCTGAGCCATGAAATCAACCTCCCACTCTCCTAATGGAGGCTGCCCTCTTCCTGCTCTCCCATCCCTCCAGAGCTGCACCTGCAGCATCTGCTTCCTCCCACTGCCTGACCACATCCTTCCAAGCTCCCCGTTGCGGCTCACAGCTTCCACCCACTGTTTCCCACGCCAGGTGCCATCGTTCCCATTTTAAACATCAATAAGGCCCAGAGAGTTTCAGTAACTTGCCTTAGGTAAAAGTTTTAGTGGGAGGACTTGAACCCGAAACTGTCTGACTCCAAGTCGCCCGGCCTTGACCTTACGCTGTGCTGCCTGACAGTTTAAACGGAGCTGACCCTCCAAAGCACCTTGGTTATGGAGTGGAGAGAGCACTGAGCTCAGAGTCAGGAACAAATCCAAGTCTGGTCTGTTTTGCCAGAGAGGTGATCTCACCCTCAGCGCCTCTGTTGCTGCATCTGTGAGAATGAGAGGAGGGGGCCAGGAGATCCCTAAACACCCCCTGCGGTAGCATTCTGTGAGGCAATACAAGGAAAAGAAGGGGAAAACACAGCGGAGAGAGGCCACCTCCCTTGCCAAGAGTCATCCGAAGTGTCTGCAGCATCCGCCAGCAGGCCTAGTGCGCAGCCTGGTCATCCTGTTGAGTGTCCTGCATGACCACATCCAGCTCCCATGGCCCTGACCAGAGCCTTCTGAGCATCTCCAAGGACCCCAAAGGGAACAGAGGCCTCTTTCTGGCCCAGGGACAATTTGTGGTTTTCAGTTCATTCGCCTTGTCTTCAGGGGGTCCCCTGTGCCAACTTGCTACCTAAAAATCCTGGTGCTTTCAAGACTTCTTAACAACCCTTCAACCAAGCACATGTGAATTCATCCTTTATCTGATAGAATCACTGTGCTGTGGGCCCAGGAGCTTAGCATCACCCCTTGTGAAGAGCTGATTTGTAGGGCCAAGGGCAAGCCTCTCCATGTGGCCTTGGCAGTTGCAGGTAAAGACGATGTGGGCTTGGGGAGGCACTGTTTTTGTTTTTGTTTTTTTTTTTTTTTTTTTTTTTGAGACGGAGTCTCGCTCTGTCACCCCGGCTGGAGTGCAGTGGCCGGATCTCAGCTCACTGCAAGCTCCGCCTCCCGGGTTCACGCCATTCTCCTGCCTCAGCCTCCCGAGTAGCTGGGACTACAGGCGCCCGCCACCTCGCCCGGCTAGTTTTTTGTATTTTTTAGTAGAGACGGGGTTTCACCGTATTAGCCAGGATGGTCTCGATCTCCTGACCTCGTGATCCACCTGTCTCGGCCTCCCAAAGTGCTGGGATTACAGGCTTGAGCCACCGTGCCCGGCCAAGGGAGGCACTGTTTTCAGCCACACAAAGGACTCCTTTCCTGGGTCTCTCTTGCTTGGAAAGCTGTGGCTGCACACCAGCAAGTCTGCAGTCTGAGTGAACAGGGAAGACGGTCCCAAGAGCAGTGGTTACTGGACCTTGCTGCTCATGGTGTTGTCCCACAGCAGAGTCAGTGTCACCTGGCAGGGGACTTAGGAAATGCAGTCTCAGGCCCTGGACCTGCTGAGACAGAGCCTGCACTTTACAAAGGTTGCAGAAGACTCACTCAACGGGCAGGGAAGTCTGACACACCCAAGACTGGTCTTGGCTCAGCCCAGCTCGGTTGGCATGAGGGTCTGTTCCTTCCCACACAGGGCCTTGGCAAGTTTCCAACCCGAGCCTTATCTGTAAAGTGAAACAAGACCCCTACCAACCCCCAGGGTTGTTTGGAGAATTATGTGAGATCATATATAGAAAAGGACTTCAAGGACTTCACACAGCATTTGGTGCATGGCAATAGAGAAATATTAGGGCCCTGCACCCAGGAGTTTCAGGAGCTCCTTCAATGGCAGGAATGAATGAGTGCCTTTACAATGACCGTCCCCCTCCCCCAACAACTGCAGACCCTAACAGGTACCTGCACCTGCGTGCTTAGCAGCACTGTCGACAACAGCCAGAGGTGGAAGCAGCCCAAGTGTCCACTGATGGATGACTGGATGAGCAAAACGTGCTACATCCGTGCAATGGAATGTTATTCAGCCATGAAAAGGAAGGAAACTCTGATACATGCTACAACGTGGATGAACCTTGAGGACGTTATGCTTTGTGAAATAAACCCTTCACCAAAGGACAAATATGGTATGATTCCACTAATATGAACTCCCTAGAGCTTTCAAGAGATGGATGGTGGTGATGGCAGTACATGGCGTGAATGTACTTAATGCCATGGAACTGTGCACTTAGAAATGGTTCTGATGGGTCAGGTGCGGTGGCTCACACCTGTAATCCTAGCACTTTGGGAGGCCGAGGTGGGTGGATCACTTGAGGCCAGGAGTTCGAGACCAGCCTGGCCAACATGGTGAAACCCTGTCTCCACTAAAAAAAAAAAATACAAAAATTAGCTGGGCATGGTGGCAGGTGCCTGTAATCCCAGCTTCTTGGGAGGCTGAGGCAGGAGAATTGCTTGAACCTGAGAGGTGGAGGTTGCAGTGAGCCAAGACTGTGCCATTACACTCCAGCCTGGGCAATAAGAGCGAAACTCCATCTCAAAAAAAAAAAAAAGTGAGGCTCCTTGGGAAGGCGATTCCTGATGTGAGCCTTCCAGGAGGGGTAGGAATTCTCTACACAGGCAGGTGGGAACTCCAGGCAGAGGGGAGGCCTGAAACACACTGCAGTCTACCCTGTCCCCAGACTGCTGGGAGGCAGGAAGGGGCTACGGGGCCACGGGAGTGAGTTACCAAGGGCCCTGTGCCTGCTGAGGCATGAGGATGCATCTGTGGGACAACAGAAAGGCAGCAAAGGGCTTCAGACTATGGGATACCCGGAATAGGGCTCTAAGCACCTCCTCCCAATGATTGTGGACTCAATGCAGGAAATGTGGAGGCTTCGGACTAGACCACTGATGGAGGAGGGAAAAGGAGATGGAGCCCATCAATATTTGAAACTTGGCGAAACGCAGTAAGATTTTAATTGTTAATCAAAAATGAGAGGTGAATGGGAGAAAGAGGAGCTGACAACCACTCCCACGATTCTGGTTTCCAGAGCGTGTTGTAGCTGAGAGGGCAGCAGTTTGAGTGGCAGCAGAGGCTGGGGTTGAGGCTGGGAAGTGGAGGCAGCAGGGGAGACTGCTCCATCAGGAGCCCGCCGTGAGCATGGGATGCAGAAGGACTGGAAGGTGCTGGAAGGGATGTGGAGTTTTGGGAGAGGGTCGGAAGGATGGAATAAATTGATGCCTGTTCCTAGACCAAGAAGTGGGGAGCAACTGAAGAAACGAGAGTGGGAACCGGGATGCAGTCGGTACCCAGATGCTGCACTCTCTGACAGCTCTCGTCTGTCTCACTGTCACCCAGGATTGGACAGGACATCTACAAATGTGCATGTGTATTTGCTATAAGGTGCATTTTTTTTCCTCTGGAGATAGTGACTAACCTTTCAAATACTATTTTTGGATATATTTTATCATTTCTTTCTTTTAGTATCTATGAAGGGAACATTATAGAAGCCATGTTAACACTGGAGAAACCAGTGTTATTAATTTTAATTAATATTAAAAAACCAGTATTCTAGCAAGTAAAATTATATATTTGTGTAACCTTGTTCTACATCTGGGAAATCATTAAACTAGTAGGGGGTTGTATCCATCAGAGCTCTCTGTTACAAGCAACAGACACTCACTCTGGATGATTTAAAAGGAACAGAAATGTATTAAGAGGATATTGGATAGTTCACAAAACCTCCAAGAGGGCTGGAGAGCCAGGCTGGATGCTGTGCCACTGACACAACATTCAAAACTCACTGATTCTTCTGCTGCCATCCATTGTGCTAGCTACCAGCCATGCATGGCCATGCGGCACTTCATATGTGCCTGGCCCGACTGAGATGTCCTGCAGGTGCAAAATACTCACTGGACTTTGAAGACTAAATGCGAAGAAAGGACATAAAATCTCACTCATACTTACAGGTTAAAATGATATTTGCACACACTGGGTATAAGTAAAATATATTGAAATTAATTTCACCTGTTTCTTTTTGCTTTTTAAATGCAGTTACTAGAAAATTTTACATTACCTGTGGGAAACTGGCTCCACATCATTTCCTCTGTTTTGATCGTATTGAGTCTCAAGGCCACTTCTGATATTTGGGGGAAAGGAAATATGTATCACCTCCAGATGGGTGCAGCCCCCCCATGCAGGGATGGGGAGCTGCCCGAGGCTATTTTTGGAGACATCTGCGGTCCCCAACAACAGTGCATCTGGCCTGTTTTTTCACATGGGGCTCTGCGTCTATAGCTGACTCAACGCTGGGCTTGCGGCGGGGGTGACTCTCGCATGACAGATCAGGTCAAGCCTCCATCGTGCTCAGGGTTTATGAGACAGATCACAAGGGCCTCTGGGGACTGCCTGTCGCTTGTGGTCCTGGAGAACCAACCCCATGGTCAACTCCACCTCTGAACCGCTCCTGCAAGGGGCCAGAGCATCCTGGTAGCCTCACCCATCCTGACACCTGCTGTGGTACCCCATTCCCTGCTCTGGCACTTGAGCACCCTCTCTGCCCCGCCATCCCAGGACTTCACGTCCTGCCGCTGCCAGGGAGCCCTCTGCAACCACAGTGCCTGGCAGCAGTGACATGGCCTGCGGAAAAGCATCCTTGCTATTCAGTTGCACTTGCTAACGAGGCATCTTCTGGGGCCTTGTAGGGGAGATCATTGGGGGATGGCGAGCTGTTATCATAGGAAAAGTCTGCTCTGGTTCTTCATCTCCATATTCGTCATCCACACTACTCACTGCATTTCTGCATCCTGGCTTTGTGTGGGCCATGCTGCTGTGGACTCCAGCATCTGTCAACCCAAATGCAAAGGTGGAGTCCACCTCAGCTGCTGGAACCACCACACTGAAGTGCTCTACCCATGCTTCAGCTGCCTCCGGAATCCGTTCCCACATGGGCTCACCAGATGTGTGCAGCTAATCAATAGTTAGCATTTCTGTCTTTGGATAGTAAGGACTTCTGCTTCCAGACTTCAGACCTCTCCTCAGGTAGCAGCTCTGACCCAAGGTTAGGATTCCAGGACACAGTCAGCTCCTGGTATTCCTTAGCACCTTATTTTATTTTATTTTATTTTATTTTATTTTATTTTATTTTATTTTTTTGAGACAGTCTCTCTCTGTGGCCCAGGCTAGAGTACAGTGGTACTATCTCGGCTCACTACAACCTCCACCTCCCGCGTTCACACCATTCTCCTGCCTCAGCCTCCCGAGTAGCTGGGACTACAGGCACATGCCACCACATCTGGCCAATTTTTGTATTTTTAGTAGAGATGGGATTTCACCATGTTGGCCAGGCTGGTCTCGATCTCCTGACCTTGTGATCTGCCCGCCTAGGCCTCCCAAAGTGCTGGGATTACAGGTGTGAGCCACCGCACCCAGCCTAGCACCCCTATTTAAAACAAATTAAACTGTTTTTATCATAGTAAAATATACACAACATAAAATTTACCATTTTGAGCTGGCACAGTGGCCTATGCCTATGGTCCCAGGTACTTCAGAGGCTGAGGCAGGAAAATTCTGTGAGGTTAGAAGTTGGAGGCTGCAGTGCACTATGACGGCAACTGTAAATAATCTCTGCACTCCAGCCTGGGCAACATATCAAGACCCCATCTCTTTTCTTTTTGTTTTTGTTTTGTTTTGTTTTGTTTTTGAGACGGAGTCTAGCTCTGTCGCCTAGGCTGGAGTGCAGTGGCGCAATCTCGGCTCACTGCAAGCTCCGCCTCCTGGGTTCATGCTATTCTCCTGCCTCGGCCTCCCGAGTAGCCGGGACTACAGGCGCCCACCACCACGCCCAGTTAATTTTTTTGTATTTTCAGTAGAGACGGTGTTTCACTGTGTTAGCCAGGATGGTCTCGATCTCCTGACCTTGTGATCCACCTGCCGCAGCTTCCCAAAGTGCTGGGATTACAGGCGTGAACTACCACGCCCAGCTAAGACCCCATCTCTTAAAGAAAACTACCATTTAAACCATTTTCAAGCATACAGGTCAGTGGCATTAAGTACCTTCACATTGTTGTGCAGTCATCACCACCATCCATCTCTATAACTCGTTGTACCTTCCCAGACTGAAACTCTGTTCCCATCAAGCACTAACTCCTCATCCTCCCCACCCACCACAGTCCCTGGCACCCGGTATTCTACTTTCTGTCTCTGTGAACTTGACTTCCCTGAGTACCTCATATTAATGAAACCACACAGTATTTGTCGTTTAGTGACTGGCTTATTTCACAGAGCATCACGGCCTCCAGCTTCATCCACGCTGCAGCATATGTCAGAATTTCCTTTCTTTTTAAGACTGAATCATATCCATTGTATGGATGTAGCACACTTTCTTTATCCATTCATCCTCCGATGGACACTTGGGATGCACACTCGGTTTGCTTCTGCCTCTTTTCTGTCGTGAATAATGTTGCTGTGAACATGGATGTGCAAATATCTCTCGGAGACTCTGCTTTCAGTTCTTCTGGATATACTCAGAAGTGGGACTGCTGGATCATATGGTGATTCTATATTTAATTTCTTGCAGAAGCGCCATCCTGTTTTCCACAGTGGCTGCACCCTCTTACATTCCCACTCGCAGTGCACAGCGTGGCACCCCGCTTTACCCAGTGTCATCACCTCCCTTTCTCATTTTCCTTGGCAGCTTTTCCAAAACATTTTTCAATTTCCCTAGGCTTCTCTCTTATCTGCATACTCTCCCCTCTCCCGCCCCAAACCCCACCCAGTCCAGTAGCCAATGAACTGCGTAGCAAGAGGCCTGCCAGCATGAGTAGTCTCCAGCGAGATCATGATTTTACCCTGATCTTAATGCTTTGTGTTCCCCTTCCCCTACAGATGTCCTAAAACCATCACCAACTGATTGCAAAGCCAATTTGTGTGGAACTTTAGGAGTTAGGTTCCTGGCACAGCTTCACCTCCCCCCAGGCAGCTCCATCCATGACACCTTCTGCTGCCTTCAAAGCTCCTCCCTCTTTTTCTGGAGAAAGACCTACAATTCAAGATCTCCAGTGGAAACTGAACTAACTAGGTACCAGCATGGCCTATTTCTCCAACTTCAAGTTAATGTCAACCAAACTAATCTGGGATGTTGAGACTGAAAGACATCTAGGAAAATCTTCACAGTGGTGAGAAGGGTGTTGGATATTTGAAGACGGAGAACCAAGAAGGCTGATTTTCAAGTGAGAAAGGCACCTGCATTGACTGTGACTCTTTGAGGGCACAGGCTGTTGCTGTAAGCACTGGATGATACTGGAGTGACATGACAGGCCTGAGGAGCCCTCTTGTAGTCATTCAGATTCCCAGCAGTCTCTACAACAGGGCTAGCCCAAGACCAGGTTGACGTTGGCAGTGACACTGCCATCTCTGTAGGATTCTAGAACGTAGCCTCTTGTCCCTGCTCCTCAGAGGTGAGGGGAGTGGAGTGACTCAGACTGCCAGGTTGTGCCAGCTGGGGTCCAGGTTGGAAGGAGCTGAGGCCTATGAAGCTGTTCAGAACAACACAAAGGGCGTTCCTCATCCTGGGGACCAGGAGGAGAGGCGTGCAGGGCCCACCACTTGTCAGCAGAAACGACAGCATGAACACTGCGGACGCCACTCATATTTTGCTTGTTTTCTCCATCAAGGAGCATGAACTTCAAATGGTGGAGGGCACTGTCAAGAGGAAACTGATGCCTGCAGGAGGGAAGGTAGCTGCAGAGGGAATTTACCTCCGCAGGCCTTGGCAAATTACAGTCCAGCATTGTGAGTGAATCTCTGTTGATAACGCCTGAGCCTGAGCTGGTGAACCTTGGGCAATGACAGAGCAGTTGCTCTCACTGCCAGGACACAGAATCATCCGCCCCTGTTGCTGAACAACACGGGTCCACCTCCCGGCGGCCAGGTAAGACCTCCAAAGGAATAAGAGACTCCACGAAGCCGAGGAGAACCGGGTTTGAGCGTTTCCTGCCTGGTTATGAAGGAACTGAGCCTATTCCCGTTTGAGAGGCTGCACTGCCCGCCTTTGGGCTCCACCACTCCATAGTACGGGGCACATCAGTGATCAGTTAATCCATGTTTTGCATTGTGGAAAAATATGCATAACAAAGTTTACCATCAAAACGATTTTGTTTTTTCAGACGGAGTCTCCGTCTGTCGCCCAGGCTGGAGTGCAATGGCGCCATCTGGACTCACTGCAAGCTCCGCCTCCCGGGTTCACGCCATTCTCCTGCCTCAGTATCCCGAGTAGCTGGGACTACAGGCGCCCGCCACCACACCAGGCTAATTTTTTTTTTTTTTTTTTTTTTTTAGTAGAGATGCGGTTTCACCGTGTTAGCCAGGATGGTCTCCATCTCCTGAACTCGTGATCTGCCTGCCTCAGCCTCCCAAAGTGCTGGAATTACAGGTGTGAGCCACCGCGCCTGGCCTAACTCGTGTTTTTGATAATAGCCATCCTAACAGATGTGAGATGAAATCTCATTCTAGTTTTGATTTGCATTTCCCTAATGATAGTGATATTGGGTATCTTTTCATATACCTATTGGCCATTTGTATGTATGTCCTCTTTCGAAAAATGTCTGTTCAAGTCCTTTGCCCCTTTTTAATCAGGTTTTTCATCTTTTGCTATAGAGTTATATGTGTTCCTTATGTATTTTGTATACTAACGCCCTTATCAGATATATGGGTTGTATTTTCTCCCATTCTGTTAGTTGATTTTTCATTTCATTGATTCATTCCTTTCCTGCACAGAAGCTTCTAGTTTAATCTAGTCCCACTTGTTTATTTTTGCATATGTTGCTTGTGCATTTGGTGTTACATCCAAAAAAATCATTGCCAAGACATTAAGTGGACTTTATTCATTAAGTGGAAGCAGATCATCATAAAAGTCTTTATCAAAAAACATTCCTCTTTGAATCTTCAAGGAGATTTTTCTCTATGTTTCCTTGTAGGAGTTTTATGGGTTTAAGGTCTTACATTTAAGTCTTTAATCCATTTTGAGTTGATTTTTGTATATGGTGTGATAAAGGACTAATTTTATTCTTTTGCATGTGGATATCCAGTTTTTCCAAAACCATTTATTTAGACTATCTTTCCCCATTGTGTATTCTTGGAGTCCTTGTTGAAAATTAGCCATATTTTTGTGAGCTTATTTTGGGGCTATTTTGTTCCATTGGTTTATGTGTCTGTTTTTATGCCAATAGCATCAAGTTTTGATTAGTATAGTTTTGCAGTATCATTTGAAATCAAGGAATGCGATGTGTCTAACTTTGTTCTTCTTTCTCCAGATTACCTTAGCTATTCAGGGTCTTTTGTGGTTCCATATAAATTTCAGAATTGTTTTCCTATTTCTGAGAAAAATGCCATTAGAATTTTGATAGGGATTGCATTCAATATGTAGATCACTTTGGGCAGTGTAAGTGTTTACACAATATTCTTCCAATTAATTAAGATGACATATCATTCCATTTATTTGTGTCTTCTTCAATTTCTTTCATTAGTGTTTCATAAGTTTCAGTGTACAGATTTTTTTCACCTCCTTGGTTAAATTTATTTCTAAATATTTTTTATGCTATTGTAAATGAGATTGTTCCTTGATTTCCTTTTTAGATATTTCATTGTTGGTATAAAGAAATGCTATTAATTTTTGTATATTGATTTTGCATCCTACAGATTTACTATACTTATCAGTTCTGACTTTTTAATGGAATTATTAGGATTTTCTACATGTAGGGCCATGTCACCCACAAACAGACAATTTTCCTTGTTTCTTTTTAAGTTAGATATTTTTTATTTCTTTTTCCTATCTAATTTCTCTGGGTAGGACTTCTAGTATTGTGTTGAATAGACATGGTGAGACCAAGAAAGGAAAAGCTTTTAATCTTTCTTCAATTATTATGATGTTAGTTACAGACTTTTCCTAATTAGTCTTTATTGGATTAAGGCAAGTTCCTTCCACACATATTTTGTTTAGAGTTTTTGTCATAAATGAATATTGAATACTTTCTGCATCTATTGAGATGGTCTTTTTTTTTTTTTTTTTTTTTTTTTTTTTTTTGAGACGGAGTCTCACTCTATCGCCCAGGCTGCAGTGCAGTGGTGTGATCTGGGCTCACTGCAAGCTCCGCCTCCCAGGTTCACACCATTCTCCTGCCTCAGCCTCCCAAGCAGCTGGGACTGCAGGTGCCCGCCACCACACCCGGCTAATTTTTTGTATTTTTAGTAGAGACAGGGTTTCACCATGTTAGCCAGGATGGTCTCGATCTCCTGACCTTGTGATCCACCTGCCTCGGCCTCCCAAAGTGCTAGGATTACAGGTGTGAGCCACCATGCCCGGCTGAGATGGTCTTTTTTTTTATCTTTCATTCTGTTAATGTGGTGTATTACATTGACTTATTTGCATATATTGAACCAAACCTGCATCCCAGGGATAAATCTCACTTTAGTCACAATGTATAAAATTTTTAGTGTGCTATTGAATTCATTTTGCTAATATTTTATTGAGGATTTTTGCATCTATGTTCATCAGAGATATTGGCATGTGGTTTTCTTTTCTTGTGGTTTCTTTGGCTCTGGTATCAGGGTAATGCTGACCTCATAAAATGAGTTTGGAAGTGTTTCCTCTTTTTCTATTTTTAAAAGAGTTTAAGAAGTATTAATTATTCTTTGAATGTGTGGTGGAATTCAACCACAAAGCCATCGATTTTTCTTTTTTGAGAGGTCTTTGATTAATGCCTCAATCTCCTTATTTGTAACTCATCTGTTAAGGTTTTCTGTTGCTTCTTGATTAAGTCTTGGTAGGTTGCATGCTTCTAGGAATTTATCCATTTCTTATACTTTATCCAATATGTTGGCATATAATTTGTTTATAATGGTCTTTTATGATCCTTTTTATTTCTCAGATATCCATTGTAATGTCTTCTCTCATTTTTTATTTCATTTATTTGAATCCATTCTTCTTTTTTTTTTTTTTTTTTTTTTTTTTTTTTTTTTTTTTTTGGTCTAAGGGCATGTTGATTTTATCTACCTTTTTTTAAAAAAACAACTCTGGACAGGGCAGGTGGCTCATGCCTGTAATCCTAGCACTTTGGGAGGCCCAGGCGGGCGGATCACCTGAGATCAGGAGTTCGAAACCAGCCCAGCCAACATGGCAAAACCAGGTCTCTACTTAAAAATACAAAAATTAGCCGGGTGTGGTGGCAGGTGCCTATAATCCGAGCTACCCGGGAGGCTGAGGCAGGAGAATTGCTTGAACCCGAGAGGCAGAGGGTGCAGTGAGCCGGGATCCACCATTGCATTCCAGCCTGGGGGACAAGAGCAAGACTTTGTCTCAAAACAAACAAACAAACAAACAAACGAAAAACCTCTGATTTTGCTGGGGTTTTTCTATTGCTTTTCGATTCCCTACTTATTTCTGCTCTGATCTTTGTAATTTCCTTTCTTCTGCTAACTTTGGGCTTAGTTTGTTCTTTTTCTAGTTCCTTACGGTGTGACATTATCTCATTTACTTGAGATCTTTCTTTTTTCTTTGTTTTTTGTTGTTTTTGTTTGTTTGTTTTGAGACAGAGTATCGCTCTGTCACCCAGGCTGGAGTGCAGTGGTGTGATCTTGGCTCACTGCAACCTTTGCCTCCCAGATGCTGGTTAAGCAATTCTCCTGCCTCAGCCTCCCTAGTTGCTGGGACTATAGGTGCCCGTCACCATGCCCAGCTAATTTTTGTATTTTTAGTAGAGACGGGGTTTCACCATGTTGACCAGGCTGGTCTTGAACTCCTGACCTCATATTCCTCCTGCCTCAGCCTCCCAAAGTGCTGAGATTACAAGCATGAGCCCGGCCAATCCATTTACATTTTAAGTAATTATTACTATTATTATTATTATTATTATTATTATTATTATTATTATTTGAGATGAAGTCTTGCTCTGTTGCCCAGGCTGGAGTGCAGCAGCATGATCTCAGCTCAATGAAGCCTCCGCTTCCCAGATTCAAGCTATTCTCTGACTCAGCCTCCCGAGTAGCTGGGATTACAGGCACATGCCACCACACTCAGCTAATTTTTGTATTTTTAGTAGAGATGGGGTTTCGTCATGTTGGCCAGACTGGTCTTGAACTCCTGGCCTCTGGTGATCTACCTGCCTTGGCCTCCCAAAGTGCTGGGATTATAGGCATAAGCCACTGCACTCAGCCATTTTAAGTAATTATTGATAGGGCAAGATTTACTATTGCCTTTTTTTTTTCAGACAGAGTCTTGCTCTGTCGCCCAGGCTGGAGTGCAATGACGCGATCTCGGCTCACTGCAAGCTCCGCCTCCCAGGCTCACGCCATTCTCCTGCCTCAGCCTCCCAAGTAGCTGGGACTACAGGCGCCTGCCACCATGCCCAGCTAATTTTTTGTATTTTTAGTAGAGACAGGGTTTCACTATGTTAGCCAGGATGGTCTCGATCTCCTGACCTCATGATCTGCCTGCTTCAGCCTCCCAAAATGCTGGGATTACAGGCGTGAGCCACCGCGCCCTGCCTTTTTTTTTTTTTTTTTTTTTGAGACAGAGTCTCACTCTGTTGTCCAGGCTGGAGTGCAGTGGCCGGATCTCAGCTCACTGCAACCTCTACCTCCCAGGTTCAAGTGATTCTTGTGCTTCAGCCTCCCGAGTAGCTGGATTACAGGCTCCTGCCGCCACGCCTGGATAAATTTTGTGTATTTCTAGTGGAGACCAGGTTTCACCATGTTGGCCAGGTTGGTCTCAAACTCCTGACCTCGAGTGATCTGCCCGTCTTGGCCTTCCTAAGTGCTGGGATTACAGGCATGAACCACCATATTGCCATTTTTTTAAAAAAATTGTTTACTGTTTGTCTTGTAGTTCTTTTGTCCCTCTTTTTCTCTCTTGCTGTCTTCCTTTATGTTTCATTGTTGGGTTTTGTTTGCTTGTTTTCGTTTTGTTGTTTTGCATTGATAGGCTTTGTTACTTTTCTCTTCCTTTTGTGTGATTTCTATGGGTAGCTTCTTTGTGGTTACCAGGGGCTTACATAACACATATTTATAACAGGTTAAACTGATAATACTTCTATGGAAGTGCTCTACAATTTTGCCTCTCCTCCTCCCACATTCTGTGTTACTGATATCATAAGGTCTGAGTGTCTCATAATGCATGTATAAGTCTGCTGGATGGTGTTCATAAGTTTTTTAAGGTATCTTCACTATCATTTTTTTTTTTTTTTTTTTTTTTTAAAGACAGAGTCTTGCTCTGTCGCCCAGGCTACAGTGCAGTGGTGCAATTTCAGCTCACTGTAATCTCAGCCTCCCCGGTTCAAGCGATTTTCCTTCCTCAGCCTCCTGAGTAGCTGGGATTATAGGCGTGTGCCACCACACCCTGCTAATTTTTTTTGTATTTTTAGTAGAGACGGGGTTTCACCATGTTAGCCAGGATGGTCTCGATCTCCTGATCTCGTGATCCGCCCACCTCAGCCTCCCAAAGTGTTGGGATTACAGGCGTGAGCCACCGCACCCGGCCCTTCATTCTTCTTTCTTTTTAATGCTGTGACTGAATGATTGCCAGTGATGGGTCGAGTTCACTAATCCTTTCTTTCAGTTGACCTAGTCTGCTATAGAACCCCTCTATTAAATTTTTCTGTTCTTTTATTATATTCTTCAGCTCCATGATTTCTGTTTGGCACTTTTTAATATTTTCTACCTTTTTGGTTTAAGTTCTTGCTTTATTCATGCATTACTCTCCTGATCTCACTGAGCATCTTTGCTCAGTGGTAAATCACAGCTCTCCATTACGTTTGAGTCAGTTGCTGAAGATTTATCTTGTTCTTTTATTTATAACGTGTTTCCTGTCTGCTCATTGTCTTTGACTGTGTTGGTTTCTGCACATTTGATAAAATAGCCACCTCCCTTAATCTTCACAGATGAGCGTCCTCACAGCCCAGTCAGAGATTCTGCATGCCTCTCAAACCAGTGTGTTCGTCCAAAATGCTATTCTTGTTCTTGGTGGCCCCAGGAGACTAGTGTGTGCCAAGTACCATCGTGCCCTGAGACAGGTGAGTCAGGAGTCCGTCCTTCTAGTAGTTGTCAGAAAAGTTGGGTGCTAGATGTGTGGTCCATTTCTTCTCTCCTCACAGAGAAGCTAAGAGCAGAAGCTTATCTCCTGCTTGCTCTGCACTGAGCTGGGAAGGGGAGCTGTGGCAAAGGCCTGCATGCTCATTCAGACTGCATATTCTTTCAAACTTTTGCTTTGCTCTCTGTCACCTCTAGAGTCCAAGTGAATGTCAGGCCCTGTCGGCTCTTTGACACAGATGGTTATAGGCCATACCCTCTGGTAGCAGCCAGGAAAGTTGGAGGATAGACAGGTAGTCAATTCTTTCTGAGGAGAAGCTGGAGGCTTGAGAACCAGGACCTTCTTTGGTGCTCTCCCAAGCATGTGGTCAACCAGATGCCCCAAGTGTCCAGGACTCCATGGTGAGGGCCCATGCAGGAAAGCCTGGCGAGTGAGTGCATCTTCTGGCCAGCACAGAGTTTCTTTCACGGAATCATGTGTGATTTGGGCTCCAGAATGGCACTGATGCACTGATTTAGGAAAACACACTTACATTAGACATAGGATAAAGAAGCTTCAGATGCACTAACTGGCACATAAACAAATCCAAAATCATCTCTTCCTACCCATTATTCTAAATCTTCATCAATAAATCACTATATCCCACATAAGCCCAATAATATGTAGTATATTTTTAAATAACATTGCATATATGGACAGGGGTTCCACAACAAATATTTGGGTTTCACACACACTAGAGGCAGCTCATCCTCGGTATTCCAAGAGAACTTTGTGTTTACTTCTATAGCCTGTGATAACAGCATTTGACACATTCAAACATACTCCTCTTTGTGACATATTCTGTTGTCACCTTCTGTGATAACACCCTTTTGCTTTTCCTTCTATTGACATCTCTGCCATCTCCTCCTTCTCCATCGTCCTCTAAATGCTGGCATGTTCCCGTGTTTGCTCTTGGCCCCTCTTCTCTAACTCTCTTCCTCAGTTATTTTATCTTCTATTGTGGTTCTGAATATGATCTACATGCTAATGAATCCCAAATTTTCATTTCTGGTCCTGACCTTGCCCTGAAACTCAAGACCATTATCCAACTGCCAACCTAACATCTCTACACAAATGTCTTTTTTTCTTTTTTTTGAGATGGAGTCTTGCTTTGTCACCCTGGCTAGAGTGCAGTGGTATGATCTTGGCTCGCTGCAACCTCTACCTCCCAGGTTCAAGTGATTCTCGTGCCTCAGCCTCCTGAGTAGCTGGGATTACAGGTGCACACCATCACAGCCAGCTAATTTTTGTATTTTAGTAAAGACAGAGTTTCACCATGTTGGCCAGGCTCTCAAACTCCTAACCTCAAGTGATCCACCCACCTTGGCCTCCCAAAGTGTTGGGATTACAGGAATGAGCCACTATGCCTGGCCCTCTATGCAGATGTCTAACGGGTGTCTAAATTTCACACATGCAAGACAGAATTGTTGACTGCATGTATATATACTCCAAACCCATTTGGAGTATATATGCATATACTTCCCAGTCTTCCATATCTCTGTATCCAGATGCTTAAGCCAAAAACCCAGGAGACATCCTTGAATTTACCCTTTCCATTACAGTTTGTGACTATTCTATCAGCAAGGCCTACTTTTCTTCTTCAGAGTGTATCTCAAAGCCACGATCCTGTCTCCTCAGCCACCACCCTGGTCCAACTTGCTGCTCTATTACTGTACTAGTGTGAAAACACCGCTGATCTCCCTGCTTTCCCTTTCCCCGTTGTTGTAGCTATAAAGAAATCCCTAAATATGGGTAATTTATAAAGAAAAGAGGTTTAATGTGCTCACATCTGCTCTTGGTGAGGCCTCTGGAAGCTCACAATCATGGTGGAAGACGAAGAAGCAGCCTGTGCCTCACATGGCGAGAGAAGGAGCCAGAGTGGGAGGGAAGGGGTGCCGCACTCTATTTTTTTTTTTTTTTTTTTTTTTTTTGAGATAGGGCCTGGCTTTGTTGCCCAGGCTGGAGTGCACTGGCACAATCTTGGCTCACTGCAACCTCCGCCTCCTGGGCTCAAGTGATCCTCCCACCTCAGCCTCCCAGGTAGCTGAGACTATAGGTGGCACGCCATCACACCCGGCTAATATTTCTATTTTTAGTAGAAATGGGTTTCGCCCTGTTGCCGAGGCTGGTGTTGAACTCCTGAGCTCAAGGGATCCTCCTGCCTTTACCTCCCAAAGTGCTAGGATCACAGGCATGAGCCACTGCACTTGACCGCCACACTCTTTTAAACAGGCAGACCTCATGTGAACTACCAGACTGAGAACTCACTCACTGCCAAGGGGATGTCACTAGCCATTCATGAAGGACCTGCTCCATGACCCAATCATCTCCCACCAGACCCCACCTCCAACACTGACCATCACATTTCAACACAAGATTTGGAGAGGACAAACATCCAAACTATATCATCCCACTATAGTCCTTTCTCTCAAAGCAGCTAGAGAACGCTTTTCATAAGGTAAATCAGTGCATCCCACTTCTCTACTTAAAATATTTCAGTAACTTCCCACTCCCCTTAAACAACATCCAAATTCATTCCACAGCATAGTCATCAATGCTCCAGAGGGTCTGGCCCCTCCTGACCCTTTAGCACCTCCCTGTCTTTGTTCTCCCTCACTCACTGTGCTCCAGGCCCTTGACACACTTTCTGTGAACTCATGCCTGCCTCACACCCTTTGAACGTATAGTGTCTCTGCCTGTCTTCCCAGCACGTCGCAGGCTGGCTCCCTTCTTGCCAGCATCACCTGTCCTGACTGGCCCTTCTTAATGGCCCTCCTTTGAGGTGAAAAGAAGCTCTGTTACATCACAATCTCCTCCCTTGAGAACACGGACTACATTCTGAAAGTATACTGCTTATTCCTGTGCTCACTGTTTGATGTCTCTAGATTATAGGCGTTATGAGGGCAGGGTACTGGTTTAACACAAAATTCTTGGGACTTAGAACACTGCCCAGCACAAATAATGATTTGATCAATAATTGTTGAAGGAATAGACTAAATGAAGGAAGTGACAACTCAAGGGAAAGAGTAATGACTCCGTGAAAGAGCCAAAAAAAGAAGAAAAAAAAGTGTTATGTTGCTAGGTAAATAATATTTATATTCATCTGTTATCAACGTCTCCAAAGCCTCTTTCAATCTTAATCCCCACTGAGCCAGAAAGGTGAAACTATGAACCACGTTTTGGAACAAAGTACGTTGTCTCAGGTGGCTGGCCAGGCCATGCCACTCACTCTTTGATGTTGCAAATCTTTAGCCAAAGGCCCTTGGGCCATCTGTCAGGAGAGGCCATTCATTGCCAACAGGGCGGAAGGCACTCCCTGGAGCTTTACTCCTGACTTCACGAGTGAGCAAGGAAGCATTCAGCTGGCCATTTCTGCTCTCCAAGACACACGTTTGCCAATGTGATTGCATCTACTGCCGTATGCCTTTTGATGTTTCATTCATAAGAAGTACGCTATCCTATTGCAAGATTCCATGTGTCCAAATCAAACATCTGGGATCCTTGCACTCAAAGGCTATATTGAGAACGGCTAGAAGCCCACTCTCTTGATTTATAAACCCCCCTTTTTATGATCTCTATTTTATTGAGTTTTTCTTTAATTATTTTCCCTTGGAATATGTCTGAGATACATTACTCAAGATAGAAAATTTATTAGTACTATTTTGAGCATATTGTCCGCATTTTAAATGCAAAAAGCTGTTCAGTGAAATGCATGTGTTATGTGCAATGTATTTTAAAGGCCACCTGCTCCTTCTCTTGCCTCAAGATACCTGTCTAAGGGAGGAGTGCCATATGGAAAGAAATGGAAACACACTGAAATTATGAATAATCGGCTCCTCACAACCGATGTAAGATTGTCAGCCATGGTAAAATCAATTGCTTTTTCCATTTTGCAGGAGGGACCACATAATGACAATAACTGGAAGGTATTTAGTACTTACAAGCATTCTGACATATCATCATATTTGCTCATCTCACCAGCTTGCACGATGAGGAGGAAAACAAATTGTATTCCAACTCAACAAATGTGGAAACAAAACCTCAGAGAGGTTAAGTGAGTTTCCCAGAGCAACACAGCTCATAACGGCCAAGCTGGGGCTCAGACAGGGGTCTCTGATTCCACGTCCAACACTCTTTCCCTCTGTTGCACTACCCAGGGGAAAAGCAGAGACCTTCCTGAAAACCTGAGGCACAGAAACAATACAAACCCATGAGAAATAATGATAATAATGACCAACATTTCCCCAGTTCTGCGTATGTACCAGTCTCTGTTTGTTCCCCATTTACTGGGCATCTGTGATGTCAAGCCCTGTTCTGGGTGCTGGAGATGTTGCAGTGATCAAAACAGGGGACGGGGCCCTTGCCCTCGCAGGGCTTACAGTCTGGATGAGGATTTCTCAACCTCTTCTGTGTTGGCATGTGGGATGGGGGTTCTTTGGGTGGGTGTTCTTAATCCTGTGCACTCCTGCCTGTGCCCACTGGGTGCCTGGAACACCCCACCCCTAGTTATGATCACTCCAAATGTATCTAGACACTGACAGATGGCCCATGGTTGAGAACCGCCATTCTAGAGAGAAGAACAGTTCAGCGAAAAGATGAAAAAGTAAATGACATGGTGTGCCAGAGGGGAATACACACTATGGATAAAAATGATCCAGGGAAGCGGGGTAGCCCGTGAGAGGGTGGTGTGGGTGGTAGTAGTCAGGGCAGCTTCACTGAGGAGGCGCCCTTGGAGCAAGGCTTACGGGAGAGCATGTGAGCAGGCAGGTGTGTGGGGACGTGCAATTCCAGGAGAAGGAACAGCAAAGAGCAGAGTCTCCAAAGCAGCCGCGAGCCCAGCCTCCACCCAGCAGCTGGAGCTGGAGCCCTGTGGCTGAGGGAGGAAGGGGCTGGGACTGTCAGGGTCAGAATAGGGTGGTCATGATGGAGGAGGGGGCAGGGCAGCGTGCACATGCGTTTTGAAGCTGGAGCCCACAGCATTAGCTAGTGGATTAAATGTGAGGTGTGAGAGGGAGAGATAAATCCAAGATGACTCCAGGAATCAGCCTGAGGAGCTGAAGGATTGCACAGCCAGGAGAGGGTGGTTTGGGGAGCAGGGGCAGAGTCCAGGTTGATTTCAGTCAACTGGCAACATCTACTAAATATTCTTAGTGACTGCATATAGATCTAGACGTGTGTAACCTTCCCAACACCCGAGAGAGATAGACAGAGTCACATCCCCACTTATAGATGAAGACTTCAAGACGCAGAGTGGTGGAGGGACTTGCCCGAGTCCTGGATCTGGGAGACCTCTTGAGACCCTGGGATGGTCGCATGGCCCCTGCACCTGCGCTGCCTCCCCTGTGGTGAAAGCGCAGCACAGGCGGGGCTGCAGGAGAGCGGCGGAGGGGTTATGCAGTAGCTATCTTTGGAGGTGTCACTGCCCACGGTGTTTTTAGGATGAATAATTGCTTTAATCCCTCAAGGCTTTATAAATAGATGGAGAGGTAATTATACACAGCAGGACAAAATCGACTGACTTTTTCTAATCCTTGTCACAGTGGCCTTCCCCCAGGAAAGCACAGCAGGGCCCTCAAGTCACCAGGCCTCACGAGGCCTGCGTCCTCACTGTGCGTCCTTCGCTGAACAAGCCGACCCAGGCTGGCCTCACCCCCAACCTTTATGTCCTTTCTTTGCAACATCAGGTTGTTTCTTTTAATTTCTTTCTGTATTCCTTTTTATTTTACCTCTCTGCTATATGTTGTGTGCTGCTGAGAAATTCAAAGGCTATGCCATAGGATAAAACATTAGGTTTTCTGTCTGCATCTTGTGCGCTTTAGAGAAAATGGAGTATCAACGTGTTGAAAGGAAATAATATTGTTGTCAGAGCACCCTGGTCACTCTCGGCCTCAGAGAAGTCTTATTCATGGGGAGTTCTCAGAACCTTTGGGGCTGCTCTTCTCCCTTTGTCCCTGGGGCCCCTCCTTCCTTTACCGCTCAGCTCTGACATAATCTCCTCCTGTAACTCAGGCAATCCTGGGCATAGCCTCCCACCGCCCCTGCCCCACCATTCCCCAATGAAGCCATCTGTCACATGCAACATGATTACTTCCCCAGGGGACTGAATGACAATGCGGGAGGGGACAGACACAAGAGACCTGGGTCTAGAAAGGCAGCTGGGGCCGGTTGCAAATGGAATCGGAATTGACCTGTGGGCAGCAGGAACCAACTGTCTTTCTTTTGGTAGGAGGGACCCTCACTCCTGTTTGAGTTTGGAGGGCACCCCCCTCAACACTGCTGAGTGTGGTGAGGGACAAGTTGGTGTGGGAACAGTTAGCACTGTTTGCGTGGCGAGGTGTGGATGGAGAGGGCATGCCTTTATAAAAAAAGAATCCACGGCTGGCACAGTGGCTCACACCTATAATCCTAGCACTTTCGGAGGCCAAGGCAGGCAGATCACAAGGTCAGGAGTTCAAGACCAGCCTGGCCAACATAGTGAAACCCCATCTCTACTAAAAATACAAAAATTAGCCAGGTATGGTGGCAAACACCTGTAATCCTAGCTACTTAGGAGGTTGAGGCAGGAGAATCGCTTGAACCCAGGAGACAGAGGTTGCAGTGAGCTAAGATCACGCCACTGCACTCCAGCCTGGGCAACAAGAGTGAAACTGTCAAAAAAAAAAAAAATCCACAAGAAGCTGAAGACTAGAGTGGAAAAAAATGATAGTGTCTTAGGATGGAAAGGGCCTACATCACCTCACTTTGCTGCCTCCGCCTGCAGGAATTGCTGGGCAGCATCGGAGGCAGATGACAGGAAGCTCAAGCAGCTCGTAAGATGCAGAGGCCAGCACTCCACTGATAGTCTCTTCCCTCTTTGCACAAGATTTCCTAACATTGACCCCAAATTAGAATCTCTGAGACTTCCCACGTGCGTCCTTAACTTTTCTCTTTGGAGCTCTCAGGTGTCAGAGCATCACCATCTTTAAACAGCCACTACGCTACCTCTCTCCACTGGACCTCCTCCTTTCCAGGCTGAGTGCCACAGCTGCCAGTTTGCTGTCCTCCAGTCAGTCCCAGGCATTTGGGGCTGCATGTGATCCAGCAGAAATGTCCTGGCTGGGCTGAATGAGGGCTGATTCCTCCATTCTACACAGCATGCTGCAGCCCCAAGGACCTGTCCTTCACGCACACAAAGATGAGCAAAAGCCGTCAGAATCAACTTTGTGGAACTCTGGGAAATAGTCAAAGATTTACAGCAAGCAAGAAAAGGAAAAAAAAAAAAGCACTGATGACTTAAATACAGCATTTGTGGAAATCTCAGTCAAACATCTAGCTGACCACGAGCTACAGGACCAGGGACTTCAGAGAACACACATGACAAAGAATATAGTCTTCAACTAGAATGCCTCCTAGTGTTGGTTTTGTTGGAAGCTGGGCCAACAGTATTTGCTAGTTTGCTTTGTGCTCAGCTATGCCTTTCCATGTGGCTTAATGAGACGCCAGGACTCCTGAACCCAAGTCTCAAGTTCATTTTTCAAGTCTAAGTGTTACACATTAAATGAATCCCTACGATATTCCATTTTATTTATTTAAACCCCAAGGCTCCTGCCTGCCAAAATCTTGTGAAATTTTTATTTCAATATCCAGCTCATGGGCTATCCCTCCCAGATTTGTGCTTTCCATAATTTCTAAAGCATTTTGTCTATGTCTTTCTTAAAATTATTGATTAAAAAGTGTCAAACAGGACTGGATCAATACGGAGCCCCAGGCACATCAACAGAGGCCCCCGTTTCAATAACCTTAGTTCTGTGGGTGCATTTACCCATCAAATACAACCCACAGGGATGTCTAACACACCAGAAGGTTGTACTCAGAAAAGAATATTAGTTTCATTTGGCTCGATGTATCTGTTTAAAAATCCACTTTTTAAACGGAAGAAATCTTTCACTTTTTAAAGAATTTCCATAGCATTTTCTCTGCCTTTCCCTTACAGCACATTTCACACCCTACTGTGTGAAGGTTCAGGTCACATCTAAAGGTAAAGACTTTGCATTGAGAGAACTGGGTACAAATCCAAGCTCTGCCATTTACCAGTTCTAAGACTCAGTCTGCTCATGTCTAAAATGGGAATAACATTAGTATATACCTTACAGAGTTATCATAGGATTAAAAAAGATACAGCCAATAAACACAGTGCTTGACACTTTAGAACTCAAAGTCTCTCTTCTCGTATAAGCTCAGTGCAGCACGCCTAGAATCCAACCCACTCACATGAAACGGACACGATGGCTGGAACTGTGGCAGCCATTTTATAGCCATGAAGCAACAATCATGAGAATAAGCCCAAAATAATTACACTTACCAATTATTGCCGAATCCCTAAACCAAAGTCACAATTTAGTATTGTGGGAAGGGGAAAAATATCTCCTTGTAAAAGACACTACGTTGCTTTTTTTTTTTTTTCTATTACTCACAGTTACCCTTTTTGGCCAGGCTGCCCTAACTCAAGCCACTAACTAGATAACGATTTGTCAGAAATTACACCTCCATTTAAGGAAGAAAATCCGTTGGGAATTTGTAGTGCACATGCATGGGTATCTGTATCTCTTGTATGTGCCTGTGTGTGTGTACCCAGGTGCCTGCAGGGAAGTTCAAGCTGTTTGTTCTAATGCCAGTTCTATAGCCATTGAGCAAGAAACCCCGGGACTGTTCCCCCTTGCGCATGCGGGGCAGCAGACGGCAGGTGTTTCTGGCAGACTTGCTGCCACGTGGGGGCCTCTGCTACATTCATCCTCCATGCTCTCGTTTCTGAAGCTGCATACCTGCTGAAAGAAAGGCCACAGCAAAGCCGGGCGCTGCTGGTGTGGACCCCACTGTGTCGAGTTCTCCCAGGGCTCCTGAAGGAAAGAAAAGAAAACCCAGGCACAGGGCATTCTGTGAGGGAGGGAGCAGGAAATGCTCAAAGGTTCCACCGTAATTTGAAGCAAGATCAAAAGCCCCAGGAGTGGGTGGCTCTCCAGCGTCTTCCCAGCCCCCGGGGATATACAAGCATAGTTGGAAGACCTCCAGGTCTCACTCAGAGCCCAGGGACCCAACAGGCACAAGCCAGAGGGGAAGGATGTGGCTGCACAGCCCTAGGGGAACGGCATGAGAGGGTCTTAGGTTGGCATGGGGGTGGGGGGCGCACACTCCAGCAGGTGGACAAGGGGAGGAAGGTGCTGCCAAGAAAGGAGAAAGGGGACATCAAGGAGGTGCCTCCTGTCCTGAGGCCATGGGCCCTGGCTCTTCTGGCACAGGGGCAGCATGGGTGGGTGGGCTGCCTGCAGTTGGCACCAGTTCTGTCTGCACAGGTGGTCGCCCTGAGGCAGGCAGAGGCAACAGCCTGCCAGCCCCTTCACCTCCACCCCCTCCCAGGGCCCCCAACACATCCCTCCACCCCCTCACCATCCCAGCACCCCCACCCCATCCTAGTATCCCTGGGATCAAAAGCAAATGGATTTTTCTTCCCCAGGACTCCAGAGCAGGCTTGCACTATGCTCTGTCTCACGGGAGAGGGCACTGTCCATGAGGATTCGATGCTGGGGAGGAGGTGTGAGGCCTGCTGTCCTGCCTTCTCCAAGCTTTGGCCCCCTCATCTGTAAATGGGAAAAATGCATCCACCTGAATAGGGGCTTTGGGGACAGGAGGTGGCACCAGGGGACTTTCCTGGGTGTGGAAATCTGTCTTGATCTGAGTGGTGATGACTCAGGTGCACGCACACGGAAAAATCCACCGGGCTATACACACAAGATCATGCACTTTACTAGGTGGAAGAGACCCCTACAATGCGGTCTGGTTGTAGGGGCCCAGGGTGTGTCTCTTTCTCAGACACATCCATTCCAGCTTTACTCCCTCTGTCGCTGATGCAGGAAATTCAACTATTACAAATGACTGCCCTTGGCTTAAGGCTGTGTCTGTGTCTCTGACTGGTAGGAAGAGTAACATGTTTCTTTATCTCGCCTGCACCTTGGAGTCTCAGAGGAGGGAAGTCAGGGGTGGAGAACGAGATCTGAAAATATGTTTTCCTTGCCTGATAACTTTTGTCCAAAGCAAGCTCTGTGAGTGAAAGGCTGTGCTTGTGCCTCTGGGAGAGGGAGAGAAACGGATTGAGAAGGGACAAGATGGCTGCCCGGCCCTGCCCAGCCATTCTGCCTCCCTCCCCTACAAGCCAGGAAACCAGACTCTCGGGGCTGGAGGGTCTGTGAGGATGACAGGAGGACTGGACATTTAGGACCCTAATGAGGGAGGGGTAGTCTCAGGGACAAGACATCCACCCTGACAGCCCCACGGTCAGCTGACCCCCACTGTTGGGAATGCATGCATGGCTCCAGTCTGATCCCACACCGGAGGGCCATCACTTCTGTTCGAATCAACCAAAGGGAAACAAGTCCATGGGCCCACCAGACCTTAAATGCAAGGCTTGAAAGTGAGGTCAGTGCCCCACATTTTGATAATATGGATTGACTACTTTTTAATGTCCAGAATTGTACACTCTCCCATAATATTTTGTAGAAAATCCACAACATCCAAAGCTACTATGAACTGAGGAATATTTTTCAATTATTGCACATATTATTGCATTTATTACCCATGACAATATCAACTAGTGTTTGAAATACAGTGAGTGTGCATGATGAATGGTTTCAATGGGTAGACCAGTAGGAAACCTCAGTGCCTCCCTGTTATTTCCCTGAAGCCTTCCAAGTCCAGGGGCCCTGAGGGCTTGCCATGCACACAGGCTGCTTGCAAACCCACCAAACAAGCACACACAGACCCAATAGAGATGAGCAAGATGACCCCAAAGGAAGGAAAATCAGCGATGACAAATGATGTCAAGGAAACCATCCCTGTACTGAATGAGCCTCTTGGCTTTCCCTTAGCATATATTTTTACAAACTTACCTACAATTTCCCAGAAATGTTGCTTCAAGAGGGCATTCAGCCTCAGCTTGGGAATCTGTGTGCATAGGTGTTTGTGTGCATAAGTACACACACTCTCACCAAGAATCAACTAACACTGCACAGCTCCCAGGGTTTTTCTTGGACAACAGCAAGTGGCTGGGAAGGACAGCCTTCTCTGACCTACAAACTTTACATCCTATACACCTTCTATTAATAGAGGACACCAAGGGTATCCGCTGGTCCTTTAGGGGAAATACCAGCATCCTGGAAAGCCTAACTCAAGGCTGGCCTCACTGTCAGCCCGGTGGCAAGGCAGTGCTGTGCACACTTCAGAGGGCTGACTGCTGTCAGGGGGTCTAGGCTGGATTCCTAAGACCTGGACCTGGGCCCCCACGCGGTAGGCTCAGCGTCCTCATCCAGATGGCGGTCTCTAAGATCACTAGCTCTGGTTCTCTGCTTTCACTGTCTTAAAGCAAATAGAATCTCAGCACCAACCTAGAGCTCCAAGGAAATTTTAGAAACACGGAAGAAATAATAAGACCCCAATCAGGCACAGCACGTGATGGTAACTGACAGTGCTCTGCTTTTCCTCCTCCTTCCCTTGGATTTTGGTTCCAAGGCAACAGCTTAGAGGGCTGCTGAGTCTTCCATCTCTGCAAAAACAGCAAAACAACAACAGCACCCCAGGAGACCACGGGGGTGAGCAGGCTTCAGGATGTCTGCGAGGGCTTGATGGTTAGAAACGACTGCCACAAAGTCTGCCCTGAAATAAAGTGCGTGTGTGTATATATATATGTATGTGTGTGTACATTTGTATATATATGAAACCATTATTATTCAAGCAGAGGACAAATAGGTTTCTTCATACCTAGTTCTTCATAGAAATGGAGCAAGTTTGAAGAGCTTACTAGAAGGATGTCCTCTAATCTAAAAATATTAATACCTGCTTCCTTAGGGTGCTGGACTATGAGTAATCTCCTAATTTTTTTAACTTTTTCTAAATTTTCTATAATGAGCATGTAAATTAACCATGAAGACATATATATGTTATATATGTCATACACATATATGACATATATAACATTTATAAATAAATTATAATCTCAGAGAAAATCACAAAATGTGAGAAGCTGGTTAAAGACCCGACAGGAACACCATCATCTACAGACACATGGGAAACTGAGGCCTAGGGTGGCAAAGGGATCATCCTGGGGCTGGTGTCCGGCCCTCGGCCTCCACACACCTACTCAGTGAAGCTGCCTCGGGAGAGCCATCTTGACTCAAGAGAGGAGTTTAACTGCAGTGGTTTTCAGCACCAAAGCTAACTTTACTAGATCTTCATAATTTAGAAAATTGAGTATTGTCTATTCACAAGGTTCTTAAAAGGCTATAGAGAGACGAAAGCAAGGGTGGGAAGTGGAGAGAAAAGGTAAGTATGATGGTCCTGATTCTCTCCCCTCCCCGGTTTAGTAAAATGAGGGACCTGGGTGTGGCCATGGAAGTTCTATCAACATTCAGCTCTGTTTTTTGCTTGTTCCAAAGGCACATTCATGCAACATGTAACCAGCCCAACAGGGAGCAGACAAAGGACTCCAGGAGATCGAGTCCAGGAGACACGTGTATTCAGTTACCAACAGCTCAGTTCTTTATGTTTCTGCACTTTCAGTTTCTAAGTATGTGTATTATTAAATTCTCCATTTTATTATTTATTTATTTATTTACTTATTTTTGAGACAGAGTCTTGCTCTGTCGCCCAGGCTGGAGTGCAGCGGCGCGATCTTGGCTCACTGCAAAATTCTCCATTTTCAATCAGCTGTAACTGCAAAGTATCCTAAGGATTTACTCCACACGCCTCAAAAAGACACGTTATCAAAATGTCTGAGTCCAGGTTGCCAGTCAGGTTCTTGTGAGCTGAGGGTATTCTAGAGGTCAAGGAGCAGGTCTGGGAAGGAGAATCTGGGAAGTCAGAGGGCCCTGGCCAGTCCTAACAGCCAGGGCTAGGATGCGACAGCCACTCTCAGGCCTGTGAGGCAGCAGAATGCTACCCACCCCATTACCCTCTCGGGCACAGTGGCTCTTGTCTGCCACATCCCCCCCACCCACCAAAACCCCTTCCCTACACTGCAGGGCATGGGGCCTGACTGCATCCCAGGCTCTACCGTGTTTAGTGCTCTAAGTGTAGCTGAGGTCAGCCTACCTTCTGCAGGAGCGGTGGCTCCGTGGGCAGAGGCCCCTGTCCCGGGGCTGGCACAGTGCCGCAGTGCCAGAGGAGAGGCGGTGGTGGCTGGAGTTAGCAGGAGTGCAGCTGCTCCCTGCCCTGGACAACGGCCATGCTGCGTGACCCTGACACTGGGAGTTTAGGTGGACGCCTAGATTGCTGTTCTCTCGGCCACCCCGTGATGTTACGGGCTCCTGGTTCCCTGGCACAGTAGAGGGGCCTCTGTTTCCTGAACTACACCCTGACTGGACCCGCCAGCAGGTCCAAGCTGTGGAGGAGGGTCCTCTAACTCCCCTTCCCCACGCCCGCTTTGGAACGATAAGGCCCGGAGGTGGCAAGTCGGTCTATCCCAGCTGTCCATCTCCTCTCAGTCTGCCACTATGCCCCATATCTCTGGCTGTGCACAGGCCACTGTGTCCTGTCTCCCCTCCCCTTCACCTGTGTGAGTGGCTTCTGTCTCCCCGCTGTCCATGTGAACTGTGCTATCGGCAGAGGCGAAAGGGACCCCACACAAGATCCTGCTTTCCCGGGCTCCCTCCCCAACTCACTGCCCCCATTAGCCTCCTGTGGGGTTCCCTTTCTACCTCCCAGAGCCCTGCCTTGGAGACCAACTCTACTCTCTGCCCGTCTCCTCTCAGCATCCCAATCAATTCCACTCTTCTGACTCCAGAGGCCTGTTTATCATAATTCCCAGTCTGTAAAAATGGTTGCTCCCAACTCCTTACAGGACGTTTCCTTTGTGACAAGTCAGCTGCACAGTAGCAGCAGAACTGTCATTGTTTAATGAACTGCATCACAAAAATGGGGAGGTGAGGCCTTGGATGAGCTTGGGACTAAATGTTTAAGCAGGCGCCACATTTATGCAAATCCCTCAGGCCGCTGCATAATCTCTTTGCAGTCAAGGAGCCTATAAATATCTCAGCAAGGAGAGCTGAGAGCCTTTTCCTAAGGGCTGCCCGCATCGTTTTAGGGGTAAGCTCACGGCGCTGCGACAGGGCCTGGCAGCCAGGGATCTTGGCAGAAGCTATAATAAGAATGTGGGGCTTTTAAAACCCTAGTCCCATTGGATGCCTCCAGTCCGGCCGTAGCTGGCCGGGAAGTCAGTACCCTCTCCACACTGCAGCTAAATGATCGACCTGAGGATAATTGGGGTCATTTGTCACACAGAAAGAAAAGGGGCTGGAGCAGAAAAAGCTGCTCCACCTGCATGCAGATGGGGTTTTCTGTGACTGCCCCCACCTGCCAGGGACAGTGCCAGCCTACGGGCATCACCGGCAGGATGGACCTCGTGGCCTCCACCGCCAGCACACAGGCGAGCTGTGGCAACCCCCAATGACCCCTGCTCCTGTGGGACCTGAAAACTGTAACGGTGGGCGGGATAGATTCTTCTCCTGCCCCTCTCACAGCTGCAAAGGCCCCTCCTTGCCACAGAAGCGCTTAATCAGCATAATGAGCAACTACTGAGCTGATCGTTATCATCTCCCTCCTGGTTAAAAGTGGAACCATGCTGGGGCCAAACCAGGAGCCAGCCAGGCAGACCCAGGCAGGACAGAACACACAGAGATGAGTAACCACCGCAGGCTGGCACTCCGTGAGGCAGGTGTCTCTTCTTTGGCCCGGGGCGGAGCAAAGGAGGTGAAGTGTTTTGCTCATCCTGCAGAGCCAGGCCCCTCAGCCTGCACCTCTGCCCACCGTCAGATGCATTCTACTTAGAAAGGGAACACAGCTAACCGGAAGCTCAGAAAGACCAAGGTGTGATGTTATCTCTACTCCTTCCACAGTTTACTGGCCACGAATGGCCCAAGCTCCACCACTGGAAGTGACTCTCCACAGAGTTCCGTGAGAGAGACAGAGAGACACCATAGAAATCTGAAGATGGCTTTGCCCTTCAACTCTGCAGTCTGCTCACTGCTCTCAGGTACATCATATTTATTAGATGGCAATTATCCTACCTGCCGTAAATGTCAGAGTCAAGGACAGAACTGTCTTCTGTCACTAAGACCCATTGGAAATAATCTGAGATATCACATTGTCATTTACATCACTGGAAATATGAAAATCCAGTTTCTCTTTACATAATTCATACAGACCATAGATCAACTTAATAAACATTCTGACCCCTTTCTTGAAAAACAAATGGCTTCAGTTTAAAGTATGAAAGCTGTGGATTTATGGGGGACATTGAAGATTGATTTAAGAGGACTAATTAGATCTTATTATGCATAATGACATTCTCAAGTGAGTACCGCAGGATCAGAAATGAACATCTGCAAATTTCTTGCCTAAAACCCCAGAAACCCTAGGTATTCAAAAACTCATTTCAAAAGATAACTGGGTAATATCAAAGACACATGAGGAAATGCTTGATTTCTAATCAAAGAGGAGAGATAGATTAAACCCAAGAGACTGAAAAACAGGAACATAGCAATTTTCTCTCTCTCCCAGGCACTTCCCTCCTACCAGTAACTTCAAGAATATTGAACTCTGTTAACCGTGTTACAGCTTGACTGTGAGCCTTCGCTTTGGTCTTGGGAGGAACATGTACCACTGCTTCTACAGCGTATTCACTCAGTGCCTCCAAGGTATCTAACAGGTACCTACTGTGTGTCAGGCACTGCGCACGGCACAGCCAGAGTGCAGGAGACCAGTGTTGAACCACACCTTCGCTCTTATGGGGCTTACATCAAAGAACTTACCCAAAGAACTTACATCAACTTCTGAGAACCAATTATCTTTAGAAGACTGTACTTAATCCTAAATCCTCGAAAAGCCAGCTTATAATCCAATAGGAAACAGAGGAAAGATCTGTTAATTTGGCTGCAGAGTTAGTAGAAGAGCCAATCCATCAATCAACAAATGCTGTCAATCAGGGGAATGCTTTGAGTTCTGCCCGTAGGGTGGGAAGAAGAGATCTAAAGACTGTAAACTGGCCAGGTGCGGTGGTTCACGCCTGTAATCCCAGCACTTTGGGAAGCCAAAACGGGAGGATCACTTAATGCCAGGATTTCGAATCTAGCTTAAGTAGCATAATGAGACTCCCGTCTCTACAAAAAAAAAAAAAAAAAAGTTAGCCAAGGATGGTGGCCTGCATCTCTAGACCTAGTTACTCCACAGGCTGAGGCAGGAGGATTGCTTAGGCCCAGGAGTTCAAGATCACAGTCAGCTATGACATTGCATCACTGCATTCCAGCCTAGGTGAAGAGAACAAGACCCAGGGCAAGATCCTGTCTGCCCCCACCCCCTAAAAAAAGGATAGAACCCAAAGCCCCTGTTTTAAGGAACGGCCATTGAGTAAATTCTGAGCAACATCAAAATAATCACAACAGATAATACTAGAGCTGTTGGCTGGGCTCAATGGCTCACGCCTGTAATCCCAGCACTTTGGGAAGCTGAGGCGGGTGGATCATGAGATCAGGAGTTCAAGACCAGCCTGGCCAAGATGGTGAAACCCTGTCTCTACTAAAAATACGAAAATTAGCCAGGCGTGGTGGCGGGTGCCTATAATCCCAGCTACTCAGGAGGCTGAGGCAGAGAATTGCTTGAACCCAGGAGGCAGAGGTTGCAGTGAGCCAAGATCGTGCCACTGAACTCCAGCCTGGGTGACAGAGTGAGACTCCATCTCAAAAAAAAAAAAAAAAATGCTAAAACTGTCACAAGGGTTCCTGAAAAGACATTATGACGGATACCAGGAAGACGTGTAAGAAAATGAAAAGGCAACTGGACACGGTAGCTCACGTCTGTAATCCCAGCACTTCGGTGGCCAAGGTGGGCAGATCACTAGGTCAGGAGTTCGAGACCAGCCTGGCCAATCTGGTAAAACTCCATCTCTACTAAAGCACACACACAAAAAAATTAGCCGGGCATAGCGGTACGCACCTGTAGTCCCGCTACTTGAGAGGCTGAGGCAGAAGAATCGCTTGAATCCGGGAGGCGGAAGTTGCAGTGAGCAGAATTTGTACTACTGCACTCCAGCCTAGGTGACAGAGTGAGACTCCATCTCAGAAAAAAAAAAAAAAAAGGAAAGAAAGAAAAGGCAAGACATATACTGGAATATACTGGAAGAGACTATTAACGATACATGTAGCTGACCAAGAAGTGCCCTCATTTTAACAATAGTAAAACAAGAAACTCAATTCTTTAAAAGGGGCACAAGATTTGAACAGACACTTCAGAAAAGAATATATATGAATGGCTAATAAGCACATGAAAAGGTGCTAATATCATTAGTCATCGTGAAAATGCAAGTTAAAACTATCAAGAAATGCTACCACATGCCTACTCAGGGGAGAATACAAGAATGTTCATAGCAGCTTTATTCATAAGGGCAAAAAACTGGAAAGAGTCCAGACCTTCATCAACGGGTGAATGGAAAAAAAAAAAAATCAGGATATGTACATGCCAGTGAATCCTACTTAGCAATAAAAAGGACTTCTGAGACACAGAGCAACATGGAAATCTTGAGAGAACCTATCGCCTGTCCCATGTGCATGACTTCTACAATAGGCTAAACTAAGCTATGGTGATAGAAACTGGAGAGGGGGCCAGGGCAGGGAAGGGACAAGAGAACATACTGGCGACGGGAACACTCTATGTCTTGACTGGTGTGGAGGTGACACAGGTGTATGTATTTGTCCAAATTTGGCTCACCAAACTCCTTTTTTTTTTTTTTTTTTCTGAGATGGAGTCTCACTCTGTCTCCAGGCTGGAGTGCAATGGCTCAATCTTGGCTCACTGCAACCTCCACCTTCCTGATTCAAGCAATTCCCCTGCCTCAGCCTCCCAAAGAACTGGGACTACAAGTGCGTGCCACCACGCCCAGCTAATATTTGTATTTTTAGAGTGGACTTCACCATGTTGGCTAGGATGGTCTCAATCTCTTGACCTCGTGATCTGCCCACCTCGGCCTCCCAAAGTGCTGGGATTACAGGCTTAAGCCACCGCGCCCAGCCAACTCACTGAACTTTTAAGACCTGTGTGTCTTGTTTTATGTAAATTATAATCCAATTTTAAAAAAACAAAGATGTTATCAAGGAGCGGGCAAATCTGTATAGGAGCCTAGGATGCCCTGGGGAGAGCAGGGATGGGCACCTCTTTCCTTTTGAAGCTCCACTTGCATAGACCATGTCTGATGCCAGATTGTCTCTGTGAAGAGCAGGGGCTCCAGGGAAGTCTGTTAACGAGGGAAGGGGTTTTTACCCCGGCAACCCTGCCTCTTGCCCCAGACTGTGATGGGAGCAGGGACTGACTTGGAGCACGGCACACAGATGGATGTGCCAGGCTGGGCATGCTGAGACCCCACACCATGAACACGCCTAGTACAGTGGCCTCCACCTCGGCCCCATAACCCTGAAAGATGCAGCACCTGGTCTCTTGATGATGATGGGATTCCCTTGAACTGGCCCCAGAACCTGGACAGACAATGTCCCTGGTGCCCTCTGGACTGCGCTGGCAGTGGGGTGGTGGGGCCTGTGAGCCAGTGCCAGGCAGATGGATGATGCTCAGAAAGGGGACTTGATGGGGGAGATGGGAGAGGGACATGCTTTTCAGACTTCAAGCCGGAGAAATGGCTCACGCCCCTGACGAATGGAGTCCTTACCCCTGTTTATAGAGCAGCAGCCTAGGAAGCAGGTTCGTTGAGCGCTGGTTTCCAACCTGTCTGATTCCGGTGAGACAGAGCACACTCACATGCAGGAAGTGACATGAAGCAGGTTTATTACTTACAGACAAGCAGTCAGGGAGAACAAAGCCTAGGACTCATCACCAGCCAGTCTCCAGTCTCCCAAGGCTCGGGAAAGCTGCTGGAGCAGAGAGTCTGGTCTGAAAGGGCTCCACTTGCACTCCAGCTGGGGATCCCTGAAAAGCAGCCCGCTCTGCCTTTATACCCCAGGGGAACATGATATGCTGGACATCCTGTTTCTATGGGGCACTGGAGCAGAACCTCAGCTGTCCAGGCCATTCCTCTTTCTCTCAGGATGCTGCAGGCCTGGCACATTTCAGGTATTTGTGAGAACTACAAGCAAGAAAAAGGGAGAACTGTCCTGCATGCTCCTGCTTTGGCAAAATGTCATTTTCGTCTCTCTTGCCCCAGTGTTTCGGCCTCTCACACCCTCTCTTGGGCAGGGGAGTCTGAACATAACAAACCTTGGAAGTGCAGATGTTGCTGGTGGGGATTTGTGCGGAAGGACGAGGTGCACCAGCCTGAGGCTTGGAGATCCAATACCTGGAGGGTATTTGGGTCCCCTCACAGCAAAGATGGACCACAACACCCTCACCCTCTGGAGAAAGGCCTCACCCTGGCAGGGTTCTGCTGGAGTGAGGTTTGAACCAGGAGAAGAGGTGGGTGAGGAGACTCAGCAGGGGAAGGGACGCCCCATGCCCATCTGAGGTGAGCTCTGACATGCAATGATGGTTGGTTTAAAGACAAACACAGAGAAATGTCTTAGGGAATCTAGGGGTTAATGTGAGAATTTCCTCTAGTAATAGCCTTGACCAATACAGCCCTGCTTTCCCAAGGATTTATTCTCCCATTCCACAGTTGTTATTTAATTAAGACAGGTTGGGCCGGGTGGCTCACACCTGTAATCCCAGCACTTTGGGAGGCCAAGGCAGGAGGATCACTTGAGGTCAAGAGTTCGAGACTAGCCTGGCCAACATGGTGAAACCCCGTCTCTACTAAAAATACAAAAATTAGCCGGGCGTGGTGGCGGGCGCCTGTAATCCCAGCTACTCAGGAGGCTGAAGCAGGAGAATCACTTGAACCCGGGAGGCAAAGATTGCCGTGAGCCAAGAGCAGCTGGGTGACAGAGCGAGACTCTGTCTCGAAAAATTAATTTTTTAAAAAATGTAATTAAGACAGACTTAGCCTCTATTACGTGCCAGGCACTGCACAGTGCGCTGGGATCCAGCAGGACACATGACAGACAAAATCCCCACACTCCTGGATCTTACACATGAAAATGACAGATGAACAAACAGACACCGATACTGCCAGGTGAGGATAAGGGGCACGGGAGAAAATAAAGCCAGGCAAAAGCAGGGAGAATGGTGGGTTTCAGGGTTGGTGGGGACCGTCTATTTTACAGAGGTGGCCAGGGACATCCTCCTGAGATGATGTTTGTGCAGACACTGAGGAGACCCCCTGGTGCCCTGGGGATTAACGTCCCAGGCAAGGGTTGCAGAGAGCACCAGCCTGGAGAGCGCACCCTGCCTGGGTGTGGGGCGGAAAGCACAGGATGAGAAAATGCAGCCTGGAAGTCTGTGGAGGGGGCAGGTTATTAGGGCCTGTAGGCCAAGATGGATGCTGAGTGCGATGGGTAACCCTGGAAGGCTCTGAGCCAAGGCTGGACGAGCTGGGGGTTCTAAGCCGGGATGGACCTGCGGTTCGGAGCCGACTGTAGGAGGGCACCGCACCCTGCCTCTGCCCCGCCTGCGTTCCCTGCCAGGAGGCCCCGACACCTGCGCCCTCCTGCGCTCCAGCCCAGGTCTGCAGCCACCGCTGGAGGAAGAAGAGCAGGGCCGGGACTGCCCTCACAGCCCAGCCGCAGGCCGAGTCCCGACCCGCCCCTCGGAAGCCGGAGCAGGCCTGTGCTGATCGTGCTGCATAGGAGGACGCGCCGTGGAACTCCCATCGCTTCCGCACAGACGCTCTCACTCCATCCAGCCACTAATGCGAGGATGGCAGCGTCTGCGTGGGATGGGCCCCGTGAACGCGCTCAGCGCTGCGAGGTGGCACCCAGGCTCCAGCCCAGAGCAACCAGGCGCAGCCGGACGTGCCAGAGGGCCGGGGCGTGTCCCCAGAGCCCCAGGGCCAGCGGGGCCCGGGCGGCAGAGAAGGAGCGCAGAATGCTCTCCACCAGCACTTCTGACTGAGAAACTCAAACGAGTTTCTGTTCCCTTTCCAGGACTTAGAACGAACAGAAAACCAAACATTTCACCAGAGCCATTTGCTTCTTCTCCAGGAAAACACCTGGCAGGACTTATCTCCAGGGCCGCTAGCTGACTGCACAACGAATGCACAATGCACAACGGCGAGTCTTTCCAGGTAGCCTCACACGTGGGGTTGGCAACCAGGGACTCCCTGCCACCCGCCTCCTGCTAGCACAGTCGCTCCTGTGGAAGCGCTGGGCTTCCTCAGCTTTGTTGCTCGTGTGCAGCAGAAACTACGAGGACGCTAGGCATTGCATATTTTGAAATGCCTCTAAAATAAATTTTTGGAATGTTTGCCTTTTACCATATTTGCCCCAGGAGACATTTAGGATTAAGAATTGGTTTGCTGCTTTCGAAAATCAGACGATGTTGAGGCAAAGCTTAGGCCAAAAAAATATAAATGGTGATTTCCCAAAAGTATAAATGTAATATGCTGAGCCTAGGCTTAAGAAACTGATATAGCCACCTATACTATTAATATATAGGCATAATGTTGCAATATGCCCCCCTTTCTATAAATTATACCATCTGCGTTTATTTTTATCGAAATGAATGCAGCTTAAATTTGAAGGACTTTCTCATATTTCTTAGGATGACTGGAGAATTCTTGGAGCATCAGAAAACCAACGCTAGAGATGATTGTTCAAAACTGGGATTACTGTTAGTGAATACAGTTGAACAGTGAAACAGTGAAGAAGTGGATATACATGCCTTCCTTCATTATGTTGTTTACCTATTGGATACTTTTGTTAACACGAATTATTTGCAAGGGGCTGCATAATCTGTTAGAAGGTAGTGTGGGCTAGGCTGGGTGCAGTGGCTCACACCTGTAATCCCAGCACTTTGGGAGGCAGAGGCGGGGAGATCACGAGGTCAGGAGATTGAGACCATCGTGGCTAACACGGTGAAACCCCGTCTCTACTAAAAATACAAAAAATTAGCCAGGCATGGTGGCGGGCACCTGTAGTCCCAGCTACTGGGGAGGCTGAGGTAGGAGAATGGCATGAATCCGGGAGGTGGAGATTGCAGTGAGCCGAGATCGCGCCACTGCACTGCAGCCTGGGCGACAGAGAGAGACTCTGTCTCAAAAAAAAAAAAAAAAAAAAGAATTTAGAAAAATCTAAACAGTTTCTTGAGCAATTATTACAAAAGCAGAGAGACATTGCTGTCTTAGCCAGCCAAATGCCCTTTTTCGTTCTTTTCTTTCTTTTGAAATTTGAAAAACAAAAACAAAACACTCTTTAATAGAACTACCCCTCTCCCTCTTGGTTTGTTATTTCTAAGGCTTAGATATGCCAACTATTGGTTTGACCCCAGAAACTTTGAAAATACACATTTTGCATACTTCTGCACATTGTGGACGACTCTACGCAGCTTGCATGTGAGTATGGGGTTTGATGCCCCTTAAATCGGTATAAGGCGGTGGAGAAATTCCCTTCCAGGAAAAAAACTGTTTTTATTGGCTAAACATTTTGATCAAGTGTTTGGGACCATGGGGCAGGGGGTGAAAGCTTCACAGTGAAACACAGACAAGCCAGGATGAGATGTGAGACTTCTTGTGGCACAGCAACTCAGAACAGACAAGAAAGGTACAAAAACCTTCTGCAGACAGCAGGGTAGGCAGAGTTAACCTCCTTAGCGCCTATGCTGTTGCAAGCATAGTTACAGAAATTTGTTGAAGATGTTCTATTTTGAATCCTTCAACTGAGTAAGACAGATAGACTGACAGCTCTCTCTGCGATTGGTGTCCAAAATTCGGATATAAGGAGGCATGCATTTCAGAGCAGAATGGTTTGGGGTAAAAACAGTGTGGGCACTGGCGAGACCAATAACAGGAAAACTGGGGCAGAGGAAGCTGTGTTGACTCCCACCTGGCTAAACCATCAGATGTTTAGTGAGGAGGGATGGGAAGTTGATACCAAAACTAAGCCACATCTCCTGTGTAATTATATGTTTAGATATATTACACATCTCCTAAATATGCAGTACACTATACATGGTCCCCTTTTGTAGTGTGGGTGCAACTATTTAATAATTATATAATAATCCTTTTCTTGTCGCTTTAAAAACATTTAAGAACGTCTAAATCACATTTTCTAGTATTGTAAGAAGCCATACTGGATTCATCTGGACCCAAAATGATATTTACAGTTAAGTGTCAGGTGCCTGGAGAGAAAGTACAGATGCACAGACTCTTAAAATTGTGGTTTTAGGTAGTGGGTGTGCCAGCTGTCCAGTAGAAATATGAGCCACATGTGTAATTTTAAACTTTCTAGTAATCACATTAAAAAGTAAAAAAGACTGGACGTGGTGTCACACCTGTGATCCCAGCACTATGGGAGGCCGAGACAGGTGGATTACTTGAGGCCAGGAGTTCAAAACCAGCCTGGGCAACCTTGTGAGACTCCCATCTCTACAAAAATTAAAAAATTCTCCTGGTGTGGTGGCTTGCACCTGTGATCCCAGCTATTTGGGAGGCTGAGGTGGGAGGATTACTTGAGCCCAGCAGTTTGAGGCTGCAGTGAACTATGATTGCACCACTGCACTCCAGCCCAGGTGACAGAGAAATACCCTGTTTAAAATTTTTTTTAAAAAGTAAAAAGAAACAGGTAAAATTAATTCAAAGAATATGTTTTATTTAGGCCATTATATCCAAAATGACATTATTCCAACATGCAATCAATTATACAAACAATTGAGATATTATACAATTTTTTCATACTTAATCTTTGAAATCCAGTGTGTATTTTATATTCACAGCACATCTCAATTTAGACTTACCGTATCTTAAGGGCCCAAGAGACACCGTGGCAAGCTAGTGGCCACCAATAGGACTGCTCAAACGTGTAACACACACTTCCACACACAAATACACGCACACGGTGATGTGGACATAGCCAGCAGCTGACAGAACCCAGGGGAGACAAGCATGTACTCTGGCCAGATGTGTTGGTCAGCCCTGTGGTCTTGGTTTGGTTGTTTATTCTGAGCAAATGAAGAATAGCCCCCCAAACAGGGGAAAACCTGAAGTTCTGATGCTGTTTCTCTGGCAACATTTTTGCACTAGTATGATCCAAAGGTTTTATTGAAACACTCCATAAATCCCCATGTTTCATAAAAGCTTGACAGATAAGGGAGGCAATTTTTCAAAGTGAGGGCCTGGATAATGAAAGTCCAACGACATTGATAGAAATAAATGTGAAAAGCAATTTAATCAGATCCCATAGTGCTTATTAACTCAGAAGAAAGAGGGCCTCTGGCCCACCTCTGTCCTTGGATACCAAGAGAAGCATCCGCTGAAATAAGCCTGGCCATGCCTGCTCCTCGGCGCAGTTACCCCCAAGGGGAGCTTCTTCAGAGGGGCGAGGGGCCATCTCTTTGAAAGTTTCTCTGAACAGGACAAGCAGAGAAGTGCTCGCCGTAAACGGCTCTGAGCTGAGACAATTGGCTGCTATAAAGAAAATATACACTAAAAATACACCTAACACGCCTCCCAGGGGCATGTTTAGCAAAATAGTGCTAGGGAGAGAAAAGGCGAGTGTGGGAAGGAAGACAAGACAGAGAAAGAAAGCATCTCCCTTGGCCTTCTCTTAATTCAACGTGCTGCCCTCTGTGCAGCCTGCATCAGCAGGACCCAGCAGAGGATGAAGTGTAAACTCCCTCTTCCATCAACTCCAGGACCTTCCTGTAATTAGCTCAGCAAGAAAATACAGCCGCCTCCTCCCCATGGTCTCCTAGGATAGCTCTACTGAAAAATATCATCGTTTGAAATTCTTGCCTTCCGGATACTTTAAAACTGTTTTCTTTCTTCCCCATCTTATTCACAAAGAGCACATTTAATAGTTGTAAACATAAAGACTCCTTAAAAAGGAGACAGAGAGAAGATTGTGAACTGTTCAGAAATGAGAAACATCATATCAATCTAGCGATGGGATTTCTTCTAAGACTGAGAAAATACAATGCTCAGTTTTCAGGTTCATTAACTCTCTTCAGCTGTGTTTTCTGGTCTAGATACGGAAGTATATAATTTATGAGATGGACCTCTTGCTCCTGCTCTAAAAATGTCAACTTCTTTATTCCATCTCCAACCCCCATGAAAAGCGAAGGTATGGGCTTCTTTTAGGAGGAGGCTGTCAGGAGCCGCAGGGATGTCTATGGAATATAGAACAGCAGCCTCAAGAGGTTCCCACTCCAAAAAAAATGATTGATTTTACTTTTTATAATAATTAAAAGAGAAATATGAATGGTCTCAAAAGAGCAGATACTGAAGCGTAGATTTTGGAGGCTTCACGTGCGCTCCCTGCAATTCAATTACTGTGATGGAGACTCAGTACAGGAGGAATTGTTATGGTGCCCCAGGGAAGGTCAATAGGTTGCGTGGTGGGGTCTCAGCTCCCATTTTATCACGAATATAACGTAGATAAAGACTCAAGACTCCACATGTTTGCAGCTGCCCTAAACTAATTTTCCAGGATAGCATCAAATAATTGCCAAAGATGATTAAATTTAATGTCCCCATGGCACTATAAGTTATGTCTTTTGGGAGAGACTCTGAGCCTAATATTTAATGCCAAAGATATGATTAAACCCTAAAAAGTAAGTAAATAAATCATGTAGCAAGAAAGAGCAAAAATATTCAGCTGCAGCAATTACATTTACAGACAAAAGTAATGGCCTGAGTGCTTAGAAAAATTAGATCACACAGAATTTCTAAGTATCTTATCAAATTAGCTTTTCTCCATGCAAATTATCCAATGTTTAGAAAGCTGTAAAGTTCTGTCACCCTTTAGTGGCTACTAACAGCTGATTGGGATGATGTGTGTCCTCAGAAGTAATGACAGGAGGAGAGGTACGTTTAGCTTTGTCTCCACTCCCACCCACTAGAGTCAAGGTGGGCAGAGGGGCCATGGGACAGCCTAGTTTGCTTGCAAGGGAGCAGCTGTGGAGAAGCGCCTAGAAAAACTGGAATCCAGTTCCAGCCCTGCCACGTCCTCACTATGTGAGTTGAGGTAAAGGTTTTGTTTTCAGTTTGGTTTTTGTATTTTCGTTTTTGAGATGGAGTCACGCTCTGTTGCCCAGGCTGGAGTGCAGTGGCGCGATCTCAGCTCACTATAACCTCTGCCTCCTGGGTTCAAGCAATTCTTGTGCCTCAGCCTCCTGAGTAGCTGGGATTACAGGCGCGTGCCACCAGGCTCAGCTAATTTTTGTATTTTTTAGTAGAGATGGGGTTTCACCATGTTGGCCAGGCTGGTCTCAAACTCCTGAACTCAAGTGATTCACCCACCTTAGCCTCCCAAAGTGCTGGGATTACAAGCATGAGCCACTGTGCCTGGTCCTTTTTTTTTTTTTTTTTTTTTTTTTTTTTTTTAGCCCTCAGTGTCTCTGCTTGTAATCCGGGGGCAATAAGCCCTTCCTATGAGGCGATGGTGGCAGATCCCCAGGCGTGGGAACTGAATGCAGACTGCACAGAGGCTTAAGACATGCTAGTTATTTTCTTGTACCTCACTGAGTCATCAAGAGTCCCCTGCTAACATGAAACAAAAGTCCCCTGTGGCCTCTAGGAAGGTCACAGAGTGGCTGTGCATTGACTAATCACTAGCTGTTGCACAGCAGTGGGGGACTAGGACCTCTACCAAGAATTGGGGGAAGCAATGGGAGCAGAGCTGTGTTGAGGCCCAGGGTAGCAGGGCTGGGCCGAGTGGCACAGGGAAGGAAGCAAGGATTTTGCTGCCAGAGGAGCACCAGGGAGAGCTGAAGGAGGAGCTGGGTTCTCAGTGGGAGGACTTCCCACTGGCAGTGCATAAGGCTGCCGCCCACGTCCAGTCTCTGGCACTGCAGGGCAGGGCAGGGCAGGCTGGGTGCAGCTGGGAGGATGAGCTGGGTGGCTGACAGAACCAAGAGGACTGGTGAGGACTGTGGGGCAGGCTTCCTTCTCCCCAGCCAGCAGGGGTTGGGGGCACTGCCTTACTTTTCCTGCTCCCCTCTCCACTGTCAGCTGTTCAGTCCGCTCAGGACCTTGGCTCCTAAGAGGTCCTATGGTCCAGACATAACCACAGGAGCCCAGAGAAGGCAGGAAGGGACCAAGGGCTTGGTGCTGTGTCTGTCTCCAGTCTGTTCAAGTGGACAGCCTTATAGTTAGTTTTGTTTTGAACAGTAAGAAGCAATACAGAGCCGGGCAAGTAGCTCACACCTGTAGTCCCAGCACTTTGGGAGGCCAAAGCGGGCGGATCACTTGAGGTCAGGAGTTTGAGACCAGCCTGGCCAAAATACAAAAATTAGCTGGGTGTGGTGGCGGGCACCTCTAATCCCAGCTACTTGGGAGGCTGAGGCAAGAGAATAGCTTGCACCTGGGAGGTAGAGGTTGCAGTGAGCCGAGACCGAGCAACTCCAGCCTGGGCAACAAGAGGGAAACTCTGTCTCAGAAAAAAAGAAAAGAAAAGAAAAAAAGTAAGTTAAAAAAAAAAAAAAGCAATTACCCAGATCTCACCTCACCACCAAAACCAAAAACCTTTCGGGTTTTTTTGTTTTGTTTTGTTTTGTTTTGTTTTTTGAGACAGAGTCTCGCTGTTGGCCAGGCTGGAGTGCAGTGGCACAATCTCGGCTCGCGGCAACCTCCACCTCTCCGGTTCAATCGATTCTCCTGCCTCAGCCTCCCGAGTAGTTGGGATTACAAACGCCCGCCACCACACCCGGCTAATTTTTTTGGATTTTTAGTAGAGACGGGGTTTCACCGTGCTAACCAGAATGATCTCGATCTCCTGACCTCATGATCCCCCCACCTCGGCCTCCCAAAGTGTTGGGATTACAGGCATGAGTCACCGCACTCGGCGTTGGATTTTTTAAAATATAAATTAATATACACACATTTAAGGACTGAGGCTTGCAAAACGTGTGGATGTTTTACTTCCTAGAACCGTGCTCTTCTTGTCCCGAGCCCCACACCCCTGTCACAGACAGGAGGAGGATGCTTCAAAGCTGCCACTGGAGACGGAGACAGCACATGGTTGTTGTGGAAAAGTCTCTTTCAGGTGAGCACTCTCTTCGGAGGTAATTGTGTGTTCAGGAGTGTTTCTTCCTCCTCCCCTCTTTCCGCCAAGGCAATAAAAAGTTAAAAGTAAATACACACAGGACCCCCAATCACGGGAAGTGGCAGCACTGGGTCCCCGGGCCAAGCGCCACCCTTATGTTCGGGAAGGACGCCCGGCAGATGAGTTGAGTCTTGAGTCCCCTTACTTGTGGTCCTGGGGTTTCTATCAGGGTCTCTGTTGGTTTGCACCTCCTTTATATCAGATTGTTGTTAGCCCCTTTCCCCATGACGGAGCCATCCCTGTCCTAACCCTCCAGTCTCTTCACTGTGACTTGTGGAAAACCAAACTTTGATTCTGTGACATTAAAGCCCTTCCTCCCCAGGCTGACAGTCCTCTGGGCCCAGCCCTTATGGGAAAAGGGTTACGGCGAAATATAGAACAAACAATACATGTATTATTTGCAAGATATAATCCCTGTTAAACATGAAATAGCGTTTTGTGAGCTATCTGTATTTCAACAGCATATGTTGAACATCACCAAGAGGCAGCCCTCAAACCTGCCTCCTCCAGCCTCCCCCTCCTCCTCTTCTAGAATACTCTCTTTGTCCTTCTTCAACACCTTCAACTCTTTCCAGGCAGGTATCAATGTGCCCTCCCTGCAGCCTCCTCAGATGTCCCTGCACTTAGAACAAGACTGTAAATTAGAGGTTCGTGCAAAGGATTTCTCCAACTCCCTCTGCCCTCAGGTCTTCTGAGAGGATTAAGGTGGTCACAGGACAGAGAGACTTTTGGAATAAAAACTCCTGCTGGAACTATTCCCATTGTTTTCTCAGGCCTGTTACAGTAAATCCTTTTCCTGTAATAATCCTTATGAAGACGTTAGTAGAATCACTTACTTGTACATAAGAAATCACCTCTTTTACATGATAAAAATATTCTGGGGATGCTCGTCATTAAAACATTAAAGGCCTGCTTTTCAGATAAAGAGTGTGCCTTCACTGCACTAAAAATGCCCAACATGAGTTGAACAGACTTGGAGTCAAACATGCTTATTTTCTCCAGCCCGTCTCCCTCCCCTAGCTCCACACAGATACTCAAAAGCTGGAGTGGGGACGGAGAAAGACAGCACAGTAAACCCTATTAGTTTACACTCTACCACTCTATAGCTTTGTGGCGATGTAAAAGTTTAACAGAATGAGTCAGATAAAGACAATTCCACAAATATTTTTTTATTGAAATTGGTATTTATCTCATTACATTTATTTATTTATTTATTTATTTATTTTTGAAACAGAATCTCCCTCTGTCGCCCAGGCTGCAGTGCAGTGGTGCGATCTCGGCTCACTGCAAGCTCCGCCTCCCGGGTTCACGCCATTCTCCTGCCTCAGCCTCCCGAGTAGCTGGGACTACAGGCGCCGCCACCACGCCTGGCTAATTTTTTGTATTTTTTTTTTAGTAGAGACGGGGTTTCACCATGTTGGCCAGGATGGTCTCGATCTCCTAACCTCATGATGTGCCCGCCTCGGCTTGCCAAAGTGCTGGGATTGCAGGCGTGAGCCACCGTGCCTGGCCATTACTTTTTTTTTTTTTTTTAATTTCTATTCTAATTAAATAATAATGAGATAAAATGTCATGGCAGTTCTCCCCTTCATTATTTCTTTAGGGATAGAATAATTCTATGTTTTTAATTATATAAAGTTCTTCCAAGCACAGTTGGAATTTTCTTTACTACAGCTAAAAACCACTTTTGATTTCTTCCTTTTGATTATGCCTTTTATTAATCAGGCAACACCTCTCCATCATCCACACCAGCCTGGCCTCACCATCCCTGCTGCCGTACCCTCCCAGGCCTCCACTACCACTGGACCTCACGACTGGAGCAGCTTCCTAACTAGGGGCCCAGCCTGAGGCTGTTCCCCCAAATTATTTCCATCTTTCCAACCACCTTTCTAAAGCATTCCTTAGCTTATACACAGGTAGATATTAACTGGAAGATAAAATCCAACTTATTCAGCGTGATGTTCCAATCTCTTGACAGTCTTCCAACTGGATCAAGGACCCATTCATTTTTGTCTCCTGATGTCTGTCTTCCCTACCAGGCTTCAGGTAACATTTAAGTAACTATGCTTGTGATTGCTTAAAAATACATTCAGTCCAGGCACGGTGGCTCATGCCTGTAATCCCAGCACTCTGGGAGGCTGAGACAGGCAGATCACTTGAGGTCAGGAGTTCGAGACCAGCCTGGCCAACATAGTAAAACCCTGAAAAATACAAAAATCAGCCCGGCATGATGGCGTCCACCTGTAGTCCCAGCTACTCGGGAGGCTGAGGCAGGAGAATCACTTGATCCTGGGAGGCGGAGGTTGCAGTGAGCTGAGATGGTGTCACTGCACTCCAGCCTGGGGGACAGAACAAGACTCCATCTCAAAAAAAAAAAAAAAAAAAGCTCATGTTATAAAATCATCTTCCCTACTAAAGAGCTCTTATGCAAACATGGGATTTTACTGTAAGTCAGAGGTAATTGCATAAAGTAATGAAGAAATCAAAATTTACATTCAAATGACACACTAATGATAAGTCGTTTTTGGCTATTCCTTAATTCAGAAGGCTTCTCACCCTATCCCCTTCTGAAACATAACCTGTTTCAGGCCTCCTGCAGATGCTTGTGGCCAAAACCACCTTATTTACTTTTGTGGTGGCTGTTCTTGCTGGGGCTTCATAAATGTTGGTTGAATCGAAATAAAATGATGGTCCTTTCATTTCTTTACTCAGAAATATTTACTTATTACGTGGACCACAGAATTCGGGACAGTTATTGTGAGTAGTTCCTGATTCTCTTTGTGTCTCAAGCACTTACATAGAAACTACTATTTTTCAAATACGTGTGTAGTTATTACATACAAATAATACATTAGAAATTCATTTTTAACATTCATAAAATTCAGTAGAATATGATCATTGGATAGTTTCACAATCAATGAATTCTAAAGGCAATGTAAACTTATGATCACAATGGTTATTAGGATTTCCATTTATGTGGACTAGATGTAGACTAGATGATTAGAACCAGTCTTCCCTCCTGAGACATCCAGAAAATTCAATAAACTATTTTTTAAATCTGCTTGAGGGACTTGGAGAGCTAACAACCTAGACAAGAATTATAAGGCTAAGATCCAGGAGGATACCAAAGTCAGGGAGTTCGGCCTTTAGAACTGCTCTTGCTCTGGCTGAAATGAAAAGGATGGATGATAGGCTAATGGTGTTTTTGACAGCCTCTCAGGGTTAGAGAGAAAAGCACTGGGACTCAGTACCTTACAAGGATTGGACCTGGCAAACCTCCTGAGTTTGGAATGAGACCTAGTGATAAGTGAGAACTGATCAAAGATGTCAATCCACACATTCAAATCCGAAACAAGATAAATACAAATACATACATCAGTAATAAAACTGCAGGAAAAAAAGTCAAACATAAATATCTTAAAATAGCCAGAGATAGAACATAGATTGCATTCAGTTACTTAAAATAAGACCACTCAACAGAATTATGAAATCTGGAATATAGGAAAATGCTATCTTCAGTGTGCTGGAACAAAGTGACTGACTTTGTGAGTGCAACGCTCTGAGACTAGGAAAAGAAGTGAATTATTTAATGAAGAAAGTTTAAACTTGATACCAAAACTAGACAAGGACCTTATAAGAAAGTAAGATAAGTAGCTAATTTCTCTCATGAATGTAGATGTGGAAACTCCAAACTACCTATAATCAAACTGAATCCAGCTATAGATAAAAATGTATCATCAGTAATTTACGTTTAGTCTAACAATGCAAAATTTATTTAACATTACAAAACAAACATTGTAATTCACCACATTGACAGAATAAAGGAGAACATATAATATAAATGACTCAATGCATGCAGAAAAAACATTTGATAAAATTTAACAGCCATCAGGCCAGGCGGGGTGGCTCACACCTGTAAATCCAGCACTTTGAGAGGCCGAGGTAGGCAGATCATTTGAGGTCTGGAGTTCGAGACCAAGCTGACCAATATGGTGAAACCCTGTCTCTAGTAAAAATACCACACACACACACAAAAAAAATAGCCAGGCGTGGTGGCGGGCATCTGTAGTCCCAGCTCCTCGGGAGGCTGAGGCAGGAGACTTGGTTGAACCCAGAGGCAAAGGTTGCAGTGAGCCAAGATCGAGCCACTACACTCCAGCCTGGGCGACAGAGTGAGACTCTGTCTCAAAAAAAAAAGAAGAAATTAACATCTGTTAATTATATATTTTTAAAACTCTTAGCAACCTAGAAATAGAACATGCTAATCAAATAAAGGGTAACTACAAGAAGATCTCTAGTGAATATCACACTTGAGAGTGAAATGTGTGGAAAGTTTTCTTTTTGAAATAAGGATCAGGACAAGGATGTTGTCTATCAGTGTCCCTATTCAACATTGTCCTGGAGGCCTTAGGCAGTGCAGTAAAGCAACAATAAATAAGAGAGCAGGGGAAAGAAATGACCATTATCTATGAATGCTGTGCTCGTATAAGTAGAAAATACAAAAGAATATACAGATAAATGATTAAGATGAATAACTATGTTTAGCAACGTTGCTGGATATACAGAAGTCAATATTTTAAAAATCAGTTGCATTTGTATATACCAGTAAACAACCAAAAAATAAATTTGAGATTAAAAGTACATTAATCTTTTAAAAGAATTAAATTTAATTAAAATTTGAGATTAAGAGGTATAATAGGAAAGGTTTTGACATAGCATCAAGAAAATAGGAATGAATCTAACAAGAAATGTGTGAGACTTCCAGACAGAAAGTTAAGTCAGTAGTGAGAAAAATTAAAGACCTAAACAAATGCAAAGAGATATCACCTCTGTGGATTGGAAAATTTAATATTACACAGATGTCAATTCTCCTTAAATCGATCTAGATTTAATGCAATTCCAACAAAAAATTCCAATAGATTTTCTGTGTGTGCGTACGTTTCGAAAGTATTCTAAAATTTATATAAAAGTACAAATTGTCCAGCAGAGTCAAGCACTCTTCAAAAAAGAAAAATGAACAAGGTGGGAGAGTTTATTCTATTGGATATCAAGGCTTCATATAAAGCTGAAAGTAATGAAATCAGTGTGTTACTAGTCCAAGAACAGAAAAATAAAACCAATGGAACAGAATGGAGACCCCAGAAACACATCGTGAATATATAGACACTTGATTTATGAAAAAGATGTAGAATAAGGGGGGCAAGAATGCTCTTTTCAATAAATTGTACTGGAACAATTAGACATCCATATGGGGAAAAAGGTGAAACGTGACTCCCACTTCATGCCATATAGAAAAATTAATTCCAGATGCATTATAGAGCTGTGATAGATAAAAAAAAGTAAAGCCTTTAGAAAGTGATATAGATAGAAAAATAACTTTATGTTTCTGGGTTAGGAATACAAAAAGCACTAACTTAAGGAAAGACTGACAAATTAGACCACATTAAAATTATGAACTTTAATTTATTAAATGATACCATTGGGAGAGTGAAAAGGCAAGCTGCAAGGGAATACATTTGTAAAATGTATCACTGCATAAAGATCATACACAGACTATTTTAAATGCCTACAAGTTATACAAAAAAGATACATATAACAAATAGAAAAAAAAGCTCATATTGTGGCTTGAAGTAAAAAATATTTAATTAAAAAATAAATTTCAAAAGAAAAAAGGGAAAAGACTGGAATAAGTACTTAACAAAAGAGGAAATCCATACGGCCAAAAAACATCTGAGGGCCAGGTGCAGTGGCTAACGCCTGTAATCCCAGCACTTTGGGAGGCCAAGGTGGGCAGATCACGATGTCAAGAGATCAAGACCATCCTGGCCAACATGGTGAAACCCCATTTCTACTAAAAATACAAAAATGAGCTGGGTGTGGTGGCACGTGCCTGTAATCCCAGCTACTCAGGAGGCCAAGGCACGAGAATTGCTTGAACCTGGGAGGTGGAGGTTGCAGTGAGCTGAGACTGCGCCACTGCACTCCAGCTTGGCGACAGAGCAAGACTCTGTCTCAAAAAAAAAAAAAAAAAATCTGAAAAGACATTGAAGTATTAGGGCTTGCTAGAGAAACAGAACCAATAGGATGTGTGTGTGAGAGAGAGAGATTTATTTTAGAATTGACTCATACGTTTGTGGAAACTGAAAAGTCTGAAATCCACATGAAAGACCAGCATGCTGGAGACCCAGAGGAGGGTTGATGTTTCAGGCCTGAGTCCAAAGGCAGTCCAGAGGCTGAATTCCTTCTCTATCGGGGAACCCCACCCCCGATATTCAACGTGGGTCCTTTTCTATTTCCCGAAGCATCGGCTGGTCTGAGAAATAAAGGGAAAGAGTACAAGAGAGAGAAATTTTAAAGCTGGGTGTCTGGGGGAGACATCAGATGTCAGCAGGTTCCGTGATGCCCCCAAGCCGTAAAACCAGCAAGTTTTTATTAGTGATTTTCAAAAGGGGAGGGAGTGCACAAATAGGGTGTGGGTCACAGAGATCACATGCTTCACAAGGTAATAAAATATCACAAAGCAAATGGAGGCAGGGCGAGATCACAGGACCACAGGATGGGGTGAAATTAAAATTGCTAATGAAGTTTCGGGCACACATTGTCATCGATAACATCTTATCAGGAGACAGGGTTTGAGAGCAGACAACCTGTCTGACCAAAATTTATTAGGCGGGAATTTCCTTGTCCTAATAAGCCTGGGAGCACTACAGGAGACAGGGCTTATTTCATCCCTTTGGCTTCGACCATAAAAGACAGCTGCCCCCAAGGGGGCCATTCATAGGCTTACCCTCAGAGGCGCATTCTATTTCTCAGGGATGTTCCTTGCTGAAAAAAAGAATTCAGCGATACTTCTCCTATTTGTTTTTGAAAGAAGAGAAATATGGCTCTGTTCCACCTGGCTCACCAGCAGTCAGAGTTTAAGGTTATCTCTCTTTTTCCCTGAAGATTTCTGTTATCCTGTTCTTTTTTCAAGGTGCCCAGATTTCATATTGTTCAAACACACATGCCCTACCAACAATTTGTGCAGTTAATGCAATCATCACAGGGTCCTGAGGCAACATACATCCTCCTCAGCTTATGAAGATGACAGGATTAAGAGATTAAAGATAGACATAGGAAATCACAAGGGTATTGATTGGGGAAGTGATAAGTGTCCATGAAATCTTCACAATTTATGTTCAGAGATTGCAGTAAAGACAGGCATAAGAAATTATAAAAGTATTAATTTGGGGATCTAATAAATGTCCACAAAATCTTCACAATTGATGTTCTTCTGCCGTGACTTCAGCCAGTCCCTCCGTTAGGGGTCCCTGACTTCCCACAATACTTCTCCTTCAGTGATCTCAGTCTTTGCTTTTAAAGTCTTCCATTGATTGGATTGGATTCTGCTTGCCAAATGGAGGGTAAGTTACTTTATTCAAAGTCTACTGATTTCGATGTTAATCACTTCTGAAAAACACCTTCACAGCAACATCTGGACTAGTGTTTGACCAAACAACTAGATACCATAGCCTAGCCAGTTGGACACATAGTTTACCATCACATTCAACCTCTTTAATAATGGAAAAATGCAAATTAAAACTACAAAGAGAAAGCACTACACTTACATGAGAATGTCTAAAATTAAAAAGACAAATCATGTAAACTACTAGAATGTGGAGAAACAGGAACTTTCATATGCTGCTAGTTAATATGAAAGTTACTGCAACCACTTTGGAAATCAGTTAAGGATTATCTTAAGCTATGACCCAGTAATCCCACCCCTTCATATTTACCCAAAAGAAATACATGTACATGTTCTTGAATTTTGAAAGTTCTTTATTCTAGGTTCCAGTCCTTTGTCAGCTATATGGTTTGCAAATATTTTCTCTCAGTCTGTAGCTTGCCTTCAGGTCTTCTTCATAAGGTCTTTCACAGGGCAAAATTTTGGGGTTTTTAATTTATTTTTAATTTTAATATATTTATTTATTTAGAGACTGGGTTATGACACTGGCTAGTTTTTGTATTTTTGACAGGATGGGGTTTTATCATATTGCCAAGTTTGGTCTTGTATCCCTGGGCTTAAGCAATCTACCCTCCTCAGCCTCCCAAAGTGCTGGGATTACAGGGTGAGCCACCACACTTGGCCAGGGCAAAAGTTTTTAATTTTGCTGAGGTTCAATTCATATATCGTTTAAGTCTGTGATCCATTTTGAGCTAATTTTTGTATATGGTTTGAGACAGGTCAAGGTTCATTTTTGCCTATGAATGTCAATTTCTCCAGAACCATTTATTGAAAAGGCTATCATTCCTCTATTGAATTGCTTTTCACCTTTGATAAAAATCAGTCCAGCATGTTTGTGCGGGTCTATTTCTGGGTTTTCTGTTCTGCCACATTTGTCTACATGTCTGTCTCTCTGCCCATAACACACTCCCTTGATTACTGTAGCCACATAGTGAGATAGACTGGCTCCTCCTACTTTATTCTTTATCCAGTTTGGTTAAGCTATTCCAGGACATGTGCCTTTCCATGTAAATTTGGGATAAGATTGTCTGTGTCTACAAAGCACCTTGCTGGGATTTTAAGAGTAATTGTATTAAACTTATTAATCAGTCTGGAGAGAATTGACATCCTTATGAAGTTGAGTCATCCAACTCATGAAGTTGGTTGGATTTACTTAGTTAAATCCTCTGTTATTTCTTTCAAAATCATTACATAATTTTAGTGTGCAAATGTTGTACATATTTTGTTATATTCATGCCCAAGTATATCATTTTCTTTGGAACTGTCATAAATGGTATTGTATTATTAATGCTAGTTTTGAAATGTTCATTGTTAATATATAGAAATGCCATTTATTTTTCTGTATTGCTATTATATCCTGCTACCTTGCTGACTTTACGTTAATTCTAGGAGTTATTTGTAAATTCTTTGGTATTTTCTGTGTAGACAACCAGGTCTTTGACAAATAAAGGCAGTTTTCTTTCTTTCCTTCCAATCTTTGTGCTTTTTATTTCTCTTTCTTGTCTTATTTTGGTGGTCAGAATTTCTAGCACTATGTTGAATTAGAGTGGTGAGAACAGATTGCTTGTCTCTTTCCCAATCTTAGGGAAAAAGCATTCCATCTTTTTCCATTAATTATTTGGTTCCTTTTTTTTTTTTTTTTTTTTTGGAGGCGTGGTCTTTCTTGCTCTGTCACCCAGACTGGAGTGCAGTGGCACAATTATGGCTCACTGCATCCCTGAACTCCCAGGATCAGGTGATCCTCCTGCCTCAGCCTCCCGAGTAGCTGGGACCACAGGCACACCACCCCATCTGACTAATTTTGTTTTGTTTTGTTTTGTTTTGAGACAGGGTCTCACTCTGTCACACAGGCTGGAGAGCAGCGGCGTGATCTCGGCTCACTGCAACCTCCACCTCCCAGGTTCAAGCAGTTCTCCCACCCACCTCAGCCTTCCAAGTAGCTGGGACTACAGGTGCACACCACCATGCCCGGCTAATTTTTGTATTGTTTGTTAGAGGTGAGGTCTCACCACGTTGGCCAGACTGGTCTGAAACTCCAGACCTCAAGTGATCTGCCCACCTCGGCCTCCCAAAGTGTTGGGATTACAAGCATGAGCCACCGTGCCCAGCCTGATTTTTGTATTTTTTGAAGAGACAGGGTTTTACGATGTTGCCCAGGCTAGTTTTGAACTTCTGGGCTCAAGCAATCTGCCCATCTCAGTGTCTCAAAGTGTTGGGACTACAGGCATGAGCTACTGTGCCCAGCCTAGATTTTTAAATAGATGCTCTTTCTCAACTTAAGGATTCTCCACACCAATCCCCGCCATTCCCAGTCTGCTGAGACTTTTTACTGTGAATGGGCATAGGATTGTGCTGGTCTTTTTTTCTGCATCAAATGATATAATCATTTTTATTCTTTAGCAGATTAACATGGTAAATTACATTGATTGATTCTGGAATATCGAACCAACCTTGCATATCTGGAATAAATCCCTCTTCATCATGGTGTATATAATTTTTTATATACGATGCTGTATTAGATTTACAAAATTTTGTTGAGAAATTTTGTGTCTAAATTTATAGAGATAGTGATCTATAACTTTCTTTTTTGTACTGCATTTTCCTGATTTTGGTATCAGGGTAATACTAGCCTTATACAATGAGCTGGGAAATGTTCTTTCTTTTACTTTCTGAGATACAGTATGTAAAATTGGTATTAATACTCCTTAAAGTATTTTCACATGAAGATTAATTTTTGAGAGCCTTTTACTTATAACTTTAATTACTGTAGTGGCTATGGAACTATTCAGGTTGTCTCTATCATCCTAGTTGAGTTTGGTAGTTTGTAGTTTTCTTGGCATTAGCACATTTCTTCTAGGTTGGCAGTAAATTCTCTTAAGTTTTCTTTCATCTGAGAATGTCTGATTTCTCCTTCATTCCCAAAGGGCATTTTCAGTGGCTATTGGATTTGTGATTCTAAGTTCTGTCTTCAACTTGAAAAATGTTGTGCTTCTTCCTTTTGGCCTCCATGGTTTCAAGATGAGAAATCCACTGTCATTCAAACAAATATTCCCCGTGAATAATGCTTCATTTCTCTCTGGTTCTTTTAATATTTTCTCCTTTGTTTGTAGTTTTGGGTGTTTAATTATGATGTTAAGAAGTTTAATTGTGCTTTTTTTGTGTTTACCCATTTGGGTTTGCTCTGCCAAGGGGACAGAGGATTAGCTCCCAGCTTGAGTGCTCACCCAACTAGGCCAGAGAGTTCAAGCACTCAGCCAGCTTCTGCAGAGCAGAAGCTCAGGTGAGGCTGGAAGGTCCTGTTCAGCCCACTAGAGTTTTACTGGGATAGGGTGGGTATCGCCAAAAAGGTTTCCTTCTGTTGTCAGGCAAGCCTTTTCCCTGTGCTTTGACCAGGGGTGGGGAGGGGGGGCAGGCCTTTCTTAGAACTTTCTCATCTGTGCCTGTTGGTGGTTGGAGGCTTCTGCAGTGCCTCGATCAGGGTATGGGGGAGTGATAAGGAAATCCAAGGACTCACATCTGTCATTCTTCAAGGTCTGAGATCCGTAGGCTTTTGTTTCTTCCTTTCTCCAGCTTTCAGACTCTTCTTCTGCTGTCTGTTGTGTTATGTCCAGATATTTTACCTGTAAGAGGGAGTGTATGGGAGGAATGGGAGTCTCCATCTTTGGGGAACCAGCAGTCAACACTCAGGTTTTAATGCACTTTCCTCTGTTTGTCATATTTCACTATTAAAAAGAGTTAACAGGCAAGAGATAAGACGGCCACCACACTTGAGAAGGTTGGGAGCCCTGACTTGGTACAAACTACTTTTTGATCTGACACATGACAAATGATGTCTTATAATAGCTTACAAAAAACATATGTGTATCATGCTGATCCTTCTGGATAATCCAATCTAGGGAGGTTATTTAACAAATAACTCCTCACAAACCAGGGATAGCTCTCCAGCACTGGGTCCTCCGGCTGATAGCCCCCACCAAGTGTCAGACCTACCTAGGCCTCATTCTTGTCTCGTTCTCTTTTTTCTTTAAATGTGCCCCCTCACTTCTCTGTAATATTTCCCATGCCCTTTTCATACCTGCTCCTCCTGCCTGGGCTTTTGGATAATCTAACCATGACTGGTTATTGACCACTCACAGTGTGTTCTGTACAGGAGAGGGGTTTTACAAACTAACGCCCCATGGTTTCTGAGGAGGCCTTCTCGGCTACTTATGGTGGGCAAAGAATGGGCTCCTGTACCACCCCATCATTCATCCCAGAAGGCCCTAAAACTCAGAGCAAACTATTTGCAGTGAATCTAGGAGTGCAGGATGATGGAGATGGGGCATCTGGCCCCACCTTAGCTCCATGAAGTGTCCTGAGCCAGGTATAAAAGGAGCTGAATTTGCTTACATAGTGGCTCCAGAACTTGCTTTTGCCTCATTGTGCCTCCTTCTGCCTGCTGGCTTGCTGCTTTGTCTTTCTTCATCACCTCTCTTGCCACAGCCCCTCAGCTTGGCCCTGCAATACTCCACATTCCTCACTTCCCTGTGCTTAGTTCACTCCCTAAACACCAATCTCTTCCTCCTCTAGGGCATTCCTGGGGCCTCCCACTGAAACTAACCCAACACAACAGTCCCATAGATAGGTTTTTGGATAAACATATAAATGAATCCTTCTGGTCCTAAAGTTTGAACCTTACTTTTTTTTTTTTTGAGATTCAGTCTCACTGTCGCCAGGGCAATCTTGGCTCACTGCAACCTCCGCCTCCCAGGTTCAAGAGATTCTCCTGCCTCAGCCTCCTGAGTAGCTGGGACTACAGGTGTGCACCACCATGCCCAGCTGATTTTTGTACTTTTAGTAGAGATGGGGTTTTACCATGTTGGCCAGGATGTTCTTGATCTCTTGACCTCGTGATCTGCCCCCTCGGCCTCCCAAAGGGATGACAGGCATGAGCCACTGCGCCTGGCCTGAACCTTACTTCGTTTTTTTGTTTTGTTTTGTTTTTTGAGACGGAGTTTCACTCTTGTTGCCCAGGCTGGAGTGCAGTGGCACGATCTCGGCTCACTGCAACCTCCGCCTCCCAGGTTCAAGTGATATTCTCCTGCCTCAGCCTCCCGAGTAGCTGGAACTATAGGTGCCCGCCACCACACCCAGCTAATTTTTTTGTATTTTTAGTAGAGACGGGGTTTCACCATGTTGGCCAAGATGGTCTCCATCTCTTGACCTCGTGATCCATCCACCTGGCCTCCAAAAGTGCTGGGATTACAGGCTGAGCCAACACACCTGGCTGAACCTGACATTTTTAAAATCTGAGTTCCTTCCTCAGGAAACACCCTCAGTCCTCTAAAAAAAAAAAAAAAAAAAAAGTATCAAAGAAGAGAAACTCCCCAGGTCAACACATCCAGACAATGAGATGCCTGCCCAGTCCTTCATGGTGACTGCTTCCTTGCCCCTCCCTAGTTCCTGTTTTCTTACACATTGTTACCTTTCTTCCCTGGTGTATAAACCCCTAGTTTTAGGTGGATAGGGAGATGGATTTGAGACTGAGCTCCCATCTTCTCATCTTCTCAGCCGCAGCACCTGATGAAAGCCTTCTTCCTCGGCAATACTTGTCATCTCTGTGATTGGTTTCTGTGCAGGGAGCAGCAGGACCTAGACAGAACCTGGGTGTTTGGGCAACACCATCTGCCTCTGCTTCCCAGGACACACTCAAAAAGGAGGGGACTGGGCCAGTGCATTCACCTCAGTGTCTCTGTTTCACAAGAGGAGTCGTGGAAATCGGAATGATCAAAATCCCAGCTCACAGAAATGAGCCAGGCTGAGTGCAAAATTAAAGTGGACAGGGCCCATCCATGGCCTGAAAAGGGCTTTGTTATTCCTTCCTAGGAAAGTTGTCACCTCTCAGGGAAGTGTCTGGCTGAGTAATGACAAGCATGGAAGGTCTCTGTCCACTCACGGAATAGATCATACTGAGGCCTGGTGATCAGTTTAAAGGAAATTTATTTCCCATGGCTGACGTCCACAACGTTCAGCTTCCAAGAGTTCAGAAAGGACTTATATTTCACCTTGCCATGACATGGGTCAAATAGGAAGCCTCTTTGAGGATCCAGGGAAAATTAACCCCTGGTGACAAAGGATCATTTCTTAGCCCCTAGTTGCCCATCTGGAGTTCTCCGTTAGGCCCACAGAATCAGCAAACTCTGTGTGGAATTAGGCGATTGCTCCTCAGTAGTGGCAGTGCAACCGGAGGGAAATAATTGTTCCATTCTGACCTGTGAGTTCAAATACTCTGTGAGTTGCTATAGGAGTTTTATTTAAGCCACCAGCCTGTGCAAGAGGTGAGCAGTGGCCCGGCCCAACTGTGACATCCCAGAAGACACATCTAGTTGGCCAAGGCCTCTGCTCCCAGCTGGAGGAAAGGCCCCCACCCCCCACCCCATGGGGAGGGGAGAAAGCGCATGGATGGAGTGGGATGAAGAAGGGAGAGTGAGGAGAAAGCCCTTCCATGGTGTAAAAGTCGGCATCCGTGGAAGCCTCTCACACACTCGACTGATGTCACCCCAAGGAGCAGTTTCACCAGACAGGGTGCTGAGGCCAGCATAGCATCTGTTTGCAGACAGTGCTTGAAGGGATTGAGGTTGGGTCCTGGAGTTCTAAAGTTCTAATCCTTTTCTTCTGTCCTAGTTCACCTTCCTGCAAAAGAAAGGGGGGGCGGGTGGGGAGGGACAAAAAAAATCGCTATGCAGAAGTTCACTCCGGAAAATGCCTTGAAATAAAATCAACAAGATTGATGTGCAGGCAGACAGGTAATAACTTTAAAAGTGAAAGACATCTCCGAAGATCTATGGCATTTTTAACAAAACGGGGGGAAGGTGGGCAGCGCTCAACACTGCAGAGCGGTAATTACAGCCACAGGAAGTCTCTAATGAACTTGAAAACAAAGCTCCGAAGAAAGGGAAAGAAGATAAATGCAGAGTTCTGTTTACATAACCGTAGGGGGTTTGAACACCGAGAGCTTACAGTGCCTGAAACGCGGTGAGGAAATGGGAGGGAGAACAGCGAGCGTTCAGAAATTTTGGCAAAAGGTCAAAGAGAGTGAACGGATGTGGGGGGAGGGGAAGGGGGTGGCCTGGGGTGGGTGCTAGCGCTCATGGTACAAGAAGTTTAGCAAACATACAAGTTTAGTTGCTGAAGAAAATACTTAGAGGAAGGAGGGTTCTCTGCTGGGGACAAAGAGAAGCGGCTTTATCCCGCCTGTGGCCCGCAGGTGGGCGTTGGCGCAGGTCTCCCCGCGCCCGCAGCGCGTCCAGGTTTCCACCGGCTGAGCCCGGCCCACGTGGCCGACGCTGAAGCGTCGCTCTCCGTTCCTCCAGCGGGCGCCTCCCGGCCGAGCTGCAGGGGGTGCACACAGCAGAGCTCTACTGCGCCCTCCTCGCCGCGCGTGGGGCCAGGCCATGCCCTAGAGACCTGCCTGGGCCTGCCCCGAGGGCTCGGTGCAGCTGGAGGTCTGAGCGCGCGTCCCCTGCTGCTACTGATTGAAGCCCAGTCCCCAGTCCCCAGTAGTAAGAGGGGGCCTCCAGGGAAGTGATTCCGTAGTAGGGGGAACGGGGCTGATAACCTTATGAGAGGGTTGGAGGGAGCTGTTTCCTCCCTTCCACTCTTTCTGCAGAGCGTTCCCCTCTCTACCCCACCCCTGCCAGGACAGAGCCCCCATCTGTGGTAAGTCAGCACCCAGCAAGAAGCCCCATATGGGAGGAACAGGCCCCCCCTCACTGCTGATGATGACGCCTTGATGGCGGACTTCCAGCCTCCAGCACAGTGAGAAGGAAATGTCAGTTTATAAATTACTCTCTGAGGTGTTTTGTTAACAGCAGCAGGAATGGACCAAGGGACACCGAGTTCTTACCATTGCCCAGTCACAATACCCTTAGACTCCAGCATCTCCCTGTCTTACCAGGAGTCAGTGAGACAAAAGGTGCAGGTGTCACTAATGGTGGTATACATGCACACTGTGTTAGTCTGTGTACTAGTTATGAGTATATATACTAATTATTAAACCATTTTAGAAAGAAAATACAGACTTGGGAGGTTTTAAAACCTGTCAAAGTCGGGTGTGGTGCACCTGTGGTCCCAGCTACTCTGGAGACCGAGGCAGAAGGACTCCTTGAGCCCAGGAGTTCAAGACCAGCCTGGGCAACATAGTGAGACCTGGAAAACAAACAACAACAAAAAAACTGTCAAGAGGCAGAACCTGGATAAGAAGTGGGTTATGTAAACCAGAGTGGTCCAAAACTTTAGATGCCTGAGGGGCCCCAAGCTGGTCCTAGATACTCATGAAAGTGCAATTCTAGAAGGAGCCATCTGCTCAACAGCCCGCCTGGTCATCCTCAAAGAGGCCACCACTCCCCACTCCTTCTCAGGGAGCCTCATCCCATCAGACCGTGAGGCCCATTCTTTCATTCATTCAGGTCATATTTACTGTCTTATCCACAATGCACCAGGCACTGTGCTGGGTGCTACTATACACATTATCACATTTGGCAAGGTATAGCACACCTCTTAATTTCAAAATAACCTTTCCAATGACATTAAAAATGGGCTTTACTTATGTGAAATTCACTTAAAATAGAAATCTAAGGAATTTTCAGTAGCATACCATAATTTGGCTAGAGGAGAAGGCTGGGTCTTCAGTGGGAAAATGTTAGAGGTAAAGCACTTGAGCACATGGCCTGCTGGGGAGAGTGCTGAGCCAGCTGGCTGTGCAGGGGAGGATTGAGGAAAAGGCTGAACATGAAGGCTAAGGATCAGTTTCATGAGCCCTCGAATCCAGGTTGATTTGAAACTTTGCATAGGCAGAACATTCTGAGGTAGCAAACAAAAGTTAGAGTCAAAAAGTTCTTTCTAAAGAATGATGTCAAGGAGGCAGCCAATTTAAGACTCACCCACACACTCGAACGGGCACTCAGTAAATTCTTACTGAATTAATGAATCAATCAGTCCATCAATACAGAGACAGCAACCAGGATCCTTGTCAAGTCAAGAGGGTTGTTAGTATTTCTTTAAAAGAAACAGCCTTATCTGTGAGCAAAATGAGAGGCTGCCCCTGAAGGCTAAGGATGTCCATTTGAGAGAAGCAGCCTTTCATTGTGCAATGATTAGGCTTAACTTGCTGGCAAGGCTGGAGACAAGGATAGAGATGAAAGGCTGGATGATGGCTGCGGGGGGTGCCCTGTCCTGTAGCTGTTCCAGCCAGGAAAGGAGACGGGAACAGAGGAGACAGCACAGGCGGCAGGCAGGCATCCTGGGCCGAGGAAGGAGGGAGGGCTCCCCAGGGTCACCCTGCTCTACTTTTGGAGCCTGATGCTGTAAAGGCAGCCCAGCAGGGACACACATGCTGCAGAATCTCCTCTGTCCCCTCGTTGAGAGGACCAGGTTTTCCCTTGGAAATGGATAGACACACACTGAGCTGCTGCTTCCCAGGAGGGCTGAGGCATCCTTCAGTAACTTCAGGCGTCCTGTCAGCCACGTCATGGTTTCCCACCTCTGGATTCCCATGCCTTCCTTACCCTGATGAGGTTTCTCCCATTTACACGTCATCCCTCATCATCCCTCTCCTGGATGCTTTGCTAGCTTTATGGAAGGAACTTGGAGGAGTGGCCAAGGCAGGGCCCAGCAGCTGCAGCCATGGGGGTGAATGGGGGCCGGGATGAGGAGGGACTCCATAGACTCAGTGTCGACATGAAGGCGGAAAGGGCCCAGGTGTCCTATTAACAGTAATAACAATAATCTTGCCTTAAACCTTATTTATTGATTTATTTTTGTGGTTTAGAATGAGGTGAGGCCTAAAGAAAGAAACAATCACATAGGCCAGGCACAGTGCCTCACGCCTATAATCCTAGCACTTTAGGATTGAGGTGGGAAGATTGCTTGAGCCCGGGAGTTTGAGACCAGCCTGGGCAATATGGCAAAATCCTGTCTCTACTAGATAAATAAATAAACAATCACAACTAAAGTCGTGACAGCCAAATTCACACATGCATTCTCAGTTGGCCCTCACAGTCCCCGACAGCCACACAGATGCTGAGAGTGTGAGGCTGCTCTGCAAGACAGGAGTGGGGCTAGACCCGATGACCTCTAAGGTCTGCTCTGCTGCTTTCGGTCCAGGGTCAAGGTGTTGGAGGGGCAAGATATGTGTGGGGGAAGGGCAAGAACCGGGCGTGCGTACTTAAGCTACTCATTTGGGTGCATGTCTGCCAGCCTCCCGAGGGCCTATGGAATAGACCAGAGCGATCCTCTAAGTGAGGACCGCTGGGATCAGATGCTTGGGCCGCAGCAGAGGTGATTGAAACGGGATTCGGCACTGTCCAGATGTTGATGCAAGGAGTGTCACCCTCAAATACAGCGTGTCAGCCACCGTGAGCCACTCGGCAGGAGAGCCTGAGAGTGGCATGTGGAGACAGGCCTCCCAGCAACGGGGAAGCCAGGGCGCAGCAGCAGGGCGCACCTTCTAGATGCAACGCTCTTCCTTCAGTGGAGCTAAGCGCCATGCTGTCTATTGTGGCCCAGCATGCACTTCGTGCTTTCCATTAGCCCTGAGGCTCAGGCGTCAATTATGATTTATCATTTAAAATCCAACAATATGTTTTTATTGTATTTCTTTCTTTTGAGACAGGGTCTCACTCTGTCACCCAGACTGGAGTGCAGTGGCATGATCATGGCTCACTGCAGCCTCAACCTCCTGGGTTCAGGTGATCCACCCACCTCAGCCTCCTCAGTAGCGGAGACCACAGGCGTACACCACCAGGCCCAGCTAATTTTTTGCATTTTTTGTACAGACGGGGTTTCACCACGTTGCCCAGGCCGGTCTCAAACTCCTGGACTCAAGATGTCTGCCTGTCTTGGCCTCCCAATGTGCTGGAATTACAGGCATGAGCCACTGCACCCTGCCAGTATGCTTTTAAACAGTACCAGGAAAGCCTCGAGCTCTTCCCCGCCTCAGCAGGACACATGCATTAACTGGCAGAGCCCAGTCTCCCTCTGAGGATGGGTCTGTGAGTGGCAGCTCTGGGAGAGACAGAAGTAGGGGACTGGCAGGGACTCAGAGCCTGCAGGGAGAAGGAAGATGCATGGTGGGGAGGCCAGCATGCCAGGCCGCCGAGCTCCCGCCCACTCCTGGAGCCCAGGCCCTCGTCAACTCTAGGTCTTGCTCCTGGCCTAGGTCCTGCTGAGTCCCCATAGTCATAACAACGCTTACACAGCACTGCTTCCTTCCAGATACTTTTTCACGGGGTTATTGTCAGTGCCCAATAACCCTGTGAGGCTTTTCACCACTTACAGGAGGGGAGCTGAGGCCCAGGAGGGCTTAGGCCCTGCCCAGGGTATCATAAGCAGAGGGTGAATGGACGTGCCAGGCTCAGAGCCTGTGCCTTCATGTCAGGCTCCACAGGCTTCCTTGGCTCCTTGCTGCCTTCAAAAGAGGAAAGTTACTTTTGTTTTCAAAATCCAGTCTTTCCTTATGGCTTCAAAAGCTCTTCCCTTGAAGCCTCCACAAAGGAACAAGATGTCTGGGGTCTGGCTGGACCTGGGAGAGCTCTGCAATGCCTCCAAGATGAGGCTAGTCCCCCAGGGGAGCCCACCCTCCTTCAAGATGTCTTCAGAGGTTCTATTCTATTCTATTCTATTCTATTCTATTCTATTCTATTCTATTCTATTCTGAGACAGAGACTCACTCACTCACTCTGTTGCCCAGGCTGGAGGGCAGTGGTGCAAATCTTGGGTCACTGCAACCTCCGCCTCCAGGATTCTAGTGATTCTCCTGTCTCAGCCTCCCAAGTAGCTGCTATTACAGGTGCGAACCACCATGCTCAACTAATTTTTGTATTTCTAGTAGAGACAGGATTTCACCATGTTCACTAAGCTGGTCTTGAACTCCTGACCTCAAGTGATCTGCCTGCTTCGGCCTCCCAAAGGGCTGCAATTACAGGTGTGAGCCACTGCACCCTGCCAATGTCTTCAGAGGTTCTTTTTTTTGAGACGGAGTCTCGCTCTGTCGCCCAGGCTGGAGTGCAGTGCAGTGGCATGATCTCGGCTCACTGCAACCCTCTTCAGAGGTTCTTCATATCCAACACCCTGCAGTGATGAAATAAAGCATGGCATATTAACTGAGTGGACAGTTACGCAGCCATTTAAGCTGACAAATACACAGACACATTATAAACTATTCAAAAGTAATTTTCAGTGAAAATATTACCACCATGGAAAGCATGTATATAGATAAAAATGGATGTAGAAACAGAAATATATATGATTTGATATTATTGGGTGATGAAGCTATGGCTGTAATTATTTTTTTTCTTGACGTTCAACTGCTTTTAATAATTTTTTTTTTTTTTTGAGATGGATCTCGCTCTGTCGCCCAGGCTGGAGTGCAGTGGTGTGATCTCGGCTCACTGCAAGCTCTGTCTCCTGCGCTCATGCCATTCTCCTGCCTCAGCCTCCTGAGTAGCTGGGACTACAGGCGCCCGCCACCACGCCCGGCTAATTTTTTGTATTTTCAATAGAGATGGGGTTTCACTGTGTTAGCCAGGACAGTCTCGATCTCTTGACCTCGTGATCCACCCACCTTGTCCTCCCAAAGTGCTGGGATTACAGGCGTGAGCCACCGAGCCCAGCCGCTTTTAATGATTTTTAAAAAGTATTTGGTAGCTCTGAACTGGCAATTGTGGAAATATGACAGAGGAGCAGCTATTTCTAGAAGATCATTTTGACCTTTTTCCCCACCTAGAGGGAGCTAATCAATCAGGATGTGAGGGGGACAGTCTGAGCTGCTGCTTTCCCCACTTGAATACATGACATAATCCAGTGTATCCTACACTAAGGGTGCTTCCTCACCTTAGAGCTGGGAGCTCATGACTGCACAGCCAGCCTTCAGTCCCCTTGCTCCGGAGGGAAGAGGGGCCCAAGGGACAGGCAATACTTCAGACATACTCTTCTAAAAGCAAAAACAGTGGCCATTAAAATAATGCGCTGGCCAGGTGTGATGGCTCTTACCTATTGTCCCAGCACTTTGGGAGGCAGAAGCAGGAAGATTGCTTGAGCCTAGGAGTTCAGGACCAGTCTGAGCAACATAGCAAGACCCCATCTCTTTAAAAAAAAAAAATAGCTAGGCATGGTGGTGTGTGCCTGTAGTCCCAGCTACTCAGGAGGCTGAAGCAGGAAGACGCTGAGCCCAGGAGCTCAGGTGAGCTACAGTCATGCCACTGCACTCCAGCCTGGGTGACAGAGTGAGACTCTTTCTCTAGAATAAACAAAATTAAAAGTTTAAATATAAAATGTGCTGTCTTCCACGCACTGGATCTTTCTGAGCTGCTTTTCTGTGGTGGCGCTGAGCCAACTCCCCTTGCTCTCTCTTCCCACCTGCTCTGAACTGCAAGCGTTTCTGCTCCCCCAGGGAAGGCAGGCCTTGGTGAGGGTGAAGGGGACAACCAACAATTACACCAGGATGAGGACGTCAGCTGGGACTGTCCCAGGCCAGCTGGGACATGTCGTCCCCCATCTCTATGAAAAACTAGAAATCTGGGAATTAACCATATGGCTGCCAGAATATCTACCTGAAGCTCTAACCTAATGATGCAATTTTTTTTTTTTTTTTTTTTTTTAAGACAGAGTCTCGCTCTGTCGCCCAGGCTGGAGTGCAGTGGCGTGATCCCGGCTCACTGCAAGCTCTGCCTCCCAAGTTCACGCCATTCTCCTGCCTCAGCCTCCCAAGTAGCTGGGACTAAAGGTGCCCACCTCCACGCCCGGCTAATGTTTTTGTGTGTGTGTGTGTTTTTAGTAGAGGCAGGGTTTCACTGTGTTAGCCAGGATAGTCTCAATCTCCTGACCTCATGATCCACCCGCCTCGGCCTCCCAAAGTGTTGGGATTACGGGTGTGAGCCACCACCCCCGGCCTAGGTCCTTTTTTTTTATAATGAACTTTTTGCAGAAAATATTTTGTGCTCCCCAAAATACGTACGTCAAGTTATAAATCATATCTTTACTACTCTGCTAACCTATTGTATATAAACACAAAAACAGATATTTTTAAACATAAAAAATAGAAACTCCACTCCTTAATATATACCCAAAAGAATTGAAAACAAGCGCTCAAAACAGATACCCCAGTGATTAGAACAGCATTATTCACAAAGCTAGAATCAACTGAAAGTCTATCAAAAGTTTAACAGTTAAACAAAGTGCAGTATGTCCACACAATGGAATATTATTCAGCCTTAAAAAGGACGGAAATTCTGATAAACACTACATACAACATGGGCAAGCCTTGAAAACCCAAGTTAAACAAGCCAGTCACAAAAGGACAAATACAAATATTGTATGATTCTATGTCTATAAATTATCTAGAATGGTCAAATTCATAGAGACCAATTCATAGAGGGAACGGTTAAGGAGTCTTTGCTTAATGGGCAGAGGTTCCATCTGGGGTGATGAAATATTTTGGAAGGAGTGGCAATGGCTGCACAACTTGTGAATGTAATTAATCCCAATGAATTCTATATGTAAAAGTGGCTAATAAGGTCAATTATATTATATTATATATATATATATATATATAGCAATCATAAAAGAAGTTAAAAATATATATCAATTTAAAATACTTTTAGATAAACAATGAATATAAGTTGAAGTTCCAATATTTTCTTCCCCTCTTCCAGTGAAGGTGTGCCCCTGGGTGCATATGCCCAAGACTGGGGCCCACGGTCCTAACCAGCCGGGCCAAGCCTCCCACTGCCTGTCACCTGGAAGGACGTAGGATGAACTAGACACCCTGAGGTGCCTCTTTGCTGGTAGACATGCCTGTCTCCAGCCACATCACCTCCAGGTTCAGGCATCAGTTGTCAGAGGTGAAGCTTGAAGGCTAAAGGCAAGAGGGAGTTGGCTAGACCAGAATCCCCTCACTGCTGTAATTTTCTCACTGTTAGAATTTTTGCAAAGGGAGTTTCCACCCCAACACCTTCTGTTCGGGAATCTACCTGCAAAGTTTTGAAATTTTCGAGAGTAGCCATGAAAAGATTCAAAGAGACTGATAATTCTTTGCAAACTTACACCAGCTTCTTATAGACTTAAACTGATATTTTGTCTTTTTATAGAATTAGGGTATAAAGGAAGTTTTTGTACATTCTCAATAACATCTAGCTTATATTCTTGAAACCAACAACACCATTTTACCCAGAAATAAAAGCGGGGGGCTGGACGCCGTGGCTCACGCCTGTAATCCCAGCACTTTGGGAGGCCGAGGTAGGTGGATCACCTGAGGTTGGGAGTTCAACACCAGCCTGACCAACATGAAGAAACCCCATCTCTACTAAAAATACAAAATTAGCAGGGCGTGGTGGCGCGTGCCTGTAATCCCAGCTACTCAGGAGGCTGAGGCAGGAGAATTGCTTCAACCTGGGAGGCGGAGGTTGTGGTGAGCTGAGATGGTGCCATTGCACTCCAGCCTGGGCAACAAGAGTGAAACTCCATCTCTAAATAAATAAATAAATAAATAAAATAAAATAAAAGCAGTGATCACAAAATGCAGGTACATTACCTTGAAGGAGAGAAGAGACTATTAGGTAGAAATTAAGATTGTTTGTTTGTTTGTTTGTTTGTTTGTTTGTTTGTTTTGAGATAGGGTCTCACTTCGTTGCCCAAGCTGGAGAGCAGTAGTGCAAACAAGGCTCACTGCAGCCCCAAACTCCTGGGCTCAAGCAATTCTCCTGCTTCAGCCTCCTGAGTAGCTAGGGCTATAGGTATACACACTGCACCCAGCTAGAGATTTTTATTTGATGTTTTTGTAGAGACAAGGTCTCACTCTGTTGTCCAGGCTGGTCTCAAATTCCTAGCCTCCAGAGATCCTCCCACCTAAGCCTCCCGAAGCTCTGGGATTGCAAGTATGAGCCATTGTGCCCAGGCTGAGACTTTGAATGGTTGTACCTACTGCTGCCAACAACGTAATGACAGTTATGGCTGGCAGCAAAAGGCTATTTTAAATCTCATCTCAGTGATTTTAATTTTTCTTTTATTATTTTGTGCATACAAATTTTCTACAATGGACATGTAATACTGTTGTAATTAGAAAAAGGGGAGTTTTTAAAACTGCCTAGTTCTCTTGTTTCCTAGGTCATATTTGTATTTTGGGCACTGAAGTTTGGGATCGTTCACTGCAGGGGACAGCAGTTCTGCATGTCCTGTGCGTCCACAGGGCACCTCTGTTAACGCAGCCCGCGCCATTGCAGGCATTCATGATGACAGTGCTCAGTCATCACAAGGTGACCCACGGTATGTGTGTTTTGCTTAAGAGTGCAGAAGCATCCTGTACATATTATCAAGGTTTTCATCAAAACAGTGATTATCTTAATCCTAGAGTAATTTTTTTTTTTCTTTTTTGAGATGGAGTCTCGCTCTGTCACCCAGGCTGGAGTGCAGTGGCATGATCTCGGCTCACTGCAACCTCCGCCTCCCAGGTTCAAGCGATTCTCCTGCCTCAGCCTGCTGAGTAGCTGGGATTACAGGTGCCTGCCACCACACCCAACTAATTTTTGTATTTTTAGTAGAGACTGAGTTTCACCATATTGGTCAGTCTGGTCTCGAACTCCTGACCTCAGGTGATCCACCCATCTCGGCCTCTCAAAGTGCTGGCATTACAGGTGTGAGCCACCATGCCCAGCCCATAATTATTTTTTTAAAAATAGATTTAGTGGGTACAAGTGCAGTTTTGTTACCTGGATCTATTGTGTAGTGACGAAGGCTAGGCTTTTAGTGTGACCATCACCCGAATAGCATATATGATACCCGTTAGGTAATTTCTCATCCCTCTTCCCTCTCCCCCTCCCACCTTTTGGAGTATCTGATGTCTATTATTCCACTCTTCATGTCCATGTGTACACACTGTTTTTATAAGTGAGAAATGCAGTACTTGACTTTCTGAAAAACAGTAATTTTTAAAGATTTTACACTGCAAAATGGAACTGTCCATGATCTGGAAAATCCACCTTTCTGAACACCTGGCTCCCCAAGATCACGGGACAAAATGAGGCGACGCTGTCCACATAATTGCCCCGATGCCTGAGGACAGTAACAGTGCTCTCCCTGGGGAAGGTAGATGGAGCGCTGTGGCAGCGGCACATGCGTGAGTGGGGCGGGGGAAGCACAGTTGCTGGTTATTGAGGCGTTTTGTGTTGGCGTTCCCAGCCCAACCCCTAACTGCAGGCACCCCCCCTTCGCATGCCTGGGCCTCCGCTCCTCTGCCTGAGTTCCAGCCACTGCCCCTGGATCCAGGCTAAAGGGCAGTAGGGGACGGTGTGGCGCACCCTAGATGCGGAACCCACAGCACCCAGTGCCTGCCAGATATAACAAGCAAGCCGGGGCACACGGCTGGGGCACGTTTTCCAGAAGCCTTCGAATTGTGTAAATTCTGTGCAGGCCAAAGGGCCTCTTGTGTAAGAGTCACATGCCAAGGCCCATCTAAAAGTTTCACTCCTGCTTGGCTCCAGGGTTCCTTTCAACCCTGCCGGGCACTTCTCAGTTCCTGGTGGGAGGTGAAAACTCATGCCTCCCAGATTCTCTTCTTAGAAGACAATCCTGAAAGTGATTTTGTTTGGATTTCTTAACACCCAGACAACTGTCTGCTTCTGCTGTCTCATTTTCAAGGACTTCGGGGGATGCCGAGGTGAGTTCACAGCTTCCTCCACACCCTGTGGCCCTGGGGACCTGGTAATGGACACAAACTACCTGCGAAGCCAGTGATCTTTCCTCTGCTCTCTTACCTCGCCTCCAACGTCTGCCGCTGCCCATACCTGCCGGCCATCTTCTCCCCAGACTCCTCAGCTCTGGAGGAGAACTAGCACATGTCAGAACTCATTCACAGGGAAAGTCCCTCTTTGCCAGCACCTGTTTTTTTTTTTTTTTTTTTTTTTTGAGACAGAGTCTCGCTCTGTCACCCAGGCTGGAGGGCAGTGGCCGGATCTCAACTCACTGCAAGCTCCGCCTCCCGGGTTCCCGCCATTCTCCTGCCTCAGCCTCTCGAGTAGCTGGGACTACAGGCGCCCGCCACCTCGCCCGGCTAGTTTTTTGTATTTTTAGTAAAGACAGGGTTTCACCGGCGGCTTTGCCAGCACTTTTCACACAGACCCCATGCTGATCCGCGTTGCTTATCACTTGGTAAACACTAACCAATGTGCCACAGCCCAGGCAGCTGCCTCATTCTGTCCCCCAGGAACTCTCAGCCTCTGCAAAGCTCCAGCCCAAGAAGCATTCTCACCGGCCCCCAGTTCTGCCCCTTTTGCTGGAAAATGAGTTTGAAACAGTTTCTGCTTCAGAGGCAGCCCCTGTGGTGGGGAGTCGCCTGGGTGTGCCCGCCCTGTGTGGATTCCTTGCCTGTGATGGGTCATGGTGGTCTTTCAGCCTTGGTCTGAGCATTTCTGCCACCAGGTGCCCCCCACAATCTGCCCTTGGAACGTCCAAGCTTCTCCTTTGCAAAATGCTATAGCTTTTCACAAAGCTATACTGGCAATGGCTTTTGGACTATTACCTTGACTGGTAAAACTAAAAATGCTCCCTGATGTGGCTGTTATTAACCACAGTCACCTCATGGAAAATCACATGCCTTTGGCCTGCACTCAGGCAGGCTTCCTGACCGCCTGGTGGTGTCACGCCTCCATCTACCAATCCCTCATTGTTAGATTACTGTTCATATCATTGTGGGGTTTCTTCTTCCCCTCTGGATCCAATAAAGTTGTCAGACTGTGGTATTCTCTCTCTTCCATCTGGGGCAGAGGTCACCTGCCAAGTAACCATTGTTCAGGTGGGAGTCTGCGACTCCAAAGGGTTTTCTTCTTTGCTTTCACTAAAAATAGCTCTAATCCCTTTAACCATCACTTGACTTCCTCTACTGGAACCTGAATGGAGAGGCTGTTATACGTAATTCTAACCCTGACCTCCCTCGTTTGATCTCTGTTTTGTAAACAGGGGGGAAGGGTTATCGTAAGGTGCCTGTGGTGGCTTGTCTTTGAGCTCCCTTTAATGGCCAGTCTTTTAACAGAGCTGGAAACTGTCTCTGCTGTTTACTCTGCCTGTGTGCGCTGCTCCAGGGCTTCTCTGTTATTTTTGCAAATGGCGTTTTATATGTTTCCACGTCTTTCTAACATGTCATGCCTCCCATCAGAACACCTATTCCAGTATTAACAGTGATGTTATAAAAGACAGCGAACAATCAGAAGAAAAATAGTGCAAAACATGTCCCAAATGGCTACCTGTTCAAACAGAGTTGTTCCCTTCAACACACTGCCCCGAAACTTCACCCCCACTTTTTCACCCCCTGTTTTCCCTGGGCTCTGTAACTCTGTTCACAGAGAGCTCTGTTCCTGGGAAAGCAGACACTGGCTGTGCTGATTTAGGTGATTTCAGAACTATCTCCATTATAGAAAACCCCTTGAAACAGGAGACAAAACTCAGTAACAAATCCCCAGACCCCAGAGTGGGCAAGTCCTTTTATTGTACTATGGACAGAAGAAGCCAAAGGCATTTTGTTTATTTTCCAGATAGGAAGATGGATGGATAGACAGATGGACAGAATGATAGGTTTTCTTTATAAGTCAGTATGAACTGAGTAGGAATTACATATTTGCAAAACTCAGTGAGCCAAAAATCAAACCAGCACATCAAATTGCTCTCCAAACTGAACTAAACCAAAGGGTGTGTGGCTTGAGTCTGACCACAGAGAATGCCCGCTTAAGATCACCTGCGTTGGGCGTTCTTCCCTTGGGGAGCGAAACACTGGCAGTGTCAGGCATCGTGGAGAAGCCACCCCATAGACTGTGGGGTGATGGTGCAGCCCTCCTTATCACCTTCCTAAGACCAGCAATGTCAGAATGTTCAGTGACACTTTACTCATCTCAAGGGTCTAGACATAGGCTCTGGGCCAAAACAGCTCCCCACACCTCTTTGCTCTGTGACAACAAAGTTGATCTATTTCATTCAAAATTGGTGAGTCCTTGGAGCTCAGCACACCACACCCGAGGCACACAACAGCACCAGCACCACACACAGATGAGCACTGGGCTGAGCATCTGAGTGAGTATCTAACGCAAACCAAGCCTGAGTCAGGCACTACTGTTCCCATTTTCAAATGGGGAAACTGAGGCACAGGGCGGTTGTGCAGTTTGCCCAAGGGCGTGCAGCCAGGACCTTACTGAGAAGGAATTTGATCAAGGGCTTCCACTCTGGCTATAAACCATTACACTAAACACTTTGCTGCCATAACTAGCGACTGATCTGATCTGAGCTAGAACATACGTCTCTGTGACTACAATCACAGGTCCTAAATGCATTTTTGGCTATACTCCCTTTTCCATTAATTCTGCAGATGTTTACTGAAGGCATGCTACGTGTCACCACTGTCTTGGTGCTCGGGACACGATCAGTGGTGAGCAAACACTTACTCTCCTCATAGAACTTTACTGGGAAAGAAACGTAATCCAGCCAGCAAATGTGTAATCCATGTAGGACAAGTGGTGCTGTATGTGCTGTCAGCAGGGAACCTGGCCTGAGGGTCTGAGTGGCTTCTCTAAGTAAGGCCAGTGCCTGAAGGATAAGTTACAGTGGAAAGGGGATGGAGATATGTAATCCAGACAGAGGGAAAGGGTGTGCTAAGGGCCTGTGGCTGTGGGAGCATAGCTAGAGCTTATGGCTCAACAAGAGGTTAGCAGAAGCATGCAGAGCGAAGGGGAGTGGAGAGCAGGGGTCAGCACACACTGCATGCTACCGGCAGAGGGAACACTTTGGTTTAGGCAACAGGGAGCCCTGAAGGGGTTTAATCAGGAGGGTGGCGGGGGACAGAGGATAACAGGATCTTATTTGTACTGGGAAAAGAGCCCCTGGCTGCAGGATAGGGTGTGGGTTGGGGGCCACAGTGTACGCTGGAGCCTGGTTAGCAGACCGTGGCCGACAGTCTACTGGACAAGGCAGTGAGACCTCATTTTTGTGATTCTGCAGACAGCTTTGCTCCTGATTCTTCCATCCTGCTTTGAGGATCTTAAGTGCTAGGTCTGTTTGCCAGTGAAAGTTACCTTCTCCTTATCATGTCTTGTCATAGAAACCCCTACACCAGGCTTACATGTGGCTCCATTTCACAGAAGTCGTCATGGATAGGATGACCTAATCTGTCTGACTCCGTCCTTGTTAATTCTATTTCTGAGGTAATGGTCTGATTTTAAGAAAATGCTTCCTAGTGCAAACGCCCTTTTCTGAGCAAGCATCATCAGTGCTGATTAATGAGACATCTGTGAGACATCTGTGAGACTGCAAAGTCAAGGCTGCATCTCTCTGTCATTTAACTAGAATTCTCTCCATCTCCACCACCATTTCCACCATCTAAGGTAAAAAAAAAACCCAGTGCATTATTTCAAAGGCAAAGACAGTAGGATACACAACAGTGAGGACTGCCATGCTCAGCCTAACAACAGGGGATTTAGAAGGTGCCTTCACCCCTCCCAGCCTACATGGTCTCTGCTCCTAAGAACCGGTTAGTGCAGGTGTGGGTACCCAGGGACTGAATGCATCATTAATATGCTATTATTAAGATTCCAAGGGTCTATAATAATAATAAAATAAATAAATAAATAAATAAGTATAATAATAATAATAAAAGATTCCAAGGGTCTCATGTCCTCACGGTGATACAACAAAATGCCAAAATATCCACTGACCTCACACATGAGCTCTGCCCATCAAAATAAATAGATTGTTACAAAAAAGAGATTGGAAAAAAGAGCAATTAAAAAAAAAAAAAAAAGCTTTAACCAAACTTGACAAGGTAACACTTCCGAGGTCTTCCTGCATTTCGAATAAGGCTTTCTTGAGGTCTGCCCAAGAGCTGCTGAGGAAGGAGGCTAGAAGTGGATGAGGCCAGGCCAGCCAAGAGCAGGAGCGACCCCATGCTATCCTGTGATTCCCAAGGTCTCTTGTTGCTTACACCGCTTTCTCTGTCTCTCTCTCTCTCTGTCTCTCTCTCTCTCTTTCTCTCTCTCTCTGTCTCTCTCTCTCTCTCTTTCTCTCTCTCTCTCATTCAGAAGCTGATGGACAGCAGGGACAGGGGCTGCCTGCGCGCCAAGCCCGTGACTCCAGGGAGCCTCAGGATCGTATCAAAGAGGTTCAATCATTCAGCTGCCCGCAGAGCTTTGGGAAAGTTGTGACACATTCATGGCATGAACAAAGAAACACACCACTTCCAGGATCTGAACTCTGATCAGTCGTTCGTGGTATGAGCCTTTGGCAAGCAGAGAAGGGCAAGGTTTCTACAGGGCGTGACTCAAGGGAGAGAGCCCTTTCTGTGCTAAGAGAAACGATGGGAGAATAAGTCAAGATAGAGAAACATTGAGGAAACTACGCTCGGCACATTCAGAGCAACTAGATATTCCCTGGTGCCATGCTTTGCATGGGAGGCAGGGTCGGCTTCCTGACTCCAAATCACAGACCTCAAACCGGTCATCCTACCCTTTCACACCCTAGTTTCCACGGGGGACAGTGGGAATTGTATCCCGTTCTTTCCCCTCCTGTGTCCCTCCATAATAGCTCATGAACTTCCACCCCATTAACTCTCCTATTGTATCTGCGCGACTGCCACAATTATGCCAAATAAAACGCCCCCCCAAACTCACTGCTTCACATAATCATTTATTCTCACTCACATGCGTGCACTTGCCTTGAGCCCACTGGCCAGCAGGGCTTGGTTCTGGGCGGCAGGTTGAGCCAACCCTGCCTCCCTGCCTCAGTGTCTCTTCTGCTCCCTGCACCAGCCAGGTCCCGGGCTTGCTTTCGTGGATGAGGTTTGAAGCTCACAAGCATATGTGGAAACACGCTAACCTCGGGAGGCCTAGGATCGGGACTGGCATGTGTCCTTTAATCACACACGACTGGCCAAAGCAAGTCACATGGTCAAACCTCAAATCAAATGGTGAGGAAGCACATTCCGCCTCTGGTGGAAGAACTTCAAAGTCTCATGGGAAGGAAAGGAGGAAGGCTGGTAACAATAATTCCACCTACCACACCTGCGAAGAAAATAATGGGGATATGAATGCTAACGCTGTTTAAGATGCCCCATGTGTGCTATACACACTTCATGTATCCATTGACCCTGGAACAGCATGATGTGGGGGCACCGACCCCTGTATAGCTGAAAATCCAGGTATAACTTTTGACTCCTCGAAAACTTAACTACTAATAAACTGCTGTTGACCAGAAGCCTTACGGATAACATTAACAGTTGATTAGCACATATTTTATATGTTATGTGCATTATATACTGTATTCCCTTTTTTTTTTTTTTTGGAGACAGAGTCTTGCCTTGTCACCCAAGCGACACGATCTTGGCTGACTACAACCTCCACCTCCTGAGTTTAAGCGATTCTCCTGCCTCAGCCTCCCAAGTAGATGGGACTACAGCACTCCCCACCACGCCCAGCTAATTTTTGTATTTTTAGTAAAGGTGGGGTTTCACCATGTTGGCCAGGCTGGTCTCAGACTCCTGGCCTTAAATGATCCACCCACCTCGGCCTCCAAAAGTGCTGGGATTACAGGCATGAGCCACTGCGCCCAGCCTGTATACTGTATTTACAATAAAGCAAGCTAGAGAAAAGAACATGTTACTGAGAAAAGCATAAGGGAGAGAAAATATAATTACTATTCATTAAGGAGAAGTGGGTCATCATAAAGGACTTCATCCTCGCCATCTTCACATTGAGTGGGCTGAGGAGGAAGAGGAGGAGGGGTTGGTCTTGCTGTCTCTGTCTTGGGTCACAGAGAAGGAAGAAAATCCACTTGTTAGTGGACCCAGTAGTTCAAACCTGGGTTGTTCAAGGGTCAACTGTATTAATACATTTGTTCCCACCACAACTCTCTGAGTTCTATTACTATCTTTTTTTTTTTTTTTTTTTTGAGACGGAGTCTCACTCCGTCGCCAGGCTGGAGTGCGGTGGTGTGATCTTGGCTCACTGCAACCTCTGACTTCCTGGTTCAAATGATTCTCCTGCCTCAGCCTCCCAAGTAGCTGGGATTACAGGCATGTACCACCACGCCCGGTTAATTTTTGTATTTCTAGTAGAAACGGGTTTTCACCATATTTGCCAGGATGGTCTCCATCTCCTGACCTTGTGATCTACCCACCTTGACCTCCCAAAGTGCTGGGATTACAGGCGTGAGCCACTGCGCCCAGCCTATTACTATCTTTTATTTGTAAATGAGGAGAATGAGGAAGAAAGACATTAAGTCACTTGCCTGCACCACACCCATGCTGGGGCTGGGATCTGGAGCCATGTCTGGCTCTGCGCCCTGCCTCTCACCTGTGCGTCCTGCAACACCACAGCAGGGTCTCTGCCAGGAAGCTGGGGAAGGCCCACACAGGCTCCAGGCATGGGAAAACCTGGTCAGAAATGAGTGACTTGTGACTGTAGGTTCTGAGGACTTGGAACTGGCCAGAGGAACAAAGGTTACTTCTGTTTTGTTCAAGGTCACCAGTGAGACCTTGGTTGTATTTAACATAGAAACTGGCTCAAGAACACGGTCGTGTTTTTTAACACTACCCAGACAACGAATGTCTTCCCCCTTGCTCAATGGATATGAACCACAGGTGCTGAGGAAAGAGGTTCAAGCTGAGAGAGAAGAATCCAAACTACAGGGAGGTCCTGCTCCAGGAGAACAGGCCCAGGACACATCCACATCAGGGTTTTCAAATTGGGTTTTGGCCACCTGGTCTTCACCACAGCGTGGGTGTCTTGCCTCATCTCCATCCAGGATCCTTGTGCCTCTCAACTCCATTTTCCTAAAGTAATGGCTGTTGGGCAGCCCCGCTGAAAGAAAACCTGTCTTTTCACATCGGAGAGACTGTTACTGTCTAGCAGGAGAGAATTTGATGGATTTCAATAACTTATTAAAAATCAATTTATTGTACAGCTGAAAGGCTTGCTGGTTAGTAAACAACAGTGCATACCAAATTTTGTCCTTAAGATACTCAACTTCCAGCTGGCTTATTGCACTATCTAGCAAGCTCAGAACTGGAATGTCTCCATTGTTGCTCAAGAATGAGGAGCAAAATAACTGTAACTTACTTTCAAAACTCCAACTTTAGTAACAAGCCAGAAATGGTGATAGGCAAAAGCCATGAAGAATGACTAGAAAGGGCCGGGCGTGGTGGTTCATGCCTGTAATCACAGCACTTTGGGAGGCCGAGGTGGGCGGATCATGAGGTCAAGAGTTCCAGACCAGCCTGGCTAACATGGTGAAATCCCGTCTATACTACAAATACAAAAATTAGCCAGGCATGGTGGTACATGCCTGTAATCCCAGCTACTAGAAGGTTGAGACAGGAGAATTGATTGAACCCAGGAGGCAGAGGTTCCAGTGAGCCAGGATCATGCCACTGCACCCCAGATTGAGACTCCGTCTCAAAAAAAACAAAAGATTGGAAAGAGATTACTCTGCACTTTGCAATATAAACACATACACATGTGTATGTCAAAGAATTGCTGTATTGCGACATCACCGGAGCCCACACCCTTTGTATTTGTACATTATTCAGTTGTCTGTAACCCAAGTGCACTGATGCCTCCCACAAACTCTCACAGTGGTCAGGTGTGCCTCTAAAGTGAACCATCCATTGTATGTGTAAGAAAATGCTTCCTATGCTGACAATAAAATCATAGTTTTGTAAAAACCTGCTGCAAACTTGACCTCACTTTGGTGAGGCCGTAACTGATGACTGACAAGTCATCTCTGCACAGGTTAATCCCCTGGCTGATATCAAGCCCCGAAGGAAGCAGATGTCCTTATTGAGTAGTTGCTTGCCAAAGGAAGGCACTACTGGAACAAGAGAAATTGATGTCATTAGAAGTAGAGAAACTATGTGAAGCAGCCACTGGGCTGAACCAGTGTTGTCAATTACAGGCTTCTTGGATGAAATTCTGCAAAATCTTAAAGAAGGTGTTAAGTGTTAAACTCACCTATGGTGAGCATGGAGTTTCTCCCTACTCAGCTCTTTTTTTTTTTTTTTTTTTTTTGAGACAGAGTCTCCCTCTGTGGCCCAGGCTGGAGTGCAGTGGCGCGATCTCAGCTCACTGCAAGCTCCACCTCCCAGGTTCACCCCATTCTCCTGCCTCAGCCTCCCGAGTAGCTGGGACTACAGGTGCCCACCACCACACCCGACTAATTTTTTGTATTTTTAGTAGAGATAGGGTTTCACCGTGTTAGCCAGGATGGTCTCCATCTCCTGACCTCATGATCCGCCCGCCTCGGCCTCTCAAAGTGCTGGGATTACAGGTGTGAGCCACCGTGCCCGGCCTATCCATGGAATTTTTTTCCCCCTTTTCTCAGCAGCTGCTCAACCATTCATTAGCACCACATTCTGACTTGGGAGATGGGACATGGACCAAGTGCCCAGGTATCTGTCCCTGCCCTGGTGTCTGCCATGGGTCACAGGAAAGGGCAAAATTGTTTCTGTTAAAATATTGAGCTTGTTTTTGTGGTGCAGTGTTTGCTGGTTGTGATTTGGAAGTTGACTACAGTCGACTCTCCTTCATCTATCATATCTCCTTACCACCTCCATCTCATTCATTCATTCATCCATTCATTCCACAAACACAATTACATTCTCTGCTACACAGTATGAGGACTCAGATCTATCCCAACCTCAAGGAGCTTACGCTCTAGCAGTGAAAATACAGAAACACATAGGTAACTGTAACACGGGATCAAATTTGGCAAGGGCACGAGGAAGGTACACAAGGTTTCCAAAGGAATGAAGGGAAATACAAACTCCCAACTCTTTGTGAGTCATGTGGGGCCAGTTCTGTAAAATGCTCTCATGTTGAAGGGTGCTCATTCCTTGCATGATTTACCATTTCACAAAAATTGACTCTTTAAAAGCATGGTGTTTAAACATAGACGAAGTCATCCTGCTATGGTCGGCTTACCCTGAAATGTATTAATAACTCTGGCCCCGACGTGGTTCCCCCAGCAAGCTGCTAACAGGTTCAGATTTCTACTTGTGGTTTCTTGATTGTGTGAGCATGCAAGAAGGTTGTGTTTTGTTTTGTTTTGTTTTTGCTATTTCCAACAGATAAGAGTACCGATCTTTATCTCTAAGACAGCACAGAAAAGATGTCCATTTCTACCCATATTCATTCCAGTAAAATATCTGTTACTAACAGGGATATCTTTCTACCCACAAGTAGTGGGTGAAGGGCCCATGCTTCTGAAGATTACTGTCCTTCTTCCCCGCCTCTGCTGTCCCCCACATCAAGGCTGTGCTATGTGAGAGGGAGTCAGAGGGGAGCTCTGCCATCTGCTCCTGATATCTGTGGAACAGCTCCAGGCAGGCTACTCTCGGACCTCCTGGGCAGCAATATGCCTTTACTAAATTAGAGGTGGCAGTAAATATGGGATGAGTTAGTTTGCAAGTGGTCACAACCTCACCCTGAAAATACTAAAAGCTATAAGTACATGTTGTTTAGCCAGGAAGAGTGTTCCTGGCAATTGCAGAGCTAAGTCAACCAGCCATACACCGAGCAGCTTTAGCACACTACTGATGGAGCTGTGTTCCCAATATGGTATGCGTCTATCTGATCTGATAGAAAGATAGCTAGCTGGTGGTTTGATCAAAATAGTAAAAGTGGGGAATCATTCTAAGAAAATACATACATAACCCCTTTAACTTAAAACACATATTTGCCAATCTTTTGAACTTGGGCCAAGGCACTTTCCTGAGTCTCTGTGGTTCCTTCTGCAAAATCCACATATGCAATGCATCAAAGCTGATTTCCAGGTCAGGCTTCTTTATAATGCAGTTAGATTTTAAGACACCTTGAAGCAATCAGAGTACAGAGTCTTCTATATGTTGGTAACTCCCCAGCTCTTTCCCCTACAATTGTCTCACAACCAACCAATTTAACAATCATTTTTAATCAATTCACCCTAGCCAAGTTTTCCAAAGTAATCAAATTTATTTTATTATTTAAAAATGTATTTTTCGCTCATAACCTGTTATACTCATGTTTGTGTAACATCAATTACATTTAAAGTTTCAAATAATTGGAATAGCTGCCCTAAGAAGGTTTAGGAGCAAATCCACCCAATGCTTGAAGGACAGGCAGTGCCTGGGATGCACTAGAAAGTACCTTCCAGCCAGGGTTGTCCGGCCTCTGCGCAGCCCGAGGGGCCTCCACTCCCACTTAGCCGCCCACCAAAAGCTCTATGGACTTTGAGGATTTAGTCTTTGTTCCCCGGGTACACAGAGCTAGGCCAAAAGCGGAACCCCACATCCCACTGAGGTCACTCCCTTGGGCTGCCACAGCTCGCAAGTGTATTTTAACCTGAAAATACACGTGAAATTATCCTGTGTGTGTTTGGACTTAAGAAAATTACCCCCAAATAGGCCGCGCACGGTGGCTCACGCCTGTAATTCCAGCACTTTGGGAGGCCGAGGCAGGCGGATCATGAGGTCAGGAGTTCACTGGCCAACACAGTAAAACCCCGTCTCTAATAAAAATACAAAAAATTACCCAGGCGTGGTGGCGGGTGCCTGTAATCCCACCTATTCCGGGAGGCTGAGGCAGGAGAATTGCTTGAACCCAGGAGGCAGAGATTGCAGTGAGCCGAGATCACGCCATTGCACTCCAACCTGGGTGACAGTGCGAGACTCTGTCTAAAAACAACAACAACAACAACAACACTAAAATTACCCCCAAATAATTGCTCTGTTTCATCCAGCAGCGTCACTCCAAACAGCGCTCACATTGTTTCCCCCCAACCCCACCCACTTTTCCGCTATGGGCAGCCACGTGACTGCTGGTGGGCCAATGGAACCCACGGAAGCAACCCCTGCCACTTCCGGGCTGGCCGTAGGAACCTCTCACGTGACCCACTGGCTCGTGTGACCTCTGTGCTTCCTATCGTCTTTTCGGCAGAACACAAGGGCAGCTCCACGACTCTGAAACCTTGGGAATTAGATGGAGGCAGTGGGCAACGTTCCCCAGGCTGAATTGGTTTGTGGTTGAGCAAGAGGTTAGCTGTTGAAATGTGAAGTGGTTACAGCTGATGTCCAGGAAAATACAGGGATAATGGCCAAAAGCCAAAGCGTGGAAGGATAAGCAAAGGTTTGTGACCCAGTGCTCCATGCTCCAGCTGACATTGCCAGATGGAAGATGGACTCCTCGAGGTAGAACAAAATGCTGGTTGTAAGAGCCCTGTGCCCGCAGTTTAATTTGGGGAACATGAATACGTATTAAAAAGCAAAAAAAAAAAAAAAAAAAAAAAAAAAAAAAAAGAACGATATGTACTACGTGCCAAACGAGAGGAGAACAGACTGTGACTGCCCAGGAAGGCTTCAGAGAGGTAGGGAAAGGCAAACTGCTTCTGCAGACCGGGTGGAAGGAAAGATAGCACACCAGGCAGAAGGATGAGAGGTCAAAGAACCAGAGAAGGGAATGACCCTGAGACTTGGAGGGCAGTTTGGGAAGTTCTGGAAAGTAAGCTTGGAGAGGAAGATCCAAGGTCTGTGTGTAGAGATCAGGAATTTGGACTTGACCCTCTGTGGAACATGCAGATGCATTATAGAAAACTTAGGATAAGGGAATGAATTCCCAGTATTTTAGAAAGATTAGTCTGGAGGAAGATTAATTAATAGATTGCTGCAGTGATTCAGGAACCAGAGCAAGGCCCATGTTAATCCTCTGTTTTGTGACAGTGGGGCCTGGCACACAGGGTATTCTAGGTTCTAGGTACCAAATACCTATGTCTTGAGTTGGATTAGGATGAAGAGTGTCTTGACTAGTGTAGAGGCCAGGGGCCTGGAGAACAAGGAACAGATGCGAGAGATTATATGAAAACCTATCAGACTGGGCCTGTGGAAGAGCGAGAAGTGAAAATAACCACCGGGCTCTGAACATATGTGAGTGAGAATTAGTGATAGCATGGACAATAGAGACTCTCCCAGCACAGAGCGTGGCTGTAGGAGCCCTTGTTCAATAATTAGGAGAAGGAGGGAATCATGAAAACAGGGAGTCAGACGAATAAAACTGGAAGAAGATGGTGAGTTTTGTTTTAGATACTTCTGATTTGAAGCAGTGATAGGCTCCACAGATTTAAATGACTAGTGGGGAGTGAAGACAGCTCAAGGAAGAAATAAGGGCAGAAATCAGAGATGAGAGATTCTTTCCAGGAGGTGAGAGCTAGAACCAAGAGTGTGAATTAACCTGAGGGAGCGGAGAGAGAAAAGGCCCAGGACAGACCCTCTACTCCACCCTGTCCTCGCTTCTCACTGTGCCTTTGCACAGGTGGAACCCACTCCCGTACCCCCAACTCTGTTCCCAAAGATGATGCCCAATGATTGGACTCTGGCAGCGCTTTCCGAACCTGAATGGGCACAAGAACACCTGAAGCATGCTTTAAAAAACAACTTGCTGGGCTCCATCCCAGAGTGTCTGCTTCAGGAGGTGGCGTAGAGTCTGAGAATGTGCATTTCTAACACACTTTTGAGTGTCGCTGATGCTGTTAGTCTGAGACCACTCTTTGAGAACCTCTGGACGATGAGGACCTTGGCTCCTGTTGGGAACAGCCTCCCTGAGTTCAGGCTCCCCTACTCCCTCACACCCACAGCACATGAGGGTGGACCATCAGGGGTCCTAAGGTCATCCCTTCAGTTCAGGAAACTTGGTTTACAAAGTTGCCGTGAGCTCCTGAGATAAAAGACCAAGTCTCTTGGGCTTACACCCTTATTGCCAAAATGATTTTACATTCTTTTACACAAACACGCAGATGTCAACATTCCTTTCCGAATACACAAAATAAAAAAAGCTTATCTCCCATTCACTCTTTGTCCTTAAAGTGCTTCACTTCCCTCAATGCCTGTCATCCCTCTTTGATGTCAGCTGGAAGAGCGTAGAATGTCTGTACCTCGGGGAACGTGGGAGACCTCACCACTCTGTGAGGCAGTAAGGGAAGACCACTCCAGTGCAGGCAAACCAAGAGCTAAACCAACAACTCTGCTGGTGTCTCTTCATATAATATCTCACACCCTGAGAGCTGCCTGCCAATGTCCCTTGCTAGCACATTTTATTCCCACCTGCAGAATAGAGCTGCTCAAGTTGCACCTTAAGGAGACATGGGTTTTTGTTGTAAACCCTAGTTCAAAATGAGAGAATTGGCTGGGTGCAGTGGCTCATGCCTGTAATCCCAGCACTTTGGGAGACCGAGGTGGGCAGATCACTTGAGGTCAGGAGTTCAAGACCAGCCTGACCAACGTTATGAAACCCCGTCTCTACTAAAAATACAAAAATCAGCCGGGCCGGGTGGTGCACACCTGTAATCCCAGCTACTTGGGAGGCTGAGGCAGGAGAATCACTTGAACCCAGAGATGGACGTTGCATGGGCCAAGATCATGCCGTTGCACTCCAGCCTGGGCAACAAGAGAGGAACTCCTCAAAAAAAAAAAAAAATTATAAAGGGAGGGCCACAACTGTCCATCATTCACTCATGCATCCTTTCAGGAAGGTATTGAGGGCCTACTATGTGCCAAGTGCTATGCTAAGCTCGTAAAGTCTTGTTCTTTGCCTGAAAGGAGCTGACACCTGGTGAAGAAGACAGACAAGTGCACGTGTACTTTGCTGGCATCCCTTTTTTTGAGAGGGAGACTCGCTCTGCCACCCTGGCTGGAGTGCAATGGCATGATCTCAGCTCGCTGCAACCTCTGCCTCCCGAGTTCAAGCGATTCTTCTGCCTCAGCCTCCCGAGTAGCTGGAATTACAGGCGAGCATCGCCATGCCGGCTAATTTTTGTGTTTTTCATAGAGACAGGGTTTCACCATATTGGCCAGGATTGTCTCGAACTCCTGACCTCGTGATCTGCCCACCTCGGCCTCCCAAAGTGCTGGGATTACAGGCGTGAGCCACTGCACCCAGCCACTTTGCTGGCATCTTAAAAGCCTTTAGTTAAGAGGTATTATGAGGCGTGAAACTTCATAGGTAGAAATGGGTAAGGATGGTCTGAGCAGAGGAGCCTAGAAGTGGAGAACAGCATGACACAGCCTTCCGCAAACTGTGAGTGTCTTGGTATAACTGAAATGAAGGATTGTTATTTATCCCACCAAAACAAACAAAAACGAAACAACCCAAAACCCCAATGGCAGGTCTGGCTTTAGAACCTGATCAGCGCCTGGTGCTTGAGGGACTCTCCCACCTGCTGGAGGGTGGTGGGAAGCAGAGGGAACCTAGCTCCATGTGAGGTTAGAGAGACGGCTGGGCCAGGTTGTGAAGAGCTCGGTGCACTGAGGTGTGGTAATTAAGGCAGTGACCTAGGACTTTATGCCAAGGCCAGTGGGGAGCCAAGTCTTCAATGTGGAGGTCGCCTGATAGGAAAAACATCATAGAAACATCATAGAAAGGCCACTCCAGCTGAGAGTGGACGATGGAAGCAAGGAGACATTGGGAGAAGCCAAAGCAGTGGTTTGAGAGAGACATGATGAGTGAGAAGGAAGCAAGTGTGGTGCCCTTTGCATTAAACCTAAGAGCCTAGCAAGCTGGGAAGTGGAGTCCCAGCTCACAAGCGTGAGGAACCCAGGGGTGGACAACTGGCCCCAGACACCATTCCAGGAGCAAGCACAGGGCCAGGGCCAGAAAGCTGGGTCCTCCTCTGGGGGCCTCCTGCAGGAGTCGGCCTCTTGGAAGCATCACCTAGAGGCCAGAGCAGAAAGAGTCGGGGGCCAGCAAGGGTGTAGTGCACCCATGGGACACAAGGGACAGCAAATGGCAGCCACCACCTCCCTGCTCTTGGGTGGAAAATAGCTTTTTGGGTTCCATTAAAGTCTTCAGTGGGTCGGGCACTGTGGCTCACACCTGTAATCCCAGCACTTTGGGAGGCCAAGGTGGGCAGATCACGAGGTCAGGAGATTGAGACCATCCTGGCTAATACCGTGAAACCCCATCTCTACTAAAAATACAAAACAAAATTAGCCGGGTGTGGTGGCGGGCGCCTATAGTCCCAGCTACTCGGGAGGCTGAGGCAGGAGAATGGCGTGAACCCAGGAGGCGGAGCTTGCAGTGAGCTGAGATCGCGCCAGTGCACTCCAGCCTGGGCGACAGAGCGAGACTCCATCTCAAAAAACAAACAAACCAAAAAAGCTTCAATGACAAATTATAAAAATAAGCCCTCCTAGAGACAGTAGCATGGAGAATTTAGGGCCAATTCTGTGTGTCCCCTTTCCAAAAGGGAGGCCAGGGGACATGAGGGATCTTCATGCAGCAGGGCCACAATGTGGCAGTCAGTAGCTGCTGTGCTCTTTGCTGTGCCCACTTTTACAGGCACAGTGGGAGGGTCCCCCTCTCCCTCACTGTCCAGCTCCTCTCTCTTGCCCATCCCTTTGCCATCAGCCAGCCATGGAGCTGGCGCAGTTCCTGCAGTTACTGCCTGCCACCCATCTGAGAGCCAGGCCCGGACTTGCCTGTTCTTGTGTGAAAGCTGCCCTGCCCGTACTGTGACCCCACGTGTCCTGGACAAGCCATTTCCTTGGCCTCAGCATTGGCTACACAGCTGATTGCGAGGAGCCTTCTCAGCCAAGGGTCCTGATTCTTTGTGTGATTGGCCCATGGTGCCCGAGACTGTGTGGCCTGGAGCTCAGCCTCGGGAGTGAATGGTTCCTGGGCTTGCTGTGAGTGCCTTTACTTTTATGCCTGCGGCACAGTTCATTCCTTTAGGATTGTCTTACACGAGCCACTCATGTAGCAGTGAAACTCTGAGCACCCTTGCTGATAAGGAGAAAGTTATCAGAACCAAACGGGAAACCTACAATGGGGTGAGGGTTCTCTGATCTGCTCTTTTCTTCCCCCTGGAAGGATGCTAAACTCAGAGGCTCCCAGCACATGGAACGCAGTCCCTCACCTGGGCCTCAGGGCAGGGCACTGAAGGAATTCAGCACTCCGACCCAGCAGTCTGGTTGTCAGCTTTGAGTCCTGGCTCTGCTCCTGACTAGGCACGTGACCCGGGACATATTCTTCATCCTGTGTGCCTCTGTTTTCTCAGTGAGGTGATAGGTAAGACTATCTCATAGGGTTGCAGTAAGGGCTGTATGAGATCAGTCACATAAAGTGCTTAGTGCCTGGCTCATGGGAAACGCTCAGTAATGCTGGACATTATTATTTTTTATTATGTGTTGTTATTATCTCTCCAAGGCCTAACTCCTGTGCCCCTTTCCCAAGAAGCCGTCCCCAGTTTCCAACTGGAAGAAACTTGACCTGTTGCATGCTTTAAGGCTTTACTTTTTATTTATGTTTTGTTTATTTTGGGTTTTTGTTGGTTGGTTTGTTTTTGAGACGGTCTTGCTCTGTCACCCAGGCTGGAGCGCAGTGGCACGACCATAGCTCACTGCAGCCTGCAGCCTCTGTCTCCCAGGTTCAAGCAGTCCTCCCACCTCATCCTCCTGATAGCTGGGACTATAGGAGCACACCATTATGCCTGGCTAATTTTTAAATTTTTTGTAGAGAGGGGGTCTTGCTATGTTGCCCAGGCTGAGCTCAAACTCCTGGGCTCAAGTGATCCTCCCACCTCGGCCTCCTAAAGTGCTGGGATTACAGACATGAGCCACTGTGCCCGGCCTAGGACTTTATTTGCATTTCTCCTGTGGCTCTTGAGCCATCTACACCCAAATGTATTGTTTGCCTCCTCATCTGGAACACTGTTATGGCCCTCACTCTAATTCCTAATAGGTCGAACTTTTCCCCAGGATACACACTCTGGATTCAGGTGCTTGCCCTGAAGATACGTTGCTGCATTTCTGCACTGTAGCTGTTCCCAGACCCAGTTTTGCTAAAGTAAGCACAGATTTGTCTAAAACCTAAAGATGGCCTTTGAGAGCAGGTCATTACTTACCAGGCAGGAAGCAGCCTAGGCAAAGGCACGTAAGATGGGACTAAACTAAACATTGCTGTGATGGACCCCAGGGCTGTGGAGTCACCTCTTACAGCCCTGGGTTCAAGCCCTTGGCCTCTGCCACTGATGGAAAGTCAGAAATCCAGTCTTATTTCATTACTCCCCATGCCTCTCCCCACCACGTTTTTGTAATAATAAAAAGGGGAATTTTGTGATTTTTAAAAAAACTAATCTTTGCCTTCTAGGAAGCCTAAAATCCTTAATTTCAGGGATTTCACACAAATTTGTGAAATGTGGAAACCGAAAAGTGTACATAACACAGCCCGTGCTTTTTGCCCTCAGCCTACCAAGAATCTCCACGTGGCATCACCATATCCAAGACTGTGGCAAGCTTTTGTGCTGAAAGATTTAAAAGCCCCATTTAGCGGCCTGCTCTCACCATAAAGCAAGTACTTAATCTCTGATCAAGACCAGGGTCACCTTGCTCAGTTAGATGTGTGGGAAAGTCATCTGGGTGATTCACCTAAAATGGAGCAGATCATTTAGTTCTGAGCTGCTGTGTAGCTGCTGAATCCACAAGTCACTTCACTTATAGCCAAAGGTAATGTTAAGGAATGAAATGGGTAATTTGAAAGAGAGAGCATAATTGCTAATTATAGGAATGGGAGCTAACATTACTTAACACTTACGCAAAGCTCCAGCCTAAGCCCCGTGTTTATGTTACCTCATTTAATGCTCACAGCAATCCTATGAAGTAGGTACTGTTATTTTCCCCACTTTTCAGATGAGGAACCCAAGGCTTCTGGAGGTTAAGCAAGTTAGAAACCAAGCCAGGAGAATGCAGCTTGTCAGCACCAGGGTATCTCCAATCAACCACGTATTTCACATATTTACAACAATAAGAATTTTAAACTCTATAGTCAGCTTGACAATAAGCACTAAAATGGATAAATTTATTTGCAAAATCACATCTTGGAAAAACAGAATGGCTTGAGATCATAAACCTTTTGCTGCCATTAGAGTCTGAAGATCAAAGCAAGCTTGGGGACAGTGAAGCTAGCAAGGAACCAGATTCTGGTGGTGCAGGCACAGGCCCAGCAGCTTTCAGCCTTCAGGCTAGAGGACACCAACTGGCCACCTGGGGGCCTGAGCCACGCCGGAGCCATTTTTTGTGTTTATTTGGGCCACACAGTCAGATAAGTTGCCAGTATTTTAAAAATGGGAAGATGTTACCTTAAAAAAAAAAAATCCAGATCTTTGGATTTATCTGCGGTCTGCATTCCAGGAACACTGGGCAGGGGCCAATGAAGGCCAATAATGACCTTCATTATTAAGGTCAGTGGCTGGGGCTCGGAGTTTGCATTTCAGATAAATCACTGTGGAGGCTGGGTTGAGGAAGAGAAAGTCAGAAGCAGGATAAACAAGAGAAGACGCTGAAAATGATTCTGTGATGTCTCCTTAGGAGGATTAGTGGTGGTCCTGGCTGAGCTAGGAAACGAGGAGGATTGGATGTGTTGAGGGTGTTGCATTTCCAGCATCTCTGAGACTTCCCAACGAGATGTTTTGCACTCCGTTGAATACAAGAATCAAAGCTCAAAAGACAAAGCCTGGGCTCAAAATTAAGTGCAGGAGTCGCCAGGCTGCTGAAACAATGAGCCTGGGAGAATATGGAGACCCTGGCGGTGGCACCCGGGAAACAGCATTATCTGAGGGGCAGGTCGAGATCAATCGCCCACAGGAGACTAAGAATAAACCAGGAGTCAGCTTTCACAGAAGAAGAAGAGATCATGGTCTCGTTGCATGGCAGTTAAAAGCTCCAGGAGAATAAAGACTGAAAGGTATCTACTGGCTTTAGCAATTAGGAGATCCCTGGTGACCTAGGCAAGAACAATCCCAGAGTGTAGGGAGAACAGCAGTTCTGGCAGACTGAAGAGTAGATAGAACCATCTAGCTGTGCAGTTCAGCATGACCCCGTAAAAGACAATCACCATTATTCAGAGATGCACACTGAGACTTGCTGAGGCTGAGGACTTAGCTAACTTGCTCATGCCAGGAAGTTCAGAGCAGTGTGGTGTTGTTGTTGTTGTTGTTGTTGTTGTTTTGAGATGGAGTCATGCTCTGCTGCCCAGGCTGGAGTGCAGTGGCACAGTCTTGGCCCACTGCAACCTCCGCCCTCCGAGTTCAGGTGATTCTCCTGCCTCAGTCTCCCGAGCAGCTGGCATTACAGGCGCCTGCCACCATGCCCAGCTAATTTTTTGCATTTTTAGTGAAGACGGGATTTCACCATCGTGTCCAGGCTGGTCTTGAACTCCTGACCTCATGATCCACTCACCTCGGCCTCCCAAAGTGCTGGGATTACAGGCGTGAGCCACTGTGCCTGGCCACAGAGCAGTGTCTTAACACCAGGTCTTCAGGCTCCAGGGCCAGATATCCAGCCAGCCATCCTGCCTCTTTCTATCTGTTAGATACACCAAAGATTGGAAATGCAGCATGATCTCTGGATATTTCTAAACCCTTAGTGACCATCACCTTTTATGCTCATACTAGGGCATCCTGTGCTTCAGACCCGCTGGCTAGAGGTTTTGTTTAAACAGAATGAGGAGTTTAGAAAAGTTTCTGGCAACAGAGACTAGTTACACTCTTGAATCCCATTTTCTGCTCCTGGACACACAAAAACACTGCACTCCCCACCCTTACAGCAGTCAGCCTGGAGACTTGTGAGTAGATGCTAGCCAGATGAAGTGATATGCCACTGCCGGGCCTGGTCCTGAACATCCCATGTGCTCATCCAAGCCTTTGCTCCTATCTGCCTGGAGAATAGGCAGATGGTGGGGCCACAGGCTGGAAGGAGTTTGGGTTTCTGAGTCACTGCTGGCAGGAGAACCTTCAGGAAAAGCCACCCAGCCCGCATCAGACGTGACATGAGCAAGAAAGGAGCTATGATTGTATTACACCACCGAGACTTCAGGGCTCCTGTGTTACTGCCACACTGTTGACCTGCACGATGGATGTCGCTGGTAAGATCACTGAGTCAGAGGCACAGGGCAACAGCACAGCAGGCTTGGGCTCCATGCTCATGGGCAGGGGGAATGGAAGGAGAAGTTTCAACATTCTCTCTGCCAATCAGTGAATCCCCTTGATCCCTTCTGGGGCATGTATTTCATTGTTGAAGCCCCTGGTACATAGAGTTAATGGACCTACTTAACGAGGCCAGTGTCCTGGTGCCCGCTCACCTATCTGGAGCCTTTCTTATATACTTTGAGCTGCTCCCAAGGAGTGTGGTTGGAAATTACCAGCCCCCTTGAAGGCATGAGTAGAGGAGAGCTCTCTAGTGTCCAACCCAGTTTGGGATTGTGAGAAACAGTGCTGGACTGAAACCTACATCCCTGCACCTGGGATGTAAAGATCCCTAAACTGTGTGGCTTAGGGTGGAACCAAGACCCAGACTCAGACCTTCCTAGGGTTCAAACCTGGTCAACACTAGGAGCCTGGCACCTGTCCCCACTGTTAGGTAGGAGGGAGCTCTCACTTTTCACTCCCTCTTCCCAAATCAGAAACTTTCCAGTTAATCAACACTTGGGGAATCATTTTATACTGTGAAGGATACCCCAGTAGAACCAATATGAAAGCTAAGATTGCCATAAAGCAGACTTTCTTAAACCTTGCTTATCTAGAAAAAAATAAATTGCATATCCCAATTTTTCATAACAAGAAACTGCAAATTAATTAGTCTTTATTAATAAGGCCTGGCTACAGTGGCTGAAAGACATCAGAGTTTATTCTTTCCCATGAATGAGGCAGGTAATTTGGGCCTGGTGGGGCAGCTCCACAAGGCATTGGAGCTCCTTCCGTCCGACTCTGATGTCTACCCAGCTGCCACGTTCACACTCCAGGCGGCAGCAAAGGGGACGCATGGAAAGGGGCAGAATAGCTTCCTCCCAGATGAGTTGGCAGCCTTTTTGGAAGTCTCTTGCCACCTGCCGTGGCTCATTGGACAGTTCTGAAGCATGTGGCTACATCTAACTACACTAAGAAATGCAGCCATTTAGCCAGGCATATTGCCCTGAGCAGAGCTGGGAGATTCCTGCTGGAGAAGGGATGCTGGAAACAGGTGGCAGGCAGCAGCTCTGCCAGCCAGGGTGAATTCCTGTTAAAATACCTGGTTGTTCCCATTTTGGCTTTCTTTTGCTGACCACAGCTTTGGGGATCTTTGGACAATGAGTTCATATCCATAGAAGATGAAGAGTAAGCAAGAATTAACATGCCCACCCCCCTAAAACACAGTAGCCCTTCTAAATCGATCATTCCTCTGCCTTACAGGTTACCCACAAAATGGTCTAATAGGTGTGATTTTAAAATCCATTAATTTGGCCAGGCATACCTCTAATCCCAGCAACTTGGGAAGCCAAGGTGGGAGGATCACTTGAGCATAGGAATTTGAGGCTGCAGTGAGCCACAGTCTCACCACTGCACTCCAGCCCAGGTGATAGAGCGAGACCCTGTCTCTAGAAAAAGATCCATTGATTAATAAATATGATTAACTATAACCCAATGCACGGATAATTTTTTTTTTTTTTTTTTTTTTTGAGATGGAGTCTCGCTCTATCGCCCAGGCTGGAGTGCAGTGGCGCCATCTCAGCTCACTGCAAGCTCCGCCTCCCGGGTTCACACCATTCTCCTGCCTCAGCCTCCCGAGTAGCTGGGACTACAGGTGCCGCCACCTCGCCCAGCTAGTTTTTTGTATTTTTTAGTAGAGACGGGGTTTCACCGTGTTCACCAGGATGGTCTCGATCTCCTGACCTCGTGATCCGCCCGTCTCGGCCTCCCAAACTGCTGGGATTACAGGCTTGAGCCACCACGCCCAGCAGATAATTTTTTATGTTTATACTATGGACACATACTTCCCTTCTTTTAGATATCCACTGGTTAATAGCATGATAATCCCATGACACCATAATCCCTTCCCCTGGGGCCATGATTTATGATAGAAATATGTACTCGCCTATTGGAAGGATGAATTTGTTGATTTTCAAATGAAGACATCAATATTTCATATTTCTAAACTCAGTTTTCTCCTCTCTTAATTTTTCTGGTATCGTGCAAATAGGTTTTATAATACTCTTGTGGTTTCCTTTATTAGAAAAACATAGTGATGTGTACTGTTGAGCTAAATGACAATATTACTGGTCATAAAAAAGATTTAGTATTTGAACCTTTGCACTATTCAAGCTCGTAAAGCCATTCTCAGCAAGGATCAATTTCAATTATGATTTCACTGCTTACATAATGGAGGTGGTGGGGGCCCTCTCAAACCCTGGCTGGGGAGCAGAGAGAGCTCAGGCCACGGGGGAGGGCACACCCTCACCCTGCACACAGCTCCTGGCCTGGAGCTTTCCCTCATCCATGGAGGCGGTTAATTATGGTCCTTCCTTTATGTGACCAGAGTCATTATTGACAGCTGTGTTCCAAATCCAGCTTGCATTTTTAATAAGGTGTCCATGGGGGGACTCCTGGGCAAAGGGGAAGTGCTGTGGTCTGGGTGTCTAAATTCATATATTGAAATCCTAAGCTCCCAGGTGATGGTATTTGGAGGTGGGGTCTTTGGGAGGTGATTAGGTCATGGAGGCTAGAGATGGAGCCTCATGAATGGGATTAGTGCCCTTGTAAATGACACCCCAGACAGCTGCCTCACCCCTTCTGCCATGAGAGATGACTAGACACTGGGTCTGCTGGGCACCTTGATCTCGGACTTCCCAGCCTCCAGAACTGGGAGAAACAAATATCTGTTGTTGAGGCCTCCCAGCCTACGGGATTTTTGTTACAGCAGCCCAAACTAAGGCAGGTAGCCAAAGGAAAGTCAGGCTTTTGTTTAATCAGCAGCAGGGGGTCAGTGTTCGAAGTTTAGTTAAATAACTAAATGCAGAATCTCATTCTCCAGTAGGGTACAATCAGCGCAAAGCCTAGCTCTTTCGTCTGCCTTTGACCTGGAGCCGTCCCATCTGAATTCATGCTGGGGGAGGACAGATCACCCAAGCTTGACAGTGGTGGTTCACTTAGCATTTCATCTTGCTGTGTCTAGATGACACCCTAAAGGCCCTCCCTGTGCAAATACTCCCCCAAACTTGGTCTCTCCCCTTCCTCATTTTGCTAAGGATAGTGGCCCATTCTACTTCTGAAACAAGTTTCCATTATCTTCAAATCATGGTATACTTCGAAGAGAATCCATACCCTTTTGTCCAGCCCCCACATGGAATGTGGGGCTCAGCTGCCTCCCAGGCCAGCTCCCTGCTTTATGGTCACAGTTTCCTCTCAGTTTCCTCAGCACACCTGGCTGTTGGCCCCACAGAACCTTTGCACAAAATCTTTGGTCCGTCTAAAACACCTTCTGCCCAACTCCGCAGGACTGCCTCCTTCCTTCACGAGTCTCCGTGTGAGGCAGCTTTCCTTCTCAACCAAAGCGCCACCTTTCACACCCCTTATGCCCCATCGGCTTGCTGGTGTCCTCCATATCACCCAATTCCATTCTCGTATTTTAGGCACATTTGCAAGCCAAGGAAGGTGTGGTTCCTAAGAGAGACTTTAAATCACAAATATTTATGTTCCTGTTTTTTCTGCCTACAGAGCTGTGACCACCTGAGTAGCAGGGGCTCTGAGATGATACTTTAAAAACTAGCTGGCTAGTGCTGAGGAGGGCAGAGCCCTGTGAGGTCACCACTGACAGAGCTGGGGACAAATGCATCTTAGGAAAGCAGAGAAGCCAGGCCAGGTCAGTCCTGTGAGCCACTGTCCCACGAGGCAGGGATAACGTTCTTCCAGAAAGCAATTCCAGTTCTGGGACAAATTTGAAGCTGCCAATTCTACACTATAGACAGAACTGTGATCATTTTATTCTGAATAACTTAGTGGGTGTCACCATGAGCTTAAAAACATTTCACCAAATATGCACGCGCTGTCTTAGGATTTGAGCAATGTCATTTCCTGGAAGGTTTTCTGAGATGAACTTCACCTGTAGGTAGCCAGAAGCTTACTTGCTGTGGTGAGTTGTTAGGTAAAGCCAATGATATGTCAGGGCCCAGCTGCCAGACAGGAGCACCTTGCTTTTGGAGTGTTGGATCCCGTGCCACTTTTTGAGACAGTAATTAGTAGCAGGAAACTGTCACCAGCCGACTGGTAATCCCCCCGCCTACAAACACAAATAATCCAGGCATCCTATGCATCCTTGCTTATCACGGCCAGAAAGTACTTTTCATCTCCATTTCATAACATGATTGCTCTGTGCCTCCCCAAACAGAGCGTAAGCTTCTTGAGGCCAGAGATTTTGACTGTCATTCTCATTGTGATCTACTCAGCAACTGGAACAGTGCCGGCACGTAGAAGACACATCGTGCATTTGCTGCGTGAATAAACACGTGAACATGATGGCATAGAAGAATGCTACTTTGATGGGGTAATGGGTATCAAGGATTTTCTTTCTGCTCACACAACATGAGATTTGTAATTAAGATACAGATTTAAGACAGGTGTGGTGGCTCACACCTGTAATCCCAGCACTTTGGGAGACTAAGGCAGGAGGATCACTTGAAGTCAGGAGTTTGAGAGCAGCCTGGCCAACATGGTGAAACTCCGTCTCTACTAAAAATACAAAAATTAGATGGGCACAGTGGCACGTGTCTGTAATTCCAGCTCCTCGGGAGGCTGAGAATTGCTTAAACCTGGGAGGCAGAGGTTCCAGTGGGCCAAGATCACGCTACTGCACTCCAGTCTGGGCGACAGAGAAAGACTCCGTCTCACCAAAAAAATAAAAGACACAAATTTAAAATCATGATGACCAGAATATGGCTCCGTTTCACTCACTGGAAATTATCTGATCTGTAAGATCATTTTTACCAACCCGTGAGTGTTTTTTACAGGCATGGGAGTCCACTGACTCTCTAAAATCACTTGCAAAGTTTTGTTGCAGTGGAGCTGAGAGCTGGGGCCGGCCTGCCTGTTGTGCCCCTCCACGAGACTCCTGGCCACGCATTTGAGCACACCCCACGAAGGGGGCAGGTGTCTGGCTGGGCTGTTATGTGTATCAAGCATGTGTTCTAAATTACAGTTCATTTGTTCTAAATTACATTCATCATTTCTAAATTTGTTCTACATTTAGAACACAGCCCCAGGAGACCCCTTTCGCCCAACCATGGTCTGCAGTCTTGATTCATGTTCTTATTTGAAAAACGCTATTGATAACCTTTTGCTATTTCTGCCTCAGTCTCTTAGGAAATGTATAAAACAGAAAATCACATGTCTTCAAAGCTCTGGGGCCTTACATGATGAAGACAAGCAATGATTTCTCATTTCATCCTTTCTCTTAATCAACTGAATTAATTATATACTCATTTTCATTTGAATATGATGACTAGGCAGACTTCAAGTATAACCATTGCCTAATGCCATGACGTTTGGATTTTTTTTCAAAGAGAGGAAAAAAACTCCCTTGGCTTCTATTACAGCATCCATATTTTGTGCCATTTTAATTTTTTCTCGTGTCTTTTTTCTCTCTCTTTGGGCAATGTCAGTATCATTTGTTTCTGGTAAATTTTAAATCACCACTTAATTTCCAATAGAAAAAAAAAGAAGGTTTAGTTACACCTAAAATAATCCTGAACGTCAGACACACGGTGGGCACGCCAGAAAGTCAACATTACATGAATAAAACAGATTAGCCCAGAATACCTCCCATTCATTTTCCCAGGTTCCTAATTTAATAATTGCAGTGACTTTAATTTATCCAGACCCTCAGTCTGAACTCGGCATGGGCAGGGTAGACAGCCAAACCTGAAAATTCAAGTTAAAATTCTCATTTGGGAGCTTATATTGTCTAGATTAATCATCCACAAGGGTCAAGTCAGCCAAGTAATTCTGGTTCAGCTTAATCTCTGTGGAGGCAGAATTAGTCCTTTACAGTCAAGGTCCTTGCCCCAGCCCCGTATATTTCTGGTTTTTTTGTTTGTTTGTTTTTTGAGACAGAGTCTCGCTCTATTGCCCAGGCTGGAGTGCAGTGGCACAATCTCGGCTCACTGCAACTTCCATCTCCTGGGTTCAAACGATTTTCCTGCTTTAGCCTCCTGAGTAACTGGGTTTACAGACACATGCCACCACGACTGGCTCATTTTTGTATTTTTAGTAGGGACAGAATTTCACCATGTTGGCCAGGCTGGTCCTGAACTCCTGACCTCAAGTGATCCACCCGCCTCGGCCTCCCAAAGTGCTGGGATTACAGGTGTGAGCCACCATGCCCAGACTGTTTCTTTCTTAAGCTCTTACTTTCTCACGTGTGAGTTACCTTGTAGGTTTCCAAGACAGAGGGGGCAAGATGGAAAAGGAGAACACAGAAATCTAGCCTGGAGGAGCTGCTCTGTTCCTGTATTTATCTGTGTAGGTGTGAATGAGGGAGAAAATGACAAGAGAATTACATTATTTTAAGGCTGGTTCCCCCCCGCCCCCATCATTTACTTTTTGAGAAATAATTGCCCAATACTGAAAGGTATGTCCTTCCAAAATGTTTGTGTTTCAAATGGCTTCCTAATTACCTAGTTTACAGGGGGTGTGTATGGTTATCTGAAGTTACATGGGTATACACTGGTGGTGTGAGGTGTCCAGGGAAAGGAAGAGCAGTCCTGGTGGCTCAAACCCTGAGGGATGTGCGGGGGATGGGTGAGAATGTGAATAGACATGTTGGAAGCTAATCGTGCAGTGGCACCCATGCCTGTAGCCATCTCAGTGGGGGGTCCTTCTACGAACAAGCTTTGATTAATGATATTTTAATGCTAGTTTAGGTTTTTAGCACTCCCATGCCTAAAGGCTCTGATAGAAGCAAGACCCCCACCCCAGCAAAAAAAAAAAAAAAAAAAAAAAAAAAAAAGGCAATGATTTTTATGCCTTCCAACAGATCTCTGAAGGGGCAGACGTCCAGAGAGCCAGGTGTGCCAGGGACCTATGGCAGCAGGGCTGAACGTGCCCGCTCCAGTCTCTCCAGTGCTGGGAGAGACCTCTAGATGGTGCAGGTGAGTTTGCAATGAGGGAAAGCCCCTCCGCAAGGACTGCGTTTCCAAACTTGCAGACAGGACAGGGAGCAGTAAAGGAAGAGTTCCCGGGAAGCCCTTTAAATTGAAAGGAAAAGAAGCAAGGCTGGTGGCAGAGAGGTGTGCCAGGTCCCAGGCAGCCCTACTGGCCCCTAAGGACATAGAGTACCTGCTTCTGAGAGGGCTGCCAGGGTAGCCACCGGTGAAGCCTGTCACCCAGAACTGGATGTACCTGGCTTTCTTCACAGACCCATCTTCTGCTGGGACTGAAGCTGACCCACAACAGAAGCCGGGTAAGCTTTGGTCCTTTCCTCTGGTTTTCTAAACTCTTCAGCTGTGGCCGAGACGGAGGTGTCATGGGCTGGGAGAGAGCCTGGGTGCATTTTTGAAATGCATGTCATTTTTGGGTTGCGTTTGAACAAGCTTTACCGATTGCAGTATGTCTGCGCTACCAGTTATAAGACCTGAGATTGTTCCTTTGTTTTCAGGAAAACATCAGAAACCCCATTTTGCTGTTGGTTGCACATTTGGTTAGGGAGCCAAATTCTGTGTGCGCTTCACAGGCTTTAAGATTTGGGCTACTGAAGCAACGGGTTCCTCCAGGGAGCGTGAAAAGTATGTTTCTCAGGTTTGCCCCTGTGCCCGGCTCACTGGGGAAGGCAGGCGCGGCTGGGACTCTAGCTGGGCTCTGTACCTGCTTCCAACTCTGTGTACCTGCTGTGCCCTAAGAGACCTTCCAAGTAGGGTATCCAGTCATGCCTGAGACCCCCCCATATCCTGGCCTCTGTGTTGGTGGTGGAGGGGTGGGGAGAGGGAGAGAAGGAGGGGAATGGGTACCTATTTGTGATGATTGAGGTTTTCATTTCCAGCCAAGAGGTTCCTCTCAACACTCTGACAGACAGTGGGGCTGTTTGGGCTCCTAGACAGGAGCCGGCTCTGATTCCCAGCCTCCCGTAGCAGCCAGGCTTTGAGATATCAGCTCAGGGAGAAGAAGGTGGCTGGGAAGGGAGGACAGCAGGCGAGGTTCCCACTGGGTTCCCCTGCCCATGTTGTGCTGGGTCAGCAACAAGAGGGACAGTTCAAATCTACGAGGAGGGCAAATGCCGGTCAGTGGGGAGTCCCACACAGTCAGGGGCACACGCATATGAGGAGACTTATGGAGAGGCAGGAGCACCACCGTCCTCTTCCCCGGTCCCCAGGCCACTGCTCTGTGGCTCTCAAGTGGCATTTTTGAGACACTTTTTAAGCAAGAGTGAAACTGTAACAAAGAGGTGAAGAGCCATAATAGACTGAAGGAGAAAAGGGATCCAGGCATCTAAAATAGAGAATGTGTCTTTCCTGGCTTGATACGCTGAGGTTTCTGTCGTAGCCACTTAAAGCCTTTAAAGATACATTTTGACAGAGGCTACCAAAAAGAGAGTGACTCTAGTCAAGGTTGGGAAATAAGCGTTTGTTCCGATGACTGTCCACGTGCACCCTTCACAGCTGGGAAAGTTTGGCGATCCTGGTGGTGATCAGCGGGGGTCTCCGCTGTACCCCTCCCCATCCCTAAGTGGGCCAGGCTGTGCCGTGGGAGGATTAATTTGTGACAGTACAGTTGGAGGATAATCTTGGAAGGACCGGTCTTCGAGAGGAAAAAGTAAATACAATTTCCCTGAAATGCTTGATTTTCACTCCCTGGCCGCTACCTGGTTTCTTGCTTTTGTGAGCTGGACTTCCATTTTGTTGGGGATACACATTTGTGAAGTTCAGAAGTGTCAGGGGCTCATCTTCGTTTCTCAGGCATCATGGTAGCCTCAATGCCTAGCCCAGTGCCTGCCATTGGGCGGCAGCCCAGCATTGCTCGGGAGTGCAGACAGACCTGGTCTTACCCCATCTCACGGAGCACAAAACCGACTTGCCTCTGTTAAATAGGGAGCCTCTTCATCAAAGTTCCTCAGGTGTCACAGGCCCACAGACGGAAGCTGGGTTACCTGACGCTCCTTTCTGGGTCCAGGTGAGTGCGTTTTGTGGTTTCCAAAGAATAGAATTTATTCTCCAGGAAACGCCCAGGAACCCAGCTTCAAAGACTCAAGCAAATCTGAAATTCAAATACAGGAGCTGTAAACAGGATGGCGTTTGGCAGACAGCCTTGCTGCTCAAGTGGCTCAACCCCTCAGCTGGGCTCAGTTTCCCCTCACCCTCCTCCTAGCCTGCCTGGTGGCTGCCTGCATGCCTCAATTATCCTGGATGACACCTGCCTGCTCATTCCTTTGATGCTGTTTGTGGCTCTGCCTAGGTATTCCACCCACCAATAGTATCATTAATTAACTTACATTAAGCCCACTTAGCACATTAGATCAATTAGGAGACAAAAGCTCCGGCCAACCCTGCCTATGAGCCTGCCGCCTCCATCTCACTGCCTATGATTCTGTCCTTACTGAATTCGTATATTACAGGAAGGAATTTTTTTAAGTCCCCAATGTTACTATTTTCCTAAAAAATAAAGCAAGGAAACATAAGCCGATGCCTAGTCATTTAACCTCTGCTGAACATTTCTCTAGCACTTTACAAAGCGTTTTCATGAATGTCTTCTCTATTTTCCCAAAAAGGAAATTGAGGCTCAGAGAGGTTCACTGACTTGCCCAAAGTCACACAGCTCATAATGATTATGGGAACACCAAGAACCGGTCTAGATTAGCACTCGGAATGCGCAGGCCTTGTGAGGAGCCTGTCGCTGGTAATTGGAGGGGCTGAGACTAGAATTTGTGTCCTCTGCCACCAACACTGCCACATTTTCCCCCACAAGGAGATGATGCAATGACAGCCACCAGGGATTATAAAAATAAGTGTGGAGTGAGCAACACCCGCCTTCCTGTATCTTAGTTTCCCAGGGCCGTGTCAGCCCCAGACACACTCATATCCTGTCCTCAGCGGGGAGGGATCCAGAGGAAACAATCTCAGTTTTGTTCTTTGTGAACCCTCCTGATAAAAGTTAGAGTGTTTGTAGTTTTTATATAGTGAAAAAACTGTCAAATATAGGCCATTGTAGGTGGTTCAGTCGAAGGTAGTCTAGTAACTAAAAAATAATTCAAAATGGCATTTGGGGCTCGGGCATCCCAACAGCCCATTGGCCCCTGAGACAAATGAGCTTGACCATATTTAATTTTTCATCATTGTCCTTAGAGTGTCACAAAGCATTACCCAAGGATAACTAACCCTGTACAGTCAAAGCTATGGAAAAAGTTTTGCCCTGGTTCTTGGCAGGAGTCAGCCATTCATTAGGTCGTGTATTAAGGGATCCTGCAACCTGAAGAGTCTTCAGTGATAGCACACCCCAAGCACATCATGCATTCCATGAAAATATGTCCAATGAATGAATGAATGGGCTCCTTTATCCTTCTTGTTAAGAGAAAGGTCACCAATTGTTCCAATGACACAGTTAGGGACAAGGGAGCTGCTCGAACATCAGCATCCCCTAAGTCAACAGCAAACAAATCCTAGTTAGCAAAGGTACCCTCTCTGGGGACAGAGACACCTGTTATTTCTCAAATGCTGCGTGCCCAAGGGTGTCAAACACACTGTTTGGCCCCCAGGAAGGAGCAGACACATGCGGGTGAAGCTGGAGGCCCTGCCCCCTTGCCCAGATCCTCTTGCCCAGGCACACTCTGGAAATGCCCATCACGTTATACACCTACATACACATGCAATCAACCAGGAGGCCTTCGTTTTCCATTTCCGACAAAACAGAGGACTATGGAAAACAGGTGGGCCATAAGGAGCCCCACAGAGGAAGATGCACCTGTGGTGGTAGCCCTCGCTGCACCACCCTGCGAGCTCATGCCAGCTGAACTCACTTCACGGTAATTCAGACCTACTGCTGCAAACACAGGAGGAAGGCGCGCCTTCACTTGTGAGTCAGATGAAATCAGCAATGAGAGCAATAACAGCCACAGTCACGTTACTCTTACTGACAGCCCTGAGACCCGCAGTGCAGTGCAGAAGCCAAGCTTAGCAGTGGGCTTAAGGCTGATATTGTTAACTGATACCATTCAATGGCTAGATATAGGCAACTAAAAAGTGAGCCCAAATACTGAAATATGATACAGTATTAGTCTCCTGAAAATAAAAAAAGAGTTGATTCTGCCAACAATACCTTAATCCTAAGAGAAAGCACTGCAAAACCAGGCTGCAAGCAAAAAACGGGAGGGCATGCACTGTTTTGATGACTCTCAGATCGTTACCAAATCTATTCTCTTAAAGCTTCCATTTGCCATATTTCCAACCCCGTGTTTGCACGGAATCTCGCATGCACAGGAGGAAACAGGCAGGATTTCAAGTTGGTTTTAGTGCACATTCATTCATTCAGCAAATGTTTTATGGGCATCTGCTACATGCCAGGCACCAAGCTGGGATGTAGTGAGTGACACAGTGGTCCCATGGGTGAGGAGAGAGAACATCCCTGCACTCGCAGAACTTAGATTCTGCCACAAGGAGAGAAGCCATAATGCATAAATCCAGCACCATGAAAAAAAAAACAACAAACCAGCAGGGCAGGCAGAAAGAAGGTGCCCGGGGTAGTAGTGGGGGCCTCTTGGGAAATGAAATAGTTGAGTAAAGACCTGGATGAAATGAGGGAGTGAACCAGGACACCCGCAAGAAAGGAGGCCCTGGGGTGGGGTGAGCTGGAGATGTTCCTGCACCAGCAGGAAGGCTGTGCTGCCAGAGCAGAGGGGAAGGAGGGTTGAACAGGAGGAGAGGAGAACCGGGAGCCTGAGCGAGCCGTGGCAAGGGGGCTGGGCTCTCATTGAGTGTGACAGAAGGGCAAATAGAAGTCAAGTCAAGGCAGAAGTTCAGCCATGGTGGCTCACGCCCTGTGTCGTTCTGGAACAGTCAGTGCCCACACCACCCCATCCCATACCACGCCGGTTGCTGTATTCTGAGTATTAGCTCCTAAGGAGCTGGGTCTCCAAGTAGCCTCTTCCTGAGAGAGCTGGCTTGGCTGGGGTGCAGGGCAGGAAGGGCAGGCAGCAGGAGGGCTGGCAGGAGAGGAATGATCCATTTCCACCCACACCTGCTCCCTTAGCCGTTAACACGTGCCAAAGGGATCCATTGTGAGAAAAATTACAAAGACCCTAACTTGAAACACGTGATTACACTTCCAAAAATCTGAAAGTAGATTATCAAGACTCAATAAGTTGTGCAGAGAAAGAACACTCAGCAACAGACATCGCAGTTGCCCTCCTTGCAGCCCTGCTGGGACACTCCCACAGTCGCAGAGCCACTGGCCAGCTGCACTCGCTTCCTCCTCATTTGGAAAGAGGGACACCTTCCAGCATCGGATACGAGATGGAGTGATGGAGTAGGGACACAGTGGCTCCCTGACAGCTCAGTTGGCAAAACTGTTGGAGAATGGGTTCAGAGATCACTGATGCCCTGGGCCAGCATGCCAGAGCTGTTCCTGTTGACTCCATATGGCCTTTGGAGTTGGGGAGAAACTGGCTTCCCTGCCCTGTCCCACACAGAGCCACCAGCACTTGGAAAGTTTGATTTCCTTCCTCGTAACTGGAGGACGGAGGTCAATTAGGAGGGAAGTCAGCCTGGAGGAAGATACCTGTCTCTGGGAAGTCCAGGGCAGTCAAGGCAGACAGATGGATCATGAGGGAGGAGCTGGAAGCGCAGGATTGTTGACTTGATGTCTGGTTGGGGTCTGATGAATACAGGAAAGTGCAAGTCCACGGGGAATGCTCCAGTGGGATGCAGATGTCTATTAAGTTGGCTGATCTTATTTACCCAGTTAGATGTGGTTTTATGGTTTACTGTTTGGATTGAGGCTCTGTGTCCATGCATAATAAACATTACCTCTGGCCCAGAAAAATCCTAATCCTTAAAAGTACGGCAATGCACTGAGCATCCCTAAAAGGTACTTTAGAGGAGTCTCAAGGTTCGTTTTCTTTAAGATTTAGTCCTTAATAAAGACTCAAAATGGCTGTTCCTAAAGCCTCCTGTCCATAATGAAGAAGATAAATCAGAGTATACACTTTGGGGATGTGTTTGTTGACATGCGGCATCCCCTGCAGAAAGCCTGTATCTCCAAGAAGTGTGGCCGAGGGAGGGCACTGACAGCTGAGTTTAGAGTGGGATCTGTAAGCAGCACAAACTAATCATGCATCGGTAGATTTGCAGAGTGTGGTTTTCTGTTGATGGGTTCCTTTATGGGCAATAAAATCTCTAATAAGTATCATTTACATTCAGCAGAACTCTTTGAATTTTAGCTCATTCTTAGAGAGATTTGGAGAGAAAGAGACCATCCCTGCACATGCAGCAAGCACCTGGCCTGTCTGGATGGCCAGTCCTTGTTCTGTGGCCACTGTGATCCCTGCCAATGTCCAAGTTTCCCGCCAGCACTCACTAAGCAATTTTGCTTCTCATTTTATGGGCAGAGGTAACCAAAACAAGGAGACTTAGGTGACTCAGGACACTCGGTTTTGAGTCATCTCTTAAAACCAGGAGACAAAACTTTCTCTAGAATTACTGCCAGTTGGTTTCCAACTTGAGGTTTCCAGATGAAAATTATTATCCAAACAGACCACACACAGCACTCTGACTTGCCTTCGGTGCCTGGCGTGTGCGAGGGAAATGGCGCTGGAGAATATTATCCTGATGATTATCACAGTTGTTGCTTTTGAAGGCAAATATTTATTTTGTGAAGATTGCAAAATGAGGTACAACAGAATGTTGAGCTCCTCCTTATGTTTACAGAATAAACAGAACTGAGACACTGGCAAACGCCAATGTCCCTAGTTCTCAAAGGACTGGCTGCATGCCTCCCGCGGCATCAGTTAAAGCAGGAGCCTCTGGAGATGCAGGCCTTTGGTGGTGGGATAGCCTCCCACCGGGGAGGGTCTGAGGCTTCCACCCACCTCCATGGGTTCATCTCTGTAAACGGCTCTCCCAATGTGGGCTGGATGGGGTTTGAGGTGGCTGCTTTCCTGTTTACGCTGGAGCATAGAGAGGACACTGCATTTGCCGTAATGCAATGGGCTCTAGATCTTACTCAAGGCTTTGTGAGAAGATCTAATAGAAATAGAAGACCTGGCCCCTATTCTCGTGGCCTAAAGCATTGAAAGGAGGAAATAGGAGAGATAGCCAAATTGCACTGCGCTGTGCCTGAGCTGTTAAACATCTGTCCCCGCCATGGCACTGACTATACCCTCTTTGAGGACGGGGAGCATCGTCTGTTCATTCTCTGGCACCTAGCACAGTGGCTGCACAGAGTAGGTATTCAATAAATGTTGAAGAAACCCACATTTATTGGGCGTTTGTTACACTCTTAGCATTTCCGTCTTAATCTGCACAGCAGTCCTGTGAAATAGAGACAGTCATCACTGCTTCACACATGGGCAAAGTAAGGCTTGGAGAGGTGAGGTGGCTTGCCTGAGACCTCCCTCCTGGTAAGTTCATGGACTTCGCCTTGCTGTCGTTTCCATGGGCTCATTCAGAAATGAGAGCTGGGATGATGTGGGCTGTTTCAAATTAACTTGAAGTCTAACCTTGTATCATAACTATCTCAGATGCGGGGACAGTATATATCGGGCAGGGGTTTAGGTATAGACATATGTGTAAAAGGCTAAACATGGCTGAGCTCCCCAGAGACACCTCAGCAGACAGCCCTGCTGGCTGGCTCCAGGTCCTGGACAGGTGTTGTGTGGGCTGCAGGATGCTGGGAACTAGAGTGGAAAATGGAAGCTTCTCTTTCTATCCTCAAGGCCAAGAGCAGACCTGGCCAGTCATTCTTCTAACAATAGCAGTCACACCAGACCTAAGACGCGCCAGACAACTTCAACCTCAGGAGCCTTTCTTCTTCCCTGAAGTCGGGTTGGACTGGTCCTGGTGGGGTTGGACTGGCACAGGCTAGCCACCTGGGGCGGGTGCGGCTCTGGAAAGAATGCTGGCGGCAGGGTGGGGAGGAGCCCAGCCTCAGGTGGACACAGTCCCAGAGCCAGCCCCTTCCCGTGCTAGTGGTGGAACTTCAGATCATCATTGCTGGGTAACTCTTGTCACTTCAATTCCCCGAGGGAAGGTCACATACTTGCCTCATGGGAATATTGTGTGGATTTGCGAGAGCCAAGGCAGGCAGAGTGCTTAGAACGGGGCATGAGCATGCTGGAAGACCCACCCACGCTCCGTATGCACTCACGGGCTGAGTTTAACGGGTCACCTCAGCCTCTTCCTGGCAGTCATTCCCCGTGGTCTAGTCCATCAGAGGTCCCTGTCTTTCCTTGGAGCAATCTATCAATTTGGCCAGGTTTCAAAACGCCATCTGGACCCTGCAGTTAAGGGGCAGCTACACAGGGGTTGGTGTGGGGACACCACAGGCTTTGCCAGCCCCCATGGAGTATGGTGCCAGGTTGGCCACCTCCCCACCAGTGACACCCTGACCCCACTCTGACCACACTTATTCAAGCTCAGGGCTGCTGCATTTGTTCCTTCTGCCTAAAACACACTGGCCCCAGATGTCTGTGTGTCTTGCTCATTCCCTTCAGTTCTATGCTAACCCATCGTCCTATCAGAGAAACCCTCCCTGGCCCCACGCTGTATAAAACAGCAGCTCCCACCACCAAACTCCCGTTTTACCTTTATTCATAATAGTGTCCACTAAACAACTTATGCAGACACACGTAATATCACATAAATATTATATATGTTTGAACCTAGAACTTGGTGAGTAATAAGCATTAGCTTAAAATCACGACTTGCTGCTGAGGTGAGGGGCAGGACATGCCCACCAGAGCGGGAGCGGCAGTTTCCTCCTTGCTCTCCAGAGTCTCCCAAGGGGGCTTTTGCTCTCCTCACCTTTGCAGAGGTTTCGAGATGTGACTCACATGGGCCTCCCTGGGATTCTCTCACTGCAGAACTGTCCGGAATCAGTGAAGCAAATAGGGAAGAGAATGCAATGAGCTGGGGTTAAAGAAAAACCAGGAGGCCTTGAAATAGTACAGTATCAGGTTGAGAGCAGAGGAAGTGGTGAGTGACTTGCCTGCCGCCACCCCCCCGCACCACGCCATCCAGTTGAACTTGACAATGGCCGATCTGTTAAGTGTGAGTGTGTCCATGATCACTGATACAGCAGGCTTGGGAGGTGAGTGCATCACACTGATTTTCAAGTAAAGAAGCAGAGGCCAGGAGAGTCACGTGCCTGCCTCATCTCAGCCAGCGCAATAGAGCCACAGCACCCTGCTTCCCACCCCCTAGCTGTGATGCCAGGTGTTCCCCCACCCATGTGTTGCCCGTCAGAGCCAAGCTGATTGTCAGGGCCTAGAGGGAAGCATGTCATGTCAGATGGCCAAAGTGAAGAAACTTTATTCAAGGGACCCATTTGGCTGGTGGCGTGTGCCTCGGTGGCTCCTCTGTTGGCTACATCTGCCTGGACCTGCTCAAGCCCTCCTCTGCTCTGCAGTTCCTGCCGTCTGCATCCTTCATGATTAATCTGACCCTGGGTAGGGAGGCAGGAGGGGCTTCTCTTCTCCACAGCCCTGCACCTCAGCAGCCTGGCTCAGGGTCTCCAGGTCCCCAGCCACCACCTGACATGCCCCTAGCTTACTAGCTTGCTTTCTCCAACCCCCCCCTCCTTCAGCTGCTGAAGGGTATGCCATACGTGTGTGTGTGTGTGTGTGTGTGTGTGTGTGTGTGTGAGAGAGAGAGAGAGAGAGAGAGAGAGAGAGAGAGAGAGAGCCACCAAAGCTTGGGATGGGGATTGAACCAGGCTGGGGGAAGTAGTGGGGCAGGAGGCAGCCCAGCCCAGGGTCAGCCCCTGCAAACAAGACTGTTGGAGGAGTGAGGTTCACCAAATGGAAGAGGCAAATCTGACTCTGAACTTCCCCGACCAGATGACACCTTTGATTCTGCATGTCTGGGCTCTAAGGTGCAGATTCTCCTTTTACCCAACAGCAAGAAAGATCTATTCCTTAGGTGAGGGTCAAGTACTGGGGCGGTGGATGGAGAAACACAGTGAGAGGGAGGGGGAGTCTTGGCATCCTCAGATGGTTCCGCATTTCCGCGTTTTCGGTGAATCTCATTTTCCACAACACTGAACGTTTTTGAAGCTGGCACCTCTCTGCTTACTGAGTCGATGCCTCATTGGAAATGGAATGTCTGTGCTTCACACACCACACCCCCTCCTGCCCCTGCTGAGAACTCTCCCGGGTTAATGGTTTCCTTTTGGAAAGCTTTCAAGTGGTCTTCGTTGGAGTTTACATTATCTGCTTCCCTCTGCTCTGTATGTGGATTATTTGCCTGTTGGGTTTAATTTAACCAGATTTGCAGCTGTGCTAACAACTTCATTGGTGCCCTCCTGCTTTCAGTACGGATTTTCCCGTCTTTTCTTCAGCGTACCGATAGACGGTCTTCATACCGAAGCCTACGCAGCGTTGGGCGTCGTCTGCTGGTGTTCTGCCTCACTACAGAACGCATTTCCTCTGACCGAACTTCACTGCATCTCAGGCTCTAACTAGGTCGCTCTAATATTTTAATAGGAATAGTTAAAATAAATTATGTATTAAAAGCCACTGTTAAAGAAGAAAAAAAAAGCCTTTCCTCGGTGCTCTGAACCTCAGCCTCCTTGGGAGGATCTGCGTGTTCCCTAAGCCCGTGGCTCCCTCGGAGCTCTACCCTCTAGAAATACATTGTGAAACTCTTGAGGCGTCTACCAAATATGACAAACCCACAGATTAGCAAAGACACGCAGAGTCGACCAAGTTTGATATTTTTGTTTTTTTAATGAGCTTTTTGTACTTAATAGGAGACCTGGCCACCTAATACAACGGTGATTATTGGGAACCACAGAGATGTAATCAGATGTTCTAGACATGGATGGTGTATCTACCCCTTAAAACACTTCCACGCCCTGCCTGGATCCTTTTCTGCTCCATAGACCATTCCCAGTGAAGGCCGTAGCTCAGCAGGCCCTGCACTTGGCATTACAGCGCGGGACCTGTGTAGCCTTGCCCTCTGGGGCCCCTTGCTGGTCTTCCTACCCTGGGCTCTTCCCTATGTCAGTACCATTTGTTGGGAGAAGGAAGAACGACTTTGAACCGCAGCCCTGTTCTATGGATGAAGGTGGCTGGAGTTCCTCTACGAGAATAGAAGCTCCCTGAGGAGTTTCATCTACATCCACAGAGGCCATAGATCCTGCCTGTGGATAAGAGAAAAAGCAAATGGCCGTCGTTTCTTTACTGTGTCATTTAGTGTGATGTCTTGTGGTTGATGAAGGCTTCAAAAGTGTGTGAACCAGAAGTAGAACAAGAAAAGAGGGCGCGGCACTCAGCAGGAGCTGTCCGGAGGTCTCTGTGGGTCCCTCAGACACCAAGTCCTGTTTCCACCATCAGCTCTGAGGCCTTCTGTTCACCGGGGAATCTCCAGGGCTTTGTCAGCATTTGAAACAACAGTGACTCCTAGTGAGAGCCAGGTCCCAGGAGGGAGGACGTCCAGATGCCCCCAGTCCCACCTCACACCCAGGAACAGTCTTCCAGTTCAGGAACACTTAGAAAGGGTAAGCTCCTGGCCGGGCGCGGTGGCTCACGCCTGTAATCCCAGCACTTTGGGAGTCCGAGGCGGGCAGATCACAAGGTCAGGAGATCGAGACCATCCTGGCTAACACGGTGAAACCCCGTCTCTACTAAAAATACAAAAAATAAGCCGGGCGTGGTGGCAGCCTCCTGTAGTCCCAGCTACTCGGGAGACTGAGGCAGGAAATGGCGTGAACCCGGGAAGCAGAGCTTGCAGTGAGCCAAGATTGTGCCACTGCACTCCAGCCTGGGCAACAGAGCAAGACTCCATCTAAAAAAAAAGAAAAAAGAAAAAAAGAAAGGGTGAGCTCCTCAGGAGTGGAGCTGAGAAGCCACCACATCTCTGGGCAGCATGGGCAGTGCTGTTGGGCCGTGGCAGGGTGGTCACTCCTCCTAGCCAGGGTTGAAGGGCACGTTGGCACCCTTTAGCCTTACCCATCTAGGAAAACCCAGGCCCAGGCTAGTGGGGGCCACTGGAATCATTCAGCGCCTCCTTATTGGCGTGCTGATCACAGCACAGGTGTCTTTCTAAATGGGAGCTTGTTCTTTCCAAACTGGGAAGTCAGAGGTATTTGGATAGTTTTAGATTTAGTGCACCCTCAGACACCTTTTCATCTTAGCATTTGTCAGTCCTCACTGTGCACCCAGATCTGGGATTCAAATGCCAATCTCCAGTAAAAAGAACCAGGGCTCCTTGGAGAAGCGGCTGACTCCAGAGCTGGGGGAGGGAAATTACAAGAGGAGCCTGGAGCACCTTGTAGTGCTAGAAAGTGAAGAGATCCTAAGAAAAGAAAAAGAAGAAAAAGAAAAAAAAAATGGGAGCATGTCTAAGGGACACACAAACCAATTAAAAGAGCTCCCAGTCACCGAAGCTGGGACAATCTGAGCAGCAAAATAAATAATGTAATATTGGATTATAACCCGGAGTTTAAAATGAATACCCATGTGTTCACACTGAAAATAAATGATGGACGGATGGACAAATACATAACAGAGAAGAGGCAGGTCTCCCGTGTAGAGAAACTCCAGGCAATTCTTGTAGATGCTGTGCCCTTGAGGAGGTGGAGCAGATAACTCCCTCCCTTAAGTGTGTGCTCCACCTGGAGACTTCCTTCCGAGGAGCACCGAAAGGAGTCACTTCACAGTGGGGAATCCTGCCAGTCACTGCCTCATCCCAGTGATCAAGGCCAGCATTAGCAATCCTGAGCCATGCTGGTAGCATGAACCATTCACGTGATGAGAATGGCACATTGCCTCTGTGGTCTTCCTCCCAAACCCATACCCCCAGTCTGTCACTGGGGAAAAACATCTGACAACTCTCAGTTGAGGAGGGTTCTACAAAACACCTGGGCAGTGCTCCTTAAAACTTCTGAGTCATCAAAAACAAGGCAAGTCAGAAATTGTCTTGTTAGCCAAGAAGAGCCTAAGGAGGTATGATGACTAAATGTAAAGTGGGATGCTGGATGCGATCCTGGTACAGAAAAAGAACGTTAGGAGAAAGCTAAGGACATCTGAAGATGTATGAAATTCAGTTAACAATAATGCACCAGTATTTGTTCATCAGGGATGACCACTGTATCGCATCATGTAAGATCCTAAAAGGAAAACTGGTGTGGGTTCCCAGGGAACACTCTGTATGTATTTGCAACTTTTCTTTTCTTTTTCTTTTTCTTTTTCTTTTTTTTTTTTCTTTTTTTTTTTTTTGAGACAGAGTCTCGCTCTGCCACCCAGGCTGGAGGTGCAGTGGTGCGATCTCGGCTCACTGAAACCTTTGCCTCCCGGGTTCAAGCAATTCTCCTGCCTCGGCCTCCTGAGTAGCTGGGATTACAGGCGTGCTAATTTTTGTATTTTTAGTAGAGGTGGGGTTTCACCATGTTGGTCAGGCTGATCTCCAACTCCTGACGTCGGCCTCCACTCGTGATGCTTGTGATCCACTCCCCTCGGCCTCCCAAAGTGCTGGGATTACAGGCATGAGCCACCATGCCCATGTCTACTTTTCATGGTGTAAATCATTAAGATAATGTCCATAAACAGGGTACCATAGTGTCTAACACAAAATACACCGTCAATATGTGGCATTTCTATTTTTCTTATTATTTCTATTTGCAGAATGGATGGACAGGATGGTCTTACTCTCCTGCAAGTGGAATGTTGAGCTTTTTGTGAACAAAGATGATGCTTACAGCTCCGCAGTTAGTTTAAAATGGGTAAGAGCCTTGTGCTGAAAACCCTGCGAGCCTCATTTTCAATCCCAAGAAAAGTTGTTATTTACATAACACCAAGAGCCAGTGGGGCATCCAAAAGTTGAAGGGCCTTTGAGAACTCCGATGATGTTTTCTTTATTGTGAGATGGAAGCCAAGCTTGTGGCTCCAACCAAAAAATTTCCAGGTTTTGTAGTCGCTGTGGAGGTGGGAACAGGCAGTGGTCACCATGTGTGGCATGGGTTCTCGGACACAGGACCCTGGAAAGTGCATTCCTCCTTCTGTTCTTCCGGGGGCAGCCAGCACCCTGGCAGGTGAGGGAAGAAGTCATTGAGGGTTCCAGGAGCCACACTCACAGGCTGGAAGTGTCCATGGCAGTCACGAAGGATTCTGCCAGGGTTCAGGCCCATGGCATCCTCAGGTGCTGGAAAGCACTGGGAAGCAGGAGAAATGAAGGTGGGAGGAAGAGTGAATGCCCCTGCTAGAGGCCCCCTTCTGAGTCTCAGCATCTGCGTGGGCTGTGAGCCATTGCTTTGTGACTGACAGATCAGATGAGGGCTGTTTGTTTATTTTTCAAGTGATCCCATCAAGTTCTCCAATCACAGCCATAGCTACAAGGCAAGCAGAGCGGGGAAGACACCCGTCACCCTTGTGCAGACACTGGTTTTACCAACACTTGGCGGGCAGGGCAAGGCACCAGCTTCTGAATCCAGGTCACCTACAGTCTCTTTTTTCCTAGGCTGCCTCAGCCCGTGGCAGCCTGACTTGGCCCTGCCCCGGCACTCGCACAGTAGGCAGGATTGGAAAGGGCAGTGGCTGGCTCGTTGGCACAAAAGCCAGCCAGGAGGGTTGGGCAGGTGCTCCAGGGCCTGGGAGGAAAGAGTGGCGACCACACCATGCAGTGCCCTGCCCCTGTTTTGATTTGGTCATCATTGTCTGTATTCAGTCCCAAGCTTGTTGAGAACTGGGCCGGCATGGCTATTGAAGTTCTGTGGAACAGAAGCTGGTCTCTTACAGGGGTGTGGCTGAAACAGCAAAGGACTGGAAGGCGTATTAGTCATCTGTGCTGTGTAATAAATGACCCCAAAATGTAGCTGCTTAAAACAACAAACGTGACCGTTTCACAGCTTCTGAGGGTCAGGAATCAGGGAGCGGCTCTGCTGGGTGGTTCTGGCTCAGGGTCCCTCCTGAGGCTGCAGTCGCCTGGGCTGCAACATCTGCGGGCCAGGCCAGGCTGGAGGACCCACATCCGGAGGCCTCGCAAGTGGCTGTGGGCAGGAGGCCTCAGCTCCCTGCCACGGGAGCTCCCCGTGGCTGGTCCTATGTTGCCCCTAAGTGACTGAGCAGCAGCCAGGGCAGAGCAGGAAGCTCAGTGCCTTCGGTGACCTGGTCTCTGTAATTGCACTGTCCCTTCTGCCCTTTTTTCTGTTGACTAGAAATGAGTCACTAAAATCCAGCCCATTCTCACAGGAAGAGGAATTAGGCTCCACCTTTTGAAGGTGGTATCAAAGAGTTTGTGTTCGTGTTATAAACCGCAACACCTGACTTCTAATGCCAACTCCTCTTTAACTTCTGTGTAACCTTAGGCAAATCGCTCTAAATCTCTGGGCCTCAGTTTCTTCTTCCATAAAATGAGAGAGCTGATCCTATCTCTAATACCCTTCCTCTTAGCCCTCACACCCTCACACCTTCATTCATTCTGGGTATTTATTTACTAAACATTTACTCGGCTCTCTGCTAGAATGCCTGGGGAGTTTCAAAAAGACTGATGCCTGGTTTTAAGTCTCCCCTGGTGATGCTAGTGTGTGGGCAGGGTTGAAGGTCCTCCTCCTGGTGTCATAACCTGAAAATGTGATGTGCACGCAAATCACCTGGGGGTTTTATTACAATGCAGATTTTAATACCGGAGGTATCGGGTGTGGCCTGAAATTTGGCATTTCTATCGAGCTCCTGCGTAATGCAGTGCATCCCAGGGACCACTCTTTGAAGAGCAAGTTCCTAGATGCTGGAAGAAAGGCACAGAAATATAAAGATGATTCCCACCCTCACGGAACAAGGAATTCAGTTGGAGACAGAAAACATGTAGCCAGCACCATCAGGGCCTGACCGCCTGCCCAGGATGTGGCCCAGGCACCAGGACTGAGTCGGAGGGGGTGAAGAATCCCCCAGTGAGCCCGGTCCCGTCCGACCCTATGATTTCCCCACCATCAGCATCATCCCCTGTCCCCTCATCTCCGCAGCAGGACACAGCATCAATCCAGATCCTCTGTGATCTTTGCAAGTCTTCCACAAGTTAGGTCGTTTTGCTGAACTGTAGTTATTTCCACAGAGAAAGAAAAGAATTAGCAAATGTATCACTTGTATTTGTTCAGTCATGTAGACTATTCTCCAGGTTAAACATCTCTTTAGTGAGCCTGCTTTTATTGGCGCCATGAACAAATTTAAGTGTGTTTTCTGAACTTATCTTCATGGAGTGAAATTCTAGGCTTATGGAAATTCTAGTAAAATATCTTTTAAAAACCTGAAAGTAACCATCATCCTAGCTTTTATTCTTTCTACCTTATGATTTTTCTGTCTTCTCCACAGGGACCTCTTCCTATCCCCTGAGCAGGAAGGAAGTGAAGTATTCGAAGAATCTTGGGCCTTGGTCCCCTGCCCCGCTCTGGTTATTCTCTCTCCCTGGGCCCAGTGCTGTGTGGCCTGCCTGCACTCCTGTCCACCTCCCTGCCCAGCCAGGCTCCCTGGGCACCGTCCAGGGGCTCCAGCTCCCAGACCATCTCCACTGGGTGTCCTGCCCTCCCTGTGCCTCTATATAACCAAGGCGATGTGAGGATCCTCCTCACTTCATATCTCAGCCTCTGAAACAGACTCCTAGGTGAACTCTGGGTTCCCAGGTTCTCTTCGCACTAACCTTTACACACCATTAGTAGATTAATAGTCCTGAAATATTTCCTGCATCCTGTCACTGACTCCAAACATCTCATGTCTCCTGGTGTCCTAAAGAAGCTTCTGGCCGGGCGCGGTGGCTCAAGCCTGTAATCCCAGCACTTTGGGAGGCTGAGACGGGCGGATCACAAGGTCAGGAGATCGAGACCATCCTGGCTAACATGGTGAAACCCCGTCTCTACTAAAAATACAAAAAACTAGCCGGGCGAGGTGGCGGGCGCCTGTAGTCCCAGCTACTCAGGAGGCTGAGGCAGGAGAATGGCGTAAACCCGGGAGGCGGAGCTTGCAGTGAGCCGAGATCCGGCCACTGCACTCCAGCCTGGGCGACAGAGCGAGACTCCGTCTCAAAAAAAAAAAAAAAAAAAAAAGAAGCTTCTGTAACTCAAATGCGTACCACCTGGGGTTCTGCCAAAAAAGCAGATTCTGACCCACTGGGCCTGAGGTAGGACCTGAGATTTTCCAGCTCTGAGGGGCTCCCAGGCGATGCTCCCCTCTCAGTGCAAAGTTCAAGCAGCAAGATTCTGCAGGATGAGGTCCCACTACCTATCCGTCATTTTCCACAGGGGAAAGTGTCTTCTGAGCCAGACTCATCACGTCACCCACATAACCAAGGCTCAGATGTCACCAAAGCCTGTGCTGGGCCGGCAAGCCCCTCCATTAGCAATTTCCCCACTTTTAACTGTGTTTAAAGAAATGTTTAAAGACATCTGAGTTGTATGTTCTTATGACCCAGATTGAACTCTGGATTCTCCTTGAAGCGTCCTCTAACTCAGTGATTCTTTTGCCCCTTTTTGGATCCCTGCACAAGTTAGCTCTTCATCACACACTGCCTTGCATTGTTATTAATATTTTGGGATTTTTGTTTTGTTTTGGTTTTGGTTTTGGGTTTTTTTTGAGACATAGTCTCGCTCTGTTGCCCAGGCTGGAGTTCAGTGGTGCGACCTCGGCTCACTGCAAGCTCCGCCTCCCAGGTTCACGCCATTCTCCTGCCTCAGCCTCCCAAGTAGCTGGGACTCCAGGTGCCCGCCACCACACCCGGCTAATTTTTTGTATTTTTAGTAGAGACAGGGTTTCACCGTGTTAGCCAGGATGGTCTCCATCTCCTGACCTCGTGATCCGCCCATCTCAGCCTCCCAAAGTGCTGGGATTACAGGCGTGAGCCACCGTGCATGGCCTATTTTGTTTGATTTTGATTTTTTTTTTTTTTTACATGTTTCTGTCTTTCCAGCTAGCTGCTGAGACCCCTGGGACTGCAGCTCACACATCTTTCACTTCTTTTATATTTCTTTCAGCACAGAGATAGTGTTGTGCCTTTAGTAAGCACTTAATAAATATCTTTTCTTTAAATGACTCAAAGCAAAATTCCTGTACTTAATGAAAAATTAGTTTGAGAAATAAAGGGAATAAAAACACAATTGAAACAGAAAGACCCCCCTTTTACAGCCCTCCGTGAATAGCATATAAAGGTCTGCTTCATGCCAACATCCTCACCGAGTCCTTGGGGCCAGGACCTGTATGCCTTTGGAGGCCTGGCGTGGTGTCTGCCCATAAACATTTGAAAAATGCATGATTCCTGAGTTCATTAATCGTTCTCCTCTCACCGAAGACACAACCATCTGAACTTAGCCAGCACATACAGATCAATAGCAGCAAGAACAAGACCAAGAAAGTGGGTAATTTCAAATGAGGTCTTGGAAAGACAGAATCAAAGTGCATATCTAAAAATAGGTGGGGCGGAGGTTGGAGCTGAGGGCAGAGAGAAGAGCAGAAAGAAAAGAAGGTTGTCAAAGCCAAGGTTCAGCTGCCGGAGATCAAGAGCAGCATAGGGCAGAGGAGGCTTCCTTCTTCATCAGCCTTGTTGAATCCAATTCTCAAGGAGCTAAAACCATGACTGTCACACAAGGTAAACTGTGCATCAGGGACTCATTCAGCTGCTTAATGAGGGATCCCTTGAGGTGGCCTCGCTGATTCCAGGAGCATCTGAGGAACGGAGTAAGTTAGGATAACAAAACTGCTTAAGGTCCCACAGAGCAATGAAGTCTTATAAACTTTGTGGTTGTCTTTTTTATCAGGCTAAAATCTGCAAGCTAACGTGTAACCCTGCCGTGACTGGGATTTGGCCGAATAGCGCATAGCAGAGTGAAGCTCAGGTACACGCCCCTGGAGATGACATCATCTCAGGCAGGCCTGGGTCCCTGGAAAGCTAGTTTCCTTCCACATGACCTTATTTCCTAGCGTTCGATGACTTTTTGTGTCAGCATCTAGCTCTACCAGGGCTACCCAGAGTAAAGGGGGCAAATTCTGGGCACAGCAGTGGAGAAGAAAGAGCCAGCTCACTTCTTCCCTGACACCATGCCTGTGATCAGGAGGCACAACAGACAGACTGGTCACCACGTAGCCTTGGCTTGCCCTCTGAGCGTGCCTACCACCCTTCTGCTCCAACTCTCAACAAGCCAGAAGGTTTCTGTGGGCTCCATGTTACCTCCTCCTGGTTAGAACTGCTAGGGGGCAACCTCCCCAGACCGAACAGAAAGCACTACATCCCTGATTTGCAAAGCTTCAACCGTCAAAAGGACGCATGCGCCATTATTTTTCTATTCGGGATGCATAATCCAGAAAAAAAAAAGGGCTCAGAGACCTATGAGTTAAACCATTCCATCTCAAATGTTGAAGTATGTCTGGGTCAGCCCTGATTTAGTAGATCTAGGGGGCTCCAGGTTCTTCATTTCCAACAGGCCGTCTGGCGATAGTGATGCAGCTGGCCTGTGGACCCCACTTGGAGAAGAGACAGTTTCCACTAAAGTGAGAACAATGACAGTGCCTTCCCCAGGTGGTTGCTGTGAAAATCAGATGATATTGTCGCTGTGCAGCACTCAGCTCCATGCCAGGCTGACCTTCCGCCCTGGGCCTGGGACTGAGGCATTCTTGGGACAGTGGGCACATGGCCTAGCCTCAGTAACACGTCTCTCTATGATGTCTCCACGCGTCCTGTTCTGTGTGCACGAGCTGTTGTCTGCACCTGTGGCTGGGGCCCTCTGTCTCCGCAAAGCTGGATTTGACAGGTCTTAGACTCGCTAATCTTGAGGGTTTTCCATCTTTTGTTTCTGTGAAGTCACTGCTCTCAATAACATTGTTACATGAAGAGAAATTTATCTTGGTGGGTTCTTACTTTCCTTTTAAAAAATATCCACCTATGAAGCTCTCAAACAAGCAGAAATCCACCGTCTAGTTTTTCCCAATAGATTGTGTTATCGGAAGCTTTGAGGGATAAGGGGAAAAGAAATTGGTTTATGAAGTAAAATTGAAGCAATTAAAGGATCAAAATCACCTTAAATTTTTCTACAAAGACACACTCTGTCAGGCATGGACAGCCCCCTGCTCTTTCAAGTTTTATAGCCACCCCGTTTTGGCAGAAAAATTAGGAAGTCACTTGTTGTGCACAGGACTGTTGTAAACCTCTTTGATAATAAAAAAAGGATAAAAAGACAAGTAGGAGAGCCGTAAACACAAACTTTAAAGGCCTGGAGAACAGCAGGCTTCCCCTCCTCTGCTCCTGCTCTTAGCCCACAAGCCCTCAAACCATTTTCTACAGCACATTTGCTGCAACCTCAGGGACAACATGAACTATTGAAGTAAAAGAAAATTCTAGCCTTTGATATTCTTCTTTTTTTTTTCTGTTTTTCCCTGTGAAATATGAACCTACAACTGATTATCCCAGGGACTTGATCTCAAAAACATAATTTGGCCGGGTGCAGTGGCTCATGCCTGTAATCCCAGCACTTTGGGAGGCCAAGGCAGGTGGATCAGTTGAGGTCAGGAGTTCAAAACCAGCCTGGCCAACATGGCAAAACTCCGTCTCTACTAAAAATAGAAAAATTAGCTTGGCATGGTGGCGGGTGCCTATAATCCCAGCTACTTGGGAGGCTGGGGCAGGAGAATTGCTTGAACCTGGGGAGCAAAGGTTTCAGTGAGCCAAGATTGCACCACTGCACTCCAGCCTGGGCAACAGAGTGAGACTCCATCTCAAAAAAAAAAAAAAACTACACACACACATTGGCTGGTCTTTGGGACAGACTCCAGTAAAGAGGGTCCTGCTCTGTCTTCCTTTCGCTTCACCATGTTTGTGGAGTTGTTTGTCCTACTCGGCAGTTTAGCCAAGGATAGTGGTCCCCAGGCAGTCAATCTTCCCTCCACTGTGCTCCCTTCCAGGGCTGGCACGTGGCCTCTGCCAGCAGGGAGCCCTGCATGTGGGCTCAGTAGCTTGGGAAGCCCTTCTCCACAGGCAGAGCCAACACAGCTGAAGCTCATTTTCTCAGAAACCCTATAGCCAAACACAGTAGTGCTCCTGAAGTCAGTAGGGTTTCCTTACTATTTGAATGCACTTGGGCACCACAGAACTCTCTGATGACTTCTGTTCAGACAGAAGTTGACCATTTCCTCAGTCTTCAGGTTGAAAGAGCACCGGGTATGGCTGAGACCACAGGCTCTAACCCTGCATAACTGCACTGGGTCCCGTGACATGAGGCATAGGACTTCCTGTGCCCTGTGAGGAGTCACTCCACAGGAGCTCCGCCTGTGACTGGCCTCCAATACCACTGCATTTCTTAAAGCTTTGAAGGGACTTAATGCCAGTCTCTGCATAGTAAATCTAAACCCTTCACCCAAAGTTCATGTGTTAATTGCTAAGGTCATCTGACTTTAAAATATTGATAACAGAAATAACAAAGACGGAACTTGAGTAGGCAGCAACATGCTAGGCAGATAGGTCTTTGCATTCTTGAAATTTGATACATAAGATGGCAGAGGAGATAAAAGACCAGGAGGAGAGGCTTGCTTCAAAGTTGGTCTTATCAAAACACCTTGATATGTTAATGACTTTCTTTACAGAAGTTCAAGGCTATAAACTGCTTTAGATCCAAGGATATGGTGATGCTGAATGTTTTAATTGTGGTATTAACAGCCCCAGTTGTAAAAGGGAAGGTGTCACTCAGAGATGAGGGACAAGGCCCAAATTTTATAACTGAATTTAATTGGCACTGATTTGAGGTTGATAGTACCTGGTTTTTCCAGTTTTCAGGAAATACATCTTTGCCTGGGGGGGAGAGGGGGGAGCACAGAAGGGAAAGGTGGAGGGAGAGTACATGATGCAGGAGGGGAGGGGAGGGTGCTGCACATCAAAAGGCCCATCTTGAATTTCCTGTGATGTGCTAAAACCCCAGCCCCCCACCACCACATCAATGCACAGAGCAGTCACACCTCTCCTACATCAAACCCCAATTACTACACACCTAGGGAAGGTGCCCAGCTCTTCCACTGCAGCAGTCACCCAAATGAGAAGGAAGGAGGCACACAGACACCCAAAGGTAAGAGGAAAAGACCCAAAGCCAGTAGAGCCAAAGAGGAGAAAATCCTGATGGGGTGAAAACCTTCTAAGGATCTTCCTGTCTGTAATGTCTTTCTCTCCCCAAAAGACCTGCATCTGGGAACAACTGGGTCATTTATTATCTTTTTTTTTTGAGACAAAATCTCGCTCTGTCTCCCAGGCTGGGGTGCAGTGGCGTGATCTCGGCCTCCCAGGTTCATGCCATTCTCCTGCCTCGGCCTCCCAAGTAGCTGGGACTACAGGCGCCCGCCACCATGCCCGGCTCATTTTGCTTTTGTATTTTTAGTAGAGGCAGGGTTTCACCATGTTAGCCAGGATGGTCTCGATCTCCTGACCTCGTGATCCGCCTGCCTCTGCCTCCCAAAGTGCTGGGATCACAGGCGTGAGTCACCATGCCTGGCCCATTTATTATCATTAAAAGATGTAATCATGACACTCCGGACACTCAAAAAAAAAAAAAAAAACACCACTACCCTTCACACACACACACACACACATGCACACACACACACGTGCTTCACGCACACACATACTTTTCTGAGTGGGTGGCATAATTAAAACATGTTCGGGGGAATATTAAAATAAGTTTTTAGAATGTTCACGTAAAAGGCAGGTTGTGCTTTTGAAGAGAGTCTTAGATCATTAAAAAAATGTTAAATGTTAAGCTGAACTTTATATGATTTAATTAGAATTAATGAATCGTTCCTTATTCCAGACGTGCTGTTGTTAAGTATGTTTTGTCATGCTACACGGTTTGTGGAATTATTTCCAAACATTTGGGGTCTGTGGCTCTCTGGAAGGTCTTCTGATTAGGAACCTCAGCTCTCTGGGTAGAAGCAAGCCAACGGCTGCTGCCTGCTGTCACTTAGTGAGCGCCGAGTGTGGTGTAAGGGAGAGTGTGGATTCCAGCCCTGGGAAGCTCTCCTGTGGACACGCCTCCAGGACTTTTTCTTTCTGGAATTGGAGTGCTATTTGCTGCTCCATTTGCTCAGAGAAAGCTAGTTCTTTCAACAGCAGTCCCTTTGTTGTTAAAAGATTATCCTCATTTCACTCACTGGTGACTGTGGTTTGGTTGGGTTTTTGGATTTTGTTGAGGTTTTTTTTCCCCCCAAAGTACCTGATTTCCTCTTAGAGTAGGGACTTTTATTTCTCATATTTTGGGGTTCCTCTTCAGTCTAGGGAAGGATGGACAGCTCCATGACCTGATCCCTTTTCGTCACAGTTCCCTGTTAGTGGGACTGCTTTTGAGTCGTGGCATCATGTGGCAGAGACTGAGATTTGAACTGGAGTCCAGATGACCTGGCAGGGGCTTCTGGCTGTAGCACAGCTCACCGGTGGGACCTCAGAAAAGTCCTGGATCTCTCAGAGTCTCAGTTTCCCCAGGAGTAAATAAAAAACGTGCCCCATCTATATAAGCCTGGATGTTTTAAATTAGAACATTTCAGGGGGTGGGAGGGATCTGAAAGACTATCTTCTGTGCTGCCCAGTGGGGTAGGCACAGCCATATGTGTCTGTTTAAATTTAAATTAAGTAGAATTCATTAACATGAGAAACTCAGTGCTTCAGGGACGCTGGCCACAGTTCAGGCTCGGCAGCCACAGCGGCCATAGTCCTGGACAGTGCCAGGCTCGGCTGCCTCAGCTGATGGTTGAGGAAAACAGTCCAAGAAGTGAGTCTGGGATTGGCCCGTGCTCCAGCCAGAGCTGATCCTACTGGCTCCTCGGTCTGTGGTCATCTGCTTCTGAGTGTGTGGGTGTCTCTCCAGCTAGCTCACACTTTCCTCCCTCTGCCTCATCTTCCCAAGAGAAGGAAGAGTCTACAGATGGAAGGGCCCCTCTTTGCAGGTTGCAGGCCCCAGGCCAGGCAGTCCTGTGATACCCACAGCCTGGGAATTGCCCAGAATTGGCCGCAACATTCTGCAGAGCTCCCAGGTTCATTCTTCTGTTGAGAGGGCTGCTGGCTTTTGCAGATCATGGAGCTTTATCAAACGGAGTCTCTAAAACCCCTCTTGTAATTGTCTTCTATCTTGACTATATTGCTGTCCACACCTGACTGTGCAGGTGCTATCATCCTGTAATTTTACAAGATGAAACCGTTGGGGTACACTGGGTAATGGGGGACATGGGATCTCCCTGTATTATCTGTATTATCTCTGTATTATCACGAACAAGTGCACGTGAATCCACTTTCAAATAGAAAGCTTAATTTCTTTTAAATGTCCTTGTGCAATTTTTATAATTCGAATCTCTTAAATTTTAGAACGTCGGCTTTGGGCATCCTAGAAACAGATTTCGAAGGACCCTTGAAAGCAAACTGAATTCTTTTCCCATAGTTGCTGTGAACAATTTAACAGTGTGTGGTGCGTGATGATTTTTGCTTACGTAGCCCTTTTACATTGGCCACAGAATTTCAGATAAGAATACATCATGTAAAACTTCAGATGTATTTTCCCAAAACTGGAATATGTCTTTGTTGTACGACTCGTGCACACACTCAAACGGTTGAAGTTAGGGGTCTACAGCGGTTTGTGGCCTCTGCAGGGCTGGACAGGGGACTTACAAGTGACAATGAGTGAACTTCACTGACACAGAGCCACCGGACTTTGTTCAGTTCGATTGATCGCTGGCACAGATGTTCCTGACAAGGGTAAGACAAGTGCACAGTCAGCTTCCCTGTCCTTGGCATCTCTGTAGCTATCTCTCCTTATCTTGGAACAACACTGGGATTGTCTGCAGATCTCTTGTTTGTAGATCGTTGACAAAACCATTGAAGAGTGAGGATCTTTGGATTTCTGCTTTTAATTCAGCATCATTCTGTTGAGTCTCTTGGACAGAACAGTACTGCGGTTGATCTTGAAAAGAGTGTGTGTGCGATGGTGTCATGCCAGCAAGAGGTGGCCTTTGCATGGAAGGCCCTTGGATTGCGTTCCTTTTTCATCACTTACTGGTTGTTTGAGCTTTGACAATTATCCCAAACTCTTTAATCCTCCATTTCATTATCTGTAAGACAGGCACAACACTATTTCATAAGATTTTCCTGCGAATGAACTTTGGTTCACATGTGTGAAAGGCTGTGAGAGTGTCCGAGCATCTCAGTGCAATCTGCAATGCACTATCTGCCATCAGGGAACCCTAAGGAAAGCCTGGGAGGCTGCCTAGACAGGGAGTTCACAGTCTCACTTGGACATCTTTGTGGATTTCCTTCTGTGATTTACACAAAGAAAAAAGTCCGTCCAGGATTTTATCCAAACTGTTAGATTCTGGGAGAGGTGTCAGGAGAAACAGCTCATGACTTAACTTACGGCTGTGCTTCCCCTCTTTGATTTCCCTGAACACAACTAGAGTTTTTCTTACAAATATTAACTTGGAAAAATGAGAGTTGGCCCAGCCATGCTTGCTATGGACTCACGGCTTCCATTCGTTTCCAGCACAGGGGCCATTAGTGTGAAGCAAGGGTCTCTCTCCCGGGCTTAGGCCATGAGAGAGCAACAGCAGGTTAAAAGACCCAACATGGGCCTGATCACTTCTTACCTCTTCCAGGAAGCCTCCCCCAGGCTTTTCTGCGCCCACCCAAGGCTGAGTTGTGCCCAAGGCCCCTTGCATGAGAATGAATGCGTTCTGACCACAGAGTTTCAGAAAAGAAAACATAATTATAACACCATCTGCCAATGAGTGCTTATTTAATGTAAGTGTCTGTTTTTGCAGAACGTCCATAATCAAAAGAGTAGTTCCGCCTTTGGCACATAAATCTGACATAAGCAGCGGGAACCAGGAGCTCTACCTCCCTCTGAAGAGGGCCTGGCTGTGAGCAGGGCAGGACAGCCAAGGAGGGTGGCTGGTCCCAGAGAAGCTGTGCTCCAATGCTGGCTCCTCCCTGCCTACCTCCACTGCTGTTAGGTGCACCGGACGCCCCTGAGTGAGCGAGGGGAGGCCAGCCTACACTACTGTGTCCTGAGGGCAGAGGTCCCCAGGCTGCAGTGTGTCTCCCCCTCTTAATTATTTAGGAGGGAAAGGGCTGGCAACTGTTCCCTTTCTTGAATCTGTTTCTTTATCCTTTCATTAAAAATTGTGGTCATTCTTCTTTTTCTCTCTGGGCCTCCAAAACCCAGTCAGGGTCAGGCCCAAAGGTTCTGCAGCGGGGGCCACTCTGCAGGGCCTGCTCCAGTGCTGGTCGGGAGGTGGCCGAGCATTTCTGCATCCATGTGTGCTCACACGCCATTCATTTATACGCCTGACCTCTGACCCAACAATTCAACCACTGGGACTCTATTCTAAGGAAATAATTAGAAGTCTGTCCATTGTGTCTTTTGTGTACCTTGTGGCATTCATTATAATAGTGAAAAACATTGAAATAAAGTTGAATGTCCAACCTTAGGGGATACTCTTGGTACATTCACACGGTGGAATACTATACAGCCATGTTCCTGAAGAGTATTTCAAATGAAGAGGCTCATTAAATCCTTAAGCAAACAGGATACAAAACTCAATATGCAATATGACTCCTAATGATATATCTATATATCTATACATAATGAAAGGAAATATATCAAAATCTCAATAATGTTTCCATATGGTAGGACCAGCAGTGATTTTTAGTTTTCTTCTTTATACTTTGACATACTTGAAAACTTTTTACAATTAGTATATACCGTTTTTATAATCAGGAAAATGTGAAAAACACTGAAAAACCTATCAGTGACTGAGCCAGTGTGGTGGATGTTGTCGTCCACTAAAATTCTGGTATCCTGTATTTTGGGGGAGCACCGCAGGTGAACCCATAGAGGTACTCATCAGCAAGAACGTCTTGAGAACATAGACCACCCCCCACTAAACATTCTGAGGCAGTGATCACTTTTTTTGTTCAGACAGTCTCTTAGGAAAGTGTCAAACCAGATCCTAAAAACACAGAGTTAAAACCTTGGGGAATCCTCAGTTTGGGGCTGCTATGGACAAATAGAGAAACTGCAACCCCGGGGATAACTGGTGGTTGCCAGGACACCCAGGCCAGACTGAACCAGGGCTAGAATCCCCACCCCGCTCCTCTTAGCACCCGGTCCTATCAGTGGACCCAGCCACAGGGTGTGCAGGGTGGACAGGCCAGCACCCAGCCTCCCTCTTGGGAGGGCACTGCTTTCTCAGAGCCACCGTGGCCGCGTTAGTGCATCGTGACATTGACTGAGTGGCTGCCGACTAGCATGTTTTAAATGGAAAGGGCCCATGTAGTATATAGCACTACGTAACACGGTCTAGGCTGGAGAATGTCATGTAGGGCAGGTGTTGGTTTTGCGTGGATACATGTGTGCTTGTATGTATGTGTAAGTGTGTTTAGAGAACGCTTGAGTTTCTTGAGAGACCTGTGGAAAAGCTGGTGTCTCGGAAGACACGTCTTTCTCATTTTCAGCCAGCGCTCCTCATCAAGCTCCTGAATCCCCTGCAGACATTTGGCTCTCAGAAGGCAGATGTACGCTGGGGAAAGGCAAAATCCCCACTGCCCACTGCCCCGGCAGCCATTCACCGGGTATCCAGAGCTGAGACCCAGGGCACATGCCACATCTGGCACTGGCCTGGCTGGAGCCCCAAGGGTGTGTGAGGCCCCAGCTCCCCTCAGTCCCATGACTGCTGTGAGAACCAGCTCCCTGGAAACCTGACAACCTGAGTCATCTTGGCACAGGTTTTAAGCATCACAGAGAAACAAAGCATTGAAAGATGCAATATTCTGTTCGTGAAAGACCCAGGAGGACATGCACTGGGTTGGAGCAGGGAGAGCCCCAAGTCACAGCACAGCGTCCCCTGCATTTGCAGACACTGAGGAGCTCTGATTTCTCTGCTGCGTGTCTTGCTCTTTGGGAAAACAAATCTCCAACACCAGATCATCTCTCCATCCCCAAGGCTATGAAAGTTCCCAGATCCCAGACCACACGGCTCCATAGGCCATCATCTGCCCCTCTGCACAAACTTGGCCTTGCAATGGCCCCATCAGCTTTACTGAAGCCTTGGCTTCCCCCAGGCCACCTGCCACCAGCATGCCGCATGTACACTGCATTAATCACGATACTAACTGTTCCAGAGTCAGGAATTCATGGGAAGCCACAGAGAGCTAGTGTTGACACACATATTTTTCTGGCTCTAGCCCACTTTCTAAGCATGATTTTCGGAGCACAGTGTCCCGTTCTTCATGGGTGCCAATTCCAATGGCCTCAGCCACTGGCCATGGAGGCCACTTCATGAGGACTTGCAGGACAGTGGCATTCTATGATGTGGATGTGGCTCTCAGGTTCTCTCATGAACTGTGTTGTCACCTGCCCCAAACCTGGTGCCATTTCCCAGCCAGCCATGAGCCTGGAAAGCCCACTATCTCTGGCTGACACTTCCAAGTGGCCGTAAGGTCACAACATTCGACAAAATCAGAAGCTTTGCTCTTGAGCTTTAGGTCTCCTGGGCCAGATATCTTGGGGTGTTCCAACAAAAGTCACCTGCAGAGGCCTGAGCTGGACTGGGGCCTCTTAACCACAGAGACTGACTCCTGGCTCTGCCATTGCTAATGGAGTGGCTATGGGGTGCCCTCCCACTGTCCTTCTGCCCTCTATGCTGTGCATCCTGGTCCAGTGTCTTGCCGTGCCCCCCAGTTCTGCCCCCTGCCTGAGCACACTCACCCTGTGAGCCTTCCGCCTTAGCCCATGGAAGGTACTGGCCTGGGTTTTGTTGTTTTTTTTTTTTTTTTTCCTGCTAAAGGAATGACTATTTCATGGTTATTAATGAAAGTGATAGCAATTCCCTGTGTATTTATCTTAGATTATGTGGTCGTTACGAGCTGAAGTACCTCAAGCAGCCAGTCTGCGGTTGATTTGAAAACAGGCGAGTCTCAACAGTGAGCTTAAGGAAAGGTGTCAGGTATAAATCTTGTCTTCAAACAGCCAGGGTGCATTCCAGACTTCAGAGACACTTCTTTGTATAAAGGCCCTTTTTTTTCTCTCCCGCCTTTCTTTTTCTTGGGCCTGGAGGAGGATGAAAGTGCAGGGGTGTGTGCGTTCGTTTAGTCTGATAATGAGGGTGAGGCTCACGGGCATGGTAATTTGGCAGCTTTGGCACTTCCTGTAACAGTTTTGATTTTTTTTTAATCCGAAGGGCTGCTTAAAGACAAGCATTTTTTGTTAAACTGCTGGTAGTTCATTTTATGCAGGAACTGTGCAATTAATCTTGTTTATATTAAAGAGACAGGTTGCTTTTGTCAGCTTTCCTGCGCTATAATTAATGAAGATCAAAAACGTTACAAAAACATAATATTTAGCTTAATGCAGATGAGGCTAGGCAACAGCTGCATCAATTAGAGGAGCAAAAGGGGAAAGAAATACCCTTTGCTTCGGAATAACTCGGATGCATGAAAAAACACGGATTGTGAGGCTCCTCACCTCCGCTCGCCTCCCCTGGTAGGCCCGGTGAAGGATGGGGTTTGGACGTCAAATAGTTTGTAAGGCCACACCAATTATGTTGTAAATGCAGTTGGAGGCACCTACACTTAACCCACGTTTATCCAGGTGTGTGGCTGTAGATTAGAAGCATGGAGCCTGAGGACCTCTGCGGCAGAGGAGGGTGAAGAAATCAGATGGCAGGCAGAACCTGATAGAACCATCCAGCCCGCTGGAGGGCCTCCATGAGCCTGGGGCCACTTGATTTATAGCTCTCTATTTGAAGGACTGTCATGAGAAACCAAAACAGTGATTAGATATGCCCAAACAGATGGCATTACCTGCCCGTGACTTCCTAAACCAGTGACTAAGACCTTTGGCTTCCGCAAGGGAGTTCAAACAGGGTCATCTCTGCCGATAAACAACAGGCTTTGCTCTGTCTCATGAAGTGAAGGTGAACAGCTACCTGGGAGCCCACCAGAAATTTGGTGGAGCTGCAGTGTGAGGGCTGGAACTGGCTGTCAGTGGCACCCAGGCCAGTTACCTCACTTAGATTTCAAGGAATTAAGGCCTGGGGAAAGTGTAGAGATGCAAGTCCCATAGTTAGAGAGCCTTGGCTGGGCATGGTGGCTTACGCCTGTAATTCCAGCATTTTGGGAGGCCGAGGCAGGCAGATCACCTGAGGTCGGGAGCTTGACACCAGCCTAACCAACATGGAGAAACCCTGTCTCCACTGAAAATACAAAAAATTAGCCGGGCATGATGGTGGGCACCTGTAATCCCAGCTACTCGGGAGGCTGAGGCAGGAGAATCGCTTGAACCTGGGAGGTGGAGGTTGCGGTGAGCTGAGATCGTGCCATTGCACCCCAGCCTGGGCAACAAGAACAAAATTCTGTCTCAAAAAAATCAAAGAGCCTTCACCTTTTCTGCTGAGCTTCAAAACTTGGGATCCTAATCGTAAAAGTCCAGGACAAGGAGGGATATGCAAAATGAATCATAACCCAAATATTTTCAGCAAATTCTGGTGACACAAGAAGGCAGCTGAGCAGATGGAAGGAAGTGCCCATAATCGAGCATCTATGAGGGAAATGTCACTGTCAGTCAACCATCTAACCAGAAAAGCACCCAAGGGAGCCTTGCGCCTTGCCAGATTTCAACGTCATGTGAAGTTTCTTGGCTACCCAGAATGCACTGGTAAACATCAGAACCTGCTGGCGTGAGAGACTCTTGGTGCAACGGAGGGATTTGAGTGGCATCAGGAATGCCAGTATTCTAAACCAAATGGTGTTCCTACCTGAAACCAAACCAAAGTCATCTCCAAGTTTTAGAGGACACCTCTACAGGCATCATAACACTCTCATGCCCTTTAACTTCTGCTCTTCAGAATGTATAAAAAGGGCATCTCCAGCCAGGCACAAAGATGTTCATTGCAACTGTATTTATGATGGTGAAAATTGGGAACCAACCTGAAGGGCAAACATTAGGGGATTGGTTGATTTAATTATGGCTTGTGCATATGATGGGATACTTCAGTCCATTAAAAAGGCTGTCGTTAAGAATAATTAAGACAATAGGGAATGAAATAGTCAAACCACAAGTAGCCCGAACAGTGTTTTAATTTAATTTAATTTATTTTTTTGAGACAGAGTCTCAATCTGTCGCCAGGCTGGAGTGCAGTGGCACAATCTCAGCTTATTGCAAGCTCTGCCTCCCGGGTTCACGCCATTCTTCTGCCTCAGCCTCCCGAGTAGCTGGGACTATAGGCACCTGCCACCACGCCCGGCTATTTTTTTTGTATTTTTTTTTTAGCAGAGACAGGGTTTCACCATGTTAGCCAGGATGGTCTCAATTTCCTGACCTTGTGATCCGCTTGCCCTGGCCTCCCAAAGTGCTGGGATTACAGGCGTGAGCCACTGCGCCCAACCTCTAATTTTATTTTTTGTTGTTGTATTTATTTATTTTTTGAGACAGAGTCTCATTCTGTCACCCAGGCTATAGTGAGTGGTGTGATCTTGGCTCACTGAAACCTCCGCCTCCTGGGTTCAAGTGATTCTCCTGCTTCAATTTCCCAAGTAGCTGGGATTACAGGCATGCACCACAATGCCATGTTGGCCAGGCAGGTCTCGACCCCTGACCTCAGGTGATCTGTTCACCGCGGCCTCCCAAAGTGCTAGCATTACAGGAGTGAGCCACTGCACCTGTCCTAATTTCATTTTTTAAAATGTATATATCTTTTAAGATATATACATCTCTACAAATAAGGGACTGAAAGAAAATGCCAAAACCCAAAACTGATGGGTTATGGTTTTATTTCCTCTTTATATTTTTCTTTTATTTTCCAATTCTTCAATAATTGGAAAATAATTATATTACCTTGCATTCATTAGCATTTACTGTTGTAAATACTTTATACACATCATCTCATTTAATTTCTCTCATTAATCCTCACATTCTGACCTAGGTTCTATAAATATCATAATTTTACTGATAAGACAACCAAAGCACAGAGAGATTTATTACTTGTCCAAAGTTGCATAGCTAGTAAATTAAGCCCAGATTTGAACCCAGGAAATCAGACATCAGACTCCTGTTCTTATAATCACTACCCTTTAATGCTATTATTAAAATTAGTTGTGAGCACTTCCCTGGGGGAGAAATGCCAGTCACTCACAGCCTGGTGGGAGTTCCTGTATAAGATTATCTTCCTGGCCGGGTCCAGTGGCTCACACATGTAATCCCAGCACTTTGGGAGGCTGAGGCAGGTGGATCACCTGAGGTTAGGAGTTCAAGGCCAGGCTGGCCAACATTGGTGAAACCCCATCTCAATTAAAAATATATATAAACAAAAATTAGCCAGCCATGGTGGCGGGCGCCTGTAATACCAGTTACTCAAGAGGCTGAGACAGGAGAATCACTTGAACCTGGGAGGTGGAGGTTGCAGGGAGCTGAGATTGCACCACTGCACTCCAGCCTGGGCAATAGAGCGAGACTCTTTCTCAAAAAAAAAGATTATCTTTCCAGTGACAGATGCTTGAATAAAAGTTACTGAGGGAATGGGACAGAGGAAAACAGAGACACAGAGACATAGAATTCAAGGACCATATATACCAGGCACAGGGCTGGGTGCGATGAGCTTTGACTAAGATGAAAAGAGCAAAGCACGTGGCTCACAATTTTGCCAAGGAGAGTGGGTGGGGAGCCTTTTCCAAGGATACTTTCAGGACTGGTGGCCACATAATGGGATAGAGACCACCACACCTGTCCAAAGTTAGCAGGCCGAGAGAGGGCAGGTTGGTTGCAGAATGCCTGTGAAATTCCTTTAAGTAATGAGCTATTCAAATGGTAAACATATACATTAAGATGGGAAAATGGCAGCCCATGTATCTTGGGGTATAGATCTTGATGTATAGCCATCTGCCCACACACCACCATCCGCTGCTGGTCTCTGGAACAGGATCTTCCATTCTAAAGAGAAAATGATCTAGGACACAGCGTGGAAATGCCATCTATGTTCTCTAGGTTGCTATAACTGCAGGATTTTATAAGAAGGTGGTGAGGGAATTGGTGGATAAGGTGTGTCACTTTTCCTCACTGAGAGACTATAGCAAGAGATCGTAGAGGGGATAGTCTTACACAAAGAGAGGGACTCCTTTAATTCTCTTTGTCTGACCCTAGAAGACTTACCATGCTTTTCAGGAGCAACCTAAGAAGTTTTAGGATCTTGATAATCTTTAGTGTCTCACTCATAATATGTAGAAAAACATTTCAAAGGATATCCATATTCTTGATCCTTGTTACCAGTCTGGTTCAACTTCATTTGACTCTTGGGCACCCAAATGGTGTTAAAGAGCAGAGGAAAGGCTCAAAGCCTCAGAACCATTTTCTCCTGCCTAACTGGCCTCTCCTCCCGCCAGTTTTCTGGTGCTTCCTTTTTGTTTCCGTTGCCACCAGCCTACCTTAGGTCCTTGTTCACATAGCTGCCTCAAGGGTCTCATCAGTCACATTCATCAGACAATGACACCACCAAATTAGTCTTCCTAGAAAATCATCTGGTTGTGTCCTGGTCCACCAAAAACAACTCTAGAACTGGACAAGTATGGGAGGTAACTGCAACTGTCATCAGGCATTGGACAACAAACAGCACTGGACTGTGATCCTTAAGAAAAGTAAAATGTACCCATTCACCCCGGCTTCCTAGCCAGAGGGAATTTGTAGACTGCAGCGAGACCAAGCAGGAAGGATGTCTTAATGAAATGAAGAGGCAGAGTTTGGAGATAAAGTATCTAGAATTTGTGGAAGAGGATACCAGAGAAGAGAGTGATGCACAGAAAAAAAGTCCCAGAAATCAGCATGAAGTTTACCTGTGGGTCTTGGCCAAGACTCGGCACAAGCTAGCAGACAACAGAGAGCAGTTGTTGTGGGCTAAGGGCTGAGCAGAGAGCTCAGATGCCTCACAGGGATAGGCAATTCTGAAGCATCGGCTTAGCCAGAATGCAGAAAGCTCAGCTACCACTTGGAGCATCCAGTAGAGACTCCAAGAGCACAGATGGATTATTTGTAACACAAAGGATGAATGCTTGAGGGGATGGATACCCCACTTTTCATGGTGTGGTTATTACGCATTGCATGCCTATATCAAAATATCTCACATACCCCATAAATATATACACCTACTACATACAGACAAAAATTTAAAAAAATTTTAAAAACACCTCAGAAAGTCTATACCTCGGGAATAAGGATAATGTCTTGGAACTAAAAGCAAAACCATAAATAGACCAACCCTAATAAAGAAAAAAGTCAAGCCTGACAGGTTCAGGAGGATCTTCCAGTAATTTGACACTTGCCCAGAGTAAAACTCAGTGCTATTTAAAGTAGATTCCACATATCATTACGATGTCTGGCATATGATAAAACATTACCACACATATGAAGAAGTAGGAAAATGTGACCCATAATCCAAAAATAATGAATTCAATAGAAACAGAGCCCAGGATAATCCAGATGTTGGAATTAACTAAGACTTTAGAACAACTCATATTAATATGTTCAAGGATTTAAAGAAAAAGTTGGATTTAATCAGTGAATAGATGGAGAATTCAGCAGAGCAAGTGAGAGTATTTTTTAAAAAGGAAATCCTAGAAGTGAAAAGTATATCTGAAATGAAAAATTCACCAGAAGGGCTTAACAATGTATTGGAGGCTGTAGAAGAGAGAAGCAGTGAATTAAAGTCAGATCAATTGAACCTTCCTAATCTGCATAATAGAGTATTTAAACAATTTCATCATGTCCTCATTATTCAGAAATCCCCCTCTCCTATCTTGTGTACTTAAAGGAAACAAAATCCTGATATTTAAGGTATTTTGTAATTAGTCACCAAACTACCTTCTACCCAATCTCCCAATCCCCTTCACATTCACCCATTGTTTCAACCAAATCAATAAACAAGCTGCCCCAGGACCTGCACCTCCCGACTTTGGCCCCTCCACGCATGGTGCTCATACCTGAAATTCTCTCCCCTCTTTCAGGTCCTTGTGATGATACCAAATGCCACCATTTCGCCATTGAAACTTTCTTCAATGTGCCTAACTAGCAATGTGATTTCTCCCTTTTGACCTTCCGTCAAACAAACAAATGAAAAAACAAAGCAGTAACAAGAGAAGAAAAAACCATGCTTTTGCTTCTTTGTGAAAATATTCTTGGTCCTGCCTGCATGGTCCTTTGTCTAGGATCTAAGCCCTCTTATTAGACTGTAAGAGTGTCAAGGGCAAGTCTGTGTCTTACTCATCATTGTACACCATTCGGTACGTCAAGAGACCTTGTGAAGATCATAATGTCTGCCGAATTAATTGAAATATAACTGTGATTTGAGAAGATAGTCCATAACACAGGCATTGATTCTGATACAGTGTTGCCAAGAGCTTTCACTGCATATCATAGATCTAAGAGAACCTCATGGACTAGCAGAAATGGAAGAACTTTTAGAATGATCTAAAAGAACTTTTAGAATGATCTAAAATAAGACCCTCATTTTACAGTTAAAGAAATTGCAGGCTTTAGTGAAGTGTCTTACCCAAGGCCCCATCCTGATCCAGTGCCCTTCCCTGTAAACCATATCACCTTTATACCTGTGCCAATATCTATACAGGATTGCATATAGGATTTGGAACAATAAATTTAAACACACATTTAAATTTTGACAAGAGTAAGCCCCTCCCATCAAGCTGTGCTTTATATGAAATTCATTCCAATTTTCCTGGAGTTCACTACCTGCTAGTACAATAATCACATAAGACATCCTGGCCTTTCTGGTCGAATTCCCGTATGACCTTGGACACAATGCTGCCCAGCTAACAGAAATAATTGATGGTTCAGTTCTTTGTGACCATTTGCTAAGTTCAGAGTTTCTTCAGTACCTGTACAGTAGTGTGGTCATTGGAATTACATGGCATTGGCCTGGACAAATGCAGAAGACCGATATTAAGACCCTCCAAGACATAGCTGCTACAGGGGGAACTGAGCTCATATAACCAGGAGAAGGGGAAAGATGGGTTTCTGAAAAAAGGCTTCAAGTTACATAGAATCCTCTCGGGATGCTGAGAAACTCCCAGGGCAGGTAGTTATCAGCCTGGTGAGCAAGTGCAAGAAATAACTGGATTATGAGAGGCCTGGCTCGCAAGTGGCCCCTTCAATACAGAAGCATCAGTGCTCCCAGATGCTGCACAATGGACAGCAGACAAACGCTGCAGCTGAGTCCCCCACCTGGCAGCTACCCTTGGTTGAAGAAGCCTGCCTCATGCAAGGTCACACCCCTTCCTGGAGACCTGGTTAATGTGGATGTGTGAAGGCCTGGGCCCCTTGCTCCAGTTCAGGACAGCTCTGTAGGGCCATCCCTGTGCTGAGAATGTATTGCCCCTTCTGCCAACAGTGTTGATTCCAAAGTTTCTGATAAATATCTCGCACTTACATCTCCAGCCCAAGATCTGATTCCTGGAGAACTGGACTCATGAAAGGAGCAAGGGCAGGGATGAAGGCTGAAGGCAGCTCCAGCAGAGCAGAGGGGACAGCACATGGCTGTGTGTTACATCCAGAATGCAGACTTGGAGCCTTGTGGTGTTCAGGATGAAGTCACACACTGTCCAGCTTTCAGCCACATCATGTCAGAATATGAACGAATAAACAATCTCTTGTGCTTCCTGGTTGATCTGGCCCTGGCTGGCTCAAGTGCTGTTAAACACCATCAGCCCTGTAAACAGAGATACAACATGCTCTACATAAAGACATCACATCTAAATTAGCTACAGGCAGTGGCATGCACCTGTAGTCCCAGCTACTCTCCAGGCTGAGGCGGGAGGATCATTTGAGCCCAAAAGTTTGAGGCTTCAGTGAGCTATGCTTGATTGAGAACCCCATGTCAAAAAAAAGAAGAGAGAAAAGGAAAGAAAGAAAAAAAGAGAGAGAGAGAGAGAGAGAAGGAAGGAAGGAAGGAAGGAAGGAAGGAAGGAAGGAAGGAAGGAAGGAAGGAAGGAAGGAAGGGAGGGAGGGAGGGAGGGAGGGAGGGAGGAAGGAAGGAAGGAAGGAAAGAAGGAAGGAAGGGAGGGAGGGAGGGAGGGAGGGAGGGAAGGAAGGAAGAAAGTCAGAAAGAGGAAGAAAGAAAGAGAAAGAAAGAAGAAAAGGAAGGAAGAAAAGGAAGGAAGGAAGAGAGAGGAAGGGAGGAAGGGAAAGAAAGAGAAAAAAGACATGACGTCTTAGATGGCTGTCATCTGTTCTGCCTTGTAGGGCTGAATATGTCCCTTCGTGTGCTGCATTCACTCTTCAGCCAGCAGGCCCCTCCTGGGGTCATAAGTGCCCCTCCCCATGGCACCATGTCCAGGCCGCACTAAATGAATAAACCGTCTGACAATTGATTTGTCCAGTTTGCTTCACCCAATCTCCACAGTTCCCCCTACTCCCAAATACATTTGTTACTTCAAAAACCTCAGGAAATGAGGGCATTGGCCTCCATGAGATCATAGAATCTTTGATTTGGAAGGGACATATTACTCGGAGGTTATTTTCCAGTCACATCTGCTTCTAAGGCACCATGAAGACCTAGCCCATGATAAATCACTGGCTACATACATCATCATCATAACTGAGTCACTCTTTCTCTTTGGAGTTTGAGAAGAAATAAGGACATGCATGTTCCATATGGCACACAGGACCGGGGTTCAGTGGCCTCTCTGGTTGGGTGATTAGTTCCTGCAGCCCCAAACCAATCCTCCCACCTCAGATGATTATGTTTTATGAGCAAGAGGGAGAGATCTCATCACATTTTTAGGAAAAAAAAAAGATTTTATGATGCAATTAATTGCAAGTCATGCACTGGTTTGGAGGGTGTTTTCTAAGACTTGATGGCAGCAGGAAGTGGATGTCCCCATAGAGTTGTGGGATGCAGTAGGCAACATCATTCAGAGCCAACTGCAGGCTCAGGCCAAACACAGCTGTTTGTCAGCACAAGATGCCCAAGCTGTATCTTCCCACTAACTGAAAAGCAAAATTATCCAATATCATGCATGTGAATATTAATGCATTGCTTTTCTCTTTAGAATAATTAATACTTGTATTATTGCTTTTATTAAAAATAGCCAATGTTAGCCAGGCTTGGTGGCTCACACTTCTAATCCTAGCACTTTGGGAGGGCAAGGCAGGTGGAACACTTGAGCCCACGAGTACAATCCCAGCATGGGCAACTTGGGGAAACTCCATCTCTGCAAAAAACTACAAAAAAATTAACCAGACATGGCGTTGCAAGCCTGTAGATTCAACTACTCAGGAGGCTGAGGTGAGAGAATCACTTGAGCTCTGGAGGTCGAGACTGCAGTGAAGCCATGATTATACCACTGCACTCCAGCCTGGGTGACAGAGTGAGACTTTGTCTAAAAACATATGTGTTTTTAACTAATTTTTTTAGTTTTTTAGTGATGGGGGTCTCACTATCTTGTCCAGACTGGTCTTGAACTCCTGGCCTCAAGTGATCATCCTGCCTCAGAATCCCAAAGTGCTGGGATTATAGGCATGAGCCACCATGCCCGGCCAACTCTACTTTTTAGTGTATGATGATTTGTCTCTGTTTCCCCAGCCAAATCTCATCTCAAACTGTAAATCTCATCCCCACATGTCCAGGGAGAGACCTAGTGGGAGCTGGTTGGATCATGGGAGCAGTTTTCCCCATGCTGTTCTCATGATATTGAGAGTGGTTTTCCCCATGCTGTTCTCATGATATATTGAGTTAGGTCTCATAATATTTGGTTATTTATCATGTCTGGCGCTCCCCACTTCACACTCTCTCTCTCTCCTGCCACCATGTAACACGTGCCTTGCTTCCTCTTTGCCTTCTGCCATGATTCTGAGTTTCTCGAGGCCTCCCAGCCATTCAGAACTGTGAGTCAATTAAATCTCCTTTCTTTATAAATTACCCAGTCTCAGGTAGTATCGTTATAGCAGTGTGAGAACGGACTAATACAGAGAATTGGTACTGGCAGAGTGGGGTACTGCTATAAAGACAACCTGAAAATGTGGAAGCAACTTTGGAACTGAATAACAGAGGTTGAAACAGTCTGGAAAGCTCAGAAGAAGACAGGAAGATATGGGAACGTTTGGAACTTCCTACAGACTTGTTGAATGATTTTGACCAAAATGCCAATAGTGATATAGACAATGAAGTCCAGGCTTAGGTGGTCTCAGATGGAGATGAGGGACTTATTGGGAACTGAAACAAAGGTCACTCTTGCTATGCTTTAGCAAAGAGACTGGTGGCATTTTGCCCCTGCTCTAGAGATCTGTGGAACTTTGAAATTGAGAATGACGATTTAGGGCATCTGGCAGAAGAAATTTCTATAGCAAAGCATTCAAGATGTGACCTGACTTTTTCTGAAAGCATTCAGTCATGTGCATTCACAAAAAGATGGTTTGAAATTGTTGGAACCGAACTGTCGATTCCTTCCTGGGCAGGGGTCGCCGCGAAGGATTACCGACACGAGATTCACAGCAGAGAGTTATTTATTACTAGCGCGCTAGGGTCCCAAGCTCTAAGTTGGCCCTGGGACCCCGACTGCTTGTTACAGGCTGTTTATATAGGCAAACACAAGTTCAAACACAGCTTAGGGCGCGAAATTTAAACAAAGCTTTAGGCGCGTGGTAATTGGGTCTGTCTATGGCCTGAGCAAGGTGTCTTGTTCTAATTGGTTAGAGCAGGACCTTATGAGGTTTTTTTCCTGGAGTTGTTGATTCCGGGAACTTCGAGGCAGGGTGGGACCCCCGGAATTGGCAGGGTGGGACCCCATGAGGTTGTTTCCCGGAATTGGCAGGGTGGGACCCTATCAGGGTGGGACCCTATTGAGGCAGGGTGGGACCCTATCCAGAGCCACCTGGTGTTAATTTTTTTAAGTTCTTTTTTTATGAGGCCTAGTTTCTAAGTTTTATGCGGCCTAGTTTCAAAATTGTAACTTATGTTTAAAAAGGAAGCAGAGCATAAAGGTTTGGAAAATTTGCAGCCTAACCATATGGTAGAAAAGAAAAACCCATTTTCTGGGGAGGAATTCAAGCTGGCTGCAGAAATTTGCATAGGTAACAAGGAGCTGAATGTTAATAGTCAAGACAATGGAGGAAATGTCTTCAAGGCATGTCAGAGATCTTCACACCAGCCCCTCCCACCACAGACCCGGAGGCCTGGAAGGGAAAAATGGTTTCATAGGCCCTATGCAACCCCAGGACTTGGTGTCCTGCATTCCCAGCCACTCCAGCTCCAGCTGCAGCTAAAAGGGGCCAATGTACAGCTCAGGCCATTGCTTCAGAGGGTGCAAGCCCCAAGCCTTGGCAACTTCCACTTGGTGTTGGGACTGCGGGGGTGCAGAAGACAGGAGTTGAGCTTTGGGAGCCTCCACCTAGATTTCAGAGTATGTATGAAAATGCCTGGTTCTCCAGGCAGAAGTCTGCTGCAGGGGTGAAGCCCTCATGGAGAACCTCTACTAGGGCAATGCAGAAAGTAAGTGTGGGGTTGGAACCCCCACACAGAGTCCTCACTGGGGCACTGCCTAGTGGAGCTTTGAGAAGAGCACCACCATTTTCCAGACCCAAGGATGGTAGATCAACTGACAGCTTGAAAATCCACAGGCACTTAATGCCAGCCCATGAAAGCAGCTACAGGAGCTGTACCCTGCAGAGCCACAGAGGCAGAGCTTTCCAAGCCCATGGGAGCCCACCCCTTGCATCAGCATGCCCTGTATGTAAGACATGGAGTCAAGGAAGATTTTGGAGCTTTAAGATTTAATGACTGCCCAGCCAGGTTTCAGACTTTTTCATGGGTCCTATGGCCCCTATGTTTTGGCCAATTTTTCCCATTTGGAATGAAGACTCAATGGCTGTACCTCCATAGTATCTTGGAAGTAACTAACTTACTTTTGATTTCACAGGCTCATAGGCAGAAGGGATTTGCCTTATCTCAGATGAGACTTTGGACTTTTGGGCTAATGCTGGAGTCAGTTAAGACTTTGGGAAACTGTTGGGAAGGCATGATTGGTTTTGAAATGTGGGAAAAAAAAAAAAAAAAAAACGAGATTTGGGAGGGACCAGAGGTGGAATGATAAGGTTTGGCTCTGTGTCCACACCCAAATCTCATCTCAAATTGTAATACTCACATGTCGAGGGAGAAACCTGGTGGGAGGTGATTGGATCATGGCAGTTTCCCCATGATGTTCTCATGATAGTGAGTGAGTTCTCATGAGATCTGGTTGTTTGATATGTATCTGGCACTTCCCTTTTCACTCTCTCTCTCGCCACCATGTAAGATGTGTTTTTCTTCCCCTTTGCCTTCTGCTATGATTGTAAGTTTCCTGAGGCCTGCCAGCCACGTGGAACTGTTTGTCAATTAAACCTTCTTTCTTTATAGATTACCCAGTCTTTATAGCAGTGTGAGAATGGGAGAATGGACTAATACAACTCCACTTTTTAGTATGTAAAATATATGTTTGGCCAGAGAGCCAACTTTTTAAGAATTGTTTGGTGCTGCCAATATTCCTGACACCAGTTCCTGAGGGGTTGTCTTTGTTCATAATTCAGCTCTGCAAGTCCTTACCAAGTCCCATGGTGTGCAGGCACAGGGTGATGCTGAACACATTCAGGTGTGTGTTGTCCCAGGTGCTACTCCCATCACTGTCACCTGTAGGTATTGACATGAGTTTGGGGTGTATCTGAAGAGCCTGTGATAAAGTCAGGGGAGGCTGAGGATACCCAGTCATGCCCTGGTGCATTTTGTACCTGACAGCTCCTCACAGCTGCTGGGACACACTCTGAGCACATCTCACAGGGTGTGGAGGACTGCCAGGAGAAGGGGCTGGTGTGTCCTCGGAGTCACCAGAAACTTGGCAGCCCTCCCAAATGTCAGATTCCTTCATGTCTGAGGACTAACGCTGCCAGTACTACTACAGAGAATGGAGTGAGAAAATGCAATTGAGTCATGAGTTTGCTTGAACTGTCTTTTACTTTGAGGAAGAGTCAGATGGAAGCATAGGATAGAATAGGCATCTTCATGATAAAGTAACATGTGGCCCTGGCAACCCACACTCTACTTTCCGTCTCTGTGAATCTGACTACCCTGGGGACCTCATACAAGTGGGATGACATTAGCAAAATGTCCTCAAGGTTCATGCATACTGTAGCATGTGTCAGAAAGTCTTTGCTTTTTAAGGCTGAGTAATACTCCATTGTGTGCATGTGTCAGAAATTCTTTCCTTTTTAAGGCTGAGTAATATTCCATTGTGTGCATGTGCCATACTTTGTTTATCCATTTGGGATCCATGGCATTTAGAAATAAATAGATCTCAAATTTTTAGGAATTTAGCTGCATTTTTATTTTCCATTCATTTCCAGTCCTTTTTCCTGGTGTTCTTGGTGACTGGCATTTAAAATGCAGGCAGTGCCAACAAGCCCAGCTTATCCATCCTGTCCAGTCCTCTGTTGGCTCCTGTTAAGACCCAGAGACATTGTCCCTTTTAGTAATTTAATAAATTAATAAGTCTCAAGGCTTTAAAATAGGTTTTCATTTTATTTTAGTACTAGCATACTCTAGTTCCAAATGCCTTGGCATTGCTTGGGGGCTCTTGGCATGGGGATAAATAAATAAATGGCCTTGGAACTGCTGGAGTAGTGAAATGCATAATGAAACACCTAATAAAAGATGTCTTTAAAGATTACATGCTTGGACTTAGTGGCATAGCATCCCATTGGCCCCTGGAATATACAGTGCCCCAGGACGGGGAGCTCGCCCCCACCCAAGCTGGGCTTGGCTGAGTGCCTTATAGCTGTTGCTCCCCACACAGGATCGAGCTTCCTGAGCTGTCTCATGGACAGGCAGCGCCCATATGCATAGTCAAAACTCCTTTGCACATTCAAGGGCAGAAAGCACCAGACCGTACAATGCAAGCCAGACAGCAGGGAGCAACTTTTTTAAATCACCAGACTGGTATAAATAATATGGTGATCATGGAAACCTTGCCCTTTGCACCACGGGAAACATCCAAGCAGGGATACCCTAGGCCTTCTGCTCATGTCAAAGGGCTCAAAGAACCTGCCCGACATCAATTCCTCTGGGACCTGCAGGTGGCGGGGACCACAGCTCCTGGCCTGGGATTAGAAGCTTGGTCTCTGCCGTCAGCTCTCTGGCTCAGCCCTCTCCCTTGACTCTGTGACCCCAGGAAGGTCTGAGACCGGCTCTGTGTGGCAACTCCCTCCTCTGCACCGTGGGGGCGCTGCAGCCTCTCCCTCCCAGGCCAAGACACGGGGGCCCAGGACCTCTCCTGGTTTTGCTGCCTGTGCCCACCCTATCCCCCACCCTGGCACTTAGCCCAACAAGGCTTAGTAAGTTCTGCTGAGGGCAGGCATGTGGGCCAGATCTGCTTGTGAAGGAGCCCATTATCAATCCAGGAGAGCCTGCTCCACCCACAGCCAGATTAACAGCCCCATGAGGTTAGAGGCAACAACATTGCCTCCATGGCCATGGCCATCGTTGCCGCAGCCATAGTCAGACTATATTAAATTATCAGCGTATTTGTGAAGGGCTAATCCAGCGCCAGACTTGTCATTAAACCTCCCCAGCATTGCAAGGGAGGCACTCACTACTCCCCACTTAACACATGGAGTCAATGGCGGCTCAGAGAGGGTGAGCGACTTGCTAAGGTCACACAGACAGAGGTGGGAGAGCCGAGGCACAATGCCATATCTACTCGACTTTCGACACTTCTACACAGCTTTGGGAACAGAGGTCGGGGTATATTAGCAGAATATACCATTCCTGCTGAGCAGAGGCAAGAACAGAGCGTTCGCTCCTACGTGGCTGGATAGCAATTGCATGTGTACATTCCTGAGAAACCACAGTCTACATCAAGCCTTTTACATTCCAAACACTTCCACATGCATTCACCTCAGTTTACCCTCTGAGAAATGAGTGAGCAGGAAAACCTGTCTCCCTGTTTTGGAAGCAAGGTAACTGAGGTGGGTGGAAATGGCATGCAAGGTCACAGGCTCAGAGCAATTCTAGTCTCTGCTCAGCCCCGGGCTGGCATCCAGCCCTCTGCCCCAGCCTGGGGTATGCTGCAGAGCATCACAGAGTAGCCTGGAGAAAGGAGGGGTCCTCAGCCCCATGGATTCATCTCCCCCAAACTGGAGAGCAGACACCAGCCACCAAGAAAGAGCCCAGAAAGGATGGCTGCTGTTTCTCAACACACCAGGCCACAGAAAATACACGGAGTCTTCACTCTGGATATTTTGTTGTGCTCGGAAGTGAGTCCTCCCAAGCCCGTGGTGACTGCCCCGTGTCACACTGGTTCTGGATCATTCGGACTAGTCACCACCTGCCCCAGCAATCTCTTTTTCAAAAAGTTTGTCCAGGACTTCAGTAGTGACATCAGCTCTTTCACCTTGGAAAAAATGCACAGGGTAGAGAGAAGAATACGGTGTGATTGCAGTTTAATCTGTGTCCCATTAATACATAAATTTAACTGTATAAAGAATGAAGTAAGCCAGAAATGAAAGGTTTTACTCTGATCCCCAAGCTCTGAGGGACAGAAAGGCTCCCCTCCATTTCTCCCAGGGTGTAGCAGAGACCACTGGAGTTGGAGCAGATCCGTCTCAGGTGCTCTGGCTAAACCTGGAGGTGCCTTTGCTAAGCTTGCCCTTCTCAAGGCCTTCCCGTTACTGTACTTCTAAAGACAATGACGAAAAAACGAATTCTCTTTCAAACCGGTAGAACAAGACCCTGAGTTTGACAGGAAGGATCCAAATTTATGAGTTACTTGCTTCATGCTGGGACTCGAAAGTAAGGGAGGGAAAAAAAAGCCCACTGTGAAAGGGACATTTAATGGTTATTTATAGCCCTGCCCCATCCGGGTCACCTGCCTGGTGAAACGCCATCTGTGCCGGGTTACCTCCACGTCAGCGAAGGGGCTGGGAAGGTATGGTCTAATCCCAGGATTAGGAGCAGGGAGAAAATCCATCTATTAAATAGTTCAAAACAAACAAACAAACACAAATCCTACCCACTCAAACTTAAAAGACTGGGAGCCTGAAAATGTTTTTGCTGCTGCTGTTGAGTTTTCTGAGCACACCTCCTCCTGAAGTTCTCAGGGCATGAACCTTCATGAGAGTCCAGATGGCCAGGGTTGTGCCTGGGAGCTAAGCTGGCTTCATGGTGAAAGGAGAAGTGGAAACAGGAACGCGCTGGAACCGCAGGGCTTCCAACATCTTCAAAGGCCTCTAGTGTGGGAAGCAGGTGGCGGAATCGCCCGCCTCGTGGCCTCACTCAGTGCAGACTCACAAAATGAAGACACCATTTATGTCTTCTAGAACGGGAGGGAGACGGGGATGCTGGCCCCTGCCGTCCGCGTGGTTCATCATGGTTCACCTGGCCTCACCGAGAACCTTCTAACTGCCACAGGTCGACAGGGTAGGATGAAACCAAGTCCATGGCTCCAAGCCCGGGCCCCTTGACTCACTTGGAGCCCTTCCTCCCCTCAGCCCCAGCCATCGCCAGCCTTTCTCTTGGCTCCCAGACCTCTGTTCCCAAAGCTGTGTAGAAGTGTCGAAAGTCGAGTAGATATGGCATTGTGCCTCGGCTCTCCCACCTCTGTCTGTGTGACCTTAGCAAGTCGCTCACCCTCTCTGAGCCGCCATTGACTCCACGTGTTAAGTGGGGAGTAGTGAGTGCCTCCCTTGCAATGCTGGGGAGGTTTAATGACAGGTCTGGCGCTGGATTGGCCCTTCACAAATACCCTCAGCAGGTTGAGAGATGGGGCCTCTGCCCCCAGCACACACACCTGCAGCTCCACTCCCAAACATAGGTTCCAGAAGAAGCCCAACAAACCTTCTCTTAGGCACCTGTGCAGCTTCCATCACACAAGGAGCACCTGAAAGGCAGCCGCCTTCAAGCCCAGCCAGCAGGGAACCATGGCGTGGACAGGCCTCTCTGTGCAACACAGCTTTGTCGGCTGTGACCTGATCAGCTCCCACCTGCTGTCGGGCACTGGCCTCCTTGGGCATACACATTCACTGAGGCTGGAAAGAGGCTGCCAGGACCAGGGCAGAAGTGCCCTGGGGCAGTGAGGGCCTCACACATGGGCTGTGTACTTCTCTGAGCCAATTCTGTGTGCGAGCATAGCACACATCCTAGGAGAGAAGGCTTGGATTGAGGGGATTATTTACAATGGCGGTCAGGTTGTTGTAGGGCACTCACACCATCTTTTGGAAGTGACTTTTTGAGAACTAGTCCCTGGGTGGCTCTGGACCAAGGAGATCGTTTTCCTTCTCCTTCGACCCTTCCCTATTGGCCATGCCCACGGCTGGTGCAGGGGACCCTCAGAGCTGAGTGTAACTTACCCATGGCAGCTGCCAGCTGGCCAGGCAGGGTCGCCAGAAAGCCCCTCAAAGGGAACAGCTCAGGGGAAGCTGTTTGGAAGCTCAGTGCCTCCGCCTTGCCCTGGTGACTGGCAGGAAGGTTGTGAGCTACAAGGACTCTCCTCTGGCCAGAGCAGATTCAGACAAAAACCGGGGGCAGCCCCTTTGGGAACCTGCCTCATGTTTGAGTCACTGACATCAAAAGCAAGGTCAGGACTGCCGAGGTCCAGAAAACAACCGAAAACCATTTTGCAAATGTAGTCTTAGCAAAAACAAATGGAATGGGCAAATGGAGAAACATGGTGGTTTCCGAATGCAGTGGAATACGATTCGGCAATAAAAAGGACTAAAGTCCTAATTCCCACAATGCAAACGCACCACAGGTATTACATTCAGTGAAAGAAGCCAGCTGCCCGATTCCATGTATATGAAGATCTAGAACAGGCAAAAATCAGCTTAAATGTATGGTAACGGCCGGTGACAGCCCAGGGTGGGGCAGGTTGATGATCAAGGGCACAAGATACGCTCTGGAAGAGATGGGCTCTGTATCATGCCACACGGGGTGTATACATGTTATCAAAGTCTCCCAGCTGTAACTGGAAATATGTAAAGCTTATTGCAAGTTAATTACAACTCAAAAAAGCTGATTATTTTTAAAACTATCAGTAATAAGAATACAAAAATCTGTGCCACTAATCAGGACATCAACTTGTAGGTTCTTATGGGACATGTAGACTCTGAGAACGCCGCTCTCATCATTTTGCACTGTTGCCACTGGAAGCCTGCCCCGTTCAGCCCATCATCACGTGGTGTGACATGTAATTGCGCTTAGTCTTTGCTCAGAAGCTGTTTCTTTGTTATTCTGCACATGACTCCACATTCACATTGTGTGATGATGGCACTGGATGCTTGATACAGAGGAGGAGCAGAGAGCCTGGCTGCCCTCACCTCTGCCCCATCTGGGACTCAGGCATGGCTCAGGGGAGCCCAGAGTGCACAGGCCACGCGCTGAGATTCCCACTACTCCCTGGGCTCATAGTAGCTTCAAAGGGGCAGCTCAAGTGGGGAGTGGGAGGCAGGGGCTGCAGAGTAGGGGGCACGTGGGCAGGCTCGGCCATGGAGGAGCCACACGTATTTTGCCAGCCCACATATGTCCTCCCTCCCTCCACCTTCCCCTTCAGACCATCCGAGCCATCCTGGGAGGCTCAGCCTCCACCACCCATGTGGGCGCCTTCTGAGTTACCTACGATAGCCAGCCTGAGAGGAGCAGCAAGCCCTCTCAGGCCCTCGGGACAGGTAATAATGGCAGTCATCGTTACTGCCTCTTCATGTTGTTGCCTGCAGCAGCTGTGTACTATTTTAGACTCTATTGATCCCGGTGCCAATAGATGGTTCATCTTCTTCAACTTCCTTAACTTAGAGGCTATCATCTCCTTCAAATTGATGTCTTCTGTCTGGCTGACATAGCTTGGGATTCTAGCAGCGTGTCTTTCAGTGATTAAGGATTATGTTCTTGTTTTGCTTTTGTAGTGAAGCAGAATCGGTGTCACTGGGACACGTTCATGCAGGAGGCCTCGTCTCCATCACACCACAATTATTTTAAGGTGCCGACTTTCTGTTCTCTAGTGGAGTCCAGATCCAAAAGGAATTGCTGGGTCTGGGGGAGGCAGGGCGGACTGAAGGTATTGCTTTCCAAATCTCTGAGCTGATGAGAGCAAAGAAATGCAGACAAGAGCTGAGGGAGGACCCAGCACAGTAGCCCATTGGCAGAAAACAAGAAAGAGTTCTTGGTTTTATCAGAATGCAGTTCAGCAAATAACTCATTCATCTATTGCTGAGAGAAGAGGGTATAGCAATGGCCTTAGAGGGGATACACTGTGACTGCATTTCCTAACGGGACATGTTCTCCTCCTCCCAGCCCTCACCCATGCTGTTCCCTCTTTCTCTCTACTTTTCCGTTGTGATTCCTGGCTAACTCCTAGCCATCTTCCTGGGACTTGGGACAGTCCTCCTGACCTCCCCACCTGGTAATCTGTCATTAGCACCCATTTTCACACACATATACTCTGCACTAGACACTTGAAATCAGGAGTTCAAGAACAGCCTGGCCAACACGGTGAAACCCCATCTCTATTAAAAATACAAAAATTAGCCAGGTGTGGTAGCACATGCCTGTAGTCCCAGCTACTATGGAGGCTGAGGCAGGAGAATCGTTTGAACCTGGGAGGCGGAGGTTGAGGAGGTTGCAGTGACCTGAGATTATGCCACTGCACTCTAGCCTGAGTGACACAGCAAGACTCCGTCTCAAAAAAAAAAAAAAAAATGGAAGGATGAGCGGTATGTGTATTAAAATTCTGGAGAGTGGCTCCTATCATGTTTCAACAAACTTCATGTTAATATGCTTATCTGAGTCCTACAGTGGCCAGGCACAGTGGCTTACACCTGTAATCCCAGCACTTTGGGAGGCTGAGCTGGGCAGATCACGAGGTCAGGAGTTCGACACCAGCCTGGCCAACATGGTGAAACCCCATCAGTACTAAAATTACAAAAATTAGCCAGGTGTGGTAGCAGGCACCTATAGTCCCAGCTACTCGAGAGGCTGAGGCAAGAGAATTGCTTGAACCTGGGAGGTGGAGGTTGCAGTGAGCCTAGATTGTGCCACTGCACTCCAGCCTGGGCGACAGAGCGAGACTCTGTCTGGAAAAAAAAAAAAGAGTCCTAGAAAAACTTGCATTTTGTAATTTAAAGCAATGCATTAGTTACGATAACTTTCCTGATTTCACCCTGAAAATGCTTTCACTCAATTTTGATAAGGCAAAAGAGTAGGGTTTTTTTTTTTTTTCAAAACTTCCCTGAGCTTGTTAGTTCGACAAGATCCTTTCAGCTCTGAGGCATTCAATGAAACAGAAATGAAATTGTGAACACCTATCTTTACAGCGGGACATTGGAATGAGGATAATTGCTCTCCCTCTGAACTTCTGCATGGAGATTTGCAAGCCGCGTTATTTTCGTGAGCAATTCTCCAAGAGTGCAGAGCACCCAAGCACCACAAGCTGCAGGAAATGCTGGAGAGAGCTTCTTGCTCTTTGGGACGTCAGCCCCACTTCTGTCTGTGTACAAATGCACACACGCACCTGCTTCATAACATAATTAGCATTCCGAGAAGCCCCAGCCTAGTCTGACGAGCAACAGTAACCATGTCGGTGTTCAGAAATGTTTTTAGGCCATGACTGTTTACTGCACTTCAGAAATTATCATCATTGTCACTGGTTTATATGTAGGAAAATAAAGACTAACGGAAAAAGTTGAGTCAAATAGGAAGATGAGATGTGAACAGATAATGTCCAAAATACTGATTTTCCATGCTCTTACTGCCTCTGTGGGTTCTGCTGAAGAGTCAGTGATCCACAGAGAGTTCTGAAGAATTGGACATGCTTATTTGTATTAGTAGTGATCCTTCAAAAGAAAATCTAGAAGTGAATAAGTGTTTCGTGCATTATATTTATTACTCTATGTGTGCAAGAATATCTATTTTCTAGTATTATCTCAATTCAAATTAACAAAGTTGAGAACTTGGATTTTAAATTTTCAACTCAAACCAACCTCTCTGTCCACGTCTTTTGGGAAGGCCCCACCCCAGGGCTCAGGGCCACTTGGTTTGCCCTCATCCGTGCCCCTCCAGGCAGGTCTCCTGGGCATGGGGCCTGTCTGGGTTTGCCACATACACACACACATACATTCACACACACACATTCATATGCATACACTCATACACAGATACACACACACACATTCACACACACACATTCATATGCATACACTCATACACAGATACACACACACATACATTCGCATACACATATACTCACACATGTAAACATACACATATGCACACACGCAAACATACTCATACAGACACCCACACACACATATTCACACATACTCATATGCTGATACATTCACACACACATAAGCATACTCACACACACACATATGCATTCACACACACACACAGTCACCTACACTTACACATGCATCCATTCATACATACACACACACATACCCTTATACACACATACACTCACATATACACACACACACACATATCCTCACATATACACATACACACATCTACTCACACGTATGTGCTCGCAGACAGATACGCATACACTCACGTGTATGCACACACTCACACCCACATGTTTGGGGTGGGCAACACCTTTGACAGACTTAGGGCTTGAGAGAATTCAGGGACACAGCCCACCGCCTTTGAGAGGCTGCCAAAGGTCGGTTTGCCCCTCATAGCCCTGAAATCCTCACCAGGGAGTTTGCAAATGAAAGGTTTTCAGTGCAATGATAAAGAAGAGTGGCTGCTTGTAAACCCCCGTGTGATGCTGTTTGAAGCTCTGGGACCCGCCAGTGTGCTCTGTTGCCAGTCACTTCTGTGTCAGCGTCACCCTCCGCTCCAGCCTTGGGAAGGACGGCGCCCGTGGTCTTGACAAGACGTTTGGCCTGTGCTCTGCGTGTCTGTTCCCTGGCACAGCACTGGGGGGCCTCCCCTGCCTGGCCAGAGAGGCTGGGAACAGGACCGGCTATTTAATTTGTGGGGTCCAGTGCCAAATAGAAATGGGTCAGAAATCACTGAGGACTTCAGGCTGGCAAGGCCAGCAGAACACTAAGTGCGGCATGGGGCGGGAGGGACTCCAGGCTACCTTCTCTGCCTTCCTCCTGCTCCAGTGAAACAGATCCGACTAAAGCGGAAGCTGAAAGAGAATGCATCCCTCTCCTCCCAATGTAGTATTAATTAGCACCACCGGCTGAGACAGGGAAGATTCGGAGCTGTAAATCACATCAAATGGAAGTGTTTTCAGCTGCTCTGATGATGACCTTGCGGGCTCCCTGCAGGGCAGGGAGGTCTGTCTGGGTTGATGGGAAGTGGGGGCCCTGAGGGAGGCTGAGGAGCAAGCAATCCTGCTGGGCGTGGGGAGGAGGCCACCAGCAGCCTCCCCTCGGGTCTTCCTGTAGGAAGGAGAGCGTGGGAGGCCAGGGGAGCAGAGTAGTGCTGGGTGGGCAGTGAGCCGCAGCCAGCTCTGTGGCCGCCTCCCAGACACAGGCAGCTGCCAGCACCTTGCCTCCTGCCGTGGAAGAGCTTATGCCCATGGAGCTGGGTGGGCCGGCCACAGCCTCTCCCCTCCCTGTCCATGATGTGGTCAACCCAGGCGTGGTGAGCCCTGCTGGGCCAGGCCAGGTGAGCACGCCGGAGGGATGGAGAGGGGCCACAGACACAAGCGACATCCGCCCTATAGACTTTAAAAGGTAACTCCGAACCATCAGGCCTGCCAAGGCTTCCCACAGCCACCTGGTCTCAGCTGCTTCCCACAGATATGAGGTGTGGCCCTTTCAGGGAGAACCTTTTGGAAGAGGTGGCACCGTCACAGTCAAGGGGGGCCCAGCTGGATGGAAGAATGGGAAGTCCCGGAGGCTGGGCCGTCTGCCAGCCCAGGCAGTGACTCTACGTCTCCTAATGGTGGTGACTAGTAGGGAGGATGGCCACCTTCTTCCTGCAGTGGGCGCCGTCTGTGCTCTGGAGGCAGCCATGATGACAAGTGTAGACAGTCAAAACCACACCGCCAAGGGTGAAGGCCATTCCAAGAGGCGGGCAGCTCAGAGAGGAGACTGAGTCTAGGGGAGGGCGGCTAGGAAAGCGGGCCAAACTTGTATATTATGATGTCTTCCATGTCTGGCTCCCTGGACAGATAAAGGCCCAATAGAGCAGGGACCCTCTCTATCTGGCACCGTCCTTAGGGCCTATAAGATTGCCACATAGTAGCAGCTCCACAGCTCTTTGTTGAATAAATGATGAATAAATGAATGAACTCTAACAAACAAGATTAAGGGAATCAATGTCTAGTGCAGAGCATGTGTGTGTGTGAAAAGGGGTGCTAATGACGGCATTTGTTCTTTGGAAGCAGGCCAGAACTTAAAGAGGGAGAGATCCAGCCAAGGCTTTCTTCCTGGGCTCCCAGAAGGAATTAAACATTAATTAAACATTAAACGTTCTCTCCCCACCTCAGCAAGATGTTGCTAGGAGATTGTCTAGACCAGTGCTTCTCAAACTTTAATGTGCACGCAGACCACCTGCGGATCTGGTTGAAAAGCAGATCCCAGACAGCAGGTCTGGGCGGGGCTGAGATTTTGCATTTCTAATGAGCTCCCAGGTGATGCTGATGCTGCTGGTCCAGGGCCCCACTTTGAGCAACAAAGTGGTAGTGGTGAGAATTAAGCCATGGCAGTGCCTGGCTGGGGTCCGAGCTCAGTAGTCATAAGCTGATGTGATTACAGCTGTGTCATCTTTCTAGCTGGGAACTGAAGAAGGAAGGTCCAAAGGCAGAGAAAGAGAGAGCAGGTCGGGGAAGAGAAGCTGTCAATTCAGGCAGGAGTGGACAGACCTTTTCCATAAAGGGCCAGATTTGAGATATTCTAGACTTACCTGGTCATGGGGTCTCTTACATCATGAAATGCCCACAGGCACTAGGTAACCAACAGGTGAGGCTGGACTCCAAAAGAGTGTGTTCACAGAACCTGCTGGGTGGCTACTGGCTTCACAACCCCTGAACTGGATCACTAGCCAATTAACTGATTAGTTCCACGTTAAGCAGCAGCCTTGTCTGCCTCGGATGGGAGGAGACATTTCCACGCTGCTTTGGGTTGAACGTTTTCCCCACAGCCTATGTGTTAAAAACTTAATCCCTTAATTTCTGGTGAACAGGTTTGAAAGGTGGGAGGTGATGAGGTCATGAGGCTCTGCCCTCATGAATGACTTAATGTCATCATCACGGGAGTGGGTTCGTTATCTCGAGAGTGGGCTGGTTGTAACAGTGAGTTGGCCCCGCTTGCACTCTCTCACTATGTGATGCTCTCTGCCATGTTATGACATGGAAACTAAGCTCTCACCAGATGCAGCTACTCGCTCTTGGACTTCCCAACCCCAGAACCCCAAATAAACTTCAGTTCTCAGCCTGTCCGTGGTATTCTGTTCTAGCAGCACAAAACACACTAAGACAGGTGCTCTCTCTCCCCATCACTGTCACAAACATGGGAGCTCGGTGTGCACAAGGCTGGAGCCCCACCTCAGTCAGCTCCTTGGTCTCATACCCCAGCAGCATTGCCAGGCACTGATGGAGATTGGAGATCCCCAAAGTAAAACAAACAGGAGATCACGATTGGGAGCAGTTGGCCCCCCAGCACCCAGTGGCCCACCTCCTGCCTGCATCTGCAGTCTGAGAAGTGGGATCCGAACCACAGGCTGCCCTGTGCTCCCCTCCCCCAGACCCCACTCGCCCTCTCAGAGAATTGGTAACGTAATGAAACACATCTAAGGCCACAGACTTTTGGTTCTGCTTTGTGCATCTATTTATTTGTTTTTCTTTTCTCTTTGCTTGGGTTTACCTGGGAACCTTTTAATTGCGCCTTTTGATAAGTGCTCCTGGTTGACACTGAGGTGCGGCAGGCCCAGCCCTTCTCAGTTATTCAGGGAAGCCCTCCAAGGCTCAGCTATAATTAGAAGTCAATTAAATTAGAAACCATTCATATGGTTCTTGGAAGGCCTCCAGCCCTGCTGAGAGCCTCTGGCCCTATCCACAGACTCAGTGGAAACCTCTCTCTGCTAACCCCACCATCCTGAAGCCAAGTCCAGGGCTGCTGGGAGGGGGAACAGGCTCCTATCGGTTCCCTTTCAGGCCTTTGCTTGTACCCAAACTCCCGCCTCACCCGGCGGGCTGTAGGTCGCCCTTGCCTCCCCACCACCCCGACCTCCCGTCGCTGCCTGCCCCAGCTTGCTCTGTTGCTAGAAGGAAAACACCCAGCGAGTTCACCTCTGGGGTGGCTGGCTCCTCAATCTTGCCTCAGTCCATTTAGTGTTTTCCAAACGGTAAATGCAGCACTGAAGTGCACGTAGTGTGTGGGAAAAGGCAGTTTTTGAACCTCATCAAGAAGGTCTGGAAACAGAACCCTTCCCCAAAGCCACCTGGAGGTCTCCACCGAGTGAGACACCTCCGAGGTGACTGGGCCAACAGCCGGGGCCCAAGGAAAGACCCAGGACCGCCACTGTGCTTTGCCAGTGACCCTAGTCAGGTCTGTCCTCTGGGACCCCCGCCCCGGGGACCCCCTTCCCCTGCCTAAGAGCAGCCAGAGACACACGCTTTTTCCTTTATCACAGAATTCATACTCTCTGTTCTAGACCATTCAGACAATACAGACCTGCATAAAATAAAAAGTGAATGTTCCCTGGAATGCTCCCTCAGTCCTTGGCCACCCCCATCTGATTTCGGTTACTGCCAAAAAAAAATCTTTGCTGGAAGTTCAGCAGGCATCACTCCAGACCTGCTTTCATGCATTTAGAAACTTTACGAATACACCCGGAGGCATTCTCCTGTATGATTTCTTTCTCACCCAACAACAGGTGGTACAGCCCTGCTTGGTGTTCCAGGAAACTGAAGTTCCTTTGGATTTTTCGTGGGTGTGCATTTGTTGCGATGATAAACAAGCATACTATCCTACAGGATCGAGGGCATGTGCTGTTGTACTCGGGAGGCAGGACGGGTGTGCTCCCCAGGGATCTCTGGAAGGCCGGCCGACTGGAAGCTCCCTTGCAGCCAATTAACTGATTAGTTCCACAAATTAAGCAGCAGCTTCTCTGCCTCGGATGGGAAGGGACATTTTCCACGCTGCTACGGTTTGAATGTTTTCCCCACAGTTTATGTGTTAAAAACACATACATACTTGGCATTGGGTGCATCCCCTAAAGGGCCATTCTCTTTCCAGAAATCTCCGTGAACAAGCCGTTAAGTCCTGGGGGATTTGGAAAAGAAGATTGTGGCTGTCGGTCCCCACCGACAGGGCCTCTGGTCTTTTGCTCTCCTCCGCCATTCCCTGGCTGCTGACTTACACAGCTCCCGCCTCCTTCTCCAACTTAATTTCTTTTTTTCTTTTCTTTTCTTTTTTTTTTTTTTTTTTTTTTTTTGAGATGCAGTCTCACTCAGTCGCCCAGGCTGGAGTGCAGTGGCGCGATCTTGGCTCACTGCAAGCTCCGCCTCCCGGGTTCATGCCATTCTCCTGCCTCAGCCTCCCGAGTAGCTGGGAGTACAGGCACCCACTACCACGCCCGGCTAATTTTTTTTGTATTTTTAGTAGAGACAGAGTTTCACCGTGTTGGCCAGGATGGTCTCGATCTCCTGACCTCGTTATCTGCCCGCCTCAGCCTCCCAAAGTGTTGGGATTACAGGCATGAGCCACCATGCCCAGCCTCTCCAACTTAATTTCTTTATTTCCAATAAATAATCTTTGGCTACTTTTCTCCCTCATGCCTTTAGGATGTTGCAGGACTTTTCCAAAAGAAAGAAAAGAATAGGAGGAAGGGAGGGAAGTTTCCTGTGTATCATGGCATATGTTCATCACGGTATTTTTGTGTGCCTTATTGGGAATTAATTGGTTTTCATGACTAGTGGTGGCTTGCTAAGGACAAGAGGATGCTGAGGGTGAAAGGTCTTGGGGAGTTTGGGTTCCAGGGCCCAGTTGGGCTTCTGGTCTGAGTCAGTGGTTGATTCTAGAAGGTTCCTCACACAACCCAGCATCTAGAAGAGGACTTGCTGTTTTGTCATGGCAAGAGGACAGTGAACCAGAGTGCAGCCACTGGGGAATCTAGGCGACCACAAGTGCACATTATCTCTCTTTGTAGAGCCAGGCTAATTAATACCCAGACTCCCAAGTAAAATTGCTTTGTGTCAGAAACACAGGTCTCCATTCAGAAAGTGAAAAACCAAACAAGCAAAAAATAAATAAAAAAATAAAAAATAAAAAAATAAACCCACCTCTTCCTTCAAGGCAGTGCATTCGTGTAATATTAATAGTTGGTGAAAAGCATCAGAACACCTCAGCTGCAGCCATGCTCAGTCCCTTAAGTAGCTGTGTGACCCGGGGCAAGTCACTTAACCTCTCTGGGCTCCCACTATCTCAACTGTAAAGTTAGGTTGTTGGACTTGTCCACTTGGATGGACAACCTGTTCTTAACAGAGAGAGGGAAGAACCTTATGGTGGGGCTGGGAGAGCATTCAGAAGGGGCACAGACCAGAATCTGATTCCTGGCAGTCTCTCCCAGGGGTCCTCCTGTGTCCGGGGCCCAAAGGCCAGGACTGGCCTAGAGGACTCCAGACTTAAAGCTCATGTAAGGCTGGGTTTCTCCAAACCCTCTGAACACGAGAAACACAATTACTAACCTCAGGTTTAACCGTGGGCCCTCCATGTGCTCCCAGCCTTCTTTCAGGCTCCCTCCTGGGCGTGGCCGCGAGGCTGGGAAGGCCCCAGAATCAGCTCAAATGGCATGGGTACAGCTTCAGCTTCACGTCTGCCTTTTCTTTTAGGATGTATAGTTTCCCCTCTGTTTGCTGGAAGGCACTTTATATCCAGTGGGGTTAAATTACAGGTAGCCGGACCCCCGGTTGGGGGGCTACCGCCAGTGCCCAGCTAATGATGCATGTCTTTCAGGTAAGCCCTTGGGAGAGGATGGCCCATGTGGGGGACTACACGCAGACGCCCTGGCTCCCTGTCCTGGTGGTAAGTGGTCAGAGCCCCTCACTCTCACAGCGCCCTCATCCTGGTGATGGCTGGACTGTTTCTCAGCCTCCTCAGCCGTAAAATGGGAATGCTGGTCATAGTCCCTCCTTCACAGGGTTCTTCTGAGGGTGAAATGAAACCAGGCCTGCAAAGCACAGAACTTGGCCCCAAGCTGAAGTTAGATTGATTTCGTTGGTAGCTCCCTTCATAGGGTCTCAAGGATATAAACGCTCTTGAGTGCTTGTTTGTGGTGTGATACACACAGCCCAGTGTCTGTGTGATGAGCTCATGCTTAGGGGCCACACAGCTGAGAAAGACTTGAACGACTCAGACCCCCACCCCCATCCTCCTGGACATGCCGGCCTTCTGAGAAGCCACTGTATTAGAGGCTCAGTGGGGGACAGGGGTGCCTCCTCCATGACCTTGGCAAGTGCATTGACGAGGAGAATTCAGAGCAGGCCTTGATGGTGGGACGAGGCTTGGCCAGCAGGGGTGAGGCAGGGTGGTTCTAGTGGGGGCTGGCCGTGCCCAGGTGATCAACCAGGAGCCACTGGAGACTCAGCAGCAGTGAGCACTCACAAGCTGGCACCTTCCCAGACTGAGCCCCCACCACAGAGCACCCCCTTCCTATGTCAACCTTGGGCTCTTGGGGGAGTCACACATGTTTCTAAGGAGGTATGGAGGCCACAACACCCCTCTTTGTTGGCAGGTGTCTCTGATGTGCTCGGCCCGAGCGGAATACTCAAACTGCGGCGAGAACGAATACTACAACCAGACTACGGGGCTGTGCCAGGAGTGCCCCCCTTGTGGGCCAGGGGAGGAGCCCTACCTGGTAAGGACCCAGCCCTCCTGGGGCCTCGTGCGCTCTCAGGGGAGGCCTCCTGCTTGCGGCATTGGTGCCCTGAGCCTGCATTGCTGTATGAGAGGTCGCCAGGGTGTATCAAACCAGCCAGTCACACTCCCTGGACGTTGAGATTGACGGCGAGAGCTGCCGTGCACTCTCGGGCTGAGCATTTGTAAACAGATTTTTCAGCAGTTCTGCAATGTTTTTAAAGGACCACTTTCCCACTCTACCCTGATTAAACGAGCATCAGGTCATCTGATTGGAAGCAGGATTGAAATGTTCTCCAGTACTAGTACATTTTTTTCCTGAGTGCTGTATCTCCCTCCTCCTCTGGGCAAGCTAAGCACTAAGGGAAACCTCCAGGGTTTCAGCGTCTGGTTCTTGTAGCAAGCTGAGGAAAGTTAAATGCCAAGTGCTACCTGCACTGCCTAGGCATTCCAGCAGCTCGCTGAATTCACCTCAGGGAGGCTCAGAAGAGGGGCAGCGTCTAGAGAGTGGCAAGGAAAGGGACAAACCCGGAGCGTGAGCTGGTTCCTGGGGGCTTTGCAGTTAGGACAAGCCAGGAAACCGAGGCCCAGCAAGAGTAGCTTCCGGAGACAGCCGGCACGTCACTGCCCAAGGACCGTGGGCCGAGTCGGTGTGGTTTGGCTGCTGCACCTACCTGTGTCTCCTCTCTTCTTCCCCCGGCCAGTCCTGTGGTTACGGCACCAAAGACGAGGACTATGGCTGCGTCCCCTGCCCGGCGGAGAAATTTTCCAAAGGAGGCTACCAGATATGCAGGCGCCACAAAGACTGTGAGGGCTTCTTCCGGGCCACCGTGCTGACGCCGGGGGACATGGAGAACGACGCCGAGTGTGGCCCTTGTCTTCCTGGGTAAGCACAGGCCCTCCTGGCAAACCCGGGGATGCTTTCTGCAGAAAACCCCAAGGGGCTATGGGCAAGGACCTTGGGAACAGGGGGTCATGGACACTGCAGGCCTCAGTGCAGCCACACACCTGGCCTTGGTCCTGTCCCGCAAGGGGCAGCATCCAGGACGGAGAGTCCTGGCCCCTGTGGTGGACAGGCAGCCCATCAGGCTCTGCCTCTGTGTCTCCTAAGTGGCCATTAACCATCCTAATATCTTCTGACCACCAAAAGGAAGCAAATTGCTTGAATACTTACAATAGAGTAACACATGTGAAACACTTTGGGAAAAAGAAAACTAAAAGTTCATACAAAAGCAGTATCTTTAGTATTCTGGGAACACTGTGGGGACGCTATCAATAAAAATATTTGAGTCATATGATACTATAATCCCACCAAAATGATTATGCATCAGAGATTTTCCAAAAAAAAAAAAAAAAACTGAAAATGCAATTAGCCTGAAAGAGAGAAAGAAAATCTTCCTTTTTCCAGGCAGGACACCTCAGCAAGTTCTGCCAGGGACCAGGAAAATACACCGTCAATCCCCAGAAAATCCTGAGCCACGGCTATTGCTGCTTCCTCCCCCTAGTGGCCACAACGCATAATGCTTTGCAAAGGCTACAAATAGAGACTAAAAATAAAAGCAGTGGTGGTGTCCCTGGTACAGCTGGTACAGGTGGGAGAGGTGGCGGCAGTGATGAGGCCGGTGGGGATGGGGGAGATGACCACAGCTCAGTGCATAAGGCACACTCAGAGTGTCTTAGGAGTTGCAGAAGGACTTCTCACCTCATGGCTGGGGAGGTAGTGTCAGCAGGGGTCTTGGGAGATTTGTGGAGGTGATACCTGGATGAGTTAGGCTAAGAAGTAGGACAGAGGCCTACAGGTGGAGATGCTGACGCCAGAGCTCAGAGGGCTGGGCAGCTGGGCAGCGCCTGGGACTCTGATTGGGTCCCTGTGGCCGGAGCAAGAGTTGCACACCTGGAGGTGTGCACAAGCCGGGGAGGAGGGCAGGGACCAGATGGAACCAGGCTCTGGAAACCACCGCTGAAGACTTGAACCTTCAGCTTGAAGCCGATGCAGGTCAGCACACAGACTGCTGAGCCAGGTAGGACACAGCAGGACGTCCTTCTGGAAGCTTCTGGAAGCAGCGAGGGACATGGCTGAGCCCGGAAAGCCTAGAGCCCTGGGACCAGGGGTGCTGTGGGCAGGGAGAGGGCTGGAGCAGAGGCGTTGGGGGTAGAGGAGAGGAAGAATCTGAGAGCCCCCTGAAAGAGAGCACTGACCAGGGGTGCAGATGGCACACAGCAGGGGAAAGAGATTCAGAAGAGGACACTCAGGTGTCTCCGTGACTGGCCGTGTGGAAAGAGTGCCACTTGATCAGCCGCAGAAGGCAGGAGCCGGAGGGTGCTTGGTGGGGAGGTGGAGGGAGGATAGAGGCTGTGTGTGTGGAATTTGAGGGGACTGTGGGACATCCAGACCTAGATAGCTAACCCAGAGACGGCCTGAAGCTCCAGGTGGAGATTCAGAGCTGGGAAGTCAGCTACGCACTCAGGGTGCTGGGAGCAGCTGTGGTAGAAGAGTTCCCCAGGAGGCAAATTCCCCCTGCAGGGAGAGGGCGGGTGCACCACGCAACCTCGCTGATCTGTGCTGCTGGCTCTGGCCTGGCTACGGTTCAGATCCGAGAAGGTGTCCACCAGTACTCGAAGGCCAGGGCTGACTCTGTGGCCTGAAGACAACATGCTTGGTTCTGATACATTTACTAGAAAGTGTGTAATGTCTAAAGAAGTTGGACGCTGGAAGGGTGGTGAGCTCCCTGCCTCTGGAAGGATTCAGGTGAATGTGGACGGCCATCTGCAGAATTAGTGGGCAGGCTGCTCTCTGGGCTTTTAACATTCTTTCCAGTGCTGGAATCTTGATGCCTCCTGCCCTGCTCCGTGGGACAGTGACCTGCTCAGTCCACACCACCCTCAGCACCCAGGACATAGCAAGGCCCAGCACACTTGCTGGGCAGGCAAGGGACCCAGTGCAGAGACACCCTCAGCACGCGCCTCAGAGCGCCTTCGCACTGCACAGGGGTGCAGACGATGGGAACAGTTTCCAGGCTGGCTCCACGATGTGCTGTGTCTGCTCAAATCATCGCTGCCAGTCCCAACGCCACCAAAATTGAAAGCCCCCACCTTGCCTCCGAATCCCAGCTCCTCTTAGGGGCTCATGCCGCCCCCTCTACTGCAGACAAGGCTTCCCCACGGTAGGACCCTGGAGGCCCCACTTCCTCTTGTGAGGCTGTGATGCTGTGTCACAGAGGAGGATCACAGGAGTCTTGGCAGACCGGTGTGACTAGCTCCATGAAAGGCTGCGTTCATTCCTGAATCCGAGTGGCTGTCAGGCTACGGATGCGAATTGCCTCGTCCCAGTGTGTCCTGGGCCCCGGCCGCTGCCTGTGGTTTGGTTTGGCAGGTACTCCTCCTGATGCTCCGCCCTCCCGGCTGTGTGGCCAGGACACTCGCTGAACAATGAGCAGCACCTGAGGCTTTCCTGTGGGGAGAGGTTGTGTGGGAGGACCTGGGAACCGAAACAGGAGGAAAGCAGGAGAGAGAGGTTACGTTTCCCCACCTCTCCAGGGCGCCTTCTCACCCCGGAGGATTCGCCAGCCGTGGTTCTGGATGGCAGGGGCAGGGGGCAGGACACAGCGGCTCTGCACTCGTTCTGCACACCAACATGGCTGGAGGAAAATGAACATCTGGGAACCTGCGGCGTCCCTTACAGGCATGAGAGTTCTGAAGAAAGGAACTCTCTGGGAAAATCTATATCTACTGACTGAGAGAAAGTCCGTCCCTAAACAACAGATCGTAGGGGACCCAATTAAACTGACTCTTGTCCTGGGCTGTACACCTTAATCAACCAATATAGAACAGAGGTCGGGGGACCTAGGAAGAAAGCCAAATATGGATCAAAATGTAGGAAATTAGACCTTTCCAGAAAGACGAAGGGAGCAGACACTCTGTAGCTGGGCCAGAGATCCCTAAATGAACACCTGATTTCGGGTTGGTGACAAGCTCAGGCAGAAAAAGATAGGCACGTGTTCCTCGTTGCTGTGCAGCCCAGGATGAGAGACCCAGGTGTAAGCCACACCGTGCGGAGTTTAGGCTAGTCCCACAGAGAGAACCTAACATTTAGAAATGTTGTGTGCAGTAGTACGTGCTAGAAAACGGTGGCTTCTCCTTGTCAGGAGGCACTGAACACTCACGGGGTGAGGAAGCACAGTTTCATAACAGCCTCTTGGAGCCAATGTGTTTTTAAAAGTTTATCACCGGCCAGGCACAGTGCCTCAGGCCTGTAATTCCAATGCTTTGGGAGGCCAAGGCAGGTGGATCGCTTGAGGTCAGGACTTCGAGACCAGCCTGGCCAACTGGTGAAACCCCGTCTCTACTAAAGATGCAAAAATTAGCCAGGCATCATGATGCATGCCTGTAATCCCAGCTACTTGGGAGGCTGAGGCAGGAGAATTGCTTGCACCTGGGAGGTGGAAGTTGCAGTGAGCCAAGATTGCTCCTCTGCACTCCAGCCTGGGTAACAGAGGGAGACTCTATCTCAGGAAAAAAAAAAAAGAAAAAGTTTATTACCTTTCAATATTCCTTAACTGAGTGACTGGATAGGTTGCATAGCTGTACCCATGCACATGACCCCCACGGATGAGGGTGGCCAGCCTGTGACAGAAGGTGCCTGGGTTCCCAGGACAAGCCAAAGACGCAGTTGTGGGACAGAGCCACCGCCCTCCCCATGCTCAGAATGTAGTGGCCCCAGTGGGCACCCATCCTACGGCCGGGTGTTCTGCACCCACCGTGTGGCCGTGGAGCATCACCCATGACAGAGAGCAAGCCCGGCACCTGGGGTGTGAACGAGGATGGGCAGAGAGGCCTTCTGGGGCCTCTGTCCACCTCAGCATCCAGGTTCCACAGAGAAGAACTTGGCATCATTCATTCATTCAGCCAGTGTTTACAGAGAACCATCCTTCCTCAGTGCCTAGCACAAGGTCCAAGGAAATATAGATGTGAACAAGGCTTGCCCTGGAGGGCCTCCGAGTCCAGGAGCGGGACCAATCCCCCTAGGTGGGAGAGAGAATGCCTGGAGGCAGAGTGAGAAAAGGTGGAGGAGGCGAGGGACGAGGAGGTGACGCACGGAGGAGGTGAGATGGGGAGTAGGGGGCCGCCTAGGAGCCCGAGATGTTTCTCAGAAGTGTCAGCTTGGGCTGGGGACATTAGAAAGCTGCAGGTGGACCTGGTCTGGCCCACATGCCCGTGAGCTCACAAGGCCAGGTGGCAGACACGTGCCTTGGCCTGCCTCATAGAAAGAGGTGGCTTCTGGAGGGCAGAAGGTAGATTTGCGAGAGGCTTAGCTGTAAAACTGGCTGTCGTGGCTTCTCTGGGAGGTGTTTTGAGATTGGTTAATTAATGTTTACAAGATACACAGGGATCTGAGGATAAAGGGCTTTGAGGGAGAGCAGGCAATTATGGTCCTAACATTACTGGTAACAGTCCAGGCTCAGGAAGGCAGGAGCCCACAGACCCCCGCGCCAGGTTGCTGCTTAGCACTACCATCAGCAGGGGCCTCTGTGGGGCCTGGCTAATAAAAAAGAGATTAGAAAACAGTCATGGAAATATTCCTTCTCATCCCAGCTCTTGAATCGCAATAGGGAAAGCATTGGCGCCACTCATGTTATTTAATCAACTTCTCACCTTGTGACAAATGGCTCCACGCTCTCCGCTGAGCATTTGTTTATGGAAAATGGGCCCAGCCTAGGGTAGGAGCCACAGCCTGCAGAGGGAAGGCGCCCAAGCTGGGAGCCCCAAGGAGAGGGTGGTGCCAGCAGAGGCTGTGCCTGGGAGTGGGGCAGCCGCAGGGAGCACAGGCACAGGGCAGACCCCTGAGAGCAGGACCTGAGCCATCATATAGCCACGGGGCTGGCGCTGTGACATCGGGGAGCTGAAAGACAAAATGGAGCATCACTGGGAGCTGAAGGACTTCAAACGGAGCTACTGTGAATGATTTGTTCCTTGCGCTGTATGTGCAACCCCAGCGTAAAGGCTTTGCTCTTCCAAGGGTGTCTTCCGTAAAGTGCTTCCTGAGGAGGAGGTACTTGCAACCTGGTTGTGTTGCCAGCTGTCATGAGGGCCACCTGCATTGACCTCTCTGGACAGCACAACTGTCTCCTGCAGCTGCACTCTGGTGGCATTCAGCAGCAATGCAGATGGCCTGGGAGTTCCACATGTCCCAGAGGCACACTCACGCCCGTAATCCCAGCAGGCTGCAGGCTCTGGGGAGGGCGCCCACCGAGGGCGTGTTCCTCCTCCAGGAGGGTCTGGCCTTGGTTGGTGTGACCCCTGGGGGGCTAAGCAGGGCCTACATGTGGGGGCACGGGGATATTTCTGGTGGATGATGGTGATGGCACACACACTAAACACAGCCACCAGAGAGAGGAACCAGAAAGGGGCTGAGATTAAAAGAAAGGCCCACACTGGCGGCTCAATATTGTTAAAAGAATGCTCCATTTTAATACAGGCTGAAACCCCAAGGAAACTGAGTGGACAGAGCGGGCGGCTGACTGGACGTGGCCTCATGCCCAACTTGGATTGTGGGCCTGCAGACCGGCCGCCGTGCTCTCTGTGCCAGTCCCTGCCTGCGTGCTGTCCAGCTCACCTGTCTCTGTTTTGTCTTGTCTCTCCCCCATAGCTACTACATGCTGGAGAACAGACCCAGGAACATCTACGGCATGGTCTGCTACTCCTGCCTCCTGGCGCCCCCCAACACCAAGGAATGTGAGTGTCTTTGTCCTCCCACCAGCACGGTATTTGTTCAGCACGGGTCTCTTTCACTAGAGAGGGTGTAGGAAGCAGCCGGTCCTGGCACCTGGACAAGGTGAATCACAGTAACAGCATTAGTGAAAGTGTGCCTGTGGCCTGTCTAGACAGGTCTATGAAGGCAGGGAGGTCTGCCACAGCTGAGCCTTGAGTCAGAGGCTGAGGTGCTAGTGCAGGTTGGCCACCGGCTACCTGACAAGTCACTTAACCTCCATGAGCCTCGGTTTTCTCATCTGTAATGTGGGGGTACTAACATCTGACCTACCAATCTCACATGGTTATTGTAAAAACCAAGGAGATCACAGAGGCGAAGTACTACTATTTTGCAAAGTACTACGAAGCGCTAGGTGAGAATGAGGCCAAGGAAAATCTAAATGTGATCACAATTAATGAAACCGATTCCACAAAGCACATGTTAACAGTCTCAGGAGTTTATAATCCTGCCTTGGGGTGTTTCTGTCCTGTTCTTTCAGTCTGGCTTTCATGGGCATCTGTTTATGAGGAAGGGCCAGGTACCTCTGCCTCAGAGGAATGTACTGGGTGGACTCTTGGATGTGTGGTCTGGGAGAGACGAAGGCAGGTAGGACAGGCAGCTGGGAGGAAGCTGGGTGTCTGGTCCCGGGCTGCAGGAGCACTTGCCACCCTCTGGCTCCTTCAAGGCTGGAGGAGCAGCTGACCCTGGGACCCTGCCTCTCTTTGCTCTCCGTAAGGCCCCACTACCCCCGTGTCTCGTAATAATGTTGTCCAGGAGAAAGAGGGCCTGCATCTTACCACGCTGGAAGGAAGGGAGGAGCAGGAATGGGGTGCAGCATGTCCTCCCTCCTTCTGGTCAAGTCAGGAGGAGGGTTCTGTGCTGTGGGCTGTGCTGCAGGGAGAGCCATTCTGTCCCTTCCAAATCACTGAAGTGCATGAGCCCTGCACCAGTGGGTTTGCTCATCTTCAAAACCATTTCCCTTGCCAGCCGTATGCTAATTAATTCACAAATTAGAGGAGGCCGCAGCTCGGCTGCCAGCCTGACCCATGGTGGAGCCAGCTGCCATGGCCCACGTGTCCTCTGTGGGGATCTAGGCTGACTCAAGGCCAGATCATTGTGGGATGAAGAACCAGTCTGGAAAGATGTCAGACACTCCCTACCTATTCGGAAAAGCATCTTTGCCTGTGGAACCTGGGAGAAGAGCAGCCCTCCTCAGGGGCCCTTCTGTTCCAGAGCTCTCACACGGCGCAGCCTTCCGTGTCCAATGTGGCAGCCAGAATAGACTCGAGTTGCGGCAGGGGCGCCTCTCTAAGTCCAGCAGTGAGGTCTGTCACATGTGGAAAGCAAGCACAGTCCCCTGAGTCCTGAAGATTTTAAAGATGAGCGCACCCCACTCCCACCTCCTGCCCTTGCCTGCTTAACGGAAAGCCGGCTCCCAGGAAGGCCTTGGGGTAGGGCCTTAGAATCCAGCCCTGAGGGAGATCAGCGGAGAAATAGACAGTCCTGCTGTGTTCTCGTTAGAAGCCCCTTGGGCAAGGCCCCAGGCCTCAGCTTGCCCATCTGGGAAATGGGGAGATGCGGCCAGCTAGGCCTTGGGGTGGATGGACCCCTGCCTGGCTCGGGGCCTCAGTGTGAATGCCAAACAGAGTGATGCTCTCCACCTCTGGGCCTGCACTGGTCTCAATCCAGAGATCTTTTTACCCCGGGCACCTGCCCAGCAGTCAGCAAAACGTCAGAGCTAGAAAGCCGCGTGGAGTCACTGAGACCCACACACAGGACCGTCATCAGCAGCCTCACCCTGGACAGCCAGGGATTCAGGAAACATTTCATCAGGAGTCTGAAATTGCCAACTAGCTGCCCAGGTCCAGCAGGCCCTGTCTTCCTCAAACCCATGGTTGTGGTCAAGAGCACCTCCTCCCCTCTGTTTTCTTGATTTACCTGGGCCCTCGCCAAACGAAATTCACATCCTTGGTACTCTGTAGCAACAAATGGTGGATTATGCAAACCACAGTCAGACTTGCCAAGAGCCCCTGACTGAGGATGACACACACCTTAGGAGAGCTGCAGCAGACAATGGGTCGCAGCTGCAGGGGAGGCACCAGCCAGGAGTGAGCCCAGGTCAGTGCCAGGGTCTCCCCAGCCTAGGAGTGCCCACAGTGCTCCCCCACACCTCCTGGACTCGAACCCCACGCTGAGGCACCTGTGCAGTGCAATCACCTCCTATCCTAAAAGAGATGGCGGCTTCTCTGCATCTCTGTGAAGCAGAGGGTTTCAGGGGGGTGATTCTCAGGGGAGCACCATGGGAGTTTCTTACGACTCCAATTGCTGGGCCCCCCCTCCCCCGATTCATCAGGTCTGGATGAACCAGAGAATGTACCTTTTTAGCAAGTTTGGGAACCACTAGGGTAGGTTATGAGCCTGCTCTGGAGCTTCAGTGCCTGAGTTAAACGAATTATCTCACCTCCCGGAGCCTCCATGTCCTCTCCTGCCCAGGGCAGCTCCCAGTGGTGCCCACTGCCCAGGCTGCTGTGTGGCTCAGGGGCAATTTTGCCCACCGTATCCACCCAGAAGCACATCGTGAGTGCCCCAGGGTGTTAATTAATGTGATGCAGCCCTCAAATAATCCTGAGGAGAAATGAAAAAGCAACGTATATTTTCCTTTAAAATGGAATAAAATCATTCCAGTTTCTGGGGTTGCCAAGTAACAAGAGGGAAATCAAAGAGGACAGACGTCAGATTGTAGATCAGTCCTGGCTGTGGGTTGGTTGTCACCTTGGATTAAAACATGCTCACCCCCAGCTCTGAGCCTGTACTCAGTGACTGCAATACTGTGGAGCCCTGTAGCCCGGTGAAAAGAGATGAAAAGGCCTTCGGTTATTTTTCAGTTAAATTACAGAGCAAGACGTACTTGGGGCGACCAGAGCTTTCTGGTTTTCTGTTTTCCCTGCACCATCCTGCATAAATGGATCTGTGTTGTAATGACAGTGCGGGCAGCGAGGTCAACACGTTGCCCTGGCGTAATAGAGAGGAAGATAGGGTCCAGCATCAGGCTTGGGTTTCATTACAAGTGATCACCCCTGGGAAAGTTTCTCATCTTCAGACTGGGGACATGATTGTTGGGAGGAGAGGTGTGATGGCATGGGCAATGCATGTGGAGTGCCCACTCCAGGGCCAGGCACTGGGCACTGACCAGAGATGAAGTATCCCAGCCCAGCAGGCGGCATGGCTCCACAGCCCGTGAGCTGGCCTGCATTTTCCTCACTGACCAGGGGTGCAGACGGCACACAGCAGGGGAAAGAGATTCAGAAGAGGACGCTCAGGTGTCTCCGTGACTGGCCATGTGGACATGGTGCCACTTGCTCAGCTGCAGAAGGCAGGGGCAAGAGGGTGCTTAGTGGGGACGTGGAGGGAAGATAGAGACTCTGTGTGTGGAATTTGAGGCGACTGTGGGAAATCCAGACCGAGATAGCTAACCCAGAGATGGCCTGAAGCTCCAGGCGGAGATCCAGGGCTGGGAAGTCAGCTACGCACTCAGGGTGCTGGGAACACTGGGCAGAAGGCCTCCCCATGAGGCAGCTTCCTAGTGCGGAGAGAGGGCGGGTGCACCACGGAGCCTCGTCGACCTACACTGCCGGTTCTAGCCTGGCTACGGTTCAGACCCGAGAGGGCGCCCCAGGGCCTGGGACACTGGGCAGCAGAAATCCCTCCCTAGAAAGAATGGTCAGGGTCGGGTGCGGTGGCTCACCCCTGAAATCCCAGCACCTTGGGAGGCCTAGGCGGGTGGATCACCTGAGGTCAGGGGTTCAAGATCAGCCTGACCAACATGGAGAAACCCCATCTCTACTAAAAATACAAAATTAACTGGGCATGATGGCGCATGCCTGTCATCCCAGCTACTCAGGAGGCTGAGGAGGAGAATCGCTTGAACCTGGGAGGTGGAGGTTGCAGTGAACTGAGATTGCGCCATTGTACTCCAGCCTGGGCAACAAGAGCGAAACTCTGTCTCTAAATAAGTAAATAAATAAATAGCAGTCAGAGGGTTAAGATTGCAATAGCCTGGCAGCTGTTTTCTTATCATCGGTGATGCAGGCCCCCGAGGCAAAGCCCGAGTAGGCTGGCCTTTTGGAGAAATCTCTGCTACTCTGCGTACTCCATGGTTTCCATCTCTCGTGCCTGGGTGCCCTACTGTGATGCGAAACAGCAAGCACCTCCCCTCAGGTGTGATGCGGGCTTCCCAGCCTCCCAGACACCAGCGTTCAGCTGCTCCTGGCGCAGAGCCTCTCAGACCTGACTGCGCACACATCTCCAGGGACCCGCTGAGCAATGGATTCTGACACAGCGGGTCCCGGTGGGCCCGAGACTCAGCATTTCTAGCAGGTTCCCATGGAATCCCACTTGGAGCAGCTAGGGAGTCTCTGCTGAGTCTGCCCACAGTTCAGAATCTGCCACTAGGGGGTACACAGCCAGTGCCACAGTCTGGGACCCCTTGTCGACAGCTGTAAGAGTCAATAAACAGATCATTCCTAAAAACGCAATCTTTTACCCTCTGCAGAGAACCCCAGCAAGCCTCTAATGCATACTGGTGAGGTTCCAAATTGTGTGGATTAACAGACCTCAAAGGCCCCCATATGAGCTATTGTGGCTGTGAATGGAGGCGTAGCTCCCTCCGGCCATGTGCTTCTGGCTGGCTGAGGCTTCCTGGGGAAGGGGAACACAGTGCCTGGCAGGACGCTTCCCGGAGTCACCGCTGCCTCAAACTCCACGGCGAGCTAGGCAGAACCAGTCCCTGCTCATTTTCACCACCGCTGCCTCGAACTCCACGGCGAGCTAGGCAGAACCAGTCCCTGCTCATTTTCACTTTGTTTATTTTATTTTATTTTTTTTGAGACAGATTCTTGCTCTGTCACCCAGGCTGGAGTGCAGTGGTGTGATCTCGGCTCACTGCAACCTCCGCCTCGTGGGTTCAAGTGATTCTCCTGCCTCAGCCTCCTGAGTAGCTAGGACTACAGGTGTGTGCCACCACCCCCAGCTAATTATTTTTTTGTATTTGTAGTAGAGATGGGGTTTCACCATGTTGGCCAGAATGGTCTCGATCTCCTGACCTCGTGATCTGCCCGCCTCAGCCTCCCAAAGTGCTGGGATTACAGACGTGAGCCACCTGGCCTGGTCTTATTTTCACTTTAATATAGGCCTTATATGGACATTTTTGCCTGTTTTCTGGGACTGCAGTTCATACCAGCTTTTATCAAACACCCCAGCTTTGCTTATTCAAAACTCGGGTGCACATGGAAGTGTACGAGGGGAGATGGACCCGCAGTTGGCCACCCAGCAGAGACCCATGGAGCACCTTCCACTTAACAGGCATCCCAAGAGGCAGATGAACCGAAACACACAGCACACAGTGGAACGGGCGGAAAGCTCCAGACACTGTATATTTGGTTAGTGAGGAGTTAATCCTCAGTAGACAGGCGTAGACCCCGGCCCAGGAGAACCTGCACGCAGGTGCAGGGGGTGCCAGTGCCTGTCCTGGGGGCTGCACCAGGGCTGCATCTCCAGCCCAGGCCCCTGGGCCTGCTCGCGCCCCACCCTGCCCAGCCCCACCCACCACCCTGCAAGGCTCGAGGGTTTGTCTGTGGACCCACAGCTGGTAACAGCAGAAGGAGTGGAAGAGGATTAGCCCAGGCCGCTCTCTTTTCCTTTTAATATGCTGGGTTTTGCCCAAACCTCTTTTAGACATCACGTGCATTCAACAGGATGCTGGTATGCTAATAATATCGAAATGCATACTTGTGTGATTCTGGGATGGATTTTTTCAAGCGTTTAGGGGTAATGCAGAGTAGGTGCTTGTTTCCCATGGCGATTTTTCTGACTCTCCTGAAAAATAGCAGAACAACCTGGGCTTATTACCCAACCCCTGCTTCAAGCTCTGCAGGTGCCTTCATTAGCTGTCCTCAAGCCACACCCAGTGCTACCCAAGGTTGGCACTTTGGGACCGGATCTGCCCACCTGTTCTTGTAGGTTGTATGTGTAGTGACAGTGGCAGCAAGCAGAGGTGAGAGACGTGTGCGGGGGCAGCCAGGGATGGCAAGGCCCACCACCTCCCGTTTGACACCCCCTCTGGTCTTAGCACACCTTCTGTCTTGCCCAAGGGCAGAGGCACTGAATTGTGGATAAAACAGACCAAGTAAGCTAGATGTTGGTTCTTTCAGTTGACACATAATAATTGCACATATTTATGGGGTACCGAGTGAAATTTCCATACATGTATACAAAGTGTCATGATCCGGTCAGGGCAATTATGATATGCATGACCTCAAACATGTATCACTTCTTTGTGTAGCGAACATTCCAAATCCTCTCTTGTAGCTGTGAGAAATACACAGTGCATTATTGTCAGCTGTAGTCTGGGTGCTAGAGCTCAGAACAACTGCTCCTGCCGGGCTGGACTTTTGTATTTGTTAACCAGCCTCTCCTTCCCCACCTCTATTCTGCTCCACTTCTGTGAGATCCACTCCTTTGGCTTCCACACGAGCCATGCGTTGCTTTTATAAAACAGCTGCTCTTGGGACAGATCCTTTTCCTTTTTTGCCACAAGCACACTCCCTCAAGGTCTGTCGGCCACGGGGCTGCCACTCTGGAAATTCTAGCTCACCCTTGCCTGTATTTGTGATTTGAGGGTCTTCGCCCCTCTCCCTTCTGCTGAAAGGGCAGCTCCATTCCTTGTTGCCGAGCTCTGAGCACAGGGAAGAGGCCCAATGTCAGGAAGTGAGCTGCTGCCCTTTGGTGGCCTGGGTGGCCTGTAGGCAAGTCTGAAATCCCCATGTCCTCCTGCTCCTTGGGCAACGATCTAGCGACTGGGATTCTCCTGACCGACCTCGTGGGAAGCGTCTCCCTGTAGATGCTCTGGTGGCCCTGGGAACTTCGGAACCTGAGGAGGCTTGTGGGGTCTGGCTGATTGGATGCTGGCTTTCAGCTCCAGTCCTGACATGAGAGGGTGAGCTCTGGAGAAATGTCAGGGTCCACCATCCCGCCCACCTTGCCGCACCTCTTCGGCTGCGCACACATGCTCAGAGCAAGCGTTTCTCTCAGCAACTCAGGGATCCCTGCACACCAGGGAGCACCCAGCCTACACCTGCAGCCCGGCACAGTCAGGGACTGTTTGGTTGGTGCCAGCTGGGGGTGTTTGGGGAAGGAAATGTCAGGATAGAGGCACAGCCGGCCGGCCGAGGGCAGGTGGGTGCCTGTGGGTGCAGGAAGATGTCATGTCTGCAGGCATTGTTTGGGGACGTCATTGCGTAACCAGCCCTGCAGGGCTGCAGGGGCATTCCACAAGCGTCTGTGTGCTCACTAGGCTGCGTTTATCGCTCCACTCTAGACCACAGGCCTGGGCATATTTGTGTCCCTATCCCCAACCCTGTCACCTGAAGCAGCCTGCAAGCCCCGGCAGGAAGGGACAAGAAGAGACGAAGATGACAAACATTCACAGACAGCCCATGGCTGTTGTTTTGCTCTGACAGTGTATCCCTTGAGCGCCTTACTGAACAGACAGATCAGCTTCTTTTCAATGTCTTGTTTGCCCTTATAAAGGAAATTAGGTCATGCTGGAAACTGTGCTATGATGCCCCTGTGCTTACTCACCTGATAAAGTTGGGGAGGCTACCTCCCAGCAAACAGAAATGGGCACACAGTCTGAAGCCCCCTTATCACACTGGAGACTTCCAGAGCAACTTCAGTAAGGTCTGTGAGGGGGATGCTCTGTTGTTTGACATGGGCTTGTGGTTTCCAGCCAGGGGCACGCACCTCTCCACCAGCTGTTTATTTATCTATCTATCTATCTATCTATCTATCTATCTATCTATCTATCTATTTATTTATTTTGAGATGGAGTTTCCCTCTTGTTGCCCAGCCTGGAGTGCAATGGTGCGGTCTCGACTCACTGCAACCTCTGCCTCCTGGGTTCCAGCGATTCTCTTGCCTCAGCCTCCCCAGTAGATGGGATTACAGGCGCCTGCCCCCAGACCTGGCTAATTTTTGTATTTTTAGTAGAGATGGGGTTTCACCATGTTGGCCGGGCTGGTCTCAAACTCCTCTTAGGTGATCCTCCCACCTCGGCCTTCCACAGTGCTGGGATTACAGGCGTGAGCCACGGCGCCTGGCCAGCTCTTTCCCGAACAAGAACACTGGTTCCAAGGCCAAGTAAGAGGCTAAATTAAGAAAGCAAAGACTTGTCATAAGTGTGAGGCCCAGGAGGAAAAAATCTTCCGTTCATCATCCAGAAACACAAGGAAACATCACTCGGCCCTCAGTGGGCAGGTGACGTTTCTTACATACCCTATGACAGTCCCAGGCACTCTTAGCTGCCCTGGGACTCCCAAGCCCAATGTTTCCTTGGCCAAGCTGCCAATTTGCTTTACCAGGTGTGAGGACAGAGAAGCATACAGTCCGTTCTCCTGTGGCCCCACTCCATTTAGGGGAGACACGAGTGGATAGCTCAGCTGGTCACTAGCTCCTGGGCTGCCCCCACTCACAGAACAAGAGTGTGCATTTCTCCTGAGAACTTCCTACTAAAGAAAACAGCCAGCCTGGGTGTGGATTACAGGCTCCCACCTGTAATCCTAGCACTTTGGGAGGCTGAGGCAGGTGGATCACTTGAGGTTAGGAGTTCAAGACCAGCCTGACCAACATGTATTTTTCTCTACTAAAAATACAAAAATTAGTCAGGTGTGGTGGCACACACCTGTACTCCCAGCCTCTCAGGAGGCTGAGGTGGGAGGATCACTTGAGCCCAGGAGGCAGAGGCTGCAGTGAGCCAAGATCATGCCACAGCACTCCCGACTGGGTGACAGAGTGAGATCCTCCTTGTCTCAAACAAAACAAAACAAAACAAAAAAACAGCCCAACTAGGAAGCTTGCTTCTCCTGGAAGCCTTGCTGCATGGGCTGACCAGGCGCAGTGCTGGGCCATTCCTCTGGGCTGGGCCAGGCTGGGGAGGTACCTTGATTTGGGAAGAGCAGCTGGCCTTGTCCTTGACTCAGGGGCTGCTTTTCTTTAGACCAAATGCACTTCACAGATTTCTCCAGAACTGGTAGAAGCAAAAGCGAGAGAGTGGGAGATGCATTTGAAACATGTTGGTTTTTATTATTTGCAAAACTGAAGTCTGGCCTAAAAGAAGGTTGGTCTTCTTTTAGGAGGTCTGGAACAGGACGTGATCTGTTCTGTGGTGGAATGCTTTTGTTTTGGCTGAATGGTTGTTTCTTAGTGATTTGACTGAGAGCAAAATCGGCTTCCATTTTATCCCCGCTAAGTGACACTTCTTCCGTAGAAGGGGAGTTTTAGGAAGCATAGTTGTAAGGGAAGGCAGAGCACACCTTGCTCGGAAACTGGTCACAGCTATGTAAAACATGTCTGAGGAAAAATCCTAGGGAGAAATACAGCAAAAGTCAACTTAGCCAAGGAGGCCATGGGTAGTTCTTTTCCTCCTTTCTCGTGTTCTTATTTTTCCAGATTTTTATTTTATTTTATTTTTATTTTTATTTTTTTGAGACGGAGTTTCACTCTTGTTGCCCAGGCTGGAGTGCAGTAGTGTGATCTCAGCTCACTGCAACCTCCGCCTCCCAGGTTCAAGCGATTTTCCTACCTCAGCTTCCTAAATAACTGGGATTACAGGCATGTGCCACCATACCCAGCTAATTTTTTGTATTTAGTAAAGATGCGGTTTCACCATGTTGGCCAGGCTAGTCTCGAACCCCTGACCTCAAGTGATCCACCCACCTTGGCCTCCCAAAGTGCTGGGATTACAGGCATGAGCCACTATGCCCGGCCCCTTTTCTACTTTTTTTTTTTTTTTAAGACAGAGTCTCGCTGTGTCACCCAGGCTGGAGTGCAATGACGCAATCTCCACTCACTGCAAGCTCCATCTCCCAGATTCATACCATTCTCCTGCCTCAGCCTCCCCAGTAGCTGGGACTACAGGCGCCCGCCACCACACCTGGCTAATTTGTTGTATTTTTAGTAGAGACGGGGTTTCACAGTATTAGCCAGGATGGTCTCGATCTCCTGACCTCGTGATCCGCTGCCTCTTGTTCTTCTAACAAGAAGAACTTGTACCCATACTACATACAGATAGCTATCTCATACGCTTTTATCACCAGCCTCCTTCCCGCAACAATATTTATATGTATAAATCAAGAAGCTATTTTCTCAGACTGATGCTGAACAACAATCCAAACCCAAAGTGCTGGGATTACAGGCGTGAGCCACCGCATCCAGTCCCCTTTTCTAGATTTTTAATAGTAAGCATATATTACTTTTATGACTGGAAAAAGTATTAACACATTCCTACTGTATGTAATTGAAGGAATTAGTCAAGTATTGTATCACCCTAATGGTACTTTCATATACACATTCTATGTTGCTTATTTTTATGGATTTCATATACTTCGTCTCCATGCATAGGAAAATTGAGTTGGTGAGGCTTGCAAAACTCCTCAACCTATACTGTTTAGTTTTAGCAGACTTATCACATGAATGTTTTTATTTAAAAAACAATAACGGGCCAGGCGCAGTGACTCACGCCTGTAATCCCAGCACTTTGGGAGGCCGAGGCGGGCAGATCACGAGGTCAGGAGATCGAGACCATCCTGGCTAACATGGTGAAACCCCATCTCTACTAAAAATACAAAAAAAATTAGCCGGGTGTGGTGGCGGGCACCTGTCGTCCCAGCTACTCGGGAGACTGAGACAGGAGAATGGCATGAACCTGGGAGGCGGAACTTTCAGTGAGCCAAGATTGTGCCACTGCACTCCAACCTGGGTGACAGAGTGAGACTCTGTCTCAAAAAAAAAAAAAAAAAAAAAAAAAAAAAGAACAATAATGATGACTCTCTTTAGGGTTCATTAAACACTCTAAGAAATACAAATATTTAGCTCCCTCAGCCATCACTGCCTCAAGCCCATTCATGATCGCGAATCCAGATCCACGAGCTCTGTGGCGGCGTTTTTGAAGGTGGAGTTTCTCTGGATCATTTGAGGGACTCTATTTTCCTTGCAGGTGTGGGAGCCACTTCGGGAGCTTCTGCCAACTTCCCTGGCACCTCGGGCAGCAGCACCCTGTCTCCCTTGCAGCATGCCCACAAAGGTGAGAAGGGTGCTCGGGTATCGATCACCTGGAGTTAGGTGGTGCTTGGATGAAAGCTCGGAAGAAGAGAGGAAATGATTATGAGTAATGATTATGGTGCGCTTCCCCACCTGGTCTCACCTCCCTAATGTAACTGAATGACATGGTGCCCCCCTCATCCCGTGCAGGAAGTCATTATCTCTGCAAGGAGCGGAGTTGATCCCTCCATGGGTGTCCTGGGCCCGATGGGAGGTGCTGGTGATGAAGGCGGGGGCAGAGCGGCAGGTGGGCAGCACAGGCAGCTGCAAGCCGGGCCAGGAGGAGAGACTAGGCGTCCTGGGCTTTGGTTTGGCTGGGAGTCAACAGCAGTTCTATCACTGGCTTTCATATAAACCTGCTGACCATGGCACTTTAATATTCACTTGCAGAAAGCACATTTCATTCTCCCTAACCAGGGAAGAAGGGATTTAGGAAGACCCCAAAGTTCAATATGTCTCTCAGAGTCAGCCCTGCAGCTGGCTTGGCCTTTCCCTCTCACTGGTTTAGTGTCAGCCCGTTATTGAAACATGTTTCGGGTCTGGGTCTCAGTGAGCCATGAGGTACCTTCCAGATCCCTCAGAGCACCCAGCTCGTCAGCCTCATCACTGGGCCTCTCACACGCTAATGCAGAGCAAAAGGCAGGACTGCTGGGCGAGGATATATGAATCTCATTTGCACAGACCCTGGGGGGAGGAGCTCACAACATGGAGAATATCAAAATACTTATGTCATCTAGACCTGGCAAGCAAATGCTATTACAGGTATTCCTCAGATGATGCTGGGAGGCTGGTTTTCCTGTAGATGCACCCACAGGGGAGGCTCAGCGCCCACATGCGCGGTTTTCAGCTCTGGCACTACCTCCCCCGAGATGATCCGAGAGCTTCAGATGCTTGTCTCCTGTCTATTTGGGTGGTGGCAAATCTGGATCTTACTTCAAGAGAATCAGAGTCCTGTTTGGTTATTTTAGAGAATGAGAACGAGCTTCAGGGCATTTTATGCAATCCAAGGTCGACATTAACCTGGGAAGTGAGCAAAATCCCCCGGGGTGACTGAGGGACTGCCTGGTGGAGGCAGCAGAGCAGGTGGACTAGGTGGCCCCGCCCAGGCACCACCTGTGCCCTGGAGCTCTTACAATGACACTTAGGTTGAAATTGCATGAGGTGCAGGATGGAGCCAAACCCGGAATCCAGAGCTGATCCTGGAGTTAGGTGGTGCTCGGATGAAAGCTCGGAAGGAGACAGGAATCCTGACTTTTGTTTGGAAATACCCAAACTTGAACTGTGCTGCCTTCCAGACACTCTTGTTCACTGGCCTTTCTTCCTCTCCACACCAAACCCTGCCCTCAGGTTCCCAAAGTAGTAGAAGCAAGAGCAAACTCCCTAGGAACAACCAGATGACCCCAGAGAAGTCTGGAGAGGCCAGTGTGAGGGCAGCAAGCAGGGCTGTGGGCAGTCCTGGTCTGGCAGCCAAAACCAACGCGGAAGACTTGGTTCTCAGCCTAAGCAAGCGCCTCAGATTTCAGGGTTCCCTGAAAGCATCCCAGGGGCAGGGACATTGCTTCCAGGGGCTGTAGTCCTGGAGGGAAAAGCAGCAGGAACCCTGAGCTCTGGGTCACTCATGTCTTCTCTCCACCCACAGAACTCTCAGGCCAAGGACACCTGGCCACTGCCCTGATCATCGCAATGTCCACCATCTTCATCATGGCCATCGCCATCGTCCTCATCATCATGTTCTACATCCTGAAGACAAAGCCCTCTGCCCCAGGTGACGGCCCCCATGCGCCGGTGCCCTGCCTCCTGGACTCTCCGTCAACTCCCCCTGTCGGAGAGCCTGGCTGCTCACTCCCTCCTCTCTCCCCAGCCTGTTGCACCAGCCACCCGGGGAAGAGTGTGGAGGCCCAAGTGAGCAAGGACGAGGAGAAGAAAGAGACCCCAGGTCTGTGAACCGGGGCTTCCACACCCCACGTGCGTGGTGCCCGTCTCCGGGTGGAGGGCGTCCCCAGCAGCGGCCTACTCGCTGCTTCTGCTCTCGCATGCTGAACCATGCTGTGCTTACCGCGGGGTGGTGCCACGCAGACACCGGGCAGCTCTGCCCAACAGGAAGAACAGGCTTGAGCTGAGCGCAGAGCCATGAGCCAATTCTAACTCCTGTCTCCCCAACCTCCCCATTTCCCTGCAGACAACGTGGTGATGTTCTCTGAGAAGGATGAATTTGAGAAGCTGACAGCAACTCCAGCAAAGCCCACCAAGAGGTATGTGGAAGCCCCCAGCACCAGGCTGAAGCTGGGGTCCTGTGGATCCTGAGCAGGGAGGGGAGCCAGGGTGCAGCCAGGTGCACTGACAGGCTAGCCTGGGACACCATGGGGATGTTCAGGGACAGACAGTCCCTGCCGCCTCTCTGCTGACTGGCAGGGGTCAGGCGGTGTGAGGAGCCTGTGGGAACAGCTGCCTGCTGCTCTCGGGTGAGGCTCCTGTCCCTGCACCCTGCCAAATTCCCTGGGCCTTCCTCCTTAACATCCGACTTCCTCATGCCCCTTCTCCAGACCTGGAGGACAGAACGTAAGCCAAGGATGCATGCAGCAGCCCCTATGACTGCTGCTGCAGCCAACACACCAGTACCACTTGCGGCGGTGCCAGTACTGCTGCCACCGCAATGCTGGTAACAACCGCGGTGATGATGGCTAACAGCATTCGGTGCCTGCTGCCCACCAGGTGCTGGGCTCGGGCTGTGAACACATCTCCCCTCCACAGCCAGGAGCAAGGTGCTCACATCATCCCTGTTTATAGGATACCACACTGGGGTGTGGAAGTTGTCACTTGCCCAAGGTCACACATTAGTGAGCAGCAGGGCCGGGGTCTGAGTCCAGGCTCCCAAGGAGCCACGTGGCGTAAAGAGGCCCCTGGAGGAGGAGATTTGGCAGGTAAAGCCTTTCCCGTGTTTCCCACACAGGAAGGTGTGGAACCAGCCCCTGCTCTGAAATCGAGGGAAGAGGGAAGTCAATGTTCTATTCATCCAGTGGGATGGTCATTTGGACTTTGTCCTGCATAGCTTCCAAAAATCAACCCCACAGCACGAGTTCCCAGCCTGGCAATGTGCCTGGACACCGCTGCCAGCCTCTGCCCCACGGCCACTGCAGGCTGCGCTGGAAGGACACCCCCACAACAGTGCCTCCCTTGGCAGATGGGGCACAGAGGCCACCAGAAAGTCACCAAACCGGTTAGAGGAAGAGCAGAGGTTAAGCCCTCCTCTCCTGCCCCCACCCCATGATCTTCCTGTGGTTCGCCTTGCAAAGCCATTCCTGTCGAGAAATAATGATCGATCCAGCATCTGTGTGGAGCTTTGGCATTCATAAAGCACTGCCAGGTGCATTGTCTCACCTGGAAAACTCCAGCGTCTCTTCACACCCCTGACACACGGGCAGGAGGCAGACAAATACGAAGTCTTTGCATACGAGGAAGGAAAAGCGGAGTATGTGTTGGGGTGGTTATTTCCTCCAAGTGACTCAATTCCAGTTGATCAGTTTTCAGCCACCACCACCCCTGCAGGAATTTGTGGTCTAAGCCCCATTGTGCCTGACTGGTGGGAGGTGCCAGATCCAAGCTGCTGCTCCCAGGACCCAGGGCAGGACCTGGTCACCCTGCATGGATGTAACTCTTAAATAGGGCCTCCCTAGAGACTGAACGTGCTCCTCAGCCTCCAGCCCAGCCTTATCTCTTTCTGTCTCAGCCTCTCCCTTCTGTTTTTCAGGCTTTTCTTATTTCCAGAAATTAAAAGGGCAGAGACATGCCCCATGACTTGAGTTGCAGTTGAAGACAGGGAAAATTCAGAGGCCCTGCTAGGAAAAAATATATACTATCCCGGCCCGCGGGATAGTCAGAGCAGGCCCTGGAGGAGGGGGTGGGAATTTGGGGAACAAGAGACACGAGAAATGGAGACAAGACAGTGCTCTGATCAAGTCTCATTTAATGGCGGTAATGCACTGCCTTATATACACTTGGAAGGGAAGGGGTTGGGCTAAGGCGGAAATGATCTCATTGCCGAGGGCGTGGCCAGGTTAGTTTCGGTTTCTCCGGTTGGATGTCATGTTGCGCTTGCGCTACTAAGTAACAATTTTCCCGGGCGCGGGAAAAGTGAGTGAAGAAGAAGCAGGAAGAGCGCCATCTTTAACGAGGTATTAGTACAGGGGAAAAAAGGCAAAGATAGGGAGGAGGTAGAAGGTGGAAATGAATAGAGCTCAGGCGTTTAATCCTTAATTATTATTCGCTATGGCCGGGGCATGCAGCTCCGGACAGGTCCCCCTTTTTATATTTTTATGATGAGAAAACCCCTTGGGAACTGCGCCTGTCTTAGGTTGGGTCAACTCACCCCCACCTTCTAGGCCCGTCATGGGATAAGGCAGCAGCAAGGGCGGCCCTCCTGTCTTAGGCTCCGATGGAGATAGTGTCCTCTTACCCGTCATTGACTGTCCAGTTCAGCACACAGGGGAGGTGGTCTTATTAAGGTAAATAAGACTCACCATTTTCAGTCATCTCAAGGCAATGATAATGAACCTGTATAGGTTTGGCCTGGAAGGCCTCGATTTGTTGTCTGACAAATGCCATAAGCTTATTAAGGATTATAGGCCCGAGAGTGAGGAAGAGTAGAAGAGTGAGTAAAGGACCAAGAAATGGCAGGAGATAGGGGAGAAGTCCATCGAGTCCAGTCCATAGTGGATTGGCGGCCAGGCCTTTTCTGCGCTTTTCTAGTTCTTCTTGCAAAGTTTTTATCTTATCTCTGACGATTCCGGATTTGTTGGCGTAAAAACAGCACTTTTCCTGTAAAACCAAACATATCCCTCCCTGTTCTGCCGTTAACAAATCTAGACCTCTTCTATGTTGGAGAACTACTTTAGCTAACAAGTCTACTTGGTCTTGTAAATCTTGTAGAGTACTGGATAAGGTCTGTACATCTGAGATTAATTGATTGGATAATTTAGTATATTGGGTTAGTGAGACTCCTAGGCCTGTGGCTCCTGTAGTAAAAGCAGTGGTGATTCCTAGTCCAGCCAACAAGGGAATAAATTGTATGGCTCGTTTCGGTCTATAAATAAAATGTTCAATAGCGGGGATGGGGATAGGTTCATCTCCAGGGATGATATCAATGTCGGGGAGAAGAGTGGCCAGAACACAAAGCCCTGTCCAATTTGTAGGTAGATACGTATATGCCATGTTGTTTCCACAAACGAAAACCGAGCCATTTATAGCACACAAAGGGTTGGTGGCATTGATTATGGAAGTACAGTTGCCAAACACAACATAGCCTAAATCAATTTCTTTAGTGTTATTATATGATGGTGAAAAGAGGCAAGAGGAATTAGAAAATATCATCGGTTGAACTAAGAGTGGGGGGGTAATAGGACAGGAATTATTTACTAAGGATTCATTTGAGTAATTGACATAGGGCAATGAAAGGTTAGGTATGGCTAGAGGAATAGGGGGGGCCCATTTTAAGACAAAGCCAACAATCGTGGGCCAGGCTTGTATTGGACATTTGAAGTAAATTGTAAGTAGCATTGAGGATATCAAAGGTTTTGGCATCGAGCCTAAAATTATCTCTAAGCTCAGGCAGGGCTAAAGGGTGATATTGGAGTTCAGGATAAGAAGCTTTATGGATTTCTTCTAATTTTTTCTGGACGGTTTTAATTCTTGTAATATCTAATGGGCCTCCTCCATCAGAAATATGAATGGGGGCGGTAGTGCTCCAACAAACAGGCTTTCCTTTTTGGCCATTACAAGGAGATTGTACAAGTTTATTAGTGGATCCTAATACTTGTACGTCATTAATGCCTCCAGTTTGTGTTTTTAGTAACGTGGCCGTATAATATGTTCTATTGCCTGATTTGCATTGTTGATAGGATGTATAACAGGAACTATGTACAGAAGATTGGAAAGAACTACAAGGGCATTCTAGGAGCGGCCCGTTAGGTGAGGTATCTCTTGGGGTAGACTTACATTTCCATAACTGGTTTGGCATTAGGTAAGCTGTCTTGCCCGTGCAGGTCACCTGGGTGATTCTATCTGACGGAGGTTCAGATATTTGTCCCCCTCTGCAGTCACAAGGCTGGCCGTATTGTTTTCGTAATAATTCTCTTGCCTTACGAGGGTCACCAAAACCTGCATAGACTGTCACTATGTTATATAGAGCGATTATTCTCCAAAGGAATTTCATGTTAGGCTTCATTTTCTGAAAAACAAGAAGGAAAAAACTTCTCAGGGAGATTTATATTCCCTGGACTGACAATGGTTATGATTTATTTGTCTTACCAATCTTTCAGGCAGCCATCTGGCTGCATCATTTTTTTGTGAGAAGATGCATACTGAGCCTCTTCCCCAAATTAAAACTGGATCGGGGCCATGCCATGAACTATCAAGTGGATCTTTCCATTTTACCATTGCAAACTGTTTTTGAGATTCAGGATGCCAGAAACGGTCGGCAGCCGATTCTCCATGACTGTCCAAATTTAAAAAATTAAGGATAAACAGGGCATGATTGAGTATGTTTCTGGGGGTACCCTTCACGGGGTACCAGCTCCCCCCTTTTAATTTTGTGATAATAGTTTTTAATGACAGATGAGCTCTTTCTACTATACCTTGTCCTTGGGGATTATAGGGAATGCCTGTGGTATATTTAATTTGTAGGGTATTACAAAATTGTAAGAAGGTTTTGGCTATATAACCGGGGCCATTATCTGTTTTGATTTGTTTGGGTATTCCTAAAATAGAAAAGCAGTGTAATAAATGAGCTATGACATGTTTGGTGGCCTCTCCTGTTTGGAGAGTTGCACTGATGAATCCACTATAAGTGTCTATGCATACATGGATATATTTTACTTGACCGAATTCTAAGTGGTGAGTAACGTCCATTTGCCAAATTTCGTTGGGGATGAGTCCTCGGGGGTTAACTCCTAGATGGGGAACAGGTAAGTATGTTATGCAGTTGGCGCATTGTTTAACTATTTGTCGAGCTTGTTCTCTGGTAAGTTTAAACATAAGTCTTAAGGTTTGGGCGTTTAAATGATGTAAGGCATGTGCTTTTTGCGCTTGTTGCAAATTGTCTGTAGTGACTGTGGCTATGGTTTTTGTTGCCGTGTCAGCTGTTGCGTTACCTTGTGTTAGAGGTCCCGGTAATCCTGAATGTGCTCTGATATGCCCAAGAAAAAAGGGAGTAGTCCTTTTTCGGATAAGTTGTTGACATTGTAAAAATAGGTTAGCTGTGTCTGAAATATGTTTAATTTGAGACACGGTCTCTAAGAGGGGTATTGAATGAGCCAGGTAGGCGCTGTCTGTATAAATGTTAAGTGGCTGACAAGGAAAAGCTGATAGTGCTGCAATTATAGCTTGCAATTCGACCAGCTGAGCTGATGTATAAGTGGTCTGGAATTTAACGACTACATTATTGTAAGTGTAAGCGGCAAGTCCTGTGGAAGATCCTTCAGTGAAAATTAGTAATGCGTCATTGAGAGGTTCTTTACTGGTAATATGGGGAAATACAAACGCATGAAGTTTACAAAATTGAATAAGTTTGTTAGGTGGGTAATGGTTGTCAATCGCGCCAGTATAAGAAGCGCAAGCAATTGGCCAGGCTTCCGTATTTTGTAACAGCCAATGGATGCGTGATTGAGTGTAGGGCTGTATAATGGTAGAGGGTTCTATTCCAAAGTATTTTCTACTGTTTTCTCTTCCCAAGATAATTAGATCAGCTATGGCATCATAATAAGGCAACAAAACTTTAGGGGAGGAGGGCAGGTGTACCCACATAATGGGATTGTTCTGCCAAAATAGGCCAGTAGGGGTTATTGTTGTGTTAAAAACAAGGAATATTAATGGCTGAGAATAATCAATACCGGTAACAAATTGTGTTGCAATGGCATGTTCTACCTGTTGGAGTGTTATTAATGCTTCTTTAGTAATGGACCTGGGGGATTTTGGATTAGAGTCTCCTTTTAATATATCGAAAAGAGGTTTTAACTCTCCTGTGGTGAGCTTTAAGTACGGTCGAAGCCAATTTATGTCTCCCAGTAATTTTTGGAAATCATTTAAAGTTTTTAAATGATCACGACGTATAACGGCCTTTTGATTAATGATTTTGGGTCCATTAATCTGGAAACCAAGATAAGTGTATGGATCTTGTAATTGTACCTTTTCTGGGGCTATCTGTAGTCCGGCTGCTGTTAACTCTTGTTTGAGTTGGGCGAAGCACTGTAAGACTTGTTCGCCAATTTCTCCTGCTATTAAAATATCATCCATATAATGTATAATATACATTTGTGCCCATGTTTTTCTGACTGGCTCTATAGCGGCAGCTACATATTTTTGACACAAGGTAGGACTATTGGCCATACCTTGAGGTAAGACTTTCCATTGATAGCGCTTCATTGGTTGTTTAAAATTTGTAGATGGAAGACTAAAGGCAAATCTTTTCTGGTCAGCAGGGTGAAGGGGAATTGTAAAAAAGCAATCTTTAAGGTCAATAACGATTTTAAAATATTTTTGAGGAATCGCAACCGGTGAAGGCAATCCTGGTTGTAAGGCACCCATAAGGATCATAGTGATATTTACTGCTCTTAAATCTTGTAAAAGTCTCCATTTACCAGACTTCTTTTTAATAACAAAAATAGGTGTATTCCAAGGGGAATTACTTTCCTCAATATGTCCTACTGCTAGTTGTTCCTGCACTAACTGTTGGGCAGCATTTAGTTTATCATTGAGTAAAGGCCACTGATCAACCCAAACGGGCTCATCTGACTTCCAAGTAATGGGGTCAGCGCACCTTTGGGGTGCAGGTATGTCAGTGGCCTGAGCTAAAAATTTCCAAACCCCTTTTTATCAAGTTGTCCTGAAACCAGTATAGGCTGTGGGATACCGTTCTCTCCTTTTCCAAGACCTTTACCAGGGGTGTATCCTTGAGTTAACATTTGTGCAGTAACTATATCATTTGGACTACACATTATAATTTTCATTTGAGAGAGCAGATCTCGCCCCCAAAGGTTAACAGGTAGGTAAGGGATGACAAATGGCTTAATGAGGCCTGAATTGTTTTCTTTATCTGTCCATGTTAGGTATTTAGAACTTTGTTTAGGATTACTGCTTTGTCCAATTCCTCTCAAGTGAGTTAAAGTTTCTGTAGTAGACCAATGAGAGGGCCAATCTTCCTGTTTAATGATAGTTACATCAGCCCCTGTGTCTATTAGTCCAGTGAATGCCTTCCCGTCTAACCATAAGGTTAGAGAGGGTTTTTGATTTGTAATTGGTTGCACCCAATATATATCTGATGATCTGAAACCTTTTATATTTCTATTAGAGTATTAGATATTATTATCTGTTTTAACCAAAGGTAGCAGGAGTAACTGAGCTATTCTAACTCCTTGAGGGACAGTAATAATACTATCAATAGCTCTGGCCATAATTTTAATTTCTCTTTCATAATCATTATCGATAACTCCAGGGAGGACTTGTAAGCCTCTCATGGTGACACTACTTCTTCCTAAAAGTAGCCCAAAAGTGTTAGGTGGTAAGGGTCCATATATTCCGGTATTTAAGGTTTGCGGTCCCATTTCAGGTGTTAATATTGTGTGGGAGGTGGAACTGAGGTCCAATCCTGCACTTCCTGGGGTTGCTCTACTAAGTTTTGAAATGGATTGCTGTTGCTGGCTGGAACAAAGCTGACTGCCCCATATGCTTGTTTCGGGGCCTGAGGCTGGCCCCTCATCCCGTTTCCCTGCCTGGGGGGTAAAGGATTTCCTTGACTGTCAGTTTTAGATTTACATTCGTTTGCCCAGTGCCTTCCTCTTTTACACCTTGGGCAAAGGCCTGGGATTTTTGCTTCTGGACTCCTATTTTGGTTTTCACAGCAATCTTTTGCAAAGTGTCCCCTTTTACCGCATCTAAAACATCCCCCTTTATCTTTACCTTTGTTAATGAGGAAATCTCTTACTGTTTGGCCGCTAAAAGCGGCGGCCATTGCTAGGCCTTGTTTATATGAGGGCCTAATACCTGAACAAAGGCGAATGTATCCTGTTAAATCTGTTTTCTTTCGATAAGGTCTGATTGCCGCTTGGCAGGCGGGGTTAGCATTTTCATAAGCTAACTGTTTAACATAATCTACACCCGTTTCTGCATTTCCAAAGATTCTACCTGCCGTGGTCATAAGTCTATGCACAAAGTCTGAAAATGGCTCATCGGGTCCTTGTTTAACCACTGTGAGCGAGGCCCCTGGATCTCCTTTAACGGGAAGTTTTCTCCAGGCCTTTGTAGCAGCAGCCTGGATTTGTGAGAACAGTCCAGGGTCATATTGCATTTGGGCCTGAGTGTCTGCATAATTACCTGAACCAGTTAACATATCAAAATCCCAACCGTTTCCTGCCTGTTGATTTCTTTTAGCTGTATCTCTACAATTTTCAAAGAACTCTGACTTCCAAATTAAGTGGTCTCCCCCAGAAAGAACTGCCCTGACTAAGGTATTCCAGTCTGTAGGAGTGAGCCAATTCTCAGCTACAGATTCCACTATAGCAAGAGTATATGGAGCAGTAGCCCCATACTGAGAGGCAGCAGTCTTTACCTCTTTTATAATAGTAAAATCAAATCCAGTATGATGCCTCCAAGCCTGTCCCTGTTCATCTATGGTTTCCGTGACCGGAAAAACGTCTTTGGGGGAGGAGTCTTCTCTATGTCGGCTAGCAACTAAGCCCCCTCTTGGAACATGTTGTCCAGGCCGCTGAAGTGGGCGCAAGGAACCCTCCATAGCGTCTGAGTTAGGTATTTTTTCATTTCCTGTTTTTAGCTTTTGGAGCCTAATTATCAATGATTGATGTAACTCTTCAAGTTTAATCTGTTCTTCTAGTTGAGCAATTTTTGCTTTAATTCTTCTTTGGGATCTATTGCTGCCATAACAATGGGCGCAGAAGCCTCATTATGTGTCTTATTATATGGGGGTGGGTATGAAGTAAAGGGAGGCAAATCAGGGTTGTGATATTTAGCCGCCTCTTCCTCTAAATCATCCCAATTTATATTCGATTGATTAGGCTTATTAATTTCCTCCTCCTTTTGAAGCATCTGTAAAATTGGGTATTTTTTTGGTTTGTTTTCATGTGGTATTTCTTTATCTATTACAGAAGGAGACTTGATTTCCTCATGATCACTTTCGAGGGAAATGAGATCTTCCTCCGTATCTTGCGGAGGCTTTGTGAGGTTAGAGCGGGAGCTAACGTTTAAAATATGCTCTGTCTGAGCGACCGCAGCCATGACTTGCGGATCGGCCTCCTTCTTATCTATTAAATCTTTAATGAGGTTCCAATAAGAGAAGGCGGTTACAGGAATTTTTTCTGTTCCAAAAGTATTATAATAGTCCTGCAAACAATCCCCTACTCTACGCCATCTTTTAATATCAATAGTTCCTTCCTGTGGGAACCAAGGGCAAGTGTCTTTTACAAAATCAAAAAATTTAAACAAATCATTACCTTTAACCTTTACTCCTCGTATCTTTAAAGCCTCTTTTAATTGTCCTACATATATTTGATGTTGGCTTAATTCTTGTCCCATTTCGGACGCGTCACTTACCTTCGATTCTGACGCGGCAGGTTCCCGCAGTGATCGGAAGAGTTTGACTCCTTCTGTCTTCGTTAGCGGTCGACCGTCCTTTGGCGTCCTCTTCCTCAAGGAGTCCCTCGTTTCCAGGTCCCTGTTCGGGCGCCACGTATTCCGGCCCGCGGGATAGTCAGAGCAGGCCCTGGAGGAGGGGGTGGGAATTTGGGGAACAAGAGACACGAGAAATGGAGACAAGACAGTGCTCTGATCAAGTCTCATTTAATGGCGGTAATGCACTGCCTTATATACACTTGGAAGGGAAGGGGTTGGGCTAAGGCGGAAATGATCTCATTGCCGAGGGCGTGGCCAGGTTAGTTTCGGTTTCTCCGGTCGGACGTCATGTTGCGCTTGCGCTACTAAGTAACAATTTTCCCGGGCGGGCGCGGGAAAAGTGAGTGAAGAAGCAGGAAGAGCGCCATCTTTAACGAGGTATTAGTACAGGGGAAAAAAGGCAAAGATAGGGAGGAGGTAGAAGGTGGAAATGAATAGAGCTCAGGCGTTTAATCCTTAATTATTATTCGCTATGGCCGGGGCATGCAGCTCCGGACAATATACTTATTTCATATACAAATATTAAATACAAATTGAACCCTGACAATTGTACATTAAAAGACAGCAAGGCACTGAGCTTTTGTCCCTGCTGTTTGTCCTTGGGTCTTGGAGACAGGACCTGGGGTGCCACCTCACCTGCTCCATCTCACCTGCTCCACCTCACCTGCTCCATCTCACCTGCTCCACCTCACCTGCTCCATCTCACCTGCTCCATCTCACCTGCTCCATCTCACCTGCTCTCAAGTGGGGACAGCGATGGGCCCTATCACCTCCTTGTGAGGCCCTGAAGCCTGACGAGGAAGTGGATCCCACTGGGGCTTCATGATGGTTCTCATTTTCTTTGTATTACCCTGTCTCTAGGGTTGTGTTTGCCTGTGGGCTTCACTGCTGTAACCTAGTTACTAACAAATATAATCCTTTTTTTAAGAAAAAAAGGTCTTCAGCCAAACCACAGGAAGCAAGCAGGATGCCTCTAAAAAAGAATATTGTTTTTCATAGACTTGGAATGGTTTTAAGAGAGTTTCAGCTCCAACCCACATGTGCCAAGGGCAGACCCTGGGTTCTTTGTGGGCTGTGAACCACAAGGTGGCATGAACCTGGGCTTTGTGCCTCCGACCGCCCACCCACCTCACCCGCTGGGGCTTGCTGTGCCACCCTCTGCAATGCACACAGGTCAGCCAGGTCACCCCCCTAGTCAAGAGGGGGCTTTCCAGGCACAAGGCTCCATTCAGCTCCCTTTTCAATGACTCCAGACAGCCAGCACGGATTCAGTGCCAGCCACATCAATCTATTTGCTTAACACGAAGACACCAGGTGAACTTGGTGCTTACTGGGATTAGATACAGGGATCTAGGACATATTCAATGAACCTTTATGGAGCATCCACTGCGTGTCAGATAGCAGAGAGGAGAGGCCTGTGGATGCCTCCCACGCTCAGTGGCAGCCCCAGCCCATAGACGCCTGCAGGTCACCCACCATGGACTTGTTTGGAAGGAAGCAGGAAGCCACCGGTGTATCTGTCTCATCTCACGTCCCCTGGTCCTGTGCCCACAAGGTGCCCAGTTGAAAAACAAGTCATTGCCCCCCACTGTCCACAGCTGGGCAATGGACAAGTTCACCACAGGAGAACCTGTCAGGGCTGCAGTCCCCCCAGGCGCTGCTAATGACCATCGCTCTTGTTTTTGCAGCGAGAACGATGCCTCGTCCGAGAATGAGCAGCTGCTGAGCCGGAGTGTGGACAGTGACGAGGAGCCCGCCCCTGACAAGCAGGGCTCCCCGGAGCTGTGCCTGCTGTCGCTGGTTCACCTGGCCAGGGAGAAGTCTGCCACCAGCAACAAGTCAGCTGGGGTGAGGCTCCTGCAGATGCCGTGATGAGCTGTGAGATGTGGCCCCCTCACAGCCACAAGACTAGAACTTTCTCACTGAATCAGCTCTCCTGCAAGACGGGGTGTTTCTCCCAAAAGTCCAAGCAAGGAGACCCGGACAGTGACAGGTTCACAGCAAGATAGTTAAAAGGGGGGAAAAAACTTTCTTTCCTTTTTTTTTTTTTTTTTTTGAGATGGGACCCAGCCTGTCTGTCACCCAGCCTGGAGTGCAGTGGTGCGATCTCGGCTCACTGCAACCTCCGCCTCCTGGGTTCAAGCAATTCTTCTGTCTCAGCCTCCCAAGTAGCTAGGACTACAGGTGCATGCTGCCACGCCCAGCTAGTTTTTTTGTATTTTAGTAGAGACGAGGTTTCACTGTGTTGCCCAGGCTGATCTCAAACTCCTGAGTTCAGGCAATCCACCTGCCTCAGCCTCCCAAAGCGCTAGGATTACAGGTGTGAGCCATCACACCCACCCACTTTGTTTTCATTATATAGCTTCATACACAAACATGAAAAAGAATAAGCAAAGAGAAAAAAGGTAAAATCACTTGGAATGCCAGACGGCAGAAAAAGACCCTTGTAAATATACTGGGTTTTATCCAGCCAGACAATTTTCTACACACACACACACACACACACACACACAGACACACACACACACACAAACACTTTTCTTGTATGCATTTTTAAAAATATAAAAACAGGCTCACGTGTAGAAACTGTCCCCAGGGTTTTATCACCTACTGCCCTGTAATGTGCCGTGGCCAGGAGCAGGGCAGGGGTGGGGGCAGAGATGACCAGAGCCCTCTTGGGCTCCCTGTGGACCTGGCCTGTGGTCGTCCCTCTAGTCTGTGCCCTGGCTGCAGACCCCAGCCGCAGGACAGCTGTGTTGCTAGGCAACATCACTGATGGCAAAAACGCCCAGTTGGGATCCTGGCTCCGGCCTGGTCCTGATAGGATGCCATGCTCTGCCTGCTCCGAGTTCAGTGACCTCGGTAATGGGGCTGCCACTTGCAGAGACCCTGGAAGCCTGTGGGGTTGTTACAAAAGAAATAGGTAGCCGTGGCCCCGGGACTCTTCAGCCAGGGCCACTGAGCACCTGTGCACCGTGGGCCTGGTCTCCTGGCACCAGCCACATGATCCAGGATGGGAGCCCCGCACGGCTCTGCTGCAGCACAGGTGTCCTGAGGGCAAGTGGAGGTCCCCATGGTCATCTTTTCAAACAGACTGATGCCGGGGTATCCCCAAGTATCTTCTGAGTCTGACCACCCAGCTGAGCCTAAGATGTTTGAGTGGGAAGACCTGAAGGAGACCCTCCTCCCTGTGTGTTGGGGCTGGGGTGCTGACACGGGGCTGGGGTGCTGACACGGGGGCTGGGTGCAGCGTCTCTGGTGTCAGGCGTAGCTGCTGCCTGTCCCTGCTGACATGGAGGATTTGCCTCCTCACTACTGTTGCCCCTCTCTGGAGGTGAAAATTCTCCTGACTCTTTTTTACAGATTCAAAGCCGGAGGAAAAAGATCTTGGATGTGTATGCCAACGTGTGTGGAGTCGTGGAAGGTAAGCTGAGAGAGGTGGTGTAGACATAAGAGCTGTGGTCCTGTGAGGGGAACTCAGGGAAGTCGCCCATCCAGTTGCCGCACTCTGGTCAGAACGGCCACTGGAACCGACTTCAGGTGTGGAGAAACAGAATCTGGCTCCCAGATATTAGAAGGCATCTCCCAGTGCTTCCATGGGCCTTCCCCTCATGGTGGGAGACAGCCCGGTGCAGGCACCCACTACAGGGACACGCAGGGTCGGGGAGCAGCAGCCATGGAGTCTTGGACCTCCCGTGTCCCCAGTGCCCATCTCCACACTGGCATCATCATCTGGGAAACATAATCAGTCACTTAGTCACTTATCCTAGACTTAGCCGCCCTCTCCCTGCCCTCGAGCATCCTCGATGTCCGAAGGCCCTGGGAGCCTCCAGCCTCCCCTCCCAGCGGCCTTCCGAGCCAAGTCAGTGTCTCCCCGTAACCTGGGCTTGGGTGTGGGCAGGTAAAAGGCAACAGGACAGGGCCGTCAGTGCTGCAATCTGAAATCATAATCCTCAGCTTCCAGTTCCTGCAAAATCCTCTTTCTAAATTACCTTCTTATTAACCCCAAAGATAAACCCCTCGTGGCTGAGGTCAGGAGTTTTCCTGCTGCTGGCCTCGCTGGCCTCCCTCCTCGGACTCCTTGATCCCGGGCAGCGGGAGTGGAGCCTGGTGCATGCCAGGCAGCTTGCCAATGCTCCCAATACCCCTCCTCCCACCCCCACACCCCATCGTAGGCCAAGTGCAGCCCCCTGTTCCCTGGCAGGCTTTCTGGTCCAGTGCTTTGTTGGCCAGAAATAACTATACTGTGGGTGAGCTCCAGGGCCAAGAATTCTTGGCTGCCGCTGAAACATGGCATCTCTCCATAAACACATGCCCCAGGTCAGCCTGCCTGATCTCACCTGGCATGGCCTGGGGCTGTCAGCTGCCCAGGGGAGGATGGTCTAGGACTCACCTTCCATCCACCAGCAAGCTCTTCTCTGTTCCAAAAAATATTGAGTTCACACCCCGGGACAGGGGTTTTCAAACCTCAGCCAGGGCTGAGAACTTGTGCTCCGTGCCCAGCCCTGATGAATATTAGAGTCACCTGCAGGTCTTAACAGCATCTCTGCCCATCCAGCCCACCCAATCTGCCCCAACACCCTGATGTAATTAGTCAGGGGTGAATCCCAGGCATCTGCATCTCTGTTTTTTGTTTTGTTTTGTTTTGTTTTTAATTAAACTTTTTATTTTGAGATACTTCTTACCATGCAGTGGTAAGAGAGAATACAGAGAGATCCTGCAAGTCCTTTACCCAGTTTCTCCTCATGATAACATCTTACAAAACTATACACAGAAGTCACAACCAGGACACTGATATCGACACAGTGAAGCTAGACTCAGCTCCCATACAAAAACTCCTCGTGTTGTCCTTTTACAGCCACAGCCAATTCCCACCCATCTCACCCTCACCTAGGCCCCTGGAAACCAGTAATCTGTTCTCCATTCCTACAGTTTTGTCATTTCAAGAGTGTTATAAAAGCGGAATCACATAGTATGTAACCATTGGTGAATGGCCTTTTTCACTCAGCATAATTCACTGGAGGTCCAGCCGGGTTGTTGCATGTATCAATCGTCCATTCCTCTCTCTTGCTGAGTAGTAATCTGTGGCATAAACAGACCAGAGCTGATTTAACCATTCACTTGCTGAAGGACATCAGGGTTATTGCCACTTAAGGACTATTATGAACAAAGGTGCTATAAATATTTGTGTATAGGTTTTCGTGTGGACATCAGTCGTGATTTATCCAGGATAAAGACCCAGGAGTACATTTGTTGGCTTGTATGATAGTTGCGTGGTTGGTTTTTTTAAAAAACTGCCAAACTGTTTTCCAAAGTTGTTGTACCATTTTACATTCCTACGAGCAGTGTGTGAATGGTCTAGTTTCTCCATATCCTTGCCAGCATTTGGTGGTGTTACTATGTTTTATTTTAGCTATTCTGAGAAGTGTGTTATGATATCTTAGTGTGGTCTTAATTTGCATGTTCCTATTGTTTGAATATCCTTTCTTGTGTTTATTTTTCATCTGTATGTCCTCTTCAGTAAAATGAATGTTTCTTCATGTCTTTGCCCATTTTTCAATGGCATTATATGATTTTTTGCTGTTGAGTTTTGAGGGTTTTTAACAATATATTCTAGACACTAGTCCTATGATGGATATGTGGTTTTGTAAATGTTTTCTCTATTCTATAGCTAGTTTAACTTATCTTTTCAGTCTCTTAACAGGGTCTTTCACAGAATGATGCTTTAAATTTTTATGAGTCAAATTTATGAAACTAATTATAAAGTTTCCCTTTTATGGATGGTGCTTTTGGTGTCAAATCTAAGCTCTCTCTTGCCTAGTCCTAGATCCCAGAGATTTGCTCCCACAATTTTTTCTAGAAGTTTTATAGCTTAATGTTTTATATTTAAGTCCACATAGTTTTTATGTTTTGCATTTAAGTTCACATAGTTCACATTTTGCAGTTAAGTTTGAGTTGATTCTTATAGAAGATATGAAATTGGATCAAAGTTCTTTTTTTGTCTATGGATATCCAATTGCTCCAGCACTGTTTTTTTTTTTTTTTTTTTGAAAAAGTATCTTTCCTCCATTGAATTGCTTTTCAAACTTTGTCAAAAATCAGTTTGGTATATTTGTATGGGTCTATTTTCTGGGGTCACTGTTCTGTTGTATTGATCTACATGTCTGTCCCTCTTATAATACCACACATTCTTGATTCTTATATAAGTTATATAATAACTTATATAAGTCTTGAAATCAAATAGACTGCTCCCACTTTCTTCTTTCAAAAATCTTTTAGCTATTCTAGTTCCTTTGTCTTTCTATATAAGTTTTAGAATAGTCTTCCCTATATGTACAAAATGCCTTGCTGGGATTTTAATGAGTTGCAACAAAACTGTATATCAATTGGGAAGATTTGACATCTTTATTATGTTGAATCTTCTGAGCCATGGACATGGTATATCTCTTCATTTATTTAGCACAACTTTAAATTTTTTTATCTACATTGTGTAGTTTCCAAAAGACAAGTTCTATGCATATTTTGCTAGATTTACATCATAAGTATATCGTTTATTTTTTGAGCAGCTGTAAATGATAATTTAAATTCAGTAGCCATACATTCATTGTTAGCTATATAGAAATACAATTGATTTTTGTATGTTTATCATGTATCCTGTGACCTTGCTGAATTCACTTATAAGATCTGGGAGTCTTCTTGTAGATTCCTTGGGATTTTCTATATAGATAATCACATCTGCAAATGGGACCGTTTTATTTCTTCCTTTCCAATGTGTATACCTTTTCCTTCCTTTTCTCATTTTATTGCACTGGCTACACCTTCCAGCGCTACAGTGAATGTAAGTGATGAAGCAGAAGCAGAAATCCTTGCCTCATTTCTGATCTTAAAAGCATTCCATTTTTCACCATTAAGTATAATATTAGCTCTAGGCTTTTTATAAATTGTTGACATTAACTTTTTGAGTGGATTACAGTAGTTTTTAAATATTGAACCAGCCTTGCCTCCCATACCTGATGTGGTACAATTCTTTTTTATATGGTTGCATTCCATTTGCTAATATTTTGTTAAGGATTTTGCATTTATATTCATGAGAGATATTGGTCTGTGGTTTGTGGTTTGTTTTTTGTCTTTGTCTGGTTTTGGTATCCAGTTTATATTACCCTCACAGAGTAAGTTTTCTATGTCTAGAAAATATAGTGTAGAATTGCTATTAATTATTTCTTAAACATTTTGTAGAATTCTTCAGTGAAATCATGTGGACCTAAAGATTTATTTTGGGGAGTTTTTGTTTGTTTGTTTTTTGAGATGGAGTCTTGCTCTGTCACCCAGGTTGGAGTGCAGTGGCACGATCCTGGTTCACTGCAACCTCTGCCTCCCAAGTTCAAGCGATTCTACTGCCTCAGCCTCCCAAGTAGCTGGGATTACAGGCTCGTGCCACCACAGCCCAGCTAATTTTTTTTTTTGAGATGGAGTCTCACCCTGTCCCAGGCTGGCAACCTCCACCTCCCAGGTTCAAGTGATTCTCCTGCCTCAGCCTCCTGAGTAGCTAGGATTACATGTATATGCTACCATGCCCAGCTAATTTCTGTATTTTTTAGTAGAGATGGGGTTTCACCATGTTGGTCAGGCTGGTCTTGAATTCCTGACCGTGCGGTCCACCTGCTTTGGTCTCCCAAAATGCTGGGATTACAGGCGTGAGCCACCATGCCTGGCCCTAATTTTTGTATTTTAGTAGAAACAGGGTTTCACCATCTTGGCCAGAGTGGTCTTGAACTCCTGACCTCAAGCAACATAACCACCTCGGCCTCTCAAAGTGCTGGGATTACAGGCGTGAGCCACCGCGTTTGGCTGAAGATTTTTACAGTTACACATTCAGCTTCCTTAATAGTTATAAGTCTGTTCAAATGATCTGTTTTACATTGGGTAAGTTGTGATAGTTTATGTTTTTTGAGGAACTGTTTATTTTCACCTGTCAAATTTATATGTATAGAGTTAAAGTTGCATAGTTTTCCCTTATTATCTGTTTGATATCTATGGTGTCTGTAGTAACATCTCCTGCTTCTTTCTTGATATTGGTAATTTGTGTCTTGTCTATTTTTTTCCTTGTCAGTTATATTGATCTTTTCAAATAACTGTTTCTTTTCATATTGCTCTCTTTTACTTTACTGTTTTCAATTTCAGTGATTACTGCTCTTATTTCTAAATTACTTATTTCCTTCTATGTACATTTGGTTTATTTTGTTAATCTTTTTCTAAGTGCTTGAGATGGGAGCTTAGATTATTAAGAGATTTCCTCCTTTGTGTTTCTGCTATAAATTTTCCTCTCAGTACTACTTCAGCTGTGTCTCACAAATACTGACATCTGGTATTTTTATTTTCATTCATTTTTAAATTTTCTTTGAGACTTCCTCTTTGACCTGTGGATTATTTAGAAGACTGTTGTCTAGTTTTCAAATGTGTAAAGATTTTTCTGTTATTGATTTAAATTCTAATTATATTGTGGTAGGGGAATATATTTTGTATAGTTTCAATTCTTTTAATTTGTTGAGGTGTAAGGCCCATAATTATAAAGAATGTGTATTCTGCTGTTGTTGAATGGAGTGTTCTATAAATGTTGATTAGATCTTGTTGGTTGATGATGTTGGTAAGTTCTATATTCTTGCTGATTTTTTTCTAATTGTTCTATCATTTACTGAGGGAGGAATGTTAAAGTTTTCAACTATAATTGTGGGCTTATCTCTTCTTTCAGGTCTATCAGTTTTTGTTTCACATATTTTGGAGCTCTGTTGTTTGGTGCATATTCATTTAGGATTGCTATGTCTTCTTGGATTGACCCTTTTATCATTATTAAATGTCACTTTCTGGTAATTTTTTTCCTCTGAAGTCTACTTTAACTGATGTTATAGCCATTCTGCCTTCCTTTTATTAAAGTTTGCATGATATGTATTTTTCCATCCTTTTACTTCCAACCAGCCTCTCTCATTATATTGAAGTGAGTTTCTTGTAGGCAGCATATAACTGAGTATATTTTAAAATCTCCTCTACCAAGTTCTGCCTTTTAGGTTTTTGTTTGTTTGTCTGTTTTTTATGGAGTTTCCGCTCCTGTTGCCCAGGCTGGAGTGCAATGGTGTGATCTTGGCTCACTGCAACCTCCGCTTCCCAGTTTCAAGCAATTCTCCTGCCTCAGCCTTTCAAGTAGCTGGGATCACAGGCATGCACCACCACACCAGCTAATTTTGTATATTTAGTAGAAACAGGGTTTCACCATGTTGGCCAGGCAGGTCTCAAACTCCTGACCTCAGCTGATCCACCTGCCTTGGCCTCCCAAAGTGCTGGTATTACAGGCATAAGCCACCACACCCAGCCTTTAGTTGGTATTTAAACCATTGACATTAAATGTAGTCATTATTATGTTAGGGCTTAATTAAGTCTGCTATTTTATATTTTGTTTACTATTTGTTGTCTCTGTTTTTCATTTCTGTGTTTTTGTATTCCTGCTTTTCTGTGGGTCACTTGAACATATTTCAGAATTTGATTTTGGTGTTTTTTGAGTGATATGTTTTGATTTTATCTTTTTCCATAGTTATTTTAGTAGTTTGTCTAGAGATTGCATTTACACATACAACTTATCAGTCTACTGGTGTTATTAGTATTTTTTTTTATTTTTATTTTTGAGATGGAGTCTTGCTCTGTTGCCCAGGTTGGAGAGCAGTGGCGCAATCTCAGCTCACTGCAACCTCCGCCTCCCAGGTTCAAGTGATTCTCCTGCCTCAGCCTTCCGAGTAGCTGGGATTACAGCTGTGCACCACCATGCCAACCAGTTGTGTTTTTAGTAGAGACAGGGTTTCACCATGTTGGCCGGGCTGGTCTCGAACTCCTGACCTCAGGTGAACTGCCCACCTCGGCCTCCCAAAGTCCTTGGTTTACAGGTGTGAGCCACTGTGTCTGGCCTTCCTGGTGTTATTATTTTGCCAGTTTGAATGAAGTATAAAAACTTTACCTTTCTCTTTGTCCCTTTACCTTCCCTGTTTATAGTAGTTGTAAATATTTCCTCTACATATATTTAGAAAAACATAAATTGCTTCAACTGCCTAACATAATTCAGAAAACTTAAAAAGGGAAGGAAAGTCTATTTTATTTCCCTGAATTTTTGCTCACTATGTTCTTTTCTGTCTTTTCTGATGTCTCAAGTTTCATTCTTTTATTATTTCCTTTCTGTTTACAGAATTTCCTTTTGCTTCTTTTAGGGTGGTCTGCTGGTGAAAAATTCTTAATTTTTCTTTGGCTTGGAATGTCTTGATATTCTCATGTCATCCTGAAGGATATTTTCACTCAGCTCACTGCAACCTGATATGCAACTCTGGGTTGAAAGTTCTCTTCCTTCAGTACTTGGAAATACTGTGCTACTTCTCTCTGGTCTCCAGGTTTCTGATTATAAATTTACTGTCATTCTAATTGTTTTCTCTCTCTAGGTCAGGCGTTGTTTTTCTTTGGCTGTTTCTAAGACTTCGTCTTTAGTTTTCAGAAGTTCATTTATGATGTATCTTGACATGAATATATTTGGGTTTATCCTGTTTGGGATTTGCTTAGCTTCTTGAATCTGTAGACTTGTATCTCTTTACAAATTTGGGGAGTTTTAAGCCATCATTTATTTGAGTACTTTAGTCCCACTCTCTTCTCCTCTCCTTCTGAAACTTCATGACGCAAATGTTAGCTCTTTTGTTATAACCCCACAGTTCCCTAAGGCTCTGTGTTTTTCAGTTTATTTTCTCTGATTGAGTAATTTCCACTGCTAGCTTCCATTATCCATCTCACTGATTCTTTCCTCTGTCTTTACTCTGCCATTGAGCACATCCACTGAGCTTTTTATTGTGGTTATTGTATTTTTTTAGTTCTAATATTTTCATTTCTTTTATACATTTTGTATATTTTCGCTGAGGATTTCTATTTTTTTCTATTTTCTATTTCTGTTTTTCTATTATTGCATTTGTTTTAAGCATGTTCATAATTGCTTGTTGAAGCACTTTTATTATGGCTTCTTTAAAACCTTTTTCAGATTATCTAACATCTGTCATCTCAGTGTTAGCATCTATTGTTTTTCTTTTTTTACTCATTTGACATCTTCCTGGTTCTTGGTATGATGAGTGAATTCACTTTGAAACCTGTGTAGTTTTATGTCCTGATATGAAACTCTGGGTCTTATTTAAGCCTTCCATTTTAGCTGGCTCCTTTCGATAGGCAGCCCTGTGGCAGGAGAATGAGGGTGCTGTCTTGCTACTGTTAGGTGAAGGTAGACATCCAAATTCCCCACTCAACCTTCACTAACACCCAAGGGACTCCTTTTTACTGCTTTTCGGGTTTGGGAGTATGGCTCCTGACATGGTCACCACAGGGGCAGAGGAGTTGTTACCAGCTGGTTGATGAGAAAGCCCCATCTCTCTACATGGCCTTTCCTGACACCACCTGGCACAGTGTTACAGCTTGGTGAGGGTGGAAGTCTAGGCTCCCCACTCAGTCTTTGCTACCCTGGATGGAGTGGGGACACAGTTTTTCTGTGGTGTTTGGCTGGAATAGAGCAATTATTGTCTAAATGTTTTATGCTTGCTAGGCTGCTCTTTTCCTAGTGCTCTGACTAGAGAGGGAAGACTTTTGTTGGGGCTGTTTTTGTCTGTGGTTGCTATTATTTCTGGATTTTTGGACTTTTCTGCCCCATGTCTGGAATTTATGAGGCAAAAGAAAACCCAGGGAACTCACCACCATCACCATCCTTAGGTATCGAGGTCCCTAGTTGGTCCATCTTCTTTTCTCCACTTTTCAGAGACTTCTTGTATTTGTTTTATACGGAATGTTCAGGGCTTTTAGCTGCACTTAGTGGGAGGATTAGGGAAAATTATATCTACTCATCTTCCAGAAGCAGCCATATCAAGTTTTTAAATGCTCCTAGGTGAGTCTAATGTACCGTGAACCCCAAAAACCATCAGACCACTGAGTTGGCAGTGACTTGGTTCAGATAACCCCAATCTGGGGCTATCATTGAGAGCACCCATTACAAAGTTGACTACTATTCCCTAAAGAGACACGATACTGTCTCTTTGACCCCCTCCTCAGCCCAGCCCCATGGGAGACAGGGTTACCCAACTAAGGATAACTTGTCTTGAAGTCTTTGAGAATTGCTAAAAGTGGTCATCAGGGAATTATTATCATGGTCAATAGAGCAGTCATTTTCCTAGTGGGGAAGGGGCTATTACCGGGGTTAGGGTACATGCACAGCCCTCTCTTGTGGCTGGCAGTGTTCTAGGTGTCGTTTGCCTTAAGTTATGCGTTTGTTTTAGGTGGCTTTCTGCATGCTTTGTTTTACAATTTTTTAAATGTTTTTTTCAATAATTTTTATTTCATTTAAATAATTTTTCACAGTGTTGACCTTCTATTGACTGCGACTTGCAACATCTAACTGTGGCCATTGGTGTCTGCAGGTCTTAGCCCCACGGAGCTGCCATTTGATTGCCTCGAGAAAACTAGCCGAATGCTCAGCTCCACGTACAACTCTGAGAAGGCTGTTGTGAAAACGTGGCGCCACCTCGCCGAGAGCTTCGGCCTGAAGAGGGATGAGATTGGGGGCATGACAGACGGCATGCAGCTCTTCGACCGCATCAGCACGGCAGGTTACAGCATCCCTGAGCTGCTCACAAAACTGGTACAGATTGAGCGGCTGGATGCTGTGGAGTCCTTGTGTGCAGACATACTGGAGTGGGCGGGGGTTGTGCCACCTGCTTCCCAGCCACATGCTGCATCCTGAAAAGCATGCCTGTGGGTTGTCCTCCCAGGACAAGCCAAGGATCAATGAGGGCTCTGGAGCTGTGAGTGGTGCCAAAAGACTGCCAAGAATCAAGGCTTTTGTGATGTCACCATATGCCTTAGGATGTTCAAGGAGCCAGATGAAATAAGGCCTGTCTTCCAATTTAACCAAAGATAAAGGACTAGAGCTGGGCTACTTTCAGATGCTCGCCTGTACTTCACCAGGCAGAGTAAATATCCACTCACTCATAGAGCGAGCCCACCAGCCCACCATTAACTCACTGAACAATGAGACAATGTTGAGGACTCAAAGGAACCAAACCCCGTGGGACTGACAGAAGTGAAGAATCTGGTCCCTGTCTTTAAGGAGTTTGCACTCCAGTAGAAGACAGAAGGAACGTATGTTTACAAACCACTTCACTGGAAGACATCAAACAAGCTAATGAAGGGGCACTTAGAAAATGTAATAGAAGTTCTACGCGGGAGATGACTCCCTACTGGGATGATGAAGGATGGCATCCTAGTGAAGAAGCAGCTCAAACATTTTGGTAAAATGGCTACAAAATGCAAACACCCTGCTCCAGGTATTATTTCAGGTTTAGTACAAGTCTGTTAACACCCTATGTGGTTTCATTAGGATAACTTTACCTATCCTTGAGGTCATCCATATTCTTACAGGCCTTCCAGTCAATAACGGAAGAGCTCACTCTATACAAAACCAATATGCAAGGCATGTGTTTGTCCAAGCAATTGGATGTGTGCAGTAGCCAGTTCCATTTACTGCATGAATCTTTGGCCTGGGTACCCTGTGGTTTGCATTACATGTGAATGGCCTTCCACTCTCAGCCTTAGGCAGATTTGACCTTTTAGGGGCAGCAATGCTCAAGGACACAGCAATTTAAATTATAACGTGTCAGGCTGTGTTTTCACTTCAAACATATATGAGTAGTCAACTGTAATTAGAGAAATGATGACTTCCTAAGAGCTCAGCCACGCATAATTCTAGATTTCAAGAGCTCATCTGAGACTCGTAGATTAGCCTCATGGCATGAGAGTTTCAGACTCAGCCTTCTGAGCCAGTCAGGGGAAGTGGAGTCCTGCAGTGCAAATGAGGGCCTGGGCTTGGAGTCCAGGGAGCTGGCTTCTAGTGCCACCTTGGGTCTTGTCTTTTCCTCTCTCAACCTCAGTTTCTCTTCTGCAAATGAGATGTTAGCCAGTGATTCTATAATCGGGGCAGGTAGGGTTCAGGTGAGCAAAAAGAAAGTGGAGCTATAGGAAATGCCAGGCCTTTGAGGTGCTCTATGGAAGTGAATACAGTGTGGTTTGTCCGTTTAAATGGGAATTAAAACAGAAAAACTCAGAATTGGCATTTTCACAGTAACTGCAATGGTTTGACATAACATTTATAGGCAGAAAGCTAATAATCTGGCATTGTTCTTGGCAGACTCTCGTACTATCCCTGTAACTGCCAAGAGCTCAGGAGGCAGGCTAGTGATCACACCAGGGGTTAATTTAGAGTTCACTGCTGAGCTCCCTAATGGCAGGTCTGACTGTGTTTATTACTAAATTAAAACAAAGTTTCTGACTTATAAAGCGAGGTTGTAAAAATGACAAGTTGCATGACTGAAAAAATGCTTTGGGGGGAAAATCAGTCATATCTTTAACACCAATAAGCAATTTCCCACCAACGAATGTAGTACATACTGTGAGAGGATCATAATGAGGTCCTGAATATTTAATATCATCATTTACTGTGTCTGTTTGCTGCTGTTTTTCAGAACCTATTTGGTTTATCTTGCAAGCTAAATACTCCACGGCAGAGCTTAATTATCCTTTTAATTCCTCTTTGAAATCCTGTGGTGCCCCCTTCCCCCTGCATTGTGATAATGATGATGAGTCTCCCTTTAATTAGACTGCAAATGTCACTTGTGATGAGTGTGCCGTTCCAGGATAACAGCTTGTACCCTCCTCAGAATGTTTTCAGTGAAGGAGTAGGGTGGCTGTTCTCTGCTCCTGGTGCTTTGGCCTCATTTCACGCTCTTGGAATTCTGGGACTGTAAGGCCAGCCAGTGTCAGCTCATGTTCCACTGGCTCTCCACCTGCCATTTTTAGGGAGCTATTCCTTATATAGTTACACATTCTCTTGTCATTTACTTATTTGGAAACATGGGATTTACTCTGACAAGCTTTAGCCTTTGTTATGGGATTCAGAACAATGAGATCATAATAATTCTCACTGAACAAAGCTGGGACTCCATCCTGCCATTTTTGTGTGGAGATATTACTTTGCAATACTTTAAAACATTTAGAAAACACCCCAGGGTAGGTCTGTGGCCCTTAGTGAAGTCTTAATTGTCAATATTTTTGTCTAACTCTGTATATATATAACTTATTATATTTTATAATCTCAATAAACACACTAATAAGATTTATAGACTGCTGTAATATGAGCTCTTTGTATTTGGGGTGGTGGGTCGGTGGGTGAGTGCAGAAGGTTCTGATTGCTCTGTTCCTGGTTATTGCACTATGTGTGATGAGACTGTAGGATTGCAACCAGCTATAAACACAGTGCCTAAAATGTTATGGCCTGGGCCATTCACTAGAGTCCACTGCTCTAGTGAACGTCTGGTGTTCTAGAAGTAGAACGCTAGAACTTCTAGTGTAGAAGCAAACATTACAAGGAGATCATGTAAAAACCACCTGGAGCATTGTTTTCCAAGTTGCTGTTATTAGCACATAAGGCATTGTATCACTTATCTATTTCTGTGTAACAAACTATCTTAAAATTCAATGGCTTAAAGCTACAGGCATTTATTATCATAGCTTGGGGGTTAGTAGAGGGTCCGTCAGCTGACTTAGGTTGGGCTCAGTTGAATGTGGGTCAACTGGGGCCTCTGCCTGTTGGAATACCTTAACTGGGGCAGCTCTACTCCATCATCTCTGTCAACCTAGATAACAGAGAGAGGCTCTCTAAAAGAAAATGATGATATGTATTGGGGAATAGGGCATTACAATGGGAATACATGTGCCATAGTAAACTACGTGTGTTTTTGAAGAGGTAAAGGAAGACAACAGTTCTTAAAGGAAAAATAAGAAGGATTACATAATTATTTTGAGACAATTATCCTTGGCTGCAAGGATCAACAATAAGGGTGGTGCCAGTCCAAGGCTGGACAGGGAGTTGTTGGGCAGAGGTCCTTGCAGGAGGCTTTGTGTGTGTTTAAGATTGTGATGGCTTTTGCGCAAGGTTTTGGTTTTTTCAGAGTCTTGTGATGGCTCTTGTCATCAGTCATTTATCTAGGAGAACCCTTCTTTCATGGCCTTCCGTGGCTCTATTTGTCAGGGTTGTTTTTTGTTTTTGTTTTTGGCACAAGTGACTCCTTTATAATACTGACAACTTTCACATTTCCCCCATTTGATCAAGATCTTTATCAGAGAGCATCCCCGATGAGCCATCCCGTAGTTAGGTTTTGATTATTCCTTGGTGCCAGGATAGACCTGTCCTAGGTGGCTGGTCTGGTCTCACACTGGAGGGATTTCATGGTGACTAGGAGTCAGTGTCAAAACCCTTTAGCCATGTTTGAGCAAAAGGGAAGTTTGGAGAGACTGGCTCTCAGGCTAGGTCTACTTGAAGTCTATTGTTAAGTTCGATTTTGTCTGTTCTGTAAACATTTGCTATCATCTCAAAATGCAGGGCCCGTATTATTCTGTTAGAAGGTGTACTTCTACTGAGATTTGACAAGTAACAGATAGGAAGTTTAAAAAACGAAAATGTAAAGGAAAAATAAAATCAATAGTAATATGAGAATTCCAGTTTGCATAATGGTTTTGAGCCATGAATGTAGGTTTAAAGGCAAACAAATGAATAAATGAAATAACCGTGAGGAATTGGGTGACCCTTCTTGTAACCTTGTGGCCTTTTTCTTTATTTTGTGAACATGGGTCTCAACTTTCCCAGAGGAATTTACCTAGGTACAGCATGTAGTATTAGAAATAGCACAGACAAAGATGGCTACCAGAAGCATTTCATGTCAGCCTCTTCCACTTAGAACAAACATAGTGTGTAGACAGTCACACTTTGAATACATTATCCAATAGAGAACACTGGAATTCAACAGAGAAGTGGCAGGAAACACCAAAAGCAGGGAAGGAGAAGGGAGACAAGCAGCCTGCCTAGCCAGGATCAACTAGGAGCTGGGACTGACTTCCCAATTCCGGGAAAGGGTGAATGAGAGACTTCCAGTGGCCCAGATCCCCACCATGAAATCATGTAATCCTGGCCATGAGACCCCCTCAACCCTCCCAACCACTGAAGCTAACATAGGGAGCTGCCGGGAGACCGTGGGATGGAACTGCTCCAAAGATGGAGCTTGCACTGGATCCCACACTTGTCTGAGACCTAAGCAACTACAGCAAGACACCATTTTCAAACCTAGCCGTGGGTAGACTGCATGCTGTCCTGGGGCCCAGAGGCACTGGGACTGAGGTGTTACAGAAACCCAGATTGCTGCTGCTGGGAATAGGGAGTAAGCTGTGAGCACTCCCACAGCCAGGGCTAAGAAACAAACAAGGAAAGGGTTGCAGTTGCTGATGCCAGGAAGTGGGTGCTGCTGGGACGGAGATTAGGATGCTGAAAGGGTGTAAGCTGCCGCTGGGACTTGCTCACCAGCTGAAATGGGGCCTCCGCAGCCAGGGTGGGAGCGTGAGACAGGCATGGGCTAACACTGTCAAGGCTGGAAAGCAAACCCCACTGGGACTGTGGGAAGGACATACATTCCCACTTACCAGCCCAGGCTGTGACCACAGAGCACAGCCACACTCTGTTCAGTCGTAGCACTTCAGCACAGCTGCTAGCATCTCTTACCTGAGCACTCTGCCTGGGGCCTGAGGATCACCCTACCCTGGCCCCCAATGGTGGTTCTTGCTCTCACCAAGAGGCCTGAGCACAAACCTGCACAGCCCAGCTTTGCCCCCCTCTTTGAGACAGGACACATATCCTGGGGTCCTGGGGACTGTGCAAGGCAATCCACCACCTTGGGTACCTGAGCACTCTTTCTGGGGCCTATGGTTGGGCCTAAACTCCCAGCCACCATCACGTCACCTGGCACCTCCTTGCAAGTGCCACCTGAAGGCCTAGAGATTGTCCCACCCAGCCCATCACAGCAACCACCAACATCAATGCACACCACTTGGGACCCACACAATCATCCTGCTCCTGCTGCTGCCATCGCTCATGCTATGCCAGCTGCCCAAAGGCCCCAAAACCCACCTACACACCCAGTCCATTGCTGCCACTACCAGCAACTGAACAAGCCACCTGGAGGCCCAGAAATCAGCCTGCCAAATAACTGCCAACAGAGATGCCAGCATATACAGCCCTGGGCACAAATGGGCACATTTAGCCCATTGCTGTCATCACTAGGGCCTGAAGACTGGCCCATCTGGCATCCCAATCCCTAGTACAACTTCACCACAGCCTCCACTAGTAACTTCACCCTAACCCAGTGGGGAAATCATGGATGCCACCAACACTATTTACAGCCTACAAAATTATACAGAGACTACATTACTACATGCATCCAGAATCAAAGCCAAAGTACCCTACTAAACCAAAACCATAGATATATCTTTAGGAAAAAATCCTCTTCTATGAAAGAAAATTTCAAAAACAGGAAGAAGCAACAGTTACACCAGATGTGCAGAGATCCACTTAAGGACAAATGAAACATGAAAAATTAAGGAAATGTGATGCCTCTAAACGAACATCAGAATTCTCAAGCAATACATCTTAATCAAAAAGAAATTTTTGAAATCTCATATAAAAAATTTGAAATATTGATTTTAAAGGAGCTCAGTGATATACAAAAGAACTCTGAAAAACAATACAAAGAAATCAGGAAAACAATACGGGATATGAATGAAAAATTTACCAAGGAGATAGGTTTTTTTTTTTTAAAGAACCAAATAGAAATTCCAGAACCGAAGAATTCATTGAAGGAAGTATAAAATACATTTGAAAACTTCAAAAACAGATTAGATAAGGGAGAATAAAGAATCTCAGAACTTGAAGACAGAATATTTTAAATAATCCAGTCAGACAAAAAGAAAAAGAATAAAACAAAATGAGTAAAGCCTTCATGACACTTGGGAAAACACAAAGTGATCAAATATTTGAGTTATTAATATCCCTGAGACTAAAGAGACAAAGAAAATATTAGAAAATTTAATTAATAAAATAATAGATGAAAACTTCCTAAGTCTAGAGATTTAGACATTGAAATACAGGAGACTCACTGATCTCCAGGAATATACATTCTGCAAGCGTTTTCTCCATGACACACTATAGTCCAACTGTCTAAAGTCAAAGATAAAGGGTGAATCCTAAAAAGAGCTAGCATCCTAAAAAGAAAAGCATACGGTTACCTGAAAACCCCTGACCGAGTGCGGTGGCTCATGCCTGTAATCCTGACACTTTGGGAGGCTCAGATGGGTAATCACTCATACTCAGGAGTACAAGACCAGCCTGAGCAACATGGCAAAACCCCATCTCTACCAAAAATACAAAAAATTAGCCAGGCATGGTGGCTTGTGCCTGTGGTCCCAGCTACTAAGGAGGCTGAGATGGGAGGATTGCTTGAGCCTGGGAGGCAGAGGCTGCAGTAAGCCCATATCATGTCACTGTACTGCACTCTGGCCTAGGTGACAGAGTGAAACCCCAGTGAGACCCCATCTGAAAAAAAAGAAAGAAAGACAACCCCATCAGCCTAAGAGTGAGTTTCTCAGCAGAAACCTTATAGGCCAGAAGAGAATGGTATGATATACTCAAAGTGCTGAAAGAAAAAAAATGTCAGCCAAGAATACTATATCCAGCAAAATTATCCTTCATAAATGAAAAAGAAGTAGTCTTTCCTGGACAAGCAAATGCTGAGGGAATTCACTACCACTAGACCACTCCTACAAGAAATGCTCAAGGGAATTTTAAGCCTGGAAGCAAAATAACAACATTTACCATCATGAACAAATGAAAGTATAAAACTCACTGGTAAAGCAATCACATAAAATAGGAAGAGAAATGGTACCACTGTAGAAACCCACCAACCACAACAACAATCAATAAGAGAAAAAGAAAGGAACAAAGAATATATGAAACAACCAGAAAAGACAACAAAACCTCACATATCAATAACCTTGAACACAAACAGATTTAATTCTCCACTTAAAAGATATACAATAGCTGAATGGATTAAGAAGCATGATCTAACTATACGCTTCTTACAAGAAACTCACCTTACCACTTTACGTCTGAAAGTAAAGTGATGTACATATTCCATACAAATGAAAAACAAAATTGAGCAGGTATAGTTGTACTTATGAAATAGAATAGACTTTAAGTCAAAAATAGTAAAAAAAAAAAAAAAAAAAAAAAAGACAAAAAAGGTTGTTATATAATGATAAATGGATCAATCCAGCAAGAGGATATAATTATTCTAAATATGTATGTCTAGAACATTGGAGCACTCATAAAAATAAAGTTAATATTATTAGATCTAAGGAGAGATAGATGCAATACAGTAATAGTCAAAGACTTCATCTCTCCCACTCAGCATTAGATAGATCACCTGGACAGAAAATCAAGCAGCACTGGATTTAAACTAAATTTTAGAGCAACTGGTCCTAACAGATCTTTTTTTTTTTTTTGAGACGGAGTCTCACTCTGTTGCCCAGGCTGGAGTGCAGTGGCACAATCTCGGCTCACTGCAAGCTCCACCTCCCAGGTTCATGCCATTCTCCTGCCTCAGCCTCCCGTGTAGCTGGGACTACAGGTGCCCGCCACTGCACCCGGCTAATTTTTTGTATTTTTAGTAGAGACGGGGTTTCACCGTGTTAGCCAGGATGGTCTCGATCTACCTCGTGATCTGCCCGTCTCGGCCTCCCAGTGCTGGGATTACAGGCGTGAGCCACCGTACCCGGCCCTCTAACAGATCTTTACAGAACATTCTATCTGACTACAGAATATACATTCTCTCATCAGCATGTGGAACATTCTCCAGGATAGACCATATGTTAGGCCACAAAACAAGTCTCAATAAAACTTAACAAACCAAAATCATATCAAGTATTTTCTTAGACCACATGGATAAAACTAGAAATCAATACCATGAGGAACTTTAGAAACTATACAAAGACATGGAAATTAAATAGAATGCTCTGAATAACTGCTGGATAAAAAAGAAATTAATATAAAAACTTTAAAAAATTTCAAAGAAATAAAAATGGAGAAACAATATACCAAAACTGATGGGATACAACAAAAGCAGCGCAAAGGGGTAGGTTTACAGCAACAAACACCTACACCAAAAAAAGGAGAAAGAGTACAAATTAACAATCAAACAATATACCTCAAGGAAATAGAAAAGCAAGAACAAACCGGGGGGGGGGGGGGGGGGCGGAGCAAGATGGCCGAATAGGAACAGCTCCAGTCTCCAACTCCTAGCGCGAGCGACACAGAAGACCGGTGATTTCTGCATTTTCAACTGAGGTACTGGGTTCATCTCACTGGGGAGTGCCGGACGATCGGTGCTGGTCAGCTGCTGCAGCCCGACCAGCGAGAGCTGAAGCAGGGCGAGGCATTGCCTCACCTGGGAAGCGCAAGGGGGAAGGGAATCCCTTTTCCTAGCCAGGGGAACTGAGACACACAACACCTGGAAAATCAGGTAACTCCCACCCCAATACTGCGCTTTAAGCAAACAGGCACACCAGGAGATCATATCCCACACCTGGCCGGGAGGGTCCCACACCCACAGAGCCTCCCTCATTGCTAGCACAGCAGTCTGTGATCTACCGGCAAGGCAGCAGCGAGGCTGGGGGAGGGGCGCCCACCATTGCTGAGGCTTAAGTAGGTAAACAAAGCTGCTGGGAAGCTCGAACTGGGTGGAGCTCACAGCAGCTCAAGGAAACCTGCCTGTCTCTGTAGACTCCACCTCTGGGGACAGGGCAATAACAAACACAGCCGAAACCTCTGCAGACGCAAACGACTCTGTCTGACAGCTTTGAAGACAGCAGTGGATCTCCCAACACGGAGGTTGAGATCTGAGAAGGGACAGACTCCCTGCTCAAGTGGGTCCCTGACCCCTGAGTAGCCTAACTGGGAGACATCCCCCACTAGGGGCAGTCTGACACCCCACACCTCACAGGGTGGAGTACACCCCTGAGAGGAAGCTTCCAAAGCAAGAATCAGACAGGTACACTCGCTGTTCAGCAATATTCTATCTTCTGCAGCCTCTGCTGCTGATACCCAGGCAAACAGGGTCTGGAGTGGACCTCAAGCAATCTCCAACAGACCTACAGCTGAGGGTCCTGACTGTTAGAAGGAAAACTATCAAACAGGAAGGACACCTACACCAAAACCCCATCAGTACATCACCATCATCAAAGACCAGAGGCAGATAAAACCACAAAGATGGGGAAAAAGCAGGGCAGAAAAGCTGGAAATTCAAAAAATAAGAGCGCATCTCCCCCGGCAAAGGAGCGCAGCTCATCACCAGCAACGGATCAAAGCTGGACAGAGAATGACTTTGACGAGATGAGAGAAGAAGGCTTCAGTCCATCAAATTTCTCAGAGCTAAAGGAGGAATTACATACCCAGCACAAAGAAACTAAAAATCTTGAAAAAAAAGTGGAAGAATTGATGGCTAGAGTAATTAATGCAGAGAAGGTCATAAACGAAATGAAAGAGATGAAAACCATGACACGAGAAATACGTGACAAATGCACAAGCTTCAGTAACCGACTTGATCAACTGGAAGAAAGAGTATCTGCGATTGAGGATCAAATGAATGAAATGAAGCGAGAAGAGAAACCAAAAGAAAACAGAAGAAAAAGAAATGAACAAAGCCTGCAAGAAGTATGGGATTATGTAAAAAGACCAAATCTACGTCTGATTGGGGTGCCTGAAAGTGAGGGGGAAAATGGAACCAAGTTGGAAAACACTCTTCAGGATATCATCCAGGAGAACTTCCCCAACCTAGTAGGGCAGGCCAACATTCAAATCCAGGAAATACAGAGAACGCCACAAAGATACTCCTCAAGAAGAGCAACTCCAAGACACATAATTGCCAGATTCACCAAAGTTGAAATGAAGGAAAAAATCTTAAGGGCAGCCAGAGAGAAAGGTCGGGTTACCCACAAAGGGAAGCCCATCAGACTAACAGCAGATCTCTCGGCAGAAACTCTCCAAGCCAGAAGAGAGTGGGGGCCAATATTCAACATTCTTAAAGAAAAGAATTTTAAACCCAGAATTTCATATCCAGCCAAACTAAGTTTCATAAGTGAAGGAGAAATAAAATCCTTTACAGATAAGCAAATGCTTAGAGATTTTGTCACCACTAGGCCTGCCTTACAAGAGACCCTGAAGGAAGCACTAAACATGGAAAGGAACAACCGGTACCAGCCATTGCAAAAACATGCCAAAATGTAAAGACCATCGAGGCTAGGAAGAAACTGCATCAACTAACGAGCAAAATAACCAGTTAATATCATAATGGCAGGATCAAGTTCACACATAACAATCTTAACCTTAAATGTAAATGGACTAAATGCTCCAATTAAAAGACACAGACTGGCAAACTGGATAAAGAGTCAAGACCCATCAGTCTGCTGTATTCAGGAGACCCATCTCACACGCAGAGACATACATAGGCTCAAAATAAAGGGATGGAGGAAGATTTACCAAGCAAATGGAGAACAAAAAAAAGCGGGGGTTGCAATACTAGTCTCTGATAAAACAGACTTTAAACCATCAAAGATCAAAAGAGACAAAGAAGGCCATTACATAATGGTAAAGGGATCAATTTAACAGGAAGAGCTAACTATCCTAAATATATATGCACCCAATACAGGAGCACCCAGATTCATAAAGCAAGTCCTTAGAGACTTACAAACAGACTTAGACTCCGATACAATAATAATGGGAGACTTCAACACTCCACTGTCAACATTAGACAGTTCAACGAGACAGAAAGTTAACAAGGATATCTAGGAATTGAACTCATCTCTGCAGCAAGCAGACCTAATAGACATCTATAGAACTCTCCACCCCAAATCAACAGAATATACATTCTTCTCAGCACCACATCGTACTTACTCCAAAATCGACCACGTAATTGGAAGTAAAGCACTCCTCAGCAAATGTACAAGAACAGAAATTATAACAAACTGTCTCTCAGACCACAGTGCAATCAAACTAGAACTCAGGACTAAGAAACTCAATCAAAACCGCTCAACTACATGGAAACTGAACAACCTGCTCCTGAATGACTACTGGGTACATAACGAAATGAAGGCAGAAATAAAGATGTTCTTTGAAACCAATGAGAACAAAGATACAACATACCAGAATCTCTGGGACACATTTCAAGCAGTGTGTAGAGGGAAATTTATAGCACTAAAGCCCACAAGAGAAAGCAGGAAAGATCTAAAATTGACACTCTAACATCACAATTAAAAGAACTAGAGAAGCAAGAGCAAACACATTCAAAAGCTAGCAGAAGGCTAGAAATAACTAAGATCAGAGCAGAACTGAAGGAGATAGAGACACAAAAAACTCTCCAAAAAATCAATGAATCCAGGAGTTGGTTTTTTGAAAAGATCAACAAAATTGACAGACCACTAGCAAGACTAATAAAGAAGAAAAGAGAGAAGAATCAAATCGACGCAATCAAAAATGATAAAGGGGATATCACCACCGACCCCACAGAAATACAAACTACCATCAGAGAATACTATAAACACCTCTACGCAAATAAACTGGAAAATCTAGAAGAAATGGATAATTTCCTGGACACTTACACTCTTCCAAGACTAAACCAGGAAGAAGTTGAATCCCTGAATAGACCAATAGCAGGCTCTGAAATTGAGGCAATAATTAATAGCCTACCAACCAAAAAAAGTCCAGGACCAGATGGATTCACAGCTGAATTCTACCAGAGGTACAAGGAGGAGTTGGTACCATTCCTTCTGAAACTATTCCAATCAATAGAAAAAGAGGGAATCCTCCCTAACTCATTTTATGAGGCCAACATCATCCTGATACCAAAGTCTGGCAGAGACACAACAAAAAAAGAGAATTTTAGACCAATATCCCTGATGAACATCGATGCAAAAATCCTCAATAAAATACTGGCAAACCGGATTCAGCAACACATCAAAAAGCTTATCCACCATGATCAAGTGGGCTTCATCCCTGGGATGCAAGGCTGGTTCAACATTCGCAAATCAATAAACATAATCCAGCATATAAACAGAACCAAAGACAAGAACCACATGATTATCTCAATAGATGCAGAAAAGGCTTTTGACAAAATTCAACAGCCCTTCATGCTGAAAACGCTCAATAAATTCGGTATTGATGGAACGTACCTCAAAATAATAAGCTATTTATGACAAACCCACAGCCAATATCATACTGAATGGGCAAAAACTGGAAAAATTCCCTTTGAAAACTGGCACAAGACAGGGATGCCCTCTCTCACCACTCCTATTCAACATAGTGTTGGAAGTTCTGGCTAGGGCAATCAGGCAAGAGAAAGAAATCAAGGGTATTCAGTTAGGAAAAGAAGAAGTCAAACTGTCCCTGTTTGCAGATGACATGATTGTATATTTAGAAAACACCATTGTCTCAGCCCAAAATCTCCTTAAGCTGATAAGCAACTTCAGCAAAGTCTCAGGATACAAAATTAATGTGCAAAAATCACAAGCATTCTTATACACCAGTAACAGACAAACAGAGAGCCAAATCAGGAATGAACTTCCATTCACAATTGCTTCAAAGAGAATAAAATACCTAGGAATCCAACTTACAAGGGATGTAAAGGACCTCTTCAAGGAGAACTACAAACCACTGCTCAGTGAAATCAAAGAGGACACAAACAAATGGAAGAACATACCATGCTCATGGATAGGAAGAATCAATATCGTGAAAATGGCCATACTGCCCAAGGTAATTTATAGATTCAATGCCATCCCCATCAAGCTACCAATGAGTTTCTTCACAGAATTGGAAAAAACTGCTTTAAAGTTCATATGGAACCAAAAAAGAGCCCGCATCTCCAAGACAATCCTAAGTCAAAAGAACAAAGCTGGAGGCATCACGCTACCTGACTTCAAACTATACTACAAGGCTACAGTAACCAAAACAGCATGGTACTGGTACCAAAACAGAGATATAGACCAATGGAACAGAACAGAGTCCTCAGAAATAATACCACACATCTACAGCCATCTGATCTTTGACAAACCTGAGAGAAACAAGAAATGGGGAAAGGATTCCCTATTTAATAAATGGTGCTGGGAAAATTGGCTAGCCATAAGTAGAAAGCTGAAACTGGATCCTTTCCTTACTCCTTATACGAAAATTAATTCAAGATGGATTAGAGACTTAAATGTTAGACCTAATACCATAAAAATCCTAGAGGAAAACCTAGGTAGTACCATTCAGGACATAGGCATGGGCAAAGACTTCATGTCTAAAACACCAAAAGCAACGGCAGCAAAAGCCAATATTGACAAATGGGATCTCATTAAATTAAAGAGCTTCTGCACAGCAAAAGAAACTACCATCAGAGTGAACAGGCAACCTACAGAATGGGAGAAAATTTTTGCAATCTACTCATCTGACAAAGGGCTAATATCCAGAACCTACAAAGAACTCAAACAAATTTACAAGAAAAAAACAAACAACCCCATCAAAAAGTGGGCAAAGGATATGAACAGACATTTCTCAAAAGAAGACATTCATACAGCCAACAGACACATGAAAAAATGCTCATCATCACTGACCATCAGAGAAATGCAAATCAAAACCACAATGAGATACCATCTCACACCAGTTAGAATGGCGATCATTAAAAAGTCAGGAAACAACAGGTGCTGGAGAGGATGTGGAGAAATAGGAACACTTTTACACTGTTGGTGGGATTGTAAACTAGTTCAACCATTATGGAAAACAGTATGGCGATTCCTCAAGGATCTAGAACTAGATGTACCATATGACCCAGCCATCCCATTTCTGGGTATATACCCAAAGGATTATAAATTATGCTGCTATAAAGACACATGCACACGTATGTTTATTGCAGCACTATTCACAATAGCAAAGACTTGGAATCAACCCAAATGTCCATCAGTGACAGATTGGATTAAGAAAATGTGGCACATTACACCATGGAATACTATGCAGCCATCAAAAAGGATGAGTTTGCGTCCTTTGTAGGGACATGGATGCAGCTGGAAACCATCATTCTTAGCAAACTATCACAAGAACAGAAAACCAAATACCACATGTTCTCACTCATAGGTGGGAACTGAACAATAAGATCACTTGGACTCAGGAAGGGGAACATCACACACAGGGCCTATCATGGGGAGGGGGGAGGGGGGAGGGATTGCATTGGGAGTTATACCTGATGTAAATGATGAGTTGATGGGTGCAGCACACCAACATGGCACAAGTATACATATGTAACAAACCTGCACGTTATGCACATGTACCCTACAACTTAAAGTATAATAATAATAAATAAATTTAAAAAAAAAAAAAAAAAGAACAAACCAAACCCAAAAATAGACAAAAAGAAATAATAAAGATCAGAGCAGGAGTAAATAAAGTAGGGACTTAAAAAAATACAAAGACTCAACAAAATGAAAAATTGTCCCAAAAGGTTAAAAAAAAAAAAAAGATAAATTGTTAGCTAAATTAACCAAGGAAAGAAGACCCAAATAAAATCAGAAATGAAAAAGAAGATATTACAAGTGATACCACAGAATTACAAAAGTATAATCAGACTATTATGAACAAGTATTTGCTCACAAATTAGAAAACACAGAGGAAATGGATAAATTCCCAGAAACATACAACCTACCAAGATTGAATCAGGAAGAAATAGAAAACATGAAAAGATCAATAAGAAGATTGAATCAGTAATAAAAAGTCACCCAAGAAAAAAAGCCCAGGACTAAATGGATTCAAACTGAATTCTAGCAAACATACAAAGAAATAACACCAACCCCCCTGAAACTATTCCCAAAAATTGAAGAGAGGGACATTCTCCTTAACTTATTCCATGAGGCGAGCATTACCCTAATACCAAAACCAGACAAAGATATAACAAGAAAACTATAGGCCAATATCCCTGGTGAATGAACATATATGCAAAAATCCTCCATAAAATACAAGCAAACCAAATCCAACAGCATATCAAAAACATAATACACCATTATCAAATGGGATTTATGCCAGGGATGCAAGGATAGTTCAACATATGCAAATCAATAAAGGTGACAGATCACATCAACAGAATGAAGGACAAAAACCATGTGATCATCTCAACAGATGCAGAAAAAGCATTTGAAAAAATTCAACATCACTCCAGGATAAAAACTGTCAACAAACTAGGCATAGAAGAAACTTACCTCGAAATAAGAAAGGCTATGACAAGCCCACAGCTAACATCATACTGAACGGAGAAAAGCTAAAAGCCTTTCCTCTAAGAACTGAAATAAGACAAGGATACCCCAGTTTCCCACTGAAATTCAACATAGTACTGGAAATCCTAGCCAGAGCACTCAGGCAAGAGAAAGAAAGAAATAAAAAGCATCCAGATTGGAAAAGAGGAAATCAAATTGGCCCTCCTTGCTGATGCTATGGCCTTATATCTACCTGAATACTCCACCAAAATCTCTTATATCTAATAAATAAATTCAGTAAAGTTGCAGGATACAAAACCAACATAACAAAAATCAGTAGCATTTCTATACCAATAATGATCTAACTGAGAAAGAAATCAAGAAGGCAATCCCATTTACGATAGCTACAAAAATAAAATAAAATACCTAGGAATAAATTTAACCAAGGGAGCGGAAAATCTCTATAAGGAAAACTATAAAACACTGATGAAAGAAATTGAAGAAGACACAAATAAAATGGAGAAAGGTCCCATGCTCATGGATAAGAGAAATTAATATCATTAAAATAACCACATTGCCCAAAGCAATCTACAGATTCAATGCAATCCCCATCAAAATACCAACGTCACTTTTCACAGAATTAAAAAAGCAATCCTAAAATTTATATGGAACCAAAAAAGAGCTCAAAGTCATCATGAGCAAAAAGACAAAAGCTGCAGGTATCACAATGACTCACTTCAAAACATTTTACAAGCATATAGTAACCAAAGCAGCATGATACTGTTATAAAAACAGACACGTAGACCAATGGAACAAAATAAAGAAACCAGAAATAAAGGCACATATTTATGGCCAAGTGATCTTTGACAAAGCCAAAAAGAACTTACATTGGGGAAAGTTCACCCTCTTCAATAAATGATAGTGAGAAAATTGGTTAACTACATGCAGAAGAATGAACATGGACCTCTATCTCTCATCATATACAAAAATAAACTAAAAATTAGATTAGAGATGTACACGTAAGATGTGAAACTATAAAAAAAATATCATAAGAAAGCCTAGGGAAAACTCTCCTGTACATTGGTCTGGGGAAAGAATTTATGACTGAGACCTCAAAAGCACAGGCGACAAAACAAAAATAGACAAATAGGATTATAATAAACTAAAAATATTTGACACAGCAAAGGAAATGATCAACAGAGTGAAGAGACAACCTATTGAATAGTAGAAAATATCTGCAAACTATTCATCCAACAAGGGACTAATATTCCAAATACACAAGGAACTCAAACAGCCCAACAGTTAAAAAAATTTTTTTACATCCCATTAAAAAGTGGGCAAAGGGGGCTGGGCGTGGTGGTTCACACCTGTAATCCCAGCACTTTTGGAGGCCAAGACGGGTGGATCATGAGGTTAGGAGATCGAGACCATCCTGACTAATGCAGTGAAACACCGTCTCTACTAAAAATACAAAAATTAGCTGGTCGTGGTGGCAGACGCCTGTAGTCCCAGCTACTCGGGAGGCTGAGGCAGGAGAATGGCATGAACCCGGGAAGCAGAGTGTGCAGTGAGCCGAGATTGCGCCACTGCACTCCAGCCTGGGCGGCAAACAGCGGCTCCATCTCAAAAAAAAAAAAAAAAAAAAAAAAAAAAGCGGGGGGGCGGTAAAGGACATGAATGGACATTGTTCAAAAGAAGACATACAGGTAACCAACAGATACGTGAAAAAATGCCCAACATCAGAATCAAAATCAAAATCACAATTAGATATCATCTTACCCCAGTCAGAATAGCTATTATGAAAAAGACAAAAAATAACAGATGTTGGCAAGGATGTAGATAAAAATAATTCTTACCCACTGTTGGTGAGAATTTAAACATCCACTATGGAAAAGTAAGATTTCTCAAAAAACTAAAATTAGAATTACCACTGGATCCAGCAACACCTCTACTGGGTATTTCCCAGAGGAAAAGAAAACAGTATATTGATATATATCACCCCCATGTTTATTGCAGCACTATTCACAATAGCAAAGATATGGAATCAGCCTGAGTGCCCAACAGCGGACAAATGGATAAAGGAAATGTGGTACCTATACACAATGAAATACTATTCAGCCACAAAAAGAATGAAGTCATGTCATTTGCAGCAACATGGATAAAACCAGAGGTCATTATTTTAAGTGAAAACAGCCAAGCAAGCAAGCCAAATGACGCATGTTTCCATTTATATGTGAAAGCTAAAACTTTCGATCACACAGAGGTAGAGAGGGAAAGAGATACCAGAGACTGGGAATCAAGAGTGGTGGGAGGAAGAGGATAAGGAGAACTCGGTTCAAGTGTACAAACATACAATAAGTTAGAAGGAAAAACATCAATGTTCAACAGCTGAGTAGGGTGATTGTACTTAACAAACATGTATTGTACTCAGGTGGACAATCCAAATACCCTGACTTGATCGCCACACATTATACACATGTAACAAAATTTCTCATGTATCCCATAGATTTGTACAAATAAAAAATAAAAAGCCTGGTCCCATTAATTCTTTATATTTAAAAAGGAATTAATTTTTACATATATAATACTTACTTTTCAATTTTATTGCATAACTTTTCATTAAAGTGAGAAAGCCATTACATTCATAAGACAAACACAGTATCAAAGAAGTTAAAGTCATTAGGTAAATGAAATAACGATCATCTCAAATTTGGATGCACATGCTCAATAACTTTTTCTCTCAGCCTAAATGCCTTATTGGCAGGGAAAAGTTATATGAGAGGAAAACAAAGTGCCAAGCAAACTGCACTGGCCCCTCAGTACAAAGACTCATCAGGGAAATCAAATGTTTTAAAGTTCTGCAAAAGCAACATGAAAAACCAAAGTTCAGCATTGGGGGCAGGTGAAGGTGGGTTTGTGAATAGGAAGAAAGGTTGGAAGTTTCAGCTCCCTTACAGAATACCTGGAAAAGAGATACTGATTAGTACTTATATGAGCTAAATTATCCTTTAGCATCTCTCAGGATTGATTCTCTGCAAAGATTCGTATTGCAATATTCCAATTAGCTCCTTGGGAAGAAATGTTGGTGTAACTGTTCTCATTCTACAGACAGGGAAATTCCAGAAGCCACTGCTGATGGGGAGTGGGGAGGGCCTGAAAAACCTGGCCACAGAGCAGAGGTGTTTCGAACGAGGGTGTGTGGCTTGGCAGGCCCACCTTCAATTCCTGAGCCTACACCCAGGAGTGACAAGCCTGGACTCACAGCTGCCTGGCTTTCGAAAGAGAAAAAGAGGTCAAGTGGCCTTTCCCAGCTAGAAGATGCCTGTTGCAGCTGCTTTGGAGTCCCATCCGCGAGGACACGATCTCGAAAAGGAGACCTGCCAGGGCAGCTGTGGCATGTCATTTGCTCCTTGGCCAAAACCATCATCCTGGACTTTCTCATGTTTATTATGTGGAGCTTTGTAACAGGTTTCTACATGAAATACACTGTCGCTACCATAAAGAAACAAGCAAAAACAAAACAAAGATCCCTTCTCCTCTTATTCTCTTCAGTGGTGCCCTTTCTTCTATTTTAATTGCATCGAGCTTTTCGGAATGGAAACATATTCACTGTCTCAGAGGTTTCCTTTTCTCACAAAGGATGCTCCACTTCCAGTCAGGCTATGCACTGAATGCCCATTCTGCGCCTTGTGGAATTACACTGCTAGCTCCCATTCTGAGGAGTGTTATGTCTTCCAAAGTGCCTCTCTACCTGTTTTCTTTGACATTCACAATCTGGGAGACCCGGCACCATGGTCCCTGCTTGACAAGTAAAGCAAGTTGGGCCCAGAGAACTGAAGTGACTTACTAAAAGTTCACATCATTGGGCAGGTGCAGTGGCTCATACCTGTAATCCCAACACTTTAGGAAGCTGAGGCAGAAGGATCACTTGAGCCCTGGAGTTCAAGACCAGTCTGGCAACATAGCGAGACCTCATCTCTACAAATATTTTAAAACTTAGCCAAGCCTGGTGGTGCACGCTTATAGTCCCAGCTACTGGGATGGCTAAGGTGGAAGGATTGCTTGAGCCCAGAAGACAGAAGCTACAGTGAGCCAAGACCATGCCACTGCACTCTAGCCTAGGAAACAGAGTGACACTGCCTCAAACAAAAAATCAAAACAAGTTCACATTATTTAGGAGTGATGCTAGTGAGTCAGTCCTGCTCCTGACAGAAAGCAGATGACACCCTCAAAGTGGGTAATTTATGTATGTATATATTTATTTTTTGAGACGAAGTCTTGCTCTGTTGCCCAGGCTGCAGTGCAGTGGCACGATCTCGGCTCACTGCAAGCTCCGCCTCCTGGGTTCACACCATTCTCCTGCCTCAGCCTCCCGAGTAGCTGGGACTACAGGTGCCTGCCACCACTCCCGGCTAATTTTTTGTATTTTTTAGTAGAGACAGGGTTTCACCAGGTTAACCAGGATGGTCTTGATCTCCTGACCTCATGATCCGCCTGCCTCGGACTCCCAAAGTACTGGGATTACAGGCATGAGCCACCGGGCCCAGCTGAGGTGGGTAATTTATGAAGGGGCTGTTTATAAAGAGAGGAGGTTTAGAGAAACCATGAGGGGCAGACCCTGGAGTCACAGAGCACTGTGCCCTCGGGGATGCCCTGGAGAAGCAGATGCCCTGTCGTCTCCTGATGGCAACACCCACTGGCTAAGCCCAGCAAGAAGCCCACTCGAGTGAGCCTCCCCAGCCAGGGAGGAACGTAGAGTGGAAGGGTCAACAAAGATTCCAGCCCAGCCAGTGCGATTGAAACTGAACATCCTGAATCCTGTCCTCACTTAAGGCAAACCGTTCTGGAGAGAAAACTGCACACATGTGAGCCCTGGGAATCAGGCACACATGGATTGTTTCCCAGCCCTGCCCTTGCTGGTTATGTCTGGATCTTCATCTCCTCATCTATATGTCAGGGATGGCACAACTGGCATTGTGCTCAAAACTGAAAGAGGCAATGTCTGAAAAGCACATGGCCCTGTGGAGGTGAGTGCTCAGTAAACAGTGCACATTCTTGTCACTGGTCCCATCTTCATCTTACAGAACTGACAATAATCACAGCCACAGAGATTTTTCCAGTTTGGTCTCATCTCAACTGGGTGCTACAGATTTTCCATGAAATATTTTCAGGGATTTGTATAAATAACTGCAGACCTCATGATACAAAGTATTTCTTGGGCAAATTTCAAGAATTTGAAAGCTGTATCACACCTTCTTTTACAAATATCTAAAGGCTTTGGGCTCATTTAAAATATAGAGGATGGGTTGAAACGAAATACAGTGGAAAATAAGAAATGAACACTGCTGAATTCAGTACCAAGTTTAATCTTGATGCTATTAAAGATGACAAGGTCTTTTTTAACCCCACCCTACTTGCACCATCCTTAAACCCCTACCTCACACCCTTCCAGCAGTCCCAGATCTGCGCACAGTTCCATCTATCTAGGGAAGACTGATGCTCTTAGGTGCTTACCTCTCAGTGCCAGGCCAGCTTAGGATTTCAAGAATTTCAATAACTTAGAGAGATGGCAAGAGAGAAAGAGGAGGCCTGAGAAGAAAATGAAGAGACATGTGGATATCAGAAGGGCATGGAGGATGCCATGGAAAGGGGATGGGAGGTGAACAGAAGAGGTGAGAGAAAAGGGCCTCAGGGGCTTAACCTGCAATAACACAGCAAGTGGGTCTACAATGGGTGGGAAGTTTGAAAAGGCAAACAAGAGAATGAGATAAAGCACTGCTTTGCCCAATAACACCCTCCTAAGAGCTTTACACTTTTAGAGAATTCCAAACTCTTAAAATCCTTTGCTAGCATAGAAAAGGATCTGATACTTCTGTCTGTTCATCAGAAGGGTGTGAGCTCTGCATTTGCATACAGGCATACTTAATTTTGGTGCACTTCACCTTTATTGTGGTTCACAGATACTGTGTCTTTTACAAATTGAAGATTTGTGGCAACCCTGCATCTTGTGAAAAATGTAATTTGCATTTTTCAAACTTTTCTGTTACTATTATTTTATCTGTCATGGTGATCTGTGATCAGTTATTTTTATTTATTTTTAGAGACAGGGTCTCACTGTTGCCCAGACTGGAGTGCAGTGGTGTGATCATAGCTCACTGCAGCCTCCAACTCCTAGGTTCATGTGATCCTCCTGCCTCAGCTTCTCGAGTTGCTAGGACTACAAGTGCCTGCCACCACACCTGGCTGGTTTATTTTTATTTTTACTCTTTTTGTAGAAACAGGGTCTTGTTATGTTGCCCAGGCTGGTCTCAAACTCCTGGCCTCAAGCAATCCTCCAGCCTCAGCTTCCCAAAGTGTTGGGATTATAAGAGTGAGCCATCGTGCCTGGCCAATAATCTCTGATGTTACTATTGTAATTGTTTCAGGATACCAAGAACCACACCCATGTAAGACAGCAAACCTAACTGATAAATGTGTAAGTGTTCTGACTGCTCCACTGACTGGCTGATCCCCCCATCTCTCCCTCTCCTTAGATCGCTCTCCATTTCCTGAGACATAACAATACTGATATTAGGCCAATTAATAACCTTAAAATGCCTTCTAAGTGTCCAAGTGAAAGAAAGAGTCTCACATCTCTCACTTTAAATGAAAAGCTAGAAATGGTTGGGTGATTTAGCATGTCCAAAGCCAAGAAAAGCTGAAGGCTAGGCCTCTTGCGCCAAACTACGAAGTTGTGAAAGCAAAAGAAAAAGTTCTTAAACGAAATTAGAAGTGCTACTCCAGAGAATACACAAATGATAAGAAAACACCGCAGCCTTATTGCTGATAAGGAGAAAGTTTTAATGGTATTGACAGATCAAATCAGCCACAATATTCCTTTAAGCCAAAGCCTAATCCAAAGCAAGGCCCTAACTCTCTTCAATTCTAAGAAGGCTGAGGAAGCTGCAGAAGGAAAGGTTGAAGCTAGCAGAGGTTGGTTCATGAGGTTTTAGGAAAGAAATCATCTCCATAACACAAAAGTGCAAGGTGAAGCAGCAAGTGCTAGTGTAGAAGCTGCAGTAAGTTCTCCAGAAGACTGAGGTAAGGCCACTGATGAAGTGACTACACTACACAACAGATTTCCAGTGTAGATGAAACAGCCTTCTTCTGGAAGACCATGCCATCTTAGGCTCCACATCTGATTCTAGTTCATTTGCAATTTCCTCCACATCTGCAGTTACTTCCTCCATTGAAGTCTTAAACCCCTCAAAGTCATTTATGAGGATTGGAATCAACTTTTTCCAAACTCCTGTTAACGTCGACATTTTGACCTTCTCCCATGAATTATAAAGTATATATGGAGAAGCAAATTGACTTGAAAGTTGAAATTACGTTTTGGTTCACAGGCTGTAGAATGGATGTTATGTTATCGGGCATGGAAACATTAATCTTGTACATCTCCATTAGAGCTCTTTGGTCACTGGGTGCACTGTTAATAAGTGGTAATGTTTTCAGAAAAGTCTGTTTTATCTGAGCAGTAAGTCTCAACAGCAGGCTTAAAGTATTCAGGAAATGATGTTGTAAACAGATATGCTGTCATCCAGGCTTTGTTCTTCCATTTACAGAGTAAAGGTAGGGGAGATTTAGCATGATTCTTAAGGGCCCTAGGATTTTCAGAATGGTAAATGAGCATTGCCTTCAAGTTAAAGTCACCAGCTCCATTAAACTCTAACAAGAGAGTCAGCCTGTCCTTTGAAGCTTTGAAGCCAGGCCTTGATGTCTCCTCCCTAGCTCCTCTCTAGCTATGAAAACCTAGAAAGTTTAGCCTTCTAGATGCCATTAAGAAAGTTCACAATTCATGGGAGAAAGTCAGTTGGTACTCACAAAGTAACTTGTTAGGATTTTGAATAGGATTTCCATTGTATTTATAGATCAAGTTGGGAAGAACAGACATCTTAACAATATTGAGTCTTCCTATCTATGAACATGGAATCTACAGTAATGTCCCCTCTTTCATTTTTGGTATTAGCAATTTGTGCCTTCTCTCGTTTTTTTTTTTTTAAGTTAGCCTGGCTGGAAGCTTATTAATTTTATTGATATTTTCAAAGAAATAGCTTTTGGTTTTGTTGACTTCCTTTTTTCTACTTCATTGATTTCTGGTTTTTAATTTTTTTTCTTTTGCTTTGGATTTGTTTCTTATGTCTGGTCTCCAAGGAACTGTTTTACTTTGCTACCAGCTCAACCACATGCCTATGTACTCGTAACATTTTTAGTTGCACTGCACCTGGAGAATAGATATAGTCCACCACACTGCTGAAAATAAAAATTTTCTATTTTACATCGTTTACTCTAGAAAAATTTCTTTTGTTATTCCAATAAATTTGGAGGTTGGAAGAGAGGAGGTAAACTCAAGGACTCTAGTTACAACTATAATATGAGTAAAAATCTAGTATTGCAAATTCCCTCTCACTCCCCTTCAACTAACAGAGCTCTAGTCACAACAATGATAGTGACTTAGTTACTCAGATCTCCCTAACCCCATTTCTTTTTTGATCTATAAAATGGTAACAATTAAAAAAACCCATCACAAAGTTTTTATGAGGATTAAAGAATAATAATATACTAAAAACTTAGCCTGGCCAAAATATATTTTTCTATTAAAAAGCTAATCTTGTATTTCTGGAATGTATGTTATCCTACTTAATCATGGATTAATGTTTCTGTCATATGCAGTTGGTATTAATTTCTCCATAATTCTTTAAGACTTTTAAATCTTATTCTTTCTCATTTTGCCAACTGTTTGATACTAGGTTCATGTTAACTGCATAAAATGAATTTGATTTTTCTACATTCTGGGACAGTTTAAATAACTTTAAATATTTCATGTTGAAATTGTAAAACAATCCACTTGTAAAACACCTGGACTTGCAGCCATTTAAAAAAATAATTCTTTGATAATTTTATAAAAGACTGTAGGCTAGGCGCACTGGCTCATGCTTGCAATCCCAGCATTCTGGAAGGCTGAGGCAGGCAGACTGCTCAAGTTCAGAAGTTCAAGACCAGCCTGGACAACATGGCAAAACTCTGTCTCTACAAAAAAATTAAATAAATAAATAAATGACTGCAATGGTTTGCTAGTGCAGATTTCTTAAGCCAATTTTGATCTTTCCCTAAAGAATAGTCCATTTCATTCAGATTTTCAAATGTATTAGCACATGTCCATAAAGAACAACTAATTTTTAAAACCTCCTTTATTTATCCTAAATATTTTTGTTCTTTTCATTTTCCTGTCATTCTATTTTTTGCTATATCTATTTCATTTTTCTTTTTCAGTGTTTTGAGAATATTTATGCTATTTTTATTTTAATAGTTTCCTTGATATTTTCCAAAAGGATTGTTTATCTTACAGGTTTCTAATAGTGAAATGGAACACTTCGACTCTTTCTGATGATAATGTAGAATATTGTACTTAACAGCTCCTCTTTCATCTCTACCTCAATCTCAAGGCCCCATCAATTCTTAGTTTTTGTTAACAAAAGCTAAGATAGTCTTACCCAGATACTCACTACTAACATATTGCTTCTCCCATTATTTAAAAACAAATGTTTTCAAATAAAAGGTCTCAGAGATTTGTTACTAAACCACCCTGCTAGTGCATAACATATACACAAAGAGAAAAACGATTTTCCCAATAAACATATCTGACGGTCCAGATAGTGGTGACATTTTCAGTCTGATATGGTAAGATGACAGTGACCTTGATACAGCATAAATATGTGTGCCATCTCATTTGCAATTGCTTACAGACCCAGCGTGGTTCCCCTCCAGTGTCTCCTCTTGGAACTGTACCTGATTTTATCATCAGTTTTCATCTGAATACAATGGGGAATGAGACAATTTTGCTTTTGTTTCTTGGCCTGAAATCACTTGACCCTGAAAGACTTATGAAGACAGGGTGAGAAATGGAGTCAACTGTACACATCATGATGATGGAGGAAGGAAGAGCGAGGGGGCTGCTTTTTCCATCATTTATCCTTTTGAGGAATTTAACATCTCACTCCATCTCATAAACAGTTACAACAATTATTTAATGTTTAAGTTGTTTCAGTGTTCAGTGCTTTTGATATGAGGTTGATTTAATAAACTGTTTTCTTTCATCTCTAAGTTGATTAATCTTTAAGTCATTGCTTTCTCCAGAATAGTACGTAAGTGGTATAACATCTCAACGCCTGAATGTCTGAAGATGTCTTTCCATTGTCCTCACTTATGACAGGCATCTTCACTAGGGATAAAGTCTTGGATTAAAAATCTTCTCCTCTAGAGCTCCCTATTACCTTCCAGCATTCTATAAGGCTAGCCTGGTTTTTCCTTTCTTGTAAGTAACTGGCTTTTGTTTGTGCTTTTATCCTTATAAATTAACATTTGGCCAGGATGCATCTAATTATAGAACCCTTTTCTCATAGGTTTTTCTGGAACATGATGAGCCCTTTCAATCTGTACATGCAGCTCTTTCCTTGGCCGCCAGAATCTTTATTCAACTGTATTTCTGAATATTTCTTCCGCTCCATTTGTTCCGTTCTCTTCTTCAGAAACACCAAATGCCGCCCTGCAGAAGTGCCAGGCTCTGTCCTAGAATCTGCCATCCACTCTCATGAGTACAATCTCTATGTACTCTGAGTTCCGAGAGAACTTCTTGTTTGTTCTTGTCATGCTAATCCTATTTTATGAAGTATCGATGTTATTTTTTGTTTCTAATGTGCACTTTGGCTTCTGCATTTTTATTTTACTTATTTTTATTTTTTTGAGACAGAATCTCACTTTGTTGCCCAGGCTGGAGTGCAACGGCACAATCTTGGCTCACTGGAACCTCTGCCGCCCGGGCTCAAGTGATTCTCCTGCCTCAGCCTCCTGAGTAGCTGGGATCACAGGCACCCACCACCGCCCGGCTAATTTTGTATTTTTAGTAGAGATGGGGTTTCACCATGTTGGCCAGGCTGGTCTTGAACTCCTGACCTTTGGTGATCTGCCCACCTCAGCCTCCCAAAGTTCCGGGATTACAGGCGTGAGTCACCGTGCCTGGCCTTCTGCATTTTTAAGTTCCTGTGGTTCCAGCATTCTCACCTTGGCCTGTTCTTTCATTATGGCTTTCTGTTTCTACTTCAAAAATGGCACATTTTCTGGTATTTTTTGAAGAGGCCCAGTAGTTTCTTGAAAATTTCTTCTAACTCCTGAAACTGAGATTATACACTGATCATATATGATTTTATGACTTTTTAACACAATGCTCCTCAGTATCGTGTCCTAAGTCCCAAGTTTTACCACCTTTACTTCACCCAGACCTCTGGCCACTTTACTCATCTTTGGCTATACCAAGAGATATTTCTGGTAACAGGACTATTATTTTTGTTTACCTTTCGATGTTTAAAAAATGTCTTGCCTTGTATTACATGCTCCAGTAATAATTATTTTGAAAACAAAAAAAAGTTTTTAAACCTGTGAACAGCACAATAAAAAACAACTTTTTCTATCCCACAAAGAGCACAATAAAAAAAAAAAAATCATCATTTGTTAATCTAGGATACAGTATATAGAAAAGTTATGGTATCAAGATGACAGTTTAAAGATACATACTTTTGCTTTCAAAAGGAAGGATTCTAATATATTAAGAAAATAGAAAGACAGTATTATTTAACCCTGTTCTCACATAAGCACCGATTTTATTCCAAATAATCACATAATTAAGAAAGAAATTTCCTAATATATTTTTACAAAAAGTAACTTCAGTGTCATACATTCTAGAAATGTTATCTTGTACATTAGCACTACCTTACTTGAACTGAAACCTTCTACAGATTTCATTTTTAAAGTTCAAAAAAGTACTTATTTTTCATGATAAATGATGCTACTGATAACTTTCCTTGGTAGAATTGTAGTTACTTTGGTAATTTCTACATGTTTATAAATAAGCACCACATATACTATATTAAAAAATTAGCCAGTCTAATGGCTTGCACTGGAGACCAGGGAGTTACATTTTGTTAAACCCAAATTGAACAGGGTTGAATTTAGATTAATACAGAGAAATGCATGCTCTGGGTTTGTTGTCCTTTGTATTTCTTGAAGCATCAGATGAATTGTGAAAAGTTCAAAGAGCTTCTTATTACTCCTGTTAAAAAAATGAATATATTATTTAATTACACATACTTAAGAGAGTTTATCTGCAATGACACGAAGATAATTTATGTGTAAACATGAGGAAACGGCATCTGTTTTTAAAAACAGTGGAGAAAATAGGCGACAAAAATATTAGGATGCTGAAACAAACAAAACAGGTTTTAGGAGATAAACCTGAAGCAGAAAACCACTGGGGAAAAAAGGAAACTTTTTCTTCTTTTGAGACAAGGTCTTGTTCTGACACCCAGGTGGAGTGCAGTGGCATGAACACAACTTACTGCAGCCTCAACCTCCCCAGCTCAAGCAATCCTCCCACCTCAGCCTCCCAAGTAGCTAGAACTACAAGTACACACCCCCAAACCTGGCTAATTTTGTTTATTTTTTGTAGAGACATGGTGTCACTATGTTGCTAAGGCTGGTCTTGAACTTCTGGGCTCAAGCAATCCTCCTTCCTTGGCCTCCCAAAGTGCTGAGACTATAGATGCGAACCACTGTGCCCAGCCTGGAACCATTTTATAATCCTGAAAACTGCACCCTATTCACTATTAGCGTGAGAATTTTTTTTCACTGCTAGCAAAGCAAACATTTGATCATGCTATTTAGAGTAAGCAGGCCTTTTTAAAGTGGCAGAATATTGGTCCATCTTTTGACTTGGCTACAGAACACTTGTTCAACCATTCTCTTTCTAATGACCCGTCAGTAGTTTCATTTCAATCATTAAGAATTTATGTTTCTTATTTCCTTGTCTAGCTATTTTTACCTCTTGAGAGAATTTGTCAAATAACCTTATGTACTATCCTAATACAAAAGGATTTACATCTTTTGTGATCTTAAAGATTTATTTTAAGACTTGCTTGAGCATCAGCTATTCCCAGTCTTCTTGTTCAAGTCTTGTTCAAGCTTTTAGTTTTTTATCTAAGTCTAAAATGAACCCAAGCTACAAACACATCACGAATAGTAAAACATTTTGGCACAAGGATATACTTGCACTTCGGGACTACTTTTTAAAAAAATCCCATGAACTAAGAACTAAAAAATAATTAAATCTAAGTAATGTTATTGCAGCTTCATGGCACCATAGGGTAACTGCAATAGGCCTTACTAGAAATTTACTAAAATCAAGAGAATCACGGTATAGTCTGCAAGAAAAGGAAGACAGTAAATTGATATATTCAGCAGATATCAGACCAAAACTAGTAATCTGGTCAGTTGGAAAATAAGGTTATAATTTGACAATAATTTATTACAATCCGCTACTAGGCATGATACCAAACAGAACATATGGATCTCTTAATTCCTATCTACAAATAATTTCAAGATGCATTGCATTTACTACTCAAGTATATGGAAGCCTGGTAAAATCTAAATTCTCTACCATGGGAATCATGGATGAGGGGATGAGGCCAGGGGAAGAAGAGTTGAACCTAAATCAAAATAAAAATGTTACTGTTATACAAATGAGATGAGAAAGAAGGTGTCCAGATTTGCCTCAAAGGAAACACTAGAGTATGCCAAGAACCACGGAAAATACAACTTAAAATCGATATCCTTATTTGTAGTTTAGTAACTGTTATACAAATTTCTGAGTCAGGAGAAAGATGAGGAAACAGAAAGCCCTTGATTCTCATAAAAAAATCCAAATTAGTGGCAGTAGGCAGTCCATAAGAGTTTACTAAAATAAATACCATTACAAAAGTAATTTAAAATCTCTTCTGCTTGCTTCATTCTCATCCCCTAAATTCACTTTAGTACATCAATAAGAATTTGCAAAATATACTTTTATTATCTTTTTATTTTCACCTGTGGTATTAGAAAATACCAATATGCAAGAATTTATTCTGATATTATTACTTGGTTGCTAAAAACTGCTCTTACTTTTATATGATTTATTTAAAGTTCACTTACCTGAAATGAGCTATAGAAACAACTAGATGTTCTGAGATCAGAACTCTAATTCTAGTCTGTCACTAAATATGTGGTCTTAGATCAACATTAGTATTCATGAATCTTAATTTTCTACATCTGTATAATGGAAATTTTTATTTAATAATGAAAGCTTAAGTAGCATGGGATTCAGAAAGGTCTAAATCAAGCTTGTCCAACCTGCAGCCCACGGGCTGCATGCGGCCCAGGACGGCTTTGAATGCCACCCAACACAAATTTGTAAACTTTCTGAAAATACTATGAGGTTTTGTTTTGTTTTTAGCACATCAGCTATCATTAGTGTTAGTGTATTCATGTGTGGCCCAAGGCAATTCTTCTTCATCCAGTGTGGCCCAGGGAAGCCAAAAGATTAAACACCCCTGGTCTAAATGATCACGGTAAGGTATTTTTCAATGAAAAATGTTAGCAACAAGAAATTCTTACTTGATTTTGGAAAGTTTCTGTAAAATAATACTGAGCTTTTCTAGTATTTGAAGATCAAGCTTAGGGGCTCGAAGCAGCACAGAACAAGTACGAAAAAATGAAGAGTTGCTACAGGCTTCCAGGAAAGGCTGCAAGGATTCTGCAAAACAAATCAACAGTGCTTTACCATCAGGGAGCAGCTAAAAAGGAAATTAAAAACAAATTAAAATCAGAACTATGTGAGGCATTTATAAATATTCATTTAGATTTTCATTCTTTTCATACTTAAATTTTTGAGTGAAAATATCATCATCGGAAAAATTAAAACATCTACTGGCTCTTATTCAACAGTGCAAACAAAAGATAAGATTATTTACCCTAATATTAAATTCCTAATAGGCAAAATCTAGAGGAAATCCCATGTTTGAAAGAAAGGAGGAAAGCCATTTCTTCAGTAAGTTCATAATAAGTTCAGTTTAAATACTGTAATTAGCAACAAGAAATTCTGCTTCAGTAGTAAATTAAAAAAAAAAAAACAAAACAAATCAAAGAGCCCCCAAATTTGTGAATTTCACTTGAATATTAATGACAATTTACATAGTCACTGGATAAGGAAGAACCTTTGGAGCATAAAAGCAAAAAGGGAAAAGATTCATTTGAAAAAAAAAGACTAGTCTCACATTTAATTTATATGAGACTCTGGTCTTTTACGTTGGAAGCTGTTACAAGTTACGACTTGTGGGGCTACTTAGATGAAATGAATTATTTTGTTTATGAGGACATGGGATGTGGGGGCCTGCAGGCAGAATGCTATAGTCTGAAGATTTGTCCCCCCTAAAACTCATGCTAAATTTAATTGCCATTGTAATCGTATTAAGAGGGGGACCTTTAAGAAGAGGTGATAAGGCCATGAGGCTCTACCCTCATGTGTGAGTGCAGCCCCCTCTTGCTCTCTCTTGCCCTCTTGTCTTCTACCAGGCGATGATGCAACAAGAAGCCCTCCAAGATGCCGGCACCTTGATACTGGATTTCCCAGCGTCTAGAATATAAGCCATTACACTTCTGTTCATTATAACATACCAGTCTCAGGCATTCTGCTACAGTAGGATAAAACAGACTAAGTGGTATATGCTAGGAATGGAGCACTGGAGACAATGGTTATGTGCCCTTTGCATGCAACTATGTGGTAAAAGTAGGGTAACCAAACTCATTACTTTCACAATAATAGTCCAACAAAAGCATGGTCTAAACATAGTTTACCGAGGTATGTGTGTGCATGTCTGTGTGTGTGTGTGTCTTTGTGTGTGTGAGAGACAGAGAGAGCCTGACAGAGAGAGCGTGAGTCCACGTGAGAGAGTGTTACACAGAATCTTCCTAAAGACTAAAAACTTAGGTTACAAATACAGCACCATCTACAAATAGAGCTAAAAATAAATCAACTGAAATTTCAAGCAGCCTCATTAACAAACCGTACACAGTTTTAGTTCAGGTCCTGAGACAGGATTCATATGAACTGTAAACAAGAAAGTTAACTGTTGTATAGCTAAGAGAATTCAAACTAGTGCGTAAAGAACCACCTAAATCGGCTGGGCATGGTGGCTCATACCTGTTATCCCAGCACTCTGGGAGGCTGAGGCAGGTGGATCACCCGAGGGCAGGAGTTTGAGACCAGCCTGCCCAAAATGGCAAAACCCCATCTCTACTAAAAACACAAAAAATCAGCCGGGCCTGGTGGCGGGCGCCTATAAACCCAGCTACTCGGGAGGCTGAGGCAGGAGAATTGCTTGAACCTGCAAGGCAGAGGTTGCAGTGAGCCAAGATCGTGCCACTACACTCCAGCCCGGGCAACATGAGCAAAACTCCATCTCAAAAAAAAGAACAACGTAAATCATTACCAGAAAGGTAACTGAGGGGTTCTTAACATACGTACAATCTACAGTATCAATGTTTTCACTCAAAAAGCCCAGAAAGCACACAAGAAAATTATAATCATTTTTCTGCATACTGCAAAAGCATGAAAGAGAATACATCTTACTTTATTTTACTGTACTTTTATCTAAATCAAGTCTTTGGCACACATTTAAGGGTTATTACATGAAGCCCCAAATAGAATCCCAAGCCAAATAAAAGTAAACTTCCTTACATGACCTCTGCAATGGAAAAAAAACCCAACATCCCCCAAACATTTTAATATATCAGAATTATTTTTAAAGTGAAGCCTGTACAGGTCTTTTAGAAGTAAAAGAGGTCCAGCCAGGCATGGTGGCTCACACCTGTAATTCCAGCACTTTGGGAGGCCGAGGTGGGCAGATCATGGGGTCAGGAGATCGAGACCATCCTGGCTAATACTGTGAAACCCCGTCTCTTCTAAAAATACAAAAAATTAGCCAGGCGTGGTGGCAGACGCCTGTAGTCCCAGCTACTCGGGAGGCTGAGGCAGAAGAATGGCATGAACCCAGGAGGCGGAGCTTGCAGTGAGCCGAGATCGCGCCACTGCACTCCAGCCTGGGAGACAGAGCGAGACCCCATCTCAAAAAAAAAAAAAGGAAGTAAAAGAGGTTCACTGGTTTGGTTTCCAATTTCTTTTTTAAAGCTGTGAGGCAGATGTAAAATACAGGAGAGAAAAAGTTCTGGGATTCTGTAGATGAGACAGGCTAACTATAAAATAGAAACACTGTGGTTTTAACATTTTTTCAATATTATAATGTTCAAATGGATTACACCCTCTCAAGTTTAGAATTTCGACCTGAATACACTTGGTGTTATGGACTGAACGTCTGTGTCCCCCTCTAAATTCCTATGTTGAAAGCCTAACCCCACTGTGATAGTTATGGGGGGAAGGGGCCTATGGCAGGTAATTACAGCATCAGAGTAGAACTCTCATGAATGAGTTTAGTGCTCGCTCTAATCTGAATGTCCTCCTCAAACTTCCTATGTTAAAACTCCCAAGGTGATGGTTTTCGGAGGAGGGGCCTTTGGGAGGCAGTTAGGTCATGAAGGCTCCGCCCTCATGAATAAGATTAGTACCATTATGAGAGGTTTGAGGAAGCCTGTTTGCCCCTTCTGTGATGCAATAGCTAGAAGGTACCATCTATGAGAAACAGGCCCTTATCAGACTCTGAATCTGCTGGTGCCTTGGTTTTAGACTTCCCAGCCTCTAGAAATGTGAACAGTAAATTTGTTTATAAATTATCCAGTCTGAGAATTTTGTTATAGGAGCCTGAACATACTAAGACAGAAGTTGGCAACGGTAGCAGGAAGCTGCCGTAACAAATACCTAAAAATGTGGAAGTAACTTTGGAACTGGGTAATGGGTAGAGGCTGGAAGAGTATGGACGTGCATGCTAGAAAAAGCCTACACTGCTGTGGAAGGAGCATTACGAGTGGTGAGGGCTCAAAAGAAAAGGAGAACTGTTGAGAAGGCTTCAATCTTCTTAGAGATTACCTTAGTGGTCACAATCAAAATGTTGGATGGTAAAGGCTACTCTAATGAGGTCTCAGAAAAAAATGAGAAACATGTTACTGGAAACAGAAGAAAAGGTGATCTTGTAATAAAGTGGCAAAGAACCTGGTGGGATTGTGCTTGTGTCCTAGCGCTCTGTGGAAGAAATTTGACAGTGATGAAACAGGGTATTTAGTGGAAAAAATATCCAAGCAAAGTCTTGAGGGTGCTCTGTGGCTTGACTTACAGAAAAATGTGAGAAGACAGAAACAAAAGATGAAATCTATAATCACAAGGGAAGCAGAATTTAAAGATCTGGAAAATTCTCAGCCTAGCCATGTTGTAAAGAATGAAACAGCATGCTGAGGAAAGAAACCAAAGGTGTGGTGCAAGCATCTGTTAAGGAGATTCGTGTGGATGGAAGGAAGCCAGGTGCTATTTATTGAGACAATGGGAGAAGGACCAGTAAGGTATTTCAGAGATGTCCAGAGTTGCCCTACCCATCACAGGCCCAGAATGCTGGGGCCTGTGACAGAACAATTTCGAGGCTCTTCTCCCTAAATTCTGGTGCAGTGCTCCTTGGTAACCTCAGCTGTTGTTCAAGTAGGCTTAGGTGCAGCTCAGATCACCCTTCTAGAAGGCACAGGTGATAAACCTTGGCATGGTGTTTGCATGGTGCCATCTCCACGGGTGTGCAAGTGCATGAGCTGTGATGGTGTGGCTGCCTCCACCTATATTCAAAGGATGCCAGAAAAGCGTGAGGGCCCAGGCTGAGAGCTGTCACGGGGCAGGGCCACTGCGGAAAGCCCCCAATAGAGTGATATGAAGTAGAGGTGTGAGGGCAGAGCCAACACAGGGAGCCTCCAGTAGGGCAATGCTCAGACATGCCATGGGATGGGGGCTGTATCTGAAACCCTGGAAGGGTAGGGCCTACCAGTGTGCCACTCCAGCCTAGGAGAGACACAAGACTCCAATCTGTGAGAGCTGCAGCATGGTCTGTGCCATGCAAAAAAACAGGAGCAGAGTCGCCCAAACTTGAGGCTGGATATGGTCTAGATATTTGTGCCCTCCAAATCTCACATTGAAATGTAATTCCCAGTGTTGGAGGTGGGGCCTGGTGGGAAGTGTTTGGATCACTGGGGTGGATTCCTCAATGAATAGCTCAGCATCATGCCCTTGGTGATGAGTGAGTTCACATGCAATCTGCTTGTTAAAGAGGATGTGGCACCTCCCTCCTCTCTCCTGCTCCTGCTCTTCCATGTAACTTGCTGGCTCCTTGCTGACTTCTACCATGATTTTGAGCTTCCTGAGACCCTCGCCAGAAGCAGATGGCAGCACCATGCTTCCTGTACAGCCTGCAGTACCATGAGACAAAATAAAACCTCTTTTCTTTATAAATTACCCAGTCTCAGGTACTCCTTTATAGCAACCTAAGTCCTACCCCAATGTGTCCAGAGGTGGGACATGGAATCAAAGATTATTCTTGAGCCTTAAGATTTAATGCTGTTTACCTTGTTGGTTTTAGACTTGCTTGGGATTTATCATTTCTTTCCTCCTAGTTTTCCCTTTTGGAATGGAAATGTCTGTGCTATGCCTGTCCCACCACTGTGTTTTGAATGCACATAACCTGTTTCATTTCACAGGCTCACAGCTTGAGAACAACTGGCCTCATCTACATCTGATTTAAATGATATTAGGTTAAACTCTGGACTTTAGACTTCTTAGTTATGGAATGAATGTATTCTGCATATGAGAAGGACATAAATTTTGGGGGCCAATGGCAGAATGCTATGGTGGGGGGAGGAAGAGGAGGAGGGAGGAAGAGGAAATGATCACACACTTCTCTGAATTCTCCCAGGCAACAATGAATGCCTGAAGACAACAGAGCAATGTTTATTTACAAAGTTCTGAACAAAAGCAAAAGAGATTAAAAACCACTCAGCCAAGATCTGGTTAAGTATAAAAGCCTCAGGCATTCTCAAACATGAAGTACCTCTTTAAATTGGTGGAGGGAAATAGGGCAAAGTATGTGTGAGAGAGGGGAATTAAAAGATCATTCAAAATTAAGAACACAGACATGGAGAAGCCACAGTAAAAGACTAGCCTTGAGCACTGAATATAATTAACTGTAAAACTAGATAAAATAAAGCTAGTTATGTAGCAAATGTGGAAATTGTAGTCACAAAACAAAAGGTAAAAATATAAACTATGACTATAAAAATAGCAATATCACTTAAAAATCAGAAAGTTGAGGTGGGGAAGATGAAAAGTGCAATACTGCTAATGTCCTCATCTTTCAGGCTGGAAGTCAATCAATTCTGTGTAGAACACAGTATTTAAATAAGGCATACAATTAGGCACGGGCAAGCAATTCATGTCTAAAACGCCAAAAGCAACGGCAGCAAAAGCCAAAATTGACAAATGGGATCTAATTAAACTAAAGAGCTTCTGCACAGCAAAAGAAACTACCATCAGAGTGAACAGGCAACCTACAGAACAAAGGGCTAATATACAGAACCTACAAAGAACTCAAACAAATTTACAAGAAAAAAACAAACAACCCCATCAAAAAGTGGGCAAAGGATATAAACAGACATTTCTCAAAAGAAGACATTCATACAGCCAACAGACACATGAAAAAATGCTCATCATCACTCACCATCAGAGAAATGCAAATCAAAACCACAATGAGCTACCATCTCACACCAGTTAGAATGGCGATCATTAAAAAGTCAGGAAACAAGAGGTGCTGGAGAGGATGTGGAGAAATAGGAACATTTTTACACTGTTGGTGGGATTGTAAACTAGTTCAACCATTATGGAAAACAGTATGGAGATTCCTCAAGGATCTAGAACCAGAAGTACCATATGACCCAGCCATCCCATTACTGGGTATATACCCAAAGGATTATAAATCATGCTGCTATAAAGACACATGCACACGTATGTTTATTGCGGCACTATTCACAATAGCAAAGACTTGGAATCAACCCAAATGTCCATCAGTGACACACTAGATTAAGAAAATGTGGCACATATACACCATGGAATACTATGCAGCCATCAAAAAGGATGAGTTTGTGTCCTTTTTAGGGACATGGATGCAGCTGGAAACCATCATTCTCAGCAAACTATCGCAAGAACAGAAAACCAAACACCGCATGTTCTCACTCATAGGTGGGAACTGAACAATGAGATCACTTAGACTCGGGAAGGGGAACATCACACACCGGGGCCTATCACGGGGAGGGGGAAGGGATTGCATTGGGAGTTATACCTGATGTAAATGACGAGTTGATGGGTGCTGACGAGTTGATGGGTGCAGCACACCAACATGGCACAAGTATACATATGTAACAAACCTGCACGTTATGCACATGTACCCTAGAACTTAAAGTATAATAAAAAAAAAATCAAAAAATCAAAAATAAAAATAATAATGGATAAAAAATAAAAAAATAAATGGATAAAATGGTAAATTTTATGTTATGTATATTTTACCAACATAAACAATGTACAAAAAATGGGACTTTTTTATCTTGCTTTTTTTTTCAACAGAAGGAACTTTTATTTTTTTTGGAGAAGAAGTCTTGCTTTGTTGCCCAGGCTGGAGTACAGTGGCACGATCTCGGCTCACTGAAGCCTCCTCCCTCTGGGTTCAAGGGATTCTCCTGCCTCGCCTCCGAGTAACTGGGATTATAGGCACATACTACCATGCCCAGTTAATTTTTGTATTTTTTTAGTAGAGTTGGGGTTTCATCATGTTGGCCAAGCTGGGCTTGAACTCCTGACCTCAAGAGATCCACCCACCTCAGCCTCCCAAAGTGCTGGGATTACAGGCGTGAGACACCACGCCTGGCCAGGAACTTATATTTTAAAAAATTTATGACTCAAATCCATTTTATTTTTCCTGTTGAATACTATTTCATTAAGTAACATGTATAATGCATGCCATTTCTGTAAAAGTATTTCCTTCTATCCATCCATCTCTTCATGTGAACGCAACCATAGGAATGTGTCTAAAATAATGTTCACCTAACATTAATGATGGCTATTTCCAAATAATGAGGTTCATTTGAATTTTTTGAGTTCTAAGAGTTTATTTATATTCATTCTTTAAATTGGTGTTAAATATGCATAACACTTATCATTTTAACCATTCTTAAGTGTTCAGTTCTGTGGTATTAAGTAAATCCACATTACTGTGCAACCATCCATCTCCAGAGCTTTTTCCATCTTCCTCTGAAACTGCACACATTAAACAGTAACTTCAATTTTCCCATTTCCCTCTTGCCCAACACTTGACAATCACCAATCTACTTATTTCTCTACTCCAGGCACCTCATGTAAAAGGAATCATACAAGATATATCCTTTTGTGCCTGGCTTGTTTCATTTAGCATAATGTCTTCCAGGTTCATCCATTTTGTAGCATGTATCAGAATTTCATTTCTTTCTTAGACTGAATAATATTCTACCATATGTACATACCACATTTACCTTTGCTGCTTTCCAGATAGTCTTTGTTTTTTACTTTTGACAGTTTCATGATAATGTGTCTTGATGTCAGACTCTGGGTTTATCAAACGTGGATTCCTTTAGTTTCTCTGATTTGTAGAGCTGTGTCTTTCCTCAAATTTGGTAAGTTTCCAACTATTATTTCCATAAACTATCTCTACATCCTTTCTCTTTTTTCTCTTTCTGGACTCTAGCAGTGGATCAATTGGTCTGCCTGATGGTACTGCATAAGTCCTTCAGACTCTGTTCACTTTTCTTTTTTCTTTGATTTTGCTCCTCGGACTTGATCATTTCAAATAACTTGCCTTCAAGATCACTGATTCTTTCTTTTGCCTGTTCAAGTCTGCTGTTGAATCCTTCTAGTAAATTTTTCAATTCAGCTACTGTATTTTCCTGTTCCAGAATTTGGTTCTTTTAACTAATTTCTATTTCTTTGTTGATAGAAATTTTGTTCATGTATCATTTTCCTGAATTCATTATTTCTCATTAGCTCATTGAGCATATTTAAGATAGTTGTTTTAAAGTCTTTTCTGAGCAAATCCAATTAATTTGTGTGTCTTTACAGGATAGTTTCTGAAGATTTATTTTGTTCCTTTGGATGGGCCAGGTTGCATCCTTTCTTTGCATGTTCTATGATTTTTTGCTGAAAATCTGACATTTGAAAAAACCACCCCTCCCACTCTTTGAAGACTGACATGAAAGACCTCTACTACTTATCAAGCCCCTGAGCCCTGGGAACAGTGCAGGGAGTGTGCTTAAGGTCATCTCAGGTCTTTTCTGGGCATGCATCCTGTCTGGGCCTGTGTGCATTTTCTGTATTTTTTTTTTTCTTGTTTCTTCTGGCTGCCTGCAAATGTCTTAATTTCCCAGAATCTCACCCAAGCTTCTTCTCAAGGCCTTAGATGTTGTATGGTATTCCTCTGTGCATAACCTTCCTCCCACACATCTAGGTCTGTGGTCTCCCTGTAGTTTTCATGTGCTATAGTGCCCATCACTGCCTTTCTTGGCCATCAGCCTGAGATTCAAACCATGCCTCATTCCCTGTATGTGCTCTGAACGAGGCGAGTCTGCAATCAGTCTCTTGGGTAACCCACTGATAGGTAAGAATGCTTCATACTAGTTCTGCTCGAATCCTTCTCTCCTGAGGAAGAGAATGGAGAACTGGGCCATTTACTTCTCTCTGTGCTGCACTGTGCCAGAGACAGAGTAGGGTAAGGGTGAGTAAAATTATCACAGAATTTCCTATCATTTTGCATGTGGCTTTTTCTTGATTGGGCATTTGCTGGGTTGCTACAGATCTCTGACTGGTTTCCATAGTTCCTACAAAGTTATTTTAGTCAGTCTATAGCTATTTATTTGATGTTTCTGTGGGGAAACAAGCACCTGCAACATCCTAGTCAGCCATTTTGCTAATGTTTGGATTTTGCTCTGCTTGAGCATGTATAATACTATGAAAAAATTTTTCTTTAAGGAAACATTTTTATAAAGTAAAATAAAACCCACTCTAAGAATGAAATAAACTCTGTGTTAATTAAGCTGGGAATGTAGAGAAAATCCAACTTACAGCTTAATCAAATAGAAAAAAATTTCATTTTTTTTCTTTCATAAAAGGTAGGCACTTCATAGAACCAATTCAGGTGCAAGACAACGTCATCAGAAACCCAGATTCTTTGTTTCCGCCCCAAAATCCCTAGCTTTTTTTTCTTATTCAAGTTTTCTCGTGAAAATATCCTTAGTATTCGTTTTTATGTGTCATGGTCAAAGGTTCCACACAACAAAGCAAAAAAGGAGGACAGTATGGGAATGAGTGCCAATTGTATCTGTTCTTCTTTAGAAGAAAAGCAAAAGGTTTCCCAGAAACTCTCAGCAGACTTCTAGTTTCCATCTTATTGGCCTCAAGTGTGTCAAAGATGTAGCTACCCTGCCAGCAATGAAAGGCTGGAGGAGAAAGATTTTAGGTGTTAAAGTCTCCAGAAGAGAGGCAGGTGAGGTAGAAAGAGGTGAGAATGATGATGGGGGAGCCAAGCCACAGTCTCTGCTGCAAGGGTCTAAGTTATTTCTTGAAACAATTTTTTCAGTGCTTTTGTTGAGTCACAGTATTTTACATAAATTTATAGTTAATAAACTTGGTAGAAAGTATTTACATCTTCAATTTGAGAAAGATTACCTGAAGACACAACCAATCTCAGCTACAAGTTACTTTCAGTAATAAGGAAAAAGGGGCACCACGGACTCCCTGCACCAATACTACACTAATGTGATATCTGACAAAAATCCATTGCGGGTAACTTAAGAAAATAAACGTGATTTTTATTAATTTAAAAGTCAATACTGAAATCTCTCAAGAGAATTATTTATCTGCCAACACTTCCTACAGCGGTTGTACATTTTTTAAAAGTCCATGCTGTCAACAAGTCAGCACACTCTTTGGTAATGATAATGTCCACATATGTTAGTCATCAGCCTGTCGATAACCGACTAGAACATTCTTCCAGTTCAAATGCTCAGAATCCAAGTTCCTCAGATAACAGCTATTTTAATCTTTTCAGAATTCTAAGACAAGGGTAATCAGAATAAAATTATGTTTTAAAGAAAACTCACCTCAGTTCTCAGATAATAACATGCTATTTATTACATGGGACAAAAATGTATGATGTTGAGTTAGTAAGGCTTTCATTCCAGTTCTGATGACTCAAAAGCTGGAACATAACACAGCAACATTCAATACCAACCAAAAACCTTCAGTTGCCCGTCCCTCCAACTGGATAAAGGTCAATAAAAATTTAAAAAGAAAAAAAAAAAAAGCAATAGTATGAATAGACTTAGGTAGTCTTTGAAAAACACCCAAATGAATTTTCCTCTTCAGTATTTTCTTCAAGTCCACCCTCATTCCTTTTTGGAAGGAGGAATGGTGTGAAATGCACTAAAGATGAACTATTTCTTGAAAGATGAGTAGGAACTTGCCAAAGGCTTGGGGAGTGGTGCTAGTCCGGGGACAAAGGTGCTCTTGGAGCAGGGTAATCCATATTCATAACTAACAACTCCCCAAGTAAACTTCCTAGTCTGCCATTTTCCCAGTTTTGAACCACGTTGTTCCTTCTACTTCTCATTCCTGAGAGAATTTCAAGACTTTTATTTTTTCCTTTCTTGCTTGCTTTTTCAGTTCCTAAGACACATTAGTGCTGCCAGTAATTCCCACTCTGGAATCTCTCAGTTCTGGAGTCCTAGCTTCCAGCAGGGAGCTTCTCTCTTATGTCTACCTCTTCTTCTTCTAAAAGACTTAGTTATTCCTCTCATCACTGCCCTGGCCCTAGCCCTGTAACATTAAATAAGTCACTTAATTTCTCAGAGCCCTAGGTTTCCTATCTATTTATATAAATTATACGTATATATAAAAACATAGCTGAGCTGGTGGAACAGTTCTCAACCCAGTGACTCAGTAGAATCTTTTCATAATAAATATAATTCCCCTTTAATTATCCTAAAAATAACCATAAACAATATAATCTATTTACATGTATCCTTTTAATCAATATAATGCACTATTTATAATACAGGGGAGGAAAAGGGAATTTATAATAAAGTAATATTTTAATCATTTCTTTATTTTTTTTTTCAGACAGTCTTACTCTGTCGCCCAGGCTGGAGTACAGTGGCACGATCTCGGCTCACTACAACCTCTGCCTCCCAGGTTCAAGCAATTCTCCTGCCTCAGTCTCCCGAGTAACTGGGATTACAGGCGCCCGTCACCGCATCCAGCTAATTTTTGTATTTTTAGTGGAGGCGGGGTTTTACCATCTTGGCCAGGCTGGTCTCAAACTCCTGACCTCGTGAACCACCCGCCTCGGCCTCCCAAAGTGCTGGGATTACAGGCGTGAGCCACCACGCCTGGCCTATTTTAATCATTTCAATGTGTCAAAACTTGAGGATAACTGCGCTGTAAGACATAATGAAGCAGTCAAATGCTTGTACCTGTACATGGAATACCCTAAATGCAGCAGATACACATGCAAACTGGTACCAAGAAAATTCTCAAACTGATGAGGAGAGAAAAATGAAAGACTAGTGTGGTAGGCTGAATGATGGTTCCCCCAAAAGATGTCCACATCCCTGTCATAGGAACCTGTGAATGTTAGCTTATAAGACAAAGGCTTTGCAGATGTGATTAAATTAGAGATCCTGAGATAGAGGTGATGATCCTGGATCATTTTATTGGGTCTAACTACAATCACAAGTATCCTTATAAAAGGGAGGCAGAAGGGATGACATCATCAAGATGGCAGAAGAGCCATCTTGGACCTTCCTTCTTCCAACAAGCAAACTGATTCCACAACAATCCCCCTGGCCAAATTCCCTTTCTGTGAAATCCAGAAACTTTAAGAGGCTCCTGCATCCCAGTAAGTGTGAAACCAGTCACATCAAAGCCAGTAAGTCAATTCCGATACCATACTACCATAATCCTCTGGCACAGCTCCATATGAGAGGAACAAGATCCCCCAGCTCCTAGCTTCTCCCCAGGAAGAGAAAGAGGTACCCTATGTGTCTAATGTCCAAAGTTTTCTAGGAACTACCCAGAAAACTGAGCTATGTCTACCCTGTCTTGGAGCACTGGCAGAACCCAACAAACTCTGGACACTCATAGCAATTTGGGGTATTGGTCACCATAGCCACCCCACCCTCCACCTCTGGCTCATCATGGAGTAAGCAGGCAAAAATCCCAGCTCTTTAGCTTCTACCTGGGAATGGATAGGGGAGTACCATGTGTTCAACCACTCACCTTAAATGGGGACTGCCTGAGGAAATGGCTTCAGTCTCCATGGTCTCAGAAGCTGAAGGGACCTGAAATATTCTAGATGCCTAGAGACTATTAAGAACAAAGAAAGTGGACAGGACTGGCAGGAAGGTTTGAAAGATCCCAGAATTTCTGTCAGGGCTGATTAGGGAGGGTCTTCTCCAGAATGAGTCCATGCCATGAAGACTAAGAGAGGTAACTATTTTGTCTATGGCACAAAAACATCAACAGAGAATGTCAAGGAAAAAGAAGAAACAGGGAAATATTTTCCCCAAAAGACAAAGAGATGAATCTCTAGAAACTGATCCTAATGAAATGGAGATACATCAATTAACTGACAGAGAATTTGAAATCATTACTACTGAATAAGCTCCCACATGTACACACTTAAGTTTTGTATACAGTTATTCACAGAAGCACTGTTTATACTAGCCAAAGACTAGAAACAGCCAAAATATCCATCAATGGTGGTCTGCTTAAATGAATGAATTTTAATTGAAGAAATTATGCATTTATATAAGAAGATCTTTAAGATATAAAGCTGACAACAAATATATTATATATAATATATAAAACTTAGTAGCATTCCTGTGATAAAAAGTAAAAAGTAAAAATGAGTATGTATTTGTGTGTGTGTGTGTGTGTGTGTTTGTATGTGTCTGCAGTTGTTCCCTCCAGGGAGGGAAACAGTAACTGAAAGCAGACTTCTCACTTTTGCACTTTTGAAATTATGAGATAGGCAAATGTGTTACTATTTATTTATTTTCTTAAAACAGGGCCTCACTCTTGCCCAGGCTGGTGTGCAGTGGCATATTAATAGCTCAGTACAACCTTGAACTCCAGGGCTCAAGCGATTCTCCCACCAAAGCCTCTCAAGTAGCTGGGACTGCAAGTGCACACCATTATGCCAAGCTAATTTTTTTTTTTTTTTAGACGGAGTCTCGCTCTGTTGCCCAGGCTGGAGTGCAGTAGCACATTCTCAGCTCACTGCAACCTCTGCCTCCTGGGTGCAAGTGATTCTCCTGCCTCAGCCTCCCGAGTAGCTGGGACTACGGGTATGTGCCACCACGCCTGGCTAACTTTTTGTATTTTTAGTAGAGATGGGGCTTCACCATGTTAGCCAGGCTGGTCTCAATCTCCTGACCTCATGATCTGCCCGCCTTGGTCTCCCAAAGTGCCGGGATTACAGGCATGAGCCACCGTGTCTGGCCAATTTTTAAATTTTTTTGTAGAGATGGGCCTTACTATGCTGCCCAGGCTGGTCTCAAACTCCTGGGATCAAGCAGTCCTCCCTCCTAAGCCTCCCAAAGTGCTGGGATTACAGGCATAGGCCACCACACCTGGCCTTGAATGTGTTACCTTTTAAACAATAAACACAATTTTGTTAAAAATAATTCCCTAAGTTAAATAGCTGGAGAACTTTAATTTTAAAAAAATAAATAAATAAAAATAGTGTGTTCATCATCCAGATATTTAATTATTCGCTTTCTTAGCTTTTTCTACTACACTAATTGGTGGGTTAGATTTTATCCTCCATCATATGCAATGTTTTGTTTTTTTTCCACAAAATATTAGAATGGGTTTCTTCAAAATATGCTATATAACACAAACTTAAAAGTTGACCAAAAAGGGCTCACTAGTGTTACACACTAGCGTAATGCATCGTCTGTTACCTAGTGTTACACATGAGAAAGACCAGCCTTTTATCTTAGAAACAGATTCTGTTAACAGTGTCAAACAAGGGGATGCAAACTATCATTAAAGTGATTATGTAACTTTTAATAGAGCTGTAAATATGGCAGCATTCAGAGGCCAGTAGCAAATATATGGCTACAAGCACTCATTAATTGACTCTTAAGTAGACTTCAGAAGTTACAGAAGGAACTGTTAGTTCATTAGGTCCCTGTGCCACGTATCCCTGAAGTGGCTGACCAAGAACAACTTCAAAGCTCTTTTGTGCTGGGAAAGAATGCCAATGAATCAATTTTCTTATCCAATTTCATAAAACTCAATTGCCTTAATAAATAATAAACGATAGTAAACATAATGAAATATTAAGCAATAATTAAAAACAAAGGTTATGTGGAAATATATTAAAAAGCTCCTCACTTAATTAAAGTCAACAAACCAGAATAGAAAGAAAAAGATCTAGGAGTTTTACTACCTAAAAATCCCCAAGTCTTGATGATGCCCAACAAAGCTCTTCCCAATGAGCAACCCAGCTTGTTTTCTGATTCTTCTACTTCTCTGCCCTCACTACCTCTGCTTCAGCTACACTGGCTTCTCTAATGTTTCTTGAAAACACTACACATCTAAAGTACAGCACAGCCTTTGCTACAGTTGTATATTATTCAGTTATTAAAAATAAACCTTCCCATTGTATTTCCTAAAGGGAATTTTTCCATGTAAAAGCTTGTAACTGAGGAAACAGATTATATGTATGTAGGATTGATTAGGTTGGTGCTTTGTTAGAAACATTGCATCTATAATTTCATTGAAATTATCCTTCCTTTAATCTCCTAAATAATAAAAAAACATAATAGAATGATTGAATAAATTTAAAATAGCAAAAAGGGAAGAAGTTATGTTGTTCAAATCAAGAAAAACTTGTCAATGAAAAATAGTACCTGCATCAGATAGAAAGATCTCAAATTAACAACCTAATATTGCAACTAAACAATATGGATATGTTCAGAAGTAAGTTCTAGATTTGCAGAACAACATTAATGCCTGGAGTATGGTACAAAGTTTTTGTTGATTCTTTGTTATCTTTATTATTTTTTACCCAAATTGACACAAAGAATTTAAACAGAACAACTCAAGTATGTCCTTGTAATATTTCCTAGGATTTTCTTGCATTTTAAACAGATAAACATAGCCTACTTGCAAATATGCAACTGTATATGCACTAGTATCTAACCATGTAAAAAAAAGAAAAGGTGGCCAACATCAAAAAAACCGTCTGTAGAAAAAAAGATACAAAATAGTTATGTATCTTTGATAGCAAAGATATATTTTTCTGGGATATCTGTTGGTTTTTTAATTAAATGAAAATTATATATCTTTACCATGTACAATATATTTCAATATCATGTAGTATGTAGACATTGTGGAATGGCTAAATCAGGCTAAATAACATATCCATTACCTCACATATTTGCTTTGTTGTGGTGGTAACATTTAAAATGTACTCTGTTAGCAATTTTCAAGTATGTAATATACCTGTTATTAACTGTAATCACCACATTATACAGGTTGAGCATCCCTAATCTGAAAATCCAAAATCCCCCATCATATGCAATGGGAACCAGTCACAGGCACTTGGAGTAAGGCCCACTGACACCACCTCCCAGCCTGTGAAGACTCCTGAGGAAGCTCTGCACTTCCTAGAGCACTGTAAACACAATGCTTTGAAACATGGCACCTCACAAGGCTGGTCAGCAATGCCATTTAGTAAGATAAGATAACCCATTTGCAAATAAATTCCATCGAGATTTCTTTTGCAGCAACTTTTTCCTTTTTTTAAGTGGCATGGGTCATTCCCACAACCACAGAATATATATTCTTCTCATCTGCATGTGAAACGTACTCTATGATTGACCACATGCTCAGTAAAGTCTCAACAAATCAAAAACAAACAAACAAACAAACAAAACTGAAATCATACCAAGAATCCTCTTGGGCCACAGTGGAATAAAAATAGAAATCAATACAAAGAGGAACTCTCAAAAACATGCAAACACATGAAAACTAAAGAACTTACTCCCAGATGACTTTTGGGTAAACAACAAAATTAAGGCAGAAATAAAAAAAATTCTGTGAAACAATGAAAATCAAGATATAACATATTAAAACCTTTAGGATGCAGTAAAAACAGTGTGAAGAAGAAAGTTTAGGCCAGGCGCGGTGGCTCACGCCTGTAATCCCAGCACTTTGGGAGGCTGAGGTGGGCAGATCACTGGAGGTCAGGAGTTTGAGACCAGCCTGGCCAATATGGTGAAACCCCAACTCTACTAAAAATCTGAAAATTAGCTGGGTGTGGCAGTGTGCGCCTGTAGTCCCAGCTACTCAGGAGGCTGAGGCAGAAGAATAGCTTGAACCCAGGAGGGGGAGAATGCAGTGAGCCGAGATCGTGCGACTGCACTCCAGCCTGGCTGACAGAGCAAGACTCTGTCTCAAAAAAAAAAAAAAAAAAAAAAAAAGGAAGAAAGTTTATAGTGCTAAATGTCTACATAAAAAAGAAAAATCTCAAATTAACAACCTAATGTCACACCTACAGGAACTAGAAAAAAAAGAACAAATTAAATCCAAAGCTAGCTGAAGAAATAATAAAAACAGAGCAGAAGTAAATGAAGTTGAGACTAAAAGAACTATACAAGGATCGACGAAATGAAAATGTGGTTTTTTGAAAGGATAAACGAGATCAATAAACCACTAGCTAGATTAACAAAGAAAAAAAGAGAGACGATCCAAATAAGCACAACCAGAAATGACAAAGGTGACATTACAACTAATCCCACAGAAATAAATTTAAAAAAAAATCCTCGGAGACTACTATGAACATCTCTATGCACATAAACTAGAAAATCTAGAGGAAATGGATAATTACCCAGAAATATACAACCTCACAAGATAGAATCAGGAAGAAATTGAAACCCTGAACAGACCAGTATCGAGCTCCAAAATTGAATCAGTAATAAAACCCTTACCTCACCAACCAAAAAAAAAAAAAAAAGGTCCTGGACCAGATGGATTCACAGCCAAATTCCACCAGATGAACAAAGTAAGAGCTGATACCAATTCTACTGAAACTATTTCCAATATATCGAGGAGGAGGGACTCCTCCCTAACTCACTCCAAAACCCAGTATCATCCTGATGCCAAAATCTGGCAAAGACACAACACAAGTAGAAAACTATAGGCCAATATCCCTGATCAACACAGAATCAAAAATCTTCAACAAAATACTGGCAAACAGAACCTAGTAGCACATCAAATAGGTAATCCACCACGATCAAGTGAACTTTATTCCTCAGATGCAAGGATGATTCAATATACGTAAATCAGTAAATGTAAAAAGAGAATTAAAAACAAAAACCATATGATCTTATCAACAGATGCAGAAAAAACGTTAGGGCCGGGCGCGGTGGCTCAAGCCTGTAATCCCAGCACTTTGGGAGGCCGAGACAGGTGGATCACGAGGTCAGGAGATCGAGACCATCCTGGCTAACACGGTGAAACCCCGTCTCTACAAAAAAAAATACAAAAAACTAGCCGGGCGAGGTGGCGGGCGCCTGTAGTCCCAGCTACTCGGGAGGCTGAGGCAGGAGAATGGCGGGAACCCGGGAGGCGGAGTTTGCAGTGAGCCGAGATCTGGTCACTGCGCTCCAGCCTGGGCGACAGAGCAAGACTCCGTCTCAAAAAAAAAAAACAAACAAACAAACAAAAAAAACGTTAGATAAAATCCAAGATCTCTTTAGGATAAAAAGAAAACCCTCAACAAACTAGGCATCGAAACAATAAGAGTCATCTATGACTAAACTACAGTCAATATCATATTTAATGGGGAAAAGTTAAAAGAGTTTCCCCTAAAATTTGGAGCAAAACAGGTATGTCCACTTTCACGACTCCTACAACAAAATACTAAAGTCCTAGCAAGAGCAATCAGCCAAGAGAAAGAAAGAAAAGGCATCCAAAGAGGAAGACAAGTTATCTCTGTTCACTGACAACAGGATTCTATATCTAGAAAACCCTAAAGATCCTGCCAAAAGACTCCCAGACCTGAAACATGACTTCAGTGAAGTTTGAAGGTACAAATTCAATGTACAAAATCAGTAGCTTACATCAAAACAACATATTTAAGAAAAAAAATCATTTCTATACACCAATAACATTCAAGCTGAAAACCAAATCAAGAGTGCAATCCCATTTACAACAGCCACACACACACAAGATGCTTAGGAATACACCTAACCAGGAAGGTGAAATATCTCTACAAGGAGAACTATAAAACACTACTAAAGGAAATCACAGATGACATAAACAGATGGAAAAACATTCCATGCTCATGGACTGGAAGAATTAAGATCATTTAAATGGTTGTATTGCCTAAAGCAATCTATGGATTCAACACAATTCCTATCAAATTACCAATATAATTCTTCACAGAATTAGAAAAAAAAATTTGAAGAGTCATATGGAACCAAGAAAGAGCCCAAATAGCCAAAACAATCTTAAGCAAAAAGAACAAAGCTGGAAGCATCATGTTAATCTGACTTCAAACTATACTACAAGGCTATAGTAACCGAACACCATGGTACTGGTATATAAAGAGACACATAGACCAATGGAACAGAATAGAGAAACCAGAAACAAAGTCACATACCTACAACCAACTGATTTTCAACAAAGAAAATCACAATATACAAAAATTAACCCAAGATAGAACAAAGACTTAAATGAAAGATGTCAAATTATAAAAATCCTAGAAGAAAATCTAGGAAATACTCTTCTGGACATTGGCCTAGGTGAAAAATTTAAGATAAAGTCCTCAAAAGCAAATGCAATAAAAATAAAAATTGACAACTGGGACTTAATTAAAATAAAGAGCTTCTGCGCAGCAAAAGAAACTATTAACAGAGTAAACAGACAACCTACAGAATGGGAGAAAATATTTGCAAACTCTGCATCCAGCAAAGGACTAATATCCAGAATCTACAAGGAGCTCAAACAAATCAACAAGAAAAAGCAACCCCCTTAAAAAGTGGGCAAAGGACACGAACAAATACTTCTCAAAAGAAGACATACAAGTGGCCAATAAGTATATTAAAAAATGCTCAACATCACTAATCATCAGAGAAATGCAAACCAAAACCACAGTGAGATGCCATCTCACACCAGTCAGAACGGCTATTATTAAAAAGTCAAATAGAACTGCCATTCGATTCAGCAATCCTACTACTGGGTATATACCCAAAGGAAATGAAATTGTTCTACCAAAAAGATACCTGCACTCACATGCGTATTGCAGCAGCTGTATTCAAAATAGCAAAGATGTGTAATCAACCTAGATGCCCATCAATGACGGATCAGATAAAGAAAATGTGGTATATATACACCATGGAATACCATGCAACCATGAAAAAAGAATGAAATAATGTTCTTTGCAGCAACATGGATGCAGCTGGATGCCATTATCCTAAGTGACGAGTTCAACTGAAGCCCAAACCTCAGTTAGCATCACACAATAAATCCATGTAACACACCTGCACATGTACCCGCTAAATCTAAAATTAAAAAAAAAAAAAAAAAATAGCATGAGAAAATTAAATACATGGTAAAAGGGGTTTCCAATCTCAAACCTAGAAAAATGAAAAACCAACAGCTAAAGAAGTATTTGCTACACTTTGATCGATCTTTCATCCCTCTAATAAATTGTACTAGCTGACCAACAGGCACTGAATTTACAGTAAAATTCAAGCAAGTAAATGCTCTTCAGACAGACATCATCAAAGATTCACCCATTTCCAAACTTCCAAATTTTTCTCATCACTGAAAAACAATATGGCTTTAGTAGTGATCACCATTAGATACAGCTTATTAATTTGAACAAGAAGGGCACAGCGTTTTTTTTTTTTTTTGAGACAGAGACTTGCTCTGTCACCCAGGCTGGCATACTGTGGCACAATCTTGGCTCACTGCAACCACCACCTCCTGGGTTCAAGCGATTCTTCTGCCTCAGTGTCCTGAGTAGCTGGCATTGTATACAGGCGCACACCACCATGCCTGGCTAATTTTTGTATTTTTAGTAGAGACAGGATTTCACCATGTTGGCCAGGCTGGCCTTGAACTCCTGACCTCCAGTGATCTGCCCGCCTTGACCTCCCAAAGTGCTAGGATTACAGGCATGAGCCACTGCACCCGGGTGAATTTGAGACTAACCTGAACAATGGTCAACTAATGTGAATGACTGTTGACTATCTCATCTAATAGAATTTTTTCAAATTTGCATTTGCAGTACCACAATTGTCATTTCACCCAAGCAGGTCAACTATTTCATAAAATTATATTTTGTTTTCCTTTGACAATGAGAAAGATGTCATCTCTGTCATATTCAGAAAGATTTGTTTCTAATGAACAGACATTTGCATCTGGTATGACTTTTGTTTTTCTCATTAAAAGAAAAATCCCTGTGAAACAAGTTGGGAATCTAGGCACTGAAGTAATACTGGATCCCTCAGTTCACTAACTTTTCACTTTTCATTCTACTCCTTACATTAGTAAACTGAAATACAAAACTCCACAATTACTAATCTAGGTAGCTAGTCATCAACTATAAGTCCAATATTTTAACAGTTACAAATAGCTAAAAACGTTGATAAAACATATCAGACAATATAGGACATTTTGGGACAGAAGAAAATAAACCTGGAAAACCTAGTTACAGTGCTTCGGCAGAATAAGCCTTATGTCTAGAGTCAGAGATCTGGCTTTAAGTCTCAGTTCTACTTGTGTTTAGCTGGGGAGTCCCTGGAGAACTTACCTAATTTTTTAGTGATATTATTAATGACTCAATTAAATAGCATCAAAAATATTCTTAAGCATTTAAAAATGCAATAGTCTGGGCGTGGTGGCTCATGCCTGTAATCCTGGCACTTTGGGAGGCCGAGGCTGGCGGATTCCGAGGTCAGAAGATAGAGACCATCCTGGCCAACATGGTGAAACCCCATTTCTACTAAAAATACAAAAATTAGCTGGGCGTGGTGGCGTGTGCCTGTAATTCCAGCTACTCAGGAGGCTGAGGCAGGAGAATTGCTTGAACCAGGGAGTTGGAGGTTGCAGTGAGCTGAGATTGTGCCACTGCACTCCAACGTGGTGACAAAGCGAGACTCTGTCTCAAAAGAAAAAAAGCAATAGTATCTGATATGTGGAGTTATACATGCAGACAAGATGAAGACAGAAAAATCATCCTGCTTTCTTTACACATATAGAACTTAAAAACTTACTAGATTCCACCGTCATCTGTAGCAAACTGTCAATAACATTAGACAGTAGTCCTTTACTGGATATTCTTAGATGACTTAATATTACTGGAACAGCTTGATACTCCAAAAACAAGGTTTTTCCTTCTTCTGTCTTCAAGTCCAAACAAAGAGAATCGAATGCCTGAGCCAGGTAATCAGCTGGAAAATAGTTATGTACAATCAACTGCAGTTTTGCTAGTTTAGGTGGCAATCAGAAACAGAAGGTAAAAAAAGCAATGTCGTTACTTTAACTTAAAAGAGAAACAAAAATCAAATAAGAGATCACAGTCTAAATTTAGATTCTAACCAATTTGTCAGAACTGGAAGGGGGAAGGAGAGAGGAGACACTATGACAGGGTAAATTTCATTTAGAATTTTCATGTTTTAACACCAAAATAACAACTAAGCCGCATTTTTTAATACTAAGGAAGAAAAACAATGCTTATTAGTATCACACATGTTTATTTTCCATATTTGATACTACTAAATGCTTCCAAAAACTTAGTATTTCTATCTCTATAAAAGCTTTCTAAGACTATGTTTTTTGTTGCTGCTTCCTAAATGTTTACCTACTTCAAAATGTAATTTATACAAACACGCTAAATGAATTTTAAATAAGGATTTCTGTCTCCTAGTAAAGCTGAAACAAAAGACCAAAGATAATTTCAAGAAGATGAAATACGCTCTGGTGTGTCACTTTTCATGACACATCTGCCATTAAAAATGGCAGCAAGATTTTAACCAGGCCAGCGCTGTGACGAATCCTGAATCAGAATCCCTGAAACCTTCTTAAAGATGTCCCACAGATGACTGAGAAACCTGCAATGCCAGGACTGGGAAGCACTAATTTAACCAGAATCAATGCAAATGTAGTAGTAAGATAGTTGCATCATTACACTTCAGTACACTACACAACCCAAGTCCCTACGCTTACAACAGTCTTACCTTGTGCTTTTAACGTACAATAATCAAGTTTTCTAAAACTCACCTTTCAAAATGCTATTCAGAGGAATAAAAAAACTGCTCATGCTATCCAAGTAAAAATTTTTACACTGAGATTTCTGTTTAAAGGAGAAGACTCAAGAGCACCATGAAATACTGAAAGTACAACAGAATCACCGTATTAAAATGTACTCTTTTGTAGCTTCATGTTGCATTTCTTTTTTGCTGTTTCAGCTTACATAATAAATAATTTAAAACCCTGGTTATTAAGAATGAGAAGTTTAGAATAACTTATGTGAAGTGAGAATACATATGAAACTATTTTGAGAAATTAAGATCTGTGCCTCTGGATCAATTATACTGAACTCCATTTTTACTGCTGGTAGAATTTAGTTCAAGGAACACTAACAGTACTGTACTTAATTTTGTTTAAAAAAAAGTTGTAAATAAATGAGTATTAAGTTAAACAAAGTTGCTACATTCTGTTCAGACTTGCCTTATTTAGAAACATCCTTTTTTTTTTTTTTTTTTTAGCAACACCACAGGTAGAAGAGTATACACAGATGAAGCCTGAACGCAACTCTTTAGAGGAACAAAAGTTTTATCACAGTGCCACCTACTGTATTTGACACAAATTATTCTTAGTATATAATCTGACAAGATTAAACAGGTTAAATACTATAACAGTTTTTAAAAATGCGCTGACTACTATATGGTATTAGGTTTGCAAACTTTAAAAAATTGCCCTTCAGGATTAGAAAAACTGTATTTGGTTACTTTGTCACAAGTGACCTTATCTTTTAGGGATAAATCAAAATTATGTCCTCATTTTAATTCTGTCTTCATTTTAATTTATTGAGTATTTCAGATTTTCTAAAAAGACCAATTTAACTTCTAAAAGAGTATTTTTAAAATTTTAGTTATCAATTATATCAAAGTTGATTTTTTATAAATGTTGTATTATTGAGTCTTTTAACAGTGTCCTGGCAATCAAATGTAACCTTTTTACTCCCTAACAAAAGTCAAACTTCAACCTATTGATCTTAATCAGTATGAAATAGGGTTTTCCATTATTTTGTTTATATGGCAAATTTTAAAATGATTAGAAAGTCTTTTGCAGAAACTCCCATCGAAAGGTGAACTCTACTGCGCACCCTTTGAATCTGGGCTAACCTCGTGACTTAACCAATAAAATGTAGCAGAAATGATGCTGTGTGAATTAGGAGCCTGAGGCTCAGCTAGATACTCTTCACCTATAAACAAGCCCCTGGAGAGAGGCCAACAAAGAACAGCAGAACCTAGCCCAGCCCAGCCAAATATCCAGCTGAGCTGAGCCCAAATTACCAACCCAAAGAACTGTGAGCTGGTGAATAAAATGGTGGTTGAGCTAAGTCACTAAGTGTCTGGCAGTTAATTAGGCAGGAATAGACAGACAACTAATGTAGTCTAACAGACCTCAATTCTGGTCTCAAGTAAAACCAACTCTTAAAAGTTTTATAATAAGTGATAATGTCTACTGATAACAACAGTAGCTAGTTTAAGACTTTATGCCAGACTTGCTAAACCTTTACATCAATTCTCTCATTAAAAAATAATTGTAGTGGAAATAGTAAAACAAACAAAAAAGACCTTCCAAATATCACACAGCTAGTAGTGAAGTGAAGATTCAAACCTTAGTTGTCTGACTATAGAGTTGAAGGAACTACTACATTATACTGGCTTCCTACCAAATCAAACCTTCCTATTAACTGAGAACAGCAACAATTCCCTACATTTCTCTAGACCTAAAGTATAAGTTCACAATTTAAAAATACATAAATCTGCTTTAAGAGCCAAGTGCCAAGTAGAACAGACAAATGTCCTAGTCCTAATGTACACATTTTAAATATATATATTTATATATATAATATATTGCATATTTTATATGCAATTATTTTATATGCAAAATCATTTTATATGCAAAATTATTTTATATGCAAATTATTTTATATGCAAATAGAAGACAGTTGGCTGGGGATGGCTCGTGCCTGTAACTCCACTGCTTTGAGGGGCCAAGGTGGGAATATAGCTTCAGCCCAGGAGTTTGAGACCAGCTTGGGCAACACGGCAAGAGCTCATCTCTACAAAAAATAAAAAATTAGTTGGGCATCGTAGTGCACGACTGTAGTCCCAGTTACTTGGAAGCCTGAGGCAAGAGGACTGCTTGAGCCCAGGAGTTCAAGGTTGTGGTGAGCTATGATTGCACCACTGCATTACAGCCTGAGTGACAGAGTGAGACCTCATCTCTCAAAAAAAAAAAAAAAAAGAAGAAGAAAGCTATCAGTAAACCAAATAATTCTATCAAGTAAAATTCCTACAACTTCTTTTAACAATTTCTAGATTACAATGGTACAAATATATTGAAGGTTTTATTAATTAAAATATGCATAGATTTCTATATCTCCATACTTATCATTGTTAATGACATATAATATTGCACCATGCTCATGATGCTATGGTTAAGGGCCCAATATTTCTAGAAAATCTGGGTCAATTATATTAGACTGACCCTGTTTGCTCTTCCATAAAAATGATATCACCACCTACGTCATAGTTATTGCAGGGAATAAATTTGAAACAATCAAGTATAATGACTAAAACAATGCCAGCAAAGTCCAAGAACTTGGCTGATGTTCATTTTCTTCACTATTCCGATTGTGGGTCTACCAGCTATTTATCTTTTCTCATTATTACAAACAGCATATTAACACCTTTGAACATTTTTACCTTTGCAATTATTTCTTGCAATAGATCTCATGAAAAGTTATGATGTATTTTGGTGATGTTTGTGAGCAAAGTGCACTTCAAAAATATTTTTGATACAAACAAAATTGTGCCTATATCCTCTCAGTGACACATTATATTTGATCATTTTACTTCTGTAATGGTTACGTTATATATATATATTTTTTAGTTCAGGGGTACATGTGCAGGTTTGTTACATAGGTAAACTTGTGTCATGGGGGTTTGTTGTACAGATTATTTCATTATCCAGGTATTAAGCCTAGTACCCATTAGTTATTTTTCCTGATCCTGCCCCTCCTCCCACCCTCTTATAGGCCCCAGTGTGTGCTGTTCCCCTCTTGTGTATCCATGTGTTCTCATCATTTAGCTCCCACTTATAAATGAGAACATGTGTTATTTGATTTTCTGTTCCTGCATTAGTCTGCTAAGGATAATGGCCTCCAGCTCCATCCACGTCCCTGCAAAGGACATGATCTCATTCTTTTTGATGGCTGCATAGTATTCCATAGTGTATATGTACCACATTTTCTTTATCCAGGTTATCTTCGATGGGCATTTGGGTTGATTCCATGACTTTGCTATTGTGAATAGTGCTGCAATGAACCTAACGCATGCATGTGTCCCTATAATAGAACAATTTCTATTCCTTTGGGTATATACCCAGTAATGGGATTGCTAGGTTGAATGGCATTCGTCTTTAGGTCTTTGAGGAATTCCCACACTGTCTTCCACAATGGCTGAACTAATTTACACTCTCACCAACAGTGTATAAGTGTTCCTTTCTTTCCATAAAGAAGAGTTACATCTTACAGTTAAATTTTATTTCAGAGATTGAGCATAATAACATACTGATTAAGTGTGCAAGCTAAACGTTTTTATGCCTCAATTTCCTCATTTGTAAAATTACAACAATAATATTGACATCCATGAACTGTTGTAAGGATTAAATGAGTTAATATATATAAAGTGCTCGGCCTATAACATAGTAAGTGCTATACAGGTGTTTGTTATTTCTTTGGTTATCTCAGGAAGTGCACGTTCTTACGTAGTCATAAAATAGGCTTCAGAAGGTAGGCTTCAGCAATTGAGAGAGGCTAAATTAGGCTCTGTCAAATGCAGATTGTATCGCTTTGGCACAATTATCTACCTTTGTAAACCTCATCACTAATATGAGGATAACAATATTCAGAGATAAGGTATAAAGAGCTTAGCATCTGTAGTGTGATGATATATACATAAGTTTTCCTCTCGTTAGTCTTTTGTTATCATGTTGGGTGTGTGAGGCCTCAGGGGAAGGTCTCTGACCTTCTCCTGCCCTCCTTTCACCTGGCCCAAGCCAGGACTCTAATCTTTCCTGGATTTTCTGATTGTGGGTCTTAAGACCCTCCCCAGTGAGAGTCCTGCCCTATATCCTGGGGGACAGAATTGTGATGTCAGGAAGTCTCCATAAAAACCCAAGAGAAAGGCCGGGCATGGCGGCTCACGCCTGTAATCTCAGCACTTTGGGATGCCGAGGTGGGTGGATCACCTGAGTTCAGGAGTTCAACACCAGCCTGGCCGACATGGTGGAACCCTGTCTCTACTAAAAAGACAAAAATCAGCTGGGCATGGTGGCAGGCACCCGTAAGCCCAGCTACTCAGGAGGCTGAGGCAGCAGAATTGCTTGAACCTGGGAGGCAGAGGTTGCAGTGAGCCGAGATTACGCCATTGCACTCCAGCCTGGGCAACAAGAGCAAAACTCCGTCTCAAAAACAAACAAACAACAAAAAAGAAAACACTCAAGAGAAATGGGTTCAGAGAGCTTCCAGATGGCTGGACACATGGAGGTTCCTGGAGCATGGTGCCCCAGAGAGGGCGCAGGGGCTCCACACCCCTTCCCCTATACCTTGCCCTCTCTCTTCATCCACATCATTTGCAATATCCTTTATAATAAACTGGTTAAGTGTTTCCCTGAGTTCTATGAGCTATTCCAGCAAATTAAACCCAAAGAGGGGGTTGTGGAAACCCCAATTTGAAGCCAGTTGGTCAGAAGTTCCAGAGGGCCAGACTTGCAACTGGTGTGGCATGAGGCAGCCTTGGAGACTGAGCACCCAACTTGTGGGATCTGACACTATCTCCAGGTGGATCGTGTCAGAAGTGAATTGGAGCAGCTTTGTGTCTGCTGCTTGGTGTGTGGGGAAAAACCTCCAAACGTTTTGTCACAGAAGTCTTCTTCTGTGTGGATGATTATTGTCATGTGAGAGTAGAGAAAAAACACAGTTATAGAGTTTTCCCTAGACAGCACTGTGGTGTCAAAACTCACCAAGTGGCCGGGTGCAGTGGCTCACGCCTATAATCCCGGCACTTTGGGAGGCTGAGGCAGGTGGACCACAAGGTCAGGAGTTCAAGATCAGCCTGGCCAACATGGTGAAACCCCGTGTCTACTAAAGATACAAAAAATTAGCCGGGCGTGGTGGCGCATGCCTGTAATCCCAGCTACTCAGGAGGCTGAGGCAGGAGAATCGCTTGAACCTGGGAGGTGGAGGTTGCAGTGAGCCAAGATCATGCCATTGCACTCCAGCCTGGGTGACAGGGCGAGACTCTGTCTCAAAAAAAAAAAAAAAACTTACCAAGTATTATGTATGCTGATTCTTATATGAACAAGTCTATTCAATAAAACCAGGTATCATCTTTATAGATCTATATATATCTGGATTAAGCAGCTAATATTATGTGTATTATTCAATGCATCTACCTATTACCAATGTGTATTATCCAGTGCATCTGCCTATTACCAATACATTTGCCTACTTTATATTTTCTACTAAATTTATCAAATTTGAAACTGATGTTCCTATTTTATAAATAGGAAACATCTTCTTACTAGAGTTAGGTAAGTCTACTCTTATGATTTAAGAGTTTTTCTTATGTTTAAATTTTTAGTTCTCTCATAATTTTTTTCAGTATATTTATATTTAATGATAAAGGATAAATAGCTGTATCATGACAGCGTCCGACAGTGGTTCTGAGCACCATCTGGCTCTGACATTTCTTCCTAGTTCTGGCATGTGCTGGGATTTGGCCAGGACAAAGGCCCCTTTTACACCTGTATTCACTGGCCGGTGCATCCTGTTGAACCCTCCTAGCCCCAAGTCTTGTGTGCAGGCACACCCTACCCGCCTGCAGCTGCTGGAGAGAAGACCTGCAGTTAGAAAGTGCTCTTCTCCCTGAGATTCATCAGCATTCAGGCTTCTTTCTTGATGGCAGCAGCTTGTACCTTGGCCCCAGGTAGTAGATGAACACTGGAACCCCACAGGTTTGGGCCTAGGCTGGGAGCGGCCAGACTATAAGGAAAGGGAGAACTCTTGTATCTCTTCCTTGTTCCACAGTGTTTAGTGTCAGATTTTTTTTTTCTTTTTCATTTTTGAGGCTTATGAGGCTGAGGAGCCTGCAGCAAAGGGCATCTATTAGGCAAGAACCTTGTGAGAAAGAATTGGTCATAACAAGTGTGAAGGGAAACTAGACAGTGAAGCCAGGAAGACGTGTCAGGGCCTGTCTGTGGTCTAGGGAGCGGTGATGAAGTCACTGAAAAGGTCACGGAGAGTCACCACAGGAGGCAGTAGTCCTGAAATCTGGTGGCCAGGGTGTGGAGGAAAGGGGTGGCACACAGGTATCTAGAGGAGGCTAAGGAGAAGGGAATAGGAGTGACCATGAGCTCAGTTGGACATGCTCCTTGGATTTCTATGTTTACAGTTTTTACCATATTTGGAAAATTTGGAGTCATTATGTCTTGAAATAGTTTTTGTGTCCCCTCTTCACAGACTCTAAGTACATAATATTAGAATATATGATTTTGCCTCAAAACTCACTGATGTTCTGTTTTCTCTTTTGTAGATTTTTTTTTTCTCTGTGTGATTCATTTCGGACAGTTTCTACTGCTACATATTCCAGTTCACTAGTCTTTTGTCTGAAATGTCTAATTCTCTCCAGTGCATTTTTAAATTTCAGGCATTGGGATTTTCATCTCTAGAAATCTGATTGATGTCTTTTTATCCTGTATCTCCCAAGTATCCCCTCACCAGGCTCATATTTTCCTTTACCTTCTTGAACACAGGAATATAGTGATAATAACTCTAGTAAAGTCTTGTCTACTAATTCTATCATCTGTGTCATGATATGATTTGACATGATTCTATGTTCTTAAAAAAATGACTTGCACAGGGAAGCAACGTCATTAATTCAATAAATAATATGAAGTGCCAATTTTGATTCATTTCTGCACTTCCTATTCCCATTGTCCTATTTTGATTAAATAAATTATTACTCATTTTGTATCATTACATATTAGGATTCTTTTGAAGTCGGCTAAAGCCTCTGCCCCAGTGTTGCTGTTTTACTTGTTTTAAATCATCGCATTTGTTGCAAAGTTTTCCACATAAATTTCCCTATCACTTCCGCAACTTATGCAAACTATATTAGAATTTTAACTGGTATTATACACTAAGCCATGTGGGACATCTTATTCTTAAAATACTTCATCTTCACAGGCAAGAAGAATAAAAGTTCTTTATTTCTGACATTGAACTTCAGCAATAATCTTCATCAACCTATTCATTCATGCATTATTTATGCATATTCTTATGCGCCATTATATTTCTTTGAAAGCCCTCGATTAATATAGTCTCCACAAATAAATGGTTTTCTCTACTCCTTCCCAATATTCATACTTCATTGTTTCATAGCTCATTACAGATGTCCAAAACTGCTGCACGCAAGTGGTGACAGAGAGCACCTAATTCCCTTCTATTTCACATAAGTATCCCTTATTGTATTTTTGCTTTTTAGCATATTATCAGAAATGAACATTATATGTTATTAAATGATATACTAATGTATGTTGATATATTATTTCAAACATTTTAGTTAAATGATAAATGATTAATAATTTTCCTTATATTAAATTGGCTTCAAATTCTTGATACTAATCTTATTTGATCTTTGGTGAATACATGCTTTAATGTGTGGCTATGGTCTGTCAGCTAAAATTCTTATTTAGAATCTATTTACCTGTGCGTATGTAAGTGTGTGTGTAATTTTTTTTTAATTCGGAGATAGGCCTGTGGTGAGCTTTATTTTGAGCTAATCCCTGCTTCTCGTAAGTCACCTTTCACACACTTACCACCTACTCTATTGTAATTTTGAGAACCATAACCATAAGGAGGCAAAATAATTAAGAAAGCAGTTATATGGTGTTTTACTTTTTCACCGATTCCATACCATCGGGAGAAACTAAATAAACCATACTTCAAAGAAAGAAGTCAAATTAAATTACTGTCATTGCCCATTAATAAAAACAACAATCTGAGTCATATAATTTAACAAACAGGAAAGACAAAAAGATGATATATTTATTGCCTGACTACACTGGCATAACTCACTTTAACAAAAAATTACCACATTTAATAATATAACCTGTTATAGCTAAATATTAAACACGTATTAATTAGGGCCAACTCTGAAGGATTTCTAATTCATCCATTTCCTTATTCACTATTATATATGAAGCACTACGCTAGGTGCAGGGTCATTATAAACAAGTTTTTTCTTCAGGAAACTTACAAGCTAGTGCAAGCACTGAAAAACATTTTCTGTAAAGGGCCAGATGACAATATTATAGGTTTTGGGGTCCATACAGTCTCTGCTGCCAGCTACTCAACTCTGTCACTGTAGGGCAAAGAGTCACAGACAATATACAACACATGAGCATGGTTGTGGGAGAAAACTTCATTTACAACACACAGGTGGTAGGCCAGATTTTGCCCATGGACTAGTTTGCCAACCCATTCGCTAGTGGAAAATAATAAACTAACTAGCAATTTCAATTTGATGTGACAAATACAAACAAATGTAGGCAAAAGCTGTTATGGGAATATGACCGAAGACAGTCAAGGCCTCTTGGGAGGCGGCAACAATTCAACTAAAGACTTCAATTTCTGAAATTCAGCAAATACAAGTAGCTTTTTATAACGTGTAACCATTATGAAACAACTCAAAACCTCATTCTGAAAATGTACCACATATGTGATTATAAAAGAATTGCTTTAATATATGATATTCTCTACTGTTTCTCAAAATTAACCATAAGTACACTTCAAAGCTTACCTTGAGTGACTGTTTTGAGAACAATTAAGGTTGATAAAAATCTCAATGGCAAATTGGAGCTCTTAAAGAAAGCAGCTGTCTTTGGTTTATTCTCCACAGAATGCTGTGGTGAACTATCCTGAATTCCTTTAGTTACCACTCCTTTAAAAATGTCTTCACCCAGTCTCCTCAATGTTGATGTCATAGTCGAGTGCTGTTAAAAATATGTACAATCTTAGTATATTTATTCACATTCAGAATATATCTTCTTTTTTTTTTTTTGAGACACAGTCTTGCTCTGTCATCCAGGTTGGAGTGCGGTGGTGCAATCATGGCTCACTGCAGCCTCAAACTCCTGGGCTCAAGCAATCCTCCTACCTCAGCCTCCCAAGAAGCTGGGACTATAGGCACTCACCACCACACCCAGGTTTTTTGGGGTTTTTTGGTAGGGATGGGTCTAAGTTGCTGAGGCTGGTCTTGAACTCTTGGGCTCAAGTGATCCTCCTACCTTGGCCTCCCAAAATGCTGGGATTACAGGATCATGAGCCACTGTGCCTGGCCAATAACTATTTCAAATATTAAATCAAATATATGTATTAAAAGTAAGTGAATCTGTGGCTAATATAAAGTTGGAAATATGCAAAATTGGAAAGTGATCATTTTATCAACTTAAAAATTATTTAAAAGTATGACTGTACATTTTTCTAAAATGTGTAAGAACATAAGATCATGCTATATTTATGACACAGAGAACTATCAAGGGAACAGAGGTGGACTACCTGCATTCTCGGTTGCTGATTGCTCCACCATCAATGAAAACCAGCTTATCTTTCTGTGTTCGCTTATGAAATGATTATCTAGACCCTCAGTTCCCCTCAGCTCGCTCTGACTACAAAAGTCACAGTGACTCCAAAAACTTTCAGCAATTTCAAAACAGTAAAATATTGGGTTAGAATCATGGATAATTCTCATGGAGAATAAAACAAAAACAAAATGGGCAAAACAGAAATATTAGCAAGAAACTACTCCTAAAATAATATATGATCTAATGGTATTTGATATATCTATTAAGAATCAAATGAGGCCAGGCACGGTGGCTCACGCCTGTAATCCCAACACTTTGGGAGGCTGAGGCAGGTGGATCATGAGTTCAGGAGATCAAGACCATCCTGGCTAACACGGTGAAATCTCGTCTCTACTAAAAATATAAAAACTTAGCCAGGCGTCGTGGCAGGCGCCTGTAATCCCAGCTACTCGGGAGACTGAGGCAGGAGAATGGCGTGAACCCGGGAGGCGGAGCTTGCAGTGAGCCAAGATTGCGCCACTGCACTCCAGCCTGGGTGATAAAGTGAGACTGCATCTCAAAAAAAAAAAAAAAAAAAAAAAAAGAATCAAATGAAAGGAAAGCATTTCAAACTGTTGCAGATCAGAATGCTTAACCCAGATTTAGTAACAACTTAAAATTTCCTTTATTATGACCCAATTCTCCAATCTCATGTGACTGAGTTTTATAGCAGTTTCCCCTATCTGCATGGAAATTTGTGACCAAATGGTTTCTAACTCAGTGTTGATCCTGCAATGTGGGTAAGTTTTGGCTTTTAAATTTCTGCATCTAAAATTAAAAACAAATCTATTGAGGTTTTGCCAGTGTCAAAGGCCAAATGGTTGAGTGGTGAGACACACAAGCAGTGCAATCTAATTTACATACACTGTCAATACAATTTTATTAGAAAAAATAATACATAGGTGTTTTTAAACCTTTGTGTAAAAAATAGAAAAAAATGTTCAAAACTCTACTTACAGTAAGTGTGTTAAAATGACAGGATTAAGGTAAACTTTTTTTGTTTTTAAAATTATCTCTAATGCTTACTACTACACTTTCATAATGAAAAAATAAACTTGAAAAAAATATGTGGGCTGGGCTCAGTGGCTCACGCCTGTAATTCCAGCACTTTGGGAGGCCAAGGCGGGCAGATCACAAGGTCAGGAGATCAAGACCATCCTGGTCAACATGGTGAAACCCCACCTCTACTAAAAGTACAAAAATTAACTGGGCTTGGTGGCGCGCACCTCTAATCCCAGCTATTCAGGAGGGTGAGGCAGCAAAATCGCTTGAACCTGGGAGTCGGAGGTTGAAGTGAGCCAAGATCGCACCACTGCTCTCCAGCCTGGGCGACACAGCAAGACTCTGTCTCAAAAAAAAAAAAAAAGAAAAAAGAAAAAGAAATAGAGGAAAAAAAAATGTGGATAGTATTTGCCTTTAATTGAAGGAAAAGTGAAAAAAAATCCAAAACTAGCACTCTGGGTTGTTGCTGAAGCTTCACCTAAGTTATGCTAAAACTTTTGCTGAAACAAATCTAGACCCAAAATGTCTAGTTTTCAATTTAAAATCACCCATCATTCCAAGGACGAGAAAGATTTCAAACTAAATGAAGAAAAGTCAATCAACAGCTGCCAACACCAACAGGACAGAATGTTAGAATTGTCTGACAAAGATTCTAAAGTAGCCATGAGAAAAGGAGCACGTGCATACGCTTTTAGAAAATCTCATCGAAGACACAGAAAGCCTTACCAAAGAAGAAATAGAAAAACAACCAAGTGAATATTTCAGAACTGGAAATACAATAACCGTCTCCATAACAGAATGGAGAGGATGGAGGAAAGAATAACTGGAAAATAAAACAACAGAAAACACCCAACCTGAACAACTGTAAACGACCTGGAAAAATAACAACAACAACAACAACCACCAGAACTTCGGGGAATAACACAACATCTAAAATCATGTCATTAGAGTCCCAGGAAAGGAAAAATCAGGTAGGGCTGAAAAAGTACTTGAAGAAACTGGGGGCTGTGGCTCATGGTTGTACTCTCGGCACTTTGGGAGGGCAAGATGGAAGATCACTTGAGCCTAGGAGTTCAAGACCAGCCTGGGCAACATAGGGAGATCCTATCTCTAACAAAGCAAAAAAACTAGCCAGGTAAGGTAGTACATGCCTGTAGTTCCAGCTTGAGCCCAGGAGGGTGAGGCTCACTGCACTCCAGCCTGGGCAACAGAGCAAGACCCTGTCTCAAAAAACAAAACAAAACAAAAACACATACACATGCACACAGAACATGAAATTGAAGAAACAATGACTGAAAACTTCCTGGACTTGGCAAAAAACGTGCCCAGAGACTGAAGAAACTAAGCAAACACCAAACAGGCTAAAATAAAGAGATCAACACCAAGACCCATCATAGTCAAACATAAAAACTAAAGACAAATGTGTGTGAGAGAAATGACACCTTACATCTATGGGGAAAATAACTCAAATGACAGTAGATTTCTTATCAGAAACCATGGAGGGCAGAAAGAATTTGCACATTTTTTAAGTACTGAAAGTAAAGAACTGTCACCCTGGAATCTGATACCCAGTGAAAATATCCTTCAGGAATTGAAAAGAAATCAAAATATGTTAAGAAAAACTAAGAGAATGTGTCATCAGCAAACCTACTCTAGGCCAGGTGCGGTGGGTCATGCCTGTAATCCCAGCACTTTGGGAGGCTGCAGCAGGTGGATCACTTGAGGTCAGGAGTTCGAGACCAGCCTGGCCAACATGGCGAACCCCGTCTCTACTAAAAATACAAAAAGTAGATGGGCATGGTGGTGGGCACCTGTAATCCCAGCTACTTGGAAGGGTGAGGCAGAAGCATCGTTTGAACCCAGGAGACGGAGGTTGCAGTGAGCTGAGATCATACCACTGCATCTAGCCTGGGCAGCAGAGCAACACCCTGTCTCAAAAGAAAAAAAAAAAACTACTCTAAAGAACTGATAAAGAAGTCCTCTAAACAGACAGGATATAATGAAAGAGGGAACTGTGGCACATCTGGAAGGAGAGAAGAACAAAGTAAGCAAAAATATGGGTAAATACAATAAACTTTCCTTCTCTTCTTGAGTTTTATAAATTATGTTTGATGCTTGAAGCAAAAATGACAACATTCTCTAATGTGGTTCTAAGCGTATATAGAAAAGGTTAAGGGATAAAAAGGGAAGTAAAATTTCTGTATTTTATTCAAACCGGTAAACTGACAATAGCAATAGACTGAATAAGTTATACATAATGTTGTAGTGAACGTTTATAATTTTATATTGCCCTGGCATTCATTTTAAATATAAGTTGAACTTTTTCACACTAGAAGCAGGGATCAGTCACTTTTAACATGGTTTCCAGTTCTAAATCCCCATCCCCATCCCCAGTTCCTAAATGTGTTTGATCCAGATATCTGCCTTAGACAACTCCTCTCTGATGACCACTTCCCTGTGGGATAGCTAAATGCAGTCCGCACAACTTGTCTCACAGACCCTCACACCTCACTACAGACTGTGTGAATATGCCACAGTGACTACCTCCTAGAACTCATGCCTGCTTGCTTTAAACTCAACAAACAAAACACCCTGTGAAAAACCTGTATGGGTAACATCCTGGAATCCAATAAGGGCACTTGTCCACAGGTCCCTTTCTCTCTCACTCGCTCTCTCTCCCTGCCTGTGCTTCCTGACTTCCAAATATGTGGACTCCAGGTTTGCCATGTAACTCCCAGGACCTAAAAGTAATGAATTCTTGGCCGGGCACGGTGGCTCACGCCTGTAATCCCAGCACTTTGGGAGGCCAAGATGGGTGGATCACGAGGTCAGGAGATGGAGACCATCCTGGCTAACACGGTGAAACCCCGTCTCTACTAAAAATACAAAAAAAAAAAATTAGCCGGGCGTGGTGGCAGGTGCCTGTGGTCTCAGCTACATGGGAGGCTGAGGCAGGAGAATGGTGTGAACCCGGGAGGCGGAGCTTGCAGTGAGCTGAGATCCGGCCACTGCACTCCAGCCTGGGTGACACAGCGAGACTCCATCTCAAAAAATAAATAAATAAATAAATAAATAAATAAATAAATAAATAAATGCTTTATTGCAGCCAGATGGGTTGGCTCATGGCTGTAATTCCAACAATTTGGGAGGCCAAGGCAGGAGGATCACTTGAGGCCAAGAGTTAGAGACCAGCCTGGGCAACAAAGCAAGACACTGCCTCTACCAAAAAAAAAACAAAAAAACTTTTTAATTAGCTATGTGTGGTGGCAAACGTCTATAATCCTAGCTATGCAGGAGGCTGAGGGAGGATTGCTTCAGCCCAGTAGCTGGAGGCTGCAGTGTTCTATGATCACCACTGCACTCCTGCTTGAGCAACAGAGTGAGACTCTGTCTCAAAAACAAACAAAAAAACAAACAAGAAAAACCCTTTACTTCCATCTTCTATGGCTTCTAATCATTGGAGGGGTACTCTCCATCTTAAAGATCCTAAATTAAAACAAATGTAATACCAAGAAGAACTATTAGAAAAGTTATACAAAGAGATACACTCAATACACTACAGATAAAGGAAAATAAAATTCTAAAAAATGTTCAAGTAACCCGTAAGAAAGCAGGAAAAGGAACCAAAGAAATGAAAAAGAGAAACAAAAAGAACCACCCAGTAGTTAAAAAAACAGTTACAGCTTAAGCCCTAACATATCAATAAGTACATTACATGTAAATGGCCTAAAACACCAATTAAAACACAGAGCTTGACAAAGTTTATTTTTCCGAAATCCAGCTATATACCATTTATTAAAAAAAAAAAAAACTCATTCTAGATATAATATAAGCAGGTCAAAAGAAAAAGACTGGGAAAGAAATATTATTAGAACATGAATCAAAAGAAGGCAGAAGTCTCTATATTAGTATTAGATAAAGAGATTTCAGAGGCAATGCAAATGATCAGAGATAGAGAAGGACATTATAAAATAATAAAAAGGGCGAATCCACCAAGACATAATCCTAAATTTACAAGAACACAGTTACAAAATATGTGAGGCAAAACAGATGAAGGTTATAACATATAAATCTACAATTATAGCCGGAGACTTCAACATCCATCTATCTCTCCACATTTGATAGAACAGCACAAAGTATCAGCAAGGGTATAGACAACTCACAAACACCATCAACCAACAGGATCAAATTGACATTTATGCAACACTCCACCAAACAACAGAATACATATTCTCAGCCATAAAACAACCTCAACAATACAATAAACTAGAAAAATAGAATAACAGAAAGATGACAAACTTCTGAAGAATTCAAGGGTTCAGCCAGACATGGTGGCTCACACCTGTAATCCCAGCACTTTGGGAGGCCGAGGTGGGCAGATCACTTGAGGTCAACATGGTAAAACTCCATCTCTACTAAAAAAAAAAAAAAAAAAAGAAAAGAAACCACAAAAATTAGCCAGGTGTGGTGGTGCGTCTGTAATCCCAGCTACTTGGGAGGCTGAGGCAGGAGAATCGCTTGAGCCCAGGAGGCGGAGGTTGCGGTGAGCCAAGACTGTGCCAGTGAACTCCAGCCTGGGTAAGAGAGTGAGTGAGACTCTGTCTCAATAAATAAATAAATAAATAAATAAATAAATAAATAAATAAAAATGAAACAAAGAGATGATCCTTTGAAAGATCAATAAAATGGAGAAACAGAGAAACTTCCAGCAAAAAAGACGAAGTAAAGAAAGAAAACACAAATTATCCATATTAAGAAGGAAATAAGGGCCGGGCGCAGTGGCTCAAGCCTGTAATCCCAGCACTTTGGGAGGCCGAGGCGGGTGGATCACGAGGTCAGGAGATCGAGACCATCCTGGCTAACACCGTGAAACCCCGTCTCTACTAAAAAATACAAAAAACTAGCCGGGCGAGGTGGCGGGCGCCTGTAGTCCCAGCTACTCGGGAGACTGAGGCAGGAGAATGGCGTAAACCTGGGAGGCGGAGCTTGCAGTGAGCTGAGATCCGGCCACTGCACTCCAGCCCGGGCGACAGAGCGAGACTCCGTCTCAAAAAAAAAAAAAAAAAAAAAAGAAGGAAATAAGGCTACCACTACAGATACTGAAGACATCAAAAGGATAAGAGAATACTATGAAAAACTCCATACACATAAATTTGCATACATTTGAATGGTTCAGTTTCTCAAAAAGCACAAACTATTACAAATCATCGATATGAATTATGTAACTAGAACAGACCTGTAACTATTAGAGAACTTAAATTCATGATTTAAAACCTCCTCCAAAAGAAATCTCATCCACATAGTTTCACTGGAGAATTCTACCAAATGTTTAAAGAAGAATGAACACTAAGTCTACATAATTTCTTCCAGAAAACATAAAGGATAAGACCCTTCCCAATTCATTTGATGAACCTAACATTGCCCTGATACAAAACCAAAGAGAGTTCAAAACTATAGACAAATATCTCTCATGAATATAGAAACAAAAGTCCTTAACAAAATATTAGCAAATAGAATTAGCTAATATAAAAACATATAAAAAGAATTAAACACCACAACCAAGTAGGTTTTATTCCAGAGACACATGGCTAATTTAATATTTCAAAGTCAATGTAATTCATATTAACAAGTTAAAGATGAAAAAGATCATTTGATCTTATCAATCAATGCAAAAAAAGTATCTAAAAAATTTCAACACCATTAATGATTTTTTAAAAACTCAGAAAAGCAGGAATACAGGAGAACTTGATTGAAAGTATCTATGAAAATACCACAGCTAATATTATACTTAGTAATCGCAGAATGAATTTTCCACCTAAGAGGAGAAACAAGGCGAGGATGACTACTCTCACCACTCACATTCAACATACTGCTAGAAACTCTAGCTAATGCAGTAAGGTTGGAAAAGGAAATTAAAGACATACATATCAAAAAGGAAAAAAAAACACAACGCTGTCTTCATTTGCAGATAACATGATTTGCTATGTAAAAATCCTGAGGAACCTTCAAGAAAACTCCTAAAACTAATAAAGTCAGGATACAAAACAAACAAAAAACAATTTTATGTCTACACATTATCAATGAACATGTAAACATCAAAAGTAAAAAGACAACACCAATTAAAAGTGCTCAAAAAATGTCAATACTCAGCCAAAAATCTAAACAAGAATGCAGCAATTTTATGCTGAAAAGTATACAACATTGATTAATTAAAGTTTTAAATAAATGGACATTTTATGTTCGTAAGTTGTAAGACTCAACAAAGGAAAGATGTCAATTATTCTCAAATTGATATACAGGTTTAACACAATTCCTATCAAAATCCCAGCAAGATATCTTATAGATAGGGAAGATTGTTCTGAAATACAGAGAATATATTCAAAATAGATATTGTGAAACAAGATCAAGAATATTAGGTGGAGTATTACTTGAAGAAAAATTTCTATTAACCAATTACCTGTGCTCCAGCATCTAGCTGCCTTAGAGACCAATATATAAATTTTACAAAAGGCTCGTGAAGTTTGGTATTCACAAATGGCATCCATTGTAGTTGCTCTGTCATCAGAGGCAAAAGCTAAAGACAAAATGATGGAAAATAAATACAAAGGCACAGTATTTTTAAATGTCTGAAATCAATTACCACAATTTTCCAAAATCATCTTTAAAAACAAAAAAACAGTTCTCCAACAAAAAATCTTCAGTTTAAAACTATATGCAATACTATTTGGCAATATGTATTTGAATTTTTATATATGCATTTTCTTTCATCCAGCAATAATAGCACATCTAGTTTAAGGAGATTAACCTAAACAAAGATACTCTCTGAACCTTAAATGATTAAATAAATTAATAGTACATATGTAACCTTTAAAAATGATAACCTAGATTTACATTTATTGCTATGGCATATTCTGGGGTGAAAAAAGGTGTTTACAAGGAAGCAAATGGAATAAAAATCTCATTTACATAAACTACATCTATATAAATTTATACTGAAAAAGATATATGAAAGGATTTCTTTTTTTTTTTTTTTTTTTTTTTTTTTTGAGACGGAGTCTCGCTGTGTCTCCCAGGCTGGAATGCAGTGGCGTGATCTCGGCTCACTGCAAGCTCCGCCTCCCGGGTTCACGCCATTCTCCCGCCTCAGCCTCCCAAGTAGCTGAGACTACAGGCACCCGCCACCACGCCCGGCTAGTTTTTTGTATTTTTAGTAGAGACGGGGTTTCACCATGTTAGCCAGGATAGTCTCGATCTCCTGACCTCGTGATCCACCTGCCTCGGCCTCCCAAAGTGCTGGGATTACAGGCTTGAGCCACCGCGCCCAGCCGAAAGGATTTCTTAAAAAGCTAGATTTCAGAAACTGGAGTAATACTTTTTTATATGTCTTCCTTGTATGTATATCTTAATATGCTAATTTATAAAAATAATATTTAAATGTTTAAGGATGTCTATGAACTTTGCTTCAAAAGTATAACATTTTGCTAAATGATTTCAGGACCAGAAAGATAAATTCTAAGGCTCTAACAGAATATTCCCACTTCTTAGATACCAGCCTAAGGAAATCGTTTTAAGAAGATCCCTCCAAAAGCCATGTACAAAGATACTTATTGCTACACTGTTTATAAGAGTATAAACCTGGAAGTAATTGTACAGCAATCAGGAAAATGGTTATGTCAACTGTATAAAGATTCTCTGGACTAATGATTATGAGCATATTGTGTGTATATACATACATGTATTTTAAAAAATTTTCTGTATATGATGATGTTTTGACATCTTAAAAAACCTTTCCAGTTGGGGAGAGACTGCCCCTCCCTGGACCAGTCAATTCTTAGATATAGCAAAGTGCTCAGCCTAGAGTATGCCTCTGATAGACAAACGAACCAATTCAGAGCCAGACCCCTTCTATCTGGCCCTTGTATCCCAGGAGGCAATATTCTCTGCTGTAATCTTACCAGTGTCACTAGGGACCACCCCTAGAGCTTAGTACCAGCCAAAATTATTCAAACTAGCCAATCCTATTTGTTCACCCTGCCCTGCATTGCCCTTCATGTGGAAACCAAAATAAAGGGTCTGCCCAATGCCTTCCCCTAGGCTCCTGTCTTCCTACCATCTGACCACTCTGGTGTCTTAAAAAAAAAAAAATCGAAAAAATTATAGACCCCTCCCAAGCTGAGAAATGTCTAAATAGTCTTTTCATGGAATAAAAGTTGGTAGCCATATACTCTCTTACAGTCATAATCTCAGTAAAATTTTATATAAACTTCTCCCCCCAACTTTTTAATAAAGCCATGCATCAGTTAATGAGAGATACACTGTAAAATAACAATAAATAGTAAATACATAAACCAGTAATATGGTTGTTTATCAAGTATTATGTACTGTATATAACTGTGTGTGCTATACTTTTATGTAACTGGCGGCACAGGTTTGTTTACATCAGCATCATCACAAACGTGAGTAATGTGTTCTGCTACAATATTATGACACCTATGATGTCACAAAGTGACAGGACATTTTCAGCTCCATTATAATGTGCTTTTTTATATATTCTTTTTTTCTTTGCTCCATTATATTATGGGACCACCATCATATATATGGTCTACCATTGTCTTAAACATCATTATGCAGTGCATGGCTGTATATTAAAAGGATTATACATCATGACTAAGTGAGATTTATTCTTTCAATGCAAGGACAGTTCGACATTTTAACAAAATGAAGGACAAAACCCACACGATTATTTCAACTGACAAAGAAAAAGCACTGAACAAGATTCAACACCCTTTCATGATAAAAATACTCAGCAAACTTAATAGAGGGAAACTACCTCGATATAATAAAGGCTATATATAAAAAGCCCACAGATTACACTATAAAGGTAAAAGAATGAAAGCCTTTCCTCCAAAATCAGGAAGAAGACAAGGATGCACACCCTCACCTCTTCTGTTCACCACAGTACCAGCCAGTGAAACTGGGCAAAAAAAAAGAAATAAAAAGTATCCAAATTGTAAAAGTAGTAGTAAAATCATCTCTCTTCTCAGATGGCATGACCTCGTATGTCGAAAGTCTTAAAGATTCCACAATTAAAAAAAAAAAAGTTAGAATACATAAATTCAGCAAAGTCGCTGAATACAAAATTGAACTCAAAAATCAGGTGTGGTTCTATACACTAACAATGAACAATCCAAACAGGAAATAAGGAAAACAGTTCCATTTACAAAGAGCATCAAAATTAATAAAAATACTTAGGAATAAATCTAAGCAAGGAAGTAAAAAACTTATACACTAAAAACCACAAAACAGTGATGAAAAAAATTAAAACAGACCCAAATAGAATGAAATTTCATGTTTACGGGTCAGAAAACTTGGTATTATTAAGGTGCCCATGCTACCCAAAGCGATCTACAGATTCGAGGTAATTGCTACCAAAATCCCTACAGCATTAATTTACTATGGTGAACAGTATAGCAGTTCTTCAAAAGTTGAAAATAGAACTATCAAATGATCTAGCAATCCCACTTCTGAGTATACGTCCAAAGGGATTGAAAACAGGGTCTTGAAAGGATATTTGCAAGCCCATATTCCTATCAGCACTATTCACAATAGCCATGAGATGGTAGCTGCCCAAATATCCATCAACGAATGAACAGATAAGCAATATGTGGTATTCATGCATAAACAAATATTGTTCCACCTTAAAAAGTTAGGAAATCCTGTCACATGCTACAACATGGACGAACCTTAAGGATATTATGCTAAATGAAATAAGCCAGTCACAAAAAGGCCCATATTATTATGATTCCACCCATATGAGAAATCTAATGTCAAATTCATTGAAGCAGAAAATTGAATTGTGGTCATCAGGGGCTGGGGTAGGTGAAATGGGGAGTTGTTACTTAATAAGCGCTATGGTTTGAATATGTTCCTCAAAATTTGTGTTGGAAATTTAATGCCCAAAACATCAGTGTTGTGAGGCGGGGATCTACTGGGAAGTATTTACGTCAGGAGGACTCTGCCCTAAGGAATGGATTAACGGCATTGTAATAAAGGCATGTGGGAGCGGGATCCCTTTCTCCTGTTCTTCCACCCTGTGGGCACACAACGTTCATCTGGTTTTTGCTCTTCTGCCTTGTGCCACGTGAGGATGCAGCAAGAAAGCCCCAATCAGATGCCTGGACATCCAGCTGCCAGAACTGTGAGAAATAAGTTTCTGTTGTTTACAGATTGCCCAGTCTCAGATATTCTGTTGTAACAGCACAAAACAAAGACAATGGGTACTGAGTTTTAGTTTTGCAAGATAAAGTATTTCTGGAGAGCTGTTGAAGGACAATGTGAATATACTAATGAACTGTATACTTAAAAATTATTAAGATAATAAATTTATGTTTTCATCACAGTTTGAGAAATTATATGGGTGGACCAGAAAAAGACTTACTTGAACAGATTTACAAATCTTATGATATGTAAGGTATTTAAACTATGGTTAGTCATTATACTATCTGTAAGCCAATACTTTGTGAAAAATATTTGAATACATTATGTGTTTTCATATCGCTGTTATCAGTGGTGAATTTCATTTGCTCTGGGGGACTTAACTATCAACAGTTTCGTGAATTTTTTATCAGAAATAGAGGTATAATATCCTTAATGGCCTTAACACATGGCAGTGAATTTTTTTAATTTTTGAGCTCATGGCTGAGATGAACATTTTCTGAATAAGAACAGCACTCAATCATTGAACAGTTTTGGAAATTACCTTTTGCTGCACATTATTCATTTTTTTTACTAGAGTCAACCTGAAATTACAAGTCAAAACAGTGCTTACATATGAAACTTACACTACAGTAGTCATTTCAACAACTGGTATTGTTTGAATCATAATGTTAAGCTGCATAAACTTCCTTTTGTCAGATATTTTAAAAAGAGAGGAGACCTCCACTACCATTCCAACACAGATTTGCAGTGGATATGTTTTCTGACTCCAAACTACAGTCCTAGCAGCATTATTTGAATCTCAATGCAAGTGCAAAATGATCTGCATATTTCAAGATCCATTCGACTGCAACTAAGGAGCTGCCAACTGACCTTCAATTGGACGTGATTACTCTCCAATACAGTGATACACAAAAAGAAATATCAAGAGAAGAATCAAAAAGAATTCTGTAAATGCTTTTCAAGTGACAGAGTCATATGCATGTCTGTGGTCCCACTTATGAGATACTTAGAATAGGCAAATTCTTAGAGATAGAAAGTAGATGAGAGACTACCAGGGTCTACGGGGGAGGGAGGAATGGGAAGATATTGTTAAATGGGTACAGAATTTGTTTCAGATGATAAAAAATTCTTGAAATTGATAGTGATGATGGTTGTACAGCATTGGGAATATACTTAATGCCACTAAATTGTACATTTATAAATGGTTAAAACGATAAATATTAAGCTATGCATATTTTACCACAATGAAACAAAATCATATGCTCACGGATTGATGTCAATTATTTGACAATATTTAGTGTATGAAAAGACATTTTCAGGCCGGGCATGGTGGCTCATGCCTATAATCCCAGCACTTTGGGAGGCCAAGGCGGGTGGATCACCTGAGGTCAGCAGTTCAATACCAGCCTGGCCAACATGGTAAAACCCCCATCTGTCTCTACTAAAAATGCAAAAATTAGCTGGAAGTGGTGGACACCTGTAATCCCAGCTACTTGGGAGGCTGAGGCAAGAGAATTGCTTGAACTCGGGAGGCAGAGGTTGCAGTGAGCCGAGATCACGCCACTGGACTCCAGCTCATGCGACAGAGTGAGGCTCCGTAAAAAAAAAAAAAAAAATGCAAAGATGAAATATGTAAAGTCTCATTACAGATCAGCATTAACAGATAAAAATATGCAATTGATTCTGATGAAACGAAACACTTGGAACCCCAATTAAGTAAAATGATACCCCCAAATTCTAGTTTCTTCATTATTCGATCTACTGCAAAAAGTTTACTCCACATTACATTTTTAATTTTGTCAACAAAAAAACTGGTGAAAATTTGTTTCATTTCTTATTATGTAAGTACTGGTATCTTTCACTTTGCTTTTTGGCCTGCAAATCCTAAAATATTCATCATTTGTCCTTTTACAAAAAAGGTCTGCTGACCTTTGTCATGGGCTATAAACATTCCCATAGCTTAAGAAAAACCAGACTTCACTAAATTCATCTGGCATTGTCTTCTTTGTAGTTCCTGCCTATTCTATCTCTACTTCCTGTTTACTTTTAAACTAACAGACCTTGTTTTTAAAGAGCAGTTTTAGGTTTCTGAGTATACTGAGTAGGAAGTTGAGAATGCTTATATGCCCCCTGTCCTACTCCCACCTGCCAGTACCTTCCATTATTAACATCTTTACTAGTGTGGTACATTTGTAACAATTGTTAACACTGACACACTATGATTAACTAAAATCTATAGTTTACATTAGGATTCGCTCTGTTGTATAGCCTACAGATTTTGACAACATATAATCACACATATCCACCATGTATCACAGGAAATAATTTCACTGTCCTAAACATCGTCTGTGCTTCTCTCCTCTTTCTTTCTCAGAACCCTTGGCAGCTACTGATCTTTTTACTCCCGTTTTTGCCTTTTCCAAAATGTCATTATAGTTGGAATCATACAGCATGTAGCCTTTTCAGGCTGGCTTCTTTCACTTAGCAATGTACATTTAAGGTTTCTCCATGGTAAAATATAGATCCCTTGCTTAAAATCATTTCCTGTCTCCCTCTTCTCTGAGGGATGACATTCAAACTTGCCAGCATAGTTCTAGAACAGCAGTGACTCCACTTCCAGCTCATTGCAACTTTCCTCACATCATACCTCACCCACACCCTGTAACAGATGCATGTCATGACGAAGGCAGCTCATGTCTTCTCCTTCAACTACTAGGTGTCTGTCTCACAAACACCTACTCATCCTTCAAAGCTTAACTTTTAGCAGTCACTTTTACAAGGCTTTTCCATATATTTTCTTATCTTAGGATGTAATTTATCTACACCAGTGGTTCTCAAATTGTGGTCCCTACAACTACAGAAAGAGCATCACTTGGGAACCTGTCAGAAATACAAATTCTGGGTGGGGAGTTTCAGACCAGTCTGACCAACATGGAGAAACCCCATCCCTACTAAAAATACAAAATTAGCTGGGTGTGGTGGTACATGCCTGTAATCCCAGCTACTCGGGAGGCTGAGGCAGGAGAATCACTTGAACCTGGGAGGCAGAGGTTGCGGTGAGCCGAGATCGCACCATTGCACTCCAGCCTGGGCAACAAGAGTGAAACTTCGTCTCAAAAAAAAAAAAAAAGAAAGAAGAAAAAAAAAAGAAAAGAAATACAAATTCTGGCCAGGCGTGGTGGGTCACGTCTGTAATCTCAGCACTTTGGGAGGCTGAGGCAGGCAATCACTTGAGGTCAGGAGTTTGAGACCAGCCAGGCCAACATAGTGAAACCCTGTCTCTACTAAAAATATAAAAATTAGCCAGGTGTGGTGGCGTACACCTGTAATCCCAGCTACTCGGGAGGCTGAGGCAGGATAACTGCTTAAACCCAGGAGGCGGAGGTTGCAGGGAGCTGAGATTTCACCACTGCACTCCAGCATGGGCGACAGAGCGAGACTCCATTTCAAAAAAACAGAAAAAAAAGCAGGGCGCGATGGCTCACGCCTGTAATCCCAGCACTTTGGGAGGCCGAGGAGGGTAGATCACCTGAGGTCAGAAGTTCAAGACCAGCCCAGTCAACATGGTGAAACCCCACCTCTACTAAATATACAAAAATTAGTCGGGCATGGTGACGGGCGCCTGTTATCCCAGCTACTCGGGGGGCTGACGCAGGAGAATCGCTTGAACCCAGGAGGTGGTTGCAGTGAGCCGAGATCGTGCCATTGCGCTCCAGCCTGGGCAACAAGACTGGAACTTCATTTCAAAAAAAAAAAGAAAGAAATAACAAAATTCTGTGCCACATTGGATCTACTAAATCAGATTCCAGGGCTAGGAACCTGAGTTTTAACAAGCCCTGCAAATGATTCTGATATGTGCTAAAATTGGAAAGTCAAGTTTCTCTTAGATATCTGACTTTCAGTTTCTTCACAGCAAACACTGCCTTTTCCTAGTGATTTCATTTTTTCATGAAAAATATCCACTTCATTTATATCCTTATCCCCTCTAAATACTAAGCCTTTTCCGACAGTATTTATATTCTTAATCCAAACATAACAAAAAGTATTTTTTCTTATCTTCTGAATGTTTCAAGAGATTTGGCATATTTCATCCTACTAACACTGTAACAACGGTCCTTGTTCACGGGGTGGCAGTAATAGTGAACTGTGAACTCTTTCCAAACTCACTTTTTACAATTTGTCCTTTCAGCGTTTAAGATCATCTGGTGATCTTTACATCAGATACATTGCCTTTTCTTTCTTACTGTGATGACTTGAAATTGTCAGAATTTTTTTTCCTTTTTTTTGAGACAGAGTCCCGCTCTACAGCCCAGGCTGGAGTGCAGTAAGCAGCATGATCTCGGCTCGCTGAAACTTCTACCTCTGGGATTTAAGCGATTCTGGGACCTCAGCCCCACGAGTAGCTGGGATTACAGGTGTGCACCACCATGTCTGGCTAATTTTTGTATTTTTAATAGAGACAGAGTTTCTCCATGTTGGTCAGGCTGGTCTTGAACTGCTGGCCTCAAGTGATCTGCCCGCCTCGGCATCCCAAAGTGCTAGGATTACAGGCGTGAGCCACTGCACCTGGCTAAATTGTCCTGGTCAAAATGTCACAATGAAGAACATTTTCTGGCTTCCTTCCCAAGGTGCCTTTGGTTTTTTGGTTTTTTTTTTTTTTTTTTTTTTTTTTTTTTGAGACAGAGTCTTGCTCTTATTGCCCAGGCTGGAGTGCAATGGCACGATCTCGGCTCACTGCAACCTCCGCTTCCTGGGTTCAAGCGACTCTCCTGCCTCAGCCTCCCGAGTAGCTGGGATTACAGGTGCCCACCACCATGCCCGGCTAATTTTTGTATTTTTTAGTAGAGAGAGGGTTTTACCACATTGGCCAGGCTAGTCTTGAACTCCTGACATCAGGTCATCCGCCCACCTCAGCCTCCCAAAGTGCTGGGATTACAGGCGTGAGCCATGCCTTTGGTTTCTGACTGGCAACTGCCTAACTTTTGCAAAGTGAGCACCCTAAAGTTTAGGGTGGCCTGTCTTAGAATGCAGAATCCTGGTGAAAATGTATCCTAGTCAACACTTTGTTGAAAAATCTTTATTATGGCAAAATATATGTAACTTAAAATTTACCAATGGCATTAGTGTAATCACACTGTTGTATAACCATCACCACTATCCATCCCCAAAACTTTTGCATCATGCCAAACTGAAACTCTGTATCTATTAAATAATAACCCTCCATTCTCTTCCCCCAGCCCCTGGTAACCACCATCCTACTTTGTCTCCACAAAATTTGACTATTCTAGGCATTGCACACATGGAAGTGGAATCATGTAATATTTGTCATCTGGTGTCTAGCTTATTTCATTTACAATGTCTTCAGGGTTCATTCATGTTGTAGCACGTGTTAATTTCATGACTGAATAATAGTCTTGTGTGTGTATATACCACATCTTGTTTATCCACTCATTCATGGATGAGCATTTACATTGTGTCCACCTTCATTTTATTATGTATAATCTTGCTATAAACTTGGCGCTTAAGTATCTGTTCAAGCCTCTGCTTTCAATTATTATGACTATATATCCAGAAGTAAAACTGCATAGTATAAGGTAATTCTATGTTTAAATTTTTGAAGAACCACCATACTGTCTTCCACAGCAGCTGCATTGTACATTCCTATCACCAATAAACAAAGATTCCACTTTCTGACATCCTTGCCAACACTTGTATGTACATATGTATGTATGTACGTACGTACCGAGACACAGTCTCAATCTGTCTCCCAGGCTGGAGTGTGGTCGCACAATCTCGGCTCACTGCAACCTCCGCCTCCCAGGTTCAAGCAATTCCCGTGCCTCAGCCTCCCAAGTAGCTGGAACTACAGGTTTGCATCACCATGCCAGGCTAATTTTTATATTTTTAGTAAAGATGGGGTTTCCCCATGTTGGCCAGGCTGGTCTCAAGCTCCTGACCTCAAGTGATCCGCCTGCCTCGGCCTCCCAAAGTGCCGGGATTACAAGTGTAAGCCACCACGCCTAGCCCTATTTTTTAAAATAAACATTCTAATAGGTGTTAAGTGGTATCTTACTGTGGTTGTGTATTTCCTTAGAGAGTAGTGATGGTAAGCATCTTTTTATGTGCTTAGGGGCCATTTCTTTATCTTTGGAGAAATAGCTATTTAGGCTCTTTGCTTGCTTTTTAAAAAATAAGTTTTTTTGGTTTTGTTTTTTGCTGGGTTGAAGGAGTTCCTTATATATTGTGGGTAGAAATCGCTTGTCAGATACACAATTTGCTAATATTTCCTCCCATTCTGGAGATTACCATTTCAATCTGTTGATGCACAAACGTTTTTAATTTTGATGAAGTTCGGTTTATTTTTACTTTTGTTGCCTGTGCTTTTGGTGTCTTAGCCATGTAACCACTGCCTAATCTAATATCATGAAGATTTTCCTCTATGGCTTCTTCTAAGAGTTTTATAGTTTTAAATTCTCACATTTAAGCCTTTGACCCATTTTGAGTTAAAATTTTTTTGAGAGGGACTCTCGCACTGTCACCTGGGCTGGAGTGCAATGGTGTGATCTCAGCTCACTGCAACCTCCACCTCCTGGGTCCAAGCAATTCTCCTGCGTCAGCCTCCCGAGTAGCTGGGATTACAGGTGCCTGCCACTATGTCTGGCTAATTTTTTGTATTTTTAGTAGAGATAGGGTTTCACTATGTTGGCCAGGCTGGTCTCGAACTCCTGACCTTGTGATCTGCCCACCTTGGCCTCCCAAAGTGCTGGAATTACAGGTGTGAGCCACCACGCGCAGCTGAGTTAAATTTTACATATCGTATAAGGTAAGGCTCATACTCATTTTGTTGCATGACAGTATCCAGTTTTTCAGCATCATTTGTTGAAGACTGTCCTTCCTTCATTGAGTGGTCTCTGTACCCTTGTCAAAAATCACTGGACTATATGTGAGGCCTTATATTGGGCTCTCCATTCTATCCCATTGGTCTACATGTCTTATGTCAGTATCACAGAGTTTAGATTACTGTAGCTTTGTACTAAGTTTTGAAATCAGAAAGTATGAGATCTCTAACTTTGTTCTTTTTATGGTTGTTTTGGCTTTTCATTGTGCCTTCAGATTCCATATGAATTTTAGGATAAGTAGTATTCTTTGACATATAACAGTTTTATGTTTTTATGTCGTTAAATCTAGAGCCCTTGTTTTGTTATTTTTACCATTTGTGTAAACATTATGGTAAAATGCTTTACCTTGTCCTCGTATTTAATCAATATTTAATGTTATATTTTTGGGTTTTCTATGGTTTCATGATAACTTCCAAACATTTATCTACAATATATTTTGGTGTTAAGTATGGCACAGAACCACCTTCTTGTTTTTAATGGTAAATCAGTAGTCTTGATACATTTATGAAATAATCCCTATTTTCCTCCATTGATTTAACACGCTACTTTTATCATATGTGAAATCCATTTACAAGTTTGGATCTGTTTTTGTGGTCACAGTTCTATCAATTTGTGTGCTCCTATACTACTACCATAATGTTCTAATCACTGTGGTTCTAACATATTTACATATGGGAATGGAATCTCTGATGAATTTTTCTTCAGGAACAGTGATCCAAGAGTATGTAACGTAATTTTTAAGTTTTTTTTTTTCTGAGACGGAGTCTCACTTGTTGCCCAGGCTTGAGTGTTGTGGCGTGATCTGGGCTCACTGCAAGCTCCGCCTCCCGGGTTCAAGCCATTCTCCTGCCTCAGCCTCCCGAGTAGCTGGAACTACAGGTGCCCACCACCACGCCCGGCTAATTTTTTGTATTTTTAGTAGAGACGGGGTTTCACCGTGTTAGCCAGGATGGTCTCGATCTCCTGACCTCATGATCCGTCCACCTCAGCCTCCCAAAGTGCTGGGATTACAGGCGTGAGCCACCACACCCAGCCAAAATCATTTTTATTGTTACATTTAACTTTTTGATTTAGTAAGAAATGTCATATATCTTTCTATCCAGCACATGTGAAATCCCTTGATTATCAAATTAAGTTTTCATATTGTTAAATGAAATTTGTAATTTTCTACATTTTGTTTTACACATTTTCTCTTTTATTTATTTTACTAGGTTTGTAAATTTGGTATTGTAAATACATTCTTTTCTTTAAATTACATATTGATGTATTTGGAAGATTTTTTGCTTTTTAGCCACTGGATACTTTACTGAAATCACGAGTTCTAATTAATTTTTTGGCTGGTTTCCTTTCCTTTACATTATTTTAAAGTGATGAAGATAGGTCTGCTTTTCAATGCTAAACATTTCAGTCCATTTTCTCATCATTTTGCTTTAGAATAATGTTAAACAGTAGAGGTGATAGTAGGTGGCATCCCTATCTTGACCTTCCTTTAATTGTGTAACCATACATTAGCAACGTATCATCCAAAAATGAATTTAAGAAAATGATTCTATTTTTGGCATCACCAAAAATAATAAAAATACTCTGAAATTAACTTTTCAAAAGAAGTACAAAACTTATACCCTGAAAATGAGAAAATACAGCTGAAAGAAATTAAAAAGATCTAAATAAAATGGAAAGACATCTTGTTCATGGATTAGCAGACAATATTGTTAAGATTCCAAGACTTCCCAAATTAATCCACAGATTCAGTGCAGTCCTTAATCAAAATCCCAGCTGGCTTCTTTGCAGAAATTGAAAGGCTGCCCCTGAAATTCATATGAAAATGCCACTGACCCACAACATATTTGGAAAAGAAGGACAAAGTTGGAAGACTCACACTTTCTGATTTTAAAATTTACCACAAAGCTACAGTAATGAATCAAGTGTGACACTTGGCATAAGGATAGACAAATAGAACAAGGGAATGGAATTGAGAATCCAGACATGGACCCTCTTATTTACACTGTATTTATTTTCGACATGGTACCAAAACAATTCAATAGGGAAGGAACAGATTTTTCAACCAATGATGTTGAAACAAATGGGTACCTATATGTAAAAAATGAGGTTACACCCTTCTCGCACTATATAGGAAAACTAACTCAAAATGCATCAAAGGCCTAAACATGTAAGAGGTAAAGGTATTAAACTCTTGAAAGAAAACATACAGATAAATCTTTGTGGCTCTTGATTTAGCAACGTTTTCTTAAATATGACGCAAAACATACAAGCAAAGAAAAAAGCTAAATTGGACTCTATAAAAACTTAAAACCTTTATGCTTCAAAGGGTACTATCAAGAAAGTCAACAGACAACTACTGAATGGAGAAAATATTTTCAAATCACATATTGGATAAGGTACATCCATCTTGAATATTTAAAAACAAAACCTCCTGCAAATAACTCAGTAATAAAAAAGATAGCTCAATTAAAAATGCTCAATGGATTTAAACAGACACTTACCTATAAAAGATATCCAAACAGTCAATAAGCACATGAAATGATGCTCAACATTAGTCATCAGGGAAACATGAATCAAAACCATGATGATTGACCACTTCATACTCACTGAGATGACAAAAATTTTAAATCGTTCTGACCATGATATAAAGAAATCGAAACTCCTGCAGACTGCTGGCAGGACTGTACAATTGTTGAACCACTTTGACAAACAGTCTGGCAGTTTAGCAGTTTCACTCTTAGGTATGTAGTCAAGAAAAATGAAAAACTACATGCATACAAAAATTTGTAGATAAGTGTTCATAGCAACACCATTCATAACAGCCAACAAATGGAAACAACCCAAATGTCTCTCAAATGATATGGGCAAGTAAAACGTTATATCTATATTACAGAATATTATTTGATAATAAAAAGGAATGAAGTATTGATACATGTGATGACATAAGTGAATTTCAAAAACATAATAAATGAGTCAGTCATGGAACACTACATATTGTATGAATCTGTTTATATGAAAAGTCCAGATAGGAAAATCTATAAAGACAGAAAGCAGATGAGTGGTTGCCTAGCACTGGAAATGCTGAATAAAGGGCTGGGCAACTGATAATGGATTGGATTTTTTTTTTTGGAGAGAGGAGATAAAATGTCCTAAAACTGATTAAGGTGATGGTTATACAACTCTGTGAATATAGAAAAAAAACCACTGAATTGCACAGTTAAAAGCCTACTTGTATAAGATGTGAATTATATCTCAATAAAGCTGTTACCAAAAAAAACCCCACCAGAACAAAAACAAGATATAATCAGGCCTGCTTGGTGCTCTTGGTCTTTGTGTCTCCTGTCTCTTTAAGTTTTGGACACTTTACATCCTCCCACCTCCTTATTATTTACACGATTAACTTGTTGAAGAGTCTAGGTCAGTTAATTATCTCACGTTCCTAATTTATTTTGCATGATTCCTTGTGTTGCTACGTAACTTGTTTTCTGGCAGGAATACTTTATAGGTAAATCTGTGTACTGTATCTTCCATACATATGTCTAGTTCCATGTGAAAGAGTTCCCTCTGAAACGACTCAAGTTCATTCTTTACCAATTTTTAATCTTACACAGTCATGCACTGCATAACATTTCGGTCAATTGACCGCATATAACAATGCTGGTCCCGTGAGATTATAAGGGAGCTAAAAATTCCTATTGTCTTAGTGATGTTGTAGCTGTTACAATGTCATACGGCAGTAAATTATTCATGTGTTTGTGACAATGCTGGTGTAAAAAAAAACTACTGTGTTGCCAGTAGTATAAAAGTGTAACACATACAATTATGTATAGTACATACTACTTGATAAGATAACAAACTATGTTACTGGTTACGTATCAGCTACACTATACTTTTTATCATTATTTTAGATGTACTTCTTCCAGTTATTAAAAAAAAAAAAGTTAAATGTAAAACAGCCTCAGGCAGGTCCTTCAGCAGGTATTCCAGGCAAAGGCATTGTTATTATAGGAGGTGATAGCCATTTGTGTGTTACTGCCCCGAAGACCTTCCAGTGGAACCAACTGCAGAGGTGGAAGACACTGATATTGATTATCCTGACCCTGTGTAAGCCTAAGCTAACATGTGTGTCTGTGTCTTAGTTTTTAACAAAATAGTTGAGAAAGTAAAAAATAAAATAAAAATTTTTTAAATAGAAAAAACCATATAGGATAGAATTTTTGTACACCTGTACAATGTGTTTGTGTTTTAAACAAAGTGTTAATATTACGAAGTCAAAAAGTTAAAAAAAAAAAAAAACTAGAAAGTTTATAAAGTAAAAAGATTACAGTAAGCTAAGCTTAATTTGTTAGTGAAAAAAATTTTTTTTCTAAATTTAGTGTAGTCTAAGTGCATACTGTTTATAAAATTTACTGTAGTGTGCACGTCTTAGATTTCATTTACTCACTACTCACTCACTGACTCGCCCAGAGCAACTTCCAGTCCTGAAAGCTCCATTCATGGTAAGTGATCTATTCAGGTGTACCTGCCCTTTTTTTTTTTTTGAGACAGTCTCACTCTGTGGCCTAGGCTGGAATGCAGTGGCACAATCTCGGCTCACTGCAATCTCTGCCTCACGGGTTAAAGCAATTCTCTTGCCTCAGCCTCCCGAGTAGCTGAGATTACAGACGTCCACCACCAGGCCCAGCTAATTTTTGTATTTTTAGTAAAAACGGGGTTTCACCATGTTGGCCAAGGTGGTCTCGAACTCCTGACCTCAGGTAATCACCTGCCTCAGCCTCCCAAAGTGCTGGGATTACAGGCATGAGCCACAAGCCTGGCCCAGGTGTACCCTTTTTAATCTGTTATATTGTATCTTTACTGCACATTTTATATGTTTAGATGCACAAATACTTCACATTGTGTTACAACTGCCTAAGATATTCAGCATAGTAGATGCTGTACAGGATCATAGCCTAGGAACAACAGGCTACATAATATAGCCTAGGCTGGTAGTAGGCTATATTACCTACGGTTATGTACATACTCTACAATGTTTACACAAAAAGTCACCTAACAATACATTTCTCAGAATGTGGTCCCATTGTTAAACAACGCATGACTGTACTGTTGAATTCAGTTTGCTACTATTTTGTTGAAGATTTTTGCATCTATATTTATCAAGGTATTAGTCAGTAGTTTTTTCACTGTGTCTTTGTCTAGCTTTGGTATCAGGGTAATGTAGGCCCCAAAGAGTAAGTCTGGAAGTGTTACTTCCAGTAATTTTTTCGAAGACTATGAGGAGGATGGGTGTTAATTCTTCAAATGTTTGATAGAATTCTAAAGTGAAGCTCTCTGGCTTTTCATTGTTGGGTTTGTTTTTTTTTTTTTTTTTTTAGTGATTGAATCTCCTTACTTATCTGGCCTTTTCAGATTTTCTACCTCATCAGGATTCAGTCTTGGAAAGCTGTGTTTTTATAGGAACTTACTCATTTCTTCTATGTGATGCAATCTGTTGGCATGTAATTGTTGATAATATTGTCTTATAATCCTTTTTATTTCTGTGGTATTGCTTGCAAGATCCCTTCTTTCCTTTCTAATTTGAGTTATTCCAGTCTTCTCTTTTTTCTCCCTTCATCTAGCTAGTGATTTGTCAATTTTGTTGATACTTTCAAGGAACCAAATCAGCCAGGCTGTTGATTTTGATTTTGATCTCTCTTCCTTTTCAATGTAAGCATCTACAGCTACAAACTTCCCTGTTAACACTGCATCCTATAAATTTTGTTATGATGTGTTTTTTTGTTTCAAGGTATTTGCCAGTTTTCCTTGGGATTTCCTCTTTGACCCAATGGTTGCTGTAGAGTGAGTTTTTAAATTTTCACATATTTGTGGATTTTATAGTTATCCTTCCTTGGTTTGAGGTTTCACTTCATTGTGATCAGAAATTTTGTAACAATGTCAGTCTTTGAAAATGTATTAAGACTTGTTTTGTGGCCAAACACGTGGTTTATCTGGAGGATGTTCTACGTACACTTGAGAAGAATGTGTCATCTGCTGTTGTTGGGTGGAGTGTTCTGTATGTGTCTGACAGATCGAGTTAATTTATTATGTTGCTCAAGTCCTCCATTTCCTTACTTATATGCTGTCTGGTTATTCTATCTATTTCTGAAAGTAGGGTATTGAAGTTTCCTAGTATTATTATGTTACTATTTCTTCAATTCTGTCAATGTTTGCTTCACATTATTTTAGAAGTCTGATGTTTTGGGGCATAAATATTTCTCATTTGTATCTTCTTGGTGAATTTACCTTTTTATCATTTATATAGTGTCCTTGTCTCTTGTAACAGTTTTTGACATAAAGTACATTTTGTCTTATATTAGTATTACCGCTACTATTCTCTTCTGGTGACCGCTGACAAGGATTGTCTTTTTCCATCCTTTCATTTTCAGCCTACATGTGTCTTTAGATCTAAAATGAGTCCCTTGTAGACAGCATACAGTTGGGTGCTGGCTGTTTAAATCCAATCAGCCACTCTAATTAGTTCTTTGATTTCATCCATTTACATTTAAAGTAATTACTGATAAAGGAAGGACATACTTTTTTTTTTTTTTTTTGAGACAAAGTTTCACTCTTGTTGCCCATGCTGGAGCACAATGGTGTGATCTCAGCTCACTGCAACCTCTGCCTCCTGGGTTCAAGCAATTCTCCTGCCTCAGCCTCCGGAGTAGCTGGGATTACAGGTGCCTGCCACCATACCTGGCTAATTTTTGTATTTTTAGTAGAGATGGGGTTTCACCATGTTGACCAGGCTGGTCTTGAACTTCTGACCTCAGGTGATCCACCCGCCTCAGCCTCCCAAAGTGCTGGGATTACAGGCATGAGGCACCGTACCAGGCCAGGAAGGACATACTATTACCATTTTGTTAATTTTTTCTGCATGTCTTGCAGCTTTTTTGTCCCTCCTTTCCTCTCTTACTGTCTTTGGGTTTCACTGATTTTTGTGTGTGTTACATGCTTAGATTCCCTTTTAATTTCCTTCTGTGTATATTCTATAAGTATTTTCTTTGCAATCAGTTATATAAAACATCTTAAAGTTATAACTATTTTACATCAATAATGTCAACTGAATACACTAACTGCACCATTATGGCTCCACATTCCCACTTCATGTTACTGATGTCACAATTCTTTTTTTTTGAGATGGAGTCTCACTCTGTTGCCCAGGCTGGAGTGCAATGGCACGATATCAGCTCACTGCAACCTCCGCCTCCCAGGTTCAAGCAATTTTCCTGCTTCAGCCTCCCAAGTAGCTGGGATTACAGGCACGTATGACCATGCCTGGCTAATTTTTGTACTTTTAGTGGAGATGGGGTTTCACCATGTTGGCCAGGCTGGTCTCAAACTCCTGACCTCGGGTGATCCACCTACCTTAGCCTCCCAAAGTGCTGGGATTACAGGCGTCAGCCACCGCACCAGGCCACAAATTATATCTTTATATGTTGTATTACCCCCAGCATAGACTTAGTTTTTTTTTTGTTTTTTGTTTTTGTTTTTATTTTTTTTTTTTTGAGACAGAGTCTCGCTTAGTCGCCCAGGCTGGAGTGCAATGGCGCGATCTCGGCTCACTGCAAGCTCCGCCTCCCGGGTTCACGCCATTCTCCTGCCTCAGCCTCCCAAGTAGCTGGGACTACAGGCGCCCGCCGCCTCGCCCAGCTAATTTTTTGCATTTTTAGTAGAGACGGGGTTTCACCGTGTTAGCCAGGATGGTCTCGATCTCCTGACCTCGTGATCCGCCCGCCTCAGCCTCCCAAAGTGCTGGGATTACAGGCGTGAGCCACCGCGCCCGGCCAGTTTTTTTTTTTTTTTTAAATACTTCTGTCTTTTACATTCTATGCAATAATTAAAAATCAACTTATATGTCAAGATTACAATAATATAGGCTACTTATTGTATTCGTCCATTTATTTGCCTTTAACACAGAATGTTATACTTTTATATGGCTTCATGTTGCTGTGTAGTGTGCTTTCATTTCAACCTGAAGGACTCTCTTCAGTATTTTTTATAGGGCAGGTGTAATAGTTACTGAACTCCTTCAACTATTGTTTATCTGAGAAAGTCTTAAGGACAGTTTAGCTGAATATACTACTCTTGGTTAACAGTTTTGGTTTTTTTTTTTTGCACTTAGAATGTACCACCCCACTGCCTGTTGGCCTGCAAGGTTTCTGCTGAGAAATCTGCTGAAATTCTTATAGAACTCCCTTGAACGAGACCAGCTGCTTTTCTCTTGTCAATTTCAAGATTCTCTTTGTATTTTACTTTTGACAATTTGATTATAATGTATCTTAGAGTTGGGTGTCTTTGGAATTGTCCTCTCTGGAGTTCCTTGAGCTTCCTGAATTTGTATGCCCAATCCTTTCCTCAAAAAAGGGCAAGTTTGGGACATTTTCAGCCATTATTTCTACAAATAAGCTCTCTCCCCCTTCTTCTCTCTTCTCATTCCAAGACTTACATTATGCATATACTGGTTCACTTGATGATCTCCCATGAGTCCCTTAGACTGTCGTTACTTTTCTTCATTTTTTTCTCTTTGCTCCTCTAACATAATTTTATTACGTCAGAACTTTTCGTAGACACGGGGTCTCATTATGTTGACCAGGCTGGTCTTGAACACCTGGCTTCAAGTGACCCTCCTGCCTTGGCTTCCCAAAGCACTGAAATTACAGGTGTAAGCCACTGTGCCCAGCCTCTGACTTAATTTTAGATGATCTGTCTTCAAATGTGTTGATGTCTTCTGCGTAATCAAGTCTGCTGTTGACTTTTATAGTTCAGATATTGTATTCTCCAGCTCCAGAATTTATTTGGTTCCTTCTTATAATTTGTATCTTCTAGTTTACACTGTCACTTTGTTCTTGCATCATTTTCCTGACTTTGCTTAGTTTTTTGTGTTCTCTTAAGTTTTTAAATTATTTGTCACAGTTTTTAAGTCATCTGTCACAAAGTTCAGAGATCTGCATTTCTTTAGGGTGAGTTTCTAAAGCTTTGTTTTCTTCTTTGACTTGATCAATGTCCCTGCTCCTTTGTATGCCTTCTGATCCTTTTTTAATGGGTATTTGGGCATTTGAAAAAACAGAAAACAAATACCTTTCTGAGTCTTTACAACTGGCTTCATACAGGGAAACACTTTCATGAATCAGCCCAGTTAGAGGTTTTAGGACCACTCAAATTTTTCTGAGACATTTGTCTTCTCTGGGCTTCTATGTGTGTTTTTGACAGTCTTAATTTCCCTAGCAACCTATTGCTATTCCCTCGCAGAAACCCATTAATCTCTGTGTCCCTCAGACCTCTCCCAGCAGAAGTGCAGATCTCTGCAGCTCTTACGTGCTGCAGCAATCACTTCTGTTTCCTGCAGCTCCCAAACTATGCTACTGTTGCGGGAAGGGAGGGACCCTGAACAGAGGGACTGGCTGAAGCCATGGCAGAACATAAAGCCATAGTGAAGATTTCATAGATATTTATTAGTTCCCCAAATTAATACTTTTATAATTTCTTATGGCTGTCTTTACTGCAATCTCTGAACATAAATTGTGACGATTTCACAATTGTGAAGTGACACCTATCACTTCCCCAGTCAATACCCTTGTGTTTTCCTATGCTTGTCTTTAATCTCAATCCCATCATCTCTTTTGTAAGCTGAGGAGGATGTATGTTGCCTCAGGACCCTGTGATGATTGTGTTAACTGCACAAATTGTTTGTAGAGCATGTGTGTTTGAACAATATGAAATCTGGGCACCTTGAAAAAAGAAAAGGGTAACAGCAATGTTCAGGGAACAAGGGAGATAACCTTCAACTCTGACTGCCAGTGAGCTGGGCAGAACAGAGCCATATTTCTCTTCTTTCAAAAGCAAAGAGGAGAAATATCGCTAAAGTCTTTTTCTCAGTCAGGAACATCCCTGAGAAAGAGAATGCGCCCCTGAGGGTAGGCCTCTGAAATGGCCGCTTTGGGGGCAGCTGTCTTTTACAGTCGAAGCTGAAGGGATGAAATAAGCCCTGGTCTCCTGTAGTGTTCCCAGGCTTATTAGGATGAGGAAATTCCCGCCTAATAAATTTTGCTCAGACCGGTTGTCTGCTCTCAAACCCTGTCTCCTGATAAGATGTTATCAATGAAAATGCGTGCCCGAAACTTCATTAGCAATTTTAATTTCGCCCCGTCCTGTGGTCCTGTGACCTAGCCTTGCCTCCATTTGCTTTGTGATATTTTATTACCTTGTGAAGCATGTGATCTCTGTGACCCACACCCTTATTCGTGCACTCCCTCCCCTTTTGAAAATCGCTGATAAAAACTTGCTGGTTTTATGGCTCAGGGAGCATCACGGAACCTGCCGACATGTGATATCTTCCCTGGACACCCAGCTTCAAAATTTCTCTTTTGTACTCTTTCCCTTTATTTCATCAGAGCAGCCGACGCTTAGGGAAATAGAAAAGAACCCACGTTGAATATCGAGGGTGGGGGTTTCCCCGATATGCTACCATTCCCTTCAGCACTCTGAGTGAGATGAGATGCAAACCAGTCCTGTGGGCAGACTTTGGATAAGCCAAAATATTGAACACACAGTCCATTATTTCGTTTTTGTCCCAAGGGAGAAGGCAGGGGATAGGAAATTTCCTCCTGGTTGCATTGCACTATACTGCGAGGGGAACACACATGCAAAATGCCACAAACTTTCCCACTCCTTCTGAAGGAGTCCCTTCTTTTTAACGTTTTAGCCTGAGTGCTGCAGCTTCTCAATTGGTCTCTACAATTCTCACTAACATGTCCTTGTCACTATATTGAAATTAACTGGTGTTTCCATGAAGGAATAAGGGCCTGAAACTACCTACTCCAACATATTGATGATGTTAGTCCTATAGCCAAATTTTACTATCATTAGTTATAACACATATTACCTTCCACCTCAGGTTGTACTGAATTTTTCTATCTCAATTTCTTTGATAATAGCTCACCCTTATGTTACTGAATCACACAAGAAAATCAGTCTTATAAGGTATACCCAGTATATCAGATTTACTCCTCAATGGCTTTAGTTGTTTTTAAATATTAAATCCATCCTTAAACAAGTTATAACTGTGATCAAATATACAAAAAAACCCTGTCAGAAGTTTCCAAAGGTAATTTCTGAAGAGATTACTTTGCTAAAATATTTTGAGTTATACTAGTATTCTTAGAATAAATATAATGCCTGCCCAAGTGGTTAACAGAGTCCTATAACAAAAAAAAAAAAGATTTTAAGATAAGGTTACATTATTTAAAATCACAAATTTTACATCTTCCTAAAGAGATGTGAATACCTGCTTGTGATGCCCACACGTATTTAATTAATCTGGTACTACTTACTCTTCTATTATTATATTTAAAAGTTTATTTATACACCTTAAAATTGTTCTACCTTTATGAATATACAGTAATTAAGTTGAAAACAATATTTTAACTAAAAGGATCTAGGTTCAACAGAAACTGTAAATCCTGAACATGTCAACAGACAACTTTTTATTTAGAGATGTTAAAATGAATCCTGAGAAATACGTGTGCTAAATATTATTCTCTTATGTTATTAGACTAATATAAAAACACAGTATTACATGATCCCGATTCCATTATTTTTCTTCAGACAGGGTCTCACTCTGTTGCCCAGGCTGGAGTACAGTGGTACAATCACAGCTCACTGCAGCCTCGACCTCCCCAGGTTCAGGTGATCCTCCCACCTCAGCCTCCGAGGGAACTGGGGTTACAGGCACGTGCCACCACGCCTGGTTAATTTTTGTATTTTTTGTAGATATGGGGTACTGCCATGTTGCCAAAGCTGATCTCAAACTCCTAGGCTCAAGCTATCCTCCGACTTCAACCTCCCAAAGGGCAAGGATTACAGGTATGAGACACCGTGCCCAGCCCTCATCTAGTTCTAACAAATAAAATTTCTCTGCAGAACTTTAATACTGCAGGCCTTCCTAATTAGCAGTTACTTCTAAAATAAGGCTAGATTTAGGGAAATAATTGATGTAGGTACTAAGAGACAGAATTCTAAACAAAGGTGTATTTGTGTTCTATTGCTGCCATAACAAATACCACAAACTTAACATTTAAACAACACAAATTCATTATTTTACACTTTTGTAGGTTCAAAAGTCTAATACGGGTCTCAGCCAGCCAAAATCAATGTATATTCAGAGCTGTGTTCCTCTCCGGAGGCTAAGGGAGGATTCATTTCCTTGCTTATTCAAGTTGCATGCAGAATCCAGTTTGCTGCAGTTAGAGCACTGAGATTTGTATGTCCTTTGTGACTGTCGGCAGAGGGCAATTCCCAGCTTCTAGAAGATATCTGATGGCCAGGCACGGTGGCTCACACCAGTAATCCCAGGACTTTGGGAGGCCAAGGTGGGCAGATCACAAGGTCAAGAGTTTGAGACTATCCTGGCTGACACAGTGAAAACCCGTCTCTACTAAAAATACAAAAATTAGCTGAGTGTGGTGGTGCACACCTGTAGTCCCAGCTACTTGGGAGACTGAGGCAGGAGAATCACTTGAACCCGGGAGGCAGAGGTTGCAGTGAGCCAAGATGGCACCACTGCACTACAGCCTGGTGACAGAGTAAAACTCCATCTCAAAAAAAATAAATAAATAAAGATTATCTGAATTCCATGTCTTATGGCCCTCTTTCTCCATCTTCAAAAGCCAGCAAGAGTGGGGTGAGTCTCTGGCCTACTCTTCTGAATCCTCCTGGTTTAAAGAGTTTATGTGATTACTAAGACCACTCACATAATCCTGGATAATCTCCCTATTTTAAGGTCAGCTGATTAGCAACTTTAATTCCCTTTTGCCATGTGCTATGGTTTGAACGTTTGTTTCCTCCAAAAGTCATGTTGAAACTTAATTCCCAATATGACAGTATTGATAAGTGGGGCCTTTAAGAAGTGACTGGGTCCGGGCACAGTGGCCCACATCTGTAATGACAACATTTTGGGAGGCCAAGGCAGGAGGAATGCTTGAAGCTAGGAGTTCAAGATCATCCTGTGCAACGAAGCGAGGTCTGATCTCTATACAAATTTTTTAAAAATTAGCTGGGCAGGCCGGGCGTGGTGGCTCAAGCCTGTAATCCCAGCACTTTGGGAGGCCGAGACGGGCGGATCACGAGGTCAGGAGATCGAGACCATCCTGGCTAACACGGTGAAACCCTGTCTCTACTAAAAAATATAAAAAAACTAGCCAGGCGATGTGGCGGGTGTCTGTAGTCCCAGCTATTTGGGAGGCTGAGGCAGGAGAATGGCGCAAACCCGGGAGGCGGAGCTTGCAGTGAGCTGAGATCCTACCACTGCACTCCAGCCTGGGCGACAGAGCGAGACTCTGTCTCAAAAGAAAAAAGAAAAAAATTAGCTGGGCAAAGTGGTATATACCTGTAGTCCCTACTCAAAGGGACGAGGCAGGAAGACTGCTTGAGGCTAGGAGTTTGGAGGCTGCAGTAAGCAATGACTGGGCCACTGCACTCCAGCCTAGGTGACACGAGGAGACCCCATCTCCAAAACAAAAGCTTTTTTTAAAAAAGGTGACCGGGTTATGAGGGATGCCCTCAGGAAAGGATTAATTCATCCAAGGGTTAATGGATTAATGGATTATCATGGGAATTGGACTGGTGGCTTTATAAAAGGGAGAGAGACCTTAGCTAGCACACTCAGCCCCCAGCCATGTGATACCCTGCATCACCTCTGGACTCTGCAGGAGACCAGGAAGAAGGGCCTCATCAGAGGCAGCCCCTCAAATTTGTTCGTTTTTTTTTTCTTTTGAAACAATCTTGCTCTGGTGCCCAGGATGGAGTGCAGTGGTGCAATATCAGCTCACTGCAACCTCCACCTCCCAGATTCAAGCGTTTCTCCTGCCTCAGCCTCCCAAGTAGCTGAGATTACAGGCATGTGCCATGATGCCCACCTATTTTTTGTATTTTTAGTAGAGACAGGGTTGCCCATTGCACCATGTTGCCCAGGCTGGTCTCGAACTCCCGACCTCAGGTGAACGGCCCACCTTGAACTCCCAAAGTGCTGGGATTACAGGCATGAGCCACCGTGCCTGGCCCTGGCTTTTCCCTTTTTTAATCTTCATATATTCTGAGTCACATATTTCAAATTAAAAAACAAACCTTTACACACTTCTCCTGAATATCATTTCTCTGGGAAGCGAATTTGAGTTGTGGTTTTTTACCATCCATTCCAGATTCTTCATGTTTCACTTTGCTAAGATGATGATCCGAAATCCAGTCCATGAAGACAGTTAAAAGTTCATAAACTTGTCCATTAAGTGGTACCTATATGTCAAAAATTAAATCATTCATTTCAGTTCACAACTTCATAAAACTTCAAAGACAAGTCTTAAATTTGGTAAATAATTAAAGAATAATTTGACTAAAGTAATTCACTAAAATGTGTTAAGGACAGAGCTTCTCCAAACAAAAGAAATTCAAAATCAAAGTTTCCCAACTTGCCTGGTGCTGTGGCTCAAGCCTGCAATCCCAGCACTTTGGGAGGCTGAGGTGGTTGGATCACCTGAAGTTCCCTAGAAGTTCGAGACCAGCCTGGCCAACATGGTGAAACCTGTCTTTACTAAAAATACAAAAATTAGCTGGGCGTGGTGGCGCATGCCTGTAATCCCAGTTACTTGGAAGGCTGGGGCAGGAGAATCACTTGAATCCAGGAGGTGGAGGCTGCAGTGAGCCGAGATTGCACCACTGCACACCGGTCTGGGAAAAAGAGCAAGACTCCATCTCAAAAAAGAAAAAACAACAACAAAAAAACCAAACAAACACAAAAACCTCCCCATCTAATATTAAAAACATGTTAAATGATGACTGAGAGAAGGCAAGAAAAGTCATCATAATTAGGAAGTTAAAATAACTTGTACCTTATTACTAAAAGAAAACTTTTCATAAAAATTCTTTATCCAAGTTTGATAAGATGGAAAAAAAGTAAAATTAGCCTTAACTCAAGAGCATGAACCTCCCGCAATTAAAAGACTAAAAAAAATTAAAGGTTTCCAGAGCTAAAGAATTTCCACTATGAAACTTCCTATCTTTTTCTTCTCACAAAAATTGTTACTTTGTCTTTCCAGTATATCATTGAATACACATATGAACTTTTTTCCCCTAGAAATCTTGTCCTCCGAGAGTCTACCAAAATGAAAAGTAAAATAACAAAGTAATTTATAAATTTAATTAGACTAATTTTAAGTATTATTACAAAACACATTTCTAATTTAATTCAATTTTTTTAAAATAAGATACCACTACACATATCCACCTTAAGCAGGGAACTATGTTAAATTTATTTATTTTTTTAATCTGCAGGCCAGGCATGGTGGCTCACGCCTATAATCCCAGCACTTTGGGAGGCAGAGGCAGCTGGATCACCTGAGGTCAGGAGATCGAGACCAGCCTAGCCAACATGGTGAAACCCTGTCTCTACTAAAAATACAAAAAATAGCCAGGTGTGGTGGTGGGTGCCTGTAATCCCATTTCTTCAGGAGGCTTGAACCCAGAAGGCAGAGGCTGCAGTGAGCCAAGGTTGTGCCACTGCACTCCAGCCTGGGTGACAGAGTGAGACCCCCATCTCAAAAAAAAAATAAAATTAAAAATATTAATAAATTAAAAAATAAAAAAACAAAAAAATTCAAAGACAGAGAAATATAAAAGCAAATTAATAAAAAGGCAACATTAAGTCAATGGCAATCCACAAAATCAGAATGAATAAAGACAAAATGATAAATAGTAGCATTAGTGCATTATTCTGAAGAGCAATTTTTCACTTTCTCAATTTTTTTCAAATAGAAACTAACTCCCTTTAGATGAAAACTTCAATTATCTTCAGTCCCTGAATATAAAATCTGTACCTTTTCAATTTACTCCAATTTTCTCAATTTATAAAGAACTAGAAAATTTATCAAAATATCTGAATGATCAAAGCCCATAAGATACTACTACACACCCACTGGAAGGGTCAAAATGAACAAAACTGAAAACACCAAATGTTGACAAGGTTGTGGAGCAACCAAAACTTTGATACACTGTTAATGGGAGTATAAAACAGTACAACCAATTTGGAAAACCGTCAGTTTCTTAAAAACATACATCTACCTTTATCTACTTTATGACCCAGAGATTGTAGTCCTGGTATATACCCAAAACAAATGAAAACATATATCCATAAAAACCCTGCACATCAATATTTGTAGCAGCTTTATTTATTGCAGACAAAAACTAGAAAAAGCCCAGGTGTCTATCAACAGAAGAATGAAGGAACAAACTCTGATACATTAATACAATGAAAAACTACTGAGCAATAGTAGGGAACAAACTACTGATACACTCATAATTATGCTGACAAAAGCCTTACACAAACAAGTACACACAATACAATTCCACTGACCAAATGTCTCACACAGGCAAAACTAATTTCTGCAAAACTTCTGGCAGAAAAGAATGACCAGGAAAGGACATTAGAGAACTTCCTAAGATAATTGAAAGTTCTATATTCTAGTACAGTGGAAATATTCTACATTTGGTTGTAGGCAACATAAATATTTATCAAAATTAATCAAACTTTACGCTACAGGATTTGTGCGTTATGTTACCACATGTAATTTATATCTCAAATTTTACAAATTTTTTTTTTTTTTTTTTTTTTTTTTTTTTTGAGACGGAGTCTCGCTCTGTCGCCCGGGCTGGAGTGCAGTGGCCGGAATCTCAGCTCACTGCAAGCTCCGCCTCCCGGGTTTACGCCATTCTCCTGCCTCAGCCTCCCGAATAGCTGGGACTACAGGCGCCCGCCACCTCGCCCGGCTAGTTTTTTGTATTTTTTTTAGTAGAGACGGGGTTTCACCATGTTAGCCAGGATGGTCTCGATCTCCTGACCTCATGATCCGCCCGCCTCGGCCTCCCAGAGTGCTGGGATTACAGGCTTGAGCCACCGCGCCCGGCCAAATTTTACAAATTTTTAGGGAAAAAAAGATACATGGAAATCCATTCAGGGATGGGTTGCAGTCTTGACTGAAAAATAGCAAATGCTTGTGGAGTGTCAAAACATACTAAGCAATAAAGCCACGAATGAAGTGTCAATGATACTGTACCTGAAACACTGCCAAAATATAATAGTTTTGTTTTTGCAAATGAAAGTATATTTTAAATATTCTTGAGATATTTCCCTTTTAAGAAAGTATTATGGTGAATCCTTTCTCTTTTCAAAGAGAAAAGATTAAAGCACAAGAGAAATCTTCCTGGCTTTCCATTGGAGAAATTTTCAATCATATCATACCTTGTAAGTTTTTGAAACTGGTGCTTTTTCTTGTTTTAAACTTTTCATTTCATGAACAGCATGGGAACTTCCTTTCAATCTCTGTATTGTCATAAACTCGTACTTCCTCTGCAACAGTACATATGCATGAATTAAAGGACAATTGTATCAAAATGAGTAAACTCAAAGGCAATCATCTAAAAATATACTTATGTCTGTAAAGAACAGGCAACTTACCTGTAAATTATCTAAACGAGCTTGAACTCTTTTCGCCTGAATGTCCATCTTCCTGTTTTCCTCACTTGCTTCATTCAACTAAAGGGTAGAAAAAGTTAGATATTTCAATCTAAACCTTCAACTGGTTTCATACTAAGGGTTCTCAATCTACTTTTCCCTAAAATATTAATGATTCGTAAGATAATTTACTTTATCTTATGAAAAATGTACAAGACACCAGATGTCTTAAAAGCATATACATATATTTTAGTGGAAAATGCTTTTATTAATAAGTAAATTGTTATTAGAACTATAACATATATAAAGAAAAGTATAAAATCCTAAGTATGCAGTACAATGAGCTATAACTGGGATTGCATTACTGGGATTATGTGTGTGTGTGTGTGTGCATATACTGATATGTATATGTATGGAAGAACTGACATATTTACCATATTGAGTCTTCCTATACATGAACATATCTTCAATTTATTTAGGTTTTATTTTCTTTTAATAATGTTTTGTAGTTTTCAGTAGTGATGTCTTGCACATCTCCCTTTAGATTTATTCCTGGGTATCCAATTACTTTTTTATGATGTTACTTATGGTATCTTACAATAAAATTTATGATATATATACACCATGAATAGAATACTATGTGGCCATAGAAAAGAATGAAATCATGTCTTTTGCAGCAACATGGATGGAGTTGGAGGTCATTAATCCTAAGTGAAATAACTTAGAAACAGAAAATTAAATACTGTATGCTCTCACTTATAAGTCAAAGATAAACAATGGGTACACACATACGGACATAAACATGGAAATAACAGATACTGGGGACTCCAAAAGGGAAGGGGGGAGAAGGGTAGGTGTGGAAAATTAACCTATTGGGTACAATGTTCACTATTTGAGTGAAGAGTACATTTTAGAAGCCCAGACCTCACTGTTAGACAATATATCCACGTAACAAAGCTGCACATGTACCCTCTGAATCGAAAATAATGTTCTTAAAAAATGAAAAGTAGCTTTTTGAACAAATAAAAAACCAAACAAACCATGAGCTAGACTAAGAAAAAAAGAAGAGGTTGAGTGCAGTAGCTCACACCTGTAATCCCAGCACTTTGGGAGGGTGAGGCAGGAGGATCACTTGAGCCCAGTTCAACACCAGCCTCAGCAACACAGTAAGACCTCATCTCTATAACAAAATTTAAAAATTAACCAGAGGTGGTGGCGCATGCCTGCAGTCCCAGCTACTAAGCAGGCTGAGGTAGAAGGGTGGTTTAAGTCCTGGAGGTTAAGGTTACAGCAAGCCGTGGTGATGCCACTGCACTTCAGCCTGGGAAACAGATGGAGACAGTCAAAACAAAAAAAACATAGAGAAAGAAAGAAAAGGAAGAGAAGAAATAGTACCAAGAGAAGGAAGGGAAGAAAAGAGAAAAGGAAAGCAGGGGGAGGGGAGGGGAGGAAGGGAAGAAGAAGAAAGAAAAAAGAAAAGAAAAAAGGAGAAAAGACCCAAATAGATAAAATCGGAAACAAAAAAGGAGACATTACAAGTGGTACCACAGAAATACAAGGATCACTAGAGACTACAGAGATCATTATGAAAGAACTATAGGCCAACAAACTGGAAAACCCAGAGGAAATGGATAAATTCCTAGGCACATAAAACCTACCAAGACTGAATCAAGAAGAAATAGAAAACTAGAACAGACCAATAACAAGTAACAAGACCGAATGGTGGTCAAAAGTTTCCCAGCAAAGTAAAGCCCAAACTAAATGGCTTCACTGCTGAACTGTACTTTTAAATTCACTAAATGGTTTCACTGCTGAATTCAAACTTTTAAAGTACAAATACCAATTCTTCTCAGACTATCCCAAAAACCTCAAGGGTAGAGAATTCTTCCAAACTCATTGTACAAAGCCAGCATTACCCTGATACCAAAACCAAACCAAGACACAACAAGAAAACTCCAGGCCAATAGTCCTGATGAACATAGATGCTAAAATCCTCAACAAAATATTAGCAAACCAAATTCAACAACACACCAAAAAGATAATATACCATAACCAAGTGAGATTTATCCCAGGGAAACAAGGAAGGCTCAAATATGCAAATAAAAAAAATGTGATATATCACGTTTTAACAGAATAACAATGAAGTATAAAAACCTTACGATCACTTCAACAGACACAGAAAAAGTATGATAAAATTCAACATCTCTTCACAGTAAAAACTCTCAACAAATTAGGTACAGAAGGAATGTACTTCAACACACTAAAAGCTATGTGTAACAAACCCACAATTAACATCTTACTGAACAGGGAAAAGCTGAAAATTTTTCCCCTAAGAACTAGAACAAGACAAGGATGCCCATTCTCACCACTCTTGTTCAATGTGGTACTAGAAGTACTAGCCAGAGTAATTAAGTAAGAAAAAGAAATAAAAGACATCCAAATTGGAAATAACAGGCTGGGTGTGGTGACTCATGCCTGTAATCCCAGCAATATGGGAGGCTGAGGCAGGCAGATCACCTGAGGCCAGGAGTTCAAGACCAGCCTGGCCAACACAGCAAAACTCCGTCTCTACTAAAAATACAAAAATTAGCCAGATGTGGTGGCGCATGCCTGTAATCTCAGCTACTCAAGAGGCTGAGGCAGGAGAATGGTGTGAACTCAGGAGGCGGATGTTGCAGTGAGCAGATATCGTGCCACTGTACTCCAGCCTGGGCGACAGAGTGCGACTCCATCTCAAAAAAACAAACAAAAAACAAATTGGAAATAAGTCAACTTGTCCTTCTTTGCAGACGACATGATCTTCAATGCAAAGAAACTGACAGGCTCCACCAAAAATTTCTTAGAACTGATAAATTCAGTAAAGTTGAAGGACACAAAATCAACATACAAAAATCAGTAGCATTTCCAAACACTAACAACAAACTAACTGAAAAAGAAATAAAGAAATCTATCCTGTTTACAATGGCTACAAAAATAAAATAAAATACCTGGGAATAAATGTAATCAAGGAAGTGAAAGATTTCCACAATGAAAACTATAAAACACTGATGAATGAAATTGAAGATCACACACACAAAAAGAAAAGATATTTCATATTCATGGACTGGAACAATTAATACTGTCAAAATAACCAAAGTCATCTATAGATTCAACATAATGTCTATTAAAATACCAACAACATGCTTCACAGAAATAGAAAAAAATCCTAAAATGTGTATGAAATCATGAAAGACCCAAATAAGCAAAAGCAATCCTGTGTGAAAACAACAAACCCAGAGGCATCACACTAAACTCAAAATATACTACAAAATTGTAGTAACCAGAACAGCATAGTACTGGCATAAAAATAGACACATAGACTAATGGAACAGCATAGAGAACTCAGAAATAAATCCACACATTTATGGCCAACTGATTTTCTACAAAGGTGCCATGAGCATTAATAAGGGAGATGACAGTCTCCTCAACAAATGGTGCTGGGAAATGGATATCCATATGCCTAAGAATAAAACTAGACCCCATCTCTCATCACAGACAAAAATCAACCTGAAATATAAGACCCAAAACTATGAAACTACTAGAGGAAAAAGTGGGAAATAGTTCAGGACACTCGCCTGGGCAAAGATATTATGGATAAGACCTCAAAAGCACAAGCAACAAAAGCAAAAACCGACAATTGAGATTGGAAACAATAAAAAGAAAAATGATACAACCTGCAGAATAGGAGAAAATATATGCAAACTATTCATCCAACAAGGATGAAAATCCAGACAATACAACGAACTCAATAGCAAAAAAAAAAAAAATCCAAATAAAAAAATGGGTAAATAATCTGAAGAGACATTTCTCAAACAAAGGCATACAAACAGTCAACAGGTATATGAAAAAATGCTCAGTATCACTAATCATCAGGTTAATGCAAATCGAAACCATGATCAAGTATCAATCTCATCCCAGTTAGAATGGTTATGAAGAAGACAAAAAGTAATAAACGTTGGTGATGATGTGGAGAAGGAAAACTCTTTTACATTGTTGGTGGGGATATAAATTAGCACAGCCATTATGAAAAACAGTATTCAGGTTCCCCAAAAAACTAAAATCACAACTACCATATGATCCTGCAATACCACTTCTGGGTATATATTCACAGGAAAGAAAATCAGTATATTGAAGAGATATCTGCACTCCCATGTTTACTGCAGTAGTAGGTGCAATAGCCAAAGTATGGAAAGTTGCTAACCCATGTGTCCATCAATAGATAAATTTATAAAGAAAATGTAGTGTATACATAAACAATGAAATACTATTCAGCTATGAAAAAGAACAAAATCTTGTTATTTGCTGCAACATGGATGAGCCTGAAAGACCTTACGTTAAGTGAAATAAGTCAAGCACAGAACGATAAATACCACATGTTCTTACTCATGTGGAAGCTAAAAAACAAGTTGATCTCACAGAAGTACAGAACATAATATTGGTTATTAGAGGTTGCAAAGGCTGTGGAAAGGAAGGAATGGAGAGAAGTTGGTTAACAGACACAAAATTAGAACTGGATGGGGAGCCGGGTGCAGTGGCTCAGGCCTGTAATCCAAGCACTTTGGGAAGCCGAGAAGCAGGTGGATCACTTGAAGCCAGGCATTTGAGACCACCCTGGCCAACATGGTGAAACCCCATCTCTACTAAAAATACAAAAATTAGCCGGGTGTGGTGGTGGGTGCCTGAAATCCCAGATACTTGGGAGGCTGAGGCAGGAGAATCGCTTGAGTCCAGGAGGTAGAGGTTGCAGTGAGCCGAGATCAAGTCACTGCACTCCTGCCTGGGCAACAGAGTGAGACTCATCTCAAACAAAACAAAACAAAACAAAAAGAAGAACTAGATAGGAGGAGTAAGTTCTAGCTTTACAGCACTACAGGGTAACTACAATCAAGAATTTATGGCATATTTTCTAATAGAAAAAGAGAGGATTTTGAATATTTCCAATACAAAGAAATGATAAATGTTGAGTTGACGGATTTGCTAATTACTCTGATTGATCATTACACATTACTGTATTGAATATCACTGTACCCCATAATTATGCACAATTATGTCAATTAAAAATAATTTTAAAACCCCATTCGATGGAATTCTTAAATTCAACTGATGTGTTTTTTAGTTTTCAAATTTCAATTTAATTCCTTTCCACAGACTTACTATATAGGCAAAAATGTACCTACGCTAGGAATTCTCTAATGAAGCTGTCAATCTATTTTTCTACTTTCTTGAACATATTAATCATTATTTTAAAGTCATTGCCTGTTAAATGTGGATCACTTGCAAGTACGCTTATATTCTCTGGGGTTTTCTTCTTCATTTTGAGTTATGCAATTCTGTCTTTTGATATGCTTATTCATTTTGTATAGAATGAAAGACGTATTTTCCTCTGCTAGGCATTTAAACTGAGGAGTAAGCACCTTAATCTGATCAGGAACTGCACTTAATCAAGGCCAGGTTTCAATTTAGGAAAGTTCTGTCTCCCTCTAATTCACCCAGTCCCAAGGCACAACCCTGCTCCTTTCAACTGAGATCTTGGGGTGTTCACTGGGACTATCTCCCCATGATGAGGCTTGAACATTAATCCTTGCCTCCTCAGTTCAGCTAGACTTAACGAGAAATGCTTTTAAATTATTAGAGAATGTATATCCAGTGTTAGCATAAATTACTGTGTAAGTCAGTCACAGAAATAACATATCTTTTTCTTCAGCAATTTCAAAGTACATGTCATTCATCTGGCCAGGAGCTGGCTAAATATGCCCATTGCTTGTTTTTATAAATACAGTTGTTTTGGAACACAGCCACACTCATTCACTTATTGCCTATGGCTGTTTTTGCATTATGATGGCAGAGCTGGGTCAGTAAAGAGAGACCACATGGCCTACAAAGCCCAAAATACTTACTATCTAGTCCTTAACAGAAAAAGTGCGCTGACCTCTGATCTATTCTTAACAAAGAAACCATAAAAAAGCATTCTGCCACATTTTTTCAGTTTGTACACATTAGCTCATAAATCCAATTACCAATAGGTCCAAATATTTAATAATCCACATATCCACCCCAATTACCACACACGCATGCAACCACATGCAAAATTATTAAGGATTACAGAAACCTAAGAGATGGGTATGGGCAACAGTTTATCTAGCTAGGAATTTTTAAAATCCTCATGAGAGAGTGGTAGAATGAGACTGTAATGAGAAAAAGTGATCTCTCCAGGGATAAAGCGGGATTCCAAACAGACAACAGGCCATCAAATTCATAGTCCAATAGTAACAGTCATAAATGAACTGAGGAAAGCCAAAGAATTAGAATCAGGTGAGAAACAGGGTACCTATGTATCACTGCCAAGGAGGAGGATCACAACAAGTAGAGATTAAAGGGAAACAAAAGCAGAAACAGAAAAGGACAGCTGGCAAAGGAACTCCGGGAGAGTCTGAGGCTTAAGTTACATTTTATAATCCGTACAGATTCACAGCCCAATGCTTTCATTTTCAAAGTGACGGGGTTTACTCCAATTTCTGCTCCAACATCTACTCCCCACACAATCTAAAAAATACATAATCATTCTCTTGTCTCTCTTTAACATACTCCTTTACTTTCACATCTTTCTGCCAAAAACTGGCAGAGGGAAGGAAAAAAATAGACATAACTCACAAAAATATTTATGTTATGCAACTTTGATATTATGTATTAATCTAAATTACAATGCTTTTTTTTTTAATTTTTTTTTTTTTTTTTTTTTTTTTTGAGATGGAGTCTCGTTCTGTCACCCAGGCTGGAGTGCAGTGGGACGATCTTGGCTCACTGAAAGCTCCGCCTCCTGGGTTCACGCCATTCTCCTGTCTCAGCCTATCGAGTAGCTGGGACTACAGGCGCCCGCCACCTCGCCCAGCTAATTTTTTTTTTGTATTTTTAGTAGAGACGGGGTTTCACTGCGTTAGCCAGGATGGTCTCGATCTCCTGACCTCGTGATTCACCCGTCTTGGCCTCCCAAAGTGCTGGGATTACATGCATGAACCACCGTGCACGGCCTACAAAACTTATTTATAAGTATACTGCAATGTGATACCAGTTTATAACCATGAGAACACGAGCAATGTGAAGGTCTGAGTCTAGCACGATGCCTAGGATATAATAGATACTCAAAAATAAATGAATGTTAAATAAGTAGTGATAAATAATAAGTATTAAAGCCAGACATCACTACCTAAAAATGTAATTAGTTCTCAGGTTATCAAGTTTTTTTCTTTTGCTTGTCTTTTTTTCTTTTGCTTGTCTTTTTTTCCTTTGCCTGTCAGTTGGTTGCAGAACAAATAAAGAAAGAAACCAAAGAGTTGAAGAATATTTTATTTACATTTGGAAGTATTTTAAAATAAAGCTAACAAATGTAATCCAAATTTTCTCTAGCCGAAACGTGTTCTAAGGCTGACTTTAATTTGTTGTATATAAAATATGGTTCTTAGAATGTCTTATGTCCAATATATGTTAAAACAGGTCTTACCTGTTTTTTTAAGGTATCATTCAATTCTTTCAATGCATCAAAAGAGGACCTCAGTCTCTTGGTTTCTTTATTCTTTTCTTTAAGAACTTCAGTTAAGTGTTCAACTTCTGCATCATGTTGCTAGGAGGAGAAAAAAGAAACAACTGTGACCTAAAACTTGTAAGGATTGTATATCACTAATACTATGGAACATGAATTAATTACAAGTAAGAACTCCTTCAATCACAAAACCTTTAATAAGCGTATTTAAGCACAAGTGACTAGTGTGGCAAATAATTTATAAAAACCATGCAATCTACCAAGATAACAACAAAACATCAAAGGCATTTACAACATACTTATTAAAACATATTAGCATTTACAAAGTAGCAGTAAGTCTATTTTCTGCTTCTGCTCAGAAAAATCCACTCACGCAAACTCACAGAAATATTTTGTTTGACATCATGGAATAATAAAACAATAAAGAATTTCTGATACTCTTCAAGAGATAAGTAAGCTATTTATGGCTTTATAAAGTGTATAATTTACATTACCCTTGAGAAATAGAAGAAATCTTTTATAAAACCAACTAATTTCTTGTCCTCATAAAGCAGCTAAAATTTTTGATGCCTGCTTTTCATCTCAAAACATGTTAAATACATAATACAATTTCTGAGCCCCAAACGATTTGACTCTTCTTAATCAGTTTTAAAAATAACTCAAATCAACTTCCCTTCTCATTACATTTAAATGGGATAGCATGTTTTAGATTTTAAATGTGAACACTTAATAGTTTCACCTTTCACTCTCAACCTACTCACAAAGTTTTAAAACAAGTCTACAGGAAATAAAAAAACTGAATTAATTCCCTTCTTCCAAGTAATGATATAAATATGATGAAAATAAGGCAATTATCTTTATACTTAATAAAATAGATACACAAATCTAAAGAGAGAGAATCAAGAACAAGACTAAAATGGAGAGATCAGAGAATCTAAGCATCCTTTAGCCCTGTGAAAAAAATCCAATATTCTAAGAAGTTAATATTTGTATGATTTTACTATATTAATTCCTTTAATAACTTGGGATATAGTCACAAATAGTTATTTTTAAAACTAATATTTTCATTGTCCAACTTTTTCCATATCTAAAAGATATTAAAAACATATGCATTCCATTTCTGGCACAGCAGGATAAGCTCAATACAGTCTTCTCCCACTGATTACAGCAAAAGCCCTAATTAAAACAAAACAACTGACAACTGTGAAAAGAAAAAAGGGGAGGACATTGTGATGAGGGAGAAAACTTGTAGAAGCAACTCTCAAGGGTAAAGTTTCCTGCATTTTTGTTTTTCCTCTTCTGTCAACATTTTGCCTCAGGGTGGGTCCCAGACACGGAGAAGTAGAACAAAAACTTCCACTAGCTGGGCACAGTGGTACACATCTATAGTCCCAGCCACTCAGGAGGCTGAGGGACGAAGATGACTTGAGAGTGCAGTGAGCTATGATGACGTCTGTGAATAGCCACTGCACTCCAGCCTGGGCAACACAGTGACTCTGTCTCTGCAACAATTAAAAAAATTTTTTTTTTTTAAATTTCCACTAAAGCTCTAAAAAATGTCCACTAAAGAATGAGAGAAAACCAGTCTTCCTGCAGGAAAATCAGGAAGAGGGGCCCCGACGAGCCAGAGTGTAGGGAGAATCCCGCAGAAGAGAGACTCAAAGAGGATCCTCTCACTCTGGTGTTTACGAACCTGTACAAATTGGGCTCACCTTTGAGCCGCTCAGGCACAGGACAGACCAAAAGCAGTAGAGCAAACACTTGGAGAATGGAGCTCAGTTTAAAACCATTACCTAAGTCTTGGCTAACACTTCAATGCCTCTTTACCTGCACAAAAAAGACCCAGAGCACCACAGCAAAAGCTTTGAGAAATGCATCAGGATTTTAAACTGTTACCCAAGTCTCAGACCGACCTTTAAGAGGCACAGGCACAACTCCACAGCAACACTGCAAAGGCTTTGAAAGCTGAACTGAGATGAGAGCCACTGCCCAAAGGAGGTGAGAAAAAACTGAGGCCTGGCCAGGCACGTCTGTGATTCCAGCAGTTTGGCAGGCCAAGGCAGGTGGATTGCTTGAGGTCAGGAGTTCAAGACCAGCCTGACCAACATGGTGAAACCCCATCTCTACTAAAAATACAAAAAAATTAGCCGGGCATGGTGGTGGGCGCCTGTATTCCCAGCTACTCAGGAGGCTGAGGTAGGAGAATTGCTTGAACCCAGGAAGTGGAGGTTGCAGTTAGCTGAGATCGCACCACTGTACTCCAGCCTGGACAACAGAGCAAGACTATCTCAAAAAAAAAAAAAAAAAAGGGAGGCCTAAATCTAATTGGGCTGAATGCTTTAAAATCAACATTCTCCAGAGGGTAACAATAGAACCCAAAATCTATACATTAACCAGCAGGTCTTGAATATACCCTAAAAATCACCGAACATACCAAGAACCAAAGAATGTGACCAAGCCTCAAGAAAAAAGACAATCAACAGATCCCAATCTCGAGATGATACAGGTGATACATAGTTTTTAAACTATGCTTCATGAGGTAAAAGTAAATATATATAAATGTAAATATAAACACAGAAATGCTTATGAGAAAAACAAAAATAAATGCTTTAAACAACTTGAAATTTTAGAATGTTTAAATATCAAAAATAAAAATTTCACTAGATGAGCTCAATAGCAACATGGAGATTAAAAAAGAAGTAATGAACTTTAAGATGGATCAAGAAATTATCTGAAGAACACTGAATAAAATAATGGGAAAAAAGGAATGGAACCTCAGAAATCTCTGGGGAAACAGCACAAGGAGTCACTGGAGATCCAGGAGGAGACAAGAAAGAAAGTGGAAAAAATATTTCATGCAATATTGGCTGAAGATTCCCCAAATTTGGCAAAAGACAGACATTTCCAAATTCAAGCTCAGTTAACCACAAACAGAACAAACTGAAAGAAAACTATGTCAAGAAACACTGTAAATAAACTGCTACTGAAAACCAAAGACAAAGAAAAATCATAAAATGATGCTATTAACATGACATTCTGGAAAAGGTGGATGTACTGGGGGGGGGAAATAGGTCAGTGGTTGCCAGGGGCTCAGGCTGGAGGAAAGGGATAGCTACAAGAGAGCGTAAGGGAACTGCTGGTGAGCTGAACTATTCTTGATCTTGATGATGGTTGTAATTACAAAACTGTATGCATTTTTCAAAACTCACAGAAATGTACAACAGACAATGAATTTTACTCCAAGTCAGTCATATGTACAGTAATGTATGTCTTGATATGACGCAAGGTATATTATCCCACTTATATAATATCCTTGTCAAAAATATTTTATTGTTAGGAAGCAATCAGGAAAATCCACAATGTGACATATAAGACTTCTGGCCTGAACTCTTCAAAGAAAAAGCTCACGAAAAACAAAAAAGCTGAGGTTAAGTGCTCTAGATTCATAGAAACCAAAAAAGATATAACAACCAAATATAACGCACGAATCTTGTCTAGTTCCTTGATCAAACAAATGACCCACCCCTACAAACAATAAAAGACATACTGAAGACCAACTGAAAAAGTAAATATGGACTATAAATAAGTTATTTAGTTAGCATTAATTTCCTGATATGCTAATGGTCTGGAGAATGTCTTTATTCTTAAGAGATACTTACTGAGGTACTTAGTGACAGAACCATGATTTTTACAAACTGCTTTCATATGGATCAGAAAAAAGGGTGTGTGTGTGTGTGTGTGTGTGTGTGTGTGTGTGTGTGTGTAGGTGAGGAGGAGGAAGGGAAGGAGAAATAAGCAAATGTGGCAAAATGTTAGTAACTAGTGAATCTAAGAAGAAAAGAAGAAATATACCACTCTAACATCAAAGGCTATATAGTTACCTCTTTCATAATTTGAAATCTTGTAAGAACCTCTTCTTCCACACCTTTAATTTTACTCAAGGCATCTTCATGTCTGAAAAGCAGTTGTTCTCTTTCAAGTAAAAAACGTTCTCGCTTTTGAAGTTCTTCAGCAAACTTCTGTTGTGCTGCAGTTTCACACTGTATCAAAATGGCAGATTTTAATGCTCTTGAAAAGTCACAAATTCTGCAAATTCTATTCCTATTGGCTAACATTGTGGTTTAACCAAGTGGTTTTCAGGAACACAGGGGTACCTAAGGACAATCTGGATTATAGTAGCTAGACTAGTATAGCAAGTAAACTTGTACAGAAATTATATCTTGATTTTAAATGATAACACACTATAGTAAGAGTCCACTGCGATGATGCAAGAGAATCTGGGGTCCAAAATGGATCAGCACTACACAGATTTAGTTCCCGATCCAGTTTAAATTCCATGCTCCACTTCCACATCACAGTCCACTATTTTACCTATACCCTTCCCTTCCTCACCTTGTTGTCTATCACCTTGGACTGAAAGAACGAGGCCTGGATTAGCACACTGACCATCTTCCCTGGCCCCATGGTACTCAGTTCAGTACCACTGGAGAAAAAAAAAAAAATCACACACCATGAAAAGTGGCCCCATTGCAAATTCATGGTCTCAATCCTGTACTAGATTCTCAATGCAGTCCAAAAATCTTTTTATATGTTCACAGCCAGCTCTCTCTCGCTCACTCTCCAAAGTGTCTATTTTGAGCCTTCTCCATTCTATTAATTTGGAATACATCATGTCCTATATACCACTCTCTGTGAATAGCCTCGTCTCTAACTTCACAGGGAAAAAAACAGAAGACAAAGTTAAGTCCAAAGAGTCTACTTAACATCCCCACCAAGGTGACAGGGATATCTATTACCTCAAACATTTATTCTTTCTTTATGTTGAGAACATTACAATTCTTCTTCTCCAGCTACTTTAAAATATACGATAAATTATCATTAACTATAATTTCCCTATTGTACTAGTAAACACTGAAACTTACTCCTATCTAACTGTATTTTTGTACCCATTAACTAACCTCTCTTCACCCCTGCAACTCTTCCCCTCCCAGCCTCCGGTAACCACCATTCCAGCTCTATTTCTATGAGATTCATTTCTTTAGTTCCCATCCCACACGACTGAGAACATGCAATGTCTGTCCTTCTGTGCCTGGCTTATTTCTCTTAATATAATGACCTCCAATTCTATCTATGCTGCCGTGAATGATAGGATTTCATTCTTTTTATGGCTGAATAATATTCCATTGTGCATAGATACCACATTTTCTTTATCTGCCAATGGACACTTAGATTGACTCCATATTTTGGTTATTATGAACACAGTTGCAATGAACATGGAAGTGCAGGTATCTCTTCAATACACCGTTTTCTCTTTTGGGGGATACACCCAGCGATGGGAATCCTGGATCATATAGTAGTTCTATTTACAGTTTAAGGAACCTCCAAAGTGTTTTCCACAGTGGTTGTACTTACAAAGTAAATTTTAAAGTCAGATTAAACTATAGATTGATGAAACCAGTTAATCCACTGTACTTCATTTTTTTCTTATTAAACATCTTTATGTTTGCTACAAATGACAGATATATCCTTGCAATCTTGCCTATTCTTTTTTATTCTATAAAGTGTTATCAAAGGAATCTTCCTAAAATCTGACTTTTTACTCTGACACTCCTTTCCCTAAAAACTTGTAAAATACCCAGCCTGAGTTTTCATTATTTTCTTTCCTCCAGACAGGCTAATAAATGCACAATTGGACAATCACTGCTTTTCAGAACACCTCTCATTTCCAATTCCTTATACCTGGAATGACCTTCCCACTATTATCTTTCTCAGTCAAAGACCAGACTAAGTCTCTCCCTAAACTTTTCCTGGTGATTTTAGGCTAAAATAATCTTTTTCTAAAATGCTATGGTAATTACAATCTGAATTATTTTGACAAAACAAGATACTGGTTTTAAAGAAATGCTTAACTATTTCATGTGTTTCCAATGGGAAGGATTTCAAACAGATGGTGTGCATTACATACACTTTTGCTTCCTTCTCTACTTCTCATGGATGCTTAATATATAAATTATACTCTTTAGGCTGGGCGCAGTGGCTCACGCCTGTAATCCCAGCACTCTGGGAGGCCAAGTGGGGGCAGATCACCTGACATCAGGAGTTCAAGACCAGCCTAGCCAACATGGTAAAACCCCAACTCTACTAAAAATACAAAAAATTGGCTGGACGGGGTGGCATGCACCTGTAATCCCAGCTACTCAGGAGGCTGAGGCAGGAGAATCACTGGAACCCAGGAGGCAGAGGTTGCAGTGAGCCAAGATCGCACCACTGCACTCCAGCCTGGATGACAGAATAAGACACCATTGCAAAAAAAAAAAAGAAATACACTTTAGAAACAAAAAAACCCCAAAGGCAGATATAAGCGAATGTTAAGAGTTCAATTTTGATGAGAGTTGACAAGAGGACTCTTCATATATAAGTACTTAAAACAATAAAGCTAGAGCATCTACTTCAAAAAGCATACTTTATCAGATTTTATTGCTGAAGTAAGGATGGGATGGGAATCAAATAAAATACAAGACAGTCTGAAACACACACCTACAAATAAAAACGCCACTGTCTCTATTTTATCTCAGCCACTGTATTTTTCCCTTCCTTAGTCCCTATAATTTGAGTTTGTCCCCTGCTGTCCTTGTCTTGACAAACTTATCTAAAGTAACTAAAACGAAATATATACAAATTATGTAAGTGCTTGGTTCTTAGAACATAAATATTTCTGAATTCTCGATTCAGTATTTAGTTCTTACCTGCAGTTTCAGATGTATCTGAAATAATTCGTCATATATCTGACTGATCTGCCGTGGAAGTAAACTCCGCTTGTCTGATGCTTTAGATTTGGGATAGCTGACAAGTTTCAAAGGAGAGTCACCTGCATCACTACAACACTCAGTCCGAGGTCTCGATGAGGTCGTATTAGTTGGCAGGGCAACTGCAAAGAAAATAACATTTGCATTATAAACTTTATTAACTTATCGTTTCAAATATTTTCAGAGTAACCTTTAGGAAGAGATGCTTTAAATACAAATTATAACATTAAAAAGTTTCAGGGCCGGGCGCGGTGGCTCAAGCCTGTAATCCCAGCACTTTGGGAGGCCGAGACGGGCGGATCACGAGGTCAGGAGATTGAGACCATCCTGGCTGACACAGTGAAACCCCGTCTCTACTTTAAAAATACAAAAAACTAGCCGGGCGAGGTGGCGGCGCCTGTAGTCCCAGCTACTCGGGAGGCTGAGGCAGGAGAATGGCGTGAACCCGGGAGGCGGAGCTTGCAGTGAGCTGAGATCCGGCCACTGCACTCCAGCCTGGGCGGCAGAGGGAGACTCCGTCTCAAAAAAAAAAAAAAAAAAAGTTTCAAGAGAGACAAAGAATAATATAGTAAATATGGTAAAGTGGTAACATCGGAAAATGTGGGTGAAGGGTATACAGGAATTGACTGCACTATTTTTGCAACTTTTCTGTAAGTCTGAAATGATTTCAAAATAAAATACTTTAAAGGACATAAAAAGACACTAATTGCCAAGAAATGGAAAGTAACCTCAGAAACCCCTAATCATGTTTAGAAATCCCCTAAACCAAATTTATCACTAACACAAATGAATGTTAAATGCTGCTTTACTTTGCTGTTTAATCTCCACTACTTACATTTTAAAAGTCCTTGCTTTGCCTGCTTTTATATTATATATGTAATTATATTAACATAATTTCTATAACCTCTTCCTTTAAACAGGTTCACAAATCTTCACCGTCTACCCTATTTTGCAAACACCGTATACAGTATCCTCCTACAGGTGGAAATTTGAGCTGCTTTCGCTATACAGATGCTACACAGTCTTGTACATGGCTTCTGGTGCACAAGTTTAAGAGTTTCCTGAGGGTATGTAAGTAGTAGCAAAATTGCTAGATCACAGGGTATATATGCAGTTTCAACTTTACTAGTGATTCCAAATTGTTTTCCAAAGTGGTTGTATTAATTTACTCTCCCAACAGCGTAGATAAGTGAGTTCCTCTTGCTTGATATTCTTGCCAACACTGTACTGTCAGAATTTATTTTCTGCTAACAATTAAGAGTATAAAATGCCCTCATTCAGTGGTTGCTTTTTTTTTTTGTTTTTTGAGACAGAGTCTTGCTCTGTCGCCCAGGCTGGAGTGCAGTGGCGCTATCTTGGCTCACTGCAAGCTCCGCCTCCCGGGTTCACATCATTCTCCTGCCTCAGTCTCCCAAGCAGCTGGGACTACAGGTGCCCACCACCATGCCCAACTAATTTTTTTGTATTTTGTTAGAGATGGGGTTTCACCGTGTTAGCCAGGATAGTCTCGATCTCCTGACCTCGTGATCCATCCGCCTCGGCCTCCCAAAGTGCTGGGATTATAGGCACAAGCCACCACGCCTGGCTTTTTTTTTTTTTTTTTTTTTTTTTGAGAGAGTCCCACTATGTCACCCAGACTAGAGTGCAGTGGCACAATCTCAGCTCACTGCAACCCCTGCTTACCGAGTTCAAGTGATTCTCCTGCTTCAGGCTCCCAAGTAGCTGGGACTACAGGCGCCCACCACCACGTCTGGCTAATTTTTTGTATTTTTAATAGAGACGGGGTTTTACCATGTTAGCCAGGATAGTCTCGATCTCCTGACCTCAGGATCCACCCATCTCGGCCTCCCAAAGTGCTGGGATTAAAGGCGTGAGCCACCACGTCTGGCAGACGTTCAGTGGTTTTAACTTGCGCTAGACTCATGGAAGCCCCAGCTTTAAAAGGGGAGGGTGGGTGTCTTCCATTATACTTCAGTATGAACAGACAATGGAGAAGCAAAAATAAAACACAGTATGAATTTTTTTAAATGAAAAGCTTCACTTCAGTCAGTTCAGCAAATGCCCTAAAAGTGAAAGACACATTCACAGAGCTCTACTTGCCTGTTTAGGTTCCCGACTCACCAATCCCTGGCCTGAACATTTCTTAATTTTGTCTACTTTCAAGTAAGAGGTTGGTGCAAAAGTCATTGCGGTTTTTACCATTACTTTTAATGGAATACAAGCAACATTTTCTTTATACCTTATCCCATGTTTTCCACTGGGAAAATCGACCATATAGCAGGAAACACAAGTCCACACAGAATTATTTTTCATCTTCCTCAAATGCTGAGAATAATGAGACAAAGGAAAACGAAGGAGAAGGAAAAGAGGAAAATGAATGTTGTTGTGTGTAGACCATAATACTGGCACCGGTATTATCAGTAATATCAACACGGCAACTTGAAGTCGTGTAGCCCAGAGGGTGAAGGGTGCCATTTGCGGTTGTCCAGTCCTTGAAATCCTGCCACAACTATGCAATGCAGCCAGATACACAGAAAACTGCTGGTAGGTCAGTGCCCAGAAAGCCATACTTTAAATAATCTGGAGTATTTTCTCAAAATATTGCAGTCAAATACTATCACAGTCATTTACTCAGTTATTAATTTATTTGGATAAATTTTGAGGGTACAGGAATATTACTGAAAAATAATGAAGTTTAATTTCCTCTGCTCCTTTAATTTAATAATAAGCACAGTAACTATCTCCTGGCTTATAGAAGTTCAGAACACAGAAATATGCAGACTCTTGGGGGCCAGTGTTATTACCAGGAGGAAAGCTTCATGTACTCTATTTGACAAAGTTACTATTTAATTGATTGTTCTAAAATATTTATTTTACCTTTTTCTATGTCTTTAAAACACTGCTTGGTTATTTTGGAGGTACTAACTCTATAATCATTTTCAATTAACTCTTCTTCTGTTTCCTGTTTCTTCAAATCATGGAAAGAATCCAGTTCATCATCTAGGCTTTAAAAAAATAATTGTATCACAGCCATCTAGAAGTTTACTACAGCATTTTAAAAAGATAAAACTGCTTTTCAAATATTAACAGCATAACTGGAAAAAATGCAAAAGCATTTTTTAAACTGCAAAATGTAAACATGTAAAAAGGAAAAATGTAAAAAGTAACAGTCACGGATCATTGATAACCCACTACAAGATATTTTTCTACACATTAAAGAGACAATTTAAAATGACATATACCTACCTGTGGTATACTCTACAGCTGAGGAACACTTTATTTTGACTCCCAATAATCTGTTGTTATTTATAAGGTAGTTTTAGCCAAAATAATGAATGTTTAACATAAGAAAACTAAACCTAAAGAAGTCAAATAACTGATGCGTGACATAAAAAGTAGAAAGTGGAGCAGAACTAGAATCCCAGGTGTTCTGTCCAAAAAGACAATCTGAGTTGAAATTTCTAGAATAGTATTGTTCAAAAGCAATATAACACAAGTCATATAGGTAATTTAAAATGTTCTAGTAGCACATTAAAAAACAATTTTTAAAAATACTATTTAATATAGTATATCTAAAAGTTTATCATTTCAACATGTAATCAATGTTAAAAATTATTAAGATATAACAGGCATGGTGGCTCATGCCTGTGATCTCAGCACTTTGGGAGGCTGAAGTGGGAGTATCTCTTGAGTCCAGGAGTTCAAGATCAGCCTGGACAACACAGTGAGATTCCATCTCTACAAAAAAAAATAAATTAAATAAAATAAATTAGCCAGTAGTGGTACACATATGTAATCCCGGCTACTCAGGAGGCTGAGGTGAAAGGATCATTTGAGCACAGGAGTTGGAGGCTACAGTGAGTTACAATTATGCCACTGCACTCACAGCCTGGGCAACAGAGCATGACCCTGCCCCCTGCAAATCCACAAACACACACATACAAAATTAAGATATTTTACATTATTTTATCCATGCTTATTTATTTTTTGAGAGAGAGTCTCACTCTATCACCCAGGTTGTAGTGCAGTGGCACGATCTTGGCTCACTGCAACCTCCGCCTCACAGGTCCAAGCAATTCTCCTGTCTCAGCCTCCTGAGTAGTTGGGACTACAGGCACCTGCCACCATGCCCTGCTAATTTTTGTTATCTATGCTAAGTCTTAGAAAGCCCATGTGTATATGACAGTTACAGCATATGTCAATTCAGACCAGCCCCATTTCAAGTACTCAATAGATACATGTGGCCTGTTGCTACTGTGCTGGACAGCATAGTTTCAGACCAGATCACAACTAGGGGTCCAATGTTATGAAAATCTTCATAGTACAAAACCTTTATAGTTCAGAATTATACCCAGGTCATTATTTTAAAAATCATAAAACTCAGTTAAAAAGAAAATAATTTCCATGAATTTATTACCTTAAAAGCAATTTTCACTTTCCTTACCCTACATTCAACATAGCTCATGTCTAAATCCTAAATCTAGATCAACTAGATTTTGTGAGTGCAAAATGAAACAGTAATAACAATGATAATAGCTAACATCTGAGTACTTATTATTTACCCAGAACTGTTCAGTGTATTACACAGATTTAACCTATTTAGGAAGAGAAAGGGAAAACTATTTAAAAAAAGTCAAGCTCCCAAATACTAATTATGTTAGTAACATACAGATACTTTAGGTATAATTATTTTTTCTCTCCACAATTATCTCAATATTTCATTTTATATACATATACATCTTTATTTCAAAATGCTTACTCCTTCTTGATACCCATAGCATTTCTTTCTACCACATATTTTTGGCATTAAATAATATCCAAATTAGATCTTTATTTTACCTTAGCTTCCACTGTTTTTTGTACTTTTTCCCCATAGTAAATAGTATCTTCCTTACAGAATGGCAACTTCTTTTAATCCAGCACTGTAGTTCCCATCTCCCCAGACTGCCTTCTTGAATCTCTCTCTTAACCACCTAAATACAATGTGTACCACGCTACCAGACACACCAGAGATAGTAAAATGCTGCTGCCTAACAAAACTTGTATGGCAGTTTTTTTTGTAGTTCCTTTTTTCTTTCTTTCTTCAGGACAGAGATTTGCTCTTGTCAACCAGGCTGGAGTGCAATGGCGCAATCTCAGCTCACTGCAACCTCCACCTCCTGGGTTCAAGTGATTCTCCTGCCTCAGCCTCTCAAGTAGCTGAGATTCCAGACGCACACCACCACGCCCGGCTAATTTTTCTATTTTTAGTAGAAACGGGGTTTCACCATGTTGGCCAGAGTGGTCTCGAACTCCTGACCTCAGGTGAACCACCCGCCTCGGCCTCCCAAAGTGCTGGGATTACAGGTATGAGCCACCGCACCCGGTCCATAGTTCCTTTTCTAAACATTTTTATTTAAAGAAAGGGAGCAGAGTCTGCATTTGGGTCCCGGATGAATAACCATAAAAATATTTTTTCATCTTTTACATTATATAAATAATTTTCCATTATGCTACACTAAACATAATGCTAGGTCTATGCTTTTATTACAGAGATCCTCAGTAAAAATTAGTAAGTGACTGGCTTCAACTATTTAGCAGGCTCCAGACTGCCTTACACTTGTTCTCAGGAAACAGCAAAAATATAACTTGCCCTTTTCGCTTTCTCAGTTTCTTGAGATACTGAGGGGGTAGCAACAGTAAAGTTTCAGGGTACTTTACCAATTCACATTTACGCGCTTGAATAAGCTGCACAATGGTGTTCTACAATGCTTGCTTTCATCAGAATATTTTAATGATGAACCAACTTTATCTCCAGAGTAGATATCCAAATCACCTGTCAACGACAAATAAACCACGAAAGATTACCAGAACAATATATCACAAAATATCTGGCACTGGCCACAAGTCTAAATAATATTAGTTTTAAAATCTTCTCTCTCAAATTTTTTTTACTTTTTTGAGACTGAGTTTCGCTCTTGTTGCCCAAGCTGGAGTGCAGTGGCGCCATCTCAGCTCACCGCAACCTCCGCCTCCCAGGTTCAACCGATTCTCCTGCCTCAGCATTCCCAGCAGCTGGGATTACAGGCGCCCGCCACCAAGCTCGGCTAATTTTTTGTATTTTTAGTAGAGACGGGATTTCACCGTGTTGGCCTGGCTGGTCTCGAACTCCTGACCTCAGGCGATTCGCCTGTCTCGGCCTCCCAAAGTGCTGGGATTACAGACGTGAGCCACCGCGCCCGGCCTCAAATTAAACTTTTGAAACCCCCAAATATACAAAATACTGGCTTACCTGGGGAGGTTAGAGTTCTTCTCTTACATTTAGACTGATCAAAATTTGAAAAATCATACTAAAAAGGAGAAAAGATATTTAATTTGTATCCTAAGACTCAATTTACTGTCTCAAAATATTTCCCTACAAATTATGTATTAATTACAAAGGTTAGAGTGGAGAAATCCTGTAGACACCATCTTAACCAAGTGATCAAAGTTAATATCATCAATAATGTGACAAACCAACATCATGTGCCTCCCCACAGCAGATCACACATCACTCATCTCATGCTCCCGCCAAAAACACATAATCAATCTAACGAAGAGGCATCCATAAGATAAATCTAAATGGAGGAACATTCCAATCAATAATTTTTACACTTTTCAAAAAAACCAATCTTACAGAAAACAAAGGCTGTGAACCTGATCCAGGTTAAAGGCAACAAAAAAGACAATCAAATGCAATCAATGCTCGTTCTTGGATTGGATCTGCACTAGGAAAAAATTTTTCCTATAAAAGGCATTATCGAGATAATGGTTGAAATTTCATATGAACTCAAGATTACCAAATATATCAATTGTAAATTTCCTGAAAATATTACTGTGGTTATTAAAAGAGAACGTCCTTATGCTTAGGAAAAGCACACAAGTTATTTCTATCTAGAGGTAAAGGGGCATGATGCCTGCAAATTACCCTCAAATAGTTCAAAGGGAAAAAACGCGTGTAGGGAAAGAAGGCGAGAAAACGAATGGTAAAGCAAATGTGGCAAAATATTAATTTGTGAATGCAAGTGAGGGTACAAGGGAATTATTGGTACTTAATTGGAATTAAGGTACTACGGCAGCAACTTTTGAGTAAGTCTGAAATTATTTCGAAATAAGCCGCTTTTAAAAAGCAATTCAGCTGTTTTCTCAACTCCACTCACATCACTGCAAAAATAAAAAACTGAATAATACTTTCTCTAACATCACACCATGCCCCGTATACCACGAACACAGAGGCATAGGTGAAGTGGCGACCCTGCGCCCCTGCACCGCAACGCCCGCCCCTCCCGCCCGCTTCCACGAGGCCCGAGCCGCAGCCACCGCGGGAGTGCCGGGGCCGGGACCAGAGCCGCTGCGCGCCCCCAGGCCGGCTGGGCGGGGCACGGGGTGAGTTGCTCCGCAGCAGCAGGAGCCCACCCGCGGACCTCGGAGCGGCGGCTTCACCTCGTCCGGGCAGCTGCCCCCGAGTCCGTAGCGGCTTTTGAGACGCTCCACTACTAAATCCTGCCCCGGAGGCTTGACGACTCTCGGCTCCATAGTACACCGCAACCGCAGCGGTCTCCCCGGGAACCGCGTTCATCAAACCCGCGGCGCAAAGCGAACGCGGTGCGTCACGACGTGCAAGGCCCCGCCCCCAGAGGCACGCAGGGCCGCAGGGAAGGGGCGGGGCAGAACTGGAGAACCCGGAGAAAGCAGCCAGGCTTGACCGCGCGTCCTCCAGGTCTCTCGTGCTATGGCTGCAGACCTCATAACTTGAGTAGTATTGCATCTCCCCGCGCTAGTGCCGCCCCGGCCGCCTGGGTACGACGACGGGTGGAGGGGCACCGAGGCCCCACACCTGCCTGCAGCGCTCCGCTTCAGCTCCATTTAACCTGTAAGTTTAGTGTGCGTTTGCGCTCACCATAGACCTGTCGCTCCATCAGAAGTGGCCTTTCCTAACTGCCATATAAAAGAAAAACCAAGACTATATCTGAGCCAGGAGTGGTGGTGCGCGTGTAATCCTGGCTGCTTAGGGAGCCTGGGAGTTACATCTACTCTGGGTAACATAACAAGACTCTCATCTCCTAAAAAAAAAAAAAAAAAGGAAAGCTGAGCATAGAAATTGCAGATTACCTCACTTTTCCTGTGTTCCATATGGGGTATAACCAGGTATTAAAAAGAATAATTAGAATGTAAGCTCCTTGAAAACAAACTTTTGTTTTTTGAAAAGAAAAAAGCTTTTGCCAGTACCCACAACAGTGCTAGCCATAGTATACATCAACCTGAAAACCTGTTAAGCAAAACTGAGGGGAACTGTACAACCACTTCATTTCTCATTCATACAATTACAGTGGTGTAATATTTTACATTTCTAAGTTGTGACTGTCAGCTGCATCTCTGGACTAATAACTCCTAAAGTTTCTGGATTAAAGTTCCCAAATGCCCAAGTTTTATAAAATCTATACTTAAGCAGTTATTATCTGAAAATTACTTAAGCCATACTTTTTGCCATAAAGTACCACTTAAGATGTACAAATAATGAATTACTTTATTCTATCTTTAAGCAGATTTCAATGAGACAATATAAAATCCAGTTTAAAAGGAAAGATACATATCATCGTGGGTTTAGACCACATCAGTGATTAAATAACAAAATCAAAGTCCTTTCCTGAAATGTGACACAAAGACTTTCTCATAAATGCCACAAGCCACTGTTAAGCATCTTTGGAATACTAATACTAGAAAAGTCAGTTTACATGTCATTTTGTCAAATTTTTGGTCAAAGTTTAAAGCTTTTTAATTTGTAACTTCAATGCTTTAGGAAAGCATAGAAATCTGCAAAAAGTCTCTTAAAACGCACTTGCATTGTTAAGAATTTATTCTAAAATCATGACGAAGGCATCAGCTGTCTCAGCTGAAAAGTTACAACACACTTTACATCAGTTTATATTACATAGATTTCCAAATAAGCCAATTTGAAATATTTAGTGTAAACATATGTAATCCATGGTTCTTGAGTAGGTTTATTTCAGGTATCTGGCTTTGTGGCTGAGTGGAATGGTGATGGTATACCATCAATCATTACTCGCACAACATCCCTCCCCTCTTTTGAACAGTTACTTGCTTTAGGATACCCAATTTCCAAATCCCCATATAACAGGGAATAAACCTGTCTTTCCTCACTAAATAAAATGAGGTAATTTCACCAGAAAGAATGTGTTCTTTGGGTGGAAGAGAGTCAGTATTCATAATTGCAATATACAGAATTTTGTGTTCTACCTGGATTCTTTGTAGTTCCATATCGAGTAGGCCAATAAGAACATCCTCTTTTCTTTAGCAATTTGCCTAACATTTGATACAAGCCATTTCCAAATACATTTTCAGTGTATATCAAACTTGAGAAACTAGCTCTGGAAGTTAGGCGGCAGTTTGAATTTACTGCCTCTGAATTGTCTTCCTTTAGAATAACCAGAAGCACAAGTAATGAATTTTTTGAATGTCAGTGGCTCTTATGAATTGTCATTTTATTTCTGCTACAAAATTTACCAGAAAAGGGTACTGCAACAATCCTGTATAAAGCAAATCTTTAACCAAATAACATGGCATAGACTTTCTAAAAATATTCATACTTTATCACAGTAACTACAAGGAAAAATTCAATTTCTATCATCAGAACCAAGCTGCAGTTTCTGAGGTAGTAGAGACAGATGACAGAAAAGTTTAAAACAAAACCCCTAAAGGAAATAGTCAACTTGTTTAAAATGTAAAAATTAATTGAATACCTATGAAAGAGCACAGGAAGCTAGATATTTTAAGGAAGGAAGGTACACTACTTACAAAGTTAACTTGTAACCACACAGGAGGTGTAAAGATTCTAGAGAAGAGCACTTTGGTTAACTCTGTACGTTCTGTGGCTCTACCCATTCATAAATGAGTCTCTATGCATAAATGAGTACACCAATAGTTAAGATTACCAAATATATTTCAAATCTAAAGTAAAATTATCCAAGTTGTGGTCCCTTTATTCAAATGGTAAGTATATCCATGCAGGAAGTCCAAATATCTTAAAAGGAATTAAAATTAAATTGCATATATCATATTCCTTCAATAGTTTGAGAAGGTCTATTGCTTTTAACAAGATTAGTATTATTCCATTTTAATACAAATATGTCAGGAGTACATAAACACAAGTACACCTGAAATACACCAGTGTTTAAACTTTTATTTCACACCATGCAAGGTCAATTATAACATTAAAAAGTGACAACAGCTATAAGCTGCAATTTTACATCTGTACATCAGAAACGTCCATTTTCAAAAGCTGAACATAATTATCAAATTGTAATAACTAAGCTTCAACTCAACTGCTTATACAGATAAAATTTTCTATGAAACACAATGATTTTATATCTGTCCACATTCTGTGATAGTTATTCTTCGACAAACAGACCCTTTGGGAGAACCAAATGATTCAATCTTTTTCACAGTATCCATGCCATCCTTAACAAACCCAAATACTACATGCTTAAAGTCCAAATGTTCTGCTTTTTTCAGTGTTATAAAAAATTGAGAATTATTGGTATTCTGGCCTCGATTGGCCATGGATAGTAAACCAGGACCAGTATGTTTCACATCAAAATTTTCATCTTCAAATTTATCTCCATAAATGGACTGTCCGCCTGTTCCATCATGTTTGGTGATATCTCCTCCCTGAAAAAAAAATGTATAACAAAAGTTTAAAAATTTTTTTCAATTAATAGGAATCCTGAGTAAAATACTAAAATACACACAGAACTCATCGCTACAGGATAAATCCTAAAGCCCAGCTTTCCTGAGTATAATCTGAAACCTAAGAAATTCATATTGTTGGAAAGAAGATGAAAAATGAAAAGGTTTTTCCCATCCCTTAGTCTCTATCTACTAGGTCTCAAGTACTGAAAATTTAACTTTTTTTTTTTTTTTTTTTTTTTAAAGACAGGCTGTCTCGCCGGGCGCGGTGGCTCAAGCCTGTAATCCCAGCACTTTGGGAGGCCGAGACGGGCGGATCACAAGGTCAGGAGATCGAGACCATCCTGGCTAACACGGTGAAACCCCGTCTCTACTAAAAAATACAAAAAACTAGCCGGGCGAGGTGGCGGGTGCCTGTAGTCCCAGCTACTCTGGAGGCTGAGGCAGGAGAATGGCGTGAACCCGGGAGGCGGAGCTTGCAGTGAGCTGAGATCCGGCCACTGCACTCCAGGCTGGGCGACAGAGCGAGACTCCGTCTCAAAAAAAAAAAAAAAAAAAAAAAAAGACAGGCTGTCTCACTCTGTCGCCCAGGATGGAGTGCAGTGACGCAAACCTAGCTCACTGCAGCCTTGGCTTCCTGGATGCTCCCACCTCAGCCACCATGTAGCTGGGACCACAGACGGACACCATCACGCCTTATTTCTGTATTTTTTGTCCAGATGAGATTTTTGCCACATTGCCCAGGCTGGTCTCAAATTCTGGGGCTCAAGCAATCTGCCTGCCTTGGCCTCCTAAAGTGCTGGAATTACAGGTGTGAGTCATTGTGCCCAGCCTAAATTATTTTAGGGTGAAAGTTTTAGGCAGGAGCAGGGAATGGGTAGTGATGCCATGTGATTCCATGTGTGGAAAACCTAAAGAAATCTTAAACAAAACTACAGGATGAGGTCCAGGAAAAACACCCAAATTTCCCGCTGGTGTGGTGCACTCTTTAAGACCTCAATTGCGGTATGTACTTAATAATACCTACTTGGCAAACAAAATCCGGAATTACTCTGTGAAAAATGGAATTCTTGAAACCAAAGCCTTTCTCTCCAGTGCATAGTGCTCTGAAGTTCTCAGCAGTCCGAGGAACAATGTTCGAAAATAACTCCATAGTTATCCGCCCTAGAGGTTCACCGTCCGCACAAACATCAAAAAACACCACAGGATTGGTCTCCTTTGATAATTCTGCTGCATGTCCTTTCTGGAGTTGCAATAAATTCTGCTGACATTCTTCAAATGTTTTCTTGAAACAATCAGCTACTTCTTTAGTTTTAAATCTCACTGCAAGCTGTTCTACTTTTGCTTCTCCATCTATTAAGGAGGGAAAGGGGAAGGAGTGACCTTAGTGTTAAAATAACTGTTATAAGTTGTTTTGTTATAGATTTTAGAAAAGTCCAAAAAATGAAAAGTACATTTGAATGTAAAAACTCACCAGCATAATCTGAGGCAGTCCAAACTAAAGCATTATTTGAAACATTTAAGGGCTTTAATTCCATTGTTTTAGTAATAACGTGGTTTGCACACACTTTAAAAACCTGGTCTCTTCTCATAAGGATCCGGTAATAGTTCTTCATTGTATGCCAAAGAATCTTTATATCTCCAACACCACGTTCCTTCCACTGACTGACATCCCGATCCCATCTATAAAGTTTGGCTCTCTCTTTAAACAAAATTTCTTCATCTTCTTCTCCAGATTTTACTTCTACCTATAATAGGAGATGAAATACTCTATAAGCTGCTGCTTATAATAAATTCCATGACAAATTTCAAAGATCCAAATTCTTTTAAGGCATTTTCTTTGTGATGACAAAGAGAATTTGTTAATATAATAATTGGTTATATATCTTAGGGCTAGGAATACATCTGATGTGGCTGAGGGAGTAAAGACCTGATTTGTCATTAAATATTTTCTTTTATATAGTATTCATTTTCCCTTTGGAAATTAAATGCTTTTCTTTATAGGAACAGAGGTTTCAAAAGTGTCTGCTACTGAAGAGAAATATATAAGATACTGAGGTTAAAAATGACAAAATAATTTTCCTAGAACAATGTTCTTGTCCAAAAAACACAGATTAATGTTTATTGAAAGGACTTTCGTATGAGGTTAATTTTTCCCCAGAATCATGTTATAAAAACAAACATGATATTCTAGAAACATACGAAAAAATTATTTCTTCCCAACAATTACATATAGAATTTATAAACCAATATTTATGTAAAAACTGCAAAAAGATAATTTATACTTAAAGGCTAGACATCTAATAAATAGAGCTTCCATTTCAAACTGTAAACATTCTTAAATGCAAACAATGATACCCTGACAGATCAAGCCAGGGTAAGTTTTAAACTTAAAAATGAAAAATAAGTTATTAGTAAAAGTTTAATCCCTTAACATTTACCTCTGGTAGTGACACTATTGGTTCAAAATGGATATCTTCATTATGAACTACTTCTTCATCACTACCATCTTCATCTTCACCAACTTTACCAATTGACTGGGTTCCAACTGACTGTGTTCCAAACACAGCCGCTCCAGTATTTGCCCATTGGAAATTTTTATCTGATGAATAAATCAAGATATTTAAACACTGGTATCTATTTTTTACATTTTTCATCCCCCTCTTATTTTATCAATCCTTCTAATTCCCGATGATGTAATATGTACATCAATTTTAAATGTTTAAAACTATATTATTCTAGTAAATTCCTCACACCTGTAATCCCAGCACTTTGGGAGGCCAAGGTCATCTGAGGTCAGGGGTTCCAGACCAAACCATAGCCAACATGGTGAAACCCTATCTCTTCTAATAATACAAAAATTAGGCCGGGCGCAGTGGCTCATGCCTGTAATCCCAGCACTTTGGGAGGCGAAGGTGAGCGGATCGCCTGAAGTCAGGAGTTCGAAACCAATCTGACCAACATGGAGAAACCCCATCTCTACTAAAAATACAAAATTAGCTGGGCATGGTGGCACATGCCTGTAATCCCAGCTACTCAGGAGGCTAAGGCAGGAGAATCACTTGAACCCAGGACGCAGAGGTTGCAGTAAGCCGAGATGGCACCACTGTACTCTAGCCTGGGCAGTAAGAGGGAAGCTCCGTCTCAAAAAAAAAAAAAAAAAGCCAGGCGTGGTGGTATGCGCCTGTGGTCCTAGCTACTTGGGAGGCTGAAGCAGAAGAATCGCTTGAACCTGAGAGGTGGAGGTTGCAGTGAGCCGAGATCGCCCCACTGCAGTCCAGCCTAGGCAACAGAGCAAGATTCTGTCTTAAAAAAAAAAAAAAAAAAGTTAGCGGTGTGTGGTTATGGGTGACTGTAATCCCAGCTACTCAGGAGGGCTGGGGCAGAAGAATCGCTTGAACTTGAGAGGCAGAGGTTGCAGTGATCCAATATCGCCCCACTGCACTCCAGCCTGGGCAACAGCAAGACTCTGTCTTACAAAAAAAAAAATTAGCCGGGCGTGGTGGCGGGTGCCTGTAATCCCAGCTACTCAGGAGGCTAAGGCAGGAGAATCACTTGAACTTTGGTGGCAGAGGTTGCAATGAGCAGAGATCATGCCATTGTATTCCAGCCTGGGTGACAGAGCAAGACTGTCACCAAAAAAAAAAAAAAAAACTTCATACTGGGAGTACAGAATACATTTGTTATTGTTTATGCTTAGAGATACAAAGATAACACTGTCACTGCCTTGGATAAACTTCATAATACTAAACTACACAAGGACTTCCAGTAAAGAAGTTAAGTTCTTTATCTACTTCTAAAATTTCAAGTATTCACCTTGAAATTTTGTAAACTTAGCTCAGCAGGCCAAACCTGCTACTTCCAAATTAGCCACAATAGCCTAAACATGTTTATAATTTCTGCATCTCTACTTCTTCCTGAAGAAGCTAGTGCTGGAATGTAGATTTCTTGGCTGGGCTGGTGGATAGCAGCCTTGGGAGAACCTCACTGACTTCAACTGCCCAAAGGGTATTAGACTGTTAAACATTCTACTTCTGTGTGGGGGAACAATGATGGTCTCTCTCTTGCATACCTGCAAAAAGGTGAGAACTAGAAACTTCTCCATCCCACACCTCAATTTAGATGACCAAGTCCCCACTATCTTAGAGGAAAGAAACACCTCTCAACTTTTCATCACTTGCTGAATCACTGTCTTAAAGAACCCTACACCTTCTGCTAAAAACTCATAAGAAAGAAAAAATGTCACAGGGTCCATAACTCAGTATCTTAAAGAACACAATAAAAAACTCTCTTTAAGAAGGATTTAATGGAGGGGAAAAAAAACGTTTTTAAAGAGGAGAGAGGGAGAGCCAGGTGTGGTGGCTCAACACCTGTAATCCCAGCACTTCAGGAGGCCGAGGCGGGCTGATCACTTGAGGTCAGGAGTTCGAGATGAACCTGGCCAACATGGCGAAACCCCATCTCTACTAAAAATACTAAAAGAATTAGCGGGGTGTTGCAGCACACACCTATAATCCCAGCTACTCAGGAGGCTGAGGCAGGAGAATCACTTCATCCTAGCAAGCAGAGGTTGCAGTAAGCTGAGATCTGCGCCACTGCACTCCAGCCTGGGTAACAGAGTGATCGTCTCAAAAAAAAAAAAAAAAAGAGACAAAGACAAAAATTCTTAAGGACATAAAACAATTGTATTGCAAAGGAATGATCCGAGAACAAAAATCACAGGTTGCATGGGGACTTCCTGAGACCAGTAACCACTGATCTGGATGAGATACCAACTTAGGGGCTCAAAAATAACTGTTCAGGGCCAGGTGCAGTGGCTCATGCCTACAATCCCAGCACTTTGCAGGGCCAAGGTGGGAGGACTGCTTGAGCCCAGGAGTTTGAGACCAGCCTGGGCAACATAGTGAGACCTCTGTCTCTACAAAAAATGCAAAAATTAGCTAGGCATGGTGGTACACACCTGTGGTCCCCGCTACTTGGCAGGCTGAGGTGAAAGGATTGCTGAAGGGCCCAGGAGGTCAAGGCAGCAGTGAGCTGTGTTCATGCCACTGCACTCCAGCCTGGGCAACAGAGTGAAATCCTGTCTCAAAAACAAAAAAACACAAAATTGTTCAGCAACTTTTTTGTTGAAAGCAAAAATTTAAAAAATAACCCCAAGGGACATGTGGCAGAAGAATTCAAAATTCTTTCAAAATAGTGGTTCTCTACCCTGGGAATACATTAGAATCAACCATTTGTAAAAATATGTTATAATATATCAGTATCTGGGTCTCACAGGTCATAAGGGGGTCTACAGTGATGTTACTGTAAGTGAATAATTAATTCAGCAAGCTTTGAGACATTAGAGAAAATAAGATTGAATCTCTAAATTATCTGGAAATTAACAAAAATATAAAGATTCCCTATGAAAACCTATGGATACAAACAAAACTGACTGCAGGGCATTTACAGTTTCAAATACTATTTTTAACAAGCACAATCTAAACTAACTAAAGCGTTCAATACACAAGAGCTTGGTGAATAATCTCACTAAAAATGACAAGTGGTAGTGAGAAGTGAATGTCAATGCATAAGGCTTATTTAGGCATGGTTTTCCTCCTGATATGTGAGTATTTTCTACTTTACACTTTAGTGTCCAATATTGACATAATACTTCAAAAAGGCTACACTGATTAACAAGGAGCCTATCTATTTTTATTTGGGATTTTTTTGTGTAAGTGTACCTACTATATTGCTTATTTGCTGACACACTACCCTTTGATTTCAGGCTATTTAATAAATTAAAACAAAAATAAATAACATCAGTGAAGCCCACGAATTCCAACATAACATCACATCTGAAGGTAATTTCTAAAAGTTTTATGTGTTTCTACAGGTGGCAGGAGCTGTGAAAAAAGTGCAAATATGGAGGAGGAAAGAACAGAATTCTGAACTGCATTAATCATTTAAGCATATATCCTCAATAAAATGTATTCCATAAATCAAACACCTTGTACTACAACTATTTAAGTGGTGCTATAAAGAACAATGTGAAAGATATTACAAGAATGAGAAAATACAATGAATGGTCTTTACTGGTAAACCCGATACAATCAGGGAAATGGATTATTTTCTAGAAATGTTACCAAAATGGATTAAAAATAGAAACTCCACTAAAGAAGATGGGCAAGCTCACCAATTATAAACTTAGCACAATAAATTAGCACAACCCTAATACTGAAATCCAAAGATAGTACAGAAAACTACAAAATCATACCCTTAAAAAGTAATAAACTCACAAATCCTGAAATATTAACAAATCAAATCTGAAAGTATAGTTAAAAGAATAATGACCAAAGTCAGAGTCATTCCAAAGCTCGAAAATGGTTCTGCATTTCAGAATGGGGAGGACTATCAGCATGGCTTACATAAAATTTAGAGAAAATTCTTATGATTATGTTGATGTCAAATAATAATAAAGTGTAGAAGCCCTTCATTATTAAAACACTAAACAAACTGGGGGGTAAGGGAAGAAACTTCTAATTTAGTTACATACTGCAACAAAAAACTAGTTTTTCAGTTGTGCTTGATTCTGCAGCAATGTCATTAAAAGTCTCTCCTCTTCATCTTACCTTTAGAACCAAAAGCAAAATCTCCAGAATTACTGGAAGCCAAGTCTGCAAATGAGAGCCCTGTGCTACTTCCAAATCCAAATGAAACTATTTTGCTTTCCCCTGGCAAAAGAAAAAACAATTTACTATTTCATTTGTGCTGAATATCAAAGCTTTACCCAGGACCTAGAGAGAACAGTAGAGCCTTGTATACTCTGGGATGAAGGGAGTTATTTCAATTCTGACAAGTTACAAAATACATCCAATTCTGAGCTGCTTCAGTATTACTAATTTTACAGGTGCTATTCACAAAGAATACTACAATACTACACCAGATGCAAATGCATGCCAAAACTTATTTTTTATAAATGAGATGTAGCGCTATCTATATTACACCAGATAATAAACTACCGTTTCTGCTCTATGGAGCCTACTATACTCCAAAGCAAGCATTCAGTCAAAGGCAGGGTTTTAGGAAACATCTGTATAAAAACTTTTTGTGTTCTGTACTATAAGCTCATAAAAACCAAATGTCTCATTTACACTTTGTCATAAGGACTTTTGGGGTCTTCTCTTAATTCTGCTGATGTGAAGCTGCATGATCTCTGAAAGCCCCATGCCTTATTTTCCTCATATGAAAATATATGAGGCTTTAGGTATGAAGTCATCTTCTTCTTTTAGCACATTAAGACTCTCAAATGCCTATAAATGTAGTATTTGTGACACTGAAGGCTATTTCTTTTTTTAAAAGTAGGTAATATACACAAAGCAATACAACTTAAACTTCCCACTTCCATCCCCGAAATCGAAATGAAAGAGAGACAGCAATACCAAATATGTTACTGTAACTGATTAATTTAGCAAGCTTTGAAACTATTAAAGAAACATTAAATAGTACCATAAAACTTTCTTAAATCCCTATTATATTTCTACAATTTCTTCATAATTAAAACACTTTGAATATGCTTGAGTGATAATATAATTCAAACAATATTTAAATGAAAACGCTATCACAAAGGAAATTACATGTAACAACACTCTTGTCTTTTAAACTTAGGAAAATAGGTCAGAGTCATAATGCTTTGTATTCCCTAATAACCACAACTCTATCAATAAAAACATATTTGTTGGCAAGACAATACAATTTTTCTGATGATTATTACTACTACTACTAAGATGCCCCTTTATATACACATCAAAATTTGTTTTAAAGGGAGTTTTCAGGATCTGCCTTTAAAAGTCTATCTTCTCAAATATAAATAAGGTGTCCCTTATGTAATACATGATACACATATATCAAGTTTTACCTTGGCTTGTAGAATCTGTATCAAGTTCCTTTCTAGTTGACAAATCTACAGGTTTGTCCACAGTTTCACAGGAAACAGATGGTGAACTAATGGATTTGGTAGTAGAATCAGGTTCTTCAGATTTACAGAAAGAAGGTACCATCACTTCAGTCCCAACTGGATATACACTGTCAGTTGTGCTAGTTATTTCTTCTGTCTGAGATTTCTGCAAAGAGGAAGTCACAAAACACTATGCCACTTAAATGCTAAATTACAAAAATGGCTATATAATCTATTTCAAAGGGAACTGAGAACTTGGGCTTCTGGAGAAGACAGAATAAACACACTTCACCCTATCTCTCCCCAAAACCTACAACTAGATGCCTAGACTGAAACATACAGAGCACCTCTAAGAAGCCTTGGAAAGGTGGATAAAAACAGGAAGAAAAAGGATCTTGGGACCAGAGAGATAATCTGGAGGTTAAGATCCACGTGGAGTTTTTCTGCCACTCCTATAACCCAGCCTGGGTGCTACAGCAGCCAGAAAAAACTGGAACTGCCAATGGCACAATGTCAACAAAACAAGAGACTCTACTTTCTTCTCAAGTACACATGAGACATTCACCAAGACAGACCTCACAACATTTATGAGAATTGAAATTATTCAAAATGTTTTCATAAACCATAAAGGAATTAAACTAGAAATCAGTAAGAGAAAGATATACGGAAGGAAAATCACCAAATATTTGGAAATGGCACAGTAGCATCTAATGTACAGATCACAAAGAATGACTCAAGGAAAATAAGAAAATATTTCGAACTGCATGAAAGAGAAAATACCACATATTAAAACTTGGCCAGTTGCAGATAGGAAGTGCTTAGAAGGAAACTTATAGTATTAAATACTTATACTAGAAATAAAGAATGATCTTAAATTCGTAATTTAAGCTTTTTTTAAATTAAGAAACTAGGCCAGGCACAGGGGCTCACGCCTGTAATCCCAGCACTTCGGGAGGCCAGGGCAGGAGGATCATTTGAAGTCAGGAGTTCGAGATCAGCCTGACCAACATGGTGAAACCCCGTCTCTACTAAAAATACAAAAATTAGCCACGCCTATAATCCCAGCTACTCAGGTGGCTGAGACACGAGAATTGCTTGAACCCAGGAAGTGGAGGTTGCAGTGAACTGAGATCATGCCACTGCACTCCAGCATGGGAGACAGAGCAAGACTCTGTCTCAAAAGCAAAAAAAAGAAAAAAGAAAAGAGACTAGACAAAAGAGCAAAATAAACCCGAGGCAAGAAGGAAAGAAGGAAATAATAAAGAAGAGAAATAAATAGTATTTTTTAAAACTTAAGAAAACTCCAGCCATGGTTTCATTGGTGAAAACAGCTCAACATTTAAAGGGAAAATGGCACCAAGTCAACACACTCTCTTCCATAAGACAGCAATACAGAAAATGCTTCTCAATTCATTTTATGACACCAGTATTACCATGTTTTTAAGAGGTGGTTTCACTATGTTGTTGTCCAGGCTGGAGAGCAGTGGCTATACACAGGCACCATCTCAGCGCACTGCAGCCTGGAACTCCTGGACTCCCGAGCAATCCTCCTACTCCTCAGCCTCCCAAATAGCTGGGACTACACACACACATATCACTGAGCCCAACCAGCATTACTCTTACATGGAAAACAAAGACAGTTTCAGAAAACTACAAGTATCCTGATAAATATAAACCCAAAAATTTATAACAAGATTTATGCAAATTGAACGCAACCACATATCAAAATTATACCCTGACCAAGTGAAGTTTACCCTGGAATGCAAAGTTAATTTTCTGAACATTTGAAAAGCAATGTCATTCACAGATTTAATAAAAAGAATCACGATTGTATCAATAGTTAAAATTTTTGACAAAAAGGTAAAAACGTTAGGTGATGATGTGTCAGTGTAGATTCATCAACTGTAACAAATGTATAAGCTTTTCTTTCCATAGAAATTTTAGAATTCACTTATGTATATCCATAAAGAATTCTTGGCTGGGCACGGTGGCTCACACCTGTAATCCCAGCACTTTGGGAGGCCGAGGCGGGTGGATCACAAGGTCAAGAGATCAAGACCATCCTGGTCAACATGGTGAAACCCTGTCTCTACTTAAAAAATACAAAAATTAGCTGGGCATGGTGGCGCGTTCCTATAGTCCCAGCTGCTCAGGAGGCTGAGGCAGGAGAATCACTTGAACCTGGGAGGCAGAGGTTGAGGTGAGCAGAGATTGCCCCACTGCACTCCATCTTGGCGACAGAGCGAGACTCCATCTCACCCAAAAAAAAAAAAAAATTCCTGGAGGGGTTTTGACTGGTATTGTATTAAATCTATAGATTAATTTTGGAAAACTGATATTCTAGTTATTTTGAGTTTTCCAATCCAGGAACAGTATACCTTTCCATTAATTTAGATTTTTTATTTCATCAGTGTTTTGTGGCTTTTGGCATATAGCTCTTGTGTAGAACAAAATTAAAATTCCTTATTTCCTGGCCATAGCTGATTTAGTCTAGACCCCTCAACCCATTTAGTAGCCACAACCCATTATTACTATTTGGTAAGAACATTCTAGGTCAGGCGCAGTGGCTCACACCTATAATCTCAGCACTTTGGGAGGCCCAGGCGGGTGGATCACCTGAGGTCTGGAGTTCGAGACCAGCCTGCCCAACATGGTGAAACCCCGTCTCTACTAAAAATACAAAAATTAGCCAGGCAGGATGCCACCACAACTACTCGTGAGGCTGAGGCAGGAGATTCACTTGAACCTGGGAGGTAGAGGCTGCAGTGAGCCACGAGCATGCCATTGCACTCCAGCCTGGGCAACAAGAGTGAAATTCTGTCTCAAAAATAAACAAATGAGAACATTCTAAAGTTTACCGCATCAACAAAAGCAATGGAACTAAAAGGAAAATTTATTAGAGATATTCTTACTTGAGCTTCCTGAACTTTTTGAAGCTCTGATTGAAAGTCTTCCCCATTTCCATTGTCTTCATCAGTATCACTACAGACTCCACAAAAAAATGTAGGTGGAAGTTTTAACGTATCTGCTTTTGCCTTCTCTTCAACTGTTGGTTTCTTTTCCCAAACAATAATGCATTCTTTCTCATTATCTGAAAAATCAGTACAACACAAGCAAACGAAATTAGATGAAGCCCAACTTCTCTACAACAATGGTAGTCATCAATATAATCTACAGACCCAGGTAACAAGACCTGTACATGCTAATGAAAAACAAGGACCACCCAGAAAAGAATATTTTTCACCTAATGTTAAAGTATTTTAAATCACCATGGGCATAGTAAAATTGATAATTATAGAAATTACCAGACTAGGTTATTCCTTCTAAATAGAAGACTTGTTAAAAGCAGTATAAATGTCCTTTACATTTAACATACCTGCTGTATTTTCTTCCAAGGGTCTACATTTTTCTGAGCCATCCAGATACAGTTTTCCATTAAGTTTCTTGACAGCTGTTTCGAAATCTTCATCTTAAAATACAATTGATTAAAAGAATTTCTAGTTAATTTTGGGGGGTTTTCCTTGCTTAGGGACTATCTCCAACTTCACCCTTTCTCCCTCTCCCCATTTGAATTGCAGTCAATTTTGCCAATTTTATATCCTTAATACCTCTCTTACTGCTAGAGCTTTAGCTCAGCCTCTCATCTTGTTTGAGCTGCTCTCATTTTAACTCATCTTCCAATCTCCTTGTCCCATAATCCAATACTGTATACCACTGTCCAACTGATTCTATTGAGACTTTTATTTAACTGCTTAGCTTAAAAAATGGCATACAAAGTTTTCCATTGGAACCTTGTCTGCCTTATCTCTCTTCCACATCTTTAAGACTCCAGAAAAATTATGATTATTTTAAATCCCCTCAAAACATGTGCCTGGCACATTAGCCATCCAAAAAATGCTTGCTCAATGATCACAGTCCTTTTGATCCTTATATCCATTGACCACTTACACATACATTTAGGGTGAATATACCTGCAAGGATATTAGTGATAAGTTCTAAGAGGCAGGCTTAAAATAATTACACCACACTCCCAATTTTACTAAGATTAGCAGGAACACAGTGTTTTTGAAATAACAAAAGTTTTACCATCCTCCTCTTCTTCACTAACATAATCTGGTCTATTCTTGTAGCAGAAGAAAGTTGGAGGAAGTTTCAGTTTGGTTGCAAGGGCTTTCTGCTCAGCGGTTGGAGTTAGTTCATATACAATGAGAACATCATCATCTGAGGGAGAATCCTCAGGTTTTTTCTTCTCTTTTGCTGTAACACCAGTCAAAAAAATTGACAAAGGTAAGGTATTAAGTATTGACATTAATACTCTAACTGAAAATAAAAACCATAGAACTTGTCTGCAGGTTAAAACAGCATACTGATAAAAAATACATATACTTTGATGCAGAGATGTACGATAATCATGAATTAGAATTAGCATCCTGATTTAGTGTTCTACCAAAAACCCTTAGTGAACATAGAATCTATTTAAAACCAAAGAAAACAAAAGTCTTGTGTTTACTTAATAGTTATTGAAAAGAATTACTACTGATTTCTAGAATTTAAAAAGGTTAAAAATTTGAAAGTGTTGCCTAACTATACTTAGCATACAGTAGGTTTATGAAAATATCCATGCATTTGCAGCAACTAAAAAAATCTTAAAGAAAACATAAGCAAGTATTAGTAGACATATGAAACTAATCCAAAGCCAACTGTGATTAGTTCCTGTAAGGAGAGTTAACAATTGCCAAGAATGGAAGGTGATTAGAGTTGCATCTACTTTGTCTACATTCCAAGCATGATACTAGATAAAATTAAATAAAAACTGTTACTCTATGGGTAACTAACACTATAAAATCTAAGATGATTCATATGGCTGAAAACCACCCATCTCCAGCCACCATCAATGCAAAGGGCAAAAAATTAGAGAGAGAAAAAACTTCTATATGCAACCTGTTCTGATCTATTAATGTAAAGAAGAATTTCTGGCTAAAGGAGTTTAATAAAGTAAGCCAGTCAAGAAGCATGCCATGTATACCAACTGGTGACAGGGAAACATTCTGAGAGCTATGCTGTCCAATATGGTAGCCTAGCAACATTCTATTAAAACCTTACAAGGTGGCTAGTCCAAATCAAGACATGCTAATACTAAGTGTAAACACACACACTGGATTTTGAAGACTTGGTGAAAAACAATAATGTAAAATATCAATTTTTATGTTAATTAGAAGTTAAAATGATATTTTGGATATCATGAGTGAAATCAAATATATCAATAAAATTACTTTCATCTGTTTCCCTTTTTAACTGTTTCTTTTTATTCTTTTTAATATGGCTACTAGAAAATTTATTTATTTAATTTATTTGAGATGTGGTCTTGCTTTGTCACCCAGAGCTGGAGTGTAGTGATGTGATCATAGTTTACTGAAGCCTGGAACTTGTGGGCTCAAGTGATCCCTCTGCCTCAGCCTCCCAAGTAGCTGGGATTATAGGCACAAGCCTGCACCAAATGACAATTTTAAATTACATACACAGGTTATACTTTATTTCTATTGGATGACACTGCTCTGGAGAACCAGCGCCCTTCCTTTCACAATGTTAAATTTGTCCTTCTCCTACATTATAAACAAAAACTTAGTATCATTACCTAGCTAGGAGAAATAACAGTACACCGTAAGATAAAGGTTCTTGTTCCAGTTCTACTATTACTCAGTCAAGACACCTTGGGTAAATGAGATAGCCTCTCTTGGCCTCAGTTTACTCATGTCTAAAGTCTTCATTTCTAAGGTGCCTTGGGACAATGACATTATCAGATTCAAAACAGAATAAGGCTCTTTGTTCTACAGTAGTGTATAGACACATTCGTTCTTAGGTCAGGGATTCCTAACCTAGAGCTCACAGAAACTGTATGCAAGTATACATCCACTTTCGAAACTGTATGCTAGTATACATCCACTTTTAAGTTCACTTTTCATATTTCTCAAAGACTGTATCTTTAAAAATAAAAGATTAAGAGCTACCTTAGCCAGTAATAAAACTGGTATACTTAAAAAAAATCAGAGATTGTTACTTTATCATTGTACTTGTTTGGCATGGCTAAGATGTGTTACTGGTCACTAATGGTGAGATTTCACTTCCCTAAACTTTCTAGAAGGCCTTCAACAGATCCCACTTCTTGTTCCACTCTAGCAGCCACACTTCTAAAAATGATCTGTGCAACATATATAATACACAAGCTGTAGAATGCTGGCTGTTAAAAATGGGGTCCATTTTCAAATACAACATTTTTCTAAACCGTGCACAAAAGAACAGCCCTACAGGGACACTCTTCCATATTGTATACATGCCGTTGCCAATACATTTGAATACTGGCAGACGTTAGTGGCTAAAGATAAACATTAGATAAAACATAGGTCTTCATTGAGCAGACTTGAAATAACAGAGTAATGAAGTACATTACAAATCAGCATCCCAGTATATTTTAAAAAACAAACCAAAAATAAAGGATGTCATGCCACCAGTCAAAAGGTGCTTTGCTTAAACTGGCATTCTTTAACATGCATGTTGTAGTGTTAAGTACTTAATTTCATACAGCCACAGTTATTAATACTTTGCTAAGGGCTACCAGCTGCTAAAAACTGCTGTTATCTCATACTGAGAATGCTAGTTCTATACCTTTGTTCTCAGGCTGTGAGGAAGGGGTGCTAGTCCAAAAGGCCATGGGATTAGATTTAAAAAGGCTAAAATTAAATCCTAGAAAATGAAGAATATTTCATTTTTTAACATTTTGGGAAACAAAATGAATATGCTTTTAAAACATAAAAAGCCAGAATCCCTCAATTTATACCACCAATCTGATTGTCTTATATATTCATTTACCCCTGTAGTTTCATTCTTTGCTCATTTAATAAATGAGCAAGACTAACATACAACATATAAAATGAGAACATCTCAGTATCATGTTCTTTTTTTTTTTTTTTTGGAGACAAAGTCTCACTCTGTCACCCAGCCAGGCTGGAGTGCAGTGGCATGATTTCAGCTCACTGCTACCTCCATCTCCTGTGTCAAGTGATCCTCCTGCCTCAATCTCCTGAGTAGCTGCTAATTCTAGGCACGCACCACCATGCCCGGCTAATTTTTGTATTTTCAGTAGAAACAGGGTTTCACCATGTTGGCCAGGCTGGTCTCGAACTCCTGAGCTTAAGCGATCTGCCTACTTCAACCTCCGAAAGTGCTGGGATTCTAGGCATGAGCCACTGTGCCCGGCCTCAGTATCATGTTTTCTGAGTGACAAACTGAACAAATGAAAATGAAAACTTTTTTTTAAAAAAAGACTCGTTAACGCGCATGATTCAAGCATGAGTCCGTACACTGTACTGAGTTCTTTTGCTCTGCCCTAGCATGAAAGAAGTATCTTCCAGTTACTGAAATGTCTTAAACTAAGTTCTGTTGCTCTTTGAAACCTCACCGTGAACTTATTAAGGGAGAAAAATATATTGCTCAAATATTTTGGGGGTGTTCACAAAGCATCGTTTATATCCCAACATTAGTATTCTACAAAGAGTGCATCAAGTTAAACATTAAAAGAAAAATTGTGCTTAACTTTAACAACAAAGTACTTACCCTTTTCTGGTGTTTTAAATGTGTAATTGATTGAAGATTCTTCCGTTGGAAAGGAAGCAAAGAGATTTTTGACTTTGCTATCTGAAGACTGTTCGGTATCAGAGTTCTTTGACAGTTCACATTTGTTAGGTTCCACTTTGCTTTCAGATCCACTCTGGGCTACTGAACTAGTTTCGCTATTGTTACTTTTCAAAGGTGCATTAAAACTAAATCCAAACAAAGACCCAGTGGCTGAACTGTTGCCAAATGCAAATGGTTTTGATTTTTCACTACTAAAAATGCTTTTAACAGACTCTGAACCAAATACAAACTTTGGAGGAGAAACCACTGCTTTTGTTGTTGTTTCAGATGTGCTAGACACTTCAACTTCTGAAGTTGCATCTGCTACATCATCACCCTGAATAACATCTGTCCTCTCTCTTGTGGTCTCTTCTAATACAGCTACAGCAATTTTGCCACATGGTGACTCTCTGGGAGTGCCTGACCGAGAAACATGAGGTGTTATCAAAGAATCTTTTTCCTGGGCTGTTTTTGCTTCATCAAAAATTTTCTTAAATGAGTCTGCAACATCCTGTAGTTTAAAACGAACAGCTAAATGCTCTACTTTTCTTTCTCCATCTGCAAAATCACATGCAGTCCACACCCATACTCTTTCTGTCCCTTTCATATTTTGCAAAGTCATGTCTGGAGTTATTCTGTGATTGGCACAAAGTTTTAATACTTGGTCTCTTCTCATCACTATACGAACTTGCTTATTATCATAATTCTGTAAAATCTTTATATCACCAATGCCCCTTTCTTTCCACTGACCAACATCTTTATCGTATCTGTAGAGTTTTGCCCTGTGACTAAAAACAACTTGTTCATTTTCCTCACCACTGGATACTTCAACTAGATCAGGTAAAGGAACAACAGGTTCAAAGTACTGTCCATCTCTCTCTTCTTCTTGAGTAACATCAGATTCTTCATCAGTGCCAACTGATGTCCCACTCTGATTCAACTTGGCAGGAGACTTAGATGGACTCAAAGCAGATTTAAAACTGAAGTTAAATCCTGTTGTTGACTCACCAAAGCGGAAAAGATTTTTTCTCACAGGGCTACTTGCCAATGGAGAAGCATGTACTGAGCTACTACTAACACTATCATCCAAAGCATCTTCCCTTAAATCATAGTTATCCCATTCTAATGTGGGCCCAGTGTTTTCGGGATTGGGTTTTATTGTTGTGTCTGAGGCACTGGCAGAACCTGTACCTGAATTCTTATTCTCTTCTTCAGTGACTTTTGTTTGATCATTTGTCAAAAATGTCTTGAAATCTTTCAGTCCACTCTTCATTTCTTCAGCTCTCTGTATTAACTTGGCAGCTCTGCCAGTATCTACAAGTTTATGGGGAGTTTGAAGTGGTATGTCTAACAGAAGCCGCTGGCATTCCTCAAACTTCTGCTTGAATTCTTCAGCCAGCTCTGGTGTTTTAAATTTTGCTGCCAACTGCTCTAGTTTGGCATCACCATCAGAGAAATCACTGGCTAACCACATCCATGCTCTGTCTGATCCAGAGAGAGGCTTCAGATTCATCGTAGTCGTTATCCAATGATTAGCACACACTTTTAGTACTTGTTCTCTTCGCATCAGCATTCTTAGTTTGCCATTGACCTCATTTTTGAGAATTTTTAAGTTCCCCAAGCCCCTTTCTTTCCACTGACTTATCTCAGCATCAAACCTAAATAGTTTTACCCGCTGTGAATACAAAACTTTTTCATCTTCTTCTCCTGTTACAAGTTCTACTTTTTCAGGCATTTGAACTACTGGTTCAAAATGGATGTCATCACTGTCCTCAGTCTTATAGGCATCATCATCTTTCTCAAAGTCACCAGAAGTGTTTGCTTTATCGGCCATTTTACCACATTGTGATGAGAATAATTTTTCTCCAGCACCTGAAAATCCCTTGAAATTGGGGTCTTTTTTGCCAAACTGAAATCCTTCTCCTGAGGTTGATTTTGCAAGATCTGCAAATGTAAAAGTGCTACTTGTTTGACCAAAAATCACACCACTACCATTCTTCTGGCTACTAATATCCTGAGCCTGGAAGCCAGAATCATTTTCAAGAGGCTTTTCACTTTTCTTTTCTTGATTCCCTGGTTCCGAAATGCCAAATTTAAATCCATCAGCAGACACAGGGATGGAAAATCCTTCTTTGGTTGACTTAAATTCTGTATTAGAAGAACCCTGAAACATAAATGAAGGTGAATTTTCTTGATCCACATGCCCAAATTTGAATCCTTGCTCTGTATTGCCAAACTTAAAAGCTTTTTCTGAGAAATTACTTTTAAATCCTGTTCCCACCTGACTTCCAGAAGAGTCATGCAACTTCATTTCTGAGCCCAATGTGAAAGCTGAAGGAGCTTCTGCAATAGGTTTATGAGTTGGTTTAGAGGCATCACAAGCCACACATGTTAAGGAAGAACTCTCATTTTGTACACAGCAAACACTACAATCCCACTGTCCTTTCTTGATGAACATTCCTTCAAATCCACTCTTTGGAGCCTTGCTTACCTCCGAAGAGGTAGGTGTTGAAATTGCAGTTGTTTGATTTTGTTTACTTGGATACTGACAAGCAATACATTTGGTAGCACTGGCTTCATTTCTTACTAAGCACATACTGCAATCCCACTGTCCTTCCTTCTTAGTGAACATTCCCTCAAATCCACTCTTTGGAGCCTTGCTTGTCTCTGAAGAGGCAGGTGTTGAAATTGCAGTAGTAGTCTGATTTTGTTTACCTGGATTCTGACAAGCAATACATTTGGTAGCACTGGCTTCATTTCTTAGTAAGCACACACTGCAATCCCATTGTCCTTCCTTCTTAGTGAACATTCCCTCAAATCCGCTCTTTGGAGCCTTGCTTGTCTCTGAAGAGGCAGGTGTTGAAATTGCAGAAGCAGTTTGATTTTGTTTACCTGGATTCTGACACGCAATACATTTGGTGGCACTGGCTTCATTTCTTACTAAGCACACACTACAATCCCATTGTCCTTCCTTCTTAGTGAACATTCCCTCAAATCCGCTCTTTGGAGCCTTGCTTGTCTCTGAAGTACCAAACTTAAAAGAGGCAGGAGCTGAAACAGAAGTAGATGGACTTGGTTTATCTGGATTCTGACAAGCAACACATCTTGTAGCATTTGCTTCATTTCGCACTAAGCATGAACTGCAATCCCACTGTCCTTCCTTCTTAGCAAACATGTCCTCAAATCCACTTTTTGAAGTTTTACTTGTCTCTGAAGTACCAAACTTAAAAGAGGCAGGTGTTGGAATAGCAGTAGCAGGTAGACTCTGTTTTCTCGGATTCAGACAAGCAGCACATTTTGTAGAGCTCCCCTCATTTTGTACCAAACATACACTGCACTCCCACTGTCCTTCCTTTGTAGAAAAAACAGATCTGAAGTCACTGTTAACAGGTTTAGGAAGATCTCCCTGGCCAAATGTAAATGAAGCCTGATGAACAAATGAAGATCCACTTTTGTTAGCAGATTTTGTGTTCTGACACGCAATGCACCTAGATACAGTAGGTTCATTTCTTACTAAACAAATACTACAATCCCAGTGACCTTCTTTCTTTGGAGTCATCAATGCAAATCGATCTTGAATATTCTCTGGGCCAGTTTTAGGAGTAAAAACAGTTTCAGCTAATGGTGGGCCAACGAGTTCTTTATTGCTTGGGTTTAGATTTTGGCATGATACACATTTCTTAGCAGTTGCAGCATTCTTTAATGAGCAGCTGTTACAATGCCACCAAGACCCTTCTTTCTTTCCAACTTGAAATTCAAAATTCATGTTTCCAGCATCAGATTTGCAAATATCCTTGCTATCATGACTTGTGGGTTCTTTTACAATTCTGATAGCCTGATTTGATGCTGTGGCTACATTTGTTCCTGGGGCTTTTAAAATGCTCTGGGCTTCTTCAAACTTGCACTTAAAAAGTGCTGCTTCCTCAGGAGTTTTGAACCTAATAGCAAGTTGTTCTGGTTTTGGCAACTCATCTGCATAATCAAGGGCATGCCAGACAAAAGATCTGTCTGATCCAGCATTTGGTGTCAATTTCATATCTGGACTGATATAATGATTTGCACAGATTTTCAACACTTGCTCTCGTCTCATTAGAAGGCGAATTTTACCAGATGTTTTATGCCTCAGTATTTTTACATTGCCAATCCCACGTTCCTTCCATTCTTTGGATTCTACATCAAAACGGAACAATTTCGCACGGTTGCAAAAGAATTCTTCTTCATCTTCCTCACCAGTTTTTACTTCAATCTTATCAGGAAGAGGTACTACAGGCTCAAAGTGAGGACCATCATCATCATCATCCCCATGGGCACTTCCTCCATCTGTCTCATGGTTCTTGTTTGCTGTCTCTAAAGTGGGTGTTCCAAATACTGATTTCCCTGGACCACGGAAAGTAAACATATCATCACTTCGCCGAAAACCAGAATTCTTTTGCTGAGCTGACCCCATGTTTTCTGTAAACGAAATTCCAGACACATTTTTGCTTCCAAAATTGAATGTATTTCGAGGCCCAATGGTCTGACCACCAGGAACTGGTTTGGGTCCACTATAGCCATCTCCTTGCAAGGGTTTATCTGAAGTCAGGAGACCTAAAAGGCTTTCACTGTTACTGTAAGCTGCAGGAGGGGGCTGTGTCACAACCTGTGGTGAGGAAAATGTGAAGTCACCATCATTTGATTTGAAATTTGAGTTAAATTTAAAAGGAGGTGGCTGTGTTGTGTGTGCTGGTGTTGGCAAAGATGGCCTTATTCCTTCACCTGGCATGGGCTGAACAAAATTAGTTTTCCCAAATTCTATAGTCTTAGATTCTGCAGATCTTGAAGCATGAGCTGCAATTGGAGGTTTTGTGAAATATCCTGGTTCTGGCAAAGGTGGATTTGTGCTTGTCTGCTGAACATTGTAATTAAAGTAATCATCACCCCTGGGCGATAGAATTCCTGTTGCAGGAGACTCAAAACGCAATGCAGGAGGACCATACATCTCCTGAGAGAACATACAAGCAGATGAGCTTTGCACTGGTGGTGTGTGCATCTGTTGCGGATAGGCATAAATATGCTGTTGGGGTGGAAGCCTATTCATGCCATAGACTGGGCCCTAGAAGACAGAAAGTTAAAACATTTTGTAGATTGTCTACAAAACTACAGATAACTAAATGCAAACCAATTCTCACAAACTTCAAACATGAATATTAAGTGAAGAAGATATCATTAGGGGATGTAGTACACATCATTAACCCGTTTATGCCAGAGGCTGCAAATTTTCTGTGTGAAAAATCAGACCTTGGCAATGACCCTGAGCAGTAAGATATAAATAACTCCCAAAAGCTTAGTGTTCCAATAATGGAACACTAGGCATAAATAGGTTAAGAGAAAACCACATTGCTACAAAGATACTTGCATATATACTTGGCATATAATGAAAATTAATTACAGCATCTTAAAATCTACAACTAAAGTCATAAAATAAATACCATCTTCATTCCTAAACAATTTATCAAATGATGTTAATAATGATGATGATGATGATGATGGTAACATTTATTGAGCATTTATTAATGTGCCAGCTGGGCACTATTCTAAGCACTTTACATTATTATCTCATTTTAATATCCTCAAAAACCCTATGAATTAAGGTATTATTATTATCCTCATTTTACATATGAGGCAACTGATGCATTGAGAGGTTAAGAAACTTGCCTGTGGTCAAAATAAGCAGAAGAGCAAGGGTCTAAATGCACCCCATCACTCTGTCCTCAAAGCTATCACATTCAACTACCACTGTAATTTTGAGTCTTCAATCAATTGTTATATATATAGCTGTATCAGGCCTGAAAGTACTTACCACATAGTGGGTCAGCAAGGGCATTGTAGTTCTATTTCTGTTAAAACAGAATGATGAAGGATCCACCACTACCACTCCCATTTTTAAAATATTCTAAATATTCACACTTATTGTAACACAAAAGGTGACTAAGAAGTATAATTTCTATATCTGGAGATAAATTTAAATTATCTACACCTTAAGGGACATAAAAGTTTTAATACTGAACTGCTTTCTTGAATTTCTTTGAAGGAACCCTAAACAATTTAAAATGGAAATAATTATAAATGTATAAATTATTCCTTTGTTACCTTTGTGGGAGTAACATTAGCTGCTGGTCTGAGAAGATACTGGGAATTATATGCTGGTGACTGACTATAATATACTGAAGGGCCAGTAGTTGCAACTAAAAAAAAAAAAAGAAAATAAAGAAAACACTGTTAAAGTCTATACTACAGTTAAGACTATCTAGGCAAGAGCTATAAATACAAAAACAATAGAAATTAAAGAAAGATTTAACTACATAAATTTTAAATTTCTGTACATCAAAATACACCAATCAAGATTATCAAATGACAAACTAGAAAAAAACTGCTAAATATGACATGAAGAATAAGAGAATAGCATCGCGTGATCAACAAGAACAACTACCTCACAAGCATTAAAAAAGGAATAAAGAAGAAAGTAGCTGGTGCCTTTTCTAAGAAAGATCAGTATGATGTGGAATTATGGACATTCAGTCACAGAAAGGACGTAAGGAACCAAGATGCCATCTGATGGTCAATGCATTTGAAGTGGGTCTAGAAAATCTGCAGAAAGACTAGGTTGTATTTTGTAAACTAAAGCTATTACTGCGAATGTTCAGCTCAAAAATCACCTGACAAATTCATGGAAAGGATCTCACAAATAACACAAAATGTGTTCCTTGGCTTAAAACAAAAAGCACATCAACACTCATGCTGATGTAAACTATCTGCTCCGCCTGTTCTGTGTTTTACCAGGAAGCCACACAACTAGAAGGCACCCATGTTAATGGCAAAACTACCAACAGTCATTTGCTTGAACTGTTTTATGACAGTTTTACCAGAAAACCACCAAAAGACCTTTTATGCCTGTACATGGAAGAAGAAACAAATTGTGCCAAGAGGTTCCAAACAATTGCCTCTGGAAAGCACTGAAAAATCAAGACCTAGAAAAGGCTAGCCAGAAGCCCAAGTTTGATTTTGGAAACCTAATAGAGGTGAGGATAGCAATTTGGAAATTCCTATGGGGAGGAAGCAGGCACAGAACACAGAACAACCTGACAGAAAATGGCCCAAGAATCTTAAAGTCTTACGAGATGTCTGTCTGCATGAAAGCAAAAAGAAAAAATAAAAAAATAAAATTTTAAATTAAAAAAAAAATCTTAAAGTCTGAAATTTAAGTAGGGACTTTAATTGACTACTGACTCTAAACTGTGGGGAAAAAAACTAAAGAGCTCTAATAAATCTACTAAAAGTAATCTAATTTTTGAAAGCACCACATGAATAGACAATTTAGGAAAGAAATGTAATAGCCTCAAGGGCCGTGTTTTTGAAGTGAGCCTCGAAAATCTGCAAAATGACAAGGCTGCATCGTGCAAACTCAAGCTATTATGAAAACATTCAGGTCAAAAAAATTACCGACAAATTCATGCAAAGGATCTCACAAGGAACACAAATGTGTTCGTTTGCTTAAAAAAAACACATTGACACTCATGTTGATACACAAACTCTTCTCCATCTGTTCTGTGAGTTTTACCAAAGAAACCAAACAACTGGAAGGTACCCACGTCGAAGATGGCACAACTGCCAACAGCCATTTGCACAAACTGTTGAGCATGACTAGTATTAAAAAAAACTTAAAAATTGGTATCACTTTTGTTCCTACAAATTGGCAAAGGATTTTATAAACTAGTAAGTCAGCATTAGCAAAAGTGCGAAGATGGCACTATCAGATACTAGTGGTAAGAACATAAACTGATTCTACAAAACTAGGACAGTGTCCTAGAATTTGTAATGGCATAAACCAGAAACAACATAAATAAAGGAACAGAATTTACAGTACTTCCATGTGATGGGATACCACAAACTCATTAATATTCAAAAACATTTCAGTTTAAAAATGCTCAGAACTAAAGTAACATTTAAAAAACAGGCTAGCTCATCCACACACAACATACTAACATGGTAACAATCTCATAAAAAATACTATATGTATAGAGAAAGAACCAGAAGGAAATGCTCTCAAATATAAGAAATGTTAATAAGATGGTTAGTTTTTAGTTTTCTTCAACCTGTTCAGTACTTCTGAGCATCTCCTACGAGCTTATTAATCTTTAATTTTAATCATCTTATTTTAAAAAAATAAGGACCATCTTGATATGTTTACTATTAAGGAAAAAAAATGTATGAACACAGGAACAGAAATCAGGAGATCCTGGCTCTCCCCCTTTCAGTGCCACAAAGCTGTTCTGTGATTGGAGTCTCCATTTTTCTCAATTGTAAAATGAGGATGTGCTGTTTGTACACATTTCATAGGGTCATTGCAAGAATAAAATGAGACAATGAGAATGTTGTATTTATATGCTTGTAAAAGAACAGAAGGCCTTTTATACCTGTACACAGAAAAAATGGAACTCATGACCCAAAAGGCACCAAATAACTGACTGCACACAGCACTAAAAAAGCCCCAGAAAAGGTCAGCCCGTTTGTTTATCCTCTTACAAGCACCTATATGATGTGTAAGGTTTTTAAGTAAATAAGGTTTGAGTGTTAGACATTTCATATACTTATCTATGACTTATGACATTTAATAAGCTTCACTTCACAAAGATTTTCTGTTACTTTGCTTGTGTTGAGAAGATACCATCGCAAAAGGCTAGTGGGGTTGCTTTAACTATATGAACCATCACACAAATGTGCTCATCTAAACTAGATTTTATTCTAAATCTTTCCTGGGCTAAAAAGAGAGAAAAAAAAATGTGCACTACTGCCATTTCAGGAGTCTGTCTTACGTAAAAGGAACATTTTTTGTTTTTTCTGGCTGCCTGGGAGCAATGTATTATACTGGCAAGTGCTTTGGAGTTACACCACTGGAGTTTGAATCTTGGTTCTATCAATAACTAGCTGTATAATAATGAGTAAGTTACCTAACCTTTCTTTATCCATTTCCTCATTTATAAAAAAGGGATTAATAATGGTACCAGCCATTCTAAGTTACTGTAATTAAATAAAATTACGTTCACAAAGCACTTTTGCACATAGCCAACCCACAGTAAACACTAATAGTAACCTTAGTTCATTAACTGTTTACTGTATACTCTAATAAATGTCTGATATACACCCACGCCCATCTGCACATACACAAATGCTCATAGTAATTATGTGAGGCAAGTATTATCTCCACATTTCAAACAGGTTAACTTACACAGCTATTACAGTGACAGAGCACAACTTAAAAACCCAGTATGATTCAGGTCCAAAGTCCTTTTCTTTCTTTATGTAACCATAATATTTCAAATTAAGTAAGATTTCCTATATAATGTCCTGCCTCTCATCATTATCATCAAAATAATTCCCCAGAGGTGTAGGTTCTTAATTAAGCATTTCTTAGTGCATAACTCTATTCATTAACATTTTTCAATTTAAGGAATAATCTCATCTCAGACAGCTTATCTGAGGTGTGGATTAAGGGTTCTTTAAGCCTTTATATACACGTGATCACATACAGCTCGTCTTTTCTGCTTGGGGTTATAAAAATCTCAGTAACACCAAATATAGCTTTTGAAGTAACATATAAACAGACGTTGACATGTACATTAACAAATATATATAAACAAGGTGATTTCACAAGTTATCTACTTAAAAGAGGCTAGTAGTTTTACTAAAATATGCGATTATCCACTTGCCAGCTCACCTGTTAGTGGAGCCCCATGAAATGTCTGTGACCCCTGATACCCATCAGGCACTGAGTCTGGTCCATAACTCTCTGTGGGCCAACGATGAGGGGATGCTGAGTTACTGCTATTTAGTTTCAACTCCTGCATTTCTTTCTATTGGAAGAAAAAAAAATCAAATAATTTTAAACATTTAATTATATCATGCCAGAAACAGTGCTGGGGAAACTTACTCTTTTAAATTTAAATAACTGATTTTTCTTTTTTTTTCTTTTTTTTTTTTTTGAGATGGAGTCTCGATCTGTCATCCAGGCTGAAGTGCAATGGCACAATCTTGGCTCACCGCAACCTCCACCTCCTGGGCTCAAGCAGTTCTCCCACCTCAGCCTCCTGAATAGCTGGGATTTACAGGCATCAGCCAGCACACCCGGCCAATGTTTTGCATTTTTAAAGTAGAGACGGGGTTTCACCATGTTTGCCAGGCGAGTCTTGAACTCCTGACCTCAACTGATCCACTGCCTTGGCCTCCCAAAGTGCTGGGATTATAGGTTGTATCTTTTTTTTTTTTTTTTTTTTTTTTTGAGACAGTGTCTCGCTCTGTCCCCAGGCTGGACTGCAGTGGCACTATTTCAGCTCACTGCAAGCGCCGCCTCCTGGATTCATGCCATTCTCCAGCCTCAGCCTCCCGAGTAGCTGGGACTACAGGCACCCAACAACATGCCCGGCTAATTTTTTGTATTTTTAGTAGAGATGGGGTTTCACGGTGTTAGCCAGGATGGTCTCGATCTCCTGACCTCGTGATCCGCCTGCCTCAGCCTCCCAAAGTGTTGGGATTACAGATGTGAGCCACCGTGCCTGGCCCTGATTATATCTTTTGAAAAATTCTATTTGCCAATGAGTTCTAGGTACCTGGTGCCAATTTTAAAATATGATTCTTAATTTGTTAAAACTTTACCTGCTCCCATTTTCATTCCTTAATACAAAACCTAATTCGTTAACTCTCTCACCTAAACAAATAACCTCTCCTAAATGATCATACCTTCATTTCTATTCTACACTTGCCTACATTAATCTTTCTGACATTCACTTCCAGCCAAGACAATTCCCTGCTCAAAAAAACAAGTAACTTCAAATTAAACTTCTTTCCCCAACTTTCACAGTCCTCTAACATTACACTGAACATCTTTTCAGTGTGTTCTTTCTACACTGCTTTACTTTTCTGTCCATCTGGACTACTTGACATTCCAAATCACCTCCCCAAACTAGCTTTTCACTTAACCCCGTGCTGTAACAAAATACAACTAATTCTCAAGGTGATGTTCAAATGCCCCACCCGGAAAGGGAAAAAAGTAGTAGCTGCAGATAATTTATTATGTATATAATAATATGTCCAATGCACTTAAACTCTTAATTTTTATGCTGTCTACACTGTAGACGGTAAACAATATTGGCTCCTACCTTAAAATGAGAGAAAGGGATGCAGGGAATAATAGCTGGAATTTGAACCAGATCTGACTCCAAAAATGTTTTCTTTTTTTTTTTTTTTTGAGACGGAGTCTCACTCTGTCGCCCAGGCTGGAGTACAGTGGCCAGATCTCAGCTCACTGCAAGCTCCGCCTCCCGGGTTTACGTCATTCTCCTGCCTCAGCCTCCCGAGTAGCTGGGACTACAGGCGCCCGCCACCTCGCCCGGCTAGTTTTTTTTTGTATTTTTTTAGTAGAGACGGGGTTTCACTGTGTTAGCCAGGATGGTCTCGATCCCCTGGCCTCGTGATCCGCCCGTCTCGGCCTCCCAAAGTGCTGGGATTACAGGCTTGAGCCACCGCGCCCGGCCCAAAAATGTTTTCTTAACACAACTCTGCTGCCTTGACAAGATGGCAGAGAGATACAATGCCATCTAGTGTAGCTATGTGGCTATCTGATCTCTGCTGAAGAAAACTAAATGACAGCACCATACCCAACCCTAGCACCTACAAAATGTCCCCTTACAAAACAGACACTTAACAGGAAATCTTTCTTTTTCCAAAGAAACTGTAGTGGTATCAGAAAACAGGTAAATTTTGAAAAGTTTCAAACTTCTCTGTATCAGCCCCGGAATCTGACCAGTTGTAACAAGTGAGGTCAGAGACAGATCTAGCATGTCTGCTTTCTTTTTCTACAAGTGTTTCAAATAAAAATTTCCCAGAAAGACCTAACTATGAGGTCCAAAACTATCTCAAAATTTCAAGCTAAATAAAATTTCCCCCACTCATTCATCTACAGTGCCTAGTCCCGATGCTACATACACACATCCAAGAAATAAGAAACTAGTGGAATCCCCTGGAAAACTTTATGGTCACTGTTGGTATGCGCAACACAGCTGTGAATTTGCAATCACTGTTTTAACTGTAATTTTTAACATTCAATGTGAACTGGCTTCAATAATTCTCTCATTTTAAAGATAAGAAGCCAAACAGTCACAAAGGAAGTGACTGGCCCAAGATCATTAATTAATGGCAGAGTCAGTACTAGTACCAAGCTTTTCAAGCTAATGGACTAGTGCTCCACTATACTTCCAGAGAATACAATGTCGGTAGCCTGAAACCTGTATGTTAAGTCAAAATTGTATGTAATTATCATAGGCCACGACTACACAAAATTAACATTCAAAATTTTGGTGCAAATTCAAAAATGTCTTCCCCACCAAATAGTATTCTCTTAAGTTGCAAGCACTGCTGATCACACTGTAATAATCACCACATATCAGCATATCCTTGGTGTAACTTTAGAAGTATGAGTAATTTAGTTCTTGCCTGATAAGCATGAAAGAACATACTTGTATTTCCAATTCCAAAAAAGTCAAACTCCTTTGAACCCTATTGTTAAAATAACATATACATACGTAACTATTTCCTTACATAATTAAGTCAAATTCTTATGGAAGTATTAAAATACAGTAAGACTTTTTGAAGCTCAGACCACTTTTAATTCCTAGCTATAAATTTGAAACACATGTACTCCACAGTTAATCTGGGAATGAACTCATAGACCAGAATATGATTAGTACATTGCAGTAGTTCAATCACTCAGGAACCTTGTCTGTGCCAGGAATTCTAATATTTGAAATAAAACAGTCTCTACCTTTGAAGGTCTCAAATTTTGTGGAAGATGAGGAGAGAGACACATAAAGTACTTTCAAAAATATGGTAAAGGGCTGGGCGTGGTGGCTTACGCCTATAATCCCAGCACTTTGGGAGGCCAAGGTGGGCAGATCACCTGAGGTCAGAAGTTCAAAACCAGCCTGGCCAACATGGTGAAACCCTGTGTCTACTAAAAACACAAAAATTAGCCGGGCCTGGTGGCGGGTGCCTGTAATCCCAGCTACTCGGGAGGCTGGGACAGGAGAATCACTTGAACCTGGGAGGTAGAGGTTGCAGTGCGCCAAGATTGCGCCATTGCACTCCAGACTGGGCAACAGAGTGAGACTCCATCTCAAAACAAAACAAAATATGGTAAAGGGTCAACTTCGGGAGGCTGAGCCAGGAGTTCAAGGCCACCCTGGGCAACTTGGCAAAACCCATCTCTACAAAAAATACAAAAACTAGCTGGGCATGGTGGCGTGTGACTATTTGTAGTCCTGGCTTCCCGAGAGGCTGAGCTAAGAGGCTCTCTTGAGCTAGGAGGTCGAAGCTGCAGTAAGCTGTGGTCATACCACTGCACTCCAGCCTGCACAACAGAACAAGACCCTGTCTTTTAAAAAAAAAAAAAAAAGACAAAACGTCCCCTTGCCATACTATTTGGATGGCAAGGGGACATTCTGACCAGCTTCAGAAAAAAAGCAAGGGAGTGGCCAGGGAAGGAATCTTGGAATAAAAAGTATAGCTAGAGAAATTAAGTAACTTACCTTAATGGCCTCTACTTGTTGGCAAATCATTTTCAGTAAAGAATTCTGATCTTCTGCCCATCGAGGTGGTGTTTTGGGAGAATACTAAAAAAAATAAAAATAATAAAACAGTATTTAAAACACTTAGAAACATATTTCACAATGAAATGATTCATTTCTTCCCTGTGTACCTTGTAACTTTTACTTGGTGATAGTGAATATTTGGTAGGAGACGGTGTAGAATGTTTTATTTCTGAATCTGCATTTCGCGAAGAACCGTTTTTATAAAGAGGACCTCCTTCACTATAGTCTTCGAGTTCCTGCATGACTGAATTAAGCATCTCTTTTACAGACTCCAGGGGCACAGGCAACTAAAAATAAAAGACATTAATTAACAGCTTTCATTTGCAAAAAATTCCAAAAGTAAAAACTCTAAAATGATATATTTACATTTTTGTCACTTTAATAAGCACTTTATACTTTAATAATATACATGAAAGTTTTTTAAATTATCTTTCTTTTTCTGTTGTTTTGTATAATTTTTATTTTTTTGTCTTTATTCTATAATTTTTTTCTTCATGAACACAGAAAAATGGTATACAATCTAACATCTTCGGATTCTAAAGTCCACGCTCTTTCTATTACTTCTGATAGCCATGAAAATGATAAAAGAATGTTAACTTAGAAAGCTTTTCCAAGGGAACAAAATAAGTTACTGATGTTTTCTAACTGATTTTGAATGGTGACAGAAATAGAGATGCTACAATACACCAGACAACATAAATCCTAATAAAAGAGTAGCAACACAAATTAATCAACAAAACACTCAGAAGACTGAACATAATTTAACATCATCATGACAATCTCAAACAGCTGACAGCAAGAAAACAAGGGCGTTCATAATGGCTGATGAAGATGAGAAGAAATGCTCTTAAGTTGTCAGCAACAACTTTCAATTTCAGCAGAGTTCATTAAGAATTAGTCCTGAGGTTATATTTGTTTTGATTACATTGCTAAGATAACAAAATCAATGTCTTATCTTAGAAATCTTTTCTAATTCCCCAGGAAGTACTTTTTAAGAACATATACCTAGATTTCCAAGTTTAAAAAGACTCACCAAACCTAAGACAAAGCAAGCAAATATAAGCATTTAGACACACACATCCCTTCTATGCATTAGTAACAACATATTACTGAGTATTTTTGAAATTACCAAAATGTAAGACCAACGCAAAAACACTAATCAGTGAGTTATCTGTAAGAATATACATACAACAACCTGCTACTTACTTTCTTGACCACTGAAAGATTTGAATCACTGTCATCTAAAATCTTTATTAGGTAGTCCCTGGTCTTTCTCAGATAATTTTTGCATTCTTCTTGTTCTTCAGGAGAAAGGGCATCATTTTCAATGTCTTCTGCCTTCCTGTGAAAAATCTACACAAGTAGTGCTTTTATGAAATAATCAGGTTTTTAAAACAAAAAACTTTTAGCTTGGCCAGGCATGGTGGCTCATGCCTGTAATCCCAGCTACTCGGGAGCTGAGGCACAAGAATCGCTTGAGCCTGGGAAGCAGAGGTTGCAGTGAGCCAAGATCGTGCCACTACACTCTAGCCTGGCCAACAAAGAAACCCTGTCTTTAAAAATAAATAAATAAATAAACAAACAAACAAACAAATAAAACTTTTCGCTCAAGTACCACATCTACTTACCAGTGCAAGATTCCAATAAGAAACAACACTTTTTATAGATTCAAAAGCAGTCATAGCATCTTCTATATTTCCATTTACTGCATCCAATATAGCAAAAGTTATGTGTGCGTCTTCTTCATATGCACCAATTTCTGATGCCTAAACACACAGAATAGTTTTCAGTCAAACTGTTTATACTCAGAATATAAAACCCAAATGATTTTCCAAAGATTTTATATGATCTTAAGAGATAAGCAACTCATTACTCTTCTCTGTCATATCTTATTTGTGAGAGCTAGTCAATTTAGAAAACAAGATTACCATTAAATAACAAGACAATTAATTTAAGCAGTTTATAGCTTCATGTCTTTGTTTATAAACTGGAAATTCCCATCTCCAGTAAATTCACAAAGGAACTCTGTTACCTGAATGTCTACACTATGAAAATGTTTAAACAGAGGATCAATAGGTTCAGGAATACTGTTCTTCTTTTTTATTATCTTCAACAATGGCAAAACTTTCTTCCAATAATGAACACTTCTCCCTATGTATTCTCGTTGATCATAAAAAGAATTAAGACCGCTGCCCTAAAAAAGAAAGTTAAAAGCACACACCTTTAAGGAACACGTATGATTAGATCTAAAGTTCATTTACAAGTTGTAAGAACTGGCTAAAATTTCAAGTCAAAACCAAATGGAACCTCAGTAGTCATTTGTTCAACTTCCAAATGCTGTAATAACTAAACCACTTAATACCAGTGGTCATTCTACACTCAACGTTTTGTGTTTTTTCTTTTTTTTTTTTGAGACAGAATCTCGCTCTGTCGCCCAGGCTGGAGTGCAGTTGCGCGATCTCGGCTCACTACAAGCTCTGTCTCCTGGATTCATGCCGTTCTCCTGCCTCAGCCTCCCAACTAGCTGGGACTACAGGTGCCCGCCACCACGCCTGGCTAATTTTTTTGTTGTTGTTGTATTTTTAGTAGAAACGGGATTTCACTGTGTTAGCCAGTATGATCTCGATCTCCTGACCTCATGATCCGCCTGCCTCAGCCTCCCAAAGTGCTGGGATTACAGGTTGAGCCACGGTGCCTGGCCTCTACACTCAACTTTTAAACACTTCTAATGATACCACCCTAATGTAGCAATCCAAACTACTTTTTAACAGTTGCCATTTTTAGACAGCTGAAACCTGCCTCTTCTGTAGTGTCATTCTGTTCAAAAGGCTGACCATCTACACCTAATCCTGACCCAGAACACACCTTAAATATTTAGAAAGATCTATAATGCTCTTACTTACAAAGTCTTGTGGTAATTTTTTTTAATTTTCAGGCTGAATAATTATCAGAACTTAATTATTAAGGAATAACAGTAACAGCTCAGCTAATACATAATATTCACTGTGTGCCAGGCATTGCTCCTCTAACTGCTTATATTTAACTACATTAACTATTTTGTAGCAATAAAAAACACATTCATCTGTCATAATATGAACAAGCTGCTGTTTTCAGAACAAAAAGACTTTCAATAAAAAGTTCATGATTTTAAAAAATTAAGGTAATGTTCTTTAAAATGTTTATACTTGAAAACTCACCGTTTTCTGAAGGCATTTTGCCCAATGTATAAGCAGAGCAGGTTGAAGGCCATGTTTTTCCTGGGCTCTTAGAGTGTTTATTTCATGCTGAACTAGAAGTCGCAATTTTGCTGAGTTTCCAGGTCTAAAAAATAGTTTAATTTACTAAAATAGCTTTCTAAATACACAGTTCAGCACTTACATACATATATGTTAGTGGGTCACAGGACAAATTAAATCTTCACATGAGGATTAAATCCCTGTTAAAACCTACGCACTAAGTTAAAGCAATATTTTTGTTTTACTACTTACACTGCTTTTCTGTGAATCAGAGTACAAACCGCATCCCACCAAGACTTTTGTCGTTCTGTACAAAGTTGTTTACACACAGGAAGGGGCAGGCATAACGGCTGATAGGAGCTGTGGTAAGAATTACATTTCTCCTTTAATTGTAAGTGGCTGGTATATACTACTCCAAGTAGAAATACCTGTTTTATTTAAGGAAAAGTTAAGTTAGGAAAAAAAAAATTAAACAAAATTCAGAATATTTAATTTGTTAAAATCTTTGCTTACTTCAAGATCTAAAATACATATTGATTCAGGTGCATTTGTTTCAAGCCTTGAGGTTTCCTGGGGCAAATGATGGAAAAGCTGTTTTAGCCATTTTCGGATTGCAGGTAAGGCAGGCAATGAATTCCACTGTAAGCCAAGCCAAGTAAGGTGCTGAAGACTACCATTATGTGCCCGAATAGCGCCTGAAATAAAATTTAAAAATCGGCTTAAGGTTTTGCAAATTTTCTTTGTGCCATTAGTTTTGCCAAAATAAACAATTAATTCACATTATATATATCTTAATTATATAACTGCTTTTCTATATCAAAGCTGGGGGGAATTCTATGTTAGGCAAAATCTCATGTTCTTATTAAATGCATTCTCACTTATTTCTAGAAATTTTAATTAAAAAAGTAGTGAAGAATGTTTAAGTCCATCTAAAAAAAATGACACTGACTAGAACTCAATAAACCAAAATCAACTGAGAAAAGACAAATAAAGAACACCTAACCTAATAAGAAATTCCAAAACAATGGGTTTTCCTTTCAGTTAAGTCATTAAAGCAATGGAACACCACTATATTAATCCATAGGTATAGTAATCTGTTTTTCTACAAGAAAGTCAATACTGAAAAAGTTATGTGCAGTCAGGAGTTCGAGACCAGCCTGGCCAGCATGGTGAAACTCCCTCTCTACTAAAAAATACAAAAAATTAGCCAAGCATGGTGTCACCTGCCTGTAGTCCCAGCTACTTGGGAGGCTGAGGCAAGACAACTGCTTGAACCTGGCAGGCGGAAGTTGCAGTGAGCCGAGACTGCGCCACTGCACTCCAGCCTGGGCGACACAGCAAGACTCCATCTCAAAAAACAAAAAAAAGGTTATGTACTTCTGGAAGCATAAAGAGGTATAATCTTTCTGTCATTTTGGCAATTTGCAAGACTTAAAAGATGTTAATGTCCTTTGTCTCAGTAATTCTGTTTCTAGGTATCTCTATGGAGATAACTTGCAATGAAGACACTTTTTGTTGAAGTTTTTATCAGAGTATGATTATTAACAGTGGAAAAGCTGAAAACAACTTGGATGCCCAGTAACAGAAAGTAGCAAATTATGACTACTTCATAAAAAAGATTACATTGCCAATAAAAGTGATATTTGTACTTTTAATACAGAGTCTATGGTAGAGAATTCATGAAGGAAGCAAGCTGAATCATACATATAGTATAAACATTATTTAGATGAAAAATATGGCCAGATGCAGTGGCTCATGCCTATAATTCCAACACTGTTTGAGATGAAGTCTCGCTCTGTTGCCCAGGCTGCAGCGCAGGGGTGTGATCTCTGCTCACTGCAACCTCCACCTCCCGGGTTCAAGCGACTCTCCTGCCTCAACCTCCCGAGCAACTGGGACTACAGGCACACACCACCAAGCCCAGCTAATTTTTGTATTTTTAGTAGAGACGGGGTTTCACCACGTTGGCCAGAATGGTCTCGAACTCCTAACCTCAGGTGATCTGCCCGCCTCGGCCTTCCAAAGTGCTGGGATTACAGATGTGAGCCACTGTGCCTGCAGGGCCTAATCCCAACACTTTGGGAGGCTTAGGCAGGAGGATCACTCGAACCTAGGAGTTTGAGACTAGCCTGGGCATCAGAGTTAGACCTTGTCTCTACCAATTAAAAAAAAAGATTATCTGGGCAGAGTGGCATGTGCCTGTGGTACCAGCTACTCAGGAGGCTGAGGCAAGAGAATCCCTTGAGCCCAAAAGTTCAAGGTAGCAGTGACCTACGATCATGCCACTACACTCCAGCCTGGGTGACAAGGCAAGACCCTGTCTCAAAAAACAACAAGGCTGGGCGCGGTGGCTCACACCTGTAATCCCAGCACTTTGGGAGGCCAAGGCAGGTGGATCACCTGAGGTCAGGAGTTTGAGACCAGCCTGACCAACATGATGAAACCCCATCTGTACTAAAAATACAAAAAATTAGCCAGGCCTGGTGGTGGGCACCTGTAATCCCACTACTTGGGAGACTGAGGCAGGAGAATTGCTTGAACCCAAGAGGCAGAGGTTACAGTGAGGCGAGATCGCACCACTGCACTCTAGCCTGGGCGACAAGAGCAAAGCTTGGTCTCAAAAACAATAACAACAAAAAAATACATGCCACCTCCACAGCACCACATTCGAACTCCCCCCAGCCCAACTCACACACGAAAGGAATACAGGAAAATATTAAGGCATTATTTCTGGGTAATAAGATTATGGGCAATTTATAAGAATTAAGATGCAGACAGTTTCCTCTGAAACATGTAACTTACCAACATCGTATCTAGCCAAATCTTCAAGCTCTGGTTCTTGTACATCAATGTTTCCAATACTATCGCTACCAAGAAAAGATGTATCCTTAGGTGACTGACTAGAAAACAGAGCATCATATAATGCAGACTGCCCACTTTTGTTGGCAAAAGACTCGACAATATCTTTTAAAAAATCTTGCTTTCCACGACTTAAGTTTAGCAACATGTGCCCTGAAAAAAAAATTAAGTTATTTCCATCACTTTAAAAATACAGATTGCATTTGCTCATATTGTTTCATTTGTACACCCAAAGGGGAAATAACATGATTATTGCAGACCTAACTCTCCAACCCAAAAAACATAGCTGGACAACAAAACAGGGGCTTATGTAGAAAATGAGAAGAGTACAGGTTTAATATTATCAGTATCTACATAAGACAGCAGAAGGCGGAAAAAAGACAGGAATGTGTATGAAAAATGCTAAACATATTCGCATTTTAGATGAAAAGATCTGGATTTAAGTGGCCACAGGAGAGCAGGGACAAGCTCTTATTTTCAGATGTCATAAATTTTCTGATTTTAGATACACTGATTTCTAAACCTGACTGATCAGAATTCTCCTTTAAACAGCTTTTAAGAATTACTTCCGGCCAGGCACGGTGGCTCATGCCTGTAATCCCAGCACTTTGGGAGGATCATGAGGTCAGGAGATGAGACCGTCCTGGCTAACACGGTGAAACCCCACCTCTACTAAAGATACAAAAAAAAAAAAAAAGCCCGGCGTGGTGGCGGGTGCTTGTAGTCCCAGCTACTTGGGAGGCTGAGGCAGGAGAATGGCGTGAACCCGGGAGGTGGAGTTTATAGTGAGCCAAGATGGCATCACTGCACTCCATCCTGGGCGACAGAGCGAGACTCTGTCTCAGGGAGAGAGAAAAAAAAAAAAATTTCCAGGCCTCGCTCCCAGAGATTTTTATTCCATAGGTTTGCAATAAGCAATCTAAAAAATCACAGTCATCGGATAAAATACTGATACATGCTATAACACAGATGAACCTTGAAAACCTTGCTAAATGAAAGAAGCCAGTCACAAAAGACCACATACTATATGATTCCATTTAAGTGAAATGTTCAGAATAGGCAAACATACAGAGCCAGATTAGTGGTTGCCAAGGCTGAGAGGTTTGGGTAAAATGGGAAGTGACTGCTAATAGGTAAGGAATTCCTCATGGAGTGATGAAAATCTTCTAAAACTGATTGTGGTGACAATGGTAATACTCTATGAACATATTAAAGCCACTGAACTGTACACTTTAAATGGGTGAAGCATATGGTATATGAATTGCATTTCAATTAAATTTTTTTTAAAAAACCCTCCCTTAATTCTGCTGGGCAATCAGGTTTGGTTACCACTACACAGTTGTGTCTCAGCACACTTGCAGAGGCACCCTCGGGATGCCCAGATCAAAGACATAAAAAAAATACAGGGAATTTTTATTTTATTTTTTTGTTGTTGTTGTTGAGACGGAGTCTCACTTTGTCGCCCAGGCTGGGGTGCAGCGGCCAGATCTCAGCTCACTGCAAGCTCCGCCTCCCAGGTTTACGCCATTCTCCTGCCTCAGCCTCCCGAGTAGCTGGGACTACAGGCGCCCGCCACCTCGCCCGGCTAGTTTTTTGTATTTTTTAGTAGAGACGGGGTTTCACTGTGTTAGCCAGGATGGTCTCGATCTCCTGACCTCGTGATCCGCCCGTCTCGGCCTCCCAAAGTGCTGGGATTACAGGCTTGAGCCACCGCGCCCGGCCTGGCAATTTTTATCTAACTGTGACACCATGCAAAGGCACTTACGACAGCCCTGCAAGGGTAGAAGGAAAACAGAAAAGGAAAAAAGTAGAAAGTCACTTTAAGGACTGAAAGTCTAACTCCCACAAAAAAAGTGAGCTATGGAATAGAAGAGCAATGTGAGCTTTGGCCAACAGCTTAACTATACACCAAAGCTTACAATAACTTTGATTTAATATTACGTCTTGCTCTTTACAAAATTCATCCAATTTTATATCAAAACTGTTCATTATAGAAAGCATTATGTTTCTTCAGTTCACTGCTTGATTCAATGGCCACCTAACTACCTTAAAGTTCGAATCTTAGCAAAAGCACAGGTAATACGTAACAGACCTTTAGGATTCATCCCAAGCCAAAAATGGGGAAAAAAAATAGACAAATTCTAAGAGACTAATATAAGGTAAGTATATATCGTCTATCTTCCTCACTATGCTCTCAGCTCTTTAAGACAGATCTATATCTTCTTCATCTTTATATCCCCACAGCAGTGTTTTTAGAAGCAGCTGGTGTTAAATGGTCGGCAAATCAATAATTATACTTAGTTCAGGAAGTGACTAAACAGGATAGAGGCTCTAGCAGCCAGATAAGGAGTTAAGAAATCCTCCCCACCTAGGAACAAACAATATCAAATATTCGTTTCTTTTAAAGAATGTGCTATTTTCTTCCCATCTCTTCCATACCTATTGCTCTTAACTGATACGGCAAAAAGAAATAATTTTGACAAATTATCTCCTGGACAGATGAAGATTTTATCGTAAGATATAACTTAACAGAAATTTCCTTTTTCTTTTTAAATTAAATTAGTTTAATATTACTATTACCTGATTGGCTCAGACGGTCACAGGCCATCATTTCCAGCAGATTTTGTCCAGTTTCTCCTTTTATTAATTTAATCTTTGGTCTTGGAACCTAATAATTTTAAAATCAAAAATCTTAATTTGATGATACCCACACTTCTAATAGTAAGATGGTCTTTTCTATTACACTGTACTTTTTTTGATAATGAATGAACAGTTAACCATTAACTAAACTGAATTGGAAACGACTGCAAAAACTGGGAACCAAGGAATTTATATAACCTATGAAAGACTGGCCAGGTACAGGCGCAGTGGCTCACATCTGTAATCCCAACACTCTGGGAGGCCAAGGTAGGCGGATCACTTGAGGTCAGGAGTTCGAGACCAGCCTGGCCAACACGGTAGAACCCAGTCTCTATTTTTTTTTTTTTTTTGAGACGGAGTCTCACTCTGTCACCCAGGCTGGAGTACAGTGGCCGGATCTCAGCTCACTGCAAGCTCTGTCTCCCAGGTTTATGCCATTCTCCTGCCTCAGCCTCCCGAGTAGCTGGGACTACAGGCGCCCGCCACCTCGCCCGGCTAGTTTTTTTGTATTTTGTAGTAGAGACGGGGTTTCACCGTGTTAGCCAGGATGGTCTCGATCTCCTGACCTCGTGATCCGCCCGTCTCGGCCTCCCAAAGTGCTGGGATTACAGGCTTGAGCCACCGCGCCCGGCCCCCCAGTCTCTATTAAAAATACAATTAAAAAAAAAAAAAAAGAGTCAGGCATGGTAGCACACACCTATAATTCCAGCTACACGGGAGGCTGAGGTACAAGGATAGCTTGAACCTGGGAGGCAGAGGTTGTAGTGAGCCAAGACTGCGTCACTGCACTCCAGCCTGGGTGAAAGAGCAAGACTCCATCTCGTGAAAAAAAAAAAAAAAAGGATGAGCCAGACACAGTGGCTCACACCTGTAATCCCAGCACTTTGGGAGTCCAAGGTGGGGGAATCGCTTAAGCCCAGAGTTCGAGACCAGCCTGAACAACGTGGCGAGACCCTATCTCTAAAAAAAATTTTTTTTAATTAGCCAGGCGTGGTGGCACACACCTGTGGTCCCAGCAACAAAGAGGCTTGAGGCAGGAGGATCACTTAAATCCAGGAGGTCAAGGCTGCAGTGAGCCATGATCATGCCACTGTGCTCCAGCCTGGGCGACAGAGTGAGACTCTATCTCAAAAAAAAAAAAACAAAAAAAAAAAAAAATGCATACACAGAGCACTTCTGAGATACTAAGTTTCTACTAAAAGCACATTCATGTTACGTTCAGAGAAACGGAAAATTTAATTACATTACTTTTCTACCCTGAATAGGACAACAGCAGATGTTGTCTTACTCGAGTAGGTATGACAACTCTACTTTAAAAAGTACAGGTGAAATGACACTTGGAAATGCCACACTGTAGGTAGCACATGTTCAGAGTATGGATAATATGGGATAGCACTGGAATAAATGGGACAACCAGGAGATTAAAGAGATTCTAATGCCATAACCTATGAAAAAAAAAAGCTGAAAGCATGATGAATAGAATGGCAAAAGGAAGATGTGACATCTGCCTTCAAATATTAAAATTATTTTATAAAAGAAATCATCAAAAGAAGAAACAAGACCAACAGGCAGAAGGTTTGAGGAATATTTTTATTCTATATAAGGAAGTTCCAAGAGCCAAATCACCTAAACATGCACTGGGCTATCTTGGTAAGTAATGAATGTCCATCACTGAAAATGTCCAGTCATAGGCAATGCCCACTTACTAGAAACATGCCAAAAGTAACTATATGGGGGACTAGAGCATTGGCTTTTAATTCTATCACCACTTTCTTGTGTGGTGGAAATGTAATTTGATACAACCTCTTTAGGGTTAGATATTTGGCAATAGCTCTAAAAATTATAAATGCACAGATATACTTTGATACTGCAATTCCTTCAGGAATTCATGGCACAAGTTAATCATTGCTAAATTACTTGAAGTAGCATTAAAAAAAAAAAAAAAGTGAAAGCAAGCTAATGTCCTGGTTTTAGGGCCCTGGTTTTAAAAACTCCAAAACTACAGTACATCCATACAACGGAATAATATGCAAGCATCCAAACTAATGAGAATGCCCGTTATATATACTGACATGGAAATATCTCCAAGATACAGTTAATGGAAATAAAGTAAAAACAATGTTTAAACATTTTCCTCCTCTTTTTAAGGACAGGGGATGTGTGTGTGTTTCCTTGGAGATGCATAAAACATTTCCTGAAGAACACACAAGAAAGCAGTAACATTAGTTTCTTTACGGGTGGAAAAAGTAAATAACTAGGGAACACAAAGGAATATTCTTAAGAGCCCCTAGAATTTTAAACCATGTATATATAATTCTTTCCAAACATGCTCTTTTTTCAAAAATATATTCTTTAAGAACTTAAGAGCTTCTGATTTTCAATTTTAGAAACATCCACATTGCCTATCCTTTTACTCACAAGTTTTCTTTTTTTTTTTTTTTTTGAGACGGAGTCTCGCTCTGTCACCCAGGCTGGAGTGCAGTGGCCGGATCTCAGCTCACTGCAAGCTCCGCCTCCCGGGTTCACGCCATTCTCCTGCCTCAGCCTCCCGAGTAGCTGGGACTATAGGCGCCCGCCACCTCGCCCGGCTAGTTTTTTGTATTTTTTAGTAGAGACGGGGTTTCACCGTGTTAGCCAGGATGGTCTCGATCTCCTGACCTCGCGATCCGCCCGTCTCGGCCTCCCAAAGTGCTGGGATTACAGGCGTGAGCCACCGCGCCCGGCTACTCACAAGTTTTCTAAACATCATATCAAAGTTTGTCATCTATATGTTGAAAAGAACACACAAAATAAGAAACAAAAAGTTGACATCATTCTTTTTGTTTTCGAACTGACCTCAATTCATAAACCTGGCCTCTTTTACAAAATCACTCAACAGCTGAATTTGTGACCAGTTAATTAGCTGTGAATCCACTCAGTCAAATCATCTCAAGTCACTATTTTCTTTTTTTTCTTTTTTTTTTTTTTTGAGACAGAGTCTCGCTCTGTAGCCAGGCTGGAGCATTGCAGTGGCATGATCTCGGCTCACTGCAACCTCCGCCTCCTGGTTTCAAGCAATTCTCCTATCTCGGTCTCTCGAGTAGCTGGGACTACAGGCACCTGCCACCATGACCGGCTAATTTTCGTATTTTTAGTAGAGAAGGGGTTTCACCATATTGGTCAGGATGGTCTCGAACTCCTGACCTCAGGTGATCCGCCTGCCTCGGCCTCCCAAAGTGCTCAGATTACAGGCGTGAGCCACCGCGCCTGACTATTTCCTCATTTTAACTAAAAGGTTTCAAGAGACTTTGTTAAATACCCAGCTGCAATGTAGACGTACTTACTAGAACCACGGTATTCCTCTGATTAAGAGTCTGAAAATCATACCATAAAAGCTAGCCAATTCTCAAATACCCAAATGCCAGCACATAACCGACATTTTATGCTTATAATCATTTGATCATTAAGCTTTAAAATAAAATGATAAAATACAAGCATCTAAGATGTTTCTATTATATATTCATTCTAGAGAAATATGTCGTACTTAATAAAGACTTAGGTAGGCATCTCTGTGCTAAAGTGGAACAATGAAGAAACATTTAGAAAAGCAAGGCATCTGGCAATAGGTAAAGCACACCCACACTGAGGCACAGTATTTTTCAAAAGTAGAGAAAGAATGTATTGCACATTTGCATATGCAAAAAATATTTCTGAACACCCAAGAAACTCCTAATAGTAGTTGTCATCTAGGAAACGAGACCTGAGTGAATAGATTAAGGGGGAAACTAACTTTTTATTACTAAAAGTTCACACTCAGGTGTGGTGGCTCATACCTGTAATCCCAGCACTTTGGGAGGGCAACGCAGAAGGATCACTTGAAGCCAGGAATTCAAGAACCACCAGCCCGGGAAACACAGCAAGACCCTGTCTTTACAAAAAATTTAAAAATGTAGCCAGGCACGGTGGCAGGCACCTGTAGTCCCAGCTACTGAGCTGAGGCTGAGGCAGAAGAGGATCACTTGAGCCCAGGAGTTCGAGGATGCAGGGAGCTATGATCACGCCACTGCACTCCAGCCAGAGCAACAAGAGTGAGACTCTGCCTCCAAAAACTACGTATCAAAAAATTTGAGGCTGTGCACAGTAGCTCACACCTATAATCCCAAGCATCTGGGAAGCTCAAGTCCAATTCAGCGTTACAGTGAGCTACGATTACACAACTGCACTCCAGCCTGGGTGACACAGCAAGACTCTAATAGACACAAAGACAGATAACTTTCAAAAGTTTCCATTAAAAATAAGAACTACCAGTCGGGCGCGGTGGCTCACGCCCGTAATCCCACCACTTTGGGAGGCCCAGGCGGGTGGATCATGAGGTCAGGAGATCGAGACCACCCTGGCTAACAGAGTGAAACCCCGTCTCTACTGAAAACACAAAACAAATAAGCCGGGCATGGTGGCAGGCGCCTGTAGTCCCAGCTACTCGGGAGGCTGAGACAGGAAAATAGTGTGAACCTGGGAGGCAGAGCTTGCAGTGAGCCGAGATCACACCACTGTGCTCCAGCCGGGGCAATAGAGCTAGACTCCGACTCAAAAAAAACAAAATAAAATAAAAATAAGAACCATCAGCTACTTGAGAATTTCTATAACAACCTTTTAACGTTCATATTACCTAGTGAACCTCACTAAATCCATTAACTCAGAAGTACTGAGCCAATATTAGCAATTAACATGTGAACTGCCTATCAACAGTGTTTTTAAAAGATTTACAGGCCGGGCGCTGTTGATCATGCCAGTAATCCCAGCACTTTGAGAGGCCGAGTAGGGTGGATCACAAGGTCAGAAGATTGAGACCATCCTGTCTAACATGGTGAAACCCCATCTCTATTAAAAAATACAAAAAATTGGCCGGGCGCGGTGGCTCACGCCTGTAATCCCAGCACTTTGGGAGGCCGAGGCGGGCAGATCACGAGGTCAGGAGATCAAGACCATCCTGGCGAACATGGTGAAACTCTGTTTCTACTAAAAATACAAAAAAATTAGCCGGGCGTGGTGGCGGACGCCTGTAGTCCCAGCTTCTCGGGAGGCTGAGACAGGAGAATGGCGTGAACCCAGGAGGCAACGGAGCTTGTAGTGAGCGGAGTTTGCGCCACTACACTCCAGCCTGGGAGACAGAGCGAGACTCCCTCTCAAAAAAAAAAAAAAAAATTGATCTATGTTGGGCCAGGCGTGGTGGCTCACGCCTAAAATCCCAGCACTTTGGGAGGCTGAGGCAGGCGGATCACGAGGTCAGGATATCAAGACCATCCTGGCCAACATGGTGAAACCGTGTCTCTACTAAAAATACAAAATTAGCTGGGCGTGGTGACGCGTGCCTGTAATCCCAGCTACTCGGGAGGCTGAGGCAGGTCAATCGCTTGAACCCAGGAGGCAGAGGTTGCGGTGAGCCAGATCGCACCATTGCACTCCAGCCAAATTCCATCCCAAAAAAAAAAAAAAAAAAAAAAAAAGATTTCTATTAGAAGGAGGGGCCTTCTCTAAAAGTAATGAATCCTTTATTTTCCCTCCCCAGACAAAAAATCCTTCTCTAAAATTAACAATCATTTTTCTAAGCCTGGTTTAATGCTTTTTTTGGGGAGACTGCTTATTTCTTTTCCTTTCAAAAGTAATGCAAGCTCATTAAAAACAAACAAACAAAAAAAAGGCCGGGCGCAGTGGCTCACGCCTGTAATCCCTGCACTTTGGGAGACTAAGGCAGGAAGATCATGAGGTCAAGAGATTGAGACCATCCTGGCCAACATGGTGAAATCCCATCTCTATTAAAAATGCAAAACATTAGGCCGGGCGCGGTGGCTCAAGCCTGTAATCCCAGCACTTTGGGAGGCCGAGGCGGGCGGATCACAAGGTCAGGAGATCGAGACCACAGTGAAACCCCGTCTCTACTAAAAATACAAAAAATTAGCCGGGCGCGGTGGCGGGCGCCTGTAGTCCCAGCTACTCAGGAGGCTGAGGCAGGAGAATGGCGGGAACCCGGCAGGCGGAGCTTGCAGTGAGCGGAGATTGCGCCACTGCACTCCAACCTGGGCAACAGCGTGAGACTCCGTCTCAAAAAAAAAAAAAAAAAAAAAGCAAAACATTAGCTGGGCGTGGTGGCACGCGCCTGTAGTCCCAGCTACTTGGGAGGCTAAGGCAGGAGAATGGCGTGAACCCAGGAGGTGGAGGTTGCAGTGAGCTGAGATCAGGCCACTGCACTCCAGCCTGGTGAGACAGAGACTTGGTCTCAAAAAAATAAATAAATAGTAAGAAAAGGCTTTATGTTTTCAAATATTAATATATTGTTACATATCATACACAACACAGTCATAAATGTTATATACATGTTTTTCAATTAACATGTTAAATGCAATCATATTCTTCTTTCATAGGTTATAAAGCCATTGCCCTACACGTACTTATTAAGATTTTGTCCAAGTCACACATCTTTTTGGATCAAGCTTTACCCATAAAGTGGGATTACATCTTTATCATGTTCCCAAAAATGGCAGAGTAATAAGATCAAACTCTTCAAATTTGTTTACAAACAAATCATAGCAATGCAGGCTTTCAACAGCAGTGCATTCAACATCCCTGTTTCACCAGCCTCACCACTATTGTGTACGCTTAGTTATTTTCCACTGTATCAAATTGACTATTTCATTTTAACTTTAATTCCACAGGTTTATTCACATATTGTCATTACATACCAGAGCACACCTTCATTTAAAACACATCAAGACTCAGTGAAATGTCAATTGCTCCTACAAGTGGAAGACTTACCTGAAATGCTATGAGATAGCACAATGCAGCCAGCTCAGAAAGAGCTCGCCATTGAACATCACTATGCTGACCCATCTTCAAAAGCAGAGAACCAGCATGCATGTAGAAATGTCCTTTCATTTCTAAGAAAGTAGCTGACAGTTCATCATTTCCACCCAAAGAAGATTTCACGGACTGAAGAGCACTATCAAAACTGTAATATGAAAATATCAAACAGATAATCCACTTACTGCACTGTGAATAATCATGGTTTATTTAATTCAAAACAAAATAAAAATTTTATTTCAAGCTTCATCTTCCACATTCAGCTTCTAATAATTCTTATTCCCCATGTTGTAAGTTATGAATCATCTAATGCTTATTTTTATCCTGCATACTTCCTATACTTCAAGCTTAACCTCTCAAATGATGTCTTATTCCCAGTTATTTCCAGCCCTCCAATCACAGGATAAATATAAGATTAGTGATTATAGGTGCACATTTCAAAATAAACCAGGATAAAGTTGGGAGACTATTTTGTAGTTTCTTCCTGATCACATAGTTTCATTAGTTAATTAACAGTTGTAATTTCTCAAATTAAGACATACCATTTCCAAATTATAAATAAATAACTGACACATATTTGAGTAACAATACAGTAATTGCTCTTTTTACTATATAAATTACAGAGTTACATTTTTTTTTTTTTTTTTTTTTTTTGAGATGGAGTCTCTCACTATCACCCGGGCTGGAGTGCAATGCAACGATCTCCACCTCCCAGGTTCAAGCGATTCTCCTGCCTCAGCCTCCTGAGTAGCTGGGACTACAGGCGCCTGCCACCATGCCCAGCTAAACTTTTTTTATATTTTTAGAAGAGATGGGGTTTCACTATGTTGGCCAGGCTGGTCTGGAACTCCTGACCTCATGATCCCCCCACCTCAGCTTACCAATGTGCTGGGATTACAAGTATGAGCCACTGCGCCTGGCCTATTATTTGTAATCTATATTCTAAATTAGTTCTTCTAAATCCTAATGTTTCTCCAAATCTTCACTTTGGAAGAAAAGTAAAAGCAAACACTTAAACGTGAAGCATGATTTTAAAGTAGCTTACAATAAAGCAACCAGAGCAACTGAGGTCTAAAGATCTCTGAGGGTTCTTAAAAACCCCTTCAGGGGATCCAAGAGGTTAAAATTACTTTTACAATAATACCAAAAAATTTTATATTTTACATTCTCATTTTCTCATGTATGTAGAGCTGAGTTGTTTTTTGTTTTGTTTTGTTTTTGTTTTTCTGCCCACCTCGGCCTCCCAAAGTGCTGGGATTACAGGCCTGGGCCACCCCACCCGGCTGAGCTGAGTTTTCCAGAGGCTTCATGACATGTAATATAGTTTTACAGACTGAAAGAGGAAGCAAATGAGAATCTAGCCATGTTCTATTAAGTGAGACATTAAAAAGATTTACAAAAATGCAAAAACAATGACACTTTTCTGACTACTTTTTTGTTGTTGCAAAATAATTATCTTTCATAAAAAATGCTATTATTGGTCTGGCGCAGCAGCTCACACATGTAATACCAGCACTTTGGGAGGCCGAGGCAGGTGGATCACCTGAGTTCAGGAGTTCAAGACCAGCCTGGCCGACATGGTGAAACCCCGTCTCTACTAAAAATACAAAAAATTAGCTGGGCGTGGTGGTGGGCACCTGTAGTCCCAGCTACTTGGGAGGCTGAGGCAGGAGAATCGCTTGAACCTGGAAAGCAGAGATTTCAGTGATCCGCGATCACACCATTGCACTCTAGCCTGGGCAACAAGAGCAAAACTGTCTCAAAAAAAAAAAAAAGCTATTATCATTAACATGCAATGGGCTTATTACATTTTTAATGGATTACATATTTTTTCTTTAATTTCTAATGTAATAAACACTAATAGAAATAACCCACATACGGCCAGGAGCAGTGGCTTAGGCCTGTAATCCCAGCACTTTGGGAGGCCAACGCAGGCGGATCACGAGGTCAAGAGATTGAGACTTCTCAGTACTTTGGGAGGCCAAAGTGGGCGGATCAGGAGGTCAAGAGATCGAGACTGGACAGTCACGGTGGCTCACGACTGTAATCCCAGCACTTTGGGAGGCCGAGGCGGGCGGATCACAAGGTCAGGAGATCGAGACCATCCTGGCTAACACAGTGAAACCCCGTCTCTACTAAAAAGACAAAAAATTAGCCGAGTGTGGTGGCGGGTGCCTGTAGTCCCAGCTACTCGTGAGGCTGAGGCAGGAGAACGGCGTGAACCCTAGAGGTGGAGCTGGTGGTGAGCCGAGATGGCTCCACTGCACTCCAGCCTGGGCGACAGAGTGAGACTCCATCTCAAAAAAAAAAAAAGCTCGAGACCATCCTGGCCAACATGATGAAACCCCATCTCTACTAAAAATACAAAAATTAGCCAGGTGTGGGCTGGATGCGGTGGCTCACGCCTGTAATCCCAGTACTTTGGGAGGCCAAGGAGGGCAGATGACGAGCTCAGGAGATCGAGACCATCCTGGATGACAGGGTGAAACTCCATCTCTACTAAAAATATAAAAAATTAGCCGGGTGTTGTGGCAGGCGCCTGTAGTCCCACCAACTCAGGAGGCTGAGGCAGAATGGCGTGAACCCAGGAGGCAGAGCTTGCAGTGAGCCGAGATTGCGCCACTGCACTCCAGCCTGGGCGACTTCTGTCTCAAAAAAAAAAAAAAATAACTAGGTGCGGTGGTGGGCTCCTGTAGTCCCACCTACTCAGGAGGCTGAGACAAGAGAATCACTTGAACCCAGGAGGCAGAGGCTGCAGTGAGCCAAGATTGCGCCAGTGCATGCCAGCCTCACGAGAGTGACACTCAGTCTCAAAAAAAAAAAAAAAAGATTGAGACCACCCTGAACCCTGTCTCTACTAAAAATACAAAAATTAGCTGGGCGTGGTGGTGCGCGCCTGTGGTCCCAGCTACTCGGGAGGCGGAGGTTACAGTGAGCCAAAGTCGCACCACTGCACTCCAGCCTGGCAACAGAGCAAGACTCCATCTAAAAAACAGAGACGAGAGGGGACAGGAGGGGTGGGGAGTGGGGAGGGATGGGAAGCAGGGAGGGAAGGTGGGAAGGGAAGGCAGGAAGGGGGAGGGATGGGAGGAGGGGGGAGGAAAGGGGAGGGGACAGGAGGAAAAGAAAATAACCCACATACAAAGATCTTTGATGTCCTTAAGAAAAATGTAAAAGGAACTTGTGACCAAAAAATTGAGTACACAAGGAATACAAACTAAAACATCCTACATGTTTTCTAAAATAATCTTAAAGTTATTTCTTTCAGATACTGGTCTTACCCTACCAATTTAGGACACTATGTACTTTTTCAAGAAAATTACCTACTCCCTGCACTCAATGAAATGAGTTTCTTTCTTTATACCAGATGGGGAAATAACTTCCAAACAAATGGACAGCCTAAACTGGCAATCAGTAAACTTTTTCTATAAAGAGGAGATACTAATCTGGCTTTACAGGCATACAATCTCTGCTGCAACCACTCAACTCCAACCCTATAGTATGTAAGCAGCCACAGACAATTACATAACCAGAGGCATGCTGTATTCCAATAAAACTTTATTAACAAAATTAGGCAGGGGCCATATTTGGCCCACAAGTTCTAATCAACTCCTGCTCTAAACTAGCATCTTTATATAAATCCAAGTGATGTTTTTGTCCAATGGAATTTATTTTCAGAATGGAGACACTGGTTCTCAAAATCAAAATTTAAGAAAAAAGAAAAATCACATAGTTGTGTCATTTTGTTTCTTAGCTAAAACAGTATTTTCTGAAATACTAGTGATGCTAAGTACATATGAACCTAGCCATCTGATGACAGATGAACTTTTTCACTCAAGATTATATCATTATAAAAAATAAAATATGAAATAGCAGTTAGAACATTCATTTTAAGTTTGACTATGACAAAACTGAGTAACCATAAGGCTAATTTTAATCAAGCTTGAACTGTAAGAATTCTCTAAAAAGCAGTCATATAAAACCAATTAGAACTTCTCCATAAAAGAAGAAAAATAAGATTGCCTCCTAGTGGTTCACTGTATTAACTATAACTCCTAGGTACATTATAGAAATAACGATTCAGTAAAGAAGTTTAGAGCAATGAACTTACTGTAAAAAGAAAAACTGAATTTACACTAAAGTGTTCTCGTCAAAGTCAACGTACCTTTCCAGTAATTCTCTACTTTCCTGCACATCTCTAGTGGAAAGCGTAAGAAGTGTGAGATTAGCATAGGCCAGCAGTAAGTCTGTATTGGTTGCTCGCCAGTCACTTTTATCAGACTCCAAACACTCTAAAGACTCCAGATATTCCTATTTTGTGGAATGAACAGTAAGTTACAAAACTTAATCAAATGTTAAGAAATTAACCATTTTATGCCTACAAATTCCTTTTCCCACTCCATGTTTGTGAAACTATATTGATTTTTACATCAACCTTATATATGAAAACACCAAAAATATATACATTCATCACAGTTATCTCCCCAATCTTCCCATTATAAATTTAACTGATCCTAGTAAAAAATTTCATTTTATAATTGTTCTACATAAATAAAAGAAATGTAAGTCTTGAGGGGCACTGCTGCTTTAGTACAAAAAGAAATATGCTAATTGCCTACATAGAAATGTAAAGACCCAATAGCTTTTACCTACCTTAAGGGTCTGTACAACACATGAATTCCATTCTAAACTTGAACGCAAAGCTATGTTCCTCTCTGCCTCATGGCAGTGGGCCACAGCATCCTTCAACCTTTTATTTGAGCGATACAACTCCACTAGCCGGATGTTCACATGGACGTCATCAGGTCTTACATAAAGTTCTGACTGAATCAAGTCAAAAAGTTTATTCCATCCATCTTCACCTTCACAATCTAGAAGCTGTTCCTATTTAGAGGGGAAAAAAATCATTAGAGTAACACTTGTGCAATTTTAAACAAGTCATGCTCCCAAAGAGCACCATTCCACTATGTCTAGCTTTATGATGATGCCACCAAAAACACCATCCTATAAGCCTTATTCATCCCTTCTGAGAGTTGCTTACAACCTAGAAACTAACCCTCAAGAACTGTATATGAAGAAAAGCATCTGTGAGTACTGCAGTAGCTCATACTCTCCTCAAAGAGACTACCAGGACTATTGCCACACATCCCTGTCCATCTGAGTCACCACCAGAAGCCTAGACGTCCCCAGTGAATCCTCGGCAACAAAGTTCTTACCTTCAAACTGCTCTGTATCTCCTCAAATCTGACTCAATCCCGCATCCCCTCTCCTCCCACTGTTCTGTTACCTTCATCATCATCTCAAAGCACTGTCATCACCTCCTGACCTTAAATGAAGAGAGTGTCATCTCAGGATAACCCCCACTGCCATGATGACGAGGAGAGGAAGTAGGGTTTGTGGCCACTCACTTCTCATTTGCGATGCTCTCACATCAGCCTCTCAAGAAGCTAGGACCACAGGCATGCACCACCACGCCTGGCTAAATTTTTTTTAATGTTCTGTAGAGATGGGGTCTTGCCGTGTTGCCCAGGCTGACTACTCAGTTCTTTAATCACCTCATCTCCAGTGACGTTGTCCTCCACTCCAACCTCAACCATCCACTTGCCACTGACACAGGTTTTCAAAATCTGTATTTTGGTCATACCACTGAAACCAGCATACCACCCTTCTTACTCTTCCACCTCACTGGGAGCCTATATAACCTTACTGCCAGAAATATACTTCTCCACCACATGACAAGTTCCCTTCAGGATAACGACATCATCAAGTTTTAAACACCTGTAAACACATATAAATACACACACTTTCTTCTGTCAGGCAAAAAATGCTATAATCCCTTATATCCATAATTGCTGTTTGCTTACAGATCCCTTCAACTAATTCCCTCTTATCCTCAGAAGAACCCTCCCAATTGGTTTCTGCGTGCTTAGATCTGGGAAATCACAATCCCAGGCTAACTGATTTCATTTTCATTATCTCAACCCTCAAACTGGTCCTGCCTAGAACAAAATACCATTTTAGTACTAACAGTTCACTTTCTCCACTCCCTGACACTTCACACCTCCTATTTCCTCAACTTTCCCATACCTTCCTTTGACTCTCACTTTCAACTTATAACCGAGATTCAACCTTCACTGAGAAACCTGATGCTATCACATATAAATTCCATTTTACTTTACCTACTTAAACTCATCTTCCCCCAACTCTCTCTGCTATCAAAGACCAAGCCACCCATTTGTAGTCTGTATTTCATTCCCCTCTCTCCTTTATCAATTTCTCCTCTTCTGGATAAGATGGATGATACCCTGGCCTCTCCCTATCTGCAAAAGCCCTAGTCTTTGACTCTATGTTAAAAAAATTTTTTTAACCACTGAGTGCTTTTAAAAAGTTCTATCTCATACTCGAGAGAAAAAGCCTTCTCAACAGTAATACTCTCATTCATTAAACAAATGTCAGAAATTGTTTACCTTAGCAAGCCTTAAATTTTAGGAGAAATGGATTTGCTTTGCATGAGAGTTATAAATCTCATGGATTTCAATTCCAAAAAAAAAAAAAAAATCTGACACAGGAAAGGTGTAACAGTGCCTTCAAGTTATTAAAGAAAGTCTTTAAAGAATGCTTCAAAGTATCTAACTTGATACACTGCAAGAAAAGAATCCCCTACCGTTATGTATGTTCTTTAACACTACTGACACCAAATTAACTGGATTGCCACGCCCAACATGGGAATTATGTTTGAGGCATAACACCTAAAGAATATAGTAAAGAAATCTGCACAATTAGACCTAACATTTTAGACTAATATTTAAAATCCAGCAGCTTACTACTGGGGAGAAAAACTTAACTTGTCAGTAATATGTATCTTTGGAAGCATTTTCTTTTTTTTTTTTTTTTTTTTTTTTTTGAGACGGAGTCTCGCTCTGTCGCCCAGGTTAGAGTGCAGTGGCCGGATCTCAGCTCACTGCAAGCTCCACCTCCCAGGTTTACGCCATTCTCCTGCCTCAGCCTCCTGAGTAGCTGGGACTACAGGCGCCCGCCACCTCGCCCGGCTAGTTTTTTGTATTTTTAGTAGAGACGGGGTTTCACCGTGTTAGCCAGGATGGTCTCGATCTCCTGACCTCGTGATCCGCCCGTCTCGGCCTCCCAAAGTGCTGGAATTACAGGCTTGAGCCACCGCGCCCGGCCAGGAAGCATTTTCAATGCTTTTTCAGCTTCAAAAATCTGTACATGATTGTTCATAGCAGTTGAACAATAGCCAAAACCTAGAAATAACCAAAATGCCCCTCAAAAGTGAATGGTTAAGGTTGGGCGCCGTGGCTCACACCTGTAATCCCAGCACTTTGAGAGGCTGAGGTGGGTGGATCACCTGAGAACCCGGGAGGCAGAAGTTGCAGTGAGCCGAGATAGTACCACTGCACTCCAGCATGGGCGACAGACAGAGCAAGACTCTGTCTCAAAAAAGAAGAAAAAAACAAACAAACAGTGACTGGTTAAATTGTGGACCATGAAATACTACTCAGAAGTAAACGAACCAACTATGGATATACAAAACTTAGATGAATCACAAATTGTATCATGCTGAGTGAACAAGCCAACCTCAAAAGGTCACATGCTTGCCCGGCACGGTGGCTCATGCCTGTAATCCCAGCACTTTGGGAGGCTGGGGTGGGCAGATCACTTGAGGTCAGAAGTTCGAGACCAGCCAGGCCAACATAGTGAAACCCTGTTTCTACTAAAAATACAAAACTTAGCGGGGCATGGTAACGTGTGTCCATAGTCCCAGCTACGAAGGAGGCTGAGGCAGAATAGCTTGAACCTGGGAGGCGGAGGTTGCAGTGAGCCAAGATTGCGCCACTGAACTCCAACCTGGGCAACAGAGCGAGACTCCATCTCAAAAAGAAAAGAAAAAAGAAAAAAAAGTCACATGCTTCATGATGACATTTACATAACATTTTGAAATCACAAAAGTATAAAGATGGAGAACAGATTAATGGTTGCCAGAGGTTAGGCATAGTGAAGAGAAGGAAGTAGCGTGACTACAAAAGGGGTAGCATGAGGAATATCTCTGTGGTAATAGTTCTGTATTTTGACGGCAGTGGTGGTATGAATCTACACATGTGATAAAATGAAAGAAAACTATACACACACATTGTGCCAATGTCAAAATTCCTGATTTTGATATTGTGCTTGGTCAGGTAAAACAGGTTGAGTATCCCTTATCCAAAATGCTTGGGACCAGAAGTATTTCAGATTTTGAATTTTTTCAGACTTTGGAATATTTGCAGGATACTCAGCAGGTAGAGCATCCCAAATTTGAAAATCTGACATCCAAAATGTTCCAATGAGCATTTCCTTTGAGCATCAGGTCAGTGCTCAAAAAATTTCAGATTTTGGAGCATTTAGGATTTCGGATTTGGAATGCTCAACCTGGGGAAAAATGAAGTAGTATACAGGATCTTTCTGTACAATCTTTGCAACTTCTTGTGCAAAAAAATCTATAATTATTTCAAAATTAAAATTTTTTAAATTTCTATCAGAAACATATAATGGGAGTAGGAGGCTGCTAAAGGCAAATATACATTTATAATTTAATATTGTACATGCACAATAAAATATACATTAATAAACATTACAATATACATTTTAAATGTTTGCCAAACATATTTGTGTAGATTTTCTCCAGAACAGTTAGTTTACTAAGTAACTGTTTACTCTATAAAGAATATCAGAACCAGTCAACACACTGGCAAGAACTTCCTATCATTTTTAGTAATTACGTCTTATATACTAGACAAACCACCTTTATCTTTTGCTTGAAAACCTTACTATCTCAAAATATAATCCCTTCTACTTTCAGACAATAGTTATTAGAAAACTGTTCTTTAAAATATCCCTAAACTGTCATCCTGTAGGTAATTTTCACTTAATGAAGCAAAAATTGTACACCAAATTCTTTAATGTAAATCTTAGCTCTACTTAATTTACAGCTATTAAACTGTAAAATCCCTACAATATTAATTATCCCAGAAGGGTAAATGTCACTTATAAAGTATAAGAATGCCTAATAAGACAGCAGTTACTCAGAAAGGTTTTAATACACTTTTTAAAGAAAAATTTTAAAGGAAACACAAACACCTAGGCTTAAGGTTTGCTACTGAAAAGTAATTTGAACTCCAAATATTAGAAATGGTTATGTCTCAAGTTTTCTCCCTTTACGTTTTTTTTACCTTCAGTTTATAAATTGCAGGACTTCCTGGGAAAAGTTTAGCTGCTCTTTCAACCCAGTATTTTGCTCTTCCATCAGTAACATCATTTTTACAAAGCAATTCTGCAATCTTCAACACAAGATCTTTTTGTGTTGGGTTTAATTCCACTGAACGCTAATATCAGAAAAGAAACTAAAGATTAGTAAATTGTATGTATGTATGTAGGAGGATATATACTTATATATAAAGGTTAAAAAATTATCACTCCAACCATTAAAAAATTATACTTCTAGAGAAAACATGTTACTTCAAAGGTGTTAAAGTGCCTTGGAATTTTCTGGAAATTAATCAAATAAAAGTTATATCTGTATCATTTGAATGCAAAAAACACAAAAGAACACCGTGTCTGACCGTTAGACTTACGATTTACAGGTGTTAAACAATTCTAAATCTGTTCCAAGCTGTGTCGCATAATGGTACTGTGATACCAATGCCTGTTTTATCATATTCATAAAATATATTTGACTTACTCATATAAATTTGTCTTGGCATCATGTGTTTGGCTATGCAAAGGCTATATTTGAATCCTATAACTTACCCTGTAACATTCAACAGCTTTGTCTGTGTTTTCTTCCAATTCATAAAGAAGACCCAGAAATCTGTGAGCTTTGGGATCTCTCTCTTGCACATTTATATAAGTACATATGTATCTGTTTTTCAAAATACAAAAGTAAATTAAACTTAGAACTGTACTTTTAAATGCTAACTGAAGAATACATCTTAAACCAAAGCAACCACTAAACTTGTTATATATTGTTACTCAAGACCACCACTATTTATGCAGATAACTCAAAAGTACTCATAGAAAGAAATGGGTAATACTTAAAAACACGTACATAGAGTTGACCACATACTCATTTTACCATTAAATGTCACAATTACCAAATTTTTCTCCAGTGTTATCCACACATAAGAAAGGAACATATAAATTGCTTTTTCTTTCTGATCACATTTTAGTAAAGCACTAACAGTTTTGCAAATAAATTAGAAAAGTAATTACAGTAAACATTTTTAAAGTTATCATAATGCAAAATACTAAAGAGCAACAACTTCCCAAACAACAAAGGGAAATATATTTACCCTTTAAGCGAGAAAGTAATTTCTAACAGTACTATATCCAGCTAAAATCAAACAGAAGAAAAATTACTAATTACAGTACCAAATACAGGAAATTTCCATTTCTCAAATCAGGTAACAACTAAAATAAGTAAATATCCTCTAGGTTCCTTGACAGTATTACGATCAGAGAAATTAGGCCAGACCTAAACTAAGGGAGCAAAGTCTCACAGTAAAAAGGTACAAGGGTTAACAGTCACAGTGCTGCTAGTTACATAACTTATGTACCACCATTTTTCCTTTCTTACCAGCATTTCCATCTCTGAATGCCTTTAAAAGCCTGCCTCCCGGCTGGGAGCAATAACACACACCTGTAGTCCCAACACTACAGGAGGCTGAGGCAGGCAGACTTCTGTGCTCAGAAGTTCAAGATCAGCCTGGGCAATACAGTGAAACCTGTCTCTACCAAAATATGCAAATCTTAGCTAGGTGTGGTGGTGCACATCTGTATCCCCAGCTACTTGGGGCGCTGAGGTGGGAAGATCTCTTGAGCCCGGAAGTCAGAGGTTACAGTGAGCCAAGATGGAGCCAGCCACTGCACTCCAGTCCGGGCAAGAAAGACAGATACTGCCACAAAAAAAAAAAAAAAAAAAAAAATGCCTGCCTCCCTCTTCATTTCCTGATTTAATCCACCCCAAGTCAGGAAATCAGAATCACCAAGCTTCTTATCCCTAGGATAGAGCCTTAGAGCATCACATATTGTGTCAATTAAAGATCTTTTATACGAGCTATTCTCCTGTCTTGCAATTACAGTTTAATTTTTATTCACTGCTATTTCCCATCTGATTAAGGTATCGGATATCTAACCAAAAATAAATTAAGCTATAGGCATGGTCCTCTTTTACTCTAACACAAGACAATTTTTAGAAAAAGTGTTTTAAGGCCGGGCGCGGTGGCTCAAGCCTGTAATCCCAGCACTTTGGGAGGCTGAGACGGGCGGATCACGAGGTCAGGAGATCGAGACCATCCTGGCTAACACGGTGAAACCCCGTCTCTACTAAAAAATACAAAAAACTAGCCGGGCGAGGTGGCGGGCGCCTATAGTCCCAGCTACTCGGGAGGCTGACGCAGGAGAATGGCGTGAACCCGGGAGGCGGAGCTTGCAGTGAGCTGAGATCCGGCCACTGCACTCCAGCCTGGGTGACAGAGCAAGACTCCGTCTCAAAAAAAAAAAAAGAAAAGAAAAAAAAAAAAAGAAAAAGTGTTTTAAGACAAACAATTTCTTGCCCTTGGTATAAACAAACAGCAGCATGCAGAAAACACTAATTACAGTTTCAATCTCAATGGAATCTAGGTTGGTCCTTAGCATCAGTCTGAGTGATAAATCCCTTATTTCAGAATACACTTAGGAAGAACTACTAAAGAACATATTTTTACCTATTTCAAATAAAATGAGAAAAGGCATTGATTTTTAAAAAAACGAATACATGTTACAGTTTGTACTTACTTTTTAGCAAGATCATATTCTTTAGCTTCATAATACAGCTTTGCAAAATAGAATCCTTTCATTGACTTCTAAAAAAATATTGAAAATTGTTTTACTTTTCATACAGAAATATCTTCTAACATTTTTTCAAAAGTAGTAAAAATTTGTCCTAAGTTTATGTTCAGATATGTCGTTTTCATTCATTTAAAAGTTTTTTTAAAAGCCTGAAAAATGCATAATTCCATGTTTTATAATTTCCTGTCATAAAACAAAAAATAGAGCTGGATGCGGTGGCTCATGCCTATAACCCCAGCATTTTGGGAGGCTGAAATGGGCAGATCATCTGAGCTCGGAAGTTTGAGACTAGCGTGGCCAACATGGTGAAACCCCATCTCTACAAAAATACAAAAATTAGCCAGGCACGATGGCGGATGCCTCCCAGCTACTCGGGAGGCTGAGGCACAAGAATCAGTTGAACCCAGGAGACGGAGGTTGCAGTGAGCCAGAGGTTGCAGTGAGCTGAGATCGTGCCACTGCACTCCAGCCTGGGCAACAGATCAAGACCCCATCTCCAAAAAAAAATACTACTAATAATAAATAAGCTGGGTGCAGTTGGTCACACCTTTAATTCTATTTAACTCTAACACTTTCAGAGACCAAGGTGGGAGGCCTGCTTTGAGGCCAAGAGTTTGAAACCAGTCTGTGCAACACAACAAAATCCTGTCTCCAGGGGGAAAAAAACAGCCGGGCATAGTGGAGTATGCCTGTGTTCCTAGCTACTCAGAAGGCCAAGACAGGAGAATCACTTGAGCCCAGGAGATTAACTCTGCTGTGAGTTATGACTGTGACACTGCACTCCAGCCTGGGTGACACAGGGAGACCCTGTCTCTAAATAATAAATACATACACACAAAAAATAAATTCAAGAAAGACAGACAGACAACAGAAGTTAAGAATTTTCATCAGCCTTGGAAATCTTGGAAACCCTGTGGTACCACTCTCTCACTCAACAAACAAAAGAAACCAGCTTTCTCGGGGGAGGAAAGGTATTCCAGAAATCTCTTCTCCTACCATGTATAAATCTCTATGGGAAAGAATAAGTAAGTACTTAGGACCTATTAAGGCACTGAGGATTCCCTGGTCCATGTACTGTTCTCCCTACAGATCAGATCAGTATTTTACAGTCAAGTATTCAAAAAGGCAGAAATAAACATTGAATTCTTCAAGTAATAAACAAGGTCCACATCCTGGTTCCTTGGTTACATAAACTCCAAAGTTCAAAATGCTGATACACACCAGGCTGGGTGCGGTGGCTCACACCTGTAATCCCAGTACATTGGGAGGCTAAGGCAGGCGGATCACTTGAAGACAAGAGTTCGAGACCAGCCTGGCCAACATGCAGAAACCTCATTTCTACTAAAAATACGAAAATTAGCTGGGTATGGTGGCACACACCTATAATTCCCGCTGCTCAGGAGGCTGAAGCCAAGAATCGCTTGAACCCAGAAGGCAGAGGCTGCAGTGAGCCAAGATCGCACCACTGAACTCCAGCCTGGGCAACAGAATGACTCCATTTCAAAAAAAAAAAAAAATGCTGATACAACCAGATTATGTTCCATCCATGTGATAAAGAGTATACAGCTACTCAAACATCTTATTTTTGAAATTCCAAGACCCCAGTGAATGTCCAAAACGATGAACAGTACCAAACCAGGTTGCCATCAATCGAAACATGTTTCCTGTTTGTGTCCTCCACCCACAAATTTAATGTCTTGTCCATCTTAACTAAGCACTTATCACACACTGTGGCTGTAACTTTTGCAGTTTGGGGTGTCACAACAAAACTAGCACAAATTTCTTTTTCCTTCTTCACAATTTCATGGACAAAAGATTTGTTCTTACCATAGATCTTAGCAAGCCCAGTACATGATCTTTTTTCTTTCCTAAGTCAAAAACTCACCTTTTCACTTAAAGGAAGAACTGTATGGCTTCTCTCTGGCATATGTGAATTGCCAGCATTGCTACTCTTGCTCTTTGGTGCCATTTTAAATAGCATAAGGGTTACCTGAACACAAGCACTGCAATACTCCAACAGTTGATCTGATAACTGAGATGGCTAGTATGTAATTAGCGGGTGGGGAGCACATACAGCGTGAATATGTTGGACAAAGGGATGATTCGTGTCCTGGGTAGGACGCAGCAGGCTGTGAAATTTTATCATATTATTCAGAACGATTTGCAATTTAAAACTTATGAAATGTTTAATCTTCCATTCAATTTTTTTTTTTTTTTTTTTGAGATGCAGTCTCGCTCTGTCGCCCAGGCTGGAGTGCAGTGGCGCAATCTCGGCTCACTGCAAGCTCCGCCTCCTGGGTTCACGCCATTCTCCTGCCTCAACCTCCAGAGTAGCTGGGACTACAGGCGCCTGCCACCTCGCCCAGCTAATTTTTTTTTGTATTTTTAGTAGAAACGGGGTTTCACCGTGTTAGCCAGGATGGTCTAAATCTCCTGACCTCGTGATCCGCCCGCCTCAGCCTCCCAAAGTGCTGGGATTACAGGCGTGAGCCACCACGCCCAGCCTCATTCAATATTTTTGGACCATGGGTGATGCAGGTAAGTAAAACTACGTAAGGCAATACTGTGGATAAGAAGGGACTACTGTACCATCAACGAGCACTCAGAAAAGGAAGTTAAGAAAGCAATTCCATTTACAATCACATCTAAAAGAAAAAATGCCTGGGAATAAATGTAAACAAGGAGGTGAAATACTTGTACGTTTAAATTATAAAACGGTGCTCAAGGCCAGGCTAACACCTGCAATCCCAGCACTTTGGGAGGCCTCAGCAGGGGATCACTTGAGCCCAAGGGTTCGGGGCCAGCCTAGGCAACATGGAAAAACTCTGCATCTACTAAAAATGCAAAATAAATATCCAGGCATGGCAGCATTTGCCTGTAGTCCCAGCTACTCCAGAGACTGAGGCAGGAGGATGGCTTGAGCCCGGGGAGTCAGGGCTGCAGTGAGCAGTGATAGCACTACTGCACTCAAGCCTGGGTGACACAGCCAAACCCTGTCTAAACAAAAACAAAAACAAAACTGCTCAAAGAATTTAACAGACCTAAATAAATGTAAAGACATCTATGTTCATACATAGGAAGACTTAATATTGTTGAGCTGTCAATATTCTCCAAAGTGAGCTACAGATTCAATGCAATCCCTATTTCCCAAATTTGGAATCCCAAAACTCCAATGGTCACTTCTGCAGAAATGGAAAAGCCAATCCTCAAACTCAGATGAGATTGCAAAGTGCCCAAAAGCCAAACTCTTGAAAAAGAACAAACTTGGAGGAACTCACACTTCTCAATTTCAAAACTTACCACAAAGCTACAACAATCAAAACAGTGTCATACGGCATAAAGATACACACAGACCAATAAAACAGAATTGAGAGTTCAGAAATAAACCCATAAATCTATGGCCAGTTGGTGCTAACAAGGGACCCAAGTCCATTAAATAAGGAAACAACAGTCTCTATAAAAATGGTGAAGGTACAACGAAATTTCCACATGCAAAAGAATAAAGTTGGACCCTACCACACTCTATATACAAAAATGACCCCAAAATGGACCAACAACTTAAATATAAGAGCAAAAAGCACAACACTCTAAGAAAAACAGGGTAAATCTTCATGACCCAGGATTTAGCAATGTATTCTTAGATATGACACCAAAAGCACAAGAAACAAACAAAAAAAAACCCAGATAAAATGGATTTAATTAAAATTATTCTGTAGCCTGGCATGGTGGCTCACGCCTGTAATCCCAGCACTTTGGGAGGCCAAGGTAGGTGGATCACCTGAGGTTGGGGGTTCAAGACCAACCTAACCAACATGGAGAAACCCTGTCTCTACTAAAAACACAAAATTAGCCAGCCATGGTGGCGCATGCCTGTAATCGCAGCTGCTCAGGAGGCTGAAGCAGGAGAATCGCTTGAACCTGGAAGGCAGAGGTTGCGACGATCCAGGATGGTGCCACTGAACTCCAGCCTGGGCAACAAGAGTGAAACTGCATCTCAAAAAAAAAAAAAATTATTCTGCAAAACCTACAGAATGGGAGAAAATATTCGGAAACCACATATGTGACAAGGGTTTAATATTCAGAATATATTAAGAATTTTTACAATTCAACAAAAAAGACACCCCAATTAAAAAACCCAAGTCATAAAAGTAGTAGAATACACTAAAAAAAAATTAAAAATAAATAAAATAAAAGCCCAAATCAAAGGACTTGAATAGGCCAGGCTGGTGGCTCATACCTGTAATCCCAGCACTTTGGGAGGCTGTGGGAGACTAGCCTGGGCAACATGGCAAAACCCAGCCTCTACCAAAAAAAAAAAAAAGAACATCACCCAGGCGTGGTGGCACATGCCTATACTACGCGGGAGGCTGAGGCGAGAGGGTTGCTTGAACCCAAGAGGTCAAGGCTGTAACCCTAGCCTGGGCGACAGAGCGAGAGCCTGATTTTTTTTTAAAAAAAGGACTTGAATAAACATTTCTATAAGGACATATACAAATGGCCAATAAACCATGAGAACATTCTCAACATCATGATTCATTAGAATATGCAAATCAAAACCACAATGAGATATCACTTCACACCTATCCCAGCCGATACAATCAAAAAGAATAGAAACTAAGTGTTGACAAAGATGTAGAGAAACTGGAACTCTCATACATTGCTGGTGGGAATGTAAAATAGTGCAGCCACTATGGAAAACAATTTAGGGGTTCCTCATAAAGCTAAACATAAAATGTTTCCATATGATCCAGCAATTCTACTCCTAGGTATATAACCAAGGAAACTGAGAGCAGGCACTCAAGATACTGTTCGCCAGTGTTGACTGCATTATTTGCAAGTCAAAAGAAGGAAACAACCCAGGTATCCAATGACACATGAAGAGGTAAATGAAATGTGGAATATATATACAATAGACTATTATTCGGCTATAAAAAGGAATGAAATTCTGGCACATACTATAAAACATATGAACCCTGAAAACATGGTAAGTGAAATGAGCCAGACACAAAAGCACAAATACTATATAACCCTATTAATATGAAATATCCAGAATAGGCAAAGTCATGACAAACAAAGTAGGCAGAGGTTTCCAGGGACTGCAGAAAAGAGGACCTGTAGAGTTACTACTAAATAGCTACAGGATCTCTGTAATAGAATCTTTTGAAAATAGACAGTGGTGATGTCTAAACAACACTGTAAATGTAGTTAATGTCACCAAATTGCACAACTAAAAATGGTTAAAATGGCAAATTGTTATAGTTTTCTACAACTTAAAAAATTAATATGTAATACACCAAAAATCAAGTAATTGTACACTTTAAATGGATTAATTGTATGGTATATCAATTCTACCTTAATAAAGTTGATTTTTTAAAAAAACTATGTCAAAAAGTGACACTCAGAGCTGGGAGTGTAGCTCACATCTGTAATCCCAGCACTTTGGGAGGCCAAAGCAGGCAAATCACTTAATCCCAGGAGTTTGAGACCAGCCTGAGCAACATGGCAGATTCTGTGACACTCAGAAAACTATTCCAAGTGATCCTGGTATGACAGTATTTTGACTGTCCATCCTAAACAGAATACATCTTAAAAGTAAAAAACTGTAAGCGGCTGGGCGCAGGGGCTCATGTCTGTAATCCCAGCACTCTGGGAGGCCGAGGCGGGCGGATCATGAGGTCTGGAGATCTAGACCATCCTGACCAACACGGTGAAACCCTGTCTCTACTGAAAATACAAAAAAATTAGCCGGGCGTGGTGGCAGGCGCCTGTAACCCCAGCTACTTGGGAGGCTGAGGCAGGAGAACAGCGTGAACCCGGGATGCGGAGGTTGCAGTGAGCCAAGATGGCTACACTGCACTCCAGTCTGGCAACAGAGCAAGACTCCATCTCAAAAAAATAAATAAAATAAAAAGAACTATAAGCAATCTTAAACTTCACTTAGTATTCTTAACAAAGACTTGAGAAAACAGGTTAAGAACTGAACTGCAATTAAACACAAATACTTTTTAAAGCAAGGAAGAGAATACATAAGAACTGGGTACACAGTCTCCCCTCCCCATTAAATGCACAAATTTAAAAGATACAAGAGAAAATATGTGACAAAAATAATACACAATAGTCAGGACAGCATGTAAAGAAACAAGAGCTTGTTTCCCCCTCTCTTTTTTCGACATGGAGTCTCGCTCTGTTGCCAGGCTGGAGAACAATGGCTTGATCTCAGCTCACTGCAACTTCCGCCTCCCTGGTACAAGCTGGGACTACAGGCGCACGCCACCACACCCAGCTAATTTTTGTATTTTTAGTAGAGATGGGGGTTTCACCATGTTGGCCAAGATGGTCTCGATCTCTCGACCCCATGATCTGACCTCCTCCACCTCCCAAAGTGCTAGTATTACAGGCGTGAGCCACCGTGTCCGGCCAGTTCCCCCTTTTCAAAATAAAGAAATAGATTCAAGGTACAACGCGAACACATAATAGAAAAATAATTCCATTACCTTCTTTGCTTCCAACTATGTTATTAAAGTAGACAATCTTAAGATAAACAACTTTATAAATTATTTTTCTATATTCTATTTTGCCTCTAACCTCATTTTACAAGGGAACTGAAGCTCAAACAGGTAAGTGCCTTGTTTAAAGATATACAGCTAGGAAGCAGCAGAGCCCATGTTATGTAAACAGGACAATACTTGATTCAAGCAGTACTTCTTTCCATGACAGCAGATGTCACTATAAGCAAATACCTGAATTCACTTAAGCTGCCAAATATCAAGAACTGATGTAGGGCTGACAACAGGAACAGTCAGACCCTAAGAGACACCACATCATCTCTATCTTGCACAGTCAAATGGATTCCTCTACCCCTAAAATCCTCCAAAAAAGCTGCTGTTCTCAGCAAACCCATCTGATCAGATCCAAATCTGTGAAGTTCCAACAAGGGTGAAGGCAGTGATTATATAGGACAATGAAGAAAAGTCTAGGCCGGGCGCAGTGGCTCACGCCTGTAATCCCAGCACTTTGGGAGGCCGAGACGGGCGGATCACAAGGTCAGGAGATAGAGACCATCCTGGCTAACACGGCGAAACCCCGTCTCTACTAAAAACACAAAAAATTAGCCGGGCGAGGTGGCGGCGCCTGTGGTCCCAGCTACTCAGGAGGCTGAGGCAGGAGAATGGCGGGAACCCGGGAGGCGGAGCTTGCAGTGAGCTGAGATCGCGCCACTGCACTCCAGCCTGGGCGACAGAGCGAGACTCCGTCTCAAAAAAAAAAAAAAAAAGAAAGAAAAGTCTATATAGTGAACCATGAGTTCCCCAATCTACTTCCCCTGGAACATAACGGTAAATCTCTCAAAAGGCAGAACAAAAAGAGGAGGAGGCTGGGTGCAGTGGCTCACACCTGTAATCCCAGCACTTTGGGAGGCCAAGGTGGGCAGATCACGAGGTCAGGAGATCAAGACCATCCTGGATAACAAGGTGAAACCCCGTCACTACTAAAAATACAAAAAAATTAGCCGGGTGCGGTGGCAGGCGCCTGTAGTCCCAGCAACTTGGGAGGCAGAGGCAAGAGAATGGCGTGAACCTGGGAGGTGGAGCTTGCAGTGAGCTGAGATTGCACACTGCACTCCAGCCTGGGTAACAGAGCGAGACTCCGTCTCAAAAAAGAAAAAGAAAAAAAAAAAAAGGAGGAGAATAAGAGAAAAATTAGAGAAACTCCAACTTTCAGGTAAACATCATAAAAAAAAAAGGTAAGAAATGGTCAAAGAAATAATACAAGAAATGTTACAGAACTGAAAGAAATGAGTTTCCCAATTGAAAGGACACTTCCAGAAAACCTTTAAGTTACCAAGAACAAGAATCTCATGGGACTTCTAACAGAACTTCTAGAAAATGGAGCAATGATCTCAAAATCGAGAAAAAAATTATTTCAAGCTCAGAATTCGATAACCAAATAATCAACTAAACTAAGTAATGATGTTTTGCAGGCATACCATTAGTTTCAAGACCAGCCTGACCAACATGGTGAAATCCCATCTCTACTAAAAAGAAAACAATTAGCCGGGCATGGTAGCGCACACCTGTAATCCCGCTATTCAGGAGGCTGAGGCAGGAGAATCCCTTGAACCCGGGAGAAGGCGGCTGCAGTGAGCCGAGACCACCCCACTGCACTCCAGTCTAGGCAATAGAGCAAGACTCCGTATCAAAAAAAAAAAAAAAAAAAAAAAACACAACAAAACAAAAACCTCTCATCCACTTTTCCTCAAAGCAAGTGAGGCTATGCTACACCAAAACAAAGAAAGTAAATCAAGAGGACACGAGATACAAGAAATAAAGTGTCTAACTCAGAAAAGAGGTGAAGGGACTTCTCAAGCTGATGACAAAGGGAAGTCCCAAGAGCACAGCTGTATAGTAAAGAGGAAGAAAAACCAGTCCGGGTTGGAGGAGTCTGTTAGTAAGGGTATCTTAGGTAGAAAGACAATCAATCAAGCAATGTTTTAAGCTGAAATTGATGGGATTATGTGACCAGTATGACCACATTTGAGGGTTTAAATTGCTGAGTTTAAGTAAACAAGGAGTAACACAACATAAACAAACCAAAAAATAAAGCAATTATTCAGTCCAGGAAAAACAAAACTGCATAACAGGGGCAATTCAAATGCAAAAATATTTACCTTATGATATTTATATAAATGTGAAATATTCATTTAAACAAAAACTGCAATAACAGTACTGAAAGAATGAGGGGCAAACCAAAGTGTCTGAGGACAGTTTGGGAGGAGCATAGTAGAAAGTCAGTAGAAAATGTCTAAAATGGGGCTGGGCGCGGTGGCTCACACCTGTAATCCCAGCACTTTGGGAGGCCGAGGTGGGCGGATTACGAGGTCAGGAGATCAAAACCATCCTGGCTAACACGGTGACACCCCGTCTCTACTGAAAATACAAAAAAAATTAGCTGGGCATTGCGGCGGGTGCCTGTAGTCCCAGCTACTCGGGAGGCTGAGGCAGGAGAACGGCATGAACCCGGGAGGTGGAGTTTGCAGTGAGCCAAGATCGTGCCACCGCACTCCAGCCTGGGCAATAGAGCGAGACTCTGCCCCAAAAAAGAAAAAAAAGAAAATGTCCAAAATGGGAGACAGGGAATTAAAAATAACAAAAGTATATATGTGTGTTGCTCAGAAGTATGAAGTATAGATGTAAAGGGCAGAAAAAACAACTAACAGCTGTCAAAGGCGCCTGCTTGTAGTCCTAGGTACTCAGGAAACAGAGGTAGGAAGATCATTTATGCCCAAAAATTTGATGCCAGCCTGGGCAACACAGCAAGACCCTATTCTAAAAAAATAATAAGAAGAAGAAGAAAAAGAAGAAGAAGAGCTGTCAAGTAGCCTTTGAGAAGTAGGAAGCAGCTGCAGAAGAAGAAACCAACTTGACAGAACCTAGAAAAACTAAACAGAAGCCATATGGAAAAAGAAAAACTAGAGAAAGAATTATATATTTTTTTTAATTTTTTTTTTTTTTTTTGAGACAAGAGTCTTGCTCTGTCACACAGGCTGGAGTGCAGTGGCGCAATCTCTGCTCACCGCAACGTCCGCCTCCAGGGTTCAAGCAATTCTCCTGTCTCAGCCTCCCAAGTAGCTGGGACTACAGGCGCCTGCCACCACGCCCGGCTAATTTTTGTTATTTTTAATAGAGACGGATTTTCACCATATTGGTCAGGCTGGTCTCTCGGCCTCCGAAAGTGCTTGAATTACAGGCGAATAATATTTTTAAGAAGGGCAAAAGCACGTGAGGAGAGTAGAAAAATGGCAAAACAAAGAGGAGACTAACAAATGAAAGCACAATGGAAGACTAGAAAGATAAGATACACAGACACATCATCACACTCCAAAACTCAGACATTCTAGAAAGCATGGTCAGTTCACAGATGGCCAGCCTCTGCCAAACTGGGGGAGAATACTAACCTCTTTATATTCTTCACAGACACTGCCTCTTCTCCCTCCATTCTTTACCTTCTATCCAAGCGCACTGTTTTGTCATTTCACTCAAACCTAACTTTATAGAATAGCTTCACATGTTCCAAAGTTACTCACTAGCTAATCCATATTCCACTGAAATCCCCCAAATTCTAATGTAAATGACTTTCAATTTGTTTGGGGGAAAAAAAATATTCTTTAAGTGTAAAGAGAGAAGTGGTCATAACAATGAATCCTCAAAATTTTGCCACCACTCCACTTTATTTAATGGAAAAGTTATGTAGTTGAAAGAACATTCTAACTTCTGTCTAGACCAGTGGTTTTTAATCTTTTGGAAGCCAAGGTCCCCCCTAAGAATCTCAGAAAGGCTCTAAGCTTGCTTTTTTTTTTTTTTTTTTAAGCTTGTTTAAAAAAAAAAAAAAAAAAAAACAGGCTGAGCAGAGTGGCTCACACCTGTAATCTCAGCACCTGGGGCCAAGGCGGGAGGATCACTCGAGCCCAGGAGTTGGAGACCAGCCTGGGTAACATAGTAAGACCCCGTCTCTACATTAAAGAAAAAAGTTAGCCGGGCATGGTGGTGCATGCCTGTAGCTGGCATGCCTGTAGTCTCAGCTACCCAGGAGGCTAAGGTGGGAGAATGGATTGAGTCCAGGACGTCAACGCTACAGTGAGCCATGATCCCGCCACAGCACTCCAGCCTGGGAGATAGAAAGAGACCTTGTCTCAAAAATAAAATAATGGCCGTTGCAGTGGCTCACGCCTGGAATCCCAACACTTTGGGAGGTGGAGGCAGGGAAATCACTTGAGCCCAGGAGTTCGAGAACAGCCTGGGCAACATGGTGAAATCCAGTCTCTACCAAAAATACAAAACAAAACAAAAAAAAAACAAGCCGGTGTGGTGGGTGCACCTGTGGTACCAACTACTCGGGAGACTGAGGTGGGAGGATCGCTTGAGCTGGGGAGGTGGAAGTTGCAGTGAGTCGAGATAGCGCCACTGCATCCAGCTGGGTGACAAGAGTGAGTGAGACCCCACCTCAAAAAAAAAAAACCATAAAAATTAAAGTCTTTAATTTCAGGAGTTACTGGAACCCTCAATAAGGTCTGTTTTAGACTCTATCACCACGTTCATATTTATGACTACGCCAGCAGTTTGAAATTACAATGTACAAGTAGGTATCTATTCCTCCTCTCTGGAGGAACAGGCTGTAACTTACTCCACTGTTCCCAAGAGAAACTAAATCAGAACCACTGCCAAAATTCTGCTGCACTTCCTATTTGACCCTGAACAGGTATCTTTAATCTCTACAGGTCTCAATATCCACAGGGCTGCTGGAAGCACTGATAAAAGACACAATTGTGCTGCTATTATAATCATGGTCATCCGTGAGTTTCCGTTTGTTTTTTTGTTTTTTTTGTTTTTAATTTTTATTTTTGATGGAGTCTCCCTCTGTCGCCCAGGCTGGAGAGCAGTGGCACGATATCGGCTCACTGGAACCTCGGCCTTCCAGGTTCAAGCGACTCTCCTGCCTCAGCCTCCGGAGTACCTGGGACTACGAGCGTGCGCCACCACGCCCGGCTTTTTTTTTTTTTTTTTTTTTTGGATTTTTAGTAGAGACGGTGTTTCAACATGTTAGCCAGGTTGGTCTCGAACTCCTGACCTCAGGCAATCCGCCCTCCTTGGACTCCCAAAGTGGTGGGATTACAGGCGTGAGCCACCGGGCCCCGCCAATATCCTTTTAACATCAACAATAAAAACAGTGACTTGTAGCTAACATTCAGTGCTATGTATCAAGCACAACCCTAAATGTTTAAAATGGATCCTATCAAATTCTATCAACGTTACAACTCCACCTATGGATGGAAAGTGTAACTGGCCCCAAATACCCAGCTTATGAACGACAGGGCTGATTATTCAAGCCAAAGCAAACTGACTCAACATTCTGTGCACATCCACCTTTAATAGCTTCTTCCGTCACTCTTTAGATCCAATTGCTAAAGTCTTACTGAATCCAAAACAGATCACATTATTTACCTATAAAGAGGAAAAATATCCTAAGAACATTTGTGGAAAAGGTTAAAAATTGTAAGCCATACTAACGATTTATAAGAAATTTATAATTTTTTTTTTTTTAAAGCAAAAGCACCTACCAAACTGTTCTGGGGGTGGGGGAGGTGAGTATGAGGAGTGGAGCTGGACCCTTATAAAGGGACAGCGACAAACATCTCATACTCAAAACAAGGGGACTTCGCGTGTCATTTGCGCCGTCGGGCCGTTGCAAACGTTCGCGCTGAGATCCCTACGTTGTCACTCGTCACAGCCGCCAAAGCGCACCCGGGAGCTGCGTCAGTCCCCACTGGGTTCCCCCAGGCCAAGGAGGTACGACCTCCGCCGCAACACGTAAAATGTCCGGGGGATGGGAAGAATCCCGCCGACATAGCACCCGGGTGCCCAAGCCCCCCGAGAACTAGGCCGCGCGGGTACTACGCGGCGCGCGACCGGCCAGAAAGCCCGGGCCAGGGCGGGCCCACGAGCGAGGACCGTCGGGAACAGGCCGGGAGAAAGAGGAAGCGCCAGCGCCAACGGTCTCCCGCCCACAGCGGTCCCCCCAGGGCTCTCCCTGCGCTTGCCAGCGCCACGCCGCCCACAGGACCGCGCTAGCCGGCCGGCGCCTCAACAGTGCGCGCCAGGGAGCAGCGCCCGTCGGGAGCCATGACGCCCGAGCCTCGCGAGGCCGCCGCCCGGCCAGGTCGAAGCCGTCGGTCTCTTCGAGATCCACTCACCTCTCGAGGCGACGGGGCGGAGCCCTGCACCGAGGCGATGTACCGCTCCACGTCGGCCTTGCTGCGCCTCATCGCGCCGCCAACCTGGCTCCCGAGGCGCGGGAGACCAGCGCTCAGCCCCGCAGCAGTCGCAACTTCCAAGAGGAAAGCGCCTGCAAACCAGTGACGCAGCGACGTCGCCAGCGGAGGACCATCCCGACGAACTTGCGTACTGCGTCAGCACTGTGCGCCACGTTGGCGACGTCGGCGCTAGAGCTGCACACTGCCGGGCTCTTGGTAGCTCGCTGGGTTCTGAGCGGTGTCTTGGGAAGCCGGGATCAGATTTCGGCCCCCGCGTCCACAGCGTGGGCGTAGATTTCCAGCAGATAACAATTTGCGTGATGGGCTCTTAAGCGTTTTGGTCGCTTGTTCTAAATTATAAGTGCGCCACGCATTGGAAGAAAAAAGCACTCAGGCCAAGTTGGTGAGCGTGTAAATTGGAACAACGTTTCTGGAGATGACTGGTTAAATACGTTGCATCGGACGTGTGAATACTAAAGTATACATTTTAAAATTCGTATTTATTAAAAGAAATGAGGGCCGGGCGTGGTGACTCACGCCTGTAATCCCAGCACTTTGGGAGGACGAGGCGGCCGGATCATGAGGTCAGGAAATCGAGACCATCCTGGTTAACCCAGTGAAACCCCATCTCTACTAAAAATACAAAAAAAAAAAAAAAATCAGCAGGACGGGGTCGCACGCACCTGTAGTCCCAGCTACTCGGGAGGCTGAGGCTGGAGAATCGCTTGAACCTGGGAGGCGGAGGTTGCAGTGAGCAGAGATTGCGCCACTGCCCTCCGCTTGGGCGACAAAGCGAGACTCCGTCTGAATTTAAAAAAAAAAAAAAAAATTTAGAATTGCATAATGAAAAAGTAGGCCACAAATACTAAGTTTTGGACAATTACAATTTTTTAAAGTCATCCCTTGGCGGGGGATTGGTTCCAGAACCACCGGTTTATGCCAAAACCCACGCATTCCGCTGGGCGCGGTGGCTCACACCTGTAATCCCAGCACTTTGGGAGGCTGAGGCAGGCGGATCACCTGAGATCAGGAGTTCGATACCAGCCTGGCCAACATGGCGAAAGCCCGTTTCTACTAAAAATGCAAAAAAAAAAAAAAAAAAAAAAAAAAAATTACCTGGGCATGGAGGTGGGCACCTGTAATCCCAGCTACTCGGGAGGCTGAGGCACGAGAATTGCTTGAAACTGAGAGGCGGAAGTTGCAGTGAGCTGAGGTCGCGCCACTGTACTCCAGCCTGGGCGAGAGTAAGACTTCCTCTTAAAAACAACAACAACAACAACAAATCCGCGGATTTTCAAATCCCGCAGTCAGTGCTGAGGATGGAACTCTCAGAGGAAAAGTCGGACCCCCCTATATGCCGGCCCCTCGAATACTGTATTTTCTGTCGGCTTATAAGTGGACCCAGGCAGTTCAAACCCATGTTATTCCAGGTTCAACCGTGTATATAGGAATAACCATTCGCCCCACAGAGTGGCTCAAGCCCGTAGCCCCAGCACTTTGGGAGGTCGACGCGGGAGGACCCCTCCAGTCCAGGAGTTCCAGGTTACAATGAACTATGATAGCGCCGCTGCATTCCATCCTGGGCACCAGAGTGAGACCCTTGTCTCAGGAAAAAAAAAAAAAAAAAAAGAAAAGAAAAGGAATAGCGCCCCAAATGTATATATATTTCACTAGCAGAATAACAGGGCATACCAAAATTTAACGGTAATAATGTCAAGATTTTGAACCATCTGTATCTTCCAAATCTTCAAAAATGTCTATTTTGGGAATTTGGATGTTAAACTCTTACTTTTAAAACAAGATTTAACAAAATGTTTTTAATAGTGAGAACCTTTTACATTTTAAAAGATCACATTTGTGTAAACATTACGGTCTTAATTATGCGGGCAAATATCAAATGCGTTGACATTTTTAACTGGAAATTTAGGCTATTTTGGTTGTGGATAAATTTTTATCCTGTTTGTTTTTCCATATTTTCTTTTTTTTTTTTTTTTTTTTGAGACAGAGTCTTGCTGTGTCCCCCAGGCTGGAGTGCAGTGGCGCGATCTCGGCTCACTGCAAGCTCCGCCTCCCGGATTCACGCCATTCTCCTGCCTCAGCCTCCTGAGTAGCTGGGACTACAGGCGCCCACTACCGCGCCCGGCTAATTTTTTGTATTTTTAGTAGAGACGGTGTTTCACCGTGGTCTCGATCTCCTGACCTTGTGATCCGCCCGCCTCGGCCTCCCAAAGTGCTGGGATTACAGGCGTGAGCCACCGCGCCCGGCCTGTTTTTCCATATTTTCTAAATTTTGTATAATGAACAAGTATTGCCTTTCTAAAAAAAGGAAAAACAGCATTTTGTTTTGTTTTGTTTCAACCATACTGGATGTGAATAAAAGAAAAGAAAAAGATGATTCTGAGCTTACCAGTGTGTGTGACCCACGTTAACAGAAATGACATGTAAAGAAAATCTAGTTTGGAGTGGAAAATCCTATTTTAGGTAGTTGATTTCTTTCACTTGAGGTACCATTTATATATCCATGTGGGATAGGCTAGTAGGAAGATGAACTGGTAGGACAAAGATCCTGATGGAAGCCAGTAGTCATGGCACAGTTCGGAGGCCCAGCTACTCCAAAGGCAGGGGGGGAGAAATCCCTTTAGCCCGGGAGTTGGAGACTGCGATTAGTTATGTTCATGCCTTTGCACTCCAGCCTCTGGAAGAGAATGAGATTCCTATCTCTAAAACGAAAAGAGGGCTAGGCACAATGGCTCACACCTGTAATCCCAGCACGCTGGGAGGCCCAGATGGGCGGATTGCTTGAGGCCAGGAGTTCAAGACCAGCCTGGCCAACATGGTGAAACCCCATCTCTACTAAAAATGCAAAAATTAACTGGGTGTGGTGGTGCATGCCTGTAATCCCAGCTTCTTTGGATGACTGAGGCACTGGAATTGCTTGAACCTGGGAGGTTGCAGTGAGCTGAGATTGTGCCAATGCACTCCAGCCTGGGCAACAGAGCAGACTCTGTCTCAAAAAATAACAATAATAATATTTAATTAATTTTAAAATAAAAACAAAAAGAGAAGATCTGATGGAATTAGAAGTCATAAACCTTGGCTGGGCACAGTGGCTCACGCCTGTAATCCCAGCAATTTGGGAGGCCAAGGTGGGCGGATCACGAAGTCAGGAGATTGAGACCACCCTGGCTAACACGCTGAAAACCCGTCTCCACTAAAATACAAAATATTTTCTGGGCATGGTGGCGGGCGCCTGTAGTCCCAGCTACTCAGGAGGCTAAGGCAGGAGAATGGTGTGAGCCCGGGAGGCGGAGCTTGCAGTGAGTTGAGATGGTGCCACTGCACTCCAGCCTGGGCGACAGAGCGAGAAAAAAAAAAAAAGTAATAAACCTCAGGTGATAGGTGAAACCACGAATTTGCCTTTGAAAACTGTGTTGGTAACAATAGCCATAGCTAACAAGTACTTGCTGTGTTCCAAAGCTCTTGTTTTTCTTTAGCACTTCACTTGTATTAACTAATTTCGTTCTTCCAACAACTTTGTACGAGTACTGTTATTATCCTCGGTTTTGACAGACAAGAAAACCAAAAGACAGCCAGGCACCATGGCTCATGCCTGTAATCCAAAACTTTGGGGGGCTGAGGTGGGAGGATCACTTGAGCCCAGTAGTTCAAGACCAGCCTGGGCAACATAGCAACACCCTGTGCTTACAAACAAAAAGAAATTAAAAACTAGCCAGGCATGGTGATGCATGCCAGTAGTCCCAGCTATTTGGGAGGCTGAAGCAGGAGGATCTCTTGAGGCTAGGTGTTGGAGGCTGCAGTGAGCTATGTTCACCTCACTACATTCCAGCTTAGGTGACAGAGAAAGACCCTGTCTCCAAAAAAAAAAAAAAAAAGGAAACCAAGAGAATGAGCACTGAAGCAACTTGCCCAAACACACTCACCTTGTAAAAATGGTATCGTTAATCCATTTACATTGAATGTATTGAAAAGGAGTGCCCAAAGAGAGAATCTTCTTTTTTGTTGTTGTTTTTTTTTTTGTTTTTTTTTTTTCCTTGAGACAGTGTTTTGCTCTGTGGCCCAGGCTGGACTGCAGTGGCGCAGTCTCGGCTCACTGCAACCTCTGCCTCCCAGGTTCAAGCAATTCTTGTGCCTCAGCCTCCTGAGTAGCTGAGATTACAGGTACGTGCCACCACACCCAGCTAATTGTTTTATTCTTTGTAGAGATGGGGTTTCACCATGTTGGACAGGCTGGTCTTGAACTCCTGGCCTCCAGTGATCCATCTGCATTGGCCTCCCAAAGTGCTCGGATACAGGTGCCCAGCATCCACCATGCCCAGCATCCAAAGAGAGAATCTTCTTGAGGAACTCAAAAGACTTTTATCTTTTGGACAAGCAGTTCATATTTCTGCATTAATTAGGGATTTTCACATTTTACTTCATTTTACACTACTTTTTTGTTGTTGTTGTTCAGTGGTATGACATTTTCACCAAGGCACTGAAAATTCCATTTGCACTAATGTCCAATGTCATATATTCCTACCATGTTGCAAATATAGTTCATTTGCCCAGCTTTATTGAGGTATAATTCACAAATAAAAATTATATATATTTACTAGGTACAACATGATGTTTTGCTATCCAAGCATACCTCATGTAATTGCACTACATTTTATTGTACTTCACAGATACTATGTTTTTTACAAATTGAAAGTTTGTGCCCACCCTGTGTCAAACAAATCTTTCGGCATCATTTTTCTTTTTTGAGACAGAGTCTCACTCTGCCACCCAGGCTGGAGTATAGTGACACGATCTCAGCTCACTGCAACCTCCTGTGGCAGGCCAGGTCTCACCAATGCAGGCTTCCATAACAACTCTTTCAGTAATGACTGAGTGGTTAAATTAAATATTAAAAGCCAGTGCCCTTATAGAAAGGCTGGGATATAACAAAAGGCCATCGAAACGTTTGCCTAGGCTTTTCCTGGGCCTTAAAGCATGAGAAAATAACGAAGGAATTCTTTTTTTTTTTTTTTTTTTGAGATGGAGTCTTGCTGTGTCACCCAGGTAGAGTGCAGTGGCGGGATCTTGGCTCACTGCAACCTCTGCCTCCCAGGTTCAAGCAATTCTCCTGTCTCAGCCTCCTGAGTAGCTGGGATTACAGGCGTGCGTCACCACGCCTGGCTAATTTTTTTAATTTTAGTAGAGACAGGCTTTCACCATGTTGGCCAGGCTGGTCTTGATCTCTTGACCTCATGATCCACCCGCGTCAGCTTCCCAAAGTGTTGGGATTACAGGCATGAGCCACCGCATTCAGCCCATAAGGAAGAAGTTCTTAACAGGACCCATTTAGGATTAAACAAGTTTTATTGTGGGTCTGAAGAAACTCCCCAGGTCTCCACAGACAAGTTTACTGGGAGTCTGAAAGAACTTCCCAAACCTCCATGATTTAGCGGAAGCCAAGATAAGGGTAATCACCGGGCACCAAGGCAGAGCTTGCGATGAGCCGAGATTGTGCCGCTGCACTCCAGCCTGGGGAACAGAGCAAGATTCCAACTCAAAAAAAAAAATCACCCCAGCATCTAGATCCATTAGATTAAGTGAATGTACTGAGGCTCCAGAGGAAGGTCTTTAGGACTCAGACCTTAGTTATAGATTAAAAGAAGTGAATCACTTATGTCTTTAGATGAATGCACACTTACACGTAGACATATAGCTTAGAAGGAATATAAGCTCTGGAAAACTTTGTAATTTTGAGTGGGTCTGGTGATAATTTCCAGGCCTTCTCCCTGTAACTGGTTGCAGAAATAAAAACTCTCTTTCTCCCCAGTTCCTCTGCATCTCGTTATTGGGCCATGAGAAACAGCAGCCCGACCCTCAGTTTGGTCAGGGAACAGTCCATCTCCCAGGTTCAAGTGATTCTCCTGCCTCAGCTTCCCTCGTAGCTGGGATTACAGGTGTGTGCCACCACGCCTAGCTAAATTTTTTTGTATTTTTAGTAGAAATGGGGTTTCACCATGTTGGCCAGGCTGGTCTCCAACTCCTGACCTCAAACGATCTGCCCGCCTCAGCATCCCAAAGTGCTGGGATTACAGGCATGAGCCACTGCACTGGCCTCAGCACCATTTTTCCAACAGCACGTACTCACCTCGTGTCTCTGCATCCCATTTTGGTAATTCTCACAATATTTCAAATTTTTTCTTTAGTATAATATCTGTTATGCTGATCTGTGATCGGTGATTTTTGATGTTACTTATTGTAATTGTTTTGGGGTACCACAAGCCATGCTCATACAAGACAGCAAACTTAATTGATGAATGTGTGTGTTGCATCTGACTGCTTCACTGACCCGCCATTCCCAGTCTCTCTCCGTCTCCTCGGAGCTCCCTGTTCACCTAGACACAACAATACTGAAATCAGGGCCCTTAAGAACCCTATAATGCCTTCTGTGTGTTTACATGAAAGGAAGAGTTGCATGTCGCTCACTTTAAATCAAAGCTAGAAATGGTTAAGCTTAGTGAGGAAGGCATATCAGAAGCCAAGATAAGCCAAAATCATTTTCCAGAAAAATGATTCCTTTCAAATTCTGCTGCTCATTGACAATGCACCTAGTTACTCAAGAGCTCTGACGGAGATGTACAAGTAGATTAATGTTTACCTGCCAGCTAACACTATGTCCATTCTGCAGCCCATGGATCAAGGAGTAATCTTGACTTTTAAGCTTTTTTTTTTTTTTTTTGAGATGGAGTTTTGCTCTTGTCAACCAGCTGGAGGCCAGTGGCGCAATTTTGGCTCACTGCAACCTCTGCCTCCCAGGTTCAAGCGATTCTCCTGCCTCAGCCTCCCAAGTAGCTGGGATTACAGGCACTGGCCACCATGCCCGGCTAATTTCTGTCTTTTTTTTAGTAGAGATGGGTTTCACCATGTTTGGCCAGGCTGGTCTCAAACTCCTGACCTCCGGTTTAAGTTTTATTATTTAAGAAATGCATTGCTCTTTCTCTTAAGCACGCCACTGAAGATCCTGGTGTCACCATGGGCCACCGCCCCGTCCGTTGTTACCGGTATTGTAAGAACAAGCCGTACCCAAAGCCTCGCTTCTGCCGAGGTGTCCCTGATACCAACATTCTCATCTTTGACCTGGGGCGGAAGAAGGCAAAAGTGGATGAGTTTCCACTCTGTGGCCACATGGTGTCAGGTGAATATGGGCAGCACTCCTCTGAAGACCTGGAGGCTGCCTGAATTTGTGCCAATAAGTACACGGTAGAAAGTTGTGGCAAAGACGGCTTTCATATCCCAGTGCAGCTCCACCCCTTCCACGTCATCCGCATCAACAAGATGTTGTCCTGTGCTGGGGCTGACAGGCTCCCCACAGGTATGCAAAGTGCCTTTGGAAAGCCCCAGGGCACGGTGGCCAGGGTCACATTGGCCAAGTTATCACGTCCATCCGCACCAAGCTGCAGAACAAGGAGCATGCGAATGAGGCCCTGCACTGGGCCAAGTTCAAGTTCCCTGGCGGACAGAAGATCCACATCTCAAAGAAGTGAGAGCTTCATCAAGTTCAATGCGGATGAATTTGAAGACACGGTGACTGAGAAGCGGCTCATCCCAGATGGATGGTGGGTCAAGTACGTCCCTAGTTGTGGTCCTCTGGGCAAGTGGCAGGCCCTGCACTCATGAGGGCTTCCACTGTGCTGCCCCCTCTTAATACTCACCAATAAATCCTACTTCCTGTCCACCTTAAGTTTTTTTTTAAACAATGCATTTAGTAATGTTACAGCTGCCATAGGTGGTGATTCCTCTGGTGGATCTGATCAAAGTAAATCTGGAAAAGATTCACCGTTCTAGGTGGCATTTAAAACATTCATGAATAGGCCAGGGGCGGTGGCTCATGCCTGTAATCCCAGCACTTTGGGAGACTGAAGTGGGCGAATCACCTGAGGTCAGGAGTTCAAGACCAGCCTGATGAAACCCTGTCTCTACTGAAAATACAAAAATTAGCTGGGCATGGTGGCGTTTGCCTGTAATCTCAGCTACTCAGGAGGGTGAGGCAGGAAAATCGCATGAATGCGGGAGGCAGAGGTTGCAGTGAGCTTAGATCACGCCACTACACCCCAGCCTGGGTGATAGCAGGCATGCACCACCATGCCTGGCTAATTTTGGTATTTTTAGTAGAGACGGAGATTCATCATGGTGGCCAGGCTGGTCTCAAACTCCTGACCTCAGGAGATCTGCCCACCTCAGCCTCCCAAAGTGCTGGGATTACAGGTGTGAGCTGCGGCACCTGCCCTGTGTTTTGGTTATTAATGCCTTGTCAGATAGATAGTTTGCAGATAATTTCTCCCCTTCTATGGGTTGTCCGCTCACTTTGTTGATGTTTTCCTTTGGGGTGCAGGAGCTTTTTAACTTAACGTGATCCCATTTGTCCGTTTTTGCTTTGCTTGCCTGTGCTTTTGAGGTATTACTCAGGAAATCTTTGCCCGGACCAATGTCCTGAAGACTTCTCCCAATATTTTCTTGTAGTAGTTTCATAGTTTGAGGTCTTAGTTTTAAGTGTTTAATCCATTTTGATTTGATTTTTGTATATGGTGAGCGAGAAGTCTAGTTTCATTCTTTTGCATATGGATATCCAGTTTTCCCAGCACCATTTATTGAAGAGACTGTTCTTTCCCCAGTGTATGTTTCTGATAACATTGTTATAACGAGTCCACTGTACTGTGTGGATTTCTTTCTGGGTTCTCTATTCTGTCCTAGTGGTCTATGCATCTGTTTTTATGCCAGTACCATGCTGTTCAATTACTATAGCTCTGTAGTATAATTTGAAGTCAGGTAATGTGACTCCTCCAGTTTTGTTCTGTTTGCTCATGATGGCTTTGGCTATTCTGGGTCTTTTGTGGCTTCATATAAATTTTAGGATTATTTTTTCTATCTCTGTGAAGAATGTCATTGGTATCTAATAGGGATTGTGTTGAATCTATAGATTGCTTTGGGTAGTATGGACATTTAAAAAATATTGATTCTTCCAATCCATGAATATGGAATATTCTTCCATTTATTGGTGTCCTCTTCAATTTCTTTCATCAGTATTTTATTATTTTCATTATTAGAGGTCTTTCACCTTTTTGGTTAATTCCTAGGTATTTTATTTTATTTGCAGCTATTGTAAATAGGATTACTTTCTTGATTTTTCAGATTTTTGCTGTTGGCATATAGAAATGCTACTGATGTTTGTATGTTTATTTTTTATCATCCAATTTTACTGAATTTGTTTTTCAGTTCTAATAGTTTTTTGGGGGGAGCAGGTCATTAGATTTTTCAAATATAAGATTATATCATCTGCAAACAAGAATAATTTAACTTCTTTCTTTTCTATTTGAATGCCCTTTGTTTCTTTCTCTTCTCTGATTTCTTTCTCTTCTCTGATTTCTCTAGCTAGGACTTCCAGTACTATGCTGAATAACAGTGGTGAAAGTGGGCATCCTTCTCTTGTTCCAGGTCTTAGAGGAAAGGCTTTCAGTTTTCCCCCATTGAGTATGATACTGGCTGTGGGTCTGTCATATGTGGTTTTTATTATGTTGAATTATGTTCCTTCTATACGCAGTTTCTTGAGAGTTTTTTTTTTTTTTTAATCACAAAATACATTGATTTTCCCATCTCAGCCTCCTGAGTAGGTGGGACTACAGGGACACACCACCACACTTGGTTAATTTTTTATTTTTAGTGGAGGTGGAGTCTTGCTATATTGGCCAGACTGGTTTCAAACTGTTGGCTTCAACTGATTCTCTCACCTTGGCCCCCCAACGTGCTGGGATTACAGGCATGAGACACTCACTGTGCCTGACCAAGATGTTGAATATTATCAAATGTTTTTTCAGCATCTAGTGAAGTAGTCATATCGTTTCTGTCCTTCGTTTTGTTGATATGATGTATTACATTGATTGCTTTGCATATGCTGAGCCATTCTTGTATCCCTGGGATAAATCCCACTTGGTCATGATAAATGATCTTTTTTAATGTGTCGTTGAATTTGGCTTGCTAGTATGTTGCTGAGGATTTTTGCATCAACATTTATCAAGAATATTGGCCTCTAGCTTCCCCTTCCCTTCCCTTCCCTTCCCTTCCCTTCCCTTCCCTTCCCTTCCCTCCCCTCCCCTCCCCTCCCCTCCCCTCCCCTCCCTTCCTTTCTTTCTTTTTCTTTCTTTCTTTCATATTTTGGATGTGTCTCTGGTTTTGGTATCAGGGTAATACTGGCTTTGTAGAATGAATTTAGAAGTATTCCCTTCTCCTCTATATTTTTGAACAGTTTGAGTCGGATTGGTATTAGTTCTTTTTTAAATGTTTGGTAAAATTCAAGGGTGAAGCCATTGGGTCCCAGGCCTTCCTTTGCGGGGAGACTTTTTATTGTGGCTTGGATCTCATTACCTGTTACCAATCTATTCAGGTTTTTTATTTCTTCATGATTCAATCTTGGTAGCTTGTATGTGTCTAGGAATTTCTCCATGTCTTCTAAATTTTCCAATTTACTGGCATATAGTTGCTCAAAGTAGTCTCTATTGATCCTTTGAATTTCTGCGTTGTCAGTTGTCATGTCCCATTTTTCATCTCTGACTTTATTCATTTGGGTCTTCTCTCTTAGTAAGTCTGGCTAAAGGTTTGCCAATTTTGTTTATCTTTTTAAAAAAACAAGTTTTCATTTCATTGATCTTTTGTATTGTTTTTTCATTTCCATTTTATTTGTTTTTACTCTGATCTTTATTATTTCTTTCCTTCTAGCAATTGTGGGGGTTTTTTTCTTGCTTTTCAGTTCCTTAAGATGCATCTTAGGTTGTTTATTTAAAGTTTTTCTACTTTATCGATGTAGGTGTTTATTGCTATAAACTTTTCTCTTACTATTGCTTTTGCTGTATTCCGTAAGTTTTGGTATGTTGTGTTTTCATTTTCATTTCTTTCAAGAATTTTTTTTTTTTTTTTTTTTTGAGACGGAGTCTTGTTCATTCCCCCAGGCTGGAGTGCGGTAGCGCGATCTCGGCTCACTGCAAGCTCCGCCTCCCGGGTTCTCGCCATTCTCCTGCCTCAGCCTCCCGAGTAGCTGGGACTACAGGCGCCTGCCACCTCGCCCGGCTAGTTTTTTATACTTTTTAGTAGAGACGGGGTTTCACTGTGTTAGCCAGGATGGTCTGGATCTCCTGACCTCGTGATCCGCCCGTCTAGGCCTCCCAAAGTGCTGGGATTACAGGGCTTGAGCCACCGCGCCCGGCCAAGAAATGTTTAAATTTCTATCTTAATTTCTTCATTGACCCACTGGTCATTCAGGAGCATAGTATTGAATTTCCATGTGTTTGCATAGTTTCTAAAGTTCCTCTTATTTTTTATTTCTAGTTTAATTCCATTGTGGTGAGAGAAGATACTAAATAGATTTCCTTTTTTTTTTTTTTCACTTTTTTTTTTTATTTTGAGACAGAGTCTTGCTCTGTTGCCAGGCTGGAGTGCAGTGGCGTTATCTCGGCTCACTGCAAGCTCTGCCTCCCAGGTTCACACCATTCTCCTGCTTCAGCTTCCCGAGTAGCTGGGACTACAGGCACCCACCACCCTGCCGGACTAATTTTTTGTATTTTTAGTAGAGACAGGGTTTCACCATGTTAGCCAGGATGGTCTCGATCTCCTGACCTCGTGTTCCACCTGCCTTGGCCTCTCAAAGTGCTAGGATTACAGGGGTGAGCCACCGCGCCTGGCTTTTTTTCACTTTTTAAAGACTTGTTTTTTTTTGGCCTAAGATACGTTCTCTCCTTGAGAATGCTCCATTTACTTAGGAGAAGAATGTGTATTCTGCAGCTATTGCATGAAATGCTCTGTAAATATCTATTAGGTCCATTTGGTCTGTAGTGCATATTAAGTCTGACTTTTTTGTTGTTGATTTTCTGTCTTGATGATCTATCCAGTGCTAAAAGTGGAGTCTTGAAGTCTCTAGCTATTATTGTATTGAGGGCTATCTCCCTCTTAAGCTCTGATAATACTTGCTTTATATATCTGGGTGCTCTAGTATTGGATGCATATATATTTGTAATTGTTATATCTCTTGATGAATAGACCCTTTGTCATTATATAATGAACTTCTTTGTAGTTTTTATAGTTTTTGTCTTGAAATCTATTTGGTATGATGTAGTATAGTTACTCTGGCTCTTTTTTGGCTTCCATTTGCATGAAATATCCTTTCCCTATTTTCAATCTATGTGTGTCTTTATAGGTGAAGTGTGTTTCTTGTAGGCAACAGGTTGTTGGGTCTTTTTTTTTTTTTTAATCTATTCTGCCACTGTGTGTCTTTTGATTGGAGAGTTTAGTCCATTTACGTTCAATATTATTATTGAAAAGTAAGCACTTAACTACTTCAATGGTGATACTTGTTTCCTGGTGGTTTTGTAGTTCCTTCCCTTCCTTCCTTCCTTCCTTCTTGTGAAGGTGATTTTCTCTGGTGATATGTTTTAATTTCTTGCTTTTTATTTTTTGTGTATCTGTTTTAGGGTTTTTTTTTTTATTTGAAGTTACCACAAGGCTTGTAAATATCATGTTATAATTTATTATTTTAAACTGATGAAAACATAACACTGTAAAAACAAATAAGCAAAGAGAAAACTAATAAAAATTCTACACTTTACCTTCATCTCCCCACTTTTTAACATTTTGTTTTTTCTTTCTATATCTTATTATATTGTCTATGTCTTGAAAAACTTGTTATTTTTTGATAGGTTCATCTTTTAGTCTTTCTACTTAAGGTATGAATAGTTTACGCACCACAATTACAGTGTTATCATATTCTATGTTTACGTGTGTACTTACTATTACCAATGAGGGTTTTTTTTTTAACCTTCAGATGATTTCTTATTGCTTATTAATGTCCTTTTCTTTCATATTGAAGACCTCCCTTTAGCATTTCTTGTAGGACAGATCTATTGTTGATGAAGTTCCTCAGCTTTTGTTTGTCTGGGAAAGTATTTCTCGATGAAGTTCCTCAGCTTTTGTTTGTCTGGGAAAGTATTTCTCCTTCATGTTTGAAGGATTTTTTCACTGGATATACTATTCTAGGAAAACAGTTGAGTTTGTTGCGGTAGTTGTTGCTGTTGTTGTTGTTGTTTTTCTGATCTTTAAATATGTTATGTCACTCTCTCCTGGCCTGCAAGGTTTCCACTGAGAAGTCTGATGCCAGATGTGTTGGAGCTCCTTTGTATGTTATTTGTTTCTTTTTTCTTGCCATGTTTAATATTTCTTCTTTATCCTTGACCTTTAGGAGTTTAATTATTAAATGTCTTGAGGCAGTCTTATTTGGGTTAAATCTACTTGGTGTTCTATAACCTTCTTGTACTTGAATATTGATATTTTTCTCTAGGTTAAGAAAGTTCTCAGTTATTGGCTGGGCGTGGTGGCTCACATTTGTAATTCTAGCACTTTAGGAAGGTGGATCACCTGAGGTCAGGAGTTTGAGACCAGCCTGACCAACATGGAGAAACCCCATCTCTACTAAAAATACAAAATTAGCCCAGCAAGGTGGTGCACGCCTGTAATCCAAGCTACTTGGGAGGCTGAGGCAGGAGAATCACTTGAACCCAGGACACAGAGGTTGTGGTGAGCGGAGATTGCACCATTGCACTCCAGCCTAGGCAACAAGAGTGAAACTCCGTCTCAAAAAAAAAAAAGAAAAAGAAAAAGAAAAGTATCTGTTATTACCCCTTTGAGTACACTTTCTACCATGATCTCTCTTTTTATCTCCTCTTTAAGGGCTGTAACTTTTAGGTTTGCCCGTTTGAGGCTGTTTTCTAAATCTGGTGGGCATGCTTCACCATTTTTTTCTTTTTTCTTTTGTCTCTTCTGATTGTGTATTTTCAAATAGCTTATCTTCAAACTCACTAATTCTTTCTTCTACTTGATCAATTCTGCTGTTGAGAAACTCTGATGCATTCTTTGGGATGTCGATTAAATTTTTCAGCTCCAGAATTTCTGCTTGATTCTCTTTATTTCAATCTCTCTGTTAAATTCATCTGAGAGGATTCTGAATTCCTTCTCTGTGTTATCTAGAATTTCATTGAGCTTCCTCAAAACAGCTGTTTTGAATTCTGTGTCTGAAAGATCACATATCTCTGTCAGTCTGGGATTGGCCACTGGTGCCTTATTTAGTTAGTTTGGTAAGGTCACATTTTCCTGGATGGTCTTAACGTTTGTGGATGATTGTTAGTATTTGAGCATTGAAAGTTTAGATATTCATTTTTAAATTATTTTTTAATTAATTAATTTTTTTTTTTTTTTTTTTTTTTTTTGAGACGGAGTCTTGCTCTGTCGCCCAGGCTGGAGTGCAGTGGCCGGATCTCAGCTCACTGCAAGCTCTGCCTCCCGGGTTTACGCCATTCTCCTGCCTCAGCCTCCCGAGTAGCTGGGACTACAGGCGCCCGCCACCTCGCCCGGCTAGTTTTTTGTATTTTTAGCAGAGACGGGGTTTCACCATGTTAGCCAGGATGGTCTCGATCTCCTGACCTCGTGATCCGCCCGTCTCAGCCTCCCAAAGTGCTGGGATTACAGGCTTGAGCCACCGCGCCCGGCAATTTTTTTTTTTTTTTTTTTTTTGAGACAGGGTCTCGCTCTGTCACCCAGGCTGGAGTACAGTGATGAGATTGCAGCTCAATGCACCCTTGACTTTCTGGGCTCCAGCAGTCCACCCACCTGAGCCTCCCAAGTAGCTAGGACCACACGCATGTGCCACCACACCTGGCTAATTTTTGCATTTTTGGTAGAGACAGGGTTTCACTTGTTGCCCAGTCTGGTCTTGAACTCCTGAGCTCAAGCAGTCCACCCACCTTGGCCTCACAAAATCCTGGGATTATAGGCATGAGCCACCATGCCCGTCCTGGTTAGATATTTATTACAATTTTTGCAGTCTGGCTTATTTGTTTCTGTCCTTCTGGGGAAGGCTTTCCAGGTATTCAAAGGGAATTGAGTGTTGTGATCTAAGATTTTGGTGACTGCAGCTGTATCTGCATTAGGGTGCACCCCAAGCCCAATGATGCTGTGACTCTTGCAGACTTGTAGAGGTACTACCCCAGTGGTCTTGGGTAAGATCTGGGAGAATTCCCTAGATTACCTGGCAGAGACTCTTGTTCTCTTTCCTTGCCTTCCCCTAACCAGAGTCTCTCTCTCTCTCCATGCTGAGCTGACTAGACCTTGGGGAAGGGTGACATATGAACCCCTGTGGCCACGACCACTGGGACTGCACTGGGTCAGACCTAAAGCTAGCACAATACTGGGTCTCACCCAAGGCCTGTGGCAACCACTGCCTGGTTACCGTTGTTTCCTCACAGCCCACAGGCTCTACTGTCAGGAGGTTGTGAAACCAGGCTTACTGTCTTCCTTTCAGGGAAGTGCATTCCCCATGTTTCCAAGTATGTCCAGAGATGTCATCCCATCTGGGAGTCAGGGCCTGGGGTTGGAAAACTTAGGAGTCTATCTGGTGCTCTATTCTACTGCTGACCTGGCACCCATGCCACAAGACAAAGTCCTTCCACTCTTCTCTCTCCTTTCCTCAAACAGAAGGAACCTCTCCCTATGGCCACCACCACCCCAGGCCCGCAGCGAGTATGACTTGGCTACTGCCAGTGTTCACTCAAGCCCCAAGAGCTCTTCAGCCAGCTTCTGGTAATTGCTGCCAGGCTGGGTCTCTTCTTTGAGGACAAAGGGCTCCTTCTCACCTAAAGCAAGTCCAGAAATGCCATACAGGAGCCAAGGCCTGGAATCAGGGACCCCAGGAGCCCACCTGGTGCTCTATCTCACTGTGACCAAGCTGATATCCTAGCTGCAAGAGGAAGTCCGCTTTACTCTTCCCTCTCCTTTCGTCAAGCAGAGGGAGCCTCTCCCCATGGCCATTGCAGCTGGGAATGCACTGGGTCACACCTGAGGCCAGCACGGCACTGGGTCTCACCCAAGGCCCACAGTGGGTAGGGCCTGGCAACCACTGATGTTTATTCAAGGCCCAGGCCCTCTTTAGTCAGCAGATGATAAATTCTGCCAGGACCGGGTTTTTCCCTTCAAGGTGGCGGGTTCCGTTCCAGCCCAGGGTGTGTTCAGAAATGTCATCTGGGAGCTAGGGCCTAAATGGGGGCCTCAGGACTCTGCCTGGTGCCCTATTCTACTGTGGCTGAGCTGGTATCCAAGCTGCAAGATACAGTCCTCTTTACTATCCCCTGTCCTCTCTTCAAGCAGAAGAAAAAAGTCTTGGCCAGCTATGGTGGCCCATACCTGTAATCCCAGCACTTTGGGCCATCAAGGCTGGAGGACTGCGTTAGCCCAGGAGTTTGAGAGCAGCCTGGGCAACATAGTGAGACCCTTGTCTCTACAGAGAAAAACAAATTAGCCAGGCATCGTGGGGCATGTCTGTAGTCCCAGCTCCTTGGGAGGCTGATGTGAGAGGATCACTTGAGCCTGGGAGGTCAAGCCTGGAGTGAGCCATGACTGCATCACTGCATTCCAGTTTGGGTGACAAACCAAGAGCCTGTCTCAAAAAAAAAAAAAAGAAAAAGAAAAAAGAAAAAAAAGAAAAGAGTCTCTCCCACAGCTACACTACCTGGGGTGCTGGGCCCTCAGCCACCCCATCTGATGTCTCATTATGTCATGTGCACCCCAAGTTCACTGGCTCTGAGCCCAACAAAGCACAGCACCGGAGTTGCTAAGAAATTGCAGTCCTTGTGGCCTGGACTGCCTTCTAAGTTTAGTGCCCTAGGACAGGAGGGCACTTTGGCCCACGGTGACAAGGCTTGCTGGAGTTCAGGTTCTGACAGCTAGGACGGATAGTTCCCTTCTGGCTAGGGCTGGTCTAAATGCTGCCTCCAAGGGTACCTGCTGAATGTTGCCCTGTGTTGCTTTCCGGTGTTACAGGGAAGCACTGAGTTCCAAGGCAAAGTTTCACAATCACGGCACTGTCCCTCCCCAGATCACACAGATTCTCTCTCGTCATGAGGCCGCTGCTACTACTGGGGAGATGGGGGAAAGGTGGCATCAGCTGTTCAAGACAGTCTTTCCTTCCCTCTTCAATGCCTCTTTCCTTGATATGATGTTACAAACTCGTACTGTGATCGCTCGTCTGATCTTTGTGTCTTATGAAGGTGCTTTCTTGTGCAGATAGTTGTTCCATTTGGTGTTCCTGCAGGGCAGAGGATTGGGGCGATGCTTGCTGGAGGGTTCTATTCAGACATGTGCTCTGCCTCGTCCTCTAAAAGCTCACTTTTGAAAAAGTGGTACAGACCAAAACCCAAGGGCCTATGGAAAAGGAGGAACTAGGTGGTAAGGAAACAGGTGCTCAAAGTGGTGATTACCTTTTTGTGAAATAGAGAGAATGGATATAGGTATTTTCAGTATATAATCATATAGAAAAGTTGCCCATTTAGGGGGTGTAGAGTTCTACATGTTTTTTTTTTTTTTTTTTTTTTTGAGATGGAGTCTTGCTGTGTCGCCCAGGCTGGAGTACAGTGGTTCAATCTCAGCTCACTGCAACCTCCGCCTCCCAGGTTCAAGCGATTCTCCTGCCTCAGCCTCCTGAGTAACTGGGAGTACAGGCACGCACCATCACGCCGAGCTAATTTTTGTATTTTTAGTAGAGGCGGAGTTTCGCCATGTTGGCCAAACTGGTCTCAAACTCCTGACCTCAGGTGATCCACCCGCCTTGGCCTCCCAAAATTCTGGAATTACAGGCGTGAACCAATGCGCCCGGCCAGTTCTACAAATTTTTTGTAGAAAAAATTTGACATGTACGTCCAGATTCATGTAACCACTACCACAGTAAGGATACATAACAATTCCAACATTCTAAAAACTCATTCATATTATTATTCCTTTTATAGTTATACCTTCCACTCACCCCCTTACCACTGATTACTTCTCCACGCTATATACCATATAAATGGACTTATATGGTATGTAACCCTTTGATAAGTTTGCTCACAATGGTGTGTAACCATCATCACTATCCATTTCCAAAACTTTTGATCATCTCAAATAGAAACTCTGTGCCTATTAAACAATTACTCCCCACTCCCCACTCCACAAGCCCCTGGTAACCCTAACTCTACTTTTTGTCTTTATGAATTTGCCTACTAGCATTTTTTTCTTATTGTTTTGTTTTGTTTTTTGAAACAGAGTCCTGCTGTGTCGCTCAGCCTGGAGTGCAGTGGCATGATCTTGGCTCACTGCAACCTCCGCCTACTGGTTTCAAGTGATTCTCAAGCCTCAGTCTCCTGAGTAGCTGAGACTACAGGCGTGTGCTACCACGCACAGATAATTTTTGTATTTTCAGTAGAGATGGGGTCTCGCCATATTGGCCAGGCTGGTCTCGAACTCCTGGCCTCAAGTGATCCACCTGCCTCAGCCTCCCAAAATGCTAGGATTACAGGCATGAGCCAGTGCGCCCGACGTTGTAGCTTTTAATGACTGAATGTGTATTAACATTTTATAAACAACTTGATTCAATTTGCAAATTTTTTTTGAGGGTTTTGGCATCTAATTTCATGAGGGATATTTATATTTTCTAATTTCTCTTCAAATATTCTCTTTGATACATGGATTAATTTAGAAGTCTGTTGTTTAATTTATAAGTGTTCAGGGATGCTCCTATTACGTTTGTCTTATTGATTCCTGGTCTACTTTTGTTATGGTCAGAAACCATGCTTGGCATGATTTCACTTCATTTAAGTTTGCGAAGGCTTGTTTTATGACCCAGGATATGGTCTATCTTGGTGAATGGTTCTGTGTGCACTTGAAATAATGTATAGTCTGCTGTTTACGGGTAGCATGTTCCTCAAAGTTCAATTAGATCCAGTTGGCTAGTGGTGCTGTTTAATTCTCCTCTTCTTTGCTGATTTTCTTTTTCTTTTTTTTCTTTCTTTCTTTTTTTTTTTTTTTGAGACAGAGTCTCCCTCTGTCGCCCAGACTAGAGTGCAGTGGCGCGATCTCGGCTCACTGCAAGCTCCGCCTCCCAGGTTCACGCCATTCTCCTGCCTCAGCCTCCCGAGTAGCTGGGACTACAGGTGCCCGCCACCATGCCCAGCTAATTTTCTGTATTTTTAGTAGAGACGGGGTTTCACCGTGTTAGCCAGGATGGTCTTGATCTCCTGACCTTGTGATCCGCCCATCTCGGCCTCCCAAAGTGCTGGAATTACAGGCGTGAGCCACCATGCCCAGCCTTCTTTGCTGATTTTCTATCTAATAGTTCTACCAGTGATTGAGAGAGGAGTATTGAAGTCTCCAAATATAATTTTGGGTTTGTCTATTTGCTTTGAGAATTTTGAAGCTGTGGTGTAAGGCGCAAACATATTTAGGATTGTTATGTCTCCTTGGTGAATGAACTATTTTATCAGGATGTATGATCCTTTTTGGTCCCTAATGATTTTCATTGCTCTGGAATTTGCTGTGTATGATATTAACACAGCCACACCAGCTCTTTTGATTAATATTTCCATGGTATATGTTTTCCTTTTTTCTTTTTTGAGATGGAGTCTTGTTCTGTCACCTGGGCTGGAGTGCAGTGGCGTGATCTCAGCTCGCTGCAACCTCCACCTCTCGGATTCACGTGATTCTCCTGCCTCTGCCTTCTGAGTAAATGGGGCTACAGGCAACACCACTACACCTGACTAAGTTTTGTGGTTTTGGTAGAGATGGGGTTTCGCCGTGTTGGCCAGGCTGGTGTCGAACTCCTGACCTCAAGCAATCCACCCGCCTTGGCCTCCCAAAGTGCTGGGATTACAGGCATGAGCCACTCGGCCCAGCCTCTATTCTTTACTTTTAACCTACATATATAATGTTTAAAGCAAGTTTTGACTGGGTATGGTGGCTAATGCTTGTAATTCCCGTGCTTTGGAAGGCTGAGGTGGGGGGATTGCTTGAGGCCAGGAATTTGAGACTAGCCTGGGCAACTTGGTGAGCCCCTGTCTCTATAAACAAAACAAAACACAACAAAACAAAAAACTAGTCAGACATGATGGTACATGCCTGTAGTCTTAGCTACATGGGAAGCTGAGGCAGGAGGATTGCCTGAGTCCAGGAGCTGGGAGCTGCAGTGAGCTATGATCATTCCATTGCACTCCAGTCTGGGCAACAGAGCAAAACCTGTGTCTAATAAATAAATAAATGAATAAATAAATGCAAAACTTTTTTTTTTTTTTTTTTTTTGAGACGGAGTCTCGCTCTGTAGCCCAGGCTAGAGTGCAGTGGCCAGATCTCAGCTCACTGCAAGCTCCACCTCCTGGGTTCACGCCATTCTCCGGCCTCAGCCTCCCGAGTAGCTGGGACTATAGGCGCCCGCCACCTTGCCCGGCTAGTTTTTTGTATTTCTTAGTAGAGATGGGGTTTCACCGTGTTAGCCAGGATGGTCTCGATCTCCTGACCTCGTGATCCACCCGTCTCGGCCTCCCAAAGTGCTGGGATTACAGGCTTGAGCCACCGCGCCCGGCCTGCAAAACATTTTTTAAAAAATGAAAAAAATTTTAAAAAATAAAAGAAATTTCTTATAAATAGCATATGGCTGGGCACTGCTTTTATCCATTCTGACAATGTCTGTCTTTTAAGATTTAGGTTTAGTCCATTTATGTTTAATGTAATTCTTTATGTGTTTGGATATATGTCTACCATCTTCTTCTTCTTCTTCTTCTTCTTCTTCTTGTTCTTCTTCTTCTTATTATTATTATTATTTTTTTTTTTTGAGACAGAGTCTTGCTCTGTCACCCAGGCTGGAGTGCAGTGGCACAATCTTGACTCACAGCAACCTCCGCCTCCCAGCCTCAAGCAATTCTTGTGCCTCAGTCTCCCAAGTAGTGGGGATTACAGGCGTGTACCACCACGCCCAGCTAATTTTTCTATTTTTGGTAGAGATAGGGTTTCACCGTGTTGACCAGGCTGATCTCAAACTCCTGGCCTCAAATGATTCACCCACCTCAGCTTCCCAAAGTTTTGGGATTACAGGTGTGAGCCACTGGGCCCAGCCCCGTCTTATTACTTTTTATTTTGCTCCATTTTTTATCCTTCCGCTTACCACTTTCTGCCTCCTTTTGGTTATTTAAATGATTTTTAGCATTCTGTTTTAATTCATATGTTGGTTTTGAATATATCTCTTTGAATGGTTTTTTAAATGGTGACTCTAGGGATTACAATATACTTAATTTTTCACAGAATGAACATATTACCACTTCAAGTGGAATGTAGAAATCTTACAACTGGATAGGTATTTTTACCTTCCCCTCTTTACATTATAGATGTTTTCTATTACATTTACATGCATTGTAAACTCCACTAATTTTATAATTTTTGCTTTCTTTTTTTTTTTTTTTTTTGGAGACAGAGTTTTGCTATTGTTGCCTAGGCTGGAGTGCAATGGTGCGATCTCGGGTCACCACAACCTCCCCTTCCCTGGTTCAAGTGATTCTCCTACCTCAGCCTCCCGAGTAGCTGGGATTACAGGCATGCGCCACCACACCTGGCTAATTTTTGTATTTTTAGTAGAGACGGGGTTTCTCCATGTTGGTCAGGCTGGTCTCGAACTCCCAACCTCAAGTGATCCACCCGCCTCAGCCTCCGAAAGTGCTGGGATTATAGGTGTGAGCCACCACGCCTGGCCTAATTTTTGCTTTCAACCATCAAAATGTATTTTTAAAGACAATAATGGATAGATTCACTAGACAGGGATCATCAAGAAAATACAGGACTTCAACAATGGTTTAAACAAGCTAGACCAAATAGACATCTATAGAAAACTCCACCTAACAACATCAAAATACACATTCTTCTCAAGTGCACTTGGAACACTCTTTTTTTTTTTTTTTTTTTTTTGAGACGGAGTCTCGCTCTGTTGCCCAGGCTGGAGTGCAGTGGCCGGATCTCAGCTCACTGCAAGCTCCGCCTCCCGGGTTTACGCCATTCTCCTGCCTCAGCCTCCCGAGTAGCTGGGACTACAGGTGCCCGCCACCTCGCCCGGCTAGTTTTTTGTATTTTTTAGTGGAGATGGGGTTCACCGTGTTAGCCAGGATGGTCTCGATCTCCTGACCTCGTGATCCGCCCATCTCGGCCTCCCAAAGTGCTGGGATTACAGGCTTGAGCCACCGCGCCCGGCCAGAACACTCTTTAGCATAAACAATATGCTAGAGCATAAGACAAACCTCAATGATTCTTTTTTCAATAAGCCTTTGTACTCCTAAACCCTCAATAAATTTAAAATAATTGAAATAATAAAGCATATGTGTTCTGACCAGAATGAAATGAAATTAGAAATCAACAACAGAAATTTGAGAAATTCACAAACATTTGGACATTAAACAACACACTTCTAAATAACCAATGAGTCAAATAAGAAATCACAAGGGAGGCCGGGTGTGATGACTCACGCCTGTAATCCCAACACTTTGGGAGGCTGAGGTGGGCGGATCACGAGGTCAGGAGATTGAGAACATCCTGACTAACACGGTGAAACCCGTCTCTACTAAAAATACAAAAAAACCCAAACCAAAACAAAAAATTAGCCAGGCGTGGTGGCGGGCGCCTGTAATCCCAGCTACTCACAAGGGTGAGGTAGGAGAATGGCGTGAACCCAGGAAGCAGAGCTTGCAGTGAGCCGAGATCGCGCCACTGCACTCCAGCCTGGGTGACAGAGCGAGAATCCGACGCAAAATGAAAAAAAAAAAAAAAAAGAAAGAAATCACAAGGGAAATTAGAAAGTACACAGGAAATTAGAAGAAATCACAACTTGTGAAATTAGAAAATTAGAGAAATTTGAGATGGATAAAATGAAGATACAACATACAAAAACGTATGGGATGCAGCTAAAGCAACACTAAGAAGGAAATGTATACCTGTAAAGACTATGTTTAAAGAAGAATGACCTCTAAAAAGTAAGGTATCAAAGCATACCACTACAGAAAGTCATCTAATCATAAAGGAAGACAGCAAGAGGGGAAGAAAGGAAAAAAGGATCTATAAAACAACTAGAAAACAATTTTTTTTATTTTTGAGACACAGTCTTACTCTGTCACCCAGGCTGGTGGAGTGCAGTGGCGCAATCTTGGCTCACTGCAACCTCTGCCTCCCGGGTTCAAGCAATCCTTGTGCCTCAGCCTCCCAGGTAGCTGGGACCACAGGTGTGCACCACCTAGTGGGACTAATTTTTGTATTTTTAGTAAAGACAGAATTTCACCATGCTGGCCAGGCTGGTCTTGAACTCATGGCCTCAAGTGATCCGCCCACCTCAGCCTCCCAAAATGCTGGAATTACAGGCATGATGGGATTACAGGCATGAGCCACTGTGCCCAGCCGGAAAACATTTTTTTTTTTTTTTTTTGATATGGAGTTTTGCTCTTGTTGCCCAGGCTGGAGTGCAATGGCACGATCTTGGCTTACGACAACCTCCGCCCACCGGGTTCAAGTGATTCTCCTACCTCAGCCTCCTGAGTAGCTGGGATTACAGGCATGTGCCACCACGCCTGGCTAATTTTGTATTTTTAGTAGAGACTGGGTTTCTTCATGTTTGTCAGGCTGGTCTTGAACTCCCAACCTCAGGTGATCCGCCTGCCTCGGCCTTCCAAAGTGCTGGGATTACAGGTGTGAGCTACTGCGCCCGGCCCGGAAAACAATTTTTTAAATGACAGTGGTAATCCTTACCTATCAATAATTACCTTGAATATCAGTGGACTTAAAAAGAATGATCTCAAATCAATAGCCTGGGAAAAAAAGAACAAACCATGCCTAAGGCAAGCAGAAGGAAGGGCATAAAGGTCAAAGCTGAAATTAGTGAAATAGAAACTAGAAAGACAACAGAGACCTCAACAACAACAAACAAAAGTGAGCAAAATGCTTGACATTTTTCTAAAGATGATACACAAATGTATAAAAAACGTAAGAAAAGATGCTCAGGCTGGGTGCGGTGACTCACGCCTGCAATTCCAGCATTTTGGGAGGCCAAGGCGCAGTGGATCACTTGAGGTCAGGAGCTCAAGACCAGCCTGGCCAACGTGGCAAAACCCCGTCTTTATTAAAAATACAAAAATTGGAATTTGCACCAAAGCAGCAGCTGCATTCCCACAGTTCTTTCTTCACCTTCACAATGTTTCACTTGGTCAAAAACCGCACTAAGTCATCTGCAAGTTTGAAGCATTCAGCAAACAATGGCAAGGCAGAGCCACCAGAAAAGTACACCTGATTTTCATGACAAATACGGTAATGCTGTATTAACTAGTGGAGCCACTTGCTATATGGACATATGTAGCAACACAAATCGGAATAGAATGGAACTTGTCCTCTGTTGGCAGAGTCACCCAAAGGAATGGAGACATCAGTAATCATCCCGGCTGGTATGATAATGAATTGTTTAAAAAACAGCTCATAATTGATGGCAAGTTAAAACACTGTGACTCATTAAGATATGGCATTATTGAAGAAATAAAGTATATTTGAAACCTTCAAAAAAAAAAAAAATTAGCCGGGCATGGTGGCAGGCACCTGTAATCCCAGTTACTTGGGAAGCAGAGGCACGAGAATAGCTTGAACTCAGGAGGCAGAGGTTTCAGTGAGCCAGGATCGCAACACTGTACTCCAGCCTGAGTGACAGAGTGAGACTGTGTCTCAAAACAAAACCAACACCAAAAACAAAACAAAACAAAACAAAAAAGATGCTCAACATTCCTAATCATTATTAGAGAAATGCAAATGAAAATCACAAGGAAACATTATCTTACACCCATTAGGATGTCTACTGTCAAAAAAGCAGAAAACACAAGTGTTAAAGAGGATGTACAGAAATTGGAGCCTTTGTGCAATGCAAGGTGTAGCTACTACCGAAAACAATTTGATGGGTTCTCAAAAGAATAAAAATAGAATTGCCATATTCACTTCTGGACATATATCCAAAAGAATTGAGAACAGGGTCTTTAAGAGATATTTACACATCCATATTTATAGCAGTATTATTCATAATAGCCAACATGCAGAAGTAGCCTAAATGTCTATCAACAAACGAGGGGATAAACAAAATGTGGTGTATACAAATAATGGAATGTTACTCAGCCTTAAAAAGGAAAGGAATTTTGTTACATGATGTAACATGGAAGAACCTTGAGGACATCATGCTAAGTGGAATAAGCCAGTTGCAAAAATACAAATACTGTATGCTTCCACTTATATGAGGTATCTAAAGTAGTCAAAATCACAGAAACAGCAAATCAAATGATTGTCACTAGAAACTAGGGGGAGGAGAAAATGGAGAGTTGTTGTTTCATGGGTATAGATGTTCAGTTTTAAAAGATAAAAAGTTGGGCCAAGTGGTGGCTCACTCCTGTAATCCCAGCACTTTGGGAGGCTGAGGTGGGAGAATTGCTTGAAGCCAGGAGTTCAAGAACAGCTTAGGCAACAAAGCAAGACTCTCTCCAAAAAAAAAAAAAAATTAACCCAGTTCAGTGGTGCACATCTGTAGTCCCCAGCTACCTGGGAGGCTGAGGCAGGAGGATTGATTGAGCACAAGAGTTCGAAGTTGCAGTGACCTATAATCGCACCAATGAATTCCAGCCCAGGTGACAGTGAGATCATGTCTCAAAATAATAAATAAATAAATAAATAAATAGAAATAAAAGATGAAAACGTCCTGGAAATATATTGCACAACAACATAAGGCTACTGCATTGCACACTTAAAAATGGTTAAGTTGGGCCGGGCACGGTGGCTCATGCCTGTAATCCCAGCACTTCGGGAGGTCGAGGTGGGCTGATCATGAGGTCAGGAGATCAAGACCATCCTGGCTAACACAGTGAAACCCCGACTCTACTAAAAAATACAAAAAAAAAAAAAAAATTAGTTGGGCGTGGTGGCAGGCACCTGTAGTCCCAGCTACTCAGGAGGCTGAGGCAGGAGAATGGCATGAACTCTGGAGGCAAGCTTGCAGTGAGCCAAGATCACGCCACTGCACTCCAGCCTGGGTGACAGACTCCATCTCAAAAAAAAAAAAAAAAAAAAAAGGTTAAGTTGGGCTGGGTGCGGTGGCTCACGCCTGTAATCCCAGTACTTTGGGAGGCCGAGGCGGGCAGATCACGAGGTCAGGAGTTCGAGACCAGCCTGCCAACATAGTGAAACCCTGTCTCTAATAAAAATACAAAAAATAAGCCAGGCATGGTGGTGGGCGCCTGTAATTCCAGCTACTCAGGAGGCTGAGGCAGGAGAATTGCTTGAACCCGGGAGGCAGAGGTTGCAGTGAGCCAAGATTGTGCCATTGCACTCCAGCCTGGGCCAAAGTGTGAGACTCCATGTCAAAACAAAACAAAACAAAACAAAACAAAACAAAACAAAAACTTGACTTGCAAGGATGCCTTCTTTCTTCACTTTTATTTAACACTGTACTGGATGTTCTAGCCCAGGCAATTAGGCAAGAAATGCAAACAAAAGGCATCGAAATAGGAATAGAATAAATAAAACTATATTCTAGATGACATGATCTTACATATAGAAAACCCTAATGAAACTTCAAAAAAAAAAAAAAGATCTAAACTATCAGTGATAATAAATGAGTTCAAGGAGATTGTACGATACAAGGTCAATTAAAAAAATGAGTTGTCTACTTACACACTAGCAATGAACAATTCAAATAAAATTAAGTAACCAATTCCATTTATAATATTATCAAAAATAATAAAATAATTATGAATAAATTTAATCCAAAAGGGTAAGCCTTGTAGACTGGAAACTACACAACACTGTTGAAAGAAAGAAGAGCTAAATCAATGGAAAGACCTACGGTGTTCATTAATTGGATGTAAACATGTCTACACAAAAACTTGTGTACAGGCCAGGCATGGTGGCTCACGCCTGTAATCCCAGCACTTTGGGAGTTCTCAATGGCAGGATCACTTGAGTCCAGCAGCTTGAGACTAGCCTGGGTAACACAGCGAGACCCCCATCTCTACAAAAAAAGAAAAAACAAAAACAAAAGAAAACTTACACACGAATGTTATAACAGTACTATTTTTATTAGTAAAAGGTAGAAATAGTCCAAATTTCCATCTACTGAAGATGGATTTTTTTAAAATGTGGTATTGCTGGGCACAGACACACGTGTCTGTAGTCCCAGCTACTGGGGAGGTTGAGGCAGGAGGGTCGCTTGAGCCTGAGAGTTTGAAGTTGCAGTTTGAAGCTGCAGTGACACTCTTTGATCCATGCAGGAGCTGTGATCAGGCCTGTGAAGAGCCACTATACTCCAGCCTGGGGGACATAGTGAGATCTCTGTCTCAAAGAAAAATGTGGTATAGCCATACAATAGAGCATTACTTTTGCATAAAAAAATAATGAAGTACCAATGCATACTGCAACATGAATCAGTCTTGAAAACATTCTTCTAAATGAAAGGAGCCAATCACAAAACCTCATATATCATTTCGTTTATATGAAATATCCAGGCCGGGCGCGGTGGCTCAAGCCTGTAATCCCAGCACTTTAGGAGGCCGAGACGGGTGGATCACGAGGTCAGGAGATCGAGACCATCCTGGTGAACACAGTGAAACCCCGTCTCTACTAAAACTACAAAAAAAACTAGCCGGGCGAGGTGGCGGGCGCCTGTAGTCCCAGCTACTCGGGAGGCTGAGGCAGGAGAATGGCGTGAACCCGGGAGGCGGAGCTTGCAGTGAGCTGAGATCCGGCCCCTGCACTCCAGCCTGGGCGACAGAGCGAGACTCCGTCTCAAAAAAAAAAAAAAAAAAAGAAATATCCAGAGTAGGCAAACTCAAAGACACGGAAAGTAGATTAGTGATTGCCAAGGGCTTGGCGGAGGGAAAATCTGGGAGGGCATGTGACTGGCAACATGAATGGAGTCTCTCATTGGGGTGATAGAGGTATTTTGGAATTAGATTTTGGGGATGGCTGTAAAACACTGCAAATTTACTTAAAAAAATCACTGAATGAAATTAAATGCTATGGAGATTGTAGATATTTTCATTTTGGCCAGGCAATCTACCTGATTTAGGTTCAAACCACAAGTTCCCACCCCTCCATTCTGCAGTCTGTGGTTCCAAAGCCAGTTCAGTGTCCAAAGTCTTCACAGGACTATTCAGTTCTGTCCCACTTGTGCGCCACCCAGTGGCCAGTTGTGTCTGTGGGTGATGGTCTCTCAGTTCAGCTCTCGGCCTCTGGTGTGTTGAACAGGACCAGATCTATGTGGGAGCAGCTCAAGAATGAGCCCTGGGGTTCATAAACAACTTAGTGGGTTTGCTTCACTGATTAACTCTCTCTCAGCAATTACCCTGTTGCTTTCATTTGCTGAGGCTTCTCTCTTTCGTCTTCCAAGCAGAAAACTGAGGCTTTCGTTATCTGGCTCTACCATGCATTTCTACATCTGAAACCAAGCAGTGGGAGGACTGAATTGGAAGAGAAGCAACATGGGCTGTTTCTGCCCTTTTGGGACCACAGCTCTGTCAACTGGAGCAGGTTCCCGCCTGCGTCTTGGCTTCTGGGGCTCCTCTTGGGGCTGGTGCCAGTGCCACTGTGGGACTGCTTGGGGGCTGAGGTATGAGAGAATAGGGAAAAGAAACATGGGGAGGAACGAACTTCTGGATTCCCTTGGAATGTTAGGAGACCCTTTTCCTGTTACTTGAGCTAGAAATAGAGGCATGTTCTGGAGCTCTTTCTATCTACACCCTGGTGCCCACTGCCAGGTTAGTCAGGGGATACCATACGGGAAACATGGTTATCTCACCACCGATTTGGTGTTACTTCCAGTTCTGGTCTTCCTGGGAAAGCTGCCTGCAACGATTTCGTTTTCAGTGCCTTGCAATAGCTGCTCCATGCATTCCGTGCTGTCTCCTGGCTGCACTCCATGCAGGACGCCTGTCTCCTCCACAGTGTGCGCTCACTCAGGTCATTGCTCAGTTTTATTGTTGCCATTTGTTTGCTTTAATTTTTCAGACTGGCTTCCTAGAGGTCACTTCTTATCTGCATAGTTTGTCAGTCAAACATCAGTTAAAGCCAATACGGTTTCCACCATCTGCTGCTGGCTCTACGCGCAATGGGGAGGAGGCGCGCCCCGGGCCATTTGCAGTGGTGTTCTGGCTTTTACTTCCTAATACTGGCACCGGCACAGACACAGGCTGTGTGCCCTGGGCATATGGACATGGCTTGGGCTTGCTCTAATCTCTGCCAGCCGGGAGCCTTCAGTCCATTTGGGTAGTGTGAAGAGTTTACCAAGCTCCCTTTGGCTCTCCCATCTCCTGGAGCTCCCTCTTACATCCCTGACTAGTCTGTAGGCCATTTGGTTATCTCCAAAGGCCCAGAGCCTCAGGCTAGGAGTCAGCGGCCTTTCTTCCTCCTGGTCATTGATATCACCACCTTAACTAGCCATGCTGCAAATCAAAACCTTCCTCAATCTTGCATCCAGCCCCTGCAGTGAGGTGGCGGGGGATCTTATTTCCACAGGCTGCCCTGCTGGGGGCTGCGGTGTGTGTTACCAGCAGCTGGGGTAGATGGGGGTAGCAGCCTGGGCAAAGATGCCATGGACACAGGCTGGTCTTCTCCAAGGCTCACTTTAATTCTTTTTTTTTTTTTTCTTTTGAGACAGGGTCTGCCTCACTCTGTTGCCCAGGTTGGAGCGCAGTGGTGTGATCACAGCTCACTGCAGACTCAATCTCCTGGGCTCAAATGATTCTCCTGCCTTAGCCTCCCATGTAGCTGGGACCACAGGTGTGTACCACCATGCCTTTTTTTATTTTTTATTTTTTTGTAGAGACGGGGATCTCACTACTTTGCCCAGGCTGTTCTTGAACTCCTGAGCTCAAGCGGTCCTCCTGCTTCAGCCTCCCAAAGTGCTGGGGTTACAGGCATGAGCCACTGCGCCCAGCGAGCTTTCATTCTTTTTTTTTTTTTTTTTTTTTTTTTTTTTTTTGAGACGAAGTCTCACGCTGTTGCCCAGGCTGGAGTGCAGTGGCGCGATCTCGGCTCACTGCAAGCTCCGCCTCCCGGGTTCCCGCCATTCTCCTGCCTCAGCCTCCTGAGTAGCTGGGACTACAGGCGCCCGCCACCGCGCCCGGCTAATTTTTTGTATTTTTAGTAGAGACGGGGTTTCACTGTGGTCTCGATCTCCTGACCTTGTGATCCGCCCGCCTCGGCCTCCCAAAGTGCTGGGATTACAGGCTTGACCCACCGCGCCCGGCCGAGTTTCATTCTTAAACACATCCCCATTTGTGCCTTTGGTAAAATTACAGAATGCTCAATGGTTTGTCCAGCTATATAGTTACATTTTGGAAAGATTTGTTGACCTCCGCACTTCATCATGCTAGAAGTGGGAACTTCGATTACTCTTTAAAGAATCTGAAGATGAAGGGAAGACCGATGCATGATTTGAGAGAACGGCAAGACTGAGAAAGGTTTCTGTAGCATGGTGCGTGCATGTGTGTGTATGCGTGTGTTGGGGGAGGAGGCAAAGGGTTTTGACAAGAGGAAGAGACAGAGAGCAGGCTCATCTCCACAACATGCTGCTGCCACCCGATCATAGGGTCTCTTGCAGCAGTTTTAGTCCTGATCTCACAGTGCTCTCTTGGACAAACCTCACGCCCTGACTACTGTCCCCTTAATTGGGGTCCCTCCTCAGAGCTTTCCTAAGCCACCCAACGTCTGACAATTAATCAGCAGATATTACTGACTGCCTCTGCCGTGTCAGGTGCTGTGCTAGGTACAGGTCCACGTTCGCCATCCGTCTCCAACTTCATCTCTCTCACCAGAGCTTAACCTCAACTCAGTGAGAATTCTCACCATTCTCTGATCAGACCAGGCTCTTCTTACAGGCGCGTCTCTTTGCCTAAAAAGCCCGCTCACCCCTCTGCCCTTTCCCCTTTCTCCCTCTGGAAAGCTCCTTCCATGTCTTTCAAACCCCAGTGCAGCCATCACCACCTTTGGGAAATCTTTGCAGATGCCCTACAATCACCCAGTCTCTCTGAGCAATCGCTGTATCCCATTCATACATATATATACACACACACACACACATTTTATATATATATATTTATACATAAATATATATACATATATACACATATATATATTTATATATATATACACACACACATATATATATTTATTTAGATGGAGTCTCGCTCTGTCACCCAGGCTGGAGTGCACTGGCACAATTGCGGCTCACTGCAACTTCTGCCTCCCAGGTTCAAGCGATTCTCCTGCCTCAGCCTCCTGAGTAGTTGGGACTACAGGCGCCCACCAACACGGCCAGCTAATTTTTGTATTTTCAGTAGAGACAAGGTTTCACCATGTTGGTCAGGCTGGTCTCGAACTCCTGATCTCAGGTGATCCACCCGCCTCGGCCTCTCAAAGTACTGGGATTACAGGCGTGAGCTACCACGCCCGGCCTCGCATTCATATTTCTAACATTGATTCTTATCACATTATATGCTGATGCTTTTGTTTTGTTTGTTTGAGACAAGGTCTCACTTTGTCGCCCAGGCTGGAGTGCAGTGGTATGATCATGGCTCACTGCAGCCTTGACGTCCTGGGCTCAGGACCCTCAGCCTCCCGAGTAGCTGGGACTACAGGTGCATGCTACCACACTTGGCTAATTTTTTGTATTTTTAGTAGAGATAGGGTTTCGTTGTGTTGCTCAGGCTGGTTTTGAACTCCTGGACTCAAGCCATCTGCCTGCCTAGGCCTCTCAAAGTGCTGGGATTACAGCCTTGAGGCGCCGTGCCTGGCCTCTGATGCACTTCTTTTTTTTGTTGAGACAGAGTCTAGCTCTGTCACCCGGCTGGAGTGCAGTGACTCGATCTCAGCTCACCACAACCTCCACCCTCCCGGGTTCAAGCGATTCTCTTGCCTCAGCCTCCTGAGTAGCTAGGAATACAGGCGTGCACCACCACGCCCGGCTAATTTTTGTAATTTTAGTAGAGATGAGGTTTCACCATGTTGGTCAGACTGGGCTCGAGCTCCTGACCTTGTGATCCGCCCACCTCGGCCTCCCAAAGTGTTGGGATTACAGGCCTGAGCCACCGTGACCGGCCGCTGATGCACTTCTTATAGCCCCTGGTAAACCATAAGCTTTTCAAGGACTGAAGGTTTATTGTTGTTTAACTATCTTCCGGCACAGTGGCTGACAACAGTTGACATTCAATGTCTCTTTAATTTGCTTGCCTTTAGTCTACCCTCTCCCCGCTTTTAATCTGCGGTCTTCTGTTTGGTATAGGAAACTCAGGAAGTTTGTTAGAGCTGTGTAAACATTTCCAGTACGCAGCTGATAAGCAAGGCCCAAGGGATATTTCTAAGAGTAAAGATAGGAACTTTAGAGTATTTGGCATACATTTTGGTCTTTTTAAGGCTTTTAGGTCCTAATTTTTGCCTATAACTTGAGGGAAGTTGCCAGGAAGATCAGTTCCAAATAGTTCAGGTCTCATTACAGGTACACAAAATTAGAAGACTCTAGCTTGGCTGGGCGCAGCGGCTCATGCCTGTTATCCCAGCACTTTGGGAGGCCGAGGCGGGTGGATCACGAGGTCAGGAGTTCAAGACCAGCCTGGCCAAGATGGTGAAACCCCATCTCTACTAAAAATACAAAAAAAGTAGCCGGGCGTGGTGGCGTGTGCCTGTAATCCCAGCTACTCCGGAGGCTGAGGCAGAGAATTGCTTAAACCTGGAGGGGCGGAGGTTGCAGTGAGCCGAGATTGTGCCACTGCACTCCAGCCTGGGCGACAGAGGGAGACTCCGTCTCAAAAAAAAAAAAAAAAAAAAAAAAAAAAAAAAAAAAAAAGAAGACTCTAGGTCAGTGGTCCTCAACCTTTTTGGCACCATGGACCAGTTTCGTGGAAAGCAATTTTCCACAGACGGTGGTGGTGGGGGTGGTTTCAGGATTATTCAAGTGCATTACATTTATTGTGCACCTTATTTCTATTATTATTACATTGTAATATATAAGGAGATAATTATACAACTCACCATAATGTAGAATCTGTGGGAGCCTGAGCTTGTTTTCCTGCAACTAGATGGTCCCATCTGAGGGTGATGGGGGACAGTGACAGATCATCAGGCATGAGATTCTCATAAGGAGCTTGAAACCTAGATCCCCCACATGGATCTAGTGGAATTTACCACTTGAGAGAAAATAGGCACGTAAAAGTCTCGGAAAAAAGTCTTTGGTTTTTTTTTTTTTTTTTTTTTGAGACGGAGTCTGGCTCTGTCGCCCAGGCTGGAGTGCAGTGGCTGGATCTCAGCTCACTGCAAGCTCCGCCTCCCGGGTTCACGCCATTCTCCTGCCTCAGCCTCCCGAGTAGCTGGGACTACAGGCGCCCGCCACCGCGCCCGGCTAGTTTTTTGTATTTTTTTTTAGTAGAGACGGGGTTTCACCGTGTTAGCCAGGATATTTCCTATTATTATAGAGTTTTTTTTTGGCAAGCTGAAAACACCATCTGAAGAGTCCCCTTTCTCAAAAAAAACTCCAAACAAAAATTTTTTTTTTTTTTTTTTTTTTTTTTGAGACGGAGTCTCGCTCTGTCGCCCAGGCTGGAGTGCAGTGGCGTGATCTCGGCTCACTGCAAGCTCCGCCTCCCGGGTTCACGCCATTCTCCTGCCTCAGCCTCCCGAGTAGCTGGGACTACAGGCGCCCGCCACCTCGCCCGGCTAGTTTTTTTTTTTTGTAGTTTTAGTAGAGACGGGGTTTCACTGTGTTCACCAGGATGGTCTCGATCTCCTGACCTCGTGATCCACCCGTCTCGGCCTCCCAAAGTGCTGGGATTACAGGCTTGAGCCACCGCGCCCGGCCAACAAAAAATTTAAAAAGCATTTCTGTAACATTTTGATGTATTTCCTCCATCTTTACAAAAGGCCATTTTGCACATATTTGTGATCATGTGTAGTATTTTTAGATCCTGTTTTTACATTCTAAGTATTCCCCAAGTAGACTGTGTTTAAATTTAATTATTTTTCAGACAGGGTCTTGCTGTCGCCCAAGCCAGAGTGCAGTGGTGCGATCATAGCTCACTGCAGCCTTGACCTGGACTCAAGCCATCCTCAGCTTCCAGAGTAGCTAGGGACCATACGCATGTGCCACCATGCCTAACTTTCTGATTTGTTTGTAGAGATGGGGTCTCACCACCACACCTGCCTAATTTTTAATTTTTTATAGAACTGAGGTCTTGCTATGTTGCCCAGGCTTGTCTTCAACTCTTGGGCTCAAGCAGTCCTTCTGCCGTGGCCTCCCAAAGTGCTGGCATTAGAGGCGTAAGCTACCATGCTCGGCCCCAAGTAGACTTTTTTTTTTTTTTTTTTTTTGAGACGGCGTCTCGCTCTGTCGCCCAGGCTGGAGTGCAGTGGCCGGATCTCAGCTCACTGCAAGCTCCGCCTCCCGGGTTTACGCCATTCTCCTGCCTCAGCCTCCCGAGTAGCTGGGACTACAGGCGCCCGCCACCTCGCCGGGCTAGTTTTTTGTATTTTTTAGTGGAGACGGGGTTTCACCATGTTAGCCCATGTTGGGATGGTCTCGATCTCCTGACCTCGTGATCCGCCCGTCTCGGCCTCCCAAAGTGCTGGGATTACAGGCTTGAGCCACCGCGCCCGGCCTTGACTTTTTTTTTTTAAGCAAGGAAGGGGTATTTTTGTTTTTTAGTAAGAAAACCCTGGTTGTGGTCTTTGTGCTGATTTTTAGTTTTAACAGCTTTTAGAATACTTGAATATGGCAAGGGCGTAACGTATACTGCCCACGTATTCACTCACTCATTCAGTGATCACTGAGTTCTTATTGGGGGCTGGGCACTGTGACTGGCAGAGGATACAATGATAAAGTTGCCACAGTCCTTCCCCTCAGGGAGCCAACCTTCTGGTGGGAACATAAACCAATACTTAAATTGCACATCAGAACCACTGAGACAGAGGTGCATACCAAGAACTAGGGGAACAAAGAGAGGGTGACTTGTTGCTTGAAAAAGTCAGGAAACGCTTCACAAGTCAGGTGATATTGAGCTGAGTCTCAAAAGCGAGAAGGGTCCATTTACTAGAAGAGGGCGGGTCAAGATCCGGGAAGACGATCAATTCTGTGGGCACTTGCATTGGCCACTGAGAGAAAAACACACGGACAACCAGTTGCCATGGGAGAGCTGGGACTTCTTGGACTATCCTGCTTCAGCGAGCCAAACCGAGGCTGACAGCAAGGGCAAGGTGACTGATGGGTACCTAGCAAGGGCAGCTAAGGCAGGCAGGGGCTGCAAGTCAGGAGCAGAATAAAGATTTCTGGGAACTTTCCACAGCGGAGGTGATGAATTTTGGAGTTAGATGTGGGGGCAAATGTAGGCTGTAGGGAGGAGGCATTGAAGTCAAACTGTTATTAGCTTGGCAGCCTGCACTGATGGTAACGCCACCAAGAGAAATAGAGAAAACGGGAGTGGAAGAGGGCCTGGGATGCCCACTCCCTATCCTCCTTCCCTGCCTGGCCAACTTCTGTTCATCTCTCCAGATCCAGCTCCTTTAGGAAGCCTCCCGTCTCCTCCCCTCCCTGGGCTCCTGCCACTGTGGTCTAGCATGCTCTGTGCTCACCCCATCCAATACCTCCTACAGGGAGATGTAATGACCTGTCTCACCTCGCCAGGGAAGGAAATGGAATGCAAGACTCAGAGGCCCCAGGATTCTCTACATTTAAGGTGGATGCAGAGCTGGGCAGGCCAAGCACTGGAAGAGGAATGCCCTGGTAGTGGGTATCTTCCCAGCACACTGCACACAGTGACTCAGGGCTGGCTGAATGTTTTTATTAAGCTGTATCTCTCCATTTTTTTTTTTTTTGAGACAGGGTCTTACTCTGTCAGTCAAGCTGGAGTGCAATGGCGCAATCTCAGCTCACTGTAACCTCTGTCTCCTGGGTTCAAGGGATTCTCCTGCCTCAGCCTCCCAAGTAGCTGGGACTACAGGTGCACACCACCACGCCCTACTAATTTTTGTATTTTTAGTAGAGATGAGGTTTCACCGTGTTGGCCAGGCTGGTCTCAAACTCCTGACCTCAAGTGATCCACTGGCCTCGGCCTCCCAAAGTGTTGGGATTACAGGTGTGAGCCACCATGCCTGGCCTGTATCTCCTTTCTTAATAATAATAATAATAAAAACCCAGCATTTATATTGAATAGAAGGAAGACTACACCATTGTTCTAGATGGTTTAAAATTTGGCTTATCTATAGTAACCAGGTCATTTTATTCATTTACTTGTTTCTATTATACATTCATGAATACTTCAATTTTCATAGGTATTTCATATATATACCATTCAAATTAAACAATATACAACAGGTTATTGTTAATTATAAACATTTATTAAGCACCAAGAGTATACTGTGATGGTTGCTATATGAAAACATAATGATCGATATAGTATCCCTGCCATTGAGCTTACAATCTAAAATGAAATACAAGGCTATCAGCCTACCTAAAAATTTCCTTAACTTAGAAATGGCTACTTTGGCAAATGAGTGAGGCAAAATGACCTATTATTCAGGTGCAGTGTTAGTAAGGCTATGAGTATGATCCAAAGAATGTTTTACTTGTACCCATTTTTCCTGATTATATTACACTTGCTAAGAAAAACAGTACTTAGAATTTTGGCATGAACAATGAATTATTTCAAATTGTCTTATAGGACTTGAAACAAAGAGATGCTTACTGGCCTAAGTTTTCCAGCAGCCAGGGAAAGCCGTATTAAAAATATTATGAACTAGACCAAGTTTCTCTTTTAATCCACTTACAATTCTTTTTTTTTTTTTTTTTTTGAGAGGGAGTCTTGCTCTGTCGCCCAGGCTGGAGTACAGTGGGCGCGATCTCGGCTCACTGCAAGCTCTGCCTCCTGGGTTCAGGCCATTCTCCTGCCTCAGCCTCCTGAGTAGCTGGGACTACAGGCGCCGGCCGCCACGCCCAACTGATTTTTTGTATTTTTAGTAGAGACGGGGTTTCACAATGTTAGCCAGGATGGTCTCGATCTCCTGACCTTGTGATCCATCCGCCTCGGCCTCCTAAAGTGCTAGGACTACAGGCTTGAGCCACCGCGCCCAGCCCACTTACACTTTTTAAACTTCTTCCTCTTCTCCTATATTTAAGGGCTCCAATGATACTACTTATCAGGGAAGAAAGTACTGTATCTAGATAAACTACCCTTAAATATTAGAGGCTTAGCAAGTTGAAATTCTAGAAAACACTAATTCATAATTTTTTTTTTTTTAATTGTTTTGAGACGGAGTCTTGCTCTGTCACCCAGGTTGGAGTGCAGTGGCATGATCTGGGCTCACTGCAAGCTCTGCCTCCTGGGCTCATGCCATTCTCCTGCCTCAGCCTCCTGAGTAGCTGGGACTACAGGCGCCCGCCACCTCGCCCAGCTAATTTTTTTGTAGTAGAGACGGGGTTTCACCGTGTTAGCCAGGATGGTCTCGATCTCCTGACTTCGTGATCTACCCACTTCGGCCTCCCAAAGTGCTGGGATTACAGGCATAAGCCACCATGTCCGGTCTATTTTTATTTTTATTTTTGAGATGGAGTCTCACTCTGTTGCCCAGGCTGCAGTGCAGTGGCGCGATCTCGGCTCACTGCAACCTCTGCCTCCCTGGTTCAAGCGATTCTCCTGCCTCAGCCTCCCGAGTAGCTGGGACTATAGGCGCCCGTCACCACTCCTGGCTAATTTTTTTGTATTTTTAGTAGAGACAGGGTTTTACTGTGTTAGCCAGGATGGTCTCGATCTCCTGACCTCGTGATCCAGCCGCCTCGGCCTCCCAAAGTGCTGGGATTACAGGTGTGAGCCACTGCATCTGGCCACTAATTTGTATTTTAAAAGAGGACTGAGTAAAGACAGCAGTGGAACCTCTAGCTACAGGAGATGCTTGGCTATGCCTGATACGTAAACAAACACAAGCAGTTGAGTTCAGGCCATGCATCTTCAAAGTGATGAAGAATGTATGTAAATGCTTGTTTTCCTGCTCCATATTTCTCGTGTAGAGGTATATGAGAATTTAGCATCAAGACTCTGTACTGCAAACCCTGTCCTATGTTGCCTATATTCATAGTATAATACTTAATAAATATTCCCAAGGTTGTCATTGCTGGTCACATATTAGCTGACAAAGGCACACTGAAGGGACTTTGATTCTTACTGTCAAATGCAAAGATTGTTTTAAACTACTGAATACATACAATCTTCAACTATGTGATGATTATTTTCAATCATTTATGATAATTTTAATTTTAAAAGATTACTAAAAAAATAATTGGTTGTAGGGTATCTGAAAACAAAAATAGAATGTACTCCATAACGTACATGCACAGAATTTTTAAAAATGCAGGCATACAAATATTTAATGGCAGAGTGGTAATAACCTGAGACTCTTTAAAAATGGCAAAACAATATTTCAGCAATTTTTGGAAAACACAGTATTTTCCCTAAGAAGTCTCTCTTGGCAACTTTCTCTTTAAGTAACAAAGCAGCAGCAACATTTTTTAAATGTTCATAAAGCTCGCTTTACATTAACAAGTTTATTAAGGAAGAGTGGTCCTGAAACCTCAGGATAAAACTTTTGATAAAAGTAGAAGCACTAATTTTGACCTAAAACAGACACTAAAACACTCCTCCTTCCAATTTAAGAGTGTCATTTATACCTCCTACTTGTAGTAAATAAATCCAATTAATTATAAGATTTGAAACGGAAAATCTGAAACACCTATCAACATCATTTTCTTCTAAGATGACAGAAATTAACAATGGATTTCCCCCAAAAAAGGAGAAGAGAGTTTTTAAAAACTTCATTATAGCTGTGGTAAATGAATCTGGGTTTACCAATCTCAGATCTCAATGCACTTAGTTTTAGTTGGTATTCTGTGAGATGGCTACAATTCCTGATTTAAGTATGCAGTATGTATTTTTTTAAGGCAAGGCAAGTTTGAATATGTATAAAGCATAGATATCAGCATGGTTATAAAGGCAATATGATGGACATACACATTCACTTTTCTGAAGCAAGACATTCCAAGCTACATACAATTTAATTTCATGTCCTATTCTAAGATTACATACTTAACATTAAGCTTAGAAACATAATTGCTGTAATACATTAAAAATACTTCATTTTCCAATATTGTAAAGTATATTTTCAAATGCCTGGTATAAATTTTTTTGCACAAAAATTTAAAAGACATCCTACTAGCTAGCTATTCCTACTGTGTTACATAATCATTCGAAGGAAGAATTCACAAGGAGAGCAGGTTATAAAACTAAGTATAATAATTATTGCATTTAACTAAAAAAAAAATCAAGTAGTTCTGAATTACACTTGTTTTTTGTCTTAGTAATGGGTATATTCACTTTATAGCTACTCGTTTGATAAATATACTAAGATCGTATAAGATTCATTTTTCTTGTTTTTGTTTTTCTTGGGTGGTTATTTTTTCTGTGTCCTTCCCCAACAGCAGTTGGAATTTTCTTTTGAATACAAAGTAAATTCATGTTTATACTGTGTTTTCACCTGAGTCATGTAGAAGGTGACTCCTTTCATTTTAAAAAGTTATATTTAATTTTGGGGGGCCCTAATTAAAATTTAACATTTAACCATGTGTTTTTTTTTGTAAACAATCTACATGTCAACAAATAGATAAGGGTTAACAAAGGTGAATACTGACTTCATCTGTGTTTTAAACACGATTATATGAATTTTTCTTTTTTAATTAAAAAACGGCATAAAACCATTCATATAGGTCCTTTTCTCGCTCAACTGCTTTGAGATATAGCTTTAAATATGGGTAGATCAAGACAAGTATGTTGGTAATCTCTTATCTTGCATAGAAAAGAAAAAATAACGCAACTTATTTCCTTCCTAAGGTCTCAGCTAGTTTCTTAAGTCTTTTCTTCAGCTCCAGTGGAAATTTCTCATAGCACTTCTTACAGACCGGCTTCATGTCAAACTCCACAAACTTATTCCTAAAGATAATAATTATAAAAAAAAAAAGAAATTAGTGGAAACATATTCAACAAAGATATATAAATAATGTGAAGTAATTGTACTGAACTAAATGAAGGCAACTAGGTGATGATATCTATATTCATGTTAGTAAAAAAACCATAATTCTAACCTCAATTCTTATTGTGATATATATATATAAATTCAGTATCATTTGAAAAAAAAAGTCCTTATAAATTGGTTCTATACATCCACCTGTGTAACACAGACTGTAGATTACATATATAATTTACTTAAGTATAGTCAATCACTTTTTTTTTTGGAAACAGAGCCTCAACTGTCACCCAGGCTGGAGTGCAGTGGTGATCACAGCTCACTGCAGCCTCTAACTCCTGGACTCAAGTCATCCTCCCACCTCAACCTCCTGAATGGCTGGGACACAAGTGCATACTACTATGCCTGGCTAACTTAAAAAAAATTTTTTTTTGGAGAGACAGGGTCCTGCTGTATTGCCCAGGATGGTAATCACATTTTAAAATATCTTGGGAATACCTTAAAGATAAATTTATCTAAAGGAAAGAATCATATTTTTATAATGTGAATGATTTCTTTACTGGAGGCAATATGATCTTACTTAGTACTTTAAAGTAGGTAGCCATGAAGTTTCATTAATTTTAAATTATAAGGGGTTATTTTGGTTATCTGACAGAAAGGTTGGAAGAAAGTTTTCAATCACTCTTAACATAAACGCAACGAAATCACCTGTGGTTGTATTGTAAATGGTAGCTATTTGAAGAACTCAACTATTCTTTTGAAAAGCTAGGGCAATACACATCAATTTATTTTTAAAACAGTCCTGGAGAAGACAACTTTTCAGATAGCCTCCTGACCATCTGTAATGCATTTCCAACAGGTAATTACAGGAGCATATTACTGTTGAAATCCAGAGTGTTTAATTTTGAATTGAATAAATATACAACTTGATAACTTGTTCATTGTCCGTGAAATCATATTGAGGTAGCATTTGTGAAATAAATCTAGTGGTATATTGCTATCTATGACAAAAATGATAAAATCTACTGATATTTTTTACTGCATTTAAACATTAAACTAGACTTTGCTTCAAGATCATTTTAAAGGACAATACTAGTAACAAAGGAAATTCCTAAACACATATTTAAAATGAAAAATCTTCTCTTTTAAAACACCACACTGGGAATTATTTTACGGCTTTTCTCCCAAGGTCTTCTTAGAGCAAAAGCTATTAAAACTGCCATTTTTGTGACAAACACAAAAAAATTATTCCTGTTTTCAGAGAGACTACCTTAGCAAGCTTTCCACTGTTTGAATCTTTTTTTTTTTGAGACGGAGTTTCACTCTGTTGCCCAGGGTAGAATGCAGTGGCACGATCCTGGCTCACTGCAACCTCTGCCTCTCAGGTTCAAGCGATCCTCCTGTCTCAGCCTCACAAGTAGCTGGGATTACAGGCACCCGCCACCATGCCTGGCTAATTTTTTTTGTATTTTTAGTAGAGATGGGGTTTCAACATGTTGCCCAGGCTGGTCTCAAGTAATCTGCTGCCTCGGCCTCTCAAAGTGCTGGCATCACAGGCGTGAGCCACCATGCCCTGCCTCATTGTTTTAATCTTACATTTACATTTAATTCCTCTTTATAGAAGGAAACATGTAAACTGAAACAAAATATTTTTAGAGCTCCAAACACAATGGTAACTCTGAGGGAAAACTGGAACAATCATGCCAGTAATTCAAGAGAATTTCAAAGATTGAAATACTTCTCATAAAAATCACGAATAAAAAAAAGAGTTTGAAGACACTGAGGACATGAATTCATAAACAATAGCATATGGGTATTGTATCAATGCATATTCAAACATCATAGAAGAGGTCTTATGTAAATCAGATAGACTTTGCTTAGATATGAAACATGTTGTAAGAGTTTTTTTTTTTTTTTTTTTTTTTTTTTTTGAGACAAGAGTCTCACTCTGTCAGAGACCAAGCTGGAGTGTGGTGGCACAGTCATGGCTCACTGCAACCTCAGCCTCCTGAGTAGCTGGGACTATAGGTATGGGCCACCACACCTGGCTAATTTTTTTTTTTTTTTTTTTTTTTTTTTACGGATGGGGTCTAGGCATGTTGTCCAGGCTGGTCTCAAAATTCTGGGCTCAAGCAATCCTTCCGCTCTGGCTTCCCAAAGTGCTGGGATTATAGGCATGAGCCACCATGCCTGGCCATGCTGAAATAATTTAATACATAACTTAAAATATATGCATTTTAAAAATAGCAAACAACACTTATAATTTATCAATTAAATGATTTTGGCAAGGAAACCAAAAACCAGGGTTTTAAAAGCTACAGTTATCAGACAAAAATCCTTTAAAACTTTTTCCAGGTTCTATTAACAGATTAGAATTCTTCCCTTTGAATCCATTAAAAAAAGGAAAGAAATGTACACCATATGGTATTTAAAAAATGAGGTGAGTGACTCTACAGAGTAAGTGAAATATATGACCACAAACTTGTATTAAGTATGGAGCATATTCATTTAATCTTTGTAATTTTAGCAATTATGCAAAAGGACCAGTTCTACACAGGACAAATACTTGTATTTCAATCTCTGATGACTACAAATACATGCCCAAAAGTTGTGATGAGGGGGGAAGAAAGCAAAAGACAGAAACAGAACACAAACATATTCCAAAGAACTAACCAAAGGAGAAAGTAGCGAAAATGATGACAGAGCGATAGAAAAGTTTACAAACAGACTGGCTTTTTCTTTTTCTGCTTGTCCTTATCCTTTGCTTCTCTCTCCCGTTTGGCAAGCCGCCTCTTAAATTCTTCTGGCATTTTCTCATAACAGTGTTTGCAGACTGGCTTTAGGTCAATTTCAACAAACTTATCCCTTTGAGTAGGACAAAGAAGGAATAGAAAAAAGAACAGGGAACAATTAAAGGAAGAACCTTTACTTTCAGAAGGCCTGAACAGAAAGAGGAAATAAGAAATCAAATAATTCTTTTTCTAAATTCTAGGATTTTTTTTAAGTGTCACCCCAAAGTTTTCAGTCTTAGGATTCACACTGGACAAAACCGTAGACTTACTTGAGTGTTAACTTAGTGTTGCAGGTAGAACAGGCAAAGCAGTTCACACACCAGGCCTTATTAAGAGCAGAGACCACTAGAGAAAGAGGAAAGAGATCTGGTCACATGGAAATACATCCTTATGGGGAGCAGGGCAGCTCAGAATTTCAACTCTAAAACAGAACTACGACTGTGTCTGTGGCACTTGGTGGAGGTTCTCAATAACCTTAAAAAAAAAAAAAATGAGACAGGGTCTTGCTCTATTGCCCAGGCTGGAGTACAGTGGCACAATCATGGCTCACTGTAGCCCCAACCTCCCAGGCTCAAGTGATCCTCCCACCTCAGCCTCCTGACTAGCTGAGACTACAGGTGCACGCCACTAAACCCGGCTAATTTTTTTTTTGATACGGACTGTTGCTCTGTTGCCAGGCTGGAGTGCAGTGACACAATCGTGGCTCACTGCAACCTCTGCCTCCTGGGTTCAAGTGATTCTCCTGCCTCATTTTCTTGAGTAGCTGGGACTACAGGCGTGCGCCACCATGACCAGCTAATTTTTGTATTTTTAGTAGAGACAGGATTTCACCATGTTGGCCAGGATGGTCTCGATCTCTTGACTTTGTGATCCGCCCGTCTTGGCCTCCCAAAGTGCTGGGACTACAGGCGTGAGCCACTGCGCCCGGCTTATACCTGGCTAATTTTTGTATTTTTTGTAGAAACACAGTTTTGCCATGTTTCCCAGGCCGGTCTTGAACTCCTGGGCTCAAGCAATCTCCCTGCCTCAGTCTCCCAAAATGCTGAGATTACAGGCATGAGCCACCATGCCCAGCCAAGAACCTCTTTCTTGAGAGCTTCTTTTCTTTTGTTTTTCAGACAGGGTCTCGCTCTGTTGCCCAGGCTGTACTGCAGTGGTGTGATCACAGCTCGAACTCCTGGGCTCAGGCAGTCTTCTCATCTCATCCTCCTGTGTAGCTGGGACCACAGGTGTGTGCCACCATATCTGGCTAATTTTTTATTTTTATTTTGTAGAGATGGAGGGTCTTGCTATGTTGCCCAGGCTGGTCTTGAACGCCTGGCCCCAAGAAATTCTTCTGCCTTGGCCTCCTTAAGTGCTGGGATTACAGGTGTAAGCCACCACACCCGGCCCTCAACCTTTATGTATACAGTTGTTGTTCAGTATGTGCAGGATGCTGTTTCTAGGATGCCTTGAGGATACCAAAATCTCAGATGCTCAAGTCCCTGATATAAAATGCATATAGCAGCTTTCCAGCTTGGACCCGGCAGAATGGCTCCCGCAAAGAAGGGTGGCGAGAAGAAAAAGGGCCGTTCTGCCATCAACAAGGTGGTGACCCGAGAATACACCATCAACATTCACAAGCGCATCCATGGAGGGGGCTTCCAGAAGTGTGCCCCTCGGGCACTCAAAGAGATTCGGAAATTTGCCATGAAGGAGATGGGAACTCCAGATGTGCGCATTGATACCAGGCTCAACAAAGCCGTCTGGGCCAAAGGAATAAGGAATGTCCCATACCGAATCCGTGTGCGGCTGTCCAGAAAACGTAATGAGGATGAAGATTCACCAAATAAACTCTATACTTTGGTTACCTATGTACCTGTTACCACTTTCAAAAATCTACAGACAGTCAATGTGGATGAGAACTAATTGCTGATCATCAAATACATCAAATAAAGTTATAAAATTGAAAAAATAAAATAAAATAAAATAAAATGCATATAGCCTATGTACATTGTCTTGTATACTTTTTTTTTTTTTCTGAGACGAAGTTTCGCTCTTGTTGCCCAGGCTGGAGTGCAATGGTGTGATCTTGGCTCACGGCAACCTCAAGTGATTCTCCTGCCTCAGCCTCCCGAGTAGCTGGGATTACAGGCATGCACCACCACACCCGGCTAATATTTTGTATTTTTAGTAGAGACGGGGTTTCACCATGTTGGCCAGACTGGTCTTGAACTCCTGACCTCAGGTGATCTGCACGCCTCAGCCTCCCAAAGTGTTGGAATTACAGGCGTGAGCCACTGCTCCTGGTCCTGTCTCGTATAGTTTAGATCATCTCTAGATTAATTACAATGCCTAGTACAATGCAAATGATATGTAAATAGTCATTATACTGTATTATTTGTATTGTTATACTGTTATTTTTCTCTAAATATTTTTGATTCATAGTTGGCTGAATCCACGGATGTTTGCATCCAGCTGTTGGATACGGAGGGCTGACTTTAATCTTTCCCTGTCCTTAAGTATCCTGTGAAGTTATAAATGTGTGCCATGTCTTACACCAGCAACTGTGCCCCCTAGACCTGGGCACATGTGGCGACTGTCCATGCCTCATGTTGTTTAGGTGAGCTTGCTGTTTCTGTCCCTACTGCTGTTGGCCCAACACGGAAATATGAACTAGGTATATAATTTTCAAAAATCCAGACATTAACTTATTTGCCCCTGTAGGAGTCTTTTTTCCAGAGCTGGTAACAAGACAGCTTCCTTTGCAGCTTCTTTCACCTGGCGTCTGTTTCACAGAGGAGGGAGGTAAGTTTTATTTTCAATGGCACTAAAGATTGTTTTCCTGGGTTGTTTTCACAAACTGCACATGAACAGTGTTTCAAAAGTATTTCCTGAATTAGGTGATGTCTGCAGGGAGCCATGAATCATGCTGAAAACAGGATTGTTCAAAACTTTGCCAGGAAGTCTCTGGCAGAATTGTGTTAGCGACTGTTAGCAAACACAGCTGCTTCCTTTCTGTTCCAATCAATCAGCCCAGCCTAATTACCAAAGTACATTACCAAAGGGTGGTAAGTCCTAGATATGCTTGCTGATAACTGCCAGGTTTTAGTATATGGAGGTTAAAGTGCCTCTTCCTAACTACAATAGCAGATGAAACCGTTCCTAATAAACGTTGTTGTAGAGTTTCCTGAAACTGGACACAGAAACTAGTCTTAGGGTCCACCAGGGACAGTTCCCATGATTGCTGGCATACAACACTGTGGTAGTGACCGGAAGTAGTATCATAAATCAGTAACAAATCCAACTCTTTGATACTATCATCTTACTGCTACAGATTACTTGGGAAATATGCCAAAGAAAGAGAAAAAGCAACTGATAACGATCACATTCCAAACAATAGCAATCACCAACCTGAATTTCCACATTACCCTAGTGTTTTTGTGTCAAAGTGGTACGAATCTAAAACTCACACAGATACTTACCATCACCTTCTATAACACGATTGCAGTGGAAGCAAACATCACCAAATAGCTGAAAATACAAAAAGGTGGTCAAAGTTCAAGATGTGTTAAATATTTTAGAACACTGAACATTTAAAAATAGCTGGTTATCTAAATTGAGAATTTATCACTACTAGAGAAAATTAGTAAAAGTTCTTTGACAAGTTTTTACTTCTTACAATGAAAGTAATTCACTGTCATCAATTAAAAAGAAAAACTTTCCAGATGACAGTTTGAACACCCAAATAAGTAATGCAAAATACAGAAATCTGTGAGTCCATATGGATAAGAAACAGATAAATGAATAAACCTATAGATAGGAGAGGAGGTGGGCTGTTGCTCAGGCAGAGCCCTGAGGTGGAGACTATGGGTGGAGGATGTGGGGCTGGAGAACTGTCGTTTGCAGCTGGCACAGAGACAAGAATCATCAAGGGGTGCTAAATCTAGGGCAGGTTGATGAGGAACAGGACATTTCCATGGTCATAAAATGAATGCCCACAGATTGCTTCTTTCTTACAAAAGAGGGAAGGAAATTGTAATTCATAGTGATGTTATCGGCCAGCACCATGCCTGGGAGATCACCAGTGGCAGGAGAGGTATAAAGTGCTCCAGAGACAAGGTTCTGAGAGGATGCCTGCCACTGTTATGGGGCTGCAACCTGCTGTGTATAACCTCATCTAAGCACAGAGAAGCAGCAGGTGAACCCAAGTGGAAAGTAGTCTATTAAAAGGGGGTAGGGGCCCTCTGTACCCCTCCAAAATGTCAATGTCATCAAAAATTTGAAAAGGCTCTGGAAATATTCCAGATTTAAGAAGGCTAAAGAAACATCACAACCCCAGGCTGGGTCCAGTCTGGGAGTGGAAAAAGTGCTGTGAGGATGTTACTGACTCAAGCGACAAAATTGGAATAAATGGGTTAAAGTATGGTATCAATATTGATAACTACGATTATGTTAGAGAGTCCCATATTCTTGGGAAATATACACTGAAGTATTTAGGGGTAAAGGAGTATGATGAACTTACTGGCAAATGCTTTAGAAACGGCCATCATACTTGTATATAATATTTACGTAAGTACGTGTTTTACACAGGAAGACCGAGCGCGGGAAACGATAAAGCGAACTGTGGACTTGAATGAAAGGCATACAGGTATTCTTTGTATTTTCCATTTTATAGTTAGCTTCTGAGTCTGAAATTATTTCCCAAATACAAAGTTAAAAACAAATTTCTACTGAACAATGTACATCTTCCAAGAGATTTACTTGTAGTTAAACTACTGATAAGCTTAGGTTCATAAAAGTCTATCTGGCACCCAGTGACTAAGGTCAATACCTGGTTATAGTGGGTTTCACAATACGCCAGGCCTTTCCTCTCGTAATGGCGATGTCCAAGAAAGGGTTTCTCACACTTGGCGCACACAAAATGCTGAAAAGAAAAACTGCTATAGGTCATTTTTGAATTGCCATATTTTATATCTAATAAAGGAAACCCCGAAGTTAACCTATTTTCAGAGAAGACGAATGAAAGTTTGAGACAGTCATTTCATTTGGCCATAAGTGGCCTCATAATATAATACTTTCGCAGTTTTAATTCAGGTGTCTGTCTTTAAAGGTTACTTTAAGACATAGCCTATTACAATAGCCCAAAAAGAGAACAGAGGTGAGCATCTCAGTAGCACCTATAAAGGACGAGCTGCTGCTGGATATAGACCGTGGCACTTCCTGCTTCAAGAAGGCTTTCGGAGCAAAAGTGCACATCCTGTATCATTACTGAGACATTCACAAAAGCAGTGTACATTCTATATTCTTAACTGTCAGCAAAGTCAATTGTCTTTAAAATGTCCATGTTTAATCTTTAGACTCTCCTAATCTTGCCAGGACACCTGAATCACAGAGATTTGAAAGTACTAGTTACCCCTGAATCATGAAGATTTGAAAGTATTGGTTACACCTTAATCATGGAGATTTGAAAGAACTGGTTGCCCTTTGCCATTCAGAACTCACCTCCACATGCCACTGCTTGCCCATGGCGTTCACCACGCGCCCTTCAATGGGCCGTCGGCAAGCGCCACAGATGGGGACCCCCATTTTATCATGGCATGGCAGGCAGTACAGCTCCCCTTTCAGCTCCCGTGCATCGGCAGTCAGTTCCTTCCTGTCCATGAGAAAGACAGCCAGCTTAATACTAATACTAAGAGAGAAAAACGGCCAACCGATGGGGCTAGCACACTTTTCAGGTTTTTAAAGACATTACTATGACGATTCCTGCAAACTTCTTTTTCCCCCTTTAGAGGTGATCAGAGTAACCTGAATTAATAGGCCCGAACAGGTTTCAGACTCCTACCAAAAAATCTGTATCTTAAAAGGATAAGATGCAAGACTAGGTCAGATACACACCAACACACCAGGCATATTCATCATTTCCTTCTTATATTATCACATTACATTTTAGTCCATTTGCCTTCCTTTAAAAGTTACAGGGAATAATCACAGTGCTGAGGGTAGACTCAGTAATACTACCTGCTATGGTGTGACTGTGCCCTCCAAAGTTCATGATTCCCAGTGCAGGTGTTGGGAAGTAAGACCTCTAAGGGTTGATTACATCATGAAGGCTCTGACCTCACGGATGGATTAATGCTGTTATTGGGGGGGTGGGTTCCTTATAAAAGGACGAGTTCAGCCTCCTTCCTTCTCTTCCTTCCCCCCTCTTCTCTCCCCCACCATGTGATGCCCTCTGCTATGTTTTGATGCAGAAGGTCCTCACCAGATGCCAGCCCCTTGATCTTGGACTTTCCAGCCTCCAGAACCATGAGCCAAATACATTTCTGCTGGTTACAAATTACCCAGTTTGTGGTATTCTGTTATAGGCGCATAAAATAGACTAAGACATGACCTTTCCAAGCAAACTGAGAAGTTGGGAGACTAGTTCCATTTACTAACATATTTAAATTGTCACAAGCTGTTGAAAAGAGTTATAGGTTAACAGGTTTATTTTCATAAACAATAAAATTCCCAGAATTTCCTTCTCCAAATACTCAAATTAAATATTATTTTCAGTCTCCTGCATCAATAAACATTTGGTCAGAGATGGTCCCAATTAGTCAAATGGATTTGTTCGGATTTCACCCCTTTTATGTAATTCTCTAGGAGAGATGCTAATGAAAAGTGGACAGAGGAGAATCCCCCAAGAGGAAGGATAGGTAAGAAAATGAAGTAAGGCACAAACTGATAATTCAATCATAAAAGATGAGATGGCTGAACTTATACGACCAAACTGTTTTCTTTTTTTTCACTTTTTTTTAATGAGACGGAGTCTTGCTCTGTCATGCAGGCTGAGTGCAGTGGTGCGATCTTGGCTCACGGCAAGCTCCGCCTCCCGGGTTCACACCATTCTCCTGCCCCAGCCTCCCGAGTAGCTGGGACTACAGGTGCCTGCCACCATGCCCGGCTAATTTTTGTATTTTTAGTAGAGATAGGGTTTCACTGTGCTAGCCAGGATGGTCTTGATCTCCTGACCTCGTGATCTACCTGCCTCGGCCTCCCAAAGTGCTGGGATTACAGGTGTGAGCCACCACGCCTGGCCAGTTATTGCTAATTTTCTCAGGCACAATAAGAGTATTGTGGTTCTGACCAGGTGCAGTGGCTCATGCCTATAATCCCAGCACTTTGGGAGGCTGAGATGGGTGCACTGCTTGAGCCCAGGAGTTTGAGACCAGTCTGGGCAACACAGCAAGACTCCATCTCTACAAAAAATTAAAAAAGGGTGGCGTGTGCCTGTGGTCCCAGCTATTCTGGAGGCTGAGGGGGGAGGATTGCTTGAGCCCAGGAGGATGTGGCTGCAGTGAGCTATGACTGCCCACTGCACTTCAGCCTGGGCAATAGAGCGAGACCCTGTCTCAAGAGAAAAATAAAAAAAATTAAAAATAGTATCGTGGTTCCATAGGAAAATGCCCTTATTCTCAGGAGATATATACTGAGAGTCATGAGAAATTTTAGAGGTATGTGTATACATGCACACGCACACACATACACAGGAGGGTGAAACGAGAATGTACTGTATACACACAAGCCTGGCAAAATGTTAACTGGTGAAACAAAATTAAGGGTATACAGGTTTCATTATATCATTCTCTTAATTCTTCTATAGTTTAACATTTTCTAGACTAAAAATTGGAGAAAAACAATTTGGTTTGCTAGAGTAACAGAACTATAGATAAATGTAGTCTTTCATTCCCACTGCTTGTGTAATAAAAAAGAAACAATTCCAGTACCCGCAGTTGGCACAGTTGAAATGGTCTGGATGGTAGGGGTCGTTCTTGAATATCAGAGGCTGCTCGTCGATGATAGCATGGCATTTCTGGCAGATATATTTCCCAAGGCCTCTCGCTTTCTCACGATTATGACAGGGGCGACACAGGTGTCTAAACAGAGCCAAAACTTAAATTTAAAATTTTAGGTTCTTTCTAATGGTTAAAAAGAAATATGCTTCCCTTATCTCTGAAAAGAAATTAAACACACCATTTCTTAAAAAAATCACTCCTGTGCTTAACAGAGCAGAATCAAGCTACACGAAAATTGTGTTCCAACCCTAATATCTGACTGATTTTCATGAAACTCCATCTAGGCACATCCCCCGTTGGTAGTTCAGCCATGCATGGAGCAGTTATGCCCTGTGCACAGCAATGCAAGGGTCCTCTCCCAGCAGCAGCACTCAGTCAACACACTGCAGTGTCTGAGTTCCCATGCCCTCAATTCGGTGTCCTACAGAACTGCCTTACATCCCGCGTGGAGAAGACACGTGATCTTGTCACAGTCACATTATCCACCCACATCTGACAAGGATGAAAATCCACCTACCTCCCAGCATTCTTGACAAACCCGATATCCGCCAGAACTTCCTGGCAGAGGTCACAGCGGAAGCACTCTGGATGCCAGCTGTTATTCATGGCTTTGATAACTCGGCCAATGATGAATTCACCTGTGGGAAAGCAACACACAAAGGATGTTACTAAGTAACAAGCATGGCACTTTATTTACCAAGAGAGCAATTAAGGAAAAACAGTGAGGGAAAAAACCATTTAAGCCTTTCTCAATAAAGGAACTATTTTCTTTTTTTTTTTTTTTTGAGACAGAGTTTCGCCCTTGTTGTCCAGGCTGGAGTGTAATGGTGCCATCTTGGCTCACTGCAACCTCCACCTCCTGGGTTCAAGCGATTCTCCTGCCTCAGCCTTCCAAGTAGCTGGGATTACAGGCATGCACCACCACGCCCGGCTAATTTTGTATTTTCAGTAGAGATGGGGTTTCTCCATGTTGGTCAGGCTGGTCTCAAATTCCCGACCTCAGGTGATCCTCCCGCCTTGGCCTCCCAAAGTGCTAGGATTATAGGTGTGAGCCACCACACCTGGCCAGTAGAGGAACTTTTTATTTATGTGTCTACCACAGTAAGCACATTAAAAAAAAGTTTTTATTTCATCTTGAGTTTTTGTTTTTGATTCAGTAGCCACGTTTTTGGGCTGTTGTTTCATCTCTGAATCTAGTTTTCCTTTCCAAATGAGGTACTGGGCTGTCTTGAATGCCTTTTGGTTATTTCTGTCATTGTCAACATAGACAACTGAAATCTCCAGCACAGTTTCTAATAACCTATACTTAATTTATTCTTTCATTAAACCTTTAGAACATTCTACTCAGTTCCTTCAATCTCTGGAAACCTAGCAGAGGGATTAGCAACCAGTGAAGTGGACAACATGCAAGCAAGTCCATCGCTTACGCGCCATGCAAGCAATGCTGAAGCATCCCTAAGCATCGAAAGCACCTCACTGATGTCTTCCCTGCCTCTTTCCTGGCAAAACCAAAAGCAAGTAGATAAAGGTTGTGTTAACACAGGAAAAGCACAATCCTAATCGCCACCCGATAGGAGTCCTAGTTCATCCCAAAATACCTCTACCTTAAATATCCTTAAAAATCAATTCTCTCTAGGTTTTGATACTCCTCCAGCTAGTTATATATTAACAATAGGGAAGTGGAGTGATGAAGTATCCAACAGTTATTCATAATGAGCACCAAAAACCATCTTTACCATCGATACTTCACCAGTGTGAAATGACTTAAGGAATTTGGAAACTTATTTTTTTTTTCCCCCAAGATGGAGTTTTGCTCTGTTGCCCAGGCTGGAGTGAAGTGGCCCAATCTGGGCTCACTGCAACCTCTGCCACCTGGGTTAAAGCGATTCTCCTGCCTCAGCCTCTTGAGTAACTGAGATTACAGGCACCTGCCACCACGTCCAGCTAATTTTTGAATTTTTAGTAGAGATGGGGTTTCCCCATGTTGGCCAGGCTGGTGTCAAACTCCTGACCTCAGGTGATCCTCCTCCCTCCGCCTCCCAAAGTGCTAGGATTACAGGTGTGAGCCACCGCACCTGGCCGGAAACTTACTTTTTACTTGACGTTCAGCAGTAAAACTTACCACACTGATGACAGCAAGGGGCAAAGAGCATCTGAAAGTCATGTTCACAGTACTTTCTTCCTTCAAACTGAAAGAGAGGGTACCACCAACTTACAAACACGAAATAATCACAGGAGAAATATAATTATTTGATGGAGATATACAGGAAAGGTGTTTCCGAGCTAAGAGTTTATAACTCTACCGGGATTTAGAAAAGGAGATACACTTTCGCACCATCCATACATCTGCATGTTGGTACAGGAAAGACACATGGAATGAGCTGAGGCCAGAGTGACTAGTACACCTACAGGGATGGTGACCCGGCCTCTGACTGCGCTGAATTGTTTTCTGGCTCAAATACCCTGCCTTTAATGAATCTGATGAAAGCTACGGATCACCTCTCCCTCCAGAAAATATGCACATACATACAACTCACTTCCCACATTTTTTAGGTCGATATCTGTAATTCTCACTGTAACCTTAAATATTTACAAAGGGCAAATATTCTAGCACACTGTACTTTATTTATTTTTTTTAAATGGGAGTCTTGCTATGTTGCCTAGACTGGTTATTGGACTCCTGGCCCAAAGCAATCCTCCTACCTCAGCCTCTCAAAGCACTGGGACCACAGGCGTTAGCCAGTACGCTCAGCCCCAGCACATTTTAAAATGACCAAAATCCATTAAAAAAAATCCTTTTAACAGCCGCGATTTTTACATCTTTCATTTCTTGAACTGTTTCCATTTCATGTCCTCCAATTTTATCCGAGTATATTTTTTGTACTTGTCTTTAACTGATCGCCCTGCCATACTTTTCTGCAATTAAAAAAAAAAAAATATATATATATATACAAAAACCACAAAACTTTAAAATGTGCTTTCTGAATCCATAAGGCTGTAAAGGTTAACATTTATTTTCTTCTGTAATATCATTACAATGATTAGTACAGGACAAGCAAGACATAAATATTAATTTTTTAATACTATCTGTTTACTTGAAAAGCATATCTTAGTGAAAGTGAAATGAGTAGGGCTGCCCTTTCCTCCTCCAATTATTTCATGTATCTCATGCATCAATATGGCTTTCCACTAGAAGACTCAGGTTCAATATGAATTCTAGGTCTATTTTCTATTTTGGGTGTTGCTTTTTTAAAAAAATATATAAATGCTAAGAAGCCTTTTTCACATTACCAAGTTGTGAGACTTGTTATAGTACTGTCTCCCCTTGAGTCTTTGAGCTCCTTACAAGTTACATGTCAAAAGTCATACACTGTTTGATTATCAAAATCCATCTTTAATGACATCCATTTTTAATGTATCACTTGTCAACTCAATTTCCTCAAATTATGGCTATAGATTTAGTTCATCCAATTTAGTGAACATATCTACCACAGCTTAACTGGCAAAGTCAGTTCTTACTATTGAACCAACCAAAGCAGATTTTCTCCTAGAAAAATAACTTTTTTCCCCCCCCCCCGAGTCTCACTCTGTTGCCCAGGCTGGAGTGCAGAGGTACAATCTTGGCTCACTGTAACCTCTGCCTCTTGGGTTCAAGCGATTCTCCTGCCTCAGCTTCCTGAGTAGCTGGGATTAGAGGCACCCGCCACCATATCCAGCTAATTTTTGTATTTTTAATAGAGACAGGGTTTCACCATGTTGGCCAGGCTGGTCTTGAACTCCTGACCTCAACTGATCCGCCTGCCTTGGCCTCCCAAAGTGCTGGGATTACAGGTGTGAGCTACTATGTTCAGCTTTCACTTAATTCAAATTAATAAGCTGTCATATATTTAATGTATCTTTTTGTTTTTAGACTAGGTCTTGCTATGTTGTTCAGGCTTGTCTTGAACTCTTGGGCTCAAGTGATCCTTCCACATCAGCCTCTTGAGTAGCTGGGATTACAGGCACACACTACCTTGCCCAGATTAATGTATTTGGTTTTAAAGTTTATTAACAGAGGAGAATAAATTGATATGCTATTACTCATACTCTGCCATACTACATTATAATGTGAAGTCAAAAGTACAAGTATTTATGAAGTGTGATATATTTCTGATAAATGTATGCCATCTATGTGTATAAAAATCTGATGTTTAGCTTTTAGCAGTAATTCATGGAACTACCATATGATCCAGCAATCTCACTACTGGGAATATATCCAAAGGAAATAGAATCAATATGTGGAAGAGATATCTGCACTCTCATGTTTAGTGCAGCACTATTCACAATAGCCAAGATTTGGAAGCAACCTAACTGTCCATCAACAGATGAATGGATAAAAAAAATATGGTACATATACCCAGTGGAGTACTCTTTGGCCATACAAAAGAATGAGATCTTGTCATCTGTGGCGACATGGATGAACCTGGAGGACGTTACATTAAGTGAAATAAGCACTGAAGGACAAATACTACATGATCTCACTCATATGTGGAATCTTTTTTTTTTTTTTTTTTTTTTTTTTTGAGATGGAGTCTCGCTCTGTCACCCAGGCTGGAGTGCTGTGGCCGGATCTCAGCTCACTGCAAGCTCCGCCTCCCGGGTTTACGCCATTCTCCTGCCTCAGCCTCCCGAGTAGCTGGGACTACAGGCGCCCGCCACCTCGCCCGGCTAGTTTTTTTGTATTTTTTAGTAGAGACGGGGTTTCACCGTGTTAGCCAGGATGGTCTCGATCTCCTGACCTCGTGATCCGCCCGTCTCGGCCTCCCAAAGTGCTGAGATTACAGGCTTGACCCACCGCGCCCGGCCATGTGGAATCTAAAGAGGTTGATTTCATAGAAATAGTAAGATAGAGGCTGCCGGAGCCTGGGGAGAATGGAGTGGAGAGCATGGGGAGAAGATGATCAATGGGTACAAAGTTACAGTTGGGATGAGTAAGTTCTAGTGTTCTATTGCACAGTAGTGTGACTGTGGTTAATAATATTGCATTTCAAAATAGCTATTTCAAAATAGCTAGGAAAGGGGTATTCTGAATGTTCTCACTACAAAGAAATTATAAATGTACGAGGTGATGGATATGTTAAATACCCTGATTTGATTTTTACACAATGTATACATGTATTGAAACATCACACTGTGCCTCATATGTGTAATTATTATGTCAGTTAGAAACAAACAAACAAAAAAATAAAACGACCACAAAACAGCCTTCTGTATATTCTGGGTCTGCATCCTTGGATTCAATCAACCAAGGATAAAAAAATATGTGGAGAGAAAAACCCCAAACAATAAAAAATACCACTAGAAAAATAAAAATAAGACAAATTTAAAAACACAGTATAACAACTATTTACAGAGCATTTACATTTCATTAGCTATTATAAGTAATCTAGAGGTAATGAAAAGTATAAGGAGGATGTGCATAGGTTATATGCAAATAAGTACACCATTTTATATCAGGGACTTGAGCGTTCGAAGATTTTGGTAAACTCTGAGGGTGAGGTGGGAGTGGGGTGGAGGGGGTGTCCTGGAACCAATCCTCTGTGGACACCATAAGACAACTGTATAAAAACTCAGAAATAACTCCATTAATTTAGTTAGAAATGATCAACTTTTATTCTGTATTAAATGAAAGAGAAAGATGCATATTGCATAAAAACACAAAAAAGTAGCCCAGCAGTTAACATATATATATATTTTAGAAGGTGTGTGTGTGTGTGTGTGTATATATATATATATATATATATATATATATATTTTGGAAGGTTGAAAATATAATCCCTGGCTAAGATAAAATAAAATTAGGATTAGCTGTAATTTGGAAACACCTTTTAACAAGACAGGTAGGAGTCAAGAACACTGACCATGGATCCAGACTGCCTGCGTTCAAGATCTGACTGAAAGACTCATTCAAGTTGCTTAACCTTTCAGGGCCTCCCAAGAGTCAAAAAGCGATAATGCTTTGGTCTGTTTGTTCTAGCTCATGGCATGCCCTCACTGGGACATTGTGAAATACATATTTGGTCTTCCTCCCAGTTTCTTGGCATACAGCTCCTAAAATCCTTGGAATCTTAAAAGTGATGTCTTTTTATATGTTAATGAGGTGACTCATGACTGGCAGCCCCTGGGTAGATTCAGGATGGGACTGGGTTACCAGAAAGACCAAGGCAGACTTAGACGGTTGGGGTTTTCAGCCCCACCCTCCAGCCTCCAGGGAAGGCAGAGAGGAGCTGAAGGTGAAGTTGATCACGATGGCCAAGTGTTTAATGAATCACGCCCACATAACGAAGCCTCCGTAAACATGTGAAAGGACAGGTGCAGACAGCCTCTGGACAGCTGAACACAGTGCAGCTTCCCAGAGGGTGGTGCAGCCAGAGAAGGTGCGGAGGCTCTGACCACCTTCCCCCATATACCTCACCCTATTTATCTCTTCATCTGTATCCTTTGTAATATCCTTTTTTAAAGTTTATTTTTATGTATTATTATTATTATTATTTTTTCAGAAACAGGGTCTTGCCCTGTTTTTCAGGCTGGAGTGCAGTGGCATGAGTATAGCTCACTGTAGCCTCCAACTCCTGGGCTCAAATGATCTTCCCACCTCAGCCTCCCAAGTAGCTGGGACTGTGTGTGTCATCATGCCTGGCTAATTTTGTTATTTTTTGTAGAGACGGGATCTCACTATGTTGTCCAGGCTGCTCTTGAACTCCTGGCTTCAAGCAATCCTCCCACCTGAGTCTGTCAAAGTGCTAGGATTACAGGTGTGCTCCACCATGCCTGGCTGGTAATATTGTTTATAATAAACTGGTAAAGCCAGGCATGGTAGCATGTGCCTATAGTCCCAGCTACTGGGAAGGCGGAGGCAGGAAGACTGCTTGAGTCCACGAGATGGAGGCTGCAGTGAACTGCGATTGTTCCACTGCACTCCAGTTTAGGCGACAGAGCTTGGCCTTGTCTCAAAACAAACAAACAAACAAAATACTAATAATAAACCAGTAAACGTGTTTCCCTGAGCTCTATGAGTTGCTCTAGCAAATTAACAGAACCAGAAGAGGGGGCTGTGGGATCCCCAATTTACAGAGCATGTCAGCCAGAAGTACAGAGAAAGCAATCTGGGGCTTTCAATTGGCATCAGAAGGAGAAGACAGTCCTGTGGCTGACCCCTCAATCTGTGGGATCTGAGGCTATCTCCAGGTAGATAGTGTGGGAACTGAATCAGAGAACGCCCAGCTGGTGTCCACTGCAGAACTGATTGCTTGCTTTGTGTGTGGGGAAAAACTTCCATATATTTGGTCACAGAAGAACTTCTGTGGTGACTGCCGTGGTGTGCAAGCAGAAGAAAAATGGTTTGTGTTTTCTATCCAGCTCATTCACAATTTCTTACCAATGCTCTTTGCTTTGCTCTCCCAGAGCTTTCTCTTAAAAAGGATGAATTCTTCTGAAATTAGTCAGGGGATGAAAAAGGCTAAGTCCTAAAAGGAAAGCTGTTGGCTGGGCGCAGTGGCTCACGCCTGTAATCTCAGCACTTTGGAAGGCTGAGATGGGCAGATCACAAGATCAGGAGTTCGAGACCAGCCTGACCAACATGTTGAAACCTGTCTCTACTAAAAATACAAAAATTAGCCAGCTGTGGTGGCATGCGCCTGTAATTCCAGCTACTGAGGAGGCCGAGTCAGGAGAATCGCTTGAACCCAGGAGGCAGAGGTTGCAGTGAGCCGAGATGGTGCCACTGCACTCCAGCCTGGGCAACAGAGCAAAACTCAGAAAGAAATAAAGAAAGAAGAAAGAAGCAAGAAAAGAAAGGAAAAGAAAGGAAAAGGAAAGGAAAGGAAAGAAGGAAGGAAGGAAGAAAAAAAAAAGAAAGAAAGAAAGAGAAAAAGAAAGAAAGAAAGCTGTTGTAACTACTGTCTACATCTCTAAACTCAGCATATACAATCATGCGCTGGATAACATTTCTGTCAACAATGAACCATATATACTACCATGGTATATGGTATATTTACTGTACTTTTTCTAAGTTTGGATACTTTTAGATACACAAATACTCACCATTGTGTTACAACTGCCTGCGGTATTCTGTATAGTAACATGCTGTACAGGTTTGTAGCATAGAGGAATAGCTTATACCATATAGACTAGATGTGCTGTAGGCTATTACACTTAGGTTAAATACATTCTCTGATTTTTGTACAACAATGAACTCGCCTAATGACACCTTTCTCAGACATTTCCCTGTGGTTAAGGGACGTGCATATCTGTACCTGAATACAGGATATCCAACACAGTTCCTAAAGCCAAGCTTCTCCTTAACAAGAAAATATACAAGGCAGGGAAAGACTAAGCTTATGGGTTTCAGCACTCCTAACTAATCCTTTTTGATGGGTATCCTGGAGCAATTAATGGTAGTAAGATTTGAGATTTCTTTCTTTTGCAATGTGAGAGAAGTGCTATTGTGAATATAAGTATGTTTTCAGTCAAAGAGAAAAGGATCCAGAAATTGAGACCTTTAAAACCAGAATAAGAGGACTTAGAAATAGATTTCCTTGCCACCATTCATCCTGCAAATCTCCTGCACTCTGGGCTATGCTTCTCCAGTGTCACAACGACTGTTAATTCCAGGTGGAGAACTTCTGCTATAACGAGCTGCCTCTTTTCTACAGAGTGTAGAAATGATCAAACACAGTATAGCCCAACTTTTGGGTCTGACAGGCCAGAAGTTTATCCAAAGTAAAACTCCAGGATTTAAATTTTTTAAAAAGTCAAGAATCATAAATTGGGAAGAATTAAATTTCTATAAACATAGCTTTTCTAGGTAACTCCACATTACATCCCAAAATTGATTTAAACAAGGAATACAATAAGCCTATTAGAAATATTAAAGGTCCAAATTAGTGGTATTTATAAACAAAATGCCGTAAGAACCCTGAGGTCCCACCACCTGTGGAAATGGGTCGCTCTGTGTGGGGGAAGATGAACTCCAAGAACGGTTCTGTTCTTAACTGTTTTAAGTTTTGGAGTTCTGTAAATATTCCCTTCGGGGAAAAAACAGAATTATTCTGAGCTTTCAAGTAAGCTCAGGATGAGAAATCAGCTGCAAGTCTCATTTCCAGTCAAGTGCAGATTTGCAAATCTTCATTTGGTGCTTTACACCGGTTTGTCATAAACTGCCCTGAAGTGAGTGGGTCCACAGATAAACAGATGTGCTGGTTGGAAGTGGCTTCCATTCTCAGTTTCCGCCTTCCTGAATAATCAGAGTAAATGAGTGAAGAAACCTCTCTGTAAAACATCTTGCTACAAACTTACTCATCATAAATGGGTCTTTCCTGGCCAGGGGCAGTGGCTCACACCTGTAAACTCAGCACTTTGGGAGGACAAGGCGAGCAGATCACCTGAGGTCGGGAGTTTGAGACCAGCCTGACCAACATGGAGAAACCCCGTCTCTACTAAAAATACAAAATTAGCCGGGCGTGGTGGCACATGCCTGTAATCCCAGCTACTTGGGAGGCTGAGGCAGGAGAATTGCTTGAACCTGCGAGATGGAGGTTGTCGTGAGCTAAGATTGCGCATTTGCATTCCAGCCTGGGCAACAAGAGTGAAACTCCATCTCAAAAAAAATAAAAATAAAAATAAAAATATGGATCTTTCCTGTTAATGCATTTTGTGATGGGAAAAAAGGACATTTGTGAAATTCAAACTAAGGAGAGAGAAATGTGAAGCACCAACAAAGAACCCAGCCCTGAGAATGTACTAAGTCAGGGTTAATCAGCTGCACACCAGGTCCCTGGTCCTTGGTTCAGTCCATCACACTCTGCAACACTTCCTGGACTTAAATCACTCTTGCAACTGTTGGCTCCACCTCACTCCCAAAAGTATTTTCTTATGGAAAAAATTAAGATATTCCTTTTACTGGAGATAACGCTGGATGTCACAAAGTTAGATTGAGGAATCACTAAAGTTAGCGTTAGGGCCTCTGGGCTGAAAGCGTATTTTCCCAGGGAAATGGCATCTAATCACTTGAGTACAGGAAGTCGAGACCAGCCTGGGCAACATGGCAAGACCCTGTTTCTGCAAAAAAATTTTTTTAATTATCTGGCTGTGGTAGTGTGCGCCTGTAGTCCCAGCTCCTAGGGAGGCTGAGATGGGAGGATTGCTTGAGCCCAGAAGTCAAGGCTGCAGTGAGCCATGATGGTGCCACTGCACTCCAGCCTGGGTAACAGGGTGAGACCCTGTCTTAAGAAAAAGAAAAAAAGGCCGGGCGCGGTGGCTCAAGCCTGTAATCCCAGCACTTTGGAGGCCGAGATGGGCGGATCACAAGGTCAGGAGATCGAGACCATCCTGTCTAACATGGTGAAACCCCATCTCTACTAAAAAAAATACAAAAAACTAGCCGGGCGAGGTGGCAGGTGCCTGTAGTCCCAGCTACTCGGGAGGCTGAGGCAGGAGAACGGTGTAAACCCGGGAGGGAGAGCTTGCAGTGAGCCGAGATCCGGCCACTGCACTCCAGCCTGGGCGACAGAGCAAGACTCCGTCTCAAAAAAAAAAAAAAAAAAAAAAGAAAAGAAAAGAGAAACTGTAGTTGAGACAGAAATACTGGTGCTCATTTCTTCAGATATATGTTCTAGTTAAGTGGTTAGGAAACAAGGATCTCATTCCATACTTGCCTCTGTGGCCAAAGGGAAGAATGTCCTATTTAATTCAAAGTACCACAAAGTTCTACCATAAAAGTAAATCACATTTTCAAGGGGAAGCCAGTGCACAGAACCCACCTCTAAGTCTTCACAGCTAGTCTTCTAGAGAAAAGAACACATAGAGGCTGTGGAAATCAGGGAAGGAAGTTGTTCTGATAATGAGACAAAAGCAATAACCAAGATACAGAGTGGCGAAGATGCATTTGTTATTATACAAAGACTGAAGCACATCAGTCATGTCCCACATGGAAGGCAAACCGGGTAAGCTTCCAAGCTTCCTTTTCTGGAAAACAACTTATTGCTGATATAATTGAAAGTAAAGATTATTTGTTAGCAGCCTTGGATGGTTTTTTCTCTAATATCATTTAACCAAAAAGAAATTTCTTATTCTCCACATGCGGGTTTACACATTCCTGGGCTGGTTTTAATGATAAACAATGTAGCCAAAATAGTAATCTTCCTCAGGACCCAACAGCTTGAACTGGGCAACAGCCCATGAATAGCCTAGTTCTGGGTATTCAACACATCTTTTGGAATAACAGCACACAGACCCAGGGAGGGTATTTATAGTCCAGTGTGAGGGGTGGGCAGGACGAGATGAGTCACACTTTATTCTTCGCTGCTCAAGGCTGTTCTGAGCCTTTCCCTCTGACTCAGCACCAGTGGCCTCACAGCTGACAGGGCCTAAATGCGGCAGCAGGAGCTCAGGAAGCGGTCATGCTGCTTAATGAAGGTAGCTTAACCATCATGTTCATTCCTAAGTCACAGGCAAAATGGGAGAAAGAAGGTGACGGAGTGCTGGGGCTCCAGGGTGCTCTCATGGGAAACAGCAGGCCAGGGATATAAGGAAAATGTTTGGGACAACAGAGCCTGTCTTTTTCTCTGAGTTCTTCTCTATTGCTCCCCTGGACCAAGCTCTCCTAAGGCCTTTGTCATAATCGCCCATTTCAATAAAAATATATTTAAAAAGAATATGTCAGGGAAAGAATACTGTATTGGATACTAGGAGACCAGATAGGTTCTCATCTCTTTCATGTCACAAACAAGCTGTGTTATCAGACATTTCAACCTCTCTGGACCACAGGATTAAAAAAAAAAAAAGGGAGGGATAAAGAAGGGATTCATATAGTGAGAAGACCAATGCTCTCTCCAAGCCAGCTTTCCAGAATTCCCTTCAATGTGCCTTGGGAGTCTCATCTCCTTCCTTGCCACAGTCCTGGCAGGCCTCCATGGTGCTGAGGTAGAGCAGGTCCTCAGGTCCCTCTACCTGAATTGAGTCATGGCTCACCACCACTAGCACCAGCAAACGCCCTCTCTTCTTGCTGCCTTAGCACCTAGGGATTTCCTTTTCCTTCTCCTCACCAGCCAATCACAGTCTACCTATAGCCTCAGTAGGGGTCTCTATGCCTGATGCCTCCATTCACACCTCTGGAGCTCCTCTCCCGCCCTCTTCTGCTGTGGTACATTGGCCTCTCCTGCTCCTGTCCATCCTCACAACTGTCATTTGCCCATCCCTAAACCCATCATCCTTGCCCAAAAGACTCCCACTGCCCAGGGAAGGAGTCAGGAAGAACAGGAAAAACTGCAAGAAAATACACAGAGCATGTTTGGAGGTCTAAAGAAATAAAGTAAAAAAAAGAATTAGAAGAAAAGAGAAAATGAAGACCTCTTTCCACTGCTAAGGTTTTTGTTGTCGGGAATGTGTGTTTTGGGGACACAACAGGAGCTTAAAAAAAATGTGTACTAGTGAATAAAATAGCATTCCCTAACCCAAACCCTTAAAGCTGTTTCCCAGAGTGACATTATTACATACTTGCTAGCCCTAAATTTCATGTACCCGTGATGGGGTAAACAGCTTTTCTGTGGGCTGGCCTGGGAACCCCCATCTCATGATGTTTGTTTCTATGGGAAAATGCTGCCTGAGAGGCACACAACGGACTTACCAATGATCTTTGTAAACTACCTTTCCTTGCTCAAGCATGGTTTATATAACAGGGAAATATAAAAATCCACTAGGCAAAGGAAGAAATCAAAGAGCAGCCACCTCCAGCTATAAAATAATTCTACATACATATATTATCATATATAGATGTGCAGATATGTACAAATATGTAAGAAGTAAGGTGGTAACAGTAAATTACCTATTTGATCTAACACACACAAAATACCTCATTCTCACCTTCATTTACAGCCTGGGGTCAGCATCCCTAGATTATCCCCCAAAATACATGTTTACTGTGAGAAAGGGGTTTCAGTAGGCTGGACGTGGTGGTTCATGCCTGTAATCCTAGCACTTTGGGAGGCCGAGGATCACCTGAGACCAGGAGTTCAAGACCAGCCTGGGCAACATAGGGAGACTCCGTTCTAGAAAAAATAAAATTAGTCGGGCGTGGTGGCATACGCCTGTAGTCCCAGCTACTCAGGAGGCAGAGGCTGGAGGATCACTTGAGCTTAGCAGTTCAAGGCTGCAATGAGCTATAATCATACCACTACACTCTAGCCTGGGCTATACAATAGAACTTTGTCTCAAACAAAACAAAACAATACAAAACAACGAGAAAGGGGTTTCAGTAATGTTGAGAATACCAAATACACTACAAAGGAAGTGCAGACCATATGCTAACACCTGACGGCCAAGAAAAACAAGTATTTGGAAAAGAACATACACACCCAGAAGAGCTAAATGTAGATAAATGTAGACAGTCTAGTTCCCTAAAATACTTATTTTTTCCTTAGAAAATAAATGCATGGACGCTCCTGGCTCGAGGCTGGGAAGTTGTGGAGGGGGTGACGTACAGCACACACTGTCCTTTAGAGCGGGTCCAGTGGTCCTCTGAGAAGGGGGACAGACACAGAGACAGGAATGGGTGAGGTGTGTTGGGGGCCTGAGTGTGGGTGAAGACTCGGAAAGAATTTTGTATGTGGAGCTGAGCTGCTTAGGTCTGAAAGGCTCTGTCATAAGGGACTCTGGGTTCTGAAATAGGACAACGAACTGAGCAATATGAATGCAGGGTTTGTGAGGGTGTCCCATCCATGCCACTGTCCATATGGGCCATACAGATTCCACCTCTGACCTCATAGCTATCAAATACCTGGCATGCATCTGACACTTCAATTCAGTCTTTCCTCATGAAACTGAACATGAAGGAGGAGGCCTCAGAAAAGAAGGGCAGGAAGCGGGAGGGCGGGGAATGGCACCTCCCTGCTTTTGTCTAGCACAACTCACCTCATAGAAGAGTCCTTCTGGGAACTGCTGGAAGCACTGAGCGCACACGAAACACTGTTCATGGTACAGCTCCCCGTTACTGTTTACGATCTTCTCAGCGGGTGCAAAGCCGCCCTTGCAGCGCTCACAAGTGGCGCTGGCCAGGGCATTGGCCATGTTGCTGTAACACACAAAGAACAGCAGGTTGCAGACCGTCAGCCTCTTCTTAGATTGAAGACCAAACCACACCAAGAACCGTGAGCAGCGAATTCTATCTGATCACAAAAACCCTATTTTATCTAAAAAGTTTAGTTTTTCGCTTGTTCCTTACGTGCTCTGAACTTGGACTCCTCAGCCTCTACCCTAGCATCTGAGGCTCTGTAAGGGTGTCCCACTTTGATTCTGTCTCTAACATTTTTGGCATTTTTCTTGCTAAATATATTATGAGTGCGTACCTACTATGTGTTAGGCACCTGAGACAGAGATGAAAGTTATAAGCTGCTCTCAAGGAACTTGGTTTACAGCTTTATAAGAAGCTTAATTAAAATATCCAAAAGTCGGCCGGGCGCGGTGGCTCAAGCCTGTAATCCCAGCACTTTGGGAGGCCGAGACGGGCGGATCACGAGGTCAGGAGATCAAGACCATCCTGGCTAACACGGTGAAACCCCATCTCTACTAAAAAATACAAAAAAAAACTAGCCGGGCGAGGTGGCGGGCGCCTGTAGTCCCAGCTACTCGGGAGGCTGAGGCAGGAGAATGGCGTGAACCCGGGAGGCGGAGCTTGCAGTGAGCTGAGATCCGGCCACTGCACTCCAGCCTGGGCGACAGAGACAGACTCCCTCTCAAAAAAAAAAAAAAAAAAAAAAAAAAAAAAAAAAAATCCAAAAGTCAGCATCTCAAGGCCAATTTCTTTCCCTTCTAAGAATAGAATCTAAAATGCTTGTCAACTAAATGCCATACCATATAACCTAGACACAGGTTACCCCTTTGATTAAATTCTGTGGAAAGCAACTGCTTAAGTAACCTTAAAACCAGCCAAGATGCCCCGGTCCTGTTCCCTAATCGGTAAGACGAACCTGATTACCAGTATTATAAAGTGTATCTTAAAACCACAAAATTTTACATAATAAAGATCATTTTACAGATGGCAAAAGAGGTTCACAGAGATGGAAGGATCAGACCAACATCACAAGGCTAATTAGTTAAAGGAAGGCACGGGACTAGAAATCCAGGTTCCCTGCTCATAAAATCACACTCTCAATCAAAACAGATTACACCACGAATTTCAAACACTTGAAAGGACATGACAGGGATACCATCACGTTTCATGGTTAGGAAAGTGATACCAGGCTGTCAAGTAACCACTGTTGTGGCTGGTGGTGTGGGAAATCCCCCCATCAGTAACCCCACTACACCTTAAAACACAGAAGGCATTCAATAAATAATCTCAGGCTCTAACCATTGTGCAGTTTGCAAGAAGAAAAGCAACATGGCAGCTGGGTGAGGTGGCTCACACCTGTAATCCCAGGACTTTGGGAGGCTGAGGCCGATGGATTACTTGAGGTCAAGAGTTCGAGACCAGTGTGACCAACATGGTAAAACCTCGTCTCTAATAAAAATACAAAATTAGCCAGGTGTGGTGGTGCATGCCTGTAGTCCCAGCTGCTTGGGAGGCTGAGGCAAGAGAATCACTTGAACCTGGGAGGCAGAGGTTGCAGTGAGCCGAGATTTCACCACTGCACTCCAGCCTGGGCAACAAGAACAAAACTCCATTTCAAAAAGGAAAAAAAAAAAAGAAAAGAAAAGCAACACGGCTTCGACAGGCATACAATTAGATCAGGATTTCACATGAAGACCTATTTGTAGGGAGAAGGTCCCCCATGCAGGGCAGGAACTGGTCAAGTGGTCCTTCAATTTTTGGCCAGTTTATTTTCACAGAACTACTCACAGCATGAGCTCTACACCTGTGTGTCTAGTCCGCTGGTACAGCTTCTGACCTTCCAAATATTTAATCAATGTACTTCATGAAGTTATTACCAACTTTCTCCTGAATTTTCACAACCAACTAGTGAGACAGACAGGTGGACAGTCTCCATTCTATAGACAGAGTAACTAACTGCCTTGCCCCTATTGGTTTCCAAGTTTTGCTGTTTCCTTAGCAAAAGTGGTCCCACTTACTTGCTTCACTCCCCTCCACACCTCTGGAAGACAACTTTCCCTCTGCCTTCCTCCCACAAATGTTTCACAAAACAGTCAGCCCGTTTTGTAGCCTTGCCATAAATAACTGCGTGTAGACACACCATGTTCATCACTTCAGACCAGTCAAAGATCAACTTTATCTAACAGGTTTGAATGCAGAATTAAATGTCACAAAAAAAAGGAAGGAAGGGAGAAAGGGAAGCAGCTTCACTGCTCAGTAAACCTGGCCTAAGCCTCATGTTAAAATGAATTTCCATTTTGTCATTTCAAAGTTCCTGTGGGCTGGGGAAAAAATCTGTACAATTCTCATCATCGCCCAGCTTTGCCACAAGCCAGATGACTGTGGCAGTTTCACAAAACTCTGGAGAGGTCTGTGCTTCTTCCTTCTTCCTGACCAAAGTCCACAGGTGTTCCTGGATGGAGGAACATGGTAAGCTCCACACCTGCCTGGTCATTCTCAGTACTGTTCTCATTATTGTTCCAAGGAAAAAGTATTTAAAACCATTTGGAAACCAGAAGATGCTGCTCAAATATATGGCACTGTGGTTAATTCTAAACCCTCTCAAAAGATTCACCAAACCTCAACAATCTTAATGGGACTCTAAAAGAGCCCAAAAAGAATATTCTAGAATGTCCTGGCTCATTATCACCTAAATCAGTGGTTTCCAAAATGTCGGGGTCACCATGACTCTTTCAGGAGGTGGAAAGCTCCTCTGTTTTCCAACTACATCTCTGTGGGAGGCCACATTTTCTTCATATATTTCATCTAAAACAATATACCGTAATAGGTTGAATGCAGAAACAAATATGAGAAACTTTTATTAAGACAGATATTAACGGCCGGGCGCGGTGGCTCAAGCCTGTAATCCCAGCACTTTGGGAGGCTGAGACGGGCGGATCACGAGGTCAGGAGATCGAGACCATCCTGGCGAACACGGTGAAACCCCGTCTCTACTAAAAAAATACAAAAAACTAGCCGGGTGAGGCGGCGGGCGCCTGTAGTCCCAGCTACTCGGGAGGCTGAGGCAGGAGAATGGCGTAAACCCGGGGGGCGGAGCTTGCAGTGAGCTGAGATCAGGCCACTGCACTCCAGCCCGGGCGACAGAGCCAGACTCCGTCTCAAAGGAAAAAAAAAAAAAAAAAAAAAAAAAAAAGACAGATATTAACAAGATTCACAAAAATGTAACATAATGCCATCCTTTCCTCTAAACCTCTTCCATTTTGGAAAACAGTTATTTTTCATGAAAACATTAATATTAACATTTGCTATTAACATGTAATAAGCTTATTGTTTTTTTTTAAATGAAATAATAAGTATTTTAAATTGTTCCCAGTTTAAATTTCTCATACAGTAAATACTGATAAATGAAAGTTCTTTGAAGACCTTAATAGTTTTTAAGTGTTAAGAGGCCCTTAGATGAAAATGTTTGATTATCACTGACCAGTTTAAACTCATTATAATATAGATTGTTTCTACTTAAGTTCAAATACTCAAGTAGAATTAGGAAATAGGTAGCTACATCATAAAAACAAGCACATAGTTACTTCCCACACACGGGAAAAATGCGCTAGTTTTAGAAGTAACATAATATGTATTTTGCAAGAAGTATTCCTTTTTATAACAAGCAGAGGAAAAAAGGAAACAGAACAATCCCCTTGCTGCCCCCTGAACCAGTCAGGCTTCCCTTTCCTCTTTTGCCTTTGACCCTCTGGCACAATGCCTGTTTTTTATTTTTTATTTTTTTTAAATGTTGATTTTATATTTAATACAGATGACAGAAATTACTTTAAAAAAGTCATTAGTGACAGTTATAGCTATCGGATTAGTTATAATTAATTAGCTAATTTTTAAAAAAAAGATTTTCACTAAAAACTGTTGATGACAAGAAATACATAAGTGGGGAAGTATCTACCTATCTATAGATATTTATATGTAAAAATCAGGCCAGGCATGACTGATGAAGCTGATCTACTTCCACAAATCAACCTCACACAGCACACTTGATATCTTGCTTTCCATTATTCAAGTGTGCAAAACAAATTGTTTGGTCCTAAAATGCAGCAATGTATAAATCCAAAAATCATCTTGAGAGTTCAAGCAGTGAAAAAATTGGTGACTGTATTATTACAATTCCCCAGTTACTGTCCAACTGACCAAGAGCTCTCGGTGAGTTGTGAAGATAAGTGACATCTGTACCACAGAGAACGGATTATGGAAGTAGAGAACCGGGTCAGTTAAATTCTCATTAACTCTTACTTGACAAATTGGGGATATGCAGTAATTCTAAGCTCACAACTTTGAATGAGGTCAATAATCTTGAGCTGGTCTGATGGCTACTCTGCATTTTCTCAAAAAATGTGTTTACTAAAACCCATTTAATAATATAAATTAGCCTAGCTTTTTCGAGTTAACAGTATGTTCTATATGTGTATTGATTTGCTACTTATACAATGTATGTATTTATTCATTCAATTAAGAAACCCAGTTAGCTTACTTCAAACTGTTGTTACACATAACAAAAATATTTATCTTTAAACAGTCTGTAATTTGTTTTTTTCACTGTTCCAACCCATCTGCCCCTTATCTTTGGGCTGTTTTAGAGTGCAGAATTTTTCTAATGTAATTCCTGACAGCGACAACGATAAGCCTCCCCTGCGGACGACATGATGAAAATGCAGCTACCAAGTGATCAGGAATCTACTGAAGACGGGGCCGCGGTGCTCTCAGTGAGGGCAGCACCTCCCTCCCATCTGCGTGTCGCTGCATGTCTTACCGACAAGGAGCCTCCTGTCTCCCTAAACGTGCTGTACTGCGAGCCCCTCAGAGCCCTACCACCCTGGAAAACTCCCACTCAAAGTCCAGTCAATAAAATTGTATGGGCCAGCTCAGGATGGCTCCTGAACAGCCAGCCAAGAACGCCCGACCTGGAAGAGGGCACTCCAGGAGAGGAGACACTCACAATTTTGCATAAAAGTCACAGAACTCCTTGTAGACTTTCACGTCACTGTGCCTGCGCTGCAGTTTGGAGACAGCCCTCTCGTCCTCGGTCCCATTGGCCTCAGGGACACTGTTAAGGGCCGCTGGTGGGATTTCTTCGTTCTCTGGGATAACGCAGGGGCGCGCTCGGCCTGAGAAGGCCATCGTGGGTGCTTGCGAGCTCTGAGCACAGGGACGAGAGCCGCAGGACACAGAGCCAGGAGAAACAATATCCAGGCCTCCCTGCTTCCCAGCCAGGGTCACTCCCACCGTTCCCACGCACGTCAGCCCGACCCGCCAGGGTCACTGCTGCTGCTTCATGTTAAGAGCTCAGCAGCACAGGACAGTTACATGGCAGTCAGGATTTACTGAGGCTTTCTGGAAGTTCCAAAAAACATTCCACAAAATAGTGACACAGTCTGTCAGAGCAGCAGTCCCAGTGGACTATGCTATAAACACTGCACTAGGAGACAGGGGCTACCTCCTAAGCCTCCAAGAGAAGGAAATATCCACATGTGCCTTGCATATTTGCCACAAGACTTCATCACCAATGCCGTGCTTTTCACTCTGAAGGGCATAAGAGGCTTTTGGAGACCTTGTAAAACACCCCCTGACAAGCTCTCCCTGAGGCTGAGGCTGCTGGCACACTCTGAGGAGCATTTGAACCCTGCCTGGCCCTGGGTTTCCACAACCCTGGCCATGACTGCCAGCTATGCCCGATGGGTCCCTTCCCCAGCAGGCCGTGAGCCCCTAAAACTAACAGCAATGTTTGACTTCTATCACCTTTGCTACTGGTACATAGTCACAGTCCAATCTCAGCTTCAATGAATGGGCACCAGTGGAAACAGACAAGGGCCGGTGCTTAGTTATAACTCTTCTACTGGACTCCAGCTAACCTCAAAGCTTAGGTGAGCTGACGTTTCTCAATCTCTACCATGACTAAGGAAGCTGTTACATACTCTGGCATTCTTGCTATAATCAGTCCACACTCCTGTCTCCTGTGATTGAGTTAGCAATGCAAAAGGAAACTAAATCACTAAGCCAAGAGAAAAGTCAAGCTGGAAACTACGTCAGGCAAACCTGCCTCCCATTTTATTGCTAAATAAGATAGCTACAAAGATAACAACCCACATCCCTTCCTCACCATTTGCCCACAAGAAAATTCCTTATGGACAAAGGACAGACACAACTCAAAGTCATCCCTCTGAAGCTCACCTGAGACAAATGCGTATCTGATTGCTTCCTCTACCCTATTGTTCATGTAAAAATGTAGGTTCACTGAGTCACACACAATTGTGTATTCATTAGAAGGCTGATAAAGAACTCAAAAGAATGCAACTTTTTGTCTCTTACCTACTTGACTTGGAAACCCCCCACCCACTTCGAATTGCTCCGCCTTACTGAACCGAACATATATGTATGTACATCTTACATACATTGCTTGATGTCTCATGTCTCCCTAAAGTGTATAAAAGCAAGCTGTACCTCGACCACCCTGGGGCACATGTTGTCGGGACCTCCTGAGGCTGTGTCATGGGTGTGTCATTAACTTTAGCAAACCACACATTCTAAATCGACTAAGACTTGTCTCAGATACTTTTTGGTTTACAGCAATGATGACAATCATGATGTAGCACTAGAGACAACTAAAGGGCTCAGAATCCTTCTCACGTCCCCGTCCTCTCAGGGCAGTGTGCCACCCACCAAAACCAAGAGACTGTGAAATAAAATCTACAGAACAGGCACAAGGCACACTGATGGGCAGTCACGGAACCGGCAGCGGATAAACAAAATGCAGTAGAGACACCAAGTAATGACCATAAATAATGACATCCAAGAGTCAGTGAGTGCTTCCTACCACGGCCCTTAATCCTTCCCATGGCTTCTGAGATAGGTGGTAGTTACAAATGAAGAAACTGAGGCACAAAGAGACTGAAGAACTACTAAGGAGGTAGTGGAGTCAAGACTTAAACCTAGGCACTCTGAGTCCAGAGCCTATGCTGTTAATCCCTATGTCAGAAAATGGTAAACATAATTACTGGGAAGCACAATTAGCCAGAAAAGATTAGGCAGCGGGTACCAGACAGGACTGGAAGCAGAAAGTGGGACCAAATCTTTCTACTTTGAACCCTAAAAATCTCACAGAATGGGTCCAGAACTCAAAGGCTGCGGGCTACAGATCCTGCCCAGGCCCAAGGGAATCACCATATTTAAATAAGAAAGAAACAACCTCATGGTTTAAAATTTTTCCTTTCAATTTATCTACATTTCCTAATTTTTTAGGTTTCTCTTTTATAATGACCATGTGAAACAGTGAGGAGGCAGGGAGGGAGGGAGGGAAAGAGACAGACAGACAGAGGGATGAGGACAGAGGCAGGCTGACTCAGACTGTAAGTTTAATGCATCCGGTGGAGGTGGCATGGTAGGAGGCAGGAAGCCACGTGAGCCTTCTGCTTAGAATTCTCCCTCACAGTCTCCCCAGTTATCATGTTACGTGACTACAGTACAGGAGTAAAACCAGGAATCTGACATTGCTGCAACGTGTGTGTGCAGGTCTCTGTCATTTCATCACACGGGTGGCTTCCTGTAACAACAGCCTCTATCAACTTACAGGACTATTCCATCACCACAGAGTTCTCTTTCATGTTATCTCTGACCATCACATACCTCCGCACACTGCAACACTCCTAACCTCTGGCAACCACTCCTTTGTTTTTCATTTCTATGATTCTGCTATTTAAAGAATGTTACCTAAATGGAATCGTTCACGTGACATCTTAAGGCTTTTCATTCAGCACAATGCCCTGAGACCAAGTTGCTCCACATGCCCACAGTTTGCTCTTGTTTACTGCCAAGTAATATTCCATGACATGGATGCGTAATTTGTTTCACCGTTCACCCGCTGAAGGACATTTAAGTACTTTCCTTCCAATTTGTGGCACTGTGAATAAAACTATAGACATTTCTGTATTGCATATATTTTTATTTCTCTGGGATAAATGCCCAATAGTAAAACTGCTGAGTTGTACGGTAAGTGAATGTTTAGTTTTAAAGAAACTGCCTGTGATATTGTGACTTTTAATAATAAATCTATTATTGGTCTCTGCCCCCCCATTTCCTGGCACAGGGCTCCGAAAACTCTTGACTCTCTGAAGTGGTACGTGTCTTTTGCAGGCTAATGTGACAGGTGTGGGGCTGGTTGCTGGAGAACCCATCATGCAATAAGAAGGCTGAAACTGCCGGCTCCAGCCCCAACCCCTTGGAAACGAGAGGAGCTGGGGATTTTGATAATCACCAGTTGTCAATGATCAAATCAATCATGCCTATGAAATGAAGCCTCCATAAAAACTCAATAGGATAGAGTTTGGGGAACTTCTGGGTTGCTGAACATATGGAGGTGCTGGGAGGGTGGCGCTCCCAGAGGAGAGAAGCTCTGCTGCTTCCCTACACCTTGCCCCATGTATCTCTTCCATCTGGCTGTTCTTAAGTTATGCTAGGTAAGGATTGCTAGGGGGAAGCAGATAGAGATCTTCCTTTTATCTGGTTTCCTCTACCTACATCTGTGACTATTTTAATGAGGGTGGTTGGCACACAGTGACCCTAAACAGAACTCTTCAATAGAGGTCACCTTAATATGACCTGGTTTTATGATCAAAGGTACCATATACTATGAAGATATTTTTAAACTGTTATCAATCAATGTAACATTTTATGTGAATGTAAAATAGGTTTGTGGCTCTGTTCCTTTGTTTACAATTTTGCTCGATCTCATTCTCTCCTCTTGGCCTTTTTTTCACTTCGGAGTATCCTAATGGGAGTCGGGCGGGAGAAGAGAGGCTGAAGTTCTGAAGGAAGAAAAGATGCAGCAAGAAAGCTTGATTGTCTTCTATCACATTGTATAGATCACCTTCCCATTAGCTTCTCCCTAGGAACTGACCACCCAACCAGCTGATTCTCAGCATAAATAACACAAGGCAAAGAAATTCTCTGCACATTACCCAAGCTACTTACACTGAAACAACGAAGGAGCTAATGTGGCAGGTAAAGCCAAGCAGGAGGTTCAGACACGTCCTCCACTGCAATGGTAGGAGTAAACAAGCCCTGGGGTTTCAGGAGCTGGTGACAGCACTGATGGGCTGCCCTTCCTTTAGCAGCCCATTTTGGCATTCTGGTAAAGTCTATTTCTTCTCGAAAAACAGTTGCTCGCATTATTCCACTGTTGGCTTTACATCATTCCTGGACATATGGAACTTTTACTATGTGCCCATGATGCAATAGGCCCAGTGTGGTACCTAAGAAGTATCCAGCCCACCATCAGTAGAAGATACTACAATCTGCTGAATGAATGAATGAATAAATAAATAAAAGTCATAGCCTCTGCTTCTATGAGTATACAGTGTATAGTCTGGTGCCCAGTGCTGAGTGAACAAGGTTGTTTTTATGTCCCTACTACTCTGAATAAGGATCTGTAACAGTGTGGCCATGGAAAGTTGAGGTGGTGGTCGGGTGCGGTGCCTCACGCCTGTAATCCCTGCACTTTGGGAGGCCGAGGCGGGTGGATCACCTGAGGTCAGGAGTTTGAGACTTGGCCAGGAGCCTGGCCAACATGATGAAACCCCATCTCTACTAAAAATACAAAAAATTAGCTGGGCGTGGTGGTGGGCACCTATAATCCCAGCTACTCAGGAGGCTGAGGCAGGAGAATCGCTTGAACCCAGGAGGCAAAGGCTGCAGTGAGCCAAGATCGTACCACTGCACTCAGACCTGGGCCATGAGAGCAAAACTCCGTCTCAAAAGGAAAAAAAGAAAAAAAGAGAGAGAAAGTATAGGCAGTACACAATTCTCCCAAAAAGATTACCTGTAGTCACTCCTCTTATTTAGCTACAAGAGAGTAAAGCTAAAAGAAATATGTTATTTTTCCAAGAGGACAAGGGAGTGGTTTAATTCTGAATAAACACCATAGCTCAACTTTTATATTCAGCATTTTGATACTGTGAAATCATTTTCAGGAATTATTAATGCCACTCTAAGAACTGCAAACAAATTTAATTCGAACTACTACTGCCACGGCAGTGGCATCAGAATAGCCATTGAAGTAGGGTGGGAGGATGTTATTTGAAAATACCAAAAACGTCAGATTCGTCTGAATAGCAGGTCTGCTAGGTGGCTTTTGATGAAGAATTAGGATTGTGTGAGGTCCTCAATACCCTAAGGGTGTTTCTTTTTTTAAATGTTGAAAGTATTTATTTATTTTACTGTTGAAAGTATTTATTTATTTTATTATACTTTAAGTTCTGAGGTAGGTACATATGCAGAATGTACAGGTTTGTTACATGGGTATACATGTGCCGTGGTGGTTTGCTGCACCCATCAACCTGTCATCTACATTAGGTATTTCTCCTAATGCTATCCCTCCCCTAGTCCCCACCCACTGACAGGCCCCAGTGTGTGATGTTCCCCTCCCTGTGTCCATGTGTTCTCATTGATCAACTCCCACTTATGAGTGAGAACATGTGGTGTTTGGTTTTCTGTTCTTGTGATAGTTTGCCGAGAATGATGGTTTCCAGAGTCATCCATGTCCCTGCAAAGGGCATGAACTCATCCTTTTTTATGGCTGCATAATATTCTATGGTGTATATGTGCTACATTTTCTTTATCCAGTCTATCATTGATGGGCATTTGGGTTGGTTCCAAGTCTTTGCTATTGTAAACAGTGTGGCAATCAACATACACGTGCATGTGTCTTTATAGAAAGATTTATAATACTTTGGGTATATAACCAGTAATGGGATTGCTGGGTCAAATGGTATTTCTAGTTCTAGATCCTTGAGGAATCGCCACACTGTCTTCCACAATGGTTGAACTAATATACACTCCCACCAACAGTGCAAAAGTGTTCCTATTTCTCCACATCCACTCCAGCATCTGTTGTTTCCTGACTTTTTAATGATCGCCACTCTAACTGGTCTGAGATGGTATCTCATTGTGGTTTTGATTTCCATTTCTCTAATGACCAGTGATGATGAGCTGTTTTTCATGTTTGTTGGCTGCATAAGTATCTTCTTTTGAGAAGTGTCTGTTCATATCCTTTGCCCACTTTTTGATGGTTTTTTTTTTTTTTTTTTTTGTAAATCTGTTTCAGTTCTTTCTAGATTCTGGATATTAGCCCTTTGTCAGAGGAATACATTGCAAAAACCTTCTCCCATTCTGTAGGTTGCCTGTTCACTCTGATGATTGTTTCTTCTGCTGGGCAGAAGCTCTTTAGTTTAGTCAGATCCCATTTGTCAATTCTGGCTTTTGTTGCCATTGCTTTTGGTGTTTTACTCATGAAGTCTTTGCCCATGCCTATGTCCTGAATGGTACTGTCTAGGTTTTCTTCTAGGGTTTTTATGGTTTTAGGTCTTACATTTTAAGTCTTTAAACCGTCTTAACTTTTGTATAAGGTGATCTAGTTTCAGCTTTCTGCATATGGCTAGCCAGTTTTCCCAACACCACTTATTAAATAGGGAAACATTTCCCTATGGCTTTTGTCAGGTTTGTCAAAGATCAGATGGTTGTAGATGTGTGGCATTATTTCTGAGGCTTCTGTTCTGTTCCATTGGTCTATATATCTGTTTTGGTATCAGTACCATGCTGTTTTTGTTACTGTAGCCTTGTAGTATAGTTTGAAATCAGGTAGCATGCTGTCTCCAGCTTTGTTCTTTTTGCTTAGGATTGTCTTGGCTATGTGGGCTCTTTTTTGGTTCCATGTGAAATTCAAAGTAGTTTTTTCCAATTCTGTGAAGAAACTCAATGTAGCTTGATGGGGACAGCATTTAATCTATAAATTACTTTGGGCAGTATAGCCATTTTCATGATATTGATTCTTCCTATCCATAAGCATGGAATATTTTTCCATTTGTTTGTGTCCTCTCTTATTTCCTTGAGCAGTGGTTTGTACTTCTCCTTGAAGAGGTCCTTCACATTCCTTGTAAGTTGTATTCCTAGGTGTTTTATTCTCTTAGTAACAACTGTGAATGGGAGTTTACTCGTGATTTGGCTCTCTGTTTGTCTGTTATTGGTGTATAGGAATGCTTGTGATTCTTGCACGTTAATTTTGTATCTCGAGACTTTACTGAAGTTGCTTATCAGCTTAAGGAGTTTCTGGGCTGACACAATGGGGTTTTCTAAATATACAATCATGTCATCTGCAAACAGAGACAATTTGACTTGCTCTTTTCCTAACTGAATACCCTTTATTTCTTTCTCTTGCCTGACTGCCCTGGCCAGAACTTCCAATACTATGTTGAATAGGAGTGGTGAGAGAGGGCATCCTTGTCTTGTGCTGGTTTTTAAAGGTAATGCTTCCAGTTTTTGCCCATTCAGTATGCTATTGGCTGTGGGTTTGTCATAAATAGCTCTTATTATTTTGAGATACACTCCATCAATGCCTAGTTTATTGAGAGTTTTTAGCATGGAGCACTGCTGAATTTTGTCGAAGGCCTTTTGTGCATCTATTGAGATAATCATGTGGTATTTGTCATTGGTTCTGTTTATGTGATGGATTACGTTTATTGATTTGCGTATGTCGAATGAGCCTTGTATCCCAGGGATGAAGCTGACTTTACCGAGGTGGATAAGCTTCTTGATATCTGCTGGATTCAGTTTGCTAGTATTTTATTGAGGATTTTCACACTGATGTTCATCAGGGATATTGGTCTGAAATTTTTTTTGTTGTTGTGTCTCTGCCAGATTTTGGTATCAGGATGATGCTGGCCTCATAAAATGAGTTAGGGAGGAGTCCCTCTTTTTCTATTGTTTGGAATAGTTTCAGAAGGAATGGTACCAGCTCCTCTTTGTACCTCTGGTAGAATTCGGCTGTGAATCTGTTTGGTCCTGGACTTTTTTTGGTTGGTAGGCTATTAATTGCTGCCTCAATTTCAGAACTTGTTATTGGTCTATTCAGGGATTTGACTTCTTCTTGGTTTAGTCTTGGGAGTGTGTACGTGTCCAGCGATTTATCCATTTCTTCTAGATCTTCTGGTTTATTTGTGTAGAGATGTTTATAGTATTCTCTGATGGCTCTGATGGTAGTCTGTATTTCTGTGGAATCAGTGGTGATACCCCCTTTATCATTTTTCATTGCATCTATTTGATTCTTCTCTCTTTTCTTCTTTATTAGGCTCACTAGTGGTCTATTTTGTTGATCTTTTCAAAAAACCAGCTCCTGGATTCACTGATTTTTTAAAGGGTTTTTCGTGTCTCTATCTCCTTCAGTTCTGCTCTTAGTTATTTCTTGTCTTCTGCTAGCTTTTGAATTTGTTTGCTCTTGCCTCTCTAGTTCTTTTAATTGTGATGTTCAGGTGTCGATTTTAGATCTTTCCTGCTTTCTCTTGTGAGCATTTAGTGCTATAAATTTCCCTCTACACACTGCTTTAAATGTGTCCCAGAGATTCTGGTACATTGTGTCTTTGCTCTCACTGGCTTCAAATAACATCTTTATTTCCGCCTTCATTTTGTTACCTACCCAGTAGTCATTCAGGAGCAGGTTGTTCAGTTTCAACGCAGTTGTGTGGTTTTGAGCGAGTTTCTTAGTACTGAGTTCTACTTTCATTGCACTGTGGTCTGAGAGACTGTTACGATTTCCGTTCTTTTGCATTTGCTGAGGAGTGTTTTACTTCCAATTATGTGGTCAATTTTAGAATAAGTGCTATGTGGTGCTGAGAAGAATGTATATTCTGTTGATTTATGGTGGAGAGTTCTGTAGATGTCTATTAGGTCTGCTTGCTCCACAGCTGAGTTCAAGTCCTGGTTAATTTTCTGTCTCATTGATCTGTCTAATATTGACAGTGAGGTGTCAAAGTCTCCCACTATTATTGTGTGGGAGTCTAAGTCTCTTTGTAGATCTCTAAGAACTTGCGTTACAAATCTGGGTAGTCCTGTATTGAGTGCATATATATTTAGAATAGTTAGCCCTTCTCATTGCATTGATCTCTCTACCATTACGTAATGCCCTTCTTTGCCTCTTTTGATCTTTGTGGTTTAAACTCTGGTTTATCAGAGACTAGGATTGCAGCTCCTGGTTTTTTCTGCTATTTGCTTGGTAAATATTCCTCCACCCCTTTATTTTGAGCCTATGTGTGTCTTTTCATATGAGATGGGTCTCCTGAATACAGCACACTGATGGGTCTTGACTCTTCATCCAATTTGCCATTCTGTGTCTTTTAATTGGGGCATTTAGCCCGTTTACATTTAAGGTTAATATTATTATGTGTGAATTTGATACTATCATTATGATGCTAGTTGGTTATTTTGCCGTTAGTTGACGCAGTTTCTTCATAGCGTTGATGGTCTTTACAATTTGGTATGCTTTTGCAGTGGCTGGTACTGGTTGTTCCTTTCCATGTTTAGTGCTTCCTTCAGGAGCTCTTGTAAGGCAGGCCTGGTGGTAACAAACTCTCTCAGTGTTTCCTTGTCTGTAAAGGATTTTATTTCTCCTTTGCTTATGAAGTTTTGTTTGGCTGTATATGAAATTCTGGATTGAATATTCAGCATTTAAGAATGCTGAATATTGGCCCCCATTCTCTTCTGGCTTGTAGGGTTTCTGCCGAGATCCACTGTTAGTCTGATGGGCTTCCCTTTATGGGTAACCCGACCTTTCTCTGTGGCTGCCCTTAACATTTTTTCCTTCATTTCAACCTTGGTGATCTGATGATTATGGGTCTTGGCGCTGCTCTTCTGGAGGAGTATCTTTCAGGTGTTCTATTTACTTAATTTGAATGTTGGCCTGCCTTGCTCGGTTGGAGAAGTTCTCCAAGATAATATCCTGAAGAGTGTTTTCCAACTTGGTTCCATTCTCCCTGTCACTTTCAGGTATACCAATCAAACATAGATTTGGTCTTTTCACATAGTCCTATATTTCTTGGAGGCTTTGTTTGTTTCTTTTCACTTTTTTCCCTCTGATCTTGTCTTCACGCTTTATTTCATTGAGTTGATCTTCAATCTCTGATATCCTTTCTTCTGCTTGATCGATTCGGCTATTGATACTTGTGTATGCTTCATGAAGTTCTTGTGCTGTGTTTTTCAGCTCCATCAGATCATTTATGTTCTTCTCTAACTGGTTATTCTAGTTAGCAATTCATCTAACCTTTTTTCAGCGTTCTTAGCGTCCTTGCATTGGGTTAGCACATGTTCCTTTATCTCGCAGGAGTTTGTTATTACCCACCTTCCGAAGCCTACTTCTGTCATTCATCAAACTCATTCTCCTTCCAGTTTTGTTCCCTTGCTGGTGAGGAGTTGTGATCCTTTGGAGGAGAAGAGATGTTCTGGTTTTTGGAATTTTCAGCCTTTTTGTGCTGGTTTTTCCCCATCTTTGTGGATTTATGTACCTTTGGTCTTTGAAGTTGGTGACCTTCAGATGGGGTCTCTGAGTGGATGTCATTTTTGTTGATGTTGACGCTATCCCCTTTCTGTTTGTTAGTATTCCTTCTAACAGTCAGACCCCCCCCCTCTGCTGCAGGTCTGCTGGAGTTTGCTGGAGGTCCGCTCCAGACCCTGTTTGCCTGGGTATCACCGGTGGAGGCTGCAGGAACGGCAAAGATTGCTGTCTGTTCCTTCCTCCGGATGCTTCATTCCAGAGGGGCACCCACCAGATGCCAGCCAGAGCTCTCCTGTGTGAGGTATCTGTCGGCCCCTACTAGGAGGTGTCTCCCAGTTAGGATACATGGGGATCAGGGACCCACTTGAGGAGGCAGGCTGTCCCTTATCAGAGCTCCAATGCTGTGCTGGGAGATCTGCTGTTCTCTTCAGAGCTGCCAGGTAGGGACAGCTGAAGCTGTGCCCACAACCACCCCTTCCCCCAGGTGCTCTGTCCCAGGGAGGTGGGGGTTTTATCTATAAGTCCCTGACTGGGGCTGCTGCCTTTTTTTCAGAGATGCCCTGTCCAAAGAGGAGGGAATCTCTGCCGGTAGCGGCCTTGCTGAGCTGCGGTGGGCTCTGCCAAGTTTGAACTTCCCAGTGGTTTTGTTTACATTGTGAGGGTAAAACCACCTACTCAAGCCTCAGCAATGGTGGGCGCCCCTCCCCCAACCAAGCTTGAGCATCCCAGGTCGAGCTCAGTCTGCTGTGCTGGCACAAGAATTTCAAGCCAGTGGATGTTAGCTTGCTGGGCTCTTGGGGTGGGACCCACCAAGCCAGATCTCTTGGCTCCCTGGCTTCAGCCCACTTTCCAGGGCTGTGAATGATTCTGTCTCGTTGGCATTCCAGGCGCCGCTGGGGTATGAAAAAAAACTCAAATGCCACCACTGGGGTATGAAAAAAAAAAAAACAAAACTGCAGTTAGCTCAGTGTCTGCCCTAAAGGTCACCCAGTTCTGTGCTGGAAACCCAGGGCCCTAGTGGTGTAGACGTAGGAGGGAATCTCCTGGTCTGTGGGTTGCGAAGACCGTGGGAAAAGTGCAGTATCTGGGCCAGGGTGCACGGTACAGTCCCTAATGGCTTCCCTTGGCTAGAAGAGGGAGTTCCTCGATCCCTTGCGCTTCCCGGGTGAGGCAACGCCCCACCCTGCTTCGGCTCACCCTCCTTGGGCTGTACCCACTGTCCAACCAGTCCCAATGAGATGAACTGGGTACCTTAGTTGGAAATGCAGAAATCACCCGCTTTCTGTGCCAATCTCGCCGGGAGCTGCAGAACGGAGCTGTTCCTATTTGCCATCTTGCCAGCAAATCCAGGGCGTTTCTTAAGAGGTTCTATACTCTAATCAACCCTCATGGCTAAGTTGGGTCTTTGGGAGATCCCACAGGACAGGTCTGAACCCCAAATGTTCCTTAAATCCACTCACAGCAGAGCGATTTCTACTTTATGAAAACAGTTGATGAATTTGTCATTTTTTGATCATCTACTGCGTGTTTCACTTACGGAATGACTGACCTACTGTGGCAAATCTGGGACCCCAGCTGCATGGGTCCAATAGCTTGGTTAAGGGCCCCCACTCACTGCACAGTGATGCAAAGTTGGCACACAGCAGTGTCCTGTAAAGAAGGTTGTAGAGCTTTAGATTCCAACTGTCTGCTAACTTTATGGTTTTAGTCAAAACTAACTCCACCTCTGACATAAGGCATGGCCAAAAACAAATAAGCTACTTAGAGATATCATACAAAAAATTACAGCTATTTCTAGCAGCTTAAATAATTAAAGCCTGGATAAACTCATGAAAATAGCAGCCAACATTTTTTAAAAAGCAGCTTTTAAAAAACCACTAGCAGCTTAAAATTACTCCTCTTAAGAAGTAACGATGGAATTATGTACATCATTACCAAATATTTCATCTGTAGGATTTAAAAGCCAAACTGGACATTTTAACCAATTGTCTCTAAAATACAGGACTCCAATACAGAAAAAGAGGAGTGCTTAGTAAATGCTTCACTCTATTCCACAAAGAGATTTGTATAACTGATGACTAAACAGAGCACTTGGCAATAACAACTACTAGATGAAGCTTCTCCAACTGTATTCAAAGGCTTCCAGGTCATAATGGGGCATCTGAATTGTTGGGGTGGCCTGGTTAAATTACCATATGCCAAAATGAACTGTTTCCACTATCATCCTCTATCCTGCTCAAATGGAAAAATATAATCTAATTTTCCCCAGACTATGAAAAACAAAACAATCATGACACGCAAGTAAAGATAATGAAACTGGGAAGTTCCTTCCCATTTCGTAGCTTCCAGAACAAATGCACTGTGTTTTATTTCAACAGAGAGTGAGAAAATAGACAAAGTTTGGCCACAAAAAGATTTGAATTTGTAATTAATATGCCATTTGGCCTTGTCAGTTTTTTTTCCCCTAATTCTTGATTGAACAGGCAAAAAGAAATTATTCATTACCACAGAAGCAAGAGAGTGATAAAGAAATAATGTACATTTCCTCAAGCTAGCTTAAAATAAAGAAAATAGCACGTTTTTTATGTGTTTGTATTAGCATTGCTTATTGGGATTATTATCAAAGGCAGAGCTACTGTGGCTTTGTTACGTATGTTAAAAATAACTGAAGAGTCACTAAAAGATTATCACCTAACAAAGATGAAATGAACGAAACAAATTCTCTCCCTATGCACCATCAACCCCATCCCAGGGGCCCAAACCATCCCAAACACTGGAATCAAAGTCCAGAAATTACAATGAGGTTGTAATTGTGAGAAGGCTATTTGCATCTGACAGTTTGCAAGAAACTCCCTCTGAAATGAAACTTAATCTAAGAGTTAGGAGACTCTCTTTGGTGTTGCAGATAGGTTTCTAGCATCCCAAACTTTATGATATCTTAACTGCATTTATTTCCCTTAAAAGGAAAATGAGTGAAATGCCATTCGATTATCAGGTTGAAATATTTCTGGAAGGAAACTAGCAGGCACCTATTTAAGTCTTAAAATCAGCTAAAATACAGTGTTTCAGATGGAATATCATCAGCCACAAAAAAAGAGAAAGAATTAGATCCTGTCAGTTGTGGCATCATGATGAGACTGGGGTACATTATGTTAAGTGAGATAAGTCAGGCACTGAACGACAAATGCCAGATGTTCTCACTCATATGTGAAAGCAAACATAAAACTGAACTCATAGAAGTAGAGCACAGAGTTGGTTATTAGAGGGTGGGAAGGGTGGCTGGGAGGGGAGACAGGGAGAGGTTGCTTAAGGGACTCAACATTACAGCCAAATAACAGGAATAGTTCTCGGGTTCCTCAGCACTGTAGAGTGACTAATGTTAACAATAATTTATTGCATATGTCCAAAAAGCTAGAAGAGGAATGTGAAAGTTCTAAACCCAAGGAAATGATAAATGTTTGAAGTGATGGATATGCTGGTTACCCCGATTTGATCCTTATGCATTACATGCATGCATCAAAATAACACATGCACCCCATAAATATGTACAATTATTATGTATCAATAAAAAATTCCTCCTCCAGTATCTGAGGGAAAAGTATCCTAGTTTTATTCCCAAAGCCCACAAAAGAGAGGCAAAACAGAGTGGCCACTCAGAAGCCCCAGGCAGAGGTGTGTCGAGGGACAGCCCAGAGAAGGCAGGAATGGCCCCACATTCAACCTCAACGCCCATGGGGTTCTGCAATACAAGGCAGGTCTGAAAGTGCTGTGTTGCCTCAGAGACACTGCCCACAACAGGCAGAAAGTACTGCAAATAAATAGTTCAGTTACTCAATCCTAACCAGTTTTTAAAGTCTTGACGGCCTATGTGGTGGCCTGTTGCTTAAGAAGCGCCTCTCCCTGGATGATCTCTAAAAAAGTTTCTAACATGAACCAAGCAACAAATACCTGCCCACAAAGGACTCTGTAAAGGACATGGAGCCTGGGGAAGGGAAAGGAGAAAGACTGAAATCAAGCTCCTCCCAGCACTCTCTCCTTTCCCGTGATATTCCCTGAGTGCCTCAGACACTCTTGTGACGCTCTTGCTCCCCGCAACAAGCCATCCTGTCCCTATGATAATGGAGACACTTCCATCACACAGGAAACCCATCATGGAAAGACACGAGACTGGATGGGAAAACAGAATGGGCAGCAAAAAGGTGTAATCATTAAAAGCAGAACACTAACAAATGACTGTACAATGGCAAGCCTGTTTCTGTAAGCCCGTGCGCTTGGATGTGTAAGTGCTTTGGGATGGGATCACTGGATTGTACTGTTTTGGTTTGGCAAGTTGTATTTGTCAACTTTTATCAGCCCAACAGCAATATAGCTTATTACAGAAAATGTATGAAAGGCAGAGAAGAATCACTCATATTCCTGCCAACTAGAAACAAACTTTAACATTTTGAACTCTATTCTTTTTAAAATACATGTACACGGCTGGGCATGGTGGCTCACGCCTGTAATCCCAGCACTTTGGGAGGCCGAAGTGGGTGGATCACAAGGTCAGGAGTTCAAGATCAGCCTGACCAACATGGTGAAACTCTGTCTCTACTAAAAATACAAAAATTAGCCGGGCATGATGGCAGGTGCCTGTATTCCCAGCTACTCAGGAGGCTAAGGCACGAGAATCACTTGAACCCAGGAGGTGGAGGTTGCAATGAGCCGAGATGGCTCAACTGTACTCCAGCCTGGGCAACAGAGCGAGACTTCGTCTCAAAACAAAACAAAAACATGTACACATATAGGATATATGATCTTAAATATAAATACAGGGTTGTTGCAAGGTGACTTTAGAATTATCTTTAAATGTGATGATCAACATTTCTAGCACTGGGTGAAACATATAAAGGACACATAATTTTCTGGATGAATGCCACTGTCCCCTTTTTCTCCTGAACTTTCTGCTCATCAGAAACCTGCCCAGTCCTCAAGTACCTGCTCAAGATCTTCTCCAGGAAGCTTTCTTGACATTCCAGGCCTTATCAATCTTCTGTTCAGCAGCCACAGCAGCCACTGTGTGTCCCATGCAGTGAGTGGGTAAGATTTTCATTGGATATAATGTTGTGTTTTGTATTGCAAAGGTGCTCCTCATCTCCTCAAGAACACCAGGAGGCCCTTAAGTAGACATTTCTTTTTTTTTGTTTGTTTTGAGACGGAGTCTCGCACTGTCGCCCAGGCTGGAGTGCAGTGGCGCAATCTCGGCTCACTGCAAACTCTGCCTCCTGGGTTCATGCCATTCTCCTGCCTCAGTCTCCTGAGTAGCTGGGACTACAGGCGCCCGCCACCACGTCTGGCTAATTTTTGTATTTTTAGTAGAGACAGGATTTCACTGTGTTAGCCAGGATGGTCTCCATCTCCTGCCCTCATGATCTGCCCGCCTCAGCCTCCCAAAGTGCTGGGATTACAGGCATGAGCCACCGTGCCCAGGCTGTGTTTTGTTTTGTTTTGAGACAGAGTCTCACTCTGTCGCCAGACTGGAGTGCAGTGGTGCAATTTTCACTCACTGCAACCTGTATCTCCTGGGTTCAAGTGATTCTTGTGCCTCAGCCTCCCGAGTAGCTGAATTATAGGCATATGCAACCACACCAGGCTAATTTTTTATTTTTAGTAGCAGAGACAGGGTTTCACCATGTTGGCCACGCTGGTCTCGAACTCCTGACCTCAGGTGATCCGCCCGCTCCAGCTTCCCAAAGTGCTGGGATTACAGGCATGAGCCACTACGCCCAGCCTCTGTTGAATCTTTATACCCCTCATGGCACCAAGTACACTGTCATCATGCAATTAATCAAACTGGACATCTTGAGAGAAGTCCCTAGACTGCCCGCAGAGGGCGTCTAAAGAGGACAAGCCCTGGTGAGCTGTGTCTCTCCCCAGACACCCAGACAGCTCAGTCTATCTTGTGGCCTTCGGCGTAACTTTCTCTCCTCAAGAAAGACAGCTCAATTAACCAGAATCACTATAGTTTGAAATCTACAAGCCATCTCACAATTATTTTTCTTCCATGGTCCCTCAAATAAGCAGTGTTTGGTCAGTTTAAAAACATTCTTGGGCTGGGCATGGCACCTCACGCCTGTAATCCCAGCACTTTGGGAAGCTGAGGCGGGAGGATCACCTGAGCTCAGGAGCTGGAGACCAGCCTGGGCAACATGGTGACACCCCATCTCTACAAAAAATACAAAAATTAGCCGGGCATGTTGGCATGCACCTGTAGGCGCTACTAAGGATGCTGAGGTGGGAGGATTGCTTGAGCCTGTGAGCTGTGATCGAGCTGTGATCACGCCACTGCACTCCAGCCTGGGAGACATAGCTACTGTCTAAAAAAAAAAAAAAAAACCTTCACATTTTCTCTCATAGGTTAGGTGATTTTTGTTTAGAAACTTTTACTAGAAAATGTCTCTGTACTAGTTCCTTCATATTTCAAATCACATATCTTTTTATTCTTTTATTGTTATTCATATTGTGATCCATTAACATACATTCTCACACCTAAACATCTTTTTTAAAAGATAACATTGTGTTCTGGTCAAAACAGACAAATTAGAGGAAGCCATATTTCCAATACAGAATGGCAGTATTTTTAGCTAGGAATGCTGACTTAGGAGAACGCCCACATCACCAGTGACAGCCTCCAGTGTGTCAGGAGCTCTTGACATGGCTCTAGTGGCTGCAGCACCAGAGTCTCTGGCTCTAAATCACACCCTTATTTTAGTTCTGACTCAGTCAAGGCTATCTCCCCGGACACTGACCTTCAGCTACACCGGGAGGGAAGTCCGTGGGAGTTTTTATTTCGCGACTAAGCTTAATGTGGGGTTTACTTGCCTCAGTAAGGTAAAAGAAAACCATGAGAATTTCAGAATAGAAGAACAGAATAAAAAACATTTTACTTGATTCAAGTGAAAACAATGAACCCCTTCAAATTCAAATGTACATATCTTTCACTGCCAGTTATTTTCTTTGTGACACAGAACATGTTTTGTGTAGATTTTACTGCATTAAACAGCATTTGAAAATACTGACCAGGATGAAGCAGAGGAACTAAAAAAATATATGTATACACACATATATACACACATATATACATATACACATATACACATACACACACATATATATTTTGCTGAATTTAAAAAGGTTTCCTCTCTTTCATTAACTTTTAATTTTGTGAAATGTACACAGAAAGGCAAGGGATTATTTCAGCTACCGCAACTTAGACTTTGCCATCAGTGCAATGAAAAAAGTTGTGGAAATGATATAAGGTCAGGAGGTCAACTTCTGTAAGCTGGTGCTCATGTAACACCACCCAGCTACAGCCAGGCTGGCAGCATCTCCCGGGGGTCTCAGTTGCTCCTCTTGTTCTGCAGGCTCCTGTGCTCAGCCTTCCTCTCTCCCCACAGAGCTCACCATTCTCTGTCATGGAATGAAGCTATGGTTTTTGAAAGCAGTTCACAGGGCTAAGTAGGAAGCTCTTTGTTCCATTCCTTACCTCTTCTCAAAAAGCGGTATTCTATACATCTAGCAATAATATATAAAATTATGGCAATTACCCACTTAGACAGACCCCTTGTGTCCTGTAGGAGGCAGCACTGGGATATTGCGGGGTGCTGGTGATGCAGTCACTGCCGCCTCCGTGAATCTCTGTCCTCTGTGAGCAGCACTGAGGCCTTGTCAGTAGAGGGTGCTGGAGAGATGCAGGAGGAAGAGGTGTGCTTCCCAGTCCTGCCTGCTCCCTGGGCAAAGCTCCTGCAGCACTCTGGCTTCTTCGGTGTCTAGCTCCCGCAGGGCATGGTGGCCAGCACCAGCTTCCCTGGCACCGGCCCCTCGATAGTTTTGCAGCAGAGTGCCTTGGACCCTGATGGTGCATGCAGCCAGCAGCACCCACCCCTTGGCAGTCAGCTATGTAGGGGGTGCCTTGGGTGAGGGTCCTCACTGGGAACAGCCTTCCCTGGTACTCGAAAGGGGGATTTACAGCAATCTGTGCCAGTGACTTTTCTTTTTTTTTTTTTTTTTTTGAAACGGAGTCTCGCTGTGTCGCCCAGGCTGGAGTGCAGTGGCCGGATCTCAGCTCACTGCAAGCTCCGCCTCCCGGGTTTGCGCCATTCTCCTGCCTCAGCCTCCCGAGTAGCTGGGACTACAGGCGCCCGCCACCTCGCCCGGCTAGTTTTTTTATATTTTTAGTAGAGACGGGGTTTCACCATGTTAGCCAGGATGGTCTCGATCTGCTGACCTTGTGATCCGCCCGTCTCGGCCTCCCAAAGTGCTGGGATTACAGGCTTGAGCCACCGCGCCCGGCCGCCAGCGACTTTTCTGCCATGCAGCGCACTCTGGTAGTGTGACCCTGGGCACGGAGGAGGGCTCCTCCCTGGGCGCTCTAACTCAGCTCTAGGGTCCGTGGCTGCTCCTTACAGCGGCTATTCCTATACTCTTGCTTTCTCTTCCCTTACTAGCCAATTCCTTATTACTCCAAAACCCTGTTAGAGTTAGTAATTCTATCTTTATATTAAACCTTTCCTATTCAAATTAGTGTGTGGGTTTTCTCTCCTGGTTGGACCCAGGCCAACAGAGGCAGCCTATGTCAGGACTCTGCAGCTGATGGTACTTAGACCTTTTGGGCTCTTTCTCCAAGATCTCACTTACCAATTTAAACAACTGTATTTACATTCAAAACTAGGAAGAGACTGGGGGAGAAGTGTGTTACCACGTAAAGGTACAAAATAAAAAACCCGTCAGTTAAATGGGAGTCCGGTTCACTGAAACCCCCCCTCCCGGGTTCAAGCAATTCTCTGCCTCAGCCTCACATGCAGCTGGGATTACAGGCGCATGCCACCACGCCTGACTAATTTTTGTATTTTTAGTAGAGACAGGTTTCACCATCTTGGCCAGGCTGGTCTTGAATTCCTGACCTCGTGATTCGCCTGTCTCAGCCTCCTGAAGTGCTGGGATTACAGCCATTCTTTTTTTTTTTTTTGAGATGAAGTCTTGCTCTTATCCCCCAGGCTGGAGTGTGACGGTGTGATCTCGGCTCACTGCCACCTCCACCTCCTGGGTTCAAGCGATTCTCCTGCTTCAGCCCCCCGAGTAGCTGGAATTACAGGCACCTGCCACCATGCTCAGCTAATCTTTGTATTTTTAGAGATGGGGTTTCACCATGTTGGCCAGCCTGGTCTTGAACTCCTGACCTCAGGTGATTCCCCCCGCCTGGGCCTCCCAAAGTGCTGGGGTTACAGGCGTGAGCCACCGTGCCCGGCCACAGCCATTCTTTATTTATGTAAATGAGAGGCCACACATGGACTCACTGTTCAAGTCAGGGCCAGAAGATACGGCCACCCCACACCCCCAGTGTAGACCTCCCCATCCTGATGGCACTTTCTGGTCCCAGTGACATGTCTGGGGGCCACTCAATGTGAGCCCCTGAGTTCCTCTGTGACCCCAGCAAAGAGGCAAAGAGGGACACACACCCACTGGTCAGTCCTCAAGGAACAAGAGGAGAATAAAGGAACCGAGGCGGTCAGTGAACTTTGCTTTTGTTGAAGATGACTGGGAGGGTGCTAGGACAGCAGCTCCTCGGAGAGTCGCTGCGCTCTGCTGCGCCTGGCCGTGAGGGCTTCTGTGAAGCTTTACTGTGAGTGTGCCGCACGCTTTCCTGTCATGGTCATTCCTGAGCCTCCCTTCCTGTCACATCACTCCCACAATAGAATGAAGCAGCAGCCTGTTTTCTAAATAGTCCCTCGATTTCAGGACATCTGTGGTGAAAAGGACCATGTGTACCACTTAACACTGACGTGTGTGGCGTCTCTCCAGAGGTGTGGCCAGGACAAGCTGTCACATTCAGAAGGCACAGCTTCAGGGGCCTGAAAGCCAGCCCTGGGAGGGCTGGAAGATTTGCCTCGTGCTAGTGGAAGGGGCAATGTTCTGGATGAGCTTCTTTGTTTTCTGAGGGCACTGGGAAAAATCTAAAATGTAATGCAGTAATAGTCTGGACAATTTGTTACAAAATGAGCTTTTAGGAGATGACATATTACCTCATTATTTCTTCTCTTTCCTCATCATCTACCTCTCCCCCAATCCTCATTGGTATAGATATTAAATTGAACAGCTGGCATGCTGAATTAACATGAGAGTCACTGAAAACTGAGTGCTGCATGAGAGCTGGCAGCTGGCACACCAGAGAGCCCTGCAGTCCTTCCCCGCCCCAGACATCCTGCTAGAAGGAGACCCCAACCTGACACAGGTCAGTTATTGCACAGACTTCCATGAGCTTTGCCTAGCCTACTTCCTCCCTCTCTAACCTCGCTGGAGTCTTTGAGGACAATGCTCCCTCCTCTTTCCTCTGAAGCCACAAAGGGGCCACAGCCAGCATCCAGTCCCCATCTCAACCACAAACCTCCAAGAAATACTACTTCTAAAGAACGGTGGTGCGCAAGAGAGAATCACAAGAAAAGCTTGGTGGGAGAACCGCCACAATGGAGCCCAGGGAGATGATTTCAGGAAATTTTGTGATTGAGGCACAAGGATGGACACACATACACAACTGTGTGAAAACTTTTTAACATTTAATTACTTAAATAATATAAAATAAAACTTGAATTTCCTGACTGTAGGGCAACGAAACTCCCTGCTCTAATCCTTTCATAAACAGCACTGGCACCAGGGATTTCAGTTCAGAATGGCAAACGTGCACCTGTATGACTCTGGGCCAATCCAGTCCTTTAATTCAAACCTTTCACCGACTATTAGTAAAGCCTAAGACAGAACAATGTCTTCTATGGCAGCTCATAAATAAAAAAGCAAAAATGTAACCAAAACTAACTTGGCACGAGGCCAAATTCATAGGCTGAGAAAACAGAACAAAATAATTGAGCTTCAAAGAGCTTAGAACCTATTAGGAAAGCAAATCAAACGGTGAAACTGAGAGTGGTTCAAATAAACTAATAAATACAGTGACTATTTGGACTATGTTTGGACTGAATATAAGTAGAAGAGGTCTGACCCTCTAATGATAGCACCTATGCTGGTTGTATAAAAAGTCAATAATTTAAGCCTATTTAAAAGCAGCAGTCATTTTTACTCTTCTATGTATGGCAATATTCTAACCTGTTAGAGACAAACCACCACATGACTATTTCAAGAGACAGTTTTATTCTTTTAAATAAAACTGCTCTGAAATACAGAAAATAATTCTGTGTTAAAAGAATACATAAAAAGAATCTCACCAAATCAATTAGTAAGAATTAAGATGCTGGCAAAAAACAAAGGGACAGAAGAGCAGGAAGCAATTCAAAAGGCAAAAGCAAATCTTCCACTGCCGTCATGATGAACATTAAATGTTCTACGTCAGAGCAGAGCAGAGGATACATGGATGCTTCCTGGAGTGGAGGGTGAAGGGGACGGGGGAGTCACCTGGTACACCTTATTAACCTGAGCACAAACATAATCAGAAGAACAATATAATGGCTCATAAGGCAATGTCAGTGCTTTCTCATTCAGAAATCAATGTGTACACTTGCTATGCAGGTACAGATTGCCTCTAAGTAATCTGCTTATATAAACAGACTCGTCAAGGTCAATTTACCTTCCTTTTGGTTTCATATTTTCATCTACATTGAAGTAGCCTGAGCCAGTATTCCAGTTCTCTGAGGCCACAATCCCAGGCACTCACGTACAGCTCTGCAGAAGCTGCTGAAGTCACGCCGCTACTCACATGTTGGTTCTATAGCAGTGTCTGCATCCCCTTTTACATTTTCAAAGCTGAGGAGGCACAGAGGCTTGTCTTTGGCTCGCTTACCATTTTCATTTGGCCCCAAATACCATTTTATGCAATAAGGTCTAGCACTGCCTGATAAAGAACAAGGTGTCCAGAACATCAGGACTCTGGCTACATTCTCCCTTGAGTTTTCCTTCACTGTTCATCACGCTCTCTGAGAACGCACGTTGCTTGATTTTCAGACACCTGAACCCTATATCCTGTGCAGCATCAGCACTTAACTTTTAACATGGTGTCTTTCAAGGTGGAGAAGATGGCTGAATTCAGCGGATGAAATCACTGACATGAGCTACTTAGAAAGTAAAGGGCAATTAACTTTCTGCTTTTCAAACATGTGTGGCTTCCCAAAGAGTAAAAAGGGAAAGTATTAGCCGGGCTGGATGGCTCAAGCCTATAATTCCAGCACTTTGGGAGGCCAAGGCGGGTGGATCACCTGAGGTCAGGAGTTTGAGACCAGCATGGCCAACATGGTGAAAACCTGTCTCTACTAAAAATACAAACATCAGCGAGGCGTGGTGGCAGGCACCTGTACTCCCAGCTACTCGGGAGGCTAAGGCAGGAGAAACGCTTGGACCCAGGAGGTGGAGGTTACAGTGAGCCAAGGCTGCACCACTGCCCTCCAGCCAGGGTGACAAGAGCAAAACTACATCTCAAAAAAAAAAAAAAATCTATTCTGTGAAGGAGGCATATATGCAAAGCGGCCCCAAATGTGAAGGAGCTGAGACACTAAAGAAGGAGGAAGACAAATCTAGTTTGTTGGTACTGGGTGATTTACTGAGGGAACTTACAGACAGAAGTGTGGTCTCGGTCAGCCACAAGACAGGCAGATCTCTGCACCACTGCCCCCAGACCCAGGGCTTACAGACCATGAAGAAAGGGCATGCGTGCAGAGAACCCTCCAGAACATGGATGCTGTGCGCTTCACAGCCTGGAATCTGTGTGGCAACATCCAGGCTGACATGCTCTCACACTAGGGACAGTAAGTAAAGTAGTAATCAGGAGGCATTCAAAGGTCTTGAAGGAGGTTGATCAGAAGTCAACATGGCATGCTATAACAGATGTCTTAGAAAAAAAAAAAAGGCAACATGGCAGATTAGCAGCCAAGATGGAGTCCCTTTTGTTTCCACAGCATACAATCATTTGACATTTAAAATGAAACACAATAAATCCTCCTTGAGTAGGTCTAAATCTGTTAATATAAAAACATTCACTTCTTTTACAAATCATATTCAACTAGCAAAGGGAGAAACTCAAGCTCCTAAAAATAACTGACTTGCAGAAGTCAATTACTAAGTAGTTATTCAAGATACTGGACCCAGTCCGTGGGCTATCCCCAGACTCTTCACCCACTCTACACCTATGTCTCACTCAGCAACTTAAAACGAGTGTGTTTACACTCAAAACTAGGAAGGGATGGGGGGAGGTAAATATTACCAAGTACAGGTACAGAATAATAAAATTTTCAGTTAAATGAGAGCCCAAGTCAGTCTACCCCATTCTTTATATATCTAAGCCAGAGGCTAGAAGCGGACTCATTAAGTGTCCCACACTCTGTAAGCCAAGTTCATCCTGTCATAATAAATTTAAATTGTCTGACAAATCAAACAATTCCATCTCTGCTCCACAGAGGTAAAAGTAGTAACTTGAGATGCTCATTTTTCTGAATCTAATCTTTTACACCCACATTATCATTTTCACTTTCTAACAACATTAAGAAATACTGGTTTTTTTGTTTTGACACAAAATATGAAAGGCTTAATGATTACCATAGGAAGACAGACTAGATTAAGGTAAAGAATCCTACTTTTTTCCACCCTTCTCCTCCCACTCAACCTCCAAATTACTCGTATTAGAGCCACCGGTGGTGAAATCCTGGTGTGGCGTACATCCCAACAGACACACAGGCAGCTAACAGCAGAGGGAGCCTCAGGGGCTTTGCTGTATTCCTGACTACTGGGATAGATGTTTGGATGGGGCACAACCACTGATAACCCCTAAATAAATGAAAAACTATAACGTGTTAGTTACATAAAAGGGAAAAATATTTAAACTGTGCCACTCATCATGATACATATTTCAAAAAATTTAAACCCTTTGATTACTGAAGATTCCCAACATATATTAAATGAGTGAGTATAACGAATCCCTCTGAACCATTACCCAGCTCCAAAAGTCATCAACTCGTGATCAATTTGTTCTATCTACTCATCAACCATAAAATATTTTGAAACAAATTCCCTACATTGTATCATTGGATCCCTGAGTTCTTAAGCTCCTGTGATATAATTAAGCTCCGATTTCCCATAGCAGCACAGTTAATCTTGAGGGAGGCTCAGTAGAGGGATGCCTGAATTCTACTATTTTTAAAAATCACACTTTTCAGTGAGGCAGGCTGTGTTCTGGTTTTCTTTTTCTTTTCTCTTTTTTTTTGAGACAGGGTCTCACTCTGTTGCCCAGGCTGAAGTACAATGGAGTGATCTCACCTCACTATAGTCTCAACCTCCCAGGCTCAAACAATCCTCCAGCCTCAGCCTCCCAAGTTGCCAGGACTACAGGTGCATGCCACCACACTTGGCTAATTTTTGTATTTTTTGTGGAAACGTGGTTTTGCCATGTTGACCAGTCTGGTCTTGAACTCCTGGACTCAAGTGATCCACCCGCCTTGGCCTCCCAAAGTGCTGGGGTTACAGGCATGAGCCACTGAGCCTGGCCTTCCCCTGGTTTTCAAATCTTGATCTCCTAAACCGAGACGCCTCTGCAGCTGCCACGGGACAAAGGAAGGGCCTCAGGAACGGAATCTGCAGTCTAGGCCACATAGCCTTCTCTCTTCACATCACCTCCATGGAGAATCGCTGACTTTGTTTCATACACCACAATCCACAGGGAAATCCTGTCTGGGGAAAAAATGACTCTTTAAAGCTTCTGAATGGACCAACCCTTTCTTTTTATATTTGGAGGAAACTGGGCTTCAGAGAGGCCCAAGGTGAAGTTCCACTTCCTCACATGCTAACCAAGCTAATTAAAGGATGCAATGTCAAACAAACCCAGTAACCACCCACACCTTTTCTGGAGTCTCAAACGGAAAGTCTTCTATATAACTCATATTTGCATTTTTTCATCTGTTCTTGTGACAATCAGAAGCTCTAAAAACATTGACTGGCTTTCTGAAATAATCCAACCTCTAGCTATTTCTACTATGAGTGAAAGTTAACTCACTAGAGTTGAAAGAGTCAATTTCAGTCTCTGTCTCCTCTCTTTCTTTATATACATCTCTGAAGACCATCCTAGGTTCATTCATAGACAAGAAACTTTTTTGGAAACAATCCTATACATCTTCTTTCCACCCAAACATGGCTGAAACATTACAAATTAGAAGCCAAAATTTAAGTTGTGATCCGTTTCTAGTTCCATGCATATGAATACTTTTTCCCTATAACACTGTCATTTTTTCATTCTCATTATCTCTAATCAATTAGAATTCTGGCAATAAAATGTTCCATTTCCTCCCAATACCACACCACACTGGCTTCCTTAAAACAGCTGTAATAGCGGATGGCCACAGAGATAGACAAAGGTGATGGCAATACATTTCTTTTGAATTGTACAGCTGCTTATGATGGACACCAAACCTATCAATATTGCTTTAAGCACATACGGTCAAAGAAGCATTCTGCTTTTTAAAAAAATACTTTAATGCAGTCCCAGCTACTCAGAAGGCTGAAGATTGCTTGAGCCCGGGAGCAAAGATCGTGCCACTGCACTCCAGCCTGGGTGAGAGAGCAAGACCCTGTCTCAGAAAAAAACAACAAAAACCTTCATAAAACTCATTACTGTTATATCTTCAAAAGCTAATGCACTGAGGCTGGGTGCAGTGGCTCATGCCTGTAATCCCAGCACTTTGGGAGGCCGAGGAGGGTGGATCACTGAGGTCAGGAGTTCGAGACCAGCCTGGTCAACATGGTGAAACCCCGTCTCTACTAAAAATACAAAAATTAGCCGGATGTGGTGGTTCACCTCTAATCCTAGCTACTCGGGAGGCTGAGGTGGGAGAATTGCTTGAACCTGGGAGGCGAAGGCTACAGTGAGCCAAGATGATGCCACTGCGCTCCAACCTAGGAAACAGAGCAAGAGCCCGTCTTAAAAAAAAAAAAAAAAAAAAATTAATGGACTGAAATGCCTTTTCACATTTTAAAATACATTAAAACATACTCTGCACTCCTCTACCTAGATAACAAGTGCTTTACTTTGGAGGGGTTTGAAAGGAGGTACAGTCACAATCTTGTCTTCAAAATCTCTACTTATGTTATATTGTATTACCTTTTTAATGGCTTTAAGTTTAGTTTGTAAAGAAAAATCCAAATACTGTATTTTGATCTCACTGCCTATTCAATAAATGATCCAATAAATTGCTTTCATAGCTCATTTCATTCATTTATTGATTCACAAATATTAACTGGAAATCCCTAGTTTAAACTGGTGCTAGTCACTAAGTGACAGCTAGAAATGACTCCTGGCCTCATTTGACAGTGACTGCACATGGATGGTATCTGAGCCATACATACTGAAGAGCTATGGGAGACACTGAAAGACAAGGGAAAAATTGAAAAGAAGTAACTAGCAGGAAAACTAGGAAAAGGCAGGGCTGAGGAGACAAGGGAGGAGAAAATTTTAAGAAGAAAGTATTGCTGCTGTCAAACCAAGAAGTCAAGGGAAAGTGACCAGAGCTGTGGTGAAGACAGACACACTGAGAAGATGGCCTTATGACCACAAGTGCAGAAACAGGAGCAAGGCACCTGCAAGTCAGGAACACTCAGCACTGTAGGCAAAGCCCAGTGCTCGGAAAGGCAAGGAAGCATCTCCCTTCAGGGTTCAGAGTGGGCATGGCCCTGCTGACATGCTGGTTTCTGACTTCTGGTGTCCCGAACTCTAAGACAACAAATTTCTGTAGTTTGAAGCTACACAGTTTATGGTACTTGGTGATGACAGCCCTAGGAAACAGATATAAGCATTTAAAAAAACATAAGGAGGTTCATATTTATGTGAAACATATTTAATCATTATTTCTAAAAGATTTTTTTAAAGTAAGAAAATATTCACTTCTAAAGTTTGTTTTGGTCACAGAATAGCCACTGGGTAGCACAGACATTGCTGTGTCTCTAAGATATACACACGTAGAATAAATAGTACTGTTTCCTTTTAATAACATCTATCCAAAGTCAGGTAGGTAAAGCACAAGTTTTGGACAACTGTCTTTTCTGACTTTTATAAGTAATTTATACCTGAGACTTCAAGATTTTGTTTGCTTTTTAAAAAACCAACAGGAAAGCAACCAAATTATTAATATTTTGGAATTTAATTGTCACAATAAATAATTTAGATAATTTGATGTGTACTGACAACAAAATTACAGATTGATTCTGTTAAAGTGGAGGTTGGTTCATTCCTAAATGTCTCTTATAGCAGTGCAAAAAAAAAAAACCAGAAAGGGATCATTATTCATTAACTTTTTACTTCTTATCATTCCTTTAACAGACCTGATTTTTAAGCATCAACACTGCTATTTTTAATTTCAGCATAAACTCCCTCTACTATAGTCATACATTGCTTAATAACAAGGATATGATCTGAGAAACGCATCGTCAGGTGATTTAGTCATGTGTGAACATCATAAATATATAAATGTTCACATAAACATACATAACCCTGGACAGTACAGCCTATTACATGCCTAGGCTATGTGGTATAGCCTGTTGCTCCAAGGCCACAAACCTGTACAGCACAGGACGGTACTGAATACTGTAGGCAACTGTAACACAATGGATTAAGTGTACATATAAAATAGCTAAAAATATTATAGTATAGTAAAGTAAAAATATGGCTTAAAAGATTAAAATGGTACATCTGCATAGGGCAACTTCCTTATAATCTTAAGAGACCAATGTCATGTCTGTAGTCTCTCATTGACTGAAACGTTTTAGGCAGCACATGACTATATACAGAAATATTTTAGATGACTGAAAAATATATTTCCCTTCGGAAATTAAGCTTTCCAGAACTACTGAAAGAGAAAAGCAAAATAATCATGATCTATACTCTGGTAGATGCATCCCTCTCTTAGTCTTCTCTCAGTGTGATACCGTACATAAATAAAAAGTTAATAATTAAGACTTCAAAAGTAGAGTGTAAAGAGTTTAATGTAGAATAAAAGAGGTAGCTTTAGGCCAGTTCAGTTTCTCATTCCTTAACTCATTCAGTGAGAGACAGATTCTGAACCTCGGTAGGTGCTAGACGCACAGGAAATATGGTAAAGTCTCTCGCCTTGCAGAATCCCCTCTCTATTATATGGGGGAGGGAGGTGAGAGGGGGTGAAGAGGGGACCTGTAAAACCAGTTATTACAATATAAGTATTTGCAGGTTACAATCAAACATATAGGAGAAAACACTATTAACTTTTAAAAAGCAACACTAGCAAGTGGTTTTTCTCTTTGCTGCAGCAAAGAGAAAATTCAATTAATTTCTTATTGTCCCATGTGTTTGCTCATTGTTAGGCAGACTAAACGTGCCCTCACTGAACCATCAAATAATAAGAACAGATAATATCACATAATAAGATGATAGCAAAACTGCAATTTTATCCCTATTGTCTAACAGACTACATTTCTAAAACTAAAATGCAAACATAATTTTTCAGTTAAAAGTTGGGCCGAAAAGTGATCGGCGAACTGCAAAAGACGTAAGCAAGAAACACACAGCCCAGGCTGAGCTACTCCAGCGTTGACTGAACTCTAGGCACTAACTTAGTTGAATCAAGGACAGAAACTGGTTTCATAACGATGACCAGCTTTATAGCCTTCAGTTCTTTCTCCCTTAAACGGGATCATGAGAAGTTGTGGGCCCACACACAAAAAAGCCCTTATTTAATGCAGTGCCTGGCCTATCACAGGGGTTCAATTAATGGTAATGTACTAGTCAGGAATACATGATCTGAGTTTTCACTCTCAAACCAAAGCGAGGACATTCCCGCAACTTAAAAATGATTTTACATGCTATATCTATAAAAATACGAGCTTGGAAGGTTTATTCTATAACCAGAAAGTCAAGGTTACATTTCTTTGCACTTCCATTCTTGGTTAACGTGATCCATCCAGGAATCAGGAGAAGGGCACTACTTCAAGGTCAACGCTGCAGGCAAGGAGGAAAAGGAGGTCTAAGAAGCCAAGAGTTCACTGCTGCAGTGTGGCAACTTCACATTTTCACTTTACTCCTAAACTATTAGGGATACAAATTTCAAACTGCATTTTGTTTGTTTTTTTTTTTTTTGGATTCACATTCTTTTCAAACGGCTGCCGTAGCCCTGATTTTATCCAGGCAAGATAAACCTAACTGGGAGGTGAGGCCGTGAGGAGGGCAGAAGCATGGCCGAAGGAACAGGGAAAAGGGAAAGCTCTAGGAGTTCTTATCTCAGCACTAGACCAGGGTCAGCCCAGGTTTTCCGTGAAGCGCCTGAAGGTAAATAAATTGTTGTCTTTGTGGGCCACATTGGTCTGTGTCACAAAACCACCACAGGCAACACACACAAATAAGCATGGCTGTGTTCCAGTAAAACTTCATTTGTGGACACTGAAATTTGAATTTCATGTATTTCACACGTGAAAAATATTTTTATTTTCAACCATTCAAAAACGTAAAATCCATCCTGAGCTTATAGGCCATACACAAAAGGCAGCAGGCCAGATTTGGCCTGAGGGTCATAGTTCACCTGCCCCTATATATATATATATATATTTTGTTTGTTTGTTTGTTTGAGATAGAGTCTCACCCTGTAGCCCAAGCTGCAGTGCAACGGCATGATCTCGGCTCACTGCAACCTCTGCTTTCCAGGCTCAAGCAATTCTCGTGCCTTAGCATCCTCAGTAGCTGGGACTATAGGCGTGCACCTCTACACCTGGCTAATTTTTTGTATTTTAGTAGAGATGGGGTTTCACCATGTTGCCCAGAGTGGTCTTGAACTCCTGAGCTCAGGTGATCTGTCTGCCTCAGCCTCCCAAAGTGTTGGGATTACAGGCGTGAGCCACCTACCAGCCCCATATTTTTATTTATTTATTTATTTAGAGACATAGTCTTGCTCGGTCACCCAGGCTACAGTGCAGTGGCGCAATCTCGGCTCACTGCAACCTCTGTCTCCTGGGTTCAAGCAATTCTCCTGCCTCAGCCTCCACAGTAGCTGCGACTACAGGCGCGTGCCACCAAGCCCAGCTAATTTTTGTATTTTTAGTAGAGATGGGGTTTCACTATGTTGGCCAGACTGGTCTTGAACTTCTGACCTCAAGTGATCCACCTGCATTGGCCTCCCAAAGTGCTGGGATTATAGGCGTGAGCCACTGCATCCAGCCACCAGCCCCTATATTAAGCTGTTTTGAACCCAACCAGGAGAAACTTGAATTTTGCACTGTTTCTAATCAGTTATTTATAGATCCCTTCCATCTGAGGTAGAGAAAAAGTGACTTTGAGAATTTTTAAAGGGCAGGAATTTCTCAGGTGTGTTTGTCATTCAGGTATCCTCAAAAAACAACTATGTTTGACTACAACATAATTTAAAAGATAGAACAGCTAAAGGAGTAAGTATATGTACGTGGGTTTATCTTAGATGTTATTTTGGGACACCAAAAACTTCAGGGAAAAAAGGGTCAATGCCTTGTGAAGGTCTGGGGCTTCCGACCCACCGGAACGAGCATGTCACTTGTGTCACTTCACTCTAACTGTAACCCCCAAACGCAGTGGGCAATGCTCCACTGTACAAAGTATGTGAATAAAGTCAGCTTCAAGTCATATTTAATGCTTTAAAACAAAAGTCTAGGAAGCCCAGTGTTTGTCATGCCACCTTTTACCTGCTTCAGTTTTGAATAATTTCAAGTTTGAAGCCAGAACTATTTTCATGTGTTACAGTGCTCTTTAAGCACCTGCCTCGCACGTTTCAGAGCACAGCCTTTTATTTAAACTTTAGGAGAAAAAAATGTTTTCTGGCAGTGGCCACGGCCAATTTTAGTCTCTGAAAGTTTTTTGTTAAGAGTCCACAAACACAACAAGAAATGAACACGTGAGTAAGAAGGAATGAGAGTTGGAACGGGTCTTATGCAATACTTGCGACAGAATAAAAGATGTTTGATAGCACATGTATTCAAAATCAAATAACTGCTCATGGAGAGAAAATCTGTGGTCATATTCAATATGCACAAACCTAGGTGGGTGTTCCTATGGCGAGGCCTGTGTCTTATTCATCACTGTATCTTTACTTTGCAAATAGTAGGCACTCAATAAAAACTAAACAATGAATTAAGTGTATGGCACTATTCGCAAGATAACAATGCCACCCACCTCACTGAATTAGTAGTTCGAATTCTGTAAGAGAGTAAATAATGTTCAATAACAGTAGTTACTTTTTTTCTCATTTAAAAAAAATAAACCAAGGCTTAAAAAGATTATACAACTTGTCCAGCTGAGTGACACTGAAACTTCGGTGTACCTAACTTCAAAGTCCTTATTCTCTCTGATTCCTATTAGCTCAGAAACCTCATTTAATCCTGAAAACAGGCTTAGTATAACTAGGGTAAAAAAAAAAATTACCTTTCTAAGCTGATTTAAAAAAAAATCCAGGGATAAACAGACAATGGTTTACCTTTCTTGGCTAACCTATGCTTCTAATTAAGGAAAATGATCATTTTCTCTACATTAAAGGACAAAAGTGGCAGAAATAAAAGTCCCGTCCATCACCAGATACCTGCATCACCAGAATGGGTGACAAAATATTTCTCTTTAAACAATTAGGCAATACTTAAGAATTACTCTTCCTCTTTTAATTAAATTCTAAGCAAAAAATAACAACAACAACTAGTTGTTTGAAAGAACACTGTAACTATGTAAATATATGTAAATAACTACCTCCTTGGCATTTACGTTATTTTATTCATGGGTACTTTGGCTATTGTCTGAAAATAAAGAAAAGGTTGGTTTAGAATATTACTTTATATAACTTAATTTTTTTAAAAAAGGAAATTCCTCCAAACCCCGAAATCTGATATTAAAACTGTTTTTGATAGATAACTTCACTCTTGGATCCATTGTAGACTGGAGTCTACCAATAAATGTTGGTTTCGGAGGTCACTTCCAATTGTCTCTCTGGTTAGCAATATAGAGCTCAATATTTTCACTAACCTCACATATAAAATTCATAACAATTTAAACTCTGAGACTTTTAAATTGTTTAATCCAGTCAATTCAAAGTTAATACATTAAATGTAACTAAGAGACACTTGACATAGTAGGCAATAAACTCTAATAATGTTAGTGTCAATAATAGTCCTTTAATGTTACCCTCTTCAAAAACTGGTGAGTCAACATTTTAAAATAAATATGTCTTTAGCAAATTACAGTTCCTGTAGTATAGCTGTCTATGACAAATACAAATTTAATAGAGAATTTTTAAGCTCGTCAATCTGTCCTTACTACATACAAATAGATAATTTAAAATAAACTCTGGAAGTGAGTGTAGGAAAAAGAGCAATGGTACACAAAGTATAGATAATCTTCCCGCCATCTAATTAGTATATTCACACACTTAAATCAAGACCTCCAAATTAAAGTACTAAACAGTAAATGTAACCTAGAAAAAGGAAGTCTCTCTTTACTGCAGCCTTCTGTCATCAGTAAAACAGGAACGTCCTAGGAACAGAGAAAATCTAAACCCTTCAGTTAACGCGGGATTTTAACACACAGGCTTAATGTTGTAGAGGCTTTCAGAACCTCACATCTAAAATAAATTTTCAGTAGTTGCAACACAAAACTACAATTGTGTTGTTTTAGGGAGATTCAGTTTGAAAGCCAAGAACTCTGACCTTTTTAGTTAAAGAGGTTTCCAGATTTTTGATGTCCTTCCTTCCTAGGCTACATTCAATAGTTCCATTGCATTCCTTTGTTACACCATTTCAGCAACAATCCCCACGACACCCCTCCCCCAACCCCAAACCACCACAAGCTACCCCCCTTCATCAAAACGCAGACAAAAACATGTTCCAATCAGCCAAAGAAAACTCTCTTTAAAATAAGGGGAAAAATTAATCGTTTTCAATTTAAAATGTTACTCTGGTGAGTATATAATTTTTAAAGACATAACAACACTGCAGGTTTGGAGAAGAGGTAAAACAACTTAAAGGATTTGTGAAGAAATGGGCAAGTGTTCTGGTTTTGCACAGTTCCAATCAGTACAATCTTGATATTGTGTTCAGTCTTTAATTACAGACTAGAAGGTTACTTTTCAATGAGTACTTCCCAATGCTGCATCCACTTAGGCATGAATCCCCACTGCACTTACTAGATTAGATGCCTTGACCTTTAGCCAACCATGACTTTGCACTCACCTTAGCTCTTCCTCCGGTAATCCATTTACTCTCAAACTATCGGGACGATCTCGTCTCCTCCTGTAGAGACCTGAATGTGAAAGCTCTTTAAGCTGTAATGCAGTCATACTTCTCTCCACACATCAATTGCTGACACTTTAAGCATTTATGCTCAGCAGTGTGGCCGCCAGGGGAAAGCAATGTCCCTTGCCGAGGGACCTCAGCACACCTGACTCAGCCTTAGAAACCTCCAGGCAGGCCAGGCTGCTGAAGCACAGCTTCCTGTTTCTCACTGGTTGGTACACACCCTCCTTAGCAAGGCACAACTTGCCTTATCTCTGGGCCTTGCACCTTGGGAAGGGGGGAGTCGGTGACCAAGAAGGCAGGTTACTTACTTGTTTATTAATAAGAAAAATTTAATTGTTATGAATAATCACACCAATTCCTTTATAAACCTTGCCAGGACCACTCTGAACTAAAATTGGGCTAAAAAGCTCCAGTAAGGTAGTCACTAAAGAAGGGTCCTGCTGTTTTATTTCCCAGGAAATCCATTAACACTTCACAGGCAGTTGTCAGTTTAAAGAACTGCCTGGTTACAGTGAGCTCCTTAGGGACAATTCTCCTTAAAAAGGAGAGGAGGGGCAGAATTCTAAAGGGAAGCAGTCCAATTCCTCCCCCTTACCACTCTACTCCAAATTCTCTTCAGAAGGGAAGGAAGTGTCTTTGGTCCACCCACCCCTCATTAAATATTACTAAAAAATTCATAACTGAAAGGAAGACGGTTTCTTCCTTCATTCAGTGATTTTCCGAATCTGTAATTACTGGCTGTGAATAATGCCCTCTTGTAGTGCAGGCCACCCCGGATGACACAATGCTGTTGCCTTTAAGGTGGAATGGGTCCTATGTACCCTATATTTATCTGTACATCTGACCTTGGAAAGTGACAATGTTTAGGAAGGTTTTGGGTGTGGGGATGTGGACAATAGAGGGCAGGTTTGGGGCAAGTGTCATCCAGCTCAAAGTGATGCTACCCCACAGCAGGCACAGTGCGGCCCTCCAATCCACTTCAGTCCCGCTGGGAACATAGGACCACACCACAAACACAGGCTACCTCCCAGCAAGCTCTTAGCCAGTAGTATGACTGCATGGTTCTAGGAATTTCTCTCTGGGCAATTTATACCAGCCTCTTTTCCTTTAGAATCTTCTCGACAAGAGCACACAGAAATGGGTCTGATACTATTTTTACACCAAGAGTTAGAGAGTTAATATATTCCCATCTTTGAGAGAATCTGCACTATACACACAAAAATGAAGGCAACCCACAGGAAAGGGAAGTCTACATCTTACTCCTTCACTCAGGACATAGATGCTAGTTCCCCTGAGGGCTACCATTTGTTATGCTAGGTCTATGGCCCCAGGAAAAACAAGTGACTTTTCATAATTGCCATCCAAACACAGCACATGCTTTTAAAGATGCAGGGACAAAATTTACCATTTTTGTCACTACATTAGATTTAATGAGTGATGAAACACGTTTTAAAAAATCAGTTGACAGTTATATCTATCTCTGGAATGGCACACAAAACACTGGTAATACTGGCTGCTTCTGAGGGACCTGGGAGGATAGGAGCAGAAGGAAGCATTTCCACTACATACCACTCTACCTTCTGAACTTTGAATATATTGCCACTCAAAATCAAATAGAATTTAGAAGATTTAAATACCAAACAACTTAGTTTACAGTAATAGGAACATTTTAATTTAGACCTCCTAAAGTATCCAATTCTTTTTTTTTTTTTTTTTTTTTTGAGACAGAGTCTCCTTCTGTCACCCAGGCTGGAGTGCAGCGGCACAATCTCGGCTCACTGCAGCCTCCGCCTCCCGGGTTCAAGTGATTCTCGTGCCTCAGCCTCCCCAGTAGCTGGGATTACAGGTTTGTGCCACCATGCCCAGCAGAGATAGGGTTTTGCCATGTTGGCCAGGCTAGTCTGGAACTCCTGGCCTCAAGTGATCCACCCGCCTCGGCCTCCCAAATTGCTGGGATTATGGGCGTGTGCCACCGTGCCCAGCCTTCGTTTTTAAAAATCAAGACGAGTTAAAAAAAAAAGAACAGAAATAACCACTAATCTTCCTTGTTTTCCCCTCACCATCAATACAGAATAGACGCCTAATGAATAAAACATAAATCAATTGTATATTCGTTGCAAATACAGAAATCCCAACATTAAATATGACCTGTCTCCATAGGAAATGTAAATAATTGCTTTCTTTTTAAAAGAGTTTTTAAAAATTAATGCAGCTTGCTGACAAGGGAAAAGAACTTGGTGACTACTAAAGGTTAACCAGACAGGAAACACCTAACTGTGTAGGATGAATCCTGTATTTGATGAGACTAGTGTTAAAAGGATGTGCAGGGGTGGGACAGGGCGGGGAAGAGCGGTAACAGGGACAGTTAGTTACCAAGCCATAAAACAAACGAGCTGAAACAATTCTTGCCCTCTGACTTTTAAAATGGCTGTACTGACAAACAGGAACTTCAGCAAATCAATGCTTATGTTCTGATGAAACTGCCACAACTGAGTAAAATTAAATTTTGGGCCTTTGGGGAAGGCCCTTTTAACCAGGATCTTTTTTTTTTCTTTTTTTTTCTTTTTTTTTTTTTTGAGACGGAGTCTAGCTCTGTTGCCCAGGCTGGAGTGCAATGGCAGGATCTCAGCTCACTGCAAGCCCCGCCTCCCGGGTTCACGCCATTCTCCTGCCTCAGCCTCCCGAGTAGCTGGGACTACAGGCGCCCGCCACCTTGCCCGGCTAGTTTTTTTTGTATTTTAGTAGAGACGGGGTTTCACCGTGTTAGCCAGGATGGTCTCGATCTCCTGAACTCGTGATCCGCCCGTCTCGGCCTCCCAAAGTGCTGGGATTACAGGCTTGAGCCACCGCGCCCGGCCTTTTTTTTCTTTTTGAGAGGGAGTCTTGCTCTGTGGCCAGGCTGGAGTGCAGTGGCGCAATCTCAGCTCACTGCAACCTCCACCTCCCGGGTTCAAGCGATTCCCCTGCCTCAGCCTTCCAAGTAGCTGGGATTTCAGGCAAGCGCCACCGCGCCACCATGCCGGGCTAATTTTTTGTATTTTAGTAGAGATGGGGTTTCACCATGTTGGCCAAGACGGTCTTGATTTCCTGCCCTCGTGATCCGAGGGCTGGGATTGCCACCGTGCCCGGCCTAACCAGGATCTTTTCACTGAAGACAGAGACAGAGACAGAGGACTGCTTTCCCTCCCCAGCACCCTTCAGACAGCAGCACATCAGCACAGGGAGGGGGGCAGATGCACAAACACCCAGCACACACAGCAGGGCCGTGACAAAGAGGAGGAGGAGGAGTCCCCATCTACTTATCCTTTCAAATGTACTTTCCCATGGAAATGGAATTATTAATTATGCCTGAATTCTCAGATCAGGCCAATTTAAAAGGCTTTTAAATTTCAAATAACTGTCTTAGCATGATTTTGACAGTACAGAGGGAGGCCTGTATAAATGCATTTTCTGTGGGTTTCCATATAGATATGTTTTTCATTTTAGCACTCTAAAAAAATCTTTGAAGGTCAGTCCAGACTCTCATTCAATGCAGAATTCCCCACCGTCATTTTCCCCATGGCCTCATCCCTATACAATATCTACGACCTGGGATTTTGTCTCTTCATGGACACTTGCAGTGATGGGGAACTCACTACCTCATAAAACTCCTGGGGCTTTCCCCCATATGCCCAGTGGTTGCCAAGGAACAACAGTTCACAAAAACTGTGAATAAGACAAATTTGCCTTAACAACTGGTCTGGTCTTTGAACCTCATGACAACTTTTGTCCTTTTTTCCGAACTGTCGGGTTCTCCTCAAATCTGTACTTTTGACTCCAGCAGATCTCACGTCCCCATCCCAGCTGAGAGGACTGGACTCCAGGAGTTCCCTGGATAGACTGTGCTTCCTCTCACTTTCTAGCCTTTGCACATACGGCTTGGTAAGACTGGAAGAAAGATCACTGGCAGGACTAGCTCCTGATCATCCCACTAGGACTCACTGCAAGGATCATCTCTTCCAAGAAACCTTTCTAAACCCCATACCCAACTTATCACTGCATCTGTAGGGCCAGGGACATGGAAGAGAGTCATGTTTGTTAAATAAGCTTTACGCTTTAGTTGTTCAACCAATTAATTTTGAGAGCCTAATCATTTTGCAATGTTATGTTTGAGGAGAAATCTCCAGAGTTTTGAAGCTTTTTCATTTCTGCATGTAATACTCAATGTTACCTAAATGAGATTTTAAAAGACACACTCGTTCTACGGTTTTGGAAAAATTTACTTTCTTGGTGAGACTAAAACTCTGAAGCTTTCATATTTGTGGGGTTGAACAGTACCTTCCACAAGTATAAACATTTTCCATTTGTGATAAGAATAAAAAATTAGCCTGGATTTTTGCCTAAACTTGTCACAGTCCAGCTTTTAGCATCCTGTTGCAATTAACCCCTTCAGATATAAGAGGGTAAAGAAACCTAATTAAACATCAAGCCGTTTGTTAAATATGATCATTGATGAATCATCAATTATTTCTCGTATACAGAGTTAAGAAAGCTGCAAGCTGGTTTCCATGGCTAACTGGGGCTCACTGCCAGTACACTAGGTACTAATGGCCTGTAAACTGGTCAAGCAGCTGTACATTTCCAGGCCATTAATTTCCTTGTGCGACATAAAAGAAGAATTTTATGTTTTGCAGCTAACTTTGAACTTGATGGAAAGGAATCATTTTTAGTTTATGTTTTATCTCATAAATAATCATTTACAGGGAAAATCAAATTTTATCTAATAAAGCAAGAATATCCATCCATACTATGTCCAACACACATTCATCTGGCAAACATTTATTTGCCAGCCAAGCCGTCTTCCTAAATGAGGCCTCTCAAGAGTGCTCTAGGCTATACATTTGAAGGAAGAACAGTGCTATATATCTGCTGCAGAAAAGGGTTCAATGATGTACCATTGTGAGTAGGCTCAAGGTCAAGCTAACTGGAGCAGAGAGTATGAGAAGGCAGAAGCAACTGTCCACAAAAACTGTTCACTGTGCGGAAAAAAATCTCCAAAATATGGTCCCACTCACAAGCAGATAATATTGCAACTGTCTATAAGCCCCTCTGAACTTTCTCCTTAATCAGGCTTCCTGGACCTCTGCCACATCTAAGTGGATAGGCTGAGCTGTCATTAAAGCTCATGTGAAGCCAGTGTGGTGGCTCACGCCTGGAATCCCAGCAATGTGGGAGGCCGAGGTGAACAGACGGCTTGAGCCCAGGAGTTTGAGACCAGCCTGGGCAGCACAGTGAGACCTCATCTTTACAATACAAAATGAGCTGGGCGTGGTGGCGAGTGCCTGTAGCCCCAACTATTAGGGAGGCTGAGATGGGGGGATCATGATCACCTGAGCCTGGGAGGTCGAGGCAGGAATGAGCTATGGTCATACCACTGTGCTCCAGCCTGGGTGACAGAGTAAGACCCCTATATACCAAAAAAAAAAAAAAAAAAAAAAAAGTCATGAAAACCTGCCTGTGTCATTCTCATTCAGCAGCCTCTTCCACAACCAGTAACATGGGGTCATCAACAGTTTTCAATTTAGACCATTAATAAATGTTCTCAAAAGCCACTGATACAAAACGGCAAATTTTCCGGGTATAATTCCAGGTATATTCCCAAATAATTTAGAATGAAATTCTAAGTAACCTATCCAATCCCACACTTTTGAGGGGCCAAGGGAGAGTACAAGGTATGTTAGTGGAAGGATACAAGAGAGGACCAGTAGACATTTAGCTGACAGATCCACATTTGGAAACTTCCTTGCTGTGACTACCTTAGAAGTACACAGGAAGTCATTTAACTACCACAGTCCTCCATTGTTCCATTTGGAACAGAAGTGACTGAATTAGGTGACCTCCATGGTCTTCTCTGTAGGCAAACATTACTTGGTTTTCCAGACAGGATCTGTGCAACGTGACTCCCTGACTGAGCACACTTTTCTCCTTCGTCATTTAGTCAGAAATCTCATTCCTGAATAAAGTAGGCACACGTGGGCAGGCTCTGCACATTCAGCAATTCAACAGACATTTCCCAAAGGCCTCAGCGTGCCAGGCCTTTGGGGTGTGGAAGAGAACCCTGAGCAGCCTCTGGGCTCCCCAGATCCTTCTCCATGAACACCTTTTCTTTGGTCACAAAGCTGCTTGAGGATAAGAGCTCTAGAGGAGATAAAGGACCACAAAAAGGTATGCTGATCACCCTAGACCCAACATACACCCGACCTTGCCCAAAGAGAACAGAGGATCCTCCTCAACAGAGCACTGACCTTTCAGGGTAGGAACACAGACTAAAGCTTGCAGCGGGACTGCACTTTTCTTCCCTGAGAGCAAAATACAGGGTATCTCACTGAATGTAGTACACTTGCTTCTGGAAAACTACAGATAAAGCTAAGACTTCAGCACATAGATTAATTTTTCTTTCCCTAAATGAACCTGTTTTTAAAAGGAATTCTAGTGGTACTCTTCACAAATGAGAGCTTTTCTACAATCCAGATTTTCCCATAATTTGACTTAAAACAAGATACATATTAATGTATTGAAGTAACTTTTTAGATACTGTTTCTATCCATTCTGCCTGTCCACCACTATACATAGAACTACATGCTATAGATTCTAGTGTATCTATATCTGCTTAGCATATTTCTAAACCAAACTGTCATTACAAAAAAATCCAATAGGTGAAATACTTCTTTGTGAGAGGAGAAATGTAACAGTTACTTGCAAGCTAACAGTTCTGATATTCTGAAGACCAGAAAGAACAAAAACGGTTCTTCTCCCTACCCTGGAATTCAAGGGGTGTGTCTTAAAAAATAAACCACAATTCCTGCCCCACCCAGTATAGGTTCATGACTATAGCCAATACTGTCAATACATTGGCTTTCACTTCAAAATTGTTTTTACCAGGTTATCAAAATACTTCCCAGATTTTATGTGAAGCCTAATCTTAAAGGCAACAACACACATAACAAGTTGTATGGACACATTTCTGATATCTGTATTATCCCTTTATTTACTGTTATTTTTTCCTAACTCAGATATAAAAGTTCAATTCAATGATACAAATATAATTTAGAAATTTAAGGATATCTAGCACTAAAGACAAAAGTTTTTCAAAAACTTGTATTTCCTATATAGTGTTACGATGCCAGAGTGATTGATGGCAACTGAAAACGATAATGTAAACATGTATTTGGCATAAAAAGGTGTGTTCATGATCTACCATTGAGTGAAAAAAAAGACCATAGGATACAAGCTATGAGATTCCATTCCACATGAAAAGACCACATATGTATGTATCATGTAAGTATGTCTGGCTCATGCTGTACTTCACCAGGTCTGTTTGTTGCTATGTCCACGAAAGAATGTGGGGAGAAACGTTAGCAGGGTCGGAGCTCCAGCCTCCCTCCCTGGCCCTCTGTGTCCAGTCTGCCCTTCTCTCCTCCCTTCCTACACATCTCTGTGTCCACTCTCCTTGCTCTTCTCTCTGTCACCACCCTGGCTAGCTCAAGCTGCTATCTGTTCCCTGGACTGCCATGTGGCTCTGCACAGCTCTGCTGGTCCTCACCCTGGGGCCTCTGCTGCCTCAGAGAGAGGAGTCCTAAGCAAACAGATAGGGTCTTGTCAGTACCCTGCTTAAGACATGGGCTGCCCTTGGCTCTGAGGGTGAAGAACACTAGGCCCTTCGAAACATGCCACCTCCCGTGTCTCTTGTCTCATTTCACCTCCCAGCCTTCCCCTCAGCCACAGGATCAGGCCCTCTTGCTTTTGAGCCTGGTTTCTTGGATGAGATCCAGTGTTTCTGTCTCAGGAAGCTTGCCCCTGCTGTCCTGCTCGCCTCCCTGCTTTCAGCATCCACTCTGCACCCTACCTTCTACCACTTGACATGTTTCACATTACATATTCATCTGTGTGATTATATGGTTGATACCAGTGTCCCCTACTCGACTGCAGGCTCCATGAGACCACTGAGTCTCTGCTGCTAAGAGTAGACCCCAGCCTAGGTTAGACGCTCACTAAAGGTTTGTGAGGGCCACAGCTGGGTTGGGGGCACACCAGGCACCCTTCTGTGTTGCCTCTTATACTTGGCTGACGACACACCCGCCGCATGTGACTTTTGCTGTTTTCTTATCCACTTTAAACCTGTGTTTCCAGTTTGGAAGGCCCGTGCCTCTGCCAGTCTCATCCCCTTGACAGGTCCTCACCATGCTCAGACATCTCCTCCACGTGAACTGCCCTGCGCTTGCTCTCTCACCACCCAGACACTGCCTAGGCTTCCAGCCCCTGCCAACCAGAGATGTCTTGGTAGACACTCTCCCAGATGCTGGGGAGGGTGTGGACACATTATGTTGCCTTAATCTTGTCCACAGAAAGGTAAGCGTTTTAAACCTACTTTGACTCTAATAATAAAGACTTTTATGAGTTTACAAAAGAAAAAAGCTAGGACACAAAAATGTTTGCTTTTCAACTATCGCAAGGACAAAAAACCAAACACTGCATGTTCGCACTCATAGGTGGGAACTGAACAATAAGAACCCTTGGACACAGGAAGGGGAACATCACACACCAGGGCCTGTCGTGGGGAGGGGGGAGGGATAGCATCAGGAGATATACCTAATGTAAATGATGAGTTAATGGGTGCAGCACACCAACAGGGCACATGTATACGTATGTAACAAACCTGCACATGCACCCTAGAACTTAAAGAATAATAATTTTAAAAAAGTTTGCTTCTCACTATTGTAAAGCTCAGTCTCTCAACTATTTATGTAACGTAATTATTACTAACAACTGAGGTTAGAGTACCTACCCAGCACACTATGTGTTGTTAACCTCCATCTCAACTCTGTGAGGTATGTATCACCATTATTCCCATTTACAGATGGGAAAACTGAGTCTTAAAGCAGTTAAATGACTTGACCAAACAATATAACCAATAAAGAGAGTGTGGGTCCAACCAAAGTCGATTTGACTAAAACAATCCTGTTTCAGTCATTAAACTGCACTGTCCCATGGCCTAAAACATTCTCCCCCACAGACCATCACAAGGTCAAGTCTGAACTAGCATTGCCTCTCAACAAGACAACCTAATCATGGAAGCTTCTGGGAAACGGGGTGCATGACAGGCGCAGGAGCTGCAGCGCAAGCCCCAGACTGTAAACACAGACTAGAAACCACCCAGACACCTCCGCCAGCCCACACCTTCCCTCCCTCCAAATGACCCAGACCTAGTCCACGTGAATACTGCGAATGGTCGGTTTGAGGGTTCTGAAAGGAGCCTTTTGGGGTGCTCAGGTGCAGTCCCCACTCATATGTGTGTTCCTTTTCAGCTGGTTTTCTCCTGCAGGTTTGGAGGCAAAAGCTAGTGAAAGAAAGTGACCTTCTATGTAACTGAATTCCTAGATTCCTTAGGAGTCTTTGGGTCCAAATTACCCAAACTACTTTATTTCCTTTTACAGTACATGGAATTATTCAATGTTTCCAACAGTTCGGAAAAAAAAAAAAAAAAGGCAGATTCTAACAGGTTTTCATCATCATAGCAACTATGCTGAAACCAAGGGTACTGTTGAACAGCAACAGGCGCTAGAAGCAACACAAACAGCAACCTTCAGGAGGGCGTGGGTGTATGAAGAGGCACTGATGATGTGTGACCACACCGATTTCGGTTCCTCTGAGAACACTTCATACCACAAACACACTTTAGAGCTCAAGCCAGTTAAGCAGCCACTTGCTCCTACTGCTTCATGCAAAGGAAGTCTGGTAAAGAAGGTGATTCTAATTCGAAAGCACAAATCAAACCAGTCACTCTGTGAGACTAATAAAAGAAAGGCCTGCAGTTTTAATCCTCCAATCCTGATCTCAAGAACTCCTGCCAAGAGAAAAAACTCACTCTTAGGGTGTCTATATATATAAATACACACACACACATATATATATTTATATAATATGTAAATACAATTATATTTATATATAAATATATGTACATGTATGTACATATATTTATACATTTATATAAAAATATATTTACACACATATATCTATATATATATTAGATCACAGCTCACAGCAACCTCCGCCTCCACAGCTCAAGCAATCCTCCCACCTCAGCCTCCTGAGTAGCTGAGACTACAGGCTCACGCCACCACGCCCAGCTAATTTCTGTATTTTTGTAGAGACAGGGTTTCGCCATGTTGCCCAGGCTGGTCTCGAATTCCTGAGCTCAAGCGATCCCCATGCCCCGGCCTCCCACAGAGCTGGGATTACAGGTGAGCTACTGCACCCCGCCTAGAGCCAATATTTTTGATTGATCAAAACATACTAGGGAACTATGTTCTACTGAATAAAAATTCCCAAAATAGAAGTGAAACACCTCAAAACGTAGTGAGACCACTATATAGAACCAAAGCAAATGCACTATTTCTAAGGCAAGTGGAAAAAAACATCGATACAGTATTTTCTAAATAATAGTGAGCCTCGGGGAAGACCCAGTTCCTTCCCCGGGGTTTGGTATGATTTAGGAATAGCACCTTGGTCAAGAGCTAGGTGTATTGAGTGCTTCTTATGTGCCCAGAACTGTGATAAGCACTTTGTATACACTTACCAAATTTATTTTTTTTTACAATAATCCAATGAAACGGTACTATTATTATTCCCATTTCAAAGGTGATGAGACAGACATGGAAAGTATAACTTACTATACAGTTATTACGTAATTGAGTGGAAAACTGAAACCTGGCCTCAGCCTGGTTTTTAAACCGTAACGGTGTACTGCCTTCTAGTCAGAAAATGGTTATTTTTTTCAGCAGTAGATGAGAACTTATAACCAGAAATCATTTAAATATTCAACTATGGCTAAACACAATGTGGTATCCTGGATTGGATGATGGCACAGAAAAAAGACATGATGAAGGGAATGGAAGGTGCTGACAAGAGGGGAAGCTAGGCGAGGACTATGTGAGGATTCTCTTGAGCCCCTGACCTCTGCAACTTTTCTGTAAATCTAAAATTATTCCAAAATAAGGTTTATTTTAAAAATTCAAAACTTTAATTCTACATGACAACAGAGCTGGTATCTCTGTCAGTGACTGGAGGAAAAACAGAGAAGGGGTTTTCCTGAAGATTAAGAGACACTTAAGAGACATATCAATTAAACGTATTATTAAACTATGGCCTTTGTTTAGATCTTGGTTTAAACAAAACAAATGTAAAAGGCTACTCTTGGGACAAGTGAGGACATTTGATTATGGGTGGCGTACTGGATGGTGATAAAGAATTACCACTCATTTGTTAGATATGGTAATAGCATGTCCATCTTCTCAGACACCAGCTTATATAAGAAAATGTCCATCTCCTCAGGCACCAGCTCTGATGTATTTTGGGATGAAATGTCCTGATGTCTCGGATTTGCTTTTAAATAATTAAGAAAGAAAAGAAAAGAAAAAAGAACATGTGAAGCAAATATGGCAAGATGGTATTAAGTGTGGGTGATGAGTATAAGAGGATTGTTTCTTCTATTTTTATATCAGAATGAAAATTTTCAGGCTAAGTGCAGTGGCTCACGCCTGTAATTCCAGCACTCTGGGAGGCCAAGGCAGAAGGACTGCTTGAGGCCAGGAGTCTGAGACCACCTTGACCAACATAGTGAGACTCCATCTCTATTTTTAGAAAATAAAAAATAACATTTTTATAATAATATATATGTATACACACACACACATACATACATATATATATATGTGTGTATATATATATATATATGAAATGGAGTCTCACTCTGTTGCCCAATCTGGAGTGCAGTGGCGTGATCTCAGCCCTCTGCAAGCTCCACCTGCCGGGTTCATGCTATTCTCCTGCCTCAGCCTCCCAAGTAGCTGGGACTACAGGCGCCTGCCACTACGCCCAGCAATTTTTTTGTATTTTTAGTAGAGATGGGGTTTCACCGTGTTAGCCAGGATAGTCTTGATCTCCTGACCTTGTGATCCTCCCGCCTCGGCCTCCCAAAGTGCTGAGATTACAGGCATGAGACACCGTGCCCGGCCAATAAAGTATTTTTAAGTTAAAAAAAAAAAGTTCAACCGTGGGGATGAAAACAAGCATAACTTCCTTAAAGCCAGAACGCCATACACTGCTGTATCACGCGCGCAGTGTGATGCCCCGACGGCACAGCAGAGGGCATCAGGTCAGGATTCCTGGCTTTTCCGGGTGCTTCCTCTAATGAGGGATCTGAAGTGTCATATCTGAGGATGTTAAATAGGTTGCCCAAGATCATATGAAATGCATTCAGGGATATGTTACGTTGTGAAAGAATGGCACCAGGAAAGGGGAGGAGAGAATATTCTAGGTGGAGAAGAGAGTGCCAAGGCATGGGAAGGTGGAGAAGTGAGCCAGGGAACAGTGGGTGCCTCACTCTGGAAGCAGTAGGAGCAATGACTGCGGGGAGCCAGGCAGTTTAGAGTCAGCTTTTGAAAAAGTCAGAGCCAGGCTGATGGGGGTATGTGACAGGTGAGAGCCGCACAAGGTTAGAATTCCAGGTGGGGAGGGTGCAATCCTGGAGACAAGCAGTTGTGGAAGCGGCTCCAGGTAGCAACACCTGCCATGGCAGAGGGGAGAGAAGACTCTAGAGGAGAAGCCTTTTATACTTTGCCAGGTAAACAGGTTGCTAAGAAAAAAATCAAACAAGATTAGCACACGCACCAACACAGGAAATTATTTTGCATGTATTTAGCCAGATCGTGCCGCAAACAAGGACACTTGAAACCCTCAGTACTCTCGAATCACCGATCCCACCCTCTTTTTCTATTACCACCTACGTCAGAGAAAACAGACGTCTTCAGAAAGACGCCACCTCAGCTGTCTCAAGCTATTGTCCCCACTTCTTTCAGCGTGCCCTCTGTTCGACTGGAAATTAAAACATAGCACAAAATTAGCCCTGCCCTGAGTCTGCACTACTGTTATCTTGTTCTAATGGCAGTAATGTCATCTTGTTCTAATGGCAGTAATGATCATGCACTACTATCATCTTCTTCTAATAGCAGTAATGATCATGGTGCTAATGCTTCACATACTATTTCATCTGATCCCCCTAACACCCTGTGAAATGAGCGGTATCCCTACTTCGCGGAAGTAGAAACTGGGCCCTCAACTGGTGAGTGACAGAATGGGGACTGGAATGGGCATCAGGGGCCCCATCTATGATCACTCTACTACCCTGCTTCTCTCAAGATCAAGAAAACAGATTTCTAAAATTGTGATGTCTTCAACGAAACGCTGTAGAGCTGTAAAAGAAAATTCACTGAAGCACAAATCTACATAAATGTTTTTAAAAAGTGAGTGAAAAAGGCAACTTGCACAGTAACACAAACAGTAAACACCAAGTAAAATCTGAAACGAAAGAAGGAATCCCATGCACTGTTAAGAATATATAAATGTGTAATGAAAGTATAAAGATATGCACAAAAGTGAGCCAAAAGCCAAACTCCGTTAAGGAAAGGGTTTCCTCGTGGATGAAAACAGGAGGGGGGAATGTGATTGATTGGAAGAGGAAACTGAACCAAGAGACCTCAACTCTGTTTGTAAGGTTTTATTTCTTGAGGTGGGTGGTAGATATTTGGAGGTTCTTTTTTATTAATTTCAATATCTTCATTGTTTTTAAAGGAAGGAAAGATGAAGATGCACAGCAAACACTCTGAGTATGTAAGTCCACAAAGTTTCAAAGCACTGTGCCTGCCACCATGTGGCTCCTAAAGACATTACAGGCACACAATTTTCAGAGGATGAAAGAAAGGGGCATTAACTCTGAGACAAATATCACATGAATGTTACCCACAGTGAAAGCCCAAGGAGCCCCTACCTAATACATAACCAATACTAAAATCATATCCATTTCCAAATACTGCTTAATAAAACAGAAGACATAAAACATTATGCTAGGAGCCCACTCAAAGGAAGATGAGAAAAGTTACAGGATATAAACTCTAAGACTAGCAAAAACAGATGGGAAAGACTGGGTTTCAGGCACAATTAACAGGTAAATGAGGACCTGTGAACCGACTTTAAGACCCAGAAGTAAATAAGCAAAAAGAATACAGTAAAAAGGAACTCTGCCCATGGTATTAATAATTTCACTTGTAAAACTTAGTACTTTTAATAGGCAGATTTATTAGAGAGATCAATATCTCTTTTCTGGTTATATCCAGGTTAGAGAGAAATACCTAAAAACTACACCATAGTGAATCCTATTAGATGCACAAAAATATACTCTTATGTAAAAATCACTTCTATATGTGCACACACGTACTATTTATGTGATGATACCAGACAACTGGTGTGCTCAATTATGTTCTATTTGTGTTTCATCTGGAGGGGGAATAACTCAATATTGTGCAACAGCACCCCCCATGTCATGTATCTTGATTCAGCGCGTCCCTCATCACCTTGGCTGTCCAAGCTAAGCTCTCCGTGCTCACAGATGGCACCCTCTCACTGTTTCCTCACATGCAGGAAGGGGCAAGCAGGCTCCCTTGGGCCTATTTTATAAGGGCACTAATCTCATTCATGAAAGCTCTGTTCTCATGACCTAATCATCTCTCCAAAAGCTTCACCTCCTAATACCCTCACTTTGGGGTTAGAAGTTCAACATACGAATTTGGGGGAGACACATTCGGACCACAGCAGCAAGGTACATGAGACATATCCTTTACTGCATACTCACCTGTGTGGCCTCATTCCAATCACCTTTTCCCTTCTAACAACTGATTGTGCTATATTTTAATTTCCCAACCACTGCCCTAGACTCAGCACACTCTTGTGTTTCCAGGATCTACCATTTTTCTACGTGGATGAACCTCCAGCCTCTCTCCTCACATAGGACTCCCGCAATATTGCCATTTGGTGGAGCCTTCTAGAGCTCTCCCAGGGAGGCAGTGGAAGCTGTTCTCTCCTCTGGGATCCTACTGAACTTTAGACAAATCCATTCTGTTGCACTTGCTGTACTGTGTGTTGTTCATATGTTGGTTGGTCTTCCTCACTGAAATGTGAGCTCTTCAAGCCTGGCAACAGTAGGTACCTAAGAAATGCTTCTTGAATGGTTGAATTAAGTTCAGAAGCTTCACAGAAACATGAAAGTGCTGATAAAATTTTTAAAGTACCTTACAAATTGTGATTTTTCTTACTGACATACACACACGCACATATACTGAAGTCCACCCCCCCTCCCAAAAAAAAAGTCCTCAGTTCAGTGACAGAGTTTGCTGGTGAATCCAGCTGGCTTCCTATAAAGAATCCCACCTTCGTGAATTTTTAAGAATGTAAAGTCTGACCTTCAGCTTCTGAAGCTGAGTAATCAATGTTGTCAACACACCTAAGGTAGATGTGCCACTTAAGCATCCTCATTCACCAACTTTTAGAACTGATGTGTAAAATCAGAACTCCAACTTGCAAACTAAAATATCTAGCTTTCATAAGTAATGTGTTCTCTCCTAGGCACAGGTCAAATGAAAATCTAAGTTATAATCAGAAGGTTGTCTGGTGTGCTTGAATTCATAAAAATAGCTACACAGTCTGAATATTCAGTGACTATGACATCCAGATTCACCTCCCCCAAACTGGGGGCAGAGCTGGCAACAGGAACCTGGTACTTGGGCCTGAGGGCTACGCTGCCTGGCCCCCAGGCCTGGTTGCCAGCTTCACCTCTGTGACTGCCCATACACCTGCTGCTTCCATGCTCACCGGGCCTTTCAGATGGTCATGTCCTTTCTTTACATATACATCCAGAGCCACTCCATCCCCTTTAGGAGACTACAGAGCTCTACTCCTGGGTCAAGTCTGAAGTTTCACTCTCAGAGGATAATCTGACTTCTTTTCTTTCCAAGTTGCCGTTGGGACCCTCACTGTAGTCAAGTGTGGCCCACAATACACAGATACAATGACCTGGTTATAAGGATCAAGACTACACTGTATGGCATTCTCTAAGTGGGGCATCACTAAATCCAAACACTGACACATTCTTCCGCCTGTGTTTCTGCTTATGTGAAGCCATGTGCTGGGCATGTAGTAGGTACTCGGCAGACATTTTTGGAACAAATAAAGAGGAAAACGGGGACAGCATAAGATGCTGAAAGAAATGAATTTCAGTAACTTTCAAAATAGGGAAATTTTTTCAAAATTTTATAAAACATTAGATATTTTGAGTGAGCTCTTTATTTAGCTTGACACATGTAGGTTTCTAAGATGCAAGCAACAGAAACCACCTTGGGTTAGTTTTAAGCAGAAGAGATATTTAATAATGATATTGCAATGCTCACAGACTCTGCAGGATTAACAAAGAACCCAGCTTGTAACAACACCCTGCCCAGCGGGGGAAGTCTGCCCCCAGCCCTACACCTCTGGACCGAGTGTACCACATGGACCAAGGCTGGGTACTGGACTGTGCTGCTCACACCGGGTTCTACTGCTGCCCCTAAACAATGGGTGTCGTGAGTGCTGTTACAACCGAGCTCTCCAGAAATGATTCCAGGCAATCCCTATTTCTTTGCATCTCTAGCAGGTCACAGTCCAGTACAAGTGTGCCTGATGGCCAGAGTCCAAGGCACATTCCTGTGCCTCAGCTGCAGCTGCAGGGGAGGCTATGAAGGCAGGCATCTGGCCCTTCCGGATTCTCAAGAGGGAGCAAGCTTCAGTATCCTGTTCAGACTCACAAGGTAGGGAATCACCAGACAACTGGATTCCAATGAAAAAGGAACTATGTGGCATTAATCCGTGACCCATCAATCCTTCCTGCAAGTAAACTGCTCCTACCTGGCAGAGATCAAATTTCAGACTACCAAGTGCTCTGTACAGTCGAGATGCTGCCACACACTCTGTCCAACAGACTCTACTCCTGCTGGTCCCCTGCTCCTCCTTCATCCAACTCAGAGGAGCAGGGGCAGTGGGGCGGTCTTAGACAACTCTCTAGTAGTCTTCCGGGACAGAAAGAAAGTAAGCTAACTAATCCTAGTTACAAGAAGCCCATCTTGAGGAAGGGGGATGAGGAGCAAGACTTGTTTTAAGGTAATTAAAATACGTTAATATCCAGTCATTTCTATTAGAACAAAATTTAATTTGAGAGGCTAAGGATAAAAGATCTGAAGGCAGTAACCATCTAAAATTTGAAAATGTTAATGTTTTCAAAAACTGCTACAACTCTTCTATGGCAGGAATCATCAAACTTCTGTAAAAGGCCAGATAGTAAATATTTTAGGCCTTGCAGGCTACAAAGTCTTTGTGGTGACTAGCCAACCCTGCCCTCGTGGTTCAAAAACAGCCACAAACAATAGTAAATATGTAAATGTGGTTGTGGTCCCAAGAAGACTTTATTTATGAACACTGAAACTTGAATTTCGTAAAATTTCCATATCATCCTTTTATTTTTTTCTCAACCATTAAAAAAGGTCAAAATATTCTTAGCTCACAGGCTGCAAAACAAAACAAAAAACAAAACAAAACTGGAGGCCAGAATAAAACTACAAATAAATAACAAGAGGAATTTTGGAAACGATATAAATACATGGAAATTAAACAATATGTTACTGAATGACCAGTGGGCCAGTGAAGAAATTAAGGAAAATGAAAAAGTTCTTCAAACAAATGATAATAGAAACATAACATACCAAAACCTATGAGATATAGGAAAAGCAGTAATAACAGGGATGTTTAGAGCTCTAAATGTCTACATCAACAACCAAAAACCCTTCAAATAAATAACCTAACAATGCATCTTAAAGAACTAGACAGGCAAGAGCAAACCAAACCCAAAATTAATAATAGAAGAAAAGAAATAGTAAAGTTCAGAATAGAAATAAATGAAACTGAAATGAAGGAAACAAAAAAATCAGTAAAATAGTTTTTTTGAAAAGTTAAACAAAATTGATAAACCTTTAGCCAGACTGAGAAAAAGAGAGGACCCAAATAAAATCAGAGATTAAAAGGAGGCCAGGCATGGTGGCTCACAGTACTTTGGGAGGCCAAGGTAGGCGGATCATTTGAGGTCAGGAGCTCAAGACCAGCCTGACCAAGAGGTAAAACTCCGTCTCTACAAAAACAAAACAAAACAAAACAAAAAAACTTAGCCAGGCATGGCGGCACATGCTTGTAATCCCAGCTAGTCAGGAGGCTGAAGCAGAAGAATCACTTGAACCCAGGAGGTGGAGGTTGCAGTAAGCCAAGATCACTCCAGCCTGGGTGACACAGCAAGACTGTCTCGGGGGGTAGGGGGAGAAGGGGGATGAAAAGGAGACATTACAACTGAGACTGCAGAAATTCAAAGGATCATTAGTGACTACTATGAGCAACTATATGCCAATAAATTGGAAAATTTAGAAGGAATGGAAAAATTTCTAGATACATACAACCTACCAAGATTGAACCATGAAGAAATCCAAAACCCGAACAGACCAATAAGAAGTAATGAGATCAAAGCCGTAATAAAAAGTCTCCCAGTAAATAAAAGGCCAGGACCTGACGGCTTCACTGCTGAATTATACCAGACATTTAAAGAAGAACTAATACTAATCCTACTCAAACTATTCTGAAAAATAGAGGAGAGGGGAATACTTCCAAACTCATTCTACAAGGCCAGTGTTACCCTGACAACAAAACCAGAAAAAGACATGTCGAAAAAAAGAAAACCTGGCCGGGCGAGTGGCTCATGCCTGTAAATCTCAGCATTTTGGGACACCAAGGCCGGCAGATCATTTGAACCCAGGTGTTCCAGACCAGCCTGGGTACCATGGCGAAACCCTAAAAATACAAATACGTCTCTACAAAAAATACAAAAAAATTCGCCGGGCATAGTGGCACATGCCTATACTCCCAGCTGCTCAGGTGGATGAGATGGGAGGATTGCTTGAACTCAGTAGGTTGAGGTTTCAATGAACCATGATTAAACTACTCACTCCAGCCTGGGCAACACAGCAAGACCCTGTCTCAATAAAAAAATAATAATAATAAAACAAAACTACAGGTCAATATCTCTGATGAATTTTGACGCAAAAATCTTCAGCAAAATATTACAAAACAGAATTCAACAATACAATCATTCATTGTAATCAAGTGGGATTTATGCAAGGATGGTTCAACACATGCAAACCAATCAATGTGATAAATCAATCAATGTGATACATCATATCAACAGAACGAAGGATAAAAACCTTATGATCATTTCAACTGATGCTGAAAAAGCATTTGATAAAATTTGACATCACTTCCTGATTGTAAAAAACCCTCAAAAAACTGGGTATAGAAGCATTCCTCAACATAATAAAAGCCATATATGACAGACCCACAGCTAGTATCATACTGTGGGGAAAAACTGAAAGCCTTTGCTCTAAAATCTGGAACATGACAATATGCCACTGTCACCACTGTTATCAACACAGTACTGGAAGTGCTAGCTAGGGCAATCAGAGAAGAGAAATAAAGGGCATCCAAATTGGAAAGGAAGTCTTCAAACTATCCTTGTTTGCAGATATGATTTTATATTTGGAAAAACCTAAAGACTTCACCAAAAAACTATTACAGTTGATAAATTCAGTAAAGTTGGAGTATACAAAATCAACATACAAAAGTCAGTACCATTTCTATATGCCAACAGTGAATGACCCGAAAAAGAAATTTAAAAAGTACTCCCATTTACAATAGATACAAATAAAATAAAATACCCAGGAATTAATTTAACCAAAGAAGTGAAACATTTCTTACAATGAAAACTATAAAACACTGATGAACAAAATTGAAGAGAACACCAAAAAATGGAAAGACATTCCATGGGTTGAAAGAATCAATATTGTTAATATGTCCATACTACTCAATTTCTAGATTCAATAAAATCCTCATCAAAATGCCAATGACATTCTTCACAGAAATAGAATAAACAATTCTAGGCTGGGTGCGGTGGCTCACATCTATAATCCCAGCACTCTGGGAGGCCAAGGTGGGTGGATCACCTGAGTTCAGGAGTTTGAGACCAGCCTGGCCAACATGGTGAAACCCTGTCTCTACCAAAAATACAAAAATTAGCCAGGCGTGTGTGGAGGAAAAGTTAAATATTATATTTGAACTCAACTGAACATGGACACAAACAATGGTCACCAAGTTCTGGAACAGGCTGTGTGAGCCCTTTGAGGCATTCATCCAGCGCTGTTTCAGAGAAATCTCTATTTCAATCTATTCCTATACGTTAGTTATTGAAAAACAATAGACAATCGCAAAAACAAGTTGTGACCTTTTTGTGTTCCTTGAGCCCAGTCACGAAGGGCACTCGTGACTGGGTCTCATGCCAAACAACTTGTTACAAAAAGAGCTAGAGTCCCAGACAGCACTGAAACTTCATGAGACCCTCCCTCGCTGCGCACAGACAAGCGGCTGACTCTGGAGCCCAGGCTGTTGCTTCCTGCTCTGGTGGTGAATCCTCCATAGTTTGGTGAGTGTAATACGTTACGTATATATATAGTAACCAAAACAGCATGGTATTGGCATAAAAACACACATACAGACCAATGGAACAGAACAGAGAACCCAGAAAGAAAATCCACACACCTACAGTGAAGTCATTTTCCACAAAGGTGCCAAGAACATACACTTTGAGGAAAAGACAGTCTCTTTAATAAATGGTGCTGGGAAAACTGGATATCCATAATGCAGAAGAATGAAACTAGACCCCTACCTCTCATCATAAACAAAAATCAAATAAAAATGAATTAAATACTTAAATCTAAGATCTTAAACTATGAAACTAGTATAAGGAAATGTTTGGGAAACTCTCAAACGGAAATACTATGAACTGATGATATACCGGCAAACTTACCAGATGGAGGGCTTTGAGCCAGCTACTTACACATCAGGTCCTAACCTATGAAATAACACATGCTGCAGTTCTAGGGATAAGGGGCAAAGTTCATAAGCCACCCAGTGCACAGCCAACCACAGTGGGTGCTCATAATTGGCAGCTATTCCTGGGATGATGAAAAACAAGGATATATTAGAAAACATTCAGAATTCATCTGTAGAACATGTGGGAGAAGGCTTTTAAAAAAACAGCATTTCTGGCTAGGCATGGTGGCTCACGAGGTCAGGAGTTCAAGACCAGCCTTGCCAACATAGTGAAACTCTGTCTCTACTAAAAAATACAAAAAATTAGCTGGGTGTGGCAGCAGGCACCTGTAATCCCAGTTATTCAGGAGGCTGAGGCAGGGGAATCACTTGAACCCGGGAGGCAGAGGATGCAGTGAGACGAGATTGCGTCATTGCACTCCAGCCTGGGTAACATGCAAGACTCTGTCTCAAAAAAAAAAAAGAGGAAAAAGCATTTCTGCTTGTATTACAGATAAGTGAAAAGGAGAAAAAAGAAACATGCACAAAGAAATTCTTTTAGCTATGCAGGTAGAGACAGTGTGTGTGTGCCTCTGTCTCTCTCACACACAGACACAGACATACATACAAGCAAGCACATACACAGGAACCTACAATGGCAACCTGCCAGAAAGAACTTGATGTTGTATGCTAGAAAACATCACCCTCTAGTGACTGCTAGTGAATTTGCTGCTTATTCAATTATCGAGAATTCACATTTTAACTCTCCTATCCAAAAAAAGGCTTTAAAAAAGTCTTCAGAAATGCAATCATCATTACAATCATGTGTTGCTGTGGAGGGACTGGGGGCATGAATTCCTTGACGTTACACACAAATTTTCTATGCATGTGCCTTTGTGCATTTTTTTCTATGAAGGTCGTAAGTGTTAGAGTCTCAAAGTGGTCTGTGAATTTAAAAAAGGTCCAATTAAGATGTTTTGACCAAGCACAGTGGCTCACTCCTGTAATCCCAGCACTTTCGGAGGCTGAGGTGGGCATATCACCTGAGGTCAGGAGTTCGACACCAGACTGGCCAACAAGGAGAAACTCCGCTTCAACTAAAAACACAAAAATTAGCTATGTGTGGTGGCGTGTGCCTGTAATCTCAGCTTCTCAGGAGGCTGAGGCAGGATAATTGCTTGAACCCAGGAGGTGGAGGCTGCAGTGAGCCAAGATCATGCCACTGCACTCCAGCAACAGAGCAAGACTCTGTCTTAAAAAAAAAAAAAAAGGTTTCGTAGGGAAATTAATGAACCATTGCACATACTTCAAGCTCCTATTTCCTCAACATGCCCAACATGCCCTTTCTTTTTTGAGACGGAGTTTCGCTCTTGTTGCCCAGGCTGTGCAATGGCGCGATCTCGGCTCACCGCAACCTCCGCCTCCCAGGTTCAAGCGATTCTCCTGCCTCAGCCTCCTGAGTAGCAGGGATTACAGGCATGCGCCACCACGCCTGGCTAATTTTGTATTTTTAGTAGAGATGAGGTTTCTCCATGTTGGTCAGGCTGGTCTCAAACTCCTGACCTCAGGTGATCTGCCCGTCTCGGCCTCCCAAAGTGCTGGGGATTAAAGGCGTGAACTACCACGCCTGGCCAACATGCCCTTTCTTTACATACACCCTTAATGGGGAACGTAAAATCTGAGACCTAACTGAATTCCATTGAAGTGTTCTGTAAATCATTTTACATTTATGTTAATATTCCAAAAAGTGATTTTCCCCACCTCTTATTTTTAAAATGTTGTCATCATATGTATCACCAGACTCCTGAGCCACTCTCTGGCTTCTCTGCCCCTTCCACAGCTACCGCGTGATCTACAGCTCATCTTCCTCAGACCCTTTCATTTCCTCCTTTGTCAACTGAAGACAGCACATGCTCATTTATCTCACACTCTTGTAAGAATTACGAATTGATTTGTATTAATACTAAGAGTATTAATTATTAATTAAAAATAAGCTGAGAAAGATAAAATACTATACAAATGTTGGCTGCTGAATGGCTACTGAGACACAGGAAGTCAAAACAGTATCAGGTCTTTCTATGTCTGGACAGAATGCCAAAGCCCTGACACACATACTTTTAGCAGTTTTAAGTTACTTCTGCAAGTGAATACTGGGAGATCGTTCCCTCACTCCTGATCTTCGCTCTCAGGGAGCCACTCCAGCATAAGCCTTCCACCCTCCACAGATAACCTCAGGTTCTCCTCAAGCCTCTAGATCTTATTTGACATTTTATTATAAGTAGCAACTTCTTGTGCACTTAACACTGTTGAACTGTCGAGTTTAAAAATGATTAAGATGGTACATTTTATGTGTTTTTTACCACAATAAAAAAATGAGGCTCCAAATGAGCTGCAAAATGAGGGCCCCCAAAAATTATAAAGGACTCTAATTCTAATCCTTTTCATTTTTCAGATGAAGGAACCGAATTAAAGTCCCATAGCTCAGCGCCAAGAACAGGACCTGGGGGGTACACTGATTCCTAGTACATAGTTGACTACAAAACAGCAGCAGCAACAAAATAAACCAAGTATAATGCAACAAACAACCAAGTGGGACAAAGACCATAAAGGAGGCAGAGTCACAAGGAGAAAGAAGACCAAGCGGAAATTTCAAGAATATTTTTTAAAGTAAGAAAGCATGGAAGAAATGACTGAATATTACAAACACAGGACGGCCCCTGTTCTGCTGGAATAGCAGTCTGAAACCATCATTTATCTTGGTCTGGGTGGAGCTGAAGTCTGGGAATTCCCATATAAGGTAGTTGGTTCATGCTTACTTCCTCAAGCACACATCACACCTCCTCATCTGAAAAAGGCACTGGAAGAAAAGATTCTTTGGGAATGACATCCACACACACGTTAAAGGCTGTGGTTTCCACTCCTAATGGTGAGTAGATTTGCCAAGACACAGCACCCTCGCAACTCCGCCCAAATACGGTTCAGCATCTAGCAGTCAACACCACAGAGCCTTCCTGTGGTCACGACGGGTGGTGGTGATAAAGGTCGGTATGACCTTGCTGCTCTCCATAAATAGCCCTTCAGTCAGTAATGTCCTCGCATGATAAGGTCACATTCTTTCCTTTCAAGAGCAGCCCTGCTTTTACGTATGGTACCTTCCTTCCACACAGCTTTCCACCTCAGGTGAAGCTGCTTTCTTTCCCCACCATAATTCCTCTCAATGGCTTCAAAGCAGGGCCTCTACCTTCAATTTTTTTAGGATGAGTCTCTCTACCTTTTTATTAGAGCTATGCTGTCCACTTTGGTAGCCAGTAGTCACATGCAGCAACTTGAAATGTGGCTAGTCTGAATTCAGATGGACTTTAAAGTACACACTGGATTCTCTTGGTAATTTTAAAATGCTGATGACATGATATGTATATAGCTTGGACATGACAGTTTGATATACTGGGTTAAATTAAACATACTATTAAAATTAATCTTCCCTATCTCTTCTTGCCTGTTTTAAATGGCTACCAGAAAGTCTTAAACTACACATGGGGTTCACATTATATTTCTAAAGGATAGCACCATTCTAGACAGTATAATAGGCCCTACTTATTGAATAAGCTCAGTAGAAAGAAACCCTGGAATCCTTTCATTTCAAACGATCTCTTATCGGCCAGGCGACTTTCTTCATTTGCAGGTGAGATTCTTCATCTGTAATGTAGACAAAATAAACCCCCCTCACAGACTGGTAAGGACTGAGAACACAAAGAAAGCATTTTAAGCATGCAGCAGCATAAAATGTGTTCTCAGTAAATGTCACTTCCCTTTCTGTGGGTGCATTCAGTTTAGTCATCTTGGGGTTAGTCATGGAACGTCTGGATTCCAACCCTCTTTGTTCCTTCTCCACTCTAATCACTTCCACAGAATTCACTGCAACTTATAGGGCAGGCGTGTGTGGTGAACTTTCTAAGCAAAAGCTACCCCTTCCCCACAGCTGAATTCTTCATTCCTGCCACTTGTTGACCATATCCTTCCCACTTCTTCCCTGCTGGTCCATTCATTAATAAATTATTAAAATTAATCTCAAAATTCTGGCTGCTGCTCATTTTCTCCTTAGGGCTGTTACTAGTAGCTCATTGCCACTGCCTGAATTTAAAGGGTGCTTTGTTACTATTCTAGCTATTTCAGATACGAACACTTCCTTCCCCTCCAGTGCATGGATATCCTTTACTTATCACTAAGGTCTCACCAGATATGTAATGACTGAAGGATTCTATAATGGTCCTAGAAATAAGTAAAATAAAACTGAATGTTGACTTTTAATTATTGACCAGGCCAATCAGGATTACAGGAATGAAAAGTACCTTTTATGACTAAGAAATCACACTGACTTGGCAGTCTGGTGTTTATTTCTGGCTGGTTTGTCTGTGGAAAATTCACTTTATGATTTCTTCCCAGCTGTTGCTAGCAGCGTGCTAGGCTGGCAGCCCTGACAGTTGAATTACTCCCATGGATGATGCTATTTTCTCATTCCCCACCCAACCTTTCCCAAATACTTGGCATTTTTTAGTATTATACAGGTGCTAATTTTTCTGAAAGTCTGGCTTACAGTTTATTGTAAATTGATGTTATCTAGCATCTGGATGTCATTCTGTTTCTATGTCCCTCTTCACAAAGACAGCAACTCCAGGTCTGGGTAGGCTTGAGAGTGGCGATGGAGAAGTAACCCCTGCAAGACCTTTTCCCCAGCATTCCTTTATAGAAGGCAGGAGGTGAGAAGGAAAGAATTAGTGAGGGAAAGAAAAGGCAATCGAAGGGGAGAAGATTTAAGAAAGAAAAAAGCAAAAGAAAGAAGAACGGCTTTTTTCACAGTAGAAGTCAGACAGTGGGAGGCTTGGACAAGGTTTGGACATGTTTGGAAGTGGAGAAAAACCATGAGACTACCAGGCACTAAAGTGAATTTGGCTGATCTCAACCTTGACCTCTAGCAATTCTGGATCTTAAAGGAGATATGCATAAATGATGCAGAGTAAACTAAAAAACAAAGGCAGAGAATGACTGGAAGTCCCTCAAAAAGTTAAACATAGAATTACCACATTACCCAGCAACCCCAGTTCTGGGTATATATCCAAAAGAACTGAAAACAAGGATGCAAACAGGTATGTGTACACGCATGTTTACAGCAGCATTATTCACAATATCCAAGGTATGGAACTAACCTAAGTGTCCTTCACAGGTGAATGTTATACACATTTTACTGTTAATACAATAAAAAGGGGAACATTTGTTGGCCACCTAGATCCCACCAAATATCAAGCTAGGATCCTTTTACATACACTACTCACAGATTAAATACTATTGCCATTTACAGATGAGGAATATACAACTCAGATATTAAATAATTTGTTCAAAATCACACAAATGGCAGAAGTAAAATTTAAACCTGTAGTCTTTCAACTTACACCACAGTATTTCAAGGATAAACAGGCTCAACGAATAAGGAACAAGTGACAATATGCTCCTTATGTTCTGAAACTGTTAAATAAGTGACAAGAAAAACCATAAACAGTTGAACCCAAAGAACTAGGTAGTCTAAATGTCTTCCCAGGCTGCAAACAAACTTTCTTTTAGCATAGCACATTTTAAAGCCCTATAAGGGAATCTCTGTCTCTTCTCCACACATCCCCTCCCACACACAAAAATTGGTAAAAGTTATTTTTCAATTTTTTAGATTCTATATGTCCCATCTGGGCTGATAAAGTATCCATTTCTCCCAACAATATTACCATACATTTGTGGCAACATGTGGGGTATAAAATACCTCCCTACAGACAGGTGCGGTGGTTCTCACCTGTAATCCCAGCACTTTGGGAAGCCGAGGCGGGTGGATCACAAGGTCAGGAGATCGAGAACATTCTGGCTAACATGGTAAAACCCTGTCTCTACTAAAAATACAAAACATTAGCTGGGTGTGGTGGCTCATGCCTGTAGTCCCAGCTACTTGGGAGGCTGAGGCAGGAGAATGGCATGAACCCAGGAAGCGAAGCTTGCAGTGAGCTGAGATCGCGCCACTGCACTCCAGCCTGGGCAACAGTGCAAGACTCCGTCTCAAAATAAATAAAGAATGGCATGAACCCAGGAAGCGAAGCTTGCAGTGAGCTGAGATCGCACCACTGCACTCCAGCCTGGGCAACAGTGCAAGACTCCGTCTCAAAATAAATAAGGAATGGCATGAACCCAGGAAGCAAAGCTTGCAGTGAGCTGAGATTGCGCCACTGCACTCCAGCCTGGGCAACAGTGCAAGACTCCGTCTCAAAATAAATAAATAAAATAAAATAAAATAAAAATAAATAAATAAAATACCTCCCCACCTGCCACTTCACTTATTTTAATCAAGCACTCTACAGGACATCAATATTTCATCCTGTAACTATTCTGACAAACTGTGCCCCAGAAGTGACACTTTGACTCGGAGTTAAAACACTGCTCCTGTATACCTCTTTCTCCTGGAACTAATGGGTCAATCAACACATTACTAACTTTTGGGCAAGATGCAATTTAAAATCACTGTTAAGTCCCTGTATTAAAAAAATAAAACTAGGCTGGGCATGGTGGCTCACGTCTGTAATCCCAGCACTTTGGGAGGCCAAGGTAGGTGGATCACCTGAGGTCAGGAGTTCAAGAACAGCCTGGTCAACATGGTGAAACCTCGTCTCTACCAAAAATACAAAAATTAGCCGGGCATGGTGGTGCATGCCTATAATTCCAGCTACTTGGGAGGCTGAGACAGGAGAATCACTTGAACCTGCAAGGCGGAGGTTGCAGTGAGCTGAGATCGCGCCACTGCACTCCAGCCTGGATGTCGGCGAGACTCTGTCTCAAAAAAAAAAAAAACTAAAAACATTTTTTAAAGTTCCCTTAAAGGGCCAAGCATGGTGGCTCAAGTCTGTAATCTCAGCAGGTTGAGAGGCCAAAGCAAGAAGATATCTTGAGGCCAGGAGTTCAAGACAAGCCTGGGCAACACAGCGAGACTCTGTTTTTACAAAAATTTAAAAAATTACCCAGTCATGGTGGTACGTGTTTGTAGTCATAGCTATTTGGGAGGCTGGAGCAGGAGAATCTCTTGAGCCCAGAAGGTCAGGGCTGCAGTGAGCCATGATCGTGCCACTGCACTCTAGCCTGGGTGACAGAGCAAGACCTTGTCAATCAATCAATTTTTTAAAACAAAAGTTTCACTGAAGGCTTCCTCTTTTTTTCTGGGAACTCTCGGAACTACTGACATCAAGAAACTACCAATGAGACTTCAGACTCCTTCCCACGCCTCTGACAAGGCCCAGGTTCAGGCCCCACCACATCATTTGCTCAGTCCTTTGCTACAAGATGTTCACACATCTGGCACTACCCATGGAAACCATTTCTCAGTCACCTTTGTGTACCCCAGAACCTAACACAGTGCTTAGCATGGGGAAACCACTCAAATGTCAACTGAATGAAGGACCCACTGACACATCCTTTCATTTGGTATTGCTATCTTGCTCTTTTGTCCTTCTAATCCATTCTCTACACTGTAATATTAGCAAACACTTCACAGCAACATCATAGATGCTTCCCTAATGTCCCCAAATTTTACACTGCCCTCAAGACCAGTACTCCACATACACCCTCCCTCCCTGCCATTCTTATCCTTCAAACATTCCAGCACAGTAGATAATTTTAGAATTTCTTTCATTCATTCAACATTTATTTATTGAGCACTTACTACTGCTCTGGGCACTGGGAATACAGAGGTTAACAAGAGGAAACAAAGCCCCTGCTTTAACATATCTTCCAGGCTAATGCGGAAAACACAGCACAGAAAGGAATAGGGCAGGGGGTAGATCCAGAAAGCACTTGCAGCCCAGAATAAAAACTGGATTTTACTCTAAGTGAGATGGAAAGGCAGTGGAGGATTCTGAACAGAAAGTAACATTGATCTGCAAACCTTTGCTCAAGCTATTGCCAACTCTGCCTAGAACAACACTCTTTTCCATCATTTGTCAAATTCTTCAAAGCCCAACTCAAAAGTCACTACCTCCATGGTGCCATCTCTTAGACTTACAGGGGGTTCCCCGTTTTTTGGTTAGCCTCAAAATCTTGATACAATCTGTGATGGCCTGATGTTTATTTCTGTATATTTTAAAAAACACCACCAAGTGTTTATGTTCATTAAGAATATTTTATCCTATTTTCATTCTATCAGCTATGCAGTGCTGCCTTGTTTGCAAACTAAAAAGCATGAACCCTTTTTATCAACTGAAAGACTAAATTAAAATGATCATCCTCTTTTCAACGTTTCCTTTCTTATCCATGAAAAATACTTGTGTTCTCCTGTTCATTATAACTATTCCTTATTTCCTGACTACATATGTAAATGTACACATATACATGTGTACATACACACAACATACATCTACATAAGAGAATCCCTTACACATGCAATCAGTATCACTCTTAATGTTCTTGAAGGTTAACTGTAAAATCAATGCTTTTGCAAATACATTTAAATCTATAGGAAGTCCACTGTATAGGGCAAGTCATGTAGTAAAGTAAAAGATTCTTTTGTGGGTAAATAATCATCCCTTAATAAATGTTTTCCAAATGTAGGTCTGAGGCATTAGAGTTCCTTTAAGGGTGGCCTGCAGGGGAAATTCCACCCAACAGCAACAGAATACATATTCTTCTCAAGTGCACATGAAACATTCTCTAGGACAGGTCAAGAAGCGTGAAATTATATCAGGCATCTTTTCTGATCACAATGGTATGAAACTAGAATAGTTTCTACATTAACAGGAGGACATGGAAAATTAACAAATATGTGGAAATTAAACAATACGCTCCTAAACGACTATCGAGTCAAAGAAAAAATTAAAGGGGAAATTAAAGAAAATAAAGGAAAAATGTAAAAATATCTTGTGACAAACGAAGATGGAAACACAACATACTAAAACTTATGTGATGCAGCAAAAGTTAGTGCTAAAGGAAGTTTACAGCAATAGACACCTACATCAAAAAAGAAAGATCTCAAATAACAGCCTGACATTACACCTCAAGGAACTAGAAAAATAACAAACGAGGCCCAATGTTAGCAGAAGGAAGGAAATAACAAATATTGGAACAGAAATAATTGAAAAAGAGACTAGAAAAACAACAGAATCAATGAAACTAAGAGTTTGTCAACAGGTACAAAATTAGATGGGAAGAGTAAGTTCTGGTGATCTATTGTACAGCAAGGTGATTATAATTAATAATACTGTATTGTATATCTCAAAATACCTCAAGAGGATTTTAAGTGTTGTTACCACAAAAAAGTGATATTTAAGATGATTGATTGGCTAATTACCCTGCTTTGATCACTGTACAATGTACATATGAACCAAAACATCACACTGTACTCCATAAATATGTGTCAATTAAAAAACAAAACTTTAAAAAAAATGACCAGCAGTTTTTTCTTTCTTTTTTTTTTTTTTTAAACTAGAGTTTTACAAGTTAATGAATAAGAGTAACTCCTTATTTAGTTATAGCTGCTTTCTTCTTACCATGACAGGACAAAAGTTCACTAAACATATTGTTAAATAGTACATTTCCCCGCCAAAGATCCTAGGCAGCAGAAATAATGTTTCAAAAAATTAATGTAATAAAATGCCAAAAGCTAAAGTCTTTTATAGAAGGTTCTGCAGGACATAACCATATGACACTAAATACTATTTATCAATTGTTTTTAAATTTTTCTTTGCAAACAAAAGGCATAGTTTCCCTTCCATACCCACCCTACTTTCAAACCAATAAAACATAAAGTTTTCACATATTTCAATAATTAAATATATATCTACAAGATAAAAGAACCACAATCATAACCTCTGCAGCAGGGGGAAATTTTAATCAGCACGGCTAAAGGTGACTACAACTCACCCAAGACCCGTTCTGCATAGAGAGTTTCAACAAACATCCTTTAGATTTGCTTCTTAAATAACTGAGAAAGATAGGTCATAAGGAAAACAAATCCAGAAATACAACAATACCCTGTGTTTGGCTGATTTAGGCGATCAGGTCCATTTCTTCTCTTAAACTTCCACTCCCCCGCCTTAGTCACTTTACACACACAGACCTAGTTCTGCAAACCTCCGCACCCTACCTGAGGCACCTCCAGCTCCCCTTCTCTTAATTCAAGAGTAAAGAACCTCCCTCTGGGCTCCTACTCTTATTTAACTTACTTATCAGGGCTTGGGAGGCCAGTTTCACATCACTGTGAATTATCTTTGAAAGCCCCTATTTCCTAAACTGTATAGAACTTCCTCATCTTAGCTTTGCCTCCGTTGTCTTGAACTATATTTGAGCCAATGAAACCAAGTTTAGGGTTTTTTTTCCTGTATTTAGTCAAATCATGTGACATGGTGTATTACACGAAAACCCCACTGTTCTGAAGCAATAGGACAACACCCCTAAATGTCATAACTCATATCCTGCTAAGTTGTTTTATATACTTTATGAAGTTAAGAAATTCATCCAAAACTTACTGAAAGCACATATAACATGCAGACAAATATTTAGAAAAATGAATAACTGATCAGCATAGAAAGAGGTTACTTTAAAAAAATGACAGCCTCTGGCCCTCTGGATCTCTATAATACCTACGTGTTTGAATTAACGGAGCTTCTTTATGTGCCCTCTGAATGCTACTTTGGGGTCAAGCAGCTTCTCTACATTACATCTTCCGGTGGCAAGGCGCAGGCCAGCTTAGAGACGGGCATGCCAGGCTCTGGCTGCCCCAGCAGCGGAAATTATTTTCTGTCCCAGATATCCCTGACAAACACAGTGCAGAGAAGCAGCAAAGCCAGTGGTGCCAAGGCCTCATATACCCGACTGAGTCACCTCCTGGGACTCCTCAGTGCCAAGTTTCCACTGAAGAATAAGGGGATCTTTAGTTGAAGCTAAGAAAGAACTTGAGAGCAATTAATTCAGCCTTCCCCTTCCATGAATGAAGGTGTCCTCGCCTGGATTCACTAAAAATACAGTAAGAAAGCTCCTTTACCCAATTTCTTTATTATAGAGGAATCATTTTTTAGGATGACGGCATTTCCAGGATGATAACATAACTAGGGCCTGAGGTTAATCTTTAAAAACAAGAAAATGGCCAGGTGCAGTGGCTTACACCTGCCTGTAATATCAGTGCTTTCCGAGGCTGAAGTAGATCACTTGAGCCCAGGAGTTCAGGACCAGACTAGCCAACACAGGGAGACCGTCTCTAAAAAAACAAAAACAAAAACAAACATACCACCACAACAAAACAAACCAAACACACAAAAATCCCAAGAAAACAACTCATTACTTTTGCTTGTTATCCAACACTGAGACTGGGCACTAGCCCCTTTTAGAGCTGGTGACAAGCTATATAACCTGAGGGCACCCTGGCAGGTGACTATTTGCAGGGAAGGATTTAGAGCTTGAAAGAGTGGAAGAGCACATCCAAGACAAGCTAAAGGCAGAGGGAGTTCTAAAACTCAGGGTTCTGCCCAGCACTCCTGGGAGAACCTCACAGGCTTCACCTTTATTCTGAAGTCCAACCATCACAGCGAGTTTGGGAGCTTTCACACAGTACTGAATCTAATAAAATTCCAGCCAGAATGTTTTTCTGGCTTTGATTTATTTACTTTATTTTGGGAGGTGGGAGTGGAAGGCGGATGGAAGCTGGAAGTGAAAAGGCTGCTTTGGAGTGGGAAGCAGTTCCCTCTCCCATTCCCAGCAGGGACAGTCCTATGTCATGGACATAAACCCTGGGAAGCAGCTGCGATCTCTCTCGGGAGAGGGGAAAGAGAATGGAAGTCTTCTGAGCTACAGCCCCAAAATACAGAATTCCCTCTAGGAAGGCAGCTCACGATGCTGCAGTTAAAATCTAAAGGAAGGAAACTGGGTGTTTTTCTGTGTCCCAGCAGAACATCCTGGGCAGACTGGCATTGTTGTTAACTTCTCTACTCATGGATGGGCCCCACCAACCCTCCTCTTGAAGACACGCACCACTTGCATAAGGACTTACTGTGCTTGAGAGGCTTCCCGTAATCGACCTTTCTTCTCTCAGCAGATACTACCTTATTACTTATTCATGAAGAAAACAGATCATCTGGAAGGTTCTCTTTCAACTACCTCCCACCCATATGCTTAACTCTTCAGGCCTTCAGTCCCAACAAGGTCTGTCTGATGTCAGTCCATAAACTCACATCCAGACAGCCACTTTCCTTCTTTTTGGGTTCTTTCCCACGAACATTTTGTAAATAGGCTCCAGTTTCTGCTACATTAAAATGAATCTATCTTGAGTCACTCTCCAGCTACCATCACAGCTCTCTCCTCTTTTCAGACACCATTTTCTTTTTCGTCTGCTGCTTTTTTTTTTTTTCCTTGAGCGCTCTGTCGTCCAGGCTGGAGTGCAGTAGCGCGATCTGAGTTCACTGCAAGCTCCGCATTCCGGGTTCACACCATTCTCCTGCCTCAGCCTCCCGAGTAGCTGGGACCACAGGCGCCCGCCACCTCGCCCGGCTAATTTTCTGTATTTTTAGTAGAGACGGGGTTTCACCGTGTTAGCCAGGATGGTCTCCATCTCCTGATCTCGTGATCCGCCCGCCTGGGCCTCCTGAAGTGCCGAGATTACAGGGATGAGCCACCACGCCCAGCCTCAGACACCATTTTCTAAAAGTTATCTCAACTCCTATTTACTCATTAACCTACTGCAGTCTGGAAACACCTCTTACAGTCACAGTCAGCTCTTAGAAGCCAAATCCAGAGGACATTTTTCAGTTCTTATCTTACATTTGACATTTTTAAATGACGCTTTCCTGGGAATTTTCTATTCCTTTGGCTTCCAGACCATCGTACTTTTATCCCTCTGGTCATCCCATTACCATCTCCTTTGCAAGAGCCTCTGCCTGGCTGTAGGTATGGCTACTCCCCAGCCTGACCTTGGTTTTTTGCTCTTCTCATTGTGCACATTCTCCCTGATGACTTCAACATTTCTCATGGCTCAACTACCTCCTCCCTGTTAGTGGCACTAGCTGGACCTTCTTAAACTTCACAATCATACATCGAATTGTCTGCTGATGTCTCCATACAGATATCGTCACAGGCGACTCAAACTCATGATGCCTAAAATAAACTTCCCTCCCCACTATGCCTAAATCCAATTCTTCCTCTTAATGTGCCCTCTCTCAGGCATGGCAACATTATCCAAGCAGGCATGCCGCAGCCTCCTAGATAGAGTCCCCATCTCCAGCCTGGTCCCCTTCAATCAAATCCAACAGACACAGCCAGTAAGTGGTCTCTCTAAGGAACCTGCTATCACTACCCTGCTTAAACTCTTTACTGCACTGAGGACAGTCAGCATCCCTTAAGGTAACATACAAAACCCTACATCACCTGGCCCCATCTTTTTTTTTTTTTTTTTGAGACAGAGTTGTGCTCTGTTGCCCAGGCTGGAGGGCAGTGGAGCGATTTCAGCTCGCTGCAGTCTTCACTTCCTAGGTTCAAGTCATTTTCCTGCCTCAGCCTCCCAAGTAGCTGGGACAACAGGTGTGTGCCACCACGCTTGGCTAATTTTTGTATTTTTGGTAGAGATATGATTTCGCCATGTTGCCAAGATGGTCTTGAACTCCTGACCTCAAATGATCCGCCCATCTTGGCCTCCCGAAATGCTGGGATTACAAGTGTGAACCTACTGCGTCAGGCCCTACCTGGCTCCATCTATGTCCCCAAACCCTCATCCCTGGACACTTCCTGCTGCTCAGTTTACATAGCCTAAGAGCGACATACACACCACACAGGCCCTCATCTCCATGCCGCTGCTCACGCTGACCTCGGCTGGGAAGGGCGTCCCTTCGCTAATGCTCACATCCTCAAACAACTCAGAAAACCCGTCCATACATTCCTAGTCGACTCTCCTGCCTGGATCCCACACTCCTCCTCAGGGATCCCATTATACATTCTCATTTACTCTGCGAGGATCCTTTTATGAGCTCCTGTTTCTAACCTCGTGGTGGGCAGGGACTAGATTCCTACTCATCTTTATGCTCCTTGGGCCTCTGCCTAATGGACACACTATATATTTAATAAAGTTTAGCTAAACTGAGGCCTATAGGAGGGGCCCTGTTATTCCTTACCTCTGAAAAGGAACAGGAAGCTCAGAATGAGGTTACATGGCTTTAAAAGTCACCCAAGGAGAAGTCTAGGGGGAAACCTAGAATGCATAAGCACACCAGCTAAAACAAGTCTTCTTGACAGCAGAAGGCCTCTCAGAGCTAAGCATGGTGGGAACAGGGAACATGCCTATGTTTTTCCTCTGTTACCCTAAGCCTGACAAAGTGTTACACAGTGGCCGGGCGCGGTGGCTCAAGCCTGTAATCCCAGCACTTTGGGAGGCCGAGACGGGCGGATCACGAGGTCAGGAGTTCGAGACCATCCTGGCTAACACGGTGAAACCCCGTCTCTACTAAAAAATACAAAAAACTAGCCGGGCGAGGTGGTGGGCGCCTGTAGTCCCGGCTACTCGGGAGGCTGAGGCAGGAGAATGGCGTAAAAACCCGGGAGGCGGAGCTTGCAGTGAGCTGAGATCCGGCCACTGCACTCCACCCTGGGTGACACAGCAAGACTCCGTCTCAAAAAAAAAAACAAAACAAAAAAACAAAACAAAAAAAAGTGTTACACAGTGTACAGCAAGTGCTTAGCAAACACGGGCTGGCTCACTATGATTGTGGAGAGATCACTTTCATTTATAGACTATGCAAGAGAGAGTTTGCTTCTCTCCAGCAGATGGAGCTACAACCCTGTGTTATCTCCAGCTCTGGGAACCCTGAGAGAAGAACCAGCCTTTTCCATCCATCCCTTGCCATGCTTCTTTTTGTCCTTTATTAGTCTCACACAGAAACAGCAATGACAGCCGGGTGCAGTGGTTCACGCCTGTAATCTCAGCACTTTGGGAGGCCAAGGCAAGCAGATTACTTGAGGTCAGGAGTTCAAAATCAGCCTGGCCAACATGGTGAAACCTCATCTCTACTAAAAAATACAAAAATCAGCCAGGTGTGGTAGTGGGTGCCTGTGATCCCGGTTGCCCAGGAGGCTGAGGCAGGAGAATCCCTTGAACCCGGGAGTCAGAGGTTGCAGTGAGCCTGAGATCATACTACTGCACTCCGCCTGAGCAACAGAGTAAGACTCTGTTTCAAAAAAAGAAAAAAAAAAAAAAAAAAAAGAAACAGCAACAAAATAGCAGGATAAATGTTTTCCACAGAATATTCTGAATGGACATAGATCTTTTTTAAAAACAATTTGTTCAATGCCCAACATACTTGCATATCTTTTCCTCCCAGGACTTTAAAAAAATCAGGGATAATTTCACCCAACTTGATTTGCCCAATCTATCAAGTGTGAATCAGTGTTTCTACCTTTATATACTCTTCATAGGTCCTTGCTATGAAAGTCATTTATAACCCAAAATGTTCACCATATTCATCTCTATGTATATACCCTATGTCACCTGGGAAAATATTAGTTTACTAACCATCTCTCATTTAAAAACAAAACCCTTTGGGCCAGGTGTGGTGGCTCACATCTGTGGTCCCGGAACTTTGGGAGGTCTAGGCGGGCGGATCATCTGAGGTCAGGAGTTCGAGACCAGCCTGCCCAACATGGTGAGACCCCATCTCTACTAAAAACAAAATACAAACATTAGCCGGGTGTGGTGGCAGGCACCTGTAATCCCAGCTACTCAGGAGGCTGAGGCAGGAGAATCGCTTGAACTCGGGAGGCAGAGGATGGAGTGAGCCGAGGTTGCGCCACTGCACTCCAGCCTGGGAAATAAGAATGAAACTCCGTCACAAAACAAAACAAAGCAAAACAAAACAAAAACATACCCCTTTTAAATATATTCTAAACATTGTCTTTTTTTTTTTTTTTTTTTTTTTTTTTTGAGACGGAGTCTCGCTCTGTCGCCCAGGCTGGAGTGCAGTGGCCGGATCTCAGCTCACTGCAAGCTCCGCCTCCCGGGTTTACGCCATTCTCCTGCCTCAGCCTCCCGAGTAGCTGGGACTACAGGCGCCAGCCACCTCGCCCGGCTAGTTTTTTTTGTATTTTTAGTAGAGACGGGGTTTCACCATGTTAGCCAGGATGGTCTCGATCTCCTGACCTTGTGATCCGCCCGTCTCGGCCTCCCAAAGTGCTGGGATTACAGGCTTGAGCCATCTAAACATTGTCTTAAAGGATTTGAGCTTCTAAATAGAATATGAAAGAACAATTAAGGGCAAAATGTTCATAGGTAGTAATGTCAGTAAAGCATAAAGTCCAAGCAAATTTCATTCTTCACTCAATTTATAATTTCATGGCATTCCCAGAAAACTTAGTGCTTACTGAAACTGTTGAAAAGTACTTCATGATGGTATCTTATTTATTTATTTATTTTCTTGAGACAAGATCTTGTTCTGCTGCCCAGGCTTGAGTGCCCAGGCAGTGGTGTGATCTTGGCTCACTGCAACCTCTGCCTCCTGGATTCAAACGATCCTTCCACCTTAGTCTCTCAAGTAGCTGGGACTGCAGGCGCGTGCCACCATACCTAGGAAATTTTTGTATTTTTAGTAGAAACGGGGTTTCATCATGTTGGCCAGGCTGGTCTCAAACTCCTGGACTCAAGTGATCCACCCACCTTGGCCTCCCAAAACTGCTGGGATTACAGGTGTGAGCCACTGTGCCCAGCCGATGATATCTGAAACAGATATCAACCTAAACACAGTTAGGTTCTATGTTCATCATTATACAAAGGTGTTTTTCTTTCTTATGTTCTTAACCAGCATCAAAGTCCTGTGGATGAATACTTCATGACATTCAGCATCTCTGGCCTTAGTCCATTTAGTGCCTATGGTACCCCTTTCCTCAAACCATCGAGATAAACTAAAAATGCCCCACAAGTTCCCACTTGCTCCTTAGGGAACAGTTCCAGATCCACTGAGGACGACAGACTCAGAGGATTTCTGAGGCCAGTAAGCATTAATGCCAAAAGTGCTCACTAAAGTACCTAAGGGAACCACTTGTCAGGGTTTGGCTTAACTCATTAATATTATACAACATTGAATACTATTAAAATTAAAGCACTGTAACTAAATTCATTTATCAACTTTACATTTTAATCAAGGAAGTCCCCAATCTGAAGCTCTGTCAAGAAAACAGTGTCAGCATATAGCAAGCTTTATTTATTTATTTATTTATTTATTTATTGAGATGGAGTTTTACTCTTGTTGCCTAGACTGGAGTGCAATGGTGCAATCTTGGCTCACTGCAACCTCCACCCCCTGGGTTCAAGCAATTCTGTTGCCTCAGCCTCCCTAGTAGCTGGGATTACAGGCATGCGCCACTGCTCCTGGGTAATGTTGTATTTTTAGTAGAGATGGGGTTCCACCATGTTGGTCAGGCTGGTCTTGAACTCCTGACCTCAGGTGACCTGCCTGCCTCGGCCTCCCAAACTTCTAGGATTACAGGCATGAGCCACCGTGCTCGGCCTATAGCAAGCCTCTTCTAAACACAGTAACATCTAAGAAAGAGCCCTGAATAGCACTTAGTCCTAAAAGCTCCTAAGGTCTGGGGGCCTTTCTGAGTTTGGGAAAGCTACTGTAAAAGAAAAATCTGAGGAACAATACAATTTTAAAGAATTTATTTAAGTAAGAAGCAATTCATCAATTGGGGAACACCAGACCAAAAAAGTTTCAGTGTCCCAATGACAAAACATCAGAGACAAGTATTTACTGGGAAACGCAGAAGCAAAATAAATAAATTATTTGATTCATTTGAAATTACAGAATTGCCTTTTGTTAAAGGTACCTTGTTGGAAAGCCCCTAGTCACTTAGTCGTATGTTAGTTGGCAGCTTATGACTGGCGGGGGCTAAGTTTTACTTCTAACATAAACATTTATCAAAATGACTCTACTCGTTCTGCGTAGGTTTGCAATTTAAATAAGGCTGAGGTAACATATAAGGCTTAACTGGTTCTGTGTGCTCAGAGATTCTACAGGCCTGGTCTTCATTTCAACTTCCTTTAACAATACTCATTCCAATACCGACTCAGACCCAAACCTGCCTTGGGGAGCAGAAGGAAGCCATGTTGCAAATTCCATGGCAATACTGTGAGAAGATTCTGGCAGCCCAGGGACACGAAAAGAGAGGAACAACCTTGGCAGAGGCCACAATACTGGAGTGAGAGGGCCCTGATGGCCGAGCTGGAATCCCACAAGTAATGGGGAGGCATTGTTCATACCCAAGTGTTCTTAAATTAAATGTGGTCTGCTTAGATACTCCAACTCAGTACTGAATCAAAGCCCCATTCCCCTCCTGAAACTCTCTCTCCTCCATGCAATAGGGACCACTATGGACCCAATGGTTCTAGTCCAAGCCAGAAACATGAGAGTCATCTTCAACAACTTAATCATCCTCACACACCTCCCAGTGTCCAGCTGCAAAGTCCTTTTTTCTCTGCCTCTTAACTGTCTCCGAATCTATTTACTACTTTATATCTGTACAGGCTGCACCTACTTCTGGCACCATCACCTCTTATGTGGATTAATGCAACAGCCTTCTAACTGGTCTCTGAACATCCACTCTTTCCTAATCACTGCTCCCAAACCACCTCTACTCTGAGCTACCGTAACACTGCCTTCTGGGTGGTCATGTCATCCACATGGGTACCCATGTCATCCACTCTCTCCTTCAGATAACAGATCTAGTTGTCCTGACCACCTAACAGTCACCTACCTTGATTGACTAGGCATGGTGCTTGTTCCTATCCTCTGGCCACAATGACTGGTCCTGGTCCATTTGGACAATGGACTCGAACTAAGTTAATCAGATTCTGTTTCTCAAAGACTAGAAATCTGAGTAGAGACTAACACCCTGCAATTAGAGGAAGTCAACTCAGAGCACCGCTCTATGGAGAAATCCCACAAGTTCTGCAGAGATGCCAGGAAAGCCCTAGTTGTTTGCCCTTCTCTGAGACCTGTAAGGTCAGCCCATTCTTCAATTCTGGGAGCAACCCCTCTATTTTTCCAGTAAATTTCTTTTAAGCTTCTGTTTGCCTGAGTCTATTCCTGTTGTTGATAATCAAGGAAACTACAGTCCCAGTAAAAACGAACCTGGCTGTCCTTGCCCACCCAGCATCCCCCAGCTCCAGCCCTCGCTGCACAGGCCGCAGCCCTGCAGATCTGCCTGTCTCAACAGCTCTCCTGGCCTGGTGCCTCCTGCCGTCCTCCCTAAACTCTTCTAGGGATGATTCCCGTCCACGCTTGGACTCGGTCAAGAGGTCGCTTCCTCTGGGAAGTTCTCCGGAAGGCCCTCTTGCTCCACAGGAATTTGCCTGTGTCCTTTAGTCTGACCTCAAGTTACAAGTGATGATTCCTGTTCACAGCTGTGCCCCATGCCAGTCATGCCTGGCAGAGGGCAGTCTCACTGTGAATACTGCCAAACAAATGAGCAAATGAGGAAATCAGAAACACTTCAAATGAGTATTAAGGGAAGTGTAACATAAGTTTTTAAAAAAATGTATTTCTCTGGAATCAAGAGCCTCTAGACATCTAATATTAAATTAATTGTATTTTAATATTAATTCATACTCCAAATCATTTGACCATGTTTTTGCTTTGTGAAAATTCTTAAGTTGTGCATTTAAGATTTGTGCACTCTCGTATTTTACACATTAATAAATTTTTGTTTGTTTGTTTGTTTGAGACGGAGTCTCGCTCTGTCGCCCAGGCTAGAGTGCAGTGGCGCGATCTCAGCTCACTGCAAGCTCCACCTCCTGGGTTCATGCCATTCTCCTGCCTCAGCCTCCAGAGCAGCTGGGACCACAGGCACCCGCCACCACGCCCGGCTACTTTTTTGTATTTTTAATAGAGACGGGGTTTCACTGTGTTTGCCAGGATGGTCTCGATCTCCTGACCTCATGATCCGCCCACCTCGGCCTCCCAAAGTGCTGGGATTACAGGCGTGAGCCACCGCGCCCGGCCAATAAAATTTTTAAAAACACATTTAACATCACTGAAAATCATAGATATAGACTAGTAATAACTTCATATGCTTGGAAACATTATATAGTGGTAGAAGGTACACTGACTACAAGTAAAATTATAGTCTTAATCATGCCACTTATAAGAGCTGTGACATCTTGGTTCGATAAGAATTCTTTATATTCAGCTTTAATAACCATAAAACAACATAATTACCATTTTGTCCAAATCTCAGGGCTACAGAATAGATTTTTTAAAATAATAAAGGTGAATATTCAAACATAAATTGTTTTTGTTACAAAATTCAGAATCATCTCAAAATGAATGTTAGTTAAACCAGTTAAAAAAAAATTGGACTTCGGAAAACACGACACTTTGGCATGAAACTGCCTACAAAATTCCATGAATGCATACCAAAAAGTGATATAGGATAATAAATCCAGGATGCTAACCTGAAATTTAAGACTAAATTTATTACTGAGGAACAAAAAAAGGATATCCCTTCATCATCATTTTTTCTTTGTAAACTAGATTTAAAAATTATTTACATTTCATGGCCGGGAGCGGTGGCTCACGCCTGTAATCCCAGCAATTTGAGAGGCCAAGGTGGGCGGATCACGAGGTCAGGAGATTGAGACCATCCTGGCCTTGGTGACAGGGAAGACTCCATCTCAAAAAAAAAAAAAAAAAAAAAAAAAAATTTACATTTCGTGAACCAAGACAAACATTTCTTCAGTTCATGATAACTGAAATGCTTTTAAGAGTTCAGCTAAGGCATTAACCTTCTGGCTGCAGTAATCTCAGAGAAGGGGAGTAGAGGAAAGCACAGATATTCCTTATTTCATATGGTGGAGATACTATAACATTTAAAACCATTTCAAAATAAGTGCTTGCATTTAAAGAGAGTATAACAAATTGTGAATGGATGTACAGATTAAAAATAAATGAATCTTTACATATACACATGCTAATAAGCTCTTACAAATAATTTAATGATAAAATGAATCATAATTAGAAATGGTAAGTAATTGGCAATTTTATTGTATACCTCTCTATAGTATCAAAACATAAAAGCTGGGCGCGGTGGCTCACGCATGTAATCCCAGCACTTTGGGAGGCCGACGCGGGTAGATCATGAAGTCAGGAGTTCGAGACCAGCCTGGCCAAGATGGTGAAACCCCGTCTCTACTAAAAAATACAAAAATCAGCCAGGCGTGATGATGGGCAACTATAATCCCAGCTACTCGGGAGGCTGAGGCAGGAGAATCACTTGAACTTGGGAGGCAGAGTTTGCAGTGAGCCGAGACCGCACCACTGCACTGCAGCCTGGGCAACAGAACAAGACAAGACTCTGTCTCAAAAAACAAAAGAAAACAAAACAAAACATACAATCTCAGAACAGCATTTAACAGTCACATGGTAAGAGGAGGGAACAGATGGGCAAGACTTTATTCCTCAGAAAAAATTGATTTTCATTTTTTAACTGCTGAGCCAGAACATTTTATTAAGTTCTCAGAAATGCTAAGCAGCTTGTAAGAACATCTGAAGCACCTTTTTTCTCTCTTACTTAAAAAATAAAGTACTACAATATAGAGAAATTCATGTTTATTAAGAGTGTAAAATACATTTTAAGAATGTAAAAACATTTAGTTATTGTAAAAATTAACTTTTGAGCAAATGCAAGTGTTAACCTGCCCTTACCCACTTTGTACCACTAAAACAGGGGTAAGCAGAAAACAAATACATATACATTGAAAACTGCCATTTTCATGTCAGTGAATATTTACCCAGTGACTACCATATCACTAACTGCTATAGGTACGGGGCACCTAAGGATAGATAAGGCAGAACCCGGAGTAACTTCCTAGACTGCGATGTACACACAAAACATATTTGCAATATTCTGTGACACAGCAGAGGCAGCATTTGCAAAGCGCTACGAAATGCAGAAGCAGCAAGAAAGGCCTAGGCCTTACCGGGTTCGTCATGGAAGTGAGTCTATATTAGCTGTGGTTCACGAAGTGGGAGAGGGAAAGGGAATTCTCAGAGAGTAACTCGAAAGAGCGCTGACTTAGCAGTGTGTCAGGCACTGTGCTAGCTTCTCAGGCAATAGCAATAAGACTCAGTAATCTGATTTCAAACGAGCTTATGGTTCAAGGGAGACACAAGAAAAGAATCATAAAACGTGCTGAGTACACTCACAGTTCTGAGATCGTACTGTTTTCTGGAAGTTTAAAACCCATTTTCAAGGAATTTGGATGTACTAGTGAAGATCAAACAATGGTATAAGGAAATGTGAAGCTGTGGCAGCCATGCGCATCCCTGTTTGGGATGGTCAGAAACTCCTGTTGGCACTTTCCCCCCTACCTCAGGGAGTTCTCCCTGTCCTTGAATCCTGATCGCTCTGTACCTCTTTTTGGATATTTACCATATGTTGCCATGTATCACGATAAATCTGAGACTTATTTACTCTTCCCTACTAGAATATAACCTCTGAGACTGGGAACTTTGTCCCTTAGCTTCTTAGCCACTGTAATGTGAGTCATAAGGCTCACTCTAAAGGGCATTTTAACTTGTGGCCGGGCACAGGGGCTCATGCCTGTAATCCCAGCACTCTGGGAGGCCAAGGCAGGCAAATCATGAGGTCAGGAGTTCGAGTCCAGCCTGGCCAATATGGTGAAACCCTGTCTTTAATAAAAATACAAAAATTAGCCAGGTGTGGTGGCAGATGCCTGTAATCCCGGCTACTTGGGAGGCTGAGGCAGAAGAATTGCTTGAACCCGGGAGGCAGAGGTTGCAGTGAGCCAAGATCATGCCATTGCACTTCAGCCTGGGCGACAGAGCGAGACTGCATCTCAAAAAAAAAAAAAACTTGTTAGCTGGTGAAGCGCATGCCTGTTAATTCCAGCTACTCAGAAGGCTGAGGCAGGAGGATCGCTTGAGCCCAGGATCAAGACCAGCCTGGGAAATACAGTGAGACCCTGTCTCAACAAAACAAAACTTGCAGAGTTGACCCATAACTGGTACTGACCCAGACCCACTCTGACAAGTTCTATTCTATTCCTTTTACAGGAATGAATAAAACCTGATACCTATTCGCTCTCATTCAGTCAAGGTGATGATCTTAAAGACTTCAAAAAATTATTTTCACATATGTAAATACTAAAACCTTAGCAAGAACAGTACTAAAATGAGTAAGAAAACCCCGTAACTGGTAATAAGTCTCTGTCACTGCTTCCAGACTAACACTGACATGAAGACCAGCCCTTTCCCCACTCTCCCAGGAAAAGAAAGACGACTTCAAATCCTGGCCCCAGGTGCCTGCTTCCTGATCAGGTGCGAGCACACGTGCCTATTAACATTATCTTGCTGCTTTTTTCTGTCCTGTTGCCAACCTCTTGGTTTGGTTTTGGCTACAAAATAAAAAACGCTGTATCGCATGCCATCCAAACAGCCAAAATGAATACTACCACGCACACACACACAAATGCACAAAAGGAGAAAGACTAAACAACCCTGATGACTTAGGATTGATTTCTGCAATAGTTATTACAAATCAAAACATAAAATACTTTCAAGAATAAAGATAAACGGTGCCTAAAAGGAAGCTGGAGAACAAGACGAGGGTTGCAGCAAACCCTGCACCTCTAACATCAGTGTTCACCCAGACCACTTAGCCCAACAGCCTGACTGTGACAAATGCAGGAATTTGGAGTAAGAAAATGCACCAGAGCAAAAGGGCCTCCACATTAAATTTCAAGAAGAATGTTCTCTGATGAAAGAGAGAGGAAGAGCTAGAAACATCTGGATGGCTAACACAGCTTTAAACAAAGAAGTAACAGCACCTGCTAGGCTGCAGCTCTGTGATCTGTAAGGGCAGCAAATCTCTACTACTTCAGTTAACTGAGAGGACTCAGGTTTCACAGTCATCAACACCACGCTGATTAACTCTTTTGCATTTTTTTGAAGAACGGTTAGCTCACATTCTAACGAGCATGTAACTATGTTTGTAAGAGGATCAAAAAACAAATAACCCCAGGCTGAAAAACCCCTCCTCCATCCTCCCCAACCTTGTAGGGGAAGTTACAAATGATTCAACAAAGTAGCTAGGAAAAAAAAGGGTGAGAGAAGTTATCTGTAAGATTGAGAACCCCAAGAGTGTTCAGGCTTGTTACTAAGAAATATAACCTACAATGAGAAACAGCAGGTAATACTTCAAAAGTAAGAAGAGTATCCTGCCAAATTTCAAAGCACACTTTTACAAATTATTAAATTTCAGCCTAAAAAATAGCAAGGCACTGTAAAAATCAAAATGATATTTAGTCCCCAAGTCAACGACCAAAAATCTGAAGCAGAATCTTTATTACGTTTCCAACCCTGGAACACAGTTTCCATAAAAGCCATACAGTAAATTCCATATAAATAAAATCATGACCAACCCACAAAAGCTTCCTTCATCAAAAAAAATGTAGCTGAAAAAGGAGACGGGGTAGCAGCAATCAGGGACATGGAAACCAAAGAGTTTGGTTCAAGTGTTTACTCTGGTTTACGGGAATGATGGCCTTGGACAAATTATTTAACATCAGTGAGTTTCACATTTCTCATCTGTAAAATAGGTACAGTAATACCTGCCTGCCAATGTTATGTAGTGTACAAGCTCAAATGAGACTAGGATACTTACTAGTTATAAACAGTCATCATCCCTCCTCTTCCTCCTCTCTAACCCAATTGAAGGCTGGTGGAGGAGGTGAGGGGGCGCAGAAGCAGTGAGAGGTTCAGCAGCCATGACCTCGGGTGAAGGGTTTGGGTCAGAGCTCTCGGGGTTTGGGTCAGAGCTCTCGGGGTTTGGGTCAGAGCTCTTGGGGTTTGGGTCAGAGCTCTCGGGGTTTGGGTCAGAGCTCTCGGGGTTTGGGTCAGAGCTCTCGGGGTTTGCAGAAGGTAAGTCTTGGGCAGCAGAGAGCAGCCAGATAAGAAAAAGGCCCCAGCAAATGCTGCTGTCAAATACGAGGAGAGCTGTCTCTAAGCACCAGGTCATTCATAAGCAGGGAATAACCAACACATCCTTAACTTCAAAGTGCTTAAACAAAAACAATGCCTTTCTCCCAAAGCTTTAATCTGTTCTCTTTTGAAAGCCCCTTCCCTGATCTTGTCTAGCTCTTCATGTCCCCTAGAGAAAATTCATCCACTTAAAAATGGAAACTCCATTACAAAACTCATGTACTTCGTATCCTTAGGAAAAAGATATTTAAAAGCCTTGAAAAATATCCAGACCTAATCATCAAAAGCAAAATCCACACATAAATTCCACCTTCCCATTCCCAAATTGATTTCCACTTTTTTTTTTGCAGGGGGATCCAGGTACCTTTTAAACCAAGAGCATGGAGAGTGAGTAAAGACTATAAAGTATAATAGAAAAAGTCACATTTATTACCAGCCATTCCCTAGCTGAATGGCGTGACAAGAGTCCCTAACCTCAGTGAGTTCCTCAAAACTGCAGGACGTCGCCTCTGCCGCTCCAAGTGCTTCTCTTCCTCAGCCTGATCTTGGCCCAAGGTCACCTCAGAGAAGACTTCCAAGACCAACCAACTTCAATGTGTAATCATTGCCTACTGCACCCTACACCCCCTTTTCTAGCTTATTCTTGCACGCTGTTGATCACCATCTAATATGGCATACGTGTTGTTTATGATATGTCTCCACCATCCCCAACAAGGACATAAGCACCATGAAGATGGAGAGTTCTGTCTGCTCTGCTTCCTGCTGTATCCCCAGAGCCCAGCACACGCCCGGTCTCTACCAGGCATTCAGCAGTATTTGTTAAATAATACCTGATTACAAGTGAGGTAATTCATCCCTGCAGTGGGGCTAATACCACTTACTTTGCAGGGTTGTTTTGAGGGTCACCTAGAAATAAAAAATAAAAATGCTTTGCCCATTGGCTGGTGTATCCTTAAGTATTCAGGAGCTACTGTAAGTTTCTTTTCATTTCTTAGGCCAAAATAACTGGCCAAAAGCTGCAGAATATTCCAAATGGAAAACTCTAAAAGCGTGGCCAAAAGATCACTGTACCCCTTGTGGGGAGGGGGGGGAAGAAAATGGGAGAAGCAGGACTGCCAATCAGCGTTGCTCAGTGTGGCTCATGAATCACAAAATTTTGCAATCACTCTGCAATAAAATCCGTGCAGAAATTGAGTATAAGTATTTAGAAACTTACCAATGTACATAGAAATTTTATATCTGCTGAATCTAAAGAGAAACAACTGGGACTTGTATTCATATGACTTTTTAAATTTCATTTTTCTAGTATCCCATTTTAATTGTCTTTTACAGAAGTATCACTTAACAATAGACCAGAAATTATTTCTTAAAATCCTCGTTCTTCACCAGTTTGGAAAGCACCAGCAAGCATCCACTCAGTCTGATGTGGCCCAGGAAGCTGTGGAACAGCAACAAAGCTAGCACACACTACAAGTTTACAACTGCAATTTATGTGGGTTCTAGGACAAAAGAGACCTCGATGCCAGAAGGGTGGCGAGGCAGGTTCAGTGGCCTGTTCCAGAATTTAGAGAATTCTCTAAAACAGTGTTTCTCAGAATGTTTTCCTATACACATCAAGAGCAAGAGTCAGGCTGGGCGTAGTGGCTCACGCCTGTAACCCCAGCACTTTGGAAGGCCGAGGCAGGCGGATCACAAGGTCAGGAGTTCGAGACCCGCCTGGCCAACATGGTGAAACCCTATCTCTACTAAAAATACAAAAAATTAGCTGGGCGTAGTAATCCTGCCTGTAATCCCAGATACTCGGGAGGCTGAGGCAGGAGAATCACTTGAATCTGGGAGGCGGACTTGCAGTGAGCTGAGACTGCACCATTGCACTCCAGCCTGGGCAACAGAGTGAGACTCTATTTCAAAAAAAGAAAAAAGAAAAAAAGCTAAAGAGTCCCAGAGACCAAGGGAGAGGAGGATTACAAAGGTTTATGCTCATTTTCTTGACTGTAGTAACAATATCATGGGTCAGAACTTATATTGTAAAATGGAATACAAGTAGCTTATTGTATGTAAAGTATATTTCAATGAAAGGAAGTTTAAGGAAGGGAGACGAGAACACTAAGACACAACAGACATGTATACAAAGTCAGGATTAGAATATAAATTCCACGATTAAAAAAAAGCCCAGTCCCTCAAATCCTCTTTCAAAAGAACTTTTCTAGTGGCTTTATAATAGGCCACTCATGACACAACCAGTATTTAGACATAAGCTCAACATGCATTCATGTATATTATTACAGTTTTGGCATTGCTACACTACATGCATATTTTCCAACAGAACATCCCCTTACCCATCCTTTTTACATTATAAGGGCCCATGGTTCCTGGCTTAGAGACAGCTGTTGTCAGGTCCAGTTGAGCTCTGGAAGAGCAGCTGGGCTCAATGAGACACATTTCAAGACAGTTTCTCAGGTGCCCATCTCTACATCGAACAGCTTTCCTCAATAGCATGAGGCCCATGTCCCCATCTGTATTTTCTTATCATACAGAATTATGTGCTAAATTGTCAGAAACTGAAAAGCAAGAGTCTTCAACGAAAGATTAAATGTTTAAGATGCACTGTCTAAAACACTCATTCCTACTTCTATCACAGCATTAGTAAGCTTTTATACTAGTCATGTTATATAACAGACTGCTTTGTTCACAATAAAATGCTATTCCAATGTAACGGATTACAACATTTTTTAAAGACTTTATTGTACCACTTTAGATGAGTAACATGGATTCAGTGCAATTGTGTACGCCCATGTTTATTTTCAAAGAAGTATATTTCCTGTTTGCAAATAGCTCAAGGAGAATGTCCAGCACACTGGGAACAGTAGTGGACTGTGGCTCAAAACATTCACGATCACTATTCACACTAACATGACCAACAGAGTCACTTTCATGGAGCCTCTTGCTATTTACATGTCAGATATAATGTGTGGAAGACCCAGACCTGTAAAGTTTACATAATCTTTAGCTCTCAGTTTCTCCATCCTTAAAAAGATCTTTCTCCTCCCTCCAGATAAGCCTCAAAAGGTTAACTAGAAAGACAACATTATGTCTTATGATTACTATTATTACCACTGGTATCATAACTATTTACCATTATTTATAAACATTCTGTCTTCTCTACTGCAATCTAAGCTTCCTGAGCTTACATCCCTCCCAACAAACAGTATACATAATAATATCTGATGCAGAGAGGAAAGGAAATAAAGATACAAATAAGATTTCTATAACTGATTAATGCCAGAGATTTTAACAGAAGATGCAGACATTTGAAATGTTTTAGCAACTTTGAGAAATGTTACCATATTAGCCCAAAAGCTATATAATTTTTCTTCAGTTAGCTATTAAAAGCTCCTAGAGGCTGGGATTAGTTAGCTGAGGGCTAACACTTAAGGGATGGAGGAGCAGTCTTGGCCTCCCTTTCCCCTCCAGGGCAGGACTACAGAGCCGGTACCTTTAGCCTGGTGTTCTTCCTCAAGGTTGCTGCTCACAACCACCCTCAGCACTGCCGACCTCCAGGGCTCTCCCTTGCTAACTCCTCCTGCTCTTCTCCACTGCCTCCCAGGATGGCCACATTCCCTCTGAGACACGGCCACTCCCTCTGTGAATCAGGCCATCACAGTATACAGGAGACAACCTCTTAGAGTTCAGCTTTTTTTATCTTCTATGTTTGTTTGCTTGTGGGAGTTCAGAGACTTATTAGTTTGGCATTAAAAGGTTTCCTCCCCCACCACCAACCTGCCAGCAACTTCTGGATTCCAGAAACCCTGGGTTTCTGGAAAGCTGGTCTCTTCGTAGCCAAAGAGAATATAGTATTACTTTATTTATTTATTTATTTTTTTTTTTTTTGAGATGGAGTCTTGCTCTGCCGCCCAGGCTGGAAGCAGTGGTGAGATCTTGGCTCACTGCAACCTCCACCTCCTGGGTTCAAGCGATTCTCCTACCTTGGCCACCCAAGTAGCAGGGATTACAGGCACACGCCACCATGTCGGCTAATGTTTGTATTTTTAATAGAGATAGGGGTTCACCATGTTGGCCAAGTGGGTCTTGAACTCCTAACCTCAAGTGATCTGCCCCCCTTGGCCTGGGATTACAGGCGTGAGCCACCATTCCCAGACTAGTATTACTATAATGTCTTGATTTGCTTTCCCCATACAAACAAATATTAATAATAAACTCCTCTATATCTGTCAAACAAGTTCTCCATAATTCCTGTAAATATATTATCCTAGCAAAGATTTATGTACACTTTTCTCCATTTATGTAGCGGCAAACAAGCTAAAAAATACTTCTGCATTATTTTTTCTCCCAAAATAAATATCCCCTCTCTTCACTCTCTCTCCTCTACCCTTACAAAACAGCATGATGGATGAGCACAGTGGCTCACGCCTGTAATCCCAGCACTTTGGGAAGCCAAGATCACTTGAGGTCAGGAGTTCGAGATCAGCCTGGGCAACACAGCACACAGCAAGACCTCATCACTTAAAAAAAAAAAAAAAAAAAAAAAAAAAAGAGCCAGACTTGGTAGTGAGTGTTTGTAATTCTATAATAGCTACTTGGGAGACTAAGGTAGGAGGATTCCTGGAGCCTAGGTGTTCAAGGCCATAGTGAACTAGGATTATACCACTTCAGCATGGATGACACAAGAGAGACCCTGTCTCAAAAACAACAACAAACAACAAAAACCCCAGCAAGATGGAAAAGAACAGTTTCTTCAACAAATGATGCTAGGAAAACTGGACATCCACATTCAAGAGAATGAATTACATACAAAAATTAACTCAAAATGGATTAAAGACCTAAACATAAGTCCCCAAAGTATAAAACTCCTAGAAGAAAATACAAGGAGAAAGGCATGACATTGGACTAGGCAATGGTTTCCCAATCCAAAACTAAAAGCACAGGCAACGAAAGCAAAACTAGACAAATGGAACTATATCAAACTTCGAAACTTCTGTGCATCAAAGGATCCAATCAGAGGGAAAAGGCAAACATGAAACAGGAGAAAATATTTGCAAATCATGTATGGGATGAGGCTTTAATATCCAGAATATATAAAGAACAGCTGTACCTCAAGAACAACAACACGGCCGGGTGTGGTGGCTCACGCCCACAATCTCAGCACTTTGGGAGGATGAAGCAGGCAGATCATGAGGTCAAGAGTTTCAGACCAGCCTGGTCAACACAGTGAAACCCCGTCTCTACTAAAAATGCAAAAAATTAGCTGGGCGTGGTGGTGCATGCCTGTAGTACCAGCTTCCCAGGAGGCTGAGGCAGGAGAATCGCTGGAACCTGGGAGGTGGAAGTTGCAGTAAACTGAGATCACGCCACTGCACTCCAGCCTGGGCAACAGAGTGAGATTCCATCTCAAAAAAAAAAAAAAAGAAAGAATAACAACAAAAAAAATCAAATAGCCTGGTTACAACATGGGCAAATAACTTAACAGACATTTTTCCAAAGATGGAAATACAAATAACAAGCATATTAAAAAAAGGTGTTCAACAGCATTGACTATCAGAAATACAAATCAAAACCACAATGAAACATCACCTCACACCCATTACGATGGCTACTATTAAAACGAAACAAAACAACAACGAACAACAAGCGTTGGTGGGGATGTAGAGAAATTGGAACCCTTGTGTGTTGTCGGTGTAAAATGGTGTGGTTACTATGGAAAACAGTAAGGTGGTTCTTCAAAAATCTAAAAATTGACCTACCATTTGATCCAGCAATCCTACTTCTGAGTAAATATCCAGAACAATCTAAAGCAGGGTATTGAAGAGGTATTTGTAACCCATGTTCATAGCAGCACTATTCACAATAGCTAAAAGGTGGAAGAACTCAAGGGTCCCCTAACAGATTAATAGATAAATAAAATGTGGTATACATAACAACGGAATACTATGAACCCGAAGGAAATCTTGTTATAAGCTACAACATGGATGAAGCTTGAGGACATTATGTGAAGTGAAATATAAAGCCAGTCACAAAAAACAAATATTACATGATTCCACCTATACAAGGTATCTAAAGTACAGGAAATCCTCAATATTATCAATTGGTTGTCAGAAACCTATGACTTTAAATGAAGGGACACATAATGAAACCATTTTTTCTACAGGCTAATTGATACAAACAACAGTTAAGTTCCTATGGCTGATTTCTGGTCACAAAAATATCACCAAACTTCTAAATACCAAAACACTTCTAATATTGAGCACTAAAATAAATATGAGCTATACAGACATTTAAGACAGATGAATAAAAATAATTATTTACCCAATTTTTGGTGAATCAGTGAGTGACAGCAGTCATAATGGTGGTTAAATCAATGAATCAACGTTTGCAAAGTGAAAATTGCAAGTAGCACCTCCTGACACCACGCTATTTGGAAACTAATAAGAACACAGGGCAGGCTGGGTGAGGTGGCTCACGCCGGTAATCCTAGCATTTTGGGAGGCCGAGGTGGGAGGATCACTTGAGGTCAGGAGTTCAAAACCAGCCTGAACAACATGGAGAAACCCTGTCTCTACTAAAAATACAAAACTTAGTTGGGCGTGGTGACGCATGTCTATAATTCCAGCTACTTGGGAGGCTGAGGCAGGAGAATCGCTTGAACCCAGGAGGCAGAGGTTGCAGTGAGCCAAGATTACGACACTGCACTCCAGCCTGGATGACAGAGTGAAACTCCATCTCAAAAAACAAAAAACAAACAAAAAAAGGAAAACATGGCATGTTCATTGAGTGCTTTTGTACCACATCGTTTACTGTCATGTATTTTATTATTTATTGTATGATCATATACTTTACAAATTTTTATTTTACAATAATGTATGTCCATTCATTCATGCATTTTCCACCCTGCTTATTCCAGTTCAGGGTTGTAGGTGGCTGGAGCCTATCCCAGCTGCTCAGGGAGCAAGATGGGAACCAACTCTGGACAAGACTCCATCCCGTCACAGGGCACACTCACAGCCACACCCACTCACACTGCGACGATTTAAACACCAATTAACCTAACATGTACATCTTTGGGATGCGGGAGGAAACTGCAGTACCAGGAGAAAACCCAAGCAGACATGGGAGAAACACGTAAACCCCACACAGACACTGGCCCCAACTGGGAATCAATTTTTTGTTCTCATCAACATTATAACAAAATCATGTTGAATAAAACAACATTTGAGAATCTGCTGTATTCAAATTTATAGACATAGAAAGTAGAATAGTGGTTGCCAGGAGCTGGGGATAAAGCAGGAGTTGCCATTCAGTGGATATAGAGTTTCAGTCCTGCAAGATGAAAAAGTTCTGGAGAGCTAATTCATAACAATATAAACATACTTAACACCACTGAACTACACACTTAAAAAGGGTTTCGATGGGCCAGGCACAGTGGCTCACACCTGTAATCCCAGCACTCTGGGAAGCTGAGGTGGGCACACCACCTGAGGTCAGGAGTTTGAGACCAGCCTGGCCAACATGGCGAAACCCCATCTCTACTAAAAATACAAAAATTAGCCGGGTGTGGTGCTGGGCACCTGTAATCCCAGCTACTTGGGAGGCTGAGACAGGAGAATCGCTTAAACCCAGGCGGCAGAGGTTGCAATGAGCTGAGATCATGCCACTGCACTCCAGCCTGGGTAACAAGAGCGAAACTCCATCTCGAAAAAAAAAAGGTTAAGATGGTAAATTTTATGTTGGCATTTTATGACAACAACAGCATGATACACTGGAAAGAGTAGGGTTTGGGTTTTAAAGACCCAAGTTTGAAACTCTAACAGCTCTGCCACTTACTGTGTGGCCCTGGGCAATTTACCCTCTGAGAATCAGTTTCCTCATCTATATAAATGGGGGTATAAATAATACATATCTTAAAAGTGATCTGAAGAGTAGATGAGAACTGCTGACATAGAAGACACTCACAGCTGGATTCCCTAAATCTTCTTCTGGGGATTGCATCAATGCATCACTCTCATCAAAGCAGCTAACACGAATTAAAGGCTGAGTCTTGCACTGCTCTGGGTGATATGCCAGGAACCACATTTAATACTTGCAGAAAGGAAAGTAGGGAGGACTGTAATCCCCACTTTGCTGATGAGGAAAGCAAAGCAGAGAAGTGGCCTAACTTGCCCAGACACCACAGTAAGTGATGGAGCCTGCTTCATTTGACTTCAGAGACATGAGACAGAGCTAGCAACACAGAAAATAAAACTGACAGCAAAACATCAAACTCAACAAGGAGCTGCTATGGTTTGAATGTCTGTGTTCCCTCCAAAATTCATGTTGAAACTTAATCCCCAATGCAACAGTATTAAGAAGTGAGGCCTTTAGGAGGTGATTAGGCATGAGGGCTCTGTCTCACGGATGAGAAGAGTGCTTTGTGAAGGGCTGATGGGAACTGTCCGTGCCCTTTTGTTGCTTCCTGCCATATGAAGCCAGGGCCTTCAAGGTGCCATCCTGGAGAAGATGGCAGCCCTCACCAGACACTGAACCTGCTGGCACCTTCATTTAGGACTTCCCAGCCTCCAAAACTGTGAAAAGTATGTTTCTGTTATTTAAAAATTACCCAGTCTGTGGTATTTTGTTATAGCAGCAGGAATGCACTAAGACAGGATCACAATATATAAAACAGTCCACAAGGGCTGTGTCTCAGAGGTCAATGATCAGATAAGATTAAGGAAAACCATTTTATTTTTAAAATTTACATTTCCAAAGAATGGTTTAAAAGGTCATGATTTCCCTGTTTACCTTTTAAACAAATTCATTCCCTCCTTCAGCATTCACTTTAATATTCAGTTGTCTTTCAAGATAGAACTATAACTCTAACTCATAATGCAGTTTAAGTAACTTTACTTCTTACTCCAATTAAGATAGAAAATAGTTACTTAACACCATCTATGATTACTAGATGACTAAATAATGTGCTACCCAAATTTTATTAGACTTTTGTGCTACCAAATTTTAAAGTAGCTACTGTAATAAACTTCCCAGAAATTGTGTCATCTTGGCTCTGTCCTAATGAGTCGACACAGCTGTAGCAACCTTTCCATACATTCCATTTCAAAAACCCTGTGGAATGAAGACAGGGTATCCAAGTAAGGAAAAAGTTACCTCCTGGCTTTTAACAGTAGCCATAAGTAACAAAGTTGAGTTGAGAGAATCAAGTATTCCAGAGGTCAACTCAGTTATAGAGTAGTTTTGAATTTTGACAGAAATGGACTTGGAGAAAGCTCAGAGATTTTGTCCAGCACAAACACTTCCTGAAACTACGCGTTTCTCTTAAAGAACGAGGGCAGAGCGCTGGCCCTTTCCTTCCCTGTAACCCTGGGGTACAGTGACCACAGTACAGAGTGCTCATTTTGGACGTTTACAACAGACAAGTTCCCCTAGGCTACACAGCGTTACCCACACCCTTATTTCTTTTACGGTGTTGCCATTCCCTCTTTGACAATCCCAATTCCAGCTTCAGCCCTAACATGACAACACAGCTGTAGCAATCTTACATACCTTACATTTCAAACATTCTTGTGAAATACTAAATTGTATGATGTGCCAAGCACTGAGCTAACGGGCTTATGTAAGAGGCACAGCATAATGGTAAAAGCAACTGAGAAGTACAAGTGAGTTTGAATTGTGCCAATATACAGCGTTCAGACTTGAAATGCAACACCGGCTCCTCCCTGGGTCTCAAGATTGGGGCGGCCTCTGTGGATTTTAAACTTGCCAGCCTCCAAAATCCTGCAAGCCTGTTCCTCAAAATAAGTCTCTCTATCTCTTTATCTATCTCTATACAGGCATACCTTGGAGCTACTAAGGGTTCAGCTTCAGACCACCACAATGGAGTGTGTATCACAATAAAGCGAGTCACATGAATTTTTTGGTTTCCCAGTGCATATAAAATTATGTTCACACTACACTGTGGTCTATTAAGTGTGCAAGAGCATTATGTCTAAAATGTGCAAGAGTATTAGGTCTAGAAAGAAGTACAAACCTTCATATTAAAATACTTCATTGCTCAAAAATGCTAACAATCATCGGAGCCTTCAGCAAGTCATTATCTTTCGCAGGGTCTTCCGTGATGTAGACAGCTGCTGACTGATCAGGATGGTGGCTGCTGAAGCCTGGGGTGGCTGGGGCAATTGAAGAAAACCTCATTGTGGCAAACAATGTTTCTTTTCTTGTTCCTTTTTTTTTGAGACAGGGTCTTGGCCTGTCACCCAGGTGTGATCAGAGCTCACTGTAGCCTTAAACTCCTGGGCTTAAGCGATCCTCCCACCTCAGCCTCCTAAGTAGCTGGGATTATAGTGCACCACCACACCTGGCTAATTATTTTTATTTTTGTAGAGACGGGATCTCACTGTATTGCCCAGGGACATCTTAAATTCCGGTGCTCATGCAATCCTCCCACCTTGGCCTCCCAAAGTGCTGGGTTTACAGGCATGAGCTACACACCTGGCCACTAGAACATTCAAAACTGCAGTCAGTTCTCTCAAACTCTGTCACTGCTTTACTAAGTTTATGTATTATTCTAAATCCTTTGTTATAATTTCAATAATGTTCACAGGAAGTTCACCAGGAGTAGACCACATTTCAAGAAATCACTTTCTTTGTTCATCCATTAGAAGCAACCCCTCATCTGTTCAAGTTTTATCATGAAATTGCAACAATTCAGTGACATCTTAGACTCCACTTCTAATTCTAGTTATCTTGTGATTTCCACCACATCTGCAGTTACTTCTTCCACTGAAGTCTTGAGCCCCTGAAAGTCATCCATGAAGGCTGGAATCAACTTCTTCCAAACTCCTATTAATGTTGATATTTTGACCTCCTGCCATAAATCATGAATGTTCTTAATGGCAAGAAGAATGGTTAATCTTTTTCAGAAGGTTTTCATTTTACTTGCCCAGGTTCATTAGAGGATCATCATCTGCAACAGCTATAGCCTATGGAATGTATTTGTTAAATAATAAGAATGAAGTTACTCCTTCATCCCTGGGCTGCAGAATGGATGCTGTGTTAACAGGCATGGAAATAACATTAATCTCCTTATACATCTCCATCAGAGCTCTTAGGTGATCAGATGCATTGTCAATGAACAATAATGTTTTGAAAGGAATCTTTTTTTCTGAGCAGGTCTCAACAGTGGGCTTAAAGTATTCAGGAAACCATGCTGTACACACATACCTGGTCATCCAGAATTCAGTGTTCCATTTACAGAGCAGAGGCAGAGTAGATTTAGTATAATTCTTAAGGGCTCTGGCTTTTTTTGGAATAGTAAATGAGCACTGGCTTCAATTTAAAGTCACCAGGTACATTATCTCCTAACAAGAGAGTCAACCTGCCCTTTGAGGCTTTGAAACCTTGAAGCCAGGCATTCACTTTCCCCTCTCCAGCCACGAGTCCTAGATGGCATCTTCTCCCAACAGAAGGCTATTCTGTCTACACTGACAATCTGTTGTTTGGTATAGTCACCTTCATTAATCATCTTGCCAGATCTTCTGGATAACTTGGTGCAGCTTCTACATCAACACTTGCTGCTTCACCTTGCACTTTTATGTTTCGGAGATCTTTCCTCATGAATGAACTTCTGCTAGCTTCTAACTTTTCTTCTGCAGCTTCCTCACCTCTCTCTGCCTTCACAGAATTGAAGAGTTAAGGCCTTGCTTTGGATTAGGTTTTGACTTAAGGGAATGTTGTGGCTGGTTTTATGTTCTACCCAAACCACTAAAACTTTCCCTGTATCAGCAATAAAGCTGTTCTGCTGTCTTATCATTTGCGTTTTCACTGGAGTAGCACTTTTCCAAGAACTTTTCCTTTGTATTCCCAACTTGGCCAGCTGGTGCAAGAGGCTTAGCTTTCAGCCTGTCTTGGCTTTCAACACGCCTTCCTCACTAAGCTTAATCATTTCTCGCTTTTGATTTAAAGTGAGAGATGTGTGATTCTTTCTTTCACTGTAACACTTAAAAGATTATTGTAGGGCTATTAATTGGTCTAATTTCAACACTGTTGTGTCTCAGGGAACAGGGAGGCCCAAGGAGAGGGTGAGAGATGGGCAAATGGCCAGTAAGTACAGCAGTTAGAACACATACAACATTTATCAATTGAGTTTGGTATCTTGTTTTACGTGCATTTTGTAGTATCTCAAAACAATTACAATGGTAACATAAAAGACTGCTGATCACTGGCCAGGAGTGGTGGCTCACGCCTGTAATCCCAACACTATGGGGGGCCAAGGCGGTCGGATCATGAGGTCAAGAGATCGAGACCATTCTGGCCAACATTGTGAAACCCTGTCTCTACTAAAAATAGAAAAATTAGCCGGGTGCGGTGGCGCATGCCTGTAATCCCAGCTATTCGGGAGGCTGAGGCTAGAGAGTCGCTTGAACCCGGAGGTGGAGCTTGCAGTGAGCCAAGATCACGCCACTGCACTCCAGCCTGGCGAAAGAGCGACACTTCGTCTCAAAAAAGAAAAAAAAAAAAGACTGCTGATCCCAGAGAACGATAACATATAATTATAACAAAGAAGTTTGAAATATTGTGAGAATTACCAAAATGTGACACACAGACATGAAGTGAGCACATGCCATTGGAAAAATGGCACCAACAGACTTGCTTGACGTAGGGTTTTACAAACCTTAATTTTGTAAAATATGCAATATCTGTGAAGTACAATAAAATGAGGTATGTCTTTCTCCATCTACACACACATAGATGCATACACTCCCCCCACCCCACACACACATATATACTGCATTGGTTCTGCCTCAATACCAATTATTATTAATTTACCACATGACCTTGATCACACTGTTTAGCCTTTCTAAACCTCGGGTTCCTTAACTGTCAGATGGGCTCATAATAGTACCTACTTCATAGGCTATTTATGAAGATACACTGTGTTAAACAGAGATCCAAACAGATTAAGCACAGTCAGAAAATAACAGATGCTGGTGAGGCTGCAGAGAAAAGGAACACTTTACACTGCTGGTAGGAATGGAAATTAGTTCAGCCACTGTGGAAAGCAGTTTGGAGACTTCTCAAACAAAATACCGAGAGTGAGAGATTCCAACAGCAGGTAAGTGACAAATACCAACACAACTGAGAGGAAGGTCTGTACTGGTGTTTGCACTTTGCAGGCGAATGACAAATGCAGCTGATTTTTTTCACTGAGCTACTGGGTTTATCAGGAAAGACAGGGGTTCAACCTTTCTTTTGACCCATTGGTAACAGAATCAGACCAATTAGCATTGAGCTACAGTGTGGCAAAACCAATGATTATTTATCAAAGCACATACAGACACGCAGAAGGCATCCTTTTGGCCCTACTAAAAGTGTACTTCAGGCAGAAACGTTGGTTAAGAGTTTTTAAAATTAATTTGACAAATATTGACTGGGTGCACTAACAGGCACTCTTCCAGCTGTTGTGGATACAATGAACAAAACAGAAAAACTCTTGCCATGGTGAGAAATGACAACAAAATTAAAATCCACCCATCCATCCATCCACTGAAGCTGTGTGTGTGTGTTTGTGTTTAGCAGTGAACAAAGAGACATTTATATTCTAAGTGTCAGGAGAAAAGCAAGCCGGGAGGGGGCAATCAGGAGTGTCAGGGCAATTTTTGATAGGCCAGCTATGGAGGACCCCCCAGAGGAGGTGAAAGAGTGAGCTCTGCCAGTCTTTGGGTAGGAAGGCTGGTAAAAGCTTCTGGGATTGAAGCCTGGCTGGTGAGTTTGAAAAGAGCTAGGGGACAGATGTGGATAAAGCAGAATGAATGAGGGGAAGAATAGTAGGAGATGAGATCAGAGGGCAGCAGGGGGCCAAACACTGTGAGGCCTCATGGGTCTCTCTAAAGACTATGGCTTTCCTTAGGGTAAAATGGAGACCCACTGGAGGGCTTTGAACAAGACTAACAGGATCTGACTTAGTAAATTTTAACAAGATCATGTTGGCTGCTTTGTTAAGAATAGACTGGAGCTGGCGAGGGGCAGGGAGGGAGACTCGTTAGGAAGCTAATAAAACAGTCCAGTTGAGAGGTGACAGCAACCTCACCATCCACTCAGAAAACACCTGTGGACACCCACGCTGTGGCCCGTCATCTGCTGGCCCTGAGAATACACAGTTGAACAACTCCCTGCAGGAAGGACACCAGGGAGGCATTCTCCACCACCTCTTCCTCAGGCAGGAAATGAGGGGGCAAAGGACACTCCAACCTGGGGAGAACCCAGGACTCCATGGGAGGCGGTGGGGCTGGCGGGTGAGCTCCATTTGTTCACTGCTGACTCCCCAGCACCTATGACAGTCCCTGGGATAAATATTTGTGCTCGAAGTGACTTTCAGATAACAGTTTTTAAGGCTGCTTTAGTGTCAAACCAGTTTATAATTGTTTGCCAGTTTAAATGTTGATCAACTCACTGAAAATATAAAAGGACACACACCCACATACCTACACACGCCACACACTTCCCACAAGTATATGTTGAAGACTGACAGATTCTATAACAAGCACATTGGAGATAGAATATTTCCAATTTCATAGAAGTTTCATTTGAGGGAGAGGGTAATAGAAAAATGTCTTTTAAATGCGAAGAATGTGATCCCTATAAAGAGATTAGATTTTTATCATGCCTCTTCATAATTATAGTTTCTAATATAAAACTAGCACTGTGCTGCAAACTAAAAGTAACAGTTTTTAAAAATTAAGAGAGTTGATTAGAAGACCACAATTAGAAAGTCTTATTTTCTTACTCCTTATGGAACGTAATTATGTATCACAGGCAATTCAAATCAACTCATATTTACTGACTAACAAACGTTTTAAATTACATGTAATGTAAATCACTCTAGAACAACATATTTTTACAAGTTATTCTGAAGTGTTTTATTGTCACTGAGGACATTTTAAAATTCTCAGGAACTAATTCTCAAATTTTCCTGGCTAGCATTTCTCATACCCATGGATGTCAAGGGATACTGTGATTATGTATTTTCATAGCCTTCTACAGAAGACTTTATGTGCAAACTCTGAATTAAAGCCAATGTCTAAGGGTATATAAATTATTCTATACAGAATAATTTCGTGGAAGTGATATTTCGCTCCTCGCTCAGCCAGTCATAACAGTGGGAATCAGAAGCTACCCCCGGCACCTCGGCAGTTTCTGAAGAGTTATTCTTGCACGTTTAAATATGTTCTTGGCCGGGCGCCGTGGCTCACGCCTGTAATCCCAGCACTTTGGGAGACCAAAGTGGGTGGATCACCTGAGGCCAGGAGTTTGGGACCAGCCTGGCCAACATGGTGAAACCTTGTCTCTACTAAAAATAAAACATTAGCCAGGTGTGGTGGTATACAACTGTAGGCCCAGCTACTCAAGAGGCTGAGGCAGAAGAATTGCCTGAACCCAGGCGGCAGAGGTTGCAGTGAGCCGAGGCTGCACCACTGCATTCCAGGCTGGGTGACAGAGTGAGAATCCGTCTCAAATAAATAAATAAATAAATAAATAAATTCTTACAAGTTTTCTCACAGTTGATGTAAAAGGATATTTGTCTCCAATGCACTCTATAGACTGTCAATTTATTCATATTTAACAAAAGACGAGAAATGCCAGTGCAACAAAGGCATTTTGAGTACTACAAAAACGCACAAATCCGCCAGGCGCAGTGGCTCACGCCTGTAATCCCAGCACTTTGGGAGGCCTAGGCGGGTGGATCACAAGGTCAGGAGATCGAGACCATCCTGGCTAACATGGTGAAACCCTGTCTCCACTAAAAAATTCAAAAAATTAGCTGGACGTGGTGGCAGGCGCCTGTAGTCCCAGCTACTAGGGAGGCTGGGGCAGGAAAATTGCTTGAACACGGGAAGTAGAGGTTGCAGTGAGCCTAGATTGCGCCACTGCACTCTAGTCTGGGCAACAGAGCAAGACTAGGTTTCAAACAAAAAATCCTACTATTTTCTAACGAGGGTAAAATAAGAATCTGTTCGTATGTTCAATATCTCATAAAATGGTCAGTTCAGAAGTTCCACGTTAAAATTATTAAGTCCTCTCAATCAATGAAAAACTACAATCTTAAGAAAAAAAGGCTGGGCGTGGTAGCTCACACCTGTAATCTCAACACTTTGGGAGGCTGAAGCAGGAGCAACACTTGAGCCCAGGAGTTCAAGACCAGTCTGGGCAACATAGAGAGACACCATCTCTACAAAAAATGAAAAATTAGCCGGGCATGGTAGTGTGCGCCTGCGGTCCCAGCTACTCAGAAGGCTGAAGTGGGAGGATTGCTTGAGCTCAGGAGGTTGTGGCTGCAATGAGCTGTGATGACTCTACTGCACTCTAGCCTGGGAGACACAATGAGACCCTATGGCAAGGGTAGGAGAAGGAAGGAAGGAAAGTAGGTAGGTAGGTAGGTAGTGACAGTTACTATGGGACTGAACAAAGGGGGATGAATGCAGAAATGAAAACAAAAACAAAAGAAACTGTTTTAAAGAAGGGGTCAGGGGGATCCTTGCTTCTAGTGAGCAAAGGCAGCCCTGAGCTTCTATAGCCTTTGTATTTATTGGGTAGAAAGAGCAGGGAGGAGGAGGTAACTATTGGTCAGCTGCTTGATTGATCACAGGTTCATATTATTGCTAACAGGCTCCAGATTTGCCTAATCACAAGAAACACTGTGCCTGGGGTGTGACTGCCCTCAGCATTCCTTCCGGGCTGCAGACGCAGTTGTTAGCTTGCCAACATCCTGCATTCATGAGAACAGTTTGCTGTTTACCCATATAGCCCCCAGTGGTATACTGAGTTGATCACCAACACTTATCCTTTCAGTCTCCAACAAAGGAAGGGAGGGAGGGAAAGGACACAAAGAGAAAAAGCCTAAGTCCATCTTCCAATCTATGTCTGAAAATATAAATAACATAAGAGTTAAGTTTTCAACAGTTTGACAGGTCCTAAAAGGTAAATACAGAATTAACATATGATCTGGCAACTCCACTCCTAGGTATATGCCCCAAAGCATTAAAAGCAGGGACTCTAACAGATACTTGTACACCAGCGTTCACAGTACTCAGGTGTTCGTAAGTGACATTACTCACAATAGCCAAAAGTCACCCATGTCCATCAACAGATAAATGGATAAACAAGTACAGTATATACATACAATGGAATATTATTCAGCCATAAAAAGGAACAAAATTCTGATACAGCTGCAACATGGATGAACCTTGGGGACATTATGCCAAGTAAAATTAGCAAGACACAAAAGGATAAAAATATATAATTCTACTTATATGAAGTACCTACAGCAGGCAAATTCATAGAGACAAAAAGTAGAACAGAAGCTACCAGGGGCCGGGAGGAAGGGAGAATGGGAGTTATTGTTTAATGTGTACAGAGTTTCTGTTTAGGAAGATGAAGAAGTTCTGGAAATAGTGGTGATGGTTGAACATTGTGAATGTGAAGTTACTATCACTGAATTATACACTTAAAAATGATTATGATGATACATTTTGTGTTCTTTATATTTTGCTATAGTAAAAAAGAAAAAAAAACAGGATAATTAAACTGGGCAAAAAAGAGTCAAGTTTTCAAAGCATTTCCAATCTACCTCCACTATTTCATGATGATTCTTTTTATTTTACAGATAAGGAAACTGAGGTTCAAACACCAAATGAGGCGCAAAGCGTGGACCAGCACTCTAGCCAGTGGGCTCCACAGCCAGCCAATTGCAGCCTGGCTCACCCCACAGTCCAGCACACAACACTTCTGAGTGCAAGGCTGCCTTCCCTCAGGACAGTCTCCCAGTTCTTCTCTCTGCCCTTATAGCTTTCCTCTCCCTCCGCCAACTTCCATGTGAACAATGGAATAATCATCACAGGGTAAAAGCACAATTCACAAGACTAGGGGCAAAGCCTAGGAGCACCTGAGAATGTAGGCCTTTCACAAGAGGACCACGCACACAGCACCACGTGCTCAGAGCGCTCATTACCAAAGCAGAGCTAACTAGGATGCTTCCAGCTGCAGAAAATCAGAAAACCCAAAGTCAAACTGGCATAAACCATAAGAAAATTTATTATCACACATAACTATGAGATGAGAGGCAGAGAGAGACCCCGGCCTAGATCCTATGACCAGCAGGTGAGTGCCAGAACCAAAAATGCAGGTTCCTTCCGTCTTTCTGCTCTGACTTCAGTGTCAGACTCATCTCACGACCGATCCCCTCATGGTCACAGAATGGCTGCCAGTGGAAATGCGGTCATGGCTATGCTTCATTATTTGCTCTCTCATTCTGGATGTGAAGGAAAATGCTTCCCCCACCCCCCTCAAAAAATAAAGTCTTTACTTATGACTGAGTCAACCCAGATTATGCAGGACCGTAAACAGTCACCATGGGAAAACCATGCTCTCACCGACTCAAAGAATGGATTCTCATGGCTGTCTAAGGGTGAAGGGAAAGTAACTGAAGAAAATCTGAATCTCGTTATTAGGAAAGACACAGGAAATGGATGCTGATAGGCAGCCAGCACTGTCCACTATTCCTGTGTTTCTCAAACTGTAATGCACATGAACTCCCACAGGATCTCACTACAACACAGATTTGGATTTGGTAGGTCTGAGATAGATAGGGCCCAAGATTCTACATCTTCGATAAGCTTCCAGATAACGATCATGCCCCTGGTCCCTCTCTGCACACAGGAGCTACTCAACAATGGTTTGTGTGTACTTACCTAAAGAGCATACCTCCCCTAGTGACCAGGGTGTCTGGCCGCCTTCTGAGAGCATTACGTCATGTACTTTTGTCAGGCTGGTTGCCAGCTGTGCTCTGAACATTAGAGGCCAGCCCACTCCCCTCAGCTGTAATGGCACGGATGTTGAATAGTGCAGGTGACAAATTACCCTGAGGCATCAGGAAACTAAGAAGCTTTTTAAACAAAACACTTGGCAAAATAATCAATGGTGATAAATAATATACTCCAGCTCTAATGGCAAGCCATTATAAATTTCTTGCATTTTATCACCCCATCTATGTTAAGAGTTTCTACCCCAAGAATAAGGAAGATACTCTTCTTCAGAGACTGTCCTCCAGCAGCACTACCCCAATGGGACACCATGCCAAGAACAGGGGGAGAAGGTGACCAGTCCTCGGGAATAGAGTGTAGTCTGGGATGAAGTGGAGCCATGGGTTGGTCTGGCTCATATTGAAGAAGACGTAAAAGGCAGTAGGTATCAAGCGAATACAGACGAAACAAGCAGCAGCATCGCCTAGATTTTCCACAGGATCTCAATACAGACCCCACCAAGAGCTGTCATTCCTCCTCTACCTCTTCTATCTTCTCCTCAGCAATTCTATCCTCTCCTGGCAATTTCCTTGGCTTCAGAATAACAGGGTGTTCCCCACCACTGAATAGATTCCTCAGAGAAAATGTAATGCTACAGGAAAGGCACGGGATCTGAAATTCCAGGGCCCAGGTCTCAGTATCAGCTCTGTCATTTTACCAACCAACTATGTGAGTAAACAAGCATTTCCTGAGTCTTGGTTTGCTCATCTAAAAACATAAAAGAGAATGAGGATAATCATGCCTATCTATATCATCAAATACTACATACATGTTTGTCCCTATCATTCAAAGTTCTCTGTATGGCAGAAGAGTAATTTCAGTTTTCCCCATACACCAGGACCTCTGTAATTCTCACAAATCCTGGACATTCAGATTGCAAATTATCCGAGGCATGGCTCCTCCACATACTATAATGTCCAAGAGAGTCATCACAGCATTTCTGGGGGTGCATGGCCTGAAGCTAGGTTCACAGAGATTCTGGGAAGGCTGGTCTGGGTCTGTACTAGCCTGCAATTTGGAATTTCCTGTTCCTTAGTAGTTTATGGCACTACTAAGAGTGGTTTGCAAAGCAAGGGATCTTCTTTCCAAGCAGAGAGAAGACCACAAAATAGGAATGTCAATGCAAAACTATCATTATTTCTAATGAAAGAGAACTGGATAGTTCTCCAAAGTCTCTTCTAACTCTAGTATTTTGGGACTGTGTGATCCCGGGCCTTTCCTAGAGAAACGTTAGCCCAGAATCCACTGCTAACAAAGCTTCTATTATGACCCCCACTTACTCCTGCCAAGTACAAAGCATTGTCCTCACTGGTTCTCCAAATTTATATAACAGTGAAAGGCCATTTGCTTCAATCGTGGAGCAATGATTTTAAAATGACCAAAAGAATAAAAGCACACAAACGGCAGTGAGCCCCAGACAAGTACTAACTCTCTCCCTCAAAAGATATTTATCTGCACTCAGGCTGCATCTGGACAGCGAGAGAAGGAAACCTTGACCCCTACACATTGTGTCCAGGAGAGGGCATGGAAGACCATGCTAGAAAGTGGCAGCAGATTCTCTTATGTAAGGAGGAGGCCCACATGAATTATGACGCTTTTTATCCTTTTCTCTTTAACATCCCATCAGTGCCCACCGTGATTTCTCATGCACTGGTACCTTCTTCGGAGCCTTCCTGATTAAACTTTAGTTTTCATTGGATATGGCTGTGACAAAGGGTTCTAAGATGAAGATCCTTCATTTTCCCCAATCTATCTCTATGCCTCAGAAACATAAGTACTGAAAAAACTTCTGGTGTTTATAGTTAAATTGGACTAGGCACAGTGGCTCATGCCTGTAATTCCAGCACTTTGGGAGGCCAAGCTGAAAGGATTGCTTGAGCCCAGGAGTTCCAGACTAGCCTGGGCAACATGGTGTGACCTCATCTCTACAAAAAAATGTAAAAATTAGCTTGTCATGGTGGCACATGCCTGTAGTCCCAGCTACTTGGGAGGACTGCTTGAGTCTGGGAGGTCAAGGCTGCGGTGAGTGGTGATCATGCAGTATGGCCGACAGAGTAATACCCTGTCTCCAAAAAACAAAAAAAATTGTGTATATTATATATATACACACATACACCCCCAAATATATATATATCCCAAAGTTCACTCATAGTGAACTTAAAGTATATATGTGTATATATACTTTATATATAATATATAAATATATATAAGCTCACCTATATATAAATATATATAAGTTCACCTTTATATAAATATATATAAGTTCACTTATATATAAGATATATTTATATATTTTATTTCTATATAATATATAACTAATGTATTATATAGTATATATTAATATATATTTAACTGTATATTTTATATTTATATATTTAACTATATACAATTACATAGTTAAGTATATTCAGTATGCATAATATATATAGGTATATATATATGGAGGAACCATGCCTCAGCTCATTTTCAATCTGAATGTCCAGGATTTGTGAGAATTAAAGAGGTTTCCGGTGCGTGTGTGTGTGTGTGTGTGTGTGTGTCTGTGTGTGTATATATATAAAGAGAGAGAGTTAACTATATATTACATATACCACATCTATATTAATATATAATACATTAGTTATATATTATAAAATCTATTATATATAAATATATATTACATATTTATATGTGTATATATATACACGAGTGAACTTTGGAGTGATGAAACTATTCTCAAACAGCATTGTTGTAATGGTTGTGCAACTGTATAAATACATAAAAGCCTTATACACTTGTAACAAGTGAATTTTATAGTATTTAAATTATACTTCAACAAAGCTGTGTGTGGCTTTGTTTTTGTTTCTTGAGGTAGGCTCTTGCTCTGTAGCCCAGGCTGGAGTGCAGCTGGGTGCAATCATAGCTCCCTGCACCCAACTTCCTGGGCTCCAGTGATCTTCACACCTCAGCCTCCCAATTAGCTGGGACTACAAGTTTGTGCCACCATGCCCAGCTGAATTAGAGAAACAATTTTTTTTTTTGTAGAGTGAGGTCTTGCTATTTTGCCCAGGCTGGTCTCAAACTTCTGGCCTCAAGCAATCCTCCCACCTTGGCCTCCCAAAGTGCTGGGATTACAGGCACAAGTCACTGCACCTGGCCTAAAGCTGTTTATTTTTTAAAAAGCACTTTGTATTTTTCCTAGTCATTTTATGTTTAAACATTATAAAGTTCTAATCATACCACATTTATAATTTCACATCCTGTTTTTCTTAAAATGTCATGACATTAAAATATTACAAAGCTTTAATAAATATGATAAATATTGTATAATTTCACTAAACTCTAGGGTATCATCATGCATTTTAAGTGATCCTTTTATTATCTACATAGTTTCAAACCTTCTGCTAGTATAAATAATGCTGCCAAAATCTACTCACACCCAGTTTTCTCCACACATTCTTAGATCTGATTAACAAAAGTAGAAATTATGAATTACAAGTTATAAATCATTTTAAACTTGATGCATACTGACAAATTATTTTACTAACAGATTTTATCCATTTATCTTTCTTTTTAATAATTAGCTTTTTGCTATTCTTGCCTGTTTATTCCAAATCTCAATGAACTTCATAATTCTGTCCATTTTACCAAAAGAATTCCACTTGGAATTCTGATTAATAGTATTGAAGCTATATATTAATATGGAAAATTGAGGAAATTCATAAGAAAAAAATTAATGTTTCAGCTAAAAAATTTAACCCAGTAATCTGGAAGCTTCATTTATCTAAAATATAGCCTCTTCCCATATCAAGTAACTTGTTCCTGCATTGCCTGTTAACGGAGAAAGCAAACACTGTACTTAACATCCTTGCCAACATGGTGAAACCCTATTTCTACTAAAAATACAAAACTTAGCTGGGCATGGTGGTACACGCCTGTAGTCCCAGCTACTAGGGAGGGTGAGGCAGGAGAATTGCTTGAACTCAGGAGGCAGAGGTTGCAGTGAGCCAAGATGGTGCCACCACACTCCAGCCTGAGCCTGGGAGACAGAGCAAGACTGCGTTTCCAAAAAAAAAAAAAAAAAGAAAGAAAGAAACATTGTACTTGTACAGTATTATTGAAATAATTCATGTCTAATTTAATGTCAACTGAAAGGTTACTTACTAGCAACTACCTACATGTTATTTTATGGCAATATTTAAAGAAATATACTTCACTAAACCAAACAAAAAGCCATATATACCAAATAAAATGTACTGCATCATTATTTATTCATTTGACAAGTATTCACTGAATGGTTACTATATGCAATGTACTGTCTCATGAGCATGAGATTTTTAAGTATCTCAAAAAGCATAAGTAGCTTTTTGCAGAAAAATGCTATATTCTTATAAAGTAACGTTTCATCAAAATTTATTTAAAATATCCAACTGCATATTTTAGCTTTCATCTCATTTGTTCAGCTAATCTCCAGTAATGCTCTATCCTGGAAAGCATGACAGTGCAAAACAAAACTTCATTTCTAAAAAGTTCCCAAGCCTTATATCCTTGGAGTTCCCATCACCCTCCACATTCCAAAACCTATCGCCACAACTTCCTTCATAGAAAGCATTCTAAGTGAATGAGCAAATTATTAGAGATGTTGGTTTTTATCTGTTCCCACGGTCCCAAAATGACCCTTTGCCAGGGGACTGGTGGGGGGAGCAGGGAACAGACCTCTGAAATTTTGAGGAACTGCTGGAACTTGTTTTGTCTTTCATCAAACTCAGTAGAGAGTTCTGTATTAAAATTAAGTGTCACATTCTACCCTTCACCAATGTCCTCTGTCATCATGAATACCACTCCCAAAGGGAAAGCACCCGAATACTGGAAAACCCAGGTCTAAAACAAAGTAGCTTTCATACAGTATATACCACATGCTCAGGGTTAAAACATTCTATTATGAAATATAAAGAAATTGCGTTAAACAGACATCTGCAGATGTTTCATGCTTTGTATAGATCTGGCAAACGCCCAAAAGACAAAAAAGTTCTCAGTTCCTGATGTGGGTTAGCCAGCATTGAAAAAAAAAAAAAAAAAAAAAAAAACCCAAACATTGTTAAATTGTTTCAGAAATTACCCTTACACCCACCCACCTCAAAGTTACATCACTGTAATTCTCATCCACCTTACTAACCAGGTAACCTAGTGTCCTAGATATCTATCATTTTAAAATCTTTAACCACATTTTTTCATCATCATCCTCAGTCACGTAAATACACTCAATGACCTGAAATGGGCTAAGTGCGAACACAGCTTTCCAGATTTCATGGGGCTAGTCACAAAGCTCCTACTTTCTTGAACTCATTTTTAAAAAGAGAAAACCAGTCTCTAGCCATGTTTACAAAGGTTTCATGGCTATTGCAAAAATATCACTACCCACGCTCCTAAAACAAAAGGCTGCTCATTTGATGGATGAATTACTCCATCTCCAGATTCTAATTAAGACTACTATATATTCCCTAAAACATGCTTCACTATGACAAAGTCCATATTGTATTCCAAAGAAAGAACTATTCTGACAACAATCCAGTAAAACCCAAGGGAACCGATATATTCTAATGTAGGCAATGACCTTAAACTCTGGTATTTTGGGCACCATTTCCTCCACACTCTCTCTCAATGAGAAAATTTGAAAGTGGAGAATGAATAATTGTTTTGTTCTGAAACTTCCCATTAGAATAACAGAAAGAGACGTTCAACACAACACTGAGGAACCAGGCTAAATTTTAACCTGGATTCCTATGCTTTAGCTTCTAGGACACCCAAAGAACAAACCTCAACTGGATAGAAGACATAAGTCAAACTGCCAACAGCCCCTTTTGGCTAATTATGCGCCTAGCACCTGTCATTTTTAACTCTTTCTTCCTCTGTGTTGTGGGCCCAGCTATGAGAACTACCCCACTCAAGAGAGTGTCCAGACTCTTGGAGCCAGCAGTTAGCAAACTGTCCTGTGCTGGAGACACTAAGCATCACGTTCTAAGGGTATGAAAGAGAAAGACACCCTCAACCTCATCAATTCCACCTCTGCCCTACACTGTCCCTTGGTGATGAAGGGTACAGCAGGGTAATCCCTAAGGATGTCCTGCCTGACCATCCACCACCCAATCCACAACAGGACTTGGCCTATTTCCCAGCAACTTAAAAGTTTCACAACACTATCAGTAAGTGTGGAAGCACACCAGTCTTGTGTTGAAGTTAAAGTCTAATTTGTAATACAAAGCGCAAGGTGAAAACTTTATCCAAAATTTACATGAAACAACTTCAAACCACAACTCCCCCAATGAACTCCATCAACCCTTCTTCTTACCTTGTAATGAAATCAGAACTCTTATCTACCAGCCGTTTCATTTTTTCTGTAACAGACTAAAGATATAACACAATTATAGCCAGGGAGACCATTACTGAAAAGCAAAACGTCACACTTCAAACACAAGCATCATTAAGGAAACTTTATTCTCCATTATAAAATATGCAGAGTATTAACACCCAAATGATTTACAGGTGCTTTACAGAAATCTCCATAACCAACTTACTTTGCCCTTTAGAGATTAGCTTCCTTCCATTTCTCATTGAACATTTCAAACTCTGTATGACATTTAACATAAAACTATACCATTGTCTTTTTTTAAAAAAAAAAAAAGATCACTCAAATTAGACAGGCTTGCTAGAGAATGATCCGCTAGGCTCTGCTGGTTTAGCTATAAATGACGCAAACATTAATGACTGAATGCTAATCAGCCAATGAACAGGGATTACTTAATATATTGAGTGGGAAGTTATCACCATTCCAGTGGACTTCCAAGTGCAGATGCCATCCTAACCAGAGGGGCTCATAATACAAGAGCAACATCCACTTAAAGAGTAGGAGGGCGGGGCAGGCACTGTGGCTCACACCTGTAATCCCAGCATTTTGGGAGGCTGAGGCAGGAGGACCCCTTGAGCCCAGGAGTTCAAGGTTTACAGTGAGCTGTGATCGATCCACTGCGTGCACTCCAGCCTCAAGGACAGAATAAGACTCTGTATCCCTTAAAAAAAAAAAAAAAAGAAGAAGGCAGCAGTCCGATAGCAAGGAAAAACAATCACTCGTCCAAGTCAGAAAGTGACACTTCAACCCTAATTTAGTACTCTGTAAACCTAAAGCATCCAAAAGTGAAGGACTATCTAGATACCATAAACAATGTATTTTTGGGGCACAGATTCTATAACCACTATTATACTAAAGTGATACATGCTAAGGCGATACACATATTATTGAGTAGGAGACTGGACAGGATTACATGCTAACAACATAAGAGTGATGTGTAATCTGTCAAATTACATCATCAGATTACCAAATAGTTAAGGAGGGCTACTCTTTTTAGAAGTACAGCAGGTAAGACCTGCAATGTCTTCAATAACAATTAAAATATTTCCATCTTTCAAACCCCCTAATGCATTAATAATAATCTAGACTGAACCGTCTGCAAAGTGGGGTCCAGAGGCCAAACCAGCCTGTCCCTGTTTTTATACAGCCTGGGAGGTAAAATAGTTCTGTCATTTTCCCATTTATTATGAAAGAGGTGCATCTGAATCAGATATGGGTAAGACTCAAGGCACCATTCATCCTGAGGCAAATTCTCCTCCAGCTGTGAACCCTTAAGATCAAACAAGTTACCTATTTCCAAAAGACACAGCAGTCCTCAATAATTTCTAAGAGTAAAAACGGAGCCAAGAACGGAGACCAAGAACGGAGAACTGCTTTTTTAGATCCAACTACCAAATTACAGAATATATTAATGTAATAGAGGATGTGCCAGCGGGGTGACTCGGGCCTGTAATCCCTGCACTTTGGGAAGCTGAGGTGGGTGGATCACTTGAGGTCAAGAGTTTGAGATCAGCCAGGCCAACATGGTGAAATCCCGTCTCTACTAAAAATACAAAAAATTAGCTAGGTGTGGTGGCGGACGCCTGTAATCCCAGCTACTTGGGAGGCTGAAGCAGGAGAACCGCTTGGGAGGTGGAGGTTGCAGTGAGCCGAGATCAAGCCACTGCACTTCAGCTTGGGTAATAAGACTGACTCACTCATTCTCTCTTTACATAGATAGATTAGATAGATAGGCAGATAGATAGATAGATACATACATAGATAGATAGATAAGAAGGAAACCATATACCCTGAGGATACAAGTTGGTAAATCCAGATGGTAGGAAATTCTTCAAGATAACCAGCAATTTCTTCAACAACAAAATCACAAGAGAAAAGAAAAAGATGGAAGGTGTACTTATACGTTGAAAGAGACTAAAAGACTTATCAACCTATCAAATTTGTGAACCTTATTCAGATCTCAATTTAGAAAAACCACAAAATAAAATCGATGTTTGAGATAAACAGAAATTTAAACACGTACTGTGTAGTTGATGATATCAAGCAATTACTACTCTTCTTTTTTAGGTGTGATGATGCTGAGGTTATGTTTAAAGTTTTTCGAAGAGTCCTTATCTTTTAAGGATACATATTAAAATCTCTATAATATGACATAGTGGAGAGAAAAGTGAAAAAAGATTGGCCTTCAGTCAAAGATTTACCATCAGTCAGTAATTACTGAAGCTGGCCAGGTGTGGTGGTTCACACCTGTAATCCTAGCACTTTGGGAGGCTAAGGTGGGTGGATCACCTGAGGCCAAGAGTTTGAGACCAGCCTGGCCAACACGGTAAAACCTCATGTCTACTAAAAATACAAAAATTAGCCAGGCGTGGTGGTAGGCACCTGTAATCCCAGCTACTTGGGAGGCTGAGGCAGGAGAATTGCTTGAACCCAAGAGGCGGAGGTTGCAATGAGCCAAGAGTGCTACTGAACTCCAGCCTGGGCAACAGAGCAAAAACTTCACCTCAAAAATTAATAAATAAAATAATAATAATAATAATAATAATAATAGGGTTTTTTTGTTTTTTGTTTTTTGTTTTTTTGAAGCGGAGTCTCGCTCTGTCGCCCAGGCTGGAGTGCAGTGGCCGGATCTCAGCTCACTGCAAGCTCCGCCTCCCGGGTTTACGCCATTCTCCTGCCTCAGCCTCCCGAGTAGCTGGGACTACAGGCGCGCGCCACCTCGCCCGGCTAGTTTTTTGTAATTTTTTAGTAGAGACGGGGTTTCACTGTGTTAGCCAGGATGGTCTGGATCTCCTGACCTCGTGATCCGCCCGTCTCGGCCTCCCAAAGTGCTGGGATTACAGGCTTGAACCACCGCGCCCGGCCCAATAATAATAATTGTTGAAGCTGAGCGGAAGCACATGGAGACACATTATTCTCTCTGCTTTTGTATATGTTTGAAATCCTCCACAATAAAAAATTAAAAAGCACAGACTTCATGACACTTCTCCCTCAAGAAGTGCGGGATGAGGCTGAGCAACCAGCATTTTTAGCACGAACCCCATGCCATGAGAAGTCTGCAGCCCATGTTTTGAGAGCACTGCTCTCCCTGATTCTTGAATTTTCCCTACAACATTCCAAATCAGCCAGGCGTCTGGTTGAACCCTACAATGACCGATACATCTCTACCTGCTGAGAATCCAATAACATTTGACTGGTCCTAATGTCTTCAGTAAGTAACAACTAATCTATAATAACTAGTGACAAATTACCACTTCCTCCTTTAAATTTCTTATTTCTTTTTTCTTTTTTGAGAGAGAGAGGGAAAGAAAGAAGAGAGAAGATAGAGGGAAAGAAAGGAGAGAGAAAAGAGAGGGAGAGAAAGAGAAAGGGTCTTGCTGTGTTGCCCAGGCTGGAGTGCAGTGGCAAGACTCAACCTCCCAGGCTCAAGGGATCCTCCCACCTCAGCCTGCTGAGTATCTGGGACTGTTCCCAGACCAAACTGAGGGTCGGGCTGCTATTTCTCGTGGCCCAATAGAGAGATGCAGATGAACTTGGGAGGAAAAGAGTTTTTATTTCTGCAACCAGTTACAGGGAGAAGGCCTGGAAATTATCACCAGACCCACTCAAAATTACAAAGTTTTCCAGAGCTTATATACCTTCTAAGCCATATGTCTACGTGTAAGTGTGCATTCATCTAAAGACATAAGTGATTCACTTCTTTTAATCTATAACTAAGGTCTGAGTGTTGGAGACCTTCTTCTGGATCCTCAGTAAATTTACTTCATGTAAATGGGTCCAGGTGCTAAGGTGATTACCCTTATCTTGTCTCCTACTAAATCACAGAGGTTTGGGTAGCTTCTTCAGACCCACAATAAAATTTGTTTAATCCTAAAAGGGTCCTGGGCGCCAAGGGTCTTGGCCGGGCGCGGTGGCTCAAGCCTGTAATCCCAGCACTTTGGGAGGCCGAGACGGGCGGATCACGAGGTCAGGAGATCGAGACCATCCTGGCTAACACGGTGAAACCCCGTCTCTACTAAAAATACAAGAAAATTAGCCGGGCGAGGTGGCGGGCGCCTGCAGTCCCAGCTACTCGGGAGGCTGAGGCAGGAGAATGGCGTGAACCCGGGAGGCGGAGCTTGCAGTGAGCCGAGATCGTGCCACTGCACTCCAGCCTGGGCGACAGAGCGAGACTCCGTCTCAAAAAGGAAAAAAAAAAAAAAAAAGAATTCTTTTGTTGGCCGGGTGTGGTGGCTCATGCCTGTAATCCCAGCACTTTGGGAGGCCGAGGAGGGCGGATCACGAGGTCAGAAGATTTGAGACCACGGTGAAACCCCATCTCTACTAAAAATACAAAAAATTAGCCGGGCGCGGTGGCGGGCGCCTGTAGTCCCAGCTACTCTGGAGGCTGAGGCAGGAGAATGGCGTGAACCCGGGAGGCGGAGCTTGCAGTGAGCCGAGATCTCGCCACTGCACTCCAGCCTGGGCGACAGAGCAAGACTCCGTCTCAAGAAAATAAATAAATAAAATAAAAAATAAATAATTATTTTGTTATTTTGTCATGCTTTAAGGCCCAGGAAAGGCCTAGGCAAAACTCTTGGTGGGTTTCATTTGCAGTCCAGCCTTTGATAAGGGCACTGGCTTTTTTAGCTTTTACTATTTAACTTAACCACTCACTCAGTATTGAAACAGTTGTTATGGAGGCCCGCATTAGCGAGACCTGGCCGCCACAGGACTACGGGCGCGTGCCACTACGCCTAGCTAATTTTAAAATTTTTTGTAGAGATGGGGTACCACTATGTTGCCCAGGCTCATCTTGAACTCCTGGGCTCAAGTGATCCTCTTGCTTCAGCCTCCCAAAGTGCTGAGATTACAGGTGTGAGCCACCATGCCCAGTCAAATTTCTAAAAGACTTTTCTAAACAGTCTCTTATGGGAGTTGTACACACAAAGCTACAATATTAGACAATGTGTCCTTCACTCTATTACAGCTGTATACTCCATGGCCTATAGCACAGTACAGTGTATATAATGGACACAAACTGTACTGAAAGATGTCTTCCGAAATTTGTAAATATCACTTTCACATATACAAGCACAGCCAAGAGTTCAACTAAAAATAATGAAGTCTGTGTGTTGCACACAAATATAGACACACTAAATCTGGGTAAAGAACTGAATCTTACCCAATGCATTCTCCGGGAGGTCAAGGACAGAAAGCCTAACAGGTGTTGAAGCAGCCAGGGAAGCCATCTTCAAGATAGAGGAGTTTGCTGGGACTTGAGTGTAAGACTTGGGAACTCCTACCCCCTTCAAAAAGGAAAGGCTACTCCTGGCAGAATAACAAAAATCAAGTTCAGAAAGAGGGACTGTGGTATGGTTGGCAATAAGATGATGGAAGCTTAAGGGTAGTAGGGAATAAAACTGGATAGGTTGTCTGGACATGCCAAGAAAAAGCCTTGAGACTTGGAAAAACAATTAGCAAGCTGTGACCTCTTCTTGACCAGTGATGTGAAGTGAGGAGACACAGGGCTCTACAGGGCACTTCGGTTTGAACCCCAGCTGTCACTAATTGTAAGAGCTGGTGAGTTTTTAATCTCTTGAGCTTGGCTTCCTTATCTGTAAAATAGATACAAAGATCCTATTTCATGGTGTGGCTATGATGGTAAGATTATATAAAATAGTATCTTTAAGGTATTTGTGTGGAAGTAGGTAATTAAGAAAAGGTGGTTATGACTAAGAGAGTTTCCAAAAGAGTGGCCTAGGAGGAAACTAGACTAAACAAGGATGCCTAAATATCATTTGAATTTCTCTTCAATGTTTCATGATGTTGGATCTCTGCCAGCAGTCTGTAATATACTGTAGACTCACTAAACCAAAGAAAATGATTCTGTCTTACTCAGTTTTGTGAATTTATTCAAACAATGTCAAAGACACTAAGCAGAGGTAGCTCTGAACTTTCTGATTCACTAACAAATAAAAGGAGAAATAAAGCCTAATGTCCAGTTTGTTTTTCTTTGGATATTTAACAAATTTGATTAAGACATTCCTTTACTTCCAGAGATTACATTTTGGAGAAAAGATTAGACATATATACAAAAAAACTATAAAACAAAATAGAAATTGGTAATTACCAAAAAAGAATTCAAAATGCTTTGGGAGAACAGAAAAAGCTCTGAATCCCTAATTCCCTACTGCACAGCAGGGGCTAAATTAATGCTCCAGGAATTCGTTGTTTTATAAGGGAAGTGGCAATTTTGCTCCCCCTGCCAAGAAAACACAAAAGATTATGATTTTCCAGGCCAAGAGAAGGGCATGAACAGCACTGAGGCAGGAAATCATCATTTTCAGAAAAGGCAGTGGGCTAGAGAGACACAGGCTAAGGAAATAGTGTGTGACAAGGCTATTAAGATGGGCTGGGCCAGATCACAAACAGCCTTAAATTCCAGGAGCTGGAGTTTGGACCTACTTGACAGGCAATAAGCAGCTTCTCAATATTTTGAAAACATGTGACCAAAGTAGTGCTTTAGAAAAATCTGAAACCAACACGGATGACAGATCAGTCAGGTGTACCTGCACTGTACCTTCCACAGAAAAACAAATCCTGTTGAATCTACTGCACTGAGAAGGAGAAACAGCCAGCTGTGGCAAAAGCTGCAACTGCCTACCCAATGTCCATTCTCCCTCCCTTCCTTGCTGTATTAACAAGGCAGATTTTACATGGGACAGCAATGTGCCTAGCTTTAAAAGCAAACAAAAACAAAACAACAACTACATTTACCAATGAGAAATAAACATATGTTTAAGTAGTTGGTAACATTTGTCACTCAGCTGATGCATCGGTAAGGAAGCCCATCAATAGGAAGGGATCTCTCTGGAGAGGAAAAAGTTGCAAGCACCAGCACATGTGGCTAGGATATCAGGTCTTCAACAACACTTCTGAAGTGTTCTTCAAAAGGAATCACTTGAAAGAGCCTGACATCCAGGACACCTGTAATAGAACAATTCTGGGCCAATATCCATAATTCATTCAGACATTTCCAAATACACCATGTTAATGGGCTCAGCTATAGGCCTTAGTCCTCAAGGTATTTACTACATACTGTAGACAAAAAGATAAAATATATACATACAACAAACTGTAACAATGCAATGTGAATAAAGTAACAGAGCAAACCAGTGTAATACAGCAGAGGAGACCCCACAATACAACTATAGCTTGGGCTGTATTCCTAACCCTGCTGTTAACTCACTTTTCAGCCTTGAATAAACTATTTTACCTCTCTAGCCAAATCCTGTCCTATAAAATAAAGGAGCAGTTTAAATAAAGGGCTAACACAGGAGACCCACTAAAGTGCTTAGCGCATTAGTTCAGTAGGTTCCAACTTTTTCACATATAAAGCCATTTTTAAAATGTTAAATAAATTATCTTAGATCTTCACATCACTATGATTGTCTTTTTAGCACATGTTAACAGATAAAGCATGCACTATATAAATACCACCACAAATTCCACAAACCCCTTAAAAGAATCTGTACTTTATCAACATTTAAATGAAAATTAGAAACATTCACAAACATTATTTCTTCCACTTCAAACACTTCATATGTGCATGGATTTTTATTTCCAGCCAGTTGGAGTAAGTTTACAGTCCACAGGTCACTGGCTCTGCATTCTCTCAAGTCTTTCCCAGCCTTAATACTGTCATCTTATGTTCATTTGAAAGATTTTCAGAACCAGGGTGAAAAGGAAATCAGTAAGAAAGGAGTGAAAAAAGAAAACAAAGGATTCAAGAGAAAATTCGAAGGTAAGAACTCAGCCAGAAAGTGGCTATAGGGAGGGGAAGGACAGGAAGAAACAAAAGCAACCATGTTAAGTGCCATCAGCAGCAGTATAAGTCCGGGGGAAAAGAACCAGGATGATGGGAAACGATGACTCACTGAGCAACTACTATGTTCCTGGCATGGCGTTCAATGGTTTAAAAATGAAAACATATACATGATTTTAAAAATCAAAACAGTTTGCAGCACTATTCACAATAGCAAAGACTTGGAATCAACCCAAATGTCCATCAGTGGCAGACTGGATTAAGAAAATGTGGCACATATACACCATGGGATACTATGCAGCCATAAAAAAGGATGAGTTTGTGTCCTTTGTAGGGACATGGATGCAGCTGGAAACCATCATTCTCAGCAAACTATCGCAAGAACAGAAAACCAAACACCGCATGTTCTCACTCGTAAGTGGGAACTGAACAACGAGATCACTTGGACTCGGGAAGGGGAACATCACACACCGGGGCCTATTATGGGGAGGGGGGAGAGAGCAGGGATTGCATTGGGAGTTATATCTGATGTAAATGACGAGTTGATGGGTGCTGACGAGTTGATGGGTGCAGCACACCAACATGGCACAAATATACATATGTAACAAACCTGCACGTTATGCACATGTACCCTAGAACTTAAACTATAATAATAATAAAAAAAGAAAAAAAATCAAAACAGTACAAAAAGCTATACAACAAAAAATTTCCCTCTCATCCTGGATTCTCAGGTGCCTAGACTCCCTCTCCAGAAGCAACAATCACTAAAAATTTCTCCTGTATCCTTTCAGAAATATTTGCATTTGCCTTCATATTTAATTATCACAACAACCTCTGAGATAGGTGGGATTACTTTATAAATTAAGAATCTGGGCCGGGCGCGGTGGCTCAAGCCTGTAATCCCAGCACTTTGGGAGGCCGAGACGGGCGGATCACGAGGTCAGGAGATCGAGACCATCCTGGGTAACACAGTGAAACCCCGTCTCTACTAAAAATACAAAAACTTAGCCGGGCGAGGTGGCAGGCGCCTGTAGTCCCAGCTATTCGGGAGGCTGAGGCAGGAGAATGGCGTGAACCCGGGAGGCGGAGCTTGCAGTGAGCTGAGATCTGGCCACTGCACTCCAGCCTGGGTGACAGAGCGAGACTCCGTCTCAAAAAAAAAAAAAAAAAAAAAAAAAAAAAAAAAAAAAAAAGAATCTGAGGCTTAAAGATGCTGACAGGGCCAAGATCAAAGAGCCTTGAAGGGACAGAACTAGGACTAGAACATGGACCCAACCACCCATGTACATACTAACTCTACACTCAGAAAGCTACGAAAACTCTGGTAGCTGGATGCAGTGGCTCACGCCTATAATCCCAGAACTTTGGGAGGCTGAGGAGGGCGGATCGCTTGAGTCCAGGAATTGAAGACTACGCTGGGCAACATGGGGAAACCCTGTCTCTACAAAAAATACAAAATATTAGCCGGGCATAGTGGCGTGCACCTGTTGTCCCAGCTACTCTGGAGGCTAAGGTGAAAGGATCACCTGACCCCAGGAGGTTGAGGCCGCAGTGAGCCATGACTGTACCACTTTACTCCAGCCACGGTGACAGAGTGAGACCCTGTCTCAAAAACAAAACAAAACAAAACAAAACAAAAAACACTGTGGCAGAGATGTTCAAAGTGTTTGCGATAATTAAAAAACAGAACCCAAATAACCACTAGTCAAAGACTGGTTGTATAAATCATATCACATGTACACTGTGAAATACTATGCAGCCATTAAAACTAAGGTTAAAAAAATAAGGCAAACCCAGATATACCACTCTAAGACAGCTTGTTGAAGTAAAAAGGCAATTGCAAGAAATGGGCAGTTGGTATTTATTGGACATAGAGTCTCAGTTTGGGAAGATGAAAAAGTTCTCGGAAGGAAGGGTAATGATGGTTGCACAGCAATGTGAATGTACATAATGCCACAAAACTGTACACTTAAAAACAGTTAAAATAGCAAATTTTGTTTTGCATATTTTACCGTAACTTTTTTTTTTTTTTTTTGAGACGGAGTCTCGCTCTGCCGCCCAGGCTGGAGTGCAGTGGCCGGATCTCAGCTCACTGCAAGCTCCGCCTCCCGGGTTCACGCCATTCTCCTGCCTCAGCCTCCCGAGTAGCTGGGACTACAGGCGCCGCCACCTCGCCCGGCTAGTTTTTTGTATTTTTAAAGTAGAGATGGGGTTTCACCGTGTCAGCCAGGATGGTCTCGATCTCCTGACCTCGTGACCCGCCCGTCTCCGCCTCCCAAAGTGCTGGGATTACAGGCTTGAGCCACCGCGCCCGGCCTACCGTAACTTTTTTATTTTATTTTATTTTTATTTTATTTTATTTTTTTTTTTTTTTGAGACGGAGTCTCACTTTGTCGCCCAGGCTGGAGTGCAGTGGCCGGATCTCAGCTCACTGCAAGCTCCCCTCCCGGGTTTACGCCATTCTCCTGCCTCAGCCTCCCGAGTAGCTGGGACTACAGGCGCCCACCACCTCACCCGGCTAGTTTTTTGTATTTTTAGTAGAGATGGGGTTTCACCATATTAGCCAGGATGGTCTCGATCTCCTGACCTCGTGATCCGCCCGTCTCGGCCTCCCAAAGTGCTGGGATTACAGGCTTGAGCCACCGCGCCCGGCCCGTAACTTTTTTAATACTAAAAAAAGCAACTGCAGAACAGTATGGCTATGATTCCACTTTTGTAGAAAGTATGTGTAAACATTTTTTGTAAATGAATGTTGTCTATTATCTTGCTTTACCTTGCCTGCTACTTAGACATCCTGAAAGCCCTGGATTCCTGGTGTGCTGATGCTGAGTCCCATGCCTCCCACCGCCAAGCACATACTGCCAGCAGTTGAACTACTACCTTCACCTTTCTTCCAACCTCTCACGGAATGCACTCTTCAGCCCTTGCTTTATCTGCAGCTGCCCCGCCCCACTGTTAAATGTCACTGCAGACTCATCGAGCTCCAAAACATGCTCCAACGTGAAAAAAGATGCAGGAAAATGACTCCCTTACTCACCCCTGCAGTAAGCTCCAGGGTGGAAATGTCTGATATGATCAAATAAAAGAGAGGAGATTATATCAGAAAGAGGGAAAAGGAAACCTCTGTTGCTGAAGAATGCACGGTATATGGCAACAGGTAGTGCAGCTCCTGCTTCTCAAGTGTCTTAAAATTGAAGTTTTTGGAAGATAATGTGGCAACAGTCCAGCATATAACGTAGACGACATCCCTGTGGGTGGAAAACCACAGCTTAAAGTACAGTTACGAGAACTATAAAACTGACAGAATGGTTTGAGATGTTTTTCCTTCCATGTAAGTGCAAACCTAGGTAAGAATATGACCTATACTGAGGTGTATTTATTTAAATGATTATCCAAAGAGCAAACACAACATTGTTAAAAACAGAGGCTTTCAGAGTAAAGCTCTGCTCTCCTGTTACTGATCTGTTGTAGCTACGGAAGTTTCTCTGACCCAGTGGAGGGGCTCCAAGGTCCCCCTCTCTAGGAGGAAAGGAAAGCCTACTTGCTGTACCCACATTTAGCAAAGGAAAGAACTGCCCAGGAGACAGGTCAAGGGGCTATAGCAAAGGGAAAAGGGTGGGAATGATCAAATAAAATCAAGACAGCACAATCCTGATGGACGGTTTTCTCTAAGCCTGCGAGAAACGGAACCACCAGAACTGAAATGATCTTTTCTACCACCAAACTTTCCTTAGCTTTCTTAAACATCAAGAGTTTGATTTTCTCACCATACAAACAGGGACAGCGCACTGAAAAGGTGTGAAGACACACAGGCCCATGGCATTTTCCCTCTTCACAGTGGCACTGGCCATTTTCTTACCAGGGAAAATCCTGAAAGGCAGAGAGTTGCTTCTTCCATAGTGGTCGAAGTCTTAGTCATTATGTCCTACTAAATCTCCCCAAAACTACAAGGCACACACTACCACAAGCATTCAAGAACAATTTTAAGAGAAACCTTGTATTTGTTCCTTTTTAAATATCCCCAATACCTGCATATCCCTCATCATTTAGGATTATGTCTTTAACAGTGGTTCTTAAAGTATGGCCTTGAACCCCTGAGGGTCTCCAAGACCTTTTTAAGGGGTCTGAGAGATCGAAGCTATTTTCATCAAACTAAGATATTCCTAAGAAGTCACTGTAGCATTGTGCACTGTGTTGACACACAGATAGTGCAAAAACAACAGTCGGTACAACTGCTGGCCGCTCAGCACTGAAGAGGGCCACGGTAGCGTCCCTAATCTTTACCTCTAGGTACTCACAGGAAAATAATGTCAATTTCACCTTTTTAAGTGAAATGGTACAGTCACGCTGGAAAAAAACTGTCAGTTTCTTAAAAAGCTAAACATGCAATTTCTGTACAACCTGGCAATTGCACACTCTTGGACATTTATCTCAGAAAAGGAAAACTTACGTTCACATAAAACCTAGACAGTCCGGGCACAGTGGCTCTAAAATTCCAGCACTTTGGGAGGCTGAGGTGGGTGGATTGCTGGAACCCAGGAGTTTGGGACTCCTGGACTAGCCTGGACAACATGGCGAAACGCTGTCTCTACCAAAAAAACACAAAAATCATCCAGGCATGGTGGCGTGTGCCTGTAGTCCCAGCTAGGTGGGGGACTGAGGTGGGAGGACTGCTTCAGCCTGGGAGGTCGAGAGTGCAGTCAGTCATGACCATGTTACTGTACTCCACTCCAGCCTGGGTGACAGAGCAAGACACTGTCTCAAAAACAACAACAAATACTTGTCTATTTGTTCACAGTAGTTTTCTTAACAGTCCAAAACTAACAGCTTGAATGTCCTTCAACACGTGAACAGTTAAACTCCTGTACATCCATACCACGAAGCACTACTCAGCAACAAAAAGGAACAAACCATGACATACACAACAAATAGTGTATGATTCCACTTACATGAGATATGAGGTACCAGCAGTAGTTAAAGTCATAGAAAGTAGGATGATGGCTGCCAGGGGCTGGCGGGAGAAGGGGAATGGAGAGTTGTTTAATAGGTACAGAGTTTCAGTTTTGGTAAGACAAAGATTTCTGGACATGTATGATGGTTATGAATGCACAATAATTTGAATGAACTTATTACCCTCCCCCCAAAAAGTAAATTATTAATGGTAAATTCAGGATGGGAAGGGGACAGGAGGGGGAGGGACACTGCACTAGAGAGGTTTGAAGGTCTTTTTTTTTTTTTTTTTTTTTTTTGAGACAGAGTCTTGCTCTGTGCCCAGGCTGGGGTGCAGTGGCCGGATCTCAGCTCACTGCAAGCTCCGCCTCCCGGGTTTAGACCATTCTCCTGCCTCAGCCTCCCGAGTAGCTGGGACTACAGGCGCCCGCCACCTCGCCCGGCTAGTTTTTTGTATTTTTTAGTAGAGACGGGGTTTCACCGTGTTAGCCAGGATGGTCTCGATCTCCTGACCTCGTGATCCGCCTGTCTCGGCCTCCCAAAGTGCTGGGATTACAGGCTTGAGCCACCGCGCCCGGCCAGGTTTGAAGGTCTTAAAAGGAAACTATTATCTCCTTTATTACACTACATATCCATTATTCTTAATATCTCACAAATACTTTAAATTTTATATCAACTTACTAGTCAATACTTGAAGGAAAAAAGTCCATGATGAAGGAGTACAAATTATTGTTATCAAATCTTGAGCTTTGACTCTTTTTTGTTACTTGTGACCAACTGGCAGGTGTGCACTTCTGTAATAGAACGATGAGCTGAATTACTTGCTTGTTTCATGAAATACCATTTTTACTGGAAAGAACAACTGACAAACTAGGGTTATTTAAACCTGCATTGCCAGACATTCCCTTGAAACTGAACAAAGTGAGTCTGTCACTTTAAGGAAAACAATTGACAATATTTGGTTTCCAATGATAAAAAGCAAGCTTTCAACTGAAAATTAGAATTTTGGAAAACTTGTAAGCACCACACCTTGTATCTGACAGCTTTTAACATAAAGACTTTGCTAATGAAATCAATAGTGATAGTAACGAATGTTATTCGGCGCTATTAATGAAATGTGTCAGCTTGGGATCTGCCAAACTCAGTGAGCCAGTATTTTCCAAATGACAAACACATGGCGTTACAATGGGTAACAGGTCCATTCAAACTGCAAGACAGACCAAGGAATTTTAATGTAACTGTGTGCAAAGGCCATTGACAGAAGCTTCAGCTGCATTCAAACTGCAAGACAGACCAAGGAATTTCTAACGAAACTGTGTGAAAAGTCCGCTGACAGCAGCTTCAGATAACTGCAAGACAGACCAAGAAATTTTAATATAACTGTGTGAAAAGTCCACTGATAGTAGCTTCAGATTCCACGCCCAAACCAGCCTTTGAGAAACTTCCACTTACGTAGTTTTGGGGTAGTAATAAAGAATACCCATAATTATCTGAAAAAGCTATTAAGACAGTACTCCCTTTTTCAACTATACATCTGTGTAAGATCAGATTTTCTTCATATGAAAACATACCGCAACAGACTGAACGCAAAGCAGATGGAAAAACGCAGTTGTCTCTAAGTCAGACAACTCAAGAGATTCGCAAACTGTAAAGGACGCCACTAGTCCCACGAACTCTTTGTTTTAGCAAAACCCTATGTTGCATAAAAATGCGGTATGTACGTTAACATACCACGGATTTATTCAATTAGTTAATTGTAACTTCACTGTCTCGGTTTTGCTTTCTAGTATAGTCTATGGAGACAGCCATCCTTCCAGGTCCTCTAGTCCCAAGAGGGGTCCCGAGACCAAGACGTCTGCGACCTGCTGATCCCTAGTGCTAGAAGATAAATGATTAGCTAGGCAAATACTGATTTGTCTTAAGGAACTCTGGGGGCAGCGAGGCGGCGTCAGCGCCCGTGCCACCGCGGACACCCGGGAGTGAACAGCAGGGGTCTCCTCCGCGGGCCCGCACGCAGCCACGCCGCCGCCCGAGCGCTGGGGGTCCGGTCTCCGGGCTCCGGGCTCCGCGCCGCCCGGGTGAGGCCGCAGGGAGGCCGCGGGGAAAGCCCGGCCGCCCGCCCGCGCCAGGCCCGGCCCGAAGGCCAGCCGGGAGCGGCGGGGCGGACGTGGCGGGCGCCGCGCGGCGCGGCCCGTACCTGTGGGTCATCCCGGCCGCCACGCCCAGCATCTCTCCGCTTTCCACCGCCGCAGTCTCTCAGCCCCTCGCCTCACGGCACCACTCCAGCCGCGTCCTAGTCCCTCGTCGCCGCGGCCGGGTACTGGCGGGCCCGGAGCAGGAAGGGGAGGAGGGCCGGGGTGGGCCGCGCGGGGGCGAGCGAGGCGGGGGCAGGAGAGGCGGGCCGCGCGAGAAGGCGGGGAGGGGCGGGGACTGGCGGGGCGGGCGCGGAAGGGCGGGGACTGGAGAGGTAGGCGCGGGGGGCGGGGAGGGGCGTGGTAAGGCGGGGCGCGGGTCAGACCCCGCCCCAACCCGTGGCTCGGGCCCGCCCCCATCTCAGCACCCCAGGCGAGCTAGTCTGGGAGGCTGGCGCAAAGGCAGCTGGTGGCGGGGTTGGGGGCTACTTTGGGATCCCACGACGTGCGGCGGCTACTCTGAGGCCGACTTCCCTACAACAAGGATGGCGGTGACGGGCGCAGAGAGCGGGCCCGGCTCTCCTTGCGTCGAGGCTCCTTTGATTCCACTCGCGTAGCTGCGCGGCCCTGGCAGTGGCCTAGGTCCCGGGGGTGGGCGCTCCACAGGGTTCCGCCCCGTCCTGGCCACTACGCCTGAGGGGACTCTATGCAAAAGTTCTGTCGGGCAGGCGGGGCGTCCGGGAGAACCTGGTCTGGATCGGCCACCGCTGGGTCCCTGAGCTCCGCACGGAGCCTGAAGGCTTTGTTTAACTTGTGAGTTAAGAAGTTAACCTTTCTTGGAGAGATTTCCAGTCTTGCCTCTGAATCCTGTTCTTCCTTGCTAGCTCTCATTGTCTTCACTCATTCCATCTATCAAAATCTGAAATTTCGGGGCCGTGCAGTGACTCATGCCTGTAATCCCAGCACTTTGGGAGGCCAAGGCAGGCGGATCACCTGGGGTCAGGAGTTCGAGACCAGCCTGACCAACATGGAGAAACCCCCGTCTCTGCTAAAAATACAAAATTAGCAGGGCATGGTGTTGGCGCATGCATGTAATCCCAGCTACTCGGGAGGCTGAGGCAGGAGAATCGCTTGAACTTGGAAGGCGGAGGTTACGGTGAGCTGGGAGATCGTGCCACTGCACTCCAGCCTAGGCAACAGGAGCGAAACTCCGTCAAAAACAAACAAAAAAACCCTGCAATCTCCAAAGGATCTAATAGATAAGACAGGTTATTCATCCTGAGCATAAATGATCTCTCTCAGGGTACCTGATTCAGTAACTATACTTACTCTCTGGTAATAGAATGGAAACTTTGGTCTCCTGCCAGTCGAGGCATGTGGGAGAAAAACACTGGATCTATTTGATATCCTGACATCAAAGTAAATTCCAAACAAAGCAAATAGTTAAATATTCAAAAAAAATAAAAAATAAAAAAATAAAGAGAGGGAGAGAGAGGATATAAAAATACCAGAAGAAAACAAGGGGAAAAAAACTAAGGTTGGAGTGGTGAGAGGCTTTTCAAAGAGCATATAAACCATAAAATTAAAAATTGATAAACGTAGGCTGGGCGGGGTGACTCCCGCCTGTAATCCAAGCACTTTGAGAGGCTGAGGCGGGTGGATCACCTGTGGTCAGGAGTTTGAGACCAGCCTGACCAACATGGTGAAACCCTGTCTCTACCAAAAATGCAAAACTTTCGCCAGGTGTGGTGGAGGGTGCCTGTAATCCCAGCTACTTGGGAGACTGAGGCAGGAGAATTACTTGAACTCGGGACACAGAGGTTGCAGTGAGCCGAGGTCGTGCCATTGCACTCCAGCCTGGGTGACAGAGCGAGATTCTGTCTCTAAATAAATAAATAAAAATTGATAAACATTTAAATTGATAAATATAATGTAGAAATTAAATTTTCTGCATAGCAAATAAATATAACAAACCCCAAGAAAAATATCTGTAAAATGTATGACAAAAATTATATTTTTATCTAATTTTTAAAAAAAGAAGTACAAAAATGTTCAACTCAGAGAAAAACAGGTTTCTACAGAAAATACAAACGATTTTTTGGAGTACAAGAATCTAACACCATAAAACAAAAATAAAATATGATTTTTCACAAATGCAAAGATGAAAAGTTTGACTATGTACTGTTTTGATGAGGATATAGGGAAACCCCTTTTTTCCCCCTTAGAGGAGGTCTCCCTATGTTACCCACACTGGTCTTGAACTCTTGGACTTAAACTATCCTTTTGAATAGCAGGGCTTATGAGTGCATGCCAGCATGCCTGGCTAATTTATTGTTGATAGGAGTATAAATCCATACACGCTTTGTAAAGAACAAGTGGGCAATAGCTGTCAATGTAAAATTCAGCTCTACTTTGACCCAGGAAATTCATATTTTGGAATTTATCTTACAAATGTATTCTTATATGTACACCAAAAGAATGTACAAATTTGACTGGGCACGGTGGCTCACACCTGTAACTCCAGCACTTTTGGAGGTTGAAGTTGGAGGATCCCTTGAGGTTAGGAGTTCAAGACCAGCCTGGGAAGAAAAGGGAGACCCCCATCTCTACAAAAAAAAATTTTTTTTAATTAGCTGGGCATGGTGGTGGGCACCTGTAGTTCCAGCCAGCCATAATTGCACCACTGCACTGCAGCCTGGGTGACAGAGTGAGACCCCGATTCAAAGAAAAAAAAAAAAAAAGAACAAATTTTAAAGATCCCTTGGCAACTCTCTGTACACTAAATGATATCACTGAAATTTACTTTAAAATAAAATGTAGGGGTGGGGAATGTGAGTTGATAACTTGAAACTACCTCATAAATACATGATATTCTTTATATTAGCTTGTCTACTTTAGTGTATATGTGAAAATTTCTATAATAAAAAAGTTTTTAAAAATTGAAAGCGGCCAGGCTCAGTGGCTCAGGCCTGTAATCCCAGCAATTTGGGAGGCCAAGGCAGGTGGAGCACGACGTCAGGAGATTGAGACCATCTTGGCTAACACCGTGAAACCCCGTCTCTACCAAAAATTACAAAAAAAAAAAAAATTAGCCAGGCATGGTGGGAGCGCGCCTATAGTCCCAGCTACTCCGGAGGCTGAGGCAGGAGAATGGCGTGAACCCCGGGAGGCTGAGCTTGCAGTTAGCCAAGATCATGCCACTGCACTCCAGCCTGGGTCGACAGAGCGAGACTTGGTCTAAAAAAAAAAAAAAAAAAAGAAATCGAAAACAGAAGAATGTACAAGGAGAGTCATTGCAGTTTTGTTTTTAAGAACTGAGAAAGTTTATTTATCCAGGACATTCTTTAAGTAAATTATGGTTTCTACCAGTAATACTCTGCAGCTGTTAAATAAGAATAGCCAGTAAGTATATGAAAAAATGCTCAACATCACTAATCATTAGGGAAATGCAAATCAAAACCATGGTGAGATATACCTCCTACCCTTTCAGATGGCTACTATCAAAAAAACAGAAAATAATGTTGGCAAGGATGTGAAGAAATTGGAACCTTGTGCACTGTTGGAGGGAGTGTAAAATGGTGCAGCTCCTGTGGAAAACAATAAGGCAGTTCTTTAAAAAATTCAAGATACAGTTACCATATGATCTAGCAATTCCACTTCTGGATATATATCCCAAAGAAGTGAAAGCAAGGTCTGGAAGAGATATTTGCACATGCACATTCATAGTAGCATTATTCACAATAGCTGAAAGGTGGAAACCACCCAAATGTCCAGAAATGGATAAATGGATAAGTAAAATGTGGTACATTCATACAATGGAATATTTATTCACCCTTATAAAGGAAGGAAATGTTGGCTGGGCGTGGTGGCTCATGCCTGTAATCCCAGCACTTTGGGAGGCCAAGGCAGGCAGATCACCTGAGGTCAGGAGTTCGAGACCAGCCTGGCCAACATGGTGAAACCCCATCTCTACTGAAAATAAAAAAATTAGCTGGGCGTTGTGGCGGGCACCTGTAATCCTAGCTATTTGGGAGGCTGAGGCAGGAGAATCACTTGAACCCAGCAGGTGGAGGTTGCAGGGAGCTGAGATTGTGCCATTGCACTCCAGTCTGGGCAACAAGAGCAAGACTCCATCTCAAAAAAAAAAAAAAAAAAAGGAAGGAAATTCTGACTCATGCTGCAAAATGGATGAACCTTGAGAACGTTACACTAAGTGAAAGAAGCAAATCATAAAAAGGAAAAATATTGTATGATCCCACTTACGTGAGGTACCTAGAGTAATGAAATTCAGAGAGAGAAAGTAGAATGGGTGTTGTCAAGGGTATGGATTGGAGAGTGGAGAGTTGTTGTTTAATGGGGACAGAGTTTCAGTTTTGCAAGAGAAAAAATTCTGGAGATGGATGGTGGTGATGGTTGCACAGCAATGTGAATGTACTTCACGCTACAGCACTGTGCATTTAAAAACAGTTAAGACAAATACATCTTAATTTAAAAAATAAAAGGAAGTTGACTGGCTGTATGGGTGTAAAGATGGTGGCATGATCTGGGAATAAGTAGCCAAAGGAATGGGCATAAAGTTGAAACAAGCAAGGAAGAGCCAGGTCATTAGGGTCCTGAATGTTAGGGGATGCCAGGTTTTATTATGAAAAAAAATGTAGGCCGGCTGCGGTGGCTCGCGCCCGTAATTCCAGCACTCTGGGAGGCCGAGGCAGGCGGATCACGAGGTCACGAGATCGAGACCATCCTGGCTAACATGGTGAAACCCTGTCTCTACTAAAAATAAAAATAAAAAAATTAGGCGGGCGTGGTGGCGTGCGTCTGTACCCCCAGCTACTCCGGAGGCTGAGGCAGGAGAATGGCGTGAACCTGGGAGGCGGAGCTTGCAGTGAGCCGAGATTGCGCCGCTGCACTCCAGCCTGGGTGACAATGCAAGACTCCGTCTCAAAAAAAAAAAAAAAAAGAAAAAGAAAAAAATGTATAAATAAGAATGTGTAGTGTAGATATGGATGTTTTTGAATAAAAACTTAATGAAGGGCATTATTTATGAAAGTGTTCATGTGTATGTGCTTTGAGAGAAGGAACTCACGTGCCAAGGAGAGAAGTTAGGAGTCGGTTTTAATAATTCAGCAAGTGATGTTTATAGAAATGGAGGAAGGGTGTAGAAAACACCTATCCAACTCTCCCTGTCTGTGGGACCTGCCCCATATTTGTACAATGGACCCCACTCTTCTGGCTGGAGGTCATTAGACCAGAGAAGGGCACCAAAGTCTGCAGGACCAGAACCCCTACATAGGGATTTAGAATTGAAGCTAAGAGGTTTCAGTCTCACTCGGAGCTGGGTTCTTCAGTGGAGGTGCAAACTCTTGGGAGCTTTGGAGAGAAGCCCTTTCCTACTGTGTGAAACCAGTAGTTGAGAATGCGTGTCCATGGAGAAATATAAGTAAATATAGATCAAAACAAATACAAAGAAATGATAAAAGTGTAAGCATAAAGTAATATAATCGTATTTTAAAGCTAACATGAGGCCAGGCTCGGTGACTCACACCTGTAATGCCAGCACTTTGGGAGGCGGAGGCGGGTGGATCACGACGTCAGGAGATAGAGACCACCGTGGCTAACACGGTGAAACCACATCTCTACTAAAAAAAAATACAAAAAATTAGCCGCGCATGGTGGCGGGCGCCTATAGTCCCAGCTACTCGGGAGGCTGAGGCAGGAGAATGGTGTGAACCCACGAGGTGGAGCTTGCAGTGAGCCGAGATCACACCACTGCACTCCAGCCTGGGCGACAGAAGGAGACTCCGTCTGAGGGGGGAAAAAAAAAAGCTAACTTGAAAATTGCAGTCCCTATAATCCTGCTTCCTAGATCGAATTGGTGATCTTGCACTTTTAGTGTCATTTTCTGTCCATCATAGTTATATGTATCCCAATGTAATACATATATTACCTATTAACATGAAAAATTTTAAGCACAAAGAAATTTAAAGGAAATATGCTCATCTATGAATATTATAAAGCCACCATCTAGATTTATCAATTAATATTTTGCAGTGTTTAATTTTTTTACTGTAGTTTGAAGTAAATAACTTTAAACTCTTCATCCCTAAATACTTTAGAATGCATCTTTTTTTTAAGAAGCAGTTCTTTTACAGTATAATCACACAATTTTCACAAGTAATAGTGCTTTCTAAATGTTGTCTAATAACCAAACTATATTCACATTTCCCTTTTTGATCCCAAAAAATGTCTTTGAGAGCTGGTTTGTTTAAATAGCGTTCTAATTAAGGAGCATAGGTTGCATTTCATTGTTTGTCTCTAAGCTTTTTAAAAATCAAGTGTAGGCCGGGCGCGGTGGCTCAAGCCTGTAGTCCCAGCACTTTGGGAGGCCGAGACGGGCGGATCACGAGGTCAGGAGATCGAGAGACGATCCCGGCTAACACGGTGAAACCCCGTCTCTACTAAAAAATACAAAAAAATAGCCGGGCGAGGTGGCGGGCGCCTGTAGTCCCAGCTACTCGGGAGGCTGAGGCAGGAGAATGGCGTGAACCCGGGAGGCGGAGCTTGCAGTGAGCTGAGATCCGGCCACTGCACTCCAGCCTGGGTAACAGAGCAAGACTCCGTCTCAAAAAAAAAAAAAAAAAAAAAAAAAAAAAAAAAAAAATCAAGTGTAGGCCAGGCGCGGTGGCTCAAGCCTGTAATCCCAGCACTTTGGGAGGCCGAGACGGGCGGATCACGAGGTCAGGAGATCCAGACCATCCTGGCTAACATGGTGAAACCCCGTCTCTGCTAAAAAATACAAAAAAACTAGCCGGGCGATGTGGCGGGCGCCTGTAGTCCAGGAGGCTGAGGCAGGAGAATGGCGTGAACCCGGGAGGCGGAGCTTGCAGTGAGCCGAGATCCGGCCACTGCACTCCAGCCTGGGCGACAGAGCGAGACTCTGTCTCAAAAACAAAAAACAAAAAAAAAAAAAAAAAAAATCAAGCGTAGTACCTGGCCCCCCCCTTTTTTTTTTCTTGACTTTGAACTTATTGGAGAAACCTAGCCAGCTTGTAGAAGTTGGGTCAATGTTCTCACTTTCTGTATGTATCTGATTGTTTCCTCATGGTGTTCTTTAACTGTATTCTCTTTTATTTCCGGTAAAGCAGAATTTTAGGCTTGAATACAATTACATTAAACGTGTTGGGCAACAATTCTTCACCGTTGATGCCATTTTCTTTCTTCCTCGCTTGCTTGCTGGCTTTCTTTCTTTGTCTTTTTTTTCTTTTTTTGACGGAGTTTCACTCTTGTCACCCAGGCTGGCGTGCAGTGGCACTATCTTGGCTCACTGCAACCTCCGCTTCCCAGGTTCAAGTGATTCTCCTCCCTCAGCCTCCCAAGTAGCTGGGATTACAGGCGCTCGCCACCACGCCCAGCAAATTTTGGTATTTTTAGTAGAGATGGTGTTTTATCATGTTAGTCAGGCTGGTCTCAAACTCCTGATCTCAGGTGATCCACCCACCTCTGCCTCCCAAAGTGCTGGGATTACAAGCATGCGCCAGGACGCCCAGCCTGATGCCATTTTCTTCACCTAATATCTAGTGTACTCACTATTAGAGATTCTAAGATCATAGGGTTAAGGTAACTATTCCTTTATCTTCTTGCTACTAGAAAGTATTCTATGGGTTGATACACCGAGATCTTTGACATCTTTCCCTAAATGGTTTTAGCATGCAGTAATGATTCTTTCTCACATCAGTTACTTAATTAGAAGTTGCCAAATGGTAATTAAATTCTCTTCTTTTTTCTACATTTATTAACTGTCATTCTAATCTCTAATGAAGTTTCCCTCATCCACTGGGGTTATTTTGTATCTAAAACTTAGTTCCACTGCAAAGAAAGAATAAATTATTCTTTATTTACCTTTAATTACCAAGTTTTAGAATAAGAAATTGAATAATAGCCAACCCCAGCAGTGACAAAAAAGATGGTTTGTTTTCATCTTTATTGAATATGATTATGGACTCAAGAAGTTTTATGCTTTAAATGTGTTCCAGTCAATTATGGTTCATTACTTTTATTGATGCTCAAACTGTCAAAATGTTCCAGATTTGGCCAAGAGGAGTCCTTTCTGCTGGCTCCTGAGACGTTTTCAGACCATAGCTGTATCTATCATTAATTTGGGGAAATTTTCAGTCCCTGTTGCTTCAAATGTTTCTTCTGTTAATTTCTCTTTTTCTTCTCTTTCTGGTATTTCCAAAAGTCTCCATGTTCCACCTTTTGTAATTGTCTTGCAGTTCTTTACTCTTGTTCAGTTTTTCCTTTTTCATTCTTTTTTCTCATTGTATGTCAGCTTTTGAAGTATCTATTGACATCTCTTCGAGCTCACTGATGCTTTCACTGGCCATATCCATTCTTTTGATGAATCCATCAAAGGCATTCTTCATTTTTGTTACGGTGTTTTTTATTTCTAATATTTCATTTTTATTTCTTCTTAGTGTTTTTATCTCTCTGCTTACATTATCCATCTGTTCTTGCATGTTGTGCTCTTTTTACATTAGAGCCCCTAGCATGTTAATCTTAGTTATTGTAAATTCCTAGTTGGATACTTCCAATATCTCTTTCATATCTGAGTCTGGTTCTGATGCTTGCTCTGTGTCTTCAAACTGTGGGGCTTTTTGTGTTTTAATATGCTTTGTAATTTCTTGTTTGAGGCTGTACATGATGTACTGGGTGAAAGGAACTGAATTAAATAAGGTTTTAGTATGAGGTTTTGTGTTTCTCTGACTGGGAGATAGGCTTTGTTTGCTATTTGCTATAGTCATGGATGTCAGAGGCTAAAATTTCCTCTAGTGTCCTTGTGTTGTCTCCCCTGTTTTCTCTGGGGAGCTCGCTAGAGGCTTCTTTGTAAAGTGGCTCTGAGTCTTGCAGTGTCTATCCCTCATCATGAGAAAACATCAAACAAACCCATACAGAGGGACATCTGACAAAGTACCAAGTGTGAAGGATCATGGATTGAATCCTGAAACAGAGGAAGGACACTGAAGGAAAGACTGGGAAAACCTGACGGAAGTCTGGAGTTCAGTTAGTGATATTATACCAAGACTAATTTCTTAGTTTTGATAATTTGTTAACAGTTATGTTAACATTGGGGGTAGCTGCGCAAGGGGTGTGAGAATGCTTTTATATCTTTAACTTTGGTCCCTGTGTTTCCAGTGTAAGGTCACTGTTATTACTTGTAGTTCACATATTTGGCACCACAGGATTCATTATGGAATTCTCCTTGGCTTATTTATAACTTTTTTTCTTTTTCTAGTAGTGAGAAACCTGGTTTTCATATCTCATGCAGAGTTTACAAAGTCAGTTTAAACTTTTGTTTTGTCATATGCAATGATTTTATTACCTGTATTTATTTCAAAGCTTATGAATTTTTAATTATTCTAAGGGCTAACAGAACTTCTTCTTGTTTTCTACTCTTCAAGAGTAGGTAAGACTTTAATTTAGTTTGTAATTCATGAATCACATTACAAAAGGAATCCTGTGGCTCTCTGAGAGCTAATTTATCTTGGCAAAAGGCTTTAGAGAGCTGTGAGTGGTGGCTCACGCCTGTAATCCCAGCACTTTCACCTGAGGCGGGTGGATCACCTGAGGCCAGGAGTATGAGACCAGTCTTGCCAACATGGCGAAACCCCATCTCTACTAAAAATACAAAAAATTAGCCAGGCATAATGGCATGCACCTGTAGTCCCAGCTACTTGGGAGGCTGAGTCAGGAGAATCTCTTGAACCTCAGAAGCGGAGGTTGCAGTGAGCTGAGATCGTGCCACTGCACTCCAGCCTGGGAAACAGCGAGATTCCATCTCAAAACAAACAGACAAACAAACAAAAAAACAAAAACAAAAAAATTAGACGGGCGTGGTGGCATGCACCTATAGTCCCAGCTACTCAGGAGGCAGAGGCAGGAGGATCGCTTGAACCTGGGAGTTGGAGGTTGCAATGAGCAGAGATCACGCAGCTGCACTCCAGCCTGGGTGACACAGTCTCCATCTCAAAAACAAACCAACCAACCAACAACAACAAAACAAGCAAACAAACAAAAAAACTAAACAGGCTTTAGGGAAAGAGCAATCTAATCATCTGATTATATAATTGGCACTCAGCTCGGGAATGACTCTGGCCTAATTTCTTCAATTTGCATTTTAAAATAGGAGCTTAGTTAGCCTCCCAATAATATGCAATTGATGTATTAGGGTTGGGGAGTGAATATTTTTCAAAGCAGAAGATATTTCTCAATTCTTGCTTACTTTTAGAGGCTGAAGTTCAAGGAAGCCCCTACCTTGGCACTATATTCCAGGGAGGTATTTGGAGTTAATTTCAGGGCTTAGCAGAGTGACTCTTTAGAACAGCAGTATTATGATTGAAATGTAATGTGTTACAAATGAGATCACTACAAGTAATTTAAAAATGTTCTAGTAGTACTTTTATCAAAAGTAAATAGAAACATGAAATTAATTTTCACAATATATTTTATTTAAACTAATACGTTCACGATGTTAAAATTTCAACATGTACTCTCTATAAAAACTACTAGTGAGATATTTCACATTAATTTTTTCATGTAAGCTTTTGAAATCTGGTGTTTATTTTATATTTACCGTACGCCCTGATTTGGAATAACCAAATTTCAATCTTTCAATAGCCACATGTGGCCAGTGGCTACTGTATTAGAGCAGTCCTAGAACGAAGGAGTCCCTTTAAAAATATTTTGAGGCTGGGCGCGGTGGCTCAAGCCTGTAATCCCAGCACTTTGGGAGGCCAAGACGGGTGCATCACGAGGTCAGGAGATCCAGACCATCCTGGCTAACATGGTGAAACCCCGTCTCTACTAAAAAAATACAAAAAAACTAGCCAGGCGTGGTGGCGGGCGCCTGTAGTCCCAGATACTCAGGAGGCCGAGGCAGGAGAATGGTGTAAACCAGGGAGGTGGAGCTTGCAGTGAGCTGAGATTGGGCCACTGCAATCCAGCCTGGGCGACAGAGCAAGACTCTGTCTCAAAAAAAAAAAAATTTTTTTTTTGAGGTCATAGTCTATAAGGCAATATGAAAGCTGATCTGAATAATTTCTCCTTTTCCAGGAAAGGAAACAAAAATGAAATCATGTTAGGGCTGCATATTTTATGAGTCCCAGGAGAAATACACAGTCTGAAAGAATGATCTCAGTCAGAAACTCAGAATGAATCATATGAATTAAACATTGGACAATGTCCAGTGCTCAGCATGTGTTTTTGGTTTACAATAAGAGCATATTATGCCACCAAATACAGAGATTTACTATTATACTTAGTGTAGGAGGTATGTTGAGACATTGTTCTAGACTACTGCAGTTCCATATTTTGTGAAAACTTATACTGCACCTTTTTTTTTTTTTTTTGAGACGGAGTTTCACTCCTGTCACCCAGGCTGGAGTGCAATGGCACGATCTCAGCTCACTCCAGGCTCCGCCTCCTGGGTTCAAGTGATTCTCCTGCCTCAGCCTCCCTAGTAGCTGGGATTACAGGTGCATGCCACCATGCCTGGCTAATTGTTATATTTTTAGTAGAGACGGGGTTTTACCACGTTGGCCAGGCTGGTCTCGAACTCCTGACCTCAGGTGATCCACCCACTTCGGCCTCCCAAACTGTTAGGATTACAGGCACAATCCCCCGTGCCCAGCCTTATATTTCACTCTTTAGGAATTATATCTTATTGTAATCTTAAACTACACCAAAACAAATAATGTAAACCTTTTGTCAAATTGCTCAGAGTAGGTTTCTACTTTGGTTATAAGGAATAAAAAATCATGCTTTTGTGTACACACTAGACATCTAAAGCAATCAACTGTAGTTAACAAGCAGTGCTCTTACCAAAAGGTAACTCTTTCTAGAATCTGGCACACCATTTAATATCCGTATGAGCATATGGTTGGTTTAATAATTGTTTTCCATGTTTATAAGTTTTCTTTACTTTTATAAGCAGTTAAAAAGAATCCCTTTCACTGAAATACAATCTGTGGTGGGACTTCTAGCTTTCCTTGATCTTACTCTGCTAGATTTATGTCGCTGCCATAGCTATGCGATGGGTGATGTTTACACTATGCTCAAAGAAAGTAACCATAAAAACACATCACTGGGCCGGGTGCGGTGGCTCAAGCCTGTAATCCGAGCACTTTGGGAGGCCGAGACGGGCGGATCACGAGGTCAGGAGATCGAGACCATCCTGGTTAACACAGTGAAACCCTGTCTCTACTAAAAAATACAAAAAACTAGCCGGGCGAGGTGGCGGGTGCCTGTAGTCCCAGCTACTCGGGAGGCTGAGGCAGGAGAATGGCATAAACCCGGAGGCGGAGCTTGCAGTGAGCTGAGGTCCGGCCACTGCACTCCAGCCTGGGCGACAGAGCAGACTCCGTCTCAAAAAAAAAAAAAAAAAAAAAAAAAAAAACCAACAACAAAAAAAACACATCACTGAATAATACAGATATTCTGAAGTCAGGCAAACCAGCCTTCATTAACTGATCAATTTCCTTAGAAAAGTTGATGAAACTAAAGACTGAGGTTCAAACAAAAAGCCCTCTCAAGGGGGTATGAATTTCTGATAACTTAGGGGGTAAGAAAAAGAGCAAGAAACTTGGAAGTAGGGAAGAGAAAAACAGAAAAGGAGCAAGAGGGGATAGCCAGCTCTCAAAAGAGTCTTCACTAGGAAAGCAAAATCTGTATCTAACCAGTACCAACATGTGAAGAAAGAGTGAGCATAGCAAAATTTAGAAGGGTTGCTTGAAAACCAAACAAAAAACGAAACACCTGGCTGGGCATGGTGGCTCACGCCTGTAATCCTAGCACTTTGGGAAGGCGAGGTGGGCAGATTGCCTGCACTCAGGAGTTCGAGACCAGCCTGGGCAACATGGTGAAACCTCATCTCTACTAAAATAATAATAATTTAAAAAAAAAAAAAAAGCTGGGCTTGGTGGTGGGCACCTGTAGTTCCAGCTACTCAGGAGGCTGAGGCAGGAGACTCGCATGAACCCGGGAGGTGGAGCTTGCAGTGAGTTGACATCGCGCCACTGCACTCCAGCCTCGGCGACAGAACGAGACTCCGTCTCAAACGAACAAACAAACAAAAACCCCAAATACCCATTTACTCCTAAGGTAACAAAAACTAACAGAAATTGCCCTATTCTGAATAAACTGTGTTTAGATTGCTTTTGCTAATTGGGAAAGCAGTAACAGAAATGAACTCAAAAGCCATTTATAATAACTTTTCAAATATTTACATTTGTATTTAGACTTCAGTATGTCTCTTGGAAAAGAGTTGTAGCCATAAACAATTATTTGACTAAATAACAATAATTTAGGGTAGGAGCAGAGGCTTATGCCTGTAATCCCAGCACTTTGGGAGGCCCGAGTGGGCGGATCACTTGAGGTGAGGAATTTGAGACCAGCCTGGCCAACATGGTGAAACCCTGTCTCTACTAATAATACCAAAATTAGCCAGGTGTGGTGGCCCATGCCTGTAATTGCAGCTACTCGGGAGGCTGAGGCAGGAGAATTGCTTGAACCTGGGAAGTGCAGGTGGCAGTGAGCAGAGATCGTGCCCCTGCACTCCAGCCTAGGTGACAGAGTGAGACTTAGTCTCAAAAAAAAGAAAAGAAAAGAAAAAAAACATTATTGTTAATCTTCTGGTTAGTGACAGTGACAAGAGCATGCTGAAATTTGTTTGTAATTACACATTTGAAGTGGACAATAAAAACATTTAACATGTATTGTGTATGTCCTGTGTACCAGGTACTGTGCCGAGTCAGCCTTTTCCCTGCATTATTTCACTTAATTCCATTATATTATTATCTTTATTTGAAAATTAGGAGTGAGCCAGAGGCACGCAACAGGAATTATACTAATAAGGGTTTATTTTTCTCATATAACAAGAAATGAGAGATAAGTCATGGACAATTGGTTAACAAGAATTAATTAAAATTTTTTCTGTTTTCAAATCCACCATTCTTAGCATATCTGTTGCCTCATGGTCACAAGATGGTTGCCACAGCTCTAGGCAGCAGTACTTTCTTTTTTTTGACAGAGTCTCGCTCTGTCGCCCAGGCTGGAGTACAGTGGCACTGTCTCGGCTCGCTGCAAGCTCTGCCTCCTGGGTTCACACCATTCTCCTGCCTCAGCCTCCCGAGTAGCTGGGACTACAGGTGCCTACCACCACATCCAGCTAATTTGTATATTTTTAGTAGAGATGGGGTTTCACCATGTTGGCCAGGCTGGTCTTGAACTCCTGACCTCAGGTGATCCACTCGCTTTGGCCTCCCCAGGTGTTGGGATTACTGGCATGAGTCACTGCACCCGGCCATGTTTTACTTTCAAATATGTGATCGATTTTAGAGGAAGTGCCATGTGTTGCTGAGAAGAATGTATGTTTGTTGTTTTTGGGTGGTGAGTTCTGTAGATATCTATCAGGTCCACTTGATCCAGAACTGAGTTCAAGTCCCAAATATCTTTGTTAATTTTCTATCTCGATGATCTGTCTAATATAGACAGTGGGATATTAAAATCTCCTGCTATTATTGTATGGTGCTCTAAGTTTCTTTATAGGTCTTCAAGAACTTGTTTTATGAATCTGGGTGCTCCTGTATTGGGTGCATATATATTTAGGATAGTTAGCTCTTCTCATTGAATTGAACCCTTTACCATTAAATAATGCCCTTCTTTGTCTTTTTTGACCTTTGTTGGTTAAAGTCTACTTTGTTAGAAAGTAGGATTGCAACCCCTGCTTTTTTCTGTTTCCGCTTTCTTAGTAAATTTTCCTCCATCCCTTTATTTTGAACCTATGTGTGTCTTTGCATGTGAGTTGTGTCTCTTGAATACAGCCCACCAATCGATCTTCTCTTTTTATCTAGCTTGCCATTCTGTGTCTTTTAATTGGGGCATTTAGCCCATTTACATTTATGGCTAATATTGTTATGTGTGAATTTGATCCAGTCATCATGATGCTGGCTGGTTAATTTTGCAGACTTGTTAATATAATTGCTTCATAGTGTTGTTGGTTTGTGTACTTCAGTGTGTTTTCCTAGTGGCAGGTAATGGTTTTTCCTCTCCATGTTTAGCACTTCCTTCAGGAGCTCTTGCAAGGCAGGCCTGGTGGTGACAAAATCCCTCAGGATTTGCTTGTCTGAAAAGGATGTTTGATCGGATAGGAAAAGCTTAGTTTAGCTGGATATGAAATTCTGGGTTGAAAATTTTTTTCTTCAAGAATGTTGAATATTGGCTCCCACTCTCTTTTGGCTTGTAGGGTTTCTGCTGAGAAATCCACTGTTAGTCTGACGGGCTTCCCTTTGTAGGTGACCTGGCCATTGTCTCTGACTGCCCTTAACATTTTTTCTTTCATTTCAACCTTGGAGAATCTGATGATTATGTGTCTTGGGTTTAATCTTCTTACGAAGTATCTTATTGAGGTTCTCTGGATTTCCTGAATTTGAATGTTGGCCTGTCTTGCTAGGCTGGGGAAGTTTTCCTGGATGATATCCTGAAGTGTGTTTTCTCCAACTTGGTTCCATTTTCCCCATCTCTTTCAGCTACTCCAATCAGTCATAGGTTCAGTCTTTTGACTAGTCCCATAGTTCTTGGAGGTGTTGTTCATTCCTTTGGGTTGTTTTTTCTCTAATCTTGTCTGCTTGCCTTATTTCAGAAGATAGTCTTCAAGCACTGATATTCTCTCTTTCACTTGGCTGATTTGGCTATTGATACTTGTGCTTGCATCATGAAATTCTTGTGCTGTGTTTTTCAGCTCCATCAGGCCATTTATGTTCCTCTCTAAACTAGTTATTCTAGTTAACAGCTCCTGTAATCTTTTATCATGGTTCTTAGCTTCTTTGCATTGGGTTAGAACATAATCCTTTAGCTTCGTGAAGTTGATTGTTGGGGTCCGCGTGTTTCCTAAACAAAGGAATGAACACACAAGACAACACAGGACAAGACATACATGGCGGCCACCCCGAACGGCACACACTGCTTTATTTTATCCAGCCGTTTGTGGAATGTTGCCAAGTAACGGGACATGTGTTGCTTCTCTGACCTTTCCTTGACTCGCAAGATCAGTAAAACACTGACCAGTTCCCAGAGCCCACTGTTTACAGCTGGCTCCTTTATCCTTCTTGTTTGCAGAGAAGGAATGTCCTGCTTTGTTTGCAAGAGCTGGGCTTATTGGGAACTTCTCGTTTGTGAGCACACAGTCCTCTACAGTTGATTATTACCCACTTTCTGATGCCAGCTTCTGTCAGTTCATCCATCTCAGCTTCAGTCCAGTTCCGTGCCTTTGCTGGAGAGGTGTTGTGATCATTTGGAGGAGAAAAGGCATTCTGGCTTTTGGAATTTTCGGTGTTTTTGTGTTTTTTCCCCCTCATCTTCGTGGATTCTACCTTTGATCTTTGAGTCTGTTGACCTTTGATGGGGGTTTTGTGGGGTCTTTTTTGTTGATGTGGTTGTTGTTGCTTTCTCTTTCTTTGTTTTTCTTTTAACAGTCAGGCCCTTCCTCTGCAGGTTTGCTGCAGTTTGCTAGGGGTCTACTACAGATTGTTTGCCTGGGTATCACCAGTGGAGGGAGCAGAACAGCAAAGATTGCTGCCTGCTCCTTCCTCTGGAAGCTTCATTTCAGAGGGGCACTGACCTGATGCCAGCGAGAACTCTTCTGTATGAGGTGTCTGGCAACCCCTGTTGGGAGGTCTTGCCCAATCAGGGTGACCCACTTAAGGAAGCAGTCTGGCTGCCCCTTAGCAGTGCGGGTGCACTGTGCTGGGGTGAATCCCCCTCTCATCTGAATTGCCCATACTCTTCAGAGACAGCAGGCAGGAAAGATTGTGTCCGCTGAACCTGAGACCATGGCTGCCCCTCCCCCGAGGTGCTGTGTCTCAGGCTGATGAGAGTTCTGTCTGTGAACTGCTGGCGGAGTTGCTGGAATTTCTGCAGGGAGACCCTGCCTGGTGAAGAGAGATGGATCCAGGTCCCACCTAAAGAAGCAGTCTGGCCACCATCTCCCACAGCCACTGTGCTGCACTGTGGGGAATTCCACCCAGTCCAAACCTCCCAGTCTCCCTAGCACTCACAAAGGAAAACCTCTGACTAGAACCACAGTAATAGCCGGTCCCCCTTCCGCCAGGAACTCAGTCCTCTTAGGCAGACTCCAGGCTGCTGTGCTGGCCGGCAGGGATTCCAAGCCAGTGGGTCTTAGTTGCCTGGTTCTGTGGGAGTGGGACCTGCTGAGCAAGGCCTTTTGGCTCCCTGGCTTCAGCCCCCTTCCCACGGGAGTGGATGGATCTCCTGCGTCACTGGAGTTCTGGGAGTTGTTGGAGTATGCAAAAATTCCTGCAGCTCAGTGCTTGTATAAAACATCAATGAAATTAAGTTAGTTTTTTGAAAAGATAAACAAAATCAACAAATCACTAGCTAACCCTGAGAAAAAAAGAGCCAAGAAAATAAGGAATAAAAAAAGGAAACATTAAAACTCATACCACAAAAATACAAAGGATCATTACAGACTATTATGAACAAGTATACACTAACAAATTGGAAAACCTAGCAGAAATAGATACATTTCAAGACACAATCTACCAAGATTGAATCAAGAAGAAATAGAAAACCTGAACAGACTGTGAATAACAAACTGAATTTATAATAAAAAGTGTCCCATTAAAAAAAGCCCTTGACTCAATGACTTCACTGTAGAATTCTGCCAAACATTTAAGGAACTAACACCAACTCTTTTCAAACTGTTGCAGAAAATTGAAGTGGATCTCTTCCAAGCTCATTCTACAGTATTTCCCTGATATCAAAACCAGACAGGGACTTAAAAAAAAAAAAAAGGAAACTATAGACCAATATCCCTGATGAACATAGATGCAAAAATCCTCAACATAATACTAGCAAATTGAATCTAGCAGCACATTAAAAAGATCATTCACTATTATCAAGTGGGATTTATCTCAGGGATGCAAGGATGGTTCCATATATGCAAATTAATAAATGTGACACATCTGGTCAACAAAGTGAAGGACAAAAACCATATACTCATCTTAAGAGACAGAAAAAGTATTTGGTAAAATTCAACATCCATCCTTGATAAAACTCCTAACAAATTAGGTGTAGAAGAACCATATCTCAACACAGTAGAAGCCGTGTATGACAAACCCATAGCCAACATCATACTGAATAGCAAAAAGTTGAAAGCTTTTCCTCTAAGAACTGGAAAAAGACAAGGATGCCCCCTTTCACCACTCTTAATCGACATAGTAAAGTAAATATTAGCCAGAAAAATTAGGATAAGAGAAAGAAAAAAAAGGTCATCCAAATTGGTGAGAAGGAAATCAGATTGTCCCTGTTTGCAGATAACATGATCGTATATACATATAAACCCTAAACACTCCACAGAACACTCCGAATTGATAAACTGATGAAGTTGCAGGATACAAAAAATCAACATACAAAAATTAGCTGAAAAACAAATCAAGAAAGCAAGCCCATTTACAATAGCAAAAACAAGATACCTAAGAATAAATTTAACTATGGAAGTGAAAGATCTCTACAAGGAAAACTATAACACATTAATGAAAGAAATTGAAGAGGACAGAAAAAGATAGAAAGATATCCCATGTTTATGAATTGGAAGAATTGATATTATAAAAATGGCCATACTACTAAAATCAATCTACAGATTCTATGTAATTCCTATCAAAATTCCAATGATATTCAGTGTCTCAAGTCTGTAATCTCAGTACTTTAGAAGGCCAAGGAAAGAGGACTGCTTGAGTCCAGGAGTTGGAGACCAGCACGGGAACCATAGTGAGACCCCGCCTCTACAAAAATAAAAAATTAGCCAGGTGTGGTGTCACACGTCTGTGGTCCAAGCTACTTGGGATGTTGAGGTAGAGGGATCACTTGAGCCCAGGAGTTAGAGGCTGTAGGGAGCCATAATTGTGCCACTGCAGTCCAGCCTGGACAAAAGAGTGAGACCCTGTCCTGGAAGGAAAGGGAAGGGGAGGGGAGGCGCAGGGAGGGGGGAAAAAAGGGAAGGGAAAGGAGAAAGAAGGGAAGGGGGAAGGGAGAAGGAAGGGAAGGGAAGGTAGGAGGAAGGAAGAAAGGAATGAAGAAAGGAAGGGAGGAAGGGAGGGAGGAAGAAGGAAGGAAGGAAGGAAGGACGGACGGACGGACGGACGGAAGGAAGGAAGGAAGGAAGGAAGGAAGGAAGGAAGGAAGGAGCTGGAGGAATCACATTACCAGACTACAAAATATAATAGAAAGCTGTAGTAATCAAAACATCATGGCACTGGCATAAAAACCGACACATAGACCAGTGTAACAAAAGAGAGCCCAGAAATAAATCCACATATTTACAGCCAACTTATTTTCAACAAAGGTACCAAGAATATTCATTAGGGGAAGGGAAAGTTTCTTCAATAAAGGATGCTGGGAAAATTGGATACTCATACTCAGAAAATCAAAATGAGACCTCTATCTCTTACCATACACAAATATCAACTAAAAATGGATTAAAGACTTAAATGTAAGACCTGAAACTATGAAACTACTAGAAGAAAACACAGCGAAAATGTGTCAGGACATTGGTCTAGGCAAATATTTTATGGCTGAGACCTCAAAAGCATAGGCAACAAAAGCAAAAATAGACAAATGATACATATCAAACTACAAAGTTTCTGCACGGCAAAGGAAACAGTCAACAAGGTGAAGAGGCAGTCTGCAAAGTTGGAGAAAATATTTGCAAACGATTCATCCAACAACGGAGTAATATCCAAACCTCAGTATTATGCAATATACTCTTGTAACAAACCTGCATATGTACTCCTTGAATCTTAAAAACAACAAAGCAAAAAAGGCTTTGCTTTTGGCCTCAGTCTCAGCTTTTGACTTGCTTTCTTCACTAAGCTTAATTATCTCTAGCTTTTGATTTTGAGTGAGAGATGTGTGAGTCTTTCTATGACTTAAACACTTAGAAGGCATTGTAGGGTTTGTAATTTGCCTAATTTCAATATTGCTGTGTTTCAGGGAACAGGTAGGCTCTGTCGCCCAGGCTGGAGTGCAGTGTCGCAATCTCGGCTCACTGCAACCCCCAACTCCTGGGTTCATGCCATTCTCCTGCCTCAGCCTCCCAAGTAGCTGGGACTACAGGCGCCCACCACCACACCTGGCTAATTTTTTTTGTATTTTTAGTAGAGACGGGGTTTCACCGTGTTAGCCAGGATGGTCTCGATCTCCTGACCTCATGATCCACCCACCTCGGCCTCCCAAAGTGCTGGGATTACAGGCGTGAGCCACCGCGCCCGGCCGTCTGTGCTGGGTTTTATGATGTCATCCAATAACTCACAACTATGTAATTTATCTCCTTTTTACAGATAAAGAAATGGGGGCTCAGAGCAGTCAAGAACGTTCCCCAAGTTATTCGTCAGTGAAGCAGAAATTGTGGTGTCCTTGTGTAAGTTCAGTTTATACTTTACCATTATACTGTGCTCCAAAATATCTGATATTCACTTTCAAAGTATGTGTAGGAAGTTTACTATGATGATGCAGAGACATTGTACAGAATCCAGTCCCTTGACTCTCAGGTCCCCAGAATACTCACTTCACAATTTTGTTGACCTCTTACATCAAATTAAAGTTGGCACTCTCTTGGCTGGTTTTCTCTGCTCTTTCTGGGCACTCCAAAGCTTCTGTACTTACATGCTACAATTCCAGTCACAGGAAGATGCTGACTTGATTCTTTAGTCCCAGATCCATATTCCTGAGAAAACCTAACTGCCTAGGCACAGGTCAGAACTCTTGTTTCAGTTGATTATGGCTGGGCCTACTGCCCCTCTGTATGGTGGTGGGGCAAAAGTTCCCAGAGAGAGGCAGGGGTGACAGGGACTGTTGTCTCAAATGCTAGGCAGACATCTGGGGTGGTAACCACTACATCTGTTCACAGTGAGCACATCCTTGCAGGGAAAGTGGGTTAATCATCTCTATTATTGAAACTCAGAGGCATAGTGTTTCTTCATAGGAATTTTCTTTCCTTTTTTGAGATGGGGTCTCGCTTTGTCGTCCAGAATGGAGTGCAGTGGTGTGATCTTGGCTCACTGCAGTCTCGCCTCCCGAGTTCAAGCAATTCTCCTATCTCAGCCTGCTGAGCAGCTATGACTACAGGCATGGGCCAACACGCCTGGGTAATTTTTGTATTTCTAGTAGAGACAAGGTTTCACCATATAGGCCAGGCTGGTCTTGGACTCCTGACCTCAGGTGATCTGCCCACCTGGGCCTCCCAAACTGCTGGGAATACAGGTGTGAGCCATTGCGCCCAGCCTATTTATAGGAATTTTCTCTATGTATATAATAATTTGAAGATCACAACTAGATGCCTTTTCATGTAATCGTATCTTGAATGGAATAAATATTTTCATTCTGCATATAAATTATACATAAATAACTCACTGCTTTTTTTTTTTTTTTTTTTTTTTGAGACGGAGTCTGGCTCTGTCGCCCGGGCTGGAGTGCAGTGGCCGGATCTCAGCTCACTGCAAGCTCCGCCCCCCGGGTTTACGCCCTTCTCCTGCCTCAGCCTCCCGAGTAGCTGGGACTACAGGCGCCCGCCGCCTCACCCGGCTAGTTTTTTGTATTTTTTAGTAGAGACGGGGTTTCACCGTGTTCGCCAGGATGGTCTCGATCTCCTGACCTAGTGATCCGCCCGTCTCGGCCTCCCAAAGTGCTGGGATTACAGGCTTGAGCCACCGCGCCCGGCCAACTCACTGCTTTTTAATACCCATGAAAAAGCATTAGCTCAAAGACACTTGCAAAATTGTTATCAGGTTGTTTTCCTTGGTGTGTATTAAGTTTGAAGCAAAGGGGATTTTCAGATACCAAGACAAAGTAGAAGTCTTCCACCAAGCTGAAATCATTACATTGCAATTTAATCATATGATACAACCAACTTTTTGATGTGTTATGCCATTCACCAAATACCAACGATTTTTAGGGGAAACTTTACATCCTCAATACTGTACACTTCCAGCTACGCCACCACCTAACATGGACTTTAAAAAGAATACAAAGTACAGTATGCCTTCTCAGTGCCTTGGTAGTAATTCAGTTACAATTCTGCCAAACTTTAAGAAATACAATTCTCAATCTTACACTGTTCAGAGCACAAGCACAGCTTATTGTACACAAGAGATGTGCATCTGTTCCCACTCCTCAGGGACTGTATGAATTTGGCTTTTTTTTTTAGATGGAGTCTCACTCTGTTGCCAGGCTAGAGTGCAGTGGTGTGATCTCGACTCACTGAACTCTGTCTTCTGGGTTCAAGTGATTCTCCTGCCTCAGCCTCCCAAGTAGCTAGGACTACAGGCACACACCACCAAGCCCAGTTGATTTTTTTTTATTTTCTTATTTTTAGTAGACACGGGGTTTCACCATGTTGGCCAGGATGGTCTTGATCTCTTAACCTCATGATCCACCCACTTCAGCCTCCCAAGGTGCTGGGATTACAGGCTTGAGCCACTGTGCCCAGTCAAATTTGGCTCTTAAGAAACCAAGGAGAAATGTGTGCACTAGGCCCAGGGCTGAAGAGCTGCTTCTCATCAGATGCCTCTCTTGGTCTGGCTGCTGTATCCAGTCCTATCCGGGGTTAGCTCTGTTCCTCCTCCTTGTGGCATCTGTGTTCTCTGTCTGCTCTGTCTCTCCCCATCTCCCAGTCCAAACATCCAAAGAAATTAGTTATCTCCAGGAGATCGAGACCATCCTGGCTAACACGGTGAAACCCCAACTCTACTAAAAATACAAAAAATTAGCCGGGCGTGGTGGTGGGCGCCTGTAGTCCCAGCTACTCAGGAGGCTGAGGCAGGAGAATGGCGTGAACCCGGGAGGTGGAGGTTGCAGTGAGCTGAGATCGCGCCACCGCACTCCAGCCTGGGCGACAGAGTGAGACTCTGTCTCAAAAAAAAAAAAATTAATGACCTCTGCCCCTAACTAAACAAAGCCTTTCATCTAAGGCCAACCTTACGTTGGCAGCCTTAGCTAGACATCTGCCTCTGGTCAAATCAATGTCTTGTCCACAGGGAGGCCCAGTGCTGTTTCTAGTTTTAGCTGGATGCAGGGTGTCAGACATGGCAGGTACCACGGTCTACCTGGCGGGTATCAAAGAGTTGGCCAACATTCTCTCAACCACCTAATAGGTCCCAACCATGTAAGGCCAGTAGTAAAGGAGTTTGCAGTTCCATTTCATAGACCAATGAACAACCCCAAAGAGACAGTGTGTAACATAAAAGAACAGCCATAAAAATATACATATTTTTATGTATATTTAATAGAAGTTAAACATATTTAATAGAAATATTAAAATAATCATTACACTTCCTCTCATTGCGGAAACCATGAAAGAATGGGCCTTTTGTAATCAAAGTAATAATTTTTTATCATGCAAAAAGGTATTTTTGTTATGACATTCATAAGTAGAGACTGTATTTTAAAACAAGTTTATACAGACTTCAAAAGGTCTAAAGTCAAAGAGAAAGTAAAATATATTTAAATATGATTAGTTACATTGTAGGCAGGTGGCATACTCAAATTCACAGTTTATAAAGTAAAAAAACTAAACTCTTCATGTCAGCTCTGAAATAGATGCATTTTCATTAATACATTCACTAGTTAGGTCTGTTCTTCTAAGACAGGAGGAAAGACAGATATATGAGATATTATTTAAAGAACAAACTCAACATATCAGCAGCAAATTTCAGTTAAACTAAACTGGAAACCAATGTTCTGCATAACCAAAGTGCAAAGTCAGTTCTCCAGCTCAGAATGAGAATTAAGAGTATAAACTGAAGGCTTAAGAGAACTTCAGAGAGCATACTGTGTGGTGATTAACACATAAATATTAAAAATAGAATTATCAAATTTTTGATTGAAGAACACCACAATTTTGATCTAGTCATTAAAACATATGCAGAGGCGTCAAAGGCAAGTAATGCTACCACCTAAGTTTATTCAGAGTAACTGTGAAGATGTAGCACGGACCTCCAAGGTGTCTTTCTAAAATCCCTTCTGATGGAAAGCTGATGGAAAGCTTACGGAACACTATCTGCCACAACACTGAAAGCACCAGTTTTATACTTAGATACAACGCTGAGTGATCTAGTCACTGTTGTGATAGGTTTTTATTTGGGAAAATGGAGAGGATTCTCAAAACGGATTCATGGCTTGCATGTAACGACACCATACCAAGAGCCTGGAGAGAGAGCATGAAATCACCTCAACTCAGGGGGTGGGCCCGCCTATTCAGAGTCAGTGTTACACTAGCCAGCTCTAGGGCTCTGACAACATCGTGAGTTTTGAGAGAATATACTTTAAAGAAAAAAAGAACAGTTTATTTTAAAGTAACTAAATTATATTTCAACTTCACATAATTAACTGCAGCATATTTACTTCATAGCCCCTTAATAAACATGTCACTTTTACCAATAAAGCTTTTTCCTTCATATTCTAATCACAAAAATTTCTCAACAATTTATAACTAGTAACAATCTACAAATCTGACCTTGCAATAAATAGTCATAAAACATTATTTTTATTTTATTACTATTATTATTTTTAGAGACAAGGTCTCGCTCGCTCTGTTCCCCGAGCTGGAGTGCAGTGGTACGATCACAGCTCACTAGCCTCAAGTGATTCTCCAGCCTCAGCCTCCCAAAGTGCTGGGATTACAGGCCTGAATCACCACACATGGCCTTGAAACATTATTTTTAAAGCCTAAATTCCAGTTGGTATGGTACCAAAATTTAGTTTAACTTCAAAATTCACAGTACTGCCGAGAAATGGGTCCTGAGGTTCCAGAGAAGTGGGGAGTGAATTCATTCCTGGTGGTTTGATTCTGGCAGCATGCACGGGAGATCACATGAGTTAGAGGGCTGTCGCCTGGTATCAGCACTTCAAGCTGTTATACTTTTACTTCAAGTTGAAACTTTTAAAATACATCTGTCATATAGATGTACAAATATATGTAGATGCAAACATATATACACACTTTTGGACAAAAGGATGATGGTAATATACATGAACCATTTTTGTAAATAGATTCTATTTGGTTAATAAAAATACTCCTTCCATCAATCTATCGAAGTCCAGACCAACTATGAAGATAGGATGCCCATCCAGAAGAACGGGAAGCATTTTCTTCCTCACCTTTGGAAAGTAAAAAGAGAGTATTAAAATTTCTCAATGTAAAATCTGTATTTTAGAACCACTCTACAATATAAGCAAATAATGTCTTTTTTACTGATTATATGCCTTTTTTGGGGGCCGGGGGGTTCTTTTTTGTTGAGACAAGGTCTTGCTCTGTTGCCCAGGCTGGAGTGCAGTGGCGTGATGAGACTTCAATGCAGCCTTGGTCTCCCAGGCTCAAGTGATTCCCCCACCTCAGCCTCCCAAGTAACTGGCACCATAAGATGTGTGCCACCGTGCCTGGGTAAGTTTTTTTTTTTTTTTTTGTAGAGATGCGGGTCTCACTATTTTCCAGGCTGGTCTCAAACTCCTGGGCTCAAGTGATCCTCCCACGTCAGCCTCACAAAGTGTTGGGATTATAGCCGTGAGCCACTGCATCCATCCATAGGTCATCCTTTAGACATATTACTTACTAAATTTCTCTTTTTAAAGGATATACTGAATTTCTGGTTGAGCCAACCTAACAGCTACTTTTATTTTAGCTTTAAAACATTGATAAGCAACATGAAGCAATCTAGAACTTAACCTCTGAATGGCTTTATTAAAGAAATCCAGCTATGAAAATTATGCAGAAATGATTCTCTACAAACAATCCTACCAGCACATAAGAAATTCTTCCTCCATTCTGAAATACCATCTTCTCATAACATACTTTGATGTTATGAATCAATGTCTGTTCTTGAACATTATTTATTGTCTCTATTAAACAATTCCAAAATAAGATTTCTAGCACAACTAAATATTGTTGACAATAAGAGAATGAAAAATAAAATTCTTTTAAAACAGAAGCTTATATGCAACTTGGAATCTAAAATCAATAGATTTATGGTAAACCTTAAAACTTAACCAAAACAAACAAAAACCAAAGTTTTAATCATTTAAAAATCATGTTTATTGAGGTACAACTTACTTATAGTAAAACCTGCCCTTTTCAGCATATAGCACTGAGTCTTGACAAATGCACAGTTATGTACCATCACTGACCAAGGCCTGGCACATTTTCACCTCCTCAAAGTTCCCCCTGGCTTCTTCTCCCACTCTTTGGCAACCACTAATCTGTTTTCTGTCCTTACAGTTCTGCTTTTTTCCGAATGTCATATAAGTAGAATCACACTGCATGTAGTCTTTTGAGTCTGACCTCTGTCAACTGGCATAATGCATTTGAGAATTATCCATGTACTGGCAGTGCATTCTTTTTTTATTGCTGAGCAGTATTAAACTGCATGGCTGTACCAGTTTGTTTATTCATTTGCTAGCTGAAGGATAACTGAGACTTCCTAGTTTTTAGCAATTTTTAAAGAAAGTTTCTATGAATAATTGTGTACAGGTTTTTCATGAAATGTTTTGGAGATATAATTCATATAGCACATAATTCACCTTTTCAAAGTGCACAGTTCACTGGTTTTTAATGTATTCACAAGGTTTGTGCATACGTTTCTGTGTGAATACTGGTTTTCATTCCTCTTGGATAAAGATATTTAATTTGGTATTACCCTTCCAGACACCTTTCTGTGTTTTCATACATATACATGTACCACAGTTTGATCTCAGGCAGAGAAGCATTTTCAAAATTTTACATGGGGAAACTCTTTCTAGAGTTAAAGCCATTTTCATTTATTTTTCTGTTCTGTCTGGTTTTATCTGCATATTATTTACAATCGGCTGCATAACAAATTACTACAAACTTAGTACCTTAACACATTTCAGAGTTTCTGTGGGTCAGGAGATCAGAAACGGTTCTGTTTTCAAGGTCTCTCACAGGGGTGCAATCAAGATGTTGGCATGGCTGGGGTCTCATCTGAAGGCTGGACTGGAGAAGAATCTACTTCCAAACTTATGTGCTAGTTGGAAGAATTTAGTTCCTCAAGGCTGCTAAGCTGATGGCCTGTTCCTTGCCTATGGGCCTGTCTGGGATGGTAGCTTGTTTCATCAAAGTGTTCAAGCAATGAAGGCAGAGAGAGTCTGCTAGCAAGATAGAAGCCACAATCTCTTGTAATTTATCACTTTTGCTGTATTCTACTGGTTAAAAATAACTCATTAGGTTAACCTACTGGCTCTCAAGGGGAAGAGATTATACAAAGGCATGAATTTCTGGAGGAGTGAATGAGGGCAAAGAATTCTGAGAAGTCTGGCTTCCACAATCTTTAGAACTTCTAGAAAGTAAGAGGAAGAAATAATGCTTAGGGATGGACAACTTGGCACTGGTTATGTGTTCCAAGTGAGGTAACCTTGTTTCCAAGAATAAAGAGAACCAGATGACTGTAAACATTTCCCTAAACTGAAATGCAGACTGCTTGCTGTATGTTCACCTGAAATGAATGGTATAAGCCGAGTATAAGATTTTTGACAAAATAAAAATTTTGCTGTGTTCTCAGATCTGGCAGGCCCCTGCCCTTGTGCAGACAATGTTCCTGGCAGCTATTCATCTCCTTAGGTAAATAAGAACTGGAGAAAAGCTGTGCCGAGATAGGGTGCATTTGCTTTTGCCTTGGAAGGTCATTTTCTGATAAGGTTCTATATCCTCTGCAAATCAAGTCAGGTACTTATAGCGAGTATGCATTCTCCTCCTGCCAGTCTGGAGATGATCAAAAAGCATATAACAGGTTGGGCGCGGTGGCTCACGCCTGTAATCCCAGCACTTTGGGAGGCCGAGGTGGGCGGATCATGAGGTCAGGAGATCGAGACCATCCTGGCTAACACGGTAAAATTCCGTCTCTACTAAAAATGCAAAAAATTAGCTGGGCGTGGCGGTGGGCGCCTGTAGTCCCAGCTATTCGGGAGGCTGAGGCAGGAGAATGGCGTGAACTCGGGAGGCGGAGCTTGCAGTGAGCCGAGATTGTGCCACTGCACTCCAGCCTGGGCGACTGAACAAGACTCCGTCTCAAAAAAAAAAAAAAAAAGCCTATAACAGGCTTGGTCTATTTTCCTATTGGGTTGTTGGGCTTTTTTTCCTCTTTATTTACTTGTATAGAGTTTTAGACCTCTGTGTATGTATGGTGTACAAGTGACAATATTCAGATCTGTAAATTGTAACCCAGTCTGGGAGCAAAGAAGATACAGAAAAATGACTTACTTTCTGCTTGAGTAGTAAAATTGAGATTCAAATTTTGCATACAGAATTACTATATGGCTAACTTACTTGGGGAGCAAAGCTGACTTACCAAAGTCTATCTCAAATAGAAATGAAACAATTTGTGAACGATGCTGAATTTTAATGTGTGTGGGGGCAGGGTGAATGAACATTTGAGATACAATGAGAGGAGCAATCTACACTTAGCAGTATCTATTTGACATTAATTGTTTGGGGACTACTGCTACACTCTAAGTCATTTTACCTTGTAACACAGAATTGTAACAGGCTACTCTGAACAGCTCATGCCATCTGCTTGAAATTTAATGTGTTTATTTATAAAGAGTTTGTGTTTATTTGTTTCTTTATAAGGAGTTTGATGCTGCTTTTCAGAGTTGGGTAATCTACTTTACCCCCTAAGCTAACGTTTCCCAAATACACCCAAACCCACAGAAAGGAAAACTATTCCCCATAAACTTACAGCCAACATCATAAACATTTTATATCTAGAGCTGATGATACAGTCAGGTATTTACTCATGCACATATGTAGAGTTTCAAGAAATAACTGCTTACCCTTACTAACATATTCTAATGTTTGACATACTATTTTAATTTTTTAAAAAAAATGGGATTTTACTGTCGCCCAGGCTGAAATGCAGTGGCATGACCAGGATTTCAACCAGAAGTTTGATTGCAGCCTCAAATTCCTTATAGTAAACAATCCTGCTGTCTTAGCCTCCTGGTAGCTAGGACTACAGGCACATGCCACCACGTCTGATATTTTCTAAAATTTTTGTAGCCATAGGTTCTTGCCATGTTGCCCAGGCCGATTTTGAACTCCTGTCCTCAAGCAATCCTCCTGCCTGGTATTCCCAAACTGTTGGGATTACAGGTATGAGTCACTGAGCCCAGCTTGTATTCTTCTGATTAAAAAAAAAATATTCTGAATGTGATCCACCAAATTAATTTCACCATCCACTAATAGGTAGCAACCTGAATGAAAAATACTGTTATAAACTTTAGACAAAACCAGAGATTACAAACATTTGCTTCCAAGGAGATGAAGGAGGCAAGAGGTACTTGTTTGCTCTGATGGGCCCTGTTTCCTTCAGTGCCAGGAAGAGTGGCTCTCAGACCTTTAGTACTTTCAAGGCTTTGGTAACAAAATGCCCCTAGTGTGACCAGTCAGGCTGACAGTCCACACCTGTAATACGGTGGTTACGTTTCCTTTGCATGTCTTTCTTGCATCTTAGACTTTTTATCTAGGAAATTTTCTTTTTGCTTGGAGTACATCATTAAGAATTTTCGATGAAGGCGAATTCTTAAAAAGTTTTTGTTTTCCAGAAGAGATCTTGGAAAATATAAAAGGTTGGCAGTTATTTCTTTTAGTACATGAGATAGTATCACACCAATGGTGTTGAGAAGTCTATTGTGAGGCAATGTGTCTTCTTTCTCTGGCTGCTTTTGAGATTTCTCTGTCTTGTTTATTTAGAGGCAGTTTTACTCTTATGTGACTAGAAGTAGATTTCTTCTTTTTTTTAAATACTGCTTGAGATTTTATTGGGTTTTTGAATCTGTGGATAGACATCCGTCTCCATTTCTAAAAGATTTCTAGACATTCTCTTCATAAATGATCTGTGCTCTATTCTTTTCTCTCCTTTTAGAACTTCAATTAGTAAAAACATGTTTGATGTCTTTATTTATCCTCTATGTCTTTTCCCATTCTTTTTCTTTTTTGTTTCTCCCATGCTGAATTCTGTGTAATTTCTTCTGAACTATCTTCTAGTTTACATTCTCTTTTTTTTTTTTTTTGAGACAGAGTTTTGCTGTTGTTACCCAGGCTGGAGTGCAATGGCACCATCTTGGCTCACTGCAACCTCCACCTCCTGGGTTCGAGCGATTCTCCTACCTCAGCCTCCCAAGTAGCTGGGATTACAGGCATGTGCCACCACGCCTGGCTAATTTTTGTATTTTTAGTAGAGACGGGGGTTTCACCATGTTGGCCAGGCTGGTCTCAAACTCCTGACCTCAGGTGATTCGCCCTCCTCGGCCTCCCAAAGTTCTGGGATTACAGGTGTGAGCCACCACACCTGCCCTTACATTGTCTAAATCTGTTGCTAAACCATCATTGCTTTTAATTGTTATAAGATGTCTTTTATGTACTCACATTGATAAGAGACAAGTAGTAAATAATCTCTAAAGGGCAAACTAATTTAAATGTAAGTGTTTTCCTGTATGTTTACAGGACTTAGCAAATGCACACCTTCGAGTTCTGGGATTCTAATGTATATCTCCTCTATGATATTCTTTAAAAATATGTTATTGGTATCCCTTAGGTTAGTCTCTTTTAGAACTTCTAATCAACGGACGCTTAACTTACAGGAGCCACCTGGATGTTAGCAACATCCACATTAAACGTGCTGAGCTTTTAAAAGAGGGCTGTTAGACATGCTAAGTATTTTGAGATATCATTGTTCTATTGAAAACTATTGAAAACTTTAATTTTAAAATGCAAACGTTCTTAAAGTCCTGGTTAATTTTATAATTATAAAATTAGTTATAATTTTGAGATTTCTCTGTCTTGTTTTTATAGGGGCAGTTTTACTCTTATGTGACTAGAAGTAGATTTCTTCTTTTTTACAACTATAAAATTAGGTTTACTTTTGTTAGAATAAATTAAAGACAGTGAATTTGTAATTTGCAAATTTGTAACTGGAATAACTATTTACTAAAAATATACATGATGTATTCTTATTTGGGCTCTTGTGACAAAAATACTATTGTGGCTATAGAAATCTAAGAACTGAGATTACTGTCAGTATTGAGAACATTCCTCCTTCATCATTAGAAAGACTATAAAAAACCAGATTCAAAGAAACTATCAATACTACTTATGAAGTACGTCTGTAAAAAAAAAAAATTAAGCCTGCATCTTATCAGGCCTCTAGACCAGGGGTTCTCAAGGTATGGGCCCCAGACCAGAAGTATCAGCAACAAATTGTTAAAAATGCAGAATCTTGCGTCAGAAACTGGGGACCAGCAACTGGAATTTTAGTAAGTATACCTGATGATTCAGATGTCTGCTCAATTTTGAGGATGACTCTATCAGTTTAGTTATTAGGATTTACAGGGGATAGGGGAACATGTTAAAGAGCACCAACTAGATGAGGTCAATCAGTCAAAAGTAAGACGTCTGGACATTCTGGGCCTCCTGATGTCTTAGAAAGCACACAGTACTATCTATGATGTATTTTTGTCTACCATCCCACCCAATTGCACCTGGATCTTCCTATTTATAGGCAATTGGAACAAGCTCAGTGTTACCCTGTAATGATTAAAACCAGAATATAGGACTGCTATAGCATAAATGACCAGTTTCTTCAATTAATAAGTGGCACATTAAAAAAATATATTTATATATATAATTGTCATAGATTAAAACAACAACAAAATGGCCGGGCGTGGTGGCTCACACCTGTAATCACAGCACTTTGGGAGGCTGAGGTGGGCAGATCACAAGGTCAAGAGATTGAGACCATCCTGGTCAACATGGTGAAAGCTCGTCTCTACTAAAAATACAAAAATTAGCTGGGTGTGGTGGTGCGTGCCTGTAGTCCCAGCTACTCGGGAGGCTGAGGCAGAAGAATTGCTTGAATCCAGGAGGCAGAGGTTGTAGTGAGCCGAGATTGGACCACTGCCCTCTAGCCTGGGTAACAGAGCAACACTACATCTCAAACAAACAAAACAACAACAACAAAATAAAGCTTAAGGAACATCAACCAAATGCAATATATAAGCCCTATTTAGGATACTATACAAAGACATTCACAATAACCCAGGCAAAATGAACATAAACTGGGTATAGGTGACAAAGAAATCCAATAAACACTGAATTATTCATTGGGCAAATAAATGATGTGTGGGATTTGTTTTAAAGTCTCTAACTCTCCCCTGTTTGTGCCAAGATTGTCCATGAGTTGAAAACTGTTAGAGGTGGGTGACAGCTACAAGAGAGATTGTAGTGTCCTCCTTGTATGCTTGAAAATGTCAACAATAAAATTTAAAACTAAAAATAAAAATGAAACCATAATTCTTAAGATGCAGTTTGAATTAACTACAGCAGCTGTATGTGAAGCATTTCAAAGGAGTTAATGACATCACAGTATTAAATCCATCTGACATGGAAACCAACTCCAACCACATCATAGTTGTTTTTTTTTTGAGACGGAATCTTGCCCTGTTGTCAGGCTGGAGTACTGTGGCGTGACAGATCACTGCATCCTCCGTCTCCAGGGTTCAAGTGATTCTCCTACCTCAGCCTCCCAAGTAGCTGGGACTACAGGTGCACGCTACCACGCCCAGCTAATTTTTGTATTTTTAGTAGAGACGAGATTTCACCATGTTGGCCAGGATGGTCTCGATATCCTGACCTCGTGATCTGCCCGCCTCAGCCTCTCAATGTGGTGGGAATACAGGTGTGAGCCACCGGTGCCTGGCCTATGGCACAGTTTTAAAACTGCATTTGCCTAGAAAGTGGATTTCTGTATATAGACCAAGTGTTGGGCTATATGACTCCATTGTCTTAGGCTATTTGGGGTTTGGAGGAGGGAAGAGGGGTGAAGTAGAAAAGGAACAAGCTAACAAATGTCTTTTAAAAAGTAGAATTTAAAACAAAACCACATTCAACTGAACACCAGAACTCAATACCAGGATACAAGTTCAATTTTCAAAGAGCTAGAAGATCAAGCTAAGCACTGTATTGTATTTTGCTGAACGTTAAAATGACATAAATGTACTACAATTGCCTAAAGATGTTAAAAAAGCCAGCTTTTCAAATCTAGTCATGGCCTACTCATATGATAAACCCAATCCAAATGAGCAAAATTTAAAAGTTACACATACAAATTCTCAACCACAAGACTGTTTAGTTTAAGTTATAAGTTAGAAGTTCTAAGACTCTCCTTTTACCCACCTTGAGCAATCGCAGCAAGTTTTCCCTTTTCTTCAGGGCTGAGCTGCAACATTGTATTTATAACAGGAAGAAGTCTTTCTCTTTCACTACCTGGTTTCAGGAAAATGAACTGTAGCAAGACATTCTTCAAGTATTCCAGGTTAGCTGCAGACTTCTCTCGCTCTTGATTCCTTTCTAATCTTCTTATTTCACTTTTGAGAAGCTGGTGTTAGAGAAATGAATTAAAAATGGGCTTTAGGAGCTTCTGATTAAATATGGCAGACTGAACTCATGTATTTTTCTTCTCCCCGCTAAACGTCCCCCTTCCCTCCATATGGCAATAAAGGAGGGAATTTAGTTAACTGTAGCAGCTGTATGTGAAGTATTTCAAAGGAGTTTATGACATTACAGTATAAAATCCATTTGACATGAAAACCTGAACTCCAACTATGAGATAGTTTCAAAGCTGCATTTGCCTAGAAAGTGGATTGCTGTATATGCACCAAGTGTTGGGCTATATGACTCCATTGTCCTAAGCTATTTAGGGTTGGAGGGAAGAGGGGTGAAGTTGAAAAGGAACAAGCTAATACAAGAGGAGAAAAAGTAGATGAGACACATCAAGAAATTCTCACAAGATGAGAAGCAGACGAAGAAGTGGAAATGAGTCAGTCCAGCAGCTTACCAAGTATCACTGACAAGAGGAGAGGATGCATCCTGTGTAAATACCGGGGTTATTGCTTCAGAAGCACAGGGTATCATGGAAATTGGAGTTGAAAGCTGGGGAACTGATGGAATGTCTACATGAGGAGCAACTAACTGGAGCCATGGGTTGGTACCAAGATGTTTCCTCTGCCTTCTACTTTCTATAGAAACTAAGCCTGTATGGCATGGGGCTCTGAAAATGGGCTGAGGGGAACATCTGTAGCCTCCACTAACTCCCTGCCCCTATCTTGTTCCTAAAGTCCCAGGCAGTTAAGACGTCCACAGTGAATGGCACTTAATCAAAAGTTCAGACACGGTGAAAATTCAAGAATATAAGACAATGTAAAACACTATCAAAGAAATGAGGCAAAGAATGATATAAAAAAGGTAACAGCATGTTCAAGTCTTTGAGGAAGATTTCCAGGTTGAAACCAAGCCGTGGCTTTTAGCATATTTTCATTTTAGGTTAGACAAGAAAGTTAGCCAACTTTGTCCTAAAACCTAGGACCATTTAAAAAAGTGACAATAAAGAAGACTAAGAAATCATCAAGAGAGTATAAATTTATGAAAATATAACATTTGGCCAGGTGGGGTGGCTCATGCCTGTAATCCCAACACTTTGGAAGGCTGAGGCGGGCAGATCATGAGGTCAGGACATCAAGACCATCCTGGCCAACATGGTGAAACCCTGTCTCTACTAAAATACAAAAAATTAGCCGGGCGTGGTGGTGCGTGCCTGTAGTCCCAGCTACTTGGGAGGCTGAGGCAGGGGAATCGCTTTAACCTGGGAGGTGGAGATTGCAGTGAGCCGAGATCACACCAGTGCACTCCAACTTGGTGACAGAGCAAGACTCTGTCTCAAAAAAGAAAAAAAAAAAAAAAAAGAAAATAAAACATTTAAGTAACTAACTTAGGTTTACTGGGCTAGTTAGTGATTTGTTAGCTATGATGTTATTATTAGTGTGAAAATGTTATTTTATAGAGATGCATACTGAAGTATTTAGTGGTGGAATGTCATGATATATTAAATTTACTGAAAATAACTGAATTCAGCTTTAAAATAATCTGATAAGGATAGCTAGTGGCCTTGCACAGTGGCAGGACAGATCTATTAGGAGCAGCAAAGTACAGGGGAAAAGTATGTACTTTTCAGACAGCTATGAGTTTGAACTTTGTTCCACCATTCACCAGCCTCAATTTTTCTCTCAACCAGTGATGAGATTAAATAATATATGTAAAGCCTAGGGCCTGGGTCATAAGAACTCCTCAGTAAGTAGTATGACTGTATTCTGAGGGGTGATTATCAGTGAGCCAGGGTGGAAATATCTCATTTGAGTAATTCTCAACTGCTCTACAACATTCCTACATGTTTCTGGTGTCTACTTGAAACAGGAGAAAAACTTCCCACGCCACTTTGCCATCTCCACTTGAAAACTGTTTAGTAGTTCAGTACCATAAATATCATGTGAATGATTTAAATTTACTGTTTATCTTTAGAATTCAAAGACTCACAGCCAGTTAAGTTTTATTTTAGCATATGTGGAACAATGACTTGTGAGCATCTCTCTAGTTTCTAAATCTATTATGGTTTCTTAGAAAAAGTAGGAATTAAGAAATAATCTTTATGTAATAGGTATAAAAGCAATATTTTGGCCGGGCACAGTGGCTCATGCCTGTAATACCAGCACTTTGGGAGGCTGAGGCGGGTGGATCACAAGGTCAGGAGATCGAGACCATCCTGGCTAACATGGTGAAACCCTGTCTCTACTAAAAATACAAAAAAATTAGCAGGGTGTGGTGGCGGGCGCCTGTAGTCCCAGCTACTCGGGAGGCTGAGGCAGGAGAATGGTGCGAACCCGGGAGGCGGAGCTTGCAGTGAGCCGAGATTGTGACACTGCACTCCAGTCTGGGCGACAGAGTAAGACTCTGTCTCAAAAAAAAAAAAAAAAAAAAAAAAAAAAGAAAAGCAAAGCAGTATTTCTCACCATCAGGAATCTAATATAAAGATCAAGACGTTATGGATGCATCTGTAATGTGAATTTTTAAACTTGGGTGCCTGTGTATGGAGGACCAAGAAAACCAAACTGGCGGTTTTCATGGTGGCCAGGTTCGCTGATCTCACCTTAATTTGCTCCATAAGGATTGCATTGGTTGCTTCTGTTTCCCGAAGGAGGCCGTTTAAGTGATCTGCACTTTTTGTGGTGGAACTGAGTTTCTGAACCAATTCTTCTTTGGTAAATTCGGCATGCCATAATGGAGGCTCTGCAAGATGTTCCAAGAATTAGTTTTCAAAATCACAGATACAGATGAAGATTCTAAATAAGAAAACATCTAAATATAAATATCTTACTATGTGATATTTTATAGGTCTGCTTTCTTTGCCATTCATCTATTCAACATACCTTGATCAACAGATTATATTGTAGGTGACACAAATAAAACAGTATCTCTGTTGTAAAGCATATAATCTAACTGAATATAAGCCCTATAAGTCCCAGTTCTGAAATTTGTCAGAACTGTGTTTATAGGCAGTTTTATTACACATCTTCTTCCCATCTATGAATATGGCAAGACTTTATGTCATTTCACTTATAATGAGGAAAGCATTAACATTTACTGGTCATGTATCATGTACCCTCATAAGAATCTTCTATCAGGTGGGGTAGGTATCATTATTCAAACTTTATAGACGATGAAACAGGCTCACAGATGACAGGTAATTTTGGCAGGAATCACAAAGTCAAATCGGCTTCTGGAGTCTGCTGCTGCTCTATCACGATGCCTCCATGTCACCACTACTAACTTTGCCTGAAGGAACCATGACTTGCAATTTCTACCCCACATAGTCAGTGACCATGAATACAAATGACCCTTACTCCAGGTGATCCTGAAGTTTCAGGAAGATGACAAACAGATTCCCCCTAAATTTTGAACAGTAATATTGATTATAGGTAAGAATAAAATATACCAAAACATCACTACAAAAATTTAGCATTACTTCATCAAGAGGAATAAACTGAAACTGTCAGTTTCTTGGAAGGGTGAGAAGATAGTTTATCCTGCTTTCTAATACCCACCGCCTATTTGTGACTGTAAACTTCCCACCACTTATTTATGGTTCAAACCTAGGGCGAGAGTTAACATTTTATTTTAAAAAAGATTTGTTTTGTAATTTTCCCATTTGGACAGTGTGATGGTTAATGCTGGGTGTCAACTTGATTGGATTAAAGGATGCAACGTATTAATCCTGAGTGTGTCTGTGAGGGTGTTGCCAAAGGAGATTAACATTTGAGTCAGTGGGCTGGGGAAGGCAGACCCACCCTTAATCTGGTAGGTACCATTTAATCAGCTGCCAGCGAACATAAAGCAGGCAGAAAAACGTGAAAAGGTGAGACTGGCCTAGCCTCCCAGCCTACATCTTTCTCCTGTGCTGGATGCTTCCTGCCCTTGAACATCAGACTCTTAGTTCTTCAGTTTTGGAACTTGGACTGGCTCTCGTTGCTCCTCAGCCTGCAGATGGCCTAGTGATCGTGTAAGGTAATACTTAATAAGCATCCATCTGTCCATCCAATTAGTTCTGTCCCTCTAGAGAACCCTAATACAAACAGGTAGTGGAATATTGAAATAAATTTTATTGGAGCAGCCCAAAAAAGCATATGTAACTTAGAGTAATAGTAATTAAATAAGACAAAGAAATTAAATAAGAAAAACATATTTAGATAGAGTAACATACCAAATTTAGTTTCGGGAGAATTAAGCAGCTGCTCTAAAGACTGTGTATATGTGCTGGCGGAAGACACAGACTCAGTATCAGTTGTCTCCATGCCTTCTCCCTCTTCCCGGGTTACAGTGTGCATGTCTAGAAGTGGGAGGTCTGTGTTTCTCCTTTCTCGAAGGTTCTTCAAAGATTGTTGAGAGGAAACTGGGCCTATTAGATTTTTTTTTAAAGGTTAAGTGTGAGATTGTTCAAAATCTATTGATTTGACCTTACAGAGATACACAATAAAATGAAAATATCAAATGATAAGAGCAGAGGAATTAAGTAACTATAAGACAAGTGAAAGGTACATGAAGAATTGCTAAAACATTTCTTAAAATTTAGTCATCAAGGCTGGGCATGGTTGCTCACACCTGTAATCCTAGCACTTTGGGAGGCTGAGGCGGGTGGCTCACGAGGTCAGGAAGTTCAAGACCAGCCTGGCCAAGATGGTGAAACCCTATCTCTACTAAAAATACAAAAGGCGGGCACGGTGGCAGGTGCCTGTAATCCCAGCTGCTGGGGAGGCTGAGGCAGAGAATTGCTGGAACCCAGCAGGCAGAGGTTGCAGTGAGCTGAGATCACGCCACTGTGCTCCAGTCTGGTGACAGAGCGAGTCTCAAAAGAAAAAAAAAAAAAATTTAGTTATCAAATATCAAACTTTTAACTACGTTAGTCATTTTAGCAGAAGCTATAAATTAATTGCTACTAGCTAAGATAAACTGTGAGATAACACAGCTCATAATACAGTACTACTTGTTTTTTATTAATTTAGAGTAGAGGGCCATACTGCTGCTAAATACTGGCCAAAATTAAAAAACTAGATTCTGGCAATTTTTCAGGATTAGGTATTTGAGATTGCTGCATACTTCTTGAAACACACTTGCTGAAATCTGCTCGGCAGACATCCTCGATCACTGCCCTTATACCTTTACCTCTGCAGCTTCTTAACTGTTGCTGCTCATACCTACAGTGTTCATACAATAAGAGCCCAGAATCCAGAGCATGGAACTAATCAATTACATTGTCTAGCAAGACTTTCCTGTTTGCTGATGAACTGTAAAGTGCTTTTTTTTTTTTTCCCCCGAGACAGGGTCTCACTCTGTCACACAGTTTGGAGTGCAGTGGCACAATCTTGGCTCACAGCAACCTCTGCCTCCTAGGCTTAAGCCATCCTCCCACCTCAGCCCCACGAGTAGCTGGGACTTACATGTGCATGCCATGCTGCCCAGATAATTTCTGTGTTTTTAGTAGAGATGAGGTTTCACCATGTTGCCCAGACCGGTCTCAAACTCCTGGCCTCATGTGTTCCACCTGACTTGGCCTCCCAAAGTGCTGAGACTGCAGGCGTGAGCCACCATGTCCGGTCTAAACTGTCAAGTTTATCAGGCCCTTTGACATCTATTAGTTTATTGACCCTGAAACATCTGAAGTTCAGATAAATTTAATGACTTTGCCCAAGGTCTCATAACTGAGTTAGAAACCAGAACTGTAATCTAGATTTTTAAACTTCAGATTTCATTTATTTTGCATTTCATTAAGTTGCCTTAGGCCTGACTGCCCTTTCTAAAGCATTTTCCTGAGTTTCTGATAAGCTGACTACTTATTCCACTGCTAATTCCTAGATTACAATCTCCTGTACGAACTTTGCCCTGGCCAATTACTTCTTTTGTTGATTCTTTGGCATATGTTAAATTATCTTGAAGTTGCTTTTTTACCCTAATAAGTGACCGATAGCTGCTAATGCTCCAGTGACAGTATTTCCCATGGGAAACCAAAACACTATCAACTTGCTACTAAAATACTACATCATCATGGCTGACATTTTTCCACTTCTTCCTGGAAGCAGAATGGAAGACACTGGGTGCAGGTGAACTAAAACTCCAACTAGTTGTAAATGTGAAAGGAAAGAAGCTATATTGGCCATGCAATTCTACACATTCAGTGCCGCCTGAGTGTTTCTAAGCTCCTTGCTCTATCTCTAATGTTTCTATTTAAAAAGTAGACAAACTTGATGACTAACAACAAAGAACATGAAACAAATCTGGTGAATACTAGAATTAAGACATATGTTATGAGACTACCAGAGTATGTTTAAGTCAGAGAAAAAGAAATACTCCTTTCCATTGGGGTAAGAAATACATCAAAGTCAGCATTCTAAGAGGTTATACAGGCCTCTGTAAGTATAATCAAGGAAGGATTCAGATGGTTCAAATATCTTCCTAGTAAGCAAATCCAAAATTCATTAATCACAGAATTGATTCTGGTGACACCTAGTAAATTTTCTTTCTTATGAATTTGGAAGAATGTATTTAAGAGACATAAACACACGAAAATGTGAACAACTAATATTTCCATGTGTACATACATACTTCTTGTGGTCGGTTCATTCTTAAGCTGGAAGAGCTGTGCTTCCACCCTGGAGAGCTGCTGCTGTAATGTCTCCACTGTCTTTCTGTGCTCTTCCTGCAAATGTCGCACTTGATCTCGGAAGCTATTTCGAAGGACCTCATTCTGGGATGTTAGCTGACTCACAGTCTGTGTATGCTCAGACTTCATCATCATGTTCTCTGATTGTATGGAACACAATCTGAAAGACGAGAAACTTAGTTCACAAAAGATCTTTCAACTTTATATGTTGACTTTAGCCTTTCTCCACTGGGTTCTGCAAGAGAATTAGCTCTAAGACCTCTATTGAATGTATGAATCAACTTCTCTCCTACATACCTACATTGTACTCATTGTGTAATAACTTGATGAGAACTGACACTGGCTGTCATCTAGTTCAAATAATCTGCGTTCCACATTTCAGATGAAGAACCCCAGTTGAGAAACTGCGTTGTGTGGTCCAGACTAGGAACTTCATAGTTCATCAGAAAAAAGGACCATATTTAAAGCAAAAAATAATTATACTTTTAATTAGTTCACTTCTTCATGTCATCGTACGTGGTAGCTCACATAAAGATTAATCTCCCTTTTATCTACTACCCTGAAAATATGAGGGGGGGGGAACTCACACTCTTAATTCACTCAGAAAACTTTAGAGGAAAGTATCCATTTTTGAGTTGATTAACACGAACCACAAACACAGACTTGGTTTACTATAGCTGTTTCAAATCTCACTGCACGTACGAATTGCTGGAGTACCTTGTTGAAAATAGAGACATCTAGTTTTCATGTTACACCCACTGAATCAGGATCTCAGTAGTATTCTAGGAATTCCCTACTTTTAGCAGTTTTCAATGTGATTTTTATGTGCTCAGCCTGAAACTAACCAGTGGGCCTACAATTTGGGAACCATCACTTTTAAGGGTTTACCTGTAGTTTTCATGTTTTATATGTTTGGCTTTGGTAAAACAAAAGAAAACAAAAAAAATTTCCTTTTATACAGGGGATCCACATAATTCTCTCATAAAAATACAAAAGCTGTCGGAGAAAAAAGTAAAAGCCCTCATTAATTACTCTCATGCCTGGCAGGATGAAATCCCAATTCCACAGGTAGATAAATGTTGTTAACGGTTTAGCCTATACTTTTCCAAGATATTTTTTCTACCTGCTACACTTATACGCACCATATAAGGTTTAAAACAGGGGTTAGTGGCTGAAGAGAGAAAGGCAATAAAATACCATGTTTTAGGAAAGAAATCTTAATTACTAAGTTCATATTGATTAATGAATCTAGAAAATACTAGTGTATACACATTTCTCTGCAAGCGTTTTGTTCAAACAATATCTACCAAGAAAGTAAAGGAAGAACCATCGGTAGTTACAAAAATAGTCCAAGCAGGATAAATATTAGAGGTAGGGTAAAGTGTCTATTCTCAGGCAGTATCAGTGACATCTCTAAATTTACCTACTTGAAAGCTAAATATTTAAACCCCCCATCTGGAATAAGAATGACTGTGCTGATGAAAGTTCACTGTTCTGTCTCAGTTGTTACTGAAGTGTTTATATTAACTGTAGTCTCTGGGTAATACAGATATTAATTAGCCTAATTATCACATTCCTCTGGAACCATTTTCACAATCTACTACAGAGAAAGTATAAATATTAAAACATTTTTAAAAGTGGAGACTATATAAAGAGGCTATTTCTTCATACTTGGGCACAGACAGTAACAATACTGTTAGTTTTTAACATTTCTGAAGAAGAGCAAAGACTCCTAAAGATACCTCAAAATGCTATGAAAAGTGACTGGCACATAGTAGGTGCTCAAAAAACACTTACTGAAAGATTGAATTACTTTAGAGGAATCAACAGTTACTTTGTGTTAGCAATGTAATTTGCAATAACTTTCCTAAAGAATAAGTGTTGGAGAATATCAACCAAACATCACCTAATCTCATGGTAAACCCTGGTGATAGGCAGCTAGAAAACTGGTCCATCTCCCTGAAACTTTTGGTTTACATGATTAACATGCACATTACACTGTTAACAGACAGAAGCCACAAAAAGCTAAGTGCTTTCACTTTTCAGATTAGCATAAGATTAGATATATATTATATAAGAAAATCTGTGATAAAAGTATCAACACCCTTGATAAAAGATGCTCAATGAAGAATTCTTTTCCTCAGCCTAATACTCCTATTACCCTATTTCTTTATCACAGGAGTTGAAAACTTCTTGTTCACAATCTATTTTGCCAATGTTCCTACTGTCTATTTAAAGTATTATAGTGATGAACAAAATATGACAAATTGAAGACAGAATTGCAAAGATAAGTTGCATATTCTTTTTCAGTTAGCAACTATTTGGGTGTTTTCTTCTAGAAAAAAAAATGCTTATGATTTGGATTGGAAAGTAGTATGTTTTTGTTTTTTTAGAGAAACATCCTAGCCAAGAAGGCTGTAGGAGATGCAGAATACTGGATGAGCAGACAGACATTAGTTGTTCTTAAAAATGCAAAATACAAAAGCAACGTAAAAGGTGAAGCTCTAAGGTAGATAAAGCAAAGTTACCAAGCCTTTAGATATGTCTGTTTTTTATTTTCTCATCTGCATTTATCTCAAGGAGCAACATATTAGAAGTTTCAACAAAGAAATACATTGCTGTCTGGTACAGCGTTAGTGCTGCTAACAACCTTACTTTTCCCGGAGTTCCGCCTCTTTGGACACAGTTTCCTGAAGCATCTTGTTGTGCCTTTCTAGCAGTGTATCATGTTCAGACTGCAATGTTTGAAGTTCAGATACATTCATCTGTAAGTTATTTTGGCTATCTTGTAATTTGATTTTTAGTTGGTCAATCAGCATTTCCAGATGTTCCCTAAAACAGAAATACAGTTTTAAAATTTTTTGAAAAAGGTGAATTTGATTTTGTGGTTTTAAATATAGTTAACCATTTAATCTTTCAATGTCATACTCTTGGATGATTCTAAAGGAAATATAATAGAAGAATTCAAGACTAGGATTAAATATAATACAAAAGATACAGCCAGATTTAAAATCTTAGGCACTATAGATTTACAAAAAATTTCTCCAAAATTTAGAATTTCATATTCAAAAAGGGGCATCAAAATAGCCTATTTTATGTTACAGGACTACGTCAGCTAAAGAAAAAACGTCACGTTACTTTTTTTTTTTTTTTTTTTTTGAGATGGAGTTTGGCTCTGTTGCCCAGGCTGGAGTGCAGTGGCGCAATCTTGGCTCACTGCAACCTCTGCCTCCCAGGTTCAAGCGATTCTCCTGACTCAGCCTCCCGAGTAGCTGGGACTACAGGCACACACCACCACACTCAGTTAATTTTTTATTTTTAGTAGAGGCGGGGTTTCACCATGTTGGTCAGGTTAGTCTTGAACTCCTGACCTCAGGTGATCTGCCAGCCTTGGACTCCCAATGTGCTGGGATTACAGGTGTGAACCACCACACCTGGCACACTCACAGTTCTTAAATTGTTGTTTTAAAAATGGTATGTCAGACCAAGTTACAGTGAAAGATAATCCCTGAAGAAAAGCAGGTCTTTTCAGACTTGGAAAAAAAACTAGGTGGAAATAGTTAAAATCCTAATTCTGCCACAATAAGTACAATACACTATTAGTTTCTTTTTTAAAAAATGTATTTATATTATAAGAAAGTAGAAGCAACACAAAACATTTACATTCATATAATCTGAACTCAAAATTTAGGCATGGTCAAAAATGGCTCTTGAAAATGGTGACTTTTTTTTTTTTTTTTTTTTTTGAGACGGAGTCTCGCTCTGTCACCCAGGCTGGAGTGCAGTGGCCGGACCTCAGCTCACTGCAAGCTCCGCCTCCCGGGTTTACGCCATTCTCCTGCCTCAGCCTCCCAAGTAGCTGGGACTACAAGCGCCCGCCACCTCGCCCGGCTAGTTTTTTTTTTTGTATTTTTTAGTAGAGACGGGGTTTCACGGTGTTCGCCAGGATGGTCTCGATCTCCTGACCTCGTGATCCGCCCGTCTCGGCCTCCCAAAGTGCTGGGATTACAGGCTTGAGCCACCGCGCCCGGCGAAAATGGTGACTTTTTTAATTTATGAAATGCATCAGTATCTAATTTCCCCTTTATATAATGGGCTATTGGAGAGAAAATACCATGTTTCAATCTACAGTCTCTATATTTAATAGATTCCTAAATGAAAGTAACAGAAACATAAACATACAAAAATCCATAATAATTAGTCTTGTTTAGAACAGTAAGAGTCAGATGTAAAACTGCTTTGAATACTGAACTGCTACTCAAAGACAAAACACAGATGCCATGGAATGCCCCATCTCTTACTCCCAGTGCAAACAGGATTTGTATGCTACTTTTAAAGCAGCATAAACAACATACCATTCAAATAGAACTGAAATGGTCATAAACAAGAAAAGTTTAATTCTAGACCAAAATTCAGTATGAAATTTAAAATTTTTTGAAATAAGTAAAATATTTTAAAGCAACTTCTGTTTAACCTAAATTAATGGCAAATAAGTATACTTTGCATTTTAATTTTCACTTCTGAATTTTCAAAATTGGAAAAACAAATCATAATGTAATTTTAATGCCGGTATTTCTACCATGACAAGATCTTATTAAGACCAGATTGAACTGTTAGCCTATCATCTCATATCCTGGCCTCACTGTGCACTTTAACATCTAATTTTAGAGTTTGTAACAGTGTCCTTTGTAATGAAGTTTCCCTGTTACTGTCTGCAGACACAGTGAAGCCAAGAAATCCTGTTTTCTTTGGTAACAATATACATAATTTCACAGTTGAAAATCATAATAGGATTTTAGGCTGGGTGCCGTGGCTCACGCCTGTAATCCCAGCACTCTGAGAGGCTGAGGTGGGTGGATCATCTGAGGTCAGGAGTTTGAGACCAGCCTGGCCAACATGGTGAAACCCTGTCTCTACTAAAAATACAAAAATTAGCTGGGCGTGATGGTGCATGCCTGTAATCCCAGCTACTCAGGAGGCTGAGGCAGGAGAATCACTTGAACCCGGGAAGCAGAGGTGACAGCAAGCTGAGATTGCATCACTGCACTCCAGCCTGGGCAACAAGAGCGAAACTCTGTCTCAAAAAAAAAAAACCACACAAAAAAACACAAAGAAACCACACACAAAACATAATAGGATTTTCAATCTACTTGGTGAAGAACCTGCATTGTGGGAGGAAAACTCTGCATATTTAATTTAGACTTTACCTTTCTTGTTTAGCGCCCTCAGTTTCAGCCTGAGACATAGATTTATTTTTCTGTTGTTTTAGAACGTTATGAACTCGGACTTTGTAGCTCTCGAATTCAGAGATTACAGTAGCTTGTTCTGCCTATAACATTTAAAAGAGAGAAACGTTTTGTATCATAACAGGGTCCTTCTATTTTCTTTCAGAGATTAACAAATTGAGATAAAAACCTGTTTTTTAAAGTAAGAAAAATGGCTGACATACTTTTTGGTTCCTTGATTAACCCTGCTAAAAAGTATACTTCTGTTGGCTTTACACGTAATTTTTTCAATTGATACATAACTGTACATATTTATGGGGTGCATGTGATATTCTGATGGATACACACAATGTGTAATAAGCAAATCAGGGTAATTAGGATATCCATTGCCTCAAATATTTATCAGGTCTTTGTGTTGGGAGGCCTTACACTTTTTAAAGGCCTCTCAATAATACATTTTTTTTTTTCTGATAAGAGATCCGTTTCTACCATGTCTTCTACCCTGGTAGATTAATTTACTAACCATACATTTTATAGTGGCACTATGTGCTTTTGGAACTTTATAAACATTTTCTCTTATGATATCCCTTTTATAAATTTGAGGCAAATTAACTCAAATAAATTATTTGAACTTCAGTTTTCAAAACAGAGTGGTAAGCGTTAAGTTCTAGGTCTTCCACTTTCCTGAAGTGATCTGTGAACTCCCACAACAGTGTTGCCATGATTGCTTAAATAAGACCTGCATCTAACACAACCACTGCACTTGGCCTGTTTTGGATGATGACAAGAAAGTAGGCCCCCACAGCCGTGCTACTAAAATGTTATTTTATCATCATTTAGCCCTAGAAAGAACCGTAACACCTTCCTAATAAAAAAAAGTTTTATAAAGAAGTGACACATAAATTGCAAAACAAGGTTGAAATGGAAAAAAACATCATGTTTTTCCTTTTGGCAAAAAAAGTGATCCAAATTATGACTGGGGTTGGCACGGGATTGGGGTTAGAGGCAGATTAACTGAACAGGTCTTAATCTAATAAGTGCTCTTAACAGCAAAATACTAAAAAGGGAGAGCACAGCCCTGGAGTAAACACCAATGACTAGCTGACAATAAAATCCCAGTGGCTCGCTGTGGCTGCTCTGAAGAACGCACCTTGGCGGCACGACTCTCCTCCTGTAGCGCTGTCACTCTCTGCCGGTACGCACTTAGCGTACGCTGGTGCTGTTCTGCAGAGGTTTTCAGGTGCTCGTGGATTTTGTGTTTCTCTGATGTTATTTCAGCCAGCTGTATCTGGGGGTAAATCTTTAAACTTAGCTTTAGCAAATCCTACCTTCACTAGTTAAAGAGGTTTTCCTTAAAACACAAACTTTAGGTTTGAGACATAAGTACATATAAGGCATAATTAAGTAGCGAAATATTTTTATGTATTATTCTTGAAAAAGAGACAAGTAGAACATTTTCTCACTAATTTATCTTTTCTTAAACCAACATCGATTAAAAAAAAATGAAAATCCCAGACTACATATTTAACATACAATATTTAAATACTTCAAGACATTATATATATAAAAATATATACAAACGTAGCAAACATAGAAAATCATTTTATAAACTGTTTCTTGTGACTGTAATATCATTTACAAAGTTCAGATGCATGCTTATTTTGCACTATTCTACCGTGTATTACAAATTTCCAAATATATGAAAATAATCTAGCTTGAGCTAAACAATATACTCCAGTTATATACCAGACTTGATTTATTGTTGCAAATTCCTCAAAATGTTGAGGAATCTTTCTAGATATCCTTACAGGATAATTAGTAAAATCTCTGAATGGTACCTCACTTCTACATGAAAAAACATTTTTTTAATCTTAAAAAGTAAAAACCTTACTTTATAGACTTCTACTTGCTGCTGGCTTGCCTCCAGCTCACCTTTTAAAGATGCTTGAAGTATTAAGTGATCAGTTTCCTACAAGAATGAGAATCTTGGTTAAATTTTTAAAAATGTTACTCATAAATAAATTATAAATAAGTACTAAAATATGAAACTAAAAAAATTAACATACTGCTTGCTTTGAATCTGCCAGTTCCTTTTTGGTTTTCACAAGCAATTGCTTGATTTTGGTGTTTTTTTCTTCATATTGTTGTACTGAAGACTGTAATGAAGCTAGCACAAGAAATAATTTCAGCAGAAAAAGATGAAACATTTTTTATGAGTGAATTTGAATACACAAATAATGTCTTCTTTGTATTGGCTTATCTTTAAAAGAAGCCTGTTTTAGCTTTTTATTATGGAATACTTCAAACATATGTGACAGTAGTAATAACAGTGCCATAAACTCTACTGTACCCATCTCCCAGCTTTTACAATTACAACCCATGACAATCTCAGTTAATCCAGACAACAGCAAGGTACTTAAGAAATGTTAAAGTGAATAAATGTGGACTATAAACATCTTAATGGCAAACAGTTTTACACCCATTCTGGACCCCAGTAACATTTATCCCGTTAAACACCCGACAGTGAAAGACTGGTGAAATAAACAAGAAATGCCCCCCACTAAATCAAGTTGTTATGATGAAATAATTAAAAGGCAAAGTGAACTTTATTTAACTCACTTATTTCTTCTTGTAGGGTTTCTTGTTTCTGTTTTTGAATTTTTATTTCTTGCTCCAAATCTTCTATCTTGTTGTTTTTATTACTTAACTTTTGATTTAGTTCTTTCATCAAACGTTCATAATCAGCTATTTCCATATTCATCAATGTGGTTTGTTGGGCATCCTGCACATTTTATAAATAAAAGATTTAGACAATAGTAGATCAGTTCATTTGTAAAATTGCTAAAATGATGCCACAGCAATAAATGGATGCTTTTCTGTAATACTCAAATCGTTTACACTGTAACGAAAAAATGAGGAGTTGGATATTTTCTAGTTTTTAATTTCACAAAATATTTTCTAATAGTTTAACCCAACTTTCTTAGTTTCATTTTATTTCATTATAACGAACTACAACGGGCAGTTGTAGCCTGTGGAGCTCTTATTTATAAAATACTAATATTTCAAGTGGCTCTTATATAATAGTACATTTCTTTTTAGCCTAATCTTTGAATGAGTAAAGTCAGCCAAAGTTTTAAGTATAATACAAATTTCAAGCTTTGACATTAATTAAATCTTAATGTGTCAAACAATCATGTACATAAAATGAAATGTCAAACCAAAATCTTGTAACTCATGAGCCTAGATTCTTCTGAAAGGACTGGTACTTAGAGAAGTTAAATTTTCAATTTTTTGAGCAAATAATTTATAAAGCATTATTTTTTAGTACCACAAGTAACATTCTAAAATATTTCTTTTCAACATGTATAGAATAGTTTAACAATGCAGGCTGGGTGTGGTGGCTCACACCTGTAATCCCAGCACTTTGGGAGGCTGAGATGGGCAGATCATTTGAAGTCAGGAGTTCAAGACAAGCCTCACCAAAATGGTGAAACTCCTTCACTACCAAAAATACAAAAAGTTAGCCGGGTGTGGTGGTGCATGCATGGAATCTCGGCTACTCGGGAGGCTGAGGCTCAATAATTGCTTTGAACTCGGAAGGCAGAGGTTGCAGTGAGCCGAGATCATGCCACTGCACTCCAGCCTGGACCACAGAGCAGGAACACAGAAAGAACAGAACAAACAGAACAACAAAACAGAACAACGTGAATATTACACCAATTTTGATCCTAGTGTTTTGTTTTACCTTTTTAACCAGCTCTAATTCTTGCATGGTTTTCTGAAGCTGTTTCTTTTCCTTTTGAAGTTGTACCTGAAGTTCTTCAAGTTCATTTACAGTAGTGGCATGTTCCTGAAATTAAAAATAAAAACAACCCACACAACCCAACCAACATTAAAAAGGTATTTTTAAGGGGCTTTAAAATAAATCTGACGGTCGGGCGCAGTGGTTCACGCCTGTAATCCCAGCACTTTGAGAGGCCCAGGCAGGCAGATCATAAGGTTAGGAGACTGAGACCATCCTGGCTAACACAGTGAAGCCCCGTCTACTAAAAACACACACAAAAAATTAGCTGGGCTTGGTGGTGAGTGCCTGTAATCCTAGCTACTCGGGAGGCTCAGGCAGGAGAATGGCGTGAATCTGGGAGGCGGAGCTTGCAGTGAGCTGAGACTGCGCCACTGCACTCCAGCCTGGGCAACAGAGCAAGACTCCGTCTCTAAATAAATAAATAAATAAATAAATAAAATAAATCAGACACACTAAAATACAAAAAGTTTGGTAATATTTCAATGTTTAAAATATATACACCCCCAGATCACAGCATGGATTCTCAAATTTATGGTTGGTATTAAGGAATTAATGAACTGTGCTGTATTCATAAATGCTACTCTTTAGTAAGTCTTCCCTTCATTTAAATAATATTTTGGTAAATGCATCATATATACGTGAATCAATCTCGCAGGATTGTTTTTACCTTTATCTTCTGTTCTTTCTGAAGTTTTTCAGCTTCTAATTCTTTGTCTACCATTGCTTTGGCTCTCTGGACTTCTAAAATCTGTACTTCTAATAATTTGGCATTAGACTGTAGTGTCTCAATACGAGCCAGCAGATCTTCATTATCAGAATTTATTTTTTCACACTGAAATGACCAATGATTCATTACTATAAACATGCAGAAAACATATACAGCAGAGAAGAATGAACAGGTACATTAATGAGAATACTGGCATAGTGTGACAAATGAAGATTTCAAAGTCCATGCTACAGAACGATAATGTTAAATTAAGAATAAGTTTTAAAATCTGTCACTGAAACACTAATATGGTAAACCTTACAAGAGACCGGGTGCACTGGCAGAGTAAAGAGCAGAAATGAAAAACCCACCCCCAACCAACCAACCAATCCTCTAGGGGAATTAAGACTAGAATAATAAGCAAGATAGTTGCTGTTTCGTCTTATTCTTCTCTCACAAGTGGGGAGGAGGGTAAAGCGGGGGGTGGGGGGAACAAATTCTGTTTCCGACTATTTTTTTTTATGTTTATGCACAAAGTATTGAGATTAAAATACACCTGTTATAGTTTTCATTTTTGAATTTATTAAAAAATTACCTGCAAAGTCGAATTTCTTAGTTGTCTTGTAAGGTCTTCAACATGATGCTCAAAATTGTTAGCACGTTCTTTTTCCACATCCAGTTGCTCTGACTGCTTTTCATATTCTAATAAAAGATTCTTCAATAAAAGAAGGATTTAACTTTGGTATATTATTATGCATTCAACAGGTCAGACTTTATCATCAAGCCACCTTAAGATTCATGAGTCCATTCTGGATGCTTAAAATATTTACCCAAGTTGAACAGAATACCTAACTGGCATTAGGTAATAAAAATAGCACATTTTGGAAAACTTTTAGTATTGGAGGGTGGGGGAAATGTATGAAAGGAGAAGAAAATTTTAAATACAAACAATATAATAGCTCCAAGGTTAAATAGTCTACTCATTAACAACAATGAACTTCCAAAATGTAAACACAACTTAAGGATAGAGGATAAAAAGTTTAACCTGGATACCTAACTCCACCTGAAGAATTCTAATGAGAGAAATACTCCAGGCCTGGCCTAATATAAGGTAAAGGTGCTAATGAAAGAACACTGGAAGACATTCATAGATTTAGTCTCTCATACTCTGCAGTGACACTTTCAATATTTCCTGAAGAATCCAAAGCCAACTGAATTTGCTTTGATATTCCCAGTTGGCCTACTGAAGGACAGAATGATCAGACTTTTTTTTGCCACACACAAGCTAATTAGGTTATCCACCAAAATATGTAAATGAGATTGTTTTGAGACTACATGTAGTTCTTTATGTTCTTCTCTCTCTCCTTCCTTATAAATCCTGTTTTTGCCTTTGTTTCTGGAAAACTTCTATTCTTCCCACAAATGTGCATGCAAAATTACTAGCAAAATGGTGTTTTTTTTTTTTTTTTCCCTAGAGGTTCATATTTATTGACATTTGACCTAGAGTCCTCAGCATAAGGAAGGCACAGCCCTGGGCCATGGGTAGGAAAATCAGCATCCTACTCTCTCCTCAATTCCATCTGTTAATCCACCAACCCAAATCCCTCCCACCCCACTTGTAGTCCAAAGAAGATAAAATGATAAAATGATGTGCTGCTCTCTCAACAGTCAGCTGAGTCTGAATTGGAGGGAAGGAAGTATTTGAAGTTCTGCTCATTTAGTTCCAGAACAAGAAATAAGCAGAGGCAGGAGGTGGAGAGCAAAGATGCTGGTAGCCCTGCAGCTTGCTAGGTCTTTATAGCTGTGTCTCTGGATTTGCAGGCACTTCGACTTTTCAGCTCCCACACAATTCCTTGAGGCAGGCAACCAGTGACCGACACCGCATATACACCTGGCTTAAAGTCACTGACTCGCTGCCACTTGGAGACCCAGCTGTCCTCTGGACTCATCATCACAATGATTCCATCAAAGGAAGAGCTGGTGGAGTCATACGCCATCTCTCAGTTACCTTTCGTTTGTAGATATGCATCACAACTGTCAAAACCATCACATTCAAACTGGTCTATAGTCTTGACCAGTCAACACAGCAAACAGGCCCACAGATGCCGCAGGTCCTTCGGCACCATCTCCAGGGCCATCTTCTCTGATGGGAAGAGCAACAGAGAGGTAGATGGCCACAGCCTGCGCACCCGCAGGAAGTAAATGGTGTTTTAAAAAAAATTTTAACTTTTCATTTCAGGGGTACATGTGCAGGTTTGTTATGTAGGCAAACTTGTGTCACAGGGGTTTGCTGTACAGATTATTTCACCATCCAAGTATTAAGCCTAGGACCCATTAGTTATTTTTCCTGATCCTCTCCCTCCTTCCACCCTCTGTTAGGCCCCAGTGTCTGTTGTTCCTCTGTATGTGTCCATGTGTTCTCATCATTTAGCTCCCACTTGTAAGAGAGAACATGTGGTATTTGGTTTTCCGTTCCTGCATTAGTTTGCTCAGGATAGTGGCTTCCAGCTTCATCCATGTCCCTGCAAAGGACATAATCTCATATTTTTTTATGGCTGTGTAGTATTCCATGGTGTATATATACCAATTTTCTTTATCCAGTCTACCACTGACAGGCCTTTAGGTTGATTCCATGTCTTTGCTATCATGAATAGTGCTGCAGAGAACATACGCGTACATGTGTCTTTATTACACAATGACTTATATTCCTTTGGGTATATACCCAGGAACGGGATTGCTGGGTCAAATGGTATTTCTGTTTTTAGGTCTTTGAGGAATCTGTTTTCCACAATGGCTGAACTAATTTACACTCCCACCAAAAGTGTAAGTGTTCCTTTTTCTCTGCAACCTCACCAGCACCTGTTATTCTTTTGACTTTTTAATAGTAGCCATCCTGACTTAAGTGAGGTGGTATCTAAATGTGGTTTTATTGTTAGCACAGTGTTTATGTTTTCTTGCAAAGTTTACTTTTGGAAGTTCCACTGAGATACTATGCGTAAAAGAGAAATGACATTAACCAAGAGGACTGTGAAGCCTGGCAGTGGCCTTCCTCTGGACCTGGACCTCTTACGTCCTTGGCTCACCTCTGCAGGCTTCTCCGGTGGGTTTTTTTTTTTTTTTTGAGATGGAGTCTCTGTTGCCAGGCTGGGGTGCAGTGGCGCGATCTTGGCTCACTGCACCCTCCGCCTCCCAGGTTCCAGTGATTCTCCTGCCTCAGCCTCCTGGGTAGTTGGGATTACAGGCACGTGCCACCACATCCGGCTAATTTTTATATTTTTAGTAGAGACAGGGTTTCACCATGTTGGCCAGGCTGGTGTTGAACTGACCTCAGGTGATCCACATGCCTCAGCCTCCCAAAGTGTTGGAATTACAGGCATAAGCCACTGAGCCTGGCCTCTGGTGGGTCTTCTGGGGCATTTACACTCTTTTGGATCGTGCTTGCCAGATCTTTTTTTTTTGAGATGGGGTCTTGCTCTGTCGCCCAGGCTGGAGTGCAGCGGCGCAACTTCAGCTCACTGTAACCTTTGTCCTGGGTTCAAGTGATTCTCCTCCCTCAGCCTCCCAAGTATCTGGGACTATAGGTGTGTGCCACTACGGCCAACTAATATTTGTATTTTTAGTAGAGACAGGGTTTTGCCATGTTGCCCAGGCTGGTCTCAAACTCCTGAGCTCAGGCAATCTGCCTGCCTAGGTCTCCCAAAGTGCTAGGGTAACAGGTGTGAGCCACCATGCCCGGCTCTTGCTTCCCAGATCAGATCCTTGACTAATGCACTTTTGTTTCTAATTCTGATCTACACATGGTGAATTATTTGACTCAACTGGTGGCTGACTGTTAGAATCTGAATTTTGATTTTATAGTCTGTCCATTTAGTGATTTCGAAAAGTGGTAGAAGACAGCACTTGGGAATCTAGAATCTGCCTTATTTTTTATTTTTTTTGAGACGTTGTCTTGCTCTGTCACTAGGCTGGAGTGCAGTGGTGCGATCTTAGCTCACTGCAACCTCCATCTCCCTGCTTCAAGCAATTCCCCTGCCTCAGCCTCCCGAGTAGCTGGGACTACAGGCACACACCACCACATCCGGCTATTTTTTTTGTATCTTTAGTAGAGAGGGGGTTTCACCATGTGGCCAGACTGGTCTCGAACTCCTAACCTCAGGCAGTCCTCAAGCCACGGCCTCCCAAAGTGTGTTTTTGTATGTTTATTTATCTGAGTCTGCTACTTCCTGGCACACATGCACACAGGGCTGAGGTATCACTAAGGTCTTTTCTTTTCCATAGAAAGAAGATTCTGTGCTTCTTTTATATTTGGGTAGGCTCCTCTAAAAATCAGAGATATTTATCCACTTAGTCTCTAACTGTCCTTCTTCATTTTTACTCATTCTGGTTCCATTGCTGTCAATAGCTGTAAAAACTGAATTGCTATGCCAAGGCATAATAAATAATGGCTCCCTATGGGAAATTCTGATTTTAATCAAGTATTATTCCTAAGGGGAGTCTTGGAACAAAAACGAATGCCAGGCATATAAGAGTCTACTTTTACTTTCCGTATGTAGGGTAGATACTTCTAAACATCCAAATAATTATAAATTATTGTTCCTCTAGGACTCCTGTGTGTTCAGATCTTTTAATAAACTGATACAAGTTATTACAAGTGATGTGAACACTGAAAAAAATAGCCAAATTAACAAACTCCAAAATTATTCAGTATCTTTATAATGATGCATCCTGAAGAACTTAAGAGCGTAGGTATATGTGTTTTTAAAAGTGATCATTCTTAAACATTTCAGCACTTCTGGTTCTACCTTAAATCCTGTCACATTTTTATACATGTTTATATTACATATGAAAATATGGTAATGAAATTTGAAAATTTAAATCTACACATGACAAAATTAGTATGCTCATATATAAAGATCTTATAAATCCATTAAAAAACCCATTTAAAATTTATATATGGGCTTCTTCATAAGAGCAAGTTACATGAGGAACTTGCTTCTTTACATTTTAAGAGACCTTATAATCAATTAATTTCTTCCAGAGGTACACCAGGCATATCAATTTCAAATAGTTAAATCTTTCAATCTTTCCCTTTGTAATTCATTAAAATACTTTAGGTAGGAGTACAGTGGTACAATCTCCCCGCTCACTGCAACTGCCACCTTGCATGTTCAAGTGATTCTCGTGCCTCAGCCATCAGAGTAGCTAGGAATACAGGCGTGTGCCACCATGCCCAGCTAAATTTTGTATATTTTGTAGAAATAGGGTTTCACTGTGTTGGCTAGGCTGATCTCAAACTCCTGGACTCAAGTGACTCACCCACCTCGGCCTCCCAAAGTGCTGGAATTATAGGCGTAAGCAACTGCACCCGGCCTAAATTTAGTATTTAAAGTTTGAAAAAGTCTTTTGTATCCAGAAGTCAGTTAAAGGATCAAGTATTTCATTCTAGGTTTTTAAAAAATATTTTTCACAAAATTTTTTAATCCATCCAGAATACATTTTGGTACGTGGAGCGAAATAAAAAGCTAATTCCTTAGAAGGAATTTCTTTCTTCATTGGTTTCTGTTTCAAATTTTACTGGGATGGTATAGCTTAGTGGATGAAACAACAGATCTGGAACGAGACTGCCTGAATTCAAATTCCAGCTCTGCTCTGTCACTTGTTCTGTGACTCGGAGGTCTCTTAAGAAATCTGAGTCTGCGACTTTTGAGTTCTTTAATTGATTTATGCCTCAGAGTCCTCACTTGTAAAGTGTTGATGCTAGTATACTTGGGGGTTGTTTTGAGAATTAAGTGTATTGAGATATGTAAAGTGCTTAGAAGAGAGCCTGGCACCTGTTTGTTGTTATGCGGAAGTAACTATCTCTTCTGCTATGTTAATCTGTACCATTCCTGCATCAGAATTCTACCACATTACTGTAATTCTGTCATAAGTTTTAGTGTCTCTTTCAGTAGGATGTCACTTTATTCTTTTCATTAAAAAAAAAAAATTTAGCTGCTCTTGCTAGTTTTTTACTTAAAACTTAGAATTTTGTGTCAAGATCCAGCCAAAAAAAAAAAAATCTAAAATGTTTAATGAATTTGTTTTAGAATTTATAAGCCAATTTGAGAACTGATAGTTCAAATATAGTCTGTCACCGTACGTAAGTTTTGCAGTTTTTTTCACTGAGTGCCAAAACTTCTCATTTAAGTGCTTCTTAAGATTGGATTTTATGACTGTTGTGGTATTTTTTTTTTTTCATCAAATCCTGCCTGATTACCGCTCACTCTCTTCTCCCTACCCAACTAACTTTTCTACATAGTATGTATCTTCTATTTTTGTATGTTTGCCTGTTATTGCCATTGGGATTTTTTTAAGTCCTAAGAGGACAGGAACTTAGTCTATTTGGTTGACCTCCAACTTGCCCCAGAACTCAGAACTCAGTCTGCCATATAAAATTTGCTGAATGAATACCTGAAGAAATGTAGTGATGTCTATCTTGCGTTCAGTGATTTTGTTGTACTTTCATTTTTAATTCTTGTATTTTTAATAATACATTTTCGTGTTACTAAGATAAACAAGCATATTGCCTCCAAATAACAATGCTTCACCTTGTTTAAGCTTCAGGTTTATTCACTTGGCCAGAAAAATATCAAATAATCGTAGTAGTAATAGGTTATCTTTTTGTTACTGATTTTATTAGGAAATCCCAAAACAAAATTTTACTTTTATAAACAACAGTTTAAAGGCACTATTTAGGCCAGGTGCAGTGGCGCATGCCTGTAATCCTAGCACTTTGGAAGGCCGAGGCAGGTGGATCACGAGGTCAGGAGTTCAAGACCAGCCTGGCCAGCATGGTGAAACCCTGTCTCTACTAAAAATACAAAAATTAGCCGGGCATGGTGTCATGCGCCTGTAGTCCCAGCTACTCGGGAGGCTGTGGCAGGAGAATTGCTGGAACCTGGGGGCAGAGGTTGCAGTGAGCCAAGATTACACCACTGCACTCCAGCCTGGGCGACAAGACCGCGACTTCATTAAAAAAAAAAAAAAGCATGCCACTATTTAAAGCTTAACCACTTTAAAATCTTGATGTTAGGATTCTATTACATTGCACTCCAAAACAGAATATTTACTGAAAAATACAAGGTGACTGTTTTGTGGACAATAGTTTTATATTTCCACTACATTTCTTAGAAGTTATGATTATAACTTTTATAACTTGTTATTAAAATGACTATTTTTACCTTATAGCTTTCTGCTGCTTGAATGAGATCTCTCATGGAAGCAGATAACTGGTCCTTTTCTGACCGAAGAGATTCAAGTTCTTCCCTTACAGTCTGGGTCTGTTTTAAATACAAGCAAAATTAAAGAGGTTTTTGTTTGTTTTTTTTAATGGATAGAAAAACTCTTGATTTTTTAAAATATAAGATTCCTGAATCTTACATTTTTAAAGTAAGCTCACCTCTTTTCTGCTGGAATCTAGTTCTTTCTTTGCCTTCACGGCAACTAATTTTATCTTATTTATTTTCTCCTCCTTTTCTTTGCCTTCTTTTTCCAGATTTTCTAAAAATAGAAAATATATGGATTACATATGAACTCAAAAGGAAAAAATTCAAATTACATGCTTATTTTAGCCCTAGATTATTTGGAAGCACAAAATTGGTAATTTGATATTAAAATAAGCAGTAAAAACAGTAATACCATTTTTTAAAGTGGAAGCTTATTTGTTATGTGAGGCAATGTAAAAAGTTTCCATTGTCTTTAATTCTCCAAAGTAGTCTACTTTTCTCTAGCCATTTCATAAGTTTCTAGGAATTACAGGCTTTTAAAACTTCTCATTAGATTTCCTGGAAATGCAGGTATGCCAGGACTTTAGATAATAGTGTGCCAATTAGGATCAAGTATTGGAGATATCAGATGCAGATCAGTATTTATGCTCCATAGGTACACTCTTCCTCTTGGCTGGTGGGTCTGACTTTCCCAACTAAACCTGTAATATGTTTTACCTATCCAATATGGATCTCTCTGTTAACTTCTTTAGCTACCTACCCCATTTGAACTCCAGAGTTCAGGACTTCTTGGTATTTGTTTCTAAAAATTCAGTTATTATCCAAATTTCTGTCCTGGCCTATTAATTTACTTGCAGCGGTACCTTCCCTCTGGCTACCATAGTGAAGTGTGTCTGTGTGGAGCAAAGGCCAATCGTTCCACATCTGCATTTCATCCTATGTCTCCTTACCTACTCCAGCATCAGAGCAACAATTCTCCCTCCTTCTTCTCCAGCAGCAATTTTCCCCTTTCTAGCAGATTTTTTCCCAATATTTTATAAACATGCAACAAGAAAAATTACCATCAAGAAATTAAGGCCAGGAATAAATAGTGAAAGCAGTTAAAGAGGGTAGGGGATAGGTGAAACATCTCAAACATGCTGTTATTCTTCCCATAAAATAAAAAATTAAACCACAAGGTCCCTCTAGTTTTGTCCCATTGCTTTTTCTTTCCCCTATAGCAAATCCCTTGAAAAGAGTCATCTATATATGCTCTCAAACATTGCCTCCCCCATTTTTTTCTAGTATCAACTGCAATCAAGCTCTGGTTCCAGCATGTCATGGACACTGACCTCTTTGTTGCTTAAGGCAGTGGTCTTAAGTGTTGCTTAAGGCATCTTATTTGATACATCAGGAGCACTAGCAATGGCTAACCACTTTTTCCCTCTTGAAGCACTTCACTTCCTGTCACTTGCCTTAGCTTTCAAGACATTTTATGTTCCAGGTTTTCCTACCTCACTAGCTGCTCCTTCTCAATTTCCTGTGTTGTCTCTATCTTCTCTATCTTTACATGAATGGACAACTGTCTCTGGTCTCCATCTTTTGGCTATACTCCCTTACTAATTTCAATCTCCCAGCTTTTTTTTTGTTTTTTTTTTTGAGACGGAGTCTTGCTCTGTCACCCAGGCTGGAGTGCAGTGGCGTGATCTTGGCTCACTGTAAGCTCCGCCTCCTGGGTTCACGCCATTCTACTGCCTCAGCCTCCCAAGTAGCTGGGACTATAGGCACCCACCACCATGCCCGGCTAATTTTTTTTTGTTTTGATTTTTAGTAGAGACGGGGTTTCACAGCATTAGCCAGGATAGTCTCCATCTCCTGACCTCGTGATTTGCCCACCTCGGCCTCCCAAAGTGCTGGGATTACAGGTGTGAACCACCGGGCCCCCTCTCTCGGCTTTTATGCCCACTCTTTAACTACAAATATTTATCTCTAGCTTAGGTCTCTCCCCTTAACTCCAGATTTGCGTAGCATTCTAACATCTCTACTTGGACTGGTATTTCAACTTACTTCTAAAACTGAACATCCCAATCTGCCCCAATAACCTATTATAAACAACTGGGAGTTATTCTACTCTTCAACTTCCCTTACCCTAATCTAATAGGGCACTAAATTCAGGGATCATTGGCACATTACATACTTCTAAGTCTTTGTTTCCTGATCCTTATATGGGAATAAGAGAGCTATCCTATAATGTTACTGTGAGGAATAAATGGATAAGATAAAGCCCTAACTCCTCTGCATATCAATCATACTGTTGGGTTCATGATCTGGCTCTTATCTCTCCAGGAACTTTCTAGTATGTGCCTTGATGTATGCTATATGTCAATCTACAAGCACCTGCTCTTCCTTCTTCCTAGAATACCTTTCTTCCCGTGTAAAATTTCTCATTCTTCAAGACTCGGCTAAAAACACTATTCTATGCTGCTTTTCTTAACTCAAAACAGTGTAAGTTCCTATGTTGTCAGTACTGTATCTTGTCCACACCTCAAACTACTGCAATAACAGTGAGATCTTTGAGCACATGGTCTGTACCTCAACCACTTTTCTATCACCAGTGTCTAGAATAATTGGGCATTTAAATAAAGTTTGCTAAATAACTGAAAAATCCAAAATAAATCAGGAAACCATTTATAAATCACACCAATCTTGCCTGGGTTGAACAATAGAAAGTAACACTTTTGAAAGAGAAGGTAAACAGGTGTCAGAGAGGCAAGAATGTGAGCTCGAGGAAAAGACAGCTACGAACTGTGCTTTTAACAACACATTATTTGGCTACTGTATTTCCCAATCTATTCTAACACTAACAAGAATCTGTCTAATTGTGACAACATCTGTAAAACCATAGTTACCTAATTTTTCTTCCAACTCTTTTACTGAAGACAGAAGATCATTTTGTACAGAAGGTGATTTTGCTAAGGAATCCTAGATTTTACAGGGGGAAAAAACAAAACAAAACAAAATAAAAATCAGAATCAGAATTCATTTTCCATAATGAACCGGCCATCATGTTAAGTATAAGAAAATCATTATCAAAGAGAATTCCTACAAAAAGCAATTTGGTCACAGATTTTCCCTTTTAGACCAGAAAATTAATACTGACCTTACTATGCATATGGCATTTACTATTAAAAAAAAACAGTAACCAAGGCCAAGATAGATAACCTGATACATCAAATACATGTGTAATAAGGAAATGAATAAACGACTTTTATTCTTTAATTTTTAAAGAAAACCCTAAAAATTTTTAGCAATACCACCAAAGCTCACTCTCTTGCTTAAAAGTGCTCTTTACAAAAGATAACTAGACATTTCACACAAGAATGAAACTCAAGTTTTTTCATGTTTAGTTGTTTTGCTAGCAACTGATAAACTTCTGACCAAGACATTTAAATCCCTAATCATTTACTCTTCTATAAACTCAAGATTTTAAAATTATCTAAAACTCCCCAAAAATAAATGTAATAAACTGGACATACAACATGGAAATGTCTAACGCACTTTTCAGAAAGTTGCCACTTGAACTTGAATGGTAAAAATTTACTTTTGATGTCAAGGTGTAAAAATGTTTAACGTATATATTTTAGAGTTGAACTAAGAATTTATTTGAAACAATACAATTCAAATGAACAGTACCTTTAATAGTATCAACTCTGCTCTCGTATCTCGTAATTCTGATTCTTTTTGTTCTAGTAACGGCTTTAGGTTTTCATGTTCCTTTATAGAACATTTTTCTTTTTCATTATGGATTTCATTTTTGTTACATGTTTGAGATACTTCTTCAACTTGAATTAGAAGATTCTGATTTTCAAGGCTTGTTTTTTCATTAGCATTCTTCATTTCTAGAAGATCAGATTGCAGGGCCTCTTTTTCTGACTGGATTTCTTCTAACTCTTTCCTTAAGAGAACTTTCTCTTGCTCATAGTCTCTCAATAAAGACTTAAGTTCTTCACACTGAACTACACTCTCTTCTTGAAGGCACTTAATCTCTTTTTCTAACTCGAATACCTTTTTATCACACTGAAAAACCAGGTTGCATTTTTCCTCATTTATTTTTGCCAAGGATTCACTGACTGCCTGTAGGATATTAACAACATCTTTCTCTTCACCGTCTTCTGAAACTTCAGACCCCATATCTTTAAGAAAACCATACAACTGAGTTTTGACAAATAACTTCTGAACTTGTTCATTTTCAAGCAATTTATTTAAATTATCTCGCTCTTCAACCATTAACTGAAGTTTCTTTTCTAATTCAGTAATATGTTCTTTAAGGATAACATCATTTTTTTGAGACAAAAAAACTTCCAAATCCCTACTCAATTGTTTTTTTTCTGAACTGAGTTTATTGTTTTCCTCATAAAGAGACTTCACTTCAGCTGACAATACTTCTTTGTCTTCAGAGAGAACTTTCATTTGAACCATAAGTTTTTCTAGTTTTTGGTCATTTTGATCCTTTTCTTTTAAAGTCTCCTCTAGTCCTCCTGTTAATTCATTTACCTTTTGTTCTAGTTCACTGTTGTACTGGGTTGTCTGCTCTACTTTCTTCCCAAGTTCAAGAATCAATCTTTCTTCCCTCTCACATTTCTTATGGAAATTATCCATTTCTTCATAGGAATTTTTCAGTTTATTTATAAAATCATCTTTTTCCTCAGTAAGAGAATTTATCTTTGCTTCTAATTCTTTTAACATGGTATCTCTTTGACTGAGACTAAGTAAGTATACTCCATTCTTTTCTTCAAGGTTCTTTATGGTATTTTCAAGTTCTGGTACCAATTCTTGTTGAGATAGTAACTTTTCATTTTCTCCCTGGAGGTGATTCACAGTTTCGAGAAGAGCATCTTTCTCAGTAAAGGCAGTTCTGAGCTTCTGCTGCAGTTCATGAACATCAGATGCTTGCTGTTGCTTCATTGATTCAAATTCTTGACTTATTTTTCCAGCAGATTCCCCCAGTTCTGTTTGTAAAATTTCCATAATCTCTCGTAAACTCTCATAATTTAAAATTGCTTCTTGCTTTTCTTGCTGTAGGTTGTCACACTGTTCCTTAAGACCCTGTATTTCAAACATTAATGTTAATTTTTCTTTTTCTGAATCTGACAAAAATGTCTCATTTAGCTCTGATATTTCTTTTTGATGTTGTTCCTTAAGACTCTGTACTTCTTTGTTATGCTGTTCTACGGTACAGCAAAACTGTTTATTTAAACCTGCTAGCTCAGATTTTAATTTTTCAATTACACAGCCCTGTTCTTCTTTAGCTAGTAATAACTCATTAATTTTAAACTCTAAGTCTTCCCGTTCATGAAAAAACTCATCCTTTATATGTTGAGCATCCATTTCAAGTTTTAACTTAAGATTATTCATATAAGTTACCTCATCTTTTAAGATACTATGTTGAGATTCAAGTTCTTTTAAGGTATCTTCTAAGTGTTTGACTTTTTCATTTACTACTTGTTCTACAAATGTATTTTCTTGGAAGAGAAGAGAACACATCTGATTGTCTTGGTTTGCATTTGAGGTGGCTTTCCTTAAATTTTCTAACTCACATTCATATTTCTCCTGGATGTTCTTTTCACTTGCCTCACATTGTTTTACTAAGTTCTCTTTTAGCTCATTCAACTTATTTATCTCTGTTTCATGTTCCTTAGCTGATGCTTCAATCTGGCACATTAATTCTTTCACCTCTTCTTGGTGTATAGCTTTCAACTGTAAAAGTTCCTCCTGCAAACTATTAATATTTTTTTGGTAATGCTGAGAATTAGCCTCAATGATATTTTGGAGTTGAGTAACTGTTTCCTTCTTTTCATCAGTGGTAGCGTCTAATTGCTTTTGCAGATATAAAATTTGCTCCTCAAAGGCTGGCCTAATTTTCTCAATCTCTTCTTGTAGTTTTTTAACATTATCTTCAGAGTTGTTCTGAAACTTAAGTTGTTCTGAGAGCTCTAATTGCTTATTCATTGCTTCTTCCAGTTCCTTTTGTAAGTTAGCTTTGTCTTCACTGTATTTGGCACGAACCGCCATCAATTCATTTTTCAAATTTTCAGTTTCTTTCACATAGTTTATATGTGATTGTTCCAACTCCTTATGTGCATCTTCCATCTTAGTTACAGAATCCTATTACAAAACATAAGCACACATAAATTATTTAAGTAAAAGAAGCCTCTGCCCTTAGGAAAAATATTAGCCACAAACTAAGTAGAGAGAAAAGTAAATGAGAATAAACGTATTTGGAGAAACATGATACTGATATTCCAATAATTCTCCTTAGGTGCTGCCTATCTAAAGTATGACAATATACATCTACAATATTAGATCTACAACTCAAATTAGCTCAGACCTAATAGGCAAGAAACAGAAGCATGTCTCTGAATAGCCTAGAACTAAAGAGATAACGGTATTTAGTCATGTGTGAAAATCAACTTACTTTTTTTTGCTTTTACTAAAGAATAGCATTATAGCTGTAAAAAAGATAAAGCAACAAGTAAATTCACCTCTGTTGCTGTATAGTTAGGTGATTCAGTTATTTTTCTTTTAAAATCTCAATCTCAGTTTCTTTATATTACAAAATGTTAATCAGATTAGATGCTTTTTAAAGTCTTACCTCTAAAATTAGTGACTACACTATATAAGTTAATAAAAAAGAACACTAAAATATTGACTTACCTCAACCTCTTGCTTCATTTTTATATTTTCCTTTTTCAGAGAAAGACACTGTTGCTCAGTCTCTGCTTTTTCCAGAAGAATAGCATCCAGACGTTCAGTTAATGCCTATTTTAGAACAGGATTTATATGCCTGGGGTTAAAAAAATGGCGGATTGCCCACATGCATAATTTTCTCCTGACCTTTTCAAAACACACTAAAGTGAGAATAAGAGATTTTAAAAGGTAGAATACATTAAGCAAAGAGAAAAGGAGAAAAGACATAAGGGTAAGAGAAATTTCAACACATTTTTGGAAAACTGAATTATGGAGGAGGATGAACTGAATTAGAAGCAGGAAGAAAGCTATAACCTAAGGACCTACACAAGGAAACACATATGAGAACCTGGCAAATATTTTGCAGAACTGAAATGCTCAGAATTGGAGGCAACAGATATTGTTGAGGGAGGTGTAATGTGTGGGCTCAAAAATTGGGGATTGGTCAACAATCTGAATAGGGACCAGTCAGAGAGTAAGAAAGAAATAATCTATGTCCTTCTCCCATCAGAGACAGGTTATTCTCTGCAGAAATTAAAGAGGAAGTTAATGAGATGGAAAAAAAAAACTCAATAAGCCAAGAGTCAGCTCTTTTAAGACAGCTATCAAAATAGACACCTTTTAGTAAAACTGATCAAAAGACAGAATTTCCAAAAAATAATACAGTGTAAAAGGATGCACATCTACATAAGTCGGGCATGGTGGCTCATGCCTGTAATCCTAGCACTTTGGGAGGCCGAGGTGGGCAGATCACCTGAGGTCAGGAGTTCGAGACCAGCCTGGACAACATGGTGAAACCCTGTCTCTACTAAAAAATACAAAGAAAATTAGCTGGGTGTGGTGGTGGGTGCCTGTAGTCCCAGTTACCCTGGAGGCTAAGGCAGGAGCATTCCTTGAACCCAGGAGGTGGGGGTTGCAGTGAGCCAAGATTGCTCCACTGTACTCTAGCCTGGTCCAGCCTGGGTGACAGAGCAAGACTATGTCTCAAAAAAAAAAAAAAAAGAAAGTTTAAGAAAATTATTATGAGTAACTATTTGTCAATAATAATGAAAACTCAATGGAAATGGATTCCTATAAAAATAAACCTTGGCCGGGCGCGGTGGCTCAAGCCTGTAATCCCAGCACTTTGGGAGGCTGAGACAGGTGGATCACGAGGTCAGGAGATCGAGACCATCTTTGGCTAACACGGTGAAACCCCGTCTCCACTAAGAAATACAAAAAACTAGCCAGGCGAGGTGGCGGGCGCCTGTAGTCCCAGCTACTCGGGAGGCTGAGGCCGGAGAATGGCGTGAACCCGGGAGGCGGAGCTTGCAGTGAGCTGAGATCCGGCCACTGCACTCCAGCCTGGGCTACAGAGCGAGACTCCATCTCAAAAAAAAATAAATAAATAAAAAATAAACCTTTACTGACTCACAAAAAATTTAAAAAGCATAATACTATATTTAAAAATCAAAAAAACAGTTAAAAATTGTCCACCAAAGACAACAGGAGGAATAGATGGTTTTTAAGCTGAGTTCTATCAAATTTTCAAGGAACAGACAGATCATCTCAATTTCATACAAACTTGTTCAGACAAAGTAAGAAGCAAGAATAATTCCCAAGGTATTCTATAAAATCAGCATAACTTGAAACCAATATCCAAGTACTTACAGAAAGGAAAAATCAAAGACCCATTTTATGACAAATCTAGATGCAAAAATCCTAAATAAAACATTAGTACACTATCACTATTGCTAATCAACAATTGTTATTAAAGACCTCAGCCTGTAAATAAAGCTTTAAGAGGACAGGAGGTGGCCAGGAGTGGTGGCTCATGCCTGTAATCCCAACACTGGGAGACGGAAGTGGGAGGATCAATGTTTAAGCCTCGGCAACAGGCGAGGCTCTGTCTCAAAAATAAATAAAAAAATAAGACGTGAGGCATAAAGACTCAAAAAAAATGTTTTTTTCAGATGATATGACTGTTTATATAAAAAATCTAGAAGAATCTATAGGTAATTAGAAACAACAGTTTCACAAAGTAGATATAGGATTAATATACAAAGTCAGTTCCATTTCTGGATACTAAAGAATTAGAAAATACAGTTAAAAAGAAGACAGCATTTACAATGGTATCAAAGAATATCGACGGTCTAGAAAAAACTTTACCAGAAGATGTGTGAAGGCATTCCACAGGGGAAACTATAAAACTACAGATTCCATGCAATTCCAATTAATTGCAATGAAGTTTTTCATGGAATATGACAAGATTCTAAATGCATATGGAAAAGTAAAAAACCAAGAATAGCCAGGACACTTTTGAAGAGAACAAAGAGAGGACTTACTCTCCTAGATACCATGATTTACTATAAGGCTATAAAAAATAATAAAGACAATACAGTATTGGCAAAGGCACAGACAACCAATGGAATAGAAAAAAGAGTTCAGACAATTCAGACAAACACAAACATTTTTAACTATAATATTAGATTAATGGAGAAAGACTATTCAATAATTAAGGTTGTAAAATAGTTATTTATATTAAAAAATACTTCGAACCATATTATAAACAACCTCCAGATGGATTAATATTTAAATGTCAAAAACACAGTTTTAAATTCTTAAGAAACCTTAAGATGGCCGGGCGCAGTGGCTTATGTCTATAATCCCAGCACTTTGGGAGGCCAAGGCTGGCGGATCACAAGGTGAGGAGATTGAGACCATCCTGGCTAACACAGTGAAACCCCGTCTCTACTAAAAATACAAAAAATTAGCCAGGCGTGGTGGCAGGTGCCTGTGGTCCCAGCTACTGAGGAGGCTCAGGCAGGAGAACGGCAGGGACCCAGGAGGCGGAGCTTGCAGTGAGCCAAGATCGGGCTACTGCACTCCAGCCTGGGCAACAGAGCGAGATCGTCTCAAAAAAAACAAAAAAACCCATAAGCTGGGAGAAGGTATTTAACACATAAACAACAAAAATAACAAAAAATATATATTTTTAAAAATTCTACAAACCCGTAGGAAACCCATTGGCCCATTAAAAAAATGGATGTTGGTCAGGTGTGGGGGCTGACACCTGTAATACCAGCACTTTGGGAGGCTGAGGTGGGTGGATCACAAGGTCAGGAGATCAAGACCGTCTTGGACAACACGGTGAAACCCCGTCTCTACTAAAATACAAAAAATTAGCTGGGCGTGGTGGCACATGCCTGTAATCCCAGCTACTTGGGAGGCTGAGGCAGAGGAACCGCTTGAACCGAGAAGGTGGAGATTGCAGTGAGCTGAGATTGTGCCACTGTACTCCAGCCTGGCAACAGAGCAAGACTCCGTCTTAAAAAAAAAAAAGAAAGAAGAAAAAATAAAATGGATGTTATACACAAAAAGAATACTTTCAATCCAGACCACATGATCTATCATTTTATACCTATTTGGCAAAAATTAAAATGTATGACAATACCTAGTGCTGGAGAGGATATGGATCCACAGTATCCCTTGTACATTGCTGGTAAAAGTTATTTCCAATACTTAATAGTGGTTTGGCACTATCTCCCGAGGTTGAACCTTCATGTAACTTTTGACACAAAGATTTCACCCATTTACTTATAAGAATCCTTTGCACATTTATAAAGGAGATGTATACGAGAAGGTTCATTCTGCTTGTACTCCATCGCATAAACCTCAGCATAACCCCAACATCCATTAACAGTCTAGTTCATGAATGAACTGTTATTGTAATACAATGTCATACTCTATAGCAGCATGGTGACATGCAATGATACAGATGAGCTTTAGAAAAATATTAAGTGCAAAAAGTCCTAATACATTACAAACAACGTGATATCCTTTTAGTGAAGTTAAAAACTAAAATGAAAAAAAATTATAAAATGATACTTATAAATGCCATAAAACTTCATAAAAAGAAAAGGAATGATGAACATGGGACTTAGGATTATGGTTTCCTGAGGTGTGGGAAACTAGGGGGGGTGGAGTAGCAAGGGGGTGGGGATTACACTGCAAGATGTCTATTATTTTAAAGATCCTAGCTTTTGGGGGAGTTCATTTGTGATTATATCACAAATAATTAAATTGGAAGGAAATGGAGACAATGCAAAGGAGGCAGAAATAAAGTCCAAGACAGAAAAAATTTATTAGCTCAGAAAGATTATAGAACTTGTTGAATCTTTAAGATGAAAACAGAATATTCATGTATCAAGAATGAGCTCTTTGAAATATTTAACATCAAATAGAAATTTTAATACAGTGATGGAAAAATTAAAAGTGGATGACATTTCTTCTTAGACAAAAGGGAAAACTATTGAGAAAAAGGAAAAACTCTATTGAAAATATAAATCTAGATGAGCATTCTAGAAAGTTTTGTGGCATACTCTATATATAGACTGTCTCCTTCAGCTTCTATAATCAACAAGTTCTTTCTTGCCTGTCTCTTTTACATACAGTATAAAAGCTAAAACCTAAAACCCCTGATTTCTCAGATCAACAGGATAAGGATACAGGAGCACAGGGATGAAGAGTGTCTGGGTCCTGATGACATCACTGGAAGACTGCACCAGCCTGAGAACTGCTATGTCTAAACTTCTTAGATGAAATAATACTAATTTAAAAACTTTATTATTTAAGAAAACAAAAACAAAACAGATATAGAAAAATTCAGAGTTCTATATCAAGTTACAGCTATCATTCAAACGTGAAAGTAAAATAAAGGAATATTTAAATACAAGACAATACAAAAATTTACCTACATGTGTTCATTCTTAGGAAGCTACAGAAGAATGTGCTCTACCAAAATGAGACGGTTAACCCAGAGAGTGAATGACGTGTGACCTAGCAAAGAACAGGGGGTCAATACAAGTAAGCAGTGTAGAAGTTCACAGGATCATCACAAAAGGCCTGTCCCAAAGTACAGGAAGACAGAAGGCAGGTACCAGGAATAAAGATAAAACAAAGATTATTTAATCTGTTTGATCATTTGGAAAGTAGAAGGGGTGGTGAAAGACAGCTAGATTTTCATCTGTTGTAACAGGAAGTTTTAGAACTGATAATTCAAGTAATAGCAGTATAAGCATATTATTTAGAAATACAGAGATAATTTTCAGAAGTTATTGGGTATTATAAGTTATTTAGAATTTAGTATTAAAAATTACGTGGATATGACTTTCGTTAAAACAACCTGAATTTTAAAATTAGTTTTTTCACATTATACGTAAGTATTGCAATAAAACTTCTGATTGGTAAGTATCGAAAGTCTCAATAAATTAATTTTAGGAGATCTATATATACAGGCTAAATGCAAACAACTATTTAAAAAAAAACTTAAAGATCAGAAGCACAGAATGGACAGTATTTCTTAGGAAATACAAATTTGATTTCAACTTAAAAGAAAAATTATTAACAGTGATATGGACTAGAAATTCAAGTATCTTAACATGCAACTTTTTCATGTTTCTTGCATTTAGAAGCAGCATAAATATTAACCATAATGCTGTGCACCTCAAATTTTGACATGAGAAATATGGTTTCTTAGTCTTTCTTTAAAAGTCAAACCTGTGAGGTTTGCAATGAAACTAAGATTGTATTCTAATGCACTAGATGTTTACCAGAGGTTTTAGTCACAATTTAAACTTGTAAGGACATACATTTTGACATGTTATATAAAGAATAAAAAAGTTTCTATTAAAAGCTATAGGTTTTTCCAGTGTATTTTCCCAAAAAAGTGATATAACTTAGCAAGAAAGCCTTTTCAGTTTTCTAGAAATGTAGAGAACATATTATTATATTGCTATATGAGTTTTCTAAAATAGAGAACTTAATTGTAGCAGTTAAGTGATGAACACCTGTTAACACTCCCAAAGTAATTTTCTTAAATTGTTACCTTCTGAGACTTGAATGGTCAGGATAACACGCTTTAATATTAAATCAATAACCTGGCCTAAGCAAAGAATTCATGACTAATACCTCAAAAGCAAATGTAACATAAACAAAAATAAACAAATAGGACCTAATTAAACTCTTTAGTTTAATTGCTTATACCCCAAAAGCTACTGAAATAAAAATTAAACTTTTTAATTAGCTTCTGCACAGCAAAAGAAATAATCAACCGAGTACAGACCACTCACAGAACGGGAGAAAATATTTGCAAACTACGCATCTGACAAAGCACTAGTATCCAGAATCTACAAGGACTCAACAAATCAGCAATAAAAAACCCCAAATAATTCCATTAAAAAGTGGGCAAAGGACACGAATAGACATATGAATAGACATTTCTTAAAAGGATATATACAAATGGCCAACAAATATATTAAAAAATGCTCAACATCATAATCATCAGGGAAATGCAACTTAAAGCCACAATGAGATACCACCTTAATCCCAGCTACTCGGGAGACTGAGGGAGAATTGCTTGAACCTGGGAAGCAGAGGTTGCAGTGAGCCGAGACTGCGCCACTGTACTCCGGCCTGGGCGACAGAGTAAGACTACATTTCAAAAAAAGTCAAAAAACAAATGTTTGTGTGGATGTGGGGAAAAGGGAACACTTATACACTGCTGGTGGGAATGCAAATTAGTACAACTTCTATGGAAAACAGTATGGAGATACCTTAAAGAGCTAAACAGATCTATCAATCAATTCAGCAATCCAAAATGACTTATTTTCTTTTGGGTAGATACCGAAAGAACGTAAGTCATTAGATGACTACACTTGTAAACAAATGTTTATGGCAGCACAATTCACCATTGTAAAGATGTGGAACCAACCTAAGTGTCCACTGACTAATCAGTAGATAAAAGTAAACATGGCACATATACACCATGGAATACTACTCAGTCATAAAAAGGAATGAAATAATGTCTTTTTAGGCAACTTGGATGGAGCTAGAGGCCATTATTCCAAATGAAATAAAACCAAAAACCATACATATTCCCACTTATAAGTGGGAGCTAAGCTATGAGTATGCAAAGCCATACAGAGTGACATAATGGACGTTAGAGACTCAAAAGAGGGAGGGTGGAAGGGGAGCTAGGGATAAAAAACTACACAGTAGGTATTATGTTCACCACTCTGGTGATGGGTACACTAAAATCTCAGACTTCACCACTATATAATTCATCCATGTAACAAAAAACCTCTTGTACCCCAAAAGCTATTGAAGTAAAAACTTTTTAAAAAATCAATAATCTGAGAGGAAGGTTAGGAGAGGGCTTCAAAGGTGGCTGATTAGAGGCATCTCTTACTTCCTCCACTATGAACCAAAATAGTGAGTAGATAATTACATACATATAGATCATCCAAGAGAGAACATAAATTCAACAGAGAAGTGACAGAAAACATCTTAAGGTGGTAGTTTGGAAATTTGTCCCCACCCAAATCTCATGTTGAAATGTAATCCCCAATGTTGGTGGTGGGGTCTGGTGGGAGGTGTTTGGATCATGTGGGTGGATCCCTCACGAATGGCTTGGGCCATCCCCTTGGTGAAAAGTGAGCTCTCACTCTGCGTTCACAAGATTTGGGTGTTTAAAATTGTGTGGCACCTCTTCCCACAGTGCTCTCTCACATGCTCCTGCTTTCGCCATGTGATGTGCCTTGCTTCCCCTTTGCCTTCTGCCATAAATAAAAGCTCCCAGAGGCCTCCCTAGAAGCCAAGCAGATGCCAAAACTATGCTTCCTGAACAGCCTGCAGAACGATGAGCCAATTAAACCTCTTTTCTTTTTAATTACCCAGTCTCAGGTCTCCCTCCCTTCCTTTTTCCCTCTTTCCTTCCATCCTTCCATTTTTCCCATAGACTTCTGGTATTTCTTTATAGCAATGCAAAAATGGCCTAAAACATAAGGAAAGAGTTCGAAGCAAGGCAGCCTGCTCAGCTACAGTTGGCTGGGAGAAGAGAGAAATTCCCCAATGCTCAGAAAGGCTAAGTGAGAGACTCTCAGCTATCCACATTCCTGTTGCAGACTTCTAGAATCCTAGCCACAGAAGGGTCCCTTGACCCCTGTGGGTCCCAAGACTCACATAGGGAGTTTCCTGGAAGCCGCATGAAGGCACTGCTCCAGAGAGCTCACGCTGCCCCCACAAGCCTCTGAGTTTTGAATAGTGGCAGCACAGTGCCATGGCCTCCACTCCACTGGATTATATCTTGTCCGGCAACCTGGGCTGAGGTGTCAGCATGGGTGGCAATCTTGCCCCTTCTAACCATGCAGAGGGGGGCAGCTGAGCATTGTTATGAACCCTGAGGACAAATTCTACTGCCTGCAGCTGCTGTGGCTAAAGACTGCTGCGGGCTGAGGCACAGGTGATGCTGCCTACCTACGGCTGCTCCCAGGGGAAGCAACTTCACTCTCCTCAGTAGCAGGGACACAACACACTGCTGTCTTCACCTGAACGTTCCGCTGGTGGCCTGGGACGCTCACCCCACCCTTATACACCACAGTCGGAATCTTCACGCACCACCGAGGAACCTAAGGGCACACAGCCTGTCCTGGCTCCAGCCCCTACCAGAACCTGAGCGCAATGTCCAGGGGACTAGGTATTGTCCAGCCCAGTCCATTACCAGTGGCACCTGAGCCCTCCTCCTGGGGCCTGAGATAGGGCCCACTGAACCTGCTGCTACCACCACAGCTGGCACTCATTGCCATGTACCACCTGTGGATATGGAGACTGGCCCAATCAACAAATCAGTCACTGCCAAAACCAATGCTGATCAGTGAGGCCCCAGAGGGTTGTCCTACCACTGCTGTTGCCAATTCCCATGCTATATCCACTGCCCGGGGGCTTAAGAACCCACCCAACAGCCTGGCCCACTGTTGCCATTCCCAGCACCTGATCAAGCTACCTGGAGGCTCAAGAATTGGCCTGCTAACACTGGTGCCAGCAGACACACCTTGGGGCCCAGGGACAGGCATGCTGAATCCACAACTGCCACCACTGCGACTTGAAGACTGGCTTACTTGGCATTCCAGGCCCCAGCAAAACTTTACCACAGCCTCCACTAAAAACTGCACCCTAAGTCACTGACGAAATCACAGTCACCACTGACGCTGTTTACAGCCAAGTCAGTCATACTGATCCTATGCTACAGCATCCACCTAGAATCAAAGCCACTGTGCTCTACCCAATCAATCCTAAAGATACGTCCTCAGGAAAAAGTTCTTCCCTAAAAAAGTAAATTAAAAAAAAAAAACTGGAAAAAGTGACTATTATACCAGATGCAGATATCAAGGTAAAGGACATAGAAAGCATTAAAAAGCACGGAAATATGACATCTCCAAAGGAACACAATAATTCTCTAGCAACAGATCTCAAATCAAAAAGAATTTCATAAAATCCTGGAAAACGAATTCAAAATTTTGATACTAAAGAAGCTCAGTGAGATACAAAAATTTCCAAAAAACAATACAAAGAAATCAGAAAAACAATTCAGGATATGAATGACAAATTTATCAGAGATAGGTATCAGAAAAAAGAACCACATAGAAATTCTAGAACTGAAGAATTCATAGAAAAAAAAATACATTCAAAAGCTTCAACAATGGACTAGATCAAGCAAAAGAAAGAATGTCAGAACTTAAAGACAGGTCTTTTTTTTCTGATATAGTCACACACACAAAAATAACGGAAAAAGAATTTTCAAAAATGAGCAAAGTCGGCCGGGTGTCGTGGCTCGTGCCTGTAATCCCAGCACTTTGGGAGGCCGAGGCAGGTGGATCATCTGAGGTCAGGAGTTCAAGACCAGCCTGGCCAACATGGTGAAACCTCATCTCTACTAAAACTACAAAAATTTTAGTAGCTGGGCGAGGTGATAGGCATCTGTAATCCCAGCTACTTGGGAGCCTGAGGCAGAAGAATAGCTTGAACCCAGGAGGCAGAGGTTGCAGTGAGCAGAGATCACATCACTGCACTCCAGCCTGGGCGACAGAGTGAGATTTTGTCTCAACAACAACAACAGGCAGCAAAGTCTTTGTGACCTATGCAGCTCCATAAAGTGACCAAATATTTATTTGAATTATTGGGGTATCTGAAAGCAAAGAGAGAACAAAAGGATTAGAAAACCTATTTAGTGGCCAGGTACAGTGGCTCATGCTTGTAATTCCAGCACTTTGGGAGGCTGAGGCGGGTGGATCACCTGAGGTCAGGAGTTTCAGACCAGCCTGGCAAACATGGTGAAATCCGGTCTCTACTAAAAATACAAAAAATTAGCTGGGCGTGGTGGCAGACAGCTGTAATCCCAGCTACTTGGGAGCCTGAGAGAGGATCACTTGAACCCGGGAGGCGGAGGTTGCAGCGAGCTGAAATTGTGCCACTGCACTCCAGCCTGGGCAGCAAGAGTGAAACTATGCCTCCAAATCAAAACAAAACAAAACCAAAAAATACCAGAAAACCTATTTAGCGAAATAATACATGAAAGCTCACCAACTCTAGCAAGAGAGGTAGACATCCAGATACAGGAGGCCCAGGTATCCCCAAACAAATACAACGCAAAAAGGTATTCTCCATGGCATATTTATAGTCAATTGCCATAAGTCAAAGACAAAGAGAATTCTAAAAACAGCAAAGAGAAAAAAAAAAAAATCCAGCAAAGAGAAAAGCATCTAGTCACCTATAAAGGAGCCTCCATCAGACTAACAGCAGGTTTCTCAGCAGGAAGCTTACAGACCCAGAGAAAAGAGAGTAATATATTCATTGGAGATAAGAGAACGATATATTCAAAATGCTGAAGGAAAAACTCTCAGCCAAAGTATATTAGTCTGATCTTGCACTGCTATAAAGAACTGAGATTGGATAATTTATAAAGAAAAGAGATTAAATTGGCTTATGGTTCTTCAAGCTGTAGAGGAAGCATGGCTGGGAAGGCCTCAGGAAACTTATAATCATGGCAGAAGGCAAAGAGGAAGGAGGCACGTCATACACGGTTGGAGCAGAAGGACGAGAGCGAAGGGGAAAATGCTACACACTTTTAAACAACCAGATCTTGTGAGAAGTCACTCACTATCATGAGAACAGCAAGAGGGAAGTTCATCCCCATGATCCAGTCATTTCCTACTAGGCCTCGCCTCCAACACTGAAGATTACAATTTGACAAGAAATTTGGGCAGGGACACAAATCCAAACCATATCACAAAGATACTATAATCAGCAAAATTACCATTCATAAATGAAGGAGAAATGAAGTCTTCTCCAGACAAGCAAAAGCTGAGGGAATTCATTACCACTAGACCAGACCTACAAGAAATGTTCAAGGAAGTCCTAAACCTGAAAGTGAAAGGATGACATTTACAATCATAAAAACACAAACAGAAAACTCACTGGTAAAGCAACACAAAAATAAGGAAGAGAAAGGACTCAAATGGTACCACTATAAAAAGCCAGCAAACCACTATAACAAACAATGAGAGAAAGAGAAAGGAACGAAGAAAATATAAAGCAAAGAGAAAACCATTAATATGACAAAAAATAGGCTCACACATCATTAATAACTTTGCATGTAAATGGAGTTCAGTTCTCTTCTTAAAAGATACAGGCTGGCTAAAAGGACAAAAAACATAATCTAACCATGTCCTACCCACAACAAATGCACTTTCCCTGTAAAGAGACATATAGAAGAAAGTTAAAGCGTAGAAAAAGATATTCCATGGAAATAAAAACCAAATGAGCAGAGAGAACAAAAGGATTTGAAAACCTATTTAGTGGCCAGGCACAGTGGCTCATGCTTGTAAACCTAGCACTTTGGGAGGCTGAGGCGGGTTCATCACCTGAGGTCATGAGCTCGAGACCAGACTGGCCAACATGGTGAAACCCTGTCTCTACTAAAAATACAAAAAATTAGCTGGGCATGGTGGTAGACGGCTGGAATCCCAGCTACTTGGGGGGCTGAGGCAGGATTGCTTGAACCCGGGAGGCGGAGACTGCAGTGAGCCGAGATCGCCCACTGCACTCCAGCCTGGCAGTGGCGTGATCTCCGCTCATTGCAACCTCTGCCTCCCGGGTTCAAGCGATTTTCCTGCCTCAGGCTCCTGTGTAGCTATACTTATATTAGATAAAACAGACTTTAAGTCAAAAATAGTAAAAAAAAAAAAAAAAAAAAAAAAAAGGCAAAGAAGGTCATTATATAATGGCAAAAGAATCAAACCAGCAAACAGATATAACAATTCCAAACATATATGAACCCGACATTGCAGCACCCAGATTCCTAAAGCATTACTAGATCTAGAGAGAGACAGACTCCAACGCAATAATACTGGGCAACCTCACCCCACTCTCAGTATTAGACAGATCTAGACAGAAAATTAACAAAGAAATATTGCATTTAAACCAGACTTCAGACCAAATGGACCTAACAGATGTTTACAGAACATTTTATCCAAAAACTGCAGAATACATATTTTTCTCAACAGCATATGACACATTCATTCTCCAGAAAGACCATATGTTAGGCCACAAAACCATTTTCAACAAATTTTTAAAAATCAAAATCATATCAAGTATGTTCTCAAACCACAATGAAATATTAGAAATCAGTACCAAGGGGAACTTTGGAAGTGACAGAAATACATGAAAATTAAATAACATGGTCCCAAATGACCATGGGTCAATAAGGAAATTAAAACAAAAATAAAAAAATTTCTTGGAACAAATGAAAATGGAAACTACAACATACCAAAACCTATGTGATACAACAAAAGCAGTGCTAAGAGGTAAGTTCATGGCAATAAACGCCTACATCCAAAAAGTAAAAAGATTTCAAACAATCTAATGATGTACCTCAATGAACCAGAAAGAACAAGCCAAACCCAAAGTTAGCAGAAGGAAAGGACTAATACAGATCAAAGCAGAACTAAATGAAATAGAGACTTTTTAAAAAGGCAGAAGATTAACAAAATGAAAAGCTGGTTCTTCAAAAAAAGAAACAACACTGATAAACTATTAGTTAGGCTAACAACAAAAAAAAAAGAGGACCTAAATAAAATCAGAAATGGAAAAGGAGACATTACAACCATTATCATGGAAATAAATAGACCATCAGAGAATATTATGAACAGCTATGCACTCACAAGCTGGAAAACCTGGAGGAAATGGATAAATTTCTGGAAACACACAACCTACAAAAAAAAATCCAGGAAAAAACAGAAAACCTGAACAAATTAATAAAGAGTAGCAAGAATGAATCAGTAATAAAAAGTCTCCCCACAAAGAAAAGCCCAGAACCAGATGGATGCACACTGAATTCTACCAAATGCATAAAGACCTAATACCAAATCCTCCTGAAATACTCCAAAAAACTGAAGAGATGGCAATTTCCCCTCATTCATTCTAGAAAGCTGGCACTACCCTGATACTAAAACCAGACAAGGACACAGCAAAAACAAACAAACAAACAAAAACCAACAACAACCAATATCCTTGATGAACACCAATGCAAAAATCCTCAACAAAATACTAGCAAACCAAATCTAACAGCACATTGAAAAGATAATACACCATGATCAAGTGAATTTATTCCAGGGATGCAAGGATGGTTCAACATATGGAAATCAACGTGACATATCACATCAACAGAATCAAGGACAAAAGTCATACGTCACCTCAATAGACGCAGAAAAAGGAATTCATAAACTTCAACATCCCTTCAGGATAAAAACTCTTAGCAAACTAGGCACAGAAGGATTAAACCTCAAAATAATAAAGGCCACATATGACAAACTCAAATTAACAGCACACAAAAATGGGGAAAAATTGAAAATCTTTCCTCTAAGAACCGAAACAAGACAAGAGGCCCACTTTCACCACTACTATTCAACATGGGACTGACAGTCCTAGCCAGAACAATCAGGCAAGAGAAAGAAATAAAAGGCATCCAAATTGGAAACATGAAAGTTAAACTGTCCCTCTCTACAGATGACAAAAGACTATCAAAAAACTCTTAGAGCTGATAAATTCAGTAAAGTTGCTGGATACAAACAATATACAAAAACCAGTAACATTTCTATAGACTGACAATAAAATAGCTAAAAAAGGAAATCAAGAACCTTTTACAACCTTTCACAGCAGCTCAAAAAAAAAAAAAAAAAAAAGCAAAAAACAAAAGCCAAAGAAGTGAAAGATCTCTATAATGAAAACCACAAAAACACAGATGAATTAACTGAAGAGGACACAAATAAGTGGGAAGACATTTCATGCTCATAGAATATTGTTAAAATGACCATACTACCCAAAGTAACGTACAGTTCAATGAAATCCCTATTAAAATACCAACATCATTTTTCGCAGAAACAGAAAAAAGAATCCTAATATTTTTATGAAACCAAAAAAAAAAAAAAAAAAAAAGGCAGAAGAGCTAAAGAAATTCTGAGTTAAAAAACAAAGTGGAGGCATCACACTACTTGACTTCAAAACATATTACAAGGCTATAGTAACCAAAGAAACAAAGTATTGGTATATAAACAAGCATACAGACCAACAGAACAAAATAGAGAACCAAAAAATAAATCCTCATATTTATAGACAACCGATCTTCGACAATGCCATTAAGAACACACACTGGGCAAAGGACACCCTCTTCAACAAATGGTGCTAGGAAAACCAGGTAACTATATGCAGAAGAATGAAAGTGAGTCCCTCTCTCACCATTCACTTGATACAAATATCAACTAAAATAGATTAAAAACTTAAATATAAGACCCAAAAGTGTAAAACTAGAAGAAGAAAACACAGGGTAAACGCATCAAGATATTGGCCTAGAAAGATTTTATTAAGATCTCAAAAGCCCAGGCATCAAAAACAGACAAATAGGACATTAAACTGAAAGGCTTCTTAAAATTTTTTGTTTTTTAGATGAGGGCCCCCTCTGTCACCCAGGCTGGAGTGCAGTAGTGTGATTATGGCTCACAGCAGCCTCAACCTAACGGGATCAAGTGATCTTCCTAGTGTCCCAAGAAGATGGGACTACATGCACTCTCCACCATGTCTGGCTAATTTTTATTTTTTTTTTTTGTGGAAATGGATCTTGCTATGTTTCTCACGATGGTCTGAAAATGCTGGGCTCAAGTGATCCTCCTGCCATGGCTTCCCTTAATGCTGAAATTATAGGCTAAAAAGCTTCTGCATAGCAAAACAATCAACAGCGTGAAGAAGACAACTCTTAAATGGGACAAAATATTTACAATCTCTTCATCCAATATGGGACTAATATCCAGAGTATACAAAGAACTCAAACACAACATTTAAAAATAACCCCATTAAAAGACAGGCAAGGGACATGAATAGACATTTCTCAAAAGACAAAGAAATGGTCAACAAATATATGATACTCAACATCACTAATCATCAGGGATGTGCAAATCAAAACCACAATGAGGAATGGCTATTAAGAATAAAAAAATGTAACAGACGTTGGTGACAATGTGGAGAAAGGAGAACCCTTCTACATTGTTGGTGGAAGTGTAGGTAAGTATAGCCACTATAGAAAACAGTTGGGGATTCCTCAGGCCGGGAGCGGGGGCTCTCGCCAGTACTTTGGGAGGCCGAGGTGGGCAAATCACAAAGTCAGGGGATCGAGACCATCCTGGCTAATATGGTGAAACCCCGTCTCTACTAAAAATACAAAAAACTAGCCAGGCGTGGTGGCGGGCGCCTGTAGTTCCAGCTACTCGGAAGCTGAGGCAGGAGAATGATGTGAACCCGGGAGGCGGAGCTTGCAGTGAGCCGAGATCGCGCCACTGCACTCCAGCCTGGGCAACAGAAGGAGGCTCCGTCTCAAAAAAAAAAAAAAAAAAAAAAAAAACCCCAAAAAATTAGCCCGGCATGGTGGCAGGCACCTTTAGTCACAGCTACTCAGGATGGTGAGGCAGGAGAATGGTGTGAACCTGGGAGGAAGAGCTTGCAGTGAGCTCTCGAGATCACGTCACTGCTCTACAGCCTAGGTGACAGAGCAAGACTCCATCTAAAAAACAAAACAGTCGGGGATTTCTCAAAAAACTAAAAATAGAGCTACCATACAATCCAAAAACCCCAATGTTGGTAGTTATTGAAAAGAAATCAATACAACAAAGGGATACATGCACTCCCGTGTTTACTGCAGCACTATTCACAATAGCAAACATGAAATCAACCTAAGTGCCCATCAAAGGATGAATGCTATATATATACAATGTATATAGCCATAAAAAAGAATGAGATCACATCATTTCCAGCAATATGGATGGAGCTGAGGTCATTATGTTAAGTAAAATCTAAGTCAGGCAGAGAAAGATAAGTATTTTTCAAAATAGCCAGAAGACCTGAAATGTACCCAACACATATATATGATAAATACCTGGGTGTGGATACTACTCTGATTTGATGATTATTCTATGCATTTAACAAAATTTCACATGTACCCCATGAATACGTATAAATATAACGGATTAAGAAAAAAAAAAAAAAGAAGGAAAAGAAAAAAAACCCTTAAAGGTAAAGTTGGCTAACTTGGATAAATTTTGTTTTTCTTGAGACGGAATCTCATTCTGTTGCCCAGGCTGTAGTACAGTGGCACTATCTCGGCTCACTCAACTTCTGCCTCCTGGGTTCAAGCGACTCTTCTGCCTCAGCCTCCTGAGTAGCCTGAGCTACAGGTGTGTGCCACCATGCCCGGTTAATTTTTGTATTTTGAGATGGGGTTTCACAAGTTGGCCAGGCTGGTCTCCAACTCCTGACCTTAGGTGATCCATCTGCCTCAGCCTCCCAAAGTGCTGGGATTACAGGTGTGAGCCACTGAGCTCAGCCGAAATTTTCTAATCTTGTCTTTAGGAGCAGTTTTGACAGTGGGAGAATACATTGATGAGTGATAAGAAGGAAACAGCAGGTAGGTATTTAAACGTTCTTATTCTGAAATGCAATTCTGTAAAAAGTATTTTAAGAATTAATGGATAAAAAACTAGAAAACACTCTAGAGGTTGCAGTGGACGGAGATCATGCCACTGCACTCCAGCCTGGGCGATAGGGAGAAACCCTATCTCAAGAAAAAAAAAAATCCCCCAGAAATAATACATGGTAATAACAACAATGATAACTAACAATTATTGGGTACTTACGTGGCCAACCCAGTTCTATGTGCAGTAGATGTATTACCTTATCAATCCTACATTTCTACATCAATCCTATTTGTACCTCAATCCTACAAACAAAGAGTATTATTATCGCTGTTCTACAGATGACAAAACTGAATCATAGAGAAAGAATTTAAGAAACTTAGTCAAGGTCACACAGCTGGTCAGTGGAGGAACAAGGATTTGAAAGCCTAACTCAGGCAGTCTGGGTGTAATTGACCTTCTTCCTTAATTACCATATAGTTGTGTTGTGGCTATCATGGATTAAGAAAACACATAATGATCAAATATACAAAGAAGACTACTGTGAACTCAATAATACTTAAATGAAACAGTACATTATAAAACGAAATGGCATTTGTGTACATCATTCTAGCTTCATAGATTGTAACTAAATAAAGAACAAAATGATACAGCGTGACATGCATATGGATTTAAAGATGCCTTGTAATAACTCTCTGAGAGTCCCTCAGTAGTCCACAGCTCATAAGTAGGGAGCCACTGATGAGAAAGTAAGATAATATATAACCACGCTGGGCGCAGTGGCTCACGCTTGTAATTTCAGCACTTTGGGAGGACGAGGCGGGTAGATCACGAGGTCAGGAGATTGAGACCATTCCGGCTAATGCGGTGAAACCCCGTCTCTACTAAAAGGACAAAAAATTAACCAGGTGTAGTGGTGGGTGCCTGTAGTCCCAGCTACTTGGGAGGCTGAAGCAGGAGAACAGCATGAACCCAGGAGGCGGAGCTTACAGTGAGCTGAGATTGTGCCATTGCACTCTAGCCTGGGTGGCAGGGCAAGACTCCATCTCAAAAATAAATAAATAAATATATAACCAAAGGATATTATGCAAAAGCAGTGAATACAGTATTGCAGAGCTCTGACATGCAAAAGAAACTTTACAGAAGCTTGGCCTAAGGTGGGGAATAAAAAAGCATTTGTTAGCATTAAGGGAGTGGAAATAATAAGCAACTCAGTTTTTTTTTTTTTTTTTTTTTTTGAGATGGAGTCTTACTCTGTTGCCCAGGCTGGAGTACAGTGGCTCAATCTCAACACACTGCAATCTCTGCCTCCTGGGTTCAAGCAAACCTCGTGCCTCAGCCTCCTGAGTAGCTGGGATTTCAGGTGTGGGCAATCACGCCCAGCTAAATGTATTTTTAGTAGAGACCGGGTTTCACCATGCTGGCCAGGCTGATCTCAAACTCCTAACTTCAAGGGATCCTCCCACCTTGGCCTCCCAAAGTGCTGGGATTACAGGTGTGAGCCACTGCGTCCGGCCTGCAACTCAGGTTTTTAAACAGGGAATAAAAATAATATTTTGTTATCTGGCAGGATTATATAAGACTAAAAAGAGAAAGAGAACCCAGTTAGGTTTTTATTGAAATAGGTTAAGTATTTGATGTTTTTAACATAAAGCCATAGAAATGGAGAGAAAAGAGATAAACTGGAACAATATCTTATAGCTATGATAGGTCTCTGGTGGCTGACGCATATAGAGAATAAAGGAAATAGAAAAGTTAAAGTGTCTCTAAAGTCAAAAGGTATGAAAAACTGTGGTGCCACTGGTCTAACCAAGGGAAGCAATTTGGTTATGTTGAGTTTGATGAGATAAGTGAGATGTGTGAGAGGGAAACACAACTGTGATATCTGGGTCAGTAGTCATGTCCAGGGATATGAATCTATCTATAGATTATATACTGCACACCTAAAATCACTGAAGTCCTGAGCATGGCCAGGTTTTCTCAGGAGGCTGGGGAAGAGCAGACAGAGAATGAAGTAACAACCATAATTAGAAAATATGGGCTGGGCGTGGTGGCTCATGCCTGTAATCCCAGCACTTTGGGAGGCCAAAGTGGGTGGATCATGAGGTCAAGAGAGCAAGACCATCTTGGCCAACATGGTGAAATCCCGTCTCTACTAAAAATACAAAAATTAGCTGGGCATGGTGACGTGCACCTGTAGTCCCAGCTACTTGCGAGGCTGAGGCAGGAGAATCGCCTGAACCCAGGAGGCAGAGGTTACAGTGAGCCAAGATCACACCACTGCACTCCAGCCTGGTGACAGAGTGAGAGTCCATCTCAGAAAAAGAAAGAAAGAAAAAAGAAAATACGTGGGAAGAAAGAGTAGAATAATTTCAGAACAGAAAGAGACCTAAAGGTAATTAACCCACTCTTTTTACAGTGAATCAGATAGGTAAAACCAACCATGGCAGAGAGGAAGTAGAAGAACAGGGACACAAAGCCAGACAGCCTCCAGCAGACTGACAATCCTCATGGAAATTTTATTTCTCTTTAGACATTTCCCAACTTAATAATTACCTTAATAATATCATCAGTTCCTTCAGTAACAGGTTTTGATTTGAGTTCTTCAATTTCTTTCTCCAATTCTAAACAATTAAAAAATAAAGGACTCCGGTTCAGAAATAAAGAACATAATTACTGGGAAACTGATAAGTACATTCTTACAAAACCCCCCAAAATCTGCAAATTAGAATATATGTAAGCAGAATAGTATGATTAATCTCTGCACTCATCACTATGCTTCAACATTATTACATGGCCAATTTTGTTTCCTCCCAACCTGTATTCACTTCCTCCTTCACTGCTCTTATCCATCTGATAATTTTCAAGCATACTCCAGACATCATATTATTTCACCTGTAAGTACATATAACCTTAAAAGCCACAATCGCATATTAAGAATAAACATTATTGAGAACGGCCTGGCCAACATGGTGAAATCTTGTCTTTACTAAAAATACAAAAATTAGCCAGGCATGGTGGTGGCCGCCTGCAGTCCCAGTTACTCGGGAGGACTTGGCAGGCTGAGGCAGGAGAATCGCTTGAACCCAGGAAGGGGAGGTTGCAGTGAGCTGAGATTGTGCCCCTGCACTCCAGCCTAGCCAACAAGAGCAACACTGTCTCAAAAAAAAAAAAAAAAAGAAGAAGAAACGAAACGTTAATCGAAGTGTTTCACTAGCGAATGCCTAGATCTCAGGCCTAGAACTTCTTTCCAAATAAATTATTCTCTTTATTGCAAAGTGATCCAAACTCCCAAGACATAATTTTATCTTTTCTAATAGAAAACAAGTCTCGGCTTTTAGGCTAAGCAGTTAATATTTGTAAGTCACTGGAAATTCAAGAGCTCATGTACATATACTAAGAAAAAGATCTAAGATCTTTTTCCTTCTGGAATAAAAAGAAAACTGAATAGGGAATCAATCAACTTCAACAGATAAATATACTTTAATGTCTATAAATGGAAATCTTTTATTATTTTAATTGAGGAAGCGTTCCATCTCTTTGGGCTTATCTTCTGTCTCTAACATTTCAACTGACTTCTCTTGAAAAAACGCTTTACTCAGAATAATCTAAAGTCTACATGAAGGAAAAACACTTAACTTGCACAAACTTTAAAAATCCTCCTCCCTGACTTTAACAACTCAAAAGTCACTGTGGTTTAAAGACGTGGGAATAATTTAGAAATCAGAGGTAAATTTTTAGAATGTTAAATAACAGATTCTACTACACTAAGGTGTACTTGGAATCACTGGAAAACAAAAACAAGCCAATGCATTATTTTAAAAACTACCATTTTAAACCACGATTAAAGAGACTGTGATCAAGATGAGTATTTTCAACCCAATACCTGTACACCTTGACTTAGCTTTCTGTATTAGCATCATCTGTTTCTTGGCAAACTTGATGAGGTCTTCTTTGGGCAATGTTTCCAGCTGAAAGATGTGGTTATGTTACCAACTTGTTACAACTCATGTTTCTAGTATACCACAAAAAACAAACAATGTCTGCCAGAAAACAAAAACATTCTACAGAATAAATCTTTATGCCAACAGCATACTTTGTTCCACTTTTTTTTTTTTTGAGACAGAGTCTCGCTCTATTGCCCAGGCCGGAGTGCAATGACACCATTTTGGCTCACTGCAACCTCTGCCTCCCAGGTTCAAGCAATTCTCCTGCCTCAGCCTCCCAAATAGCTGGGATCACAGGCGCCCGCTACCACGCCCGGCTAATTTTTGTAGTCTGAGTAGAAACGGGGTTTCACCATGTTGGCCAGGCTGGTCTCAAACTCCTGACCTCAGGTGATCCACCCGCCTCGGCCTCCCAAAGTGTTGGGATTACAGGCGTGAGCCACCGCGCCCGGCCACATCTTTTAAAATAAGCAAATGCAACGTCAACTCTGTAATTGCTATGCAAGTACTAAAAATTAGTTATGCGACTACTATTAAACGCAAATACCAGGGCATATCCTCTTATAGCTAATGTTACAGGTTGACATTGCTAGCTTTTGATTTAATTGTAAAATTAGTGGGTTGGAGCTAATGCTACTTAAAATTGCTTGGAGCTGTAAAAGTATTTCATTCTATTTAAGGCTGAAAGTGTCACAAGAAAATGTAAGCATAATTACAGCAGCAAGATGAACCAGGTGACATTCAGGCTTTAATTAAAAAATTAAGCTTTACCACTTGAAAAAATTACTTAAGCCTGTAGTCTCAGGTTTAAGCTTTACCACTTGAGAAAATTACTTAAGCCTGTGGTCTCAGGTTTCTCAACAACAGTACCTATCTCACGGTTATCATGAAGCTTAAATGAAGTAACTGAGTGGTTAGGCAAGTGCCTGAAATTTAGCATGCAAGCAATAAACCTTAGCAATAAACTACTATCGTTTAGCATGATTAAATGTTAAACACCGTACAAGGCCATAAAACTGGACTAATTCAACGCTTTGACAATGTAAAAACTGGAGCCCACAGATCAGAATCCCTTGATCCCTACCCTATGTCACTGCTCCTTCCACTACATCACTATATAAACCTTCTTAAATTAGACTGCTTTGTTTCATGTTCGAAAAATCGCAGGATCTCCCAGCAGTGCTAACCAGGAGCAGGAAGTAAACAAAAAGTCTTTTTATATCGGGGTGGGCGGGGGAGAAAGAAACAGGAAATGGATTGGTGACTGCGTCAACTAAAATTGAGATCCCTTGGAGCAAGGATATTAAAAAAATAAATTATATGTGTGTGTGTATATATACATATATATATAGCGCCCCCCTTCTTCATGCCAAAGTTTTCCAATTCATCACCCTTCCAGTCTTCAGGGAGCCCGCTATTCAAGTATCCTCTTCACCTTAGATTTCCCGGTCCCAGGGGTAGCTGGTGAAGCCACCCCATCTTGAACAGGATCCTGCAAAACAAAATCAAACGCAGGTGTCAGAAGAACTCTTTTCCTAATCCCACACGGAACGCGTGGAACCTTTACAGGGAAAAACCTTCTATGGAATCAAGTGGTGGAAAGCCTTGTGAGACAGAGAATGAGGGCGGACGGAGGCGGTCGCTGTGGCAAATCGTATACAAACGGGCTCTATGGGGACAGGTAACCGCCAGGGATGGAGTTTAGGGAAGATGTGGCAGGCGACTGCAGAGCGGGCTTCGGGGTACCCTCCGCGCCCTCCCACCGGGCCCACCCCCACATCCCAAGTAGCTGCGCGGAAGGCTTGATGGGAGGCAGTGGGCCCGACCTGAGTTACCTCCATCGCCGCCTGCCTGCCGCTGGCCCGCAACCAGCCGCCGCCACCGCTGCACTTCTGTTTGCGCCAGCCTCTGACGTAGGCTCGACTGCAGGTCAAAGGTCGCGCTCTCCGGGCGGCCCGCCCCCCGCGTCTCCATAGCTACGGCTCGGCAGCACTTCCGCTTACGCCTCTGTGTCCGGGTTAAGGTTTCCCGCGCCGCGCCGAGGGCGGAGTTGGTGTAGGCGTTCTACCTGGGGCTCGACCCCTGGGCCTGCGGGTCACAGGGTAGGTGTGGTTCCCGCCACCGCCGGTTATTGGCATGGGAACGCGGGCCGATTACCCCTTGGGGCCTCGGTTTCCACGTCTGTAAAATCTTGTGAGAGTGAGGAGAGCATTGGATTGAAGTACAAGTCCCTCAGGCCCCGAAGGTGTCTACTAGCCTGCGAGTGCCTGCGGGACCCACAGTTGCTTCCGGGGGTGGCTCCTTAGGCATTTGTGGCCAGCATGGTGCCCGGGAGCTCCGTGACTCACAGGTCAGTGATGAGGTGGAGGACTTCCCTGAGGAGGCGTTCCTTGACTCTGGAGGCTGTGAGGAGGTCCCGGGACAGCTCTGCCCTGTAGCCGCCCAGTACTGCTGGTGATGTGGTAGAGGCAAGATAGTCTGCCAGGGAGCTGGGCAGCTGTGGGAGGAGACTCTGTAGAATAGGGGGCACGAGGGCACGCCGAAGAATCTGTGGTCGAATCCCAGAGCTGCTGCAGTGTCCTGATTGGCGGTCCAGTGCTCTGAGAGCCTTTCTGTTAACTGCTGAAGTGGTTTGCTACACTTTTACCTTTCCATTCATGTTTTCCATACACTCCCATAACTAAGGTGACCTGAAGATAACTCAGTTTCCTGTAGTTTAAATGGTCAAAAGGATGAAGAGGCAGCATACAGTATGTAACCAGTAAATGGTAGCTGCTTATTACTAGGTAAAAGAAGTGTTATTGTGGACATCTACTCTTTGTCTTTGACAGGGTGTATCACCCATAGTGTTTGACTAGGATTGGTTCAGGGGTGGTGTGTGACCTAAGATGTACAGTCAGAAATTTTGAGACTTCTATTTAGTATTTTGGTTTAGTGATACTATTTTCTCTTTCTTTGGCTGTGATTGAAGAAACATACAGCCCTGATTGCTGTTGGCAGACAGCTGCCGCTATGGTAGAAAGCAGCCTGAGGACAAAATTGTTAAGAGGAAAAAGCAGCCTAAGGACAAAATTGTTAAGAGGAAAAAAGCAGAGCCGAGGCAGCTCCGGAGGAATGAAACTGGAGCTTTGATAGGTTATCACTGAGTCGGTAAATTCCCTTTAAGTGATCCAGTTAACACTGGGGTTTGCTGTTACTTGTAACAGTGTACACATCTATTGGGAGGAAGAGTTTTCCAACTTGAAGAAAAAAATCTCTATTAATGAGATGACTAGAGAAAATGTCCATAAATCTGGACATTGTGCAGTGGTATAAAATGGGCAACTTTCCAACTGGAGTAGAAAAATTACTGCAGACAATATTTGAAGAAAAGATCTAAGAGCCACCAACATTTTATGGCAGCACATGCTATTAAAGAAGCATTCTCCTTGAAAACCGGCACAAGGTTGAGTGGGGTGGCTCACGCCTGTAATCCCAGCACTTTGGGAGGCCAAGGCGGGCAGATCACTTGAGACCAGGAGTTTGAGACCATCCTGGCCAACATGGTGAAACCCCGTCTCTACTAAAAATACAAAAATTAGCTGGTCGTGGTGGTGCATGCCTGTAGTTGTAGCTACTTAGGAGGCTGAGGCAGGAGAATCTGTTGAACCTGAGAGGCGGAGGTTGTGTGGAGGTTGTAGTGAGTTGAGATTGTGCCGCTGCTCTCCAGCTGGGGTGACAGAGTGAGACTCCGTCTCAAAAAAAAAAAAAAAAAAAAAGCTGGCACAAGACAAGGATGCCCTCTCAGCACTCCTATTCAACATAGTATTGAAGGTTCTGGCCACAGCAATCAGGAAAGAGAAATAAAGGGCATTCAAATAGGAAGAGAGGAAGCCAAACTACCTGTTTGCAGATGCCGTGATCCTATATCTAGAAAACCCCATTGTCTCAGCCCAAAAGCTTCTTAAGCTGATACGCAAGTTCAGCAGTCTCATGATACACAATCAATGTGCAGAAATTGCTAGCATTCCTATACATTGACAACAGTCAAGCTGAGAGCCAAATCACAAGAGAACTCATTCACAATTGCCACAAAAAGAATAAAGTACCTAGAAATACAGCTAACAAGGGAAGGGAAAGAGCTCTACAAATAAATCAGATGACACAAATGAAAAAATATTCCATGCTCATGGATAGGAAGAATCAATATCATTGAAATGGCCACACTGCCCAAAGCAGTTTATAGATTCAATACTATTCCTATCAAACTACCACCTACTTTATTTGCAGAATTAGAAAAAGCTATTTTAAAATTCATGTGGAACTTGCTGGGCGTGGTGGCTTACGCCTGTAATCCCAGCACTTTGGGAAGCCAAGGCGGGTGGATCACAAGGTCAGGAGATCCAGATCATCCTGGCTAACACAGTGAAACCCTGTGTCTACTAAAAATACAAAAATAAAGTTAGCCAGGCATGGTGGTGGGCGCCTGTAGTCCCCACTACTCGGCAGGCTGAGGCAGGAGAATGGCTTGAACCCAGGAGGCAGAGCTTACAGTGAGCTGAGATCGCGCCACTGCACTCCAGCCTGGGTGACAGAGCAAGACTCCGTCTCAAAAAAATAAATAAATAAAAATAAAATTCATGTAGAACTAAAAAAGAGCCCAAATAGCCAAGGCAGTCCTAAGCAAAAAGAACAAAGCTGGAGGCATCATGGTACCTGACTTCAAACTATATTGCAGGGCTACAGTAACCAAAACAGCATGGCACTGGTACAAGAGCATACACATTGACCAATGGAACAGAATAGACAACCCAGAAATAAGATCGTATACCTACAACCATCTGATCTTCAACAAACCTGATGGAAACAAGCAATGGGGAAAGGATTCCCTATTCAGTAAATGGTGCTGGGATAACTGGCTAGCCATATGCAGAAAATTGAAACTGGACCCCTTTCTTACACTATATAGAAAAACTAACTCAAGATGGATTAAAGACTTAAATGTAAAACCCAAAACTATAGAAATCCTGGAAGACAATCTAGGCAATACCGTTCAGGATATAGGCATGGGCAAAGATTTCATGACAAAGCAATTTCAACAAAAGCAAAAATTGACAAGTGGGATCTAATTAAACTAAAGAGCTTCTCACAGCAAAATAAACTATCAGAGTAAACAACCTACAGAATGGGAGAAAATTTTTGCAAACTATGATCTGACAAAGGTCTAATAGCCAACACCTATAAGAAACTTAAATTTATTTATTTATTTTATTATACTTTAAGTTCTAGGGTACATGTGCACAATGTGCAGGTTTGTTACATATGCATACATGTGCCATGTTGGTGTGCTGCACCCGTTAACTCGTCATTTACATTAGGTATATCTAAATACCGCATGTTCTCACTCATAGGTGGGAATTGAACAATGAGATCACTGGGACACAGGAAGGGGGTCATCACACACCGGGTCCTATGGTGGGGGCGGGGCGGGGAGGGATACCATTAAGAAACTTAAATTTACAAGAAAAAAATCTATTGAAAAGTTGGCAAAAGACGTGAACAGACACTTCTCCAAAGAAGACATACATGTGGCCAACAAACAAAAAGAAGCTCAACATCACTGATCATTAGAGAAATGCAAATCAAAATCACAATGAGATACCATCTTATGCCAGTCAGAATGACCATTATTAAAAAGTAAAAAAAAAATAACAGATGCTGGCAAGGTTGTGGAGAAAAAGGAATGCTTATACACTGTTGGTGGGTGTGTAAATTAGTTCAACCATTATGGAAGACAGTGTGGCAGTATGGTGATTCCTCAAAGATCTAAAAACAGAAATACCATTTGACCAGCAATCGCCTTATTGTGTATATACCCAAAGCAGTATAAATCATTCTCTTATAAAGACACGTGCACATATATGTTCACTGCAGCACTATTTAAAATATCAAAGACATGGAATCAACCTAACTGCCCATCAATGATAGACTGGATAAAGGAAACGTAGTACATATACACCATGGAATACTATGTAGCTATTAAAAGAAACAAGATCATGTCCTTTGCAGGAACATGAATGAGGCTGGAGGCCATTATCCTCAGAAAACTAATGCAGGAACAGAAAACCAATACCACATGTTCTCACTTATAAGTGGGAGCTAAATGATGAGAACAAATTGACACATAGTGGGGAACAACACACAGTGGGGCCTAATGGAGGGGTTGGAGGGTGGGAGAAGGGAGAGGATCAGGAAAAATAACTAATAGATACTAGGCTTAATAACTGGGTGATGAAGTAATTGGTACAACCACCATGACACATGCTTACCTATGTAACCTGCATGTCATGCACAGGTACCCCTGAACTTAAATGTTAAAAAAAAAGTGGATAAATGATTTCACAGACAGCATTGTTAGAACTGGAAGACTGAGCAGCGTTTGAGAAAAGAGGAATTCCTACATAAAGTATAATACATTGCCTTTTATATAGTAGGCATTCCATGAATGCTTAATTGAATCAATTAATGTATTAAAGGATCAAGGAACAGAACATAAGATCACTAGTCAAGTTTTTCCCCAGGTTTTGAATAAGCTTGAAGCTAAAACTTTGGAGTTATTTGTTCTATCTGTTGATACAAATGATGTTATAGCATTTTTTTTTTTTCCTTTCTGGTATGGAATCCAGTCTGGGATCAGGTATTACATTTGTCACGTCTCTTCAGACTCCTTTAATCTGGAGCACACAGTTTTTTTTGGTGTTTTGTAAAATTAACATTTTCAAGACTGTAATTCTCCCCATCTTTTTTTTTTTTCAGTTAACATAGAATGGATTTTCCTTTTGGCATGCAGTTCTTTGAATTTTTTTTTTTTTTTTTTTTTTTTTTAGACGGGGTCTTGCTCTGTCACCCAGGCTGGAGTGCAGTGGCCAGATCTAAGCTCACTGCAAGCTCCGCCTCCTGGGTTCACGCCATTCTCCTGCCTCAGCCTCCCGAGTAGCTGGGACTACAGGCGCCCGCCACCTCGCCCGGCTAGTTTTTTGTATTTTTAAAGTAGAGACGGGGTTTCACCGGGTTCGCCAGGATGGTCTCGATCTCCTGACCTCGTGATCTGCCCGTCTTGGCCTCCCAAAGTGCTGGGATTACAGGCTTGAGCCACCGCGCCCGGCCCAGTTCTTTGAATTTTAATACACATATAGACATGTAACCATCAGCACAATCAAGTTACAAAAAAGCACTATTATCTTTCAAACTCCCTTATACTTGTCTGTTTTAGCCACGCTCTCCTTCCATCCCTAATTCCTGGCAACACCATGATCTGTTTTTCATCACTATACTTTTGTCCTTTCATGAATATAACATAAATGGAAATATACAGTATGAACCTTTTGAGACTGGCTTCTTCCAGTCAGCATAATGCCTTTGAGATTCATCCAAATTGTTGCATTTACTGATAATTTGTTTCTTTTTATTGCTAAGTAATATTCATGGTACGGATGCATGACAATTTGCTTATTAGGTTATTAATCCTAATAAAAGTAAACAGTAAGTATATGTTTAACTTTTTTTTCTTTTTTTTTGTTTGTTTGTTTGTTTTTGAGACAGAGTCTCACTCTGTTGCCCAGGCTGGAGTGCAGTGGCAAGATCTCGGCTCACTGCAAGCCATGCCTCCTGCGTTCACACCATTGTCCTGCCTCAGCCTCCCAAGTATGTATGTAGGACTATAGGCACCTGCCACCACGCCCAGCTATTTTTTTTTTGTCTTTTTAGTAGAGATGGGGTTTCACTGTATTAGCCAGGATGGTCTCGATCTCCTGACCTCGTGATCCACCCGCCTCGATCTCCAAAAGTGCTGAGATTACAGGTGTGAGCCACCGCGCCCGGCCATTTTTTTTTTTGTTTTTTTGAGACAAGGCCTCACTCTTTCACCCAGGTGGGAGTGCAGTGGTGTGATCATGGCTCACTGCAGCCTTGAACTCCTAGGCTCAAGAGATCCTCCCACCTCAACCTCCTAAGTAGCTGTGACTACAGGCACATGCCACCATGCCTGGCTAATTTTTAATTTTTTTTTTTTTTGTAGACATGACGTCTCACTATGTTGCTCAGGCTGATTTGAGCTTCTGGCCTCAAGTGATCCTCCTATCTCGGCCTCCAAAGTGCTGGGATTACAGACATAAGCCACTGTGCCCAGCCATGTTTAACTTTTTAAGAAACTGCCAAACTGTTAATCCTGATTGTTACCCAGGACATCACCAAGAGGAGATGATCTTTTCCTGGGGATGGCTGCATTTAGTGACCAACTGCCTGAGCAAGAGGCACAGACCACGAGATGAGAAAGACAATCAAAAAGCTTTCTGGGCTGGATAAAGTGGCTCACACCTGTAATCCCAGCACTTTGAGAGGCCGAGGTGGGTGGATTGCTTGAGCCCAGGAGTTCAAGACCAGCCTGGGCAATGTGGCAAGACCCCATCTCAAAAAAACCAAAAAAAACCCTTTCTGATTTTGTTTTAATGGAGGCTTTTTGAATGCTTAACAATATCAGATGCCTTTGGATGGGAAACAGCATTGAGTACCTTGGCTATCAACCCATTGTTGAGTAGCTGTTGCAATAAAAGTTGTACCATGGTTAGGTTGCAAATTGTCCAGAAAACCAAACACAGGATACATATTAGTTTCAGGGCCATACAAGTGTAACTATGGTTGGCTGATTGGACTGAAATGACAGCACTGTAGCCTGAAAAATTGTCAACAGAGTTGAGGCACCACCAATAGCCTGGGAGGGCTCAAAGGTCTACTGTCATCAGTCTGCTGGAGAGAATCAGACCAACTTTGGGCAGGAGCCACAAGTGACAGCCTCTGCAGAACAGAGTCCTTCCCTTTTTGCCTTGTCTGCCGTGGTGGATATGTGGCCATATCTGGTGTGATGATGGATCTAGGTAGCAACAGAGTAGCAATCAAGGCAATGCAAACTCAGCAACTTGATTCTGGTTGGTCTCATCAGGGAATGGGCCCTTCCTGTGGGTGTTTACATAGGAATCCCCAAAAGTTTAATCAGCAGCTGTAATTCATTTCGACAGTTCACAGCCCTATGATGCATGTCTTTAATCTGCTAATCTGTAGTTTTCAAAGTGACAGACCAATGGCTAGGCCGTTGGCAACAGCGTAAGTCTGTAAACATATAGCAAAATTCACCAAGGGAGGTATTGGCCGAAACTCTGAGAAGGTCCTTGAGTTCTGTTCTTTGAGTAGAGGTACTATATCTGTTTTTAGTTCTGCAAAGCTGGCACTGAATTTGAAAAGCTGCTGCAGTCTGGTGGAAACCATTCAGATTCAACCTAGCCACACCAGACTCAAGATTTAAGAGAATCTTTGTGAAGTGAGGGCCCCATTGAGCTAGTAAAATGGCTCACATGGCTGAGTCAGGGTAAAATTTTCCCAAGAGAGCCGCGAATTTTTTTTTCGAGACAGAGTCTTGCTCTGTCGCCCAGGCTGGAGTGCAGAGGTGGGATCTCAGCTCACTGCAACCTCCACCTCCCAGGTTCAACCAGTTCTCCTGCCTCAGCCTCTCAGTTAGTGGGATTACAGGCGCTCGCTACCATGCCCGGCTAATTTTTTGCTGGGGAAAGGTGGGAATGCAAATTAATTCAGACCCTATGGAAAACAGTTTGGAGATTTCTCAAAGAATCCAAAGGGAAACAAATCATTCTACAAAAAAGACACCTGCATTTATATGTTTACTGCAGCACTATTTATTTATAATAGCAAAGACAGATCATCAACCTAGCTGCCCATCAGTGGTGGATTGGATAAAGAAAATGTGATACATATATACCAGGGAATACTATGTAGCCATAAAAAGAATGAAATCATGGCCAGGTGTGATGGCTCACACCTGTAATCCCAGCACAATGGGAGGCCTAGGCGGGTGGATTGAGCGCAGGAGTTTGAGACCAACCTGGACAACATGGGAAAACCCCATCTCCACAAAAAATACAAAAATTAGCTGGGTGTGGTGGCATGCCTCTGTAGTCCTAGGTACTTGGGAGGCTGAGGTGGGGGGATGGCTTGAGCCCAGGAGGCAGAGGTTGCAATGAGCTGAGATCATGCCACTGTACTTCAGCCTGGGCGGCAGAGCCATACCCTGCCTCAAAAAGAAAAAAAAAAAAAAAAGGAAAAAGAAATCATGTCCTTTCCAGTAACATGTATGCAGCTGAAGGCCATTATCCTAAGTGAATTAATGCAGAAACATAAAGCCAAATACTGCAGATTCTCACTTACAAGTCAAAGCTAAACATTGGGTACACACAGACACAAAGATGGGAACAATAGACAACGGGGATTCCAAAAGTGGAGAGGGAGGAAGGGAAGGGTTGGAAAACTATCTATCTGGTATTATGTTTACTACTCGGGCAACAGCATCATTAGGAGCCCAAACCTCAGCATCCCACAATATACCCATGTAACAAACCTGCACAAGTACCCCCTGAATCTAAAATAAAAATGAAAATAAAAGCTGCTTTTGAAAAGGGATGGTAGCCATGCCAGAGAGACAATGAGTCCAAAACCCAAGGGGTACTTCCAGGTGAAGGCTGCCTCCCTTCACTAGAGGCTATCATCGACAAAATCATCAGTCACAGGCACTTTTGGATTCAAGTGGTAATTAGGGGTGTGGAACCCTCTAAGTAGCGAGCATGCTACAGCTCAACAGCTTCCAGTGCAGCCTATCAATTTGCAGCCCACTTAAATGATACTCATTTATGAGTTAGCCAAGTAGAATGCCCAAATGAAGCAGATACTGTCTCTGGTGTCCAAAGAGCCCCATAAGGCTCTGGGCCTCCATTTTGTTGGGAGAGAGCAAATAGATAGCCGTCTTTCCTTCACTTTCAAAGTGATGGAGCATTGTGAGTTCACTCAATCCACATAGTTCTAAGAAACTTGTTAACAGGCCCCTCAATTTATTTACTTTTATTATTATTTTCTGAGTCAGTCTCACTCTGTTGCCCAGACTGGAGTGTAGTGGTGCAATCTCAACTCACTGCAACCTCTACCTCCTGGGTTCAAGCAATTCTTGTACCTCAGTCTCCTGAGTAGCTAGGATTATAGGCAAGCACCACCACACACTGATAATTTTTTTAAATTAATTAATTAATTAATTAATTTTGAGACAGTCTCGCTCTGTCGCCCAGGCTGGAGTGCAGTGGTGTGATCTCGGCTCATTGCAAGTTCTGCCTTCCGAGTTCACTCCATTCTCCTGCCTCAGCCTCCCGAGTAGCCAGGACTATAGGTTCCTGCTACCAGGCCTGGCTAATTTTTTTTGTATTTTTAGTAGAGACAGGGTCTCACTGTGTTAGCCAGGATGGTCTCAATCTCCTGACCTCATGATCTGCCTGCCTCAGTCCCCCAAAGTGCTGGGATTACAGGCGTGAGCCATCGCACCTGTCTCACACTACTAATTTTTGTATTTTTAGTAGAGATGGAGTTTTGTCATGTTGGCCAGACTGGTCTTGTATTCCTGGCCTTAAGTGATCTGCCTGCCTCTTCCTCCCAAAGTGCTAGGATTACAGGCATTAGCCACCTCACCCGGCTCAGGCCCCTGAATTTCACTGGGGTTATTGGCAGAGGTGTGGTAGCACCACAATCAGGTCCATTGAAACCAAGGTTGCTGATTTGCCAACCAATAGCACACTCTATGGTGAATGATTTGGATATCAGAGGGGAGATGCATTTACATTAAATCTTCACCCACCCACTGGTAGCAAATGACAGAAGAGTTTGTCCCACTAGCTGTTTTTAACATGAAGCCGTTTCTTATTGGAAAGATCGTCTTTGGCACTTATGGGAGAGGGAAGTACAAACATGGAATCCAGTGGTTCCTATATAACAGGGGTCCCCAACCCCCTGGCTGTGGCCATTAGATTCTCATAGTGCAAACCCTATGGTGAACTGTGCATGTGAGTTTGCATGCTCCTTATGATAATCTTTACACCTTGAAACAATTTCATCCTGAAACTGTTACTGGAAAGGGGTCCTGATCCAGACCCCAAGAGAGGATTCTTGGATCTTGTGCAAGAAAGAATTCAAGGTGAGTCCATAAAGTGAGAACAAGTTTATTAAGAAAGTAAAGGAATAAAATAATGGCTACTCCATAGGCAGAGCAGCCCTGAGCTGCTGGTTGCCCATTTTATGGTTATTTCTTGATTATATGCTAAACAAGGAGTGAATTATTCATGAATTTTCTTAGAAAGGGGTGGGCAATTCCTGGAGCTGAGGGTTCCTCCCTTTTTTGGACCATGTAGGTAACTTCCTGATGTTGCCATGGTATCGGGGGAATCACTCTCCAATATTTCAACTAAATGTTGGCCAGTCTGAGAAATAAAGAGAAAGAGTACAAAGAGAGGAATTTTACAGCTCGGCTGCCGGGGGTGACATCACATATTGGTAGGTCCGTGATGCCTCCTGAGCCGCAAAACCAGCAAGTTTTTATTAGGGATTTCAAAAGGGGAGGGGGTGTACGAACAGGGAGTAGGGCACAAAGATCACATGCTTCAAAGGGCAAAAAAGGAGAACAAAGTTCACATGCTTCTGAGGCCAATAAAGATCACAAGGCAAAGGGCAAAGCAAGATTACAAGGCAAGGGCAAAATTAGAATTACTGATGAGGGTCTATGTTTGGCTATGCACGTATTGATAAACATTTTAAACAACAGAAAACAGAGTTCAAGAGCAGAGAACCGGTCTGACCTCAAATTCACCAGGGTGGGATTTTTTTCCTACCCTAATAAGTCTGAGGGTACTGCAGGAGACCAGGGCATATTTCAGTCCTTATCTGAACCACATAAGATAGATACTCTCAGAGTGGCTGTTTATAGACCTCCCCCCAGGAATCCATGCCATGCCATGCCATGCCATGCCATGCCATTCCATTCCAGTCCGTTCCATTCGTCTTAATATTTAATATTCCTTGCTAGGATAAGAATTGCTAGAGATATCTGTCCTACTTGCACGTCCATTTATAGGCTCCCTGCAAGAAGAAAAATATTGCTCTATTCTGCCCGACCCTGCAGGCAGTCACACCTAATGGTTGTCTTCCCTTGTTCCCGAAAATCACTGTTACTCTGTTTGTTTTCAAGGTGCACTGATTTCATGTTGTTCAAACACCCATGTTTTAAAATTTGTACAATAGTGGTCCTGAGGTGATGTATATCCTTAGCTTACGAAGATAACAGGATTAAGAGATTAAAGTAAGACAGGCGTAAGAAATTATAAGAATATTATTAGGGAAGTGATAAATGTCCGTGTTAAAATGAAATCTTCACAATTTATGTTCAGAGATTGCAGTAGAGACAGGCATATGAAATTATAAAAGTATTAATTTTTGGAACTGATAAATGTCCATGAGATCTTCACAATTTATGTTCCTCTGCTGTGGCTCCAGCTGGTCCCTCCATTTGGGGTCCCTGACTTCCTGCAACACCATGGCATTTGTAAACTGTCATGGTGCTGGTAGGAGTGTAGCAGTGATGACAACCTGAGGTCACTCTCATTGCCATCTTGGTTTTGGTGGATTTTAGCAGGCTTCTTTACTGCAACCTGTTATCAGCAAGGTCTTTATGACCTGTATCTTTTTTTTTTTTTTTTTTTTTTTGAGATGAAGTTTTGCTCTTGTTGCGCAGGCTGGAGTGCAATGGCATGATCTCAGCACACTGCAACATCCGCCTCCTGGGTTCAAGCAATTCTACTACCTCAGCCTCCTAAGTAGCTGGGATTACAGGCATGCACCACTACGCCCAGCTACTTTTTGTATTTTTAGTAGAGACAGGGTTTCTCTATGTTGGTCAGGCTGATCTCAAACTCCCAACCTCAGGTGATTCATCCGCCTCGGCCTCCCAAAGTGCTGGGATTACAGGCATGAGCCACCGCACCCAGCCTATGACCTGTATCTTATACTGACCTCCTATCTCATCCTGTGACTAACAATCTGGGAACACAGCCCAGTAGCTCTCAGCCTTATTTACCCAGTACCTATTCAAGATAGAGTTGCTCTGGTTCAAACATCTCTGACAAAACCATTCCTACCCCCTGGTCTGTGGAAATGTTGTTTTCTACAAAACTAGTCCCTGGTGCCAAAAAATTTGGGGACCCCTGCTATATAACATACAGGCCAAGAAAAAAAACAACAAAACAACGATACATTGAATCAACTGAAAGGGCCCTTCCACAAGGTCACTTTAGCTTCCTTCCTCCACTGTGAACCCTGTGCTGACCCTGTCAATTGAATGTGGGTGTTTTCTCCCAATAATGGACCAGGGAGGGGGGTGACTTTGATGTCTTTGTCTAACGAGTCACACAAATTGTAGTCCCTTTCTTTTGAGGTTTCCTAGCATATTCAGCTGGGTACATATGGACTTATATCCCCCTCTTGTGGAAACAGACACCTCTGCCCAAATCCTAATCACCTTTTAAAAGCAGCTCAGTAGAGAGAGTAGAAGGGAAGCAAAGTGGTTCAGAGGGAGAGGATGGCTCCATATCAGTAAACAAGGCATTATATTACATTTTGTTTTGATCAGAGTGGTGACTGCTTGGGGCTCAAATACATAAACTTTGAATGCTTATGATCCACCAAAAGCTCTATGCCATAATTGCTACACCATTTATTTCAGCTATATAACATCCCTGAAAAGATAGTCCAATAAAAAACTGTTTATAGGCCAGGCATGGTGGCCCACGCCTGTAATGCCAGCACTTCGGGGGGGGGCCTAGGCATGTGGGTCACCTGAGGTCAGGAGTTCAGGATCATCCTGCCCAATATGGTGAAACCCTGTCTCTACTGAAAATACAAAAATTAGCTGGGTGTGGTGGCGCACACCTGTAATCCCACCTGCTCAGGAAGCTGAGGCAGGAGAATTGCTTAAACCTGGGAGGCAGAAGTTGCAGTGAGCAGAGATCATGCCACTGCACTCCAGCCTGGATGACAGAGCAAGACTCTCTCTCAACAACAACAACAACAACAACAACAACAACAAAAACCAAAAAACTGTTTCTCTGCTTGAAAGATTTACAGAAATGTGAGAAATCCATGCAGAATTGCCTAGTATCCTGTGACCTTGCTAAACATATTACTTGTAGATATTTTTTCCTGGATATTTTTATGTAGACAATCATGTCACTGTTTTATTTTTTATTTTCTAATATGTATGCTTAAATTAAGCTAAGATTAATAGGAGTGTGAGAGTGCATATTCTTGCCTTGATCTGATCCAAAGGGAAAGGCATTCAGTCTTTCACTGTGAAGTATAATGTTAGCTGTAAGTTTTTTGTGGATGCCCTTCCTTTATCAACCCTCTGCATCTGCAGTTAAACCCTTTCTTTTATAACAACATCTGTCTTTATTATGAAAATTAAATGCAGGTCTGGTGAAATGAAAGTGAGCAAATAAATAAAAATAAATGAATAAATACAATGTGCCTCAACCTACTACACTTCTGGAAGTGCTCCTGTTCTTGTCCTATCACCTTTGTCTCACTAAGTGGCCCGTTCCTTCACTTTGTATATACTTAGTTGACATTCTAATTACATTGAAGTCTTTGTGGCCCAAAACGTTATGGTCTTGTTTATTTAGGGCCTCTGTTTCACTGGGGTAACATGGCCAAGGAGGTTACATTTTTTTGTTATCCATCCATTCATCCATCCATCCATCCATCCATCCATCCATCCATCCATCCATCCATCTTTCTGTCTACATTCCCAAACATATATACACCCATATATATTAATCTATCTTCAATAATTGGCAACTTTGAACTAATCTTGTTTCACTTCTACTCACATCTACTACTTCTCCTAATTTTCCTATATTATTTTTAAATAAATCTAAGACATCATGTCATTTCATTTATAAGTATTTCTGGATGTATCGCTAAAAGAAAGAGACACTTTTTAAGAAGTAGAACAATACCACAGTCACACAAATAACAGTGATTTCTTTATATAATCACACGTCCAATTGCTGTGCACATTTGCCAGATTTTCTTAACAAAATATTCTTCTAGAGTTTGGTTGGTTGATTCAGGATTTTAAACAAGGTCCATACATTGACTGTCTTATCCTCATGAGCAGCCTGCTCTGAATTGTCTCTCAGAGTATACTGCCTATTCTGCACCTAGTTTTTTTAAAAAAGGTCCAGGCCAGGCGTGGTGGCTCCTGCTTGTAATCCTAGCACTTTGGGAGGCAGAAGAGGGCAGATCATCTGAGGTCAGGAGTTCGAGACCAGCCTGGCTAATATGGTGAAACCCCAGCTCTACAAAAAAAATCAGCCAGGTGTGGTAGTGGGCGCCTGTAATCCCAGCTACTGGGGATGCTGAGGCAGGAGAATCACTTGAACCTGGGAGGCAGAGGTTGCAGTTAACCAAGATCACACCATTACAGTCCAGCCTGAGCAACAAGAGCAAAACTCCATCTCAAAAAAAAAAAAAAAAAAAAAAATCCATTATATCCAATTGAATTCATGTCTCTTGAGTCTCTTTTAATCTGAAGGTTCCCTCTTTATTTTTTTATTCCTTGCAATTATTAAGGAGTCATTTGCCCCAGAGACTTTTTACCATTGGATTTTGCTGATTGTATTCTTATGGTCTCATTGACCGTGGCACCTTTCTCACAGTATTTTCTATAAATTACTGGTTTAATTTAATGGCTTTACCAAGCTCAATTTGTGTGATGCATGTGTGTGTGTGTGTCTGTGTGTGTGTGTGTGTGTGTGTAAAGAATACTTCATAGATGATAATGTAATTCCATGAGGAAATGGATAAAATCTGCAGTCTTGTGAAGTGAGCAGTAACTGATGATCATTGCCTGGATCTATTAATTCATCAGGAGTCACAAAATGGTAATTTTCTGATCCAATCTTTTGATTTATTAGCTGAGATGCTCCTCTAAGGAGAAATTTCCTCTCATCAACAGTTACATTATCCTGATGATTAGTATTTGACTCTCATTTTACTTTTACTTATAGTTTTCAAAGTGATGGATTTCAAAGCAATTCTCCAAAGTGGCCAGAATTTTTTTTTTTTTCAGAATCATTCAGGATTCTTGGGTTTAAAATTATTTGATGAGTGCCAATCTATTTTAGCTCTTATCCTCCCAATGTTTACATTGTCCCATTCTTGGCTTATAGGAGGGAGCCACTTCAAGTTGGCTCCGTAGTTGGCCATGTCCTTTTACATAGACCCTTGGTGTTTAACTCTCAAGGTTGGATTGTACGTTAGAGGTCAGCTTCTTCAATCTCTCTTCTCTTCTCATTTCTGCTTGCTATTCAAAGAGGCATCTTGAGGCCCTCTAATTAAATTTTTTTTTTTTTTTTTTTTTGAGACAGGGTCTCACTCTGTTGCCAAGGCTGGAGAGCAGTGGCACAATCGTGACAGTCTTAACCTCTCAGGCTCAAGCAATCCTCCCACCTCAGCCTTCCAAGTAGCTGGAACTACAGGCATGCATATGCCATCACGCCTGGCTAATATTTTATTTTTTGTAGGGTCAGGGTCTCAGTATGTTACCAGGCTGGTCTCTAACTCCTGAGCTTAAGTGATGCTCCTGCCTTGGCCTCACAAAGTGTTGGAATTATAGGCGTGAGCCATCACTCCTGGCCCCTAATTGTATATTTACAGCCAACTTCCTTCTTATGCTAATTGTTATCGATATTGCCCCAACACAACAATCATTTCTAGTTGAATTTAGAATATTTTTGTGCTTTTTTGCTTTAACCTGACAATTCAAATACAGCAACAAAACTATATATATATACACACAGGTTAACTAGATGCTATGCACGTTCCAATCCTGTAAACATTTCTCAGAGAAACACTATAAGAAATAGTTACATTCCAGGAATCTGGCTACATGAATAGCTACAGAAGAGTTGATGTTCTCCCAGTGGAACTCTCTTTTTCTCATACTTGAAATCAAAAAGAACCTTTCTTATCTTCCTTTTGATCTTCCTTCCCTCGCCAGCTCTCCACTGCACTTGGTTGGGTAACAGGGTCTGTGAGTTGCAGCCACAGGTAGGGCGGCATCTCCTGGGAATCCCCAGGGAGATGAGGGTCAGCGCACCCCTAAGCTCCAGGTCACCTGTGGCCTCCTTACACAGCTCCAGCTCACCCCCATCTGCCTTCCTGGTTGCCATTGGACAGGGATTTTATTTTCTGAGATGATGGAGGCAGGTATAATGTTCTTGACCATCGGATACCTTCCGTTGTTCCTCTTAAGGAAGAAAATCATTTATTTCTTCCTTCATCAGTTATAGTAAGTGCTAAAATTTCTAAATATATTTATCATCTTTCATGCTTTAAGAATGAATATTTGTGAATTGACTGTGAGTACTCTGAGATCTTGTGATATTCATAAACCTATAGGAAAGGCCTTAATTTAGATTTTAGGAAAAAAAAGTCTTTATATTTCACATTCTCTGGACTGCAGATAAGTTCACATTTTAAAGATGTATATTACCTTAATGAGAAGAACTATGACCTGTTTAATGAATATGTTTCTTTCCAGTTGTAAAAGTAACACAGTTTCATTGTAGAAGATCTGGAAAATATAGGAAAATTCCAAAAAGAAAATAAAAATCACCTTGAACCATTTATGGAAATAGAAAATAGGAACAATGTTAATAACAATGTCAATAATATGTGCTGTGCTGGTCACATTGTATACTAGATAGAGACTGCTGTATGTTAACCAGCACTACTGACATAATATAATTTGAGCAAGTTGCAGGGCCTTGCCTAAGTAAAAATAGCTTCTTTACCAGCTTGGCATGGTGTCAACATTCCATTATTTCCTGAAGAGCCACATTAAAAGGCACTTGTTGCTCAGGGAGGGTTCAGAGAGACACTTGATCTTTTTTGGTTAGTTCGCTAGCAAGTTTTATTTCAGAAAAATCAATCCTTGGCTCTTCAGCACTTCCATTAACTCTTCAGGTAAGTATGGAAAAACCACATTTGCATTGTATTCTTTTTTCTTTTTTTTTTTTTTGAGACAGAGTCTTGCTGTGTTACCCAGGCTGGAGTGCTGTGGCGTGATCTTGGCTCACTGCAACCTCTGCTTCTTGGGTTCAAGTGATTCTCTTGCCTCAGCCTCCCGAGTAGTGGAGACTACAGGCAAGTGCCACCATACCTGGCTAATTTTTGTATTTTTAGTAGAGACGGGGTTTCACCATCTTGGCCAGGCTGGTCTTGAACTCCTGACCTCAGGTGATCCACCTGCCTCAGCCTCCCAAAGTGCTAGGATTACAGGCATGAGCCACCACGCCTGGCCCATTTATATTGTATTGATGCAGCTAAAAGATACGACATATGTTTTAATTTACTTTTAATATACTTATTACTTACAAGTGAATGTAGTTCTGACCTAACCTATTGCCTCTTATTATACAGGATAAGAAACCAAGCCAGAATTTAAGGTACTTGCTAAGGTCCATAATATGATTAGGGGTAGAGCCAGTACCAGAACTGAGGATTTTTTTTTTTTTTTTTTAGACTGAGTTTTGCTCTTGTTGCCCAGGCTGGAGTGCAGTGGCACAATCTCGGCTCACTGCAACCTCCGACTCCCAGGTTCTAGTGATTCTCCTGCCTCAGCCTCCCGAATAGCTGGGATTACAGGCATGCGCCACCACACCCAGCTAATTTTTGTATTTTTAGTAGAGACGGGGTTTCACCATGTTGGTCAGGCTGGTCTCGAACTCCCAACCTTAGGTGATCTGCCCACCTCAGCCTCTCAAAGTGCTGGGACTACAGGTGTGAGCCACCACACCCAGTCAGAACTGAGGATTCTTGACCCTCAGTGCAATGCTTTCTCCTCCATGACACAAAAATATTATCTACCTGGTATTATACTGTAGTCACATGAACATGCTATAGCTAGCCAGCATTATTTTTTAATTTATAAAGTAAATTGTTATAACAATATTGAAAATAAATGTTCATGAGTCTTAGATGTTCATACTGGTGATGCAGGATTTTTTGCTTCTTAGTTCAGCTAATCTGGATTCTTTTCTCATGATCAGGAAGAATTAGGCATGCAGACACATTGAAGGATGAGAAAAGTGGAATTTATTAAGTGAAAAGAAAGCTCTCAGCAAAGAGAGGGGCCCTGAGAGCAAGTTTTCACCTCACAAATTGAATACCAGGGCCACCACACATGAGTTGAAGAGGCCAGGCTCCTCCCCTGCATAAGGCGCAAATTCCTGGTGACTCCATCCTATTCCCCCAGTGCATGTGGGCCTCCAGTCCACTGCGGGCATGCCCAGGCATGCCCCCTGTGCAGGTTCCCCTATCTGCACAAAACATCTGGTGTAAACCCTTGTGTGGCTGGTCAGAGATTCTCTGGGGACCCTTCCCTATCTGCCTAGGCATTTGGCTATCTCCTGCTTCTGTCGCTGGTGAATCTGGTTTCTGCTTTAAGTCAGGATACACTTCTGTGCATTTAGTTTATTCGATTATGTAATTATTTTATTTGTTTGCCAGGGCTTCTGTAACAGGGTATCACAGACTGGTTGGCTTACACAACAGAAATGTATTGTTTCACAGTCCTGGAGGCTGGAAGTTCAGAGGTGTTGGCAGTGCTGGTTCCTCAGAGGCTGTGAGGAAAGGATCTGTTTCTGGCCTCACTCCTTGGCTCATAGATGGCTGTCTTCCCTTTGTTTCTCTTCCCATCATTTTCCTTCTATGCATGTTTTTGTGGCCAAATTTCCCCTTTTTGTAAGGAGCACAATTACATTGGATCAGGGTATATCTTAATGACCTCATTTTGAGTTGATTACCTTTGTAAAGACCCATCTCCAAAAGGTCACATTTTGTGGGACTCTGGGAGTTAGGACTTTAAAATATGAGTTTGGGGGATGGGGCACAATTCACCCCATAGCAGTTATTTTAAAAAGGCACATAACTGACTTTCAGCCTATGAGATTCAGGAATATCATGTCTTGGAGGAAACGGAGATGATGAAGCCAAAGAGCAGTGGTGATAATGAAACTGACCCAATAGTCCCATAGATAATATTTTTGATAAACACAGAAATGGACCTTCTGGTCTTAAAACTTGAAACTTACATTTGTTTTATCCGGAGTTCCTTCCTCAGGAAATGACTTTTAGGCCTCTCAAAAAAGTATCAAAGAATTGAAACTTACCAGATCACCGCATCCTGACAATGAGATGGTGGACCCTTCATTCATTATGATTGCTTCCTTGCCCCTCCCTAGTTCCTATTTCCTTATACGTTGTTACATTTCTTCCCTGTTGTATACACTCCTAATTTTAGTCAGTCAGAGAAATGGATTTGAGAATGAGCTCCCATCTCCTCAGCTGCAGCACCCAATTAAAGTCTTCTTCCTTGGTGATACTCATCATCTCAGTGATTGGCTTTCCTTTGTGGTGAGCGGCAGAGCATAGACTTTCCCCTTGGTGTTTCTGTAACAGATTTTAGTTCCCTGATTGGGAATGTCTTGCTCTTGGCTTGGCTGTTAGGGCTGGGAGTCTCAGAAGACCACCTAAGTGGCTGCCCACCCAATTTTGACTGGAAGTGAGTTTCCATCTCTCTCTGGCCCTGATGCTGCTGGCCCCAAATGCATTCCTGATTTCCTAGGAAGAACTGCCTTTGAAATTTCACATCTACATCCAGATAGGTGAGTGTCCTTTGTGGGCCCAGAAAGCAGGATCTGCTCCTGCTAATTTGGGAAATTTTAAACTGAATTTCCATTTGTAGGTTGAACAAGGCCAACTGACAGAGAGGGAAGCATTCTGACTGTTTCAATTTGGACAGTTTTGGAGGCTTCTTCATAATTGTGTGTTTTGTGTCTGGGCAAGTGAGTGTCTTTTGTGGGTACCAGACAGTGGGATCAGTTCCTCTTAATTTGGGAATTTTTTTTTTTTTTTCGAGATGGAGTCTCACTCTGTTGCCCAGGCTGGAGTGCAGTGGCGCGATCTCGGCTCACTGCAAGCTCCACCTCCCCCAAGTTCATGCCATTCTCCTGCCTCAGCCTCCTGAGTAGCTGGGACTACAGGCGCCCACCACCACGCCTGGCTAATTTTTTGTATTTTTGGTAGAGACAGGGTTTCAGCGTGTTAGCTAGGATAGTCTCCATCTCCTGACCTTGTGATCTGCCTTGGCCTCCCAAAGTGCTGGGATTACAGGCATGAGCCACCGTGCCCGGCCAATTTGGGAAATTATGAAGGAATTTTTGTTTGCAGGTTGACCAAGCTCATCCCATGGAGAGAGGAAACACCCTGTCTGTTTCAGTTTGGACACTTTTGGGACTTGTTTGTTCCTGTTGCAGTTGAATTGTGTTTTCGTTATTGTGTGTGTGTTTGGTATCATCATGGGAAACTAGAATTCAGTAAAGTGATATTATTTTGTAATGCTGTTTGGCCCCAATATTCTTTGGAATCTGGAGTTAAATGGAAAAGTGGACCATGTATTGCGGCTTTCATTTTGCTATTCTAAACAAGGTTGGGCCTAATTGATAGGTTGCAGGTGGTGTTCTTCTGTAGTGTTGTTTGGCCCTGGTGTTCTTTGGAGTCTGGGATGTGTGGCCTTTAAAAATCCAATTTCCATGGAGACTGCTTTGCCCAAAATTTTGGTTTACAGCCTTCATTGGATTACCTACTGGGTCTAACAGAGTTCAGCCATGTGAACATGTTTGTAGACTGATGAGTTTGTATTGCTATCTCATGGCTAGAGTTTTCAAATAAAAGCCCCTGGATCTTTGTTTATGTGTATATACATATCTAGATGTTTTTATGTGAATGTTTATTTATTTGTTTATTTGAGACAGAGTCTCTCTGTTACCCATACTGGAGTGCAGTGGCACAATCTTGGCTCACTGCAACCTCTGCCTCCTGGGTTCAAGCGATTGTCCTTCCTCAGCCTCCTGAGTAGCTGGAATTACAGGTGCCCACTGCCACACACAACTAATTTCTGTATTTTTAGTAGAGATGGGGTTTCACCATATTGGCCAGGCTGGCCTCAAACTCCTGACCTCACATGATCAGCCCGTCTTGGCCTCCCAAAGTGTTGGGATTACAGACATGAGCCACTGTATCTGGCCTGAGTGTACATTTATTAAGTTATATGTTGTGTCTATCAAATTGGCTTATAAATAAAAGAGTAGTCATAAATAGAGTAAATATGTCCAAAGTATTTTTCAAATTCACGTGACCTAAATAAATCTTTACCAAACTAGCTAGCTGGCTTTAAAATTATTGGTACAATAAAAATAGAAATGTCTTCGGAATTGTCAGCACATATGTTTTTATCTGAGGTTTATATTTGTCTCTGCTAGATATTTTGAGATATCAGGGTTTTGCATAGAAGGTTATAAAACTATAAACCCAGTCAAAGCAAAATGATCTTGGTTAATGTGCCTTCTTTGACAAATGAGACTAATGCTGTTAGCTGAATCTTCTGAGTTATTGACAAAAATACCTATGTATTTAACTTTGAGACTCTTACATAGGTGAGCACCTGATGTTCACTGACTATTGAAAAATGGTTAACAAGGAAATAACTTTACATGATGATGTCTAATATTTTAGTTTTCAGAAGTAAGATAAACTGTTAAAAATGAAAGAATTGAGTACATATAAATGAGAAACTTGTTTTAGGTAAACTTTTTGTGTAATTTAAAATCTTTAAATTATTTTTGATGCTTTTTGGATGCTTATTGGATACCTGGGTCATTTCCAATTAAGAAAGGATTACAATATGGGAAAATACATTTCTGAAAATTGTATAATTGTTCTTCTCTATAGAGTGCTGATATCTGATATTTCAAGGAAATTTTCAATAAAATTTAAGGTTACTATGATCATAATTATAGTTAATATATAATTCTTTATATAAAATGTGCCATAAAGGTGTGTTGTTAGAAAAAGAATAATTTTGTCTAATTCAAAGTTATCAAAGATTAATTCGAATTATGGACTTGCAAAAGGTTATTTGTAAAACAAGGTAGTAAAGAACCAATAAGTGGGGGAGAGAGATGTGAAGAAAGTTATGGATATGAAGATGTATGTTTGGTAAGGAAAGTTATAGAGAAAAGAGAATAATTTTGTATGAGAAAGGATCTTGTATGGTGAATTTTTGTTCTAAAATAAAATGACTGGTTATTTAAAAAAAGAATTGGCTGGGCTTGGTGGCTCATGCCTGTAATCCCAGAACTTTGGGAGGCCAAGGTGGGTGGATCACAAGATCAGGAAATTGAGACCATCCAACCCCGTATCCACTAAAAATACAAAAACAGGCTGGGTGTGGTGGCTCAAACCTGTAATCCCAGAACTTTGGGAGGCCAAGGCAGGTGGATCATGAGGTCAGCAGATTGAGACCATCCTGGCTAACATGGTGAAACGCCGTCTGTACTAAAAAATACAAAAAATTAGCCAGGCGTGGTGGCGGGTGCTGGTAGTCCCAGCTACTCAGGAGGCTGAGGCAGGAGAATGGTGTGAACCCAGGAGGCAGATCTTGCAATGAACCGAGGTTGTGCCACTGCACTGCAGCCTGGGTGAGAGAGCGAGACTCCTCAAAAAAAAACAAAAACAAAAACAAAATTAGCTAGGTGTTGTGGCAGGTGCCTATAGCCCCCTGAGATGGGAGAATGGCGTGAACCGGGAGGTGGAGCTTTCAGTGAGCTAAGATTGTGCCACTGCACTCCAGCCTGGGCGAAAGAGCAAGACTCCGTCTCAAAACAAAAAAAAAATGTAGGACAAAACAGAAAGTCCAAACATGTCATAGATGGTCTGTGTAAGTCATACATGCTTTTCTGACTGCTTCTCTGTATGTCTATATTTGTGCACATACAGAGAAAATATGAAGTTGAAAAAGTTTAGATAATATTCTTTAAAACCTGATAGAAAATTGGAGAAATTTGGCTAATTAACATTGCATTTAAACATTTGTTTAAATGCTCTTAGTTTAAAGCTCTTAAATACTATTGTTTAAAGCTCTTAGTTTTGATGAAAATAAAATAAATATTATGAAGAAATACATTTGCAGTTTGGCAATTCTTTTTTAATATAGTTAAGCATGAAGCAAGATTTAACATGGAGCCAGGTTTAACATGGAGCCAAATTTCACATAAATGTTTGCATTGCTTTGTTTTACACTGTATAGATAATACTAGCACAAAGTACTTACTGGTCATGTGCCTAAAGTGAATTTCTTAATTGTACAAAATGTACAGTGGTATTGGTGAACTTAAATACATTAATTTACATACCTAGAACAAAATATCTACCTTGTGTATGTGTGTGGATTTTTTTGGCACTAGGTAACACTTTAGCTTCCAAGATAAACTGAGTAGGAGAAAAACTTGGGGTTGGTTTTCTGTTGGTTTTCACTTCTAATTTTTGCTTATTCGCTCTTTTTTTTGGGGGGGGGGTTTACTTATATATACATATATAAAACCATTAATGTTTTTTAGTTTCTAATGGAATGCTTTTATTTGGCCTCATGAATAGCCATTTTGTTTCCTGTGCATTTGTAACAATTCATTATTTGTTCTGTTTATCTAGAATTCCTAAGCTACAGTTGTCAATCCTGGAAAAATTGGTAGAGCACACCAGCCACTTAAAATTTGCTTGGTTTTTCTTACCTCTAATGATCTCTAGAGCTAAAAGAGCTTTAAGGTTCCTGGAAAAAGTAAAACAAAAGACTTAAGTTCTGAACAGAAATAGTACATTATACATTTTGTTATTTGGAAAGTAGATGAGAGCAGAAATATTTAAATGGTGTTTATTTCCAGGGTAATTCTCTTCAATCAATAGCTTGAATTGGTTTCAGATCTTTTCCTTTAATGAGGAAAAACTGATATGGATACAAAGTTTTAAGGTTCAGGAAAGAGTGGCCTTATCTTTAAGGAAATTATGTTGATTGGGATTTCTCTCAAATTAAAGACTTTAGTTGTGTTGAACATTATTAAAATTAAGTGACATTCATCTGGATTAAGTAGTAATAAAAGATGTGAGACTTTCTACTGATGTGTGATCCCAAGCCATTTATCACTGATGGGCCTTCCTGTGTGTACTTGGAAACACAATGTATATAAGTGTTGCACTGGTCTGAAGATTTTTGGTTATGAAAGTTACCTAATCAGTTTTCAGTACTGTATCTAGAAATCAATCTTGGGAAGTGTGTGATGATGCTCTTTTAAAATAGCTGAGAAGAAATTATTGTGTGCTTGTTCTTACTTTGTCCCTGTTTTGTTGTATTTAAGTGAAAGAAAAGTATTTATTTTTATTGAATTTTCAAAACTGATATTTGTGCTTACCATTTTTTTAAAAATAGAAAAGTTAACCATCTTACTTTGATAAGTTTGGTATAGAACCTATCCCTATGATGCTTTTGCTCACAGTTTTGTCACTAGAATACTAGCAATTAGGCATATGCAATGTATAACCTAACTACTTTAATACAGTGGTTTGAAGTGCTTCAGGCAGTAACTCCTGAACAGCAAATCACATTGTTTTAATTTGTAACAGGTTAGAAAGAATGATATGACTTTCTGTTGTGTAAATTTCCTATTAACTAATCCATGTACTGTTAAGTTACAGAGCTTTGACTCCTGGGTCTGAAAAAGTCACTGACCTCTGCTAAATCTTGAGCATTAACATAGGTTGAAGCCTCATCTTAAGTACCAGGAGAAGGTGATTGACCAAATAACTTGGTTTCATGAGACACAGGGCCAGAAATTAAAATGACTCAATCCCTCTAGGCCCAGGGACTATTGTGGAAGAGGTGGACCCATGAGATTGTAAGTGCAGATTTTGAGGGATAAGATTAAAGTGTTTCTATAAATTTAACATTAATATCAAAAGCCAGTGATGCAAACCCAGTGTCTGGGATCGTGTCAGAATAACAGGGTTTTCTTGGAACATTGATCTGCACTTTAATAGAAAATTGTAAAACATTATAAAAGGTTTATGGAAATCTTACCTTATAGTCAAACTGATTAAAATCAGATACATTTGTTTATAAAGTTTTATTAAAATTAGCTTTAATGTTAATTATATATCATACAAAGGTAAAATTTTGGTTTTCTCTTTTGAACAAAATGTTTGTGTAATATTAATAAGAGATAACAGATTTATTTTACCTTTTGAGTAAACTGCAGGGAGAAAATGGAGGAGGGAGAGACAGGTTTAGTTGGTCTCATGCTGTCTTTATTAGGGCTTATTGTTTGGGAAACTGAGTCTCCTTTCTATCAAATAGAAGATGTTTTTGTATTATAATTTTGGCTAAATGAATGACTCTTTTATAGTAAATTGTGATCCTATTTTGAGATATCAAGTGTCTTGAACCTTTGATATTTGACAGATTTTCCAATAGCAAAATTTCAAGTTCTAAATTCAGACTTTTTGAATTTACACTACTTGTTTGGATATTCACATTCCCTGAAGTCCAAAGAGATAGTAGGCATACTTGTTATGTTAGAATTATATAGGAAGTGTTGTCAAATGTGAGGTGGTACTTAACTTTCTTTGGGTTATATTTGTACAGATATGTTGTTAATATGTGTTCCAGGATTGTATACATTTCTGAAATTCTGATATGTCTTAATATATTTTGTCATAATTATGACAAAGTAATAATTATGGCTATTATGTTAAATTGTTGTATGCCATAGAAATAACCGAATTTCTTTGTCACCTGTGTCTTTGATTATGGCTGTCTTAAGACTTTTGTCATCCACAATTGATGTTTGCTTTGATCCTTCTCAAAAAATTGATATATCAGCTACAGTTCAGGGCTTGTTTCTTTGGAGTAGTTCATGAAAAGGACTCTTGAATGGAGGTTTCTGATAACTTTGGGTGTGCCATTGGATTGGAGAGAAAACTTTCAGGGCACTAATTGAAAGGCTGATGTGTTCGTAAAGATTGCTAACCCAATATGAAGCAGAGCAGGAGTTAATTGCATAGACTGAACTAATGGATGACAGAAATAATTTTGTATGGCTATTTTCCTTTGAAATATTGCTTATTCTTTTTGTTTTGTTTTTCAGAGTCTGGAGGACTTTTTTCTTTTGAGCTATTTATAGCCTATAAGTATATTTTAAGTATATTGAGTAGAGTATACTTTTATAAACAGAATTTGAGGCATTAATTTCTCCCGAGTTTGTAAACTATTTTTGAAGATTGTTAATTGGGAATATGGTTAATAACAACATATTTTCTTTTATAATGGGACACAGTTGGAGGAACTGCTTACTTTCTGTGGGACTTGTTTGAAATGGCCCTGTGAGATGTTCTAACAAAGCCAGTTTAGGAGCGCCTATGTAAACAACGATTCTTGCTGCACTTTGTGTGGGTAATCTAGGCCAAGTATATGGGACTGAAGCTTATTTTGCAGGTAGATTGGTCCTGCTGTGATTTGCCTTTGGTGGAATTGTTGGGGGTCCTGGAAAGAGAAAGATTGTGTCTCAGAAGAAAACTATAGTATTAGATTAACCTTTGATTCCTGGGTGGCCATGAGGTCACCTGTGGTATTGAGGTGCCCAGGACATCCCTCCTTAGCATGAAACAGCCAGAAAGATTAATGACCAGATTCCCCATGACTGAGGAATTGATAAATAAAAAGGGGGCGGGGACTGACATCAACTTAATAGTGCCTAAGGTAGTTTTTTGGATATACATAGACATTGACTTTCTGGTCTTAAAGCTTGAAACTTACATTTGCTTTATCTGAGTTCCTTCCTCAGGAAATTACCTTCAGGCCTCTAAAAAAAGTATCAAAGAACTGAAACTTACCAGACCACCACATCCCTCCAATGAGACTTGGCCCCTCAATCATCATGATTGCTTCCTTGCCTCTCACTAGTTCCTGTTTTCTTACACATTGTTACATTTCTTCCCTGCTATATAAATCCCTAATTTTAGTCAATCAGAAAAATGGATTTGAAATTGAACTTCCATCTCCTTGGCTGCAGCTCCTAATTAAAGTTTTCTTCCTTGGCAATACTCACTGTCTCAGTGATTGGCTTTCTGTGCGGAGAGCAGCAGGACTTAGACCGAACCCCAGGTGTTTTGGTAACAATAATGTCTGAATGTTTGGGGCAGATTAAGGGGCTGGCAGAGGCAGGCCTAGGCACAGCCTGCTGTTAGGCATTCACAAATGGAAGGGCTTTCTTTCCACTCCATAATCCACCATTTTACTTGGTCTTTCAGATTTAAAAGTTACGAAAATGTATACCTTTTATCCAGATTAATAACTTACTGAATTTGCTTTATCATTCTTTATGTATATACATAATTATTTTTTCTAAGCTGTTGAGAATAAATTGCAGACATCATGCTTCTTTATCCCTAAACACTTCAGTGTATTTCCTCAAAACATTATTCAACGTAATCATACAACAATCAAAATCAGAAACTCAACATGGATTCTGTTATTATCTAATCTACAGATCTGAAATTCCACTTATTGTCCCACCAATGCCCATTATAATAAAAGGGGGAAAATGCCTTTGTGCTCCAGGGTCCAGTGCATTTAGGTATCATCTTCTTTAATCCCTTTTTAAAAAATTATTATACTTTAAATTCTGGGATACATGTGCAGAACATGCAGGTTTGTTGTATACATGTGCCGTGGTGGTTTGCTGCACTCATCAACCTGTCATCTATATTAGGTATTTCTCCTAATGCTATCCCTCCCCTAGCCCCCACCCACTGACAGGCCCCAGTGTGTGATGTTCCCCTCCCTGTGTCCATGTGTCCTCATTGATCAACTCCCACTTATGAGTGAGAACTTGCAGTTTTTGGTTTTCTGTTCCTGTGTTAGTTTGCTGAGAATGATGGTTTCCAGCTTCATCCATGTCCCCGCAAAGGACATGAACTCATCCTTTTTTATGGCTGCACAGTATTCCATGGTGTATCTGTGCCACATTTTCTTTATCCAGTCTGTCATTGATGGGCATTTGGGTTGGTTCCAAGACTTTGCTATTGTGAATAGTGCTGTAATAAACATATGTGTGCATGTGTGTTTATAGTAGAATAATTTACAACTCTTTGGGTATATACCCAGTAATGGGATTGCTGGGTCAAATGGTGTTTCTGGTTGTAGATCCTTGAGGAATCGCCACACTGTGTTCCACAATGGTTGAATTAATTTACACTTTCACCAACAGTGTAAAAGCGTTCCTATTTCTCCACATCCTCTCCATCATCTGTTGTTTCCTGACTTTTGTTTTAGACAGAGTCTCGCTCTGTCACCCAGGCTGGAGTGCAGGGATGTGATCTCTGCTCAGTGCAAGCTCTGGCTCCCGGGTTCATGCCATTCTCCTGCCTCAGCCTCCCAAGTAGCTGGGACTACAGGTGTCTGCCACCATACCCGTCTAATTTTTTGTATTTTTAGCAGAGACGGGGTTTCACCGTGTTAGGCAGGATGGTCTTGATCTCCTGACCTCGTGATCCACCTGCATTGGCCTCCCAAAGTTCTGGGATTACAGATGTGAGCCACTGCATCCGGGGATTTCCTGACTTTTTAATGATCACCATTCTAACTGACATGAGATGGTATCTCATTGTGGTTTTGATTTGCATTTCTCTAATGACCAGTGATGATGAGCATTTTTTTCATATGCTTGTTGGCTGCATAAAAGTCTTTGAGAAGTGTCTGTTCATATCCTTTTCCCACTTTTTGATGGGGTTGTTTTTTTTTTTCCTGTAAATTTATTTAAATTCTTTGTAGATTCTGGATATTAGCCTTTTGTCGGATGGATAGACTGCAAAAATTTTCACCCATTCTGTAGGTTGCCTTTTCACTCTGATGATAGTTTCTTTTGCTGTGCAGAAGCTCTTTAGTTTACTTAGATACCATTTGTCAGTTTTGGCTTTTGTTGCCATTTCTTTCGGTGTTTAGTCATGAAGCCTTTGCTCATGACTATGTCCTGAATGGTATTGTCTAGGTTTCCTTCTAGGGTTTTTATGGTTTTAGGTCTTACGTTAAAGTTTTTTTTTTTTTTTTTTTTTTCTTTTTGAGACAGAGTCTTGCTCTGTCGCCCAGGCTGGAGTGCAGTGGCACGATCTTGGTTCACTGCAAGCTCTCCCTCCGGGGTTCATGCCATTCTCCTGCCTCAGTCTCCCACGTAGCTGGGACTACAGGCACCTGCCACCATGCCTGGCTAATTTTTTGTATTTTTAGTAGAGACGGGGTTTCACCATGTTAGACAGGATGGTCTCAATCTCCTGACCTCATGATCTGTCTGCCTTGGCCTCCCAAAGTGCTGGGATTACAGGCATGAGCCACCACACCCGGCCACATCTAAGTCTTTAGTCTATCTTGAGTTGATTTTTTAATAAGGTGTAAGGAAGGGGTCTAGTTTCAGTTTTCTGCATATGGCTAGCCGGTTTTCCCAACACCATTTATTAAATAGGGAATCCTTTCCCCATTGCTTGTTTGTGTCAGGTTTGTGAAAGATCAGATGGTGGTAGATGTGTGGTATTATTTCTGAGGCCTCTGTTGTGTTCCATTGGTCTATATATCTGTTTTGGCACCAGTACCATGCTGTTTTGGTTACTGTAGCCTTGTAGTATAATTTGAGTTCAAGTAGCATGATGCCTCCAGCTTTCTTCTTTTTGCTTAGGATTATTTTGGCTATATGGGCTCTTTTTTGGTTCCATATGAAATTTAAAGTAGTTTTTTCCAATTCTGTGAAGAAAGTAAATTGTAGCTTGATGGGGATAGCATTGAATCTATAAATTACTTTGGGCAGTATGGCCATTTTCATGATATTGATTCTTCCTATCCATGAGCATGGAATGTTTTTTCATTTGTTTGTGTACTCTCTTATTTCCTTGAGCAGATCCTTCACATCCCTTGTAAGTTGTATTCCTAGGTATTTTATTCTGTTTGTAGCAATTGTAAATGGGAGTTCATTTACGATTTTGCTCTCTATTATTGGTGTATAGGAATGCTTGTGATTTTTGCACACTGATTTCGTATCCTGAGACTTTGCTGAACTTGCTTATTAGCTTAAGGAGATTTTGTGCTGAGACAATGGGGTTTTTTAAATACACAATCATGTCATTTGCAAATAGAGACAATTTGACTTGTTTTCTTTCTATTAGAATACCCTTCATTTCTTTCTCTTGCCTGATTGCCCTGTCCAGAACTTCCAATACTAGGCATGAGAGAGGGCATCCTTGTCTTGTGCCAGTTTTCAAAGAGAATGCTTCCAGCTTTTGCCTAGTCAGTATGATGTTGGCTGTGGGTTTGTCATAAATAGCTCTTATTATTTTGAGATCTGTTCCATCAATACCTAGTTTATTGAGAGTTTTTAGCATTAAGTGGTGTTGAATTTTACCAAAGGCCTTTTCTGCATCTGTTAAGATAATCATGTGGTTTTTGTCATTGGTTCTGTTTATATGATAGATTGTATTTATTGATTTGCACATGTTGAAGCAGCCTTGCATCCCAGGGATGAAGCCAACTTGATCATGGTGGATAAGCTTTTTGATGTGCTACTGGATTTGGTTTGCCAGTATTTTATGGAGGATTTTTGCATCGATGTTCATCAGGGATATTGACCTGAAATTTTCTTTCTTTCTTTCTTTTTTTTTTTTTTGTGTGTGTGTGTCTCTGCCAGGTTTTGTTATCAGGATGATGCTGGCCTCATAAAATGAGGTAGGGTGGCGTCCGTCTTTTTCTATTGTTTGGAATAGTTTCAGAAGGAATGGCACCAGCTCCTCTTTTTACCTCAGATAGAATTCAGCTGTGAATCTTTCTGGTCCTGGGCTTTTTTTGGTTGGCAGACTAGTAATTACTGCCTCAATTTAAGAACTTGTTATTGGTGCATTTAGGGATTCCCCGTCTTCCTGGTTTAGTCTTGGGAGGGTGTGTGTGTCCAGAAATTTATCAGTTTCTTCTAGATCTTCTAGTTTATTTGGGTAGAGGTGTTTATAGTATTCTTTGTATTTCTGTGGGATCAGTGGTGATATCCCCTTTATTATTTTTTATCATGTCTATTTGATTCTTCTCTCTTTTCTTCTTTATTAGTCTGGCTAGCATTTTATTTTGTTAATCTTTTTAAAAAATTAGCTTCTTGATTTATTGATTTTTTGAAGGATTTTTCATGTCTCTATCTCCTTCAGTTCTGCTCCGATCTTAGTTATTTCTTGTTTTCTGCTAGTTTTTGAATTTGTTTGCTCTTGCTTCTCCAGTTCTTTTAATTTTGATGTTAAGATGTTGAATTTAGGTCTTTTCTCCTTTCTCCTGTGGCCATTTAGTGCTATAAACTTCCCTGTAAACACTGCTTTAGCTGTGCTCCAGAGATTCTTGTACATTGTGTCTTTGTTCTCATTCGTTTCAAATAACTTATTTATTTCTGCCTTAAGTTTATTATTTATCCAGTAGTCATTCAGGAGCAGGTTGTTCAGTTTTCATGTAGTTGTGTGGTTTTGAGTGAATTTCTTAAACCTGAGTTCTAATTTGATTGCGCTGTGGTCTGAGAGACTGTTTGTTATGATTTTAGTTCTTTTGCATTTGCTGAGGAGGGTTTTACTTCTAATTATGTGGTCAATTTTAGAATAAGTGCTATATGGTGCTGAGAAGAATGTATATTCTGTTGATTTGTTGTGGAGAGATCTGTAGATGTCTATTAGGTCCGCTTGGCCCAGAGCTGAGTTCAAGTCCTGAATATCCTTGTTAATTTTCTGTCTCATTGATCTAATATTGACCGTGGGGTGTTAAAGTCTCCCACTAGTATTGTGTGGGAGTCCTAAGTCTTTTTGTAGGTTTCTGAGGACTTGCATTATGAATCTGGGTGCGCCTGTATTGGGTGCATATATATTGAGGATAGTTAACTCTTTTTGTTGCATTGATCCCTTTACCATTACATAATACCCTTTGTCTCTTTTGATCTTTGTGGTTTAAAGTCTGTTTTATCAGAAACTAGGATTGCAACCTCTGCCTCTTTTTTGCTTTCCATTTGCTTGTTAAATACTCCTCCATCCCTTTATTTTGAGCCTATGTGTGTCTTTCCATGTGAGATGGGTCTCCTGAATACAGCACACTGATGGGTCTTGATTCTTCATCCAATTTGCCAGTATGTGTCTTTTAATTGGGGCATTTAGCCCATTTATGTTTAAGGTTAATATTGTTATGTGTGAATTTCATCCTGTCATTGTGATGCTAGCTGGTTATTTTGCCTGTTAGTTGACGCAATTTCTTCATAGTGTTGATGATCTTAACAATTTGATATGTTTTTGCAGTGGCTGGTACCAGTTGTTCCTTTCCATGTTGAGCACTTCCTTCAGGAGTCCTTGTAAGGCAGACCTGGTGGTGACAAAATCTCTCAGCATTTCCTTTTCTGTAAAGGATTTTATTTCTCCTTCACTTGTGAAGTTTAGTTTGGCTGGATACGAAATTCTGGGTTGAAAATTCTTTTCTTTAATAATGTTGAATATTGGCCCCCACTCTCTTCTGGCATGTAGGGTTTCTATAGAGAGATCCACTGTTAGTATGATGGGCTTCCCTTTGTGCATAACCCGTCCCTTCTCTCTGGCTGCCCTTAACATCTTTTTCTTCATTTCAACTTTGGTAAATCTGACAATTATGTATCTTGGGGAGTATCTTAGTGGTGTTCTCTGTATTTCCTGAATTTGAATGTTGGCCGGTCTTGCTAGATTGGGGAAGTTCTCCTGAATTATATCCTGAAGAGTATTTTCCAACTTGGTTCCATTCTCCTGGTTACTTTATCAAACAAATGTAGGTTTGGTCTTTTGACACCAGTCAAATGTAGGTTTGATCTTTTCACGTAGTCCCATATTTCTTGGAGGCTTTGTTCATTCCTTTTCATTTTTTTCTCTAATCTTGTCTTCATGCTTTATTTCATTAAGTTGATCTTCTATCTCTGATATCCTTTCTTCTGCTCAATTCGTTCGGCTATTGATATTTGTGTGTGCTTCACTAAGTTCTTGTGCTGTGTTTTTCAGCTCCATCAGGTCATTTATGTTCTTCTCTAAACTGGTTATTCTAGTTAGCAATTTGTGTACCCCTTTTTCAAGTTTCTTAACTTCCTTGCATTTGGTTAGAACATGCTCCTTTAGCTCGGAGGAGTTTGTTATTATCCACCTTCTGAAGCCTACTTCTGTCAATTCGTCAAACTCATTCTCCTTCCAGTTTTGTTTCCTTGCTGGTGAGCAGTTGTTATCCTTTGGAGGAGAAGAGGCATTCTGGTTTTTGGAATTTTCAGCCTTTTTGCTCTGGTTTTTCCTCATCTTCATGGGTTCATCTATATTTGATCTTTGATGTTGGTGACCTTCAAATGGGGTTTTTGTGTGGATGTCCTTTTTCTTGATGTTGATGCTATTCCTTGCTGTTTGCTAGTTTTCCTTCTAACAGTCATGCCCATCTACTGCAGGTCTGTTGGAGTTTGCTGGAGGTCCACTCCAGACCCTGTTTGCCCGTGCATCACCAGCAGAGGCTGCAGAACAGCAAAGATTGCTGCCTGTTCCTTCCTGTGGAAGCTTTGTCCCAGTGGGGCACCCACCAGATGCTGGCTGGAGCTCTCCTATATCAAGTGTCTGTTGACCCCAGCTGGGAGGTATCTCCCAGTCAGGAGGCACGGGGGTCAGGGGCCCACTTGAGGAGGCAGTCTGTCCCTTAGTAGAGCTCGAGCACTGTCGAGCACTGTCCTGGGAGATCTGCTGTTCTCTTCAGAGCTGGCAGGCAGGAACGTTCAAGTCTGCTGAAGCTGCGCCCTGTGGCGGCAAGCCACCCAGGTGCTGAGGCAAGAGATCAAGGGCACAAGCTATTCCAGTATAATAAAATATATAAAATAAGAATAGTTATACTAGATATAGATAATAGACATGATTATATATGAATATCATTAATCATTAGTTTGTAGTAATTACTCTTTATTCCAATATTATAATAATCCTTGCTCTATAATCATAACCTAGGAAAAACCAGGCCATACAGAGATGGGAGCTGCTGGGACATAGTGAGAAATGACCAGAAGACAGGAGTGTGAGCCTTTTGTTATGCCCGGGCAGGGCTACCAGAAGGCTCCTTGGTCTAGCGGTAACACCAGCGTCTGCGAAGATGCCCGTTGCCAAGCGGACCGTGGTCTAGCAGTAGCGTCAGTGTCAAGGAAAAACACTCGCTACTTAGCAGACTGGGAAAGGGAGTCTCCCTTTCACCAGAGGAGTTCAGAGAAGACTCTACTCCTCCACTTCTTGTGGAGGGCCTGACTGATGTCAGTCCTTCCTGCAGTTATCTGGAGGCCTAACCATCTCCCGGTGATGCTGTGCTTCAGTGGTCAGGCTCCTAGTCCGCCTTCATGTTCCATCCTGTACACCTGGCTCTGCCTTCTAGATAACAGTAGCAAATTAGTGAAAGTACTAAAAGTCTCTGATATGCAGAAATAATGGCGTAGTCTGTGTCCTCTCTCTCTCTCTCTCTGTCTCTCTGCCTCGGCTGCCAGGCAGGGAAGGGCCCCCGTCCACTGGACATGTGACCCACGTGACCTTCCATATAATTGGAGATGGTTCTCACTCCTTACCCTGCCCCTTTGTCTTGTATCCAATAAATATCAGCGCAGCCTGGCATTCGGGGCCACTACCGGTCTCTGCGTGTTGGTGGTAGTGGTCCCCTGGGCCTAGCTGTCTTTTCTTTTATTTCTTTGTCTTGTGTCTTTACCTACAATCTCTCGTCTCTGCACATGGGGAGAAAAACCCACCGACCCTGTAGCGCTGGACCCTACAGTGCCCACAGCCACCCCTTCCCCCAGGTGCTCTGTCCCAGGAAGATGGGAGTTCTATCTATGAGCCCCTGACTGGGGCTGCTGCCTTTCTTTCAGCTATGCCCTGCCTAGGGAGGAGGAATCTAGAGAGGCAGTCTGGCTATAGCGGCTTTGCCGAGCTGCAGTGGGCTTTACCCAATTTGAACTTCCCTGTAGCTTTGTTTACAGCGTGAGGGGAAAACCACCTACTGAAGCCTCAGTAGTGGCAGATGCTTCTCCCCACACCAACCTCCAGCATCTTGGGTCGACTTCAGACTGCTGTGCTGGCAGTGAGAATTTCAAGCCAGTGGATCTTAGCTTGTTGGGCTCCGTGGGGGTGGGACCTGCTGAGTTAGACCACTTGGCTCTCTGGTTTCAGCCCTTTTTCCAGGGGGAGTGAATGGTTCTGTCTTGCTGTGGTTCCAGGTACCCCTGGGTATGAAAAAAAAGTCCTGCAGCTAGCTCAGTATCTCCCCAGATGGCTGCTCAGTTTTGTGCTTGAAACCCAGGGACCTGGTGGTGTAGGCACCCGAGGGAATCTCCTGGTCTGCAGGTTGCAAAGACCACAGGAAAAGTGTAGTTTCTGGGCTGGAATGTACCATTCCTCATGGTACTGTCCCTCAAGGCTTCCCTTGGCTATGGGAGGGAGTTCCCTGACCCCTTGTGCTTCCCGGGTGAGGTGATGTCCTACCCCGATTCGGCTAGCCCTCTCTGGGCTGCATCCACTGTCTAACCAGTCCCAGTGAGATGAGCTGGGTACCTCAGTTGGAAATGCAGAAATCACCCACCTTCTGCGTTGATCTTGCTGAGAGCTGCAGACCGGAGCTGTTCCTAGTCAGCCATCTTGCCAGCCACCTCTTTAATATCTTTAAATCCAAAAAACTTATCTTTCATGACCCTGACATTTTTTAAGATAACAGGCCCATAATTTTTTAGGGTCTCCCTCAGTTTGGGTGTGCAGGTTCTGCAGTTTTGCCAGCATTACCAATGAAGCCATGTTGTGTCATATCACGAGGCATATGATGTTGATATATCTTGCTATTGGTGATGTTAACAGTGACCATTTCATTAGGGTGGTGTCTGCCAGGTTCCTCACCTTAAAGTTGTGATTTTTTTCCCATTATCATTAACAAGTATCTTGTGGGAGATGCCTTGACACTATATAAATATCCAGTGTCTCATTAAACTTTCATCCACTAGTTTAAGCATCCCCTGATAATTCTTGCTTGTAACTTATTACTTTTATGGTGAGTTTCTGATACCATAATTCCTCCTACATTTATTAGTCATTTTATTGTAAGAAAGAGCTCTCCCTTTTTCTCCTATTTATTTATTTATTTATTTATTTATAATACTATGAATTCTTGGATTCTTATTTTATCCTATGGGTTATAATCTGTTATGAATGCTGTTTATTTTGATATTTAAATTGTACAAGATTTGACCAGGGGATAACCTTTCAAGCTGATTCCTGTGTTCTTTTTACATGTCCCCCTGGTGCTTAGAGCCTTTTCTCATTTCCTGTTAGAAAAAGATATTCTGACTAACCTTATGTTTTCCCTGCCCCCGTTCTAAAATCAACCATGTCTCTAAGGAGCTCTGGTTCCTGTTGCTGGAGTATGGTATTTAGAAATCAGGAACTGGGGAAGCAGTGTGCTCATTGCCAGTGAGTACCATGGCTTCTAGGTCTTCTCAGCCTAGAAGAGTGAGGACTGGGGAATATATGTATATACAGGTGTGTGTATATATACATATCTCCCCCCCTCCACATACACATTGTGGTGCATAGAAAAGTGGCTGCCCTTGGCTGGGCGCAGTGGCTCACGCCTGTAATCCCAGCACTTTGGGAGGCTGAGGTAGATGGATCACGAGGTCAGGAGATAGAGACCATCCTGGTAGCCAAACCCCGTCTCCACTAAAAATACGAAAAATTAGCTGGGAGTGGTGGCGGGCGCCTGTAGTCCCGGCTACTTGGGAGGCTGAGGCAGGAGAATGGCGAATGGCATGAACCCGGGAGGTGGAGCTTGCAATGAGCTGAGATTGCACCAGTGCACTCCAGCCGGGGTGACAGAGCGAGACTCCATCTCAAAAAAAAAAAAAAAAAAAAAAAAAAAAAGAAAAAAAGAAAAATGCCTTCATATGTCCTAATCCTGGAACCTGTGAATATATTACCTTACATTCAAAAGGAACTCTGTGGATGAAGTTAAGGATCTTAAGATAATTACCCTGGTTTATCTGGGTGGGCCTGGTATAATCACAGGGTTCTTATGAGAGGGAGGGAAGAATCAAAGAGGAGGGGAACAGATTCTCTTCTGAGGTCCTTGATTTTAGACTTCTGTCCTCCAGAACTGTAAAAGAATAAATTTGTACTGTTTTAAACCACTAAGTTTGTGCTAATTTGTTACAGTACCAATAGGAAACTAATTCCGAAGTAAGAGATATATGTATGTGTATGTATATCTATATCTATATGATATATAGATATTTATATAATACACTCACACCCACACCCACTGGTATCTATTTATCTAGTAAAAACTATGAGTTTCTATTGATACCTAAAATTCCATTTAAACACTGCAAGGATTATTGTAACTTCCCCCCTGTGAGAGGAAAAAAAAAACCACTGAGATTTTTTTCTATTCTTTCACTCTACAATAGCCATCAAGTTTGTGACCAAATGAGTGGGTTTTTTTCCCCACATGCCAAGTAGCAGACACTAGCTAGATGTCCTATAATTCAAATCCGACACTCTCTGCCTGGAGATAGCTTTAGATTCCACAGGTTGAGGGCTCAGTCCCCAAACTGCCCCCTCCTTCAGACACCAGTCGCAAGTCCAGGCCTCTGGAATTTCTGGCTGATCCACTCCAAGTTGAAGTTCCCATGGCCCCGTTTTTAGATATGGTTAATTTGCAGGAGCTGTTCACAAAACTCAGGGAAACTCATTTACCAGTTCATTATAAAGAAGGATTTTTTTTTTTGACAGAGTCTTGCTCTGTTACTCACGCTGGAGTGCAGTGGTGCAATCTCGGCTCACTGCAACCTCTGCCTCCTGGGTTCAAGCGATCCTTGTGCCTCAGCCTCCCTGGTAGCTGGGACGACAAACATGCACCACTGTGCTTGGCTAATTTTTGTATTTTTAGTAGAGACAAGGTTTCATTATGTTGGCCAGGCTGGTCTGGAACTCCTGGCATCAAGTGATCCACCTGCCTTGGCCTCTCAAAGTGGGGATTTACAGGCATGAGCCACTGCACCTGGACACAAAGGGTATTTTAGAGGATACAAATAAATAGCCAGATGGAGATACACAGGGCAAGGTCACGATTAAACTGCAGTAAAATTGTGGATTGAGTGGGCATTGGTGATCTCTAGAACTAGGGACTATAAAGTGGATTGCAGAGTAAAGAGAAACATGAGATTCACAGAGTGCATAACTTAGAAATGAGTAATTACAGCAGCTTGTCCTGGCATAAAGACCTAAAAAGTATTTTTATGTGGATCCTCATGGAAGCCAGTGTGATAGGATACACAGCATCCCTGACAACATCGCTCAAACAAATAGACTTGGTTTCTTATGATTCTCAAGGAAAGCAGTTCTATAATGAGTGAAGATGGTGTGGTCCAGGTTGTCAGGCTTGTTGTTGTAGTAATTTTATGTGCTATTTTTAAATGTATATATTTATTTTCACTTTTTGTTACGGAAAATTTCAAATACATTCGAAACTTGAATGCCCATGTTCCTAATCACCCAGCTTTAACAATTACCAACTGATGGCTAGTCTTGTTTCATCTGTTGCTCCTCCTCTACCTCCAAGTACCTTTTTTTCTTTAATATTTTAGAGCAAATTCTAGATATGATGATGATTTCCCTCTTGAGTACTTCAGCATGTGTCAGGGTCTTTACTCATTTCTTTTTTTTTTTTCTTCAACTTTTAAGTTCCAAGGTACAAGTGCAGGATGTGCAGGTTTGTTACATAGGTATACATGTGCCACGGTGGTTTGCTGCACAGATCAACCCATCACCCAGGTATTAAGCTGAGCATCCATTAGCTATTCTTCCTGATGCTCTCCCTCCCCCTGCCCCACTGATAGGCCCCAGTGTGTGTTGTTCCCCCAATGTGCCCATGTGTTCTCATTGTTCAGCTCCCACTTATAAGTGAGAACATGCAGTGTTTGCTTTTCTGTTCTTGTGTTAGTTTGCTGAGAATAATGGCTCCCAGCTCCATTCATGTCCCTGCAAAGGACATTATCTCATTCCTTTGTATGGCTGCATAGTATTCTGCAGTGTATATGTACCACATAGTATTCCATAGTGTATATGTACCAGTCTATCATTGATGGGCATTTGGGTTGGTTTCATATCTTTGCTATTGTGAATAGTGCTGCAATGAACATACTCATGAATGTATCTTTATATAATAATGGAATGATTTGTATTCCTTTGGGTATATACCCAGTAATGGCATTGCTGGGTCAAATGGTATTTCTGCTTCTGGATCTCTAAGGAATTGCTGTACTGTCTTTTATAATGGTTGAACTAATTTATACTCCCACCAACAGTGTAAAAGCATTCTGTTTTCTCTGCAACCTCACTAGCATCTGTGGTTTCTTGACTTTTTAATAATTGCCATTCTGACTGGCATGAGAGGGTATCTCATTGTGGTTTTGATTAGGTGCTTTACTTTTTTTTGAGATGGAGTTTCGCTCTTGTTACCCAGGCTAGAGTGCAATGGTGCGGTCTTGGCTCACTGCAACCTCCGCCTCCTGGGTTCAAGCGATTCTCCTACCTCATCCTCTCGAGTAGCTGGGATTACAGGTGCCTGCCACCACACTCAGCTAATTTTTCTATTTTTAATACAGACGGGGTTTCATCATGTTGGCCAAGCTGGTCTTGAACTCCTGACCTCAGGTGATCTGTCTACCTCGACCTCTCAAAGTGCTGGAATTACAGGCGTGAGCCACTGTGCCTGGCACCGTGTCTGTCTTATTTGATGTTTCTTCACACCTGGGATGGCCTTATATAGTGCTTTGCACATTGCAGATACTCAGTGAATGTTTGTCCATTAAATGTACTTTATTTATTCCTAACAAGAAGCTTTGGTAATTCTGTGACACTGTTTTATCTAAAATTGCATGTATTTTTTGTTATTTAGACATAGTTACTTAAACATTATGTTTAATTTAAAAAATGTATTAGGCCCCCCAAAGGGCATAAAAGCAGTAATAGTTAAAAACAATATGGTATATACAATGTAAACTTTTTCTGGGGTGAGGGTGAGAATTTATGAACAAGAGAGTGTCCTTGATTGTGAATAGCTGACTGTCTTCTAGATGGTTGCCAGTTGGCTCACTTCCTTCCCACCTCCAGATTTTGAGAGGAACCTTGGGGTCTCTTGTTTGCATGCTTGCATGTATATATTTAATTCCAACACTATGAAGTATGCATATGGCATGGCATACGTTATAAAAGGCAGTAAGCCTCTGCCTCACCCCATTCTGACTTTCCATTTGCATTTTATGTGATTATATCAGCACAGGGTGAATACAGCCTTCTAGCATTCAATATGAACACAGTTCTAGAGACAGTGATGATTCTAGTCTACTGGCGAGGACCTTGTGTTTGTTAGGTAATCATAGATACATAGAATTGAGTGAAAGACTGGCTTTAGAATCAGCCGCTACTGGTTTGGTTTTGACTTTTTAATAATAAATTTTCACATTCAGTTTCTTTGGTTCCAAGATACTGTTCAAGTACCCAAACAATCTTTTCAGTCTTTTGGTCTAGGATTTTGTCCTAATCTAAACTAAAATCTATCCTAAATGATTCTCCTATTGTTCAGCCCTGGAAACCTGGCCCTTACAAGAACCTGTTATTCAGGTTTTTGTTGTTCTGCAGAAGCCATGACATTCTTGCATAAAGATGAGATTATTTATTATATAAGCCATACCCAGGTACATGTTGATAGTCATTAACCCACTTCTTCACAGTAGCGATCTGTTTGACCACAAGAAAAAAAGTCTAGATCATTCTTTTTAATTTTTATTTTAATTTAGCTGGTTTTATTTTGGTCATGTCAAGTGATTGATGTGCAATAGATGTAATCATTTCGTTGAAAAGATGTTAGCCCAGCACAGTGTCAACTGCTCAGCGTCCCACTATTAAACAACAGCATTCTGATTCACTTCCAAACCAGAGACTTCAAGCTTCTGTTAATTAGGAATAGGCAATCCAAAAGCAAAAACCAAGGCAAAAGCAGTGACAAAAGTACTTGACAGATCTTTAAAGTGTCAAAGAATCAGATTATGTTAAACACAACTTACTGTTAAATAAAAGGTAAAACAATAACCACACACATAGAGCAATAATTGAAAAATCATAAATTCTTTGTTTTGCAACTCCTAGCTATAATTGCTCTCTATTGTTATCTCCCTTCAGGAAGATAATTAATCTTGAAATTGTCAATAACTTTAAAATGTATATTTCTTTGAGAAAACTGAATAATAGATTTCAATATTTTTTTAACAGCTATTTTGCAAGTCATTTTTACACTGCCTCTAAAGACAAATTACATCATTATATAAGTATTATTTTACCCACTTTGACGAGATACATACTGAAAGATGGTTTATGTAGTAAGTCTGGAGTAATTCAATTTAATTTTTTTGGCAAACTAGTGAAGGGAGCCAGGTAGATTTTTTTTTTTTTTTTTTGAGACAGAGTCTCCCTCTGTCATCCAGGCTGGAGTGCAATGGTGCCATCATGGCTCCCTGCTGCCTTGACCTCCCAAGGGCTCAGGTGATACTCCCACCTCAGTCTCTCTAGTAGCTGGGACTACATAGGCATGTGCCACCACACTTGCCTATTCTTGCATTTTTTTTTTTTTTTTTGAGACAGAGTTTCACTCTTGTTGCTGAGGCTGGAGTGCAATGGCACAATCTTGGCTCACTGCAACCTCCACCTCCTAGGTTCAAGCAATTCTTCTGTCTCATCCTCCCTAGTAGCTGGGATTACAGGCGCCTGCCACCACACCCAGCTAATTTCTTTTTATATATATTTTTAGTAGACGGGGTTTCACTACCTACATTGGCCAGGCTGGTCTCGAACTCCTGACCTCAGGCGATCCACCCGCCTCGGCCTCTCAAAGTGCTGGGATTACAGGCCTGAGCCCCTGCGCCCGGCCTATTCTTGTATTTTTTCTAGAGATGTGGTCTGTCTCCCTGTGTTGCCCAGGCTGGCCTCAAACTCCTGGGCTTGAGCAATCCTCCCTCCTCAACTGTCTCAAGTGTTAGGATTACAGGCATGAGCCACCATGCCTGGTCAGATGGATTTTTGAACTCTTCCCATTGCAAACTGAAAATAGACAAGTAACTATCCCTTCTCAAGGCAACACCCACATCCCATCCATTCTCCCTTGAGGCCAAACTGCTTTCCCACGGAGACTGACAGCCAGTGTGCATTTCATAACACTTTTCCCCACAGTGCACCCATAGGCTTGGAAGCCTGAACATTTGTGGCCACTATACAACAGATGCAGTTTTCAGCCAGAACCCTCTAGGGCCTTCCTTTTCCCTGGCTCTCAGCTGCTGCTGGCTCTGCCTGCCATCAAGGAGCAGCCAGTGTGTGTGTGGCTGTGAGGTGTGGGAGGGGCCAGGGTGAGCAACAAAGCAGATCAGAGGTGAATTCTGGGGCTGGGTGGACACAGTGGCAGGACCAGTCGTGGCCCACAGTAAGACCAAAGGGCCTTGTGTCCTCCATTAATTCTTTTCTGGGTGATTTCTGCTAAGGACACCTTCAGGGAAAATTCCAGCTTGCCCTTAAGGCTCATCACCTGAGTGTGCTCCTTGCCAAGCAACTCACCGAGTTTGTGATCCTCCCAGTGCTCTGAGATGCTCTTCTTCTCCTCCACAGGCCTGGGATCCTTTTCCCTGATGAACTGTTCCAGGTGGCATCCCATCCATAGCCCTAACTATGAAGGCCACAGGAAATGTGACATAGCGAGCATAGGTATGCATCACAGTTCAAAGTACAGGGCATGTGACATTTGCGGCCCAGTCTGGCCTGCTCTCCCTGGCTCTCCTAGAGCACATCACAGACATTGCTGCTCCCAGACCCTAGTTTTTCTTTTATTCATTGCTTTTTTATTAGGATTTGGCTGCAAAATTGTTGCATCCTGTCCAGACTATATTCTACACATGAAATGTCCAGAGGAATTGAGAGGTCCATTCTTGAAGCATTCCCAGAAGAATGAGAAATGTCCTACAAGTCAGAATTCTCTTCCAGCCTCTTCCTGACTCTTATTGACCAAAGTACATTCCAAGGCAGCTCCTAAACAGACCACTGCCCAGGAGAATGGCTTATTCTTAGCCAATCAGTCTAGTTCCTGAAGCTGAAGTTGAGATCAATGTCCTTGGAGGCATGTGGGCTGCATGGGGAAGAGGCAGACACCAGAACTGGGTTTTATTAGGAAGAATGAAGAGGAGATAGATGCTGGGTATGGAATCAACAATGTCCAATTCAGTGAGAATGGAAGGAGGCAGGAAGGTTTGAAAAATATTAAGGGGATAAATGTGTGGGGAAGTGTTGTGGGGAATATGGGAAGAGATTTGGACTTGGCAACTGGTTGGGTATTTGATGAAATAAGAAACCAGACAAAACAGGTGTAGTGCTGGGGAGGTGATAAGTTCAGTTTTGAATGAGCTGAATCTGAGATGCCAATGGGATATCCAAATAGTAGTTTGATGTTCTCAAGAACAAGCATTGGCCTGAAGGTACGTCTGAGAGTCCAAGAGGCATCAGCATGTAGAGAGAATTGAAGCCATTGAGTGGATGACTCAGAGAATAAAGAGAATGAAACAAAAACAAACAAAAACAAAACTAGAAGAATTTTGGAACCCCTCAGAAAGAAGATGAGAGTAGGTGAGAAAGTATTGTGGGAAAGGTGGGAGGAAAAGTCTGGAATGTTCGTTATCAGAGAAACTGAGGGATGAGAGCATTTCATGAAAGTAATGATGGTTACATTGTCAAAGGCTGCAAGAAATATTTGGATTTAAAAGTATCCATTGGATTTAGTGGCAAGAAGGTTCTTAAGACCTTGGCAATAACACTTTTGATGGACTTCTGGAGACAGAGCCTGACTCTGCTGGAGTGAGATGGAAAATGAGAAAATGGAGAAGGTGTGTGTAATCACCTATTTTAAAAGGCAAAAATAATTTTTTTGAAAAAACCAGGAGAGACTTTAGCATGTTTAAATGCTAAACAGCCATTCTGATTCAAGATGGGTGGCTACTCAGTACACACTTTAATCTCTGCTCCTTTCAAAATGCTGTGCGGTTAAAGAGCAAGATCTGCAGCAGCACTGGGAAACGTTCACATTGCCGTCCGCAAACAGGAAACAGTGAGGGATTTCTGGGAGACACAAAGCATGGGATTCGATCTTTGGCAAAAGCAAAGATCCTAAAAAGCAATATAGTAGAGGAAGAGACTATTGGAACATTGAGGTTTTTTGAAAGAACCTTGAAAAAATCCTCAAGACTACAGTCATTAGTAGCTGTGTGGGGGAAGAAGCAGTGGAGAAGAGTAGATTATGGGGCAGAGGGCCGGGTCATTAGTTCCAAGACGGCTGGAATAGGGTCAGGCCCAGAGAGTGCCCAAATGAGTGTTCCTCTTCTAGGCTATAGCTAGAGACAGCCTTGCTCTTAATGACCAGAAAGTGGGGAGGGCCTCCTTTGGGAGACGGAATGTCATAGTATAATCTTGGAGAGAGATAGTTCAGGTTCTAGCCACCAAAATGGACACAGAGTCTCACATTCTGAAAGCAAGTTCCCCAAGAAGCGTGAAAGGTGATTTTCCTGGCTGCACTTCGCTGTCCACTCACCATGGCCAGTGCTCTGCCCTCAGCCGTATATTCACACTGCAAAGGACACAGTGACTTTAGAACACTAGCTAGAAACACTTCTCATTTATAAACTTGAATAGATAACTAAAAGTCATCAGACATTAGCATGAAGAAGAAGAACAAAGAAGAATAATTAGTAAATAGTTACTGAGAAAACGGATAATTTAGAAAATTAGATAACTTAAATTTTCAGTATTTCTAGAAATGATTGAGATTATGTTGCACTCACAAAGCATTTCTAGGCTACTCTGGGCCAAGTGCTGGTGGCTCACGCTTGTAATCACAGCATTTTGGGAGGCCGGGGCAGGCGGATGATATAAGGATCACTTAAGATCAGGAGTTCGTCTCTACTAAAAAAAAAAATACAAAAAAAAAAAAAAAAAATCAGGAGTTTGAGACCAGCCTGGCCAATATGATGAAACCCCATCTCTACTAAAAATACAAAAATTAGCTGGGTGTTGCACACCTGTAGTCCTAGCTACTCAGGAGGCTGAGGCAGGAGAATTGCTTGAACCCGGGAGGTGGAGGCTGCAGTGAGCAGAGATCACGCCACTGCACTCCAGCTGGGCAACAGAGTGAGACTGTCTCAAAGGAAAAAAACAAAACAAAACAAAAAGAACAAGTTACCAAAACAGTATGAAAATAAGTTTATAAGTAGACTGGACGTGGAGGAAAATTATTTTATAAGCTGAAATATGGTGCCAATGAATTTCCCAGAACTTACTGCAGAAAGACAAATAGTTGAAATTATGGAAGAAAAGTTAGAAGACAATTTATTATTTCATTTGATAAGTACTTTGAATGCCTACTAGGTGCCCTCTTGGTGGCCTCATAGAGTCTATAATTTAGTGAGGAGTAAGGCAATAAACCAAACGTTACAACAATGAGTATATAAATTGGAATTGTGATAATTTGCTATGAAGAACAAGAACAAAGAGTCATAATATTAATAATAGCTGAAATTTACATAACTTAGAAACTGTGCCAAGAACAGTTGAAAGTGCAAACTTTGTTTATTTAATTTTTTAAATTAAAAAATTTTTTTTTTTTTTTGGATGGAGTCTTGTTCTGTCACCAAGCTGGAGTGTAGTGGGTGCAGTGGCACGATCTCGGCTCACTGCAACCTCCACCTCCCGGGTTCAAGCGATTCTCCTGCCTTAGCCTCCTGAGTAGCTGGGACTACAGGCACGTGCCGCCACGCTCAGCTGATTTTTGTATTTTTAGTAGAGACAGGGTTTCACCATGTTTGCCAGGATGGTCTTGATCTCTTGACCTCGTGATCCACCTGCCTTGGCCCCCCAAAGTGCTGGGATTACAGGCGTGAGCCACCGCTCCTGGACTTTGCTTTGTCACCCAGGCTAGAGTGCAGTGGTGTGATCTCAGCTCACTGCAGCCTCGACTTCCAGGCTCAAGCCATCCTTCCACTTCAGCCTCCCCAAGTAGTTGGGACTACAGGCATGCACCACCACACCCGGCAAATTTGTAATTTTTGTAGAGATGGGGTTTTGCTGTGTTGCCCAGGCTGGTCTCAAACTCCTGAACTCAGGCAATCCACCTGCCTTGTCCTTCCAAAGTGCTCAAATTATAAGCATCAGCCACCACACCCAGCCTGTATTTGTTTATTTAATCTTTAACATAATCCTATGTCAGTCAGGGAGTAAATATTTTAGACTTTATAGGAAATATACAATCTCTGTCACATATTTCTTTTTTCAATTCTATAAATGTATTATTATTTTAAATTAAAAAAATTGAAAAAATTTTTGGTAGAATCAGAGTCTCCCTATTTTGCCTATAAATGTATTATGATGTCAGGAACTTTGAAGGATCTGAGATTTTACCCTAGTTATATCCTAATAAGTTAGATAGAAGCTGACAGAAGACATGAGACTTCTGGGTCAGAGACAAAGGACTTTATTACTGAAGACATAATGGGTGGCATAGATCTCATGGACTTCAGGTTTTCAGGTGTGCATACAGTGGGTCTGTGTTACAGCTGAGGAGTACTGAGATCAGGGAACCCAATCTTATGGTGGGCTGAAGCACACCCACTCTTTCTTAGAGGGAGATATTATCATTGTTACACTTGACAGTAAACGAGGCTGCTCTTTACTGCAGAGGGAAGCACTCTCTTTTCCAAGGCTGTTCTCTATATAAATATCTTTGAAAAAGTAGTTCGTGACAAAGATGTACAGAAATGAGATAAATCCATGGTGAATTGTCTCCTATCAGAAAGCCAAGGCATAGAGAGGTTGAGGCTTGTCTGAGGCCCCAGAACTAAGTAGATGCAGAGCCAGGATTCAATCCCACGCTGTCTATGTAAGACATACTCTTAACCAAGGGTTGGTACACCATGACCTTCCAGCCTAATGTGGACCTGTTTTGCATAGCTGGTGAGCCAAGAATAGTTTTTACATTTATAAAGCGTTGTAAAAAACAAAGAATATGTGATAGAGATTGTTTATGTCCTATAAAGTCTAAAATATTTACTATCTGGCTGACACTTTACAAAAAAATGTTTGCCCACCCATACTCCTAGCCAGTGCACCTGACTGCCTTTTAGGATGTTTACTAGGGTGTGCATGGGGGGCTAGCATAGTTCTAGGTAATGGTAGTAGGGAAGACATGAATTAAAAATTGAATCAGAGGCCAGGCACAGTGGCTCATGCCTGTAATCCCAGCACTCTGGGTGGCCGAGGTGGACAGATCACCTGAAGTCAGGATTAAGAGCAGCCTGGCCAACATGGGGAAGCCCTGTCTGTACTGAAAATAGAAAAATTAGCCGGGCATAGTGGCAGGCGCTTGTAATCCCAGCTACTTGGGAGGCTGAGGCAGGAGAATCGCTGGAACCAGGGGAGCAGAGGTTGCAATGAGCCAAGACTGCGCTACTGCACTCCAGCCTGGGTGACAGAGTGAGACTCCATCTCAAAATAAACAAAAAGTGAAAAAAATAAAAATAAAGATTGAATCAGGCCCTGAAAGGTGAGTAAGAGTTGAATGAAGAAAAGAGGGAAGCTGGTTCCATGAAGAAAAAAATTTCCCTGAGTGGAGAGATACTTGGGTTTTTAGACAAACTACCACCCACACTGTGTGAATGTGCACCGTCCCCTAAGCCCAGCGTGGGTGGTGGTTGTCGTCACTGAGTGCTGTGCACTGAGCCAGTATGTGGGAGTCGGGACAAAGAGATACCGGACAAAGTCTTCTGAGAAGACGTGGCTAAAATGTGGCCACTTAACCGCTGGTCTACACAGCTCTCAGACCAGAACCCTAGGAGTCATCCTTGATTCCTTTCTTTTCCTTACCCTACTTCTAATTTATCTGGCACTACCTCCAAAATATAGACTGAATCCAACTGCTAGTAATCTTCATCACCACCCCTGCATTCCAGCCACAATTAGAACAGCTTCCTAAGCAGATCTAACTGCATTCACTGTTGCTGCTTTCTATTTTCCATGCAGCAACCAGAGTTTTACTTTTAGAACTCAAGTCAGATAATGTTATTCTCCTGCCTCAATCCTCTGCTGACTTCTCCACACTTTTAAAATAAAATTCAAACTCCTTCCTATGGCTCTGTCCACCTTTTCAGCTGCATTTCTTATTCTTTCTATCTATGTTCACCTTGGTTTCTCAAGTCAATCTCTTCAGAGATACCTTCTCTGACTAACCTCCCTAAAATTAACTCATCCCTGCAATTATATAACCCTGGACCCTGCTTTATTTTCTCCATGACACTTATCCCTTCTTAAAAGTTATATTTATTGATTTATTTGCTTAAAAACACAATATACGTCTTTCTCAATGAGAAAGACTAGAATATACTTATTAGAATGAAGGATTCCTGAATGCAGGGATTTAGTCTTTTTTAGCACTGTATTCTCTGTGCTTGGGGTGCTTGGGAAAGTGTCTGCTACATAAGTGGAAGGTTAATGCATATTTATTGAAAGAATAAACACATCTTTTAATTAATTTGTGAGCTTCTTATGAAAACGCACCAAGTGTCTCCTATGATTTAATAAAATTTTAACAGTGAAGAAGATAAGCTGATCCTATTGATGACAGAGTTTGGCAAGAACCACCTGCCTTTTCTGGTTTTAACATTGAGGGTCTATGAAATAAGTAGACAAGGAGGAAGACATAGATAGATGTGTAGGCCACATAACATGGGGTGCCACCAAGCAAATCCAACCTTGTTTTTGTGACTGTCATGTTTGCAGCCTGCCTTTAGTCATGGCCACTGCGTAACTCCCTTGGGGTGGATAGTCTACTGCTAGGTGGAATGTTGGAATGCAACCTGGTGGAATGGACCACACTTTCCTTACCAGTAGAGTCGATAATATGCTGCTGACACCAAGTCAGCCAGATACTTCCCATTGGCTCAGGGGCTGAGAAGGACATCCTACAATTACCTGTGAGCTTGGTAAGGATAGTGAAATGGTTTACATGGAATTTGAAACATTATTTCCAGGCCTCTAAGTGACTACAAAAATAACCAGTAGGGGATTTCAAAACTGTCTGACAGAGCATCAGTTAATCTTGCATTTTAGTTTAAGAACTTCTTTGATACAATCAAGAGATGGCCTAAAAATATGGGCTGTGTTTTTGCATACCATGTATTCCACCTACCATATCATCCTGGCAACGTCTACTGACAGACCCTGCTCCTCCTTCTCCCCATCCCAAGCGTTAAGAGTAGTGACTAATTCTTTTCTGTTTTAGAAAGCTAAACTGTTTCTATAAAGGGTTAGATAACAAATATTTTAGGTTTTCTGGGCCATATGGTCTCTGCCACAACTTCTCAACTCTGCCGTTGTAGTGCAAAAGCAGCCGGAGACAATACCTATTTAAATGAATGATCATGACTGTGTTCCAATAAAACTTTTTTTTTGTTTTTTTTTGTTTTTTTTTGAGTGAGGGTCTCACTCTGTCACACAGGTTGGAGTGCAGTGGCACAATCTCGGCTCACTGCAATCTCCACCTCCCCAGTAGCTGGGACTACAGGCACGTGCCACCACGCCTGCATAATTTTTGTATATTTTGTAGAAACGGGGTTTCACCTTGTTGGCCAGGCTGGTCTTGAACTCCAGACCTCAGGTGATCTGCCTGCCTCTGCCTCCTAAAGTGCTGGGATTACAGGTGTGAGCCAGTACACCTGACCCCAATAAAATTTATTTACAAAAGCAAGTGGATTTGGCCAAAGGGCCATAGTTGGCTGATGTGATTTAGACTATCACATAAACACAACTGGGAGATTAGAACAGTGGGCCTGTCAGTCATTTGCTCTGATTCGTACTCCATTGTGGATGAGTCACTATCTATTGATTTAATACGGTACATCTTTTAGGAGACTCAGTAAGGTATTAGCAAGCAACCTTCTTCTCTCAAAGATTTGGTCACTGTGTGCTCTATTTCAAGATACTGTTACTTTTTCCAAGTAAACAACTTTTGCTTGCTATCAAAATTTTACTCTTGGTAAACCAAACACCCTTCTATAAAGATGGAAAAATTACGTTAGAACCCCAGAAGAATATATAATCCTATCCCTTATATAATTCATCTTTTAATTCTCAGAGCGCCTTATTCAAACCCTTAAGGAGTCCTTGTTTCTATTCATATAAAATTAAACCAGAAACTGAGATCTTTATCAAGTTATGGATCATATAAGAAATCACAGCTATAATCTGATTTCTTCAGTCCAGCTTGAGTTTTAGGTGTACTCATTTCCGATTATCTATTATTATAGGACTGAATTTGGGACGTGTCCAAAACAAGGTGACTTACGTGTTTAGAATGACTGATCTCTACTGTATCTGAAGAACAGTGGCCTCATGAAGCTGTTCTGTCATTGTATATTTTAAAAATATATATAAAGTATATATATTTATATATAAATAAATATATACTTTGTATATATATTATATACAATATATCAAATCTATTATATATACTATATATTGTATATATAAAATATGTAGTATACATTGTATACTATGTATATGTTGTATACATAGTATACTATATATGTGTATATAGTATATATTGTATACTATATATTTGAGTATATATATTGTATATATTACACACACACACACACACACACACACACACACACACTAGCACCAACTAAAGACCAGGACACGGTCAGAGAAGGCACTGGTAGAGTGGATATTTCCCATTGGCTTAGGGACCGAGAAGGACATCCCACAATTGACTGTTGAATAGACTTTGGATTCAGCTAGAAGAGTATAAGATAGGAGAAGCTATTGTGTAGCAGTTCCTTCAGTCTGGTATACATTTACAGAGCATCTACCGTGCACTAACCATTATGCTAGGCACTGGTCAGGGAAGGGGGAATGATGCAATTGTAATTAAGACAGAAAAATTCTCACTTGTTGAATTAGTAGACATAGGCTATATGTGCATAAATGAGCAATATTAATTGTTTTTAGTTCTAGGAATGAAAATGGCTTCCCACCGTTGCTAGCCCTGGGAGACTAACCATTCCTTATTGGTTTTGCTGCTCACATCTTTGTAAACAATCCCTTTTTGAATTGTCCTGTTGGATTCCCAACTGACATAGATGATAATGACCTTGTCATGTTTGAGGAAGAGCAAGAAGACCAAGGTGATTAGAGAGTCATGACTAGTGGGTAGTAGTCACTTCGCATTCTCTAATCACCTTTGCCTTCTTGCTCTTCCTCAAACATGCCAAGGTCATGTAGTAGGAGGTGCAGTTGAAAAGGACTTGGGCAGTTCCTGGGGGCTTTGAAGTTTGTGCTGAGTTTGGGCTGTGTTGTTTGCAAAATGGAAAAGCATTGGTTGGTTTTAAGCAGGGGAAACATGATCTGAATTATGCATCAAGAAGGTCATTCTGGCTCTTTTGTGTAAAGAGGCTATTGGAGCAGGTGTATAGGAGTGAAAGCTGTTAGGAAGACTTGTAGTGGTTCTGAGGTGATGGTGCTGTGGGTGAGGGGGGTTGTAAAGGAGGTAATGAACAGTGATTGGATTAGGATAACATTTGAAATTAGTGCCAATTTTGAGGAACAACTTGGATTTTCTGTTGCACTTATATGGGCATGAGGGAAAGAGAGGGTTCAAAGAAGACTCTTAGGTTTTAGGCCAGAGTAACTCTGAATAGTGGGACTGTTAATCAAGGTGGCAGAAGGCTAGGGGTGAAGATCAGGTAGGATATTTACAAGCCATGTTTTGGGCATATTTGAACAAATTCGAGTTGTCTATTAGGCATCCAAGTAGATATGCTAATTAGGCAATTAGTTTAAAGACCATCTGTCAAATGTGAAATTTGAGTTTGAATTTCAATGCTACTCTTTTCTAGCTGTTTATTGTTATCTTCTCCCCCTGGTTTTCTTGTTTGCCCTGGATGTCGACATCCAATGATAGAATGGAAAACAGACTTTCAAAGTAGCAGGTTGAAGATTTAAAAACTCAGCTGGGGCTGTATGAAAGGGGTAGGGAGAACGCAGATGTGTATGGACACTAGAGGAAGTGGAGCCAGATCCCACTGCTGCAGAAGGGGAGACTGAGAGCAATGTTTCTACTCCCATGAAAGCCACACAAGTCACTGAGGGCCCAGATAACTCAAAAGCAGACAGAACACAAAGTTTTGAGGAACAGGACATGGTTTGGGCAATATCAATCCTCACATAGACTTTATGAAATGATTTATAGTAATTATAATAATCATCAACATTATAATTGATAGCTTTCATTGGTTGCGGATGATGTCCCAAGCACATTTCTTTTTTTTTTGAGATGGAGTCTCACTCTGTTGCCCAGGCCAGAGTGCAGGGGCGTGATCTCGGCTCACTGTAAGCTCTGCCTCTTGGGTTCACCCATTCTCCTGCCTCAGCCTCCCGAGTAGCTGGGACTACAGGCATCTGCCATGCCTGGCTAATTTTTTTTGTATTTTTAGTATTTTTAGTAGAGACAGGGTATTATACAGGATGGTCTCGATCTCCTGACCTCATGATCTACCCACCTCAGCCTCCCAAAGTGCTGGGATTACAGGCGTGGGCCACCGTGCCCGGCCCCAAGCACATTTCTAAATGCTTCACATGCATTAGCTCACATAATTCTTAAAGCAAAAGAGAAGTAGTTACTATTAGTAGTTACTATTAGTAGCTCCAGTTACAGAGGAGGAAACTGAGGTGCAGTTAAATAAATTGCTGACATTTCACACAGTGAGAAAAGTGGAGTGGGGTCTGGAACCTGAGCAATCTGATTGCAGACCTCATTTGACCACTATGCTAAGAATCTTTCAAGAAGGATAATTTCTAGTTGGGAGACTAAAAATAAACACTGATTGAGAGATGACTAATCAATGGTGAGACCAACAGTGTCTGTTCTGTCAGTGAATCCTCCTTCCCTTTTCCTTCATTCCCACTGCTCTGGTTTTGGCACCATGATGAGAACCTAAGTTTTTAAACTGCACCTTCCAACATCATTTTAAGTGGCTGTGAACCACAGCAGTAGAAAGTATGCCTATACCTGAGGGCTGCTAGCTCACCTCTTCATTCTAACTGGCTTCATAGCAGGTATGATCTCAATGAAGTTAACATCAGGGGCTGGAGGCCGGATGGCCCTCAGGGGCCGACTGTAGGTCTCTTGACCTCTGGGAACAGCAGTGAAAGAGTCCTGCATGACTCATCGCCCCAGGCAGTGGGGTTCTGGAAGAGAGCTACCACACAGCTCATGTCCAGTCTGTTAGAGGACCACCCAAGTGGAAAGGGGACAATTTGGGTCTCTCGCTTGCCTACTGCACAAGTGTAACAGTCATTTTTGTTTAGTGTGCGAACAGAATATTTAATGCATTCCAGCCAAGAATTTGCGTCCTGATACCCTGTTTCAATTGCTATAGTTTGTTTTAAATCTTTCACCTCTACAACAGCTACTTTGGTTTTATCATTGGGTATATAACAAGAGAACTTAGGAGAGGGAGAAGGGGTGCAGGAGGTGGGGAAGCAATGAAGCACATTTCAAAGGATCCTATGGAGTCCTTCCCTGAGACTTCTGCTCTGATACCATAGAATAGGCTTAATGAAGGGGAAGACGTCTGGGGAGCAGAGATGGTCATCTGTACTGGATTACATTGGTTCAGCTGACAATTGGGAGGGGTAACTCCTTTAGTGAAATGAATATATGGTTTCAAGAAACTCCAAGTACTAGTTGGGGCAGTCCATCCTTGCTCTTTAGTATTTCATAGAGCATTGGACCAACTTTGGCAGAAAAGCTCTGCTCGAGGAGGACAAGATTTCCAGTTCATACTGGAATCTTTGTCAAACTATTCCCAGACTAACTTATCCCAGTTAACAGATTTCTAGTCTGAGGAGAGCTAGGAAGGACAAAGATACTTTTCTGAAGTGGAGAGTTTCCTCTGGCTTGGCAAATCTCCACAGGGCATCACAAGGCAAGCATCAGAAGTAATAGTTTGGGGTGAACTCGACCTAGGTGCATTAATAATGAGAGAACTAACAATAGAAGGGGAAAAGAAAGGGATGCAACATAAGAGGATCAAACCCATTTTAGCTTTAGCTTGGTTGGAGTTGGTGCTGGAATAGCTGTCTATGATTCTGAAGGAGGTGGTGCTCTTTTGACCCGGGTGTGATGAGTCCATCCTCTTTCTGCTGTTTGAACTGTGGCCTCGGTGTTTAGAAACACTAGGTAGGGTCCTTCCCAAGCTGGTTTGAGTTTTCCTTCTCTCCAACTTTTGATGAGGATGTGGTCCCCAGGCTGATGTTGGTGTACTGGAAACTCCAGGGGTGGCGCCTACGCTAAAAAAACCTTTAGTTCTGAGGGAAGAGAAAGTGGAAGATAAACCAAGTGTATAATTTCTGAGAAACTGATCTTTTGTTTCAAATGTCGGAAGATCAGTAGTAGAATGTAGATAAGGCAATTCATAAAGGTTAACAACCAGCGGGTCTTAATTTCTCCTTACCACTAGAGTGCTCAGTAATTGTACAAGTTTGTTGTTTTTCTTGTTATTAGTTTGTTTCTGTTTTTGTTGTTGTTTTGTTCTTTTTCCCATTTGGGTTACATCAACTCTATCTGACTTGATCACATCTGAAGGAAAGTTCCAAATTATGGGGAACAAGGCCTTCGAAGTGCCTAAATTTCCACATACAAAAAAGGTGGTGTGGTGTTGGGAGAAAAATGGCTGGCAAAAGGTGGTGCTGGGAGGCGGTGGAAAGGGAAGGTTTTTTATTTTGACTATTTAAGGGGTTTTATTTATATAACAAGGCCACCTTTTAGCTAGGCAGGCTAAACTGGAACAGCAATGGCTGTCACCCCACACTGCAGTTCCATAGCTAAGGATTCTGCCTTCTTTTTTCCACCATGACAGCCTGGTTTTTCCTAAATCAAGTCCTTTCTGGTTTGATACTTGGTACTTCTGAAATAGCAGCAATTTGTTCTAGCTGAAATATGGTAATGAAATATAAAAAGATTTTTTTTTTCTTTTTGAGATGGAGTTTCGCTCTTGTTGCCCAAGCTGGAGTGCAATGGTGCGATGTCGGCTCACTGCAACCTCTGCCTCCTGGGTTCAAGAGATTCTCCTACCTCAGCCTCCCAAGTAACTGGGGTTACAGGCACATGCCACCATGCCCTGCTAATTTTTTGTATTTTTAGTAGAGATGGGCTTTCACCATGTTGGCCAAGCTGGTCCTGAACTCCTGACCTCAGGTGATCTGCCCACCTCAGCCTCCCAAAGTGCTGGGATTACAGGAATGAGCCACTGCACCCGGCCTTAAAAGGATTTTTTAAAAGGTGCTCAGTGGTTAAAAGTCAGCTTAATTAAAAGATAACTTTCAACATGTGTGTATATGTGCATGTGTATGTGTGTTTGTATTTAAAAGGCCTTCAAGTTTTTATTTTGCTCCTAGGACCTCGTTCCTTTTTTGAGCGAAAGTTTTCTTCTTTTCAGTTGACTGAATTCTGTTTTCTAAATTTACTGGTGCTGTCTCTCCTTTCTCTTGCACCCTCTGCTGCCTGAGGGACTTCAAATAGTTTATAATAGCCTGGGATTTTTTTTGTTTTTTTTTTTTTCCCATTTTTTTAATTTTAATTTTTTTAAATTATACTTTAAGTTCCAGGGTACATGTGCATAACGTGCAGGTTTGTTACATATGTATACTTGTGCCGTGTTGGTGTGCTGCACCCATCAACTCGTCAGCACCCATCAACTCGTCATTTACATCAGGTGTAACTCACAGTGCAATCCCTCCCCCCTCCCTCCTCCCCATAATAGGCCCTGGTGTGTGATGTTCCCCTTCCCGAGTCCAACTGATCTCATTATTCAGTTCCCACCTATGAGTGAGAACATGCGGTGTTTGGTTTTCTGTTCTTGCGATAGTTTGCTGAGAATGATGGTTTCCAGCGGCATCCATGTCCCTACAAAGGACACAAACTCATCCTTTTTTATGGCTGCATAGTATTCCATGGTGTATATGTGCCACATTTGCTTAATCCAGTCTGTCACTGATGGACATTTGGGTTGATTCCAAGTCTTTGCTATTGTGAATAGTGCCGCAATAAACATACGTGTGCATGTGTCTTTATAGCAGCATGATTTATAATCCTTTGGGTATATACCCAGTAATGGGATGGCTGAGTCATATGGTACTTCTAGTTCTAGATCCTTGAGGAATCGCCATACTGTTTTCCATAATGGTTGAACTAGTTTACAATCCCACCAACAGTGTAAAAGTGTTCCTATTCCTTCACATCCTCTCCAGCACCTGTTGTTTCCTGACTTTTTAATGATCGCCATTCTAACTGGTGTGAGATGGTATCTCATTGTGGTTTTGATTTGCATTTCTCTGATGGCCAGTGATGACAAGCATTTTTTCATGTGTCTGTTGAATAGCCTGGGGTTTCTTAAAGAAGATGGAGAAGGTGCCAGACTCCCTTTGGGAGAGACCTGTTTTCCCTTATGGAACCCTGGGAGTGTAAGCAGACAAGTTCATCTCAGCTCTTAAATTGCTTCCTTTCGTGTTGTGTTACCTGATTTATTAACTAGAATAGTTATCGCAACAGAGGCTACTCTTGGGTTTCTAAGGAAGAGCGTAGTTTAGACACTTAGAAATGCCTTTGTTTAAAAAGAATTTTTTAAAGTGCACTGTAAAAGCATCACGTGGTCTAGCCTCATAGTAATTCTCCTTTTTTGGAGACCCAGGATTCACTGTGGGCGCTGCCCAGAGCTCAGAGATCCAGTTAAAAGATAGGTAGTTCCTAGCTAAATAAAACTGGTCTCCTCATACAATCTTATGATAGATTTCTATAAATTTTATGTTTGATTTGGCATCCATCTTTAATCTCCCTCTAGCACCATTAGACTTTTTCTCTCAGTACTTTAAGATGTAAATTTTGCTATCTGATTTTTTGTCTAAGAGTTGTTTTCCTTCAATATGCAGATTTAGGCCTGCTTATCTGACAACTGCCTAGGGTAGCAAACAGATTATTGAGAATTTGAAAGTCTAAGACAAGAAAAAAAGGTTTTTATGAATCTATAAGATGTACTTCTATTGGCATGCCTAATGTATCTATGTATTTATGTGTTGTGTACGCAATGGTTTACTGCATACATATATATGAGCTCTAATTAATTGACTTAAGAAAAAAGCGCTTGAATCAAATACTTTTATCAGGAAAAAAGACTAGTCAAAAGCTTTTTCAAGGTTATATAACTTAAGTAAAATTTTAAATAAATAAGTTGGCTTTAAAATTATTGGTAATGTTAGAAATGTCTTGAGAACTCCCAGAATATATTTTTATTTGCATTTATTGATCAAGCAATTTTATACTTATCCCTGCCAAATACTATAAGAGGTCAAAATTTGGCATAGGGGTTACAAAACTATAAACCCAGCCCAAAACAGAATGATCTTTGCTTGTGTAATATTTAATAAATAAGATATTGATATTGGTTTAAGGAAAATGGCTACATCTTGAATTATTCAGTAAAATTACTATAACTTCTAATTTTGTGGCTTTAGGCAGTTTAGTCCACAGGCAGTAAGGTTTGTTTTGGGAAAGGACTGTTATCATCTTGTTTCAAAACTAAAGTAGAAATTAAATTCCTCCCAAAGTTAGTTTGGCCCACGTCCAGGAATGAACAAGGACAACTTGGAGGTTAGAAGCAAAATGGAGGAGTTGGTTAGGTCATATCTTTTTAACTGTTTCGGTTATAATTTTGCAATGGTGAGTTTCATATCTTTAAATGATGACTATCGCGGTTTTCATAGTCTAGGTAAACAATTAAAATAAGATAATTAGGTGAATGTAATGGAATAAATACTTGTAGACTTGTCATAATTTGGAATCTGAAGTTAAAATAATAATAGATATTTCATTATTTGAATATTTTTTAATAAAAATATATTGTAGGAAAACATTCTAAAAAAAGTGAACAACTTTTGTCTAATTCAAAGCATTTTTAAAGGTTATGGGTCAGTCACGGTGGCTCACGCCTGTAATCTCAGGACTTTGGGAGGCTGAGGCAGGTGGATCACCTGAGATCAGGAGATCAAGACCAGCCTGACCGACATGGAGAAACCCCGTCTCTACTAAAAAAATACAAAATTGGCCAGGCACGGTGACTCACGCCTGTAATCCCAGCACTTTGGGAGGCCGAGGCGGGTGGATCACGAGGTCAGGAGATTGAGACCATCCTGGTGAACACGGTGAAACCCCGTCTCTACTGAAAATACAAAAAAATTAGCTGGGCGTGGTGGTGGGCGCCTGTAGTCCAGCTTCTAGGGAGGCTGAGGTAGGAGAATGGCCTTAACCTGGCAGGCGGTGGAGCTTGCAGTGAGCCGAGATCGTGCCACTGCACTCCAGCCTGGGCGACAGAGCAAGACTCTGTCTCAAAAACAACAACAACAACAACAAAAAACAACAACAAAAAACAAAATTAGCGAGGCATGGTGGCACATGCCTGTAATCTGACCTCCTCGGGAGGCTGAGGCAGGAGAATCACTTGAACCTGGGAAGCGGAGGTTGCAGTGAGCTGAGATCAAGCCATTGCACTTCAGCCTGGGCAATAAGAGTGAAACTCCGTCTCATAAAAAAAAAAAAAAAAAAAAAAATTCAATGCAGTGCAGAAGGGTGCTATAATGAGCCACCTTTGTTCTCAGTGGCACCCAACCTGAGTATGCTGTTGTTTCTGTTAGCACTTCAAGTTAGGTGATATGGAAACCATCTACTTTGTAATTTTCTGTTTCATGTGGTATTTCTAATTCTAGGGTGAATTTTCATTTCTCAAACACTGGATTTAAGTTTGAAACAGTATGACATGTATTTATTTTTAAAATTATGTTCCTACTGGTTATTCAGAGATAAATAGGATCCAGGTGGCCTCCTGAGGCCTTTCAGTCATATAAAATCTCCTCTTAACATTGCCAAAGTGTATGAGTTTCTAAATACTTTACATAGAATCGTAATACTTATATTATTGCAGTAGGTTACCTCTTGCATCTCTACACATGAGCTTTGATTTCCTTTAATATTTTCTTGGTTCAAGTCCAGACCTCCTCCACAGAAGTAAAAGGTTATTGCTTTGGTGTGGCAAAACACCAAATGTGTACCCTGTATTTACAAACGCAATGTATCAGAAAGGTTCCAAAGTCTAAATGCATTATTTTAATTCTCTGATGAAATGGAAATAATCTTGAATAGATCTAGAATATAATATCCTAATCACTAGTTTCAAAAGACTTGAGAGAATAGGCCAAGTGAAGACCAAACCGAGTTGGTCTAGTTGGGGCTGGAGCTAAAGTAACTAAACCACAGAGATTGGTTTTGCTTGCTGGGGATATGGAGGGGGTTTGCAGGAAAGTAAGAGGTAGGCTGGGCATGGTGGCTCATGCCTGTGATCCCAGCACTTTAGGAAGCCAAGGCAGGTGGATTGCTTGTGCCTAGGACTTCGAGACCAGCCTGGGGCAACTGGCAAAATCTTGTCTCTACAAAAAACAACAAAACCAAAAAAAGTAGCTGGGAGTGGTGGTGCATGCTCGTAGTCCCAGCTACTCTGGTGGCAGAGGTGGGAGGATCACTTGAGCTCAAGGGTTTGAGATCAGCCTGGGCAACAGGGTTGAAACTCTGCTCTACAAAAATTAGCCAGTGTGGTGGTGTGAGCCTCTGGTCCCAGTTGCTTGGGAGGCTGAGGTGAGAGGATTGCCCTTGAGCACAGCAGGTGGAGGTTTCAGTGAGCTATGATCACGCCACTGCATTCCAGCCTCGGTGACAAAGCGAGACCCTGTCTCAAAAAAAAAAAAAAAAAAAAAAAAAAAAAAAAAAATCTTGTCCAATAGAAAGTTCTCTGATGTTAGAAATGTTTTAGAATCTGCACCGTCCAATATGATACCCTCTAGCCATTCATGGCTACTGAGCAATTGAAAGTTGGCTGGTAAAAATGAAGAACTGAATTATAATTGTATTTTGTTTTAATTAATTTAAATTTAAATAGCCACATGTGACTAGTGTCTAGCATATTGAACATCATAGCTGTAAATTAGAGTGCTTTTAGGGACTGTCTGCTTGAAATATAAGAGTTAGCTTTTTAGAATTTCCCTGACATGTTTTTTCAGCCATTTATATTTGAGCGTGTTATATACCGTTTGGTGTGCAATGAAATATACAGCAATATCCCTATCTTGGAGAAAAAAGCAAACAAGTAAAAATTAAAATAAGCAAAGAGAGACAATACAGAAACACGAGAGTTGCCATAATACACTTTAATCTTCATCACAGAAGAGTTACCCCAAGTGTAGAGGACTTCGGAAAAGCAAGAGTGCTTTCCAGGTTGTAGGGTTTGTAGGAGGAAGGGACTGGTTATTGAAGCATATTATATGTCTTGGGTAGGTAGAAAGAAAGGAAAGGAAATTTCAGGAGGAGGCTTGGTATAAATAAAACTGGGAGGGTAGGAAGCTGTAAGATGTGACTAGGAACAAGTAAGTAGGCTAATTTGCTGGAATATGGAGGTGGTTTGGAAGGTGAAGCTGGAAGTGAAGGCTGGAGTCATTATGGTTACAGCTGCTTTTGAATTCATAGCTAAAAGCTTGGGATTTATCTTCCAGGCAGTGAAAATTCAGTCATTGAAGGATTTTGAGCTAAGGAACAACATAATAAGGGTCTTTTTAAGGAAAATAACCTTACCATATGTGTGAAATAGAGAGAAAGGAGTTAGGAAGCTATTACATTAGTTGAGACAAGAAGTAAAAGGTTTCTGAACCAGAAGGATGGCTATAGAAATAGAAGGAAAACAAGGAATGGTTAGATGGAAATACTGTAAGAGATTTCATAGATTAAAACTGACAGATTTTGCTGACAGGTGAGAATGGATTGTGGCGGCACTGGGAAAGATGAGTCAAAAGGTGACTCCAGGATTGTAGCATTAGCTGAAGATGGGAGAGTGAGTCCAGTTAAATATATAGGCTGGTGAGAAATGGGGCCAGATGTATTACACTAGGACCCTGAAGTTTTTCTTGGAGGGTTCCAAGAGGAAACTGAGTCATTTGACAGTTCACCACCAAAAAATTGCTGGAACGAACAGTCTCTATTTACACATTAGTGATGCATTTAAAAATTAACTTGAACGAAAACTTAATCTGAAAATGTTAGTGTATTATCATGTGAGGACTGAAGCATTTTCAATATGTTAATAAGCACATGATTGTAGGAAATGTAAATATGATAATTGGCAATGATATCAGGATTGTAACTAGTGACTTATTGAGCTTCCCTCTCTCCATGTTGCCACCCTGCTGCCTGTCACCACCTTGCCCCCAGCCTTTTTAATTTTTTTTTTAGTAGAGTGAACAAGAGCAAACACAATAAACTATTCTGATAACTGGAATCCGATATCATTTGTTGTGAGAATTAAACTTTCATTATTACCTAAATATACTGGGTAATAAACTAAAATATTTTTAGTTCTTTTTCTTCCTTACTAGAATTGGAAGTGGAAAGTTAGTCTGGTATCCGCCATTTTCTTCTTGTAATCTTCATCAAATCTCTCATTCTGAGCCACGGTGAAGTGTTTCTTCCAATCTCCCACTGCCCCTGAAATACAGTTATGTGGGAGAGGGTCAGTAGTTGTTGGAAGAGTCTGTACTTCCCTGTTCTCCTGTTTCTGTGTGATGATTTCTATGCCATGTTCCAGGAAGAGCAGTATTGGACAAAACGTTTCTCTTGCTATCCTGTCACTTCCTTATCCTGAAGGGAAGACGACTTTCCTGTCTGATTTGTGAGACGAGGAGAGCCTCTTACCGCCTGGCTGCATTAGTGAGTGAGCAAGACCACTGTGTTACAACAGCAGGCCTGAAGGCTTTCTTGTCTTTCTCTGTGCCCTGCTGCACATCGAAGCATGGTGGGTGCTCATGACTGTAGCTCCCATGCTGTAAGCTGACCAAGAAGGGCCTATTTCTGGGAGGCCCAAGGTACCATTTGAAGAAGAAAAAATATGACCCCTCCCCCAAATTCTCTGATTGTAATCCCTGTTACCTTTCCCAGTTTTATTTTTCTTAATGTTATCTATGTATTCTTTTATTTTGCTTATCACTAGAATATAATTTCCATGCAGGAATGAATTTTTGTGTTTTGTTCACTGCTGCAAAGTGACTAGAACAGTGCCTGGCACATAGAAGCCCCTCAGTAAGTACCTTTGAATGACTGAATCTGATAGCATAGAACCGACTATAAAATGGATTCTTTCCCCTCTCTGACTTAATTCCATATATTTTCATGTTATTAGCCAGAACTCTTAAGGGAAAGTGGGGATAAGTGGTTGGATTTAGACATCAAATCTTACTCTCTGAATCTTAATAATAATTGGCTAATTAAATACTATTTTCATTTTATCAGTGGCTTCTTAAATACTTCTTTTCCCCAAATCATTTATTAAAGATATTATTTTTTCCTAGCCATAGGAAAGAAAACTCCTCTCAAATGCTATAAAATATTTGACAGTTCTTTTAAGATTATAACGAAAAGAAACTATAAAAACCTTTTCTCATGAATGGAGAAATGGAGTGGTCCATGATTTCAGCAGGAATCGATGAATAGTTTGCCATTGAATTCTGTTTCATAACATCAAATGAAGTGTAATGGACAATTTTATCTAGAACTTTGTCATCTAGTTTCTTCTCAATAAATTCTGTTAGCTTCTGAACTTCATGCTTTGGGTTCTATGATCAGAGTCAAAAGAAGAGTAATGATTTAATAGAATTAGTTTAAAAAGAATATTGTGATGGATTAATGACAGTAACCGGTAACATATTCGAGTTAAAATAAAAATCAAATCTTAACAAATGCTCAAGTGACTCATTTTAACGTGATGACCCATATTGTTCTTTTTTTAGTAATTGGAATCACTAATAATTTTTTCCCCTTAATATGTAATCAACTGGGTAAGCTTAGTGAAACATTCACCAGACAATGACGTACAGTGCCTAGTGAACGGTTCACTGAGGGAGTGTGCCAGGGTTATGTCCACAAGCCCTGCGCAAGACATTTCAGAAGCACAGGAGCAGAAGATTAAAGACCTGACCAAGAGGAAGCTATATCCTGTTTCTGACATTGACAGAAATGTCCCCAGACTGCAGTGATGGCAGGAGGAGGGGAGAGAAATTTTTATTTTTATTTTTTGCATATGTCAAGAGGTACCCATGGCTAGTACCTCTGGTACCAGACCACCAAGTCAAGTGGAACTGAGAGTAGCTCAGTTCCAGTGTAACCACTGATTTCTCATCAGAGGGACATACAACCTTGTGACATCACTGTGGCTGTGGGACTCCTCCGTCTCTGGGAGCAGGGAGCGGGTGGGAAGGGAAAGTGGAAGCGCTTACCCCGACCACTGTGTCTGTAGTGGGCTTCTGCTGTAAAAGCTTGTATGTCAGAAGTGTTTCATTTAATTGACCTCACACAGACTAGGAATCAGAGTACTGAGAATTGTGAGCTTTGTGAGGGGACATTCCCAAACAAGATCACAGCAATATTTTAAAAAGTTTTAGGGACTCTGAGGTTAGATTACCTGTTTCGGTAAAGTTTCTTCCTGGCATGCATAATACGCTAGGGTCTACCTAAGCAAAAGAGCCCGATTCCTGGCGACATATCCTTTCTCTGACACGGCTATGATACACGCCGTAGGCAAACATCATCTGCCCGGAGTCTTCCTATGGGGCACAACACTGTTGTACCAAGTAAAAACAATGTAAACACAAGGAGGGAATTTTATACTGATAACCTCATAGGTTGTTCTGCTGGTTCTTTAGTCATGCTTCTGAAAATCCTGGAGCTATAACAATTATTTTAAAAACCACATGAAAATGGTCTGTGTTTACCACTCCTTTGATATTTTGTAGAAATCACTGATATCACAAGGCCCAGCAGTGATTGAACCTTAGAGAAGTGCATCTAAATGGTGATGTGCGCTTGAATCTCGTGGGAATTTTATAAAACTCCAGACTTAGCAGGCCTAGAGCAGGCTCCAGTAGCTTATGCAAACTAGTCTGTGAAGTACCTGTTGAGTATCAAGGCTTTCAATGACCAATTCAAGAACAGAGACTATAATTCTGTATAGAGCTCTGTATTTAGTGGGGTCACAGAAAGTAGCAGAGTAGATGATTATTTACAACAAACATCCACTGATATTTAGTCCTCAAATAAATCTTGAATAGGTAAATCTTATTATCTTCATTTTTACATTTAAGAAAACTAAGCCCCCAAGATGTTAAGTGTCTTTACCAAGAATTGACGGAACTTGATTTCAAGAATTTTGAATCTAAATCCATTTTCCATTGAACCACTTCCTAAACTGTTTCTTAAAGCTATTGGCTGGGCGTCGTGGCTCACGCCTATAATCCCAGCACTTTGGGAGGCCGGGCGGGCAGATCACAGGGTCAGGAGATAGAGACCATCCTGGCTAACACGGTGAAACCCCGTCTCTACTAAAAAATACAAAAAATTAGCCGGGCGTGGTGGCGGGTGCCTGTAGTCCCAGCTATTCGGGAGGCTGACGCAGGAGAATGGCGTGAACCCGGGAGGCGGAGCTTGCAGTGAGCCGAGATCGGGCCACCGCACTCCAGGCTGGGCGACAGAGCAAGACTCCATCTCAAAAAAAAAACAAAAAACAAAAAACCGTATTATGTTCCTCAGTGCTAATAAAAAAAACCCAAAAACTCCGGGCACGGTAGTTCATGCCTGTAATCCTAGCACTTTGGCAGGCGGAGGTGGGTGGAACACTTGAGGTCAGAAGTTCAAAATCAGCCTGGCCAACATGGTGAAACCCCGTTTCTACTAAAAGTACAAATAATTAGCTGGGTGTGGTGGCAGGCGACTGTAATCCCAACTACTCCAGAGGCTGAGGCAGGAGAATCGCTTGAACTTGGGATGCGGAGCTTGCAGTAACTTGAGATCGCATCACTGCACTCCAGTCTGGGCGACAGAGTGAAACTCCTCTGTCTTAAAACAACAACAACAACAACAACAACAACAACACAAAACCAAAGAAACCAAAATGTGCTAGGATTTTTTTCCTGCTAAACTGCATTTTAAAATAGATATGCAAGGGAGAAATGACACAATCCATATTGGGTAATAACCTCCCTGTAAGGGAGATGTGCAGCATCCTGGGGAGCACCAGGAAGCTGCAGGTGAGACTGTGTGATACTTAAACTCATGATCAGCCATGTGCATTTGGACAAATGACAGCTGTAGCCAACGAAGTGCAGCAATTTTCTGTTCCCCACATCAATCTGAGTCCCTGATGGGGTCAATACATTATGACTTACATGTTTTATGGCCCAGTGGGCACACATTAGATGGCACTGTGCTCACCTTCTTCATGTCCTCATAGAAGAGATAGAGAATATGGTGTTTGTCTTTGGCTTCCCACCATCCTTTCACATGTTGATGCCAGGAGCCCCAGCACACTGGAAGATGGGATGGAAAACAGGGCAATGAGTCACAGAGGTCCTATTATCCCTCTGAAAGGAGAATTTCTGAAGTGAGAGTGTTCCATTAGAGAAGGTAGAGCCCCTGCCGTTCAAAAGAGAGGATTCGTTCCTTCTAGGGTGTTTGGAGATTTTGAGAAATGAAGGGAAACAAGACTAAATTCTCTCACCTTTCCCAGCCAGAAAAGTCTCAAAATACTCTTCCCATGTTCCTGGATCAGGAAGTGCTTTATTCATTCTTTGGAAATGGTAATAGGACACCATGTTGTCCTTGGGATTTCTTGCTACATAGATTATCTGGGAATGATGAGGGGAGGGGAGGGAAGAAGCAAAAAAAAAAAAAACAGTTTTTTTTGTTTGTTTTTGCTATTACTGCCCAGGCGAGTCGTGTTAGGGTGGATACATTTCACACAGTTCAGTTTTTCTGAGGCTGCATTTTTGTCATCCTCGTTATGGGAGACTTTTTTGTTTTGTTTTGTTTTTGAGATGGAGTCTCGCTCTGTCACCCAGGCTGGAGTGCAGTGGCACCATCTTGGCTCACTGCAACCTCCGCCTCCCGTGTTCAAGCAAGTCTCCTGCCTCAGCCTCCCGAGTAGCTTGGATTACAGGCGTGTGCCACCCCATCCTGCGAATTTTGTGTTTTTAGTAGAGATGGGGTTTCACCATGTTGGTCAGGCTGGTCTCGAAGTCCTGACCTCAGCTGATCCACCCATCTCAGTCTCCCAAAATGCTATGATTACAGGCATAAGCCACTGTGCCTGGCTAGGATTTGTATTAATTTGTGTATTGATGATTGTGAAGAGGTAGACTTTTTTTTTTTTTTTAAACAAGTGAAGTGTTTTAAGAGGAAATGGAAGACTAAGGTTGTTTTAAGGAGTACAGCTCTGAATTCCTTTTGCTTTTTACCTTACAGTTTTTCTCTAGGAAGGATGGTGGCAACAAGTGAAAAGGAAGATGTGTTTTCAGGATCCGTGGTGAGGGCATTGCCTGAGCTTGTTCCAAACCTGCAAAATTGGTTTTTGATCAATTTCTACTATTTTTTTCTCTATTTGCTTCCAGGTTCTGCTGCTTCCGTTATTGCTACTACAAGTCAAAGCATCTGCAAGAACATTGTAACTATAGATCTGGTGTGAGAGAATATGTCTAGCCCATGAAGAGATGTTTGGCTAGAACTATTCCTAACCATAACAGTCAACCAAATAAATAAGAACCTAAAAAATTCAAATCCTTTCACCAGGGTTATCTTACTTGAGCTTATCCTTTTGAAGTAAAATTAATTTCTAACTAGAGAAACAAAATTTAACTCACTTTTGTATAAACAATAATTCCATTAGAAAACGTCTGTAGTATAACAGTGGCCAGACACAGTTAAAAAAAGACAAAACCACAAAACTCACCAATCATTGTTTGAAAGCCTATAATTTTGAAAGGTTCAAAGACAGTAAAAATCCTAAGTGCATTTTAGGACTGTAGTGAAGTGTGGCTATTCCATACTTACCAGATCCTAAGGATGGGATTTTCCATTCGAGGAAAGGAAATCGTTGATGAGTTGGTGCCCGTTTACTTTTCTCTACATCACCTTCATTTTGTATTAATTCCACTATCTCCTGTGTCCATGTTGTTCCTTATCCCACATGTAAAATGAAGATGGATGGACATTTAGTACAGCATATTCCTTAAAATATGATCAAATACTTGTTAGAACATCTATGTCTTTTTTTTTTTTTTTTGAGACAGGGTCTTGCTCTGTAGCAAGGCTGGAGTTCAATGGTGCAATCTCAGCTCACTGCGACCTCTGCCTCCTGGGTTCAAATGATCTCACCTCAGCCTCCTGAGTAGTGGGGGTTACACGTATGCACAATCACCCCTGGCTAATTTTTGTGCTTTTTGTAGAGACAGGATTTTCCCATGTTGCTCAGGCTGATCTGGAACTCCTGAGCTCAAGTGATCTGCTTGCCTTGGCCTCCTAAAATCCTGGGATTACAGGTGAGAGTCACCCTGACTGGACCATCTATGTGAATTTAAAAGATAGGTTTTAAATGGGATTCAGAAGATAACATTCCTTATTTATATCTTATTATCATAATATGAATTTTTAAAAAATACTCCAATTTTGAATGGACATTAGACTGATAAATATATATTTTTTTCTGTCACAACTATTAATTTGGATTGTTATTGTTCTCTTGATTTAGCTGTATTGTCCTTAGAAAGGGCATTCTCCCCAAATTGTGTTCTCCTATAGAGAAATGACTAAATGGCTTTCAAACTCTCTTTTTCCCAGTCACATAGCATAGGAGACACTTAGTATTTGTTGGCTGAATAAATGAACTATTAGGGTTTGAACTTGATATTGACTATTAGCACTTAGTATTCATTTTTCTATTTTCTCTGTTTCCCCCATATTTCATGGGCTGAAAGGCTATAAAAGGCCTTCCCTAAACTCCTTTGCCACTAAGATTCTGAAGGCTATTTAGATCCCTCCAGTGAGATGCATTAGCCTGAGTTTTGGAAGGCAGTGGGGAGATAGAAGTCATCCTTCCTGAGGAGGTGTCTGCTGATAGTAGCCCCAGCAGACAGAAATTTTGCAAAGACCATTCCACATTCCATGGCCCAGTGCCCTAGACCCAACCACTGCCACTGTGGCCATAGGTAGAATGGAATCCCCCAGCTTCAGTCTGTCTGTGTCTTGCACTGATCCTGACTTATACAGTGATATTGTGCTATCAACATAATCTTCACCCTTTGATGAATATCTGTTGCACCAGTTGTTTTGGCAAAATCCAGGTTAAGAGGATGTTGAGTTATTTTAAGACGGCTTTTTTATCCAGAGACAGGGTCTTGCTCTATTGCCCAGGCTGGAGTGCAGTGGTGGGATCCTAGCTCTGTGCAGCCTCCCAACTCCTGGGCTCAATGGTCCTCTTGCTTCAGCCTCCCAAATAGCTAGGACTATGAGTACACACCACCACGCCCGGCTAATTTTTAATTTTTTTTTTTTGTAGATAGGAGTCTCCCTATGTTGCCCAGGCTGGACGCAATCTTCTGGCCTCAAACAATCCTCCTGCCTTGGCCTCCCAAATTGATGGGATTACAGGTGTGAGCCACCACGCCTAGCCAGGATGGCTTTCTGAATCCTGATCTAGGTTGATCTTTCCTGTATTATCTGGCTGAAGTTCTATAGATTCCTTTTTCCATATTCTCAATGTAGTGCTTTTAAAGGCCTAGAATAAGGGCATAAGTTAGAAATAAATTAAATTATATTTTATATTTTATATGAGTTGGTCTCCTGTATTTTCTGGCAGCAACTTTTATTACAGGACGAAGGGTCAAGATATCTTTAGTTATCCATGCAAAGAATATTCTAGCCATTTGTACTAGTTTTATGACAATTCATAGCCACAACACTGAATGTCTATAATGAATGAATTGAATGAATTTATAGACATGAGCCAACATGAGGGCAGATTGAAATGTTGCTAGAGGTTCTGGGGTGAGTGGAATGACTTCTCAATTTATTCTCTAGAGGTCAGTGATTCCATGATGTATTTTTTCTTGTCATTCAGAGTATTATTCTTTTAAAAATTTAGGGTGAACTATTTTTGCCATCTATGCTTGTTTCTTCTTCCTTTTAATAAAATAGACTTCATTAACGTATATGGTTTTAGTTATGATTAAATATTACTTTAGATGGCAAGCATTTAATTTTCTTAGTGTGCTTTTTGAATTGCTTAAACCTCATTAATGCCAGGAAAAACCTAAATGAACCATATTTTAGTACTTGCATTTGGCAGGTAGAGAAAAGATTATTTAGGTACTGAATTGATAATCAAGTGGAATTGTCGATGAAGTTAAGATGATAAGATGTGATCCTCACCAGTGGCTACTTTTAGAAATTTACATTCCGACAAATTTGATCCTGAATGGGCTCCCGATGAGTAAGTTTGGGAAATCAGGACCAACATGAAACAGACGGACAAAGAAGAGACCAAGGCCTCCGTGTTCCTGCAGAATCTTCTGTCAGGATCTTGAGAGATAAGAACAAAAGAGGGTTTTGAACAGTCTCAGAAAATACTGAGGTTTAGATTTTTTGGTGTGTGTGTATTTGTGTGTGTATAACAAGAGTTTTTGACAGCTTGATTTTGCAAAGAGCAAACGTATATATAATTTGTGTGTAGACCAAGTAAACTATTTCTGGTAGATATGTAGATATGCAAAAATATTTATAGAGAACTATTTCCACCTCATCATCCCCCAATTTTTATGATGTGGTTGCTGGGCTCAAGCTAGTCCTACTTTTACAGACAACTTTGTTAAACTGATTGTTGAGATAAGAGAGTTGGTTCACAATTTACCACAAAGGAAGGTGGAAATCAGAAGGATGGTTCTCAGACCGTGAGATGGGAGGGCTGCTGAGGTGGTATCAGCATTGCAGAACCAAAGCTCCCCTATTTCTTTTCCAAATCAGCCTCGGGATCTCCTTTCTAGCTCACACACTCAAAGCAGCTTTTTACAAGATTTGCAATAAGGGCCTAGATTGGGAACGAATAAATAAACAAGTATACCCTTTTGCTCTTAGCTGTTTTCACTGTCTCCTGGGAAAGTAAAAAAAAAAAAAAAAAAAGTAAGTACATCATAACATCATAGGAAGGTTGAATTCTAAAAATTTGTGTGTCATTTTAGTATGTTTCGGTATAGCTTCAGTTTCCACTAGTAACTTTCTTTAGCCGTATCACTCCGTCCAGTAGAGTTTTCCAGATCAACTTCTTTATTTCATGACTAATGCATCCTTCCCACTTACCTTCCTAACTCTCCTCTTCCCCTTCCCCTGTAAGCCCTTCCACCTACCTGCTTTAGGATAGGTAGAAATAAGCAGGTCATCAGGCTTGGCTTGGAAGTTCCAGATCTCATCCCAGATGTCACAGGTGACTGTGGGTTGAAGAATTCCCTTCACGTAGTTGACACTTAAGCGCTTTGTTCCATCAAATGTAAAATCCTCCATCTTGTGTAAGGCCGTTAGTATAGGAAATCAGAGGGCTCTTCCAGACACAAAGTTATCTCTCAGTCAGCATATGGCTGCATTGTGGATAGAAGCAGCTCTCTGTCCACCACTCTACCACACTATCCAGCCCTCTAGCATAGGCCTGTCTGGGAAAGCCTGGTGCTGGCCAGCAAACAGACAGAAAGTGAACTGCAGGCCTCCCGACTCGGGTTCCAGGGAACTGGAACTCTTGTTTGAACTTTGTCCACTGGCAGTTTCCTGAGGACTGCAGCCCCCTCCCTACCAGGCTGTGACGTCACAGCAGAGGCGGTCATAAACCCTGCTGTCTGGGTCCCGTTCCAGCCCTTCTGTTCTCTGTCAGTTAACAGGACATAGTGTCACATTGTTTATATCCCTCGTCTCTGTATCCATTCAACTCTTCACAGATATTTTCATTAATTGTTTCTTAGTTGTAGGATTTGCCTGTGAAATTACAGATTCTACACAGAATGACTTCCCTGAGAGACTGCAGGGACTTTCCCACGGGCTATTAACAGTGGTGGCCTGGATGGATCTGAACCTCCCAGTACAAACATCTGCCAGGGTCAGCTTTGTTATTTTTTAAGAGTAACATAAATATTGCTAAACTGGAGAAGGCTCCTTCCTTTGTAGGGGTTTCATCACAGCCATGAAAACATGCATGCCTCATTTAAAGCAAAATGGATGCAGAAAACTCCAGAGTTAACAGAAGACAGTGGCTGCCTTAGGAATCCATTCTGCCTCTGGCAATCAGAAATTTTACAACTTGCTTCAGTCCCTGCCCCCAGCCTGGCCTGCACCCCAGGGCCATGCCACACTTGCTCCCCATGGCAGCACTCCTTCTTCTGGAGATCTTGTTGGCTCTTGTGTGTCTGGCTCTTGTCTGATTCTCTTTCTTCATGTCCCAGCTTGGGTGCCCCCTTTCTGGAGAAGTCTTCTTTGACTTTCAGTGTCATCTCAAGTAGGTCCCTCCTATTTCCCTGCTCGTGGCAACTTGTGTTCCTTTAGAGCAACCATTGACAGTTAGTTTTGCTTGTTTACTTGTTGGCATTTTCTGTCTCCTTCACTATAAGGTGCATGAAATGGGGTCTGTTGTTTTCTCACTGTTTGCCAGCTGTATGCCTAGTGCCTGGCATCCTTCTATTTCTTGAAAGAATGAACGAGTAAAACTAAGCAAAAATTGAGGAAGCGAGTTCTTTGGGCCATGATTATGTGGGGACTAGGTGAGTATGGTGACTGTGGCTTGACATCCTTCAGACAGATGTCAGGCTGCCTGTATTTGGATCCTGTGCCAACTCCCAGTAGCTGTGGGCAATGGCAGGTTACAGAATCTCTCTGTTTCATATCACGCTTTTCCTCAGGTTTGAATTGAGGATCTTAACATTTCCTACCTAATAGCATGGTTGTGGGGAGATAAAACAGCTTATTTAATGCTTGGGAACAGGGAAATGTTGAATAAATTGTAGTTATTAATAATAATTAGTGACTTTGTGCACCATTTCTCTGTGGTCCACTTTCTGGATGCAAACTCAGAAAAGATCAGTTCTTTGGCTTTCCCTGTTCCTCATCCCCTCCCTCCTGGCCGTGGTGAGGTGGATGGGCCTTTGAGACAGAGACTACCAGGTGGAATGCCTGGGATGCATATGCATTTAAACAGACTGATAAAAATCACCATAATTTTTCAGTTAGATTTTGTTCTACAATCTTTTCAGCCCTGTGTGCCATCAGAGTACAGTGGTAGATATTTGGCAATGCCTTAGCAGTTTTGACTAGTGCGTTGTGTGCTAGAGGGGGAGGGCTGGGAGACGGGGGAGGTTATGCTCCCGGACCCAAAGATGACTGATTGGCATTGAAAATAGATTCGGGAAAGATAGAAAGTTCCAAATAATCTGAAAAGTGATCTCGACTACGAACACTGCTCTTACTCTTACTTAATGTTTTTACTCAATAGTACTTTCTCATGAGGTTAGGAGAATTAAACAGATGTATTTAGTGATTATAAGAATAAAATTGGTGCTAAGTCTACATTTGACAAGCATTGCTTTGGAATTCTAAATATATGGGTTTGAATTTAAACGACCCCTTAATAGCTGTGTAACTTTTCTAGTACTTATCTCTTCTGAACCTTTCATTTTTTGTTAATCTCACTGGGTTAATGTAAAGTTGGATGTAAATAAGGTAGCCTGTAGTCTTGGGACATATTGGGTACCCGAGATAAAGCTAATACACTCTCCTCCTCTAATTCTTCCCTGAACCTCCTTTTCAACCCTGTCACTGTTTGTTTCTGAGCATGGAGAGGAGATTCCAACTCTCAATGCACTTTAGACGTCCTTGTTATAATCGTCCTTGTTATAATCTACCATCTTGTTCAGGCCTCTAATGTGATTCATTTGCAAAATTTATAACTGGGGTTTCCAAACTCTTTTTTTTTTGTTAGGAAAATCCAGAATGCTGGTTACTACCCTTAAACAGGTCTCTGTTTGTTTGCTTTTTCTAAAAGGAATATGTCTAAAAGATGTTTTGACTCAGCATACTGTTTTAAAAGACACCCGGCCAGGCGCGATGGCTCATGCCTGTAATCCTAGCACCTTGGGAGGCCAAGGTGGGCAGATCACTTGAGGTCAGGAGTTCGAGACTAGCCGGGCCAACGTAACGAAACCATTACTCTACTAAAAATACAAAAATTAGCCAGGTGTGGTGGTGCATGCCTGTAATACCAACTACTCAGGAGGCTGAGGCGGGAGACTTGCTTGAACCCGGGAGGTGGAGGTTGCAGTGAGCCCAGACTGCACCACTGCCCTCCAGCCTGGGCGACAGAGCAAGACTCCGTCTCAAAAAGAAAAAAACAAAAAGACACCCATTGGAGAGTGAACTAAGCCTGTGTTGAAAAATTTGAATCGAAATGGTCTTTGATCTTTGAATCAATATTTAGCATAGGGTTATTATAAATTACTTATTTGTTGTTCAGTACTTGAAACCAAAGCAAGAGGAAGAACTAACAAGTCCACATAATTAAAACTGGAATCAAATCCAGATTGTTTAATTATTGATAAATATCTATGGTTTATTCATAACTTTTCTCCCTTCCTCTATTTAGATGGCCTTAAGGTCATTCTATTTGCAGTGCACTATTCCAGAAGCTGAGTAGGGAGAAAATGAAACTCAAGTGAATTATATTACTCTTTGCGATAATACTTTAATCAGCTTCAGAGATTGAGGGTAATTGTGAGTTCTTAGTGAGGGGAAGCAAGGATGTAGGCAATCTGTAATTTCAGACAATTCCTTAAAACACAACCTAAGAACCTCTTATATTCTCAGAAAAAATGAAAAGCTGTGTCAAATGGTGGGTCATGTAGAGCTTCCAGCTGCAGCAAATATAGATACAGGAAGCCCAGTTAAATTTGAATTTTAGATAAACAGTGAATTAATTTTTAGTACATGCATTTTCTGTGCAATATTTGGAAGATGAAGGGGTGGCCTACCCCTCCACACCTGTAGGTATTTCTCATCAGGTGGGACGAGAGACTGAGAAAAGAAATAAGACACAGAGACAAAGGACAGAGAAAGAACAGTGGGCCCAGAAGACCAGTGCTCAGCATACAGAGGATGTACACCAGCAGTGGTCTCTGATTTCCCTCAGTATTTATTGATTAGTATTTTCACTATCTCAGCAAGGGGAATGCGGCAGGAGAATAGGGTGATAGTGGGGAGAAGGTCAGCAAGAAAACATGTGAGCAAAGGAATCTGTGTCACAAGTTCAAGGGAAGGTACTATGCCTGGATGTGCACGTGGGCCAGATTTATGCTTCTCTCCACCCAAACATTTTAGTGTAGTAAAGAATAACAGAGCAGCATTGCCACCAGCATGTGTCACCTCCTGCCACAGGGCGGTTTTTCTCCTATCTCAGAATAGAACAAATGTACAATCGGGTTTTATACCGAGACATTCTGTATAATGTCCCAGGGGCAGGCAGGAGACAGAGGCCTTTCTCTTATCTCATCTGCAAGAGACCTTCCTCTTTCACTAATCCTCCTCACCACAGACCCTTCACGGGTGTCAGGCTGGGGGACGGTCAGGTCTTTCCCATCCCATGAGGCCATATCTCAGGCTATCTCAGTGGGGAGAAACCCTGGACAATACCCGACTTTCCAGGGCAGAGGTCCCTGCGGCTTTCCGCAGTGCATTGTGCCCCTGGTTTATCGAGAATGGAGAATGGCGATGACTTTTACCAAGCGTACTGCCCCGTAAACATATTGTTAACAAGGCACATCCTGCACAGCCCTAGATCCCTTAACCTTTATTCCATAGAACACGTGTTTTTGTGAGCACAAGGTTGGGGCTAAAGTGACAGATTAACAGCATCTCAAGGCAAAACAATTGTTAAGGGTACAGATCAAAATGGAGTTTGTTATGTCTTCCTTTTCTACATAGACACAGTCACAGTCTGATCTCTCTTTGCCCGACATATCCCCCTTTTCTTTTTGACAAAACCGCCATCGTCATTATGTCTCGTTTTTGCGGGTTGCTGTCTCTTCGGAGCTGCTGGATATACCGGTAGACTAACAACAGACAGAACAGGCATGCAAGGATTGATACAGAATTTACAATAGTGGAACTTTTGATGGTTTTAACCCAAGTGACGGGGTTAAGATTTGTGAGGCCACCAGCAGCTTTCACGATTGCCTCAGTTCCTGGCACCACATTTAAATGGGCTTTTGATACCTCAAAAATTTGTTCTTTTAATTTTGAAATATCTAAAGTAAAATTATTTTCTCTTTCTTGTAGATGGCATTTAACCATGTCCCAGTGATGCTCAGACTCATTATGGGCTTGGAGTGTAATACAGAAATCTGACATATTCTAGTCACACTGTAACTGAAAAAGATATTTCAAGCACATGAGCCTATCTCCCATCCAAATGACAGTTTGTCTAAGATCATTAATTTGGTTTGCCAATTTTGATTTATTTGGGTCTGAGAATTCCACTATTTTGAGGAATTCTTTTGCCAATTATTTACATATTCTGCAGTTTGAACAGCAGCTGCAGCAGTAGCTGTGACTGCAGTAAGGCCCATAATCACTGCAATCAAAGTAAAAATAAATCTTTTGGATCTAGTTAGAACTCCTTTTAATACTTTTGTTAAAATACAGATGGATGACGAAGCTTCCCATGGTCGGTCTATGGACACAGGGATCCACACGCCCTCTCTTGCCCTCACCAGCAGAATATGGTGCTACCACTTAAAAGTTGAATCAATGCAAGGAAACAATCTACAATTTTCACAGTTGTAGTTTGGGAATCTGGTTTAATAATTATGTTTCCTACAACTAGCACATAAGGGGGTTTTACACAACTCTGCGAAGGAATTGTCAGATTGGAATTTAGGTGGATAGTATAATATGGCTTACGATCTCTTGTTCCTATAGCTTGATTTCCAGACCAAATTCTAATGTGGTGCGAGAACACAGTAAGCTTCCATTATTCTGGATGTTCAGGACCAGTAACAGGACTAACTAACTTTGGTCGAGGTGATGAAATTACCTTTTCACCCCATTTCCATGGATAGGGTGATTTTAACCTTCTATAAACCTGGTCCAGCTTTTCAGTTAAATCACTATCGTAGCCGGATTAATGGGGCAGATAGATGGGGCCTGTGAACATGAGTGAGTCTGGTCCGTACAATTATAATATAATTGGCCTCGAGGGGCCCAGTCTGTAATAGTTCCAAATTTATTGTTTTGTAATACCACCACCGTTATTAGCCACACATTCTTTCCAAACTAAGACTTCCGGGCCTTTGATTCTTTGGGAATTTCCTTGGGGCAAGGCTTCCCCTTAGGCCTAAATTTTAATGATCTTTGACAAGAAGAGTCCTTTAAATTATTTATCTGTGGCCCGAGTGACATGCCATTTACCATGTGATAAGTAAATCTACTGGTGGCACTGACAGTAGGTACTTCTACTAACCAATTTTGGGTTGTAGGCATTAAACATCCTGGTGCCTTCCCTAGGTAAATAGGAGGATAATGATACCCAATGGAAATATTTATCATTATTCCTTCTTTTTTAGGTTGGGCAGCGCAACGATCATCTGTGGGGCCTGGTACCCATGCACTGTTATTAACATATACTTCAATAGGATTATCCATCCATGTGACTGCCGGAATTAAGGACGGGAAAGGCACATAGGTCAAGTAAGTATAATTAGCTGCAGCTGCTTCTGCAGACATGGGGAGACATCACCGTTGATATAATCATCAAAGCTGCAAGCAGCATATTCTCTGGAGTTCATGTTACCCTTGTGTTTTTTAGGCTTTTTTTTTTTTTTTTTTTAAACTAACTGTGACAGCTTCTTTAATTGGGCCCAAGTCAGCGGCTCCGCTTTCTTGGTGGATGGCAACTTCATCTCTTCCTCTGATATCACCATTTTTGTTTACCTGGCGAGTCAGTGATAGTCGATTGCCGGTTTTCTGTGTCTGTGGAGGTGCATTTTTCTGCATCTCCAATGGGTTTATTGTAGAACTTTAGATGTCTAGTGGGTATCCAAACAGGAAGCTGATTTTTCTCCTGGTGAAACACAAGCAAAGCCTCTTCCCATGTTATCACCTTCCCTATTTTCCATGTCCTATTTTTGATGTCTTTTTACCAAATCAGTTTTTCTTTATGTGGGCTGTTTTTTTTTCCCCAGTAAAATATTGTTTTGCAGAAGTAGCGGTCTGATTTTTATAAATGTTTAAAAAGTGTAAAGTATAGAGTGCTAGGTTAAGTTGCATCTGGGGAGTGTTATACTCCTTTTTCCTTTATTTGTTTCGCCCATTGAGCTTTGAGTGTTTTATTAGTTTTTTCAATTATGGCCTGTCTTTGGGAATTATAGGGGATTCCTGTGTATGTGTAATTTTTCACTGATTTAAGAATTTTTGTAATGTTTTACTACAGTATTCTGGCTCATTATTTGTTTAGTCGTGTTTTATGACTGGAGAGAATGTGTGGGGAATTGAGAGAGCAATGAATGATGTTCAGGTCAAGTAGTAATGTGGCTGAGACCTGGTCACAGTGCCTTTAATTTGTGTAGTGCTTTGCCTCACTTGCATGTTCTTACATATCCGCCTGAAGACATGACAGCATAAGCCTTGAGGGCAGCAGAGCATGGAATACTCAGAGAAATTCTAAGTGGAATGGCACCCAAACTTGGAAGCAGTACCCATAGCAGATGTCCTTGATGGAGGATCCAGGCAAGGAGACTATCTTGTTCCTCCTCATCACCACTTTCCAGTGTTTATGAATGAGACTTATGGGCATGTAAAGATTGAGATTGCCTGGTGATTTGATCAGTGTCAATTCTTACAGTTTTAGGGATTGCCATTGTGTATTTTCTCTATTTAGACCTTTTCCAATAGACCCAGGAGTGCTGGGAAGTGGAAGAGGTGGAATTATCTACCCAGAAGGTAGAGAAGCTTGAGGTGATAGTTTAGGGCAGGGGGTCCCCAACCTTTTTGGCATCAGGGACCAGTTTCATGCAAGACAATTTTTTTTCAGACGGAGGGAGGGGGCAGTGCAGTGGATGGTTTTGGGTTGATTCAAGCACATTACATTTATTGTGCACTTTATATTATTATTACATTGTAATATATAATGAAGTAATTATACAACTCACCATAATGTAGAATCAGTGGGAGCCCTGAGCTTGTTTTCCTGCAACTAGACAGTCCCATCTAGGGAGGATGGTAGACAGTGACAGATCATCAGGCATTAGATTCTCATAAGGAGCGTGAAACCTAGATCCCTTGCATGTGCTGTTCACAATAGGGTTTGTGTTCCTATGAGAATCTAATGGCACTGCTGATCTGACAGGATGTGGAGGTTGGGCAGCGATGGAGGGAGGCTGTAAATACAGATGAAACTTCACTCACTCACATGCTGCCTACTTCTTGTTTTGTGGCCCTGTTCCTAACAGGCCATGGACCGGTACCGGTCCCATCTCTCATCTCTCTCCTCCTGTTAGAATTAATGACACTGAACTTGTATCTTTTGGTTTGCATGTCCTCTTGAACAATGAATATTTTTATTTTGAGTGCATGTATTTTTAAATTCATATAAATTGTATTGAGTTAGGTTTAGTCATTTGTTAGGTTAGCCATTTGTTTACTTTCTTCCTTCAAGCACAATATTTTAAAGATACCTGCACACCAGTATAAACCTGTTGCTTCTAGCAAATTGCTTTCTAATATCCCAAGATATGCATCCACTACATTTTTACCTATTTATTCTCCTAGCAGTGGGAACCCAGACAACCTTCAACTCCCATCCAGCACAAATAAGGCTGCAGAAAACATGAATATGAATATTTTTGTACGTGTTGTCTTACGGAACTGCTTATACGTGTTTTTGGAGTATGTAGCTACAGGTGGAATTTCTGGGTCAAATAATGTTTGTTTACTTATTTCGATTAAGGATTGTCAGAGTGCTCTTCTGAATTGCTGTGCTTGTCTACAGTTCACCAGCAGGGTATTACCTGGCTTCCTAACTTTTGCTTAACAGATACAAAGTTATAGCTCATTCTTTTCATTTGTATTTACTCTTATTCATGATTTTGAGCATCTCTTCAAAGACTTGTTCATTTTGGGGGTTTTATCTTCTGAAAATTGCCTTCCCCTAGGTCTTCTTTGTCCATTTCTCTGGATTATTATCTTTTCCTTGCTGATTTGAGAATTTCTTGTGCATTCTGAATATTCTCCCTTTTTAGTTTTAGACATCACAAATAACTTTTTCCATTCTGTCATCTATGAACATTTTTCATGGTGCTTGTTGCTAAACAGAAAATTTTAATATTGATGTATTCGTTAAGTATTTTTGCATCATGTTTTGTGTGTTTGAAGTTTTGCTTTAAAAATCTCTTTTGTCATTAGGTTACAAAAACAGGTTATCATCTTTTTGAATGGAATGCACTTTTTTTTTTTCTTGAGATGGAGTCTCACTCTGTCACCCAGGCTGGACTGTAGTGCTGCCATCTTGGGTCACTGCAACCTACACCTCCTGGGTTCAAGTGATTCTCCTGCTTCAGCCTCCTGAGTAGCTGGGATTACAGGTGCATGCCACCATGCCTGGCTAATTTTTGTATTTTTAGTAGAGACGGGGTTTTACTATGTTGGCCAGACTGGTCTCGAACTCCAGACCACAAGCAATGCACCCATCTTGGCCTCCCAAATAGCTGGGATTACAGGCATGAGCCAACTTGCCTGACTGAATGGAATACACTCTTATCCCTACACTTTTACCTCTCACATTTAGTGTTTACCTAGATTTCTCCTTTGCATAAGTCGATAGACTGGAATTCAGCTTTATTTTTTCCATATGTTAAGCTAAAGCCATTTTAAAAATATGATCTATTAGCCATCAGTGCTTTCCCCATTGATTTGAGATGGCTACTTTATCATATACGAAGTTTCCACATACTCGGCCTCCAGTCTTTGGGCTTTCTGTTCTGTTCCCTGACTGTGTGTCTACTCTGGTGACATGCCACCTGGGGGCATTGGTCCTGCTCTGGGGCCGTCCTGCTGGCTGGCAGAGCAGGTCCCATAGCTGCTGCTTTTTCAGATTGGCTTGGTTGTTGTGAGCCTTTCATTCCTTCCTGTACATTTTACATTAAGATTTCTTAAGCTTGACTGGGGTTGTGCTGAATTTGTGTTAATTTAGAAATTGTGGCTGGGCGCGGTGACTCACGCCTGTAATCCCAGCACTTTGGGAGGCTGAGGTGGGCAGATCACAAGGTCAGGAGATCGAGACCATCCTGACCAATATGGTGAAACCCCATCTCTACTAAAAACAAAAAAAATTAGCTGGGTGTGGTGGCGCGTGACTGTAATCCCAGCTACTTCGGAGGCTGAGGCAGGAGAATTGCTTGAATCAGGGAGCCAGAGGCCGCAGTGAGCCGAGATCGTGCCACTGCACTACAGCCTGGTGATAGAGCAAGACTCCATCTCAAAAAACAAAACAAAACAAAATAAAACAAAACAAAAAGAAATTGTATTAGTAGATGTAATTCTTTTTCTACAATGTTTTAAAGTAATGACCACATTTAGAATTTTTCTTTGGCTTTTTCTTAAACATATAGATTTTTATCTATGTGAGTTTTTTTCATCTGCTCCTTTCTGCTAGTCTGACCCCTGAATCCTCTCCCCAGTACCCGTTTCCCACCTCTCTTGTTAACCCAGTAGTGTGGGACACCACCACCCCGTCCCTAGCTGCTCACCATTATCCCATCAAAATCTAATTAAAAGACCCCTCCAAATTTCCCAATGTTTCCCAATACCCCATCTCTCTCACCCACCAAAAAGGCCTACAGGCCATTATAAACAAGTTCTGCTTGTGTGGTCTCCTTAGACCAACTCACTCTCCATATAACACCCCCATCCTCCCTGTTAAGAAATCAGATGGCTTGTACCGACTTGTCCAGTACCTCTGAGCCATCAATTAGGCTGTTGTCCCTACTCATCCTGTAGTCCCTAACCCCTATACACTTCTCTCTCTTGTCCCCTCCAACAGTACCCACCATACCGCCATTGACCTAAAGGATGCCTTCTTTACCATTCCCTTACACCCTGATTCCCAAAACCTTTTTGCTTTCACCTGGACTGACCCTGAGACCCTTCAATCACAACAACTCACATGGACTGTCTTCTCCCAAGGCTTCAGAGATAGTCCTCATTTCTTTGAACAAGCCCTAGCCTGAGACCTCACCTCCTTAGACCTTTACCCCAGCCGTCTTCTTCAATATGTGGATGACCTCCTTCTCTGTAGCCCCTCCCTAGAAGACTCTCAAACTTACCCTATTACCCTTCTAAACTCTCTTGCTAATAAAGGATATAAGTTCTCCCCTTCCAAAGCACAACTCTCCACCCCAACAGTAACATACTTAGGAGTCCAACTCTCTCCCAGGGCCTGAGCCATGACCCCAGCATGGGCAGCCTTAATAGACAGCCTACCTCCACCTTCCTCTAAGAGTAAAATTCTCTCTTTCTTAGGACTGACAGGCTTCGTTAGGATATAGATTCCCAACTTTGCCCTCCTAGCTTGCCCCCTCTATAAAGCAGCCAAAGCCACCCTCAGTGAACCCCTGAGCCCCTCACATAACATACTCCTCAGTTTCCACAAGCCCCAAACTGCTCTTATGACTGCCCCAGCCCTGTCCTTACCTGATATCTCCAAACCTTTCACTCTCTATACTGCTGAAAGCCAAGGGATATCCCTCGGTGTCTTAGGGCAACAGGAAAGAAATCCTCCTTCCTTTGCCCCTGTAGCTTACCTCTCTGAACAACTAGACAACAGTCAAAGGGTGGCCAACCTGTCTTACAGCACTAGTAGCAGCGGCCATTTTAGCTCTGGAAAGCAAGAAACTTACATTCGGCCAAAACACCACTGTCCACAGTCATCACAATTAATGAGATCTCCTCTCTTCTGGAGGATTAAGCTCCTTTTCTCCTTCCCGGATCCACTCACTCCATGCCCTCTTTATTGAAAATCCCGAATTCTGTCTTGCCAAAAGTGCTCCCCTCAACCCGGTGTCCTTACTCCCCATGTCCTCTTCCTCTCCTACTCATTCTTGCACTGACATCCTCGACCACCTACAGCCACATTTTCGAAACATCTCTGAGCCTCTCACCAACCCCAATGACCAACTATTCATAGATGGCTCTTCCTGCGGGCCCACTGACTCCCCCAAAGTGGCTAGATGTATGGTCGTTTCTCTTAACTGAGTAATTAAAGCCAAGCCCCTATGCCCAAAACCTCCTCCCAAAAGGCAGTACTCATAGCCCTCACTAGGGCCCTAACTCTTTCCAAATGCAAATGAGCCAACATTTACACAGACTCCAAATACACCTCACATTCTGTATTCCCATGCCACCATCTGGCAGGAGAGAGGATTCCTTACTGCCAAAGGCACCTCCATCACTAACAGACCCCTCATTTACCAACTCCTTCAGGCTGTGAACCTCCCCACTAAAGTGGGAGTTACACACTGTCAGGGACATCAAATAGGATCAGATGAGATCTTAAGAGGGAACAGAAAGGCCAATAAGGTAGCAAAGGAACTCTCCCTTTCTTCTGCACCTGCCTTCCTCCTCATTACTCCCACAATCCAACCCCAATATTCTCCCACCAAAAAAGCTTCGCTACTACAATAAGGAGCTTCATTCCAAGGAAACTGGCCAGTGAAAAATCAAAAACTCATCCTCCCCCAAGAACAAACCAAAGAAATTCTAACATCCCTTCACTAATCTTTCCATATTAGTGCCTACCCCCTGTATCTTCTCCTTTGCCCATATTTCTCTTCCCTGCACCTATTTGCCTTACTAAAAGACATAGCCAGTTCTGTCTGCCTAGCCAAAGTATATTTTTCTTGTGCGGAACTTCAATCTATGTGTGCCTCCCTATGAATTAGACTGGTACTTGCACCCTAGTCTTCTTAAGCCCCAAAACTGACATTGCCCCTGGAAATCAGAGTTTACCAGTCCTTATTAAAGCTCAAGTCCATCAACACAGAGCCGTACAGCTAACACCCCTGCTTATAGGACTAAGAATTGCCACTGCGACAGGAACAAAGATAGCAGGCTTGTCCACCTTCCTGTCCCACTATCACTCCTTTCAAAAGATCTCTCAGACAGCCTACAAGACGTAGCCAAATCCATCCTTACTCTCCAATCCCAAATAGACTCTTTTTTTTTTTTTTGTTAGAACAACTCAGCAAAATAAAATTCCTGTTTATTGTTGGACAACATTGTTTCACACATACATCAAACAGGCCAAAAAAAATAAACAGCAACTTCATAGACAAAAAAGGAAAAAAAAGAAACCTTTTATCTTTGGCCTTTTTAACCATCTCATACAAACCAACTACTTATAGTACAGCTAAGTACATACACAAAAAAGTTACTGGAATGCTCGGAATAAGATTGTTTTTCTCTTGTCGTTTTTGCTTTTTTTACAAGGTTTTTTTTCTCCTTTGAGATTATAATGAACACGGTCACACCACAAGTAAAGTCAGAAGTAGGACAGAGAACGCTCCGAAGGCTGGTTTGGTCATCCGAGATCATTAAAAATGGCTGACCCTAACAATATGTACAAAAATATAAAATGTAAATAAAAAATACAAACAAATTTCCTTTTTAAAGTACTTTTAAGAAAAAAAGCAGGGCCTTGGAAGTTTTGGTTCTTTTTTCCTCCCCTGTTGCAAATTCTCATGGTTTGGGTTGGGTGGTGGAGAGCGCGTGTCATCTGCGGGTGGCACTGCCCACGGTGGGCGGGCGGGCGGGCCTCTCTACTCGAAGGTGACCACGTTTAGATTCTGAGACGGGAAGTGGAGGGTGAATAGGTCACGGCGGCCTTTTTTTTTTAGTTTAACTTTTCCTTTTTTGCTGTCTAGTCATCCTCGTCGGTCTTCTGCTTCTTGGTATCAACATCGTCATCCTCATCATCTTCAGCTGCCCGCTTGCCCGCAGCTGACTCAGCTTCCTCATCTTCATCTCCATCCTCTTCCTCACCATCACCTTCTTCTTCCTCCTCCTCTTCCTCCCCACCTTCTTCCTCTTCTTCGTCTACCTCATTGTCAGCCTCTCGCTCCCCATTTTCCTCATTCTCAGCATTCCCGTTAGCAGGGGCGTCTCTTCCATTTTCTGCCTCTTCCACAACTTCCTTCTTCTCCTTTAAGTCCTTGGTGGTGATTTCGGAGCTGGTGTCTACGGCTGCGTCTGACATGGTGGGGCACGCCGGTGATGCGATGCAGGGAATTTTAAAAGAAAGCGAGAGTTCAGGGACTCTGGCGATAAAGCTGCCGGAGTCCGCGGCCGCGGAGGAGGCGCGCGGCGGAGGCGGAGGAGGAACAATGCAAAGATGGCTTTTCAGAGCAGCCAGTGGGGGCCCAAATAGACTCTTTAGCAGCAGTAACTCTTCAAAACCGTCAAAGTTTAGATCTCCTCGCTGCGGAAAAAGGTGGACTGTGCATCTCTTTAAGAATGCTGTTTCTATACTAACCAGTCAGGAATTGTACGAGATGCTGCCTGACAGTTAAATAAAAAAGCTTCTTTGGGTATATACCCAGTAATGGGATGGCTGGGTCATATGGTACATCTAGTTCTAGATCCTTGAGGAATCGCCATACTGTTTTCCACAATGGTTGAACTAGTTTACAGTCCCACCAACAGTGTAAAAGTGTTCCTATTTCTCCACATCCTCTCCAGCACCTGTTGTTTCCTGACAAGAACAGAAAACCAAACACCGCATGTTCTCACTCATAGGTGGGAACTGAACAATGAGATCACTTGGACTCCGGAAGGGGAACATCACACACCTGGGCCTATCATGGGGGGGGAGGGGGGGAGGGGGGAGGAGGGGGGAGGAGGGGGGAGGAGGGGGGAGGAGGGGGGAGGGATTGCATTGGGAGTTATACCTGATGTAAATGACGAGTTGATGGGTGCTGACGAGTTGATGGGTGCAGCACAGCAACATGGCACAAGTATACATATGTAACAAACCTGCACGTTATGCACATGTACCCTAGAACTTAAAGTATAATAATAATAATAATAAAAAGCTTCTAAAATCAGTCAATGCCTTTCAGAGTCCTGGTCCCAGTAGTTTTGTAATTCCTAGGCACCCTGGCTACTGCCCCTCCTAGGCCCTGCCATAACCGTTTTTCTCCTTTTAGCATTTGGCCCCTGCCTCTTACGTCTCCTTACCCAGGTTTTACGAGATGGTATTAGAGCCTTCACCCATGGAACAGTACAAGGCATGATGCTACTCCAAGGACACCGACAGCTGCAGGAATGGCAGTCCCTACCATCCAGCCTCTCCCACTAACCGTCGCCCCTACCCAGCAGGAAGCAGCCGGATGACAACGGTGCCCCTCTTCTGTTACCTACTAAAAGGCTGGAATGTTAAGGACCCCAAAAGAATGCAACAAGCCCCCTCCCCTAAATGCAGTTTATATTTCTTCCAAAAAGTTGCCCCTGCCCCAAGTTCCCAGAATGACAGGTACAGCTATAACCACTCCCAGGCTAAACCATATCCTGATACCCTGAGCCAAGTAAGGCAAGAACTGACAATTGCAGATGTAGACACACCCCAAAAGCCCCTAAACACCCCCACACCCTCTCCAGAAAATACTTACACCCCCTAGCCTGTAAGCTCAGGTGCTGCCTCCTCTGACTGTTAAGGAGCAGCCCGGCAGGTTAATAAATTTGCTTGCCTGACTTTTTAGGTCTTCTCATCCTTTCTCTAGGCTAACGTTACACTTTCTACTTACCTCGGCGTTGCTTCTACATTTCCCATCTTTTTAAATCATTTCCTGCTATCCCTCTGTCTGCAAGAATTCCTCCATCTGATCTTTCCTTCATTAATAACTTGTTTTTAAGATGTAGCTATTCTACTATGTATTTGATCTGTTGTGTACTTCTACTATTCTACCTTTCATACTTCATTTGGGTGGCATGTGATTTCTTATTTTGTTCCCATACTTTGGCAAGTGCTCTCTGGTTGTCTTTCTTTTGAGGTGGCTGTGTTCCCCAAGGGTCCAGTTATTCTGGCCTGTGAACTTTGGGAAGCTGAGGTAGATGGATCACAAGGTCAGGAGTTTGAGACCAGCCTGGCCAACATGGTGAAACGCTGTTTCTACTAAAATTACAAAAATTAGCCAGGTGTGGTGGCAGGCACCTGTAATCCCAGCTACTCAGGAAGCTGAGGCAAGAGAATCACTTGAACCCGGGAGGTGGAGGTTGCAGTGAGCCGAGATCGCGCCACTGCTCTCCAGCCTGGCAACAGAGCGAGACTCTATCTCAAAACAAAAACAAAAACAAAAACAAACAAAAATATATATCTATAAAAGATTGTAAGCCTTAGTTTTCTTACCTGTAAAATGGGAGTAATATTACTTTCCTGATGTATTGCTGAACATTCGAATGTGTTTGAACGTCAGACATATAAATGCTTAACACAGTGTCTGGTGCAAAGACTCCTTACACTCTAAGTCCTTTCGTACTTGGCGTGGGGCACTCTATCTTCCCCTTTAGCAAGGGGCACCCATTCTCATTGCTGCCTTCTGCAGATGCCCTGATTCATGGAGTTGGTTTGAATACCCTGAGCTTACTGGGATATTTAGCATCCACAAGACAACATCAATTTTTCAAATGTATCACCAGGGCTTTCAAACACGATTATGAGATAAGTTCTTCATTTGGCAAATGGTATATTGTTAAGCTCATCCTCAGGTTGAAGTGAAAGTTCAATTGTCATTCACTATGTCATCCAGCCTGGCTTACATCTCAAGCTAGAAAAAAATGTGCATCTAACTTAGCAGAGACAAAGCCTCTGGGCAGATTTTCTCTCCACAAAGTGTTCGCTGTTGTCCCATCTCTATTCCTGGGGAAGAAACTAGATAAAGTGGGAGGCCAGGTCCTACCATGTGAGCCAAAAAATGGGGGGAGCTGGGGTACAGAGGTCAGGGGACACAATGGAAAAGAATGCCTTAAAGCAGTGCTAGAGCACATGCTGGGGCTGAGATGGGGAACTACGTGCCTGTGTGTGCACACGCATGCGCCCGGAGGGATTGGAGAGCCAGCAAAGAAGGGCAAAGGGCAATAATTGGAACAAGAAGAAAGGGAGATTGCCTGGTTAAATACCACAGGTAGTGCCTCTAGCTGAGTTTGTGCCTGCTCCTAGCTACAAGTACAAAATCAATATTCTGGAGCAAATAAACACCTGTGAGAAGGTTCTGACTGTTCTCTTTCATTTCAAGAACATTCAGGGCTTCCTATTTTTGGAAGCTGTTGTCTTTCACTTTCAAAGTGTGTCTCTCTTCTCCCTCTCTCTGTTATTTCACTCCTCCAGGGCTAGGAAAGGACCTGCTTGCCCCTGGTTCCTTGGAGCTCAGGCCCATTTTCGATTCTCTCCTAGCATCTTCCTTATGTTACTCTCAGGCTCACCTGTTAGCTCTTGGTATCTATCGTGCAAACAGGCTTTTCAAACCCTCATGGGGGTGGGGGGACCACTCTGCAAACTCAACCCCTTTTGGTCCAGTTGTTTAGCTTCCCCTGTGTGTTCATCACACAGTCAGAGATAAACTCTCAGAGAATAAAACATGTCCTTTTTGACACTTGATGGCATGAGCTGGGCCCCTGGCATAGTCTGCTATGGCCCATTTGTGGAAGCCTGCATGTGTAACCCAAGCAGAGAGGGGATGAACAATCTGCAGCATCAGGAATTCTGCTCTGAACAGACTCTAATTCTAAGACTATTCATTTAGCGAAGTAATAATTTTTTGCTTTCATTACTGGATTAGCAAGTTGGTGTGTTTTGCGTTTTTACTAATATCCTTGAGGTATGTCTTAGGAAATATTAAATACTTGGCCAAGATTGCTGTATTATTTATTATTCATTAGGAACTAAAAAGATTATTAAAGGTCTTGTATATGCCTCATGGGAGAGAGCAGTACTCCACCTGCTTTAAACATTTAATATATGCTAAAATGTACTTTTTTGGTCTACAGGTCTGTGAGTTTTAGCAGATGTATAGGTTAGTGTAACCACCACCAGTCAGGAAACTGGTCCTACCATCCCACAAAACTCCATCGTACTTGCCTTCGTAGTCGCATTTCCCCCTGACCTGTAGCCTCTGGACACCACTGATCTGTTCTCTATCATTATAGTTTTATCTTCACAAAAGTATTATAAATGGAATCACACAGCATGTGACCTTTTGAAACAGACTCCTGTCACTCACCGAAATGTTTCTGAGATTCATCCAAGTTGTTGCCTGTGTTAATAGTTGGTGCATTTTTGTTGCTATAATATCCATTTTATGGATGGACTACAGTTTGTAAATCCATTCACTAGTTGAATGATGTTTGGGCTGTTTTCAGTTTTTAACGATCATGAACAGATGTGCTATAAACATCCATGTACATATTTTTTTTGTAAATATGAATTTTCATTTCTCTAGGGAAGAGGTTGGCAAACTTTATCTATAAAGGGCCAGATGGTAATTTTTCTGTCTTGTAAAGTCACGGGATCTCACTGTGTTGTCTGGGCTGGAGTGCAGTAGCTGTCATACGTGTGATCATAGTGCATTGCAGCCCCAAACTCATGTGATCTTCCTGCCTCAGCCTCCAGAGTAGCTGGGGCTATAGGTGCATGCCACCACGCCTGGCTCTCAGATGGTAAATATATGAAGATTTGTGGACTTTGTGGTCTCTGTTGCAATTACTCAACTCTGCTGTTATAGTATAAAAACAGGCAGAGATAATATGTAAATGGATGAATGTGGATGTGTACCACACGCTTTTTTTTTTTTTTTTTTTTTTTTTCTGAGAGGGCGCCTGGCTCTGTCGTCCAGGCTGGAGTGCAGTGGCGTGATCTTGGCTCACTGCAAGCCCCACCACCCAGGTTCATGCCATTCTCCTGCCTCAGCCTCCTGAGTAGCTGGGACTACAGGCGCCCACCACCATGCCTGGCTAATTTTTTTTTTTGTATTTTTAGTAGAGACAGGGTTTCACCGTGTTAGCCAGGATGGTCTTGATCTCCTGACCTCGTGATCTGCCTGCCTTGGCCTCACAAAGTGCTGGAATTACAGGCGTGAGCCACCATGCCCGGGCGTACCGCACTCTTAAAATAAAAGATGGATTTGACTGATGGAGGTAGTTTGCCAACCACTATTCAAGGTAAATATCTAGGAGTGTGATTTCTGGGCCACGTAGTAAGTGTGTGTGTAATGTTATCAGTGCACGGCCAAATTACTTTCCAGAGTGGATGTATCATTTTGTATTCCCACTATTAATATATTAGAGATCTAGTTAAATTGTATTTTTGTATTCAGGTATTGTCTGTATTTTTTTTAGTCATTCTGATAAGTATTCTATGGTATCTCATTGATCTCACTGTGGTTTTGCTTCGTATTTCTCTAATGGGTAATGAGATTGAACATCTTTTCATGTGCATATTTGCCATTCACATGTCTTCTTTGGTGAAGCATATGTTCAAATCTTTTGCTTCTCTTTAAATTGTAAGGGAATTTATATCCTCAAATCTTTTATTCTGTTGAAAAGCAATTCTACTCTTCAGTATTGGTAACAAACAGTCTTGATGTTTCAGTGGCTACTAGCATAAGTCTTTTTCTGTCTCATGCTGCCTGTCTGTTGTGGGTCACCTGAGATCTGTTCATGATGCCTTAGTCCAGGCTTCTCACTGTGAAACCCAGCCTGGCACCCTGCCCCATCTGGAGTCTTGTTGATTGGCATGGTAAAGGTAAGCCACGCTCTAACTCTTCACATTTCTACCCATGAGAAATACATGTAACTTCATCTTATATTTAATTAGCCAAGCAGGCCATCTGGCATATCTTAACTTCAGAGGTGGGGACGTCCAATCTTTCCATGTCCCTAGGAGAAGAATGTAGCCATAATGACAACAGCAACATTGTTACTAACAATAAGGTATCTAGGCAGTTCTCATGTATGTCATATTCTCTTACCATTTCTTTTCAATTAAATTTCTAAAATATACCTGTAATCTCAGCACTTTGGGAGGCTGAGGTGGGCAGATCACTTGAGGCCAGGCGTTTGGGACCAGCCTGGCCAACATGGCAAAACCCCATCTCTGCTAGAACACAAAAATCAGCTGGGCTTGGTGGCACACACCTGTAATCCCAGCTACTCAGGAGGCTGAGGCAAGAGAATCGCTTGAACCTGGGAGGCAGAGGTTGCAGTGAACCAAGATCATCCCACTGCACTCCAGGCTGGGTGAGAGAGAAACACTGTCTCAAAAAATTTTTTTTCTAAAATGTAAAAGCACTACTAACAGAAGGTATCTTTTAAGGGGAGGCTCACTGACTTATGTATTTCATAAATCAATGTAAAAAATGTAGGGCCTGATGTTTATTTTTCCAAGTAAGAATATTTCCAAAAAAAGTTACAATCACACTTCCATTTCATTAAGAAGGATATTTTAACATCAAGTGTGAGAGCATAATCTCAGAGTAAAAAGAAAATTGAATGTACCTAGCTGTATGAAAAACTTGTATTATCCTTAACTTTTACATCTCATTAGTAACTCATACCATTGTAAGGATGACATATGAGATTTCTTAGTAGTGGATTTTGGATTAGGAATTACAGGGAAATGGTCCTGGGTATGTATCCAGGATTAGGAATGACTGTGCCATGATCAAATTAGGGCCTCACAGAGGTTTAGAAAGGCCATTAGAGAGAAAACTAATGCATATTTCTTTTACTTTAGGTTATTATTTATTTTAAAAAGTGTTACAAGGAACCACATGGGTTATTAATTGCATTGAAAACAAAATGTACTTTGGCTGCATTGTAACTGGTCGGTGTGAGTGATGAGGTAGTCTCTATCACTTGTCTTGACTTTTATCTAGCTTTACTTTTCAGAGCCCTGCAGAAAGTACAAGAGCAGTCAAACCTTTTCATAGTCATTTAATTGCTCATTCTGAACCACTATGAAGTGACTTTTTCCAGCCTCCAACAGTACTTAAAATGTAGCAACAAAAAATACTTTACCATAAAAATACATGTATAGTGGCTGGGCGCGGTGGCTCACGCCTGTAATCCCGGTACTTTGGGAGGCCGAGGTGGGTGGATCACAAGGTCAGGAGATCAAGACCATCCTGGCTAACACGGTGCAACCCTGTCTCTACTAAAAATATAAAAAGAAATTAGCCGGGCGTGGTGGTGGGCGCCTGTAGTTCCAGCTACTTGGGAGGCTGAGGCAGGAGAATGGCATGAACTCAGGAAGTGAAGCTTGTAGTGAGCCGAGATCACACCACTGCACTCCAGCCTGGGCAACAGAGTGAGACTCGGTCTCAAAAACAAACAAAAAAGCAAACAAACAAAAAAATCAAAAAACATGCGTAGAAAAACTTGATGAATGTATGCTAAAACGTTAAAGCTATCTCTAGAAGATGGGATGACATTTAACTTAATATCTGGAATGTTCAATAAGTATATATTATTTTATAATATGAAAGTTATTTAAAAATTAGAACAGTTCATAATTTAAATATCATGGGAAACTTTTTTGGAGATTCAAAGTGTCTCAAAGTTGGTTTTCTTCTAACATCTTAGTGAGAAATGAATTATTATTAGTTTCCTATAATATATCAGGAAACATGGGCTAGGAAAATTCTGTAATTTTGGTCTGGACAAATGAATGAGAGATCAGAAGAGTCTGGTGTTCGGATTCCTACCTCTGTGTTAATTGTATCTCTTTGAGGAGGGGTTGCAATGTTGCAGGTGTCATCCTAAACTCTTTACATGTAATAATTCATTTACTGTCCACAACATCTACTTGAAGTGGATACTAATATTTTCCCATTTTATGTAAGATACAACAGAAGAACAGAGAGGTTGAGTAACTTGTCCAAGGTAATACACCCCATGGGTGGCAGCACTGGTATTTGAATGCAGGAAATTTGGCCACTGCCCTAAGTATCAGCAGCTGCCTTTCACAAAGATTCTTACTTCTTAATTTGAACTCTGTAATGATGAAGGATGCACACAAATGACATGTATGCTAAATGCTGACAGAATGACAGATATGTTATAATATCACGGAGTCTACCTATAACAGTTTTTATAGCCATTTTATTGAGAGCCCTAGGCCTCCAGGTATTGTCTTCCAGAGGTTACTGTGCATTGGGACGGGAAGAGGAACAGGGCGGGGAATGGGAGAGGGATAGTGTCATTGGGTAAGATCATATACTTAATATTGTTATTTACTGTTTATTACACGAGGTTCAATTATTTGTTCACATTGCTGCCTCGCACCATGGTGTCATAATCTTCACAAGGGCAACCACAATGATTTTTTTCTTTCTGCTTCATCATTACCTTAGAATATACTTGATACATAGTAGACAATGTGGTTAAGAATAAATGAAGGAATGAGTTACATTCATACCTTTCTATCCTGTTGCCCTCAAAACAAAGCATACTAAATGTAATGCCCCAGGTGTTACATTTAGTATGTAATGTAATAGGTGACTCATCTCAAGCTTATGCTATACCAATATTTATTTTACAACCTGCTCTTCAAAGTAAAATCATTTTTAAACAAATAGAACCCCTTCTTTCTCTTCTTCAGCCCCATCTTCAGAGGTACTGGAAGTGCAGACAACTGTGGCTGGAGCCACTGTCTGATTCTTTAGTTCAGACAAAATTTCCAGCACCGCTGATGTTCTGAAGTGTAATTTTAAAATCTATACCTTCTCCCTGAACATTTAATCCAGAGGGAAAGTAATGTGAAGAAGAGATTGAATTGGCCATATTCGTTTCAGACATACTCAATTTTGCCCTAGGAGCTTCCAGCTCTTCTTGTTATTGAAGAATTTATGAGCCAGGTAATTGAGAATTGGTTGTTATATTAAAAGCAAAAAGGAAGATGTAAAGATCCATGTGGTGTGATCTCACTTACGTAAAAAATACATAAAATGCTGAAAGGAAATGTACAAATAGAACATCTCTGGGTGCAGTTAGAGGTGATTGTACATTTTAATAAATAATCATGGATTCATTATAAATTTGGGGAGAATTAAGCTTCTGATGTCATCTACTGCCACCTCCTTACTAATGTGCCAGGTGATGTTCAAGACAGAGTTTTTCATTACGGAAAGAAACAAAAGAACTTCCCATCACATCCTTTGCACAGGACTTTCAGGTGGAGCTTTGTTTGTGAAATATCTTTATACCAAAGCCCCTGTCCTGTTCCCTAGGAAGACCACTGCTATTGCCTGCAGACTAACCTTTCCATCATTCATTCATCAACACTTCATGTGTACCTGATGTATGTACAACATGTACAGAGCAAATGCTACTGTACTTATTCACTTGATTCAAAATGGAAGACATCTGGAGAGCATCACCTACCGTACATCGTTTGCCATTGCTGGGAAAGGATGCTTCAGAGTGTTCACGGTCCTAGTTCTGGAAGTACATTATTCATCCTGTGATTATGGCAAAAAGATACAATATCATCATTGACATTTCTTATCTCATAAACTAGCTGGAATATATTTTTAAAAATAGAGCAAGAGACTGTAAAATGGAAAAAGATATGTATGAAATGGCATTATATTTTATAGGCTTTGTGTGTTTTGAGGGCAACAGGATAGAAAGGTATGAATGTAGAATGTAAATCATTCCTTCATTTATACCTAACTATATTGTTTACTATGTACTAAGTATATTCTAAGATAATGAGGAAGCAGAAAGAAAGAAATCATAGTGGTTGCCCTCGTGAAGATTATGACAGAGCGGTGGGAGGCAGCAATGTAAATAAATAATTGAACCTCATGTAATAAATAGTAAATAATTATATTAAGTATATGGTCTTACCCAATGACATCAAATTACCACAATGCAAAGAATTTCTGGTGCTCTCACCTTAAATTACTTGGTAAATATGGTATCAACTCAAAATAAGAGGCATATATGGTTTAGGGGAAGCACTTTGTAATTCAGAATTTGTGAAGTATACAACTCTAATTGTTACACTAAGAAGGACATGACAAATAAATAATGGGAAGTGTGCTGTAGACTTTTTCCTAGGAATAGGAATGGATATTTCATTCTCCTGCATGTTGGGAAAGTTTTAAAACAATTGATTTTAGATTGCTTCAGAAAGAATCAAGCTCTAATCTAACCTTTGGGGCAATGGATGCCACATGTTAGGCCAAAAAAGTAGAATATTAATGTGATCACTCAGGCGATCAAAGGGACTATGCTGGCCTGTTGGAACTGGTGTGCCAGATCGATGTCCTGGGGAGAGGTGATGTTTAAATTTGTACCAGCTGGCTGGGCGCAGTGGTTCATTTCTGTAATCCCAGCACATTGGTATGCTGAGGCAGGCAGATCACCTGAGGTCAAGAGTTCAGGACCAGCCTGACCAACATGGTGAAGCCCATCTCTACTAAAAATACAAAAATTAGCTGGCACACTCCCGTAATCCCAGCTGCTCTGGAGGCTGAGACAGGAGAATTGCTTGAACTCAGGAGGCAGAGGTTGCAGTGAGCTGAGAGTGTGCCACTGCACTCTAGCCTGGGCGACAGAGCGAGACTTCATCTCAAAAACAAAACAAAACAACACAAAACACGTGTACCACAGTGTACCATGGACACTGTGATCTTTGCCTATGTTCTAGATCTTTCTTTGTTTAAATTCCACATCCGTAGAGAAAGACATGCCAAAAATAATACAGCAGCTACTGTAGTGACTGAGATCCTGTTTTGCTTCCTGACATATGCTATTGACATATGCTTCCTGACAATGTTTATGCATTTCTGACATTTGTTGTATTTTTTCTTTTGGAATGTTATTTGTAGGAAATTACAGCAGATACATAAGAGAAAAATGAGAATTTTCCTATTCATTTTCATCACCCCTTTTCCTGGTTATTTTTAAGGGTGAAGATATAATATTTACTAGTTCCAGTGCAAATAAATTTCTCACTGCTCTGGAAGAATTCCGGTTGTACTCTACTACATGATGATTCTGTGTGTTGTGCTTGAAACTAATGTTGCAGTTGATAAGTGGCAGGAAGTCAAGGCTGAAGTTAAACTCAACAGTTGTCTACCAGCTGAACTCCCCAGCCTTGGCATGCTTTTTACAACTCATGCTGTTCTTTTCAAGGTGTTCTTTATTTGACGTTCTCATTTTCAACTTCATGGTCTTCTGCTCTTTGAACGTGGCAAACCATTGCTGTTTGTATGTGGAGGATGCCCAGGCTGAAGATTCCAGGGACGACAGATCATTGATGATGTGACCTAATCTTATTTGCCTCACCAATGAAATGCTTTTCCTTCTTTGGTTTTACGGAAGACAGTGTCTTCAAAAATTTTAAATGTATCTGGGAAACCTGGCATCTTCTTCACTTAGAGGCAAGCATTAATGATTTATTTCAAGACAACACTAGAAGAAAGAACTGCATTGTTTCCTTACGTTACAAGTGGGTTAGAACATAGAGGAGTTGCTGCGTGAGATTTTACAATGTTTTCCGAAAAGTTCCTCACAGGTGAGTCACCAACTTGTTTAGAATCCATTTAAGACACATTTTGCACCTTTCTAAAAAAAAAATTGAATTGAATCATAGCTCTCTACTGATGTGGGAGAGCCACAAATTGTTTTCTTATTTTTTTATTTTTATTTTTATTTATTTATTTATTTATTATACTTTAAGTTCCAGGGTACATATGTACAACTTGCAGGTTTGTTACATATGTATACATGTGCCATGTTGGTGTGCTGCACCCATCAACTTGTCAGTACCCATCAACTCGTCATTTACATCAGTTATAACTCCCAATGCCATCCGTCCCCGCCTTCCCCCTCCCCATAATAGGCCCCGGTATGTGATGTTCCCTTTCCCATGTCCAAGTGATCTCATTGTTCAGTTCCCACCTATGAGTGAGAACATGCGGTGTTTGGTTTTCTGTTCTTGCGATAGTTTGCTGAGAATGATGGTTTCCAGCTGCACCCATGTCCCTACAAAGGACACAAACTCATCCTTTTTTATGGCTGCATAGTATCCCATGGTGTATATGTGCCACATTTTCTTAATCCAGTCTGTCACTGATGGACGTTTGGGTTGATTCCAAGTCTTTGCTATTGTGAATAGTGCCACAATAAACATACATGTGCATGTCTTTATAGCAGCATGATTTATAATCCTTTGGGTATATACCCAGTAATGGGATGGCTGGGTCATATGGTACATCTAGTTCTAGATCCTTGAGGAATCGCCATACTGTTTTCCACAATGGTTGAACTAGTTTACAATCCCACCAACAGTGTAAAAGTGTTCCTGTTTCTCCACATCCTCTCCAGCACCTGTTGTTTCCTGACTTTTTAATGATTGCCATTCTAACTGGTGTGAGGTGGTATCTCATTGTGGTTTTGATTTGCAATTCTCTGATGGCCAGTGATGATGAGCATTTTTTCATGTATCTGTTGGCTGTATGCATGTCTTCTTTTGAGAACTGTCTGTTCATATCCTTTGCCCACTTTTTGATTGGGTTGTTTGTTTTTTTCTTGTAAATTTGTTTGAGTTCTTTGTAGGTTCTGGATATTAGCCCTTTGTCAGACGAGTAGATTGCAAAAATTTTCTCCCATTTTGTAGGTTTCCTGTTTACTCTGATGGTAGTTTATTTTACTGTGCAGAAGCTCTTTAGTTTAATGAGATCCCATTTGTCAATTTTGGCTTTTGTTGCCATTGCTTTTGGTGTTTTAGACATGAAGTCCTTACCCGTGCCTGTGTCCTGAATGGTATTACCTAGGTTTTCTTCTAGGGTTTTTATGGTATTAGGTCTAACATTTAAATCTCTAATCCATCTTGAATTAATTTTCGTATACGGAGTAAGGAAAGGATCCAGTTTCAGCTTTCTGCTTATGGACAGCCGATTTTCCTAGCACCATTTATTAAATAGGGAATCCTTTCCCCATTTCTTGTTTTTGTCAGGTTTGGCAAAGATCAGATGGCTGTAGATGTGTGGTATTATTTCTGAGGGCTCTGTTCTGTTCCATTGGTCTATATCTCTGTTTTGGTACCAGTACCATGCTGTTTTGGTTACTGTAGCCTTGTAGTATAGTTTGAAGTCAGGTAGCGTGATGCCTCCAGCTTTGTTCTTTTGGCTTAGGATTGTCTTGGCAATGCAGGCTCTTTTTTGGTTCCGTATGAACTTTAAAGCAGTTTTTCCAATTCTGTGAAGAAACTCATTGGTAGCTTGATGGAGATGGCATTGAATCTATAAATTACCTTGGGCAGTTTGGGCATTTTCACAATATTGATTCTTCCTATCCATGAGCATGGTATGTTCTTCCATTTGTTTGTGTCCTCTTTTATTTCACTGAGCAGTAGTTTGTAGTTCTCCTTGAAGAGGTCCTTTACATCCCTTGTAAGTTGGATTACTAGATATTTTATTCTCTTTGAAGCAATTGTGAATGGAAGTTCATTCATGATTTGGCTCTCTGTTTGTCTGTTACTGGTGTATAAGAATGCTTGTAATTTTTTGCACATTAATTTTGTATCCTGAGACTTTGCTGAAGTTGCTTATCAGCTTAAGGAGATTTTGGGCTGAGATGATGGGCTTTTCTAAATATACAATCATGTCATCTGCAAACAGGGACAGTTTGACTTCTTCTTTTCCTAACTGAATACCCTTGATTTCTTTCTCTTGCCTGATTGCCCTAGCCAGAACTTCCAACACTATGTTGAATAGGAGTGGTGAGAGAGGGCATCCCTGTCTTGTGCCAGTTTTCAAAGGGAATTTTTCCAGTTTTTGCCCATTCAGTATGATATTGGCTGTGGGTTTGTCATAAATAGCTCTTATTATTTTGAGATATGTTCCATCAATACTGAATTTTTTGAGAGTTTTTAGCATGAAGGGCTGTTGAATTTTGTCAAAGGCCTTTTCTGCATCTATTGAGATAATCATGTGGTTTTTTTTCTTTGGTTCTGTTTATATGCTGGATTATGTTTATTGATTTGTGCATGTTGAACAAGCCTTGCATCCCAGGGATGAAGCCCACTTGATCATGGTGGATAAGCTTTTTGATGTGCTGCTGGATTTGGTTTGCCAGTATTTTATTGAGGATTTTTGCATCGATGTTTATCAGGGATATTGGTCTAAAATTCTCTTTTTTTGTTTGTCTCTGCCAGGTTTTTTGTATCAGGATGATGTTGGCCTCGTAAAATGAGTTAGGGAGGATTCCCTCTTTTTCTATTGATTGGAATAGTTTCAGAAGGAATGGTACCAGCTCCTCCTTGTACCTCTGGTAGAATTCGACTGTGAATCCATCTGGTCCTGGACTTTTTTTGGTTGGTAGGCTATTAATCATTGCCTCAATTTCACAGCCTGCTATTGGTCTATTCAGGGATTCAGCTTCTTCCTGGTTTAGTCTTGAGAGAGTGTAGGTGTCCATGAAATTATCCGTTTCTTTTAGGTTTTCTAGTTTATTTGCGTAGAGGTGTTTATAGTATTCTCTGATGGTAGTTTGTATTTCTGTGGGGTCGGTGGTGATATCCTCTTTATCATTTTTTATTGCATCTATTTGATTCTTCTCTCTTTTCTTCTTTATTAGTCTTGCTAGCAGTCTATCAATTTTGTTGATCTTTTCAAAAACCGGCTCCTGGATTCATTGATTTTTTTGAAGGGTTTTTTGTGTCTCTATTTCCTTCAGTTCTGCTCTGATCTTAGTTATTTCTTGCCTTCTGCTAGCTTTTGAATGTGCTTGCTCTTGCTTCTCTAGTTCTTTTGTGATGTTAGGGTGTCAATTTTAGATCTTTCCTGCTTTCTCTTGTGGGCATTTAGTGCTATAAATTTCCCTCTACACACTGCTTGAAATGTGTCCCAGAGATTCTGGTATGTTGTATCTTTGTTCTCATTGGTTTCAAAGAACATCTTTATTTCTGCCTTCATTTCATTATGTACCCAGTAGTCATTCAGGAGCAGGTTATTCAGTTTCCATGTAGTTGAGCAGTTTTGATTGAGTTTCTTAGTCCTGAGTTCTAGTTTGATTGCACTGTGGTCTGACAGACAGTTTGTTACAATTTCTGTTCTTTCACATTTGCTGAGGAGTGCTTTACTTCCAATTTTGTGGTCAATTTTGGAATAAGTGTGATGTGGTGCTGAGAAGAATGTATATTCTGTTGACTTAGGGTAGAGAGTTCTGTAGGTATCTATTAGGTCTGCTTGGTGCAGAGTTGAGTTCAACTCCTGGATATCCTTGTCAACTTTCTGTCTCTTTGATCTGTCTAATGTTGACAGTAGGGTGTTAAAGTTTCCCATTATTATTGTATGGGATTCTAAGTTTCATTTTAAGTCTCTAAGGACTTGCTTTATGAATCTGGGTGCTCCTGTATTGGGTGCATATGTATTTAGGATAGTTAGCTCTTCCTGTTGAATTTTTCCCTTTACCATTATGTAATGGCCTTATTTGTCTCTTTTGATCTTTGATGGTTTAAAGTCTGTTTTATCAGAGACTAGGATTGCAACCCCTGCTTTTTTTTTGTTTTCCATTTGCTTGGTAGCTCTTTCTCCATCCCTTTATTTTGAGAGTATGTGTGTCTCTGCATGTGAGATGCGTCTCCTGAATACAGCAAACTGATGGGTCTTGACTCTATCCAATTTGCCAGTCTGTGTCTTTTAATTGGACTGTTTACATTTAAGATTAATATTGTTATGTGTGAACTTGATCCTGTCATTATGATATTAGTTGGTTATTTTGCTCACTAGTTGATGCAGTTTCTTCCTAGCATCGATGGACTTTACATTTTGACATGTTTTTTGCAATGGCTGGTACCTGTTGTCCCTTTCCATGTTTAGTGTTTCCTTCAGGATCTCTTGTAGGGCAGGCCTGGTGGTGACAAAATCTCGAAGCATTTGCTTGTCTGTAAAGTATTTTATTTCTCCTTCACTTATGAAACTTAGTTTGGCTGGATATGAAATTCTTGGTTGAAAATTCTTTTCTTTAAGAATGTTGAATATTGGCTCCCACTCTCTTATGGCTTGGAGAGTTTCTGCCAAGAGATCTGCTGTTAGTCTGATGGGCTTCCCTTTGTGGGTAACCCGACCTTTGTCTCTGGCTGTCCTTCACATTTTTTCCTTCATTCCAACTTTGGTGAATCTGACAATTATGTGTCTTGGAGTTGCTCTTCTCGAGTATTATCTTTGTGGCATTCTCTGTATTTCCTGAATTTGAATGTTGGCCTACCTTACTACGTTGGGGAAGTTCTCCTGGATGATATCCTGCAGAGTGTTTTCCAATTTGGTTCCATTTTCCCCGTCACTTTCAGGCACACCAATCAGACGTAGATTTGGTCTTTTCACATATTCCTATATTTCTTGGTGGCTTTGTTCATTTCTTTTTACTCTTTTTTCTCTACACTTCTCACTTCATGTCATTCATTTGATCTTCAATCACTGATACTCTTTTTTCCAGTTGATGCAGTCAGTTACTGAAGCTTGTGCATTTGTCACGTAGTTCTCGTGTTATGGTTTTCATCTCTCAGTTCTTTTAAGGACTTCTCTACATTAGTCTAGTTGGCCATTCGTCGAATCATTTTTCAAGGTTTTTAGTTTCTTTGCGCTGGTTACATAGTTCCTCCTTTAGCTCTGAGAAGTTTGATGGACTGAAGCCTTCTTTTCTCAACTCGTCAAAGTGATTCTCTGTCCAGCTTTGTTCTGTTGCTGGCAATGAGCTGCATTCCTTCGGAGGAGGAGAAGCGCTCTGATTTTTTGAATTTCCAGCTTTTCGGCACTGCTTTTTCCCTATCTTTGTGGTTTTATCTGCCTTTGGTCTTTGATGATGGTGATGTACTGATGGGGTTTTGGTGTGGGTGTCCTTTCTGTTTGTTAGTTTTCCTCCTAACCGTCAGTACCCTCAGCTGCAGGTCTATTGGAGTTTGCTTGAGGTCCACTCCAGACCCTGATTGCCTGGGTATCAGTAGTGGAGTCTGCAGAAAATAGAATATTGCCAAACAGCGAGTGTTGCTGTCTGATTCTTGCTCTGGAAGCTTCATCTCAGCGGTGTACCCAGCTGTGTGAGGTGTGAGGTGTCGGTCTGCACCTAGTGGGGGATGTCTCCCAGTTAGGCTACTCAGGGGTCAGGGACCCACTTGAGCAGGCAGTCTGTCCGTTCTTAGATCTCAACCTCCGTGCTGGGAGATCCACTGCTCTCTTCAAAGCTGTCAGACAGGGATATTTACCTCTGCCGAGGTTTCTGCTGCTTTTTGTGTAGCTGTGCCTTGTCCCCAGAGGTGGAGTCTACAGAGTCAGTCAGGCCTCCTTGAGCTGTGGTGGGCTCCACCGAATTCGAGCTTCCCAGCAGCTTTGTTTACCTACTTAAGCCTCAGCAATGGCGGGCGCCCCTCTCCCAGCCTCCCTGCCGCCTTGCAGTTAGATCTCAGACTGCTGTGCTAGCAATGAGGGAGGCTCTGTGGGTGTGGAACCCTCTGGGCCAGGTGTAGGATATCATCTCTTGGTGTGCCGTTTGCTAAGACCCTTGTTAAAGCACAGTATTAGGATGGGAGTTACCCGATTTTCCAGGTGTTGTGTGTTTCAATTTCCTTTCACTAGGTAAAGGAATTCCTTTCCCCCTTGTGCTTCCCAGGTGAGGCAATACCTCACCCTGCTTCAGCTCTCGCTGGTGGGGCTGCATCAACGGACCAGCACTGACCTAGTGAGATGAACCCGGTACCTCAGTTGAAAATGCAGAAATCACCCATCTTCTGTGTCACTGACGCTGGCAGCTGGAGGCTTGAGCTGTTCCTATTTGGCCATCTTGGTCGTGTCCCCCACTTTTTTTTGTTTTTTGAGATAGGGTCTTCCTATTTTGCCCAGGGTGGTCTCAAACTCCTGGGCTCAAGCCATTCTCTTGCCTCACCTCTCGAGTAGCTGGGACTACAGGCGTGAGCTACCAGGCCTCTCTATTTTATTATTATTATTTTTTTGTAGAGATGGGGTTTTACTATGTTGCCTAGGCTGGTCTGAAACTCCTGGGCTCAAGCAGTCCTCCCACTTCAGTCTCCTGAGTAGCTGGAATACATGCATGCACCACGATTCCTGGTTTTATTTATTTCTTAGTAAAGAGGATTGCTAAAATTGAGTTACTTGTCCAAGGTTACATAGCTTGAGTGGTAGAGCTAAGATCCTGATCATCTATCTTTATGTTCATTTAACTCATGCCTACTTTCTAAACACTAGCAAATACCAACATTTCAAATGCTGCAAATCATGGAACTGTTTCTGTGGCAGATGTATACTATCTCCCAACTTTGAACGCTAGAGATAAATATCTCGTTTTGCTTTTTGGAAGGAATGGGGCAGAAAATTTATTAAATGAACAACAAATACCAGTCTCTTGGTTGTTAAACTTAGTATCTACAGCTGATAAGCCACTTCCATATATGAGTTACTCCTTTACATTCACTGAAGAGGGGTAACAAGTAATGCATTGATGCCAGTCATTTCTAGGTGTTCTGACTGGGGCATGGATTCTGGGTGTGTATGTTTTCCTTGCTGGTTCCTGTGGCTGAGTTACTTATAAATCAGATGATTTTGTATGGGAAACTGCTTGCATCAGATACCAAAGTGGACTGGTCTTACCCACTCAAGCACTGAATGCTGAGATTGAATGGCAGCTTGTCTTTTTCCAGTATTTTCATTATTCTGTGCCATATCTATAATCTCATGTCCAAGTGATTCCTGATGGGATATAAGAAAAGAAAATCAAGGTACGTTAATTATCTGTAAAATATTAGTTAGAGAAACTTTCTATAGTAAAAAGTGAAATCTGTAATGGCAATTTTAGCAAAAGATGAACAGAAAAACTAGGTTATAAGTGGGAATAATGAGCAAGGCTAGTAAAGATAACTCTGGAAATTTGCAGAAAATCTGTAAGTGTAATTTTAGTGACTGTATTATGTTGGGAATGGGTGCTTGGTGTCACAAAAATCAACACTGAGACAAAGGATCTCTCAACAAGGCTAGTTTACTTTCTGCAGAAAGGGTGCTGCTCACTAGCAGTCTTGCCATGAGAGCACACACGAACAAAGAAGATAGGGTCATTTATAACCTGACACATCCACCCTGCTGCAGTGTCTGGTTTCTGTTGGCTGGAACAGGACCTCACATTGTGTACTTGACTCGATTGGCTAGCAACTTAGAACTTCCCAAAACAGGCAAAGGCAGAGGAGAGAACAAAGGAAGAGAAGAAGTAACTTGTGGAATGCTGAGAGAGGCAAAAACACTTCCAAATAAGGAAAAGAAATAGGCTGTGACCTAACCCTTGCTTGGACTGGTTCAGGCATGCCAGGGCAAATATCTAGGTTAAAATGTGGGGACTAAGAACACAGAGTATATTGATTTCTTTATTACAGCTGGCAGATATTTAAGAATATTAGCACAGGTCTTTGAGTAAATTATGCTTCTAAGAGAGATTAATATCTATTCTCAATTAGACTGGGAGGAAAGTCCCTTTGAAGAGGAACCTCTACTTATTTCTTTTTCTACATATTAGCAAATAGTAAAACAGATCTGAGATTTCCCTTGCTTTTCTTCCTCTGTCCTCCCTTTTAGATTCCTGCCATGGTCAAACGAAGGGAAAAGAAGTGATTCATGTCAGAAAAATTGCATATATTGGAAAATAATTAACATTTTAGGGGATGAGAATTTGCAAATCTTTCTTGTTAAAAAAATTAGATAATGAAGGATAACAGGATTAGGATTCTGAGGTAGCCTCTAAGTGAAAACAACTTTTGGTTCTTTTCGGTTGCTTACTTTTTCTCTCTATAGGTTCTTTTATCAGAATCACTAAAGAACTATGAATATGAGGAAAAAAATCCAAGAATGTTCCCTATTCTCTTCTGTCTTCCTGAAGCTTATTTATTTATATTGTAAATTGATAAATGATACTTATATATATTTTGGGGATATAAAATGATGTTATCATTTATGAATACAATGTGGAATAATTATATCAGCTAATTAACATTTCTATTACTTCAAATATTTATCATTTCTAAAATTTGTTTTGTTTTCATTTTATGGAGTTATTTGTGTTCTTTGTGTATTTTGGAGACTATCCCCTTATTAGATGTATGACTGACAGATATTTTCTCCCAATTTTTAGGTTGTCTTTTCAATCTGTTAATTGTTTCTTTTGTTGTGCAGAAGTCTTTTATTTTGTGGTAATCTCATCTTTGCTTTCATTGCCTACACTTTTGGGATCAAATCTCAAAAAGTCATTGCTCAGAACAATGCCATATAGTTTCCCTCTAATATTTTCTTCTAGTAGCTTTACAGTTTCAGATCTTATGTTTAAGTCTTTAATCCATTTTGAGTTGATTTTCATATATGGCATGAGATAAGGGTCCAGTTTTATTTTTCTACGTCTGAATATTCAGTTTCCCCAACACCATTTATTGAAGAACCTGTTCTTTTCTCATTGTGTATTCTTGGCATTTTTGTTGAAAATCAACCATACATATAAATGTTCATTTCTGGGCACATATTCTGTTCCATTGGTCAGTATGTCTACTTTTATACTAGTACCATGCTGCTTTAATTACTACTGCTTTGTAATATAGCTTGAAATCAGCTTGTGTGATGTCTACAGCTTTGTTGTTTTTCCTCATGGTTGCCTTTGCTATTTGTTTTTTTTGTGTGTGTGGTTCCATATGAATTTTAGATTTTTAAAATTTCTATGAAAAATGACATTGGAATTCTGATAGAGGCTGCATTAAATCTGTAGATTGCTTCAGGGACATTTTAGCAATATTAATTATTTGGTTCCACAAACATGGGATATTACATCATTAATCTGTGTCTTCTTTAACTTCTTTTATCAGTTTTTTGTAGTTTTTATGGTACATTTCTTTTACCTACTAGGTTAAATTTATTCCTAAGAATTTTATTTTATTTTATTTTGTGGCTATTATCAGTGGAATTGCTTTCTTGATTTCTTTTTCAGAAAGCTCATTGTTAGAGTATTAGAAATTCTACTGATTTTTGTATGTTGATGTTGTATCCTGCAACTTTACTGTGTTTTTTATTAGTCCTAACAGTTTTGTGGTGGAATTTTTAGGGTTTTCTATATATAAGATCATGTCATTTGCAAATAGTGGCAATTTCATTTCTTTCTTTCCTATTTGGATGACTTTTATTTCTTTCTCTTGTCTACTGCTCTAGCAAGAATGTCCAATACTGTGTTGACTAGAAATGGCAAAAGTAGGCATCCTTGTGTTATTCCAGATCTTTGAGGAAAGGTTTTCAGCTTTTCACTATTGAATGTAATGTTAACTTTCGGCTTATCATTTATGCCCTTTATTGCGATGAGGTACATTCCATCCATATCTAATTTTTGGAGTTTTTTTAATGACGAAAGGATGTTGAATTTTGTCAAATGCTTTTGTTTGAATCATATTAGATGATCATATGGTTTTTGTCCTGCATTCTGTTAATGTGATGTGGCACATTTATTGATTTGTGTTTGTTGAACCATTCTTACATCTCAGGGATAAAAATCCACTTAATCGTAAGTGGGGTTTATGATCAAATAAGTAATCCATTAATGTGTTGGATTAATTCATTTAATGTGTTGTTGAATATGGATTGCTGGTATTTTGATGAGGATTTTTGCATCTATATTAATCAATAATATAGCCTGTAATTTTTTTTTTTTTCTTGTGTGTGTGTGTGTAATGTTCTTGTCTGGCACTAGGATCAGATAATGCTGGCCTTGTAAAAAGAGTTTGGAAGCAGTAGCTCCTCTTTGCCTTTTGGAAGAGTTTGTGAAGGGTTGGTATTAGTTCTTCTTTAAATGTTTGGTAGAATTCAGCAGTAAAGCAATCAGATCCTGGGCTTCTCTTTGATGGGAGTTTTTTTTTTTTTTTTTTTTTTTTTTTTTTACTGATTACATTTCCTTACTTGCTATTGACCTTTTTAAATTTTCTATTTTTGATGGTTCAGTCTTAGTAGGTTTATATGTCTAGTAATTCATTAATTTCTTCTAGTTTGTCCAATTTTTTTTTATAAACTATGAGCTGTTAAACTAACGTTAACAGTTAATATGAACATAGAGTTGTTCGTAATAGTCTCTTATGATTCTTTGTATTTCTGTGGCATCAGTTGTAATGTCTCCACTTTCTGATTTTATTAATTTGAGTCCTCTATTTTTTTTAGTCTGCCAAAGGTTTGCCAACTTTGTTTATCCTTTCAAAACAGCAAACTCTTAGTTCTGTTGATATTTTATATTGTTTTTCTAGCCTCACATTTATTTATGGTCTATTGTTTATTTCTGTTCTTCTGTGAACATTGGCTTACTTTGTTTTTCTCTATTTACTTGGTTCCTTGGGGTGTAACATTAAGTTGTTTATTTGAGATCTTTCTTCTTCTTCTTCTTTTTTTTTTTTGAGATGGAGCCTCCTTCTGTCGCTCAGGCTGGAGTGCAGTGGCACAATCTTGGCTCACTGCAAGCTCCACCTCCCGGGTTCATACCATTCTCCTGCCTCAGTCTCCCAAGTAGCTGGGACTACAGGTGCGCGCCACCGTGCCCGCTAATTTTTTTTTGGATTTTTAGTAGAGATGGGATTTCACCATGTTAGCCAGGATGGTCTTGATCTCCTGACCTCGTGATCCACCCGCCTCGGCCTCTCAAAGTGCTGGGATTACAGGCGTGAGACACTGTGCTTGGATGAGACCTTTCTTCTTTTCTGATGTAATCATTTATTGCTATAAAATTTCCTTTTAGAATTGTTTTTGCTGCATCTCGTAAGTTTTGGTATATTGTTTACATTTCTGTTTGTCTCATGGTATTTTTAGATATTGTTTTCTTTTTAATTTATTTATTGACATAAGTTGTTCAGGAGCATAGTGTTTAATTTCTATGTGTTTGTGAATTTTCTAAAAGTCCTCCTGTTATTGATGTCTGGTTTCATACTATTGTGATTGGAAAAGCTACTTGGTATGATTTCGGGCTTCTTAAATGTGCTGACTTGCGTTGTGGTTGAATGTGTGATTTATCCAGGAGAATGTTTTGTGTGTGTTTGGGTGGAATGTTCTTTACATGTGTTAGGTTCATTTGGTCTAAAGGTGTTCTTCAAGTCCAGTGTTTCTTTATTAATTTTATGTCTCGATAATCTGTCCCTTATTGAAAGTGGGGTAATGAAGTTTCCTACTCTTATTGTATTGAGATCTATTGCTTCTGTTCGATTCTTTAATATTTGTTTTATATATTTAGGTGCTCTGATGCTGGGATATATTGTTATATCTCTTTTATCATGATATAATGTCCTTCTTTGTCTCTTTTTATAGTTTTTGATTAAAGTATATTTTGTCTTATGTAAGTGTAGCTATCCATGCTCTCTTCTGATTTTCATTTGTATGAAATACATTTTTCCATCCCTTCACTTTCAGTTTATGTGTATCCTTAAAGGTGAGGTCAATCTCATTTAGACAGCATGTAGTTGAGTCTCTTTAAAATGTCCATTCAGTCACTCTCTTTGGAGAATTAAATTCATTTACATTCGGTAATGATAGATAGGTAAGTACCTACTACTGTTATTTTATTACTCTCTGGTTGTTTTATAGATACTTTCTTTCTTCCTATCTTGCTATCTTTCTTTGTGGTTGGATGATTTCTGTAGCAGTTTGCTTTGAATCCTTTATATTTTTATTTTATGCATCTATGATAGATTTTGCTTTGTGATTTCCATGAGGCTTATCTTGGACATCTTATCACACATACACACATACACACACACACACGTACACACACAGAACTATTTGACAGATGGTACCCTGTCTTATTCATCACAGTATTCTCATCTCCTAAAACACAGGAATGACTCAATAAATATTTACTGAATTAAAGAATTAAAAGAATGTTCTAAGTACTAAGTCATCCAATCACCAAAGGCTGTGACAATTGGGAAAATGTTCGTGAGATGCCTAGGACTTTGAGTCATAGAGAAAGGGAAGATAATTCTAGGGAGGTATATGGAAGCATAAAAATGGAAGGCATATTGAAAAACAGTCTATATAAAGAAAATGATTAAGAATTATCCTGTTGGCCGGGTGCAGTGGCTCACGCCTGTGATCCCAGCACTTTGGGACGCCGAGGTTGGCAGATTGCCTGAGGTCAGGAGTTCAAGACTAGCCTGGCCAACATGGTGAAACCCCATCTCTACTAAAAATACAAAAAATTAGCTGGGTATGGTGGAATATGCCTGTAATCCCAGCAACTTGAGAGGCTGAGGCAGGAGAATTGCTTGAACTGGGACCTGGGAGGCAGAGGTTGCAGTGAGCTGAGATTGCGCCACTGCACTCCAGCCTGGGTTACAGAGCAAGACTCTGTCTAAAAAACAAACAAACAAACAAAAGAATTATCCTGTCAAAGTAAGTAGAACCACAGTGCAACTGCTCTGTTAAAGAGTTAGGCTGTTCCTCAAAAAGTTAAACATATATTTACCATATTCCACTCCTAGGTATATACCCTAGAGAACTGAAAAACATATGTCCACAAAAACTTGTACACAAATGTTCATAGCGGCACTATTCACAACAACCAAAAGGTGAAAACGACCCAAATGCCCATTAACTGATGAATGAATAACAAAACGTGGTATATTCTTATAATGGGATATTATTCAGCCATAAAAGTAATAAAGTACTGATGTATGATACAATATGGATGAACCCTGAAATTATTATGCTAAGTGAAAAGAGACATACATAAAAGGCCACATATTATATGTCTGCATTCATATGAAATATCCAGAATGAGCAAATACAGAGACAGAAAGAAGATGAGTGGTTGCCAGGGAATGGAAAAGGATGCCGGAAGAGAGGGGAATGAGAAGTGGCTGCTCCTGGGTTTGTGGGGAGAAGTGATGTAATAAAAATTAGATAGTGGTGGTTGCACAGCTTCGTGAATATAAACCCCTTGATTGTACACTACAAAAAATTTTTAAAATAAACTTTAAAAATTTTACCTATATAAAAATGAAAAAAATAAAAGTAAATAAAGGCGGGAAGCAGAAGGCACTGTATAACATCAGACACTCTTGAGTGCCTGAACATTAACGATTTCTGGGCAGGAAAAAGGCAACAAGGCAGTGCTTAAGCCAATAAGCTTTTCAAAGAATTGGAGAAACACCTTGGGGGAAGGATAGCCAGTGAGAGGACAACTGTTAAGGCACCAGTCAGTGAGGGCCTGGATTTGACTTTTGACAATGGAATTGAAAGGAAAGAGAGATTCAAAAGACAGGACACAAGAAAAACAGACAGGATTTTATGACTGAGGGACTGTGGAAAGAAAAGTAGATGGTGCTAACAGAGCTGATTTAGAAGCCAGCTTCATGGAAGGAGGAAAAAAGGAGAAGCTAGCACGAAGCTTTGAAAGCCAAGGCAATGAAAATATCATGAAGACCAAAGTAGAAGTGGTTTTCAAGAAACTGTAGTGAAACACTTTAAAAGCTGCAGGTAGGTGATAGCAGCAAAATGGCAGAATAGAAGGTCCGAGGCTTCACTACGCCCAACAGAAAGCTCAACTAACAACAAAAAAACACCTTGGTAAAAGTCCCAAACTTTGGGTATAAGCTGAAGTTGCCTGCATTGTCCCCAGAACTGAATAAAAACGACATTAAAAGGATAAGAGAAATAGAAACGACATTAAAAGGATAAGACATTAACCACGTCACCCTTTCCACTCCCGCAAATTGGCACGGTGCCACACAGAGGGTATTCCCCAGGACCCATGATTTTTACAGTGAGAAATAGAGCCAAAGGAGGACATCCAACTTCCCTAGGCTTCCGAGATGCTTCCCAGAAAGCCCTTTCCAGTTTTACTTTATGGAAATACAGCGGGAAACAGCACGGCTAGACCACTTGGGGTTAGGTAGAAACAAAGCAAAGAGGTGGTAACAAAGCAGTGTTGGTGGTAACTCAGTGTATCTGTCAGCGGTGGCGCCCAATCAGAGGTACCAGCTAACAGATGTGATGTAATGCTCTGCCTAGCTTGAGTCTCTAGATGGTCAGCCTCCATGACCTGCCTTAGACCCTACCCAGGGATTCCACTCAAGGAGGAAGATGATCACTGCAGCAAATTTCAGCAAAGGGTAGGGACTAGTTCTGCCACACCCAGAAGTTCAAACTGCATTTGAAGCATCTTCAAAGCCCATCCCCAAACCCCACCCACAGAGGGGGACAACCGCTGCAGCAAACTTTGGCAAAGAGCCAAGGCTAGATCTGCCATACCCAGGAGTTTAAATAGTTCTCAGCCCAACCTTAAAGCCCACCCAAGGACTCACTTAGGCAGGGCAGCAAACCTCAACCATCCATTGCCATTAAGCATAGCAGCTGGTTCCATCCATCCCAATCAATGACTCCACCTAACCTCATGGTCCCTCCTGCAACACTGTTTAGCTGCTGAACTCAAATATCAGTACCGTCTGACCAGGGAATACACCCTGTGCCCCTGCCTGATCAGAAGCCATTGTAGCACCAATTGTGCAGCTCGGCCTGATAGCAGAGCTCAGCCAGTAAGTTTTATCAGACAGCAGAGCCTAGCCATCTGTCCCATTTAATTTCAGAGCAAAAACAGGAGTCCAGCCATCTAGAGAAGCTGAAAGTAAGCTCTGCCTTCTCTGAGTCATTACCAACTGACCCATCCAGGGATAGGTCCTGTTCTTTTTTTTTTTTTTTTTTTTTTCCTCCAGGATGGAGTCTTGCTCTGTCACCTAGGCTGGAGTACAGTGGCACAATCTCGGCTCACTCCAGCCTCCACCTCCTGGTTTCAAGCGATTCTCCTGCCTCAGCCTCCTGAGCAACTGGGACTACAGGCGCCCACCACCACGCCCAGCTAATTTTTTTTATTTTTAGTAGAGATGGGGTTTCACTAAGTTGGCCAGGCTGGTCTCGAACTCTTGACCTCAGGTGATGTGCCCGCCTTGGCCTTCCAAAGTGCTGGGATTATAGGCGTGAGTCACTGAGCCTGGTCCTAATTTTGAAAGAGTTTGAGAAGAATTGGTGTTCATTCTGTGAATATTTGGTATAATTCACTAGTGAAACCCTCTGAACATGAGTTTTTCTTTGTTGGAAGTTGTGTCACTACTGACATTTTCTTTGCTTATTATAGATTTATTTAGGTTTTTTATTTTTTCATGAGTCAGTTTCAGTAGCATGTGTATGTCTAGCAATTTCGCCATTTCGTTTTTTATTTTTTCATGAGTCAGTTTCAGTAGCATGTGTATGTCTAGCAATTTCGCCATTTCGTTTTTTATTTTTTCATGAGTCAGTTTCAGTAGCATGTGTATGTCTAGCAATTTCGCCATTTCATCTGGGTTATCTAGCTTGGTATACATTTGTTCATAGTGTTCTATTCCTTTTATTTCTGTGAAGTCAGTAGTATGAAAGAGGTGGGGTCTCTTTCATCTCTGGCTTTAGTAAGTTGAATCTTCTGTCTACTTTTCTTGGTCAGTCTCACTAAAGATTTGTTAATTTTGTTGTTATTTTCAAAGAATCAACTTTTGGGGTCATTGATTCAATTGTTTTTCTATGTTCTATTTCCTTTATCTCCACATTAATCTTTACTATTTTCTCCCTTCTTCTTGCTTTAGGTTTGGTGTACTGTTATTTTTCTATTTTCTTGAGGTGGGAGAAAGGTACATAATGATGCAGAGGTGATCCGCCAGTGGTGGTGGTAGGTGGAAAGGAAGAGGGATAGAGTAAAGGAGTAGGGTCATGCTGAAGCATATTAACTTCATCCTAAGGAAAATGACAAGCTACTGAAGGGATTTAAGTGGAAAAGTGAGAAAATCAGAGTTCTGATTTAGACAAATCATCCTAACTATAGTGAAAAAACCAACCAACCAAACAAAAAAACTCGGAGTGGGGGAATATGGGAGCCAGAGTCCAGAATCCAGAACCTCAGAGTTGGAAAGGACATTGCAAGTGTTCTAATCCTAGTCCTACTTCCCAGATGGTGTAAGAATCTCCTCTGCCACATCTCTACAGTTGCTGTTATACTTTTTCAGCCTAGTTATCACCACCTAACAGGTTGTCTATTCCATTTTTATCAGCTCTATTTTTAGAACTTTTTTTCTTATCCTGAATTAAACTCCTCACTGTAGCATCCATCCATTGTCCAACTTTTGTTCATTGGAGCCATACACAATAAGCTCATTCTGCTTTTCATGAAAACTTTTTAAACAGTTGAAGAATTATATCTTCCCCAAGTCTACTTTTTTCCAAGATGCTTTAAATGTTTCTTACGCTACATAATTTTAAGATCCCTGTCACTTCAGTTACCTTCCTCTGGACACACCCTGGCAGGTCAAGATCTAATTTATTCTGAAGTGCCAAGTAAGTCTTTACTTTTCAGTTTTATGAAGAATACTATTTCCATAATTTTTAAACATTAATAGTAAATAATTTCATAGTAGCAAGAAAGCCTATGAGCATAGTTGTTAAACTAACTTTGTAATGATCATAGCTCAGGTTTATAAGTTGAATTTATGTAGTCACTTGAGATTTATTATTTTTATTTTTTTATTTTTCCATAAGTTATTGGGGTACAGGTGGTATTGGTTTCATGAGTAAGTTCTTTAGTGGTAATTTGTGAGATTTTGGTGTATCCATCACCTGAACAGTATGCACTGCACCGTATTTGTAGTCTCTTATCCCTTGCCCCCTCCCACTCTTCCCACCAAGTCCCCAAAGTCCACTGTATCATTCTTATGCCTTCTCATCCTCATAGCTTAGCTCCCACATATCAGTGAGACCATACTGTGTCCGTAATTGATGGGTTTTTGGTCTCACTGACTTCAAGAATGAAACTGCAGCCCCTCACAGTGAGTGTTACAGTTCTTAAAGATGGTGTGTCCGGAGTTTGTTCCTTCTGATGTTCGGACGTGTTTGGAGTTTCTTCCTTCTGGTGGGTTCGTGGTCTCACTGGCTTCAGGAGTGAAGCTGCAGACCTTCGCGGTGAGTGTTACCACTCATAAAGGTAGTATGGACCCAAAGAGTGAGCAGCAGCAAGATTTATTGCAAAGAAGGAAAGAACAAAGCGTCCACAGTGTGGAAGTAGACCCCAGCCGGTTGCTGCTGCTGGCTGGGGCAACCTGCTTTTATTCCCTTATCTGACTCCACCTACATCCTGCTGATTGGTCCATTTTACAGAGAGCCAATTGGTCCATTTTACAGAGAGCTGATTGGTCTGTTTTGACAGAGTGCTGATTGGTGCGTTTACAATCTCTGAGCTAGACACAGAGTGCTGATTGGTGCATTTACAATCCTTTAGCTAGAAACAAAAGTTCTCCAAGCCCCCACTAGATTAGCTAGATACAGACCACTGATTGCTGCATTTACAAACCTTGAGCTAGACACAGAGTGCTGATTGGTGCATTTACAATCCTTTAGCTAGACATAAAAGTTCTCCAAGTCCCCACCCAACTCAGGAGCCCAGCTGGCTTCGCCTAGTGGATCCTGCATCCAGGCTGCAGGCAGAGCTGCCTGCCAGTCCCTGTGGGATCCCATAGGGTTGGGGGGCTCAGGCGTGGCTGGCTGCAGGTCCAGAGTCCTGCCCCGTGGGGAGGCAGCTGAGGCCTGGGGATTATTTGGGCACAGCACGGGCAGGGTGGCACTGCTGGGGAACCTGGTGCACCCTCCGCAGCTGCTGGCCCAGGTGCTAAGCCCCTCACTGTCTGGGGCCAGTGGCTCCTGCGGGCACTCTGAGTGTGGGGCCCGCCCAGCCTGCACCCACCCGGAACTCGCATTGGCCTGCGGGCGCCTTGCACAGCCTCCATTCCCGCCCACTCCTCTCCCTCCACACCTCCCTGCAAGCAGAAGGAGCCGGCTCTGGCCTCTGCCAGCCCAGAGAGGGGCTCCTACAGGGCAGCAGCAGGCTGAAGGGCTACTCAAGCACGGCCAGAGTGGGTGCCGAGGCCGAGGAGGCGCCGAGAGCAAGCAAGGGCTGCCAGCATGCTGTCACCTCTCAAGACCATGTTTGGTTTTCCATTCCTGAGTTACTTCACTTAGAATAATAGTCTCCAATTTCATTCAGGTAGCTGCAAATGCTGTTAATTCATTCCTTTTGTTAAAGGAATCCCCACACTGTTTTCACAGTGGCTTGTACTAGTTGACATTCCCACCAGCAGTGTAGAAGTATTTCCTGATCACCACATCAATGCCAGCATCTACTGTTTTTTTTGATTATGGCCATTCTTGCAGGAGTGAGGTGGTATCACATTGTGGTTTTGATTTGCATTTCCCTGATCATTAGATCATTAGTAATGTTGAGCATTTTTTTCATGTCTGTTGTCCATTTGTATATCTTCTTTTGAGAATTGTCTATTCATGTCCTTAGCCCACTTTTTGATGGGTTTGTTTGTTTGTTTCTTACTGATTTGTTTGAGTTTGTTGTAGATTCTGGATATTAGTCCTTTGTCAGGTGTATAGATTGTGAAGATTTTCTCCCACTCTGTGGGTTGTCTGTTTACTCTGCTGACTCTTCCTTTTGCCATACAAAAGCTCTTAGTTTAATTAGGTACCAGTTATTTCTCTTTGTTTTTATTGCATTTGCTTTTGGGTTCTGGATCATGAAATCCTTGCCTAAGCCAGTGTCTAGAAGGGTTTTTCCAATGTTATGTTCTAGAATTTTTATAGTTTTAGGTCTTAGATTTAAGTCCTTAATCCATCTTGAGTTGATTTTTGTGTAAGGAGAGAAATGAGGATCCAGTTTCATTCTCCTGCATGTGGCTAGCCAAGTATCCCAGCACCGTTTGTTGAAAAGGGTGTCCTTTCCCCACTTTATGTTTTTGTTTGCTTTGTTGAAGATTAGATGGCTTTAAGTATTTGAGTTTATTTCTGGGTTCTCTATTTTGTTCCATTGGTCTATGTGCCTATTTTTATACCAGTACTACGTTGTTTTGGTGCCTGTAGCCTCATAGTATAGTTTGAAATCAGGTAGTGTGATGCCTCCAGATTTCTTCTTTTTGCTTAGTCTTGCTTTGGCTATGTGGTCTCTTTTTTGGTTCCATATGAATTGAAAAATCATCTTTTTTTAATTCTGTGAAGAATGATAGTCGTATTTTGATAGGGATTGCATTGAATTTGTAGATTGCTTTTTTCAGTATGGTCATTTTTACAATATTAGTTCTACCCATCCATGAGCATGGGATGTGTTTCCATCTGTTTGTGTCGTCTGTTATTTCTTTCAGCAGTGTTTTGTAGTTTTCCTTTTAGAAGTCTTTTGACTCCTTGGTTAGGTATTTTCCTAAGTATTTTATTATTACTATTTTTTACATCTATTGTAAAAGAGGTTGAGTTCTTGATTTGATTCTCCACTTGGTTTCTGTTGGTGTACGGAAGAGCTGCTGATTTGTGTACATTACTCTTGTATCCAGAAACTTTGCTGAATTCTTTTATCAGTTCTAGGAGCTTTCTGGAGGAGTCTTAAGGGTTTTCAAGGTAAACAATCATATCATCAGCAAACAGTGACAGTTTGATTTCCTCTTTACCGTTTTGGATGCCCTTTATTTCTTTCTCCTGTCTGATTGTTCTGGCTAGGACTACCAGTACTATGTTGAAGAGGAGTGGTAAGAGTGGGCATCCTTGTCTCATTCCCATTTTCAAGAGAATGCTTTCAACTTTTTTTCCATTCAATGTTACGTTGGCTGTGGATTTGTCATAGATGGCTTTAATTACATTGAAATATGTCCCTTCTATGCCAATTTTGCTGAAAGTTTTAATCATGAAGGGATGATGGATTTTGTTGGATGCTTTTTCTGCATTCATCAAGATGATAATGTGATTTTTGTTTATAATTCTGTTTATGTGGTGCATCATATTTATTGACTTGCATATGTTAAACCATCCCTGCATCCCTGGTGTGAAACCCACTTGATCGTGGTGGATTATCTTTTTGATATGTTGTTGGATTTGCTTAACTAGTATTTTGTTAAGGATTTTAACGTCTATGTTCATCAAGGATATTGGTCTGTAGTTTTCTTCTTTGGTTATGTCCTTTCCTGGTTTTGTTATTAGGGTGATGCTGGCTTCATAGAATGAATTAGGGGAGGGTTCCTTCTTTCTCTATCTTGTGGAATAGGCTCAATAGAAATGGTACCAATTATTCTTTGAATGTCTGGTAGGATTCTCCTGTGACTGCATCTGGTCCTGGACTGTTTTTTATTGTTAATTTTTAAGTTACCATTTCAATCTCGCTGATTGTTATTGGTCTGTTGCAGGTATCTAATTCTTCCCAATTTAAACTAGGAGGGTTTTATTTTTCCAGGAATTTATCCATCTCTTCTAGGTTTTATAGTTGATGTGCATAAAGGTGTTCATAGTAGCCTTGAATGATCTTTTGTATTTCAGTGGTGTCAGTTGTAATATCTCCTATTTCATTTCTTAGTGAGGTTATTTGGATCCTTCTCCTTCTCCTTCTCCTTCTCCTTCTCTTTCTCCTTCTCTTTCTCCTTCTCCTTCTCCTTCTCCTTCTCCTTCTTCTTCTTCTTTGTCTTCGTCTTTCTTCTTCTTCTTCCTTTTGATGAAGTCTCACCCTTATCACCCAGGCTGGAGGGCAATGGCACAATCTCAACTCACTGCAACCTCTGCCTCTTGGGTTCAAGCAATTTTCCTGCCTCTGCCTCCTGAGTAGCTGGGATTACAGGTGCCTGCCACCATGCCCAGCTAATTTTTGTATTTTTAGTAGAGTTAGGGTTTCACCATATTGGCTAGCCTGGTCTCTAACTACTGACCTCAGGTGATCTGCCTGCCTTGGCCTCCCAAAGTGCTGGGATTACAGGCATGAGTCACCATGCCTGGCCCTCTCTTGTCTTAGTTAATCTTGCTAATGTTCTATCTATTTTATTTATCTTTTCAAAGAACTAGCTTTTTGTTTCATTTATCTTTTGTATTGTTTTTCTTTGTTTCAATTTCATTTAGTTCTGCACTGATCTTGGTTATTCCCTTTCCTCTGCTGGATTTGGATTTGTGTTTGTTCTTGTTTCTCTAGTTCCTTGAGGTGTGACCTTAGAAGGTCAGTTTGTGCTCTGTCCGTCTTTTTGATGTAGGCATTTATGGCTGTGAACTTTCCTCTTAGCACTGCCTTTGTTGTATCCGGGAGGTTTTGATAGGTTGTGTCATTATTGTTGTTCAGTTTGAAGAATTTTTACATTTCCATGTTGGTTTCTTTTTTGACCCAATGCTTGCTCAGGAGCAGGTTATTTAATTTCCATGTATTTGCTGGGTTTTGAAGGTCCCTTTTGAAGTTGATTTCCAGTTTTATTCCACTGTGGTCTGAGAGAGTGCTTGATATAATTTCAACTTTCTTAAATTTATTGAGACTCATTTTTTTTTTCCTATTATATAGTCTAACCTTGGAGAAAGTTCCATGTGCTGTTGAATAGAATGTGTATTCTGTGGTTGTTGGATGAAATGTTCTGTATATATCTGTTAAGTCCATTTGTTCCAAGGTATATTTTAAATCCATTGTTTCTCTGTTGACTTTCTGTCTTAATGACCTGTGTAATGCTGTCAGTGGAGTATTGAAGTCCCCAACTATTATTGTGTTGCTGTATATCTCATTTACTATTATTGTGTTGCTGTCTGTCTCATTTACTAACCCTATTAGTAGTTGTTTTATGAACTTGAGAGCTCCAGTGTTAGGTGCATATATGTTTAGGATTGTGATATTTTCCTGTTGGATAAGGCTTTTTACCATTACACAATGTCCCTCTTTGTCTCTTTTAACTGCTGTGCTTTAAAGTTTGTTTTGTCTGATATAAGAATAGCTACCCTGCTCACTTTTGGTGTCCATTTGCATGAAATGCCTTTTTCCACCCCTTTACTTAAGTTTATGTGAGTCCTTATGTGTTAGGTGAGTCTTCTGAAGGCAGCAGATAAATTGGTTGATGAATTCTTATCCATTCTGTGGTTCTGTATTTTTTTTTTTTTTTGAGACAGAGTCTCGCTCCGTCACCTAGGCTGTAGTGCAGTGGCGCTATCTCAGCTCACTGCAAGCTCCGTCTCCTGGGTTCACGCCATTCTCCTTCCTCAGTCTCCCAAGTATGTAGGACTGCAGGTGCCTGCAACCACGCCTGGCTAATTTTTTTGGTATTTTAAGTAGAGACGGAGTTTCACCGTGTTAGCCAGGATGGTCTTGATCTCCTGACCTTGTGATCTGCCTGCCTCAGCCTCCCAAAGTGCTGAGATTACAGGCGTGAGCCACGTCGCCCAGCCTTCTGTATTTTTTTTTTTTTGAGACGGAGTCTCGCTCTGTCGCCCAGGCTGGAGTGCAGTGGCCGGATCTCAGCTCACTGCAAGCTCCGCCTCCTGGGTTCACGCCATTCTCCTGCCTCAGCCTCCCAAGTAGCTGGGACTACAGGCGCCCGCCACCTCACCCGGCTAATTTTTTGTATTTTTAGTAGAGACGGGGTTTCACCGTGTTAGCCAGCATGGTCTCGATCTCCTGACCTCGTGATCCGCCCATCTCGGCCTCCCAAAGTGCTGGGATTACAAGCTTGAGCCACCGCGCCTGGCCGACTTTGTTCATATTTTCTTATTCTTTTTTATTTTTCTTTGTTGGACTGGGTTAATTCAAAGACCTTGTCTTCGAGCTCTGAATTTCTTTCTTCTACTCATTTAGTTCTATTTCTGAGACTTTCAGGAGTATTTTGCATTTCTATAAGTGTGTCCAATGTTTCATGAATTTTTGATTTTTCTTTAAGCTATCGATCTTGAATATTTCTCCCTTCACTTCTTGTAATGTGTTTTGGATTTCCTTGCATCGGGCTTTGCTTTTCTCTGGTGCCTCCCTGATTAGCTTAATAACTAACCTCCTGAATTCTTTTTCAGGTAAATCAAGATTTCTTCTTGGTTTGGATCAATTGCTGGTGAATTAGTCTGAATTTTTGGGGTGTTAAAGTGCCTTGTTTTGTCATATTACTAGAATAGGTTTTCTGGCTCCTTCTCATTTCGGTATGCTCTGTCAGAGGGAAGGTCTTAGGCTGAAGGCTGTTGTTCAGATTCTTTTGTCCCTTGGGGTGTTCCCTTGATGTAGTACTCTCCCCCTTTTCCTATGTATGTGGCTTCCTGTGAGCTGAACTGTAGTGATTGTTGTCTCTCTTCTGGGTCTAGCCACCCAGCAAATCTACCTGGCTCTGGGCTGATACTGGGGGTTGTCTGCACAGAGTCCCATGATGTGAACTATCTATGGGTCTCTCAGCTGTGGATACCAGAGCCTGTTTTGGCAGAGGTGGCAGTGGGTACAATGGACTCCATGAGAGTTCATAGCTTTGGTGGTTTAATGCTCTATTTTTGTTCTGGTTGGCCTTCTGCTGGGAGGTGGCACTTTCCAGAGAGCACCAGCTGTGGTAGTATGGAGAAACCAGTGGTGATTGGACCCTATAACTGCCAAGATTATATGCCCTTTGTCTTGCTAGAAACACACATCCTCCTGAAACTGACTCATGAAGAAATAGAAAATCTAAACAAATCTATAATAAGCAAAGAAGTCAGTAATGACACAACTTCCAACAAAGAAAAAAAAAACTCATGTTCAGATGGCTTCAATAGAGAATTCTACCAAATATTCACAGAATAAACACCAATCCTCAAACTCTTCCAAAAATTAGAAAAGAAGAGAACACTTTCTAATTCATTCTATGAGGCCAACATTACCCTAATACCAAAGCCAGAGAAATACATAACCAACAAAGAAAACTATAGACCAATATTCCTTATTAATATAAGTGCAAAATCCTCAAAAAAATAATGAACTGAATCCAGCAGCATAGAGAAACGATTATACACTATGATGAAGTGGGATTTCTTCCAGGAATGCAGGATTGATTCAACGTATCAAAATCAATGTAATGTACAATATTAATAGAATTATAATTTGAAAAACATAAGTTTCTTAATAGATGCAGAAAAAGCAATCAACAAAATCCAATACCCTTTCATAAATAAAATAAAACAAACTGGTAATAGAAGATATTCTAGACTGAATAATGCTCTTCTAAAAGATATCCATGTCCTAATCCCTGGAACCTGAAAACACTAACTTGTATGCCAAAAAGGAGTCTGAAGATGTGATTAAATTAAGGATCTTGAGATGAGAAGATTTCCCTGGATTCTGTGTGGTCACAAGATGCAATCACATGTATCCTTACAAAAGGGAGACAGAGATTTGTCCACAGAAAATAAGAAGGCAATGTGACCATGGAGGCAGATTAGAATGATGTGGCTACAAGACAAGGAATGCCAGTAGCTACCAGAAGCCAGAAGAGGCAAGGTACAAATTGTCTCCTAGGGCCTCTGGAGGGAGCCCAGCCTTGTTGCAACCTTGATCTCGGCCCAGTGAAACTGATTTTACACATCTGGCCTCTGTAAAAGAGTAAATATGTGTTGTTTTCAGCTACCAAGTTTGTGGTAATTTGCTGAGGGTTTTGCAGCCATAGGAAATGAATGTAGATCTGTTAGTCATGTTACAAAATCCAACATATTTCCATGATAAAAATATTCACCCATGTAGGAATAGAAGGGAACTTGTTCATTCTTATAAAGAGCACTTATGAAAGTCACACAGTTAACATTATACTTATGGTGAAAGAGAAATATTTGCCTTTAAAATCTGGAATGAGGCAAGGATGTCTGCTCTCACTATTTCCAATCAACATTGCACTTGAAGCCCTAGTCACAAAACTTGCATAAGAAAAAGATATCCAGATGGGAAAGGAGGAAGTATAACTATCTCTATTTGCATATGACATGATCTTATATCATCATGAGCCATATAATGACGTTTTAGTCAACAATGGACTGCATATATGAGAATGGTCCCATAAGATTATAATGGAGCTATATGATGGAGTAGGGTGTACCATCCAGGTTTGTGTAAGTACACTCTATGATGTTCACTCAGTGACAAAATTGTCTAATGACACATTTCTCAGACATTTCCCCATCATTAAGCAAGGCATGACTGCATACAGAAAACCCTAATGAATCCCTTCAAAACTATTAGAGCTAATAAATGAATTTAGCAAAGTTGCAGATTACCTGATCAATATACAAAAATTCATTATATTTCTTTACACTAATAATGAACAATCCAAAAATGCAATTGAGAAAATAATTCTATTTATTATAGCATTGAAAAGAATAAATATTAAGAAATGAAACCATAAAACATTGTTGAAATAAATTAAAGGCCTAAATATGGAATAACATCCTATGTTTGTGGATTGGATCACTTAACATTGTTAAGATGCCACTACTTCCCAAGTTGATCTACAGATTCAATACAATCCCTATCAAAATTCCAACTGTATTTTTTTTGCAGAAATTGACGATTTGATTGTAAAGTTCATATGGGAATACAAGGGAACCACAATAGCTAAAACAATCTTGAAAAGAAGAATGAAGTTGGAGGACTCACATTTCCTGATTTAAAACTTAGTTTGAGGCTACAGTAGTCAAGACAGTGTGGTACTGACATAAGGATAAACACATAGATCAATAGAATAGAATTTAGCATCCAGATATAAACCCATATAACTACAGTTAACTGATGTTTGACAAGACCATATAATGGGGAGTCTTTTAAACAAATGATTCTGGGACAACTGGATGTAAACATGTGAAAGAATAGGGGAATCAGGAGTGACTGCTACATGGTATGGGGTTTCTTTCTGGGGTAGTGTAAGTATTCTAGAAAACTGTAGTGGTGATTGATGGTTGCACAACATTGCAAATATGCTAAAACAACTGAATTATATACTTTAAAATGGTTAAAATTGTAAACTTTGTGTTATATAAATTTTAGCTTAATAAAATATTGCAAGAAAAGAGGAAATTTGAAAAGATGTTGATTGTTAATGTTGAGTTTAGAGATTTAATAACATAAAAAGCATGAGAAAGGTATTTATTTCTCTTTAGAAAGATAAATGGATGAAATAGCTCTATTTCTCAGATACCTAGTTTAGTCTATACTTAATGCCAGTACTTCAAAATATTGACTTAAAGGGATTTTATTTGGTTGGGATCTCTTAATTCTCCACTATTTATTCTGTGGCCACAGATCCTAACTCTAAGCCAACAGCTTACAAAGTTGTGCTCTTAAAGATGATAATTTCAAATCCATTATTGCAACCGGACAACTCTCTGCAATATATGCTTAAGAAAACACCTCAGGCCAGGTGCAGTGGCTCACGCCTGTAATCCCAGCACTATGGGAGGCCAAGGTGGGCAGATCACGAGGTCAAGAGATCGAGACCATCTGGCCAACATGGTGAAACCGCTTCTCTACTAAAAAATACAAAACTTAGCTGGGCCTGGTGGCGCGCACTTGTATGTAGTCCCAGCTACTAGAGAGGCCGAGGCAGGAGAATCACTTGGACCTGGGAGGCAGAGGTTGCAGTGAGCTGAGATTGTACCACTGCACTCCAGCCTGGTGATGGAGCAAGACTCCGTCTCAAAAAAAAAGAAAGAAAGAAAGAAAGAAAAGACCTCTAAGAAGAGCCTGCGGGGCCGGGCGCGGTGGCTCAAGCCTGTAATCCCAGCACTTTGGGAGGCCGAGACGGGTGGATCACGAGGTCAGGAGATCGAGACCATCCTGGCGAACACCGTGAAACCCCGTCTCTACTAAAAAATACAAAAAACTAGCCGGGCGAGGTGGCGGGCGCCTGTAGTCCCAGCTACTCGGGAGGCTGAGGCAGGAGAATGGCGTAAACCTGGGAGGCGGAGCTTACAGTGAGCTGAGATCCGGCCACTGCACTCCAGCCCGGGCTACAGAGCGAGACTCCGTCTCAAAAAAAAAAAAAAAGAAGAGCCTGCGGTGTGTGTGTGAGGATGGGTCAGCAGAGCAGCTGCACTTCAGCACTTTCTCCTGACGAAGTTTGATCACTCCCTTAGTCTCTGTGTTTTATCCTTAATCGCTATCATCATACCAAATTTGCCTTTCTCTAACTTGAGAAAGTTTTCCAAAACTAACTTTATTAAAGGGAAACAAAAATCTGAAATAAAATAAAATAAAAGTACATGGAAATGGGTGGTTTTATTAATCTGAAGATTATTATTCAGGAGTCTGCCTCCATTGGCTGGCACAATTCCCTGCCTCCAAGGCTTTGGATCCCCTTTCCTGCATGAGTCCTGTTAAGCTCTGTGTCAGGATTTATGGATTTATGCATTTCAATCGCAAACTGTGAGCCACACAGTCTGTTAGAGTCGCAACCCCAGTGTCTGAAGGGGCAGGGCAGTAAGCAGGTGGAGTGAACTTTTTGGCATCTGGAGAATGCCAGCCCCATTTACAGCAGGAGACCATGGAGCTCTGGGGGCTATTGGTGGCAGAAATTGGGAGTTTATGGAACATCTCCTGACTTTTACACGTTGACAACTAATTCAACATTTAAAAAAAACAACACAACTGCAAGCCGTAGTCAACCTAAAAGCCACTAGTTGGAAACCTCTGCTCCGAGTGGAGAGCTTGGTGGAATTATGTCTTTGAGACCAAGGTATTTTCCCTAGGTGGAGTTTAGCCTGACTCCCACAGCCGTGGTGTTACTCCAAGCAGTATTAGTTTGCTGTTTCTGGGTCCAGAGTTTGAGCTCCTGAAGGGCAGAATCCAGAAGCTTCTCACCTTTATACTCTCCTTAGCTCCAAATCATGAAATTGTGCATTAAGAAACAGACCCAAAACGTGGTGAGAAGACTCATATTCATTTCTCTGCAAGGAGAGAGCAGGAAATTGGCACATGCTCCCCACTCCTGATGTTTTCAAAACAAGACGGTTACATGTGAGAATATGTGTTGTAATTCCAAAGTTCTGTTTTGAGACAATCCTTAGTAACACAGGACTTGGTGCCAAAAGCTTTTAGTACTTACATTGGGTTACATAAAATTAGAATTCTGCATGTTGCCCAACCATTTCAATGCCCAGTGGTCAGAGAGAAAATAAAAGCAAGAACAAGACTTATAGTTCATTCTGTGTCTCCCCACAGAAGCACCTCAAGGGTAGGGGCTGTGTCTGATTCCTCCTTTCCTCTCCAGTATGTGGCACTAGGTCTACAGAGTCAGCTGTGAATCTGTAATACTCATTATTAAAAGTATTAATACCTTTAATACTCACTATTAATACTATTAATGTTTTTAGTACTCATTATTAAAAGTATTATCTTAGGCTAGTGTCCTTAAGCTCTTTTTGACCTGTCTCACAGCATCCATTGTCGTAGAAGCCTCCGATTGATCTCAAAGCCCCCGCATCTGACTTTGTATAGATCTTCAAAGCCCCCCATCTGACTCTGTATAGATCAGTGTGTGGGTAGGCTGCCATGACCAGGGAACTCCCAACACACAGAAGTCCACACTCCTTTCCTTAGATCAGCTTTAATCAGAAGTTAGCTCAGAGGTGAGGAGCCAAATGTGGATAAGACATCCCCACCTTCCAGGTTAAGACAGGTTCTACATTTTACATTTTGCTGACTGGTCTGCTGCTTGCTCCCTGGATGTGCTCAGTCTCCAGTGGGACACAGGGAGGGATGAAGAAAACCCGACTTACTTGGGACCTGTTGGTGCCAAACTGATCTTTTGGATATTCTGAGAACAACGTGTAGTGTCCATTTCTGAGTCAAAATTTACAATTCTATAAATAGCAAGAACAAATTTTACTGCTTACTCAGACTTATAATTAGATTTTGCAAAGAATTTGGGCATCCCTCAAACAGGAAGGCTGTCATTTTATTGACTTACCGTGAAGTGAGAACAGTCTATGACTAGGGTCAGGGGTCAGTATCTCTTGGCAGATTCCTACCCCTGGAAGCAACCTATAGCATCAGCCTATCCACACACTTTAACCTTCCTAGATCTATACAAAATTAGATAGAGAGAGCAAGCTTCAAGATTTAATATAATAAAAGGTAAGAATCTGAGGAAGTTACGTGGGTGATGACTTTTCAGACCCACCCTTTCATGTCCTGCGGATATTTGTTTAAAGCAGTACCATTTGCCTGAGATGGAGGTGTTTGCGATTGGGCAGGCTGGCTTTGCTAATTTTCAATTCACCAAAATATATCATTTTGGCATTGACAGGTATATTAGTCTGTTCTCACGCTGCTATAAGGACATACCTGAGGCTGGGTAATTTACAAAGAAAACAGGTTTAATTGACTCACAGTTTCTCATGGCTGGGGAGGCCTCAGCAAATTTACAATCATGGTGGAAGGGGAAGCAAACATGTCCTTCACATGGTGGCAACAAAAGGAAGTGCTGAGCAAAAGGGGAAAAGGCCCTTAGAAAACCATCAGATCCCATGAGAACTCACTCTCATGAGAACAGCATGGAGGTAACCTCCCATGATTCCATTACCTCCCACTGGATCCCTCCCGCAACATGTGGGGATTATGGAAACTACAAGGTGAGATTTGGGTGGGGACACAGCCGAACCATAACAACAGGAGCAACCAATTTCTCTGATGTGGCAGTAACTCATTATACCCACTGTAGCGTGCTACTCTACCTCCTCAAGATAGGCAGTTTCCATGATTGTTGATTAATTGATTCATTCATTCAGTTACATATTGAATGGGGACAAGGCTCTTCCAGGTCCTGTGCTCACACGGTGGCCTCCTTCATGTGATGGTGGGGTTGAGTTGTTTGCACATCCAACTTTGCCCAAACCCCTCTTCATCTGGAGGTATGCCTGCTACACCCTCCTGGTGCTTTCTCCTCTGTATTTCTTCTGTTGTTGACCTGGGTGAACAGGATTTGTGTGTGTGTGTGTGTGTGTGTTTTTTTTTTTTCTCTGGTGTCTCCTCTCCTTCATCTCTCTGCCACACCGCCATACCCTACCCCTGATAAGACGGGATGGGAGTGGATGATCTCAGGGAAGTGGGACTCACATTCTCCCTCTTGGGCACTGGAGCAAAAATACAGAAAGAGCTTGTCAATTTGTAGTGAAAATGGCCCACCTAAGGAAAGTGTTGAGGAGGCAGAAAATAGGAAAAAGTAGAAGAAATAGCTGGGGAGGAGCAAGAGGAAAATGGAATCCCTACTTGGCTAGAAGCAGCAGTGAAAGGGAGCCAGGCAGACCACAGAGAAACAAAGTTTCATCAGCCCAGGCTCCCACTTCCAGTTCAGCTGCCCTTGTCCTGTCTCCTCCCATGAGCACCTCTTTTGCCAGGATAAATTGAGAAAGTCTGTAGCTTGCATCCTGTCTAAGTGGGGCAGCTGGGTGTAACCCCTGAGATTTGTTGTGGGTTCTCTCTTTGCAGAAAGATGTTCCCACATGGGTCTGTTTATCTTAAGAGATCATATTTTCAATAATCTTTAATTTCTCTGGGTGAAAGCCACCTCTGGAACCCTCTCCTTTATATTTGCCAGCCTTTGGCCTTGTTTCTGTTGTATATAATCAGCCATAGACATTTTACCTTACCTCAAAATACTCTGACAAGAAAGGGAGGAGACTGGGGCCCTGAACTTGGGAAAGAAAGACTGGACAGAGGGTCTTAGCAGAGTGAGAGAAACAGCAGCAAGCCAGGGACCCAAGGGGAAGAGGACTAGGTAAGGAGATTTCCCAGCAATTATTGACAGATGAGTTGAATAATAATGAGGTCTGTGTTAGATTTTTTTTCTTCTTATTTGATGCAAGTACCTTAGATTTGTCCCAATCTTCAGCAAAGGTCTGCTATAATAGTCTTGCATTTGTGGTTCCCTGGCAGTGCAGGGAGGTTGTTCTCTCTTTGGATTAAGAGGGGCAAGGCATGTGGTCCAAACTATGTAGGTCAAGTGGCAGGCAGGCAAATGGGACTGGGGATTGAATTGGCTGCAAGACCCTTGAGAGCAGGAGGTGAAGAGCCACCTCCAGCAGAATAGCAACTCTCTCCATCTCCACTTCTTATTTTCTACAATGAAGTCCTTGGAGGTCTCAGAGAGGTTTGCCTGTTGAGCATCCTCGTTTTCTTTTCCTTGGTATTTTATTGTTGCGGACAGGAATAAATTGTCAGTTTTGAAACATCTTCATAAGGGGCTGTTTAGACCAACCCTGGGCAACTAAATCTGGATTTAATATTAGAGATTAATAAACTTCTATCAGACTTTTATGTTGTTATAACCACTGGATTTTCTATTAACTGCAGACAAACCTATACATTGAGGAGAATATTGGATCTCCTGTCATGCGTGATGAGTGCCTGAGTTATTTTCTTTTACATTATTCCAAATTTAAACCCTATGTATTAAGCAGTGTTATTTAAAATAATGGTTAAGCAATTTTACAAATACAAAATCGCCTTTTAATGTCAGTTTTATTTCAAACCAAGGAATGTCAGCTTTAAACCTACAGTGTTTCCAGCATGTAAGAATGTCTCTCATGAATAAAATATCTGACACTGGGCATGGTGGCTCACACCTGTAATCCCAGCACTTTGGAAGGCCAAGGTGGGTGGATCATTTGAGGTCAGGAATTCGAGACCAGCTTGGCCAACAGGGCGAAACCCTGTCTCTACTGAAAATACAAAAATTAGGCCAGGCGCGGTGGCTCATGCCTGTAATCCCAGCACTTTGGGAGGCTGAGGTGGGTGGATCACTTGAGGTCACGAGTTCCAGACCAGCCTGACCAATATAGTGAAGCCTCATCTGTACTAAAAGTACAAAAATTAACCGGGCATGGTGGGGCATGCCTGTAATCCCAGCTACTTGGGAGGCTGAGACAGAAGAATCACTTGAACCCAGGAGGCAGAGGTTGCAGTGAGCTGAGATTATACCACTGCACTCCAGCATGAGTGACAGAGCGAGACTCCATCTCAAAAAACCAAACCAAACCAAACCAAACCAAACAAACAAAAAAATTAGCTGGGCATGGTGGTGCATGCCTATAATCCCAGCTACTCAGGAGAATCACACTCTGACTCAACCTGGGAGATGGAGGTTGCAGTGAGCCAAGATTGCACCCCTGCACTCCGTCTCAAAAAGAAAAAAATCTGACAATAACCATACCAATTAATCCCATATTCTGTGCCAGGCACTTTATACACATTAACTTATTTAATGCCTCCAACAACCCAGTGATAAGGTAAATCACCAACCACCTTCTACATGGTGTAGAAGGAGTACAAGGTGGATAATCTAGCCAAAGATGCCACCTAGTGGGTAAAGACAACTGCCCTGGTGCCTGGAAGGCTGGTTCAGCACCATGCCCTGCTGCTTCTGAGAGCCTCAGCCTGGCCACAGACCCACAAGACCTCCCTGGATTCTTGTCCTTTCGTATTCCTGTCTGTGGAACTGTCTGCTGAGCCTGTCTGGAAAACAGGGAAATTCTTTGCCCTGGATTTTGCTCTCTTTCTCTCTGAGGAGAAGTAGAAGGTGAGTTGTTTTCTCTAGCTCTTTCTTGGTGTACCATGGATGGAAAGTGCCAGGAACTACTGATTCTGAGAGTTCCTATATATTTTGACTCAAGCAAAGATCCTAAAGTAATAATATTTGCTAACGTATCTTGTGTTACTCATGATATTTCTTTCTTCTTCTCATGTCATCATTATTTTTTCTTGAATCAAGATATAGCCAGGTCCTAAGTGTACCAGTCTAAATTATGACAAGTCTCACTTATTTCTGTGTTCTAATGGGACTATTTGAGTGACTTGCATTTTGCTGACTTTGGCTTCTACCTACCCCGTGGTCAGAGCGCTGCCTTCCACAGGGCTCTTGGGTGAGTCAAGCTGGGGTTTAGTGGGACACACTTCTGAATGTCACACACCACACCATCTGCAGATGGCTCTGCTGCTCCTCTGCCAGAGACATAGTGACCAGATTATACTCATCCATGAGACGTCTCAATTTTTATGCATACAGACATCTGATGTGCTTTCTCACTAACTCACCCATGAATTCATCATGCATCCCTGCATCCATCCATCCATCCATCCATCCATCCATCCATCCATCCATCCGACAGGTGCTTGCTGAAAACTTGCCAAATGCAGAGGATGATAATGCAGTGAAAAGGCAGACACAGTTCCTGCTTGCTTAGAGTTCACAGCCTTTTGACAGAAAGCATGGCCAAGGAGCTCATTTGTGGATGAGAAACGTAGGTGGAGAGACAAGGTAACCTGCCAGCATCCTCAGGCTCTTGGCCGCACTGCATTGCCCATCCTTAGTCTCCTCATCTCATGCCCTTTCCCCATGCTGGTGTTTCCCCAGTCTGCCTGAGCATGGGTATCCTCTCAGGTGCTTAGGTGCATACCCAGGTGGCTTCCCTGAGAGTCAGATTCAGTCTGTCCGGAGGGAGGCAAATGGGTGGGAATTGGAAGCCAACCAGGTGCATCTGGAACATGCTGCATTACACCAGAGTTTGTGAAAAGGTCATGTGTTGAAGACACAATATCTGAAATGATAAATAGTGAGCTTCTCTTTCTCTTCTGCTTATGCTGCCACAGTTGCCTTCAGCTTCTCCCATAGTTTCTTTCTTAGAAAGATGAGGGTAAAAACCAAAAAGTCTTTAGCTTCCATGGAGATAGTGCTTTGCCTCATTCTATTCCAGATTAGATAGCCTTGTGTTGTATCCTAAACTTTGATTAAGGAATTTCAAGTGAACTTTGTAATGAATCTCCCTGCATGAGTTACATTTTTCCCCTCTCTCTTTTTTATCATATGTATTTAAGGTATACAACATAATATTTTGATATACATAGTGAAGTGGTTACTACAGTCAAACAAATTAACGTATCAATCATCTCACATAGGAACCTTTTAAAAAATTATTGTGGAAACAGTACCTAAAATCTGTTCTCTTATCAAATTTATAGTATACAATACAATATTACTAACTATAATGCTCACTGCATGAATGACTTATTGGCTCTATCCTTGGTTCAATGTGGGCAAATTAGAAAATGAGAATAGAATGAACTCATTGGTACAACAGAAGAGGGGTGGTAAGTGTTTGAAGTAAGTATTTGTAGTTCTGTAGACCCACAGGTAGCATTGGGGTAGCATTGGGAAGGACCCCTGATTACATTCAGGCTACCAGATATTGCACAGAAATGAGAAAACTAGTACTGGAGATGCTGAGGCACCAGCTGAAGACTACATATTCAACGTTGGAGGGTCCATACTAGAACCCAGCCGTCTTCTACTCTATAAAGCAGGTTCATCGAGTTTTACTGCAGTAGACAAATAAAGATTGACTGTGTGAATGCCATTTTCTTTTTGTTTTCACTTCACCCTTTCGATTTCTCTGCATTACCAAAAAGACAAAAAATAACAAACACTGGCAGGGATGTGGAGAAAGGCAAACCCAGGCTCAGGCAGATTGGGGAAACTCCAACATGGGGGAGGAGCAGGAGGTGAGGAGACTGGGGTGGGGATGGACATCGCAGTGCTACCAAGAGCCAAGGGAGTTCCCCTTTCTCCACACCTTTAGTGAGAATGTAAATTAGTAGAGCCATCATGAAAAACAATATGGGGGTTCTTCAAAAAATAAAAAATAGAGCTACCATATGATCCAGCAATACCACTGCTGGGTATGTAGCCAAAGGAAATGAAATCAATATGTTAAAGAGATAGCTGCACTCCCATGTTTATTGCAGCACTATTCACAATAGCCAAGATATGGAATCAATGTAAGTGTCCTTTAATGGATGAATAGATTTAAAAATGTGTTATATATACACAATGGAATACTATGGAGCTATAAAAATAATAAAATCTTGTCATTTGTGACACCATGGATTAACTAGAGGACGTTATGTGAAGTGAAATAAGTTAGGCACAGAAGGACAAATACTGCATGATCTCACTCAAATGTGGAATCTAAAACAGTTCATCTCATAGAAATAGAGAGTGTGATAGTGGTTACCAGAAACTGGCGAGAAGGTGAGGTAGGGCAGCTTGGGGAGCGATTTGTCAATGAGAACAAGGTTGCAGTTAGATAGGAGAAGTTCTGGTGTTTTGTTGCAAAGTAGGGTGATTATAGTTGACAGTAATGTATTGTGTATTTCAAAATGTCTAGAAGAGAGGATTTTGAATGTTCTCACCACAAATGACAAGTGTTTGAGGTGATGGATATCCTAACTACTCTTATTTGATTATTAGATGATATATTCATATATTGAAATGTCACACTGTAGCCCATAAATATGTACAATTATGTGTCAATTAGAAACAAAATAAAACTTAAAAAGTCAGATGATTCCTTTTCCTTTTTAACCTTGTTTCTCCCTCTTATCTATGTATTATAGCTGCTCTGTGTGTTTCTCCTTCTCCCCCTGAATCCCTTGTTCTTGTCAGTGGCACCATGTGAGACACTCTCGTTGGACAGATGACTGAGATGCAAAAGAGGCAGAATGAGTGAAGCCATTATCTGTGAGGTGGGTCTATTGTTCATTGTATTAATCTTGGGTCCTGCTTAGGATCCTTGACCTCATTCTTTAGTGCCCATCTACCTCCTCCCCGACCTTTTCTATGTGGTCTGAGGATTCTTCTCTTACTCCAGCATTGGCTTTAGAGCAGCGGTTTCCTTTCTCAATTTGGGAAGCTGGAATCTCAGATCTTGTTCTGCTCACTTCCTCTAGACTTCCTTCTTTTGAGTTGTGACTATTTATTTTCTGCTTTTTCCATAGTTGCATGCACAGAGGAATATGGGAGTATAGAAGGCACCAAGTCTTAATAGGACTCCCCTGTTGCTCCCCCCAACCTCCTGTCCCTCCTCCATTGCAGCTGCTCACCAAGGTGTTTTCCTGATAGCTGTTCAGCAGTGCTTTATTTGCTTGTTCTGGCCAAATGTTGCCTCCTGACTTCTTTTGCTTGCTTATTGGTTTGACTCTTTCCTGGATCTTCCTGATTCTCATTGTCCTCAGCTGCCTCTTTTGTCCATGCACATCTTGCCAAGTCCTCAACATCTTGATTCTCCAGATTTCCACTTCCTCTCCTGCCCTTCTGCCTGGTGCCGCCACCATCTCTCTCTTCATCTCTGCCTATTCTCTCTAGAAACCAAGCCTGCTTCCCTGAGTTTTTAGTCTAACATGCCAAAGAAGAACCAAACCTGTGACCCAGATGTAAACACTTTGCTTTCATTTTTGGAGCGTTTTATCGCTAGGAGTCTACCTAAGTAGCCTGTCCACATGTTGATCCTATATCTCTGGCATTCTGGCCTTGGCCTTTGTTCAGAGGAATAATCCAATGGTCACACTGGTAGACAGGTGGGCAGGATGCCAGTGTAAAATGTGCACTTGAATAAGGAAATGGTTGAACACTCATTTGTTTAAAAAAAATCTTTGTTGTGGTTTATAGTTTTATAAGGTTAAGCGGTAGCAACATAGTATTTTAGTTTGTACTGAAACCAGTAGTTCCATTTCAAAACAACATCTCTATGTGGACTTCCTCTTATATTTGTGATGGGTTTGTGATCCTCACTGGTGGCTTTTTTCCCCTAGATCTACTAAGCAGAATCCTTGTTAGCTGAAGTGTGAGGCTGTGTCTCCATGTCTTCTAAGTTGAGGTGAAAGGACCTAAGGAATAGGCTCCTCTCTCCTCTCTTTTTCTTCCTCTTCTGTGACCACAGATGTTATGTCCTCTCTTTCCCAAAAGGAAAGAGTCAGGAAGCATTACTGTAGCAGGATGAGCCGCAGACAAAACCTCTCAGACACCGAGTTGTAGAAGGAAGGGCTTTATTCAGCTGGGAGCATCGGCAAGCTACTGCCTTAAAATCCGAGCTCCCCGAGTGCACAATTTCTGTTCCTTTTAAGGGCTCACAACACTAAAGATTTCATAGGAAAGGCTTGTGATTGATTAAGCAAAATAGGGGATACATGACAGGGGTTTCATGCACTGGTAGTCAGAGAGAAACAGGACAGGGCAGGGAGTTTCACAGTGTTCTTCTATACAATGTCAGGAACATCGGTTTCTAAGTCATGAGTTGATTTTTAACTACTGGGTTTAGGCCAGGCAGACCCAGGCCTGGTTCTGGGCCTGGCATTGGGCTGCCTGTCTTTGATTTTACTTCCTTTTTTCTTAAAAGAGGTACTGAGTATAAAACAATATAAAACAATTTGAGAGGGTCTCTCTCTTTCCTCCTTCCCCCCTTTTGAGACTCTCACTTTTCATTAGTGGGAGTTCTCACTCTTATTTTTGCTACTTATGTATTTTTGTGCAATAAATTGATAGTGATTCATATAGTACACTTGTGCTGAAGCATTTTGGTGAACTAAAGTAGCAACAAAGCTTTTTATCATTTGGAGAAGTACAGGTATCAGACAAGGGAGCAGTAAGTAGGTTCTTCTTATTATTATAACTTTTATTATAAGAGTTTAAATCCTCCTAGTGCTGGGAAATAATTTTTAAATATGGTTTCAGGGTTGAATTTGTGCTACACTAGTATGGGCACATGTGACTATGTCTTTAAGTACTTGTCTTTGATTATCTATGTGCAGACAGTAATTAGTAAGGTTAAATTTCTTATAGACCTCTCTTTCAGCTGCTAGCAAGTAGTTGAGAGCCAATCTATTTTGATAGACAGCATTTCTTATCTGAGTTTCTTGCCGGGCCAGAATAGTCAAGGCTTGACCGGTTTTATTAGTGATGATTTTTAAAACAGCTTGCAACCATATGATTCAGTTGAGCATGTAAATGGGGGTCCAGTATTCCTATGAGCCTTCTTGTGTCTAAGTGGCAGGCCTATAGTATTGTATAATTTTTTAGGAGGTCATTTATCATCTTTTTAATTCCCTATGGCTATGCTTCATTTTCTACAGGAAGCATAGACAGGGAAGCCCCGAAGTTCACCTGTTTTTATGGGCAGTAAGAACAAAGATGATTTAATAGTGCCAATAACACAACCACCTGTCTACAGGTCAGGCAGCTTAGCGTAGGCTCTGTCTACATATTCAGTATAAACTGGTGGGGGCAGTCTAGTCCTGGTGGAATTCTGGGTGGGACTAGACAGTCTGCTACCTTGGATATTTACTGAATGGATCTCTCTGTGTAATTGGAACTCTACCATGTAACTGTTTTTGTTTGTTTGTTTGTTTGTTTTTTTGTGGGAGGGTATCATTATACAGTTTTTGCCCTAGACAACTAAGTCATCCTACAGAATAACTGAATTTTTTTTTTCATAGCTATGCAATATTGTCTAATAATTGAGACTTTTAGAACCTAGAGATGATCAAGGTGATTCTTTTTGGGTTGGGAATTCATCAGGAACTAGGTTTGTGGGCACTAATTCTCGGACTTTTTATGGCCATTGATCTCTTATTATAGTTTTTTTACAAACATAATAGGAAGTGACCTTTAGAGACTGGGCTACATGCTCAGTTAATTGCAAAAAAAAATTTCTGGTTTTTCCTGGAGTCTCTGGTACTGGCATATTTAGTTTATCATAGAAAGTCTGAAATACTGGTTCTGGAGAGAGTTTACAAACCTCCTCTTTTACTAAGATATTTACTTTAGGACCTAATCCTTTTCTATTGATGCCCAGAGATAAGTGTTTTCTTTTTTTTCTTTTTCTTTTTACCTTGGGTTTAAGAGATTTGTAATTACCAATTCTAAAGGGTTGTAGCTCCCACTCATGCAGGAGGGGCTAACTTTTTCTGTTTTTGAAGCTAAACAGGATCTTTTTCATCCTTTTTTAAAGTAGTCTAGATGATGACACAAGACCAGTAATTACACACATTTGCACATAAGCTTAATTTATGGCAGATATACTTATTTTTTGCCGTGTAACCTTTTTTTCCTAATCTAGAGAACCACATCCCATCCCATGCTGCTTATTATTCACAGTGGCACAGGCGTCAAATTTTAAGGTTACATTTTTGGGGACCTCTCTCTTTTTTTTTTTTTTTTTTTTTTTCTGTTCTAGCTATTACTTTACTTGTGTCACTTAGAAAAGGACCAATCTTTAATTTTATTTTAAAAACTGTGATCATGGGAGGTTCAGAGGAGTCATAGCACACATTAGGCTATTCACTTTTTGGATTATATACTTTGTACTGGGTGTCATTATACAAACAAGTTTCTTTTAGAGTCCTGGTACACTTATAATAACCATAAAATAATAGGACTGTAGCAATCTTTTGTCCTACCTCAGTGACTTGACGTATACACTGGGAACAGCCCTCAGTCTGAGAAAGGTTAGTTGAAGTCCTTACTGTACACGTCCAAATTTTAAGGAAAATGAGTCCCACGATGAGATTCCTCATGCTTCGGCCTTGTGTGAACCAGTCAGCTTCCAGATGTGACTGGAGCAGGGCTTGTCGTCTTTCTCAGAGTCACTTTGCAGGGGTTAGTGAAGCCGCTCCCATCCATGTACAGCTCCCAGTCTACAGATGTTTAAGGATGGTCTCGGAGGTTAGGCCCACTAGAATAAACTGAGTCCAGTACTTTTACACAGTTATGTTTAACTGGGTTCTCTGATACCAGGAGCAAAGTGGTGGTTTTAGGGTATTGCAGACTTCAATGGTTATGTGGGGATTTTCACAGAGCAAGCTTTGGTATCTAGTTAGTCTAGCATTTATTACCTAATGGTGTCCTTTAGTATTTATTAAAATCACCACAGCATTGGGGGACTTTAGGTTTTGCCTAAGAGTTAGCTTATCTGCTTCTTGTGCTAACAGTGCCATTGCTGCCAGGGCCCTTGGACATGGGGGCCAGCCTTTGGAAACCTCGTCTAGTTGTTTTGAGAGAGGCCACTGGCCTTGGCCAGGGCCCTACAGTCTGGGTTAAAACTCTAACTGCCATTTTTTTTTTTTTTTTGGACACATACAGTGTAAAGAATTTTGACAGGTCAGGTAGCCTCAGGGCTGGGGCCGACATGAGTTTTTCTTTTTAACTCATGAGAACTTGTTGCTTTTGGTTGTAATAGATGTAGTTTATTTAATGTACATTTTTATTGACTGTCATCTACTAAAATATTGACTTAAATCCTGTAACTATTTGATTTCAAGCTTTAAATTGATCTAGTATTCCTTGCTGGGCTCTAATTTCATCTAAATAGATGTGAGAGTTGAAAGACTTATAAGGGGCTTCTCTCGCTTTATGATTTCTTCTTCTTCTTCTTCTTCTTCTTCTTCTTCTTCTTCTTCTTCTTCTTCTTCTTCTTCTTCTTCTTCTTCTTCCTCTTCTTCTTCTTCCTTTTCTTCCTTTTCTTCTTCTTCTTCCTCTTCTTCTTCCTCTTCTTCTTCCTCTTCTTCTTCCTCTTCCTCCTCCTCTTCCTCCTCTTCTTCTTCTTCCTCCTCTTCTTCTTCCTCTTCTTCTTCCTCCTCTTCTTCTTCTTCTTCCTCTTCTTCCTCCTCTTCCTCCTCCTCTTCTTCCTCCTCTTCCTCCTCCTCTTCCTCCTCTTCTTCCTCCTGTTCTTCTTCTCCTCCTCCTCTTCTTCTTCCTCCTCCTCCTCCTGCTCCTCCTCCTCCTCCTCCTCTTCCTTCTTCTTCTTCTTCTTCTTCTTCTTCTTCTTCTTCTTCTTCTTCTTCTTCTTCTTCTTCTTCTTCTTCTTCTTTCTTCTTTCTTCTTTCTTCTTTCTTCTTCTTTCTTCTTCTTTCTTCCAATGCCAGAGTGAGAGGGATAGCCAAATGGACTAAAGCACAAGTGCCACTCTAGTTATTTGACAGAGTGCCCAGTAAAGGTCCACCACAATATCACCACACATCTGCTCAGGGATGAACAAGGGCTGACTGATTGATAAACTCTTGAAAATTCTTAAGCTCACTGCATCCCTTCAGGTCTCCAAGTAATGCTAAGTTTCCTCTCTGCCATGAGAGACATGAAGTGAACTTAGTGTTGGGAGATGGAAGCTGGATGGCCCTTGGGGGCTGACCTGCAGGGACTTTGGGATATAGCAGAGAGAGCTTGGCATGACTTATTACTCCAGGCTGTAGAATCCTGGAAAAGAGCTACCATGCAGCCCATGCCTGGTCGACTGGAGGACCAGCTTAGCAGAAGGGGGACAATCAGGGCCTCTGGTCTGCCATGTGCACAAGCATAACAATTGCTTTTGTTTAATGTGCAGATGGAATATTTGATCCATTTCAACCAGGCATTTGCATCTTGGTATGCTGTCTTAATTGCCAAAGTTTAAGTCTTTAACTTCTGTGATCCTCTAGTAAAATGAATGTTTTCTTTAGCACCTGTTTTTATTAGTTTTCAGACCAAAGAAAGTTAAACACCATTTTATATTTAATAATACTTCTTGTATGATTTTTTTTTTACCAGATAAGCTAAATTTTACCTTTATATTAGTATGTTACTAATTTTAATAAAACCTTGTAGACATATTTATCCAATTTTTCATGTTTGACCATAAGGTAAGATTTTACAGACTCTTTTTAACCTTTTATACTTTTTGTTAAAGAGAAGGTTGATATTTTAAGAAAAACCTGTTGCATTTTTACATTAATGTCCAGTTCACAGAAAAACTGGATGATACCTTTTTAACTTTAGCTATTATGTTTTCACACAGAATTTTCTTTACAGTGAATGTCTTAAAACTTGCCTAAACTTTGAAAACAATAATTTTTTGACCTTTTAATGTAGGTAAAAATCCACATTCTTATGCCTCTTTATAATCTTTTTACTAAAGGTATATTTTACTTTTTTATACACCTTGCACATAAACTGTTTTTTCAGTAGTACTCAGGAGGCCTTATTACTTTTAAATTATACAACATTTTTGGAATAAAAAATTTTTTATAACTTTTTTCTTTTACAATTTTCACAGAAAATTTTTTTTGACATGTCTCAATATTTTGACTTATTATAAACATTTTAAAAAAATAACCAGTTAATTTATTTCAGGAGAAGAATTTGCCATATAACATTCTTTTTATATAAATTCTGCTTCCACCCCGCTTTTTTTTTCTTTATTAAAATTTTTCAACATAGTTCTTAGTAGGGTGGGCTTATTTTGCGCCTGACCCATGTTTTCTCAAGACAGAATACTACACTCACACCACACACACTCACCACAAAACAAAGAATGGGTAAAGAGAGCACACACACACTTTTATCATTTATACCAAACCAAAATCAGAATACCATGAATTCAAAATCTGAGTACCAAGAAATTTAAGCCAAGTCAAAACCAAAACCAAAGTATCTGGCAATGTAAGTCAAGACAAAACCAGAACAAAAGTGCTGATACAGGCACACCGTGGGTGATCAGGCCACGCTTCCACTCAGATGGAGTGGGGAAAGTTCCAGAGACTAGTCTTACCAAGTCAAGTCAAGTCAAAACCAGAACAAAAGTGCCAATCCAGGTACACTGTGGGTGATCAGGCCACACTTCCACTCAGATGGAGTGGGGCAAGTTCCAAAGACTATTCTTACCAAGTTTCAGATGTCTGGACTCTAAGTGCCAGTTCCTTCCCAGTGTTAAGCCACTGTGTTAATCCTCTGGGGGGGCCTGCTATGCGCTGCTCTGGTGAGGTGTTCCACCGGGACAATTGCCTACCAGGGAGCACTCTTGGATCGCGTCACTTAGGCTGGTCGGAGTCCCCTGCAGGGAAGCTCCACAGGGCAGGCCTAAGCCACCTAAGGGGCTGCCTTGGCAGTCCGTCAGTTACCTCACTTTACTGGTCAGGGAACCAAGAAATGTAGCAGGACAAGTCACAGACAAAACCTCTGAGACACCGAGTTGTAGAAGGAAGGGCTTTATTCAGATGGGAGCATCGGCAAGCTACTGCCTTAAAATCCAAGCTCCCTGAGTGCAAAATTTCTGTCCCTTTTAAGGGCTCACAACACTAAAGATTTCATATGAAAGGCTTGTGATTGATTAAGCAATCTAGGGGATACGTGACAGGGGTTTCATGCACTGGTAGTCAGAGAGAAAGAGAACAGGGCAGCGAGTTTCACAGTGTTCTTCTATACAATGTCAGGAACATCAGTTTCTAAGTCATGAGTTGATTTTTAACTACTGGGTTTAGGCCAGGCAGACCCAGGCCTGATTCCAGGCCTGGTTTCGGGCTGCCTGTCTTTGGTTTTACTTCCTTGTTTTTTTCTTAAAAGAGGTACTGAATATAAAACAATGTAAAACCATATGAGAGGGTCTCTCTCTTTCCTCATTACTGTGAATACCACTTTCTCAACTCTGGCTTCTTGTTAAAACCATCTGGTGGAGGAGGCGCCAAGAGGCTGACTAGGAACAGCTGTGGTCAGAGGCTCCCACTGAGAAGAACAAAAATGGCGAGTGAATCCTGCACTGGCAACTGAGGTATCCAGGTTCTCTCACTGGAACTGACTAGGCAGTTGGCGTGACCCGCAGAAAGTGAGGATAAGCAGGGTTGAGCAATGGTCCACCTGGGAGCTGCATGGTCAAGGGGAGTCCCCACCCCCAGCCAAGGGAGGTGGTGAATTGATTGTGCTACCCTGCCTGGGAAACCAGTTTTTCCACGGATTTGTGCAACCGGCGGATCAGGAGATCTTCTCATGAGCCCACACCACCAGGGCCTTGGGACCCAAGCACAGAGCTATGCAGATTTCTCGGCAGCCACTGGGCTGGAGACTGCCTAAGGCTACGGAGTTCCTGTGGGGAGGGGTGGCAGCCATTGCTGCAGGTCCAGTCTGCCATTTTCCCCTGCTGGTGCCTGGGAGACTGGGCAATTTGAACCTAGGAGGCATTCCCCACAGTGCAGCACAGTGGCTGTGGCAGATCATGGCCGGATTACCTCTTTGGGCTGGATCTGGACCCATCTCTCCTCACCAGGCAGGGCCTCCCTGTGGGAATTTCAGCAACTTCAGCCAGAGGTTTACAGACAGAACTCTGATCTCCCTGGGACAGAGCCCCTCAGGGGAGGGTTGTCTGTCATCTCAGTGTATCAGCAGACTTAGTCTTTCCCCCTGCTGGCTCTGAGGAATCTGGACAGTTCAGATGAGTGGCATTCTACCCAGCACAGTGCATCCCCTTTGCCAAGGGGCAGCCAGAGTGCTTCGTTAAGTGGGTCCCTGATCCTGTGCCTCCTGACTGGGTGAAACCCCCAAACAGGGTTCACCAGACACCTCATACTGGAGTATTCCCACTGGTATCAGGTTGGTGCCACTCAGACTCAGGGTTGGAGCTCCCAGAGGAATGAGCAGGCAGCCATCTTTGCTGCTCTGCAACCTCTGCTGGTGACACTTCCAAGTGCAGGAGGGACCCAGGAAAATAGGGTCTGAAGTGGACCCCTAGAAAACCACAGCAGCCCTATGGAAGAGGAATCTTACTGTTAAATGAAAAACAAATAGAAAGCAATAAAAACAACAGCATCAACAAAAAAGTTCCCACAAAAACCCCATCCAAAGGTCAGCAACCTCAGAGATCAAAGTTAGATAAACTCATGAAGATGAGAAAGAATCAATGAAAAAACATTGAAAACTCAAAAAGCCAGAGCGTCTTTCTTTTCTTCTCCTAATGATTGCAACACCTCTCCAGCTAGGGCATGGAGTTGGCTGAGGCTGAGATGGTTGAACTGACAGAATTAGGCTTCAGAAGGTGGGTAGTAATGAAAGTCAGTGAGCTAAAAGAGCATGTTCTAACCCAATGCAAAGAACTAAGAATCACGATGAAACATTACAAGAGCTGTTAACCAAAATAACCAGTTTAGAGAGGGACATAAATGACTTAATGGAGCTGAGAAACACAACATGAGGACTTCACAATGCAACCATAAGTATAAATAGCAGAATAGACCAAGTTGAGGGGAGAATTTCAGAGCCTGAAGACTACCTTGCTTAAATAAGACAGGCAGACAAGATTAGAGAAAAGAGAATGAAAAGGATTGAACAAAACTTCTGAGAATGAAGGGATAATGTAAAAAGGCCGAACCTATGACTGATTGGGGTACCTGAAGGAGACAGGGAGAATGGAACCAAGCTGGAAAACATATTTTAGGATATTATCCAGGAGAACTTCCCCAATCTAGTGAAATAGGCCAACATTCAAATTCAGGAAATTCAGAGAACCCCTGTAAGTATTCCATGAGAAGATCAACCTCAAGACACATAATCATCAGATTCTCTGAGGTTGAAATGAAGAAAAAAATGTTAAGGGCACCCAGAGAGAAAAATCCAGGTCACCTACAAAGGAAAGCCCATCAGACTTAGCAGCACACCCCTCAGCAGAAACCCTATAAGCCAGAAGAGATTGGGGACCAATATTCAACATTCTTAAAGAAAAGAATTTCCAACCCAGAATTTCATATCTGGTTAAACTAAACTTCATAGGTGAAGGAGAAATAAAATCCGTTTCAGACAAGAAAATGCTGAGGGAATTCACCACCAGGCCTGCCTTGAAAGAGCTCCTAAAGGAAGCACTAAATATAGAAAGGAAAAATCATTACCAGTCACTAAAGAAACACACTGAAGTACAAAGACCAATGACACTGTAAAGCAACTACATCACAAGCCTGCAAAATAATTAGTTAGCATCATGATGACAGAACCAAATTCACACATAATAAAATTAACCTTAAATGTAAATGCACTAAATGTCCCCAATTAAAAGACACAGAATGGGACACTGGATAAAGAATCAAGACCCATAGGTGTGCTGTATTCAAGAGACCCATCTCACATGCAAAGACACACATAGGCTCAAAATAAAGGGACAGAGGAAAATTTACTAAACAAATGGAAAGCAGAAAAAAAAAAACAGGGATTGTGATCCTAGTTTCTGACAAAACAGACTTTAAACCAACAAAGATAAAAAAAGACAAGGGCATTACATAATGGTAAAGAGTTCAATTCAATAAGAAGAGCTAACTATCCAAAAACTGTGTACCCAGTAAAGGAGCACCCAAATTCATAAAGCAAGTTCTTAGAGACCTACAAAGAGACTTAGACTCCCACACAATAGTAGTGGGAGATTTAACACCCCATTGTCAATATTAGGTCATTGAGACGGAAAATTAACAAAGATATTCAGGACTTGAAATTAGCTCTGGTTCAAGTAGACCTAATAAATATCTACAGAACTCTCCACCCCAAAACAACAGAATATATAACACATTCTTCTCAGCACGATGTGTCACTTACTCTAAAATCAATAATCACATAATCAAATCATTCCTCAGCAAATGCAAATTAAGATAAATCATAACAGTCTCTCAGACCACAGTACAATAAAATTAGAACTCAAGATTAAGAAACTCACTCAAAACCACCCAACTACATGGAAATTGAACAACCTGCTCCTGAATGACTCCTGGGTAAATAATGAAATTAAGGCAGATATCAAGAAGTTCTTTGAAACCAATGAGAACAAAGAGACAATGTACCATAATCTCTGGGTCACAGCCAAGCAGTGTTAAGAGGGAAATTTGTAGCACTAAATGCCCACATCAAACAGCTAGAAATACCTCAAATGACACCATAACATCACAACTGAAAGAACTAGAAAACCAAGAGCAAACAAATCCGACAGCTGGCAGAAGACAAACAACCAAGATCAGAGCAGAACTGAAGGAGATAGAGACATGAAAAACCATTAAAATCAATAAATCCAGGAGCTGTTTTTTTTTTTTTTTTTGAGAGGGAGTCTCGCTCTGTCGCCCAGGCTGGAGTACAGTGGCCGGATCTCAGCTCACTGCAAGCTCCACCTCCCGGGTTTATGCCATTCTCCTGCCTCAGCCTCCAGAGTAGCTGGGACTACAGGCGCCCGCCACCTCGCCTGGCTAGTTTTTTTGTATTTTTCAGTAGAGACGGGGTTTCACCGTGTTAGCCAGGATGGTCTCGATCTCCTGACCTCGTGATCCACCCATCTCGGCCTCCCAAAGTGCTAGGATTACAGGCTTGAGCCACCGCGCCCGGCCTGGGAGCTGTTTTTTTTGAAAAAATGAATAAAATAGACTGCTAGCTAAACTCATAAAGAATAAAGAGAGAAGACTCAAATAGACACAATAAAAAAAGATAAAGAGGATATCACCACTGTCCCCACAGAAATATACACAACCATCAGAGAATACTGTAAATACCTCTATGCAAAAAAACTAGAAAATCTAGAAGAAATGGATAAATTCCTGAACACATACACCCTTCCAAGACTGAACCAGGAAGAAGTTGAATCTCTGAATAGAATACTAACAAGTTCTGAATTTGAGGGAGTAATTCATCCCTGAACAGAATAACAATTACTGGGTATATACCCAAAGGATTATAAGTCATGCTGCTATAAAGACACATGCACACATATGTTTATTGTGGCACTATTCACAATAGCAAAGACTTGGAATCAACCCAAATGTCCATCAGTGACAGACTGGATTAAGAAAATGTGGCACATATACACCATGGAATACTATGCAGTCATAAGAAAGGATGAGTTTGTGTCTTTTGTAGGGACATGGATGTAGCTGGAAACCATCATTCTCAGCAAAGTATTGCAAGAACGGAAAACCAAATATTGCATGTTCTCACTCATAGGTGGGAATTGAACAATGAGATCACTTGGACACAGGAAGGGGAACATCACACACTGGGTCCTATTGTGGGGAGGGGGTAGGGGATAGGGATAGCATTAGGAGATATACCTAATATAAATGATAAGTTAATGGGTGCAGCACACCAACACGGCACATGTATACATATGTAACAAACCTGCGCATTGTGCTTATGTACCCTAGAACTTGAAGTATAATAAATATAAATAAATAAAATGTAGGGGGGCGGAGCAAGATGGCCGAATAGGAACAGCTCCAGTCTCCAACTCCCAGCGCGAGCGACACAGAAGACCGGTGATTTCTGCATTTTCAACCGAGGTACTGGGTTCATCTCACTGGGGAGTGCCGGACGATCAGTGCTGGTCAGCTGCTGCAGCCCGACCAGCGAGAGCTGAAGCAGGGAGAGGCATTGCCTCACCTGGGAAGCGCAAGGGGGAAGGGAATCCCTTTTCCTAGCCAGGGGAACTGAGACACACAACACCTGGAAAATCGGGTAACTGCCACCCCAATACTGCGCTTTAAGCAAACAGACACACCAGGAGATCATATCCCACACCTGGCCGGGAGGGTCCCACACCCACGGAGCCTCCCTCATTGCTAGCACAGCAGTCTGCGATCTACCGGCAAGGCAGCAGCGAGGCTGGGGGAGGGGCGCCCGCCATTGCTGAGGCTTAAGTAGGTAAACAAAGCTGCTGGGAAGCTCGAACTGGGTGGAGCTCACAGCAGCTCAAGGAAACCTGCCTGTCTCTGTAGACTCCACCTCTGGGGACAGGGCACAGTAAACAATAACAAACGCAGCAGAAAGCTCTGCAGACGCAAATGACTCTGTCTGACAGCTTTGAAGAGAGCAGTGGATCTCCCAACACGGAGGTTGAGACCTGAGAAGGGACAGACTCCCTGCTCAAGTGGGTCCCTGACCCCTGAGTAGCCTAACTGGGAGACATCCCCCACTAGGGGCAGTCTGACACCCCACACCTCACAGGGTGGAGTACACCCCTGAGAGGAAGCTTCCAAAGCAAGAATCAGACAGGTACACTCGCTGTTCAGCAATATTCTATCTTCTGCAGCCTCTGCTGCTGATACCCAGGCAAACAGGGTCTGGAGTGGACCGCAGGCAATCTCCAACAGACCTACAGCTGAGGGTCCTGACTGTTAGAAGGAAAACTATCAAACAGGAAGGACACCTACACCAAAACCCCATCAGTACATCACCATCATCAAAGACCAGAGGCAGATAAAACCACAAAGATGGGGAAAAAGCAGGGCAGAAAAGCTGGAAATTCAAAAAATAAGAGCGCATCTCCCCCGGCAAAGGAGCGCAGCTCATCGCCAGCAACGGATCAAAGCTGGACGGAGAATGACTTTGACGAGATGAGAGAAGAAGGCTTCAGTCCATCAAATTTCTCAGAGCTAAAGGAGGAATTACGTACCCAGCACAAAGAAACTAAAAATCTTGAAAAAAAAGTGGAAGAATTGATGGCTAGAGTAATTAATGCAGAGAAGGTCCTAAACGAAATGAAAGAGATGAAAACCATGACACGAGAAATACGTGACAAATGCACAAGCTTCAGTAACCGACTCGATCAACTGGAAGAAAGAGTATCTGCGATTGAGGATCAAATGAATGAAATGAAGCGAGAAGAGAAACCAAAAGAAAACAGAAGAAAAAGAAATGAACAAAGCCTGCAAGAAGTATGGGATTATGTAAAAAGACCAAATCTACGTCTGATTGGGGTGCCTGAAAGTGAGGGGGAAAATGGAACCAAGTTGGAAAACACTCTTCAGGATATCATCCAGGAGAACTTCCCCAACCTAGTAGGGCAGGCCAACGTTCAAATCCAGGAAATACAGAGAGCGCCACAAAGATACTCCTCGAGAAGAGCAACTCCAACACACATAATTGCCAGATTCACCAAAGTTGAAATGAAGGAAAAACTGTTAAGGGCAGCCAGAGAGAAAGGTCGGGTTACCCACAAAGGGAAGCCCATCAGACTAACAGCAGATCTCTCGGCAGAAACTCTCCAAGCCAGAAGAGAGTGGGGGCCAATATTCAACATTCTCAAAGAAAAGAATTTTCAACCCAGAATTTCATATCCAGCCAAACTAAGTTTCATAAGTGAAGGAGAAATAAAATCCTTTACAGATAAGCAAATGCTTAGAGATTTTGTCACCACTAGGCCTGCCTTACAGGAGACCCTGAAGGAAGCACTCAACATGGAAAGGAACAACTGGTACCAGCCATTGCAAAAACATGCCAAAATGTAAAGACCATTTAGGCTAGGAAGAAACTGCATCAACTAACGAGCAAAATAACCAGTTAATATCATAATGGCAGGATCAAGTTCACACATAACAATCTTAACCTTAAATGTAAATGGACTAAATGCTCCAATTAAAAGACACAGACTGGCAAACTGGATAAAGAGTCAAGACCCATCAGTCTGCTGTATTCAGGAGACCCATTTCACACGCAGAGACATACATAGGCTCAAAATAAAGGGATGGAGGAAGATTTACCAAGCAAATGGAGAACAAAAAAGAGCGGGGGTTGCAATACTAGTCTCTGATAAAACAGACTTTAAACCATCAAAGATCAAAAGAGACAAAGAAGGCCATTACATAATGGTAAAGGGATCAATTCAACAGGAAGAGCTAACTATCCTAAATATATATGCACCCAATACAGGAGCACCCAGATTCATAAAGCAAGTCCTTAGAGACTTACAAAGAGACTTAGACTCCCATACAATAATAATGGGAGACTTCAACACTCCACTGTCAACATTAGACAGATCAACGAGACAGAAAGTTAACAAGGATATCCAGGAATTGAACTCATCTCTGCAGCAAGCAGACCTAATAGACATCTATAGAACTCTCCACCCCAAATCAACAGAATATACATTCTTCTCAGCACCACATCGTACTTACTCCAAAATCGACCACGTAATTGGAAGTAAAGCACTCCTCAGCAAATGTACAAGAACAGAAATTATAACAAACTGTTTCTCAGACCACAGTGCAATCAAACTAGAACTCAGGACTAAGAAACTCAATCAAAACCACTCAACTACATGGAAACTGAACAACCTGCTCCTGAATGACTACTGGGTACATAACGAAATGAAGGCAGAAATAAAGATGTTCTTTGAAACCAATGAGAACAAAGATACAACATACCAGAATCTCTGGGACACATTTAAAGCAGTGTGTAGAGGGAAATTTATAGCACTAAATGCCCACAAGAGAAAGCAGGAAAGATCTAAAATTGACACTCTAACATCACAATTAAAAGAACTAGAGAAGCAAGAGCAAACACATTCGAAAGCTAGCAGAAGGCAAGAAATAACTAAGATCAGAGCAGAACTGAAGGAGATAGAGACACAAAAAACCCTCCAAAAAATCAATGAATCCAGGAGTTGGTTTTTTGAAAAGATCAACAAAATTGACAGACCACTAGCAAGACTAATAAAGAAGAAAAGAGACTAATAAAGAGAGAAGAATCAAATTGACGCAATAAAAATGATAAAGGGGATATCACCACCGACCCCACAGAAATACAAACTACCATCAGAGAATACTATAAACACCTCTACGCAAATAAACTGGAAAATCTAGAAGAAATGGATAATTTCCTGGACACTTACACTCTCCCAAGACTAAACCAGGAAGAAGTTGAATCCCTGAATAGACCAATAGCAGGCTCTGAAATTGAGGCAAAAATTAATAGCCTACCAACCAAAAAAAGTCCAGGACCAGATGGATTCACAGCTGAATTCTACCAGACGTACAAGGAGGAGTTGGTACCATTCCTTCTGAAACTATTCCAATCAATAGGAAAAGAGGGAATCCTCCCTAACTCATTTTATGAGGCCAACATCATCCTGATACCAAAGCCTGGCAGAGACACAACAAAAAAAGAGAATTTTAGACCAATATCCCTGATAAACATCGATGCAAAAATCCTCAATAAAATACTGGCAAACCGGATTCAGCAACACATCAAAAAGCTTATCCACCATGATCAAGTGGGCTTCATCCCTGGGATGCAAGGTTGGTTCAATATTCGGAAATCAATAAACATAATCCAGCATATAAACAGAACCAAAGACAAGAACCACATGATTATCTCAATAGATGCAGAAAAGGCTTTTGACAAAATTCAACAGCCCTTCATGCTAAAAACGCTCAATAAATTCGGTGTTGATGGAATGTACCTCAAAATAATAAGAGCTATTTATGACAAACCCACAGCCAATATCATACTGAATGGGCAAAAACTGGAAAAATTCCCTTTGAAAACTGGCACAAGACAGGGATGCCCTCTCTCACCACTCCTATTCAACATAGTGTTGGAAGTTCTGGCTAGGGCAATCAGGCAAGAGAAAGAAATCAAGGGTATTCAGTTAGGAAAAGAAGAAATCAAATTGTCCCTCTTTGCAGATGACATGATTGTATATTTAGAAAACCCCATTGTCTCAGCCCAAAATCTTCTTAAGCTGATAAGCAACTTCAGCAAAGTCTCAGGATACAAAATTTATGTGCAAAAATCACAAGCATTCTTATACACCAGTAACAGACAAACAGAGAGCCAAATCAGGAATGAACTTCCATTCACAATTGCTTCAAAGAGAATAAAATACCTAGGAATCCAACTTACAAGGGATGTAAAGGACCTCTTCAAGGAGAACTACAAACCACTGCTCAGTGAAATCAAAGAGGACACAAACAAATGGAAGAACATACCATGCTTATGGATAGGAAGAATCAATATCGTGAAAATGGCCATACTGCCCAAGGTAATTTATAGATTCAATGCCATCCCCATCAAGCTACCAATGAGTTTCTTCACAGAATTGGAAAAACTGCTTTCAAGTTCATATGGAACCAAAAAAGAGCCCGCATCTCCAAGACAATCCTAAGTCAAAAGAACAAAGCTGGAGGCATCACGCTACCTGACTTCAAACTATACTACAAGGCTACAGTAACCAAAACAGCATGGTACTGGTACCAAAACAGAGATATAGACCAATGGAACAGAACAGAGTCCTCAGAAATAATACCACACATCTACAGCCATCTGATCTTTGACAAACCTGAGAGAAACAAGAAATGGGGAAAGGATTCCCTATTTAATAAATGGTGCTGGGAAAATTGGCTAGCCATAAGTAGAAAGCTGAAACTGGATCCTTTCCTTACTCCTTATACGAAAATTAATTCAAGATGGATTAGAGACTTAAATGTTAGACCTAATACCATAAAAATCCTAGAGGAAAACCTAGGTAGTACCATTCAGGACATAGGCATGGGCAAAGACTTCATGTCTAAAACACCAAAAACAACAGCAGCAATAGCCAAAATTGACAAATGGGATCTAATTAAACTAAAGAGCTTCTGCACAGCAAAAGAAACTACCATCAGAGTGAACAGGCAACCTACAGAATGGGAGAAAATTTTCGCAATCTACTCATCTGACAAAGGGCTAATATCCAGAACCTACAAAGAACTCAAACAAATTTACAAGAAAAAAACAAACAACCCCATCAAAAAGTGGGCAAAGGATATGAACAGACATTTCTCAAAAGAAGACATTCATACAGCCAACAGACACATGAAAAAATGCTCATCATCACTCACCATCAGAGAAATGCAAATCAAAACCACAATGAGATACCATCTCATAGCAGTTAGAATGGCAATCATTAAAAAGTCAGGAAACAACAGGTGCTGGAGAGGATGTGGAGAAATAGGAACACTTTTACACTGTTGGTGGGATTGTAAACTAGTTCAACCATTATGGAAAACAGTATGGCGATTCCTCAAGGATCTAGAACTAGATGTACCATATGACCCAGCCATCCCATTACTGGGTATATACCCAAAGGATTATAAATCATGCTGCTATAAAGACACATGCACACGTATGTTTATTGCGGCACTATTCACAAGAGCAAAGACTTGGAATCAACCCAAATGTCCATCAGTGACAGATTGGATTAAGAAAATGTGGCACATATACACCATGGAATACTATGCAGCCATAAAAAAGGATGAGTTTGTGTCCTTTGTAGGGACATGGATGCAGCTGGAAACCATCATTCTTAGCAAACTATCACAAGAACAGAAAACCAAACACCGCATGTTCTCACTCATAGGTGGGAACTGAACAATGAGATCACTTGGACTCAGGAAGGGGAACATCACACACCGGGGCCTATCATGGGGAGGGGGAAGGGGGGAGGGATTGCATTGGGATTTATACCTGATGTAAATGACTAAGTGATGGGTGCAGCACACCAACATGGCACAAATATACATATGTAACAAACCTGCACGTTATGCACATGTACCCTACAACTTAAAGTATAATAATAATAAATAAATTAAAAAAATAAATATAAATAAATAGAATAAAATACCTGGAAAAGCAGAGACAGCAAAAAAAAAAAAAAAACACTGCATTTTCAATATGAGATTAAAAAAATAAAGATTTCACAAGTTAAAAAAAAAAGAATAATAATAGTTCTGAATTTGAGGCAGTAATTAATAGCCTGCCAAACAAAAAAAGCCCAGGACCAGATGGATTTAAAGCTGAATTCTAGTAGAGGTACAAAGAGGAGCTGATACTGTTTTTTCTGAAACTATTCCAAACAGTTGAAAAGGAGGGACTCCTCCCTAACTCATTTTATGAGGCCTGCATCATCCTGATACAAAAATCTGGAAGAGATACAAGAAAAAAAGAAAATTTCAGGCTAACATTTGTGACAAACATTGATGGCCAAATCCTCAATAAAATACTGGCAAACCAAACCCAGCAACACATCAAAAAGTGTATCCACCACGATCAAATCTACTTCATCCTAGAGATGCAAAGTTGGCTCAACATATGCAAATCAATAAACATAATTCATCACATAAACAGAACTAAAGACAAAAACTACATGATTATCTGAATAGAAACCGAAAAGACCTTTGATAAAATTCAATATCCCTTCATGTCAAAAACTCTCAATAAACTAGGTATTGATACAACATGCCTCAAAATAAAAAGTCATTTATGACAAACCCACAGCCAATATCATACTGAATGGGCAAAAGCTGGAAGCATTCCAGTTGAAAACTGGCACAGGACAAGGAGACCCTCTCTCACCACTCCTATTCAACAGAGTATTGGAAGTTCTGGAGTTCTGGCCAGGGCAATCAGGCAAGAGAAAGAAAGAAAAGGTATTCAAATAGGAGGAGAGGAAGTCAAACTGTCTTTGTTTGCAGAGGACATGATCCTTTATCTAGAAAACCCCATTATCTTGGCCCAAAAGCTTCTTAAGCTGATAAGCAACTGAGCAAAGTGTGAGGATACAAAATCAATGTGCAAAAATTACTAACATTCCTATATACCAACAATAGACAAGCAGATGGCCAAATCATGATCGAAACCTCATTCACAATTGCTACGAAGAGAATAAAATACCTATAAATACAGCTAACAAGGGAAGTGAATGAACTCTTCAAGGAGACCTGCAAACCACTTCTCAAGGAAATCAGAGAGGACACAAACAAATGGAAAAACTTTCCATGTTCATGACTAGGAAGAATCAATATTGTGAAAATGGCCATACTGCCCAAAGCAATTTATACATTCAATGTTATTCCCTTTAAACTACCATTGACATTCTTCACAGAATTTGAAAAAAAAAAGTGTTTAAAAATTCAGATGGAACCAAAAAAGAGCCGAAATAGCCAAGGCAATCCTAAGCAAAAAGAACAAAGCTGAAGGCATTGTGCTACCTGATTTCAAACTATACTGCAAGGCTATGGTAACCAAAACAGCATGATACTGGTACAAAGAAGAAAATCTAGGCAATACCATTGAGGACATAGGCACAGGCAAAGATTTCATGATAAAAGCATCAAAAGCAATTGCAACAAAAGCAAAAATTGACATATGGGGTCAAGAAACTATCATCAGAGTGAACAGACTACCTACAGAATGGGAGAGAATGTTTGGAATGTATCCATCTGACAGTGGCCTAATATCCAGAATTTACAAGGAACTTAAACAAATTTGCAGGAAAAAAAAAACCCATTAAAAAGTGGGCAAAGAACAAGAACAGACACTTCTCAAAAGAAGACATTTATGCAGCCAACAAACATACGAAAAAAGCTCAACGTCACTGATCATTACAAAAAAGCAAATCAAAACCACAATTAGATGCCATCTCATGTCAGAATGGCAGTTGCTAAAAAGTCAAGAAACAACAGAAGGTGCAGGGCTGTGGAGAAATAGGAATGCTTTTACACTACTGGTGGGAATATAAATTAGTTCAACCATTGTGAACGACAGTGTGGTGATTCCTTAAAGACCTAGAATCAGAAATATGATTTGACCCAGCAATTCCATTACTGGTTATATGCCCAAAGGAATATAAATCATTCTATTTTAAAGATACATTCTTGCATATGTTCATTGCAACACTATTCACAATAACAAAGACATGGAATCAACCCAAATGCACATCAATGATAGACTACAGAAAGAAAACGTGGTTTTCTTTCTGTAGTCTATACATAATGGAATACTTTGCAGCCATAAAAAGGAATAAGATCATGTGCTTTGCAGGCTCATGGATGGAGCTGGAAGCCATTATCCTCAGCAAACTAATGTGGGAAAGAAAATAAAACACTGCATGTTCTCACTTATAAGTGGGAGCTGATTGATGAGAACACATGGACACAGGAATGGGAACAACACACACTGGGGCCTGTTGGCAGGGCGTGGAGGGAGAGCATCGGGAATAACAGCTAATACATGCTGGGCTTAATACCTAGGTGATGGGTTAACAGGTGCAGCAAACCACCATAGCATGTGTTTACCTATGTAACAAACCTGCACATCCTGCACATGTATCCTGGAACTTAAATTAAAAAACAAAACAAAACAAAACAAACTCATCTAGCGAGCTTCAGAAGAGCATCTATATCCAGGCCCCATCTCAGATGATTCTAATGCATGGCAGGGTGAGTCCGCTGCCGTAAAGGGGTGCCTGATTTCTCCTGGGATCCGACTCTGACTCCCTTTATCCTCATCCCAATCCTAAACCCATAGGTGGCCAGAGAAAATGGAAGTGGGTTATGTTCACCAGTTCACATGCCTATGAAATTGGCCAAAGTCTGTAATGTGTGCATGTGAGGCTCCTCTGAGTGTTCTATGCCAAAACAACAAGCAGAAAGTGAAACAGGACAAAATGGATCAAAAAGCCTTATCTCCCTTAGTGACCTAGAATTCCTATTTGTTCAAAAGTCCCTAGACACTATTTCCCTTTTTGCCTTGATTTCCATAAGCCCAGAGCTAGATTTGACGAATCACATGAACTATTCCTAGCCTTTGCTTTGTGTGATTATATTTCCTGCTTCACAATATGAATTTTGAGCTTTTATTGAAACACACAATAATATTGTGCAAACAACTACTCCTATGTGGGTTTTGGACATCACATAGGAATATGCATTAGGGAAGAGTGTGGGTTATGGGGTTATGGGGTTGATGGGGAAAATGTACCCACAGGAAGCTGGCAGGACTTGCCAAAGGGATGGCTTTAGTGGGAGAGATGAATAAATATGACAGTAATAACAGAAAGTTTTCTTGGTACACTAGAGAGCATTCCTCCTGTAATTCATTGTGGTTAAGGTCAGCTAAGGCAGACATGCCCATAGTTGAAAGCTGCTAATGACTATTTATGGCCCACCTTTGAAATCTAGGGCTGGCAGCAGTTGAGCTGTCAAGCTTATATACTCTCACACATGGCTCATTCAGAGTCTTTGCCATTTCTCTGCATGGGGTTTATTGTGTACCTATTCAGAAAGCTTTCAGGGTTCACTTTATTTTCCTTTTTACTGATGTACTTTTCCCTTTCTGATCACAATTCTTCCTTACACTTTATTTTCTTTAGGAATATCTCATCATAGCACAGACTGCCCTGCAAGATCCCCTAGGCTCATGCCTCCGGGTTAGGGTGCTGTGCCCCTTTTGCAGCTACTTCAGGTACTTCAGCTCCTGGTTCAGCTCTCACTCTTTTGCTTCTTTGCCTCAAGGTGCCTGGAAGTTAAAGTAGGAAATCCTCCCTCCTTGCGTTGGTTGTACAGAAGTCCTCTTGCCTCAAAGCATGACAGCTTCTGCAGCCCCCTCACCCCCATTTTGTCTGAAGTCCTATTCTTGTGGTTCCTTTCTCTTCCCTGTCCTGGATTGCCTCAGTTAACCACAGTGCCTATGAATCCCTGTCTCAGTTTCTGCTTCTTGGGAACCTACTGGAGACACTGGTGTGACTACTTCTTGAAAGAAAAAATGGATACTTCAGAGGAAACTATATTGTTCCTCCTATTTATGTCTTTCCTTCCAAGTCAAAGTATTAGCAAGAGCCTGAGGACTAACCTCTGATTTTTTTTTTTTATCTTGCCCAAATTCCTATCTAAGAGATCTGGAGAGTCATGCTATACAAAGCATAAATTCTCATCGATGGGTTTTATTTAATCCTATATATCATGATTTACTTTCCAATCTGACTCTGACATAACATTATGTGACAAAGAAGAAAGTAAAAATATTTTACCCCAAAACATGTTTCTTTGCCATATTTTGAAATGGCCTGCAAAGCTATCTTTTGTGGGGGAAAATTTGCATTCTATAAAGAATCTCTATTAACATAGCTATAGCTTTTCTTCCAGGCTCTCCCAGTCCTGAAGAGATTAGGAGTCTGACATCTTTTAAAGGAATGAATGGGAGACATTTGTCATCTATTCTCTCTAAGGGTAGCCATATAAGACTTCAAAAGAACCTCGGTTTCCACAATCTTTTAACCTGAACATTTCCTTTCTATTGATCTCAGGTCTTAAACTCAACCAGTTGTTAACCAGAGAATGTTTAAATTTACCTACATCCTTGAAGATCCTCTACCTTTTGACTTGTCCCACCTTTCTGAACCAAACCAATGTATTTCTTAAATGTATTTGATTGATGTCTCATTCCTCCCTGAAATGTATAAAACCAAGCTACACCCCGACGGCCTTGAGAACACGTTCTGAGGACCTCCTGGGGGCTGGTTTATTCTGGTTCAGAATAAATCTCTTCAAAATATTTTACAGAGTTTGACTCTTTTGTCAACAAGTCTTTGAACCCCCTATTTTAATAGTATTAGTGATCAATGTTTCAGTTTTATTCATTCAGAATTAACTAGCATCTGTTATGGAAAGAGTCCCTGGCATTTTGGCCACAGAGTAGGTGCAGGTATAGGTGCAGGTGTTACAGGAAGGGTCTTGATTCAGATCTCCAGAGAGGGTTCTTAGATTTCATGCAGGAAAGAATTCAGGGAAAGTGAAAGCAAATTTAATAAGAAAGTGAAGGAATGAAGAATGCCTACTCCATAGACAGAGCAGCCCCAAGGGCTTCTGGTTGCCTGTTTTTATGGTTATTTCTTAGTTACATGCTAAACTAGGGGTGGATTACTCATGCCTCCCCTTTTTAGACCATATAGGATAACTTCCTGATGTTGCCATAACATTTATTAACTGTCATGGCGCTGGTGGGAGTGCAGCAGTGAGGACGACCAGAGGTCACTGTCATTACCATTTTGGTTTTGGTGGGTTTTAGCCAGCTTCTTTACTGCAACCTGTTTTATCAGCAAGGTGTTTATGACCTATCTTTTGCTGACCTCCTATCTCATCCTGTGACTTACTGTGCCTTAGCTGTCTGGGAATGAAGTCCAGCAGGTGTCTGCCTCATCCAGCCCCTATTCAGTATGGAGTTGTTCTGGTTTACATACCACTGACATATTTTCCCTATTCCTTTTATAAGAGAACCCTTAATCCTAAGGGTTGTAGAGGGATGAAGATCCATCTTCTGTAACTTTTTCAGACTAAGTAGAGGTGATGATTTTCCTACCTAACCATTAGAGTCTGTTGTATTCAGGGTAGAGAGGAACTCAGTCAGAAAGTATCAGTATGGCAAGTACCATTCATGACTCTTGAGTTCTGACAAGAGGTGATATCTGGAATATTAATAAATATTCAATTAAAGAAAACATTCAGGAAGCTTATCCTGCATTCCTATACAAAGAGCACAACAGCAGTATATTCCACAAGAGTAAAGCAAAATAAGCAAAACTATCCCAAGTAAACTAAATTGGAAGGCTTTCAATGAAATGGGCAACTGTTGGGACCAAACTGATATAGGATTGCTAGCTGATTGCAATGTGCCCAGAATTAGAATACTGATGTGGATTTTTGCATTACCTATCCTTCTTGTTTCTTCTGAGCAGCAGTCAGAGACCAATGGTTGGTTCACAAGAATAGGAAGGGTTAACCTAAATTGCAGAAACAACTTTAAAAACAACTGATCAGACTAGAATCTAATAACAAGTGTTTGTTCCATAATTCTTTTTTTTTTTTTTTTTTTTTTTTTTGAGACGGAGTCTTGCTCTGTAGCCCGGGCTGGAGTGCAGTGGCCGGATCTCAGCTCACTGCAAGCTCCGCCTCCCAGGTTTACGCCATTCTCCTGCCTCAGCCTCCTGAGTAGCTGGGACTACAGGCGTCCGCCACCTCGCCCGGCTAGTTTTTTGTATTTTTTAGTAGAGATGGGGTTTCACGGTGTTCGCCAGGATGGTCTCGATCTCCTGACCTCGTGATCCGCCCGTCTCGGCCTCCCAAAGTGCTGGGATTACAGGCTTGAGCCACCGCGCCCGGCCCGTGTTCCATAATTCTTGAAACATAATTTCTTTCTCCAGTTTCCCATTTTTACAAAGACATACCGTAGCAAGAGCAATTTGATTTATTATACTTTTCCTGATTATTTGCATACAGTGCAGCAAGAATAATTGTTTTCTACATAAGCTTTTTGTAAATTGGCTTTGATGGAACTCTGTTCCATGGAAGGAATCTCAGATAATACTTTAAAGCTGAGCCCTGCCATGGGTTTGTACCCTCAAATACTTATGAATTGAATAAATTCGTCTCCTCCTGAGGTCTCAAGATAACCTGGGCATCCTGGACCTGTTAGAAAGCAACATTCTTTACTTACTATCAGTCAGAAAACCTGTACAGGGCCTGTGTAGGCAAAGTATGAGGCCAGTTCCCCAAAAACCTTTTATTGACTTTACAAGTCAAGTTTGATTCCTTAATGGAGAGCACACAATTCTAGTCAAAGCCTTGTAAAATAACCAATTTCTCTAATTGTGTCCTGTTACAAATGAAAACATATTCTTATTGCACTTATGCAAATAACTATATTACCATAAATTAAGAATACTCACAAATAGTTTTCAAATTCTAGAGAAATTAGTTGGAGAGAAATAAATATGCTCCAAATTTTTTTCACAGGTATATACTTTATTCAATTGCTATGAGCTATAAATAGCTCAAAAGAAAAGTTTTATTGACTCTGAAAAACAAAACAAGAGATTAGCAAAGTTTTAAGCAAATATAAAAAGATTACTTCAGACTTCTTTAGTTTATGCAGTTAACTCCTGTTCTGCTTGATATTCATGAACATTTGAGCTTTCCATGAGTCTGGAAAGTTTTCCCTCTATTCTAATGTCACAGTCTTCAAAGTTATCAGACACCTGCATTCAAGAACACCTGTTAGAGTCCCATAGCTGATTATAAACCACCTTTTAAAGAGGATCAAAACAAGACAATTGTCTGTGGATGACAAAACATCTTAGAATAGCCACAGTCAAAAACACGATTGACAAAGAAATTTGGTTACCTCTGTGGCATACAATGATTTAATGCATCAATTATTAATAACTTATGCTGTCATATTAGAATTATAAGTGTTTCTTATAATTTTGGAGTACATACCAATAACATATTTATGCAAATATAGCCCAAAGAAAGCCAAACACCATTTCATATTTGACAGTGTTTCCTGTATGATTTTTATACAAAATAAGCCAAATGTCACGGTTACATTAGTGCATTATTGATGTCTAACCCAATTCTTAATAAAACCTTAGAGACAAAAGTATCCAATTTTAATTAATTTGACCATAAGGTAAGATTTTTATAAACCTTTATAATCTTTTACAATTTTTTGTTAAAGACTATATCATAAGCAGGTTTTTGCTCTAAGAAAAACCGGTTGTGCTTTTGTTCCAATGTTGAATTACAGAAAAACTGAAGAATACCCCTTTAACTGTAGCCAATATGTCCACACACAGAATTTCTTTTACAAGATTAATTTTTCACAAACCTTCCACAACTTGGTAAAAGCTTTAGCTATATCTTGACTTAAAACAATCCTTTAACCCTTTAGGCAAAAAAAAAAAAAAAAAAAATTCCACATTCCCATGCCTTCTTATAATCTTCTACCAAAAGTATTAGTGTATTCTACTTTCCTTACATGCCTTGCACGTAGAATTGTTTCTTCAGTAGTCTCAATTACATGTTACAACATTAACTCTTAGCAACTTTTACTTTTGGTGGAAACCTTGGTAAGTTTGGGATTTTAATTATGTACTAGCTGTGGAGTCTAGCCTAGGACACACCAGGCAAAAGTGCAGACAAAGCCTATTCTTTCCAGCATCTAACTCCATGTGTCCCTTACCTAGCTGTAAAGCATGCAAGTTGTACTGTTAAGAGTCATAGTGGCATTTTTAACCATTTAGGAGGCCTAATCATTAAGTTGGGCATTTTTGCGTAAATTCCCTTTCATAAATTCTTTTATGACTTACACAGACCATGTAAGATATATTTAGACTTTCTGACTTGTGTAAACATCCCTCTTTTTAAACAACCAGTCATTTTACTTTAGGACAAGAATTTACCATACAAGATCTTTTCTTATATAAATTGTTGCAGGAAGTCAGGGACCCCGAACAGAGGGACTGGCTGGAGCTGCAGCAGAGAAACATAAATTGTGAAGATTTCATGGACATTTAACAGTTCCCAAATAATACTTTTACAATTTCTTATGCCTGTCTTTACTTTAATCTCTTAATCCTGTTATCTTCGGAAGCTGAGGATGTACATCACCTCAGGACCATTGTGATAATTGTGTTAACTGTACCAATTGATTGTAAAATATTTGTGTTTGAACAATATGAAATCAGTGCACCTTGAAAAAGAACAGAGTAACAGCGATTTTTAGGGAACAAGGGAAGACAACCATAAGGTCTGACTGCCTGAGGGGTTGGGCAAAAAAAGCTATATTTTTCTTCTTGCAGAGAGCCTATAAACAGATGTGCAAGTAGGAGAGATATCACTAAATTCTTTTCCTAGCAAGGAATATTAATATTAATACCCTGGAAAAGGAATGCATTCCTGGGGGGAGGTCTATAAATGGCCACTCTGGGAATGTCTGTTGAGATAAGGACTGAGATATGCCCTGGTCTCCTGCAGTACCCTCAGGCTTACTAGGGAGAGGAAAAACTCTGCCCTGGTAAATTTGTGGTCAGACCAGTTCTCTGCTCTCGAACCCTGTTTTCTGTTGTTTAAGATGTTTATCAAGACAATATGTGCACTGCTGAACATAGACCCTTATCAGTGGTTCTGCTTTTTCCCTTTGTCCTGTTACCTCAGAAGCATGTGATCTTTGTTACACCCTTATTAGTAGTTCTGCTTTTTGCCCTTTGGAGTATGTGATCTTTGTACCTACTCCCTGTTCTTACACCCCCTCCCCTTTTGAAACCCTTAATAAAAACATCCTGGTCTGAGACTCAGGTGGGCATCACAGTCCTACCAATATGTGATGTTACCCCTGGTGGCCCAGCTGTAAAATTCCTTTTTTGTACCGTCTCTCTTTCTCAGCTGGCCGACACTTATGGAAAATAGGAAGAACCTATGTTGAAATATTGGGGGCGGGTTCCCCCAATAATAAATTTCTTTTCTTTATAACTTTCTTTGCATAGCTAGGGACCATGGATAATCCACATGTTCCAAGGTCTTATCTAGACTTCAATGCTCCCAAATAAATTGAACAAGTTTTTAAAGTCAAATAAGCAGTTTGTGACCTGAAAGCATTTAATAAACTTAATATCTGACCTGAAAAATTTAGACCAAATGTTTACATTTTTGAAGATATTTATATTTTACCAATAATCTTTAAAACTGTCTTTATTTCCCAAAGATTACTTGTCACATGGACCAAAAGGCATTACACTTTTTACTTTTCTGACAAAATATTTCATTTAAGATATTATTATTATATAAAGCAATTAATTAAAACTCTTTCATATATAAACATCACACAGATAATACGTATAAATACACAGACAAAAGATAAAGGATCATCCTCTAAGCCAAGAATTGTACCCTGGACCTGGGCTACCATTGTAAAAAGAGAAAGCATGGCCACATGGTTACAAGGGCAAGCTCCCAAGGACATACAAGACAAGAGGGAAACCTCATACAGTGTTTTCAGGGATCTGCAGCAAAGTTTGTAACTGATCAGTTTGCTGGGCCATCTTGAAAAGTGGGCTTACAGGTGTCCTAAGCCCACATTCTATCACAAGGTACTCCTCTCCATTACAGAACACAGAAAGACACAAAAAGCACACCAAATTCACTGCAGCTTAAGACTAGTCTCATAAGTCCTTTTTCCCATTAATTAAAATATTACAGGAAATAACCAGTGATTTTTTTTTCCATTTATTCAACCAGTTTATACAGAGAAAGAGAGAGAGAGAGAAAGAGAGATACTGAGTAAGAGGAAAGCATTGCCTGAGGCAGAGTGGGGAAGGCAAGGCACTCAGGACGGCCAGAGAAAAGACCCATCCATTGCAGCTGACACTGAAAAGTTCAGGCAGCTGCTTGTTAGTACAGTAGCAAAGGGATCTTTTCCAGCAGTCCCATTTATTGGGAGATCCTGCTCCCAATGTTTAACGTGGGTTCTTTTCTATTTCCTAGGTGTCGGCTGGTTTGAGAAATAAAGGGAAAGAGCTTAAGAGAGAGAAATTTAAAGCTGGATGTCCAGGGGAGACATCACATATTGGCAGGATCCATGATGTTCCCTGAGCTGTAAAACCAGCAAGTTTTTATTAGCGATTTTCAAAAGAGGAGGGAGTGCATGAATAGGGTGTGGGTTACAGAGATCACATACTTCACAAGGTAATAAAATATCACAAAACAAATGGAGGCAGGGTGAGGTCACAGGACCAAGGTCACAGGACCACCGGATGGGGCAAAATTAAAATTGCTAATGAAGTTTTGGGCACGCATTGTTGTTGATAACATCTTATCAGGAAACAGGGTTTGAGAGCAGATAACCTGTCTGACCAAAATTTATTAGGTGGGAATTTTCCTCTTCCTAATAAGCCTGGGAGCGCTACAGGAGACCGAGGCTTATTTCATCCCTTCGGCTTCGACCATAAAAGATGCACACCTTGAGGGGGCTGTTCATAGGCCTATCCTCAGGGCACATTCTCTTTCTCAGGGATGTTCCTTGCTGAAAAAAAGAATTCAGTGATATTTCTCCTATTTGCTTTTGAAAGAGGAGAAATATAGCTCTGTTCCGTCTGGCTCACCGGCGGCCAGTTCAAAGTTACCTCTCTTGTTCCCTGAACATTGCTGTTATCCTGTTCTTTTTGCAAGATGCCCAGATTTCATGTTGTTCAAACACACATGCTCTACAAACAATTTGTGCAGTTAACACAATCATCACAGGGTCCTGAGGTGACATTCATCCTCCTCAGCTTAAGTGTCCATGAAATCTTCACAATTTATGTTCAGAGATTGCAGTAAATACAGGCATAATAAATTATAAAAGTATTAATTTGGGGAACTAATAAATGTCCATGAAATCTTCACAATTTATGTTCTTCTCCTGTGGCTTCAGCCTGTCCCTCCGTTTGGGGTCCCTGACTTCCTGCAACACCCATTAGCTCTCAAGTTTTGTCTTTTAGGGAGGAAAAAGCTCTCCATGTCCAATGGTCCTGTCCATGCCTAGTCCTGTCACCTATAACCATTATCAAGCAGTGCAGGGCAGATTAATTCGAAGAGAATAGCAGTTAACATCCCATAGTGCCAAACCTGTTCTTAGCTGAAAGGGACTTTACCAAGAGGGACCTCTAAACCCCTAAATTGGGCCTCTAACCCAAGGTCAGTCAAGTGTCCATGCCTTTTAAGAACAGTCTCTAACCCGCTCTGTCTTAGGAGAGACTCTAACTCCCCTAAGTTGGGCCTCTAACCCAATCCCATCCTTTACCTAGCTACTCCACCACTTATCCAAAGTTGGTCAATCAGTGCTGCAGTCTATTTCCTTTGGATAGGAGGGGTCTTCTCAGTATCATCCCTTTAAGGTTAGCCAGAAAGGTTTTACTGGAGCCCATCACTTACCAAAAGTTAAGTCATTGAGTCAGAAGTTTCGGCACTATTGTCGCTTCCATGGTTGCCAGAAAGATGTTACAGGAAAGGGGTATTGATCCAGACCCCCAGAGAGGGTTCTTGGATGTTGCACAAGAAAGAATTCAGGGCGAGTCCATAGAATAAAGTGAAAGCAAGTTTATTAAGACAGCAAAGGAATAAAGAATGGCTACTCCATAGAGCAGGGCCAACAACTGCTGGTTGCCCATTTTTATGGTTATTTCTTGATTACATGCTAAACAATGGGTGGATTATTCATGCCTCCCCTTTTTAGACCAATAGGGTAACTTCCTGATGTTGCCATGGCATTTGTAAACTGTCATGGCGCTGGTGGGAATGTAGTAGTGAGGATGACCAGAGGTCACTCTCGTGGCCATGTTGCTTTTAGTGGGTTTCAGCCGGCTTCTTTACTGCAAGCTGTTTTATCAGTAAGGACTTTATGACCTGTATCTTGTACCAATCTCCTATCTCATCCTGTGACTCAGAATGCCTCAGCAGGTCTCTGCCTCATTTTACCCAGCCCCTATTCAAGATGCAGTTGCCCTGGTTTACACACCTCTGACACAGGGGTTGGGGGAAATGATAGAACTACATTCTCTTTTTCCTAAATATTGCTCTGCTTCTTGCTGCCTTTGGGTTTTGTCACTGGAGACTTACTTCATTGGGCCTTAAAGGATTTCTGGGTCTCAGGAGAGACCCCTGAAATGGGTGTCCCTAAGGTTTTTAAAAGTAAGCTATTAAGTAGGGCAAACTTGAACTCTTGAGGAAGAGGAGACATGAATGTTGACTGTGCTGAATGTGGAATGTGTGCTTTGAGGCCGGAGCATGGACTGTTGAAAAATATCCAAGGCTGCATATCTTAATTTCCACTGTTGCTTTCCTGGGACTCCATGCCATACAACTTTGTTTATTCTCCTCTTTGATCCCTCTGCACCAACAGTTTAGTGTAGTGCTTACCTGGTAATAACAGCTGTGCTCATGCTGTCATCTTTTATTAGGCTGTGCATTTCTTAGGGGTAAGGATCTTATTCTTATCATCTTTTGGTGCTGCCCATTGCCTGGCATGAAAAAGGTGCTCAAAATATGTCTGTTTTCAAATGAATGGGGCTGAAATTTTTGCTAAGTAAGATTATATTGCATAAAACTCTTGCAAGTAATGAAATAGATGTTTTAATTCAAATAAAACTATAAGAAAATACAGAAGGAGAATATATACATGGAACAGAAATGATTAAATATGTTTTATGTATATTACATGTTGAGATGTTGAAATTCACCTAAACCCTAAAAATCTGTGGAGAAGGGAGAAAAACACAAAGCATAATAATTACATAACAAGTCGGATTGTGGGTAATCCAAAAAGCAGATCAGATATTCAAGGATAAAGAATGTTCATGCCTTTGTTTAAAAACTCTTACACTGAGTCAGACAAACCATTAGTGGTATTTGGAAACAGATTTCTTTTTCACTTTGCAGAGGCTAGGGAGAGAATAAGTTTTACCCTCTCGCTGTGTTTATTTGAGTCCCATGCAAAATGACAGTGAAGTGTCAGCCATATTTTTCTCATGATATTCATTAAATTGCTTGTTCTGAGCTTCAGTGAACTGATTTTTCCAATCTCCCACAACTCCTGCAAAGAGTAATGCAGAGCATATTCAATGATATTTTCATAAACTTTGACTATTTTGGATTTAGATAATCTCATGCCTCTCAATACTTAGATTGCTTATATAGATATTAACACATTGTCCTGCTGACATTGAAATGAGAAAAGAGGTCACAGGTATGATTACTCCATTTCATAGGTGAGGTATTTGTAAATAGCAAGTTTTGTGTTTCAGTAAAGCCTGAACTCTAGATCACAGGTTCCCTAATTATCTGCACTTCTCTACTGTACCAGCACTTTCTTAAACCTCAATACATCTAACATTCTATTCAAGTTAGTGAGACCTAATTTTCTTACCCTCTCTTCAGAGGTCACCGAATGACCACATTCTCAGAGTATCATATGCTCCTTCCATCTGTGCCTCTAGTTCAGGCAAAATTCTCAGTTGAACACAACTGAGAATTCTCCTTTCCTATCTAAATTCTCATTGCTGTAAACATATCATTAAATTAAAGTAATAGAATATGAAGGAATGGTAGGATTGGCTAACTTTGTTTTATACTTATGCAATAGAGTATTCAATTTTTTTTTGGCTTCAACAGCCAAAAATTGTCAGACAGCTGACAGCAAGCTATTTTTCTTCTATTTGCCCCATAGTATTGAATCTATTTAGGCACTTTGAGCTGTATAACGTAATTTTCATGTGTGCTATGTAAATTTGCTTAATTGTCTGTGAGTAATACCATCACATCACTTACCAGTTGGTTTAAAAGAAAACTAGGCTAATTGATTAAATTGGAGTGGATACTTCTCCAATAAGCCTTGGATTTTTGCTTACTTTTTTTAAAAAAGGTACTAGATAATTTTTTTAAAAGTTACCAAAATAAAGAGAATGAAACAAAATTTGTCTTCATTTAAGGAGCCAACCATTGGATAGTGAAGGGTGCTCAATGGGCTGGAGGCTGAATCCTGTTCTGGCTAGCCTCTGACAATGATGACTCAGAGTCCTACCTTGGCCATTCTGTGAGATGACACAGACTGAGTAACACTCGAAGCGCCACCCTCTGACTCCTACGGCCAACAACATTTGCCACTATCTCCCAGAATATATTGGGAGGAACACTTGTTTCATGGAGATTAATAGGCTTTACTGGAGAAAGAGTTTTTGGTCACATATATTTTTGAAGCTTTGAGTTATGCAGAGTTAAACCAGTTTCCTTGCAGAAACTATAATATGCTTCAAAGGGTGTAGGGCAAGGTGTGTAGTGTCCCACACTTCTCTGATGGCGAAGCACATGCTCTCAGAATAAAGCTTTGAACAACTCACTTCAGGAAACACTGTAAACAGTGGTTTCAACTAGCTTGAACGTGGGAAGACATTGATAAATTGATATTGTTTATTCTGTTGTCAGAAGAAAGAGAAAGCAACTATACATCACCTTTTCTCAAGAATGGAGAGAGATTATGATTCATTTTAATTTCATTTATGTAGTTGGTCATGGGGTTCTTTTTCATTACATCAAATGAAGTGTTATAGACAATTTTGTCTAAAATCTCTTCTTTTAGGTTCTTCCCAAGGAATTCCATTATCTTTCTAATTTCACGTTTTGGATCCTGTTGGGGAGAGTAGAAGAAGAGAGCTCTCTAACAAAGGAAAAAATATAACAACAGTCAAACCTTAAAGAATTATGGGAATAATGGTTAAAATATTTTAAACAATGTCAGTTTATGTTTAAAAGTAATTTTGAAATGCTTTGCTTATTAACATATGCAGATCTGTAAATGTCAATTCAACAAATATGGCAATCTTAAAGTGCAGTGATATGCAAACAAGTGTGTTTGTTCCTGTGCTGTAGCTGATGTTAAGGGGACATGCTGAGAACGGTTTCATCTGGGAAGTTTAATGTTTTACTGGGAAGTATAATATTTTACTCACTTTCATTGTTAGCAGATAAGAAGTTATTTGGGAAAAACATCACAAGACAGCTGAAAAATTCTGAAGAGAAAAGACACAAACTCTTGGGAGCTCTATCACCTGAGAAACTCAAGTACTCATCCTGGAAGACGTAGGGCAAGATTATATTGCCTTTCTACTGCTGCAGCTGGTGGTCTCTTGAAAGGTCTACCTCCTGGCTGGAGGTCATGCAACTCAAGTCATTATAGCAACTCATAACAGAACAACCCTGCTCCAAAGAAGGAGAAAAAACAATAGCTAATTCCACTGCCCACATCACCCTGGCTAACCAGAAGTCTTGAGTCTTTCCATGTGGCAACTTCATTGCTAGAATAACCAGCATTCAAGAAAACCAGTGCACTAAACAAAACTACGAACAAGGACTCCTACAGAGTTCATTTCACTCCCTTGCCACCTCCATCACAATAGGTGCTGGTATCCATTGCTGAGACACCTGAAGATGGATCACATCACAGGACTCTCTGCAGACACTCCCCAGTGTCAGCCCATAGCCTGGTAACTCTATTCGGTGGTTAGGCCCAGAAGGGCAATAACAATCACTGCAGTATGGCTCTCAGAAAGCCCTAATCTTAGAGGAAAAGCAGGGAGAGCACCACATCAAGGAGTTACCCTGTGGGACAAAAGAATCTGAACAACAGTCCTTGGATTCCAGATCTTTCCACTGAAAGAGTCTGCCCAAATGAGAAGGAACCAGAAAAGTATTTCTGGTAGTATGACAAAACGAGGTTCTGTAACATCCCTAAAAGATCACACTAGTTCTCCAGCAATGAATCCAAACCAAGAAGAAATCTCTGAATTACCAGAAAAAGAATTCAGAAGATTGATTATTAAGCTACTCAAGAAGATACCAGAGAAAGATAAAAACCAATTTAAAGATATTTAAAAAATTAGAGGATATGAATGAAAAAGTCTCCAGAGAAATAGATATCATAGGGAAAAGACAATCAGAACTTCTGGAAATGAAAGACACACTTAGAGAAATGGAAAATATACTGGCAAATTTCAACAATAGAATTGAACAAGTAGAAAAAAGTAGTTCAGAACTTGAAGGCAAGGCTTTTGAATTAACCCCATTCAACAGAGACAAAAAAGAACCAAAAAATGAACAAAGCCTTCAAGAAATTTGGGATTATGTTAAACAAAAATAAGAATAATTGGTGTTCCTGAAGAAGATAAATCTAACAGTTTGGGAAAGTTATTTAAGAGAATAATCGAGAAAAATTTCCCTGGTCTTGCTAGAGATCTGGACATCCAAATACAAGAAGCTCAAAGAATACCTAGGAAATTCATTGTGAAAAAGATCTTCACCCAGGTACATAGTCATCAGGTTATCTAAAGTCCAGACAAAGTAACGATTTTTTTTTTTTTTTTTTTTTTTGATATGGTCTTTTGCTCTTGTCGCTCAGGCTAGAGTGCAATGAATGGCATGATCTTGGGTCATCGCAACCTACACCTCCCAGGTTCAAGCGATTCTCCTTCCTGCCTCAGCCTTCCAAGTAGCTGGGATTACAGGCATGCACCACCACTCCCCACTACTTTTGCATTTTTAGTAGAGATGGGGTTTCTCCATGTTGGTCAGGCTGGTCTTGAACTCCAAACCTCAGGTGATCCACCCGCCTTGGCCTCCCAAAGTGCTGGGATTACAGGCATAAGCCACCATGCCCGGCTAGAATCTTAAGAGCTGTGAATCAAAAACATCAGTTAACCTATATAGAAAAACCTATTGGATTAATGCAGATTTCTCAGCAGAAACCTTGCAAACCAGAAGGGATTGGGGTCCTACCTTTAGCCTCCTTAAACAATATAATTAACAGTGAAGAACTTTGTATCTAACAAAACTAGCTTTGTAATGAAGGAGAGATAAACTCTTTTTCAGACAAACAAATGCTCAGGGAATTCAGCGCTTGCAGAGTGCTGGCAAGCTCTGCAAGACATGCCAAAAGGAGTTCTAAATCTTGAAACAAAACCTTAAAATACGCAAAAATAGAACCTCCTTAAGGCATAAACCTCACAGGACCTATAAAACAATAACACAGTGAAAAAAGCCCAAAGTATTCAGGCAACAACTAGCATCATGAATAGAACGGCACCTCAAATCTCATTACAGACATTGAATGTAAATGACCTACAGGCTCCACTTACAAGATACAGAATGGCAGAATGGATAAAAATCCACCAACCACATATCTCCTGTCTTCAAGAGACTCACCTAACACATAAAGACTCATATAAACTTAAGGTAAGGGGGTGGAGAAAGATAATCCATGAAAATGGAAACCAAAAGTGAGCAGGAGTAGCTATTCTTATATTGGAAAAAACAGACTTTAAAGCAACAACAGTTAAAAAAGACAAAAGGGAAGATGGTCAAATAGGAACAGCTCTGGTCTACAGCTCCCAGTGAGATCGATGCAGAAGATGGGTGATTTCTGCATTTCCAACTGAGGTACCTGGTTCATCTCATGGGGACTGGTTGGACAGTGGGTGCAGCTCACGGAGGGTGAGCTGAAGCAGGGCAGGGTGTCACCTCACCCAGGAAGTGCAAGGGGTCAGGGGATTTCCCTTTCCTAGCCATGGGAAGCCATGAGTGACTGTACCTGGAGGAGCGGTACACTCCTGCCCAAATACTGCAATTTTCCCACTGTCTTTGCAACCAGCAGACCAGGAGATCCCCTCCTGTGCCTGGCTTGGCAGCTCCCACACTCATGGAGCCGTGTTTGCTGCTAGCGCAGCAGTCTGAGATTGACCTGGGACGTGGTAGCTTGGTGGGGGGAGGGGCATCCACCATTGATGAGGCTTGAGTAGATAATTCCATGCTCACAGTGTAAACAAAGTGGCAGGGAAGCTCGAACTGGGTGGAGCCCACCACAGCTCAGCAAGGCCTAATACCTCTCTAGATTCCACCTCTGGGGGTAGGGCATATCTGAACAAAAGGCAGCAGACAGCTTATCCAGACTTAAACATCCCTGTCTAACAGCTCTGAAGGAGGAGTGGATCTCCCAGCATCGTGTTCGAGCTCCAATAATGGACAGACTGCCTCCTCAAGTGGGTCCCTGAGTCCCATGTAGCCTGACTGGGAGAAACCTCCCAGTAGGGGCCGACAGACACCTTATACAGGCAGGTGCCCCTCTGGGATGAAGCTTCCAGAAGAAGGATCAGGCAGCAATATTTGCTGTCCTTCAGCCTCCACTGGTGATACCTAGGCAAACAGGGTCTGGAGTGGACCTCCAGCAAACTTCAACAGACCTGCAGCTAAGGGGCCTGTTAGAAAATTCCAAAAACCAGAAGGCCTCTTCTCCTCCAAAGTATCACAGCTCCTCACTAGCAAGGGAAGAAAACTGGACAGAGAATGAGTTTGATGAGTTGAGAGAAGTAGGCTTCAGAAGGTGGGCAATAACAAACTTCTCCAAGCTAAAGGAGCATGTTCTAACCCATTGCAAGGAAGTGAAAATTCTTGAAAAAAGGTTAGATGAATGGCTAACTATAATAAACAGTGCAGAAAAGAGCTTAAATGACCTGACGGAGCTGAAAACCACAGTACAAGAACTTAGTGAAGCATACACAAGCTTCAGTAGCCAATTTGATCAAATGGAAGAAAGGATATCAGTGATTGAAGATCAAATGGAATAAAGTGAGAAGACAAGATTAGAGAAAAAAGAGTGAAAAGAAATGAACAAAGCCTCCAAGAAATATGGGACTATGTGAAAAGACCAAGTCTACGTTTGCTTGGTGTACCTGAAAGTGACCAGGAGAATGGAACCAAGTTAGAAAACACTCTTCAGGATATTATCCAGGAGAACTTCCCCAGTGAAGGAGAAATAAAATCCTTTACAGACAAGGAAATGCTGAGAGATTTTGTCATCACTAGGCCGGCCTTACAAGAGCTCCTGAAGTAAGCAGTAAACATGGATAGGAACAACCGGTACCAGCCACTGAAAAAACATGCCAGATTATAAAGACCATTGTTGCTATGAAGAAACTGCATCAATTAACAGGCAAAATAATCAGCTAGCATCATAATGACAGGATCAAATTCACACATAAAAATATTAACCTTAAATGTAAATGGGCTAAATGCCCCAGTTAAAAGACACAGACTGGCAAACTGGATAAAGAGTCAAGACTCATTGGTGTGCTGTATTCAGGAGACCCATCTCATGTGCAAAGACACACATAGGCTCAAAATAAAGGGATGGAGGAATATTTACCAAGCAAATGGAAAGCAAAAAAAATGCAGGGCATTGCAATCCTGGTCTCTGATAAAACATACTTTAAGCCATCAAAGATCAAAAGAGACAAAGAAGGCCATTACATAATGGTAAATGGATCAATTCAACAAGAAGAGCTAACTATCCTAAACATATATGCACCCAATACAGGAGCATCCAGATTCAGACCTACAAAGAGACTTACACTCCCACACAATAATAATGGGAGACTTTAACACCCCACTGTCAATATTGGACAGATCAACAAGACAGAAAATTGACAAGGATATCCAGGACTTGAACGTAGCTCTGGACCAAGCAGACCTAAGAGACATCTACACAACTCTCCACCCCAAATCAGCAGAATATACATTCTTCTCAGCATCACATCACACTTATTCTAAAATTGAGCACATAATTGGAAGTAAAACATTCCTCAGCAAATGTAAAAGAACAGAAATCACAACAAACTGTCTCTTAGACCACAGTGCAATCAAATTAGAACTCAGGATTAAGAAACTCACTCAAAACTGCACAACTACATGGAAACTGAACAACCTGTTCCTAAATGACTACTGGGTAAATAACAAAATAAAGGCAAAAATAAAGCTGTTCTTTGAAACCAATGAGAACAAAAACACAATGTACCACAATCTCGGACACATTTAAAGCAGTGTATAGAGGGAAATTTATAGTGCACTAAATGCCCATAAGAAAAAGCAGGAGAGATATAAATTTGACACCCTAACATTACAATTGAAAGAACTAGAGAAGCAAGAGCAAACAAATTCGAAAGCTAACAGAAGACAAGAAATAACTAAGATCAGAGCAGAACTGAAGGAGATAGAGGCACAAAACCCTTCAAAAAAATCAATGAATCCAGGAGCTGGTTTTTTGAAAAGATCAACAAAATAGACCAATTGCAAGAGTAATAAAGAAGAAAAGAGAGAAGAATCAAATAGACGCAATAAAAAATGATAAAGGGGATATCACCACCAATCCCACAGAAATACAAACTGCTGTCAGAGAATACTATAAACACCACTATGCAAATAAACTAGAAAATCTAGAAGAAATAGACAAATTCCCAGATACATACACCCTTCCAAGACTAAACCGGGAAGAAGGTGAGTCTCTGAATAGACCAATAACAGGTTCTGAAATTGAGGCAATAATTAATAGTCTACCAACCAAAAAAAGTCCAGAACCAGACAGATTCACTGCTGAATTCTACCAGAGGTACAAAGAGGAGCTGGTACTATTCCTTCTGAAACTATTCGACCAATGGAAAAAGAGGGAATCCTCCCTAACTCATTTTATGAGGCCATTATCATCCTGATACCAAAGCCTGGCAGAGACACAACAAAAGAAGAGAATTTTAGGCCAATATCTCTGATGAACATTGATGCAAAAATCCTCAATAAAATACTGGCAAACCAAATCCAGCAGCACATCAAAAAGCTTATCCACTATGATCAAGTCGGCTTCATCCCTGGGCTGCAAGGCTGGTTCCACATATGCAAATGAATAAATGTAATCCATCACATAAACGGAACCAATGACAAAATCCACATGATTATCTCAATAGATGCAGAAAAGGCCTTTGACAAAATTTAATAGCCTTTTGTGCTAAAAACTCCCAAAAAACTAGGTATTGATGCAATGTATCTCAACATAATAAGAGCTATTTATGACAAGCCCACAGCTAATATCATACTGAATGGGCAAAAACTGGAAGCATTCCCTTTGAAAACTGGCACAAGACAAGGATGCCCTCTCTCACCACTCCTATTCAACATAGTATTGGAAGTTCTGCCCAGGGCAATCAGGCAAGAGAAAGCAATAAATGGCATTCAAATAGGAAGAAAGGAAGTTAAATTGTCTCTGTTTGCAGATGACATGATTGTATATTTAGAAAACCCCATCATCTCAGCCCCAAATCTCTTCAGGCTGATAGGCAACTTCAGCAAAGTCTCAGGATACAAAATCAATGTGCAAAAATCACAAGCATTCCTATACACCAATAACAGACAAACAGAGAGCCAAATCATGAGTGAACTCCCATTCACAATTGCTTCAAAGAGAATAAAATACCTAGGAATACAACTTACAAGGGATGTGAAGGACGTCTTCAAGGAGAACTACAAACCACTGCTCAACAAAATAAAAGAGGACACAAACAAATGGAAGAACATTCCATGCTGATGTATAGGAAGAACCAATCTCGTGAAAATGGCCTTATTGCCCAAAGTAATTTATAGATTCAATGCTATTCCCATCAAACTACCACTGACTTTCTTCACAAAATTGGAAAAAAAACTACTTTAAACTTCATATGGAACCAAAAAAGAGCCTGTATAGCCAAGACAATCCTTCACAAGAAGAACAAAGCTGGAGGCATCACGCGACCTGACTTCAAACTTTACTACAAGGCTACAGTAACCAATACATCATGGTACTGGTACCAAAATAGATATATAGACCAATGGAACCTAACGGAGGGCTCAGAAATAACATCACACATCTGCCACCATCTGATCTTTGACAAACTTGACACACACAAGCAATGGGGAAAAGATTCCCTATTTAATAAATGCTGTTGGGAAAACTGGCTAGCCATATGCAGAAAACTGAAACTAGACCCCTTCCTTACACCTTATACAAAAATCAACTCAAGATGGATCAAAGACTTAAACATAAGACCTAGGACCATAAAAATCCTAGAAGAAAACCAGGCCAATACCATTCAGGACATAGGCATGGACAAAGCCTTCATATCTAAAACACCAAAAGCAATGACAACAAAAGCCAAAATTGGCACATGGGATCTAATTAAACTAAAGAGCTTCTGCACAGCAAAAGAAACTATCATCAGAGTGAGCAGGCAACCCACAGAATGGGAGAAAATTTTTGCAATCTATTGATCTGACAAAGGGCTAATATCCAGAATCTACAAATAACTTAAAAAAAATTTATAAGGAAAAAGCAAACAACCCCATCAAAAAATGGGCAAAGGATATGAACAGACACTTCTCAAAAGAAGGCATTTCTGCAGTCAACAGACATATGAAAAAGTGCTCATCATCACTGGTCATTAGAGAAATGCAAATCAAAACCACAATGAGATACCATCTCGTGCCAGTTAGAATGGCCATCATTACAAAGTCAGGAAACAACAGATGCTGGAGAGGTTGTGGAAAAACAGGAACACTTTTACACTGTTGGTGGAAGTGTAAATTAGTTCAACTATTGTGGAAGACAGTGTGGCGATTCCTCAAGGATCTAGAACTAGCAATCACATTACTGGGAATATACCCAAAGGATTATAAATCATTCTATGATAAATACACATGCATACATGTGTTTATTGTGGCACTATTCCAATAGCAAAGACTTGGAACCAACCCAAATGTCCATCAGTGATCGAATGGATTAAGAAAATGTGGCACATATACACCATGGAATCCTATGCAGCCATAAAAAAGAATGAGTTCATGTCCTTTGCAGGGACATGGATAAAGCCGGAAACCATCATTCGCAGCAAACTATCACAAGATCAAAAAACCAAACACTGTCTGTTCTCATTCATAAGTGGGAGTTGAACAATGAGAACACATGAGACACAGGGAGGGGATCATCACACACTAGGGCCCGTGGGTGTGGGGGCTTGGGGAGGGATAACATCAGGAGAAATACCTAATGTAGGTGATGGGTTGATGGGTGCGGCAAACCACCATGGCACATGTATTTCTATATAACAAAACTGCATGTTCTGCATATGTAACCCAGAAGTTAAAGTATGATAATAATAAAAGAAGACAAAAGGGACAGTATACAATCATGAAAGGACTAGCCAAATAGGAAAATATCACAAACCTAAATATATATGCACCTAACACTGGAGCTCCCAATTTTATAAAGCAATCACTACTGGACCTGAGAAATGAGATAAATGGCAACACAATAGTAGCGGGGGACTTCAATACTCCACTGACAGCACTAGACAGGTCATCAAGACAGAAAATCAACAAACAAACAATGGATTTAAACTATATCCTAGAACAAATAGACTTAACAGACATTTACAGGACATTCTATGCAACAACTGCAGAATATAAATTCTTTTTATCAGCACATGAAACATTCTCCAAGACAGACCTTGTAATAGGCCACAAAATAAGCCTCAATAAATTTAAGAAAACTGAAATCATATCAATCTCTCAGATCAAGTGGAATAAAACTGGAAATTAACTTCAAAAGGAATCCGCAAAGCTATACGAATGCATGGAAATTAAATACTCTTTTCTTGAATGATCCTTGGGTCAACAATGAAATCAAGATGGAAATTAAAAAATTATTTGAATAAAATGATAATAGTGACATGACCAACCAAAACCTCTGGTATACAGCCAAAGTGGAGCTAAGAGGAAAGTTCATAGTATTAAATGCCTACATCAAAATGTCTGAAAGAGCACAAATAGAAAATGTAAACTCACACCTCAAGGAACTAGAGAAAACAGAACAAACCAAATCCAAACCCAGGAGAAGAAAAGAAATGACCAAGACCAGGGCAGAACTAAATGATATTAAAACAAAAAAGATAAATGAAACAAAAAGCTCATTCTTTGAAATGATAAAATCAATAGACCATTAGTGAGATTAATCAAGAAAAGAGAGAAGATCAAAATAAGCTCAATTAGAAAATGGGAGATATTACAACCAATATCACAAAAATAGAAAAGATCATTTAAGACTACTATGAACACCTTTAAGCACACAAACTAGCAAACCTAGAAGAGATGGATAAGTTCCTGGAAGTATATAACTCTCCTAGATTAAACCAGGAAGAAATAGAAACTCTGAGCAGACCAATAGCAAGTAGTGACATTGAAACAGTATTAAAAAATTGCCAACAAAAAAGTCTAGGAACAGATGAATTAAGAGCTGAATTCTATGAGACATTCAAAGAAGAATTGGCACCAATCTTATTGAAACTATTCGAAAGATAGAGAAAGAGGCAGTCCTCCCTAAATGACTCCGTGAAGCCAGTATTATCCTAATATAAAAGCCAGGAAAGGACATAACAAAAAAAATTACAGACCAATATCCCTCGTGAACATAGATGCAAAAATATTCAACAAAATACTAGCTAACTGAATCCCACAGCATATCAAAAAGATAATACACCATGATCAAGTGGGGTTCATACCAGGGAGGCATAGAATGATTTATAATCCTTTGGGTATATTCCCAGTAATGTGATTGCTAGTTCTAGATCCTTGAGGAATCGCCACACTGTCTTCCACAATAGTTGAACTAATTTACACTTCCACCAACAGTGTAAAAGTGTGCCTGTTTTTCCACAACCTCTCCAGCATCTGTTGTTTCCTGACTTTGTAATGATGGCCATTCTGCCATGCAAGTGAATAAATGTGATACACCACATAAACAGAAGTAAAAACAAAAATCATACGATCATCTCAATAGATTCAGGAAAAGCCTTTGACAAAATCCAGTACCCCTTTATGATCAAAACCCTCAGCAAAATCAGCATTGAAGGGACGTACCTTAAGATAGTAAAAGCCATCTAGGACAAGCCCACAGCCAGCGTTATACTGAATAGGGGAAAGATGAAAGTATTTTTCCTGAGAACTGGAAGAAGAAAAGGTTGCCCACTTTCACCACTTCTATTCAACATAGTACTGGAAGTCCTAGCCAGACAAGAGAAAGAAATAAAGGGCATCCAAATTGGTAAAGAGGAAGTCAAAATGTTGCTGTTTTCCAGTAACATGACTGCATACCTAGAAAACCCTAAAGACTCATCCAAAAAGCTCCTAGATCTGATGAATGAATTCAGTAAAGTTTCAGGATACAAAATCAATGTACACAAATTAGTAGCACTGCTATACACCAACAGTGACCAAGCTAAGAATCAAATCAAGAACTCAACCCCCTTTACAATAGCTGCAAAAAATAAAATACTTAGTAATATGCCTAATTAAAGAGGTGAAATACTCTACAAGGAAAACTACAAAAAACTTGTGAAAGAAATCATAGATGACACAAACAAATAGAAGCACACCCCATGCTGACGGATGGGTAGGATCAATATTGTGAAAATGACCATACTGCCAAAAGCAATCTATAAATTCAATGCAATTCCCATCAAAATACCATCTTTTTTTTTTTTTTTTTTGAGACAGAGTCTCACTCTCGTCTAGGCTGGAGTGCAATGGCGTGATCTTGGCTCACCGCAACCTCCACCTCCCGGGTTCAAGTGATTCTCCTGCCTCAGCCTCTTGAGTAGCTGGGATTACAGGCATGTGCCACCATGGCCAGCTAATTTTGTATTTTTAGTAGAGATGGGGTTTCACCATGTTGACCAGGTTGGTCTTGAACTCCTGACCCGCCTTGGCCTCCCAAAGTGTTGGGATTATAGGCATGAGTGTCTGTGCCCGACTGTCATTATTTTATACAGAACTAGAAAAAACAATTGTAAAACTTATATGGAACAAAAAAGGAGCTTGCATAGCCAAAGCAAGCCTAAGCAAAAAGAACATATCTGGAGACATCACATTACCCAACTTTAAACTATACTACAAATCTATAGTTACCAAAACAGCATGGTACTTGTATAAAAACAGGCACATAGACCAATGGAACAGAATAGAAAACTCAGAAATAAAGTGAAATACTTACAGCCAACTGGCCTTTGACAAGGCAAACAAAAACATAAAGTGGGGAAAGGACATCCTATTCAACAAATGGTGCTGGGATAATTGGCAAGCCACATATAGAAGAATGAAACTGGATTCTCATTTTTAACCTTATACAAAAATCAACTCAAGATGGATCAAAGACTTAAATCTAAGACCTGAAACCATAAAAGTTATAGAAGATAACATTGGAAAATCTCTTCTAGACATTGGCCTAGGCAAAGAGTTTATGGCCAAGACACCCTAGAAGCAAACACAACAAAAACAAAGATAAATAGACGGGAATTAATTAAACTAAAAAGCTTCTGCACAGCAAAAGAAATAATCAGCAGAGTTAACAGACAACCCACAGTGTGGGAGAAAATATTAACAAACTATGCATCTGATACAGGAGTAATATCCAGAATTGACAAGGAACTCAAAGAAATCAACAAGAAGAAACAAACCCATCAAAAAGTGGTCTAAGGACATGAATAGACAATTCTCAAAATAAGATATACACATGGCCAACCAACATATGAAAATGCACATCACTAATTATTAGGAAAATGCAAATAAAATTACAATGTGATACCACCTTATTCCTGCAAGAATGACCATGATTAAAAAATTAAAAAATGATAGATGTTGGCATGGATATGGTAAAAAGGAAATAGTTTTACACTGCTGGTGTGAATGTAAACTAGTACAACCACTATGGAAGACAGTATGGGGAGTCCTTAAAGAACTAAAAGTAGAGCTACCACTTGATCCAGCAAACTAGTAAAACTCTACTGGATATCTACCCAGAGGAAATGAAGTCATTATATGAAAAAGACACTTGCACATGCATGTTTATAACAGCACAATTTGCAACTGCAAAAATATGGAAAAGGCCTAAATGCTTATCAACAAATGAGTGGATAAATGTGATGTATATATCATGGACTACTACTCAGCTATAAACAGAAATGAAGTAATGGTATTCACAGCAACCTGGATGCAGTTGGTGACTATTATTCCTTTTTATTTATTTATTTATATTTTGAGACAGAGTCTCACTCTGTTGCCCAGGCTGGAATGCAGTGGCGCAATTTTGGCTCGCTGCAAGTTCCACCTCCCGGGGTTCACACCATTCTCCTGCCTCAACTTCCTGAGTAGCTGGGACTACAGTCACCCACCACCACACCTGGCTAATTTTTTGTATTTTTTGTAGAGACAAGGTTTCACAGTGCTAGCCAGGATGATCTCAATCTCCTGTCTTCGTGATCTGCCCGCCTCAGGCTCTGAAAGTGCTGGGATTACAGGCGTGAGCCACTGCACCCGGCCTGGAGACCATTAGAAGTAACTCAGGAATGAAAAACCAAACATGGTGTGTTCTCATTTATAAGTGGGAGCTAAACTATGAGGATGCAAAGGCATAAGAATGATATAAAGGACTATGGGCACTTGGGCAGAAGTGTGGGAGGAGGTGAGGGATAGAAGATTACACATTGGGTGCAGTGTACCCTGCTTGGGTGATGGGTGCACCAAAATCTCAGAAATCACACACAGAGAACTTATCCATGTAACAACACACATGTTTCCCCAAAACTATTGAAATAATAATAGTAATAAGTAAATAAAAAAAGAAGGTACTTGGGAGAAGAGGTGGGTATCTTTCAAAATAAGCAAGCTGTATTTCCTCCTTCTGATTGGAGAAACAAAAATATATGGCATCCTCACCGCTCTGGCATGGCACAAAAGCAGCATGGTGCCGTTTTGTCTCTGTTGCTGCTTTTGATGTCTCCTGACTCTACATCTGAGCTTATTCCTGACTGTGGGCCTCCTGGGAAGACCTCTTGGCAGATAGACCTCACAAAAGCCCCTTACTCTCTGAGATAAGTTCCCACCTCATCCAGAAGTGAAGAGGAGGGGTTCAGTTTGGTGTGAGAGTCACCTGGTTTGGAGATCTCCAGGCTCACCTTGCAGGCCTCCTCTCTCCTCACTAGCAGTTCTGTCTCATGTCTGTCCTTCTTGCCTAGCTTGCCCAGCCCGTGCTGCTCCTTTGCTCCCTGGCACAGACACAGGGCTGGGGGAGGTGAGGGCTGTGCTAGCACCTACAAAGCTGTATAGAGCAAGGACAAACAGAAAGAGGAACTTTGACATTACCTGAATAGATAGAAGGAAAGAAGCCAGGATTCTGTCTACCCAGAGGGGAAAGAGGAAATAGAAGCCATGGTCAGTGAAGGACACAAGTTGGTTATTGAACCCAGTCCTAAATCAAGGCTTGGAGACCAGTCAGGAACACTGTGCCATAATTATTTATTTTACATAGAAACTTATGAGACAGATTTGAATCAGGAATTGCACATGCAAAAGATGTTGCTGATGAAGATCTTTTGTTTAAAATGACAAAATTTTAGTATTTTAAGAAAGCATACAAATCAAATCAGCTATATTCTTCCTCACTAGTTCTTTCCTGTTAGGGTTCTTAATTCTTTTCCTCAGAAGTCAGAGCAAGTTATGGTGGGAGGTAGAGATTTTGGAAGGAGGAATCTAGAGACCTAGAGAGGAAGAAAACTGGCTCAAAAAGGACATGTCTTCTATGCTTTTGGATGAGGTAGGAATCGACTCCAGAGTGCAGTGAGACTGCAGGAGGAAGCAGGCTGCCTACTATGGAAAACCATATATAAGGTATTTTGTGTGGAATTTCGTATGCTACATGGCAAGGTGGTTGGAGAAGTTGGAGTTGACATGCAAAATATTTTACATAGATAAACTTTCAAGTATGACTTGCCTTCTTTTCTGTCATGGAACTCTAACTCTGAGACAAAATACTGTGAAATTAAAATTCAAATATTATTCTTACTTTCATCATATCTTCATAGAAAAGATAAAGAATGGGGTGGCTGTCTTTCTTCTTCCACCAGCCTTTCACATGGTTGAACCAGGACCCCCATACCACTGAAAGAAAGACACATACATATGTGGGCCATGGGAAGCTGATAGTAGAAAAACCCAGGGAAAAAAACTAAGCTGTTTCCAGAAGATACAAATGGAAGATGTGATCAGGAGAACTTACTTATCACACTTCCTGTCTCTGTTTCAGCACAACTTTTCTTCCTTTTGTAAGCTGGCAAGATTACTATCTTAGTCTCCAGAACCTGTTAGGCTTGAATCTTAGCTTTGACCCTTAGAGCTGCATGACCCTGGGCAAGTTACTTAACCTCTCCGATTCTGTGCTTTTTAAAAACAATCTTCTGAAAGGAGGTTAGTAATAGTAACTGTCTTGTAAGGTAATGTTTGTATAAATGTATTCTGTAACATCTACTGTGTGCTCAGCACTGTCCTAGGTATTAGAGACAGAGCAGTGCACACAAGATAGTCAGAAAGCCCTGCTTTTGGAAGTACATTTTATGGGGGAGACAAAAGAGATAGATGTGAAATATGCAGAATGCTAGAACACAGTGTGTGCTTAGCAAAACAAATAACCCAAATAACAAAACAAATACCCAGGGAAGGATAGGGAAAACTTTGATAGTACATAGGAGGCTGACAGGTAGGTAGGCTGGTCAGAAGAAGGGATTATTGAGCACAACCCTGAAAAAAGGGAAAGGAGGAACCCTGCTGGGCAGAGAGTACAGCCAGGGGAGGCACTGGGTAGGAGGTTCTGGGTGTGCCTGGGGGACCAGGACAGAGTGAGTGAGGCCAGGGGAGTGGGGAGAGATGCAAGAAGTGTGAGGCCTGGCCCTGTGGGCCTGTGCGATGCCCTAAGTACTCTGACTTTACTCTGAGTGAGATGGGATGCCAGTCGTGGGCTTCCGATATAGGAGTTGCATGATCTGACTTCCCTTTTAGTAGAATCTCTCTGGTTTCTCTGTTGAGAGTAGAGTGTAGGTTGGCAAGGGCAAAAGTCGGGGCAGAGGCTGTTTCATTCATCCAGGGAAAATCTGATGATACTTTGGCCCAAACTAAGTCCAGAATCTGACCGATCCTCGCACTTCCGGAAGTGTGCAATCTAATCACACTTAGCGTTGACAGATTTTCTTGTGGGGTTTTTCTTTCGGGGGCTGGATGGGATATATGAGAAACAAAGAGGCTCAAGATAAGATCAAGATTTTAGGCCTGAGTAATTTAAGGGACAGAGTCACAATTAACAAGAAGGAGAGGCTGAAGGAAAAGCAGGTTCTGCAGGAGAGGCAGGAATTAAGATTTGGACACATGAAGTCTAAGATGCCCCGTAAACATCCCGGTGGAATGTTGGTAAGGCAGCTGGGTCTATGCACCTGGAGCCCACAGCCAAGGCCAGGACTAGTGCAAATCTTGGAGTCATCAGCAGACAGGTGACATCTGAAACCACAAAGTGAGTGATATTGAGCAAGGAATGATGTAGGTAGAAGAGAGAAAGGAGCCAACTGTAGACATCTGGGAGATAAAGAGAAACCAGCAAAGGAGATGGGAAGGAACAGAGACATGAGAGGAATGTCAGGGGAGGCTGGGGTCCTGGGAGCCAATAAGAAATCATTTCAAGGAAGAGAGAGTGTGACCAATTGCGTTAGATGATGTTGATGGATTAAATGAGATGAGGACAGAGTATTGATCATTGGGTTTAGTGATGTGGAAGTCATGGTGACCCTGGCAGAACAGGTTTGGTGGTGTTGGGAGAGAAACTGAGGATAATAGTGTAAGCCAGTGCTACAAGGTGTTTGCAGTAAATGGAGGGAAAGATGGGGGAGGTAACTGGGGTTGGGGAGGTAGGGTCGACAGAGTGGTTTTTAAATGTTATTTTATTTTAAGGTGGGAGAAATAATAGCATGGGCCAATGCTAAGACATATAAAAGCATTAGTCTGGTAGTGCCTAGGACACAGTATAATAGTGTCTGACACATAGTAGCTACTCAACAAAAGTCATTTAAAAATTTAACTAAAAACTTCAGTAATATTTTCCCCTTTCTTCTATTATATTATCCCTTCTGTCAAAATTTTCCTTTCTTATGTTTTATTCACACAGCGTAAAGATTAGGTAGGCTGTGTCTAAAAGTCTCTTTGATACTAGGATGTCTAAGAGCACTTCGGTCCCACTCCCAGTGATAGCTTCCAATCATTAGGGAGTATCTATTCAACCCCTTTCTCTCTTCTGGCATGCAATGTAGTCGTAGGGTGACCAGACATTCTATTCTGTATAGGGCTGTGTCAGTTTAATTACTGAGAATCCTGTGCTGCAGGAACCTGCTTAGGTCAGGGCAAGCTGTATAGGTAGATGACCGAGACATAGGGCCAGTCTATCTGCACTTTGGCAGAAAGCACTTGTGCTACTCCAGCTGGGTGAAATGCCTCAGCATGGCACTCCCCCTCATAAATAGGGGGAGCTGCTACTGTTCTACTTCTTATTCTTGATTCCTTCTACCCATGTTCCATGCTATTGGCCCTGAAGATGCTTCTTCAGGAGTTTCTCTCTCTCTGTCTCTCTCTGTCTCTCTCTCTCTCTTTCTCTCTGTGTGTGTGTGTGTGTGTGTGTGTGTAGAGGAGTAGCCCTAAGGCTGTGTTTGACGTCAGTGCTTCTCTTCTCTGGTGTGCAACTTGCCTGATGCAGGGCAAGGAGTTGGAACTATCCTCTCAGCTCTCTGATTTAGGAACAGTCGTCTACATCAGCCCAGTCCTGGCCCTGCAGAAGCCCAATGTCTCAACTTGTCAATGAGGTCACTTTCTTGGGGATCACTCTTTGTCCAAAGACATTCTGACATCATTGTTAGAACACCTACAAGGAAATTTACTGGAGACATTCAACCAGTGAAACTACCTTGGGGTACAATGGATCATTTTCAAAGTATATCTCATAAGCAAAAGACTATAATAATAATAATAATTTTTGTCATTTAAGATTATGAAAGTCAAATGGCAATCAAAGGTATCATTTTCCTGCATTACTGGTGGTTTGTTACTAATGGAAAGGACTACTTTATTACATTTATTTATAATTATTTTAGAGAAAAAAATATAGGTGACAAGGCAGTTTTTTCTCCATAGGACTATATAAATAATTAGCAAAGGTGTTTCAGTTATAAATTTTGAACTTGAATAATAAAAAGTCCTTTGGTGCAAATATTTAGGTTTTAATCCTGCAAAGCTGTCAATTCAACTTCATAGTGCAAACCAGTTTGATGTTACATTTATATTGTACTTCCCCAAAAGTATAACCTTGTAAAGCTTCCTTAAATTACCATTTTTGAAAACTTTTGAGAAATCTTTTAATTATGAAAGTATTCAAATATATGCAAGAGTAGAGGAAATAGTGTAATGAATTTCCATGAAATAATGAAATGAATTTCCAGCTTCAATAATCTCATCACCTTTTCATACTCTTTAGGCTTCTTTAGGAGAACAGTTGATGTATTAAAAGATATAGCAGCATTTGAGACTTAGAAAAACATCAAGAAACTTGTAAAGACTCAGTTTTGACACTAGAAGCATGATTGAAAGATCATACATTTTTGCACGTGACAGTTTGTGAGCCTGCAGTGTCAGGGGCCACCACTGCACCACCAATTCAAATGATGGTTGTGATTGGAAAACTTGCATGCACACTAAACCTTTTCTTTCTTTCCAGTTGAACATGTAGGCAATTGGACATGGTTACCAGCCAGTCAAGACTTCAACTGCCAAGCACACAGGGTTTGAGCTTAACCAAACCTGCCTATGTTCAAATTCTAGCCACTGCTCTCACTAACAGGGTAATCATAGGCAAGTTACTCAAACTCACTGAGCCTCAGTTTCATCACCTACAAATGATGAATATTCTTACCAAGTTTATGAGGTTGTTCTAAAGATTAAACAAGTTAATGCATGTAAAACATTTAACATAGGCTTAGAGTTGGGACCTTCTCTTATAGCTGGCTTGCCTGTAATACTGGTTTGACTTCCTTCAGAGGATATATTGCAATTGGAAGCAAATCCACTGACCACAGATTACAGCCAGGGCTATGCCACATCTCTCAGGATGTGGCCTCTAGTCCTTCCCTCCAAGAAAATCTGAGCCCCTTCTATGGATGAATTTTGTTTCCCAAGAAAGAGAATTTGATGGGAAAGCTTATCCTCTGCAGACATAGGTGAAGGCTGGTTTCATGCACTTGGCTCACCGTTGCCTGCCAGGAATGTTTCGAAGTACTCATCCCAGCTTCCCGGGTCAGGGAGTGCTTTGTTCATCCTTTGAAAATGGTAGTAGGACACCAGATTATCCTTGGGATTTCTGGCCACATAGATTATCTAAAGTGATGAGAAGAAACAAAATAAACGATAGGACAAGTTAGAAATCGGGCATTCAGTGTGCAGAGCATATGTGTTCTGGTAACCATGTCCTAAAGGTCATGAATGCATCTTTGTTGTCTTCCACTCATCATCCAGCAGCCAGAATGATCTTATAAAAATGCAAATCAGATGACGTTGCTTCCTTGTGCAAAACTTCTCAATTTCTGTACATTGTTCTTATGATTAAGGTCAAAGTTCTCAACCTGGTGGTCAGGGTCTGTGTAATCTCACCCTCTGATTCCCTTTGCTCATTCTTCCCCAGTCACACTTACCTTCCCTTCTTCTGTGGTAGTGCTGATTTCGTGGTTGTCCTATAATGTTTCTGGTTGTCCTTTAGTGTGTCCTGCTCTGCCATTTTGCTCTTAAATCAGAGTGTCTTAAAATGATGACCTTCAAGAGGTCTGTCCCTCTCTCTAAAAGTGTATGCAAAATTTTTTTATAGACGTGCACTTTGTCAGGAGTGGAGTCACAACTTTCTGTAGATTCTTGATGGAGTTTATGATCACTAAAAGTTTGAAATCTTTAAATGTTGGCCTTCTTTAGTGCTCTGCCTAGGGCCTACTTTTATTTTCACTATATTTATTTTTTCTGTTTTGTTTTTTTTTGTTATCTGTTTCTATTGCGATAAATTTCATATGTTTATGACTCACAAATTTGTTTCTAGTACATGTCTGTCTCCTGAGCTAGAGACTCATGTATCTGTATCCCTATCTGAATGTTCTGCATGCATTTTAGACTCGATGGGTTCAAAATTCAATCCATCTTCACACAAACTAACTGCTTCTCTTTTATGATCTCTTTCCATTAATGGTACCACCATCAACAGTTACAATGACAAAATGATAAGAGATGCTTCTTTTTCCATGTCTTCTATAGCCAGTCCTTGAGAGATCTTGTAAATTCTGTCTGTTGTTACATTTGGAATTCATTTTCTCACTGCCTCTGCCTTAACCCAAGCCTTTTAAATTCTTTTCCTGGACTATTGCCACCATCTCCTCACTGATATCCTGTTTTCAGTCTTGCCCCAGTTCTGTTCACCCCTCCACATCCCCCAGTGGAGCTTTCTAAAATGTAAATGGGATCATGTCACTTCCTTGTTCACTTCACATTCTTCAGTGGGATCCAAGTAGCCTACAGGTTAAGTCCAAACATCTTAGCAGGCAAGGCTGGGCAACAGGGCATCTCTGCCTCCTTTCCAACTCTCATGCCTCTTTTCTGGCTTTGGACCTATTTTCTTAAGTCTTGGCTTCTGCTCTTTCAGTAACATGGAATGTCCTTGCCTCTTTTATCTCTTAACAAATTTATGTCTGTTCCTCATGCCCTGACTCCTCTGTCACTTTTGTTGACCCTCTTTGTCAAGAAGTTTTGTACTCCCCACTTACTGCTCCCATGACACCTTTCCTGGTTCTTAATCTCTCATTGATAAGGGTGGGCTCAATATATACCCACTTTGAGAAGAGAGGACCAACATCTACTAAGCTCAGTTCTGAGCCTCTAAGCCTCTTAATAATGCGATAAGGTGGAGCTACCTGAGCATGCTTTTGGTACTTGCTAGTTTGCTGTTATAGTTATTCTTATTTTACTGGCACTCCTAGCCCAGGCCTGGCTCTATCTGTGCTAACAATATATTTCCATTTGCTTTCAGTCATTCAGCCACCCCTGCCCCCAGACTCCAGATCTACATAGGAAGATCCACTAGGGTCAGTAAGGTAGAGTGAGTAAGACCCTGGATGTGCTCTGGAGAACCAGAGACAGTAAAGGTGTGGATCTTGACAAGCTGTCAGAGGGAACAGTACGCCACATGGAAAGGGAAGGTGGGGACTGCTTTGGCTTAGTGCCAAGGCCATTTATAGACCCTCCCTCTAGAGGGAGGCAATAAATGGTCTCTTGGTGTTCTGAAAGAGTTAAAAATATTCCTTAGTGACCAATTTAAGACATACATGAAAATGCATCTGCACCCCTGTAGGCTTCAATATGGAAGATAAATTTCATGTTTACAAAAATTTGACTTTCATCAGGTCTCAGAATGACGAGGGTTTGCAGCTTGTAGGCACTTTTGGATGTTTGCAGGAGACAGTTTAGCTACAAATGAGATAAAGTGAGAGGACAGTAGCGCATGTAGTTTTTAAGATTCCTTCAGTGCCACTTTCTGATCATTTAAATACTCATTACCTTAAGACTGGTGGGAGGCCAACTACATAGAAGCTTTGGAAGACTTCTGTGGTTATAGGAGGCACAGAGTAGGTGGTGTAGAGTAACAGAAAGAGCATGGGCTGTCGGGTAATGAAGAGGTGGATTTGCAGCCCATCTCTTCCACCTTCCATGTGTTTGTCATTGGACAAGTTATGTAACACCTCTGAGCTACAATGTGCTCAGATACCTCCACCTTATAGCATTATGAAGGGGCTAAGATGCTAAGAAATGAGCCTAGTATATGTTTATCCTCTCCCTCTTCTTGATATAGGTGTATGCTAAGCACATCCTTATCAATGAGAGGTTAAGAACATAGAAGATGATGGTAGGTTCTATAATCTGCTCCTGGCAGACACACTGTAGGGATGGCTGGGCAATGGTTATGACACAATAAACTGCTCCCTATGTTCTCATGAGGAAAATTTGTCTCTGAATACTTTGCTTTAAGCTTACCTTACAGTTTTCCTCCCAGAAGGATGGAGGCAGTAGTTGTACAGGAAGATGAGTTTTCAGCGTCCTTGGGGAAGGCATTGCATTAGCCTGGTCAATCCCTGCAAAAATTTTCCTGGCTTATTCTTTAATTTTTAAAAAAGTTTTAATTTTTATGTAGTTGATCTTATCAGTTTTTTCATAATGGCTTCTGGGTTTTGTGCCATGTTATGCCTTCTTCACTCCTAAATGATAAGAAACCATTTCTCCCTATTTTTTTTTTTTAGTACTTAGCACTTTGTATGTCCTTTTGTACCTCTGATTCTTTGCTACATTGGCCTTCATTTGGTATGTTATTCACTGTTAAGTGTCCTCTCCATTTCTCATCCCATTAGCCTTTAGAAATTACCACAGTTCCACTTGGCAACAGGGGATTGTTGGCACCAATGCAAACGAGGACAATGAGATCACATTGGCGGAATTCTGGTTACATGGTGATCATCCAGGTGACCTAGAATGTGCTTACTTTATATTTTTTAATTACCATGAAAATAAAATCATAATTAAGAAATTGTTGTAGAGGTCTTGAGGACTCTCAAAAATATATCCACAGATGGCCTCTAGGGTAAAACCAAGATCACTTAGTATGGACTAGAACACTTTTCAAAACCTGTTCCCCATTATATTTAACCCTCATTTTGGTGATTTTTCTCAAGCACACTGGTATGACACCAAATGAGCGGTTTGGGAAACCTGGCACATGTTCATCTAGTTCCCCCCACCCTACCTCTCCTCCCACAAAAAGGGAATGAGAGAGAAGACAATGAGCAAGATTTGGTTTTAGGCCATTAGTTTGTTCATTTATTTCCCAAGATGAGGTCACAAGTCAGTTGTTCAGATGGAACTAGAATAGATTTCTGTAGAAAAAGTCTAATTAAAGATGACCAGGTATCAATGCTGGTCCAACATGGACTATTTAATTCCACTCTATCCCTCAGATACCTATACCTGGAGTCCACATAGGAGACACACACACATTCACGCACACTGCATAGCTTAGTGGTTGAGAGCATGGACTTAGGAAACAGAATTCCTGGGTCCAAATCTTGGGTCTACTACCTATTAATTGTGGACCTTGAGCAATCATAATCCCTCTGTATCTCAATTTCTTCACATATAACCTGGCAGCTACCTCACAAGTTGTGAAGAATAGTGAGTTAATATGCAAAAAGTTTTTAGAATAATGTCAGCCATTTAAATACCCATCAATGATAGACTGGATAAAGAAATGTGGCACATATATACCATGGAATACAAAAAGGATGAGTTTATGTCCTTTGCAGGGACAGGGATGAAGCTAGAAGCCATCATTCTCATCAAACTAACACAAGAACAGAAAACAAAACACTGCATGTTCTCATAAGTGGGAGTTGAACAATGAGAACACATAGACATATGGAGGGGAACATCACACACTGGGGCCTGTCAGTGGGTGGGGGGGCTAGGGAAGGGATAGCATTAGGAGAAATACCTAATGTAGATGACGGGTTGATGGGTGCAGCAAATCACCATGGCACGTGTATACCTATGTAACAAACCTGCACATTCTGCACATGTACCCCAGAACTTAAAGTATATATATATATATATATATATATATATATATATATATATATAAAATAATGCTTGGCACCTGATGTGTACTACGGAAGTCTTAGCTATGACTATGACACTTATTATTTTTTCATGGGAAGTGCATGGTGCATCCCAAATTTGAATCTGTGGTTCTTGGTGCCAGACGCCTTTGGCACTGACATGGGGGTGCCACATGAGCAAGCAGGGACTCTGTTGGGTGAGAACTGTGTAGCTAATGCTTGGCACTTGTAACTGGTTGAACACTTTGTTTAATAGAGAGATTATACCTCTCTATTGTTAAGTGTTGAAGCAAAATACGTTAGGTGAAAGGATCTATCTAGATTTGCACGTGCACAAGAAAAGTTATTTTTCATCCAGTACTTAGAATTAGGGATTAATGGGAGTTTTTCCCCACCAGAATATGTTCGACTTTCAGACTGTTTACTCTTGAATTGTTCATCTTTATACGAGGACTGTGAGTTTGTAAACAGAAGACTTACCACAGTGTGTCATTCGTATCCATTCCAGGAAAGGGTGTCGAAGTTGAATGGAAGCGCGCCTGCTTTTCTCAATGTCTCCATCATTTTGTATCAGATCTACAATTTCCTGTGTCCAAGTGGTTCCTGAAAGAAAGTAGAATAGAGATCTGAGGAATTGATTTATTGATTTTCTGCAACTTAGAATTTAGAAACATGCTATAAAAAATTAATTTGCCTGTTAATACCTCACTTATGTTGCCTATGACATTGATTTAAAACCAACTATTAAGGTTATCTTTTCCTCACCAGAAAGGTTAAGGGCAGAAATGTGACTTCTTTATTTTCGTACTCCAATGATGTATTTAAAAAAATCTGAATATTCATTGGTATTTCTATAAAATGATAATACAAATAACTATTGTATGTAACAACAGGGATTATTTAAAATATTTCCATTTGAAGAAAATCACAGAAGTTCCCAAACCCTAACTTTTACCATTAAAAGCTCTGGCTGCTAATAAGTAGTCTAGTTTCTCTTCCTTTGATTTAAAAATTTTTTTTAGAACCAATGAACTGACACAATGTCAATAATACGAAAAGGAAGAAAAGTAAGAATTTCAAATAATTCACAAACTGAAAAAATGAGATTGAATGAATTCCTCTTTCAAAAAAACAAGAAAAGTTAAACAGTGGCTTCTACAAGAAAGGTGAACTCCTTATAAATGAAAAAATGACCTTTGCTGCATTTGAGGGTAAAATTTGTTTTTCTTCACGGTCTTGTCTGCGATCTCCTTCCTGATTCTGGGCTTCCTTGGACTGGGCCCTGGCCTCTGCAGTGTCTGTCCTCAGAAAGTACATCCTTGTTTGGCTTCTGGGACCCTTGGCTGACCTGGTCCTGTTTTTCTGGGGGAAGCATGGATTTGATGTGTGTGGGGCTGTGGAGTTAAATGGACTCGACTCCTATATATGATGTATGAGTCGGGTGGTTTCGGATGAATTACGTAAACCGGATGCACATTAATGATTCTCGTGTGGTTTCGCGAGTTGGAAGAGAAAATAGGCAGAATCCAGCTTGTCACAGGCACTAAAGAAGTAGTACGTGTCTTCATGTTTCGATGGTGTTGGTGTACATCCTGAGGGCCAGAGCTAGAATAGATGGGACCACTGTGCTTGGGGAAGCCCTGGGGAAGAAGGTGCCATTCTCCTTGTGGCTGCCCCGTGCCAGTTTTCTGTGATCCTGGTCTCCTTTCCCTAGTACTCTGATGGAGGTACCTGGGTGCAGTGCCATGGCTCTGGCTCCTCCTCTAGACTGTGCCCTTGTGCCAGCTGCTCAGCTCCTGGTCAGTTCCTACTCTGCACTAAAACTAATTTCTCTTTCTGCCCTTCTGGGGTCAGCACTGGCTTCGTCTTCAAACCTTGTTGTCTCCTGATGATGTGCTGTCCTAATTCTGAATCCAGGCTACTTTGACAGTTCCAGAGAGTCCTTCTCCACATAGGCTAGCTCTGCTTTTTCCCCTCAACTCTGAGCATGGAATTTGGGCCTTGCTTGCCAGCAGCCTCTCAGAGGAAGTCATGGGTGCCTCTACCTCCAGACTCTACCTTTGTACTTGACTTTGCTGTCGTAGATGCTGTGAGCATCTCAGGAAACCAGGGCTCCCTCAGTGGCCCCTGACCCTATTCCTGTTTGGTTGGTCCACACTATGCAAGGGCTTCTGTCAGACCTCCTTGCCTCATATTCCAGACTTGCTCCCAACTCAGCCCGCAGACAGGGCACCTTGCATCATGACTCGTACTCACCAGTAACTGTCCCCCTCTTCCCCTGGGGAGCTGAGTTCCACTAGATTATGCTTCTCAGTCACCACTATGGCCTGGTTTCCAGCACGTGCTGATGTCTGCTTTTCCATGGACTCCACCTACAAGGTGGCAATTACAGGCACAGATGTTGACTTGAATGGCAACTCAGCAAGCCATGGCATAGCTCAGGCAAGCTGTGGCAAGAACTGTGCTCTACAGCTATTCATGGAGATTGTAAAAGGTGCCGGATACACAGCCCAGATTTGCTTCTGAATGGAATTGTTTATTCCCCCAGCTGCTGGGGATGCTGCTGGCAGATGGCCCCCAGCTATTCAGCCCTTTCCAGGTCCCTTCCTGGGACATCTTACATCCAGGGACTGACTGACACTCTGTTCCCCTCTCTTCAACTGGGATGGAAGCAACTTTGCAGGGCCATCCCAGCTTCAGATCATCCCATATGAGGCTTTTTGCTGGGACTGAGTTGAAGCTCAACTTCTCCCTCTAGACAATCCTACTTTCTTCCCTTCACTTCCAGGGGGAGTAATCCCAGGAGCACTCCCTAATAAACATCTCACATACTTATCTTCAACTCAGTATCTGCTTCCTGGGAAGTAAAGGGGCTGGTTTGGGAGTGAGGATCATGATTTCAGGTCAGGACACGCTGACTTAGGTAAGTAGTAGTTGGGACCTGGAACCTAGCATCTGGGATGGCTTGTGATTTATAGGGTTACCGTAACCTTCCAACTTGCCCAGGTCTATACAGGTTGATTCTGTTGTCCCAGATTAATTATCAACAGTGTCTCTTTCTATCTCAGATGACTTAGTTTGGAGGATAAATGATGAAGTCACTACAGCATCAGGTCAGCTGTTTCCTGCATGTCTCGAGTATCTGTCATGCCCTGTAGCTGGTCTCAGAAAAAATGTTCTTTCTCATTTTCCAGATTTGAGCTGGGAAAATGCTCAGTTCTCATGAGTCCCAGGGAGATGAACTTCTCACTCAAATGAAGTTCTCTTTTCATAATTATTTCCCACTTGTAGCATAGTATTTCTTGTTCCACATTGATTAAGTGTTATCCTAGAGGGAAGTTACTAAGAGTGTGATCCTGGATAACTTGACTTGCTTTGTAAAAAAGGCAGTTCAAGTTTTCAGGGGATAATCTTGCCACCAGGAGATTCAAGTAGAATCCGTGTTGATAGAACTGACAACTTGAGGAAAGAAAACCCAGTAGTCATTCTAGCCTGTGGCTGGGGCTGTTTATAAGCAGCAAGTGCAGTGCCTATCTGACAGCCACGTGATTAATTCGATCAAAACAGGCACTCAATTCAGATCTTTCTGGCTCGAAGATTCACTCCACTGGCTGCCAGGACACCACTCACTTCCGGCTTCTTCTCTGTCCAACGTCTAAGTGAGGAAGCTTCTTGGGGTTTGGTCCTGTGCCCTCTTTTTCCTCTATGCTTTCTTCCCATGTGGTTCCATTCATTCCCACTGCTTTAAACATCATCTTTAGTAGACACTTTTGGTGACTTCATCAGATCTTCTGTACCAGCCTCTTGCACCCCCTATCTCCTCCACTGCTGTGAGCGTTGGCCGCTCATGTCTCTCGGCTCCCTGCTTTGCTAGAGAAGTGTCCTCTTCTGAAGCGGGGCTCCTAACGGAGAAAGTGTCCATCCTTCCACTCCTTCCTCTCCTGCCCTAACCACATAGGGCAAGGCTTTACCCAATGCCACATCTTTGCTTAGCCCCTTCCCCTTCCCTATCCTGTACATACCCTTACTGTTTTTTTTTTCCCCCTAAAGAGCACCCTTCCAATAAATCATGTGTACCTGAATCCTTGCCTCAGGCTCTGCCTTAGGGCATTTAACCTGAGATTTCACTATTTACAGCAACTCCAGTTATATCTCCAGCCAGAGTGGGCTTCCCTCTGTGCTCTATATCTGACAGCCCCCCTGACATCAACACTTAGTGGTCTAAAGGTCATCTCAAACTTAAAACGTCCCAAACTGAGCTGTAGTTTAACCTGCCCACCTCCTGCACAGGCTCCATGCCTTTCCCTCCCCCAGGCTTTCCCATCCCAGCCCAAGGGGCCACTCAGTTGATAAAGCCAGAAGAGAGTCACCCAGGAGTCATCCCTTCCTCTCGGATCTCAAGTAATTTTACCTGCAAAATACATCTCAATTTTTTTTCTCACTCTCCATTTGCACTCTTGCTCCCTTAGTCCAAGCTACTTTCTTTCTCATCTGGAAATGGCAACACACACATACTGTGTTCCCCAGTCCATTTTTGACCCCCTTCAATCCATTCAACTGCCTAATAGATGCCCTGGCCCCTCTCAGTACTGTTCCTCTCTGGACTTTCCTGACTCAGTGCTTGGCACTGGCATCCACCTCATCATTCTAGCCCCAAATCTTGTCTGCTCTCTTTCCCTCACCCCCCATTTATCATCTATCAGTAAGTCCTACTGCTCCTGTCTGCATATGCAAACACTTCCTCTCCATGCTCCCTGTTATGGGCTAACTTGTGTGCTCCCCAAATTAATATGTTGAAGTTCTAACCCACAGTACCACAGAATGTGACCTTATGGAGATAGAATCTTTATAGAGGTAATCAAATAGAAATGATGTTATTAGGATGGCTCTAACTCAGTATGACTAATGTCTATACAAAAAGGCAGAATTTGGAGGTAGATGTGCACACATGGAGAGTGCAATGTGAATGTGAAGATGCCATATACCTCCCAAAGAGAGAGGCCTGGAACAGTGCCTTTCCTCATAGCCCCCAAAAGAAACCAAGTCTGCAGGTATCTTGATTTTGCACTTCTGGCCTCCCAAACTGTGAGACAATAAATATCATTGTTTAAGCCACTGAGCTAGTGGTACTTTGTTTCATAGCCATAGCAAACTGATAATACATTCCCTTTGTAATAATCACAGTGGCTCAGAATTTCAGAGTACTACTTCCTTAATCTAAATTAGGACCCCCAATGTTCTCTCATTACACCCTCTGCATTTCTTTCTAAGGTCTTATCACAGGTAATCACAGATCTGTGAAATGATTTTTTTAATGATTTAATGTTCTTCTCTCGACTGTACTGTAAATCGCTGCAAGGCAAAGATAACGAACATTTTACCCATCACTATGTTCGGTGCCAGTCTCTGACATTTAGAAGATTCTTGATACGTGATTGTTGAACGAAAGAAAAAAATGAATAACATGGATTTTTTTAACCTGAAAAATCGGCTTTGACTAGTTATGTAGTTTTGATAAACCAACTACTCTATCTCTAAAAAAATCCCTATGGTTTCATAGAAAATCTTAGATCCTTTGCCATTCTGTCTGATTTATAGACAAGGACACTTCCTTCCTCTGCTCTTTGACTTTACTACATGACCCCGTAAGGTGCTGATACAACTATTTCCCTCCTCTCATGTCCATGTACATACCTGCTTTGGGGTAAGAAGCAATGAGCAGGTCATCAGGCTTGGCTTGGAAGTTCCAGATCTTATCCCAGAAATCGCATGTTTTCTTTTGAAGAATGATTCCATTCACTTGGGAAAATTCCTCTGGGGGTAAAAAGCCCCATTCTAACTCACTTGTCTCCTCCACCTTATCCTTAGCCATTCCTTCTGCCATGGTCTTGGGCACCAGTAGGGGAAAGTAAAAAGTAAATGAAAGTCGAGATTCACACGGGCTTTATGTATTCAGTGTTTTAGGCACAGAGCTCTGGTCATTCATTACAGGTAAATATGCTCAGGCAAACAAAGAGACAATTTGCATGGCTCCTGGGTAGAACTGGAACAAAATCTTCAGCATTGTGCCAGAATAGGCCTTACTCTTTCTACCGGTGAGATTCTGGCAGGGTTGCACCTCCATACAGCCAGGAGGAAGAACAGCAATGGGGCACCCGTCCAGGGGCCTGCCCAAGTCCAGGAGGTCACTTCCTGGTCCTGTGGATGCCCATGGAGATGGGGAATTGAGAGGAAATGTTGAAGGAATGCCTGGAGCAAGTCTCCAGGAATTCCCTTCATTCTTCCTTCTCTTCACCTGGAGTTACTTTCCCTACAGAAAGGAAAGTGCTTCTCTCTTCTGGGTTTGGTTATCTATGGAGATTTGGAGAAACACCTTCCCCAGACCTGAGCAGACTCATGCTTCTATTGACATATCACATGCTAGGTGCCCATGTTAGGTGCACATGTTGCCAGCTGGGACAGTCCAGCTGGGAATTCCATCCCAACTTCCAAGACTGACTTAGAGAGTTACCTAAATCTCAGGTCTGTTTCTGTTCTGTGAGAGGTTAGACTGCAATATTTGAGGACCATTATTGCAACAAGTTTTTTTATATTGAGGCACAGTTTACATACAGACAAATGCACAAAGTGTAAGTTTATGTCTTGATGAATTTATACTTCTATATGACCCACATAACCACCATCCAGATCGAGATACAGGACATTCCCATTGCTTCGGGCAATTCCCTCATGCTGTTTCCCAGTCAATGCTGCACCAGTGCCCCACACTTAAGGCAGAGGCTGTTCTGACTTTTGTCACCATAGTTTAGTTTTGCCTATTCTTAAACCTCATATTAATGGAATCATACATTATGTCCTCCTTTGTGTCTGGCTTTGGTCTTTCAACATAATGTCTTTGAAATTCAAGTATCAGCAGCAAGTATCAGTAGTTCATTTATTTCTATTGCCATATACTATATCACTGAATGAATATACCAGAATTTTTAAATCCATTCTTCTTTTGATGGACATACATGTTGATACCAGTTTTTGGTAATTATGAATAGAGCTTCTGTGAGATTTTCACACTTTGTTTTCTTGGGGTGGGGGCCAGATGCATTCTCTCTTGTTCTCTTGGGTGTATGACTATGATTTGAATTGCTGGATCATTGGTGTATTTAACCGTAGTAGAAACTTCCAGTTTCTTCATACATAGACAGTGACACTTCAGTTAATGACATCAAAAGAGCTACCTGACCACCTGTCTGAATGATCTCTAAGTGCTTTTTTTTAATTCTGAGATTCTGGTTCCCTGGTAGTGTGGGAGGACTGGCAGCCCTTTATTTACGTCACTTAGCTTCTGGCTCAGCCAGGTGTCTGCCTTATCGGGGCTATAAGTTCCACTCAGTTTGAAGTGAGTGGCCGTTGAACAATGGGCCACTAAACAAATGGGCCCCTGTCACTGTGTTGGAGAGGCAGGCTTTTCTAGGGACCACCTCTGCCAGGATTTCTCTCAGCATTTACATTGACTCAACCCAAGGACGAGTGCTTCCCTCAGTCACGTTGGAGGGATTTTAGAGCTCATACTGTTCATTTACTTTCTAGAATGTGTCATCTGGCATGCTGGACATTGGCATTAACCACACATTTCAAACAAACCATTATAAAGGCCATCAGAGAAACATTGCCTCAGTTGGTCAGATGGAGAGGATTCTTCCAAGCTCACAACAGCCACTGTGGCATCCCACTCTCAGTCATTTCACAGCCTCAGCTTCAGGCACTACCGCTGCTCCAGAGAGCCCTTGCAGGGGATTTGAGACTTCAGAGAAGACCTGCCACCTGGAGTCCCCAACAGAAGGTAGGAGAGGGAGTGTTTGCCAACAATAGTAAGTCTATTGATTTATTTCTTTTAGGTAAGTTTAGATTTTTTTAATTTATTTTTATTTTTTGCGATGGAGTTTCACTCTTTTTGCCCAGGCTGGAGTGCAATGACATGATCTCGGTTCACTGCAACCTCCACCTCCCGGGTTCAAGCGATTCTCCTCAGCTTCCCGGGTAGCTGGGATTACAGGCATGTGCCGCCATGCCCAGCTAAATTTGCATTTTTAGTAGAGACGAGGTTTCTCCATGTTGGTCAGGCTGGTCTCGAACTCCCATCCTCAGGTGATCCTCCCGCCTCGGCTTCCCAAAGTGCTGGGATTACAGGCGTGAGCCACTGTGCCTGGCCTGGGTTTTTTTTTTTTTTTTTTTTTTACATGGGAATATATATATATACACACACACATCTATTTACATATATACATTTATATTTACACATACAAAGACACACAAATTAGCTTGAACTATTTGAAATGGCCATTTTGAGCTTAAAAACGTCTGGCCTGCTTATAAAGTTATTGCCTCTCATGTCCTAGTCACGTGTCTCGGGTTTTCTTTGAGATGCTGGGCTGGAACTCTGCCATCCGTGTTTCCACTGGGCCAGCTGGTGCCTCTTCTCTGAGTCTCTGTTCACATAGAGACTGAGAGACGGGAGGAGGAGAAGGGACTTGGTCTGTTCGCTGCCTTCTTGCTCCAGCGAGCGATACTCCCGAGATAATTCACTTCCTGTAGCAGCAGCAGAGTCCAGTGTGCAGATCACTTCAGAGTAAGTGTCTTCACAGTGTCCTCAGGAACAGAGCCCTGGCCAAGTTGCACTCCTTGCCCAGGAGTGGGGGTTTTCTCCACACGCTCCTCCTCCAAGATCCTGTTTCAGTAATTCTCATCTTTCTGAAGTTGCTGCCTCTGTGATACCTAAATGTTTGCTTTCTTTTTTGATACCAATTTCAAATGACTTAACCTAGTACTTGCACATCTGAGTTTCACAGTAAATCATAAATATAATGGCCACTCTAACAAAGGGAGAATATTGCTCCCTTTTCAGTGACAGGAAGATGCTTGGCCTATCACTGAGATAGAGTAAGAGTAAGAGATTTATTGGGGGACAATTCTTGTGAGGGATAAATGAGCAGGGCTGTCAGAGCCTGGTGTAGTAGTAACCCCTGTGGAGAAGGGCAGGAAAGAGGGAAGGAAGGCAGGCTGGGTAGGCAAAGTCTTAGACTGGTTTAGTTCTCAGAGAACTTTAGTAAAGCTGTCGGGGGGTTCTCCTGCCAATCGTTCATCAGAGAAGATGCTCCTCCTGGGAAGGACAGGGCCAGGTGACGGGTGGAAAAACATGGCCACCTGACCTGAGGACCTCGAAACTTTGGTTTGGAGACTTAACCACCAGACTTTTGAAAAAGGTTCCACGGTTTCTGTTACAACTATTCAGTCAGTTTGTGAAGAATGTTGAGCCCAGCTCCTTAGCTAACAAAATGATTTTACTTTCCAGGTGCATGCAGAGAGGAAAAGGTAATTTATAGTTCTTGCCTGAACAATTTGAGCCAGCTCAGGAAGTCATTTCTAGGGAAAAGCAGTGATAAGGCGGAATAAAAATTGGAAGACAGGATAATAAAATTGCCCCTGTGTAGTATAGACTTTGTCTCTCTTTAGAGTTCCATGTGGAAGGTCAGAGAAGAGTCAGCCATTTTCCTCCTTAGTCTTCATCAGATCTCTCATTCTGTGCCACTGAGAAGTAATGCTTCCACTCTCCAATGGTCCCTGAAAAGCAATGCAATTGTGCTTGAGAGATTGGATAGGAAGTCTATTCTGAATGTTTTTTCCATAAAGTGAAACTTCAGAGATAATTAAAAAGTGTGAATTCTTATTACAGGCACACATCACAATCTATTTTCTTTCAAAGACATTAATATTTTGAGAAAACCTCAGAATTATTGGCAGCATCATGTTAATTAAAAAGGTAATAAGGCCAGTCATGGTGGCTCATGCCTGTAATCCCAGCACTTTGGAGACCAGGGTGGGAGAATTGCTTGAGCCCGGAAGTTCAAGACCAGCCTGGGCAACATAGTGAGACCCTGTCTATACAAAAAATAAAAAACCTTAGCTGGGCATGGTGGTGTGTACCTGTGGTCTCAGCTACTTGGGAGGCTGGAGGTGGGAGGATTGCTTGAACACAAGGGTTTAAGGTTGCAGTGAGCTATGATTGCACCACTGCACTCCAGCCTGGGTGACACAGTGAGATCCTATCTTTAAAAAAATAAAATAAAATACAAAAGGAAACAGGCGTGTTAATATTCTTTCCCAAAATACTAGTTATGTAATAATATTGTTCTCAAAGAAATTCATGATGATTGGCAGGCGGCTTTCCTCATAAGTGGGGAGATGGAGTGGTCCATGATGTCATAGGTTATCATTATATAGTTGGTCATCTGGTTTTTCTTCATCCTTTCAAATGATGTGTGCTGAGCAATTCTTTTGACAGTCTCTTCATCTAGTTTCTTCCCCATAAATTCCGTTATCCCTTTGAACTTCATGTTCTGGGTTCTGTGGGGAAGGGCAACAAGTAGTCAGTAGGGGATCTGGGGGAGAGAACAAGGAAAAGCCAGGAAGTCAAATCTGGGAGAAGTTCTTTCAATTCTCTTCATCTCGATATTTGTGATATTGTTGATCTTGCTCACCTAAACTTTCCCTATTGTGCCCAGCACTGCAGCTGTGTCTCTGATGTAAGAAACTTCCCACCAGCAGAAGGATCTGGAACTCAAGGCCGGCTCTGCAGATTCTTTTGTCCCATGAGGTGATCACTTGATGTGGTGTTCTCCCCCTTCCCCTGAGAATGGGGCTTCCTGAGAGCTGGACTTCAGTGATTATTATTGCTCTTCGGGGTCTAACCACTCAACGGGGCTACCAGGCTCTTGTCTGGTGCTGGGGAACATCTACAAAGATGCGACCCATATTCAGGTCTCCCAGCAGTGGATGCCAGCCCCTGCAGGGGTGGAAGTGGCAGGGAAGTGATGTAGACTCTGCGATTCCTTGGTCGTAGAGTACGTTCAGTGTGCTGGCTTTCTCAAGTGGTGGTGATGCTAGCAGTGAAGTTGTCATGTGGGTAGACTCAGGACCAGGCTGTTACAGACAATGGTGTTAGCTGTTGGTTTTTCCTTCCTGGGAGCAGTGTTTCTCTGCCAAGAGTGGCTGTAATGGTCTGAGTTGGATGGCTTCCGGCCAGGAGGTGGAATTTGCAAGAGAACGCCTGCTGCAGTAGTAGTAGTGGGACATAAGCTTGCTCTAAGTTGACCAGGGTAAGTATTCTTGTTTCTCAGCTGATGGGTGGGACCATAAAGCTCCCAAGAGTTTATGTCTTTTGTATTTTGCTGCCAGGGCAGGTAGAGAAATACCATCAGTTAGGGGCAGGGTTAGGCGGGTCTGAGCTTTTGGGCGGGGCTTGCTGCGGCCACTGTGGGGGATGCAGGGGTAGTTCTCAGGCCAACGGGATTATGATCCAGAGGGGAGTATGGCTGTCTCTGCTGTGCAGTAGAATTCGTCAGGGGAGTGGGGGATAGCCAGTAGCGAGAGGCCTCACCCAGCTCCCACGCCGTTGGTGAGGTCAGTCTCTCTCCTGCAGCACCCTGCTAGCAGCGCCTAGTTTAGATCCAGGCAGCCTGCGCGCAGAGCTCAGACCTGGCGCAGTCCATAGGCTTCCCTGCTGAGAAAGCAAGCACAGCTTTCCTCCTTCTTTTTTATACATTAACCTCCGTTAATATCTCACACGGTTAGGCCATGGTAATCTTTTGTTGAAAATCTACGTTAAGTATTCTCTTGAGGGGACAGGAAATGCTAGAAGTTATCTGCACTTCCCCTGTGTTTTTAATATTCCCCATTTCGAAATGATTGGCCAGCTCATCCTTTGATGAGTGGGAGAGGTGGGAAGAAGGAGCGGGAAAAGTGTGGCTGGGTGAAGAGAGGCAGGAAAGGGCAAGGCGGAATGGCCATAGACCAACCTCTATTCTGTATCCTATTGATGCCCTTGACTAGGCATGTTCCCAGACCAAACCGAGGGTCAGGCTGCTTGTTCTCACGGCCCAGGAACGAGATGCAGATGAACTAGGAAAGAAGAGAGTTTAATTCTGTAACTGGGCACTAGGAGAAGGCCTGGAAAATATTGCCAGACCAACTCAAAATTACAGTTTTCCGGGGATTATATACCTTCTAAGCTATATGTCTACATGTAAGTGTACATTCATCTAAAGACATAGTGATTAACATCTTCTAATCTATAATTAAGGTCTGAGTTTTGAAGACCTTCCTCTGGAGCCTCAGTAAATTTGCTTAATCTAGGTGGGTCCAGGTGCTGGGGTAACTACCCTTATCTTGTCTCCTGCTAAATCATGGAGGTTTATGGAGTTCCTTTAGAACACCAATAAAACTTGTTTGTGGAGGTCTGGGGAGTTTCTTTAAACCCCCAATAAAAACTTGTTTAATCCTTTATGGGTCCTGTGAAGAATTCCTTCATTATTTGTCATGTTTCAAGGCCCAGGAAAGACCCAGGCAAAACTCTTTGTGGGCTTTTGTTACATTCCAGCCTTTGTATAAGGGCACTGGTTCTTTCAGCTTTTAATATTTAACCAGTCAGTCAGTGCTGAAACAGTTGTTATGGAGGCCTGCCTGTTCAGCTGTTAATGAGACCTGGCCTGGCACAGGCAGGGCGGAAAATACCACACCAGTCACTCTCACAAGCACTTGACAACCTGACCAGCATTGGGCTAATCTCTGAGATCTCTGACTTGCAACAACCTGCTTGGGTGAGTCTAGTTCTGTATTATTAAGACATTAACTAAATTGTGTCCTTTGAGTCAGACATATTGCTGCATATGAGAAACAGTCCTGATAGAGAATCTGTTAAATACCTCAGGCCATATTTTTCTTTTCAGAGAGAACTGTGAATCTCTTATAGTTTGCTTGCTGATCTGAGGCTTGGTCACCCTTATCTCTTCCTATTACTCTTTCTCTTCTCATGAATCACCAGTGGTACTTAGCATACTAGGTACTAAAGAACTGTGTCTGCAATTAAAATGAAAAAGACCAGGCACAGTGTCTCATGCCTGTAATCCCAGTGCTTTCGGAAACCAAGGTGGGAGGATTGTTTGAGGCCAGGAGTTTTAGACCAGCCTGGGCAACATAGTGAGATCCTGTCTCTACAAAAAGTAAGAAATAAAAATTAGCCAGGTATGATGGTACATATCTGTGGTCCTAGCAACTCAGGATGCTGAGCTGGGAGGATTGCTTGAACCCAGGAGGTTGAGGCTACAGTGACCCATGATTGTGACACTATACTCCAACCTGGGCAACAGAGTGAGACCTTGTCTTATACACACACACACACACACACACACACACACACACATATATGTGTGTGTGTGTATATATATATATATATATATATATATATATATATATATATAAAATTTTTTTTTTTTTCCCCAAGGAATGGGTATCCTGCTGGTCAACCTGAAATTCTACTTCCTGCTTTTGTAACCAGGTGTGAGAGGCTGAGGGAGGAGGCCAGCTTCCTACCTCTTACCTTTATCCTGAAAGTCTCCACACTTATGAAGAATTCCCAGCCCTTTCAACTGGACCAGTGTGACTCCCACCCTTGTGCTGTGTGTATGGCATAGACACAGTGGACATATTGACATGGTAGTCTGAGTGTCTCACCATTTTTCTTGGAGCCTGCAGGGGCTTCCTGATGCTCCTAGGATAAAGTCTAACATTCTGCCATCACCATCAAGGCCCCGTGTGTCATGCCTGCCTTTCTTTGGGGCCTCATTTTGTCAATTCTCCCTGAGCTTGCTGCTCTTCCCCTCAGCCTTTCCTCCTGGCCCTCAAACAGGCCCCCCTCACCAAGCCTGCTCCTGGCTCTCTTTCTCTCTGCCCAGTCTCTTGCCTAGTTAAAGCCAGCACATGCTTCACACCTGGGAAGGACCACGTCCTCTCAGGAAAGCTGTGCCTCAGGCCCCAGTCTCAGCTGATGTGCTCTGGCGTCTTGAAGCCTGAAACCATCTCACATGGCACTCTCCTTGATTGGTGACGTGTGTCACGAGTTAGTGGACTTTTGCTTCACATGCTAGACCATAAAATCCATAGGGGAGGGGCTTTGCTCACCGCTGTATCTCCATCATTCACACAGTACCTGGCACATAGTACTTGTACAATTGAGAATGAATGAATGAATAAATGGATAAATGAAGGATGGCTGTAACTCTAGGAGGAAAGAAACATAGAATCATTTCTTTTTAACTGTTAGTACATACTTATGGTGCAGGCATATGTGGGGAGAGGGTGTGCTAGGGCCTTCTGCATGTTAGCTTGAATACTGAATTTCCTGGGGCTGGTTCTATTTCTTGTGTCTCTGTTCCTGTTAGATTGGTCCCTCCTTGCTTGAGCTGTGGGCAACTGGTCGAGTTGCAAAACACTGTGCTTTACCATTGTGGTGGCGTTTCATTCTTGACCCCGATTCTAATGTGTTCCAGTTGCCGCGTAGTTTCCACTGGTTGTTGGAAGCCTGAATTTAAATGTGATTTGTGGGTGTTTGAAAAACTTATAGTCCCATGTAATCTCACAGCATTAAACTTCAAAGCTCTTTGAAATACTAAACCTCAAAGTCGGCATGTTTAGGTCCTAGCTAGTGAAGAAAAAGGAAATAGAAAGAGTTTAAATCAAATGACAAAGATTATTTTCTTGACGAAACTTTAGTAAGGCTTTTAACATATCTCCTATACCCCTCTGTGTAATCCCTTGAAAAATCCTGTTTTTGCCAGAAAACTATTAAGTCAATGTAGAAGGAACTCCCTACCCTCAACATCTGATCAGGTTCTTCATCCTCCACCACCACCCAGGTGATATCTAATCACCCTGGTCTATCTTTAGCAAGAATCCTGTTGGATCACTGTAGCCAGAACCCATCCCTTTCCTTACCCATGATGTTTCCTCTTGGGAATTTTCTATCCTTCCTTCTCCACCCTTCTACATGGCTATAAATTCCCACTTGCCCATGTTATATTAAGAGTTGAACACAATATCTTCCACTGCAAGACCTCATTGCCATGGTCCCTACACCTATGGAGATGGTGCTGACTAAAATCTGGCCTACCGTGCTTTAATAAGTGTCAGTGAATAATTTTTTCTTTAGCAGGACCAACCAATCAGCCAACCACCAACCCACCAACCAACCAACCAATTAAAAGTCAGAACTCATTTTATCATTTGGGATCATAGCTCACCCTGGGGTGAATTATTTTCTTTTTTTTAACCATCTTTGTATTAGTCCATTTTGATGCTGCTGATAAAGACATACACAAGACTGGGTAAATTAAGAAGAAAAGAGCTTAATGGACTCTCTTTTCCACATGGCTTGGGAGGCCTCACAAGCATGCAAGTACTAAAGAACTGTGTCTGCAATTAAAATGCAAAAGACCAGGCACAGTGGCTCATGCTTGTAATCCCAGTGCTTTGGGAAACTGAAGTGGGAGGATTCACAAGCGTGGTGGAAGGTGAAAGGCATGTCTTACATGGCAGCAGACAAGAGAAAATGAGAGCCAAGTGAAAGGGGAAACCCCTTATAAAATCATCAGATCTCGTGAGACATATTCACTACCAAGGGAACGGTGTGGGGGAAACTGTACCACGATTCAATTATCTCCCACCAGTCCCCTCCCCACAACATGTGGGAATTATGGGAGCTACAATTCAAGGTGAGATATATGTGAGGACAGAACCAAACCATATCATTCCTCCCCTGCCCCCCTCTCATATCTCATGTCCTCACATTTCAAAACCAATCATGCCTTCCCAACAGTTCCCCAAAGTCTTAACTCGTTTCAGCATTAACTCAAAAGTCCACAGTCCAAAGCCTCATCTAAGACAAGGCAAGTACCTTTCATCCATGGGCCTTAAAATCAAAAGCAAGTTAGTTACTTCCTAGCTACAGTGGGAGTATAGGCATTGGGTAAATACAGCTATTCCAAATGGAAGAAATTGGCTAAAGCAAAGGGGCTACAGGCTGCATGCAAGTCTGAAATTTGGTGGGGCAGTCAAATCTTAAAACTCCAAATGGTCTCCTTTGACTTCATGTTCATATCCAGGTCATTCTGATGCAAGAGATAGGTTCCTGTGGTCTTGGGCAGCTCTACCCCTTTGGCTTTGCAGGGTACAGCCTCCCCCCAGGCTGCTTTCACAGGCTGACATTGAGTTCCTGTGGTTTTTCCAGGTGCACTGTGCAAGCTGTGAGTGGACCTACCATTCTAGGGTCTGGAGGATGGTGGCCCTCTTCTCATGGCTTCACTAGGCAGTACCCCAGTGGGGACTCTTTGTGGGGGCTTCAACCCCACATTTCTCTTCTGCACTGGCCTAGAGGAGGTTCTCCATAAGGACCCTTCCCCTGCAGCAAACTTCTGTCTGGACATCCAGGCATTTCCATACATCCTCTGAAATCTAGGTGGAGGTTTCCAAACCTCAGTTCTCAACTTCTGTGCACCTGCAGGCTCAATGCCACATGGAAGCTGCCAAGGCTTGGGGCTTGCACCCTCTGAAGCCATGGCCTGAGCTCTACATTGGCCTCTTTCAGCCATGGCCAGAGTGGCTGGGATACAGGGCACCAAGTCCCTCAGGTACACACAGCAGTGAAGGCCCTAGGCCCAGCCCATGGAACCATCTTTTCCTCCTAGGCCTCTGGGCTTGTGATGGGAGGGGCTGCCAGGAAGGTCTCTGTCATGGCCTGGAGATATTTTCCCCATTGTCTTGGTGATTAACATTTGGCTCCTTGTCACTTATGCAAATTTCTGTAGCTGGTTTCAAATTCTCCTTAGAAAATGGGTTTTTCTTTTCTATTGCCTTATCAGGCTGCAAATTTTCTGAACTTTTATGCTCTGTTTCCCTTTTAAAATGGAATGCTTTAAACAGCACCCAAGTCACCTCTTGAATGCTTTGCTGCTTAGAAATTTATTTTGCTAGATACCCTAAATCATCTCCCTCAAGTTCAAAGTTCCACAAATCTCTAGGGTGTGGACAAAATGCCACCACTTTCTTTCCTAAAACATAGCAAGAGTCACCTTTACTCCAGTTCCCAACAAGTTTCTCATCTCCACCTGAGACCACCTCAGCATGGATTTGATTGTCCATATTATTATAAGCACTTTGGTCAAAGCCATTCAACAAGTCTCTAGGAAGTTCCAAACTTTTCCACATTTTCCTGTCTTCTTCTGAGCCCTCCAAACTGTTCCAGCCTCTGCCTGTTACCCAGTTCCAAAGTAACTTCCACATTTTTGGGTGTCTTTATGATAGCGCCCCACTCTACCAGTACCAATTTACTTTATTAGTCTATTTTCACACTGCTGATAATGACGTACCCAAGACTGGGTAAATTATAAAGGAAAAGAGGTTTAATGGACGCAGTTCCACGTGGCTGAGGAGGCCTCACAATCATGGCAGAAGGTGAAAAGGTATGTCTTACCTGGTGACAGGCAAGAGAGAATGAGAGGCAAGTGAAAGGGGAAACCCCTTATAAAATCATCCAATCTTATTCACTATTATGAGAACAGTATGGGGAAACCGCCTCAATGATTCAATGATCTCCCACGGGGTCCCTCCCACAACATGTGGGAATTACAGGAACTATAATTCAAGATGAAATTTGAGTGGGGGCACAGCCAAACCATATCAACATTACTTCTTTATACAACAAAATTATTTTCAGTATTAATCATGAATAGAGACAAATAATAATAATAGTAAAGAAATGTAGTCAGTGAAACTTGTATTCAACTTTTTGTATAGACTCACGTCAGTAAAAAAATCAGAATGACAATTTTAATAAAACTAAAATGTCTACAAAAAGTATAAGTCAGACAATTACTAAATTATACCACTGGTGTAACGTTTTATTTTCTTGATCCCTTCTTAAATTTTAAAACAAATAACACTTAGAAAAGAGTAAATTTTGTTTTTAAAGTTGTTATCCAAAGTCAGTAAACGTCCTGTATGAGGACAACTTTGTACTTACTAAACAAAGGTGTGAACGTTGCTGTTCACACTCTTAAATTTTACTGTTTTAAATTCTGGATACAACTGAAAACCCCAAGTCATTTCAGAGAATGAGAGAATTGAACAAACTCATGTGTTCTGCCTCTTTTCCTTTACAACTATTGTGCCACCATCATCTATGCCAAATCTACTGTTTAAACAGCAATATCCAAATATTGCAGGGTTGGAGACACAGGTTATACCTGCAGTGAGCTTTGTTATGAACTTAACCTTGGAAGGTAGGAGGCAGAACTACATCTGCCTGCCGGAATTATAGAGGTAGACTCTATGCCTGGGGTTTCTGAATTAATTTCCATACACAGGTGAATAAGACATGAAACCAAACAACAAAAATTTTACAATCTAGTGGAGATACAGATCACTTTTATTTATTCACATAATAAAAAGGTGCTTATTTGAAGCTCACATGCATATAGTTAAAACTCGGTAGTAACCTAGCTATTATTTAGAACTTAGGCCAATAGGAGTTTTTCTTTTCTTTTCACTTTTCTTTTCTTTTTTTGCTTTTCTTTTCTTTTTTCTTTTCAGGGAGCAGTATTTTAACACTGACATTTTTTGGAATTGCCAGTGCATGGTAATAATAAAAAGCAGTCAGTTAAGACCAGCCTGGGCAACATAGCAAGACCCAATTAAAAAAAAAATCCTATGAAATCCAACAACAAGCAGTCAGAATTTTAGTTGGCTTCATTTATTCCTCTTATTGCCTGCTTCCAGGGTGAACTGCTCCTACTACCCTCAGCTATGGAATGCCACTATTTGGGACTAAAAGGGTCAAAGTTGAAAATCTGTGATTTGTTGCCGTCATTTATCCATGCATTTTTTTTACTCCCTCCACAAGTTCTCAAGGGCACTTGCTGTGTGCCAGGCACTGCATTCGGTACTAGGAGTAAATACTGCGTGAGACTGAACCCCCAAAAATTAACAATTAAGTGAGAGGTATAGATAAGAAATTGCTGAGTAAATACATAACAACAGGGCTGCAACTGGGACAAATATGGGAAGCGAGGGAAAAGAACACCTCACTTGGTTTAGGGCGTCCCAAAAGGGTGGCATTGAAGCCAAGACCCAGTTACCTCCATGCCTGGGAGCCATGCCCATGCTGACATTGTTGACAGTCACCCTGTCTCCACCTTTCTGCTTTTACCAGGACACAACTTGGGTTCCCAAAAGGCCACCATCATGCTTTCTGTTTCCTATAGGACCTACCACTAGAACTATTAATCAGGTTTTGGTCTTCTGACATCTCCTCTGGGCACTTCCATTTTATTCCCACCCACCCGTGAGGGCACTCAGGCCATGTTTCCTCAGGGCTGGCTGCACCAGGGTTGCCCTCAAAGTGTAGTGTTCCTTCTGATAGTGACCAGACAGAACTCCAGGATTGAAACCAGGCTGCAGGTGCCTGAATGGTCAGGACAGATGCCAGAAATTTTGTTATTAATATAGATATAGCCTAATATTTGGACTTATATTCAAGGTAGTATGATATTATAGACTGGGAGACTAGGACACACTTTCCAGAATAATGGAGATTGAAACAATCCTTTTGTATTCAAGTCATATGTTTTACTTAGTTTATTAAGCTATCTTATATCTTACTTTGGAAAGAATAGTTTGGAAAATGGACATTAGACATGATCCCCTTTTAAAAATGAAGTAGTGTCATACTGTTAATCATCACAGAGATCGTTTGTACTACATCCTATACATTCACAGTATGCTTTCAGAGATTCTTCTGGCTGGGACTGAAGGATTGAAGATAGTATTTGCACTCTTGCCATCCATCTTTTAATTGTGTTTACATCTTGCTCAGAGTTCCATGCAGAAGTTTATGGAGGTTCCTTCCATCTTTTTTCTATAGATTTCATCAAACCTCTCATTCTGGGCAACAGTGAAGTGGTTTTTCCAATCCCCCACAGTTCCTAGAAAAAGGAAGCCAAGACAGGAGTGTCACTCTCTGATTGAAAGACGTGGTGTCCCTGAGTAAAGTGGTGTAGTGCCCATTCTGAATCTGGCCTGTCCACGTACCTGACTCACCCAACTCCCCCTTCAGTGGACACCTGTCCGTGAGCAGCTCTTCAATAAGAAGCAGTCCTAGGGGACTCTGTGCAGGGGACGGACTTCTAAGTCAGCTGGACAACTGACCCAAGGCAGCTAGTGACCTGCATGACCTGGCCCCACCTGTAGTGTATTTACCCGATGGATTACTACATAGACATAAAAGAAGGATGAACTACAGACACACAACAACATGGAGGAATCTCAAAACATTATGTTGAGCAAAAGACACCAGACACAAGAAAGTAAATACTGTGAGATTCCATTTATGTGAAGTCCAGCAACAGGCAAAATCAATCTAGAGTAATAGAAATAGGAAAAATGGTTGTCTCCGGAGGTAGACATTGACTGAAAAGGGGCACAAGAGGGAACTTTCTGGGGTGATGAAAGTGTTTCCTATCTTGATTGGGGTGCTGGTAGTGTGGGTGTATACATTTATCAAAATGGGTTGAACCGTATACTTAAGATCTGTGCATTTTTGGTATTTTGATTATATCTCAATAAAAAACAATTTTGGAAAAATATGAATGAGATACTATTTTTCACCAAACAACAACTTAAACTAATTTTAAACAGGGGAAATACTATTTTCCCCACCAATGCCTCTTCCAGAAAATTATGCAACAGAAATAAAAGCATCAGGAAATAATAATTTATGCACAAAGATATTTACTTTAACATTATGCATAAAAACAAACATTGAAAACAACAATAATTATAGTGTCTATCATTAAGGGAATAGTTGGATGAATTATGACATATCCTTAGCTTTGTATAACATTGGACCAAAAAATCAATGAGGTGTATGAGTCTATCTGCCTTGCCCTAGAGGGGTTTCTCATATCCTGATAAGTAAAGGTATAAAATATGACCCCATTCTGCATTTTAGGGAGCAAGCTTTCATTATGGTTACATATCTTTGTGTCTGTATGAGTCTGAAGAAGTAGGGTGTATAGAAAGATGGTTATGTATGAGCCTGAAGAAGGGCACCTTGACAAATCATTACCACTGATTATCCAAAGAGAAAAGGGGTAGAATTTTTTTGGTTTGTTTGGTTTGGTATGGAACACTGTTGTAGATTGGAAAATGCAACAACATAAATTCAAGCACGTGCAAAATCAAAGAGGAAGATGAAAAGATGTTTCAAAGTGGTGTGTATACCATGATTTCACTGTTGTGAATAAAAAATGTGTATGTTATAAATGAGAGAGAAAGGGACTTCCCATACTGTTGGTAGTTACTTCTTGGAGGTGGAGTTTTGGTGGAGAGACTTTTAAAAAATATAATTTTATATTGATTTTATGTATGTATGTATGTATGTATGTATTTATTTATTTATTTATGGAGACAAGTCTCGCTCTGTTGCCAGGCTGGAGTATGGTGGCGTGATCCTGGCTCACTGCAACCTCTGCCTCCTGGGTTCAAGTGATTCTCCTGCCTGAGCCTCCTGAACAGCTGGGACTACAGGCGTGTACCACCATGCTCAGCTAATTTTTGTATTTTTAGTAGAGACAGGGTTTCACCATGTTGGCCAGGATGGTCTCGATCTCTTGACCTCATGATCTGCCTGCCTGGGCCTCCCAAAGTGCTGGGATTACAGGCATGAGCCACCATGCCCAGCCAATTTATTTTTTAAGAAGAGCTGGTGTCTTGCTCTGTCACCCGGGCTGGAGTACAGTGGCAAGGTCCTAGCTCACTGCATTCTCAAACTCCTGAGCTCATGTGATCCTCCCACCTCAGCCTCCTGAGAAGCTGGGAATACAGGGATGCAGCACCACACCCAGCTAATTAATTTTTTTTGTAGAGATGGGGTCTTGCTGTGTTGCCCAGGCTACTTTCGAACTCCTAGCCTCAAGCAATCCTCATGCCTCGGCCTTCCAAGATGTGGGATTATGGGCATGAATCAATCTGCCCAGCCCAATTTAATATTTAACAATGACATGTTTTGCTTTTTAAATTAGAAAGTGATAAAGTTTTTTTTCTTAAAAAATACTAGATGGGCCAATTAGAATTCCTCCTTTGGGAGGAACTAAGAAATACTGAGGATGAGGCAGTTCTCAAGAGTAGTTGTTGAAACTCATGAAGTAGAGCAGGTTTGGGCAAGGGTCAAGACCAAGTTATGAGCAGAAACTGAGTCATCAGAAGTTATAAAGAGGGAGAAAGTTGTGATGGGTGGAGAGACGGGAAGCTGGTCAGCAGAGGAAGCCATGCCTAATAGATACGTGAAAAGCAGCCGAGTCCTGTAAGTGGTGGAGCGTTGGAGCAAAGACCCATCCCTCCTGCTGCTGATTCCTGGACCCTGAGAACCAGGGGCCCCTGGGAGGTCTGGACCAGTGGTGGCTCCTCTTCCTAGTTTTCTATGTGATTGCATTTCCTTTATTGTCCAGTGTGAATCCTCACAGTAAGCCGCTTTCATTGGGGCTGGCTTGGGGGACTCTCTATTCCTTGCAACCAAATACTGGAGCAATATCCTAGAAAGCTCTCTTTTACAGCAGGATCAAATCCCTGCTTTTATTAGAAACACATATTGGGAATAGTTGAAGTACATTGTTTTAGAATTAATAAAACTCAATATTGTATGCTAAGAGGCAGGCAGGATGTTATGAGACAATCTGAGTGTATGATAAAAGAGGCCCCACACACCTTTTCTCATGAAGGAGGAAATTGACTGGTCCATGATAGATTTGGAAACTGTAGAACGATTTGTCATGGGATTTTCTTTCATTTTCTCAAACGACGTCTCCTGGACAATTTTATCTAGCACTGTTTCATCCAAGTTCTTTCCCATGAAGTGCATCACCTTCCGAATTTCATGCTTTGGGTCCTGTGGCAAGGGTAACATTGGACTGGAATGGCTGAGAGTATCAGAAAAAAATACTACAATTCTCTGGGATGTCCTTTGAAACAACTTTGAATTTCTCTGCACCTGAAGAACCACTTTAAAATGGTTCTTCTGCAGAGCCTTCACTCACCCTCTTTATGTCCTCATAGAAGAGGAAGAGAATCTGGTATCTGTCTTTCATCTCCCACCATCCTTTCACATGGTCAAACCAGGAACCCCAAACCACTGAAATAGACACAAGAAACAGAATGGTCTATGTAGGCATCGTACAAAGCCTTGTGAGTGTTAGGGATTTTCCTGTGAGTTAGAGAGAGAAAACGCAAATTCTGGGTTAGATATGTTGTAAGAGTTCTGATCTGTTTGATTTTGAGGGTGATGTAGATGGGGACAGCCTTGGAGTTACTTGCCCCAACATCTTCCCTAAAGTGGCTTCCTGTCTATTATGTGCAATCACATAGGGACAAGGACACCCCTTGGAAGAGGATGACGCTAATTAAAGGCTTTGAATCAGGTGGAAGATGTTTGCTGAGGGCTGTGGGCATATACTTAGAAAGTGGCCAGCTTGCTTTGCCCAGTCCCAGTCTGTGGTAGGACACACCTGATGAGGTGCAGGCATTCTAGGGGATAAAAGGCTACCTGTGATTCCCTAGACCCAGCCTAGCTGGAGTGAGAATGCAAGGGTGTGAAGGATGTTCCTGTACCTTTTCCATTGATGAAGGTTTCAAAATATTCTTCCCAGGTACCAGGGTCAGGAAGCATGTGGTTCATCCTTTGGAAATGGTAGTAGGAAACCATACAGTCTTTGGCATTTCGAGCTACATAAAGGAACTTCGGGGTAAGAAAAGAGGTGGGTAAAAGATGGTATAAAAAGTGGACTTTCACAGAGTTCCCTTAGGCGGAGCCATTCTGCAGGTTGCTGTGCACTCTGGCTCAGTGTTGTGGTGCTTGGCCTTGTGACCTCTCTCCTTTTTCTGTCTCTGCTTCATCATCAGTCTGCTCTCTACTTCAAACTCAGTCCTTTTAATTAGCTAATCAATTAGGGATTGTTGAGGATTAGATTGCCTGATTGCCCCTTTGGTATCAAGAGCAAAATCTTTCTCTATAAACTATGACCTGCCACGTGAATAGGAGACTTCCACAGTATCAGCGTAAACTGATGACCCCTCTCGCACCCTCCCAAAGATGCACAGAAGCTTCATGTTTAAGAGTTTGAGTCACAGAGCAAGAAAATAGCTTCTATTTTTCTCCTGGCCTCCTCAGCTTGAATGATTTCCATCTCTAATCATTTCAGCTCTGCCCCTACAAACATCCCTTCAAGTTCCACTTTGCTCACAACTTCACATCCCTCCACCCTCCCAACAAATCTGACCTTTTATCCAGTACTCAGTTCACATTTTAACAGCGTCAATCCCCAATGGGCCTCTTGACTACACATCTCAGATCTATGAGCAGCTATTTCAATGCTGTGCTTTTTCATTCATTCGCTTTTAAGTGGTTCTCAACTGGGGATGATGGGATGGTTGTGTCCACTACGGGGACATTTGGCAATGTCTGGAGACATTTTTGGTTTCACAACTTGGAGTGGTGGTGCTACCGGCATCCATGCAGGGGCCAAGGATGCTGTTCAATATTCTACAATACACAGAAGGGTCCCCCTGCTCCCACCCACAAGAAAGAAAAATCTGCCCCAAATGTCAGGAGTGCTGTATTAATTATGTCTTTTATATTCTGCATCTGATACTTTGACATCCTAGGGTTTTGCTGACTCTGGAGGAACTGCCTACAATACCCTAGAACCTACACCCCCAACACCTCCACTGCTGGGCTCTTACACACTGGGCCACTATTCACCTGCCCTGATCACCCCAGGGTCAGATACCAGATGACTAGGCCCAGCCCCTGTGGCTGAAAGCCTGCTGCAATGGTTCAAACTGGCCAATCCCAAGCCTCCTTACCCTGTCTCATCTGTTCCTTCCCAAAGAAACCACATCAAGGCTCTTGCCCATGTCTCCTACTCACTCTCTCTGCCTCCTGACCTATCCCGTTGCTTCCCTGTGAGGCTCTGTATGACATGCCATGCCTCCCGTTGTAGGGATCTGCGAGGATACACTTCTTCCTTGTGACAGTCACCACTGTACCTGCGTGTCTTGTCATGCCTGATTATATCAAGTCCCAGGCCCTTTAGAGCAAGTGCTAAGGTTGAGAAACACTTCTCCTGAAAGCACTGACTCTATGACTGTCTACTAAGTCCTACTGCCCATCTTCTCTTCTCCAACTTACCAAGCTGCCAAGCACCAGTAAAGAAGGTTTCAAGAAATGTTGATTTAAAAAATTCCCCGAGTTTCTAAATTTTTTATCCTCAGTTTTCTTCCTCTTCATTTTTGCTTGGTAATCCTTTTATTAATCCCTCCCGTGCTCCATCTCTTGGCTCTTAGCTCTAACCACAGGTCTCTCTTCTCTCCTCAAACCTTTACCCTCAAACCTTCCTGTCTGAGTTCACTAATTCTCTGTGCAGCTGTTCTGCACTTTAACCTACGCTTGAGTTTTTAATTTCCATGATCTTATATTTTTTTGTTATAGAAATTCCATTTATTCACTTAATAATTCTGTGTCTGAAAGTAGCATCTTATTTCTTTTTTATTTTTGATTCACTCTTTCATTGATTCACACAACTTGAACCTTCTTTTATTTCTACAACTGATCATTATATTGTCTGAAGTTCCTGAGGTCTGACTCTTCCACAGGTTCTTTCTGAAGACTGTGTCTCATGGTGGCTTGTTCTTTTGTGTATTTTGTAATGTGGGATGGTGAGCTCAAGTGGGGATCCTATGGGGGTCTGAGTTGTGGCTGTGTCCCTCCAGAGAGGACCTGGGAACACTGGCTGTGGGGACTACCTTGTGTAATTTCTCTGCCTGTAGTTTCTTGGACAATGCAAGGAGGGAAATTTTGAATTTCAAACCCTGAGAGAGGAAACCTGTGGCTACACATTCTCAAGGGAGCTGAGAGCCTAGGTCGAGGCGGAGTGGTTCCCCAAGGTCTTCCTCTGCCTCCTCCACCCATCCATTGAGGATGTAGCCCTTCAGCAGTCCCGGCTTTGGCTCCTCATTCTTCTGCTTCCTTGTGCCCTGGGCTTTGACCCTGTCCCTGTGCAGCCATTAAAACTCAAGTTGTTGGATTATCCAGGTCATCAAATTTCCCCAGGAGAGTCCCAGTCTCAACTTGAGTTTCAGTTCCCTCTGCAGTTTATAAACCTAGGGACTTTATTTTAATCTCAGTTATGCATTTAAAAGGAAACTTGTGATTTTTTAAATGCAGTAATCCTGGATGTTTTACATATAAGTGCTTCAGGGGTTCAGAATACCTAGTTTGCCATAGTTCTGGAAATGGAAGTTTTTGTCCCCTTATCCAACATTACTGAAAAGACTGAAGTCATTTGATGTGAGTCCTCCAACTTCACTCCAGTCCCCCAGAAACTATCTTTCTTAGCCCTTCTTTCCCCTTCCTTCCTGCCTTTAAGAAAACAGTGCCCCACTTTCTCACCAAGGCTGGCAGCTCAGTTTGCACCCTTGACTCTACTTGCTCCACAGCCGCTTCTGTATTTATGCAAAAAGCACGTGTCTAATGCCCTCTACATGCCAGGAGCTTATTAGGCACTGTGGTGCATACAGATAAAGTCACAGAATAAATAAAACAAGGAACTCAGAGTCTACCAGAGGCTGAGGTGGGGTGTCCTCAAGAGCATTGCTCTGTCTGTTCATCTGTTTACAGTTTGGGGAGATCTTTAGCTCTTTTCCTCTCATTCTTCCCTCCCTGGTCTGTTAGAGCGCCTCCCCATGGCCTGCAGCCTGGGATCACCATCTTCTCCCCTTCATTTCACAGCTACACTTACTGCACTCACTGCCTCCTCATTTCTCTAGTTTCCTCCAAATATGTAGTCTGGCTCCTGCCTTCATGTCCTATTTGAAACTGTTCAGGTGAATGTCCTGCTGAGTCTAGAACTTTACTTTTTCTGTTTGCTGGTAAGCATCAGAGACAGTGGAGAGGCAAAGGTGATGACGAATGTTCTGCGTTGGGGTCCGCAGGACTCGCTTTGGTTGGCTTACTCTCCCTTCTGTCACAGGGAGCTGTTGGTATCTTACCTTGCAGTTGTTTTCCCAGAAAGATGGCGGCAGCAGCTGAGTGGAAAGGTGAGTCTTTAGTATCCGTGGAGAGGGCGTTGCTTTGGCTTTTTCCACACCTTTAAAATAGTTCAAGAGGAAACATCTGTGTAGTACAAGCACTACCCGGGGACCTCATGATCCAGGCTCTGTCCAGGATATCCCATCACCCATCTATCTTTCTGCTAGTCTCTTGACTTTCTTTTGGGATTTTACAATGGGATTATTAATTTTCATTTTTGTGGAATCACACAGCTTCAGTCCTGGATGGGGCCTTAGAGTTAATTTACTCTGTCACTTTAAGGATGAGGTGATAGAAGCTGAGAAAGGGCAGGTGATGTCTTGCTGAGGCACAGTCAGCTAGGACCAGAGAGCAGAGGCCTCCCACACCTTCCTGCCAGCCAGAGATAACCCCCATGTGCCTGCAGCAGGCTGTCTCGTGTACCTGGCCTGTTTGCAATCACTTGTTTCATTTCTAAAAACATATATACTTGCTGGCCTGTGAGTCATGATTTCTACTCTCTCATTTTAAAGCCTTAATGAGCACTTTGTGCAGTCGTGGTGTTAAGCTGAGGTTAGGGGGAAAAGGCAACAAAGACGAGAAAAACACAGACCTTCTCCCTAAGGAGCTTCCACTCTGGTGTGGGAATCAGAGGCTCATGCAAATCACATCAGAGGAGCTGGGTCAAGTTAGTGCTGAGGATCTCCTTCCTAAGACCGAATACTGTTCCATTGTGTGTGAATCCACATCTTGTTTCTCAGTTCGTTCACTGGTGGCCACTTGGGTTGTTTCCACCTTTGGGCTATTGTGAATGATGTGATTTTGAATGTGGGTGTACAGGTATCTGTTTGAGACCATGTTTTTATTTCTTTGGGATATATTCCCAGAAGAGGAATTGCTGGATCATGTAGTCATGGTAATTTTTGTTAAATAAAAAAGTGGGCACTAAAAAGAAAAGTTGGAAAACCACCTTTAGCTGTTTTTGAAGTCCGTATTCCTTAGAAGACCTGCAAAGCTGTCCTGCCTCTAGTCTGTTTCCTCAGCTCCACCTCTACGCCAGCTCACACTCGGTCCTTTCACGTGCCCTGGTCCTGTTGCCCCAGGCCCCTGTGCCTCCCTCCAGCCCTCATCTCTACACATCTGGTCCTGCCGCCCCAGGCCCCTGTGCCTCCCTCCAGCCCTCATCTCTACACATCTGGTCCTGCTGCCCCAGGCCCCTGTGCCTCCCTCCAGCCCTCATCTCTACACATCTGGTCCTGCCGTCCCAGGCCCCTGTGCCTCCCTCCAGCCCTCGTCTCTACACATCTGGTCCTGCTGCCCCAGGTCCCTGTGCCTCCCTCTAGCCCTCATCTCTACACATCTGGTCCTGCCGCCCCAGGCCCCTGTGCCTCCCTCCAGCCCTGTCTCTACACATCTGGTCCTGCTGCCCCAGGCCCCTGTGCCTCCCTCCAGCCCTGTCTCTACACATCTGGTCCTGCTGCCCCAGGCCCCTGTGCCTCCCTCCAGCCCTCATCTCTATGCATCTGGTCAGTCCCGCTCACTCTTCAAGGGTGTCTCCAAGTACTTTCAGTGCTGGTGATATGGTGGCATGAACATTATGAAGATCTTTCCTGTTAATCACACACCTGCAGATTCTGATGAAAACACCAAACACTCATTTAAGTGCAGAATCAGGCTCATAAGAAAATCAGGGGAGCCTCCAGGGACCCAAGTGAAGAGGGAGGGAGCTGCAAGATGGAGAAGTGGGCAAAGGCTTTGATGACAGCTGCCCGGAGTGGGTTCACCCACCGGACACCCAGTCCTCAGTTCAGTGACTCCTGCTCAGGGAGGAGGCTGGTAGGCCTGGGCTTTAGTGAGGCACAGATTAGGAACAGAGACCCATGCATTAGCAGGAGAAACTCAAATGCCTGCTACGTCAGTGAAAGGTGAGAGAGAAAAACACCATCTACTGACAAAGAGAGGTGAAGTAATTTCCTTGCCTCACCTCTGGGTGCAGAAAAAGAGGCTTTCTTGAGAACTCATAACCACAATCCTGTTTTCATACTACATGCATGGACCAGAAGTTAACTTAAACTATTGTAGATTGGAAATGTTCCAATGTAGGTGTGAGATCAAGAGAGGGAGAAAAAAACTTTTTATACAAAATTACAAAACAAATGAGGGAAAAGCCTTATGAACAAGAGCAGAAAAAAACAGGTGGAAGAACTAAACCCTTAGTGACCTCCATTATTGGGTACCTGATAGAGAATATAAATAACTATGTTTACAATATGCAAAGAAGACCAGGTGCAGTGGCTCATGTCTGTAATTTTGGTGCTTTGGGAGGTTGAGGCAGGTGGATTGCTTGAGCTCAGGAGTTCGAGACCAACCTGGGCAACACAGTGAAATCTTGTCTCTAAAAAAAAAAAAATACCAAAATTAGCTGGGCATGGTGATACACAGCTATAGTCCCAGCTACTTACTCAGGAGGCTGAGATGGGAGGATTGTTTGAGCTCGAGAGATTGAGGCTGCAGTGAGCTGTGATTGCACGACTGCACTCTAGCCTGGGTGACAGAGTAAGACCCTGTCTCATAAAAAAGTGCAGAGGAATGCAAGAGAAAGTTGAAAACATGATCAAGGAAACAAGAGATTACTAAAAAGACTGGGAAGATTTATAAAGTGTTTGGACATGAAAACCTACAATGAGTAGGGTTAAATAGCAGAACATACATAGCTGAAAAGAAAAACAGTAGCAGAGCTAAAGAAGCACAATGTAGAGAAACACAGAGATGAAAACTATAAGAAACCTTAGCAGACATAGAGGACAGAAGGGAAGGTTATGGGTGGAGTTGGACTCTCAGTCCCAAGCTGGGGAGCAAATTCAGGGAATCTGCCAGAAAGTGAGATCTGCAGGCCGGTTGATTTCCTTCCTGGTACTGGTGGCTCTCCTCTTTCCTGTTACACCTGATTTAATGTCCTGTGGGCAGTAACCACTTAATGCCTAAAAGAGACCCAGTCCTCTAATTAGGAAATCTGTACTCAGTCATTATGGTCCTCTGATGGCTCACAGTCATCCTTCCTGCCTATGACAAGCAAGAAACCCCGCTCCTACTCCTGATCCAGCCCTGTTGGTGGACTCAGCCCAGCTCCAGCTCCACATTTTTCTGCCAAAAAACCCCTACAGGAGAGAGATACTGTGGAGCTGAGGCTTTACATAAAGCAGTTGACCAGTGTTTTCTTTTACGAACATAGGTACATTGTATATTCTGTCCCACCACACCCTTGCCCCACCTCTCATCAGTGATTCGGAAAAGCCCCATGGGGTTGCCTCACCCACCAGGAACACCATGATAGTTGCTCAGACTCAGGGTGGAGAAGCACAGCATGGAGAGTATGCATGACACAGCCCAGGCTGCAGGGCCCATTCCCAAGCCCACTAGCAGGAAAGAAGGGGAGCAAACGAGGTCATTTTTGGCCTTCATCAGCTGCACTAAGATTTTAGCCTTGGGATTTGAGCCAAATTGCATGTGACTGTGTGGGATAAATCAATTCAGCCAATACTGTAGAAATGGCCCCATGGGAGTACAAAGTCAAACAGAACTTGTTTCTTGCCATCAGAGTTTGTGGTCTGGCAGGAGACAGAGGCAGAAAATTAGTAATGACAGCAGTTTATCATTTCAGTTGTCACCTCCAGGAACTATTCTTTGGCCATGTTCCCCTCACCCTGCCAATAGCGCTTCATGCTTGTTGTTACATCATCTGCATTGGTTTCTTCCATGGGACCATAACTTATTGAGGGCAAGTAGGTGTGAAGTCTTATGAGCAGCATAGGCCCTTGAGCATAGATGTTTGCTGAAATGGAGTGGATCATTCCTAGATTTCACCTATATACAGTTCACACACACGCATGCATGCACACACATGCACACAGGTCTTTTCAAAGTCTTTCCAAACCAATTCTTTGTGGGTCACAGATGTAATCCCTTTTGTCACAGAACGTCTGTGAGGCTGGGAGTTGATGGAGGAGCAGAAGGGGGGCCTGGAAGGGAGACTGACCATGCAGAGCACAAGCTCATCCATTGTCCAGTAGTGCCTGACCACTCCAGAATGCTCCAAGGGTGGTTGAGACCTTTGGCCAACAGCCATGAGTCTACATCAGCACCTGGTCTCCTCCCAGTGGTGCTCCTCACCTCGGCTGGCAGGGATTATCTGCTGTGAAAGAAAGCCACTGGCCGGGTGCAGTGGCTCATGCCTATAATCTCAACGCTTTGGGAGGCCGAGGCGGGTGGACCACGAGGTTAGGAGTTCGAGACCAGCCTGGCCAACATGGTGAAACCCCCCGACTCTACTAAAAATACCAAAAATTAGCCAGGCACGCTGGCAGGTGCCTGTAATTCCAGCTACTCGGGAGGCTGAGGCAGGAGAATTGCTTGAACCCAGGAGGCAGAGGTTGCAGTGGGCCGAGACCACGCCATTGCACTCCAGCCTGGGCAATAGAGCCAGACTTCGTCTCAAACAAACAACCAACCAACCAACCACTGCACAGCTGAGTCTCCAGCCAGCATTCAGCTGTCGGTGGCCGGGCAGATTATAAAGGCTGAGACCGTTTGTTACTCTCACACAGGGCACCCTCGTTCATAAAGAGGCCAGGATTCCTTTGTAGAACATGCCACGCTGGCTGATTGATTACCATTCTTTCTCCGGATTCTATAGCTCTATCCTGGTTTTTATGCTGATTTAGTGATTGAACACTCTGCTCTCTACTGCTAAGAATACTTCATTAGAAATCTTGCTTAGGCCTCTCCTCTTTCTTTAATCTCTCACATTGTCAGAGGTAAGACATTGGGCAGCAGCAGGGGCAGGAGGCAGAACAAAGATCAAAAGCTGTTCTTGGGCTGGGTCTGGTGGCTCATGTTTGTGATCCCAGTGGCTTGGAAGGCCAAGGCAGGAGGATTGGTTGAAGCCAGATGTTTGAGACCAATCTAGGAAACATAATGAAACCCTATCTCTACAAACAATTAAAAAATTTGCCAGGTGTGGCAGTGTTCACCTGTAGTCCCAGCTACTCAGGAGTCTGAGGTGGGAAGATTGCCTAAGCCCAGGAGTTCCAGGTTGCAGTGACCTATGATGGCACCACTGCACTCCAGCCTGGGTGACAGAGCTAGTCTCCATCTTTAAATAAACAAAAAATGCTGGTCTTAGATAATTAGGGAACACATGGGGTCATGGGGCCTAGGGAGGTGGTTAGTAAAGATACCTAACATGTAGATAGTATCCTCTGAGTGTCAGGCAATGCTTCAGGCTTTTTACCTGTATTGGATTTGTTAATGCTCACAACAACTCTTTGAGATAGGCCTTGATTCTATCCACACTTTGCAGCTAAGGAAACTGTAACACAGAGAGGTTATATAAACATTGTGAGGTGAGTGACAGAGTCAAGATTTAAACGTCGTGAGGTAAGTGATGGAGTCAGGATTTAAACCCTGGTAGACCTTAACTATTATACCATCCTGCTGCTCAAGGAGCAGAAGACTAGACACACACAAAACAGCAGGCCCTGATGGCACATGGAGTGAGACTGTGGTTAAGCAGGCAGAGTCTGGCCTGTTTATGGGGTCAGAGCCCCACAGGTAGTTCAGAGCAGGGCACTGGGTTACAAAGCCAGTGGTTACCTACCTAGTGACCATTGTCTCCTCTTTGAGAGCCAGAGGAGCCACAGGGGCTGGATGGTAGGATCATAGGGGAGAGCAAAATCCTTTAAGGCTATTCTGACTTGGAGACACCTCCTTGTACAGGTTACAAGTGTCTTGTATGCATCAGATCAGGGACTTTCTATCTCAGGACATTTTTAGAGATTTATCGGACCTCTGTCTACAGTTGCTCCAAGTCTAGACTTCATGCTAGAGCTGCATTGACTACGTTTTCATAGCTTCAGCTACTGTGCTTCCAGTTTCCTATCACATGGATCTCTGCAATGCTGCAACTTAGGGAAGTAGGCCTTCCTCCTATCCTTGTTTTGCAAAATAGTTCCAGCAGCTCTAGTTACCTGAAATATAGCCTTCTGGTTATATTTTTTAGCTTCCTTTATTTTTTGATGTGAAGAGAAACACTTCTAGGTTGAGCATTACCTGAAAAGTCTTCTCTATTGAATAGAAATAATTGGTTCCAAATGCAATGGCGTGTGTGTGTGTGTGTGTGTGTGTGTGTGTGTGTATGTATGTGTGTGTGAATTATTGATTCTTGGATACTCTCCTGGTTGCACTGGGCTTTATCAGGTTGGGGTACAGAGAGAAGAGGGAATAAATGGCTTACAGTTTCTCACATCTTCAGTATGTTCTACAGTTGCACATGATCAGAGGGAGGGCTTAAGAAGAAAACAAGGCAGAATCTGACCCTAGCGCACACCCTTTTCACTTGGTGATTCACTTTTGGCAAAAAATCTTAAATAATATGTAGACAGAAGATGAGAGGAAGATAAAAGGAAGAAACATATGACAGTGAAAATGAGAGAGAAAGAGAAAGAGAAGAGGAAGGAGAGAGGGAGGGAGAGAGAGAAGAGGAAGGGGGGGGAGAGAGAGAGAGGAGAGAAGAGAAAAGTGAGAAAAGACAGGGGAAAACAGAAGAGAGAGTGAAAGAAAGCAGGAAGAAAGAAAGAGGGAGGTGCTCTCACCAGAAGGTTGGGGTGGCCGAGCCCACTCAATGAAAGGATGGCGGTGTTGGATGATGGCTCGCTGGCACTTCTCCACGTCCCCATTCTGTTCAATCATATCCACAATTTCCTGAATCCATGTTGTCCCTGAGGCTCAGAAAGGAAGGGTGAGAAGGAGAAAGCTGTTAGACAATCTTCCCTGAAGAGTTCCGAGTAAACAAAGGAGATGTAGAGCTTGGTGTTTGCATAAACCTCCCCTCGGGTCAGGATCCTGTTAGCCATGAGTGATGGAAGTCCATGAGGGATGGATGGACTTTGGATCTCTGTAGGGAGTGGAGCAGCACAGGCAAGGCTCCCCCAACCCAGGACCAGTGCATGGCAGAGCACAGCAGCTTTCCTGGAAACCCCAGGGATATCAGGCATCCTGCATGAGTCCTGAGCTCTGAACCCCACTGTGGAACAATAAGAAGGAGCAGGTTTCCTCTCAAGAGGAATTCTAACTTAAGTTACAAACCGGTGCTGGCTCAGCAGGTCTTTGCTGTCCCTCCTGCCCCGCAGTCACCTGCTTTAGGGTAGGTACAGATGAGAAGATCATCCGGTTTGGCCTCGAAGCTCTGGATTTGGCTCCAGTTGTCCACAGTTGCAGACTGCAGGAGGGTCCCCTCCACCTCTTTCAGTTTTATCTGTTTCCCCAACTCTGAGGTCAGGGCCATAGTGTCTCAGCGTTGGGGGTCCCTATGGGAAAAGAATAGAGGAGATTTTTAAAGAAGTTGTGGTAAAATACACTTAATACAAAATTGATCATTTTAACTGTCTTTAGGCATACAGTTCAGAGGCATTAAGTACATTCACATTGTTGTGCAATCATTATAACCATCCTTTTCCAGAATTTTTTTCATCTTCCCAGACAGAAACTCTGTATCCATTAAACAATAACTTCCCATTCCCCCTCCCTCAGCTCCTGGCAACCACCATTTTACTCTATTTCTCTATGGACTCTATATACCTTATTTAGGTGGAATCACATAATATCTGTCCTTTTGTGAATGTCTTATTAATTAAGCTTAATCTTATGCTTAATTGTAAACTTGATTTAATCTCTTCAAGGCTCATCTGTGTTGTAGCATGTGATAGGATTTCCTTCCTTAGTTCACTGTAGGTATATACCATTTTTATTTTTTGAGACAGAGTCCAACTCTGTTGCCCAGGCTGGAGTGCAATGGCATGATCTTGGCTCACTGCAACCTCTGCCTCCAGGGTTCAAGCGATTCTCAAGCCTCAGCCTCCTGAGTGGCTAGGATTACAGGTGCCCACCACCATGCCTGGCTAATTTTTGTAATTTTAGTAGAGACAGAGTTTTGCTATGTTGGCCAGGCTGGTCTTGAACTCCTGACTTCAGGTGATCCACCCACCTTGACTTCCCAAAGTGTTGGGATTACAGGCGTGAGCCACCATGCCCAGCTTATATTTTGTTTATCCATTCATCTGTTGATGGAAACTTTTGGCTGTCGTGAATTAGGTCTCTGTGAACATCGATGTACAAATATCTCTTTGAATTATTGCTTTCAATTCTTTTTGGTATATACTCAGAAGAGAGATTGCTAGATCATCTGGTAATTCTATGTTTAATATTTTGAGAAAATGTTACAGCATCTTCCATAGCAGCTGCACCATTTTAAATTTTACAAGCAGTGCATAAGTGTTCCAGTTTTTCCAAATTGTCATTAACACTTGTTGTTTCCTGTGTTGTTTGTTTGTTTTTTTGTTTTTGATAATAGCCATCCCAATGGGTGTGGGGTGATAAATAGCTCATTGGGGTTTTGATTCACATTTCCCTAATGATTAATGATGTTGAGCATCTTTTCATGTGCTTATTGGCCATCTGTAGGAGAAATATCTCCTTTGCCCAGTTTTGCAGTGTGTGTGTGTGTGTGTGTGTGTGTGTGTGTGTGTGTGTGTGTTTTGTCATTGTTATATTGAGGGAAGACTTTTAAATGCACCAAAAGGAGAAAGCTGAAGAAGTAAGCCACTATTACTCAAGGATAACTGGCTACTGGGGTTCCAGAAGACATTTATTACTACTATTACTAATGAAATAGTAGTTAAAAGCTAACATTTATCAAACACTTCAATTTACCATCACTGGGCTGAGTGCCTTGTATACATTAATTTATTTTAACTTTTGCTGAATATGAGTAATAGAACTTCAGAGTTGAAAGGGTCCTTACAGAAAATGTAACAGTACATGCTTGCTAGAGGTTGAATAAAATAATCTGGCCCAGCTGCTTCATGGAATGGATGAGAAAACCAGGTGCCCAGATTAGCGAGGCCAGTTTTCGTGGTGGCTTCTGCCTCCAGATTGAGCTGAGCCCTTTAAGATGAAGACAATTTTCGGAAAATGAAAGGCAAATTATTTCTGAAAAATTTCAAATATGAAAAGCAGCTGTATTTATAATACATCAAAGAAGGTGGAGTTTGGACAGTACTCCTGAGATTACGGTGTGATCAAATTCAGAAGAGGAGGGATAAGAACAAACATTTCTTGCAGGCCTTCTATGTTAGGTCCTTCATGGACTTTTCTTTTTCTCTCTTAATTCATATGACAATTTTATTAGGAAGGAATAATTATCACCCTCATAAATGTGAGGAAGCTGAGAGTTACACGATCATAACTTGCCCAGGATCACAGCCAACATCTGTATACAAATCCTATATTCCTTCTTTAAAAATTGCCTCTTTTTTTAAATTGTGAATTTAAAGGCATACATTGCAGAAAATTTGGAAAAAGTCCAAATATACAAGGAAAACATCTATCACACAGAGTTGTATTTCTGTCTTTTTCAAATGTATATTGTTGTAGGCAGAATAATGGCCCTACAGATGTCCACGTCCTAATTCCTAATACATTACATTGTGTGGCAAAGGGCTTTGCATGTGGAATTTAGGTTAAGAAGCTTAAGGCAGGCTGGGCGTGGTGGCTCACGCCTGTAGTCCCAGCTACTTGGGAGGCTGAGGCAGGAGAATGACGTGAACCCGGGAGGTGGAGGGCGACAAAGCGAGATTCTGTCTTAAAAAAAAAAGAGAAGAACCTTAAGGCCATGAGCATGTCCTGTATTATCCAGGTGGGCCTAATGTGACCACAAGGGCACTTAAAAGTGGGCAAGGGTGCAGAGGAACCAGTCAGAGAGTCATGTGGTAGAAGAAGTGACTGGAGAGTTTGGAAACATGAGAAGGACTCAACTTGCCATTGATGGCTTAGAGACAAAGGGGAACACAAGACAAAGCATGGCCTCCAGAGGCTGAGAATGAACCTCAATCAACAGGCAAATGGGACCTCTGTCCTACAGCCACATGAATCTGAATTCTGCCAACAACCAGAATGAGCTTGGAAGGGATTCTTCTTCAGAGCCTCCAGAAGGGAACACAGCCCTACCAACACCTTGATTTTACGCAGAGACACCTGTTTGGATAAACTTGTGTTGTTTTAAACTGCTAAATTTTTGATAATTTGTTATGGCAGTCATAGTTATAGAAAACTATTTATACATAGTTATGAACAAAAAGTATATATATATAAATGTAAAATTACAAAATTTTATACTTTTTGGATACTGCTGTGGTTTGGATATGGTTAGTCCCCACCAAAACTCTCTGTTGAGGTTTAACTGCCAGTATGGCAGTGCTGGGAGATGGGGTCTCGTGAGAGGTGTTTGGGCCATAAGGGTGGATTCCACATGAGCAGATTAATGCCATCTCCCAGAAGTGGGTGAGTTTGGTCCCTTTGCACATGCTCACTTGCCTTTCTATTTTTTCACCACGTCTTGATGCAGCATGGCTCTCACCGGAAGCTGAGCAGATGCCAGCACCATGCTCTTGGACTTTTCAGCCATCAGAATCATGATTCAAAATAAACCTCTTATATTTATAAATTACCTAGCCTCAGGTATTTGGTTATAGCAACACAAAATGAACTAAGACGGATGTTATCATGGTTTGAATTGTGTCTCTCTAAGTTCGTATGTTGAAGTCTTAATCCATAGTATGTTAGCATGTGGCTGTATTTGGAGATAATGTCTTTGAGGAGGTGATTAAGTTAAAATGAGGCCACTAGGATGAGACCCATTCCTATTTGGTATCCTTGTAATGAGAGGAGATTAGGACACACTAGGCAACACCAGGGATGTGTGCACATAGAGGAAAGACCATGTAAGGACACAGTGAGAAGTTTCTCCATAGGGTGGGGGTGAGGGGAATGATGAGTCCAATTCTGGGGTTGAGTCTGATGTATTTGTGGGACTTCCCAATGTACACCTGTAGGCAGGTATACATGTGAGCTTAGGGCTCTGGCCTGGAAATAATGTCTTGAGAATCATTCATGCAACACATTGACCAACTCTGTGGTAGGTGTTGCTCTGGGCAGGTAGCTGATGACCGAGGGCATGGGCATGGCTGTGAGTGTGTGCAGAAGGGCACCTGCTGCTGAGGACTAGGGCAGTTAAGGGCTTGGCTGTCCAGTGTACTATGGATCCCACTGTATTGCCCTTGTTGGAGGCCTGCACGGGGAGTGATAGAACCTGGCTAAAGCTGGGAGAAGGAGATGCGGCAAGAGATTGGGGCAGCTGGGTAGTGCAGTGGGAGCAGAGGGATCTGCCGGTTCCCACAGGAGAAGTCCCAAGTCCTTCTCACCCTCCCCAAGCCCCTCATTGCTGGGCCACATCAGCACATGGTTCCTGTCCTTGAAGAATCAGGCATTTAGACACACACATTTCCCCTTGAGCAGCCAGCATGAACCTTTTCATCCTATCAGGCCAGATCACTATGGCCTCCTTTGTGAAGGCATCCCTGACTCTGTAAACAGAAGTAATCACTCCTTTCCATGGGATCTTATAGTATTTTGTGTGCAAAATTTTATAGTTCTTACTCCATGTCCTATAGTTACTTGCTTATAAATCTGGACCCCTGGAGCACAGGATCTGGTTCAGTCCCCTTGCAGGCCCAGCATGTGTCTTGGTCAATGGCTAGCATAAGAGGAGGACTCTCATGGAAGAAGAAATAGTCTTGGCCAGAGAAGTTGAGCTGGCCCTGGAGGAGGATGCGACAGAGAGTGTATCTGGGAAAAGATCGGGTTGGAAGACAGAGATAGTATTATAGGGGAGAGAGCCTTTGGAGGTGATTGCCTGGGGTCCTGAATCTAGGTCTGAATTTTTAGGCTGGAGGCTTTTGGTTACAAAGCTCTTTTATATTATTTTATCAGATTCTTAGGATCTTTTCTGGTTTGAGTAAATGCATCTATAAAGTCACACCTATGTGGCTAAAGGTTAAAAAAATCAATTAACGAGTTAGGTACAGAATTTCTTTTAAGCTGTATTCTTACCTTCAAGTTCCAGCTGAACGTCAACAGCTCAAAGGCCCACTCAAGGGTCAGTGGGCATGGAAGGGACTTTCACAGGAAGCAGACGGCAATTGCAGAGGCTCAAATTACTACTGTGTCAGAGTTACAGGGGCGCTCAGCAGGTAGCCAGCACTTTGGGAGGCTCTCAGCTTCACTGTGGAAAGTTGAAGCTTTTACTGGAAGAATCCAGATTGAACAGAAACAAACCCTGTGACCTGGCCCTGGGAGGGAGAACTTCTCGCTGTACCATGATCACTCATGTGACCCTGACTACTGTGCAAATATCAGCTCCCTCCAGTGCACACGAACTGAGGGCACACTCTGCCCTCCCCGTGGTCTCCACCTAGAGTTTTTCACATCTCTCCTGGCCCTCAGCTGCTCTGACCCCTCCCTCCTCCTGCTGGTCTAGAAGCTTAAACAGGTGGAGGCTGGGGGGAAATGGAAAGCTGGCTCTAGGACCAGATGCATCAGGCTTCAGATAGGCTCCTGCTTATTTGGTGAACTCCCTTTTCCTCCCGCCTTAGCCAGAGATTTACTTTCTGCATCTGTGAAGTGTGGGTAATACTGCCTGTCTTCAATCCATGCTTTAAGATTGAAAGCAACAATGTTAATGAACACACTTTGCATAGCACATAGTAAGGGCTTAAAACTGCTGGTTCTTCTTTCCTTTCTTCCCAAACTGTATTCATCCACACTGAAATGCAGAGAGGATAGAACAAAAGTCTAGAGCTTAGGTGTGTACTTATTTATACCTTGCCATATTGTACAAAAGGTGTACTTTTGAAGAGGCAGATTATATTCCATGGTGTCTTTGGTTACCTAGGAAATTAAATGGATCAGGTGTTAATGATCTCTGAGCTGCTACTCTTCTGCCAGCCCCAACCTTGTATCTACCCCAGTGCTTTCCTTTCTGGAATTGAAGCGTAATTCTGCACCCCATCTGCCCTTCTTGCCAAAGCTTTCCTTGTCTTCCTTGACCCTGTACCTCATAATGCTTTTTGCCAACACTACTTCTTCCTCCTTGTTTCCAATTTATTTTTTTTAAATAAATTGAACTTTATTTTTCTACTTCTGCTGTCTTCCCAGTTCCACTTATCCCAATGCTGTCAATTTTCAGCCCCATAGGGCTGATTCACAGTTCTTAGTGCAATCTCACCTTTTCTCTGCAGTTGAAGTCCCTAAGTCTGCTAAGGTGTCTGCCAGTTATTGGTGCCACGCTGCGCTGCATGCTGCATCTCCCTGCCTTTGCCATCTACACGGGCCACAGTCTTTACATTTTGCAGTTAGTAACCACTGCTAGTATCTACTTCCTCCACATTTGTGGCAGATGAACTGGGATGTTGCACAATCTTCCAGCGGTCTCCTTATTTCTCGTCTCTTCCCTACTAGTCTCTCATACTTTCAGCATATAAATTAAGCTCAGCTCAGATCAGGCTATCCTTTGGTTGTTTATGGCTCAGATTCTGGATACTTCCCCTTGGAATTCAAGACCTTCTAAATTCATTAATTATTATTTTTATAAGGCAGGGTCTCACACTTTTGCCCAGGCTTCAGTGAAGAGGCATGATCATAGCTCACTGCAGCCTTGACCTCCTGAGCTCAAGTGATCCTCCCACCTCAAACCTCCTGAATGCCTTGCTCAAGGCCTTCTTTAATACACCACCATCCTCACTGTGGACCCCACACACCAGGTGAGCTGAATGACTTACTGTCCCTTATATGCATCCTGTAAATTCCTGCCTCCCTGCTTCACTCTTGTTGTTCTCCCTGCCAAAGGGCTCTTACTCTTAGCCTAGCACACTGCTGTGCACCTATAGTCTCAGTTACTTGAGTCCAGCCTGGGCAACATAGTGAGATCCCATTTCTAAAAAAATATTCTTACTCTGATTCCACAGAGTCAAATTCTTCAGCTTCAAACCCATCTTTTCCTTGAAGTCTTTCCTTAGGTTAGATAGCTGGAAGCAATCTCTACTGTGAACTACCATATGCTTTTTTAAAAATAAGTTTTATTGAGATCAAATTCACATACCGTGCACTTCACCCAAGTGTACAGTTCAGCGTTTTTAGTTGTGCAACCATCATCACAATCAATTTTGTAATATTTTCATCACCCCAAAATGAAACCCCATATTTATTAATAGTCATGCCTCATTCTTCCTACCCCCATGTCCAGCTTTAAGAAACCAAAAATCTACTTTGTGTCTATAGACTTGTCTATTGTGAACATTTTATATAAATTGGATCATAGAGTGTGTGGTCAATAGGATTAATTTGCCCTTCTCTTACAGCAAATTTTCTCTTTTTACTTTAATGAAGAAATCAACTACCCTCCCAGTGTGTCGACTGGGGCCTAGCTCTAAGACCAACTGTACCATTTTTTAATGAACATATTTTAACCAGAATGGGCTATAGTATGAGCTCAATGAATAGTTTGTCACCATGTACTCATTCAACTGGATTAATATACTTATTGAATGAATAAACAAATGAATGAAACAAAAACTTTGGTTTTCACCAAGACTGGGACTTGGATGAGGGAACTAAGGTGCAAAATGTAAGGAGACACTGACTCCTGGGCTGGGCAAGACAATGAGTGCCTCCTTCAATGCTGTGCCCTTACCTCCCCCTAGTCCCTGCCCTGGTTTATACATAATCCATCCACATGGATTTTCACTGAATTGTGATTCATGTACCTCTGGAACTTTCTGAGCTGTTTCTGAGAACCAGGTAAAGTGTGCCCTCTTTGGAGTTAGGGAAATGTCTACAAGGCATCCTCTGTCCACTAGAAAGACCAAAGCGACCATTGCCTCCTGGAAGAGTTTTGTGAGGGATCTGATCACGATTTACAACTGGGAAAAGTAGCCAAGCTGCTTTGTGCCACTGGCACAAAGTGGAAGGTGCCTGTGTTCCAGCAGGCTGGCTTTGAGGAGCAGCGGGAGCAAAGGTCTCCCCGCTGGACATTCCCGTCCCTTCTGGGTGCACTACCTCCTACAGCTGCAACTGCTTGGGGCAAGCTTTGTAACACTTGCCTCAGTCACACAGATCCTTTGACCAAGTCTGCAAGAGAGCAGACGAGTTGTTTCCTGCAGGTCCTGTAGTACTAGATGGGCAAACTCTGACTCCTTTGTAACTTCATGGATCTCGCTTATTATCCAGGAAACTGGCTCAGCATTCTGCTGGCCTGTGCTCCCTTATTGTTTAAAATGTTTTTCTTCTGTTTTTGACCATCCACAATTCACATAATTACATGTCTCTCAAGCCATTTTTCTCACTTTGCAATGCTCATTGGCTTTAATTCTCCCTTTCCCTTTTCTTATCTAATTCTTGTCCAGTCACCCAGGGAAAGATGGAACAAATCTCTTTCTCCCTCGTTTTCTACTGTCTCCTTCCCTTCATATTCTGCTACTCATCCTTCCATTTGCTGACCTTGGCCCCACTCCAGCCATGGCTGATGGCTGTTGGGATGTGGCACATTTGTATTAAAGAAGAGAGAAATCCTGAGATGTCATTGACGCAAAGTTAGAAATAATGAAGAATCACATTGCGTGAATTCCCTAGGGCTTCTGTAAAAATTGGGTGGCTTAAGGTACAGAAACTTCTTGTTCCACAGCTCTGATAAGTAAAAGTCCAAGATCAAGGTGCAGTATGGGCTCCTTCTGGAGCTGTGGGGGAACTCTGTTTCATGCCTCTTTCCCAGCTTCTGGTGGTTTGCAGGCGCCACCCCAATCTCTGTCTTCATCCTCACGTGTTGTGTGTGTCTGTGTCCAAATTTCCCCCTTTTATAAGGATATCAGTCATATTGGATTAGGGTTCACCTTAATTATCTCCTCTGCAAATGCCATATTTCCAAATAAAGTCACATTCACGAGCACTGGGAGTTAAGACTTCAACATTTTTGAGGGGAACTCAATTCAACCCATACCACACTAATATCAGTGTGTGGAGCTTTGAAAAAATAGAAATTTCTTTCAAAATTCCGTAGTACTTTTCAAATTCATTTACCATTTTCTCCACCTAAATTGGCAGTTTGTTTTAAGGCACAGACATTCAAGTAAATGCAATAATCTGTTTTATTTGATAGCTAGTTTTGCAGTAGTGTTATCTTTTTACTTATGTTTCATTTGGAGTGCCTGTTGTTTCAGCTACCTTGTGAGTTCATTGTAGATATTACTCTAATCTTGAGAACCTAGTACTCATTTCAGCATTGTTTCTTGGGAAAATATCTTTCAAGTTTCAAAAGACTGAAAGTATCCTTTGAGCACAGTCAATTTTTAACTGGGGGCTTCCTGTGCAAGTTTCTGGGCCTATCATGTGTGATAATTGAACCCTTCAAAAACACAGAAAAGCAGACCCATGACAGTCCCAACACACTTTTAGGCTTTCTCAAATTAATAAATAATGTTTTATACATATGTTAGGACACTGAAAAACTGATCGTATAGTGAGCGAAACAGCATGTTACAAAATGATGTGTTTTGTGTGAGTCTTTGTAAGAAATGTTTTGTCCATCAACAACTGTATGGAAAAAGACACACCAAAGCCTCTACCCCTGTGTTAGCCGTACTCATCTCTTGGGATGGGATGTGTCACTGGGGGTGGGAATGGGGGAAGGATGTGGGAACTGCTTGTTGAATGTGATTGCATTCATCCATTTTCATACTGCTAAGAAGAAATAACTGAGACTATAATTTATAAAGAAAAAATTTTAATGGACTCACAGTTCCACATTGCTGGGGAGGCCTCACAATCATGGCAGAAGGTAAAGGAGGAGCAAAGGCACATCTTACATGGCAGCAGGCAAGAGAGCCTGTGAAGGGGAAAATGCCCTTTATAAAATCACCAGATCTCGTGAGACTTATTCACTATCACAAGAACAGCGTGGGGAAAACCTGCCCCCATGATTCAATCACCTCCCACCAGGCAAGCTACAAGGTGGAAGAAGATAGTTGTAACATAGAAGTTGTTAAAAAATTTGTATCCAGATTATATAAAGAACTCCTACAAATCTATGAGAAAAAGACTGACAGCCAAATAGAAAACTGGGCAAGAGACCTGAACAGGTACTTCACAAATGATGATCTGACCAATAAATACATGAAGATGCTAACATCAGTAATTACCAGATAAATACATCAAATCAAGTAATTAAATAAGCTATTTTATTTATGTATTTATTTATTTTTTAGACACAGTTTCACTCTGTTACCCAGGCTGGAGTGCAGTGGTGCAATCTTGGCTCACTGCAACCTCCGCCTCCTGGGTTCAAGCGATTCTCCTTCCTCAGCCTCCCGAGTAGCTGGGATTACAGGTGCGCAGCACCACACCTGGCTAATTTTTTGTATTAGAAGTAGAGAAGGGGTTTCACCATGTTGGCCAGGCTGGTCTCAAACCCCTGGCCTCAAGTGATCCGCTTGCCTCAGCCTCCCAAAGTGCTGGGATTACAGTCATGAGCCACTTCACCTAGCTCAGGCTATTTTAAATAAATTCAATGGAAAATTATATCACAATTATTTCACTACTACCCAACCACCAGAATGTCTAAAATCAAAAGGTCAGGATATGTAAAATTTTAGTGATGATGAGAAGCTAGGATTCAATTACAGTTGCTTTTTCTTTCTGTCTTTCTATGTTTTCCACATTTTCTACTCAATTTAGGTTCTTCTCCAATCAGAATATAATGATATTTTTCTCCAGAGCAGATTCCTTTTTTCTTAATGCTTTCCAGCTCAGCAACTAAAACCAAAAGATGGGCAGAACTGAAGGATATATCCAAATAAATCTGGTGGGTTTTAGACTGGTTCTTTAGAGGGCATGGGACAATTAACAGAACCAGGTTGTAGAGAGTAATTGAAGGGGCAGAATTTTTGACTTCTGAAAAGAACTTCAGCAGGCACAGACTCTGGGTTGCAGCCTCTCAGCAGGTAGAGTGTAGATGACTGTGACATTAGGTAGCTCACTGTCCCACTGAACTGTAATAGTCTCATGGGGCCAATGACAGGGTCTTGGTGACTGAGCCTATTTCTTCTGCATCAGTTCTTCCAGGACTTCCTAATCTAATATACTTCTCTCCAGAAATTGTTATAATTCTTGGCCATCCAAGTACACAGCGGGCTTATAAAGTCCAGTATTTTATCTGTACGTTTATGTACCAGATATAGATATCAGCCAATCCAAGTGGGTTATTTTGACACTATAGTTATTGTTCTTCAAGGTATCCATGTTTCAGTAAACAAACTTCTGCTTTTTACTGTTTAGAAGCTTTTCTTTAAGTCAAAATATCTCTGTATGATATTAATGATGATATAATATGTCTTACTATATAACTGGCACAATTCTGGGAATTTCACATTTTTATTACATCAGGTAGACCTCTAGTAACCCTGTGGGATGGCTGCTATTATTATTTCCCTGTCATGATGACACTGAGGGGTAAATACCTTGCTCCAGATTACAGCTGCAGAGTGCGGATTTGGACCCCAGCAGGCTGCTTCTCTAATTGAGGCTTTTGAATACCACATCACTCTCCATTTTAAGGCTACCTGCTATAGCTTTGTTTCCTGGTGAATGCAGAGTAGTGGGATTGGCACCAACATGAGATGTATTCCTTGCTGAGTCATTTCTCTCAAGGCTGGGCCTCCAGGCTGCATTTCTGGAGGCAAAGGGCCTCAGCTACTTTCTCACGGCAGAGCTTAACCCTGAGTCCCCTCCTCAAATACCTGTGGGTGCTCTGGCCACATATTTAAAACAGTTATAACTTACTCTCTTCTCTGTGGAAGTTCGCTCATCCTTGGGGTCTCACATGTCAAGTGTAAAGGGTAATTTGATGGTTGAAGGTGTGGAGCAGTATCACTTTTTGAAGACATTTTTCTTACTAGCCAAGGTCAAGGTCATCTGAAGTTTGTTCTTGTCTTTTAAAGGGCTGAGAATTCCACACACTTATCAAATTAATAGCATATTTTATATTTAATGTTTTAATCCATTTCTTTTAAAGGACTAAAAGAAAGGCTCATAAGTGGGAGTTGAACAATGAGAACACATGGCACAGGGAGGTGAACATCACACACCAGGACCTGTTTGGGGGTGGGCGGCTAGGGAAGAGATAACATTAGGAGAAATACCTAATGTAGATGACTCATTTATGGGTGCAGCAAACCACCATGGCACGTGTATACCTATGTAACAAACCTGCACATTCTGCACATGTACCCCAGAACTTAAAGTATATACAAAGAATACTATTAGTAAGAGATAAAATGGTACAGTTTGAAGGGCCTTTGGTAATCTGATTGAATATATTAAAATGCATATTTTTTTTTTCCAACAAAACAACAAAAAAAGAAAAGTTACAAATACATTCTCTCTCTGTCTGTCTCTCTGTCTCTCTGATTACTTACACTCGGCATTTAAGGACAAGTAGTGTATCATCAGGTGAGGAAGTTAGGGTTCAGGTCCTGGTTTTGCTGAAATGGCCATTAGTCAGGTCCTGCTTGTGGGCTATCTGAGAACCCTGACTCAGGGTTAACTGGCAGCATGAAGGCCCGATTGCCATTGGCCCCACCATTGAGGTGTGTGGCCACATCCTGGCAGAGCTGCAGCTCCTATGTTGCTACAGCTTTCTTCTCCAATAACTCATTTTCTGGGATCACCTTATCAGGATGTTGATTAATGAGTTTACCTTTGATAGCATTGGCCACACCTAGGTACAAAATCAGAGTTGGATTTTTGTCCTCTGGGGATAAGCACACCCAGGGTGAATTCATTCTCCAGAGTGGGAGGAAATCACTGAGTGAACAGCTTCTGTGAAAATCAGGCCACAGAGAGAGGGCCATGTGTTCTCCCCAGTTCCTGTGAGATTTAAGGGGTCTGCCCTTAAATCTCCTTCTCATGGGACTGGCTACTAGTTCAAATGTTGATGCTGGCATCATGATACTGTTACAGAAAGCCAGAAACTTGGAGGGAGCCTAGGAATTCTATAAAAACACGCAGAAGGACACAAAGAACTCTCCCCTCAGAAATAAAAGAGAAGGCATCCAGAGATACTGAGATTTCCATAGTAGACTAGTGAGGATCACCATTCATTCATTCATTCACTCATTCACTCATTCATTCATTCATTCGTTCACCATTCATTGATCACCAGGCACTGCGTTAGGAAGTGAGAAAACAAAGACATAAGAGCTTTATGAGAGCTTTATATGATTTATGGAATTTAGCACTTGTGGATTTTGCTACTTCCCTCTTTATTTCCTTATAGTGATGAGACACAAAAATCTCAAAATGAAAGAGTCTGCAACCCCCTGTCTTAGGGGCAGGGGGAAGTAGAATGCTGGGCCATGCTTTCCTTCGTGGAGTCCCCAGCAGAGAGAAAGGCAGGAGGTTCCAGCAGGAGCTGACGGCTCTGGGGAAGAGAAAGAGACTGACGAAGTTTTGGGGGCCTGTGAGAAGAAAGAATACGGTACTGGAGTAAGTGTGCTCTCCTTGTTCTCCATCAAACCACCCTCCAAGTAGCCATCAGAGATACCTTCCTAAACATCCCAGAGGCTTCACCCTGTGCGTAGCAGGGGTCAGCAAGCTTTCTTTGTAAGAGGCCAAGTGGTGACTGCTTTAGGCTTTGCCAATCACATGATGTCGGTTGCAGCTACTCAAGTCCGCCGCTGATTTGTGACAGCAGCCACAGACAACATTACACAGATGGTTGAGGCTGTGTTCCAATAAAACTGTATTTACAAAAACAGGCAGTGAGCTTTGACTTGCCCACTCTGCTGTATAGAATAAAGAGGAAACTCTTGAACTTGACATAAAAGTCACTTTCAGTAAACTTTTTCCTCCCTGCACCTCTGGCTTCTTTGTGATCATTCTCCTCATGTGAGTTGCCAGTGTCATCCTGAAGGCCCCATATTGCTGATCTTTTTTTCTTTTTGTAACAACTTTATTTAGATATAATTCACACATTATACAATTTACCCACTCACCTAAAACGTACAATTCAGTGTATTTTTTTTTAGCATATTCAGAGTTGTGCCACAATCAATTTTAGAACATTTTCATCACCCTCCCAAAATGCTGCACTCTTTAGATGCCATCCTTCAACCTCCTGCTCCCAGCCCTCACAATCTCAATTCTACTTTATATCCCTGTAGGTTTCCCTAGTCTGCACATCTCACATAAATGGAATCACACAGTATGTGGCCTTTTATGACAGGCTTCTTTCATAATATTCTCAATCTTGCATTTTAATTTCGTTATCTTTTCAAGGTTCACCCGTGTTGTAGCCTGTCTCGCACTTCATTCCGTTTTATGGCTGAATAGTATTCTGTTCTAGGAATATGCTACATTTTGTGTATCCTTCCATCAGTTGATGGACATTTGGGTTGTTTCCTTCTTTTAGCTTTGGGAGTAATGCCACTATAGACATCCATGTGTAAGTTTTTGTGTGGACAGATCTTTTCATTTCTTTTGAGTATATACCTAGAAGTGGAATTGCTGGGTCAAATGGTGACTCTATTGAACCTTTTCTGGAACTGCCAGACTATTTTCCCAAGTAGTTGCATCATTTTACATTCCTACCCCCAGTGTATGAGGGATAAAATTTCTCTACATCCTCCACCAACTGTTGTTATCATCTTCCTTTTATATCATAGCCATTCCAAAGAGTAGGAGATGGCATCTCATGGTGGTTTTAATTTGTCTTCCTTAATGACTCATTAAGCTAAGTATCTTTTGGCTATTTTTGTATCTTCTTTGGAAAAAATGTCTATTCAAGTCCTTTGCCCATTACAAAAATCATTTTTAACAGTTATATAATTACATGTATGTTTAAGCCAGAGCATTTAATGTGGAAAATTTTTAACTCTTATGTGCTAGCAACATCACAGTATATAAGGAGGAAGGGGGTACTACAAAACATTCAACTAAGAGCTAAGTATTTAAAACAAAATTATGTTAAAAAAATTCAAGATTCCTTTATGAGAGTTCAACACAAGTTAAATGTCCTTTTGAATGATTCTGTCATCAAGGCAGTTTATTCTTTTAAAATATCATGAAATGGACAAATACTCATTAACAGATATAGCCACCCTCAAGATTTCAATCTCGGTGGCTTTCTTTAAATTAAAATTCACGAAGTGCGCAATTAAAATGTGTCAAAAAACTGAATCTGCTACTCTAACAGATGTTCATGCTTAACACTTAGTAGTTTATCTGACTAAATTGAATTTTATTAGGGGAAGAAAATGAACCACTGTAAAGCATATAGTTTGAAATAGATGCTAATATTTTTCTTAGAAATAAAAATTTATGCAGGAAAAGTTATTTATCATAAGGAAAACAAAATAAAACCCTAGAATGAGCAAACATTTTCAAAGAACAAGCACCACAAAGGACACTTACATTGAATTTTTAGTATTTATCAATGCATATTTCTTTCTCCAACCAGTCTACTTCATCAAATTTGGAAACATTTCCTGAATCACTAGATTCCACAGCAGTATGGCAAGACAGGATGGTGGCAACATCATTTTCAATGTCTTCATGGTGAGCTTTCTTTTCACCCTGCTCTTCTACTTTGTGTAACTGAACACCTTTTCTTACTGCTTCCAGAAGTACACTCTTGGCAACCCAGACTATAGGTATGGCTGGAAGATGACACTTTGGCTCATGAAGTAACTTGTGTTGGAGGAGATGGAGTCATTCATGGAGCTTGGGGACTTGGGACAGCAGTAGGTGAAGCTGGATGTAGCCAGAGGGAGGATGAGCAGGACTGCAACTGTGACAGATGATGATGGCTGAATACCAAGTGGAGCCAGAGAAGGTAGGGTGGGGGTGGAAGTAGCCTTGGATGTCTTGTGGGATGGATGAACTGGGGCAGCACTAGCTCCTAACAGAGAGGACTGTGTAGAGGAGCAGCTGGAGGAGGACCTGGGTGAAGAGGGCTGGGGAAAATGTGGAAAGGAGCTGAAGGAGTTGGCACTGCTGGAGTTCCCAAGGCAGTGGTTGGAGGTGGAGGCAGAGGTGGGGGAGGTCTTGGTGGAGAGCAGTTGAAGTCACTGAAGCTCCTAATGAAGACATTGACAGGGGAGATGGAAGAGTTGGTGGAGGAGGTGTGGGGGTGGAGCTCCCAGAGACATGTGTATTGCCTATAGCTGGTGACTGAGCATGATTTTCTATCAAACCTGCAGCAGCATTTACGCAGGTGGGCATGGGTTTTTCCCCTCCTGTTCCTTGAATTAGTGGAGGTGGAGGTGGTTCATGTGGCCTGACTGAGACCTTTTACTCAGCTCTTATCTGAGTCTCAGTTGTCAGACTAAATGACAAGGCAGAAAGTGAAAAGATCCATCCACACAATCCACCTGCTTCGGGGACTTTGCTGCAAAGAGATTGGCATCATCTTCAGCCAGCTCCAGACTTGGGCCAGCTTCTGCCATCCTCTATCTGGCTCATGAAGACAATCTAGATTTTTCTAGCTTCTGCTTCCTCCTTTCCTTTCTCTGATCTTCTGTATGTTGCAATATGTGTTCTTTCATAAACCAAATAAATATGAAGGCTTGATAAAAGTTTGCCCATTTAAAAATTGGATGGTTTGTCCATTTTTATTTTGAGTTGTAAGGGTTCTTTATATAGTTTAGGCTGAAGTCCCTTGTCAGATACAGGATTAAAGAATATTTTCTTCTATTCTACAGGTTTTTTTTTTTTTTAAACTTTCTTGATAGTATCTTTTGAAGTCCAAAGTCTGTAATTTTGATGAAGCTCCATTTACTTATTTTTAAATTTTGTTTGTGCTTTCTTTGAGGATGGGCCTCAGTATACCACCAACATTTATAATCTTTCTTCCAGCCTTCCTCCAAAGGACTTATTATCTTTTACCAGGGTGACATGCATTGAGGAAAGAAAATAATCAGACTCTTGGGGCACTATTAAACACATGGGCCCTGAACTGACACTAAGTTCCAGAGATCCAGAATTCCACTGTGGCCCACCACAGTCAGAGTAGGGGCTTACGGTGGTCAGACGACCAATGGAATTCAGCTCAGGTCCTTCTCACAGTGGGTCCAGTGTGTTCCTGAACCCGTCCTGTGGGTATTTCCCCAGTTCTGAAATGCACAATTCAGCAGCTGGCAGAATTATCACATTATTCCCTTGACTTGTGGAGTGAGGGCTATTAAGGTGGAAAAAGCCAAGTGGCAGCCACTAGATCTGCCTTTACCTAGGAAAATGGTAAATCAAAAGCAAATCCACATTTCTAGAGGGGCTGCAGAGATTAGTGCCACCATCAAGGATTTGAAAGATGCAAGGATGGTGACTCCCATCACATCCCCATGGAACTTTCCTGTTTGGCCCGTGCAGAGGACAGATGGATCTTAAAGAATGACAGTGGATTATCATAAGTTTAACCAGATGGTGACGCTAATTACAGTTGCTACCCCAGGTGTGGTTTCATTGCTTGAGCAAATTAACACATCCCTGAGAACTGACATGTAGCTACTCATCTGGTAAATTCATTTTTCTCCATGCCTGTCCATAACGCTCACAAGAAGCAGTTTGCTTTTACCTGCAAGGCCGGCACCACGCCTCACTATTGTTCCTTGGGGTTCTATCAATTCTCCAGCTCTATGTTATAATTTAGTTCACAGAGATGTGATCACCTTTCTCTTCCATGAGATATTACACTGTTCTGTTTATTGATGACATTATGCTGATTGGACCTAGTGAGCGAGAAGTAGCAACCACTCTGGGCTTATTGGTTCAGCATTTGAGTGTCAGAGGGTAAGAAATAAATTTGACTAAAATTCAGGGGCCTTCTGCCTCCATGAAATTTATAAGGGTCCAGTGGTATGGGGCATGTTGAAATATCCCTTCTCATGTGAAGGGTAAGTTCTTGCATCTTTTCCCTTCCAGTACCAAAAATGAGGCACAATGCTCAGTAGGCCTCTTGGGATTTTGGAGGTATCATCTTCCTCTTTGTGTGTCTTACATCGGCCCATTTGCTGAGCAGTCTGAAAATTCATTATAAGAAGGACCCGGAAGAGCAGAAATCTCTGCAATAGGTCCAGGCTGCTGCACAAGCTGTTCTGCCATTCGTGCCACATGACCAAGCAGATCCAATGGTGCTTGAGGTGTCAGTGGCAGACAGGGATGCTGTGTGGAATCTTTGGCAGGTGAATCACAGCACAGGTCTTTACGATTTTGGAGTGAGCCAATGCTATCTTCCACAGATAACTACTTTCCTTTTGAGCGACAGCTCTTGGACTGCTGTTGGGCCGAGGTAGAGACTGAATGCTTAACCATGGACCCCCCAAGTTACCACGTGACCTGAGATACCCATCATGAATTATCTAATCCACAAAGTCATAAACTTGGGCGTGCAGAGCAGCAACTCACCATGAAATAGAAGTGATGTATATATGATTGGGCCTGAGCAGGCCCTAAAGGCACAAGTAAGTTACATAAAGAAGTGTCCCAAATGCCCATGGCCCCCATGCTCCACAATAGAAACAAACAAGAGTTGTCTGGAATCCAGGAGATAACTTTGAGTGTTTGTATACCATGCCTTGTGATTAAGTTCAGTGGAAAACTACAGCTGAATTCGGGCAGGAATACTTATGGTCCAGACCCTTCAGGATGAAGGCTTGGGTAACCTTACCAGGTAATGGTGCATGACTAGCTGAGGTGTTCATTGAAAGCATGGGAATATGGAATGGGTAGTGGAAGAAGGTAGTTATAAATATCAGCTATGACCACATGACCATTTACAGAAATGAGGGCTGTAATTGTCATGAGTATTTTTTGTTATGAATGTGTATATATAAGTGTATATTAAGCAAAGTCTTTGTTTTCTTCCTTCTCTTATCCCCATCAAGTAACAGAAAATGTATTGATTTTAAATTATAATGCTTAAGTATTATTACTTTTATATCATAGTATTTAAGTTGCTGGACATCAAGGGGAAAGATACCCAATAAAATACTGCTTTCATAAACAGCAATTGGAAATCAGAAATTACAAGGAATAAATGGTTAAGGAGGAGAAGAAGCAGCAGGAGGAGGGTCATTTTAAACATTTCCAACACAGAGGTACTGTGGAGGGATATTACTTGTGGAGATGGGAAGATCTACTGGGCAGTTGAAAACATAATAATCCTGCAGAATATTTGGAACTAGAGAATTAGATGTGGGAGCAAATCACATAGAGATGCCATTTGGAGCTTTTGAAGGGAGAAGATGATCTATTCACATTTGAATTTCAAGTTCATAGGCTCTAGGTTGGAAGGAGCCTTAGAGTGTTTTCTTATTTCCATCTCCCACTCAGCTGGAAGCTTATAATGTTCCATCTCTCTCTCTCTCTCTTTTTTGAGATGGAATCTTGCTCTGTCGCCCAGGCTGGAGCGCAATGGTGCTATTTTGGCACACTGCAACCTCTGCCTCCCAGGTTCAAGCGATTGTCTTGCCTCAGCCTCCCAAGTAGCTGGGATTACAGGTACCCACCACCAAGGACAGCTAATTTTTGTATTTTTCTTTTAGTAGAGACAGGGTTTCACCATGTTGGCCATTGCTGGTCTTGAACTCCTAGCCTCAAGTGATCCGCTTGCCTCGGCCTCCCAAAGTGCTAGGATTACAGGCATGAGCCACTGCACCCAGCCTGAACCCCCATCTCTTAATCAGAAAAATATTTAAAGTGAGATGCCCTTGGATGGGTTGACAGAGGTATAAGTGTGCTTGAGAAGCATGAGTCAGGTCCCTGTGCCTGAGAAATGAAAGACTTCCAGTTCTATAGATTGTCGACTAACATTTATGACAACATTCCAGAAACGAGGGTGAAATTCAAGGCTTTTAATCACAGACCTTCACAGGCACACTATGTAAAGCCTGGTGTTCAGATTGCTTTATTATTTCCAAGTAGTTTTTCAGCTTTAGATTGACTTTGGCATAATCGCACACCGGGTTGAATGTCCAAAGCCTTCTTGCCAAGGCAAAGCCTTGGAAGACAGCAGCATCCTGCTGGGGGCTGATTGCCAGGCAGACATCTCTGTGAAATCCCATGGCGTGCGGGCATCAAGGTGTACTCACATAGCTAAATACACTGAAAACCAGTTCTTCCTCTGTCTGTATATATCTATCTCTATCTCTATCTCTATCGCTATCTCTATCTCTATCTCTATCTCTGTCGCTATCTCTATCTCTATCGCTATATCTCTATCTATCTCTATCTCTATCATCTATCTATCATCGATATATCACAATCAGAGATTTCATTATAATATTCAACATCACTGGAAAAGTATAGCAGTTTTATATTTTCAGCTTTCTTTCATAAATTAAGTAAAGATCCATTTAATATACTCAAAAAACAAACCATTATTTTGTCCCTTTAGTTTAAGTGGAGCAAGTCTGTCTATGAGTTTTGTCATCATCATAGCCCAGCAGTCAGGCATTTTCCCAGGGATCCTTTCTGGTTGTTTACTTTCCCCGTTCCTCCTGTTTCTTTTGCATCCCCTGTGCCTTCAGTGTTGTGTTTGAATCATGAGACATGCCTCGAGCCCTCCCCAGAGTGTCTTTTCCAGCTTCCTGGTCTCAGGTTCCATCTTCGTTTCTGTGACTTTCGACTCCGACTCCAGGTCTCTCAATTACAGGAGGGCCTGCTGCCCTGAGTGGGAAACACCCTGTCCTAGGACCTCCCTGGCTTGGACCTGTACCCCCTGCCCCGTGGAAAGGGGCTAGGATGTTGCATCTCACATTCTAGGTGTTTCCTACCTAGGTAGCCACACTCCGTATCAGGGCAGCAGGGTGTGGTGGGATAAGAAGGGGGACTTCCCCTTAAGGCTGAAGGCCCCCAGCTTGGCTGGCAAAGACCAGGGCAGAGCTCACAGATCAATGCTGACCTGGCAGATCAGTCAATCCCACATGTGCCACCACTGTAGTTCATCGCCATCCTCAACCCCCATGTGCACCCTGTATTCAGCGACTACTCAGCTCCAGCTTCAGAAGGAAGCTTTTCAACCATACAGAGCTCAAGGTTCTCGGTGGCACTCACACAGTGCTGGATTTCTCATGTGGGATTCAGAAGTGGGTTCATCCTCACTGATGCTCCCTCGTAATGAAGCTGAGTTCCTAGTGCTCCGCCCAGATGCCCTCGGATCCCCACCACCAGTCCTCGCCTCACCCCCTACTCTTTCTTCTATGAGCCTGGACCTTGGGGACTGAGTGGCTTTGCCCAGAAGCTTAGAGAGCACAGGCTCAGAGAACACAGGTCTGGGAGCTGACATTGCTCTGGGGCATCTCAAAGGGAGTGACTGTGAGATGCCCCAGGAAAGCCCAGTTCCCTTCCTCAGGTAAGGACAATCCTTGCACTGCCCCCCTGAGGATCACGCTGCACCTAGGACTGTGCTAAGTCCATACCCTTGCTTGGCTACTTCCTCTCCAGCCTGCCTCACAACACCCTGATAATTCTCTCCTAGGAAGACTTTTTAAATAAATCACTTGCACAGAAACCCTCATACCAGGATCTGCTTCTGGCAACCCAAACCCAAATACAGGATGGCACAGGTTGCTTGCACACTGTGGGATTTCACAATGATGTCTGCCTGGCACACCAGCCCCTAGCAGGATGCTCCTAAGGCTTTGCCTGTGCAAACAGCTTTTGGACATTAAGCCCGGCGTGCAGTTATGCCAAAGTGCTGTGACTGATTGCAGTTTCCTGCTTGATGACAACCAGGGTGTGACCTGACATTCCCTCAAATTCCAGCTCCCTGGGACCTCAAGGGGCATGACTGGAGATATTTTGTGCTAGTTTCTTAGGCTCATGTCCACATGAGTTGCTGGGGAGGGCATCTGAACTTTTATTTGGCTGTTGCAGCTGATTCTACACTGAGTCTTGTGTCAGAAGCCAGCCTGGTCTGCCTCTCCCTGCACCTGTATTGTTCACTAATTTCCATGATTGGTACTGGTGGTGGTCGGGGATGTTCTCCATCAGTTTGGAGCTTAGGGGGGCAGCCAGTGGCCTTCTGGTTAGGGACATGCTGGACTCTAGAGTTTTAAACCTAGGGGTAGACCAAACCCTAGTCAGTTAGTCCACCTTTTTCTGCTAAACTTTGCACCTAGGGCTGAACTCTGTGAGTGGACATCACTAATGACTGCTCCTGGAGGCCTGATGACCCAAAAGCCCACAGCAATCCAGCGGCACACTGGGGATGACCTAACCTGTGGAGAGCTGTCCATCAGCCAAGCATAACCCTTCTTGATCCTCACCTTCTGGCTGGAGGCCATGTTCAGGTCACCATGTGAAAACTGCACCTGCACTTACTTTACGGTCCTTGCCATCATGGCCCACAAAACCACTGGTCCCATCTATACCCACCTGCTTATTCCTGGGACCATAACATGTACACTGCTTCCAGATGGGAAGGTGGGTGGAGGAAAAACTCCTGCCTCGGGAGGATGAGAGCTGTGGTGGCCTGGGACCTCTCTTGGCTTGGAGAGCTGGGCGTACTTCCCCTACAAGTTTCAAAGGGAGGCAGGCCCTTTACCATGCACAGGCTCCCGCTGTTGGGAGTGCTCCTCAGAACTCTTTGGGAAGAAGGCTGGGAGGGTCTGATGACCTCTGGATTTCTGGGACTCCCATGCGATCCTCACCCAGGACACCTGTATTCACAAATACGGATCTTCAGGAGCCTTCTGATTCATCCACATAAGACCCAGTGCAAGCCAACCCACAAACTCAGCTTGAGCCGACTGAGGCTGGCTGCCTTTGTCAGCTGGGGTAGCTCGGACACATCTTCTGTTTGTCTGAACTCAAACCATTCTCTGCTCTGACTGGGCCTTCCTCACTTAACCCCAGTTAAGGCGCAGATGAGTCAATTCAGGGATGGTCAACCAAGGCAGATAGAGATTTACAGAAAGTGCTAAAATCCCTGAGTTCTGCTTGGTAGAGTTTGGAGGACGTTGGTGTGACACATTCCATGGGGTTTCCAAGAACCAGCTGCCAATGTAAGACAATTCCAGGACCTGGCCATGTGAGTGTGTCCCCAAGAAGATGTGGTCGCCCTGGGCACATGCAGAGAGGCTGCGTGGGGAGGGAGATTTCCCAGAGGACTGCCAAGAATCTCATGAAAGGCAAGGGCTCTCTTGCTTGCTTGGCTTATGGTGAAGATGGAACATGAATGGTTGATTGTTCTCATGAAGAGGCTTCAGAATGAGGAAAGTGGAAGCCACAGCGTGCTTGGGAGTCACTGAAATGCAGAGACTGATCATGGGCCAGGGCTGGCTGGGTGGAGGGCGAGAAGGAAGAGAAGCGGCACCACCGAGGAGGGGCGACCACTTCACGTCTACTCTCCCAGTGTGCCCCCTGGGTGGAAGGTGGTGCCCAGAGACTGACAAGAGTGATGACCCTGAAGGAGACAACTCTGCTGGAAACAGTCCACATTGCCAACAAAGACGCAGCACTCCAGGGTGGCCTGCAGACAGCTGAGGACCCCTGATTGTCTTAGACCCATCAGAGGGTCCCTGATTCCTGCTGCCTTCAGCTCAATGCTTAGCCCTCCTTGATGAAAAGAGGTCTCTGGGGAGCACTGCCTCTTCTTCCTGAGGAGGGATTCTGAAGCACCCAGTGAGAGGCAAGACATTACCATGTGCTGAGAGAGCCCAGATGTACATACTGGAGAAAGCACTGCTGACAGGGCAGGCTGTGAGGGAAGAGAGGACTCCAGGGCTTGGATGTTTGTGCCAGCCATGCATGGTGGTCTTGCAGCATGCTCTGTTCCAGCCACGGCTGGGCCTAGGGTGTTTGTTAATATTTATTCATTTGTAAAACCAAATTTGGCTTTACTCAATTTTTGTTCCCTTCTCTCCTCCTCTGCCCTCTCTCCACGGAGCAGGTGTGCAACAGTGGTGCCTGCATGGCTGTGGTGCCTACAGCAGGGCTGAGTTGATGGTCATCCAGGGCCTCTGTGTACAGAACGGGCCTGCTGGGGGGTTCTCCTAGACTAGGGGTCAGAAAATAGTTTCTGTAAAGGATCAGATAGCAAATATTTTAGGCTTTGTGGGTCACATATTCTTCTTTGTCATTTCTGTTGTTTTTATAACAACTGTTTAAAAGTATAAAAACAGTTTATTCATAGCTCCCAGCCATACTAAATGGCTGGAATTTTTGGCCCACAGGACACCTCTGTGGCCTAGATCAACCTCTGTGAGCCTAGACCAACAATCCACGAATGTAGAGAGAGAAAGGGCACTGATAACGGAGAACGGCTGGGAGGGTCTTCTACTGATGGAAAACCTCTTTGGAGAAGACTGATCATTAGACTCCTCAAGTATGAACTCTAATTCTACCAAGCTGGAAAAAAATAGAATAGGAGCTGTTAAGAGGAAACTCTGACCGGTTAACATTTTGAAGAGTTTATCTGAGCAGGCAATGATTCATGAATCTGGCACTCCAAGCCAGAATGATTCAGGCCTCCTTTGAAGGAGCATGTGGGGAGACTTTTATAGAGTGAATGGGAAGCAGGGTAGGGGAAATGTTTAATTGGTCAAAGTGGAGCAATAATTGAAAAGTCCCTAGTCTGAGATTGACTGGTGGTTTCTGACTGGTTGAATCCTCAGTGAAACTGAGTTGGGTCTTGCTTTGCTTCCATAAGAACCCGGGACACTTGAGGCACTCAGGTCCGATGGCCTCCCAGGTGATCATTTTAACAACACCTAGAAAGGGTTAAGGATTTTCATTCCAGTCCCTAACCCTCCTCTCTGTCATTTGTTTCCTGGAATTCCCCATACTTGAGTTTATTTGGAGTAAAATTTGCCTCAGATGTTTTGAAGTTCCCTTAACAACAAAACCCTCACTAGATTATTAAGGGTAAAATGAGGAAAAGAGCAGTAGAACATAGCCTTTGGGGCTGCATAGGGAGCTCGGTCCACACCACTGAGAGCAGGCCCTGTGGGAGATGTGGTGAGATTGGGCAGGATGCAGGAGGTATCTGCCTGGTACCTACAAGCCAAAGAAATCCCAGAAGCCTCGACAGGGGTGGAGGGCAGAACTGGGCTTTACTCAGCTTTGGGGAAGGGCAGTTTCTGCTGGGGGCTCCCTCCTGCTCACAGACATCTCCAAGACGCTCTGATGCAGAGACCCTCTCTTGGAAGAGCTGCCTTTCTAAGTGGATTCCCATCAGGCTTTGTTGTTTTTCTAAGTAGGTCATTAGAAAAGTTTTGGAATTTCTTATGTAATCAGAAAGAATCCATAGAACACCCAAGCAGTTCCAAGTGCTAAGAGGAAGTGAGTGAGTGCAAGATGAAGTCTGCAGAGAAGACTTTCACAATCTGTGTGACTCCTGCAGTGTGTGGGGAGCTAGCCAGGGGCTGGGGGATCCCGATTTAAGCGTGTCTGCATGACCTGTTTGTGGGGGCCATCCCTCTCTCCCTGGTTCTTAGTCTTCTCATCTGAAAAGTAAGATTGTTGAATGATGTGATCTTTCTGACTCTTGCAATTCTCACTCTAAAATTTTATGAGTCTAACTTCCCATTGCTGCTTTTCATTTTCTTCTACGTGAAGGGTTCCAAAGTAAATTGAACATTTACAACTTGATCTTCTATGACTGTGGTATATTTAGGAGTCTCTCTCTCTCTCTAAGTATGTAATAAGTGATCAGAACACAAGATTATCTAGGATACATGGAGGGTCATCTTCATCATGTTTATTTTATGCAGCTGGACCAAAGATATTTTAAGATTGAATTAAATCATTAATTCTTCTTCATGGTACTTTTAGCATTGTTTAAAAGGACATAGCAGAGTTTTGTAAAAGAGGAGTCTAGAAATATTTTCTGTGGCTGAAATTTATAGAGAATATAAGAATGGGATGTATTTTTACAATTAAAGTAAAAAATTAGTTTATAAAGGAAGAAAAGCAAGTTTTGTCTAGTCGTAAACTCTAGACCTATTGCCTGTATTCTGATCAATACTGCCCATGTGTCCAGTTTCTATCATAGTCACAAAGGGAGTCATTATGTGATTATGTGCTTGCTATCTAAATTGTTAGGCAGCTCTTAGAACATGAACCCAAGACATTTGGTGTGGTTGTTCCTGATAAAAATTTATTTGCTATTGAATCACGCTGGTTCAGTTCACCATATCTTTCCTCAGCGCGGGCTGGAACTCTACATAAATACTATACTGGGATATTTGTCATGTGGTTAATGATTTGCATGCTTACCCTAGAGAGGGAATGGTGAAAAAATGCAAAGGGGTATACTTTGTTACTGGGTGGAGTAATTTTTTGTGTTTTATGGTTTAATGATAAGGAAATCACCTATCCCACAAAATGTACCTTCCTGACATTAAAAAAATAATAATACGTGGATCTTTGTATAGCTCACATAAATGATGGCAGATATTTTCTTGGTACAGGTTTTAATAAAAAGAAGGAAAAGAACATAATCATTAGTACAGCTGAAGAACTTGGCAATGCTGACAGTTTCGCTAAGAGCCCTTTTTAAAAAAAGTATAAAAAACGATTTTCCAAAGAGATGTCAAATTTAAGGTTTTCTTAATGTGCATGAGTTACTGAATATTTTATTTTATTTTTCTCTTGAGCTCACTGAAGACTTCCTCTCTCTCTCAGAAGTCCATCTGAAAGATAAAATCTTTCTCTGCTTTCCAGCCTTGTGTTGACCACGGAAGTAGGCTGTTTCTTGCTCCTCTTGTGTTCCTCATCGCTCTCCTGTGGCCTTTGTCTTTTTTTGGGGGACCATTTCAGCTTGAAGCCACCTAAGTCAAACCCAGCTCACAGCATTCCATCCTTCATGCCATGCTCTGCACCTCCTAATCTAATATCTTCAAGAGTAAGACTATCCTCTGCCTCTCATTCCCGACATTTAAAAATAAAAACCAGTTCCCCCTCACATTCTCCCTGGTGCCCACTTCTCATCCTCATTCTTCTCTTGCTCACTTTCTCTTACGTAGAAATTCTACTCTTATTTATCGTTTTATTTATTTCACTATTGTAAACTAGTGATGGAACTAAGTTGCCTTTATTTTGCCTTAGGACAGGCGAGTACATTAGGTGTTTGGTGTCTAAATGAGAGATCATGTATCTTAATTAAAAACTCTACCCAGGATTTGGTTACATTTTGATGAAGTATTATCACAGTGGCATAGGATCTACAGCTAGTGTGTGACAGCTTCAGACTGGAGGAAGCGTGTCTTTGTTTTAAGTATCCTTGATCATGAGGCTCAAATGGCAAAAATCTGGTAAGAAAGTCCAGGGCAGACTCCCTGACTGCTCTCAGATCTCTGTGCGGAAGGTTAGGGTGCTTCCTGCCATCTTGTTCTGGTAGTCCTTGTCAAATTCTTCATTCTGGGCCACAGTAAAATAGTTCTTCCAGTCTCCAGGCATCCCTGAAACAAGGCAAAATCTCAATGATTGCTGCAGGAGTACAGGGAGAGGTAAGCATGCACCCTTAGGACCCCACCAAGAACGGGGAGAAACAGGCAACTTGCCTCTCAAAGGTTGTACAGTGGTGCTGCTGGAAAGAATAAATAATGGAGCATGAAACATTACTGGAAAATCTAAGCAGACCATGGGGACCACAGAGTTCCATTTGACATCTTAGACTACAAAGCTTATCTACCTTTCCTCATAAAAGGGGAGATGGAATGATCCATAATGCTGGTGGGCCAAGTGGTATAGTTGGCCATTGGGTTTTGCTTCATTACATCAAACGAGGTGTGATAGATGATTTTATTCAGAATTTCCTCTGATATGTCTTTCTCCAGGAACTTCAGTATCTTCTCAATTTCCCGCTTTGGGTCCTGTATGTGGAACAGTCACACCAAACAAATCATGTTGGGCCTCCCTTGGGGATGATGTTCCATTTGGACAGGATTTGGAGAGAAATGGGTTAAAGGATCAATTCAAACACATTTTAAAAATATTTCTCAAGTGACTCCTACTGCCAGGCACTGTACTGTCCCAGATACTGTAGCAACACAAAGATGAGGGCTGTCCCTGCCCTCAAGAGGCTTACCTTGAAGGAAAGGAATTAAACACAAACACAAACAACTGCACGGCTGGCTGAGAAAGTACATGCTGCCTGTGTACAGACAGAGTGCCAGGAGATTTGGTGGGAAGGAGCAACAGTATCTCCTGCGGCAGAACAAGGAAGGCTGTGTGAAGGAGGAACAATGTTGGTGGTGAAGCATAGTATGACTAACTCTAGTATTTGGACTACAACAGATGGCAAAAAGAACCTATGAACTTAACAGAAGGTCACTAAGAGGAGGAATAAAAGGAATCTCAAGTCGACCCAGAAATATGGATCCTTATTTCTTGAATCTTTTTGATCAAAGAGATACAGAAAGAGAGAAAGCTATAGCTTTTGATTAAGTTTCTGAGGACATTTTAGACGCTAGTTTTGTAATTCTAGGATGCTGATGACTGGGTCATGAGAGTGAATTTGTGCAGCCACTCATACACAATGGTTTGAAATTCAGAAATCAGTCCACTGTCCCAATACGTGGGACTAATCCTACCAGTGTTTATACGGATTAAACTTTGCTTTATGATGTGGGGTTGAGGTGTGCAAGAGGGAGAAGGAAGCTAAATTTCTTGAACACAACTATGTACACTTTACAAATATGATAGTGTAAATCTTTACAATGATCTCATGAGATAGACATGATACCATTTTGCAGATAAAGATATCTGGCTTATAAGTGTCAGGATCCAACAGATTGATTCAACTATAAAGCATGTGCTATTTCCTGAAGAAGAAGAATATTTTGAAAACTGTGAATTAAAGCAAAGCAAATTTAGAATGCCAAAAAAGTAGTTAGAGCTTTTGAGGATAAAACTGAGTTGCAAACAGTGTCATGGACTTGCACTGAAGGCTCTTCTGCAGGAAAGCCCATGCACTAGGGTTCTAAACAGGGATTGATGTATCCTAGGATGTGGGAGGATCTGATGGAGATGGCACTGCCCTCACCTCCTTCATGTCCTCGTAGAAGAGGTAGAGAATGCGGTGCTGGTCTTTTGCATCCCACCATCCCTTTACGTGGTCATACCAGGAACCCCAAAGCACTGAGGGGAAGGAGAGAGATGAGATGTCAATGCCAGCATGAAACTTGTAAAACAAACATGAATATTTCAAATAAATGGGGACATTTAATAAATACAACCAGAAGACAAAGATCTTGGGCAGAATTCTTATTTGCAGAAGAGAGGGATTTTTTTTTTTAAAGTAGGGTGATGATAAAAAGTATTCTGGATCCCTTGGTTTATATTTCCAACCTTGAACTTATTACTCCATGAAAGATTGTCTTGTGGCCAGGGATTCAACACCTTTATTTTCCTTGCATCATCATATAGTGCATTGGTCAATATTACACAATAAATATTGTTTCTGAACAGGCTGATTTTAAAAAGAAGACTTTTACTGTGAAAAATTTATAAGTACTGGATATTTGGGCACCTTCACTCTCTGATGGTAAATAGAGAGGCTCACGGGGTATTTTCTGTTGTCTCTGCCAACTCCACTTTCCATCGTCTTGTGCTCTGCTTGGTGCCCTGCAAAGCAACCTGCATGGACTTTGTCAATGACCTCCTTTGTCCTCAGGATTGCAGATGGACTGTGTCAGCAAGAGGTGTAGGAAGGCATTTAGAGGCAGAACGAGAGGAGGACATTGTGTTTATTTCCCTGATGCCATTCCTGTTGGCTCACTGCTTCCCCCACCAAAGGCTTTAGCTCCTGTCAAGGGGTCCTCTTTTGTCTCTGGAGAGATATGGCTCCTTGCTGGTACTCTCCCCAGAATACTGCACTAGCCCTTGTCAGTTTCCTTAAACTCTGCTATAGCCTTGGAAATAGTCTCTTTGTTAGAGTCTTCCAGATGACCCAGTTTGAGTGCCATCTACTTCCTCACAAGACCTTGATGGATGCAGCCATTCAGTGAAAATTATCTTTCTTTCTGCTGTCAGCAGGTGAATGAATAAGGAAATATGAACTCACAGTTTTCTTCCACTCACCTTTTCCAGCTTTGAATGTCTCAACATATTCCTCCCATGTACCAGGGTCAGGCAACATTTTATTCATTCTTGAGAAATGATAGTAGGAGACCAGACAGTCCTTGGCATTTCTAGCCACATAGATAATCTGGAATCAGCCAGCAAGAGGAATGAGACGCAGAGAGAAAACAAGACAGAGAAATATCATTATTCAGTGCAGAGGACCATAATCTTAGAAAGCCTCTTTGTAGAATCTTGGACTATCCTATTGGAATAATTGCATGTTCATGCATTTTCTATGATCAAAGGTGACTATCCCTTCCAGTTTGTCTAGGTGCAGTTCCAATTTATAGCTGTGGTCTTAGCATGATCATTAAGAGCACCCCTTTTCTCTGATAGAAGTGTCCTGGGCTCTCCACTCATGGCCTAATCTCCTTTCAAAGGTCCCACCTCCTAATACTATCACTATTGGGGTTAAAATTTCACATATTAATTTTGAAGGGACAAATGTAGACGATAGCATGTGCTATATTTTTCAGTGTGTGAAGGTTCCCCTTGGCTTTCACTAAGCAAGGAATCTAAAGTAAGTTCTAGGCTGGGAGGAGCTAAAGCAGCTAGCCATTTGGTTTAATTTCCATGATATGAATCCCAGCCTTAGTGATAAATTATCACTCCTACATTCATTTGCTGACTAGGTTGAAGGACGCTTGAGGCAGTGCTAAGTCCATCTTTGGAACTGTGTGTGATGGTCTTCTCATAGGGCAGGCATTGTCTGGTGAGAAGGAGCTGACTTCTTGACTTCTTGTCCTGGTGACCCCTTCCTCCCCTCATTACTCTGGCTCCCATCCCATCCTGCCCTGCTGTATGCTATCTTAGCAGGGCTTGGGAAGAACCATTCTCAGTGGTTTCTCAAGAATTTTTGTCCTGTGTCTTACTACGGAACTTCTGTGTCCAACACAACCAATCATCCAGCCTTATTTTACTCTAAATGAATTGCCCTAGGTTCTTGCTTTCCATCTTTGCTCACTCAGATGAACACAGTCCTGGCATGACTCTGTTTTTCTGCCCCCTTTCTTGCTGCTGGCTTTCCATCCAGCATTTATGAAAGCATTTATGGTGTCAAAAAGTATGATGCAAGTACAAAGTCTTATTATTATGTACATATATTTTGTGTAATATTCCTTAATGCTTATGTTGCTTATTGCCTTCTAGGCCTAAATGGAAATGGGAAGTCCTAGGATAAACAGGGAACATATTCAAATATACATTAGGTGTGGGATCCAATGTCAAATAAAATTTCTGAGAACCTCTTGATTCATCTGTATTAATTTCCAATTGCTGCTGTAACAAATTACCACAAATGGCTTAAAACAATGTAGATTTATTCTCTCACTGTTCTGAAGGTCAGATTTCACTGGGCTAAAGTCAAGGTGTCAGCAAGGCTGGTTCCTTTAATGGGTCTGGGGAGAATTCATTTTCTTGTTTTTAGCATCTAGAGGCCACCTGTACTTCTTGGCTCTTGACCCCTTCCTTGAATCACTCCAAATTCTTGCTTCAGTTGTCACAGCTCCTATTTTCTCCTCTGATATGCTTGTCTCCATCTTTTAAATACCCTTGTGCTGATATTTAAGACCAAGACAATCCAAGATAATCTCCCCATCTCAAGATCCTTAACTTAGTCACTTCTGTGTAGTCCATTTTGCAACATATGTTAATACTCCCAGGTCTGGTGATTAGGATGTAGCTATCTTGGAGTGACTATTATTCAGCCTACCATACCATGATAAAATGAAAAACTTGGACTAAGCTCCCTACAGTCTTTTACTACTCAAATAATTCACACCAAGTCTAAGTGGATAAATGGAAGTGCTGCCACTAAGATGTTTACATTATTTAGAAGACCTGATTTTACAAAAAGAAGATGTTAGTATGATGACTAACCAAGTGTTAGTGTGTCTTCTGACAATGAGTCTACAAGATTTGGAAATAATATTGGTTCTTGAGGAATAAAATTAACATACAATAAGTGAAGGTATTTATCTGTAGGAATAAACCAAGAAGTTTTCAGAAATCCAGGTGATCTGGGCATGATCTCAGGGAAGCAAATCAGCAAATTGGGGGAGCCAAGCAAACAGATACTTGGAAAACTATTCAATTGTATTGTACCTTATTTGGAGATAGGAGATGGACAAAATAAAGAGCTAGTGAGTCATGGAAGCTCAGAAAAAATAGGAAGTCAAAAGCAATCACTCGCATCATGTATCTGAGCACTGCACCAAGGAGAGATAGTTTTGGTTAGACTTGACCGTTATGGTTTCCTTGGTAAATTTAGTCTAGAAGGTTGAAAGATTGCAGCTGTCATAGCTGAAAAACACTGTTTAACATCAACTCACTTTCTCAGCAATCTTCAGACAACTGTGTTTACAAAGCAGCTTGCCCACAAGGAGATGATGTGCTGGTCTAGCTGATACAAGCATTTGGTTCTGCTGAGTGGCTATACTTTTCATTGCAAATGTATAAGTTGATATTTTGTTTATATTACACATTTCATTAACTTAAGACTAACTTATAAAGCAGAAATCAAAAGGAAACCCCGCTACACTCAATGTACACTGCACTTATAGGATCTGAATTAGAAAGTGTCAAAATAAAAATATATTTTTTGAAAATGAAGGAAATAAAGGTCTAACAGTACCTAGGATCTTGCTTCATGAGATATGCTTTCTGAGAGTCTGTTGATCTCTCAGTTAGCATTAAGGGTGGGCCAGATCAAAATAAGACAAAGTTATATTTCTCATCCTGAAAAGAAGAGGAGCAGATTTTGGATACCAAGGTGTACATAATCTCATCAGGGCAGCCAAATGGTGGCCATGAACATGGGCTGTTCAGATCTCTGGATATGGAAAGTAAGTGATGGATGACCTCAGCTGCTGTATTCTGAATCCACTACCATGTTCTTTATAAGACCACATTCCCAAACGACTGCTCTTGGCTAATGAGTAAGCACAGCAGGCATGCTAAGGCAGGTGCAGTTTATGAGATATGGGACTCTCTGATGGTTGACTTTGGCTGGAGGACTCCCCATCAGCTTGGATGAATCATGACTCATGACTGTAGTCTGAGTCTTCAACTCTCCTTCCTTGACTCTCCTTTATAGGGGTCAGACTTGCATCATGGTCTTATTGCTCTCCATACTTGTTTGTCTTACTCCTCGTTTCACAGGTTTTCCTCCAAATAGTTATCTTTCGGGTCTGACTCTGCCAGCTCGTTAGAGGACACAATCTAAGAGATCACTCTTCCTCAGGAAATACCTGCTTTGTTTCATTGATCATCTTCTTTGAATGTGGCTTAGATGGCAGATGGTCAGAATAATTTTGTCTGAAAATTTCCCAATGTGTACCCAAAAATAATATTTTGAAGGAAGATGAATCCAGAATGGAGTGTGTGGGAATGTGGGGTAATGCCACCATCTGCCCTATGGCTCCATGGGCTATCTTTCTTTTAGTATCTTTGACTGTTTCTACTTAGAGACATTATTTGGCCATGCCAATCAAACTCAGTTTGAAGAGTTGGCTCTTCTTACCTTTGAATTTTCTTTCCAGAAGGAAGGTGGTAGCATCTGAACAGGCAGATGAGTCTTCAGAGTTCTAGGAGAAGGCATCTTGTTAGCCAGATCCAGACCTGGGAAATAAGGCCACATCATTCAGCCAAACATTTCTCATCAGCTGCATAGATTTGATATTACTACTGTGCCAATTATTTGAAATCAGATTGACCCAATAGTCAGCTCTCTGTCTAAAAGAATAATTTTTATGCCTGTGTTTCCTTTTTGATGACAACTTTACTGCTCATTCTGGTAGAGGAAAGCACTGATGAAATATTGAAAACTATGGGGACACATTACTTCCCTTGCTTGTTGGGCGTTGGTGTGTACTTGTGTGGGCAGATAAAGATGTTTGAGCTTGGTGAGAACAGCTTTATAATAGCCCCAGTAGCTCTAAAGCATGCTAGATTTTCTTTCAACTTTTACTTTCAAGGACAAGAACCACAACAGCTATCAGACATGTGCAAGAATTGTGCTGGGAAGTACTTTTAGTTGAAAAACTGCCTTATAGTGATCAAGTAATTTTTCCAAGTTAGTAAATGTGAAAGCCAGGATTAGAAATCAGTGAGTCTATGAGTGTGGAGAGTCAAGGAAGAGAAACTTTGTAAAAAAATAGTAGAGAGGCAAGAAGGACTTAGATAAAGTACAGACAAAATCATTCCTGGAAATCGAAAATCCAACGCTAACTGTTAAAATGCTGAATATAAGCTGGATGTAGCCATGTGCAGCACCAACCTCAGGGGAAAGGCTTGCAAGTAAAGCATAAGTGTCAGTAATGGAGAAGGTAGCTTCTAGTGGAGAATGAGATATGTAAGGAAAGGGAGGTTCTCCTTGGTGGCACAGCAGTAAAGGGATAGAAGGAAGCAAGAGGGAGAAAATTAAAGTAAAAATTTTGCATAAAAGAGAGAAAGAAAAAGCATGCCAATTTCTTCTCCTCCCCACTAACCAGTACTAAATACTTATAAACAAAACTGCACAGAAGAAGGTAGAACTGACAGAAGAGGATGTTTTCAAGCTAGAAACTATGTTCATGAAGTATATAAAAATAGAAAAAACCCCACAGATTTCACTGACACAAAGCTATTACAAAGATCAAGGAGTCAAATACAAAAAATAAATCAAATCCCCACAAAATCAACTACAAAGCTGAAAATGAAAATGCAACATTTTAAACTAAATTAAATATCTTGAAACAAACATTTGAGAATACGAAAATAAAATCTGAAATCACAAGTACAAAAAGTAAGGAAGAACGTGGACAAAAAAGGAAAATGAAAAAGATTTGATTGAACTCAACGAAGAAGTAGAAGAAAAAGGCAAAATAACATTAAAAATTAAATTATAAAGTGGATAATGGGGAATAGATTTAAGTGAAAATATAAATGCTGTTGATGAAAAGCACTAAAACAATTAAGACAATGACACAAGAAAAAGAAAGAAGTAAAAAGTTTCAGAGAGCAAGTGGCTGACATTGAAGACAGGTAAAGAAGGTCTAACACTAGTAGAAGTTGGAGTCCCTGAGAATAAAATGAAAACAGTGGAATGAAACTAGTATTTAAACCTGTATTCTGAAACAGTTTTCTGGAGAAAAAGCCTGGAATTTATATGTTAACCATGGGATATCGGGAAAGTTGATTCATAATGATCAACTCTGAAATATATGGTAAAATTATTATATTTTATGATTAAAAAAATTCATGCCTCATGCAAAAGAAGAAATAATCCTTAAGGTCAATAGAACCAAATTGGCATCAGACCATCAGACTCCTGAAAACATCATCAAAAGCAAGGAAACTGTTGATCAGCATTGTAAAGAAATTAAGGACAGAAAATATGAACAAAAGATGTTATCCCCAGGCAGGCTGTGCTTCAAGTATCAAGGATAGACAAAAAAAGGTTTAAATGTGCAAGGAGTAGGGAATACAGTACACATGTGCCTTTCCTGATGAATTAGCTAGAATAGGTTCCATTCAATCAATAAATGGTTTGGAAATCTTTGCAAAAAGGATCGATGGTGAATATTTCACGTTATATAATATTACAACTAAATTAATGAGGGTAGATCAAGAGTAGAAAAATAATGTGTAAACCTTATAGGTTTCCACAAAGTAGTAATCATACAACTTAATATTTGAAATATAATTATTTGCTATTGTATAATTAATAGGAGGAGTCACGGGATTCCTTTGAAACCAGCAGATCAGATAGTAAAATGTTAAGTAAGAGAAAGGAGGAATTAAGGTTTTGTAAAATAATACACAAATTTGTTATTTTGTAAAACAAATAACAATTTGTTATTTGTGTAAAATAATACACAAGTAACCACTATGATGAAAATACAAACTTTTCTAAATACCAAATACACCATCAAAACAAACAATCCCCCACTTTTTTTTAAAACAAAAAGGAAAATAAAAAGGATACATTAAATAGGGAAAGAAACACAGTAAATATTACTTATTACCACAGTAATTTGAACAAATGATAATATGACATAATTGTGACCAAACATATCAGTCATATCAATAAATGTGAGTGGCTTAAATAACCTATTAATATTTTTCAAATTGGCTTGTAAAGGAAAACCTAACTGTATGCATTATACAAGTGAATACCTGGAAGCATAGTAATTAATATAAGGTAAAAATAAAAGAATGGATAAAGATATAAAACACAATGAAAACTGTAAGAAAGCAAGGATTGTGGAGAGCAAGATGATGAATAGAAGGCTCCACTGATCATGCCACCTCTCTGCCCCCTCTGCCGTGCAAGGAATGCCACCTTAATAACTATCTACACCAAAGAAACTCCTTCATAAGAACCAAAAATCAGATGAGCACTCACAGTACTTGGTTTTAACTTTGTATCCCTGAAAGAGTCACCGAAGAAGTTAAAAAAAAACATGACTCTTGAATTGCCAACAACACCCCTCCTTCTCCCCCATGAAGTGGCAGCGTGGTGCTGAGAGCGTTTCTGTGCACTGGGGTAGGGAGAGCTCAGCAATTGTGAGGCATTGAACTCAGTGCTATCTTCTTACAGCAGAAAGCAAAACTGGACCAAACTCAGCAGGTGCCTGCCCACAGAGGGAGCATTTAAACCAGCGCTAATAAGAGGGGAGTCACTGATTGCAGTGGTTGAAATTTGAGTTCCTGCAAGCTTTGAGGTCCAAAGTGCTTTGGGGTCATAAATAAACTCAAAAGGCAGTCTAGGCGACAAGGACTGCCACTTCTAGGAGAGTCCTAGTGCTGAACTGGGCTCAGAGACAATGGACTGGTCAGGGTACAAGACCTACTGAGACACCAGCGGGTGTGGCTAAGGGAGTCCTGGCATCATCCCTCCCCTATTTCCAGGCCGCACAACTCATAGGCCCAAAAGAGATCTGTTACTTCCATCTGAGGAGAGAAGTGGGAAGAGTGGGGTGGAGTTTGTCTTGCATCTTGGATACCAGCTCAGTCACAGCAGGATAAGGCACAGATAAGAGTTTTGAGGCTTCCCTTCCAGGACCTAGCTCCCAGACATTTCTAGACACACTTTGGGCCAGAAGGGAATCCGCTGTCTTAAAGGGAAGGATCTTTAAGAATGAGTCCTGGCCAGGCATGGTGGCTCACGCCTGTAATCTTAGCACTTTGGGAGACTGAGACAAGCGGATCACAAGGTCAGGAGTTTGAGACCAGCCTGGCCATTATAGTAAAACACCATCTCTACTAAAAATACAAAAATTAACTGGGCGTGATGGCATGCACATGTAATCTCAGCTACTTGGGAGGCTGAGGCAGGGGAATCGCTTGAACCTGGGAGGTGGAGGTTGCAGTGAAACAAGATTGCACCTTTGCACTCCAGACTGGTTGACAGAGTGAGAGTCTGTCTCAAAAAAAAAAAAAAAAAAAAAAAAAAAAAGAGTCCTGGCAGCATTCATCACCTGCTAACTGAAAAGTCCTTGGGTCCTGAATAACCAACAGCAACATTCAGGTACTATGTTGAGGGCCTTGAGTGAGACCTTGAGATATGCTGGCTTCAGGTACCAGGTTGACCACAGTGGGGCACAGCACCAAGTCAGCTGTTGGAGACTCTGATTCCAGAACTTGGCTCTTGGATGACATTTCTGAACCTTCCTTGGGGCAGAGGGGAGAACACTTCCCTGATGGGTGTGTCCCAGGCCAGGCAACATTCACCACAAGCTGAAGAGCCCTTGGGCCTTAAGGGAACATCAGTGGTAGTCTGGCAGCATTCCCTATGGGCCTGTGGTGGCGGTGGCCCTGGGATGAGGCTCCTCTGCCTTTGGAAAGGGGAAGGAAGAGTGGGCAGGACTACATCTTGTGGTTTGAATGCTGGTTTAGTCACAGTACAGTAGAATACCAGGTTGACTTCTAAGGTTTTTGACTGTAGTCTCTGGCTCCCAGATGGCACCTCTGGAGCAGGTGGGAACTCATGATGAAAATCCTCAAAAAAACAGGCTATAGAAGAAACATACCTCAACATAATAAAAGCCATATATGACAGACCCACAGCTAGTATCATACTGAATGGGGAAAAACTGAAAGCCTTTGCTCTAAAATCTAGAACATGACAAGGATGCCACTGTCACCACGGTTATTCAATACAGTACTAGAAGTCTCAGCTAGAACAATCAGAGAAGACAAGGAAATAAAAGACATCCAAATTGGAAAGGAAGAAGTTAAATTATCCTTGTTTGCAGATGATATAATCTTATATTTGGAAAATCCTAAAGACTCCACAGAAAAACTATTAGAGCTGATGAAAAAATTTGGTAACACAGCAGGATTCAAAATCAACATACAAAAATAAGTAGTATTTCTATATGACAACAGTAAATGATCTGAAAAAGAAGTTTTAAAAGTACTCCTGATTATAATAACTACAAATAAAATTAAATACCTAGGAAGTAACTTTATCAAATAACTGAAAGATCTTTATAATAAAAACTATAAAACACTGATGAAAGAAGTTGAAGAGGACACCAAAAAATGGAAAGATATTCTGCGTTCCTGAACTGGAAGAATCAATATTGTTAAAATGATCATACTACCCAAAGCAATCTATATATATAATGTAATCTCTCTCAAAATACTGATGACATTTTTTCACAGAAATAGAATAAACAATCCTAAAATTTACATGGAACCACAAAAGACCCAGAATAGCCAAGGCTATCCTAAGCAAAATGAACAAAACTGGAGGAATCACATTACCTGACTTCAAATAACCAAAGCACCATGGTACTAGCAGAAAAACAGACACACAGATCAATGGAATGGAATGGAGAACCCAGAAACAAATTCACACTCTTACAGTGAACCATTTTTGACAAAGGTGCCAAGAATATACACTGGGGAAAAGACAGTCTCTTCAAAAAATGGTGCTTGGGAAAACTGGATATCAGTAAGCAGAAAAATGAAACTAGACCTCTATCTCTCACTGTATATAAAAATGAAATAAAAATGAATTAAAGACTTAAACCTAAGATCTCAAACTATGAAACTACTACAAGAAAACATTGGGAAAACTCTTCAGGACATTGGTCTGGGCAAAAATATCTTGAGTAATACCCCACAAGCACAGGCAACAGAAGCCAAAATGGACGAATGGGATCACGTCGAGTTAAAAAGGTCCTGCACAGCTGAAAATACAACCGACAAAGTGAAGAGACAATCCACAGAATGAGAGAAAATATTTGCAAACTACCCATTTGACAAGGGATTAATAACCAGAATATATAAGGAGCTTAAACAACTGTATGGGAAAAAAATCCAATAATCCAATCAAAAAATGGGTAAAAGATTTGAATAGACATTTCTGAAAAGAAGACAAACAAATGGCAAACAGGCATATGAAAAGGTGCACAACATTGTTGATAATCAGAGAAATCCAAATCGAAACTACAGTGAAATATCATTTCATCCTAGTAAAAATGGCTTATATCCAAAAGGCAATAAACAATGCTGGTGAGGATGCAGAGAAAAGGGAACTTTTCTACACTGTTGTTGGCAATGTAAATTAGTACAACCACTATAAGGAACACTTTGGAGATTCCTCAAAAAGCTAAATATAGAGCTGCCATAGGATCCAGCAATCCCACTGCTGGGTATATACCCAAAAGAAAGGAAATCAGTATATCAAAGAATTATTTGCAATCTCATGTTTGTTGTAGCACTGTTCACAATAGCCAAGATTTGGAAGCAAGCTAAGTCTCCATCAGATGAATGAATAGACACACTTTGGCCCAGAAGGGAATTTGCTGTATTAAAGGGAGTATTATTCAGCCATAAAAAAAAAGATCTTGTCATTTGCAACAACATGGATGGAACTGGAGATCATTGTATTAAGCAAAATAAGCTAGGCACAAAAAGACAAACATTGCATGTTCTCACAAAAAATCTAAACAATTGAACTCATGGAGATGGTTACCAGAAGCTGGGAATGGTAGTGTGGGTGTGTGTGAGGGATGTGGGGATGGTTAACGGGTACAAAAATTAGTTAGAAAGAATTAATAAGACCTACTATTTGTTAGCACAACAGAGTGAGTGACTATAGTCAATGATAATTTAATTGTAAATTTTAAAATAACTAAAAGAGTATAGTTGGATTGTTTGTAACATGAAGCATAGATGCCTGCGGGGATGGATAGCCCATTCTCCATGATGTAATTATTATGCACTGTATGCCTGTATTAAGACATCTATGTATCCTGTAAATATATACATTTACTATGAACCTACAAATGTTAAAAATTAAAAAAAGAAAGCAAGGATTGTGATGCTATAAGATAAATTAGAATTCAACCCTAAATATGTATGACACAAAGAAGAAACTTCATAATGTGAAAGATTCCATTATACTAATAAAATATAGTAATCATGGATATCTATGTACCACATAATCAAGTAACCACTTACACAAAACAGAAACCACAGCAGATGCAAACAGAACACATTAATAATAGGATATTTTAACTTTCAGTGCAAAATAAGTTAACTGGAAAAAAAGAGAAGAATACAAAGAATTTAAACAACATAATATATTAAATCTTTTGGGTAATAGAGAATATACTTTCTTCTCAAGCAAACATAGAAAATCCACAAAATAATTATATATTAAGGCACAAGTAAAACATCAGTAGATTTCATAGCATTGACATTTTACAAACAATAGCCTCTTATTCCAATGCAATAAAACTAGAAATCAAACACAAAGACAAAAACCAAAGAAGCACTTTCATCTGGAAATTAAAAACTTCTACTAAACACCTCTGGTATAAAATTACAAAAATTCTGAAAAATGTAGTGAAATTAAATGTAACAAAACACTACATATTAAAAACAAGTACATTTAACACGATGATCAGACAAAAATTGATAACCCTAAACAAAGAATAAGTTTAAATACATTAATTGAATTCCCAAGTCAAAAAATATTTGACTAAATGCAACCGTGGTTTATTCTTAAAAACTCTGAGAAAACAAGGAATAAAAAGAAACTTCTTCAGTCTGATAAATGGTATCTAAAAAAATCTGCATCTAATATTATACTTAATGATGAAAGAATGAATCCTTTTCCACTAAGATTAGAGCCCAAGGCAAGAATTTTGCTCTAATTATTTCTATTCAACACTGCACTGGAGACTCCAGATGATAGTGAAATAAGGCAAGAAAAAGAAATAGTAGAAATCAAGACTAGAAAGCAAGAAGTAAAATTGTCTTCATTCAAAGAAGGCATCATTGTCTGTGTAGAAAATCCACTATGCAATCGAAAAGTACAAAAAATCTGGAACTAATAAGTCAAGTTGCAAGATACAAGGGCAAACAAAAAATCAATATATTTTAACATATCAGCAACATATAAATTAAAATATAACAATATTAAAATATATTTTAACAAAATAATAAAACAAAAATACTTATGATTAAATTTGACTAAAGATGTGACAGATATAATGAAAGCTGTAAATCATTACTGAGTGATATTTAAAACGTTCTAAATAATTGGAGACATAAAGCACTTTCATAGGCCAGAAAAGCCAATTTTGTTAGGGTATTAATTCTTTCCAAACAGATGTATAGATTTAATGCAATGCCAACCAAAACATGAGGGGGTTGTTGGTTCTTTGTTGGTTTTAGTAGCAACTGACAACTTGATTATAGAATTTATATGAAAATGCAAAGATCCTAGAATAGCTAAAGCAAAAAAAAAAAAAAAAAAAAAAAAGAGAGAGAGAGAAAGAATGGGAGGTCTTATTTCTACTTAACTTCAAAACTTATTATAAAGACTACAGGAATTATTATGAAACAGTGTTTCAACAATTATTATGAAGCAGAATAGAAAATCCAGAAATATACCCATACATAAACAGTTAATTAATTTTGGCAAAAGGGTCAAGACAATTCAATGGGAGGAAAGATTAAAAAATATTTTTCAATAAGTGTTGCTGAAATAATTGTTCCAATCAATAATAGGGTTTCAATACGTATTAGGTATTATTATTTTACAAATGAAGAAAAATTAAGCTTTGAAATGCTTAATGACTTGCTCAAGGTACCCAGATAAAAAATCCATACCAGCATTTGAAGCTTGACTGTGTGATTTTAATGTCTATGCCTTCTCTCCAAAGGCTTGTCTCCTACTGTGAAAACTACTATTTATTACATTGGCTTTATAAAAATATGTCCTTTATTCCCAACTTGATTACAGAATCTTCAAGGGTGCCTTCTATATCTTGCATTCTTAGTATATTTGGTGTAAAGTGTAATCATTTATGGTAGTACTTTTATCCCCAGGTATTTTGACATGAACCCCCTTCGAACTCCTTCCCAGTTCCTTATGGACATAGTTTCTAAAAGGCTAACTGCAGAAATGATTTTCCTCTTGGGTGAAAACTGACCCAGGACAGTGGTCCCAACCACGTAGGACTCACTCGGGCAGACTTACCTGAGTTGAGGGGTGGGGGCAGTGTCCACTCGATGAAAGGATGGCGGTCAAAGGTGTTGGCCCTCTGGCACTTCTGCACATCCCCATCATTTTGGATCATGTCCACAATCTCCTGTGTCCAGGTTGTGCCTAGAAGCATTGGTTATTCTCATCTTCACCTATTCGTGGCACAATTTAATTCTATTTTCATGGTTACTCATGTATTTAGTTAATCTCCCAATTGCTGAGTGTTGAGCAGGATCAGCTCACCCGCCCTCTCTTCCACATGAACCCCAAGGTGAATGGGGCTTCCGCATACCACCTAGAGTGGGTGGGGCCTCTCCTCTGAGCACCAGACCCCGTCTGCACTCTTTGATTATCATAGTCTGCTTATATATTGCTTCCTTGCCACTAAGAGCTCTTTGGAGGTAAGAACTCATTTTTTTTTTCCTTTGTTCCTAGTACATACCATGGGGCTTTGCACCTAATGAATATAGCTTCATGGTTGAATATTGAAGCAAATGAAAGTAGGGAGATACAAAGATGAATTAGCCATTATATCTGCTCTAACAAGCTTACAATATTTTGGGAGGACATAAGATGTGACAGAGAGTGCTTCTTGCCATAGCTACTATGCATTCTTCCCTTCCCTTTCAAATTAATAGATTCTCAATTTTTAGCTTGGCATATAGCTGTTGGGCTTAAAGGTTATATTTTCTACTACTTCTTGCAGATAAATGTGGCCATGCCAGTAAATTCTGGGACCTGTCGTGAAAGGAAAGGGCATGACCTTCTTCATTCCTTCCTACCTCCTTGCTGGTATTTGGAATGTGCCGGTGGTGATTGGAGCCCCAGCAGTCATACTGGACCATAAACTCAAAAGCCACACCTCAGGATAGTGGAGCAGAAAGCTAGAAGGAACCAGGGTGGCTCATGACCAAGGCAGCCGCTGTTTCAGCCCCAGGCTACCAGCCTCCTGACTGCTTTTCTCTTTGTGTTATTTTGGGTTTTCTAACACTTGTAGTCAAATAGAATCTTAACTGATACAGAAGAGGCCTGTAAATGGACATGTGGGTAGGCAAAAAGGTGGACTGAAGCAGACAGAGCTAATTGTCCACCAAATATCCATTTTCTTCTTACTACTTTTGATGGCTCTGTGGCTTGCAGCCAAACCTGATGCTAACTGAAGCATGAGACACATGCAGATAAACGAAAGAGAAACTGTTCCAGGAAGGGCTGTAAAGATGTGTAAAGTGGTCTAGGAGTTCACAGGAGGGCGGACCCACTGAGAAAGGGGTTGGTAGGGCTCCGTAGAGGAAGGGGATGGTAGCTCTGAAATGAAGGGCTGAAGTGGGAATAGAATGTCCATGTTAACAAAGGAGGCACAGCATCCTAGGCAAGGAGCCTCAGGAGCTAAGACAAAGGCGTGCATATTCCACACTAGGAAGGAAGGAGGGCTCGCAGGAAGTTGAGAGGTGCTGGGAGAGATGGCGGAGTAAGACTGGGGAAGCATTGAGGCCTTGGGATGGAGGGCCTTGGGGCCAACTGCATAATTTCCCATGCAAACTGAAACAAAATTTCTGCCCTTAGGTAATACAGGTTTACCTTCACATCTGGACAAAGAGAAGTGTCCAATGCAAATCAAACTTATAGGAGATTCTAGAGAAACTGAAACTTACTAATAGCAAGCCCCTACCTAAGTTTATTAAGAACGCCCTGGCCAGCCAATGCTGAGTTAATAAGAAGGCAGTGAGGTTAAGGAGGGGAGTTTGGAGCCAAAGAGGACAGAAACACATTTCCATGAACTGTGGTGAAGGGACCCTTTTCTGAAATCTTTCGGTTATAGTATCTAGTGTTCTTCATGTTGAGTCAAGTGGCCACTGACTTTCCCAAACTCATTAAAGTCCTTTACCTCACTTGGTCACACTGCCTGAAATTATATATTCATATAACACGGGGGATTATGAGTCATCATCACAGTCTTGCTGGTGGTGATGTTCCCATTCCTCCACCCTGCACAAGCCTAGGACACTCTTTGCCATTTCTGACTCTTGCTTTTCCCACAAACTCCTCTTCCTTTCATAAGATTCTGGTAAATGCCACCTTCCCTTTCTCACATCTTCCCCATCATGCTCACATACATTTTGGCCCCAACTCTTATCAGTGCTTTTTATAGTGGGGTGAAAGTGTTCAGTTCCACATGTCTCCACTGGGAGGAGCTTCTTAAGGGCAAGAACTGTGGTTAATTCCAGGAGGACTTAGCAGATGGGAGCAGGGACTGGCTGGCTGGCAAGTTTACTGTAAGAACCTCTGTGCTCTGTAATTCTTTCAGTCCTTTGGGAATTTGGGATTCTGGCAGTCTCTTCTACAGGGACCAACTAAAAGGAAGATCTTGGACTGTAGAGGATTGGAGATCATGAGCAAGTCTGGTTTTCATTTTTTTCCAGGGCCAGCACTGGTGACAACCTGCATTTTTCAATTGGGAAACTCACCCCAGGTGTCAGTGCTCTGCTAAATCTGGCTTTCCTGCCATTTCCTCACACCCACCTGCCTTTGCATAGGTTGCAATGAGGAGATCATCAGGTTTTGCTTGGAAATTCCAGATTTTGTCCCAATTATCACTAATCATTTTGGCCATGAGGATTCCATTCACTTCTCTAGTTTCTGGGTGTAGAAATTTTTCCTCCAGCTGAAGCTCTTTCATCTTCTCCAAGGACATCTTACTGGGAGGACTTGACAGCTGCTTAAAACAAAGGTGTGCTGTGTCATTTCTAATACTTAGAACTGTCAGTCCTTTTTTAAAAAAAGATTATTGTCTGAGACAGTCAGAAGAGACATCTGGTGGGAATTTATTGCTGTGTTTCATGTTAATTTAAGTGAGAGAAGTAAAAACCATGGGAGCCTGAGCATTGCAAATAGCTTTGTTTCCGGGTAAAGAAAGATGGTAAAGAAACAAGTGCACCTCTGCTGGGGATGGACGCTAGGGAGGACCACAAACCTGGGAGATTTTTTAGCCAAGAGCTGGTTTGTGTTAGCTCCTCAGAGACGCCTGAGGCCTGAACCACAAGCAGGGGCCCTAGCGTGGAGCCCAGGGACAGAGGCGCCACTCAGTTCACAGACTTCTGTCAAGTTTGAGCAAGGAAAGGAAGGCTCTCATGCAGTCAGTGCTTAGACTGGTTGGATGCAAACCAGTACTGAAGCAGGCGGGGGGTGGGCCCTCTAGATTGCATCTGACCCAGACCCAGTCTACTACAGAGCTGGAGAAGGCACAGAACAGGCTTCATTAACTCATATTGGGTCTCTATAAGACAGTGATCTTCAGAAGGTTTCAGTCTGGCGGTCTGGGTTACATAGAAATATCCCTGCATGTTTACAACTCTAGATCTCACAGCCTGCCCAAATCTCTGGGGAAGAGCAATATGGCAGCTATGGAGGAACTTCACTTTGCTGGGGGAGGAACTCTAACGAGCTTGGGATGTCATCATTGTTCCCAGAGTAGTTCACTTTAGTTCACCATAGTGAATCTTAGTATATACTTATTAATGTTTCATATAAAAATAATTTCCTTCTACCCAGAAGGTGCAAGTACAATTGATGCTTCAGGCCAGGTGCAGTGGCTCACACCTGTAATCCCAACACTTTTGGAGGCTGAGGCAGGCAGATCACGAGGTCAGGAGTTCGAGACCAGCCTGGCCAATATGGTGAAATCCTGTCTCTACTAAATATACAAAAATTAGCCAATCTTGGTGATACGCACCTGTAGTCCCAGCTACTTGGGAGGCTGAGACAGGAGAATTGCTTGAACACGGGAGGCGGAGGTTGCAGTGAGCCAAGATTGCACCACTATACTCCAGCCTGGGTGACAAAGTGAGACTCTGTCTCAAAAAAAAAAAAAAAAAATTTCAGAAATATGTAATGTGCTTCCAGCACACATATTTTCTGTGGCATTCATGATCTCATTTAAGAACAAAACTGATGGGTTTCCAGTACCTAGTAGGATAGCTTTAATAGGGCCATGGAGATGTAGGTCTTAACTTAAAGGAGCAATTGCAAAGGTGGAAAGTTTCTGCAGGCCAATGGAGTCAATCATGGCAGGTGTTAACACTGTACCCAGTAGTGCTACTGCTTCCTCCTAAATAGAAGACGTGTTCTAATGAGTTCTTTTAGAAGTTGTTCTAAGTTTGGGCAGAATTTTGAGATATTAAAAAGATGGCATGATTTTCCAAGTGTGCAGAAGTGTGATCTATGAACTATTCCAAAGGAAGCCTCAAAGAAGAGAGAATCTGGTCCTTGATGGGCATTCCTTTTCATCTCCCGTCACTCCCTTGCCCCCATGACCTGTGTTTCCTCGTCGTTGAACTGACTTCAATCTCCTGAACAACCTTAGACCTTTCATGACCCTGTTTTTTGTCTTTATGCCCATGCTCCTAGGTAATCAATCTTCAACTCGTTCTTTAAAACACTCTAAAATGTAACATTCTTTAAAACACTCTAAAATGTAACTCTACTAAACCTTGACTGTATGTCTTTTAATGCATGGTTATCGTTTGGAAAAATCTCTATTTCCAGTTTAGACACTATGTTCTTGAAGATAAAAGATTAAGTCATTCATTTAGCTCAAAGAAAAGTCAAATAGATGTTATCTGTTCCAGGGAGGTAGCCCAGAATATATAAAGAGCTTATCCTATGAATTGGAAAGTATACACCTATTACTCGTTCATCACTTTTGTACCAAACCATATTTCCTTGTGGTATTTTATGAATGGAACTAGGCAGAGCCCATGTGACCAGAAATAGGACCTCTAGCACCCCTTCTTCAGCAAAGCCCTGTAGCTCCTGTGACCTAGGCCGGATGCCACCAGTGCTATGTTGAGGGAATGTGGAGCTGCAGCTGAATCCTGTTGCTGGGGACTATCAAGACATCCATGTGTGTTCAGAGGGACACACTTCACCTGCAGAGGCCTCTGAACAGGAAGGAGCCCTTTCACTAATTTCTCTGCAATCACACAGCGCTGGGAAGAATGAAGCAACAGGCACGATAATGTCTCCCAAAGATGTCTATGTCCTGATGCCTGGAAACTGTGAATATGTCACCTTTCATGGCAAAAGGGACTTTGCACATGTGGTTGAGTGAAAAAATCTTGAGATAGGGAGACTATCCTGGATTATCTGGGTGAGCCCAATGTGATCAGAAGTGTTCTTATAAGAGGAAGGCAGGAGGTCATGTAATAGTGAAATAGCAAAAGAATTAATATAACTAACTATTGTTGAAGGGGCCTTTAACTCATTTTATATGTAGGCTAAGATAATTTTGGAGTACTGAGATAATATATAAAAAACAATAATATATAAAAAACTAACTCTGGGATTAAAAAAAGTTATGTTAACAACTATGTTTTTTGAAACATTTGTAAAACATTGTGACCTGGTCAAAGACAAAAACGTTCTTAACCTCCTCAGACCCTTGCTGGCTCTCAGATTGTCAGTCACCTCTCTATTGCCACCCTCTCTTCTTCCCCCTGCCCTGAACATAAAAAGAGCCTAAAATCTGTGGTGACTTGAGATGGTACTTTAGGATGCTAGTATGGCATCTTCTTGGTTTGTTTGCTCTCTTAAAAAATCTGCTTTTCCTTCCACCAGCTCTTGTCTCTCATGTTTCTCTTTCGAGTGGCGGGCAGCTGAATCTGGATTTGGTTAAAACTATGGAGCCCAACATGGGACTGTGTGCCTCAGATGGTCTATCGTTCCTGGTTTCCAATGGATGGAGCAATTGGCTCTAGCAGCACAGCAGGGCTGCTACCTGGCAGAGCTACATTACCAGGCAGAGCAACAACCACTCATTGAGTGCCATCTGCTTGTGGCTAGCTGATCTCATGACTAGGATTCCAGGGATGTCCCAGCAACTGTTGAGAATACTTTTGTCTTGGGGATCCTCCCTTCTCTCCTGGTTGTAACATCAGCTACCTACAATGCTTCACAGGTGCAAGGAGAAGCAGTGTCTGGGGGAGTCAGTGGACTCCAGGACTGGGTAAGTTGCTCCAGTTTGTGTAACCAGGAACTCCCTTCCCCTCCATGTGGGCTTTTCCTCTGAAGAAGCCACTTTGTTTTTGTCTTTCATTGGCATACCCTGTTGGATAGGGAAATAGTTGCTGGACTGTTACCCAATGTGAGAACTGGTTTGTTTTCATTTGTCTGCCAGTTATCTTCATGCACTCTTGCTTACGTGTTTAAAAACATGAGAAAGTTCAAAGGCAAGCCAGGTTGTCTGAGACTCCAGCTGGTTACATATTATGGCCCATTTTTATACACATTTTGAACTGCTGGACAAATTACAGCAAGAAAACTTCAGAGCTCAAATGGTTAACCTACAACTATAGAGTTAAACAGAGTCTTCTAAAACTCTCTATTTCTTTCTTTATTGTTTTTCCTTCCTGCTTTGAATCTACTGCTATTAAACTCCTGGTGTTGAGATAAAACTCCCTTTTTATAATACCACCAATTCAAGGTTGTTTGGAGATTTCGTTTTTCTTACACAGTTCAACCAGTTCTGTAGACAATAAGCACTCATTTAAAACAAAAGGTAGATAATAAACACTCATTTTAAACAAAAATAGAAGGGTAAAAACTTTTTTCAAAAAAAATCAAATTGCCATAAAAACTACTTTAGCCAAAATTTTTGTTCACAGTCTTCACTGAATTGCCTATTGACAGATCCCAATTTTATCAAAAATAATTTGGATCTAGCTATCTTTTGTAGGCCAGTGATTTTTGTGATGCTGTCTCATGGCAAGAGTTCCAAGGTAAAAGCTGGTAAATCTTTGTGTGTACGTACATGTTTAAATATGTTTAAACATCGGCTCCTGTAAGTCTTCCCTCTCGTTCTAACTTGTGGCCTGATGCTAAAATGTTTTATCTTAAAGGTCTAAAACACCAATATTTTCCTCCAGTAGAACATGATTCTGTACTCTTGGCTTTTCTTAATATGTCTACATTTTTCAATATAATCTAATAACTTCTTAGGCAATTTCTAAGAGTAATGTATCTCCCTCCTATATTCACAACTTTAAACACATTCTTCCTGAGTCTGATTAAACTCAAGTACTCTTTATCATCAGGTTTGAATTCCCAGTTATCTAAATCAACTTCCCATAAAATAGAACAGTCACACTTCAAAAGGTTTTTCTTTGCCTCTTTGATAACTGGCTTGAAAAGCAAAATTTTGTGTTTTATCAAGATAATTTTTATATTATCTTTATTTAGTTTTTGACTACTTAAAAACCTGAGATTTAACATAATTAAGATTTTCACATTTGTTTAACCTTCTGTATGCCTTTGTGGTCTTTTAATTATCACTCTTTGTTAAATAAATGACTGTCATTTTATAATAACCTGTAATTCTGTTTCAACCAAATGGTTTGAGCCTTTTAACATCTTTAATAAATGTCCTCAAAATCAAAATTCTAAACTAAGTCTCTGACCTAGACGTATTACTGGGGACTTTTCAAAGCTATAAAAATTAGTCACTGCAAGCTTGTAAAATCTTTTTACAACTTCCAGTCAGATCATAGACTCTGGTATCATCACCTCCAGCCACTTAGATGCGTCCTTATCAGGTGCTATTAACTAATCCTTGTGTTGTTAAGTTATAGGGTTTTGACTTCTGAGTTTATATTTCATCAAAAAAGTCACTAACTGGCTGGGCATGATGGCTCACACATGTAATCCCAGCATTTTGGGAGACCGAAGCAGGACTTAAAGTCAGGAGTTTGAGACCAGCCATGGCCAACATGGTAAAATCCTGTCTCTACTAAAAATACAAAAATTAGCTGGGCATGGTGGCATGCGCCTGTAATTCCAGCTACTCAGGAGGCTTATGCAGGAGAATTGCTTGAACCCAGGAGGCAGAGGTTACAGTGAGCTGAGATCTTGCCACTGCACTCCAACTTGGGGGGCAGAGTGAGACTTCATCTCAAAAAAAAAAAAAAAGAAAAAAGAAAAAAGTCACCAATTGCTGCCAAATCTTAAATGTTGACACCGGTATCTGATACCAACTCAAGTTAACCAAAGCCTTGTCTTTGGAACTCCAGGGGAATAAAAACCTTTAAAACCTAGTTTCCCAGCCATGATGGGATGGGAAGTCAGACACACCTTGCTATGCCCCCTTCCTTTTATGGTTTAGACACAACTTACCAATATTAATATTAAATACAAATCATAAGACTGACAAAACAGACTCTTTCTAACAATGAAATTCCAAATTATAAACAAGACCTAAGGCCATCCCAGGCAAGAGTTAAGTCACACAATCCTACACTTACGAAGTAAACGATGTTCCACCTGCCACAGGTTTTTCTTTTTCTCTAACAGCCAAACACGGGCCTCAAAATAAACAATATTAAAGCAATTTAACTAAAGCTTTACCAGATACTGACTAACTGACCCCCAGCCCCTGTTACAACAGCCATAACTATGGCTTTAATTAGACAATAGACTGATTTCAGTAACTTTCTCCTAATAAAAAGACCACGGACCATAGACTAGTTCTGGTTGGTTCATAAAAATCATACATTTGCATGACTTTGGATCCTAAAATAACATTTTACATATAGGACCTAATTGTAATATATTTAAATATTAGGTCTCCACCCTAATGTAAGCGTATTGTTATCTACGTGTTTTTCAAAACACCTTCATAAATATTCATAAGTCCTCGTTAAATGTATATGGTTTAGCCAACCTGTCATCATAGTCCCGTAACAGCTCCATGTACAATTGACAGTGGGAAACACATTTATTAACTTCCTTTTTTTTTTTTTTTTCTGACGGAGTTTTGCTTTTATTGCTCAGGCTGGAGTGCAGTGGCATAATCTTAGCCTGCTGCAACCTTTGCCTCCTGGGTTCAAGCAATTCTCCTGCCTCAGCCTCTGGAGTAGCTGGGACTACAGGCGTGCGCCATGACGCCTGGCTAATTTTTTGTATTTTTAGTAGAGACGGGGTTTCACCACATTGGCCAGGCTGGTCTTGAACTCCTGACCTCCGGTGATCCACTCTCCTTGGCTTCCCAAAGTGCTGGGAATTACAGGGGTGAGCCATCGTGCTCAGCCAGCTTTCTTTCTATCTTTCTTCCCTTCTTTCCTTCTTTCTTTCTTTTTTTGAGACGGAGTCTCAATCTGTCCTCCAGGTCCAGGTTAGAGGGCAGTGGCGCAATCTCGGCTCACTGCCAGCTCACGCCCAGGTTCACGCCATTCTCCTGCCTCAGCCTCCCAAGTAGCTGGGACTACCGGCGTCTGCCACCACGCCCAGCTAATTTTTTGTATTTTTAGTAGAGACGGGGTTTCGCCGTGTTAGCCAGGATGGTCTCGATCCCATGACCTCGTGATCCACCCGCCTCGGCCTCCCAAAGTGCTAGGATTACAGGTGTGAGCCACTGCACCCGGCCCCAACTTTCTTATAAATATGGGAGACATATAGTCTATAATTAACACCTGTTTATTCCCTAATTCAGAAAAAACTATGATAATTACAAAGATGTCAGGAGAAACTATGACTCACACCTTCCTACAGCCTTTAGATTGTCATCTTAATAACCACAATTGACAAAAAAACTTAAAAAAATTGCCAAAATGTTTTTAAAAAACTACTTTGACTTGAGGTAAGACATTGCTGATTCTCTGTTATATATTAAAATGAGTCCCCAAAGTAGAATCAAATTGAGCCCCTTTAAAATATTATATATGAACCATTCCAGGTTTCTGCCCTGATTAAAAAAAAATCAATTGATACTTTAAAAAATTAAACAATTGGCCAGGCACGGTGGCCCACATCTGTAATCCCAGCACTTTGGGAGGCCGAGCTGGGTGGATCACGAGGTCAGGAGATCGAAGCCATCCTGGCTAACACGGTGAAACCCCATCTCTACTAAAAATACAAAAATATTAGCTGGGCGTGGTGGCGGGTGCCTGCAGTCCCAGCTACTCAAGAGGCTGAGGCAGGAGAATGGCGTGAATCCAGGAGGTGGAGATTGCAGTGAGCTGAGATCACTTCACTGCACTCCAGCCTGAGCAACGGAGCAAGACTACGTCAAAAAAATAAAATAAAATAAAATAAACAATTACCAGATTGCGTAATATGTGGTACACTTGTCCTGTCACCTTTCTTACATCCGTACAGTCTAGTCCTGGAAATGTCTGGACCCGGGGCTTTCCGGCAAGTGACTGTGGACTGTATTAAAGACTGCATGAAAAACATCTTGGTAAAAGAGTTAAGATTGTAGAGATAATATCCCTGAAGCACCTGTAAGACTTCCCGGTATAGAATGGATGGTCCCTGTGGACAAGAGCGTGACAAGGAGCTGGTGGGACAAGACCCAGACCAGACTCGCAATACAGTCAGATCCTGTGTGCAGAGGACGTGGTGACACTCCTCCTTGTGGTTTGGGGCTAGAAATAGGTAGTCCTTGTTATGTAAAGTGGATTCAGCTGTTCTCAAGTTCTTGGTGGATTTGATTCATCGTTGCAGGAATATTCTCTTTAGATGTGAATCTTGGGCCAGCTGGCCTCCTACCTACTTTAGATTCTGGCGGTCAGGGCAGCCAAAAGTAGACCAGTTGCTTTCCACCTCCTTAAATAATTTGGTCCAAACAAGGCTGAAGTGTCTGACAATGGAGAGGAAAATTACTCCACTTCCCATCTAACTTCCGTTGAGAAAAGGAAATTCAGGAAGGGCATTAGTCATATGTTAACATGAATATTGGAAATCTGTGGTAATGGCTCCCATTCAGCAGAGACCCCATGGAAGGTTATACTGGATTTGACTCGCATGTCTGTTTCCACACATCTCCCCCCGTCCCCACTGCACAAACGAATGAAATTATTATGGGTTTATGTTTTATATTTTCAATTATTAATTATGAAATAAGGCACATATACCAAAAGAACAGCGAGAGATCTAACAGACACTTGTGTATATACCAGTAAAGTTCAGAAGCTGTTAACATTTTGCCTTATTTGGTTAAATAGACACAACACTACAGATAGCTAAAACCCTTTTGCCAATTGCTATCCCGTTTTCTTTCCCTAGAGTAAAAATTGTAATCATATAATAGATTGTAATCACAATTTAATACAAATTGATTGTGTGTCATCCTCATATTTTTATAATTTTAATTTATTTTTATTTATAATAAACAATTTCTATGAGTTAAAATTTGGACATAAAAATATTGTACACATCTTTTTGATTTTTTCACTTATATTTTTAAAGATTTATTAATTTAATTAATATCTGGTTAATATATTCGACCGTTTTGCTAAAATTACTTAATCTGAATCTAAACAGAAGAAACAATCATTTAAATCCAGAATGTGGAACATTCTACAAGGCAATTGGCCTGAATTCCTCAAAAAGGTTAATACCATGAAAAACCAAAAAAGGCTGGAGACTATTCTAGATGAAAAGAGACTAAAGAGAAATACTTTGAACGGATCCTTTTTTATTTTAAAGCTGTATGAGATACTGTTGAGACAGTTGGGGGAGTGTGACTGTTGACGATGTTTAGTGGGATTATGGTTACGTGAGAGAGTCCTTCATGGATTTAGTTCATTTATCCTAATCACTGTGCTGTGATTCGTTATATGATAAACTCAGTTCCTTTCCTCATTCCTTGGCTGATGTTTGTTGCTTGCATTGTTAAAATTCTTAACAGATTTGCCATATTGTCTGATACATTATTTAGTGGAGAAGGACATAGAACAGCCAAAATAATTATAAAATTGATCAATTTCTTCTTGTAATCTTCTCAATTTTTGCTCACTATAACTTTGAGTCTGTTAATGCATGCATACCAGTTCAGAAAAGTTTCCCCTGCTGGGTGAATTTTCCCTTTTAACATTATGAAATGCTATCTTTATTTCTAATATTGCTTTTGTGGTTAAAGTTTAATTGGTCTGATACCAAGAGAATGTCCTCATTCTTAGGAGGTAGTGGCCGAACTATGTTGTGGTAAAGTGTCACAGTGACCTTAACTTACATTTAAATAGCTCAGTGAAATACAGTACACTTATGTGTGTGTACATGCACATATGTATATACAGAACACACACATGCACATATGCATATACAATGCATATACATGTGACTATGCATATACAGGTCCTATGCACGCATTTGTGCATTTACAGGGCCTGTACACATGCCTATGCATGTACAGTACATATACACCCACATATGCTTACATTTGGGGGAGTGTACATGCAGCAAAATTGAGTTGCAAATGCAGCAAAATTGAGTTGAAAATGCAGCAAAATTAAGTTGGCAATTCTAGAAGAGGATTCGAATGTATTTTTTGCACACTTTTTCAACTTTTCTGTAGGCTTAAAATTCTCTTGAGAGAAAAATGTCTCATTCATTTGTCAGACTGCTTATGTAATGCGATGTGGGTGGCCAATGCGTGTGACATCCAGCTTCTGATTTCATAATCACAGTGAGCATTGTTCTCCTTCCTCCTATACCTATGCCAAGCAGGGGAACTGTCTTCTGCACTTCTTCTCAGGGTGTGCTTTCTCTGCATTTGGTCTTGTCTCAGAACCCCCTCCTGTGGTCTTGGAATTTGTGTGCTGGCCCCCAGCCCCTCTGGCTGCTGGAAAGAGAGCCCTCCCGTACCTCAGAGGAGCTTTCATTTCTCTTTCATTTTTCTGGATTTCCCTTACAGTTTTGCCAGTTCAGCAACACAGTTAAGAAGATATACTTTAGACCATATCTTATCCAGCTTTCGAGAAAGACGTTCTGCAGCTATAGGGTTGCAGAGGATATTTCCTCTTCCGTACTAATGATTCCCTTTTCTGTTATGTCTAATCTATAGTTTGAAATATTAATGGCTATGTATTCATACTCTGTTACCTCAAGTTGTGGGAGGTTTTAATATGCTGCTAAGGCTTTCTGCTCATTCCTTCTGAGTGGGGTTTCCATTTTGGATGATGAGTGTACTTTCTGGAAGGATGTTCATCACAAACCTCTGCAGCCTGGTTGAGGGCTTCTCTCTCCAGAGAAGTTCTGAACCTGCCCCTGCCAGGTGGTCCAGAATATTACTAACTTGTGATTTATTTTTATGTTCATTTATTGTCTTGGCGGTGGGCAAGTGAGTTGCATACTTTGCTCTGTTGCACAGGCCCACACTTGCAAATCCCAAGGGAAGCTTCCCGTTCACCCACAGCCCAGGATGGCCCTGTTGAGCTTCTCCACTGTCTCCCTGATGATGAACAGTCCCCTCCAGAGCCCTTTGAAAAATCCAAGCTAGGATTAGGGCTGTGCAATTCTACCTCCCTTCCTCAGACTCTCCTCTCCTGACCTTCCAGGTGTGAAAATGCAGCAATGGGCACTACCATTCCCTGCAACCCTGATTGCCATGCTGAAACTACCTTTGCAAAGTTAAAAACTGAAGAAATTATGACAGCGAAAGACATCAGAACTAACTGACTCCATCTTGCTTCTAACCTTTAAGCTGTCCTTGTTTATTCCTGGGCATAGGCCGAACTAACTTTGGGAAGGAATTTAGTGGTTTGACTGAAAAAAGTTGCTGACAGCCCTCTCCTGCAAAGATCGCCTTCTTGCCTGGGGACCAGTCTGCTTTTGCAGGACCAACAAATTAGCTACAAGATTAGAAATTAGTTTAGCAGTCGTGCAGCCTCTGGCTCCAAGAGTCTGAACCTCCCCAAATTGTTCCAGGGGATAACATCACTATTGGAAAACCTAAGATCAGCGCTCGAGATATTTTGCAGACCCTGCACTCGATGGATCAACTGACACCACCCAGACCCTGGTAATCTGGCTCAGCTGGTTCTGTCATTCCACCCAGGAACAAAAGACAGCAAGAGAAACTGACTTTGACCCCCTATGATTCCATCTCCAGTCTGACCAATCAGCACTCTCCACTTCCCAAGCCCCTACCCTACCAATTTATCTTTAAAAACTCTGATCCCCGAATGCTGGAGAGACTGATTTGAGTATAAAAAATCTCCAGTCTCCCACACAGCCAGCTCTGCATGAATTACTCTTTCTCCATTGCAATTCCCATGTCTTGATAAATCAGCTCTCTCTAGGCAGCGGGCAAGGTGAACCCACCGGGTGGTTACCATGCTGGGCCTTGGGCTGTAGTCCCTTCTTTCAGGGCACCATGCAATGTCCTTTACTCCCTCCATGCTCAGCTCCACATTTAAAAAGAAAAGGAGAGGTTGTATTTATCTAGAAATCCTTGTGTTTATATTGGGAGGGTTTTCAAGAAACCTGATGTGTTTTGTTACCAGTACTGGAAGTTTTTTAATCTATTATTTTTGGCTTAAGTAAAAAAGGTACTTATTCTGTAAACTGGCAGAAAGAATCTCCCTGGATACATGTTTTAAACTTTTTAAAGTTCTTACACCTAGACTGGAAATAAAAACATTTACCTAAAAAGCAAATATTTTCTTCATTTAAAAAGCTAAGCTAAACAGATTAAGTTTAGTGAAAACAATTTCAATGACATAGGAAAACAGTGATACTTAAGCAGACTTTGCTCTAAAAACCTACAAATAAATGAGGTTCAGCCTTCTGATTGCAGGAACTACATCTAGTCACCTTCATGCCTCCATGCCTGGTGATAAGTGATACAGAGTGGGTGCTGTATTTCTGTTGTTGTTGAGTGACTTTGAACTTGCTTATCCACCTGAGATAGGAAGACATACTTTTCTTCTTGAGTTAGAGCTTGCTTCCTTCCTAGTGCTAACCAATGGCACACGGTCATTACTGTTACGTACAGACTCAGCCCCAGCCTGTGCAAAATGAATTGGCTCATGGCCAGCTCTCCCATTCTTGGGGGAAGGAGAGGGTTTCACGCTGGGCTCCCAAGGGAGATCCAGGCCCTCTGCACCCAGCCTCTACCACAGCCAAGCCTGTTGGGGAAATGTGAGATGGGACTTGCCCAGAAAACCAGCATGTGAGTGTTCCCCGCAGATACCTGGTCCAGTCGCCTGCCCTGGCGGATGGGATTGTACCCTGTCAGGCTAGGGATGTATCTTCTATCCCAAGCTACACATTTTATGTGTCCTCATGCACTTTTGCTGGGCTCCAAAACAAGGTGAAGGGCCCAGAAGCCAATACTGCTGCAGAGGCCCTTGTAGAGTGGTCTCAAGGAGATCACTGGGGGCCTGGCCCCTCCATGCTCATTACCAGTGTCCACCTGAGAAGGCAGCTAAGTTCTGAGGTTCTTATTCAGGTGGAGCCTCGATGGTGCAGAGGGGCCAGAGAAGAGGTCAGAGTAGAGTCCACTGCCTGGCTGGTGCCAGGCACACAGGTGCTGTCTCCACTGCTCGAGTTCATGTCTAAGGGTTTCTAGCACATGGGGAGCCTTCAGTAAAACATCCACCTGTTACTGGGGTGAAGGGCAAAGCTTTCATGGAACCTCTGGGTCTGGTTAATCTGAGGTCCAGGTACTTGCAGAAGATCCTCCTTCTTCCTCTCCTGTGTTCTTGGAATGTCATGACTATCTGGGCTGCAGCTCCAGGGTGACTGGAACTCACCTCTTGTGCACTGCCCCCCTGCCGCCTGGGTATAGGGCTTTTTGAGGCCTGTGTGTGAATACAGACTGTGAGATCTGAGTGTCTGTAGTTGTGTAGCCTGAGTCCTTTGTGAGGATGATAAGTTAAGAGGAGAAAATCCTGTGTGCAGCCAAAGGAAAGGCACGGAAGCCTGTGCTCAGGCCTTGCTCCACATCCCTGCCCTGGAGCTGTAGCCTCCTTGCCAGGACCCCTGAACCTGCTGCCAGTTTGCTCCTCCGTTCTTTTCAAAACAATTTCATGTGAACAGACAGTGAAAGATGGCTCTGTAGTTGACACCCTTGGCCACAGAACCCAGGACTGTGCATGTCCTTGGTCTGTGTGGGCGCCATTGAGAAGATCCTGGCCCTGTTTTAGTACAGACAGTTTGAAATTGGGAGCATACACCTTGGAGGTGGGTCAAGATGCCTCCCACCTGCAGGGAGGGGAAGGACCTGGTAGTAGCTTGCTCAGAGTGAATTTAAGTTAATCCTCTAGGAAAGGGTTTCTCTTTAATCTAATAAGGCTACCATAGAACCAAAGGACAGAGGCCTTGGGAAATTTGGGACTAAGGGGAGGAAAATACATCTTTTTCCTCCTTCATATCTTTGAAAAAAATTTTTTTTCTCTTCTGTGCTGGAGCAAGTGGCCAATTCTTTCCCTTTTTTCCCTAAGTTTGCTATCTGTTCATCTTGAAGGAATCTAACCTGGGAATTCACTGGGAGTATTTTTAGCCAGTACTCACAAGATTCCAAGAGGAAGTAGTTTTTCAGGGCCTTGATCTTTGCTTTCTGTTTGTGGAGTCTTGAAGACTTTAGTCTCTTCCTCCAGGATGGTTCATGAGTTCTGAAGCCCTGACATACAGAGGAGGGCCTGTGGAGAGGTTCTTGCATTAATCGTGTCCCTTTCTTCCCTTGATATAGGACCTGCTTAAGGCAGATTAGGGATTGGGTTGCGTCTAAGTGCTTAACAACTGAAAGAGGAGATCAAGATAGTAACTAATGAAAGCCCTGGTGATGAACTCCAGCCAATCAGCCCAGCAGCACAGCCTGACCCTTGCTTCCAAGCTGTTTTGTCCCATGGCCACTTATTTCTTGGCAGTGGCAATCCACTTTGAAAGTACAAGTTTGAAATGACAAGGGGCAGTATTAGGAGTCAAATGCAGCATCACATTCCCTCTTGTACCTGTAGTGTACATCAGGAAATGAGCTGGGAACTGTTTCCCAACGAAACCATATGTGTGCTCAGAATTCTCCTTAACATAGTTTTCCAGAGAGTCACTTTTAACCGAGAAGAACTGGCTAAAAGATAAGACCTGTTAGTTTATCCCTAGTTTATAGTGTAGCCAATGTTCTGGTGGAATTAAAGTCAAAGGTTTAAAATGCCATAGAAGTCTTTTCTTGTTGTTTAGTATTCTACTTTTTTCCATTTATTGATAATTGCAAACTCAGCATTTTTATTTGGTTTTACTTGTTTGGTTTAGTTACCCTGATACTTCAAACAGTTCTCTTATAAAATGTCCTTGTGGACATACTGACTGCATGTTTATCTTGCACGTTTGCTAAAATCACTATCTGTTTGTATTTCATAAAGTGATAGCTACTTTTATCCTAAAGTTATTTTGCATATTTTTATTCTATTTGCATTTTAAATGGGATTTAAATATATTTTATTATATTAATGAGGCTTAAAATGAAGCCTCATGAATATTAATTAATGGTTTAACATTAATGATAATAATTGTTAATTTTTATTCATTTATGGTAGTTACCATGCAAAGAACCTGTGGGACCCCAAATGAAACAAACCAAACAATAAATAGCAAACCATCATTAAAGGCTAATATATATTGAGCCCAATTTCTAAGTGCTTTACTTGTCATTTGTGATATGAAAATCCTTACTACAGTTCTGCCAAATAAATATATCTTTTTTTGCCCCCATCTTACAGGTGAGAAATGTAAGGCCTAGAGAGTTTCAGTAATCCACCCAGAGTTGCACAGCTAATTTGGGAACCTAGGCAGTTGAGGTCAACATGATTGTTCCTATGGTGGAGAGATCTTAATGTAAAGGAAGTTAATGTGGTCCAGTGCCAGGAGGTTCATTTTAAATATACGGAATATTTAGTCTGTTGGGCTCTCCAGATTTTGAAGCAATGACTTTGAAAGAAGTTAAATTAGCAAATATATAATTATCAAAATAAACTGAACTTCAAAATTTTATCTGTTAATCTATAATCTTAGAAGTTCACCAAGTCATATATATGTATATTAACACATTTAAAAATGTTGTTAAATCAGGTGTCTCCTAACAATGCTTGCTCTAAGCTATAAAACTTTAAATTTTTAAATACTATGCATTTGATGTCAATTTGCTCCACATTTCTATTCTATGAGAAAAAGGTGAAGTTGGAGAAATAGTATATTTTCTTTTTTTTTGTGGTTTCTAGAAATTTTATGTTCCAGACTTTCAGTGACACTATGAATATTCATCAACTTTTGAGGCCCACATTTGGAATTTCAATGATGGTTATCTAAAAGATGTGTCTTTAATTGTGAATCAGCAATAAAACATAAAAAATTGTATTGATTATGCTGTCCATGTACAAATGCCTTGGTACCCGTAACTGGACCCAGCCAGTGGTAGGGATAGAATCCTAAAGGGGAAATGACCAAACGATATGAATGGCAATCTGTGTCCTTTGGTCATTAGAAAACCACAACAACATCTGAAAATCATAAGTGAGTCTATGGTTACTGTGGAATGAAATACAGACTACAGGCACTTACTTGGATAATTCCAGACAAGATAACTATGGAGTTTCTTTTTTTGGTCTGAACTCTATAGGTAGGTAGGTGGTTCTCATTTGTCTATCCAGCTTCCCAACCATCCAACCATCCAACCATCCAACCATCCATCTCCATCCATCCCTCCATCCATCCATCCATCCATCCATCCATCCATCCATCCATCCTCCCATCCATCCATCCATCCACCCACCCACTATCCATCCGCTCAACAAATAGTTACTGGACACTATCTACATGCTAGGCATTGCTTAACTGTTGGGAGTGGTTTTTTCCAATCAGGTATGAGGAGACACATAATAAAATAATAAAGAAGATTGCAGCTGACGCTATGCTATGACAAAAGGGATAGTTCGTTATGAAAATAGATGGGGTGGTGGCCAAGAAATTGGGAACATGCTCTCTGAAGTAGGTGAATTTAGACCTGAAGGAGCCAGGCTAGAGAAGACCCTTGGAAAGGGAATACCAGGCAGAGGGAGTTCCAGTTCTAAGACCTGGGGCTTGACCTGCTCCTGGAGGCAACAGGGGACTTGAGCCCATGTGGTCATCAGGGGTGAGTGGTTCAAATGAGATCAGAAACGTAGGTAGAGATCAAGGAGGCTTTGGGACTGTGAGAGAATTTGGGTTTTATTCTAACTCAAGGGGGGTCCTTTGAAGGGTTTAGATCTCTTTCTTAAAATCAAGATTCTGATTTCCACTGGGCAGAGTATTGCGGGAACTGGCCAGCAGACTGCAATGCAACAGGGCTCTTCTTTGTTCCCAGGCAGATCGGCAGGTCGAGAAATAATAGACACACACAAGATAGTGAAAGCTGAGCCCAGGGGGTCACCGCCTTCTGGTCCCGCGACGCCACCAATGCACTGGATATACCAGCATTTACTATTAAGTTTAGTGAGGGCGGGGGTAGGTTAGTGAGGGATTTAGGGTCATTTGATTATGAGGTGAGATGGTCACATGGGGATGAAGTAATTCTTTAACATAACATCTGTATGCAGAAGTACAGTATACAGAGATAAGAATTTACAATATAATGTGTGCATCAGTAATTTCTAAAAGAGCGTTAGAACACAAACACAGTCTTTCCATAACATATGATTAGCAAGATATTAATCAGCAGTAACAGTTGCAGCAAAAGCTGGTTACAAACAATCCGTAGAAACAGGATGTGAAGCTAGACAACCGGTTAGACCAGAAATTCTCAGAAGGGAGTATGCATTCACCCTAAAGAGGCCTAGAAGAGCTGTGGCAAGATGAGGGCATTTATAGCCCTATCTTATCCATATGAACAGGCGCCCCTCATGTGTCCATTTATAGGTTCTCCACAAGGGTTGCATTCCATTCCCAGCGCTATGAACATCTGCTTTTCTGGGATAGGAATCTTGGTGATGTGAAACCTCCCTGACTGCACGTTCATTCGTAGGCTCTCTGAAACGGGGAGCATATCATACGCTGTTGGCTCATTCTTGCAGTCCAACCTGGCGTTGTCTTTACACAATCCTGCATGCAATTTTGTATTTACAATAATCAGGAACATTTCATCTTTTATTCTGTAGCAATAGTTTCGGGGGTCTCCCTACATCTCCCCCTTTTGTATGATTTAAATGAAGCATAGCAATGGTTAAATGAACCATTGCTATGGTGTGGCACTGATCACGATTGGATTGAAGAATATTTTTTCCAATTTTACACATGAACAATAAGCCAATAGCACAAATGATACATGGAATAAAAATAATGATAGTGGATCCTCCCAAAGATTTTACCCATTGAACGGGGTTGAGATTAGATAACCCCTCAGATATACCGTCTAAAACTTCAGCACCGGGTAAAGCAGTTAAGTGTGCTTGAGAGGCCTCAAAAATCTCTTCTTTTGGCTTGCTTATGTCTAAACTTAAATTATCTTCACTTCCTTGTAAATGGCATTTTACTGATTCCCAATTGTGAGCAGACTCATTATATTGAAATGAAGTTATATAAATATCAGAAGTATTCCAATCACATTGCATTTGCCATCTATGTTCTAAACTCATAATTCTATTTCCCATCCATATAGCAGTTTGTCTTAGATCATTAATTTGATTGGTCAATTTTTGATCAATACCTGAGAATTCCACATCTGGGTAGAATTTTTTTTTTTTTTTTTTTTTTTTTTTTTGCCATTTATCCACAAAATGAGCAGTTTGAATAGACTGATGTAATACAACACCAACTCCAGCAGTAGCAGCAGTCCCTGTAACAGCAATCAAGCCCATTATTACTGCAATTAATATAAAAACAAATCATTTACTCCTTTTAAGAATTTTCTGTAGAATGTTATTAGTAACATGGATAGAAGGGGAAGATTCCCAAAGCCTATGTAAGGCTGTGGGGAGCCAAATACCTTCTCTGGCTCTGACCATTAAAATACTATGATATTGATTAAACAATGAGTCAATACAAGTATACAAGTAATGATTAACACAGGTAATTATGTTGGTTTTTGAATTAATATGCATCTTTCCTACTAATAACATATATGGTGGTTTAACACAACTTTTAAGTGGTATAGTTTTGTTGGACTCCATATAGAAAGTTTACATACTTTGGGATGGTACTCCTTTTTGTGAACGTGGGGTGGGGGGAATAGGTTGTATGAGAGGTGCTGGGGGGACATTAGTAATGGGGGGGTATAAGTCCTCATAATCTTTACTGTCCCATCTTTGAATTGACCTTTTGATGATTGCCATAGTGATATTTTTGACTGTGTGGAAATAGTAGTGTAAATCAATCTGTTGTCTTGGTTTTTGAGATGACAAGGTAAATTTACTTATAATGCTTTCTCCACCCCAACCTCTCGTACCAGTCATAGCTAGAGTTAATCTCCATAATTCTGAATGTTCAGGTCCTAAATGGGGAACAACGAGCCTTGGCTTTGGAGGGGCAACCCTTGCCCCTTTCCACTTACAAGGAGAAAAGGAGTTAAATCTATGATATAATAGGGAGGGTTATCACTACTTTTTTGATAAGTAATATCATAGAGAAAATGTTGACAATTTCTATGACCTTGAGCGCAATCACTAGTAATATGACATTTGGGAGCCCAATCAACAATGGTGTAGTGAGAAGAATTAAATAACACAGTTCCTTCTGGACTAACACAACCCTTCCATATTAATTTGTCAGCATTTGAAGACAAATTGAGAGGACACGGAGGTCCTAAAGGCTTATATTGGGATGTGTGAATATAATCAGCGATTCCTATTTTGATCTGCCTTAGAGGTTTTAATGAGAGCCCTGATACCAAGTGTCCCAAAAGAGGGACAGAGTGAACAGACGGTAGTGAGACCACCAAAGTTTGAATATCTGATAAGAGACATCCATTAGTGGGTCCCAGGCACAAAGGTGGATGCCTAAAACCTACAGTGATATTGAAAGGGGTTCCTTCTTCTGAAGGTTGGGAAGGACAATGATCATCTACAGAACCAGGCATCCAAATACTATCATTAACATAGACCTCGACAGGAATGTCCATCCATGTCATGGCTCGAATAAGAGGAGGAAAAGGAATATAGGCCCAATATATATAGTTTTTAACAGTCTGGAGTGACAGAGGGTAGAAGCATCAGTGTCATCAGGAGGAGGCAGAGATTGAGCTGGATCTGGATCGCTGGAGACAAGTTGTTCAGGATGGCTGACTGGATTGTCTGTTGTAAAGGAGTTAGCGTGGTTTTTTTCTTTTTTTTGATAGTTGGATGTGTTAGTTGTTTTTTGCAGTGGACTTTTTTCAGCAAATTTCTCCATCTCGTTGTTGCATGCATCTTCAGGACACAATTTCAGGTGTCTAGTAGGAATCCAAACAGGAGATTGATGTTCACGTGGGGAAACACAAGCATAGCCTCTTTCCCATGTTAAAATAGAACCTTTTGACCATACATTAGATTGAACATCTTTCCACCATATTTCCCTTCCTTGGTTTACTGTGGGATGGTTACCAGAGAAATGTTTTTTGGCAGTAGTAACAGAATTAGATTTAGGAATATTAAGAAAATTTAACGTGAGCAATGCCAAGTTTAGTTGTATGTGGAGGGTAGACAACTCTTTATCCCCCTCTTTTTAAGTAATTGTGATTTTAAAGTTCTGTTACTTCTTTGTACAATAGCTTGACCTTGTGGGTTATAAGGAATGCCAGTAATTATGTTTAATACGCCACTGATTAAGAAAAATTTTAAAAGCTTTACTGCAGTATGCTGGGCCATTGTCTGTTTTGAGCTCACTGGGAATTCCCATAACCAAAAAACACGAAAACGCATGTTTTTAAACATGAGAAGTGGCTTCTCCGGTTTATAGGAAGCCCAGATGAAATTGAAAAATGTGTCAACTGTGACAGACACATAAACTAATTTTCCAAAAGAAGGAACATGAGTAACATCCATTTGCCAGATAACATTAGGAGAAAGGCCTCGGGGATTAACTCCAGGAGATTGTGTGGCTAAGACAAGAACCTGACATTGAGAACAGTGTTGTATAACTTGTTTAGCTTGTTTCCAACTGAGAGAATATTTATGTTTAAGACCTGAGGCATTAGTATGAGTGAGTTGATGAAATTGTTCTGCATCTGTAATGGCTAGAGAAACTAGAATATCAACTTTATGATTACCACTGGATAAAGGTCCAGGCAAATTAGCATGAGCTCGAATGTGAGTGAGGAAAAAAGGGTGGTTTTGGTTTCTGACAGTTTTTTTTTTTTTTTGAGACGGAGTCTTGCTCTGTCACCCAGGCTAGAGTGCAGTGGCCGGATCTCAGCTCACTGCAAGCTCCGCCTCCCGGGTTTACGCCATTCTCCTGCCTCAGCCTCCCGAGTAGCTGGGACTACAGGCGCCCGCCACCTCGCCCGGCTATTTTTTTGTATTTTTTAGTAGAGACGGGGTTTCACCGTGTTAGCCGGGATCGTCTCTCGATCTCTTGACCTCGTGATCCGCCCGTCTCGGCCTCCCAAAGTGCTGGGATTACAGGCTTGAGCCACCGCGCCCAGCCTTCTGACAGTTTTTTTGTAATAAAGAGAACAAGGAAACCAGATTAGCATCAGTAATATTTTTGATGGTAGTTGTTTCTATTGCCTTATGGCATGGAATACATAAGCTGAGTCAGAGACAATATTAAGAGGCTGATCAAAATCTTGTAATGCATAGAGAACAGCAAACAACTCAGCTTTTTGAGCAGAAGTGTGTGGAGTAGAAATGACTTTATCTTTTGGTCCTACATACCCTGCCTCTCCATTACTGGATCCATCAGTAAAAATGGTAATGGCTGCCTCTAGTGGTGATGAACGAGTAAGTTTTGGTAGAATCTAGGAAGTGTTTCATATAAATTGAAAGAATTTTGACTTAGGCAAATGATTATCGATAATGCCAATGAAGTCAGCCAGATTAGTCTGCCAGCACAAGGATGTTGAAAAGGCATTTTTAACTTCATTTTTTGACAAAGGGACCACAATAATGTTTGGATCAAAGCTGGAAATTTTACTGATGTGTTGACGTCCTAACCCAATTAACACAGAACACGCACTGGTTGTTGTTGGAGAATCGTTTGTAGAGGACAAGAATTCCAATGATGAGGCTGGCTCAGAGACTCTTCTGCAGACAAATCATTGCTCACTGGCATTTATTCGGCCTTGAGCATGTTATGGATTAAATGTTTTGGTAGTGGTGATGGGAACATGTGCTCTGGTTAATATTACAGACCCAAGTTGTCCAGAGAGAAAGAACTAGTTAAGGGTCCCAGCTGCCTTACCTGCTGGCCCAGTTACAGAGGGAACACCTGCTGGAGTGTATTGACTTACCACTTGGACACCTGCAGGGATCATTTATCACTCTCCATAATAGAAGTGTTTTCAGCGGAAGCCAGACTCCCCACACTCAGTTACCTGGAGGACTTACAGGATTTCATCATTGGTGGAAATAGGCTCAATCGTGTGTGACTACAAAGGGATTAAAGAATTATTTACCTTCTCCTGAGGAGGCAGAGCACGTTAGTGCCTATGAACAGATGTGTGGGCTGTGGGCAGTGGGTCTGACGGGACCTCCCACTGACTTCCTCCTTCCTCCTAAAGAGGGAAAATGCTGTGGAGGAAAATTCACTTCTCAGAAAGTGACAGGGCTATAATTTTAGGTAAATCTGTGTTTGGAAAAAAGCAAATAAACAACAAAAAGAATTAAAAATAACAACCCCTGTGAAAAAAGTACACTTTCTCCTGAGAGATGGCGTCCCACCCCCAGGAAAGTTGCTGCCCCACCATTGATTTCCTGAATAGACTTTTTTGTAATGACTGAGGTTCCTGAGGTCTGGGGTGAGGCTTATCTGCATGTCCCCAGTGTCTGTTTTTTGTACTAGTTTGGAGAAGGCAGTCCTAGGCAGTGTGTGAGGAAGAGTTGGTGGGACTCTTCTTTTTTCCTCATCTATTCTTACATGTTTATTAATAAAGTATTGCTTTGTCATATTTTAAAAAAATAAGAAAAGGAATCCTTTGCCCCAGAAAAAAGAAAGACAGAAAAGAAAAAGTAACAGCAAAAAAGAAATCATAATACCATTTCAATTAAATTGGCTAATTTAAGTGGAATTGAATGACAGATTTCAATATTAAGTCTTTTCTACCAAAAACCATGATATTATTAAAAATATTTAAATCTTTTTTAATGTTCAGAGTTTTTAATACAAGAGATGTAACAAACATGAATATTTGCATAGTAAAGTGCATTGGATTAAATCATTCAAAGTAAAAATTGATAGTTTAATAAATCTTTTGTTTCATGGTAGAGTTTGTTACATATTTCTCTGAATTTGGGAAATCACATAATTAAAAATAAGCAAGGGTGTACAGCAGGGAATAAACTAAAATATTTTAAGCACCAACTGGTAAAATTATTGTGGGAGGGGGTAGGTATGGTAGGACCTGTGGTGAACTGTACAGACTGTACACGACCTCAAGGCAGTCAAAGTAAAGGTATTTTCAAAGATAAAATAAACACTAGGAACAGTGTAAATACTAGATTTTCACTAGTGTAAATAGTGTAATTACTATATATTGTCTCAAAAATTAGGAATATATCAAGATATATACGCAGAAGTGGTAATCACTGGAAATCTCACCATGCAAAAAAAATCACCAATAATATATTGGTGGCCTTCATTTGTACATTTCCACATCCATACATATAATCAAATATAAATATTTTACATCTATTCTTATAAATATGTTATATCTACAAATATTTATATTTACATATTGTGATGGTTAGTTTTATGTATCAATCTGGCTGGATTGAGGGATGCCTAGATGGCTGGTGAAGCATTGTTTCTGGGGGCTTCTGTGAGGGTATTTCCAAAGGTAATTGACATGTGAGTGAAGTGTATATGTACATGTTTATGGTTTATTTTGCAAAAAGAAGATCACATTTTATACACTACTCAGCATTTCATCCCTGTGTAAATTCTGCTAAGATAGCTGATAAATAGTTCATACTCATTCATTTTTTAAAATCCTCACCCTAGCCGTAACCCTTCCAACTCATTGACTAAGTTTGAATTGGCTGAATAGTATTCTATTGGAATAATATTTTGTTGGTTGAATAATATTCTATTCTACAACATTCTGTTGGCTGAATAATATTCTATAAGGTGAACAGATGGGGAAATAAAACTTCCCCAGATGGATCAGTGCTTGTGGAAGAAACTCCAGCTTCCAGAGACTGTCTACATTAATGAGATTAGATCTGCAGCGAACTTCCCCAGATGGATTAGTGCTTGTGGAAGAAACTCCAGCTTCTAGAGACTGTATACATTAATGAGATTGAATCTGCAGCCATTTGTTTAGTTCATTGCTCTGATTCAAGAAGATAATAAAACTTCTCCTTAGCTCTTTCCAGAGGGCCAAAATGTATGGTTTACGATAGGTCCCCAGGTTAAGCCTCAGGATGCCTGGGAGTCTAATGTAGCTATCTTCCCAGGTGATTGCATTTCAAAGGGGAACGAGCCCCAGACCTTGGTGACATCTCTAGGTCAGAGGTGCTCCTGCTCCTAGAGAAATTTTATTTATATAAAAAAGGGCTGGATTAAGGAGGAGGCCCTTTCAGGAGAAGAGGGAGACAGGTGCCTCTTTCCCATTTGTAACCAGGGCATTTATTTCCTCATCCCTGGCCTATGCGATATCTGGCTGCTGTGTAGAAAGGTTTTCCATCTGACTTTCATAGTGTCAGTGCAGGTATAGGTCTGAGCTTGGGTGTTAGGGGGTTTGAGGGAGGATGACATTCCAATATGGTAGTAAGTTAATTAATAAGAAATCCATTCCTTATCTGGAATATCTCTCATGAACAATGAAGACAAATATGAAAAACCAAACAGGATGTCTGACAATTTATTACCTCCTTCCTTTTTCATAGGCACTCGCATAGTTTACAGATTATAGCCACTATACTACAAACCATATTGCAATATATATCCCATATGTATATCTGTATATACTGTGTTTTTCCTGGAAAAGTTCCCATAGTAATAGGACGGTTTATGGCTCGAATTGATTATGTTTTATGTATTTTTTATTTATTTATTTTTTATTATTATACTTTAAGTTCTAGGGTACATGTGCACAATGTGCAGGTTTGTTACATATGCATACATGTGCCATGTTGGTGTGCTGCACCCATTAATTCGTCATTTACTTTAGGTATATCTCCTAATGCTAACCCTCCTCCCTCCCCCCTTCCCACAACAGGCCCCAGTGTGTGATGTTCCCCTTCCTGTGTCCAAGTGATCTCATTGTTCAGTTCCCACCTATGAGTGAGAACATGCGGTGTTTGGTTTTCTGTTCTTGTGATAGTTTGCTGAGAATGATGGTTTCCAGCTGCATCCATGTCCCTACAAAGGACACAAACTCATCCTTTTTTATGGCTGCATAGTATTCTATGGTGTATATGTGCCACATTTTCTTAATCCAGTCTGTCACTGATGGACATTTGGGTTGATTCCAAGTCTTTGCTCTTGTGAATAGTGCTGCAATAAACATACATGTGCATGTGTCTTTATAGCAGCATGATTTATAATCCTTTGGGTATATACCCAGTAATGGGATGGCTGAGTCAAATGGTATTTCTAGTGCTAGATCCTTGAGGAATCGCCACACTGTTTTCCACAATGATTGAACTAGTTTACAGTCCCACCAACAGTGTAAAAGTGTTCCTATTTCTGCACATCCTCTCCAGCACCTGTTGTTTCCTGACTTTTTAATGATCACCATTCTAACTGGTGTGAGGTGGTATCTCATTGTGGTTTTGATTTCCTTTTCTCTGATGGCCAGTGATGATGAGAATTTTTTCATGTGTCTGTTGGCTGTATGAATGTCTTCTTTTGAGGAGTGTCTGTTCATATCCTTTGCCCACTTTTTGATGGGGTTGTTTGTTTTTTTTCTTGTAAATTTAATTGAGTCTTTTATAGGTACTGGATATTAGCCCTTTGTCAGATGAGTAGATTGCAAAAATTTTCTCCCATTCTGTAGGTTGTCTGTTCACTCTGATGGTAGTTTCTTTTGCTGTGCAGAAGCTCGTTAATTAGATTCCATTTGTCAATTTTGGCTTTTGTTGCCGTTGCTTTTGGTGTTTTAGACTGAAGTCCTTGCCCATGCCTATGTCCTGAATGGTATTACCTAGGTTTTCTTCTAGGGTTTTTATGGTATTAGGTCTAACATTTAAGTCTCTAATCCATCTTGAATTAATTTTTGTATAAGGAGTAAGGAAAGGATCCAGTTTCAGCTTTCTACTTATGGCTAGCCAATTTTCCCAGCACTATTTATTAAATAGGGAATCCTTTCCCCATTTCTTGTTTTTGTCAGGTTTGTCAAAGATCAGATGGCTGTAGATGTGTGGTATTATTTCTGAGGACTCTGTTCTGTTCCATTGGTCTCTATCTCTGTTTTGGTACCAGTACCATGCTGTTTGGTTACTGTAGCCTTGTAGTATAGTTTGAAGTCAGGTAGCGTGATGCCTCCAGCTTTGTTCTTTTGACTTAGGATTGTCTTGGCAATGCAGGCTCTTTTTTGGTTCCATACGAACTTTAAAGTAGTTTTTTCCAATTCTGTGAAGAACCTCATTGGTAGCTTGATGGGGATGGCATTGAATCTATAAATTACCTTGGGCAGTATGGCCATTTTCACGATATTGATTCTTCCTATCCATGAGCGTGGTATGTTCTTCCATTTGTTTGTGTCCTCTTTTATTTCACCGAGTGGTGGTTTGTAGTTCTCCTTGAAGAGGTCCTTTACATCCCTTGTAAGTTGGATTCCTAGGTATTTTATTCTCTTTGAAGCAATTGTGAATGGAAGTTCATTCATGATTTGGCTCTCTGTTTGTCTGTTACTGGTGTATAAGAATGCTTGTGATTTTTGTACATTAATTTTGTATCCTGAGACTTTGCTGAAGTTTCTTATCAGCTTAAGGAGATTTTGGGCTGAGACGATGGGGTTTTCTAAATATACAATCATGTCATCTGCAAAGAGGGACAATTTGACTTCTTCTTTTCCTAACTGAAAACCTTTTATTTCTTTCTCTTGCCTGATTGCCCTAGCCAAAACGTCCAACACTATGTTGAATAAGAGTGGTGAGAGAGGGCATCCCTGTCTTGTGCCAGTTTTCAAAGGGAATTTTTCCAGGTTTTTCCCATTCAGTATGATATTGGCTGTGGGTTTGTCATAAATAGCTCTTATGATTTTGAGATACGTTCCATCAATACTGAATTTATTGAGAGTTTTTAGCATGGAGGGCTGTTGAATTTTGTCAAAGGCCTTTTCTGCATCTATTGAGATAATCATGTGGTTTTTGTCTTTGTTTCTGTTTGTATGCTGGATTATGTTTATTGATTTGCATATGTTGAACCAGTCTTGCATCCCAGGGATGAAGCCCACTTGATCATGGTGGATCAGCTTTTTGTGATGTGCTGCTGAATCCGGTTTGCCAGTATTTTATTGAGGATTTTTGCATCGATGTTCATCAGGGATGTTGGTCTAAAATTCTCTTTTTTTGTTGTATCTCTGCCAGGCTTTGGTATCATGATGAGGTTGGCCTCATAAAAGGAGTTAGAGAGGATTCCCTCTTTTTCTATTGATTGGAATAGTTTCAGAAGGAATGGTACCAGCTCCTCCTTGTACCTCTGGTAGAATTCAGCTGTGAATCCATCTGGTCCTGGACTTGTTTTCATTGGTAGGCTATTAATTATTGCCTCAATTTCAGAGCCTACTATTGGTCTATTCAGGGATTCAGCTTCTTCCTGGTTTAGTCTTGGGATAGTGTAAGTGTCCAGGAAATTATCCATTTCTTCTAGATTTTCTAGTTTGTTTGCATAGAGGTGTTTATAGTATTCTCTGATGGTAGTTTGTATTTCTGTGGGGTCAGTGGTGATATCCCCTTTATCATTTTTTATTGCTTCTGTTTGATTCTTCTCTCTTTTCTTCTTTATTAGTCTTGCTAGCAGTCTATCAATTTTGTTGATCTTTTCGAAAAAACAACTCCTGGATTCATTGATTTTTTTGGAGGGTTTTTTGTGTCTCTATCTCCTTCAGTTCTGTTCTGATCTTAGTTATTTCTTGCCTTCTGCTAGCTTTTGAATGTGATTGCACTGTGGTCTGAGAGACAGTTTGTTATAATTTCTGTTCTTTTACATTTGCTGAGGAGTGCTTTACTTCCAGCTATGTGGTCAATTTTGGAATAAGTGTGATGTGGTGCTGAGAAGAATGTATATTCTGTTGATTTGGGGTGGAGAGTTCTGTAGATATCTGTTAGGTCTGCTTGGTGCAGAGTTGAGTTCAATTCCTAGATATCCTTGTTAACTTTCTGTCTCGTTGATCTGTCTAATGTTGACAGTGGGGTGTTGAAGTCTCCCATTATTATTGTATGGGAGTCTAAGTCTCTTTGTAAGTCTCTAAGGACTTGCTTTATGAATCTGGGTGCTCCTGTATTGGGTGCATATATATTTAGGATAGTTAGCTCTTCCTGTTGAATTGATCCCTTTACCATTATGTAATGGCCTTCTTTGTCTCTTTTGATCTTTGATGGTTTAAAGTCTGTTTTATCAGAGACTAGTATTGCAACCCCTGCTTTTTTTTGTTCTCCATTTGCTTGGTAGATCTTCCTCCATCCCTTTATTTTGAGCCTATGTATGTCTCTGCATGTGAGATGGGTCTCCTGAGTACAGCAAACTGATGGGTCTTGACTCTTTATCCAGTTTGCAAGTCTGTGTCTTTTAATTGGAGCATTTAGTCCATTTACATTTAAGGTTAATATTGTTATGTGTGAACTTGATCCTGCCATTATGATATTAACTGGTTATTTTGCTCGTTAGTTGATGCAGTTTCTTCCTTGCCTAAATGGTCTTTACATTTTGGCATGTTTTTGCAATGGCTGGTACCAGTTGTTCCTTTCCATGTTTAGTGCTTCCTTCAGGGTCTCTTGTAAGGCAGGCCTAGTGGTGACAAAATCTCTAAGCATTTGCTTATCTGTAAAGGATTTTATTTCTCCTTCACTTATGAAACTTAGTTTGGCTGGATATGAAATTCTGGGTTGAAAATTCTTTTCTTTGAGAATGTTGAATATTGGCCCCCACTCTCTTCTGGCTTGGAGAGTTTCTGCTGAGAGATCTGCTGTTAGTCTGATGGGCTTCCCTTTGTGGGTAACCCGACCTTTCTCTCTGGCTGCCCTTAACAGTTTTTCCTTCATTTCAACTTTGGTGAATCTGGCAATTATGTGTGTTGGAGTTGCTCTTCTCGAGGAATATCTTTGTGGCGTTCTCTGTATTTCCTGGATTTGAATGTTGGCCTGCCCTACTAGGTTGGGGAAGTTCTCCTGGATGATATCCTGAAGAGTGTTTTCCAACTTGGTTCCATTTTCCCCCTCACTTTCAGGCACCCCAATCAGACGTAGATTTGGTCTTTTTACATAATCCCATACTTCTTGCAGGCTTTGTTCATTTCTTTTTCTTCTTTTTTCTTTAGATTTTTCTTCTTGCTTCATTTCATTCATTTGATTCTCAATTGCTGATACCTTTCTTCCAATTGATCGAGTCGGTTACTGAAGCTTGTGCATTTGTCACGTATTTCTCGTGTCATGGTTTTCATCTCTGTCCGTTTGTTTATGGCCTTCTCTGCATTAATTATTCTAGTTGTCAATTCTTCTACTCTTTTTTCAAGATTTTTAGTTTCTTTGTTCTGGGTACGTAATTCTTCCTTTAGCTCTGAGAAGTTTGATGGACTGGAGCCTTCTTCTCTCATCTCGTCAAAGTCATTCTCCGTCCAGCTTTGATCCGTTGCTGGCGATGAGCTGCGTTCCTTTGCAGGGGGAGATGCGCTCTTATTTTTTGAATTTCCAGCTTTTCTGCCCTGCTTTTTCCCCATCTTTGTGGTTTTATCTGCCTCTGGTCTTTGATGATGGTGACGTACTGATGGGGTTTTGGTGTAGGTGTCCTTCCTGTTTGTTAGTTTTCCTTCTAACAGTCAGGACCCTCAGCTGTCGGTCTGTTGGAGATTGCTTGAGGTCCACTCCAGACCCTGTTTGCCTGGGTATCAGCAGCAGAGGCTGCAGAAGATAGAATATTGCTGAACAGTGAGTGTACCTGTCTGATTCTTGCTTTGGAAGCTTCCTCTCAGGGGTGTACTCCACCGTGTGAGGTGTGGGGTGTCAGTCTGCCCCTAGTGGGGGATGTCTCCCACTTAGGCTACTCAGGGGTCAGGGACCCACTTGAGCAGGCAGTCTGTCTGTTCTCAGATCTCAACCTCTGTGTTGGGAGATCCACTGCTCTCTTCAAAGCTGTCAGACAGAGTCGTTTGTGTCTGCAGAGGTTTCAGCTGCTTTTGTTGTTGTTGTTGTTGTTTAGCTGTGCCCTGTCCCCAGAGGTGGAGTCTACAGAGACAGGCAGGACTCCTTGAGCTCCTGTGAGCTCCACCCAGTTCGAGCTTCCCAGTGGCTTTGTTTACCTACTTAAGCCTCAGCAATGGCAGGTGCCCCTCCCCCAGCCTCGCTTCTGCCTTGTCATTAGATCGCAGACTACTGTGCTAGCAATGAGGGAGGCTCCATGGGCATGGGATCCTCCCGGCCAGGTTTGGGATATACTCTCCTGATTTGCCCGTTTGCTAAGATCCTTGGTAAAGCGCAGTATTGGGGTGGGAGTTACCTGATTTTCCAGGTGTTGTGTGTCTCAGGTCCCCTGGCTAGGAAAAAGGATGCCCTTCCCCCTTGCACTTCCCAGGTGAGGCAATGCCTCGCCCTGCTTCAGCTCTCACTGGTTGGGCTGCAGCAGCTGACCAGCACCGATTGTCCCGCATTCCCTAGTGAGATGAGCCCAGTACCTCAGTTGAAAATGCAGAAATCACCTGTCTTCTGTGTCGCTCGCGCTGGGAGTTGGAGACTGGAGCTGTTCCTATTTGGCCATCGTACTCTGCCCCCCTCTGTTTTCTTAATCTTGAAATAAATACCAAAAGCCATAAAAGAAAATGATTTTAGAATCTGATTTTAAATTCTGAAAATTTGAAAAAAGAAAATTATTTGCATGATAATATGTAGGATAAACAAAGTTAAAATATAAAGAAAGAAAATTAGGTGAAATTAAATGTATTCACACTGATAAATATAATATATAAACATATTTGTACTGTATAAATCAATATATAAAAGAGGACCATCTCCAATGGGTAGAGGTAATGGGTATGAACAGGCAGATTCTTCACACACACTTGCACCCACATGCACAGAAACTCCAAAGCAGGAATGGTGCACAATAATACCAGTAAAACAAAAAATATGCACACAAAGCAAAAATGAGTAAATATTTTTGACTTTCAAATGAGGAAAAATTAAATAACATTGATAATATTCATTGCTGGCATGGGAATGGTATGGGAAAACTGGTGTTCTCATTTGCTCCTCATGGGAGGCCATGCGGCAGGCCAGGGTTCACTAATGCAGGCCTCCATCACAACTGTCTCAGTATTCAATGAGTGTTTAAATTAAATATTAAAAGCTTAAAAAAAAAACCAGTGCCCTTATGCAAAGGCTGGAATGTCACAAAAGCCTGTGAAGAGTTTTGCCTAGGCCTTTTCTGGCCCTTAAAGAATGACAAAATAATGAAGGAATTCTTAACAGTAACCATTTAGGATTATACAAGTCTTACTGGGAGTCTGAAGAAACTCTCCAGGCCTTCACAAACAAGTTTATTGGAGGTCTGAAGGAACTTCCAAAATCTCAGTGATTTACCAGGAGACAAGATAAGGGCAATCACCCAGCACCTAGACCCATGTAAATTAAGCAAAACTCCTGAGGCTCCAGAAGAGGGTCTTCAGGACTCAGACCTTAGTTATAAATTAAAAGATGTTAATGACTTATGTCTTTAGATGAATGCACACTTACATGTAGATATACAGCTTAGAAGGTATAGAAGTTCTGGAAAACTTTGTAATTTTGAGTTGGTTTGATGATAATTTCCAGGCGGTCTGAATGTAACTGGTTACAGAAATAAAAACTCTCTTCCTCCCCAGTTCATCTACGTCTCTATTATGCCAGAGAAATAGCCACCCAACCCTCAGTTGGCTCCAGGAACAAATTCAGTGAGCCAGCCGGAAGAGACTGGGATGGCGCTGTGTTCAGTGGCCAGCTACTTGCAATGAGACAGTCTTCAGGAGTACCCCAGCAGATGTCGGTGAGATTTCCCAGGAAGCTCTCAAAGGCTGTCCCATGCACAAAATTGCATGTCCCTTTCACTACTGGGGAAGAACAGAGATCAGGAGCAGACATGCTCAAAAGGTGAGTTAACCGGATTATATGCTGGGAGCCTATTGTTTTCCTATCTGGGCTTGTTAAGCCATTTGTCCGGTACCACCAAGGGAAGCAATCAGGCTCATCCCTAGGCCCACTTTGCATTTTACTTGAGATCTGGTTTTGAGTTGGTTTTGAGTCTGTTTTGCCGGAGTGCACCCCCCTTGTGTTTGTCTGAAATTTGTCTCCACTTATTTATGTATCTGTTTCCTCCTTTTAATGCAGTGTAAACTTGAAAGTGGGAAGTATTGGGTCCATTCCTGCTGAGAGGCCTCTTGGAAGGAAAAATAATGTTTTCAGGAGCTCAGTGGTTAAAAGTCACTTCAATTAAAAGCTAACATCCAAGATGTGTACATGTATGTGTTCAGTTTGTATTTATAGGCTTTCATGTATTTATTTTCATTTGTCTCCTAGGACCTTGTCTTTTTGAGCAAAGGTTTTTTTGATCTCAGTTGACTGAATTCTGTTTTCTTTATTAATAGCAATTGCAACAGAAGATACTCTAGGGTGTTTAAGAAAAAAGTGTAATTTAGACACTTAGGAATGTCTTTGTTTGGAAAATACTTTTTTTTTTTTTAAGTGCACTGTGAAAGCATCACATGGACTAGCCTCATAATCACTCTCCATTTCTGAAAACCCAGGATTTGGTGTGGGTTCTGCCCAGAGCTAAAAAATCCAATTAAAACAATAGGAAAAAGGAGGTCTTATGATTCTATAAAATGTACTTCTATTGGCTTTCCTGATATGTCTGTATATTTATATCTTGTTTACACCATGTTTCACTACTGAAAAATATAAAAGTGTTCTAATTAATTGGCTCAAAGAAAAATAAAAGCACTTAAATACTTTAACAGATAAAAATAAAAGACTAGTCAAATGTTTTTTCATGTTTATCTAACTTAAGTAAAATCTTTAATAAATAAGCTAGTTTTAATATTAATTGGTAAATGCCAGGTGCGGTGGATCACACCTGTAATCCCAGCACTTTGGGAGGCCGAGCTGGGTGGATCACGAGGTCGGGAGATTGAGACCATCCTGGCTAACACGGTGAAACCCATCTGTACTACAAATACAAAAAATTGGCCGGGTGTGGTGGCGGATGCCTGTAGTCCCAGCTACTCAGGAAGCTGAGGCAGGAGAATGGCGTGAACCCGGGAGGTGGAGCTTACAGTGGAATAAGATCGTGCCACTGCACTCCAGCCTGTAGGATAGAGCAAGACTTCATCTCAAAAAACAAAAACAAAAAACAAAGAAAAGTTATTGGTAATGTAATATTAGAAATGTCCTAAGAGTTGTCAGCATGCATTTTTGTTTGCTTTCATTGATCAAGCAATTTCATACTTATCTCTGCCAAAAATGTGTCAAAATGTGACACAGAGGCTACAAAACTATAACTTAGCCCAAAACAGAATAATCTTTGCTCATGTAATTTTTAATAAATGAAACATTAATATTGGCTTAAAGAAGATAACTATATCTTGAAATACCCTAACTTCTAATTTTGTGGCCTTAGGCAGTCTAGTCCACAGACATAAAGTTTGTTCTGGGAAAAGACGATTATCATCTTTGTTTCTAAGCAAAACCACAAACTAATTAATAAACAAGAATATCTTGGAATTAGAAGCAAGATGGAGTCAGTTAGGTCAGATCATTTTCACTGTCTTGGTTACAATTTTGCAATGGCAGTTTCACAACTTTAAATGATGACTATCAGTTTTCCTGAATAATCTAGAGAAATGGTTAAAATAAATAATTAAAAAATGTAATGAGATAAATGCTCATAAAGAAACTTGTCATAATTTAGAATCTAAAGTTATATTAAACAACATATATTTCATTATTTGTGTATTTTCCAGTAAAAATACATTGTAGGAAAACATTCTTCTAAAAATTGTGTCCTTTTATAAGAGTAACTAATTTTTGTCTACTTCAAAGCTTATTTCAAGGTTCTATATAAAACAAGGAAAAAGAAACCAGGACATGAAAGAGATACAACGAAAGTTATAAAAATGAAGAGGGTTTTAAAGATTATGGGTAAAATAAAACTATCTTCAAAAATGTAAACATTTGGTCTAAATTATGCAGGTCAAATATTAGGTTTCCTAAATGCTTTAGGTCATAAACTGCTTCTTTGACTTAAAAACTACTCAATTTATTTTGCAGTGTTAAATTCTAGATAAGGCCTGGGGAGATGTTAAATTAGCCATGCCCCTTAGCTATGCAAAATGATATTAAAAAAAGAGAATATATATAAGAATATATATATATATATATAATATATATAAGAAAGGATATACATTGTATGGTAAATTCTTGTCCTAAAGTAAAATAACTGGTTCCTTAAAGAGAGGGATGTTTAAGGCAAGTCAGAAAGTCAAGGCATGTCAACGATTTTGTAAGTCATAAAAGGGCATATGAAAGGGAATTTATACAAGAAATGTTGCACAGTTTAAAGGCAATTAGGCCTCCTAAATGCTTTACAAAATGCTACGATGATTCTTAGCTGTACAACTTGCCTGCTTTCAGCTAGGTAAGGCCTGAGACACATGGGAGTTGGACGCTGTGATAAGCCAGACCTTATCTCCATTTCTGTCTGGGTCCCAGACTCCCCACCTAGTACATAATTAAAATCCCATAAGTACCAAGGTTTTCACCAAATGCAAAGGTTCCTAAGAGTTAACTGTGTAGTGTATATTTATGACCATTAAAGAAAAGTTTACATGTAAGGTGTATAAGGAAAGTAAAATATAGTTTTAGTAAAAACATCATAAAAAGACATGAGAATGTGGATTTTTGCCTAGATTAAAAAGTAAAAGGGTTAAGTTGGATAAAATGAAAATAAAGGTTTCCGCAAGTTGTGTAGGGTTAAAATGAAATATATAAAATGAAGTTTGGCTTTCCTTGGGCTACATTTGTATAAATATGTTATTTGTATGTGTTCTAAAGTTATGGGAAACTCCTGTAATTCTGATATATCTTAGTGTACATTATTAGTAATAATTATAATTGTTATGTTATAATTATTGTGTGCCACAGGGATAACAGATTTCCTTCTCAAGTGTGTCTTTAATGCAATATGGCTACTCTAAAGCTTTTTGTCACCCATAAACAATTGTTGTCTTGCTTCAGTCCTCTTTAGAAGGTGGTTTCAGAATCAGCTATAAAGCTCTAACAGGTGTAATGCAGTTTTCTGATAACTTTGGAGATAGTGACATCAGAATAGAGGAAAAACATTCAGGACATGTGAAGAGCTAAAATATTCGTTAGTGTCAAGCAGGACAGGAATTAACTGTCTGAACTGAACTAGTAGGAGACTTGAGTGATCTTTTTGACATTTTACTTTATAATATTGCTAATCCTTTGTTTTGTTTTTCAAAGTCAAAGAAACTTTTCTGTTGAGCTATTAACAAGTTTGAACAATTTAGTAGACTCCCATGAACAAAATTTGGAGCGTACTTGTTTCTCTCTCTCTGATTTTCTCCATAAATGGGAAACTATCTGTGAGTATTCTTAAGTTACAGCAATATAGTTATTTGCACAAGTGCAATAAATGTGTTTTTTTTTTTTTTTTTTTTTTTTTTTTTGGTAACAGAACGCAATAGAAGATACTGGTTATTTTTTTTTACCACAGTTTGATAGGAATGGCATGCTTTCCTTCAAGGAATCAAATTTGATGCACGGAGGCAATAATGCCCTTGGAAAACTGGCCACGTATTTAGTGTACACAGTCCCTGTACCGGGTTTCTGACCTGTGGTAAGTAAAGAATGCCACTTTCTCACAGACCGGGATCCCCAAGTTAACTTGAAACCTCCAGAGGAGAGGAATTCACCAAACCCATAGGTATTTAATGGTACAAATCTATAGCTGGGCTTGGCTTTAAAAAGTTCTTATCTGAGATTCCTTCTATGAAACAGTTTCATCAAAGCCGATTTGAAGGGCCTATGTGAACAGTAATTATTCTTGATGGACTTTAAACTAATAATCTGGCAAAGTATAATAAAGCAAACCAGTCCTACCATAATTTGTCTTTTTATAAAAATGGAAAACTGGAGAGAAAAAAATTATGTTTCAAAATTATAGTACACCTGTTGTTAAACTCCAGTCTTGCCTAAGGTTTTTCCGTTTTTATTATTTTCTACAGTTTGGATTAAATTCTGATTTTCTGGCTAGAAGTCTCCAAGGCAGTGTTTTCAATTTTTTTCTTTTTCTTTTCCTTTTTCGCCATTTTTCCTAACTGGAAATCACTGAAACCTAAGCTGTTGTTTCTTAAAGCCCTGTGAACTAAAGACTAAATGTTTCAGCAGGTGCTGCCTCTAAGCCCCTGAAACAAAGAGTGCTACTGGGAACAAATAGACCTCCTCACTCCAGTTCTGCATTCAGTGCCTCATAGCAATGACCATCTCTCAGCAGGAAGTAGCCGGAAATATTACAATGCCCCATATCCATGCAGTTCTCATGACAAATAAATATACAGTATGATAGGAATTCCGCACAAATTGACAGTGGGGATTGTGGCAGGCAGGTTTCATTAATGCGGGCCTCCATCACAGCTGTTTCACTATTCAATGAGTGATTAAGTTGAACATTAAAAGCTAAAAGAAGCCAGTGCCCTTATACAAAGCCTGGAATGTAACAAAAGTTCATCAAGAGTTTTGCTTAGGCCTACCTGGGCCTTAATGAATGACAAAATAATGAAGGAGTTCTTAACAGTACCCATTTAGGGTTATATAAGTTTTATTGGGGCTCTGAAGGAACTCCCCAGACCTCCACAAACAAGTTTATTGGAGGTCTGAAGGAACTCCCCAATCCTCAGTGGTTTAACAGGAGACAAGATAATGGTGACCACCCCAGCCCCTAGAGACCCATTTAAATTCAGCAAACTTCATGAGGCTCCAGAGGAAGGTCTTCGGGACTCAGATCTTAGTTACAAATTTGAAGAAGTGAATTACTTAAGTCTTTAAGATGAATGCACACTTACATACAGACATATAGCTTAGAAGGTATGTAAGTTCAGGCCGGGCGTGGTGGCTCAAGCCTGTAATCCCAGCACTTTGGGAGGCCGAGGCGGGTGGATCACGAGGTCAGGAGATCGAGACCATCCTGGCTAACATGGTGAAACCCCATCTCTACTAAAAATACAAAAAAACCCTAGCCGGGCATGGTGGCGGGCGCCTGTAGTCCCAGCTACTTGGAGGCTGAGGCGGGAGAATGGCGTGAACCCGGTAGGCGGAGCTTGGCCACTGCACTCCAGCCTGGGTGACACAGTGAGACTCCGTCTCAAAAAAAAAAAAAAAAAAAAAAAAGAAGGTATGTAAGTTCTGAAGAACTTTGTAATTTTGAGTTGGTCTGGTGATAATTTCCAGGCCTTCTGCCTGTAACTGGTTACAGAAATAAAAAGTCTCTTCCTCCCCAGTTAATCTGCATCTGGTTATTGGGCCACGAGAAATAGCAGCCCCACCCTCAGTTTGGTCCAGGAACAGTCACATTGCGGACATTTCCAGGAGAGGCCATGGGGCACATTATATATGTGAACTTTCTGAATCCCAGCAGCCTGTTTCCAAATTATGGCTCTAGAGGATCAAGACTCGTTCACATCTTCCTTGCAGAAATGCACAGCAACTCTGTAGCTTTTAGAATTATTAACATTATATAGCCAAAATGCTTTGCCCAAAACACATGAGCCCATCATCTACACCTAGACTGTCAGCCTCATACCCCTTAATAGCTGCAAAGACAGGCAGGTATCATCCATTGCATGAAGGAAATAATCTTTGTGTAGTTGGTCATCAATACTCTGAGTCCAAGGACAGTACAGGAAATGTTTTTATTGACAACATTCAATAATTTTTCAAATAGTGGAAAATCATTTCTGAGTAGGAAAATAATGTTTGCTTTTCCTTTATTCTGCCTCCTCCTCTTTGAGGCCCACTTTGCACTCTGACAGTACCTGGCGCCCAGCGCTCTTTACTCTTTATGGATTCTGATGTCTCCATTTGAAAAGCACAGTGGCCCTGTGAACCAGTTTTTCAGTGCATTGACAAGGCAAGGGTGATCAATGAATCTCTTTTTTTTCTTGCTATAACTAAGGAATCTCTTCTCTGGATCACCAACTGAATATGAGGATGGTATTTCAGGTGGTCGGGTTTCGTGGCTGGATGGAGGCAGTGGGGTGAGGGCTGATGGGGAACTTTTATCCGAGGGTCCCCTCTGGGCTAGTTTAGATGCCCCAATTTTCATCCTCTCTGTTTCCTTACAGCAGGCCTTAGGGACTAGCTGCTGTCTTTTCTTAAAATCTCATCATCTATTCTTTACCTTTCAGTTTGTCTTTCATTCCATTGGCTAGAGAATAGGATGTCATTTCCCCTTTGCCTGGGGTGACAATAGCACTGCTTTGTTACTATGATAACCTCCACAGGCAGGATACTTTGCTCTGTGCCTTGGGAGCTCTGTATATTGTTCCTGATTCCCTTTCAAGATGTTAATTGAAATATATTTTTACATATCTTTAATTTTATCACTGAATTTAAGTCTTTCCAAATTTACCCCCGTTCTGACATGTTTCATGAGGTCCTCTCTGAGGCCATCACCCTGTCGGCATCCACCCACTCGCTAAGGCCTCTCAGGACCTTGTCTTCTAATAAGACAATTGTATTTGGTCATATAAAGAGTCAGGTCTTCACTGGCACATGGTTGAAGCCCTAAATTTATGTTAAATCTGAGGTCATACCTGTTGTTAGAGTGATGCAATTATTAAGAGAATGGCAATGCATAGTCATGGTGCATTTGTCCCAGATCTCAATTTATAGATGAGATACATTATGCATTTTATTTATTTCATGGGAAGATTTTTTTCAGGAATAGTCACTGCCTGATTTCCCCAACTCAAACTCTTTTGATTAAGAAAATTAGTTACAAGACAAATTTAGAAGACTAATCATTTTCCAATTGATTGATATTTTGCAGTAGTAAATTTATTTTTATATCATTCTATTACATAAATGGTGACTCTGAAACCTACTTATGAGTTCTTTAATCTTGGAATTATTATTTATACATAAAAGTACAGAATGTTCACTCCAAGGTGTTGCATTTTCTCTTAATAATGTGGCTTCTGATACCTATGCATGATTTTCTTGTGGCGTCTACTTGGGATCACACATGGGAAGGCATGAGGCAATTGTTTGTTTTTGCTGTATCTGTCATGCGCAATAAAATATACCTGTACTTAAGAAAATAAAAAACTCATGTAGGCAGACTCTGCTCTCTAATTTTCTATTTTATTTTTTTTACTGGAATAGCTGGTTCGTTGATATTTTAAATCATGTTTTAATAGTATAGCAGACTAGCCACCCTATAGGAGACGGACTGAGGCTCATACGCTCCATATTCAGTCACAGTTCCTTGCCCAACAGAATAAAAGGCAAAATAGTTGGCATAGTCTCTGTCTCTTATTTTGTTGTTGTTCCTCTCAGATATCAGGGCAGAAGTTCAGTGTGGATCCTGCCATTTTCTTCTCATAATGCTTATCAAAGTTCTCATTCATAGCCACAGTAAAATGGTTCTTCCAGTCTCCAGGCATCCCTGTAGGACATCAAAGAAGTTCATGACAGACTCTGCACCCATTCAACCTGACCTTTCTACAGTGAATGGTTCCTAAGCCTAACCACATGATTTTCCCATGAGTGATGGTCCCTCAGTCCCACTCCACCTGGTCTTTCCACTATGAATGGTCCCTCATATCCACTCCACTTGGCTTTCTTACCACAAGGCACACAGCATCCTTATATTCCTTCCTCAAATGCTGCAGGCCCCACTGAGGTGTCGCACTGTGCTGAATCTTCTGCTCCAGGGTACACTCCTGGCTCTAGTGCACCCAACCCAAAGTCTACAGCTCGTTACCATCATGGACTTCCTTGGGGACATCCTATCTTGTTTTCCCAGGGACAGTGAAAGACCTTATAAGATGTCAGTAACCTCACTGGAGCGGATATTTCTTGCGGAGTAAAATTAAAGAGTAAAGGCACCAGAAGTGACATTTAGATACCAGTGATCTTCTGCAAATTGTTGTACCTTGTCAGCCCAACAAAAGCTGTACTAAATTATTCTAGTGCTTTATTTCTACTGGTTTATTTAAATTATTTCTCTAAATTATTTGTTTGTTTCTCTAAATTATTCTAGTGCTTTATTTCTACTGGTTTACTACCCTTTGAAAAAGTTAATCTGAAATGCTTGACCATAATATCAAATTCTAGATTCCAACTTCAACAAGTTAACTGGAATCTTCAGGAATGGGGTCACTGTTTTTAAAGGTAATTTTGATACAGTCGGGAGAACTGGTATTGGGGAATTCCTAGTATAGCCTCCATTTTACTTTCTTGTTTGTAATTTTTTTGCAGCTATTTCTTCATGTATCTAGAATGTTAGCTTGTTGAGGACAGAAACTGTTCATTCATCAGTACACTCACACAACAGACCTTTATTGAGTTATTTTGAGGTGTGAGTCTCTGTACTAGGTTCTAGTGGAAAAAAACTGAACACAGCTCTCTCTTCGAGGCAGCTTGTTATCTTATCTTGGAGACAGACATGAATGCCAATAGTTACAAATCTGAGTACTAAGTGCTTAGCTGGGGTTTTGAACAACAGGGAGAGACAAAAGATAAGAGTTCAAAGCTGCTCAGAGGATGCACGAGCCTTCAAGGGGGTGTTCATGGTTGAGCTGGGTATTCTAATCAAAGTGAACAGCACCATCAGCATCACCTGAGTACTTGAGAGAAAGGCAAATTTGAGGGCAACTCCTGGACCCACAGAATAAGTATCTCGGAGTGGAGATCAGCAATGAGAGCTTTAGCAAGGCTTTCAGAGATTCTAATGTGACTAAAGTTTCAGAACCACTGACATTGGCTTTCAGCAAACAGGCAGTGTGAAGGGAGCAGAGATTCAAAATTTAACTGAAATGAGTCACTTCTTCCTGAAAATTAGGTTTAAAATTATCTTAGCTTAGAGGGCAGAATATTTTTTAGAATTGAGCTAAGGAAAAGAAATGCCACCAACCTTTCCTCATGAAGTTTGAGATGGAGTGATTGAATATGTGAGATGGTATCCCAGTTTGGTTGGCCATGGGATTATCCTTCATTACATCAAATGAGGTATGGTGGACGATCTTGTTTATAACGTCCTCTGACAAAGTTTTCTCCAAGAATTTCAACACCTTGTGGATCTCATGTTTTGGATTCTGACCATGGAAGAAAAAGGCATTGTGAAGAGAGGGGAAAGAAGAAGAGCTCGGCCAATTAAAGCAACAGCTCGTTTAACAGAATAACGTTGCAGGAGGGTTTCTGGGTCTGACCTATAAGTCTCAGTGCCACTTACTTTTTTTATATCCTCGTAGAAGAGGTAGAGGATCCGGTGCGTGTCTTTTGCAGCCCACCATCCTTTCACATGGTCAAACCAGGACCCATAGAAAACTGGAAGAAGACAAAGCACTGTTAGTTCCAATTACCGGGAGAAAACCCAAGGCTATAAAATAAATTAGCGCTGCTTTGAAATAATCTTCTGTAACTTTCATTCTGGTTAATTAATGAAGTGGAAGTAATTGTCTACTATACACTTTGTCTATATGGTGTAAAGCAGAGATTTATAGTACACATTTATTATACGTGCCTTTGCACACACTGACTATGTCTTGTGACATGCCTTAAAACATTAGACAATAAAGTACTTCCCCTGTTCCTGGTAAACAGTGTTTAGTTTCAGACTCAACTAATTCAGGCCATCAGATATAGGGGTAGGATCCTCCTGCTGCTTTCCCTGTATCGCTGTGCTATGAAGTTTGTAAGTTCCTGTTCCGAAAGAGACACAGCAGCAGCAGAAAGAAAGGTGCCCTCGAGGACAACATCTATTTCCAGCTGAGACTGCGTCTACGTGGTAAACACGGGATGCATTTTCTTTCCACCAGTTGGTAAGAGAATGCATGCACACATGAGTTAGCCAGCAGCATATTTTATCCCAGAATATTTTAGTTCCCTGACAGGTTGTAACTTTTGGCAGCTTCCCGGTTTGGTTCTGGGTAGTCATTATAAACACAGGAATTATCTTTATTCAGTGTGAGCTATGTTGCAAGCATTGTGCTAAGTGGACGTGAAGGTTTGTCTGAAGGATGATGGAAAACATTCTCCAGAGGAAAATGACCACAGACCTAGTGAGCAAGTGTGTGAAATGCTCTCTTTTGAATCAGGACGAACAGCGATGTACATTTTCAGTGACTCGAACCTTGGCATGTCTCATGGTGACTGGTATCTGTGTCAGCCAGGTTCTCCAGAGAAACAGAGCAATAGGCAAATCGAGAGGAGAATACATTATTCCTCCTGTATGCACAGGGGATATATCCCATAATCCCCAGCGCATGCCTGAAACCACAGGTACCACCAAGTTATAATAGTGTATGTCTTTTTTCCTCTACACACATTTGTATGTTACTTTAATTTATATATTAGGCACTGTGAGTGAATTACAACAAAACTAATAATAAAACAGAGCTATTATAACAATATTCTGAAATATATTCACATCTATGTGAATGTACTCTCCCTCTCTCTATCCTTTTTTCTCTTGAAATTCTGTAATATTTTTGGATTGGGGTTGACTGTGGGTGACTGAAACTGTAGAAAGGGAAACTAAGTAAAAAGGAGACTCATCCATGTATATGTATGTATGTGTGTGTTTTATCTATGTGCATTATATATATGTGTACCTGTATAATTTATTTTAAGCAATGGTTTTATCCTATGTATATATAGTTAAATGTACATATATAATGTTAATTATGTATATGTGGTTTATTTAAAGGAATTGGCTCCTGCAATTGTGGGGCTTAGTGTGTTTGAAATCTGTAGGGGATGCTGAAAAGTCAGGCAAGATTTGATATAACAACCTTGAGGCAGAATCCTTTCTTTTGGAAACCTGAGTTTTTTTTCTCTTAAGACCTTCAACTGATTTCATAAGGAACACCCATATTATTAATATTTAACATTATCTCCTTTTCTTAAAGTCAACTGATTATAGATGTAAATCACAATTACAAAGTTGATACTTTCACAGAAACACCAGGATTGGTGTCTGTTGAAATAAGTAGGTGCCACAGTCCAGCCAAATTGACACAAAGAATAGTAAGACAACCCAGGCCTTGGGAAAAATCATATAAGAAAAGAAGCTTGGATCTCCTCTTCCTCTGCTTCCTTCTACTTTTCTGGCTCTCAAAACTTCTCTGCATAAACATTGGAAATCTATTCACCTGGGGTGCAATCTAGATTTGTTTTTTTTCTTATTGGCATCTGTCAGTCAATTTTATTTACGTTTCTAGAGAAAATGTTCTAATGAGGTTATTTCTCTTGATTGTCACTGGACAGACACGCTTGGTGAAAATTATTATTTATTGACTTTTCCACAGATACCTGTTTTTATTCAGGTCATGTTGTGGAAGTCACTTCATTTTGATTCTTCTTTTCCCTCAAAAGAATATGAATGTTGTGGTCAGAACTGGTTATAATGAAGCTCAGGTCCCTGATACAGTTCCTCAAGGATAGTTAAGTTGCTCAAGGACCGGGAGCTCTTAGCGTTACAACTCAGCCATTTCACTTATGGAAGTTCTAATTATTTGAGAGACATTAATGAAATGGAGGCGACACCATGTAATTTTCATACATTTGTCTAGGTTCTGCTCACTGCTGTTACAATGCAATACTATAATCATGTTTCTGTATTAATGCTCATACAAATATGTAAAGATGGTCCTTACATCCTAAATCACCTTATGTAGTCATCTTGTCTTTCTTCTGTCTAGAGATTGCTGTTTCCATGAGACATTCTTCTTCTGTGAAGGGTTTGACATCCTTGCCAATCTGATTTGACACCTGGTACAATCCAGTCAACTGCTGTTTTGAAAAGTGTGGCCCTCATGTGTTCACTGGTTCTCTGGATGGTGTGATCTTGCTAGTAAGCAGATGAGGGGTTATGGCTGCTAATTCTAATGTGAAGTTTCTGCAGGTGAACAGGTCTAAGATTGTTCACTAAGACCTATGGGAAAGGCTCTCTGTGGCTGTGCGGTGTGTGACTTTCGTAACTATACGTGGTGGCCCGGCAGTCCAATGACACTGCTAGATTAAACCGCAGGATATCATCTCATGCCTTCGCACTGCCAGGTCTTTCCATAGGAAATGTTGCCTCTTCTTATTTTGAAGTTGATTGTTTGAATCTCAAGTCAAGGATTTTGGGCTTTTTACGTTTATCTCAAATCTTACGACCCTAGTTGACCTCAATGTACATTTGTATTCTATTTTGGAAAAATACCTCTTCTACCTGGCTTCTCCAGTCCCAGATCATCAAGATAGGACCTCGTCAATCAGGATGTCTTTTGTACCTTTCCCCTCCAGTTTACAGAGGTGCTTATTGTTAGAGTCTCCTGAAAGAGGGTACCAAAAAACCAGTTTGCACTCACCTTTTCCTAATACGAATTTCTCATAAAATTCCTCTAAGTTCTGAGGATCAGGCAAGTAGGAAGCCATCCTGTGAAAGTGGTAGTAAGACACCAGGCAATCCTTGGGATTTCTGGCCACATAGACAATCTGAAATCAAGGGGAGGGAAGGAAGCCAGGGAGAGAAAAACAGACTGAGGAGAAATAGTCTAAGCGAGGGTTTCAGTACCATGGTAACTTTATCCTGTAAGTTTATAGCATTAGATACGCTAGTTATAAATTAAAATATTAAATAAAGGGAACCTTTTTGACTCTGCAATCCTGATAGCCACGGAGAACGCTAAGACAAAGGAGAGTGCCCCACTTCAGAGTGGTTTTGATGAACCAAACAAGCAAAGCGTTCTCGGGCATTCAGGGAACAGTCCATGAAATGGTGAGTTTCAACTGTGTCTCAATTAATTGAAAGAAATTTTCCAGACTCCTACAACAGGGGAAAGACTAGAGAGTGAGAAAACATTTTTGTGCATGCCATCTCATTTGGCTCCTATTAGGGTTAGTGTTAGGTAAAGAGAGAACAGGTGTTATCTTTCAATAGAAGAAGTAAATGACCTTCAGAGAACTGGAGGGACTCCCACTGATTCCTGCTTAGTACATGAGTGGGTCAGGCCTAGTCACGATAATTGGGACACTGAGTCCAGAGCTAGTTCCTTGATATTTGTATGAGACTCACAGGGAGGAATGTTGCAGACAGTGGTTCTCAAAGATTAGAGTGTCTTTGCTGATATATGTGTGTGTGTGTGTGTATGATATATTATATGTTACATGGGTTATACATATAACTATATATGTGTGTACACACAGACACATACACATATAACATTGTTGGGACAGAGGAGCATAGTAATGTGATGACTGGAAATTCAGTATTGTTCAGTCAACAAATGCAGAACAGAGACGTTAACCCTTCCTATGTGCCAGACAATGTTTAACCTGACAGGTATTGGGTACAATCAAGTCCCCACCTATCAGGAACTCACAGTCTGATCATTGATGTAAGAAGAGAGAAAATTATAATGTAACGTGTTGAACCAAATGATGAGGTAAACCCTTGCACAGATACAAAAATATAGATGCATAGAACTCACCCAGCCATGGAGACAGAGAAGCATCCTATAGGAGGTCTCTATGAAAAGACCAGGAGAGCAAGAAGGAATTATTCAAGTAAAGATGAGGAGATGCTTGAGTCTAATGGGAGCATGTGGAAGGTGTGGGGATGCTCCGCGTGTGAAAGGACATGTAGGATTTCAGGAGGATTGTAGTGACGATCAGGGAATGGGAAGACACTGGGGAGGAGATGAAGCAAGGTGCAGACTGTCAAGGGCATTGAAGTCATATAGGGGATATGGAGGCATCTTCATCCACCTGTGGAAGTGTTTATAGTAGGGAAATGCCTTAGTCACATTTGTGTTTTCAGAAGAATAGCGGTTATAGGGAGGAGGGGTTGGAGGGGGCAGGTCTAGAGGCAGGCTGACAAAGTGGGAGGAGAAGAGAGCAGTGAGCTGACTTGGGTACAGGTGGTAGTGATGCAGGGTAGTGCACAGATTACAGGATGGGAAGAATGAACTGGACTTTGTGACAGATCAGATATAGAGGTGAGGGGGATAAAAATGAAGACAGGTTTGAGCTTAGTCCACTGAGTAGATTATGGAGGCGTGGAAGCCTTAACAAGGAGCAGATTCTATACTTCTGCTTCTGAGGCCAGGAGAGTATCTTCTAGTACTTTGGCAGAGCAAAGCAACATGGTTTTATTTTTCAATGTGTTTCCCTCCATTCTAGCTCCCGATCCACTCTCTGATTTGGAGCAACAGAGACTCAATTTTGGAAAATTTGACCAAGAATTTTTCATGAAATATATTTAGAGGGAAAAGAATTTTAGAAAACATAGACTTTGCAGATTTCAAATTTACATAATCCATGATACCAAGAACTTTGTCTAAGAAAAATAGCAAATTATATTTTGGAAAATGTATTTGGAAGCATATTATTTTGAAAAATACCTTCAGTTTTATAGTTTATATCCCCAAGTTAGGGGAAGTTTGAAATACCCACTCTTTTTACCTTGCAGTTTTCTTTCCAGATAGATGGTGGAATCATTTGTGAAGGGAGATGTGTTTTTATCAGTCGTGGTGAGGACATTTCAAGAGCAATCACCCAATCTAGCAAGAAACAATTTACATTCTTTATTTATTCTTGCCAATCTCCCAAAATACTTGACTTCCATTTGTATCTTAGTCTAAAGAGTGATTACATTTTGTTTTCTACTCATTGGAAAGAGTAATTGTTTTCCACAAGGACATACAACGCATTCAGTCCTGTCTAACCTTCTAGGAGACTTTTTCTTATTTCCTTATTCTCTCAGCTTTTAGACTTTCAGGAAAGCTCTTTCTTGCCCTCAAATTATTCTGGGAGTGTTCATTGTATATCTGGTTGTTCTTTTCCTTTCTCTTCTTTCTCTCTCTTTTGTTTCTTAAAAATCACACCCATCCTTTTACAATAGGCTGCCATTCTTGGAAGATCTTTGAAATTAAATTTATTTCTTTTTTGTTTTCCTTTTTCTATATTTTTTATTATACTTTAAGTTCTAGGGTACATGTGCACAACGTGCCGGTTTGCTACATATGTATATATGTGCCATGTTGGTGTGCTGCACCCATTAACTCATCATTTACATTAGGTATATCTCCTAATGCTATCCCTCCTCCCTCCCCCTTTCCCACAACAGGACCCGGTGTGTGATGTTCCCCTTCCTGTGTCCAAGTGATCTCATTGTTCAATTCCCACCTATGAGTGAGAACACTGATGGTCGTTTCTTTTGCTGTGCCGAAGCTCTTTAGTTTAATTAGATCCCATTTGTCAATTTTGGCTTTTGTTGCTGTTGCTTTTGGTGTTTTAGACGTGAAGTCCTTGCCCATGCCTATGTTCTGAATTGTATTACCATCAGAGTGAACAGGCAACCTACAGAATGGGAGAAAATTTTTGCATCTACTCATCTGACAAAGGGCTAATATCCAGAACCTATAAAGAACTCAATCAAATTTACAAGAAAAAAAAAACCCCATCAAAAAGTGGGCAAAATATATGAACAGACACTTCTCAAAAGAAATTAAATTTCTTTCTTCAACTAAAATTGGTTTAGTTTCTTTTCACTTTTTTTTCCCATGGGAAATATTAGCTGTCTATCCACAAACACATGTAAAGCATTTTTCTTTCTGAAAGACTTCTAGGAGATCTTTCTTTATTTCATGTTACTCACCAGGTTTTACACTCTGAGGAAACCTTTTCAGCTCCCACAGTGAATTCTGCATGTCTATGGTGTATCCCCCCTACTTCTCCTCCTTTTTCTTCAGAAATCACACCTGTCCTTTTACAATAGCAGATTGCTGATTTCTGGCCTTTCCACTGATTCAAACATATGAAGGTGAATACAAAGGAGAGGGAGTGTTCTTTATTGTAAAATTGGGAAGGAGAAGTATGAGAAATATAATGAAAATCTTATTGGGAAGCCAAAGGCCACCAGCTTAGAACAGGAGGGAGCCCTGAAGACCCAGTCTAGGGTTTGACTCGTTGGCCTGTGAACAATTTCACCTCGTGAAAGATGCAGGCTACTTCTGGCTACCACGGAAGCTCTGTTGAAGACAGTACACATTGCTCTGGAATCTTGAAGTGAAAGTCCTTTCTATTTTGGTGCTTATTACTCACCTGGTTTTTCTTTATGGGGAAATTTCAGTTCAAGGAAAGGATGTCTATGTAGAGAATGGTCTCTTTTGCATTTCTCCACATCACCATCATTTTGAATCATGTCTAAAATTTCTTGCATCCAATGTGTCCCTGAAAATATTTGAAATAGTTCTTTAATTTTAGTCAACTGATCTTTCATTCTAAGTTATTGAATATTTTGAAGAAAGGGAGCAACATGAGAGCACTTGGAAATTAGATCAATGTTGCCAAGGCAAAAAATGAAGCTGTTGTATTGCACTTTTATCTATCTATCTATCTATCTATCTATCTATCTATCTATCTATCTATCTATCTATCTGTCTATCAATCATTCTATCTATCTATCATCTATCTCTCTGTGTATCTAAGTATCTATCTATGCATCTATGTATGTATGTATATATGTATATATCTGTCTGTCTATCTCCTTTTTACTCTATAGTCTCTCAACTATCATGTTTGAGTGAACCATTTCTGCATTTCCTATATTATAACACTTCATGCCTAAAAATGCTGTATCTCCCAATATGACATTCTGTTATCATGGTTGCTAAATGTTTCTCATCACATCTAGTTTATTATAAATCCTTAATAACATGAGGTACTCGACCTATGTTAAAATTTTTTCCTCTATTTACGAGGTAGGTCTTCATATAAGGAACTTTCCCTCATAAATTAGGGAAGAACTACAATTCCTCTAAATTCTTTTGCTTAATTACTTCTTTTTAGCCTAAGAGAAGAATAATAGTTATCTTCAATCATAATACAGAAGTTTTTCTTTCTTTTTGTTTTTTCATCATTATGGCATCATGTTTTTTAAAATAAACGTCAGTGTGGTAAAAATTACATAGAATAGAATGAACCTATTAGAAATGTATAGTTTAATGAAATTTGACAACTGTATGTAGCCATTACAAAAGTCAAGAGTAGAACCTTCTATTTCAGTTATTTCTTTCCTCACTTTTGACTCCACGAAACTGCTGATTTATTTTTTGTCAATATAAATTAGTTTTGTAAATTGTTGAATATCATATAAATGAAACCATACAGCATGTCCTCATATGTCTGAATTTTTTCACACACCCTCATTATTTTGGGATTCCTTTATGTTCTTGTATATATCTGTTTTTCATTTCTTTTTATTACTGAGAACAGTTCAACTTTATGGATAAGAAATGATTTGTTTATTCATTTGTATGATAATACAAATTTAGGTTTTCTTCAGTGCTGGGCTAGTTTTGAGTAAGTCTGCTATAATATTTGTGTACAGGTTTTTGGGTGAACATAGATTTTTATTTTGGGGGTGGGGGTGAATCTCTAGGACTGAAATTGCTGGGTTGTTTGTTAGGTGCATGTTTAATTTTATAAGAAACTGTTCAACATTAATACCATGTTACATCCTCCCCAACAGTGCATGGGAATTTCAGTTGCTCCGTGTCCTTATCGACACTTGTTATTTTCAGGTTTTTAGCCATTTGAAGTGGTGTGTAGTGGTATTTCATTATAGTATTAATTCACATTTTTTCATCATAAGTGATGCTAAGTATCTTGTTTTGTGTTTATTGGTTAATAGTGAACCTTTTTGATGATACATTTTTACATCTTTGCCCACTTTAATAAATTTAGTTTTTTGTTTTCTGTTCTAACAGTTCTTTATACCATCTGGCCAGATATATGTATTGTAAATATCTTCTCTCCATGTGTGTCACATATTTATTTATTTATTTATTTATTTTTATATTATACTTTAAGTTCTAGGGTACATGTGCACAATGTGCAGGTTTGTTACATATGTATACATATGCCATGTTGGTGTGCTGCACCCATTAACTCGTCATTTACATTAGGTATATCTCCTAGTGCTATCCCTCCCCGCTCCCCACTCCCCACAATAGGCCCTGGTATGTGATGTTCCCCTTTCAGTGTCCAAGTGATCTGATTGTTCACTTCCCACATATGAGTGAGAACATGCGGTGTTTGGTTTTCTGTTCTGGTGATAGTTTGCTGAGAATGATGGTTTCCAGCTTCATCCATGTCCCTACAAAGGACACATACTCATCGTTTTTCTTGCCTGCATAGTATTCCATGGTGTATATGTGTCACATTTTCTTAATCCCTTCTGTCACTGATGGACATTTGGGTTGATTCCAAGTCTTTGCTCTTGTGAATAGTGGTGCAATAAACATACGTGTGCTTATGTCTTTATAGCAGCATGATTTTAATCCTTTGGGTATATACCCAGTAATGGGTTGGCGGGGTCAAATGGTATTTCTAGTTCTAGATCCTTGAGGAATTGCCACCGATTCCTCAAGGTTGGAAAACACCGTTTTCCACAATGGTTGAACTAGTTTACAGTCCTACCAACAGTGTAAAAGTGTTCCTATTTCTCCACATCCTCTCCAGCACCTGCTGTTTCCTGACTTTTTAATGATTGCCATTCTAACTGGTATGAGGTGGTATAACTGGGTCTTTAGAAGAACAGAAGTTTTCATTTTGAAGAAGTCTAATTTATATTGAACTTACATTAAATGCAAACCATAACTGTTAGTGCTTTCCATGTTTTCCCCAAATTATTGATGCCTAACCTAAAGTTTGAAGCTGTTCTCCTATCTGTACTTCCATGGTTTTACAGATTTAATTTTAATATTTTGAGGTCTGATGCATTGCACTTTGACTTTTTTGCATGCCCCACCAAGTAAGGGTCAATTCTTTATGTCTATCCTTACAAAAATATCACAGTCTTTTGAATGCTGAAGCTGAGTTAAATGTCAGGAAATCAGCTCATATAAACCTTACCACTGTGTTCTTTGTTTCAAAAAATTGGCTTTTAATGACAATTACATTTTCATATATATATAAAATATTGTAATCAATTCATCAGTTTCTGATTGAGATTGAATTTATAGATTAATTTAGAAACAGTTGATATCTTAAAAATATTAATTCTTTTGATCCATAGATATGGTATGCTTCCTTATTTATTTAAGACTTATACACCTTCTCCCTGTAAGTGTTTTCACTTTGAAATCATGCACAGCTTTGTTAAATTTACTTCTGAATATTTCATGTTTTCAGGTGCGATTTATTTTATCAATGGTAGTTTTAAAATGTCATGTTCAATTGTGTGTTGCTGGAATGTGGAAAGATAATAGAGTTTTGTATATTGACTATGTATCTTATTGTGACCTCACTAAATTTGCTTAGTAGGTTAAGTGATTTTTTTATTAAGCTCCTTAGTATTTTAGAAATCTATGATGTTTCCATTACACTACTAAATAATGTGGATTTTTTTATAGATGTCCCTTAGGTAGAGAAAGTTCCCAATTTGAGCTTAATTTCCTCTACTTTTTAATCTTGTTATGTTGGAACTTTAAATTACTTATTGTAGATCTTTCGTATACCTACATACACTTCCATTATAAGTGTAAGTTATACTTACCTACATATATAACATGTATAAAATTCATTTAAAAAATCTTTCGTCAAGTGCTAATTTAACTGCTTCTCACAAATTGTAATAGGCTCTTTTTATTATCATTCCATTTATAGTATTTTCTACTATCCTTTATAGTGATATGTTATTTAGAATTATATTGTTTTATTTCTAAATATTTGTGCATATATTTCTGTTATTGATTTCTAATTTAATTCTAATTGTATTCAAATAGCATGTTCTGTATAATTCCAACTATTTTAGATATATTTGAGAATTTTTGTTTAAATCCCATCCGATGGTTTACAGTTGTAAGCGTTTCATGTGCACTTGGAAAGAATGTGGGTTCTGGTACTGTTGAGTAGAGTAGTATTTTTTAGGGTTCTAAAAATATCTTTAGATCAAGCTTGCTGATAATATGGTTAAGGTCTTCAAAATTTTTACATATCTTTTCTACTTATTCTAGAAATTACTGAATGAGAAGTATTGAAACTTTTATTTATAATTATGAATTTATCTATTTCTCCTTTTAATTTTCACGTATTTGCTTTATGTATTTGGAAGTCCTGTTATTTAAGTATACACACATGCAGGAATATTTTGCCTTGATGAATTACCCTTTTTATCATTATGAAATGTTTCTCCTTATCCTTAGTAAAATACTTGTTCCCTTATGATATAGTTATTCTAGCTATGGTATATGTATTATTTGTTGGGTATATATTTTCCTATTCTTTTCCTTTCAACCTATCATGGTTTATGTGTAAAGTACACTCTAATTGGGGTCGTTTAAAATGTTTTATTTAATAAAATAGTAATCATTTATTCACTGTTTTGCATTCTGTGGTTTCAGTTATCTGAAGCTAATTGTGGTCTGAAATCATAAAATGAAAAATTTCAGAAATTAACCATTCATACGTTTTAAGTTTCATGTTGATCTGAGTAGCATAATGAAATTTTGGGCCACCATCTCCATCCCTCCTGGGATGTGACTCATTCCTTTTCCTGGCTTCTATGTCACCTGTTCGTTAGTCGCTTAGTAGCTATCTAGTATATTAGATTGACTCTTGTGGTATTGTAGGGCTTGTGCTCTTGAGCAACCCTTATTTTACGTAATAATGCCCCTAAAGTGCAAGAGTAGCGATGCTGCATTTTTTTTACAAAGATTATATTTTATTGTTATTTGTTGGTAATCTCTTAACATTTCTAATTTATAATTAAATTTCATCATAGATATGTATAACACATAGTGTATAAAATGGTACAATGTAATTTCAGGTATCAATGTGGATGTTGAAATTTGCCTTTTACAAATAATTGGGAACTATACTACAATTGTCTGTATAATTGGCTGTAAATCTTCCACCTTACTATTTATTTTCTATATTTCCACCTTTATTCCTTTGCTATTCTTCTCCTGCCTCTTTTGGATTGACTGCATTTTAGAATTCCATTTGCCATATCTGGTAATACCACTTGGTTTTGTTTTTCTAACAGGTACTCTAGGGTGTACAGTATGCATCTCTATCTTATCCTAGTCTATGTTTAACTAACATTATATTATTTCATGTGTTATGTGAAAACTTTACAACAGTATTTTTTTTTTTCTTCTGTTCCAAGCCTTATTTCGGTCATACATTTGACTTGCACTTATGTTATAAACTCTGTAATATGTTATCCTTTAAGAAATTTAAGAATGAGAAAAATTGTCTGTTATATCCTCTCATGTTGTTATTATTTCTGACATTCCTTATTACTTTGTGTAACAGATCTATGTTTTCAGTACTATCATTTTCTGTTACACTGAAGAAATTTCAATATAACTTTTTATTTATTTATTTTTAGTGCAGCTGTGCTGGCAACACATTCTCTCAGCTTTTGTCTTTCTCAGAAAAAGTCTTTATTTCACCTTTATTTTTCAGAAATATTTTAAAATGTTACTTTTACTGTGTCATTGGAGTTTCAGGTTGAAAAATTTGTGGTAACAAATTACTACAAGATGGGTTAGAAGTTGGGCTTAACATGGCTGGTCCTCTGTTTAGGGTCTCACTAGGCTAAAATCCAGGTATCAGCCAGGGCTGTCATTCTCATCTGGGACTTCAGAGTATTTTGCCAAGCTCCTAGATGCCAAGAGATTTCAGTTGCTTGTGGCTGTAGTATTGAGATAACTGTTTCATCGGTACTGTGTCTTTTCATCTTTAAGTCTCTAATCATGCAGTGAACTTTTATTATACTTTAATTTTCTCAGACTTTCCCCTCTAACACATCACTCTGACTTCCTCTTTTTCTTTGAAGGGCTCACGTGATTCCACTGGGTCCATCCAGATAGTCCAAGATAATCTCCCTATTTAAATATCAGCTGATTAGTTACTTTAATAGCAGCTGCAAAATCCCTTTGGGAATGTAATATGAATAACTGCACAAGTAATAACAGAGGGCTAATGTCATGGGGATCAAAATTCTGCCCATCGTGTCCTGATTGGAGCACAAATGTCTCTCACCCTTGTATAATCTCTAGGGATTATATGACTAATAGATTTCTGGTAGCTCCTTGACTGATCTCATGGAGCTGGGCTCTATGCAAGTGCCATCTACCATTCAACAATAGACTCAAAGGGTCCTCTCTAAAGATATCTAAAGGTGTTTATTTGTGTAGTTCATTCTCTCTGGTACTCATACCTGCCAATAGCAGCCACTTCAATCTCTCAGAACTCCTATATCTGGCTCTTGAACTCAATGAGTTTGTTATGACTTTTTCTTTTGCTCCCTAAAACTAAACCCTGTTCAGAAAGCATCTTCAGTCTGAAGATGGAGACAACTGAAATCCAATGAGAGAAACCCGTGGTTTCATATATTTTATCCAGGATTGTTTTTTATTATGGTTAGAGGACACATCCAATCTTGTCCCTTCAGCATGGCTGACCAGGAGGATTTTATTTAATGTTCTCCCAGTCAGTTAGAGATTATTCTTTTTGATGCTCAAACTGTCCCAGATGTTGTTATTGTGAGCCCTTTCACATTGGTTCTTTTATGCTTCTACATGTCACCATTAATTTTTTTTCTGGTTATTATATGTGCTTTATTTTCACAGATACTTAATAAAAACAAACAGTTCTGGGAATGTATACTGTTCATTTACTCCTTCAAAAAGAAGATGGAGAACATTCACCTTTCATATTCTGTTCCCAAGAGTGGGATCATCAATTCTTCTAATATCTGCGATTCCTTTTAATGGAGAACGGCCTATCAGAAGTGAGTTCTGGGCATTAGGTGTGCCTATTGTTCCTAGGATGTATTCCAGTCTAGGAATTTTTAGAGAAGAATTAGAAATTCTAAGGCATTTTAAATCAAAGTCAATCATTGAGGTTTTCTGAATGCCACTTATTTGGTACAGAGCAGAAAATTCATGACTGACATCCTCCAAGAACTTTAGAGGATTAGAAAATCAATTTGTGTTTAATATCTGGGATAATAGATTAATACTTAAGAGTATGACATGTTTTTAGAAGGCAGCCTTTAGGTTTAGAAAAGTCATATGTCTTTCTATTTATTGACCTTATATTTGATGTATGTTATGGGTTCTGGAATGGGAGCATTATCTGACCTACTCCCAAGGCATTTAGAAATCTTTTCTGTTCTCTTCAGAGAGTGCTATTGGAAATTGTTGCCCTAGGGATCAGGAATGCTAAATGTCCTGCAACACTAAAGAACAGATATCCATAATGAGGAATTTTTTCTCTCCAAATCCCAATCATGCTTCATTAGTCAATAAGATTATGCAAACAATTTTTGTGAAAATATTGAATATTTGTATGTTTTGATACCCTTACCTGACTTTGGGTAAGTTGCCAGAATAAGATCATCAGGCTTGGCTTGGAAATTATAGATTTGATCCCACAATTCTTTGGTTAATCCCGGCAAAGGGACTTCATCTACTTCCCAGATGCTAAATAGTTTTAGCTCTTTTTCCATCGTGGGAGCATTTTTCTCAATCATGGCCATTGGGAATCTGCGAAGGGTATGATCAATACTAATTAAAATTTTTAAAAATTTTGTTTTATGGCTTATAGTATGGGCTATTGTCTTACTGGTGTTGATTAGAATAATATAAAATAAATGAAAGCTGACATATAACATGCTAACAAGTGACTGTATGTACCTTAATTATTTAATCTTCATAGCAACCACATAAAATAGGTAATATTTCCTCCATTTTCTTGATGTGGAAACTTGAGTAATTATAAGTTTAATTAATTTGACAGAAGTAAAATAATCAATACCTCTTGGGGCTGAGATTTATACCTGTATAGTCTTTTTTCTGCTGCATGACCTAACAACCACATTACCTGTTAATAGGGAATATAATGGCTTATGTGTCACATATTGCTTCATCATCTTCAAGATATTATTTTGTACAGTTAGAAGTGAGACCATTACGTTGAAGAAAATTCAAAACAATGCTTTTAAGGTACATTCTATACTCAATTTGCTTGAATAGTTTTCACAGGGAAAATCTTCATAAAACAGTTTTATATAAAGATTTTTTTCAATCACTGAATCATTTTTGAAATTTTAGGCTTCTGTTACAGCATAAAAAACTCTCATGCCCAAAAACTCTCATGTCTATTAACTCTGGAAACTTGGAATTACGTTCAGGTATGATATGGTTTGTCTGTGTCCCCAAACAAATCTCATCTTGAATTCCCATGTGTTGTGGGAGGGACCCAGTGGGAGATAACGGGATTGTGGTGTCTGGTCTTTCCCATGGAGTTCTCACGCTGGTGGACAGGTCTTATGAGATCTGATGGCTCTATAAGGGGGAGTTTCCCTGCACAACCTCTTTTTTCCTTTGTCTGCTGCCATTCATATAAGATGAGACTTTCTCCTCCTTGCCTTCTGCCATGAATGTGAGGCTTCCCCAGCCACATGGAACTTTAAGTCTGTTAAACCTCTTTATTTTTTAAATTGCCCAGTCTCGGGTATGTCTTTATCAGTCACATGAAAAGGGACTAATACAATAAATTTGTAGTAGTAGAGTGGGATGTTACTGTAGATACCTGAAAATGTAAAATTGATTTTGGAAATGAGTAACAGGCAAAGGTTGGAATACTTTGGAGGGTCAGAAGAAGATGGGAAAATGTGAGAAAGCTTAGAACTCCATAAAGACTTGTTGAATGACCCTTACAAAAATGCCAATAATGATATGGACAATGAAATTCAGGTTGATGTGGTCTCAGATGGAGATGAGAATCTTCTTGGGAACTGAAGTAAAAGTCACTCTTGATATGTTTTAGCAAAGAGAACGGTGACATTTTACCCCTGCCCTAAAAATCTGTGGAACTTTGAACATAGAGAGATGATTTAGGATATGTGGTGGGATAAATTTCTAAGCATCAAAGAATTCCAGAGGTGACTCGGGTGCTGTAAAAGGCATTCAGTTTTATAAGGAGAGCAGATCATAAAAGTTTGGAAAATTTGCAGCCTGACAATGCAATAGAAAATAATATCTTATTTTGTGGGAAGAAATTCAAGCCAGCTGCAGATATTTGCATAAGTAATGAAGAGCTGAATTAATCACCAAGACAATGAGAAAAATGTCTCCAGGGCACATCAGAAGTCTTCATGGCAGCACCTGTCATCACAAGCCTGGAGGCCTGGGAGGAAAAAATGGTTTTGTGGACTGGTCCCAGGGTCCACATGTTGTTTGCAACCTAGGGTCTTGGTGCCCTGCTTCCCAGCCAGTCCAGGCATGGCTGAAAAGATCCAACACAGAGCTTGGGTCATGGCTTCAGCGGGTGCTTTGGAAGTTTCCACACGGTGTTGATCCTTTGGACGCACAGAAGTCAACAACTAAGGTTTGGGAACCTCTGCCTGGATTTCAGAAGATGTATAGAAACACTTGGATACCCAGGCAGAAATTTGCTGCAGGTGTGGGGCCCTCATGGAGAACCAGTGCTAGAGCAGTGAGTAGGGAAATGTGGGATCAGAGCCATCACACAGACCACTGGGGCACTACGTAGTGGAGCTGTGAGAAGAGGGCCACCAGTATTCTCCAGATCCAGGAATGGTAGATCCTTTGACACCTTGCACTGTGCACCTGGAAAAGCTGTAGACACTCAAGGCCAGCCCATGAAAGCAGTCAGGAGGGAGGCTGTACCCTGTAAAGTCACAGGGTTGGAGCTGCCCAAGACAATGGGAACCTACCTCTTGCATCAGTGTGACCTGGATGTGAGACATAGAGTCAAAGGAGATCATTTTGGAGCTTTAAGATATGACTGCCCCACTGGATTTAGGGCTTGCATGGGGCCTGCAGCCCCTTTGTTTTGGCCAATTTCTCCCATTTGGAATGGGTGTATTTAATCAATGCCTATACCTACATTGTATCTAGGAAGTAATTAACCTGCTTTTCATTTTACAGGATCATAGGTGAAAGGGACTTGCCTTCTTTCAGATGACAATTTAGATTGTGGACTTTTGAGTTAATACTGAAATGACTTAAGACTTTGGGGGACTATTGGGAAGGCATGATTGGTTTTGAAATGTGAGGACATGAGATTGAGTGGAATGATATGATTTGGCTGTGTCCCTACACAAATCCCATTTTGAATTTCCACGCGCTGTGGGAGAGACCTGGTGTAAGGTAACTGCATCATGTGGGCAGGTTTTCGCTTGGAATTCTTGTGGTGGTGGGTGGGTGTAACTAGATCTGATGGATTATAAGAGGGAGTTCTCGTACACAACCTCTTTTTCTCTTTGCTTGCTGCCATCCATATAAGACAAGGCTTGCTCCTTCTTGCCTTCTGCCATGATTGTGAGGCTTCCCCAGTCACCTGGGACTGTAAGTTGATGTTAAACCTCTTTCTCTTGTAATTTGCTCAGTCTCGGGTATGTCTTTATCAGAAGCATGAAAGTGGAGTAATACAGTAAATATGTGGAACATTTAATCTTGCTGTACATGTTGAGGTTCTTTGTCTGATTTGGAAGGAAACGAAATCCCTTCAGGATCAGATGTATATTAGTTTGGAGAAAAGAAGTTATGCACTGAGATTAAAGAAGTATTTAGGATGAGAGTGACATTTATTAATGCAAAAATTCATAAACTGTCATTGTACTATATCTGTAATGTAGTTGACTTTGAACAAATGATAATCCCCCATTCTTGATTGTGAGAGAAAATAAAAAACATATGTCAAAATATCCGGAGGAATGTATTTCCATAGTTTGTTAATCAGTGTTCTGAAAGAAGTAGATTCCATGGGGACATGAACTTGAGAGCTTTCTGAGAAACAGTGAAACAGGCTTCCTTCCTGCAGAATGTCTTGGATCATTAAATTCATCAGTGGCGATTTTGAATCCTTAGAAAAAGAATGTAGTTGGTACCACTTTCAAGTGCTGTAAGTCTTTTATTTTTTAAAAGGAGAGTTTTCATAGTATTTGAATTATTGAAAACACACTGTGGGTAATTCTGACCATGTGAATATGTAAAAGCAATGGATAGCTGCCGTCCTGAGGTGGCCTCCTGGCCTCATACTCAGCCAACCTTTCGTCTTGTATCCAATCCAAGGAAATTTGCATAATTTCACTTATTTTGTGCACCAGAATCAGGTGGAATGACCTGTTACAGGTTTCAATTCAAGGTGCAAAGTGTCTTTTTCCATGAATGTGGTGTTTGCGATGCTTAATCATTTTTGGAAGCAGAACCAAGTGTCCGTTTTGCTTAATTTCCCAAGTTGGGATGCAAAATAATAATAAAAAAAATGTTCTTTCCACCATTACACTAGGAACTCTCCTTCATCAAGCATAAGGCTCAATCCACCAGGGAATATACATTAAGCAGAATAAAGAGAATGTATGCAGCCTACTTGGGCTTGGAGTCCTGGAAGTTTGGCTTCCTGCCTGTGTCCCATGTTTACAGTCCTGCCCAGGTGGTCTCATTCGCAGGCAGGACGTGCTGTGGAAGCATCTTTGACCAGATGCTTAAGATTACCCATCAGTGCTCCTTCAGTATCACGGACAATGTGTACCTGCTCACATGGGCAATCTTGTGAAGCAATTTGTTGCTTGAATAATGGCTATCGTTTAGGATAATATAATAGTAAAACACATGAAGGTCTTCTACTTGGACATTTATTTTATAGGATTTCCTGAGAGCCAGGGAATCCTTGTTCAAAAAGTTTTTGGAAGATGTGGACTTTCCCAAATCCTAGTTCTCCTATCAACGTAGATCGTGATTCTTTGATTATTGTTGGTTAGCAGGTTTGGGCTCCATCAATTAATTTAAACATTTGAACTAATTCAATGTATGTGAGAAGTTTTAAATTTCAAAGGTTAATTGAAATTTGTGATAGCATAGCCAGTTTGGAAATTTTTGGAGTTGACTTTTTTTAAAGTAAATATCACAAGGCAAACTAAGTAACCACTGGATTCCTCTTCAGGCAAAGAATGAAGTTTGCTTGGTTATAATGTTACTGAAATGAACAATAAGATTAATACTTTGGGCCTTGGGTAAAATAATATATCAAAGGAGGTTAGATCGCCAGCTCAAATTTGGTAACTATTTTTTTGTCAAGAGAAAAGTCTTTTGAGGAGTCTAATAGAAGATATTAGTCACTGAAAATGTGATTGTAAAAGAAACAAGAGAATAATTAGATGAGTGTCTGGAATTTAGTTAACAGCAGTATTAAAGCTAAACAAATTGGGCATTAGAGTTGCCTGAAAGAATAAATTTTATATATCATTAGGATATATCAACCCTTTTGAGGACACCAAAAAAATATATATATATATATACACACACACACACACACATATATACATATTATTATTTACAACCATGTGGTTATTTTCTAAGAAAGAGATCCAATACGTTAGTAAAATATTTTAATTTATCCTCATTTCATAAAATGAAAATCAATTAGACCCAACAGTGCTGTTTACTTTTGAAGTAACTTTGACTTTTCCTGTTGATATCAGCTAATTAATTATAATATTTTAAAGTCAATGGCATAAAGAATGTTGGTAATTTAAACTGACATTTTTCATGATAGAGAAATCATCAACAGCCTTAGTAATTACTAGGGATTCAGGATGTTCCTGATAGTTATACCAGTTCACTTTTCTTTTCAACAGATATTTTTAAGCAGCTACACCGTGCAAACACGGATGTATGTTAGAACTAAGAAAGACTTTGGGGATGACCTGTGAGCAAAAGGCACCTGGCCCCCACCTTCACCAAACCTATAGTCTGGTCGTGAAGATAGACAATGAATAAATAATTGCATAAAGACAGAGAAATACCCTGGAAATAGAAGTACCATGGAAAGCATGAAGCAAGGAAACAAAGCAATGATGGGTGTGGTAGGAGTCTGGATAGTGATAGTAAAGGAAAGTTGGAGAAGTTTGTTGAAGGACATTTGTAAATTTTCAGAAGATCAGTGGCATACCTGTGAGTTTGTAAAGGCTTTGCTCCAAGCCATCCCTTTAGTATTCCAAAGGGTGGTTGACTGGGATAAAATACAATAATGTCAACAAAAGCCAGGTGAGTCAGTAATGCCATACTTTGATAGATTTGAAAAATATTCTAACAATATTGAAGATTCTCTGAAAAGAGCTATGCCCATCATCAAAATGATACTCTCCTCCATTCCAATTTCTTAAACAGGTTATATACAGAATTGGCATTAATAATAAAATGATAACAACGTAATTGGGCTAAGTCCCAAAATTATGATTTGGATACTCTTATTGATAAATTATCTCATGCCTTAACTAAAGGAGTGAGTTAGAAAAGGTAAACAACCAAACAAATATGAACTTGCAACTAAAACAACTATCCACCCAGTCTGAATCTTTAAAATACTCCAATAAATCTCCGAGTGGACTTCAAATTCTGCTGTATAATTGCTGTAAAAAACCTGGACAGATTAAGAAAGATTGCCAGAAACTATAGTGGAAGGACCAATGACAGGCAAAGGAAGAGGAGATAGAATGTGGTTTCTCTAATCAACTGAAAGATTTTATTTTTCTCCTTACTAGCACTATGAGAGAAATAGAAATTGTTCAAAATGGAGATCAATCACAAGCTATTGTTGACCCTGAAGCTATGTTAGCTGTAGTAAATCCCACCTTATTACAAGGCCTCATTCCTTGGATCAAACAGACACTTCAAATGGTGGATGTCACTAATACCATTATACTGGCATATACATCTTACCCTGTAGCTTTTCAGTTAGAACCTTTACAAGGAACTCAGGTTTTTGTATTAGTTTCCTCAGCCCCATTCATTTGATAGAAAGAGCCTTCTTACAGCTACATAATGCCCATCCTTTTTTTTTTTTTCCCCAAAAATAGGAAAGGTGATTAGAATTAGAAGACAAAATTGAATTACCAGATATAATGAATGTTTTGGAATATGATCCTCTTAAACTCACAAATTGCAACTCCTATTGCCATAGAAGACACCAAATTATTGAATAATGAAGACTCACAAAAGCTCTTAAAGGTAGTACCTGATTAATCCATTTCTTTAAACTAGTTATTGGTGCTTGACACTAGTATGACTAAGAATAATGTACATCACCAGCCTATTAATAACACTTTATAGAATAAAGGGCATCGGAAGAGCTTCTTGGTCAAAGAAACTAGTTCATTAGCTTTAACACAGTCACTGCCCCAACTGAGAGATGGAATGACAATGCCTGAATTGAAAGATAAGATAATTCAATTTCAGAATGGTTTAACACAAATTGGGGGTAGTCTCATCTAGCTTACCCACTGCTTTGGTCAGCTCAGTCAGCTTGCTCCTTTACATTAGGAATAGAGAAATCATACCAAATATACTTGGACCAGTAGCAGTAGAGATATGGGACAGATACTCAAACAATGATATATCCACACCATTATATTACAACATACTGATTGGCATGCCGTAACAACTGAGTTGTTTATTGGTTTGTTCCAGATGAAAACCTTTGGCTAGGTGGCACTAGTTAAAGGCCATATTTACCCTCATGATGGTTAGGACAGTATTCCTTGGGTTGGGTTATATGTGGGCACAAACTTGATTAGGTTGTATACTATCAAAACCTGCAACTTTTTCTGATTGACAATCGCATTGGGTTAATTCTGTGTTCTCTGATATGATCATTTAGCTTCCATCTTTGTACCTTAACTAGGTATTGACATGTAGAGACTCTAACCAATTATACACAAAAGGCCCAAAATGATAGCCACATGGGTATTTCAGTATTAAATAATGAAGTTGCTCTTTTAAGGCAGGCTGTACAATGGAACCATATTTTTTTAGACATCCTCACTGCAGCCCAAGTGTAAACCTGCTCTACCAGAAAAACTGAAGCTTCTGTCTATATCTCAGATGAATGAGATAACGTCACTAAATTAGGGACTGATACAAAAACCCAAATAACTAAACATTCAGATCCAACACCTTCCCGAAACAATTGGTTGGGTAGTTGTTTTGGGCCTTGAGAAAGTTGGCAGCAAAAGCTATTACTATTCTAAGAAGTACACAGTCATTCACTGTGTTTTGTCCTGTTTCTGTCAACACTGTTTTTATGATAGCTGTTTGCAATTGAGTCAAAGCACAACTGAAAAGGCTAGAATAATGGTGGCTCAACTAATTGTTTTGATTGAGGAGGTAGTCATGTAGCCTGAATCAGGTTCGGCGATCACTGCTCCCTTATTTGCTTTAAAATTTGGCCTGGGCACTTTCCATTTTTTTCCCCCTGTATGGGACATACATTCCTAGGAATGAGCCTCCCACATGATGTGGGATTTTTACCTAAATATACAGGCTATATGCATGATTCTTCTCCAATGCTTTCTCCACAATATTTTGAAGGAAAGAGGGAAATGTAAAAGAAAATAAAATTTCTGGACACTCTATTATGCCAAGAGGTGAGTTAATCTCTAGATGTTGAGTCACATAGCATGTTTGGTATTCAGCTTCTCAACTTATAGTTTAGTTATCTTCCTCGTTATTCTTGTTCTATGTATTTCTAGGAAGAAGTAGAGAGCAGACCTCCACACTTCCAATTACTAATCTTTGCTATAACTGTCTTTTTCATTGTCCTGTACCAGATGGTGCCCAAGACTCCATGACTGCTGCATCTTTATTATAGAATATTCAATATACCTTTCTCAGAAGAAATAGGCTACTTTGACTAATCAAATCATTGTAACTATGCATTCAGCCTTATATACAAAGATGTGGGAATTCTGTTAGGCTTCCCTAAACTTTGTCTATATAAATGCTCCCAAACATCTACGCTTCACAACACTGACTTCCATTCTTTGGAATCTGTGCTTACTGGGCCGCTTGTTCTGAAACTTTCCACTTGAATAAACTCTTTTAAACTCGATTCTGACACTTTTCACTGCTTTAGATGGACAAGTTTAATACAGATGGATATGGAATCTTGATTTCCATGCCCTGATTTCCCTATTCCTTTTGTGTATTTTCCATCTTGGTCAATGTCGACTTTGTACTCTCTGTTGCTGATGCCAAAAACCTTGGAATCATCCCTGGCCCATCCCTTTTGCTCACACCTTCATCCAATCCATCATCAAACTCTGCCAAACCTACCTACAAAATTGTACAACAAAGAGGGTTTCAAGTTTAGATTGTGTCAAACTCATAAGACACAATAGATTTTCCAAGCATCAGTCTTTCTTAGCATTGAGAAATAACACAGGACATAGAACAGGGTTTGTATAGCAACAGCATCATAGGTCTGGTGACATCCAAGGGGAGATTCCGATCTTCCCAGTTGTTATGCCTGGGTATACGCCTGCCACAAGAAGTGAGATTAAGTAAGGAAGTGTCCACCATTTTAGCTCAGGGAAGCCACTAGGTAGTGAGCCCTTAGTTTTAGCACTTTGCTAGTGATTTATCCCCATTCTTCAGTGTAGCTACATCTCGTGCATTACCAGTTACACAGTAAACTATCCTGAATCCAGGAAGAGTGTGGCATGATAGTGACACTGGGCACACAGTGACATCAGCACAGCCCTCATCTACCTGTGACCTGGTAGACTCTATATCTTCTTCAGCTTAGTATTACAAGGAGTTCAACTTGTGGTGAAATCCTTAGGTATCTCTGAAGCTGAAGGGATATTAGTTCCACGTGTAACACTTTTGTCTCAAAAAAAAAAAAATTCCCTTATGATCACCTTGTTACCTCCCATGAAGCCTCTGTCATTGTCATCTTTCCAAGTACTATTGCAATAGCCTCAAGAATTCCTGCCCGGCCCACTCAGCTTTCTATAGTTACTCTTCACAGGACGATCAGAATAATCATGAAAGTATATGTTATGTTATATCTCTCCATTGATGTAACCTTCCAGTGACTTCTGTTCTCATTCTAAGTGAAAGCCGAGGTACTCACAGCACCCCCTTAATATGCCATTTAAATATCATATTCATCTATTAACCTGGTTTTGTCATGTTAAGGGCATGAGGACAGGGTCTTTGTTGCCTTGTCCTTTCTTGTCCTTTGTCCTCTGTCCAGCACAGTGCTTAGCTCCCTGCAGGTGCTCACTAAAGGTTTGTCAAGTAAGGGAATGTATCTACTTATAGCTCTCCTTCACTCTCGTTATACACTTAGAGACATAGCTGGAGTGATGCTCAACAAATCTTGATGACACTTATATATAGGTCTCAGAACTGTGGGTGAATGTGAAATTTGTTAACTACAGTTTTGTATGTTACAACAGTTTGCCAGTTGAAAAATATGTTACATAACTGTAAAAACAAACAAATAAAAACACTAATAATCTTCCTATATAAAAGGATCAACAGGCAGTCATGCACGAACTTTTGCTCCTGCTTTTTCCAGGTGGGCCTGGTCCCCATGGCCATCTGTATCCCTGACTCCTCCCAGAGCAGCGAGAGCACTGTGGAGGGCACTACTATGCTGCTGAAAAAAACTAATAGGGTTTGGGCCAGCAGGATGTCCATAGCTCATCTGTGCCCCCTTGGAGATTCCATGAGCACAGACTGAATCAATGTTGGCTTAACACATTCTTAGGACAAGGAAAGCAGTTTGAGAACATGGACATTCTTTAATTAGCTCTTTCGATACTCAAAACTATATTTTTAAAACAGAAAATGGAACAGAGCCCAGTTACACAGAGTTGGTCAAATAAGTTTTTTTTTTTTTAATACTTTAAGTTCTAGGGTACATGTGCACAACGTGCAGGTTTGTTACATATGTATACATGTGCCATGTTGGTGTGCTGCACCCATTAACTCATCATTTACATTAGGTATATCTCCTGATGCTATCCCTCCCCCTCCCCCTCCCCCAAAATAGGCCCCAGTGTGTGATGTTCCCCTTCCTGTGTCCAAGTGATCTCATTGTTCAATTCCCACCTATGAGTGGGAACATGCGGTGTTTGGTTTTCTGTTCTTGCGATAGTTTGCTGTGAATGATGGTTACCTTTTTGAGCTATGCAGCAGCTGCTTAAGAGCTAATAGTACTTGTGGTAAAGACATACTTACTTGAGGTCCTAACATTTCTTTATTTCACATTGCCTATTTCCTGTTGGATTAATTTGGTTTCCTCTGTACTTTTCTCAGATTAAAAAGAAGGTGTGAAAGCCTTTCAGGCTCCCTGTCAGGTCACAGGACCTGGTGCTGACCCACCAGGGTACTGTTCCTCCTGCTGAGGCGGAGGCTGTCCCGGTGCCTTTGTCTTAAGCTGGGTGCTCAGTGACAGCAGCTTTGAAGTTAGGAGACCCAAGGGGCTGGACCTGGGGTCACTGGACTTGAGATCTAGAGGGCACTTTGCATGGCAATGAGCTGCACCATTCACTTTACACAGTGGGCAAGAAAAATCCTTTAATGTTGCCACTATTGAGGACGAATTTGCTTATTAGGATTTGAATTTAAAAAATTGAAAAGTGACAAATTCCAAGCTGATGCTGACAGGGAACCTAGCAATATGGGCTCACCCTGTGTCTCCTGCTCTCAGTTGTGTCCATGTGCAGCACCCTTTCAGTTAAACTTTGAGAGGAGGCTGGAATCTGGCATTTCATGAGTATGGTTTTGCTTACAGTAAGTCAGCTCTGGGTGCAAATATCAGGTTGATTTCTTTTACCTTTTCATCTTTGACTTTTAGTGCTAGCATTTCAGGTTGACTACCTCTTAGAATTTGCATCTCTGTGTGCCATTGTCCATCTCTATTTGCCTGTTGTTCACCATTTCCATTACAAGTTTTAGCACTTATTTATACTTATTTTAATTTCTAGTCTCGTGATTCCAATATCTCTATGCTACCTGAGTCTGGTTCAGATTCTTGCTTATCTCTTCAGACTGTGTTTTACATTGTAGTATGCCTTGTAATTTTTTGTTGAACTCTGCATGGTGTATTGTGTATAAGAAGCTGAAATCAATAGGACTTCATTGTGATGTTTTTGTTTATCTGGCTAGGAGTTAGACTGTGATTCTTATTTGCTGTGGCTGTAATGTCAGAGGACAAAATTTCCTCTGGTGTCCCTATTTTTATTTCCCTTGTTGTCTTTGTGTTTCCCCAGTGACTCCATCTTATTCTGATCTGAGGTTTGAAGTTCTTTTAGCTGTCATCCCCTGTTATTATAAAGGAGTCCACTAATGTGGTTAGGTGCAGAAGAAGGAGAAACTTCCAATAGGTCTATGATCAGGTCTCAGGCTTTCAGAGGGCCTGGCTGCTGTGCTTTGACCTTCACACACTGCTCCAACTTTTCTCTTCCTCATTTAGGTGAGACAGGAGGACGAGAGGAGATGGAGTTGAATTTGTATGAGCATAATTCTTCCCCATGTTGGTTTGGCTCTGATAAAACAGTTTCTCTTGAGTGCAGGCCTTTGTTAGTGAAAATCGAATGCTCTGGGCATATTTCAAAAAATGGTTCTAGTTCCCTCATTTCTACCAGAAACATGACAGGATTTTCTCCAGTCTTAGCAGTGAGTACCTGGTGTGGCTCTAGGAGGTGAAATTCATGAATGTATTCTCTATGCACCCCCACATTTGAGCACCACTAACATTGTTAACTCTCAAGCTAGTGCCTCCTGAGCTTCCGACAATTCATTCATTACAACTTAAGTTGTTCTGTCCCTACACCTACTGCAGCTGTGGGCTGCTTCTTCTGTTCAGCTGAGATTCTCTGTATTCACATGTCTGGCTAGTATTTGGCACAGCTGTTTGCCCCATAAACTTGATTATCTGAAGAACTTATGAGGATATTCAGTTCAATCTTTTTCTTGTTCTAGAGACAGGAGTGTCCTTCAAGCTTCTTTTATCTTGGACTGGAAATTAGAAGTTCACCATATTTAATATTTCTAAGGATAATTTTACTCATCTATAAGTGAGGCTAGTATTTATTGCGTCTCACAGGATTTAAAATGATTGCATGAAAAAATAATGAAAAGAAGTTAGCACAATGCTGGATGAACCAAATATTAACCAAAGAAGAGAAGCAAATAGAGAAGTTCATAAGCTTTATATCATGGCGAAATCCCGTCTCTACTAAAAATACAAAAATTAGCCGGGCATCGTGGTGCACACCTGTAGTTGCGAAGCCGAGGCAGGAGAATCGCTTGAACCTGGAAGCTGGAGGTTGCAGTGACTCAAGATTGTGCCATTTTATTGCACCCCAGCCTGCGCGAAAAGAGTGAAACTTTGAAAAAAAAATGGAGAAAATGTGAAATGGAAAGAAAACCTCAGAATCTCAAAGTCACTGAGCCAAAGGGAAAAATCAGGCAAAGGAAAATGGGTCAGACAAACCTCCCGCCCCTTTTGTTCCTAAGCAGATAGTTACATACTTCCCTCACATTTTCCTCAGAAGAAAATTCCCTGTGGTCTCCAAGATCTTTACCCTATGGCAGGTCTGTTGAACTTCACCCTGAAAATGTCAGTGAAGCGTTACCTTCACAGGCAAAGGACATAACTGAACGTCATCCCTTCACTCACCTGAAACAAATGTATATCTGACTGCTCCCTACACTCTATAATTATTTTATTCACTCATCATTTTATTCACTCGTTTAACTTATGTAAAAAGGCAGATTCATGAAATGACTGCATGATTGACTATTCTGCCACCTGCTCCTTTCACTTGAACAATGTGGATTCTGAGAAACTAATCAAAAGACTCAACGGAATGCAACTCTTGCTTCTTTTATCTACTCTCCTTTTTTTCTCTTTCCTATTTGCCCTACTGCCTGCTGTTTTCTCTTTAGATACTGAAGCCCCAAAACCCTCTCTGGAAAAAGCATGGACCACACGTCAACAGGTGTTACCTGTGGTTATGTGTCCCTTTTTCCTGGATGCATCCTTAATCTTAGCAAAAGAAACTTCTCAGAAATAATTGGGTGGCAGGGGGTTCCTCTTTCAAAATTGGAGCCTCCCTCCCTCTCTCTCTGTACAGGGGAGCTTCTTCCTTCTGTCTTCTCCCTTCTTTCTTGCCTATTTAAACTCTCTGATCCTTAAATCCACCCCAGGTGTGTACGTGTCACTTTAATTCATGTGAGACAATAGCCCTGGTGTTCCTCCACTCATTGGAGCTGTATCATTTTGGTGCATTGGCTGGGAAAGGGAATTTATTTATCAGGCTGGCAAGCATGCAGTGAATCTCAACTTCAAATCTGTCCTTTAATTTCAAGGCTCTCGTCCAGCTATCCTATCGCCAAAGTTTCTTTCTTTTATTATCCACGGTCTCTTACCCCCTCTCTGTGTGTCTAATATTCAAGAATATTTACAATTCAGGGAAACAGGTATGTTGGAAAAGATCATGAATCACAGCAGGCAGGAACTCAGTAAACGTCTCTCTCTATGATTTCTCTGGTGAACACATGATATTTCTAAGGCACCTGGTGAAAAAAAAAATCCTCTACATGAGGCACACTGTTCCTCTTTTTTCACAGTGAGACTGCAGCCTCCTTTCACACTGTTAGAAATCTGGCTCTAGGCGTCTTCTGGGAATGGGAATTTTCTGCCTTCAGCAGTTAGCAGTAAAATGTCTTCTGTAGCCAAATGTTAGTCTTGATATTGCCCCATTGGCAGGAAAATGGACATTCAGTTCCTGCATTCCTTTAAGGCACCTATTCTGTGTCCTATTCAAACAGTGCTTAATTAGTGGGGATTCTAAGTCCAGAAGTTAACTAGAACCCCTTTTCTATGGGTAAATGATTTAGCATAGCCATCACAACAGGATATAGAGTTCAATCTCGCATGCTCCCTCACTTAAAGGGGCCTTGCCCAATTATGTGATTTTTCTTGAAACTCTTTTTTTTTTGGAGGGCACACAGGCCACGCAAGTGTAGGAGGTCAAAGGGAAATAAAAGGCTAAAGCCTAAAACTTTAGTTCCTCTAGGGCCATGACTTGGAGGGTCACGTCTACTGTCATGGTTGGTACATTTAAGAGGGTGCCAGGATTCAGGAGCCAAAGAGAGAAAATAGTTGGGGAATGCCCTCTACTGTTTTCTTCTCCATCCTGGATCACATACTGAGAGGAAGGAGACTGAAAGGACGCCTTTATTCCCACTTCTCTTTCTAGACGGGTAACAGATCATCTTCAACATGCACCCCGCTGGGGTATATTTTGAAGCCCTGGGACTCCTTCAACCTTGAAACTTTGAGGAAAAAATGGCTTATTTCCTATTGCACAAGAGTATGGCCTTTTTACTAGACCTTTGCAAGTGTTGCAAAATCAACCCAGCTCTTTTAGCAATCATATCAGGCAGGCCCAAAGAGAAGAATTCCCCAAAAGCAGAAAAGCAAGTTCCAGGGGAACCATCTGAGGATTCTCTTATTTGGGGCCCCTTCAGGTTCCCTTCTCATTGCAGGACTTTAGACAAGTAAAGGCAGACTTAGGTCAATTTTCTGACCACTTCATAGCTATATACCAGCTTGGCAAAATTTAATTCAGGTATTTGCCCTCTCATGGAGGAAAGTTATGCTGCTCCTAAGGCAAACCCTAACTGCAGCTAAAATAGGCAGCCCTGCAAGCAAAAGAGATTTCTGGAAATAGTAATATGTCTCCTACAGTATGCCAAAATGGAAAAGAAAAAAATAGGGAAGGCAAAAAAAAAAAAAAAAAATAGAGGAAACACCATTCTCAATAGCAAGAGAGGAAATACCTCATAACAACCCTAATTGGAACCACTTTCTATGGTATTTTTTTTTCTTTTGTGGTTTATAATGGCTTCTGTCTCTTTTATAATGTTCTCCTAACCTGAGAAAAGCTAATTTTCCAAACGTTAAAATGCTTGCCTTAGAGTTGAGCTGGGGAAAGGGAAACCTGAAGCCTGATAAGCTTGCAAAAGGGTAAAAATTTCTCATCAGTGGGGCTTTTGGCTTCTCTCTCCCTGTGCAAGCCAGTAAAGGGGATAATAAGGATCATTGTTTATATTCTCCGTGAATTTATAATGAATGAAAAAGGATTCTTGAGGTTGGTCTTAAGCTGTAGACAATTTGGTGTGCTTTGCCTGCCTTTCTGTATGGTTCTGTCAAAGAAAGGGTACCTTGGGTTAGGATGCAGACCCAGGACCCCACAAGCCTGCTGTTCAAGCCAGCACAACGTAGCAGTCAGTAGCAAACTTGGCTACAGGCCTCCATCTTGTTTCATGTCCTTGTAAACATGACCTGTAACTACATGGCAACAGTACATTTTACTCTCTGCCATTTTACAATGGTTGCTGTCTTCCTGTGCTAAGTCAGTTCCTGACTCAGGGCCAAAAAATCCTGTAAGCCAGTTTGTCAATCTGAGTGGTGCCAGCTGATTCATCAAGGGACGATTTTACAAAATATCTTAGCACTGATCTTGAAAGCAGTTTAGAGAGGGTCAAAATCTCATAGTCTCTAGGTGCATGACTCCTAAGTCATGGTTTCAAATCTTCTGGCTCGTTTCTTGGTCTGGTCCCCAGACAAGAGGGAACTACATCTTAAGAAGGAGCTGTTACTATCTTTGTTTTAAACTATAAACTGTAAACCAGGCTCCTTCCAAAGTTGGTGAAGCCTATGCCCAGGGATGGGGAAGGACAGCTTGGGCACTGGAAATAAAAATGGAGTTGTTTGGGTCAGATCTTTTTCACTGTCTCAGTCACAGTTTTGCAATGATAGTTTCAAAAGCTGCTTATCCCCCCTTTGAAAATACCTTGCACACTCAGGATTAAATCAAAACCTAATTAAGGCTCAGTGGTTTCACCTGTAAGTGAAATTGTAAAATTGAAAAGTCGAAAATCTTAACTGCGTGGCATGGCTAAAGTCGAGTAAAAAGGGATTTAAAAGGATTTTCTTAAAGAGTGCTCAGCTTAATTAAAAATGGATATTCAAGTTATAGGTATATTTAAAACTTTTCCTGGGAAAAGCCTATTTTCCTCTCAGTCAACTGAATCATTTTTCTCCAATTTTTGTCTTACCACTCCTAACGCATGCATGAGAGGCCCAAAGATAACTTCCAGTAGCATGGGACTCGTTAGGAAAAACAGGAGGTGCCACAGATCCTGTTTTGGGAAAATAAAAAGCCCTCTGTTTTTCCCATGAATCCCCTAAATTAAAAGTAGATAGTTTCCTCTCAAAATCAAAATCTCTGTTCTGTTATGTATTGTGTTATATACTGCTTCTGTTTTAGGGGTTTCACATTACTTCACATTATGAGAGAGATTTGCTGTTTAATAACCTGATAGAAAATACTCTGTAAGGAAGGCTAATAGTAGTAATAAATCAGAGAAGCATGCTCTTGGCCACCTGAAAGATACGAAAACATCCCCACCCTCCCCTAAAAAATAAGACTCCGATGGACGATGGGCTAATTGCCTTCAGCTGTGTCTGCTTGTTAGGCCCTAAAAATTGCATGGTACCTGACCCTGCTCCTCCAAGGGTTCCACCCTAAAGCCGGTAATCCCATTAAAAAACTGGCAAATGAAAAATCTTTAACAAGTGCCAAATCTTCTGTCTGTGCTGCTATATATGTATTGTGTGTAATGTCTATAAAAAGAGCTCTAATTGATTGGCTTAATGAAAAATAATCGCTTAAATCAAATAGGTTTTTAGTTCACATGGCTGTAAGAAATAAAAATCCTCTTAAGAATTATTGGTAGAATGCAAGTGTCGTCCAAATGCAAATAGGTGGTCAGAATCGTATAACTTAGATACCAGGGTTGCTAAATGTTCCCAGGTTGTATACTGCCTGCTTTACAAATGGGTAAGGCCTGGGACACATGGAGCCAGATCCTGAAAAGTCAAGCTTTGTCTGCATTTCTATCTGGGTCCTAGAATCCACACCTGGTGTATAATTAAAATTGCTTACTAACTAGGTTTTCTAGTGATTTTTTTTTTCTTTCTTTTTTTTTTTGAGACAGAGGCTCGCTTTGTCACCCAAACTGGAGAGCAGTGGCACCATCTCTGCTTACTGCAAACTCCACTTCCTGGGTTCACATCATTCTCCTGACTCAGCCTCCTGAGTAGCTGGGACTACAGGCACCCACCACCATGCCCATCTTATTTTTTGTAATTTTAGTAGAGACAGGTTTTCACCGTGTTAGCCAGGATAGTTTTGATCTCCTGACCTCATGATTCACCCACCTTGGTCTCCCAAAGTGCTGGGATTACAGGCATGAGCCACCACTCCTGGCCTCAGTCATGTTTTTAACTGTAACTATTTGGAAATATTGTCATTCGCATATAGTTGTCTTGCTTTGTTCCTCAAATATCAAGCAAGACAAGAGTTAAATAAGTGGACTGCACTCAGAAAGTTAAAACAAGCTTTTTAACTTTTGCTTGGAATATTGCTGATCTTTGTTTTGTTTTGTAGCATCAAGGAAACTTATTTTTAACTATTTATGGCCTTTAATAATTGAGTATCGTACACTACTATGAACCAAATTTGGAGCAAGTTTATTTTTCTCTGCCTGCTTCCTCTAGAATTTGGAGACTATCTGTGAGTACTCTTAACTTACGGTAATACAGTTGCTTGCATCAGTGCAATAATAATCCATTTTTCTTTGTCAACATGACACAATTGGAAAAACTGGTTATTTTACACATGCTTTGACTGAAAGGGTGTGTTTCCCTTTAAGGAATCAAGCTTGACATGCAGAACCAATAAAGCCCCTTAGGGAGAACTGGCCTCATACCTTGTCTACACAGTCTGGCACAGGTTTCCTAACCTGTGGTCAGTCAAGAATGTCACTTTGTAACAGGTCTGGGAACCCCTTGTTTATCTTGGCACCTCTTGTTTATCTTGGGAACCCCTTGTTTATCTTGGGACCTCAAGAGAGAGACTCACACAACTCACAGGTATTGGAGGATACAAACCCATGGCTGGGCTCGGCTTTAAAGTTCTTACCTGAAATTCCTTGTGGAACAGAGTTTCATCAAAGTCAGTCCAAAAGGCCTATGTAGAAATAACCATTCTTGCTGCACATTATACAAACAATCAGGCCAAGTATAAGACTAAAATTTATTCTACCCACAGCACACGTGGTCTCATCATAATTTGTTTTTACCAAAAATGAGGACTGGAGAGAGGAATTGTGCTCCAAATGTCCTCATACATTTGTCATTAAATCCCAGTCTCTTTCATTGTTTTTAAGTTTTTTGCCTACATTTTAGACTAACTCTGCTTATTCCTGTGAATCAAGCTGTATCTCCTATAGCTTGGAAGAAACAAAAAGGGATGGCTAATGTAAAAATATGAATCAATATTCCACTTCTGGGCAATGATCCTGCAAATTCTGCCAGGTAATAAAATTAAGTAGGGTGCCCATAACCTGGAGGTTTCTTTGTTTGGGAAAACAAAACCAAGAAGGTTCATAGACCCACAAAGGGAAATTCTATATCTTGGTACATAAAATTTTAGATGGAAATTATCTACTCCACCACACTTATGGGAATTGCTGTACTCACTCTACTATTTGCAATAGGGTTACAAGTATTTAAAGATCAAATCAAAATTATTGAGAAGCTCAGGGAAAATGCAGGTTTCAGCCCCAGGTGGCTACCATCCCTCTTTTAATGAATTCCAGTCTTCTTTGTGGAATTGGTTAACTCCCTTATTTAGCCCTCTTGCTTATATGACTTGTATTAATATTTTGACCCTATATACTCAAATTATAACTTGAATTGTGTTTTCTCAGCTACAAGCAATCAAACTCCAAATGGTGCCACAAACTGAAACACGCATAGACACGCTGTTCTTCCGAGAATCCTAAGATCGACCACAGGAGGAGCCTTAGCTGCTGTTCCCCATTCGACACCCCTTTTCAGCAGGGAGTAGTCAGTCATCGTCCAAAACGTCCTAACAGCAATTAGGGTGAGATCTCCACAGGACGCAGTGTTATAGGAGTTATTAAGAAATAATTTTAGGCAGATAGAGAGGAAAAGGGGTCCTAGGAGAGTTTTTGTCTCCTTTAGAGCAGCTCCAGAAATGTTTCTTTTCTAGCAGGAAAGCGGTGGCTCTTAGAACCAGTCTGAGAACCTTTGCTATGCAAACGCCAGCCATTAGATACTGGGTCCACCAATATGGCGATTCCCACCATTGTCCTCTTGGCCTTGACTCACATGTGCCTGGCAGGATGATTGCCCCCACATATCCCCACGTGTGTAGAACATCATGGCACCCTGAATTTGCGTATTGAAAGGCTAGGGTGGGAGGATCAGTTTCTTTGTGGACTTTGTGAATGACATGCATGGTCAAACTAATCTCTTGAGCCCTATGGAAATCAGACACCTCTTCCTCCAGCTTCCTCATATAACTGACTGGTATCTGCTGCATGTGGGGTCTCCTCTATCAACATTGGAGCTCCCTGCACCCCGCACTGCCTGTGTGCAGGGCAGTTTCTTCCTTATTTCTTCTCCCTTCTTTCTTTCCTGTTAAACTCTCCAGTCCTTAAAACCACACACACACAAAAGAAATGACTGGGACATGACTCAGTAATTTTCTTTGATTTACATATGTTAATTAGTTCAATTTAGCCATACCAGAATGTATGCATATTCAAAAACATTGCATTGCACATAAGAAATATATATAATTTTTAGTTGTCAATTAAAAAAATATATATAATTTTAAAAATCATGCTATTTTGCTTATTGATATTAATACAATAGGTATATTTTATAAAAGATTAATCTGTAATGAATAGTTTGCAGAAATTCTTATTTTAATTTTCATAACTTTGAGTAGGTAATTATGTTGGAGATAGTGAATCTGAGGCTTAGAGGGCTAAAGTCATTCACCGAATAATAAATAAATCTGAGACTTGTCTCCTGGCCCGTCACCCTCTGAAGGAAAAGGCCTCAATAGCTATGCAGTGTCCACTTCCCATGGGTTTCAGCTCTAGTCTGCTGCAGCAGCATAACACAGTTGTACACACAGACATGCGTTTAGTATCTCCTTCATTCTCTCAGCCCACCAGGGAAAGATATCAATAGAGTTAGATTTCTGCTTCAGTGTTACCTCAGGACCCAACACCTTCTGAAGATGCATGAAGCATTCAATTTACAACTTTCCTGAGTTTTATTTGCAGCCACCAAGTCTGAAGACCCGAAAGCTATTTTTTATATGATTAATAAGGGTTGAATATCCCTACCCTTTTCTAGGGTCTGGTGGTCGTCAGACACTAGGATGAGACTGTCTAAGTTGGCAAGGCTTACCTGGTATCTCAGGGACCAGAGGAAGCAGCTTGCTGCCTTTAGTCAAACCGGTTCCTGGAAACCCAGAGCCAGGTTTAGCTCTTGGACACTGCGCAAGCAAGAGCACAGCAGGTGAGGATGATGCTGACTGTCCGGAGCTTATAAATCTGGGAGGATGGGTGGGGTGGCTGCGTCAGGCTGGGGTAAGACTTACAGTAGGTGGATACCAGGGCAGGATTTTGCACCTGCTGCTGTGTCCTGCCTCCACTGGATCCTGATGTACTTGCCAAGGTACAAATCTAGTCCTGGCTTTGCTCTCTGCAGATACCACAAAGTTGAGGGTCTCTGCTTTCCTTTTGATACCAGCTACTCAGAATGTAAATGAACAGGTTGAACATGAGTAAATACAAACCAATAATTCATTATTAATTATCCCAGTGAGTCTGTATGTATATTGAAGTGCTTCCCAGACCAGCTCTCAGGACGGGAACTTGCACAATTATTTCATCCTATTCCCTTTGACGCAGTAGAAAACATATTCTTCTGCCTCTTCACTGAATTCATAGTTAAAATTGGTGTAGAAGAAAGTTCATTTTAGGAAACTACAAGGCCTATAATAAAACCATGAAGCCTCCATGTCTCCCCTCCCCCGTGTGTGTGTGTGTGTGTGTGTGTGTGTGTGTGTGTGTGTGTGTGTGTGTATTTCAGGGAAAGAATGTTGGGGTTAGTGGATGCAGTGGGAAACACTGTGGTTGTCAGTGAGTGTGGGCAGGGGAGAACAGTCTCCAGAGCTTCTGACCTTGCACCATTCACCTGGTTCTTAACAACATTTCCATCTGTTGAGCTGATCTAACTGTTGATTTTACTCTTCTCATTATACATAATAACACTCAGTATGCTAGAGTGAAGTAAATATTGTACAGAGTTCATTGTTAAAATTCCATATGTTTGCATGGTCTGTCCTCGTTTTCAAGACTCCCAGACACCATTCTCAAACTACAATTTCAGTTATACTTTTCAGACAAATTCATTGCTTTTAAATCTCTTTCTAAACTTTTGTTCCTGATGTTGGAGAGGTAGAACACAGACCTTTAGAGCATGACTTTTAAGCCATATGGCTGGGTTCTGTATTGTCTGACAAGCTGGTTGTAAGGATCATGTGATGTAAATTATGTAAGGCATCAGAACAGTGCCCAGGACAAAGGATACAGGGCATGTGGTGGTTCATCTCATGATTACACTTGACTGCTGAGCTGATATCTTGTGGAAAACCTAAATGAAGTATCTTTGTGAAAACTCCTGGTGGAGGAGGAGGATTAAAATGCTCCCTTTATAGTTGCCAGTGCATATGCATGATTTAGACTGTTCTCACTGTGAAACATGACCACTCCTGCTACAGGCCTTCTTGAAGGGGTGAACATATCAAAACAGGAAAAATGTGAATGTGAAAAGAGGTTCTGCTGATTACATTGACAGTTAAGGTAAGAAGTGGGACTTTTCCAGCTAAAAGGACAGTCCCCATCCAATTGGATCATTTGGTCACCCTGTCAAGACAGACTTGAGCCAATAACAATTTTGATAATTGGCCCAGGGGCTGCTGCAGGCAGAACTGGGTTGTTTTCTTGGATAGAGTCCGCTTGACTTGAACAGATGCCTTAATTGTCACAAAACCATCTCTGCATGCCCCATTGTTTTGTGCTGTCTCTGGTCTTCTTTTGGAGGCAGGAACTGCATGTGTTCAGACCCAAGGGCCGAGCAACCTTGGTTCAATTATTTTAGTTGGAAAAATTGACACACTTCTATAACTGCCAGGTGTTGGTGAACATCTTGTTGTGGGAATTAATGAGGACCAGAAAGATGACATGGTGAAAGAGGAGGATTTCATTGAGAGCACTCAGAACCAGTGGATTAAAATCCAAAAACTGGGGCCAGAACAAAGACAGCCCTTGACTTTTATACACACTTCAAAAAGGGTGTGGGCTAGCTAGAAACAAGCTTACAATGGTGCAAAGCATAGTGATGCAAAAGCAAGAATATGGAGGTAGAACATAGGCTCTTAATCAAATTGTGATAGATTCATAAGCCAGGATTACATGCAACTCTTTCTATGCAGTCCAGATGACTGTTATCTAGGCTTGCTCTAGTGCCTTGCATGGGCTTATCTCATAATGTTCGCTATGGGGCCTAGATGGCTGTAGCACAGGCCTGTTCAGGCATGTCTTATAACCTTCAATGTGCTGCTTAGATAAAACAGAATACTTGAAGTTACTAGTTACAGAATACAGGAATCGATAAACTCATAACTTTAACCATATCATAGGGGAAAAGAAAATTTGTTTTCTTTTTCCTATGTTGAAGGAGTGCTGGGAGAGTCTCTAGAGTGCATTCCTTTGAGCCCTGGCTTCTTTGATGATGTTAACGAGACTTTGCCTGGGTCCCGGCTTTGCCTGCTATTGCCTTTGGGATGAGTCAGCCTAATATAGAAGACTTGCTTTTCTTTTCTTTTTTTTTTTTTTTTTTAAATTTTATTTTTCTTTACTCCTTTAATTTCCTGCCTCAATTTGGGCAAGTAGAAACTTGTGTAACTTATGCCTCTATGGAATCAATCAAATTATTTGGGATGTTTCATACAATATGTAACCTTTTGTGTTATAGCACTTTAATTCTTTTATGACTGAAAAACATTTCTTTGTATGCATGTGCCATATTTTGTTTATTCATTCATCCATTGGCAGGAATGTGGGCTGTTTACAGCTCATGGTCATTGTGAGCAATGCTGCTGTGAACAGTTCATTTGTGCTTAAGTATTTCATAACCCTTTTTCAATTCATTTGGGTATATACCTAGGAAAAGCATTGTTGAGTCTTATGTTAATCTCTTGGTTACACAAAGGCATGAAGAAATGTGCCATCTTTACCATTTTTAAGTGTACAATGTAATTCCCATTTTCTTTCTCTTTCCAGTTCCTAGGAACCACAATTTTAACTTTTCATTCTATGAATTTGTCTACTTTAGATAACTTACAGAAATTGAATGATAGTATATTTGTGGTTTTAGGACTGACCTATTTCTCTTAGAGTAACATCCTCATGGCTCATCCGCATAAGTATGTGATAGGATTATTTTTTTTAAAAACTGAAAACTACTCTATTTTATGTGTATAACATATGTTGCTTCTCCGTTCATTCCTTGATAGACATTGGGTTGTTTCCACCATTTGGTTATTGTGAATAATCCTGCTTTGAAAATGGTTGGAAAATATCTCTTTAAGAACATGTTTTTGATTATTTTGAGACGCTGCTTTCCAATTCTAATCAGAACTGGGATTGCTGAATCATATACTAGTTTTATTTGCAATTTTTTGAGGAGTCATTTTTCTGTTTTGGGTTTTGTTTTTATGGTTTCCATCTCTACTGAGTGTGAGGTGATATCTCATTGTTTTGCTTGAAATTGAGTATATTTTATTATGCTTGTTGGCTATTGGTATTCATTTTGGAGAAATGTCTATTCAAGTCCCTTGTCTGTTTTGTAATTGGGTATTTTATTTGTAGGTCTCCTTTATGTATTTTTGATAGTAACTCCATATGACATATATAATTTACAAGTATTTTCTCCCATGCTTTTTCACTCAGTTGAATATAACTTTTGATACACAAATGATTTTAAGCTTGATGTAGTTCCATTTGCTTATTTTTTTTTCATTGACTGTGCTTTTAGTGTCATATCCACGAAATCCTTGCCAAATTCAGTATCATGAGTTTTCCCCCTTATGTTTGTTTCTAGATTTTTTACAGTTTTAGGTCTTCCATGTAGATCTTTATTACTTTAGTTTTTCTGAAGTATAATTGACAAATTAAAATTGCATATATTTTAGATGTATAAAAGTTGATGTCTTGATAGAATATATACTGAAAAAATCAACACTATCAAGATAATGAATATATCCATTACATCGGACAGTTACCATTTTCTTGTTTCTCTCTTTGTTGTGTGGTGAGAATGACCTTTCACAAATTTTGAGTATATGACACAGTATTATTAACTAAAGTTACACACTATTCATTGGATTTCCAGAAGTTATTCTTGTTGCATAACTGAAACTTTGTAACCTTTGTCCAAGATCTTCCCATTTTCCTTTACTTCCACCCCTGGCAAACATCATTCTGTTCTCTGCTTCTATGATTTTCACTATTTTAGACTCTACATATAAAGAGTTCATGCAGTGTATTAGTCTGTTCTTGCATTGCTAATAAAGACATACCTAAGGCTGCATAATTTATAAAGAAAAGATGGTTAATGGCTTCACAGTTTCATACAGCTGGGAGGCCTCACAATCATGGTGGAAGGCAAACAAGAAGCAAAGGCACATCTTACATGGCTGCAGGCAAGAGAGCTTTTGCAGGGCCACTCCCATTTAAAAAACCGTCAGATCTCCTGAGACCTCTTCATTACTAGGAGAAGAGTATGGGGGAAACTGACCACATGATTTAGTTATCTCCACCTGGCCCTGCCCTTGACCTGTGAGGATTGTTACAATTTGAAGTGATATTTGGTGGAGAGACAGCCAAACAATATTATTCTGTCCTGGCCCCTCCCAAATCTCATGTCCTCACATATCAAGATCAACCTTGCCTTCCCAACTGTCTTCCAGTTTTAACTCACTTCAACATTAATTTAAAAGTCAACAGTCCAAAGTCTTATCTGAGACAAGCCAAGTCCCTTCCACCTATGAGCCTGTAAAATCAAAAGCAAGTTAATTACTCTAAGGTTCAATATGGATACAGGGATTGGGTAAATACACTTATTCCAACTGGGAGAAATGGACCAAAACGAAGGGGCTACAGGTCCTATGCAAGTTCAAAATTCAGCAGGATAGTCAAGGCTTACATCTCCAAAATGAACCCCTTTGACTCCATGTCTCATTTCCCGGTCACATTGATATAAGTTGTGGATTTCCTTGACTTTGAGCAGAGCAGCTCTGAAATTTTACAAAATTTTCTGTTCTGCTTCTCTTCTAAAAATAAGGAATTCCAAACCATATCTTTGTGAATACATAAAACTCTGTTACTGTATTTGTCAACGTGTTTATTGTTACCACAGAACCTTATATTTTTATACAGCTTCATGTTACTTTCTAGCATCCAGTTTTTCAATTTGAAGGATTCCTTATATTATTTATTTCAGAGCAAGTCTAGTGGTAACAAACTCAGCTTTTTTAATTTTCAAAAAGCTTTGATTTCTCCTTCATGTTTGAAGGTCATTTTTGCTAGGCACAGCATTGTTGGTGACAATTTGTCTCTTTCAGGACTTGTAACATATGACCTCACCTCCATCTGGCCTGGAATGTTTCTGCTGAGAAATTGGATGATAATCTTAAGGAAGCCCTTCATATGCAGCAAATTGTTTTGTCTTGCTACTTCCGAGATTATAGGTTTTTCAGTTAGCTAGGAAGAGTAAGTTCAAGAGATCTATTGTACAATATGGATCATAGCTAATAACAATAGATTGTATTTTTGAAAACACTGACAGTAAATTTTAGGGGTTCTCACCACACACATACAAAATAATAAATATATGCACACATGGTAATGCACATATTAAAATACTCAATTTAGCAATTCCACAATGCATGCATTTTTAAAACATAATGTTGTACATAATAAATATATACCTTTTGTCAATTAAAAATAAATTAATTTTTAAAATAAAATAAAAACAAAAGTTACAATTTAAAAAGATTCTCCCATTGTGAATGATGTTAGAAAATTCAATTATACTGCGTCATGGTGTGGTTCTCTTTGGATTTATGCTTGCTGAATATTCTATTCCTAGTTTGTTCAGTGTTTCTATCATGAAGAGATATTGAATTTCTCAAATGTATCTTGTAAATTAGTCAATATGATTATGTAGTTCTCATCCTTTATTCTATTGATGTGGAATATTACAATGATTGATTTTCATTTATTTATTTTTTTATTTTTTTATTTTTTTTATTATTTTTTTTATTTTTTATTTATTTATTTTTTTTTTTTGAGATGGAGTCTCGCTCTGTCGCCCAGGCTGGAGTGCAGTGGCCAGATCTCAGCTCACTGCAAGCTCCGCCTCCCGGGTTCCCGCCATTCTCCTGCCTCAGCCTCCCGAGTAGCTGGGACCACAGGCGCCGCCACCTCGCCCGGCTAATTTTTTTGTGTTTTTAGTAGAGACGGGGTTTCGCCGTGTTAGCCAGGATGGTCTCGATCTCCTGACCTTGTGATCCGCCCGTCTCGGCCTCCCAAAGTGCTGGGATTACAGGCTTGAGCCACCGCGCCCGGCCTATTTTTTTATTTTTTTGAGACGGAGTCTCGCTCTGTCGCCGGGGCTGGAGTGCAGTGGCCGGATCTCAGCTCACTGCAAGCTCTGCCTCCCGGGTTCACGCCATTCTCCTGCCTCAGCCTCCCAAGCAGCTGGGACTACAGGCGCCCGCCACCTCGCCCGGCTAGTTTTTTGTATTTTTTAGTAGAGATGGGGTTTCACCGTGTTAGCCAGGATGGTCTCGATCTCCTGACCTCGTGATCCGCCCATCTCGGCCTCCCAAAGTGCTGGGATTACAGGCTTGAGCCACCGCGCCCGGCCAATTTTCATTTATTGAACCTCTGTCAAATCCTGTAATAAATCTCAGTTGGTCATGGTATATAATTCTTTTAATGATTCTGCTAGATTGTTTTCTAGTATTTGTAGAGGATTTTTCAACCTATATTCAAAAGGGATGTTAGTCTGTAGTTTTGTTTTCTCATAATGTCTTTGTGTCTTCATCTCTGGAAAACAATGATTGAAGAAATATTTGTGTTGCTAGCAGAAAGGAATTTGAAACCTTGAAGTATTCTCTGGTATCCTGTGTGTACACAGTTCTTCTTCAAAGAGAACTTAGAGACATTTACTTGGGTGACTTGATATGAAGAGGAAGAGATTGCCTAGAACAGGGGGCAGCACACTATGGACTGAGAACCAAATCAAGCCAGGCACCTGTTTTTGCAAATAAAATTTTATTGGAACACAGCAATTTCCATTCATTTACATATTGTCTATGGCTGATTTCATGCTACAATTGCACACTCCTAATTGTTATGGTTTGCAAAACCTATTCACCAACTAACATTTTATAAAATATGTTTGCTGACCCTTGACCTTTTGAGGATCGTTGGACATGGGTCTAAGGTGACATTGATACCCAAAGAGCCAAAGCATCATCTTTGACCCTTGTTAAAGTAGGAGCTTATAGGGTTATGTAATAATTATTGTCCTGGGTGAATTCCAGCTAAATTCTGCACACCAACCCAGCAGTTCTCTTCCCAGTCCCTGACTGGATAATTCGATTAATATACTTGACCATTGGGATAGCTCCTGCATTGGGCCCTTGGCCTGTCAAGTAAGAAGGACATGTGGAACCAGCTGAACCTGCCAACCAAATCACTTACATAGCAAATTGATAACAATATTGCATGCTCGTAGGGGGCTGGAGTTGTGTTGAAGAGATGAGTGTCATTTTAAAGTCTTTAAGGTTGTGAAAGGACACGGAGTGGTGGAGTTTTTAATCATATTTCCTCTTAACTCTTCAGTGCAGCCTCTTTAGTAGCAAGCTGGATCCTGAAGGAGAACTGGAGTTCACTTGAAGCAACTACGTTGCTGCTCTGATGGCAGCTTCAGCTCCAGACACAGAGTTGTTTTTAGAATCGATTCCAACAGCCAACTGGGCACATGGTGCACAGCTCCGAATTGTTAAATATACTCTTCTCTTCTGATCAGAACAGAAGTCTTGTAGGAATTCATGTGGCAAGGACAATAGTTACTACTAGTCTTGCCCTACAATTATGGTTACTCCACTGCACTCTGCTATATAAGAGAACAAAGCCATCTGGTGCATCCGTAGAACACTATGCTGATCCAAGTTGTCGAGATGTCATGCTGATCAGGCTGGATAAGCAAGAAGCCATGGAGGTCTTGGGAAGACACATGCACTCCAGAGAGTGGATGCAGGGGCTTAAACTCTGAGAAGATTCAGGGATTTGTCACTTCAATAAAGTTTTGGTGTCCAGAAATCAGGGGATTTGTAGAATGTTTCTTACAGAGTTCAAGCAAATTGTTGTTGCATCTTGCATCTCCTGCCACAAAGAAGGAAGTTGATCACTTGGATAGGTCTGTTGGGATCTGGAGATGACACCTTCTACACCAGATGACTTAGACCATGGGCAGCTAGGTCCTTGGGACAGGAAAGGGCTCTGAAGTAGGTTGATTCTGTAGTGGATGCTTCCCAGCCACATGGTCTTTGAAACCTACACTCCCCATGGGGGTGTCAGTAGTGAGTGCACATGCATTGGGAGAAACACAACACTGGCTCTGGGGATAGAGGTAGTCCATGCTATGTGCTGCTGAAAATTACCCCCCACCACCCCTTTGGACATAGATCGGGGCATACTACTAGGCCCAGGTAAGATTGGAATGGCTGGCCATAGGGTGCATATGTCCATGCATTTGAAATTGAGCATTATGTGTTTGACACATTTACCAAGTTACAGTGAATAGGCCACCCAGCATTCCTTTGGAGGTTGGAAACGGTACATTCAAGGTCAGGGCTGTGAATAACCAGCAGTCACTACCCAATTAAAAGAAATCTGGGCTTGGAGCCTCTATTCAAACAGATTGTAGGAGAGAGAGGAGGAGGACTTTTGCAACAGGGAGGACCCTAGACATGAGATTGGCAAGTGTCTCTAAGGTCAGCCAGAGAGGAGCTTTTATGTTATATGGAGGAGTAAGAATGCTAGAAAAACAAACAAACAAACAAAACAAAACAAACAAAAAGAACGGACTGCTTCAGGTGCTCAGACACTGTGTGTTTGAGACCAGCTGATACTTAGGAGCATTAAGGAGGCATCATTCTCCATTCAAATGCTGAGTTAGGCTGATGGTGGGCTGAGGAGATGAGAAAAGGAAAGTCCTGTAGGAGGTGACCTAAAGGAAGAAAAGGCTCTCCCACAAGCGTGACTGGTTGCAGTCACAGCTCCCAGGAGTCTGCCTTCCTGGATCACTTCTATTTTCAGAATGATTTCCCTGCCCCTTTCGTCAAATGATAAATGCTCTTTCTCCAGCTCCTTGAGACTGGGCTGGCCTGTGGCTTGCTTTATCTGATAGGAGGTGCTGGAGAGGTGTGTGAGCTGGAGGCCTCGGAGGCCTCGCAGCTTCTGCTTAGAACCTCTTCCAATGCCGACATCGGCTCCCCATCAGCCTCCTGGGAAGAAGCCTAGTAACACCCACGGGAGCCTGGGACGCCCTAGGAGAGGAATTGAGATGCCATCGCCAACAGCTGGCACCAGCGTTCCAAAGTCTGAATCAGGCTTCTTTGGATCCCGATCAGCTGCATGATTGACCCCAGGTGAGGCCAACAGAACTGCCCGTATTGCCAACTCTCAGAATCATGATAAAATATGGTAAATCATTATAAGCCACTACATTCTGGGAATAGTGTGTACAGTTCATTGAAGGCTCACCCATTGGGGAATGTGAAGGTGCCAGTTATTAACCTATCATTTCTTAGCTTCCAACCCACCCATCTGTTCCACTTTGTGAGGTCAGAGCTAGGACTCTGCACTTTACATTATGCTTGCCAGCTGGCTCCAATGAGGCCCTGCCAACACAGGCAGAGAAGGATATTGGGAGGCTGCAGCAAGGAGGACAAACTTTCGTCCAAACCTGTGAGTGATACCCAAATATCTTGGTCACTGCATCTGAAGTAGGGCCTTCCTGTAGCAGCAGTTACACTCAGTGGGTGGGCTTTTCAATATGTGCACACTTTCCTCGTGGCTCTGCTCGGAGATATCAACACCTGCCCAGCCCTGGGTTACTGTGTCGGGGGACTTTTCCTCTAAGCTTTTAAATTTTAAGAACTCAGCTCCCTCTTTTTGTTCCAACAGCCTTAGGAGTGGCAGCTGCTTCTTGCCATTGCTACTTTTAGAATACCCCAGTGTTTTATTTTATTTTGCTTTCTGGTTCTTCAACATCTAGTTAGTCATCTTTTACATTAAAATCCCTCTGTTAAAATGCTGCTGCTGCGGTTTCTGTTTCCTGGCTGCTCTGATACGGTGATTATGGTTAATTCCTTATCATTTGTGAGGGAAACTCATCACTTCATTAGGAAACTCAGTGAGACTGGCTGCTCAAAAGTTTAATGATGGGGCTCATACCAACTATAGAAACAATATGGGTAATATGGCCCAGGGAATGACAATCACCTCCCTCCCTCCCTCCCTTCCTTCCTCCCTTCCTCCCTTCCTCCCTTCCTCCTTTCCTCCTTTCCTTCCTCCCTTCCTCCCTTCCTCCCTCCCTCCCTCCCTTCCTTCCTTCCTTCCTTCCTTCCTTCCTTCCTTCCTTCCTTCCTTCCTTCCTTCCTTCCTTCCTTCCTTCCTTCCTTCCTTCCTTCCTCATAATATATTGAGAAAAGATGGGCTATCAAGTCAGAGATATCAATTAAAATTCTAAATCAATTACTTATTAGCATTGTAGCCTTGGGAACATCATTTACCATGTTCACACTCTGTTACTCCTTCCCCCACTAACTGCCCACCCTATCCCAGTACACCCTTAGCAGCTTAGGAAGAGAACTATTAGTTGTATTTACTGTCAAGGAAACACAGACACGTCTCGGGGCTTTCTTAATAAAGGAGATACTTTATTAAGGGCAGTTCGTGCAACAGAGAGATGCTCAGGCTGTATGCCAGAAAAACCTCTTGGAATAGGTGGTCAAGCAAAGCTTTTATATGCAAAGACATGGACAGATGACTGTGCGAAGAGAAAAACTAAAAAACACTGAGTTGTCTTGATACTTAAGGAACTGTGTCAAATGTTGCAACAACAGGAAGGCAGGGAATGTACATTTTCATTTAAGTACATGGGCAGAGGTTTGGACCTGAGATAGAGCAAAAACAGTTACAATGAGGGAAGTCCATATAAAGATGAGGGCCAGCCATCATAGTATATCCAACCTCAAGTTATGTCAAATGTAGTTTCATTAGCCTTGTCAGTCTCTCCTCTGTTTCAATACAGGCTCAGAAAAACTGTCCCTGAACAACTCAGGGATAAGGGAAATTTGAAGTTGGAGATGGCTGAGTGCAATAGTCTTCAGGGCCAGAGATTCCTGAGTGTTGTCCCTGTATAACCAATGGAAAAGTCTGTGGAGCATGCTGGCAATGGTGAGCTGTTTTCAGTCCCAAAGATGAGGCATTTTAAAAGTGGAATGCCTAAAGTGAAAAACATAAATATAACATAAAATGTTGTATTACATAAACAGCCAGGAGTTGAACCCCAAGGGTATCCAGTCTAGCAGATTCCAGGACGGCTTTGGATGGGAATCTTTGGATTATACATATTGCTTGTTGAGTTTCTTGAAGTGAAGAGTCGATGCTCTGGGTGACGTTGTCCACAGTATGGTTTCCTTTTTGAAAAACAGCCAGTGTTTCACCAGACAGCCTTGGTAGCTCACACAGTGGATTGTATGTCGGAGAATCCAGCACAGTCTTAAGTGGTTTTCAGTTTTTCCAGGTTCAGTAAGTTGTCAGGTTTCAACTCTCGGAACTTCTTCAGATCTTGAGGAAAAGGCCAGCTCAGGGTAACTTAGACTCTTGATAGGGATCTGTGTGGTCAAGCTGTGGTTCTCAGTAATGCTGAGTTAGGAGGGAGAGAGAAAAATTTAAAATATTGATCTGGAGGGCTGGAAACAGAAATTGAAGGAAACCGGAAGACCTGAAAACGTGGTAAAGCTTGACAGTGTGTACAAGGTGATGGGTAGGAAATAAAACTGTCTTCTGTTTTCACAGTGGAAGAAATCAAGACAGTTTGCTTATCCATCATGTATTTACATTTCTTAAAGATATTCAAAGTAGCTTAAAGATAATGAATATGATCAGAATCTGATATCCCTGAGGGATGCTGTGGGTTGAATTGTGTGCCCCAGAAGATATGTTCAAATCCTAACCTCTGGTGACTATAAACATCATCCCATTTAGAAGTAGTGTCTGTATTAGTCTGCACCAAAATACAATACTCTAGGGGGTGTAAACAACGGAAATGTAATTCTTACGGTTCTTGAGGAAGAGAAGTGGAAGTCACATTGAAGGTACTGTGCCTACCTGCTAAGGAGTTCAGAAAGTTCAAAAGCCAGTATGGATAAGGAGATAATAAATGGGAAGAGGGCAGTTCAAAGATCATATATCTCCCCAAGCTGATAGCATCATGAAATACCTACTTTGTGACAGTGTTTTATTGATTCTGCAAACTTATCTCACGGACTTAAAAAAAAACTGAGCAATATTTATTCAGCAATTAGGAGGTCTATGCCCCACTCAGTCAGAGAAAACAGCAAGCTTGATAGGTTTGCTATGGTCAGAAGATGATCTTACATCAGGTATTGGAACTGACTAGTTAGCAGGTTCCCTTTTGCCTGAAGGAACATTCATAAGAACTCTATTCTAAGCTGATATTCATCGATGTTTGAAAGGAAGGAAAAGTTGGATCCATGTCCAAGTTAGGAAGTCCAAAATCATCAGTGTTTTGTTGATCCCCATGAGGGCTTTTCTCCTGGCTTATTGATGTTCACCTTCCTGCTGTGTCCTCACATGACCTTTCCTTGTGTGATTGTGAAGAGAGAGAACAGGCTCTCTGGTGAGACTGGCACTAACCCCATTAGATCAAGGGCCCACCCTTATGGCTACTTTTACCCTTAATCACTTTCTTCCTCCAAATATAGCTCCACTGGTATTTAGAGCTTCAAAGTATGAAATTGGTGGGGAGACATGATTTAGCTTACACTTTGGCCTTTGTGGGATGTAATCAAGTTAAATGGGACCATATCAATTAGAATGGTCCATAATTCAATGATTAGTGTCCTTAAAGTAAGAGGATATTTGGACACAAATGCACAGAAGGTCAAACAGGGGAAACACACACACACACAGCAGAAGGCCCTGTGAGGATGGGCAGAGATGAGAGTGATGCATCTCACAAGCCACACTAGCCAAGGGTTACTGGCCACCATGTGAAGTTAGAAGAGGCACTGAAGCATTCTTCCTAAGTCTCAGGGGGAGCACAGACCTGCTGACACAATTCCAGATTTCTAGTCCTCACAGCTGTTAGGAAATAAATTTAAGCCACTCCCTTTGTAGTACTTGTTACAGCATCCTTAGGAAATGAATGCAAATTTGCTAGAGTCTTCTATTAAAAGACAACATTTATCCCTACAGTCACCCCCATTCCTCATTTTGATCAAAGGCAATCTCAAAGAGAGAACGTTCTGGGCCACAAGCTAATAACACATGGCTGGTCTCATTAGATTTGGCCTCATTATTTCACAGATACAGGAAAAAGGACAATCTGCCATATAGGCATTTTAAAGTTGTTTTTTTTTTTTTTTTTTTTTTTTTGGTAGGAAGTTTCCATAAGGAATCTTAGATTAGACTTGTAAACCTTCTTGGAAAGCAAGCCATTACACTTCAGCAGCAGCACTTCTAGTTTTGGGTGAATTCTTCTCTTCTCAAGGACCTAAAATATGTTAAATTTATTAAAGCTGCCAGGAAATGATCTCGGTTTTTTACCTATACATTTGGGAACATAGAAGTCATGTATGGCTTTTCCAAGATGGCTTTGAAAGCACTGACTCTAACGAGTCAACATTAGTTCCTTAAAAATGTCTGGTCATACCTGAGTAAGCGACCATCATTTTAAAATATAATGTCTCAGGCAGGACCTTTAACCAATGCTTTAAATTATATCCTGTTAACCAGAACAGATTCCTACTAAATGTATGTAAATAACTATATTGCCATGAAAATAAGAATTGCTGGGTTCCGGAAGGGTCAGGCAGGGAAAAAAGGATAAATGATTCATTTTTGTTAGCACAATCAAAGTCCATTAAATTGCTAAGTTATAGATGTCCTACGAGAGCAGATAAAAGCTTCCTTGTATTTAGAAAGTGTACCATTAAAGCATCAGCAATACTCCAAGCAAAGTCCACGATCATTCTTCATCAGTTCATTCAGTCCTATGTAATTAATTACTGTTCTGCTCATGTTGGGTTAGCAGTCTCATAAATTCTTCTGCTTCTTGACTAGTGTTCTGGAAATCTTAACCCAGTCCACTGTATAGTTTCAAATTTTTCCTGATGATGCCATCAAATGCCTGTGCCTATGAGTACCTGGTATAGTTATTAACCATGGACCCCTGAGAAAGCTCTTTTTTGCTGAAGATGAAGACTCTGGCTTGTTGGTGATTTGCAAGTGTTTTCAAGGAAGCCTCAGGGTAAAAACAAAACAAAACAAAACAAAAAGCCCATCTGTAATGACAAAGACTTAAAACAACTGTGATTACCTTACTGCTGACAATTTTCAAAGTTGAAATATCTGAGGAGAGTTCATTACAATATAATGCAACTGAGAAGGAAGTGTGTTTTTTTCCTGTGGCATGCAAAATAAAATAAAATTCATCTAATTTTTGGGGATAAAATATCTAAACATAATCCTTACAGAGAAATATTTTATTATAATCCTGAGATATACTATACCATGCATATTTAAATAGCATACCAAAAATATACCAAGATCATCAAGTAAAGAGTATCAGCAAGTCTGGAGAAAGTCCTAAATATGTCTATATTAATAATCCTCAGTGAGTAAATAATGTGAATTTCGAGTTGGGAAGATTTGTACCTTTATTATTTGTCTCCATCATTTGGACTAATGTTCTTCTCCACTTAGTAGATAATTTTTTTTATATTTTAAATACCATCACCTGGTTTCCCATTCTGGGCAATGAGAATTTACTTCCATTAACCTTATAGTAAATAGAATGCAATGTACTTCTATTAATGGTACAGTTTATTAAGTGTATAGACACACACACACACACACACACACACACACACACCACTTCCCTTCCCATATCCTACAAAAATAATTGAATCATATTTTCAGAAATCATAACTATTTACACATTCTTCCTACCTAAACCCCAAAGAAAAATATGATCACCTTTCATTGTATTTTTAGACTTTCATTTTTCCTATAGTTAGTTATTGCTTCACTTTCTTTTTATCTATTTACATTTCTATGTATCTCTCACTAATTCATTGCCAAACTCTCTGCCAGAACTCTAAGACTCTTATAAAAATTAAACGTATTTCACACTTTATCAGTTCTACTTCTTAATTTTAATATATCCTTCATTTGTCTGTGTGGGCAGCTCTCTAAGCTTGCTGCATAGATATCCTCCTGGAAATTTCCCAAGCTTTTCTTTTAGCCTGCCTTTGCCTTACAGATGATTGGGAGTTTAGCCACTAGAATTCTTGGTCAGAAGTCATCATCATCTCACTATCTGTTAACTTTCTGCATTACTGTTAAAACATCCTGTGTTAGACTTGATGCCTAAATATATTCTTCATATATATGCTTTTAAGAACATCTCTTATTTCTGGAGTTCTGAAGTTGATTATTTGCTTTAGGATGCCAGTCATTCTATGTCTTCCAGTCAGTACAATCTTATCCTTCAGTGTTTTCTTGTATATTTTCTTTGATTGTTTCCCTTTCGTTTATTCTTTGGCTTCTTAACTGTTTTTCTGAACATGATGAATTGATAATATCCCTTTCTAACTTTTCTTGTCTAATTTCCATTTATTTGACTTGTCTATTTTTTGGAGAATTTCTTATTTCTATTCCTTTAAAAAATTTTTTTCTTATAGCCTAGTTTTTTAATTTTTCATTTCTGCTCTCCAAGGTTTTATTTCAAGGAATATTTTCTTATTCTCTAAATGTTTCCTTTTAAATATTCTTCCATTTTTAGATGCCTAGGATTATAGGGAAGTTTCTGGCTAGGATTAATTCGTTCACTTTTGGAGGAGTTGAAGTAGTATCATATAATAGACATAAATTGATGATTCTCTAAACACAGCATTCACCCTTCAATATTTTGATTGGAGAAGGTGATAACTTCAGGTGTGGTTTTAAGCATGCCTGCCTGCATATATTTGATCGTTATTTACTGATTAAGTAGTACAGCAATCATTTGCTCAAGAGCTACTCTCTAGTGTTGGGAAAATATAGATCTAACCTTCAAGTAGATAATGCTGTGCTCTTAGTCCAAGTAAGGGCTTTGTAAGCATAAAAATATTAAATACAGGAGACACTGGATGGCCTGAATGGAGTAAAGAAATACAATGAAGGGGATACTGCAGGGCTGTGGGTAATAAGCACTTTAAGGATCCCAGGGGATTAGAGTCATGGATTATAAAGGAAATGTCTGTCTCTCAAGACCTTAGGTAAAGAGGATCCAATTTTACAGCTCAAACAAGGCCATTTTGCCTAACTAAATTTTGTCTGAAATTACAGCATAGAAACATAAATGGATGACAATCGTGCTCTTCCATCTTTTGCCGTAAAGTCTTTATTTTAGTATGCTACACTCAGTCTCAAATTACTCATTTCTCAATGAATTTCAGAACTGGTACTGTTTTTCAGGAAGTTTTACATTAGCATTCCTCTAAATTATCCTTTTTGTTTTACAACAAGTCATTTCAAAACTTCTGAGAAATAAAACAATCTTTTTGTTAAAAAAAACTGGAAATTCTGAATCAAGTGTTATGTGTAGGTGACCATGCCATAAAGAAATACAGAAATCTAGGAGAGGTAGACTCTCTATTTTTTCTCATTACCTCACATTTTTTCCTTAAGGATCAGGAGATACAGAGTGGTGCACAGGAACTTTATGCTGTAGGACTGTGTCAATGTCAGCATTTAGAAATTAAGTAATGATTCATAAAGTAAGCAAGCTGTAATGAAGTGCTGCACTTGCTCAGGTGAGGAAAATTGTAAATGTAGACCATTATTTAGATAACTTGAAGAATGGGTATGACCCAAGTTGCCTGTCATTCTGTGGCCCTTAGAACACTGGTCCCAGCTAAATGCTTAAAAACCTATAAAATCATAGGCAGGAACTCGTAGATCCCCTTTACTGATTCCTTTGTGTAACCAGAAATATGTAGTACTAATTTATTTCTACAAAAAAAAGCATCATAATATTGGACCTCATTTCTATCAGACCGAGCAAAAACTTAGTGTTGAATAATGCAACATTCCCCCTGGGCTGGAGAATTGGGATTTATGCCATGATGATCTCTCATCCTTTGGACACAGGATGTTTCCAGGCTGTGGTCCAAAGCTATGTCCTGGTGATAGATGGTGAAATACATCAAACAGAGCAGGTATGCATTGTGATAGTCCAGTATTAAATTAAGAAAAAAATTAAAAAGGGTGGCACCTGTATCACGATATTCACTTCCAAACCAATTTCTTGCTAAATCCTATAGCTTCTTTAACACGTTCACGTAAATGAAAATATAAAATATATGGAGCTGAGTTTTTTCATATAGCACAAACATTGTCCTAAATGCTCAGACCCATGAAGGTCGTTTGTTATTCCCACTTCCATTACCATTGCCCACTTCCATTACCTTCTTGCTTTTTGATCCTGGAGACAGGTTTTCTATCAGTGTTTGCATGCTCTGCGTACATAGAACACAATGGCCGTGCTTCCTTTTCTGCGCCACACTCAGTGCATCATGGGAAGTGAGAGTGGGTGCTACTGGGAAGAAACACCTGGCAAGGTGGGCCTACCTCTACTCCGGATCCTATGAATGCAGTAATAGCTGCGTTCATACTCCACTACAGTGCTGAGAATGGGTACTGGCAACAGAAAGAGTCTTTATAAGCACACATTTGGGAAAGGCTTTCCTTTTCAAAGTTTTATTTCTTATGTGTAGTTTTTGTTAGTAAACGAGCATTCTTTTTTCCTGATTTTTTTCTCTACAAAATTGCCCTGACAGGCTGTGGGAATGATAAAGAAATACTCAAATTGAAATCCTCTTTTTCACCAAAAGATGTGAATGCTGAAGAGGGGAGATAAACTGCTTGGCTTGTTCAGGGATGGAGAAGAAACTCCCTGGCAAATCAGTGTAATATTATATATTGTTTATGCTTATATTCATATATGTCAATGTTATAAAAATCCAGTAAGAACATAAACATACAAGTTTTGATGCCTTGTTTGTTCTACTTGCTTAGATTTCCTTAACTGTAGGGAAGTACAAGGTGAAGAAACCAAGATGTGGCAGCTAGGCCTTCAATTTTCTTGAAATATCTAATTTCCTTCTTATAAAAAATTAATGCAGCTATGGAAAAATGCTAATAATGCTTGCATCTGAATAGTGGTATGTATAAATTTGTGTTTTCTCTACTTGTCAGTATGCTTGAATTATTTTATAAAATTTTTATTTTTAAAATGAATAACTTGAACACAGGCTGATATTGAGATGTTTTAAATATTAGCAAGGAAGGAAATTGTTTTCCTCTGAGGTGCTGTACTCTATTTAATATCTACTGTTGCACTCTCGGTTAAGAGCCAGCAATTGCAATCTCACCCACCCTCAACCACAGAATGTGGCAGCAAAAAGAGGACAAATTGCTCGTGCAGGGAAAAGGGAAAATGGAAGAGTGAGGGCTGGGGAACAGTTACTCAATTGAAAAAGACTCAAGAATTGATGGTAAAAATGAAGAAGTGGCTGTGAGCACCCCTTCTGAACTCCCCACATGGCAATCAGCCAGTGGCCAGAGTGCTTTCCTTCATGAAAGAGTTACCTAAGTGGCTTTCCAGAACTTACGGGGCAGAGTGCTGGGGTCTCTTTTATGTCACAGTTACTGGTATGCTGGGGCAGAGCATCATGTTGCAAGGACCAATCTGAAGATGACACCAGCCCAGAGGACAGGAAATCTAAGAGACATGGGGGGTGCAATCCAGAGGACTGCATGTGAGGCCAGGCACAGTGGCTCATGCCTGTAATCCCAGCACTATGCCAGGCCAAAATAGCTGGATAAATTGAGGTGAGGAGTTCAAGACCAGCCTGTCCAACATGGAGAAACCCTGTCTATACTAAAAATACAAAAATTAGCCTGTCGTGGTTGTATGTGCCTGTAATCCCAGGTACTTGGGAGTCTGAGGCAGGAGAACTGCTTGAACCTGGGAGGCAAAGTTTGCAGATTGCACCACTGTACTCCAGCCTGAGTGACAGAGCCAGACCCTGTCTTAAAGAAAAAAAACAATGGAGGTGTCTTTCACAATGGTTGAACTAATTTACATTCCCACCAATGATAAAAGCATTCCAATTTCCACATCCTGTCCAGCATCTGCTATTACCTGACTTTTTAATAATCGCCATTCTCACTGGCATGGTATCTCACTGTGGTTTGATTTGCCTTTCTCTAATGACCAGTGATGATGAGCTTTTTTCATATATTTGTTGGCCACATAAATGTCTTCTTTTGAGAAGTGCCTGTTCATCTCCTTTGCCTACTTTTTGATGGGGTTGTTTGTTTTTCTCTTGTGCAATTGTTTAAGTTCCTTGTAGACACTGGATATTAGTGCTTTGTCAGATGGATAGATTGCAAAAATTTTCTCCCATTCTGTAGTTGTCTGTTCACTCTGATGATAGTATCTTTTGCTGTGCTGAAGTTCTTTAGTTTAATTAGATCCTATTTGTCAATTTTGGCTTTTGTTGCAATTGCTTTTGGTGTTTTAGCCATGAAGACTTTGCCCATGCCTATGTCCTGAGTGGTATTGCCTAGGTTTTCTTCTAGAGTTTTTATGGTTTTAGGTCTTATGTTTAAGTCTTTAATCCACTTCGAGTTAATTTTTGTATAAGGTGTAAGGAACAGGTCCAGTTTCAGTTTTCTGCAAATGGCTAGCCAGTTTTCCCGGCACCATTTATTATATAGGGACTCCTTGCTCCATTGCTTGTTTTTGTCAGGTTTGTCAAAGATCAGATGGTTGTAGATGTGTGGTGTTCTTTCTGAGGCCTCTGTTCTGTTCCATTGGTCTACATATCTGTTTTGGTACCAGTATTATGCTGTTTCGGTTACTGTAGTCTTGTAGTATAGTTTGAAGTCAGGCAATGTTTCATCAAGTGATTTTTAGGTCAATTCTTAGGCCACCCACTAACTCATTTCTCTCACACACAGCATTTTTCAGAGTGCAGGAGACAGCTCATTGACCTGTATTGTTGGGTTTTCTACTTAGAAGCATTTCGAAGTTTGGGGATTCTCTGTTTTCTAGGCTACGATGAAGGTAAAAGGTCTTCTGATCATTTCTTAAACTTAATTTTTATTGACAAATAGAAACTTTGTACATATATATATATCATGTATTGCATGATGTTTTATAATATGCATGCATTTAGGAATGGCTTAATTCAGCTCATTTACATATGCATTACCTTACAACTCTATTTTTTTAAAGATGAGAACACTTAAATCTACCCTCTTAGTGATTTTCTGTAGAATACCTTGTTATTAACTGTAGTCACCATGTTGTACAACAAATCTCTTGAACTTACTCCTCCTGTCTAACTGAAATTTTGTATTTTTATCAACATCTCCTCAGTCGCCAAGATTCTGGGAACCATTGTTCTGCTCTTGGTCTTGTATGGCTGTATTTGTTACTATTTTTGTGTGTGTGTGTCCGTCTTTCCAATTGTGTATTATTTCTGGGATGGTTTGGGAGATTAGGGCTTATTCAGTTGCCCATACTTCAGCTTGCATCCTTATTTTTAGGTTGGATCTGTGTGTGTCTGTGAGTGGGTGTGAATGTGGGGTGTAAAAATTCCAGATTTTATCTTTTTGTCACCTACATTTGATTTTATTCACTTTGGGTTCCCTTTCCAGTGTCTTAAAATGTTCCAAAAATTTTGATGTAACTATTTCTTACTTCCCATTGTCTTGTTTTTTCTCACCAGTTGGTCAGTCCCATGTAGATGCCCTTTTTGTGTCCTTGGTTCTCTCATCTTTGTTATTGCTTCTTACGGGCCCAGTGCTTCTACAGGCTGGGCTCAGTATTCTAGGAAAAGGGATTCTATAGTGATGTACTCCATGGATGGTAGTACGATCACAGAGTAAATTGATGAAGATAATACAGATGCTGAAATATTACATGTAGTTAATAAATGTATAAAGCGAAATTGATAAAAGTTGAAGGAGAAACTGAGATCATATAAAAAAATTTCATTAGCTTCCCCTGATTGAAAACAAAGTGAGCCAACTTGTTTTGCCAAATACCAAGAAGTCACATCTTAACATAAAAAATAAATATAAAACTATTGGCCAGGCACGGTGACTCACACCTCTAATCCCAGCACTTTGGGAAGTTGAGGTGGGTGGATCACAGGGTCAGGAGTTCGAGGCCAGCCTGGCCAAGATGCTGAAACCCCATCTCTACTAAAAAGTACAAAAATTAGCTGGGAGTGGTGGTGGGCACCTGTAGTCCCAGCTCCTTGGGAAACTGAATCAGAAGACTCACTTGAACCCAGAAGGTGGAGGTTGCAGTGAGCCAAGATTGTGCCACTGCACTCCAGCCTCGGTGACAGAGTGAGACTCTGTCTAAAAACAAAACAAAACAGAACAAAATTATAATTAAGACATATGGTATTGGCCCAGTGATAGGCGAGTAGATTAATGGAGTAGAAACATGACCATAGATACACGCCTGAGTTATAAAAGAGCACATACCACAGACAAACAGGGAAAAGAGAAACCATTTAACATATGCACTGAGATGTTTGGCTACCTACCTAAAAGTTACATGGAATTTCTACTTTAGAGCATACACAAAAATAAATTCCCCATGAATCAACACTTGTACAAAATTAACATTTTTTGGGAGAAAATAGAGGAGAATTTGACCTTGAAGAAAGCCAGGCTCTCCTTAACCAACGTGAAACCATAAATAAAGATTGACAAATTCAGCGTCAATAAAACTGAGAGCTTTTGTTTATTCAAAAAACTGATAAAAAAGTGAGTAAGCATGCCAGAGCCTGGAAGAAGATACATATCATATCTATAGTTGTTGAGAAATTCAATTGTTAGGACACACAAAGAAGCACTGTCCCACTTGGAAAATGAGCCAATGATGTGGACACATAATTCTCAGGAGAGGAGAATTATGGTTTTAGGTCTTATGTTTAAGTCTTTAATCCACTTAATCTTTTAAACATTCTCAATTTAAAAGATTCTCAATTTCACTAGTAAACAAGGACATGTAAATCAAAACCCCAGTGGAGGACTATTTTACAGTTTCTGGATTGGCAGTAATGAAACAATTCTATGTGTTGGTGAGAATGAGAATCAATAGAAACACCCACTGATGATGGGACTGAAAAATCAGTAAGAATCACTTTAGAAACAGTCCAGACTTCTCATGTAAAATTGAGGAGATATGTCCCCTGTTACCCAAGAATGCCAAATCTCTCTTCATTACTTAGAAAGCTCTTTCAAAAGTCACCAGGGGACATGTATAAGAGTATTTAGAGAAACATTTTTACAATATAAAATATTAGAGCTTCCCCATCAACAGAATAAGTACATTCAATGCAACATATTCATAAGATACATGAAAAAGAAGCAAGCGATGGCTATTAATTTCAACACGAGTGCACCTCAGAGACAGAGTGTGGAAAAAGCTGGTCCTGAACAAACACTAAATGTACAACTACATAGTTTATAAAAACAAATGTAAAATAAAACTAAGATGAAAAGCAAGAACATGATAAACCGATGTCAGAGAGAGGGATGGGAAGGAGCTCCTCAGGATTAACTGACAGAGCAGGAGTATTGCCATCTTGGACAAGCATTGCTGTTTTAAAGTTCCCCTTGATCACAAACCACCTAAATCCAAAGGGCATCAACCTAATGACTAAGGTTAGCATGACCATAAACCACAAATGACATCTCCAACCAGAAACATTCCAATCCCCTCCCCAACCAGAGACATGCCAGACCCCAGATAACCTCCCTTCCAACCAGAGGCATTCGAACCGCTCCATAAACTTCTCCTGCACACAGAAACTTTCCAAGTCTGGGTTGCAAGATAATCTCTCTCACCCTAAAACCCATAAATACTCTTAGTCTGTAAGAGAGAGAGCACTTCTGAATGAAATCAGCCAGAAGCCCTTCTCAGGTTTATTCTCCAAAATAAACCAGGTTGACTGTTGAACCACTTTTCATATTTCTTCCCTGTTTCTTTAACTCTTAGATTAATAACATGATTTGTAAATGATAGTCTTAATACTGCTTTAATGATATTCGTAATATTGTACATCTTTAACTGGGTGGTGAGTGTGAAGCTGTAAAAGTCAAACTCTGTTTATTCTGGGTCAATATGAGTGACTACAGCCAGGGGAACAATCCTAATTGGTCCTGAGGAAATGTGCCTGAAATGGTCAGATTATAGATTGGTTTTATATATTTTAGTGAAACAGAAGTTACACACAATGACACAAATCAATATGTATGTAAAGTAGACATTGGTTTGGCCTGAAACAGCGGGATGTTTTAAGGTAAGGATGGGGGATAGAGTTAAGATTTGTTTAAAGATTTGAAGTCAGTAGAAAGAAATGCTTGAGTTACGACGGGGGGTTGTGGAAGCCAAGGTTCTTGTTATAAAAATAAAGCCTCCAGGTAGCAGGCTTCAGAAGAATAGATGGCAAATGTCCCTTTTTAGACCTTAAAGGTGTCAGATTCTCATTTAATCTCTCTTAACTACAGGAAAGACCTAGAAATGTAAGCAGATTTTCTACAGATGCAAATTTCCACATCAAAAATGGCTTTGCAGTGCCATTTCAAAGTATATTAAGGGAGTCTATTTTGGGATAAAATATTTTGATTTCCTTTAGGGCCTGCTATCTGTCACATGATGCTATTCCAGAGTCAGATTGGGATGGGATATCTTAGTGCTACAAAGGGTCTATTTGGTCAGTCTTAATATCTCTGTTTTAATGCTAATACTAGTCAATTGTGGCTAACCTCCAGCTGGGATGAGGTACAACAAGCTGTGTCCAGCCTACCTACCTGTTATGGCCTGAAATTTAGTTTTTCACATTTCTCTAGGGTTCCCTTGGCTAAAAGTGAGTCCATTCAGTCATGGGAGGGCTTAGCATTTTACTTTTGGTTTCTACAGCTATTCACCATATGATTCTCTGTGTCTGTTTATACTGTGTATGATTTACACTCTACTGGTCTGCAACCAACAGCATCAGCTTTGGTAACAGGTGTGACAAACTGTTGCCTCAATTTACTACTTATGGTCTCTTAAAGGTAGAAAACTTTTTGCCATCATGAAACATTTTTAAAAAGTGACCCCAGAATTTTATGTCAAAAAAAGATCTCCACATAGAAACAGAACTTCTCAGACATTTACTACTTTGAGACAAATAATGGTTATGAGCTCTTATCATAAACAATGAGTCAGTCAATCAAAGAACAGCTAATATATAATAATGTTTTTGGATTCTGAACATCACCAAATGGAGTCACTTATGATGAGTGACTCAGCCCACAGTGAAAATGCTGACCCTTCCTAGTGACAAGCACTGAGGTAATAATGATAGATGCAGGAGGCAGAAAAGGGGACAGGGGTCCTTGGAGAATCTCCAACCCACCCCACAAGCATTTACATCTGATGCTTTTGTGAAGATGAGGGAACCTACCCAGGATCTTGTCTGTGAAAGCCTGCAATGGACTGGGGACCCACCTATGCACTGGGAAGAAGTTTGCACATTGTGCAGGAGTGAGGAGCCTGGCCTCTTCAGCTGATGTGTGGTGGCCTTGTATTCAGTATTTGAAGTGGGAACTGTTAGGAGGACCCCTTCCTTTTTCACTGAGAACTTTCTTTATTTAATAAATTCTTGTCTCTTCACCTTCAGTGGGTTTGTATGTCTAATCTTTCCTGGTGGTGTGACAAGAACCCGGTTTTAGGTGAACTAAGGAGAAAAAATCCTGCATGATTTTGGTGGCCTTTCTGGGGAAATGAGGAAGGATTAGTAAGATGCAAATCAAAATATTTTTTCCCTTTTGTTTCTAAGCCATTTTGTCCTTGACTTCTTCTGAGGGTAGAGGAAAGTGTGTCATAATTATAGTCACCAGTTATCTAAGTGTGTCACCGGACTCACATCTCTCATTGGTGGAGGACTCAATTCCAGTTTCAGCTTAGCATTCCATTCGTAATAAGGAGTCCTTGCAACCCTTCCTCACCCCGAGACACATTTTTGTCCCACACTCAATTCCAGTCTTCGGGTGAAAGCCCTAGGAAAGAAAACTGGATCTGAGAGATCTGGAGGCAGACGATAATACAAGTTAAAAGGCACAGCACAGGTGAACATGACTAATTCCTAAATAAGCCAAACCTTCCAAATCATGGACAAAGGTGATGCTGGCATCCATGGTATAAATGAGGTGTAGGGAATTTGAAGGCTACTAACAGCAGGGGAGATAGGGTGTGCATGGGTAAGTGTGGATATTCCCACTCCCTAGGCCCCCCTGTTAACATGGGTGAGAGCCACTTTGACACCCATGGGTGGCACCCTGTTGCAGTTGCCAGGACATCCTACAACAATAAGATGTTGCCTCCTGTGGAGAGGCACCAAGTCCTGACAAGAAAGTGAAGCCAAAATGTGGAGAAAGATCACAGAAACTCCTGCAGAGGGCAATAAAAACAACAAAGAAATTCTTCATGGCCGAGGCATCTGCAGATTCTCTGTCCCTGAGAACTCTGAGACCTCTTTTCCATTGGAAAAGACTGGCTGGACTGCCGGAAGCTCTTCTGAGAAGACAGCAGCCACCCCCCACCCTTCACAGTGGTCAGTGTTGTGCATTGAAAGGGAAAACTGGACCTGTTGGTCAGGCAGCTTGCTGGTCTCCTGAGCTACTCTACTCACTGTGGTTCCTTTCCTTCCCTTATTTCTGCCTATGTGTGTTGAATATATTTGCCTGACTCTTGGTGTGTCCTCACAATACACTGTGAATTCAGAGAGTATTCAATTGGCCATTGAGTTATTGTGGAACCTCCTGCACAAGCAGGCTGATTTTAACCTGACAGGGGAGGAGCCATTATCAACCTGGGTAGAGGGAAGCTGCAGGTGAGCCTCGAGTGCACTGACATATAGTCATGATATTAAATTCAAGTTGGAATCACAAGAGAAAATGTAAATGATTTAAACATAGACATTGCACACACAATATTATAACTAGATATTGAGACATGGGTGTAGGGAGGCAGAAGATTAATAGGTAAATTAATGTTCTCACACTTCAGAGGATGGAGCCAATATGTAGTGTAAAACCAAACTATTTTTATTCAAAACTAGAGAAGAATAAATGTCAGTTTATTCTGGGCCCCACCATCAGAGCTTCTTCAGGTGGGACTGGGTGTGCCCAAGAAGTTGCACTTCTAACATTTCTAAGAAGTCTCCAGGTGATGCCTAAGCTCCTGATCTCAGTCCCCCACTTTGAGAACAATACACCTAACACATCCATTATATGCAATACATTGACATCATTCCTATGTAGCAGAGAATGGTATTAATTTTGTACCACCTTTAGAAAATTGGGAAAAATTGTCCTATTATGATCCCTCGTTTTCTGTATTCTGAGGCTCTGACACAGAATCCTGGTAGGTAAAAACTGCAGGACTGGGATGGGGAAGACTAAGAGGAAAGAGGAGAATGGGAGGTCAACTGAGGCAAAAGGTTAGAGCATCCAGGAGAAAAAATCCATCCAGAGAGCCTAGCCTGCCCAATATTAACTAGAGAGGAATCAATGTCAGTTTTAACTTAAGTGAATTAGGAGAACTGTGCAAACTATGCCTTCCAGGGTTATTGCAAGAACTCAGTAAGATAGATAATCATTGAAGGTAAAGTATTTGGTAAGCAAATACCAGTAGACAAATATAAATTATGACTATTATTCTGCACTGCTAGGCTTTTAATCATTTGTACTGCTTTTCACCAACAATGAGACTTCATGGGTCTTCAAAGAAGATGAAATAGCAGAATCTTTAAGTTTTGAACTATTATTAATAAAAAAATAAATTCCCATTTTTGTAGTATTTAACAGAATAAAGATAGCATTTTCACCTGTATTATTTAATTGGATTTTAAAAAGTAATCCCTATTTTAAGAAGGAGTGAACTTAATTTCAGGCCCAGGACCATGGGGTGTCTGGGTTAGGAACCGTGTTTTTGGCTCCTGAGGCTGCAGAGGGCATCTCAGGTAGCTTCTGAGAATTGGCCAGGATCAGCTCTGGTCCCACGGCAGGGATGGAGCCCAAGGCCTGCCTGTGGCCATGCACGCCCTGTGCTACCTGTCGCTTCCCTGTGTCCTGAGGAAAGTCAACTTGCAACAACCACTAGGGTGCCTAGAGGCCCAGAACTGTACAGAGTGGGCAGGCCTGGGCTTCCAGAAAGGAGCATTAGAGCAGGAGCCTGCCCAGAGCCCTTCCTGCTGGCTGCCCTGCCCGCTGTGCCCAGGCTAGGTCTGATCTCTCTGTGGGCCCCAGAGTCTGCAGCCTGGTTACCCTCGCCTTGGGAACCCTGTGTGCTGCTATGCCCAGAAGTGCTTGGCAGCCTTCCCTGACCTGGGACCATTGGAGGATTTTACTCCAAGCTGAGGTGACAGTTTGTTCCTTCATTCTAAATGTGAAGTGTGCAGCCTTTTAACTTGGGCTTTGTGTCCCATTGAGGACACTGTCTTTTCAAATCCCATACTGATGTGCTTCACTGGGGTCTGACCAAATTTGAATCTTTTTCGCAAGCCTTTTCCGCATTTCTTCGGAGAAGAGAGTTATCCTTCCAGTCCGACCTCCTGACCACACACCTGGGACTCTCTCCACAGGGCCTTGCTGCTGCTGCTTCAACACTCTGCAGACTTGCTCTGAATCTCACGCTTCAGGGTTCAGTGCAGGTCCCTTTCCTGAATTAATAAAAGGCTCTTCTTGAAATCAAAATTGGACTAATTTTGCTTCCTATTGTATTATTTATAACGATAATATGTCAGGTCTATTGAAATGCTTAACCTGATGGATTTTACCTACACAACCTCACTTGTCCCAACAGCTAGAGAAAGCAGTTAATATCATGACTCCTGTGTCTCCAGTGAAGCAGCTGTGGCTCAGAGAGAAGTGGTGGGTTCAAAGTCACAGTTCTGGTATACGGCACAGCAAAATTAGCCTCAAACCAAAGTCTCAGCCCGAAACAGCCAGGCCATGCTGTGCTGTCCTCCAGGAACAGGTGGAGGTCTCTCCCTTCTCCTATGCCAGCTGCTTAGACGCTGGAGCACAATCACCTGACAACACGTGACCTTTAATGGATCACCATTCTTTGTGTACCTGTCCAATGAACACTGTATCCTTTCAGTGAGGAAAGGAAAACACTCTGCCCTCAGGAACACTCTGCACCTTAGACTTGGTCCAAGTCTACCTGGGACAAGCCTTATCTCTAAATCTAGAATATTTTTATTGAGATTTTATAGTTGAAGACCTGTGACAGGCAGAATGATGACCCCCAAAGATATTCATAGTGTAGTCACCAGAACCTGTGAATATGTTCATCAGTTTGCTTCAAGTTTACTTCTTGAGATGAGGGAGGTAAAAAATATGGCAAAAAGTTTTAAAATGTGTTTTGGAGCTAAACTGCTCCATTGCAAGACTGGTTTGAAGTCTGGTGGAGGTTGGGGCAGAGCCAGAGTTTGGTTTGTTGATAGCTGCATCCAGCAGGAAGTGAGGGGGAATAAGCAGGAAAGACCTTGGAGCCATTGACCAGGTCCTTGGTGTTTCTGTGCCACATACGCTAAAAAGGTCGGATTGAAGCATAGGACACTGGCCTATGCCTCAGGAGACCTTCCCAGATTCTTCCCAGGTTCTGCAACTCGGAGTCCCCTTTTGTCCTCCCTCCCAGCAGATTTAGATTAATCTCTTCTCTAAACAAGAGTTTAGATGTTTTTCAGATTTGCTGCTTGGCTTCGGTTCACAGTTGTTAAAAAGTGTGAGTCATCCGTTTAATACTGACTTATTCAAAGCTTAATTTGTTATATTTCTCAGCATCTGCCTTAGGTAAATCTCTCAGATTGTACCAAAAGCTGCTATGTTCAAAATCCAACATCCAATACATAAAGTGTTGACTAATTAGTTTGTGTGTGTAGGAACTCTAGCACCAGAGCCTGGCCCATGGTTACAGTGCATTAAGGGTGAGCTACATTTTTTAAGCTGTCATGAAGTTGGAAAAAAAGACCATGATTTTTTGCATTTTCTTATTTTGATCTTGGTGCAAGAATGTTGAAATTATTTAGAATTCAATGCGTGGTATTCATGGCAGTACTTATGGAGATGAGTGGAAGTATTTTGGTTGAACATTACTATAATATTCATAAGAAATATAAGCCCATTACTTTCTCATTTGGTACCTAATTGGACTGCATTTGATTTATTTCTTCAATAAGCGCTCATATTATTTCTTGGTTATTTTATTGTTGTCAGTATTGACCACAGAATTTACTAAACTTTAAAAATAACATTTAGGTCTAACATTTAAGTCTCTAATCCATCTTGAGTTAATTTTCATATAAGGAGTAAGGAAAGGATCCAGTTTCAGCTTTCTACTTATGGCTAGCCAATTTTCCTACCACCATTTATTAAATAGGGAATCCTTTCCCTATTTCTTGTTTTTCTCAGGTTTGTCAAAGATCCGATGGCTGTAGATGTGTGGTATTATTTCTGAGGACTCTGTTGTGTTCCATTGGTCTATATCTCTGTTTTGGCACCAGTACCATGCTGTTTTGGTTACTGTAGCCTTGTAGTACAGTTTGAAGTCAGGTAGTGTGATGCTTCCAGTTTGTTCTTTTGACTTAGGATTGTCTTGGCAATGCGGGCTCTTTTTTGGTTCCATATGAACTTTAAAGCAGTTTTTTCCAATTCTGTGAAGAAACTCATTGGCAGCTTGATGGGGATGGCATTGAATCTATAAATTACCTTGGGCAGTATGGCCATTTTCACGATATTGATTCTTCCTATCCTTGAGCATGGTATGTTCTTCGATTTGTTTGTGTCCTCCTTGATTTCACTGAGCAGTGGTTTGTAGTTCTCCTTGAGGAGGTCCTTTACATCCTTTGTAAGTTCGATTCCTAATACCATAAAAACCCTAGAAGAAAACCTAGGTAATACCATTCAGGACATAGGCATGGGCAAGGACTTCATGTCTAAAACACCAAAAGTAATGGCAACAAAAGCCAAAATTGACAAATGGGATCTAATTAAACTAAAGAGCTTCTGCACAGCAAAAGAAACTACCATCAGAGTGAACAGGCAACCTACAGAATGGGAGAAAATTTTTGCAATCTACTCATCTGACAAAGGGCTAATATCCAGAACCTACAAAGAACTCAAACAAATTTACAAGAAAAAAACAAACAACCCCATCAAAAAGTGGGCAAAGGATATGAACAGACATTTCTCAAAAGAAGACATGAATACAGCCAACAGACACATGAAAAAATGCTCGTCATACTGGCCATCAGAAAAATGCAAATCAAAACCACAATAAGATACCATCTCACACCAGTTAGAATGGCAATTATTAAAAAGTCAGGAAACAACAGGTGCTGGAGAGGATGTGGAGAAATAGGAACACTTTTACACTGTTGGTGGGACTGTAAACTAGTTCAACCATTATGGAAAACAGTATGGCGATTCCTCAAGGATCTAGAACTAGAAATACCATTTTACCCAGCCATCCCATTACTGGGTATATACCCAAAGAATTATAAATCATGCTCCTATAAAGACAAATGCACACGTATGTTTTTTGTGGCACTATTCACAATAGCAAAGACTTGGAATCAACCCAAATGTCCATCAGTGACAGACTGGATTAAGAAAATGTGGCACATATACACCGTGGAATACTATGCAGCCATAAAAAAAGGATGAGTTCGTGTCCTTTGTAGGGACATGGATGCAGCTGGAAACCATCATTCTCAGCAAACTATCACAAGAACAGAAAACCAAACATCGCATGTTGTCACTCATAGGTGGGAATTGAACAATGAGATCACTTGGACTTGGGAAGGGGAACATCACCCACTGGGGCCTATTACGGGGAGGGGGGAGGGGGGAGGGATGGCAATGGGAGTTATACCTGATGTAAATGTCGAGTTGATGGGTGCTGATGAGTTGATGGGTGCAGCACACCAACATGGCACAGATATACATATGTAACAAACCTGCACATTGTGCACATGTACCCTAGAACTTAAAGTATAATGATAATAATTAAAAATACATAAATAAATAAATAAAACTTTTAAATAGAAACTTAATTGTTACTCTAAAGACTCACATAATAAATGATAGTCTTCCAGTTTCCATTCAATTCATTAGGCATTTATTAAGCACCTACCTTGGATCAGATACTGTTCCAAGTTTTTCAGTATCGTCAGTGTTTTATATATACATGTTTTATATACATTATATACATATATATACACACACACATATATAAAATCTGTGCCAAGGACCTGTACTTTTAGCCATAATCTGGGACAAGAAAGTAGTGAATTTATTTCCTTTAAGGACATGTATTTGTATATAATTTTTATGCTGTGTCTTTGTGCTGGTGATATTTTACAATTGTCACAGTGACTTATGAAATCTTCTAAGGCACACTTTTAAACTCACGGTTTAAAAAAGTCTGGCCATTAAGTGCAACGATTAACGTTAAATTTGTGTACCTTTTACCTAAGAGGCCAAAAGTGAGATTGTCCTCAGAGTCTCATTCATGAACAACACATTCAATTGATTATGGTGAAAGATGCTTGAATTTCTATCACCAGGCCTGTCTTTAGGCCTGGGGAGGGTATTAATCTATTCCTGAGGGATCTCCCACTATTGCCCAAACACCTTCTGGTAGACCGCACCTCCAACATTCGGAATCAAAGGTCAACATAAGGTTTGGAAGGGACAAATGACCAAACCACAGCAATTTCTTTCCTAGAAATACTCGTCCTGTATATTTTTCTATGTGAGATCCAACCATAACCTAGGCATATCTTATGAGAAAAACATGATGGTAGAATTCTGAGATTCAGTCCACTGGACACCTGTGGGAGGCCTGGAATGTTGCCTTTGTAAATCATCTCTACTCGTGGCCATGTGATTGCTGGGCACTGACCAGAGGCTGAGAATGGTCTTCCTGGAGCCTCCCATTTAGGAGGGACAGGTAATCATAGTGAGCAAAGTGTAGAGTGTGCTAGAAGAGATGTTACTTGTGATGGAAATGATTAGGGCAGTAAAAGGGGAACCAGGAAGCACTGGATTGTAAGTAGAATGATCAGAAGAGACATAACTGAAATGATGCTTTCTAGGTAAAGATTGAAGGAGACGAGGAGTGGGTGATGTAGCTGTTTGAGGGAACAGCATTCTTGGCAGAGGGAAATGCCAGGCCAAAGTCTCTATGGCAGGAGTACACTAGGTGAGTTCAAGGAAGAGTGGGAAAGTCACTAGGTCTGAAGAGAAGTGAGTGCTCAGAGGGTAGGTGGTTAGAAAGGGACCTGGGGACAGATGGTGTAGGACTGAAGGCTGTGATACAGTTCAGCTTAGACTGAATGGGATGGGGCACTGCTGCAGCATTTTGATCAGCACAGTGATGTGACCCACTTAGGATCAGATGGTGACTGGGTAATTATGACATAGAAGGAGGGATATTCATTAGGTTGTGATTGCAATTCTTCAGGGAACACATGCCAGTCACTCAGAGGAGGGTGGTAACGGTCATGTTGATAAGAAGTGGTCATGTTCTGGATGTAGTTTGAAGACACAGCCAAATGATGTATGGATTGGATGTAGTGTGTAAGAGAGAACAGAATAAGCTTTGGCTGAGCAACTGAAAAGACGGAGTTGCCTTTTCATTGAGATGAAGAAGACTGTGGGTGAATTAGGTTTGTGGGTTTGACCTTTTCTGTTTGAAATGTGTATAAAACAAGCGAGCAGAGATATGAAGTAGGCAGTTTGACTGACAATTTAGGAATTCAGGGTTGAGATCTGAGGTGGAGATAAAAGTATGGAAGATGGCACCATGTAGAAGACATATAAAATCCATGCGAGAGAATATTATCTAAGAAGCGAGCCAGAGAAAGGAGAGATAGAAAGCAGAAGTAACCTAAAAGCTGTAATACTATGTAAGCCTTTTTCTGTTTTTATGATGTTTCTTTCATTAAGGTCATTTTAAAAATTTATTTGCCACATTATTCTAATGAGTTCGCTCTCTATTTTTACAAAAACACATAAGAATGTTCCTCAATATCTGTATTCCACCAGGCCACTCGACCTACCCAGCATTTAAAGGTACATTTGAGTGTTTATGAAACGTTCTTTTAACCTCCTGCTATATAAAAAGGAAAAGGTCAAAAATATTAACAGCTGATGGACCAAGAAATAAATTCCATATTTGCATTTGGAAACAATAAAGCTAGTTAGAACTAAATCACAAAGTTATCTGGGATGAACATTGAATGTTTTACTGTAAATCTTTAACATAACTCAAAAATTATTAATAGTATTGGAGAATATGCAAACCTCATATTAGTTTACATTTCAAAATCAATTATTAATATCAGAAAGCATGTTCAAATTTCTGTGAAAATTTAGAAGATATGTATCACAAATAAAGGCATTTGAAATGCTCACACAGGACTTTTAGGAGACAGGAGAGAAAAATCACACTAATTTAAACAAGAAAAGTTTATGATAGAGAATGATTAACTATAACAAGAGATTGGAGTAACGAGATGTTGGCTAGTTAAGAAGTAAAACTCTGAAGAATATAGGAATATCAAATATAAGATGCAGCCACTACCTCTAGGGCTGAGATAGAGTAAGAGCCTCTTCAAAAAGAACCTGTCTTCCCATGCCCACCAGGACTGAGATCCAGACCTTATGGGAGAGGATGTGGCATGACTCATGGGACAAGAGAGAAGCTATTGCGGTTCAGTTCTGGAAGAACTTGCTCTGTCCTCTGAAACTTGCAGGAAATCCACCCTCTAGGGTGTGGGGAAAGCTATTCACAAGGATGTGTCTCCCTGGAGGCATCCTACTACAAAACCATCCTGGGGGGAAGCTGGGGAAGCACTGGATGCCCCTACTGCAGAAGTTGGATGCTGGGGAAACCATGTGTGCTGCAGGAGTGAGACCTGCAGGAGCTGTCACAGGGGAGAAAAACCACAGGAGCCTGGCCAGTGAAAACCCTGAACCAGGAAGCAAAACTCTTTCCTCCTGCAATGTCTCTCCACTGCTCTCTGCTGACAACCTTTTAACATCACACCAGCTGGCAAAGGAAAAATATTGAAAAGGTTCCGATTCAGTTTCCCAGAGCAGGCAGACAGTGAATTTGGACTGAGAAGCAATCGATCGATTACTGGACAGCATGGAACAATTTGTATGGGTTTGTGTAGCTTTATAAAATTATCAGAGTCCATCGAAAACACATTTTAAAAGTCACACACATCGTTAAATACCAGAGCATTTCATTACTATTTAAACTTTTTATTACATTTTTATATTTCAACAAACATGAAATTTCCTGATATTTTGCCATAGTATCAATTTTGGGTGATCAGACAGAAAATTTAGAAAACTGAAGTATTACATTTCTGAAACAGTTTGTGTATATGTGTGTGTGTGTTTGTGTGTGTGTATTCTGTGGTAGTGGAGTAACAACCACAAAGATTACATTTATTTTAAGAATTGTAAAATGTATGTAACATATAATTCACTATTATTTTAATTACTTTTAAGTGTGCTCTTAAGTAGCTTTAAGTACATTCACAATGTTATGTTACTATCATCACTATCCATTTCCAGAACTGTTTTGTTATCCCAAACAGAAACTATACTCACTAAAAATGTCTCTATTACCTTCTCTTCCAATCTCTGGTGATGTTATGCCTAGACCGTTTGTTCTTTAAAGAAGACTACCAGAGTCCAGAGTCAAAGCCAAGCAGCAAGGATCTTTACTACAAGTTCGAACCTGGTCTTTCTATTCCACAGCATACAAGAGGGCAAGAGGGCCCCGAACAATGCGAGCGTTTGCTTTTTATAGCCCGAAAGTTGCAGGGGAACAAAGAAATTCTTTTGGCTCCTGAGCTTTCAGTAACCTTGAACGGCTGTCTCTTTATCAGAGACTTTCCAGGTGGTGTTTGTACTGGGCTCAGGGAGTTTGAGAGATATATGGCGGTATGTGGTGGGATGGGAGGATGGGATGTGTTTGTACTGGGCTCAGGGAGTTTTGAGCCCGGGGCTGAGGAATGTGCCCAGCTCCTTTCATTCCCCCCTTCTTTTCAGGTATCTTTAGAGCCAATCTTGGGTCTTATAAGTCTGATTCTGTCTCAGTGTTTACAGGTTGGTATTGGGCTCTGAGGACCATGAGTTGTACGGTGTCAAATCTCTCCTTAACAAATTGTAAAATTCTGTTAACAACACAAGGTCCTACAGTAAGCAGAAATAGTAGACTTAGCAGGGGTCCAAGGAAGGGGGCTAACAGAGAAAACATAGAGGAATTCCACCATTGGTCTGCAGCTGAAGCAAACTGCCGTGTTTTTACTTCAGTGCTTAACTTGCGTAACTGTTGGACCCGGTCCTCTACAAGTCCTGATTCATTTATGTAGAAATGAATTATGTAGTCTTCTTTTAGAAATATACATGTACCACCTTTTTCTGCAGTGAGTAGGTCTAGGGCCCTCCGGTTCTGCAAGGTTACCTGAGCTAGGGATGTGAGCTGTCGCTGAAGGGAGGCAAGGGACTCAGCCGACTCCTCCGTAGCAACGGCAAATTGTTGGTATAACTTGTTGCTTTCTATGAGGGTGTGACCTAGGGCTCCCCCCGCCAGTCTGGCCGCAATGAAGGATGCGGTGAGGGAGATTCCTGCAATGAGGGGGAGAAATATGGCTCGTGCAGGTCTCGGTCTAGGGTCTGGGTGAATAACAGCACTAGTCCAGTTACCGGTATACCTTAGGAACTCGCCGGCAGTAAGTAGAGTCAACCGGGGAACTAATGTGACAGGAAGACACAGTAGGTTGGTAACAGAGGGGCTTGATAGGTTTTTAGATAAGGTTCTATTACACCAGAAGAATATGCCTGATGGAGCCTTTAAGGTGATATTAGGGGGCGTTGCAGTGATGCTGCAGAGGCTGGAATTGGTTCCTGAGAAACAGTAGGGAAACTTCTCTTGACTGGGGTTTAGGTATAGGGGCACGTTTAGGATAGGAGCATATGAGAGGTTTCGAAGGTTGTTAGCTTGGGCAAAGGTAGAGGATCTTTATGACAGAGGGACAGCGGTTAGCGGTGGACGCCCTAGAGTGGCACACAGAAAGCAGCCAGACAGGCTGTGAAGTCCTGTAAGGTTAGCAAGTTCTAGTCCTTCCTGTAATAACTTTAACCAGGAGAAAGGACGTAAGTCTTGTGTTAGTCTGTTTTCTTGTCATTGGATATTCCTGTGGACCAGGGGCAGTACTTGCACTAGGCCTTGCCACAGATAGAGGTGACTGCTAGGCCATGTGGAGGAGGGGGAGTAGTATACAGCCTTATGTTGAGGCGTGGTCCAGCGGGAGTTCCAGGGGTCTCTAACTATCCATGTATATGAAAAGTCTCTATCCTGTCTACGATGGAAGGGCCACTTAGGGTCTAACTGTTTTCTTTCTCCTTAATAACGGGGTCTATGGATGTTACAATAGTTATAAGGACAGCCGGCATTTTGGTGCTACTAATAGTGTTTACAATTGTATTTAGTCTGATCAAACTCAAAGCATATTGTTGGTGTCATAGGTTTGGCTATTTGGAAACCAGTAAAATTTAGTAGAATTGGGCTGTTGCACCTTGAGGAGGGGCAATCAGCACTGGCCAATAATTTCCCGGGCTTATGAGGTTGCCCAGGGTGGGTTCGGTTTTCATAAAGCCAGAGTCTCCAGACAAAGGGATTAAGAGCTGGTTTTGTGATTTCTCCAGAGGCCACTAGGGCGACTAACGTTAGGGTTAGACTACTTAACTGCATGTTTGCAGTGAGCTATGCTGCCGGCGCAGGGTAAGTTTTAAGGGGTTTTTTTTAGCTCTGTCCACAGTCCACGTGTCTGGTGCTTCAGCCGCCGCCGTGATTGGTCCTAGGAGGTCGGAGGTTGGGTCCACCAGCTTGACGTGGGTGTAGTGGATCTACGACGTGATGCCTTCTACCTTTAGGGCGGTGGGTGTGGTTAGGAGTACCTGGAGTGGTCCTTTCCACCTGGGTTCTAGGGTCTCTTGTCGGTGTCGCCTGACCAGGACCTAGTCTCCTGGCTGGTATGGATGGGGTGTCGGCGGGGGACCGGTCTCATATAGTTCCTTCAGCTTGGGCCAGATTTCTTGATGAATTTTCTGCAAGGCTTGTAGGGAAAATAAGAGTTCAGAGACATTTTCTGTTTCAGATTTGAGCAGATCATCTTTTAGGCTGGGAACTAAGGGTGGAGGTCTGCCATACATAATTTCATAAGGGGTAAGGCCTAGTCTGTAAGGGGTATTACAGGCCTGGAACAGAGCGTAGGGGAGAAGGACCACCTAATTAGCGCCAGTCTCCATAGTTAATTTAGTTAAGGTCTCTTTTAAGGTCCGATTCATTCTCTTTACCTGTCCTGAACTCTGGGGCCTGTAAGCGCAATGTAGTTTCTAATTTGCCTTAAGGATGGAAGCCAAATCCTGACTTACCTTAGCGACGAAGGCCGGCCTATTGTCTGACCTTATCTGGACGGGGAAGCCATACCTGGGGAGGATATCTTCCAGGATTTTTTTTGCTACAACCTGAGCAGTTTCTTTCTTGGTGGGGAATGCTTCAGTCCACCCTGAAAAAGTATCTACAAAGACAAGTAAGTACCGATACCCATATCTTCCTGGCTTTATCTCAGTAAAATCTACTTCCTAGTAGATACCAGGCCTGGTTCCCCTGAGCCTTGTTCCTGTTGTAGCCTGGGATTGGGGGTAGGCGTTGTTAAGCTGGCAGACTTTGCAATTTGTCACGATGTTGCTGGCCATCTCGGCTGTATGTCTGAATTTGAGTTTAGAGCGTCTGATCAGGTCTATCATCCACCGAGCACCCAGGTGGGTGGTTCGGTGGATGTGTTCTAACACTTGTTGTCCTAATTTTTCTGGTAGGATGGTTTGGTCATTAGTATCAGTCTACCACCTATTCTGGATCTGTTTTAGGGGAAGCTTGTCAATCTACTGGAGATCTTGCTCTGAATAATCAGGGAAATATGGCAAATCCTGGGGGCCCGGGTCAGGGAGCTGGAGTGCAAGGAGTTGGCTGGGAGCCTTCGCCACCCTTCTTGCAGTTTGGTCCGCCAGAAAGTTGCCTTGAGCAGTTGGAGTAGTTAGTTTCTGATGCCCTGGGCAATGCACAATGGCTAACTTTTCTGGCCTCCATAGGGCTGTTAGCAGGGCTAGGATTTCTTGCTTGTTTTTTATCTCTTTTCTTTCAGCCGCCAGTAACCCCCGCTCCCTGTAAATGGCCCTATGTATATGCGCCGTTGCAAAAGCATATCGGCTGTCTGTATATACCGTCAGCTTTTTCCCCGCCCTTAAGGTAAGAGCTTGGGTGAGCGCTATCAGTTCGGCCTTCTGGGCTGATGTCCCCGGGGGCAGGGGTTCCGCCCAGATTACCTCAGTCTCTGAAGTCACTGCTGCTCTAGCGTACCTCTGGCCCTGATGCATGAAGCTGCTCCTATCAGTGAACCAGACGAGGTCGGCGTCAGGAAGTGGGCGGTCCTGCAGGTCTTCTCGAACTCCGTGCACCTGAGCTAGTATCTTGGTGCAGTCGTGGAGTGGGGCGTCCAGGTCCGGGTTGGGCAGCAGCGAGGCAGGGTTTAAGGTCGCTGGGGGCAGGAATGTTATCCTGAGAGGATTTAGTAGTAGTCCTTGGTAGTGGGTGAGTCGGGCGTTACTCATCCATCGATTAGGTGGCTGTTTGAGTACACCTTCGATGGCATGTGGAGTAACGACCCGCAATTCTTGCCCTATGACAAGTTTATTAGCATCCTGCACCATCAGAGCCGTGGCTGCAATCATTCAGAGACAAGGGGGCCACCTGGCAGCCACTGGGTCTAACTTCTTTGACAGGTAGGCAACTGGCCTCCGCCAGGGGCCTAAGTTCTGAGTTATTACCGCCATGGCGACACCTTTATTTTCATCTATGTATAAATGGAAGGGCTTGGTAACATCAGGTAGTCCTAGTGCAGGCGCGGAGAGTAGGGTGGTTTTAATCTGTTGGAAAGCCGACTCGGCTTCGTCTGTCCACTTAAATGGCTGCTGCCCCCGTGTTGCCTGATATAAGGGTTTAGCCAGTTCCGCGAACCTAAGTATCCATAGTCTGCAAAACCCCGCCGACCTCAGGAATTCCTTCACTTGTCAGGTGGATTGCGGCCTGGGGATCTGCAGAACAGTTTGTTTCCGGGCGTCTGTCAACCAGCGCTGCCTTTCTTTAAGTAGGTACCTTAGATATGTTACCTCTGGCTTACAGATTTGAGCTTTCTTTGCTGAGGCTCGGTAGCCTAGTTTTCCTAGAGCTTGTAAGAGACCCTTGGTCCCTTGGATGCAAGCTTCTTGGGTCTCAGCAGCAATCAGGAGGTCATCAACATACTGTAGTAAGGCTATTTCAGGGTGTTTGTGTCGGTACTCACCTCGGTCTTCATGGAGGGCCTCATCGAACAGGGTAGGAGAGTTTTTGAATCCTTGCGGCAGTCTGGTCTATGTCAGTTGGCCACTTATGCCCTTATCAGGGTCATTCTACTAGAAGGCGAAGAGCTTTTGGCTCTGAGGGGCTAAAGGCAAACTGAAGAAAGCATCTTTTAAATCTAAAACAGTGTACCATTGATGTTTAGGGTTTAGGGTACTCAGGAGGGTATATGGGTTAGGCACAGTTGGATGTATGTCCACAACCTTCTTATTGATTTCTCTTAAGTCTTGTACAGGTCTGTATTCTCCACTATTAGGTTTTCGTACCGGCAACAATGGAGTATTCCAGGGTGAGTGGCATGAGTGAAGGACTCCTTGGTTAAGGAGCCGGCGGATATGCGGGGCAATTCCTTTCTTGGCCTCTAGGGGCATCGGGTATTGGCGTACCCGCACGGGGTCTGCCCTAGGTTTAAGTTCAACAAATAAAGCAGGACGGTGTTTTGCTAGTCCTAAGCCCCCTGTTTCCGCCCAAGCTTCTGGATATTGCTGGAGCCAGGTTGCCATGTCCTGATCAGGGGCCGTTTGCTCCTGGTGGAGCCGGTACTTATCTTCTAGGGTTATAGTCAGGACGGACACGGGTTGATTGTGGGAGTTGGTCACGATGGGCCCCTCAGGTAGGAAATGGATCTGTGCTCCTATTTTAGTTAGCAGGTCTCTCCTTAATAGGGGACAGGGGCGCTCAGGGATGACCAGGAAAGAATGGGTTACATTCTTGGCTCCGAGGTTTACTGTTCTTTGTGTTGTCGGGTATTTTTTAACTCCTGTGGCCTTTTGTACCCACGAGGACTTGGAGGATAAGTTTCCATTAGTTTTAACTGAGTGCTGTGCTCCCGTATCGACCAAGAACTGGACCGGGGACCCCTCCACTTGCAAAGTTACCTTAGGTTCGGGGAGGGGATCCGAACCCCGTCTTCCCTAGTCTTCATCTTGAGTGACTAGTATGGGTGTAGACCTAGGGGGTCCCTGTCCTCGTTGTTTTTGGGGCAGTCTCTTACCTAGTGGCCAGTCTCCTTGCAGTAGGCACATTGGTCTTTTCTCAGATTATCCTGCCTAGGGGGCCACCTGGGTTGGGTGTACTCTGGCTGTAGATGCTCTTTCTGTACCACTGCTGCCAGGACCTTGGTCATTTTTTCAGTGGCCTTAAATTGCCTTTCCTCTGGAGTATCTCTGTTATTGTAAACCTGCTGGGCTATCTGAAGGAGGTCCTGAATCCGCTTTCCTTCCAAGTCTTCTAATTTTTGGAGTTTCCTTTTAATATCTGGGGCTGCCTGATTTACGAATGACATTACTACAGCTGCCTGACTTCCTGGAGCCTCTGGATCTATGGGGGTGTACTGTCTAAAAGCTTCCATTAATCTCTCTAAGTAGGTAGCTGGGCTCTCTGTCTTTCTCTGTAGAATAGAATATACTTTGGCCAAATTAGTGGGCTTGCGAGCAGCTGCCCGGAGACCTGCCATTAGAGTCTGGCGATGAAGGTGTAGCCGTCCTCTACTTTCTGCCGTGTTGTAGTCCTACGCTGGCCTGGTCAGAGGAAAAGTCGCGTTTATGAGGTCAGGGTTGGCAGTCGGTTGACTGTCGTCCCCCTGGGACCAGCTTTCTAGCTTCTACCTGTATTCTCTCTCGCTCTTCCGTGGTAAACAAGATTTGGAGGAGCTGCGGACAATCATCCTAAGTGGGTGAACATGACACTATCCAGTAAAGCCAGTAAATCTTTGGGGTTGTCTGAAAACCGAGCACTCTGAGTCTTCTAGTTATAGAGATCACTGGTGGAGAATGGCCAGTACTGGAGCTTGGGGATTCCTGTGTCATCTGGGGGTCCTATTTCCCGACGGGGTAAAGCCACCGTGGAGTCAGGTGGCTGGGGGGGGTAGTCCGCGAAGTGCACCCTCGCGTCCGCCCCGCCGGCCCTTCAAAGTTACTTTCCCTTTCAGTGGGCTCGTGAGTGCCGGCCGCCTCCCCTCCGCCCGCTCCTTCCTGCGACTCAGCCCGGGGGACGGGTCCGGGTGCGGCGGCCACTTCCCGTCCGCCTGCTCTCTCCCTCTATCTGTCATCCCGTGTCCTCTCTCCTTTACACTCAGTCTCTTTCTCTTTCTGATTTCCTTCTCTGACTCTCCACGTCTGCCGTTTCCTCCCCTTTCTCTTTCCGATTTCCATTCTCACTTTCTCCCTTTCTCCTTCTCCCGTCTCTTATGGTCTCTCTCTCACTCATTCTCACTTTCTGTGTCTCTTCCTGTAAAGGAATGTGGGTTAGAATCCCTGTAAAGGAAATCTGATCTGACTTATTAATGATATCTAGTCACAGGCGTGCTTCGGAAGTCCGGGAACCGGGGCTGCACACGCGCGCCGGAAGCCGGAAGCCCGGGGACCGGGGCAATTCAGATCGCGTGCGCCCGGGAACCGGGGCAATTCAGACCGCACGCGCGCGCCTGGGAACCGGGGCAATTCAGACCGCATGCGCGCGCCTGGGAACTGGGGCAATTCAGACCGCACGCGCGTGCCCGGGAACCGGGGCAATTCAGACCGTATGCGCGCGCCCGGGAACTGGGGCAATTCAGATCGCATGCGCGCGCCCGGGAACCGGGGTCAGAGACAGCTAGATCAGACGAGAGCCAGGGGACGTCTCCCACCGGCCTCCACTGGCCGTCCTATAGCGCGTCCGCCAGGACTGTGCCAGCTCCAGTTTCAGACCTCGCGAGTCACACATTCAGATTCAGAACAGACATACAGACACAGACAGACAAACGGAGACGAGTCAGCTCACCTATCAGTAGATCGATCCTACCAGATCCGTTGACCAGGGGTCTGGTGGGCTTGGGGAATCCCGGACGGGCCCCCAGATGTTATGCCTAGACTGTTTGTTCCTTAAAGAAGACCACCAGAGTCCAGAGTCAAAGCCAAGCGGCAAGGATCTTTACTACAAGTTCGAACCTGGTCCCTCCATTCCACAGCATACAAGAGGGCAAGAGGGCCCCGAACAATGCGAGCGTTTGCTTTTTATAGCCCGAAAGTTGCAGGGGAACAAAGAAATTCTTTTGGCTCCCGCGCTTTCAGTAACCTTGAACGGCTGTCTCTTTATCGGAGACTTTCCAGGTGGTGTTTGTACTGGGCTCAGGGAGTTTGAGAGATATATGGCGGTATGTGGTGGGATGGGAGGATGGGATGTGTTTGTACTGGGCTCAGGGAGTTTTGAGCCCGGGGCTGAGGAATGTGCCTAGCTCCTTTCAGTAACTTCTACTCTCTGTCTCCACAAATGTGACTACTCTAGGTGAGTCATAGAATGAACGAGCTATTTTTCTGTCTCCAATTTTTTGAAGAGTTTGAGTGGGGTTTTTGTTCCCCTTTAAATGTTCAGTGGAATATGCCACTGAAGCTAACTAGCTCTAGGCTTTTCTTTGTTCCTTTTATTAGTTATATGTCTGTTCATATTTTCTATTTTTTCACAAGTCAGTTTAGTATATTGTGTGTTTCTAGGAACTTGTCTATTTTGTCTAGGGTATCCAAGTTGTCGATGTACTGTTGTTCATAGTATTCTTCCATAATCATTTTTATTTCTATAAAATCAGTAGTGATGTTCCACTTTCATTTCTGATTTTAGTAATTTGAGTCTTTTCTTAGTCAACCTGGCTAAATATTTGTCAATTTTGTTGATCTTTTCAAATAACCAAATTTTGTCACCATTGATTTTCTCTTTTTCTTTATTCTATCTATCTTCACTCTAATCATTATTTCCTTCCCTCTGCTAGTTCTGAGTTTAGTTTGCTTTTATTTTTAAAATTTCTTAATATATATAAGTGCATGATTGATTTGTGATCTTTCTTCTTTTTTAATATATTTTTGTAGTCATAAATTTTTCCTTTATCCTTGTTTTCACTGTATCCTGTAAGTTTGGATTCTCTATTTTTATTTTCTATTATGTCAATGTATTTCCCTTGTGGTCCCTTCTTTGACCCACTGGTTGTTCAAGAGTATGTTGTTTAATACTTGTAAATTTTCCAGTTTTTCTTCTGTTACTCATTTCTAGTTTGAATCCACTATGATTAGAAAAAAATACTTGTATTATTTCAATCTTTTAAAATTTATTGAAACTTGTTTTATGGTTTAATATGTGACCCATCCTGGAGAATGTTCTTTATGCATTTGAGAAAAATGTGTGTTCTTTTGTTGTTGTGTAGCGCACTTTTTAGATGTCCTTTAGGGTCCTGAAATGTAGAAGAACCTCACTTTCTGGAAAAGAATTCTTACAGTCACATATGTAAGAGAAAATCTTCTAGCTTGAAGTGGGAGTAGAGATTATACTTTTTGTTTTGTTTTGATTATTGTTTATTTATTTTTTGTCTTATCAGAATAATTCAGCTGCATGGTTAAAAGTTCAACATTGTAATTAAGATCACTATCATTTATTATGTTGTCTATTGCAATCCATCATTTTCCTCCAGTTTGCACTCTTCCTGCTCTTTTGTTTATTCTCTATGCATAGTAAGCTTTTCACATGAATTATGTCATGTCATTCTCATGCTCAAAGCCCTCTTTGGCTTCCCAAGATATTCAGCATAGGACTGGAAGTTCTTACCACAGCTTCCAGTGTCCTATCTGATCAGGTTCATGGCTTCCTCTCTGGCCCTGTCTCCTGCTCAGCATTACTCAGCACTGCCATTCTTGCTCTTCCTGAATCCACCTACTAAGCCCCATTCTCTTCATGACTTTGTAGATACTGGTCCCTCTGCCGGAGGTCAGAGAGCTTTATTGAAAGCATTTGATGAATAAATGTGATGCCTTTAGAATGAATAAGTTAATGGGAAATTACTGAAAGGGGTGATGATATTTCATTGGTGTACCCGGCATTGGCTTTCCTTGTGTTAAAATATTAGAATATCTCTGTACCATTTGTTTCATAAATACCATCCAAGTTCCCAAGTCCTTTTGTATGCCCCATCCTCCTCCCCCAAGATTCCCAGATTCCACTTGATAAAGTAACTCAAAATTTATGTTCTGGCACACAAAGAAACACAATAACTCAGTTTCAATATGTTCATCATCACACCAGGTTGGGTCCTTCAAGATGTAGATGGAAAGGCATGATTAGATGTATAAGAGAATTATGGAGAGATGTGCAGATAAAGGATAAAGGAGGAGAGAACAGTTGTAAGACCTTTCAGTCTGTGATGTAAGGTTGACACCTGTGAAAAGAGGCAGGGAAGGAAGAAGTGGCCTAGCCCTCAGACCTCTGCTGTGCCCATTCATTGACTGAGATCAGCTCAAGGTGATGTGGCTGGCTTCTGAATTGGATCCAAAGGTGTGGCAGCTGGGGCTGTCAGTCAACTCTGAGTGGAGAGCTGAGTGGCACAGCCAGTCTGATTGATTGGTTTCCGCTGGTATCTATTGTTAAAGATCTTGAATTATACTGCTCCTGGTGGAAGAGTTTTAAATAGAATGCTGGCTTCATGAGATATCACTCTAAAAAGAATGCATTAGCTGTAGTATAAAAAGAAGATTAGATGCAAATAAGAATGGAGACAGGGAACTAACAAGGAGCCCATGGCAAAAATACAAGATAGTAGGAATCGAAATGTGTTAGGAATTTCAAGATTAGAAAATCTCTGTAAGCCCACATATTTGATTATAGCACTCTAGCGCTGAAAGAGGTTAGAAAATTCATCTGGGCTGTTGTTGGTGAAACTACCTAGCTTTGTTTTTGCGTGTGAGATATGAGCAGCAGGAATAGAGAAACTTCAGTTAGTTTTTAATTCACATACACTTAAGAGAAGGCTGAATTTAAGATATTTACAAATAAGTGATAAATTTACCATAAGTACCTTTAGTCCTTAAACCTGCTGGCATTAGATTCCTTCTGCTGCTGTTTTATCACTCTTGCTGCCTCCAGGTGGAGTGCAACATTTTACAGAAGTCTGTAAATTCTTTGAATCAATAGTGTATGAGCAAGAATTTAAGTGCTGAAATCAGTGTTATTCGAGTTCAAAATTTGACTCTGCTTCTTATAATTGTTTATCCATCGCCAACAAAATAAACTCTTAGATTCAGTTTCTGTATAAAGAAAATAATCCTTCCTAATGCATAGCATTGCTAGGAGAACTAAATAAAATTATCCATGCTTACTTTGGGAGTGTGTGTGCTATTACACCATTGATAGTTTTGACCAGCCTTACCATGCAACTAACCACTGGCATTTAGCTACTGAAATCCAGAAGGCAGTGATGATGTTTCAGGGCAGAAATGTGGGAAATTAGAATAGAACCTCAAGGAAGAGGAGACCGACTATGCATTGTTGGGATAAAGTTTAAAGGGAAAATTGTAAATACATTCTGAGCTGAAACAAGAAAGGAAGACATCATTCTGTAACCAAGACTCAGCATGAGAGATAATGAGGGAAATGAGATGAGATTCAGGAAAAAAATATCCATTAGCAGGGCTGTGGAAAGAGATGTGTTGGTGATGTGCCTCACAAAGAAGTCAGCTTTGTGTCCCTGGACCAAAGATCTTTGCCCCTGAGTTATGGCAAATTTCTCTTCTCAGATACTTGGAATCACTCTGTGATATTATCTTTTGACAAAAGTAACGACTCTCAGTTACTGTACTATGTTTGAAGTTCCTCTATACATACTCACACCACTGTAGAAAAATCTTGTAAGAAAAAACCCAAATGACCAACCCAAATGTCCATCAATGATAGACTGGATTAAGAAAATGTGGCATACATACACCATGGAATACTATGCAGCCAAAAAAAGGATGAGTTCATGTCCTTTGTAGGGACATGGATGAAGCTGGAAACCATCATTCTCAGCAAACTATCGTAGGGACAAAAAGCCAAACTCCGCATGTTCTCACTCATAGGTTTGAATTGAACAATGAGAGCACTGGGACATAGGAAGGGGAACATCACTCACTGGGGTCTGTCGTGGGGTGGGGTAGCAGGGGAAGGATAGCATTAGGAGATACACCTGATGTAAATGACAAGGTAATGGGTGCAGCACACAAACATGGCACATGTATACATATGTAACAAACCTAGAACTTAAAGTATAATAATAGTTAAAAATAAATAAATAAGAAAAAATACCCAAACCTATTTATCCTATCCCTTTTGAGTATGCCCTCTCATTAGTCAGAGATTCTGACTAATACATGTTCTCTCAGAAAGGAATGTTGTTACTAAATGCATTTTAAACACCTAGTAATTAACGAATAAAAGAAACTAGAGTAATATTAATCTTTATAATTTATTATTAAGAGGAATTAAAGAGGCCTAAACAGAGGGATATGTCATATTCATAAATTAGAAGAGTAAGTACTGACAAGATGTCAGTTTATCAAAACTGATCCAATGCAATTCTGATCAGATTTCCTCTGTGTGTGTGTGTGTGTGTGTGTGTGAGAGAGAGAGAGAGAGAGCGTGTCTGTCTGTGTGTTGATGAGCTGATTTTGCAATTTTTAGGGAAATGGTTACATAAAATATTCCCAGCTTCGTTTTTAGCAGTAAATACAAATTTAAACTACAATAAGAACCACTATGCACCCAAAGGCATTATAACAATTAAAAAGATAAACACAACAAAACATGTGCAATGTTGTGCAACAATGGAAATTTTCATGTACTCCTGCCAGAACATAAATGTCTGAATTCAACCAATTCGGAAAACTGGCAGCATTTGCCAAACCTGAGCATATGTGTAACCTTGGTCATAGTAATTCCACCCCCAGGAATATAGCGAAGAGAAATACATACACATGTTCATCAAAAATGCCACATATACTTATAGCAACATTCATAACAGCACTATTTGCAATAGCCCCAACCTGGGGACAACTTCATATGCATCAAGAGTAGAATGCATGATGTCTGGTGTATTTATACAATGGAATAATACAAAGCAATGAGAATGAATGAACCATGCTGCAGTCGGAAATAATCTGACATATATACTGTTGAGCAATAATAGGCTAAGCCAGACAGAAAGTATATTCTTTATAATTCTATTTATATGAAGGTCAAATTAGGAAAAACTAATTTATGCTGCCAGGAGAGGGTGGAAGTATTGACTAGAACTAGTAGGAAAGCTGCCTCTGGCACACTTGAAAAATTCTAGCTCCAGATCTAGGTGCGGGTTACATGGGCGTATTCACTGTGAAAATTCACTGGGTTGTACACTGATAGTTTGTGACCTTTCTTCTATGTGTGTGTGTGTGTGTTTCTAAATGTCAGTTTATTGAAATATAACTCATATATTATAAAATTTGTTTTTTGAAGCTTTACTTTGAGTCAACAGTTAATAATTATGTACATATTTGGGGTACAATGTGATGTTTCATTATATGTATACTCTATGGAATGATCAATTCAGACTAACATATCCATCACCTCAAATATTTATTATTTATTTGTGGTGAGAATATTTAAAATCCTCTCTTTTAGCTAATGTAGAGTACATTTTTATTCAGTATAGTTATGTTGTGCAATAGATCACTACAAATTATTCCTCCTGTCTTACTGAAACTTTGTATCTTTCAACTACAGCCTCCCTTTTCCCTCACCTACTTCCCCTCCCAGCAAGCCCTAGTAACCACCATTTTACTCTGCACTTCTCTGAGTGTGATTTTTTGGTTCCATGTATAAGTGATATCATGCAGTATTTGTCCTTCTGTGCCTGACTTATTTACTCAACATTATGTCTTCTAGGCTTATCCATGTTGTTGAAAATGGCACAATTTCATGTTTTTAAAGGCTAAATAGTATTCCATTGTGTATAAATACCAAATATTTGTATACATTCACCCACAGACAGGCACTACAGTTGTTTCCATATTGTGGCTCTTGTGACTAATGCTGCAATCAATATGTGAGTATAGCTGTCTCTTCAACGTACTGATTTCATTTCCTTTGGATGTATACCCAGTAGTGGCAGAGCTGTGAAACCCACCCAATAGTCCCATAGACAGTTTTTTTGACAAACATGGAAATTGGCCTTTCTGGTCTTAAAGTTTGAAACTTACATTCATTTTTTCTGCATTCCTTCCCCAGGAAATGACCACCAGGCCTCTAAACAAAAGTATCAAAGAACTGAAACTCACCCATCACCACATCCAGACAATGCGATCCAGGCTTCCTCATTTGTCATGATTGTTTTCTTGCCCCTCTCTAGTTCCTGTTTTCTTAACACATTGTTACATGTCTTCCCTGCTATATAACCCCCTAGTTGAAGTTGGTCAGGGAAATTGATTTGACACTGATATCCTGTCTCCTTAGTTGCAGCACCCTGTTAAATCCTTCTTCCTGGCTATACTCATTGTGCTAATCATTGACTTTCTGTATGGTGAGCTGCAGGACCTATACTGAACCCCTGGCATTTTGGCAACCTGTGGATCATGAGTGATTGTATTTTTAGTTTTTTGAAGAGCCTTCATATTGTTTTCCAAAGTGGCTGTACTAATTTACAATGCCAGTGATGCAGTACAAGGGTTCTCTTTTTTGTATACCTTCCCCCCACTTGGTATTTGTTGTCTATTTGATAATAGATAATCTAACATGTGTGAGGTGATATATCGTTGCGGATTTAATTTTCATTTCTCTGATTATCAGAGAGGTTCAGCACTTTTTCCTATATCTGTAGTCCACTTATATGTATTCTTTTGAGAAATGTCTATTTAGATCCTTCGTCCATTTTTAAATAGGGTTGTTTTTTTGTTATTGAGTTGCATGAGTTCCTTGTGTAATTTAAATATTGGCCTCTAATCCAATCTATGATTTGCAAATATTTTCTCCCAGGTTGTGGGTTGTCTTTTCAATCCGTTATTTGTTTCCTTTGATGTGTACAAAGCTTTCAGATCAATGCAGTGACATTTGTCTACTTTTGTCCATCACAGTGATTTCACATAGCCCCAGACCTATGCCATGGAGCTTTACCACTATGTTTATGTTCTCCTCTAGCAGTTTTACAGTTTCAGCTCATATATTTTAAGTCTTTAGCCCTTTTCTAGTTGATTCCTGTATAAGGAGTAAGAAAAGAGTTTACTTTTATTCTTCTGTATGTGGATATCCAATTTTCCCAACACCATTTATTGAAGAGACTGTTCTTTTTCCATTGTGTGTTACTGGCACTTTTTTCTAAAATTAATAGACTGTAATTGTGGGTGTTTATTTCTGAACTCTCTATCCTAGTACATTGGATGATGTATCTGTTTTATGCCAGCACCATGCTGTTTTGATGACTATAGCTTTGTAAAGTATTTTGGAATCTGATGGCATGATGCCTCTAGCTCTGTTCTTTTTGCTCAAGATGGCTTTGGCAATTTGGGGCCTTTTGTGGTTTCATATGAATTTTATAACTTCTCTATTTCTGTGAAGAATGACCTTGAGACTTTGAGATTGCATAGAATCTATAAATGTCTTTGGGTAGTACAGATATTTTAAAAATATTCTTTTAATCCATTAACACAAAATATCTTTCCGTTTATTTGTGTCATCTTCAATTTCTTTCATCAATGTTTTACCATTTTCAGTATACAGATCTTTCACATTCTTGATTAAGTTTATTTCTAAGTATTTTATATTTGATGCTTTTGTAAATTGGATTATTTTCTCATTTTTAAAAAAGATAGTTCATTGTTAGTGTATAGAAATGCTACTGGATTTTGTAAGCTGAATTTGTTTCCTGCAACTTTACTGAATTTCTTTAGCAGTTCTCAGAGATTTTGTGAGGAGTCTTTAGAATTTTCTCTATATAAGATCATATCATTAGCAAACACAACATTTCACTTCTTCCTTTTCTATTTGCGTGACTTTTATTTATTTTTATTGCATGATTTTTCTGGCTGGAACTTTTAGTACAATGTTAAACATAGTGGTGAGAAGAGGCATCTTTGACCTGTTTTTGGTTTTAGAGGAAAAGCCTTCAACTTTTCACCATTTATTATGATGTTAGCTGTGGGCTTTTTGAATATAGCCTTTATCGTGTTGAGAAACATTCCTTTTATACCTAATTTATTGAGAGTTTTTTAATCATGAAAAGATGTGAAATTTAGTCAAATGCTTTTTGTGTGTGTTGATTGAGATACTGATATGTTTTTGTCCTTCATTCTGTTATTAAATTATGTTGCATCTATTGATTTGTATACATTGAATCATCCTTGCATCCCACGGATAAATCCCACTTGATCATGGTGAATGATCTTTTAAATGTACTGTTGAATATGGTTTGCTTGTATTTTGTTGACAATATTTTTATCTGTGTTCATTAGGAATAGTGGTCTGTGGTTTTCTTTTCTTATAGTGTTTTTCTTTGGCTTTGGCATGGGGATCATTCCAGCCTTGTAAAGTGAGTTTGGCAGTGCTTCCTGCACTTCAGGTTTGGCAAGAATTTGAATAGGATTGGTATTAGCTCTTCTTTAAATGTTTAGTAGAATTCAGCCATGATGCTATGAAGTCTTGGGGTTTTCTTTGATGAGAGACTTAATTATGTAATCTCCTTACTCATTATTGGTCTGTTCAGATTTCCTATTTTATTGTGTTTTAGTCTTGCTAGGTTATGTTTCAAGGAATTTACCCATTTCTATCAGATTAATTTGTTGACATATAGTTGTTTATATTATTCTGATGATTTGTATTTCTGTGTTATTCATTGTAATGTCTCTTTCATTTCTGATTTTATTGAAGCCTCTCTTAGTTTGTGTAGCTAAAGGTTTGTCAGTTTTGTTTACCTTTTCAAAAAACCAACTCATAGATTCTTCAATTTCTTTAGGTGTTTTAAAGTCTCTATTTTATTTATTTTTGCTCTGGTTTTGTTATTTCTTTCCTTCTGCTAACTTTGGGCTTATTTTATTCCTTTTTTTCCCCCAGTTCCTTCAGGTGTAACACTGGGTTTTTCAGATCTTTCTTTTTTTAAAAATAGTATTTTTAGAGGCAAAGTCTTACAACATAGCCTACACTGGCTTTGAACTCAGGCTCGATTGATCCTCCCTCTGGGTAGGAGAGAGTACAGGCATGCAGCATTACCCATGGGATTGTTTTTCATTTTCTTTATGAAGAAAAATAAGAATTGCTGTAAGTTTCCTTCTTAGAACTGTTTTTGCTGCACCCCATAAATTTTGATATTCTGTGTTCTATTTTTAGGTGCTAAAGATATTTTTAATTTTTGCCTATAATTTATTCTTTGACCCAATACTTGTTCTAGAGCACATTGTTTAATGTCCACATTTGTTAATTTCCCATAATTCATCCTATTATTGAATTCTAGTCTCAAACCATCATGGTTGTAAAAGATACTTAACATGATTTAATCTTCCTAAATTTGTTAAGAATTGTTTTGTGCCTAACATATGATCTAAGTTGGAGAATGATAGGTGTATACTTGAAAAGAACGTGTATTCTGTTGCTGTTGTGTGGAAAACTCTGTGTATATCTGTTAGATACATTTGCTCTATAGTTGAAATCCAATGCTTCCTTATTGATTTTCTAACTGGATAATCTATTGTTTAAAGTGGGGAACTGAAATCTCCTACTATTACTATGTTGCAATCTATATCTTTCTTCAGATCTCTTAATGCTTGTTTTATATATTTAGAAGCTCCCAATTTAGGGTGCATGTTTATGTATAATTCTTATATCCCCTTGAGGAGTTAATTGCTTCATCACTACATAATAACCTTCTTTGTTACAGTTTTTGACATAAAGTCTGTTTTGCCTGAAATAATAGATGTAGCTACCTCTTCTTTTTCTTTCCATGTTCATGGAATATCTTTTTAAAAATATTTTATATTTATTTTAGATCCAGAAGGTACATGTGTCAGTTTTTTATGTGGATATATTGCATGATGCAGACGTTTTGGTTACTAATGAGTCTGTCACCCAAATAGATAACATAGTATCCACTAGGTAATTTTTCAATTTTTGTTTACCTCCCCCCTTCTCCCTTTGTGGAATCCCTAGTGTCTACTGTTGCCATATTTATGTTCATGTATACCCAATGTTTAGCTCCCACTTATAAGTGAGAACATGCAATATTTGGTTTTATGTTTCTGCATTAATTCATTTCGGATAATGCCTCTAGCTGCATTCAGTTGTTGCAAAGCACAAGATTTCATTCATTTTTATAACTATGTAGTAGTCTGTGATGTGTATGTACCACATTCCTTTAGTCTCTCGGCCATTGATTGGCATTTAGGTTGATTTCATGTTTTTGCTATTGCGAATGGTGCTATGAAGAACATATATGAGTGCATGTGTCTTTTTGGTAGAATAATTTTTCTTTTGGGTGTGTACTCAGCACTGAGATTGCTGGGTTGACTGATATTTCTGTTCGTAGTTATTTGAGAAATCTTCAAACTCCTTTCCACAGTGGCTCAACTAATTTTTATTCCTACCAACAATGTATAAATGTTGCCATTTCTCCACAACCTTGAAAACAACCCTTTTTTTTTTTTTACTTTTTATAATCATCATTATGACTGGTGTGAGATGGTATCTCATTGTGGTTTAACTCAAATCTCTCTGTTGACTAGTAATGTTGAGAATTTTTTATATTCTTGTTGCCTGCTTCTACGTCTTCTTTTGAGAAGTATCTGCTGATTCCCTTTTCCCACTTTTTAGTGGGTTTATTTGTTCTTATCTCATTGATTTTAGTTTCTTATAGTTCTTAGATATTAGTCCTTTGTCAGATGCATATTTTACTAATATTTTCTCTCATTTTGTAGGTTGCCTGTTTATTCTGTTGATAGTTTCTCTTGCTGTGCAGAAGCTCTTTCATTTAGTTAATTCTTTTTTTTTTTTTAGGTTGTGTGCACTTTATTGAATGCAAATTATATGACCATAAAACAATTTTAAAAAGCAAATATGTTTTAAAATTCTTCTATTGGCACAACTTCAAGACTCCATGTTACATTTTTCTTCTGTTGGTCTCAATTTTGCCTAAAGGTGGTACAAATTTCATTATATTGAATCTGTGTCAAAGCAAAGAACCACCACCACAAAACTTTGTTAATTCTGAACCTAACTCATGAGATGTGCCAAATTCCTGTTGCCATGGAAATTAAACTAGCTAAACTAACGTTGCTATGACCTCATCTCTTACTGCAACACTAAAGATCATCCGGGTAAGAGGAATGTGTCTCTGCATAGCATTCAGCTCACGTTTACATGTCGTTTTTCCCTGAATATGGTTATGTGAGATAGAAATCAGTAAGATGGGGTGTAACATCTAGTATAGGATCGTTGTGTCTCCTAGGCTCACACACTTCCTTTAAGATCCTCAGAAAATGAAGTTTAACTCTGGGGACGTGAGTTACATAGTAACTTATTTGGATTGTGAAAGAGACAGTATCCAAAACATCAACACCAAAGAAGTTCTTGAGTTCCTTTTGAAATTGAAAGGAATTTACAAACCATAAAAGCCCCAATATTAAAGGATACAATTCAGTCTTTTTAGCATATTCTCAAAGCTGTACATCAACCACTAGTATGTAATTCCGGGACTTTTTCACCACGGGCCGAAGAAACCTTGAACCCATTAAGAGTCAGCACCTGCTCCTTCCTTCCACCAGCCCCTGGCAATCGCCAGCCGACTTCCGTTTCTCTGGATTTGCCCATTCTGGACACCTGTTGTGAGGAGAATCGTACAGTGCGTGACCTTCGGTGCTGACATCTTTCACGTCCAAGGAGAGTGGAATCTCACAGTGAGTGACCTGTTGACAGATACCTGGACTCTTTCTACTACTACAAATAATGCTGCTATGAAGACTCTTGCATAAGATTTTTTTGGCAAAAATATTTTCCATTTTCTTGGGCGTATGCCTAGGAGTGAAATTGCTGGGTTGTACGGTGATTTCATGCTTAACTTTTCTGAGAAACTGCCAGACTTTTCCAAATCAACTGTACCATTTTACTTCCCCTCCCACTAGCAATATATCAAGATTTCAGTTTTCCCAAATTCACCACCATGTCACTGTCCAATACTGGGGTTTTACCCATCCCGGTGGTTGTGAAGTGGTATCTCACGGTAGTTTTGATTTCCATTTCTAAGATGATGAATTCTGCTAAACATCTCATGTGCTTTTTAAGGCATTTATATGTCTTTCTTTGGAGAATGTCTATTCAAATCCCTTGTCCATTTTTAACTTGGATTTTTACTAAGAGCTTTTAAATATATTCATGATATCAGGTCCTTATCATGATAATGTATCCTGTTCTGTGGGTTGTCTTTTTACTTTAAGAGTATCCTCTGAAATGAACATTTTTAATTTTGATCCCGTCTTTTTCCCTTCAGTTGCTTGTTACAGCTTTAGACGTCTCAGCCAAGGAAACACTGCCTAATCCAAAGTAGCAGTTTCACCAGGATTCTTCCCTAAAGGTGTCATGGGCTGAACTGTCCCCCCTCTCAAGATTCCCATGTTAAAGTCACAACCCCGGAAACTCAAAATGTCACTGTACCTAAGTGTACAGGGCCTTTAACTTGGAAATTTAGGTCACGTAAGATCTTAAGAGTAGGCCCTGATCCAGTATGACTGGTATTCTTTTGCGAGAATTTAGACACAGTCCTCAGTGCTGCATGCACATAAGAGAAACCTCTGAGGACACAGAGAGGACGCCGTCTACACAGCACGGGGTGAGGCCCCAGAGAATCCAACACTGGCCGCACCTTGATCCCAGGCTTCCAGTCTCCACAAAAAAGCAAATAAGATGCTGTTGTTTAAGCCGCACGGTCTGTGGTGTCCGTTATGGTACCCAGCAGACTGACAGAATGGGTCTCACAGTCGACTCCTTACGCTGGATCCATTTTGAGCTTTGCGTGTAGGGTGAGGAAGGGTCCAGTCCATCCTTTTCCATGTGGATACCCTAGTTGTCCCAGCACCATTGAGTTCTGAAAGGAAAAAAGTAAAGCAACCCTTACCGTCCTTTCTCCATCAACAGATTAGAAGATACACTGAAAAATCGTGGACAATTTTCTCAGTTTAAGCCAGTAGTTTTCAAATTTTTGGGTCTCAGGAACCCTTTGCACTTTATTCAAGATCACAAAAAAGCTTTCTCATCAGGCCGGGAGTGGTGGCTGCTCATGCCTGTAATCCCAGCACTTTGGGAGGCAGAGGCAGGTGGATCACTTGAGGTCAGGAGTTCAAGACTGGGCTGGCCAACATGGCGAAACCCCATCTCTACTAAAATACAAAAATTAGCCTGGCATGGTGGCGAACACCTGTAGTACCAGCTACTAGGGAGGCTGAGGCACAAGAATCACTTGAACTCAGGAGACAGAGGTTGAAGTGAGCTAAGGTCACACCACTACACTCCAGCCTGGGTGGCAGAGTAAGAATCCGTCTCAAAAAAAAAAAAAAAAGAAAAAAGATAACAATTTAGTTTATTTTACAACGATAAAGTCATTACATCTTAACACAGTCTTCAAGAAGAAACCATTTTCCAAAATAAGTAGCAGCGTGGCAAGAGTTTGTGCTGCTGTGAAAACACCTAACATCTCTGCACCTCAGACAGCAGGGTTCTCACGCCTGCATCTGCGTTCAGTGGGCTGCAGAGCCGTGGCTGAAGTTTATGAAAGAAGTCCGAACCCACGCTGATATACAAGTAGGAAGCAGTATTTTCATTGTGTTTTCAGATCATTTTAGGTATTCTCTGCTGACAAATGTAACAAGTGGCACTTCCGTACAGGCTGTCTGCAACGCAGAGACTGCGCTCTGGTCGACGGGCCTTTCTGCCCCAATTCCTTCTGAGTCGACTGGTCCGTCCTGCACTTGAATGGCTTTTACCAGCACACGATTTTGTAATCACACATTGGTTAGAAAACACTGGTTCAGAATTATGAGCAACTTCCACATTTCGTTCTATATCAAAAAACAAACAAAAACACATCAATATCACCATTGATCACATGAGAAAGTGGTGGACACAAGATTTTTGTATTTTAATACTCATTGGAAAGCTCAAATGTCTATCATTGGGAATAATGTAAGGTACTTTCCTTGAGATGAAAGTCATTTTTTTCATTTTTCAGGCCACACCTGCAAATACCTCCATCTGAAGTGGCATCGTTTGCAAGTCATTCTTTCTATAAAGGCGGCCGTTAGTGGAAGAAGTGGTTCTGCAGGTTCATAGCTCAGAGGCACCAGTGCTCTCTCAAGATAACCATAAAATCCGCAGAAGACGCACCTGTGCACACTTCCTGTTTCTCACTCAGAACATTCCAGAAGGAACCCTGAATCCCGATGCCGCAGTGGGACTGAAGTTTACTCTCACCCACACAATAAACCCAGCGAGCTCCCCCAGCCCCCACCCCGAGGCCACAGCCTTGGTCCTCTGTCTGGTCTAGGAGGGCTCCTGCAGCTCCAGCCTAACAGGGAAAAGCAGGCACCCACATGTCAGAAAGCCCTCCCAAAGCCCGGCGAGCACTTCTGCTTATGTGCCAGCTAAGTGCGTTTGAGAAGGATACAACCAGCTGTACGGCAGGCAGCGAGGTACCCAGCAAATACTCAGGGTTCATGTTACTGAGGAAGGAAGGTGAACAGCGAGATACCCAGCAAGTACTCAGGGCTCACGTTATGGATGAGGAAGCCAGGCAGATAATGAGGTACCCAGCAGGGTTCACGTTTCCGAGGAGGAAAGGAGGGTGAAGACAAGGGGGATGGAACAGCCTGTCATAAACTTTAGCATTTACAAGGCTCACTGAAGATTATCCGATTTGATCTTAACAGCTCACAAGATAGGCAGAGGCACGGCTCTTTCACTTCATAAAGAGATCCCAAGAACTGATGATGACCACGTGCTCTTCCCACAGGCTCCCAGAAATCATTCTCAAATCATCTCTCAGTTGTATACATGTGATAGTATCTCAGTCACGTCCCCTCTCTGCAGGGGAATTTTAATGCCGCCCTGCTGTTGCTTCGCACCCCTGCCCTCTCCTGCATTTCAGCCATGCCCACCATCCATGGGGAGTCTGCACCACCCCACCCCCGCTGCTGCTGAGGGCTTGGATCACCCTTATCTTTCATTTCCACCTACAGGGACCTGTTCTTCCTTCAAATGCAGCTCAAACTCTCTCATTGTGTGAGAAGCCTTTTCCAGCCATCACAGCCGTCATGTGTAAAATCAGTCTGTGGAATGCTTCATTCAGGAGGTACTTATGTTGACTCATCGGCTGTGATCAGGACCAAATTCTGAGCAAACCAGGTGGTCCCCGCTCCCCAGCTCTGCTCCAGTGCACTTAAAACAAGGATTCCTGGAAGCACCTTTTTAGCCCAATTCACGCATGAGTCTGCCCCACACCCTACAGAAAAGCCCTGGTGGTCGGCGGTCAGGGCTCGGGGCCCCCAGGTGGGTAAGGAGAGCTTAGTGCCCTCTCTGGACTTGTCGCTCAGAGACCCGTGGCTGGAAGGGAAGAAACTTGCATCCTGTGAAACATCCAGACCCCGAGACCCACTCAGGAGCAGAAAATGGGGAAAGAGCCTCGAACACACCCACGGGAGGGCAGACAGCAGGAGCCACGGAGGCCACCAGGAGGGAGGGAGGCAGGCAGTGAGGCCAGAGGTGATGTGGCCAGGAGGGAGTTGATGTCGCCAGAGGTGACGTGCTGTGGGGATAACACGGTGTGGTGTGGGGAGGAGATGTGGCCAGAGGCAACGTGGCCAGGGAAGGAGACACGGCTGGAAGTGACAAGAGGGGTCTCCAGGCCTCAGATTGTGCCTGATTTTTAGATGACATTTTAATTAAGATGTTATATCTAACTTTAATGAAAAATAGCAATTTAGAACCATTGTGTACATTTAAAGCACGATACAAATAGACCACATTTCCCAAACCAAAGAACAGTGCATTAAAGGAAAAAATAGCAGCTCACCAAAAAAAAAAAAAAAAAAAAAAAAAGGTGAGTAATGAAAAAATTCATTTAAGATCAGAAATAAAGAGATCCTACAGCTCTTCTAGTCCAATCCCCACCCTAACGTGAATGGGGGGAAAAAGAAAGTAGATCCTAGTCAGTCAGAATTAAAGACAAAACCGATCCAATTTACCTTCCACTTGACAGAAAACAAGAAGCTCATCAAGGAATCCCTACAAACAGTAGCTTTAGTAGTTCCCAAAATGCAAAATTCACCTACAAATTAAATCAACTGCTAAGTGTGTATAGAGTAATTTTTTTCATTATTGCCTTCCTCATCCCCAGGGGCTTTTTTAGACCTTTTTTCCCCAATTGCCTCCAACACCCAGGAAATTTAAACCCCACAAGTAAACCGTGTCTCGATTCATCCACAGCGTCCTTTAGAGCAGACAGTCCGTTGCTCTAAGACGCTCTTGTCACCTAAGCACCGATTACAGCCTGAGAACGCACAACACGTACTCACACGAACTCTGACAGACAATAGGTGAGATATGGCACATGAGGAGGAAGACAAGATAAATGAGCTTCACCGACACCCCAGATCCGAGAAGTGAAACAGGCAGCCTGCTCGGGTGCAGGTGACTCCTGGAAAACAGCCAAGGGCAGCATTTGGAGAAGCAGCACCGCAGGCCAGGAGGGTCTGGGGGCTTTAGAAGGGAGGGGCGCCCCGACCAGGTAATGGGGGATTCAGAAGGGAGGGGCGCCCCGACCAGGTTCTGGGGCCTCAGAGGGGAGTGATGCCCCAATCACTTGCTGGGGGCTTCAGAGGGGAGGGCCACCCTGACCTCGTGCTGGGACTTCAGATGAGAAGGCGCCCCGATCGGGTCCTGGGGGCGGCAAGACAAGCCCAGGGTTCCGTCGTCACTTTTCACTCCCTACTTCCGAATCTCGTCCTGAAGTTGCAGCCAGTCCAGGTATTCATTTACCCATAAAATTATGTATCTGCGAGTAACACAAGTCACTAATCCACACAGATCTGAGTCCACAGATACCTCCCAGAGATGCCACCATCCCTTCTGGTAGAAGAGCAGCCCAGGGGCCCACGCTGCTAGGAAGGGAGACTGTCTCCAGCCTGACGCTGCAGAGTCCTCAACACAAAGTCTACCTTCAGGAACATGCCGTCTCCTACAGAAGCAACTAGGGGCATGTAGGGTTTTGTAAAATCTTTTTTTTCTTATGACAGAGTCTCCCTTTGTCACCCAGGCTGAAGTGCAGTGGCTCGATCTCGGCTTGCTGCAACCTCTGCCTCTCGAGTTCAAGTGATTCTTCTGTCTCGGCCTCCCGAGTAGCTGGGATTACAGGCACCTGTCACCACGCCCGACTAATTTTTTATATTTTTAAGTACAGATGGGATTTCACCTTGTTGGTCAGGCTAGTCTTGAACACCTCACCTGACCAGCAGTGAGGGTGGAAGGGGCGCCATGTGAGTGCCCCTGAAAACACACACAAGCCTGGCTGCTTAAAAGGAATGAATATAGCTCAACACTCCTATGTGAACATTGATGTGTCTACTGCCTTACAGAATCCTCCTAGCTGAGCTGCAGGAATCTTCCTTGGAGCCTTTTCTCACCTACACTGCCTACAGGTGTCCACTGGGCTTCCTGGGCAGTATCGTGTCTTTGTTTAGAATATCACAGTATTTGGAGGCCTGTTTAATCCCAAGTCAGAGCCTTATCATAACTCAGACACCATCCCTCAGGGCTTGTGGGCCAACTTCGGCCAACGCAGGCTGCTCCACAGTGCCCTGCAGATGGGCTTGGTGCATCCACACGATTTTAAGATTTAGGGCTGCCGTTTTCTGCAGTCACAGATGCGGACTTACATATTCATCATGACTGAAGGCAGCACGTGTCTTTATGTTCCTTCTGTAATGGTAATAATCATGGCAACATTTCCTCGATCCTTAAAAAAGCCTCCTAACAGCAGTTGCATTCCACCCCCTTCCTTAAAATTAATAGAATTTACCAAACTAGGTGAAATCAGTCTTCATGAGAAAGTGACAAATCAGTGTTCACTCAATGGCATAGTAGCTGGGCATAGAGTGTACGTCAACATCCCAAACTAAGCACCCATCACAGTTATTCCCAACTCGCAGGAAAGCTAGAAAAATTAGAAGGCTTAAAACATACTTATAAATGAAAATAACAAGAAACCAACGTTCCTGAGGAGCATTTGTTAGCCCAGCAAGGAAAGCCATTAACCAGTGCTGATTATATTGCATTTGATTACAGCAGCCAAAGACGTGTCCAGAGGAAGAGAGTTTTAAAGATTAGTCTTTCGGTAAGAATGGTTGCTTAACAAGTTCACACTACTGGGCTACACCAATCGTCAATTATAAAGCAAGGCAAACGAGCGTGAGTCATTTTCCTTAATCCTTAATGCGTCAAAAATTACCACATTGGCCAAGCTGGTCTCCAACTCCTGATCTCAGGTGATCCGCCCGCCCCGGCCTCCCAAAGCGCTGGGATTACAGACATGAGCCACCACGCCTGGCTGAGAAGTGTTTGACAGAGGCTGAGGGGAGGCTCCTGTCCCTTCCTGGGACATCCACATCCCACCCAGTTTCCCATATCGACTATGACACTCGAAGCATCACAGCAAGGGCAGCTGCATCCCCGCAGTTCTCTGCAGTAATGCCACAGTTGCGTGAGCAGCCACAGCCCTGGAGCTGCCACGCAGCCTTACCGTGCTGGCACAAGCACAGCAGAAACTACCAAGCCCCCAAAAGAGGGAGGAGTGGGGACCCAGGGGAGTCAACCAGGAAGGAGGAATGCGGCTCAGGAGAGTAGGGAGGCGTGGGGGCCCAGGGCAGTGAACCAGGAGGGAGGCGTGGGGGCCCAGGGCAGTGAACCAGGAGGGAGGCGTGGGGGCCCAGGGCAGTGAACCAGGAGGGAGGCGTGGGGGCCCAGGGCAGTGAACCAGGAAGGAGGCGTGGGGGCCCAGGGCAGTGAACCGGGAGGGAGGCGTGGGGGCCCAGGGCAGTGAACCAGGAGGGAGGAGGGTGGAGGAGTTTGACCCAGGGAGTGAACCAGGAGGGAGGTGTGTGGTCCAGGGGAGTGAGCCAGGAAGGAGGAGGGAGGAATGAGGTCCAGGGAATGAACCACGAGGGAGGAGTACAGTCTATGGGAGTAGGGAGGAGTAGGGAGGAGTATGATCCAGGGGAGTGAACAAGGAGCCTCTAGGGGTAGCAAGTTCACACACCACAAATACCTCCCAATCCATCCGCGTGCAGGGAGGGGACGGAAACCACGCAGGACCTGCAGCGCTTTCTCCTCGCAGAAGAGGAGTGAGGATACCGGCTTATGCATGAAATCAGAGCTAAAGTTCTACCACAGTGGGGAGACGCTTCATAGCCCAAATGGGTGCAAAAAGAAACCAATCATACAAGATCAGTGGATGGAAAGGGATCAGAAATTTAAGCCTGTAACAAGCTTTCAGAAAAAACTTCACTTGATCTGCAAGATGACTGCAGCTCTGCTTGATCATTTCTGCAAGTGTCTAACTTGTGGTGAGCCATCTCAGAGCCGTTCAAGAGGAGTAACAAAATCAAAACGCCAAGGCATGCTCCGTATTTTAGATAGCCTGCAACAGTATGGAAATGAGCAGCGGTGCCAGAGCTTTCAAGTTTGTTTGAAGTAAATTCCAGCATGAGGGCAGCATCTTCCTGGCTGAAGCAATGAGGTGGGCTCCTGCTCACCGCATGGGAGACCAGCTTTCACCTCAGCTGCTGTCAAGGGTCTGGAAACCATGATCCCCGACTGAGCCTTGGCCAGGGAACCAGAAGTGGTTTTTACACTTTGAAGTTTTAACAAAAGAAATATATGCAGAGACTTCTGTGACACACAAAACATAACACGTTGCCTACTCTGCCCTTTACAGGAACTTCTAGTTTTGGTGTCAGTTACAAAGTGTTTCTATAAAATAATGTCACTGATTCTCAAGCATGCCAGGAAAAGTCACACTTCTCAACAACCCTCAATGGACATGCACCATCCTGTGTTTCACACAGATTTTAGTTTTTTAAAAGTCAAAATAAGGGAGGTAATTCAGCTAAGTATTATAGTAACACAATTTGAGATACTTAATGATGTGTGACAACAGAATAATTGGCATTCCTGTGACACAATAAACTAGCTGAAACAAAAAATAACAAATCAAAGCATGTTTTGGCATCTCAAAGTGATCAGTGAAATTGGCAATAACATTCAGTTAAATGATACTTTAAAAAACAAAAAGCAAAAACAAAACAAATACCACTAAACCATCACTCCTTAAATGTATTTACCTACTGCTGCAAAATAAAGTGGAGAGACTTCTTAGTGCAGGGTAATAATCAGCCATCGTCACCATGAAATAGACCACTGTGCAGGCTCAGGCCCTCCAGCCCACAAAGGCAGGGGGAGGGAGCAGAAACGATGGCCAGAAAGAAAGGGACAGGGCAACCATGACCTACTCAGCAATTGTACCCTCCCACCTTTCTTCTGGACTTACAATTTTGGAGCCCTCTGGGTTTACCTTCCTATGTCCATAAGTCAGCAAGTTCTCGAAGCCAGAAATCTACAATGCTTCTGGCCGCCAAGTCCTCTCGGCCTTCCCCCATGTTTTAGGGCCCCATCAGCTCACCCCTGAATAGTATCAATGGCCACGGAGATCCAGTCAACCTTGCACTCCACAGACTGAAGTATGCCAAGAGCCACTCGAGGCTGCCACTGCCATGATTAAAGGTTTTCAGAGACAGTCGCCAGCACTGCACAAGTCCATGTGGCTTCACCGGGCGCAAAGCGGCTCCAGCATTCCATCCAGTCTGTCGCTGCTACCATAGCTGTGAGTCTAGGATGTGTCAGGAAGGGAAGGAAGACACCATGTAGATCATCTCATTTAAGCTTCAATGTCACAAGGTGGATTTTGTTGTGCCCGTTTTATGGATCGGGAAAGCTTTAAGGAGGGCAAGCACAGGGCTCTGCTGACACAGCAGCAAGCTCCGCAGAGGCCTGGGCATGACCCCCGCCCCACGCTCCCTGGGTCCTGATGTCCACTCCTCCCCCGTGGGAGCCTGATCCTGAATCTGCCTGAATTGCTACCATTCCTAAGACACGACTTATGTCTGCCCACCTCCTCCTTTATGTTTCCCCCAGCCCAGAGGCGTGTGCTCTTCCATCCAGCCAGACATCACGCTTCAGCACCTGCACCTGACACCACTTCAGCCAAAAGCTTCTCTCAAACCTCCCCCAACACCTGCCGGTCACACAGGTCTGCACCCATCGCCTTTCTCAGACGAATTCTCACATATTCCTGTGTAGCACCATCCAGCTGATTATAGTCTGAGAGGAGGAAGCTTCGTAGAGAAGTCCACATTCTACTTTGCTCCCAGCATTCCGTCTTGCATGAGGCAACTGATTAACAGCAAATTCATTTCAGCACAACATTTCCATTTGAAGAAAAGCAGGGCATAGAACTCTGGTCATAATTAAAAGCTTGTTTCGTTCGTCGTTTGAAATTCCATGTACTGCTGCAACAGCAGCACCCCTCCTCGCCAGGCTCTGCCTAAAGGACATCATTCTTCCAGCGCACGACTCCCATCAGAACCCCGGCAGCAAGAGCCATGCAGGTTTCCCAGTGCCTCGGGCTGTGGCTTCCATGCTAGGCCAGCACTGACACGATGGGAGTGGTGCCCCCAACAACTACAGGATCGGAAGCTGGCCGACTGCTCTGTAGAATGCAGACATGTTAGTAATCACTGACAGTTCCACTGACAGGCTGCTCAGCTAAACTGGGAAAACTCCACAAAATAGAAAGAACCCATGGGGAGCACTTCTCTCTCCAACCTGGCAGCAAACGGTGGCTGTGCAAACGACCTCTTCGGGATAACCATCGACTGCATCTCAGGTCAGCAAACAGCCCCGCTGAGGGCCAAAAAATCAGCTCCCCCCAGCCCTAACTTCCTAAGGGTCAGCCCTCCCAGGCCACCTCTCCTGGAAGACCAGTTCTGACGCACCCACGACGGTCAGGAACCGACTCTGGGACTCATTTCCCAGGCTCCTGCCCACCGCCCTCTCTCTTCTTCCTCCTCCTCCATCTCCCTCTTCACTCCCATCCTCCCTCCCACTTTCACTTCCCTTCTCTCCTTTCCTCTCCCTCCTTCGTTTCCTTTCAGTCCTCACCTTCCTCACTGCACTTCCCCATCCAACTCAGCCGACGCATTCTCAGGTCAGTAGAGGGTTTTCTTTCACTCTATGTTTTTATTGCAACGATCATTCTTAATGAACAGAAATGAACAGAAACCTATTTCCAACCATGTGGATACCACCTCATGACCAACTGCTGCCCCGCGGCTCCGTGTCCACTCAGTGTCCTCACGGCACAGGTGCCCAGTAGTATGGCTGTGACCAGGGGTAGCAACATGGGACACGGGAGACGTATCCCAGCCAAGAGGCCCTGCAAAGCCTCCCCAGCAAACCGGAGCAAGGCCCAGGGCGGCAGGGAGAGCGCTGCGCTCATGCTGTAGGCAGTTCAGCTTCTGCAAACTGTCCATGGACTGCAAATTACTTTGTTTCCATGGTTACAAAAGAACCATAAGCATTCTGAAATATGTTCTTGGTTTCGTGTTTGCGAAATCTAAGCAACATCATAAGAAAAATCACTGAATTCTGTCCGAGGCTCTAGGGGTGTTTTCCTCTCTGAAAGGAGCCCCTTCCGGGACTTGGGATTGAGTGACAGCCTTCAATCACGGTTCTCCTGGTGGTAACAGGGAACTCCTCAGCCTGCCGGGAGCTGGGGCCCTCGACAGCCTCATGGCTCCACACGCCAGGGTTCTAAGGATTACACGTGTGCAGATAGCAAAGCTTGCTGCACACATGCCAGGTGCTAACAAGCCCCAAACTTCTCACTCATACTTGCTAACTACATCTCTTCTCCCAGCCTCCATGGCGTTTCACACTCTGCCTTTATATAGAGATGAACCATGCGTCCTGAGTGCTACAAAGATTCACCTCCTTCCGGGCAGAAGGGTGCATCTTTCCATCACGGGGTCTTCACGCGAGCCGGCCCAGGATTTGCAGAGTGGGTGAGTCTAACGTTGATGATACTTTCTCAATATTCCCTTCACACCCTTCCAAAAACAAGAGTACTGCCAGCTTCTTACCGAGGTTGTAATGAGCAAAATATTTTTCTCTTATTTGTCACTTTTTAACGTAATACTAGTGGAGAATGTGACTCTACATGTACACTGTAAGCACCCACACCGTGAACATTCTGCTCTCCCGTGACTGTATTCACAGGTCACAAGGACAAAACTTCTCCATAGTAGCCAAAATATATACATTTATTTATTTATTTATTTATTTATTTATTTATTTATTTATTTATTTATGTTAACATGACTTCCACTCATCTGAAAGTCACAGATGTGGCTTTTCCTTCATAAAAAGATCCAAAGGATCCACAAGCCAGGTTTAATAAACACGTTGGTCCAGGTAGGAAAATGATCCTTCAGTCTCCCTCCCCTCAAAGACCAGGGCAGCCAGGAAACTGCGCTCTCCAGTCAATGACAGCTGGCAGGATTCCCTAAGTAAGCAACCGGAAGATTCCCATCTCGCAGAGCACGCCTTTGAAGACAAAGAACATACTACCCAACTGAGGACTGAGGCAGTAAAGAAACATGTTTTCGGCCGGGTGCGGCAGCTCCCGCTTGTAATCCCAGCACGTTGGGAGGAGGAGGCAGGCGGATCACAAGGTCAGGCGATCGAGACCATCCCGGCTAAGACGGTGAAATCCCCGTCTCTACCAAAAATACAAAAAATTAGCCAGGCGTGGTAGCGGGCACCTGTAGTCCCAGTTACTCGGGAGGCTGAGGCAGAAGAGAGGAGTGAAGCTGGGAGGCAGAGTTTGCAGTGAGCCAAGATCACGCCACTGCACTCCAGCCTGGGCGACAGAGCAAGACTCTGTCTCAAAAAAAATAAATAAATAAATAAAAATAAAAATAAAAATAAATAAAAGTAAAAATAAAAATAAATAAAATTAAAAATGTGTCCTCATGTTTTGGCCTTTGAGACAAAGCCTCTTATTTAATCGAGTTCTGACTGAATTTGACTCACAGTACTCTGGCAGATTCTTCATTTTCTGGTGAGATAGACGAATGTCGCAGGGTGAGGGCAATGCCAGCCCTTTCAGGGTCAACTTTTTGAGGAGTGATGTCTGGCAGAACACAATCCAACACCATAGTAGGATCCCCCACCCAACAACTTAGACGCTTTCTGGTACTTACTCTGTCTGCTTGTTTCCCTTTCTTGAATTCAGCTGAGGGGAAAAAAAAAACAAAAAAAATCAAAACCAGAAACGAACAGCCCATGTGTTTTTGTGTCTGAAAAGTTAATACATCCACATCCAACTTTCTAAATGAGACACGGCAGGTATGATGGTCACCGAACAGTGGCCACTGTTGACAAAATGCAAAGTCTTCTGCAAACATGAACGAGTTTCTAGGAATACGAAAGTCAAGGGAATTTACTCCACATATTAAAGCTGTCAAGGGTGCTCATCAAAAATGTACTTAGAGGTTTTCCTTTAAAGTTATTTTTGAAGATTTTTAAGTTGCAATACTTAAAAGCCTCTGGGAAAAGAAAGGATACAGCTATCTGGAAGATTTATACTAAATGATTTTCATGTCTTTTTGATAAAGTTAAATAAGATCAGCCTTGAAGTAATGGGTTCCACTACTCTGAGGCTGTGGATGGAATCCACACCACGAGACAATTGAATAAACAGCAAGGCTGCACACACAGGATGCAGGCAGTGAGCCAGCCTGACTATAGTCATGTTCTGGGTCAGTTCTACCCAGTTCTGCCCAGGCCCCACTGGAGATGAAAACCTGCCCTGTAGAAGTCTTCAATCCCCACCTTTCAAAATCTAATCCTCTTCAACTGAGGCCCGAGTCCAAAAATCTACTGACATCTTAGCCCGCGTTAGACCAGCTGTCCCCCAGCCTTTTTGGCACCAGGGATGGGTTTCATGGAAGACAATTTTTCTGGGGGCTGGTTTTGAATTGCAACTGTTCCACCTCAGGTCAGGTATTGGATCCTCATAAGGAGCACCTCCGAGATCCCTCACATACAGTTTACAATAGGGTCCCAGCGCCTAGGAGAACATGCGGCTTAAAAGAGGGTCCCAGTGCCTAGGAGAACACGCGGATTATGATAGGGCCCCAGCACCTAGGAAAACATGCGGCTTACGAACAGGTATTATATCTACGAGGGCAGGTATGAAATGAATTGGTAAAGCCAAAATCCACCGGATCTACCACTCCAAAACAAACACCACTCTCCAATATTGATGTGAGCCAAAAACATGGAAGTCCTGAGGGCCCACACTGACCACAGCCAGACACCACTTCTGCAAGAAGCAAGCAAGCGCCTAGAGATCACCCGTGATGACCCAGGAGAACAGTTTGAGCAGAGACAAATGTGAAGGAGAGGCATATAGGCCAGGGTGCTGGGTGTGCCCGTCTTTGTGACCTCACTGAGATTGCTGACCTCTAGCCCTTGGTGTCTGTCCTATGGAGGAGGTAGCCCCCAAATCCCTGCCTCCCTTCAGCACTGACTGAGGTGGCCCTGAAGTCTCCCCAGGGCTGAGACTGCTTCTAAATCCTGTTAACTGCACATCCACATAAAAAACAAAAAACAAAGTATCAAGTACGCAGACGGGAAAACAAAAATACGTGAATCCTCCCTTATTCAACAGGCATTTAAAAAGTAACAGGAAAATTGTGATAGGCTTTAAACAACCACCAGCTATCACGTCCTGTTGACATGTTTTAGCTAATCAGGAACATCTTTACCAAGCACCTGTGTGTTCAGGAAATCAGTTGACAGGTCCCAAATAACCTCGGAGCCTGCGACCTGGCCCCCACTCACGCACATCACCTCTCCAGAAGAACCAGCCCTGGACACCTTTCAAATGGTGAGGAACAGGAACAAGGGTAGCTTTCCCTCAACACCACAAAACAAGTTCGACCCCGAGGAGCCCGGAGAACAGCGACGTTTGTTTAGATGCTTTCCCACTGACCTTGTCAGAGGGAACGTTCCCATCCCACACGGCCCAGTGTTTTACTCTCCCTGGGATACCAGCAGCCATCAACTCTCAACAAGCTGGAAACAGAGGCCAAGCTGACAGGAGGCCTCTCTCCATTCGCTACTGAATTCGCTCAGGACACGGATGTTCCCAAACACACACGGCCCCGAGTATTCCACACCTGGAGAACATTCAAACAACAGACGCTGCAAAGACGTTCCCCTAAAGAGAAACTCAGTTTCTAACTTCCCTTAGGGAAAAATATGAGATCCAGAACTTTCCAAAAAATCAAGTGTGGGATGAAGCCACTCACCTCTGGCACTTCCTAACCTTGCCTTCCCACAGGTGCTCAGGCATGGCCCCGTGACAGCCCCGTCCACCCAGGATGGCAGCAGGGCTCAGGCAGCCAGCACCTGGGCAGCTGGCGAAGCAACCCTAGGGTGAAAACGGCATCCCAGGCACCACTTCCCGGAGCCCCTCAGCAAGAAAAACAGAGGCGGGACAGAACTGAGGGCTGACTTGAGGCTGGGGAGCCATAGACCCACACAGCTCAATCATCAGACATGCTCTTCTGTGGACAGAGCCCAGGGTGAGGCCAGCACAGAGACTCTCGTGCCGGCTCCATGAACCAGCGTCCTCCAGGGCTGCAAGTTTGTGATCACAGCTTCAGAATTTGGTTGCAGAATCTTCTGGAATCAAAGACACACCAAACTGTAAAGCTGCCAGGACAGCAGGGCCCAGGAGCAGGCTCAGGGGAGGACCACGTAGAAACCCCACACACAGCACACACGTGTGCATGCTTACTCCACACATGCCACCCCTTCACCCAATACTATACGTGCAAACGCATGTATGCACTCCATACACACCCTCAAATACACTCACCAAATATGATGCGTGCACACACTCCACACACACCCTCAAATACATACGACACACATGAACATGCTCACTCCACCCACACCTGCTAAATACACTCACCACACACGCACAAACGTGACACACCTGCACACTCATTCCAGACATCACACCCCTCACCAAGTACACAGCTGCACACAACCCCAAGTCCAGAACCTGCAGACTCCACAAGCTTTGGTTTCCCCCACTGTTTCTCTCATCACATGAGATCCACACACAGGTGTCATTTACTGACATCTAACACCCGGGGAGGCTCTTAGAACTGCAGTCACAAGTCAACTTCATTCAGGCATTCATCACCAGCCTCCTGAAGCCATCTCCTGTCCCCACGGGGAGCTGGGGCCGAGACCAGAGACGTTACTGGGCTTACAGATCCCCAGGCTGGAAACCCAGCAAAATCAGGAGGGCTCGGCCACGGCCCTGGAGGGAGATGGGTACTGGCTCAGGTATGCGAAATATGAGTCCTCATTTCCATACAGTGTCACCTATGGCAGCATCAGGTGAAAGCCAGTGGTTTGGCATTCCTGGGATAGACAGTCCTGGAATTACAAGGGAAGCTTTTTACTCCTCTCCTCTGAACACATGAGGTCCTTGGTCCCCTCATATCTAACACTGGGAATCCGAATCGGTGACTCCTTGTCCACCTGAGGACCACCCAAGAGGATCCACACACTTGCTACAACAGCAGCACTGCACCTGGTCTGCAGGGGAGCAAAGCAAATCCCACCTTTATGACTAAAACTGGATTACCCCGACACTGGCAGCCTGCAGTGTGTATATCGTCAAGCTCCCACATCTGCACCACCTGCAAGAGGAACACAAGCCCTTAGTCCCAGGTTCTCAGGACGGCCTGTGAGGTGGATGCTGGCACCCTTCTCATCTCCCAGTGGAGAGGGGAGAAGGCCAGGGTCAGGCCTGGTGTATCAGGAGGGTCGGGGTTCAAACCCCATCTGCCTCACAAAGCAGCCCTTCCCGTTCAAGTGACTTCTATCATCAGCCTTAAAATGTACCACAGTTACCAGCAATTCTGAGTGCTGTTCCTTGGGACGTCAGAAGCAAACATTTTGTTAGAAAGATTTTGCCAAGTCTGCTTTCAAAATCCTGTGTTATGAAATGACTAATGAAAATTTGAGCTATGAAATAAAGCACATAGTTAAATGAATCCCAAAATGACTATCGCGAAGGAAGTTTTAATTTGAAGTGAAAAATATCCTCTAAATGACATCAGCCAGAATTATCAATCATTACTGATCCCATATGCTTCATGAATTATACAGCATCATCTCAGATATGAACTTAAAACCGTTAGCTGAATGCACATGTCAGCGCAACCAAAGTTCTGCTATAATAAGTAGCACAGGCGTCTCTGGAGAGGATTTTAATTGGGACTACAAACAATACGCATGATCGTGGTAAGAGCTTTCATGCTGGCTGTTCTGCAAGGTGCAACACAGAGAAACACCACTAACCTCAAAGAAACCTGCTGCTCTGTAATGAGATGAGAGATGAGAGATGATGTGGACGGACTACTGTAAATATTTGAAAAGGAGAAACAATGCAAGGAAAGAATCATACCAGTTACCCTTCACATTCTTAGAAAAAAAGATTTTTCTTTTGGGATGATTTAAAAAGAAAATGACATTTCTGGATTTTTTTTTTAACTTTTCTTTCTGAGACAGGGTCTTGGCTCTGTCGCCAAGATTGGAGTACAGCGGAGCAATCGCAGCTCACTGTAGCCTTAAGTGATCTTCCCACCTCAGTCTCCAGAGTAGCAGAGACCACAGGCACGCACCACCGCACTCAGCTAATTTTTCTGTTATACAGATGGGGTCTTGCTATGTTGTCCAGGCTGATCTTCAACCCCTTCACCTCAAGTGATCCTCCTGTCTTGACCTCCCAAAGATTTAGCCTAAGCGACCATTTCTTATTGGAAAACAGACATTAGAGCAAATGCATTTCTATAAGATTTTCTACCTTTTTTCACTGGGGAAAAAGGTAACTTGCCTCCAAGGGTTGGAGACAAAGACATTACTGCAGACAAGAGTGCTGTGTATCCCAGGAACCACTACACCACGAGGCACGGCCGTGCACCCTGGATGCCGGAGTAGCACATGAGGCTAGCACAGGCCGACGCCGGCCCTCTCCAGAAGCAGGTCTATCCTTCCCTCCTCTCCTCAGCCCCCTCTCCCTTCAGGCCTCAGTGGCTGCTGACAGGGGAGAGGCCACAACTAGAGGAGGCTCTCAACTCCACCAGGGACAGGAGCCCCGGATGCTGGGGACTCAACTACTGCCCTTGGCACCCACCTCCTTCTGGTTCAGCCTTCTCAGGACCCAGGCGTGGCCACTTTGACCCTCTTTCCCTTCTGTGGCTCCTACAAAAACCAGTCCAGCGAGCCCAGGCTGCCTCACACTCCAGGGACACCCGGCACAGGCCCCCTCCATGTCCTTATCCAAGCTCCTGGGGCCAGAAGGGTCTTGCAATATTTCACTTTCCAGTTGAGCATCCCCAGCCTGAAATCCAAAGTGCTCTGAAGGGTATTTCCTTCAAGTGTCATGGGGAAGCTCGGAATGTTTCAGGTTTCAGAGCATTTTGGAGTAGGGACTCTCAGCCTTAATTTGAACCTCTTCAAGGAAGCCACACACTGAAGCCCCCGATGTCCACCCTACACAATCCCAGCACACCCTCTGAAGTCCTCAGCAACAGATTTTCTTTCTTCAAAAATAACCACAAGTCACAAACTCACACGCAATCACAGAAGGGGGTTGTGGACACCCGCACAGACGATGAAATTTAACTGTCACATTTTTACCTGGGTAATTTAAAGTCATTCCTCAAAACACACCTGTTTTACTAAGTTGCATTTTAAGGTGAACACACACAAATCATTCCAGGGAAACAAACGTCTCTTTGGGCTGCGTGTGGTTTCTTGACTCCCGTGAATAACTCAGCGTTCACCCTCACTTCTGGATAAGGGAGACGATGCAAAGAAATCTGTTAAAACCAAGACATGAAAACAAGTTTAAGAAGGGTTTGAAAGGTTCCTCCTGTCCCCCCGGAGGGGAGATGAGGACGCCTGGAAAGCTCATGGGGGACAGGAGCACAGCCTCCTCGGTGTGCCATGGACGCCACCTCGCCAAGCCTCGGAGAGGATGATGCCTGGAAGACTCACAGGGGTGGGAGCACAGCCTCCTCAGTGCTTTCTACACTCAGCAGCTTCAGAAATTCCCGTAGAAGCAGAACACATGAGAATTGAGACTGGAACACCCCAAAGAAAGGGGACGAGGGGTCAAAAAAAGCATTCGATCATTACCAAGGAGCGCGGGCATGAAGCCGCTTCAAAGACCGTGTGAGAAGTCACTCATAGGCGTTTCAGAAAATAAGGGTAGTGTGGGATTGCTCGATTAGCTCAAACAGGCTGCCGTCCCTCAGGCCATGAAGTCCCTGAGATGAGCCTCTCAGTGAGCAGAAGTCACTCGCATCTCTGCCAGAGAAAGTACTACAAGCCGACATATAACGTCATGAAACCTGGGCTTCAGCCTGTCGACAACAGTGAGTCTGACACGGTACATCCCTCCAGATGGTCAAAGACCCCAGGGATTCATCAGACAACCTCAAAGGGCTGTGTCTGTCCAGCCCCTTTTCCAAGTTCTGGATGATTTTTCCTAATATACTATAAGCAGCATGTTCCAGTAGAGACGCCATTCAGTGACTCTGGGTCCTCTTAATTTTGAAATTAGAAACACACTTGGCCAGGCACAGTGGCTCATGCCTGTGATCTCAGTACTTTGGGAGGCTGAGGCAGCTGGACTGCTTAAGTCCAGGAGTTCGAGTCCAGCCTGGGCAACATTGCAAAACTCCATCTCTACAAAAAATACAAAAATAAGTCAGGCATGGGGACACGTGGAACATGTGCCTGTGGGTCCTGGCTACCCAGGAGACTGAGGCAGGAGGATCGCTTGAGCCTGGGAGGTTGAGGCTGTAGTAAGCTGTGCTCACACCACTGTCTGGGCAACAAAAAGGGTTTTTTTGCCTGTCTCAAAAACATCAGAGATAAAGAATTATATACCTGACTAGGCCAAAATAAAAGAGGCCTTGTGGAACGACCTGAAACACAGCTGCAAATTCTGGCAGGGCCTCCCCTGGCTTGATTTGTGGTGAGTGTAGGACCACTCTGAAGGATAGGACCCCAGGCATCTTCCGATACTAGACCTTACAGTACAACTTCCCATCGCTGGACAGAACACTGGCCTTGGAGCCTGGGACACCCTGGGGCAGTGCCACCATCCGGAGGCCTCCATGGCACAAGGAGCCCCTACCATCATGAAGCCTGGGACGTCCATCAGAGCAGTGCCACCTACCTCAGGCCGCCATACCAGAGGAGCCTGGACATCATGAAGCCTGGGACATCCTGGGGCAGTGCCACCAACCCGAGACCGCTGTGACACAAGGGGACCCTAGTGCCACTGAGAGGCTGCACAGCAGGTCCAAGCCCAGGCCAGGAGTGAAGAGGCTCCATATCCTTTCCATCCCTCTAACTGAGTCCACAGACGTCTTGGAGCAGAAGTGCATCACCCTCAATGTCCACGGGTAAGTTTTTGGCCACAGAATCTGGAAGCATAAAAGATAGTTCTGGGCTGGTTGGTTGCCGGCTCGGATCTGTCCTCTTTCCACACAAAACCTGGCTCACACCAAGCAGCGTCTAAGTCCTGGAAGACCTGCTAAACACAAGTGCAGTTACAAAGCGGAGAAACTGGAGGGGGCCGGGCTGTGCTCCAGTGGCCACCAGCGTTTATCAGGAAGACCCCGGGCCTTACAGGGTCCAGGGCAAGGACTTCCTGGCAACCAGGACATGGAACAAGAACACATTCCCTGGTCCTGTTGAATATGAATCGGGTAAGAGCCGATTCCCTCCCTCGGAGGACTGAGCAACGCCCCACAACACCTTGCTATGGGTACGTTATTACATACGTTGGTATGGGTATGTTATTACATACGTTGGTATGGGTATGTTATTACATACGTTGGTATGGGTATGTTATTACATACGTTGGTATGGGTCTGTTATTATCTCCAAAAGGGTACTGTTCTGAATCCTGTGATGTAGAATGATAGTTAGCAACCCTGTTTCAGGGCATATCTAGAAAAAAGCAAAATAATGACTACACAATTTTTAATTCTTTGTAAATTATAACTATTACCATGAAAATTCTAAAAATGTGAAAATCTTCCCAACTGTTATTGGACAAGCTTCAAAATAAATACCCTGGCCTTGCTTGCCACATCCACAGATGTGCCAAAATAAATGAAAATATAGCCCAAGTTAGTAGAATCGAAACCTGAAGATGTACAAGCCGTCCCTGCCTCGCTATCTATACATCATGTAGAAATTTAAGAGCAGGTAGTGACACTGCAATGCAAGGCTCAAACCAACTGGGTATTTGGAAACTTCTATGCAAATTGGCATTTTCGGTTTTTAAACACGGTGTTATTTGTACTTCAAACAGGTAACTGTTTGGTTCCCTTGGAAAAAATATAGCCATAAACCTAGTCTAAAAAAAAAAATACCGGAGTGGGTATGAGAGAGAGTAGCTCAGAAATTTTAAAAGTGTCCACAGGGAGCAGTGCCTCATGCCTGTAATCCCAGTACTTTGAGAGGCAGGCCCCACGGGGCCTTTGAGGACACCGGTCTCCTCTGCTGCCTTCCTCCTGGACTGACCCCACGACATTCACTGGGTTTCCACCCCTGTCTCATTCAACATCCCAAGGGTGGTCTTCATCCTCATCTGGGGCTCAGCTCTGCCCCAATTTCCTAAATCTCTGCCTTCAGAGCCTGAAAACACCCACGCCCAGGGTCACCCTAAGTCCACGTTTACCCCAGAGAGTCCCAATTTTATGTTTTGCCAGCATCGCCTTAGTGATAATTTATCCTGTCAATTCCAACTGCCTTCACACCTCACCCCCTGCTGTCTCCCAACAGACCCCACTCAGATGCATATGCCCCAGACCCCACACCCATGCTGTGCATGCTTCGCTGCTCTGCCCATGTGGAGACCACCTCTCTTTCTTGAGGAATCAGCTGGCGATCATCTCCTTGTGGAGGGCTGCCCTGACTTCCAACTCTCTCCAGCAAGGGCAGAAGCCGTCCTCGGTATTTCCCCAAAACTCAGGCCAAGTATGAAGATGGCGCAGATGCTAGCTGTGCCTGGGATGCCATGGGCAGTGTCCCCAGATGCTCTGCACATGGCCCAGGGCACCGCCTGAACACAGCAAGTGCTGAAGAAATCAAACTGACGTGCGCTGACCTCTGATAGGGCCCCCTTCACCGTCCACATCTGTCTCCCCTCTGGACAGTAAAATCCACAAGACAGGGAGGGCTTGTCTCACTCATCTTCAAACTCCCAGGGTCACCCTGGTAGGTAAAGGGGACTCAAATGTCTTCTGAAGGAAGCGACTGGTTAGCTGCCGAGTTAAAGGGCCTCTGAAATTCAGAGCTCTGCATAGGAGTCCAGCACACTTTATTATGAATGACCCCAACCACGGCAGAAGTGGCCGTGGAACCAGTGCTAACCAATTCAGAGTTTGTTCACTGTTTCTCAGTTCATTATCACAACTCATTCTCACAGAGCAGCCACGCACAGATCCTCAGACGTCTACACAGAGTGGGCCGATGGCGCCGAGTCACGTCAACGTCCTGTTGCAGACTGGGAGACACCGGTCAGACACGGACCCAGGCAGAGCACAGACCTCGCGTTAAATTGGCTCCGTGTAAACAGCACTCCCTGAGGCCCTTTCCTATCTGCACAGCTTCTACAAATTCAACTCTCGCACCTGACACCTAAGAATACTGCACACCCCCATGTGAACCCCCCCATTTACCTCCCAAATGACTTGGCATGGCCGAGTACAAAAAAGTTCAACATAAGGGAACTGGAGGGCATGTGCGGCTTTCTCGAGTCCCTGCTGCTTCCTAATGGGAGGGCCCAATGCTTCACACCCCGAGTGAAGGGCGGGTCTCTTCGGCCCCCCGGCTTTGACCTGGAGCTAATCAGCATTAAGTAATTTCACTTTCCAGGACCAACTTCAAAGGCCTGCAAAGCCAGAGAAGGGAGAGGAGATGGAACACGCCCTCACCTCAGACCTGCTGCAAGCACGTACTTCTCAGATGCATCCCAAGGTGCACAGCGTGTCCGTTGCCTGTTTCACATCCATCGACCTGCAGGTCTTCTATGTGGCATCAGCCTCCTGGGCACTGGAAACAAGAGGAATAATGGCAAGTCCCCTCTGCAGCAAAGGTGAGGAAAAGGGACCCGACGCAATGGAACTGGCCTTTTTCTGACAGTCTCAAAACAGAAGGAAAATACTGTACAGCCAACTTCCCCTCATGCAGGTTTATTTACCTGTGACTCAGAGGCCATGACAGACAACTTCAGGTTCTCACCGATTCCTATTTTCCCCATCCAGGAAGCCTTTGTTTTTAATCGTACGAACTTGCCATTTTGTAGACCAAAAACAGCAAATATTGGCAGTTTCCTACAGTTCAACCGAATAAAATAGGATCATGGCCTTTTGTGAAACCATGAAGAAAAGGTGGGTATCTCAATACGTGTTTCCAGACTGGCTTTGTTCCTGAAGCACTAACTCTGTTCACTCAGGATTTTAGACACTGAAGAATAAACATCAATATCCCACCAAGAAAACCAAAAGGATGAAATAATTTTGCATCCACCTTGGAGCCCTTTTTGGACAAGGCAGGACACAAACTTTTAAAAAGCTGCAGTTGTCCCTCTGCATACACAGGGACATGGATTCCAGAACACCCTCCGAGTTTGCCCAAATCTACGTATCCACAGGACTCGGCCGCCACCCTATGGAACCGCATGTAGGAAACGTCAGCCCTCCACAAAGCCAGGTTTTTTCAGTAAGGTTTGGTTGGAAAATAATTAACATAAGTGATCCTTCGAAGCTCAAAACCCATGTTGTTCAGGGTCAGCTGCATTTACTACTTGTGTCGTATCTGAGGCCTGAAAGCCATCATTCTCGATACCTTAACGTGATGGTTAACAAACTAACTGTTCTGATTAGAAAGAGGAAAAAGCTAATTTTTAAGCTGACAACGAGAGTGGATGTGCTACGGTGAACGGAGAACAGACCTAAGCAAGCACCAAGGCTGGGGTGACTGCCTGTGCTCAGACCCACAAGGGCGTGTTCCTCCATCTCCCTCTGCTGAAAGGGATAACCGCTTCTCCCCCACGAGTAAAGGGCCTTTTTTAAATATTCACACGAGAAGTGCTATGAAAAGCTGAAAGGTCACAGATAACATTTTTAAAAATAAACGTTAACGTAAGCATTTAACAAGCCCATTATAATTTTAAAAATATATATATATTAAGTTCTTGGGTGTGGTGGCTCATGGCCGTAATCTCAGCACTTTGGGTGGCCGAGGTGGGCGCATCACCTGAGGTCAAGAGTTTAAGACCAACCTGGCCAACATGGTGAAACCCCGTCTCTAAAGAAAATACGAAAATTAGCCAGGCATGGTGGCAGACGCCTATAGCCCCAGTTACTTGGGAGGCTAAGGGGGGAGAATCACTTCAACTCGGGAGGGAGAGTTTGCAATCAGCCAAGATCATGTCATTGCACTTCAGCCTGGGCATTGAGTGTGAAACTCCATTCCAAAAAGAAAAAAAAATTATAAAGTTTTCCTTCTAATGAACCTATCATTCAGCCACCGAGGTATACTATAGCTACTTATTCAACCATGAGATACACCACAGGAGATATAGGCGAACAGGACACAGTTCTCTGAAAGAAGGCTGCACCCTCAACAGAAGGGAGCCACACACTCCGAATGGAATCGGCATAGGGAACAGATGCTGCTGCAGGTGGAACTGGCTGCACAGAGCACCCGCTCAAGTGTCTGAGAAACAAGGAGCCGTTGATGCCATCACCTTCCATACCTGAGCTGGGGTAGTGGGGAGCCTGTCATCACCACCACCACCACCCGGACAAAGAGCCCCAGAACCACACAACGAGCTTACAAACTCACCGAGGCGATGACCGAGCAATGTGCGTGGAGTGATGCGAACACGCAGACGTCAGGGCCACGCGCAGCGTTGGTTTTGTGCATCAACCTGAGCGTGCCCGGGGTGCCCAGATGGCTGGTTCTGCATTATTTCTGTGTGAGATGCATGTTTGCCTCTGGACTGAGTGGAGACCCATCCTCGCCGGTGTGGGGGACACCACCCCATCCACCCAGGGCCCGAGTAAAACAGCAAGGCGGGGAAAACTGGGTTCACTCCACCTATCTGGCTGATGGGCCAGTGACATTTGTCTTCTGCAGCCCATGCTCCTGGGTCTCAGCTCCTCAGACCCGGGTGGGATCTGCACCCTCCGCTTCTCAAGTCTTCAAGCCACACCCTCCCAGGACTCTAGCTTGCAGGCTGTGGGTCCTGGGGCTTCTTGGACTCCGTACCCCTGCAACAGCCCTCCCGCTGGAGACACATGCACACCCGGCTGGCTGTCTCTCTGGAGAGCCCTGACCAGAAGCCGCCCCTAAAAGTGGTCTTCAGAGTTTCTTTCTAGCCCTAAGATCCTAGCGCCCCTCCTACAATTCTAGGCGGAAAGGTGAACGGAGACCAATGGACAGAGTTGTGTGCGAGGACACGCCAGGCAGCAGCACTGGGCAGGAGGGCACTAACGCTCACTAAACAAAAAATCAATGTTGCTTGCCACAAAAATGAGAATCGTCAAGATTTCTTCAAACAGAAATGAGTTTGTTTCATGATTTGCTCTTAATACATAAGAAAGCATAAAAGTAGGTCTATTAACAATTACGTAAATCTTTAGAGGCCCTTGAACTACTTCTGTCCCTTTGTGTTTTTATACAGAATAAGCCTGAGGTTAAAGAGAATATCATCACTGGCCACAGCTGGGGCCACGCGAGGACACAGCTTATACCCCCTGAGGTCCCTGGGTGCCCCGAGTCCTTCCCTTGCTATTTATGGAAATATGGGAGAAACCAGGAGGTCTGAGCATGGACCTGGCCGTGCTCCCAGGGGCCGAGGAAAGCACCCATCTGTCCAGTCTTCCCTCCACCCCGCGGTTCCCTCCTACCCAGCCACTTGGGCTGACGTGGCTCATGCACTCAGCAGCGCCATCATTAAACGTTTAGCTTCGCATCACGAGGGCCTCCTCTGACCACTCCTGAACCTACAGTCAGCACTAGTCTACAGGACACGCGTGGACAAGGTTGATGGATCATGGCCTCCAACGAAGAAGATGCCAGGCAAGGAGTCAGAGAGCCGGGGATGGAGCAATACTCACCCACGGAGGCGAAGGCCAAAGCGGCCACCACCGAGGACCTCCCTTCCTACCCTGAGGGCAGCTCACCCAGGGAAACGAAGGCCGACACCGCCCACCACTGAGGGCCTCAAGGGCTCTCCCCACCCTGAAGGCGGCTGCGGTCACATTTCTCATCGCACCAAGAGACCCTTGTATTGAGCACAAATCTTTTCAACCTTCAAATCAATAAGGAATCACAACACGGACATTCCCTCAATCCAAATGGCCAGCCCACAAAACAGACATGCAATCATACACATTTCCTGTGGGAAAATCAGTCAGTCCCTGGAGCCTTGCGCCAGGGGTGGGGGAGCAACATGAGGAGATGCCGCAGCCCCAGCCTGGCTCTTCCCTCTACAGCTCCTTTTCCCTTCTCTTCCCACCGCCCCTTCCCACCCTCTCCTAGCCTCAGAGGCTCCTTCCTCAAATTCTTTCCCCTTGATGAAGTCATTCATGCCCAAAATACAAGGCAAAGTCATGGGGGCTCAAGAGAAAATCCATACCGTGGCTCGCGTTTTAGATTCTCATAAGTTTGAGAATAACCAAGCAAGAATCTTTGGCATCTGAATGTGGTCTGAATGCATCTGAGCTCAATGTCCGGCACTGGCCCGGAGTGGATCATGGGTGTCTCGGACATCTTCGTAACTCTACACCAATTATTTTGAAACACCCTAGCAGAATAGAACCATGTGAATAGCTACTTCTCAGTTAAAATTAGGAAAAGACTCCAAAAGTTGCCCTCAAGGAACATCCTTCCCACGAGGAGTTTCTGCGAGGAGTTTCTGCATCGGCCCTTCAGGCACAGACAAGGCCCCCGGGCCCAACTTCCTCATCCCTGCATTATAAAGCAACAAAGACGGTGGGGAATAAAGCAAGTGAAGGAGTCAGTCCCGCACAAAACGGGCTCCAGAAGCCACAGCCACTCTCCCAGTGTGGGAGCCAAGTTCAGAGACCTGGAAACACCAGCATTCCCAGGGAGGAGGGCAGAACAAGTCATTTCCCCCTAGTTTAGGGAGACACCACCCCACGTCCTCCGGCCTTAATAGAAGAGAGACTTCACATAAATGATTTCAATGACTCCACCACACACAGAAAGTGGGCTAAGGGCTAACACACCCATTCAAATGCCTGGCAAAAACACATTAAATGAACACACAGATAAACAAGGTTCTCCTGTTATCCACGAAATATTCAGAAACAAATCCAGTAAGCAATCTCTTTGCAATCAAAAGACCAATTCAGAGGTGCAGATTAAAAAGAAACATACAACTGAACCATTAATACACACCAAGAACCACGTTCCAAGGAAGTGTTATCACATCACCACCTCCAAGCTGCAGGAAGAAGCACTGGCCATGGACCAGCTGTTCACTCGTGGGTCAGTGAACGAATGGCAGTGCTGTCCAGGACAACGATGAGATATTAACCTGAAAAGGGCAAAATGGCAGAGGCTGGAGGGACCTTCCAGGTAACCCGGCCCCTCAGTGGACAGAGGACCCCCGTAGGGCCACAGAGCCCAGAGCCCCAGTGTGTTCGGGGCAAGCACTCAACTGCAACCCTGATGATGCCCGAACGCCTTCTGCCCTTCTGCATCTCTGCCCCACTAACAGGGAATCCATAAATGCTAAGGAAATGTAATGCATTTCACAATACCTGTAGATTTTTAGCAAATTAAAGATAAACAGTGACAAACTTTGAGAATTAACCAAAATATAGTTCCAGTGAATGCCCAAACTCAAAGCTAGTCTCCAAGAGGTGATAAGCTGTGTGTGGTGGTTAACGCCTGTAGATCCCAGCAGTTGGGGAGGCTGAGGCAGGAGAATCACTTGAGCCTAGAAAGTTGAGGGTGCAGTGAGCTGTCATTGTACTACTGCACCCAACCTGAGAAACAGAGTGAGACTGTCAAAAACAAACAAACAAAAACAAATTAAAGGAGTTCAGATGAATTCGCCCATACCCTTTAAATTTTCATTTGGGTACATGGGGTGATCGAGTTCCTTTTTCCCTTGCAATAAATGAATAATCTAATAATTAAATATAATCTAACAATTACATGGGAAAATTTAATTATTTTCCCATTTCATTATTTCCTATCTCAGGGAAAAAGTTAAAATTATTCCCTGTTTCAGGGAAAAAGCTAAAAATCATTTTAAACCTTCCTTCCACAAAACAGTATACTCAGTCATCTCTGTCTGCTTGATCATGTGGAATTCAGCTTCACATGTCTACAATACAGTTTTTGTTAAACAGCGTTTATGTAGACAGGCAAGAGAAAGAAACATTTTGTCTATGTAGAAGCAGCAGAAGACACGTTTTAACAGAAAAGGGAGAAGATACCACCGTGTGAATCTGGAAATTCTGTCATCTTGTCCTCACACACAGAAAACACCCAAGCACGTGCCTAATGTCCAACAGGAGCACAGAAAGGACAGGGGTCCCTCCAGTTGTTTAATGACCAGCCCCCACATGTCACCGCCACATAACAAAATCCACACGGCAACTTCAGCACGTTTCATTCACTATTCCATGGAAATCAGGCTGAAGAACATACAGATGTTTTGCCCACATTTAAAAATCCAAGTGTGGGACTCATAGAAATAAAACACATTATGGGTTCACTTAACTTTTCCAAATTTTTACTTGGAGAAACCTATAAAGTACTTGTCAGTTACATCCTTAAGTTTTTCAATAATTTTTATATGCAAAGGTCAGGCAAGACTTGTAAAGAGGTACACACATACGGCCCGGTGCAGTGGCTCACAACTATAATCCCAGCACTTTGGGAGGCCGAGGTGGGCAGATCACGAGGTCAGGAAACCGAGACCATCCTGGCTTACACGGTGAAACCCCGTCTCTACTAAAAATACAATTAGCCAGGCGTGGTGGCGGGTGCCTGTAGTCCCAGCTACTCGGGAGGCTGAGGCTGGAGAATGGCATGAACCCGGGAGGCAGAGCTTGCAGTGAGCTGAGATCGTACCACCGCACTCCAGCCTGGGTGACAGAGGGAAACTGTCTCAAAAAAAAAAAAAAAAAAAAAAAAAAAAGGAGGTACACACACACATCCACATTCTTCTCTCAGGGAGACGGGCCCTTTTTTAAGATTCCACATGTAAATGTGGTTGTCACCCTGCCTTTGAGAGGATGGGCTGTGTTTTAAGGGTGAACACACTTTCCTCCATGCACCAAGGATGCACCATGGAGGACAGTGCTGCCACCGCCTGCCCAGTCTCTGCTCAGGGTGGGGCAAAGGGAGCTCATTTGTCTCCCGTGTACACCATCAAAAAAAAAAAAAAAGAAAAGAAAAAAGATTTTGCTGCTTCATACTAGTAAAGTGGGCAGATTCTACATGCCAACTCTTATTCAAAGGTCGCCTAACACTGACTCAGGAACTCTGGCCCTGATGTGCTTGGAGTTTTAATGCTAACAGTGTTAAAGACCACTCCCCCAGGAGCTCTGAACAAGTACTCCAGGTATACACTGAACAAGACCACACACTCTCTGACCGAAATCTAACTTCACAGACCCAAACTACAGAACCACAGAAGACACTGCTTCTGTCCAACTTTGTGTTCTGCCGTCGTTTGTGTCCATTATTTCCTACAAACCATCTCATTAGAATTTAGGGCACACAAAAGGCCGATACAACAGGGTTACTTTTCAAAGGTTTGGAGGTGAAGAACAGATACAATGCATTAACTTCCTATTGCTGCTGCAACAAATTACCACAAATGCAAACCTCCTCTCAGCCCTGGAAGTCAGGAGTCCCAGGGCTGAAGTCAAGGGGTCAGTAGGTTGTGTTCCTGCCTGGAGTCTCCCAATTCATAGAGGCCACCATGCAGCTTGGCTTACAGCCCAACATCCCTTCTCCCACTGCCCCGGCCTCAGCCCTGCACCCCTCAGGCCCCTGTCCCACCCTTGGCCCCATGCCCCTCTGGCCCCCACCCCACACCCGCCCTCAGCCCCACAGCCCTCTGGCCTCTATCTCATCCTCAGGTCTCCTCCTCTGAGATGGACGACTGGACCCTAGACGGAGGGATGAACATTCTGAACAGAATCAACATAACTCAACATTTGAGTCGGAGAGGCCAAGCAGTAAGACTTTCAAAAAAGCTACCACAAAGTATGTAGCATGCCTGTAGTTCACAGCTGAGCGTGGCGTCATGAGTACGAGCGTGCGGCCACACACACCAGGCCCAAGTTTAAGATCAAATATAAGGAGCTTTCCACTGTGGTATTTAACTAGATCTTATTACAAAATAGCCTCCTGATTGCAGTTTTTATCGAAAAAGTTCTCTGTAATTAAAGAAATTAATTTTTCCCTAAAAGACATTTCTCTATCTATCGTCCCATAAAAACTAAATGGGCATATTGAAGAAAAAAGAGAAATGTTTGATTTAGGGGTTTGCCTACGACTTGGATAAGCATGATTTTCTTCTGGCCAAGCAGGGAGCAGCTGGACCAGACTGGAGGGAAGGAAAAACAAATTTCCACTCTGACCTCAGTTGGGCACCAGAGTCTTCCCTGTCAGAATATGGGTGTGGTGCTTCCCACACACCAGCCTCTGACAAAACTCAGCCCAAGGGTGTGTGAAAAGGCCGTCTACTTCTGAAAAATCTATAAAGTGCAGACACATCAAAAGCTTCCGAAGACTGTAAAGCACCAAGGAGACCACTACACCCTTGGAGTTTACAGAAAATGGTCAATATCACACGTGTCTGAGGTCCGGGATCAGCTCCCAGCTGCCGCGACGCCGTAAACGCAGCCCTGGCTTCCCCTCTGACGCAGAGAGCTGGTCACTCTGCCAGCAGCACTCAGAGCTTAGAACATTCTAGATGAAAGCAACGTGTTCCTTTTAAATTGGGGAACTGGGGCAGCACAACTGAAGCTCTACGACTATGTCAACTACTGGGTTTCGGGGTAGCATTAGGAAATCGTGGGAATCCAAATCTCAATTTCATACAGATTCACTGCAGGTTCCAGAATTTCCTGAAACATTCTTCCAATTTATCACTCAGGATTCCCTTGCCAAAGCTAATAAAGTCTAAATTCCTTACGGAAAAGCCACCATAAGCACCACCACAAATAAGATCAACTGACGCCCGCACTTTGCACCAAACGTAAACTGTTACTCACACAAGACTGTGCTGGAGGCAGCTCTCAGCTGAAGCCGAATCCGTGAGACTTCATTATCCCATTTTGGATCGAGTATGAAGACTGTCAGCAAACCAGGGCCCCAGTGTGTAGCAGAGAACAGATCCTCTGACGCCTGCCTGAACATTTCCTTCCCACCTGTCTTGGATACTGAACACCCTCAGAGCTATTGAGTCACCCACATTTGCAGGTCATTAATCCAGCCACCAGGATAACATAATTATGCAATAAAAATGCCTTCTCAGGGCTTTGTCATACTCAACAAGGCAGCTCAGAAGGCTTGGTAAGCCCAACAAAGGGGGAAGCGTCCCTCAAATAGACAAAGACCAAGGAAAACCGTGCAGAGACTCTTTCAAGAGAGGGCAGAGACAGAGCCCGCTGTAGCCTTTCAGGCCCTGCTGGCCGCAGCCCTGCGTTAGGTGGCACCATTTCCACGGATGCATCCTGCTGGGCCCATGTGAAAAGTCCCGCTGGCGAGAAACTCACCCCCACTTCCAGCTCCTGCAAGACCTGCTACAGCCCCACTCCACCCTGGGGGCCGACTGTGCAAGTTTTCCTGGCGAGACCCCTCAGAGCCTGCACAGCGTCTGAGACTGGGAAGCACCCAGGATCCAGAAACGCACAAACCCGTTCTCCTCGTGCTGCTTTCTGGGTTCCAAGTTGACTTCAGAACGAGTCCTGCATAAACCCCAGGCTGGGGAGCCAGCCACGGCCCAGCAGCACCCAGTTCATGTGCTCCACCCACCCCACAGAGGACCACGGAGGCCCCAGCATGCTCTGTCCGGGGCAAGACACCAGATACAGCCACAGTTCAGGGTTCTGCCACCCGCCCCGCTGCCCTAATTACCTACTGGGATCTGAATTCTCGTTGGTTGGAAAGGTGATCCCACAGCTCCGCTGCCCTAATTACCTGCTGTAATCTGAAATTGCATTGGTTGGGAAGGGGATCTCACTGCTCAAGCACTCCCTGCTGCCTCCTTGCAAACAACATAAAAAATCCAAAACCCCTCTTAAAGAACGTTTACTATAACCTCAAAACAAGACCAATCCTGAGACCAGGGAAGATACACACACACATCTGACAGCTGGTGGGCGTCAGTGACTGATGCCACGGCTTCCATGTGGCGTGTGAAGTGGGAGGCCTGTCACGGTGACTCAGGCTGGGGTCTGAATAGTGGTCTTCCAAGCAACTAGGCAACCAGGACGCACACCCCAAAACCCAAGTCCCCGCAGTCATGTACCTGGAAGAAATGCTGCGTGGCCATTGACACCAGTTGTGAACCAAGACCGATCTGTGTCCTGTGGTTCTCACAATGTCTGTACACGTCTGGGCCCAGCACAGGCACGCACGGCACCCTGCTCGCCCCCAGTGGGGCTCTCTCCTGCCAAGGGGGATGGCCCTGAAGTCCGTTGAGATTTCCAAAGCTCTACAAAGTCGTCCTTCCTCCTGCTTGTTCAGAAGGCCTAAAGCCCTGAAGACACCAGTGAGAATTGACCTAGCCTCTTAAGGCAGCTCAAACACCTAAACACAGGAACGCTGGACCTCTCTGCCCTTGGGAGCAGCCAATAACCCACTGGGCTAAGCAGAAGACACAGATGTCACATCCAGAAGGCAGTGGCACTCACGTTTGCATTCCAGGAGCCACCCTTGTGAGTCCCTTCAAGGCTTCCAAGTCCCACTTGATAGTTTTCATCATATCTCTATAACATCAGAGACATTATATCTCATGGTATCTATGAGATCCTCTCTACTTTTATGAGCATATATGCTCCCTGACTTACCATGGGATGAAACTGTTCCAATAAACCCAGTGTAAGCTGAAAATATCCTAAATAGAAAGTGCATTTGACATAATACTTTCAACTTACAATGGGTTCATCCAGAGGCAGCCCATCTCGGGCTGAACAATGCACTGAGTGTGACTAGTTCAAGCAATACTGGAGCAAGCTTTAAATATTAGCCACATTCTGTCAGGGCTGACTAATATGAAATCAGCATCAGTCTCATGTCTTGCAGCATCCACAGCTCATCTTCTTAAAACCACTTAAGATTTCATAATTAACTCAATTAAACAATGTAAGTCATCTCCTTGATCTTTGACATGAAGGGGTCATTTTCCCCCAAAATAGTACCTCTTTCCTTGACATGATTTAATCTGTGGTTAGAGTATTTAACAGGATTTCTTTCCTTCTTAGAAAATAAAATATACACCTTTCCAATATGAAAAACACTAACCGATAATGCTATAGCTTAACCAGGTCAAAAGCGTTTTTTGTTTTTTCTTTTAAAGTTAAAAAAAGAACCTAACTGCATCTTTGGACCTTATATGAAGTAGTGTCCAGGGTCACTGGGACCCCCACTTGGCCAGTGCAGCTGGGTACCAATTAAACCCAGAAACCCAAGAGTTCACTCAAAGCCCTTTCCCAGCTGTTCATCCTAGTGGGAGCCATGGGCACAAAGGAATGCGGCATTCTACGGAGGGCTTTGGGGGAATGGCTGCTTGAGAACATCAAAGTGGCTCACGTCCCCCGAGTATAAAGCCAGTGACTGCTCTCAGCTTCAATGCAGCACCATCCACAGCAGACAACGTCCGGAATCACCTGAGTGCCCGTCAACAGGGCATGAAGGGAACGTGGCCTGAACATACAAAGGAGCAATACTCCACCACACAGCTGAGATCCTTGTCATCCAAGACAGGATGGATGGAGCTGGAGGACATTACGTTAAGCAAACGAGCCAAGCAAAGAAACGGAGTATGTTCTCACTCATAAGCAGGAGCTGAGAGCAAATCTCATGGAGGCCAAGAGTACGTGGTCAACAGGGCCCAGCAGAGCCCACTCATAAGCAGGATGGGCAGAGGCTAGTAACGGACACAAACACACAGCCTAATGGGAGCACAAGTCCTACTATTGATAAATCAGCAGGGGGATGGCAGTGGGTCATCTACTGTGGATTTCAAAGCAGCTAGGAGAGAATAACTTGAACATTACCAGCATAAGGAAAAGAAAATACTTAAAGTGAAAGACATCCCAAGTACCCAGATTTCATCAATATAGGGATGAATCAAGATATCACATGCACTCTGAAAATATGTACATATATTATATATCAACAAAAACAAAAACCAATGACAGAACCATTTGCAAAGCACGTGCAGGAGAAGAATGGGAAGCCTGACATGGTGTGACTGTGTCCCCCCCACCCAAATCTCATGCTGAACTCTAACCCTTTGTTGGAAGTGAGTCCTGGTGGGAGGTGACTGACTCATGGGGGTGGTTTCTAACGGTTTAGCACAATCCCCCAAGTGCTGTCCTCATGATAGTTCTGAGATCTGGTTGTTTGGAGGTGCATGGCACCTTCCCCTTCACTCTCTCCCCTTTCAGCCATGTGAAGACATGCCTGCCTCCCCTTCACCTTCCACTCTAAGTTTCCCCAGATGTAGAAGCCTGTACAGCCCACAGAACTGTATGCTGATTAAACCTTTTTTTCCTTATGACCCAGCCTCAGGTAGTTCTTTATAGCAGTGGAAGAATAGTACAGTCCTCAGGACCAGCAATGTTTTCCTTCCACCCAGTGGCCAACAAGGTCCCACACCCTAGCTGGTTTTCCAAAGTCTTTGCCAGAATGCTGAGGCTGTTTTGGGGATACTAACTTTCCCCATCTCTGGCAAACCAGATGGGGAATCCTATTTGCCTCTTACCACTTTTCTCAGAGAAACCCCACCTCTGAAACGGCCTCCTTCAGCAGCAGCAAAGCTGAGTATTCCTTGCAATTCCCTTCTTCTGAACAAGTAAACATCTTAGGCTTGTCTTTCCATCTTCCCAGCTCATTGAAAAAAATATCTTATGCTTTCTATTTTCCTAACACACACATGGAAGAGAAGTGCCGTGAGGGCAGGGGATCTTGCTTTCCCGGATCTGAGCCTGGCCCTCAAACACTAGCCGAATTCATACTGACACGATATCCAGAAGCAGAAATGCAAATATCCACATGACTTCAAATACCCTAAGGATCTAACAGGCCGAGTGGCCCACGTAACTATGGTTTGTGCTGGGCCATTCAACTGGTGTCCAAATCCCTGTCCAATTGAGCTCTTTAATTTCGGGACTTTTCAGAGAGTTGTTTATGTTGTTGTTGTTATTCTATTGTTTTTATTAAAGGGATCTATTACAGTTACAATCAAGAATATCACAGGCCGAGGGTGGTGGCTCATGCCTGTAATCCCAGCACTTTGGGAGGGCAACGTGAGCGAATCACCTGAGGTCAGGAGTTCAAGACCAGCCTGGCCAACATGTTGAAACCCCATCTCTACTAATACAAAAATGAACCAGCCATGGTGGCAGGCACTTATAATCCCAGCTACTCAGGAGGCTGAGACAGGAGAATGGCGTGAACCAGGAGGTGAGGCTGCAGTGAGCCAAGATCGTGCCACTGCATTCCAGCCTGGGCAACACAAGACTGTCTCCAAAAAATAAAAATACACCAATACGCCCAGATAGTTTTTCACCAATGTCAGATACATCAGTTTAAAGAAAAATAATATGAAAGCATGTTTTTAAATTTCAGTGTTGAATTTAACCATATCTTTTAAGAAGATACGAAGATAGAAGTTCCCCAAGGATCAGGGGAGAAAAAAGCAGTTAAGAAAATGTTAAAACTTCAGGAGAAAAACAAGTATGGGGTAAGACCTCAAGGCAAAACTTTTTCTTTGCACTTTGATTTCAAAAGAACAGAGATGCCCAAAATATGAACTCTCCCATCTGCATTTTATATTCCTCTATGTCCTTTGAAAGGCTGGAGATGGAATCCCAGGTTCCAAAGTGCCTGGTCACGGCTCACATCGGGCGGCATCTTTCACAGCCGTTTACTCCCCTGACTGTGCCTAGAGAGCTCTGTGGCCCAATTTACACAAAAAGGTCCTAATTTACACACGTTCATCACTTTGAGCAGAGTCTCAACGAATGAGACAAATATTGACACTCCACAGAAGCAAGTATTCTCTTCCGAAAAGTGAAGTGTGAGGTTCCCATGAGCCAGGCAGCTTGGTTACAGAAAGCACTGGCTGACTTGCTGGTTTAATGTTAAATGCATTTAAAATGTTAAGTGATCCGGCCCCCCTCCCAGTGGGTGTGTACGTTGAGCTGGCTGCAGTACTGATGCACAGACCACGTGGTTTTACTTCAAGCAGAGCACCCCACACCCAGGAAGAGGCCAAAGGACGGCATCGAGGTCTAGGACAGTTCTAAGGAGAGCTGCAGCCTGAATGCCTCGTCTGCAAATAGTCTCTCATTTCAGAGGAAATCACTGAACAGAGTTCGTAACACGTGAAATTTAAAAATTCATATTTCTAATTTCATCCCATTAGAACTCTTGAAGAACCGATGTACACCTGCTCCAAGTCAATGAGAGGACACTCGGATAGTCCCTCACAGGTCCTCGGCCTCCGCCTCCCACCTAGAGAACGTCAGCTCAAGCTGATCACAGCGCAGTGCGATTTTCCATAATATACAGGCCTGCATCTGAGCTGAGATGTGAATGTCTGGAATGTGCCTGCCAGGCCCAGGAGGAACTGCAGCAGCTGTAGGGACAGAAGCTGCTAAGGAATCCGACTTGGAGGGAACTTGAGGCAACTAAAACTACTTCCACTGGTTTTTCTTGGCAAGGCTTGACCAGGCAAACTGTTATCACTGTTGCTAATTCATGGTAATTGGGATGGGGACTTAACAGTAAGTAATTTGAGCAATTACAGAATTTGATACTCAATTACAGTGGCACAGATTCCTGAGAATGGAAGAACTGTTGCCCAGGAATAGAGTTCAACAGGTCCTCCACATGCCCCGGGAAACATGGCATTTCCATGCACCCCTGCTTTGGTCCCTGGTCACCTGATCTCGGCCATCTGATGGCATCACTCCCCACAGCTGGAAACACCTGACCTCTTGTCACCCTCCCGTCTGCCCTGCCTTCCTCCAGCCTGGGATATTCAGCGATGCCCACATACAGGACCAGGAAACCAGGGTTATCCTAAACCAGTGCCTGCATTCAAAGTCCTCCATGGCAGGACAATCACCAACGGCCAATACTCCCAGAACCTTCCACTTCAAAACGGGAGCACATCTGGATTCAAGCTGACAACGCTGCATTCTCTTTGCCATGTACACATGGAGGCATGTCAGGTTCCACCTAAAGGTATCAGGTTTCACACTGGTCAGGAGCCCAAGCCTAGTCACTCTGCATGATCTCAATTCACCATCCACAGAGAAGCCGGCAGTTTTTCTCTGGTGCAGGGTGTGGATGGTGGATGCATTTCCTCTGAAAACTTGGAGAGGGGATCCTGGCCAAGGAGGCCAGTCACCCCAGCCCCTGCAAGACCCAGACGTGCCCCTCTGCTGTCTGCACACAGTACCCAAGTCTAGCAGTGCTGACTCTGTGGTGGGATAGTTCTGGGTCTGCAGGGGACGTGGGGCACAGGAACCGTGCAGCCTGGCTGTAGCCAGAGGCCTAAAGGATCCCCACGAGGCTCTCCAGCCAAGGTGTCATCACCACAGGCAGAGCCATTCAAGAGAACTGCCAGCCGAACTGGAAACATCCCAATCTGCTGAGCCAACACAGGAAGACAACAGCCACCTACAGCTGCTGAGCCCCGAAACGTGACCACTGGGCCTGAAGGGCTGAATCTGGGATTTAATCTGTGAAGTTCTTTTCAAATGTGTTTGGCTATGTAATCAAATCTTTATTCTAATTAAATTTAAAGGAGCCTCTGGCTATGGGCTACCTTGTCCGGCATCACAGCTCCAGGGAGTAAGAATGGGAAGGAGAGGCCCAGAGCCTCTCTGCATTGTCCACGCTAATTTAACACGTCATCATAAGGAAAGGCACTCCAGGAGAGGTGTGCATGGGAAGAACTGGGTTGGCCCTGACACAAACATGACCCCCATGACATCACAGCTGCCTCAGCCAACAGGCAAAAGACAATGATGCCCACCTGGACAGGTCACCGGATGTGATGATGCACCCCAAGTCCTAGTCCCACAGCAGCCAGAGACCACCCGCTGCTCGTCCCAGGTGAAACAGGCAGAGCTGTCCGAGCCCTCAAAAGCAGGAAGAATTAAAGAGGCAATTCTTGCTATTCCCACAACACGCGACACTCCTCGGAGACAGATACAGGCTTCGCTGTGAAAGTGCAGAGGACGGTGCAGTCCCTAGGCGGGCTGCTTCTTCCAACGATCAGGGAAGAAACCAGATCCATTTCCTTGTAGGAGAAACATTTGTACCGTCATTAGACAGAAGGTGGCTGATGTTATCAAATCATCAAGCACCGCACGGCTGTGTCTTCAAGGAGGGCCTGGAAACTTGCAGCCACCTGCATAGAGGTCACAGTGCTTACAATGGAGATACGTGTGACTGAGGTCTGGCTTCCTCAGGCAAGCTAAATTTGAACTTTCATCACTGAGGAATTGGTCATTTACAGTCACTCACCCTCAATGCAGAAGAGGGCTCAAAACACTGCACCAGACTTCAACACTCAGGGTTAGGGTCAGGGTCAAATTCACAAGTTTTACAAAATGTATTTACTTGGGATGCCAGAAAAGATGTAGCTTCACACCGCCCCAGCTCCAGGGTTTGCTTAGCCCCTTCACCACTGGATCTCACCAACAGATGACCCATCCACGCCTCATCCATGGCAGCACAGAAAACCACTCGGAAGACAGCCACTCCCACCAAGCTTCCTGACTTTGGTATTTAAAATATGCATCATTTAAAATCTGCATCTCATACGTGAGATTACACTTCTCCGAACAGACATTGTGATTGTCATTTCACCCAAAAGGGCTTTAGGAAATGACACGCGGCCCAGACGCCAGAGGTCGCCGGCCGCCTTACTCTAGCCTAATTCCTTTGTGCCTGTATGGAGGCTTCACAGATACAGCCCGGTCACATTAATGACCATAAGAGAAGCTCAGGGCATAGATGAACTCAGTGCTGAATTTTTCCATTTCTCATCCTTTTGTTTTATCCAGAAGACAGCTGAGAAAGGCTGGGGCAGATCATCTCGAGTGTAATGACTCCAGCCACTTCTCTTCACCCCAGGTCACCCCTCAGTCACACGCTTTTGAGAAACCAAAGTAATTCTGTTCTCTTCACTCTGGGTTCCAAGTACTAAATTCCTCCGTTTTATCAATTAGATTATCAAGCAGCCGTTTGTAATCTGGACTGCAATCTGATACAAAATTTAAAACTAATTTAGGTTGCGGTAATAGCTCCTATTTACGTTATAGACAAGGCATGAATGAAAACTTTAATCTGTTCATAGGACCAATTTGGTAAACAAACCAATTATTCAAGCAATGATTGTTTTCAGTTAGATGCAAATTTCTTTGCTCATAAAAGATTTTCCAGTAGGAATTTTTAAATCCATGGTCTGTATTTCCTGAGCCTGTCTCTGCACCTTCCCCGAGTGCACAGCAGAACTTCTCAGGGCATCCCATCAGCAGACCCACGGACGAGAATAAGCCCACAGCCCTCAGCCCAGGAATCAAGTCTGAGCCCCAGCAGCCCCTCGTCCAGCCGGGGCTTCCTCACCAGCACAGCACCCAGAGGTTTTCCAGGTTTAATGCCATGTGTGCGTGGAAAGTAGAGTGCTGGAAAGACCACAGTGGACATTCTACAAATGCAACTTTCCTCCTGGAACAGCCCAGCAACCCTCTGTACCTTCCCCAAAGTACCCATGCCAGGTAGGCATAGAGAGTCTAATGGGGTGCCTAGGAATCAGCATTTAACACGATTCTGATGAATAAAAATGTTTGAGAGGCCGGTCAGCGAGAGGCTGCCGTGGCCTCCACTCATTTGCAGGCTCTGAAGAGACACAGATTCAGGTAACAGGCCAGACAGGACGGGACAAGGATGGGGAAGTGGAGGACAAATTCCATGGACCACCAACCACCCCTCCATCCCCACTGAGACTCCGTGATTTAAGGAGAGGCAAAGCCAGGGAGAAAAGATGCCCGCACCACACAAGGGACTGAGATTTCACCTGAAGTGCACAGCATATGGCTGAGGCCCAAGGTTGGGCAAGCCGAGAGCACAGGCCCAGAGGTGCCACCCGCACCCCACACAGACCTCCCAAGCACTGCCTGTGTCTCCTGCCTGGTTTGTTTCCTTCCCCCATTCTACTGTGTTGGTTTCTTAACCGCCCCCCACCACCACACACCCCTCTCTACAAGCTAGGTGAACTGAAAAGAGCAGGGGGGGTTAAGATCTGGGCTCTCGGGCCAACGTCCTGCCTGAGACATTAGTTCCAACCCACCCAGCTGTGATGTAAGCCCCTGAGATTTCTCAAATGTGAGAAAGGAAGGTGACTGAACCCACTTCCCAGGACGGCTGTGGAGACTGAGATCACATATAGCCACACCTCGGCATCCAGCACACGTGGGACCCCAGCCGTGTTGCCCCTGACGGGAATCCCTCTATGCCCCCTCTGCTACCAGAGCCAACTCCCAGCAGTAGCTGTGGAGGGTGCATCCTCTATTCCCACTCCACTCACCTCCCATCGCTCCCCGGAGTGACCTGCCACTCAGCGGCCAACAGCAAATCTGGCCCCATTGGATAACCGACCACACCCCCCAGCCCCACTCTGGGGCGTCTTCCACTTGCAGTTCCGAAGCAGAGCGAGAAACCGCCCTCAAGGGCGCTCACCTGTTCCTTATTGTACGTAATTACCTGCCACGCAGGGCCACCAGCAAACCCAGCTCCACCATCCAGCTTCTGGTGGGTAACTGCCTCCCTCTCCCGCTTCCTCCTGGGGTGTCTGGGAGGCTCAGAAACTGCCCTCCAAGGGCACTCATCTGTTCCTTATTGCACTAATACCTCCTTTACAGAAATCCACTTTGACTTCCAGCACTGCAGGTGTGACAGTTTAGGAATCTTATTTGTAAGCTCCAAGAGCTTGAGGTCACGTACACCTCACCAGCATCCCAGAGACCCAGCACTGTCCCACTGTATTTACGATTCCAAAATACTCCTTCAAAATGCTACTGGCATTTGATTTGAGCATAAAATGCTAAAAATCTTCAAGTGAAACCAATATCTTCAACAGTTGGATTCAATCATAACATGCGAGTTATACATCTGCCAAGTTGTAAAGCCTCATGCATTTATAACATCTTACGTATGGTCAAATGGTTCATTAACATAAATTACGAGAATCTCTAAGAAACGGGTTTTCTGGCATTAGATGACCAAAGGAAAACTGGGTTCTGGCGGGCTTGCGGGCCTGTAGAGGCAGACATATCTGCTGACACAACCAAGCTCCTTCCCACTGACGTGGCCTCATCCCAGGCCCCTCGCCCGGACGCCTGCAGGCCCCTGGAGGAGCAAGCTGACCTGCCCACATTTCTCAAATGCACAGCTGTTGTTCACACTGCAGATGGAGCTCAAGGCACGAGCAGGCCACCACACAAAATACCACACAGCGTCCACGCCAGGGGATGGTTTTCACTCCATCCCAATGCCCCATGTATGAGTTAACAGCCATGCTACTAAACGGATTTTTAGACTCTCAAGACATACTTTGTTTGCTCTTATGCAACAAAGTTAAAAGACTACCACTCAGATATAGGCTCTGAAACTGGCATAATCATTTGGGAACAGAGCCTCTGCCAGATCAGGATAAGCACTTGGGACAACACCCCGTGACCTCAGTCCACACAAACCCATCCAGACCAGAGGCCTCCCGCACAGCTCTAATTTCTGTGGATTTCTGTAAATGAGGTATTAGTGCAATAAGGAACAGATGAGTGCTCTTGGAGGGCAGTTTCTGAGCCTCCTAGCCACACGGCCACATTCAGGCTGAAGCCGCGCCACCTCCAGAAACACTGTCCGTCACCGAGGTGTGCCTGGCTTCTCCCTTTTTCCAGAACTTAACAAAACCTGAAAGGACAGATCTGTGTAGAAAAACACAAACTACTTGCGATTCCTCTGCCCAGTTCAGGCTGTAGGAAGCTCGTTTCAGCCCTCACCGTGTTCTGACCTTGGTTCCCATAAGAAATAAAGTCAGAATTCTAGTCCCTGTCTCCTGGGCAGTGTGGCAGGCATACATACCTTCAGTTACATGAGGAAAGGCGTGGTGAGCCCCCTTCCTTCAGTAAAACTGCACAGTTCCCAGAACCCTGATGCCATCCCCCTCACGCCACTGTGAACACCTGGACAGAGCACATTTCAATGCGTGCACCTTCGTGGGCTGGTTTTCTATTTCTCCACTAAATCACCCCAAATTTAGCGCCCTAAACACTGACTTATTTTCTCCCACTTCTGAAAGCTGGAGTCCAAAACAGGTCCCACCAGCTAACGTCGAGGTGTCGGCAGGGCTGGCTCTGGGGAAGCGACTGTCTCCTTGCCTCCCGCAGCCTCTAGAGGCTTCCGCGTTCCCTGGTCCATATGGCACCTACTGTCTTCAGGACCCACAGCGGCCCTGATGGCCCCTCAACAGGAAGACGCAGAACATCAGGAGCCCGGGCTCCAGCGCTAAGGCCAAACCTCACCACCCTCCCAGCTCCTCACACACTCCCGTGCGAGCTAATATAGATTCCACCTTAACTAGTATCACCTGTGTAAGGGGTAAGTGTCCAGCTGTGAACTGGTTAACCTCGCTCACACAGACCCCGGGAATAAACTCACAGGCCATGGACCACTCCACAAGTAATGAGTGACCACCTGCTCGGGGACCTCCATGGCCCAGCAGAGCCCTCCTTTGCCTCCCCGTGGACTCAGGGTCTGCACGCGCCAGAGGGCCCTGGATAAAAAAAACAGCTCCCATGTCGGGAGGCACCCACCAGTGGTTGGGTTCCCGGTACTTTAAGTAGCCCAGGTGGACAGGCCGCGCCCCGTGCAACTCCATCACAAGAATAACAGCTGCACGTGGCTAGTGCACAGGTGGCCACCCCTCGGCCCAGCTGGCCACGCTAAGCACATCACCGCCGTGACGTCCAATCAGACTCAGCTGCTGGCACAGTCCAGGTATCGGCCCCCAACAACATTCTGGATCACAATTCACAGTACTGATTGCGATCTGGGCCACACGTGGCTGAATGTATTTACAGGAGGATGCCACAGCCGATCTGGCTGGACTGAGAACATTTCCCACTGTACATTCTTACAACACCATTTTATTTGCACTTTATTAAACTTTTATGGCTTTTTTCTGCCTATCTACTTTATGGGAGTGTTTCTTGTTCTTATGACTGCAGTGATACTTTAAGCTACAACTATTAATGTGTAAAATTACTTTGGAAGTCGCCTTATCATTAAACATTTCACAAGCAAGCAGTCAAAGGCACCTAACCCGGAGGCCTCTTTTCTTCTCTGAGCCAAACCTACATTGGACTCAAAGAAAATGGCACACTGAGAGGGGCTGGATCTCTAGCGCCCATCCCTAGGGGGCCTCCTGGGGAGCAGATATGGAGGGAGAAGCCCTGGGCTACGGCACCGTCTTACTAAAGAAAAGTCCATTTGGGTAAATGTAAGTGCCAGACTTAAGAGATTAAGCAAACCATGAAAAGAAACCACTAACCACAGCTTCTCCAAAACAGAACTAAACTCCCTTTAGTTTGAATTGGAAAAGCAGAAGTGATGATCAGGATACAAAAAAAAAATGACAAAGCATCTGAAACAGGAGAATAATCAAGGGCCACTGTCTCTTCCTGTGTGAGTGGGAGCCTCGCATCTAAGCTGGTTTTAGAAGGTTGCTACTTTGGACTGAAAGTTATCCCCAACCCCAGTTTGTAAGCAAGTGGAGCAGAACTCTTCAATTATTTCAAGGTTTAGCGGTAAAGCTCTGCAACTGTCACAACCATTTTAATTGGTGTGAATTTTAAAGTGACTCAGTCTGTTAGCTGGAGTATCTAACGGCTTAACCACGGGGTCATGTTGGAAAATTATTCCAATTGCTTTTGTTTTCTCTACTGAAGATGCATTTGAATGTTCTTGTAGTTTGCAGTTGGCTGGTTCTGATGTTTGGTCTGAGGAGGCCCAAGTAACTGGAGAGGAAGAATCTGAAACCTCAAGCCACTCGAGTGCTGTCTGGGGAGATGGAGACCCCAACCCGAGAGCCACTGACGGAGTCAGCACGGGCGCAGGGCCACCAGAAGCATCAGGCCACGTATTTGCCGCTTACAAAACAACATAAGCACACACCCCCAGGTGTGTACACATGCCCTGTACACGCTAATGTCTGTCTATGCTAACACCAGCACACACCCCCAGGTGTGTACACTTCCTCTGTACACGCTCACGTCTGTCCATGCCAACAGCACACACCCCCGAGGTGTGCACACACACTCTGTACACATCTGTCCCTGCCAATGCCAGCACACATGCCCAGGTGTGCACACACGCTCTGTACACACTCACATCCCTCCCTGCCAATATGAGCACACACCCCCAGGGGTGCACACACACTCTGCACATACTCACGTCTGTCCCTGCAGCCTGAGTCAGTCACAGAGAGGCAGAGGAGGAGTAGGAAGGACGTAATGGGCACTGAGGTTCTGGGCCGGTTCCCCTCTCTACCTCGGGAGAGACCCCTCGTGTGATCCTGCTGTCACTCACCGTTCCGCCTCCATCCTCCATCCTCCCACCGGGATCAGGAGGACGCCCACTGCACAGAGCTGTGATGAGCATGAACAGAAGATTGCAAGAGCTCACGCCAAGGTGCTGAGCACGGGGCCTACGGAGTGCTTCTTTCTGCTGTGGCTGACATCAACAAACAAGAGGCTGACACGGCTTCCGCAGAGAATGTCACTCGCTGAGAAACTGAAACGTGTGACCTAGGATCCTGTGAAGGTCTAAGAACAAACCAACAAACCAAATGGTTTTGTTTGTTTTTCGAACACCATAGCCTGTTTTTTCTTTTTTCTCATGCTGTACCTTGGATATCATTTAGTTTAATTTCAAAGTAAGTCCAATAAATACAGAAAATCACAGGACTGAGCATGGAGCATTGTTTCACTTCATGTCCTCCAGCCTTTAGGACACATTAAGGAAAGACATGATTCCAGGTCTCCCATTAGAAAGGCTGCCCTGAGGCACCTGCTGGGGCAGCCAAATTGCAGCTGTTGATGCTGCCCCCAAGCTGCTTGGATGAAGCACAAGATTCCGGAGGTCTCTTCTCGCCTGCCCTTCACCCCAGGAGAGAAGGTGGGGGGAGAAAGGTGAGAGAAAACAGGAAGAAGGAGGGGGGAACGAGGGAGAGAGGAGGGGGGAGAGAGGGAGAGAGGAGGGCGAGGGAGGGAGAGAGGAGGCAGGAGGGAGGGAGAGGAGAGGAGAGAGGGAGAGGAGAGGAGAGAGGGAGAGGAGAGGGGGAAGGAGGCAGAGGAGAGGGGGAGGGAGGGAGAGAGGAGGAGGGAGGGAAGAAGCGAGGAGGGGGGAGGAAGGGAGAGAGGATGAGGGAGGGAAGGAGAGAAGAGGGTGGAGGGAGGGAGGAGGGGCATGTTCCATCCACCAAGGCAGCTGCACTGCAGAGAGAATGGAGGGTGTGTTGCCTCTCAGGACAGCAAGTTCATGCTGTTTATAATTGTTAGCATAAACAATGACCCGCTGAGGACAGGGCTGCAATTGGAGTTGACAACGTTTTATTTCCATAGTTGATATTGGGGACCTGGACCTAAAGCACCGTGCCTTGCCCTTTCGCCAGATGGGCCAATGCCTCTCCATACTTGCCTCTATTTTAACTAAATACCCGATATTGACTAGGAATTATGACGTGTAGGATACCCCTTACCACAGTAACGTCAAACTCACGTTCTAAATGCAATTTGCTCAGGGACTGGCTTCTAAGTCTGGGTAGGAATGTTAAGCTCAGGCCAGTTCAATTCAATGAGCATTTATCAGGAAACTCCTAGACCAAGAGCTGTGTTAGACACTGGGTATGGGGTGATGGGGATACGAAGATGTGGAAATAGAACTCGAGAAGCTCAAATGTTCTCATTTCATTCCCTAATGCAATTACCTAGCTTCAACCTGAAGGCTGTAATGTCTAAATTCACTTTTTCTTTATTCCAGTTCTACATAACAAAGCATAAATAATCACAGAGGAATGATTCTGTGTTGGACTATTCAGTGGACAGAGAAGAGCATTCTGACCGGTGTGAGACACTGTCTCCGTCCCCAGGGAGCCCGTGAGGTGGCTGCACGGAGCACACGCGTGAAGATTCAGGAGCACGAGTGTCAGGTGATGGGAGGGGCATGGAGGCAGCACCAGACAGATGTCTGCCGAGGGGCCACTGCAGCCGGGCTGGCCGGGAAGGTCACGGGAGTGGGCGCAGGCATCTACCTCCAGCCGCACTTCGTTTTCATGAGGACACGTGCAGGGAAGGGGATGACACCGAAATGCTGTGGCGCTGAGGGGAGGAGGGAAGGGATGCAGGGCTGAGGGCTGGCCACCACCCCTTGCGTCCCTGCCCCTATGAACGCTGCCAAAATCAGCCCTAACGGGGAGAAGTGAGGGGGGTGAAAGAGGTGGACAGACTTGGCTTCCATGGAATTCACAGATTCCAGTCATTAAAAATCCCTTCTGAGTTTTCATCTGGAAAACTTTGCAAATGTATTTAGGGACAAGAGGCAGAAGATGAAGCCAACACAGTTGGGCTCAAACCACCGCCCTTCTCCTTCTCTGCATCCAGGACCCGCCCTGAGCCCCTGAGTGCGAGGACCCCGAGCTGCCCAGCCCAAGGGCACGGCCCCTGACCAGAGAAGGGAGCCGCACAGCGGGGCCCCCAGCACGTGGATGGCAGAATCTGTGCTATCTCAGCCCCAGGACCCCAAGCAGAGAAGGCCTGGGACTCCCAGCTGAAGCTTTGCTGTCTCCTCTGTCACCAAAGTCGAGAAGGACTGAGTGGGACCAAGGCCGGACCTGCCGGCTCCTCAGTGGCTGCCTATGTGTCCCTCAGGCTGCAGGTGAGACCGTATTGTGATTCTCCAGACAGTGGCGAAAATCACAGCCAGGAGTGCTCCACTTGCCCCAAAACTCAAGCATAGACTGAGGAAGGCACCGCCCGTTCAGATCCCCGTCCAGGCTTGTGTGCCACACTCGAGAGGCACACGGCACCAGAACATGGCACTTTAAGTGGCTTTGTGGGGTGTAGAAACACAAAGTGTGGTCTCGAGTCTCTCAGAAGTCACTCCCACCAGCCTGCGGGACCCGGATGGCCCCTTTGGAGGTGGCTGGAGTCTCTCCAGGGCGGGCTTCAAACTCCCAAGGATGAGGTGAGCGTTGGTCTTGCTCTGACCTGAGGAAGGCCCCTGACAAGTATCCTGAACATGCAGGCACACAGCTGGCTGACTCATGAAGGGACCTGCTGAGCCACGAGCCAGGGACTCGACTGACACACGAACCCTGCCCAGGCGCACACCTGGGGCGCCCACGAGAAAACTACGGAAGCTGTGAAGACGGAGGTGTGCACGGGTCTGGGAGAATCCTGGGAGAAGACGCACTGGGGACCGGGAGGGATGGAAGGCTGGGCCCCACAAGCAAACGGCGGAGGCACTCGGTGCCCTGTAGACCCCTCTGCACCCACAACTGCAGGCCTGGCTGGCAGCACGACCTTGTCTGCAGGGGCCCAGGAGCATGTGTGTTTGGCAGGCGCTTCCCTCCTGGAGCCACACTACAGGTACCGTCTTTTTAGAGGCAGGTACCTGATATCAACGATGACAATCAACCATGCCACCCTGAATTACAGCCGTGTCCTCAGCGGGTCACTATTTACGCTGACAATTACAAAGAGTTTGAACTCGCTGTCCCAAGAGGCAACAAACCCTTCATTATCAGGGCCGCAAGCTTCTGTGCAGCCCTCCTCCCCCGCCGCTTCCCGTCGGGGCAACGTGAAGTCCCATGACGGTGACTCAGAGCCAGCCCAGTAGCTTCAGTGCAGGAAAAATCACAAAAATTCAAACACATCCTAAACATGGGCAGTTGGTAGGAGCCGATTCCTCAATTCAACCTGTTCGGAGGCTTTCTGGGCTAGCACAGCTCTGATCACAGGCTTGCGCTTTCTGCTCCCCATGAAGGGCGGCAAGAAGGCCGGGCTCTGCTATTCTGCAGGCTCCGCTACGTGGAACCTGCCCTGTGGCCTCGGTGGCCTGTGCCAGACAGTGTGACCGTCGCCCGCAGTGAACACTCCGCACAGCGGAGCAGGCTTGGGGAAGAACAAAAACTTACCTGTAAGCCTAGAGAAGACACTAAGCCACGCACGGCCTCACGCGCACTGCATGTCAATTGCCGCGGAAGCAGGAACGAGCTCGTAATAGTTCCAGTAAATGCAAAGGCCGCCCTGGAAAACTGCGTGAACCTTTCTGAACACTCACAGGTGGGGAGCCACTGCCTGAGACACAAAGGTGAAGAATTAACCTGAAACTGCATATTATAAAACATATTTTTAAATGATGGCGCTTAATTTAAAAGACTCCCAAAGAGTACTGCATTAGAAAGTGACAGAGTGAAACCGTGAGGCTGACCACAGGAGTCCCTGGAAATGTCACCAAATGTTGTGTCAAAACTGGGAAACAGAAGAACTGCACCTGATGAAACATTCGATTAATCACTCGAGTCCTCCCCACATACGAAGCTATGTAAAAAGTGTTCCCAGAAGGTAAAGTGAGCAGGAGGGCTGTGAACACACAAAGAGAGAGCCACTTCATCCACCGACCACAATAAAAGAAACGCTAACAAGTGCCGAAGACACGCTGGAGTCCAGGGCTCTGGGCGCAGCTGTGACAGGGACACTCAGGGTCCCACTGTCCAGATGGAAAACCAGGGTGGAAACACCAAGGAGCCTGTCTCAGGGGGCAGAGCCAGTGAACGGTGGTTCGTACTGGGCCAATCCCAGCTGCCAGGCTCTGGGGCTTCTGGGCACAGAATCCTGTTGACTTCACTCTGGGGTGCGAGAGGCGGCAGCATCCCCCAAAGGCACCTGGAGAAGTGGTGTTACCCTACAACCCCTGTCCCCGGCGTTACCCTCCATGCCCCTGTCCCCGGCGTTACCCTCCATGCCTCTGTCCCCGGCGTTACCGTCCATGCCCCTGTCCCCAGTGTTGCTCACCATCCTCATCACCTCCAGGCCCCTCTCCCTGTCCTCCCTCATTTTCCTGTTCAGCCAGAACACATCACATGTCTCTTCCCTTTTCAAGAGGCTCAGCTGCACCCAGAGGCATTCCAGCCTATTCGGAATGGGGCACACACCCTGGGGAATTGCCAGCACAGGGCCGGAAGGGCCTGAGACCCTCTCACTGTCGCCCAGGAAGGATGGAACAGCCCACGGTCACGCTGATTGTCAGGCAGGATGAAAACTTCTGTGTTTGAAATATTCTTTTCACTGGAACTGCTCGGACCATTCGTGAACGAATCAGTTAAATACCAGCAAGGGCCACTCCTACTTATTCTCTGGCTACAGTTTTCCACCCACCAGCAACCACACTCCTAGGAATTATCCCTAATGCAGAATCAGCGCCTTGTGCCTTTAGGAAAACCTCTTTCCCTCCAGCTTTGTCCTCCTTCCACAAAAGGTGCCTCTGACTGCCTCACTCGATGTACCAGGATTTCACTCGGCTACGGAGGAAAATCTACGTGGGGCTCAGAGGTGGGTGGTCCCCGCATGGGCAGCAGCTCTGTGACATCCTCCGAGGAGCCTGGCCCAGGCCTGCCTCACACGCCAGGACTCTGCCTTCGGGCCCTCGGGCCCCCGAAGCTGCTTTCCCTCCAGGCGTCCTGCTCCAGGCAAGAAGGCCGGACAAGGGCTCAGGGCTGCTGAGGGTCGGGAAAGCCTCCTGACACCTCCCTCTCCAGGACCCCCCTTCGGCATCCCAGCATCTGGACCTGTGTCACCAGCCGCTCCGCCGTGCAAGAGAATTGGATTTTCAACTGGGTGTGCTGCTTCCCTAAACAAAGTAGGGTGTTGTTACCGAGAAAAAGGAAAAAATTGGCATCTTCTTGGCAACTCCGCGACATCCAGCCACCGGTTCTCATCACCCCAGAGATGTCCACCCAGGGCAGATAGTGTCTTCAACCAAGCGCCACTGACCCAGAAGTGCAGTAATTAGTACACTATCACCAGAGTCACCCACTCCTTCACCTTTACACCCAAGAAAAACATGTTTGCCAGGCAAACTAGATGTCCAGGAGGTGTAAGGAAATCCCAAGCCTGCTTTAAGCCTCAGACTTTTGAGACCGTTGAGGGCTATGCACACAAGAGCAAGGCTGCACCCGAAAGCTCTGCTCCTGCTGGACGTCATGAACAGACCACACGGCTTAGCCACATGGACCCTTCCAGGACGTCACGAGAGGGACCTCCGTGGTACACGCAATGACGTGCACTTCGTTGAGCCTCGAACAGACCACGCCCTGGTTACAGGGTCGGTGATCCACCTCCTGCTGTCAGTCACCCACCTCACCAAGGGTCTGCGTCTGCATCTGTAATAACTTTGCTGTTTTACCTGGGTACCAAAATGCAGCATTGTGATGTTTAAAGGACTTTAAATATCAACACTCCGGGTGCAGTTCTTGTCACTTTAATGCAGTCACTCGATGCAGGCCTCACTCACGACTCTGAGGTAGCTCATACCTTCCCTACCTAACCAAGGAAGAAACGAAGGCATGGAAGGTGCAGCTCCTAAGGAGCAGATTAGGATTCAAACCAATGATCTTCGTCACATGCTGACCTACCTCTCAGGCTGAGATAACGTTGAAAATTAGCCAGGTAGAACAGTGTTCCATAAATCAGCTGGAAATGGTCCTCGTGGATGGGCCTGTGGTTACTCCCTGAAGAACAAGACCATTAGCCCAAAAATCCACCTGTGTCACACTCAAATGTTTACATATCCAATTATTTTTAAAATAACCTAATCAAGCATGTTCACAGCCATTTAGAGCCATATAGATTGTCTGCTTCGCTGACAATCAACCCAAGACCTCTGTCGGCAAAGGGCACGGTGCCAGGTCCAGAGAAGATGGGACAGAGACACAAACAGGAACCTCTCCTTCCCTGGGAGCCTCGCTCTGATGGGCCCGCGAGGACATGGTACAGACCGTGGGGTGCAGGCAGACGGCAGGCCAGGAGAAGGGGCTGCATTGCCGGGAGGCAGTGCTTTGAGCTCTAATGGATGGAACACAGCTAACCAGTGAAGGTGGAGAGAGGGCACCCGTCTGAGAGGATGCAGAGGCAGCAAAGCACAACCGGCCTCAGGGAACCAGAAGCCACAGGGACATCAGGTTGGGTGCTGCTGTCTGCTGGCCACCGGCTGGGGGACTGTACTGGGCCTGGAGGGACATCCCTGACACTCCCCACCAGATGCCAGGGGCACCCCCAGCCCCAGGTGAGAATCACGGATCCCATAGCGAATGAGGCCAGCCTGTGGGAAGTGGGGCTGGGACAGCTCTGCACAGCTTAATAGGAAGTTGGGTTCTATTTTGTGGGGTTTTGGTCACGCCAATGGCTAGTCAGGGCTGTCCGTCAGGAAGTGATTTGAGGGCAGACTGGAGAAGGGGCTACCAAGGCCAGCGGGGCATTCGCTGCCTGGGTCCAAGGAAAAGGAAATAAAGGCTGGTGATGTGACAGTGGGGGGCAGCACAGAGGGAAGGAACTGGTGGAGACACAGGGCTGGCCCCGCACAGGGCTTTGAGCAGCTACCCGGGGGTCGTCCTATTAATTCTCCTCATGGCCCCAAGAGGCGGCTGTGAGGATCCGTCTCCTGAGGACAGAACTGCTCCAGAGCCACACAGCGAGGATCCACAGAACCAAGATCCGGGCCAGCTCCAAAGCGGGCGAACTTAAAACCTCACGCATGGTCCTGAGGCAGGGATCGGAGCCCCCTGGACACACAGACACAGGAGCTGCAGGAAAGGGAAGCAGAAACCCCGGACTAGTGGCAGGACCCAAGGTTTCTGCCCTCCAGGGCACACTGGGACCAGCCACTGCACAGGTGGACACACGGTGCTTTAACCTGTGCTGGGGGAAGGAGCCCTCACTCTCAGGGTGGAGACCGCAGCTCGATCGGGCCAGCCTCCCTGCTGGGCACAGCCTGAGCCACACAGGATGCTGAGGTGCCCCAACGTTGGGGTGCTCAGAGCCACTCAGCTGAGATCGTGGTGCTTTCTGTAACCACCCTCGTTTCTTTATGGTATAGATCTGGACTCCATCCTTTGCAATGTGTGGGGTTCTAGGAAGAGGCTGGCCAGCCGGGGAAGTATCCTGGGCTCTGTCCCAGTGATGACGAACTTGGCTCCTCACAGGGCGGCCTATTCACCACAGTGACCCCCGGGGACCACGCCTGCACCCACCTTGCTGAAGATAATTCACTTCTCATCCGTGAAAGAATAAAGCTGGACCAACTCAATTTCACACTCACTTCCAACTTTAACAACTTGTGTTAGGAAATCAAAGACAAGGACTCTGACCATGTCACAAACCCAGGAAGAAAAACCCGAGACTAACGGAACGATGCCACCTTCGCGGTTCCGAGCTTAACTAGTTGTTTTTCTTTTCTGGTCTGTTTTTCTCTTTTGGTTTAAATAATTAAAGATCCTCGTTGACAAGTAAAAAAAATTCTCTATGAAGCTAAAAAAAGGGGTTCTAAGTAAACATTTAAACATTCTTCCCTATACTTTTAAAAACAGTTGCAATTATAGCTCTACTTACTGTTAAGTACTTTAACTAAATGAAAGATTAATTATACAGACTGGTAATTATAAAAAATAAGGCTACCTATTCATGACATCATGAATAATTAATAAGAACTCTTTGATTTCATTCAGACCAGGGATTCTGTGCTAATAGGCTCTCAGCTGTCTTGAAATAATGGTGAAATTTTAAAATTACTTTTGTACTTAAACGTGTCCCCAAAGTGAAGCACAGCGGCTAACATCCATCATGGTGCCCAGCAGTGCGACCCGCCACACTATGGCAGACACCCTGATTCACCAGGGCTGCATCCCGGAGCTGTGCTAGTGCAGAGAATGTTCAGGAAACAGACCAGGTGGCAGGAGGGGGTCTTGTCCTCAAGGAACCTCATGAGTCTTGCTAGGGGGACAAACAGCGAGAGAATGAAACCTGTAGCCATGGAATCTGGACAGCGATACCCAGGCCTCGCCATGAATACCCCCTAGCTAGCATATCCGTGAGACCCGTCTGGCACAGACAGCAGCAGGGTCCGGCCCTTGGAGCACAGGGATGGCAAAGCAGGGCCATGAAAGCGGGTGGCATGCCGACAGCGGCTTCTCTGCAAGAGCTCCTGGCTCTCACGGAGCTGAGGGCTCCTCAATGGGAAATTCTGGCCGAGCTCCAGGGGAAAGCCGGTGGGAGACCCGTCTCCTCTGTCCCCATCTCCTCTGCCCCAACCCTGGAAGAGGGTCAGATATCAATGCTAACTCTTGTGCTGACTCAATTAATTCAAACAATTCAGAAAACAAACTTGCTTTAAGTATTAATTTCCTAAAAAGAACTAACATGAGTTCAAATAATTCACATAATTAAAATGATTTTAATTGTTAATTTAATTAAAACATCTCCGTTTTCACAGCGTCACGTACCTTGGTACTTTCTCCTTATTGCGTTTCCCATCTTCCAGGGCAGGTATCCTTCCACCCAGGGCAGCAGCGACTCTGGTGTCTCGGGTGTTCCCAGGCTTCCGTCAGCCCCTGGGGGGCTTACAGTTCTGCAGCGGTCCCCATCCTCATTAATCTGCATAAGAACATCCATCTGCAGAGATGCCCTGTGGCCCCGTGGCCACATCTGACGTGCAGCTAAACGCTGAGCGTGTCGCCTGGTGACAGCAGGTGACAAAACTGTGGGCAAGGTAGCACCTCTGGGCGCCGACACTCTTAATGAGTTTTTTACAAGACCATTCTTTAATGGGTGAACCCCGACAGGAAACACTAAAGATTGTTTTTAACTATTTTTTTAATCAAGACATATCTTTACCTAACGTTCACTCAATGCTAAATGTCACTTCTCCAGCCTACCCATTTAAGAATACCTAAAAGTTAAGACTGGAATGACGCTTTCAAACACATACTCTACTCATGCATTCCCGGGAGCAGAGAGCAGCTTAATGTTTTCACGATATGCAGGCATGAAGTTTGGCGAAGGCATTTTAATATTTTTACCTGAATATTTTAATAAAATCAAAAGATCATTTTCACTCTAATACTCTTCTTAGAATGTAATTTTCCATTAAATAAACAGTCAATGTTCAGTAACCCACATGCTGATAAACTTTTGAAAAGTTTAGAAAGTATTAAGTATAATCAAAGATTACTTTTAATTTTCGAGCTGGCAAGAGCCTGTGTCAGGGAACAGAGTTCAGATTGAAGATTATTTTCTTAAAGAAGATTATTTTCTTAAAGAAGATTATTAAAGAAGATTATTTTCTTAAAGAAAAGCGAAACTCATAAAAGAGACCAGGTGATTCTATAAAGCAACACAGAATCCGTTTTCAGAAAAGGCAAACGTGGACCACAGAACATCAGTGTTGCCCGTGATGAGAGAAACAGTTAAAAAGAAGAATTCACGGTGGCCCAGCATAGATCAGGTGTGGGAGGACAGAGAGGTGAAGAAATCATCCTCCTTCTAACTTCCCAGAAAGGCACAAATGGCCAGCACTGTAACTGAAGACCACGCAGGCACCAGTGTGAACTCAAACTCCATGGCCAGCACCGTAACTGGAGACCACATGGGCAATGCTGTGAACTCAGACCTCACAGCCCACACCATAACTGGAGACGACACGGGCACCAGTGTGAACTCAGACCCAACAGCACCTGCCTGGGCTGCTCCAGCCACTAGCAGAACCTGTTGTGCAGCTGAACTGGAAGCTGATTCTGGAAACTGAGGAGCATGAGGACGAGATCCTTCTACCTCAACAGGGATCAATTTTTTAACGATTTCTTTCTGTCAGAAAACTGTTAATAAAATACTTTGTTCTAAAATGACCAGGATTTCAGCAGCCTCTACATTCCTTCATGTCAATCAAAGCTTAGGCACGTGGGTTACTTCACTGTTCATGACACCTTTTTCAAATAAACCCCGGGGCCACCTGTGTACCCAAGAGCCTGGGCCCTGAGCATTCAGAGAAAACGTCCAGGGCGAGAGTGTTCACGTCCCAGCGGTGCAGTAGAGCGCATGGGGGGAGTTTAAGCCACAAGTGGCCACACCTCCCCTGCCTCTGGCCAGTGCCCACTGCTCACACACACACTCCTTCCTCAGCCCATCCTGAGCCACGGGGCCCTCGCGTAACCAAAGTCACTGCAGCACCTCCAGGAACAAACTGGTTACAGGTGGACTGCTCTCTACGCAAGGTACGCTAGATTAAGAAAACTGACTAAAAACAGTAGGAAGAAAAACTCACTCCGCCCATTGAGGCAAGAGAAATGCACACAGCCTCTGAAATCACTGCAGAGGAGTTTTCCTGGGTTAGGTACGCGGTGGGGTGACCCTACCCCATAGCGGGGCAATGGCACATGGTAGGAACCAAGGAACATCTCCGAATAAATGTAGGAAAATGCACTCAACTCCCAAACAGAGAGAGAAACTGCTTTTTTCCTTAAAAGCTTCTGTCTTTTATTCTCAGAAAGACTCTCTTTGGTGTCTTGACTGCTGACGGGACAAGCCCATCTTCCCCAGAAAGCCGTCCTGGACAGTCTCCAGATCCTACAGCCCTCAGGTCCACCTTGCCTACTGATGATCCCACATTACAAAACCTAATCATCAGAAAAAGCTTCCCAGTCCGCAGCTCACAAGTGACATTTTATTCAGGGAAATGCTATTAAAAACCTGGGGCTCTGTGTAAACGCTGTCCCCTAGGTACTGAGGCTCCACACAGATGGCACACAGGGAGACAGGCCTCACCCCTTCCTGGTGTCCCATGTCTCTCTTGACATTTTATTAGCTGAGTTTTGTGGCAGTTTGTTACTTTTAACCTGCCTGTCCAAGGCAGCTGCACTAAACTACTTGTCCAGGGCAGATCCACTCATAATGACCATCAGCTCAGAGTTGGAAGTAGCACTGGAGAATGAGGTGGTTTCAGGGCACTATGCTTCCCTGCCCTCTTTTCCAGGGGTGCCAAGTAAGTTTCTGCCGTGGCTGAGGATGTCAGCACTACACTAACATTAGTTCAATGGCAGGCCACCAATTAATACTTAAAGAACAATCTCCTTAAAAGCGAAACCCCATCTCTACCAAAAATACAAAAAATTAGCTGGGCATGGTGGTGAGTGCCTATAATCTCAGCTACTGGGGGACTGAGGCAGGAGAACTGTTTGAACCCAGGAGGCAGAGATTGCAGTGAGCTGAGATTGCACCATTGCACTCCAGCCTGGGCAACAAGAGTGAGACTCCATCAAAAAAAAAAAAAAGAAAAGAAAAGAAAGGAAGGAAGGAAGGAAGGAAGGAAGGAAGGAAGGAAGGAAGGAAGGGAGAAAAGAAAAGAAAAGAAAAGAAAAGAAAAAAAGAAAATAAAGAAAGAAAGAAAGAGATTCTCACGACACTGTCAACATCTTCAGTTCTTCCCGAGCGTAGCATAAAATTATCACACACAACGTAAACTCAATCAGATCAACGTTCTTTCCTCACTGATCCATACCTAAATCCTTATTTCAAACTGGCCCCAATTTTTCAGAATTTAAGAAGACTGAGAGGAATAACCACGAACAAGCAAGGTTTACGCAGATGTCAGTCTTCCCAACTCTCGCTCAGGAGCTCACCCCAAACTCCTCCTGTGGAATCAGCCTGGATAACAGTCCCTGGTGGCCTCACAAGAACAGACGCTCCCACGAACCCACGACAGACCCCACCATTCAGCCCCAGGCAGAGGAGGGAGGCAGACGGTCACGAAAGCCGGAAAAGCAGGGAACTGTGACTTGTCTGACTTAATGTAGGCGATTGGGCTAAAAAACAAGGCACGTCCACCAGTGAATGGGGTGAGCCCCCAGCTGTCTGCGCAGAGGCTGTAAATATGAAGGAACTCACTTCCCTGCACACTGAAGTCCATCAACGTCTCCACATCGACCGCACCTGGGCTCTGCTCACCCCTCACAGACTAGGATGAGAGTGGCCGCGTCTGGATAGAATGTCAAGGACGGATGGACAGACATCCTGGACAGACACTGTACAGAGACCAGGGGCTGGGCAGGGGGAAGCGGCACAGCCTTGGGGCCAGCAGGGGCGAGGCCGGGAAGCCTCGGTGAAGGCCTGCATCTCCTCATCCAAAAGAAGCAGGAGCGGCCACGCAGTGTGGGCTGCAGCTGTCGTGAAGTGGCCAGTGGGACATAGCAGGAGGTCGTGGCCAGCCTTACCCCCAGCCCAGGAGGAGGGGCCCAGCTGCGGGCACTGCCCCGGGAGCTGGCATCCTGAGCCCCCAGAGAAGGCGGGAAATTGCCCCTGGGCACTGGGTGCTCAGGCTGGAGGTGGTGAGACCTCGAGGCCCTGCAGTCGGGGAGGCGAGGGCAGAGGTGGCCAAACTGAAGCTCAGTGAAGGGCTTTGTCAGGAAAGGCCCCCAGAGGCTGCCTTACCAGCCCAGGGGAGGTTACTTCCGGCCCAGAGGCTCAACAGGGCCCTCGGTGGTGACGCTTAACCTTGTCCTCTGACAGAGGACCATCGAGACAGGGTCACTCAAACCTCTGCCAAGCTCTGCACCCAAATGAAGCTGTTACCACAGACACTGAGGCAGGCAGTGCTCATCTCAACTCTGTACAAGTGGTTTCTTTAGCCAGTTCTCCAAATTCTTAATGACAAACCACACTAAACGTGTGTTTTCAGTATCACCTATGTTCATAGCTATGTATAAAATAACGATCACCAGGAAAACTAGGTGGTGAACCCAGGAGGAGGAAATCCCCACGACGAGTCGAGAGAACACCAGCGGACCATTGGCTCTTCCCGGCTGAACCCAACAGCGCTTGGCTGGGCTCACTTCCGTTCTAATTCCCAGATTTGTTTTTACTTCCCCACATTTTCATTATGAAAATGTTCTAACATATTTAAAAAGTGGAAGAACAGTACAACGAGTGGTCAAGTTTTCTCCACTTGGAGCTCCAACAACTGCTAACATTTCGTTAGATTTTCTTTCTCACTCTCTCTGTAGATCAGACACAGAGACAGATTTGTTTCTCCTCTGGAGCCACTTGAAGGTGAGAGGCTCCTGCTGCCTCACCGAGTCCTCAGGCACACATTCCCTAGGAATAAGGGCCCCTCTGCAGCCGCAGTGCCATCATCAGCAGACAAGAATGATTTCAGAGCATCGCTGTCCAGGTTATGTTCAGGTAGCACAATCGTACCGAAAACATCTTTTCTATCCGGGCCACACACTGCACCGAGTGAGTCTCCTTCCCCGTCTTCGTCAGGGACAGCCTCGAACCCCTTTTATCTGTGATCTTCACTTTTCGAGAGTCGGGGCCATTGTCCTGCAGAATATCCCCTACCCCAGAGGCATCTGTTTCTAGGGCCATCATGAAATTCCCTACTATACACCTCCATTTCCTGTAAACAGGAAGTTTCAGTCTTGAGGCGCGATCACCTTCTGTCAAACGCTTCTTCTCGGCAGCTTCCGGGTGAGGCTGCTGGTTCACCAGGGGCGGGAGCTCCTACTCCTGGCGCGGCCGCGACCAGCACCACACCCCGAATCAGAAACATCTGGAGGGGCCGTGGGCAGCCGAGACACCTGGAGGGGTGAACGGCACAGGCGTGGGGCAAGAACAAGGTCAAATCATAACGGAACGTCTGATTCCAGACAGTCCCACCTGGGTAAGATGGTGACATCTCCCTAGCAAGTATTTGAAGCCAGAAAGTACGACAGAAAACTCACGACCTGCCTTCGTTCACCCAGGCTGCTCTAACAACACACCACAGGGTGGGAGGGGGCTGGTGAACGACACAAGTTCATTTCTAACAGCTCTCAGTCTCAGTCTCAGGCTGGGAAGTCCATAGCCAAGGCCTGACAGGTTTGCCTGGTGAGGGCTTCCTGGTTCATAGACGGCGCCTTCTCACTGGGTCCGCACACCGTGGAAGGAGCAAGGGAGCTCTCTGTAGTCCCTTTTTGAGGGCACAAATCCCATTTATGAGACCCTCACGACCTCCTCACCGCCCAAAGCTCCCCCTCCTAGCACTATCTCCTCGCGGGTGAGGATTCCAACTTGTGAATCTTGGAGAGATACAAACATTACAAAAGCCCATCATTTAATTTTTTTAAAGGCATTTTTGCTTCTACAAAGTCTCAAGATAAAATCAAAAGAAAGAGGTCTGAGTCAATCCACACAGTTCTCCCAAAAAGGGAAGTGATCAATTGCCACCACTTTTTATCGGAGACCCGCTGGGTGCCCTGGTCTGCATGACTGATTCTAAATCGCCATCCTCTCCTCTGCCACTCAGAGGTCAGTGTCAGTCCAGAGCTTAACACCAAGGCAGAGCTGACTGAAAGACACCAGCTAATCCAGTAAGACAAGCCAAGACTCCTGCCCAAGGCCTAATCCTTTCCCCAGGGAAACATGGAAGGGCCAGACACCTGGCAGCCCTTCCTTCCTGCTCTAAAGCCCCAGAGACACAGCCCCGCCAGGTGTGTGCCTTGGGCAATGCACGGTAATGTCAGCTGGGCACCGAGTCTGAGAACATGTTCTCAAGTAAAAATGAAAACAAGACTGCTGAGAAAAGTTCATGCTTAATCACCTCTGTGCTAAATTCTAAATGCAATGTTATTTCAGAGCTAGGTGGAAGTAATTCCTTAAAAATATATATGAACAGTGACTAGCAACCAGGTTGATAAGTACTCAATATGTGTTTGATGAATAAATGAATTTTTAAAATTTATGAAAAGAACACGCTCTATTTAGGAGAATTCTATTTAATTGGACATCCTAACTATACAGTGGCTCCTTCGTGCTGACAGCAGAGTTTGCTTCAGTTAACTCAAAAAATGGTAAGTCACTCTAACAGGAAACCAAAAGGCTTTACAGAGAGTCAAATTATGGTGCCAATTCAACTGTGCATGGCAATTTCACCTTAATATTTAAATTCTCGAAGCACCATACTCAGAAAACAAGACATACCATATCTAAATGCATCGCCTGAAGCACCATCATCTAGAATTTGACAAAGTTTGACTGTGAGTTTCAAGAAAAGGGCTGACGAGGCCAAGAAGTTCCTTCCCCTCTCCCCTTACCTCCCATTTTGGTGACCAACTTCATGCAGAGAAATTCCTGTTTCAGGTTTGCAGACATTGGAACAATCCTGGTATCTATTCCCCCAAGACACCAACAGGCTGAAGTCTGCAGGGTGCACATATTGAAAATCACAGGAGCACTGGAGTGGCGGAAAGAGGTGCCCGTGAAGACGTCATCCTTTCCAAGACAGGCTCTGATTCCGCCTCCAGGCCCTTTTGCAAAAAGCCATTGCTACAAATTCACAGCCACCAGGAGGAAACACACAAAAGACCCCACTGCCCTTCTGGCTTCCCAGAAGGCCTCAGAAGGACGAGACACGGAGCCTGTGTGCAATCCTGGACCCTCCTCCCTGCATTCAGTTTGACGCGTGTCACTTGTTTGACTGACGGAGGTCCCACAATGGGCACAAGGAGACCCGTCAGGTCAAGAGGGTGCTGCCCGGCTCATGGTCCACACATGGGGATCTGTCAGGTCAGGATGCGCGGCTCATGGTCCACACATGGGGATGTGTCAGGTCGGGAGGGTGCTGCCCGGCTCACGGTCCACACACGGGCACCTGTCATGTCAGGAGGGTGCTGCGCAGCTCTCAGTATCAGCCGCATATGCACATTCTTCACTGAAGCCACTGCGTGAAACCACTGCATGAAGCCACGCTGGAAGCACTTTCTGGCAGGTTTAGGAGGCTCGTGTCCAAGGTCATTAAACACATGGCAAGCTCGCCTTGGAGGCATTTTACTTTGCTTATGACAATGAAGCATTCTCATTGCACTGAATAGAGCACGCTTTCTTGTTCAGTGCCTCTTTGAGATAGGCATTTTGTGCCTGTCTTACAGATTACATCAAGGCCCTAATACATTTAGACCCTTGTCTCAGGTACACACAAAGCAGCGGCCTCTCTAGAATGTGTTTTGGACCACGGGAGGAAACCAAATTGCAGCATTATCCATTGACGTTGCTTGAAGTGTATTTCCAAATGTATCTCCCGACCCTGGCCTGTGTTCACGGCTTCCGCTGACCACACGGCATCTGCTGGGCACTCTGTGCACTTTCTCTCACACTCGCCACGCCTGTGGTCCTGTGCCTGTCCTTCCACACATCCCCAGGCGGCTAAATCTCCCACACTCACCACGCCTGTGGGCCTGTGCCTGTCCCTCCAGGGGTCCGCACCTACCACGCGGCTAACGCACACCTCCCACTGGCGGCAAGTGCCTGAACATCCCCATGGCTGGAGGGGCTCCGGGTAGGTTCTACAGAACCCACAGACAGGCATGGCCACCGCGCCCACGGCCACCAGAGGCTTTGCTTTGTCTCTAGAGGTGCCTTCGATGAGGCGACATTGCAGATGACCCAGTGTTAGGTAATTAAGACTCAGGAAATCACGGCGGTCCTACCTTTAGAACTCACCTCTCTGCCCAGCACTACATCGCGAAGGGTGGGTCGCCAGAGCTGCGGAAGAGATGCCCAAGGCTCCCTCTTGCCCTGACAGGCTGGGACACTGCTCCCCTCTGTTGGTTTCTCACCGCACCTCAATAAACTGAGCTCACAGCAAGAGGCGGGCATAGGCTGAGTAGAAACACACAGCAGACCCCGGGTGGGCAGGACGGAAGACGAGGGTGCTCGCGGAGACGAGGGTGTGCCCCAGGAAGAAGGTGCACGCGGGGTAGAGGGGGCACAGGCTCTGAGAACCTGGTGGCAGCAAGGCCGGTCAAGGCTGAACTCCAACAGAGGCAGCAGCAACGGTGTTGGGAAGTCACAAAGAAAGCACCACCCAGAGGGGCTGCAAGAACCAGCAGCGACCCCAACCCAACGTGCTCATCGGACTGGGCACACACACACACTGTGGACACGTGTGAATATGTTCCAATTAATGTGATGTTACGTAATAATCAACAATGTTAATCCCACGACTTCATTACATGGCATCTGGCACATTGAGACTTTTTATTCTATCTCTCTTCCTATAGAAAGAAGTGAAAATAGGTCCAAGACCAATCACAACAAATTATTGCTAATTGCAAAAAAAAAAAAAAAAAAAAATTCTACCCTCACCTTGGAGGATCTCAAGGCAACACCTCGTTCTTTGAGGTCATGGTTTGGACGCTCTCCGGACCCCTAGGTGGATCTGAAACTGCAAGGAATCCCCAAATGGGCAGTTTTGGGGCCAGCCATACATCCAGGCAGGTCTTGGCAGGTTGCTCCCTGACCTCGGCTGGTTCACTAACCTTTTCTTGCACTCAGAACCCGCCAGGAACGAGGGCACCGGCCCGCACGTCTCTGCTCCCAAGGCTACATCCCCTATGTTCTGCTGCACTCTGGGTTCCATGCCTTAGATCCCAGGCACCTTAAAGTTGACGTTTCCCCACCAGCCCTCATGAAGATGATACTCAGATAACGTCCTTCCCCTCTCACCTGGTCAGTACCCAGGGAGAAAGGAACCCGGGTCTCAGTTTGATTTTCTGCCAGTCCATCGAAAAAACAGCTGGCCAGCAGCACTGGTGCACAGCACTGTCAGGTTACCCGTGAGGAAAACAAAACAAAACGAGATATACTCAAGTCAAGTGCTTCCACATCCCTGCTCCAACAAGGCAAGACAGGAGGCCGGGAGTGTGGCTCACACCTCTTGTCCTTCCTTGTTGGGTCAGGGGTACAGAAGCATTTTGGGAGACTGAGGCAGGACAAATGCTTGAATTTGAGACCAGCCTGGGCAACATAGCAAGACCCCGTCTCTACAAAAAAAAAAAAAAATTAGCCAGGTGTGGTATCGTGCCTGTAGTCCCAGATACTCAGGGGGCTGAGGTGAGAGGATCACCTGAGTCCAGGAGGCAGAGGTTGCAGGGAGCCAAGACTGCACCACTGCACACCAACCTGGGCATCAGGGTGAGACCCTGTATCAAAAAAAAAAAAAAAAAAAAAAGATAAGAAATACAGGAGACCACTAATAACTCCAAATAGTGCCTGCTAATTTGAAATCTTTTTCAGATATGGTGAAGGAAATCATTTTTCTTCCTACACCCATTCTAAGGAAACGTTTCTATTTTTCTGCTATACAATTTGGTAACCTGCCATTTCAGATCCTGACCTCTTTAAGCAGGACTTCCTGGAGTGCCAGCAAAGCAGCGCTCTGAAACCTCAGCATCCTCAGGTCCACCTTGAGGGCAGGTGAAGGATTCTGGGCCTCCACCTCCAAAAGTCACACTGGGGTGGGGCAGATCTGGGGTGAGGCAGGGTTTGTACTTCTAATGCATTCCAGTCTAGGGCCACACCACCCTAAACACGCCCATCTCATCTAATACATACCAGAGGGAGAAGCCACGTGGGGCAGGTCACAGAGCAAGCGTCCAGGCACCAGGTCACCAGTTGTCTATTTAAATGCAAACCCGTCAAACAGCTTAAGTCAAACAGGTTCACCCTCCTAACACATTGGTCAACACAGCTAGTGATAAATATCACTGCTGTTAGACCTTCTGCTCACTGATGACCAGAGCAATGGCCTGAAGCATCAAAGCTGAAGGGTGTGTGCCACAGTCAGGGCTCTGCACACCCCCATCCCAGGCCATCTCACACGGGTGCCTTCACCGGCACCGGGGTCTCACAGACCAGCTCCACGCTCACACTTACTGGGACGCAACCACCCTTTCAGCCCTTCATGCGTCTGTACCCTATAGCAGTGTTCAACGGAGGCTAATTTAAGAAGGAAATGTAATACAGACATCTGTGAACTCTTCCTCCATATCCACTGAGTGGCCGTCCAGAAGCAAAAATATTAAAAAGAAAAAGAAGATTTTAGAGTCAAACACAGGGCCGGGTGCAGTGGCCCATGCCTGTAATCTCAGAACTTTGGGAGGCCAAGGCGGGCGGATCACATGGGGCCAACAGTTTAAGACCAGCCGACCAGCATGGCAAAATCCTGTCTCTACTAAAAATACAGAAATCAGCCAGGCATTGTGGCACATGCCTGTAATCCCAGCTACTAGGGGGGCTGAGGCAAGAGAATTGCTCGAACTGAAAGGCAGAGGTTGCAGTGAGTGGAGGTTGCAGTAAGCCAAGATCATAACACTGCACTTCAATCTGGACAACAGAGCAAGACTCCGTCTCAAAAAACAAAAACAGGCCAGGCACGGTGGCTCACGCCGGCAATCCCAGCACTTCAGGAGGCCAAGGTGGGTAGATCACAGTGTCAGGAGATCGAGACCATCCTGGTTAATACTGTGAAACCCCGTCTCTACTAAAAATACAAAAAATTTAGCAGGGCGTGGTGCGGACACCTGTAGTCCCAGCTACTCGGGAGGCTGAGGCAGGAGAATGGCGTGAACCCGGGAGGCGGAGCTTTCAGTGAGCCTGGATCGCACCACTGCACTCCAGCCTGTGTGACAGAGAGAGACTCCATCTCAAAAAAAAATAGCAACAACAACAACAACAAAAACACAGAAACTCGTGGAACAAGCGCTTGCCCCACTCCATGTCAGCTGTGCTGTGCCACCCAGGAGCATGCCAAGCTCAAACAGTCGTCCACCTGCCTTGCGTAAACGATGTCACTACTCGAATCACAGAGACTGAGATTCCCTAGCACTCGCCATGTGCATATCACTCAAAAGCAGGCCTGAGGACCCCCGCAATTCACAGGGAATCCCTCTGGCCATCCGATGACCATCCATTCATAAATAAAAAGCATTAATTCCTGCTGGGTTGCAGAGGTGTACACATCAATACTTGTTACCGTTCACAAATGTTCCACTCGAGGATGGAGTAACGCTACGGAATTGGGAAGAACTTCACAGACATACGAGGGGTGCATTTAAGGAAAAAGTGTAAGGAAAAGGTGAAAAAATGGAATATGCTAAGCTCTGTCTTTTCATCACCCTCTAAATCTTATGATTCCAGTTCTGTTCATTCTGCAGTGAAAAATAACAAGTGATTCACATTCAGACACAAGGTGGCTTAGGAAACTGTGGCTGTTTTACAAAGACGAAACAATTTAGAAGATCAGGATTCCATGAACCTACTTACTTAAAGAGAGAAGAGACTGGGAGTTACATATCAGCTTACCAAGGCTGCCCCGAAGTCCAGGAGCCCCTTAGGAGAACAGAGAATGTGCAGCCTCCACAGACCAACGCAGGTGGCTGGGCCCAAGAGTGGGGACAGGGAGGCTGCAGGAGGCTTGCAGAGGGAGCTGTCCCGCCAGCCTCTCGCAGAAATTCCTAATTAAACCCTGACCGCAACTCTGTTTAGGGAATTGTCTCCTGGTCACTAAGAAGAGTGAAGCTGTTGAAAGCCTACAGCCAAACCTGTGGATAACAGTTGAGATGTATTTTAGAGAAGGAAATCATCCTGTCACAATCCCAGACCTGCCAACAGCTGCAAGCACGTCCTGGGAGTGCGGCTTCTTGCTCTGTCAGCACCAGAGCCCACCGTAGAGCCACACAGGATCTGCCCGATGTTCCCACTTCAGGGAGTCTGGGCAGGTGCAGCTGGAACACCCAGGGGGCAACCCCCACCCCCACTTCTCAAAAGCACATGCAGAGGCAGACAGAATGAAACACGGCCCCCAAACCTCAGACGTACGGTTCAGCAACACGGCCCACCATAGAGCCACATGGGCTCTGCCTGACGCCCCCAATCCACAGAGTCTGGGCAGGTCCAGCCGAAACAGCACCTGGGGGGCAACCTCCAACCCCACTTCTCAGAAGTAGATGCAGAGGCAAACAGAATAAAACATGGCCCCCGAGCCTCAGACATAAAGTTTGGCACGGGCATCTGTGAAACAAGAACAAAAGTCGCATGGGAAAGTGAGCACAAAAATGAAAAAAATAACGGAATTACAGTGAAGATGGATGAGATGGGGAGGATTGTGAGGAAGTTGAGAAAGGGACTGAGGACCTGAAGGGGCACATAAGGGCTGGGCATTCCCGACAAGGTAACAAAAACACCTCTGGATGAGGTGGGACATCATCTTCATTATGGAAATAAAGGGGAAAAGCCTGAAAACATCAGTTTCCTACCATGAAGCAAAAATCAAACTGGCTTCAGACTTCTCCTCTACAACACTGGGTTCCAAAAGAGGAGGATGTGGCATCCGTGGGGTCTTGAGGGAGAGCTGGCACAAACGTCCCAGAGCTGCCGTCTCCAGAAGCAGCTGAAACAGCCTCAGATCCAGCAAACTCTTATCTTGAAAAATCTATCAGAGTACATTCCCTTATCAAAGGGGCGCATGGCTGCAGGGCCTGTGGTGTAAGGCGATTTAGAAATCTTACTCTGTGCAGACCCTAAACTTGGGAGGCTGCTGGTCACACCCTGGGAGGACCTCAGCCAGCGGGAGGCCCTGTGCCTCCTCTCTGCTCGATCTCTAATGCCAAGAAACATTTTATGCATAAAATTACGTTATTTCCAATTTGTTAAATTGTATATATTAAGTCCATAAAGAGACCAAGAAAATGTATAAAAACATTGATGACTTCATGGTGGTATTATAATTAATTTTTAAACAAAACATGTTGTCTAAATTTTCCAGACTGAAAAAAATACTCTTTTTAGCAAGAAAGGTGCTTTTAAAGTCACCATAAACAATTACATATCCATCCTATGAACGTGATCTTAAAATCAAAAGTGAAGAGCAAAAACAGCAGAAGGAAGTGCATGAATATGTTGATAACGTTTATCTCTGAATGGGGGGGGGGCTGTTTTGCCTTCCATTTCCCTATGTTTCAAGTGTCACCTCTGTAATGTAATAATAGAGCAAACACAACAGTTGAGGAAACACTTCTGCCCACTAGGACATAAACCAAGTCGCCTCCAAAATGCTGCGACCCCAACCTCTGATTTTATCTTTTAAATCAGTTAGGTTTTCTCCCCTAAAAAGAAGCATATTGTATCATTACTCTTTAAAGTTAGGTGACTTAACAGGCATACAGACTTAAACACCTTCTGGAAAGTCTATGTGTCAAGTTTAACTAAGATTTGTTTTGTTCTGAAAAGAGCAGGGGCACGTTCCCACGTGAGGGGACTCCAGGTAACACTGGCTGTGTCCGATGGGCCCTCACCTGGAGAAACAAGCGCTCGACGCCTCCACCCTCCACCTGGACTCAGCAGGAAAGGGGTGCAGAGCTAAAGACAAACTCGTCTATAAAAACCTCAAAGGTTGTTTCCAGGAGCTACTCACTGCCCGGTGCCGCCGCACCCTGCCCCCCTGTGCAGGTACCGGAGCTGCTGTCCAGCCTTCCCCAGGCTCTCCACTTCTCCTTCCACCCCACGCCAACCTGCACCACCCAACTCCCCACCGTCACTTACTGACCACCCGCTTCAACTCCCGCATAGTCTGGAAACTACAAAGCTGCCTGGCAGCAAGAGGGGACAGGCAGCGACCACACCAGCCAGGTGGCACCTGCTCCCACCAGACTACAGGGTCACAGCGCCTGCCTCATGGAGCCGTTGTTATGCACAAGTACAGTGGGAAATCAATGCAGCTTTAGCTTTACTTTGGTACTAAATTAACTTTATAACACTTGGTTATAACATACATTAATTTTTACAGCAATTACTAAAATAACAACTCATAATGCATTCATTTACCATATTCAGAAAAGCAACTGAAAAACCAAACACACAGCAGAATTTTATAGGACTGTAGTAGTTTTTGTTAGGCTGTCAAATAATTTTAAGCTCAAAATTAAAGTAATTAAATCTGTGACTCTCAACTGGGGGAGGTGGGCACACACAGAGAGGGGAAGGTAAAATCCTTTTTTTCTTCCAAACCTCACACAGACCCACTCAGCTGGTCATTTCCATTGCTGGAATTATGTCCTGCGTCTTAGGTTAAAAATAACTGCCTTCATGCCTATTAAAAATAATGTTTCTTCCTTTCCTGAGTGATTATGAAATGAGCCATGGTGGCAAGGTAGGCACGAACAGAGGGAAACTGAGTCCATGTCCACATTTGATGGTGTGCGAAAACAGAAGGAAATTGGGTCCACATCCACATTTGATGGTGGGTGAGAACAGAAGGTAACTAGGTCCACATCTATATTTGATGGTGGACAAGAACAGAGGGAAACTGAATCCGTGTCCACATTTGATGGTGGGCAAGAACAGAGGGAAAGTGTGTCCAAGTCCAAGTCCACATTTGATGGTTAGCCAGAACAAGGGGAAGCTGGGTCCACATCCACATTTGATGGTGGGAGAGAACGGGCGAAGCTGGGTCCAGGTACACATTTGATGATGGGCGAGAACACGGGGAAACTGGGTCAACATCCACATTTGATGATGGGCGAGACCGGGGGAAACTGAGTCCACATCCACATTTGATGGTGGGAGAGAACAGGGGAAAACTCGGTCCACGTCCACATTTGATGGTGGCTTTTAATGCACTGCAGCCTGTGTCCCCTTGACCTTCACGAATTTTCAGGTAGTAAGAAAGCAATTTTTCGTATTGGAAAGGAGAAAACTAAGTGGCTGCAAAATAATATAATTTCCTTAAAGCAAGACAACAGAGAACCAACTTTGACTTTTTCCACATTACTCAGTAATTCTAAGACTCAGGGTTTTGTCATGTTACAGCAAATGCCGTTCATTAGGGGGAAATGGGAAGTCAGAACAGTGTGTGCTATTCAAATTCTCAATGAATAATTAACTCAAATGGGTTCAGAGTGCTATACAATGAAATTAATTTGTTTTTAGTTTAACCCCAAATCCCCAATCCTTTGCCAAATGATCCTCTATGTATCCTACATAAAGGACAGGGTCTTTCTGGCAGAAAACCATTAAAAGTTTTATTTGCAGTAAGAGAAGCATGCCTTCTTATTATCAAACATGTGCATGGCCCCCTTGCGGGGGGGTCACCCATCACCCGCATCCCCGTGTGTCACGGTGTTGCCACACACCATTAACGCATCAAAACAGAAAAGGAAATGTAAGCAGTGTTTGCTGTCCAAAGTTCAAGTCAACAACTCCTTATTATGAAGGCACTTCTGAGCCTTTCCTCCTGCATCTGGGAGCTGCCAGCAACCCAGTTCCAGGAGAGAAAATAGCTCGACACCTCCTGCAGCCCATGGAGTCCTCTTGTTGGGACAGGGTCCCCCCCAGCAGAGAGGAACCCCCAGCAGGGTCAACACTGGAGGTCCTGGGGGTGGGTGGTACTGGGGAGGCCATGCGGGGAGGGCTGTTTCCTGTTCCCTTCCCCTCAGGAGACAGCTGGCCCAAGGTGACAGAGCACCGGATGGGATTTCAGGGTCAGGGACCACGGAGCCCGGGGCTGTGGACCACACCAGCCCAAAGCCACTGCATGCTCCAGACCGGGGCTGTGGACCACACCAGCCCACGGCCACTGCATGCCCCAGACCAACACGAGAAGAGTGCAGACCAACAACATCTTCATCTACAGGAGGTGCCACGGTTATCGTTCCTAAGAGAGTCCATGGCCACTTCTACCAGGTGCCCTCCACTCTTCCCCTGCCCCAGCTGGTCCCCCTGTGACAGCCGTGTCTCTGAGAATGGGGTGTAGAGCCAGGGGGAAAACACAAAATAAACCACCTGCTACTAGAAACAGCCTCGCTGTCCTCAGGGAGCCGGTCCCGGGGCCAGCCTCGCTGTCCTCAAGGAGTCGATCCCGGGGCCAGCCTCGCTGGACTCAGAAAGTCGGTTCCAGGACCCCATGGACACCAAATCCAGGCACATTCAAGCCGCACAGGTGGACCTGCCGAACCTGCGTGTACAAAGAGTCGGCCCTCCGACACGCGTTTCACATGGCAGGAACACTGTATTTTCTGCGTGTACAAAGAATCAGCCCTCCGACATGCGTTTCACGTAGCAGAACACTGTATTTTCTCCCTGAGTTTGGTTGAAAAAATCCACCTATAAGTTGACCCGCAAAGCTCAAGCTTGTGTTGGACAAGAGTCAACTGTATGCAATTGACACTGATTCCTACCAACAATATCCAAATCTTACCATGACCAGCACGATAAACAGAATGAGCAAAATTTAAAAACTAAAGCAGAGTTTTTTCCTGCGAGTTGGCGCACTGCGTATCCCCTGTGGGAAAGACCACACTGGCTGCTGACCAAACTCCACCGGCCTCTTCCTCCGTCCTGAGGGCATCTTCCTCCATCCTGACAGCAGCCTGGGCTCACCTCAGTCCCAGGGCGGGGAAGGGGGATGCACTGTGCACCCTCCCAGCTCTCCTCCGCCCCTTCTCTCAGGCTGGCCCAAGAGCAGCCTGGACAGTCACGTGCTGGGGACACCGCACTGCCCCTCCTCCGCCCACAGCCTCAGGCCACCTGTCTCATCTGTGACTGAGAAATAGAGCTGCAGCTGGAGGCGGGAGGCGGGACACGCTGGGATCTACCCATGGCTGGGATCTACCCATGGCCAGGCCGAGCTGCTCGGATCACTCAAACTTCACTTTCGTCACTCGCTCTACCAAATAGACTAGAATAAAATACGCCGCGTCCTCCTTTCCACACACTCCCAAGCCTCCCATCCCACTTCCCGGCGCTGGCCCCATAAGAACACTTTGTGCGTCTTTCCAGGTATTTTCTATCCTCCTCAAGCACAGAACCACATTCAGAGTGAATTTTTCTTTTTTTTCTTTTTTTAACAGAAATGGCACCAGGGCAGATGATGATTTTTTTGTATCATTTCTTTACTTTCTTGGGCATTTTCCGCACCAGGACAGATGGGCTCTGCTCTCCTTCCTCCCCGCCCAAAGCTGCCTCACAGCAGCCACACACAGAGCCGTAAACCCTCGCAAGACTGTGGGTGTCTTGGGGTGCCCCACGTCCCCAAAGACCAAGGGTCACAGATCCACATTGTCCAACAACACTTCAGACATGGCCTCGAGCCTGGGAACCCTGCTGGCCAGCCCAGGCCAGCCCCAGAATAGAGGTGTGAGGTGTAACATCTGCACTTCTTAAAAAAAAAAAAAGGCAGATATTCAGTGCCACATTTCAAATGGTCATGGCGGCCAGGCACAGTGGCTCATGCCTGTAATGCCAGCACTTTGAGAGGCCAAGGTTGGCAGATCACTTGAGGTCAGGAGTTCAAGACCAGCCTGGCCAACACGGTGCGACCCCTGTCTCTACTAAAAATACAAAAATTAGCTGGGCATGGTGGCAGGCACCTGTAATCCCAGCTACTCGGGAGGCTGAGACACAAGATTCTCTTGAACCCTGGAAGCAGAGGTTACAAAGCTGAGATTATGCCACTGCAATCCAGCCTGGGTGACAGAGCAAGACTCTGTCTCAAAAATAAAAATATTAAATAATAACAAAAGAAAAAATATATATGCATTCCTAGTCCCTTGGAGCTGCAACAACAAAGCTGGTGATATATTTTGGGTGTTCCTAATCAATGTTTTCCTTGAGCTACACTGCAAGTCTCAACCTTGACCCTGCTACAGTCATCATCTATTACAAATTAAAACAAGAGCCATAAGTCTGTCTCCTACTAAAATATTCTAATTGAGACATGTTAACAGAATACATTTTTTTGGGTCAGAAAGTATCCACCAGGGTGGGGAACAGACGGCCCACCAATTGTGCTGTGGCCCTGACCACCAAGGACTCACGAATCATCCACAGCAAGGCTGGCGACTCGAAAAGAACACTAAATTGCTCTTTGACATTAATTCTTAAACCTTGAGAAACCAAAGTTCTCTTTGTAACAGACTTGAAAAAGGATGAAGTCAGAAGTAGCTCAGCAGAGATGCACCAACTCTTACCTGGGAGAGACACCCCTTGCTAATCACGTCTGGATTAACCGATGTGCTAAAAGCATCTCTTCCAACAGAGACACAGACTGCAAACAGGAATGCTGTGAACACCTTCCCCAGATAACCCAGTCCTGACCCATCCACCCCTCAAGAGGTCCCCAGACAAGTCCAATAAGGAAATGACCCCACAGCAGATTCAGGTGCAGGCAGTGAGGATAGTGGCATCAGGGAATTCCACCGTAAACGCTGGCAGCACGCAGGGAGGTGTACCCAGCTGGACAGGGGAAGTCAAAAGTGCAGGATGATCTGGCCATTCCAAATATGCAGGGCATTCCAATTTTGTTAAAATGAAACCCAGCCTTTGAAAAGGCCTGGACTTCCCACAATGTATGGTATTCATAGTGTGGAGGGCACTGTAGAGAAGTTATCAGAGGGTTCATGATGGCAAGATCCACGGAGGCTCTGCCATGTGCCAGGTATGAGACAACTATTTACATAAAACACCTCATTTCACCCTACACAGAGTCCACAGACTGCTCCACAGTCTCCCAGGTAAGAGTTGGTGCATCTCTGCTGAGCTACTTCTGACTTCATCCTTTCTCAACTGCTTCATGTTTCACCTTACACAGAGTCCACAGACTGCTCCACATTTCACCCTACAGAGTCCACAGACTGCTCCACATTTCACCCTACAGAGTCCACAGACTGCTTCACATTTCACCCTACAGAGTCCACAGACTGCCCCACATTTCACCCTACACAGAGTCCACAGTCTGCCCCACATTTCACCCTACAGAGTCCACAGACTGCTCCACATTTCACCCTACAGAGTCCACAGACTGCTTCACATTTCACCCTACAGAGTCCACAGACTGCCCCACATTTCACCCTACAGAGTCCACAGACTGCCCCACATTTCACCCTACAGAGTCCACAGACTGCCCCACATTTCACCCTACAGAGTCCACAGACTGCCCCACATTTCACCCTACAGAGTCCACAGACTGCCCCACATTTCACCCCACACAGAGTACAGAGACTGCTTCACAGAATACTACCAAAGGGGAGCATCAAATGATCCCCAAGAAGTAATGAGCGCCTTAAAAGTAAGAAAGCCAACCTCCTCCCCCTCTCTTAATTCCCTCTCCTCATTTCCGCAGAACCAAAGAAATATGAAGGGCCAGTGGCGCCCCACTGAAGAACGCTCTCCTGGTGGTTACACTCTGTACATAGGGAGCACAACACTGCTCCGTGCTGCCTGAGGCTACTATTCTATACTACACTAGTACGATCTGTTTGTTCTATTCTATACTATTCCATTCTCTACGATAGAATACTACAGCTTCATTCTATACTATAAAATACTGTACTATCTGTTCTATTCTATTCTATTTTCTTCTATACGGAAAGCAGTTAGCCAGCTTCCTTTAGGCAGATAGTAAGGGAAGGGTCCCAGAGAGCCTCCAGCCCATGTTTTGTGCAGATAGGGGGACTTGCACGGGGGTCTCGTCTAAACATGCTCACAGCAGACTAAGGGTCCCCATGCACACGGGGGAATGGGGTGGAACCACCAGAAATTTGCTCCTTAGACAGGGAGCCCAGCCCCATCAGCTTCTATATAAAAGCCCTCGTAGTCAACTGGGAAGGGGGCAACCAGCAACCTGCTCTCAGGACCCCTCATTTCGCCGAGAGCTTAACTTTTAGCTTAATAAGTTCCGCTGCACTCACTCTTCGATGCCCCCGTGCCTGTTTCTTCCTGGTCATGAGACAAGAACCTGGACCCAGCCGAGCTAAAGAGCAAAACTCCTGCGTCAGTGCTACAGAACACTATCCTCTCTGTTCTGTGCCATGCGACTCTACTATTCCACACCATACTACTTAATATTAATACTAGGCTGTGTGTTCTAATCTAGACTGCATTATGCTATGCAATACTACGTCATTAGTTCAACTGTATACTCTACAATACTATCCCACTTGTTCTATTCTAGACCATGTCATACTATTTGTCCTATTGTATACTATACTACATAATGTTACAATGTTTCTTCTATTCTATGCTACCCTATATAACATTATACTATTTGTTCTATTCTGCGCTACTCTATATAATTCTAATCTGTTTGTTCCATTCTATACAATACCTTGCATCATTTTACCATGTTCCACGATACAAGAGTAGAGTCAGTTATACTTTCATAATCTTTTTTCCAAGCTCTTACCCAGTAAGAAATGTGATGTTTTACTATGCCTCACATAAATGCACATTTCATGATAATCAATGCCATTTCCTATGGTTATAGAATTCTGTCTCTATGATTCTATTGATACGGCTTCTTTGGGCTTTTCTGTAAGTCCTTTGCAGTGTCTGGTTTCCTAGTGAAAAGATGACTAAGGTCCCGATAAGATCCTACAAAACCAGCATCCACACAGGCTCACTTGTGTGCACACTGCTGGACTCCGTGTTGAAGGAGGGACAGGAAGACAGACGGCTGTCGGTGGATGGAAGGCAACAAGCACAGAGTAGATTCCAGAACTGAGACAGGAACCAAGGCTCTGGCACAGCTGAGGGTCGATCCCAATTCTAGCCTCTCACAGAAAGGCAGAGGAGACTTAGCACAAAGAGCATGGAACTTTGCTTTAATAAAGCAAATGCTTACCATCCACTATGAGCAGCTCAAGGAGAAATGGCAGTAGGCTCTACTAATAACTACTGCTTTAAAAAATGGAAGGGAGAGGGTACATTTTCACATGGGCCAGGTGGAAAGTTGGCTGGACCTGCCGCTGGACCTGACACTGGACCTGCCGCTGGACCTGCCCCTGGACCTGCCGCTGGACCTGCCCCTGGACCTGCCACTCAGTCTGCTACTGGACTGCTAACAAATGCTGCAGATTTTTATGGAGAGAAAAGTACAATGCGTCTGAGAGCAGCGCTCCCAGCTCTGGATGAAGCCGGCAGAACAAGGAAGCAGCAGAGAGGCTGGTATCATTCAGTGGGCAGAGTCAATGACCCTCCTCTAAGTCCAGCAAAGCTCAACCTGCATGTCTGCAACTAGAAATACCAATCGTAAGCCAGACCTCCTGGCAAATACCATTGCCCCGCTGTAATTCTGTGTGGTGTATTATGTCCCATGTACAGGAAATCATTCACAAACCCTTTAACCAGGAAGTACTAAGATGACTTTTAATGCAATATAACACCTTTGCACCCATTTAACATATATTTAACCCCAGGGGTATAAATATATATTTTATAGAACATCAGGCATGTTTACCTAATGGCTCGAATTTCACAATGTCTCTCTCCCTGAGAGGACAGCGGAGGATCCCATGCACTGTCTCCAGGAACATGCCCCTCCCAGAGAGGATTCACAAATCAAATGTGCACATGCATGCATGCACAGACACATATCACACACACACATACACGTGAACACGCACACCTACATGTAATACATACATTCACACATGCACACACATTCACATAATCACATAATACCAACACAAAACACATGCATACACATACACACAACACTCAAACACACACGCACAAACATACACACAACACTCAAACAAACACACACAAGCATACGCACAACACTCAAACACACATGCATATACATACACATTCTGACACACATACATATGTAAATGCGTAGACATAACATGCACAAATATACATGTATAACTATACACACACGAGCATCCATGCATGCCTACTTGCACATGTGTGCAGTCGTGCCTAAACATGTAACACATGCACACACATACATGCAACACAAATACACATGCACACATATACACATGCATGCACATATACATCACACACAAAGGCACACATACATGCACAACACATATACATGCAATACAAACTTTCATACACATAAATGCAAACACACATACATATATACACCCCTCAAAGACCCCATTATTCAATTCTAAACAAAGTGGTTTATCCCCCAAATGTACCTTCTCGTAATTAATAAGCTCTACTGCACATTTCTTGTTTCAAATAATGAGGTCTCACACACAGCACACACACATTTATACTCCAATACGTGTGAACATATACATAGAAATAGGCACACGGGCACGAAGGCCCTCTTCTGTAAAGGTATTCTCAAACTTGAACTGAACCAATTCTGCTAATTATAGTCAGAGTCAGCAAAGATATATATTTGACCTCGGAATGATTATACTCGTTCTTTTCGTTACCCCTGGCAACAGCAAGAATGTAAAACAGAGTTGTGTGATACCATGTCACTTATTCAATCCCACTTCCTGGGATCTGACCCACTTGTAATAGGGTTTCTGTCTGAGTGATTTCCTTCTGACTAAAATCATGAGATAATTCCTTCTCTTCCTGCTTTCTCTTTCCCAGGCCTTTTCACTGCCCTTTCCTCAATCTCAGAAACTAAATCATACTTGTCAAAATGGAAGGCAAAGAAACAGTCTTAGGAGTGAATCCCACAATGGAATGGACTCAAGAGAGGAAAAAATATTCTTTTTGAAAATGTACGAAAGGAAAAGTCAAGAGGCCTGCGTTCCCTCTCACGACAGAAACAGACGTCAGCATAGCAGGTCACTCAGCACAGTTCAGCTCTGTGTATGAAACAGAGATTCTAGTCCTTGTCCCTGTTTCATGATGTTGCAGTGAAGGAAACAAAACAGACAAAGGGCACAGGCTGCAGAAAAGGATTTTAAAAGGATGACTTTTAAAATGTGCACCTGCTTTTCGAGGGCACAATGAGGATATTTTCAAGTATATTAAAGCTGATTTATAAGAGATGGGTATAAAGACTCTACAAGGTCATTAGACTTTAGACTTACAAAGAAAACAAATCACATTCTCCTAGCATCACGAGTCAGGTGTTCCACAAATACTAAGAAGAGCCACCGCAACGGGATCCACTATGAGGGGTCAAAACATAACCCATGAAGCGTGGCCGAGAGCTCCTATAATTAGATTATAGGAATCTATAATCAGGAATCTCCTGATTTCTAGGAATCTAATTTTAAACATCCTCACAGCTAGCACATCACAAAAATACAGAGCTCCAAATGCCGTAACACAAGTGCTAAGAAGACCTAAGCCAAAAATATACGAGGCATTTCAGGCAAGAATCCAGAATCAGAAGAACACAAGTTTTCTAAGTTCTTCAAAAGCTGGTGCTGGTTGAGGCTCTTCTGCAGACTTCAACAAAAGACACGCTAGAATTAGCCATTGACGGTAACCCTGAGTCAACACGCACCGTGTTCGGAAAAGCACAAGGCCTGCTCCGGCCTTGAGACCCCTGGGAACTTTCTCTGGACCGCACCGAGTGGATGACTTTGAGAACTCAAAATAACCAACAACCAGTCCATGAACAGAGAAAGAAGACTGCAGCCTCCCTGGGGACCTGGCTCCATGCCTGCCCGCTTTCTTCCGGATACCTTTGCCCTTCCCGGCTCCCTGCTTCACCTGGCGACGCTCTGGGTTCAGGCCCCTCTCCAGCTGTGTCTTGGTCCACGGCTGGCTGCCCGTGTGAAGCACCAGGCCTTGAAGGACCATCTCCACCTGCTCCCTGCACTTCCCACCCACTTCCGCGAGACTCCCAGGCTCTGGCTGCTCTCAGGGATCAGGGCCGCCAGGCTCCCCTCACAGGCTCCAACTGGAGTCCTGCCCCCTGGTTTTCAACAACACTTGGGACTTTCTCCTGGAAACTCTCGGCTCTGGACTTTAGTGAACTGCGCCATCCAGCTCTTCTCTGGACTCTAAGCAGGGCTTTTTCTGGGTCTTCCAACCCTGCCTCCATTTCCAAATGTGGGCTTTCCTTTGGCCTCCTCTCTCCAGACATGCACGCCTCACACTCTGGCTACTTGACCTGCCCTTCTACCTAAGAGGCTCCCAAATGCACCTTGCTCCAGATTTTCCCCAAGCCTCCTCCTGTATTTCCAGACTCGCAGCTTGCAGTGGTGTCTGTAAGTATCTCCGAGTCAGATCCACACTTGCTTCTGATTTCCAGCAAAGCGCAACGCCGACCTCAGGGTGCAGACTCGCAGCTTCTTCCGCCTTCCTGCACTCCCTCTTCCCCTCCTGACCCAGGCACCGAATCGCTCAGCTCACTGGCTGCCTTCTGTCCTCCTCTCGCCACGGCGAGTGCCCTGCATGAGCCTGCTCTGTCCCTCCGGCTCCACGGCGTGCCGCACATCAGAGGCGATTCTCTCCGAAACCCTCAGTGGCTCCCTCGTATCCGACAGGTAAGGACTTCCACATTCTGGCCCCAATCTAACTTTCTGGCCTCAGATATGCACATGCATATTTTATCTATGCAAGGAGAGTACAGGCCTCACACCTGCTCTCATTCCTGGGCTCCTAGCTCCTCCTGAAGGTGCTGTATGAGCTACCTATGCACTTTCCAAACACTAATTGAATATGCGCTTGGAGAACATTTACTTGATAATTTTGTGGCATTGCTGGATAACGTGGACAAAGTGAGAACTACGCAGGTGTGTGGATGCTGCCTTGCCCAGACCTCACTTACCCAGACACTCCCAGATGCTCAAGGTGACCAGCCCTATTGGCGCACAGGCAGGCGCAGGCTGCACTCCCACAGCTGGGCCCCGCGAGCTGAACTGTAATCATGAAGCAGCTGTTTGCTCCTAAATCTGTGTATGCCGGTGCACTTGTCACACATTACTGAAACCAATAAAGTATGACTCCAAGGAGAGAATAATTGTATGAAAACTAAGTTGGATGCCTTTCAAAGACTTAATATGGGGGAAATTTTTTTTTCATTTTAATCTTTTCTACATTGCTATCATATTAGGTATGGGCAAAAAATATACACAATGTTTGAGGAAATAATTTTTAAAGGTTTCAAATGTAACATATCTTGTTTCTCTTGTGTTGCCTATTCTCTTCTAGAAGAATCAAAACTGTGGCAGGCCTGCGATGGCTGTGGTTGAGGAAAGAGGCCACACCCACAGCCAGTCGAACCACGCTCAGCAGCAGCCTAGCCCCGCGTGGAAGGGGCGTGAACACTCTCGGGAGAGGTGGATGTGCACTAACGGTTCCCAGCTCTGACCTCTTTGATTAACTGAATGCGGTGATTGGTTTTATCTGAACGTCAGACAAAAGGGTGTCTACGCCCAGGAAAGACTCTAAACACTCTGGAGGCTGCTGGGGCAGATGGTGATCTTGACCCAGTGATACCACTCTCCAGTGGGCAGCCAGCCCAGTCTCCTAATCGTAAAGGACATTCATAGCAACACTACGAAAAAGAAACACGACTGTTCTGACCCGGAAAAGTGAAATTTAAAACATTAAATATACAGGTTCTAACTAAGAGGCAGACGGACCGGGCGCGGTGGCTCATGCCTGTAATCCCAACCCCTTGGAAGGCCGTGGTGGGTGGATCACTTGAGGTCAGGAGTTCGAGACCAGCCTGGCCAACATGGTGAAACCCCATCTCTACTAAAAATGCAACAATTACCCGGATGTGGTGGCGGGCACCTGTATTCCCAGCTACTTAGGAGGCTGAGGCAGGAGAATCGCTTGAACCCGGGAGGTGGAGGTTGCAGTGAGCCGAGATCACACCACCGCACTCCAGCCTGGGCAACACTTTCTCAAAAAGAGTAAAATAAAATAAAATACAATACAATAAAATAAAAGGCAGACAAACAAAAGGAGATTTCCTCTGATGTTAAAAACAGAAGTATTTGATTCACAGCCTGGATAATTGAAGATCTGCATAGAAATCACCTAGGGCCCCGCCCTCCCTCCCAACAGACTGGGATAGAGGGAAGGAGGGCAGGAGGTGGGCCCCTTATCCACGAGAGGCTCCTCCCACCCCATCTCCTTCCTCAGGAGGGCGGCCTGCCCAGCACAGGCTCCATTCTCCCCAGATAAGACCCTGGCGTCTCTACAGGAACACCCACCTCCCTTCCCTGCAATCCACTCCAGCTGCTCACGGCCAGCCAAGGGGGGCGCTCTTCAGAGAGGAGCAAACGGCTTAGGGGAGAACCTGAACTCCCACGTCCCAGGTGTGGCTTGCCAGGGAGCACAGAGGAAGGATGCAGGTCCCGAGAAGGAGGAGGCGCAGGAGGACGATGAGAGAGACAAAAGAGACAAGAGAGGCTGCCTAGCGACGCGCTGAGCGCAGGACCTGGCGGAGGCCTCCTGGGGAGGGGCAGAGGCAAACATGCTGCTGCTTCTAGGCTGCTCCGGAGATACAAGCTCGGAAGGGGCTGCAAGGCAGGACTCGCTGAGGAGCAGTCATGTGGATGCCCCGCCTCTCACACGGCACACACTGACAGCATGCAACTAACAAACAACACAACACGCATGTACAATGCGCTTATACAACACTGACAACACACAATGCACACAAACACACACAACCTATACAACACAGACCCAATACATGCAACTCACAACACAATATGCATTTAGAACACTCATGCAACACATAACCAATACATGCAACTCACAACACACATGTACGTACAACACACACATACACAGATACAGCACACGTAACTCAACACGCACGTACAATGCATTCATACAGCACACACAACACATAACTCACATACAACATGCACGTACAACACACTCATACGACACACAACACTCATATAACACACAACACACGCAACTCACAACACAACATGCACACACAACACTCACACAACATACACACAATACATACAACTCACAACATACACATACAACACACTCATACAGCTCACGTACAAAACATGCAACTCACGTTCAACACAACATGCGCGTACAAAATACACGACACATGCAAATCAATGCAACATTCACATACTCACAACACAACATACACATACACTCATACAACACATACAAGAAATGTAACTCACGCACAACACAACATGCACATACAACAGACTACACAACATTCAACACATACAACATACACAATACATGCAACTCAACACAAATACATGTACAATGCACTCACAACACACAACACTTACACAACACACAACACATGCAACTCACAAACACACGTACAACACACTCATACAACACACAACACTCACACAACATACACACAGTACATGCAACTCATATACAACATACACATACACACACACGTACAATGCACAATACTCATGTAACACACAACACACATACAACATACAAAACATACAACTCACAAATACACGTAGAACACACTCATACAACACACATACAACATACAAAACATACAACTCACAAATACACGTACAACACACTCATACAACACACAACACTCAAACATACAATAAATGCAACTCAACACAATATGCACATACAACACACATACAACCCTTGCAACTCACATACAACACAACACACCCATGCAACACATTCATACAACACACACTGTACAGATTCTAAGTAGGAAATAGAAAACAGCACACGCACGGTTTCTAAAGTATGATGAAACTGTTTTCAAGAAGATCGTCCAACATCCAAACTGGTACCATGTCCTCATTTTCAGCTGCTGCTCAGATTCAAGCATTTTTATCATCCGCTCTATGAATTATAATAATACAGCATAAACCCAGTTTTCATTTTACACCCACTTTGGCGTGGGGTGCTCCAAAACAGGGGCCAGGAGCCTCAGAGTCGTCCCTCAGAACAAAACACAACCCACACTCAGAGGCCAGGAAGGGAACTCGGGGGGCGACACACACTCTCTCATCTGCAGAGCTCTGCTTCAATTACTTCACACGTAACCAGGGCTGGAACGGAGTTGCTGAGGGTACAGACACGGCAAACTGAGAAGAAACTGGCAGGTGGAGAAAGATCGGCCAAAACCCAAGGAAAAATGCTGAACATTTTCCACAAATAGTTCACACGACAGATGATACTCGGGCTACTGAAAGTTTATTGAGAGGGGTCTTGCTCCAAAGAAAAAGTTCTCTCCCAAGGTTATCGAAGATTCACAGCAGACACCTGCCCCCAACACACCATCTGCCGAGGGCCTATGAGTCAAAAAGAAGGTAAGACAGAAGTAAGGGTGCAGGGGAAGGAGAGCAGGAGGGGACCGAGTACTCGGAACCAAGTGAAGTGATGGGCAGACACTGAATGCCTGACTCCAGGGTTATCACCTGGGAAAACAAGTCTGTTGAAGTCCGTAGTAACAGTGTTAGTGCTTTCACTGAACCTGCACTCAACACTGGAGAACCTCCCTGTGTTATGAAGACGATCTGAAAAATAACATTAATTCACAAGGTAGAGTGACAATTCAGCCACAGAAAATAAAACTGATATAATCCACTACAAGTCACACTGTGTCTTTCTTTAAGACTGGTCTATGATGCAGAAAAGAGGCAGCTTGAGATCTAAAATACTGAAACTGGCAGACACCTTGTTTCCCTGAATTCTCACAACCGTGGCACCAGCTAGGGTAAGACAGAGTGGCTTTCAGAGCTTCCAGAACAACAGAACAGATCAATCATAAATATGCAAAGGTGATCTGAAGACAGAATTAATATTCCACGTTTTGGCTTAAACTAGTCATGTGATTTCCAATAAGTGGGAAACATCCACACCAATTTTTATAGGAAAGTTCAATGTGAACACATAGTACAGAACACTATCTTTGTTTTGGAATGTATTTCTTTAATATGACAATTTCAATTGTCTTTAGGGATTCCTGATATTGAATGCTCATCTTTATTAATGATGAGCTACCCATTTTCTGACTGAGGAAATGGAAAGTTGTCACTGCCTAACAGCAATACTCAACACGGCATGTATGAAAGGGAAAGCTACACCTGTGTGCACACACATGCATACACATGCATACACATACCTACACATGTACACGAACACACATACACGTGTATGCACGTGCACACACATGTACACATGTGTGCATACATACATATGCACGCACACATACGCACATACATGCATACACACGCATATACGCACACACATACATATACACACGTACACATATACATACATGCATATACACGTGCACATGGACACGCATACACGCACATACACACGTGCACACACATGCATGTGTACATGCATACGTAAGTATCATCTCAGGTATGTGGATTCAAAATTCTGATGCAAACAAGAATAATCACAAAACAAGGTAGGGTGTCAACAAGTGAGAATTGAGATGGAAGTCCTGGAATGTTCCAGAGACGATATGAGGGAGGTCTGCACATCACATAAACATCTTACCTATTTTAAACGTGACCATTCCTGCCAACATCGGCCTGGATTAAGAAGATTTCATTTACATAAGGAACAGAAAATATAATACTTGTTCTAATGAGGTTCTCTAATCATTAGATTATTTTCATAATTATAAGTAATCACTAAATAACTTCCTTTCAAGGGTCTAAAAATAAAAATAAGATAACAAAGTCACAGTCCTGACAGTTTTATCATGCAAATCACAGCTGTGAAAATAAAGCATGGCTTTGAGACTATGCCCTCCTCAAATACCCTTCATGGAATTTTGTACCAGTAATGGCTGGTAATTAATTGCTACACCAGGTGGAAAAGTATATCATTTGGGGTATATGAAGTAAGCATGTAAAGAGAAATGACCACACACACCTGAAACCAGGTCTCATTTCACAACTGTTTCCTACTTTAGATTTGCTTAATTTACTTCATGAGGTGCCTTGAGGAGAGAAAGCAGAGCTGGGATCTGCCCCGAGGCTGCTTCGGGAAGAGCTGGGTGGGCACCAAGCCCCTCAGACCGAGGGCTGAGCTGCGTGGCCATGACCCCATCACTGCGGCTCCCCAAGCGTGTGTCCCTGTGTGTCACGCAAACCCCTGCCACACAGGTGACACACGCCACACGCCTGACACAGGCTCAGCACACAGGGAGCGATCAGTAAGTGGTGACTAGAGAGAAGCGACGGCCTTCAGCGTGGACGGAGAAAACAGGTCACAGACTCACAGAGGAAACGCCGCAGATCCACAGACGGAGAAAACACCACAGATGCATGGACGGAGGAAACAGACCACAGACGCACGGAGCGAAGAAAAGCACCACAGACGCACGGAGGGAGGAAAAGCGCCACAGACGCACACATGGAGAAAACGCCACAGACGCACAGACGAAAGAAACGCCACTGACGCACGGACAGAAGAAATGCTACAGACGCATGGATGGAGGAAACGCGCCACTGAGGCACGCATGGAAAAAACAGGCCACAGACGCACGAAGGGAGAAAACGCCACAGACGCACGGACGGAAGAAACAAGGCAGAGACGCGCACACACCAGTGTGGAACATGGGACAGGAACGTCCCGGCCATGCACCTTCCACTCCCACTAGGGACTTCCCACCCCAGAGCACTCAGGATGGCTGTGGAGCTCCTGCCACCCACCCCAGAGGTGAAGCTGGGGAGCCAGAGATGAGCAGGTTCACGTCCATCAAATGCGGCTGCAATCCCTGTAATAACAGGAGGTCACCATTAAACAGAAGGGCACTTCACTTGGAATAAAAGCACTCTGCATAAAAGACTAAAGATTGGCCGGAGACCGCTTAGAAACCATCACAATCATTCTTGCTAGTGACAGTGAAGCTTCAAGAGTGGTCACTTTTCCTGTAGAAACGCCACAGAGGTGATTCCTGGAACTCAGTTAGAATATTTCTTTCCCGGAAACCACACAACCAAGAGTTTAATAATGCCATCTCTTGAGCAGAAAGATTAAGATTTGTGATGAAACAAAACCCTGGCAAGCCTCCTGATTCTAGAAGATGCTATACAGAAAAGCTAACTCAAAGGGCTTGCATTTCTTTTGTCGTTCATGACACACATGAAAAAAATTTTAAATATACAAAAAATGTAGGATTTGTACAGTGAGTACCAATGTATCTACTCCCTGGATCACAGATTAGATTTTAAATGTAAAGTTCTAAAGGTTCCCAGCTAAGGAAATGTGCAGTGTAAGCCTCTACCTGGTTAGAACCAAGGGGAATGGAATGAGCTTTCCCCGGCCTTGCTACTCAGCTGGGAGGGGCTGCCACAGCTCCGCCACCCCACACCAGAGCACCCAGGATGGCTGTGGAGTTCCTGCCATCCATCCCAGAGGTGAGGCTGGATCCCCAATCGAGGTGTTAAGAGTGAGCCAGCTGGGCGCGGTGTCTCAAGCCTACAATCCCAGCACTTTGGAAGGCCAAGATGGGTGGATTACGAAGGCAAGAGATCGAGATCATCCTGGCTAACACGGTGAAACTCCGTCTCTGCTAAAAAAAAAAAAAATACAAAAAACTAGCCGGGGGAGGTGGCAGGCGCCTGTAGTCCCAGCTACTCTGGAGGCTGATGCAGGAGAGTGGCATAAACGTGGGAGGTGGAGCTTGCAGTGAGCTGAGATCTGGCCACCGCACTCCAGCCTGGGCGACAGAGTGAGACTCCATCTCAAAAAACAAAACAAACAAACAAAAAGAGTGAGCCAGCCTTTAGAGGCCATGTGGTCTATACTTGAATAGAAAATGTTCCAGGAAACCAAAGATTCCAATGCCTGTGATGAATTCCTAACCATTTGAAACCCAGGCTCCTCATCTATATAAAGAGAACAATGCTCTCTCCTGAGAAAGCATTTCAGAAGGATGAAAAAGGATCCACATGAGAGCAGCTGAAAACTACAAAGCACCCTGCAATTATAAGATTTTTTCCATATCTTTGTTTCAAAGAATGTCAGCATTCTAAATATTGCGCTTCATCCCACATCACCTTTCAGGATCAAATCATAACGATCAAAAGTATCAGCAGAATCCCTACGAGCTCAGTCGCCGTGTGCTTCTTCTCCCTGCATGAGAATTCCTGCAGAACGATGGGACCATCCAAGAATGGCTCCCTGCCATCATGTGTCCATATTCCTTCCCCAGGGAGCTATTCCTGTACTCATGGGGCATGGGAAACCTGTATAACACCACCAGAAAGTCCTTGTTTGATTTACACACTTCCCAGAAGGGCTGATTTTATCCAGAATCCGAACTGTGTCAAACACTAAACCTAAGAAATCATCAAAAACCAAGGAAATGTAAGGTCATCTCCTGCCCAGGGTGCATGGCTACTAGGGGAGAAATAGAAAATGAGACACGAAAGCAAACTTTTAAGATATTCAGAACACCACTGGATGATTGCAGGAACCCATTACAGATCATTGCTGTTCCTAATAACAGGAAAGAAATTCTAAAATTCCAACAGGCATGGTGAGTCCCTCACTTGCATGAAATCAAAATAATAATCCATCGCTATCTTTAAAAGACAAAAGAAAAACTCTATTTCCTCTTCATATTAATTTGTGTACAAATAACTTAAGTGAGGAAATCTTAATGTCTGGACTGTGATATCAATAGCAAAATAACCCCAAGCTTCCCAATTAAAGGATATAGACGGGCTGAGTGGATTTAAAGAAGAAAAACCAACTATATGCTGCCTACAAAAAACTCACTTCAGCCGTAAAGACACACATAGACTAAATGTGAAGGGATGGAAAAACATGTTCCACATTAATGGAACTCAAAAGTGAGCAAGAGTAGCTATATTTATTTCAGACCAATCACAAGTTAAGTCAAAAACTGTAAAAAGGTAATTATATAATAAAGAGATCAACATAGCAAGAGGATATAACAATTACGAGTATATGGGCACCCAACAACAAAGCACCCAGATACATAAAGCAAATATTAGTAGATCTAGAGAGAGAGGTTGGGCACGGTGCCTCATGCATGTAATCCCAGCACTTTGGGGGGTGGAGGCAGGTGGATCACCTGAGGTCAGGAGATCAAGACCAGCCTGGCCAACATGGTGAAACCCTGTCTCTACTAATACAAAAAATTAGCCCAGGATGGTGGCACACGCCTGTAATCCCAGCTACTTGGGAGGCTGAGGCCGGAGAATCATTTGAACTCGGGAGGTGGAGGTTGCAATGAGTTGAGATTGCACCTCTGCACTCTAGTCTAGGCAACAAGAGCAAAACTCCGTCTCAAATATATACACACACACACACATATATATATATATATATAGAGAGAGAGAGAGAGACACCAACACATCAATAGTAGGGGCCTCAAAACCCCACTGTCAGCACTGGAGATCATCTAGACAGAAAATAACAACAAATTATCAAGTTGAAAGTACAGTGTAGACCAAATGGACCTAACAGACATTTACAGAACATTTCATCCAACAGATACAAACGCACATTTTTCTCATCGGCACATGGAACATTCTCTAGAATCAACCACATGCTAGGCTGCTAAAGAAGTCTCAATACATTTTTTAAAAATTGAAATAACATCTAGGATATTCTCAGACGGTAACAGAATAAAGCTATAAATCAACAACAAGGAACAGATACTTCTCAAAAGAAGACATTTATGCAGCCAATAGACACATGAAAAAATGCTCATAATCACTCGCCATCAGAGAAATGCAAATCAAAACCACAATGAGATACCATCTCACACCAGTTAGAATGGCAATCATTAAAAAGTCAGGAAACGACAGGTGCTGGAGAGGATGTGGAGAAATAGGAACACTTTTACACTGTTGGTGGGATTGTAAACTAGTTCAACCATTATGGAAAACAGTATGGCGATTCCTCAAGGATCTAGAACTAGATGTACCATATGACCCAGCCATCCCATTATTGGGTATATACCCAAAGGATTATAAATCATGTTGCTATGGAGACACATGCACACATATGTTTATTGCGGCCCTATTCGCAATAGCAAAGACTTGGAATCAACCCAAATGTCCATCAGTGACAGACTGGATTAAGAAAATGTGGCACATATACACCATGGAATACTATGCAGCCATCAAAAAGGATGAGTTTGTGTCCTTTGTAGGGACACGGATGCAGCTGGAAACCATCATTCTTAGCAAACTATCAGAAGAACAGAAAACGAAACACTGCATGTTCTCACTCATAGGTGGGAACTGAACAATGAGATCACTTGGTCTCGGGAAAGGGAATATCACACACCAGGGCCTATCATGGGGTGCGGGGAGAGGGGAGGGATTGCACTGGGAGTTATACCTGATGTAAATGACGAGTTGATGGGTGCTGACGAGTTGATGGGTGCAGCACAGCAACATGGCACAAGTATACATATGTAACAAACCTGCACTTTATGCACATGTACCCTAGAACTTAAAGTATAATAATAAGAAAGAAAGAAAGAAAGAAAGAAAGAAAGAAAGAAAGAAAGAAAGAAAGAAAGAAAAAAGAAAGAAAGAAAGAAAGAAAAGTCAGGAAACAACAGGTGCTGGAGAGGATGTGGAGAAATAGGAACACTTTTACACTGTTGGTGGGACTGTGAACTAGTTCAATCATTGTGGAAAACAGTGTGGCGATTCCTCAAGGATCTAGAACTGGAAATACCATTTGACCCAGCAATCCCATTACTGGGTATATACCCAAAGGATTATAAATCATGCTTCCATAAAGACACATGCACACGTATGTTTATTGCGGCACTATTCACAATAGCAAAGACTTGGAAGCAACCCAAATGTCCATCAATGACAGACTGGATTAAGAGAATGTGGCACATTTACACCATGGCATACTATGCAGCCATAAAAAAGGATGAGTTCATGTCCTTTGTAGGGACACGGATGCAGCTGGAAACCATCATTCTCAGCAAACTATCGCGAGGACAGAAAACCAAACACCGCATGTTCTCACTCATAGGTGGGAAATGAACAGTGAGATCACTTGGACACAGGAAGGGGAACATCACACACCGGGGCCTGTTGTGGGGTGAGGGGAGGGGGGAAGGATAGCATTACGAGATATACCTAATTTAAATGACAAGTTAATGGGGGCAGCACACCAGCTTGGCACATATATACATATGTAACAAACCTGCACATTGTGGACATGTACCCTGGAACATAAAGTTTAATAAACAATCAAACAAAAAACAAATCAACAACAAGGAGAACTTTCAAAACTGTATAAATACATAGAAATTAAACAATATGCCCTTGAATAGCCAATGGGTCAATGAAGAAATTAAGAAGGAAATTTAAAAATTTCTTGAAATAATTCAAAACAGAAACACGACATATCAAAGCCTATGGCATACAGCAAAAGCAGTATTAAGAGGAAAGTTTAGAACAATAAACTCCTACATTTAAAAAACAGATTTAAAATAAACAACCTAACAATGAACTGCAATGAGCTAGAAGAGCAGGAACAAATCAAATCCAGAAGTGGTAGCAGAAAAGAAATAACAAAGATCAAAGAGGAAGTAAATAATATGGAAACTAACAAATATAAAAGATGAAGAAAAGAGTGTTGGTTTTTTGAAAAGATAAATAAAATAGACAAGCCATTCGCTACACTAAGAAAGAAAAAGAAATCCCAAATAAATAAAATTAGAAACAAAAAAGGAGAATTACATTTGATACCACAGAAATACAAGGGATCATTAGAAACTATTTTTAACAACTGTTATGTCAACAGATTGGAAAACCTAGAGGAAATGGATAAATTCCTGGACATGTACAACCTACCTAGATGGAACCAAGAAGAAACGGAAATCCTAAACAGACCAATAATGAGTAACACGTATGACTATATAATAATAAAATGTCTCCAACAAAGAAAACCCCAGAACTAGGTGGCTTCACAGTTGAATTCTACAAATTTTTATTTCAATTCTTCGCAAACTATTCCAAAAATATTGAAGACGAGGGAATTCTGCCAAGTTCATTCTTCAAGCCAAGCATTACCCTGATACCAAAATAAGACAAGGACACAATAAAAAGAGAAAACTATAGGTCAATACCCCTGATGAACACAGATGAAAAATCCTCAGCAAAATACTAACAAACTGAATCCAACAGTAAATCAAAAAGATTATACACCATGATCAAGTGGGATTTATCCCAGGATGCAAGGATTGCTCAACAAACACAAATCAATAAACACGCTACATCACATCAACAGAATTAAGGACAAAAACCATATCATTTCGACAGATACAGAAAAAGCATTTGATAAAATTCAACGCTGCTTCATGATAAAAAGTTTCAACAAACGAGGCACTGAAAGAAACATATCTCAACACGATAAAGGCCATATGTGACAAACCCACAGCTAACATAATGGTGAATGGGGAAATACTAAGCGCTTTTTCTCTGACACCTGTAACAAGACAAGGACGCCCACTTGTGCCACTCCTATCCAACACAGCATTGAACGTCCTAGTCAAGAGCAGTTAGGCAAGAGAAAGAAATCAAGGGCACCCAAAGTGGAAAGGAGGAACTCTAATTGTCTGTTTGCAGACAATATGCTCTTATATATTAAAAAAAAAAAAAAGGCTCCAGCAAAAATCTCTTTGAACCGATAAACAAATTCAGTAAAGTTACAGAATACAAAATAAACATATAAAAGTCAGTAGCATCTCTATAGACTAACAATGAGCCAGTGGAAAAAGAAATCAAGAAAGCAATCCAATTTAGCTACAAAAATATAAAATAAAAATAAAAATACCTCAGAAGAAGTCTAACCAAGAGGGTTAAAGATCTCTATGAGGAAAATGATATTCTACCCTCTGAAGGTAGAACAGTGGAACCTAGAGACAGGAAAGGGCGGCGGGAAGGCAGAAAGGGAGAGGTTGGCTAATGGATACAAAATTACATCTAGATAGTAAAAATGAGGTTTAGCGTGCTATAGCCTTGTACGGTGACTGTAGTTTATAATTTATTGTATATTTTCAAGCAGCTAGAAGGGAGGATTTTAAATATACCCAGCATTAAGAAATGACAAATGTTTGAGAAGACGGACATGCTAATTATCCTGATTTGCTAATTACACATGATAAACATGTATTGAAATATCACACTGTATCCCATGGATATGTACCATAATGTGTCCGTTAAAAATAATAATTGTTAAAAACCCAAGGGCCATTTCTCATTTGTCCTATGTCAATGTCGTGGTCCATTGGTGGAGACCTAGCCCTTTGCAAGTTAGACTATAGTCACTTGAGCTGAAAGCAAATGAATCGTCACAAAAACTACCACTGGCACCAAGTCTTCTTTCCAGAATTTCCTGGCCACAGCACTGCCACAGTCACTGTGGGCAGGAAAGACACACTAGCAACCAACTTTCAACCCCAGTACAGTTGGTGCTTTTATTTCTCTGGTTTGGAATAAGTGTGTGTTCATAACTTACATTTACTCCAACTGCCCCCTTGCTTAAATAGCTCCTTAAGGATGATTTCCTGTTACTAAATTCCAACAGCTTCCGAGCACCCATTATATTCTCCAAAGCAAATAAAAAGAGAAAATGTGTTGAAAGCCTGATAATGTTCACTGAAGAATCCAGCATGATGTACTGCTTGAAATGGCCACTCCACCTTGTTCCTTTACATGACTTTTAAAGTAGCCCCAGTTATTACACATAATTGAAGCCATAATTTCTGCAATACCATTAGGTCCACAGAGGGTGGGGCCAGGGGACTTCAAAGTCTGTCTCTGAATTTTTTTTTTAAAAAGGAAAGCTTATGAGAGTAGGTAATGAAAATAAATATTCACACAACTCAGAACAGGGCATGGTGACACATAAAGCTCCAGCCTGGCACAGGTGTCCAGCCAGTGAGGGTGGGGACACAGACTCATATGGTCCCCACAATCTCCCAGAAGTGCCACAGACAGGTGGATGGCCTGAGGTAGAATCAGGCTCCGAATTCCAGGAGCTGTCTGGCTCATGTGCACCGCTTGTGGTCCACAGTGCACGAGGATGTCCCACGTCAACAGTCCCGGTGCAGAGCACAAGAATGCCCCATGTCACGAGCCCCCGCTGCAGAGCATAGCCCGAAGGTGCCAGCCCAGCCTCCTACACACACTGGCCACCAAGGCACTGCCCTCCAGGAAGGAGGACCCCAGAGGTCGTGGCAGGATGAGATTCTGCTCTTCATCATCCCCGAGCAGAGGGGAAAGTCCCAGCAGACATTTGGGGAGCCTCTACAGGTGGCTGGGGGACTCTGAATGGAGGTTCAAAGTTGTCCCCAGATACACTAGACTCAAACCTAAAACAGGTCATTCTTCCAGATATGCCCAGACTGGAACCTATACAGGCCATCCTTCCTAGCTTTCCTCTGGAAAAGCAGGCTTAAAAGAGTATCGACTAAAAGGGGCCACCAGGAAGAGGGAAGTCCTATCTTTAAAAAAAGAAATAATTTTTCTAAAAAAGAGGCACTGAGGCTCTGACCCATCTGATCACTGAGTACGTGCTCAGCAGCATCTGTCAGAGCAGAGCAAGTACACACATGCTCTCCATATCCTGTGCTCCGGGTCCCCGTGCTCCCTGCTCCCATGCCCCCCGCACCCGTGCTCCCCACACCTGTGCTCCGGGCACCCGTGCTGCCCACATCCGCGCTCCCCGCACCCATCCTCACCTCCCCACACCTATCTGTGCTCCCCATGCCTATGTTCCCTGCACCCGTGCTCCCCGCACTGTGTTCCTGCACCCATGTCTGCTCCTCGAGCTCTCTTCCACTGATTTCCTCTGTACGTCCCTCTTGATAGTCACTGTCACCTCGAATCACCTGGCTAAATGGAGGTAAAGAAAAAGTCTAGAGTAGCACATTGGAGGACAGAGTGGAAGTGGCTGTTTACCAAGCAGGGCTATGAGATGAGCGCATCTGATCCCCATTAATCCTGACGGTCAGTTGATTAGCCCTGTTCAACAGCTGGGGACACTGAGGTGTGGAGGGACGGGCTTGCTTACTCCGGACGATGCTGACAGTGTGGGCCCAGCCCAGTCCCACAGCCACCAGGAGGAGGCTCCTGAGTGGGCAGGCGCCGAGGTGCAGCGCAGAGAACGCCTGGGACCCTGGCATAGACTCCTCAGGAAGGAAACAGAGAAAGGTCCACAGAGACTCAAGCAGCACAGAAGAAGGTCAGCCACAAGTTAAAAATAGATGTTTGTGCTCTATCGTCCCAGCGTGCTAAACATCCAGCTCGCTCACACGCACCGCCTGACGTGAGCCCGGCCTCCTTCAGCATTGGGCTAAGCGAGAGAGGCACCTGCCCCTCTCCCGACAATAGCAGGCTCGGCAGCTATTCTTCAATGTACTTGACACCCCTCCGTGAGGATTAAGCTACACTCTGTCGACACTGGGTAAGTTTAATGCCAACACAGCTAACCGTGTCGATCTGCAGTGAACAAACAACTTACTTTGGATGACTCTGTCACTGACAAAGACCCTGAATCTCCTAGCAAAGCTTAGTGACACGACTTACCTTTCTGTTTTCATTTCAGGTACACTGGCCCATACGGTCTAGTTTACCTGCTGATAATGTCTTGGAAAGACCACCAGGGGGCCCCACACCATTTTCGGCTTCATAGGGATGTGAATTTCCCTTTGATGACAAAGGTAATGGGGAAATAAAACAAGGATCCAAAACAGATGCCTGTGTGTTTCCTGGGAGTGATAAGGTCAGGAACTGCCGCTCTGTGTCAGGTGAGGGAGTAACAGAGAGAATGACACCAACTCCTGAGACAGGACCTGATGCATGGTGCAGCCACCGCCTGTGGCCATGGAAATTCCAGGGAATGCAGGCCCCAGTTGCATGGTACAGCCACCATCTGCGACCACAGAAATACCAGGGAATGCAGACCCTCAGTCACATGGTACAGTTACATCCGCAGCCACAGAAATTCCAGGGAAGGCAGACCCTCAGACACATGGTACAGCCACCATCTATAGCCATGGAAATTCCAGGGAACACAGACCCTCATTCACATGGTACAGTCACCACCTTTGGCCACGGAAATTCCAGGGACACCAGTTGCATGGTGCAGACACCACCTGCAGCCACAGAAATTCTGGGGAACGCAGACTCCAGTCGCACGGTACAGCCACCACCTGTGGCCATGAAATTCCGGGGAATGCAGGCCCCAGTCTCTAAAGTGTTATTTGTTTTAGGAACTTCACCGCAGTGAATGTGGAAGATTTTCTCTCTGTGCAGAGCTCAGTATCCAGAAGGGAAGTCGGCCCTAGGAATGCCCTCCTCCTCTTCAGAGCTCAGGGCCCAGGGCTGACGCCCTTGGGAGGGGTCCTTGTTCGGCAACTGTGCCTGTGGAGGGTTCCGCAACACTCACTGTGCACCTCCTAGGAGCGGAGGCTACAACAGGGAGCCAGAGATCAAGCTCTGCTCAGACAACAGTGAGCTGATGGCCTTCCACTCTAAGTTCCAACTGCAAGGAGTGTGTATTCCATGAATGCTTGCTAAATGAATGATTCATAGAAGGTCGTCTGTGCTGACCTTTGCTGGTCTGCTGACTGTGGGTTTCAGAGCATAGACCTCATTCCTGGAGCAGCCAGTCCTTCCCAGAGTGATGGCTGCTGGAGGACAAAGCCCAGGGCTTCTGTCCTGCAGCAACGCGCTCAGGACCCTGCCCTGGGCACGCCGGGGGCCTCTCCAGCAGGAGATCCCCAGTCCTGACCTTGCAATATCAGTGAATCCCAGGGGAGTTCCAAGTGCTCAAAATCAAGTAAATGTCCATTGTGATTCAACATATCAATTATAGAAGAAAGGGCAGATTGCCACTTCCCTCCTCAAAGTAGGGACCATAAATCGATCCGCGGCCCTAACTGAGGCTCTGCCTTAAATCCTGCTAAAACTACCAGCCAAATACTCAAATTTACATTAGAGTTAAAGGGAAAAAAAAAAAAAAAACTAAACCAAACACCTGTAAGAAATGATCAAGCAACCTGTGATACATCAACCTAAAGATTAAACATTAAAACAATGAAGTAGCAAGATATTAAAAGAGTATAAACTCTGTGTACATCGTGGTTCACGGTTCTAAAATTACACAGAGACAAAGACTGGAATGGAAGTGGGATAGGTTTACAGATACATTTTTTATTTTTAGTTTTTTAATTTTAAATATTACTTCTGTAATGTATGATTTGACTAACCAAATAATTGGACCAAAAAAAATCAATTATGCCTATAGATAAATATGCACAGAATCCTTCTCTCTGATGCCAATGGAATTAGTTTGGGTCGGGCCCACAGTCTTCAATCTTTTAATTAAGACACAAAAACCAGGGCCGAGCGCGGTGGCTCAAGCCTGTAATCCCAGCACTTTGGGAGGCCGAGATGGGCGGATCACGAGGTCAGGAGATCAAGACCATCCTGGCTAACACAGTGAAACCCCGTCTCTACTAAAAAATACAAAAAAAAATAGCCGGGCGAAGTGGCGGGCGCCTGTAGTCCCAGCTACTAGGGAGACTGAGGCAAGAGAACGGCGTAAACCCGGGAGGCGGAGCTTGCAGTGAGCTGAGATCTGGCCACTGCACTCCAGCCCGGGCGGCAGAGCCAGCTCCGACTAAAAAAAAAAAAAAAAAAAAAAGACACAAAAACCATCTGTCAGGCTATTAGAAAAAAAAAAAAAAAAGATTTATAACCAGGAGCCCAGAAGAAAAGGACCTGCTATGTACCACAGCGTCTCTCCACGCCTCTCCACCCGGGACAGTGCTCCCTCTTTCCCCATTTTCATACCTACAGCACAAAGCACTTAGTAAGGAACTATCTCAATTCATGAGTCACACAGTACAAAGGTCCGATGTCGCTGCCAAACATACCCTGCAGCCCCAAAACGAAGCGGCAACCCCCAGTGAAGGAAGAATGAGAGGCTGCTGGTTGTCATTTTAAATCTCGCAACTCAATGTCTTTGCACTTTCCTGCTTTGTTGGTTTCAAGGGCTTATTCAAATTAACCCCCCTACTGGATATTGAAGAAAGAAAGCAGGATGGTTGTGCAGGCTCTGAAGAGGCAGAGCCCTCGTTCCGCGGCCACCGCTGTCTTTCTACCCACAGCAGACGGGTTGACCAATTAGTCTCCCTTAGAGGGCACTGTTTATGATCATCGCGAACAAATGGATGCAATTGCTTCTTTTGAGATGTAGCAAATTCTGGGACCTCCGCAGGAAAAAAAAAAATAAAAAAAAAATAAGGGCACTGGCGCAATAGTCGTAACCTCTGCGTGACACACACACAGAAGGAAAATTAAAGCCCTGGAGGCGGAGGCGTTTGGAAAGGGAAGGTGGAAGCAGGAAGGACGCCCACAGAATAGAGTGGTCAGAAACGGACCATGTCACTAAAGGGCGCCTTAGACGGTCCAGAGGACAAAATGTCCCTCTTTCCAGGGTAAACACCCATTTGCCAAACAGCCAGTGACAGCAAGCAGGAGTTTGCTTTTTTTTTTTTAAGGCGTCGAAGAGCAAGAAATAAGCTTAATAATGGGACTGACAGGGCCCTGGGCTGCTGACTCAGCTGATGTGCACAGCATCAAAACCCAGGTTCCTCAGTGCGCTCCCTCTGCAGTTCAGGACAGCACTACAACTCACCCCATCAATCACTGCTTAAAAAAGAAGTTCTAAAAAAAGAGACGACCCATTTGAAAGCAGCTGGAGGAGGAAGACAGAGAGCGACTCGCAGAATCCAACCGCTTGTAGCTTCGGAACCATAACAAGAATATGAAACTAGCGGGTCCAGTGTGAGGCAGAACAGAGACGCCGTCACGGCTCTCAAGAGGCTGAACGGGAAGCCCATGGCTCAGGCCCCGCAACGCCCTAATGGTGCCTGGAGCAGCCCACAGGCCTGTGTCCTTCGTGTGGGTTCACCTTCCTAGTTTCCTGGGTAAATTCAATGTACAGCATTTATTCGCCAAGAAAAGAACATTCAAATCAAACTACTGTCATGACTCTGAAGGACTCTTAACACTCCAGTCCACACGTTCAAAAGCCCACAAGTATCAGTGCTGCCACTGTGCAGGTAACAATGTTTTGGATGCATCATGCACGTAACCAGTAACGATGTTTTCATGTTTTCCGTAGCCATCTCATTCAGGATACATAAATATCTGTGACGACTTGACACTTAGTTATCTGTGACTTTCAGATAGATTTAACAAGTCTACCTGACGGAGAAGGCCTCACCCTCCCGATCCCGGGCACAGGCGCCCCTACGTGCACCCGGGGCCTAGGGAGCGCACTCTCCATCACCTCCCGCTCTTCAATGTTAAATGTCCTCCCGGCGCGCCCGCGTCGTGGGTCCAGGCTCGGGCCCCTCCTGGAGAGCCGCTTCCACATTGCAGGGCAGGGGAAGCCCAGAGCCCGCGCCGCGGCGCCGCTGACGTCCCGGAGTCCCCGCTTCCTGGTCCTTCCGGTCCGCGGAGGCTGGCGGGGAGGGCCTGAGACCCACTTTAGTTTTCAGTTTTGTCACGAGCCGGAAGGCGACAGCACATGCGAGCACAAGAAACCCTTTTTGTAAATCTTCCAGCGGAAACGCGAGGGGCTGCCGGACCGCCTCGGAGACGCCAGGCGGGAACCCAGAGCACCCCCGCCGCGTCCTGCATTGCGCAGCCGGGACCCCGCCCACACCGCGCGGGGCACGAGGCTACAGGAGGTGTGCGGGGACGCGGCCGTTTCTTCCTCGACATGCTGGGTGGTGGCGTGGGGCGGAGTTGGGGGGCGGGGGGCCACTTGGGAAGTGATCGCGCTGTACCCTCGCTTCGGAGGGGAAGCCCGGCCCAGTCCTACAGCTCAGAGGCAGAACGACCCCCGAGGGCGCTCCAGGCGACCCCTCTGCCAGGTTCAATTTAAAACATAAACCGGACGGGATGGAAAGCTCACTATCTTTCGGATGGAGGTTCCTACCGCCATGTCCCTTCCTCCTCCGCCCCACCCGGCAAGGACCCCGGGGCTGCCTTGACGGTTCACGCTGCCCCGCAGGTACCCCTGCCCTGCCGCTCCCGGGCACAGGCTTCGACCCAGTTCTCCCGATCGCTTCCCCGCTCTTCTCCCCGGTTCTTCCCATCGCTTCCCCATCTTTCCCCGGGTCCTCCCATCGCTCCCCGCCTCTTCTGCCCTATCCCCCCATCCCCTTCGCCCTGTTCTCCCTCTCTCCATCCGTCCCGACCTCGCCGCCTGGAGCGGGGCGCGCACCTTGAGCATCCCCGCCACTGGTCAGCACGCCGATGGCCTTGCCGGCTCCGGAGAGGTGCTCCAGGAACTTCCGCAAAGAGCCCTTGGGGGCCCGGGAGTCGTCCGCGTCCATGGCGAGGAGGCCGAGGGTAGTCGCTAGTCCGGGTGCGCGGCAGGCAATGGGGACCCTGCCCGTGCGCGCCGGACTCGGAACTGCTGCCCCGCCCGCGCCCCCGCCTGGCGCCAGCGCAAATGGGCAGTGACGGGCGGGGCCCGAGCGCACCTGAGGGCCTGCGGGGGCGGGGGCGCGGCTAGGGGCAGGAGCAGGGAAAGGGGCAGGGAAAGGGCAGGGGCTGGCGGGGAGGGGGCGTGTGTAGGCAGGAGCACCTACGCGGGGGTCGTCGTAGGTAGGGGCCGCGCTAGCGATGGGGGAGGTCGCAGATGCGGGGGTACCGCCACAGGTGGGCGGGGTCCCTGTGGGTGGGGTCGCGTTGCTGGTGCGCGAGCCTCGCGGGTGGGTTGGAGGACTCTGGTTGGGGGCTTTAGAGATGCCCGGAGCGCCACAGGTGGGGGCAGGGGCAGTGTCAGGGGAGGGGGAGACCGCAGGGGGGTGAGGTCACAACGTTTGCTGGGCGCGCCAAGGCGGGGCGGAATAGAACGCGGGGAGCATCTCCCGGGGGGGCAAGGGAGACCGTGAGTGGGCGCGAACGCCGGGGCGGGTGGAAACCCCGCACTTGCTGGGAGCGCCGATGGCGGGGCGGGATGGAATTGGGGCGCGGAGACCCTACCTGGACGCGGAGGCTCGCGGCAGGCCCGGCCGCTCCTGCTGTTGTCGGCGCCTAGCCCGGCCGCTCGCACAGCTTGTTGTTGCCCGAAGGATTCCTCTGGGGGCTGCACTGGGAGCCCCGGGGCGCGGCTTCCTCGACCCCCGCCCCCAAGTTTTCTCTGCAGCCTGAGGTCGGGAAGGACGCACGGAGAGTGGATCATTCAGGTGGCGAGAAAAGCTGAGCGCGGCGGGCTTAGCTATGACGAAGCTGCGATTTCCCGGGCCCACGGGGGCTGTGGCACTCCTCAGCCACCAGCCCGGCCCTTTGGGAGAAGATGCCTTGGGGTGGAGGAGGGTATCGGGGCGCGACCCTCAGAGACGCCTGGGGGCGCGGAAGTCAGAGTGGGGCAGGAGGAGGCGCAACAGGACTGGCCTGAAGGGGAGGCGGGACGACCCTTCCTCCCCACGGACACGCGCGCTGCTGTACGCTGTGCTGACCTCGGCTGACTTCACTGGCCAACTCCACGTACTGAAATCCGCACACCCGATGGGGTGTGCGGTTGTCCATCCACAGCTTAACAGCCTGGTGCCGGTTACCCTGCGACGGGAGAGGGGGCAGCCCCCACAAAAGCACGGGCTTATGGGGCCCCGGTTCCTTCAGTGCTCACCCCACGAAGTAGGGCTGCCAAACGGCCCCACTCGAGGGCTTACCGGAGGATGGTCCTGCGCAGTGGGTGTTTGTTGAACAGATAAGAGACAACAAAAGAGACTAAGAAGAGGTTTGTTCTATGAACCGGGGAATACGAAGCAATCGCAAAGGAGAGTCTCGCCAAAGGGCAATCCTGGGGAAAAGATGGAGAGGCATGGATTTTTCTTGGATGTGTGTCTCATCCTGGGGCTCATCCCGCTGAGCATCAAATATTCATTGCAAAAGAGGAAAAAAAAATATGCTGCGGACAATGCTGGATGGTCTGATCTCTCCCTTGGCCAGAATGAACGGGGAAATTCCTAACCCCTCGTGGTCCTCAGAATCACCTGTCCTATGCACACGCCCACGAAACCACTGAAGTCCAGTTTCTGCCAGCGCAGCCAGGGAATGTATATTTTTAGACAAACCACCTAGGTTACTCTGATGAATGCAAAGTCAGAGAGCGCTGCTGTCATGCACTGAGCCTGAGCATTATTCTATTAATAAAAAAGGAGAGGAGAATCCTGGGTGTCTTAAGGTGGCAGTTGAGTGGCCTTTGCCCTCTGGCAGGCAGAAGAGCAGACCGAGGCTCTGAGCACCTGCACCCACCGCTGGACTCAGGATCTGTGCTGGAGAATAGAAGGGCTAATTTAATTCTTCATGCCTTTTCAGAGCATATTACATGTGGAGAAGGTAGGGCACACTGAATTTTATTCAGCCAAATACCCCTTATCTCCTTATACAATTGATACTTTTATATTGAACAGTAGGGGATGGGTCATTTGTCATCAAATTGTCTATAACACAGAAAACCATAGACACAACCTAACAGTTCAAACATGATGAGTTAAAAAATGATGGTAAAAATAGACGCTGCAATAATATTTAGTTGCTGTTACCGCTACGAAGATAAGTGTCTACTGACATGGAAATAAGTTCAGGACATACAAATAAGTGAAAAGGCAGGCCTAGACACAGTGCGAGCCTGTGTGTGCGAGTGTGTGTGTGTGTCTGCATATATATGTAAATGTTTCTGAGCATTTTATTTCCTTTCTTTTGCTTAGTATAGGTAATGCCATTTTTCTCTCCGATAAACAGGTATTGCTTAGGGAATAGAAATAGTTAATTAAAAATAATAAAATTTAGAGTGTCAAGACCCCCAAGGCTACAGATTATGTTCAAAAGTTTGTCTGTATATAAGAGCTGAGGTCAGGGTGGTCACTGACGGTCCTCACACATCTGTTCTTATGAGTTTGGCGCATTGCTCAGTCAGTCAGGGAATTAACATATATTAACATATACCTGTAGCTAAGATGGAAAAGAATGGCTATGGCTGTTTTTTTTTTTTTTTTTTTTTTTTTTTTTTTTTTTGCAAGTCATATATTTTAATGGTGCTACAATTAGAGGTTCTCTTTTTTTTTTAAATCTTTGGCCTTAGCAATGAATCTTCTAATTCACCTGGAAGATATTGTCATGCTCGTCCCTGCGAAGAGACCACCAAAGAGGTTTTGTGTGAGCAACATGACTGTTTATTTCACCAGGGCGCAGGTGGGCTGAGTCCGAAAAGAGAGTCAGCAAAGGGAGATAAGGGTGGGACCGTTTTATAGGATTTGGGTAAGTAAAGGAAAATTACAGTCAAAGGGGGGTTGTTCTCTGGCGGGCAGGAGTGGGGGTCACAAGGTGCTCAGTGGGGAAGCTTTTTGAACCAGGATGAGCCAGGAAAAGGAATTTCACAAGATAATATCATGGCTTAAGGCAAGGACCGGCCATTTTCACTTCTTTTGTGGTGGAATGTCATCGGTTAAGGCGAGGCAGGCCATTTGCACTTCTTTTGTGATTCTTCAGTTACTTCAGGCCATCTGGGCCTACACCTGCAAGTCACAGGGGATGCCATGGCTTGGCTTGGGCTCAGAGGCCTGGCAGATATTACATGCCGTGCTGACCTTACAGCTTCCACTCAGTAGGACCTGAGGTGTGTGTTTGTTCTTCCTTGTCCCTTGACAGGTTACTCCAAACTGTGGCCCACACCAGCACACAGTTATACCCCAGGAATGATTACTCCTTGGGCCGGGAGTTCAGGATTCACTGGGCCCTCTGCCCCAGGTGCTCTCCGCGGCTGCAGCAGATGTCTGCCCAGGGCTGCTGTGTCTTCTGAAGGCTCAGGCTCATCAGGGGAGGAGCTGCTTCCACGCTCGCTTCTGTGTTGCTGGCAGGATTCTATTGCTTGCAGGCTGTTGGACTGAAGGCCCCAGACTCTCCGTGGCATCAGCTTAAGGCCTCCCTCTGCCCTGGGCAGGTGACTGGCTTTGCCAGAACTAGCACCTATCAAGACCCAGGGGGAGAGTTCCAATGGACAGAACCTGCAGCCCCTCCCAATCCAATCTCAGGAGAGACGGCCATCTCTTTTGCCTGGTTCTATTCATTAGAAGGGAGCCGCTGAGTCCAGCCCTCTTCGAGGGTCTGGCTGTGAACACTAGCGGCAGGGGCCAAGGTGAGCCACTTGGGAGGGGAGGTGCTGCCTGGGACCTGCCTAGGACCAGGTGAAGGAGAACATGCATAGGGACAGATGTCCTTCCCGCTTCCCCTCTGTGGTGAGCGCAGGAGATGCCGATGTGCTCTAAAGGAATTGTAGCATCCCAGGAGGGAAGCAGCTCCCAGCCATGAGGGCACCATGACCCAGTGCCCCAGCATGTCGGGCTGCACGTTCCAGGGCTACCTGAGCTGCAGCCTCTTCCCCTTCCCTGCCCTCTCTGCCTGTGCATGGAGTGGGCATCTCAAATCTGCAGGGGCCACACTGAGCTCAGGCCTCTGCACCCCCGCACAACCCCCCACCGCTCAGTCTTCCTCACCTCAGCTCCTGGTGACTCCATCCTCCCAGGGACTCAGGCTGAAGCCTTGCAGTATTCCTCCGCCCCAGCATCTAAGTCCCTCAGGAAAGTCCCTCTTGGCTCTTCATTGAATCTGGAGCCACTGGGGCCAAGTCACTTCCTCTGACCTGGACCAGAACAGGCTCCCTCCCCATCCCATGCTCTGCCCCCACATCCACCCCACCTCCATGCCTCGGGTATGCTCAACTTCAAAGTCAGGGTGCACCTATCAGGAAGTAATTCAGGCATCTTCTCTGCTGACTTGGAGTCACAGGCCCCACACATGGTACACTGGCTTGTCCTCTGGTCCCTTCAGATCCTAGTGTTGCCCAGAGGCCGATGCAGGCACCCGACAACCTCAGGCCCAGCCTGCTCTTTCCTCAGCCCAGGCCCTCCTCTCCCTACCCACTCTGCCCACCTTCCTCAAGTCTGTCCTGCAAGGTCTTCTGCAGTGCTGAGGCGTCCCCAGATCACCCTCTTAGAAATTCTGGGCTCCATGCACACTCCTGTTCCCTCCCTGCTTCTCTTAAAACATCCTCATCAGTGTCACACATGGGGCATTTCACCTATCTACTGGGCTTCTCCAGAGGTCCCCCTGCTGAACTCTGAATGCCGTGGATTCAGAGATCTTTGACTATTCCCTGCTGCAGGCCCAGGGCAACAGCAGAGCCCACGACAGAGTGAACCTGTCATGGATGCTGCTGAATGAATGAATGAAGGAGTGAGTGAGTGAGTGAAGGAGTAAATGAGTGAGTAAATGAGTGAATGCGTGAGTGAGTGAGTCAGTCAGTGAATGAGTGAGTGAGTGGATGAGGGAAGGAGTAAATGAGTGAGTGAGTGGGTAAATGAGTGAATGAGTGAACGTGAGTGAGTGAGTGAATTGCTAAGTGAGTGAATGAGTGAAAGAGTGAGTGAGTGAATGGGTGAGTGAATAAGTAAGTGAATGAATGAGCGACTTACTGAATGAGTGAGTGAATGAGTGAGTGACTGAGGGAATGAGTGATGAGCGAGTGAGTGAATGAATGAGTGTGTGAGTGAATGAATGAGTGAGTGAATGGGTGAGTGGGTGAATGAGTGAGTGAACAAACGAGTGGGTGAGTGAGTGAATGGGTGAGGGAAAGAGTGAGTGAATGAGTCAGTGAGTAAACAAGTGAATGAGTGAGTGAAGAAGTGAGTGAGTGAATGAACGAATGAGTGAGTGAATGAGTCGGTAAATGAGTGAGTGTGTGAGTAAAGGGTGAGTGAATGAGTGAGTGAATGAATGAATGAAGAGGTGAATGAGTGAGTGAATGATTGAGTGAGTGAATGATTGAGTGAATGATTGAGTGAGTGAATGATTGAGTGAATGAATGAGGAAATGAGTGAGTAAGTGAATGAGTGAGCGAATGAGTGAATGGCTGAGTGAGTGAATGAGGGAATGAATGAGTGAGTGAATGGGTGAGTGAATGAGTGAGTGAATGGCTTAGTGAATGAGTGAGTGAATGGGTTAGTGAATAAGTGAATGAGTGAGTGAATGGGTTAGTTAATGAGCGAGTGAATGGGTGAGTGAGTGAGTGGGTGAGTGAGTGAATGGGTGAGTGAGTAAGTGAATGGGTTAGTGAATGGGTGATTGAATGAGTAAATGAATGAGCGAGTGAGTAAAACGGTGAGTGAATGAATAAAGGACTGAGTGAGTGAATGAGTGAGTGAGCGAGTGAAGCAGTGAATGAGTGAGTGAGTGAGTGAATGAGTTAAGGAGTGAGTGAATGAGTGAGTGGGTCGCTCAGCGGAGATGAGGACCGGAGCTGCCCTCTGACTGCTACAGTAGACAGGAGCTGAGGGAGGAGTCTGAATGGTGGGATGTGCCCACTCAGTACATATACCCTGCTCCACACATCCCCAAGAAACCCAATCTCACCAGAGTGGTGTCTTGAGAATTATTAGTAATAACCTTTTTTCCCAATGTTTCATATATGCAGGATGATTTCTTACTTTCCTTAAAATGCCAATCGTTTTTTGGACTTGGAATTCTCCACTGCTGGTCCATGCCACTGTATTCTCCCAGAGGGGCATCCCCCGAGTTGGAGAAAGAGTCATTCCCAGGAATGGATAAAAGCCAGAAGGGCATCATCAGATGGGGCACCTTCTCCTATCATCCTCTCCTTCCTGCTTGGGTAACCCTGAGTGACTTGGTTTGGAGGTCTACAAAATGCGGACATACCAAATTTGGATAAAAGCCTAAGCAGTTTAAGAGGCTGCAATGCTAGCAGGAAGGTCTTTGGCTCCCGGCACCCTCCTCCCCTCCAGTCTCTGCTGGACCCAGGACTCTGTCTCTACCTTCGGGCTTGGGAATTTCCTTCCTTCCTTCCCAGCCACTGAGCCGCCTTGGGCTAATCTGCAACCTCAGAGGCGCAGCCCTCCTCCTTTCCTCCCGCCTCTTCCTCCCTTCTCACTTGCCTTCTGCTTCTTTCGGGACTTTGGAAAGTCCAAGAATAAGCAAAACCGTAGACCAAAAAACGCTGCCTTCAGCCCATTCCCCTCCCACAAGCTTCCCTTCAGATTCCTTGATCTTTAAACGTTATTTTGCTTTGTATCTAGATGCTAAACTTTATACAGAAAACAGGTGGAGCTGATTTCTTGGCCAGGTACAGTGGCTCACACCTATAATCCCACCGATTTGGAGGCCAAGGCGGAACGATTGCTTGAGGTCACATGTTTGAGACTAGCCTGGGCAACACAGGGAGACCTCGTCTCTACAAAATAAAAAAAAAAAAAAATTAGCCTGGAGCGATGGCACATCTGTAGTCCCAGCTACTTGGGAGGCTGAGGCAGGAGGATCACTTGAACTCAGGAGTTTGAGATTACAGTGAGTTATGCTTATATCACTGCACTCCAGCTTGAGTAAGAGAGTGAGACACTATCTCTTAGAAAATAAAAATAAAAAGTGCTGGAGTTCATATCCAAGCCCACAGTCAATTGCGACATGTGGATCTTTTATTTTTATAATCCGCCTCTCTTGTCTAAGTGCCAAATGACACTCACATCGTGTGTAACTACTTCCACCTTTGTCTGGCTTCTATTTCCTTATGTATTAAGAATCAGGTCGCATAGTTCTGAGAAAATAAATAAATAAATCAGCTGTGTGCCGTGGCTCATGTCTATAATCTCAGCGCATTAGGAGGCTGACATAAGTATTGTTTGAGACCAGGAGTTTGAGACCGGCTTTGGCCACATAACAAGATCCTGACTCTACACAAAATAAAACAATAAAAATAAAACATTAGCAGGACATGGTGGCACACCTGCAGTCCCAGGTGCTCAGGTGGTGGAGGCCTGAGGATTGGCTTGAGCCTGGGAGGTTGAGACTGCAGTGAGCTGTGATCACACCACTACACTTTGGCCTGGGTGACAGTGAGACTCTATTTCTAAATAAATAAATAAAATAAAATAAAATAAAATAAAAACAGGTGGAAGCTTCCCAAGACTTTGATGCAGAAACAGGTTGCCCTGAACCAATTAATATTAATATCTAAAAACTGGAAAGAAACGAAAGAAGAAAGTTGCATTATTTCTGTAAAGTATGAGGCCATTACAAGTTTTACTTTCTCTAGGACAATTTCTCAGTGGTGTTAACTGGAGTCCACTTCACAGAATGACTTCATCTCCTGAGCACCTTGGAGAACGATGATTAAAGAGACTTCCTGGCACTCCTGATACTTTTAGTGTCACATGGAAGCAGCAAGAGTCATATGTGTGAAATGGGTGGTATTACAGCGGAAGACATTGGTTTGTTCTTTCACGAACATCATCAGAACATTTCCCTAATGACTAGCGTTATGTCAGAAAAAGGGGGAGAGAGATGGTTCTTTATTGGCAAATCAGTTACATAAATTTCCCAGTTAGAAAAACAATCATGATTTTAGCCATGTCAGATGAGGTCAGATATGCCCTCTGCTTCAGTTATGGAATGCTACCTCTGAATATTGATTGACAGGCATCTTCCAGAGACCTGTGACCTGTCGCTGTGTACAAGCTTGAATTCCTAACTACCAGTCCTTGACGCTCCCTTGCTGCCCACGCTGAACTGAAGTGGCTCCCGACAGAGGCATTCAAGGGAGAACTCACTGAAATATTTGAAACCACCGCCATGAACAAGAATGCTCTTCCTGTGTGCCAGGATGTACACCCACAGTGTTATCTTGTTAGCTGTATATGCCAGCATCCTGCAGGAGCTTTTACCTTTTTTTGTGTGTCAGCATTGAGATTCTCAAGTAAGCCCCAGAACTCTTCCTCTGCCTGCAAGCACGCCCACCCACAACCACGTGTTGCCTGGGTTAGAGAACTCCTGAGCCTGTGGCCGCGGCCGCCTACAGGAGGAGGAGTGAAGCCCAGACCAGGGACAGGGTCAGAGCTGCGGTCACTCATCCAGGAATGGACAGCTCTGCATTCTTGGGAGGACCCAGATACCTCTTCTCTTGGAAGGCCAAGCCCAGAGCCTAGGTGATCTTTGAACCCAAATAGACTTTGTGGTCTAGGGGATGAGAGCCCCACTCACCAAGTGAAGAAATTGGGGATCTTGGTCCTGAGTTTGTGGGGCAGACTTTTGCCATTTTCCGCCCCCTTTCCCTGCCATGCCCTATTTGAAAAGAAGTCACTTCCATTTCAGTGAGCCAAGATCACGCCGCTGCAGTCCAACCTGGGCAACAGAGTGAGACTCTGTCTCAAGAAAAAAAAAAGAGGTCACTTCAAAACTTCCCTGTTCAAACAGTTGACCCTTGAACAACAGGGTTTAAACCGCGTGGGTCACTTACTTACACTTGGACTTTCTTTCACTTCTGTCACCCCTTAGACAGCAAGACCAATCCTTCCTGCTCTCCTCCCACCTCCTCCTCCTCAGCCCACTCAATGCAAAAAAGAGGAGAAGAAACTCTATGATGAGCCACTTAATGAATAGTAAACACATTTTTCCTATGATTTCCTCTAGCTTACTTTACTGTAAGAATACACTATACAATACATACAACACACAAAATGTGCGTTAACCGACTCTCTGCGTGATCACTGGGGCTTCCACCCAAGAATAGGCTATTAGTAAATTCCTTTTGGTATAGCCAAAAGTTATTGTAGAAATTTCAACTGTGTGGCGGCTTGGTGCCCGAATCTCTGCATTGTTCACAGGTCAATTGTATTGCTTAAGAGGTGGTCATTGGAACACTCCTTAGGGGCTATTTTTTTTTTTTTTTTTTTGAGACGGAGTCTCGCTTTGTCGCCCAGGCTGGAGTGCAGTGGCCGGATCTCAGCGCACTGCAAGCTCCGCTCCTGGGTTTACACCATTCTCCTGCCTCAGCCGCCCGAGTAGCAGGGACTACAGGCGCCTGCCACCTCGCCCGGCTAGTTTTTTGTATTTTTTTTAGTAGAGACGGGGTTTCACCGTGTTAGCCAGGATGGTCTCAATCTCCTGACCTGGTGATCTGCCCGTCTCGGCCTCCCAAAGTGCTGGGATTACAGGCCTGAGCCACCACGCGTGGCCCAAGGGGCTTTTTTTTTGTTAAAAAAGTTTTTGCCACAATGAGCCACTCATTTAAGGCCCTAGGATTCCTCACTTCTGAGCTCCTGCTGCCATAGACCAAGTGCTGGTCATTTTTGTTGCTCAACATACTTGTCACTTCCATCCATCACAGAACCCACTCTGACCTTCCAGGAGCTGCTCCTTCCACTGCCTGTGATCCTGAGGGTCAACATGTCCAGCCAGGCCAAGTAGCGAGATCAGTCCTCTCCTCTGCCCCAGTTCATGGATGGGCACAGGATGCGGGTGGTGGGGGTAGTCCACCCGGTTCCTGCTAATACTACTGGATCATCAGGTGGGGAAAGTCAGCTTGCATAGTGAAACCAAAGAGAGCTGCGAGATGGAGAGTGAGAGTGAGAAACCAAGAGAGTGAGACACACACACACGCAGAGAGAGAAAGAAAGAAAGAAAGAAAAAGAAAGAAAGAAAGAAAGAAAGAAAGAAAGAAAGAAAGAAAGAAAGTGAGAGAGACAGAGAGAGAGAGAGACAGAAAAAGTCAGAGAAGCAGAGACACAGAGAGACATGGAAAGATGGAGAAAGAAATGAGGGGAAGAGAGAGACAGAGACACACACAGAGTCTTGAAAAGAGACAAAGAGAGACAGAGCAACCAGGAGAGAGGCACAGAGAGGGAGAAACAGAGACAGACAAAGTGAGAGGCAGAGAGAGATGGAAGGAGAGATGGGGAGAGGGACAGAAAGAGGGAAGCAAAAGCACAACATTCCTTGAATTGCTTCTCCCTGAAGTCACCATTCTATTTCTGCACTTCCAGTTGCCATCAAGAATCTTTCTAAGTCACCTGTCCTCCTTCCTTGCCCATCTTCCTCACGCACTCTTACGAAAGCCTCCTGAAATCTGCCTTCCCAATGACAACTCCTCCTTGAAATGTCACCACTGACTTCCAAACAACCAACAAATAAAAAAGGTTTTTAAAACAATTACTTCCACCAGTTTCTCAGTTTAACTAAAGTTATGGTGCTGTTTCTTAATACTTCTCTCAAAAATCTTTCTCTTTGTTTTTTATTTCTTTGCATAAAGTAACATGAAAATAGAGCACAACATATTATAGTGAATATAGACTATAAATGATGTTTTGTGCATACCTTATTATTAGTGATAAACACTGTCTAAGTAATTTATTTTTGCCATTTCTTTCTTACTATGGCTTGAAAGTGTCCCCCAAATTTCAAGTGTTGGAAACTGAATCCCCCATGCAGTAGTGCTGAGGGGAGGGATGTTTAAGGGGTGATCAGGTCATGAGGGTTTCGCCCTGGTGAGTGGACTAATGTTGTTATTGGGGGAGTGGGTTCCTTATCACAAGAATTGGTCTGCTACAAAAGTGAGTTTGACCCCTCTTACTCCTTCATGCTCTCTTGCCCTTCCACCTTCCTGTGGGATGACACAGCACAAAGGTCCTTGCCAGATGCCCACCACCCTTTCACCTTGTACTTCCCACTTCCAGGACTGTGAGAAGTGAATCTCTGTTTTTGTAAATTACCCAGTCTCAGGCACTCTGCTAAGAGAAGCAGAAAACCGGCTAAGACAAAATGTTTTAGGATTCTCTTCCCTCACAGTTGCAGTGAGAAGTTTATAGCTTTGTTTTGCTTTGTGGAAGATAAAATGCTAAATAATAGGCATAATTTTGAAGGTTTCTCCTTCCATCCAAATATTTTATTCATTTTAAAATCTCTATGACACTGAGTTGTTGACCCTTGCTTCTGATGCCTCAGAGATGTCTGGAAGAAAACCACGGAGGAAACCTTGAGTGCCATGTAATCTGTCTTATCTAAGTGCCCTCTGGACTTCCAGAAGGCTCTTTCTGTGAAGCAGAGAGCTAACAATGTAGCACAGCTCAAGACAGTTTCCTGGAAAAGCTTTCAGAACACAGCCATTCCTGGGGAGCATCACAGCTTTTAGACTTCACAACAGGCACCAGAGAGCAATCAGAAGACCATGGAATATTTTGCCTGAATTCCTTCCAGCATTTTGTTCCAGGAACCTTGAAACTCCCTCCCCCTGCACTTGGGTCTTAGGTTTCTCTTTCCCAACCCAAACGGACTAGTGTTTAAACAATCCCCAAGAAGACGACGTCTCAGCGTTACATATAATTGAATTGTAAATCTTCTAAATTCAGAAAGAAAAAGTATGGAAATAATTCAGAAGCCCTTGAGTTTTTAGCAAGAAGAATCTGCAGTGAGGGGGAGACTCTTTTTATCCTCCGAATTCCCAGCGTGCTTCTTCCACACACGATCCTTGCTTGTGTCTCTCTCCAAGCCTGTCTGTGAATAACCCACTCATCCTTCCAAGCTCAACTAAAACGCCATGTGACAGAAACAGTTGGTTCAACATCCATTTCTTCCTCCTCTTCTGACCAAGGCTCTGCACTAAATGCTTCGTTTCCCAGCTGTCTTTGTGCATCCATGTGGCCATGTTGGTGCATTCTGGCCCATGTGATATAAGTGGAATTGTTGAGTAGGACATCCAAAAGGACTTAAAAGAAGCCAAACTACTGAGTATGACATTGTTTTATTTTTTCTTTTTCCTGCTGCTTTGAATGCAGCTGTGATTGCAGGAACAAAGCTGCTCTCTTGGGGTGTGAGGTGATCTAGAAGATACAACCACCTTCAGTCAAAGTGCCTGAGGGAATGATAGGAGAAGCTGGGCTCTCTGATAACATCACAGATCCAGTGCACAGGGGAGGACTGCCTGCCTTCAGATTCCTTTCATGTGAAAAGACAGACCTTTCTATGTGTGAGCCTCTGTTAGCTTGTGTCTTCTGTTTTATGCAGCCAAACTTAACCCTAACTGCCACACACCGTCTACTCATATTTTAGGATGCTCTCTCTAATCTCTTAGGTAATTGTGTCCCCCCAGAAACCTATGGAGAGCTGAAGTGGTTTTAGGATCATGGAATTCACCCTCCTCCTTTGGTAAAAGAGGACAAAAGCCAGGGAGCTCGGTGATGGCTGAGGCATGTGATTGTAAACCAAAAGGTACCTGAGACCAATCTCAATCCATTTAAAAGATAATTCTGCCAAGGTTAAGGACATGCTTGGAAGAAAAAAACATGGAATCACAGAAACAATCTGTGGTCTGTGCCTTCCTCCCAAGATGATTTTGAGGGCTTTAGCAGTTAAAGGGGAAGGGTGGGCTGGAGGGAAGGGAGGGCTGGAGGAAAAGGGTGGGCTGGAGGGAAGGGTGGGCTGGAGGGGAAGGGTGGGCTGGAGGGAAGGGTGGGCTGGAGGGAAAGGTGGGCTGGAGGGAAGGGTGGGCTGGAGGGAAGGGTGGGCTGGAGGAAAAGTGTGGGCTGGAGGGAAGGGTGGGCTGGAGGAAAAGTGTGGGCTGGAGGGAAGGGTGGGCTGGAGGGAAGGGCGGGCTGGAGGGGAAAGAGGGAGCCTGTGGTCGTCCTCAGGTTGCAAGAGAAAGAGAGCAGGTGGGGAATGGTCAGTTATGTCTTCATCTCACATGCGGTAAATCAGTCCTTTGCATAAGATAAGGTGAACATAGACCAGCTTCCTGTGGAGATATGTAACCCTTTATCTGTAGCTATCCGCTTAGGAACAAAAGGAAAGGCAGTTTCTTGCATGATTCAGCTTCCAGCTTAACGTTGTTTTCTTTTTGGCTGTGAATTAGGGTCCTGAGGCTTCATTTTTCCCTGCCTACTATATTGTATGTGAAAATTGTTGTTCAGGATCTCAAGTTGTTTACTTACTCCAGCTACATCCCTTAGCTCAATTTCCATTTGGAGTGGCTTCTGGAAGGCTGGAATTGAAATCCACCAGTGCCCATTTCAAGGTGTTCCCAACATCGCCTGGAAAAAAGGAGCCCAGATACGCTTCCCTGTGGATGCAGGTCAGTCATCATAATGCACAGAAACAGCGTTGACCTCAGCCTGGAGCCATTGTCCTGAAAGGGGATTCTTCCCAGCTCAGGCCTGAGACTGATCCCTGAGAAGCGGCCGCTCCATCCCTGAACTCTTCCTGCTGGTGTCTCCTCACTTCCTAGTGATCACGGCATTCAGGTTCAGAATGCCACAAGCCTATCCCACTGGAAGCTGCCGAGGTGTGTCCTGCCACACAGGACGCCCGGCACGGCAGCAGCATCAAGGGACGAGCAGGGAAGAGGCTGCAGTAATTTTGGGGAACAGCCTGAAAATCACCTGGAGCCTGGTGGCAGGTGGTCCCACCTCCTCCCCAATATTGGTTCCCAGAGAAAATGACAATATGAGCACCTCATGTCGTCATTATTAGCAGAGTCTTTTTATTCTTTCTTTAAATTTTGCCATTAAATTGAGCTCTATAATAGGCCCATTTTCTTCTCTTTTCTTTCTTTTTTTTTTTTTAGACAGAGTCTTGCTCTGTTGCCCAGGCTGGAGGGCAGTGAGGCGATCTCAGCTCACTGCAAGCTCCGCCTCCCCAGTTCACGCCATTCTCCTGCCTCAGCCTCCTGAGTAGCTGGAAGTACAGGCGTCCGCCACCATGCCTGGCTAATTTTTTGTATTTTTAGTAGAGACGGGGTTTCACCGTGTTAGCCAGGATGGTCTCAATCTCCTGACCCCGTGATCCTCCCGCTTCAGCCTCCCAAAGTGCTGGGATTACAGGCATGAGCCACTCCACCACGCCTATAGGCCCATTTTCTGCTTTTAATGCCACCAATACATGAAATTCCAGAGCTGCTTCTGTAAAAAAAAGTTTCATTTTCATTATTTTATTATTCATTACATTAATTCTATTCTTTTATTCTCTTTGGTTTTTTTAGAAGAACTTCAGCGAGAGAGGGGCTATCCCTGCTGCCTTGTGGCTGCAGAAGGAGAGAGAAGGAGCCTTTACTAAAAAGGGTTTCATGAAAGCCCTGAGGCGAGATACCCACTTCAGAGGGTTCAGGACAAGGACACTCACTTTGTTCTGTGCGGTGTGGAGACACGGGCGAGCGTTCCTCAGTGGTGCCAACTGGTTCTCGCTCGTCCTCAGCTGCCAGTGCTCTGGGGCATGTCATTTGGACAGAACACTTTTCCATGTGCTGCCATCCATTCCACGGAGGCAGGAGAAAAGGATCTGCAGGCAGGAACATAAGGCTGATTCACCCTGACTTCGGAGAACGAAATCAAATGGAAACTCTTGGGATATGACAGGAAATATCCTCTCCATTTACACAGGGCGTACACCGAGTACATGACATTGTAATTGTACTTCCTCCTTTTCATTTACATAGGGTGCACACCAAGTAACCAAAGGACACCTCTACAGGGGATTCAAACTCCAGAAACTTCAGTAACGGGCTCCCTGTGCTCAGGCGCTCCCACCCTGTGGAGTGTGCTTTCATTTTCCGTCAATCTCTGCTTTGCTGCTTCATTCTTTCCTTGCTCCATTTTTGCGTTGTGTCCGAGTCTTGGTTCAAGGCACCAAGAACCTGGAAACCTTCAACCAGTAACATTATCTTAATATCTTGTTTGAAAACTGAATTCTGTTTTTCATCTGTTCACCTAGTTTTTAGAAAATTACAGTGAAATGCAGCTTGGAACTTACCACAGCTTAATACGAGGGTCACTATGAGCTATACGAGAGGTTTGATGTTTAAAAGTTTGCAACATTTTTTATTGCTCTTTCATTTACAAACTACAGTAAATATTTTATTTTTTATGTTTAATTTTGAAATATATGACACGTAAGAGTCTATAAAATTTGGCTGGGCACGGTGCTTCATGCCTGTAACCCCAACACCTTCGGAGGCTGAGGCAGGTGGATCATTTGAGGTCAAGTGTTCAAGACCAGCCTGGCCAACATGGTGAAACCCGTCTCTACTAAAAAAATACAAAAAGTTGGCTGAGCATCATGGCAGGCACCTGTGATCCCAGCTACTCAGGAGGCTGAGGTGGGAGAATTGTTTGAACCCAGGAAAGAGGAGTTGCAGTGAGCTGAGATCATACCATTACACTCTAGCCTGGGCAACATGAGCAAAACTCTGCCTCAAAAACCAACCAACAAACAAAACTGAATGCAGAATACCAAAGATTAATAATTGCACTGATGCCATCATCCATTAGCATCAACTGTCTTGAAAGGCTACAATATGCCCTTCCTTGATCACCTGGGTCTCCCTTCTTCACCCAGAGATAGGACTAATGTGTTAATGTTTGTCTTGCTTTTCATAAGGTTTATCATTTCTCTGTATATTATGAAGCCATGTCATATGTTATAGTTTGTGAACTGTATATGGAATAGCTGTGTATTTTTCAGTAATTTCCTTTGTTCACTGTAATTTTTCATTGTTGATGCTTCTAACTGCAGTTCATTTTCACAGCTGTATCATATTCCACAATGTGACTATGCCAGCTTTTTTCCTTGATAGAGGTGTGTTTGGATGGCTTTCAGGTGTTTTCTATTTCTACAATCACTGCCTAAATATTCTTGTCCCATACGTTTCTCTTGGAGAAGATAGTGCAAGGGCATTTCTGGGGCAGACATGCCTGACAAGGCAAGTGTGAAGCCACAGAGGGGCGTGTCTAGCTTTTTATGAAATACAGTCTCTTAACAGGAGCAACAGCAGTGGATCCTTTGCCACCAGTTGATCTTTTCCACCTTTTGGATTTTTGTGACTCTGCTGAATTTGTTTCTTGAATTATTGGATGTATCCACAGTACTTTGTTGACTTAAGTTTTGTAACTTTTTGCACGCGGACTTATCTTCCTTGGAATTTTATGTGGGGAGATATTTTGAGGACAGGGTTGCATTGTTTCAGCAAAGATGTTCACTCACATGGGGTAGAGGTGAAGTGAGCAGCCGCCTGGTGCCACTTCGATTTGACCCATGCTCTCCAGGTCTTCCAGCATGAACTCCTGGAGGACTGTTTCTCGTCGGTTCTCAGGGTCAGGGTTTTCCCTCCACCCAGCACCAATGCAGGGACAGCTGCTCTCCTCGCTGCTCCTGCTCTGAGGTGGGCTTTCATTTTAAGTCTAAGATGTCAGATTTCTGACCTCATTTTGGAGAGACATACAGTTTTGTTTCTGATGCCCCATCCTCTGTGCAACTGTCTAAACAGAAAAAAGAATGCCACTTTGGTTCCTGCCAATTCTTTATTGACTGCTGTGGATTCCATCCTTCAATGCCAGCTCAGTAATGCACTTACAAAGATGCATTTTGGTAGGTTTTACCCAACATCTCAGTTGTTTTCATTGGGAAAGCTATTTAGTGTCCCTTATGTTGAAAGTTGGAAGCACCTGGCAACACCATAGGTGAGAGAGCTGCTCTTACCCCTTTTCGTCATCTTCGTGCTGGGTCCAGGCCTTCTTTTCCTCTGTGATTAAGCTGCCACAATGGGCCGGGTACTGTAGCTCATGCCTGTAATCTTAGCACTTTAGGAGGGCAAGGTGGGTGAATCACCTGAGGCCAGGAGTTCAAGACCAACCTCGCCCACATGGTGAAAGTCCGTCTCTACTAAAAGTACACAAAATTAGCCCGGCATGGGGGTGCATGTCTGTAATATCAGCTATCCGGGAGGCTGAGGAAGGACAATTGCTTGAACCAGGACCCGGCAGGCGGAGGTTGTAGTGAGCCGAGATCATGCCACTGCACTCCAACGTGAGATACAGAGTGAGACTCTGTCTAAAATATATATATATATATGTATGTGTATATGTATATTTATGTATACTTTCTTATTTGAAGTATTATCCAATGAGAGCAGGTGTTCTGGAAGACCTCATCTAAATACAGAATCTGAATGGGGGCCCATGTCACACATGCCAATTTTTTATCATTGCAACTGGGGCTTTTCTCCTCTTCTCTGCTGGACTCTGCTGTTCCTCACAAGGTGTTCAGAGAGTCTGCCCTTACAACCAGGAGATGAGAAGCACAGAGTGACACCAGCAGGAGAACATGAAGATGCGGTGACAGTTGTCCTCCTCCTGCAGAGTCCAGAGCAGTGCACTCCTATTGCTGGTGCCCTAGCTAAGCCTGGGGGCCAACATGCCCAATGATAGTCTGGCAGTGCTGCAGTCAGGGTCCCCACAATGGGCACCCAGCCTGTGCCCTTGCACTCTGCATGACCGTGGCCATTGTCACCTCAGAGCCCCAGTGTACAGATCAATGCATCCTACCAGAGCTGCATGTGAGGAAGGACCACGTGAGTCCTGGGAGAGAGCTGAGGCCCTGCAGGGGGTGGTGGCCAGGACCGAGACCTGATGCCTGTCTGCAGAATCATCTGTGGATGTGAGTGGTACTGTGGGGTCAGTGCCCGGGTTCTGCTGCTCCCCCTCCTCAAAGATCAGGACCCGAGCAGGGGCTGTCGTGTGTGTGGCACCTGGAACGGCAGGGCCACCACCCATGTATGAAGCCGTCATGGGGACCTGAACACGGTGTCGTTGCAGACCCCACCCATCCATTGGCCCCAATTCCTGGCCAGCTTCTGCCAAGGTGAGAGGGTGGAATTTGGAAGGTGGGTGTAAGCTGAAGCCTGTCCCCCGGTGGCTGACATACAGTGGTGACACTCTCTGTGTGGGGGAAAGAAAGAGAGATCAGACTGTTATTGTGTCTATGGAGAAAGATGAAGACATAAGAAAGTCCATTTTGATCTGTACTGAGAAAAATTCTTCTGCCTTGAGATGCTGTTAATCTGTAACCCTAGACCCAACCCTGTGCTCACAGAAGCATGTGCTGTATTGACTCAAGGTTGAATGGATTTAGGGCTCTGCAGGACGTGCCTTAGTGAAAATGTGTTTGCACCTCTTGGGCTCCAGGCTGCCAGCTGTCTGCCCAGGGTCTGAATGTCCTACTATGTCCTCTTTCCTCACCTGGCCCAAAGGACAGATAGGGAAGGCTTGTTTTGAGGATTAGGCAGGGTAATCCCAGTCAGTCCTCATCAGCTTGCCTATCCTCCAGGTCTTTTTGATTTCTTTTTTCTCTTCTTTGTTAGGAAACTCTGGAGAACTGTCCGGCAGCCTGTCTTCAGCTGGGGAGGTGGAAAGACTGGACCATGCCCTTGACTTCAGGGCCCCTTCTAGGTGCCCCCTCCTCCTAGGGTTTTTAAAAGCATATACTTAGCAACATACGCTATACCTGAGAGAGTTACAGAGAACCTCCTGCGTGTCCAAACCAGAACACTTTGTTCCCTGACCCCAGGCCCTCATCACACCCCAAAGCCCAAATACTTTCAGGTGGCCAACTTCAGAGAAGAGTCTGAACTCAATGCTTGTTTTCTGGGGTCTACACAGGCCTGTATGATGGGGCTACCTCCATTCTACCCCTGTGCCTCCCCCAATCCATTAGGGGCCTCAATTCCAGTGATCCCTAACTGGGAGCAAGGTTCCCCAGGCAGGGAATGCAGCCCTCCCCAGGATGCTGGCCTGGCCATGTCCCAATGGACATCAGTCCTGGAGCAAGAGGTCCAAGACAGGGAGTTTCACCCCCCATTTCACCAGGTGTTGTGACGTTTCTGGGTTCCTAGCCTTCAAGATGGGATTTTTACATTGTGCCACAGTGGGGGAAACCGAGACACAGGGCCGGTGAGCGGTAAAGAAAGAAAACCTCTGTGACTAGGAAATGTGTCCCTTGCCCAGCACAGCCACTCCAGGATAGCACCCTTTGGGATGTACCGCTGAGCTGTTCCTGGCATGTGGCATGGCACTGTGGTGGAGGTCAGCAGCTTGTGGAGTTGGGGGTGGGGGTGCTGGCAGGAACAGGTAATTTTGGACCCACCAAGGGAAGGAAGGGGACATTGCCCCTTTCCCCACACCTTGGGCACAGCAGCAATTTTCTTCTCTGATGTGTGTGGGCACCAATGCCTATGTGGATGTGGGCGCGTCCTCTCCTTTTGTTGATGAAGAACCTTCCTGCAGCCGTTGGGGTTGTTATGGGAACCTCGTGTGCCTGGCAGCAGGGTGGTGCCTGTGGAGGTTTGGCTACTATATGTCTCACTGCCACCTCCCCAGGGGAAGCAGACCCTGTGCCCTAGTGCCCCTCATAGCCAGTCCCTCACATTCTTCACTTGGCATCTCCCTGCCTGATTCTCCCAACTCAGCCCCTGCCAGGTTTCTCCAGGCCCTGTGGGCCCTGGGATGGGATCAAAGAAGGCAGCAACTGTGCTGTTTGCCTCCGCCTGACGTCAGGGATCCCTGGCCGCTACTGGCATCTGGTGGGTAGGATAGGTGGGGAGGTCGGGGGTCAGCTTTTCCACTCCCCAGCCTGCACTGGGTAAGTCACCAGGTATAACTGGTCTGGAGGCTGATCTGTGTCCTCCACAGTCCTTTGATGCATTATATTGAAGCCAATCCTCATGTGAATGACTTCACCTGTTGTTACCGCCCAGATCAAACCAGAACCGGAAGACTGTTGCACTTGGGCCCAGAGTCTGGGGCTGAGGCTGCCATGATCACTCTGTTCTCTTCCTTCTGTTGCGCTTGGGCGCAGAGCCTGGGGCTGAGGCTGCCATGGCCACCCTGTTCTCTTCCTTTTGGGGTCCCCAGGAGGCTCCCAGGACTGAATGATTCCCATAAAACACAGTGGCCAGGATGGGAGGGCTGGAGGTCAACACCCCCCCACCCCTGCCACCACAACCAAGAAAACCCCATGGAGGTTGGCCCCGAGATGTGGGTCCCTGTGGGATGCAGGCTCCCACGGATAGTTCAGGGGATGAGCACGGGTCCTCCTGGCTGACAGGAGCCTGCTGGGCACTGGGTGTGTGGGACCTGTTTAGGTGGGTTGGACAGCACTGGGTCTAACCAGGGAGCCAGGGACTGGTGTGGCCAAAGAGGGCAGCAATATGTTGTCAGAACCAAAACTACAGTGCCACCAGCCCAGCTGGTAGGGAGAAGGAGGCCTGGATAGCAGGACCACCCACCCCTATCCTGGCCCCAAGCCCAGACTGCCTGCCTGTACTGGACATTGCCTGATCCAGGAGGCCTGGGCATAAGGGGCAGGTGGTGTGTCCCTGGGTTCCAGGCTTTGGTGGTCCCTTGGGAGCTGAGCATCCTCTTTGCAGGAGGAGGGCCCGAGGTCCACTGTTTGCATCGGCCCCTGGGGGTGTGCCCCCACCCCAGCTTCTCAGCGCACACGGGGACGTAGCCAGGGCTCCTCCCCTGCTCTGTGGCTCCAGCTCTGAGCAGCTCACTGGGTGACTGTGACAGCTTCCTCCCCAAAGCTTGGGTCCTCCTCTGTGGGAATGGGGTGTCCCAGGCCCCCTGCAGGCAGGAACCCACCCCCAGCGCCTCTGGTGGGCCCTCCTGGGCTTTCTTACCTACTGGCTTGTGAGACCCGGTTGGCCAAACTTGGTGTCCTATTTTTATTTTGGCCGCTTTCTTAGCGTGCGTTTTCTGGAACTACTGCTGTGTAGATCTTCTATTTGACTTTTAGGTAGAGAATCTTGCCCACCCAGAGGTCCCCCACCAGAGAGCCTCCACTTCGGTCCCCCGGGCTGGTCCTGCCTGTGCTCCGCTTGGTGTGAATGTTGAGTGTGATGGATCCACACGGCTGCTTGACCCTGCATCTCCTTCCTTCTTGTTGCTGAGGCCGGTTCTGTTCTCTTTCTCCACCTGAACTGCACTTGAAGCCAAGACGAAGGATGAGAAGTGGTTGCTACGAAGGACCCTCCTGCAGCGAATCCCCTGTGAGGAGGCTGCGCTGGCCCAGCCTGTCCGTTCCTTCTCTAAGCTCATTCCAGAGGTCGGCAAGGGGCAGCCTGTCCCTGCCTGTTCTTGTGGCCCGTGAATCAAGAACAGATTTTACATTTCCAAATGGTTGAACAAATAAAAAACTAACACTTCATGACACTGAGAAATTTCCATGTCCATAAGTAAAGCTTGATGGGGGTGCAGTCATGCCCATCTTCACAGGCCACCTGCAGAAGGCAGCTGTCGTGCAGCTATTGCAGAGTTGCATCCTGGAGGCAAAGATCAGTTGGCAAAGCTGAAAATACTGACTCCTGGCTCTTTAGGGAAACAGTTTCCAGTCCCTGGTTTAAGGGCTGTGTGGCAGGACCCCAGGATCTTGGTCAGATTGTTCCTCTCTCAGGGCCTGCTGTGGCCTTTGCTAGTATGTCTGCAAAGTCTGCGTGCTATGGTGCCTCTCATGGGGCGTTGAGCTCTGTCGTGCTAGATTTCAGGGTGTCTGCCTCATGGTCATCTGTCTCACCAACAGAGACCCTGTATCCAGATTCAAACTAGCAGGAGCAGTTGGTCTTTGGCAGCAAGGATACCTTTGAGCTGAGCTGCCACCCACCCTGAGGTGGTCCCATGACACCCACTGTCTGGGTCAAGTTTGGGGCAGGGCTGGTGTCCTGAATTGCCCTGCGATGTGGATCGTAAGAGCCAGTGGGGAGAGGGGGTTGATATTACTCCCCATATAGTGGGGAGTTCCTCACCCCTTGCGATGTGGATCGTAATAGCCAATTACTCCCCCCTGCAATGTGTCCATTACTAGCAGTTTCTTTTGTTCAGGATATTAGGAAGAATTTCACAGGTTGTGTGTACACAGCCTGCGACAGGAGAACGAATACCATCCTCTGCACCTCCGGATATTAGCAACCATATCACACAATGGGTGTACGCTTTTTGGGAGATTTGGGGTATATGTCCTCCTGTGTTTCCCTGAATATTCGGAGACATATCACAGGGCGGCTGTACACCCACTACTCTCTTGGCAGGAACATTGTACTTTACCTACTGGAAATTAGGAGCAATATCACAGACTGGGTGTCAAGCCACTGTCATACTGGAAGTAATATCATGCTCTCCTCCACAGGTTATGAGGAACAATATTACAGGGGGGTATGTACCTCCTCCGGTAGTGGGAGTAGTATCATCATCTCTTCCTTTAGATGACAGGAACAGTATCACAAGGTGGGTGTACACCCCGTGAGTGTTTGGAAGCAACGTCATTCTCTCTTCTTCTAGGTTTTACGATTCATATCACAGGCGGGGTGTACACCCCTTGTTATATTGGATGGAATCTCATCCTCCTTCAACCTGTATCTTTAGAACAATATCTCTTGGGGGCTGTCCATCCCTTCAATATTGGTAGTAATACCATCTTCTCCTCTCCTGGATATAAAAAACAATATCACAGGAGGGGTGTACACCCCTTGCCATGTTGGTAATAATATCACCTCTCCCCTGTGGTTATTAAGGACAAAATCCCAGGGTGGCTGTACGGTTCCTACTTTTTTGAGAGTAATATCCATTCACCCCCTGGATATCAGGAACCATATCACGGAAGAAGTGTCCACCCCCTTCGATATTGTCAGCCATGTCATCTTCTTCCCGCTTGGATATTAGGAACGATACCCCGGGGTTGGGGGCGGTGTACACCCACTGTGATATCGAAAGTAAAATCAGCCTCTTTCCCGCTGGATATTAGGAACTATATCACAGGTGTGTGTGCACCTTCTGGGATATTGGGAGTACTATCAGCCTCTACCCCGCTGCATATGAGGAACAACATACAGGGGGCAGGGTGGTTACACCCCCTGCGATATTGAGAGCAATATTCTTCTCTTTCCCCTGTACATTAGGAACTACATCACAGGGGTCTGTACACCTTCAGTGATATTGGGATTCAGGTTATCCTCTCCCCAACTGAATGTCAAAAACGATATCACAGAAGGGTGTTCACCCCCTGCAATATGGCCAGTAACATCATCGTCTCTACCTTTGGATACTAGGAACAACATCACAGAGGGTGTGACACTGCCCCGCGGTATTGGGCATAATGTTATCCTCTCTTCCTCTGGATATTAGGAACGATATACCTGGTGGTGGGAGGTGGAGTACATTACGAACAATATCACTGGATGGGTGTACTCCCCCTGCAATATTGGGTGTAGTATCATCCTCTCGTCCCTAGCATATTAAGAACAGTATCACAGGAGGGGTGTACAGCCACAGTCTCTGCGCTATTGGGAGCAATAGCATCTTCTCCCCCTCTCTATATAAGGAACAATATCCCAGTGTGGGTGTACATCCCCTGAGATTTTGGGCGTAGTGCCATCGTCTCCCAAAGTGGATATTAGGCATAGTGTCATGGGGGCTGTATGCCTTCTTCGATATTGGGAGCAATATCATCCTCTCCCCTCAGGATTACAGGCAAAATATCAAAGGGGTTTTACAACTCGAGCGGTATGGGCAGTAATATCATCCTCTCCCCACCCAGATGTTAGGAACTATATCACAGGTGGCTGTACACTTCTTGCGATATTGGGAGTCATATCATCCTCTCCCATCGTGGATATTAAGAACAATATTACAAAGTAGGTGTACACCCCCTACGATATTGAGAGAAATATTATGCTCTCCCCTTCGGGATATTAGGAACAATATCGCAGGAGGTGTGTGCAACCCCTGCCATATTGGCAGTCATATCATCCTCTCCCCCTGATTATAAGAAACAATATCACAGGAAGATGTACACCCCCTGTGATATTGGGAGTCATATCATTTTCTTTCCCTCTGGATATTCGGAACAATATCACAGTGGGTGTGTACACCCCCTGCGATATTGCTGCTGGCATCATCGTCTCCCTCCCAGGATATAGGAAACAATATCACAAGGTGGTGTACACCCCCTACAATATTGGGAGTAATGTCTTCTTCTCCCCCGCTGGCTATCAGGAACAACGTCACAGAAGGAGTGAACACCCCCTGCTCTATAGGGGGTGATATCCTCTCCATCCCTGAATATTAGAACAATATCACCCGGCAGTGTACACCTCCTGCAATATTGAGACTATTTCTCTCGCTGGATGTTAGGAATCATATCACAGGGGTGGTGTACACCCACTGCGAAAGGGGAAGAAATATCATCCTCTCCACCTTTGGATGTTAGGGAGAAGATCACGGGGGAGGTCTACGCCCACTGCGATATTGGGAGTCATATCATCCTCTCCCACCCAGAATATAAGAAACAAGACCACTGAGGGGATAGACACCCACTGTGATAGTTTGAAAAATGTTATCCTATACCTCCTGGCTATTGGAAATAACATCATAGAGGGGTGTACACTATCTTCAGTGTTGGGAGTAATATCATCTTCTTCCCGACGGATATCAGGAACAAGTTTATTAATTATTAATATTAATGAATATAAAAATTAATAATAATTATGGATATTAATAATCATAATAAAGATAGTAAAAATTTATACTCGTTACATACATTAATTATTAATATTAATAATTAATACTAATATAAATATTAATAAAATAATGATATCAGCAATTAATGTCACTGAAATCATTACCAAGAGATGTTGGTAATAAAATAATGATTCTTATTAAGAATTAATAATATTGTTAAATGACATTAATATTAATAATTAATTTTAAGCGGGTATAATCATATACCTGAAATAGTTATCCAAAATTAATAACGGTATCTTATTAATTAATAGTGTCAATGATAATTATTAAAATCGATAATTGATGTTTAATAATTAACCATATTATTACTCCTAATACCACAAGGGGTGTACACCTACTTGTGATGTCGTTCCCAATATCAAGGGACGGAGATTATGATATTAGTTTTAATATCGCAGTAGGTGTACACTAAAGCTGTGATAATAATCCAAATATCTCTGGGGAAAGAGTATGACATGACACCAAACATAACAACGGAAAACAGCCACCTGATATTCATCCTAATAATCACGGAAGAAGCGTATGATATTGCTCGAAATAGCCCAGGGAGAGAACAACTCTTCTGTGATATGGTTCCTAGTATCCGAAGGGGGAGAGGATGATAATAATTCCAGTGTCACAGAATGTGTACAACCGACCTGTGATATTGTTATTAATACCCTGAAAGAGAGAGGATGATATGACCCTCGATAGACCAGGAGGCGTACATCCAGCCTGGGATTGTGTTCCTAATATTCATGGAGAGGAGAGGGTGACATTACTCCAAGAACGGCAGGGGGGTGAGCCACCCCCCGCGAGGTGGGGACCAATAGCCACCCCCTCTCCCCCCCTTGGCTATTGGGAGCCACCTCGCAGGGGGGTGAGCCACCCCCCGCGAGGTGGGGACCAATAGCCACCCCCTCTCCCCCCCTTGGCTATTTATTGGGAGCCACCTCGCAGGGGGGTGAGCCACCCCCCGCGAGGTGGGGACCAATAGCCACCCCCTCTCCCCCCCTTGGCTATTTATTGGGAGCCACCTCGCAGGGGGGTGAGCCACCCCCCGCGAGGTGGGGACCAATAGCCACCCCCTCTCCCCCCCTTGGCTATTTATTGGGAGCCACCTCGCAGGGGGGTGAGCCACCCCCCGCGAGGTGGGGACCAATAGCCACCCCCTCTCCCCCCCTTGGCTATTTATTGGGAGCCACCTCGCAGGGGGGTGAGCCACCCCCCGCGAGGTGGGGACCAATAGCCACCCCCTCTCCCCCCCTTGGCTATTTATTGGGAGCCACCTCGCAGGGGGGTGAGCCACCCCCCGCGAGGTGGGGACCAATAGCCACCCCCTCTCCCCCCCTTGGCTATTTATTGGGAGCCACCTCGCAGGGGGGTGAGCCACCCCCCGCGAGGTGGGGACCAATAGCCACCCCCTCTCCCCCCCTTGGCTATTTATTGGGAGCCACCTCGCAGGGGGGTGAGCCACCCCCCGCGAGGTGGGGACCAATAGCCACCCCCTCTCCCCCCCTTGGCTATTTATTGGGAGCCACCTCGCAGGGGGGTGAGCCACCCCCCGCGAGGTGGGGACCAATAGCCACCCCCTCTCCCCCCCTTGGCTATTTATTGGGAGCCACCTCGCAGGGGGGTGAGCCACCCCCCGCGAGGTGGGGACCAATAGCCACCCCCTCTCCCCCCCTTGGCTATTTATTGGGAGCCACCTCGCAGGGGGGTGAGCCACCCCCCGCGAGGTGGGGACCAATAGCCACCCCCTCTCCCCCCCTTGGCTATTTATTGGGAGCCACCTCGCAGGGGGGTGAGCCACCCCCCGCGAGGTGGGGACCAATAGCCACCCCCTCTCCCCCCCTTGGCTATTTATTGGGAGCCACCTCGCAGGGGGGTGAGCCACCCCCCGCGAGGTGGGGACCAATAGCCACCCCCTCTCCCCCCCTTGGCTATTTATTGGGAGCCACCTCGCAGGGGGGTGAGCCACCCCCCGCGAGGTGGGGACCAATAGCCACCCCCTCTCCCCCCCTTGGCTATTTATTGGGAGCCACCTCGCAGGGGGGTGAGCCACCCCCCGCGAGGTGGGGACCAATAGCCACCCCCTCTCCCCCCCTTGGCTATTTATTGGGAGCCACCTCGCAGGGGGGTGAGCCACCCCCCGCGAGGTGGGGACCAATAGCCACCCCCTCTCCCCCCCTTGGCTATTTATTGGGAGCCACCTCGCAGGGGGGTGAGCCACCCCCCGCGAGGTGGGGACCAATAGCCACCCCCTCTCCCCCCCTTGGCTATTTATTGGGAGCCACCTCGCAGGGGGGTGAGCCACCCCCCGCGAGGTGGGGACCAATAGCCACCCCCTCTCCCCCCCTTGGCTATTTATTGGGAGCCACCTCGCAGGGGGGTGAGCCACCCCCCGCGAGGTGGGGACCAATAGCCACCCCCTCTCCCCCCCTTGGCTATTTATTGGGAGCCACCTCGCAGGGGGGTGAGCCACCCCCCGCGAGGTGGGGACCAATAGCCACCCCCTCTCCCCCCCTTGGCTATTTATTGGGAGCCACCTCGCAGGGGGGTGAGCCACCCCCCGCGAGGTGGGGACCAATAGCCACCCCCTCTCCCCCCCTTGGCTATTTATTGGGAGCCACCTCGCAGGGGGGTGAGCCACCCCCCGCGAGGTGGGGACCAATAGCCACCCCCTCTCCCCCCCTTGGCTATTTATTGGGAGCCACCTCGCAGGGGGGTGAGCCACCCCCCGCGAGGTGGGGACCAATAGCCACCCCCTCTCCCCCCCTTGGCTATTTATTGGGAGCCACCTCGCAGGGGGGTGAGCCACCCCCCGCGAGGTGGGGACCAATAGCCACCCCCTCTCCCCCCCTTGGCTATTTATTGGGAGCCACCTCGCAGGGGGGTGAGCCACCCCCCGCGAGGTGGGGACCAATAGCCACCCCCTCTCCCCCCCTTGGCTATTTATTGGGAGCCACCTCGCAGGGGGGTGAGCCACCCCCCGCGAGGTGGGGACCAATAGCCACCCCCTCTCCCCCCCTTGGCTATTTATTGGGAGCCACCTCGCAGGGGGGTGAGCCACCCCCCGCGAGGTGGGGACCAATAGCCACCCCCTCTCCCCCCCTTGGCTATTTATTGGGAGCCACCTCGCAGGGGGGTGAGCCACCCCCCGCGAGGTGGGGACCAATAGCCACCCCCTCTCCCCCCCTTGGCTATTTATTGGGAGCCACCTCGCAGGGGGGTGAGCCACCCCCCGCGAGGTGGGGACCAATAGCCACCCCCTCTCCCCCCCTTGGCTATTTATTGGGAGCCACCTCGCAGGGGGGTGAGCCACCCCCCGCGAGGTGGGGACCAATAGCCACCCCCTCTCCCCCCCTTGGCTATTTATTGGGAGCCACCTCGCAGGGGGGTGAGCCACCCCCCGCGAGGTGGGGACCAATAGCCACCCCCTCTCCCCCCCTTGGCTATTTATTGGGAGCCACCTCGCAGGGGGGTGAGCCACCCCCCGCGAGGTGGGGACCAATAGCCACCCCCTCTCCCCCCCTTGGCTATTTATTGGGAGCCACCTCGCAGGGGGGTGAGCCACCCCCCGCGAGGTGGGGACCAATAGCCACCCCCTCTCCCCCCCTTGGCTATTTATTGGGAGCCACCTCGCAGGGGGGTGAGCCACCCCCCGCGAGGTGGGGACCAATAGCCACCCCCTCTCCCCCCCTTGGCTATTTATTGGGAGCCACCTCGCAGGGGGGTGAGCCACCCCCCGCGAGGTGGGGACCAATAGCCACCCCCTCTCCCCCCCTTGGCTATTTATTGGGAGCCACCTCGCAGGGGGGTGAGCCACCCCCCGCGAGGTGGGGACCAATAGCCACCCCCTCTCCCCCCCTTGGCTATTTATTGGGAGCCACCTCGCAGGGGGGTGAGCCACCCCCCGCGAGGTGGGGACCAATAGCCACCCCCTCTCCCCCCCTTGGCTATTTATTGGGAGCCACCTCGCAGGGGGGTGAGCCACCCCCCGCGAGGTGGGGACCAATAGCCACCCCCTCTCCCCCCCTTGGCTATTTATTGGGAGCCACCTCGCAGGGGGGTGAGCCACCCCCCGCGAGGTGGGGACCAATAGCCACCCCCTCTCCCCCCCTTGGCTATTTATTGGGAGCCACCTCGCAGGGGGGTGAGCCACCCCCCGCGAGGTGGGGACCAATAGCCACCCCCTCTCCCCCCCTTGGCTATTTATTGGGAGCCACCTCGCAGGGGGGTGAGCCACCCCCCGCGAGGTGGGGACCAATAGCCACCCCCTCTCCCCCCCTTGGCTATTTATTGGGAGCCACCTCGCAGGGGGGTGAGCCACCCCCCGCGAGGTGGGGACCAATAGCCACCCCCTCTCCCCCCCTTGGCTATTTATTGGGAGCCACCTCGCAGGGGGGTGAGCCACCCCCCGCGAGGTGGGGACCAATAGCCACCCCCTCTCCCCCCCTTGGCTATTTATTGGGAGCCACCTCGCAGGGGGGTGAGCCACCCCCCGCGAGGTGGGGACCAATAGCCACCCCCTCTCCCCCCCTTGGCTATTTATTGGGAGCCACCTCGCAGGGGGGTGAGCCACCCCCCGCGAGGTGGGGACCAATAGCCACCCCCTCTCCCCCCCTTGGCTATTTATTGGGAGCCACCTCGCAGGGGGGTGAGCCACCCCCCGCGAGGTGGGGACCAATAGCCACCCCCTCTCCCCCCCTTGGCTATTTATTGGGAGCCACCTCGCAGGGGGGTGAGCCACCCCCCGCGAGGTGGGGACCAATAGCCACCCCCTCTCCCCCCCTTGGCTATTTATTGGGAGCCACCTCGCAGGGGGGTGAGCCACCCCCCGCGAGGTGGGGACCAATAGCCACCCCCTCTCCCCCCCTTGGCTATTTATTGGGAGCCACCTCGCAGGGGGGTGAGCCACCCCCCGCGAGGTGGGGACCAATAGCCACCCCCTCTCCCCCCCTTGGCTATTTATTGGGAGCCACCTCGCAGGGGGGTGAGCCACCCCCCGCGAGGTGGGGACCAATAGCCACCCCCTCTCCCCCCCTTGGCTATTTATTGGGAGCCACCTCGCAGGGGGGTGAGCCACCCCCCGCGAGGTGGGGACCAATAGCCACCCCCTCTCCCCCCCTTGGCTATTTATTGGGAGCCACCTCGCAGGGGGGTGAGCCACCCCCCGCGAGGTGGGGACCAATAGCCACCCCCTCTCCCCCCCTTGGCTATTTATTGGGAGCCACCTCGCAGGGGGGTGAGCCACCCCCCGCGAGGTGGGGACCAATAGCCACCCCCTCTCCCCCCCTTGGCTATTTATTGGGAGCCACCTCGCAGGGGGGTGAGCCACCCCCCGCGAGGTGGGGACCAATAGCCACCCCCTCTCCCCCCCTTGGCTATTTATTGGGAGCCACCTCGCAGGGGGGTGAGCCACCCCCCGCGAGGTGGGGACCAATAGCCACCCCCTCTCCCCCCCTTGGCTATTTATTGGGAGCCACCTCGCAGGGGGGTGAGCCACCCCCCGCGAGGTGGGGACCAATAGCCACCCCCTCTCCCCCCCTTGGCTATTTATTGGGAGCCACCTCGCAGGGGGGTGAGCCACCCCCCGCGAGGTGGGGACCAATAGCCACCCCCTCTCCCCCCCTTGGCTATTTATTGGGAGCCACCTCGCAGGGGGGTGAGCCACCCCCCGCGAGGTGGGGACCAATAGCCACCCCCTCTCCCCCCCTTGGCTATTTATTGGGAGCCACCTCGCAGGGGGGTGAGCCACCCCCCGCGAGGTGGGGACCAATAGCCACCCCCTCTCCCCCCCTTGGCTATTTATTGGGAGCCACCTCGCAGGGGGGTGAGCCACCCCCCGCGAGGTGGGGACCAATAGCCACCCCCTCTCCCCCCCTTGGCTATTTATTGGGAGCCACCTCGCAGGGGGGTGAGCCACCCCCCGCGAGGTGGGGACCAATAGCCACCCCCTCTCCCCCCCTTGGCTATTTATTGGGAGCCACCTCGCAGGGGGGTGAGCCACCCCCCGCGAGGTGGGGACCAATAGCCACCCCCTCTCCCCCCCTTGGCTATTTATTGGGAGCCACCTCGCAGGGGGGTGAGCCACCCCCCGCGAGGTGGGGACCAATAGCCACCCCCTCTCCCCCCCTTGGCTATTTATTGGGAGCCACCTCGCAGGGGGGTGAGCCACCCCCCGCGAGGTGGGGACCAATAGCCACCCCCTCTCCCCCCCTTGGCTATTTATTGGGAGCCACCTCGCAGGGGGGTGAGCCACCCCCCGCGAGGTGGGGACCAATAGCCACCCCCTCTCCCCCCCTTGGCTATTTATTGGGAGCCACCTCGCAGGGGGGTGAGCCACCCCCCGCGAGGTGGGGACCAATAGCCACCCCCTCTCCCCCCCTTGGCTATTTATTGGGAGCCACCTCGCAGGGGGGTGAGCCACCCCCCGCGAGGTGGGGACCAATAGCCACCCCCTCTCCCCCCCTTGGCTATTTATTGGGAGCCACCTCGCAGGGGGGTGAGCCACCCCCCGCGAGGTGGGGACCAATAGCCACCCCCTCTCCCCCCCTTGGCTATTTATTGGGAGCCACCTCGCAGGGGGGTGAGCCACCCCCCGCGAGGTGGGGACCAATAGCCACCCCCTCTCCCCCCCTTGGCTATTTATTGGGAGCCACCTCGCAGGGGGGTGAGCCACCCCCCGCGAGGTGGGGACCAATAGCCACCCCCTCTCCCCCCCTTGGCTATTTATTGGGAGCCACCTCGCAGGGGGGTGAGCCACCCCCCGCGAGGTGGGGACCAATAGCCACCCCCTCTCCCCCCCTTGGCTATTTATTGGGAGCCACCTCGCAGGGGGGTGAGCCACCCCCCGCGAGGTGGGGACCAATAGCCACCCCCTCTCCCCCCCTTGGCTATTTATTGGGAGCCACCTCGCAGGGGGGTGAGCCACCCCCCGCGAGGTGGGGACCAATAGCCACCCCCTCTCCCCCCCTTGGCTATTTATTGGGAGCCACCTCGCAGGGGGGTGAGCCACCCCCCGCGAGGTGGGGACCAATAGCCACCCCCTCTCCCCCCCTTGGCTATTGGGAGCCACCTCGCAGGGGGGTGAGCCACCCCCCGCGAGGTGGGGACCAATAGCCACCCCCTCTCCCCCCTTGGCTATTGGGAGCCACCTCGCAGGGGGGTGAGCCACCCCCCGCGAGGTGGGGACCAATAGCCACCCCCTCTCCCCCCCTTGGCTATTGGGAGCCACCTCGCAGGGGGGTGAGCCACCCCCCGCGAGGTGGGGACCAATAGCCACCCCCTCTCCCCCCCTTGGCTATTGGGAGCCACCTCGCAGGGGGGTGAGCCACCCCCCGCGAGGTGGGGACCAATAGCCACCCCCTCTCCCCCCTTGGCTATTGGGAGCCACCTCGCAGGGGGGTGAGCCACCCCCCGCGAGGTGGGGACCAATAGCCACCCCCTCTCCCCCCCTTGGCTATTGGGAGCCACCTCGCAGGGGGGTGAGCCACCCCCCGCGAGGTGGGGACCAATAGCCACCCCCTCTCCCCCCCTTGGCTATTGGGAGCCACCTCGCAGGGGGGTGAGCCACCCCCCGCGAGGTGGGGACCAATAGCCACCCCCTCTCCCCCCCTTGGCTATTGGGAGCCACCTCGCAGGGGGGTGAGCCACCCCCCGCGAGGTGGGGACCAATAGCCACCCCCTCTCCCCCCCTTGGCTATTGGGAGCCACCTCGCAGGGGGGTGAGCCACCCCCCGCGAGGTGGGGACCAATAGCCACCCCCTCTCCCCCCCTTGGCTATTGGGAGCCACCTCGCAGGGGGGTGAGCCACCCCCCGCGAGGTGGGGACCAATAGCCACCCCCTCTCCCCCCCTTGGCTATTGGGAGCCACCTCGCAGGGGGGTGAGCCACCCCCCGCGAGGTGGGGACCAATAGCCACCCCCTCTCCCCCCCTTGGCTATTGGGAGCCACCTCGCAGGGGGGTGAGCCACCCCCCGCGAGGTGGGGACCAATAGCCACCCCCTCTCCCCCCCTTGGCTATTGGGAGCCACCTCGCAGGGGGGTGAGCCACCCCCCGCGAGGTGGGGACCAATAGCCACCCCCTCTCCCCCCCTTGGCTATTGGGAGCCACCTCGCAGGGGGGTGAGCCACCCCCCGCGAGGTGGGGACCAATAGCCACCCCCTCTCCCCCCCTTGGCTATTGGGAGCCACCTCGCAGGGGGGTGAGCCACCCCCCGCGAGGTGGGGACCAATAGCCACCCCCTCTCCCCCCCTTGGCTATTGGGAGCCACCTCGCAGGGGGGTGAGCCACCCCCCGCGAGGTGGGGACCAATAGCCACCCCCTCTCCCCCCCTTGGCTATTGGGAGCCACCTCGCAGGGGGGTGAGCCACCCCCCGCGAGGTGGGGACCAATAGCCACCCCCTCTCCCCCCCTTGGCTATTGGGAGCCACCTCGCAGGGGGGTGAGCCACCCCCCGCGAGGTGGGGACCAATAGCCACCCCCTCTCCCCCCCTTGGCTATTGGGAGCCACCTCGCAGGGGGGTGAGCCACCCCCCGCGAGGTGGGGACCAATAGCCACCCCCTCTCCCCCCCTTGGCTATTGGGAGCCACCTCGCAGGGGGGTGAGCCACCCCCCGCGAGGTGGGGACCAATAGCCACCCCCTCTCCCCCCTTGGCTATTGGGAGCCACCTCGCAGGGGGGTGAGCCACCCCCCGCGAGGTGGGGACCAATAGCCACCCCCTCTCCCCCCCTTGGCTATTGGGAGCCACCTCGCAGGGGGGTGAGCCACCCCCCGCGAGGTGGGGACCAATAGCCACCCCCTCTCCCCCCTTGGCTATTGGGAGCCACCTCGCAGGGGGGTGAGCCACCCCCCGCGAGGTGGGGACCAATAGCCACCCCCTCTCCCCCCCTTGGCTATTGGGAGCCACCTGGCAGGGGGGTGAGCCACCCCCCGCGAGGTGGGGACCAATAGCCACCCCCTCTCCCCACCTTGGCTATTGGGAGCCACCTGGCAGGGGGGTGAGCCACCCCCCGCGAGGTGGGGACCAATAGCCACCCCCTCTCCCCCCCTTGGCTATTGGGAGCCATGGTGGTCTCACAGCTTGTTTAGAATAATTGGGAGCCATGGTGGTCTCACAGCCTGTTTAGAATATTATGAGTAGTATCGTCTCGACCTCTGCAAATAATGATCTATTTCACTGACCTGTGTGCATCTTTAGTGTGTTGCTCAGAAAACGATATAATTATTTATTAAATATCAATAATCAATTGTAATAATTATCAGTAATACTATCAATTAATATTTTACTGTTAATATTGATGATTTTAATTAGATGATGGATGTCAAAAATTAATTTTTAATAATTATGTCATTTATTAATATTAATTCATAATATTAATTATTTTTTTTGCAGTATCACTTCGTTTTGATTCAAGTAACATTAATTGTTGATATCATTATTTTATTATTAATAGTGTTAATATTAATTATTAATACTAATATTAAAATTTTTAATCCCTATTAATATTTAGTATCTTTATTGTCATTGTTAATGTCAATGATTAGTATTAATTTTATTATATTTATTAATATTAATAATTAATGGACCAGTTCCTGATATCCGATGTGGAGAAGATGATTTTACTCCCAATATCGCAGAAAGTGTACATTCCTCTATCATGTTGTTCCTAATAACCAGGGGGTAGAGGATGACATAATTGAATCTACCGCAGTGTTTTTACATCGTTTCGGTCATTTTATTCCTTCTATCCAGGGTGCGAGAGGATGATATTACTCCCAATATCGCAAGCGGCGTGGACCTCCATTTTGATATTTTCCCTCACATCCAGCAGGGGTGAGGAAGATATTACTAATAGCCAGCCGGGGAGAGGAAGATATCATCCCCAATATCACAGGGATGTACATCCCCTTTTGATATTGTTCCTTATATCCTGGGATGGACAAGATAATACTAGTGGCAATATCGCAGGGGTTTTACACACCCACTGTGCTTTTGTTCCGAATAACATGATATGACTCTTAGTATCACAGGTGGGGTACACCCTCCTGTGATATTGTTTTTTATATTCAAGGGGAGAGAATATTACCCCCAATATCGCAGGGGTTGTACACACCTCCTGCGATACTGTTCCTAATATCCGAAGAGGAGAGCATAATATTTCTCTCAATATCTCAGCGGGTGTACACCTTGTTTCTAATATTTTTCATACTATCCAAGATGGGAGAGGATGATAAGATTCCCAACATGCCAAGAAGTGTACAGCTGCCTGTGATATAGTTCCTAACATCCAGGTGGGGATAGGAGGATATTACTGCCCATATCGCACGAGTTGTAAAACCCCTTCGATATTTAGCCTACGAACCTGAGGGAAGAGGATGATATTACTCCCAATATCGAAGAAGGTGTACACCCCCCTAAGACACTGCACCCAATATCCACGTTGGGTGACGATGACAATATGCCCAATATAGCAAGGGATGTACACAATCCCTGGAATATTGTTCCTTATATCTAGAGTGGGAGAAGACGCTATTACTCTCAATAACGCAGGGACTTTGGCTGTACACCCCTCCTGTGATATTATTCTTAATATCGTAGGCAATAGAGGATGATACTACACCCAATATCGCAGAGGGAGTACACCCACCCAGTGATGTTGTTCTTCATGTACTCCACCTCCATCCACCAGGGATATCGTTTCTAATATCCAGGGGAAGAGAGGATAACATTATGCTCCATATTGAGGGGAGTGTACACATCCTCTGTGATGTTGTTCCTAGTATCTAAAGGTAGAGACGATGATGTTACTGGCCATATTGCAGGGGGTGTACACCCTTCTGTGATGTCATTTTTGGCATTCAGTTGGGGAGAGGATAACATGAATCCCAGTATCTCTGACGGTGTACAGACCCCTGTGATGTAGTTCCTAATGTACAGGGGAAAGAGAAGAATATTGCTCTCCATATCGCAGGGGTTGTAACCACCCTGCCCCCTGTATGTTGTTCCTCATATGCAGCGGGGTGGAGGCTGATAGTACTCTCAATATCCCAGAAGGTGCACACGCACCTGTGATATAGTTCCTAATATCCAGCGGGAAAGAGGCTGATTTTACTTTCGATATCGCAGTGGGTGTACACCGCCCCCTGCCCCGGGGTATCGTTCCTAATATCCAGGCGGGAAGAAGATGACATGACTGACAATATCGAAGGGGGTGGACAACTCTTCTGTGATATGGTTCCTGATATCCAGGGGGTGAATGGATGTTATTACTCCCAATAACGTAGGAACCGTACAGCCACCTTGGGATTTTGTCCTTAATAACCACAGGGGAGAGTTGAGATTACTACCAACATTGCAAGGGGTGTACACCCTCCTGTGATATTGTTTCTTATATCCAGGAAAGGAGAAGATGGTATTACTACCAATATTGAAGAGATATACAACCCCCATGGGATATTGTTCTAAAGATACTGGTTGAAAGAGGATGAGACTCCATCCAATATAACAAGGGGTGTACATCCCGCCTGTGATGTGAATCGTAAAACCTAGAAGAAGAGAGAATGACATTGCTTCCAAAAACACGGGGTGTACACCCACCCTGTGACATCGTTTCTGTCGTCTAAAGGAAGAGATGATGATACTACTCCCACCACCAGAGAAGGTACACACCCCCCTGTGATATTGTTCCTCATAACTTGGGGGAGAGCATGATATTACTTCCAGTATGACAGTGGCTTGACACCCAGTCTGTGATATTGGTTCTGCACACCAACTCTGTGCCCCTCGTTTCCCATGCGTTCTCTCCACACTTTTGGAACCTCGGGGAAGGCTTTGTCTTTGGTTACAGATGAAGAGACGAAGGGTCTGAGAGGTTAAGCAAGTTTGTTACTGGAAAGTGGTTCCGATCCAGACTCCAAGAGAGGTTTCTCGGATCTCACAGAAGAAAGAATTCGGGGCGAGTCCATAAAGTGAAAGCAAGTTTATTAGGAAAGAAAAGGAATAAAAGCATGGCTACTCTGGCCGGGCGCAGCGGCTCACTCCTGGAATCCTATAACTTTGGGATGCCGAGGCAGGTGGATCACCTGATGTGAGAAGTTCGAGACCAGCCTGGTCCAACATGGCAAAACCCTGTCGCCACTAAAATACAAAAGATTAACTGGGCGTGGTGGCAGGTGTCTGCAATCCCAGCTACTTGGAAGGCTGAGGCAGGAGAATCGCTTGAACCCAGGAGGTGGAGGTTGTAATGAGCCAAGATCACGCCACTGCATTCCAGTTCGGCCAACAGAGCGAGACTCCATCTTAAAAAAAAAAAAGAAAGAAAAAAGAAAATAAAGAATGGCTGCTCCATAGGCAGAGAGGCACCAAAGGTCGCTGGTTGCCCATTTTCATGGTTATTTCTTGATCATATGCTAAACAAGGGTTGGACTATTCATGAGTGTCTAGGAAAGGGGTGGACAATTCCCAGAAATGAGAGTTTCTGTCCTCCCTTCTGAGACCATGTAGGGAAACCTCCAGATGTTGCCATGGCATCTGTAAACTGTCGCGGTGCTGGTGGGAATGTCTTGGAGTAGCTAATGCGTTATAATTAGCACATAATGAGCCGTGAGGACAATCAGAGGTCACTCTCGTGGCCATCTTGGGCTTGGTGGGCTTTGGCCGACTTTACTGCAACCCGCTTTATCAGTAAGGTCTTTATGACCTGTATCTTGTACCGACCTCCTATCTCATCCTGTGACTAAGAATGCTCAGCCTCCTGGGAATGCGGCCCAGCAGGTCTCAGCCTCCCTTACCCAGCCCCCATTCAAGATGGAGTCGCTCTGGTTCACGTGCCTCTGACAAGTTGGCCTGGGTTGAGTGTTCCCTAGTGTGTGGTTGTTGGAGCTGTTCCTAGGAGTAAGAGGTATTGTCAGTAGGAAACAGGCCTCTGTTAGCCCGGGGGCTGGCACTCTGCCCCATTATATCGGCCTCATTTTAGTGGTGACAAAACTGGGGCTCAGAGACATCAACTCCCTCATCCCGAACCCCCAGACTGTCGGTGATGGGCTGGGGTTTGAATGTGGGGCTTGAAGACCCATAATCTCCTCTGGTCCGCCAGTCTCTGCTGCCCAAGAGGAACAGGATCCCAGGATCCAGGCCCCTCATGGCACCAGCCAGGGTGGGCGTAGATGGGGAGGCAGAGTTCCAAAGCCCCCCGGACTCTGAAACAGGTCAGGGACCAAGAGCAACCCGGACCTACGGGACCCACCCCGAGAAGAATGGCTGCAGGCCCGGCCCAGCGGGCAGGAGGTCTGTGTCCTCAGTCAACGTGACGGCGCTTCCGGCTGCTCCAGCCAGGCCGTGCTGTCTTCACGTTTCCAATCATGCGGCCTCCTCTCCAATTCCCAAACCCAACCCACAGAGACAGCGATCTGGGGTCTACGTGAGGTTTGTCAGCAGCTCTGACCCGCTGCTTCCCGCCAGCCCCGCGGCCGGTTCTGGAAAGCTCTCTGCTGCCCCCTGGTGGGGAGGCTTAGGGTAGGGCTCTGGCTGCAAGCATGGGGTCCCAGAAGCTCCTGGCTGTGTCACTTCTGCTGGGTGGAAAACCAACCCAGGACTGAACCAGTGACACCTGTGGCGCTCCCAGAACTTCCTGGCTCTGTCACCTCTGCTGGGTGGAAAACCAACCCAGGGCTGAAGCAGCAGATGGGTGCCTGATTCCTTATTATCAGAGCGCTGCCCACTGGCAAGTCTCTCTCCGGGCCTCAGCTTCTCCTTCCATTAAACGAGAGGCTTGGGGGATACCAAGGAGGGGTAACTGGTTAGTGAAGATGGGAGGTTTCTTCTGGGGAGATGAATACATTTTGAAACTAGATGGCGTGGGTGGTTGCACAGGACTGTGAATGTATAAATGCCACCATATTATTTGCGTTGAAATAGTTAATTGCATGCGATGTGAAAATCACCTCATTTAAAGTGTTTAAAAGAGGGGTCTGGGAGAGTGCAGTGTATGTGAGAATCACGTGGGACACCCACAGTCTCTGAACGTCAGTTTCCTTGCGTAAACTGGCAAAGAGACCGTGTGAACTGTATTCCCTGGGGCCAAGAGATTCCAAGAAGGAAAACCTGGGATTCCTGGGACTGGGATGAGGGCTGGGGTCCGGAAGCGGAGTGGGTGGGTGGGGACAGCTGGGGGGCAACCTAGATAAGGCTTTCAATACTGGGTAGCAGCGTCTACACAGGCGGAGATCCCTGCATCTCACTTCCCGCAGGGCTGACCAGTGGCCAGAGGTGGGACTGGCCAGGCTCGGCCCAACCAAGTCTGGGAGCAAAGGACACTGAGTGAGGGATCCCCGGGGCCACCCTCACTGGCCTGCGGCTCTCCTGACACCACGAGAGAGGTCCAGGAGCTGACCTTGGGTCCTAATGGGGGACACCTTCCTGGCTGCAGGCTGGCAGGGTGGTGTGGTGGTCAGTGTACTGGGCTCTGCGTGTCTGCCTCTACCTGCTGTGTGACGGTGGGCCAGACACCTAACCTCTCTGTGCCTCTATTTCTTCAATGGTGAACAGGGACACTAGCAGCTCCCACATCTGGGCACAGTGGCCTGAAGGTTAAAGGCAAGGGTGGCACGAGACCTACAGCAAGAACTCTGAGCAGGGAGAGCAGGGAGCTGCCCAGAGTTCAATCACCATCTCCCCTCTGGCCGCCGAGGAAACCGAGGCTCATGGTGACCTGGCCCAGGTCTGTTGGACTCACGGTCCTTCTCATCCCCAAGATCAGAGGGCTGCCACCAGGGAAGGAGCTGGCCCCTAGACACAGCCCAGGAAGCACACAGGGAAGGATGCCATGGGGACTTCGGTATGTTTTTGCAAAAAAAAAAAAAAAAAAACATTTATTGCTATTTGAACCCTGCTTTTATGCTTCCATTACCCAGAAAATGAGCTACGGGAGACACCAGGAGAGGCAGGAGATCATCCTCCTTGCACAAAACCCACTCCCTCGGATACTGTCCTCAGCGAGGGTGGCTGGAGGCCAACCAGGGGGCCCACCCGCAGAGTAGCAGAGGAGGTAGGTTGACCCTGTGGACGCTGAGCTCTGTGGCGAAGGTCCTGGCCTTCTGGTAGAAGAAGAGCCACTTCTCGCAGTCCAGGAGGAAGCTGTGGGAGATGGTGGCTGGCCGCGTGTAGATCTTCAGCTGTGCCTTCTTGTTGCCCAGGTCCACGGCGGCTGCCAGTGCCAGCTGGTAGTACCCGGCTGCATCAAACGGGTCCTGAAGGGGACAGGTCATGGTCAGCAAAAGGGGGACTCGGAACCCGTCTTCCCAGAGGCCGTTCCTGTCTCCAGGTCATTCCACATGTCCTTCCGATGCTGGCTCGCCCCATGAGCCCCGAAGCCTGTGACACTGCTGTGGTCTCAGCTGCAGGAGGTGGGGATGACCCTGACACCCCTGGAAGCCTTCCTGACTGTCCCTACGCCCCACTCACCCCAAGCCTCCTGCCCCAGTGCCACCCTCTCTGCAGGCAGTGGCTGCTTTCCCCATGGGCTGAGGTCAGGGCAGATCCTGCCTGCTCTGAGAGTTCCATGCAGGACCCGTGGCTCCAAGCCACAGCAGGGGCACGGTGTCGAGTGACCCAGGCTCCCCTCTGGCCCCTGTCCATGCTGACCATTTCCAGGCCCTCCACGGGCCAGGCCAGGTACAAAACCATCTCACAGGTGTCCTCTCTGGCAATGTTCCCTGAAATATTCACGGAGCGTGACTCCCCAGACATCCACTCCCATTGTCAATGCGTCTTTGGCTCAAACTCACCATCCCTGGGTTGGGATGCCGCCTCCCAGACCTCCTCCTTCACCCTCCCATCCCCCACCCGGCTTCTCCCCAGGCACCTCCTCCACATGGCGGTCACCCAACGGACCTCTCTAAGACCCATGCCTGGCCTGTCCCTCTTTACCATCTCAAGATGGCTCCCAGGGCCAATGACAAAGTCCAAGATGCAGCAGTCCATTCCCTCACTGCCCCGCCCCACACACGGAGCAGGGGCGTGAGAAGGCCCCGAGTCACCGCCACTGCTCATCCAATGCCCCCTGGCCCAGCCGAACACTGGACTCTGTGCTGGGTGCATGGTTGAGCCTAACGTCCTTGCTTCCAGTCTGAGGGACCTGGGAGTGAACACTGACCACACAGGGTGGCCCGGGTTGTGGCAGAGGGAAGCCCAGGAGGCCCCAGACTCAGCCGGGGGTGGAAGGCAAAGGCTTCCTGAAGGGGTGGGGGCTTCCCAACTAAACAGGAAGGAGCCAGGCAATACATATGTCTCTGCGTGTGCCTGTGCATGTGAATGTGCGTGTTTGTGTTCCTGTGCGTGCATGTCCCTGTGTGTGTGCATGTCTGCGTGTGCATGTCTGTGTGTGCATGTCTGTGTGTGCGTGTGCCTGTGTGCATTTGCGTGTGCATTTCCATGTGCCTGTAGTGTGTGCTGCAGCTAGGGAGTGACAGCGTGAGCCAGTAAACACTTAATCCACCCTATTCCAGGGCTCACTCTCATGTGTAGACTACAGGGGACCCCATTTTAGAGGCAATTGGCAAAGATGCTCATTTACCCCTGCTTCTCTGCCAGCCTTCCAGGTCCCATCAAGCCTGGCTTTTTCTCCCACTCCTCTGGGCCCTGGGTCCAGAGCCTCCTATACAAGGAAGAGGGTGTAGCCTTGGAAAGACAGCCGCCCTTGGGGAATTCCAAGGGGGCCTCCCTCTGGGAAGCTGGCCTGTGCTGACAGCATAGTCACGATGAGGCCCAGAGGGCTGTGCATGGGAAGGAGGGCTGTGCATGGGAAGGAGGACTGTGCATGGGAAGGAGGACTGTGCAAGGGAAGGAGCGTTGTGCATGGGAAGGAGGGTTGTGCATGGGAAGGAGGACTGTGCATGGGAAGGAGGACTGTGCATGGGAAGGAGGGCTGTGCATGGGAAGGAGGACTGTGCATGGGAAGGAGGACTGTGCATGGGAAGGAGGACTGTGCATGGGAAGGAGGGCTGTGCATGGGAAGGAGGACTGTGCATGGGAAGGAGGACTGTGCATGGGAAGGAGGGCTGTGCATGGGAAGGAGGACTGTGCATGGGAAGGAGGACTGTGCATGGGAAGGAGGGCTGTGCATGGGAAGGAGGACTGTGCATGGGAAGGAGGACTGTGCATAGGAAGGAGGACTGTGCATGGGAAGGAGGGCTGTGCATGGGAAGGAGGGTTGTGCATGGGAAGGAGGACTGTGCATGGGAAGGAGGACTGTGCATGGGAAGGAGGGCTGTGCATGGGAAGGAGGTGAAGGAGGCCTCTGTCCCTCGACCCCAACCGTGGACTTCGGTCTCTCAGGTACTACTTGGCGCTTTCCTTTCTCCTGGACAGGCGGAGTGGGCGGCAGGCTTGACCAAGAGAGATAAAGGCCTCTTCTGGGAGGTCCGTCCCCCTGGGTCCCCGGCGTGCCCCTGAGCGGTGAGCAGCGTTCCCCTGGGCCTGATACTTGGCACCTCCCTGTCTGGCTGGGACTTGGGAGGCCACAGAAACCACGTCTGACCACCAGGTGTCGCCAGTACTGGGCGGGGGCCTCCCGGGCAGCCCCAGGCCTGCGCTGGGGTATACGGGGCAGGGTCTTAGGGCTGCCCCAGCTCCCCACGTTGTTCTAAGGCCCCCAAGATCTCGGCCCCTGGACTGGAGTGCCCTGGCCCCTCAGCCCGTAAGGAGCACTGACACGAGGCTGGTGTGATGCTAAGGAGGGGCGGTGCCTGCTGGGCAGATGGGTGGAGACACCACAGGTCTCAGTCTGCCAATCTCAGCTCTCCACCCCTACAGGGCTGGGGGCAGAGGGAGCACAGCACCTCCCCTCGAGACACACCAGACCGAACAAGGCCTCAGCCTGGCTGGCTGGGGCCCCGCCCCACTGCACCTGCCCTGAGCTGGGGTTTCCCTGTCTGTGAACCCAATGGTAAGACACTGGTCCCACCCCACCCTTCCTGGGTGATGTGAAGATTCAAGGTGTCTCGGGACTCCAGGAAGGAGTTGCTCAGTGCAGGCTGGCACCCTGGGCAGGCTTCCTAGAGGAGGCGCCAGGATTTGGGTTGGATCTTGCAACGTGGATTCAATGTGAGGATGATGCCGTCCTCTGAAATGTCACTCTCCCGACCCTGTTTTCTTTGTTAAATGCACCTTGACACTTGACTGTCAAGACTCAGCTTTGGTGTCACCTCCTCCAGGAGGGCCCCCTGACTACAATCCCCCTTCTTTACCCAGAGGCCACCATTGCCCACTCATGTGGCAGCCTCCCTGGCTGAGACTGAGTTGAGGGTGGGGCCTGGCCATCTGGGGAGCTGGGTTTTACCTGCTAACCTTGCCGGCTCCTCCAGCTGCGTGTAGAGCTCGAGGGAGGCCACTGGGCCATTCCTAAGAAAGGCTGGAACCCAGGCCTCTGGGGTCCGGGTGGAGATCCCACTCCAAGGGGGCCAGGAACACCCCGAGCCCTGCTCCTCCCCACCCACCTTCAGGTCGTAGAAGATGATGTCACCGAGCACCAGGTACACCTTCACGTAGTAGAGGGTCTCCTCGTCGAACTCCAGCGGCGAGTTGCAGAGCTAAACGGCCTTGAGGTAGAAGTGCTCCGCCAGCTTGCCATGGTCCAGCCGGTGGTGCAGGGCGGCCAGCCGGTGGTAGGCCACGCGTTCGTTCAGCCGGTCCCCTGGGGTGCAGGCCAAAGGGGCAGGTGTGAGGATGTGGCTCCCTGGGGCAGGGAGGGCACAGGCCCCTCAGGAGCAGGTATACAGATCCCAGGCAGCACACCTGGCTTGTCTCCAGGCACCTGTGGTCACCCGGGCAGCTCTGGCCATTCCCTTCCAGGTTCCCAGACTCACTTTCCCATCTGCAAAGCAGAACTAATAAGGCCTGCCCCTGTCTACTGAGAGGCTTTGGCAAAGTCGGACTTGGATGGCCCAGTTCTGTGCCTACACATAGCCACCTGCCTTTGCTCACTGGTTTTAACCAGGGGAGCCCAAAAGCCATGCAGTGCAGGTGCTCCCGGGCTCCCCGGCTCCAGGCAACCCACAGACGTGACATCCGACTCCTCCTGGGTGTGTCATGATCAGAGCCCCCTACCTTGGGGAGTCAGCTGCATACCTACTGTGTACTGGGCCACGGGGCACAAGGCGCTGGGGCATGTGGCCTTCCTAGGGTTCCCTGTCTCTGGAGGGGGACAGACAACCCTGGCACAGCACCAGGGGATGCACGGCCTTAAGGGGCAGACTGCTGGAAGGGGAACTGGGATTTTATCAGCCAGAGAACCGTGTGGTTGATGACGGTGGGAAGGGCACAAGAGAAAGGGAATGTGCCACTCAGTCTGGCACATACAGGGACCAACGAGATGCCTGGCATGTCTGGAAGGCAGAGGGCACACTGGATGGCCCTTGTGGTCAGCAGCGGGAACAGGCACAGGAAGCAGAGCTCAGTCAGGCAGGGAGCTCTGCACTGCGTGAGAGACCTCGGGCTGTGCCCCACAGCCGGACGGGGAAGCCAGTTGGGCAGATCTGCCTGCCTGGACAGGAGACCAGGAAAATCCAGCAGCTGTTTCAGCTCCTGGCCTGCAGACCTGGAGGCTGGGCTCTGGCAAAGTGTGGGTCCTGGCAGGGCGGGGGCTCAGGGGACTTACCCAGAGTGATCCTGAGTGCTAGGGCCATGTAAGCAAACTCCAAGTCCTCCTGGGGCTCCTCCAGTGTGGCCAGCAGTGACACCAGCTTGTTGCACAGCTGTAGCTGCAGCTCCACCTTGCGGTTGCCCGTAGTCACTGCCGGGGCAGGGCCCGGTCCTACCACACAGGCAGGTGGGGTCAGGTTTCCCGCAGCACCCACCTTGCCCAGTGCCCTCCTCAGAGCTCAAACACGTGCTTGGAGCTTCCCACACCCCAGCTACCCCTGCACCTCGACACAGCTCTGTGCTCTGGGATAACACACAGTTCAGACATCCAAGTTGGGGGCTGAAGAGTCACCTGAGGCCCATCCAGCTACACCCGATAGCCGCAGACCAGCCTCTCCCACCTGGGCACCGGAGGTCTGACTGGGGGGAGCCAGCACTCCTCTCTGCTCTAAAAACACCACATTGATCTGTGCCCAGGGCTGAGCCACACCGTGAGCTCAGAGGAAGGGAGAAGCCATCCCACTTCGGGGTGCATGCAGACCTGGGCCTCCCACTGATATGCTGTGTCCTTTGACATGTCCCTGTGCGTCTCTGAGCCTCAGTTTCCTCATCTGGAAGATGGGGACAGGACTTCCCACTCATGGTTGCTTGAGGTCATCAGGTACAAGGGTAGAGCCATTATCACGTCCAGGCCCCGAGAGTTTGTCCCAGGCAGGGGCATGGTCAATATCATTCCCGGTCAGACCACTTGGAAACTCATCATGTGCATGGGTGGCCCTGCCTCCATTTGGGAGGCCTCTACCCTGCCACACCTGTGCCTCAGCCCTCCAGGTGCCCCACTGAGGCCCACCCACATCAGCCCACAGGCCAGCTCACCCAGTAGAAGGACATGCCTTCCTCCCGCTCCCAGGCCCCATTGAAGAAGATGTCTCCAGCTGCCTCAAACAGCTCCAGCCCCAGGTTGGGGTCGCCTGTGTACAGGTCCACATTCTGAGCCACCTGAGAGGAGACAGAAGTTCCCTCAAGACCCACACCTGGCGAGGTGGCTATGCGCATCTTTGCCAGGCTCCTTCCTCTCCCACAGTACAGGTACACTTGAGCATTTTTCAGACCCTGTGCATGAGGGCTGCCCCCACCACTGGCATGAGGACAATGAAGTGATGCTCCTAAGTGCTAGGAAGTGACTGAGCAGCTGCAGCCCAGGAGCCCGACACCTGTGAATCCTACCACCAGGGCTAGCCCTAGCCCACTCCCCCTGCACTCAAACCAGTCTCCGTGGCCCCCAGATTGCTGGGAGCCCAGCCCCTGGCTCCTTTCTGCGTTGCCACATCCCTGCCACATCAGCAGTGTTTGTGGGTGGGCCTGGTCCCCTCTTGGCCATAAGCTCTTCATCCCTCTCCTCAGCTCAAGGAGGTATACAGCAGGTGCTCAATAATGAAAGCTTCATCAGTCTCGTGGGCTTCACAATTTGTTCCAGATCACACTGCGTTTGGGAAAGCCTCTGAAAACAGCCACTATGATAGATTCATTTTGTAAGCAGATGTGCCACATGTCGCTTGGAGCAAGTTCTTCTGTGTGTTAATTGAGTGGTCACATTATTTGAGCATGTGCTGTATACCAGCAGGTGCTGTGCACTGTGAGGGGCCGCGCCTCTGCCCTCAGGGAGAAGATGCTGGCCACCGGGGGAGGATGTGAGGGAACCAGTTGGAGGAAGGGAAAAGGCACACAACAGGTGCTCAGCAGTGGCTTAGGAATGAGTGGGTGGATGGATGAATGGATGAGATGTAGACACATGGATGGATGAATGGGTGTGTGGATAGATTAATGCTTGGATGGATGGATGGATGGGTGGGTGGAATGATGTGTGTATGTATGTATGTATGCGTGGATAGACAATGTATGGATGGGTGGAGGGTAGATGATGTATGTACATGTGGATGGATAGATGGTGGATAGACGAATGTATGGATAAACAAATGGAGAGATAGATGAATGCAGGGATGGATTAATAGGTAGATTGGTGGGTAGATGGATGAATGATGGATGGATGAATGGACGAACAGCTGGATGGATGGGTGAAAGGATGGATGATGGATGGATGGAAGGATGAACAGGTGAATGGATGGATGATGGAAGGATGAATGGACGGATGGATGGATGAACAGATGAATGGATGGATAGACGGGTGAATGGATGGATAAATGGATGGATGAATGAACAGATGGATGGATGATGGATGGATGGATGGATGGAAGCATGAACAGATGAATGGATGGATGATGGAAGGATGGATGGATGGATGGATAGATGGATGAATGATGGATGGATGGAAGGGTGAACAGGAGGTGAGTGGATGGATGATGGAAGGATGGATGGATGGATGATGGAAGGATGAATGGATGGATTCATGTACACATGAAAAAGTGAATGGATGGATACACGGGTGAATGGATGGATGATAAAAGGATGGATGAATGATGGATGGATGAATGGACACTGGGATGGATGATGGATGAATGGTTGGATAAATGGATGGATGGATAAATGGACGGATGGATCGATGGAAGGATGAATAGATGAATGGATGAATGATGGAAGGATGAACAGGAGGTGAGTAGATGGATGAGGGAAGGATGGATGGATGATAGATTGATGGATATATGGACGAATGGATAAATGGATGGATGAATGATGGATGGATGAATGATGGATGGATGGAAGGACAAACAGGTGAATGGATGGATGATGGAAGGATGGATGGATGAAAGGATGGACGGACGAACAGGTGGATGGATGGTTGCTGAATGGATGAACGATAAAAGAATGGATGAATGATGGATGGATGAGTGGATGATGGATGGATGAATGGAAGGATGAACAGGTGAATGGATGGATGATGGATGGGTGGATGGATGGATGGAAGGATGAGCAGGCGAGTGGATAGATGATGGAAGGATGGATGGTGGAAGGATGGATGACGGAAGAATGAACAGGTAAATGGATGGATGAGGGTAGGATGGATGGAAGATGGATGGAGGGATGGATGAACAGGTGAATGGATAGATAATGAAAGGATGGATGGATGGAAGGATGAGCAGGTGAGTAGATAGATGATGAAAGGATGAATGGATGGAAGAATGAAGAGGTGAATGGATGGATGATGGAAGGATGGATGGAGGCATGGATGAACAGGTGAATGGATGAATGAACAGGTGAATGAATGGATGGATGGACAGGTGAATGAATGGATGATAAAAAGATGAATGATGAATGAATAAATGGACAGGTGAATGGATGGACAGGTGAATGGATGGATCATGGATGGATGGAAGATGGTTGGATGGATAGAAGGATGAACAGCTGAATGGATGGATAATGGAAGGATGGATGAAAGGATGGATGGATGGACAAACAGGTGAATGGATAGATGAACAAGTGAACAGATTAATGAATGATAGATGAACAGTTGGATCGATGACAGAAAGATAGATGGAAGGATGGATGGATGGACGAACAGGTGAATAGCTGGATAAAAAGATGGATAGATGATGGATGGATGGATGCATGATGGATGCGTGGAAAGACGAACAGGTGAATGGATGGATGATGGAAGGATGGATGCATGATGGATGCGTGGAAAGACGAACAGGTGAATGGATGGATGATGGAAGGATGGATGGATGGATGGATGGAAGGACCCACAGGTGTATGGGAAGATGATGGAAGAATGGATGGATGGATAGTTGGTGGATGGATGGAAGGATGAAGAGGTAAACAGATAGATGACGAAAGGATGAATGGATGGATAGACAGGTGAATAGATGGATGATAAAAGGATGGATGAATGATGGATGGATGAAAGGACAGATGGATGGATGATGGATGGATGGAAGGATGAACAGGTAAATAGATGATGGAAGGATGAGTGGATGGGTGGATGGACAGAGAGTGAACAGCACAGGGGCCCTCCTGCATCCCTTGCCACTCACCTGGATGTACAGGTCTACCAGCTCGCTCTGCCGCAGGAGGTAATAGATCTTCCCTGCTTGCAGCCAGGCATGCGCCTCCTTCTCTTCTGGAGGTCAATGAAAATTCCCAGACTTCGTTTGGTGTAGTCCAGAGCAGATTTGTAGGCCCTGGAATCACTGGAATCAGACACAGGTGTCAGAACAAGGGCTCTCATCCTCCTGGAACCAGTCTGCCTCCTCCCGTGGGTCTGGTGACAGATGAATCTGGCATGTGGGGACTGGGAACGGCCCTCTTGTGTGTGCAGTGTTCTGCCCTTCCCAGGCTGCTGGGAGGGCCAGGGTAAACACACACGGCATGGAAAAGATGAAGGATATCCTTCTGAGGGAATCGAGCATCATGCTGCCCTGTGGCAGGAGGAGTGTGCTCGTCTATCTCCCCTGCCTCCCAGACATGGCCTGTGTCTTCTCCAGACGCACCAGGAGCCGTTAGTGTTCAGAGGCTATCTAGGCCGATGGTTCTCAAGGTGTGCAGGCATCACAGTCACCCGGAGGACTGTCCTTATAGCTTGCTGGCCCTGCCCCCAGAGCTTCCGGCTCCACAGGCCTGGGGCAGGCCCTAGAACTCCCACTTGCCACAAGCTCCTAGGTGACATGGATGCTGCTCTGCTGGTCCAGGGACTACACTTTGAGAAGCATGGCTCTAGCACACTGGCCCATTTTCCTTCTGTGAACCTGAGGCCAAGACTGGAGCCAGTCTCCCGGGTCCCCATGGAATCTGGCCCCTTCCCTGCTCTCTCAGTAAGTCCAACACTTGAGGGGTTGTGACTGCAGCAATGTCACCAGGGCCTGTGGGTGGGGTGGCCAGGGCCATGGTTACCCCACCAGGTCAGCATGCTCGGGGGAAGCCCAGTGGGCCACATATGGGACGTGAGACCTTGAAACCCTGCCCCAGGGAAGCAGGTGACACAATTGGCTCTGTCTTCTGTGGGAGAGAAGCCACAGGTGGCTGCTGTGGTCACATTTAAGGGGACAGATGAAGGCCAGGAGTGAAGACTCGGGGCAGGCAGAGGTCAGATGACAAAGGCCACCATAGTAGGAAGAACAGCCCAGTGTGCATGTACTGTCTCTGCTGGGGTTGAGATGACCTTTGACCCAACAAGGGAGACTCAAGCTGGGACTCACAAGCCAGCAGCAGCCCTGGGACGACCCCAGACCCACCAGCTCAAAGCATCTGATGCCAAGGAACCAAATGATCCAAAGGAAAGGGGCTGAGGAGGCCCTGGACCAGCTTCCCTGTGCCCCCCTCCCAGCCCCCCCAACCCCCTTGCCCCCCTCCACAACCCCACCACTGCAAAGCCAGCCCTCACCGCTCGGTGCCCAGGGACCGGTAGAGCTGACTGGTGGTCTCCAGGAGCTGCCCCCTCCAGCACCTTGTCGGCCACCTTGCGGGCAAGGGAGAGCTGGAACTCGTGGTAGATGACACACTGGGTCTCGCTGGGCATGACGACGCTGTAGAAGTAGCACAGCCGCTGGACGGCCCGCAGCTGGCCTGGGCAGAAGACAAAATGGAAGACATCAACCTCCCAGCATCGAAGCGAGGCTGGCTGGTTCGGAGGCCCCTGCTCTGTGCTTGTCTCTTTCACACCTCTGTGAACCTGGGCCCCATAGGCGGGGAGCCTGGGCTCAGACAGGCCATGCACCTGTGCAAGGGCAGGCGCCGAGCACACCGTGACATGGGCACAGCTTGGTGCACATGCTCATGGTACAGGCTGGCCTTCTTTACAACTCCCAGGGCCAAGGTCCTGGCCAGGCTCGGCCCCTGCACCAGGCCATCTATTTCTGCTTCACAAAGCCCCTCTGGCCAGGACCAGGGCCTTCTTCAGCCTGAGATGATGAGACCAGGGGCACAAGTAGCCCCTGTCGCAGATGGAACCCTGAGAGAGCAAAGCCAAGCGTCATGTCTGCCACACATGGTATCATGTTGGGGGAATGGGGTTCAAAGCCGGCCCCTGGCATTTCCACACATGCTTCTCTCATGCAACCAGGCTCCAAACCCACAGGCTCGCTGGCCTCTCCCAAAGCCAGGGCGCGGGTAACGGTGGAAAGCTTCTGATTTTCTAGTGTCAGAAACATTCCGAAGATGAACACTGGAAACCAGGTACGCCAAATGGACATCTGTCACACACGCCCCCCAACAACAGCTGAATACACAGTCCTCTTGAGCGCCCATGGGACATTCCCCATGACAGACCATGTGCCAGGCCACAAAATGAGCCTCGGTGAAGGGAGAAGGACCGAGACCAAAGCAGAGGTGTTCTTCAGCTGTACTGGCACGAAACTGGAAATCGACAGTGAAGGAAACGTGGGAAATTCAAAAATATGTGGAAACTACACACTCCTAAACAACCAGTGAGTCAAAGAAGAGACCATCAGGGAAACTGAAAATTAATTTGAAAAGAATACAAACAAATGCACAGCCCGGGCCAGCACGGTGGCTCACGCCTCTCATCCCAGCACTGTGGGAGGCCGAGGCGGGAGGATCGCTTGAGTCCAGGAGTTTGAGATCAGCCTGGGAAACATGGTGAAACTCTGTCTCTATAAAAAAAATACAAAAATTAGCCGGGTGTGGTGGTGCACATCTGTAATTCCAGCTACTCAGGAGGCTGAGGCATGAGAATGACTTGAACCTGGGTAGAAGTTGCAGTGAGCCAAGATTGCACCACTGCAACCCAGCCTGGGCAATAGAGCAAAACTTTAAAAAGAAAAAAAATAGCACAGTGTATCAAAAACACCAAGATGTAGCTAAGGCAGTGCTGAAGGGGAAATTTATAACTGTAAATGTCTACATTCAAAGAAAGAAGAAAAATCTCAAATCAAAAGCCTAACTTTCCACCTTGAGAAACTAGAAAATGAACTAAACCCAAAGTGAATAAAAGGAAGAAAATAATAAATGTGAGAGTGGAAATGGGAAGTAAAAATACAGAGAATGGAAAAACAAAAGAGATAATCAACAGAACCAAAAGTGGGTTTTTTGAAAATAATAACAAAATTGACAATCTTTCACCAGACTGACCAAGAAAAGAAAGATGGGGCACAAACGACTAAAATCAGAGACTGAGCACCATGGCTCACTCCTGTCATGCCAGCACTTTGTGGGACCGAGGGGGAAGGATCGCTGAGGCCAGCATTCAAGACCCCCCTGGGAGAACATGATAAGACCCCATCTCTAATAAAAATAAATAAACAATCACAAACCCAAGTTTCTAAAAGCAGAAATGAAAGAGGAAACATTATTGCCGACCTGACAGAAATAAAAGGATTCCATAAAAACACTACGAACAATTGTACACCAAGAAACCAGACCATCTAGACACAACAGCCAAACTCTTAGAAGGACACAAACTACCGAAAGTGACTCAAAAATGACCCCAAGGAAGCATGTGGGGTGTCAGCCCCGCCCTCGGTCTCCTCGACCGTTCAGCGCAGGGTGGGGAGACAGGGAAGCATGATCCCCGTTCCCTGGCCTGCATTTCCAAGTCTGAATCCCCCAGCACCCAGGGGAGGGCCTCGTAGGAGGAGGTGCCACAGGCTATTGTGCCAGGAGCCACCGGAGGCTGCAGCGGGGGCTGGGGCGCTGGGTTCCTGGAGGGTCTCCTTCCAGTCACAGAATGCCCCTGGGGAAGAAGCCTGGGTCTGAACCCCCCAACCCTCCTTGGGCAGATGTGTGGCACCGGGGCCCCTTCACACGGTCCTTTCCAAAATCTCATCCCTCCTAGGGCCAAGAGTGGGTGCCAGGCCTGTGCTGGGAAATGAGCACATTCAGATTTGGGCACAGCCCCTGGAGCTCTGGTCCAGGCCACAGGAGGCACCTCTGAGTAGTCTCACTATGCCATGACAAAGCGCTGCAAGGCAGAGGGGAGTCAACAGTATCCCTTGTCTCAGCCATTTCCCTGCACTCAACTTCCTCATCTATTCTCTGCGGCCTACATTTCGGACAGCCCTGCCCACCTACTGTCCGTTCACTGCTCGGTCTGCACTGACTGTTCGATAGCACTCCATGGCTCCCCAGTGCTCTTGGGGAAAAGGCCAAGCCACAGCCTGAGGCCCCAGACCCTGCTTAGCTCTCCAGAAGAGCTTCTCACTATCCAGCACCCAGCCCACCTACTCCCAACTCTGCACCTCCCTGCATAAGCCCTGCTCACTCACCCCCACTCACACCCTACTCATCCCCGCTCCCACTCCCGTTCACTCACCCCCACTCACACCCCACTCGTCCCCGCTCCCACTCCCGTTCACTCACCCCCACTCACACCCCACTCACACTCCTGCTCACTCACCCCCACTCACACCCCACTCATCCCCACTCACACTCCCGCTCACTCACCACCACTCAAACCCCACCCATCCTCGCTGACTCACCCCCACTCTCTCACCCCTGGGCCTTCACACAGGCTACACCACCAGCCCCTCATCCACACCTATTACTTGACTAAATCCTCTCAACCCTCTGGTCCCAGACTAAAGAGGCTTCCCTCATCCGGGGCCAAGTGCTGCCCCGCCATCACGCCACTCACCCTTTTGTGGCTTCTCTGGCCTGAAGCTCACATTCCCATGCTCAGCACCTCCCTCCCGAGGACCCCACAAGCCCCATTGTGGGTGTGGCCTGGCACACTCAGCACAAGCTGCTTTTGCGTGAACTGCTCTGTGGCTTTGGGCAATCACCCGCCCCGTGTCCTCTGTGAAGTGGGATGACCGGTACACAGGGCTGCCGAGATTCCAAGCAAACACAGGCACAAGAACTGGCGTTCAGAGCCTGGCTCATGGAGGGGCCCCAAGTCCCAGCTCAGCACAACATGCCTTGATCCCAGGGTTATGTCTAGGGATTCCCAGCATGCAGGACTTTCCATGCTCAAGGCAGGATGGTCCCTGGGCAAACCAGGAAAAATTGGCTGCTTCAGTAGGGCACAGAGGGCCTGGCCCTGCATGGGAACGGCCTGTCTCTGAAATTAGGCCGTATAAAACTTAGAAACTAGGCCTCATAAAAAAAAAAAAAAAAAAAAAAAAACTTAAAAAATTAACACCAGGTGGCTCTGGATAGGGTCCCACCCTGCCTCAATAGGGTCCCACCCTGATAGGGTCCCACCCTGACAATTCCGGGAAACAACCTCATGGGGTCCCACCCTGCCTCGAAGTTCCCGGAATCAACAACTCCAGGAAAAAACCTCATAAGGTCCTGCTCTAACCAATTAGAACAAGACACCTTGCTCAGGCCATAGACAGACCCAATTACCACGCGCCTAAAGCTTTGTTTGAATTTCGCGCCCTAAGCTATGTTTGAACTTGTGTTTGCCTATATAAACAGCCTGTAACAAGCAGTAGGGGTCCCAGGGCCAACTTAGAGCTTGGGACCCTAGCGCGCTAGTAATAAATAACTCTCTGCTGTGTATCTCGTGTCGGTGATCCTTCGCGGCGACCCCTGCCCAGGAAGGAATCGACAGTTCGGTTCCAACATCTCCAGGGCGTTTGCCAACATCTGCTGCTGGCCATGACTCAGCACTTTCGATGGTGGAAAAACCACCACTTGTTTCCGAATCACAAACCCTAGGTGTGCCCTGACCCAAGTGGTCCCAGAAGGCGCACAGGAGGAACTGGGGCACTCACTCTCCACGTGGTCCATCTCCACGGCGACCAGAAGGGCCCACTCGTAGCAGCCCTTGCACTGCTGGGCCGGGCCCTGGCGGGTGAAGAGGTAGCCCAGGAGTATGTGGGTGAAGTCCCGGCCACACTCCCCACAGGGAAGCCTCGAGAACAGACGTACAGCCTCCAGGAGGTAGTGCTGGGCCAGCCTGCTGGCACCCGCGTGCAGGCACAAGGTGCCAAAGTTGGCCAGCAACACTGCCTGGTTCCTCCGCTGGCCCAGGTCCCAAGCCACCCATAGGGCGTGATAGTAGCCCTCGGCTGCCTGCCTAGTCCGTCCCGTCCTCTTCAGAGCCACGGCCACCAATGTTGGCAATCACACCCTCCTGGTCCTCGCTGACTACCACTGCATCCTGGACAGACTGCAGGATGTTCAGGGCCACCAGGCTCTGCCCATGAAGCACATGCAGCCAGGCCAGGGCCACCAGGGGGTCCACGATGGCACGGACTCCGGCAACAGCACTGGTTTCCACCGACTGTGTCATGAAGGTGATGGCTGGGCCATGGTAGCCATGGTGGCTGTACGGCTGGGCCAGGCTGGCGTGGAGAAGGCCGCGCAGTGCCTGGCCTGTGCCTGGGGTTAGGGAGGCCAGCGCTCGCCTGAGGTAGTGGGAAGTCTGGGTGGGGAGGCTGTGGGGCTGGAGGGCGTTCTGGAGCACCAGGTTCACGTTCCTCAGCGAACCAGCCAGCGAGTCCTGTGTCCTCAATGAGGCCACCTTGACACAGGTCAGCACCAGGTGGGGCAGGCACTCGCGGCTGTAGATGTCAGCCAGGAGTAGGCAGCAGTCTGAGAGCCACGCAGCGTCTGGGGCTCCCGAGTCCCTGTGCAAAAACAACAGCTGCTCTAGGAAGGGCAGGGCCTCCTCAGGCTGCTTGAGGTGCACGTGGTGCCTGGCCAGCAGGAAGCAGGCCCGGGCCCAGGCCTGCTGGCTCTGGCCACCCACCGCCCACTGCAGCACCAGCTGCAGGAGATCCCCGTCTGCCTCGGTGCTGCAGATGTGGCCGGGCGTCCCCAGGAGCAGGGCCATGGCTTTGGGAACCACCTGTGTACACTTCTCCTGGTTCTGCTTCCAGTAAATGCTGGCGAGGTTGGCATACACAGCCACCACCAGGAACAGGTCCCCAAAGCTGTCCTCCAGGACCCCCAGTGTTTCCTCCAAGTACACCCGGGCCTGGGACAGCTTGAGCCTCCTGCTGCACAGCCGCCCCAGGAGGAAGCAGAACCTGGCCAGGGCCATGAGGAGGCCACCTTTCTTGGCCGCCCCTGGGGCCTGTGCCAGGCGCCCAGTCAGCTCCTCCTCGTCGCTAAAGCTGCTGAACATGCTGCTCAGCCATGGCAGCGCCACGTTGTACAGGCCACAGAAGCCGGCCTTGAATCCAGAGGTGTTCAGGAACAGCAGCAGTGATCTCAGGGCCTCTGGATCCTCCCAGTTGTCCTCAGCTTCCAAGCAGAAGGAGGGCTCCTCGGGGTCCTGCAAGCTCACGTTGCTGGATGCTACACAGAGACCCCAGGACGCTGGCTCCTGGGGGCAGCCTGGGCAGGTCTTGCATTGTTCCAGAACATTCTTCACCTTCGGCAGGGTCTCCTGTGGCTCCAGGCCCAGGCAAGGTGGAGGTATTTCTGCAAGTCACAAAAACACCTAGACAGATTAGAGTCCAACAGTGAGTCCCTGGTCCACTTGGGGCAGGATCCCCACATCCCCGTCCTCTGTGTCCCTGGCGCAGCTTGCCATGAGCCCTTGAGAATTATGCGCAAGGCAAACCCGGGGTCTGGAGCACGTACGAACTCCGGGGACACACAGAACACGCAGGCCCGTGGCCCGACTCTCCTACAAAATCACCCTTCTGTCCTGCTTTGTCGCCACCTCACAGCATGGTTTTAGGAGACTATGTCAGCTCAGTGATCCCTCAGAGATGCCTTTCCCTTTAGAAAGAATCAAAGCCTTCTAACTGGACCCATGTATATGCAGCACAACAACTACAAATGTAACTTTTGTCAACATGTTGGGCCCCCCGGTGGGGTACAGGAATCCATGAAATCCTCAACAGCCAATCAGAGCTATGGATCAGCTCAAAAGCTGCTATGCAAAATTGGTAAAGCCACCGACGGCACAGGACAGGGGTGTTGTACCCATGTACCCAGCTCCGTGCAGGGAAACGGACCATCCCTGCAGGAAGGATGGGAAAGCTTCCAGGCCCCTGTGGCCACTTTCACCTTGGATGGTCTGAAAACCTGAAGCCCACAGTTCCTAAAGGGTTAACCAAGGCCAGACTGCTCCAGCAGCCCACTGGTGTCTGCTGGCTTTGGTGGATTCCTAGCCAAAGCCCCCTCCCAGAGGTGAGCAAACAAGCGCATTTCCTGTTGGAACACCTGGGATGAAAGGAGGCATTACTGGGAAGGAAAAAACTAGATTTAAACAGACTCTCTGTTTCAAGCTCACATGTAAAAACTATTTTCAATACAAACTGTCTCCTTATTCATCTGTAAAGCCTTGGAATTAAAAAAATAAATAAATATGATTTAGAGGCAAATGTGACTTGACTACACTAGATGAGCTAAGAAATCTCCCCCACCCGGCAGAGGCACACAGCCCCTCCCAGCCACTACCCTGGCCTCCGGGGCAGCTGGAGAGCCACGTGCCTTTGCTCCAGAGACTTTGGCAGAGAGTGGAACCACCCCCTCCCCGAGGCAAACCTACAACAGCCTTCCCTTCCCCACTGGCTTCCCGGGCCTCCTCTGGGACCTTGTGCCTGCATCCCAAATGTACTGGGATGGATCCCATTCCCAGGGAACTTCCAAGGGCCCTTGGTGCATCCACATCACCAGGCTGTCCACATGCGGGCCCTGTGTGAGGGGAAGCGACAGAGTCGCACAGGGGAGACGGGAGGGCCTCCCTGAATCAGCCCCTCAGGAAGGAGCAGACCCTTCAGGGACCTCAGTCGAGGCCCCTGCAACCTAAGGCTCTGAATTCTGCTCCCCGCTGAGGGCTGTGTGGCCTCCCATCTCTGAGGCAGAGCACAGGGCAAGCTGCAGCTTCTCCAGGTCATGAAAAAGGAACCCACAGCTACGTGTGGGCCCCAGCAGTGGAAAGGATGCCCCACCTCGGTCGGGGACCAGGCGGGGGTCAGCATGTTCATTGGAAGAAGTGTGGGACCCCACAGTCTCCAGTGCCAGAGTAGACGGGAGGTTCAGGCCCACCTCAGGCGACGTCCCCCAAGCCCCCAGCCCGCACCACAGAGGGGTGACTGTCGCATCCAATGCCCACTGTACTCAGCTCTGTCCCCTCCCCCGGCATTACCCCAAGGCCCAACTCATAACCAGAGGAAGCCTGAGCCACTGGCAAAACCCACCTTGTTCCTGTGGCTGTTCGGTCTCAGCTTCCTCTACTGAGTCTGGCAAGGGAGAAAAGAGAAGCAATGAACACCCCCAGCCAGCACCTCTGCTCCCATGTCAGGTTGAGCTGGTGTCGGTGTTGCAGGGTGAGAGCATTGCAGGGTGCAAGGGTTGAAAGTCATATCATCCTCTTCCCTCCTGGATCATGGGAACAACATCACTGGGGGGTGTACACTTTCTGCGATATTGGGAGTAACATCGTCTTCTGTGCCTTGGAATATTAAGGACAATATCACGGGGCGGCGTGTACATCTTCTGCAATATTGGGAATAATATTATCCCCTCTCCCCATGCATACTAGGAAAGATATCAGAGTGGGTGTTCACCTCCTGCGATATGGGGATTAATACCATCTTCTCCCCTTCTGGATATCAGGAAGAGTATCACACGGGGGTGTACGGTGTCTGCGATACTGGGAGTAATATCAACCTCTCAGCCTTGGAATATTAAGAAGAATATCACAGGGTGGATGTACACCCCCTACCATATTGGGAGTAATATCAGCCTCTCCTCTCCGTGGATATTATGAACAATATCCCAGGCTGGATGTACGCCTCCTGCTCTATGGGGAGTCATATCCCTTCCAGGATACTCATAACAATATCACAGGGCGGGTGAACACAGCCTGCGATACTGGAACTATTATCATCCTCTCCCCATCCGGATACTGGGAACCATATCACAGAAGAGCTGTACCCTCCCTGCGATATTGGGAGTAATATCATGTGCTTCTTCCATGAATATTAGGAGCAATGTCACCGGGTGGCTGTCCATTCATTGCTATGTTGGGAGTCATGTCATACTCTACCCCCTGGATATTAGGATCAGTATCACAGGGTGAGTGTACACCTACTGCGATATTAAAACTAAGATCATGTTCTCTGTCCCTGGATATTAGGAACAACACCACAGGTAGGTGTACACCCCCTGCAGTATTAGGAGCAATAATATGATTAATTAGTAAACATCAATGATCGATTTTAATAATTATCAGGCTGATCTCGAACTCTTGACCTCAGGTGATCTGCCTACCTCAGCCACCCAAAGTGCTGGAATTACAGGCGTGAGCCACCGTGACCAGCCAACACTTTTGACATCTCTTTTTGGACCTCAAATTTAGCATGCCAAAAACACACTTTTGATTCCCCCTGCTATAACCCACTCCTCCCATAGTCTTCCCGATCCCAATAACAGCATCTCTAGTCTTCCAGTTACTCAGGCTAAAATCCTTGACATCATCCTGAAAACTTCTTTTTCTCTCTCTTGTCATCCAACCCATTTAAACTCTCCTTTCAATATATATGCCAGACCTAACCACTTCTCACCTTCCTCATCATTTCCAAACAGGTCCAGCCCTCATCATAGCACTTTGAGTTACTGCAAAAGCCTCCCAATCGCCAGGCACAGTGGCTCATGCCTGTAATCCCAAGCACTTTGGTAGGCCAAGGCAGGTGGATCATCAGAGGTCAGGAGCTCAAGACCAGCCTGGCCAACATGGTGAAACCCCTCTACTAAAAATACAAAACATTAACCAAGCATGGTGATGGGTGCCTGTACTCCCAGCTATTCGGGAGGCTGAAGCAGGAGAATCACTTGAACTCAGAAGACAGAGTTTACAGTGAGCCGAGATCGTGCCGTTGCACTCCAGCCTGGGTGACAAGAGCAAAACTCCATCTCAGGAGGTTAAAAAAAAAAAAAAAAAGCCTCCCAACCCACCTCTCTCCTTCCACCTTTCACCCTGCCCTGCATTCTACCTTCCTCTCTAAAACATTTCAGAAGAGAAAAAAATTATATCCACAGAGAGAGAAAGTACAAATGGGGTGAAATGTTTGGGGAATCTGAGGGAAGAGTATATGGGAATTCTCCGTACTATTTTTGCAACTTTTCCATAAGTCTGGATTATTTCGAATTGAAGAATTAAACAAAGAAAAAAAAAAAAACACTATCTCCCTTTGTGAATCCATCCTGTCTTTCCCCTGGCAACTTAAGGACGCTCTCAACTAACACATCTATTTTTTCATGAACACTAAAAGAAATGTTGCCTAGCTTTGACTTTCTGTGCTTGGCAGTAGAAGTGTGTGTGTGTGTGTCTGTGTGTGTTTCATATATATGTGTGTGTGCATATATATGTGTGGGTTGTATGTACATATAGAGAGGGAGAAATATATATGTGTGTATATATATAAATACATATTGTATATTTACAACGGTAATGTGTGTATATATATAAATATATGTGTGTGTAGATATATATAATACATACCCCATAGCCTGTCCTTAACCAGTTCTAAACTTAGTCGGAAAAATACATACCTAAGCAGAGAATTTCAATTTAATATGATGAATATTTTGATAGAGGGATGTGTTGCTATGGAACACGTTGCTAAGACACAAAACCTCCTAGATGGGACAATGAATGAACGAAGTTTTCCACCTATAGGCACACCCTCTGATATCCCCTCAAACCTTTATAGTTATATGCATTCGCTTCCCCCAGGACCCTCGTTTCATAACGGTTAGTCCTAGAGCCTAGCAAGTTCCTACTACAGCTGGCAAACATATGCCATTCAAGAAACAGTGGCGGAGTGAATGACGAGTTAAGAACCATTTGTCAGCCAGTGCTCAGTAATACAACATGCACTGGTATGCAAATTATATTTTTGTTGAAAGCAACAGCAGGATCACAAATTATCTTTCCAGAGAAAGCAAACCTCAAAAGCTTCTTTACCCTACTAAAGCACGTTCTAAGAAGCTCCCCTTATATAAAAGAAAACCTCCTCATTCGTTATCAATGGCATGTAAACCTAATAAGCCTCCGCCTCTGATGACATCTCTTCCATCCCCAGGGCTAGATAAAGGAGGTTCCGGAAACCCTGGTAGTTGTGAAGGTGGCTCCCAGCTCTGACAGTCTTGAACCCTGCGGGCGCGGAGGTCACACAGCAGAAGAACAACCGAGGCAAGCATCATCAGGCTTCGAGTATGTTTGAACCAGAGATGGCAAATAGGCTGCAGCCAACTGAAAACACCAGAGATTCATGGTGGCCACCTGAGAGGTTATGCTCTTAAAAAACAAAAATAAAAAATAAAAATTAAAAAACGAAGAAAGGAAGGGGTCAAGAATCCATCAGGTCTGACTGAGACGTGTATCAGTGACTAACACCCCGTATGGCAAAAGTACTGTGGTGCGCTTTGGGTACTCACAGCTGCAGCAGTATTCAAAGGCGTGTGTTTCCCTAAGACTAAGCCACGGGAATACCCCCAGCAACACTGCCAGGAGAAACGTCTCCCATGGATTTGGTAGAAACACAGTTGTCTTTAACAAATTAACACTGAATAAATCCTGACTTATTAGAGCCTGTGAGAATGACATTCTCAATGATAACAGTTATCACTACAATCTCCAAACATCTGCGATCCTGCAGGGAGGAGCTGTGACAGTGCAGGCCAAGTGTCCAGAATGCTTCCCAGACTGCCTGTTAAAGAATAAAAGAAATGAAACCCCCTGTAAGAATGTCTTCCCTCACATTTAGCCAGTTGTTCCTTTGTGTGCATCTCTGTGCTAACATGGCCATTCTTCCCCACAGCCTGAAGTCATATGCTAAAATCAATGAGACTCACATGAAGCCAGAAACGTGCAGATGCGAGGAAACCACCACAAAGGAAATGGGCTGGAGAGTGTGGCCAGGAGGATGGTACTTCCTAGGAAGCAATTACTTCATCTCTGCCCATGAAGCAGGCAGCTGTCATTGTCCCCCAGGCCCACGCCAGCCACTCGAAGTAGGTTCTAACCAAACTACCTCCAACAAGCAATGTAAATACACCACACAATTGGCTTCTGAAAGGACACCTTGCAACCAACAAGAAACTGTAAGCACAACTTTGACAAACTGTGCAACTAAAAACGTTGGAAAGGGACAAACACTGCCACATTTTGACTCAAATACTGTTACGTGGTAGCACTGCGATAATTCACTGAAACAAAAGAATGAATGAGGAATATGTTTATATAGGAATCAGAGGAAGCATGACTAATCATTTAAAGAAATAGGTCAAGAAACTGCTACGTTCAAATGCTACCGTGAGACACTGTCAGGGCCTTAGGCAAATTCACTTCTCTTGGTCCTGTTTCTAGGTTCATCAAAACCCAGCTTTGGACTAGGGAATCTGTTGCTTCCCAAAGCCTTCCTTCTGTGATTCCAGCCCAGATTTTAGGACTGCTCTCCCACTTGGTATATGAAAGCACTTTCGATGTAGAACAGCAAGAGTACATTTCTGTGTTGAATGCGGCTTGGGACCTACTCTATGAGGAAGAATATCATCATGTAACTTTAAGCATGACGACAAGGCGCGCTCTAGATAAGGATAACACATAAGATGTGGCCATACACTTGTGCGTGCCTGGCAGGGAGATGGAGAAGTCTCATTTAATGAAGCCGGGGTGCCTGTTGCACCTGAACATCCTCAGTCCATGTCAAGTTGACAACGTCCTTCTGACATCAAACCACAGGTATCACATACTTTTCCATGCTTTCTACCCAAGATTAAAATATGCAGAGCACCGGAGAATGGAGAAAAGACGCCTCCATTCCCAGCATGTTGGCTCTCATTCCGTAGAATTACATACTTTCGGTGCAAAATGGTGACCAGGTTGCAGCGGCAAGCAAGACTGGGCTCCGTGGGGACAGCAGGCCCTGCAGGAGCCACCACTCCTGTCTCCACAGTCTGATGCAGCTGCAGAGAAGCTGTGGCTGAGGCCATTCACTTTGTGAGAGAACCGCACAGGAGGGAAAAGGTAGGGAAGGTCGGGAAGAGGGCAATGTCATGCTTCTGAGCCCAAGCCGAGCCATCGCATCCCCTGTGACTTGCAGGTATACACCCAGATGGCCTGAAGTAACTGAAGAATCACAAAAGAAGTGCAAATGCCCTGTCCCACCTTAACTGATGACATTCCACCACAAAATAAGTGAAAATGACCGGTCCTTTCCTTAAGCGATTATATTATCTTGTGAAATTCCTTTTCCTAGCTCATCCTGGCTCAAAAAGCTCCCACACTGAGCACCTTGTGACCCCCACTCCTGCCCACCAAAGAACAACCCCCCTTTGACTGTAATTTTCCTTTACCTACCCAAAACCTATAAAACGGCCCCACCCTTATTTCCCTTCGCTGACTCTCTTTTTCGGACTCAGCCCGCCTGCACCCAGGTGACTAAAAAGGTTTATTGCTCACACAAAGCCTGTTTGGTGGGCTCTTCACACGGACGCTCATGACAGGTAGGTGCAGAGCCAGGGAAGGACCTGTGATGAGAACAGAATGGAATGCGTCTCCCTGTACACACACTCGGATTTTATGACAATGTGCGCAGGGGGCTGAACTGGATGCCTGAGAACATTCCTCCAAGTTCTTTTGCTGATTTTCTAAATATTGGTGTAAAATCTGAACTCAGACAAAATTTTTTAAAATCGCTTCAATCAACATCTTTGTCTAGTGCTCAGCATCATACCTACGTGATCATCTAGAAAAGCAACTTCTCTTCTAAGGCTCACAGCCTCCTATTAATTCTCAGGGATTTTACAAGGGAATGCACCTCTCATTCGCATCAAGAACTGTGGGGAAAAGAAAGAGAGATCAGCCTGTTACTGTATAGAAAGAAGTAGACATAAGAGACTCCATTTTGTTCTGTATTTGAGATACTGTTAATCTGTGACCCTACCCCCAACCTTGTCCTTGCAAGAGACATGTGCTGCGGTGACTCAAGGTTTAATGGATTTTGGGCTGTGCAGGATGTGTCTTTGTTAAACAAGTGCCTGAAGGCAGCTTGCTGGTTAAAAGTCATCACCATTCTCTTAATTTCAACTACCCAGGGACACCTACACGGCCAAACGTCGCAGGGACCTCTGCCTAGGAAAGCTAGGTATTGTCCAAGGTTTCTTCCCATGTGATAGACTGAAACAATAATGCTAAAAGGTTTATGGAGATGTTTGCATATGCATCTCAAGGCACAGCATTTTCCTTTAAACTTATTCATGTCACAGAGATTTTTGTTCATATGTCTTACTGCCGATTTCCTCCCTACAATGATCCTATTGTCCTGCCACTCCCTTATCTTTAAGATGGTAAAGATAATTATCAATAAATACTAAGGGAACTCAGAGACCGGTGCCGGCGTGGGTCCTCTGTAAGCTGAGCGCCGGTCCCCTGGGCCCCCGCTTTTCTTTCTCTATACTTTGTCTCTGTGTCTTATTTCTTTTCTCAAGTCTCTCGTTCCACCTAACGAGAAACACCCACAGGTGTGGAGGGGCAGGCCACCCCTTCAAAGAACACACACAACTACCGTTAAAGAAATGCTTAATTTACTTACATAATTTTTTAAACACCCAGATTTGAAATACAATAGAGAAGACCACTTTTTGATAGCTCTGCTTTCCAACTGCGAACTGCGGGTGGAGAAAATAACCTGCCATGATTTCTAACCAGTCAACAACCTGTCTTCCCTGGCTGCAGTAGGAGCAATCTTTCTGAGCTCAGGATGAAAAAGAACCCAGCTGATTAGGGGACAGACAATCATCAGTTCTCAGCGGGCTTCCCGGGTCACAAATCCCCATGTGATACGTGGAAGTAAAAAGCTATCAATGACCAAGCATCAGAACGCTTATCCCACCTCGCCATCTGCTTCTCCTGCCATGCAAATTTAAAAATAATAAGCCTGCTATTAGAGAACAGAGTTGGTGCTGCATCTGTCTTCCTAAAATTACAGATAATTACCAGCCCACAATGGCTTCTAATCAGATTTGAGTAGTCCCTTAGACAGGAAGCTAAATTGCCTCAGCCCTAAACTGAGAAGAAAACAGAAACTGGACCGCTCTAGGTTCGATTTTTTCCCCCTTGTTCTAAAGTTGCTGTTCCCGAATCTCCTTCTACTGTCTTGTTTATAAAATGTATAAGAAACAAGGAAATTCAAAGACATGATAGAAATGGCCACTTTTTCTAGGTACAAACTTTGTGAACATTATTTTCAGCTGCTGGGCTTTTTCTCCACAAATTGTGAGCCTGGAGTACATTTTCTCCCTCGTGGTTACACATTCAGAGTCAGGGAATGTGACTTTAGCAGTAAAGAGGGGAATGCAGTGAGAAGTGATTGGGCACTGAGAAGGGCAGACAGGGACTCTACCTCGGTGGCCTACAGCATTCCTGGGCCTCCGACTTTACTTTTCCATCTGTACAAGGGATCTAAAGGCCAGTGATTCCAGGCCACGACAGCTCTTCATACACACATACACAAATATCACACGCCTGTGTGAAAAGCTGTGACACTTGGCTGATTTTCTGAAGAAGTTATCTTGTATCATTTCTACTCAAGTACTCCACCTCCTTCCAGACAAGTATCAGAGGATGATGGGCTATCCCACAGCCATGTGTGTAACCTCTCCTGATTACGATCCCTGTTCACATAGCGTTTTCCAAAAGCATTTGGTGGGAAGTGACAGAAGAAAGAAGAATAAGGTTCTTTCAGCCCATTCATTCATTCATTCATTCATTCAACAAATATTGACTAACTATCTACGTGGCAATCACTGGTGATATAACAGGGAACATACAATTTTGTAGGTAGAGACAGACAACCAAAAAGTATGTTAAAGAGTGATCAATACTGTAGAGGAAAATACACCAGGAAACAGGAAAGAAGAATACCCCTAGCCACCCTACACTGGGGTGACGCTAGCGTTACAAAATGGAAACAGCGGCCGGGCGCCGTGGCTCACACCTGTACTCTCAGCTCTTTGGGAGACTGAGGCAGGCAGATCACCTGAGTTCAGGAGTTCAAGATCAGCTTGACCAAAACGGTGAAACCCTGTCTCTACTAAAAACATAAAAATTAGCTGGACGTGGTGGCACATGCCTGTAATCTCAGTTACTCAGGAAGCTGAGGCACAAGAATCACTTGAACCTGGGAGGCAGAGGTTGGAGTGAGCTGAGATCATGCCACTGCACTCCAGCCTGGGTGACAGAGCAAGGATCTGTCTCAAAAAATGTAAAAATTAAAAAAAAATGTAAACAGAGAATAAGATACCAAAAGAAAGAACATGAACGATTAGTTGTAACAAAAGCCTTTGTAAGCTGTTACTTCCCTTCCAGGATCCTTGTCCCTTACAAACAGAAAAAAAAGGCGGATAGGGGGTAGCATCAAAATGATGTTTTAAGATGGTTTCGGGTTTCAGATGTCTGACAGCCATACTCATGTACTTCAAGGAAAAAGCTCTAGCTCTAGAAGCCATCTGGGCAATGGTTTAATGTCTTTTTTTTTTTTTTCCAGAGAGTTTTAAAATACAGGAAAATGTGTGTGTTTATTTGGCTGCTCTGTGCCCGCACACGTGCAAACTGTGCTAACAGGTTTCTCCAAGTTTTGCTGAATTTGCCAGCTTGCCATAAACAGGCTTCCATGTCTTAATTGTCTATAAATAACACAAACACACAAAAATGCAAATCAAGACAAACTGTCCCTTCAACTGCTGCTGCCATGATGACAGCAAGCGACAATTGGCCAAATCAATACGTGGAGACTGAAGCTGTCCGGCAGAGAGCACAGGGTCGACTGCTTTTCCCATAGCATTTAAAGAAACAAGCGGAAACGGCTCTCCACACAGGACAGACACGTCCTTTGTTCTTTGAATCAATACTGCCAATGCCCAAAATACTTTCTCCATCACACTATCTATATGGAATTCACGTTCCTTCCAATGCCATGAGTAACATCAGTGATAGACTATGTTGAGCCATAATGACCCATTAGCATTCATTTTCCTCTAAAATGTTGAAATAATAACACTGAGTGTGGGCTCACGAGGTGCCAGGCTCTGAGTTTGATCTCGTTTAGTTCTCATTGAAATCCTGCAAGATCAGTACCATATTCTCTCATTTTTCATAGATGAGGAAACTGAGGCATAGAAAGGCTAAGTAAGTTGTCCATGGTCACAGGTGATTTAGGAAGTTTTCTTCAAACTTTCAAAAGTTAACTACTGCCACTATTACACATGGGTTTTTGTTTGCTTTTGTTTGTTTTGAGACAAGGTCTTGCTCTGACCAGGCTGGAGTGCAGTGGCATGATGATGGTTCACTGCAGCCTCGACTTCCCGGGCTCAAGTGATTCTCACACCTCAGCCTCTCCAGTAGCTGGGATTACAGGCATGAGCCACCACACCTGGCTAATTTTTTAATTTTTATTTTTTGTAGGGATGGGCTTTCACCATGTTGCCCAGACTGGTTCCAAACTCTGAGCTCAAGAGATCCTCCCAGGTCGGCCTCCCAAAGTGCTGGGATTACAGGTGTAAGCCACTGGGCACAGCCCTACACATGTGACTTATACAAAGTCAGAGCAGTGACAGGAAGAGAACAGAGACTTCAGCGAGTCTCCCGGCTGTTGTAACATCATATCCCTCCTCCGTACCGTAATGTGTCTACACCCACCAAGCTCCTAGACGTTGAAGGCAGGCCAGCTCAGAGACGAAACAGCAGTCAAGAAAGGGAAGATGCAGACATGCGTCTTGATTTCAGCTCGAGCGTGCCTCTCTGCCCTGCAGCTGCACAGGCAGAAACCAGGGGCCGTGAGTCTCAGGCAGTGTTTGGTTCCTGGCAGGTCATCTTTTGGGAGACCATCCCATACAATTAGTGTTACACTTCTCAAAAAGGAAGTGTGACTTTTATAGAAAAATCGATTCCATTTGGGAGAAAGGCCTAATAAAACCACAAAAGGATAATACATTCATACAACAACGAATTCAATTCATCTGTCACAAACTGAAATCCCAAAGCCCTCTGGGCACACAGCTGCTTTTCTGAGCTGAAATTCAACTCCAGTTGAGAAACAGGTCAACTTTTCTAAAAAGATTTCTTTTTCACATGCCTTCAATAAAAATTCCTTTCCCTTTTCCAGATTTAATGGCTCTGTTGGCCTTCCTCTCATTTAGGCCATGAACACTGACTGCATGTCTGCTATGGCCGGGACTCCAAGGGAAGCACCCTAGGGAACACAGATGACCGCAGCACAGCGACACCCTCAAGGAGCACACACGAGGAAGGCAAGATGATACAATCGCAGCCTTCACACAGAAAAGAACTTGGCATCCGTACCCCGTCCCGTTTCTAGAAAACAACGATGCTCAGTCAGTAACATTTACCGAACAGCCTGCAGTGTGGAGGCAGCACGAGGGGGTTCCATGCGGGGAAAAGCACCTTCAGAAGAGGGCATGCAAGCAATGTGGAGGTAGGAGACGCCCCCACGCACAAGGGCCAGCCTGGGGGCCTGCAGAAATGCTCATGCATCTGGGAAGAGGGAGAGAGGACAAGATACTTAAATGCTCCAAAATGAATAGAAGCCTCCCAAGAACCTCCCCCGAAATGGGGCAGGGATTTACAAAAGACCAAACCGAGCATGTGCCGTTACCTGAGCATAGCGCCACGGGAGCGAGCTATTCGAGGAAGAAACAGGGTCCCTAGAAGCCTGAGCCTCTACTCCCAGCTCTGCGACTCATTCACCCTGTGACCTTGGTGAAGGCTCTTAGCTTCTGTGAGCCACAAGAGAATCACGGGAAAACAGAAGATATGAAAACTGCTCTGCCTTTTTCACAGAACTGCTGAGGGAATAAAATCAGATAATGGATTTTTAAATTCTCTGTGAATTACAAAGCAAAATGCAAACGTATGAAATCATTCTTACCATTCATAACAGCACCATCAAATTAAGAGCAGAGTTAAGACCACAGCATTTTCCAACCCCCGACTCCCGAGAGAAATAGTGAGTCCAGCCGATGTATTTGGGCGACCCCAGTATCTAGGCTTTGAGAGCCTCAAACCGCTCATGAACTCTGACAGTATCACTCCAGCCCAGTGCTCATTAAGTTCTCCAAGACAGCCAACTGACATAAAATACTACAGCTTTTCCAGCTGGCCTTGAAGCCCTCCAAGCTCACAGCACAGCTCAACAATGAAGAAGAGGTTTTCTGCCACTAGACTCAAAACCTGGCTTTTGTAGATTCCCATAGAAAGAACATTCAAGGCCAGGCATGGCAGCTCATGCCTGTAATCCCAGCAATTTGGGAAGCCGAGGCAGGAGGATCACCTGAGGTCAGAAGTTCAAGAACACCCTGGCCAATATGGCAAAGCCCCATCTGTACTAAAACTACAAAAATTAGCCGGGCATGCTGGCGGGCACCTGTAATCCCAGCTACTCGGGAGGCTGAGGCAGGAAAATCGCTTGAACTCAGGAGGCCGAGGTAGCAGTGAGCTGAGGTCACGCCACTGCCCTCCAGACTGGATGACAAGAGGGAAACCCCATCTCAAAAAAAAAAAAAAAAGAAAAAAAGAGCATTCTTCATCCTGGCTGATATGGTGAAACCCCGTCTCTACTAAAGGTGCAGGAAACTAGCCGGGCGAGGTGGTGGGCGCCTGTAGTCCCAGCTACTCGGGAGGCTGAGGCAGGAGAATGGCGTAGACCCGGGAGGCGGAGCTTGCAGCGAGCTGAGATCCGGCCACTGCACTCCAGCCTGGGCGACAAAGCGAGACTCCTCCTCCTCAAAAAAAAAAAAAAAAAAAAAAAAAAAAAGAGCATTCTTTTTTGCTGATGTTAAATTTCCTGTGCTTAACACAGAGAAATCATACAACACGTAAATCCTGAAAAACATATCATAAAAAGCATTTAGTGACTGAAAACACATTCAATATAACCTGTAAGAGTGAGTTCCCCTCCTCTTTCCAGCCAGCTCCACTGACGCTGTGACCCTAAACAATGCTTCCACTACCACAGAGGAAAATTAATAGGACCACTTACCCCTCTCAGCTGACAGCTAAACCACTGTTTCTCCCTGGGCTCACTAAAGATGACCTTTACCCAAAACCAGGCTGCAACGACCCTGTAGATGTTGACTAACAATTTCAAAATTCCCATATTCTTTGTCCACTCCTAAGGAAGATGAACTGAAGCCAGGTGTCTCCAAGTCAGAACTAACAGAGGCCTTAAACATGAGATGGCCCATTCCCTTCTTTGACAACCGGGGGATCTAAAGCTGAGCATATGGAAGAAAACAACCTGTTTAGTAACAAAGTGAAAACCAAACCCTAGTCACCCAACCTCTGGTCCGGAACTCCTGCGACAATCCAGCACCCATACAGGATGAGTCTCCCTAACCAGAAACTCCAAAATCCACAACTTTTGAGTGCCGACGTGACGCTCAACGAAATGTTCATTGGAACAGCTCAGACTCGATTTTTGAATTCAGGAGGCTCAACCAGCAAGTATAATACAAATATTCAAAAATCCAAAAATGTAAAAAATCTGAGACACTTCTGGTTCCAAGCAGTTTGAATGAGGGATATTCAACCTGCATTTTTTTTTTTTTCTCTAATGAAGGAAATTAAAAACGAGGCCCGAGCAAAGTCATTCAATCCATACTAAAGTCATTCAATAGTTTAAATAGTACCCTTTTAAAGTTAAGTGCTACCCGCAGATATTTAAAAGGATGAATACTTACATGCCTATAATCCCAGAACTTTGGAAGGCCGAGGCGGGAGGATCACCTGATGTCAGGAGTCCAAGACCAACCCGGCCAGCACGGTGAAACTCCATCTCTACTATAAATGCAAAAATTAGCCGGGCATGATGGTGCACACCTGTTATCCCAGCTACTCGGGAGGCTGAGGCACGAGAATCGCTTGAACCTCGGGGGAGCACGTTGCAGTGAGCCGAGATCACACCACTGTACTCCAGCCTGGACCACAGAGCAAGACTCTATCTCAAAAAAAAAAAAAAAAAAAAAAATTTAAATTGTGTTTTCACATGGAGCCCATGTTCCCAGAACACAAGCCCTGCTCTATGCTCCAAGGGCACACAGGGTGCCCCTTTATCTTAATGCTCACCATATTCCATGGCAGCCATTGGCACGTGTCTGTCCATCACACTAGACTTCCTGCGCATGAGGCAGGGATCATATATTATTACCTTTCTGTCCCCAATGTCTGCCCTAGAAGACACTCAGTAAATGACTCCTGAACTAAGTCAGTTATTAAGATATGTTAAACTTGTATTAACAAAATTGATTTAATAAGTTTGCTAATGCAGCGCTCGTACCACTCAGCTTAAATCTCAACCTGCGGATTTATCTTGTGTTCTGCTAGATTATCACCTATTAACATTCAGGAAGCACCTAGTATGTGCTAGGCATTACTAATTGCTGGGGACCTAGTAGTGACAAAACAACATTCCTTGTTCAAAGAGAAGTTCTAGTATAAAGAGGAATAGAAGGAACAGGCTAGATTGATGAGAGAGCTAAGAAAAGGACAGGCTGCCATGGGAAGCACCTGCTCTTGTCTGGATGGTACACAGTTAACAAAGTCTGAGTGCTTCATATAGCATAAGATCATCTCCTCCAAAGAAGCGAATGAAGCTTTGATTCCCCAGTACCAGAAGTCACCATAAAGGTGCGTACAGCCCCATGCTTAGTGTAGGAAGTGAAACCAAACAAACAAACAAAACTCCAACTTCCAGAGGCAACGGTCCAATTATGAAATCCTCTGGCTACGTTCAATTGAAATTCAAGGTATTCAAGAGGCCAATATTTAAGTGATAAATTCACCCAACCGCTTAAAACTAAAGTAGTCTTTGGTTCAAGGGGTAAAGGTATAGTACCTTTTACAAATTTATCAGCTCTTAATATTTACATTTAAATATGATGATGATGGTGTAATAATAACTTTACTGAGTAGTTACTATGTGTTAGGCACCAAACTAAGCACTTTACACACACATTTGCACGATCCTGTGAGATGATAATGACCCCTTGTCATCCCATTTCATAGATGAAAGTCAGGTTTATATATGCTTAAAAACTTGTCCCAAATGACACAGCTAGTTAGCAAAACCCAGGCAGCCTGACTCCATAGGCCTTGTTTGAAGAAGTAATATTTATAAACTGTCCAGCACAGCGGTGGTACAAACAAGAGTTCAATAAATGCCTAAAGAGTACTTCATACCCAAAATCGTTTCCTGCCAATCAAACTGGACTTACAATGCTTCTGCATAACCAACTGTCAAATTATTGTTCCATGAAGAAAAGGTGGAATGGGTAGAGATCAGAATAGAGTGAATAACTGGTCAATGTACTTCATGACAGGTAGTAACAGGATGTGGCATTTAGGCTATTTCCACACTTGTTTGCATAACACTTTTTCACAGTTCTAAAGCACAAGAGCCATTCTAAGCTGGTGAAAGCGTAAGGCATGTCTATGATCCCGGACTCCAATTCACTGTGGATCAGTGGATCTCAACCTTTACTCAACCTTTAGGGTATATCAGAACCACCTGGGGGTTTTTAACCGCACTAGAGCTGCCCAGGCTCCATTCCTGCAGATTCTATTTCAACTGGTCTGGAGGAAGCACGCATGTGTTTTTCACAGCCCCCCAGATGCAGCTAGGTTTGCAAACCACTGTCCAAGATGCTCTCACACTTCCGCTCCGTTCAACACACACTCACTGAGATTCTAAGCACTATGAATCGGACTAAGTTGCTCCACTCCCTAATAATATTGGCAAAGAAACCAATATCAGAGATTTATTCCAGTCCAAACCAAATAAATTGCCGGGTGAAAAAAATGCCCTGGCATAGTTTGTCATACAAAACAACTTCCTGTATCTTCCCGGTCAGTAGCCTAGAGATTGACTCTGAGCCACGAGAATTCAGAATCAGGGGAAAATGCCAGTTTGAGGCATCTGCCACACTCCTAGCACACCCCCAAAAGCGCCCAGCTACATTTCACATCCACTGTCCTAACAGGGGTCGAAATAGGGAAGAGCAGTGCAATACAGAAAACAGAGCCTGCTGGGCATCAAAAGGCTGGAGAATTCCAGTCCTAGCCCTGCTACCAATCGGTCTGGTCACTTCTCTCTGGTCCTGGTGTGGCCAACAGTTATGCACGAGGGTGAGGCATAAAAACACAGATGTCAGGCAAGCTCCAGCATCCAAAATACATAGAAATTAAAAAGCATTAAGGTGATATCAAGGAATGTATGCCATCAACCAGAAAAGTAACTGAAGTATTCCTTTTCCCATTCTTAAGAAATCAAAAGTGGAAGCAAAAAATTGAGCAATCAGCCTACCAAGTTGACTGGGGCAACAGAATACACTCACGGATTCTGTTCACAACAGCGGGGGTGACAGACCAAAAGGAGAACGGCACAGCGTCCCTCTCTCCTCTGTCCACTCATGCAACCAGCACGTGAGTGCGTCCACATGCAGCTCCCAGTCTCCTGTCCCACTGACGCCAGCGTCCACTCACCACAAGCCTACTAAGTGCCACATGTGCTAGGATGCTCCCTCATCTCATCACCATAGACGTCCCTGCTGGAGGTGAGTATGTGACAGACGAAAATCACGGAGGCCTAGGGAGGTTGAGACCCGCATTCCCACTGCGGTGAGGGTGTGTTTGAGAGGGACCCCACGGCTGGGCCCTCCATGCCGCTCTCCTCAGTAATCACTCCCAGACCAGAGCAGTGAGGGAGAATTTTCTTCCTCTTACTATTTTCAGCCCCTTGGCTGACCCACCGTTCCCCAGAAAGCTATCGAGTTCTGGCAGCTCTGAGGCCACAAAGCCATAAACGCACGGGACACACAGCCCATCTGTCTCTAACGGGTCTTTTACTTGTCATGCTCGTCATTTCAAAGAGCAGATGGGTTAAGAAAGACTTGGCAAGTTACCACGAAATGACCCCTCCACTCCTTCCTGGGGGAAGGGTGACTAGTTAGCAGTCAGGCTGCCTTTCTTCCCCCACTCCCTGCATTCCTGTCCCTAAGGAGCCACAGACAATCCCACCAAATAGAGGCAGGAGACAGCCTCCTCCTTCCTACAGCTGGTGGGGGGAAGGGTCCTCTCGGGCCTTTCTAACTGCATGAAAACCAAACTGTGAGCTGTACTGACCCGGGCCTCACCCATGTTGCAGTCACGTACAACACAGGTGCCCAGTGGTATCATCAGGCAGAACTACGAATGTGCTTTCCATTGTTTTCATACAATGATTCCAGAACCGTTATCCACACAGTTCCACTTCTTACACATACGACGTACTTCACGGATTACACAGCATGTTCACCATGCCCCTCATCGGCTCCTCCCAGTAGCCTTGTGTGATCCCTTGAGTATGTTTTCCCATCTCCATTTCTTAAGAAATTGAGTTTCTGAGGTTATGAAATCAAAACTTTCCCAAGAACATCCAGCTAGTGTTAGAACCAGGATATGAGGGCTTCTGATTCTAGAACTGGTATTTGTGCCACTATTCCACATGGGCCCCTCCAGGGATTTCTGCCTGATCTTAAAATGCAGACAGCAAATCCGTCTCTCTACAGTCCTGGGGTTCCCTATAGACATGAAGTCAAACTTCTAACAGAAAGCTTATACTTATTTGGAAGGCTACCTGGGATATTTCTTTTAAGTTAGTTTGTTCATGTTTTGGAAATATTGCTCCAATGGCAATGCGGGGCATGAAGTGTAGAAAGGATTCCATGATGAGTCAGAGAAACAATTCGGTGGCTCTTACAACGGTTCAAATGAGGCATGAGGCGCAAGCAGAAAGGACAGAGGGAAAATGCATTGGAAAGAAATGCAAAATGAAATCCACTCAGACCCAGGATGGAAAAAAGGGGAGTAAACATAATGGTGGTTTCTAGTTTGAAAGACTGATGAACACGGATGTCATTAACTACTGCAGAGTGGTATCTGGGGCCTGGGTGCACCAGTTTGTTTAACCATTCACCTGCTGAGCAGTCTCCAGGTTGTTTCCAGTTTCTAGCCTTTATAAATAATGCTGCTATGAACAGATACATATAGGCTTTTGTGTCAACATAAGTCTTCATTTCTCTGGGATAACTGCCCATGAATGTGAGTGCTGCCTCCTATGGCAATTGCACATTGAGTTTTTTAAGAAACTGTCAAGCTGTTTTCCAGAATGGCTGTACCGTCTTCCATTCCCACCAGCCAAGTGTGAGTGATCCCATTTCCCTGCGTCCTCAGCAGCATTGGTCTTGTTACTACTTTTTATTTTAGGCATTCTGATAGGTGTATAGTGACGTGGCTTTAGTGTGCATTTTTCTGATTGCTCATGATGTTGAACAGCTTTTCATGTGCTTATATGTTATCTGAAATGTCTCTTCAGGTCTTTTATTCATTTTCAAACTAGATGATTCGGTTTCACTGCTGAATTTTGATAGTTCTTTATATATTATAGATATGAGTCCTTTATCACACATGTGGTTTGCAAATAGTTTCTCCCAGTCTCTAGCTCCTCTTTTCATCTTTATTTTGCATTTTACATTTTAGTCCATGATCCATTTTGAGTTAATTTTTGTACGAGGTATGAGGTTTAGAGCAGAGTTCAGGTTTTTTTCCTATGAATAATCAGGTAGCCAGTAACTTTTTTTAAGAGACAAGGTCTCACTCTGTCACCCAGGCTGGAATGCAATGACAAGATCAGAGCTCACTGCAGCCTTGACTCCTGGGCTCAAGTTATCCTCCCGCCTCAGCCTCCTGGAGTAGCTGGGACCACAGGCAGGTGCCACCATGACCAGTTAATTTTTTTAGTTTTTGTAGAGACAGGGTCTTGTGCCATGTTACCCAGGCTGGTGTGGAACTCCTAGGCTCAAGTCATCATCCCACTTATATGGGGCCAGGCAGTGGCACATGCCTGTAATCACAGCACTTTGGGAGGATGAAGCAGGAGAATCACTTGAATCCAGGAATCCCAGACCAGCCTGAGCAACAGAGGGAGGCCCTGTCTCTGCAAAAAATTTTAAACATTAGCTGGGCATGGTGTTGTACACCTGTGGTCCCAGCTACTTGGGAGGCTGAGGTGGGAGGATCTCTCAAGCCTATGAGGCTGAGGCTGCAGTGAGCCATGATCGCACCACTACACTCCAGCCTGGGAGAAAGTGAGACCCTGTCTCAAAAAAAAAAAAAAAAAGAAAAGAAAAGAAAAGCAAAGCTAGAGCATCACCCATATTAAAGACAGGTATTGTCTTTTTGATAATTTAATTACAGTTATATAATGGACATGTAAAATATCCAGTTTGGAAGTTTGAAAAATACATAACTTTAAGTATTCTTACCTTAAAATTCTGATTCCTACCTAAGATATGTCATACTGTTTACATAAGTATCACAATGCCGGGACAACAACTAAAAATGTGTACGAGGGAGAAAACTGAGCATGTATGCCTATTAATTAAGGTATATTCCCCCTTATTACATAAAAAGGTCATCACGGCAAATCCCTGTGACTGTATCTAAGGCAAGCCTACAGTTTTACTTCTCTGTATTATAAAATGCAAGGCTAAAATTCAAATACTAAACATTTCCTGAAGCCAAGGGTAGTTTACTTAAAATAAATGCCTAAGGTCTATATAAAAAATATGAAAAAGCTAGCTACTTCATAGCCATTCCAATCTAAGTTCAGTTTTTTCTTTTTTAATTGACACATAATTGCGTACTGTACATATGTATGTAGTACACATGGTGATGTTATAATACATGTATTGTAGGTGATCAGCATAATTAGCATATCCACCATCTGAAACATTTATCATTTCTTTGTGTTGGTAACGTTCAATACCCTTCCTCCAGTTATCTGGAACTATATATATATATATATTTTTTTTTTTTTGAGACAGTCTTCCTCTGTTGCCCAGGCTACAGGGCAGTGCTGTGATCACAGCTCACTGCAACATCTGCTTCCCAGGTTCAAGCTATTCTCCTGCCTCGGCCTCCCTGGTAGCTGGGATTACACAGGCACTCACCACTATGCCCAGCTAATTTTTGTATTTTTAGTAGAGACGGGGTTTCACCACGTTGGCCAGGCTTGTCTCAAACTCCTGACCTCAGGTGATCCACCCACCTCAGCCTCCCAAAGTGCTAGGATTACAGGCATGAGCCACCGCTCCCAGTCTGAAACTATATATTCTTGTTAACTATAGTCATCCTATGTTATAGAACACTAGAACTTATTCCTATCCAGCTATAATTTTGTATCCTTTAACAAATTTCTCCCTATCTCCCTCTTCCCCCACCCTTCTCACCCTCTAGGATCCTCTGTCTACTTTCAACTTCCATGAGATCCACTCTTTTTTGCCTTCCACATAAGAGAACATGTGCTGTGTAACTTTCTGTCCCTGGTTTATTTCATAATATCTTCCAGTTCCATCCACGTTGCTGAGAATAACAGGACTTCATCCTGTGTTATGGCTGAATAGTATGCTACTGTGTATAAAGACCACATTTTCTCTATCCATCATCTGCTGTTGGACACCGAGGCTGATTCCATATCTTGGCTATGGTGAACAGTGCTGTAGGAAACGGAGGTGTGGATGCCCCTCCGACACTGATTTCCTTTTCTTTGGGTATCTACACTGTAATGGGACTGCTGGATCACACTGTAATTTCATTTGCAGTTTTCTGAGGAGCCTCCATACTGTTTGCCATAGTGGGTGCCTTAGCTTACTCTTACTCTTTCTCTTTTTTCCCTTCGAGACAGAGTCTCACTGTTGCCCAGGCTGGAGTATAGTAGTGTAATCTCGGCTTGCACACTGTAGCATCTGCCTCCCGGGTTCCAGTGGTTCTCATGCCTCAGCCACCTGAGTAGCTGGGATTACGGGCACCCGCCACTGCACCTGGCAAATTTTTGTATTTTTTAGTAGAGATGGGGTTTCACCACATTGGCCAGGCTGGTCTTGAACTCCTGGCCTCAAGTGACCCACCCACCTCAGCCGCCCAACAGTGCTGGGATTACAGGTGTGATCCACCGCTCCCAGTTAATTTTTGTGTTTTTAGTAGAGATGGGGTTTCACCATGTTGGCCAGGCTGGTTTCAAACTCCTGACCTCAGGTGATCTGCCCGCCTCCGCCTCCCAAAGTGCTGGGATGTCACCGTGCGCCCCGCGCCCAGCCAGCTGCTCTAGTGTACACCCCCCTAGAGTGTGTAAGAGCTCCCTTGTCTCCATATCCTCACCGGCACTTGTTATTTTTTGTCTTTTTGGTAATACTCATCCTGACAGGTGAGATGATACCTCACTGTGGTTTTGATTTGCATTTCTCTGATTATAAGTGATACTGAGCATTTTTCTCACATATTTTTTGGCCATTTGTATGTCTTCTTTAAACAAATGTCTGTTCTGTTGGGTGTGGTGACACAAACCTGTAAGCCCAGTACTCAGAACGCTAAGGCAGGAGGACAGCTTGAGCCTAGACCAGCCTAGGCAGCATAGCGAAATCCTAGCTCAAAAAAAAAAAAAAAAAAAAAAAGAAGAAGTAGAAGAAAAAAGAAATAGCGTTGTCTGTTCAGCTTTTTGACCTCCAAAAATTAAGAGCCCATTTTGGAATCCGATGACCTGCCTGATTCAGAGACAATCTGTGTTTGGTTCTACTCTGCTACTTCCTATGTGACTTTGGGAAGTTCTCTTAGCCACTTTGAGCTCAACTTCCTCAACATTAACCAGGAATAAGTGCCACCTGCCTCTGCTGGTTAACGCTGAGGACTGAAAGGAGGACCTCCACAACGCCACTTGACAATGCCACCTGGCGGAAGCCCCTCAATGCGGGGCTGGTAGGATCATCTGAAGCTAAGTACAACTTTCCTTTCCACTTTCCCAGGCTCATTCTGCATACGATTAGCAAGGAATAGCGAATAAAGGAAACCAAAATACTTGCTTAATTTTTTATAAGAAATTTTTAAAAAGTGGGGGTGGTAGAAAAATAGGAGGGAGATGAGGGGAAGGAAAAGCAGCCGGTCACAAGTTCTAGTCCAGGGCTCATCCCTGGCCTCCTCACTCAGGCAATCACCAGTCCCCACCTCCTGGAGGGGGGGGTACTTTCTCGGCGGGCTTCACCCACATGGAAGGCACTGCCACAGGTGTTCAGAAACCAGGAGCACCTTGAAATGGGCAATGTGCTTTGGGTAGGAGACCTACAATTTCCTCAAAGAAACCACGGCACAAAAGTGACCCACATAGGAGGTAACCAACGGCTGTAAATACTTGGTGGCAAAAACTGATGTCATACCTTCTGTACAGGAGACACACACCCAAATAAAACTTGCCAAAATAGCAGAGAAAAAAATACAGCAGACATCCAGTGCCATTCTGTTACAGAAATATTTATATCCCAAAGCCAGGAACCTCTCTGGAACACTGTTTATTTCCATGTTTCATGGAAGATGTTTGAGTGCACTCACGTGTGTCTCAACAAACTTCCAGTCTCTGTTCTAAACCCTGTGGCTCCTCAGCAAAACCCAAAAACAAGTATCAGTTTTCCTTCCAAATGGGAAATTTCCTGACCTAGCGAAACCAGCATCAAATCCACTTATTATGAGATAGCTGATTACAGGCGCAGCCCTCTAGTCCCAGGATGACTCCCCTCCTGCAGGAGCGGGAAGGATGGGCATAGCACTGGCCTGCCAGACCACATCTCCAGGCAGTTCGAAACCATTGCTGCTCAGGTGAACCATGATAAAAATCGAAACCAAGTATCTCTGAAAAGTGTACATGTCAAGAGCCACACCTCGAACCAGACTCAGCAGAAATGGACGTTGCAAGGTTTGTTCAGAGACCTCCTCTCCATGCCCCCTCTCCCCGGCACCTCCCTCCTTGCACTAGGGGCCCAGGGCCAATGGACCGCTCCCTTACCTCTAGCCCAGTGCATTTTCAGGAACAGCTCCCAGACTCTACCAGACCCTGAAATGTATTCACTGAATGCACTATTTCTTCAAATGATCATAAATCACCTGACTATAACAACAATTGTTTTAAAAGTGTTCTCTCTCTCTGTTGGGAATCGTGCCATGAGTTTGAGCAAGCAGCTTTGCTTCTCTCTACTGCAATCCTATCATTTGCAAAATGTTAACAATTACTGCGTTCACCCATAGCATTGTTGTAAAAAGCCTTAAGATCCACTTCATGTAGTCTGCCTGGAGCACAGACCCTGTCACATGGCAAACGTCCACTGAAGGCGAGTTGTCTGTAGCTATTAGTACCTAGCAGTCCAGCGAACAAAAGGAGTCGATCAGGTCTCATCGTATCACCATGAAAGGATGTCCATGTAGACTGCGCAGTGGGAGTAGGGGGACTCAGTGTTTATCAGGTACTATTTTGTGTTTTACAAAGTGTACATATATATTTGTAGGTACACTGGAAAAGATCTGGAAGGAAATACACCCAGTGTTAATAATGACTACCCCAAAGACACATTCATCCAAACACACAACAGAAAAACACTCACTATCTTTCTGTCTTCCATATCATTTGAACTATTTTCAATAAGCATCCATGGCTTTTGTAAAGTTTTTGAAAGGAATTTGTTTCAATTTTTTCCCGGAGAAACAAGCAAGAGGATGAAAAAGGTGGAAACAGAAGGTAAAATGGAATGGGACTCAATGGAATTGAGTCCAAGCCAGGCTCAGCAGGCACACGAACCACGCACCTCTCACTACAACTCAACACCAGCTCTCTCTTCTCTTGATCCAATGGCCAAAGACTTAGAGATAAAATGTTTATTGTGATCACATCAATCACACCAAGGAGCTTGGAACCACCCTTCCAAACTCCTCTGGTTCTGTGTACCTGCCCGGGGCTGTTAGCTTTCCTCCTGTGTCTTTGGCTGGCCTGTAATCCCCTAGTGGTGGAAATGCACCCTGACACTTAGCCATCATCCCCACAACACTCAGCCCCGCATAGAGACCAGGGCAGTGATGTCCACTCGGACTGTGATTCTACTTATAAAGCAAAGGACTAGGGACCAGATGCGACTTGTCTTTGGTAACTCACCAGCTGTTGCTTGAACCAGAACAAACTCAGGTCTCCTGATGCCCAGAAAAGAACTAGTGCCTCTCCCACTAGAAAAGTGATGAAAATGTTTTGCTTGCTGTGAAAAGATGCACTCCTGGAGAAGATGGGTGCAAGTTCTCATGGAGGCACTCAGCCCAGATCACCAGGAAACAGGGCTGCCAGATGAGACACTCGGCCCAGATCACCAGGAAACAGGGCTGCCAGATGAGACACTCGGCCCAGATCACCAGGAAACAGGGCTACCAGATGAGACACTCGGCCCAGATCACCAGGAAACAGGGCTGCCAGATGAGACACGGGGCCCAGATCACCAGGAAACAGGGCTGCCGGATGAGACACTCGGCCCAGGTCACCAGGAAACAGGGCTGCTGGATGAGACACTCGGCCCAGGTCATTAGGAAACAGGGCTGCCGGATGAGACACTCCGCCCAGATCACCAGGAAACAGGGCTGCTGGATGAGACACTCGGCCCAGATCACCAGGAAACAGGGCTGCTGGATGAGACACTCGGCCCAGGTCACCAGGAAACGGGGCTGCCAGATGAGACATTCGGCCCAGGTCACTAGGAAACAGGGCTGCCGGATGAGACACTAAGCCCGTCCACCGGAAAGGAAATCTGGCTGGGCAGTGGAGGGAAATTCACACAGCCCAAGGACAGCAACAGCATGAACAAAACAAGAAATACCTGACTGGAAAGCCATAGCCTGGCTAGCAAATTCAAAACAGAGCCACAATCCTAGCAGCACACATCACTGCAACACAGAGCTTCAGTCAGTGTGCGCACACTTTAAGTAGAAATGTAAAATGTCCATGTTTTTGGAACAAGTGGGCTATTTTTGTGTGTATGTGATGTCAAAGAAAACAGCTGAGAAGAAACTGTTGGCAAGGAAATAGAAATAGGCGCCCTTACACATTGACAGTAAGATAACGGTATGGCCCTAACGGAAGGGAATCCGGCAACACCCATCAATATTTAAAATGCGCAGAACCCTGGATCCCACAATTCCATTTCTAGCAATGCATCCTATGAACATATTCACGCAAATATGCAAGAATTATGTACAACTCAGCATTGATTAATCCAAACGGTTGGGAACAACCTAAATACTTACCAGTGGGGAACTGGTGGAGAACCGTGTTTATCTTATGCCAACATCTGTGTTTTTAAAAACAAGACACATATGCTGGGCACAGTGGCTCATGCGTGTAATCCCAGCACTTTGAGAGGCTGAGGCAGGTGGATCACGAGGCCAAGATATCCAAACCATCCTGGCCAACATGGTGAAACCTCGTCTATACTGAAAACACAAAAATTATCTGGGCGTGGTGGAGCACATCTGTAGTCCCAGCTACACAGGAGGTTGAGGCAGGAGAATCGCTTGAACCCGGGAGGCGGAGGTTGCAGTGAGCCGAGATCACGCCAGCCTGGTGACAGAGCAAGACTCTGCCTTGGAAAAACAAACAAACAAACAAAAACTGGCAACAGTGGTCACAGGGCAGTGATGGGAGTAGGACTGCCTTTCACTCTCCAGTACGTTTTGAATGTCGCTCATATTACATATTCAAAATATATGACTACAGCAAATATTTTCAAAGTAACTATGAAAAACTGGGAAAATAGTATCTAACACACAGAACTGCTGTATAATTAAAGGATGAAAAACAGGCACTATCAGAGTTCAAAGGAAGAAAGATTAATTCTAGCTTGGATGTCAGAGCGGGGATCATGTAAAGGAAGTGAGTATTTCAAGTCTTGAAGGATGGAGAAGATTTAAAGAGGCAGAAGTGTGGAGATGATGTCCCAGATGGAGATAAGAACATAGGCGAAGACGATGTCCCAGATGGAGTTAAGAACATAGGCGAAGAAGATGTCCCAGATGGAGATAAGAACATAGGCAAAGACGATATCCCAGATGGAGATAAGAACATAGGCGAAGACCATGGCCCAGATGGAGATAAGAACATAGGCGAAGACGATGAAGAGATGAGAAGGTATAAATTCTAAGTGCAGCTCTCAGGCTGGGCTTCAGAACAGGGCTTAGGCAACAAGCTGGAGTGCAAGGCTGATGGCGGGAATGGAACCACTGAAACCCAAACTTGCATATCACGCCCTGATCATGAGCCTTGAATGCCAAGCCAGGGAACCCGTCCTTGATCTTAACAATGAAAAATCACTGGGCCGGGTGTGGCGGCTCATGCCTGTAATCCAGTGCTTTGAGAGGCTGAGCGAGAGGACTGCTTGAGGCCAGGAGTTTGAAACCACTCTGGACAACACGGCAAGACTCTGTCCTTACAAAAAATTTAAAAATTAGCTAGGCAGGATAGCACACCTGTAGTCCCAGCTACTCAGGAGGCTGAGGCGGGAGGATCACTTGAGCCCAGGAATTTAGGGTTACAGTGAGCTGTCATGGCACGCCTGCATTCCAGCCTGAGCAACAGAGCAAGGGCATGTCTCAAAAATCAAATAAAATGAAATAAAATCACTACAAGTTTGTACAGACATAAAGTATAAAATCATACCATATATGATTTAATCCAGCTATATAATATAAATTAGAAGGGGAAAAGAGAAATTAGGAAGCTATTATAAGAAAACAAGACTCAACTAAGACATGAGCAAAGGCCCTGGGCTCACAGCGTTATCTTTATATAAAGAAATGAACTACCACATTTATTTTCATGGCATCACCAACTCAGATACAGGCTACAGTATTCTGGAACCATCTCTGTATCAGTCAAATCAGATGGCCATAATACCGTAGGCAAATACCATCAAAAACACCATAGGCTGTGTGGTTGAAACATTAGTTTATTTCTCACAGCTCTGGAGGCTGGAAGTCCAAGATCAAAGTGTCGGCCAACTCAGTTCCAGGACAGGGACCTCTTCCTGGCTTGCAGACAGCCACCTTTCTTCTTGTTTCCTCACACCAGGGCAGTGCAGGCTCTCTGCTTTCTCTTTTTATTTTTGAGAAAGTATCTCACTCTGTCACCAGGCTGGAGTGCAGTGGCACAATCTCAGCTCACTGCAACCTCCGACTCCCTGGTTCGAGCAACTCTCCTGCCTCAGCCTCCCGAGGAGCTGGGATTACAGGCACATGCCACCACACCCAACTAATTTTTGTATTTTTAGTAGAAACAGGATTTCAGGATGGTCTCAATCTCCTGACCTCATGATCTGCCCACCTCGGACTCCCAAAGTGCTGGGATTACAGGTGTGAGCCACCACACCCGGCCTGGTTTCTCTTCTTCTAAGGGCACTAATCCTGTCAGACCAGGGCCCATGCTCATGACCTCATCTAACCCTAATCACCTCCCAAAGGTCCTACCCCCTAATACCATCACACAGGCAGTTAGAGCTCCAGTACAAGAATCTGGGGGAGACATAAACATTCAGTTTATAACAATGTCTTTTCAATCCTGTTGAAAAAAACAACCAAATGAGTAGGCGACAAAGTACCTTATATGTAAACAAGTCAGGACTTTTCATATTTCTGCTAACACATTTAGGTCAATTTAAAATGTCTGATAACAAGAGTCAGAAGCAGAGATAAATGAAAGTTAGTTACTCTGCATTTTAGGCCCACATTGAGCTGTCTTTCAATGACATTGTGGCACAAAGAACACTGCTTTCTATTCCTGGTTTTGCCACCAAAAAAGCTGGAACATTTCCCTGTATTTCCGTTTATCTCTAAAATCACTTGGTTGACTTAGCAGACCTCCAAGGTCCCTTCCATTCACAAATTCCACAAATAACTTCCTATCAACAGAGGCTACACAAATAAACTACACTGATGAAGGGGAAAGGTAACACTAGCAAACAATGAAATACACACAAGGTAAGACGTATAGAGAACTGGATCAACCACAAACTGGTGGACGATGAGCCGGCGGTGCATAAAAACACATTCCCTAACGATGGACAGAGAGGCAATGGCGCCGAGGTAGTATTGTTGAAGATTTCCTCTTTTAAAATCTTCAAGATAAATAGCCCCATTGTTTATATTCATTCTGACTCAATGTGAATGTGAAAACTTCCTCCAGGGGACACAGACATCTAAAATCTTCCCAATGTATCCAATTTGTCACTTGATATTTTTACTGACAAGAAAAATGAGGGACTGAATATACAAACAGACCATGCCTGATCATATGTATAAAGACAGAACTCAGATCACAACCTGTAGCTGCCCACCCAGGAAACCAATCCCCTATCTACAGTCAACAGCCAGGAGGCCAGCCAGGCTAGCACATCAGACAGGAAGCCAGACTGCTCTCTCTCCACAACCCAGAAACTAAACCACAACTCTGTCCCAGGTGACCAGGACTTGACTCAAAACTGACAGCCACCCTAATTTTGGCCCAGTGTTTCCAGTTAGGATCATTCAGAGAAAGTCAAATATGCCCCTACCCAATCACATAGGACACCCCACTTATGTACAGCCGCCTCCAACCCCCACAACAGCCTCCACTGGGGGCCGTTCTTTCCATCCTGAAGCTTCCTCACTCCTCATCCGCCACTCACTTGCATGTCAGTCTCTGCCACACGCAAGTGACGGTGCCGACTCTCTTGCCACAGCAACTCTGAGAAAGTCACCTCTGCCTGTCTTATGTGGGCGGCTTTCCTTCATTTTCCCCAAAGAATAAGTCTTAAATGAGGGGCTTCTTTCTATATGGTCAAGTTATACAATTCAGAAGCCCAGCATGGCAGATTCCAAGCCTGGAAAGACCATACACCCCTCAGGTCCTCTTTCCACAAAACACAGATTCCTTCAGTTCTTCAGTCACTCCGACCAACCAGGGAAGGAACCACGTGTTATGGAAAGATCAAGGGCCTTGAAGTCAAACTTCTGAGTTCATCCAGTACTTCATCTTTCAACTTAAGAAATTACATGGCCTTGGCCAGGCGTGGTGGCTCGCATCTGTAATCCCAGCACTTGGGCAGGCTGAGTTGGGTGGATCACCCAAAGTTGGGAGTTCAAGGCCAGCGTAACCAACACGGAAAAACCCCATCCCTACTAAAAATACAAAATCAGCGTGGCGTGGTGGCGCATGCCTGTCATCCCAGCTACTCGGGAGGCTGAGGCAGGAGAATCACTTGAACCTGGGAAGCAGAGGTTGTGGTGAGCCGAGATCGCACCATTGCACTCCAGCCTGGGCAAGAACAGCAAAACTGTCTCAAAAACAAAACGAAACAAAACAAATGATGTGACCTTGAACAATTTTCTTAACTTCTCTAAGCCTCTATCTTCATCTTCAATAACATAATTTTACCTCCAAGATTGCATTAAATGGAATCCCACATGTAAGCCAGCTGACAAATATTAGGGGCCCTACAGCTGTGCGCTGCTACTGCCGCCCCACTTTACCCCAAGGGAGAAGCGCAAGATGTCCAGAAAAAGCCTGTTGATCCCTGCACCTCAGCATCCTGTGTTCACACAAGGCGCAGTGACATCCAGACTTACCGGGGTCACCCAAATACAAGACATGGTTTGATTTTTCAACTTAGGTACACATGGCTTCTAACGTTCACCATATATGATCCATAATTTAGAAGAGATTTTCCTACACTACCCTGTGGTTCTATTTTAGTAGACTTAGATGTGCCATAATAGCTCACTCTCTTAAGCCCTCTTCAGTATCAAAAACAAAACTTTAATCTGTAACACAGTTATCAGCAGTGAAAGTGGAAAAGGTACCTAGGAGTCAAAATGATCCTCTGCCCCGCCCTGCCCCACCCTACAAAAAGCTGTTCAGGAGTATTTGGGCTGCTTATGAGAATGCTGTCTGTATTCCCAGGGACAGACAAACGCCTACCCTGGTTAGAAGCTGCGCTGCTCAGCCTCCGGGGTAGAAAGCTCCACACACCCTCTACCCAAGGAGAAGAGAAGCAAATGGGGTGGCCAGGCTCCAGGATGTGGACTGTTTAGTGTGGTTTCTGCAGTCCAGGTCACCGCCATGGGTGAAGCTCTTCCTTCCTTCTTTTCCACCCAAGTGGCCAATGTCCTACGGCTGCTGTAGGGCCTCTTCCCTGTGAGTCAGCCCAGGCATTCCCTTTCCCCTTCCTTCTGTTTTTTTGAGATGAAGTCTCGCTCTGTCACCCAAGCTGGAGTGCAGTGGCATAATCTTAGCTCACTGCCACCTCTGCATCCCGGGTTCAAGCAATTCTCTTGCCTCAGCCTCCCAAGTACCTGGGATTACAGGCACCCGCCAAAACGCCCAGCTAATTTTCATATTTTTAGTAGAGACATACTTTCAACTTGTTGGTCAGGCTGCTCTCGAACTCCCGACCTCAGGTGATCCACCTGTCTCGGCCTCCCAAAGTGCTGGGATTACAGGCATGAGCCACTGCATCTGGCCGAGTCAGCCCAGCCATCCTGACTTTTTGTTCTGGTAAAATTACTCTCTTCTACATCTACCTTCCAAGTAGCTAAATCAGAGATCTGGCCCTTGGGACAGGCTTGAAGAATCCCTGTTTTTGGTCCTCAAGAGGTCCTACCAGGGTCTGGGACAATTCCAAGACTTGTGTTCTTAAAGAGGAAAGAAACCTCACATACACGGCTCTCGCAGAGCTCAGGCAGAGCTCAGGCAAGGCTTGGGAGGCGGCCCTAAGGTTTGGGTGTGCCATCTACGATAACAGCTAAGAGATCTGAAGCCAGCTGTCTGGGTTCAAACCTCAATTCCAACAGCACTGGCTGTGTGATGTTAGACGACGTCCCCAGCCTCTCTGTGGTTCAGTTTCCTCACTGTAAAAGGGCCACAATAAGAGAGCTGCTCTAAAAATTAAGTCAATTGGTGCATATAAGGTATTCAGAATAATGCTTGGCACATGGGGGACTTCAATAGACACGTACTGGACAGAGTAACTTAGCAATTACTAAATATACTCATGCAGGCCAGGCGCGGTGGCTTACGCCTGTAATTCCAAAACTTTGGGAGGTTGAGGCGAGAGGGTCACTTGAGCCCAGGAGTTTGAGACTAGCATGGGCAACAGAGCAATATTCCACCTCTAAAACTGTGTGTAACATACATGTCTATATACACTCAAATGTTCACAGTGTATTTATAGTATACAAAATAGCTGGAATACAGACTTAACTATTCACAATGGTTACTTCTAGAGAAGGGGGAATGCAAATTTCAGCTTTTTACCCCACACATATATTCTTGTATCATCTGAAATATTTAAGCAAATTGTATGTATAAATTTGCCCCGAAACACATAGCAGAACAATGTAGTTTTCACTCAAAAATCTTCAAATCATGATGGAATTGTCCTGTGAAAGTAGACAGGTGAAAAGTCTCCCTCCAGCCTAAATGCTCTTTCATATGACCTATATTACACAAACCAATGCAGACGCCCCAATCCTTTCCCCACTGTCATAAGAATTTTTCAGTGAACTTACAAACTAGATGATAGAGTTACCAGTCAAGAACGTGGATCCAGTTCTGCTTTTTCAAAGGCCAGTATTTCTCACATAATAGTAATGCATTCTTCAACCGGTCAACTGCCCCCAACACCTGAGCTCTCTGTTGTACACAACTCAGCGAGGCCTGGGAGAAAACAGTGCAAATTCCACTTAGTAACAACACAACCCGCCTGATTCCTCTGCTAGGTTAGTTCTCAAGTCGTCTTTTTCTAAGCTTTCATTCGGCTCTGCCACACGTACCTAGGCTGGGTAAAACAATTGACCAGGTTTTTTTCTTCGAGACGGAGTTTCACTCAGTCGCCCACGCTGGAGTGCAGTGACGCCATCTCGGCTCAGAAGCCAGCGCCCGGGTCCATGCAGCCCCCTCCGTGGCAGATGCGGGGAGCCGGGGAGCAGTGGGGACCGGCCCCTACCGGCAGGACGACCGGGACCCCCGCGCGGGCCCACGCGGTATCGTAGCAGGCGCGAAGCCCCCGGTACCACCCGAGGCCGAGACAAAGCCCAGGCGCAAGGACCCCGGATCCCGACCTCGGACCCTGCGGAACCCAGCTCGGAGCCGCCTCGCCCGGGGCAGAGACCCCCGTCCGGTCCGGAGACCTCGTTGCCCGTTCTCACCTCAGGCCGCCGCCTCGGAGCGCTCGCTCCTCGCCGCGGCGCCTGGGCCGACTGGAGCGCAGCTGAGCAGCCGACAGAGCCGAGGCAGCCTCAACCACGGAGCCCCGGGGCGGGGCCGCTGCCGCCGCTTCAGCCCGTGTTCCACGCTCAGGATCCGGCTCGGATCAAGGAGCTGCAGCTGGCGCCGGGCTGCGGCCGGAAAACACATCATGCAGGTGCACAGGGCCCCGCCTGCCGCCCGCTACCCCGCCCCCAGCGGAGCCGGGCGCCCAGGGCCCGCCCCCCGGCCAATGGGGAGCGAGCCGCGCGGAGAGGGCGGGGCCTAGGGGAACAAATGGAGGCTGGGCGGGGCGGTGCTGGGATTGGGCGTACAGGTTTCCGCGGGAGGACGGTACCCAAGAGCTGGCCGGATCCTGGCCTCCTAGAAGACCCAGCTCTACGTCCACCTGCAGTCTGGTCTACAGGACGCGCTCATCTCAAGCCCAGAACTCAGGCTTTTAGGGCAGAGAGCGAGAGACAGGCTTGCTTTACAAAAAGTGAAACTGAGGTCCAAGGAATAGGATTGCCCGCTGCCCGAAGTCACGTAGTCCCATTCACTCGTTCACTTTGTGATTCACCAAACATTTGAAAGCACGTATGGTGGGCTTTAGGAGTGAAGTAGGGCCGGGCACGGTGGCTCGCGCCTGTAATCCCAGTACTTTGTGGGGCCGAGGCAGGTGGGTCACTTGAGGCCAGGAGTTCGAAACCAGCCTGGCCAACAAGATGAAACCCCATCTCTGCTAAAAATACAAAAACTTAGCCGATCGTGGTGGCGCGTACTTGTGGTCCCAGCTACTGGGACCTGTGTAAAACAGGACCTGCACCCTGAAGGCACTCACTCAGGGATACTGCTGGGATGGGTGGATGCACAGTTAAGGTTTTCATGGTGGCTGAGGCTGACCTCATCCCCATCGCTCTTCCCACACACACCTGAACACTCATCACTCCCACGCTCACACCCACCACTGAAAGCCTGGCCCCTAATCTGATTTGCCTAACAAGGTCTCCAGATGAACAACACATGCTGCCCTACCTCTCCCCTGCTAGGGCCCCACCGTGTTCTGGGATGTACTCAGGGATCAAGAGAACAAACCCTCAGGGAGTGAAAGGACATTCCAGGGTGCAGGCCTCTGCATCCCCCTGCATGCCCTCACCCCTGCCTGACACACCCTCACCCCGTACCTGGCCAGCTCCTACCAACCCTTAAATTCTCACCAAGTTCAGTGGTGGCAGCCACACCCTAAAGTGGCTGACCCCCCAATAACCTATGTCCTTGTATAGTCTTCCTGACCTTGGGTACGAGCAAAACCAGTGACTGGCTTCTAACCCATAGAGCCTGGCAAAAGCAATGGGATGTCACTGTCACAGTGCATCACCTTCGCAGACTTGAGAGAAAGGTTCCGCCTGCAGGGGCTGCCAGAGGGAGATGATGTGCTGAGAAAAGACCTTTGGAGGGGCCCCGTAGGCAAGGAAGCAAAAAGCTGGGCCCTTGCCAAGCGGGTCCGAGGAAATGAATTCTGCCAGTAACCTCAGCGGATGTGGAAATGCATTCTGCCCTGGTGGAGCCTCAGATGAGGATGCAGCCCAGCTGCTTAGCGTGAGATCCCAAGCACAGGACCCGCTAAAATGCGCTCAACTCTTAGCTTGCCAAAATTGGCTTAAAAGTGTGTGTTGTTTTAACCTTCTAAGTTTATAGTTATCGCCTGTGAAAGTGTTAAAATATGAGACAATAACTTAGGTCCCTTCCCCATCACACACATTCTTCTTTCTGGCATTCATCACAATTATAGTTATTGATTGAAAATCTCCCTCTTGACTGGGTGCAGTGGCTCAGGAGTTCCAGACCAGCCTGGCCAACATGGTGAAACCCCATTTCTACTAAAAATACAAAAATTAGCTAGACATGGTGGTGCAATCCTGTAATCCCAGCTACTCGGAAGGCTGAGGCAGGAGAATTGCTTGAATCTAGAAGGCAGAGGTTGCAGCGAGCCGAGATGACAACATTGCACTCCAGCCTGAGTGACAAGAACAAAACTCCGTCTCAAAAAAAAAAAAATAAATTGTCTCTTGCCACTAGCTTGAAGGTCCCATGAGAAGAAAAATGGAAACTCTTGCTCATAACAGTGCCCCAAATGCCCAGCACGGTGTAGTTCTAGGGCAGTGGGTCGATGGTGGAAGCTTCTGGTTGAAGGGCCCAGCTGGCCCTCTCAGCTGCCTTCTCCCTGGTGAGGTTCCATTATAGAGAACAGAATAGTTTCTTGCCTTTCTAGAGTCCCTCTTAGTGGGGATTGGCCAAGTGACATTGTCCTGCCCCGGGACATATAAGTGGAAGTTGGCTGAAAGATTTCTAGCCATGGTGTGCTGGGGCGATTGGAACCAGGACATGAGAGCTGACTATCCATTGTTCGGGAATTCTGCAAGTTGGTTGTTCAACACATTCAGTACTTCAAAATATTAAATAATATAAACTCGCAAATTAAAAAATGCATTAGACCAGATGCAGTGGCCCACGTCTAACACATTGGAAGCATGAGGCAGGAAGATCATTTGAGCCCAGGAGTTCAAGACCAGCTTAGGCAAAAAAGGAAGACCCTGTCTCCACAAAAAATTTTAAAATTAGCTAGGCATGGTGGTGTGTGCATCCAATCCTAGCCACTCAGGAGGCTGAGGTGGGAGGATCGCTTGAGCCATCTGTTCAAGGCTCCAATGAGCTATGATAGTGCCACTGCACTCCAGCCTGGGTGACAGAGCCAGAGCCTATCTCAGAAATAAGCATATTTCATACATCAATAAATTTATAACAAATGTATATTTATATATACATTTATGTATTACAATTATATATTTAGACGTAAATATATATTTCTTGTTTTATTTATTTATTTATTTTGAGACGGAGTTTAACCTTTGTCACCCAGGCTGGAGTGCAATGACGCAATCTGGGCTCACCACACCCTCCACCTTCCGGGTTCAAGTGATTTTCCTGCCTCAGTCTCCTGAGTAGCTGCGATTACAGGCACGCACCACCATGCCTGGCTAATTTTTGTATCTTTAGTAGAGATAGAGTTTCTCCATGTTGGTCAGGCTAGTCTCGAACTCCTGACCTCAAGTGATCTGCCCACCTCGGACTCCCAAATTGCTGGGATTACAGGTGTAAGCCACTGTGCCCAGCCTATATGTTATATTTATATATTATAATTATGTATATTAATTTTATATAATTATATATAAATATAAAAACTTTCCTTGCCTTCTCTTGTTTCTACCTACAGTCAGTCCCATGACTTCAAATACTATCTACATGTAATAATTTTAAATGTATATATTTTATATATATATATATATATTTTTTTTTTTGAGACGGAGTCTCGCCCTGTAGCCAGGCTGGAGTGCAATGATGCAGTCTCAGATCACTGCAACCTCTGACTCCTGGGTTCAAGCGATTCTCCTGCCTCAGCTTCCCAAGTAGCTGGGCTTATAGGCCCCCAGCACCACGTCCAACTAATTTTTGTATTTTTAGTAGAGACAGGGTTTTGCCATGTTGGCTGGGTGGGTTTCGAACTCCTGACTTTAATTTATCTCCCGCCTCGGCCTCGTAAGGTGCTGGGAATACAGTGCTGGTCAAAATATTTTTCTGTTTCCAAGCACTTTACATGAGAGGAAAGCGGAGAATAAATCATCTGACACTCTACTGTAAAAAAAAATCTTTGTGCCTCTCTTCTTTTCATCTTTCCTAAGTGTACATATTATCAAAATGTCTTTAGGTTGAGGTCCCCACGTGAAAACTTTACAGGGTGTTGAGTTCTCAACCACCCTCCTGTCTTTTCCTAGTCCTGGTATTTTAGAACTGTCTGGGGATGACCCAGGATACCTACAGTGGCCATGTCTGTTGGAGGGTCTAGTGAGTATCAGCCCCGGGGTCACCTCATCGCCAAGGACAGCCTGAGGTAGGGGGTAGAGTCTCTCAGGGGAGTAGCTGGATGCTCTTGGCCTTAGAGGAATCTCCTGGTATAGTTTCATCTAAAATGGTGACCCCTTAGGGTTATTAAAATTTTAGGACATTAAAATGAATGGACAATACAACGTAATGTGATTAAAGCTAGGTCATTAAAACTGTTCTTCCAGCCGGAGTTTTGATTCCTCGGAGACACATTGATGGTCTGCAAATGGGATGCTGATATTGAGAGGAAAAGGCAAAAATGGTTTCTGCTCTCTAGATTGTCACAGACTTGTGAAGAGAGAAAAACTGTCCCAAAGGACAAGGAAAACCCACCCCAGAGAGGATGTGCAAGAACCTGAACATGAAAATGCACTGAAGGCGCACAGAAGGACAAAGAGCAGTGCCAGTGCCTCCTAGGTGGTCACTGAGCACTTTACTGAACAGGATGGGTGTCCCGAGGGATAGAATGGCCTGCCGTGACACTTAGAAAGGTGTTGGAGTCTGCACTGCCTCTTCCTGAATTTGTTACCTTGAAAAGGCTTCTCCACTTATTTGAGTTTCAGTTTTTCATTGACTGTAAGATACATTTTATCTGTACAGCTTGAAAGATAAACATACTATTTCCAAAGAGGCAAGGTAAAATGATGTATTTTATTTGCTAAAAATTCGTATTTATTTCTTCCCCAGAGTGAGTGTAGTAAGTTTTAAAGGTCTGTTCTTTTCAAAGGTAATTTCAAATGGAATTGTAGGACTTAGCTTTGTCAATGCTACCGCTGAAATAAAAGTGTGATAGATAAATTGATGATTTACAAAGATTCACCAAAATGTCAGTTTCCCTCTTGCAGCATGGTGAAGAATTTATGACAGTGGACACATTTGTATCCTCTTATCTGGATACCTGAGGGTTTTTTTTTTTTTTTTTTTTTTGGAGACACTGTCTTGCTCTGTAGCCCGACTGGAGTGCAGTGGCGCCATCTCTGCTTACTGCAACCTCCGCCTCCCGGGTTCAAGTGATTCTCCTGTGTCAGCCTCCTGAGTAACTGGGATTATAGGCACCCACTACCACACCCAGCTAATTTTTGTGTTTTTAGTAAACATGGGGTATTAGGCCTGGCACAGTGGCTCAGGCCTGTAATCCCAGCACTTTGGGAGGCCAAGGTGGGCGGATCATGAGGTCAGGAGTTCCAGAGCAGCCTGACCAACATGATGAAAACCTGTCTCTATTAAAAATACAAAAAAATTAGCTGAGTCTCGTGGTAGGCACCTGTAATCCCAGCTACTCGGGAGGCTGAGGCAAGAGAATTGCTTGAACCCGGGAGGTGGAGGTTGCAGTGAGCCAAGATATTGCCACTGCACCCCAGCCCAAGCGACAATGTGAGACTCCGTCTCAAAAAACAAACAAACAAACAAACAACAAAACGACAGGGTTTTGATATGTTGGTCAGGCTGGTCTCAAACTCCTGACCACAGGTGATCGCCCTCCTCAACCTCTCAAGCTGCTGGGATGACAGGCATGAGCCACCATGCCCTGCCCACTCTATTTTCTTTTTATTCCCTAAATTTTAATATGTTTGAGTTTGTCTGTTACTTTGTTACTGTTTTCTTACATAAAAGAAATTCTGCCTAATCCTTCGTTAAAAAAAAAAATCTTCCTGTGACTTCTGAAAGTGTTCTGGTTTTATCTTTCACATTTGAATATATAATAAGTTGATTATGGTTCATGGAATAGAGAAGAATACAATGCATTTTCCCAAGTAGATGCCAGCCTGGTTTGTCTCATATTTTAAAATGCATGTGATTTCTTTTTCTATTCTACAGTGCCTACTCTATCATTCATCAACTTTCCATATAAATGCTGGGTCATTAACACTTTTTTTTCCCTTTGATCTGCTTGCTCATCTCTGCTAATACTGTGCTGTCCTGAATATTTTCGTTTGAAAATCTTAGAAGTATGTTAGACAAGCCATCAGTCTTTTTTTAGATGACTAAAAATCATTAGACATTTGTCATTTTTACTACGTAAGAAAAAGTAGTTTTTCTTGCCCAAAAACAACCTGAGTTGGGAATTTTTGTGATTTCATAGGAATAACATCTGGAAGTGGTGATATAAATGTCATTTTAAAAAACATGTGTCGCATTTCCTCTTATTCCTTTCTACCTTGATATTGTGCAATAGAAATTTTTAAAATTGTGGCATTAGTATTACCAAATATCAATTATTGGTTTTATTTACTACTCAGTTAAATCTAATGAGCCTACTCTGTCTTGGTGTAATCACATGGCATGGGCTCAACTCCTCAGTTAACAAGTGACAGCATTTGTAAAATATTGTCTACCAGGGAAACTCATTGAACACTTAGTGTTCAGACTGTGTTTTGGTGTCTGGTTCCCTAAGCACCACTGCAGTGACACAAAATAATAGACCTTCAGCAGAAAAAGTTTTGGCAAATATAAGCCATTTAGATGCAGTGAGTCATTCTTATTACTTGGGTTGGTGGAATCCTTTTCAAAATGTAAGTTACTAATACAAACAAAGATGGAACTTTGTGAGCAGGTGTTTTTAAGAATAAGTAGTCTCAGGACTGATAATGTTAACTCTCTTATGCACATCAGGTAGGACTTTATTATGACAGATACTAGAAATGTACAAAGTGAAGTTAAATGGTAACTCCTAGCAGCACATCTTACTCCCTGGATTCTCTAATAAGATGGGAGTTTCTACTTTGCTGTTGCCTTTTTGAATAGTTCAATTCTAGCATTCGTACTGCTGTGTGGGAGGGAGTATGTGTGAACAGAGTAAGAGTTGTGACAATCAAGTCACAGAATAAATGCTTGAAATTTTAGAATCATGTAAACAGCGTATGGATTGAGTATAGATTCCCAGTGCTGTCAGTCCCACCCATCCTTCTATCCACATGTGTGGGATGTTCTAGGACCCCGTGGCTTTTGAGGATGTGGCTGTGAACTTTACCCAGGAGGAATGGGCTTTGCTAGATTCTTCTCAGAAGATTCTCTGCAGAGAAGTGATGCAGGAAACCTGCAGGAACCTGGCTTCTGTAGGTGAGAATGACAACACATTTCACTTAATTACAGAAGTATTTCCCTATCATCAGTGCTATTTGTGATTTGGAATGTGGCAAGGGAATGATTTGGTGAAGAAATCAGGCATGGGCACTCTGTACAATGAACATGAAATCTAGTAATATTTCTATAGTTTGTAATAATTTATGATAATTTTGTGGGTCTGTATTTTAGGAAACAAATGGAAAGGCCAGAATATTGAAGATCACTTTGAAAAATCTGGGAAAGAGATAAGATAATTTGCACTGAGAAGAGGAAATAAAGTCCTCTGAAGGAATCTTAGCTAGTCATGAACTTAAAAACAAGCGATCAAAACAAATAAGAGTCACTTGAAATTTATTTCTTTTTAGAAAAATTTCACCCAAAATGTAATGTGCTTCAGTGTAGCAGTCAGTGTTTGGAAAACAGTTTACTTGAAAATAGTACTACAAAATTGTGTACATCAATGTTACTAATTTGGTCATAGCCATGCAGGTGGTAGCTGTGTTTTCAGTAGTAACCCATTTACTTTCAAATAATTCAGTCATGGCAAAAAAAAAAAAAAAAGCATTTTCCTTGGTATTGGTAGCAGTGTAAGTCAAAGACCTATTAATAAGTAGAAAGTTATTAAACCAACCAATAATAATGTGCTTGTCTTTTTTTTTTTTTTTTTTTTTTTTTTACAGAATTCATATGACACAGAGACTGTGTGAAAGAAAAGACAGTAGTCAGTATGGACAGTTGTCAGCCAAATTCCAAAGCTTGATCTGAATGAGAACATTTCTCCTGGATTAAAACAATGTGAATGAAGTATTTGTGGAAAAGTCTTTGTACGTCATTCCCTCCTTAATAGTCACATCCTAGCTCACTCAGGATACAAACCATATGGAGAGAAGCAATATAAATGTGAACAGTGTGGGAAACTCTTCGTTTCTGTTCCAGGTGTTGGAAGACACATGATAATGCACAGCGGAACTCCAGTTATAAATGTACGATATGTGGGAAAGCTTTTTATGTTCTCAATTCAATTGAAAGACATCAGAGAACTCACACAGGACAAAAACCCTATAAATGTAAACAATGTGGTAAAGCGTTCACTGTTTCCGGTTCTTGTCTAATATATGAACAAACTCACACTAGAGAGAAACCCTACGAATGTGAGGAATGTAGAAAAACATTCAGATTTTCTTGTTCCTTTAAGACGCATGAAAGGACTCACACGGGAGAAAGACCCTATAAATGTACCAAATGTGATAAAGCCTTCAGCTGTTCCACTTCTCTTGGTTACTATGGAGGCATTCATACTGGAGAGAGACCCTATGAATGTAAACAATGTGGAAAGCCTTTAGTCATTTGAGTTCCCTTTGTAACCATAGAAGTCCTCATACTGGAGAGAAAGCCTATGAATGTAAACAATGTGACCAAGCCTTCAGTCGCCTCAGTTCCCTTCACCTCCATGAAAGAATTCATACTGAAGAAAAACTCTATGAATGTCAGAGATGCGGTAAAGCCTACATTCGTTCTAGTCACCTTACTCGCCATGAAAGAAGACATGATATAGAGGCTGGGTGTAGTGACTCAGCCTATAATCCCAGCACTTTGGGAGGCCAAGGAGTGTGTATTGCTTGAGCCCAGGAGTTTATAACCAGCATGGATTAAAACAATGTGAAACAACCTGGGCATCATGGTGAAACCCTGTCTCTACAAAAAATAAAATAATGCCAGGCGCGGTGGCTCACGCCAGCTACTCGGGAGGCTGAGGCAGGAGAAGGGCGTGAACCCAGGAGGCGGAGCTTGCAGTGAGCCGAGATCGCACCACTGCACGCCAGCCTGGGCGACACAGCGAGACTCCGTCTCAAAACAAATAAATAAATAAAAATAATTAGCTGGGTATGGTGGCACATTTCAGTTGTCTTAGTTCTTTTTCAAGGACATAAAAAGCAATGGGGGGTTGGGGGAAAGCCCTGTGCATGCAGATCACGAGGTCAGGAGATCGAGACCATCCTGGCCAACATGGTGAAACCTCGTCTCTACTAAAAATGCAAAAATTAGCTGGTGTGGTAGCATATGGTTGTAATCCCAGCTACTCAGGAGGCTGAGGCAGTAGAATCACTTGAACCCAGGAGGCGGAGGTTTCAGTGACCCGAGATTGTGCCACTGCACTCCAGCCTGGTGACAGAGTGAGACTCCATTTCTAAATAAATAAATCAATAAACAAATAAATAAATAAAGCCCCTTGAATGTAAGAAATGTGGTAAAACATTTACTCTTTCCCGTTCTCTCATAAACATGAAAAGGCTCACACTGCAGAGAAACCTTAAGAATGTAGGAAATGTGGTCAAACCTTCAGATTTTCCTGTTTTTGAAGATTTGGGAGGCCTCAGACTGGAGAAAAGCCTTTTGAATTTAAATTTGTGGTAAGGCCTTCAGTTGTGTTAGTTTCATTTGAAGACATCAGCTCAGTCCTGAGAAAAACCCTATGAATGTCCAGAATGTGGGAATGTTTCATTTCTCTCATACTCACTCAAGGACATATGAAAATGCACACTGTCGCTGGCTGGACCTTGTAAATACAAGAACGTACACAGGATTAAGACTCTAATAGTTTAGAAACTGCAAGAATATTTTCAGTTTTCACATTTACTTGAAAAGTCATGTGAAAACTCCCATGGGAAAGAAGTTCTATAAGTGAAGCTTTTCTAATTTGGAAAGCCTGATGCAAATTAATTATCGTGCAGTGTTTGAAAAAAGTGTATGAAATGTTACACAAGTTACAAGTATATTGTTTTTATCAGTGACTCATTCTTAAAGAGTCTTGAGTATGCATTTCACGTTGTTTTGCAGGGAAACCTTGAGGTGAGAGTTCTGTAAATGCTCTTTAAGCAGTAGTACTTGAGTTTTATAGATAATGATATTAAGTTTGTTGGTAGAATTTTTGTCTATTCATTTGATAATTTGCTGGATTCATGGTTGAATTTTGATGTTTTTCTAATATGTAGGTAAGTTCAATTTTTTTATTTCATTATTATCTTTTTTTGAGATAGAGTCTCACTCTGTTGCCCAGGCTGGAGTGCAGTGGTGCGATCTCGGCTCACTGCAACCTCCACCTCCTAGGTTTAAGCGATTCTCCTGCCTCAGCCTCCTGAGTACTTGAGACTACAAGCGCCTGCCACTACATCCAGCTAATTCTTTGTATTTTTAGTAGAGACAGGATTTCGCCATGTTGGCTAGGCTGGTCTTGAACTCCTGACCTCATGATTTGCCTGCCTCGGCCTCCCAACGTGCTGGGATTACAGACATGAGCCACCGTGCCCGGCCAGGTAAGTTTCATTTGTATGTATTGCCTTGTGATTAATGGACCAGTGAATAATGATTGTGAATTGTTGAGATAGTCTTACTAGCCTCATTTGGTAAACTTTGATTATACCTTGTTCATTATACACATTCCACCTTTCTTTATTAAAGGTAAAATTACTCTTGATGTAAAGATGTTTCTGTTTTGCTAATACTGAGTTGGTATTAATTCCTAAGTACATAAAGTTTATCATAGAGTATCATCTCGTGAGTTCTTTGCATCTGTTGCCCTTTATTCTTTATTATTTCTGTCTGTTATTTGGATCGTTCACTTTGAATGAAGGAGAGAGGACTGTGATAGGACGATACGTTGTAACCAATCTGAGGGAGGAAGCATTCAGTCTCTCAGTCACATATGATAGCGTTGGGCTTTTCATCGATCCCTTTGGTATTGTAGTAGATCGTATTACACCATTAAGGTATGATAGTTTATATATTGTATTTTAGAGTATTACAGTCTTACCAGTCAGTGTCACATGATTCAGTTCCCTACCAGCCAACAGACAAACCAATCACGTTCTCCTGTAGGAACAAAGGAACATCCTCAGCCGGGCACAGTGACTCACGCCTGTAATCCCAGCACTTAGAGAGGTCGAGGCGGGCGGATCACGAGGTCAGGAGATTGAGACCATCCTGGCTAACACGGTGAAACCCCGTCTCTACTAAAACTACAAAAAATCAGCCACTCATGGTGGTGGGCACCTGTAGTCCCAGCTTCTAGGGAGGCTGAGGCGGGAGAATGGCATGAACATGGGAGACGGAGCTTGCAGTGAGCCGAGATCACACCACTGCACTCCAGCAAGGGTGATAGAGCGAGATTCTGTCTCAAAAAAAAGGAAAAAAAAAAAGGAACATCCTCACTTCTTTAATGTGATACCACTCCCTGCTCCCAAGTTAATCCCTGTTTGGGCCTGTGGGAGCTTACGCCATCTTCCTGTATGTAATTAATAACTGATGTCTGGCTTATCTGTTTAGTAATAGATATTATGTGTTTAACGGTGCCAGTAAACTTAGGGTGCTCATTTCTTCCTCACCAGTGGGGTGCATGAGACGCTATTGAAACAATTGGCAACGCAACACGAATGGAATGGACCAGCCCTCATGCAGGACACCTGCTCAACTTGACCTACCTGCTGTCGGCTGATGGTTCCGTAACACATCAGCAGTCACCTGAGTCAGAAACCTGAGCTGACGATGGGCCTTCCCTTTGTTCTGCACAGTGTTTTGTGGTCTTCAGGTGTTGTCATCTTCTCCCACACTAAAATGCTCTCATCTCCTAGACATGAATGTTTAATTGCACCCCAGCATGACATTTGGCCTGTGCTTAGCAGGCAGTTTGGAGGCCCTGGCTTATTAAGGCACAGAAGCACAGCACATAAGCCGACACTTAAGTCCTAATTAGCAAGAATCAGGCTGTATCTCTGTAGTCCCTGCATCTACTCTGGTCACCATCTCTGTATGTTTAGGGCAGCCATGTGAACATTATTAATTACTGTACACTCCAAGACAATAGTAATTATGTAGGCAGAAGTAGTGGCCTTGTTTGTTTCTTGTGCTGCTGCTCCCCTTGCCGCTGTCCCCTACACCCTCCTGATGAGGTGTACATCCATGGTGCCTCATGGTTCAAGAGAACTAGTAGATGGCTCACAAGAACACTCTGTCGCTACTGTCTGTGCCTCTGTCACAACAAATATCCTGATCCTTCAGTTTTAAGGGTGCAGGGCCATTTTCCTCCCTTTCTTACTGGTAGTTCTCAAGATAACTGTATGATATGCTGGGAATGCAATATCCTAATAATCAGGTGACATTGGTCAGAACAGCCCAGGCTCTGTTAGAGTCCCTGCTCGAAACAGAGTGGCCTTTAACGTTTGTGTCCAGCAAACCACATCGTGGGAGAAAACCCAAGGTGGGCTGCTTTCTGGGGTCCCTCAGTTGTAGTGCAAGTGAAGCGTTTACAGTCAAAACTCCATCCATCTGCTCTGGGTAGCCTTCCTGATCTTGTGGTAGCGGTTCATATTGAATCCTAGGCTTCTGTTGTCTTTTGTTTGCTATTTGTAAGTAATAAATTCACTTTATGGAATTTATGTATGGATGTGTTTGGTCTCATTGTACTCAGAAAAGTTGGTAGCCATTGCACAGTGAACCCACTTCATAATTGGTGAAAACACCTATGCCCCCCTTGTGCCTCAGCAAGGAGATTAATTCAGCCAAACATAAACTTCATGTTCTTAAAACCCTGTAGCACAATTATTACCATGTGGGAGGCCTTTAACAATGGTGATGCTGATTTGAAGAACTCTGAAGGAAGAAATTTACACAAATGGGTTGGGTACACGGGAGTCCCTCCTAACTTAAAGCAAACCTTACTCCCCTCTGCGTAAAAGGAGTAGAGAGGGCAGGCACGGTGGCTTAGGCCTGTAATCTGAGCACTTTGGGAGGCCGAGGTGGGCAGATCACAAGATGAGGGGTTCAAGACCATCCTGACCAACATGGGGAAGCCACATCTCTACTAAAAATACAAAAATTAGGCGGGTGTGGTGGTTGGCACCTGTAATCCCAGCTACTTGGGAGGCTGAGGCAGGAGAATTGTTTGAACCTGGGAGGTGGAGGTTGAAGTGAATCAAGACCATGCCACTGCACTCCAGTCTGGGTGAGAGGGCAAGACTCCGTCCCAGGGAAAAAAAAAAAAAAAAAAGTGGATAAGAACTGAAACAGGTTTAAAATTTCACCTAATTGGAAATGCAAAGTTTACAAAAATAATATTTAAAATAAAATGCTAAATGAGTGCTCATTGAATTTTATGCCTCCACAAAGTAGGTTGTGAATTAACTTCCACATCTGTTGAAAGCCACCAAATTTGGGAAGCCTCCGTGTCTGAAATTCACATGTGGCTCAAATAAGAATTATACCTGGGGATACCCCAAAGTTTAAATATGGTATCCCCTGTGATATTATGAGGAATTACTGTACATAAAACAGGTTGTCTTCCTTTAACTCTGAAAATCATATTATCTTGCCTAAATTCTCCAAAACGCATCGCTCTGCAGTATCCTATAGAGGACATAGGTTTCCTGACCAATGAGCAGTAAAAGTAAGTGTGTGCGACTCACCTATGTTCTTATCAAAATGGAAATCCCCGAATCCCACCAGTTAGAATAACATGACAGAATGTCAGGTTTTTGGAATACATAGGTTTTCTGTAAGGTTATTAGGTATTGATTCCATTTTTAAAGTAGATATCAATATTTTTAGATTACCTATTTCTCCTATGTTTTAGTATTAATAGATTGTGTCTTTTAATTCATCCAGTTGGTCTAATTTACCAAGTTTGTGGGTTATGGAGATTGTAATATTCTTTATTATTTTATCATCCATGGGCTCTCTAATATAAAGGCCTCTTTTAATTCTTCTATTATGAGGTTGGTGCCAAAGTAATTGTGGTTTTGGACCGTGAATTTTAAATTTTTATAACTAGGCTGCAACACATGTTTATTAATCAAAATAGAACCCATTACAATGGACTGGGCACAGTGGCTTACACCTGTAATCCCAGCACTTTGGGAGACTAAGTCGGGTGAATCAGGAGGTCAGGAGTTTGAGACCAGCCTGACCAATGTGGTGAAATCCCGTCTCTACTAAAAATACAAAAAGTAGCCAGTGTGGTGGCAAGTGCCTGTAATCCCAGCTACTCAAGAGGCTGAGGCAGAAGAATCTCTTGAACCCAGGAGGCAGAGGTTGCAGTGAGCCAAGATTGCACCTTTGCACTCTGGCCTGGGCGACAGAGTGAGACTAGGTCTTAAAAAAAAAAAAAAAAAAAAAGAAACCATTACTTTGAACACATTTTTGCCAATGAGAAATAAACTTGTTTATTCCATGCTTTCAGGGTTCGATGAACTCTTGGAAAGCATTTTCTGCATCCTGATGGTTGTGTAAGTGTTTTCCCTGCAAAAAGTTGTCAAGATGCTTAAAGAAGTGGTAGTTGGTTGGCGAGAATTCAGGTGAATATGGCAGATGAGACAAAACTTCATAGCTCAGTTTATTGAACTTTTGAAGTCCTGGTTGTATGACATGTGGTCATGCGTTGTGGAGAACTGGGCCCTTCATGTTGACCAGTGCCAGCTCCAGGTGCTGCAGTTTTCCATGCATCTCATCGATTAACTTGGCATACTTCTCAGATGTAATGATTTCACCAGGATTCAAAAAGTGTAGTGGATCAGAAGACCAGCAGCTGACCACCAAACAGTGACCATGACCTTTTTTTGGTACAAGTTTGACTTTGGGAAGTGGTTTGGAGCTTCTTCTCAGTCCAACCAGTGAGCTGGCTGTTGTATGAAATCCACTATTCATGGCATGTCACAATCTGATCAAGAAATGGTTCATTGTTGTTTCATAGAATAAGAGAAGATGACACTTCAAAAGGATGATTTTTAAAATATTTGGTCAGCTCATGAGGCACCCACTTATCAAGATTTTTCAACTTTCCAATTGGCTTCAAATGCTGGATGACCATAGAATGGTCGACATTCAGTTTTTCGCCAACTTCTCGTGTAGCTGTAAGAGGATCGAATTCAGTGGTTGCTCTCAATTAGTCATTATCAAATTCCGGCCCAGAGCCTGGGGCTGAGGCTGCCATGACCACCCTGTTCTCTACTTTCTGTTGCACTTGGGCCCAGAGGCTGGGGCTGAGGCTGCCATGACCACCCTGTTCTCTTCCTTCTGGGGTCCCCAGGAAGCTCCCAGGACTGAATGATCCCCACAAATACAGTGGGCAGGATGGGAGGGCTGGAGGTCAACTACCCCCACCCCGCCACCACAACCAAGAGGCCCCCAAGGTGGTTGGCCCCGAGATGTGGGTCCCTGCGCAATGCAGGCTCCCACGGATACTTCAGGGGATGAGCACGGGTCCTCCTGGCTGACAGGACCTGGTGGGCACTGGGTGTGCGGGGCCTGTACAGGTGGGTTGGACAGAACTGGGCCTAACCAGGGAGCCGGAGACTGGTGTGTCTTCCAGATTTCCTATGAGATCCCCTATCTGGTCATAGATGATGGTGATTGCTCTGAATCCCTGTAAGGTGTTAGGCGCTCCATTCTTACCAAGTTTATTTTGTTACCTGGTAGAACTTGGCTCATAAAGAAGAAAATGGTGAAGAGGAGGACAGGAATCCTCATGGCTGAAGAAAGAAGAAAGTTTGGCTTCATTTCCACGAGGCAGAGAAAACTTCCGTCCGTGGCTCTCTAGCACCAGTGGAATGTCTCTGTTTGGATAAGAAGAGCCTTTCTGTACCTCATCAGGGATATTCATAGATAGAGGTGTTCTATGCATGCACAATTGCTTTGATGGGAGGACTGATGTAGATGCACAGTTTTGGCCAGAAAACCTTGTTAAATGGGAACATAAGCTACAAACATTTTGGCAAAAGATGAAAGTTTATGAACAAACAACCATTTATATTGTTACAATAAATTAGACTGTGTTGAGAAACCAGTTGCTTTCGTTAATGACCAGACATTTTGTTAGTGAACACTTCCCAGACTTTACTAGCCCTGCTAAGAATTAATCACCCCACTTGCTCCTGGTCTGAAACCCCAAAGTGTTTGTTGATGTTACAGTGCTTATGCCTTGTATGTTAGATTAGTGAATGTATATTTGCCTCTTCCACTACTGTATGAGCTTCTTGCTTGCTAGCACAAGGCTATATTCCTCAGAGCAGAGGAGGGAGTTGAATCATGCGGCCATTTATTCTCAAATCCTCTTCACCAAGTGGAACAAAACAGAACAGCGAAAGACCACTGCACATGGAAGCAGGAGGTCTGGATTTGGGTTCTAGATCTCTAGATCGATTACTAACTGGAGGTATGGATATAGTCAGGAAAATTGTCTTCCTTAGGTGCTTCCTTGATAGCACCTATAAAGGTTGAGATCTGTTGGATCTAGATCAGGGGATTCTCAATCATTACTATGCATAAAATCAACTGGGACAGTTGCTTTGTAATACACATGCTTAGTTCCATCTCATGATATTTTTACTGTTTCTTAAAATTGATCTAGTATTTTTCATTAAATAATGTAAACTTTCTAAGTCTACCTCTAATAAAACTCCCACCGGCATACAAATACATTGAATGATATTAGCAGCAGAATCTTTAAATAAAGTAACCATATACAACTATTAAACCACCTTTTTTCATTACTTATTATTTCAGGCTGTTTGTCATCATTGTCATCATAATCAGCATCATCCTACATTGCTGAACAGCCATTATGAACCATATGGCATAAACATTTTTCCTACTCACAAGGAGCATATATTCTCTATATGCATATGAAATTAATGTCTGAACAAAGTGGCTTAAACAAGGCAGAAGTTTATTTCTTTCTCACTTAAATCTATAGTTACACCTATCATGGCTGGTACAGATGCTTGCCAAATTCATTAGGGACGCAGGCCCCTTCCAGCTGTCTGCTCTGCTGTGCTTTAGAAGAGGCTCCAGTTTGGCTGCTAAATGCCCACCTATCATTTTTTAATTCCAGGCAGCAGGAAAGAAAATAGCCAAGAGAGAAAAACAAGGGAACATCTACCCCTCCTTTTAAATTTTTTAACCAACCACCTCTGTTTTTTTTTAACCCAATTTGTTGAGCTATGATTACATTTAAAAAGCTGTCCATGTCTAAGGTATGCATCTCAGTGAGTCTGGGGATAAGTATACATCATGAACACCACTACCCTTAAGATTATAGACATATCCTTCACCTCCCAAAGTCCCCCCATTATTATTATTATTATTATTATTATTATTATTATTATTATTATTACTGGTAAGAAATTTTGGTAAGAACACAAAATCCACCCTTTTAGCAAATTTTAAGTATGCAACACAGTATTCTTAGCTATAAGCACTATGCTGTAAATGAGACCTCCAGAACTTACTTATATGGTATATCTGAAACTTTGTGCTCTAACCACATGTATCCATTTCCCCTGCACCACGGCCCCTGGCAACCACCATTCTACTCTCTGCTTTTGTGAGTTTGTCTATTTTAGATTTCAAATGCAAGTGAAATCATATAGTAATTGTCATTCTGTGGCTGGCCTATTTCATATAACGTAATGCCCTCGAAGTCCACCCATGTTGTCACAAATGACAGGGTTTCATTATTGTGTAACACTGAATACTATTCAGATGCATATATGTATTACCCATTTATCCTGACACTCTCCCTCCACCTGCCTCCCAACAGGCCCCAGTATGTGTTGTTCCCCTCTCAGTATCCATGTGTTCTCATTGTTCTGCTTCCACTTGTATGTGAGAACATGCAGTGTTTGATTTTCTGTTCCCAGGTTAGTTTGCTGAGGATAATGGCTTCCAGCTCCATCTATGTCCGTACAAAGGACATGATTTCATTCCCTTTTATGGCTGCATAGTATTTCATGGTGTATATGTACCACATTTTCTTTATCCAGTCTATCATTGATGGACATTTGGGTTGATTCCATGTCTTTGCTATTGTGACTAGTGCTGCAATGAACATGTGTGTGCATGTATCTTTATAACAGAATGATTTATATTCCTTTGGGTTTATACACAGTAATGAGATTGCTGGGTCAAGTGATATTTCTGGTTCTAGGTCTTTGAGGAATCACCATACTGTCTTCCACAATGGTTGAACTAATTTACATTCCACTAACAGTGTAAAAGTGTTCCTATATCTCAACAGCCTCATCAGCAGGTAGTTTTATTTAAAAAATTTTTGAGAAACCTTCATACTATTATACTAAATGGCCATAGTAGTTTGTATTTCCACCACGAGTATACAAGGGTTATCTTTTATCCACATCCTCACTAATACTTGCTAGTCATCTTTTCGATAACAGCTATTCTAAGAGGTGTCAGGTGACATTTCATGGTGATTTTTATTTGCATCCCCCTGACAATTAGAGATGGTAAGAATTTTGTCATATATTTGTTGACAATTTGTATCTCTTCTTCTGGGAAACGTCTATTCAGATCTTCACCTATTTAAAAAAAAATTCAACTTTTATTTTAGATTCAGTGAATGCATGTGCAGGGTTTTACATTGGCACATTGTGTGATGCTGAGGCTTGGAGTATGAATGATCTTGTAACCCAGGTAGAAAACATAGTATTTCATGGTGTAAATGTTTTTCAGGTCTTGGTCCCCACCTTCCCTTCCCCTTCTTGCAGTCCCCAGTATCCATTGTTCCCATCTTTACATCCATGTGTAATCAGTGCTTTGTTCTTACTTATAACTAAGAACACATGGTATTTGGTTTTTTATTCCTGCATTATTTTAGAATAATGGCCTCTAGCTGCATCCATGTTGGTGCAAAGGACATAATTTTTTAATGGTTGCATAGTATTCCATGGTGTACATATACTACATTTTCTCTATGCAATGATAGAGAAAATATTCATGTATTTGCTATTGCAAATAATGCTATAATAAATATATGAGTGCACATGTCTTTATGGTAGAACAATTTATTTTCTTTTGGATACAAGGGTCAGTCCCCATGGCTGCTGTCAAGGGCTAGCGTTGAGTGCCTGCAGCTTTTCCAGGCTCAGGGTGCAAGCTGTCAGTGGATCTATCATTCTGGGGTCTGGAGGATGGTGGCCGTCTTCTCAGAGCTCCACTAGGCAGTGCCCCAGTGGGGACTCTGTGGGGGCTCCTACCCCATATTCTCCCTCTGCACTGCTATAGTAGACATTTGCCATGAGGTCTCCACCCCAGCAGGCTTCTACTGGACATACAGGCTTTTCCATACATCTTTTGAAATCCAGGTGAAGGCTTCTGATAGGGTTTGGCTCTGTGTCCCCCTCCCCCAAATCTCACCTCAAATTGTACTCCCACAATTCCCACATGTTGTGGGGGGACCCAGTGGGAAATAATTGAATCATGGGGGCAGTTTCTCCCGTATCGTTCTCGTGGTAGTGAATAAGTCTTACGAGTTCTGATGGTTTGATAAGGCGAAACCAGTTTTGCTTGGCTCTCATTCTCTCACTTGCCTGCTGTGTTGTAAGACCTGCCTTTCGCCTCCTGCCTCCCCCCAGCCATGTGGAACTGTAAGTCTAATTAAACCTCTTTCTTTTGAAAATTGCCCAGTCTCGGGTATGTCTTTATCAGCAGCGCACTCCTGTACTTTGTGCAACTGCAGGTTTAATATCCCATGGAAATTGCCAAGGCTTATGGCTTGCACCCTCAAAGCAGTGACCCAAACTGTGTCTGGGGCCTTTTTAGCCATGGCTGGAGCTGGAGTGGTTGGGAGGTAGAATGCTGTGAGCACTGTCCTGCACTTGCCCTGGGTGGTTCAGCCCTAGGCCCAGCCCACAAAACCAGTCTTCCCTTATAGGCCTCCAGACCTTTGAAGGGAGGGGCTGCCACCAGCCAAGGTCTCTGAAATGCCTTTCAGGCTCTTTCTTCATTGTCTTCTATTAGCATCTGCTTTCCTTTTAGTTATGCAAATGTCTTCAGCCTGTTTGAATTTCAGAGGATACTAATGGCCTTAAAAGTACCATATGGGCCGGGCGCGGTGGCTCACGCCTGTAATCCCAGCACTTTGGGAGGCCGAGACGGGCGGATCACGAGGTCAGGAGATCGAGACCACCCTGGCTAACACGGTGAAACCCCGTCTCTACTAAAAATACAAAAAATTAGCCGGGCGTGGTGGCGGGCGCCTGTAGTCCCACCTACTGGGGAGGCTGAGCCAGGAGAATGGCGTGAACCCAGGAGGCGGAGCTGGCAGTGAGCCGAGATTGCGCCACTGCACTCCAGCCTGGGCGACAGAGCGAAACTCTGCGCCCCTCCGCCAAAAAAAAAAAAAAAAAAAAAAAAAGTACCATATGACCCCTAACACTTCCTGACTTCATTTCTGCAATGTATTTTAATTTTTTACATCATCATGAATATTGAAACTTTTTATATCTATTCACTTTCCATTTGTTTTCAAGTCCAGTTTACTTCCAAATAATTTTAGAATATAGAGTCTCCATAAGACTCTATTTTGTCTGGTTTCTTGCTGTACCCCATGACTATGAATGCTTTCTAGTACATATAATACACTCAAAAGTACTTACGAGGCTGCATGCGGTGGCCCACGCCTGTAATCCTAGCACTTTGGGAGGCCGAGGTGGGCGGATCACGAGGTCAGGAGATCGAGACCAACCCGGCTAACATGGGTGAAACCCCGTCTCTACTGAAAAAAAAAAAAAAATAGCCGGACGTGGTATCGGGCGCCTGTAGTCCCAATTACTCGGGAGGCTGAGGCAGGAGAACGGCGTGAACCCGGGAGGCGGAGCTTGCAGAGAGCCGAGATCGTACTACTACTGCGCTCTAGCCTGGGCGACAGAGCAAGACTCCATCTCAAAAAAAAAAAAAAAAAAAAAAAAGTACTTGTGAACGAAAAAAGGAATGAATCTTCTTATTTTTCCTTCAAAATAGCCTTAACTCTTTGGTTTCCAAGTTTATGTGGGGTTTTTAGTACTTGTCTCAAAAATCCAATCAAATTGAACCGGGTGTGTCTCCAGAATGAAGTTTTGATGAAGTTCAGTATCTGTGCAATCAGGGCATGTCTCTTGGAATGTAGTGCTGATTAGGTTTATTAATTGTTTTTTCCTGTATAAGGGGAAGCCAATCAGAGGATGCGTTTTCCCAGAGAAGGAGCATCAGAAGAGTTTAAGACCTTGGGGGAAGAGAGTCTTGCTGCTTGCTTGTGGGACTTGCCTTGGAAGGTAGATAAGTTCACAGCATCCTCCAACTTTTTATTTTTGGTGAGTTCTCGGAGCACTGAGATGTGAACTGGCCTCATTCCCTTACAATGACACTGTTACCAGTAGAAGAGATTCGAGTTACTGGCAGCATATCTGCATGGGTCCATAAGCAACTTCAGTCCTTGCCTCCTCAGAAGAAAGAATTCGACTGAGGGGCATACAGCCGAAAAAGAGACTAAGTTTCAGAGCAGGAGAGGAAGTTTATTTAAAAAGGCTTTAGAACAGAAAGGAAAGGAAAATTCTCTTGGAAGAGACCCAAGTGGATGCCTGAGGGTCCAAGAGAGAAAAGAGAAGGGCCTCTAACCTTGATCCTGGGATGGGCTTGCCTCTTTCCCATGATTCTTCCTTTAGGGAGAGTTTCCGGCATGCACAGTGCTTTCCTTATCCTTTGGAATTGAGCATGCACCGTGTGTTTAGGGAGTTATGTGCATGTCCATCCGAAGTTTTCTTTCCTTTTCCAGTGGAGTGTGTCCCCGGAAGATTATACTTTGTCATTTTTGTCTCTTAACATGAATGCCCAAGAAGTTGCTTCTTCCTGGGGTCTGCATTTAGTTAACATTTTTGATGTTAACAGGTGTAGACCACCAGGAAATGGCCTGTCTCTGGTGCTGCCTAATTATCATTGTTAGAGAGGCAAAGTGATCATTAACAGACCATCACCTGACATTTCTAGTGGGTAGGGGAAGAGCCCTCTCCTGCCCTGCTCCTGCTCTTCTACCTGTAACAAGACAAGCCTTGAATATCATCAGACATGTGTCCCATCAAGGCAGCACCTCATTATTAAACTTTACTGTGTGAATTGTTACTTCACATTCTCATATTCTGTGTTCACTATTTGTGTGCCTTTTCCATTTTTGTTTTGACCATATCTCATTATTTTAACTGCCTTCTCCAAGACTCTAGATCTGCATTGACCAATAGAGTAACTACTAGTCACATGTGGCTATAAACTGTAAATTAATTATAATTAAATAACTAAATGGCATATCCTTAGTAGTAATAGCCAAATTTGTGGCCAAACTAGAAATTCTGTAACTACATATGTGTGGTAGTTACTGCATTGGACAATGTAGATACAAAGAATTTCTTTCATCACAGAAAATCATGTTGGGCATGTTGGCTGCCACTTATTTTTATTTTATTTATTTTTTTTTATTTCTTTGAGACAGAGTTTTGCTCTTGTTGCCCAGGCTGGAGTGCAATGGCGTGATCTCAGCTCATCGCAACCTCCGCCTCCCAGGTTCAAGCGATTCTCCTGCCTAAGCTTCCCTAGTAGCTGGGATTACAGGCATGCGCCACCACGCCTGCCTGTTGTTTTTTTATTATTATTATTATTTTTAGTAGAGACCGGGTTTTTCCATGTTGGTCAGGCTGGTCTCAAACTCCTCATCTCAGGTGATCCGCCTGCCTCAGCCACCCAAAGTGCTGGAATTACAGGTATGAGCCACTGCGCCCAGCCTTACTTTTAAATTCTATTTGTGTGCTTTATAGTTAAATTATATTCTGCTTCCCTACATTCATTTCCTTTCACAGATTTTCTCAGGCAATTTTTAAATTTCATTCATTTACCTTCTTGAGGAAAGTACTTAGATCATTTTTTAAAAATAATGTACAGCAAATAATTTTTCCACGGATATTGTTTTAGCTTTATTGTGTTGGTACTTTTACATACTATATTCAGGTATTACTATTTTTCATAACTTACTTTAAAAATTGTGCCAAGTTTATTTAAAAGAGATTTCTCCCTTGACTTTTGTAGGTCAGATTGTGTCTTCCATTACTGTTATTTTAGTTTAATTTTATTTTATTATATGTAAATATGTTGCATATTCCTTTTTTAAAAATGTGAGATTTTTTCTCTCTCTTGTTACACAAACTTTGTATGCAGTGTTCATTATGCACTTTAAAAATAAATATTTTGTTTCAGGGCATGATGCTTTCACACATGCAACCTTAGAATAATTTTAAATTCCATTCCACTTTCACCATTCCTGAACTGCTTTGAATATATTGGATGTTGGAAGCCATGAGAGGTTTTGACTTGCAATCCAGTCAAGATAATAGGATTTTCCATTTATAGTGTAATGTGATACATATTCGTTTTGGTTTCATACTTTTAAAGAACCTATTCTCTTTTACTCTGTGGTGATCTTTGCTTTTCTATTTGTGCATTGCTAGAATGTCAGCTGCTGTTTCCCTGGCACCTGAGACGTTACTCAACACTGTATAGCGCTGGTGTTGAGAATTGAGAGAATCTACTAAATAATAGCATTTTTTTGAGACCGCAGTTCTGAATTAAAAGGAAGGGAAAGGACAGGCAAAAGAATATAGACATCAGCTATTTTTACTGAAGATCTGTTGGAGAACATGGTTTTGGTGTCCAGGAACTTGAGACCGAATACTGCATTCCTAATACTTCACTAAGATGTGCCTAAATAGCCCTGAAGGGGTTAGGAAGTCATAAGTCAGCTTCTTAATTGTTATGGGTGTCCTTAAAATATTAAGGTAATATTGAGAATGCAGAATGGCTCCTTCTTCATGACTTTTTAAGAGATCTGGGCCGGGCGCTGTGGCTCACGCCTGTAATCCCAGCACTTTGAGAGGCTGAGGCAGGTGGATCACCTGAGGTCAGGAGTTCCAGACCAGCCTGACCAAAATGGAGAAACCCCATCTCGACTGAAAATACAAAATCAGCCAAGCGTGGTGGTGCACGCCTGTCATCCCAGCTACTTGGAAGGCTGAGGCAGGAGAATAGCTTGAACCTGGGAGGTGGAGGTTGCAGTGAGCTGAGATTTCACCATTGCACTCCAGCCTGGGCAACAAAAGCGAAACTCTGTCAAAAAACAAAAAAGGAGAGAGAGAGAGAGAGAGAGAGAGATCTGGAGGGAGATACTAAGCTGTGCATGCTCTCATCTTGAAGTCACCAAATACGTAAGTTGCTATTCCTGCTCTGGTGAGAAGTTTGTCAATACATTTTTTCCATGAATTAATGAAAATTTTAGACCCATAACATAAATTTTAAAAAATTTATCCTAAAGATTGCTTGTGTATGTGTGTGTTTTGAAATATATTTAATCTCTACATACTGAAATAGTTTTTATAGATTCCACACAAGAGTCCTTTAGGAAAAAAGTGTGCTTTAATTTTCTTATAATATTTGTCCTTTTTTGCCCCTGACACAGTCTGTATATGACCATTTAAATTACTTTTAGTTCATGTTTGGGTTATAATCACACACAAATATTCTCTAAAGTCCAAATCTTATTTTGATATTTGAGGAAGAGTTTACATGCTAATAATATTAAGGGTTACAGCTGGTTTCACTGAAGCTTTGTAGGCATTCTCTAATACCTTATTGTTTTGAAGGAATATCTGTTCTGCTTGAATTATAGACTACATAATACATGTACTGTCAGGTACATTCATGGAAGGGACAGGCAGATGGAGTCATATGTTACTGGAGTCTCGATGAACAGATGTAGGAAATAGTCCAAGGAATAAGAAAAAAGTTGATACTGAAAAGTGCTTGTTGAAGTCTGTAAATGTGCATTAAAATGTGGCAGTAAAAATAGACACAGTGAAGTTTGGGAACTGGGGTCTAAATCCTGGAGTCCCCAGAATCATAGAGAACCTTGGTTAGGGGAGTAATTTTGTAAAAAAGCAAGAAGAGACAGTGACAAGGCAGAATATAATTAAAAGTATTGCTGTGTCATTTTCTAATTTTGTAATTTTGTCATATTTTTCAAACTCTGTTGATCATTTATTAAACTGGTAAATAAACTATAATCAACAGGGTTATTATAAGAGTTAAATAAGGAAATTTATGTATATCTATAAGCACCATGTCATAATTAATACAAAGCTACCCTTTTTATTTTTCCTGGACTTCATGTACAAATGGGTCAGTTAATTTTTTGTTTATAACACATAATTATCATTTGTACATAAAATATATTTAATTATTTTTATATTTTTAGCAGGGAAATAATACATGCATGTTTTCCCCCGTCTCAAACACATGCGTTCATATAAACATATCCATCTATATACCTACATATCTATGTATGAATATACACATGGATATCAGTATTTCTCAGCAAGTATGCATCATGATAATCAGAGATATTGCAACTAACAAGACTGATATAAACCATGATTGCAAGACTTTTAGATACCACCTTAGTAAAATATCAGATTGAGCTGCTACATTTCTCTCAGCCCTAAGTCATTTTGTATTTTCTGAGCATCTTAGAGGATTGTGACTGTATACACAGGACAGAAACACCATGACGCAGGGTACTGCTGCGAATTTCTGATGCAGGGGATTTTAAGGGCTAGATCAGCAGGATGGGAGTGTTGACCCTCCAAGTGAAATAAATTCCTGAATTGATTATCTCCATCCTAAAACAAACTTTTTTTTTTTTTTTTTTTTGGTGATACAGAGTCTTGCTCTGTCACCCTGGCTGGAGTGCAGTGTTAGGATCTCGGCTCACTGTAATTGCCTCCTGGGTTCAAGCAATTCTCCTGCTTCAGCCTCCTGAGTAGCTGGGATTACAGGCAAGCACCACCATGCCCAGCTAATTTGTGTATTTGTAGTAGAAATAGGGTTTCACCATTTTGGCCAGGCTGGTCTCGAACTCCTGACCTCAGGTGATCCACCTGCCTTGGCCTCCCAAAATGCTGGGATTACAGGTGAGAGAAACCGCACTTGACCCTAAAACAGCTTCTTACTTGATTGATTTCCGAGTTCCAAGGGAAAATACAAAAGTCGAAATTGAGAGAAAGTAAAAGTGGAGTAAGGCCTCAGAAGGCTGTGATTGGTGTTGGAGAAACACTACTAGGGCATAAAGCTGGGATAATAAAATCTGAGAAATCCCACAGTGTTTATCTACAGGTGGAAATCATATTCCACATGTGGGCGGAGTCAGGGATCCCTGTGTTTTAAAATCAGTGAGGGAATTGAATATCTGGACTTGTGTCAATTAACATACAAAACTCAGTGCTTTTGATGTTCTCATTCACAAGATATCTGTGTTCCTTCTTTGTCAGAAACCATAGTCATAGGCTTCCTAATTTTGACCTTGGGAAAAGAGGAGAGGCCTCTGTGTGTTTGTGACTGTTGGTCAGGCTGTGGTGCAGGGGGTGTCACCCTTCAGTGAAGGTCTGGCTTTTCATCACAGGTTGGTCTGAAAATTATGTACAAGGCTGGCGTCTCAGGTGTTCTTTCTCCAACCTCAGTTTTTCTTAGTGCCTGAAGTGTCTGCAAGTGGAAATCCAGAAGAAGACAGAGAGAAACTGAGTTCTTGACAATGCATTCACTAGTGAGTGGGGGATGGCTCTTTCTACTGAAATTATACCCATATTGCTGGCAAATGGGCAGTTTTCTCCAGTTTGCATGGGTGTTTCATTTTTATTCTTTTTTTGTTTGTTTTTATGATGCAAAATCCACCCAGCCTGGGTGTTCCAAATGCAATCAGGAGACTTTCAGGTATCTCGCCTCCAATTAAGTTTTCTCAGGACTCTAGGTTGGGTATCGTGTGTCAATGATTCCTAAATTATCAATATAATTTCTAATATTACACTACTTTATTCCGGCCCCTATGCAGGCTATTTACAAAAAAAGACATGAGACGTCTCATTTATGTATTTCTTTTTCTTCTATCCATCCTATAACCTCACAGGGAAATAATTGACCCATTAACTGTACCATCGGCTGACATAGACTTAGGATTGTGATGAATGCAGGCAATAGAGATGCGTGAAGAGCAGAAGATCACAGCCCAATAATGAGGCTGATGTTCTAGCAGCTGAGTTCAATAAATCCCATGTGATAGGCCTTGGGCAAGAGCTGCACAGTGTTGAGGAAAAAGGAGAGTTTGATAAAATATATTTATGCTTTTAAAAACTTTGCAAAAGGACAACTAAAGAAGTCATTATTATTCTTATCCCCATTCATTTTACCTTTTGGTAATTAACCTTTTTGCCTTCTGGTAACTGAAAGTAACATATAAGAAATACAATTACTTAATTATGGTTGCACACTCAGGAGAAGGAATATAGTAGATATAGTACAATTTAGGGTTCTGTGGAAATGCTCTATAAGGGCTGGTTAGAAAAAAACAAAACAGTAAAGAGGCCTTTTTATCCTTGAACAAGCCAAGTGACAAGGTAAAGTTAAAAGAGAGGCAGTGATAACTGATGTTTGGGTTGACCAGAGAAAGTTGAGAACAGGAGGCTTCATATCACAGGAATCATCAGACTAAGACTTCCTCAGTATAGCAGCCTCAGCGGTCTTGTCTTGTGCGGCTGGACTGTCTTTAAGCCTTGTCATGAACACCTGAATTACATAACATTAGAGTGACTATATGTATGAATTGAGTCCTATATTCTGTGTAAAACTTGTTCAGTTCTGAAGAATGCTGGAGTCTGGTTCATTGCTTTCTACCTTTTTAATGAATAAGGGACAAATGACCTGTATTTAGTAAATATTTGCTGGATAGGAAACATGTTTTCTATTACTTCTTTAGATTATTCAAAACACATAATAGGTCTTTTAACCATTTGATTGGTGATAAACCTGTGGTTTATCTAGAGAAATAATTCATGTAATCACGGTCATGTTTAAAAAGTAGTAAATCACGGTTATTTGCCTTGTGACAAATCTGTAATTTACTTGAAATTCATGGTAAATTTGTTTTATTTATGAAGGTTCAAGTGAAAATTTTATAATCAGTTATGTACAGGTGATTAACACATTACTGAAAAATATCTGGGCTATATTATGCCACATCTCATGCGATATTTCTTCATAGGAAAGTTTAATGGATTAAGAGTGGGTATATCTCTGTGAGTGAATTTGAAAGGCAGATACCAGTTTAGTGTTGAGAATGAACTGGCTGGAACCTAAAACACTGAGTGTTCTGCATACCCAGATCCTACCTATGTCATCTCAGCCTTCCTCCTCTGGACATTAAAAGGGATTCTCTGTCTAAACTAAAATGTCTGATGTTTTAGAACAAAGTGACTTTTGAAGATGTAGCTATTGACTTCACCCAGGAAGAGTGGGCCATGACGGACACATCCAAGAGAAAGCTGTACAGAGATGTAATGCTGGAAAACGTGTGTCAACTGGTGTCCCTCGGTGAGTCCCTCAACATTCACATACGTATGTAGACACACATTGACTCATTCATTCAATAAGTGTTGGAACAGCTTCCCCATATCTCACTCTAATCTCTGATTCTCTCACAGATCTTATCTGAAAAAAAATTTGAGCTCTCTAAATCTGTCTGAAAGAAATATCTTTATTTTATTTTATTTTATTTAGTTTGTCACTCAATTAGAATGTAATCTTGACAAGGATGTCATGGTTTCCTTGGTACTCAGTCTCTAATACTCAGAACAGACCTGAGAACATAATGAATATTTTCAATGTATTAAATTAAATATTTTCTAAATAACTCTTCTGCTTTAGTCGCTATGCTTAGGCTGAGACCAATTAGTGAAAACAATAGCAATATCTTTTTTGTGTAGAACACCAATTATTTCTGTAAATCGAATTGTTTTTCTGTTCTGTATGAGAATAATAATAAACATATTGTGCAGAGATTTAATTAATCTCTTTCTGAAAAGACTGTGTATTACGCATTGTGTCTTGGAACTTAGGCATGGACTCAGCATTCATAGGTCCTGACTGTTTTGAATTTCCTTTTCCTGATGGACCTTTTGTTTGAATTTATTTTCTAGTCTCACATTGGGTCAGAAAAATCCTGGGGAGTTTTCTGTGTTCTAGGTCTTGTGGCCTGAGCTGACCTTCACTGTTTTTATTCTTCCTTGATAGCCTGCCTTACAGTTGGTGATAATGCACATTTATTGACAGTGAACTCAAAACACATGTACTGTTTCCACTAACAGGGTACCAGATAAGCAAATCCTATATAACTTTGCAGCTGGAGCAAGGAAAAGAGCTCTGGCGGGAAGGAAGAGAATTTCTCCAAGGCTAGAATCTGGTTAAGCAACAGGGTCCTGTGCTCTAATAGGAGGAGGTGCTTCGTCAGTGAATAATATCAGTCAAATATTAATTGGCGGTTTTATTAAATGAGTGGTAATTTCTAAAATGTAGGTTAAGTTACTGGAGCAGAATTCCTTAGATGTTATTATCATTTTGTTCATATGTCAGATGCTACTCTTGTGTCCTCTTGCCTTTTCTTTTACTTTCGGGAAAAGGATAATTCATGTACTTGTTGGGGTTAAACTGTCACATGCTGACTCTTTTCCCGATACCCCTGTGAAGACTATCCCTCTATTTACCTGCCTGATATCTCATTTCCATTTTAACTCTTTTCACGTTTTAATTTTAAAACTCTTTTCTAATTGCTGACGCTGTACAATCTGTTTCTTCTATTGAAGTATTTTCTTCAATTGAAGTATTTTCTTCATTTGACACATTTGCCACATCTAAGTGTCAATTTTTGAAAAAAGTAAACGGGCCTTGGGGTTTTTCAAACAATTTTATTACCATAATACCAAGGTAACAATTTATTTTTCAATTATTTGAGACAAGGAAAGTGCCCTTAAGAAAAAACACACGATATTCATGCATCCTATCAGAAAAGATGCATCCACTGGTATGACAATGGTGAGTTTTATAGCTGTGTACACCAGCCATCTAAGTTAAAGACCTGGTAATGGGTTAAGTTAGTAATGACACACAGTCACCTGAGTGTAATTAGGCTGGCATTAAGTGCTTTCTAAGCAAAAAAAAATTTGATAGTTTGAATTCAGTGAATAAAGTGACCTGTGTTCTAAACCATAACATGAGATCTTTAAAATAGAACAAGTGCGTGTACATTGCTCATGCTCAGACTTTGAAAGATATTGATATCATCACAATTAATAGAATAACTCTGTAGTTGGTATCTTATAAAAGAGAAAATATCTGTGTCTGCAGGAGACAATGTGTACGCAAGTGTCAATCGAGAAAAATGACGAGACAAGTCTCAATCATTGTAGGAGATTTATTTGCCAGAGTTAAGGACATGCACCTGGGGGACAGGTGTATGCCTTTCTCCAAAGATGATTTTCTCTAAATTTAAAGGGGGAAAGGGTGGGATATTGAGAAGTACACAATTTTCATGTAAAAGGTGGGTAGAAAAAAATAGTAATTCGTACATTTTTCTGGCTCAGTGAATCTGGATTGTTTTTACATGAGATGACATAAACAAATGAGGCAGAGGAATAATGCAGGAGAGCTGCATTTTATATAAGACAACATAGGCAAAATGGGGCAGGGAAACAATCGGATATGTATTTGTGTCTGGTGAACTGGGGATGACTGCGCCTGTAAAGACAAGCTATCAGTTTGCATTGCCATGGTGTAACTTTAACAGCTCATGAGGAATTTCCTTGTGGGCAAAATACTGGCGAGGCAAGTAGCTTTTCATCTTGTAGCCATATTATTTAGGAACCAGAAGGGGGAGGCAAGTTTGTGTGACCCTGTTCTCAGCTTGATTTTTCCCTTTGGTTAAATGAGTTTGGGGTGCCAACATTTAATTTCCTTTCACACAAGTAACATTGGAAAGATTTCAACTGTACTCTACTACTGAATGGTTGGTCTAGGATTCAAAGGTGGTGAAATGAACGTATAGATGTATGTCGGTAAATCAATAAGAGCTTTTAATCTTTGTCCCTAAAGGAGAACTCTCTCACTCTGGAGGATCCCTTTGAATGTAATGATTTGAGAGAAGATTGCACTCACAGTTCCACAATGACTCAGCGTTTGTTAACTCAGAGTGGAAAGAAACCCTACATCAGCAAACAGTGTGGAAAATCCCTTAGTAATCAGTTATTCCCTAAACCACATAAACAAATTCATACTAAAGGTAAATCATATCAATGTAATATATGTGAAAAGGCCTATACTAATTGCTTTCACCTTAGATGGCACAAGATGACTCACACTGGAGAGAGGCCATATGCATGTCATCTATGTGGAAAATCCTTCACTCTGTGTTCTCACCTTAGAAGACATGAGAAAACTCACACGGGAGAGAGACCGTATAAGTGTCATCAGTGTGGGAAAGGTTTTATTCAATCCTTTAACCTTCGAAGACGTGAGAGAACTCACCTTGAATAAAAGCGTTATGAATGTGATAAAAGTGGGAAAGTCTTTAGTCAAAGCTCTGGCTTTAGAGGACACACAAGAATTCACACTGAAGAGAAACCACATACTTGTCTTCTATGTGGGAAAGACTTTAGTCTATCTTCTGACCTTAGATGATATGAGAGAACATGCACTGGAGAAAAGCCATATGAATGCCATTTATGTGGGAAAGCCTTCAGCCAGTGTACTAATCTTAAATAACATCAGAAAAGTCACCCTGGAGAGAAAATGATAAATGTCTTCAGAACATATTCTGACTTTAGATGACATGGTGTTAGGAATGACGAATGTAAGGAATATGGAAGAGACTTCAGCTGTAGTTGTAACATCTAAAAATGACAAAGGACTCACATTTTGAAGAATTACTATAATCAACATGGACGTTACTTCAGTTACCTTTATTCTTCAGTCCTCATCAATAAATTCATATGGAAGAGAAATTGTACGACATGTATGTACCAAAGACTTGTTAGTGATCTGATCATAAATGACACGAGAGAGCTGAAACTGTCAACATAATAAACTAAAAGTCTTCAGCAACAGTTTTAGTAACTTAAAACATGTGGGACTTTCAGGTAGAGAATCTCTAGCTCTGCATTCAGTGTGAAAATGTTTTTATGTGCAATTTGTTGTCAACTAACATAAGAAAACTTTACTTGGATGAACACTTTATTTGTATTTTCTGTGAATAAACATTCAGCCAAGCACTAGGCTTGATGTTCACAAGAAAACACAGTGATAAAATGCTGCTAAAATGGAAAATAAGAGAGGAAATCCTTTATAAGCTAAATAAGAAGGGAAAGTCTTTCCAAGGGCAATGAATTCTCTTGGAATACCAAACACTTCTTACTGGAGAAGTTATGTCTGGAAAAATCATGAGAAATCCTTTCTTCACAGAGTAACGCTTGTGGCACATGTGAGATTTCACACTGGACAAAACACGGTTAGCATCGTGAAAGGAGAAGATTCTTAAGTGGTAATTCATTTCTTAGTTGACATTAAGTTTCTCACATTGAGAAGCTATCAAACTTGAAAATCACTGTGGAGAAACCTGATAGATTTCTCATCAGAAAAGTGAGTCAAGAAGGTGGACCTCTAGAAAAAACTCTTAACACATAGTTTAGCAAAATAATTCAGAAATTTGAGAAAATGTCTATTCATAAAAATGCAGCACATAAATGTATAATAGCAAAGTGACCTGGGCATAAATTGAATGCAGAATTGTATAAGAAATCTCATTAAACATTTCCAAAAGATCAATACTTACAAATATTGAAAGAATACAATCGGATGTTGAAAAAATTTAGTGTGTTGGTGAAGTCCTTCTTTCATTTATGCAGCCCCAACATATCGATTTGCATCTGCACTCCTCGGCTTATGGGTCGAGATTCTACCCCAACTTCTGAGTCTCCCCAGTCTTCAACGGCTCTTTCCTCACAGCTCACCTCCCTTTACTTCCATGTTCACTAAAACCACTTGTTTCCATCCAACCCTGGAACTGACACATCAGGGATCTTCAGCCCCAGTTGCCAGATTTCTCAGTGTGTCATTGCATAGATTTAGCAAGGAAACGGAGGCTGGATCAAAGACACCTAGTATATGCATTTGGGTGTCCCCAGCCCTTGCCTCTGTCTCTGAGTAGTTACCTGGGATCAGAGGATAAGGCAGCCCTGCTCTTCTATCCCTCAGAAATCTCTTGAAATTTTGTCCCTGAAGCCTCTCTAAGTGGAGGTAGCAGTTCATCTCATGACACCCCAGAGTTTACTCAGGTAAGTCCTGAGTTATTACACAGAGACAGACACAGCTGTGTTCCTTTTACTTCTGTCCAGAAGATAAAACACCAGCATGATAAAACAGCCGAACCTGTCAGCCACCATGCAAGCCTTTCCTATATTTGATTCAATGTACTTTTCCAGAAGCAAAATGAAAGTTCTCACAGATGGGGCCTCCTCTGCCTTGTCCTCAGAATTGGAAAATGTATTGTCCATCAAGGAGCCTCAGTACTGAACCTAAAACTCAAGAGAAAACGTTTCCTGAATAATAAGTGGGATGACGACTTGAAATTTTGCAAAACAGGCACAATCTTAATACGATAGGCCTTACTAAGGCTAAATGGCCTTATCCATGGTTGAAATTGACACATCATTATATTAAAAAATCTCCACAAGTGATTGATTTTACTCAGCAGCCAGGGTTTATGTCAAGAGTCAGGATAATGAGCAAGAAATTCAAGCCCTTGGCAAACTGGTTGGAGAGGCAAGGATTGTGTCCAGGTAGAGCTCATAACATTATTTATTGTTTAATCTATTTAATTAAATATGTAATTTACCCTCAAACTGTGGCTGACATTATATGTAGTCCTGAGCCACATTAAGATGTACTATTTGTGCTGTGAAATTCTACGAGATTTGACAAATGCATGGTGGCAGATCTCCAGCATTAAAGCATAACACAGGATGCTTCTCTTATTCAAGCTCTTCTTCCCTTCACATAGAGGGAATCAATCGACTTTTTTATACTAACTTTCGAATTTGTTTCTTTATTCCCATCTTCTTTAATTAAAGCACAAGATATCGTACTCAATTTCCATTTGATCTTCCAAAAGAAAGGTACTGAATAATCCATACCTGAATTTCAGTGATTCAGATTCAGGTCCACCGCTAAGCAGTAAAGGCCAAACGTCCTGTGCTGCCACCTCATGGCCGGCAAAGGGCAATGAAATCCATCGTTCCGGCCATGCAGGGCGCATGCGCGGTCTGCTTCCCGCAGCGAGCCGGATCTCCAGGGAGGACCTGAGTTTTCTTTACCCAGGGTGAGGGAGGCGCCGCCGCCCTGGCTTTGGGGCTGGGGCCTCCGGGGAGGTTCCGGGTGGGGGCGTTGAAGAGGCAGCTCTTTTTGCAAGGCCCAAGATGGCGGGCCCTGCACAGGCCGCGCTGTTCCGCGCCCTCAGGGCGTCAGTATCCCATTGGGGCCGGATGCCCCCGCTGGGCCCGGAGCATCCTTGGCCCTGCCCTCGCAGAGCCGCACTGAGGCTGAGGTGGCGCGGGGGCCTGGGTTCCGCGAGGAGTGGCGGCAGCGAGGGCTGGAGGACCCGGGCTCCGGGGCTCCGGGGCGTCTGGCCTGGATGGGACTGAGCCCATCCAGGGACTGGGACTCCCGGGTTCTGGTGCGGGTGGATCCTGGGCAGGCTCAGGACCAAGTCCCTCTCCTTCCACCAAGGAGCGCCCAGAGGCCGGCGGGAGCTCCAGGTTCACCTCCTCCTCCTTCAGGTGTTTGCTTTTCCTTTATTTCTGTAAGGCCAGAAATTGGCGCCATCCTTCACATCGGTGAATCGGGACCCTAACACCCGTTACCTCAGTTTTATTGTTATTGCCATTAACAGTGTTGGTGGCATTATCACTAAGATCATCATTGTTGTTATTGTCATTCATGATTATTAGCAGGTGGGTTCATCATTTTGTCTCACTATGCATTTTTTTTTTTTTTTTTTTTGTGATTGGTTTTATATGATGTTGAATTGAACTTCTCTAATCTTGACTAGTGTTGTCAGATTCCTGAAGAGCATTCCGGAGGACAACGCCTGCCTTTAGTGCAGCCACAGAATTTCGTGGGCACAGGAGAGCACCTAGAATATTCCCCTTTCATTGCACAGCAGCTTTGGGAAATGGTGGCTGCCTGGCTCTGAGATGAGGTGGAAAAGACCGGACACTGGGGCAAGTGATAGCACCTCCACTGGTGTTTTTATGAAGCCAGTGCACTGTCTCCCACGTAGACTTAGAATAAAATCTGATGGCTCTAAAAGGCCATGTTTGCCCTTCCTGGACTTCCTGGGAGCCTTTAAACCTTGTGTGGTTCCTAGAGTGGCTAGGTTGCCATATCTGTGCCTCGTATGGCAGCACCAGTCTTTTCTGGGCCAACAAGGGCACTTAGAATGTTTCCAGAAGCTCAGGCATGCTGTCTCTGTTCCTCCCTTCTGTTCAATGGCAATTCACTGGGTCCCTGGCTGACATAGAACATCCTGCAGAGGGATGGGCTTGGGTGACTTCCTGGCCAGCCTTTCCAGGCAGTTATCTTTGAAAAACTTGAAGAGACTCACAGAGGCCATTCACTGGTATTTCATGACTGCAAGTGGGGTTTCTGGTTCCTTGAGTTTACTTAGAATATCTGAATGGCTCTGAATGGCCAAGAAACCCTCTCTGGTCTTGGAAGCTGCCAAAAGCTATTACTGGGCCTTGGAAGAGTCTTTAAAATTTTTCCAGGTACAGCTGAGAATAGGAAACTTTTCCAGGTCTAGCCCAACCAGCTCAGGTCGAGTCCTGAAAAACTGGTGGGTATTGGGGGAGCTCATCTTATGAAAGAGCAATTGGTGGCAAAGCTGGGTCTCCAGGACAGCTGTGTGTGTATATGTCTGCAGAGCATGCCTTGTAGTCATCTTTAGTAACTGAACACCATTTGTGAATGGATAAACTATATTCCTTGCTGTACAATGGTGAAAAATTCATATTAACAATGGTGATAATAAAAATATTGATGAATATTAACAGGAATGACGATCATCATGATACTAGTACCAATGGTTATAATACTGATAATAATACTAACCCTATGGACTTGGGACATACGAGTTTTCCCTAAGTGGATAATAGGCATAAATATTTGGTGGTGTAGGGTTATTTCAAGTCCCAGAAAGCAAGGATGAACATCTAGAACGAGAAGAAAAACAATCTGGAGGTTGGCAAGTGCACACCTGGGGACTCCTGTGTTAACTTCTGGTGTTTCAGCCTAAGAGGGAATGTTAATATAACCCTGGTCCTGTAACACCATGCTGACCAACACCTACCAGTTTTCAGGAGATAAGATAGCTGGCTGATGGAACAGGGATCCAGAGAAGTTACGTGTCCAGACCAGTACATGTTGCCCAGTGGCAGAGTTCATGACAAGCAATAAACCCCAGGATAATGTCATTCCCAGCCAGCTGACTGTCATCTGCTCTTTCATGGCCCCTCTCTACTGGTACCTCTAGGCACTGGCATGTCCTCCAGAGGCTGTAGGAGGGCATCATACTCAGTACTCACCCACCTGCAGGAGGCAAGAAAGATGGAAAGAGCTAAATACCATGGTTTCTGGATTCTTTTTGGTGGGCATGGCATATTTCGCATTTGCTTTACTAATGGTGGAACCCAGTCAATGGTTTGCAATACAGCTCTGGATGACTCTGGACACCTGTAGAGATTTTGACAATTTCCAGAAGGTCACAAGTTCTTGGAGGACTTTTTCATGAGTTCTTTGACTGAAAAGGTGGTTCAAAAAACTACTGTTCTGACTTAGAAAATGTTGCAGAGGCTGGGCGCGGTGGCTCATGCCTGTAATACCAGCACTTTGGGAGGCCGAGGCAGGCAGTTCTCGAGGTCAGGAGTTTGAGACCAGCCTGAAACCCCATCTCTACTAAAAATACAAAAATGAGGGGGGCGTGGTGGCATGCACCTGTAACCCAGCTACTCAGGAGGCTGAGGCGGGAGAATCGCTTGAACCTGGGAGTCGGAAGTTGCAGTGAGCCAAGATTGTGCCACTGGACTCCAGCCTGGGCGACAGTGCGAGACTCTATCACAAGAAAAAAAAAAGAAGAAGAAGAAGAAAAAGAAAATGTTGCAGAGACTCTGGTGAACAGGTAGTCCCTCTCCTGCCACTCCAGGTAAAAGTTTCTTGGCCACAAACCTGATTTAGCAGTATCCCTTCATCTTAGGTGGGTAGCAGAAAGCCATTCATGACCTATCCAAGCATGGAGGGGGAATTTGACTTAGAAAACTTTTAGGTGGACTAGTTGGTGAAAGAAAGTGCATTCTAGGGCTCACAGGCCTACACATAGAGTTGCTAGCACATAAAGCATATGTATGAATTCTTTCTGAGCCCATGGCAAGACCAGGGTGCACTTCATCCATCTACTATGCTGGTATGAATAGGTACTTGCCCGAAAAAGAAAAGAATAACTCAGGAAGCCCATTCTTCTACAGGACACCAGGTGGTACAGTAGGAGTCTTGGGGTTGCTGTGGTATATATGTTTTAAGGTTGTCTTTTAATCATCTTCAGCAAATTCAACAGTCTTCAGAACATAAAAAAAAATTATTCAACATTGCATAATAACTACCACAAATCTATCCATGATAAAGAACTGTACCCACATAATAATAACATTAATAGCAATCACAATGGTGTGATATAAATGTCATTTTAAAGAAGAGAATAATAAAAGAGCAGATATTTAAGAGCATATTCCTGTAAGCCTGTGACATTGTTCCCATATGAGCCCTCGTGTTATTGATTACAGGGAGAGGCTTGGGGCTGCATCTTGAAATATCTTCTGTGATGGCAAAGAAGAGTGGCAGTAGGGAGAATAATTCTGAGCCACACGAGGGCTTGGGCAAAAGTGGAGATGCCTGTGCCACGTGGAAATACATTACAAATGGACTATGGAAAAGGGTCTGGCCAGAGTCCTGCCTGACACAGGTCATACAAAAGCTTTCAGTAGTTTGCCCCAAGAAATGGCTGGTCCAGGCTGTAGATGAGAAGCACTGGGCAGACAGATCCACACCCGCTTCCTGAGTCTCAGAAGTCTGGTGTGCATCGAACATTAAGCCCCCAAGCCTACTGAGACTTCACCTCCTGGCTGGTCTTCTACCATCTGATTCTTGAGCCCCATCACGTAAGTGCCATCTCCATCCTGGAATTGCTGACAATGTCTGATGGAGGGTTTCACCCTGGGTACTCAGTACCAGCAATGGATGAAATACCGGAAGGGAGGCTCCAGGGCTTCCATAGAAGACACATTCTAAAGTTCCTCGGGTGATCAAATGGTCATCTCATAGATTTTCAGCAGAACTGCAGCATTTTGTGAATACCTGAGTGAATGCAGAAAGTATCCAGACGCATGGGCATTCTAGGAAGCTCCCTGTGTAAATCAAATACAAGGAATATCTACTTCTGGGCTCAAAAGCTAACTTAGATTGCAGGGGCCTTTAAAAACAGTATGCTGAGAATAGATAGGGCTCAAGGACAGTATCTCCAATTGAACTTTTAATGAACTCCCGTAGGCGCCAAGAAGGCGGGCAGATAAGGAAGAGCATAGAAACAAGGAACTGAGTAGAAGGTTACATCTGGGAAAAGAAAGTTTGTTTTACATTGCATTCTTTCTGCTGACGTGGGGTTTATGGAGTATAAATAAAGTGAGGCGGAGGCTCTGAGCGCGGCCGCCATGTTCTCTGTGTGTCTTTGTCTTTTGTGTGTTCTTTCATTCTCCACCACCCCCGACACGGACCCCAACATTAGATAATAAAAAAAGTGAGATGCTGGCAGAAGGCAAATAACTCCACTTCAGTTCTTGAGAGAAAAATGGTTCTGTAACCTCTGAGTTTATTTAGAAAATGTTTGGAGCCTCAGGAAGACCAAGTATATCATTCCTGATGTTTCCAGGGCAGATTGGACTGCTTGGGCCTCTGGGACTATTCTAAGTCCTCTCAGATTTCCATGGGAAACCGTATCTCTACTCCTAGAGCTCACACCACCCCTGAGCAAGCTCATTGTTTTCTAAATATTCCAAGGAAGTCCATCCAGGGTATGCCTGTATTGGTGAGTTTTACCTTGGACTGGCAGGAGAACTCTGAGAATGATACATCCTGACTTCACTTGATAAAGGTAGGGGAGCCAAGAAGTCCAGATCTGGAGAGCACCTGAAACACCAGATGGCAGAAGGACAGTAAGGAGGTGAAGTCAGCTATGGAGGTGGAGCTTCATGTTTAATGCATGTAGGATTCTGAGTTCCAGGACTGATGGGCTGGTGGGGATGAGATACATGTCTTCTTTGCAGGGAGCCAGGCCAAACCAGCCATCTGGTTGCACTACTGAAAGCTTTTGTGTGCCCAGTGGTAGGTAAGACACAAGCCAAACTCTCTTCACCTCTGGCTGGTAGTCCTTGACTAGAGAGGTTTGCACACAAGTGGTCCTATTAGCCCATGCTCTCCTGTGGCTTGCTTTCCTTTCACCTGTTTCTCATGTTTGCCGTCATGGAACACATTTCATAGTGAAATTCTTTGACTCTGACTCCAAATTACACAAGGAGGACCCAATTTGTCAACTTTTCATATATTTAGGAGAATCTCCACATTGATTTTTGTATCCTTATGTTCATATTGTCACCAGTATTAAAATTCTTACTATTTAGGTCATTGCGTTCACTATCATAATTATTAAATATTTTTCATTTATCATTTATTTTTATTGGTTAATTTTTTGTGGCAGCTGTTATATAACAATCACTAGAGTTTCTCTATTCATGAAAGATGTCCACGTTAATGGAGGTAACTAGGAGTGTTACTTTACAGGTATGTAAACACAGATAATCTTGGCTGAACTGTGGCTATATTGTCTGGTGTCCCTTTGAAGGTGAAGCCTCTTGTCTTATTCTAAGTGACCTCTGGAGACAGAAACTGTCTCATAATTGCAGGGACGACTTGAGAAGTCATCCTGAGCCTATGCAGAAATGCAGAAGCACTTCCATGATCTAAGCAACCTATGTGAAGGCCTGAAAGCCAAAGCAAAGCTGTCCAACAAAAAGTTTTCCTAGTAACACTGGAGGTCCATCAGTCACTCCTCCTGGTCTGGAAATGCCAGAAATGTCCTCCGTGGTTCTTGTGAGGGTCCAGATCTTTTCAAAATCACCTCAGAAGCCATAGAACCACTCCATCCTACCTGAAATTGCAGAATGACTCTTCTTTTGACCAGAGTCTCAAAAATATATTCATTGATAGTTTTGGTTCCTGGGAGCCGCCATTGCTTGCAAAAGATGTGCCAGAGACTAGACATTTTCTGTTTCCTCACTTGTCCGGAAAAGACTGAAGTTTTTCTGGAACACAGAAATGGGAATCTGACCCTCTGAGCAGCCTCAGAATTTTCTAAGTCTTCCAAGCAGAGTGGAAGTTCTGGTGAGGACCCTTTGTACCCCCGATGGTCTGGAATCACATAGGATGATGCGTTCAAACAACTCTAGGTGGAGATATATTTTCTGAGATATTCCAAGGAGGAGGGACACAACTGGACCAGATGTTAAAAGGGCAGCTGAGCATTAAGTGCCTATGTAGTGTTTGCAGCTTAATGTCCCATGCAGAAGGGGACTCTGGGCTCTTGTGTTAGAATTCAATGTAATTCTGGGGTCCTGCTTTTCTTCCAGGAAATCCCACTTCCATCTGGATGTCTGGATGAACCACTGAAAGCCACTGAGTGTCCTGCAGTAGGTGAACTGTGGCCAGAGCCCAAGGATGAAGGGGGCTCCTTCTGTCTGTGACTGTGAAGAGGAAGCCTGAGGTATAGCAGACTCAGGCCCCAGAAGGATGGAAAAAATGAGGTGGGGAGTGAGGGGACCTCAGAGGAAGACTGAGGTCTGCAGAATCCCAGGGTCAAGGAGACAGTGCGGTGTCCTGGTGGTGTCCTTGATGTTCCAAGAGGGGTGATAATCCATCTCCTGAGTAAAAGCTTCATATGGGGTGAGGAGGGGAGAAGTAAACAGAGAGGAAGCAGGGAAGGCCAAGACAGCGACCAGCCTCAGAGCGATTTTAACCAGAAATGGACACAGACCCTGGACCCCATCGCGGGGTTGCAGGCCAAGGACCGTCTCTAGGCGATGCATAGCTCCCTTGTGGGGTTAGTGGGAGTAGGCATTGTGACGTCTGCAGGGGTGTGGAAGGCTGGGCGACGGGAGCAGCTTACAGGGCTGGACCAGAAATACTGAACTTCTTTTCCATCAGTGAAATCCACTTCCGAGTCAGAAAAAACTGCAAGTTCTGGAGGGGCAGGGCCTAGGAGGAGGTCAGGGCCTGAGCCTTCCTGCTTTGACCCCCCCTACCCCCCGTGTTTCTGGGTCTGTCCTCACTTCCACCCAGCGGATCTTGAGTATCCTCCTTTGAGTCCCCACGAGTGTGTTGTGTGCAGTGGGGCCAGGCTGCTTCATCCACTGCACGTTCAATGTTTCCAATACTTTCTGGCCAAAGTTTAGAGTTGTCAGACCACTGACTTTGAATGTTGACCTGGTTCCTTTTGAACAGAGTAAAATCTATTGAAGTTTAAGGTCACCTCTTTTCATGGATGGTGAAGAGGCAGGCTGTTCAGGCGCAACTGCCCTCAGGTCTGGAGGGCGGCGGAGGTCACTGTGGGTGGTGGGTGAAGCCGGAACCTCTGTGGCTCTAGACTTTCAAATGTTTCATTTTTTCTTTTGTAGTTTGTGTTTGTTGCTTGCTTTTTTTTACAATGGGAACTGGAATGTAAGATGCCAAACTAGCCTGTGGGGGACATGGATTTTCACAACAGTAACCACAGAGTGTAGTTTCCATTTCTATTCCCTGTTCATGTGGGAGGCAGAAAAGGAAATCAGGTGCTCAGTTCTAGGGACATCACAGGACTAGGACATGTACAGTGAGGGTGGAAGGCAGAGGCATTGCTTTAGGAGAATAAAATTACTGCATGCACACACATATGTATGTATATGGATGTATGTACACAAATATGCATATTTGTAGATTCTGTTCTTCCTCTCTCTATATAATTTTCTTTATTTCACACTTGATATGATTTTTTTTATTATACTTTGTGTTCTAGGGTACATGTGCACAATGTATAGGTTTGTTACATATATATACATGTGCCATGTTGGTGTGCTGCACCCATTAACTCATCATTTACATTAGGTATATCTCCTAATGCTATCCCTCCCCCCTCCCCCCACCCTACATCAGGCCCCAGTGTGTGACGTTCCCCTTACTGTGTCCAAGTGATCTCATTGTTCAGTTACCACCTATGAGTGAGGACATGCGGTGTTTGGTTTTCTGTTCTTGCGATAGTTTGCTGAGAATGATGGTTTCCGGCTACATCCATGTCCCTACAAAGGATGCAAACTCATCCTTTTTTATGGCTGCATGGTATTCCATGGTGTATATGTGGCACATTTTCTTAATCCAGTCTGTCATTATAGACATTTGGGTTGGTTCCAAGTCTCTGCTATTGTGAATAGGGCTGCAGTAAACATACATGAGCATGTGTCTTTATAGCAGCATGATTTATAATCCTTTGGGGATATACCCAGTAATAGGATGGCTGGGTCAAATGGTATTTCAAGTTCTACATCCTTGAGGAATCGCCACACTGTCTTTCACAGTGGTTGAACTAGTTTACAGTCCCACCAACAGTGTAAAAGCGTTCCTATTTCTCCACATCCTCTCCAGCACCTGTTGTTTCCTGACTTTTTAATAATTGCCATTCTAACTGGTGTGAGATGGCATCTTATTGTGGTTTTGATTTGCATTTCTCTGATGGCTAGTGATGATGAGTATTTTTTCATGTGTCTGTTGGCTGCATAAATGTCTTCTTTTGAGAAGTGTCTGTTCTTATCCTTTGCCCACTTTTGGATGGGGTTGTTTGTTTTTTTCTTGTAAATTTGTTTGAGTTCTTTGTCGGTTCTGGATATTAGCCCTTTGTCAGATGAGTAGATTGCCACAATTTTCTCCCATTCTGTAGGTTGTCTGTTCACTCTGATGGTAGTTTCTTTTGCTGTGCAGAAGCTCTTTAGTTTAATTAGATCCCATTTGTCTATTTTGGCTTTTGTTGCCATTGCTTTTGGTGTTGTAGATATGAAGTCCTTGCCCATGCCTATGTCCTGAATGGTATTGCCTAGGTTTTCTTCTAGGGGTTTTATGGTTTTAGGTCTAATATTTAAGTCTCTAATCCCTCTTGAATTAATTTTTGTGTAAGGAGTAAGGAAGGGATCCAGTTTCAGCTTTTTATTTATGGCTAGCCAGTTTTCCCAGCAGCATTTATTAAATAGGGAATCCTTTCCCCATTTCTTATTTTTGTCAGGTTTGTCAAAGATCAGATGGTTGTAGAAGTGTGGTATTATTTCTGAGGGCTCTATTCTGTTCCATTGGTCTATAGCTCTGTTTTCATAGCAGTATCATGCTGTTTTGGTTACTGTAGCCTTGCTGTATAGTTTGAAGTCAGGTAGCGTGATGCCTCCAGCTTTGTTCTTTTGACTAGGATTGTCTTGACAATGCGGGCTCTTTTTTGGTTCCATATGAACTTTAAAGTAGTTTTTTTCCAATTCTGTAAAGGAAGTCATTGGTAGCTTAATGGGGATGGCATTGAATCTATAAATTACCTTGGACAGTATGACCATTTTCACGATATTGATTCTTCCTGTTCATGAGCATGGAATGTTCTTCCATTTGTTTGTGTCCTCCTTTATTTCATTGAGCAGTGGTTTGTAGTTCTCCTGAAGAGGTCCTTCACATCTGTTGTAAGTTGGATTCCTAGGTATTTTATTCTCTTTGAAGCAATTGTGAATGGGAGTTCATTCATGATTTGGCTCTCTGTTTGTCTGTTATTGGTGTATAAGAATGCTTGTGATTGTTGCACATTAATTTTGTATCCTGAGACTTTGCTAAAGTTGCTTATCAGTTTGAGAAGATTTTGGGCTGAGACGATGGGGTTTTCTAAATAGACAAGCATGTTATCTGCAAACAGGGACAATTTGACTTCTTCTTTTCCTAATGAAATACTCTTTATTTATTTCTCTTGCCTGATTGCCCTAGCCAGAACTTCCAACACTATGTTGAATAGGAGTGGTGTGAGAGGGCATCCCTGTCTTGTGCCAGTTTTTAAGGGGAATGCTTCCAGTTTTTGCCCATTCGGTATGATACTGGCTGTGGGTTTGTCATGAATAGCTCTTATTATTTTGAGATACGTTCCATCAATACTGAATTTATTGAGAGTTTTTAGCATGAAGGGTTGTTGAATTTTGTCAAAGGCCTTTTCTGCATCTATTGAGATAATCATGTGGTTTTTGTCTTTGGTTCTGTTTATATGTTGGATTATGTTTATTGATTTGAGTATGTTGAACCAGCCTTGCATCCCAGGGATGAAGCCCACTTGATCATGGTGGATAAGCTTTTTGATGTGCTTCTGGATTCGGTTAGCCAGTATTTTATTGAGGATTTTTCTGTCAATGTTCATCAGGGATATTGGTCTAAAATTCTCTTGTTTTGGTGTGTCTCTGCCAGGCTTTGGTATCAGGATGATACTGGCCTCATAAAATGAGTTAGAGAGGATTCCCTGTTTTTCAATTGATTGGAATCGTTTCAGAAGGAATAGTACCAGCTCCTCTTTGTACCTCTGGTAGAATTCAGCTGTGAATCTGTCTGGTCCTGGACTTTTTTTGGTTAGTAGGCTATTAATTATTACCTCAATTTCAGAGCCTGATATTGGTCTCTTCAGGGATTCAACTTCTTCCTGGTTTAGTCTTGGGAGAGTGTATGTGTCCAGGAATGTATCCATTTCTTCTAAGTTTTCTAGTTTATTTGCGTAGAGGTTTTTATAGTATTCTCTGATGGTAGTTTGTATTTCTGTGGGGTCGGTGGTGATATCCCTTTATCATTTTTTATTGCATCTATTTGATTCTTCTCTCTTTTCTTCTTTATTGCTCTTGCTAGTGGTCTATCAATTTTGTTGATCTTTTCAAAAAACTAGCTTCTGGATTCAATGATTTTTTGAAGGGTTTTTTGTGTCTCTGTCTCCTTCAGTTCTGCTCTGATCTTAGTTATTTCTTGCCTTCTGCTAGCTTTTGAATGTGTTTGCTCTTGCTTCTCTAGTTCTTTTAATTGTGATGTTAGGGTGTCAATTTTAGATCTTTCCTGCTTTCTCTTGTGAGAATTTAGTGCTATAAATTTCCCTCTACACACTGCTTTAAATGTGTCCCAGAGATCCTGGTATGTTGTATCTTTGTTCTCATTGGTTTCAAAGAACATCTTTATTTCTGCCTTCATTTCGTTATGTACCCAGTAGTCATTCAAGAGCAAGTTGTTCAGTTTCCATGTAGTTGAGTGGTTTTGATTGAGTTTCTTAATCCTGAGTTCTTGTTTGATTGCACTGTGGTCTGAGAGACAGTTTGTTATAATTTCTGTTCTTTTACACTTACTGAGGGGTGCTTTACTTCAAACTATGTGGTCAATTTTGGAATAAGTACAATGTGGTGCTGAGAAGAATGTGTATTCTGTTGATTTGGGGTGGAGAGTTCTGTAGAAGTCTATTAGGTCCACTTGGTGCAGAGTTGAGTTCAATTCCTGGATATCCTTATTGACTTTCTGTCTCGTTGATCTGTCCAATGTTGACAGTGGGGGGTTAAATTCTCCCACTATTATTGTGTGGGAGTCTAACTCTCTTTGTAAGTCTCTAAGGCCTTGTTTTATGAATCTGGGTGCTCCTGTATTGGGTGCATATATATTTAGGGTAGTTAACTCTTCTTGTTGAATTGATCCCTTTATCATTATGTAATGACCTTGTTTGTCTCTTTTGATCTTTGTGGTTTAATGTCTGTGTTATCAGAGACTAGGATTGTAACCCCTGACATTTTTTTTGTTTTCCATTTGCTTGGTAGATCTTGTTCCATCCCTTTATTTTGAGCCTATGTGTGTCTCTGCACGTGAGATGAGTCTCCTGAATACAGCAAACTGATGGGTCTTGACTCTTTATTCAATTTGCCAGTCTGTGTCTTTTAATTGGAGCATTTAACCCATTTACATTTAAGGTTAATATTGTTATGTGTGAACTTGATCCTGTTGTTATGATGTTAGCTGGTTATTTTGCTCGTTAGTTGATGCAGTTTCTTCCTAGCATCGATGGTCTTTACCTGTTGGCATGTTTTTGCAATGGTTAGTACTGTTTGTTCCTTTCCATGTTTAGTACTTCCTTCAGGAACTCTTGTAGGGCAGGCCTGGTGGTGACAGAATCTCTCAGCATTTGCTTGTCTATAAAAGATTTTATTTCTCCTTCACTTATGAAACTTAGTTGACTGGATATGAAATTCTGGTTTGAAAATTCTTTAAGAATGTTGACTATCGGCCCCCACTCTCTTCTGGCTTGTAGAGTTTCTGCCAAGATATCTGCTGTTAGTCTGATGGGCTTCCCTTTGTGGGTAATGTAACCTTTCTCTCTGACTGCCCGTAACATTTTTTCCTTCTTTTCAACTTTGGTGAATCTGACAATTATGTGTTTTGAAGTTGCTCTTCTTGAGGAGTATCTTTGTGGCGTCCTCTGTATTTCCCGAATTTGAATGTTGGCCTGCCTTGCTGGGTTAGGGAAGTTCTCCTGGATGATATCCTGCAGAGTATTTTCCAACTTGGTTCCATTCTCCCCATCACTTTCAGGTACACCAATCAGATGTAGATTTGGTCTTTTCACATAATCCCATATTTCTTGGAGGCTTTGTTCATTTCTTTTTACTCTTTCTTCTCTAAATTTCTCTTCTTGCTTCATTTGATTCATTTGATCTTCAATCTCTGATACTCTTTCTTCCAATTGATCAGGTCGGTTACTGAAGCTTGTTCATTTGTCATGTAGTTCTTGCGTCATGGTTTTCATCTCTATCAGGTCGTTTATGGACTTCTCTGCATTGGTTATTCTAGTTATCCATTCGTCAAATCTTTTTTCAAGGTTTTTAGTTTCTTTGTGCTGGGTTTGTAGTTCCTCCTTTAGCTCTGAGAAGTTTGATCAACTGAAGCCTTCCTCTCTCAACTTGTCAAAGTCATTCTCCATCCATCTTTGTTCTGTTGCTGGTGAGGAGCTGCGTTCCTTTGGAGGGGGAGAGGTGCTCTGATTTTTTGAATTTTGAGCTTTTCTGCACTGCTTTTTCCCCCTGTTTGTGGTTTTATCTACCTTTGGTCTTTGATGATGGTGATGTATGGGTGAGGTTTTGGTGTGGATGTCCTTTCTGCTTGTTAGTTTTCCTTCTAACAGTTGGGACCCTCAGCTTCAGGTCTGTTGGAGTTTGCTTGAGGTTCACTCCAGGTAGGCTCCTCCCAGTTAGGCTCTCCAGTTAGGCTACTCGGGGGTCAGGGACCCACTTGAGCAGGCAGTCTGTCAGTTCTCAGATCCCAACCTCCATGCTGGGAGAATCACTACTCTCTTCGAAGCTGTCACACAGGGACATTTACATCTGCAGAGGTTTCTGCTGCTTTTTGTTTAGCTATGCCCTGTCCCCAGAGGTGGAGTCTACAGAGGCAGGCAGGCCTCCTTGAGCTGCAGTGGGCTCCACCCAGTTCGAGCTTCCTGGCTGCTTTGTTTACCTACTTAAGCCTCAGCAATGGTGGGCACCCCTCCCCCAGCCTCACTGCCGCCTTGCAGTTAGATCTCAGACTGCTGTGCTAGCAATGAGAGAGGCTCTGTGGGCTTAGGACCCTCTGAGCCAGGTGTGGGATATAATCTCCTGGTGTGCTGTTTGCTAAGACCCTTGGTAAAGCACAGTATTGGATGGGAGTGACCCAATTTTCCAGTGTTCTGTGTCACAGTTTCCCTTCGCTAAGAAAAGGAATTCCCTTCCCCCTTGCACTTCCTAGGTGAGGCGATGACTTGCCCTGCTTCGGCTCTCACTCGTTGGGCTGCGCCCACTGTCCTGCACCAACTGTCCAACATGCCCCAGTGAGATGAACCTGGTACCTCAATTGGAAATGCAGAAATCACCCATCTTCGGTGTTGCTCACGCTGGCAGCTGGAGGCTGGAGCTGTTCCTATTTGGCCATTGTGGCACCAACCTCACTTGATATGATTTCTAAATTTAAATGCCTTTGAGACAAACATGAATTGTGAAGGGATTTAAAAATGTCAGTGAAAAATCGAATTAAAAATAAAAATATAAGTATCAACTTTATTTCTCAATATAATCTCTACTGAGGTCAAGACACTGCATTAAGGGATGATCCCAACCATTCAGTCCATTGCTAAAGAACTGAGGGTCATGGGAATTTAACCATGTCAATGCAATCTTCTACTATTAACTGAAGAAAAATGGGTGCCCTTTACAGTTATTTTAAGATTAGGAAAAATAAGGTCAGAAGAAACCAAATCAGGACTGTAATGTTGATGCCTAATAATTTCCCATGAAAACTCTTTCAAAATTACCAGTGTTTGACGAGAGGAAGGAACAGAAGTGTTGTTGTGGTGCAGAGGGACTCTCTAGTGAAGCTTTACAGGGCACTTTTCTGCAAAAGTATTTGCTAATTTTCTCTAAGAACTCTCCTACTAAGCAAATATTATGGTGCTTTGATCCTACAGAATGTCAACAAGCAAAATGCCTTGAGCATCCCCAAAACCTCTATGGCTTTTGCTTTTGAGAAGTTTGCTTTTGCTTTGACTGGACCACTTCTACTTCTTGGTAGCCATTGTTTTAATTGTGCTTTGCCTTCAGGATCCTATTGATAAAGTCAGTTTCACTCCCTGTTATAATTCTTCAAAATAATGCTTCAGGATCTTGATTCTGCTTGTTCAAAATAGTCACTAATAGCTCTACTTTTGTCCATAGCTGATCTAGGCACAAGGGTATTTGGGACTCATCAAATGTAAAGTTTCTCAACTTTCACGTTATAGTCAGTATTGTGTAAGCTGAACCAATTGAGATGTCTGTGGTGTTGGCTATAATATCTCTCGTTAATTGTCAGTCCTCCTCAATTAGGGCATAGAAACAATTTTTTTTCTCTCAAAAATTGGAATGGATGCCCCTCCTCTGTGGGCTTCATCTTCAACATTGTCTTATCTCTTCTTAGAATCAGGTATCCCTTTGTAAACGACTGATCCTTCAGGTCATTTTTCCCATAGACTTTTCTTAAAGAATAATTTATTTCACCGTTTTTTGTACCCCAGCTTCACCATAAATTTGATGTTTGTTCTTGTTTCAGGTTTGGCAGAATTCAAGTTTGGCAGAATTCATGTGGTTCTTTTCAGACTGATGTTTTAAATCCTATTCACATATGTTAAAACACGGCCGGGCATGGTGGCTCACGCCTGTAATCCCTGCACTTTGGGAGGTTGGGCAACATGGCAAAACCCTGCCTCGACAGAAAATACAAAAATTAGCCTCTACAAAAAATACAAAAATTAACCAGACAAGGTCCCAGCTACTTGGAAGGCTGAGGCAGGAGAATCGCTTCAGCCTGGAAGCAGAGGTTACTTTGAGCCAAGATTGCTCCACTGCACTGCAACCTCGGTGAGAGGAGTGAAACCCTGTCTCAAAAATAAGAAAAAGTTAAAATAAACTAGTATATGTGTGTTTTGATGCAAAAGCTAAAAGTTCACGCATAGTTTTTTCATAATTGTTATTTTGCATGAACTTATTGAAGCCCCCTATTATTTGCCATAATTTTCTCATCTTATTAATTTCTATATACATACAGAATTTCCAATTTGTGTAAACCTTTCTTCCCAGTTACTGAACAATTATTTTAAATTGGAAAAATATGAGCTATTTTAATCTCTATTTTTGTTTTCTACTTCTGAATATTTTAGAGAAAAAATGGATAATGAGACTTGTAAGATGGAGATGTTTGCAAGTTTCTATTACCAATGACAAATTAATTTTTAAATAATTTCAGGAAAATTTAGGTGAATGTCTGTACTTTCATATGAACATTCATAGTAAAACAGATTTTTTAATTTCTACCCTTGATAAACTTTAGTATAAAATATGTCAGTAAATGTGTACTTTTCCGTTCCTCATGAACATTCTCAAGTTTATGCTATCTGGATTTTCTCAGGATGAATTACAAGCTGTATATGCTGCTGAAGTGTCTCAAAGATTATGTCCCAAAGAGAGTGCCCTACTGTTTTTCCAATATTAATTTCTAAGTTTTACCAAGTTACAAGTTTTTTTTTCATAAAATATAAAACATAACTTTCCTGTGGTAAGGGGTACAAAGGAAGCTTGGATTTGTTCTGAGAAAGGGAGAGGGTACTTCTGCCCATTGCCATGCACATCTGATTTTAGAGCTGAATGCCTTTCTGAGCTTGGCTCACTCCTCTCAAACTTGCTGGTAAATAGACACAAATTAAAGAGAAATAATTGTACACCATTTGGGATCAACGAATCCAGATATCTGAACCATTGTTTATTATTTGCCCCTCCCACCCTCTCACCCTCCCAGATCTCTAGTGTCTATCATTCCACTTCTATGTCCAAGTGTACAATTATTTAACTCACACTTACAAATGAGAACTTCATGTGTTCATTTGTACAGATTCTCTTCCACCTAGCTACCTCTGAGACTGCAAGAACAATCACTCCTCCCCCTCCTCCTTCTCAGCCTACTCAAACAGAAGACCAGGAGCATTATCTATCTATCTATCTATCTATCTATCTATCTATCTATCTATCTATCTATGCACACACACACACGTACACATATATATACACACACAAATATATATACACACATATGTGTACATATACACACACACTCATAAAGAATTTGCATTTTAAAGAATGGCAGAACCATAGTTGTTCAAAAATCAACTATATAATTCTATATATGATAAATGTCTACTAGAAAATTCACGTTGAAAATTGCAAACACGACATAGAAAAAATAAAGTTTAAAAAAATTTTTTTTTATTTCATTTTAATTTCCAGGATACATGTGCAGGACGTGCAGGTTTGCTACATAGGTAAGTGTGTGCGATGGTGGTTTGCTGTACCTATCAACCCGTAACCTAGGTATTCAGCCCCACATGGATTAGCTATTTATTCTGACGCACTCCCTCCTCACTCACCCCCAGACAGGCTCCAGTGTATGTTGTTCCCCTCCCTGTGTCTATGTTTTCTCATTGTTCATCTGCCACTTATAAGTGAGAACATGTGTATTTGGTTTTCTGTTCCTGCATTAGTTTGCTGAGAATAATGGCTCCCAGCTTCATCCATGTCCTTGCAAAGGACATGATCTCATTCCTTTTTATGGCTGTATAGTATTCCATGGTGTATATGTATCACATTTTCTGTATCCAGTCTGTCACTGATGGGCATTTGGGTTGATTCCATGTCTTTGCTATTGTGAAGAGTGTGGCAACGAACATATGCATACAAGTATCTTTATAAAACAAGAATTTATATTCCTTTGGGTATATACCCAGTAATGGCATTGCTGGATCAAATGGTATTTCTGATTCTAGGTCTTTGAAAAATCACCACACTGTCTTCCACAGCGTTTGAATTTACATTCACTCCAACAGTGTAAAAGTGTTCCTGTTTCCCCACAGTCTCACCAGCATCTGTTGTTTCTTGACTTTTTAATAATCACCATTCTGACTGGCATGAGATGACATCTCACTGTGGTTTTGATTTGTATTTCTCTAATGATCAGTAACGTTGGGCTTTTTTTTTTTTCATATGTTTGTTGGCTGCATAAGTGTCTGTTCATATCCTTTGCCCACTTTTTAAAATATTTTTATTTTCACTTTTTAAGACAGAGTCTTGTGTGTCACCCAGGGTGGAGTTCAGTGGCACAATCTCGGGTCACTGCAACCTCTACCTCCCAGATTCAGGTGGTTCTTCTGTCTCAGCCTCCTGAGTAGTTGGTATTACAGGCACCTGCCACCACATCTGGCTAATTTATTGTATTTTGAGTAGAGACTGAGTTTCACCAGGTTGGCCAGGCTGATCTTGAACTCCTGGCCTCAAGTTATCTGCCCACCTCACCTTCCCAGACTTCTGGGATTACAGGTATGAGCTACTGCACCCAGTTTTTGCCCACTTTTATATGGGGTTGGATTTTTATAGTTTTGGGTTTTACATTTAAATCTTTAATCCATTTTCAGTTCACTTTTGTATAAGGTCTAAGGAAGGGGTCCAGTTTCAGTTTTCTGCATATGTCTAGATAGTTTTTCCAGCACCATTTATTATTAAATAGGGAATCCTTTCCCCATTGTTTGTTTTCATCCAAAATAAAATGGTTGTAGATGTGCAGTCTTATTTCTGATATCTCTATTCCATTCCATTGGTCTATGTGTCTGTTTTGTACCACTACCATGCTGTTTGGGTTACTGTAGCCTTGTAATATGGTTTGAAGTCAGGTAACAGGATGCCTCCAGCTTTGTTATTTTTACTTAGGATTGTCCCGGGTATATGGACTCTTTTTTCGTTTCATATGAATTCTGAAGTAGTTTTTTCTAATTTTGTAAAGAATGTCCATGGTAGCTTATGGGAATAGCATTGAATCTATGAATTACTTTGGGAAGTATGGCCATTTTCATGATATTGATTCTTCTTACCCATGAGCATGGAATGTTTTTCCATCTGTTTGTGTCCTCTCTTATTTCCTTGAGTAGTGGTTTGTAGTTCTCCTTGAAGAGGTCCTTCACTTGCCTTGTTAGCTGTATTCCTAGGTAGGTATTTTATACTCTTTGTAGCAATTGTAAATGTGAATTAATTTGTGATTTGGCTCTCTTCTTGTCTATTGTTGGTGTATAAGAGTGCTTGAGACTTTTGCACACTGATTTTGTATCTTGAGACTTTGCTGAAGTTGCTTGTAGCTTAAGAATCTTTTGGGCTGAGGTGATGAGATCTTATAGATATAGGATCATGTCATCTGCAAGAAAAGAAAGTCCGACATCCTCTTTTCCTGTTTGAATATGCTTTATTCTTTCTCTTGCCTGATTGCCTTGGCCAGAACTTCCAACACTATATTGAATAGGAGTGGTGAGAGGGCATCCTTGCCTTGTGCCAAATTTCAAATGGAATACTTCCAGCTTTTGCCTGTTCAATATGATAATGACTGTGGGTTTGTCATAAATGGCTCTTATTATTTTGAGGCAAGCTCCATCAATACCTAGTTTCATGAGAGTTTTTAGCATAAAGGAATGTTGAATTTTATCAAAGACCTTTTCTGAGTCAACTGAAATAATCATGGGGTTTTTGTCTTTAGTTCTGTTTATGTGGTGAATTACATTTATTGATTTGCATATGTTGAACCAGCCTTGCACCCAAGGGATGAGGCCGATTTGATCTTGGTGGATAAGCTTTTTGATGTGTTGCTGGATTTGGTTTGCCACTATTATATTGAGAATTTTGCAACAAAGTTTATCAGAAATATTAAGCTAAAGTGTAGTAAATACATTGAAAATAATAACAGATGGATTAAAAGACTAAATAATATGAATCCTAAGTGTTTTCACAACTGATTTATAGAGTAAAAGCATTGCCAAACTAAATGAGCTTGGCCAAAGACTGTACAGGGTCTGAGATGTTGTCTCAACTTCCATTACTCATTGTGAGGTGGACCTACAGTAACTATATTTGATGCAAAATTTCATGTTGATGGAAGCTGAGATGTCCTGCAGTCTCAGAGGGACAGTATTCTGGTGTGTCTCCCTTTGCCCTGTCAGGAATAAAGATCTAGACTCTACAGGTTTTGTCAAAATATACAATATGTAGGAAATGGGGCAGGGTTTAGGTTGTGAGGCAAAGCCTAGAGATATAAAGAAACAGCTTCTGACCCAGGGCTCATGAAGTCAGGTTAGTTTCAGAGATGATGGTGGAGTGAGCATAGTACAGTCTTTGGAACCATTCCTTCCCCTTATTTGTTCATAGGCCAGATGTGCTCAACTAGGGGGCATCTCAGGTCTGATGAACAGAGTCCTGGAGAGACAAAGGGGCAATCCTGAGGAAGAGGCTCAACAGGGAGGAAGGAGCCACCATTTTCTCTCCTGAGAAAAATCCTTCTCCCTAGGAAACCATAGGATTTTCTTTGGTCCCAGTGAGACTTTTTCTGAGTGAAGAGAGCAGAGAGAGCAAGGGACTGATGTGTTATCTGTTTCCACCTCCTGCAGTGATTCTGAAACCATGGGGGACAGAATTATCTTCAGAATCATGAGCAATCCAGATGCCATGGTTTCACACAAGACACTGGAAGTTCTTATCTCTGGGGGGTAGGCACTGGTCACTGATACTCTTTAAAGCTCATTCACTGATTACAAAGTGAGCCAAATTAATAATCTACTGCAAGTTTTACTAAACTCACTTTACTCGACACACAATTCACACACATTGTTAATATACACATTTTGATGCTTGGACAGGGTTGGACCCAAGATTCTGTACTTCTATGGAGCCCTGTGTTCTGCCCAGGTGTAATTTACTCTCAGGTAAGTAAACTGATCACATAACTAACAAGAGATTGATCTGTGATGATTAGAAATGAGAAGATCTGTTGGTTATGTTTTATTGGGATGGATTCTATTAACATTTAAATACAGTTTAAAAACACAGCTTTACAATGAAAAGTAAGAAGCAAATATAAAAAGTGAAGGGGCTATTCCCCAAAGTAGTTTCCACTGAAATACCACCAGAGAAAAACAACTCTCAGGACAGGGATACTGCTTCAAAGACACAGATTTCACAGCTGGATGGTTGATCTAGAATTTCCGAAAATTCCATCCTTTACTCATGAAATGCAGTTTATTTAAGAACTTTCTAATTTGACTGTAGTTTCATACTCACACACTTCAGTGTGTTGTGTATTATTCCATTGATGATAAGAATAACTTATTTGGAAATGAATTACATACTGGTGAGGAAATTTTCCCTTTAAATTAAACTTAAACTCACACCATAAAATTAGCAGCATCTGTTTGTCTGTTCCAAGAATTAAATAGGTTCTACCCAGGGCACCTGAGGTCAGTTGAAAACAAAAGCAAAAAAAGTTGGAATAAAAAGTAAGAACACCCTTCCAATGTTACAAATGCATCCCAGTCTCAATTATTCACATTCACGAGAATGATTCACCTATATCCCACTTTAGCAAAATTTCACCTACTCTTGACTACCAATTGACTAATCAAAACAAACCAAGACAGAATAATAAATTCAAATTCATCCAGTACACTGAGGGGAAAACCTACACCTCAAAATGTAGTATACAGATATTCACACAGGATGTCATCTACTGTGAAAACACGTGCACAGAGACAGTCCCTTCACATGATCAGAATACTCACAACTCCACAAGAATATATTAGATATAGGATCATCTTGAAATGCGGCCATCACTAACCAGTTGTCCCTTTTACATAGACAAAAACCTGAGGACCACATTATGTTATGTAGGAATGACTGTACACTTGTGTGCGTGTGTGTGTGTGTAGGGATCCGGGGAATCCAATAGACATTCCAGTGATAACCTTTTCATGTTCAGCCTCTTGATTCTATATCCGAGTGAAATGACTTGCCAGTGGGGAACAAGATAAGTCTTTGCAGGAAGTGCTCTGGTGGGAGCTAGATACCCAAATCATAAAGCATCGAGTGTTGGAAACATGCACTGAAGTTAGACGAAATACTCCACGCACAATTTAGACGGTGAAAGACTTTCGGGTAATCATGCAGTCACCGAGAGGCTGATTGATGACATTCCCCGAATTTATGATTGCAAGAAGAGACAAATATTCATGACATTCTATTTCCGGTGGTTGGGGACATACGATGGCAATTTAAGAAATCATGAAATCAAGAAACTTGAGTAATCGGAAGGTATGCCAACTAAAACCTTCGATTCCTTTAACAAAGGATGAAAACAAAAACCACATATCACACAGCATGGGAGATGACATTTTCATATGTATGTGATAATGGATCAACATTTGAGAGAGATGCAATAAAAAGTTGTAAATTTGACAAAAGCAAACAACCAGAATTAAACACTGGAAAAGCCTGGGTGACGGGAGTGGAGCGCCCTGTCTCAAGAAGAAAGAAACAGAGAGATTTAAAAGCAGGGAGTGAAACAGAGGTTTGTACACCATTGTTACTACTGGCCCGTGTTTCAGTAGGAAAAGGCGAAAAGAAGGCATTTATCTCATGGATTCTTGCATGGATTGCTCAGGATCTGGGATGTTGCCTCCGTTTCCAGTTAGGCATTGTGTGGTGGACTGGCAGTTCCCACATTTGGTGCAAAATTTAAAGCTGATGAACGTAGACATGCTCCCCAAACTAGGAGGGGCAGAATTTGGGTGTGTCTTCAGGTCCTTTGGCTTACCAGGAATGAAGATCCTGGCTCCAGGGATTTTGTCAAAATGTCTTAGAGAGTGAGAAACGGGGCAGAATTTAGGCCCGGCGCCAAGGCCTCGAGGTGTAAAGAAACATGCTGGCCTCAGGGCCCATGAAATCAGGATGATTTTAGGGAGGATGGTGGAATGAGAGGACTGTGACCTTTGGCCCCGTTTCTTTCCATTGTCTTTCATGGGGCAGGTGTGTTCAATCAGAAGGCTTCCCGTGCCCGATGAAAAGAGTCCTGGGGGAGGAGAGAAGCGCTGCTTAGAGAGTTGCTCCACAGGGAGAAAGGAGCCACCATTTTCAGGAGAATGATCCCCAGAAGCATGAGCAGTCCAGATGCCGTGGCTTCACACAAGACGCTGGAGGGTGTTATGTCTGAAGCCGGGACCTGGGCATCGGTGTTCTTTCATGCTCATAACTGATTTTCAGGTGAGCCCAATGGATCACCTGTCTGCCAGTCATGCTCATCACACTGTACTTTACACACACGTCACACAGAGGCATTGTTAATACGCGCATTTGTGTGCTTGAGCAGGGTTGCACCCAAGATTCTGTGGTTGTACGGAGCCCTGAGTTATGCCCTGGACATCTTTACTCTCGGGTTGGTCAACTTGGATCACTGTACCGAACGAGAAATGGAGCCTGAAATCCAATCGGCGAATACACAAAAGGAAGGGGCCATTTCCCACAATCATTTCCACTGCAACACCACCTCGGATGAACAAGTCTCATTGCAGGTCAGGGACTATGCTTCAGAGATGCACCTTTCGCAGCTGGACGATTGACCCGGAATCTCCCAAATGCCATTTTGATGTACACCAAATGAGTTTTATTTCAGTGCTTACTGCTTTTATTTTAGTTGAATACACACACGCTCCTGTGTTTGATTTCCTTGATTATCAATACGATTTACTTCCAAATGACTCACATACCAGTGGGATGATTTTCTGCTTCAATTCATTGGAAATGGGCAGCATTCAATAGGCAAGTGTGTCTGTCTGTCTGTCTCCAGCATTCTGTGGGTTCCACCAAGGGCACAAGTCCTAGGGCGCCTGAGGTCCATTGAACAAGCAATGTAAAAACGGCGAGGCAGGTTCAAAAGAAGAACATCCTTCCTCTCTTCAAATGCGTCCCAGTTTCCACTACTCAAGGTAGCAAGAAGGATCCACAGAAGTCCCACGTTCCCCAAATTTCAACTTCTGGTGCTCACCAACAACTGACGAATGAAACACACCCCAAGAGAAAATAGTCAACCCCGTCCCCTGCAATAACCTCACGCGCAACCCTACACTGCAATATGTCCTATTCAGAAATTCACACTGAATGTCATCTACCATGAACACAAACACACAGACACTGCCTCCACAGGTTCAGAAGACTGACGACTGCAAAACTCGATGTTTCCCATGTCTGGGCTCATCCTGAAACGCAGCCATCACTATCCAGTTGTCCCTCTTGTGTAGACAGAAACCTGGGATCCTCATTACTTTATGTCGGATTGACTGCGTATGTGATGTGATGGTGTGTGTGTGTGCGCGCACGAATCCCCTCGTGGGTGTGTGTGTCAGTGTGTGTGCGCATGCACTCCTGCGTTTGGGTGGAGACTTTTCCTGAGATCACTGGCACACAAACAGAGCCCTCTTGCTGTGTTTGTTCCTCCCTTTGGATCTCCTGGTCCTCCCTTGCAGAGAAGTGAGTGTGTCAGTGTTCATGGACTCCTGAGATGTCAGGTTCCTTGAAGAGAGGTTCAGCAGGGAGCTTTGCTGTTCAGGATGACAGTTGTTCATCCCACTCTTGTATTTTGATGGATGAATCACAAGCACGTTGGGAGGCAGGGTACATTCGACTTTTCTGACGTTGAAGTCAGGCTTGGTTTTGTTTTGGTCTTGGAGGAACTTCCAGTGGTCTAAGGTGCTTTCCTGAGTGGCTCTTTCCACCAAGTGCTCCTCCAAGTCAGGTACCTGGAGGCAGGGTTCTCTCTGGAGCTCTCCTTGCGTTGCTCGCCTGTCTTTGTGTTCAGCGCCAAGGGCTCCTGGTTCCCTGCCTATTGACACACTCTCACTGCATCTTTCCAGTTCACTCTTCTGGATGTAAAAGAGGACATAGGCCTGTTGACTCAGGACAGAAGCGATGCTACAGGCAGTGACCTCGGCGTCATCCATTTTATTCCACTGGCTTCCTGGAGCTTTGACATAAGAGAGGTGATGTCCGTTGTGACAACACCACCCAGCGTGGACCAGCACAGCATAGAGGACATAGACAAGAGGTCCTGTGTTCTGCTGAGACATGTATGGCTGCATGTCAAGGCACTCAGGGTATTGCACATTCTTGGCAAGTTTGTTGCCTGTGACATTGGAGAATCTCTTCAATAAAAGGATGAGGACCTTGGCAGAAGTGTGTAGAGTGAATGTCTTGGAGGCAGGCGCCTTCTGGAGACAAAGACCACAATGATAGGCATTCTCTCCATTGAGTTCTTTGGGCTTCACCACCTGTTCCAAAGCTTGCTTCACACCCTGAACTGCCTGGATATCCAGGGCGATGTCCAGGTAAGGGTCAAAGGTGTCCGAAATGCCCTGGCAGTGGAGACACTTGATTTGAGATCTCCAGCAGCCTCCAAATATCTGGTGGATGAGGGTGGTGTCCTCAGAGTCATGATCTACTTGCTTGTGCCCAGGAAGACATGCCTTTTTCATGGCATCCACAATGAACATCAGAAATTCATGGGCATCTTCCTGCTTGCCTCGATGGAAGCCAGTAGCCAATGCCTATGAGGGCTGGATGATGTGGCCAGGACAGTGGAGGGCCCGTGTGATGTGAGCTTCCATCGTACACAGCATGCAGCACTTGTGACGATGACAAAGTTGAGAGTGCTCCCGGGACAGCATGTAGTTGGCAAGGGGTGGTGTGTATGTCAGGCACTGCAGGGAAGCATTCACGTAGCAAGTATTTCCCATATTCTGGAGCCCAGCCCCCACCGCAACAGGTCTCCTGCTACTGAGAGGAAGCTTCTTTCCGGGGGCAGGCTGTCTTGCCACAGGAGCCAAACCATCACAGAGGTTGACATGGGTCTCAGATGACAGTGGTGACTTCTCAGGTAGAGAAGTCCGCTGGATTTCAGCAAAAGCTGCATCTGGCCGAGAAGATGTGAGTTTTGAAAAGTGATTGAACTGCCACTCACCTCCCAAGTGGAGTGAATCGGTATCCATGTCGCCAGGAGCAAGGATCACAAGCTTTTTCTGCTGGGACCGCACGTTGCAGAAAGACGCTATCTCTTCCGAAAGAGTCTTCAAATGACGCGCCATTTGACTGCATCAGCCCCTATATAACTAACCCCCGCCTACCGCGAACACCCCACCCACCCATCAGGTACGCGGTCCACCAATCCAATATCAGCACTCAGTTAAAGAATGAGTCATAGGGTGTGTCCCCTTTTATTCCCCAGGGAGTTCACTTAAAACTCCTGGGGAATCCGTTAGTTTACTTAAAACAGTGCTAGGGAATAATTCTGTCCTCACGAAACAATGTGTGTGTTTGTGTGTATGTGTTTGCTTGCGTGAGCTTGTGGGCGTGCGGAATTATGCCCATGTGAGTGTTTCTTTGTGTTTGTTTATATTTCTGGGTGTGTGTGTGTTTAAGCTGCAATGTGCTTCTAACTATGTGCTTTTGGCCGATACGATCATCCTTTCAGGCATTGAAGGACAGGAAGTCAGACCTGTACTTTCTGACTTGAGAATCATCAATGAAGTACAGTTAATAACACAGTGTATTTGTTTCCTTAATATCAAAGAAGAGATCTGTGCAGTCTAATAAGTATTCTAGCGATAACCTTTCCATGTTCAGCCTATTGATTCTGTGTTCGAGTGAAATGACTTACCAGTGGGAACCAAGATATGTCTTTGCAGGAAATGTTCTTGTGGAAGCTATATACCCAAATCATAAAGCATCAAGTGTTGGAAACATGCACTGAACTTAGACGAAATACTCAGTGCCCAAATTAGACTGTGAAAGACTTTCAGGAAATCATGCAATCACCGACATACCAATTGATGACATTCCCTGTATTTATGATTGCAAGTAAAGAGAAATACTCGTGACATTCTATTTCCAGTGATTGAGGTCATATGACCACAATTTAAGAAATCATGAAATCAGAAAACTTAACTAATCACAATCTAATCCAACTAAAACCTTTGGTTCATTTAAGAAAGGATGAATATAAAAATAACATATCACGCAGCATGGGAGATAATATTTTAATACGTATGTGATAATGGATCAACATTTGAGAGAGACGAAATAAATAGTTGTAAATTTGAGAATAGCATATAACCAGAATTAAACACTGTAAATGCCTGGGTGATGGGAGTGAGTCCCTGTCTCAGGAAGAAATATAGAGATTTAAAAGCAGGGCGTCTAAAAGAGATTTGCATACCATTGTTAATACTGGCAGTTGTTTTAGTAAGAAAGGGAAAAATAAACCATTTGTCTTAGGGATTCTTGCATGTATTTTTCATCGTCTGAGATGTTGCTTCCAATTCCAGTTAAGCATTGTGTGGTGGACTTGCAGTTACCACATTTGGTGGAAAATGTCATGCTGATGAAGGTAGACTTGTTTCCCAAACTAAGAGGGACAGAATTTGGGTGTTTCTTTGGGACTTTTGGCTTACTAGGAATAAAGATCCTGGCTCTAGGGATTTTCTTAAAATTTTTCAGATAATGAGAAAGAGAATAGAATTTAGGCCAGGCGCCAAGGCCTCGAGGTGTACAGAAGCATCCCTGGTCTCAGGGCCCATGACATCAGGATGATTTTAGGGAGGATGGTGGAATGAGGAGAGTGTGACCTTTGGCCTCCTTTCTTTCCCTTTTCTTTTCATGGGTCAGGTGTGCTCTATCAGAAGGTTTCCCCTTTCTGTTGGACAGAGTCCTGGAAGAAGAAATGAGCGCTGCTGAGAAAGATGCTCCACAAGGAGGAAGGAGTCACTATTTTCAGGAGCATGATCCCCAGAAGCATGAGAAATCCAGATGCCGTGGCTTTACACAGAATGCTGGAGTTTCTTTCCTCTGGATCCGGGAACTTGGCCTCGGTGTTCTGTAATGCCCATAGCTGATTTTGAGGTGAGTCCACTTGATAACCTGTCTGCGTGTCATGCTCATTACACCGCAATTCACACACACGTCACACCGAAACACTCTGAATGAGCATATTTATGTGCTTGAACAGTGTTGCGCCCAAGATTCTTTGATTCTACAGAGTCCTGAGTTCTGTCCTGGACATCTCTACTCTTGGGTAGGTCAACTTTGATCACTATACCTAATTATAAATGTACCATTAAATCTAATCAGCAAATACACTAAAGGAAGGGGCCATTCTCCACAATTGTTTCACTCTGGTTGATCAACTTTAATAACTGTACCTAAGAAGAAATGGATCTGTGATGATTCCACATCAAAGAACCTGTTGATCTTTTGCCATTTGAATGAATTGTGTTAACATTTAAATAGAGTTTAAAACCCCAGATTTCCCATGAAATCTAATCAGCCATGAAATCTAATCAGCAGATACACAAAAGGAAGGGGCCATTCCCCAAAATCGTTTCCACTGAAACACCACCACCAATAAACAAGTCTCATTGCAGGAAAGGGATCCTGCTTCCAAGATCCAGTTTGCACAGTTGGACGATTGACCCAGAATCTCCCCTAATGCCATTTTTTTACACCCCAAGTGAGATTTATTTCTGGGTTTTTAAATTTTATTTCAGCTGAATACACACACTCCTGTGTTTCAATTTCTTTCAAACACCTTTTAATAATGAAGTACCTTGCTGCTTCACCCCTTACATAACTAATGCCCACCCACCGGTTCCACTACATTTACCCATCAATTACCCAATTTACCAATGAAATGTCAGCAGTCAATTAAGTTTTGTGTCTTAGGTTGTATCCTTTTGCATTCCTCAGGGAATTTAATGGACACAGCTTAAATTGTGATTATAGAACAGCTGAATCAGATTTACTAATCAGTGTTATGGGCAAATATGATAGGAGTGGAACTGGGTTAAGACAGTGGCTACACATTTGCCTTACTTCATGTAAAACAATGCCAGTTAACAATTGTGTACATATTAAACAGTTTGTGTCTGTGTGTGTATTTGTATCTTTGTGTCTGGATGTGAGTGTGTGTGTGTGTGTTGAGAAGTACTTCCAAGCGTGTGCATCTGGGAGATAAGATCATTCTTTCCGTGATAGAACAACAAGAAGTTGGGACTACACTTTCTGATTTGAGAATGTGCAGTGATGTTATGTAATTAACACAGCATATTCTGTCTTAATTAAAATGGAGAGATCAATGGAGTCAAATTGACATTCCAGAGATAACCTTCCCATTTTTGACCGATTGATTCTATATCATGTTGCAATGATCTGGCTGTGGGGACAAGACAAGTCTTTGCATGAAATGGTCTTGTGGAAGCAATATATGCAAATAATAAAACATCAAAAGGGACTATGCCTTCAATTTGTAGAAATATTCACTTAAGTTTGATGAAATTCTCAATGCCCAAAATAGACTGCAGAACACTTTCAAGAAAACATGCTATAACCCAGAGATTAATTGATGACATCCACCGAAGTTATGAGTGCAAGAAAAGAGAAATATTCATGGAATTTTATATCCAAGAGTTTCTTGTATATGACAGCATATTTTGAAAAGTCAAAATCAGAAAAACTTGACAAACAGGAAGATATCTAAGCTAAAACCTTTTGTTCATTAAAGGAGCGATGAGAGGCAGTTCCAAGATGGCCGAATAGGAACCGATCCAGCCTCCAGCTCCCAGCGTGAGCAACACAGGAGACAGGTGATTTCTGCATTTCCAACTGAGGTACCGGGTTCATCTCACTGGGGCTTGTTGGACAGTGTGGGCAGGACAGTGAATGCAGCACACAGAGCAACAACCGAAGCAGGGCGAGCCATCACCCCACCCAGGAAGTGCAAGGGGGAAGGGAATTCTCTTTCCTAGCCAAGGGAAACCGTGATACATAGCACCTGGAAAATTGGGTTACTCTCACCCTAACACTGTCCTTTATCAAGGGTCTCAGCTAACGTCACACTAGGAGATTATATCCCACATCTGGCTTGGAGAGTCCCACACCCACAGAGCCTCCCTCATTGCTAGCACAGTAGTCCAAGATCTAACTGCAAGGAGGCTGCAAGGCTGGGGGAGGGGCGCTCGCCATTGCTGAGGCTTGAGTAGGTAAACAAAGTGGTGGGGAAGCTCGAACTGGGTGGAGCCCACCACAGCTCAAAGAGGCCTGCCTGCCTCTGTAGACTCCACCTCTGGGGAGAGGGCATAGCCAAACAAAAGGCAGCAGAAACCTCTGCAGATTTAAATGTCCCTGTCTGACAGCTTTGAAGAGAGTAGTGGTTCTCCCAGCATGGAGTTTGAGATCTGAGAACAGACAGACTGCCTGCTCAAGTGGGTCCCTGACCCTGGAGTAGCCTAACTGGGAGACACCCCCACTAGGGTCAGATTGACACCTCACACCTCACACAACCGGGTACCCATCTGAGACGAAGCTTCCAGAGGATTAATCAGGCAGAAACATTTGCTGTTCAGCAATATTCACTCTTCTGCAGCCTCCGCTGCTGCCACCCAGGCAAACAGGGTCTGAAGTGGACCTTGAGCAAACTCCAACAGACCTGCAGTTGAGGGTCATGACTATTAGAAAGAAAGCTAACAAACAAACAGAAAGGACATCCACACCAAAACCCCATCTGTACATCAACATCATCAAAGACCAAAGGTAGATAAAACCACAAAGATGGGGAAAAAGAAGTGCAGAAAAACTGAAAATTCTAAAAATCTGAGCACCACTCCCCCTCCAAAGGAATGCAGCTCCTCTCCAGCAATGGAACAAAGCTGAACAGACAATGACTTTGACGAGTTGAGAGAAGAAGGCTTCAGACGATCAAACTTCTCCGAGCTAAAGGAGGAAGTTCGAACCCATAGCAAATAAGCTAAAAACCTTGAAAAAAGATTTCCTGAATGGCTAACTAGAATAACCAATGTAAAGAAGTCCTTAAATGACCTGAGAGAGCTGAAAACCATGACATGCGAACTACATGACAAATGTGCAAGCTTCAGTAACCGACTCGGTCAACTGGAAGAAAGGGCGTCAGTGATTGAAGACCAAATGAATAAAATGAAGTGAGAAGAGAAGTTTAGAGAAAAAAGAGTAAAAAGAAATGAACAAAGCCTCCAAGAAATATGGGAATATGGGAAAAGGCAAAATCTACGTCTGATTTGTGAACCTGAAAGTGAGGGGGAGAATGGAACCAAGTTGGAAAACATTCTGCAGGATATCATCCAGGAGAACTCTCCCAATCTAGCAAGGCAGGCTGACATTCAAATTCAGGAAATACAGAGAACGCCACAAATATACTCCTCTAGAAGAGCAACTCCAAGACACATAATTGTCAGATTCACCAAAGTTGAAATGAAGGAAAAAATGTTAAGGGCAGCCAGAAAGAAAGGTCGGGTTACCCACAAAGGGAAGCCCATTAGACTAACAGTGGATCTCTCGGCAGAAACTCTACAAGCCAGAAGGGAGGGGTGGGGCAATATTCAACATTCTTAAAGAAAAGAATTTTCAACCCAGAATTTCACATCCAACCAAATTAAGTTTCATAAGTGAGGGAGAAGTAAAATCCTTACAGACAAGCAAAGGCGGAGAGATTTTGTCACCACCAGGCCTGCCCTACAAGAGCTCCTGAAGGAAGCACTAAACATGGAAATGAACAACCGGTACCAGCCACTGCAAAAACATGCCAAAATGTAAAGACCATCGATGCTAGGAAGAAACTGCATCATCTAATGAGCAAAATAACCAGCCAACATCATAATGACAGGATCAAGTTCACGTGTAACAATATTAACCTAAATGTAAATGGGCTAAATGTTCCAATTAAAAGACACAGACTGGCAAGTTGGATAAAGAGTCAGGAGCTCTTGTAGGGCAGGCCTGGTGGTGACAAGACCCATCAGTTTGCTGTATTCAGGAGACCCATCTCACGTGCAGAGACACACATAGGCTCAAAATAAAGGGATGGAGGAAGATCTACCAAGCAAATGGAAAACAAAAAATGGCAGGGGGTGCAATCCTAGTCGCTGATAAAACAGAGTTTAAACCAAGAAAGATCAAAAGAGACAAAGAAGGCCATTACACAATCGTAAAGGGATCAATTCAACAAGAAGAGCTAACTATCCTAAATATATATGCACCCAATTCAGGAGCACCCAGATTCATAAAGCAAGTCCTTAGAGACTTACAAAGAGACTTAGACTCCCACACAATGATAATGGGAGACTTTAATACCCCACTGTCAACATTAGACAGATCAACGAGACAGAAAGTTAAGGATATACAGAAATTGAACCCAACTCTGCACCAAGCAGACCTAATAGACATCTACAGAACTCTCCACTCCAAACCAACAGAATATACATTCTTCTCAACACCACATCGCACTTATTCCAAAATTGACCACATAGTTGGAAGTAAAGCACTCCTCAGGAAATATAAAAGAACAGAAACTGTAACAAACTGTCTCTCAGACCACAGTGCAATCAAACAAGAACTCAGGATTAAGAAACTCAATCAAAACTGCTCAACTAAATGGAAACTAAACAACCTGCTCCTGAATGACTACTGGTTACATAACGAAATGAAGGCAGAAATAAAGATGTTCTTTGAAACCAATGAGAACAAAGATACATCATACCAGAATCTCTGGACACATTTAAAGCAGTGTGTAGAGGGAAATTTATAGCACTAAATTCTCACAAGAGAAAGCAGGAAAGATCTAAAATTGACATCCTAATATCACAACTAAAAGAACTAGAGAAGCAAGAGCAAACACATTCAAAAGCTAGCAGAAGGTAAGAAATAACTAAGATCAGAGCAGAACTGAAGGAGACAGAGACACAAAAAACCCTCCAAAAAGTCAATGAATCCAGAAGCTGGTTTTTTGAAAAGATTAACAAAATTGATAGACAGCTAGCAAGACTAATAAAGAAGAAAAGAGAGAAGAATCAAATAGATGCAATAAAAAATGATAAAGGGGATATCACCACTGACCCCACAGAAATACAAAGTACCATCAGAGAATACTAAAAACACCTCTACATAAATAAGCTAGAAAACCTAGAGTAAATGGATAAATTCCTGGACACATACATTCTCCCAAGACTAAACCAGGAAGAAGTTGAATCCCTGAAGAGACCAATAACAGGCTCTGAAATTGAGGCAATAATTAATAGCCTACCAACCAAAAAAGTCCAGGACCAGAAAGATTCATAGCCGAATTCTACCAGAGGTACAAGGAGGAGCTGGTACCATTTCTTCTGAAAGTATTCTAATCAATAGAAAAAGAGGGAATCCTCCCTAACTCATTTTATAAGACCAACATCATCCTGATACCAAAGCCTGGCAGAGACACAACAAAAAAAGAGAGAATTTTAGACCAATATCCCTGATGAACATCCATGCAAAAATCCTCAATAAAATACTGGTAAACCAAATCCACAGCACTTCAAAAAGCTTATCCACCATGATCAAGTGGGCTTCATCCCTGGGATGCAAGACTGGTTGAACATACACAAATCAATAAACGTAATCCAGCATATAAACAGAACCAAAGACAAAAACCACATGATTATCTCAATAGATGCAGAAAAGGCCTTTGACAAAATTCAACAGCTCTTCATGCTAAAAACTTAATAAATCCAGAATTGATGGAACCTATCTCAAAATAATAAGAGCTATTTATGACAAACCCATAGCCTATATCATATTGAATAGGCAAAAACTGGAAGCATTCCCCTTGAAAGCTAGCACAAGACAGGGATGCCCTCTTTCACCACTCCTATTCAACATAGTGTTGAACTTCTGGCCAGGGCAACCAGGCAAGAGAAAGAAATAAAGGGTATTCAATTAGGAAAAGAGGAAGTCAAATTGTCCCTGTTTGCAGATGACATGATTGTATATTTAGAAAACCTCATCCTCTCAGCCCAAAATCTCCTTAAGCTGATAAGCAACTTCAGCAAAGTCTCAGGATACAAAATCAATTTGCAAAAATCACAAGCATTCTTATACACCAATGACAGACAAACAGAGAACCAAATCATAAGTGAACTCCCATTCACAATTGCTTCAAAGAGAATAAAATATCTAGGAATCCAACTTACAAGGGATGTGAAGGACCTCTTCAAGGAGAACTACAAACCACTGCTCAATGAAATAAAAGAGGACAGAAACAAATGGGAGAACATTCCATACATGCCATGCTCATGGATAGGAAGAATCAATATAGTGAAAGTGGCCATACTGTGCAAGGTAATTTATAGATTCAATGCCATCCCCATTAAGCTACCAGTGACTTTCTTCACAGAATTGGAAAAAACTACTTTAAAGTTCATATGGAACCAAAAAAGAGCCCGCATTGCCAAGACAATCCTAAGTCAAAAGAACAAAGCTGGAGTCATCACACTACCTGACTTCAAACTATACTACAAGGCTATGGTAACCAAAACAGCATGGTACTGGTACCAAAACAGAGCTATAGACCAACGGAACAGAATAGAGCCCTCAGAAATAATACCACACTTCTACAACTATCTGATCTTTGACAAACCTGACAAAAACAAGAAATGGAGAAAGGATTCCCTATTTAATAAATACTGCTGGGAAAACTGGCTAGCCATAAGTAGAAAGCTGAAACTGTATCCTTTCCTTACACCTTATACAAAAATTAATTCAAGATGGATTAGAGACTTAAATGTTAGACCTAAAACCATAAAAACCCTAGAAGAAAACCTAGGCGATACCATTCAGGACACAAGCGTGGGCAAGGACTTCATGTCTAAAATAACAAAAGCAATGGCAACAAAAGCCAAAATTGACAAATGGGATCTAATTAAACTAAAGAGCTTCTGCACAGCAGAAGAAACTACCATCAGAATAAACAGGCAACCTACAGAATGGGAGAAAAATTTTGCAATCTACTCATCTGACAAAGGGCTAATATCCGGAACCTACAAAGAACTCAAAGAAATTTACAAGAAAAAAACAAAAACAAAAACAATCCCATCAAAAAGTGGGCAAAGGATATGAACAGACACTTCTCAAAAGAAGACATTTATGCAGTCAACAGGCACACGAAAAAATGCTCATCATCACTAGCCATCAAAGAAATGCAAATCAAGACCACAATGAGATACCGTCTCACACCCTTTAGAATGGTGATCATTAAAAAGTCAGGAAACAACAGGTACTGGAGAGGATGTGGAGAAATAGAAACACTTTTACACTGTTGGTGGAACTGTCAACTAGTTCAACCATTGTGGAAAACAGCATTGCAATTCCTTAAGGATCTAGAACTAGAAATACCATTTGACCCAGACATCCCATTACTGGCTATATCCCCAAAGGATTATAAATCATGCTGCTATAAAGACACATGCACACATATGTTTATTGCGTCACTATTCACAACAGTAAAGACTTGGAACCAACCCAAATGTTCATCAATGATAGACTGGATTAAGAAAATGTGGGCACATATACACCATGGAATACTATGCAGCCATAAAAGAGGATGAGTTCATGTCCTTTGTAGGGACATGGATGCAGCTGAAAACCATCATTCTCAGCAAACTACTGCAAGAACAGAAAACCAAACACCACATGTTCTCACTCATGGATGGGAATTGAACAATGAGAACACCTGGACACAGGAAGGGGAATATCACACACCAGGGCCTGTTGTGGGGTGGGGGGAGGAGGGAAGGATAGCATTAGGAGATACACCTAATGTATATGACGAGTTAATGGGTGCAGCACACCAACATGGCACATGTATACATATGTAACAAACCTGCACTTTGTGCATATATTCCCTAGAATATAAACTATAATAAAATAAAATAATAAAATAAAAAAGGGACGATGAAAATAAATGAAATGTAACACACAGCATGTGAGATAATGTTTTAATACATATCTAAAAATGCCTTAAAATTCAATAGAAATTAAATAAAATCTTCTAAAACTTGACAAAAGGAAACAACAAAAATTACAGACTGGAAAAGCCTGGCTGACTGGAGTGATGTCCTGTCTCAAGAAAGAACAAACAAACACACAAACAAGCAAAGGATTCTGAAAGCAGAGAATCAAACAGATATTTGTACACCGTTCTTCCTTCTTCCTACTAGCACTCTTCATAGTAGGAAAAGGCAAAAACAACCCAAATGTGTCACGAATTGCTTCATCAGTTTTTTAGGATCTGAAATACTGCCTCAATTTTCAGTTACTCATTGTGGGGTGGACCTGCAGTTACCACATTTGGTCCAAAATTTTATGCTGATGAAGGTAGACCTGTCCTGCATTTTCAGAGGGACAGAATTCTGGTGTTTCTCCAGGTTCCTTGGCTTACCAGGAATGAAGATCTGGGAAGAATGTGTGTGTGTATGTATGTATGTATGTCCATAAGTATTTCCTGTTTTTAAATTTAAAAAATGCGGGATACATGTGCAGAACGTACAGGTTTGTTATGTAGGTATCCTTTGCCATGATGGTTTGTTGCACCTATTGACTCATCCTCTAAGTTCTCTTCCCTCATCCCCAGTCCTCAGCGGGCCGTGTTGTGTGTTGTTCCCCTCACTGCGTCCTTGTTTTCTCAATGTTCAACTTTCACTTATTAGTGAGAACATGCAGTGTTTGATTTTTTTGTTACTGTGTTAGTTTGCTCAGTATGATGGCTTCATCCATGTGCCTGCAAAAGACATGATCTCATTCCTTTTTATGACTACATAGTATTTTATGGTGTATAGGTACCACGTTTTCTTTATCCAGTCTAGCACTGAAGCGCATTTGGGTTGGTTTCATGTCTTTGGTATTGTATATAGTGCTGCAATAAACTTACATGTGCATGTGTCTTTAGAGTGGAATGATTTATATTCCTTTGGGTATATAGCCACTAATGGGATTACTGGGTCAAATGGTGTTTCTGGTTCTAGATCCTTGAGGAATCACCATACTGTCTTCCACAATGGTTGAACTAATTTACAGTTTCCCCAACAGTGTAAAAGCGTTCCTCTTTCTTCTCAGCCTCACCAGCATCTATTGTTTCTTAACTTTTTAATAATCACCATTCTGATGGGTGTGAGATGGTATCTCATTGTAGTTTTGATTTTCACTTCTCTGATGATCAGTATTGTTGAGCTTTTAAAAATATATTTGTTGGTTAGATAAATGTCTTCTTTTGATAAGTTTCTGTTCATATCCTTTGCTCACTTTTGATGGGGTTGTTTGTTTTTTTTGCTTGTAAATATGTTTAAGTTCCTTGTCAATTTTTGTTATTAGACCTTTGTCAGATGGGTAGATTGCAATAACTTTCTCCCATCCTGTAGGTTGATTGCTCATGCTGATGATAGTTTCTTTGCTGTGCAGAAGGTCTTTAGTTTAATTAGATCCGATTTGTCAATTTTGGCTTTTGTTGCAATTGCTTTTGACATTTTTGTCATGAAATCTTTGTCCTTGCCTGTGTCCTGAATGATATTGCCTAGGTTTTCTTCTAGGGTTTTTATGGTTTTGGATTTTACATTTAAATCTTTAATCCAGCTTGAGTTAATTATTGTATAAGGTGTAAGGAAGGGGTCAAGTTTTGGTTTTCTGTATATGGCAAGCTAGTTTTCCCAACATCATTTACTGAATAGGAGATCCTTTCTCCCTTGCTTGTTTTTGTCAGGTTTGTCAAAGATCAGGTGGTCATAGATGTGTGGTGTTATTTCTGAGGTCTTTGCTCTGCTCCATTGGTCTATATGTCTGTTTTGGCAGCAGTAGCCTGCTGTTTTGGTACCATAGCCTTCTAGTACAGTTTGAAGTTAGCGTAATGCCTCCAGCTTTGTTATTTTTGTTTATGATTGTCTTGGCTATATGGGGTATTCTTTGATTCCATATGACATTTCAAATAGTTCTTTCTAATTCTGTGAAAAATGTCAACGGTATTTTGATGGGTATAGCATTGAATCTATAATGTTTGGGCAGTATGGCCATTTTCACAATATTGATTCTTCCTATTCATGAGGATGGAATGTTTTTCCATTCGTCTGTATCCTCTCTTATTACCTTGAGCAGTGGTTTGCCGTTGTCCTTGAAGAGGTCCTTCACATCCGTTGTACTCCTAGTTGTATTCCTAGGTATTTTACTCTCTTTGTAGCAATTGTGAATGGGAGTTCATTCTTGATTTGGCTCTCTGCTTGACTATTGTTGGTGTAATGGAATGCGTGTGATTTTTGCACAATGATTTTGTATCTTGAGACCTTGGTGAAGTTGCTTATCAGTTCAAGAAGTTTTTCAGTTGAGATGATGGGGTTTTCTAAATAGGAAGTCATGTCATCTGCAAACAGAGACAAGTTGACTTTCTCTCTTCCTATTGGAATACCCTTTATTTCTTTCTATTGCCTGATTGCCCTGGCGAGAACTTCCAATACTATGTTGAATAGAAGTGGTTACAAAGGGCTTCCTTGTCTTGTACCGGTTTTCAAATGGAATGCTTCCAGCTTTTGCCTATTCTTTATGATATTGGCTGTATGAAATAGCTCTTATTATTTTAAGGTATGTTCCATCAATACGTAGTTTATTGAGAGTTTTTAACAGGAAGGGATGTTGAATTTTATCAGAGGCATTTTTGCGTGTATCAAAATAATTGTCTGGTGTTTGCCTTTGGTTCTGTTTATGTGATCAATTACATTTATTGATTTGTGTATGTTGAATCAGCCTTTCACCCCAAAGATGCAGCCCACTTGATCGTGGTGGATAAGGTTTTTGGTGTGCTGCTGGATTCGGTTTGCCAGTATTTTATTGAGAATTTTTGCATTGATGTTCATCAGGGATAATGGCCTGAATTGAGCAGGTGTGTGTGTGTGTGTGCTTTTACCTCGGTTTGCCAGTAGGTTGATGTGTGTGTGTGATGTGTGTGTGTGTGTGTGTGTGTGTGTGTGAGAATGTGTGATAGAGAGCCAAATTAGGGCAGAGGAGGCTCCCCGGCCTGTCATGACATTGAATGTTCTGAATTCAAGATGCTCTAATGGACTGTGTCAGTTGGCCTTCAGCCAGGAGGTGGTGCTTGCAAAAGACCGCCAGCTGTGGTGGTAGTGGTGAGATTTGGACTTGCCTTATGTTACCCATGGGAGGTACTCTGGTGTCTCAGGGAACGGGTAGAGCCAAAGGGCTTCTAAAAGTTTCTTCTGTTATTTGTGTTAATCTACCAGGGTAGGTGGTTGAGCAAAACCAAGTGGGAACTAGGTCAGGTAAAGTGATGCTCTGGCTCTCTATGTGTGGGACAAGCGGTGGCTCCAGTGGGAATTGGAAGGCAGTTCTTAGGCCACTGGGGTAATTTTCCAGAGAGAAGTGAAGCTGCCTCTGCCTCTGTACAAGGAGAGTCCATATGAAGAATGGGGAGTAGCAGCTTGGCAGTAAGCCCCATCCAGCTCCCACACCCTTGGCGAGGCAGGTCTCACACCCAGTGTTCCACTGGGAGTAGTTAGCTAAGTTTCAAGAAGTCTAAACTCAGAGCTCAAAACTGACCCATACCATAAGCCTCTCCTATTGAGACAGTAACTGCAACCTTCAGGCCAAACCCCTCCTGATCCACCTGCAGAGCAGGGGCGTCCAGCTCCCGTGCTTGCTGCTGCATCACACGTCCCACTCGCCTCTCAGTTCTGGCCTGGGGAGTTTGTCCCCACAGAAAATTATATCAAACATTTCAGTTGGGAGGTTCTCTCAACCTGTGACCACCATTTGAGTTAGCTGGCAGACTTCTGGGAGGTCCTCTCTGAGGTAGAATCAGAAATGGCTTCCCTCCATCCTGCCAGAAACTGGGAACGTGCTGGAGACTCAAAGCACATCCCAATGCCACTCCTCATATACTCATCACTCTTCACTGAATCAACTCCAGCCCTGAGTACGATTAAGGCCTTCCCCCATGGCCTAGATTGATAGGTTTCCCAATGGAAGTGTATATCTTACAGTCAGTTTATCCCCATCTCACACCCTGGAAACTCAAAATTTTCTGCCTAGCTTATGGTGTAAGCTGCATCCTGCTGCTTCTTTCAAATGGTCTGTGGCTTATTTCAATTTTCCTGTTAAGTTCCTGTGTTGCTTCTTGAAAGAAAGTTCAGTGTGAATCTCTACACACCATTTTGTCTTTCCAAGTGCAAGAGGCAGGCTAACAATGCCTTCAATCCACCATCTTGGAAAACAAAAGTAACAGTTTTCTCATTTTTAAAGGTTTTGTTAAGATCTGTTAATGACTCACAAAGAAATAGTATTGGGTATATTTGAAATTAGTATTTATTCATTTATGTTGATAAGTGAAAACACAAGATGGTTATCAAGATGGAAGTACTTAATATGTATATTTCAATATTCTTAGATGCAAATAACTTCACTTTTGATGTATTTTTATTTTACATCAGTTTCATTTCAACTTAGGTTTAAGGGGTTCTTGATAATCTGACATGATAAGTGGTGTTGGAATTGGCATTAAAATCCACCATGCTCTACAGCACTTCATCCTTCTTCGGCAGGCACCAATTTGATCTTCTACTACTTTGCAGACATCTCTTCTGCAAACACCAGACCAATTGAGACAATGACCTTCAGCAGCACCCAAACCACCTCTTACTGCAGGAAAGAAGATCCAGTGAGCTAGTCCACAAATGGAATGTAAATCCATAAACACTCTTCAGTAACAGAATACATTTAGTATGAGCATTTCTATGTGGGAGCTTTTGAAATGGTTGCTGCTCATATGTCAGAGACACATGCAGATTAAGAAAGGTAGTAGTTCCGATCCTGGTTTGGCACAACAGTCACGGTATTTTTGGTGGGGGAAAAGGGATGTGGGAGGGGATGGCACATCTTCATCTTTTCCTCTGGGTTTTCTCTCAGAAACGGCTGTTGCTTACTGCGGGGCAAAAATGCCAGTGTCTTCTGCCAGAGAGGGTTACTGAGGGCCATAGTGGTTCCACCTTGTGGCTGATACTGATAGTCCCTTTCTGCTTTTTTCGTTCCTAGCCAGAAAAGATGTTTCTGCTGTCTCAGGTATGCCGATTTCAGGAGTTGTTTTTTCTATATGGCTATTCGTTTTTTTTTTTTTTTTTTTTTTTTTTTTTTTTTTTTCTTTCACTCTTTCTCTCTCTCTCTCTCTTTTTTTTTTTTTTTTTTGGCTTCACTGTGTTGCTGTAGTTTCTTAAGTGGTCCCTTGAACCCTCCCAGCGCTATTTTGGTTTGTACATAACTATCTATAAATTTTTTCTTGGGGGAAGTGTAGAGTTAAAGGCTGGTATGTCCTGCTTTTGCTCCCCCGAGTGATTTTATTCCCCCAAGCTAATATTTCAGGCTTTCAATTTATTCGTGCTTTCATCTGTTCAAACAAGTGGAAATTACTTTTTCTCTCCACATTTAGATTTGCTCTCTCTACTTTAATTGCTACTAGTGTCTTAGTCATAGGATAGATTAGTTAGAAAAAAGTATATTTTTGACATTATAAATGATCCTTTCAATTTGTGTCTAAAACTGGAAAATATTAGAAAACTTGACATTTATTATTGTGTCCAGACCAGTATTTCCTCCAGATAACGTTTATTAAAACAAAGATAATTTAATGAAGATCTCTCTAATGGTAAAGCTGGTGGCTTTGTGCTATTATAATATCCTTAAAGTGACAGTCTGGTGGAAAGACCAACTAAAGCAAGGGTTAGGAGAAAAACAGTTATTACTTTCATTTTGGTCTCACTCTGCATTAAGAGTTTTCATTGTGTCAAAGATTTATTATTCATTAAGTAGCCTAATGTTCATTTAATAATAAATGGATCCTATTAAATATGATTTTTAAAATTATAATCACATTACTTTTATTCACATCTGTCTACTGATGCCATTCACAGATGAGAATGGTATAACATTATTTTATTTTTTTCATTTTGCCACATCTTTATTTACTTAGGTTTATGCTGTATCGAACAATGTATGTGTGGGAGTAATGGGTGATTCAGGAATGCATGAGGGGGAGGTTTAAGCTCTTTAACTTTGAACAATTAAAATTAGCAATATAATGTTGAAATACATGCATAACACTCAAGTGATACTTTCAAAATAGTGTATATTTCCTCTGTTTATTTGTAGCTTTTAAACCCAGCTAGAAGTATTCTATTTCTTTTAGGCACCATAAGTCTGAAAGTCTGTAGTGAAAGCTACGAGTAGTAAATGATGCTAATTCATGTACTCCCACCTGTGGAAGAATTGAATGTCTTAGATAAAAAAAGATGGTGCAATTGGTGTACCAAGTATCTTAGAATATAATTTGGTGGTGGTTTTTCTGTTTCTGTAGCAGAGTAACATATATACTATATCCAAGTCATCAAGTTATTTAAATATGCCTTTAAACAGGGAGAACTGAAAATAATACTGTGAATCCTGGTAAGCATTTAAAAATAATGAGGAGAATATTGCCTTTATGAAGTCAAAATTTATCTGAATACAACCCATATAGCAATTTCATAGCAAAACACTTCCTTTAATCCTATTTAAGTCAGAAGGAAAAGAATTCCCACTGTCAATGCTGTATTGATATAGTTCTAAAAGTTTTGAACAATGAAACATATTGTAAGAAGAGAAGTCAGAGGGGATTTGAGCCCATTGTTTTTCCTCTCCTTCTATACCTCCCAACATACCATTGGAATGTTGTAACATTTTGAAGAATCTATAGTAGTGTCGCAAATCATAGAATACTATGAATGCATCTGAATCTGAGATATCCCCAAAAGATACAAAATAGGTGTGACTAGAATGAAAGAAAGATTTAGGCTTTTGGCCATGACTGCAAGTGAGCTGCTCTCAAGTGACTGCTGCTATAGAACATATATATAGTAGAGGATCTCTTTGAAACATTTCTATCCCTGAAAATGGTTAGGCAAGTTCTTAAAATATCTCCTCTTTCAAACACAAAAATAGTCTGTGAACTGGAGCTTGAGCAGTGGGCACTTTGTATTGGATAACTGATGGAGGGGGGTGAGGGTTTCCCAGATCTTCTGGGAAGATCTGCTATGATCAGTAATGCTAATGATGGTACTACTGACTCTGGGGCCATCAGAAGTTCCAGTTTGTTAATGCTGAAACTTCTATATTGAGTTAAAGCATTGGGTCGGCTTCACAGAGGAAGTCTGGATAATAGCATTCTCATTTCAGACCATAAAATGATGTCAGGTTAAGGATGAACAATGAGTTCAGTATTAAAAATGATCAGGTAAGCAAGACACCATGAATAAAAGTTAATGAAATGAATAGCATATCTAGACCCTTTAAAACTAGATGTATTGAAATCGTCAATGTGGAGAAATAATTAAGCAGGTATGTATCAATTGTTTAAAGAAACAATCTACTATTACAAAGATGTAAAAACAATAGTAAGACAATATAGATGATAGAAAAAACGGGCAGGTCTGGCTGGGCGTGGTGGCTCATGCCTGTAATCCCAGCATTTTGGGAGGCCAAGATGGGTGGATCACGAGGTCAGGAGTTCAAGACCAGCATGCCCAAGATGGTGAAACCTTGTCTCTACTAAAAAATATATATATAAAAATTAGCCGAACATGGTGGCAGGTGCCTGTAGTCCCAGCTACTCAGGAGGCTGAGATAGAAGAATCGCTTGAACCCGGGAGTTGGAGGTTGCAGTGAGCCAAGATCGCACCACTGCACTCCAGCCTGGGCAACAGAGCGAGACTCCACCTCCAAAAAAAAAAAAAAAAAAAAAAAAAAAAAAAAAAAAAAAAGGCAGGTCTGAAACAAAAAATAATTTAAAAATAAATGCAAGTTATTAATGATATATTAGACACAGGTAAGAGGATAACTAGTGAAGAAAAAAATGTTTAAATGATATACCCAGAATGTAGCATGGAAACACAAGGTCTAACATTTATTTAATTCAAATATGGGGGGAGAGAAGTGTAAAAGGATTCACCATTTCAAGAGATTCTCAAAAAGAAATTAAGAAAAGGTATAAATCCATTGATTCAAACAATATATTTCTAACAGATGATATAAAAATAAACTCACTTTAGTTAAATTATAAAACATTAAAACCAAACACCAGACCATACAAACATTGAAAAAAGGATAATTTATAATGAAATAATATTTATCTGATTATTATAGTAAAGCAAAAACTAAAAATGAGTAAACTAGTATCAACAAATGTCGAGAGCAAATAACTGTTAATATAGAATTGGGTACTCAGTAATGCCGTCTTTCCAGATCAAAAATCACAATATGAAATTGACAGAGAAAAATGAAAATTGTTCACTACCAAGAGATCCGCAGCAAATAAAATTTCAAAGGCTACATATCAGAAAGAAAGAATTTAACCCAAAAGCTGATATTAGAGTCAACTTGGAATTCCATAAATATCACTGAACTGATGATAATAGTAACACTTTCTGACACGTGGGGATTCTGAAAAGAAGTGAACTTTTACTTTTGTTTAGAATTTAGAAAGTTATAGAAAAATGCTCTTGCCCTGACAAAGAGAATAAGCTGGATAAACTATAGATGATAGATTTCATTTTAAAACACAGAACTGAGGTCTCAAAAAAAGCTAATTAACTTAAATTCAGAGTGATGAAGCCCTGCTGAAAAAAGAACGGATCCACAGATGCTTTGTGCCTAGCTGAGTTGCAGCAGCAGAAGCAGGAGGAAGCTGCCCTTGGTGGAGATAACAAGGAAACAAGTGAATCTCCAGCAAATGTTGAAAGGCTGAGTGTGGGCTTGTGATAGTTTAGCATCATCAGTAGGGGCCCAAACACACTCACTCTCACTCACTCTCCCTCACTAATGCTTGCTTGCTTTCTTTCTTTCTTTCTTTCTTTCTTTCTTTCTTTCTTTCTTTCTTTCTTTCTTTCTTTCTTTCTTTCTTTTTTCTTTCTTTTTTCTTTCTTTCTTTCTTTCTTTCTTTCTTCTTTCTTTCTTTTCTTTCTTTCTCTTTCTTTCTTTCTTTCTTTCTTTCTTTCTCTCTCCTTCCTTCCTTCCTTCCTTCCTTCCTTCCTTCCTTCCTTCCTTCCTTCCTTCTTTCCTTCCTTCCTCCCTCCCTCCCTTCCTTCCTGTCTCTCTCTCTCTCTCTTTCTTTCTTTGGAGTCTCACTCTGTCGCCTAGGCTGGAGTGCAATGGCGCGATCTTGTCTCACTGCAACCTCTGCAAATATAATAATAAATGCTGCTGAAATTCAATCCTGTCAGATCTAACTGCCTGCATATAAATTTCCAGGTCCCACAAAGACATCTCATTGAGGTCACATTCTGTTGTATTCTTACTTTGTATCTTGAGATGCCTTGGTGGGACATGGAAATTTATATGTAGGCAGTTTGATCTGACAGGATTGAATTTCAGCAGCATCCATTATTATATACACTCACTAGATCAAAAAACACGGATGGAATCTTATCAACAGGAGCTACTGCTAAATGAGTCTCTTTTCTATTTTTCCCTATTATTATCCTAGTGAAGCTGTAAATATTAGGTTCTTGAACTCACAGGACTGATTCTAGGATCTTGTCTGTCCAGGGATATAGCCTTCTAATCTGCAGAACCTTGTAGTAATCAGCTACTAACTTACCTGAGGATAAAAGAATTGAAAAAAGAAGGAGAATAAGAAGAAGCAAATGGAGTCTCATGGCTGAAGGGCCAGCATCAATGTAGGTTGAGCCTGGAGTCTCTGGACATCGTGGGTCTGGGCCTTTTTATGATGCTGTCTGAGTCTGTGATTTGTTCTTGGTTAGTAGAGCCTAACGAAAAGAGAATAACTAAATCTCCCACAAGAAACTTCCAGGGACACACAAGTACATAAATGTGGTGATATCTCAATGGATGAGAAAGCAGGTGAATGCTGTTTATTTCCAAAAGACTCAGGATGTCTTATTGTCACCTGCTTTCTTTATTATTTTCAACATACACATGCAATAGTCATTGCTCTTACTTTAAGTATAAAGTATTGTTTGCCAGGCAATATAGTAGGAACTGAAGTAAAATTGTTATACAAAAACTGTACGTAATTAATGGATATAGTTTGGCAAATTTGCACATAGATATTACTCTTGTTACCACAACCAATATCCAGGTAATAATATATCCATCACCTCCAAGTGTTTCCTACGTCCCTTTATTGTTGTTGTTGTTGTCAGAACCCCTAAGATCGACCCTTTTAACAAATTGTTAAATACAAAATACCTCAGTAATAACTATAGGTACTATGTTTTAGAGCCTATCTTTGTAATTGACAAATTTTGCATAGCTTTAACCCTTGAACAATAACTCCCCATATTGCTCTTTCCCACTCAATAAAATACCAAACTTTTTAAAAGCACATTCTATGTAATCCACTTTATGAAGCTTTTTCTAACATTCTTTTGTCTGCTCCCCCTCAGTAAAGGGAACAACTAATATAACAATTACCTATTTTGGATTTTTGTGTCTCTTACATATATTCCTGCATGAACCCATGTAACACTTTATCTCCCATTATCTTAATATGAAGTAAAATAAAACTTGAAATGATTTTAAAAATGAAATCACAGAAGGGCTTTGTAAAAGTATGATGTGCCATTGCTTAGTTGTAAGAATTCAAGTGACATTAGGGGTTTTAAAACATCTTTTGTTTTGATTTGTTCTTTGCTTGTAAACCTTGTGTCTTGCATATTGTGGGCACAGTGTCTTTCCCAGCTATTTGCTTGGGGAAGATCAGTTAGAGTTACAATGAACATCAAAGGCTATCTTGTCTAGTGACTTACCTTCCAGATGAGGAAATGAGCTGAGGGAAAGGAAGAAACTTGCCCAAGATCACCCAGTGATCAAGTGAGGAAGGTGATAGGGCCAGCACTAACGCTTGGTATTCTGAGCCTCATTCTAGTTTCCACTCTTGCCCCTTCTCTGTTTCCTCCTCTCTTCCCCAGCCTTCTAAAGAAAACTTTGCAGTTCTGCTGCAATGTCTACCTAAGGACATCCTGAGGAGACCCCACTTTTCATTAGACTGCTTTTTTAAGCACTGTCCTGCATTTTCTTCTTCAGTCTTGTTGTATCCCATTTTTGGCGATAAGTAATGCTTCTGCTGTGCTGTTCTATCCAATTAGTTTTTTACTATTTTCATTGAGTGAAAATTAAAACAACAAAAAACATGAGTTTATCTAAATTTGAAAGTTTTAAAACTTGATTAAAATTTCCTGGAGATATGGATGTAAGACATATATTTTAAAATATTTTTCATTTTCAAAATTAAAAATCAAACCTATATATTTAGCCAGGGTGACTACTTGATAACTACTAATCAGATAGGTCTTCAGTAATGCCACAAGGTTAATACACTTATAAATCAATTCCCTGGTGTTTTGTGCTACTGAGTTAATACAATTTGATACGGTATCACCTTTAACCAGGCTTTGAGGAGTCACACAAAGGAACAGCACAACAGAACCATAGGGTAGGATGTGTGGGAAAACCGAGATGTAAAACACAGCCTTGACTCTGACATTTACTCCACTGTTGGGAAAAGTACTTCAATTCCTAGGGCCTTAATATTTTCCTGTATAAAACAGGAAAAATAGAGCCATCTTTAACGTTTTGTCAAATCTTGTTGCTGAGTGATTTTATAGTGTCTGCAGCTATCCTCTCTGCTAATCACAACAAGGTTAACTAACTGTTCTTTTGTTTAGGTAAAGATATTTCTGCATTTGTTTACAAATACTTATTCTTCCCTTCCCAAGAAAGGAAACATTTTAAAGATAATTTATAAGATGTTCAGAGTCTCTTACATATCAACCCTTCACAATGTGGTAGAGTAGCTTAACCCCGTCCCTAAGAGTATAGATTCAGATCAGCCTGTTTGTAATTAACCCCCAAACCTATGTGGAGTGTGGTATAGATAATATATTTCAAATACATGAAAAGGCGCATGTGCACACACACACACACACGCACGCACGCACACACACAGACAGTATTACTAAGGCAGAGGTGCAGATGAAAATATTGGATAGACAGCTCAAAACTCTTAGTACTAAAATAATCCTAATAATAACTTTCCTTCCAAAGTCATCACCGACAATCAGATCTCTTAAAGGTTGGTGCCTTAGGTTTTTGAACTTTGTGTAACTTTTGGCTTTCTTATTTGGTTGTATGCTATTTATCTCATAGAAAGAATCTTCTTCTTCATCCTATGCCAGTGCTGTATTGTAGGGGCTTGTGAACGTTTTTCTGGTCTATAGCCATCCAGGTTACTGGCCTCTGGCTTCTTAGGAGCAAGGCCATCACATGCTTTTGTTCTTTGCTTGCTTCCTTGTAAGGGCCCGACATACTTAACAAATATTTGATCAACTGAACTCATTTTCCACCTCCGTTCTCTCCCACTTCAATCTCTCCCTTTTACTTCTTCCAGATTAGTTTTCCTACAGCAAAATGAGAATTGTCCAAAAACTTCCCTTCATCTTTACAACTTGAAGGATTCATTACCCTAAGCAGTCTTTCGAAACTGACTATCACAGACTAGATAAAAAGTCTGGGTTCACCAAGAATAGGCATGTGTGCCATTATATTTTCTGTTGAAAGCTTTGGAAAGTGTCTTTTAGCAAACAACATAAAGCATAGAATTTAACCGTTCCTGACAATGTAAAAGGATCATCCACATTCTCACATGTCCATGGCTACTTTCCTACTCCTTCCCCAACCTTGAAATCCTGAATTCAAAAGAAAACATAAGAAAATAGTATGCCTCATGTAAGGCAACAGGTTGCTTAATCTTTCTTGCCTATACACATTCAAGAGCTCCAGAAAAATTTCTGAGCTACTTAGGATGTCTGATCCTCTTCTTGGGTAAAAGCAGTAAGTCCTACATGTAGTCACCAAAATCATGTCTGTTCAAGGGGTCTTATACCTGTGATTCATGATTGCATGCTAAATGTAGAAGGATATGCTCTGTTGCAGGGCCATGTCTGGTCATTGTTTAAGTTCTACTTTGGAGGACTAGTTGCTGAGAAAGAAGAGGGAATGATAAAATTAGAAATTGGAATAAAACTTAAGGGGAAAAATCAAGTACAAGGGACCAACAGTACTGAGGGGCAATAGGTTGAAGATTTCTTCGATTATTGTAATATTTTCAAGGAGACCCCCATGAATCCTTCCTGGCTGACCCCAACATAGCTTTGGCATAGCCCTTATGCCAAGTGTCTTAGGCTAACTAGCTTTTCCTAAAGAAAATAGAGGAGTTATGGAGAACAATATTTAGTAGAATAATGCCTGATTCTCTTGCTTTTGAGGTCTAGTAACTGCTAGTAAACTTGCCTAATTAATTCACATTAAGAGGTAGAGTAATGAGGGTTTCAAGTACTTGAACCACCACTGACTTCATTTCACGTGAGAGTTCTTATGGAGAGCTAATGAACTATGAGGCTACAGGTCTCTCGGCCAATAAGTCTTCTAGATTTCCTGTGACTCCGTTTTCTGGTCATAGGTGATTTTGCTTTTGCTTTGAGTATTATAGCACCATAAGGTGTCAGACACTCTGCTCTTACCAAGGCTTACACAAAGTTTATCTTGTTATTTGGTAGAGTTTTGCCCATTCAAAAAAAAGAGAGAGAGAGAATGATAAAGAGGAGGACAGCAATCCTCACTGCTGAAGGAAGAAGAAAGCTTGCCTTTATTTCCAGTAGGCAGAAAAAACTTCCGTCTGTAGCTCTCTAGCACCAGTGGAATGTCTTTGTTTGGATAATAAATGTCCTTCCATACCTCATTAGGCATATTCACAGACAGAGATGTATTATGCACGCAAAATCACCTTCATGGGATGACTGAAAGTCCACGTTTTATTGGACACTAAGTTCATTAGAAAGATGTGGGTGCACAGTTTTGACCAGAAAACCTTGTTAAATGGGAACATAAGCTACAAATATTTTGGCAAAAGGTTAACGTTTATGAACAACCAACCATTTATATTAAGTTACAATTAATTAGGCCATGTTGAGAAACCATTTGGTTTAGTTAATGATTAGACATTTTGTTAGTGAACACTTCCCAGACTTTACTAGCCCTGCTAATCCCTGCTTTGCTCCTGGTCTGAACCCCCACAGTGCCTTGTTTATGGTACAGTGCCTACTGCTTGTATGCTAGATTAGTGAATGTCTATTTGCCTCCTCTACTACTGTGTGAGCTTCTTGTTTGCCAGGACAGGGCTATATTCCTCAGAGCTGAGGAGAGAGTTGAATCATGTGGTCATTTATTCTCAAATCCTCTTCAACAAGTGAAGCAAAACAGGACAGTGAAAGGCCACTGCACATGGAAGCAGGAGGTCTGGATTTGAGTTCTGAATCTCTAGATCTGTTACTAACTGGAGGTGTGGATAGAGTCAGGAAAATTTTCTTCCTTAAGTCTTGATAGCACCTATGTAGGTCCAGATCTGTTGGGATTCTCAATAATTACTGTGCATAAAATCAACTGAAAGTTATTTTGCAGTGCAGATTCTTAGCCCCATTCTATGAAATGTTTACTGTTTTATAAATTGATAAATAATTTTTATTAGACAATGTAAATTTCCTTACTTGCACCAGCATACAAAAATATTGAATAATATTAGCAGCAGAATCTTTCAACAAAACAACTATGTATAGCTATTAAACCACTTTGTTTCACTGCTTTTTATTTTCTTTTATTTATCACCATTGTTTTATTTATAAACATTGTTTCTGCTCATAAGGAGTATGTATTCTCTACATGTTTATAAAATTAATGCCTGAATGAAGTTGCTTAAACAAGACAGAAGTTGATTTCTTTGTCACTTAAAATTAACCTGTAGTTACACCATTCAGGGCTAGTACAGATACTTTCTAATATCATTAGGGATGCAGGTCCCTTCCAGGTATCTGCTCTGCTATACTTTAGAAAATACCCCAGATTGGCTGCTAAATTCCCACCTATTATTTCTGAATTCTAGACAGCAGGAAGAAAAAAGGTGTGGGAGAAGGGCAAAGGAACATCTACCCTTCCTTTTTAAATTTTTTAACCAACCTCCCTTAAAAACACTTTGTTGAGATATGATTACATTCAAAAAGCTGTACCTATTTAATGTGTATATCTCAGTGAGTTTGAGGATAAGGATACATTGTGAAAGCATCACTACTATCAAGATTATAAACATAATCATCACCTCCTGAAGTTCTCCCTCCCATTCTAATTATTATTTCTATTAGTAAGAACAATTAACATAAAATTCACCCTCCTATTATATTTTAAGTATGCAATACAGCATTCATAACTATAAGCACTATGCTGTAGATTAGACCTCCTGAACTTATTTATGTTTGTATATCTAAAACTTTGTACTATAATCACACCTACTCATTTGCCTGCACCAGAGCTCCTGGCAACCTCCAGTCAACTCTCTGCTTCTGAGTTTATTTGAGATTTCAAATACAAGTGAAATCATACAATATTTGTCATTCTGTGTTTGGTTTATTTCACATGACTTCGTGCCCTTCAGATCCACCGATGCTGTCACAAATGACAGGGTTTCATTATTATATAATACTGAATAATATTCCATTGTGCGTACATATATATATATAACGTTAATTCATCCGTCCGTGAATGAATGATAACATGTGTGTCTTCTTCATATATCTTGATTATTGTGAACAGAGCTGAAAGGAACATATGAGTGCAGATATCTCTTTCACATAATGATTTCAATGACTTCATATATATATTATATGTTATATATATATAAAAAAAATAAATGGGATTGCTGGAACAAAATGGTATTTTTATTGTTAATTTTTTGAGAAACCTCCATACTATTTTCCAAGATGGCCATACTAATTTACATTTCCACCACCAGTATACAAAGGCTCCCTTTTCTCCACATCCTTACCAACACTTGTTATCATCCATCTTTTTGATAATAGTTATTCTAACAGGTGTGAGGTGATATTTCATGGTAGTTTTCATTTGCATTCCCGTGATGACTAGAGAGGGTAAGAATTGTTTATATATATATATCGTCCATTTGTATCTCTTCTTTTGAGAAATTCCTACTCATATCTGTTAGTTCATTTTAGTTTTTTAATTTTAATTTTATACACAGAGGATACATGTGCAGGTTTGTTCCATGGATGTCTTGTGTGACGCTGAGGTTTAGAGTATGAATGATCTCATCACACACATAGTGAACATAATACCCAATAGACAGTTTTTAAGGCCTTGTACCCAACCCTCCCTCCTCCCTCTAAGAATCTCCGGTGTCTATTGTTTCCATATAAGTGAGAGCTAAGCAATGTATAACCCAATGTTTAGCTCTCACTTATAATGGTGAATATGTAGTATTTGGTTTTCTGTTCCTGCACACAATACCACACTGGGCTAATTTTTGTATTTTTGGTAAAGACGGAGTAGCTTCAGCATGTTGGCCAGTCTGGTCTCAAAATCCTGAGCTCATGTGATCCACCCACCTCACAAAGTGCTGGCATAACAGGCATGAGCCACTGTACCTGGCTTTTCTGAATTTTTTTTAGCTTATATTAGGTTTGTCTGTTCTAGAATTTTGTGCACATTTATTTATATTATAGGACACTTTTTAGCTTAGCTTTCTCCACTCAGGGTGAGAAAGATTATATTGATCCAAGATGTTGATTAATAGAGTTGATCATCCCCCTTTATTGCCCAATATTACTCTATAATATGCGTATAATTTGTTTATCGATTTCCTCTCGGTAGACATTTGAGTTGTTCCCAGATTTTAGCTATTGTTAATAGAACTCAAGGACATTTTTTAAAATAAAAAAATTCAATCCAAAATGTCCTTTCCTTTTGACTCTCCAATATTGTGTCAGGGTTACATTTTTGTTGTCATGAAAATCCAATTACATTGAACAAGATGTGTTTCCAGAATCAAGATTCAGTATATGTGTGGTCTAGCTGTGTCCCAAGAATGTAGCCCTTATTAGTTTTATTAAGCATTTTCCTATATAAATTGAAATCAAGTAGAAGATGCGTTTTTCCACAGTAGGAGACATAGAACAGTTTAGGACTTTGGAGAGATAGCAACTTGCTGCTTGCCTGTGCAACCCACCTCAAAAGATACAACTCCTCCAACTTTTGGTTTCTGGTGACTTGTCCAAACAATTAGATGTGAACTGACCTTATTCCTTACAATACTACAAGTCGGTCTTCTGCACCTGGCCAAATACAGTATAAAATTGATGGGCATACGTTTCTTTTGTTTTCATGCTTTCTATTTAAAGCTATTCTCTTTGGCTGGGCATTATGGCTCATGCTTATAATCCCAGCACTTTGGAAGGTCGAGGTGCAGGGATCACTTGAGACCAGGGGTTTGAGACCAGCCTGGCCAACATAATGAAAGCCGTCTTTCTGAAAAATACAAAAGTTTTCTGGGCATGGTGGCACATGCCTGTAATCCCAGCTACTCAGGAGGCTGAGGCAGGAGAATCGCTTGAACCCAGGAGGCAGAGGTTGCAGTCAGCTGAGATTGCGCCTCTGCATTCCATCCTGGGTGATAGAATTAACCTTCATCTCAAAAAAACAAAAAGCTAATCTGTACTTTTCTTTTGGTGCATAACTATTGTGGGTATGTGAATGTGTATCTGTAGCACCTAGAATAGTGCCTAGCCCATCACTTGTGTTGAAAATTGAGAAAACCTTCTTAATATAACTTTTCCACACTCTAGTTCTGAATTTAAAGACAGAAAAAGATAGGTTAGCAAATATACGTATCAGTTATTTCTATTGACAGATCATTTGGAGAACACGTTTTTGGATGTGGGAGAATAAAGGTCCCTAACTCTCCACCCCAGAAATAATTTTGCTGATACAAAAATCAGTCAGACATGGTGGCACATGCTTATAATCCTAGCTACTTAGGAGGATGAGGTGGGAAAATCACTTGAACCCAGGAGGCAGAGATTGCAGTGAGCCAAGAGTGCCCCATTCCACTCCAGCCTAGGCAACAGAAAAAGACTCTGTCTGAAAGAAAAAAAAAAGTTGTTACTATATAGGAGACAATTTTATTGTCATCTCATTTAAAATTGAAGAGTACATTTGGGTCGAATTCTTATGCCTGCAGAGACATTTGCCTCTGGCTTAAAATCACTGGCTCCAGGAGGAAACTCCACCAGAGGGCATCGTAAGGATTTCATAGTGTCTAAGTCATCTTGGTAATTCTTCAAATAATTCCTGGCAATTCTGTTAGGTCTTGAACTTCACTTACTTCTTATATGTTTAATAAAAAGAAGTTCAAAACCTTGCCATGGCTGTTGAATTCCCACAGGCTTGTCTTCCCCTTAAAATTCATTACATGGTTTGTACTCTTTTGCGAATATAATACATAAGTTTGGAGGTGGATGCTTTCAGCCATTAAGTTCAAAAGTACTGCTACATGGGCCGGGCATAGTGGCTCATACCTCTAATCCTAACCCTTTGGGAGGCCAAGGGGTGCAGATCACAAGATCAGGAGATCGAGACCATCCTAGCCAACATGGTGAAACCACATCTCTACTAAAAATACAAAAATTAGCTGAGTGTGGTAGTGCGCAAGTAGTCCCAGCTACTTGGGAGGCTGAGGCAGGACGATTTCTTGAACCAAGGAGGCGGAGGTTGCAGTGAGCTGAGATCACACTATTGCACCCCAGCCTGGTTATAGATCAAGATTATGTCTAAAAAAAAAAAAAATACTGCTACATGGACATCCATCATTCCGGCATCTCTGCCATAACAGCTGAGTATCGACAATGTCTCTTAGTTTCTTTAACTCCAAATTTGTGTTGTGTCCCTTGGTCTCCTGTCGTACCATAAAGTGTATTATTTACAAAAAGGACAATTTATCTATTGTTATTTCCTCTCAGTATGCTACATCCTTTTAGAATTTAAACATAGTGTCTCCCAACCTGAAATTTGATTTTTAAAAAACCAGAAAAATGTTTTTGGACATCTTTTATTTCCAGCTGTTTTCATCTTCATCTCCTCTCCTGAAGTCAACTGAGGGTAAAGTTCATTCGTCAAAATTTCTCCTCAACTCACAACAACTTCATCCCACTCCAATATGATTTTTGTCCCCATGAATTGATGCACATAATTTTTGCTGGCAGTGGTAATGTCCTAATAAAAAAAATCATGAGATGGCATCAGACTTTACCTTATGTTCTAGCTCAGCAGAATTTGATCCCTGTCTGATAAGGAAACCATATTTTCCCTAGAAACTTTTCACTTTTGTCACAGGTTTGGTTCCCAGGGAGCTGGATATAGATGAAGTTTAGTGTGCAGGATGTTTATTAGGAAGTAATGTCAGGATCCACATCTGTAGAAAGGATTAGAGGGAAGCCTTCTGTGCAAAGGGACAAGTCTAATGGCAACGCAGCCTGACTTTGTCAACTGGCCGCACAGACAGAGCTGTTCAGCTAAGAAGGCCTCCCCTATTTGTCCCAATTGAATCAAATGGCAAAGTCTATGCATCCCTTGCCTCCATTAATAATTGTGTGCTTGCCACTTGTGGAGGGTGAGACTTTGAAGCAGGTGGCTTTCTGTGGCTGAAGAAAACCTTAAATGTGCTGGCAAAGTTTTCCAAAGAGACAGAGAATGGCATCTGCCATGTATGTTGCCCCTTTCCAAAGAGGAAGCAACAAGGATAAAGTCCTCCAATGGCGCTGTATGCAGATGGGTGGACAGTAATATCTGTCCCTCCTGTGACCTAAGAAGAACAAGTGGCAGACATGCAGCCAGGTAGTTAGAGGTGCCACAGTGTTAGGAGATAAACATCTGTCATAAGCAGTGCTTCTTTGAATCAGGTGTGACACAAGTCTTGCATCCCTTGCATGGACTCCTTCCCCGTTATCCTGCTGTCCTACCTCATGAAGGTGAGTGGGGGCTAGGTGGTGGGCAGTCCCAGGACGAGGTACACTTTGCCTGCAGTGTTCCCACATGAGTTCCAAGGTAGCCCAGGTGATCATCCATGAACTTTGTATTTTCCTTATGCTTCTTGTCTTTGCCTTTGAGGAACACGTTTCATTGGACTCTGAGTCCAAACAACTCATGTATCCCTATATCTTCACATTGTCCTTCACCTAAGGGAATCTCTAATCTCTAATGCTTTTGTTTTATTATTACTATCAATATTATAATAATTAACATTGTCGTTATTAACTCCATTGTTGGTTTTCAGTTATTTTTATTCATGGAGTTAATATGAATTATTCTTTTGTGGCTACTTACACCAAGATGAAGATAATGTATTAGTTCAGGAAGAATCTGCATTCTGAAGGTGAATAGAAGTTCACACTACAGATGGGCAGACACATGCCCTCCCAATTCCTGATGGACCTCCTAGTGCCTCCTAGACCTAAGGGGTCTCCTGCAATGCTCCAAGATGCCACCAAGGCAGGGATCTGCTTGTGCATGCCTGAGAGCATTCAGGATGAAGTGAGGCTCTGGAAAAATGCACCAGTTTCCACATAATCCCCAAAAACCTTACAGGTGAACTGGATGCCACAGAAACAGGAGTGGTCATTGACACAACAAAGTCACCAAAATTGTTTTGAAGTCAATTAGGAAACCCAGGAATCACTCTTGCTGCCATTAAGTGGAAGAACAGGAGCCTGTGAATGGCATCCTTGTCCTGCCTGAAACTCCACAGATATTTCTATGTGGCCTCAGGTACCAGGAATCTCCGTGATTTTCAGAAAGGCAGGGACAGCTTATGCCAGCCCATCCCTCTGCAGAATGTGCCCCAGCGGATCAGAGGATGGAACCATCATGGACTGCACAAAGGCTCAAGGCCAGCTTCCCAGACCTGCCTGTGACTCTAGGTAAGTTCTGAGTCCACGTGGGTGCCAAGGAAAGGTTAATGATGACCTGGAAAGATGGGACAAGCAGACACCACCCCTAAACAATCTACAGGATTCTAACTTCAGCAGGAAGCCAAAGACCAGCTCATGCCACACTAGTGCACCTTGAAAACCCCTGAATGCAATGCCGCTCTGCAGAGAATTCAACAAAGAAGTTTTTGCATTCTAGGCTGCATTTTACAGTGCTTCTGGACACGTGATCAGAAATTGAACATTGGTATATCTAACTCTGACATTTTTCACAAAATAGTTTTTTTAAATGAGGTAATATAGACAAAATATAATATAACCATATGTATTATATGCCAAAATATGCTTCACTGGCATCAAGTAGACTCACTTTGAAATACAATCTAGGACAACCTCCATTTTCAGAGTATTTTCTTTTCGAAAGTGAAACTCTCCCACCAAAAACCAACAACATCACAGGCTTTTGCCTCCAACAAACCGACAAAAAACCAATACATTTATTCTACCACTGTGAAATGGACTGCGGTGCAACACATACGTGTGAAACCCCACATGTGGCATCGCCGTGAGCCAAATGGGGACTCGTGGTGTAAGCAACACTCCTCACGTGTTAGTGTGCGTGAGATTCACTTGGCGGAATTTGACTAGGTGCGTGTTGGTAGAGTGGGGCTGAGGTTCTCTTGCCCCTGTGGATGCTTCAGAAGTCACAGGTCCTGCGAAGACCTGCGGTCCCCTCAATCAACTCTGTTTCGGAGACAAAATGACTTGGATTGCTGACAAGTCAAGAAATTTTCAAGCCCTTGGAAAATCAGTTACACACAAACACGGAATGAAAGTCAAAAGAGAGTACGTCATCTTTTTGAGAATTTTATTCACTTCAAAACAAATTAAACACACCTATTTCCAATGGCATTCCAGAGCCCAATTTTCGAGGCTGAGGAAACACCCCAAGAACGCTTTGTGCAGAACGCTTCACAGCGTCCAAAACACTGCTGTCAGGGCGGGGCACAGCTGAAGGCCTGCATCTCTCAGGGTTCCCTAACTGTTCCCTGATTCAGTCATCTAGAGAGCAAATGCACAGTCATTCCCCAGTTTCCTACTGACATCACAGCGGAAGTCTGACTCCCACGCGTCACCGTCACCCAGTTTCTGAGGCAACGAATCATTGGCACAGATGCTTCTGGTGGCGGGTTTCCGGAGCGCCCTGCGAACTACAATGTCCCTCACCAGAATTCGATGAGGCAGAGTCTCTGCATGTGGTCCCTGCCTGGCCTGGGCTCCAACATCCCCAGAAGCACCACAGCTGGGGAGTTTGGGAGTCGCCACACACAGTCTGCTCTCTGCTCTGTGCTCCTTAGTCCCACAGACCCCTCCAAATCACGGGAGCTGGATGCAATGGAGCCCTGGCCACCTGTAGTCTCACTCCAGGTCAGAATCGCTGTCCTCTGAGGAGGAGGAAACCTGAAGGTCCTCATAGAGGACACTCAGGGGGACAGGAACACAGGGAGCCTCAGACTTCTCTGAGACATGACGGCTGTGAGCGAGGAAGGCTCCCGGCTTCTCAGGAGAGGGAAACAAGGGAGCTGTCAGGAGGCTGGAGCTCCACCATCCGTTTTCCAGTCTCCGGAAGAGCATTCTGAGAGGCTGGGCCCCATCGTGGCTGGCCGCTGGGTGATGGGACATGGTGCAGGCCTGGGCAGTAGGCAGGCAAGGTCTGCTGTGCGGAGGCTGCCGGTCGCTGCTGGGCACCTGGGCGGGTGTCCTCCTGCTCATCTGGGGCGACGGACTTGGTCTGAGTTCGGTTGCAGCTGGCGGAGGTTGGAGAGTCTCCGGGGCCCCCAGCTCACCTCCCTGGATGGCATTTTCGGACATCTGGAAGGGACCCATTCTCGGTTTCTTGGGGAAGTTCAGGCAAGCCTGAGTCGGAGCCTGGGAAGGTCTCTTGGCTCCTGGTCTGAAACTGAGATTGGAGCCGAGGCCCAAGCTGTGTGTGTCGGCTGGTGGGCAGGGCTGTGAGGTCACCGCAGGACGTTTGTCTTGTGCCTGGGGGCTGATGACCCGGATCAGGTCGTGGGGCTTGGAGGCAGCCTGGGGAACTTCTCGACGGCCACCCTGAGGCCTGCTGTGTGTCGGCTTCCTCATGACGAGAGGCTCCGGGCCCTGCTGCCTGACTCCAGGCTGAGGGATGTCGGCCACAGCCCCTGTCTGTCGTTCCTTTGGTCGGAGACTTGACGAGGAGCTCAGACTGGCTTTTCTGAGGGGAGACAGTGAAGCCAAGATGGATACCGTGTCAGACATTTTCGTAGCTGAGCCATCAGTGAGGGCACGGTCCACGCGTGGCCTCTTATTACTTGCTTGGACCGGCATTGGCCTGCTTGCAACCTGAAAGAAAGGAGACCACACACGTTAGAAGTTCCTCGGCATCGAGCCAACATGGAAATCAACCACATCCAAAGACAAGGTGTACACAGCAGGAAATTCTTAATACGGTAAGGACAGGCGGTCCTTGGAAGTAGGGACAGATCCTCAAGGTGAGTGCTGATCGGGGCAAGACCCATGAAAAATGCACTCTCGAGCTATGATCTGAGAATGCCATTTTTCTAAAGACTGTGTCTTGGGCATTCACTGGATCAAAGCGCCTCCACTCAGCCTTCCATGAAGTGGGACGGACTAATGCCCTTCTGAAGGCAGGTCGGTGGCTCAAGGGTTCCCAGGACGTCTTTTCTGAAAACATGCATGTTCCTGGGGTGAGCCGCCTCCATGTTTGGGGCCCCTGAGGGACTAATTTCCTCACGCCGCTAGGAAGACGTTGTTGGCAGGCTTGCCATCATTGCACAGAGAGAAAGCAACAGGAAATACGGCATCTTCAGATGCCTTCATCTGGAATCAAATGGACCTGGAAGGATCATGGAGTTCCTGACCCCAAGAAGGCAGGAAGAAGGGTTCCCCGATCCCCTCACACACACGGGAACCTGAAAGGAAATCAACCAGGGTGACCTAGAGGAGAAAAAGACCAGGGGCCCAGGGTGACACTCACCCTCAGATAATCACAAGATTCCATGGATTCTTTTCGATTTGGCGGCAGCTTCTCCGGAGGTGTCCCGGAAAAGATCTGGAGGAGAGCCTTCCTCTGCAGGTCTTGTTGCCTGCAGAAGAGAAAAAGTTCAGGCCCTGCCCCCTGGTTCTCCCCAGGAGACAGGGAGAACCCTGTCTGGGGCCCAGTCCCGTTCTGTGTTTTGTGATACATAAATGGAACTTTTGCGCCCTTTCCGCCTCTGCACCTTCCCTCATGTGCCAACCTTCCCATCCTGCTGGTGGCCCTCTAGGCTTCCCAAGTAAGTACTGTCATTTGGATTCCGTTGCTTTTCCCCCTGTCATGGGGAACCCACACGAAGCGCCCCCGCCTCTCCACCGTCCCTGAATCTCCCAGAGCCAAAGGAGCTCCCGGATGGGGAACCCGGGAGGACACGGAGCTCTGGTCTGTTTCTCTGCAGCGTTCCTTCCCTGTCCCAGAGACGGAAAGGCACAAGGTGTGCGGGTGCAGAGACACTGTGTCCTTAGGTGGCAGTGCCCTAAGGGTGGTGAAAACCCCTCCCACTGCTCACCTTGGTCTCGCTTCCTTCTCTCCCTTTTCCTTGTTCAAGGGCCCAGGGTTCCTTCGAACCTGGGGCTTCCATGGTTTCCGGTTTTCCTTCCCTTCCTTTCTCCCAAAGGTCTGGGGAACCAGGGCTCCGTTCCAGCACTTCATGGGGCACCTGGTACTTCTGGCCGTGTGGCCAAAGGCCCCGCAGTTTTTGCACTTGACCTGTGGGTGGAAAGGAAGTGATGCCAGTGAATGAGCTGAAGCCACAGGCAGTGATCCAATGTCAACATTGAGACGGATTGTGAATTCAGAACTGAGTGAGGATTCCAAAGCGGGGACACCGGCATGGGGGCCCTTAAGTGGCGGGAGGGTTCGGTTACGATGTTCCCTCCCAAAGCCCATGTGACGGAGGAACTCTCAAAGGAAGGACTCAGGGTTCTAGCGGGGACGATCATGAACCCGATGTCCACAACACAGCCCAACCTGGCTACACAGGATTCTGAGTGGAAAGGGAGGTTGCTCCCAAGAGTCTCTCCAGGGACCTGTCGGGCCGGGGAGGAGGTCCCAAGCCAGGCCCACCTTGGATGGGAAAAGCAACCCGGGTGGTGCTGGCAGAACTCTTTGGAATCCAACCCAGTCTCTGAGGACCGTGTGACACTCGCCCCCTCCTCCCCCCTCGATACCCAAAAGATTCCAAGGCTAGACATACCCTGGGATCTTCTTCATCGGGTGGGGGAGCCCTTGGCCCAACTGGGGCCCTCTGCTGCTTCTGGAGGGTCTGGGCTCTCACGAGTCTGTTTGCCCCACTTTTGGGGTCACGACGTGCCATCTTCTTCGTCTCCTGGGCGTTTTATGGCCGCCTTTTTCAGGGGTTGATGGTTGGGTCACCTGAATCACACACAAACACACACAAAGCGATGGTTAGGCACATTGGATATTCACACACCCACAAGAAACCCTCAGCTAATTCCATGACGGTGTGGTCATGAGGAGACCTCACCACCCGTCGGTCAAATCTGTGGATCACAATGTGGTGTGTGCATCCTCAGATATTGTGTGTTCCTCTGCCGTGACTACCCGGTCCAAGAGTAAACTTTGCCTGCCACATGGCCCACGGCCTAGGTATGTGGAGTTGGAGTTGAGATTTCAATCCCAACCAAACAACTGATTCTGGAGACTGGACTTAGGTCTACCACCATTCACTCCAGTAGAAGACACAATGATTCTCTCTCCCCTGAGGGACAAAAGAATAGAAGCTACAGGGCATGGCCGATGTCACCCTTTGGCAGGTCTGCTTGAAGTCAGGGATAAGGGATGCTTCCTATCAGAACTCAAATCACTACTCTTGCCGTTTCATTAGGCAACTTCCAAACACAAATTCATCGAGAGAAGTTATCTCCCTCTCTACCACACTAGCAGGTGATGGTCTTTCCTGCTCTGTCTTTTTGGCTTTAGCTCCAGCCCCTCTTTATTTATTTTTCTGGTATTTTACACACGCCATACGAATTCATCTAAACAAACGCTGAACAAGTGGCATATGAATTTCTTACATGGCTAAAGGGCAAACCACCCCTTTTCCAAAGTTCTTTTTCCATTTACCCACCAATTCAGCATGCTGGAATAAATTTCTTTTTGCATTTCCATCTGGCTCTTATCCCAGGCACAGAGATGGAAATGTTTTCTCGCTTTCTGTTCCAAGAATTACGGGTAAGGAGAACACATCCTACCGCATCAGCGAGCCCCATTGTGATCTGTTTCTTTCACTCTCCTTTGTCTCTTTTCCCCCAACCCCTCAGGGATTGCGTGAAACAACCAGTCGTTCAGGGAAACTAACCTGAAATTACAGGTCTACTTTCTTTCCTCGGCTGGCGCTCAGATGGACAGGTGAGCTGGCGCTCAGATGGGCAGGTGCTGGAGCAGCCCTGCTGGAAGCGGTGCAGCCTTCAGGAAGCCGGAGGAACGGGCAGAGAGGGACCTTTGCTTTCCAGGTTGCCTTTTATACTGCCTCTGGACCCCTGACGCGAAACGGACCCTAACCTAATCAACTTAATCCAATTACATGACCTGGAAAGGTCTATTTGCCCAGCCCACTCTAAGATGATGTTCACTATGGACAGACATTCTAATACCTACCTGTACAGCTGCAAGCTTTGAAGAATAGATGTTTCCCGTCAGGTATGTAGCACTGGTGCAAGTACCCCTGTCTGGTTTTACATCTTTTTTTTTTTTTTTTTTTTTTAAACAAGGTGCTAAAATAGACAGAGTGTAATTGGACCATATTTACTCTATTTCAACGTAGGCCACAGTGTCATCAAGAAGGTACACCTTGACATGCAATCTCGGTCGTTATCCATCTTCAGAGCTTCTCCTTCTTCCCCACAGTAAGTGCGTCAGCAGAAAACCCTGACCACACCCTCACGTGTTTTCTCCTCCAGGAGGCCCTTGGAAACCACCGTGAATTGGACTGTACTGGGAAACCCAGATGAAGAAAGTCAACACCGCTTTGTCCTTCGGTGCCTGGCTCCTTTTTCAGCTCGTCCTGCGGCTCCAGGCATTATGCCTGAAGAGTCTCCAGGACACCGGTGGGGCTCTATTTCCTTGGGTCCCGTTGCCATTTCTCTGGATTTGCGAAGATCCAGCGGACTTTCTGTGGAACTCTCTTGTCGGGGAACTTGGGTGCCACGTCCCCTCATTCTGCCCTTCGTCATCTGCACCTGCACGAGTTAGGGTCCAAGTTCCCTGGACGGGAAGAGACAGGCAGGAGTCGGAATGGTGAACCAGCACACTGGGGGCATTTTCTCACTTGGTCCAAGTGACCCCATGGTCTTCTAGAGCTTTGGAACCAGTCGCGTCCCACTTGACACTACACCCGACTCTCAGTTGCTGAATGTTGTTGGCCCTCTGGCGATCTCCTGTTGGATGAGTTGCACCTGCTGAAACTCGATTTCCCCTGGATTTGCGCTTCATTAATTATTCATGATTCAGGTGGGAACGCCTGCTTACATCCCCCTGTGGCTGTTCTCTGAGCTTTCCGGTCACATCGTTTCCTGCCATGCTCTTTGGTTCATTTTGGTCATGTTCCTTCTGCTGTCAGAGGAGCAGAGAGTTGATCTTGTTGATTCTGGATACTGATAGTTTCTAGGTGATCTGGATAACCAGGGTACGACCCTCAACGGCGGCGGAAAGGGAGCAGCCATTTGGCGTTGCTCAGAAAATCCCACTCAGTTCCCAGGCCTCCTAGATGTGGAATCCTGGTCACAGTTGTTCCCAGGTCAGAGAACGGAGATAGCCTGTGCATGGTGGGATATCTTTACCTAGAGCTTTCAGTGAGTCTCGACCTCAACTACTCTTAGGATCGGGGGAGAAGCATGGAAAGGCCCTGTGCTCAGGCATCTGGAAAGAAGACGGGATGAACATTCTACCTCTGAAGTACGTCCCAAATCTGGGAGTTTACTTCCCAGATTAATAGTGTCATCGATAATTATTAAAATTGGTCATTAGTGTTTAATAATTAATCATATTATTACTCCTAATACCGCAGGGTGTGTACACCTACCTGTGATGTCATTCCTAATATCCAGGGAGGGAGAGCATGGTTTTAGTTTTAATATCGCAATAAGCGCACACTCACCCTGTGACACAAATCCTAATATCCAGTGTGGTAGAGTATGACATGACTCCCAACATAGCAATGAATAGACAGCCACCCGGTGATATGGCTCCTTATATTCACGGAAGATGAGTATGATATTAGTCCCAATATCGCAGGGAGGGTACAGGTCTTCTGTGTTATGATTTCTAATATCCAGAGGAGGAGAGGATGATAATAATCCCAGTGTCGTAGGCTGTGTTCACCGGCCCTGTGACATTGTTATTAATATCTTCGAAGGGAGAGGATATTACTCCCAATGTGGCAGGGGGTGTACATCCACCCTGTGATATTCTTTATATTCCAAGGCCGAGAGGTTGATATTACTCCTAGTATCACAGACACTGTACACCCCCGTGTTTTTAATCCCTGCGATATTCGGAGTAGTATCATCCTCTCTTGGGTGGAAATTGGGAACAGTATCACCGGGGGCGTGTACACACCCTGCGATATTGAAAGTAATATCATCCTCTTCCCTCCTGGATCATGGAAACAACATCACTGTGGGGGTGTACACTTTCTGCGATATTGGGAGTAACATTATCTTCTGTGCCTTGGATTATTAAGGATAATATCACGGGGGCATGTGTACATCTTCTGCAATATTGGGAATAATATTATCCTCTCTCCCCCTGCATATTAGGAAAGATATCACAGAGTGGGTGTTCACCTCCTTCGATATGGGGATTAAAACCATCTTCTCCTGTTCCGGATATCAGGAGGAATATCACACGGGGATGTACAGTGTCTGTGATACTGGGAGTAATATCAACCTCTCGGCCTAGGAATATTAAGAAGAGTATCACAGGGTGGATGTGTACCCCCTGTCATATTGGAAGTAACATTAGCCTCTCCCCCCCATGGATATTAGGAACAATATCCCAGACTGGGTGTATGCCTCCTGCTCTACGGGGAGTAATATCATCCTCTCCCTTCTATGATATAAATAACAATATCACAGGGCAGGTGAACACAGCCTGTGATACTGGAATTATTATCATCCTCTCCCCCTCTGGATACTAGGAACCATATCACAGATGAGTTGTACCCTCCCTGCGATATTGGGAGAGATATTATACGCTTCTTCCGTGAATATTAGGAGCAATATCACTGGACGGCTGTCCATTCATTGCTATGTTGGAAGTCATGTCATACTCTACCCCCTAGATATTAGCATCACTGCACAGGGTGAGTGCACACCTACTGCGATATTAAAACTAAAATCATGCTCTCCGTCCCTGGATATTAGGAACAACATCACAGGTAGGTGTACACCCCCTGTGGTATTAGGAGTAATAATATGATTAATTATTAAACATCTATGGTCGATTTTAATAATTATCAATGACACAATTAATAGGATACCATTATTAGCTATGGATAATTATTTTAAATATATGATTATGTACTCTTGAGAATAATTAGTAATATTAATGTCATTTAAAAATATTATTAGTTCTTAATATTAATAATTATTTTATTACCAACATCACTTAGTATTGATTTCAGTAACATTAATTGCTGATATCATTATTTTATTAATAGTGATATTATGATTAATTGTTATACTAATCGTTAACATTTTTTACCAGTATTAATTTATACTATCTTTATTGTGATTATTAATATTGATGATTGCTATCAATTTTTATTGTATTTATTAATATTAATAATTAACAGACTTGTTCCTGATATCCGACGGGGAGAGGATGATATTACTCCCAATATCGAAGAAAGTGTACATCCCTCTGTGATATTATTTCTAATAGTCAGGGGGTAGAGGATGACATTATTGAAACTATCGCAGTGGGTGTCCATCCCTTCGGTCATTTTGTTCCTTATATCCTGAGTGGGAGAGGTTGATATGACTCCCAATATCACAAGAAGTGTACTACCGCCTGTAATATAGTTCCTAACATCTAGGTGGGAAGAGGATGATATTACTGCCCATATCGCACGAGTTGTAAAACCCCTTCGATATTTTGCCTACGATCCTGAGGGGAGAGGATGATATTACTCCCAATATCGAAGAAGATGTATAACCCCCTTTGACGCTATGTTCAATATCCACTTTGGGAGACGATGACATTACACCCAATATCGCAGGGGATGTACATCCACCTTGGGATATTGTTCCTTATATCGAGAGGGGGAGAAGATGTTATTACTCCCAATAACGCAGGGGCTGTGGCTGTACACCCCTCCTGTGTAATTGTTTTTAATATCCTAGGCAAGAGAGGATGACACTACACCCAATATCGCAGGGGGTGTACATTCACCCGGTGATATTGTTCTTAATGTACTCCACCTCTGTCCGCCAGGGATATCGTTTCTAATATCCAGGGGAAGAGAGGATAACATTATGCCCAATATCGCAGGGGAGTGTACACACCCTCTTAGATGTTGTTCCTAGTATCCAAAGATAGAGACGATGATGTTACTGGCCATATCGCAGCGGGTGTACAACCTTCTGTGATACTGTTTTTGACGTTCAGTGGGGGAGAGGATAACATTAATCCCAATATCACAGAAGGCGTACAGACCCCTGTGATGTAGTTCCTAATGTACAGGGGAAAGAGAAGAATATTGCTCTCAATATCGCAGGGGGTGTAACCACCCTGTCCCCTGTATATTGCTCCTAATACGCAGCGGCATGGAGGCTGATAGTACTCCCAATATCCCAGAAGGTGCACACACGCCTGTGATGTAGTTCCTAATATCTAGCGGGAAAGAGGCTGATTTTACTTTCGATATTGCAGTGGGTGTACACCGCCCCCAACCCCAGGGTATCATTCCTAATATCCAGGCGGGAAGAAGATGACATGGTTGACAATATCGAAGGGGGTGGACACCTCTTCAGTGATATGGTTCCTCTTATCCAGGGGGTGAGAGGATGATATTACTCCCAATAAAGTAGGAACCGTACAGCCACCCTGGGATTTTTTCCTTAATAACCACAGGGGATTGGTGACATTACTACCAATATTGCAAGGGGTGTACACCCCTCCTGTGATATTGTTTCTCATATCCAGGAAAGGAGAAGATGGTATTAGTACCAATATTGAAGGGATGGACAGCCCCCATGGGATATTGTTCTAAAGATACATGTGGAAAGAGGATGAGATTCCATCCAATATAACAAGGGGTATACACCCCACCTGTGATATGAGTCATAAAACCTAGAAGAAGAGAGAATGACATTGCTTCCAAAAACACACGGATTGTACACCCACCGTGATATTGTTCTTGTCATCTAAAGGAAGAGATGATGATACTACTCCCACTACTGGAGAAGGTACACACCCCCCTGTGATATGGTTCCTGTAACTTGTGGGGGAAAGCATGATATTACTTCCAATATGACAGTGGCTTGGCACCCAGTCTGTGATATTGCTCCTAATTTCCAGTAGGTAAAGTATGATGTTCCCGCCAAGAGAGTAGTGGGTGTACAGCCACCCTGTGATATTTCTCCGAATATTCAGGGAAACACGGGATGAAATTAACCCAAATGTCCCAAAAAGTGTACACCCATTGTGTGATATGGTTCCTAATATCCGGAGCTGCAGAGGATGGTATTCGTTCTCCGATCGCAGACTGTTTACACACAACATGGGAAATTGCTCCTAATATCCTGAACAAAAGACACTGCTAATAATAGACACACATTGCAGGGGGGAGTAATTGGCTATTACGATCCACATCGCAGGGCGTGAGACACTCCCCGCGATATGGGGAGTAATAACAACCCCCTCTCCCCCCTGGCTATTATGATCCACATCGCAGGGCACTTCAGGACACCAGTTCTGTCCCAACCTTGACTGAGACAGTGGGTGTCATGGGACTACCTCAGGGTGGGTGGCAGTTCAGCTCAAAGGTTTCCCTGCTGCCAAAGACCAACTGTTCCTGCTAGTTTGAATCTGGCCACAGGGTCTCTGTTGGTGAGATAGGTGACCATGAGTCAGATACCCTGAAATCTAGCACGACAGAGCTCAACGCCCCATGACAGGCACCATAGCACGCAAACTTTGCAGACATACTAGCGAAGGCCACAGCAGGCGCTGAGTGAGGAACAAGCTGACCAAGATCCTGAGGTTCTGCCACACAGCCCTTAAACCAGGGACTGGAAACTGTTTCCCTAAAGAGCCAGGAGTCAGTATTTTCAGCTTTGCCAACTGATCTTTGCCTCAAGGATGCAACTCTGCCATGGCTGCACGTGCACGACAGCAGCCTTCTGCAGGTGGCCTGTGAAGAGATGGACATGACTGCACCCCCCATCAAACTTTACTTATGGACATAGAAGCTTCTCAGTGTCATGAAGTGTTAGTTTTTTATTTGTTCAACCTTTTGGAAATGTAAAATCCATTCTTGATTCACGGGCCACAAGAGCAGGCAGGGACAGGCTGTCCCTGGCCGACCTCTGGAATGAACTTAGAGAAGGAAATGACAGGCTGGGCCAGCGCAGCCTCCTCACAGCAGATTCACTGCAGGAGGGTCCTTCTTAGCAACCACTTCTCATCCTTCGTCTTGGCTTCAAGTGCAGTTCAGGTGGAGAAAGAAAGAACAGAACTGGCCTCGGCAACAAGAAGGAAGGGGATGCAGGATCGAGCAGCCATGTGGATCCATCACACTCAACATTCACACCAAGTGAAGCACAGGCAGCACCAGCCCGGGGGGTCGAAGTGGAGGCTCTCTGGGGTGCGGAACCTCTGGGTGGGCAAGATTCTCTACCTAAAACTCATATAGAAGATCTACGCAGCAGTAGTTACAGAAAACACACACTAAGAAAAAGGCCAAAATAAAAATAGGACACCAAGTTTGGCCAACCGGGTCTCACAAACCAGTAGGTAAAAAAGCCCAGGAGGGCCCACCAGAGGAGCTGGGGGTGGGTTCCTGCCTGCAGGGGGCCTGGGACACCCCATTCCCACAGATGAGGACCCAAGTTTTAGAGAGGAAGCTGTCAGAGTCACCCAGTGAGCTGTTCAGAGCTGGAGCCACAGAGCAGGTGAGGAGTCCTGGCCATGTCCCCGTGTGCGCTGAGAAGCTGGGGTGGGGGCACACCCCCAGGGGCAGATGCAAACAGTGGACCTCGGGCCCTCCTCCTGCCCAGAGGATGCTCAGCTCCCAAGGGACTACCAAGACCTGGAACCCAGGGACACACCACCTGACCATCATGCCCAGGCCTCCTGGATCAGGCAATGTCCAGTACAGGCAGGCAGTCTGGGCTTGGGGCCAGGACAGGGGTGGATGGTCCTGCTAGGCAGGCCTCCTTCTCCCTACCAGCTGGGCTGGTTGCACTGTAGTTTTGGTTCTGGCAACATATTGCTGCCCACTTTGGCCACACCAGTCCCCGGTTCCCTGGCTAGGCCCAGTGCTGTCCAACCTACCTACACAGGCCCCACACACCCAGTGCCCACTAGGCTCTGTCAGCCAGGAGGACCCATTCTCATCCCCTGAAGTTTCCATGGGAGCCTGCGTCCCACAGGGACCCACAGCTCAGGGCCAACCTCCATGTGGGCCTCTTGGTCATGGTGGTAGGGGCGGGGGGGGAGTTGACCTCCAGCCCTCCCATCCAGGCCACTGTATTTTGTGGGGATCATTCAGTCCTGGGAGCTTCCTGGGGATGCCAGAAGGAAGAGAACAGGGTGGTCATGGCAGCCTCAGCCCCAGGCTCTGGGCCGGAATTTGATAACGACCAATTGAGAGCAACCACTGAATTCGATCCTCTTACAGTTCCACGAGAAGTTGGTGAAGAACTAAATGTAGACCATTCTATGGCCATCTGGCATTTGAAGCCAATTGGAAAGCTGAAAAATCTTGATAAGTGGGTGCCTCATGAGCTGACCAAATATTTTAAAAATCATCCTTTTGAAGTGTCATCTTCTCTTATTCTATGAAACAGCAATGAACCATTTCTTGATCAGATTGTGACATGCCACAAAAAGTGGATTTCATACAACAGCCAGCTCACTGGTTGGACTGAGAAGAAGTTCCAAACCACTTCCCAAAGTCAAACTTGTACCAAAAAAAGGTCATGGTCACTGTTTGGTGGTCAGCTGCCGGTCTTCTGATCCACTACACTTTTTGAATCCTGGTGAAATCATTACATCTGAGAAGTATGCCACGCCATTCGATGAGATGCACGGAACACTGCAGCACCTGGAGCTGGCACTGGTCAACAGGAAGAGCCCAGTTCTCCACAACGCCTGACCACATGTCATACAACCAGGGATTCAAAAGTTGAATAAACTGGGCTATGAAGTTTTGCCTCATCTGCCATATTCATCTGACCTCTCGCCAACCAACTACCACTTCTTTAAGCATCTTGACAACTTTTTGCAGGGAAAACACTTACACATCCAGCGGGATGCGGAAAATGCTTTCCAAGAGTTCTTCGAACCCTGAAAGTATGGAATAAACAAGTTTATTTCTCATTGGCAAAAATGTGTTCAATGTAATGGTTTCTTTTCTTTTTTTTTTTTTTTTTAAGACAGTCTCACTGTCACCTAGGCCAGAGTGCAAAGGTGCAATCTCGGCTCACTGTAACCTCTGCCTCCTGGGTTCAAGAGATTCTCCTGCCTCAGCCTCTTGAGTAGCTGGGATTACAGGCACTTGCCACCACACCCGGCTACTTTTTATATTTTTAGTAGAGATGGTATTTCACCATGTTGGTCAGGCTGGTCTCAAACTCCTGACATCCTGATTCACCTGCCACAGCCTCCCAAAGTGCTGGGATTACAGGCGTAAGCCACTGTGCCCAGTCCATTGTAATGGATTCTATTTTGATTAATAAAGATGTGTTGTAGCCTAGTTATAAAAATTTAAAATTCATGGTCCAAAACCACAGTTACTTTGACACCAACCTAATAATAGAAGAACTAAAAGAGGCCTTTACATTAGAGAGCCCATGGATGATAAAATAATAAAGAATATTACAATCTCCATAAGTCACAAACTTGGTAACTTAGACCAACTGGATGAATTAAAAGACACAATCTATTAACACTAAAACATAGGAGAAATAGGTAATCTGAATATATTGATATCTATTTTAAAAATGGAATCAATACCTAATAACCTTACAGAAAACCTATATATTCCAAAAATCTGACATTCTGTCATGTTATTCTAACTGGTGGGATTCGGGGATTTCCATTTTGATAAGAACATAGGTGAGTCGCACACACTTACTTTTACTGCTCATTGGTCAGGAAACCTATGTCCTCTATAGGATACTGCAGAGCGATGCGTTTTGGAGAATTTAGGCAAGATAATATGATTTACAGAGTTAAAGGAAGGCAACCTGTTTTATGTACAGTAATTCCTCATAATATCACAGGGGATACCATATTTAAACTTTGGGGTATCCCCAGGTATAATTCTTATTTGAGCCACATGTGAATTTCAGACACGGAGGCTTCCCAAATTTGGTGGCTTTCAACAGATGTGGAAGTTAATACACAACCTACTTTGTGGAGGCATAAAATTCAGTGAACACTCAACCTTTTACTTTAAATATTATTTTTGTAAACTTTTCATTTCCAATTAGGTGAAATTTTAAACCTGTTTCAGTTCTTATCCACCCCTTTTTTTTTTTTTTTTTTCCTGAGACAGAGTCTTGCCCTGTCACCCAGGCTGCAGTGCAGTGGCATGGTCTTGACTCACTTAAATCTCTGCCTCCCAGGTTCAAGCAATTCTCCTGCCTCAGCCTCCCAAGTAGCTGGGATTACAGGTGCCCACCACCACGCCCGGCTAATTTTTGTATTTTTAGTAGAGATGTGGCTTCCCCATGTTGGTCAGGATGGTCTTGAACCCCTGACCTTGTGATCTGCCCACCTCGGTCTCCCAGAGTGATCGGATTACAGGTCTGAGCCACTGTGCCTGGCCTCTCCACTCTTTTTAAACGGAGGGGAGTAAGGGTTGCTTTAAGTTAGGAGGGACTCCTGTGTACCCAACCCATTTGTATAAATTTCTTCCTTCAGAGTTCTTCAAATCAGCATCACCATTGTTAAAGGCCTCCCACATGGTAATAATTGTGCTACAGGGTTTTATAAACATGAAGTCTATGTTTGGCTGAATGAACCTTCTTCCTGTGGCACAAGGGGGCATAGGTGTTTTCACCAATTATGAAGCGGGTTCACTGTGCAATGGCTACCAACTTTTCTGAGTACAATGAGACCAAACACATTCATACATAAATTCCATGAAGTGAATTTATTACTTACAAATAGCAAACAAAAGACAACAGAAGTCTAGGGTTCAATATGAACCGCTACCACAAGATCAGGAAGGCTACCCAGAGCAGATGGATGGAGTTTTGACTGTAAACGCTTCACTTGCACTACAACTGAGGGACCCCAGAAAGCAGCCCACCTTGGGTTTTCTCCCACGATGTGGTTGCTGGACACAAGCGTTAAAGGCCGTTCTGTTTCGAGCAGGGACTCTAACAGAGCCTGGGCTGTTCTGACTAATGTCACCTGATTATCAGGATATTGCCTTCCCAGCATATCATACAGTTATCTTGAGAATTACCAGTAGGAAAGGGAGGAAAATGGCCCTGCACCCTTAAAACTGAAGGATCAGGATATTTGTTGTGACAGAGGCACAGACAGTAGCGACAGAGTGTTCTTCTGAGCCATCTACTAGTTCTCTTGACCAGAGCATGGCAGCTGATCTCTTTTCTCTTTCCTTTCAATGGAAACTGTTTCAGAATATTTTGAATATTTTGAGTTTCTACATCTACAGAGTTGAGGCACATGATCGCTGGCAGTGTACACTCTCTGCATGGTTACAAGAAAGAGTTCAGGAGCCCATCAACCCACATTGCAGGAGACCACCTAATCCTCCAGAGAGTGCCACTCCATCTTCCTGGGGTTAGCTCCACATTCAGTAAGGCCATTATGTCTAAGGCCATCAAGACTTGCAGTCCGAAGATGAGACTTTTGACATGCTGATAAGCAGCAGTGATAAGAAAAGCCCACACACTGGCTAGGAATTTTTCAATGCAAGCAGCTGAGACGCTTCTTCATATTCTTCGGTAGGGGCTAATATCAAACTCTTTCTTCCCATTTTCTTTACTCATCAGTGCCTGAACCATGAGGCACCATAGATGTACACCTCATCAGGAGGGTGTAGGGGACACTGGCAAGGGAAACAGTAGCACAAGAAACAAACAAGGCCACTACTTCTGCCTACATAATAACTATTGTCTTGGAGTGTACAATAATTAATAATGTTCAATGGCTGCCCTCAGCATACAGAGATGCTGACCAGAGTAGATGCAGGGACTACAGAGATACAGCCTGATTCTTTCTAATTAGGACTTAAGTGTCGGCTTATGTGCTGCACTTCTGTGCATTCATAAGCCAGGGCCTCCAAACTGCCTGCTAAGCACAGGCCAAATGTCATGCTGGGGTGCAATTAAACATTCATGTCTAGGAGATGAGAGCATTTTAGTGTGGGAGAAGATGACAACACCTGAAGACCACAAAACACTGTGCAGAACAAAGGGAAGGCCCATCGTCAGCTCAGGGTTCTGACTCAGGTGACTGCTGATGTGTTACGGAACCATCAGCCGACAGCAGGTAGGTCAAGTTGAGCAGGTGTCCTGCATGAGGGCTGGTCCATTCCATTTGTGTTGTCAATTGTTTCAATAGCGTCTCATGCACCCCACTGGTGAGGAAGGAATTCGCACCCTGCGTTTACGGGCACCGTTAAACACCGTTAAACATAACATCTATTACTAAACAGATAAACCAAACATCAGTTATTAATTACATATAGCAGAAAGGTGTAAGTTCCCACAGGCCCAAACAGGGATTAACTTGGGAGCAGAGAGTGGTATAGCATTAAAAAAGTAACGATGTTCTTTTTTTTTTTTTTTTTTTTTTTGAGACAGAATCTCGCTCTGTCACCCTTGCTGGAGCACAGTGGTGTGATCTCGGCTCACTGCAAGCTCTGTCTCCCGGGTTCATGTCCTTCTCCTGCCTCGGCCTCGCTAGAAGCTGGGACTACAGGCGCCCACCACCACGCACGGCTAATTTTTTGTATTTTTAGTAGAGACGGGGTTTCACCGTGTTAGCCAGGATGGTCTCGATCTCCTGACCTCGTGATTCACCCGCCTCGGCCTCCCTAAGTGCTGGGATTACTGGCGTGAGCCACCGCGCCAGGCCGAGGATGTTCCTTTGTTCCTACAGGAGTATGTGATTGGTTTGTCTGTTGGCTGGCAGGGAACTGAATCATGAGACACTGACTCGTAAGACTGTAATATTCTAAAATACAATATATAAACTATCATACCTTAATGGTGTAATACGATCTACTACAATACCAAAGACATCGATGAAAAGCCCAATGTTATCATATCTGACAGAGAGACTGAATGCTTCCTCCCTCAGATTGGTTACAACGTATCGTCCTATCACAGTCCTCTCTCCTTCATTCAAAGTGAACGATCCAAATAACAGACAGAAATAATAAAGAATAAAGGGCAACAGATGCAAAGAACTCACGAGATGATACTCTATGGTAAAGTTTATGTACTTAGGAATTAATACCAACTCAGTATTAGCAAAAAATAAACATCTTTACATCAAGAGTAGTTTTTCCTTTAATGAAGAAAGGTGAAATGTGTATAATGGACAAGGGATAATCAAAATTTGCCAAATGAGGCTAGTAAGACTATCCCGACAATTCACAATCATTATTCACTGGTCCATTTATCACAAGGCAATACATACAAATGAAACTTACCTGGCCGGGTGTGGTGGCTCATGCCTGTAATCCCAGCACGTTGGGAGGCCGAGGCAGGCAAATCATGAGGTCGGGAGTTCAAGACCAGCCTAGCCAACATGGCGAAACCCTGTCTCTACTAAAAATATGAAGAATTAGCTGGACGTAGTGGTGGGCGCTTGTAGTCCCAGGTACTCGGGAGGCTGAGGCTTAAACCCAGGAGGTGGAGGTTGCAGTGAGCCCAGATCGCACCACTGCACTCCAGCCTGGGCAACAGAGTGAGACTCCGTCTCAAAAAAAGATAATAATAAAATAAAAAAATTAAACTTACCTGCATATTAGAAAAACATCAAAATTCAACCATGAATCCAGCACATTATCAAATCAATAGACAAGAATTCTACCAACAAACAATTTCATTATCTATGAAACTCAAGTACTACTGCTTAAAGAGCATTTACAGAACTCTCACCTCAAGGTTTCCCTGCAAAACAACGTGAAATGCATTCTCAAGACTCTTTAAGAATGAGCCACTGATAAAAACAATATACTTGTAACTTGTGTAATATTTCATACATTTTTTTCAAACACTGCACGATAATTAATTTGCATCAGGCTTTCCAAATTAGAAAAGCTTCACTTATAGAACTTCTTTCCCATGGGAGTTTTCACATGACTTTTCAAGTAAATGTGAAAACTGAAAATATTCTTGCAGATTCTAAACTATTAGAGTTTTAATCCTGTGTACCTTCTTGTATTTACAAGGTCCAGGGAGCTACAGTGTGCATTTTCATTTGTCCTTGAGTGGGGATGGGAGAAATGAAACGTTCCCACGTTCTGGATATTCATAGGGTTTTTCTCAGGAATGAGCTGATGTCTTCAAAAGGAACTAACACAACTGAAGGCCTTACCACAAATTTAAATTCAAAAGGCTTTTCTCCACTCCAAGTCCTCCCAAATCTTCAAAAACAGGAAAATCTGAAGGCTTGACCACATTTCCTACATTCTTAAGGTTTCTCTGCAGTGTGAACCTTTTCATGTTTATGAGGGAATGAGAAAGTGTAAATGTTTTACCACATTTCTTACATTCAAGGGGCTTTATTTATTTATTTATTTATTTATTTATTTAGAGATGGAGTCTCACTCTGTCGCCAGGCTGGAGTGCAGTGGCACAATCTCGGGTCACTGAAACCTCTGCCTCCTGGGTTCAAGTGATTCTCCTGCCTCAGCCTCCTGAGTAGCTGAGATTACAACCATATGCTACCACACCCAGCTAGTTTTTGTATTTTTAGTAGAGACGAGGTTTCATCATGTTGGCCAGGATGATCTCGATCTCCTGACCTCGTGATCCGCATGCACAGGGCTTTCCCCCAACCCCCCGTTGGTTTTTATGTCCTTGAAAAAGAACGAAGACAACTGAAATGTGCCACCATGCACAGCTAATTATTTTTATTTATTTGTTTTGAGACGGAGTCTCGCTCTGTTGCCCAGGCTGGAGTGCACTGGTGCTATCTCAGCTCACTGCAAGCTCCGCCTCCCGGATTCAGTCCATTCTCCTGTCTCAGCCTCCCGAGTAGCTGGCGTGAGCCACCGTTCCCAGCATTATTTTATTTTTTGTAGAGACGGGGTTTCACCATGAGGCCCAGGTTGTTTCACATTGTTTTAATCCAGGCTGGTTATAAACTCCTGGGCTCAAGCAATACACACTCCTTGGCCTCCCAAAGTGCTGGGATTATAGGCTGAGTCACTATACCCAGCCTCCATATCATGACTTCTTTCATGGCAAGTAAAGTGACTGGAACGAATGTAGACTTTACCGCATCTCTTACATTCATAGGGTTTTTCTCCAGTATGAATTCTTCCGTGGAGGTGAAGGGAACTGAGGCGACTGAAGGCTTGGTCACATTGTTTACATTCATAGGCTTTCTCTCCAGTATGAGTACTTCTATGGTTACAAAGGGAACTCAAACCACTAAAGGCTTTGCCACATTGTTTACATTCATAGGGTCTCTCTCCAGTATGAATGCCTCCATAGTAACCAAGGGAAGTGGAACAGCTGAAGGCTTTATCACATTTGGTACATGGATAGGATCTTTCTCCAGTGTGAGTCCTTTCATGAGTCTTAAAAGAACAAGAAAATCGGAATGTTTTTTCACATTCCTTATATTCATAGGGTTTCTCTCCAGTGTGAGTTCGTTCACGTATTAGACAAAACCGGAAACAGTGAACGCTTTACCACATTGTTTACATTTATAGGGTTTTTGTCCTGTGTGAGTTCTCTGATGTCTTTCAAATGAATTGAGAAAATAAAAAGCTTTTCCACATATCATACATGTATAACTGGATTTCCACTGTCCGTTATCATGTGTCTTCTAACACCTGGAACAGAAACCAAGAATTTGCCACACTGTTCACATTATATTGCTTCTCTCCATATGGTTTGTATCCTGAGTGAGCTAGGATGTGCCTATTAAGGAGGGAATGACGTACAAAGACTTTTCCACAAATATTTCATTCACATTGTTTCAATCCAGGAGAAATGCTCTCATTCAGATCAAGCTTTTGTATTTGGCTGACAACAGTCCATACTGACTACCGTCTTTGCTTTCACACAGTCTCTGTATCATTTGATTTCTGTAAAAAAAAAAAAAAAAAAAAAAGACAAGCACATTATTATTGCTTGGTTTAATAACTTTCTACTTATTAATAGGTCTTTGACTTACACTGCTACCAGTACCAAGGGAAATGCTTTTTTTTTTTTTTTTTTTTTTTTTTTTTGCCATAACTGAATTATTTGAAAGTAAATGGGTTACTACTGAAAACACAGCTACCACCTGCATGGCTATGACCAAATTAGTAACATTCATGTACACAATTTTGTAGTACTATTTTCAAGTAAACTGTTTTCCAAACACTGCTACACTGAAGCACATTACATTTTGGGTGAAATTTTTCTAAAAAGAAATAAATTTCAAGTGACTCTTATTTGTTTTGATTGCTTGTTTTTAAGTTCATGACAAGCTAAGATTCCTTCAGAGGACTTTATTTCTTCTTCTCAGTGCAAATTATCTTATCTCTTTCCCAGATTTTTCAAAGTGATCTTCAATATTCTGGCCTTTCCATTTGTTTCCTAAAATGCAGACCCACAAAATTATCACAAATTATTACAAACTATAGAAACATTACTAGATTTAATGTTTATTGTACACAGTGCCATGCCTGATTTCTTCACCAAATCATTCCCTTGCCACATTCCAAATCACAAATAGCACTGATGATAGGGAAATACTTCTGTAATTAAGTGAAATGTGTTGTCATTCTCACCTACAGAAGCCAGGTTCCTGCAGGTTTCCTGCATCACTTCTCTGCAGAGAATCTTCTGAGAAGGATCTAGCAAAGCCCATTCCTCCTGGGTACAGTTCGCAGCCACATCCTCAAAAGCCACGGAGTCCTAGAACATTCCACACATGTAGATAGATGGATGGGTGAGACTGACAGCACTCGGAATCTGTACTCAATCCATAAGCTGTTTACATGATTCTAAAATTTCCAAGCATTTATTCTGTGCCTTGATTGTCACAACTCTTACTCTGTTCACACATACTCCCTCCCACACAGCAGTATGAATGCTAGAATTGAACTATTCAAAAAGGCAACAGCAAAGTAGAAACACCCATCTTATTAGAGAATCCAGGGAGTAAGATGTGCTGCTAGGAGTTACCATTTAACTTCACTTTGTACATTTCTAGTATCTGTCATAATAAAGTCCTACCTGATGTGCATAAGGGAGTTAATATGATCAGTCCTCAGACTACTTATTCTTAAAAACGCCTGCTCGCAAAGTTCCATCTTTGTATTAGTAACTTACATTTTGAAAGGGATTCCACCAACCCTAATAAGAATGACTCACTGCATCTAAATGGCTTATGCAATATATTTGCCAAAACTTTTTCTGCTGAAGGTGTATTATTTTGTGTCACTGCAGTGGTTCTTAGGGAACCAGACACCAAGACACTGTCTGAACACTAAGTGTTCAATGAGTTTCCCTGGTAGACAATATTTTACACGTGCTGTCACTTGTTAACTGGGGAGTTGAGCCCATTCCATGTGATTACACCAAGACAGAGTAGGCTCATTAAATTTAATTGAGTAGTAAATAAAACCAATAATTGATATTTGACAATACTAATAGAACAATTTTAAAAATTTCTATTGCACAATGTCAAGGCAGAAAGGAATAAGAGGAAATACGACACATGTTTTTTAAAATGACATTAATGTCATCACTTCCAGTTGCTATTCCTATGAAATCACATAAATTCCCAACTCAGGTTGTTTTTAGGCAAGGAAAACTATTTTTTCATAAGTAGTAAAAATGACAAATGTCTAATGATTTTTAGTCATCTAAAAAAAGACTGATGGCTTGTCTAACATACTTCTAAGATTTTCAAACGAAAATATTCAGGACAGCACAGTATTAGCAGAGAGATGAGCAAGCAGATCAAAGGGAAAAAAAAGTGTTAATGACCCAGCATTTATATGGAAAGTTGAGGAATGATAGAGTAGGCACTGTAGAATAGAAAAAGAAATCACATGCACTTTAAAATATGAGGCAAACCAGGCTGGCATCTACTTGGGAAAATGCATTGCATTCTTCTCTATTCCGTGAGCCATAATCAACTTATTATACATTCGAATATGAAAGATAAAACCAGAACACTTTCAGAAATTACAGGAAGATTTTTTTTTATGAAGGGTTAGGCAGAATTTCTTTTATGTAAGAAAACAGTGATAAAGGAACAGACAAACTCAAACATATTAAAATTTAGGGAATAAAAAGAAAATACAATGGGCAGGGCATGGTGGCTCATGCCTATAATCCCAGCAGCTTGGGAGGCTGAGGAGAGCGATCACCTGAGGTCAGGAGGTTGAGATCAGCCTGGCCAACATATCAAAACCCCGTCTCTTTGTTGTTTGTTTGTTTTTTGAGACGGAGTCTCCCATTGTCGCTTGGGCTGGGGTGCAATGGCAAGATCTTGGCTCACTGCAACCTCCACCTCCCGGGTTCAAGCAATTCTCTTGCCTCAGCCTCCCGAGTAGCTGGGATTACAGGTGCCTGTGACCAGGCTCAGCGAATTTTTTTGTATATTTTGTAGAGACAGGGTTTCACCATGTTGGTCAGGCTGCTCTGGAACTCCTGACCTCATGATCGGCCCACCTTGGCCTCTCAAAGGACTGGGATTACAGACCTGAGCCACTGTGTCAGGCCTAAAAACCCGTGTTTACTGAAACTACAAAAATTAGCTGGGTGTGGTAGTGGGTGCCTATAATCCCAGTTACTCGGGAGGCTGACACAGGAGAATCACTTGAACCCGGGAGGCGGAGGTTGCAGTAAGCAGAGATGGCGCCACTGCACTCCAGCCGGGCTACTGAGCAAGACAGTGTCTCCAAAAAAAAAAAAAAAAAAAAAAAAAAACCCTCAAATATCCAGATAAGAGGATACAAATGTGTCCACTGTCATAAATTCTTCACCATGTTACAAGAAGGAAACTGACATTTTGGTGAATCTTTGTAAATCATCAATTTATCTATCACACTTTTATTTCACCAGTAACATTGACAAAGCTAAGTCCTACAATTCCATTTGAAATTACCCTTAAAAAGAACAGACCTTTAAAACTTACTACACTCACTCTGGGGAAGAAATAAATATGAATTTTTAGCAAATAAAATACACCATTTTACCTTGCCTTTTTGGAAATAGTATGTTTATCTTTCAAGCTGTACTGAGAAAATATATCTTACAGTCAATGAAAAACTGAAACACAAAGAAGCGGACAAGCCTTTTCAAGGTAACAAACTCAGGGAGAGGCAGTGCTGACTCCAACACAGGCCTTTGTAAGTGTCACGGCAGGCCATTCCATCCCTCGGGACACCCATCATGTTCAGTAAAGTGCTCAGTGACCACCTAGGAGGCACTGGCACTGCTCTTTGTCCTTCTGTGTGCCTTCAGTGCATTTTCATGTTCAGGTTCTTGCACATCCTCTCTGGGGTGGGTTTTCCTTGTCCTTTGGGACAGTTTTTCTCTCTTCACAAGTCTGAGACAATCTAGAGAGCAGAAACCATTTCTGCCTTTTCCTCTCAATATCAGCATCCCATTGGCAGACCATCAATGTGTCTCCGAGGAATAAAAACTCCAGCTGGAGGAACAGTTTTAATGACCTAGCTTTAATCACATTATGTTGTATTGTCCATTCATTTTAATGTCCTAAAATTTTAATAACCCAAAGGGGTCACCATTTTAGATGAAACTATACCAGGAGATTCCTCTGAGGCCAAGAGCATCCAGCTGCTCCCCTGAGAGACTGTACCCCCTACCTCAGGCTGTCCTTGGCGATGAGATGACCCCGGGGCTGATACTCACTAGACCCTCCAACAGACACCCATAGTGGGTATCCTGGGTCATCCCCAAACAGTTCTAAAATGCCAGGAGTAGGAAAAGACAGGAGGGTGGCTGAGGACACAACATCCTGTCAAGTTTTCACGGGGGGACCTCAACTTAAAGACATTTTGGTAATATGCACACTTAGGAAAGACGAAAAGAAGAGAGGCACAAGATTATTTTTTATAGTAGAGTGTCAGATGATTTATTCTCCGCTTTCCTCTCATGTAAAATGTTTGGAAACAGAAAAATATTTTGGCCAATGTGGCTCACGCCTGTATTCCCAGCGCTTTAGGAGGCCGAAGTGGGAGATCAGTAAAGGTCAGGAGTTCAAAACTAACCTAACCAACATGGCAAAACCCTGTCTCTACGAAAAATACAAAAATTAGTTGGACGTGGTGGTGGGCTCTTATAAGCCCAGCAACTTGGGAGGCTGAGGCAGGAGAATTGCTTGAACCCAGGAGTCAGAGGCTGCAGTGAGCTGAGACTGTGCCATTACACTCCTGTCTAGTGACAGGACGAGACTCCGTCTCAACAACGACAAAACAACAATAAAAAAAATATATATATATATAAATACATTTAAAATTACTACTTGTAGATATTTGAAGTCATGGGACTGACTGTAGGTAGAAACAAGAGAAGGCAAGGAAAGTTTATATTTATATTTATATATAATTATATAAAATTAATATACATAATTATAATATATAAATGTATCATGTGGGCTGTGCACAGTGGCTTACACCTGTAATCCCAGCAATTTGGGAAGCCGAGGTGGGCAGATCACTTGAGGTCAGGAGTTCGAGACTAGCCTGACCAACATGGAGAAATCCCATCTCTACTAAAGATACAAAAATTAGCCAGACGTGGTGGTGCATGTCTTTAATCCCAGCTACTCAGGAGACTGAAGCAGGAAAATCACTTGAACCCGGGAAGTGGAGGTTGCGGTGAGCCCAGATTGCGTCATTGCACTCCAGCCTGGGTGACAAGGGTTAAACTCCATCTCAAAATCAATCAATCAATCAATCAATAAAACAAGAAATATATATTTATGTCTAAATATATAATTATAATACATAAGTGTGTATATACATACATTTATTATAAATTTATTGATATATGAAATATATTTATTTCTGAGACAGGGTCTGGCTCTGTCACCCAGGCTGGAGTGCAGTGGCACTATCATAGCTCATTGGAGCCTTGAACAGATGGCTCAAGCGATCCTCCCACCTCAGCCTCCTGAGTGGCTAGGATTGCATGCACACAACACCATGCGTAGCTAATTTTAAAATTTTTTGTAGAGACAGAGTCTTCCTTTTTTGCCTAAGCTGGTCTTGAACTCCTGGGCTCAAGTGATCTTCCTGCCTCAGGTTTCCAATGTGTTAGACGTGGGCCACTGCATCTGGTCTAATGCATTTTTTAATTTGGGAGTTTATGTTATTTAAGATTTTGAAGTACTGAATGTGTTGAACAACCAACTTGCAGAATTCCTGAACAATGGACAGTCAGCTGTCATGTCCTGGTTCAAATTGTCCCAGCACACCAAGGCTAGAAACCTTTCAGCCAACTTCCACTTATATCTCCTGGGGCGGGACAATGTCACTTGGCCAATCCCCACTAAGAGGGACTCTAGAAAGGCAAGAAACTATTCTGTTCTCCATAATGGAACGTGACCAGGGAGGAGGCAGTTGGGAGGGCCAGCTGGGCCCTCCAACCAGCAGCGTCCACCATCGACCCACTGCCCTAGAACTACACCATGCTGGGCATTTGGGGCACTGTTACGAGCAACAGTTCCCATTTTTCTTCTCATGGGACCTTCATGCTAGTGGCAAGAGACAGTTTTTTTTTTTTTTTTTTTGAGACAGAGTTTTGTTCTTGTCACTCAGGCTGGAGTGCAATGGTGTAATCTCGGCTCACTGCAACCTCTGCCTCCTGGATTCAAGCAATTCTCCTGCCTCAGCCTTCCGAATAGCTGGGATTACAGGATTGCACCACCATGTCTAGCTCATTTTTGTATTTTTAGTAGAAATGGGGTTTCACCATGTTGGCCAGGCTGGTCTGGAACTCCTGAGCCACTGCACCCAGTCAAGAGGGAGATTTTCAATCAATAAGTAGAATTGTGATGAATGCCAGAAAGAAGAATGTGTGTGATCGGGAGGGGACCTAAGTTATTTTAACACTTTCACAGGCAATAACTAAATACTTAGAAGCTTAAAACAACACACATCTTTAAGCCAATTTTGGCAAGCTAGGAGTTGAGCACATTTTAGCGGATCCTGTGCTTGGGATCTCACGCTAAGCAGCTGGGCTGCATCCTCATCTGAGGTTCTACCAGGGCAGAATCCATTTCCAGGTCCGTTGAGGTTTTTGGCAGAATTCATTTCCTCGGACCCGCTTGGCAAGGGCCCAGCTTTTTGCTTCCTTGCCTACGGAGCCCCTCCAAAGGTCTTTTCTCACCACAGCATCTACCTCCTGCAGCGCCTGCAGGTGGAACTTTTCTCTCTAGTGTGCGAAGGTGATGCACCGTGACCGTGACATCCCATTGCTTTTGCCAGGCTCTATGGGTTAGAAGCCAGTCACCGGTTTTGCTCGTACCCAAGGTCAGGAAGACTATACAAGGGCATAGGTTATTGGGGGGGTCAGCCACTTTAGGGTGTGGCTGCCACCACTGAACTTGGTGAGAATTTAAGGGTTGGTAGGAGCTGGCCAAGTACAGGTCTGAGGGTGTGTCAGGCAGGGGTGAGGGTATGGAGGGGGATGCAGAGGCCTGCACCCTGGAATGTCCTTTCACTCCCTGAGGTTTTGTTCTCCTGATCCCTGAGTACATCCCAGAACACGGTGGGGCCCTAGCAGGGGAGAGGTAGGGAAGCCTGTGTTGTTCATCTGGAGACCTTGTTAGGCAAATCAGATTAGGGGCCAGGCTTTCAGTGGTGGGTGCGAGTGTGGGAGTGATGAGTGTGCGGGTGTGTGTGGGAAGAGCGATGGGGATGGGGTCAGCCCCAGCCACCATGAAGACCTTAACTGTGTATCCACCCATCCCAGCAGCCTCCCTGAGTGAGTGTCTTCAGGATGCAGGTCTTGTTTTACACATGGAAGTGAATCAGAGTGGGACACTGCCTTGCCTTAGAGAGGTCACACTTCTTCTCCTTCTCCTCCTCCTCCTCCTCCTCCTTCTTCTTATTCTTCTTCTTCTTTTTTAAATTTGTGACAGAGTCTCACTCTGTTACCCAGGCTGGAGTTCAGTGGTGTGACCTTGGCTCACTGCAACGTCTGCCTCCCAGATTCAAGCAATTTTCCTGCCTCAGCCTCCTGGGTAGGGTAGCTGGGATGATAGGCACGCATTACCATGTCTGGCTAATTGTTGTATTTTAGTTTCACCATATTGGCTCGGCTGGTCCCAGTCTCCTGGCCTCAAGTGAACTGCTCGCCTCAGCCTCCCAAAGTGCTGTGACTACAGGTGTAAGCCACCACACCGGGCGAGAGGTCACACTTCATGCCAAGTGGGTGGCAGCCACTCAGACAGCACCGTAGTTGGTGCTGGTAGTGAGAGGTGCTCAGCGTCCTAGGAAGGCAGAGGGCTGCATGAGACGTTGGGGGAGGAAGGACTGGAGGAGGATGTGAGATTTTCACCTGAGCAACTGGGTGGATGGAGGGGCTGTTTACAGAGAATCACAAGAATGTGGATGAGCAGGTTAGGGCACTAATAAACCACTCTGTTTTGGTCCACGGAAAATTTGAGATGCTTCCCTCTGTCCAGCTGGGGCTTTGGGAAAGGTCAGGGTTGGCATCTGACTGGGATGGATGTCTGGCAGGGAGCAGAGCATGTGGATGGTTTGTGAAGCCTGGAAGGGCATGAGATTTCCTGTAGCAGAGCCCACTGCAAATGGAAGGACATTTGGCCTGAGCCCAGACATATACCAGTTGGGCAGAGAAGGGGGTGGGTTCCCGGTACCCACAGAGGAAGCAGCTATGGAAGTACAGGAAAACCAACGGTGTGGGGGCACATGATGCAGGAAGCTCAAATAAGATGAGGAAAGAGGTTTTAAAGACGATCAGGGCTGGAGACAGTGGTTCATGCCTGTAATCCCAAGACTTTGGGAGGCTGAGATGAGAGGATAGCTTGAGGCCAGGAGTTTGAGACCACCCTGGGCAATATAAGGAGACCCCATTTCTATAAATAAATGAATACCATTGGTACTTGGCATTTCAGGCGGGGAACAGCAAACACATGAAAGCTCTGAGGCAGGAAAGGGTAGTGATTAGTGCTCGCTCCTGGTTCCTTTATCAGACCTTAAAGAGATGCAGAGACATTTCAGGTACTCCTTGGCCGAGCTCCTTCAGGGAAGGCCTAAGTTCGCTTCTACTTCCCATCTATTAATTTTTTTTTTTGGAGACAGTCTCACTCTGTCGCCCAGGCTGGAGTGCATGCAGTGGCACGATCTCAGCTCACTGCAACCTCCACCTCCCGGGTTCAAACGATTCTCCTGCCTCAGCCTTCCCAGTAGCTGGGACCACAGGTACGCGCCACCACGATCGGTTAAGTTTTTGTATTTTTGGCAGAGATGGGGTTTCATCTTGTTGGCCAGGCTGGTTTCGAACTCTTGGCCTCAAGTGATCCACCTGCCTTGGCCCCACAAAGTGCTGGGATTACAGGCGCGAGCCACCGCGCCCTGCCCTACTTCACTCCTACTTCACTCCTAACGCCCACCATACGTGCTTCCTAATGTTTGCTGAATGACAAGGTGAACGAGTGAATGGGACTACGTGACTTCGGGCAGCAGGCAATCGTATTTCTTGGAGCTCAGTTTCACTTTTTGTAAAGCAAGGCTATCTCTCGCTCTCTGCCCTAAAAGCCTGAGTTCTGGGCTTGAGATGCGCGCGTCCTGTAGAGCAGACTCCAGGTGGACGTTGAGCTGGGTCTCTAGGAGGCCAGCACCCGGCCAGCTCTTGGGTCTGGTCCTCCCGCGGAACCCCGCACGCCCAGTCCCAGCGCCGCCCCGCCCAACATCCCTTTGTTTCCCCAGGCCCCGCCCTCTCCGCGCGGATCGCTCCCCCGGGGCGGCGGGCTGCGGGCGTGGCCGTGTGCACCTGCACTGTGTGTGTCCCGGCCGCAGCCCCGCGCCAGCTGCAGCTCCTTGATCTGAGCCGGATCCTGAGCGTGGAACACGGGCTGAAGCGGCGGGGGCGGCCCCGCACCGGGGCTCCATTGTTGAGGCTGCCGCGGCTCTGTCGGCTGCTCAGCTGCGCTCCAGTCGGCCCAGGCGCCGCGGGGAGGAACGAGCGCTGCGAGGCGGCTGCCTGAGGTGAGATGGCGCGACGGGAGACGGGGTCTCCTGACCGGGTTGGGGTCTCTGCCCCGGGCGTGGCGGCTCCGAGCTCAGCTCCTCAGGGTCCGAGGTCGGGATCCGGGGTCCTTGCGCCTGGGCTTTGTCTTGGCCTCGGGTGGCACCGGGGGCTTCGCGCCTGCTGCGATACCGCCTGGGCCCGCGCGGGGGTCCCGGTCGCCCTGCGGGTGGGGGCAGGTCCCCACTCCTCCCCGGCTCCCCGCGTCTGCCGCGGAGGGGACTGCATGGACCCGGGCGCTGGCTTCTGCCCGCTCCCGCGCTGCGTGGCTGGTCCCCGCGTGCGGCAGAGGGAGCCCTGCAAGGACCCACTCGTGGGGTGGGGTCCGGGTCACCGCGAGTGGGAGACTCCGCCGTCCTCCCCGCCCTCTCTCGCAGCGAGACCGCTTCGCTAGACTCACCGAGGGGACTGAGCGGACCCTCCGACGAGGGAGTCCGTGACTCTGGGTGGGGGCTATTTCCCGACGCCGCATGGCGGCTTCCTGAGTGTTTTGTCACCTATATAGGTGGCTGCGTGGACCCGCTCGCGTGAGTACTGGCCGCCCTGTTAGTGGGGCTGTGCGCCGCCCCGTGGCTCTTCTGGGTCGACCCCGCCTGGGACGCGCGTGTATGGGGGTCCGTGCGCGGGGGGCGCGGTTGGTGGGGGCGCACTGCCCCCGCCGCATGGTTTATCCTCTCACTTGCCCGGCGGGAGGAAGCGGGAGGCGCGGGCCGGGAGTTGTCGCGCAGCGGCCGCACCGACCTCTGCCCTGGCCAGCGGGTCCCGGGGGGCGAGGGGCTGTCACCGCACGTCCCACCGCCGCACTTCCTCCTCTGGCCCCGAACTGGGCTCTGATTGGAGGGAGCAGGGCCCTTCTGCCCTGCGCTTCTTGATTTCTTCCGTTAGTAATGGGAAGAAAAAAAATCTGGAAAGCCGGATTGAACTTTGTAGCTCTCAGCGCTTGGAGAGTGGAAGAAACTCTCCCAAGAATTTGGCCGGCTGGAAAATGCGTTTCAAGCAGGAGCATCCACACCCACGGAATGAGGCCAAGGCAGTTACAGTTAGAGGTCAGATTTATGAGGGGAGAGCGAGGGTGAGGTCCGTGGGTGGGGAGACCTGATGCTGCCCCTCAGACGCTGTATTTCTCAGCCACCAGAGAAAGTGGAATCACTCCTTAGTGAATGCTTTCATCAAACTTTTGAAAAACCTGTAATGTCTCAGGAAGGAAAATCGAACTGGACAGTTTTCCCCTTTTCAGAGCGTTAAACGTCCCGGAGACAAACAGCAGAAGGCTCAAGGAGTCCAAATACTCAACCTGAAGTTCTTTCTGAACAAGAGGTGGTGTATAAGTAACAGGCATACGAGACAAAACTGAACTAATCACCGCAACTGTGGCTCCAGCCCTGTAGCGCGTCATGTAGGCCCTTTTGCCTTCTCTGCCCTCCCCTGTCCCAGACCCCAACGCTACCACGCACCTCCAGTCATCAGCTCCTGCCAACCCATTGCTATGAACTCTGTTTCGGTGGCTCCCTTCTCTCTGAAGTTTTGCTTGTTCTCCTGAAGTCCTGGTCTTTAAGAGCTTATGATCTGCAGGGACAGATTGGCTTTGGGCAGTACATAGTTAACTGTAGCACAGCTTGAAAAATGCTCTGATAGAGGTGGACAGGCAGTTTGTACATGCGGGTAAATGCGAGGTCCTTTTTCAATACCATGAATCCAAGTATTCATGCTATTTTAAATCTGCATTTCTTTGACTCTCCAGAGGGTTTTTAGATTCATTTTTTTTCTATTACTTCCTAGTGTTCGTTGCATAGTTCAGAGTACTTGATTAAAACTTACCAGGTCGGCCAGGCGCGGTGGTTCACGCCTGTAATCGGAGGACTTTGGGAGTTCTAGGCAGGCAGATCACTTGAGGTCAGAAGTTCAAGACCAACCTGGCCAACATGGTGAAACCCTGTCTCTACTAAAAATACAAAAATTAGTTGGGCGTGGTGGTGGGCGCCTGTAATCGCAGCTACTCAGGAGGCTGAGGCAGGAGAATAGCTTGAACCCAGGAGGCGGAGGTTGCAGTGAGTGAAATGGCTCCACTGCACTCCAGCCTGGGCCATAGAGTGAGATTTCCTCTCAAAACAAAAACAAAAACAATGTACTGGGTCTACCTCCGGCTCTGGAATTTTCCTGGAAGGCCTTTTCTGGGCTTCATTTTTCTCACTTTTGAGGATTGTAAACTACATAATTTCCAAGAATTTTTGTCCTACACCTTTAATTCTTCCTAGCAAATATAGCAGAGAAAAATTCTTTTCCCCGCAAAGGTGTAAGGAAGTCTCTCACAGAAGGGAACACATGGGTATGGAAAAGACAGAGGGTATTTTATATATATATATATATATATATATATATATATATATATATATATGTATGTATATATATATATGTATGTATATATGTATATATGTAGGAGATGGAGTTTTGCTCTGTTGCCCAGGCTGGAGTGCAGTGACAGGATCTCGGCTCACTGCAAGCTCTGTCCCCTGGGTTCACTCCATTCTCCTACCTCAGCCTCCCAAGCAGCTGGGACTATAGACGCCTGCCAGCACGGCCAGCTAATTTTTTGTATTTTTAGTAGAAACAGGATTTCACTGTGCTAGGCAGGATGGTCTCCATTTCCTGACTTCATGATGTGCCTGCCTCAGCCTTCCAGAGTGCTGGGGATTACAGGTGTGAGCCACTGCGCCTGGCCGACAGAGGATACATTTTTGAGCTCTACTTTTCAGAGTTCTTTTCTCTAGCCCTGGCCTGGGTCCCAAACAGGGAACTGAATTCACTCTATCACTGAAGTATACTCTTGTTTTGATGTCATTGGTATGTTGTCCTAGAGATTTGCTGTGGCTGCCAGGAGTGTTTCATACTTAAGAACTGATGCAACCTCTCTTTTGTCAGTTGATGAGTCTATAAACCATCTTGTTTCCTTTAGTATTATCTCCCTGGAACTGGAAGGTCAGAGATGAAGTTTTCTTAGATTATAAGTCTCAGTCTTTGCTATCTACCTTTGTGTCCCATGTCACCTGCTGTTCCCCCCCCACCGTTTTTCATTTTAATGTTTTTATTGGATAGGTGTCTATTATTGCAGGCTACCTCAAAACATTTTTGGATATTGACAGGATACAAGTATGAATAATATGTAAAAGATAACTTCTTCTAGTTCTTTTGAGCAGAGGATTTGGTTTCGATATGTGGCCCTATTAAAGCTTTTGTTAAGTCCAAGTACTTTCTGAACTTCAGTTCCCTTACCTGTAAAATGGAGTTAGTTGTTAGTAATACCTGTTCTGCCTAACTCAAGAGATTGTTTTGGGGATCAAATGAAATCATGAATGTAATGGAATTTTGTAAATTTTAAATGAAATATTGTAATACCTCAGATTTTTTTTTAAATGCCATATTAAGAATGGAATGAATCTGAGTTTTCCTTTCAAATCCCAAGTGTTTAATGTACAGAGAAATTTTAATGTATCTGTTGGGGAACTTCATTAGGATTGTTTTCTATCTTTAATTGGCCAGTATTGTTTTATATTTTAACATTTTTGGGGAACATCAAAATTTGTGTTTCAGTTATTAATGTTTTACGAAGTTATTGAATGTGCATGATTTAGTCTTTAACAATCTCTTCAATTATTTACATTCCCATGTAAAAAATGCAGTCATGAATGTCCATGTAAATAACATTCCCATGCTTTAATGAAGCATAATTTCTTGACATTGCAGTTTCTAAGTGCCCTGTCTTGAGGTTGGGAAAGCTAAAGGGCAGTCAGAGGTGAAGGTCAGAAAAGCATCACCTTTGACATTTGAAATCCGGCAGCAGGTATCACAGTGAACCCCATTCCAGCATCCAAGAAGTTTCTCTGCCCTGCCTCTCCTCCAGCCACCTCAGAATCTGTGTCTGCAGTGTTGGTCCTGCTTTCCTGTCTATCCTCTGCCTTTTCTTTCTCTTCACCAACTTCTACCGAGTGCCTCTGATGTCCCAGACAGTGGCAGTGGGAGTACAGAGGCTAATAAACCCGGCCCTGGTCCTCAAAGAATTGATGTTTTCTGTGCAGATATTAAGTGACACTGTCATATATAGTGTTGACAAACATTGATACAGATTTCTTGTGAAGTGCAGAAGCACCATCCTAGAAGCAGAGATGCGGAGGCAGCACTGGTGACACACATGGAGAGCTGGAGTTCTTGATCTAGTGGGATACACTGACCTGGACATCATTTCAGTGCAGCGGAGTGAGTGCTGGGATGGGCTCCCTCGGGGCATCTGGGGCTGGGTTTGTCTGGTGTTCAGTCTCCTGCGTGGTACTTAGAGTTTATCAGTAAGATGAGCATTGGGAGGTTTCTAAGTGAAAGGAAAGGCAATCACTTACCTGAAACCTGAAATTTGTAGGTGTTCTGGGCCATTTATAATTCACTGAATCTGTTTTGTCAGAAGAAGTCTATCATCTATTGTTTTGGACGGAGTGTGGCCAGCCCTGCCTTGTGATGTAAGGAAATCAGGAAATGCTTGTCAGGTGTCAACACCGTGCCAGACACTCTTCTAGGGGTTTCCACGTAAATCACCATATTCATTTCTGTTGCTGCTTTACCACATTTCCACAAATTTCGTGGCTTAAAACAATTGAAATTGTATCATCTCACAGTTCTGAGGGGCAGAAGTCTGACGTGGGTGTCACTGGGCAAAAATCACCATGTGGGCTGGGCTGTATTCCTCACTGGAGAATTGTTTCCAAGCGCTTTTAGCCAAATATAGTTCCTTGTGGTTGCAGGGCTGAGGTGTCTGTTCCCTTGCTGACCATCTGTTGGGGGCTGCCCTCAGTTCCTGAGGCCTTTATCTGGTCTTTGCACGTCGTCCCATCAGCTCAGGACTAGCTAGGCCAGGGACCTGGTCAGGCTCTCCAGTTCCCCTGTGTGCATTTCTCTTCTTCCACTCGGAGAAAGTTCTATGCCCTATTTTAAAATATTTTTTGAGATGGAATCTCACACTGTCGCCCAGGCTGCAGTGCAGTGGCATGATCTCAGCTCACTGCAACCTCTACCTCCCAGGTTCAAGTGATTCTCCTGCCTCAGCCTCCTGAGTAGCTGGGACTACAGGTGCCTACCACGATGCCTGACTAATTTTTGTGTTTTTAGTAGAGATGGGGTTTCACCATTTTAGCCAGGATTGTCTCCATCTCTTGATCTCGTGATCTGCCTGCCTTAGCCTCCCAAAGTGTGGAGATTACAGGCGTGAGCCACTGCCTGGCCAGTTCTATGCTCTTAGAGGCTCATGGGATTAGATTGGACCTCCCTGGATAGCCCAGGATGCTCCTACTAAGGCCTGTGGCAAAGCCTTTTTGCTGCGTGACATAGTCACAGGTCTCGGGTATTGGAATCTCCCACCACAGTTACCGATCCACTTACCACAGCAGCCTGAGAGGTGCTTTTCATTGCCTCTGTTTAACAGATACAATTTTTTTTTTTTTTTTTTTGCAAATTGGCAGGAACATGAAGATCCCTCTTTTTCTTTTTCTTTTTTTTTTTCAGACGGAGTCTCATTCTCTTGCCCAGGCTGGAGTGCAGTGGTGTAATCTTGGCTCACCACAACTTCCAACTCCCGGGTTCAAGCAATTCTCCTGCCTCAGCCTCCTGAGTAGCTGGGACTACAGGCACGTGCCACCAAGCCTGGCTAATTTTTGTAGTTTTAATAGAGATGGAGTTTCACTATGTTGGCCAGGCTGGTCACAAATTCCTTACCTTGTGATCCGCCAGCCTTGGCCTCCCAAAGTGCTGGGATTACAGGCGTGAGCCACTGCACCCAGCCATGAAGATCCTTCTTAAATGAGAAAACCGTTCCTCTGACTTGATGTGAGGCTGTTGGTGAGACTGATAGCAGTGGCGACAGGTCCATCAGAAACGGAGCTAAACTTTGTGTTTTGGAGTATTTTGATGGCCTGCCCTGATTATGTAAGTTTTGCTAAGAAGTCATTAGAGTAATTCCTCTACTGGAAGAAACACCCATATGGGGAATTTGGGACTTTGACTTTTCAAGTTTTTCACAAAGGACTCTTCATGGGTGAAAAGTACATGATTCCAGGTCCATTTCTAGAATGGAAACAGCTGCATCAACCCAACAGCGATTCACATTCCTGAGTTTGAGAGAATCTGATTATTTCAAGGCCGAAGCCAAAAGCCCAATAAACAATGTTTGTACCTTTATTCGTAGTTAGGAATTAGGTGCATCCCGTGGTCAATAAACAACTGATGGTGGTCACCAAGTAGTTTAAAACCAAGCAGGACCTCATTTTATCATGTGGGTGTTTTTGATTTTTTAAATGAAGTTTTTATTTTCCTGTGCAATAAATGACAAGCTCTGACTTGAAATACATTTCCTTTAATAAACCAGAATCTAGGGCCGGGCGCGGTGGCTCACGTCTGTAATCCGAGACTTTGGGAGGCCGAGGAGGGCAGATCATGAGGTCAGGAGATTCAGACGATCCTGGCTATGGTGAAACCCTGCATCTACTAAAAACACAAAAAATTAGCCAGGCATGGTCGCGGGCACCTGTAATCCCAGCTACTCGGGAGGCTGAGTTAGGAGAATGGCATGAACCTGGAGGCGGAGCTTGCAGTGAGCCAAGATCACGCAACTGCTCTCCAGCCTGGACGACAAAGTGAGACTCAGTCTCAAAAAAAAAAAAAAAAAAAGAGAAAAAAAAGAAAAAGAAAAAAGAAACCAGAATCTATAATCCTAAGGTTTTTAACCTGGCTTTCAAAAATTTATGAAGTCCCCAAAATCCTGTGCAACAATTTTTTGTATATGCATCCATGTGTGTTTAAGGGAGACGATTTATAGCTCTCCATACATTTTCAAAGTGGTTGGATTCCAAAAAATTTTAGAATACACCACTTGGGCCTGGTGTGGTGGCTCACACCTGTAATCCCAGCACTTAGGGAGGCTGAGGCAGTAGGATCCACTGAGATCAGCAGTTTAAGACCAGCAACATAACGAGACTTCCACCTCTACCAAAAAAAAAAAAAAAAAATGCTGGACGTGGTGGTGCACACCTGTGGTTCTAGCTGCTCGGGAGGTTAATCACCTGATCCCAATAATTTGAGGCTGTAGTAAGCTAGAATTGCACCACAGCCTTCCAGCCTGGGCAACAGAGCAAGACCCTCTCTCAAACAAAAACAAAAAACCATATCACTTAATATACTATTGTTGTTGGTCAAGTATCAGATTTTGTTTAAAAATTAAATACTCTTTTTTTTTTTTTGAGATGGAGTCTTGCTCTGTTGCCCAGGCTGGAGTGCAGTGGCATGATCTCAGGTCACTACAATCTCCGCCTCCTGGGTTCACAGCATTCTCCTGCCTAAGCCTCCTGAGTAGCTGGGACTACAGGTGCCCGCCACCACGCCTGGCTAATATTTTATACTTTTAGTAGAGATGGGGTTTCACCATGTTAGCCAGGGTGGTCTCGATCTCCTGACCTCGTGATCCATCCACCTTGGCTTCCCAAAGTGCTGGGATTACAGGTAAATACTCATTTTTAGCAAAGTTGTACAGGCATACAGCTCTAAGAGTCAGAAATTAACAAGGCTTAGAACAAAACCCAGCAATCCCCTACCTTACCCTTCTCCACCCTGATCCCTGCTCCTTGGAGGTTACTGTGTTTATGTTTTAGCTGGTTCTTCTAGATTGTGTGAAAGACAGGGAGATGTCCTACTGTGGAAGACAAGGATTCAGGTTGCTTACCCTCCCCCCTCCTCCTGTTGCCCACGTTTTTCTCCCCCATCCTCTCAGTATAATTATTGTGATAATGAGGCCAGGCATGGTGGCTCGTAACTGATCCCAGATTTTTGGGAGGCCGAGGCGGGCAGATCACTTGAGTCCAGGAGTTGAAGGCCAGCCTGGCCAACACAGTGAAACCCCCTCTCTACTAAAAAAAATACGAAAATTAGTCAGTTGTAGTGTCGCACTCCTGTAGTCCCAGCTACTCAGGAGGGTGAGGCACAAGAATTGCTTGAACCTGGGAGGTGAAGGTTGCAGTGAGCTGAGATCGCACCATAAGCTGAGATCGCACCACTGCACTCCAACCTGGGCAACAGAGGTAGACTCTGTCTCAAACAAAAAGTATCGTGATAGTGGGATACATACTACAATAGTGTATATATTTAGTATTCTTCTTGGTTTTTGGCCCAGAGTTTCTAAAACCCTTGTAATTTCCTGAGTGATAGGAACATCATTGGTTATAAAATTTGGTCTTAGGTTTCAATACCTGACACAAGAGCTTCTCAGACTTGTAGAATCTCTGGGGTGATAGGAGTGTCTTTTCTATGTAATGAGATGACAGGTGGCTTCGGGCCCCTGGACAGGTTCAGGATTAGGGGTGGTTGCCAGAAAGATGAGTCATGAGTAAAGAGTTGGACATACCAGCCCCACCCCTACCTCTAGGAGGGGAGACGAGACAGGCTGGAGATTGAGCTAGTCACAGGTGGCCAATGACTTCATCATGTCTATGTTATGAAAATTCCATAAAACCCTCTAAATATTGGGTTTGGAGAGCTTCTGGTTTGGTGAACTCAATTGGTGCTGGGGAGGTGGCACTTCCAGGGACGGCATGGGAGCCCTGACCTCTCTGCCCCATGGTGTGCCCCTTGCATCTCTTGTATTTGGCTGTTCCTGTGTTCTGTTCTTTGTAATAAACCAGTAAGAGTAAGTGCCAAGCACTTTGCATCTGTCACCTGTCTTACTTTTTCAGCAAACTGTGTGGCAGATAATGTCCTCTTTTTGCCGGTGACAAAATGAGACTGATGCATTGAGTAACTTGCTCAAGGTCACATAACAAGTGGAATTCAAGCTCTGACTCCAAAGCCTGTGCTTTTAACCAGCATGCTGCATACGCGGCCTCTTTATTTGTTAGGATTTTTGGTGTCTCTAGGGCCTGACACCAAGTTGATCGTTGTAGTCTAGAGCTGTTATAAGGGAGCTTTTAGCAGCCCTGCTGAGAACAGAGTCAGCACCTCCGGATTGGCAGGGCAGGGGCTGTTCCTGCTGGGAGCTGCAGGCCACTCCCTGTAGCCCTTGGCTGATCTTGCTCATCCACTCCCTCCCTCCTTCAGTAGTTCCTGAGTGCCGCCTCTGTGTGGAGGAGAAGGAGGCAGCCTTTCAGTCCAGGTGGGGCCTGCAGGTACACACAGGGAGAGGCAGCTGTGCACTGAGCTGGCTGTAGGCTGGGACAGTGTGGCTCCAGAGGTGGCGATAGAATGCTCTGGGACTGCAGAGGGAGCACGTGCTTGTGAAAGGGAGGAAGGGGCAGGCACCACGGAGGAGGTGTACTTGAGTTGGACTTTGAGGGAGGAGTTGGATTTCCACGGTGGAACCGAGCAGCTGAGGCTTTCTCAGCAGCTGAAGATTACAGCCAGCCAGTCTCAAATGTTCAGCTTTTCCTGAATTCTCTTTTTTACAACACTGCAGTAAGTTTTCAACAGAGATAAAGCAGTCACCTCCATGTCATTCATGTCCTGCGAATCCTGTATGTAGTTTTCGATGCTTAGCAGATGGGGGCAGCCTGGGTCATAAGAGAAGAGCCTGTGTGTCCACCTGTTGGGACACCAGTCAGATGTGGCACAGGGCAGTGATCACTGCCTGCCCCTGAGGAACTCAGTTGTACTTTTATGTGGAGAGGACAAAGAAAGCTGTTGTACAGGGGGCAGGAGACATTTCACCTGCAAAGCAAGGCACAAAATACATAGTCTGTGCCCTGCATGAGAGACCTAGCAGAACTGTGTGCTGATTCCCACCCCGCCTCCGCTCCTGAGAGTGAACCGTCCATTGTACCACGGTGGAAGGCATTTCTGAAGCCTCTGCCATCGGAGTGATCTGTTACTTGCCCATTGAGCCTTAGAGGCAGCAACCAGGTGGTGTGGCTGAAACACAGGCCTTGGCCAGACCTGGTTGGGCATGTTGGTTCTGCCACTGATTGTGAATTACAAAACCTTGGAGAAGTCATTGTCTTTGTCTGTGCCTCTCATGTAAGATGGGGAACACTGTGGCCATTGCAGAAAAGCAGATAGGTGGAGCGAGTATGAAAGTGCTTTGTGTGTGTGTGTCATATGGTGAATGAAATGGCACTGATTGACATTATTGATAGTAATAACAGGTTTAATTCAGGAACAAAACTGGTAAAGTAGGCCAGGTGCGGTGACTCACGCCTGTAATCCCAGCACTTTGGGAGGCCGAGGCGGGCGGATCATGAAGTCAGGAGTTTGAGACCAGCCTGGCCAATATGGTGAAACCCCATCTTACCTAAGAATACAAAAATTAGCTGGATGTGGTGGCATGCCTGTAGTCCCAGCTACTTGGGAGGTTGAAGCAGGAGAATCATTTGAACCCGGGAGGCAGAGGTTGCAGTGAGCCGAGATGGCGTCACTGCACTCCAACCTGGGCGACAGAGTGAAACTCCGTCTGGAAAAAAAAAGAGAAAACCTGGTAAAGTGTTTTACCCAGGCTAGGTACGTGTGGTAGAGCCAAATGAAAGCTTAGAAAAAGATGACTTGAGAACTAGCCCAGCAGAGGAATCAGGCGGGATGTGTTGTTACTGAGTAAGTGAAATTTGCTTCTGCTTTCTCCCAGGCCTCGTTGAGTTGTGTACAACAGAGAGCTCAGGTGTTGGGGGCATTTGACCGGTTGAAGAATGCATTGCTATTATGGGAGGAACATTGGGCTTTGAAAAAGCAGAACTGGATCCACGTTCTTGCCTGGTAACTCTAACTATCATCTAGTTTGTAAAGGGGAATGCAGTTCACTGAAAAATTCTTATGACAGTGGGGAAAGGATTGGGGCGTCTGCATTGGTGTGTGTAATACAGGTCATATGAAAGAGCATTTAGGCTGGAGGGAGACTTTTCATCTCTGTAACTTTACTTTCACAGGACAATTCCATCATGATTTGAAGATTTTTGAGTCAAAACTACATTTTTCTGCTGTGTTTCGGGGCAAATTTATACATACAATTTGCTTAAATATTTCAGATGATACAAGAATATATGTGTGGGCTAAAAAGCTGAAATTTGCATTCCCCCTCTCTAGAAGTAACCATTGTGAATAGTTAAGTCTGTATTCCAGCTATTTTGTATACTATAAATACACTGGAAATATATGAGTATATATATACATGTATGTTACACACAGTTTTAGAGATGGAATATTGCTGTGTTGCCCATGCTAGTCTCAAACTCCTGGGCTCAAGTGACCCTCTCGTCTCAGCCTCCCAAAGTTTTGGAATTACAGGTGTGAGCCACCGCACCTGGCCTGCATGAGTATCTTTACTAATTGCTAAGTCACTCTGTTCAATACGTGTCTATTGAACTCCCCCATGTGTCAAGCATTGTTCTGAATACCTTATATGCACCAATTCACTTAATTTTTAGAGCAGCTCTATTATTGTGGCCCTTTTACAGTGAGGAAACTGAACCACAGAGAGGCTGGGGACGTCGTCTAACATCACACAGCCAGTGTTGTTGGAATTGAGGTTTGAACCCAGACAGCTGGCTTCAAATCTCTTAGCTGTTATCATAGATGGCACACCCAAACCTTAGGGCCGCCTCCCAAGCCTTGCCTCCGATACGGGCTCGTCTGAGCTCTGCGAGAGCCGTGTATGTGAGATTTCTTTCCTCTTTAAGAACACAAGTCTTGGAATTGTCGCAGACCCTGGTAGGACCTCTTGAGGACCAAAAACAGGGATTCTTCAAGCCTGCCCCAAGGGCCAGATCTCTGATTTAGCTACTTGGAAGGTAGATGTAGAAGAGAGTAATTTTGCCAGAACAAAAAGTCAGGATGGCTGAGCTGACTCGGCCAGATGCGGTGGCTCATGCCTGTAATCCCCGCACTTTGAGAGGCCGAGGCAGGTGGATCACCTGAGGTCGGGAGCTCGAGAGCAGCCTGACCAACCAGTTGAAACTCCATCTCTACTAAAAATATAAAAATTAGCTGGGCGTGGTGGCAGGTGCCTGTAATCCCAGGTAGTTGGGAGGCTGAGGCAGGAGAATTGCTTGAACCCAGTTGGTAGAGGTGGCAGTGAGCTAAGATTACACCACTGCACTCCAGCTTGGGTGACAGAGTGAGACTCTGTCTCAAAAAAAAAAAAAAAAAGAAGAAGAAGAAGAATGGGGAAGGGGAATGGCTAAGCTGACTCATAGGGAAGAGGCCCCACAGCAGCCGTAGGACCTTGGCCACTTGGGTGGAAAAGAAGGAAGGAAGAGCTTCACCCATGGCGGTGACCTGGACTGCAGAAACCACACTAAATACTCCACATCCTGGAGCCTGGCCACCCCATTTGCTTCTCTTCTCCTTGGGTAGAGGGTGTGGGGAGCTTTCTACCCTGGAGGCTGAGCAGCGCAGCTTCTAACCAGGGTAGGCGTTTGTCTGTCCCTGGGAATACAGACAGCATTCTCATAAGCAGCCCAAATACTCCTGAACAGCTTTTTGTAGGGTGGGGCAGGGCGGGGCAGAGGGTCATTTTGACTCATAGGTGCCTTTTCCACTTTCACTACTGATAACTGTGTTACAGATGAAAGTTTTGTTTTTGATACTGAGGAGGGCTTAAGAGAGTGAGCTATTATGGCACATCTAAGTCTGCTAAAATAGAACCACGGGGTAGTGTAGGAAAATCTCTTCTAAATTATGGATCATATATGGTGAACGTTAGAAGCCATATGTACCTAAGTTGAAAAATCAAAACATGTAAACATGTCTTGTATTTGGGTGACCCCGGTAAGTCTGGATGCCACTGCACCTTGTGTGAACACAGGATGCTGAGGTGCAGGGATCAACAGGCTTTTTCTGGACATCTTGCGCTCCTCCCTTGGGGTAAAGTGGGGCGGCAGTAGGAGCGCACAGCTGTTGGGTCCCTGATATTTGTCAGCTGGTTTACATGTGGGATTCCATTTAATGCAATCTTGGAGGGAAAATCATTTTATTGAAGATGAAGATAGAGGCTTAGAGAAGTTAAGAAAATTGTTCAAGATCACGTCATTTGTTTTGTTTTGTTTTGAGACAGAGTTTTGCTGTTCTTGCCCAGGCTGGAGTGCAATGGCGCGATCTCGGCTCACCACAACCTCTGCTTCCCGGGTTCAAGTGATTCTCCTGCCTCAGCCTCCTGAGTAGCTGGGATGACAGGCATGTGCCACTACACCAGGCTGATTTTGTATTTTTTTTTTTTTTTTTTTTGAGACGGAGTCTCGCTCTGTGGCCCAGGCTGGAGTGCAGTGGCTGGATCTCAGCTCACTGCAAGCTCTGCCTCCCAGGTTCACGCCATTCTCCTGCCTCAGCCTCCCGAGTAGCTGGGACTACAGGCACCCGCCACCTCGCCCGGCTAGTTTTTTGTATTTTTTAGTAGAGACGGGGTTTCACCGTGTTAGCCAGGATGGTCTCTATCTCCTGACCTCGTGATCCACCCATTTCGGCCTCCCACAGTGCTGGGATTACAGGCTTGAGCCACCACGCCCTCCCTGATTTTGTATTTTTAGTAGGGATGGGGTTTTTCCATGTTGGTTAGGCTGGCCTTGAACTCCCATCCCATCCTTGGGTGATCCATCCAACTCAGCCTCCTCAAGTGTTGGGATTACAGGTGTGAGCCACCACGCCTGGCCAAGGCCATGTAATTTCTTAAGTGGAAAGATGAAGTACTTGATGAACTCAGAAGTTTGACTTCAAGGCCCTTGATCTTTCCATAACACGTGGTTCCTTCCCTGGTTGGTCGGAGTGACTGAAGAACTCAAGGAAGCTGTGTTTTGTGGAAAGAGGACCTGAGGGGTCTATGGTCTTTCCAGGCTTGGAATCGGCCATGCTGGGCTTCTGAATTGTATAGCTTGGCCATATAGAAAGAAGCCCCTCATTTAAGACTTATTCTTTGGGGGAAATAAAGGAAGGCCGCCCACATGAGACAGGCAGAGGCGACTTTCTCAGAGCTGCTGTGGCAAGGGAGTCGGCATTATCACTTGCGTGTGGCAGAGACTGACACGCAAGTGAGTGGCGGATGAGGAGTGAGGAAGCTTCAGGATGGAAAGAACGGCCCCCAGTGGAGGCTGTTGTGGGGGCTGGAGGCGGCTGTACAGAAGTGGGGTGTCCTATGTGATTGGGTAGGGGCACATTTGGCTTTCTTTGAAGTATCCTAACTGGAAACAGGGGCCAAAATTAGGGTGGCTGTCAGTTTTGAGTCAAGCCCTGGCCACGTGGTACAGAGTTGTGGTTTAGTTTCTGGGTTGTGGAGAGAGAGCAGTCTGGCTTCCTGTCTGATGTGCTAGCCTGGCTGGCCTCCTGGCTGTTGACTGTAGATAGGGGATTGGTTTCCTGGGTGGTCAGCTACAGGTTGTGGTCTGAGTTCTGTCTTTCTACATATGATCAGGCATGGTCTGTTTGTATATTCAGTCCCACATTTTTCTTGTCAGTAAAGATATCAAATGACAAATTGGATACATTGGGAATTTTTTACGTGTCTGTGTCCCCTGGAGGAAATTTTCACGTTCACATTTAATCAGAATGAATATAAACAATTGGGCCGTTTATCTTGAAAGTTGAAAATAGGAAATCGTCAACAATACTACCTCGGCGCCATTGCCTCTCTGTCCATCGTTAGGGAATGTGTTTTTATCCACGGCCGGCTCATCGTCCACCAGTTTGTGGTTGATCCACTTCTCTATACGTCTTGTCTTGTGTGCATCTCATTGTTTGCTAGTGTTAGTTTTCCCCTTCGTCAGTGTAGTTTATTTGTGTAGCATCTGTTGGTAGGAAGTTATTTGTGGAATTTGTGAATGAAAGGGACTTTGGAGGTCTGCTGGGTCAGCCCAGTGATTTTAGAGATAAACGGAAATACAGGGAAATGTTCCAGCTTTTTTGGTGGCAAAACCAGGAATAGAAAGCAGTGTTCTTTGTGTCACAATGTCATTGGAAGACAGCTCAATGTGGGCCTAAAATGCAGAGTAACTAACTTTCATTTATCTCTGCTTCTGACTCTTGTTATCAGACATTTTAAATTGACCTTAATGTGTTAGCAGAAATATGAAAAGTCCTGACTTGTTTACATATAAGGTACTTTGTCGCCTACTCATTTGGTTGTTTTTTTCAACAGGATTGAAAAGACATTGTTATAAACTGATTGTTTATGTCTCCCCCAGATTCTTGTACTGGAGCCCTAACTGCCAGTGTGATGGTATTAGGGCATAGGACCTTTGGGAGGTGATTAGGGTTAGATGAGGTCATGAGCGTGGGCCCTGGTCTGACAGGATTAGTGCCCTTAGAAGAAGAGAAACCAGGCCGGGTGTGGTGGCTCACACCTGTAATCCTGTTTCCTGGTGACCTGGGCCTAGTGTCTCATCCGGCAGCCTGTTTCCTGGTGACCTGGGCCGAGTGTCTCATCCGGCACCCCTGTTTCCTGGTGATCTGGGCCGAGTGTCTCATCTGGCAGCCCTGTTTCCTGGTCATCTGGGCTGAGTGGCTCCATGAGAAGTTGCACCCATCTTCTCCAGTAGTGCATCTTTTCACAGCAAGCAAAACATTTTTGCCACGTTTCTAGTGGGACAGGCACTAGCTCTTTTCTGGGCATCAGGAGACCTGGCTTTGTTCTGGTTCAAGCAACAGCTGGTGAGTTACCAAAGATAGGTCGCATCTGGCCTCTGGTCCTTCACTTTATAAGTAGAATCACAGTCCGAGTGGACATCACTGCCCTGGTCTCTATGCGGGGCTGAGTGTTGTGGGGATGATGGCTAAGTGTCAGGGTGCATTTCCACCACTAGGGGATTACAGGCCAGCCAAAGACACAGGAGGAAAGCTAACAGCCCCGGGCAGGTACACAGAACCAGAGGAGTTTGGAAGGGTGGTTCCAAGCTCCTTGGTGTGATTGATGTGATCACAATAAACATTTTATCTCTAAGTCTTGGGCCACTGGACCAAGAGCAGAGAGAGCTGGTGTTGAGTTGTAGTGATAGTTGCATGGTTCATGTGTCTGCTGAGCCTGGCTTGGACTCAATTCCTTTGAGTCCCATTCCATTTTACCTTCTGTTTCCACCTTTTTCATGCTCCTGCTTGTTTCTCCAGAAAAAAATGCAATAAATTCCTTTCAAAAACTTTACAAAAGCCATAGATGCTTATTGAAAATAATTCAAATGATATGGAAGACAGAAAGATAGGGAGTGTTTTTCTGTTGTGTGTTTGGATGAATGTGTCTTTGGGGTAGTCACTATTAACACTGGGTGTATTTCCTTCCAGATCTTTTCCAGTGTACCTACAAATATATATGTACACTTTGTAAAACACAAAATAGTACCTGATAAACACTGAGTCCCCCTACTCCCACTCCGCAGTCTACATGGACATCCTTTCATGGTGATACGATGAGACCTGATCGACTCCTTTTGTTTGCTGGAGTGCTAGGTACTAATAGCTACAGATAACTCACCTTCAGTGGGGATTTACCATGTAACAGGGTCTGTGCTCCAGGCAGACTACATGAAGTGGATCTTAAGGCTTTTTACAACAATGCTATGGGTGAACGCAGTAATTGTTAACATTTTGTAAATGATAGAATTGCAGTAGAGAGAAGCAAAGCTGCTTGCTCAAACTCATGGCACGATTCCCCCAAAGAGAGAGAGAACACTTTTAAAACAATTGTTGTTACAGTCAGGTGATTTATGATCATTTGAAGAAATAGTGCATTCAGTGAATACATTTCAGGGTCTGGTACAGTCTGGGAACTGTTCCTGAAAATGCACTGGGCTAGTGGTAAGGGAGCTGTCCATTGGCCCTTTGCCCCTAGTGCAAGGAGGGAGGTCCTGAGGAGAGGGGGCATGGAGAGGAGATCTCTGAACAAACCTTGCAACATCCATTTCTGCTGAATCTGGTCCGAGGTCTCGTTCTTGACATGTACACTTTTCAGAGATACTTGGTTTTGATTTTTATCATGGTTCACCTGGGCAGCCATGGTTTCAAACTGGCTGGAGATGTGGTCTGGAAGGCCAGTGCTATGGCCATCCTTCCCACTCCTGCAGGAGGGGAGTCATCCTGGGACCAGAGGGCTTCGCCTGTAATCGGCTATCTCATAATAAGTGGATTTGATGCTGGTTTCGCTAGGTTAGGAAATTTCTCATTTGGAAGGAAAACGGATACTTGTTTTTGGGTTTTGCTGAGGAGCCACAGGGTTTAGAGCAGGGACTGGAAGTTTGTTGAGACACACGTGAGTGCACTCAAACATCTTCCATGAAACGTGGAAATAAACGCAGTGTTCCAGAGAGGTCCCTGGCTTTGGGATAAAAATATTTCTGTAACAGAATGGCACTGGATGTCTGCTGTATTTTTTTCTCTGCTATTTTGGCAAGTTTTATTTGGGTGTGTGTCTCCTGTACAGAAGGTATGACATCAGTTTTTGCCACCAAGTATTTACAGCCGTTGGTGCGTCCTATGTGGGTCACTTTTGTGCCGTAATTTCCTTGGGGGAAATTGTAGGTCTCCTACCCAAAGCACATTGCCCATTTCAAGGTGCTCCTGGTTTCTGAACATCTGTGGCAGTGCCTTCCATGTGGGTGAAGCCAGCCGAGAAAGTACCCCCCCCCCCCAAGGAGGTGGGGACTGGAGATTGCCTGAGTGAGGAGGCCGGGGATGAGCCCTGGACTAGAACTTGTGACCGGCTGCTTTTCCTTCTCCTCCTCTCCTTCCTATTTTTCCACCACCCCCACTTTTTAAAAATTTCTTTTTTTTTTTTTTTTGAGATGGAGTCTCGCTCTGTCGCCCAGGCTGGAGTGCAGTGGCCGGATCTCAGCTCACTGCAAGCTCCGCCTCCCGGGTTTACGCCATTCTTCTGCCTCAGCCTCCCGAGTAGCTCGGACTGCAGGCGCTCGCCACCTCGCCCTGCTAGTTTTTTCTATTTTTGGTAGAGACAGGGTTTCACTGTGTTAGTCAGGATGGTCTCGATCTCCTGACCTCGGGATTCGCCCGTTACAGGCTTGAGCCACCGCGCCCGGCTTAAAAATTTCTTATTAAAAATTGAGCAGTATTTTGGTTTCCTTTATTCACTATTCCTTGCTAATCGTATGCAGAGTGAGCCTGGGACAGTGGAAAGGAAAGTTGTATTTAGCTTCAAATGATCCTACCAGCCCCGCATTGAGGGGCTTTCGCCAGGCGGCATTGTCAAATGGCGTTGTGGAGGTTCTCCTTTCAGTCCTCAGCGTTAACCAGCAGAGGCAGGTGGTACTTATTCCTGGTTAATGTTGAGAAAGTTGAGCTCAAAGCGGCTAAGGGAACTTCCCAAAGTCACATAGGAAGTAGCAGAGTAGAACCAAACACAGATTGTCTCTGAATCAGGCAGGTCATCAGATTCCAAAATGGGCTCTTAATTTTTGGAGGTCAAAAAGCTGAACAGACACAGATATTTCTTTTTTCTTCTTCTTCTTTTTTTTTTTTTTGAGCTAGGGTTTCGCTATTCTGCCTAGGCTGGTCTAGGCTCAAGCTGTCCCCCTACCTTAGCGTTCTGAGTGCTGGGCTTACAGGTTTGTGTCACCATACCCAACAGAACAGACATTTCTTTAAAGAAGACATACAAATGGCCAAAAAAATGTGAAAAAAAATGCTCAGTATCACTTATAATCAGAGAAATGCAAATCAAAACCACAGTGAGGTATCATCTCACCTGTTAGGATGAGTATTATCAAAAAGACAAAAAATAACAAGTGCTGGTGAGGATATGGAGACAAGGGAGCTCTTACACACTCTAGGGGGGTGTACACTAGAGCAGCTGGCTGGGCGCGGGGCACACGCTGACATCCCAGCACTTTGGGAGGCCGAGGCGGGCAGATCACCTGAGGTCAGGAGTTTGAAACCAGCCTGGCCAACATGGTGAAACCCCGTCTCTATTAAAAACACAAAAATTAGCTGGCAGCGGTGGATCACACCTGTAATCCCAGCACGGTTGGGCGGCTGAGGTGGGCGGGTCACTTGAAGCCAGGAGTTCAAGACCTGCCTGGCCAACGTGGTGAAACCCCATCTCTACTAAAAAATACAAAAATTTGCCAGGTGCAGTGGCGGGCGCCCGTAATCCCAGCTACTCAGGAGGCTGAGGCATGAGAACCACTGGAACCCGTGAGGCAGATGCTACAGTAAGCAAGCCGAGATTACACCACTGTATTCTAGCCTGGGCAACAGTGAGACTTTGTCTCAAAGAGAGAAAAGAAAAAGAGTAAGAGTAAGCTAGGGCACCCACTATGGCAAACAGTATGGAGGTTCCTCAGAAAACTGCAAATGAAATTACAGTGTGATCCAGCAGTCCCATTACAGAATAGATACCCAAAGAAAAGGAAATCAGTGTCGGAGGGGCATCCGCACCTCTATGTTTCCTACAGCACTGTTCACCATAGCCAAGATACGGAATCAGCCTCGGTGTCCAACAGCAGATGATGGATAGAGAAAATGTGGTGTTTATAGACAATGGAGTACTATTCAGCCATAACACAGGATGAAGTCCTGTTATTCTCAGCAACGTGGATGGAACTGGAAGATATTATGAAATAAACCAGGGACAGAAAGTTACACAGCACATGTTCTCTTATGTGGAAGGCAAAAAAGAGTGGATCTCATGGAAGTTGAAAGTAGACAGAGGATCCTAGAGGGTGAGAAGGGTGGGGGAAGAGGGAGATAGGGAGAAATTTGTTAAAGGATACAAAATTATAGCTGGATAGGAATAAGTTCTAGCGTTCTATAACATAGGATGACTATAGTTAATAGTAATATATAGTTTCAGGCTGGGGGCGGTGGCTCATGCCTGTAATCCTAGCACTTTGAGAGGCTGAGGTGCGTGGATCACTTGAGGTCAGAAGTTTGAGACCAGCCTGGCCAACGTGTAGAGAAACCCCATCTCTACTAAAAATACAAAAATTAGCCGGGCATAGTGGTGGGTGCCTGTAACCCCAGCTACCAGGGAGGCCGAGGCAGGAGAATAGCTTGAACCTAGGAAGCAGATATTGCAGTGAGCTGAGATCACACCACTGCACTCCAGCCTGGGCAACAGGCCAAGACATTGTCTCAAAAAAAAGAAATAATATATAGTTCCAGATAATTGGAGGAAGGGTATTGAACGTTACCAACACAAAGAAATGATAAATGTTTGAGATGGTGGATATGCTAATTACGCTGATCACATACATTACATGTATTATAACATCACTATGTGTACTCCATACATATGTACAGTACACAATTATGTGTCAATTAAAAAAAGCTGAACTTAGATTGGAATGGCTATGAAGTGTAGGTAGCTTTTTCATATTTTTGATATAGACCTTAGGCATTTATTTTAAGTAAACTACCCTTGGCTTCAGGAAACGTTTAGTATTTGAATTTTAGCCTTGCATTTTATAATACAGAGAAGTAAAACTGTAGGCTTACTTTAGATACAGTCACAGGGGTTTGCCGTGATGACTTTTTTATGTAATAAGGGGGAAATATACCTTAATTAATAGGCATAAATGCTCATTTTTCTCCCCCGTACACATTTTTAGTTGTTGTCCAGACATTGTGATACTTATGCAAACAGTATGCGATATCTTAGGTAGGAATCAGAATTTTAAGGTAAGAATATTTAGAGTTATATATGTTTCAAACTTTCAAACTGGACATTTTACATGTCCATTATATAACCATAATTAAATTTTCAAAAAGACAATACCTGTCTTTAATATAAGTGATGCGCTAGCATTTTTTTTTTTTTTGAGACAGGGTCTCACTTTCTCCCAGGCTGGAGTGTAGTGGTGCGATCATGGCTCACTGCAGCCTCAGCCTCATAGGCACGAGAGATCCTCCCACCTCAGCCTCTCAAGTAGCTGGGACCACAGGTATACAACACCATGCCCAGCTAATGTTTAAAATTTTTTGCAGAGACAGGGCCTCCCTCTGTTGCTCAGGCTGGTCTGGAATTCCTGGGTTCAAGTGATTCTCCTGCTTCATCTACCCAAAGTGCTGTGATTACAGGCATGTGCCACTGCCTGGCCCCATATAAGTGGGATGATGACTTTAGCCTAGGAGTTCCACAGCAGCCTGGGTAACATGGTACAAGACCCTGTCTCTACAAAAACTAAAAAAATTAACTGGTCATGGTGGCACCTGCCTGTGGTCCCAGCTACTCCGGGAGGCTGAGGCAGGAGGATAACTTGAGCCTAGGAGTCGAGGCTGCAGTGAGCTCTGATCTTGTCATTGCATTCCAGCCTGGGTGACAGAGTGAGACCTTGTCTCTTAAAAAAAGTTACTGGCTACCTGATTTTTCATAGGAAAAAAACTTGAACTCTGCTCTAAACCTCATACGTCATACAAAAATTAACTCAAAATGGATCGTGGGATAAAATGTAAAATGCAAAATAAAGATGAAAAGAGGAGCTAGAGACTGGGAGAAACTATTTGCAAACCACATGTCTGATAAAGGCCTCATATCTATAATATATAAAGAACTATCAAAATTCAGCAGTGAAACCAAATCGTCTACTTTGAAAATGAATAAAAGACCTGAAGAGACATTTCAGATAACATATAAGCACATGAAAAGATGTTCAACATCATGAACCATCAGAAAAATGCACACTAAAGCCACGTCACTATACACCTATCAGAATGCCTAAAATAAAAAGTAGTAACAAGACCAATGCTGGTGAGGACGCAGGGAAACGGGATCACTCACACTTGGCTGGTGGGAAAGGAAGACGGTACAGCCATTCTGGAAAACAGCTTGACAGTTTCTTAAAAAACTCAATGTGCAATTGCCATAGGAGGCAGCACTCACATTCATAGGCAGTTATCCCAGAGAAATGAGGACTTATGTTGACACAAAAGCCTTTATGTATCTCTTCATAGCAGCATTATTTATGAAGGCTAGAAACTGGAAACAGCCCGGAGACTGCTCAGCAGGTGAATGGTTAAACAAACTGGTGCACCCAGGCCCCAGATACCACTCTGCAGTAGTTAATGACATCCTTGTTCATCAGTTTTTCAAACTAGAAACCACCATCATGCTTACTCCCCTTTTTTCCATCCTGGGTCTGAGTGGATTTCATTTTGCATTTCTTTCCAATGTATTTTCCCTCTGTCCTTTCTGCTTGCGCCTCATGCCTCATTTGAACTGTTTTAAGAGCCACCAAATTGTTTCTCTGCCTCATCATGGAATCCTTTCTACACTTCATGATCTGTATTGTCATTGGAACAATCTTTCCAAAACATGAACAAACTAACTTAAAAGAAATATCCCAGGTAGCCTTCCAAATAAGAATAAGCTTTCTGTTAGAAGTTTGACTTCTTGTCTATAGGGAACCCCAGGACTGTAGAGAGACGGATTTGCTGTCTGCATTTTAAGATCAGGCAGAAATCCCTGGAGGGGCCCATGTGGAATAGTGGCACAAATACCGGTTCTAGAATCAGAAGCCCTCATATCCTGGTTCTAACACTAGCTGGATGTTCTTGAGAAGGTTTTGGTTTCAAACCTCAGTATGAAGAAGCATACTCAAGGGATCACACAAGGCTACTGGGAGGAGCAGATGAGGGGCATGGTGAACAGGCTGTGTAATCCGTGAAGCAAGTCGTATGTGTGAGAAGTGGAGCTGTGTGAATAGTGGTTCCGGAATCATTGTGTGAAAATGATGGAAAGCACATTCGTAGTTCTGCCTGATGATGGCACTGGGCACCTGTGTTGTACATGCCTGCAACATGGGTGAGGCCCGGGTCAGTACAGCTCACAGTTTGGTTTTCATTCAGTTAGAAAGGCCCGAGAGGACCCTTCCCCCCACCAGCTGTAGGAAGGAGGCGGCTGTCTCCTGCCTCTATTTGGTGGGATTGTCTGTGGCTCCTTAGGGACAGCAATGTAGGGAGTTGGGGAAGAAAGGCGGCCTGACTGCTAACTAGTCAGCCTTCCCCCACGAATGAGTGGAGGGGTCATTTCGTGGTAACTTGCCAAGTCTTTCTTAACCCATCTGCTCTTAGAAATGACCAGCATGACAAGTAAAAGACCCGTTAGAGACAGATGGGCTGTGTGTCCCGTGCGTTTATGGCTTTGTGGCCTCAGAGCTGCCAGAACTCGATAGCTTTCTGGGGAACGGTGGGTCAGCCAAGGGGCTGCAAATAGTGAGAGGAAGAAAATTCACCGTCGCTGCTCTGGTCTGGGAGTGATTACTGAGGAGAGCGGCATGGAGGGCCCAGCCGTGGGGTCCCTCTCAAACACACCCTGACCGCAGTGGGAATGCTGGTCTCAACCTCTCTAGGCCTCTGTGATTTTCGTCTGTCACATACTCATCTCCAGCAGGGACGTCTATGGTGATGAGATGAGGGAGCATCCTAGCACATGTGGCACTTAGTAGGCTTGTGGTGAGTGGACGCTGGCGTCAGTGTAACAGGAGACTGGGCGCTGCGTGTGGACGCACTCATGTGCTGGTGGCATGGGTGGACAGAGGAGAAAGGGACGCTCTGCCGTTCTCCTTTTGGTCTGTCACCCCCGCTGTTGTGAACAGAATCCGTGAGTGTATTCTGTTGCCCCAGTCAACTTGGTAGGCTGATTGTTCAATTTTCTGCTTCCACTTTTGATTTCCTAAGAATGGGAAAAGGAATACTTCAGTTACTTTTCCGGTTGATGGCATACATTCCTTGATATCACCTTAATGCTTTTTAATTTCGATGTACTTTGGATGCTGGAGCTTGCCTGACATCTGTGTTTTTATGCCTCACCCTCTCACATAACTGTTGGCCACACCAGGACCAGAGAGAAGTGACCAGACCGATTGGTAGCAGGGCTAGGACTGGAACTTCCCAGCCTTTTGTTGCCCAGCAGGCTCTGTTTTCTGTATTGCACTGCTCTTCCCTATTTCGACCCCTGTTAGGACAGTGGATGTGAAATGTAGCTGGGCGCTTTTGGGGGTGTGCTAGGAGTGTGGCAGATGCCTGAGATTGGCATTTTCTGAATTCTGATTTCTCATGGCTCAGAGTCAGTCTCTAGGCTACTGACCGGGAAGATACAGGAAGTTATTTTGTATGACAAACTATGCCAGGGCATTTTTTTCACCCGGCAATTTATTTGGTTTGGACTGGAATAAATCTCTGCTATTGGTTTCTTTGCCAATATTATTAGGGAGTGGAGCCTGACTTGTTAACTTAGCCCGATTCGTAGTGCTTAGAATCTCAGTGAGTGTGTGTTGAACGGAGCGGAAGTGTGAGAGCATCTTGGACAGTGGTTTGCAAACCTAGCTGCATCTGGGGGGCTGTGAAAAAAGCATGCGTGCTTACTCCCGACCAGTTGAAATAGAATCTGCAGGAATGGAGCCTGGGCAGCTGTAGTGCTGTTAAAAAACCCCCAGGTGGTTCTGATATACCATACAGGTTGAGATCCACTGATCCACAGTGAATTGGAGTCCTGGATCATAGACATGCCTTACGCTTTATCCAGCTTAGAATGGCTCTTATGCTTTAGAACTGTGAAAAAGTGTTATGTAACAAATGTGGAAATAGCCTAAATGCCACATCCTGTTACTACCTGTCATGAAGTATATTTACCAGTTATTCACTCTGTTCTGATCTCTACCCATTCCACGTTTTCTTCATGGAACAATAATTTGACAGTTGGTTATGCAGAACCAGAGTAAGTCTAGTTTGATTGGCAGGAAACGATTTTGGGTATGAAGTACTCTTTAGACATTTATTGAACTCTTGTTTGTACCACCGCTGTGCTGGACAGTTTATAAATATTACTTCTTTAAACAAGGCCTATGGAGTCAGGCTGCCTGGGTTTTGCTAACTAGCTGTGCCATTTGGGACAAGTTTTTAAGCTTATATAAACCTGACCTTCATCTATGAAATGGGATGACAAGGGGTCATTATCATCTTACAGGATCGTGCAAATGTGTGTGTAAAGTGCTTAGTTTGGTGCCTAACACATAGTAACTACTCAGTAAAGTTATTATTACACCATCATCATCATATTTAAATGTAAATATTAAGAGCTAATAAATTTGTAAAAGGTACTATACCTTTACCCCTTGAACCAAAGACTACTTTAGTTTTAAGTGGTTGGGTTAATTTATGCCTTAAATATTGGCCTCTTGAATACCTTGAATTTCAATTGAACGTAGCCAGAGGATTTCATAATTGGACCATTGCCTCTGGAAGTTGGAGTTTTGTTTGTTTGGTTTCACTTCCTACACTAAGCATGCGGCTGTGCACACCTTTATGATGACTTCTGGTACTGGGGAATCAAAGCTTCATTAACCTCTTTGGAGGAGATGATCTTATGCTATATGAAGCACTCAGACTTTGTTAACTGTGTACCATCCAGACAAGAGCAGGTGCTTCCCATGGCAGCCTGTCCTTTTCTTAGCTCTCTCTTCAATCTAGCCTGTTCCTTCTATTCCTCTTTATACTAGAACTTCTCTTTGAACAAGGAATGTTGTTTTGTCACTGCTAGGTCCCTAGCAATTAGTAATGCCTAGCATATACTAGGTGCTTCCTGAATGTTAATAGGTGATAATCTAGCAGAACACAAGATAAATCCACAGGTTGAGATTTAAGCTGTGTGGTATGAACGCTGCATTGGCAAACTTATTCAATCAATTTTGTTAATGCAAGTTTAACATATCTTAGTAACTGACTTAGTTCAGGAATCATTTACTGAATGTCTTCTAGGCCAGACATTGGGGACAGAAAGGTAATAATATATGATCCCTGCCTCATGCACAGGAAGTCTAATGCGATGGACAGACACGTGCCAATGGCTGCCATGGAATATGGTGAGCATTAAGATAAAGGGGCACCCTGTGTGCCCTTGGAGCATAGAGCAGGGCTTGTGTTCTGGGAACAGGGGCTCCATGTGAAAACACAATTTAAATTTTCTTTTTTCTTTTTCTTTTTTTTTTTTTTTTTGAGACAGAGTCTTGCTCTGTGGTCCAGGCTGGAGTACAGTGGTGTGATCTCGGCTCACTGCAATGTGCTCCCCCGAGGTTCAAGCGATTCTCGTGCCTCAGCCTCCCGAGTAGCTGGGATAACAGGTGTGCACCACCACGCCCGGCTAATTTTTGCATTTATAGTAGAGATGGAGTTTCACCGTGCTGGCTGGGCTGGTCTTGGACTCCTGACATCAGGTGATCCTCCCACCTCGGCCTTCCAAAGTTCTGGGATTATAGGCATGTATGTATTCATCCTTTTAAATATCTGCGGGTAGCACTTAACTTTAAATGGGTACTAATTAAACTATTGAATGACTTTAGTATGGATTGAATGACTTTGCTCAGGCCTCGTTTTTTATTTCCTTCACTAGAGGAAAAAAAAAAAATGCAGGTTGAAAATCCCTCATCCAAACTGTTTGGAACCAGAAGTGTCTCAGATTTTTTTTGCATTTTTGGATTTTTGAATATTTGTATTATACTTGCTGGTTGAGCATCCTGAATTCAAAAATCCAGAGTCTGAGCTCTTCCAATGAACATTTCGTTGAGCGTCACGTCGGCACTCAGAAGTTGTGGATTTCGGAGTTTCTGGTTAGGGAGACTCATCCTGTATGGGCGCTGGGTTGTTGCAGGAGTTCCGGACCAGAGGTTGGGTGACTAGGGTTTGGTTTTCGCTTTGTTACTAAACAGGCTGTTTTCTCCCATAAGCTCAGCTTTAGGTCCCCCGGTTGTCAAAGAAGGGAATGGGCCATCTGAAGTTGAAGGCCTCTGTTAGTTTTGACTTGGAGACACCTGGCTTCAGTTCATCTTCCTTAGGAGTGGACAAAGAATATGGGAATTTTGAAATTGTTAGTCAACATCTACAGGGTTGTTGCAGCCTGGTTTTGGGTAAAGGTCATCTTTAGTGAGCCCAGGGAGAAACAGTGGTTTAGCTGTCCGCTGAGAGGGGTAAGCGGTTCTATTAATTTTCCTCTGTGGTAGTAGAAGCATTGTTAAGGGTGACAGCGTTAGTGGAGCAGGCTGGAAAGAGGAGGGGAACTCACTGTTACAGGTTATATTGAATGTGTTTTCAGTCACTAAATGCTTTTTATGATATGTTTTTCAGGATGTCAGTGTTGTGTGATTTCTCTGTGTTAAGCACAGGAAATTTAACATCAGCAAAAAAGAATGCTGTTTCTTTCTTTTTTTTTTTTTTTTTTTCCTTTGAGATGGAGTTTCGTTCTTGTCGCCCAGGCTGGAGTGCAGTGGCGTGATCTCAGCTCACTGCTACCTCGGCCTCTTGAGTTCAAGCGATTTTCCTGCCTCAGCCTCCCGAGTAGCTGGGATTACAGGTGCTCACCAGCATGCCTGGCTAATTTTTATATTTTTAGTACAGATGGGGCTTTGCCATATTGACCAGGCTATTCTTGAACTTCTGACCTCAGGTGATCCTCCTGCCTCGGCTTCCCAAATTGCTGGGATTACAGGCATGCGCCGCCACACCTGGCCTTGAATGTTCTTTCTATGGGAATCTACAAAAGCCAGGTTTTGAGTCTAGTGGCAGAAAACCTCTTCTTCATTGTTGAGCTGTGCTGTGAGCTTGGAGGGCTTCAAGGCCAGCTGGAAAAGCTGTAGTATTTTATGTCAGTTGGCTGTCTTGGAGAACTTAATGAGCACTGGGCTGGAGTGATACTGTCAGAGTTCATGAGCGGTTTGAGGCTCTCAAAGCCTAGATACTGGGGTTGCCCAAATATATTGGCTGGACTCACTATTTCTCTCGGGAGTCGGGGGTTGGAAAATGCTGTGGTCTTAACTCTGCTCTTAATTTGATGGTGCTGTTATGAATGGTAAGAATGATTTCATACGTTTGCATTTTGCTTTGTAATTCACAGAGAATTTAAAAATCCGTTATCTGATTTTATTCCCTCAGCAGTTCTGTGAAAAAGGCAGAGCAGTTTTCATATCTTCTGTTTTCCCGTGATTCTCTTGTGGCTCACAGAAGCTAAGAGCCTTCACCAAGGTCATAGGGTGAATGAGTCGCAGAGCTGGGAGTAGAGGCTCAGGCTTCTAGGGACCCTGTTTCTTCCTCGAATAGCTCGCTCCCGTGGCGCTATGCTCAGGTAACGGCACATGCTCGGTTTGGTCTTTTGTAAATCCCTGCCCCATTTCGGGGGAGGTTCTTGGGAGGCTTCTATTCATTTTGGAGCATTTAAGTATCTTGTCCTCTCTCCCTCTTCCCAGATGCATGGGCATTTCTGCAGGCCCCCAGGCTGGCCCTTGTCCATGGGGGCGTCTCCTGCCTCCACATTGTTTGCATGCTCCCTTCTGAAGGTGCTCTTCCCGGCATGGAACCCCCTCGTGCTGCCTCCACACTGCAGGCTGTTTGGTAAATGTTCCTGACTCAGCATCGTTGCTTTCTAGAAATGGGACGGGGTATGGATGCCAAGTTCTTTTCTGTGTGAAGTCTGCGATTGTATCATCTTGCCTTCCCCGTGTGTCTTTCTTGAGGTTGTCGCTGTGTGGCGGTCATCTGTGTTCCCTAGGGTGCCTCCCTTGGAGTCCCGGCCGTAGCAGACATGCAGTCAGTGTTCATGGCCTAAATGAGAGGAAGGCCAACAGAGCCATTAAATCTGGGAAATGGCAAGTGAAGGAAAGGAATTTTTATTGAAGGCATGTGAAAAAGAAATCTTTTTAGAAAAGTTGACCTGTTTCTCAACTAGAGTTGAATTTCAGCTCAGAAAAGCAGCTGTGTGCCCAGAGGGCTTTGGGATTTCAGTTTGTGACAGATGAATTGAATTTGTTGTTGTATGAATGTGCTATGCATTTGTGGTTTTATTAGGCCTTTCTCCCAAATGGAATCGATTTTTCTATAAAAGTCACACTTCCTTTTTGAGAAGTGTAACACTAATTGTATGGGATGGTCTCCCAAAAGATGACCTGCCAGGAACCAAACACTGCCTGAGACTCACGGCCCCTGGTTTCTGCCTGTGCAGCTGCAGGGCAGAGAGGCACGCTCGAGCTGAAATCAAGACGCATGTCTGCATCTTCCCTTTCTTGACTGCTGTTTCGTCTCTGAGCTGGCCTGCCTTCAACGTCTAGGAGCTTGGTGGGTGTAGACACATTACGGTACGGAGGAGGGATATGGTGTTACAACAGCCAGGAGACTCGCTGAAGTCTCTGTTCTCTTCCTGTCACTGCTCTGACTTTGTATAAGTCACATGTGTAGGGCTGTGCCCAGTGGCTTACACCTGTAATCCCAGCACTTTGGGAGGCTGATCTGGGAGGATCTCTTGAGCCCAGAGTTTGGAACCAGTCTGGGCAACATGGTGAAAGCCCATCCCTACAAAAACTAAAAATTAAAAAATTAGCCAGGTGTGGTGGCTCATGCCTGTAATCCCAGCTACTGGAGAGGCTGAGGTGCGAGAATCACTTGAGCCCGGGAAGTCGAGGCTGCAGTGAACCATCATCATGCCACTGCACTCCAGCCTGGTCAGAGCAAGACCTTTTCCCAAAAATCCAAAAACAAACAAACAAAAACCCATGTGTAATAGTGGCAGTAGCTAACTTTTGAAAGTTTGGAGAACAGTTCCTAAATACCTGTGACCATGGACAACTTACTTAGCCTTTCTCTGCCTTAGTTTCCTCATCTATGAAAAATGAGAGAATATGGTACTGATCTTGCAGGATTTCAATGAGAACTAAACGAGATCAAACTCAGAGCCTGGCACCTCGTGAGCCCACACTCAATGTTGTTATTTCAACATTTTAGAGGAAAATGAATGCTAATGGGTCATTATGGCTAAATATAGTCTATCACTGGTGTTACTCATGGTATTGGAAGGAACGTGAATTCCATATAGATAGTGTGATGGAGAAAGTATTTGGGGCATTGGCAGTATTGATTCAAAGAACAAAGGACGTGTCTGTCCTGTGTGGAGAGCCGTTTCCGCTTGTTTCTTTAAATGCTATGGGAAAAGCCGTGGACCCTGTGCTCTCTGCCCGACAGCTTCAGTCTCCGCATATTGATTTGGCCAATTGTCGCTCGCTGTCATCATGGTAGCAGCAACGGAAGGGACAGTTTGTCTTGACTTGCATTTTTGTGTGTTTGTGCTATTTATAGACAATTAAGACATGGAAGCCTGTTTATGGCAAGCTGGCAAATTCAGCAAAACATGGAAAAACCCGTTAGCACAGTTTGCACGTGTGCGGGCACAGAGCAGCCAAATAAACACACACATTTTCCTGTATTTTAAAACTCTCTGGAAAAAAAAAAAAAAGACATTAAACCATTGCCCAGATGGCTTCTAGAGCTAGAGCTTTTTCCTTGAAGTACATGAGTATGGCTGTCAGACATCTGAAACCCGAAGCCATCTTAAAACATCATTTTGATGCTACCCACTATCCGCCCTTTTTTTCCATTTGTAAGGGACAAGGATCCAGGAAGGGAAGTATCAGCTTACAAAGGCTTTTGTTACAATTAATCGTTCATGTTCTTTTTTTTTGGTATCTTATTCTCTGTTTACATTTTATTTTTATTTTATTATTATTTTTTTTTGAGACAGATCCTTGCTCTGTCACCCAGGCCGGAGTGCAGTGGTGTGATCTCGGCTCACTCCAACCTCTGCCTCCGAGGTTTAAGTGATTTTTGTGCCTCAGCTTCCTGAGTAACTGGGATTACAGGCGTGTGCCACCACGTCCAGCTAATTTTTATGTTTTTAGTAGAGACAGGGTTTCTCCGTGTTGGTCAGGCTGATCTTGAACTCCTGAACTCAGGTGATCTGCCTGTCTCAGTCTCCCAAAGAGCTGAGAGTACAGGTGTGAGCCACTGAGCCCGGCCGCTGTTTCCATTTTGTAACGCTAGCGTCACCCCAGTGTAGGGTGGCTAGGCGTATTCTTCTTTCCTGTTTCCTGGTGTATTTTCCTCTAGAGTATTGATCTCTCTTTAACATACTTTTTGGTTGTCTGTTTCTACCTACAAAAATGTATGTTCCCTGTTATATCACCAGTGCCTGGCACATAGATAGTCAATATTTGTTGAATGAATGAATGAATGAATGAATGGGCTGAAAGAACCTTATTCATCTTTCTTCTGTCACTTCCCACCAAATGCTTTTGGAAAACGCTATGTGAACGGGGATCGTAAGCAGGAGAGGTTACACACATGGCTGTGGGATAGCCCATCATCCTCAGATACTTGTCTGCAAGGAGGTGGAGTACTTGAGTAGAAACGATACAAGATAACTTCTTCAGAAAATCAGCCAAGTGTCACAGCTTTTCACACAGGCGTGTGATGTTTGCGTATGTGTGTATGAAGAGCTGTCGTGGCCTAGAATCACGAGCCTTTAGATCCCCTGTACAGATAGAAAAATAAAGGCCAAGGCCCAGGAGTGCTGCAGACCACCGAGGTAGAGTCCCTGTCTGCCCTTCTCAGTGTCCGGGCACTTCTCACTGCACTCCCCTCTTTACTGCTAAAGCCACCTTCCCTGACTCTGAATGTGTAACCACGAGGGAGAAAATGTACTCCAGGCTCACAGTTTGTGGAGAAAAAGCCCAGCAGCTGAAAATAATGTTCACAAAGTTTGTACCTAGAAAAAGTGGCCATTTCTATCATGTCTTTAAATTTCCCTGTTTCTCATACATTTTATAAACAAGACATTAGAAGGAGATTCGGGAACAGCAACTTTAGAACAAAGGGTAAAAAATCAAACCTAGAGCATTCCAGTTTCTGTTTTCTTCTCAGTTTAGGGCTGAGGTACTTTAGCTTCCTGTCTAAGGGACTACTCAAATCTGATTAGAAGCCATTGTGGGCTGGTAATTATCCATAATTTTAGGAATACAGATGCAGCACCAACTCTGTTCTCTAACAGCAGGCTTATTAATTTTAAATTTGCATGGCAGGAGAATCAGATGGCGAGGCGGGATAAGTGTTCAGATGCTTGGTCATTGATAGCTTTTTACTTCCACGTATCACATGGGGATTTGGGACTCGGGGAGCCCACTGAGAACTGATGATTGTCTGTCCCCTAACCAGCTGGGTTCTTTTTCCTCCTGAGCTCAGAAAGATTGTTCCTACTGCAACCAGGGAAGACAGGTTGTTGACTGGTTAGAAATCATGGCAGGTTATTTTCTTCACCCGCAGTTCGCAGTTGGAAAGCAGAGCTATCAAAAGTTATCTTCTCTATTGTATTTCAAATCTGGGTGTTTAAAAAATTATATAAGCAAATTAAGCATTTATTTAATGGTAGTTGTGTGTGTTCTTGATGTGAATGAGAGGTGCATTCCCTGGTAAAATCCCTGGGACTTTATAGGAGGCTGTGAGCCTTAGAAGAGAAGTTGCTTTTCTAGATGATCACGTAGACATGATGCTGAGCACTAGACAAAAATGTTGATTGAAGTGATTTTAAAAAATTTTGTCTGAGTTCAGATTTTACACCAATATTTAGAAAATCAGCAAAAGAACTTGGAGGAATGTTCTCAGGCATCCAGTTCAGCCCCCTGCGCACATTGTCATAAAATCCGAGTGTGCGTACAGGGAGACACATTCTTTTCTGTTCTCATCGCAGGTCCTTCCCTGGCTCTGCAGCTGTCTGTCATGCACGTCCGTGTGAGGAGACCACCAAACAGGCTTTGTGTGAACAATAAAGTTTTTTAATCACCTGGGTGCAGGCAGGCTGTGTCCGAAAAAGAGAGTCAGCGAAGGGAGATAAGGGTGGGGCCGTTTTATAGGTTTTGGGTAGGTAAAGGAAGATTACAGCTAAAGGGGGGTTGTTCTCTGGTGGGCAGGAGTGGGGGTCACAAGGTGCTCAGTGTGGGAGCTTTTTGAGCCAGGATGAGCCAGGAAAAGGAATTTCACAAGCTAATATAATCGCTTAGGGCAAGGACCGGTCATTTTCACTTCTTTTGTAGTAGAATGTCATCAGTTAAGGCGGGACAGGGCATTTGCACTTCTTTTGTGATTCTTCAGTTACTTCAGGCCATCTGGGTGTATACCTGCAAGTCACAGGGGATGCGATGGCTCGGCTTGGGCTCAGAAGCATGACATTGCCCTCTTCCCGACCTTCCCTACCTTTTCCCTCCTGTGCGGTTCTCTCACAAAGTGAATGGCCTCAGCCACAGCTTCTCTGCAGCTGCATCAGACTGTGGAGACAGGAGTGGTGGCTCCTGCAGGGCCTGCTGTTCCCACGGAGCCCAGTCTTGCTTGCCGCTGCAACCTGGTCACCATTTTGCACCGAAAGTATGTAATTCTACGGAATGAGAGCCAACATGCTGGGAATGAAGGCGTCTTTATCACGGTGCTCTGCATATTTTAATCTTGGGTGGAAAGTATGGAAAAGTATGTGAAACCTGTGGTATGATGTCAGAAGGACGTTGTGAACCTGATGTGGACTGAGGATGTTCAGGTGCAACAGGCACCCCGGCTTCATTAAATGAGACTTCTCCATCTCCCTGCCAGGCACGCACAGGTGTATGGCCACATCTTATGTGTTATCCTTATCTAGAGTGTGCCTTGGCATCATGCTTAAAGTTACATGATGATATCCTGCCTCATAGAGTAGGTCCCAAACCACATTCAACACAGAAATGTACTCTTGCTGTTCTACATCGAAAGTGCTTTCATATACCAAGTGGGAGAGCAGTCCTAAAATCCTAAAATCTGGGCTGGAATCACAGAAGGAAGGCTTTGGGAAGCAACAGATTCCCTAGTCCAAAGCTGGGTTTTGATGAACCTAGAAACAGGACCAAGAGAAGTGAATTTGCCTAAGGCCCAGACAGTGTCTCACGGTAGCATTTGAACGTAGCAGTTTCTTGACCTATTTCTTTAAATGATTAGTCATGCTTCCTCTGATTCCTATATAAATGTATTCCTCATTCATTCTTTTGTTTCAGTGAATTATCGCAGTGCTACCACGTAACAGTATTTGAGTCAAAATGTGGCAGTGTTTATCCCTTTCCAAGGTTTTTAGTTGCACAGTTTGTCAAAGTTGTGCTTACAGTTTCTTGTTGGTTGCAAGGTGTCCTTTCAGAAGCCGATTGTGTGGTGTATTTACATTGCTTGTTGGAGGTAGTTTGGTTAGAACCTACTTCGAGTGGCTGGCGTGGGCCTGGGGGACAATGACAGCTGCCTGCTTCATGGGCAGAGATGAAGTAATTGCTTCCTAGGAAGTACCATCCTCCTGGCCACACTCTCCAGCCCATTTCCTTTGTGGTGGTTTCCTCGCATCTGCACGTTTCTGGCTTCATGTGAGTCTCATTGATTTTAGCATATGACTTCAGGCTGTTGGGAAGAATGGCCATGTTAGCACAGAGATGCACACAAAGGAACAACTGGCTAAATGTGAGGGAAGACATTCTTACAGGGGGTTTCATTTCTTTTATTCTTTAACAGGCAGTCTGGGAAGCATTCTGGATACTTGGCCTGCACTGTCACAGCTCCTCCCTGCAGGATCGCAGATGTTTGGAGATTGCAGTGATAACTGTTATCATTGAGAATGTCATTCTCACAGGCTCTAATAAGTTAGGATTTATTCAGTGTTAATTTGTTAAAGACAACTGTGTTTCTACCAAATCCATGGGAGACGTTTCTCCTGGCAGTGTTGCTGGGGGTATTCCCGTGGCTTAGTCTTAGGGAAACACACGCCTTTGAATACTGCTGCAGCTGTGAGTACCCAAAGCGCACCACAGTACTTTTGCCATACGGGGTGTTAGTCACTGATACACGTCTCAGTCAGACCTGATGGATTCTTGACCTCTTCCTTTTTTAATTTTTTAATTTTTATTTTATTATTATTTTTTTAAGAGCACAACCCCTCAGGTGGCCACCATGAATCTCTGGTGTTTTCAGTTGGCTGCAGCCTATTTGCCGTCTCTGGTTCAAACATGCTCTAAGCCTGATGATGCTTCCCTCGGTTGTTCTTCTGCTGTGTGACCTCCGCGCCCGCAGGGTTCAAGACTGTCAGAGCTGGGAGCCACCTTCACAACTACCAGGGTTTCCGGAACCTCCTTTATCTAGCCCTGGGGATGGAAGAGATGTCATCAGAGGCGGAGGCTTATTAGGTTTACATGCCATTGATAACGAATGAGGAGGTTTTCTTTTATATAAGGGGAACTTCTTATAACGTGCTTTAGTAGGATAAAGAAGCTTTTGAGGTTTGCTTTCTCTGGAAAGATAATTTGTGATCCTGCTGTTGCTTTCAACAAAAATATAATTTGCATACCAGTGCATGTTGTATTACTGAGCACTGGCTGACAAGTGGTTCTTAACTCGTCATTCACTCCGCCACTGTTTCTTGAATGGCATATGTGTGCCAGCCGTAGTAGGAACTTGCTAGGCTCTAGGACTAACCGTTATGAAACGAGGGTCCTGGGGGAAGCAAATGCATATAACTATAAAGGTTTGAGGGGATATCAGAGGGGGTGCCTATAGGTGGAAAACTTCGTTCATTCATTGTCCCATCTAGGAGGTTTTGTGTCTTAGCAACGTGTTCCAAAGCAACACATCCCTCTATCAAAATATTCATCATATTAAATTGAAATTCTCTGCTTAGGTATGTATTTTTCTGACTAAGTTTAGAACTGCTTAAGGACAGGCTATGGGGTATGTATTATATATATCTACACACACACATATATTTATATATATACACACATTACCGTTGTAAATATACAATATATATTTATATATATACACACATATATATTTCTCCCTCTCTATATGTACATACAACCCACACATATATATGCACACACACATATATATGAAACACACACACACACACACACACACACACACTTCTACTGCCAAGCACAGAAAGTCAAAGCTAGGCAACATTTCTTTTAGTGTTCATGAAAAAATAGATGTGTTAGTTGAGAGCGTCCTTAAGTTGCCAGGGGAAAGACAGGATGGATTCACAAAGGGAGATAGTGTTTTTTTTTTTTTCTTTGTTTAATTCTTCAATTCGAAATAATCCAGACTTATGGAAAAGTTGCAAAAATAGTACGGAGAATTCCCATATACTCTTCCCTCAGATTCCCCAAACATTTCACCCCATTTGTACTTTCTCTCTCTGTGGATATAATTTTTTTCTCTTCTGAAATGTTTTAGAGAAGAAGGTAGAATGCAGGGCAGGGTGAAAGGTGGAAGGAGAGAGGTGGGTTGGGAGGCTTTTTTTTTTTTTTTAACCTCCTGAGATGGAGTTTTGCTCTTGTCACCCAGGCTGGAGTGCAACGGCACGATCTCGGCTCACTGTAAACTCTGTCTTCTGAGTTCAAGTGATTCTCCTGCTTCAGCCTCCCGAATAGCTGGGAGTACAGGCACCCATCACCATGCTTGGTTAATGTTTTGTATTTTTAGTAGAGGGGTTTCACCATGTTGGCCAGGCTGGTCTTGAGCTCCTGACCTCTGATGATCCACCTGCCTTGGCCTACCAAAGTGCTTGGGATTACAGGCATGAGCCACTGTGCCTGGCGATTGGGAGGCTTTTGCAGTAACTCAAAGTGCTATGATGAGGGCTGGACCTGGTTGGAAATGATGAGGAAAGTGAGAAGTGGTTAGGTCTGGCATATATTTTGAAAGGAGAGTTTAAATGGGTTGGATGACAAGAGAGAGAAAAAGAAGTTTTCAGGATGATGTCAAGGATTTTGGCCTGAGTAACTGGAAGACTAGAGATGCTGTTATTGGGATCGGGAAGACTATGGGAGGAGTGGGTTATAGCAGGGGGAATCAAAAGTGTGTTTTTGGCATGCTAAATTTGAGGTCCAAAAAGAGATGTCAAGAAGTGTTGGCTGGTCGCGGTGGCTCACGCCTGTAATTACAGCACTTTGGGTGGCTGAGGTAGGCAGATCACCTGAGGTCAAGAGTTCGAGATCAGCCTGATAATTATTAAAATCGATCATTGATGTTTACTAATTAATCATATTATTGCTCCTAATACTGCAGGGGGTGTACACCTACCTGTGGTGTTGTTCCTAATATCCAGGGACAGAGAACATGATCTTAGTTTTAATATCGCAGTAGGTGTACACTCACCCTGTGATACTGATCCTAATATCCAGGGGGTAGAGTATGACATGACTCCCAACATAGCAATGAATGGACAGCCACCCGGTGACATTGCTCCTAATATTCATGGAAGAAGCACATGATATTAGTCCCAATATCGCAGGGAGGGTACAGCTCTTCTGTGATATGGTTCCAGTATCCGGATGGGGAGAGGATGATAATAGTTCCAGTATCGCAGGCTGTGTTCACCCGCCCTGTGATATTGTTATGAGTATCCTGGAAGGGATATGACTCCCCATAGAGCAGGAGGCGTACATCCAGCCTGGGATATTGTTCATAATATCCACGGAGAGGAGAGGCTGATATTACTCCCAATATGGTAGGGGGTGTACATCCACCCTGTGATATTCTTCTTAATATTCCAAGGCTGAGAGGTTGATATTACTCCCAGTATCGCAGACACCGTACACCCCCGTGTGATACTCTTCCTGATATCCAGAAGGGGAGAAGATGGTATTAATCCCCATATCGCAGGAGGTGAACACCCACTCTGATATCTTTCCTAGTATGCATGGGGAGAGGGGATAATATTATTCCCAATATTGCAGAAGATGTACACGCCCCCCCATGATATTGTCCTTAATATTCCAAGGCACAGAAGACGATGTTACTCCCAATATCGCAGAAAGTGTACACCCCCCAGTGATGTTGTTCCCATGATCCAGGAGGGAAGAGGATGATATGACTTTCAACCCTTGCACCCTGCAATGCTCTCACCCTGCAACACCGACACCAGCTCAACCTGACATGGGAGCAGAGGTGCTGGCTGGGGGTGTTCATTGCTTCTCTTTTCTCCCTTGCCAGACTCAGTAGAGGAAGCTGAGACCGAACAGCCACAGGAACAAGGTGGGTTTTGCCAGTGGCTCAGGCTTCCTCTGGTTATGAGTTGGGCCTTGGGGTAATGCCGGGGGAGGGGACAGAGCTGAGTACAGTGGGCATTGGATGCGACAGTCACCCCTCTGTGGTGCGGGCTGGGGGCTTGGGGGACGTCGCCTGAGGTGGGCCTGAACCTCCCGTCTACTCTGGCACTGGAGGCTGTGGGGTCCCACACTTCTTCCATTGAACATGCTGACCCCCGCCTGGTCCCCGACCGAGGTGGGGCATCCTTTCCACTGCTGGGGCCCACACGTAGCTGTGGGTTCCTTTTTCATGACCTGGAGAAGCTGCAGCTTGCCCTGTGCTCTGCCTCAGAGATGGGAGACCACACAGCCCTCAGCGGGGAGCAGAATTCAGAGTCTTAGGTTGCAGGGGCCTCGACTGAGGTCCCTGAAGGGTCTGCTCCTTCCTGAGGGGCTGATTCAGGGAGGCCCTCCCGTCTCCCCTGTGCGACTCTGTCGCTTCCCCTCACACAGGGCCCGCATGTGGACAGCCTGGTGATGTGGATGCACCAAGGGCCCTTGGAAGTTCCCTGGGAATGGGATCCATCCCAGTACATTTGGGATGCAGGCACAAGGTCCCAGAGGAGGTCTGGGAAGCCAGTGGGGAAGGGAAGGCTGTTGTAGGTTTGCCTCGGGGAGGGGGTGGTTCCACTCTCTGCCAAAGTCTCTGGAGCAAAGGCACGTGGCTCTCCAGCTGCCCCGGAGGCCAGGGTAGTGGCTGGGAGGGGCTGTGTGCCTCTGCCGGGTGGGGGAGGTTTCTTAGCTCATCTAGTATAGTCAAGTCACATTTGCCTCTAAATCATATTTATTTATTTTTTTAATTCCAAAGCTTTACAGATGAATAAGGAGACAGTTTGTATTGAAAATAGTTTTTACATGTGAGCTTGAAACAGAGAGTCTGTTTAAATCTAGTTTTTTCCTTCCCAGTAATGCCTCCTTTCATCCCAGGTTTTCCAACAGGAAATGCGCTTGTTTGCTCACCTCTGGGAGGGGGCTTTGGCTAGGAATCCACCAAAGCCATCAGACACCAGTGGGCTGTTGGAGCAGTCTGGCCTTTGTTAACCCTTTAGGAACTGTGGGCTTCAGGTTTTCAGACCATCCAAGGTGAAAGTGGCCACAGGGGCCTGGAAGCTTTCCCATCCTTCCTGCAGGGATGGTCCGTTTCCCTGCACGGAGCTGGGTACATGGGTACAACACCCCTGGCCTGTGCCGTCGGTGGCTTTACCAATTTTGCATAGCAGCTTTTGAGCTGATCCATAGCTCTGATTGGCTGTTGAGGATTTCATGGATTCCTGTACCCCACCGGGGGGCCCCAATATGCTGACAAAAGTTACATTTGTACTTGTTGTGCTGCATATACATGGGTCCAGTTAGAAGGCTTTGATTCTTTCTAAAGGGAAAGGTATCTCTGAGGGATCACTGAGCTGACATAGTCTCCTAAAACCATGCTGTGAGGTGGCGACAAAGCAGGACAGAAGGGTGATTTTGTAGGAGAGTCGGGCCACGGGCCTGTGTGTTCTGTGTGTCCCCGGAGTTTGTACGTGCTCCAGACCCCGGGTTTGCATTGCGCATAATTCTCAAGGGCTCATGGCAAGCTGCGCCAGGGACACAGAGGACGGGGATGCGGGGATCCTGCCCCAAGTGGACCAAGGACTCACTGTTGGACTCTAATCTGTCTAGGTGTTTTTGTGACTTGCAGAAATACCTCCACCTTGCCTGGGCCTGGAGCCACAGGAGACCCTGCCGAAGGTGAAGAATGTTCTGGAACAATGCAAGACCTGCCCAGGCTGCCCCCAGGAGCCAGCGTCCTGGGGTCTCTGTGTAGCATCCAGCAACGTGAGCTTGCAGGACCCCGAGGAGCCCTCCTTCTGCTTGGAAGCTGAGGACAACTGGGAGGATCCAGAGGCCCTGAGATCACTGCTGCTGTTCCTGAACACCTCTGGATTCAAGGCCAGCTTCTGTGGCCTGTACAACGTGGCGCTGCCATGGCTGAGCAGCATGTTCAGCAGCTTTAGCGACGAGGAGGAGCTGACTGGGCGCCTGGCACAGGCCCCAGGGGCGGCCAAGAAAAGTGGCCTCCTCATGGCCCTGGCCAGGTTCTGCTTCCTCCTGGGGCGGCTGTGCAGCAGGAAGCTCAAGCTGTCCCAGGCCCGGGTGTACTTGGAGGAAACACTGGGGGTCCTGGAGGGCAGCTTTGGGGACCTGTTCCTGGTGGTGGCTGTGTACGCCAACCTGGCCAGCATTTACTGGAAGCAGAACCAGGAGAAGTGTACACAGGTGGTTCCCAAAGCCATGGCCCTGCTTCTGGGGACGCCCGGCCACATCTGCAGCACCGAGGCAGACGGGGAGCTCCTGCAGCTGGTGCTGCAGTGGGCGGTGGGTGGCCAGAGCCAGCAGGCCTAGGCCCGGGCCTGCTTCCTGCTGGCCAGGCACCACGTGCACCTCAAGCAGCCTGAGGAGGCCCTGCCCTTCCTAGAGCAGCTGTTGTTTTTGCACAGGGACTCGGGAGCCCCAGACGCTGCGTGGCTCTCAGACTGCTGCCTACTCCTGGCTGACATCTACAGCCGCGAGTGCCTGCCCCACCTGGTGCTGACCTGTGTCAAGGTGGCCTCATTGAGGACACAGGACTCGCTGGCTGGTACGCTGAGGAACGTGAACCTGGTGCTCCAGAACGCCCTCCAGCCCCACAGCCTCCCCACCCAGACTTCCCACTACCTCAGGCGAGCGCTGGCCTCCCTAACCCCAGGCACAGGCCAGGCACTGCGCGGCCTTCTCCACGCCAGCCTGGCCCAGCCGTACAGCCACCATGGCTACCATGGCCCAGCCATCACCTTCATGACACAGTCGGTGGAAACCAGTGCTGTTGCCGGAGTCCGTGCCATCGTGGACCCCCTGGTGGCCCTGGCCTGGCTGCATGTGCTTCATGGGCAGAGCCTGGTGGCCCTGAACATCCTGCAGTCTGTCCAGGATGCAGTGGTAGTCAGCGAGGACCAGGAGGGTGTGATTGCCAACATTGGTGGCCGTGGCTCTGAAGAGGACGGGACGGACGAGGCAGGCAGCCGAAGGCTACTACCACGCCCTATGGGTGGCTTGGGACCTGGGCCAGCGGAGGAACCAGGCAGTGTTGCTGGCCAACTTTGGCACCTTGTGCCTGCACGCGGGTGCCAGCAGGCTGGCCCAGCACTACCTCCTGGAGGCTGTACGTCTGTTCTCGAGGCTTCCCCGTGGGGAGTGTGGCCGGGACTTCACCCACATACTCCTGGGCTACCTCTTCACCCACCAGGGCCCGGCCCAGCAGTGCAAGGGCTACTACGAGTGGGCCCTTCTGGTTGCCGTGGAGATGGACCACGTGGAGAGTGAGTGCCCCAGTTCCTCCTGTGCGCCTTCTGGGACCACTTGGGTCAGGGCACACCTAGGGTTTGTGATTCGGAAACAAGTGGTGGTTTTTCCACCATCGAAAGTGCTGAGTCATGGCCAGCAGCAGATGTTGGCAAACGCCCTGGAGACAGGCCGTTCCCATGCAGGGCCAGGCCCTCTGTGCCCTACTGAAGCAGCCAGTTCTTCCTGGTTTGCCCAGGGACCATCCTGCCTTGAGCATGGAAAGTCCTGCATGCTGGGAATCCCTAGACATAACCCTGGGATCAAGGCATGTTGTGCTGAGCTGGGACTTGGGGCCCCTCCATGAGCCAGGCCCTGAACGCCAGTTCTTGTGCCTGTGTTTGCTTGGAATCTCGGCAGCCCTGTGTACCGGTCATCCCACTTCACAGAGGACACGGGGCGGGTGATTGCCCAAAGCCACAGAGCAGTTCACGCAAAAGCAGCTTGTGCTGAGTGTGCCAGGCCACACCCACAAATGGGGCTTGTGGGGTCCTCGGGAGGGAGGTGCTGAGCGTGGGAATGTGAGCTTCAGGCCAGAGAAGCCACAAAAGGGTGAGTGGCGTGATGGCGGGGCAGCACTTGGCCCCGGATGAGGGAAGCCTCTTTAGTCTGGGACCAGAGGGTTGAGAGGATTTAGTCAAGTAATAGGTGTGGATGAGGGGCTGGTGGTGTAGCCTGTGTGAAGGCCCAGGGGTGAGAGAGTGGGGGTGAGTCAGCGAGGATGGGTGGGGTTTGAGTGGTGGTGAGTGAGCGGGAGTGTGAGTGGGGATGAGTGGGGTGTGAGTGGGGGTGAGTGAGCGGGAGTGTGAGTGGGGATGAGTGGGGTGTGAGTGGGAGTGAGTGAACGGGAGTGGGAGCGGGGATGAGTGGGGTGTGAGTGGGGGTGAGTGAGCAGGGCTTATGCAGGGAGGTGCAGAGTTGGGAGTAGGTGGGCTGGGTGCCGGATAGTGAGAAGCTCTTCTGGAGAGCTAAGCAGGCTCTGGGGCCTCAGGCTGTGGCTTGGCCTTTTCCCCAAGAGCACTGGGGAGCCATGGAGTGCTATCGAACAGTCCGTGCAGACCGAGTAGTGAACGGACAGTAGGTGGGCAGGGCTGTCCGAAATGTAGGCCGCAGAGAATAGATGAGGAAGTTGAGTGCAGGGAAATGGCTGAGACAAGGGATACTGTTGACTCCCCTCTGCCTTGCAGCGCTTTGTCATGGCATAGTGAGACTACTCAGAGTTGCCTCCTGTGGCCTGGACCAGAGCTCCAGGGGCTGTGCCCAAATCTGAATGTGCTCATTTCCCAGCACAGGCCTGGCACCCACTCTTGGCCCTAGGAGGGATGAGATTTTGGAAAGGACCGTGTGAAGGGGCCCCGGTGCCACACATCTGCCCAAGGAGGGTTGGGGGGTTCAGACCCAGGCTTCTTCCCCAGGGGCATTCTGTGACTGGAAGGAGACCCTCCAGGAACCCAGCGCCCCAGCCCCTGCTGCAGCCTCCGGTGGCTCCTGGCACAATAGCCTGTGGCACCTCCTCCTACGAGGCCCTCCCCTGGGTGCTGGGGGATTCAGACTTGGAAATGCAGGCCAGGGAACGGGGATCATGCTTCCCTGTCTCCCCACCCTGCGCTGAACGGTCAAGGAGACCGAGGGCGGGGCTGACATCCCACATGCTTCCTTGGGGTCATTTTTGAGTCACTTTCGGTAGTTTGTGTCCTTCTAAGAGTTTGGCTGTTGTGTCTAGATGGTCTGGTTTCTTGGTGTACAATTGTTCGTAGTGTTTTTATGGAATCCTTTTATTTCTGTCAGGTCGGCAATAATGTTTCCTCTTTCATTTCTGATTTTAGAAACTTGGGTTTGTAATTGTTTATTTATTTTTATTAGAGATGGGGTCTTATCATGTTCTCCCAGGGGGGTCTTGAATGCTGGCCTCAGCGATCCTTCCCCCTCGGTCTCACAAAGTGCTGGGATGACAGGCGTGAGCCATGGTGCTCAGTCTCTGATTTTAGTCGTTTGTGCCCCATCTTTCTTTTCTTGGTCAGTCTGGTGAAAGATTTGTCAATTTTGTTATTATTTTCAAAAAACCCACTTTTGGTTCTGTTGATTATCTCTTTTGTTTTTCCATTCTCTGTATTTTTACTTCCAATTTCCACTCTCACGTTTATTATTTTCTTCCTTTTATTCACTTTGGGTTTAGTTCATTTTCTAGTTTCTCAAGGTGGAAAGTTAGGCTTTTGATTTGAGATTTTTCTTCTTTCTTTGAATGTAGACATTTACAGTTATAAATTTCCCTTTCAGCACTGCCTTAGCTACATCTTGGTGTTTTTGATACACTGTGCTATTTTTTTTCTTTTTAAAGTTTTGCTCTATTGCCCAGGCTTGGTTGCAATCTTGGCTCACTGCAACTTCTACCCAGGTTCAAGTCATTCTCATGCCTCAGCCTCCTGAGTAGCTGGAATTACAGATGTGCACCACCACACCCGGCTAATTTTTGTATTTTTTTTTATAGAGACAGAGTTTCACCATGTTTCCCAGGCTGATCTCAAACTCCTGGACTCAAGCGATCCTCCCGCCTCGGCCTCCCACAGTGCTGGGATGAGAGGCGTGAGCCACCATGCTGGCCAGGGCTGTGCATTTGTTTGTATTCTTTTCAAATTAATTTTCAGTTTCCCTGATGGTCTCTTCTTTGAGTCACTGGTTGTTTAGGAGTGTGTAGTTTCCACATATTTTTGAATTTCCCACGTTTCCTTCACTGTCGATTTCCAGTTTCGTGCTGGTACAGCTGAAGAACACCTCTGCTTTGGTCTCGGTCCTTCTCCCTTCACCGAGGCTCATTTTGTGGCCTGGCACATGGTCTGTCATGGGGAATGTCCCATGGGCGCTCAAGAGGACTGTGTATTCAGCTGTTTTTGGGGGGCGTGTGTGACAGATGTCCATTTGGCGTACCTGGTTTCCAGTGTTAATCTTCGGAATGTTTCTGACACTAGAAAATCAGAAGCTTTCCACCGTTCCCAGCGCCCTGGCTTTGGGAGAGGCCAGCGAGCCTGTGGGTTTGGAGCCTGGTTGCATGAGAGAAGCATGTGTGGAAATGCCAGGGGCCGGCTTTGAACCCCATTCCCCCAACATGATGCCATGTGTGGCAGACATGACGCTTGGCTTTGCTCTCTCAGGGTTCCATCTGCGACAGGGGCTACTTGTGCCCCTGGTCTCATCATCTCAGGCTGAAGATGGCCCTGGTCCTGGCCAGAGGGGCTTTGTGAAGCAGAGATAGATGGCCTGGTGCAGGGGCCGAGCCTGGCCAGGACCTTGGCCCTGGGAGTTGTAAAGAAGGCCAGCCTGTACCATGAGCATGTGCACCAAGCTGTGCCCATGTCACGGTGTGCTCGGCGCCTGCCCTTGCACAGGTGCATGGCCTGTCTGAGCCCAGGCTCCCCGCCTATGGGGCCCAGGTTCACAGAGGTGTGAAAGAGACAAGCACAGAGCAGGGGCCTCCGAACCCAGCCAGCCTCGCTTCGATGCTGGGAGGCTGACGTCTTCCATTTTGTCTTCTGCCCAGGCCAGCTGCGGGCCGTCCAGCGGCTGTGCTACTTCTACAGTGTCGTCATGCCCAGCGAGACCCAGTGTGTCATCTACCACGAGTTCCAGCTCTCCCTTGCCCGCAAGGTGGCCGACAAGGTGCTGGAGGGGGCAGCTCCTGGAGACCACCAGTCAGTTCTGCCGGTCCCTGGGCACCGAGCGGTGAGGGCTGGCTTTGCAGTGGTGGGGGTGTGGAGGGGGGCAAGGGGGTTGGGGGGGCTGGGAGGGGGGCACAGGGAAGCTGGCCCAGGGCCTCCTCAGCCCCTTTCCTTTGGATCATTTGGTTCCTTGGCATCAGATGCTTTGAGCTGGTGGGTCTGGGGTCGTCCCAGGGCTGCTGCTGGCTTGTGAGTCCCAGCTTGAGTCTCCCTTGTTGGGTCAAAGGTCATCTCAACCCCAGCAGAGACAGTACATGCACACTGGGCTGTTCTTCCTACTATGGTGGCCTTTGTCATCTGACCTCTGCCTGCCCCGAGTCTTCACTCCTGGCCTTCATCTGTCCCCTTAAATGTGACCACAGTAGCCACCTGTGGCTTCTCTCCCACAGAAGACAGAGCCAATTGTGTCACCTGCTTCCCTGGGGCAGGGTTTCAAGGTCTCACGTCCCATATGTGGCCCACTGGGCTTCCCCCGAGCATGCTGACCTGGTGGGGTAACCATGGCCCTGGCCACCCCACCCACAGGGCCTGGTGACATTGCTGCAGTCACAGCCCCTCAAGTGTTGGACTTACTGAGAGAGCAGGGAAGGGGCCAGATTCCATGGGGACCCGGGAGACTGGCTCCAGTCTTGGCCTCAGGTTCACAGAAGGAAAATGGGCCAGTGTGCTAGAGCCATGCTTCTCAAAGTGTAGTCCCTGGACCAGCAGAGCAGCATCCATGTCACCTAGGAGCTTGTGACAAGTGGGAGTTCTAGGGCCTTCCCCAGGCCTGTGGAGGCGGAAGCTCTGGGGGCAGGGCCAGCAAGCTATAAGGACAGTCCTCCGGGTGACTGTGATGCCTGCACACCTTAAGAACAATCGGCCTAGATAGCCTCTGAACACTAACGGCTCCTGGTGCGTCTGGAGAAGACACAGGCCATGTCTGGGAGGCAGGGGAGATGGACGAGCACACTCCTCCTGCCACAGGGCAGCATGATGCTCGATTCCCTCAGAAGGATATCCTTCATCTTTTCCATGCCATGTGTGTTCACCCTGGCCCTCCCAGCAGCCTGGGAAGGGCAGAACACTGCACACACAAGAGGGCCGTTCCCAGTCCCCACATGCCAGATTCATCTGTCACCAGACCCACGGGAGGAGGCAGACTGGTTCCAGGAGGATGAGAGCCCTTGTTCTGACACCTGTGTCTGATTCCAGTGATTCCAGGGCCTACAAATCTGCTCTGGACTACACCAAACGAAGTCTGGAATTTTCATTGACCTCCAGAAGAGAAGGAGGCGCATGCCTGGCTGCAAGCAGGGAAGATCTATTACCTCCTGCGGCAGAGCGAGCTGGTGGAACTGTACATCCAGGTGAGTGGCAAGGGATGCAGGAGGGCCCCTGTGCTGTTCACTCTCTGTCCATCCACCCATCCACTCATCCTTCCATCATCTATTTACCTGTTCATCCTTCCATCCATCCATCATCCATCCATCTGTCCTTTCATCCATCCATCATTCATCCATCCTTTTATCATCCATCTATTCACCTGTCTATCCATCCATTCATCCTTTCGTCATCTATCTGTTTACCTCTTCATCCTTCCATCCATCCACCAACTATCCATCCATCCATTCTTCCATCATCTTCCCATACACCTGTGGGTCCTTCCATCCATCCATCCATCCATCCTTCCATCATCCATCCATTCACATGTTCGTCTTTCCACGCATCCATCATGCATCCATCCATCATCTATCCATCTTTTTATCCAGCTATTCACCTGTTCGTCCATCCATCCATCCTTCCATCTATCTTTCTGTCATCGATCCAACTGTTCATCTATCATTCATTAATCTGTTCACTTGTTCATCTATCCATTCACCTGTTTGTCCATCCATCCATCCTTTCTTTTTTTTTTTTTTTTTTTTTTTTGAGACGGAGTCTCACGCTGTTGCCCAGGCTGGAGTGCAGTGGCGCGATCTCGGCTCACTGCAAGCTCCGCCTCCCGGGTTCCCGCCATTCTCCTGCCTCAGCCTCCTGAGTAGCTGGGACTACAGGCGCCCGCCACCGCGCCCGGCTAATTTTTTTTTTTGTATTTTTAGTAGAGACGGGGTTTCACTGTGGTCTCGATCTCCTGACCTTGTGATCCGCCCGCCTCGGCCTCCCAAAGTGCTGGGATTACAGGCTTGAGCCACCGCGCCCGGCCGTCATCCATCCATCCTTTCATCCATCCTTCCATTATCCATCCATTCAGCTGTTCATCCTTCTATCCATCCAACCATCTTCCATCCATCCATGATCCATCCATTCACCTGTCCATTTATTCATTCATCATTCATCTTTTTATTATCCATTCATTCACCTGTCCATCCATCCATTCATTCACCTGTTCATTCATCCATTCACCTGTTCATCCATGCCTCCATCCATCCTTCCATCATCCATCCATTCACCTCTTCATTCTTCCATCCATTCATCCTTTCATCATCTATCTACTCACCTGCTCATCCTTCCATCCATCCATCCTTTCATTATCTATCCATTCACCTGTTCATCCATCCCTCCATCCATCTTCCATCCATCCTTCCCTCATCCATCCATTTACCTGTTCATTCTTCCGTCATCCATCCTTCCACCATCCATCCTTCCATCATCTATCCACTCGCCTGCTCATCCTTCCATCCATCCATCCACCCATCCATCATCCATCCATTCACCTGTTCATCCTTCCATTCATCCATCCATCATCCACTCATCCATCCATCATTCATCCATTCTTTTATCGTTCATCCATTCAGCAACCATCCATCCACCTGTTCGTCCGTCCATCCTTTCATCCATCCATCCTTCCATCATCCATCCATTCACCTGTTTGTCCTTCCATCCATCCATCATTCATCCATCCATCATTCATCCATCCATTTATCCATTCGTCCATATATCCATCAATCTATCATCCATCCATCCTTCCCTCATCCATCTACTCACCTCCTGTTCATCCTTCCATCATTCATCCATTCATCTATTCATCCTTACATCGATCCATCCGTCCATTTATCCATCCATCCATTTATCCAACCATTCATCCATCATCCATCCCAGTGTCCATTCATCCATCCACCATTCATCCATCCTTTTATCATCCATCCATTCACCCGTGTATCCATCCATTCACTTTTTCATGTGTACATCCATCCATCCATTCATCCTTCCATCATCCATCCATCCATCCTTCCATCATCCATCCACTCACCTCCTGTTCATCCTTCCATCCATCCATCATTCATCCATCTATCCATCCATCCATCCATCCTTCCATCATCCATCCATTCATCTGTTCATGCTTCCATCCATCCATCCATCCATCATCCATCCATCTGTTCATTCATCCATCCATTTATCCATCCATTCACCCGTCTATCCATCCATTCATCTGTTCATCCATCCATCCGTCCATTCATCCTTCCATCATCCATCCATTCACCTGTTCATCCTTCCATCCATCCATCATCCATCCTTTCACCCATCCATCCAGCTGTTCGTCCATTCATCCATCCATCATTCATCCATCTACCCACCAATCTACCTATTAATCCATCCCTGCATTCATCTATCTCTCCATTTCTTTATCCATACATTCGTCTATCCACCATCTATCCATCCACATGTACATACATCATCTACCCTCCACCCATCCATACATTGTCTATCCACGCATACATACATACATACACACATCATTCCACCCACCCATCCATCCATCCATCCAAGCATTAATCTATCCACACACCCATTCATCCATCCATGTGTCTACATCTCATCCATTCATCCATCCACCCACTCATTCCTAAGCCACTGCTGAGCACCTGTTGTGTGCCTTTTCCCTTCCTCCAACTGGTTCCCTCACATCCTCCCCCGGTGGCCAGCATCTTCTCCCTGAGGGCAGAGGCGCGGCCCCTCACAGTGCACAGCACCTGCTGGTATACAGCACATGCTCAAATAATGTGACCACTCAATTAACACACAGAAGAACTTGCTCCAAGCGACATGTGGCACATCTACTTACAAAATGAATCTATCATAGTGGCTGTTTTCAGAGGCTTTCCCAAACACAGTGTGATCTGGAACAAATTGTGAAGCCCACGAGACTGATGAAGCTTTCATTATTGAGCACCTGCTGTATACCTCCTTGAGCTGAGGAGAGGGATGAAGAGCTTATGGCCAAGAGGGGACCAGGCCCACCCACAAACACTGCTGATGTGGCAGGGATGTGGCAACGCAGAAAGGAGCCAGGGGCTGGGCTCCCAGCAATCTGGGGGCCACGGAGACTGGTTTGAGTGCAGGGGGAGTGGGCTAGGGCTAGCCCTGGTGGTAGGATTCACAGGTGTCGGGCTCCTGGGCTGCAGCTGCTCAGTCACTTCCTAGCACTCAGGAGCATCAGTTCATTGTCCTCATGCCAGTGGTGGGGGCAGCCCTCATGCACAGGTTCTGAAAAATGCTCAAGTGTACCTGTACTGTGGGAGAGGAAGGAGCCTGGCAAAGATGCGCATAGCCACCTCGCCAGGTGTGGGTCTTGAGGGAACTTCTGTCTCCTCTCAGGTGGCTCAGAATGTGGACCTGCACACAGGCGACCCCAACCTGGGGCTGGAGCTGTTTGAGGCAGCTGGAGACATCTTCTTCAATGGGGCCTGGGAGCGGGAGGAAGGCATGTCCTTCTACCGGGTGAGCTGGTCTGTGGGCTGATGTGGGTGGGCCTCAGTGGGGCACCTGGAGGGCTGAGGCACAGGTGTGGCAGGGTAGAGGCCTCCCAAATGGAGGCAGGGCCACCCATGCACATGATGAGTTTCCAAGTGGTCTGACCGGGAATGATATTGACCATGCCCCTGCCTGGGACAAACTCTCGGGGCCTGGACGTGACAATGGCTCTACCCTTGTACCTGATGACCTCAAGCAACCATGAGTGGGAAGTCCTGTCCCCATCTTCCATATGAGGAAACTGAGGCTCAGAGAGGCACAGGGACATGTCAAAGGACACACAGCATATCAGTGGGAGGCCCAGGTCTGCACGCACCCCGAAGTGGGACGGCTTCTCCCTTCCTCTGAGCTCACGGTGTGGCTCAGCCCTGGGCACAGATCAATGTGGTGTTTTTAGAGCAGAGAGGAGTGCTGGCTCCCCCCAGTCAGACCTCCGGTGCCCAGGTGGGAGAGGCTGGTCTGCGGCTATCGGGTGTAGCTGGATGGGCCTCAGGTGACTCTTCAGCCCCCAACTTGGATGTCTGAACTGTGTGTTATCCCAGAGCACAGAGCTGTGTCGAGGTGCAGGGGTAGCTGGGGTGTGGGAAGCTCCAAGCACGTGTTTGAGCTCTGAGGAGGGCTCTGGGCAAGGTGGGTGCTGCGGGAAACCTGACCCCACCTGCCTGTGTGGTAGGACCGGGCCCTGCCCCGGCAGTGACTACGGGCAACCGCAAGGTGGAGCTGCAGCTACAGCTGTGCAACAAGCTGGTGTCACTGCTGGCCACACTGGAGGAGCCCCAGGAGGACTTGGAGTTTGCTTACATGGCCCTAGCACTCAGGATCACTCTGGGTAAGTCCCCTGAGCCCCCGCCCTGCCAGGACCCACACTTTGCCAGAGCCCAGCCTCCAAGTCTGCAGGCCAGGAGCTGAAACAGCTGCTGGATTTTCCTGGTCTCCTGTCCAGGCAGGCAGATCTGCCCAACTGGCTTCCCCGTCCGGCTGTGGGGCACAGCCCGAGGTCTCTCACGCAGTGCAGAGCTCCCTGCCTGACTGAGCTCTGCTTCCTCTGCCTGTTCCCGCTGCTGACCACAAGGGCCGTCCAGTGTGCCCTCTGCCTTCCAGACATGCCAGGCATCTCGTTGGTCCCTGTATGTGCCAGACTGAGTGGCACATTCCCTTTCTCTTGTGCCCTTCCCACCCTCATCAACCACACGGTTCTCTGGCTGATAAAATCCCAGTTCCCCTTCCAGCAGTCTGCCCCTTAAGGCCGTTCATCCCTTGGTGCTGTGCCAGGGTTGTCTGTCCCCCTCCAGAGACAGGGAACCCTAGGCAGGCCACATGACCCAGCGACTTGTGCCCCGTGGCCCAGTACATAGTAGGTATGCAGCTGACTCCCCAAGGTAGGGGGATCTGATCATGACACACCCAGGAGGAGTCGGATGTCACGTCTGTGGGTTGCCTGGAGCCGGGGAGCCCGGGAGCACTTGCACTGCATGGCTTTTGGGCTCCCCTGGTTAAAACCAGTGAGCAAAGGCAGGTGGCTATGTGTAGGCACAGAACTGGGCCATCCAAGTCCGACTTTGCCAAAGCCTCTCAGTAGACAGGGGCAGGCCTTATTAGTTCTGCTTTGCAGATGGGAAAGTGAGTCTGGGAACCTGGAAGGGAATGGCCAGAGCTGCCCGGGTGACCACAGGTGCCTGGAGACAAGCCAGGTGTGCTGCCTGGGATCTGTATACCTGCTCCTGAGGGGCCTGTGCACTCCCTGTCCCAGGGAGCCACATCCTCACACCTGCCCTTTGGCCTGCACCCCAGGGGACCGGCTGAATGAACGCGTGGCCTACCACCGGCTGGCCGCCCTGCACCACCAGCTGGACCATGGCAAGCTGGCGGAGCACTTCTACCTCAAGGCCGTTTAGCTCTGCAACTCGCCGCTGGAGTTCGACGAGGAGACCCTCTACTACGTGAAGGTGTACCTGGTGCTCGGTGACATCATCTTCTACGACCTGAAGGTGGGTGGGGAGGAGCAGGGCTCGGGGTGTTCCTGGCCCCCTTGGAGTGGGATCTCCACCCGGACCCCAGAGGCCTGGGTTCCAGCCTTTCTTAGGAATGGCCCAGTGGCCTCCCTCGAGCTCTACACCCAGCTGGAGGAGCCGGCAAGGTTAGCAGGTAAAACCCAGCTCCCCAGATGGCCAGGCCCCACCCTCAACTCAGTCTCAGCCAGGGAGGCTGCCACATGAGTGGGCAATGGTGGCCTCTGGGTAAAGAAGGGGGATTGTAGTCAGGGTGTCCTCCTGGAGGAGGTGACACCAAAGCTGAGTCTTGACAGTCAAGTGTCAAGGTGCATTTAACAAAACAGGGTCGGGAGAGTGACATTTCAGAGGACGGCATCATCCTCACATTGAATCCACGTTGCAAGATCCAACCCAAATCCTGGCGCCTCCTCTAGGAAGCCTGCCCAGGGTGCCAGCCTGCACTGAGCAACTCCTTCCTGGAGTCCCGAGACACCTTGAATCTTCACATCACCCAGGAAGGGTGGGGTGGGACCAGTGTCTTACCATTGGGTTCACAGACAGGGAAACCCCAGCTCAGGGCAGGTGCAGTGGGGCGGGGCCCCAGCCAGCCAGGCTGAGGCCTTGTTCGGTCGGGTGTGTCTCGAGGGGAGGTGCTGTGCTCCCTCTGCCCCCAGCCCTGCAGGGGTGGAGAGCTGAGATTGGCAGACTGAGACCTGTGGTGTCTCCACCCATCTGCCCAGCAGGCACCGCCCCTCCTTAGCATCACACCAGCCTCGTGTCAGTGCTCCTTACGGGCTGAGGGGCCAGGGCACTCCAGTCCAGGGGCCGAGATCTTGGGGGCCTTAGAACAACATGAGGAGCTGGGGCAGCCCTAAGACCCTGCCCCATATACCCCACCGCAGGCCTGGGGCTGCCCGGGAGGCCCCCGCCCAGTACTGGCGACACCTGGTGGTCAGACGTGGTTTCTGTGGCCTCCCAAGTCCCAGCCAGACAGGGAGGTGCCAAGTATCAGGCCCAGGGGGACGCTCCTCAGCGCTCAGGGGCTCGCCAGGGACCCAGGGGGACGGACCTCCCAGAAGAGGCCTTTATCTCTCTTGGTCAAGCCTGCCGCCCACTCCGCCCGTCCAGGAGAAAGGAAAGCGCCAAGTAGTACCTGAGAGACCAAAGTCCACGGTTGGGGTCGAGGGACAGAGGCCTCCTTCACCTCCTTCCCATGCACAGCCCTCCTTCCCATGCACAGCCCTCCTTCCCATGCACAGTCCTCCTTCCCATGCACAGTCCTCCTTCCCATGCACAGTCCTCCTTCCCATGCACAGCCCTCCTTCACCTCCTTCCCATGCACAGTCCTCCTTCCCATGCACAGCCCTCCTTCCCATGCACAATCCTCCTTCCCATGCACAGTCCTCCTTCCCATGCACAGTCCTCCTTCCCATGCACAGTCCTCCTTCCCATGCACAGCCCTCCTTCCCATGCACAGTCCTCCTTCCCATGCACAGTCCTCCTTCCCATGCACAGTCCTCCTTCCTATGCACAGCCCTCCTTCACCTCCTTCCCATGCACAGCCCTCCTTCCCATGCACAGTCCTCCTTCCCATGCACAGCCCTCCTTCCCATGCACAATCCTCCTTCCCATGCACAGCCCTCCTTCCCATGCACAGTCCTCCTTCCCATGCACAGCCCTCTGGGCCTCATCGTGACTATGCTGTCAGCACAGGCCAGCTTCCCAGAGGGAGGCTCCCTTGGAATTCCCCAAGGGCGGCTGTCTTTCCAAGGCTACACCCTCTTCCTTGTATAGGAGGCTCTGGACCCAGGGCCCAGAGGAGTGGGAGAAAAAGCCAGGCTTGATGGGACCTGGAAGGCTGGCAGAGAAGCAGGGGTAAATGAGCATCTTTGCCAATTGCCTCTAAAATGGGGTCCCCTGTAGTCTACACATAAGAGTGAGCCCTGGAATAGGGTGGATTAAGTGTTCACTGGCTCACGCTGTCACTCACTAGCTGCAGCACACACTACAGGCACATGGAAATGCACACGCAAATGCACACAGGCACACGCACACACACAGGCACACACACAGGGACATGCACGCACAGGAACACAAACACGCACATTCACATGCACAGGCACACGCAGAGACATATGCATTGGCTGGCTCCTTCCTGTTTAGTTGGGAAGCCCCCACCCCTTCAGGAAGCCTTTGCCTTCCACCCCCGGCTGAGTCTGGGGCCTCCTGGGCTTCCCTCTGCCACAGCCCGGGCCACCCTGTGTGGTCAGTGTTCACTCCCAGGTCCCTCAGACTGGAAGCAAGGATGTTAGGCTCAACCATGCACCCAGCACAGAGTCCAGTGTTCGGCTGGGCCAGGGGGCATTGGATGAGCAGTGGCGGTGACTCGGGGCCTTCTCACGCCCCTGCTCCGTGTGTGGGGCGGGGCAGTGAGGGAATGGACTGCTGCATCTTGGACTTTGTCATTGGCCCTGGGAGCCATCTTGAGATGGTAAAGAGGGACAGGCCAGGCATGGGTCTCAGAGAGGTCCCTTGGGTGACCGCCATGTGGAGGAGGTGCCTGGGGAGAAGCCGGGTGGGGGATGGGAGGGTGAAGGAGGAGGTCTGGGAGGCGGCATCCCAACCCAGGGATGGTGAGTTTGAGCCAAAGACGCATTGACAATGGGAGTGGATGTCTGGGGAGTCACGCTCCGTGAATATTTCAGGGAACATTGCCAGAGAGGACACCTGTGAGATGGTTTTGTACCTGGCCTGGCCCGTGGAGGGCCTGGAAATGGTCAGCATGGACAGGGGCCAGAGGGGAGCCTGGGTCACTCAACACCGTGCCCCTGCTGTGGCTTGGAGCCACGGGTCCTGCATGGAACTCTCAGAGCAGGCAGGATCTGCCCTGACCTCAGCCCATGGGGAAAGCAGCCACTGCCTGCAGAGAGGGTGGCACTGGGGCAGGAGGCTTGGGGTGAGTGGGGCGTAGGGACAGTCAGGAAGGCTTCCAGGGGTGTCAGGGTCATCCCCACCTCCTGCAGCTGAGACCACAGCAGTGTCACAGGCTTCGGGGCTCCTGGGGCGAGCCAGCATCGGAAGGACATGTGGAATGACCTGGAGACAGGAACGGCCTCTGGGAAGACGGGTTCCGAGTCCCCCTTTTGCTGACCATGACCTGTCCCCTTCAGGACCCGTTTGATGCAGCCGGGTACTACCAGCTGGCACTGGCAGCCGCCGTGGACCTGGGCAACAAGAAGGCACAGCTGAAGATCTACACGCGGCCAGCCACCATCTCCCACAACTTCCTCCTGGACTGCGAGAAGTGGCTCTTCTTCTACCAGAAGGCCAGGACCTTCGCCACAGAGCTCAGCGTCCACAGGGTCAACCTACCTCCTCTGCTACTCTGCGGGTGGGCCCCCTGGTTGGCCTCCAGCCACCCTCGCTGAGGACAGTATCCGAGGGAGTGGGTTTTGTGCAAGGAGGATGATCTCCTGCCTCTCCTGGTGTCTCCCGTAGCTCATTTTCTGGGTAATGGAAGCATAAAAGCAGGGTTCAAATAGCAATAAATGTTTTTTTTTTTTTTTTTTGCAAAAACATACCGAAGTCCCCATGGCATCCTTCCCTGTGTGCTTCGTGGGCTGTGTCTAGGGGCCAGCTCCTTCCCTGGTGGCAGCCCTCTGATCTTGGGGATGAGAAGGACCGTGAGTCCAACAGACCTGGGCCAGGTCACCATGAGCCTCGGTTTCCTCGGCGGCCAGAGGGGAGATGGTGATTGAACTCTGGGCAGCTCCCTGCTCTCCCTGCTCAGAGTTCTTGCTGTAGGTCTCGTGCCACCCTTGCCTTTAACCTTCAGGCCATTGTGCCCGGATGTGGGAGCTGCTAGTGTCCCTGTTCGCCATTGAAGAAATAGAGGCACAGAGAGGTTAGGTGTCTGGCCCACCGTCACACAGCAGGTAGAGGCGGACACGCAGAGCCCAGTACACTGACCACCACACCACCCTGCCAGCCTGCAGCCAGGAAGGTGTCCCCCATTAGGACCCAAGGTCAGCTCCTGGACCTCTCTCGTGGTGTCAGGAGAGCCGCAGGCCAGTGAGGGTGGCCCCGGGGATCCCTCACTCAGTGTCCTTTGCTCCCAGACTCGGTTGGGCCGAGCCTGGCCAGTCCCACCTCTGGCCACTGGTCAGCCCTGCGGGAAGTGAGATGCAGGGATCTCCGCCTGTGTAGACGCTGCTACCCAGTATTGAAAGCCTTATCTAGGCTGTCCCCCAGCTGTCCCCACCCACCCACTCCGCTTCCGGACCCCGGCCCTCATCCCAGTCCCAGGAATCCCAGGTTTTCCTTCTTGGAATCTCTTGGCCCCAGGGAATACAGTTCACACGGTCTCTTTGCCAGTTTACGCAAGGAAACTGACGTTCAGAGACTGTGGGTGTCCCACGTGATTCTCACATACACTGCACTCTCCCAGACCCCTCTTTTAAACACTTTAAATGAGGTGATTTTCACATCGCATGCAATTAACTATTTCCACGCAAATAATGTGGTGGCATTTATACATTCACAGTCCTGTGCAACCACCCACGCCATCTAGTTTCAAAATGTATTCATCTCCCCAGAAGAAACCTCCCATCCTCACTAAGCAGTTACCCGTCCTTGGTATCCCCCAAGCCCCTCGTTTAATGGAAGGGGAAGCTGAGGCCCGGAGAGAGACTTGCCAGTGGGCAGCGCTCTGATAATAAGGAATCAGGCACCCATCTGCTGCTTCAGCCCTGGGTTGGTTTTCCACCCAGCAGAGGTGACAGAGCCAGGAGGTTCTGGGAGCGCCACAGGTGTCACTGGTTCAGTCCTGGGTTGGTTTTCCACCCAGCAGAAGTGACAGAGCCAGGAGCTTCTGGGACCCCATGCTTGCAGCCAGAGCCCTACCCTAAGCCTCCCCACCAGGGGGCAGCAGAGAGCTTTCCAGAACCGGCCGCGGGGCTGGCGGGAAGCAGCGGGTCAGAGCTGCTGACAAACCTCACGTAGACCCCAGATCGCTGTCTCTGTGGGTTGGGTTTGGGAATTGGAGGGGAGGCCGCATGATTGGAAACGTGAAGACAGCACGGCCTGGCTGGAGCAGCCGGAAGCGCCGTCACGTTGACTGAGGACACAGACCTCCTGCCCGCTGGGCCGGGCCTGCAGCCATTCTTCTCGGGGTGGGGCCCGTAGGTCCGGGTTGCTCTTGGTCCCTGACCTGCTTCAGAGTCCGGGGGGCTTTGGAACTCTGCCTCCCCATCTACGCCCACCCTGGCTGGTGCCATGAGGGGCCTGGATCCTGGGATCCTGTTCCTCTTGGGCAGCAGAGACTGGGGGACCAGAGGAGATGATGGGTCTTCAAGCCCCACATTCAAACCCCAGCCCACCACTGACAGTCTGGGGGTTCGGGATGAGGGAGTTGATGTCTCTGAGCCCCAGTTTTGTCACCACTAAAATGAGGCCGATATAATGGGGCAGAGTGCCAGCCCCCGGGCTAACAGAGGCCTGTTTCCTACTGACAATACCTCTTACTCCTAGGAACAGCTCCAACAACCACACACTAGGGAACACTCAACCCAGGCCAACTTGTCAGAGGCACGTGAACCAGAGCGACTCCATCTTGAATGGGGGCTGGGTAAAGGGAGGCTGAGACCTGCTGGGCCGCATTCCCAGGAGGCTGAGCATTCTTAGTCACAGGATGAGATAGGAGGTCGGTACAAAATACAGGTCATAAAGACCTTACTGATAAAGCGGGTTGCAGTAAAGTCGGCCAAAGCCCACCAAGCCCAAGATGGCCACGAGAGTGACCTCTGATTGTCCTCACGGCTCATTATGTGCTAATTATAACGCATTAGCTACTACAAGACACTCCCACCAGCACCGCGACAGTTTACAGATGCCATGGCAACATCTGGAGGTTTCCCCACATGGTCTCAGAAGGGAGGACAGAAACTGTCATTTCTGGGAATTGTCCACCCCTTTCCTAGAACACTCATGAATAGTCCAACCCTTGTTTAGCGTATGATCAAGAAATAACCATGAGAATGGGCAACCAGCGACCTTTGGTGCCTCTCTGCCTATGGAGCAGCCATTCTTTATTTTCTTTTTACTTTTTTTTTTTTTTTAAGATGGAGTCTCGCTCTGTTGGCCGAACTGGAATGCAGTGGCGTGATCTTGGCTCATTACAACCTCCACCTCCTGGGTTCAAGCGATTCTCCTGCCTCAGCCTTCCTAGTAGCTGGGATTGCAGACACCTGCCACCACGCCCAGTTAATCTTTTGTATTTTAGTGGCGACAGGGTTTTGCCATGTTGGACCAGGCTGGTCTCGAACTTCTCACATCAGGTGATCCACCTGCCTCGGCATCCCAAAGTTATAGGATTCCAGGAGTGAGCCGCTGCGCCCGGCCAGAGTAGCCATGCTTTAATTCCTTTTCTTTCCTAATAAACTTGCTTTCACTTTATGGACTCGCCCCGAATTCTTTTTTCTGTGAGATCCGAGAAACCTCTCTTAGGGTCTGGATCGGAACCACTTTCCAGTAACAAACTTGCTTAACCTCTCAGACCCTTCGTCTCTTCATCTGTAACCAAAGACAAAGCCTTCCCCGAGGTTCCAAAAGTGTGGAGAGAACGCATGGGAAATGAGGGGCACAGAGTTGGTGTGCAGAACCAATATCACAGACTGGGTGTCAAGCCACTGTCATACTGGAAGTAATATCATGCTCTCCCCCAAGTTATGAGGAACAATATCACAGGGGGGTGTGTACCTTCTCTGGTGGTGGGAGTAGTATCATCATCTCTACCTTTAGATGACAGAAACGATGTCACAGGGTGGGTGTACACCCCGTGTTTTTGGAAGCAATGTCATTCTCTCTTCTTCTAGGTTTTACGATTCACATCACAGGCGGGATGTACACCCCTTGTTATATTGGATGGAGTCTCATCCTCTTTCAACCTGTATCTTTAGAACAATATCCCATGGGGGTTGTATATCTCTTCAATATTGGTAGTAATACCATCTTCTCCTTTCCTGGATCTAAGAAACAATATCACAGGAGGGTGTACACCCCTTGCAATGTTGGTAGTAATCTCACCTCTCCCCTGTGGTTATTAAGGACAAAATCCCAGGGTGGCTGTACGGTTCCTACGTTATTGGGAGTAATAACATCCATTCACCCCCTGGATATCAGGAACCATATCACAGAAGAGTTGTCCACCCCCTTCGATATTGTCAGTCATGTCATCTTCTTCCCGCCTGGATATTAGGAACGATACCCCGGGGCAGGGGGCGGTGTACACCCACTGCAATATCGAAAGTAAAATCAGCCTCTTTCCCGCTGGATATTAGGAACTAAATCACAGGTGCGTGTGCACCTTCTGGGATATTGAGAGTACTATCAGCCTCCACCCCGCTGCATATGAGGAACAACATACAGGGGGCAGGGTGGTTACAACCCCTGCGATATGGAGAGCAATATTCTTCTCTTTCCCCTGTACATTAGGAACTACATCACAGGGGTCTGTACACCGTCAGAGATACTGGGATTCATGTTATCCTCTCCCCAACTGAATGCCAAAAATGACATCACAGAAGGGTGTACACCCCCTGCAATATGGCCAGTAACATCATCGTCTCTACCTTTAGATACTAGGAACAACATCACAGAGGATGTGTACACTCCCCTCAATATTGAGCATAATGTTATCCTCTCTTCGCCTGGATATTAGAAACGATATCCCTGGTGGAGGGAGGTGGAGTACATGAAGAACAACATCACTGGGTGGGTGTACTCCCCCTGCGATATTGGGTATAGTATCATCCTCTATTGCCTAAGATATTAAGAATAATATCACAGGAGGGGTGTACAGCCAAAGTCCCTGCATTATTGAGAGTAATAGCGTCTTCTCCCACTCTAGATATAAGGAACAATATTCCAGGGATTGTGTACATCCCTTGCTATATTGGGCATATTGTCATCGTCACCCAACGTGGATATTGGGTGCAGTGTCTTAGGGAGGTGTACACCTTCTTCGATATTGGGAGTAATATCATCCTCTTCCCTCAGGTTCGTAGGCTAAATATCGAAGGGGTTTTACAACTCGTGCGATATGGGCAGTAATATCCTCCTATCCCCACCTGGATGTTAGGAACTATATCACAGGCAGCTGTACACTTCTTGGCATGTTGGGAATCTTATCATCCTCTCCCATCTTGGATATTATGAAAAATATTAGAAACGAGGTGTACACCCGCTGAGATACTGAGAGAAATATTATGCTCTCCTCTTCGGATACTAGGAACAGTATCGCAGGAGGTGTGTACAACCCCTGCGATATTGGGGGTAATATTCTCTCCCCTTGAATATAAAAAACAATATCACAGGAGGGTGTACCCCCCCTGTGATACTAAGAGTCATATCATGTTATTCGGAACAAAAGCACAGTGGGTGTGTAAAACCCCGGCGATATTGCCACTAGTATTATCTTGTCCATCCCAGGATATAAGGAACAATATCAAAAGGGGATGTACATCCCTGTGATATTGGGGATGATATCTTCCTCTCCCCGGCTGGCTATTAGTAATATCTTCCTCACCCCTGCTGGATGTGAGGGAAAATATCAAAATGGAGGTCCACGCCGCTTGCGATATTGGGAGTAATATCATCCTCTCGCACCCTGGATAGAAGGAATAAAATGACCGAAACGATGTAAAAACACTGCGGTAGATTCAAATATGTCATCCTCTACCCCCTGGTTATTAGGAACAACATCATAGAGGAATGTACACTTTCTGCGATATTGGGAGTAAAATCATCTTCTCCACATCGGATATCAGGAAATGGTCCATTAATTATTAATATTAATAAATATAATAAAATTAATACTAATCATTGACAATAACAATGACAATAAAGATACAAAATATTAATAGGGATTAAAAATTTTAATATTAGTATTAATAATTAATATTAACACTATTAATAAAATAATGATATCAAAAATTAATGTTACTTAAATCAAAACTAAGTGATACTGCAAAAAAATAATTAATATTACGAATTAATATTAATAAATGACATAATTATTAAAAATTAATTTTTGACATCCATCATCTAATTAAAATAATCAATATTAACAGTAAAATATTAATTGATAGTATTACTGATAATTATTACAATTGATTATTGATATTTAATAAATAATTATATCGTTTTCTGAGCAATACACTAAAGATGCACACAGGTCAGTGAAATAGATCATTATTTGCAGAGGTCGAGACGATACTACTCATAATATTCTAAACAGGCTGTGGGACCACCATGGCTCCCAATAGCCAAGGGGGGGAGAGGGGGTGGCTATTGGTCCCCACCTCGCGGGGGGTGGCTCACCCCCCTGCGAGGTGGCTCCCAATAGCCAAGGGGGGGAGAGGGGGTGGCTATTGGTCCCCACCTCGCGGGGGGTGGCTCACCCCCCTGCGAGGTGGCTCCCAATAGCCAAGGGGGGGAGAGGGGGTGGCTATTGGTCCCCACCTCGCGGGGGGTGGCTCACCCCCCTGCGAGGTGGCTCCCAATAGCCAAGGGGGGGAGAGGGGGTGGCTATTGGTCCCCACCTCGCGGGGGGTGGCTCACCCCCCTGCGAGGTGGCTCCCAATAGCCAAGGGGGGGAGAGGGGGTGGCTATTGGTCCCCACCTCGCGGGGGGTGGCTCACCCCCCTGCGAGGTGGCTCCCAATAGCCAAGGGGGGGAGAGGGGGTGGCTATTGGTCCCCACCTCGCGGGGGGTGGCTCACCCCCCTGCGAGGTGGCTCCCAATAGCCAAGGGGGGAGAGGGGGTGGCTATTGGTCCCCACCTCGCGGGGGGTGGCTCACCCCCCTGCGAGGTGGCTCCCAATAGCCAAGGGGGGGAGAGGGGGTGGCTATTGGTCCCCACCTCGCGGGGGGTGGCTCACCCCCCTGCGAGGTGGCTCCCAATAGCCAAGGGGGGAGAGGGGGTGGCTATTGGTCCCCACCTCGCGGGGGGTGGCTCACCCCCCTGCGAGGTGGCTCCCAATAGCCAAGGGGGGGAGAGGGGGTGGCTATTGGTCCCCACCTCGCGGGGGGTGGCTCACCCCCCTGCGAGGTGGCTCCCAATAGCCAAGGGGGGGAGAGGGGGTGGCTATTGGTCCCCACCTCGCGGGGGGTGGCTCACCCCCCTGCGAGGTGGCTCCCAATAGCCAAGGGGGGGAGAGGGGGTGGCTATTGGTCCCCACCTCGCGGGGGGTGGCTCACCCCCCTGCGAGGTGGCTCCCAATAGCCAAGGGGGGGAGAGGGGGTGGCTATTGGTCCCCACCTCGCGGGGGGTGGCTCACCCCCCTGCGAGGTGGCTCCCAATAGCCAAGGGGGGGAGAGGGGGTGGCTATTGGTCCCCACCTCGCGGGGGGTGGCTCACCCCCCTGCGAGGTGGCTCCCAATAGCCAAGGGGGGAGAGGGGGTGGCTATTGGTCCCCACCTCGCGGGGGGTGGCTCACCCCCCTGCGAGGTGGCTCCCAATAGCCAAGGGGGGGAGAGGGGGTGGCTATTGGTCCCCACCTCGCGGGGGGTGGCTCACCCCCCTGCGAGGTGGCTCCCAATAGCCAAGGGGGGGAGAGGGGGTGGCTATTGGTCCCCACCTCGCGGGGGGTGGCTCACCCCCCTGCGAGGTGGCTCCCAATAGCCAAGGGGGGAGAGGGGGTGGCTATTGGTCCCCACCTCGCGGGGGGTGGCTCACCCCCCTGCGAGGTGGCTCCCAATAGCCAAGGGGGGAGAGGGGGTGGCTATTGGTCCCCACCTCGCGGGGGGTGGCTCACCCCCCTGCGAGGTGGCTCCCAATAGCCAAGGGGGGGAGAGGGGGTGGCTATTGGTCCCCACCTCGCGGGGGGTGGCTCACCCCCCTGCGAGGTGGCTCCCAATAGCCAAGGGGGGAGAGGGGGTGGCTATTGGTCCCCACCTCGCGGGGGGTGGCTCACCCCCCTGCGAGGTGGCTCCCAATAGCCAAGGGGGGAGAGGGGGTGGCTATTGGTCCCCACCTCGCGGGGGGTGGCTCACCCCCCTGCGAGGTGGCTCCCAATAGCCAAGGGGGGGAGAGGGGGTGGCTATTGGTCCCCACCTCGCGGGGGGTGGCTCACCCCCCTGCGAGGTGGCTCCCAATAGCCAAGGGGGGGAGAGGGGGTGGCTATTGGTCCCCACCTCGCGGGGGGTGGCTCACCCCCCTGCGAGGTGGCTCCCAATAGCCAAGGGGGGGAGAGGGGGTGGCTATTGGTCCCCACCTCGCGGGGGGTGGCTCACCCCCCTGCGAGGTGGCTCCCAATAGCCAAGGGGGGGAGAGGGGGTGGCTATTGGTCCCCACCTCGCGGGGGGTGGCTCACCCCCCTGCGAGGTGGCTCCCAATAGCCAAGGGGGGGAGAGGGGGTGGCTATTGGTCCCCACCTCGCGGGGGGTGGCTCACCCCCCTGCGAGGTGGCTCCCAATAGCCAAGGGGGGAGAGGGGGTGGCTATTGGTCCCCACCTCGCGGGGGGTGGCTCACCCCCCTGCGAGGTGGCTCCCAATAGCCAAGGGGGGGAGAGGGGGTGGCTATTGGTCCCCACCTCGCGGGGGGTGGCTCACCCCCCTGCGAGGTGGCTCCCAATAGCCAAGGGGGGGAGAGGGGGTGGCTATTGGTCCCCACCTCGCGGGGGGTGGCTCACCCCCCTGCGAGGTGGCTCCCAATAGCCAAGGGGGGGAGAGGGGGTGGCTATTGGTCCCCACCTCGCGGGGGGTGGCTCACCCCCCTGCGAGGTGGCTCCCAATAGCCAAGGGGGGAGAGGGGGTGGCTATTGGTCCCCACCTCGCGGGGGGTGGCTCACCCCCCTGCGAGGTGGCTCCCAATAGCCAAGGGGGGGAGAGGGGGTGGCTATTGGTCCCCACCTCGCGGGGGGTGGCTCACCCCCCTGCGAGGTGGCTCCCAATAGCCAAGGGGGGAGAGGGGGTGGCTATTGGTCCCCACCTCGCGGGGGGTGGCTCACCCCCCTGCGAGGTGGCTCCCAATAGCCAAGGGGGGAGAGGGGGTGGCTATTGGTCCCCACCTCGCGGGGGGTGGCTCACCCCCCTGCGAGGTGGCTCCCAATAGCCAAGGGGGGAGAGGGGGTGGCTATTGGTCCCCACCTCGCGGGGGGTGGCTCACCCCCCTGCGAGGTGGCTCCCAATAGCCAAGGGGGGAGAGGGGGTGGCTATTGGTCCCCACCTCGCGGGGGGTGGCTCACCCCCCTGCGAGGTGGCTCCCAATAGCCAAGGGGGGAGAGGGGGTGGCTATTGGTCCCCACCTCGCGGGGGGTGGCTCACCCCCCTGCGAGGTGGCTCCCAATAGCCAAGGGGGGGAGAGGGGGTGGCTATTGGTCCCCACCTCGCGGGGGGTGGCTCACCCCCCTGCGAGGTGGCTCCCAATAGCCAAGGGGGGAGAGGGGGTGGCTATTGGTCCCCACCTCGCGGGGGGTGGCTCACCCCCCTGCGAGGTGGCTCCCAATAGCCAAGGGGGGAGAGGGGGTGGCTATTGGTCCCCACCTCGCGGGGGGTGGCTCACCCCCCTGCGAGGTGGCTCCCAATAGCCAAGGGGGGGAGAGGGGGTGGCTATTGGTCCCCACCTCGCGGGGGGTGGCTCACCCCCCTGCGAGGTGGCTCCCAATAGCCAAGGGGGGAGAGGGGGTGGCTATTGGTCCCCACCTCGCGGGGGGTGGCTCACCCCCCTGCGAGGTGGCTCCCAATAGCCAAGGGGGGAGAGGGGGTGGCTATTGGTCCCCACCTCGCGGGGGGTGGCTCACCCCCCTGCGAGGTGGCTCCCAATAGCCAAGGGGGGAGAGGGGGTGGCTATTGGTCCCCACCTCGCGGGGGGTGGCTCACCCCCCTGCGAGGTGGCTCCCAATAGCCAAGGGGGGGAGAGGGGGTGGCTATTGGTCCCCACCTCGCGGGGGGTGGCTCACCCCCCTGCGAGGTGGCTCCCAATAGCCAAGGGGGGAGAGGGGGTGGCTATTGGTCCCCACCTCGCGGGGGGTGGCTCACCCCCCTGCGAGGTGGCTCCCAATAGCCAAGGGGGGGAGAGGGGGTGGCTATTGGTCCCCACCTCGCGGGGGGTGGCTCACCCCCCTGCGAGGTGGCTCCCAATAGCCAAGGGGGGGAGAGGGGGTGGCTATTGGTCCCCACCTCGCGGGGGGTGGCTCACCCCCCTGCGAGGTGGCTCCCAATAGCCAAGGGGGGGAGAGGGGGTGGCTATTGGTCCCCACCTCGCGGGGGGTGGCTCACCCCCCTGCGAGGTGGCTCCCAATAGCCAAGGGGGGGAGAGGGGGTGGCTATTGGTCCCCACCTCGCGGGGGGTGGCTCACCCCCCTGCGAGGTGGCTCCCAATAGCCAAGGGGGGAGAGGGGGTGGCTATTGGTCCCCACCTCGCGGGGGGTGGCTCACCCCCCTGCGAGGTGGCTCCCAATAGCCAAGGGGGGGAGAGGGGGTGGCTATTGGTCCCCACCTCGCGGGGGGTGGCTCACCCCCCTGCGAGGTGGCTCCCAATAGCCAAGGGGGGGAGAGGGGGTGGCTATTGGTCCCCACCTCGCGGGGGGTGGCTCACCCCCCTGCGAGGTGGCTCCCAATAGCCAAGGGGGGGAGAGGGGGTGGCTATTGGTCCCCACCTCGCGGGGGGTGGCTCACCCCCCTGCGAGGTGGCTCCCAATAGCCAAGGGGGGAGAGGGGGTGGCTATTGGTCCCCACCTCGCGGGGGGTGGCTCACCCCCCTGCGAGGTGGCTCCCAATAGCCAAGGGGGGAGAGGGGGTGGCTATTGGTCCCCACCTCGCGGGGGGTGGCTCACCCCCCTGCGAGGTGGCTCCCAATAGCCAAGGGGGGAGAGGGGGTGGCTATTGGTCCCCACCTCGCGGGGGGTGGCTCACCCCCCTGCGAGGTGGCTCCCAATAGCCAAGGGGGGAGAGGGGGTGGCTATTGGTCCCCACCTCGCGGGGGGTGGCTCACCCCCCTGCGAGGTGGCTCCCAATAGCCAAGGGGGGGAGAGGGGGTGGCTATTGGTCCCCACCTCGCGGGGGGTGGCTCACCCCCCTGCGAGGTGGCTCCCAATAGCCAAGGGGGGAGAGGGGGTGGCTATTGGTCCCCACCTCGCGGGGGGTGGCTCACCCCCCTGCGAGGTGGCTCCCAATAGCCAAGGGGGGGAGAGGGGGTGGCTATTGGTCCCCACCTCGCGGGGGGTGGCTCACCCCCCTGCGAGGTGGCTCCCAATAGCCAAGGGGGGAGAGGGGGTGGCTATTGGTCCCCACCTCGCGGGGGGTGGCTCACCCCCCTGCGAGGTGGCTCCCAATAGCCAAGGGGGGGAGAGGGGGTGGCTATTGGTCCCCACCTCGCGGGGGGTGGCTCACCCCCCTGCGAGGTGGCTCCCAATAGCCAAGGGGGGGAGAGGGGGTGGCTATTGGTCCCCACCTCGCGGGGGGTGGCTCACCCCCCTGCGAGGTGGCTCCCAATAGCCAAGGGGGGAGAGGGGGTGGCTATTGGTCCCCACCTCGCGGGGGGTGGCTCACCCCCCTGCGAGGTGGCTCCCAATAGCCAAGGGGGGGAGAGGGGGTGGCTATTGGTCCCCACCTCGCGGGGGGTGGCTCACCCCCCTGCGAGGTGGCTCCCAATAGCCAAGGGGGGAGAGGGGGTGGCTATTGGTCCCCACCTCGCGGGGGGTGGCTCACCCCCCTGCGAGGTGGCTCCCAATAGCCAAGGGGGGGAGAGGGGGTGGCTATTGGTCCCCACCTCGCGGGGGGTGGCTCACCCCCCTGCGAGGTGGCTCCCAATAGCCAAGGGGGGGAGAGGGGGTGGCTATTGGTCCCCACCTCGCGGGGGGTGGCTCACCCCCCTGCGAGGTGGCTCCCAATAGCCAAGGGGGGGAGAGGGGGTGGCTATTGGTCCCCACCTCGCGGGGGGTGGCTCACCCCCCTGCGAGGTGGCTCCCAATAGCCAAGGGGGGAGAGGGGGTGGCTATTGGTCCCCACCTCGCGGGGGGTGGCTCACCCCCCTGCGAGGTGGCTCCCAATAGCCAAGGGGGGAGAGGGGGTGGCTATTGGTCCCCACCTCGCGGGGGGTGGCTCACCCCCCTGCGAGGTGGCTCCCAATAGCCAAGGGGGGGAGAGGGGGTGGCTATTGGTCCCCACCTCGCGGGGGGTGGCTCACCCCCCTGCGAGGTGGCTCCCAATAGCCAAGGGGGGGAGAGGGGGTGGCTATTGGTCCCCACCTCGCGGGGGGTGGCTCACCCCCCTGCGAGGTGGCTCCCAATAGCCAAGGGGGGGAGAGGGGGTGGCTATTGGTCCCCACCTCGCGGGGGGTGGCTCACCCCCCTGCGAGGTGGCTCCCAATAGCCAAGGGGGGGGAGAGGGGGTGGCTATTGGTCCCCACCTCGCGGGGGGTGGCTCACCCCCCTGCGAGGTGGCTCCCAATAGCCAAGGGGGGGAGAGGGGGTGGCTATTGGTCCCCACCTCGCGGGGGGTGGCTCACCCCCCTGCGAGGTGGCTCCCAATAGCCAAGGGGGGGAGAGGGGGTGGCTATTGGTCCCCACCTCGCGGGGGGTGGCTCACCCCCCTGCGAGGTGGCTCCCAATAGCCAAGGGGGGAGAGGGGGTGGCTATTGGTCCCCACCTCGCGGGGGGTGGCTCACCCCCCTGCGAGGTGGCTCCCAATAGCCAAGGGGGGAGAGGGGGTGGCTATTGGTCCCCACCTCGCGGGGGGTGGCTCACCCCCCTGCGAGGTGGCTCCCAATAGCCAAGGGGGGGAGAGGGGGTGGCTATTGGTCCCCACCTCGCGGGGGGTGGCTCACCCCCCTGCGAGGTGGCTCCCAATAGCCAAGGGGGGAGAGGGGGTGGCTATTGGTCCCCACCTCGCGGGGGGTGGCTCACCCCCCTGCGAGGTGGCTCCCAATAGCCAAGGGGGGAGAGGGGGTGGCTATTGGTCCCCACCTCGCGGGGGGTGGCTCACCCCCCTGCGAGGTGGCTCCCAATAGCCAAGGGGGGAGAGGGGGTGGCTATTGGTCCCCACCTCGCGGGGGGTGGCTCACCCCCCTGCGAGGTGGCTCCCAATAGCCAAGGGGGGAGAGGGGGTGGCTATTGGTCCCCACCTCGCGGGGGGTGGCTCACCCCCCTGCGAGGTGGCTCCCAATAGCCAAGGGGGGAGAGGGGGTGGCTATTGGTCCCCACCTCGCGGGGGGTGGCTCACCCCCCTGCGAGGTGGCTCCCAATAGCCAAGGGGGGGAGAGGGGGTGGCTATTGGTCCCCACCTCGCGGGGGGTGGCTCACCCCCCTGCGAGGTGGCTCCCAATAGCCAAGGGGGGAGAGGGGGTGGCTATTGGTCCCCACCTCGCGGGGGGTGGCTCACCCCCCTGCGAGGTGGCTCCCAATAGCCAAGGGGGGGAGAGGGGGTGGCTATTGGTCCCCACCTCGCGGGGGGTGGCTCACCCCCCTGCGAGGTGGCTCCCAATAGCCAAGGGGGGAGAGGGGGTGGCTATTGGTCCCCACCTCGCGGGGGGTGGCTCACCCCCCTGCGAGGTGGCTCCCAATAGCCAAGGGGGGAGAGGGGGTGGCTATTGGTCCCCACCTCGCGGGGGGTGGCTCACCCCCCTGCGAGGTGGCTCCCAATAGCCAAGGGGGGAGAGGGGGTGGCTATTGGTCCCCACCTCGCGGGGGGTGGCTCACCCCCCTGCGAGGTGGCTCCCAATAGCCAAGGGGGGGAGAGGGGGTGGCTATTGGTCCCCACCTCGCGGGGGGTGGCTCACCCCCCTGCGAGGTGGCTCCCAATAGCCAAGGGGGGGAGAGGGGGTGGCTATTGGTCCCCACCTCGCGGGGGGTGGCTCACCCCCCTGCGAGGTGGCTCCCAATAGCCAAGGGGGGGAGAGGGGGTGGCTATTGGTCCCCACCTCGCGGGGGGTGGCTCACCCCCCTGCGAGGTGGCTCCCAATAGCCAAGGGGGGGAGAGGGGGTGGCTATTGGTCCCCACCTCGCGGGGGGTGGCTCACCCCCCTGCGAGGTGGCTCCCAATAGCCAAGGGGGGGAGAGGGGGTGGCTATTGGTCCCCACCTCGCGGGGGGTGGCTCACCCCCCTGCGAGGTGGCTCCCAATAGCCAAGGGGGGGAGAGGGGGTGGCTATTGGTCCCCACCTCGCGGGGGGTGGCTCACCCCCCTGCGAGGTGGCTCCCAATAGCCAAGGGGGGAGAGGGGGTGGCTATTGGTCCCCACCTCGCGGGGGGTGGCTCACCCCCCTGCGAGGTGGCTCCCAATAGCCAAGGGGGGGAGAGGGGGTGGCTATTGGTCCCCACCTCGCGGGGGGTGGCTCACCCCCCTGCGAGGTGGCTCCCAATAGCCAAGGGGGGAGAGGGGGTGGCTATTGGTCCCCACCTCGCGGGGGGTGGCTCACCCCCCTGCGAGGTGGCTCCCAATAGCCAAGGGGGGAGAGGGGGTGGCTATTGGTCCCCACCTCGCGGGGGGTGGCTCACCCCCCTGCGAGGTGGCTCCCAATAGCCAAGGGGGGAGAGGGGGTGGCTATTGGTCCCCACCTCGCGGGGGGTGGCTCACCCCCCTGCGAGGTGGCTCCCAATAGCCAAGGGGGGAGAGGGGGTGGCTATTGGTCCCCACCTCGCGGGGGGTGGCTCACCCCCCTGCGAGGTGGCTCCCAATAGCCAAGGGGGGGAGAGGGGGTGGCTATTGGTCCCCACCTCGCGGGGGGTGGCTCACCCCCCTGCGAGGTGGCTCCCAATAGCCAAGGGGGGAGAGGGGGTGGCTATTGGTCCCCACCTCGCGGGGGGTGGCTCACCCCCCTGCGAGGTGGCTCCCAATAGCCAAGGGGGGAGAGGGGGTGGCTATTGGTCCCCACCTCGCGGGGGGTGGCTCACCCCCCTGCGAGGTGGCTCCCAATAGCCAAGGGGGGGAGAGGGGGTGGCTATTGGTCCCCACCTCGCGGGGGGTGGCTCACCCCCCTGCGAGGTGGCTCCCAATAGCCAAGGGGGGGAGAGGGGGTGGCTATTGGTCCCCACCTCGCGGGGGGTGGCTCACCCCCCTGCGAGGTGGCTCCCAATAGCCAAGGGGGGGAGAGGGGGTGGCTATTGGTCCCCACCTCGCGGGGGGTGGCTCACCCCCCTGCGAGGTGGCTCCCAATAGCCAAGGGGGGGAGAGGGGGTGGCTATTGGTCCCCACCTCGCGGGGGGTGGCTCACCCCCCTGCGAGGTGGCTCCCAATAGCCAAGGGGGGAGAGGGGGTGGCTATTGGTCCCCACCTCGCGGGGGGTGGCTCACCCCCCTGCGAGGTGGCTCCCAATAGCCAAGGGGGGGAGAGGGGGTGGCTATTGGTCCCCACCTCGCGGGGGGTGGCTCACCCCCCTGCGAGGTGGCTCCCAATAGCCAAGGGGGGAGAGGGGGTGGCTATTGGTCCCCACCTCGCGGGGGGTGGCTCACCCCCCTGCGAGGTGGCTCCCAATAGCCAAGGGGGGGAGAGGGGGTGGCTATTGGTCCCCACCTCGCGGGGGGTGGCTCACCCCCCTGCGAGGTGGCTCCCAATAGCCAAGGGGGGGAGAGGGGGTGGCTATTGGTCCCCACCTCGCGGGGGGTGGCTCACCCCCCTGCGAGGTGGCTCCCAATAGCCAAGGGGGGGAGAGGGGGTGGCTATTGGTCCCCACCTCGCGGGGGGTGGCTCACCCCCCTGCGAGGTGGCTCCCAATAGCCAAGGGGGGGAGAGGGGGTGGCTATTGGTCCCCACCTCGCGGGGGGTGGCTCACCCCCCTGCGAGGTGGCTCCCAATAGCCAAGGGGGGAGAGGGGGTGGCTATTGGTCCCCACCTCGCGGGGGGTGGCTCACCCCCCTGCGAGGTGGCTCCCAATAGCCAAGGGGGGGAGAGGGGGTGGCTATTGGTCCCCACCTCGCGGGGGGTGGCTCACCCCCCTGCGAGGTGGCTCCCAATAGCCAAGGGGGGGAGAGGGGGTGGCTATTGGTCCCCACCTCGCGGGGGGTGGCTCACCCCCCTGCGAGGTGGCTCCCAATAGCCAAGGGGGGGAGAGGGGGTGGCTATTGGTCCCCACCTCGCGGGGGGTGGCTCACCCCCCTGCGAGGTGGCTCCCAATAGCCAAGGGGGGAGAGGGGGTGGCTATTGGTCCCCACCTCGCGGGGGGTGGCTCACCCCCCTGCGAGGTGGCTCCCAATAGCCAAGGGGGGGAGAGGGGGTGGCTATTGGTCCCCACCTCGCGGGGGGTGGCTCACCCCCCTGCGAGGTGGCTCCCAATAGCCAAGGGGGGGAGAGGGGGTGGCTATTGGTCCCCACCTCGCGGGGGGTGGCTCACCCCCCTGCGAGGTGGCTCCCAATAGCCAAGGGGGGAGAGGGGGTGGCTATTGGTCCCCACCTCGCGGGGGGTGGCTCACCCCCCTGCGAGGTGGCTCCCAATAGCCAAGGGGGGGAGAGGGGGTGGCTATTGGTCCCCACCTCGCGGGGGGTGGCTCACCCCCCTGCGAGGTGGCTCCCAATAGCCAAGGGGGGGAGAGGGGGTGGCTATTGGTCCCCACCTCGCGGGGGGTGGCTCACCCCCCTGCGAGGTGGCTCCCAATAGCCAAGGGGGGAGAGGGGGTGGCTATTGGTCCCCACCTCGCGGGGGGTGGCTCACCCCCCTGCGAGGTGGCTCCCAATAGCCAAGGGGGGGAGAGGGGGTGGCTATTGGTCCCCACCTCGCGGGGGGTGGCTCACCCCCCTGCGAGGTGGCTCCCAATAGCCAAGGGGGGAGAGGGGGTGGCTATTGGTCCCCACCTCGCGGGGGGTGGCTCACCCCCCTGCGAGGTGGCTCCCAATAGCCAAGGGGGGAGAGGGGGTGGCTATTGGTCCCCACCTCGCGGGGGGTGGCTCACCCCCCTGCGAGGTGGCTCCCAATAGCCAAGGGGGGGAGAGGGGGTGGCTATTGGTCCCCACCTCGCGGGGGGTGGCTCACCCCCCTGCGAGGTGGCTCCCAATAGCCAAGGGGGGGAGAGGGGGTGGCTATTGGTCCCCACCTCGCGGGGGGTGGCTCACCCCCCTGCGAGGTGGCTCCCAATAGCCAAGGGGGGGAGAGGGGGTGGCTATTGGTCCCCACCTCGCGGGGGGTGGCTCACCCCCCTGCGAGGTGGCTCCCAATAGCCAAGGGGGGAGAGGGGGTGGCTATTGGTCCCCACCTCGCGGGGGGTGGCTCACCCCCCTGCGAGGTGGCTCCCAATAGCCAAGGGGGGGAGAGGGGGTGGCTATTGGTCCCCACCTCGCGGGGGGTGGCTCACCCCCCTGCGAGGTGGCTCCCAATAGCCAAGGGGGGAGAGGGGGTGGCTATTGGTCCCCACCTCGCGGGGGGTGGCTCACCCCCCTGCGAGGTGGCTCCCAATAGCCAAGGGGGGAGAGGGGGTGGCTATTGGTCCCCACCTCGCGGGGGGTGGCTCACCCCCCTGCGAGGTGGCTCCCAATAGCCAAGGGGGGGAGAGGGGGTGGCTATTGGTCCCCACCTCGCGGGGGGTGGCTCACCCCCCTGCGAGGTGGCTCCCAATAGCCAAGGGGGGGAGAGGGGGTGGCTATTGGTCCCCACCTCGCGGGGGGTGGCTCACCCCCCTGCGAGGTGGCTCCCAATAGCCAAGGGGGGAGAGGGGGTGGCTATTGGTCCCCACCTCGCGGGGGGTGGCTCACCCCCCTGCGAGGTGGCTCCCAATAGCCAAGGGGGGAGAGGGGGTGGCTATTGGTCCCCACCTCGCGGGGGGTGGCTCACCCCCCTGCGAGGTGGCTCCCAATAGCCAAGGGGGGGAGAGGGGGTGGCTATTGGTCCCCACCTCGCGGGGGGTGGCTCACCCCCCTGCGAGGTGGCTCCCAATAGCCAAGGGGGGGAGAGGGGGTGGCTATTGGTCCCCACCTCGCGGGGGGTGGCTCACCCCCCTGCGAGGTGGCTCCCAATAGCCAAGGGGGGGAGAGGGGGTGGCTATTGGTCCCCACCTCGCGGGGGGTGGCTCACCCCCCTGCGAGGTGGCTCCCAATAGCCAAGGGGGGAGAGGGGGTGGCTATTGGTCCCCACCTCGCGGGGGGTGGCTCACCCCCCTGCGAGGTGGCTCCCAATAGCCAAGGGGGGGAGAGGGGGTGGCTATTGGTCCCCACCTCGCGGGGGGTGGCTCACCCCCCTGCGAGGTGGCTCCCAATAGCCAAGGGGGGAGAGGGGGTGGCTATTGGTCCCCACCTCGCGGGGGGTGGCTCACCCCCCTGCGAGGTGGCTCCCAATAGCCAAGGGGGGGAGAGGGGGTGGCTATTGGTCCCCACCTCGCGGGGGGTGGCTCACCCCCCTGCGAGGTGGCTCCCAATAGCCAAGGGGGGAGAGGGGGTGGCTATTGGTCCCCACCTCGCGGGGGGTGGCTCACCCCCCTGCGAGGTGGCTCCCAATAGCCAAGGGGGGGAGAGGGGGTGGCTATTGGTCCCCACCTCGCGGGGGGTGGCTCACCCCCCTGCGAGGTGGCTCCCAATAGCCAAGGGGGGGAGAGGGGGTGGCTATTGGTCCCCACCTCGCGGGGGGTGGCTCACCCCCCTGCGAGGTGGCTCCCAATAGCCAAGGGGGGGAGAGGGGGTGGCTATTGGTCCCCACCTCGCGGGGGGTGGCTCACCCCCCTGCGAGGTGGCTCCCAATAGCCAAGGGGGGGAGAGGGGGTGGCTATTGGTCCCCACCTCGCGGGGGGTGGCTCACCCCCCTGCGAGGTGGCTCCCAATAGCCAAGGGGGGAGAGGGGGTGGCTATTGGTCCCCACCTCGCGGGGGGTGGCTCACCCCCCTGCGAGGTGGCTCCCAATAGCCAAGGGGGGGAGAGGGGGTGGCTATTGGTCCCCACCTCGCGGGGGGTGGCTCACCCCCCTGCGAGGTGGCTCCCAATAGCCAAGGGGGGGAGAGGGGGTGGCTATTGGTCCCCACCTCGCGGGGGGTGGCTCACCCCCCTGCGAGGTGGCTCCCAATAGCCAAGGGGGGGAGAGGGGGTGGCTATTGGTCCCCACCTCGCGGGGGGTGGCTCACCCCCCTGCGAGGTGGCTCCCAATAGCCAAGGGGGGGAGAGGGGGTGGCTATTGGTCCCCACCTCGCGGGGGGTGGCTCACCCCCCTGCGAGGTGGCTCCCAATAGCCAAGGGGGGAGAGGGGGTGGCTATTGGTCCCCACCTCGCGGGGGGTGGCTCACCCCCCTGCGAGGTGGCTCCCAATAGCCAAGGGGGGGAGAGGGGGTGGCTATTGGTCCCCACCTCGCGGGGGGTGGCTCACCCCCCTGCGAGGTGGCTCCCAATAGCCAAGGGGGGGAGAGGGGGTGGCTATTGGTCCCCACCTCGCGGGGGGTGGCTCACCCCCCTGCGAGGTGGCTCCCAATAGCCAAGGGGGGGAGAGGGGGTGGCTATTGGTCCCCACCTCGCGGGGGGTGGCTCACCCCCCTGCGAGGTGGCTCCCAATAGCCAAGGGGGGGAGAGGGGGTGGCTATTGGTCCCCACCTCGCGGGGGGTGGCTCACCCCCCTGCGAGGTGGCTCCCAATAGCCAAGGGGGGAGAGGGGGTGGCTATTGGTCCCCACCTCGCGGGGGGTGGCTCACCCCCCTGCGAGGTGGCTCCCAATAGCCAAGGGGGGAGAGGGGGTGGCTATTGGTCCCCACCTCGCGGGGGGTGGCTCACCCCCCTGCGAGGTGGCTCCCAATAGCCAAGGGGGGGAGAGGGGGTGGCTATTGGTCCCCACCTCGCGGGGGGTGGCTCACCCCCCTGCGAGGTGGCTCCCAATAGCCAAGGGGGGAGAGGGGGTGGCTATTGGTCCCCACCTCGCGGGGGGTGGCTCACCCCCCTGCGAGGTGGCTCCCAATAGCCAAGGGGGGGGGAGAGGGGGTGGCTATTGGTCCCCACCTCGCGGGGGGTGGCTCACCCCCCTGCGAGGTGGCTCCCAATAGCCAAGGGGGGGAGAGGGGGTGGCTATTGGTCCCCACCTCGCGGGGGGTGGCTCACCCCCCTGCGAGGTGGCTCCCAATAGCCAAGGGGGGGAGAGGGGGTGGCTATTGGTCCCCACCTCGCGGGGGGTGGCTCACCCCCCTGCGAGGTGGCTCCCAATAGCCAAGGGGGGGAGAGGGGGTGGCTATTGGTCCCCACCTCGCGGGGGGTGGCTCACCCCCCTGCGAGGTGGCTCCCAATAGCCAAGGGGGGAGAGGGGGTGGCTATTGGTCCCCACCTCGCGGGGGGTGGCTCACCCCCCTGCGAGGTGGCTCCCAATAGCCAAGGGGGGAGAGGGGGTGGCTATTGGTCCCCACCTCGCGGGGGGTGGCTCACCCCCCTGCGAGGTGGCTCCCAATAGCCAAGGGGGGGAGAGGGGGTGGCTATTGGTCCCCACCTCGCGGGGGGTGGCTCACCCCCCTGCGAGGTGGCTCCCAATAGCCAAGGGGGGAGAGGGGGTGGCTATTGGTCCCCACCTCGCGGGGGGTGGCTCACCCCCCTGCGAGGTGGCTCCCAATAGCCAAGGGGGGGAGAGGGGGTGGCTATTGGTCCCCACCTCGCGGGGGGTGGCTCACCCCCCTGCGAGGTGGCTCCCAATAGCCAAGGGGGGAGAGGGGGTGGCTATTGGTCCCCACCTCGCGGGGGGTGGCTCACCCCCCTGCGAGGTGGCTCCCAATAGCCAAGGGGGGAGAGGGGGTGGCTATTGGTCCCCACCTCGCGGGGGGTGGCTCACCCCCCTGCGAGGTGGCTCCCAATAGCCAAGGGGGGGAGAGGGGGTGGCTATTGGTCCCCACCTCGCGGGGGGTGGCTCACCCCCCTGCGAGGTGGCTCCCAATAGCCAAGGGGGGAGAGGGGGTGGCTATTGGTCCCCACCTCGCGGGGGGTGGCTCACCCCCCTGCGAGGTGGCTCCCAATAGCCAAGGGGGGGAGAGGGGGTGGCTATTGGTCCCCACCTCGCGGGGGGTGGCTCACCCCCCTGCGAGGTGGCTCCCAATAGCCAAGGGGGGGAGAGGGGGTGGCTATTGGTCCCCACCTCGCGGGGGGTGGCTCACCCCCCTGCGAGGTGGCTCCCAATAGCCAAGGGGGGGAGAGGGGGTGGCTATTGGTCCCCACCTCGCGGGGGGTGGCTCACCCCCCTGCGAGGTGGCTCCCAATAGCCAAGGGGGGGAGAGGGGGTGGCTATTGGTCCCCACCTCGCGGGGGGTGGCTCACCCCCCTGCGAGGTGGCTCCCAATAGCCAAGGGGGGAGAGGGGGTGGCTATTGGTCCCCACCTCGCGGGGGGTGGCTCACCCCCCTGCGAGGTGGCTCCCAATAGCCAAGGGGGGGAGAGGGGGTGGCTATTGGTCCCCACCTCGCGGGGGGTGGCTCACCCCCCTGCGAGGTGGCTCCCAATAGCCAAGGGGGGGAGAGGGGGTGGCTATTGGTCCCCACCTCGCGGGGGGTGGCTCACCCCCCTGCGAGGTGGCTCCCAATAGCCAAGGGGGGAGAGGGGGTGGCTATTGGTCCCCACCTCGCGGGGGGTGGCTCACCCCCCTGCGAGGTGGCTCCCAATAGCCAAGGGGGGGAGAGGGGGTGGCTATTGGTCCCCACCTCGCGGGGGGTGGCTCACCCCCCTGCGAGGTGGCTCCCAATAGCCAAGGGGGGAGAGGGGGTGGCTATTGGTCCCCACCTCGCGGGGGGTGGCTCACCCCCCTGCGAGGTGGCTCCCAATAGCCAAGGGGGGAGAGGGGGTGGCTATTGGTCCCCACCTCGCGGGGGGTGGCTCACCCCCCTGCGAGGTGGCTCCCAATAGCCAAGGGGGGAGAGGGGGTGGCTATTGGTCCCCACCTCGCGGGGGGTGGCTCACCCCCCTGCGAGGTGGCTCCCAATAGCCAAGGGGGGAGAGGGGGTGGCTATTGGTCCCCACCTCGCGGGGGGTGGCTCACCCCCCTGCGAGGTGGCTCCCAATAGCCAAGGGGGGAGAGGGGGTGGCTATTGGTCCCCACCTCGCGGGGGGTGGCTCACCCCCCTGCGAGGTGGCTCCCAATAGCCAAGGGGGGAGAGGGGGTGGCTATTGGTCCCCACCTCGCGGGGGGTGGCTCACCCCCCTGCGAGGTGGCTCCCAATAGCCAAGGGGGGGAGAGGGGGTGGCTATTGGTCCCCACCTCGCGGGGGGTGGCTCACCCCCCTGCGAGGTGGCTCCCAATAGCCAAGGGGGGAGAGGGGGTGGCTATTGGTCCCCACCTCGCGGGGGGTGGCTCACCCCCCTGCGAGGTGGCTCCCAATAGCCAAGGGGGGAGAGGGGGTGGCTATTGGTCCCCACCTCGCGGGGGGTGGCTCACCCCCCTGCGAGGTGGCTCCCAATAGCCAAGGGGGGAGAGGGGGTGGCTATTGGTCCCCACCTCGCGGGGGGTGGCTCACCCCCCTGCGAGGTGGCTCCCAATAGCCAAGGGGGGAGAGGGGGTGGCTATTGGTCCCCACCTCGCGGGGGGTGGCTCACCCCCCTGCGAGGTGGCTCCCAATAGCCAAGGGGGGGAGAGGGGGTGGCTATTGGTCCCCACCTCGCGGGGGGTGGCTCACCCCCCTGCGAGGTGGCTCCCAATAGCCAAGGGGGGGAGAGGGGGTGGCTATTGGTCCCCACCTCGCGGGGGGTGGCTCACCCCCCTGCGAGGTGGCTCCCAATAGCCAAGGGGGGAGAGGGGGTGGCTATTGGTCCCCACCTCGCGGGGGGTGGCTCACCCCCCTGCGAGGTGGCTCCCAATAGCCAAGGGGGGGAGAGGGGGTGGCTATTGGTCCCCACCTCGCGGGGGGTGGCTCACCCCCCTGCGAGGTGGCTCCCAATAGCCAAGGGGGGGAGAGGGGGTGGCTATTGGTCCCCACCTCGCGGGGGGTGGCTCACCCCCCTGCGAGGTGGCTCCCAATAGCCAAGGGGGGGAGAGGGGGTGGCTATTGGTCCCCACCTCGCGGGGGGTGGCTCACCCCCCTGCGAGGTGGCTCCCAATAGCCAAGGGGGGAGAGGGGGTGGCTATTGGTCCCCACCTCGCGGGGGGTGGCTCACCCCCCTGCGAGGTGGCTCCCAATAGCCAAGGGGGGAGAGGGGGTGGCTATTGGTCCCCACCTCGCGGGGGGTGGCTCACCCCCCTGCGAGGTGGCTCCCAATAGCCAAGGGGGGAGAGGGGGTGGCTATTGGTCCCCACCTCGCGGGGGGTGGCTCACCCCCCTGCGAGGTGGCTCCCAATAGCCAAGGGGGGGAGAGGGGGTGGCTATTGGTCCCCACCTCGCGGGGGGTGGCTCACCCCCCTGCGAGGTGGCTCCCAATAGCCAAGGGGGGAGAGGGGGTGGCTATTGGTCCCCACCTCGCGGGGGGTGGCTCACCCCCCTGCGAGGTGGCTCCCAATAGCCAAGGGGGGAGAGGGGGTGGCTATTGGTCCCCACCTCGCGGGGGGTGGCTCACCCCCCTGCGAGGTGGCTCCCAATAGCCAAGGGGGGGAGAGGGGGTGGCTATTGGTCCCCACCTCGCGGGGGGTGGCTCACCCCCCTGCGAGGTGGCTCCCAATAGCCAAGGGGGGAGAGGGGGTGGCTATTGGTCCCCACCTCGCGGGGGGTGGCTCACCCCCCTGCGAGGTGGCTCCCAATAGCCAAGGGGGGAGAGGGGGTGGCTATTGGTCCCCACCTCGCGGGGGGTGGCTCACCCCCCTGCGAGGTGGCTCCCAATAGCCAAGGGGGGAGAGGGGGTGGCTATTGGTCCCCACCTCGCGGGGGGTGGCTCACCCCCCTGCGAGGTGGCTCCCAATAGCCAAGGGGGGAGAGGGGGTGGCTATTGGTCCCCACCTCGCGGGGGGTGGCTCACCCCCCTGCGAGGTGGCTCCCAATAGCCAAGGGGGGAGAGGGGGTGGCTATTGGTCCCCACCTCGCGGGGGGTGGCTCACCCCCCTGCGAGGTGGCTCCCAATAGCCAAGGGGGGGAGAGGGGGTGGCTATTGGTCCCCACCTCGCGGGGGGTGGCTCACCCCCCTGCGAGGTGGCTCCCAATAGCCAAGGGGGGGAGAGGGGGTGGCTATTGGTCCCCACCTCGCGGGGGGTGGCTCACCCCCCTGCGAGGTGGCTCCCAATAGCCAAGGGGGGGAGAGGGGGTGGCTATTGGTCCCCACCTCGCGGGGGGTGGCTCACCCCCCTGCGAGGTGGCTCCCAATAGCCAAGGGGGGAGAGGGGGTGGCTATTGGTCCCCACCTCGCGGGGGGTGGCTCACCCCCCTGCGAGGTGGCTCCCAATAGCCAAGGGGGGGAGAGGGGGTGGCTATTGGTCCCCACCTCGCGGGGGGTGGCTCACCCCCCTGCGAGGTGGCTCCCAATAGCCAAGGGGGGAGAGGGGGTGGCTATTGGTCCCCACCTCGCGGGGGGTGGCTCACCCCCCTGCGAGGTGGCTCCCAATAGCCAAGGGGGGGAGAGGGGGTGGCTATTGGTCCCCACCTCGCGGGGGGTGGCTCACCCCCCTGCGAGGTGGCTCCCAATAGCCAAGGGGGGAGAGGGGGTGGCTATTGGTCCCCACCTCGCGGGGGGTGGCTCACCCCCCTGCGAGGTGGCTCCCAATAGCCAAGGGGGGAGAGGGGGTGGCTATTGGTCCCCACCTCGCGGGGGGTGGCTCACCCCCCTGCGAGGTGGCTCCCAATAGCCAAGGGGGGGAGAGGGGGTGGCTATTGGTCCCCACCTCGCGGGGGGTGGCTCACCCCCCTGCGAGGTGGCTCCCAATAGCCAAGGGGGGGAGAGGGGGTGGCTATTGGTCCCCACCTCGCGGGGGGTGGCTCACCCCCCTGCGAGGTGGCTCCCAATAGCCAAGGGGGGGAGAGGGGGTGGCTATTGGTCCCCACCTCGCGGGGGGTGGCTCACCCCCCTGCGAGGTGGCTCCCAATAGCCAAGGGGGGGAGAGGGGGTGGCTATTGGTCCCCACCTCGCGGGGGGTGGCTCACCCCCCTGCGAGGTGGCTCCCAATAGCCAAGGGGGGGAGAGGGGGTGGCTATTGGTCCCCACCTCGCGGGGGGTGGCTCACCCCCCTGCGAGGTGGCTCCCAATAGCCAAGGGGGGGAGAGGGGGTGGCTATTGGTCCCCACCTCGCGGGGGGTGGCTCACCCCCCTGCGAGGTGGCTCCCAATAGCCAAGGGGGGGAGAGGGGGTGGCTATTGGTCCCCACCTCGCGGGGGGTGGCTCACCCCCCTGCGAGGTGGCTCCCAATAGCCAAGGGGGGGAGAGGGGGTGGCTATTGGTCCCCACCTCGCGGGGGGTGGCTCACCCCCCTGCGAGGTGGCTCCCAATAGCCAAGGGGGGAGAGGGGGTGGCTATTGGTCCCCACCTCGCGGGGGGTGGCTCACCCCCCTGCGAGGTGGCTCCCAATAGCCAAGGGGGGGAGAGGGGGTGGCTATTGGTCCCCACCTCGCGGGGGGTGGCTCACCCCCCTGCGAGGTGGCTCCCAATAGCCAAGGGGGGAGAGGGGGTGGCTATTGGTCCCCACCTCGCGGGGGGTGGCTCACCCCCCTGCGAGGTGGCTCCCAATAGCCAAGGGGGGGAGAGGGGGTGGCTATTGGTCCCCACCTCGCGGGGGGTGGCTCACCCCCCTGCGATACTTGGAGTAATGTCAGCCTCTCCTCTCCATGAATATTAGGAACACTCTCCCAGGCTGGGTGTACGCCTCCTGGTCTATCCAGGGTCATATCATCCTCTCTGTTCCAGGGTATTAATAACAATATCACAGGTCGGGTGTACACAGTCTGTGACACTGGAATTATTATCATCCTCTCTCCCTCCGGGTACTAGGAACCATTTCACAGAAGAGTTGTACTCTCCCTGGGCTGTTTTGAGCAATATCATACGCTTCTTCCGTTATTATTAGGATGAATATCAGTTGGCTGTTGTTCGTTGTTATGTTTGGTGTCATGTCATACTCTTTCCCCATAGATATTTGCATTATTATCACAGCTTTAGTGTACACCTACTGCGATATTAAAACTAATATCATAATCTCCTTCCCTTGATATTGGGAACGACATCACAGGTAGGTGTACACCCCTTGTGGTATTAGGAGTAATGCTATGGTTAATTATTAAACATCAATGATCGATTTTAATAATTATCAATGACACTATTAATTAATAAGATACCATTATTAATTTTGGATAACTATTTTATGTATATGATTATACACGCTTAGAATTAATTATTAATATTAATGTCATTTAACAATATTATTAATTGTTAATAAGAATCATTATTTTATTACCAACATCTCTTGGTAATGATTTCAGTGACATTAATTGCTGATATCATTATTTTATTAATAATGATATTAGTATTAATTATTAATATTAATAATTAATGTTTGTAACGAGTATTAATTTTTACTATCGTTATTATGATTATTAATATTCATAATTATTATTAATTTTTATATTTATTTATATTAATAATTAATAAACTTGTTCCTGATATACGTCTGGAAGAAGATGATATCACTCCCAACATTGAAGAAAGTGTACACCCCTCTATGATGTTATTCCCAATAGCCAGGAGGTATAGGATAACATTTTTCAAACTATCACAGTGCGTGTCTGTCCCCTCAGTGGTCTTGTTTCTTATATTCTGGGTGGGAGAGGATGATATGACTCCCAATATCCCAGTGGGTGTAGACCTCCCCCGTGATCTTCTCCCTAACATCCAAAGGTGGAGAGGATGATATTTCTTCCCATTTCGCAGTGGGTGTACACCACCCCTGTGATATGATTCCTAACATCCAGCGAGAGAAATAGTCTCAATATTGCAGGAGGTGTACACTGCCGGGTGATATTGTTCATAATATTCAGGGATGGAGAGGATATCACCCCCTATAGAGCAGGGGGTGTTCACTCCTTCTGTGACATTGTTCCTGATAGCCAGCGGGGGAGAGGAAGACATTACTCCCAATATTGTAGGGGGTGTACACCACCTTGTGATATTGTTTCCTATATCCTGGGAGGGAGACGATGATGCCAGTGGTAATATCGCAGGGGGTGTACACACCCACTGTGATATTGTTCCGAATATCCAGAGGGAAAGAAATTGATATGACTCCAAATATCACAGGGGGTGTACATCTTCCTGTGATATTGTTTCTTACAATCAGGGGGAGAGGATGATATGACTGCCAATATGGCAGGGGTTGCACACACCTCCTGCGATATTGTTCCTAATATCCCGAAGGGGAGAGCATAATATTTCTCTCAATATCGTAGGGGGTGTACACCTACTTTGTAATATTGTTCTTAATATCCACGATGGGAGAGGATGATATGACTCCCAATATCGCAAGAAGTGTACAGCCACCTGTGATATAGTTCCTAACATCTGGGTGGGGAGAGGATGATATTACTGCTCATACCGCTCGAGTTGTAAAACCCCTTTGATATTTTGCCTGTAATCCTGAGGGGAGAAGATGATATTGCTCCCAATATCGAAGAAGGCATACACCCCCCATGACACTATGCCTAATATCCACTTTGGGAGACGATGGCACTACGCCCAATATCTCAGGGGATGTAAACCCACACTGGGATATTGTTCCTTATATAGAGAGGGGGAGAAGATGCTATTGCTCCCAATAGCGCAGAGACTGTGGCTGTACACCCCTCCTGTGATACTGTTCTTAATATGCTAGGGACGAGAGGATGATACTACACCCAATATTGCAGGGGGAGTACACCCACCCAGTGATATTGTTCTTAATGTACTCCACCTCCCACCACCAGGTATATCGTTCCTAATATCCAGAGGAAGAGAGGATAACATTATGCCCAATACCGCGGGGCAGTGTCACACCCTCTGTGATGTTGGCCAGACGATGATGTTACTGGCCATATTGCAGGGGGTGAACACCCTTCTGTGATATCGTTTTTGACATTCAGTTGGGGAGAGGATAACCTGAATCCCAATATCACTGAAGGTGTACAGACCCCTGTGATGTAGTTCCTAATGTACAGGGGAAAGAGAAGAATATTGCTCTCAATATCGCAGGGGGTGTAACCACCCTGCCCCCTGTATGTTGTTCCTCATATGCAGCGGGGTAGAGGCTGATAGTACTCCCAATATCCCAGAAGGTGCACACACACCTGTGATATAGTTCCTAATATCCAGCGGGAAAGAGGCTGATTTTACTTTCGATATCGCAGTGGGTATACACCGCCCCCAACCCCGGGGTATCGTTCCTAATATCCAAGCGGGAAGAAGATGACATGGCTGACAATATCGAAGGGGGTGGACACTTCTTCCGTGATATGGTTCCTGATATCCAGGGGGTGAATGGATATTACTCTCAAAAAAGTAGGAACCGTACAGCCACCCTGGGATTTTGTCCTTAATAACCACAGGGGAGAGGTGATATTACTACCAACATTGCAAGGGGTGTACACCCCTCCTGTGATATTGTTTTTTATATCCAGGAGAGGAGAAGATGGTATTACTACCAATGTTGAAGGGATGGACAGCCCCCAAGGGATATTGTTCTAAAGATACAGGTTGAAGGAGGATGAGATTCCATCCAATATAACAAGGGGTGTACACCCCGCCTGTGATATGAATCGTAAAACCTAGAAGAAGAGAGAATGACGTTGCTTCCAAACACTCACGGGGTGTACACCCACCTTGTGATATTGTTCCTGTCATCTAAAGGAAGAGATGATGATACTACTCCCACTACCGGAGGAGGTACATACCCCCCTGTAATATTGTTCTTCATAACCTGTGGAGGAGAGCATGATATTACTTCCAGTATGACAGTGGCTTGACACCCAGTCTGTGATATTGCTCCTAATTTCCAGTAGGTAAAGTACAATGTTCCTGCCAAGAGAGTAGTGGGTGTACAGCCACCCTGTGATATGTCTCCGAATATTCAGGGAAACACAGGAGGACATATACCCCAAATCTCCCAAAAAGCGTACACCCATTGTGTGATATGGTTGCTAATATCCGGAGGTGCAGAGGATGGTATTCGTTCTCCTGTCGCAGGCTGTGTACACACAACCTGTGAAATTCTTCCTAATATCCTGAACAAAAGAAACTGCTAGTAATGGACACACATTGCAGGGGGGAGTAATTGGCTATTACGATCCACATCGCAAGGGGTGAGGAACTCCCCACTATATGGGGAGTAATATCAACCCCCTCTCCCCGCTGGCTCTTACGATCCACATCGCAGGGCAATTCAGGACACCAGCCCTGCCCCAAACTTGACCCAGACAGTGGGTGTCATGGGACCACCTCAGGGTGGGTGGCAGCTCAGCTCAAAGGTATCCTTGCTGCCAAAGACCAACTGCTCCTGCTAGTTTGAATCTGGATACAGGGTCTCTATTGGTGAGACAGATGACCATGAGGCAGACACCCTGAAATCTAGCACGACAGAGCTCAACGCCCCATGAGAGGCACCATAGCACGCAGACTTTGCAGACATACTAGCAAAGGCCACAGCAGGCCCTGAGAGAGGAACAATCTGACCAAGATCCTGGGGTCCTGCCACACAGCCCTTAAACCAGGGACTGGAAACTGTTTCCCTAAAGAGCCAGGAGTCAGTATTTTCAGCTTTGCCAACTGATCTTTGCCTCCAGGATGCAACTCTGCAATAGCTGCACGACAGCTGCCGTCTGCAGGTGGCCTGTGAAGAGATGGGCATGACTGCACCCCCATCAAACTTTACTTATGGACATGGAAATTTCTCAGTGTCATGAAGTGTTAGTTTTTTATTTGTTCAACCATTTGGAAATGTAAAATCTGTTCTTGATTCACGGGCCACAAGAACAGGCAGGGACAGGCTGCCCCTTGCCGACCTCTGGAATGAGCTTAGAGAAGGAACGGACAGGCTGGGCCAGCGCAGCCTCCTCACAGGGGATTCGCTGCAGGAGGGTCCTTCGTAGCAACCACTTCTCATCCTTCGTCTTGGCTTCAAGTGCAGTTCAGGTGGAGAAAGAGAACAGAACCGGCCCCAGCAACAAGAAGGAAGGAGATGCAGGGTCAAGCAGCCGTGTGGATCCATCACACTCAATATTCACACCAAGCGGAGCACAGGCAGGACCAGCCCGGGGGACCGAAGTGGAGGCTCTCTGGTGGGGGACCTTTGGGTGCGCAAGATTCTCTACCTAAAAGTCAAATAGAAGATCTACACAGCAGTAGTTCCAGAAAACGCACGCTAAGAAAAAGGCCAAAATAAAAATAGGACACCAAGTTTGGCCAACCGGGTCTCACAAGCCAGTAGGTAAGAAAGCCCAGGAGGGCCCACCAGAGGCGCTGGGGGTGGGTTCCTGCCTGCAGGGGGCCTGGGACACCCCATTCCCACAGAGGAGGACCCAAGCTTTGGGGAGGAAGCTGTCAGAGTCACCCAGTGAGCTGCTCAGAGCTGGAGCCACAGAGCAGGGGAGGAGCCCTGGCTACGTCCCCGTGTGCGCTGAGAAGCTGGGGTGGGGGCACACCCCCAGGGGCCAATGCAAACAGTGGACCGCTGGCCCTCCTCCTGCCCAGAGGATACTCAGCTCCCAAGGGACCACCAAAGCCTGGAACCCAGGGACACACCACCTGACCCTTATGCCCAGGCCTCCTGGACCAGGCAATGTCCAGTACAGGCAGGCAGTCTGGGCTTGGGGCAAGGATAGGGGTGGGTGGTCCTGCTAGCCAGGCCTCCTTCTCCCTACCAGCTGGGCTGGTGGCACTGTAGTTTTGGTTCTGGCAACATATTGCTGCCCTCTTTGGCCACACCAGTCCCCAGCTCCCTGGATAGACCCAGTGCTGTCCAACCCACCTACACAGGTCCCACACACCCAGTGCCCAGCAGGCTCCTGTCAGCCAGGAGGACCCGTGCTCATCCCCTGAACTATCTGTGGGAGCCTGCATCCCACAGGGACCCACAGCTCGGGGCCAACCTCCATGGGGTTTTCTTGGTTGTGGTGGAAGGGGTGGGGGGGTGTTGACCTCCAGCCCTCCCATTCTGGCCACTGTGTTTTATGGGAATCATTCAGTCCTGGGAGCCTCCTGGGGACCCCAAAAGGAAGAGAACAGGGTGGCCATGGCAGCCTCAGCCCCAGGCTCTGCGCCCAAGCGCAACAGAAGGAAGAGAGCAGAGTGGTCATGGCAGTCTCAGCCCCAGACTCTGGGCCCAAGTGCAACAGTCTTCCGGTTCTGGTTTGATCTGGGCGGTAACAACAGGTGAAGTCATTCACACAAGGATTGGCTTCAATATAGTGCATCAAGGGACTGTGGAGGACACAGATCAGCCTCCAGACCAGTTATACCTGGTGACTTACCCAGTACAGGCTGGGGAGTGGAAAAGCTGACCCCCGACCTCCCCACCTATCCTACCCACCAGATGCCAGTAGCGGCCAGGGATCCCTGACGTCAGGCGGAGGCAAACAACACAGTTGCTGCCTTCTTTGATCCCATCCCAGGGCCCACAGGGCCTGGAGAAACCTGGCAGGGGCTGAGTTGGGAGAATCAGGCAGGGAGATGCCAAGTGAAGAATGTGAGGGACTGGCTATGAGGGGCACTAGGGCACAGGGTCTGCTTCCCCTGGGGAGGTGGCAGTGAGACATATAGTAGCCAAACCTCCACAGGCACCACCCTGGGCCAGGCACACGAGGTTCCCATAACAACCCCAACGGCTGCAGGAAGGTTCTTCATCAACAAAAGGAGAGGACGCGCCCACATCCACATAGGCATTGGTGCCCACACACATCAGAGAAGAAAATTGCTGCTGTGCCCAAGGTGTGGGGAAAGGGGCAATGTCCCCTTCCTTCCCTTGGTGGGTCCAAAATTACCTGTTCCTGCCAGCACCCCCACCCCCAACTCCACAAGCTGCTGACCTCCACCACAGTGCCATGCCACATGCCAGGAACAGCTCAGCGGTACACCCCAAAGGGTGCTATCCTGGAGTGGCTGTGCTGGGCAAGGGACACATTTCCTAGTCACAGAGGTTTTCTTTCTTTACCGCTCACCGGCCCTGTGTCTCGGTTTCCCCCACTGTGGCACAATGTAAAAATCCCATCTTGAAGGCTAGGAACCCAGAAACGTCACCACACCTGGTGAAATGGGGGGTGAAACTCCCTGTCTTGGACCTCTTGCTCCAGGACTGATGTCCATTGGGACATGGCCAGGCCAGCATCCTGGGGAGGGCTGCATTCCCTGCCTGGGGAACCTTGCTCCCAGTTAGGGATCACTGGAATTGAGGCCCCTAATGGATTGGGGGAGGCACAGGGGTAGAATGGAGGTAGCCCCATCATACAGGCCTGTGTAGACCCCAGAAAGCAAGCATTGAGTTCAGACTCTTCTCTGAAGTTGGCCACCTGAAAGTATTTGGGCTTTGGGGTGTGATGAGGGCCTGGGGTCAGGGAACAAAGTGTTCTGGTTTGGACACGCAGGAGGTTCTCTGTAACTCTCTCAGGTATAGCGTATGTTGCTAAGTATATGCTTTTAAAAACCCTAGGAGGAGGGGGCACCTAGAAGGGGCCCTGAAGTCAAGGGCATGGTCCAGTCTTTCCACCTCCCCAGCTGAAGACAGGCTGCCGGACAGTTCTCCAGAGTTTCCTAACAAAGAAGAGAAAAAAGAAATCAAAAAGACCTGGAGGATAGGCAAGCTAATGAGGACTGACTGGGATTACCCTGCCTAATCCTCAAAACAAGCCTTCCCTATCTGTCCTTTGGGCCAGGTGAGGAAAGAGGTCATAGTAGGACATTCAGACCCTGGGCAGACAGCTGGCAGCCTGGAGCCCAAGAGGTGCAAACACATTTTCACTAAGGCACGTCCTGCAGAGCCCTAAATCCATTCAACCTTGAGTCAATACAGCACATGCTTCTGTGAGCACAGGGTTGGGTCTAGGGTTACAGATTAACAGCATCTCAAGGCAGAAGAATTTTTCTCAGTACAGATCAAAATGGACTTTCTTATGTCTTCGTCTTTCTCCATAGACACAATAACAGTCTGATCTCTCTTTCTTTCCCCCACACAGAGAGTGTCACCACTGTATGTCAGCCACCGGGGGACAGGCTTCAGCTTACACCCACCTTCCAAATTCCACCCTCTCACCTTGGCAGAAGCTGGCCAGGAATTGGGGCCAATGGATGGGTGGGGTCTGCAACGACACCGTGTTCAGGTCCCCATGACGGCTTCATACATGGGTGGTGGCCCTGCAGTTCCAGGTGCCACACACACGCCAGCCCCTGCTCAGGTCCTGATCTTTGAGGAGGGGGAGCAGCAGAACCTGGGCACTGACCCCACAGTACCACTCACATCCACAGATGATTCTGCAGACAGGCATCAGGTCTCGGTCCTGGCCACCACCCCCTGCAGGGCCTCAGCTCTCTCCCAGGACTCACGTGGTCCTTCCTCACATGCAGCTCTGGTAGGATGCATTGATCTGTACACTGGGGCTCTGAGGTGACAATGGCCACGGTCATGCAGAGTGCAAGGGCACAGGCTGGGTGCCCATTGTGGGGACCCTGACTGCAGCACTCCCAGACTATCATTGGGCATGTTGGCCCCCAGGCTTAGCTAGGGCACCAGCAGTAGGAGTGCACTGCTCTGGACTCTGCAGGAGGAGGACAACTGTCACCGCATCTTCATGTTCTCCTGCTGGTGTCACTCTGTGCTTCTCATCTCCTGGTTGTAAGGGCAGACTCTCTGAACACCTTGTGAGGAACAGCAGAGTCCAGCAGAGAAGAGGAGAAAAGCCCCAGTTGCAATGATAAAAAATTGGCATGTGTGACATGGGCCCCCATTCAGATTCTGTATTTAGATGAGGTCTTCCGGAACACCTGCTCTCGTTGGATAATACTTCAAATAAGAATGTATACATAAATATACATATACGCATACATATATATATATATATATTTTAGACAGAGTCTCACTCTGTATCTCACGTTGGAGTGCAGTGGCATGATCTCGGCTCACTACAACCTCCGCCTGCCGGGTCCTGATTCAAGCAATTGTCCTTCCTCAGCCTCCCGGATAGCTGAGATTACAGACATGCACCCCCATGCCGGGCTAATTTTGTGTACTTTTAGTAGAGACGGACTTTCACCATGTGGGCGAGGTTGGTCTTGAACTCCTGGCCTCGGGTGATTCACCCACCTTGCCCTCCTAAAGTGCTAAGATTACAGGCATGAGCTACAGTACCCGGCCCATTGTGGCAGCTTAATCACAGAGGAAAAGAAGGCCTGGACCCAGCACGAAGATGACGAAAAGGGGTAAGAGCAGCTCTCTCACCTATGGTGTTGCCAGGTGCTTCCAACTTTCAACATAAGGGACACTAAATAGCTTTCCCAATGAAAACAACTGAGATGTTGGGTAAAACCTACCAAAATGCATCTTTGTAAGTGCATTACTGAGCTGGCATTGAAGGATGGAATCCACAGCAGTCAATAAAGAATTGGCAGGAACCAAAGTGGCATTCTTTTTTCTGTTTAGACAGTTGCACAGAGGATGGGGCATCAGAAACAAAACTGTATGTCTCTCCAAAATGAGGTCAGAAATCTGACATCTTAGACTTAAAATGAAAGCCCACCTCAGAGCAGGAGCAGCGAGGAGAGCAGCTGTCCCTGCATTGGTGCTGGGTGGAGGGAAAACCCTGACCCTGAGAACCGACGAGAAACAGTCCTCCAGGAGTTCATGCTGGAAGACCTGGAGAGCATGGGTCAAATCGACATGGCACCAGGCGGCTGCTCACTTCACCTCTACCCCATGTGAGTGAACATCTTTGCTGAAACAATGCAACCCTGTCCTCAAAATATCTCCCCACATAAAATTCCAAGGAAGATAAGTCCGCGTGCAAAAAGTTACAAAACTTAAGTCAACAAAGTACTGTGGATACATCCAATAATTCAAGAAACAAATTCAGCAGAGTCACAAAAATCCAAAAGGTGGAAAAGATCAACTGGTGGCAAAGGATCCACTGCTGTTGCTCCTGTTAAGAGACTGTATTTCATAAAAAGCTAGACACGCCCCTCTGTGGCTTCACACTTGCCTTGTCAGGCATGTCTGCCCCAGAAATGCCCTTGCACTATCTTCTCCAAGAGAAACGTATGGGACAAGAATATTTAGGCAGTGATTGTAGAAATAGAAAACACCTGAAAGCCATCCAAACACACCTCTATCAAGGAAAAAAGCTGGCATAGTCACATTGTGGAATATGATACAGCTGTGAAAATGAACTGCAGTTAGAAGCATCAACAATGAAAAATTACAGTGAACAAAGGAAATTACTGAAAAATACACTGCTATTCCATATACAGTTCACAAACTATAACATATGACATGGCTTCTTAATATACAGAGAAATGATAAACCTTATGAAAAGCAAGACAAACATTAACACATTAGTCCTATCTCTGGGTGAAGAAGGGAGACCCAGGTGATCAAGGAAGGGCATATTGTAGCCTTTCAAGACAGTTGATGCTAATGGATGATGGCATCAGTGCAATTATTAATCTTTGGTATTCTGCATTCAGTTTTGTTTGTTGGTTGGTTTTTGAGGCAGAGTTTTGCTCATGTTGCCCAGGCTAGAGTGTAATGGTATGATCTCAGCTCACTGCAACTCCTCTTTCCCGGGTTCAAACAATTCTCCCACCTCAGCCTCCTGAGTAGCTGGGATCACAGGTGCCTGCCATGATGCTCAGCCAACTTTTTGTATTTTTTTAGTAGAGACGGGTTTCACCATGTTGGCCAGGCTGGTCTTGAACACTTGACCTCAAATGATCCACCTGCCTCAGCCTCTGAAAGTGTTGGGGTTACAGGCATGAGCCACCGTGCCCAGCCAAATTTTATAGACTCTTACGTGTCATATATTTCAAAATTAAACATAAAAAATAAAATATTTACTGTAGTTTGTAAATGAAAGAGCAATAAAAAATGTTGCAAACTTTTAAACATCAAACCTGTCGTATAGCTCATAGTGACCCTCGTATTAAGCTGTGGTAAGTTCCAAGCTGCATTTCACTGTAATTTTCTAAAAACTAGGTGAACAGATGAAAAACAGAATTCAGTTTTAAAACAAGATATTAAGATAATGTTACTGGTTGAAGGTTTCCAGGTTCTTGGTGCCTTGAACCAAGACTCGGACACAACGCAAAAATGGAGCAAGGAAAGAATGAAGCAGCAAAGCAGAGATTGACGGAAAATGAAAGCACACTCCACAGGGTGGGAGCGCCTGAGCACAGGGAGCCCGTTGCTGAAGTTTCTGGAGTTTGAATCCCCTCTAGAGGTGTCCTTTGGTTACTTGGTGTGCACCCTATGTAAATGAAAAGGAGGAAGTACAATTACAATGTCATGTACTCGGTGTATGCCCTGTGTAAATGGAGAGGATATTTCCTGTCATAGCCCAAGAGTTTCCATTTGATTTCGTTCTCCGAAGTCAGGGTGAATCAGTCTCATGTTCCTGCCTGCAGATCCTTTTCTCCTGCCTCCGTGGAATGGATGGCAGCACACGGAAAAGTGTTCTGTCCAAATGACATGCCCCAGAGCACTGGCAGCTGAGGACGAGAGAGAACCAGTTGGCACCACTGAGGAACGCTCGCCCGTGTCTCCACACCGCACAGAACAAAGTGAGTGTCGTTGTCCTGAACCCTCTGAAGTGGGTATCTCGCCTCAGGGCTTTCACGAAACCCTTTTTAGGAGAGGCTCCTTCTCTCTCCTTCTGCAGCCACAAGGCAGCAGGGATAGCCCCTCTCTCGCTGAAGTTCTTCTAAAAAAACCAAAGAGAATAAAAGAATAGAATAAATGTAATGAATAATAAAATAATGAAAATGAAACTTTTTTTACAGAAGCAGCTCTGGAATTTCATGTATTGGTGGCATTAAAAGCAGAAAATGGGCCTATAGGCGTGGTGGAGTGGCTCATGCCTGTAATCCCAGCACTTTGGGAGGCTGAAGCGGGAGGATCACGGGGTCAGGAGATTGAGACCATCCTGGCTAACACGGTGAAACCCCGTCTCTACTAAAAATACAAAAAATTAGCCAGGCATGGTGGCGGACGCCTGTACTTCCAGCTACTCAGGAGGCTGAGGCAGGAGAATGGCGTGAACCGGGTAGGCGGAGCTTGCAGTGAGCTGAGATCGCCTCACTGTCCTCCAGCCTGGGCAACAGAGCAAGACTCTGTCTAAAAAAAAAACAAGAAAAAAAGAGAAGAAAATGGGCCTATTATAGAGCTCAATTTAATGGCAAAATTTAAAGAAAGAATAAAAAGACTCTGCTAATAATGACGACATGAGGTGCTCATATTGTCATTTTCTCTGGGAACCTATATTGGGGAGGAGGTGGGACCACCTGCCACCAGGCTCCAGGTGATTTTCAGGCTGTTCCCCAAAATCACTGCAGCCTCTTCCATGCTCGTCCCTTGATGCTGCTGCCGCGCCGGGCGTCCTGTGTGGCAGGACACACCTCGGCAGCTTCCAGTGGGATAGGCTTGTGGCATTCTGAACCTGAATGCCGTGATCACTAGGAAGTGAGGAGACACAAGCAGGAAGAGTTCAGGGATGGAGCGGCCGCTTCTCAGGGATCAGTCTCAGGCCTGAGCTGGGAAGAATCCCCTTTCAGGACAATGGCTCCAGGCTGAGGTCAACGCTGTTTCTGTGCATTATGATGACTGACCTGCATCCACAGGGAAGCGTATCTGGGCTCCTTTTTTCCAGGCGATGTTGGGAACACCTTGAAATGGGCACTGGTGGATTTCAATTCCAGCCTTCCAGAAGCCACTCCAAATGGAGATGTAGCTGGAGTAAGTTAACAACTTGAGATCCTGAACAACAATTTTCACATACAATATAGTAGGCAGGGAAAAATGAAGCCTCAGGACCCTAATTCACAGCCAAAAAGAAAACAACATTAAGCTGGAAGCTGAATCATGCAAGAAACTGCCTTTCCTTTTGTTCCTAAGCGGATAGCTACAGATAAAGGGTTACATATCTCCACAGGAAGCCGGTCTATGTTCACCTTATCTTATGTAAAGGACTGATTTACCGCATGTGAGATGAAGACATAACTGACCATTCCCCACCTGCTCTCTTTCTCTTGCAACCTGAGGACGACCACAGGCTCCCTCTTTCCCCTCCAGCCCACCCTTCCCTCCAGCCCACCCTTCCCTCCAGCCCACCCTTCCCCTCCAGCCCACCCTTTCCCTCCAGCCCACCCTTCCCTCCAGCCCACCCTTCCCCTTTAACTACTGAAGCCCTCAAAATCATCTTGGGAGGAAGGCACAGACCACAGATTGTTTCTGTGATTCCATGTTTTTTTCTTCCAAGCATGTCCTTAACCTTGGCAGAATTATCTTTTAAATGGATTGAGATTGGTCTCAGGTACCTTTTGGTTTACAATCGCATGCCTCAGCCATCACAGAGCTCCCTGGCTTTTGTCCTCTTTTACCAAAGGAGGAGGGTGAATTCCATGATCCTAAAACCCCTTCAGCTCTCCATAGGTTTCTGGGGGGACACAATTACCTAAGAGATTAGAGAGAGCATCCTAAAATATAAGTAGACGGTGTGTGGCAGTTAGGGTTAAGTTTGGCTGCATAAAACAGAAGACACAAGCTAACAGAGGCTCACACATAGAAAGGTCTGTCTTTTCACATGAAAGGAATCTGAAGGCAGGCAGTCCTCCCCTGTGCACTGGATCTGTGATGTTATCAGAGAGCCCAGCTTCTCCTATCATTCCCTCAGGCACTTTGACTGAAGGTGGTTGTATCTTTTAGATCACCTCACACACCAAGAGAGCAGCTTTGTTCCTGCAATCACAGCTGCATTCAAAGCAGCAGGAAAAAGAAAAAATAAAACAATGTCATACTCAGTAGTTTGGCTTCTTTTAAGTCCTTTTGGATGTCCTACTCAACAATTCCACTTATATCACATGGGCCAGAATGCACCAACATGGCCACATGGGTGCACAAAGACAGCTGGGAAACGAAGCATTTAGTGCAGAGCCTTGGTCAGAAGAGGAGGAAGAAATGGATGTTGAACCAACTGTTTCTGTCACATGGCGTTTTAGTTGAGCTTGGAAGGATGAGTGGGTTATTCACAGACAGGCTTGGAGAGAGACACAAGCAAGGATCGTGTGTGGAAGAAGCACGCTGGGAATTCGGAGGATAAAAAGAGTCTCCCCCTCACTGCAGATTCTTCTTGCTAAAAACTCAAGGGCTTCTGAATTATTTCCATACTTTTTCTTTCTGAATTTAGAAGATTTACAATTCAATTATATGTAACGCTGAGACGTCGTCTTCTTGGGGATTGTTTAAACACTAGTCCGTTTGGGTTGGGAAAGAGAAACCTAAGACCCAAGTGCAGGGGGAGGGAGTTGCAAGGTTCCTGGAACAAAATGCTGGAAGGAATTCAGGCAAAATATTCCATGGTCTTCTGATTGCTCTCTGGTGCCTGTTGTGAAGTCTAAAAGCTGTGATGCTCCCCAGGAATGGCTGTGTTCTGAAAGCTTTTCCAGGAAACTGTCTTGAGCTGGGCTACATTGTTAGCTCTCTGCTTCACAGAAAGAGCCTTCTGGAAGTCCAGAGGGCACTTAGATAAGACGGATTACATGGCACTCAAGGTTTCCTCCGTGGTTTTCTTCCAGACATCTCTGAGGCATCAGAAGCAGGGGTCAACAACTCAGTGTAATAGAAATTTTAAAATGAATAAAATATTTGGATGGAAGGAGAAACCTTCAAAATTATGCCTATTATTTAGCATTTTATCTTCCACAAAGCAAAACAAAGCTATAAACTTCTCACTGCAACTGTGAGGGAAGAGAATCCTAAAACATTTTGTCTTAGCCGGTTTTCTGCTTCTCTTAGCAGAGTGCCTGAGACTGGGTAATTTACAAAAACAGAGATTCACTTCTCACAGTCCTGGAAGTAGGAAGTACAAGGTGAAGGGGTGGTGGGCATCTGGCAAGGACCTTTGTGCTATGTCATCCCACAGGAAGGTGGAAGGGCAAGAGAGCATGAAGGAGTAAGAGGGGTCAAACTCACTTTTGTAGCAGACCAATTCTTGTGATAAGGAACCCACTCCCCCAATAACAACATTAGTCCACTCACCAGGGCGAAACCCTCATGACCTGATCACCCCTTAAACATCCCTCCCCTCGGCACTACTGCATGGGGGATTCAGTTTCCAACACTTGAAATTTGGGGGTGATCAAGCCATAGTAAGAAAGAAATGGCAAAAATAAATTACATAGACAGTGTTTATCACTAATAATAAGGTATGCACAAAACATCATGTATAGTCTATATTCACTATAATATGTTGTGCTCTATTTTCATGTTACTTTAGGCAAAGAAATAAAAAACAAAGAGAAAGATTTTTGAGAGAAGTACTAAGAAACAGCACCATAACTTTAGTTAAACTGAGAAACTGGTGGAAGTAATTGTTTTAAAAACCTTTTTTATTTGTTGGTTGTTTGGAAGTCAGTGGTGACATTTCAAGAAGTTGTCATTGGGAAGGCAGATTTCAGGAGGCTTTCGTAAGAGTGCGTGAGGAAGATGGGCAAGGAGGGAGGACAGGTGACTTAGAAAGATTCTTGGTGGCAACTGGAAGTGCAGAAATAGAATGGTGACTTCAGGGAGAAGCAATTCAAGGAATGTTGTGCTTTTGCTTCCCTCTTTCTGTCCCTCTCCCCATCTCTCTTTCCATCTCTCTCTGCCTCTCACTTTGTCTGTCTCTGTTTCTCCCTCTCTGTGCCTCTCTCCTGGTTGCTCTGTCTCTCTTTGTCTCTTTTCAAGACTCTGTGTGTGTCTCTGTCTCTCTCTTCCCCTCATTTCTTTCTCCATCTTTCCATGTCTCTCTGTGTCTCTGCTTCTCTGACTTTTTCTGTCTCTCTCTCTCTCTGTCTCTCTCTCTTTCTTTCTTTCTTTCTTTCTTTCTTTCTTTCTTTCTTTCTTTCTTTCTTTCTTTCTTTCTTTCTTTCTTTCTTTCTCTCTCTGCGTGTGTGTGTGTCTCACTCTCTTGGTTTCTCACTCTCACTCTCCATCTCGCAGCTCTCTTTGGTTTCACTATGCAAGCTGACTTTCCCCACCTGATGATCCAGTAGTATTAGCAGGAACCGGGTGGACTACCCCCACCACCCGCATCCTGTACCCATCTATGAACTGGGGCAGAGGAGAGGACTGATCTCGCTACTTGGCCTGGCTGGACATGTTGACCCTCAGGATCACAGGCAGTGGAAGGAGCAGCTCCTGGAAGGTCAGAGTGGGTTCTGTGATGGATGGAAGTGACAAGTATGTTGAGCAACAAAAATGACCAGCACTTGGTCTATGGCAGCAGGAGCTCAGAAGTGAGGAATCCTAGGGCCTTAAATGAGTGGCTCATTGTGGCAAAAACTTTTTTAACAAAAAAAAAAGCCCCTTGGGCCACGCGTGGTGGCTCAGGCCTGTAATCCCAGCACTTTGGGAGGCCGAGACGGGCAGATCACGAGGTCAGGAGATCGAGACCATCCTGGCTAACACGGTGAAACCCCGTCTCTACTAAAAAAAATACAAAAAACTAGCCGGGCGAGGTGGCAGGCGCCTGTAGTCCCTGCTACTCGGGAGGCTGAGGCAGGAGAATGGTGTAAACCCAGGAGCGGAGCTTGCAGTGCGCTGAGATCTGGCCACTGCACTCCACCCTGGGCGACAAAGCGAGACTCCGTCTCATAAAAAAAAAAAAAAAAAATAGCCCCTAAGGAGTGTTCCAATGACCACCTCTTAAGCAATACAATTGACCCGTGAACAATGCAGAGATTCGGGCATCAAGCCGCCACACAGTTGAAATTTCTACAATAACTTTTGGCTATACCAAAAGGAATTTACTAATAGCCTATTCTTGGGTGGAAGCCTCAGTGATCACGCAGAGAGTCGGTTAACGCACATTTTGTGTGTTGTATGTATTGTATAGTGTATTCTTACAGTAAAGTAAGCTAGAGGAAATCATAGGAAAAATGTGTTTACTATTCATTAAGTGGCTCATCATAGAGTTTCTTCTCCTCATTTTTGCATTGAGTAGGCTGAGGAGGAGGAGGTGGGAGGAGAGCAGGAAGGATTGGTCTTGCTGTCTAAGGGGTAACAGAAGTGAAAGAAAGTCCAAGTGTAAGTAAGTGACCCACGCGGTTTAAACCCTGTTGTTCAAGGGTCAACTGTTTGAACAGGGAAGTTTTGAAGTGACCTCTTTTTTTTTCTTGAGACAGAGTCTCACTCTGTTGCCCAGGTTGGACTGCAGCGGCGTGATCTTGGCTCACTGAAATGGAAGTGACTTCTTTTCAAATAGGGCATGGCAGGGAAAGGGGGCGGAAAATGGCAGAAGTCTGCCCCACAAACTCAGGACCAAGATCCCCAATTTCTTCACTTGGTGAGTGGGGCTCTCATCTCCTAGACCACAAAGTCTATTTGGGTTCAAAGATCACCTAGGCTCTGGGCTTGGTCTTCCAAGAGAAGAGGTATCTGGGTCCTCCCAAGAATGCAGAGCTGTCCACCCCTGGATGAGTGACCGCAGCTCTGACCCTGTCCCTGGTCTGGGCTTCACTCCTCCTCCTGTAGGCGGCCGCGGCCACAGGCTCAGGAGTTCTCTAACCCAGGCAACACGTGGTTGTGGGTGGGCGTGCTTGCAGGCAGAGGAAGAGGTCTGGGGCTTACTTGAGAATCTCAATGCTGACACACAAAAAAAGGTAAAAGCTCCTGCAGGATGCTGGCATATACAGCTAACAAGATAACACTGTGGGTGTACATCCTGGCACACAGGAAGAGCATTCTTGTTCATGGCGGTGGTTTCAAATATTTCAGTGAGTTCTCCCTTGAATGCCTCTGTCGGGAGCCACTTCAGTTCAGCGTAGGCAGCAAGGGAGCGTCAAGGACTGGTAGTTACGAATTCAAGCTTGTACACAGCGACAGGTCACAGGTCTCTGGAAGATGCCTGTCAATCAATATTCAGAGGTAGCATTCCATAACTGAAGCAGAGGGCATATCTGACCTCATCTGACATGGCTAAAATCATGATTGTTTTTCTAACTGGGAAATTTATGTAACTGATTTGCCAATAAAGAACCATCTCTCTCCCCCTTTTTCTGACATAACGCTAGTCATTAGGGAAATGTTCTGATGATGTTCGTGAAAGAACAAACCAATGTCTTCCGCTGTAATACCACCCATTTCACACATATGACTCTTGCTGCTTCCATGTGACACTAAAAGTATCAGGAGTGCCAGGAAGTCTCTTGAATCATCGCTCTCCAAGGTGCTCAGGAGATGAAGTCATTCTGTGAAGTGGACTCCAGTTAACACCACTGAGAAATTGTCCTAGAGAAAGTAAAACTTGTAATGGCCTCATACTTTACAGAAATAATGCAACTTTCTTCTTTCGTTTCTTTCCAGTTTTTAGATATTAATATTAATTGGTTCAGGGCAACCTGTTTCTGCATCAAAGTCTTGGGAAGCTTCCACCTGTTTTTATTTTATTTTATTTTATTTTATTTTATTTATTTATTTAGAAATAGAGTCTCACTGTCACCCAGGCCAAAGTGTAGTGGTGTGATCACAGCTCACTGCAGTCTCAACCTCCCAGGCTCAAGCCAATCCTCAGGCCTCCACCACCTGAGCACCTGGGACTGCAGGTGTGCCACCATGTCCTGCTAATGTTTTATTTTTATTGTTTAATTTTGTGTAGAGTCAGGATCTTGTTATGTGGCCAAAGCCAGTCTCAAACTCCTGGTCTCAAACAATACTTATGTCAGCCTCCTAATGCGCTGAGATTATAGAAATGAGCCACGGCACACAGCTGATTTATTTATTTATTTTCTCAGAACTATGCGACCTGATTCTTAATACATAAGGAAATAGAAGCCAGACAAAGGTGGAAGTAGTTACACACGATGTGAGTGTCATTTGGCACTTAGACAAGAGAGGCGGATTATAAAAATAAAAGATCCACATGTCGCAATTGACTGTGGGCTTGGATATGAACTCCAGCACTTTTTATTTTTATTTTCTAAGAGATAGTGTCTCACTCTCTTACTCAAGCTGGAGTGCAGTGATATAAGCATAACTCACTGTAATCTCAAACTCCTGAGTTCAAGTGATCCTCCTGCCTCAGCCTCCCAAGTAGCTGGGACTACAGATGTGCCATCGCTCCAGGCTAATTTTTTTTTTTAATTTTTTTCTCCCTGTGTTGCCCAGGCTAGTCTCAAACATGTGACCTCAAGCAATCGTTCCGCCTTGGCCTCCAAATCGGTGGGATTATAGGTGTGAGCCACTGTACCTGGCCAAGAAATCAGCTCCACCTGTTTTCTGTATAAAGTTTAGCATCTAGATACAAAGCAAAATAACGTTTAAAGATCAAGGAATCTGAAGGGAAGCTTGTGGGAGGGGAATGGGCTGAAGGCAGCGTTTTTTGGTCTACGGTTTTGCTTATTCTTGGACTTTCCAAAGTCCCGAAAGAAGCAGAAGGCAAGTGAGAAGGGAGGAAGAGGCGGGAGGAAAGGAGGAGGGCTGCGCCTCTGAGGTTGCAGATTAGCCCAAGGCGGCTCAGTGGCTGGGAAGGAAGGAAGGAAATTCCCAAGCCCGAAGGTAGAGACAGAGTCCTGGGTCCAGCAGAGACTGGAGGGGAGGAGGGTGCCGGGAGCCAAAGACCTTCCTGCTAGCATTGCAGCCTCTTAAACTGCTTAGGCTTTTATCCAAATTTGGTATGTCCGCATTTTGTAGACCTCCAAACCAAGTCACTCAGGGTTACCCAAGCAGGAAGGAGAGGATGATAGGAGAAGGTGCCCCATCTGATGATGCCCTTCTGGCTTTTATCCATTCCTGGGAATGACTCTTTCTCCAACTCGGGAGATGCCCCTCTGGGAGAATACAGTGGCATGGACCAGCAGTGGAGAATTCCAAGTCCAAAAAACGATTGGCATTTTAAGGAAAGTAAGAAATCATCCTGCATATATGAAACATTGGGAAAAAAGGTTATTACTAATAATTCTCAAGAGACCACTCTGGTGAGATTGGGTTTCTTGGGGATGTGTGGAGCAGGGTATATGTACTGAGTGGGCACATCCCACCATTCAGACTCCTCCCTCAGCTCCTGTCTACTGTAGCAGTCAGAGGGCAGCTCCGGTCCTCATCTCCGCTGAGCGACCCACTCACTCATTCACTCACTCCTTAACTCATTCACTCACTCACTCACTCATTCACTGCTTCACTCGCTCACTCACTCATTCACTCACTCAGTCCTTTATTCATTCACTCACCGTGTTACTCACTCGCTCATTCATTTACTCATTCAATCACCCATTCACTAACCCATTCACTTAATCACTCACCCATTCACTCACTCACCCACTCACTCACTCACCCATTCACTCGCTCATTAACTAACCCATTCACTCACTCATTCACTTATTCACTAACCCATTCACTCACTCATTCACTCATTCACTAAGCCATTCACTCACTCATTCACTCACCCATTCACTCACTCATTCATTCCCTCATTCACTCACTCAACCATTCACTCATTCGCTCACTCATTCACTTACTCACTCATTTCCTCATTCATTCACTCAATCATTCACTCACTCAATCATTCACTCACTCATTCACCTCTTCATTCATTCACTCACTCACTCACTCATTCACTCACCCTTTACTCACACACTCACTCACTTATTGACTCATTCACTCACTCATTCGTTCATTCACTCACTCACTTCTTCACTCACTCATTCACTTGTTCACTCACTGACTCATTCACTCACTCTTTCCCTCACCCATTCACTCACTCACCCACTCGTTTGTTCACTCACTCATTCACCCACTCACCCATTCACTCACTCATTCATTCACTCACTCACTCATTCATTCACTCACTCACTCTCTCATCACTCATTCCCTCAGTCACTCACTCATTCACTCACTCATTCACTAAGTCGCTCATTCATTCACTTACTTATTCACTCACCCATTCACTCACTCATTCTTTCACTCATTCACTCACTTAGCAATTCACTCACTTACTCACGTTCACTCATTCACTCATTTACCCACTCACTCACTCATTTACTCCTTCCCTCATCCACTCACTCACTCATTCACTGACTGACTCACTCACTCACCCATTCACTCATTTACTCACTGATTTACTCCTTCACTCACTCACTCACTCCTTCATTCATTCATTCAGCAGCATCCATGACAGGTTCACTCTGTCGTGGGCTCTGCTGTTGCCCTGGGCCTGCAGCAGGGAATAGTCAAAGATCTCTGAATCCACGGCATTCAGAGTTCAGCAGGGGGACCTCTGGAGAAGCCCAGTAGATAGGTGAAATGCCCCATGTGTGACACTGATGAGGATGTTTTGAGAGAAGCAGGGAGGGAACAGGAGTGTGCATGGAGCCCAGAATTTCTAAGAGGGTGATCTGGGGACGCCTCAGCACTGCAGAAGACCTTGCAGGACAGACTTGAGGAAGGTGGCCGAGTGGGTAGGGAGAGGAGGGCCTGGGCTGAGGAAAGAGCAGGCTGGGCCTGAGGTTGTCGGGTGCCTGCATCGGCCTCTGGGCAACACCAGGATCTGAAGGGAGCAGAGGACAGGCCAGTGTACCATGTGTGGGGCCTGTGACTCCAAGTCAGCAGAGAAGATGCCTGAATTACCTCCTGATAGGTGCACCCTGACTTTGAAGTTGAGCATACCCGAGGCATGGAGGTGGGGTGGATGTGGGGGCAGATCAGGGGATGGGGAGGGAGCCTGTTCCGGTCCAGGTCAGAGGAAGTGACTTGGCCCCAGTGGCTCCAGATTCAATGAAGAGCCTCAATTCCTGAGGGACTTTCCTGAGGGACTTAGATGCCAGGGCGGAGGAGCACTGCAAGACTTCAGCCTGAGTCCCTGGGAGGATGGAGTCACCATGAGCTGAGGTGAGGAAGACTGAGCGGTGGGGGGTTGTGCGGGGATGCAGAGGCCTGAGCTCAGTGTGGCCCCTGCAGATTTGAGATGCCCACTCCATGCACAGGCAGAGACGGCAGGGAAGGGGAAGAGGCTGCAGCTCAGGTAGCCCTGGAACGTGCAGCCCGACATGCTGGGGCACTGGGTCATGGTGCCCTCATGGCTGGGAGCTGCTTCCCTCCTGGGATGCCACAACTCCTTTAGAGCACATCGGCAACTCCTGCGCTCACCACAGAGGGGAAGCGGGAAGGACATCTGTCCCTATGCATGTTCTCCTTCACCTGGTCCTAGGCAGGTCCCAGGCAGCACCTCCCCTCCCAAGTGGCTCACCTTGGCCCCTGCCCCTAGTGTTCACAGCCAGACCCTCGAAGAGGGCTGGACTCAGCGGCTCCCCTCTAATGAATAGAACCAGGCAAAAGAGATGGCGGTCTCTCCTGAGATTGGATTGGGAGGGCTGCAGGTTCCGTCCATTGGAACTCTCCCCCTGGGTCTTCATAGGTGCTAGTTCTGGCATAGCCAGTCACCTGCCCAGGGCAGAGGGCGGCCTGAAGCTGATGCCACGGAGAGTCTGGGGCCTTCAGTCCAACAGCCTGCAAGCAATAGAATCCTGCCAGCAACACAGAAGCGAGCGTGGAAGCAGCTCCTTCCCTGATGAGCCTGAGCTTTCAGAAGACAGGGCAGCCCTGGGCAGACACCTGCTGCAGCCGCGGAGAGTGCCTGGGGCAGAGGGCCCAGTGAAGCCTGAACTCCCCGCCCAAGGAGTAATCATTCCTGGGGTATAACTGTGTGCTGGTGTGGGCCACAGTTTGGAGTAACCTGTCAAGGGACAATGAAGAACAAACACACACCTCAGGTCCTACTGGGTGGAAGCTGTACGGTCAGCACGGCATGTAATATCTGTCAGGCCTCTGAGCCCAAGCGAAGCCATAGAATCCCCTGTGACTTGCAGGTGTAGGCCCAGATGGCCTGAAGCAACTGAAGAATCACAAAAGAAGTGCAAATGGCCTGCCTCGCCTTAACCGATGACATTCCACCACAAAAGAAGTGAAAATGGCTGGTCCTTGCCTTAAGCCATGATATTATCTTGTGAAATTCCTTTTCCTGGCTCATCCTGCTTCAAAAAGCTTCCCCACTGAGCACCTTGTGACCCCCACTCCTGCCCGCCAGAGAACAACCCCCCTTTGACTGTAATTTTCCTTTACTTACCCAAATCCTATAAAACGGTCCCACCCTTATCTCCCTTTGCTGACTCTCTTTTCGGACTCAGCCCACCTGCGCCCTGGTGAAATAAACAGCCATGTTGCTCACACAAAACCTCTTTGGTGGTCTCTTCGCAGGGACACGCATGACAATATCTTCCAGGTGAATTAGAAGATTCATTGCTAAGGCCAAAGATTTTAAAAAAAAAGAGAACCTCTAATTGTAGCACCATTAAAATACATGACATGCAAAAAAAAAAAAAAAAAAAAAAAAAGAAAAAAAACAGCCATAGCCATTCTTTTCCATCTTAGCTACAGGTATATGTTAATATACGTTAATTCCCTGACTGACTGAGCAATGCGCCAAACTCATAAGAACAGATGTGTGAGGACCGTCAGTGACCACCCTGACCTCAGCTCTTATATACAGACAAACTTTTGAACATAATCTGTAGCCTTGAGGGTCTTGACACTCTAAATTTTATTATTTTTAATTAACTATTTCTATTCCCTAAGCAATACCTGTTCATCGGAGAGAAAAACTGGCTTTACCTATACTAAGCAAAAGAAAGGAAATAAAATGCTCAGAAACATTGACATATATACGCAGACACACACACACACTCGCACACACAGGCTCGCACTGTGTCTAGGCCTGCCTTTTCACTTATTTGTATGTCCTGAACTTATTTCCATGTCAGTAGACACTTATCTTCGTAGCGGTAACAGCAACTAAATATTATTGCAGCGTCTATTTTTACCATCATTTTTTAACTCATCATGTTTGAACTGTTAGGTTGTGTCTATGGTTTTCTGTGTTATAGACAATTTGATGACAAATGACCCATCCCCTAATGTTCAATATAAAAGTATCAATTGTATAAGGAGATAAGGGGTATTTGGCTGAATAAAATTCAGTGTGCCCTACCTTCTCCACATGTAATATGCTCTAAAAAGGCATGAAGAATTAAATTAGCCCTTCTATTCTCCAGCACAGATCCTGAGTCCAGCGGTGGGTGCAGGTGCTCAGAGCCTCGGTCTGCTCTTCTGCCTGCCAGAAGGCAAAGGCCACTCAACTGCCACCTTAAGACACCCAGGATTCTCCTCTCCTTTTTTATTAATAGAATAATGCTCAGGCTCAGTGCATGAGAGCAGCGCTCTCTGACTTTGCATTCATCAGAGTAACCTAGGTGGTTTGTCTAAAAATATACATTCCCTGGCTGCGCTGGCAGAAACTGGACTTCAGTGGTTTCGTGGGGGTGTGCATAGGACAGGTGATTCTGAGGACCACGAGGGGTTAGGAATTTCCCCGTTCATTCTGGCCAAGGGAGAGATCAGACCATCCAGCATTGTCCGCAGCATATTTTTTTTTCCTCTTTTGCAATGAATATTTGATGTTCAGCGGGATGAGCCCCAGGATGAGACACACATCCAAGAAAAATCCATGCCTCTCCATCTTTTCCCCAGGATTGCCCTTTGGCGAGACTCTCCTTTGCGATTGCTTCGTATTCCCCGGTTCATAGAACAAACCTCTTCTTAGTCTCTTTTGTTGTCTCTTATCTGTTCAACAAACACTCACTGCGCAGGACCATCCTCCGGTAAGCCCTCGAGTGGGGCCGTTTGGCAGCCCTACTTCGTGGGGTGAGCACTGAAGGAACCGGGGCCCCATAAGCCCGTGCTTTTGTGGGGGCTGCCCCCTCTCCCGTCGCAGGGTAACCGGCACCAGGCTGTTAAGCTGTGGATGGACAACCGCACATCCCATCGGGTGTGCGGATTTCAGTACGTGGATTTGGCCAGTGAAGTCAGCCGAGGTCAGCACAGCGTACAGCAGCGCGCGTGTCCGTGGGGAGGAAGGGTCGTCCCGCCTCCCCTTCAGGCCAGTCCTGTTGCGCCTCCTCCTGCCCCACCCTGACTTCCGCGCCCCCAGGCGTCTCTGAGGGTCGCGCCCCGATACCCTCCTCCACCCCAAGGCATCTTCTCCCAAGGGGCCGGGCTGGTGGCTCAGGAGCGCCACAGCCCCCTTGGGCCCGGGAAATCGCAGCTTCGTCATAGCTAAGCCCGCCGCGCTCAGCTTTTCTCGCCACCTGAATGATCCACTCTCCGTGCGTCCTTCCCGACCTCAGGCTGCAGAGAAAACTTGGGGGCGGGGGTCGAGGAAGCCGCGCCCCGGGGCTCCCAGTGCAGCCCCCAGAGGCATCCTGCGGGCAACAACAAGCTGTGCGAGCGGCCGGGCTAGGCGGCGACAACAGCAGGAGCGGCCGGGCCTGCCGCGAGCCTCCGCGTCCAGGTAGGGTCTCCGCGCCCCAATTCCATCCCGCCCCGCCATCGGCGCTCCCAGCAAGTGCGGGGTTTCCACCCGCCCCGGCGTTCGCGCCCACTCACGGTCTCCCTTGCCCCCCCGGGAGATGCTCCCCGCGTTCTATTCCGCCCCGCCTTGGCGCGCCCAGCAAACGTTGTGACCTCTCCCCCCTGCGGTCTCCCCCTCCCCTGACGCTGCCGCTGCCCCCACCTGTGGCGCTCCGGGCATCTCTAAAGCCCCCAACCAGAGTCCTCCAACCCACCCGCGAGGCTCGGGCACCAGCAACGCGACCCCACCCACAGGGACCCCGCCCACCTGTGGCGGTACCCCCGCATCTGCGACCTCCCCCATCGCTAGCGCGGCCCCTACCTACGACGACCCCCGCGTAGGTGCTCCTGCCTACACACGCCCCCTCCCCGCCAGCCCCTGCCCTTTCCCTGCCCCTTTCCCTGCTCCTGCCCCTAGCCGCGCCCCCGCCCCCGCCCCCGCAGGCCCTCCGGTGCGCTCGGGCCCCGCCCGTCACTGCCCATTTGCGCTGGCGCCAGGCGGGGGCGCGGGCGGGGCAGCAGTTCCGAGTCCGGCGCGCACGGGCAGGGTCCCCATTGCCTGCCGCGCACCCGGACTAGCGACTACCCTCGGCCTCCTCGCCATGGACGCGGACGACTCCCGGGCCCCCAAGGGCTCTTTGCGGAAGTTCCTGGAGCACCTCTCCGGGGCCGGCAAGGCCATCGGCGTGCTGACCAGTGGCGGGGATGCTCAAGGTGCGCGCCCCCCTCCAGGCGGCGAGGTCGGGACGGATGGAGAGAGGGAGAACAGGGCGAAGGGGATGGGGGGATAGGGCAGAAGAGGGGGGGAGCGATGGGAGGACCCGGGGAAAGATGGGGAAGCGATGGGAAGAACCGGGAAGAAGAGCGGGGAAGCGATCGGGAGAACTGGGTCGAAGCCTGTGCCCGGGAGCGGCAGGGCAGGGGTACCTGCGGGGCAGCGTGAACCGTCAAGGCAGCCCCGGGGTCCTTGCCGGGTGGGGCGGAGGAGGAAGGGACATGGCGGTAGGAACCTCCATCCGAAAGATAGTGAGCTTTCCATCCCGTCCGGTTTATGTTTTAAATTGAACCTGGCAGAGGGGTCGCCTGGAGCGCCCTCGGGGGTCGTTCTGCCTCTGAGCTGTAGGACTGGGCCGGGCTTCCCCTCCGAAGCGAGGGTACAGCGCGATCACTTCCTAAGTGGCCCCCCGCCCCCCAACTCCGCCCCACGCCACCACCCAGCATGTCGAGGAAGAAACGGCCGGGTCCCCGCACACCTCCTGTAGCCTCGTGCCCCGCGCGGTGTGGGCGGGGTCCCGGCTGCTGCAATGCAGGACGCGGCGGGGGTGCTCTGGGTTCCCGCCTGGCGTCTCCGAGGCGGTCCGGCAGCCCCTCGCGTTTCCGCTGGAAGATTTACAAAAAGGGTTTCTTGTGCTCGCATGTGCTGTCGCCTTCCGGCTCGTGACAAAACTGAAAACTAAAGTGGGTCTCAGGCCCTCCCCGCCAGCCTCCGCGGACCGGAAGGACCAGGAAGCGGGGACTCCGGGACGTCAGCGGCGCCGCGGCGCGGGCTCTGGGCTTCCCCTGCCCTGCAATGTGGAAGCGGCTCTCCAGGAGGGGCCCGAGCCTGGACCCACGACGCGGGCGCGCCGGGAGGACATTTAACATTGAAGAGCGGGAGGTGATGGAGAGTGCGCTCCCCAGGCCCCGGGTGCACGTAGGGGCGCCTGTGCCCGGGATCGGGAGGGTGAGGCCTTCTCCGTCAGGTAGACTTGTTAAATCTATCTGAAAGTCACAGATAACTAAGTGTCAAGTCGTCACAGATATTTATGTATCCTGAATGAGATGGCTACGGAAAACATGAAAACATCGTTACTGGTTACGTGCATGATGCATCCAAAACATTGTTACCTGCACAGTGGCAGCACTGATACTTGTGGGGTTTTGAACGTGTGGACTGGAGTGTTAAGAGTCCTTCAGAGTCATGACAGTAGTTTGATTTGAATGTTCTTTTCTTGGCGAATAAATGCTGTACATTGAATTTACCCAGGAAACTAGGAAGGTGAACCCACACGAAGGACACAGGCCTGTGGGCTGCTCCAGGCACCATTAGGGCGTTGCGGGGCCTGAGCCATGGGCTTCCCGTTCAGCCTCTTGAGAGCCGTGACGGCGTCTCTGTTCTGCCTCACACTGGACCCGCTAGTTTCATATTCTTGTTATGGTTCCGAAGCTACAAGCGGTTGGATTCTGCGAGTCGCTCTCTGTCTTCCTCCTCCAGCTGCTTTCAAATGGGTCGTCTCTTTTTTTAGAACTTCTTTTTTAAGCAGTGATTGATGGGGTGAGTTGTAGTGCTGTCCTGAACTGCAGAGGGAGCGCACTGAGGAACCTGGGTTTTGATGCTGTGCACATCAGCTGAGTCAGCAGCCCAGGGCCCTGTCAGTCCCATTATTAAGCTTATTTCTTGCTCTTCGACGCCTTAAAAAAAAAAAAGCAAACTCCTGCTTGCTGTCACTGGCTGTTTGGCAAATGGGTGTTTACCCTGGAAAGAGGGACATTTTGTCCTCTGGACCGTCTAAGGCGCCCTTTAGTGACATGGTCCGTTTCTGACCACTCTATTCTGTGGGCGTCCTTCCTGCTTCCACCTTCCCTTTCCAAACGCCTCCGCCTCCAGGGCTTTAATTTTCCTTCTGTGTGTGTGTCACGCAGAGGTTACGACTATTGCGCCAGTGCCCTTATTTTTTTTTTTTTTTTTTTTTTCCTGCGGAGGTCCCAGAATTTGCTACATCTCAAAAGAAGCAATTGCATCCATTTGTTCGCGATGATCATAAACAGTGCCCTCTAAGGGAGACTAATTGGTCAACCCGTCTGCTGTGGGTAGAAAGACAGCGGTGGCCGCGGAACGAGGGCTCTGCCTCTTCAGAGCCTGCACAACCATCCTGCTTTCTTTCTTCAATATCCAGTAGGGGGGTTAATTTGAATAAGCCCTTGAAACCAACAAAGCAGGAAAGTGCAAAGACATTGAGTTGCGAGATTTAAAATGACAACCAGCAGCCTCTCATTCTTCCTTCACTGGGGGTTGCCGCTTCGTTTTGGGGCTGCAGGGTATGTTTGGCAGCGACATCGGACCTTTGTACTGTGCGACTCATGAATTGAGATAGTTCCTTACTAAGTGCTTTGTGCTGTAGGTATGAAAATGGGGAAAGAGGGAGCACTGTCCCGGGTGGAGAGGCGTGGAGAGACGCTGTGATACATAGCAGGTCCTTTTCTTCTGGGCTCCTGGTTATAAATCTTTTTTTTTTTTTTTTTTCTAATAGCCTGACAGATGGTTTTTGTGTCTTTTTTTTTTTTTTTTTTTTTTTTTTTTTAGACGGAGCTGGCTCTGCCGCCCGGGCTGGAGTGCAGTGGCCAGATCTCAGCTCACTGCAAGCTCCGCCTCCCGGGTTTACGCCGTTCTCTTGCCTCAGTCTCCCGAGTAGCTGGGACTACAGGCGCCCGCCACTTCGCCCGGCTATTTTTTTTGTATTTTTTAGTAGAGACGGGGTTTCACTGTGTTAGCCAGGATGGTCTTGATCTCCTGACCTCGTGATCCGCCCATCTCGGCCTCCCAAAGTGCTGGGATTACAGGCTTGAGCCACCGCGCTCGGCCCTGGTTTTTGTGTCTTAATTAAAAGATTGAAGACTGTGGGCCCGACCCAAAATAATTCCATTGGCATCAGAGAGAAGGATTCTGTGCATATTTATCTATAGGCATAATTGATTTTTTTTGGTCCAATTATCTGGTTAGTCAAATCATACATTACAGAAGTAATATTTAAAATTAAAAAACTAAAAATAAAAAATGTATCTGTAAACCTATCCCCCTTCCATTCCAGTCTTTGTCTCTGTGTAATTTTAGAACCGTGAACCACGATGTACACAGAGTTTATACTCTTTTAATATCTTGCTACTTCATTGTTTTAATGTTTAATCTTTAGGTTGATGTATCACAGGTTGCTTGATCATTTCTTACAGGTGTTTGGTTTAGTTTTTTTTTTTTTTTTTTCCCTTTAACTCTAATGTAAATTTGAGTATTTGGCTGGTAGTTTTAGCAGGATTTAAGGCAGAGCCTCAGTTAGGGCCGCGGATCGATTTATGGTCCCTAGTTTGAGGAGGGAGGCGGCAATCTGCCCTTTCTTCTATAATTGATATGTTGAATCACAATGGACATTTACTTGATTTTGAGCACTTGGAACTCCCCTGGGGTTCACTGATATTGCAAGGTCAGGACTGGGGATCTCCTGCTGGAGAGGCCCCCAGCGTGCCCAGCGCAGGGTCCTGAGCGCGTTGCTGCAGGACAGAAGCCCTGGGCTTTGTCCTCCAGCAGCCATCACTCTGGGAAGGACTGGCTGCTCCAGGAATGAGGTCTATGCTCTGAAACCCACAGTCAGCAGACCAGCAAAGGTCAGCACAGACGACCTTCTATGAATCATTCATTTAACAAGCATTCATGGAATACACACTCCTTGCAGTTGGAACTTAGAGTGGAAGGCCATCAGCTCACTGTTGTCTGAGCAGAGCTTGATCTCTGGCTCCCTGTTGTAGCCTCCGCTCCTAGGAGGTGCACAGTGAGTGTTGGGGAACCCTCCACAGGCACAGTTGCCGAACAAGGACCCCTCCCAAGGGCGTCAGCCCTGGGCCCTGAGCTCTGAAGAGGAGGAGGGCATTCCTAGGGTCGACTTCCCTTCTGGATAGTGAGCTCTGCACAGAGAGAAACTCTTCCACATTCACTGCGGTGAAGTTCCTAAAACAAATAACACTTTAGAGACTGGGGCCTGCATTCCCCGGAATTTCATGGCCACAGGTGGTGGCTGTACCGTGCGACTGGAGTCTGCGTTCCCCAGAATTTCTGTGGCTGCAGGTGGTGTCTGCACCATGCAACTGGTGTCCCTGGAATTTCCGTGGCCAAAGGTGGTGACTGTACCATGTGAATGAGGGTCTGTGTTCCCTGGAATTTCCATGGCTATAGATGGTGGCTGTACCATGTGTCTGAGGGTCTGCCTTCCCTGGAATTTCTGTGGCTGCGGATGTAACTGTACCATGTGACTGAGGGTCTGCATTCCCTGGTATTTCTGTGGTCGCAGATGGTGGCTGTACCATGCAACTGGGGCCTGCATTCCCTGGAATTTCCATGGCCACAGGCGGTGGCTGCACCATGCATCAGGTCCTGTCTCAGGAGTTGGTGTCATTCTCTCTGTTACTCCCTCACCTGACACAGAGCGGCAGTTCCTGACCTTATCACTCCCAGGAAACACACAGGCATCTGTTTTGGATCCTTGTTTTATTTCCCCATTACCTTTGTCATCAAAGGGAAATTCACATCCCTATGAAGCCGAAAATGGTGTGGGGCCCCCTGGTGGTCTTTCTAAGGCATTATCAGCAGGTAAACTAGACCGTATGGGCCAGTGTACCTGAAATGAAAACAGAAAGGTAAGTCGTGTCACTAAGCTTTGCTGGGAGATTCAGGGTCTTTGTCAGTGACAGAGTCATCCAAAGTAAGTTGTTTGTTCACTGCAGATCGACACGGTTAGCTGTGTCGGGATTAAACTTACCCAGTGTCGACAGAGTGTAGCTTAATCCTCACGGAGGGGTGTCAAGTACATTGAAGAATAGCTGCCGAGCCTGCTATTGTCGGGAGAGGGGCAGGTGCCTCTCTCGCTTAGCCCAATGCTGAAGGAGGCCGGGCTCACGTCAGGCGGTGCGTGTGAGCGAGCTGGATGTTTAGCACGCTGGGACGATAGAGCACAAACATCTATTTTTAACTTGTGGGTGACCTTCTTCTGTGCTGCTTGAGTCTCTGTGGACCTTTCTCTGTTTCCTTCCTGAGGAGTCTATGCCAGGGTCCAAGGCGTTCTCTGCGCTGCACCTCGGCGCCTGCCCACTCAGGAGCCTCCTCCTGGTGGCTGTGGGACTGGGCTGGGCCCACACTGTCAGCATCGTCCGGAGTAAGCAAGCCCGTCCCTCCACACCGCAGTGTCCCCAGCTGTTGAACAGGGCTAATCAACTGACCGTCAGGATTAATGGGGATCAGATGCGCTCATCTCATAGCCCTGCTTGGTAAACAGCCACTTCCACTCTGTCCTCCAATGTGCTACTCTAGACTTTTTCTTTACCTCCATTTAGCCAGGTGATTCGAGGTGACAGTGACTATCAAGAGGGACGTACAGAGGAAATCAGTGGAAGAGAGCTCGAGGAGCAGACATGGGTGCAGGAACACAGTGCGGGGAGCACGGGTGCAGGGAACATAGGCATGGGGAGCACAGATAGGTGTGGGGAGGTGAGGATGGGTGCGGGGAGCGCGGATGTGGGCAGCACGGGTGCCCGGAGCACAGGTGTGGGGAGCACGGGTGCGGGGGGCATGGGAGCAGGGAGCACGGGGACCCGGAGCACAGGATATGGAGAGCATCTGTGTACTTGCTCTGCTCTGACAGATGCTGCTGAGCACGTACTCAGTGATCAGATGGGTCAGAGCCTCAGTGACTTTTTTTTAGAAAAATTATTTCTTTTTTTAAAGATAGGACTTCCCTCTTCCTGGTGGCCCCTTTTAGTCGATACTCTTTTAAGCCTGCTTTTCCAGAGGAAAGCTAGGAAGGATGGCCTGTATAGGTTCCAGTCTGGGCATATCTGGAAGAATGACCTGTTTTAGGTTTGAGTCTAGTGTATCTGGGGACAACTTTGAACCTCCATTCAGAGTCCCCCAGCCACCTGTAGAGGCTCCCCAAATGTCTGCTGGGACTTTCCCCTCTGCTCGGGGATGATGAAGAGCAGAATCTCATCCTGCCACGACCTCTGGGGTCCTCCTTCCTGGAGGGCAGTGCCTTGGTGGCCAGTGTGTGTAGGAGGCTGGGCTGGCACCTTCGGGCTATGCTCTGCAGCGGGGGCTCGTGACATGGGGCATTCTTGTGCTCTGCACCGGGACTGTTGACGTGGGGCATCCTCGTGCACTGTGGACCACAAGCGGTGCACATGAGCCAGACAGCTCCTGGAATTCGGAGCCTGATTCTACCTCAGGCCATCCACCTGTCTGTGGCACTTCTGGGAGATTGTGGGGACCATATGAGTCTGTGTCCCCACCCTCACTGGCTGGACACCTATGCCAGGCTGGAGCTTTATGTGTCACCATGCCCTGTTCTGAGTTGTGTGAATATTTATTTTCATTACCTACTCTCATAAGCTTTCCTTTTTTAAAAAAAAATTCAGAGACAGACTTTGAAGTCCCCTGGCCCCACCCTCTGTGGACCTAATGGTATTGCAGAAATTATGGCTTCAATTATGTGTAATAACTGGGGCTACTTTAAAAGTCATGTAAAGGAACAAGGTGGAGTGGCCATTTCAAGCAGTACATCATGCTGGATTCTTCAGTGAACATTATCAGGCTTTCAACACATTTTCTCTTTTTATTTGCTTTGGAGAATATAATGGGTGCTCGGAAGCTGTTGGAATTTAGTAACAGGAAATCATCCTTAAGGAGCTATTTAAGCAAGGGGGCAGTTGGAGTAAATGTAAGTTATGAACACACACTTATTCCAAACCAGAGAAATAAAAGCACCAACTGTACTGGGGTTGAAAGTTGGTTGCTAGTGTGTCTTTCCTGCCCACAGTGACTGTGGCAGTGCTGTGGCCAGGAAATTCTGGAAAGAAGACTTGGTGCCAGTGGTAGTTTTTGTGACGATTCATTTGCTTTCAGCTCAAGTGACTATAGTCTAACTTGCAAAGGGCTAGGTCTCCACCAATGGACCACGACATTGACATAGGACAAATGAGAAATGGCCCTTGGGTTTTTAACAATTATTATTTTTAATGGACACATTATGGTACATATCCATGGGATACAGTGTGATATTTCAATACATGTTTATCATGTGTAATTAGCAAATCAGGATAATTAGCATGTCCGTCTTCTCAAACATTTGTCATTTCTTAATGCTGGGTATATTTAAAATCCTCCCTTCTAGCTGCTTGAAAATATACAATAAATTATAAACTACAGTCACCGTACAAGGCTATAGCACACTAAACCTCATTTTTACTATCTAGATGTCATTTTGTATCCATTAGCCAACCTCTCCCTTTCTGCCTTCCCGCCGCCCTTTCCTGTCTCTAGGTTCCACTGTTCTACCTTCAGAGGGTAGAATATCATTTTCCTCATAGAGATCTTTAACCCTCTTGGTTAGACTTCTTCTGAGGTATTTTTATTTTTATTTTATATTTTTGTAGCTAAATTGGATTGCTTTCTTGATTTCTTTTTCCACTGGCTCATTGTTAGTCTATAGAGATGCTACTGACTTTTATATGTTTATTTTGTATTCTGTAACTTTACTGAATTTGTTTATCGGTTCAAAGAGATTTTTGCTGGAGCCTTTTTTTTTTTTTTTAATATATAAGAGCATATTGTCTGCAAACAGACAATTAGAGTTCCTCCTTTCCACTTTGGGTGCCCTTGATTTCTTTCTCTTGCCTAACTGCTCTTGACTAGGACGTTCAGTGTTGTGTTGGATAGGAGTGGCACAAGTGGGCGTCCTTGTCTTGTTACAGGTGTCAGAGAAAAAGCGCTTAGTATTTCCCCATTCACCATTATGTTAGCTGTGGGTTTGTCACATATGGCCTTTATCGTGTTGAGATATGTTTCTTTCAGTGCCTCGTTTGTTGAAACTTTTTATCATGAAGCAGCGTTGAATTTTATCAAATGCTTTTTCTGTATCTGTCGAAATGATATGGTTTTTGTCCTTAATTCTGTTGATGTGATGTAGCGTGTTTATTGATTTGTGTTTGTTGAGCAATCCTTGCATCCTGGGATAAATCCCACTTGATCATGGTGTATAATCTTTTTGATTTACTGTTGGATTCAGTTTGTTAGTATTTTGCTGAGGATTTTTGCATCTGTGTTCATCAGGGGTATTGACCTATAGTTTTCTCTTTTTATTGTGTCCTTGTCTTATTTTGGTATCAGGGTAATGCTTGGCTTGAAGAATGAACTTGGCAGAATTCCCTCGTCTTCAATATTTTTGGAATAGTTTGCGAAGAATTGAAATAAAAATTTGTAGAATTCAGCTGTGAAGCCACCTAGTTCTGGGGTTTTCTTTGTTGGAGACATTTTATTATTATATAGTCATACGTGTTACTCATTATTGGTCTGTTTAGGATTTCCGTTTCTTCTTGGTTCCAACTAGGTAGGTTGTACATGTCCAGGAATTTATCCATTTCCTCTAGGTTTTCCAATCTGTTGACATAACAGTTGTTAAAAATAGTTTCTAATGATCCCTTGTATTTCTGTGGTATCAAATGTAATTCTCCTTTTTGGTTTCTAATTTTATTTATTTGGGATTTCTTTTTCTTTCTTAGTGTAGCGAATGGCTTGTCTATTTTATTTATCTTTTCAAAAAACCAACACTCTTTTCTTCATCTTTTATATTTGTTAGTTTCCATATTATTTACTTCCTCTTTGATCTTTGTTATTTCTTTTCTGCTACCACTTCTGGATTTGATTTGTTCCTGCTCTTCTAGCTCATTGCAGTTCATTGTTAGGTTGTTTATTTTAAATCTGTTTTTTAAATGTAGGAGTTTATTGTTCTAAACTTTCCTCTTAATACTGCTTTTGCTGTATGCCATAGGCTTTGATATGTCGTGTTTCTGTTTTCAATTATTTCAAGAAATTTTTAAATTTCCTTCTTAATTTCTTCATTGACCCATTGGCTATTCAAGGGCATATTGTTTAATTTCTATGTATTTATACAGTTTTGAAAGTTCTCCTTGTTGTTGATTTGTTTTTTGTTTGATTGTTTATTAAACTTTATGTTCCAGGGTACATGTCCACAATGTGCAGGTTTGTTACATATGTATATATATGCCAAGCTGGTGTGCTGTCCCCATTAACTTGTCATTTAAATTAGGTATATCTCGTAATGCTATCCTTCCCCCCTCCCCTCACCCCACAACAGGCCCCGGTGTGTGATGTTCCCCTTCCTGTGTCCAAGTGATCTCACTGTTCATTTCCCACCTATGAGTGAGAACATGCGGTGTTTGGTTTTCTGTCCTCGCGATAGTTTGCTGAGAATGATGGTTTCCAGCTGCATCCGTGTCCCTACAAAGGACATGAACTCATCCTTTTTTATGGCTGCATAGTATGCCATGGTGTAAATGTGCCACATTCTCTTAATCCAGTCTGTCATTGATGGACATTTGGGTTGCTTCCAAGTCTTTGCTATTGTGAATAGTGCCGCAATAAACATACGTGTGCATGTGTCTTTATGGAAGCATGATTTATAATCCTTTGGGTATATACCCAGTAATGGGATTGCTGGGTCAAATGGTATTTCCAGTTCTAGATCCTTGAGGAATCGCCACACTGTTTTCCACAATGATTGAACTAGTTCACAGTCCCACCAACAGTGTAAAAGTGTTCCTATTTCTCCACATCCTCTCCAGCACCTGTTGTTTCCTGACTTTTCTTTCTTTCTTTCTTTCTTTTTTCTTTCTTTCTTTCTTTCTTTCTTTCTTTCTTTCTTTCTTTCTTATTATTATTATACTTTAAGTTCTAGGGTACATGTGCATAAAGTGCAGGTTTGTTACATATGTATACTTGTGCAATGTTGCTGTGCTGCACCCATCAACTCGTCAGCACCCATCAACTCGTCATTTACATCAGGTATAACTCCCAGTGCAATCCCTCCCCTCTCCCCGCTCCCCATGATAGGCCCTGGTTTGTGATATTCCCTTTCCCGAGACCAAGTGATCTCATTGTTCAGTTCCCACCTATGAGTGAGAACATGCAGTGTTTGGTTTTCTGTTCTTCTGATTGTTTGCTAAGAATGATGGTTTCCAGCTGCATCCGTGTCCCTACAAAGGACACAAACTCATCCTTTTTGATGGCTGCATAGTATTCCATGGTGTATATGTGCCACATTTTCTTAATCCAGTCTGTCACTGATGGACATTTGGGTTGATTCCAAGTCTTTGCTATTGCGAATAGGGCCGCAATAAACATATGTGTGCATGTGTCTCCATAGCAACATGATTTATAATCCTTTGGGTATATACCCAATAGTGGGATGGCTGGGTCATATGGTACATCTAGTTCTAGATCCTTGAGGAATCGCCATACTGTTTTCCATAATGGTTGAACTAGTTTACAATCCCACCAACAGTGTAAAAGTGTTCCTATTTCTCCACATCCTCTCCAGCACCTGTCGTTTCCTGACTTTTTAATGATTGCCATTCTAACTGGTGTGAGATGGTATCTCATTGTGGTTTTGATTTGCATTTCTCTGATGGCGAGTGATGATGAGCATTTTTTCATGTGTCTATTGGCTGCATAAATGTCTTCTTTTGAGAAGTATCTGTTCCTTGTTGTTGATTTATAGCTTTATTCTGTTACCGTCTGAGAATGTCCTAGATGTTATTTCAATTTTTAAAAAATGTATTGAGACTTCTTTAGCAGCCTAGCATGTGGTTGATTCTAGAGAATGTTCCATGTGTCGATGAGAAAAATGTGCGTTTGTATCTGTTGGATGAAATGTTCTGTAAATGTCTGTTAGGTCCATTTGGTCTACACTGTACTTTCAACTTGATAATTTGTTGTTATTTTCTGTCTAGATGATCTCCAGTGCTGACAGTGGGGTTTTGAGGCCCCTACTATTGTTGTGTTGGTGTCTCTCTCTCTCTCTCTATATATATATATATATATGTGTGTGTGTGTATATATATTTGAGACGGAGTTTTGCTCTTGTTGCCTAGACTAGAGTGCAGAGGTGCAATCTCAACTCATTGCAACCTCCATCTCCCGAGTTCAAATGATTCTCCGGCCTCAGCCTCCCAAGTAGCTGGGATTACAGGCGTGTGCCACCATCCTGGCCTAAGTTTTTGTATTAGTAGAGACAGGGTTTCACCATGTTGGCCAGGCTGGTCTTGATCTCCTGACCTCAGGTGATCCACCTGCCTCCACCCCCCAAAGTGCTGGGATTACATGCATGAGGCACCGTGCCCAACCTCTCTCTCTAGATCTACTAATATTTGCTTTATGTATCTGGGTGCTTTGTTGTTGGGTGCCCATATACTCGTAATTGTTATATCCTCTTGCTATGTGGATCTCTTTATTATATAATTACCTTTTTACAGTTTTTGACTTAACTTGTGATTGGTCTGAAATAAATATAGCTACTCTTGCTCACTTTTGAGTTCCATTAATGTGGAACATGTTTTTCCATCCCTTCACATTTAGTCTATGTGTGTCTTTACGGCTGAAGTGAGTTTTTTGTAGGCAGCATATAGTTGGTTTTTCTTCTTTAAATCCACTCAGCCCGTCTATATCCTTTAATTGGGAAGCTTGGGGTTATTTTGCTATTGATATCACAGTCCAGACATTAAGATTTCCTCACTTAAGTTATTTGTACACAAATTAATATGAAGAGGAAATAGAGTTTTTCTTTTGTCTTTTAAAGATAGCGATGGATTATTATTTTGATTTCATGCAAGTGAGGGACTCACCATGCCTGTTGGAATTTTAGAAATTCTTTCCTGTTATTAGGAACAGCAATGATCTGTAATGGGTTCCTGGAATCATCCAGTGGTGTTCTGAATATCTTAAAAGTTTGCTTTCGTGTCTCATTTTCTATTTCTCCCCTAGTAGCCATGCACCCTGGGCAGGAGATGACCTTACATTTCCTTGGTTTTTAATGATTTCTTAGGTTTAGTGTTTGACACAGTTCGGATTCTGGATAAAATCAGCCCTTCTGGGAAGTGTGTAAATCAAACAAGGACTTTCTGGTGGTGTTATACAGGTTTCCCATGCCCCTGAGTACAGGAATAGCTCCCTGGGGAAGGAATATGGGCACATGATGGCAGGGAGCCATTCTTGGATGGTCCCATCGTTCTGCAGGAATTCTCATGCAGGGAGAAGAAGCACACGGTGACTGAGCTGGTAGGGATTCTGCTGATACTTTTGATCGTTATGATTTGATCCTGAAAGGTGATGTGGGATGAAGCGCAATATTTAGAATGCTGACATTCTTTGAAACAAAGATATGGAAAAAATCTTATAATTGCAGGGTGCTTTGTAGTTTTCAGCTGCTCTCATGTGGATCCTTTTTCATCCTTCTGAAATGCTTTCTCAGGAGAGAGCATTGTTCTCTTTATATAGATGAGGAGCCTGGGTTTCAAATGGTTAGGAAATCATCACAGGCATTGGAATCTTTGGTTTCCTGGAACATTTTCTATTCAAGTATAGACCACATGGCCTCTAAAGGCTGGCTCACTCTTTTTGTTTGTTTGTTTTGTTTTTTGAGATGGAGTCTCACTCTGTCGCCCAGGCTGGAGTGCGGTGGCCAGATCTCAGCTCACTGCAAGCTCCACCTCCCACGTTTATGCCACTCTCCTGCATCAGCCTCCAGAGTAGCTGGGACTACAGGCGCCTGCCACCTCCCCCGGCTAGTTTTTTGTATTTTTTTTTTTTTTTTAGCAGAGACGGAGTTTCACCGTGTTAGCCAGGATGATCTCGATCTCTTGCCTTCGTAATCCACCCATCTTGGCCTTCCAAAGTGCTGGGATTGTAGGCTTGAGACACCGCGCCCAGCTGGCTCACTCTTAACACCTCGATTGGGGATCCAGCCTCACCTCTGGGATGGATGGCAGGAACTCCACAGCCATCCTGGGTGCTCTGGTGTGGGGTGGCGGAGCTGTGGCAGCCCCTCCCAGCTGAGTAGCAAGGCCGGGGAAAGCTCATTCCATTCCCCTTGGTTCTAACCAGGTAGAGGCTTACACTGCACATTTCCTTAGCTGGGAACCTTTAGAACTTTACATTTAAAATCTAATCTGTGATCCAGGGAGTAGATACATTGGTACTCACTGTACAAATCCTACATTTTTTGTATATTTAAAATTTTTTTCATGTGTGTCATGAACGACAAAAGAAATGCAAGCCCTTTGAGTTAGCTTTTCTGTATAGCATCTTCTAGAATCAGGAGGCTTGCCAGGGTTTTGTTTCATCACAAATCTTAATCTTTCTGCTCAAGAGATGGCATTATTAAACTCTTGGTTGTGTGGTTTCCGGGAAAGAAATATTCTAACTGAGTTCCAGGAATCACCTCTGTGGCGTTTCTACAGGAAAAGTGACCACTCTTGAAGCTTCACTGTCACTAGCAAGAATGATTGTGATGGTTTCTAAGCGGTCTCCGGCCAATCTTTAGTCTTTTATGCAGAGTGCTTTTATTCCAAGTGAAGTGCCCTTCTGTTTAATGGTGACCTCCTGTTATTACAGGGATTGCAGCCGCATTTGATGGACGTGAACCTGCTCATCTCTGGCTCCCCAGCTTCACCTCTGGGGTGGGTGGCAGGAGCTCCACAGCCATCCTGAGTGCTCTGGGGTGGGAAGTCCCTAGTGGGAGTGGAAGGTGCATGGCCGGGACGTTCCTGTCCCATGTTCCACACTGGTGTGTGCGCGTCTCTGCCTTGTTTCTTCCGTCCGTGCGTCTGTGGCGTTTTCTCCCTTCGTGCGTCTGTGGCCTGTTTTTTCCATGCGTGCCTCAGTGGCGCGTTTCCTCCATCCATGCGTCTGTAGCATTTCTTCTGTCCGTGCGTCAGTGGCGTTTCTTTCGTCTGTGCGTCTGTGGCGTTTTCTCCATGTGTGCGTCTGTGGCGCTTTTCCTCCCTCCGTGCGTCTGTGGTGCTTTTCTTCGCTCCGTGCGTCTGTGGTCTGTTTCCTCCGTCCATGCATCTGTGGTGTTTTCTCCGTCTGTGGATCTGCGGCGTTTCCTCTGTGAGTCTGTGACCTGTTTTCTCCGTCCACGCTGAAGGCCGTCGCTTCTCTCTAGTCACCACTTACTGATCGCTCCCTGTGTGCTGAGCCTGTGTCAGGCGTGTGGCGTGTGTCACCTGTGTGGCAGGGGTTTGCGTGACACACAGGGACACACGCTTGGGGAGCCGCAGTGATGGGGTCATGGCCACGCAGCTCAGCCCTCGGTCTGAGGGGCTTGGTGCCCACCCAGCTCTTCCCGAAGCAGCCTCGGGGCAGATCCCAGCTCTGCTTTCTCTCCTCAAGGCACCTCATGAAGTAAATTAAGCAAATCTAAAGTAGGAAACAGTTGTGAAATGAGACCTGGTTTCAGGTGTGTGTGGTCATTTCTCTTTACATGCTTACTTCATATACCCCAAATGATATACTTTTCCACCTGGTGTAGCAATTAATTACCAGCCATTACTGGTACAAAATTCCATGAAGGGTATTTGAGGAGGGCATAGTCTCAAAACCATGCTTTATTTTCACAGCTGTGATTTGCATGATAAAACTGTCAGGACTGTGACTTTGTTATCTTATTTTTATTTTTAGACCCTTGAAAGGAAGTTATTTAGTGATTACTTATAATTATGAAAATAATCTAATGATTAGAGAACCTCATTAGAACAAGTATTATATTTTCTGTTCCTTATGTAAATGAAATCTTCTTAATCCAGGCCGATGTTGGCAGGAATGGTCACGTTTAAAATGGGTAAGATGTTTATGTGATGTGCAGACCTCCCTCATATCGTCTCTGGAACATTCCAGGACTTCCATCTCAATTCTCACTTGTTGACACCCTACCTTGTTTTGTGATTATTCTTGTTTGCATCAGAATTTTGAATCCACATACCTGAGATGATACTTACGTATGCATGTACACATGCATGTGTATGCACGTGTGTATGTGCGTGTATGCGTGTCCATGTGCACGTGTATATGCATGTATGTATGTACATGTGTACGTGTGTATATGTATGTGTGTGCGTATATGCGTGTGTATGCATGTATGTGCGTATGTGTGCGTGCATATATATGTATGCACACATGTGTACATGTGTGTGCACGTGCATACACGTGTATGTGTGTTCGTGTACATGTGTAGGTATGTGTATGCATGTGTATGCATGTGTGTGCACACAGGTGTAGCTTTCCCTTTCATACATGCTGTGTTGAGTATTGCTGTTAGGCAGTGACAACTTTCCATTTCCTCAGTCAGAAAATGGGTAGCTCATCATTAATAAAGATGAGCATTCAATATCAGGAATCCCTAAAGACAATTGAAATTGTCATATTAAAGAAATACATTCCAAAACAAAGATAGTGTTCTGTACTATGTGTTCACATTGAACTTTCCTATAAAAATTGGTGTGGATGTTTCCCACTTATTGGAAATCACATGACTAGTTTAAGCCAAAACGTGGAATATTAATTCTGTCTTCAGATCACCTTTGCATATTTATGATTGATCTGTTCTGTTGTTCTGGAAGCTCTGAAAGCCACTCTGTCTTACCCTAGCTGGTGCCACGGTTGTGAGAATTCAGGGAAACGAGGTGTCTGCCAGTTTCAGTATTTTAGATCTCAAGCTGCCTCTTTTCTGCATCATAGACCAGTCTTAAAGAAAGACACAGTGTGACTTGTAGTGGATTATATCAGTTTTATTTTCTGTGGCTGAATTGTCACTCTACCTTGTGAATTAATGTTATTTTTCAGATCGTCTTCATAACACAGGGAGGTTCTCCAGTGTTGAGTGCAGGTTCAGTGAAAGCACTAACACTGTTACTACGGACTTCAACAGACTTGTTTTCCGAGGTGATAACCCTGGAGTCAGGCATTCAGTGTCCGCCCATCACTTCACTTGGTTCCGAGTACTCGGTCCCCTCCTGCTCTCCTTCCCCTGCACCCTTACTTCTGTCTTACCTTCTTTTTGACTCATAGGCCCTCGGCAGATGGTGTGTTGGGGGCAGGTGTCTGCTGTGAATCTTCGATAACCTTGGGAGAGAACTTTTTCTTTGGAGCAAGACCCCTCTCAATAAACTTTCAGTAGCCCGAGTATCATCTGTCGTGTGAACTATTTGTGGAAAATGTTCAGCATTTTTCCTTGGGTTTTGGCCGATCTTTCTCCACCTGCCAGTTTCTTCTCAGTTTGCCATGTCTGTACCCTCAGCAACTCTGTTCCAGCCCTGGTTACGTGTGAAGTAATTGAAGCAGAGCTCTGCAGATGAGAGAGTGTGTGTCGCCCCCCGAGTTCCCTTCCTGGCCTCTGAGTGTGGGTTGTGTTTTGTTCTGAGGGACGACTCTGAGGCTCCTGGCCCCTGTTTTGGAGCACCCCACGCCAAAGTGGGTGTAAAATGAAAACTGGGTTTATGCTGTATTATTATAATTCATAGAGCGGATGATAAAAATGCTTGAATCTGAGCAGCAGCTGAAAATGAGGACATGGTACCAGTTTGGATGTTGGACGATCTTCTTGAAAACAGTTTCATCATACTTTAGAAACCGTGCGTGTGCTGTTTTCTATTTCATACTTAGAATCTGTACAGTGTGTGTTGTATGAATGTGTTGCATGGGTGTGTTGTGTTGTATGTGAGTTGCAAGGGTTGTATGTGTGTTGTATGTGCATATTGTGTTGAGTTGCATTTATTGTATGTTTGAGTGTTGTGTGTTGTATGAGTGTGTTGTACGTGTATTTGTGAGTTGTATGTTTTGTATGTTGTATGTGTGTTGTATGAGTGTGTTCTACGTGTATTTGTGAGTTGTATGTTTTGTATGTTGTATGTGTGTTGTGTGTTACATGAGTATTGTGCATTGTACGTGTGTGTGTATGTGTATGTTGTATATGAGTTGCATGTACTGTGTGTATGTTGTGTGAGTGTTGTGTGTTGTATGAGTGTGTTGTACGTGTGTTTGTGAGTTGCATGTGTTGTGTGTTGTGTAAGTGTTGTGTGTTCTGAGTGCATTGTACATGTATTTGTGTTGAGTTGCATGTATTGTGTATGTTGTATGTGTTGAATGTTGTGTAGTCTGTTGTATGTGCATGTTGTGTTGTGCGTGAGTTACATTTCTTGTATGTGTTGTATGAGTGTATGTGTATGTTGTGTTGTGAGTATGTGAATGTTGCATTGATTTGCATGTGTCGTGTATTTTGTACGCGCATGTTGTGTTGAACATGAGTTGCATGTTTTGTACGTGAGCTGTATGAGTGTGTTGTATGTGTATGTTGTGAGTTGTATGTATTGTGTGTATGTTGTGTGAGTGTTGTGTGTGCATGTTGTGTTGTGAGTTGCGTGTGTTGTGTGTTATATGAGTGTTGTGTGTCGTATGAGTGTGTTGTACGTGCATGTTGTATGTGAGTTATGTGTTGTGTGTGCTGTATGAATGCATTGTACGTGCGTGTTGTGTTGTATGTGAGTTACGTGTGCTGTATCTGTGTATGAGTGTGTTGTACGTACATGTGTGTTGTGAGTTGCATGTATTGGTTATGTGTTGCATGAGTGTTCTAAATGCATATTGTGTTGTGAGTTGCATGTATTGGGTATGTGTTGTATAGGTTGTGTGTGTTTGTGTGCATTGTGTGTTGTCAGTGTTGTATAAGCGCATTGTACATGCGTGTTGTGTTGTTTGTTAGTTGCATGCTGTCAGTGTGTGCCGTGTGAGAGGCGGGGCATCCACATGACTGCTCCTCAGCGAGTCCTGCCTTGCAGCCCCTTCCGAGCTTGTATCCTCCGGAGCAGCCTAGAAGCAGCAGCATGTTTGCCTCTGCCCCTCCCCAGGAGGCCTCCGCCAGGTCCTGGCCAGGCCCTGCGCTCAGCGCGTCGCTAGGCAGCCTCTCTTGTCTCTTTTGTCTCTCTCATCGTCCTCCTGCGCCTCCTCCTTCTCGGGACCTGCATCCTTCCTCTGTGCTCCCTGGCAAGCCACACCTGGGACGTGGGAGTTCAGGCTCTCCCCTAAGCCGTTTGCTCCTCTCTGAAGAGCGCCCCCCTTGGCTGGCCGTGAGCAGCTGGAGTGGATTGCAGGGAAGGGAGGTGGGTGTTCCTGTAGAGACGCCAGGGTCTTTCCTGGGGAGAATGGAGCCTGTGCTGGGCAGGCCGCCCTCCTGAGGAAGGGGATGGGGTGGGAGGAGCCTCTCGTGGATAAGGGGCCCACCTCCTGCCCTCCTTCCCTCTATCCCAGTCTGTTGGGAGGGAGGGCGGGGCCCTAGGTGATTTCTATACAGATCTTCAATTATCCAGGCTGTGAATCAAATACTTCTGTTTTTAACATCAGAGGAAATCTCCTTTTGTTTGTCTGCCTTTTATTTTATTTTATTTTATTTTATTTTATTTTATTTTATTTTACTTTTTTTGAGAAAGTGTTGCCCAGGCTGGAGTGCGGTGGTGTGATCTCGGCTCACTGCAACCTCCACCTCCCGGGTTCAAGCGATTCTCCTGCCTCAGCCTCCTAAGTAGCTGGGAATACAGGTGCCCGCCACCACATCCGGGTAATTGTTGCATTTTTAGTAGAGATGGGGTTTCACCATGTTGGCCAGGCTGGTCTCGAACTCCTGACCTCAAGTGATCCACCCACCACGGCCTTCCAAGGGGTTGGGATTACAGGCATGAGCCACCGCGCCCGGTCCGTCTGCCTCTTAGTTAGAACCTGTATATTTAATGTTTTAAATTTCACTTTTCCGGGTCAGAACAGTCGTGTTTCTTTTTCGTAGTGTTGCTATGAATGTCCTTTACGATTAGGAGACTGGGCTGGCTGCCCACTGGAGAGTGGTATCACTGGGTCAAGATCACCATCTGCCCCAGCAGCCTCCAGAGTGTTTAGAGTCTTTCCTGGGCGTAGACACCCTTTTGTCTGACGTTCAGATAAAACCAATCACCGCATTCAGTTAATCAAAGAGGTCAGAGCTGGGAACCGTTAGTGCACATCCACCTCTCCCGAGAGTGTTCACGCCCCTTCCACGCGGGGCTAGGCTGCTGCTGAGCGTGGTTCGACTGGCTGTGGGTGTGGCCTCTTTCCTCAACCACAGCCATCGCAGGCCTGCCACAGTTTTGATTCTTCTAGAAGAGAATAGGCAACACAAGAGAAACAAGATATGTTACATTTGAAACCTTTAAAAATTATTTCCTCAAACATTGTGTATATTTTTTGCCCATACCTAATATGATAGCAATGTAGAAAAGATTAAAATGAAAAAAAAAATTCCCCCATATTAAGTCTTTGAAAGGCATCCAACTTAGTTTTCATACAATTATTCTCTCCTTGGAGTCATACTTTATTGGTTTCAGTAATGTGTGACAAGTGCACCGGCATACACAGATTTAGGAGCAAACAGCTGCTTCATGATTATAGTTCAGCTCGCGGGGCCCAGCTGTGGGAGTGCAGCCTGCGCCTGCCTGTGCGCCAATAGGGTTGGTCACCTTGAGCATCTGGGAGTGTCTGGGTAAGTGAGGTCTGGGCAAGGCAGCATCCACACACCTGCGTAGTTCTCACTTTGTCCACGTTATCCAGCAATGCCACAAAATTATCAAGTAAATGTTCTCCAAGCGCATATTCAATTAGTGTTTGGAAAGTGCATAGGTAGCTCATACAGCACCTTCAGGAGGAGCTAGGAGCCCAGGAATGAGAGCAGGTGTGAGGCCTGTACTCTCCTTGCATAGATAAAATATGCATGTGCATATCTGAGGCCAGAAAGTTAGATTGGGGCCAGAATGTGGAAGTCCTTACCTGTCGGATACGAGGGAGCCACTGAGGGTTTCGGAGAGAATCGCCTCTGATGTGCGGCACGCCGTGGAGCCGGAGGGACAGAGCAGGCTCATGCAGGGCACTCGCCGTGGCGAGAGGAGGACAGAAGGCAGCCAGTGAGCTGAGCGATTCGGTGCCTGGGTCAGGAGGGGAAGAGGGAGTGCAGGAAGGCGGAAGAAGCTGGGAGTCTGCACCCTGAGGTCGGCGTTGCGCTTTGCTGGAAATCAGAAGCAAGTGTGGATCTGACTCGGAGATACTTACAGACACCACTGCAAGCTGCGAGTCTGGAAATACAGGAGGAGGCTTGGGGAAAATCTGGAGCAAGGTGCATTTGGGAGCCTCTTAGGTAGAAGGGCAGGTCAAGTAGCCAGAGTGTGAGGCGTGCATGTCTGGAGAGAGGAGGCCAAAGGAAAGCCCACATTTGGAAATGGAGGCAGGGTTGGAAGACCCAGAAAAAGCCCTGCTTAGAGTCCAGAGAAGAGCTGGATGGCGCAGTTCACTAAAGTCCAGAGCCGAGAGTTTCCAGGAGAAAGTCCCAAGTGTTGTTGAAAACCAGGGGGCAGGACTCCAGTTGGAGCCTGTGAGGGGAGCCTGGCGGCCCTGATCCCTGAGAGCAGCCAGAGCCTGGGAGTCTCGCGGAAGTGGGTGGGAAGTGCAGGGAGCAGGTGGAGATGGTCCTTCAAGGCCTGGTGCTTCACACGGGCAGCCAGCCGTGGACCAAGACACAGCTGGAGAGGGGCCTGAACCCAGAGCGTCGCCAGGTGAAGCAGGGAGCCGGGAAGGGCAAAGGTATCCGGAAGAAAGCGGGCAGGCATGGAGCCAGGTCCCCAGGGAGGCTGCAGTCTTCTTTCTCTGTTCATGGACTGGTTGTTGGTTATTTTGAGTTCTCAAAGTCATCCACTCGGTGCGGTCCAGAGAAAGTTCCCAGGGGTCTCAAGGCCGGAGCAGGCCTTGTGCTTTTCCGAACACGGTGCGTGTTGACTCAGGGTTACCGTCAATGGCTAATTCTAGCGTGTCTTTTGTTGAAGTCTGCAGAAGAGCCTCAACCAGCACCAGCTTTTGAAGAACTTAGAAAACTTGTGTTCTTCTGATTCTGGATTCTTGCCTGAAATGCCTCGTATATTTTTGGCTTAGGTCTTCTTAGCACTTGTGTTACGGCATTTGGAGCTCTGTATTTTTGTGATGTGCTAGCTGTGAGGATGTTTAAAATTAGATTCCTAGAAATCAGGTTATAGGAGCTCTCGGCCATGCTTCATGGGTTATGTTTTGACCCCTCATAGTGGATCCCGTTGCGGTGGCTCTTCTTAGTATTTGTGGAACACCTGACTCGTGATGCTAGGAGAATGTGATTTGTTTTCTTTGTAAGTCTAAAGTCTAATGACCTTGTAGAGTCTTTATACCCATCTCTTATAAATCAGCTTTAATATACTTGAAAATATCCTCATTGTGCCCTTGAAAAGCAGGTGCACATTTTAAAAGTCATCCTTTTAAAATCCTTTTCTGCAGCCTGTGCCCTTTGTCTGTTTTGTTTCCTTCACTGCAACATCATGAAACAGGGACAAGGACTAGAATCTCTGTTTCATACACAGAGCTGAACTGTGCTGAGTGACCTGCTATGCTGACGTCTGTTTCTGTCGTGAGAGGGAACGCAGGCCTCTTGACTTTTCCTTTTGTACATTTTCAAAAAGAATATTTTTTCCTCTCTTGAGTCCATTCCATTGTGGGATTCACTCCTAAGACTGTTTCTTTGCCTTCCATTTTGACAAGTATGATTTAGTTTCTGAGATTGAGGAAAGGGCAGTGAAAAGGCCTGGGAAAGAGAAAGCAGGAAGAGAAGGAATTATCTCATGATTTTAGTCAGAAGGAAATCACTCAGACAGAAACCCTATTACAAGTGGGTCAGATCCCAGGAAGTGGGATTGAATAAGTGACATGGTATCACACAACTCTGTTTTACATTCTTGCTGTTGCCAGGGGTAACGAAAAGAACGAGTATAATCATTCCGAGGTCAAATATATATCTTTGCTGACTCTGACTATAATTAGCAGAATTGGTTCAGTTCAAGTTTGAGAATACCTTTACAGAAGAGGGCCTTCGTGCCCGTGTGCCTATTTCTATGTATATGTTCACACGTATTGGAGTATAAATGTGTGTGTGCTGTGTGTGAGACCTCATTATTTGAAACAAGAAATGTGCAGTAGAGCTTATTAATTACGAGAAGGTACATTTGGGGGATAAACCACTTTGTTTAGAATTGAATAATGGGGTCTTTGAGGGGTGTATATATGTATGTGTGTTTGCATTTATGTGTATGAAAGTTTGTATTGCATGTATATGTGTTGTGCATGTATGTGTGCCTTTGTGTGTGATGTATATGTGCATGCATGTGTATATGTGTGCATGTGTATTTGTGTTGCATGTATGTGTGTGCATGTGTTACATGTTTAGGCACGACTGCACACATGTGCAAGTAGGCATGCATGGATGCTCGTGTGTGTATAGTTATACATGTATATTTGTGCATGTTATGTCTATGCATTTACATATGTATGTGTGTCAGAATGTGTATGTATATGCATGTGTGTTTGAGTGTTGTGCATATGCTTGTGCGTGTTTGTTTGAGTGTTGTGTGTATGTTTGTGCGTGTGTGTTTGAGTGTTGTGTGTATGTGTATGCATGTGTTTTGTGTTGGTATTATGTGATTATGTGAATGTGTGTGCATGTGTGAATGTATGTATTACATGTAGGTGTGCGTGTTCACGTGTATGTGTGTGTGTGATATGTGTCTGTGCATGCATGCATGTGCACATTTGATTTGTGAATCCTCTCTGGGAGGGGCATGTTCCTGGAGACAGTGCATGGGATCCTCCGCTGTCCTCTCAGGGAGAGAGACATTGTGAAATTCGAGCCATTAGGTAAACATGCCTGATGTTCTATAAAATATATATTTATACCCCTGGGGTTAAATATATGTTAAATGGGTGCAAAGGTGTTATATTGCATTAAAAGTCATCTTAGTACTTCCTGGTTAAAGGGTTTGTGAATGATTTCCTGTACATGGGACATAATACACCACACAGAATTACAGCGGGTCAATGGTATTTGCCAGGAGGTCTGGCTTACGATTGGTATTTCTAGTTGCAGACATGCAGGTTGAGCTTTGCTGGACTTACAGGAGGGTCATTGACTCTGCCCACTGAATGATACCAGCCTCTCTGCTGCTTCCTTGTTCTGCCGGCTTCATCCAGAGCTGGGAGCGCTGCTCTCAGACGCATTGTACTTTTCTCTCCATAAAAATCTGCAGCATTTGTTAGCAGTCCAGTAGCAGACTGAGTGGCAGGTCCAGGGGCAGGTCCAGCGGCAGGTCCAGCGGCAGGTCCAGCCAACTTTCCACCTGGCCCATGTGAAAATGTACCCTCTCCCTTCCATTTTTTAAAGCAGTAGTTATTAGTAGAGCCTACTGCCATTTCTCCTTGAGCTGCTCATAGTGGATGGTAAGCATTTGCTTTATTAAAGCAAAGTTCCATGCTCTTTGTGCTAAGTCTCCTCTGCCTTTCTGTGAGAGGCTAGAATTGGGATCGACCCTCAGCTGTGCCAGAGCCTTGGTTCCTGTCTCAGTTCTGGAATCTACTCTGTGCTTGTTGCCTTCCATCCACCGACAGCCGTCTGTCTTCCTGTCCCTCCTTCAACACGGAGTCCAGCAGTGTGCACACAAGTGAGCCTGTGTGGATGCTGGTTTTGTAGGATCTTATCGGGACCTTAGTCATCTTTTCACTAGGAAACCAGACACTGCAAAGGACTTACAGAAAAGCCCAAAGAAGCCGTATCAATAGAATCATAGAGACAGAATTCTATAACCATAGGAAATGGCATTGATTATCATGAAATGTGCATTTATGTGAGGCATAGTAAAACATCACATTTCTTACTGGGTAAGAGCTTGGAAAAAAGATTATGAAAGTATAACTGACTCTACTCTTGTATCGTGGAACATGGTGAAATGATGCAAGGTATTGTATAGAATGGAACAAACAGATTAGAATTATATAGAGTAGCGCAGAATAGAACAAATAGTATAATGTTATATAGGGTAGCATAGAATAGAAGAAACATTGTAACATTATGTAGTATAGTATACAATAGGACAAATAGTATGACATGGTCTAGAATAGAACAAGTGGGATAGTATTGTAGAGTATACAGTTGAACTAATGACGTAGTATTGCATAGCATAATGCAGTCTAGATTAGAACACACAGCCTAGTATTAATATTAAGTAGTATGGTGTGGAATAGTAGAGTCGCATGGCACAGAACAGAGAGGATAGTGTTCTGTAGCACTGACGCAGGAGTTTTGCTCTTTAGCTCGGCTGGGTCCAGGTTCTTGTCTCATGACCAGGAAGAAACAGGCACGGGGGCATCGAAGAGTGAGTGCAGCGGAACTTATTAAGCTAAAAGTTAAGCTCTCGGCGAAAAGAGGGGTCCTGAGAGCAGGTTGCTGGTTGCCCCCTTCCCAGTTGACTACAAGGGCTTTTATATAGAAGCTGATGGGGCTGGGCTCCCTGTCTAAGGAGCAAATTTCTGGTGGTTCCACCCCATTCCCCCGTGTGCATGGGGACCCTTAGTCTGCTGTGAGCATGTTTAGACGAGACCCCCGTGCAAGTCCCCCTATCTGCACAAAACATGGGCTGGAGGCTCTCTGGGACCCTTCCCTTACTATCTGCCTAAAGGAAGCTGGCTAACTGCTTTCCGTATAGAAGAAAATAGAATAGAATAGAACAGATAGTACAGTATTTTACAGTATAGAATGAAGCTGTAGTATTCTATCGTAGAGAATGGAATAGTATAGAATAGAACAAACAGATCGTACTAGTGTAGTATAGAATAGTAGCCTCAGGCAGCACGGAGCAGTGTTGTGCTCCCTATGTACAGAGTGTAACCACCAGGAGAGCGTTCTTCAGTGGGGCGCCACTGGCCCTTCATATTTCTTTGGTTCTGCGGAAATGAGGAGAGGGAATTAAGAGAGGGGGAGGAGGTTGGCTTTCTTACTTTTAAGGCGCTCATTACTTCTTGGGGATCATTTGATGCTCCCCTTTGGTAGTATTCTGTGAAGCAGTCTCTGTACTCTGTGTGGGGTGAAATGTGGGGCAGTCTGTGGACTCTGTAGGGTGAAATGTGGGGCAGTCTGTGGACTCTGTAGGGTGAAATGTGGGGCAGTCTGTGGACTCTGTAGGGTGAAATGTGGGGCAGTCTGTGGACTCTGTAGGGTGAAATGTGGGGCAGACTGTGGACTCTGTGTAGGGTGAAATGTGGGGCAGTCTGTGGACTCTGTAGGGTGAAATGTGAAGCAGTCTGTGGACTCTGTAGGGTGAAATGTGGGGCAGTCTGTGGACTCTGTAGGGTGAAATGTGGGGCAGTCTGTGGACTCTGTAGGGTGAAATGTGAAGCAGTCTGTGGACTCTGTAGGGTGAAATGTGGAGCAGTCTGTGGACTCTGTAGGGTGAAATGTGGGGCAGTCTGTGGACTCTGTAGGGTGAAATGTGAAGCAGTCTGTGGACTCTGTAGGGTGAAATGTGGAGCAGTCTGTGGACTCTGTAGGGTGAAATGTGGAGCAGTCTGTGGACTCTGTAGGGTGAAATGTGGAGCAGTCTGTGGACTCTGTGTAAGGTGAAACATGAAGCAGTTGAGAAAGGATGAAGTCAGAAGTAGCTCAGCAGAGATGCACCAACTCTTACCTGGGAGACTGTGGAGCAGTCTGTGGACTCTGTGTAGGGTGAAATGAGGTGTTTTATGTAAATAGTTGTCTCATACCTGGCACATGGCAGAGCCTCCGTGGATCTTGCCATCATGAACCCTCTGATAACTTCTCTACAGTGCCCTCCACACTATGAATACCATACATTGTGGGAAGTCCAGGCCTTTTCAAAGGCTGGGTTTCATTTTAACAAAATTGGAATGCCCTGCATATTTGGAATGGCCAGATCATCCTGCACTTTTGACTTCACCTGTCCAGCTGGGTACACCTCCCTGCGTGCTGCCAACGTTTACGGTGGAATTCCCTGATGCCACTATCCTCACTGCCTGCACCTGAATCTGCTGTGGGGTCATTTCCTTATTGGACTTGTCTGGGGACCTCTTGAGGGGTGGATGGATCAGGACTGGGTTATCTGGGGAAGGTGTTCACAGCATTCCTGTTTGCAGTCTGTGTCTCTGTTGGAAGAGATGCTTTTAGCACATCGGTTAATCCAGACGTGATTAGCAAGGGGTGTCTCTCCCAGGTAAGAGTTGGTGCATCTCTACTGAGCTACTTCTGACTTCATCCTTTTTCAAGTCTGTTACAAAGAGAACTTTGGTTTCTCAAGGTTTACGAATTAATGTCAAAGAGCAATTTAGTGTTCTTTTCAAGTCGCCAGCCTTGCTGTGGATGATTCGTGAGTCCTTGGTGGTCAGGGCCACAGCACAATTGGTGGGCCGTCTGTTCCCCACCCTGGTGGATACTTTCTCACCCAAAAAAATGTATTCTGTTAACATGTCTCAATTAGAATATTTTAGTAGGAGACAGACTTATGGCTCTTGTTTTAATTTGTAATAGATGATGACTGTAGCAGGGTCAAGGTTGAGACTTGCAGGGTAGCTCAAGGAAAACATTGATTAGGAACACCCAAAATATATCACCAGCTTTGTTGTTGCAGCTCCAAGGGACTAGGAATGCATATATATTTTTTTCTTTTGTTATTATTTATTATTTTTATTTTTGAGACAGAGTCTTGCTCTGTCACCCAGGCTGGATTGCAGTGGCATAATCTCAGCTTTGTAACCTCTGCTTCCAGGGTTCAAGAGAATCTTGTGTCTCAGCCTCCCGAGTAGCTGGGATTACAGGTGCCTGCCACCATGCCCAGCTAATTTTTGTATTTTTAGTAGAGACAGGGGTCTCACCGTGTTGGCCAGGCTGGTCTTGAACTCCTGACCTCAAGTGATCTGCCAACCTTGGCCTCTCAAAGTGCTGGCATTACAGGCATGAGCCACTGTGCCTGGCCGCCATGACCATTTGAAATGTGGCACTGAATATCTGCCTTTTTTTTTTTAAGAAGTGCAGATGTTACACCTCACACCTCTATTCTGGGGCTGGCCTGGGCTGGCCAGCAGGGTTCCCAGGCTCGAGGCCATGTCTGAAGTGTTGTTGGACAATGTGGATCTGTGACCCTTGGTCTTTGGGGACGTGGGGCACCCCGAGACACCCACAGTCTTGCGAGGGTTTACGGCTCTGTGTGTGGCTGCTGTGAGGCAGCTTTGGGCGGGGAGGAAGGAGAGCAGAGCCCATCTGTCCTGGTGCGGAAAATACCCAAGAAAGTAAAGAAATGATACAAAAAAATCATCATCTGCCCTGGTGCCATTTCTGTTTAAAAAAAAAAAAAAGAAAAATTCACTCTGAATGTGGTTCTGTGCTTGAGGAGGATAGAAAATACCTGGAAAGACGCACAAAGTGTTCTTATGGGGCCAGCGCCGGGAAGTGGGATGGGAGGCTTGGGAGTGTGTGGAAAGGAGGACGCGGCGTATTTTATTCTAGTCTATTTGGTAGAGCGAGTGACGAAAGTGAAGTTTGAGTGATCCGAGCAGCTCGGCCTGGCCATGGGTAGATCCCAGCCATGGGTAGATCCCAGCGTGTCCCGCCTCCCGCCTCCAGCTGCAGCTCTATTTCTCAGTCACAGATGAGACAGGTGGCCTGAGGCTGTGGGCGGAGGAGGGGCAGCGCGGTGTCCCCAGCACGTGACTGTCCAGGCTGCTCTTGGGCCAGCCTGAGAGAAGGGGCGGAGGAGAGCTGGGAGGGTGCACAGTGCGTCCCCCTTCCCCGCCCTGGGACTGAGGTGAGCCCAGGCTGCTGTCAGGATGGAGGAAGATGCCCTCAGGACGGAGGAAGAGGCCGGTGGAGTTTGGTCAGCAGCCAGTGTGGTCTTTCCCACAGGGGATACGCAGTGCGCCAACTCGCAGGAAAAAACTCTGCTTTAGTTTTTAAATTTTGCTCATTCTGTTTATCGTGCTGGTCATGGTAAGATTTGGATATTGTTGGTAGGAATCAGTGTCAATTGCATACAGTTGACTCTTGTCCAACACAAGCTTGAGCTTTGCGGGTCAACTTATAGGTGGATTTTTTCAACCAAACTCAGGGAGAAAATACAGTGTTCTGCTACGTGAAACGCATGTCGGAGGGCTGATTCTTTGTACACGCAGAAAATACAGTGTTCCTGCCATGTGAAACGCGTGTCGGAGGGCCGACTCTTTGTACACGCAGGTTCGGCAGGTCCACCTGTGCGGCTTGAATGTGCCTGGATTTGGTGTCCATGGGGTCCTGGAACCGACTTTCTGAGTCCAGCGAGGCTGGCCCCGGGATCGACTCCTTGAGGACAGCGAGACTGGCCCCGGGACCGGCTCCCTGAGGACAGCGAGGCTGTTTCTAGTAGCAGGTGGTTTATTTTGTGTTTTCCCCCTGGCTCTACACCCCATTCTCAGAGACACGGCTGTCACAGGGGGACCAGCTGGGGCAGGGGAAGAGTGGAGGGCACCTGGTAGAAGTGGCCATGGACTCTCTTAGGAACGATAACCGTGGCACCTACTGTAGATGAAGATGTTGTTGGTCTGCACTCTTCTCGTGTTGGTCTGGGGCATGCAGTGGCCGTGGGCTGGTGTGGTCCACAGCCCCGGTCTGGGGCATGCAGTGGCTTTGGGCTGGTGTGGTCCACAGCCCCGGGCTCCGTGGTCCCTGACCCTGAAATCCCATCCGGTGCTGTGTCACCTTGGGCCAGCTGTCTCCTGAGGGGAAGGGAACAGGAAACAGCCCTCCCCGCATGGCCTCCCCAGTACCACCCACCCCCAGGACCTCCAGTGTTGACCCTGCTGGGGGTTCCTCTCTGCTGGGGGGGACCTTGTCCCAACAAGAGGACTCCATGGGCTGCAGGAGGTGTCGAGCTATTTTCTCTCCTGGAACTGGGTTGCTGGCAGCTCCCAGATGCAGGAGGAAAGGCTCAGAAGTGCCTTCATAATAAGGAGTTGTTGACTTGAACTTTGGACAGCAAACACTGCTTACATTTCCTTTTCTGTTTTGATGCGTTAATGGTGTGTGGCAACACCGTGACACACGGGGATGCGGGTGATGGGTGACCCCCCCGCAAGGGGGCCATGCACATGTTTGATAATAAGAAGGCATGCTTCTCTTACTGCAAATAAAACTTTTAATGGTTTTCTGCCAGAAAGACCCTGTCCTTTATGTAGGATACATAGAGGATCATTTGGCAAAGGATTGGGGATTTGGGGTTAAACTAAAAACAAATTAATTTCATTGTATAGCACTCTGAACCCATTTGAGTTAATTATTCATTGAGAATTTGAATAGCACACACTGTTCTGACTTCCCATTTCCCCCTAATGAACGGCATTTGCTGTAACATGACAAAACCCTGAGTCTTAGAATTACTGGGTAATGTGGAAAAAGTCAAAGTTGGTTCTCTGTTGTTTTGCTTTAAGGAAATTATATTATTTTGCAGCCACTTAGTTTTCTCCTTTCCAATACGAAAAATTGCTTTCTTACTACCTGAAAATTCGTGAAGGTCAAGGGGACACAGGCTGCAGTGCATTAAAAGCCACCATCAAATGTGGACGTGGACCGAGTTTTCCCCTGTTCTCTCCCACCATCAAATGTGGATGTGGACTCAGTTTCCCCCGGTCTCGCCCATCATCAAATGTGGACGTTGACCCAGTTTCCCCGTGTTCTCGCCCATCATCAAATGTGGACCTGGACCCAGCTTCGCCCGTTCTCTCCCACCATCAAATGTGGATGTGGACCCAGCTTCCCCCTGTTCTGGCTAACCATCAAATGTGGACTTGGACACACTTTCCCTCTGTTCTTGCCCACCATCAAATGTGGACACGAATTCAGTTTCCCTCTGTTCTTGTCCACCATCAAATATAGATGTGGACCTAGTTACCTTCTGTTCTCACCCACCATCAAATGTGGATGTGGACCCAATTTCCTTCTGTTTTCGCACACCATCAAATGTGGACATGGACTCAGTTTCCCTCTGTTCGTGCCTACCTTGCCACCATGGCTCATTTCATAATCACTCAGGAAAGGAAGAAACATTATTTTTAATAGGCATGAAGGCAGTTATTTTTAACCTAAGAAGCAGGACATAATTCCAGCAATGGAAATGACCAGCTGAGTGGGTCTGTGTGAGGTTTGGAAGAAAAAAAGGATTTTACCTTCCCCTCTCTGTGTGTGCCCACCTCCCCCAGTTGAGAGTCACAGATTTAATTACTTTAATTTTGAGCTTAAAATTATTTGACAGCCTAACAAAAACTACTACAGTCCTATAAAATTCTGCTGTGTGTTTGGTTTTTCAGTTGCTTTTCTGAATATGGTAAATGAATGCATTATGAGTTGTTATTTTAGTAATTGCTGTAAAAATTAATGTATGTTATAACCAAGTGTTATAAAGTTAATTTAGTACCAAAGTAAAGCTAAAGCTGCATTGATTTCCCACTGTACTTGTGCATAACAACGGCTCCATGAGGCAGGCCCTGTGACCCTGTAGTCTGGTGGGAGCAGGTGCCACCTGGCTGGTGTGGTCGCTGCCTGTCCCCTCTTGCTGCCAGGCAGCTTTGTAGTTTCCAGGCTATGCAGGAGTTGAGGCGGGTGGTCAGTAAGTGACGGTGGGGAGTTGGGTGGTGCAGGTTGGCATGGGGTGGAAGGAGAAGTGGAGAGCCTGGGGAAGGCTGGACAGCAGCTCCGGTACCTGCACAGGGGGGCAGGGTGCGGCGGCAGCGGGCAGTGAGTAGCTCCTGGAAACAACCCTTGAGGTTTTTATAGACGAGTCTGTCTTCAGCTCTGCACCCCTTTCCTGCTGAGTCCAGGTGGAGGGTGGAGGCGTCGAGCGATTGTTTCTCTAGGTGAGGGCCCATCGGACACAGCCAGTGTTACCTGGAGTCCCCTCACGTGGGAACGTGCCCCTGCTCTTTTCAGAACAAAACAAATCTTAGTTAAACTTGACACATCGACTTTCCAGAAGGTGTTTAAGTCTGTATGCCTGTTAAGTCACCTAACTTTAAAGAGTAATGATACAATATGCTTCTTTTTAGGGGAGAAAACCTAACTGATTTAAAAGATAAAATCAGAGGTTGGGGTCACAGCATTTTGGAGGCGACTTGGTTTATGTCCTAGTGGGCAGTAGTGTTTCCTCAACTGTTGTGTTTGCTCTATTATTACATTACAGAGGTGACACTTGAAACATAGGGAAATGGAAGGCAAAACAGCCCCCCCCATTCAGAGATAAACGTTATCAACATATTCATGCACTTCCTTCTGCTGTTTTTGCTCTTCACTTTTGATTTTAAGATCACGTTCATAGGATGGATATGTAATTGTTTATGGTGACTTTAAAAGCACCTTTCTTGCTAAAAAGAGTATTTTTTTCAGTCTGGAAAATTTAGACAACATGTTTTGTTTAAAAATTAATTATAATACCACCATGAAGTCATCAATGTTTTTATACATTTTCTTGGTCTCTTTATGGACTTAATATATACAATTTAACAAATGGGAAATAACGTAATTTTATGCATAAAATGTTTCTTGGCATTAGAGATGGAGCAGAGAGGAGGCAAAGGGCCTCCCGCTGGCTGAGGTCCTCCCAGGGTGTGACCAGCAGCCTCCCAAGTTTAGGGTCTGCACAGAGTAAGATTTCTAAATCGCCTTACACCACAGGCCCTGCAGCCATGCGCCCCTTTGATAAGTGAGTGTACTCTGATAGATTTTTCAAGATAAGAGTTTGCTGGATCTGAGGCTGTTTCAGCTGCTTCTGGAGACGGCAGCTCTGGGACGTTTGTGCCAGCTCTCCCTCAAGACCCCACGGATGCCACATCCTCCTCTTTTGGAACCCAGTGTTGTAGAGGAGAAGTCTGAAGCCAGTTTGATTTTTGCTTCATGGTAGGAAACTGATGTTTTCAGGCTTTTCCCCTTTATTTACATAATGAAGATGATGTCCCACCTCATCCAGAGGTGTTTTTGTTACCTTGTCGGGAATGCCCAGCCCTTATGTGCCCCTTCAGGTCCTCAGTCCCTTTCTCAACTTCCTCGCAATCCTCCCCATCTCATCCATCTTCACTGTAATTCCGTTATTTTTTTCATTTTTGTGCTCACTTTCCCATGCGACTTTTGTTCTTGTTTCACAGATGCCCGTGCCAAACTTTATGTCTGAGGCTCGGGGGCCATGTTTTATTCTGTTTGCCTCTGCATCTACTTCTGAGAAGTGGGGTTGGAGGTTGCCCCCCAGGTGCTGTTTCGGCTGGACCTGCCCAGACTCTGTGGATTGGGGGCGTCAGGCAGAGCCCATGTGGCTCTATGGTGGGCCGTGTTGCTGAACCATACGTCTGAGGTTTGGGGGCCGTGTTTCATTCTGTCTGCCTCTGCATGTGCTTTTGAGAAGTGGGGGTGGGGGTTGCCCCCTGGGTGTTCCAGCTGCACCTGCCCAGACTCCCTGAAGTGGGAACATCGGGCAGATCCTGTGTGGCTCTACGGTGGGCTCTGGTGCTGACAGAGCAAGAAGCCGCACTCCCAGGACGTGCTTGCAGCTGTTGGCAGGTCTGGGATTGTGATAGGATGATTTCCTTCTCTAAAATACATCTCAACTGTTATCCACAGGGTTGGCTGTAGGCTTTCAACAGCTTCACTCTTCTTAGTGACCAGGAGACAATTCCCTAAACAGAGTTGCGGTCAGGGTTTAATTAGGAATTTCTGCGAGAGGCTGGCGGGACAGCTCCCTCTGCAAGCCTCCTGCAGCCTCCCTGTCCCCACTCTTGGGCCCAGCCACCTGCGATGGTCTGTGGAGGCTGCACATTCTCTGTTCTCCTAAGGGGCTCCTGGACTTCGGGGCAGCCTTGGTAAGCTGATATGTAACTCCCAGTCTCTTCTCTCTTTAAGTAAGTAGGTTCATGGAATCCTGATCTTCTAAGTTGTTTCATCTTTGTAAAACAGCCACAGTTTCCTAAGCCACCTTGTGTCTGAATGTGAATCACTTGTTATTTTTCACTGCAGAATGAACAGAACTGCAATCATAAGATTTAGAGGGTGATGAAAAGACAGAGCTTAGCATATTCCATTTTTTCACCTTTTCCTTACACTTTTTCCTTAAATGCACCCCTCGTATGTCTGTGAAGTTCTTCCCAATTCCGTAGCGTCGCTCCATCCTCGAGTGGAACATTTGTGAAAGGTAACAAGTATTGATGTGTACACCTCTGCAACCCAGCAGGAATTAATGCTTTTTATTTATGAATGGATGGTCATCGGATGGCCAGAGGGATTCCCTGTGAATTGCGGGGGTCCTCAGGCCTGCTTTTGAGTGACATGCACATGGCGAGTGCTAGGGAATCTCAGTCTCTGTGATTCGAGTAGTGACATCGTTTACGCAAGGCAGGTGGACGACTGTTTGAGCTTGGCATGCTCCTGGGTGGCACAGCACAGCTGACATGGAGTGGGGCAAGCGCTTGTTCCACGAGTTTCTGTGTTTTTGTTGTTGTTGTTGTTGCTATTTTTTTTTGAGATGGAGTCTCTCTCTGTCACACAGGCTGGAGTGCAGTGGTGCGATCCAGGCTCACTGAAAGCTCCGCCTCCCGGGTTCACGCCATTCTCCTGCCTCAGCCTCCCGAGTAGCTGGGACTACAGGTGTCCGCACCACGCCCTGCTAAATTTTTTGTATTTTTAGTAGAGACGGGGTTTCACAGTATTAACCAGGATGGTCTCGATCTCCTGACACTGTGATCTACCCACCTTGGCCTCCTGAAGTGCTGGGATTGCAGGCGTGAGCCACCGTGCCTGGCCTGTTTTTGTTTTTTGAGACGGAGTCTTGCTCTGTCGTCCAGATTGAAGTGCAGTGTCATGATCTTGGCTTACTGCAACCTCCACTCACTGCAACCTCTGCCTTTCAGTTCGAGCAATTCTCTTGCCTCAGCCCCCCTAGTAGCTGGGATTACAGGCATGTGCCACCATGCCTGGCTGATTTTTGTATTTTTAGTAGAGACAGGATTTTGCCATGCTGGTCGGCTGGTCTTAAACTGTTGGCCCCATGTGATCCGCCCGCCTTGGCCTCCCAAAGTGCTGAGATTACAGGCATGGGCCACTGCACCCGGCCCTGTGTTTGACTCTTAAATCTTCTTTTTCTTTTTAATATTTTTGCTTCTGGACGGCCACTCAGTGGATATGGAGGAAGAGTTCACAGATGTCTGTATTACATTTCCTTCTTAAATTAGCCTCCGTTGAACACTGCTATAGGGTACAGACGCATGAAGGGCTGAAAGGGTGGTTGCGTCCCAGTAAGTGTGAGCGTGGAGCTGGTCTGTGAGACCCCGGTGCCGGTGAAGGCACCCGTGTGAGATGGCCTGGGATGGGGGTGTGCAGAGCCCTGACTGTGGCACACACCCTTCAGCTTTGATGCTTCAGGCCATTGCTGTGGTCATCAGTGAGCAGAAGGTCTAACAGCAGTGATATTTATCACTAGCTGTGTTGACCAATGTGTTAGGAGGGTGAACCTGTTTGACTTAAGCTGTTTGACGGGTTTGCATTTAAATAGACAACTGGTGACCTGGTGCCTGGACGCTTGCTCTGTGACCTGCCCCACGTGGCTTCTCCCTCTGGTATGCATTAGATGAGATGGGCGTGTTTAGGGTGGTGTGGCCCTAGACTGGAATGCATTAGAAGTACAAACCCTGCCTCACCCCAGATCTGCCCCACCCCAGTGTGACTTTTGGAGGTGGAGGCCCAGAATCCTTCACCTGCCCTCCAGGTGGACCTGAGGATGCTGAGGTTTCAGAGCGCTGCTTTGCTGGCACTCCAGGAAGTCCTGCTTAAAGAGGTCAGGATCTGAAATGGCAGGTTACCAAATTGTATAGCAGAAAAATAGAAACGTTTCCTTAGAATGGGTGTAGGAAGAAAAATGATTTCCTTCACCATATCTGAAAAAGATTTCAAATTAGCAGGCACTATTTGGAATTATTAGTGGTCTCCTGTATTTCTTATCTTTTTTTTTTTTTTTTTTTTTTGATACAGGGTCTCACCCTGATGCCCAGGTTGGTGTGCAGTGGTGCAGTCTTGGCTCCCTGCAACCTCTGCCTCCTGGACTCAGGTGATCCTCTCACCTCAGCCCCCTGAGTATCTGGGACTACAGGCACGATACCACACCTGGCTAATTTTTTTTTTTTTTGTAGAGACGGGGTCTTGCTATGTTGCCCAGGCTGGTCTCAAATTCAAGCATTTGTCCTGCCTCAGTCTCCCAAAATGCTTTTGTACCCCTGACCCAACAAGGAAGGACAAGAGGTGTGAGCCACACTCCCGGCCTCCTGTCTTGCCTTGTTGGAGCAGGGATGTGGAAGCACTTGTCGTAGCTGACTTGAGTATATCTCGTTTTGTTTTGTTTTCCTCACGGGTAACCTGACAGTGCTGTGCACCAGTGCTGCTGGCCAGCTGTTTTTTCGATGGACTGGCAGAAAATCAAACTGAGACCCGGGTTCCTTTCTCCCTGGGTACTGACCAGGTGAGAGAGGAAGGACGTTATCTGAGTATCATCTTCATGAGGGCTGGTGGGGAAACGTCAACTTTAAGGTGCCTGGGATCTAAGGCATGGAACCCAGAGTGCAGCAGAACATAGGGGATGTAGCCTTGGGAGCAGAGACGTGCGGGCTGGTGCCCTCGTTCCTGGCGGGTTCTGAGTGTAAGAAAAGGTTAGTGAACCAGCCGAGGTCAGGGAGCAACCTGCCAAGACCTGCCTGGATGTATGGCTGGCCCCAAAACTGCCCATTTGGGGGTTCCTTGCAGTTTCAGATCCACCTAGGGGTCCGGAGAGCGTCCAAACCATGACCTCAAAGAACGAGGTGTTGCCTTGAGATCCTCCAAGGTGAGGGTAGAATTTTTTTTTTTTTTTTTTTTTTGCAATTAGCAATAATTTGTTGTGATTGGTCTTGGACCTATTTTCACTTCTTTCTATAGGAAGAGAGATAGAATAAAAAGTCTCAATGTGCCAGATGCCATGTAATGAAGTCGTGGGATTAACATTGTTGATTATTACGTAACATCACATTAATTGGAACATATTCACACGTGTCCACAGTGTGTGTGTGTGCCCAGTCCGATGAGCACGTTGGGTTGGGGTCGCTGCTGGTTCTTGCAGCCCCTCTGGGTGGTGCTTTCTTTGTGACTTCCCAACACCGTTGCTGCTGCCTCTGTTGGAGTTCAGCCTTGACCGGCCTTGCTGCCACCAGGTTCTCAGAGCCTGTGCACCCTCTACCCCGCGTGCACCTTCTTCCTGGGGCACACCCTCGTCTTCGCGAGCACCCTCGTCTTCCGTCCTGCCCACCCGGGGTCTGCTGTGTGTTTCTACTCAGCCTATGCCCGCCTCTTGCTGTGAGCTCAGTTTATTGAGGTGCGGTGAGAAACCAACAGAGGGGAGCAGTGTCCCAGCCTGTCAGGGCAAGAGGGAGCCTTGGGCATCTCTTCCGCAGCTCTGGCGACCCACCCTTCGCGATGTAGTGCTGGGCAGAGAGGTGAGTTCTAAAAGTAGGACCGCCGTGATTTCCTGAGTCTTAATTACCTAACACTGGGTCATCTGCAATGTCGCCTCATTGAAGGCACCTCTAGAGACAAAGCAAAGCCTCTGGTGGCCGTGGGCGGGGTGGCCATGCCTGTCTGTGGGTACTGTAGAACCTACCCGGAGCCCCTCCAGCCATGGGGATGTTCAGGCACTTGCCGCCAGTGGGAGGTGTGCGTTAGCCGCGTGGTAGGTGCGGACCCCTTGGAGGGACAGGCACAGGCCCACAGGCGTGGAGAGTGTGGGAGATTTAGCCGCCTGGGGATGTGTGGAAGGACAGGCACAGGACCACAGGCGTGGCGAGTGTGGGAGAAAGTGCACAGAGTGCCCAGCAGATGCCGTGTGGTCAGCGGAAGCCGTAAACACAGGCCAGGGTCGGGAGATACATTTGGAAATACACTTCAAGCAACGTCAATGGATAATGCTGCAATTTGGTTTCCTCCCGTGGTCCAAAACACATTCTAGAGAGGCCGCTGCTTTGTGTGTACCTGAGACAAGGGTCTAAATGTATTAGGGCCTTGATGTAATCTGTAAGACAGGCACAAAATGCCTATCTCAAAGAGGCACTGAACAAGAAAGCGTGCTCTATTCAGTGCAATGAGAATGCTTCATTGTCATAAGCAAAGTAAAATGCCTCCAAGGCGAGCTTGCCATGTGTTTAATGACCTTGGACACGAGCCTCCTAAACCTGCCAGAAAGTGCTTCCAGCGTGGCTTCATGCAGTGGTTTCATGCAGTGGCTTCAGTGAAGAATGTGCATATGCGGCTGATACTGAGAGCTGCGCAGCACCCTCCTGACATGACAGGTGCCCGTGTGTGGACCGTGAGCCGGGCAGCACCCTCCCGACCTGACGCATCCCCATGTGTGGACCATGAGCCGCGCATCCTGACCTGACAGATCCCCATGTGTGGACCATGAGCCGGGCAGCACCCTCTTGACCTGACGGGTCTCCTTGTGCCCATTGTGGGACCTCCGTCAGTCAAACAAGTGACACGCGTCAAACTGAATGCAGGGAGGAGGGTCCAGGATTGCACACAGGCTCCGTGTCTCGTCCTTCTGAGGCCTTCTGGGAAGCCAGAAGGGCAGTGGGGTCTTTTGTGTGTTTCCTCCTGGTGGCTGTGAATTTGTAGCAATGGCTTTTTGCAAAAGGGCCTGGAGGCGGAATCAGAGCCTGTCTTGGAAAGGATGACGTCTTCACGGGCACCTCTTTCCGCCACTCCAGTGCTCCTGTGATTTTCAATATGTGCACCCTGCAGACTTCAGCCTGTTGGTGTCTTGGGGGAATAGATACCAGGATTGTTCCAATGTCTGCAAACCTGAAACAGGAATTTCTCTGCATGAAGTTGGTCACCAAAATGGGAGGTAAGGGGAGAGGCGAAGGAACTTCTTGGCCTCGTCAGCCCTTTTCTTGAAACTCACAGTCAAACTTTGTCAAATTCTAGATGATGGTGCTTCACGCGATGCATTTAGATATGGTATGTCTTGTTTTCTGACTATGGTGCTTCGAGAATTTAAATATTAAGGTGAAATTGCCATGCACAGTTGAATTGGCACCATAATTTGACTCTCTGTAAAGCCTTTTGGTTTCCTGTTAGAGTGACTTACCATTTTTTGAGTTAACTGAAGCAAACTCTGCTGTCAGCACGAAGGAGCCACTGTATAGTTAGGATGTCCAATTAAATAGAATTCTCCTAAATAGAGCGTGTTCTTTTCATAAATTTTAAAAATTCATTTATTCATCAAACACATATTGAGTACTTATCAACCTGGTTGCTAGTCACTGTTCATATATATTTTTAAGGAATTACTTCCACCTAGCTCTGAAATAACATTGCATTTAGAATTTAGCACAGAGGTGATTAAGCATGAACTTTTCTCAGCAGTCTTGTTTTCATTTTTACTTGAGAACATGTTCTCAGACTCGGTGCCCAGCTGACATTACCGTGCATTGCCCAAGGCACACACCTGGCGGGGCTGTGTCTCTGGGGCTTTAGAGCAGGAAGGAAGGGCTGCCAGGTGTCTGGCCCTTCCATGTTTCCCTGGGGAAAGGATTAGGCCTTGGGCAGGAGTCTTGGCTTGTCTTACTGGATTAGCTGGTGTCTTTCAGTCAGCTCTGCCTTGGTGTTAAGCTCTGGACTGACACTGACCTCTGAGTGGCAGAGGAGAGGATGGCGATTTAGAATCAGTCATGCAGACCAGGGCACCCAGCGGGTCTCCGATAAAAAGTGGTGGCAATTGATCACTTCCCTTTTTGGGAGAACTGTGTGGATTGACTCAGACCTCTTTCTTTTGATTTTATCTTGAGACTTTGTAGAAGCAAAAATGCCTTTAAAAAAATTAAATGATGGGCTTTTGTAATGTTTGTATCTCTCCAAGATTCACAAGTTGGAATCCTCACCCGCGAGGAGATAGTGCTAGGAGGGGGAGCTTTGGGCGGTGAGGAGGTCGTGAGGGTCTCATAAATGGGATTTGTGCCCTCAAAAAGGGACTACAGAGAGCTCCCTTGCTCCTTCCACGGTGTGCGGACCCAGTGAGAAGGCGCCGTCTATGAACCAGGAAGCCCTCACCAGGCAAACCTGTCAGGCCTTGGCTATGGACTTCCCAGCCTGAGACTGAGACTGAGAGCTGTTAGAAATGAACTTGTGTCGTTCACCAGCCCCCTCCCACCCTGTGGTGTGTTGTTAGAGCAGCCTGGGTGAACGAAGGCAGGTCGTGAGTTTTCTGTCGTACTTTCTGGCTTCAAATACTTGCTAGGGAGATGTCACCATCTTACCCAGGTGGGACTGTCTGGAATCAGACGTTCCGTTATGATTTGACCTTGTTCTTGCCCCACGCCTGTGCCGTTCACCCCTCCGGGTGTCTCGGCTGCCCACGGCCCCTCCAGATGTTTCTGATTCGGGGTGTGGTGCTGGTCGCGGCCGCGCCGTCAGTGACCAGGAGTAGGAGCTCCCGCCCCTCGTGAACCAGCAGCCTCACCCGGAAGCTGCCGAGAAGAAGCGTTTGACAGAAGGTGATCGCGCCTCAAGACTGAAACTTCCTGTTTACAGGAAATGGAGGTGTATAGTAGGGAATTTAATGATGGCCCTAGAAACAGATGCCTCTGGGGTAGGGGATATTCTGCAGGACAATGGCCCCGGACTCTCGAAAAGTGAAGATCACAGATAAAAGGGGTTCGAGGCTGTCCCTGACGAAGACGGGGAAGGAGACTCACTCGGTGCAGTGTGTGGCCCGGATAGAAAAGATGTTTTCGGTACGATTGTGCTACCTGAACATAACCTGGACAGCGATGCTCTGAACTCATTCTTGTCTGCTGATGATGGCACTGCGGCTGCAGAGGGGCCCTTATTCCTAGGGAATGTGTGCCTGAGGACTCGGTGAGGCAGCAGGAGCCTCTCACCTTCAAGTGGCTCCAGAGGAGAAACAAATCTGTCTCTGTGTCTGATCTACAGAGAGAGTGAGAAAGAAAATCTAAGGAAATGTTAGCAGTTGTTGGAGCTCCAAGTGGAGAAAACTTGACCACTCGTTGTACTGTTCTTCCACTTTTTAAATATGTTAGAACATTTTCATAATGAAAATGTGGGGAAGTAAAAACAAATCTGGGAATTAGAACGGAAGTGAGCCCAGCCAAGTGCTCTTGGGTTCAGCCGGGAAGAGCCAATGGTCCGCTGGTGTTCTCTCGACTCGTCGTGGGGATTTCCTCCTCCTGGGTTCACCACCTAGTTTTCCTGGTGATCGTTATTTTATACATAGCTATGAACATAGGTGATACTGAAAACACACGTTTAGTGTGGTTTGTCATTAAGAATTTGGAGAACTGGCTAAAGAAACCACTTGTACAGAGTTGAGATGAGCACTGCCTGCCTCAGTGTCTGTGGTAACAGCTTCATTTGGGTGCAGAGCTTGGCAGAGGTTTGAGTGACCCTGTCTCGATGGTCCTCTGTCAGAGGACAAGGTTAAGCGTCACCACCGAGGGCCCTGTTGAGCCTCTGGGCCGGAAGTAACCTCCCCTGGGCTGGTAAGGCAGCCTCTGGGGGCCTTTCCTGACAAAGCCCTTCACTGAGCTTCAGTTTGGCCACCTCTGCCCTCGCCTCCCCGACTGCAGGGCCTCGAGGTCTCACCACCTCCAGCCTGAGCACCCAGTGCCCAGGGGCAATTTCCCGCCTTCTCTGGGGGCTCAGGATGCCAGCTCCCGGGGCAGTGCCCGCAGCTGGGCCCCTCCTCCTGGGCTGGGGGTAAGGCTGGCCACGACCTCCTGCTATGTCCCACTGGCCACTTCACGACAGCTGCAGCCCACACTGCGTGGCCGCTCCTGCTTCTTTTGGAGGAGGAGATGCAGGCCTTCACCGAGGCTTCCCGGCCTCGCCCCTGCTGGCCCCAAGGCTGTGCCGCTTCCCCCTGCCCAGCCCCTGGTCTCTGTACAGTGTCTGTCCAGGATGTCTGTCCATCCGTCCTTGACATTCTATCCAGACGCGGCCACTCTCATCCTAGTCAGTGAGGGGTGAGCAGAGCCCAGGTGCGGTCGATGTGGAGACGTTGATGGACTTCAGTGTGCAGGGAAGTGAGTTCCTTCATATTTACAGCCTCTGCGCAGACAGCTGGGGGCTCACCCCATTCACTGGTGGACGTGCCTTGTTTTTTAGCCCAATCGCCTACATTAAGTCAGACAAGTCACAGTTCCCTGCTTTTCCGGCTTTCGTGACCGTCTGCCTCCCTCCTCTGCCTGGGGCTGAATGGTGGGGTCTGTCGTGGGTTCGTGGGAGCGTCTGTTCTTGTGAGGCCACCAGGGACTGTTATCCAGGCTGATTCCACAGGAGGAGTTTGGGGTGAGCTCCTGAGCGAGAGTTGGGAAGACTGACGTCTGCGTAAACCTTGCTTGTTCGTGGTTATTCCTCTCAGTCTTCTTAAATTCTGAAAAATTGGGGCCAGTTTGAAATAAGGATTTAGGTATGGATCGGTGAGGAAAGAACGTTGATCTGATTGAGTTTACGTTGTGTGTGATAATTTTATGCTACGCTCGGGAAGAACTGAAGATGTTGACAGTGTCGTGAGAATCTCTTTCTTTCTTTCTTTTCTTTTTTTCTTTTCTTTTCTTTTCTCTTCTCCCTTCCTTCCTTCCTTCCTTCCTTCCTTCCTTCCTTCCTTCCTTCCTTCCTTCCTTCCTTCCTTTCTTTTCTTTTTTTTTTTTTTTTGATGGAGTCTCACTCTTGTTGCCCAGGCTGGAGTGCAATGGTGCAATCTCAGCTCACTGCAATCTCTGCCTCCTGGGTTCAAACAGTTCTCCTGCCTCAGTCCCCCAGTAGCTGAGATTATAGGCACTCACCACCATGCCCAGCTAATTTTTTGTATTTTTGGTAGAGATGGGGTTTCGCTTTTAAGGAGATTGTTCTTTAAGTATTAATTGGTGGCCTGCCATTGAACTAATGTTAGTGTAGTGCTGACATCCTCAGCCACGGCAGAAACTTACTTGGCACCCCTGGAAAAGAGGGCAGGGAAGCATAGTGCCCTGAAACCACCTCATTCTCCAGTGCTACTTCCAACTCTGAGCTGATGGTCATTATGAGTGGATCTGCCCTGACAAGTAGTTTAGTGCAGCTGCCTTGGACAGGCAGGTTAAAAGTAACAAACCGCCACAAAACTCAGCTAATAAAATGTCAAGAGAGACATGGGGCACCAGGAAGGGGTGAGGCCTGTCTCCCTGTGTGCCATCTGTGTGGAGCCTCAGTACCTAGGGGACAGCGTTTACACAGAGCCCCAGGTTTTTAATAGCATTTCCCTGAATAAAATGTCACTTGTGAGCTGCGGACTGGGAAGCTTTTTCTGATGATTAGGTTTTGTAATGTGGGATCATCAGTAGGCAAGGTGGACCTGAGGGCTGTAGGATCTGGAGACTGTCCAGGACGGCTTTCTGGGGAAGATGGGCTTGTCCTGTCAGCAGTCAAGACACCAAAGAGAGTCTTTCTGAGAATAAAAGACAGAAGCTTTTAAGGAAAAAAGCAGTTTCTCTCTCTGTTTGGGAGTTGAGTGCATTTTCCTACATTTATTCGGAGATGTTCCTTGGTTCCCACCATGTGCCATTGCCCCGCTATGGGGTAGGGTCACCCCACCGCGTACCTAACCCAGGAAAACTCCTCTGCAGTGATTTCAGAGGCTGTGTGCATTTCTCTTGCCTCAATGGGCGGAGTGAGTTTTTCTTCCTACTGTTTTTAGTCAGTTTTCTTAATCTAGCGTACCTTGCGTAGAGAGCAGTCCACCTGTAACCAGTTTGTTCCTGGAGGTGCTGCAGTGACTTTGGTTACGCGAGGGCCCCGTGGCTCAGGATGGGCTGAGGAAGGAGTGTGTGTGTGAGCAGTGGGCACTGGCCAGAGGCAGGGGAGGTGTGGCCACTTGTGGCTTAAACTCCCCCCATGCGCTCTACTGCACCGCTGGGACGTGAACACTCTCGCCCTGGACGTTTTCTCTGAATGCTCAGGGCCCAGGCTCTTGGGTACACAGGCGGCCCCGGGGTTTATTTGAAAAAGGTGTCATGAACAGTGAAGTAACCCACGTGCCTAAGCTTTGATTGACATGAAGGAATGTAGAGGCTGCTGAAATCCTGGTCATTTTAGAACAAAGTATTTTATTAACAGTTTTCTGACAGAAAGAAATCGTTAAAAAATTGATCCCTGTTGAGGTAGAAGGATCTCGTCCTCATGCTCCTCAGTTCTTTCCAGAATCAGCTTCCAGTTCAGCTGCACAACAGGTTCTGCTAGTGGCTGGAGCAGCCCAGGCAGGTGCTGTTGGGTCTGAGTTCACACTGGTGCCCGTGTCGTCTCCAGTTATGGTGTGGGCTGTGGGGTCTGAGTTCACAGCATTGCCCATGTGGTCTCCAGTTACGGTGCTGGCCATGGAGTTTGAGTTCACACTGGTGCCTGCGTGGTCTTCAGTTACAGTGCTGGCCATTTGTGCCTTTCTGGGAAGTTAGAAGGAGGATGATTTCTTCACCTCTCTGTCCTCCCACACCTGATCTATGCTGGGCCACCGTGAATTCTTCTTTTTAACTGTTTCTCTCATCACGGGCAACACTGATGTTCTGTGGTCCACGTTTGCCTTTTCTGAAAACGGATTCTGTGTTGCTTTATAGAATCACCTGGTCTCTTTTATGAGTTTCGCTTTTCTTTAAGAAAATAATCTTCTTTAATAATCTTCTTTAAGAAAATAATCTTCTTTAAGAAAATAATCTTCAATCTGAACTCTGTTCCCTGACACAGGCTCTTGCCAGCTCGAAAATTAAAAGTAATCTTTGATTATACTTAATACTTTCTAAACTTTTCCAAAGTTTATCAGCATGTGGGTTACTGAACATTGACTGTTTATTTAATGGAAAATTACATTCTAAGTAGAGTATTAGAGTGAAAATGATCTTTTGATTTTATTAAAATATTCAGGTAAAAATATTAAAATGCCTTCGCCAAACTTCACGCCTGCATATCGTGAAAACATTAAGCTGCTCTCTGCTCCCGGGAATGCATGAGTAGAGTATGTGTTTGAAAGCGTCATTCCAGTCTTAACTTTTAGGTATTCTTAAATGGGTAGGCTGGAGAAGTGACATTTAGCATTGAGTGAACGTTAGATAAAGATATGTCTTGATAAAAAAATAGTTAAAAACAATCTTTAGTGTTTCCTGTCGGGGTTCACCCATTAAAGAATGGTCTTGTAAAAAACTCATTAAGAGTGTTGGCGCCCAGAGGTGCTACCTTGCCCACAGTTTTGTCACCTGCTGTCACCAGGCGACACGCCCAGCGTTTAGCTGCACGTCAGATGTGGCCACGGGGCCACAGGGCATCTCTGCAGATGGATGTTCTTATGCAGATTAATGAGGATGGGGACCGCTGCAGAACTGTAAGCCCCCCAGGGGCTGACAGAAGCCTGGGAACACCCGAGACACCAGAGTCGCTGCTGCCCTGGGTGGAAGGATACCTGCCCTGGAAGATGGGAAACGCAATAAGGAGAAAGTACCAAGGTACGTGACGCTGTGAAAACGGAGATGTTTTAATTAAATTAACAATTAAAATCATTTTAATTATGTGAATTATTTGAACTCATGTTAGTTCTTTTTAGGAAATTAATACTTAAAGCAAGTTTGTTTTCTGAATTGTTTGAATTAATTGAGTCAGCACAAGAGTTAGCATTGATATCTGACCCTCTTCCAGGGTTGGGGCAGAGGAGATGGGGACAGAGGAGACGGGTCTCCCACCGGCTTTCCCCTGGAGCTCGGCCAGAATTTCCCATTGAGGAGCCCTCAGCTCCGTGAGAGCCAGGAGCTCTTGCAGAGAAGCCGCTGTCGGCATGCCACCCGCTTTCATGGCCCTGCTTTACCTTCCCTGTGCTCCAAGGGCCGGACCCTGCTGCTGCCTGTGCCAGACGGGTCTCACGGATATGCTAGCTAGGGGGTATGCATGGCGAGGCCTGGGTATCGCTGTCCAGATTCCATGGCTACAGGTTTCATTCTCTCGCTGTTTGTCCCCCTAGCAAGACTCATGAGGTTCCTTGAGGACAAGACCCCCTCCTGCCACCTGGTCTGTTTCCTGAACATTCTCTGCACTAGCACAGCTCCGGGATGCAGCCCTGGTGAATCAGGGTGTCTGCCATAGTGTGGCGGGTCGCACTGCTGGGCACCATGATGGATGTTAGCCGCTGTGCTTCACTTTGGGGACACGTTTAAGTACAAAAGTAATTTTAAAATTTCACCATTATTTCAAGACAGCTGAGAGCCTATTAGCACAGAATCCCTGGTCTGAATGAAATCAAAGAGTTCTTATTAATTATTCATGATGCCATGAATATGTAGCCTTATTTTTTTATAATTACCAGTCTGTATAATTAATCTTTCATTTAGTTAAAGTACTTAACAGTAAGTAGAGCTATAATTGCAACTGTTTTTAAAAGTATAGGGAAGAATGTTTAAATGTTTACTTAGAACCCCTTTTTTTAGCTTCATAGAGAATTTTTTTTACTTGTCAACGAGGATCTTTAATTATTTAAACCAAAAGAGAAAAACAGACCAGAAAAGAAAAACAACTAGTTAAGCTCGGAACCGCGAAGGTGGCATCGTTCCGTTAGTCTCGGGTTTTTCTTCCTGGGTTTGTGACATGGTCAGAGTCCTTGTCTTTGATTTCCTAACACAAGTTGTTAAAGTTGGAAGTGAGTGTGAAATTGAGTTGGTCCAGCTTTATTCTTTCACGGATGAGAAGTGAATTATCTTCAGCAAGGTGGGTGCAGGCGTGGTCCCCAGGGGTCACTGTGGTGAATAGGCCGCCCTGTGAGGAGCCAAGTTCGTCATCACTGGGACAGAGCCCAGGATACTTCCCCGGCTGGCCAGCCTCTTCCTAGAACCCCACACATTGCAAAGGATGGAGTCCAGATCTATACCATAAAGAAACGAGGGTGGTTACAGAAAGCACCACGATCTCAGCTGAGTGGCTCTGAGCACCCCAACGTTGGGGCACCTCAGCATCCTGTGTGGCTCAGGCTGTGCCCAGCAGGGAGGCTGGCCCGATCGAGCTTCAGTCTCCACCCTGAGAGTGAGGGCTCCTTCCCCCAGCACAGGTTAAAGCACCGTGTGTCCACCTGTGCAGTGGCTGGTCCCAGTGTGCCCTGGAGGGCAGAAACCTTGGGTCCTGCCACTAGTCCGGGGTGTCTGCTTCCCTTTCCTGCAGCTCCTGTGTCTGTGTGTCCAGGGGACTCCGATCCCTGCCTCAGGACCATGCGTTAGGTTTTAAGTTCGCCCGCTTTGGAGCTGGCCCGGATCTTGGTTCTGTGGATCCTCGCTGTGTGGCTCTGGAGCAGTTCTGTCCTCAGGAGACGGATCCTCACAGCCGCCTCTTGGGGCCATGAGGAGAATTAATAGGACGACCCCCGGGTAGCTGCTCAAAGCCCTGTGCGGGGCCAGCCCTGTGTCTCCACCAGTTCCTTCCCTCTGTGCTGCCCCCCACTGTCACATCACCAGCCTTTATTTCCTTTTCCTTGGACCCAGGCAGCGAATGCCCCGCTGGCCTTGGTAGCCGCTTCTCCAGTCTGCCCTCAAATCACTTCCTGACGGACAGCCCTGACTAGCCATTGGCGTGACCAAAACCCCACAAAATAGAACCCAACTTCCTATTAAGCTGTGCAGAGCTGTCCCAGCCCCACTTCCCACAGGCTGGCCTCATTCGCTATGGGATCCGTGATTCTCACCTGGGGCTGGGGGTGCCCCTGGCATCTGGTGGGGAGTGTCAGGGATGTCCCTCCAGGCCCAGTACAGTCCCCCAGCCGGTGGCCAGCAGACAGCAGCACCCAACCTGATGTCCCTGTGGCTTCTGGTTCCCTGAGGCCGGTTGTGCTTTGCTGCCTCTGCATCCTCTCAGACGGGTGCCCTCTCTCCACCTTCACTGGTTAGCTGTGTTCCATCCATTAGAGCTCAAAGCACTGCCTCCCGGCAACGCAGCCCCTTCTCCTGGCCTGCCGTCTGCCTGCACCCCACGGTCTGTACCATGTCCTCGCGGGCCCATCAGAGCGAGGCTCCCAGGGAAGGAGAGGTTCCTGTTTGTGTCTCTGTCCCACCTTCTCTGGACCTGGCACCGTGCCCTTTGCCGACAGAGGTCTTGGGTTGATTGTCAGCGAAGCAGACAATCTATATGGCTCTAAATGGCTGTGAACATGCTTGATTGGGTTATTTTAAAAATAATTGGATATGTAAACATTTGAGTGTGACACAGGTGGATTTTTGGGCTAATGGTCTTGTTCTTCAGGGAGTAACCACAGGCCCATCCACGAGCACCATTTCCAGCTGATTTATGGAACGCTGTTCTACCTGGTTAATTTTCAACGTTATCTCAGCCTGAGAGGTAGGTCAGCATGTGACGAAGATCACTGGTTTGAATCCTAATCTGCTCCTTAGGAGCTGCACCTTCCATGCCTTCGTTTCTTCCTTGGTTAGGTAGGGAAGGTATGAGCTACCTCAGAGTCGTGAGTGAGGCCTGCATCGAGTGACTGCATTAAAGTGACAAGAACTGCACCCGGGGTGTTGATATTTAAAGTCCTTTAAACATCACGATGCTGCATTTTGGTACCCAGGTAAAACAGCAAAGTTATTACAGATGCAGACGCAGACCCTCGGCGAGGTGGGTGACTGACGGCAGGAGGTGGATCACCGACCCTGTAACCAGGGCGTGGTCTGTTCAAGGCTCAACGAAGTGCACGTCATTGCGTGTACCACGGAGGTCCCTCTCGTGACGTCCTGGAAGGGTCCATGTGGCTAAGCCGTGTGGTCTGTTCATGACGTCCAGCAGGAGCAGAGCTTTCGGGTGCAGCCTTGCTCTTGTGTGCATGGCCCTCAACGGTCTCAAAAGTCTGAGGCTTAAAGCAGGCTTGGGATTTCCTTATACCTCCTGGACATCTAGTTTGCCTGGCAAACATGTTTTTCTTGGGTGTAAAGGTGAAGGAGTGGGTGACTCTGGTGATAGTGTACTAATTACTGCACTTCTGGGTCAGTGGCGCTTGGTTGAAGACACTATCTGCCCTGGGTGGACATCTCTGGGGTGATGAGAACCGGTGGCTGGATGTTGCGGAGTTGCCAAGAAGATGCCATTTTTTTCCTTTTTCCTCAGTAACAACACCCTACTTTGTTTAGGGAAGCAGCACACCCAGTTGAAAATCCAATTCTCTTGCACGGCGGAGCGGCTGGTGACACAGGTCCAGATGCTGGGATGCCGATGGGGGGTCCTGGAGAGGGAGGTGTCAGGAGGCTTTCCCGACCCTCAGCAGCCCTGAGCCCTTGTCCGGCCTTCTTGCCTGGAGCAGGACGCCTGGAGGGAAAGCAGCTTCGGGGGCCCGAAGGCCCGAAGGCAGAGTCCTGGCGTGTGAGGCAGGCCTGGGCCAGGCTCCTCGGAGGATGTCACAGAGCTGCTGCCCATGCGGGGACCACCCACCTCTGAGCCCCACGTAGATTTTCCTCTGTAGCCGAGTGAAATCCTGGTACGGCGAGTGAGGCAGTCAGAGGCACCTTTTGTGGAAGGAGGACAAAGCTGGAGGGAAAGAGGTTTTCCTAAAGGCACAAGGCGCTGATTCTGCGTTAGGGATAATTCCTAGGAGTGTGGTTGCTGGTGGGTGGAAAACTGTAGCCAGAGAATAAGTAGGAGTGGCCCTTGCTGGTATTTAACTGATTCGTTCTCGAATGGTCCGAGCAGTTCCAGTGAAAAGAACATTTCAAACACAGAAGTTTTCATCCTGCCTGACAATCAGCGTGACTGTGGGCTGTTCCATCCTTCCTGGGCGACAGTGAGAGGGTCTCAGGCCCTTCCGGCCCTGTGCTGGCAATTCCCCAGGGTGTGTGCCCCATTCCGAATAGGCTGGAATGCCTCTGGGTGCAGCTGAGCCTCTTGAAAAGGGAAGAGACATGTGATGTGTTCTGGCTGAACAGGAAAATGAGGGAGGACAGGGAGAGGGGCCTGGAGGTGATGAGGATGGTGAGCAACACTGGGGACAGGGGCATGGACGGTAACGCCAGGGACAGGGGCATGGAGGGTAACGCCAGGGACAGGGGCATGGAAGGTAACGCCGGGGACAGGGGTTGTAGGGTAACACCACTTCTCCAGGTGCCTTTGGGGGATGCTGCCGCCTCTCGCACCCCAGAGTGAGGTCAACAGGATTCTGTGCCCAGAAGCCCCAGAGCCTGGCAGCTGGGATTGGCCCAGTACGAACCACCGTTCACTGGCTCTGCCCCCTGAGACAGGCTCCCTGGTGTTTCCACCCTGGTTTCTCATCTGGACAGTGGGACCCTGAGTGTCCCTGTCACAGCTGCGCCCAGAGCCCTGGACTCCAGCGTGTCGTCGGCACTTGTTAGCGTTTCTTTTATTGTGGTCCGTGGATGAAGTGGCTCTCTCTTTGTGTGTTCACAGCCCTCCTGCTCACTTTACCTTCTGGGAACACTTTTTACATAGCTTCGTATGTGGGGAGGACTCGAGTGATTAATCGAATGTTTCATCAGGTGCAGTTCTTCTGTTTCCCAGTTTTGACACAACATTTGGTGACATTTCCAGGGACTCCTGTGGTCAGCCTCACGGTTTCACTCTGTCACTTTCTAATGCAGTACTCTTTGGGAGTCTTTTAAATTAAGCACCATCATTTAAAAATATGTTTTATAATATGCAGTTTCAGGTTAATTCTTCACCTTTGTGTCTCAGGCAGTGGCTCCCCACCTGTGAGTGGTCAGAAAGGTTCACACAGTTTTCCAGGGCGGCCTTTGCATTTACTGGAACTATTAAGAGCTCGTTCCTGCTTCGGCGGCGATTGACATGCAGTGCGCGTGAGGCCGTGCGTGGCTTAGTGTCTTCTCTAGGCTTACAGGTAAGTTTTTGTTCTTCCCCAAGCCTGCTCCGCTGTGGGGAGTGTTCACTGCGGGCGACGGTCACACTGTCTGGCACAGGCCACCGAGGCCACAGGGCAGGTTCCACGTAGCGGAGCCTGCAGAATAGCAGAGCCCGGCCTTCTTGCCGCCCTTCATGGGGAGCAGAAAGCGCAAGCCTGTGATCAGAGCTGTGCTAGCCCAGAAAGCCTCCGAACAGGTTGAATTGAGGAATCGGCTCCTACCAACTGCCCATGTTTAGGATGTGTTTGAATTTTTGTGATTTTTCCTGCACTGAAGCTACTGGGCTGGCTCTGAGTCACCGTCATGGGACTTCACGTTGCCCCGACGGGAAGCGGCGGGGGAGGAGGGCTGCACAGAAGCTTGCGGCCCTGATAATGAAGGGTTTGTTGCCTCTTGGGACAGCGAGTTCAAACTCTTTGTAATTGTCAGCGTAAATAGTGACCCGCTGAGGGCACGGCTGTAATTCAGGGTGGCATGGTTGATTGTCATCGTTGATATCAGGTACCTGCCTCTAAAATGACGGTACCTGTAGTGTGGCTCCAGGAGGGAAGCGCCTGCCAAACACACATGCTCCTGGGCCCCTGCAGACAAGGTCGTGCTGCCAGCCAGGCCTGCAGTTGTGGGTGCAGAGGGGTCTACAGGGCACCGAGTGCCTCCGCCGTTTGCTTGTGGGGCCCAGCCTTCCGTCCCTCCCGGTCCCCAGTGCGGCTTCTCCCAGGATTCTCCCAGACCCGTGCACACCTCCGTCTTCACAGCTTCCGTAGTTTTCTCGTGGGCGCCCCAGGTGGGCGCCTGGGCAGGGTTCGTGTGTCAGTCGAGTCCCTGGCTCGTGGCTCAGCAGGTCCCTTCATGAGTCAGCCAGCTGTGTGCCTGCATGTTCAGGATACTTGTCAGGGGCCTTCCTCAGGTCAGAGCAAGACCAACGCTCACCTCATCCTTGGGAGTTTGGAGCCCGCCCTGGAGAGACTCCAGCCACCTCCAAAGGGGCCATCTGGGTCCCGCAGGCTGGTGGGAGTGACTTCTGAGAGACTCGAGACCACACTTTGTGTTTCTACACCCCACAAAGCCACTTAAAGTGCCATGTTCTAGTGCCGTGTGCCTCTCGAGTGTGGCACACAAGCCTGGACGGGGATCTGAACGGGCGGTGCCTTCCTCAGTCTATGCTTGAGTTTTGGGGCAAGTGGCGCACTCCTGGCTGTGATTTTCGCCACTGTCTGGAGAATCACAAGACGGTCTCACCTGCAGCCTGAGGGACACATCGGCAGCCACTGAGGAGCCGGCAGGTCCGGCCTTGGTCCCACTCAGTCCTTCTCGACTTTGGTGACAGAGGAGACAGCAAAGCTTCAGCTGGGAGTCCCAGGCCTTCTCTGCTTGGGGTCCTGGGGCTGAGATAGCACAGATTCTGCCATCCACGTGCTGGGGGCCCCGCTGTGCGGCTCCCTTCTCTGGTCAGGGGCCGTGCCCTTGGGCTGGGCAGCTCAGGGTCCTCGCACTCAGGGGCTCAGGGCGGGTCCTGGATGCAGAGACAAGGAGAAGGGCGGTGGTTTGAGCCCAACTGTGTTGGCTTCATCTTCTGCCTCTTGTCCCTAAATACATTTGCAAAGTTTTCCAGATGAAAACTCAGAAGGGATTTTTAATGACTGGAATCTGTGAATTCCATGGAAGCCAAGTCTGTCCACCTCTTTCACGCCCCTCACTTCTCCCCGTTAGGGCTGATTTTGGCAGCGTTCATAGGGGCAGGGACGCAAGGGGTGGTGGCCAGCCCTCAGCCCTGCATCCCTTCCCTCCTCCCCTCAGCGCCACAGCATTTCGGTGTCATCCCCTTCCCTGCACGTGTCCTCATGAAAACGAAGTGCGGCTGGAGGTAGATGCCTGCACCCACTCCCGTGACCTTCCCTGCCAGCCCGGCTGCAGTGGCCCCTCGGCAGACATCTGTCTGGTGCTGCCTCCATGCCCCTCCCATCACCTGACACTCGTGCTCCTGAATCTTCACGCGTGTGCTCCGTGCAGCCACCTCACGGGCTCCCTGGGAACGGAGACAGTGTCTCACACCGGTCAGAATGCTCTTCTCTGTCCACTGAATAGTCCAACACAGAATCATTCCTCTGTGATTATTTATGCTTTGTTATGTAGAACTGGAATAAAGAAAAAGTGAATTTAGACATTACAGCCTTCAGGTTGAAGCTAGGTAATTGCATTAGGGAATGAAATGAGAACATTTGAGCTTCTCGAGTTCTATTTCCACATCTTCGTATCCCCATCACCCCATACCCAGTGTCTAACACAGCTCTTGGTCTAGGAGTTTCTTGATAAATGCTCATTGAATTGAACTGGCCTGAGCTTAACATTCCTACCCAGACTTAGAAGCCAGTCCCTGAGCAAATTGCATTTAGAACGTGAGTTTGACGTTACTGTGATAAGGGGTATCCTACACGTCATAATTCCTAGTCAATATCGGGTATTTAGTTAAAATAGAGGCAAGTATGGAGAGGCATTGGCCCATCTGGCGAAAGGGCAAGGCACGGTGCTTTAGGTCCAGGTCCCCAATATCAACTATGGAAATAAAACGTTGTCAACTCCCATTGCAGCCCTGTCCTCAGCGGGTCATTGTTTATGCTAACAATTATAAACAGCATGAACTTGCTGTCCTGAGAGGCAACACACCCTCCATTCTCTCTGCAGTGCAGCTGCCTTGGTGGATGGAACATGCCCCTCCTCCCTCCCTCCACCCTCCTCTCTCCTTCCCTCCCTCATCCTCTCTCCCTTCCTCCCCCCTCCTCGCTTCTTCCCTCCCTCCTCCTCTCTCCCTCCCTCCCCCTCTCCTCTGCCTCCTTCCCCCCTCTCCTCGCCCTCTGTCCTCTCCTCTCCCTCCCTCCTGCCTCCTCTCTCCCTCCCTCGCCCTCCTCTCTCCCTCTCTCCCCCCTCCTCTCTCCCTCGGTCCCCCCTCCTTCTTCCTGTTTTCTCTCACCTTTCTCCCCCCACCTTCTCTCCTGGGGTGAAGGGCAGGAGAGAAGAGACCTCCGGAATCTTGTGCTTCATCCAAGCAGCTTGGGGGCAGCATCAACAGCTGCAATTTGGCTGCCCCAGCAGGTGCCTCAGGGCAGCCTTTCTAATGGGAGACCTGGAATCATGTCTTTCCTTAATGTGTCCTAAAGGCTGGAGGACATGAAGTGAAACAATGCTCCATGCTCAGTCCTGTGATTTTCTGTATTTATTGGACTTACTTTGAAATTAAACTAAATGATATCCAAGGTACAGCATGAGAAAAAAGAAAAAACAGGCTATGGTGTTCGAAAAACAAACAAAACCGTTTGGTTTGTTGGTTTGTTCTTAGACCTTCACAGGATCCTAGGTCACACGTTTCAGTTTCTCAGCGAGTGACATTCTCTGCGGAAGCCGTGTCAGCCTCTTGTTTGTTGATGTCAGCCACAGCAGAAAGAAGTACTCCGTAGGCCCCGTGCTCAGCACCTTGGCGTGAGCTCTTGCAATCTTCTGTTCATGCTCATCACAGCTCTGTGCAGTGGGCGTCCTCCTGATCCCGGTGGGAGGATGGAGGATGGAGGCGGAACGGTGAGTGACAGCAGGATCACATGAGGGGTCTCTCCCGAGGTAGAGAGGGGAACCAGCCCAGAACCTCAGTGCCCATTACGTCCTTCCTTCTCCTCCTCTGCCTCTCTGTGACTGACTCAGGCTGCAGGGACAGACGTGAGTATGTGCAGAGTGTGTGTGCACCCCTGGGGGTGTGTGCTCATATTGGCAGGGAGGGATGTGAGTGTGTACAGAGCGTGTGTGCACACCTGGGCATGTGTGCTGGCCTTGGCAGGGACAGATGTGTACAGAGTGTGTGTGCACACCTCGGGGGTGTGTGCTGTTGGCATGGACAGACGTGAGCGTGTACAGAGGAAGTGTACACACCTGGGGGTGTGTGCTGGTGTTAGCATAGACAGACATTAGCGTGTACAGGGCATGTGTACACACCTGGGGGTGTGTGCTTATGTTGTTTTGTAAGCAACAAATACGTGGCCCGATGCTTCTGGCGGCCCTGCGCCCGTGCTGACTCCGTCAGTGGCTCTCGGGTTGGGGTCTCCATCTCCCCAGACAGCACTCGAGTGGCTTGAGGTTTCAGATTCTTCCTCTCCGGTTACTTGGGCCTCCTCAGACCAAACATCAGAACCAGCCAACTGCAAACTACAAGAACATTCAAATGCATCTTCAGTAGAGAAAACAAAAGCAATTGGAATAATTTTCCAACATGACCCCGTGGTTAAGCCGTTAGATACTCCAGCTAACAGATTGAGTCACTTTAAAATTCACACCAATTAAAATGGTTGTGACAGTTGCAGAGCTTTACCGCTAAACCTTGAAATAATTGAAGAGTTCTGCTCCACTTGCTTACAAACTGGGGTTGGGGATAACTTTCAGTCCAAAGTAGCAACCTTCTAAAACCAGCTTAGATGCGAGGCTCCCACTCACACAGGAAGAGACAGTGGCCCTTGATTATTCTCCTGTTTCAGATGCTTTGTCATTTTTTTTTGTATCCTGATCATCACTTCTGCTTTTCCAATTCAAACTAAAGGGAGTTTAGTTCTGTTTTGGAGAAGCTGTGGTTAGTGGTTTCTTTTCATGGTTTGCTTAATCTCTTAAGTCTGGCACTTACATTTACCCAAATGGACTTTTCTTTAGTAAGACGGTGCCGTAGCCCAGGGCTTCTCCCTCCATATCTGCTCCCCAGGAGGCCCCCTAGGGATGGGCGCTAGAGATCCAGCCCCTCTCCGTGTGCCATTTTCTTTGAGTCCAATGTAGGTTTGGCTCAGAGAAGAAAAGAGGCCTCCGGGTTAGGTGTCTCTGACTGCTTGCTTGTGAAATGTTTAATGATAAGGCGACTTCCAAACTAATTTTACACATTAATAGTTGTAGCTTAAAGTATCACTGCAGTCATAAGAACAAGAAACACTCCCATAAAGTAGATAGGCAGAAAAAAGCCATAAAAGTTTAATAAAGTGCAAATAAAATGGTGTTGTAAGAATGTACAGTGGGAAATGTTCTCAGTCCAGCCAGATCGGCTGTGGCATCCTCCTGTAAATACATTCAGCCACGTGTGGCCCAGATCGCAATCAGTACTGTGAATTGTGATCCAGAATGTTCTTGGGGGCCGATACCTGGACTGTGCCAGCAGCTGAGTCTGATTGGACGTCACGGCGGTGATGTGCTTAGCGTGGCCAGATGGGCCGAGGGGTGGCCACCCGTGCACTAGCCACGTGCAGCTGTTATTCTTGTGATGGAGTTGCACGGGGCGCGGCCTGTCCACCTGGGCTACTTAAAGTACCGGGAACCCAACCACTGGTGGGTGCCTCCCGACATGGGAGCTGTTTTTTTTATCCAGGGCCCTCTGGCGCGTGCAGACCCTGAGTCCACGGGGAGGCAAAGGAGGGCTCTGCTGGGCCATGGAGGTCCCCGAGCAGGTGGTCACTCATTACTTGTGGAGTGGTCCATGGCCTGTGAGTTTATTCCCGGGGTCTGTGTGAGCGAGGTTAACCAGTTCACAGCTGGGCACTTACCCCTTACACAGGTGATACTAGTTAAGGTGGAATCTATATTAGCTCGCACGGGAGTGTGTGAGGAGCTGGGAGGGTGGTGAGGTTTGGCCTTAGCGCTGGAGCCCGGGCTCCTGATGTTCTGCGTCTCCCTGTTGAGGGGCCATCAGGGCCGCTGTGGGTCCTGAAGACAGTAGGTGCCATATGGACCAGGGGATGCGGAAGCCTCTAGAGGCTGCGGGAGGCAAGGAGACAGTCGCTTCCCCAGAGCCAGCCCTGCCGACACCTCGACGTTAGCTGGTGGGACCTGTTTTGGACTCCAGCTTTCAGAAGTGGGAGAAAATAAGTCAGTGTTTAGGGCGCTAAATTTGGGGTGATTTAGTGGAGAAATAGAAAACCAGCCCACGAAGGTGCACGCATTGAAATGTGCTGTGTCCAGGTATTCACAGTGGCGTGAGGGGGATGGCATCAGGGTTCTGGGAACTGTGTAGTTTTACTGAAGGAAGGGGGCTCACCACGCCTTTCCTCATGTAACTGAAGGTATGTATGCCTGCCACACTGCCCAGGAGACAGGGACTAGAATTCTGACTTTATTTCTTATGGGAACCAAGGTCAGAACACGGTGAGGGCTGAAACGAGCTTCCTACAGCCTGAACTGGGCAGAGGAATCGCAAGTAGTTTGTGTTTTTCTACACAGATCTGTCCTTTCAGGTTTTGTTAAGTTCTGGAAAAAGGGAGAAGCCAGGCACACCTCGGTGACGGACAGTGTTTCTGGAGGTGGCGCGGCTTCAGCCTGAATGTGGCCGTGTGGCTAGGAGGCTCAGAAACTGCCCTCCAAGAGCACTCATCTGTTCCTTATTGCACTAATACCTCATTTACAGAAATCTACAGAAATTAGAGCTGTGCAGGAGGCCTCTGGTCTGGATGGGTTTGTGTGGACTGAGGTCACGGGGTGTTGTCCCAAGTGCTTATCCTGATCTGGCAGAGGCTCTGTTCCCAAATGATTATGCCAGTTTCAGAGCCTATATCTGAGTGATAGTCTTTTAACTTTGGTGCATAAAAGCAAACAAAGTATGTCTTGAGAGTCTAAAAATCCGTTTAGTAGCATGGCTGTTAACTCATACATGGGGCATTGGGATGGAGTGAAAACCATCCCCTGGCGTGGACGCTGTGTGGTATTTTGTGTGGTGGCCTGCTCGTGCCTTGAGCTCCATCTGCAGTGTGAACAACAGCTGTGCATTTGAGAAATGTGGGCAGGTCAGCTTGCTCCTCCAGGGGCCTGCAGGCGTCCGGGCGAGGGGCCTGGGATGAGGCCACGTCAGTGGGAAGGAGCTTGGTTGTGTCAGCAGATATGTCTGCCTCTACAGGCCCGCAAGCCCGCCAGAACCCAGTTTTCCTTTGGTCATCTAATGCCAGAAAACCCGTTTCTTAGAGATTCTCGTAATTTATGTTAATGAACCATTTGACCATACATAAGATGTTATAAATGCATGAGGCTTTACAACTTGGCAGATGTATAACTCGCATGTTATGATTGAATCAAACTGTTGAAGATATTGGTTTCACTTGAAGATTTTTAGCATTTTATGCGCAAATCAAATGCCAGTAGCATTTTGAAGGAGTATTTTGGAATCGTAAATACAGTGGGACAGTGCTGGGTCTCTGGGATGCTGGTGAGGTGTACGTGACCTCAAGCTCTTGGAGCTTACAAATAAGATTCCTAAACTGTCACACCTGCAGTGCTGGAAGTCAAAGTGGATTTCTGTAAAGGAGGTATTAGTGCAATAAGGAACAGATGAGTGCCCTTGGAGGGCAGTTTCTGAGCCTCCCAGACACCCCAGGAGGAAGCGGGAGAGGGAGGCAGTTACCCACCAGAAGCTGGATGGTGGAGCTGGGTTTGCTGGTGGCCCTGCGTGGCAGGTAATTACGTGCAATAAGGAACAGGTGAGCGCCCTTGAGGGCGGTTTCTCGCTCTGCTTCGGAACTGCAAGTGGAAGACGCCCCAGAGTGGGGCTGGGGGGTGTGGTCAGTTATCCAATGGGGCCAGATTTGCTGTTGGCCGCTGAGTGGCAGGTCACTCCGGGGAGCGATGGGAGGTGAGTGGAGTGGGAATAGAGGATGCACCCTCCACAGCTACTGCTGGGAGTTGGCTCTGGTAGCAGAGGGGGCATAGAGGGATTCCCGTCAGGGGCAACACGGCTGGGGTCCCACGTGTGCTGGATGCCGAGGTGTGGCTATATGTGATCTCAGTCTCCACAGCCGTCCTGGGAAGTGGGTTCAGTCACCTTCCTTTCTCACATTTGAGAAATCTCAGGGGCTTACATCACAGCTGGGTGGGTTGGAACTAATGTCTCAGGCAGGACGTTGGCCTGAGAGCCCAGATCTTAACCCCCCCTGCTCTTTTCAGTTCACCTAGCTTGTAGAGAAGGGTGTGTGGTGGTGGGGGGCGGTTAAGAAACCAACACAGTAGAATGGGGGAAGGAAATAAACCAGGCAGGAGACACAGGCAGTGCTTGGGAGGTCTGTGTGGGGTGTGGGTGGCACCTCTGGGCCTGTGCTCTCGGCTTGCCCAACCTTGGGCCTCAGCCATATGCTGTGCACTTCAGGTGAAATCTCAGTCCCTTGTGTGGTGCGGGCATCTTTTCTCCCTGGCTTTGCCTCTCCTTAAATCACGGAGTCTCAGTGGGGATGGAGGGGTGGTTGGTGGTCCATGGAATTTGCCCTCCACTTCCCCATCCTTGTCCCGTCCTGTCTGGCCTGTTACCTGAATCTGTGTCTCTTCAGAGCCTGCAAATGAGTGGAGGCCACGGCAGCCTCTCGCTGACCGGCCTCTCAAACTTTTTTATTCATCAGAATCGTGTTAAATGCTGATTCCTAGGCACCCCATTAGACTCTCTATGCCTACCTGGCATGGGTACTTTGGGGAAGGTACAGAGGGTTGCTGGGCTGTTCCAGGAGGAAAGTTGCATTTGTAGAATGTCCACTGTGGTCTTTCCAGCACTCTACTTTCCACGCACACATGGCATTAAACTTGGAAAACCTCTGGGTGCTGTGCTGGTGAGGAAGCCCCGGCTGGACGAGGGGCTGCTGGGGCTCAGACTTGATTCCTGGGCTGAGGGCTGTGGGCTTATTCTCTTCCGTGGGCCTGCTGATGGGATGCCCTGAGAAGTTCTGCTGTGCACTCGGGGAAGGTGCAGAGACAGGCTCAGGAAATACAGACCATGGATTTAAAAATTCCTACTGGAAAATCTTTTATGAGCAAAGAAATTTGCATCTAACTGAAAACAATCATTGCTTGAATAATTGGTTTGTTTACCAAATTGGTCCTATGAACAGATTAAAGTTTTCATTCATGCCTTGTCTATAACGTAAATAGGAGCTATTACCGCAACCTAAATTAGCTTTAAATTTTGTATCAGATTGCAGTCCAGATTACAAACGGCTGCTTGATAATCTAATTGATAAAACGGAGGAATTTAGTACTTGGAACCCAGAGTGAAGAGAACAGAATTACTTTGGTTTCTCAAAAGCGTGTGACTGAGGGGTGACCTGGGGTGAAGAGAAGTGGCTGGAGTCATTACACTCGAGATGATCTGCCCCAGCCTTTCTCAGCTGTCTTCTGGATAAAACAAAAGGATGAGAAATGGAAAAATTCAGCACTGAGTTCATCTATGCCCTGAGCTTCTCATATGGTCATTAATGTGACCGGGCTGTATCTGTGAAGGCTCCATACAGGCACAAAGGAATTAGGCTAGAGTAAGGCGGCCGGCGACCTTTGGCGTCTGGGCCGCGTGTCATTTCCTAAAGCCCTTTTGGGTGAAATGACAATCACAATGTCTGTTCGGAGAAGTGTAATCTCACGTATGAGATGCAGATTTTAAATGATGCATATTTTAAATACCAAAGTCAGGAAGCTTGGTGGGAGTGGCTGTCTTCCGAGTGGTTTTCTGTGCTGCCATGGATGAGGCGTGGATGGGTCATCTGTTGGTGAGATCCAGTGGTGAAGGGGCTAAGCAAACCCTGGAGCTGGGGCGGTGTGAAGTTACATCTTTTCTGGCATCCCAAGTAAATACATTTTGTAAAACTTGTGAATTTGACCCTGACCCTAACCCTGAGTGTTGAAGTCTGGTGCAGTGTTTTGAGCCCTCTTTTGCATTGAGGGTGAGTGACTGTAAATGACCAATTCCTCAGTGATGAAAGTTCAAATTCAGCTTGCCTGAGGAAGCCAGACCTCAGTCACACGTATCTCCATTGTAAGCACTGTGACCTCTATGCAGGTGGCTGCAAGTTTCCAGGCCCTCCTTGGAGACACAGCCGTGCGGTACTTGATGATTTGATAACATCAGCCACCTTCTGTCTAATGACGGTACAAATGTTTCTCCTACAAGGAAATGGATCTGGTTTCTTCCCTGATCGTTGGAAGAAGCAGCCCGCCTAGGGACTGCACCGTCCTCTGCACTTTCACAGCGAAGCCTGTATCTGTCTCCGAGGAGTGTCCTGTGTTGTGGGAATAGCAGGAATTGCCTCTTTAATTCTTCCTGCTTTTGAGGGCTCGGACAGCTCTGCCTGTTTCACCTGGGATGAGCAGCGGGTGGTCTCTGGCTGCTGTGGGACTAGGACTTGGGGTGCATCATCACATCCGGTGACCTGTCCAGGTGGGCATCATTGTCTTTTGCCTGTTGGCTGAGGCAGCTGTGATGTCATGGGGGTCATGTTTGTGTCAGGGCCACCCCAGTTCTTCCCATGCACACCTCTCCTGGAGTGCCTTTCCTTATGATGACGTGTTAAATTAGCGTGGACAATGCAGAGAGGCTCTGGGCCTCTCCTTCCCATTCTTACTCCCTGGAGCTGTGATGCCGGACAAGGTAGCCCATAGCCAGAGGCTCCTTTAAATTTAATTAGAATAAAGATTTGATAACATAGCCAAACACATTTGAAAAGAACTTCACAGATTAAATCCCAGATTCAGCCCTTCAGGCCCAGTGGTCACGTTTCGGGGCTCAGCAGCTGTAGGTGGCTGTTGTCTTCCTGTGTTGGCTCAGCAGATTGGGATGTTTCCAGTTCGGCTGGCAGTTCTCTTGAATGGCTCTGCCTGTGGTGATGACACCTTGGCTGGAGAGCCTCGTGGGGATCCTTTAGGCCTCTGGCTACAGCCAGGCTGCACGGTTCCTGTGCCCCACGTCCCCTGCAGACCCAGAACTATCCCACCACAGAGTCAACACTGCTAGACTTGGATACAGTGTGCAGACAGCAGAGGGGCACGTCTGGGTCTTGCAGGGGCTGGGGTGACTGGCCTCCTTGGCCAGGATCCCCTCTCCAAGTTTTCAGAGGAAATGCATCCACCATCCACACCGTGCACCAGAGAAAAACTGCCGGCTTCTCTGTGGATGGTGAATTGAGATCATGCAGAGTGACTAGGTTTGGGCTCCTGACCAGTGTGAAACCTGATACCTTTAGGTGGAACCTGACATGCCTCCATGTGTACATGGCAAAGAGAATGCAGCGTTGTCAGCTTGAATCCAGATGTGCTCCCGTTTTGAAGTGGAAGGTTCTGGGAGTATTGGCCGTTGGTGATTGTCCTGCCATGGAGGACTTTGAATGCAGGCACTGGTTTAGGATAACCTTGGTTTCCTGGTCCTGTATGTGGGCATCCCTGAATATCCCGGGCTGGAGGAAGGCAGGGCAGATGGGAGGGTGACAAGAGGTCAGGTGTTTCCAGCTGTGGGGAGTGATGCCATCAGATGGCCGAGATCAGGTGACCAGGGACCAAAGCAGGGGTGCATGGAAATGCCATGTTTCCCGGGGCATGTGGAGGACCTGTTGAACTCTATTCCTGGGCAACAGTTCTTCCATTCTCAGGAATCTGTGCCATTGTAATTGAGTATCAAATTCTGTAATTGCTCTAATTACTTACTGTTAAGTCCCCATCCCAATTACCATGAATTAGCAACAGTGATAACAGTTTGCCTGGTCAAGCCTTGCCAAGAAAAACCAGTGGAAGTAGTTTTAGTTGCCTCAAGTTCCCTCCAAGTCGGATTCCTTAGCAGCTTCTGTCCCTACAGCTGCTGCAGTTCCTCCTGGGTCTGGCAGGCACATTCCAGACATTCACATCTCAGCTCAGATGCAGGCCTGTATATTATAGAAAATTGCACTGCGCTGTGATCAGCTTGAGCTGACGTTCTCTAGGTGGGAGGCGGAGGCCGAGGACCTGTGAGGGACTATCCGAGTGTCCTCTCATTGACTTGGAGCAGGTGTACATCGGTTCTTCAAGAGTTCTAATGGGATGAAATTAGAAATATGAATTTTTAAATTTCACGTGTTACGAACTCTGTTCAGTGATTTCCTCTGAAATGAGAGACTATTTGCAGACGAGGCATTCAGGCTGCAGCTCTCCTTAGAACTGTCCTAGACCTCGATGCCGTCCTTTGGCCTCTTCCTGGGTGTGGGGTGCTCTGCTTGAAGTAAAACCACGTGGTCTGTGCATCAGTACTGCAGCCAATTCAACGTACACACCCACTGGGAGGGGGGCCGGATCACTTAACATTTTAAATGCATTTAACATTAAACCAGCAAGTCAGCCAGTGCTTTCTGTAACCAAGCTGCCTGGCTCATGGGAACCTCACACTTAACTTTTCGGAAGAGAATACTTGCTTCTGTGGAGTGTCAATATTTGTCTCATTCGTTGAGACTCTGCTCAAAGTGATGAACGTGTGTAAATTAGGACCTTTTTGTGTAAATTGGGCCACAGAGCTCTCTGGGCACAGTCAGGGGAGTAAACGGCTGTGAAAGATGCCGCCCGATGTGAGCCGTGACCAGGCACTTTGGAACCTGGGATCCCATCTCCAGCCTTTCAAAGGACATAGAGGAATATAAAATGCAGATGGGAGAGTTCATATTTTGGGCATCTCTGTTCTTTTGAAATCAAAGTGCAAAGAAAAAGTTTTGCCTTGAGGTCTTACCCCATACTTGTTTTTCTCCTGAAGTTTTAACATTTTCTTAACTGCTTTTTTCTCCCCCGATCCTTGGGGAACTTCTATCTTCGTATCTTCTTAAAAGATATGGTTAAATTCAACACTGAAATTTAAAAACATGCTTTCATATTATTTTTCTTTAAACTGATGTATCTGACATTGGTGAAAAACTATCTGGGCGTATTGGTGTATTTTTATTTTTTGGAGACAGTCTTGTGTTGCCCAGGCTGGAATGCAGTGGCACGATCTTGGCTCACTGCAGCCTCACCTCCTGGTTCACGCCATTCTCCTGCCTCAGGCTCCTGAGTAGCTGGGATTATAAGTGCCTGCCACCATGGCTGGTTCATTTTTGTATTAGTAGAGATGGGGTTTCAACATGTTGGCCAGGCTGGTCTTGAACTCCTGACCTCAGGTGATTCGCTCACCTTGCCCTCCCAAAGTGCTGGGATTACAGGCATGAGCCACCACCCTCGGCCTGTGATATTCTTGATTGTAACTGTAATAGATCCCTTTAATAAAAACAAAATAGAATAACAACAACAACATAAACAACTCTCTGAAAAGTCCCGAAATTAAAGAGCTCACTTGGACAGGGATTTGGACACCAGTTGAATGGCCCAGCACAAACCATAGTTACGTGGGCCACTCGGCCTGTTAGATCCTTAGGGTATTCGAAGTCATGTGGATATTTGCATTTCTGCTTCTGGATATCGTGTCAGTATGAATTCGGCTAGTGTTTGAGGGCCAGGCTCAGATCCGGGAAAGCAAGATCCCCTGCCCTCACGGCACTTCTCTTCCATGTGTGTGTTAGGAAAATAGAAAGCATAAGATATTTTTTTCAATGAGCTGGGAAGATGGAAAGATAAGCCTAAGATGTTTACTTGTTCAGAAGAAGGGAATTGCAAGGAATACTCAGCTTTGCTGCTGCTGAAGGAGGCCGTTTCAGAGGTGGGGTTTCTCTGAGAAAAGTGGTAAGAGGCAAATAGGATTCCCCATCTGGTTTCCCAGAGATGGGGAAAGTTAGTATCCCCAAAACAGCCTCAGCATTCTGGCAAAGACTTTGGAAAACCAGCTAGGGTGTGGGACCTTGTTGGCCACTGGGTGGAAGGAAAACATTGCTGGTCCTGAGGACTGTACTATTCTTCCACTGCTATAAAGAACTACCTGAGGCTGGGTCATAAGGAAAAAAAGGTTTAATCAGCATACAGTTCTGTGGGCTGTACAGGCTTCTACATCTGGGGAAACTTAGAGTGGAAGGTGAAGGGGAGGCAGGCATGTCTTCACATGGCTGAAAGGGGAGAGAGTGAAGGGGAAGGTGCCATGCACCTCCAAACAACCAGATCTCAGAACTATCATGAGGACAGCACTTGGGGGATTGTGCTAAACCGTTAGAAACCACCCCCATGAGTCAGTCACCTCCCACCAGGACTCACTTCCAACAAAGGGTTAGAGTTCAGCATGAGATTTGGGTGGGGGGGACACAGTCACACCATGTCAGGCTTCCCATTCTTCTCCTGCACGTGCTTTGCAAATGGTTCTGTCATTGGTTTTTGTTTTTGTAGATATATAATATATGTACATATTTTCAGAGTGCATGTGATATCTTGATTCATCCCTATATTGATGAAATCTGGGTACTTGGGATGTCTTTCACTTTAAGTATTTTCTTTTCCTTATGCTGGTAATGTTCAAGTTATTCTCTCCTAGCTGCTTTGAAATCCACAGTAGATGACCCACTGCCATCCCCCTGCTGATTTATCAATAGTAGGACTTGTGCTCCCATTAGGCTGTGTTTTTGTGTCCGTTACTAGCCTCTGCCCATCCTGCTTATGAGTGGGCTCTGCTGGGCCCTGTTGACCACGTACTCTTGGCCTCCATGAGATTTGCTCTCAGCTCCTGCTTATGAGTGAGAACATACTCCGTTTCTTTGCTTGGCTCGTTTGCTTAACGTAATGTCCTCCAGCTCCATCCATCCTGTCTTGGATGACAAGGATCTCAGCTGTGTGGTGGAGTATTGCTCCTTTGTATGTTCAGGCCACGTTCCCTTCATCCCCTGTTGACGGGCACTCAGGTGATTCCGGACGTTGTCTGCTGTGGATGGCGCTGCATTGAAGCTGAGAGCAGTCACTGGCTTTATACTCGGGGGACGTGAGCCACTTTGATGTTCTCAAGCAGCCATTCCCCAAAGCCCTCCGTAGAAGGCCGCATTCCTTTGTGCCCATGGCTTCCACTAGGATGAACAGCTGGGAAAGGGCTTTGAGTGAACGCTTGGGTTTCTGGGTTTAATTGGTACCCAGCTTCACTGGCCAAGTGGGGGTCCCAGTGACCCTGGACACTACTTCATATAAGGTCCAAAGATGCAGTTAGGTTCTTTTTTTAACTTTAAAAGAAAAAACAAAAAAACGCTTTTGACCTGGTTAAGCTATAGCATTATCGGTTAGTGTTTTTCATATTGGAAAGGTGTATATTTTATTTTCTAAGAAGGAAAGAAATCCTGTTAAATACTCTAACCACAGATTAAATCATGTCAAGGAAAGAGGTACTATTTTGGGGGAAAATGACCCCTTCATGTCAAAGATCAAGGAGATGACTTACATTGTTTAATTGAGTTAATTATGAAATCTTAAGTGGTTTTAAGAAGATGAGCTGTGGATGCTGCAAGACATGAGACTGATGCTGATTTCATATTAGTCAGCCCTGACAGAATGTGGCTAATATTTAAAGCTTGCTCCAGTATTGCTTGAACTAGTCACACTCAGTGCATTGTTCGGCCCGAGATGGGCTGCCTCTGGATGAACCCATTGTAAGTTGAAAGTATTATGTCAAATGCACTTTCTATTTAGGATATTTTCAGCTTACACTGGGTTTATTGGAACAGTTTCATCCCATGGTAAGTCAGGGAGCATATATGCTCATAAAAGTAGAGAGGATCTCATAGATACCATGAGATATAATGTCTCTGATGTTATAGAGATATGATGAAAACAATCAAGTGGGACTTGGAAGCCTTGAAGGGACTCACAAGGGTGGCTCCTGGAATGCAAACGTGAGTGCCACTGCCTTCTGGATGTAACATCTGTGTCTTCTGCTTAGCCCAGTGGGTTATTGGCTGCTCCCGAGGGCAGAGAGGTCCAGCGTTCCTGTGTTTAGGTGTTTGAGCTGCCTTAAGAGGCTAGGGCGCTCATTGGTGTCTTCAGGGCTTTAGGCCTTCTGAACAAGCAGGAGGAAGGGCGACTTTGTAGAGCTTTGGAAATCTCAACGGACTTCAGGGCCATCCCCCTTGGCATAAGAGAGCCCCACTGGAGGCGAGCAGGGTGCCGTGCGTGCCTGTGCTGGGCCCAGACGTGTACGGACATTGTGAGAACCACAGGACACAGATCGGTCTTGGTTCACAAGTGGTGTCGATGGCCACGCAGCATTTCTTCCAGGTACATGACTGCGGGGACTTGGGTTTTGGGGTGTGCGTCCTGGTTGCCTAGTTGCTTGGAAGACCACTATTCAGACCCCAGCCTGAGTCACCGTGACAGGCCGCCCACTTCACACGCCACATGGAAGCCGTGGCGTCAGTCACTGACGCCCACCAGCTGTCAGATGTGTGTGTGTATCTTCCCTGGTCTCAGGATTGGTCTTGTTTTGAGGTTATAGTAAACGTTCTTTAAGAGGGGTTTTGGATTTTTTATGTTGTTTGCAAGGAGGCAGCAGGGAGCGCTTGAGCAGTGAGATCCCCTTTCCAACCAATGCAATTTCAGATTACAGCAGGTAATTAGGGCAGCGGATCTGTGGGATCACCTTTCCAACCAATGAGAATTCAGATCCCAGTAGGTAATTAGGGCAGCCGGGCGGGTGGCAGAACCCTGAACTGTGGCTGTATCTGGTGTCTTGCCCCGGACAGAGCGTGCTGGGGCCTCCGTGGTCCTCTGTGGGGTGGGTGGAGCACATGAACTGGGTGCTGCTGGGCCGTGGCTGGCTCCCCAGCCTGGGGTTTATGCAGGACTCATTCTGAAGACAACTTGGAACCCAGAAAGCAGCACGAGGAGAACGGGTTTGTGCGTTTCTGGATCCTTGGTGCTTCCCAGTCTCAGACGCTGTGCAGGCTCTGAGGGGTCTCGCCAGGAAAACTTGCACAGTCGGCCCCCCGGGTGGAGTGGGGCCGTAGCAGGTCTTGCAGGAGCTGGAAGTGGGGGTGAGTTTCTCGCCAGCGGGACTTTTCAAATGGGCCCAGCAGGATGCATCTGTGGAAATGCTGCCACCTAACGCAGGGCTGCGGCCAGCAGGGCCTGAAAGGCTACAGCGGGCTCTGTTTCTGCTCTCTCTTGAAAGAGTCTCTGCACGGTTTTCCTTGGTCTTTGTCTATTTGAGGGACGCTTCCCCCTTTGTTGGGCTTACCTAGCCTTCTGAGCTGCCTTGTTGAGTATGACAAAGCCCTGAGAAGGCATTTTTATTGCATAATTATGTTATCCTGGTGGCTGGATTAATGACCTGCAAATGTGGGTGACTCAATAGCTCTGAGGGTGTTCAGTATCCAAGACAGGTGGGAAGGAAATGTTCAGGCAGGCGTCAGAGGATCTGTTCTCTGCTACACACTGGGGCCCTGGTTTGCTGACAGTCTTCGTACTCGATCCAAAATGGGATAATGAAGTCTCACGGATTCGGCTTCAGCTGAGAGCTGCCTCCAGCACAGTCTTGTGTGAGTAACAGTTTATATGTTTGGTGCAAAGGGCGGGCGTCAGTTGATCTTATTTGTGGTGGTGCTTATGGTGGCTTTTCCGTAAGGAATTTAGACTTTATTAGCTTTGGCAAGGGAATCCTGAGTGATAAATTGGAAGAATGTTTCAGGAAATTCTGGAACCTGCAGTGAATCTGTATGAAATTGAGATTTGGATTCCCACGATTTCCTAATGCTACCCTGAAACCCAGTAGTAGACATAGTCGTAGAGCTTCAGTTGTGCTGCCCCACTTCCCCAATTTAAAAGGAACACGTTGCTTTCATCTAGAATGTTCTAAGCTCTGAGTGCTGCCGGCGGAGTGGCCAGCTCTCAGCGTCAGAGGGGAAGCCAGGGCTGCGTTTATGGCGTCGCGGCAGCTGGGAGCTGACCCTGGACCTCAGACACGTGTGATATTGACCATTTTCTGTAAACTCCAAGGGTGTAGTGGTCTCCTTGGTGCTTTACAGTCTTCGGAGGCTTTTGATGTGTCTGGACTTTATAGATTTTTCAGAAGTAGACGGCCTTTTCCCACACCCTTGGGCTGAGTTTTGTCAGAGGCTGGTGTGTGGGAAGCACCACACCCACATTCTGATAGGAAAGACTCTGGTGCCCAACTGAGGTCAGAGTGGAAATTCCTTTTTTCCTTCCCTCCAGTCTGGTCCAGCTGCTCCCTGCTTGGCCAGAAGAAAATCATGCTTATCCAAGTCGTAGGCAAACCCCTAAATCAAACATTTCTCTTTTTTCTTTAATATGCCCATTTAGTTTTTATGGGACGATAGATAGAGAAATGTCTTTTAGGGAAAAATTAATTTCTTTAATTACAGAGAACTTTTTGGATAAAAACTGCAATCAGGAGGCTATTTTGTAATATGATCTAGTTAAATACCACAGTGGAAAGCTCCTTATATTTGATCTTAAACTTGGGCCTGGTGTGTGTGGCCGCACACTCGTACTCATGACGCCACGCTCAGCTGTGAACTACAGGCACGGTACATACTTTGTGATAGCTTTTTTGAAAGTCTTATTGCTTGGCCTCTCCGACTCAAATGTTGAGTTACGTTGATTCTGTTCAGAATGTTCATCCCTCCGTCTATGGTCCAGTCGTCCATCTCAGAGGAGGAGACCTGAGGATGAGATAGAGGCCAGAGGGCTGTGGGGCTGAGGGCGGGTGTGGGGTGGGGGCCAGAGAGGCATGGGGCCAAGGGTGGGACAGGGGCCTGAGGGGTGCAGGGCTGAGGCCGGGGCTGTGAGCCAAGCTGCATGGTGGCCTCTATGAATTGGGAGACTCCAGGCAGGAACACAACCTACTGACCCCTTGACTTCAGCCCTGGGACTCCTGACTTCCAGGGCTGAGAGGAGGTTTGCATTTGTGGTAATTTGTTGCAGCAGCAATAGGAAGTTAATGCATTGTATCTGTTCTTCACCTCCAAACCTTTGAAAAGTAACCCTGTTGTATCGGCCTTTTGTGTGCCCTAAATTCTAATGAGATGGTTTGTACGAAATAATGGACACAAACGACGGCAGAACACAAAGTTGGACAGAAGCAGTGTCTTCTGTGGTTCTGTAGTTTGGGTCTGGGAAGTTAGATTTCGGTCAGAGAGTGTGTGGTCTTGTTCAGTGTATACCTGGAGTACTTGTTCAGAGCTCCTGGGGGAGTGGTCTTTAACACTGTTAGCATTAAAACTCCAAGCACATCAGGGCCAGAGTTCCTGAGTCAGTGTTAGGCGACCTTGAATAAGAGTTGGCATGTACAATCTGCCCACTTTACTAGTATGAAGCAGCAAAATCTTTTTTCTTTTCTTTTTTTTTTTGATGGTGTACACGGGAGACAAATGAGCTCCCTTTGCCCCACCCTGAGCAGAGACTGGGCAGGCGGTGGCAGCACTGTCCCCCATGGTGCATCCTTGGTGCATGGAGGAAAGTGTGTTCACCCTTAAAACACAGCCCATCCTCTCAAAGGCAGGGTGACAACCACATTTACATGTGGAATCTTAAAAAAGGGTCCGTCTCCCTGAGAGAAGAATGTGGATGTGTGTGTGTACCTCCTTTTTTTTTTTTTTTTTTTTGAGACAGTTTCCCTCTGTCACCCAGGCTGGAGTGCGGTGGTACGATCTCAGCTCACTGCAAGCTCTGCCTCCCGGGTTCATGCCATTCTCCAGCCTCAGCCTCCCGAGTAGCTGGGACTACAGGCACCCGCCACCACGCCTGGCTAATTGTATTTTTAGTAGAGACGGGGTTTCACCGTGTAAGCCAGGATGGTCTCGGTTTCCTGACCTCATGATCTGCCCACCTCGGCCTCCCAAAGTGCTGGGATTATAGTTGTGAGCCACCGCACCGGGCCGTATGTGTGTACCTCTTTACAAGTCTTGCCTGACCTTTGCATATAAAAATTATTGAAAAACTTAAGGATGTAACTGACAAGTACTTTATAGGTTTCTCCAAGTAAAAATTTGGAAAAGTTAAGTGAACCCATAATGTGTTTTATTTCTATGAGTCCCACACTTGGATTTTTAAATGTGGGCAAAACATCTGTATGTTCTTCAGCCTGATTTCCATGGAATCGTGAATGAAACTGCCGTGTGGATTTTGTTATGTGGCGGTGACATGTGGGGGCTGGTCATTAAACAACTGGAGGGACCCCTGTCCTTTCTGTGCTCCTGTTGGACATTAGGCACGTGCTTGGGTGTTTTCTGTGTGTGAGGACAAGATGACAGAAGTTCCAGATTCACACGGTGGTATCTTCTCCCTTTTCTGTTAAAACGTGTCTTCTGCTGCTTCTACATAGACAAAATGTTTCTTTCTCTTGCCTGTCTACATAAACGCTGTTTAACAAAAACTGTATTGTAGACATGTGAAGCTGAATTCCACATGATCAAGCAGATAGAGATGACTGAGTATACTGTTTTGTGGAAGGAAGGTTTAAAATGATTTTTAGCTTTTTCCCTGAAACAGGGAATAATTTTAACTTTTTCCCTGAGATAGGAAATAATGAAATGGGAAAATAATTAAATTTTCCCATGTAATTGTTAGATTATATTTAATTATTAGATTATTCATTTATTGCAAGGGAAAAAGGAACTCGATCACCCCATGTACCCAAATGAAAATTTAAAGGGTATGGGTGAATTCATCTGAACTCCTTTAATTTGTTTTTGTTTGTTTGTTTTTGACAGTCTCACTCTGTTTCTCAGGTTGGGTGCAGTAGTACAATGACAGCTCACTGCACCCTCAACCTTCTAGGCTCAAGTGATTCTCCTGCCTCAGCCTCCCCAACTGCTGGGATCTACAGGCGTTAACCACCACACACAGCTTATCACCTCTTGGAGACTAGCTTTGAGTTTGGGCATTCACTGGAACTATATTTTGGTTAATTCTCAAAGTTTGTCACTGTTTATCTTTAATTTGCTAAAAATCTACAGGTATTGTGAAATGCATTACATTTCCTTAGCATTTATGGATTCCCTGTTAGTGGGGCAGAGATGCAGAAGGGCAGAAGGCGTTCGGGCATCATCAGGGTTGCAGTTGAGTGCTTGCCCCGAACACACTGGGGCTCTGGGCTCTGTGGCCCTACGGGGGTCCTCTGTCCACTGAGGGGCTGGGTTACCTGGAAGGTCCCTCCAGCCTCTGCCATTTTGCCCTTTTCAGTTTAACATCTCATCGTTGTCCTGGACAGCACTGCCATTCGTTCACTGACCCACGAGTGAACAGCTGGTCCATGGCCAGTGCTTCTTCCTGCAGCTTGGAGGTGGTGATGTGATAACACTTCCTTGGAACGTGGTTCTTTGTGTGTATTAATGGTTCAGTTGTATGTTTCTTTTTAATCTGCACCTCTGAATTGGTCTTTTGATTGCAAAGAGATTGCTTACTGGATTTGTTTCTGAATATTTCGTGGATAACAGGAGAACCTTGTTTATCTGTGTGTTCATTTAATGTGTTTTTGCCAGGCATTTGAATGGGTGTGTTAGCCCTTAGCCCACTTTCTGTGTGTGGTGCAGTCATTGAAATCATTTATGTGAAGTCTCTCTTCTATTAAGGCCGGAGGACGTGGGGTGGTGTCTCCCTAAACTAGGGGGAAATGACTTGTTCTGCCCTCCTCCCTGGGAATGCTGGTGTTTCCAGGTCTCTGAACTTGGCTCCCACACTGGGAGAGTGGCTGTGGCTTCTGGAGCCCGTTTTGTGCGGGACTGACTCCTTCACTTGCTTTATTCCCCACCGTCTTTGTTGCTTTATAATGCAGGGATGAGGAAGTTGGGCCCGGGGGCCTTGTCTGTGCCTGAAGGGCCCGATGCAGAAACTCCTCGCAGAAACTCCTCGTGGGAAGGATGTTCCTTGAGGGCAACTTTTGGAGTCTTTTCCTAATTTTAACTGAGAAGTAGCTATTCACATGGTTCTATTCTGCTAGGGTGTTTCAAAATAATTGGTGTAGAGTTACGAAGATGTCCGAGACACCCATGATCCACTCCGGGCCAGTGCCGGACATTGAGCTCAGATGCATTCAGACCACATTCAGATGCCAAAGATTCTTGCTTGGTTATTCTCAAACTTATGAGAATCTAAAACGCGAGCCACGGTATGGATTTTCTCTTGAGCCCCCATGACTTTGCCTTGTATTTTGGGCATGAATGACTTCATCAAGGGGAAAGAATTTGAGGAAGGAGCCTCTGAGGCTAGGAGAGGGTGGGAAGGGGCGGTGGGAAGAGAAGGGAAAAGGAGCTGTAGAGGGAAGAGCCAGGCTGGGGCTGCGGCATCTCCTCATGTTGCTCCCCCACCCCTGGCGCAAGGCCCCAGGGACTGACTGATTTTCCCACAGGAAATGTGTATGATTGCATGTCTGTTTTGTGGGCTGGTCATTTGGATTGAGGGAATGTCCGTGTTGTGATTCCTTATTAATTTGAAGGTTGAAAAGGTTTGTGCTCAATACACGGGTCTCTTGGTGCGATGAGAAATGTGACCGCAGCCGCCTTCAGGGTGGGGAGAGCCCTTGAGGCCCTCAGTGGTGGGCGGTGTCGGCCTTCGTTTCCCTGGGTGAGCTGCCCTCAGGGTAGGAAGGGAGGTCCTCGGTGGTGGCCGCTTTGGCCTTCGCCTCCGTGGGTGAGTATTGCTCCATCCCCGGCTCTCTGACTCCTTGCCTGGCATCTTCTTCGTTGGAGGCCATGATCCATCAACCTTGTCCACGCGTGTCCTGTAGACTAGTGCTGACTGTAGGTTCAGGAGTGGTCAGAGGAGGCCCTCGTGATGCGAAGCTAAACGTTTAATGATGGCGCTGCTGAGTGCATGAGCCACGTCAGCCCAAGTGGCTGGGTAGGAGGGAACCGCGGGGTGGAGGGAAGACTGGACAGATGGGTGCTTTCCTCGGCCCCTGGGAGCACAGCCAGGTCCATGCTCAGACCTGCTGGTTTCTCCCATATTTCCATAAATAGCAAGGGAAGGACTCGGGGCACCCAGGGACCTCAGGGGGTATAAGCTGTGTCCTCGCGTGGCCCCAGCTGTGGCCAGTGATGATATTCTCTTTAACCTCAGGCTTATTTTGTATAAAAACACAAAGGGACAGAAGTAGTTCAAGGGCCTCTAAAGATTTACGTAATTGTTAATAGGCCTACTTTTATGCTTTCTTATGTATTAAGAGCAAATCATGAAACAAACTCATTTCTGTTTGAAGAAATCTTGACGATTCTCATTTTTGTGGCAAGCAACATTGATTTTTTGTTTAGTGAGCGTTAGTGCCCTCCTGCCCAGTGCTGCTGCCTGGCGTGTCCTCGCACACAACTCTGTCCATTGGTCTCCGTTCACCTTTCCGCCTAGAATTGTAGGAGGGGCGCTAGGATCTTAGGGCTAGAAAGAAACTCTGAAGACCACTTTTAGGGGCGGCTTCTGGTCAGGGCTCTCCAGAGAGACAGCCAGCCAGGTGTGCATGTGTCTCCAGCGGGAGGGCTGTTGCAGGGGTACGGAGTCCAAGAAGCCCCAGGACCCACAGCCTGCAAGCTAGAGTCCTGGGAGGGTTTGGCTTGAAGACTTGAGAAGCGGAGGGTGCAGATCCCACCCGGGTCTGAGGAGCTGAGACCCAGGAGCACGGGCTGCAGAAGACAAATGTCACTGGCCCATCAGCCAGACAGGTGGAGTGAACCCAGTTTTCCCCGCCTTGCTGTTTTACTCGGGCCCTGGGTGGATGGGGTGGTGTCCCCCACATCAGCGAGGATGGGTGTCCACTCAGTCCAGAGGCAAACATGCATCTCACACAGAAATAATGCAGAACCAGCCATCTGGGCACCCCGGGCACGCTCAGGTTGATGCACAAAACCAACGCTGCGCGTGGCCCTGACGTCTGCGTGTTCGCATCACTCCACACACATTGCTCGGTCATCGCCTCGGTGAGTTTGTAAGCTCGTTGTGTGGTTCTGGGGCTCTTTGTCCGGGTGGTGGTGGTGGTGATGACAGGCTCCCCACTACCCCAGCTCAGGTATGGAAGGTGATGGCATCAACGGCTCCTTGTTTCTCAGACACTTGAGCGGGTGCTCTGTGCAGCCAGTTCCACCTGCAGCAGCATCTGTTCCCTATGCCGATTCCATTCGGAGGGTGTGCCTCCCTTCTGTTGAGGGTGCAGCCTTCTTTCAGAGAAGAACTGTGTCCTGTTCGCCTATATCTCCTGTGGTGTATCTCATGGTTGAATAAGTAGCTATAGTATACCTCGGTGGCTGAATGATAGGTTCATTAGAAGGAAAACTTTATACTTTTTCTTTTTCTTTTTGGGATGGAGTTTCACACTCAATGCCCAGGCTGAAGTGCAATGACATGATCTTGGCTGATTGCAAACTCTCCCTCCCGGGTTGAAGTGATTCTCCTCCCTCAGCCTCCCAAGTAACTGGGGCTATAGGCGTCTGCCACCATGCCTGGCTAATTTTCATATTTTCGTTAGAGACGGGGTTTCACCATGTTGGCCAGGTTGGTCTTAAACTCTTGACCTCAGGTGATGCACCCACCTCGGTCACCCAAACTGCTGGGATTACGGCCATGAGCCACCACACCCAAGAACTTAATACCTTTTTTTTTTTAGTCATAATGGGCTTGTTAAATGCTTACGTTAATGTTTATTTTTAAAAATGTTATCTGTGACCTTTCAGCTTTTCATAGCACTTCTCGTGTGAATATTTTAAAAAGGCCCTTTACTCGTGGGGGAGAAGCCGTTACCCCTTTCAGCAGAGGGAGATGGAGGAACACGCCCTGGTGCGTCTGAGCACAGGCAGTCACCCCAGCCTTGGTGCTTGCTTAGGTCTGTTCTCCGTTCACCGTAGCACATCCACTCTCATTGTCAGCTTAAAAATAAGCTTTTTCCTCTTTCTAATCAGAACAGTTAGTTTGTTAACCATCACATTAAGGTATCGAGAATGATGGCTTTCAGGCCTCAGATATGACACAAGTAGTAAATGCAGCTGACCCTGAACAACATAGGTTTTGAGCTTCGAAGGATCACTTATGGTAATTATTTTCCAACCAACCCTTACTGAAAAAACCTGGCTTTGTGGAGGGCCGACGTTTCCTACATGCGGTTCTATAGGGTGGCCGCGGGTCCTGTGGATACATAGATTTGGGTAAACTCGGGGAGTGTTCTGGAATCCATGTCCCTGTGTATACAGAGGGACAACTGCAGCTTTTTAAAAGTTTGTGTCCTGCCTTGTCCTAAAAAGGCTCCAAGGTGGATGCAAAATTATTTCATCCTTTTGGTTTTCTTGGTGGGATATTGATGTTTATTCTTCAGTGTCTAAAATCCTGAGTGAACAGAGTTAGTGCTTCAGGAACAAAGCCCGTCTGGAAACACATATTGAGATATCCACCTTTTCTTCATGGTTTCACTAAAGGCCATGATCCTATTTTATTCGGTTGAACTGTAGGAAACTGCCAATATTTGCTGTTTTTGGGCTACAAAATGGCAACTTCGTACGATATTAAAAACAAAGGCTTCCTGGATGGGGAAAATAGGAATCGGTGAGAACCTGAAGTTGTGTGTCATGGCCTCTGAGTCACAGGTAAATAAACCTGTGTGAGGGGAAGTTGGCTGTACAGTATTTTCCTTCTGTTTTGAGACTGTCAGAAAAAGGACAGTTCCATTGCGTTGGGTCCCTTTTCCTCACCTTTGCTGCAGAGGGGACTTGCCATTATTCCTCTTGTTTCCAGTGCCCAGGAGGCTGATGCCACATAGAAGACCTGCAGGTCGATGGATGTGAAACAGGCATCGGACACGCTGTGCACCTTGGGACCCATCTGAGAAGTACGTGTTTGCAGCAGGTCTGAGGTGAGGGCGTGTTCCATCTCCTCTCGCTTCTCTGGCTTTGCAGGCCTTTGAAGTTGGTCCTGGAAAGTGAAATTAGTTAATGCTGATTAGCTCCAGGTCAAAGCCGGGGGGCCGAAGGGACCCGCCCTTCACTCGGGGTGTGAAGCATTGGGCCCACCCATTAGGAGGCAGGAGGGACTCGAGAAAGCCGCACATGCCTTCCAGTTCCCTTATGTTGAAATTTTTTGTACTCGGCCATGCCAGGTCATTTGGGAGGTAAATGGGGGGTTCACATGGGGGTGTGCAATATTCTTAGGTGTCAGGTGCGAGAGTTGAATTTGTAGAAGCTGTGCGGATAGGAAAGGGCCTGGCAGGGAGTGCTGTTTACATGGAGCCAATTTAACGCGAGATCTGTGCTCTGCCTGGGTCCGTGTCTGACCGGTGTCTCCCAGTCTGCAACAGGACGTTGACGTGACTCGGCGCCATCGTCCCACTCTGTGTAGACGTCTGAGGATCTGTGCGCGGCTGCTCTGTGAGAATGAGTTGTGATAATGAACTGAGAAACAGTGAACAAACCCTGAATTGGTTAGCACTGGTTCCACGGCCACTTCTGCCGTGGTTGGGGTCATTCATAATAAAGTGTGCTGGACTTCTATGCAGAGCTCTGAATTTCAGAGGCCCTTTAACTCGGCAGCTAACCAGTGGCTTCCTTCAGAAGACATTTGAGTCCCCTTTACCTACCAGGGTGACCCTGGGAGTTTGAAGATGAGTGAGACAAGCCCTCCCTGTCTTGTGGATTTTACTGTCCAGAGGGGAGACAGATGTGGACGGTGAAGGGGGCCCTATCAGAGGTCAGCGCACGTCAGTTTTATTTCTTCAGCACTTGTTGTGTTCAGGCGGTGCCCCGGGCCATGTGTAGAGCATCTGGGGACACTGCCCATGGCATCCCAGGCACAGCTAGCATCTGCGCCATCTTCATACTTGGCCTGAGTTTTGGGGAAGCACCGAGGATGGCTTCTACCTTTGCTGGAGAGAGTTGGAAGTCAGGGCAGCCCTCCACAAGGAGATGATCGCCAGCTGATTCCTCAAGAAAGAGGGGTGGTCCCCACATGGGCAGAGCAGGGCAGCATGCACAGACCTGGGTGTGGGGTCTGGGGCATGTGCATCTGAGTGGGGTCTGCTGGGAGACAGCAGGGGTGAGGTGTGAAGGCAGTTGGAATTGACAGGATAAATTATCACTAAGGCGATGCTGGTAAAACATAAAATTGGGACTCTCTGGGGTAAATGTGGACTTAGGGTGACCCTGAGCGTGGGTATTTTCAGGCTCTGAAGGCAAAGATTTAGGAAATTGGGGCAGAGCTGAGCCCCAGATGAGGATGAAGACCACCCTTGGGATGTTGAATGAGACAGGGGTGGAAACCCAGTGAATGTCGTGGGGTCAGTCCAGGAGGAAGGCAGCAGAGGAGACCGGTGTCCTCAAAGGCCCCGTGGGGCCTGCCTCTCAAAGTGCTGGGATTACAGGCATGAGCCACTGCTCCCTGCCAATACTTTTAAAATTTCTAAGCTACTCTCTCTCATACCCACTCCAGTATTTTTTTTTTTTTGACTAGGTTTATGGCTATATTTTTTCCAAGGGAACCAAACAGTTACCTGTTTGAAGTACAAATAACACCGTGTTTAAAAACCGAAAATGCCAATTTGCATAGAAGTTTCCAAATACCCAGTTGGTTTGAGCCTTGCATTGCAGTGTCACTACCTGCTCTTAAATTTCTACATGATGTATAGATAGCGAGGCAGGGACGGCTTGTGCATCTTCAGGTTTCGATTCTACTAACTTGGGCTATATTTTCATTTATTTTGGCACATCTGTGGATGTGGCAAGCAAGGCCAGGGTATTTATTTTGAAGCGTGTCCAATAACAGTTGGGAAGATTTTCACATTTTTAGAATTTTCATAGTAATAGTTATAATTTACAAAGAATTTAAAATTGTGTAGTCATTATTTTGCTTTTTTCTAGATATGCCCTGAAACAGGGTTGCTAACTATCATTCTACATCACAGGATTCAGAACAGGACCATTTTGGAGCAGACGCCTGTAATCGAGGAATTCCGCCTAGTCAGTTCACTTTAAACTTGTTTAAAATGTTTTCTTTATCCTAGTTGGCACCTGTGGCTATAGTTTGTTTTCACTGCTGAGGAATATTCCATGATGGAAACTGTAATTCATCTGTTTTTCATATCGGTGGACATTTGGATTATTTCGGGAGGGTGTGTATGTCTATTCAGCCTTCGTTTTTTCAGGATATTTTGTAGAAGATAATGTAACAGTGTAACATCCTCTGCTACGGAGCCAACACGAACCCTGATTACAGCCACACAGACTCTCACACAGACTCTCAGGCCTTGTTACAAACGCACAGAACCATTTTCTTAAGTTGAAACACAGTAGCAGAACCTGAATCCATGTGAACGGGTCCTCTGATCTTACACTTGGAATTCACTTTTTATTACTATGTCTGCTAATTAGGAAGCATATCAATTATACAGAAATCTGAGAATATAAAATTATATGTTTATGACAGAAAAAAACTTATTTAATACTCAAGAACACATGGCTGTTTTTCCCTCATGCCCCACCACTGTTTTCTTTGCTTGAAATGGGAAATGACATTTGAAGGCGGTTTTCTAGCCACTGTTAGCCTGGCATAGTTCTTCAGAGACAGAGGATGTAAAGCACATGGAAAATTTCTGTTTGTGGAATGCGATTTCCCGATCACCTCATTCAGGCTGCCGCCGCCTTCCCCTCTGGCCGCCTGCATCATGGGACGTCTGAGGAGGTCCCTGTTTCATCCTCTGGAAATTCGGAAAAGGAAGGAGAGGAGGGCGTACAGGGTGTGGTGCATTTGTGTTGGTCCTTCGAGGTTTTATTTGGAGTCTCGGCTGCCTTGTTGGTACCTGCCTTTATGTCCCTAGCTCGTGGCTTTGTCCTTGTGTCTAACTCACAGGCAGACAGATGGAAAGGGAAGTTGTATTCAGCCAACAGCTTGATCTTATTCTCAAGGCTCAAATCGACTGGGTAATTGGAGACTTCTGTGCAAATGGGCATTTTTGGTTTTTAAACACGATGTCTTATTTGTACTTCAAATGGGTAACTGATTCTCTTGGAAAAAATATAGCCATAAAGCTGGTTCTTTAAAAAAAAAAAAAAAAAAAAAAAAAGGGAGTGGGTGTGAGAGAGTGGCTTAGAAATTACACCAGTAATGGTTGGGCGTGGTGGCTTACGCCTGTAATTCCAGCACTTTGAGAGGAGGAGGCAGGTGGATCCCCCGACGTTAGGAGCTTGAGACCAGCCTGGTCACCATGGTGAAACCCAGTCTGTACTGAAAATATGAAAATTAGCCGGGCATGGTGACAGGTACCTGTAATCCCAGCTACTTGGGAGGCTGAGGCAGGAGAATCACTTGTACCCGGGAGTCAGAGGTTGCAGTGAGCCGAGATCGCGCCACTGCCCTCGACCCTGGGCGACAGAGCAGAAACTCCATCTCAAAATAGAAAAAAAAAAAAAAAAAAAAAAACAAAAAAACCCGGTAATGGAAACCTGATTGCATCATCTGTGATGGAGATGGCAGATGGCTGTTGGACTGTTCTGTTTGTGTGATGATGATTATGGGAATATTTGTGCTGAAATTCACAGAACTGAACACTGTCCGCTCTACAGCAATTTTTAAAAAGCAGTAATATGCTCATTTTCAGTACTGTTTTTAATGGAAGATGGAATTTGCAGATGATTCATTAGGGCAAGCCTGTCTCAGGAGTTGGTAGACGATTCGTTAGGGGCCTGTCTCAGGGCCCTTGGGTTGGGTTGGGTTGGATTGGGTTGGGTTGAGTTTTGTTGGGTTGGAAAAGCATTTCCTATTGTGGGCAGTAGCATGGGGCATGAAAAGGATATCGCCAAGGAAACATGTAGAATCCTTTGGAGAAACATGTGTTCTAACTTCCTATAAGATAGAATTGGAATTTATAATGGTTTTGTTTTCTAGAGTCTTGGTAGAATAGGGAAGACAGTGTAATAAAAGCTAATTTTGAAATGAAGAATTTGAAAGATTTTTTAACAACAATAGCTCTAGAAAGTCACCCTGGAAATGTTTTTAAAGATGTTCAGTAGCAATAGCTGTAGGAAGAGTCACCCTAGAGTTACTTCTTGAGCATTGGTTTCCTGGCTGTATCTTCCGACTTTCATTTTGAAGTTTTGCTGTGAGTTGGGGATGTGTGGGAATAGCCATCCCCAGGTGTTGGGTAGGAGTGGCCCTGCAGGGGGGTGCATGTGCCCCGAGGCCTGAGGCACTGTTCCAACCTAGCTTGGAACATGGGGACTCTTGTCAGTGGCTGGAGTAAGAGTACCAGCCTGGCAGGCTGGGGAAGCCCCGGGGTGGTCTGGGCACTGTCCTCCCTGCCTGCCGGACGGCAGCTGGAGGAGCTCGAAGGCTGCCTGCCTCGTGGCTGTCAGTGCAACAGCCCCTCCTGGCCCTGGAGCAAACTTTAGGTCCATGAGTCTCTGCGCGGGGACTTGCCTCCTGGGATCTCCGCCACTGTCCTGAGGGCCCTGATGCCACTTTCCTCGTGGGACCCAAGTCTCGGGCAGCTGCGACCCCAGATTCTGTTGCTTTCTCTGCCGTCTCATTCCAGCACGAGTGCTCACCTCACTCAATGCAGAGCCTCAGGTTCCCTCAAGATCCCCAGAGATGGAATCTCCCAATTTAACAAGATAGTTGGTGACAAGATTTGAGCGACACTGATTTAACTCAGCTTCCAGAGTTTAAGTTCCCAAGACACAGTCCTGCTCCTTCCCTGGCCTCATCCTGTGTGGCTGGGGTGGATGCGGGGTTTCCGGAGGGTGGGGCTGAGGCAGGTCAGCAGCAGGGGGATGGCTCATTATTGATAGCTCAATGCCTTGAGGATAACTAGGATTAATGAGCTTTATACGGTTGTAGGTTTGGGGTATATATATGTATATATATTTTTAAACGAATTGGATTTCACGTGGGGCAACCTACAGCAGTGTGGCCTCACCAGGTGCTCAGCAAGCCACCTGCTGACACTGTTACTGTGTGTGTTCCCGTCATCCCACGAGGTGGACATGGTTATCACCACATTTTTCTGTCATGAAACTTGGAGAGGAGAGGGTTTAGGAAACTCCTGAAGCCACACTGTCAGCAGGACCCAGGTGGTCTGGCCTTAGACCCTGCACTGTTTGCACTCGCCATGGATCTCGCCATGCTGTCAGCAGACCCGGGTGGTCTGGCCTTAGAACTCACGCTGGTCGCCCTTCCTTGCCACGTTGTGGGGTTTTTCCTGCTTCTGGGCAGCATTTGATACCTTGTGAAACAAGACAAAGACTTACTATGAGTGGATATGCCATTATCTGAGATCCAGAACGTTTCCTGGACCTGGCGTTGCCGATGTCATGTAAGGGGAGGTAAAAACATTTTCATTGTGGTCATTGGGGCTCCTGAAATGGTGTTTTTCCCAGTGAAAATTGACTCATAAAAATCTGTTAACTCAATACTATGTGAACAGAAGAAGTGTGTTGGGCTCCAGTTAAATGTCTGAGAGCCACAGAAGTAAATGAGGACACCTTCCGAACACAGCCTCCCGGAGGAGGCCAAGGACGTTTGCCTGGAGGGTTTGCCATGAAGCAGGACTCGGGCAGGGCTGGTCTGCCTGGAGAGGCCTCTGCCATGATGCACGTTAGTTGAAGTAGTTGAGGGGTAGTGGCGTGAGGTCAGTGGTCCCCGAGGAAGCCCCTAGCAAAGCCGGTTGCCGTGGGATGGAAAACTGCCATTCAGTGGCTGTAATCCTGGCTTCACGGGGCTGACGTACAATCCTGCACTTGGATACTTGGATTCCAGCCAGGTCAGATGGTTGTACCTTGGAGGGGCGTTTGTGTCAGTAGAGAGCAGAGTGGTGGTTCCCAGAGGCTGGGAAAGGACAGAGGTGAGGCCCCTGAAGGACGCTGGTCTTCCTGGTTTAGGGGTTTGGGGCTCAGCCACCTTCCTGTGTCTGTGTAAATTATACCCAGGATCATTTTCACTCGCCCCACTTTAGTTGAGCATTAGAGATTCAGGATGTGTGTGCCCACGTCACCTGGGCCGTGATCCTGGAGTTGGGTGAGACTGATTCCCGGGTTTATAGAATTACTCTGGGATTATTAAAAACAAAAGCACTTGAGGCATTCATAATGCTATTTCCTGAACATAATTTATGTTCAGTTCTTCAGAAACATTTGTCTGAGGAAGCATCTATAATTTTTGTTTTCTGCCACTCACTGCTAGAAAGCATTGTGCAACACTCAAGTGAGTGGCAGTATTCCTCTCCTTCCACCATGCAAGTAAGATTAAAGGTACCTCTGGCTCCCCTCAGTCTTCTCACCTGCAGGACGCCTGGCGTGGCAGTGTGCTGCCTTCCGTCTTGCTTCTGGGGAGAATTAGTCGTGTTTGTGTGTGCTGCTCAGCTCAGCCTGGTACGGTTGTGTGGGTGAGGAGCTTGGTTGCTAGGTGACCCTCCCAGGCCTGCCTCCCACCTCCCTAGGCCTTGTTCTAAACTGACAGATAAACAATGTGTTTTGGAAGAGGACAGCAGCAGGGCAGGAGAGAGTTTGTTCAGACTTTCTCCTTGCACTGACATTTGAGCCCTCATCCAGCCTGGGCCCTTCTACAGAGCTGCCTTTGTGTGTTGCAAATCACTCCCTCCCAGTAACCGTGCTTTCAGAGGTTTGGAAATGTGACTTAACTCATCTTCAATTTAAAGCGTACTATTAAATTTTAATGTTGAAACTGATGTATTTTATGGCCTTTATTTGATTTCTCTTGATTTTTTTTCCCCATATGAGACATTGCATCTTAAGGGAGACAGCCTGGTGTTGGCCTCCTTTCCTAAGGATGGAGGTGAATTCTGAAAGCCCTTTATGTAGGTAGCGAAATAATCAGGGAACCATTATTATAGCTATGCCTGTCCATGTAAAGCGAGCACAAGTCATAAGCAGAAAAAAGTGCAGCCCAGGTGCAAGGTGAGCCCTAATGTTGCCTGTGCCTCGCCTCCCCGCCTTGAGGAACGGAAGTGCAAGCGCAGGTGGTTGAGTTAGCCTCCAAGCCCAGCCTGCACCCCCCTCACATCCCTCTGCATCTGCAGGGGCACAGGCCGTGCTTCCATCCCTCGCTCAGTGCCAGGACTGATGCGTCAGGAACAGGGGGTGCTGTCTGCCCCTTGTTCGGTGCCAGGGATGATCTGTCAGGATCCCTCATGCTCAACTGGTCCTCACGTCTTCATCACCAGCCTCTTGCTGGTAACGGGCTTGTTATTACCTTGGTATGTGTTGTGGGGCGGTGCTCAGTCCTCCGAGGGAGGGATTTGGCCCGTAGACGATTCACATTCAACAGGACCAGGGAATGGGTTCTTATTCCATGTCCTGGATCCCAGGAAGCCTTTGTCCTGGACCCTGTAACCCCTGGCGTCTTCCTGAGAAACGCTGGTGCCACTGGAGCACAGCCCGGCCCCCTCCAGTTTCTCCGCTTTGTAGCTGCACTTGTGTTTAGCAGGTCTTCCAGGACTTAGACGCTGCTTGGTGTGAGCCAGGTTTTGTGTAGAAAGAGGACAGGTCCGAGCTGGCAACCAACCAGCCCAGAACTATCTTTTATGCTTCCAGATTCTGTGTCCAAAAACTTACCCGTGGACATTGAGGGTGATGCACTTCTGCTCCAAGACGTCTGTGGACTCAGCTAGAGGGATGGAAAGGATATGGAGCCTCTTCACTCTTGGCCTGGGCCTGGACCTGCTGTGTAGCCTCTCAGTGGCACCAGGGCCCCCTTGTGTCACAGCAGTCTCAGGTTGGTGGCACTGCCCCAGGATGTCCCAGGCTTCATGATGTCCAGGCTCCTCTGGCATGGCGGCCTCAGGTGGGTGGCACTGCTCTGATGGACGTCCCAGGCTTCATGATGGTAGGGGCTCCTTGTGCCATGGCGGCCTCCGGATGGTGGCACTGCCCCAGGGTGTCCCAGGCTCCAAGGCCAGTGTTCTGTCCAGCGACGGGAAGTTGTACTGTAAGGTCTAGTATCGGAAGATGCCTGGGGTGCTATCCTTCAGAGTGGTCCTACACTCACCACAAATCAAGCCAGGGGAGGCCCTGCCAGAATTTGCAGCTGTGTTTCAGGTCGTTCCACAAAGCCTCTTTTATTTTGGCTTAGTCAGGTATATAATTCTTTATCTCTTTGATGTTTTTGAGACAGGCAAAAAAACCCTTTTTGTTGCCCAGGCAGTGGTGTGAGCACAGCTTACTACAGCCTCAACCTCCCAGGCTCAAGCGATCCTCCTGCCTCAGTCTCCTGGGTAGCCAGGACCCACAGGCACATGTTCCACGTGTCCCCATGCCTGACTTATTTTTGTATTTTTTGTAGAGATGGAGTTTTGCAATGTTGCCCAGGCTGGACTCGAACTCCTGGACTTAAGCAGTCCAGCTGCCTCAGCCTCCCAAAGTACTGAGATCACAGGCATGAGCCACTGTGCCTGGCCAAGTGTGTTTCTAATTTCAAAATTAAGAGGACCCAGAGTCAGTTAACTGCGTCTCTACTGGAACATGCTACTTATAGTACATTAGGAAAAATCATCCAGAACTTGGAAAAGGACAGACACAGCCCTTCGAGGTTGTCTGATGAACCCCTGGGGTCTTTAACCATCTGGAGGGATGTACCGTGTCAGACTCACTGTTGTCGACAGGCTGAAGCCCAGGTTTCATGACGTTATGTGTCGGCTTGTAGTACTTTCTCTGGCAGAGATGCGAGTGACTTCGCTCAGTGAGAGGCTCATCTCAGGGACTTCATGGCCTGAGGGACGGCAGCCTGTTTGAGCTAATCGAGCAATCCCGCACTACCCATATTTTCTGAAACGCCTATGAGTGACTTCTCACACGGTCTTTGAAGCGGCTTCATGCCCGCGCTCCTTGGTAATGATCGAATGCTTTTTTTGACCCCTCGTCCCCTTTCTTTGGGGTGTTCCAGTCTCAATTCTCATGTGTTCTGCTTCTACGGGAATTTCTGAAGCTGCTGAGTGTAGAAATCACTGAGGAGGCTGTGCTCCCACCCCTGTGAGTCTTCCAGGCATCATCCTCTCCGAGGCTTGGCGAGGTGGCGTCCATGGCACACCGAGGAGGCTGTGCTCCTGTCCCCCATGAGCTTTCCAGGCGTCCTCCTCTCCCCTCCGGGGGGACAGGAGGAACCTTTCAAACCCTTCTTAAACTTGTTTTCATGTCTTTATTTTAACAGATTTCTTTGCATCGTCTCCCTTATCCAGAAGTGAGGGTGAACGCTGAGTTATTCACGGGAGTCAAGAAACCACACGCAGCCCAAAGAGACGTTTGTTTCCCTGGAATGATTTGTGTGTGTTCACCTTAAAATGCAACTCAGTAAAACAGGTGTGTTTTGAGGAATGACTTTAAATTACCCAGGTAAAAATGTGACAGTTAAATTTCATCGTCTGTGCGGGTGTCCACAACCCCCTTCTGTGATTGCGTGTGAGTTTGTGACTTGTGGTTATTTTTGAAGAAAGAAAATCTGTTGCTGAGGACTTCAGAGGGTGTGCTGGGATTGTGTAGGGTGGACATCGGGGACTTCAGTGTGTGGCTTCCTTGAAGAGGTTCAAATTAAGGCTGAGAGTCCCTACTCCAAAATGCTCTGAAACCTGAAACATTCCGAGCTTTCCCATGACACTCGAAGGAAATACTCTTCAGAGCACTTTGGATTTCAGGCTGGGGATGCTCAACTGGAAAGTGAAATATTGCAAGACCCTTCTGGCCCCAGGAGCTTGGATAAGGACATGGAGGGGGCCTGTGCCAGGTGTCCCTGGTGTGTGAGGCAGCCTGGGCTCGCTGGACTGGTTTTTGTAGGAGCCACAGAAGGGAAAGAGGGTCAAAGTGGCCACGCCTGACTCCTGAGAAGGCTGAACCAGAAGGAGGTGGGCACGGAGGGCAGCAGTTGAGTCCCCAGCGTCCGGGGCTCCTGTCCCTGGTGGAGTTGAGAGCCTCCTCTAGTTGTGGCCTCTCCCCTGTCAGCAGCCACTGAGGCCTGAAGGGAGAGGGGGCTGAGGAGAGGAGGGAAGGATAGGCCTGCTTCTGGAGAGGGCCGGCGTCGGCCTGTGCTAGCCTCATGTGCTACTCCGGCATCCAGGGTGCACGGCCGTGCCTCGTGGTGTAGTGGTTCCTGGGATGCACAGCACTCTTGTCTGCAGTAACGTCTTTGTCTCCAACCCTTGGAGGCAAGTTACCTTTTTCCCCAGTGAAAAGAGGTAGAAAATCTTATAGAAATGCATTTGCTCTAATGTCTGTTTTCCGATAAGAAGTGGTCGCTTAGGCTAAATCTTTGGGAGGTCAAGACAGGAGGATCACTTGAGGTGAAGGGGTTGAAGATCAGCCTGGACAACATAGCAAGACCCCATCTGTATAACAGAAAAATTAGCTGAGTGTGGTGGTGCGTGCCTGTGGTCCCTGCTACTCTGGAGGCTGAGGTGGGAAGATCACTTAAGGCTACAGTGAGCTGCGATTGCTCCGCTGTACTCCAATCTTGGCGACAGAGCCAAGACCCTGTCTCAGAAAGAAAAGTTTAAAAAAAAAATCCAGAAATGTCATTTTCTTTTTAAATCATCCCAAAAGAAAAACCTTTTTTTCTAAGAATGTGAAGGGTAACTGATACGATTCTTTCCTTGCAATGTTTCTCCTTTTCAAATATTTACAGTAGTCCGTCCACATCATCTCTCATCTCTCATCTCATTACAGAGCAGCAGGTTTCTTTGAGGTTAGTGGTGTTTCTCTGTGTTGCACCTTGGAGAACAGCCAGCATGAAACCTCTTACCACGATCATGCGCATTGTTTGTAGTCTCAATTAAAATCCTCTCCAGAGACGCCTGTGCTACTTATTATAGCAGAACTTTGGTTGCGGTGAAATGTGCATTCAGCTAACGGTTTTAAGTTCATATCTGAGATGATGCTGTATAATTCATGAAGCATATGGGATCAGTAATGATTGATGATAATTCTGGCTGATGTCATTTAGAGGATATTTTTCACTTCAAATTAAAACTTCCTTCGCGATAGTCATTTTGGGATTCATTTAACTATGTGCTTTATTTCATAGCTCAAATTTTCATTAGTCATTTCATAACACAGGATTTTGAAAGCAGACTTGGCAAAATCTTTCTAACAAAATGTTTGCTTCTGACGTCCCAAGGAACAGCATTCAGAATTGCTGGTAACTGTGGTACATTTTAAGGCTGATGATAGAAGTCACTTGAACGGGAAGGGCTGCTTTGTGAGGCAGATGGGGTTTGAACCCCGACCCTCCTGATACACCAGGCCTGATCCTGGCCTTCTCTCCTCTCCACTGGGAGATGAGAAGGGTGCCAGCATCCACCTCACAGGCTGTCCTGAGAACCTGGGACTAAGGGCTTGTGTTCCTCTTGCAGGTGGCGCAGATGTGGGAGCTTGACGATATACACACTGCAGGCTGCCAGTGTCGGGGTAATCCAGTTTTAGTCATAAAGGTGGGATTTGCTTTGCTCCCCTGCAGACCAGGTGCAGTGCTGCTGTTGTAGCAAGTGTGTGGATCCTCTTGGGTGGTCCTCAGGTGGACAAGGAGTCACCGATTCGGATTCCCAGTGTTAGATATGAGGGGACCAAGGACCTCATGTGTTCAGAGGGGAGGAGTAAAAAGCTTCCCTTGTAATTCCAGGACTGTCTATCCCAGGAATGCCAAACCACTGGCTTTCACCTGATGCTGTCGTAGGTGACACTGTATGGAAATGAGGACTCATATTTCGCATACCTGAGCACTCAGTGCCCATCTCCCTCCAGGGCCGTGGCCGAGCCCTCTTGATTTCTCTGGGTTTCCAGCCTGGGGATCTGTAAGCCCAGTGTCATCTCTGGTCTCGGCCCCCGCTCCCCACAGGGACAGGAGATGGCTTCAGGAGGCTGGTGATGAATGCCTGAATGAAGTCGACTTGTGACTGCAGTTCTGTCTAAGGGCCTCCCCGGGTGTTAGATGTCAGTAAATGACACCTGTGTGTGGATCTCATGTGATGAGAGAAACAGTGGGGGAAACCAAAGCTTGTGGAGTCTGCAGGTTCTGGACTTGGGGTTGTGTGCACCTGTGTACTTGGTGAGGGGTGTGATGTGTGGAATGAGTGTGCAGGTGTGTCACGTTTGTGCGTGTGTGGTGAGTGTATTTAGCAGGTGTGGGTGGAGTGAGCATGTTCATGTGTGTCGTATGTATTTGAGGGTGTGTGTGGAGTGTGTACACGCATCATATTTGGTGAGTGTATTTGAGGGTGTGTATGGAGTGCATACATGCGTTTGCACGTCTAGTATTGGGTGAAGGGGTGGAATGTGTGGAGTAAGCATGCATATGTGTGTGCTGTGTGTGGGGTTTCTACGTGGTCCTCCCCTGAGCCTGCTCCTGGGCCCTGCTGTCCTGGCAGCTTTACAGTTTGGTGTGTCTTTGATTCCGGAAGATTCTGGAACCAAATTCTGAAGCTGTGATCACAAACTTGCAGCCCTGGAGGACGCTGGTTCATGGAGCCGGCACGAGAGTCTCTGTGCTGGCCTCACCCTGGGCTCTGTCCACAGAAGAGCATGTCTGATGATTGAGCTGTGTGGGTCTGTGGCTCCCCAGCCTCAAGTCAGCCCTCAGTTCTGTCCCGCCTCTGTTTTTCTTGCTGAGGGGCTCCGGGAAGTGGTGCCTGGGATGCCGTTTTCACCCTGGGGTTGCTTCACCAGCTGCCCAGGTGCTGGCTGCCTGAGGCCTGCTGCCATCCTGGGTGGACGGGGCTGTCACGGGGCCATGCCTGAGCACCTGTGGGAAGGCAAGGTTAGGAAGTGCCAGAGGTGAGTGGCTTCATCCCACACTTGATTTTTTGGAAAGTTCTGGATTTCATATTTTTCCCTAAGGGAAGTTAGAAACTGAGTTTCTCTTTAGGGGAACGTCTTTGCAGCGTCTGTTGTTTGAATGTTCTCCAGGTGTGGAATACTCGGGGCCGTGTGTGTTTGGGAACATCCGTGTCCTGAGCGAATTCAGTAGGGAATGGAGAGAGGCCTCCTGTCAGCTTGGCCTCTGTTTCCAGCTTGTTGAGAGTTGATGGCTGCTGGTATTCCAGGGAGAGTAAAACACTGGGCGGTGTGGGGTGGGAACGTTCCCTCTGACAAGGTCAGTGGGAAAGCATCTAAACAAACGTCGCTGTTCTCCGGGCTCCTCGGGGTCGAGCTTGTTTTGTGGTGTTGAGGGAAAGCTACCCTTGCTCCTGTTCCTCACCATTTGAAAGGTGTCCAGGGCTCGTTCCTCTGGGGAGGTGATGTGCGTGAGTGGGGGTCAGGTCGCAGGCTCCGAGGTTATTTGGGACCTGTCAACTGATTTCCTGAACACACAGGTGCTTGGTAAAGATGTTCCTGATTAGCTAAAACATGTCAACAGGACGTGATAGCTGGTGGTGGTTTAAAGCCTATCACAATTTTCCTGATACTTTTTAAATGCCTGTTGAATAAGGGAGGATTCACGTATTTTTGTTTTCCTGTCTGCATACTTGATATTTTGTTTTTTGTTTTTTATGTGGATGTGCAGTTAACAGGATTTAGAAGCAGTCTCAGCCCTGGGGAGACTTCAGGGCCACCTCAGTCAGTGCTGAAGGGAAGCAGGGATTTGGGGGCTACCTCCTCCATAGGACAGACACCAAGGGCTAGAGGTCAGCAATCTCAGTGAGGTCACAAAGACGGGCACAACCAGCACCCTGGCCTATATGCCTCTCCTTCACATTTGTCTCTGCTCAAACTGCTCTCCTGGGTCATCACGGGTGATCTCTAGGCGCGTGCTTGCTTCTTGTAGAAGTGGTGTCTGGCTGTGGTCAGTGTGGGCCCTCAGGACTTCCATGTTTTTGGCTCACATCAATATTGGACAGTGGTGTTTGTTTTGAAGTGGTAGATCCGGTGGATTTTGGCTTTACCAATTCATTTCATACCTGTTCTCGTAGATATAATACCTGTTCGTAAGCCGCATGTTTTCCTAGGTGCTGGGGCCCTATCATAATCCGCGTGTTCTCCTAGGCGCTGGGACCCTCTTGTAAGCCGCATGTTCTCCTAGGCGCTGGGACCCTATTGTAAACTGTATGTGAGGGATCTCGGAGGTGCTCCTTATGAGGATCCAATACCTGACCTGAGGTGGAACAGTTGCAATTCAAAACCAGCCCCCAGAAAAATTGTCTTCCATGAAACCCATCCCTGGTGCCAAAAAGGCTGGGGGACAGCTGGTCTAACGCGGGCTAAGATTTCAGTAGATTTTTGGACTTGGGCCTCAGTTGAGGATTAGATTTTGAAAGGTGGGGATTGAAGGCTTCTACAGGGCAGGTTTTCATCTCCAGTGGGGCCTGGGCAGAACTGGGTAGAACTGACCCAGAACATGACTAGTCAGGCTGGCTCACTGCCTGTGTCCTGTGTGTGCAGCCTTGCTGTTTATTCAATTGTCTCGTGGTGTGGATTCCATCCACAGCCTCAGAGTAGTGGAACCCATTACTTCAAGGCTGATCTTATTTAACTTTATCAAAAAAGACATGAAAATCATTTAGTATAGATCTTCCAGATAGCTGTATCCTTTCTTTTCCCAGAGGCTTTTAAGTATTGCAACTTAAAAATCTTCAAAAATAACTTTAAAGGAAAACCTCTAAGTACATTTTTGATGAGCACCCTTGACAGCTTTAATATGTGGAGTAAATTCCCTTGACTTTTGTATTGCTAGAAACTCGTTCATGTTTGTAGAAGACTTTGTATTTTGTCAACAGTGGCCACTGTTCGGTGACCATCATACCTGCCGTGGTCTCATTTAGAAAGTTGGATGTGGATGTATTAACTTTTCAGACACAAAAACACATGGGCTGTTCATTTCTGGTTTTGATTTTTTTGTTTTTTTTTTCCCCCAGCTGAATTCAAGAAAGGGAAACAAGCAGACAGAGTAAGTACCAGAAAACGTCTAAGTTGTTGGGTGGGGGATCCTACTATGGTGTTGGATTGTGTTCTGCCAGACATCACTCCTCAAAAAGTTGACCCTGAAAGGGCTGGCATTGCCCTCACCCTGCGACATTCATCTATCTCACCAGAGAATGAAGAATCTGCCAGAGTACTGTGAGTCAAATTCAGTCAGAACTCGATTAAATAAGAGGCTTTGTCTCAAAGGCCAAAACATGAGGACACATTTTTAATTTTATTTATTTTTATTTTTATTTTTTTGAGATGGCGTCTCGCTCTGTCGCCCAGGCTGGAGTGCAGTGGCGTGATCATGGCTCACTGCAAACTCTGCCTCTCAGCTTCACTCCTCTCTTCTGCCTCAGCCTCCCGAGTAGCTGGGACTACAGGTGCCCGCTACCACGCCTGGCTAACTTTTTGTATTTTTGGTAGAGACGGGGGTTTCACCGTGTTAGCCGGGATGGTCTCGATCGCCTGACCTTGTGATCCGCCTGCCTCCTCCTCCCAAAGTGCTGGGATTACAAGCGTGAGCCGCCGCACCCGGCCGAAAACATGTTTCTTTACTGCCTCAGTCCTCAGTTGGGTAGTATGTTCTTTGTCTTGAAAGGCGCGCTCTGCGAGATGGGAATCTTCCGGTTGCTTACTTTAGGGAATCCTGCCGGCTGTCATTGACTGGAGAGCGCAGTTTCCTGGCTGCCCTGGTCTTTCAGGGGAGGGAGACTGAGGGGTCATTTTCCTACCTGGACCAACATGTTTATTAAACCTGGCTTGTGGATCCTTTGGATCTTTTTATGAAGGAAAAGCCACTTCTGTGACTTTCAGATGAGTGGAAGTCATGTTAACAGAAATAAATAAATAAATAAATAAATAAATAAATAAATTTTGGCTACTATGGAGAAGTTTTGTCCTTGTGACCTGTGAATACAGTCACGGGAGAGCAGAATGTTCACGGTGTGGGTGCTCACAGTGTACATGTAGAGTCACATTCTTCACTAGTATTACATTAAAAAGTGACAAATAAGAGAAAAATATTTTGCTCATTACAACCTCGGTAAGAAGCTGGCAGTACTCTTGTTTTTGGAAGGGTGTGAAGGGAATATTGAGAAAGTATCATCAACGTTAGACTCACCCACTCTGCAAATCCTGGGCCGGCTCGCGTGAAGACCCCGTGATGGAAAGATGCACCCTTCTGCCCGGAAGGAGGTGAATCTTTGTAGCACTCAGGATGCTTGGTTCATCTCTATATAAAGGCAGAGTGTGAAACGCCATGGAGGCTGGGAGAAGAGATGTAGTTAGCAAGTATGAGTGAGAAGTTTGGGGCTTGTTAGCACCTGGCGTGTGTGCAGCAAGCTTTGCTATCTGCACACGTGTGATCCTTAGAACCCTGGCGTGTGGAGCCATGAGGCTGTTGAGGGCCCCAGCTCCCAGCAGGCTGAGGAGTTCCCTGTTACCACCAGGAGAACCGTGATTGAAGGCTGTCACTCAATCCCAAGTCCCGGAAGGGGCTCCTTTCAGAGAGGAAAACACCCCTAGAGCCTCGGACAGAATTCAGTGATTTTTCTTATGATGTTGCTTAGATTTCGCAAACATGAAACCAAGAACATATTTCAGAATGCTTATGGTTCTTTTGTAACCATGGAAACAAAGTAATTTGCAGTCCATGGACAGTTTGCAGAAGCTGAACTGCCTACAGCATGAACACAGCGCTCTCCCTACTGCCCTGGACCTTGCTCTGGTTTGCTGGGGAGGCTTTGCAGAGCCTTTTGGCTGGGATACCTCTCCCATGTCCCATGTTGCTACCCCTGGTCACAGCCATACTACTGGGCACCTGTGCCGTGAGGACACTGAGTGGACACGGGGCCGCGGGGCAGCAGTTGGTCATGAGGTGGCATCCACATGGTCCGAAACAGGTTTCTGTTCATTAAGAATGATCGTTGCAATAAAAACATAGAGTGAAAGAAAACCCTCTACTGACCTGAGAATGCGTCAGCTGAGTTGGATGGGGAAGTGCAGTGAGGAAGGTGAGGACTGAAAGGAAATGAAGGAGGGAGAGGAAAGGAGAGAAGGGAAGTGAAAGTAGGAGGGAGGATGGGAGTGAAGAGGGAGATGGAGGAGGAGGAAGAAGAGAGAGGGCAGTGGGCAGGAGCCTGGGAAATGAGTCCCAGAGTCGGTTCCTGACCGTCATGGGTGCGTCAGAGCTGGTCTTCCAGGAGAGGTGGCCTGGGAGGGCTGACCCTTAGGAAGTTAGGGCTGGGGGGAGCTGATTTTTTGGCCCTCAGCGGGGCTGTTGCTGACCTGAGATGCAGTCGATGGTTATCCCGAAGAGGTCGTCTGCACAGCCACCGTTTGCTGCCAGGTTGGAGAGAGAAGTGCTCCCCATGGGTTCTTTCTATTTTGTGGAGTTTTCCCAGTTTAGCTGAGCAGCCTGTCAGTGGAACTGTCAGTGATTACTAACATGTCTGCATTCTATAGAGCAGTCGGCCAGCTTCCGATCCTGTAGTTGTTAGGGATACCACTCCCATCGTGTCAGTGCTGGCCTAGCATGGAAGCCACAGCCCGAGGCACTGGGAAACCTGCGTGGCTCTTGCTGCGGGGGTTCTGATAGGAGTCGTGCGCTGGAAGAATGATGTCCTTTAGGTAGAGCCTGGCGAGGAGGGGGTGCTGCTGTTGCAGCAGTACATGGAATTTCAAACGACGAACGAAACAAGCTTTTAATTATGACCAGAGTTCTATGCCCTGCTTTTCTTCAAATGGAAATGTTGTGCTGAAATGAATTTGCTGTTAATCGGTTGCCTCATGCAAGACGGAATGCTGGGAGCAAAGTAGAATGTGGACTTCTCTACGAAGCTTCCTCCTCTCAGACTATAATCAGCTGGATGGTGCTACACAGGAATATGTGAGAATTCGTGTGAGAAAGGCGATGGGTGCAGACCTGTGTGACCGGCAGGTGTTGGGGGAGGTTTGAGAGAAGCTTTTGGCTGAAGTGGTGTCAGGTGCAGGTGCTGAAGCGTGATGTCTGGCTGGATGGAAGAGCACACGCCTCTGGGCTGGGGGAAACAGATAAAGGAGGAGGTGGGCAGACATGAGTCGTGTCTTAGGAATGGTAGCAATTCAGGCAGATTCAGGATCAGGCTCCCACGGGGGAGGAGTGGACATCAGGACCCAGGGAGCGTGGGGCGGGGTCATGCCCAGGCCTCTGCGGAGCTTGCTGCTGTGTCAGCAGAGCCCTGTGCTTGCCCTCCTTAAAGCTTTCCCGATCCATAAAACGGGCACAACAAAATCCACCTTGTGACATTGAAGCTTAAATGAGATGATCTACATGGTGTCTTCCTTCCCTTCCTGACACATCCTAGACTCACAGCTATGGTAGCAGTGACAGACTGGATGGAATGCTGGAGCCGCTTTGCGCCTGGTGAAGCCACATGGACTTGTGCAGTGCTGGCGACTGTCTCTGAAAACCTTTAATCATGGCAGTGGCAGCCTCGAGTGGCTCTTGGCATACTTCAGTCTGTGGAGTGCAAGGTTGACTGGATCTCCGTGGCCATTGATACTATTCAGGGGTGAGCTGATGGGGCCCTAAAACATGGGGGAAGGCTGAGAGGACTTGGCGGCCAGAAGCATTGTAGATTTCTGGCTTCGAGAACTTGCTGACTTATGGACATAGGAAGGTAAACCCAGATGGCTCCAAAATTGTAAATCCACAAGAAAGGTGGGAGGGTACAATTGCTGAGTAGGTCATGGTTGCCCTGTCCCTTTCTTTCTGGCCATCGTTTCTGCTCCCTCCCCCTACCTTTGTGGGCTGGAGGGCCTGAGCCTGCACAGTGGTCTCTTTCATGGTGACGATGGCTGATTATTACCCTGCACTAAGAAGTCTCTCCACTTTATTTTGCAGCAGTAGGTAAATACATTTAAGGAGTGATGGTTTAGTGGTATTTGTTTTGTTTTTGCTTTTTGTTTTTTAAAGTATCATTTAACTGAATGTTGTTGCCAATTTCACTGATCACTTTGAGATGCCAAAACATGCTTTGGTTTGTTATTTTTTGTTTCAGCTAGTTTATTGTGTCACAGGAATGCCAATTATTCTGTTGTCACACATCATTAAGTATCTCAAATTGTGTTACTATAATACTTAGCTGAATTACCTCCCTTATTTTGACTTTTAAAAAACTAAAATCTGGGTGAAACACATAGGATGGTGCATGTCCATTGAGGGTTGTTGAGAAGTGTGACTTTTCCTGACATGCTTGAGAATCAGTGACATTATTTTATAGAAACACGTTGTAACTGACTCCAAAACTAGAAGCTCCTGTAAAGGGCAGGGTAGGCAACGTGTTATGTTTTGTGTGTCACAGAAGTCTCTGCATATATTTCTTTTGTTAAAACTTCAAAGTGTAAAAACCACTTCTGGTTCCCTGGCCAAGGCTCAGTCGGGGATCATGGTTTGCAGACCCTTGACAGCAGCTGAGCTGAAAGCTGATCTCCCATGCGGTGAGCAGGAGCCCACCTCATTGCTTCAGCCAGGAAGATGCTGCCCTCATGCTGGAATTTACTTCAAACAAACTTGAAAGCTCTGGCACCGCTGCTCATTTCCATACTGTTGCAGGCTATCTAAAATACGGAGCATGCCTTGGCGTTTTGATTTTGTTACTCCTCTTGAACGGCTCTGAGATGGCTCATCACAAGTTAGACACTTGCAGAAATGATCAAGCAGAGCTGCAGTCATCTTGCAGATCAAGTGAAGATTTTTCTGAAAGCTTGTTACAGGCTTAAATTTCTGATCCCGTTCCATCCACTGATCTTGTATGATTGGTTTCTTTTTGCACCCATTTGGGCTGTGAAGTGTCTCCCCACCGTGGTAGAACTTTAGCTCTGATTTCATGCATATGCCGGTATCCTCACTCCTCTTCTGTGAGGAGAAAGCGCTGCAGGTCCTGCGTGGTTTCCGTCCCCTCCCTGCACGCGGATGGATTGGGAGGTATTTGTGGTGTGTGAACTTGTTACCCCTAGAGGCTCCTTGTTCACTCCCCTGGATCATACTCCTCCCTACTCCCATAGACTGTACTCCTCCCTCGTGGTTCATTCCCCGGACCTCATTCCTCCCTCCTCCTTCCTGTCTCACTCCCCTGGACCACACACCTCCCTCCTGGTTCACTGCCCTGGGCCCCCACGCCTCCCTCCTGGTTCACTGCCTTGGGCCCCCACACCTCCCTACTCTCCTGAGCCGCATTCCTCCTTCCTGGTTGACTCCCCTGGGTCCCCACTCCTCCCTCTTTTGGGGGCTTGGTAGTTTCTGCTGTGCTTGTGCCAGCACGATAAGGCTGAGTGGCAGCTCCAGGGCTGTGGCTGCTCACGCAACTGTGGCATTAGTGCAGAGAACTGCGGGGATGCAGCTGCCCTTGCTGTGATGCTTCGAGTGTCATAGTCGATATGGGAAACTGGGTGGGATGTGGATGTCCCAGGAAGGGACAGGAGCCTCCACTCAGCCTCTGTCAAACACTTCTCAGCCAGGCGTGGTGGCTCATGCCTGTAATCCCAGCGCTTTGGGAGGCCGGGGCGGGCGGATCACCTGAGATCAGGAGTTGGAGACCAGCTTGGCCAATGTGGTAATTTTTGACGCATTAAGGATTAAGGAAAAAGACTCACGCTCGTTTGCCTTGCTTTATAATTGACGATTGGTGTAGCCCAGTAGTGTGAACTTGTTAAGCAACCATTCTTACCGCAAGACTAATCTTTAAAACTCTTCCTCTGGACACGTCTTTGGCTGCTGTAATCAAATGCAATATAATCAGCACTGGTTAATGGCTTTCCTTGCTGGGCTAACAAATGCTCCTCAGAAACGTTGGTTTCTTGTTATTTTCATTTATAAGTATGTTTTAAGCCCTCTAATTTTTCTAGCTTTCCTGCGAGTTGGGAATAACTGTGATGGGTGCTTAGTTTGGGATGTTGACGTACACTCTATGCCCAGCTACTATGCCATTGTGTGAACACTGATTTGTCACTTTCTCATGAAGACTGATTTCACCTAGTTTGGTAAATTCTATTAATTTTAAGGAAGGGGGTGGAATGCAACTGCTGTTAGGAGGCTTTTTTAAGGATCAAGGAAATGTTGCCATGATTATTACCATTACAGAAGGAACATAAAAACACGTGCTGCCTTCAGTCATGATGAATATGTAAGTCCGCATCTGTGACTGCAGAACACGGCAGCCCTAAATCTTAAAATCGTGTGGATGCACCAAGCCCATCTGCAGGGCACTGTGGAGCAGCCTGCGTTAGCCGAAGTTGGCCCACAAGCCCTGAGGGATGGTGTCTGAGTTATGATAAGGCTCTGACTTGGGATTAAACAGGCCTCCAAATACTGTGATATTCTAAACAAAGACACGATACTGCCCAGGGAGCCCAGTGGACACCTGTAGGCAGTGTAGGTGAGAAAAGGCTCCAAGGAAGATTCCTGCAGCTCAGCTAGGAGGATTCTGTAAGGCAGTAGACACATCAATGTTCACATAGGAGTGTTGAGCTATATTCATTCCTTTTAAGCAGCCAGGCTTGTGTGTGTTTTCAGGGGCACTCACATGGCGCCCCTTCCACCCTCACTGCTGGTCAGGTGAGGTGTTCAAGACTAGCCTGACCAACAAGGTGAAATCCCATCTGTACTTAAAAATATAAAAAATTAGTCGGGCGTGGTGACAGGCGCCTATAATCCCAGCTACTCGGGAGGCTGAGGCAGAAGAATCACTTGAACTCAAGAGGCAGAGGTTGCAGCAAGCCGAGATCGAGCCACTGCACTTCAGCCTGGGTGACAAAGGGAGACTCTGTCATAAGAACAAAAAAGATTTTAAAAAACCCTACATGCCCCTAGTTGCTTCTGTAGGAGACGGCATGTTCCCGAAGGTAGACTTTGTGTTGAGGACTCTGCAGCGTCAGGCTGGAGACAGTCTCCCTTCCTAGCAGCGTGGGCCCCTGGGCTGCTCTTCTACCAGAAGGGATGGTGGCATCTCTGGGAGGTATCTGTGGACTCAGATCTGTGTGGATTAGTGACTTGTGTTACTCGCAGATACATAATTTTATGGGTAAATGAATACCTGGACTGGCTGCAACTTCAGGACGAGATTCGGAAGTAGGGAGTGAAAAGTGATGACGGAACCCTGGGCTTGTCTTGCCGCCCCCAGGACCCGATCGGGGCGCCTTATCTGAAGTCCCAGCACGAGGTCACGGTGGCCCTCCCCTCTGAAGCCCCCAGCAAGTGATCGGGGCATCACTCCCCTCTGAGGCCTCAGAACCTGGTCGGGACGCCCCTCCCTTCTGAATCCCCCAGTACCTAGTCGGGGGGCCCCTCCCTTCTAAAGCCCCCAGACCCTCCTGGCCTGCGGTGCTGCTTCTCCAAATGCTGCCCTTGGCTGTTTTCCAGGAGTCACCTGCACCCGAGCAGGCTGCCTGTTTCACTTCTGGGATCTGGGGTGTCGGTGAAGCTCATTTATCTTGTCTTCCTCCTCATGTGCCATATCTCACCTATTGTCTGTCAGAGTTCGTGTGAGTACGTGTTGTGCGTTCTCAGGCTGTAATCGGTGCTTAGGTGACAAGAACGTCTTAGAGCAACGGACTGTCTGCTCTAAAGGACGCTGTGGATGAATCGAGACACGGTTTACTTGTGGGGTTTAAATTTCCTGGGTGTTGGAGGCAATTGGGGGAAAAAAGGTCTAAAAAAGCCCCTGGGGATGAGGAAGGCAATAATGAAAAGAATTACTCTATACACACTTAGCAGTTGATTTAATTTGTAGGTGAATTTTGCATTTTGGGAACTACTAAAGCTACTGTTTGTAGGGATTCCTTGATGAGCTTCTTGTTTTCTGTCAAGTGGAAGGTAAATTGGATCGGTTTTGTCTTTAATTCTGACTGACTAGGATCTACTTTCTTTTTCCCCCCATTCACGTTAGGGTGGGGATTGGACTAGAAGAGCTGTAGGATCTCTTTATTTCTGACCTTAAATGAATTTTTTCTTTACTCACCTTTTTTTTTTTTTTTTGGTGAGCTACTATTTTTTCCTTTAGTGCACTGTTCTTCGGTTTGGGAAATGTGGTCTATTTGTATCGTGCTTTAAATGTACACAATGGTTTTAATTGCTATTTTTCGTTAAAGTTAGATATAACATCTTAATTAAAATGTCATCTAAAAATGAGGCACAATCTGAGGCCTGGAGACCCCTCTTGTCACTTCCAGCTGTGTCTCCTTCCCTGGCCACGTTGCCTCTGGCCACATCTCCTCCCCACATCACACCGTGTTATCCCCACAGCACGTCGCCTCTGGCGACATCAACTCCCTCCTGGCCACATCACCTCTGGCCTCACTGCCTGCCTCCCTCCCTCCTGGTGGCCTCCGTGGCTCCTGCTGTCTACCCTCCCGTGGGTGTTTTCGAGGCTCTTTCCCCATTTTCTGCTCCTGAGTGGGTCTCGGGGCCTGGATGTTTCACAGGATGCAAGTTTCTTCCCTTCCAGCCACGGGTCTCTGAGCGACAAGTCCAGAGAGGGCACTAAGCTCTCCTTACCCACCTGGGGGCCCCGAGCCCTGACCGCCGACCACCAGGGCTTTTCTGTAGGGTGTGGGGCAGAGTCATGTGTGAATTGGGCTAAAAAGGTGCTTCCAGGAATCCTTGCTTTAAGTGCACTGGAGCAGAGCTGGGGAGCGGGGACCACCTGGTTTGCTCAGAATTTGGTCCTGATCACAGCCGATGAGTCAACATAAGTACCTCCTGAATGAAGCATTCCACAGACTGATTTTACACATGACGGTTGTGATGGCTGGAAAAGGCTTCACACAATGAGAGAGTTTGAGCTGCATTTGAAGGAAGAACAGGTCCCTGTAGGTGGAAATGAAAGATAAGGGTGATCCAAGCCCTCAGCAGCAGCGGGGTTGGGGTGGTGCGGACTCCCCATGGATGGTGGGCATGGCTGAAATGCACGAGAGGGCAGGGGTGTGAAGCAACAGCAGGGCGGCATTAAAATTCCCCTGCAGAGATGGGACGTGACTGAGATACTATCACATGTATACAACTGAGAGATGATTTGAGAATGATTTCTGGGAGCCTGTGGGAAGAGCACATCGTCATCATCAGTTCTCGGGATCTCTTTATGAAGTGAAAGAGCCGTGCCTCTGCCTATCTTGTGAGCTGTTAAGATCAAATCGGATAATCTTCAGTGAGCCTTGTAAATGCTAAAGCTTATGACAGGCTGTTCCATCCCCCTTGTCTTCACCCTCCTTTCCTCCTCGGAAACGTGAACCCTGCTGGGTACCTCATTATCTGCCTGGCTTCCTCATCCATAACGTGAGCCCTGAGTACTTGCTGGGTATCTCGCTGTTCACCTTCCTTCCTCAGTAACATGAACCCTGAGTATTTGCTGGGTACCTCGCTGCCTGCCGTACAGCTGGTTGTATCCTTCTCAAACGCACTTAGCTGGCACATAAGCAGAAGTGCTCGCCGGGCTTTGGGAGGGCTTTCTGACATGTGGGTGCCTGCTTTCCCCTGTTAGGCTGCAGCTGCAGGAGCCCTCCTAGACCAGACAGAGGACCAAGGCTGTGGCCTCGGGGTGGGGGCTGGGGGTGTTCGCTGGGTTTATTGTGTGGGTGAGAGCAAACTTCAGTCCCACTGCGGCATCGGGATTCAGGGTTCCTTCTGGAATGTTCTGAGTGAGAAACAGGAAGTGTGCACAGGTGCGTCTTCTGCGGATTTTATGGTTATCTTGAGAGAGCACTGGTGCCTCTGAGCTATGAACCTGCAGAACCACTTCTTCCACTAACGGTCGCCTTTATAGAAAGAATGACTTGCAAACGATGCCACTTCAGATGGAGGTATTTGCAGGTGTGGCCTGAAAAATGAACAAAATGACTTTCATCTCAAGGAAAGTACCTTACATTTTTCCCAATGATAGACATTTGAGCTTTCCAATGAGTATTAAAATATAAAAATCTTGTGTCCACCACTTTCTCATGTGATCAATGGTGATATTGATGTGTTTTTGTTTTTTGATATAGAACGAAATGTGGAAGTTGCTCATAATTCTGAACCAGTGTTTTCTAACCAATGTGTGATTACAAAATCGTGTGCTGGTAAAAGCCATTCAAGTGCAGGACGGACCAGTTGACTCAGAAGGAATTGGGGCAGAAAGGCCCGTCGACCAGAGCGCAGTCTCTGCGTTGCAGACAGCCTGTACGGAAGTGCCACTTGTTACATTTGGCAGCAGAGAATACCTAAAATGATCTGAAAACACAATGAAAATACTGCTTCCTACTTGTATATCAGCGTGGGGTCGGACTTCTTTCATAAACTTCAGCCACGGCTCTCTAGCCCACTGAACGCAGATGCAGGCATGAGAACCCTGCTGTCTGAGGTGCAGAGATGTTAGGTGTTTTCACAGCAGTACAAACTGTTGCCACGCTGCTACTTAGTTTGGAAAATGGTTTCTTCTTGAAGACTGTGTTAAGATGTAATGACTTTATCGTTGTAAAATAAACTAAATTGTTATCTTTTTTTTTTTTTTTTTTTTTTTGAGAGAGATTCTTACTCTGCCACCCAGGCTGGAGTGTAGTGGCGTGACCTTAGCTCACTTCAACCTCTGCCTCCTGAGTTCAAGTGATTCTTGTGCCTCAGCCTCCCTAGTAGCTGGTACTACAGGTGTTCGCCACCATGCCAGGCTAATTTTTGTATTTTAGTAGAGATGGGGTTTCGCCATGTTGGCCAGCCCAGTCTTGAACTCCTGACCTCAAGTGATCCACTTGCCTCTGCCTCCCAAAGTGCTGGGATTACAGGCATGAGCAGCCACCACTCCCGGCCTGATGAGAAAGCTTTTTTGTGATCTTGAATAAAGTGCAAAGGGTTCCTGAGACCCAAAAATTTGAAAACTACTGGCTTAAACTGAGAAAATTGTCCACGATTTTTCAGTGTATCTTCTAATCTGTTGATGGAGAAAGGACGGTAAGGGTTGCTTTACTTTTTTCCTTTCACAACTCAATGGTGCTGGGACAACTAGGGTATCCACATGGAAAAGGATGGACTGGACCCTTCCTCACCCTACACGCAAAGCTCAAAATGGATCCAGCGTAAGGAGTCGACTGTGAGACCCATTCTGTCAGTCTGCTGGGTACCATAATGGACACCACAGACCGTGCAGCTTAAACAACAGCATCTTATTTCCTTTTATCTGGAGACTGGAAGCCTGGGATCAAGGTGCGGCCAGTGTTGGATTCTCTGGGGCCTCACCCCGTGCTGTGTAGACGGCGTCCTCTCTGTGTCCTCACAGGTTTCTCTTATGTGCATGCAGCACTGAGGACTGTGTCTAAATTCTCTCAAAAGAATACCAGTCATACTGGATCAGGGCCTACTCTCAAGATCTTATGTGACCTAAATTTCCAAGTTAAAGGCCCTGTACACTTAGGTACAGTGACATTTTGAGTTTCCGGGGTTGTGACTGTAACATGGGAATCTTGAGAAGGGGGGACAGTTCAGCCCATGACACCTTTAGGGAAGAATCCTGGTGAAACTGCTAATGTTGGATTAGGCAATGTTTCCTTGGCTGAGACGTCTAAAGCTGTAACAAGCAACTGAAGGGAAAAAGACGGGATCAAAATTAAAAATGTTCATTTCAGAGGATACTCTTAAAGTAAAAAGACAACCCACAGAACAGGATACATTATCATGATAAGGACCTGATATCATGAATATATTTAAAAGCTCTTAGTAAAAGTCCAATTTAAAAATGGACAAGGGATTTGAATAGACATTCTCCAAAGAAAGACATATAAATGCCTTAAAAAGCACATGAGATGTTTAGCAGAATTCATCATCTTAGAAATGGAAATCAAAACTGCCGTGAGACACCACTTCACAACCACCGGGATGGGTAAAACCCCAGTATTGGACAGTGACATGGTGGTGAATTTGGGAAAACTGAAATCTTGATATATTGCTAGTGGGAGGGGAAGTAAAATGGTACAGTTGATTTGGAAAAGTCTGGCAGTTTCTCAGAGAAGTGAAGCATGAAATCACCGTACAACCCAGCAATTTCACTCCTAGGCATACGCCCAAGAAAATTGAAAATATTTTTGCCAAAAAAATCTTATGCAAGAGTCTTCATAGCAGCAGCATTCGTAGTAGTAGAAAGAGTCCACGTATCTGTCAACAGGTCACTCACTGTGAGATTCCACTCTCCTTGGACGTGAAAGATGTCAGCACCGAAGGTCACGCACTGTACGATTCTCCTCACAACAGGTGTCCAGAATGGGCAAATCCAGAGAAACGGAAGTGGGCTGGCGATTGCCAGGGGCTGGTGGAAGGAAGGAGCAGGTGCTGACTCTTAATGGGTTCAAGGTTTCTTCGGCCCGTGGTGAAAAAGTCCCGAAATTACATACTAGTGTTTGATGTACAGCTTTGAGAATATGCTAAAAAGACCGAATTGTATCCTTTCATATTGGGGCTTTTATGGTTTGTAAATTCCTTTCAATTTCAAAAGGAACTCAAGAACTTTTTGGTGTTGATACTTGGATTGTGAAAGAGACAGTATCCAAAACAAGTTACTATGTAACTCACGTCCCCAGAGTTAAACTTCATTTTCTGAGGATCTTAAAGGAAGTGTGTGAGCCTAGGAGACACAACGATCCTATACTAGATGTTACACCCCATCTTACTGATTTCTATCTCACATAACCATATTCAGGGAAAAACGACATGTAAACGTGAGCTGAAGGCTATGCAGAGACACATTCCTCTTACCCGGATGATCTTTAGTGGTGCAGTAAGAGATGAGGCCATAGCAACGTTAGTTTAGTTAGTTTAATTTCCATGGCAACAGGAATTTGGCACATCTGATGAGTTAGATGTCCCTGCACAGCTCCTAACGGGGTCGCCCATTTCTGTGTGGTGTCTGTGTATATTCTCGCTGTGGAAATAAGTGATAGCACCTGCACAAACACTTGCCCGGAAACGCGCACGAAGCTGGTGAAGGCAGAGGACAGGCGAGAGGGAAGCATGGCTCAGCCCTGGCAAAGAAGATCGTTATTCCGAACGCAGTCAGGTGGAGAGTCTTGCTGCTGGTGTCTGGGAAATGTGTTGTGTTTGCTTCTATCTGAACAGCTGGACCTGAGTGTGTCTGTGCTTTGACATTTAATCTGTACAGTATCCTTGGCAGGGTGTGTATCTCTGTGGCAGAGGACACCCCAGCCACAGTGGATGTCAGCGGCGGTGGCCTGACTCAGGGTCCGTGAATGTTGCGTGATCGAACGTGTTTGGTTCATTCTCAGCTCCTGCCCAGGTGCCTCCCGAGCATCGGGTGCTCTGGCTCCCCAAACCCTTCCCATCTGTGTGTAGCATGACCACCACCTTCCTACCATGTGTTTGTCCTACCACAGCTGCCGTGTCTAACGGGCGCTTTGCTTTCCAGCTACTTTCCTATAATCAAAACCCTTGAACGACTTTGCCTGCGTTTCAGAGATGACAGGGTACTAGTTTTTCATGATTGCTCTGAGGATTTCCAAAAGCAAATGAAACTTACAGGATGTAAGATATTAGAAATGACAGTAATTATAGATGGCTTTTCTCAGTTAGTCTTTTGATTGTGGTAAAATTACATAGCACTCTATTTTTAAGTGTATGGTTTGGTGGCATTAAGTGTGTTCACACTGTCGTGCCGCGATCACCGCCATCCATCTCCAGAACTTCCTGGTCTCCTCACGCTTGAAACTCGATCTACCAAACACTAGCTCTCCTTCCTCCCCAGCTCTGGTAAGCACTACAGATTGCTTACAAAATAAAGCTTTTTCAGTAAGAGAAAGGGCAAGGAAAAGAGCTCTAAAGACTGTCTTGAGATTTGAGGAAGTGTTTTATTTTTTGCTGTCTGGTTCCCAGTGTGAAGGACATATTGAAGACATGGGAGGGCGAAGGTCTGTGACCTCAGGAAGTGCTGGGCTGGGCAGCTTTCCTGCTGTGACGGGGGCACTTGCCCTCAAACCCGCCTGAGATAATTGCATGAGGATGGTGCTGCCTTGTGACAGCTCTGAACTTGGTCTCCTTGAACGTTGTCAAGTACATAAGCTTTGGCGGTTACCATCTAGTGTCTGCGGGAGACCTAGAATTTGAACATTGTTGACTTTAGAACACAATTATTTGTATAACACTCTACCTGTTCTCATCAATGTGTTCTCCTTTTTTGCCTTAATATTCTGTGTTGCGGTAGCAGTAGTTGCAGCGGACGCTACTTCTGGTTCATGGTCATTGCCAAACACAAGCTTCTGGAAACCATGTGAAAAATGAAGGGGAAAGTGCTTTTCTGCAAAGGCCTTTTTTGAATATCTTGTTTTTTTCTGGAATATCTGTTGTGGTGTGAAACGTTTTCATATTGAGGGGTTTGTAACGTGTTTTATACTGGTTAGGTTTGAAACCTCATGTTTTGGCATGTCATGGGGGCTGCTTTGTCCTGTTATTCTATGATATAGCTGGTTTGCAAAACTATTGGTTATTTCCCTTTAAAAACCAAAGCAACTTACAGATTGTGTGATTCCTGTAAGAATTTAATTGTAAAATTGATTTGTGTTCAATAAGCTTACTGAAATGATCAGTGGACAAAAAGATAAGAACATGTCAAGTCTCTGGGCCATGAAGGACTTCCAAATAATACACATGATACATAGTAATTTCTTAACAAAAGATTAGATTTAGTGCATAACTATTTAAAACCTCCACATTTTCTATTATAGGCATTCCACAGTGCCCATGGGGGTGGGCTGCAGGACTGCCTATGGAATCCGAGGTCTGTGGGTGTTGAGGTCCCTGCTCTAAAATGGCATGGTGTTTGCATATGACATACGCACATCCTCCTGCAGACAGTCATGTCAGGGTTGCTCATGACAGCTATACCATGGACATGCCATGGGAGTAGTTGTTTAATGAATAATAAATTCTGAATGCTTAGTACAAGCACATTAAAAAATATTCTTGATCTATGATTGGTTGAATCCACAGGCCTGGAACCCCGGGAGAGAGTACAAACTCTAGAAGCAAAACGAACAAAGAACTTGAGGTCAGCAGTGACGGGTGTGGGATCACACTGAATCTCATGTGTTTTGCTGTCTGTGTCACTGTGTCCCGTGTAAACGGGAATCATTTGTCGCTTAAGGTAAAATAGGTAACGGGAAACATTACAGAATGGGCACGAAGGCGCGTCCCTCATTACCCCGTGTTACAGCCAAGTGTCTGCCTCCTGGGGAAGGATCTGTTCTGTGGGGAGACTAGACGTTGATGATTTCCGGATGTGTGAATGGAAATGCCCTCCGAGAAGCGTGGCTTTGGCCGGAGCACGTCAAACGAGAGTTAGCGTGGCATGGAGTTTCCACAGTGCCCCTCAGACCTGCTACTTCTCTCCTCTCCCCACCCCTGGCCCTGACTCTTACCAAGGGAGGAAAGTTCAGCTCCAGTTGAGCCCCGCGCAGGGCTGTGGATCTCTAGGGCAGGTGCCACCTTCGCCTGAATAGGCTGTGTCAGAGGAGGGTCTGGCCGTACTTGAGCTGTGAGAGATGCTCTCAGACATCCAGCATCCTGAAAACCCAGGTGCTGAAGGTTCCTCCTCCACCGTCCTGCGGGGAAGGGGGTCTTATCCTGCTTCCCCTCAACCCGAGCTGACTTTTGTCTGTTCTGTACACCTAGTTTTTAAAACCAAGTATTGTTAATCATCTAGCAGACAAACACCATAAGGTGAGAGCCTGGGAGGGTAGATGGGGCTGTGGAGGATAGTTTCCTGAATAAGTGTTCAGATTCCTGTTTTGCCGTCATTTGACCCAAGGCCTCCAGATAATTGAAATATTGTCAGGAAGACACCCATTTTGTATCTGAGGTTTTTTTCATGTTGGTTTTTGTTTTTGTTTTTGTTTTGTTTTAAAGGAATGGGTGCAAACTTCTAACCAGGGACCTGACAAAAGAGAAGGATTTCTTTTCAAAGTGAAGGTCGGGGATGGTTGGCATTTGCCATCTGTGACTAGCAGGGACCCAGGCTGCTTCCCTCCTGCTGCCCGACTCCTGCCCCTCCAGCTCCTGTCCCTCCAGCTCCTGCCCCTCCAGCTCCTGCCCCTCCAGCTCTTGCCCCTGTTCCCACCAGCAGGAAGAGGAGCGGGAAGGTGCCTTTTCCTCTTTAAGGGGATGAGGTGAGAGTTGCACCTGCCATTTCGCTAGTCCCTGGGGGTGATTCTCCAGCATGGGTGGGAGTTGGGTTTGGAGGCCCGAGCCCCGTGAAGCTAGGGTTGCTTTTCCCTGAGCAGTGGGAACCTAGACTCTGAGAAGTGGGGTCAGAGGGTAGGCCTTGCTGCATCCGCAGGAGGGGCTTCTCCTCCCAGTTGACATCTTCACTGCAAAAGGGGGTGTGGCCTTCATGGTCCATTGACAGAACGTTACTTGTTTTTGTTTGTTTTTTAAGCACACTGAACCCTAATTCCTTTGGCCTTTACTAAAGTGGCACTTTGTAATTCCACATGATTTCATCGTTATACTCGCAGGAGAGAATGCTTCCTGTAAACCAGAAGGATCTCTGAGACGGTTCTCGGCCCATAGAGAGTTCCTTTTCCCAAGGTTAAAGACACAGCCTCACGAGGGGTTGAGGACACACTGCGACAGCCTCAGGAGGTCCTGGACACTTGCCCAAGGTGTTTGGGGCACAACTTGGTCTTACACATTTTAGGGAGATGTGAGACAACAATATATGTGAGATGTACGTTGGTTTGGTCTAGGAAGGGAGGGACGGCTCGAAGTGGGGAGGGGTTTCCAGGTCACAGGTAGATCAGACAAAAGCGTTTCTGGTGAACCTTTCCAGAGGAAGCAGCCAGATCCGCATTTATCTCCGTGTGCAGATGGGGACTTTGGGTTCTCTCCTCTGTCATGAGGAATTTCCTTGTGGATCGGTTGTGAGGGAGGTACATGGCTTTTTTTCTTCTCCCCCAGTAGCTGTCTCTGTTCGGAAGAGCATGGGAGGTAGGTTTGCCCTAAGCTGTTCCTCACTCCCCTTGACGTCCCTTTAGCTTAGTGATTTTGGGGTCTTGAGATGTATTTTCAACCGCATGTTTCTGAACACACTGGCACTCTAAACAGTGTTGTAGGAGGCATCTAACTTACTTAGAAGAAGAATCTATTTGGAAGGACTTGAGCACCTTCATCCTTGAGAGAACCAAGCCTTTGTTTAGTTTGCTTTGCCCCGAGGCTGTTACTCTGCCCTGGGCTGTGCGGCCTTAGAAAGCTGTGCCCCTCTGAGCTCCTGCCTGTGGAATCTGGTGACTTTTGAGTTAATCCAGCAGCTACATGTTTTGGAAAGCAGATTACCTCTTAAAGTGTTGGTGATTATGATTCTAACACTAGAATTTCAGTGTGTATTTTCCACCCTTCTTACTTTGTCTCCTCATACACTGAGATGCTGGTGCATTTGCCCTTAGGCTTCACTAAGGGAGGGTCAGTTCTGACCCTATCTTAGATATTGACTTTGAACGGACAGAATCGGGATTCAGAAAAACCCTCGAGCTGTGAGAGTGTGCTGATATCTATGTAAGTGGGGTTCATGTGTCAAACTCAGGTTTAAGAAAAACCAATTCTAGGCTGGGCATAGTGGCTCACACCTGTCATCCCAGCACCTTGGGAGGCTGAGGTGGGCAGTTCACTTTTGAGCCCAGGAATTCGAGACAAGCCTGAGCAACATAGCGAGACCCTGACTCTACAAAAAATTAAATAGGAGTGGTGATGTGCACCTGTGGTCCCAGCTACTCGGGAAGCTGAGGCTGGAGGATCACCCAAGCCTGGCAGGTTGAGGCTGCAGTGAACCCTGATAGCACCACTGTACTTATGGTGCACTGTGCCTGAGTGACAGAACAAGAACCACCCCCCCCCCCAACACACACACACACACACACACAAAGTATCAATCCATGCAGAGGCCAGTTCTGCTGGGACCACCTGTTAAGGCTCCTCTGGGCCTCACGGTTTTAGATGGGTCTGTCCGGGGGCGAGAGAGAGTGGCTTGAGGGCCTAGAAGCCAGTTCTTGTGGTTCAGCGTGACTGCGGATGTGGAGCTGGGGGCAGGGCTCTCCAGGGCATGAGTGGGTAAACGGATGGGCTTCCAGGATGAGTCCCTGTGCCTTGCCCTGGTTTACATCTGTCCAATACAAATCCACAGTTTCTTACTCTAGAAGCTTCTGCCGGGGCTGATGGACTGGCCTGGGGAGAGAGGGTGCCCTCAGAGCCTCAGGGTGCCATCTGGTCTAGGCAGAGCACTTAGTCACCTAGATCTAGGATTTATGGCACTACAGGGGACTCATCACACTCGGAGCAGCAGCCATCTGCATTCTAGACTTGGTTCTAGGCGAAGTACTTTGGAGTCTGTTGGTACCCTGTGTTCTGTTTATCTGTAAAACAAGTTAGAGTTATAACTAGTTACAACCTATGATTAAAATTTTGCTACAGAATATGGCAGTTGTGGTGGAGCCTGGCCAGAGACCCCCCCCTCTCGTACGCTGCCGCGTGCTGGGGTTGCAGGCGTTGCCTGCATCAGCTGCCCCTCCCTCCTGGCGTGTCTGTGTTCTTGACACTGGTGCCCATTGAGACTCGGCCTGTGGGACTCGTGCAGCCATTTGTCTCTGTGTTCCTCTGAGGTTTCGCAGACTTCACGGTCCCGTGGCAGAGCGTACAGTATCTGCTTGCATCCTGATCTCCCCAAACCCCAGGACAGGCCAAGAGTTCCTTACACACAACTGCAGAGGGCCCCGTGGTGTGGATTTGCGGTGACACAGCCTTTCCCCAGTTCGGCCTTCATCTCCAGAGTTGGCTTTAGGGGGATAGAAACTTCACCTGAACCCTGAAGCTTTGGTGCTAGGAATTCGGTGACCGGCACAGATGATACCTCGTTTCTCTGCATTTGTAGCAATAGTTGTTAACATGACCACGAGATGTACAGAGGAAGGAAAAAGGAGGTTTTCTTTTCCGAGTAACACTCTGTGCTTTGGGAAATGTGGTCTCGGGGGAGCTGTAAGCACGTGCCCCTCAGGAGGGGAGGAGGCCGCGGCGTTACACGTTCCGGGGTTTGTTGGCTGTGTGTGTTCATCGGGCTCATGGAATGTCGGAATGTTTACAGGGAAAGTGGGGTTTGTTCATCTGGTTCGTGCAATGTCTGAACACTTATAGGGAAAGTCTAGCACACATGCAGTGAGTTAACCTGTAACATCCATGTTCGCCCTGGGGCAAGCGTAACATTTGAAATGAGGTGGACTGGACATGTCATGTACAAAGGTGAGCTGTTGGGCGCAGACGTTTATGCGCAGCCTCAGTCACAGCCAGGACTGGCTCAGGGTCTGCAGCTTGTGGCAGCAAGGGACATTCACGAGGCCATTCTGTCCAGTTGGGGCTGCCGGCAGGGTCCCAGGGTGGGGCTTCGGATTATGGAGGAGACTTCATGCTGGTTAACAGACTGTATAGGAGTAGTGCCGTGGAGCTTTGGGGTCCACCTTCCCTATGATGCCGGTTACATTTCTCTCCGGACCTCATCGTAGCCACAGAGAGTGCACCTCGTCTGAAAGCAGGGGGTGCCATGTTGATACAGTAATTTATTGTATTAACCTTTTTATTACTATTTTAATAACTTTTTTTTCTTTTTAAAGAGATAGAGTGTTGCTGTGTTACTCAAGCTAGTCTTGAACTCGTGGCCTCAAGCAATTCTCCCACCTCGGCCTCCCAAAGTGCTGGGCTTATATATATGAGGCAGTGCACCCAGCCTACAGCCATGTTTTTAAAACTCAGCACTTTAAAAATCCTACTCCTTTCACCCCCTCAAGCACGCTGCTTAGCCTTGTGCAAACTGGGGTGTCAAGATCTTGGCTCCCCTTTTATTTTACCCTTCGACCTCAAGTGCTGATGAGAACAGCAGTTACAAAATGGGCTTTAGGTGATTCTTCCGTTACTAAAGCCAGAATTCTCACCAGTTAGAGATGTTTGTCCCCAGGATCCCAGAAAGCTGTTTTGAATCAAGCTCGGAGCAAGTAAGTAAGGAACTAAACTCTTGGTCCTCTGCTTAGCACCTGGGGAATGGGTTAGTTGCTGATACCCTTTGATCTGTGCTCACATGCTGCATCTCGTCACGGGAAGCAGAGTCGCCCTGTGGAATAAAGCCCAGCTCACGGTGGCACGTCGAAACGCTCAGGGCTGTCAGTCCCTTATACAGCGGCAGACTTGGAGACTCAGCATCGCGTGCAGAGCCCGGGCAACCGGAGTGCATCCACCTTAGAGACCACAGGGCCGGTCGGCAAGGTGGATGTCCGGGCATATGGCCCTGACAGGCCCGCTGCAAGGTGAATTAGGAATTCCTTAGCAAAGAAATCAAACTCGCCTGTGGGTCCCAGCTACTTGGAAGGCTGAGGCGGGAGGATTGCTTGAGCCAGAAGGTCAAGGCCGCGATAAGCCATGATTGTAATACTGCACTCTGGCCTGGGTGACACAGGAGACTCCGACTCAAAAAAAAAAAAAAAAAAAAAAAAAAAAGCCAAACCTTACTCTTCATAGCAGGAGGGATAATTTATCAAAGTAACTGCCACAAAATCTTAGATGATGTAATTTCAGTGGCTAAGTGAGCTGTCCAGGCCACGTGGCTGGCTCACAACTCATGAATGTGAACAGCAGGTGGTCTGCATTCTGGGTGAGTGTGACTGTGCCACTGCAGTTTTGTTCTCATGTCTTGATGAGCATAAACGGTTCCTGACGAGGGTAGGTAAGGATGCTGTGACCTGAGACTCTGTAATATTGTTGCTTGAGGAACCAAGGAGTTTTTCTCTCTTGCAAACCCATTAGGGAGGATGTTCCAGGCTAGTGACTGCTCCATGAGGTATTTAGGGATCCAGGTTCCTTACCGACCCCTGCTCTGCATTCCCAGGGACACGGCTGTCCTTGTTGTGGTTGGGAATGGGTGATTGCCATGCTGGCGGGGGAGGCTTAAGGTGAGAGTGGCCATGATTTACCTAATCTACATAATGGCAGGGAGCCTGGGAGTAAAGGGTAAAGGATGTTGGTGAAGCACTGGCTGCACTCACCGCAGCTGGCCCAGGGATGGGGAAGCATGGCTGAGTATGCCGTTCAACGGTACCTGGTTCTTTCAGATTTGACTTCCTTATGGATTTTCTGCTGTAAAGAGGAGAGAGCCTGTGGTTCTAGGCCAAGCATCTCACTCATCTCATAATATCTTGTATCTCTTAGCCAACACTTATGTCAAGTTTTAGAAGTCCTATCAAACTGGCAAGCATTTCTCAATTTGGTTTAACTATTGGATTTGTTATCTGTGTCTGCATGTCTATTTTACATCTATGTGGTTATTTGACGCTCTGTAGTACATTTGGAATAGGTTCTATTTGGTGGAAGTTACTTTCAACAAACCCTTGCTGCTACTTGAATTTTCAAGGTTGCAAGTAGAAAGGAGAGAATAAAAACCACATCTTCTCTAGTTTTATAATGTGTTGTTCCTCAAATGACACCAGAAGAACAAATATTACAAATTACAAAAGCAGCCAGAATCAAGGTTAAGAGATTTTTGGGTGATGCTGGCTAATCAGCAGTGTTTGCTGAGGTGTGTGCAGCAGAGCTACACGCCAAGAAGCCCGGGAGCGGGGAGAGTTGGGAGGCCAGACTGTGACTTCAGAGGTGCTGTTGCCTCAGGAAGAGAAGCTAGATGCAGGGAGGATAAATGGACACAGGTGTGACCACCGCCATCCTTGCCGCGGTACAGAGGCCTTTGTATAGGGACCTTTGTGAGCTGAGTTAAAAATAGAGATTGAGAGAGTGCAATGCATTCTTAGTTTTTAAAATAAAATGCTAATAGAGAATGTTTTGTTTGTAAGAATGTAAAATGTTACGTCTTTGTTTAGAATTTAAGGATAATAATTTGCTTCTGAGATCTTTGTGACTGAGATTTGAAATATTAACTATGGTTTTTTCATCCATGTTTTATACATATGCACGTGTATACATATACGTAAGGTATATATAAAAAAATAAGCGTGTCTGTATTCACATTTACATACACTTGCATAATGTGTATACTTCTAGTCACACACAGGTCTAAGCGACTATGACTTGACTTGATAACCATGAGAGGGTAATTAAATAAGTTACCTGCTCTTAGTCTTGCTTTTGTATGTGAGCGGGGACCCTGAGAAACGCGCCTCCCGCGTTCCAGGCCTCACACAGCCCGTGCCACGTTTTGGAAGCAGGAGTTTGTCTGCAGTCACTTCAGGAAGCACGTGGTTGCCAGGATTGCCTAGAGCTCCAGGTTATCTCCAGTCCCAGCCTCCCTGGGGTAGAAGCTGCCCTACCAGGGGCCTGGACATGGACGTTAGGGCCTGGAGCCAGGGACTGCTCCTGAAGCAGGGGGCTCCCCTCACGACTGGGCATGAGAACCGAGGATAGCAGGCGGAACCAGCCTTGGACCAGTGCGTGGCCTCCCGGAAGTGCTTGCGGGAAGCCCCAGTCGCCCTTTGCTGATCCCACAGCCAGCACCAAACTCTGTGAGATCCCCTTGGCCCACCCCTCAGGTTCCTAAAATGATTAGGGTTTCCTGAGCTGTGAATTTTTAGGTGTAGGCTAAAAAGCCCTGGGACAGACTCACAGGGTTCTTTATGTAGAAATGATGAGTGTGCTGGTGACTCAGAGCAGGCACTGCACCCTCACTCCAGGGTCCTTTGTGCCAGGTGGAAATGAGCGTGTGGGTCACCCAGAGTCCCTGCATCCTCACTCCAGGCACTGCTCTTTGGTTTCTTAATTAAAAGCCTAAAAGCCTTGATAATGAAAATGCATTCTCCCCAGAGAATAGAGTTTCTGGTTACAGAGGCTCACCTGTAAATGCCGTGCCAGGTCAAATATGCTGAGATCTGGGCCAGGTCCTGCTTCCTGCCCACGGCCAAAGCAGGTACTTCATTTGGGAGGTGACCCAGGGGGACATCTGAGAGGCCTGCCAGTCCCCGAGGGATGAATCCACTGGCCTTCACACTCTGCTCTGGCCTCCATCAGCTCCTTCCTACCTGCAAACTGCCTGCTTGTACGTCGTCATCATTGGAGATATGTTAGGGACTTAGTATGGATTGACACCCATAGGACCAGCAGATCGTGGAAAGGTGAGAACTAGGGCTGGGAGGGTGGTGACCACGGCCAAAATAAGAACCGTGGTGGGCTGGGAGGTCCATCTTCTGTCTAAAGTGTTTTTAATAATAAAAAACATAGTGTCCCAGGAGCATGAGAGGGCAGGCCACAGACGCGGAGAACATATCTGTAAAACACTCATCTGATAAAGGCTGTTATCCAAACCGTGCAAGGAACTCTCAAAACTCAACAAGAAAATGAATAACCTGATTAAAAATGGACCAAAGACCTGGACAGATACCCCGACAAGGAAGATATACAGATGGCAAATCTACACATGAACAGATGGCCCACGTCTTATGTCATAGGGTGAGGCGTCAGAGTACACCCATCAGCCTGACCAAAATGCGAACTCCGACACCACCACATGCTGGTGGGTGTGTGAGCATCAGGACCCTCCCTCATCACTGGGGGAAGTGGGGCAGCGGCTGTGGGAGGCAGCGTGGTGGTTTTCCTTGGAACTAAGCTCTCCGACCACAGGAGCAATCACAGTCCTGGACGTTTACTCGGAGGAGCTGAAAGTTTACTTCCATGCAGAAATGTGCACACAGATGTTGACAGCAGCTTTGTAATTGCCAAAACTAGAAAGCAACCAAGATACCCTTCAGTAGGTGAATGGATAAACTGTGGTATGTCAGATACTGGGATATTATTCAGCACTGAAAAGAACTGGACCCCTAAGCCATGAAAAGACACGGAAGGATCTTAAACACATGTTGCTAAGTGAGACTCCAATCTGGACAGGCTGCCTGCTATCCGAGTCCAACCACAGCACAGTCTGTAAAAGGCAAAGCTGTGGAGACAGTAAAACAGTCAGCAGCTGCCAGGGGTTGGGGAAGGGAGAGATGAATGGGAGGAGCATAGGGGATGTGTAGGGTGGGAAACAACTCCAGGTGGGGCTTTCATGGGGGATCCATGCCGTTCCACGTCTGTGAAACCCACAGAGTGAGCAGCAGCAGGCCGAGTCCTCGTGTGAGCTGTGGACTGTGGGTGGTGGTACCATGTTGATGTGGGTCTGTCGGTCATACAGACATGCTGGTCCGCCGAGGGCAGGAGAATGATGGAGGCTGTGCCTGTGCTGGGAAAGGAGATACGTGAGGACTCTCTGTACTTTCCTCTTGATTTTGCTATGAACCGAAAATTGCTTTTAAAAACGTCTATTGAAAAGGCAAACAAAAGAGTACTGGCCAGACAGTATCTGTGTGAGGGTGTGGCCTGTGTTCTACGTTCAGAATTTCCCTGTTGGAATACACATATCTAAATTATTCAAAGTTAAACCTTTGCATTAAGTAACTCACTACAAAGTGACAGTATCAGCTTGAGCGCTGCCAGGATGGCCAGGATCCTGTATCCTGACCAGCTTCTCCCCTTACAGGTGCAGTTGACGTCCATGGCCACATCCCAGAAAGCAGTAGGGCTTGGAATCTCAGGAGTCAGGCTTTGCGGGACAGAGAGGAAGTGAGATCTTGTAAGCACGTGGCTGAGGGCAGGCAAGGAGGAGCCCATGGCAGGGAGCCGGCAGGGATGACTTTTTGATCAGTTGTCCTTATCGCTGAGGCCTTCTTAGGCTTGGGGAGTTGGGAGTCCCCACTCTTGGGCACCTCAGAAACCAAAGGCTGCTCGTAATCCTCAAGTTCCAGATGCCTCAGGGGAGGTACCTGGGTTGTTGGGTGCAGTTCCGTTATTTGCTGCTCGGTGGGATTTGCCCGCAGCATTTCTGGTTGTTTTTAAGAGCTGATGTTTGAGCTGCTTAAAATCACATATGGATGTCGATTTACCAATAAAAGTTAAGAATAGAATTTGAGTTCAGAGAGTTGTAAAAATGCTCAAAGTCGTGTACTAATGTATACATTACATTTGTGGAAATATCTAAAAGTCCAGGATTTATATTAAACACTTCTTGATTTTTGTAGTATCTACCTGTCATTTTTCCATTTCATTAATAGATGTCAGAAGGCTTAAATTTTGAGTGCCTGAATTCACTGAAATTAAATCTTCTTACATCAAATATAATTAAACTGAATGTAGCCAACAGTGCATGCTTTTATAAATATTGAGTAAAATATATATAAAAACACATATCCATCGACATGCAGATGGCGGCAACACATTAAACCATAAAAGTAGAATTAGTATTCTTTGTTTTCTGAGAAGACAAATTTTTAAACAGTCAAGGGGTCTTATAACTTTCTAGTCTCCAACTTATTTGCCCTAAAATGGAAGATTGACAGCAGTAGAAGAGGAGATCCTGGGCCAGTGCAGGCTCTGGGAGCAGCAGGGTGAGTGCTGGAAGGAGCTGGCTGGAGGCAGAGTAGGGAGGTGATCAGGGAGGCCAGGGTGGCCTCAGGGTACGCGGCTCAGTGATTGAGAAAAGGTTCACATTTCTTGGAGAGCCCTTGTCTCTGCCCACGGAAAACCCAAACTCCTTCCAACTGGGATGTGCATCTCATGTAAAAGTTGTTACTCCCAGAAAGAAAGCCAGTGGATGTAGAAATTTTTAGTATGCAGAAATTACTTCAAATTTGTTTCTAACCTTATCCTTTTCTTCCCCCGTCTTAATGTGTAGTGACTTTCTGCAGGTAACGCACACATCTTAGGAGAGCGCTGTATTTCAGTTGCTGTTGGCTCTGTTGTGACTTTGTGGTGTCCGACGTTCTGGTTCTGAGGTTCTGCGCAGAACGTGGCTCCTCCCTGCTGAGCGTTGGTTGTTGAAGGCCCATGTGGAAACTTTCCCTGTAAGCTTGTTGACCACAGCGGTCTTGGTTCAGAAATCTTTGGACCTCCTGAGACTTCACACAGACTTCTAACCTTTCTAGCGTGACCTTTTCATTTTAGTGTTCCCCATTCATTCAGATGTTTTCCAGAATGTAAGTAATCTGCTGAATGCAGGGTGGGGGGTGCCCTCCGTTGGCTCTGGGGAGAAGTATCGCTGTTTCTCCGGGTGGAGCTTCCCGTCCACCATGGTGTGCTCCAAGACGCAGCAGGGTTCTTTGGCAGAAGTAGCCGTCGAAGGCCCGCGTCTCCGTGGCAGGGTGACTGTGGGTGTGTGGTCTCGCGGCCATACCGGTCCCTCCCCATCAATGGCACCACGAAGAGGAGCAGGGGGAGGCCTGGGATCTGTCTCCAGAATCATAACTGTGCTTCCGAGACTGTGTCATCCGTGTGTAAGTAGACATGCAGAGAAAGTGTTGGAGATAAGCAAGAGACGGTGTCTGTCCCTAATGAGCTCAGGCGTGCCCTTGAGAGGGTCAGGTTTCTGTGCGGCTGATCCGGACTCAGCCTGGCTGTGGCAGTGCAGGTGACTGCTGGGCTTTGGCAAGGCTGCACCCACTGTCCGTCTGAATCGGTCCCCTTCCCAGGCTCACGGTGCCAGCTGGGCGCCCAGGCCTGATTTCCCATAAGGACGGAGGCCCTGTGTATGTGTCGGGGAAGGGGGAAGTGGGGGTCCTACTTTATTGCCATATCCAATGCCATGCGGGGTCAGCACTCAGGAAACACGTGCTGTGTGGGTCAGTGATTGAGTTCAGAAACCTAGAAAATTCAGCATTGCAGGCTTTGGGCATGACCCATCCAGCCTTGGGGCTCTTTCTTTCTCTGAATTTCCTTCCATGGCATCCTCCTCATTCCAGGGGCCCCTGTTCCCGTATGACTGTTGGAAGTTTCACAGCTTCCTCTGCTTCCCCTCCCGGGCCCTGATGTGGCTGGGGCAGCTAGTGACTGTGCAGACCCCACAGCCAGTAGATCGTTGGTGCCAACGCCTTTGGCCTGGGTTACCTGAGTCAAGGACTCCAGTACATGGCTGAGCTCACCCCGAATGCCAGGATCGGAAGGCCTTGGGTTGCAGAAAGGTTGGGGGTTGCATATCGAAGGACAACCTGCAAAGGAGAAGGGGAAATGGCTGTGCTAGATGGCAGCTAGAGGAGTCTGTGTAGAGCCTGTTACACAGTGCACACACAGAGCTGGCATGGGGCATGCGGTGACATAGCCGCCATGGAAGTGGGCAAAGTTACAGGCTTCGGACCGACATGGATGGTCTGGTCTAAAACGATCCTCTGTTTCCTTTAATCCTAGCAACTGCTGGCTTACGGGGTGGGGGAGTGAGATCTGTGGTGGCCGCGAGGAGAGACAGGGATTTTAATTAAGCCCCTCTTTCTGGGAGAGGGGAGTAGCCGTTTCTGTAGGACGGTGAGCATCGTCATCTCAGGTAGCTCAGGCTGCTGTAACGAAACACCATTGCCTGAGTGGCTTGATCTATTATAGCGGGAGTGTCATGTTAACTAGAAGTGTGCTTTTCTACTGGGCAGTAAGTAAATTAATGGTACATTTGCCAAGGACAGTGAGGTGTGATTTGATGAATCCAGTGGGGAAAAGGAGAAGGGGCTTGGCTGGGTGGGGACGTGTGTGTGGGAGCAGAATGGAGCAGCCAGGCGTGCTGTTGGGATGGAGGGGCTGCGCCCGCATTTCCATGGGATCCGTTGATGTTTGTGGCATTAGACCTGAACCTCTGTCTCTACTTCTAACACCCGCATAGTGAGGAAGCCCCTGATGGGCCTGAGTTGTTACTTCCCATTGCCATCGCTGGGAAGTGACCCGGACGCCTCTCCTGGCTGGTGACGGCCCCAGGCCTGGACACTGGATTCGTCCTGAGCTCTGGGAGGGGCTTGGGCTCCACGCGCAGCAGGCACCTGCGCATCCCTTTGGACGTGAGATGTTGGCGCTCCGCTTGGAGGCCAGCGCGATCTGCGTGTGGTCAGGATCCGGCTCATCCTTTGGAGAGAGAGCACCTGCCCGGGGGCCCCTCTGAGGTGCATAGTTGTGCAGTGCCCTCACAGGATGTCCGGTCCTCCGAGAACTTCCTGCCATTCGCCTGGACCCTCAGGTAAGGGAGTCAAGTGTGGTGTGTGTGTCATGGGCGGGGTTGCTGAGGACACCACGTGCCGACTTGTGTGAAGACCCGAGGCGCTGCGTGAGCTCGTTCCCAGGGGGCCGTTGGCATCTGGGGGCCTGTGGGTGTCTTTCCACTGGCAGAAAATAATGGGTGTCCCATGTTACCTTTTGTGTCTTTTTTTTTTTTTTTTTTTTTGTCAAAAAGCCCTAATGCCAACGTCACTGTCCCGCTATTGGAACCACCCACCTCAGGCTCACTGGTCCTCTTGTTTCTGGGCTGCTGCAGCGTTGTGTTGGCATAACTGTGTTAACTTCGTTTGAATTTTCTTCCTATTCTTTTGGAATAAGTGTTGATAGTTTGTGCTGCTTGTTCACCCGAGGCGAGGGTGTCCTTTAGGCCTGGAGGAGCACAGCCCGTGCAGGGAGGTGCCGGGCTTCTGCCTCTCATGTCGTCCGTAGCCCTCACCACACGTCTGCTCTTCGCTCCTCGTGCCCACGGCCGGGGTCACGGGCTGCTCGCTCTGCCGTTTGAGATCCTCGGAAAAGGTGGTGTTTACACTGAAGGGAGATTGGGGGTGTGCAGCTGATTTTAAATAGGAGGAAATGATGGTAACAGAATGAGCAATTCCTAGCACTTAGTCTCAGGCTTGAGAAATTGTGTTTTAGAAGCAAGGTATCCCCAACTCCGGTTTTCTTCAAATTAAATCTTTTAAAGAGTCCACAAATACAAATAGTTAAAGCCTAAAACTATGCAAGAGAGGGCCTAGAGCCCAAGCCACTGCCAACTCTGACTCCAAGACACCTCAGAAACTTGGTCCTCCTCCTCAGAGAACCCCCCTTCTACTCCTCCCTGCACACTGCTCCCTCCACACTCCTCTTCCGCCCCCTCCCCTTCCGCCCCTTCCACTTCCGCCCCTTCCACTTCTTCCTTCCCCTTCCCTTCTTCCTTCCCCTTCCCTTCTTCCTTCCTCCCCTTCCTCTCTTCCTTCCTCCCCTTCCTCTCTTCCTTCCTCCCCTTCCTCCTCCCTCTTCTTCCTCTTCCCTTCTCTTCCTCTTCCCTTCTCTTCGTCTTCTTCCCTTCTCTTCGTCTTCTTCCCTTCTCTTCGTCTTCCCCCCTTCTCTTCGTCTTCCCCCCTTCTCTTCGTCTTCCCCCTCCCTCCTCTTCCTCCTCTTCCCCCTCCCTCCTCTTCCTCCTCTTCCCCCTCCCTCCTCTTCCTCCTCTTCCCCCTCCCTCCTCTTCCTCCTCTTCCCCCTCCCTCCTCTTCCTCCTCTTCCCCCTCCCTCCTCTTCCTCCTCTTCCCCCTCCCTCCTCTTCCTCCTCTTCCCCCTCCCTCCTCTTCCTCCTCTTCCCCCTCCCTCCACTTCCTCCTCTTCCCCCTCCCTCCACTTCCCCCTCTTCCCCCTCCCTCCACTTCCTCCTCTTCCCCCTCTTCCCCCTCTTCCCCCCGCCTCCCTCCTCTTCCCCCTCCCTGTCCTTGGGCAACCTCCATGGAACTCTGGTTGAAAGTCACTGGGTCTGTGGGGCCGCGCATTTGATAGACGAGCACGCTGAGGATCAGACACAAGTGACTGACTCAGAACAGCACAGACGCTGACCCAGCTTGCATGCTGTCTCCTGCCTCCCGTAACACCGGGTTGTCCCTAATGGAAGAGAATCAATGATGCTGCTTCACTGATCTCCAGGGAAAACAGGTTGATAACAGGTTATAAACATGAGAATGTTTTGGAAAAGCCATCGTCCACTTGTCAGCTCCATCTCTCCTGCCCGGAAGATGTAGGGAGAACCTGCCTTCAGCCCACCCTCATCCCATAATAGGACAGAGGACAAAGGGGCAGAGACCCAAGTCCTGTCAGTGCCCTCAGGAAACCCTCTGTTTCCTCCTCTCGGTGGAAGTGGAAACCATCCCGCTGGACTAGATCTTCCCGGGAAGCCCCTCCACCCCGAAAGCAAGGAATCTGGTTTGAGCACACACCATTCTTGGTGTCTTCACTTTCTGCAGCTGAACCCTGCATACGTGGCCCATTAATCTTGCTAGTCCAGTGTTACTGGGTCCTGGCAGTTTCTGTGGACTGACGGCAGGTGTTTACCATTGTGTTTAAAGAGGAGAATAGAACTTTATTGTGTCAAAATCAGATGATAACGATTGCCATGTGTTTCCTTGGGTTGGTTGGGGTGGGTGGTGCTCAACGCTTTTCCTGAGGGCTAAGTTCTTGTTTGAGACCGTCTCACTTTGTTGCCCAAGCTGGAGTGCAGTGGTGCGATCTTGGCTCACTTGCAACCTCCGCCTCCTGAGTTCAAGCTGTTCTCCCTGCCTCAGCCTCCCAAGTAGCTGGGATTATAGATGTGAGTCACCACACTTGGCTAATTACAAAAATGTTTAATACAGGCTGGGTTTTGCCATATTGTCCAGGGTGGTCTCAAACTCCTTGCCTCAAGTGATCGGCCCACCTTGGCCTCCTAAAATGCTGGGATTACAGGCTTGAGCCACTGTGCCCGGCCTGATCCTGACGTCTTTTAAAGCTGCCTTCATGTACCAAAAGCCAGTCTATGTTTGAAAATCAGTCTTGAAGAGCCTAGGAGGAGAGGGATAAGCTTCAGCTAGGTAAATCACTATGCATATGTTAAAAATATGGGCCAAAATCTACCTCAAAATTTTAACCCTTCTGCTTTGTGTTTTATATCCGTTTATGGTTATTCTTTCAGTATTAAGATTTTAAAAGATTCTTTTGATAATTATGGACAAATTACTATTAAAACTCAGCTGTATTTGTAACACTTCAAAGAACTAATTGGATGACATTATTTTTCCCGGAGACATTTTGGATTATGACATAATTAGTGTTTATCTCTTTGCCAGAAATCTTTTTTTTTTCTTTTCCAGAACAGAAACCTGAAAAGAAAATTCCTTTGCATTAAGTGCTATTTCACTGTGTGACAATCAATTTTTGAAGGTGTATTTTTGGGATAATTCTTGCTTAATAGTGAAAATGCTAAGTGTTAAATTTATGGAACAATTTGTTTCTTTGAAAATTACTATTTGCCTGCTCGCCAGGTGGGAGCTGATGAGAACGTGGATGTAAAAATTAAATTGTATTTAGCTTATATAAAAGAAGTTTTTAAAAAAGCTTTTTTTTTGTTTGTTTTGTGCTACAGAAGTGGCTTCGTTGTGGAAATGATGTTATTGCAGGCACCTAGAATTTTATCTCCTTCACTTCTACAATGGGAAGCAATTCTCCAACAAGCACAGGAATCTGACTTTCTGATATTGAGACTCCTAGGCATCAAGCCCCGTGGAAGGGTTGGTGATTACGTGAGCTTTGGCATTGGCGTTGATGTGGGCACCCTCCAAGCCGGACGCAGGGAGCAGGGAAGAGCAGAACAGGCCCCTCAGGAGCCATGAGAAAATCAAGTGTTGGCAGCAGTGGTGAGGGTTGATGTCAGGGGCCAGGAGGAGGTGGCGAAGGGAGCATGTGCCTCAAGGCAGCCCTGGAACCCGCAGTCCCTGTAGTGAGGTCTGGTCTGCAGGGGATGTGGACGGCCACGTGGCGAGGCCCACAGACAGCCTGGACTTGGCTGCCTCAGAACTCTGGTGGACGTTGCAAACGGCCCCACAGGGTTGCAGTGCATATTCCTCGGACAGAGAAAAGACGCTTGAAACTGTTCCCGGCACGAAGCCAGCGCCCTGTGAACAGTGGCTCCTGCTGTCGTGACTGAGTGCCGTCCAACTGGGGGCAGTTGCTCTGCTCAGTTCACTTAATTGGGCCAGGAATGGGGTTGCCCTGCCTTCTACAAGCTTGACGCATTGAACGAGGACTCAGTTGATAAAGTACTCTGTAAATATGCTCTCCCGGCTAGAGTGAGCAAAGCCCAGGGAGCGAGTGGTTCTTCAGTATTAGCCAGGTGTTTGTGGTGGGCCAGCTGTGCGGCTGCCAGAGCGAATGTGACCAGGAAGCCTCTGTCCCCCCGGAGGTGGCCAGCGTTCCTGTTACACGTGCCGTAGGCAGAAGGTGGGCACTGCTGGGAAACTTGTTCATATTGTTGTTTTCTGATTGAAAATTCAAGGTTTCTGAGCATCCTACATCGAATCTGTACATTGCTGAGACTGTACACATTTCAACACTTGTTTTTCTCTGCTTTTCGGATCCATACAACCTGGCATTTGGCCGTGGCTTCCAGGACAGGCTGGATGTAGAGTGAAGTCCTCTCCTCACTGTCAATGTTTGCAGATGTCTTTTTGTATAAACTGTATTTATTGAGAGTCTCAATTAGGTTTTTATTTAACTAGACTTTTCAAATTGCCATGTACATAACTCTCCCAGTTACAATTGTGAGCTAACGTGGGTTTTTGGTTTTACTTTGATGAACTTTTAACATTTGCATGCTAAATGTGGGGGTGGAGGTCATTTATCTGCTTTTCATTTCCTTCTTGGTTATACTTAGTGACTTTCAGGTAAGGTGTGGAAAGCGTGGTACAGGGTGAATTGCAGGCTGCAGTGTGGCGCGGTGGAGGAGAGGCGGGGCTGCAGTGTGCACAGTGGATGAGAGTAAAGAGATTTCCATCCTCGAGGGAAACACACAACAAACAATTTAAAAAACTGATCGTCTAGCTTGCATGAGGTCCAACAAATTCAGTTTGCAAAGTTTAACTTCCAAGTTAACTTAGTAACTTTTCCCCTAAGTCATTAATTTAGTAGCTTATGTTTAAACATATTTTTCGCCTAAAGCAAGTCATAAATTCTAAAACGAATGACTAAACATGTAATAATTTAGGCATACAGCACCTGAAGGGAAAACTGCCAGTATGCTAAAATATTGGATACAGATGCTTAAAAAATATAATGTAGCATTCTTACAATGCATGTGCTTTTAGCATGTAACTTGGTGAGTAGTTTTGAGCTATATTTGTAGGAGTGTGTATATTGAATACTTTAGGACACCACTGCAGATGTGTGCGTGAGAGGTATAAATACTGAATGTTCTTTTCCTTCCCTTAAATGAAAAACATTAGCTCCCTTCATTTTTATTTTTATTTCTTGAAGTGGACTCTCGCTCTTGTTGCCCATGCTGGAGTGCAGTGGCGCAATCTCGGCCCACTGCAACTTCCGCCTCCTGGGTTGAAGTGATTCTCCTGCCTCAGCCTCCCCAGTAGCTGGGATTACAGGCACCCACCACCATGCCCAGCTAATTTTTGTATTTTTATTAGAGATGGGGTTTTCCCATATTGGCCAGGCTGGTCTCAAACTCCTGACCTGAGGTGATCTGCCCACCTCGACCTCCCAAAGTGTTGGAATTACAGGCGTGAGCCACCTCGCCCGGCCAGCTCCCTTCTATAATGATGTATACAGTTGTTCTTGCTTTCTGTTTTTTCGAGACGGTGTCTTACTCTGTCGCCCAAGCTGCAATGCAGTGATGGAAATCTTGGCTGACTGCAGCCTTCACCTCCTGGGCTCAGGTGATCCTCCCACCTCAGCTTCCTGAGTAGCTGGGACTAGACACATGTCACCACGCCCAGCTATTTTTTTTTTTTTTTGATATTTTTAGTAGAGACAAGGTTTTGCCATGTTTTCCAGGCTGGTCTCGAGCTCCTGGGCTCAAGCAATCTCCTGGCCTCAACCTACAAAACTGCTGGGATTACAGGCGTGAGCACCACATCTGGCCCATTTTTTTTCCTTCCAGGAGTCGACTTTCAGAAAACCCTTCAACTTTGCAAGCTTAATTTTCCATAAAAATATTCCTCTACGATAAAAGCAAGACACAAAGAAGTATGTGTGGACTGCGGTTAAAAATTTTCAACACAACATAGCTTAGGAAGGTTGACATTGACAAAGAGCAGGAGGCCCGTTCAGTGCCTTCTAGGCAGTGGGAATGGCGGTCTGTGGGCGACCCTAACGTGTGCGGCGTCCTGAGACGTGATCGTGGTGGTCACGCTTTTACGGAGGGCTTCCTGGGAGTACCAGAGGCTGTTCTTCTGCAGTCGGCCAGCCAGGCAGCAGCTGCCGGAGAAGGAACAAGCAGTAAAAGACAGATGTACACGGTGTTATTGTGGCTGAGACGTTAAAACCAGGCTCACTTTGTTCTTACCGTTTTAAAAAACTTATAATGAAGTCCTTAAATATGTTCAGGATTTCAAAGCAGTTGTGGGTGTGTCTGTGTCTCTAGCTCGTGTTTGGGTGCTTCCTGCGAAGAGAGCTCAGAGACGCTACCTTTCCTTCATGAGGTGACAGGGCCTGGAGAGGTGTGAACCCCATGGTGGGGGGATGACTGACCTGGGGTGAGGCTGGGTCAGCGTGGGGATCCACCCTCACTCCGCGTTCCTGTAGGCAATCCACAGTTCTAAGTCTTTCTGATATGGGTAAAATGAACCTGGAAGAGGGGTTATTTTTTAAGAAGTAAGTGCCATGTTCTTTTTTCCTCATACTTTTCCGTGTTTAAGCAGCATTGAAGGATAAGACACTAGTAGCATGTTGTTTTGGAAGCAATGTTGTTGGTTATATTTCGTTGAATCTGACCCTAAGGTTGCCTGGTAACACAAGTTTTCCTTTAACAACATGGAACTCTGTTGAATCTGTTGCCCCATTGGCTGAGCCGCCTGAAATCAGTGCGGTGGCAGCTGAAGAGGCCTCTTCCCCTTGGAGGAAGCCGCTGGATTGGCAGGAGGCACCGCCCTCGATTGAGGGAGTGAGAGGGGTTTGCAGAGACCCCACGTGGCCCCTGTGGCTCTCTCCTGCCCCCTGCTGGTTGGCCAAGCAGCCTTGCGACAGTGTGCTCATTGTGAATGTTCACTGGGGCAGGCCAAGGCTTTTGTTCCAGAAACACTGACTTCAGAAACAGCCGGCTGTGTGTGTTGAGCATGGCAAGAAAGACTTATGTGTGTCTTAAACCTCTTGAAGAACGCAAGTTGATGTTTCAAATGCATCTCGAAGGCTAATGACTTTGCTATGGTCAAATACCGGGTCAATTTAGATATGCCTGATCTCTGCAGAGGTTTGATCAGGTAGCCCAGGAGCAGTTAAACACAAACGCTGACTGGAAACCCTGGCACAGGGAGGCACTGGAAACAGCAAGCTGCTATTAACATCATAGTGAGACGCAGTCGCCTGATCTCTTAGGGGTGTCAGCTTCTTTTGCTTCTAGACCTACATCTGCGTTACAATACAGTTTTGTTCAGTTTATCCCCATTACTCCGCTGTCTTCGCTGTTAAAGTCTCAGCCAGCACTTAGCTCTGACACTGCAGGAATTTGACTGTGCAGCTGACCAGGGCTACCTGGCATGGCTGTAAAGCAGGCGAGAGCTTTCCGGAAGGCAGTGACGAGAACCCGAAGCAGAAAAGAGCGTTGCTGGTCCACATACGACAGTGCACCTGCAGCAGAGCATGTACCTGCGCGTACAGGCTAAACAAGTGTAGAAGAGAAGAAAACCACCTACGATTAGTCACTTAAAATGCCGCACACCCAACCTTGAGACCCTAGGACATACAGTAGTAGGGGGCTTGGAGATGGCAGGTGTGCTGAAGTCTGATTTTCTCACTTAACTTTTCCAGCAGCGTTTTTCTCATCTCTAAGCTGGGGCTAACAACTGCCCCACATAGATTTGTGAATGGAACCGTGCATGTAAAGTGGGGTAGCCCCCAGGATCTAGGAAGTACTTGTGGTCAGTGTTGGTGGTCATGCATGCTGTACGGGTCCCCCAGGAGGATCATTGCTACAGATAACTCGCTCCGTTTAATGTCACTGAATGTAAAAGGTGGGAGTTTCGCTTCTGATGTGTCTGGTTTGCTGCAGGCCGCGCTGCACCCCGTGGTTCCTGAGCCCTGGGCTGAAGTACGCCCTGCTGCATCGCCTGTGCCGCGTTTGCTGTGCAACGAGAGCTCCTGCCCTGGGAAACTTCCTCGCGCCTCACGAGAGCCACAGTCTGCAGCAAGACCTGTCCAAAGCGTGGGCAGCGACTTTGTGGGGTTTGTCGGCCCTTCTCTCAGGTGTCTTGTGTCTCATGGATCAGCCGACGAGCCCTGTCAGATGCCTCTCTCCTGTCTAGAGGCGCACTCTCCAAAACGCTGCCTGCCACCTGGATCTCCTGGCGCAGAGTGAGGCCACATCTGCAGACCTTAGCGCATAGAGTCCCCAGGCATTCGGCAAGAAGGGGAGTGGGCTGCATGTGAGTTCCCCCTGCGGAAGCCGACTCTGCTCCCTACTCTGCTTTTGGGGTGCCGGATGTTCAGACCTGCTGTGTCTATCGGGGGCTATGGCGGGGTGGTGGGAGTAGGGGCCGGGAGCAGCATGGATGGATCCAGGGAAGGACTTAGTTGAATGCCAGCTGTCCACATACTTTTTGCAGGTCTTGGACAAGCTCACTCGTTTCTGTGGGCTTCGATTTGATTGTAAGACTAGGACGCCGCCCGAGTCTGAAGATGTCGTTGTGTGCAGGAATGCCTGGCGCAGTCACAATGGGTTTTCCGTCAGCCTCCTTGCCCATCCCTGGGTCAATCAGAAGCCATGCGTGCCACAAGTAAATTCCAGTCTGTCCGAAAAACCAGTTGACCCTGAGTTTTACGGTCAAGCATCGTGAGTGTCCTTGCCAGGAAATGCCACTAGATGTCTTGGGCCTGCTCCTCTATGTCCACAGCAATCCCCGGGACAGGCTGGTTCAGGACGTGGGAGGTGGGAGTCGGTATTGTACCTAGGACAGGCTGAAGTCAAAGGCTCATTTGCTCTGTGAGGGGTGATCAGGATGACACATCAAGAGGAGCCCCGTGGCTGACCCTGGAGGTGGACGGTCGGGCCGGATTGGCCGCCCTCCAGCAGGTATTTCGAGTGATGCCTTCCCTGGGTCATGCAGCCCTGATCTGTAGCGCACAACTTCCCAGCTCCAGCCAATCTGGTCTTGCCGTCTCCTTCCAAGAAGGTAGGTGTGGCGCAGTTGCCTTTAAGCGTCTCCTACTGGATACGGCAGGGCGACAGCAAGCAAGCACGGGCGGCGTTTTCCTTACGTTGACCAAAATACGCGGGGCCAGCTTTGAACGATCCCATCAGCATCACACGTGTGCATCGGCCACTCGCCTGTCCATCTGCCACAGACAGGCTTGGACAGGACCATTGAGTGGTCTTTACGGCAAAGAGCCTAAAGGGCTCACAGGAAAACCGGAATCAGCGCAGTGGTAACAGCGCAGCAATACCTGTCATTGATCAAAGGGTGTTCTGGGCCGGACGTGGTGTTAAGTGATCCAATTCGGTTAGCACTCTTAAAATTAACCCCCTTTTGCCTATCAGGAAATTGAGGATGGAGGGCATTAATGCCAGGGAGCAGGGAGTAAGGGGACTCACAGAGGGGCTGAGGGGCTGGGCACTCTGAACCCACGGATCTGCCCCCAGGCCCCGGCTGCACGGGCACCAGAGTTGCTGCTCTGCAGGGGGGGAGCAGCTCTAGGGAAAAGATGGAGCCTGACGTGGGTAAGATTTGGATATTTTCAGAAGAGACCTTCAGCCTGGAATGAGGGTGTAAGTGATTGAATTGGAGTGATGAGCCAGAAAGCCCGGCTGCAACAGCTCCCCTGTGAGGTGAGGGAGGAAGGCATTGGGGGCGCCTGGCTGAGCAGAGGCCCTGGGTCGCCAGGAGCTGCCGCGGGCTTGGAAAGGGGGAGAAACGCAGCGCCCTGCACTGCAAGGGCACCGAGACGTGGTTGTGGTTCTTCCTGACAGTGACAGGCACAAATGGTGCTGATAGTGGAATGCATGGAGTCTGCCTTCAGAGAACTCCTTGTGTCTTTTAAAGCCTGGGCCTCTCATTTAAACTTGGTGGCCTCAGGTGAATGGTCAGAAACAGTTTCTGATGAGGTTGCAGAGATTGTGCGTGGCCTGTGATTATGCACAGCCTCTGATTGTGTTGTCTGTGCAGCCTCTGATTTTGTGTGGTCTCTGATTGTGGCCTCTGGCCTCTGCGTGGCCTCTGTGTGTGGTCTCTGATTGTGTGTGGTCTCTGTGCAGCCTCTGATTGTGTGTGATCTCCAATTGTACTCAGTCTCTGATTGCGGCCTCTGATTGTGCACGGCCTCTGTGGGTTGTGTGAGTTTCTCGGGAATAAGTAGATGAGCCTCGTGCTGGGGCAGGTGTGCCTTTTGTTGGGCATGTGGAGGAGGAAGAAGTTTAACCCACTCCCTCTTTGGGAATGGCAGGGCAGTAACAAAGGCGGTTGATTTATACATGGCCATCCTCGTGAGGTGAGGACCTGAAAGGTTTACTGCTTTCCTGGAAAGCTGCTCTGGGTGTCACCATCACTGGTCATGGACAGCAGCTCAGAAGCCCACTTAAGGTGCAGGGATGGACCGGAGCTGGTCCTGTCTGTGCCCAGGCTGCTGGTCACACCGACGGCCAGGCGATGGCTGTTTTTGCACGAAGCTGGGGTCAGAGTTAATTTGGGCAGTGTCGGCTTTGATTTCGATCAAGACTGGTCCGTCTTCCTAAAATACTAGCCATGAAAGCTTTCATAGATTGTAGTTCTTTGGGAGGTTTCTATGTGGTTTTTAGACGTTTAAAGCATAGGGCACATGGCCAGTGTTGAATTACATTTTGTTCAGTGTAACTGACAGGACACTGGACCTGAGTCCCAGGCCTGCCACGGGGTTCAGGGAGCTTCAGAGAGGGGGATGTTTATGCTCAAGTTTTCGCAGATGGAATGGGACATGGGCAGAGGGTTGGAATGCTCTAACCTTCAATCTTCAGTCATCGGTATCACCTGTGCACACGCATATCATTTTCAAAGATGGATGAGCTTTTGGGAAATATCTAAAGACTTTTCAAGTTTTGAAGGAAGCCGGGATGACCCTGGAAATGTCAAGTGTCTTGGCTGGTGACCAGGTCCATCACCACGCACATGGACCCTAACCTCGCACACCTCTGTTCCCGCACAGTGGGTGACCAGGTTCGGAACCTCGAAAACTTCTGATTGGGCGCCGCTGGTGACTAGGTCTGTAACCTTGCCTGGCTCTGATTGGACACAGCAGGTGACAAGGTCCCTAACCTCAAAAGCTTCTGATTGGGTGTAGCTGGTGACCAGGTCTGTAACCTCGCATGGCTCTGATTGTGTAGAGCTGGTGACCAGGTCGCTAATCACACACACCTCTATTCGTACACAGTGGGTGGCCAGGTCCATCACCTCACACCTCTGATTGTGCATAGCGGGTGACCAGGTCTGGAACCTTACACACCTCTGATCGTGCACAGCGGGTGACCAGGTCCATGACCTCACACCTCTGATCATGCACAGCTGGCGGGTACAGGACCCACTTCAGTGAGGGGCTGACTTCCCAGGTGTGAAGGGGGAATGTTGTGTGGCTCGCTAAACCCCTCCATGCTTTGGGGGCTCCAGGCTGTGGCCGGCAAGTAGGATGTTGTCCCAGGAGGCTGCTGTGTGTGGGGGCGGGAGGAGGCAGCTGCAGGGTGGTGAGGGCGTGTGTATTGCTGGGAGTGGTCTGATCCATGCCTTCTGCACGTGAGTTCTGGCGATTCTCTTCCGGTATGTTGGTGGATCATTCAGCACCCCCATCATATTTGAGATGAACTGTGCTCTGTGAGTGGCCCTGCCCTGGGTCATGACCACACGCTGGACTTGAGCTGTGGGAGCCACATGGACAGTTGGAGGCCTCAGACCCCAGGGCTACACACACCGAGATTTCCTGGCTGCGTCTCCCCAGTACTCATGCTGATCTCCTTTGCTGCTGCTGTCTCAACCCCTGACATGGCACAGCTTCCCTCTCAGAAGATGTCATGGAGTTTGTCTGCTGTTCGTAAATCTTACGCATATTTGGAGGCGTTAGCTTCATGCAGAAGTGCTGCAAGCAGGAGATAATGGAGGCTTGGCTCCACCTGGTGGTCTCCAGGAGTCTCTCTCCACCTGCAACCTAGCAAGTCAAGGTTACCTGAATGTGTCATCCGAAGGTAACAAGCATGGGAAACATGTCAATGCCATGCAGTGTGAGGTGGTTCTGGGAATACCAGTAAACTCTCGTGTTGCCAAATGTCATGTCGTGTAGATGTCACAGCCTCCTTTTCTTTGTCACTTGTGTTGCTAATCCCCTGGATTTCTCAAATCTCTGGATTTCTCAGGTTCTTTACTTCTCCAGGAAAAAAACCTGCCCCATTGTCCTGTTACCTCTGAAAGGGGGCTTTTACAGCAGGAGGTGATGCAGCAGCTGTCAGTATAGGCACATGCTGCAGGATCCTACTAGTCTCAGGTGCACCCAGAGGGAATATAGCTGGGCAGGTGGTCCCCATCTCCTGTGTCGTCAGGGGCACACACAGGAAGCACAGCTGGGCAGGTGGCTCCATCTCCACTGGTGCCAGGTGCACACAGGAATCACAGTTGGGCAGGTTGTTTATTGCCAGGAAGTGCAGCTGGGGTTCAGCCCAGAGCCTCAGGCAGGGGGTTAATAGATTGGAAAGGTTGAGAACCTTGGCTTGATCACTGAAACACAAATTGTGGCAGTAGAAGGTGGACGTTCCCCCCACCGTTCCTCAAACGTTTTGCTTTCTCCTGTTTCCCTGAACAGCGTCTTTTTAACTCCTAAGATAGCTCCTGCATATATATCTGTATATCCTTGTAGAGGGACTAGAGACACTGCTGGAAAGTTAGTAACTCTGTATTGATGAGGTGCCAGTTATCAGTCTGTTGCCTTAAAACATCAGCGATTGAAATTGCTCCTCTGAGCATGACTGGACGTGTTGCCGTTCTCTGTACAGTTTTCTTTTGGGGAGGTGTGCACGGTTCCGGGAAGGGTGCTGGGCTGCAATTATGTGGGTGTGGACACAGGTCCCAGCAGAACAGTATCCCTCGGAGGGCAGGGTGGGGATCCCGCGGGTTCACGGCAGTTTTGCTAAATGAATGAATGAACGAACGAACCTAGCACTGAGAGTCACATGAGCTCATACAGAAAAGGCTTTGAGTGTTGAGAAATGGAGATTGAAGAGCTCACCTGTTCTCTTTGAGTCCAATTTGGGGTCAGTGCCGCTTGGAGCTGAGGGGTTTGACATGCAATTAAAACTGTGATGTAGCCATAAAATGTGATGTTCTAGTGATTTGGTTTATGCAGCTGTTGCCTTCTGTTGAGGCTAAAAAGAACCAGATTAATGGTCACTTGTTACTCAGGCCTTGTGCTTTCTTAGGAAAAAGGAAGGGGCACTAAATTTTTAGTGATAAAGTGACACAACATGGGAACACAGGAAGCGTCTCATCTTTTTACTTGTGACTTGGTCATGGAGCCCGTGGGTACTTCTCAACACGGTCACCCTGCAGCTTCCGAGTCCCGTCCTCACTCTCCCAGGCTAATGTGGCCATGCCAGGGATCCTACTCACAGGTCTGATGGCAACATTGCATGCTGGCTTTGTCCCCCAGGACTTGCAGGTGGTTCGTGCCTGGAATAGTTCCGTGGTAGCCAGGGTATCAGCGGGTGGCCGGCCTCAGCTTCCAGCATGGCCTTTATTCTCCATGGGGCGTTGGAACTGATTTTTGCACAATAGTGATTTGACAGTGATTGATATGCTGTGGGTCTCCGGCCCAAGGAGATGGGGATAAATATTCTTCGCTGCTCTTTCATGCTCTGGGTGGCAGGGAGTTGGATTGAAGACTGCAAGTGACACCCGCACGTGTCGTGAGATGAAGAGAGAGTATTTCCATGAAATCCTGTGTTTACAGAATTAGATCAGTTGTATTTCTAACCCAGAAGTTGAAAGCAGTTGATTTTAAGTGTGATGAGGAAGCTGGAATTTAATTTCTGAGTCAAATAATTACTGTGGAAATGAGTCTTTGGACTTGGAATTGAAATGAACGGTTGTAAATTTAGGGTAAGTCACAGTAACGTGTTTAGACAAAACATCTGATGTAGGTGGCAGAGTTTTTCAGGTATGTATAGAAACGTGATGAAAACGGTAGGGGATAAAGGAGGATTGATTGTCCTGTCCTGAAAGATTTAAAAAGTGGATTATAAATGCGGACCTCGGTGTTGGTATAGAGGCCATCAAACTTAACTCGGTAGTTCGCACAGCAGAATGGTAAGAGCCGAAGGAATGTTTCTGGATGTTCTTCAAATGACTCCTTCCTCTCAGCGTGGAAGCTGTGGTTAGTGTCCACCGGTTCTGGGTCTGCCAGCGATGTCTCCTGGGTGGTCAGGTGGCGCTTTCAGAGAAAGATGCAAGGAACGCTTCCATGGTTTTCTGCCAACTATAAGATAATCTTTGTAGCCCCTGGTTCCATTTGTTTCTCCCTTGCAGTTTTATTTTGTTTTTTAAATTTATGTATAGTAGCACTGCCACTCTTTTGTGGGCAGTTCTGTTAGTTTCCTAGTGCTTACGTCCATCCACTTCGTTGAAGTGTCTGTCTGACCTTTGCCAATTTTTTTAATTGGAATGTTTATTGTCCTCTGTTTCTTTCCCTTTCATGTAACTTTTAGCTTGCCTTATCTACAGAAAGTCCTGGCGGGATTTATGTTGGAATTTTACGTCTGCAGGTCAGTGTCCTGCTGGGATTTATGCTGGAATTACGTTAAGTTTATTGGTCAATGTGGAGAGAATTGGCGTCTTGACCATGTTGCCGATTCTCCTTGGACTTGTGGCTCAGGTGATGTAGCTCTTTTCTTTCTTTAGCGTTTTGTGGTTTTCTTCATACACATCCTCTGTGTGCTTTGTTAGATTTATACCTACGCGATTTTTATATAGCTACTGTGAGTGTGTGGTTTTTAAATTTAGGTCCCAAATACTAATTTGCCCGTATATAGAGTAAGATTTGATTGTGTGCTGTGACTTGGCTGAACTCAGTTATTAGATCTAGGACTGACTGTTGTAGATTCCTTGGGAATTTTTATACGTAGGCTTTTGGTGTGACTAGAGTTTTCTCCTTTCTGTTTTCAGTTTCTTTTATTTGTGCTCATTGTGATGTACTTTTACTGGTTTTGAGTTGAAGATGGCAGCTAAATTATGGGCCTGAGACCTTACTTTTTTCAAATATGAGCCTTTCGTGCTATAAGCTTAGTTCCCATCATGATTTTGGCTGCAATTCATAAATTTTAATTTTTGTGTCAGTTCAGTTGACAATTACTTTCCTTTGAACACTCATGGTGGTTTTATTTAGTTCACTCAAATCTCATTTTAGCAAAAGATAAAAATTCATGCAGGTTTAGTTCCTGTGTGTGCCTCATAATATCTTCACATTTTGTGCCTTGACCAGTAAATAATTGAGCTTATCAGGGAGATGGTTGCATGGTATATTGGTGTTGTAAAAATTATGTGGGAATTTGAAAGTTTCTGAGACAGGGTCTCCATCGCCCAGGCTGGAGTATAGTGGTACAATCAGAGCTCAGTGCAACCTCGAACTCCCAGGCTCAAGCAATCCTCCCACCTCAGCCTCCTGAGTCGCTAAGACTACAGGTGCATGCTGTCACACCCAATTAATTAATTTTGTTTTTTGTAGAAATGGAGTTTCACTCTGTTGCCCAGGCTGGTCTTAATCTCCCGGCCTCAAGTGGTCCTCCCACCTCCGCCTCCCAAAGTGCTGGGATTACAGGCGTGAGCCAGCGTACCTGGCTGGGAATTGAAGTGCCACGAGGGTACAGAGGTTTTATGTTTTGTGTTCTGATATTGCCACATACCTGACATTGCCTGGCCCGCAGTTGGTGTGTAACGCATATTCCTGAGTGAAAGGATACCGCGGTGCCTATGTATTGAATTAAATTTAATTTCACTCACTCGTGTTTCTCTTTGTCAGTCCTTTTGCCTCTCTGGACTGCTTTGTTCTACAAGTTACCTTGTAATAGGATCACGTTCTTCAAGTGGTTTTGCACTTTGATTATTGACCTTTTTTTTTTTTTTCATTTTAAATGAAAGAAATCCCCCTTCCCCCCCATTCGCTCTAAGATATTCTCATCTTCCCTCGGTCATTGGGATGTATGGTACCAACACATGTCTCTTCATAAACATGTTATAATAAAAATCCTTGAATACGCAGATGCTTACATAGACAGACGTTTCTTTTATTAAGAGTTGGTGTTGCAAAGCAGAGATCTTGACAAGTTCTACTTCTCGTAATATATCAGTGAGTATAGGATTGCATACATTCTACTTTATTTGACTTCTAAATAAAGAATATTCTTAATCATTGCCACTTAATAAACGTTGGGCAAGATCTTTTAGAAAGGATGTTTCCACAAATCAAAGTTTGTACTATCAACATTGTTATTTAAATAGCTAGTGAAACCTTCAAAATCTTATCACATTTACATGTTGCACCAGGAATCATCTCTGCTTTCCTCCCTGCAACTCGGTATTTTTGACGCGATCTGAGTTAGTGCACAGGAAGCCTCAGTGTTTCCTGGAGGGATGCCCGCAGCTCACTGGCCTCAGAGAAAGTCGTAACGTGTGCACGAACTTCTCTGGAATAACTTAAGCTTATTACATACATCTTCTGGTAGGTCGTTTGCCCCCTCCACTCTCCAAAAGAAAACCTCAGACGTCTTAAATTAACCTTAAGTCTTTTCGGGACTGAGCCATTATTTCAGAAAGCAAGATTGTCAGAGAAAAAATACAGCTTTAAGGATGATAGAAAGATCTTAGCATCTTCTGAAGCCTGAAATCTGTGGCAGGAGACAGCGCAATCATTCCTGTCCTGAAGGTACCTAGCCTGTCCCGTTTTGTTTTCCATTGCTTACCCAGATATGGTGATTAAAGAAAATCACTGGAGTCATTGAATTAAGCATCCCTTTATTTCCAGCTTTTAAAAGGTTTTAAGTTAAAATATAACTTTGTAAATCTTTTATGCAGCAAACGTTTGGCGATATTATGTCTGTGTTCTCTGTGCGCTTTCTCTGTTTTGTGTAGGATTTCTGTTTTATGTACTCTGTGCGTTGCATGGCACACAGTAGGTATTAAATATTTGGGGGATGAATGAATGAACTGGGAAACAAAGTTCAGGATAATTTCTACGGCATTTGGAGATTCTCACGTACAGCCTAGGCACATACGGTGTTACCAAACAAGGCCCAAGTGAAAGCTACAGTATTTATGTGATTGCTAAGCAGCAGTCACTTTCTCTTCATCCATCCTGGATTTGTGGGGTCACGGGACCTGCTGTGAAGTAGTACCGTATAATGTCTGACGGAGCAGCCAAGGGCTGGTGGCCACAGGTCTCAGGACGAGAACACAGAAGCAGTCGTGGGCCCTGCTCCTGAGATGGGCAGGTGTTGGCTGTGAGCCCACCTTTGCCCCAGATGTTCATGAGCAGGGAGGCGGTTGTCAGGGAAGCAGGTGCATGTTGCCTGCAGGGGTCCCCGGCATGTACAGATGGAGGGAGTGCCTGGCTGAACCCACATCTCCTGTGAAGGCTAGCAGGAGTCCGCACTTGCTTGAGGGGTCCCTAGTTTTATTCCCTGAGTCTGAACTTGCTCTCAATGGCCCTGCCTGCCTTCGGAATCCACCTGAGTGAGAGCTGGGTGGCTTAGGGTTGGGGCCACTTCCCCGGTCCCAGTGTGGCAGGGCCAGGTTACTGGAGATAAGTCCTAGTCAGCACCTCGACTACTCACAGGTTCGAGGGGCTTAGTATATCCATGCTCGCTCTATGATAAAGTCAGCAATTTGGCAGATGATAACTGGACATTTCAGAGTTCCTTTAAAAGGTGTCAGTAAAGCCCATGATATGGTTTGGCTCTGTGTCCCCACCACAATCTCATCTCGAATTGTAATTTCCATAACCCCACATGCCAAGGGCAAAACCTTGGGAGGTGATTGGATCCTGGGAGCGGATTCCCCTTTGCCGTCCTCGCGATTGTGAGGAGTTCTCACGAGATCTGGTTTTTCGTTAAGTGTAGGACTCCTCCCCCTTGCACACTTCCCTCTCGCCTGCCACCGTGTAAGACGTGTCTTTGCTTCCCCTTCACCTTCTGCCATGATCATAAGTTTCCTGAGGTCTCCCCAGCCATGTGGAACTGTGACTGAAACCTCTGCCTTTATAAATTACAGAGTCTTGGGCAGTTCTTTATATCAGCGTGAAAACACTGATGCAGCCCAGCAATCCACAGAGAGAGGAGGTGACAGTGTGAATGCTGCTGTCAGGCCTGCGATGCCAACACGTGCCACGTGTGGCGAACCTCAGCCATGCGGCCATCGAGGGGTCGCACCTGCGATGCTGACAGGGAGTCAATCAGCATCGTGTGCGGTGAACCTCAGCCGTGTGGCCGTCGAGGGGTTTAGCCGTGCTGTTCTCATTAAGCAGCCCATTTTCAAAGTCTGAAAAAGGGTAAAAAATATTAACAGGGCTAAAGTTTTCAGAGTCAGTGCCTTGCATGAAAACTGGTGGTTGAGAATTCCTCAAGGAAAGCAGAAGTTGTTCGCAGAAGTCAGCAGTGCTCTGCGGCACAGAGGGACATTGGTGAGAAATGCCAGCATTGCAGATAAGTAACATTCACAGCTCTCAAAAAGCGTGTTTTATCTATAATTAGCTGGCAGGACTCAACAAATGCACATTGCCTCCTTAATTTGCCCACACTGCAGATGCTTTTTTCAGGCCGGGGGTGTTACTGGGGAGCAGTGAGTGGGGTCCTGGCTCTTTCCAAGGTACCCTGGAGGTGAGAGGAGATTTTGTACTCAGGGATGGAGGTCGGGACATGCTTGAGCCCAGAGTCTTGGGGTGAGCTGACTTCTTCATTGAAAAATTGTATTTGCTGAGAAGGAATGGGCAGAAACTTCATTTCAGACAAATGAAAGGGAAGTCAGTCATCCCTTGACAGAGGTGCATCTCTGACGTGCCCTCTGAGAGAGACCCTAGGGCAGCAGGGAGAAAGAAGAAAGCGTGACTCTCCGCTGTTCTACACGTCCTGGTGTGGGGTCTCTCAGCCGGGACCCCAGAGGAGAGGCAAGCGTCTCTACTGGCGCCTGCTTCTGTGGCACGAACTGCTGACTGTGAGTGAGATCGGTTCTCTCAGGTGTGGAGATTCGAGGGGCTCTGAGGACTTCCTTCAGCTGAGGCATCTCCTGTTGGAGCCGAGTCGTTCCCTGGGTACGGCGTGTGCCTGTCATCTGCTGCCCCGCCCTTGGTGAAGACACAACAGCAGTAACATCACCCTCGCCACAGCCGGGGAAGCTGGCTGGATAGCAAGAGGTTGGAAAAAATTCAAGTACTGTGTTTATAACTCTCATGACAGGGGCTGGATTTGGTGGCTCATGCCTGTAATCCCAGCACTTTGGGAAGCCCGGGAGGGAGGATCACTTGGGCCCAGGAGGTTGAGGCCAGCCTGGGCAACACAGCGAGACCCCATGTCTGCAAAAACTACATAGTCGGCCGGGTGCCATAGTGCCTGCCTGTGTTCCCAGCTACCTAGAAGGCTGAGGTGGGAGGATCACTTGGCCCCAGGGAGGTCAAGGCTGCGGTGAGCTATGATCACACCACTGCACTCCAGCACAGGTGACAGAGGCAGGCTTGTCTCAAGAAAAATTTGTTTTCAATCTCATGACAGATGTTTTCCCTGTCCCAACCTATTCCAAAATAGCTAGTGTTTTTGGCGCTTGCGTTTCAACTCCAAACGTATGAATGTTGCTTCAAGAAATTCTTGCTCTGCGTCCCATCTTTATGGTGGAACCAGCCAGGTGCCGTAACATTACCGGACGCTCCTCCACATGGCCTCGTGTGCGTCAGAGGAGACCTGGCCACTTGTTCAGCTTCACTGCGTCCAAGAGATTTCTGTGTGTGGCAGGACTGATCCTCACTACATACGGTTCGGATTCCTCGGGTGAGTGTCTGGAAGAAGACACGGTCTTGAGCTCACTGGCACGGCAAACACAGTTTGCAAGTGAAGGATGTCTGCTTCTCCGTGTCCAGAGCTGCCCCGTTGCTGATGAAGATTGTGAAGTTGGTCAAAAGAGAAGCAGCTGAGACAGCAGAAGGACCAGGAAGTACTGAGGGATGTGGGAGGGGAGAGCCTGTATTCCTTCCCCCACCTGCTGAATGTTAAAAATTTCCGAGATGCAGAGTTGGCCTTCCATGTTCATGGATTCTATAGCCCTGGATTCAGCCAAACTCAAAGTGAAAATATTCAGAAGGAAAAGAATGGCCTAACCTGTTCTGATCATATGTAGAGTTTGCAATTTTCATTATTTTCTAAACAAGATAGTACAACACAGCACTCACGTTGTTTGCGTTATTACGAGTAATGTAGAGATTGTAAGTACACGGGAGAGCACACGTGGATTCTATGCAAATGCTGCGCCATTTTCTATCGCGGACTTGAGCATCGCAGACTTTGGGATTCTGACCCTTGGAACCCGCTCCCACAGACACTGAGGGTGACTGTACTTTAACACGCTTTATTTATTTTTCTTTAAGAGACTCACTGGAAGAAAAACAGAATTTTTTCCACACAGACCAATGTTCAAAATCTTCAAATAGTTTTTAGGAGGAGGGAAAGGGTTTCAGGGTTTTCTTTTCATCTCCCAGTTCAAGCTATTGATAACACATTCCCTCACCTTGTAGTTAATTTGTGTGTGTGGTGAGAATACAGAAGATCCACTCTCTTACCCAGTTTCAGGCAGATGATACATTGTTAACTGAATTTCAGGCAGATGATACGTTGTGACTAATTGTAGTTACCACGCTGTACATTCGGTCTCCAGAATTGACTAGCATTTCCCCATTTCCCCAATCCCAGTTCCTGCTAATCCCTATTCCACTCTTTCTACAAATGCTACTTTTTAAAGGAAAAGTTTGGCACATATAAGTGGATCATGCAGTATTTGTATTTCTGTGCCTGGTTTATTTCACTTAGCAAAATATCTTCCAGGTTGATCCATGTTTTTGCAAATGACAGAATTTCATTCTTTAAGGTGAATTGTACGCCTTGTGTCCATACACCACAATGTCTCTATCTGTTCATCCACTGACAGGTGTGTAGGTCAATTTCACGTCTAAGTGACTGTCAATAGCGCTGTGGTGGACGTGAGCATGCAGGCATCTCTCCATTAATGGTTCAATATTCCTTTGGATATTTACCCAGACGTGGGACTGATGGATCACAGAGTCCTGTTTCTAGTTTTGGAAGATGCTCCATACTATTTCACAGCTGTGCTGCTTTGCACTCCCACCAACGGCGTGCAAGGGTTTCCTTTGCTCCACATCTGCCAACACTGCAGAATTTACATTCCTATATCCCTTGGGTTTCCTGGCGTGGGCACAGGTGGCCTGACCGCTCACTGCCACCTCTGAGTTTTGCTTTCTCACGCTGCAGACAGACTGGCTGAGGAGCCTCTTGGATTACTTTGACTCTTGGGAGTTTTGACGTAAAAAGGCAACTGAGCAGAAAGCTGTAGCTACTACGCAGCTGCTTAAATGATTCTGTAAAGACTTAAAGTCAGACTCTGGGTGAGGGAGTGTGTGCTTCTAAAACAGGAAGACAATGCTTGATGTGTTGTGGAAAGTGGAGGCTCTGTTGGCCCCCGTTCACTGCACGCCTCTGGCTCTGGCATGAACACGCAGTGACCGTGAAGCTCTGATTACAGAGATGGGCTCCTCCTGGGGTTTAGGACTCTGGACTGCATGAGCTTTTGTGTTGACTGAGATTAGCCCACTTCTTTCTGCTGTCAAAGCGATTCCATCTTCAATGCCTTAGCAGTTTTGTTTCCTAAAAAGCACTTTCTGATGCCGAAGGGCACGTGGCACGTGGTACGTGGTTGTAACCACTCCCTGTGGCCTGGCATCCGAGATAGACCGTCCACTTCTCACCTAGGGGTGGTCCAGTGTGACTGTTCAGATCCTGGAAGTGACGTGGATGTTGGTTTCTTCTAGTTGTCGTCCTCCCCCTTCAGCAGGGCTGTGACATTCTCCCTGCTGGGGAGTCTGAAGCGTCTCCCGTAGTCAGGGGTGGGCTGGCACCGCTGGGCCAGGTGGTTATGCATTATGACTTTGTTGCCAGCAGTCTAGCCCTTTGGCAGGCGTCTGGGACTTGCTGAGGCTGTCATCTGTGAAACGAGGATGACAGTGCTTGTGGAATGCTTAAATGACATGGTTGTCTATAAAGTTTGCAGTAAGACCCCGACTTTGTAGGTGGATGATCGTCCTCCATCCTTTCCCCTGTCCCTCTGTCCTCATGCTCATGTTCCTTCCCAATCTGAAGAAAAATCTCCGAGGGGACCTCTCCCTCTGTCTGTCAGGGAGCAGGGGGTGGAGAGTGAGAGGCTTGCTCTCAAGCCATGAGGCCCACAGCAGGCGCCAGGCCATACCAGGTCCTCTTCTACATGTCAATCTCAATGTCTAGCTGGGAATAACGGTAGCTGGGTTTCATTGTCCCTACCTTGCCCCCTTCTCCCTCCCCACAACACCAAAAAATGTAAATACAGCATCCAGTAAAACCAACTTACTGCTGAGGCCTGAGATCTGCAACATTGAGAATGTCATGGGAAAGGAAAGTAGGTGTGTTTAATAAGGCATAGTCTTCTCAGAGCTGTCTTTTTACAGGGTGGGACTTCTTTCCTTTTTGTGTGAAGGAGGGATTTCTAGCTCCCAGGACACACTGGAGAAATTATGCTTGCCCAAAGAGATTTTAGCAAGTTATGACAGCAGTTTTGTGTGAAATGGGTGTGTTTAAATCCCAGGCGGCTGCAGGACATGTGTGCTCCGTGGTCCTGCCGCTCTAGGAATCTGTGTCGTCCGCACCGGAGGATGAGGTGGGATGTGTCAACAGTCTAATCCTTTCGGGCTTTTTAGGTTTGGAAATTGGCAACAAATCCGTTGCTTCAAGGTATTTATAAAAGCAGCCATCACTGAGTGTGGCTGTGTGCCCAGGACCTAGTAGTTTGCTTTGTATATTTTGTCGTATGTGACTCTCAGGGCAGCTCTCCAGTATTGCTCCCATTTTACGGACGATGCAAGGGGGAGGCTTCGAGGGATTTGAGAACTTACTCAGTGTGAGTAAGTGGCAGAGCTGGGATTCTGATGCCAAAGCCTGGACTCTTAATCCAGTTATTCTTCTGTTTCCCTGGAATGCAGGAACGTGGGGTGTTGCCAGTCCCTCGAAGCCTCCTGTCAGCGAGACGGAATTGCAGCTTGCAGAATTAAAGGGAAAGAAAAACGAATGTTTCATTTTCATTATTTTAGGAAGGGGTGCTTGCAGAAGATGGAAACATATGGAATGGCTACGTAATGTGTGTACTGTGATGTTGAACTTTTAATAAACTCTTGCCAGAGACGGTATTTTTTATTTCTCCAACATCATGTGACATACTACGTAGTTTATTGCCATTTTTAGTACTTTAAGAAATGTCATTAAATAAATGTATTTTAGTTAACCAATTTACCTAACGCTGTAAATGTGAGAAGTACCAACAAATTCTTTACTCACAATAGTGATCTATTCAATGCTGCATGAAGCTGATCCTGAATAATCCCTTCTCTTAATAGATGGATGCTTTTGGGTTCTTAAAGGCCTAAAGGGAATGAGCCATAAACAGCCACAGCAGAGAGAAAAGAGGAGAAAGATCTGCCTCTTTTGGGGTCACCAAATGCGCCTCTATCAACTTATTGCCTCTCAGCTCCACATTCACCCTTTATTACCTTCTTCAGAAACCATGGATCTGAGTCCTGCAAATTCTGTTCAGTTGTGTTGGTGAAGTGTGGCAGAGGCATATCGGGACAGTGGTTTCACTTCTTAGTCCCAGGGCCGTGCACACACGCTCTAGCAGTTCTTGCTTCTGCTGGAGTTTCTGGCCCCTGTGTTGCATGGCAGCAGCAGCTCACCCCCAGCCCTGACAGCTTTGTAGGAGCTTCTCCAGCAAGAGCCCTCCCTGCCTGAGACAGCTGCAGGCCACTGGTCTCCATGGAGCCCCCTTGCTGTGTCTGCCCCAACAGCCCTGAGTCCAGCAGTACCCATTTCGTTCCCTCATCCCCTTCTCACTCAGTATTTATGCACCTGCTTTTTGTCTCTGTTGTGATAAGACATTAATGCTGCTTTAGGATCCCAAGCTAAAATCAGTATCTTTATTTTTTTGAGGTGGAGTCTGGCTGTGTCACCCAGGCTGGAGTGCAGTGGCCTGATCTCGGCTCACTACAAGCTCCGCCTCCTGGGTTGACACCATTCTCCTGCCTCAGCCTCCTGAGTAGCTGGGACTACAGGCACCCGCCACCATGCCTGACTAATTTTTGGCATTTTTAGTAGAGACCGGGTTTCACCATGTTAGCCAGGTTGGTGTCGATCTCCTGACCTTGTGATCCGCCTCCCTCAGCCTCCCAAAGTGCTGGGATTACAGGCTTGAGACACCGCACCAGGGCTAAAATCATTTTCTCTTTACGTGAAATTGCAAGCCTTTACTTCTCGGCCTCTCCGTAGCTAGAAACATCCTTGACCATTTTCGATGCTTATCCTCAAAGATACTTAGAAATACTAGAAAGTCACTGCTCTCTGTCTTAACTGCTGAGCTTCCAGATGATTTTCTCCTATCTTTTTAAGCATTTGCATTTCAGGCATTTGCTGGAGTCCGTGACACTGTCTGTGTGTCCAGCATGACCAGCGAATCTTGTCACTCTCGTGCCGTCCGCGTACATGTCTGTTGACTCCTCTGCAATCCTGCTTGGTACCTTTACCCCGGATGTTTCCGTTTCTCATGGTTTCCAGTCCATGACCTCTCATCTGATGTCTCGTTGACGTGGCTGGGTAAAACTGTATTCAGGGCATTTGTAATTAAGGCTTTGGAGGGCACTTGGTCAGATGCTTTCATGGATTTCTGATGCTGCACAGGTGCTGGCTTTCATCTATTGGCTCATTTTGTGAAAAGGATGTTGTGTTTTCAAGGGAATATTTGTTTTATAGCAACCTGTTTGCCCATGTTATATTTTCCTAAAAGTTCTTCATCTTCTGAGCTCTTCTCAGAATGATCTGGATTTTATGCAGAGCTTTGTAAACGTCTTTGTTCTCAGCTCATACCCTTTCCAGCACTGTGTGCTCATCCAACACTGCCCCCTTCCTCGCACCCAGGCCTCAGACTGGCCAGGACTCCCTGTGACCCGCTGGCATTGGCTCTCATGGGAGATGGGTCCATCCTGCTCCCTGTGTCCGGTGTTCAGATCTCTCCCCTCACGTGTGGGATTTGGGCCACTGGCCAGTGGACATGCTGCCTTTTAAGCTTTTAAGCTGGATGACATAAGAGAAGCCCTCCCCAGTAGCTGCATTGGGGTGTTTTCTCTGCAGCAGGGCATTAGCAAAGCACCTGGCTGTGCTGAGGATGCAGGAGGAGCAGCGAGTGGAACAGGGGGGCCATCGTGGCATGCGTTGCCTCCTTGTCCCCTCTAGGTGTCACGTTGGGAAAAGTCTGTCCACAAAGTGCTGCCCACTTAATCGCTCTTTTAGGTGTTCGTGGTTGGATGCTGCTTTCTGCCTTGGATATTTTGAGTTGGACGGGAATTATTAAACACAGCAACAACTTAGCACATGGAGGGGTTAGCATGCTCTAAGGGTCTGTGCTGAGAAGGCTCCACCATACAATGTGGGGAGGCTATCCTGTTATTGTTCCTCGTCTTAACATTGTTCAGTGTAGAGTCTGACAGAATCTTCAGGGGTGCTGTTTACAGATGTTTTGAAGTGTCACCATGCCACCGATTTCAGGTTAAAATAGAATGTGGACATCTTTTCACAATAGTTTTTAATTACTCTGCTAGTTTGTGTTGCTGTCTTTTGCTGTGCAGTCCACAGTCTGACGTCTTTGTGGTCCCCACGTTTCCCTCCTGCTCGTATTACCCGATCCTACGGGTGAGCTGTGAGGAAACCACTCTCCGTCCTCATCTGGAGTGGCTTCGAGCTGGGTGTGCTGGTCTCCTTCTGGGCTAAAGTGTTCTTCTGTTACTGTTTTCTCTGTTTTTTGACCAAATTTAGCAGACTTGTGTATGGTGCAAAGACTTTTAAAAATGTCTTTTGCCTTTATGAAAAAACCACCTGCATTGCTTTAAGATGAACCTTCCCTGTGTCTCCAACCTTCCCCATAGATTGCTCTGTGTCAGAAACTCGGTGGTGTGTGTGCTTCCTGGCCTCATTCCATCAAGCACTGTAACCTCTGATTGCAAAAGTGACTACATTCAAGGCAAAAAACTTTGCAAATGTTGAAAAGAATGAATAAAAACAATATATTGTTCTCTTGTCATCCTGAAATGGCTACTCCTAATATTTTGATGTAGTTCTTTCCATTCTTTTTAAGTAAAGTTACTTCTAACACAAGCACTTTAATTGTATTGATCAAATTATATTCAGGAAATAAGGAGAAATTAAAAAGAATATTCAGTTTGGGGCAAAAAGGAAGACGACATAGAAAGAGGCTGTAAAACCCCCTGCAACGTGAAAAGCTGGGTTGTGGTGGATGTGGTTTTGCTTTTACCGCGAGAGACCACATGATTCTACTTGGCACTGAAGGGCAATAAGATAATACCCTGTGTGTGTTCTGGTGGCCGTATAAACCGAGCCGCATGTCCTCTTTCGAAGCAGAGAAAGCATGAGGTTTGAGGTAGTGGTTTGGTAACTTTTTGAAAGTCTGTTTGTAGGACTGCACTGCAGGGATTAGGTCAGTCTGAAGTAGATTTGAATGATGTTCAGGCCTTGGGAGCTTTCTACACCGGGTGTACGCCTGTTCTGGATGTGGTGTAGAAGGAACAGGACTGGGAGGGTTTCTTGCTTCCCAGTCATAGAAATGCCTGCAATTATCACTGTTTGTTGTCTCTCAGGAAGCTATTTCGGGAAGGAAGTGTCCATTCCAAGGCTGCTGGTTGGCCTGTCGTCACCCTGGGGGTCTTTGTGTGGGTCACGGGAGCTGTGACTGCTCACGCGTGGAGCTCTATCTCTCTCGCTGCTCGCCGGTGGACAGCTGATCAGCAACAAAGTGTCTGTCCCAGTGGCCTTTGAGAAGAATTCTTTGCATTATTCTTATACAAGGTCCTTTTTCCTTTCAATGTCAACATCGTGTCTTCTAGCCAAGCGATATGTTCTTGCAGAAACAGGAAGTGTGGCCCAAGTGAGAAATGAGGGAATTGATCCATTACTGCTATCAGTTTTCATATAGTTGAGCCATTGTAATTTATACATAAACATGTTAAATCTGTAGAAGTGAGTCACGGTGCCAGATCCTCACAAATGCCGAATGTCTATGTGGGACCTTATACCAGTATAAGCTGGCGGCTCCTGACAGATGTAGACAGGGACAGAAGTGCCTGTGGATGGGTGTGGGTGTACATGTGTGTACATGCGTGTTGTGTGTTCTGCTTGCCGGCAACGTCCAGCGGCACCCGGTGCCCGGTCTTAGCTTCCAAACACCGTTCTTCACTAGAAGGAGCCCTGGTCCAAGGGCTGGGGAATCAGGTATCAGATCTGGAACCAGTTGAGCAACAAAACAAACCATTTTAACTGTGAATTATAACCTACCAAGCCAGACTCCATGAGTACATATGAACATATATAAATGAATGCTGAAAGATGAAATAATTATTTTTCAGTGAATATGGAAGATCTAATGATTTAGAAGGAATGACAGGAAATCAGTGGATGATAAAACTAGTAGTGAAGAATTCATGGAAAAGAGAATATATATGCACATAAGGTCGTGGTGCCTCCTCCCAAATCTTAATTTCAACGTGAGAAGTAGCGTCTTTGCTTTGAAGGAACTTAAGCACCACCTTCACTGAGTTGCTGATGTTAACATTGTCACACAGGACAGACTTGCGGTGTCCCTGCTAAAATGCATACTCTTGAGTCTAGTCTGGAAGATACATAACTGACCTGTATTCTTTCACATTTCCAATTTCAAGAAACACAAAACCTGAGAAACTTGGATGCTGGACGGGTAAAAATCACATGACAAATCAATTCATGATCCTGGATTGGATCGAAAAAGAGGAAGACAAAGTAAGAAAATTATGGAGACAGTTGACAGCATTTGAAAGTGAACTTTGTATATGACATTTAAATTTCCCGATCTTGAGGAAAATGAATGTGAGAGCATATCCTTGTGTTTAGGAAATACATTGTAACATTTAGGTATGGAGGGACATAGTATCTGAAATTTATTTTCATTTGACTTAGAAAATTCATGGGGGAGGGAGGAAAGCAGTGTGATGTAAGATAGGAGCAGCTGGGCCTAAGTTGAGCCTGGTAAGTTATGTGGGAATTCACTACGCTGGTCTTGCAGATTTTCTGTGTCTTTGAAATTACATTCAAAAAGTTTAAAACGGAGAATATGCAAAACAAAAAGCGATTTGTGCAAGTGAGTGGACTGTCACCTCATTGATCCCTTTAGTTTTTGGCCATGAGCCAAGTCAGTCACACAGTGGTTTATGACCTGGGAATTAGAAATAGTGGCCAGATGACCAGGCTCTATATCTAGTTAGGGAGAGTAGTGTGTACAAAGGCTGACCAAGACCAAGCAGTGCGATGAGCTGCCTGTGGGTGTGATGTTGTGGGTCTGGGTCCTGTCTCAGGTGGCAGCGTCTGGGGGGTTTAAGCCAGAAAGCCACGTCCGATCCCCTTTCAGTGGGATCATTCTCACAGCTTCAGAGAAAACTGCCCCAACCCGTCTTCACTCACGCTGGCCATTTTTGGTGGTGATGGTGTTTTTATTCTGCTAACACCGTTCTCACTGACAGTTTAGGGCCTTTGAGCAGGCTTTTCCCTGTGTCTCAAAGATTCTCATCTTGACAGCCAGTATGGTTCATTCCTGTTGTTCTGATTTTGTGTTAAGAAGGTTCTTCCCTAGCTTCACAGTTTGGAGTTGCCACTGCATCTGTCTCTGCTTTAATTCCCTACCCCATCTATCACCTGTCTCCTCCCTTAAGAAGTGGCCAGCGTGAGATGCCATGAGACTGTCTGCCTGATCACCGCTGCGACCCCAGCCCATAGGGACTTACAGAGAAGGCATTCAGTGAATGTGTGGAATTAATGTAATGGGTTAATAGCCACAAAATGTCTTAATGGTTGTTTTAGTCCAATTCCATGATGCTGATAAAGACATACCCGAAACTGGGAAGAAAAAGATTTAGTTGGCCTTGCAGTTCCGCATGTCTGCGGAGGCCTCAGAATCATGGTGGGAGGCGAAAGGCACTTCTTACATGTCAGCAGCAAGAGAAAACGAGGTAGAAGCAAAAGCGGAAACCCCTGATAAACCATCAGATCTCATGAGACTTATTCACTATCACAAGAATAGCACAGGAAAGATGGGCCCCAGTGATTCCATTACCTCTCCCTAGGTCCCTCCCACAATACATGGGGATTCTGGGATGTAGAATTCAAGTTGAGATTTGGGTGGGGACACAGCCAAACCATATCCATAGCCAACACAGTCCTGGCCCATGGCTGGTGTCGAGCTGAGCTGCGACCGTGGCTGTGTGAGTTTTGGGTGCGAGGCGTGCACACGCCTCTCAGCGGTACAGTGAAAGCATTTGGAGGCTCAAACGTGTGACCTAAAAGAATCTCCAAAGATCAAGGTCCATTCACCCTAAAAAGAAAAATCTCAGCGCAGTTTAGAGCCAGTGTTTGCTTTTGGATATGGATTTTACAGTCATAAAACGAATAAATAAAAGTCTGTGAATAAATTTTAATGTCTTTACTGGAATTGTAACCACTGATTCTTTCCTCACCCACCCATCTGTTGGTGAGTATCAGATGGATGAACTGTGCTGCGGGGACAGAGAGGAGGGTGCAGCTTGGCCTCTGGGACCTCAGCTGAGCACTGAGTGAGCTGTCTCCGTTTCAGACATCCACACGTAAGTTGTCCAGGCGGCTCTGGCCAAACCCAAAGAGCAGAAGATGGCCGGTGCCTATGCCTTCCAAACGCAGGTCCCTGGTCGTGCAGACCTCCATGGACGCCTACACCCCTCCAGGTAAGGGACACGCTCCCCGACGCTGCCTCCTGAACATGCTGGGTGCCTCAGAATTGACCACTAGCCCAGTAGTCGAGTTTTTGCCTTCAAAAGTGGGTGCAGGATGGGAGCTCTCCACAGATCCACACCAGCAGCGAATCAATCCAAGCCTGCCCATGTCACGATGACCCAGCAGTGCCTGTGCTACTTGCTAAAACAAGAGCTGGAAAGCTTCAGAGGAAGGTTAGGGATCCTGAGTGTGCTCAACATGTTACCTACAATGTGTAATACTCAGCAAATAATCACTGCATACACAGACAAACAGGAGGTAGAATCTGTGGTCAAGAAAAAGGCAGTAAAAAGTGCGCACACATGCAGGGTGGTCTCTGTCACTCACCACATGAGGCGGCTGAGCACATAAAGTGTGCCCGGTCTGAAGTGGACTTGCTGCGTGAAAGACATGCCAGTTAATATAAAAAACAGAAAATATTGTATTTGTTTTTTTTTTTTTTTTTTGAGACGGAGTTTCGTTCTGTTGCCCAGGCTAGAGTGCAGTGGCGCGATCTCGGCTCACTGCAATCTCCGCCTCCCAGGTTCATGCCGTTCTCCTGCCTCAGCCTCCCAAGTAGCTGCCCTCTGCCACGCCTGGCTAATTTTTTGTATTTTTAGTAGAGACGGGGTTTCACCGTGTTAGCCAGGATGGTCTCGATCTCCTGATCTCGTGATCCACCTGCCTCGGCCTCCCAAAGTGCTGGGATTACAGATGTGAGCCACCTCACCTGGCTTATTTGTATTTCTTATTGAAAGTATAGTATGAGCATTTCAAGTTAAAAATATACTAGTAAAATTAATTGTACCTGTTTATATGAGGCTACAAGGAAGGTTTCAAGTTCTATAACAGGACTCTCATAATTCTGTTGGAAAGTGCCCGTCTAGATGTCTGATACAACAGAAGACCGAGTTTTTAAATCTATAATTATAAATATTTAGGGAATCAAATTACAACGTGTCAAAGAATGAAAATATTTTAATTCTTGAGCCAGAGGAAGGGAAGACACTTTTTACTATAATGGAGTTGGGGAATTTCAGGTTCCATACTTGATAATCTTGAGAATTGTCACTCCCTCCTCACAGGTAAAAAGCTGAGCAAACTGAAAAATCAGCAGTTCTTCTTAAACCTGCACGAGACCTGAGGTCACAGGCAAGCCACTGTCTGTAGATTGGCTGGACAGGTAAAGCAGATGAATCACCATACACTGGAGCACAATGCTCCAAGGAACCCACACTGGGATTGGAAAACCTGAACTGGAATTGAGAAATTGCTGCAGTGAGGTGCGGCCACCTCTGAGAGTTAAAACCTCCAGGAGGCCTGTGCATATGGGTCTCATGCTTTTGTGAGTTGTATCATCAGAAGCTCAACCAGGTTCGTGAAGTAAACATCACAGAAAAATCCCTTCATACTTACTACAGGGGAAAGAGAATAGGAATCATTTTTCAATATGCAGGTGCACTCTTCACTAGGTCTACCTTCCAGAGAAGCTAGTTAACTAGAGACTCACCTGGTGGGATTTTATCAGACCCTTCTGACCTGGGGGAAAGGGAAATACCCAATTCCAACCTCTAGAACTGAAAAGCAAAAAAGAACAGAGTATCCAAGCACTATGGGACTTCCACAGAGGCAGAAAATATGCATAACGGTAATACAAGGGGGAAGAAAGAGGAACAGAAGAAATATTTGTAACAGTAATAGCTGAATTTCCTCAGATTAATGCCAGACACCAAACCATAGATCCAGGGAGCTCAAGAAACACCAAGAAGGATAAATGTAAAAACGAGGACCACAAAAACAAAACAAAAATAAACTCTACTTGGGCATAAAATATTCAAACTATGGTGAATCAAAGATTAAAAAGCAAAGAAACTAGAGTAATCTCCTTCCCTATGGAGGATCAAAGATAAGAATTATATTCAACTTCCCCTCAAAAACCATGAAAGCAAGAAATGGAGTGAAGTATTTAAACTATTGAGAGGAAAAAAATTCCATTAACCTAGAAGTCTATACTCTGTGAAATTATCTTTCAAAAGTGAAGAAAAAGTAAAGACCTTCTCCGGCAAAAATTGCAAAATTTGTTGCCGGTAGACCTGCCGTGCAAAAAATGTTCAAAGTTCTTTAGAGAAAATAGTAGAGGTCAGTAACTCAGCTGTACATAAAGAAAGGAAGAGCACAGTCTGTTTACAGGGGCTCACACCTGTCATCCTAACACTCTGGGAGGCAAAGATGGGAGAACAGCTGGAGGCCGCTTAGTTTAGACCAGCCTGGGCATCGTAGTGAGACTCTGTCTCATTTAAAAAAAAAAGCCAAACGTAGTGGCCGACACCTATAGTGCCAGCTACTTTTGAGAGGCTGAGACGGGTCACTTCTTGAACCCAGGATCCCGTTCAAGGCTGCGGTGAGTTATAATGATGCTACTCCACTCCAGTCTGGGTAACAGAGCAAGACCTTGTCTGTTTAAAAAAATAAATAGAAAAACAAAAAACATCAAAGAAGAAATAGTGAAGGTAGTAGAAAATCTTTCATTTTTATTAATAGATCTAACATAACAGTTCATTCATAATAGCGACAGTATATTACATGCTTATGTATATGTCATATACACACACTTAAATATAAGTGAAATGAAGGAGAGCAGTGATGCCCAAGGGATGGAGGGATGGGAGAGAGCAATTAGGAATTAGGATTATTTTGTTATTATAGTGTGCTTGCATTATCAAGAAACCAGTGTAGTGTCGTTTGAAAGTGGACTTGGGTTACTTGTAAATTTATATTGCAAATTCCAAGGCAGCCACTTTAAAAAAAAAAAAAAGTAACTGATATGCTAAAAAAGGAAAGAAAATAAATCATAGAAAATGCCCAATTAAGACCACAAGGAAATGCAATGCAAAACTACACATCATGAGAACAAACTCTAAGTGCTCATGGTATTCTTATCCCTTTTACGTATTTCTGGGTTTGATTTAGTAAGAATTTGTTCAAAGCTTTGGCATCTGTATGTCAACAAGAGTGAAAGGCATGAGATTTTGCCTCGCATGCAAACTAACAAAGGGAGCCAACACCAGCCCAATGCACTGACGGAGCCGGCACATTTCCGGGCCAGAAACAAAGGGCTTGTCACACACAGTGGGGGCAGCAGGACCCACTCACCCCTGTCGATATTCAGGATCACACAGTGGGGCAGCGGGACCCACTCACCACCGTCAATACTCAGCAACGTCCTGTATCCCTGTACAAAGACAAGATGTTATTTAGGCAAAACAAAATTAACGATCATGTAAAGAACTGCTTACATTTTTCCTTTCTGAGAAAATTTGTTTTTAGCAACCACGGCTCTCAAGGCACTCACTTGCACATTATACATAATACTGCTCGTGGCCAAAGTCATGGTACCTTCCTATTCTTAAATAATTTACCAAGAGTTCTGAAAGGTGAGTATTTTAAAGAGAAAAGCGGTATGTGGCTTACCCCAGGCTAAGGAGTGAGTTAGTTGGACAATTCTTGTGAAATATGTGCTTTTTCTAATTAGAAAATCTGAGAACAAGGTATCAGTGTGAGTCTGTTATCTCCATGAAGGAGTGAAATGGATGCTGGGAAATTGAAGGAGCTTCAGAACGGGAATCTCACAACCTCAAATGGGGAGACCGGCAATTGGGAAAGCAGTCGCTCTGATTCATGGAGTTTTCGGAGATTCACGTCCACTCCGTGCTGCATTTGAGCGACTTTTCTTCTTGTGATGTGGACCCGATAGAAGAGAGGTCCCACGTAGACTTTCGGCATTTGTGAGGGTCTGGCACCGTGACTCACTTCTACAGATTTAACATGTTTATGTATAAATTACAATGGCTCAACTATATAAAAACTGATAGCAGTTATGGATCAATTTCCTCATTTCTCACTTGGGCCACACTTCCTGTTTCTGCAAGAACATATCGCTTGGCTAGAAGACACGATGTTGACATTGAAAGGAAAAAGGACCTTGTATACAAATGATGCAGAGAATTCTTCTCAAAGGCCACTGGGACACACACTGTGTTGGTGACTAGCTGTCTACCAGCGCGGCAGCGAGAGAGACAGAGCTCCACTCGTGAGCAGTCACGGCTCCCGTGACCCACACCAAGACCCCCAGGGTGATGACAGGCCAACCAGCAGCCTTGGAACGGACACCTCCTTCCTGAAATAGCTTCCCGAAACACAACAAACAGTGATAATTGCAGGCATTTCTATGACTGAGAAGCAAGAAACCCTCCCAGTCTTGTTCCTTCTACACCATCCAGAACAGGCGTACACCCGGTGTAGAAAGCTCCCAAGGCCTGAACAGATCATTTGAATCTACCTCAGACTGACCTAATCTCTGCAGTGCAGTCCTACAAACAGACTTTCAAAAAGTTACCGAACCACTACCTCAGACCTCATGCTTTCTCTGTTTGGAAAGAGGACATGTGGCTCGGTTTATACGGCCACCAGAACACACACAGGGTATTATGTTATTGTCCTTCAGTGCCAAGAAGAATCCTGTGGTCTCTCACGGTAAAAACAAAACCACAACCATCACAACCCAGCTTTTCAAGTTGCAGGGAGTTTTACAGCCTCTTTCTATGTCGTCTTCCTTTTTGCCCCTAACTGGATATTCTTTTTACTTTCTCCTTATTTCCTGAATATAATTTGATCAATATAATCAAAGTGCTTGTGTTAGAAGCAACTTTACTTAAAAAGAATGGAAAGAACTACATGAAAATATTAAGAGTAGCCATTTCAGGATGACAAGAGAACAATATATTGTTTTTGCTCATTCTTTTCAACATTTGCAAAGTTTTTGCCTTGAGTGCAGTCACTTTTGCAATCAGAGGTTACAGTGCTTGATGGAATGAGGCCATGAAGCACACACACCACCGAGTTTCTAACACAGAGCAATCTATGAGGAAGGATAGAGACACAGGAAAGGTTCATTTTAAAGCAATGCAGGTGTTTTTTCCATAAAGGCAAAAGACATTCTTAAAAATGTTTGCACCATACACAAGTCTGCTAAATTTAGTCAAAAAACAGAGAAAACAGTAACAGAAGAACACTTTAGCCCACAAGGAGACCAGCACACCTAGCACGAGGCCACTCCAGATGAGTAGAGAGTGGTTTCCTCACAGCTGACCCACAGGATTGGGTAACACGAGCAGGAGGGAAACATGGGGACCACAGAGATGTCAGACTGGACTGCACAGCAAGAGACAGCAACACAAACTAGCGGAGTAATTAACAGTTATTGTAAAAAGAGGTCCACATTCTATTTTAACCTGAAATCAGTGGCACGGTGACCACCACACCACCCTGCAGTTGCCTCCTCCCTCCCCCACACACAGCAGCCTCCTGTAGGACAACATCCTACTTCCAACTTGCAGTTGCCTCCTGTCCCACCCCCCCCACAGTGGCCCCCTACAACATCATCCTACTTCCACCCTGCAGCTGCCTCCCATCCCCAACACACAGCATCCTCCTGGGACAACCTCCTACTTGCTGCCCACAGCCTGGAGCCCCCAAAGCATGGAGGGGCTTAGCGAGCCACACAGCATTCCTGCTTCACACCTGGGAAGTCAGCCCCTCACTGAAGTGGGTCCTGCGCCCGCCAGCTGTGCACGATCAGAGATGTGAGGTTATGGACCTGGTCCCCCACTGTGCAGAGAGGCGTCAGGTCATGGACCTGGTCACCCGTTGTGCACGATCAGAGGTGTGCAAGGTTCCAGACCTGGTCACCCGCTATGCACCATCACAGGTGCGAGGTGAGGGACCCGGTCACCCGCTGTGTACGAATAGAGGTGTGTGTGGTTAGTGACCTGGTCACCAGCTCTGCACAATCAGAGCCTCGCGAGGTTACAGACCTAGTCACCAGCTGCACCCAATCAGAAGCTTTTGAGATTAGGGACCTGTTCACCTGCTGTGCACAGAAGTGTGAGGTTATGGACCTGGTCACCCCGCTGTGCATGATCAGAGGTGTGCGAGGGTTAGGGACCTGGTTACCTGCTGTGTCCAATCAGAGCCAGGCAAGGTTACAGACCTAGTCACCAGCTGCGCCCAATCAGAAGCTTTTGAGGTTACGGACCTGGTCACCCACTGTGCGGGATCAGAGGTGTGCCAGGTTAGGGACCATGTGCGTAGTGATGGACCTGATCAGCAGCCAAGACACCTGACGTTTCCAGTGTCATCCCGGCTTCTTTCAAAACTTGAAAAGTCTTCAGATATTTCCCAAAAGCTCGTCCATCTTTGAAAACGATATGCGTGTGCACAGGTGATACCGATGACTGAAGATTGAAGGTTAGAGCATTCCAGCCCCATGCCCATGTCCCATCCCATCGGTGAAAACTTGAGCACAAACATCTCCCTCTCTGAAGCTCCCTGAACCCGGTGGCAGGCCTGGGACTCAAGGTCCGGTGTCCTGTCAGTTACACTGAACAAAATGTAATTCAACACTGGCCATGGGCCCTATGCTTTAAAAACCACATAGAAACCTCCCAAAGAACTACAATCTATGAAAGTTTTCATGGCTAGTATTTTAGGACGACTGACCAATCTTGACCTAAATCAAAGCCGACACTGCCCAAATTAACTCTGACCCCAGCTTCGTGCAAAGGCAGCCATCCCCTGGCCGTCGGTGTGACCAGCAGCCTGGGCACAGACAGGACCAGCGCCGGTCCCTCCCTGCACCTTAAACGGGCTTCTGAGCTGGTGTTCATGATCAGTGATGGCGATGCCCAGAGCAGCTTTCCAGGAAAGCAGTAAACCTTTCAGGTCCTCACCTCACAAGGATGGCCATGTATAAATCAACCACCTTTGTTACTGTCCTGCCATTCTCAAAGAGGGGATGGGTTAAACTTCTTCCTCCTCCACATGCCCAACACAAGGCACACCTGCCTCAGCACGAGGCTCATCTACTTAATCCCGGGAAACACACAACCCACAATCAGAGGCCGTGCACAATCAGAGGTCGCGCACAATCAGAGACCACATACAATAAGAGGCTGCACAGAGACCACACACAATCAGAGACCACACACAGAGACCCACACAATCAGAGGCCACAAAGAGGCCAGAGGCCACAATCAGAGACTATACACAGTCAGAGGCTGTGCACAAGCAGACGCCACGCACAATCTCTGCAACCTCAACAGAAACTGTTTCTGATCATTCACCTGAGGCCACCAAGTTTAAATGAGAGGCCCAGGTTTTAAAAGACACAAGGAGTTCTCTGAAGGCAGACTCCGTGCATTCCACTATCAGCACCATTTGTGCCTGTCACAGTCAGGAAGAACCACAACCAAGTGTCGGTGCCCTTGCAGTGCAGGGCGCTGCGTTTCTCCCCCTTTCCAAACCCGCGGCGGCTCCTGGCGACCCAGCGTCTCTGCTCAGCCAGGCGCCCCCAAGACCTTCCTCCCTCACCTCACAGGGGAGCTTCTGCAGCCGGGCTATCTGGCTCATCACTTTGATGCAGTCACTTACACCCTCATTCCAGGCTGAAAATCTCTCCTGAAAATATCCAAATCTTACCCACGTCAGGCTCCATCTTTTCCCCAGAGCTCCTCACCCCCTCCAGAGCAGCAGCTCTGGTGCCTGTGCAGCCGGGGCCTGGGGGCGGATCCGTGGGCTCAGAGCACCCAGCCCCTCAGCCCCTCTATGTGTCCCCTTACTCCCTGCTCCCTGGCGTTAATGCCCTCCATCCTCTATTTCCTGATAGGCAAAAGAGGGTTAATTCTAAGAGTGCTAACCGAATTGGATCACTTAACACCGCGACTGGCCCAGAATACCCCTTGAACAATGACAGGTATTGCTGCGCTGTTACCATTGCGCTGGGTCCAGGTTACCTGTGAGCCCTTTAGGCTCTTTGCCGTAAAGGCCACTCAATGGTCCTGTCCAAGCCTGTCTGTGGCAGATGGACAGGCGAGTGGCTGATGCACATGTGTGATGCTGAATGGGATCCTGCAAAGCTGGCCCCGCGTATTTTGGTCAACCTAATAAAAAAGGCGCCCATGCTTGCTTGTTGCCGCCCTGCGGTGTCCAGAAGGAGCCGCTTAAAGGCAACTGCGCCACACCTACCTTCTTGGAAGGAGACGGCAAGACCAGATTGGCTGGAGCTGGGAAGTTGTGCGCTACAGATCAGGGCTGCGTGACCCAGGGAAGGCATCACTCGAAATACCTGCTGGAGGGCGGCCAATCCGACCCGACCGTCCACCTCCAGGGTCAGCCACGGGGCTCCTCTTGATGTGTCATCCTGATCACCCCTCACAGAGCAAATGAGCCTTTGACTTCAGCCTGTCCTAGGTGCAACACCGACTCCCACCTCCCACGTCCTGAACCAGCCTGTCCCGGGGATTGCTGTGGACATAGAGGAGCAGGCCAGAGACATCTAGTGGCATTTCCTGGCAAGGACACTCACCATGCTTGACTATAAAACTCGGGTCAACTGGTTTTTCGGAGGGGCTGTAATTTACTTGTGGCACGCATGGATACTGATTGACCCAGGGAGGGGCATGGAGGAGGCTGAAGGAAAACCCATCGTGACTGCGCCAGGCATTCCCGCACACACCGACATCTTCAGACTTGGGCGGCGTCCTAGTGTTACAATCAAACGGAAGCCCAGAGAAACGAGGGAGCTTGTCCAAGACCAGCAAGAAGTATGTGAGCAGCTGGCATTCAACTAAGTCCTTCCCTGGATCCATCCGCGCTTCTCCCCGCCCCCACTCCCACCACCCTGCCATGGTGCCCGATAGACACAGCAGGTCTGAACATCTGGCACCCCAAAATCAGAGTAGGGAGCAGAGCCGGTTTCTCCAGTGAGAACTCACATGCAGCCCACTCCCCTTCTTGCCGAATGCCTTCGGACTCTGTGCGGTAAGGTCTGCAGATGTGGCCTCACTCTGCGCCAGGAGATCCGGGTGGCAGGCAGCGTTTTGGAGAGTGCACCTCCAGACAGGAGAGAGGCATCTGACAGGGCTCGCCAGCTAATCCATGAGATACAGGACACCTGAGAGAAGGGCCGACAAACCCCACAAAGTCGCTCCTAGCCTGGAGACGACAGGGCCATGGCGGGCTCCTCCCAGCCCACGCTTCCCACAGGTCTTGCTGCAGCCTGTGGTGCTTGTCAGGCGCGAGGAAGTTTCCCAGGGCAGGAGCTCTCGTTGCACAGCAAAAGCGGCACAGGCGATGCAGCAGGGCGTACTTCAGCCCAGGGCTCAGGAACCACGGGGTGCAGCGCGGCCTGCAGCAAACCAGACACATCAGAAGCCAAGCTCCCACCTTTTACATTCAGTGACATTAAACGGAGGGAGTTATCTGTAGCAATGGTCCTCCTGGGGGACCCGTACAGCACGCATGACCACCGACACTGACCACGAGTCCTTCCTAGGTCCTGGGGGCTACCCCACTTTACACGCACGGTTCCATGCACAAATCTATGCAGGGCAGTTGTTAGCCCCAGCTTAGAGATGAGGAAAACGCTGCTGGAAAAGTTAAGTGAGAAAATCAGACTTCAGCACACCTCAAGTCTCCAATACCACTACTACTCTATGTGCTAGGGTCTCAAGGGTTGGGTGTGTGGCATTTTAAGTGACTAATCATAGGTGGTTTTCTACTCTCCTACACTTGTTTAGCCTGAACGTGCACGTACATGCTCTGCTGCAGGTGCACTGCCGTATGTGGACCAGCAACGCTCTTTCCTGCCTCGGGTTCTCGTCACTGCCTTCCGGAAAGCTCTCGCCTGCTTTACAGCCAAGCCAGGTAGGCCTGGTCAGCCGCACAGTCAAATTCCTGCAGTGTCATAGCTAAGTGCTGGCTGAGTCTTTAACAGCGAAGACAGCGGAGTAATGGGGATAAACTGAGCAAAACTGTATTGTAACGCAGATGAACGTCTAGAAGCAAAAGAAGCTGACACCCCTAAGAGAGCAGGCGATTGCCTCTCACTATGATGTTAATAGCAGCTTGCTGTTTCCAGTGCCTCCGTGTGCCAGGGTTTCCAGTCAGCGTTTGTGTCTATCTGCTCCTGGGCTACCTGATCAAAGCTCTGCAGAGATCAGGGATATCTAAATTGACCCACTATCTGCAGGCTGGCTGCTCAGAGGCCGTGGTGTGGAACGGCCAGGACATCGCTTAGTCATACGGGGCACAAGCACGTCACTTGCCACTCCTGTCTTTCTATTTCATCAAACCCTCTTTTCTCCTGAATATTGACCATAGCAAAGTCATTAGCCTTCGAGATGCATTTGAAACATCAACTTGCTTTGTTCAAGAGGTTTAAGCCACACTTAAGTCTTTCTTGCCATACTCAACACATATGGCCGGCCGTTTCTGAAGTCAGTGTTTCTGGAACAAAAGCCTTGGCCTGCCCCAGTGAACATTCACAATGAGCACACTGTCGCGAGGCTGCTTGGCCAGCCAGCAGGGGGCAGGAAAGAGCCGCAGGGGCCGCGTGGGGTCCCTGCAAACCCGCCTCACTCCCTCAATCAAGGGCGGTGCCTCCTGCCAATCCAGCGGCTTCCTCCAAGGGGAAGAGGCCTCTTCAGCTGCCACCGCATTGATTTCAGACGGCTCAGCCAATGAGGCAACAGATTCAACAGAGTCCCATGTTGTTAAAGAAAAACTTCTGTTACCAGGCAACGTTAATGTCAGATTCAACGTAAAATAACCAACAACATTGTTTCCAAAACAACATGCTACTAGTGCCTTATCCTTAAATGCTGCTTAAACACAGAAAAGTATGAGGAAAAAAGAGCATGGCACTCACTCCTTAAAAAATAACCCCTCTTCCAGGTTCATTTTACCCATATCATAAAAACTTAGAACTGTGGATTTCTTACAGGAACGTGGAGTGGGGGTGGATCCCCACGCTGACCCAGCCTCCCCCCTGGTCAGTCACCCCCCCCCCACCACAGGGTTCACACCTCTCCAGGCCCTGTCACCTCATTAAGAAAGGTGGTGTCTCTGAGCTCTCTTCGCAGGAAGCACCGGAACAGGAGCTACAGACACAGACACACCCACAGCTGCTTTGAAATCTTGAATATATTTAAGGATTTCATTATTAGTTTTTTAAAACTGTAAGAACAAACTGAGCCTGGTTTTAACCTCTCTGCCACAATAACTCCGTGTACATCTGTCTTTTACTGTTTGTTCCTTCTCCAGCAGCTGCTGCCTGGCTGGCCGACTGCAGAACAAGAGCCTCTGGTACTCCCGGGACGCCCTTGTAAAAGCGTGACCACCACGATCACGTCTCAGGACGCGGCACATGTTAGGGTCGCCCACAGACCACCATTCCCACTGCCTAGAAGGCACTGAACGGGCCTCCTGCTCTTTGTCAATGTCAACCTTCCTAAGCTATGTTGTGTTGAAAATTTTTAACTGCAGTCCACACATACTTCTTTGTTTGTGTCTTGCTTTTATCGTAGAGGAATATTTTTATGGAAAATTAAGCTTGCAAAGTTGAAGGGTTTTCTGAAAGTCGACTCCTAATCCTGGAAGGAAAAAAAAAATGGGCCAGATGTGGTGCTCACGCCTGTAATCCCAGCAGTTTAGGAGGCTGAGGCGGGCAGATTGCTTGAGCCCAGGAGGTCGAGACCAACCTGGAAAACATGGCAAGACCCTGTCTCTACTAAAAATACCAAAAAAAAAAAAAAAAAAAAAAAAAGATGGGCTTGGTGACATGTGTCTAGTCCCAGCTACTCAGGAAGCTGAGGTGGGAGGATCACCTGAGCCCAGGAGGTGAAGGCTGCAGTCAGCCAAGATTTGCATCACTGCACTCCATCTTGGACGACAGAGTGAGACACCGTCTCAAAAAAACAAAAAGAAAAAACAACTGTATAAATAATCATAGAAGGGAGCTTGCCGGGCGCGGTGGCTCACACCTGTAATCCCAGCACTTTGAGAGGTCGGGGTGGGCAGATCACCTGAGGTCAAGAGTTTGAGGCCAGCCTGGCCAATATGGCAAAACCTCATCTCTAATAAAAATACAAAAATTAGCTGGGCATGGTGGTGGGTGCCTGTGATCCCAGCTACTGGGGAGGCTGAGGCAGGAGAATCACTTCAACCCGGGAGGCGGAAGTTGCAGTGGGCTGAGATTGCACCACTGCACTCCAGCCTGGGCAACAATAGCGAGAGTCCACTTCAAAAATAAAAATAGGCTAGGCGTGATGGCTCAAGCCTGAAATCCCAGCACTTTGGGAGGCAGAGAAGGGCGGATCACGAGGTCAGGAGCTCGAGACCATCCTGGCTAACATGGTGAAACCCCATCTCTACCAAAAAATATAAAAAACTAGCTGGGCGAGATGGTGGGCACCTGTAGTCCCAGCTACCGGTAGGTTGAGGCAGGAGAATGGCATAAACCCGGAAGGCAGAGCTTGTAGTGAGCTGAGATCCGGCCACTGTACTCCAGCCTGGGCAACAGAGTCAGACTCCGTCTCAAAAATAAATTAATAAATAAAAAATAAAAATGAAAGTAAAAATGAAGGGAGCTAATGTTTTTCATTTATGGGAAGGGAGAAGAACATTCAGTATCTGTACCTCTCACGCACACATCTGCAGTGGTGCCCTAAAGTATTCAAGACACACATTCCTACAAATATAGCTCAAAACTACTCACCAAGTTACATGCTAAAAGCACATGCATTGTAAGAATGCTACATTATATTTTTTAAGCATCTGTATCCAATACTTTAGCATACTGGCAGTTTTCCCTTCAGGTGCTGTATGCCTAAATTATTACATGTTTAGTCATTCATTTTAGAATTTATGACTTGCTTTAGACAAAACATATTTTTTAACATAAGCTACTAAATTAATGACTTAGGGGAAAAGTTACTAAGTTAACTTGGAAGTTAAACTTTGCAAACTGAATTTGTTGGACCTCATGCAAGCTAGACGATCAGTTTTTTAAATTGTTTGTTGTGTGTTTCCCTCGAGGATGGAAATCTCTTTACTCTCATCCACTGTGCACACTGCAGCCCCGCCTCTCCTCCACCGCGCCACACTGCAACCTGGAATTCACCCTGTACCACGCTTTCCACACCTTACCTGAAAGTCACTAAGTATAACCAAGAAGGAAATGAAAAGCAGATAAATGACCTCCACCCACACTTCCAGCATGCAAATGTTAAACATTCATCAAAGTAAAACCAAAAACCCATGTTAGCTCACGATTGTAACTGGTAGAGTTATGTTCATGGCAATTTGAAAAGTCTAGTTAAGTAAAAGCCTAATTGAGACTCTCAAGAAATACCAAGTTTATACAAAAAGACATCTGCAAACATTGACAGTGAGGAGAGGACTTCACTCTGCATCAAGCCTGTCCTGGAAGCCACAGCCAAATGCCAGGTTGTATGGATCTGAAAAGCTGGAAAAAACAAGTGTTGAAATGTGTACAGTCTCAGCAATGTACAAATTTGATGTAGGATGCTCAGAAACCTTGAATTTCCAATCAGAAAACAGCAACATGGGCAAGTTTCCCAGCAGTGTCCCCCTTCTGCCTACGGCACGTGTAACAGAAACGCTGGCCACCTCCGGGGGAACAGAGGCTTCCTGGTCACATTCGCTCTCCACAGCTGGCCCCACCACAAACACCTGTCCAATACTGAAGAACCACTCGCTCCCTGGGTTTTGCTCACTCTAGCCGGGAGAGTGTATTTACAAAGTACTTTATTGACTGAGTCCTCGTTCAATGCGTCAAGCTTGTTGAAGGCAGGGCAAACCCATTCCTGGCCCAATTAAGTGAACTGAGCAGTGCAAATGCCCCGACTTGGACAGCACTCAGTCACAACAGCAGTGGCCACTGTTCACAGGGCTGTGGCTTCGTGCCGGGAACAGTTACAAGCGTCTTCTCTCTGTCCGAGGAATGTGCACTGCAACCCTGTGGGGCCGTTTGCAACGTCCACCAGAGTTCTGAGGCAGCCAAGTCCAGGCTGTCTGTGGGCCTCGCCACGTGGCCGTCCACGTCCCCTGTAGACCAGACCTCACTGCAGGGACCGGGGTTTCCAGGTTTGCCTTGAGGCACATGCTCCCTTCGCCACCTCCTCCTGGCCCCTGACATCAACCCTCACCACTGCTGCCAACACTTGATTTTCTCATGGCTCCTGAGGGGCCTGCTCTACCCTTCCCTGCTGCCTGCATCCGGCTTGGAGGGTGCCCACATCAATGCCAACGCTCACGTAATCACCAACTCTTCCACGGGACTTGATACCTAGGAGTCTCAATGTCAGAAAGTCAGATTCCTGTGCTTGTTCGATAATTGCTTCCCATTGTAGAAGTGAAGGAGATAAAATTCCAGGTGCCTGCAATAACCTCATTTTCACAGCTAAGCAACTTCAGTAGTAGCACAAACCAAAAAAAAGCTTTATTTTTTTTTTAACTTCTTTTATACAAGCTAAATACAATTTAATTTTTACACCCATGTTCTCATCAGCTCCCACCTGGTGAGCAGGCAAATAGTAATTTTCAAAGAAACGAATTTTTCCATAATTTTAACATTTAGCATTATCACTATTAAGCAAGAATTATCCCAAAAATACACGATGATCTTGTTCTCACATTCAAAAATTGATTGTCACACAGTGAAATAGCACTTAATGCAAAGAAAAATATCTTTTCAGGTTACTGTTCTGGAAAAAAAAAAAGACTTCTGACAAAGAGATAAACATTAATTATGTAACAATCCAAAATGCCTCTGGGAAAAATAATGTCATCCAATTAGTTCTTTAAAGTGTTACAACTACAGCTGAGTTTTAATTGTAATTTGTCCATAATTATCAAAAGAATCTTTAAAAATCTTAATACTGAAAGAATAACCATAAAGGGATATAAAACGCAAAGCAGAAGAGTTAACATTTGGGGCAGATTTTGGTCCGTATTTTTAACGTATGTATAGTGATTTATCTAGCTGAAGCTTATCCGTCTCCTCCTAGGCTCTCCAAGACTGATTTTCAAACATAGACTGGCTTTTGGCACATGAAGTCAGCTTTAAAAGATGTCAGGATCGGGCCGGGCACAGGGGTTCAAGCCTGTAATCCCAGCATTTTAGGAGGCCAAGGTGGGCCGATCACTTGAGACAAGGAGTTTGAGACCACGCTGGACAATATGGCAAAACCCAGCCTGTATTAAACATTTTTGTAATTAGCCAAGCGTGGTGACTCACACCTATAATCCCAGCTACTTGGGAGGCTGAGGCAGGGAGAACTGCTTGAACCCAGGAGGCGGAGGTTGCAGTGAGCCAAGATCGCACCGCTGCACTCCAGCTTGGGGAACAAAGTGAGACGGTCTCAAACTAGAACTTAGCCCTCAGGAAAAGCGTTGAGCACCCCCCACCCCAACCAACCCAAGGAATCACATGGCAATGGTTATCATCTGATTTTGACACAATAAAGTTCTATTCTCCTCTCTAAACACAACGGTAAACACCTGCCATCAGTCCACAGAAACTGCCAGGACCCAGTAACACCGGACTAGCAAGATCAAAGGGCCACGTATGCAGGATTCAGCTACAGAAAGTGATGGCACTAAGAATGGTGTGTGCTCAAACCAGATTCCTTGCTTTCGGGGTGGAGGGGCTTCCCGTGAAGATCTAGTCCAGCGGGATGGTTTCCACTTCCACCATGAGGAGGAAACGGGGGGTTTCCTGAGGGCACTGACAGGACTTGGGTCTCTGCCTCTTTGTCCTCTGTCCTGTTATAAGATGAGGGTGGGCTCAAGGCAGGTTTTCCCTACATCTTCCGGGCAGGAGAGATGGAGCTGACAAGTGGACGATGGCTTTTCCAAAACGTTCCCATGTTTATAACCTGTTATCAACCTGTTTTCCCTGGAGATCAGTGAAGCAGCATCATTGATACTCCTCCATTATGGACAACCCGGTGTTACGGGAGGCAGGAGACGGCATACGAGCTGGGTCAGTCTCTGTGCGGGTCTGAGTCAGTCACTTGTGTCTGGTCCTCAGCGTGCTCGTCTATCAAATGCGCGGCCCCACAAACCCAGTGACTTTCAACCAGAGTTCCATGGAGGATGCCCAAGGACACGGAGGGGGAAGAGGAGGAAGGGGAGGAAGGAAGAAGGGAAGAGGAGGAAGGAAGAAGGGAAGAGGAGGAAGGAAGAAGGGAAGAGGGGGAAGGAAGAAGGGAAGAGGGGGAAGGAAGAAGGGAAGGGGAAGGAAGAAGGAAGAAGGGGAGGCGGCGGAAGAGGAGTGTGGAGGGAGGAGTGTGGAGGGGGGAGTGTGGAAGGGGGAGGGGGGAGTGTGGAGGGAGGAGCAGAATAATGGGGGTTCTCTGAGGAGGAAGACCAAGTTTCTGAGGTGTCTTGGAGTCAGAGTTGGCAGTGGCTTGGGCTCTAGGCCCGCTGTTGCATAGTTTTAGGCTTTATATTTGTGGACTCTTTAAAAGATTTAATTTGAAGAAAACCGGAGTTGGGGATACCTTGCTTCTAAAACACAATTTCTCAAGCCTGAGACTAAGTACTAGGCATTGCTCATTCTGTTACCGTCATTTCCTCCTATTTAAAATCAGCCGTACACCCCCAATCTCCCTTCAGTGTAAACACCACCTTTTCCTAGAATCTCAAACAGCAGAGCGAGCGGCCCGTGACCCCGGCCGTGGGCACGAGGAGTGAAGAGCAGACGTGCCATGAGGGCTGCGGATGACACGAGAGGCAGAGGCCCAGCACCTTCCTGCAGGGGCTGTGCTCCTCCAGGCCTAAAGGACATCCTCGCCTCTGGGGTGAACAAGCAACACAAGTTATCAACACTTATTTCAAAAGAACAGGAAGAAAATTCAAACGAAGTTAACACAGTTATCCCAACACAACCCTGCAGCAGCCCAGAAACAGGAGGGCCAGTGAGCCTGAGGCGGGCGGTTCCAATAGCTAGACAGCCATGCTGGCATCAGGGCTTTTTGGCAAAAAAAAGACACAAAAGGTAACGTGGGCCACCCATTATTTCCTGCCAGTGGAAAGACACCCACAGGCCCCCATGTTAACGGCCCCCTGGAAACGAGCCCACGCAGCACCTCAGGTTTTCGCACGAGCAGGCACGTGGTGTCCTCAGCAACCCCGTCCATGACACACACAACACACTTGACTCCCACACTTGAGGGTCCAGGGGAATGGCGGGAAGTCCTCCGAGGACAGGGCATCCTGTGAGGGCACTGCACGAATACGCACCTCAGAGGGGCCCCTGGGCCGGTGCTCTCTCCGCAAAGGATGAGCTGGGTCCTGACCACACCCAGATCGCGCTGGCCTCCAAGCCGAACGCCAACATCTCACGTCCAAAGGGATCCGCAGGTGCCTGCTGCGCGAGGAGCCCAAGCCCCTCCCAGAGCTCAGGACGAACCCAGTGTCCAGGCCCGGGACTGTCACCAGCCAGGAGAGGAGTCTGGGGCACTTCCCAGCGATGGCCACAAGAAGAAACAACTCAGGACAAACGCAGTGTCCAGGCCCAGGGCTTCACCAGCCAGGAGAGGCGTCCGGGACACTTCCCAGCCATGGCCATGGGAAGTAACAACTCAGGCCCATCACGGGCTTCCTCACTATGCGGGTGTTAAAAGTAGAGACAGAGGTTCAGGTCTAGTGGCACAAACAGCGATGGACCCCATGAAAATGTGGGCGCGGCCCCTCCATCTCAACAGCCTGCATGGCTACTCCATTCTGCTCCCATCACACACATCCCCACCCAGCCAAGCCCCTTCTACTTTTCCCCACTGGATTCATCAAATCAAACCTCACTGTCCTTGACAAATGTACCATTAATTTACTTGCTGCGCAGTAAAAAAGCACACTTCCAGTTAACATGACACCCCCGCTATGATACAACAACCTTAATTCAGACATGACGCAGAGGAACAGGGGGAGGAGGGGTCGAGGGCCATCCAGGAATCAGCAGCTGTTTTCTAGGAAAAGCCTCCATCCCACCCGAGCCCGACACTCGTGCCACACTGTCCCGATGGTATCTGAAAACTCCATGAAGACAGGGTCACTCTGACCCCTTCACACCCACAAAGCCAAAGAGGAGCAGGTGTTCAGGAAAAGTCTCCTGCTAGTGCTGAAGACAGGAATAATTCCTCGTGGTGCCCAGAATGTCAGGAGAAAACAAGGCACCACGTGGACACCTTCCAGGTGAATTTTGGAATGACTCTACCGAATGCCAGTCATCCTTTTTCAGAACAAAAGAAAATACCAGAAAACATGTGTCGCCAGCAGAGAGATTGTCCCTTTGATGGCTTACAAACACACCTACGTTACACTGAATTTGTCTCAAGCCACCCTCTCTGTGCTAATGTAAAAAGTCTCCTTTATTAACCAATAGCCTTTTTCATATGGTGCTTTTTAACAAGCAAGACGGTCCTGTAACACTCAGGCATTGTTGAAAACGTCAAATGGAAGCCTAGAATCCTCTTCCGTGCAGCTTCACTGCAAAGTATTTTGACATGAGCCAAATCGTGCTATTCCTACATCTCCATAGGAAACTCAAGGCTTCATCAAGGAAACGCAGCATGATTTCTGCTAGGCACAGAAATTGGTGGGGTGAGCATGGGGTTGAGGGAACACTACATAGAAAGAACAGCCCGATAATCACCTGCATGAGAGCCACAGTGGCCGGCAAGCCCCGGACGGCTCGGTCTCTGCACAATCACAGGCGTGAGGCCTGGAGGGCAGACACCTGGCACTGCTGACCACCCCAAGGTCGTGGCCTCTGCCCCTTCTCTGCTGCCCATCAGTTCCAAGCTTCTGGCAACACCGCCTGCTGCCCCCACTGCCTCATCGACTCTTCGTGGAAAGCAAATGTTGCCAGGATAGCTTATGAGTACATTTACCAAGAAAGCAGCTCCGATTCACGCTGAAACCCCGTTCTCACACCCCTGGCAGCTCCCTTGCCCCCGATGTGTACATGCTTGCAGCTCTGACCTTGTTCAGTGTCCACACAGGCTCTGTCTCCTGGAGAGCCGAATACAGACTCAATGTTGAGTCAGAAATACACAAAGAGGATGACGGTTACGAACTGCCTGCCTGCCCCCCAAAACACAGGTTGAAATCCTCACCCTCAATGTGATGCTGTCAGGTGGTCTTTGGGAGGTGATGATTTCACGAGGCTGGAGACCCTTGAATGGGATTTGTGCCTCAGAAAGGGGCCCAGCAAATCCCTCACCCTCCCATTGTGTCAGGGCCAGAGAGAAGGTGTGTGCCAACCAGGAAGGAGCCCACACCAGAACCCACCCGTGTGGCACCCTGATCCTGCCTTCCAGCCGCTAGAACTGTGAGAAACAAATTCCTGTTGTTCATAAGCCTCTCAGTCAATGGTGTTTCGTTACAGCAGCCTGAGCTGCCTGAGATGACGATGCTTACCACCCTACAGAAACGGCTACTCCCCTCTCCCAGAAAGAGGGGTTTAATTAAAATCCCTGTCTCTCCTTGCGGCCACCACAGTTCTCACTCTCCCCCACCCTGTAAGCCAGCAATTGTTAGGATTAAAGGAAAATGAGGATCGTTTTAGACCAGCCCCTCCATATCGGTCTGAAACCTGTAACTTTGCCCACTTCCACGGTGGCCGTGTCACTGCATTGCCCATGTCAGCTCTGTATCTGCACTGGGTCACAGGCTCTGCACAGACTCCTCTAGCTGCCCACCCAGCACAGCCAGTTCCCCTTCTGCTTTGCAAGTTGTCCTTCAATATCCAACCCCCACCCCTCTGCAACCCAAGGCCTTCCGATCCAGGCATTCGGGGTGGGCTCAGCCATGTACTGGAGTCCTTGACTCAAGTAAACCAGGCCCAAGGCGTTGGCACCAACGATCTACTGGCTGTGGGGTCTGCACAGCCACTAGCTGCCCCAGCCACACCAGGGCCCCGGAGGGGAGGCAGAGGAACCTGTGAAGCTGCCAACAGCCATATGGGAACAGGGGCCCCTGGGATGAGGAGGATGCCATGGAAGGAAATTCAGAGAAAGAAAGAGCCCCAAGGCTGGACGGGTCATGCCCAAAGCCTGCACTGCTGAATTTTCCAGGTTTCTGAACTCAATCCCTGACCCACACAGCACATGTTTCCTGAGTGCTGACCCCGCGTGGCATTGGATAGGGCAATAAAGCAAGACTCCCATCTCCCCCTTCCCCGACACATACACAGGGCCTCCGTCCTGGCGGGAAATCAGGCCTGGGGGCCCAGTTGGCACCGCGAGCCAGGGAAGGGGGCCATTTCAGACGGACAGTGGGTGCAGCCTTGCCAAAGCCCAGCAGTCACCTGCACTGCCACGGCCAGGCTGAGTCCAGATCAGCCGCACAGAAACCTGACCCTCTCAAGGGCACGCCTGAGCTCATTAGGGACAGACACCGTCTCCTGCTTATCTCCAACACTTTCTCTGCATGTCTAGTTACAAACGGACGACGCAGTCTCGGAAGCACAGCTGTGACTCTGGAGACAGATCCCAGGCCTCCCCATGCTCCTCTCCGTGGTGCCATTGATGGGGAGGGGCCGCTATGGCCGCGAGGCCGCATACCCACAGCCACCCTGCCACAGAGACATGGGCCTTCGATGGTTACCTTCTGCCAAAGAACCCTGCTGCGTCTTGGAGCACACCATGGTGGGCGGGAAGCCCCACCCGGAGAAAGAGCGATGCTTCTCCCCAGAGCCAACGGAGGGCACCCCCCACCCTGCATTCAGCAGATTACTTACATTCTGGAAAACATCTGAATGAATGGGGAACACTAAAATGAAAAGGTCACGCTAGAAAGTTTAGAAGGTTGTGTGGAGTCTCAGGAGGTCCAAAGATTTGTGAACCAAGACTGCTGCGGTCAACGAGCTTACAGGGAAAGTTTCCACAGGGGCCTTCAACTTGCAACGCTCAGCAGGGAGGAGCCACGTTCTGGGCAGAACCTCAGAACCAGAACATCGGACACCACCACCTTAAGATGGGGGAAGAAAAGGATAAGGTTAGAAACAAATTTGAAATAATTTCTGCATACGTAAAATTTCTACATCCACTGGTTTTCTTTCTGGGAGTAACAACTTTTACATGAGATGCACATCCCAGTTGGAAGGAGTTTGGGTTTTCCGTGGGCAGAGACAAGGGCTCTCCAAGAAATGTGAACCTTTTCTCACTCACTGAGCCGCGTGCCCTGAGGCCGTCCTGACCTGCCTGAGCACCTCCCTGGCTCTGCCTCCAGCCAGCTCCTTCCAGCACTCACCCCACTGCTCCCAGAGCCTGCACTGGACCAGGATCTCCTCTTCTGCTGCTGTCAATCTTCCACTTTAGGGCAAATAAGTTGGAGACTAGAAAGTTATAAGACCCCTTGGCTTTTTAAAAATTTGTCTTCTCAGAAAACAAAGAATATTAATTCTACTTCCATGGTTTAATATGTTGCCCCCATCTGAATGTTCATGGATATGTATTTTTATATATATTCTAATCAGTACTTATAAAAGCATGCACTGTTGGCTACATTCAGTTCAATTATATTTGATGTAAGAAGATTTAATTTCAGTGAATTCAGGCACTCAAAATTTAAGCCCTCTGACATCTATTAATCAAATGGAAAAATGACAGGTAGATACTACAAAAATCAAGAGAAGTGTTTAATATAAATCCTGGACTTTTAGATATTTCCACAAATATAATGTATACATTAGTACACGACCTTGAGCATTTTTACAACTCTCTGAACTCAAATTCTATTCTTAACTTTTATAGGTAAATCGACATCCATATGTGATTTTAAGCAGCTCAAACATCAGCTCTTAAAAACCACCAGAAATCCTGCGGGCAAATACCACCAAGCAGCAAATAACGGAACTGCACCCAACAACCCAGGTACCTCCCCTGAGGCATCTGAAACTCGAGGATTACGAGCAGCCTTTGGTTTCTGAGGCACCCGAGAGTGGTGACTCCAACTCCCCAAGTCTAAGAAGGCCTCAGCGATAAGGACAACTGATCAAAAAGTCATCCCTGCCGGCCCCCTGCCATGGGCTCCCCTCTGCCGGCCCTCAGCCACGTGCTTACAGATCTCACTTCCTCTCTGTCCCGCAAAGCCTGACTCCTGATTCCACCCCTACTGCTTTCTGGGATGTGGCCATGGACGTCAACTGCACCTGTAAGGGGAGAAGCTGGTCAGGATACAGGATCCTGGCCATCCTGGCAGCGCTCAAGCTGATACTGTCACTTTGTAGTGAGTTACTTAATGCAAAGGTTTAACTTTGAATAATTTAGATATGTGTATTCTAACAGGGAAATTCTGAACGTAGAACACAGGCCACACCCTCACACAGATACTGTCTGGCCAGTACTCTTTTGTTTGCCTTTTCAACAGACGTTTTTAAAAGCAAATTTCGATTCATAGCAAAATCAAGAGGAAAGTACAGAGTCCTCACGTATCTCCTTTCCCAGCACAGGCACAGCCTCCATCATTCTCCTGCACTCGCCGGACCAGCATGTCTGTACGACCGACAGACCCGCATCAACACGGCACCACCACCCACAGTCCACAGCTCACACGAGGACTCGGCCTGCTGCTGCTCACTCTGTGGGTTTCACAGATGTGGAACGGCATGGATCCCCCATGAAAGCCCCACCTGGAGTTGTTTCCCACCCTACACATCCCCTATGCTCCTCCCATTCATCTCTCCCTTCCCCAACCCCTGGCAGCTGCTGACTGTTTTACTGTCTCCACAGCTTTGCCTTTTACAGACTGTGCTGTGGTTGGACTCAGACAGCAGGCAGCCAGTCCAGATTGGAGTCTCACTTAGCAACATGTGTTTAAGATCCTTCCGTGTCTTTTCATGGCTTAGGGGTTCAGTTCTTTTCAGTGCTGAATAATATCCCAGTATCTGACATACCACAGTTTATCCATTCACCTACTGAAGGGTATCTTGGTTGCTTTCTAGTTTTGGCAATTACAAAGCTGCTGTCAACATCTGTGTGCACATTTCCGCATGGAAGTAAACTTTCAGCTCCTCTGAGTAAATGTCCAGGACTGTGATTGCTCCTGTGGTCGGAGAGCTTAGTTCCAAGGAAAACCACCACGCTGCCTCCCACAGCCGCTGCCCCACTTCCCCCAGTGATGAGTGAGGGTCCTGATGCTCACACGCCCACCAGCACGTGGTGGTGTCGGAGTTCGCATTTTCGTCAGGCTCATGGGTGTACTCTGACGCCTCACCCTATGACATAAGACGTGGGCCATCTGTTCACGTGTAGATTTGCCATCTGTATATCTTCCTTGTCGGGGTATCTGTCCAGGTCTTTGGTCCATTTTTAATCAGGTTATTCATTTTCTTGTTGAGTTTTGAGAGTTCCTCGCACGGTTTGGATAACAGCCTTTATCAGATGAGTGTTTTACAGATATGTTCTCCGCGTCTGTGGCCTGCCCTCTCATGCTCCTGGGACACTATGTTTTTTATTATTAAAAACACTTTAGACAGAAGATGGACCTCCCAGCCCACCACGGTTCTTATTTTGGCCGTGGTCACCACCCTCCCAGCCCTGGTTCCCACCTTTCCACGATCTGCTGGTCCTATGGGTGTCAATCCATACTAAGTCCCTAACATATCTCCAATGATGACAACGTCAAAGCAGGCAGTTTGCAGGTAGGAAGGAGCTGATGGAGGCCAGAGCAGAGTGTGAAGGCCAGTGGATTCATCCCTCGGGGACTGGCAGGCCTCTCAGATGTCCCCCTGGGTCACCTCCCAAAAGAAGTACCTGCTTTGGCCGTGGGCAGGAAGCAGGACCTGGCCGAGATCTCAGCGTATTTGACCTGGCACGGCATTTACAGGTGAGCCTCTGTAACCAGAAACTCTATTCTCTGGGGGAATGCATTTTCATTATCAAGGCTTTTAGGCTTTTAATTAAGAAACCAAAGAGCAGTGCCTGGAGTGAGGATGCAGGGACTCTGGGTGACCCACACGCTCATTTCCACCTGGCACAAAGGACCCTGGAGTGAGGGTGCAGTGCCTGCTCTGAGTCACCAGCACACTCATCATTTCTACATAAAGAACCCTGTAAGTCTGTCCCAGGGCTTTTTAGCCTACACCTAAAAATTCACAGCTCAGGAAACCCTAATCATTTTAGGAACCTGAGGGGTGGGCCAAGGGGATCTCACAGAGTTTGGTGCTGGCTGTGGGATCAGCAAAGGGCGACTGGGGCTTCCCGCAAGCACTTCCGGGAGGCCACGCACTGGCCCAAGGCTGGTTCCGCCTGCTATCCTCGGTTCTCATGCCCAGTCGTGAGGGGAGCCCCCTGCTTCAGGAGCAGTCCCTGGCTCCAGGCCCTAACGTCCATGTCCAGGCCCCTGGTAGGGCAGCTTCTACCTCAGGGAGGCTGGGACTGGAGATAACCTGGAGCTCTAGGCAATCCTGGCAACCACGTGCTTCCCGAAGTGACTGCAGACAAACTCCTGCTTCCAAAACGTGGCACGGGCTGCGTGAGGCCTGGAACGCGGGAGGCGCGTTTCTCAGGGTCCCCGCTCACATAAAAAAGCAAGACTAAGAGCAGGTAACTTATTTAATTACCCTCTCATGGTTATCAAGTCAAGTCATAGTCGCTTAGACCTATGTGTGACTAGAAGTATACACATTATGCAAGTGTATGTAAATGTGAATACAGACACGCTTATTTTTTTTATATATACCTTACGTATATGTATACACGTGCATATGTATAAAACATGGATGAAAAAACCATAGTTAATATTTCAAATCTCAGTCACAAAGATCTCAGAAGCAAATTATTATCCTTAAATTCTAAACAAAGATGTAACATTTTACATTCTTACAAACAAAACATTCTCTATTAGCATTTTATTTTAAAAACTGGGAATGCATTGCACTCTCTCAATCTCTATTTTTAACTCAGCTCACAAAGGTCCCTGTACAAAGGCCTCTGTACCGCGGCAAGGATGGCGGTGGTCACACCTGTGGCCATTTATCCTCACTGCATCTAGCTTCTCTTCCTGAGGCAACAGCACCTCTGAAGTCACAGTCTGGCCTCCCAACTCTCCCCGCTCCCGGGCTTCTTGGCGTGTAGCTCTGCTGCACACACCTCAGGAAACACTGCTGATTAGCCAGCATCACCCAAAAATCTCTTAACCTTGATTCTGGCTGCTTTTGTAATTTGTAATATTTGTTCTTCTGGTGTGATTTGAGGAACAACACATTATAAAACTAGAGAAGATGTGGTTTTTATTCTCTCCTTTCTACTTGCAACCTTGAAAATTCAAGTAGCAGCAAGTGTTTGTTGAAAGTAACTTCCACCAAATAGAACCTATTCCAAATGTACTACAGAGCGTCAAATAACCACATAGATGTAAAATAGACATGCAGACACAGATAACAAATCCAATAGTTAAACCAAATTGAGAAATGCTTGCCAGTTTGATAGGACTTCTAAAACTTGACATAAGTGTTGGCTAAGAGATACAAGATATTATGAGATGAGTGAGATGCTTGGCCTAGAACCACAGGCTCTCTCCTCTTTACAACAGAAAATCCATAAGGAAGTCAAATCTGAAAGAACCAGGTACCGTTGAACGGCATACTCAGCCATGCTTCCCCATCCCTGGGCCAGCTGCGGTGAGTGCAGCCAGTGCTTCACCAACATCCTTTACCCTTTACTCCCAGGCTCCCTGCCATTAGGAAGATTAGGTAAATCATGGCCACTCTTACCTTAAGCCTCCCCCGCCAGCATGGCAATCACCCATTCCCAACCACAACAAGGACAGCCGTGTCCCTGGGAATGCAGAGCAGGGGTCGGTAAGGAACCTGGATCCCTAAATACCTCATGGAGCAGTCACTAGCCTGGAACATCCTCCCTGACGGGTTTGCAAGAGAGAAAAACTCCTTGGTTCCTCAAGCAACAATATTACAGAGTCTCAGCTCACAGCATCCTTACCTACCCTCGTCAGGAACCGTTTATGCTCATCAAGACATGAGAACAAAACTGCAGTGGCACAGTCACACTCACCCAGAATGCAGACCACCTGCTGTTCACATTCATGAGTTTTGAGCCAGCCACGTGGCCTGGACAGCTCACTTAGCCACTGAAATTACATCATCTAAGATTTTGTGGCAGTTACTTTGATAAATTATCCCTCCTGCTATGAAGAGTAAGGTTTGGCTTTTTTTTTTTTTTTTTTTTTTTTTTTTGAGTCGGAGTCTCCTGTGTCACCCAGGCCAGAGTGCAGTATTACAATCATGGCTTATCGCGGCCTTGACCTTCTGGCTCAAGCAATCCTCCCGCCTCAGCCTTCCAAGTAGCTGGGACCCACAGGCGAGTTTGATTTCTTTGCTAACGAATTCCTAATTCACCTTGCAGCGGGCCTGTCAGGGCCATATGCCCGGACATCCACCTTGCCGACCAGCCCTGTGGTCTCTAAGGTGCATGCACTCCGGTTGCCCGGGCTCTGCACGCGATGCTGAGGCTCCAAGTCTGCCGCTGTATAAGGGACTGACAGCCCTGAGCGTCTCGACGTGCCACCGTGAGCTGGGCTTTATTCCACAGGGCGACTCTGCTTCCCGTGATGAGATGCAGCACGTGAGCACAGATCAAAGGGTATCAGCAACTAACCCATTCCCCAGGTGCTAAGCAGAGGACCAAGAGTTTAGTTCCTTACTTACTTGCTCCGAGCTTGATTCAAAACAGCTTTCTGGGATCCTGGGGACAAACATCTCTAACTGGTGAGAATTCTGGCTTTAGTAACGGAAGAATCACCTAGTGCCCATTTTGTAACTGCTGTTCTCATCAGAACTTGAGGTCGAAGGGTAAAATAAAAGGGGGGCCAAGATCTTGACACCCCAGTTTGCACAAGGCTAAGCAGCGTGCTTGAGGGGGTGAAAGGAGTAGGATTTTTAAAGTGCTGAGTTTTAAAAACATGGCTGTAGGCGGGGTGCACTGCCTCATATACATAAGCCCAGCACTTTGGGAGGCCGAGGTGGGAGGATTGCTTGAGGCCACGAGTTCAAGACTAGCTTGAGTAACACAGCAACACTCTCTCTCTTTCAAAAGTTATTAAAATAGTAATAAAAAGGTTAATACAATAAATTACTGTATCAACATGGCACCCCCTGCTTTCAGATGAGGTGCACTCTCTGTGGCTACGATGAGGTCCGGAGAGAAATGTAACCGGCATCATAGGGAAGGTGGACCCCAAAGCTCCACGGCACTACTCCTATACAGTCTGTTAACCAGCATGAAGTCTCCTCCATAATCAGAAGCCCCACCCTGGGACCCTGCCGGCAGCCCCAACTGGACAGAATGGCCTCGTGAATGTCCCTTCCTGCCACAAGCTGCAGACCCTGAGCCAGTCGTGGCTGTGACTGAGGCTGCGCATAAACGTCTGCGCCCAACAGCTCACCTTTGTACATGACACGCCCAGTCCACCTCATTTCAAATGTTACACTTGCCCCAAGGTGAACATGGATGTTACAGGTTAACTCACTGCATGTGTGCTAGACTTTCCCTATAAGTGTTCAGACATTGCACGAACCGGATGAACAAACCCCACTTTCCCTGTAAACATTCCGACCTTCCATGAGCCCGATGAACACACACAGCCAACAAACCCCGGAACGTGTAACGCCGCGGCCTCCTCCCCTCCTGAGGGGCATGTGCTTACAGCTCCCCCGAGACCACATTTCCCAAAGCACAGAGTGTTACTCGGAAAAGAAAACCTCCTTTTTCCTTCCTCTGTACGTCTCGTGGTCATGTTAACAACTATTGCTACAAATGCAGAGAAACGAGGTATCATCTGTGCCGGTCACCGAATTCCTAGCACCAAAGCTTCAGGCTTCAGGTGAAGCTTCTATCACCCTAAAGCCAACTCTGGAGATGAAGGCCGAACTGGGGAAAGGCTGTGTCACCGCAAATCCACACCACGGAGCCCTCTGCAGTTGTGTGTAAGGAACTCTTGGCCTGTCCTGTGGTTTGGGGAGATCAGGATGCAAGCAGATACTGTACGCTCTGCCACGGGACCGTGAAGTCTGCGAAACCTCAGAGGAACACAGAGACAAATGGCTGCACGAGTCCCACAGGCCGAGCCTCGATGGGCACCAGTGTCAAGAACACAGACACGCCAGGAGGGGCAGCAGATGCAGGCAACGCCTGCAACCCCAGCACGCGGCAGCGTACGAGAGGGGGGTCTCTGGCCAGGCTCCACCACAACTGTCATATTCTGTAGCAAAATTTTAATCATAGGTTGTAAGTAGTTATAACTCTAACTTGTTTTACAGATAAACAGAACACAGGGTACCAACAGACTCCAAAGTACTTCGCCTAGAACCAAGTCTAGAATGCAGATGGCTGCTGCTCCGAGTGTGATGAGTCCCCTGTAGTGCCATAAATCCTAGATCTAGGTGACTAAGTGCTCTGCCTAAACCAGATGGCACCCTGAGGCTCTGAGGGCACCCTCTCTCCCCAGGCCAGTCCATCAGCCCCGGCAGAAGCTTCTAGAGTAAGAAACTGTGGATTTGTATTGGACAGATGTAAACCAGGCCAAGTCACAGGGACTCATCCTGGAAGCCCGTCCGTTTACCCACTCATGCCCTGGAGAGCCCTGCCCCCAGCTCCACATCCGCAGTCACGCTGAACCACAAGAACTGGCTTCCAGGCCCTCAAGCCACTCCGTCTCGCCCCCGGACAGACCCATCTAAAACCGTGAGGCCCAGAGGAGCCTTAACAGGTGGTGGTCCCAGCAGAACTGGCCTCTGCATGTATTGATACTTTGTGTGTGTGTGTGTGTGTTGGGGTGGGGGGTGGTGGTTCTTGTTCTGTCACTCAGGCACAGTGCAGCATAAGTACAGTGGTGCTATCAGGATTCACTGCAGCCTCAACCTGCCAGGCTTGGGTGATCCTCCAGCCTCAACTTCCCGAGTAGCTGGGACCACAGGTGCACATCACCACTCCTATTTAATTTTTTGTAGAGTCAAGTTCTCGCTATGTTGCTCAGGCTGGTCTCGAATTCCTGGGCTCAAAAGTGAACTGCCCACCTCAGCCTCCCAAGGTGCTGGGATGACAGGTGTGAGCCACTATGCCCAGCCTAGAATTGGTTTTTCTTAAACCTGAGTTTGACACATGAACCCCACTTACATAGATATCAGCACACTCTCACAGCTCGAGGGTTTTTCTGAATCCCGATTCTGTCCGTTCAAAGGTCAATATCTAAGATAGGGTCAGAACTGACCCTCCCTCAGTGAAGCCTAAGGGCAAATGCAGCAGCATCTCAGTGTATGAGGACACAAAGTAAGAAGGGTGGAAAATACACACTGAAATTCTAGTGTTAGAATCATAATCACCAACACTTTAAGAGGTAATCTGCTTTCCAAAACATGTAGCTGCTGGATTAACTCAAAAGTCACCAGATTCCACAGGCAGGAGCTCAGAGGGGCACAGCTTTCTAAGGCCGCACAGCCCAGGGCAGAGTAACAGCCTCGGGGCAAAGCAAACTAAACAAAGGCTTGGTTCTCTCAAGGATGAAGGTGCTCAAGTCCTTCCAAATAGATTCTTCTTCTAAGTAAGTTAGATGCCTCCTACAACACTGTTTAGAGTGCCAGTGTGTTCAGAAACATGCCGTTGAAAATACATCTCAAGACCCCAAAATCACTAAGCTAAAGGGACGTCAACGTGAGGAACAGCTTAGGGCAAACCTACCTCCCATGCTCTTCCGAACAGAGACAGCTACTGGGGGAGAAGAAAAAAAGCCATGTACCTCCCTCACAACCGATCCACAAGGAAATTCCTCATGACAGAGGAGAGAACCCAAAGTCACCATCTGCACACGGAGATAAATGCGGATCTGACTGCTTCCTCTGGAAAGGTTCACCAGAAACGCTTTTCTCTGATCTACCTGTGACCTGGAAACCCCTCCCCGCTTCGAGCCGTCCCTCCCTTCCTGGACCAAACCAACGTACATCTCACATATATTGTTGTCTCACATCTCCCTAAAATGTGTAAGACCAAGTTGTGCCCCAAACACCTTGGGCACGTGTCCAGGACCTCCTGAGGCTGTCGCAGTGTGTCCTCAACCCCTCGTGAGGCTGTGTCTTTAACCTTGGGAAAAGGAACTCTCTATGGGCCGAGAACCATCTCAGAGATCCTTCTGGTTTACAGGAAGCATTCTCTCCTGCGAGTATAACGATGAAATCATGTGGAATTACAAAGTGCCACTTTAGTAAAGGCCAAAGGAATTAGGGTTCGATGTGCTTAAAAAACAAACAAAAACAAGTAACGTTCTGTCATTGGACCATGACGGCCACACCCCCTTTTGCAGTGAAGATGTCAACTGGGACGAGAGGCCCCTCCTGCGGATGCAGCAAAGGCTACCCTCTGACCCCACTTCCCAGAGTCTAGGTTCCCACTGCTCAGGGAAAAGCAACCCCAGCTTCACGGGGCTCAGGCCTCCAAACCCAACTCCCACCCATGCTGGAGAATCACCCCAGGGACTAGCGAAATGGCAGGTGCAACTCTCACCTCATCCCCTTGAAGGGGAAAAGGCACCTTCCCGCTCCTCTTCCTGCTGGTGGGAACAGGGGCAAGAGCTGGAGGCGCAGGAGCTGGACGGGCAAGAGCTGGAGGGGCAGGAGCTGGACGGGCAGGAGCTGGACGGGCAAGAACTGGAGGGGCAGGAGCTGGAGGGGCAGGAGCTGGAGGGGCAGGAGCTGGAGGGGCAGGAGCTGGAGGGGCAGGAGTCGGGCAGCAGGAGGGAAGCAGCCTGGGTCCCTGCTAGTCACAGATGGCAAATGCCAACCATCCCCGACCTTCACTTTGAAAAGAAATCCTTCTCTTTTTTCAGGTTCCTGTTTAGAAGTTTGCACCCATTCCTTTAAAACAAAACAAAAACAAAAACAAAAACCAACATGAAAAAAACCTCAGATACAAAATGGGTGTCTTCCTGACAATATTTCAATTATCTGGAGGCCTTGGCTCAAATGACGGCAAAACAGGAATCTGAACACTTATTCAGGAAACTATCCTCCACAGCCCCATCTACCCTCCCAGGCTCTCACCTTATGGTGTTTGTCTGCTGGATGATTAACAATAATTGGTTTTAAAAACTAGGTGTACAGAACAGACAAAAGTCAGCTCGGGTTGAGGGGAAGCAGGATAAGACCCCCTTCCCCGCAGGACGGTGGAGGAGGAACCTTCAGCACCTGGGTTTTCAGGATGCTGGATGTCTGAGAGCATCTCTCACAGCTCAAGTACGGCCAGACCCTCCTCTGACACAGCCTATTCAGGCGAAGGTGGCACCTGCCCTAGAGATCCACAGCCCTGCGCGGGGCTCAACTGGAGCTGAACTTTCCTCCCTTGGTAAGAGTCAGGGCCAGGGGTGGGGAGAGGAGAGAAGTAGCAGGTCTGAGGGGCACTGTGGAAACTCCATGCCACGCTAACTCTTGTCTGACGTGCTCCGGCCTAAGCCATGCTTCTCGGAGGGCATTTCCCTTCACACATCTGGAAATCATCAACGTCTAGTCTCCCCACAGAACAGATGCTTCCCCAGGAGGCAGACACTTGGCTGTAACACGGGGTAATGAGGGACGCGCCTTCGTGCCCATTCTGTAATGTTTCCCGTTACCTATTTTACCTTAAGCGACAAATGATTCCCATTTACACGGGACACAGTGACACAGACAGCAAAACACATGAGATTCAGTGTGATCCCACACCCGTCACTGCTGACCTCAAGTTCTTTGTTCGTTTTGCTTCTAGAGTTTGTACTCTCTCCCGGGGTTCCAGGCCTGTGGATTCAATCAATCATAGATCAAGAATATTTTTTAATGTGTTTGTACTAAGCATTCAGAATTTATTATTCATTAAACAACTACTCCCATGGCATGTCCATGGTATGGCTGTTACGAGCAACCCTGACATGACTGTCTGCAGGAGGATGTGCGTATGTCATATGCAAACACGATGCCATTTTAGAGCAGGGACCTCAACACCCACAGACCTCGGATTCCATAGGCAGTCCTGCAGCCCACCCCCATGGGCACTGTGGAATGCCTATAATAGAAAATGTGGAGGTTTTAAATAGTTATGCACTAAATCTAATCTTTTATAAAGAAATTACTGTGTATCATGTGTATTATTTGGAAGTCCTTCATGGCCCAGAGACTTGACATGTTCTTATCTTTTTGTCCACTGATCTAGTCATTTCAGTAAGCTTATTGAACACAAATCAATTTTACAATTAAATTCTTACAGGAATCACACTCAATCTGTAAGTTGCTTTGGTTTTTAAAGGGAAATAACCAATAGTTTTGCAAACCAGCTATATCATAGAATAATAGGACAAAGCAGCCCCATGACATGCCAAAACTTGAGGTTTCAAAGCTAACCAGTATAAAACACGTTACAAACCCCTCAATATGAAAACGTTTCATACCACAACAGATATTCCAGAAAAATACAAGATATTCAAAAAAGGCCTTTGCAGAAAAGCACTTTCCCCTTCATTTTTCACACGGTTTCCAGAAGCTTGTTTTTGGCAATGACCATGAACCAGAAGTAGCGTCCGCTGCAACTACTGCTACCGCAACACAGAATATTAAGGCAAAAAAAGAGAACACATTGATGAGAACAGGTAGAGTGTTATACAAATAAGTGTGTTCTAAAGTCAACAATGTTCAAATTCTAGGTCTCCCGCAGACACTAGACGGTAACCGCCAAAGCTTATGTACTTGACAACGTTCAAGGAGACCAAGTTCAGAGCTGTCACAAGGCAGCACCATCCTCATGCAATTATCTCAGGCGGATTTGAGGACAAGTGCCCCCGTCACAGCAGGAAAGCTGCCCAGCCCAGCACTTCCTGAGGTCACAGACCTTCGCCTTCCCATGTCTTCAATACGTCCTTCACACTGGGAACCAGACAGCAAAAATTAAAACACTTCCTCAAATCTCAAGACAGTCTTTAGAGCTCTTTTCCTTGCCCTTTCTCTTACTGAAGAAGCTTATTTTGTAAGCAATCTGTAGTGCTTACCAGAGCTGGGGCAGAAAGAGAGCTAGTGTTTGGTAGATCGAGTTTCAAGCGTGAGGAGACCAGGAAGTTCTGGAGATGGATGGCGGTGATCGCGGCACGACAGTGTGAACACACTTAATGCCACCAAACCATACACTTAAAAATAGAGTGCTATGTAATTTTATCACAATCAAAAGACTAACTGAGAAAAGCCATCTACAATTACTGTCACTTCTAATATCTAACATCCTGTAAGTTTCATTTGCTTTTGGAAATCCTCAGAGCAATCATGAAAAACTAATACCCTTGTCGTCTCTGAAATGCAGGCAAAGTCGTTCAAGGGTTTTGATTATAGGAAAGTAGCTGGAAAGCAAAGCGCCCGTTAGACACGGCAGCCGTGGTAGGACAAACACATGGTAGGAAGGTGGTGGTCATGCTACACACAGATGGGAAGGGTTTGGGGAGCCAGAGCACCCGATGCTCGGGAGGCACCTGGGCAGGAGCTGAGAATGAACCAAACACGTTCGATCACGCAACATTCACGGACCCTGAGTCCAGCCACCGCCGCTGACATCCACTGTGGCTGGGGTGTCCTCTGCCACAGAGATACACACCCTGCCAAGGATACTGTACAGATTAAATGTCAAAGCACAGACACACTCATGTCCAGCTGTTCAGATAGAAGCAAACACAACACATTTCCTAGACACCAGCAGCAAGACTCTCCACCTGACTGCGTTCGGAATAACGATCTTCTTTGCCAGGGCTGAGCCATGCTTCCCTCTCGCCTGTCCTCTGCCTTCACCAGCTTCGTGCGCGTTTCCGGGCAAGTGTTTGTGCAGGTGCTATCACTTATTTCCACAGCGAGAACACACACACACACCACACAGAAATGGGCAACCCCATTAGGAGCCGTGCAGGGACATCTAACTCATCAGATGTGCCAAATTCCTGTTGCCATGGAAATTAAACTAACTAAACTAACGTTGCTATGACCTCATCTCTTACTGCACCACTAAAGATCATCCGGGTAAGAGGAATGTGTCTCTGCATAGCATTCAGCTCACGTTTACATGTCGTTTTTCCCTGAACATGGTTATGTGAGATAGAAATCAGTAAGATGGGGTGTAACATCTAGTATAGGATCGTTGTGTCTCCTAGGCTCAAACACTTCCTTTAAGATCCTCAGAAAATGAAGTTTAACTCTGGGGACGTGAGTTACATAGTAAATTGTTTTGGATACTGTCTCTTTCACAATCCAAATATCAACACCAAAGAAGTTCTTGAGTTCCTTTTGAAATTGAAAGGAATTTACAAACCATAAGAGCCCCAATATTAAAGGATACAATTCAGTCTTTTTAGCATATTCTCAAAGCTGTACATCAACCACTAGTATGTAATTTCGGGACTTTTTCACCACGGGCCGAAGAAACCTTGAACCCATTCAGAGTCAGCACCTGCTCCTTCCTTCCACCAGCCCCTGGCAATCGCCAGCCCACTTCCGTTTCTCTGGATTTGCCCATTCTGGACACCTGTTGTGAGGAGAATCGTACAGTGCGTGACCTTCGGTGCTGACATCTTTCACGTCCAAGGAGAGTGGAATCTCACAGTGAGTGACCCGTTGACAGATACCTGGACTGTTTCTACTACTACGAATAATGCTGCTATGAAGACTCTTGCATAAGATTTTTTGGCAAAAATATTTTCAATTTTCTTGGGCGTATGCCTAGGAGTGAAATTGCTGGGTTGTACGGTGATTTCATGCTTCACTTTTCTGAGAAACTGCCAGACTTTTCCAAATCAACTGTACCATTTTACTTCCCCTCCCACTAGCAATATATCAAGATTTCAGTTTTCCCAAATTCACCACCATGTCACTGTCCAATACTGGGGTTTTACCCATCCCGGTGGTTGTGAAGTGGTGTCTCACGGTAGTTTTGATTTCCATTTCTAAGATGATGAATTCTGCTAAACATCTCATGTGCTTTTTAAGGCATTTATATGTCTTTCTTTGGAGAATGTCTATTCAAATCCCTTGTCCATTTTTAAATTGGATTTTTACTAAGAGCTTTTAAATATATTCATGATATCAGGTCCTTATCATGATAATGTATCCTGTTCTGTGGGTTGTCTTTTTACTTTAAGAGTATCCTCTGAAAAGAACATTTTTAATTTTGTCTTTTTCCCTTCAGTTGCTTCTTACAGCTTTAGACGTCTCAGCCAAGGAAACATTGCCTAATCCAACATTAGCAGTTTCACCAGGATTCTTCCCTAAAGGTGTCATGGGCTGAACTGTCCCTCCTTCTCAAGATTCCCATGTTAAAGTCACAACCCCGGAAACTCAAAATGTCACTGTACCTAAGTGTACAGGGCCTTTAACTTGGAAATTTAGGTCACATAAGATCTTGAGAGTAGGCCCTGATCCAGTATGACTGGTATTCTTTTGAGAGAATTTAGACACAGTCCTCAGTGCTACATGCACATAAGAGAAACCTGTGAGGACACAGAGAGGACGCCGTCTACACAGCACGGGGTGAGGCCCCAGAGAATCCAACACTGGCCGCACCTTGATCCCAGGCTTCCAGTCTCCAGATAAAAGGAAATAAGATGCTGTTTTTTAAGCCGCACGGTCTGTGGTGTCCATTATGGTACCCAGCAGACTGACAGAATGGGTCTCACAGTCGACTCCTTACGCTGAATCCATTTTGAGCTTTGCGTGTAGGGTGAGGAAGGGTCCAGTCCATCCTTTTCCATGTGGATACCCTAGTTGTCCCAGCACCATTGAGTTGTGAAAGGAAAAAAGTAAAGCAACCCTTACCGTCCTTTCTCCATCAACAGATTAGAAGATACACTGAAAAATCGTGGACAATTTTCTCAGTTTAAGCCAGTAGTTTTCAAATTTTTGGGTCTCAGGAACCCTTTGCACTTTATTCAAGATCACAAAAAAGCTTTCTCATCAGGCCGGGAGTGGTGGCTGCTCATGCCTGTAATCCCAGCACTTTGGGAGGCAGAGGCAAGTGGATCACTTGAGGTCAGGAGTTCAAGACTGGGCTGGCCAACATGGCGAAACCCCATCTCTACTAAAATACAAAAATTAGCCTGGCATGGTGGCGAACACCTGTAGTACCAGCTACTAGGGAGGCTGAGGCACAAGAATCACTTGAACTCAGGAGGCAAAGGTTGAAGTGAGCTAAGGTCACGCCACTACACTCCAGCCTGGGTGGCAGAGTAAGAATCTGTCTCAAAAAAAAAAAAAAAAAAAAAAAAAAAGATAACAATTTAGTTTATTTTACAACGATAAAGTCATTACATCTTAACACAGTCTTCAAGAAGAAACCATTTTCCAAAATAAGTAGCAGCGTGGCAACAGTTTGTACTGCTGTGAAAACACCTAACATCTCTGCACCTCAGACAGCAGGGTTCTCACGCCTGCATCTGCGTTCAGTGGGCTAGAGAGCCGTGGCTGAAGTTTATGAAAGAAGTCTGACCCCACGCTGATATACAAGTAGGAAGCAGTATTTTCATTGTGTTTTCAGATCATTTTAGGTATTCTCTGTTGCCAAATGTAACAAGTGGCACTTCTGTACAGGCTGTCTGCAACGCAGAGACTGCGCTCTGGTCGACGGGCCTTTCTGCCCCAATTCCTTCTGAGTCAACTGGTCCGTCCTGCACTTGAATGGCTTTTACCAGCACACGATTTTGTAATCACACATTGGTTAGAAAACACTGGTTCAGAATTATGAGCAACTTCCACATTTCGTTCTATATCAAAAAACAAACAAAAACACATCAATATCACCATTGATCACATGAGAAAGTGGTGGACACAAGATTTTTATATTTTAATACTCATTGGAAAGCTCAAATGTTTATCACTGGGAATAATGTAAGGTACTTTCCTTGAGATGAAAGTCATTTTGTTCATTTTTCAGGCCACACCTGCAAATACCTCCATCTGAAGTGGCATCGTTTGTAAGTCATTCTTTCTATAAAGGCGACCGTTAGTGGAAGAAGTGGTTCTGCAGGTTCATAGCTCAGAGGCACCAGTGCTCTCTCAAGATAACCATAAAATCCGCAGAAGACGCACCTGTGCACACTTCCTGTTTCTCACTCAGAACATTCCAGAAGGAACCCTGAATCCCGATGCCGCAGTGGGACTGAAGTTTGCTCTCACCCACACAATAAACCCAGCGAACTCCCCCAGCCCCCACCCTGAGGCCACAGCCTTGGTCCTCTATCTGGTCTAGGAGGGCTCCTGCAGCTCCAGCCTAACAGGGAAAAGCAGGCACCCACATGTCAGAAAGCCCTCCCAAAGCCCGGCGAGCACTTCTGCTTATGTGCCAGCTAAGTGCGTTTGAGACGGATACAACCAGCTGTACGGCAGGCAGCGAGGTACCCAGCAAATACTCAGGGTTCATGTTACTGAGGAAGGAAGGTGAACAGCGAGATACTCAGCAAGTACTCAGGGCTCACGTTATGGATGAGGAAGCCAGGCAGATAATGAGGTACCCAGCAGGGTTCACGTTTCCGAGGAGGAAAGGAGGGTGAAGACAAGGGGGATGGAACAGCCTGTCATAAGCTTTAGCATTTACAAGGCTCACTGAAGATTATCCGATTTGATCTTAACAGCTCACAAGATAGGCAGAGGCACGGCTCTTTCACTTCATAAAGAGATCCCGAGAACTGATGATGACCACGTGCTCTTCCCACAGGCTCCCAGAAATCATTCTCAAATCATCTCTCAAGTTGTATACATGTGATAGTATCTCAGTCACGTCCCCTCTCTGCAGGGGAATTTTAATGCCGCCCTGCTGTTGCTTCGCACCCCTGCCCTCTCCTGCATGTCAGCCATGCCCACCAATCATGGGGAGTCTGCAACACCCCACCCCCGCTGCTGCTGAGGGCTTGGATCACCTTTATCTTTCATTTCCACTTACAGGGACCTGTTCTTCCTTCAAATGCAGCTCAAACTCTCTCATTGTGTGAAGCCTTTTCCAGCCATCACAACCGTCATGTGTAAAATCAGTCTGTGGAATGCTTCATTCAGGAGGTACTTATGTTGACTCATCGGCTGTGATCAGGACCAAATTCTGAGCAAACCAGGTGGTCCCCGCTCCCCAGCTCTGCTCCAGTGCACTTAAAACAAGGATTCCTGGAAGCACCTTTTTAGCCCAATTCACGCATGAGTCTGCCCCACACCCTGCAGAAAAGCCCTGATGGTCGGCGGTCAGGGCTCGGGGCCCCCAGGTGGGTAAGGAGAGCTTAGTGCCCTCTCTGGACTTGTCGCTCAGAGACCCATGGCTGGAAGGGAAGAACTTGAATCCTGTGAAACATCCAGGACCCGAGACCCACTCAGGAGCAGAAAACGGGGAAAGAGCCTCGAACACACCCACGGGAGGGCAGACAGCAAGAGCCACGGAGGCCACCAGGAGGGAGGGAGGCAGGCAGTGAGGCCAGAGGTGATGTGGCCAGGAGGGAGTTGATGTCGCCAGAGGTGACGTGCTGTGGGGAGGAGATGCGGCCAGAGGCAACGTGGCCAGGGAAGGAGACACGGCTGGAAGTGACAAGAGTGGTCTCCAGGCCTCAGATTGTGCCTCATTTTTAGATGACATTTTAATTAAGATGTTATATCTAACTTTAACGAAAAATAGCAATTTAGAACCATTGTGTACATTTAAAGCACGATACAAATAGACCACATTTCCCAAACCAAAGAACAGTGCATTAAAGGAAAAAATAGCAGCTCACCAAAAAAAAAAAAAAAAAAAAGGTGAGTAAAAAAAAAATTTATTTAAGATCAGAAATAAAGAGATCCTACAGCTCTTCTAGTCCAATCCCCACCATAACGTGAATGGGAGGAAAAAGAAAGTAGATCCTAGTCAGTCAGAATTAAAGACAAAACCGATCCAATTTACCTTCCACGTGACAGAAAACAAGAAGCTCATCAAGGAATCCCTACAAACAGTAGCTTTAGTAGTTCCCAAAATGCAAAATTCACCTACAAATTAAATCAACTGCTAAGTGTGTATAGAGTAATTCTTTTCATTATTGCCTTCCTCATCCCCAGGGGCTTTTTTAGACCTTTTTTCCCCAATTGCCTCCAACACCCAGGAAATTTAAACCCCACAAGTAAACCGTGTCTCGATCATCCACAGCGTCCTTTAGAGCAGACAGTCCGTTGCTCTAAGACGTTCTTGTCACCTAAGCACCGATTACAGCCTGAGAACGCACAACACGTACTCACACGAACTCTGACAGACAATAGGTGAGATATGGCACATGAGGAGGAAGACAAGATAAATGAGCTTCACCGACACCCCAGATCCGAGAAGTGAAACAGGCAGCCTGCTCGGGTGCAGGTGACTCCTGGAAAACAGCCAAGGGCAGCATTTGGAGAAGCAGCACCGCAGGCCAGGAGGGTCTGGGGGCTTTAGAAGGGAGGGGCGCCCCAACCAGGTACTGGGGGATTCAGAAGGGAGGGGTGCCCCGACCAGGTTCTGAGGCCTCAGAGGGGAGTGATGCCCCAATCACTTGCTGGGGGCTTCAGAGGGGAGGGCCACCGTGACCTCGTGCTGGGACTTCAGATGAGAAGGCGCCCCGATCGGGTCCTGGGGGCGGCAAGACAAGCCCAGGGTTCCGTCGTCACTTTTCACTCCCTACTTCCGAATCTCGTCCTGAAGTTGCAGCCAGTCCAGGTATTCATTTACCCATAAAATTATGTATCTGCGAGTAACACAAGTCACTAATCCACACAGATCTGAGTCCACAGATACCTCCCAGAGATGCCACCATCCCTTCTGGTAGAAGAGCAGCCCAGGGGCCCACGCTGCTAGGAAGGGAGACTGTCTCCAGCCTGACGCTGCAGAGTCCTCAACACAAAGTCTACCTTCGGGAACATGCCGTCTCCTACAGAAGCAACTAGGGGCATGCAGGGTTTTTTAAAATCTTTTTTTTCTTAAGACAGAGTCTCCCTTTGTCACCCAGGTTGAAGTGCAGTGGCTCGATCTCGGCTTGCTGCAACCTCTGCCTCTCGAGTTCAAGTGATTCTTCTGCCTCGGCCTCCTGAGTAGCTGGGATTATAGGCGCCTGTCACCACGCCCGACTAATTTTTTATATTTTTAAGTACAGATGGGATTTCACCTTGTTGGTCAGGCTAGTCTTGAACACCTCACCTGACCAGCAGTGAGGGTGGAAGGGGCGCCATGTGAGTGCCCCTGAAAACACACACAAGCCTGGCTGCTTAAAAGGAATGAATATAGCTCAACACTCCTATGTGAACATTGATGTGTCTACTGCCTTACAGAATCCTCCTAGCTGAGCTGCAGGAATCTTCCTTGGAGCCTTTTCTCACCTACACTGCCTACAGGTGTCCACTGGGCTCCCTGGGCAGTATCGTGTCTTTGTTTAGAATATCACAGTATTTGGAGGCCTGTTTAATCCCAAGTCAGAGCCTTATCATAACTCAGACACCATCCCTCAGGGCTTGTGGGCCAACTTCGGCTAACGCAGGCTGCTCCACAGTGCCCTGCAGATGGGCTTGGTGCATCCACACGATTTTAAGATTTAGGGCTGCCGTGTTCTGCAGTCACAGATGCGGACTTACATATTCATCATGACTGAAGGCAGCACGTGTTTTTATGTTCCTTCTGTGATGGTAATAATCATGGCAACATTTCCTTGATCCTTAAAAAAACCTCCTAACAGCAGTTGCATTCCACCCCCTTCCTTAAAATTAATAGAATTTACCAAACTAGGTGAAATCAGTCTTCATGAGAAAGTGACAAATCAGTGTTCACTCAATGGCATAGTAGCTGGGCATAGAGTGTACGTCAACATCCCAAACTAAGCACCCATCACAGTTATTCCTAACTCGCAGGAAAGCTAGAAAAATTAGAGGGCTTAAAACATACTTATAAATGAAAATAACAAGAAACCAACGTTTCTGAGGAGCATTTGTTAGCCCAGCAAGGAAAGCCATTAACCAGTGCTGATTATATTGCATTTGATTACAGCAGCCAAAGACGTGTCCAGAGGAAGAGAGTTTTAAAGATTAGTCTTGCGGTAAGAATGGTTGCTTAACAAGTTCACACTACTGGGCTACACCAATCGTCAATTACAAAGCAAGGCAAACGAGCGCGAGTCTTTTTCCTTAATCCTTAATGCGTCAAAAATTACCACATTGGCCAAGCTGGTCTCCAACTCCTGATCTCAGGTGATCCGCCCGCCCCGGCCTCCCAAAGCGCTGGGATTACAGGCATGAGCCACCACGCCTGGCTGAGAAGTGTTTGACAGAGGCTGAGTGGAGGCTCCTGTCCCTTCCTGGGACATCCACATCCCACCCAGTTTCCCATATCGACTATGACACTCGAAGCATCACAGCAAGGGCAGCTGCATCCCCGCAGTTCTCTGCACTAATGCCACAGTTGCGTGAGCAGCCACAGCCCTGGAGCTGCCACTCAGCCTTATCGTGCTGGCACAAGCACAGCAGAAACTACCAAGCCCCCAAAAGAGGGAGGAGTGGGGACCCAGGGGAGTCAACCAGGAAGGAGGAATGCGGCTCAGGAGAGTAGGGAGGTGTGGGGGCCCAAGGCAGTGAACCAGGAGGGAGGCGTGGGGGCCCAGGGCAGTGAACCAGGAGGGAGGCGTGGGGGCCCAGGGCAGTGAACCAGGAGGGAGGCGTGGGGGCCCAGGGCAGTGAACCAGGAGGGAGGCGTGGGGGCCCAGTGCAGTGAACCAGGAGGGAGGCGTGGGGGCCCAGGGCAGTGAACCAGGAGGGAGGTGTGTGGTCCAGGGGAGTGAGCCAGGAAGGAGGAGGGAGGAATGAGGTCCAGGGAATGAACCACGAGAGAGGAGTACAGTCTATGGGAGTAGGGAGGAGTATGATCCAGGGGATTGAACAAGGAGCCTCTAGGGGTAGCAAGTTCACACACCACAAATACCTCCCAATCCATCCGCGTGCAGGGAGGGGACGGAAACCACGCAGGACCTGCAGCGCTTTCTCCTCGCAGAAGAGGAGTGAGGATACCGGCTTATGCATGAAATCAGAGCTAAAGTTCTACCACGGTGGGGAGACGCTTCACAGCCCAAATGGGTGCAAAAAGAAACCAATCATACAAGATCAGTGGATGGAACGGGATCAGAAATTTAAGCCTGTAACAAGCTTTCAGAAAAATCTTCACTTGATCTGCAAGATGACTCCAGCTCTGCTTGATCATTTCTGCAAATGTCTAACTTGTGATGAGCCATCTCAGAGCCGTTCAAGAGAAGTAACAAAATCAAAACGCCAAGGCATGCTCCATATTTTAGATAGCCTGCAACAGTATGGAAATGAGCAGCGGTGCCAGAGCTTTCAAGTTTGTTTGAAGTAAATTCCAGCATGAGGGGCAGCATCTTCCTGGCTGAAGCAATGAGGTGGGCTCCTGCTCACCGCATGGGAGATCAGCTTTCAGCTCAGCTGTTGTCAAGGGTCTGCAAACCATGATCCCCGACTGAGCCTTGGCCAGGGAACCAGAAGTGGTTTTTACACTTTGAAGTTTTAACAAAAGAAATATATGCAGAGACTTCTGTGACACACAAAACATAACACGTTGCCTACCCTGCCCTTTACAGGAGCTTCTAGTTTTGGAGTCAGTTACAAAGTGTTTCTATAAAATAATGTCACTGATTCTCAAGCATGCCAGGAAAAGTCACACTTCTCAACAACCCTCAATGGACATGCACCATCCTGTGTGTTTCACACAGATTTTAGTTTTTTAAAAGTCAAAATAAGGGAGGTAATTCAGCTAAGTATTATAGTAACACAATTTGAGATACTTAATGATGTGTGACAACAGAATAATTGGCATTCCTGTGAGGCAATAAACTAGCTGAAACAAAAAATAACAAATCAAAGCATGTTTTGGCATCTCAAAGTGATCAGTGAAATTGGCAATAACATTCAGTTAAATGATACTTTAAAAAACAAAAAGCAAAAACAAAACAAATACCACTAAACCATCACTCCTTAAATGTATTTACCTACTGCTGCAAAATAAAGTGGAGAGACTTCTTAGTGCAGGGTAATAATCAGCCATCGTCACCATGAAAGAGACCACTGTGCAGGCTCAGGCCCTCCAGCCCACAAAGGCAGGGGGAGGGAGCAGAAACGATGGCCAGAAAGAGACAGGGCAACCATGACCTACTCAGCAATTGTACCCTCCCACCTTTCTTCTGGACTTACAATTTTGGAGCCATCTGGGTTTACCTTCCTATGTCCATAAGTCAGCAAGTTCTCGAAGCCAGAAATCTACAATGCTTCTGGCCGCCAAGTCCTCTCGGCCTTCCCCCATGTTTTAGGGCCCCATCAGCTCACCCCTGAATAGTATCAATGGCCACGGAGATCCAGTCAACCTTGCACTCCACAGACTGAATTATGCCAAGAGCCACTCGAGGCTGCCACTGCCATGATTAAAGGTTTTCAGAGACAGTCGCCAGCACTGCACAAGTCCATGTGGCTTCACCGGGCGCAAAGCGGCTCCAGCATTCCATCCAGTCTGTCGCTGCTACCATAGCTGTGAGTCTAGGATGTGTCAGGAAGGGAAGGAAGACACCATGTAGATCATCTCATTTAAGCTTCAATGTCACAAGGTGGATTTTGTTGTGCCCGTTTTATGGATCGGGAAAGCTTTAAGGAGGGCAAGCACAGGGCCCTGCTGACACAGCAGCAAGCTCCGCAGAGGCCTGGGCATGACCCCCGCCCCACGCTCCCTTGGTCCTGATGTCCACTCCTCCCCCGTGGGAGCCTGATCCTGAATCTGCCTGAATTGCTACCATTCCTAAGACACGACTCATGTCTGCCCACCTCCTCCTTTATCTGTTTCCCCCAGCCCAGAGGCGTGTGCTCTTCCATCCAGCCAGACATCACACTTCAGCAACTGCACCTGACACCACTTCAGCCAAAAGCTTCTCTCAAACCTCCCCCAACACCTGCCGGTCACACAGGTCTGCACCCATCGCCTTTCTCACACGAATTCTCACATATTCCTGTGTAGCACCATCCAGCTGATTATAGTCTGAGAGGAGGAAGCTTCGTAGAGAAGTCCACATTCTACTTTGCTCCCAGCATTCCGTCTTGCATGAGGCAACCGATTAACAGCAAATTCATTTCAGCACAACATTTCCATTTGAAGAAAAGCAGGGCATAGAACTCTGGTCATAATTAAAAGCTTGTTTCGTTCGTCGTTTGAAATTCCATGTACTGCTGCAACAGCAGCACCCCCTCCTCGCCAGGCTCTGCCTAAAGGACATCATTCTTCCAGCACACGACTCCCATCAGAACCCCCGCGGCAAGAGCCACGCAGGTTTCCCAGTGCCTCCGGCTGTGGCTTCCATGCTAGGCCAGCACTGACACGATGGGAGTGGTGTCCCTAACAACTACAGGATCGGAAGCTGGCCGACTGCTCTGTAGAATGCAGACATGTTAGTAATCACTGACAGTTCCACTGACAGGCTGCTCAGCTAAACTGGGAAAACTCCACAAAATAGAAAGAACCCATGGGGAGCACTTCTCTCTCCAACCTGGCAGCAAACGGTGGCTGTGCAGACGACCTCTTCGGGATAACCATCGACTGCATCTCAGGTCAGCAACAGCCCCGCTGAGGGCCAAAAAATCAGCTCCCCCCAGCCCTAACTTCCTAAGGGTCAGCCCTCCCAGGCCACCTCTCCTGGAAGACCAGCTCTGACGCACCCATGACGGTCAGGAACCGACTCTGGGACTCATTTCCCAGGCTCCTGCCCACCGCCCTCTCTCTTCTTCCTCCTCCTCCATCTCCCTCTTCACTCCCATCCTCCCTCCCACTTTCACTTCCCTTCTCTCCTTTCCTCTCCCTCCTTCATTTCCTTTCAGTCCTCACCTTCCTCACTGCACTTCCCCATCCAACTCAGCTGACGCATTCTCAGGTCAGTAGAGGGTTTTCTTTCACTCTATGTTTTTATTGCAACGATCATTCTTAATGAACAGAAACCTGTTTCGGACCATGTGGATGCCACCTCATGACCAACTGCTGCCCCGCGGCCCCGTGTCCACTCAGTGTCCTCACGGCACAGGTGCCCAGTAGTATGGCTGTGACCAGGGGTAGCAACATGGGACATGGGAGAGGTATCCCAGCCAAAAGGCTCTGCAAAGCCTCCCCAGCAAACCAGAGCAAGGTCCAGGGCAGTAGGGAGAGCGCTGTGTTCATGCTGTAGACAGTTCAGCTTCTGCAAACTGTCCATGGACTGCAAATTACTTTGTTTCCATGGTTACAAAAGAACCATAAGCATTCTGAAATATGTTCTTGGTTTCATGTTTGCGAAATCTAAGCAACATCATAAGAAAAATCACTGAATTCTGTCCGAGGCTCTAGGGGTGTTTTCCTCTCTGAAAGGAGCCCCTTCCGGGACTTGGGATTGAGTGACAGCCTTCAATCACGGTTCTCCTGGTGGTAACAGGGAACTCCTCAGCCTGCTGGGAGCTGGGGCCCTCGACAGCCTCATGGCTCCACACGCCAGGGTTCTAAGGATCACACGTGTGCAGATAGCAAAGCTTGCTGCACACACGCCAGGTGCTAACAAGCCCCAAACTTCTCACTCATACTTGCTAACTACATCTCTTCTCCCAGCCTCCATGGCGTTTCACACTCTGCCTTTATATAGAGATGAACCAAGCATCCTGAGTGCTACAAAGATTCACCTCCTTCCGGGCAGAAGGGTGCATCTTTCCATCACGGGGTCTTCACGCGAGCCGGCCCAGGATTTGCAGAGTGGGTGAGTCTAACGTTGATGATACTTTCTCAATATTCCCTTCACACCCTTCCAAAAACAAGAGTACTGCCAGCTTCTTACCGAGGTTGTAATGAGCAAAATATTTTTCTCTTATTTGTCACTTTTTAATGTAATACTAGTGAAGAATGTGACTCTACATGTACACTGTAAGCACCCACACCGTGAACATTCTGCTCTCCCGTGACTGTATTCACAGGTCACAAGGACAAAACTTCTCCATAGTAGCCAAAATTTATTTATTTATTTATTTATTTATTTATTTATTTCTGTTAACATGACTTCCACTCATCTGAAAGTCACAGAAGTGGCTTTTCCTTCATAAAAAGATCCAAAGGATCCACAAGCCAGGTTTAATAAACATGTTGGTCCAGGTAGGAAAATGACCCCTCAGTCTCCCTCCCCTGAAAGACCAGGGCAGCCAGGAAACTGCGCTCTCCAGTCAATGACAGCCGGCAGGATTCCCTAAGTAAGCAACCGGAAGATTCCCATCTCGCAGAGCGCGCCTTTCAAGACAAAGAACATACTACCCAGCTGAGGACTGAGGCAGTAAAGAAACATGTTTTCGGCCGGGAGCGGCGGCTCACGCTTGTAATCCCAGCACTTTGGGAGGAGGAGGCAGGCGGATCACAAGGTCAGGCGATCGAGACCATCCCGGCTAACATGGTGAAACCCCCGTCTCTACCAAAAATGCAAAAAATTAGCCAGGCGTGGTAGCGGGCACCTGTAGTCCCAGCTACTCGGGAGGCTGAGGCAGAAGAGAGGAGTGAAGCTGAGAGGCAGAGTTTGCAGTGAGCCAAGATCATGCCACTGCACTCCAGCCTGGGCGACAGAGCGAGACTCCATCTCAAAAAAATAAATAAATAAATAAATAAAAATAAATAAAATTAAAAATGTGTCCTCATGTTTTGGCCTTTGAGACAAAGCCTCTTATTTAATCGAGTTCTGACTGAATTTGACTCACAGTACTCTGGCAGATTCTTCATTCTCTGGTGAGATAGACGAATGTCGCAGGGTGAGGGCAATGCCAGCCCTTTCAGGGTCAACTTTTTGAGGAGTGATGTCTGGCAGAACACAATCCAACACCATAGTAGGATCCCCCACCCAACAACTTAGACGCTTTCTGGTACTTACTCTGTCTGCTTGTTTCCCTTTCTTGAATTCAGCTGAGGGGAAAAAAAAAACAAAAAAATCAAAACCAGAAAAGAACAGCCCATGTGTTTTTGTGTCTGAAAAGTTAATACATCCACATCCAACTTTCTAAATGAGACCACGGCAGGTATGATGGTCACCGAACAGTGGCCACTGTTGACAAAATACAAAGTCTTCTACAAACATGAACGAGTTTCTAGCAATACAAAAGTCAAGGGAATTTACTCCACATATTAAAGCTGTCAAGGGTGCTCATCAAAAATGTACTTAGAGGTTTTCCTTTAAAGTTATTTTTGAAGATTTTTAAGTTGCAATACTTAAAAGCCTCTGGGAAAAGAAAGGATACAGGTATCTGGAAGATCTATACTAAACGATTTTCATGTCTTTTTTGATAAAGTTAAATAAGATCAGCCTTGAAGTAATGGGTTCCACTACTCTGAGACTGTGGATGGAATCCACACCACGAGACAATTGAATAAACAGCAAGGCTGCACACACAGGACGCAGGCAGAGAGCCAGCCTGACTAGTCATGTTCTGGGTCAGTTCTACCCAGTTCTGCCCAGGCCCCACTGGAGATGAAAACCTGCCCTGTAGAAGCCTTCAATCCCCACCTTTCAAAATCTAATCCTCAACTGAGGCCCAAGTCCAAAAATCTACTGAAATCTTAGCCCGCGTTAGACCAGCTGTCCCCCAGCCTTTTTGGCACCAGGGATGGGTTTCATGGAAGACAATTTTTCTGGGGGCTGGTTTTGAATTGCAACTGTTCCATCTCAGGTCAGGTATTGGATCCTCATAAGGAGCACCTCCGAGATCCCTCACATACAGTTTACAATAGGGTCCCAGCGCCTAGGAGAACATGCGGCTTACAAGAGGGTCCCAGCGCCTAGGAGAACACGTGGATTATGATAGGGCCCCAGCACCTAGGAAAACATGTCTTACGAACAGGTATTATATCTAGGAGAACAGGTATGAAATGAATTGGTAAAGCCAAAATCCACCGGATCTACCACTTCAAAACAAACACCACTGTCCAATATTGATGTGAGCCAAAAACATGGAAGTCCTGAGGGCCCACACTGACCACAGCCAGACACCACTTCTACAAGAAGCAAGCACGCGCCTAGAGATCACCCGTGATGACCCAGGAGAGCAGTTTGAGCAGAGACAAATGTGAAGGAGAGGCATATAGGCCAGGGTGCTGGTTGTGCCCGTCTTTGTGACCTCACTGAGATTGCTGACCTCTAGCCCTTGGTGTCTGTCCTATGGAGGAGGTAGCCCCCAAATCCCTGCTTCCCTTCAGCACTGACTGAGGTGGCCCTGAAGTCTCCCCAGGGCTGAGACTGCTTCTAAATCCTGTTAACTGCACATCCACATAAAAAACAAAAAACAAAATATCAAGTATGCAGACAGGAAAACAAAAATACGTGAATCCTCCCTTATTCAACAGGCATTTAAAAAGTATCAGGAAAATTGTGATAGGCTTTAAACCACCACCAGCTATCACGTCCTGTTGACATGTTTTAGCTAATCAGGAACATCTTTACCAAGCACCTGTGTGTTCAGGAAATCAGTTGACAGGTCCCAAATAACCTCGGAGCCTGCGACCTGACCCCCACTCACGCACATCACCTCCCCAGAGGAACGAGCCCTGGACACCTTTCAAATGGTGAGGAACAGGAACAAGGGTAGCTTTCCCTCAACACCACAAAACAAGCTCGACCCCGAGGAGCCCGGAGAACAGCGACGTTTGCTTAGATGCTTTCCCACTGACCTTGTCAGAGGGAACGTTCCCACCCCACACCGCCCACTGTTTTACTCTCCCCGGAATACCAGCAGCCATCAACTCTCAACAAGCTGGAAACAGAGGCCAAGCTGACAGGAGGCCTCTCTCCATTCCCTACTGAATTCGCTCAGGACACGGATGTTCCCAAACACACACGGCCCCGAGTATTCCACACCTGGAGAACATTCAAACAGACGCTGCAAAGACGTTCCCCTAAAGAGAAACTCAGTTTCTAACTTCCCTTAGGGAAAAATATGAGATCCAGAACTTTCCAAAAAATCAAGTGTGGGATGAAGCCACTCACCTCTGGCACTTCCTAACCTTGCCTTCCCACAGGTGCTCAGGCATGGCCCCGTGACAGCCCCGTCCACCCAGGATGGCAGCAGGCCTCAGGCAGCCAGCACCTGGGCAGCTGGTGAAGCAACCCCAGGGTGAAAACGGCATCCCAGGCACCACTTCCCGGAGCCCCTCAGCAAGAAAAACAGAGGCGAGACAGAACTGAGGGCTGACTTGAGGCTGGGGAGCCACAGACCCACACAGCTCAATCATCAGACATGCTCTTCTGTGGACAGAGCCCAGGGTGAGGCCAGCACAGAGACTCTCGTGCCGGCTCCATGAACCAGCGTCCTCCAGGGCTGCAAGTTTGTGATCACAGCTTCAGAATTTGGTTCCAGAATCTTCCGGAATCAAAGACACACCAAACTGTAAAGCTGCCAGGACAGCAGGGCCCAGGAGCAGGCTCAGGGGAGGACCACGTAGAAACCCCACACACAGCACACACATATGCATGCTTACTCCACACATGCCACCCCTTCACCCAATACTAGACGTGCAAACGCATGTATGCACTCCATACACACCCTCAAATACACTCACCAAATATGATGCGTGTACACACTCCACACACACCCTCAAATACATACGACACACATGAACATGCTAACTCCACCCACACCTGCTAAATACACTCACCACACACGCACAAACGTGACACACCTGCACACTCATTCCAGACATCACACCCCTCACCAAGTACACAGGTGCACACAACCCCAAGTCCAGAACCTGCAGACTCCACAAGCTTTGGTTTCCCCCACTGTTTCTCTCATCACATGAGATCCACACACAGGTGTCATTTACTGACATCTAACACCCGGGGAGGCCCTTAGACAGAACTGCAGTCACAAGTCGACTTCATTCAGGCATTCATCACCAGCCTCCTGAAGCCATCTCCTGTCCCTGTGGGGAGCGGGGGCCGAGACCAGAGATGACACTGGGCTTACAGATCCCCAGGCTGGAAACCCAGAGAAATCAAGAGGGCTCGGCCACGGCCCTGGAGGGAGATGGGCACTGAGTGCTCAGGTATGCGAAATATGAGTCCTCATTTCCATACAGTGTCACCTACGACAGCATCAGGTGAAAGCCAGTGGTTTGGCATTCCTGGGATAGACAGTCCTGGAATTACAAGGGAAGCTTTTTACTCCTCCCCTCTGAACACATGAGGTCCTTGGTCCCCTCATATCTAACACTGGGAATCCGAATCGGTGACTCCTTGTCCACCTGAGGACCACCCAAGAGGATCCACACACTTGCTACAACAGCAGCACTGCACCTGGTCTGCAGGGGAGCAAAGCAAATCCCACCTTTATGACTAAAACTGGATTACCCCGACACTGGCAGCCTGCAGTGTGTATATCGTCAAGCTCCCACATCTGCGCCACCTGCAAGAGGAACACAAGCCCTTAGTCCCAGGTTCTCAGGACGGCCTGTGAGGTGGATGCTGGCACCCTTCTCATCTCCCAGTGGAGAGGAGAGAAGGCCAGGATCAGGCCTGGTGTATCAGGAGGGTCGGGGTTCAAACCCCATCTGCCTCACAAAGCAGCCCTTCCCGTTCAAGTGACTTCTATCATCAGCCTTAAAATGTACCACAGTTACCAGCAATTCTGAATGCTGTTCCTTGGGACGTCAGAAGCAAACATTTTGTTAGAAAGATTTTGCCAAGTCTGCTTTCAAAATCCTGTGTTATGAAATGACTAATGAAAATTTGAGCTATGAAATAAAGCACATAGTTAAATGAATCCCAAAATGACTATCGCGAAGGAAGTTTTAATTTGAAGTGAAAAATATCCTCTAAATGACATCAGCCAGAATTATCATCAATCATTACTGATCCCATATGCTTCATGAATTATACAGCATCATCTCAGATATGAACTTAAAACCGTTAGCTGAATGCACATTTCACCGCAACCAAAGTTCTGCTATAATAAGTAGCACAGGCGTCTCTGGAGAGGATTTTAATTGAGACTACAAACAATGCGCATGATCGTGGTAAGAGGTTTCATGCTGGCTGTTCTCCAAGGTGCAACACAGAGAAACACCACTAACCTCAAAGAAACCTGCTGCTCTGTAATGAGATGAGAGATGAGAGATGATGTGGACGGACTACTGTAAATATTTGAAAAGGAGAAACATTGCAAGGAAAGAATCGTATCAGTTACCCTTCACATTCTTAGAAAAAAAGGTTTTTCTTTTGGGATGATTTAAAAAGAAAATGACATTTCTGGATTTTTTTTTTTAAACTTTTCTTTCTGAGACAGGGTCTTGGCTCTGTCGCCAAGATTGGAGTACAGCGGAGCAATCGCAGCTCACTGTAGCCTTAAGTGATCTTCCCACCTCAGCCTCCAGAGTAGCAGGGACCACAGGCACGCACCACCACACTCAGCTAATTTTTCTGTTATACAGATGGGGTCTTGCTATGTTGTCCAGGCTGATCTTCAACCCCTTCACCTCAAGTGATCCTCCTGTCTTGACCTCCCAAAGATTTAGCCTAAGCGACCACTTCTTATCGGAAAACAGACATTAGAGCAAATGCATTTCTATAAGATTTTCTACCTCTTTTCACTGGGGAAAAAGGTAACTTGCCTCCAAGGGTTGGAGACAAAGACGTTACTGCAGACAAGAGTGCTGTGCATCCCAGGAACCACTACACCACGAGGCACGGCCGTGCACCCTGGATGCCGGAGTAGCACATGAGGCTAGCACAGGCCGACGCCGGCCCTCTCCAGAAGCAGGCCTATCCTTCCCTCCTCTCCTCAGCCCCCTCTCCCTTCAGGCCTCAGTGGCTGCTGACAGGGGAGAGGCCACAACTAGAGGAGGCTCTCAACTCCACCAGGGACAGGAGCCCCGGACGCTGGGGACTCAACTGCTGCCCTCCGTGCCCACCTCCTTCTGGTTCAGCCTTCTCAGGAGTCAGGCGTGGCCACTTTGACCCTCTTTCCCTTCTGTGGCTCCTACAAAAACCAGTCCAGCGAGCCCAGGCTGCCTCACACACCAGGGACACCTGGCACAGGCCCCCTCCATGTCCTTATCCAAGCTCCTGGGGCCAGAAGGGTCTTGCAATATTTCACTTTCCAGTTGAGCATCCCCAGCCTGAAATCCAAAGTGCTCTGAAGAGTATTTCCTTCGAGTGTCATGGGAAAGCTCGGAATGTTTCAGGTTTCAGAGCATTTTGGAGTAGGGACTCTCAGCCTTAATTTGAACCTCTTCAAGGAAGCCACACACTGAAGTCCCCGATGTCCACCCTACACAATCCCAGCACACCCTCTGAAGTCCTCAGCAACAGATTTTCTTTCTTCAAAAATAACCACAAGTCACAAACTCACACGCAATCACAGAAGGGGGTTGTGGACACCCGCACAGACGATGAAATTTAACTGTCACATTTTTACCTGGGTAATTTAAAGTCATTCCTCAAAACACACCTGTTTTACTGAGTTGCATTTTAAGGTGAACACACACAAATCATTCCAGGGAAACAAACGTCTCTTTGGGCTGCGTGTGGTTTCTTGACTCCCGTGAATAACTCAGCGTTCACCCTCACTTCTGGATAAGGGAGACGATGCAAAGAAATCTGTTAAAATAAAGACATGAAAACAAGTTTAAGAAGGGTTTGAAAGGTTCCTCCTGTCCCCCCCGGAGGGGAGAGGAGGACGCCTGGAAAGCTCATGGGGGACAGGAGCACAGCCTCCTCGGTGTGCCATGGACGCCACCTCGCCAAGCCTCGGAGAGGATGATGCCTGGAAGACTCACAGGGGTGGGAGCACAGCCTCCTCAGTGATTTCTACACTCAGCAGCTTCAGAAATTCCCGTAGAAGCAGAACACATGAGAACTGAGACTGGAACACCCCAAAGAAAGGGGACGAGGGGTCAAAAAAAGCATTCGATCATTACCAAGGAGCGCGGGCATGAAGCCGCTTCAAAGACCGTGTGAGAAGTCACTCATAGGCGTTTCAGAAAATATGGGTAGTGCGGGATTGCTCGATTAGCTCAAACAGGCTGCCGTCCCTCAGGCCATGAAGTCCCTGAGATGAGCCTCTCACTGAGCGAAGTCACTCGCATCTCTGCCAGAGAAAGTACTACAAGCCGACACATAACGTCATGAAACCTGGGCTTCAGCCTGTCGACAACAGTGAGTCTGACACGGTACATCCCTCCAGATGGTTAAAGACCCCAGGGGTTCATCAGACAACCTCGAAGGGCTGTGTCTGTCCTTTTCCAAGTTCTGGATGATTTTTCCTAATGTACTATAAGTAGCATGTTCCAGTAGAGATGCAGTTAACTGACTCTGGGTCCTCTTAATTTTGAAATTAGAAACACACTTGGCCAGGCACAGTGGCTCATGCCTGTGATCTCAGTACTTTGGGAGGCTGAGGCAGCTGGACTGCTTAAGTCCAGGAGTTCGAGTCCAGCCTGGGCAACATTGCAAAACTCCATCTCTACAAAAAATACAAAAATAAGTCAGGCATGGGGACACGTGGAACATGTGCCTGTGGGTCCTGGCTACCCAGGAGACTGAGGCAGGAGGATCGCTTGAGCCTGGGAGGTTGAGGCTGTAGTAAGCTGTGCTCACACCACTGCCTGGGCAACAAAAAGGGTTTTTTTTGCCTGTCTCAAAAACATCAAAGAGATAAAGAATTATATACCTGACTAGACCAAAATAAAAGAGGCTTTGTGGAACGACCTGAAACACAGCTGCAAATTCTGGCAGGGCCTCCCCTGGCTTGATTTGTGGTGAGTGTAGGACCACTCTGAAGGATAGCACCCCAGGCATCTTCCGATACTAGACCTTACAGTACAACTTCCCATCGCTGGACAGAACACTGGCCTTGGAGCCTGGGACACCCTGGGGCAGTGCCACCATCCGGAGGCCGCCATGGCACAAGGAGCCCCTACCATCATGAAGCCTGGGACGTCCATCAGGGCAGTGCCACCCACCTGAGGCCGCCATGCCAGAGGAGCCTGGACATCATGAAGCCTGGGACATCCTGGGGCAGTGCCACCAACCTGAGACTGCTGTGACACAAGGGGGCCCTGGTGCCACTGAGAGGCTACACAGCAGGTCCAGGCCCAGGCCAAGAGTGAAGAGGCTCCATATCCTTTCCATCCCTCTAGCTGAGTCCACAGATGTCTTGGAGCAGAAGTGCATCACCCTCAATGTCCACGGGTAAGTTTTTGGCCACAGAATCTGGAAGCATAAAAGATAGTTCTGGGCTGGTTGGTTGCCAGCTCGGACCTGTCCTCTTTCTACACAAAACCTGGCTCACACCAAGCAGCGTCTAAGTCCTGGAAGACCTGCTAAACACAAGTGCAGCTACAAAGCGGAGAAACTGGAGGGGGCCGGGCTGTGCTCCAGTGGCACCAGCGTTTCTCAGGAAGACGCCAGGGGTTACAGGGTCCAGGACAAAGGCTTCCTGGGATCCAGGACATGGAACAAGAACCCATTCCCTGGTCCTGTTGAATGTGAATCGTCTACGGGCCGATTCCCTCCCTCGGAGGACTGAGCACCGCCCCACAACACATACCAAGGTAATAACAAGCCCGTTACCAGCAAGAGGCTGGTGATGAAGACGTGAGGACCAGTTGAGCATGAGGGATCCTGACAGATCATCCCTGGCACCGAACAAGGGGCAGACAGCACCCCCTGTTCCTGACGCATCAGTCCTGGCACTGAGCGAGGGATGGAAGCACGGCCTGTGCCCCTGCAGATGCAGAGGGATGTGAGGGGGGCGCAGGCTGGGCTTGGAGGCTAACTCAACCACCTGTGCTTGCACTTCCGTTCCTCAAGGCGGGGAGGCGAGGCACAGACAACATTAGGGTTCACCTTGCACCTGGGCTGCACTTTTTTCTGCTTATGACTTGTGCTCGCTTTACATGGACAGGCATAGCTATAATAATGGTTCCCTGATTATTTTGCTACCTACATAAAGAGCTTTCAGAATTCACCTCCATCCTTAGGAAAGGAGGCCAACACCAGGCTGTCTCCCTTAAGATGCAATGTCTCATATGGGGAAAAAAAATCAAGAGAAATCAAATAAAGGCCATAAAATACATCAGTTTCAACATTAAAATTTAATAGTACGCTTTAAATTGAAGATGAGTTAAGTCACATTTCCAAACCTCTGAAAGCACGGTTACTGGGAGGGAGTGATTTGCAACACACAAAGGCAGCTCTGTAGAAGGGCCCAGGCTGGATGAGGGCTCAAATGTCAGTGCAAGGAGAAAGTCTGAACAAACTCTCTCCTGCCCTGCTGCTGTCCTCTTCCAAAACACACTGTTTATCTGTCAGTTTAGAACAAGGCCTAGGGAGGTGGGAGGCAGGCCTGGGAGGGTCACCTAGCAACCAAGCTCCTCACCCACACAACCGTACCAGGCTGAGCTGAGCAGCACACACAAACATGACTAATTCTCCCCAGAAGCAAGATGGAAGGCAGCACACTGCCACGCCAGGCGTCCTGCAGGTGAGAAGACTGAGGGGAGCCAGAGGTACCTTTAATCTTACTTGCATGGTGGAAGGAGAGGAATAATGCCACTCACTTGAGTGTTGCACAATGCTTTCTAGCAGTGAGTGGCAGAAAACAAAAATTATAGATGCTTCCTCAGACAAATGTTTCTGAAGAACTGAACATAAATTATGTTCAGGAAATAGCATTATGAATGCCTCAAGTGCTTTTGTTTTTAATAATCCCAGAGTAATTCTATAAACCCGGGAATCAGTCTCACCCAACTCCAGGATCACGGCCCAGGTGACGTGGGCACACACATCCTGAATCTCTAATGCTCAACTAAAGTGGGGCGAGTGAAAATGATCCTGGGTATAATTTACACAGACACAGGAAGGTGGCTGAGCCCCAAACCCCTAAACCAGGAAGACCAGCGTCCTTCAGGGGCCTCACCTCTGTCCTTTCCCAGCCTCTGGGAACCACCACTCTGCTCTCTACTGACACAAACGCCCCTCCAAGGTACAACCATCTGACCTGGCTGGAATCCAAGTATCCAAGTGCAGGATTGTACGTCAGCCCCGTGAAGCCAGGATTACAGCCACTGAATGGCAGTTTTCCATCCCACGGCAACCGGCTTTGCTAGGGGCTTCCTCGGGGACCACTGACCTCACGCCACTACCCCTCAACTACTTCAACTAACGTGCATCATGGCAGAGGCCTCTCCAGGCAGACCAGCCCTGCCCGAGTCCTGCTTCATGGCAAACCCTCCAGGCAAACGTCCTTGGCCTCCTCCAGGAGGCTGTGTTCGGAAGGTGTCCTCATTTACTTCTGTGGCTCTCAGACATTTAACTGGAGCCCAACACACTTCTTCTGTTCACATAGTATTGAGTTAACAGATTTTTATGAGTCAATTTTCACTGGGAAAAACACCATTTCAGGAGCCCCAATGACCACAATGAAAATGTTTTTACCTCCCCTTACATGACATCGGCAACGCCAGGTCCAGGAAACGTTCTGGATCTCAGATAATGGCATATCCACTCATAGTAAGTCTTTGTCTTGTTTCACAAGGTATCAAATGCTGCCCAGAAGCAGGAAAAACGCCACAACGTGGCAAGGAAGGGCGACCAGCGTGAGTTCTAAGGCCAGACCACCCGGGTCTGCTGACAGCATGGCGAGATCCATGGCGAGTGCAAACAGTGCAGGGTCTAAGGCCAGACCACCTGGGTCCCGCTGACAGTGTGGCTTCAGGAGTTTCCTAAACCCTCTCCTCTCCAAGTTTCATGACAGAAAAATATGGTGATAACCGTGTCCACCTCGTGGGATGACGGGAACACACACAGTAACAGTGTCAGCAGGTGGCTTGCTGAGAACCTGGTGAGGCCACACTGCTGTAGGTTGCCCCACGTGAAATCCAATTCGTTTAAAAATATATATACATATATATACCCCAAACCTACAACCGTATAAAGCTCATTAATCCTAGTTATCCTCAAGGCATTGAGCTATCAATAATGAGCCATCCCCCTGCTGCTGACCTGCCTCAGCCCCACCCTCCGGAAACCCCGCATCCACACCAGCCACACAGGATGAGGCCAGGGAAGGAGCAGGACTGTGTCTTGGGAACTTAAACTCTGGAAGCTGAGTTAAATCAGTGTCGCTCAAATCTTGTCACCAACTATCTTGTTAAATTGGGAGATTCCATCTCTGGGGATCTTGAGGGAACCTGAGGCTCTGCATTGAGTGAGGTGAGCACTCGTGCTGGAATGAGACGGCAGAGAAAGCAACAGAATCTGGGGTCGCAGCTGCCCGAGACTTGGGTCCCACGAGGAAAGTGGCATCAGGGCCCTCAGGACAGTGGCGGAGATCCCAGGAGGCAAGTCCCCGCGCAGAGACTCATGGACCTAAAGTTTGCTCCAGGGCCAGGAGGGGCTGTTGCACTGACAGCCACGAGGCAGGCAGCCTTCGAGTTCCTCCAGCTGCCATCCGGCAGGCAGGGAGGACAGTGCCCAGACCACCCCGGGGCTTCACCAGCCTGCCAGGCTGGTACTCTTACTCCAGCCACTGACAAGAGTCCCCATGTTCCAAGCTAGGTTGGAACAGTGCCTCAGGCCTCGGGGCACATGCACCCCCCTGCAGGGCCACTCCTACCCAACACCTGGGGATGGCTATTCCCACACATCCCCAACTCACAGCAAAACTTCAAAATGAAAGTCGGAAGATACAGCCAGGAAACCAATGCTCAAGAAGTAACTCTAGGGTGACTCTTCCTACAGCTATTGCTACTGAACATCTTTAAAAACATTTCCAGGGTGACTTTCTAGAGCTATTGTTGTTAAAAATCTTTCAAATTCTTCATTTCAAAATTAGCTTTTATTACACTGTCTTCCCTATTCTACCAAGACTCTAGAAAACAAAACCGTTATAAATTCCAATTCTATCTTATAGGAAGTTAGAACACATGTTTCTTCAAAGGATTCTACATGTTTCCTTGGCGATATCCTTTTCATGCCCCCATGCTACTGCCCACAATAGGAAATGCTTTTCCAACCCAACAAAACTCAACCCAACCCAATCCAACCCAACGCAACCCAAGGGCCCTGAGACAGGCCCCTAACGAATCGTCTACCAACTCCTGAGACAGGCTTGCCCTAATGAATCATCTGCAAACTCCATCTTCCATTAAAAACAGTACTGAAAATGAGCATATTACTGCTTTTTAAAAATTGCTGTAGAGCGGACAGTGTTCAGTTCTGTGAATTTCAGCACAAATATTCCCATAATCATCATCACACAAACAGAACAGTCCAACAGCCATCTGCCATCTCCATCACAGATGATGCAATCAGGTTTCCATTACCGGGTTTTTTTGTTGTTTTTTTTTTTTTTCTATTTTGAGATGGAGTTTCTGCTCTGTCGCCCAGGGTCGAGGGCAGTGGCGCGATCTCGGCTCACTGCAACCTCTGCCTCCCGGGTACAAGTGATTCTCCTGCCTCAGCCTCCCAAGTAGCTGGGATTACAGGTACCTGTCACCATGCCCGGCTAATTTTCATATTTTCAGTACAGACGGGGTTTCACCATGGTGACCAGGCTGGTCTCAAGCTCCTAACGTCAGGGGATCCACCTGCCTCCTCCTCTCAAAGTGCTGGAATTACAGGCGTAAGCCACCACGCCCAACCATTACTGGTGTAATTTCTAAGCCACTCTCTCACACCCACTCCCTTTTTTTTTTTTTTTTTTTTTTTAAAGAACCAGCTTTATGGCTATATTTTTTCCAAGAGAATCAGTTACCCATTTGAAGTACAAATAAGACATCGTGTTTAAAAACCAAAAATGCCCATTTGCACAGAAGTCTCCAATTACCCAGTCGATTTGAGCCTTGAGAATAAGATCAAGCTGTTGGCTGAATACAACTTCCCTTTCCATCTGTCTGCCTGTGAGTTAGACACAAGGACAAAGCCACGAGCTAGGGACATAAAGGCAGGAACCAACAAGGCAGCCGAGACTCCAAATAAAACCTCGAAGGACCAACACAAATGCACCACACCCTGTACGCCCTCCTCTCCTTCCTTTTCCGAATTTCCAGAGGATGAAACAGGGACCTCCTCAGACGTCCCATGATGCAGGCGGCCAGAGGGGAAGGCGGCGGCAGCCTGAATGAGGTGATCGGGAAATCACATTCCACAAACAGAAATTTTCCATGTGCTTTACATCCTCTGTCTCTGAAGAACTATGCCAGGCTAACAGTGGCTAGAAAACCGCCTTCAAATGTCATTTCCCATTTCAAGCAAAGAAAACAGTGGTGGGGCATGAGGGAAAAACATAGCCATGTGTTCTTGAGTATTAAATAAGTTTTTTTTCTGTCATAAACATATAATTTTATATTCTCAGATTTCTGTATAATTGATATGCTTCCTAATTAGCAGACATAGTAATAAAAAGTGAATTCCAAGTGTAAGATCAGAGGACCCGTTCACATGGATTCAGGTTCTGCTACTGTGTTTCAACTTAAGAAAATGGTTCTGTGCGTTTGTAACAAGGCCTGAGAGTCTGTGTGAGAGTCTGTGTGGCTGTAATCAGGGTTCGTGTTGGCTCCGTAGCAGAGGATGTTACACTGTTACATTATCTTCTACAAAATATCCTGAAAAAACGAAGGCTGAATAGACATACACACCCTCCCGAAATAATCCAAATGTCCACCGATATGAAAAACAGATGAATTACAGTTTCCATCATGGAATATTCCTCAGCAGTGAAAACAAACTATAGCCACAGGTGCCAACTAGGATAAAGAAAACATTTTAAACAAGTTTAAAGTGAACTGACTAGGCGGAATTCCTCGATTACAGGCGTCTGCTCCAAAATGGTCCTGTTCTGAATCCTGTGATGTAGAATGATAGTTAGCAACCCTGTTTCAGGGCATATCTAGAAAAAAGCAAAATAATGACTACACAATTTTTAATTCTTTGTAAATTATAACTATTACTATGAAAATTCTAAAAATGTGAAAATCTTCCCAACTGTTATTGGACAAGCTTCAAAATAAATACCCTGGCCTTGCTTGCCACATCCACAGATGTGCCAAAATAAATGAAAATATAGCCCAAGTTAGTAGAATCGAAACCTGAAGATGCACAAGCCGTCCCTGCCTCGCTATCTATACATCATGTAGAAATTTAAGAGCAGGTAGTGACACTGCAATGCAAGGCTCAAACCAACTGGGTATTTGGAAACTTCTATGCAAATTGGCATTTTCGGTTTTTAAACACGGTGTTATTTGTACTTCAAACAGGTAACTGTTTGGTTCCCTTGGAAAAAATATAGCCATAAACCTAGTCTAAAAAAAAAAAAATACTGGAGTGGGTATGAGAGAGAGTAGCTTAGAAATTTTAAAAGTATTGGCAGGGAGCAGTGGCTCATGCCTGTAATCCCAGCACTTTGAGAGGCAGGCCCCACGGGGCCTTTGAGGACACCGGTCTCCTCTGCTGCCTTCCTCCTGGACTGACCCCACGACATTCACTGGGTTTCCACCCCTGTCTCATTCAACATCCCAAGGGTGGTCTTCATCCTCATCTGGGGCTCAGCTCTGCCCCAATTTCCTAAATCTTTGCCTTCAGAGCCTGAAAATACCCACGCTCAGGGTCACCCTAAGTCCACATTTACCCCAGAGTGTCCCAATTTTATGTTTTACCAGCATCGCCTTAGTGATAATTTATCCTGTCAATTCCAACTGCCTTCACACCTCACCCCTGCTGTCTCCCAGCAGACCCCACTCAGATGCACATGCCCCAGACCCCACACCCAGGTCTGTGCATGCTGCCCTGCTCTGCCCATGTGGGGACCACCTCTCTTTCTTGAGGAATCAGCTGGCGATCATCTCCTTGTGGAGGGCTGCCCTGACTTCCAACTCTCTCCAGCAAAGGTAGAAGCCATCCTCGGTGCTTCCCCAAAACTCAGGCCAAGTATGAAGATGGCGCAGATGCTAGCTGTGCCTGGGATGCCATGGGCAGTGTCCCCAGATGCTCTACACATGGCCCGGGGCACCGCCTGAACACAACAAGTGCTGAAGAAATAAAACTGACGTGCGCTGACCTCTGATAGGGTCCCCTTCACCGTCCACATCTGTCTCCCCTCTGGACAGTAAAATCCACAAGACAGGGAGGCCTTGTCTCACTCATCTTCAAACTCCCAGGGTCACCCTGGTAGGTAAAGGGGACTCAAATGTCTTCTGAAGGAAGCCACTGGTTAGCTGCCGAGTTAAAGGGCCTCTGAAATTCAGAGTTCTGCATAGCAGTCCAGCACACTTTATTATGAATGACCCCAACCACGGCAGAAGTGGCCGTGGAACCAGTGCTAACCAATTCAGGTTTGTTCACTGTTTCTCAGTTCATTATCACACCTCATTCTCACAGAGCAGCCGCGCACAGATCCTCAGACGTCTACACAGAGTGGGCCGATGGGGCCGAGTCACGTCAACGTCCTGTTGCAGACTGGGAGACACCGGTCAGACACGGACCCAGGCAGAGCACAGATCTCGCGTTAAATTGGCTCCATGTAAACAGCACTCCCTGCCAGGCCCTTTCCTATCCGCACAGCTTCTACAAATTCAACTCTCGCACCTGACACCTAAGAATACTGCACACCCCCATGTGAACCCCCCATTTACCTCCCAAATGACCTGGCATGGCCGAGTACAAAAAATTTCAACATAAGGGAACTGGAGGGCATGTGCGGCTTTCTCGAGTCCCTCCTGCCTCCTAATGGGTGGGCCCAATGCTTCACACCCCGAGTGAAGGGCGGGTCCCTTCGGCCCCCCGGCTTTGACCTGGAGCTAATCAGCATTAACTAATTTCACTTTCCAGGACCAACTTCAAAGGCCTGCAAAGCCAGAGAAGGGAGAGGAGATGGAACACGCCCTCACCTCAGACCTGCTGCAAGCACGTACTTCTCAGATGCGTCCCAAGGTGCACAGCGTGTCCGTTGCCTGTTTCACATGCATCGACCTGCAGGTCTTCTATATGACATCAGCATCCTGGGCACTGGAAACAAGAGGAATAATGGCAAGTCCCCTCTGCAGCAAAGGTGAGGAAAAGGGACCCAACACAATGGAACTGTCCTTTTTCTGACAGTCTCAAAACAGAAGGAAAATACTGTACAGCCAACTTCCCCTCACACAGGTTTATTTACCTGTGACTCAGAGGCCATGACACACAACTTCAGGTTCTCACCGATTCCTATTTTCCCCATCCAGGAAGCCTTTGTTTTTAATATCGTACGAAGTTGCCATTTTGTAGCCCAAAAACAGCAAATATTGGCAGTTTCCTACAGTTCAACCGAATAAAATATGATCATGGCCTTTAGTGAAACCATGAAGAAAAGGTGGATATCTCAATATGTGTTTCCAGACGGGCTTTGTTCCTGAAGCACTAACTCTGTTCACTCAGGATTTTAGACACTGAAGAATAAACATCAATATCCCACCAAGAAAACCAAAAGGATGAAATAATTTTGCATCTACCTTGGAGCCATTTTAGGACAAGGCAGGACACAAACTTTTAAAAAGCTGCAGTTGTCCCTCTGTATACACAGGGACATGGATTCCAGAACACCCCCCGAGTTTACCCAATTCTATGTATCCACAGGACCCGCGGCCACCCTATGGAACCGCATGTAGGAAACGTCGGCCCTCCACAAAGCCAGGTTTTTTCAGTAAGGGTTGGTTGGAAAATAATTACCATAAGTGATCCTTCGAAGCTCAAAACCTATGTTGTTCAGGGTCAGCTGCATTTACTACTTGTGTCATATCTGAGGCCTGAAAGCCATCATTCTCGATACCTTAACGTGATGGTTAACAAACTAACTGTTCTGATTAGAAAGAGGAAAAAGCTTATTTTTAAGCTGACAATGAGAGTGGATGTGCTACGGTGAATGGAGAACAGACCTAAGCAAGCACCAAGGCTGGGGTGACTGCCTGTGCTCAGACGCACCAGGGCGTGTTCCTCCATCTCCCTCTGCTGAAAGGGGTAACGGCTTCTCCCCCACGAGTAAAGGGCCTTTTTTAAATATTCACACGAGAAGTGCTATGAAAAGCTGAAAGGTCACAGATAACATTTTTAAAAATAAACATTAACGTAAGCATTTAACAAGCCCATTATGATTAAAAAAAAAAAAGGTATTAAGTTCTTGGGTGTGGTGGCTCATGGCCGTAATCCCAGCAGTTTGGGTGACCGAGGTGGGTGCATCACCTGAGGTCAAGAGTTTAAGACCAACCTGGCCAACATGGTGAAACCCCGTCTCTAACGAAAATATGAAAATTAGCCAGGCATGGTGGCAGACGCCTATAGCCCCAGTTACTTGGGAGGCTGAGGGAGGAGAATCACTTCAACCCGGGAGGGAGAGTTTGCAATCAGCCAAGATCATGTCATTGCACTTCAGCCTGGGCATTGAGTGTGAAACTCCATCCCAAAAAGAAAAAGAAAAAGTATAAAGTTTTCCTTCTAATGAACCTATCATTCAGCCACCGAGGTATACTATAGCTACTTATTCAACCATGAGATACACCACAGGAGATATAGGCGAACAGGACACAGTTCTTCTCTGAAAGAAGGCTGCACCCTCAACAGAAGGGAGGCACACCCTCCGAATGGAATCGGCATAGGGAACAGATGCTGCTGCAGGTGGAACTGGCTGCACAGAGCACCCGCTCAAGTGTCTGAGAAACAAGGAGCCGTTGATGCCAACACCTTCCATACCTGAGCTGGGGTAGTGGGGAGCCTGTCATCACCACCACCACCACCCGGACAAAGAGCCCCAGAACCACACAACGAGCTTACAAACTCACCGAGACGATGACCGAGCAATGTGTGTGGAGTGATGCGAACACGCAGACGTCAGGGCCACGCGCAGCGTTGGTTTTGTGCATCAACCTGAGCGTGCCCGGGGTGCCCAGATGGCTGGTTCTGCATTATTTCTGTGTGAGATGCATGTTTGCCTCTGGACTGAGTGGACACCCATCTTCGCTGATGTGGGGGACACCACCCCATCCACCCAGGGCCCGAGTAAAACAGCAAGGCGGGGAAAACTGGGTTCACTCCACCTGTCTGGCTGATGGGCCAGTGACATTTGTCTTCTGCAGCCCGTGCTCCTGGGTCTCAGCTCCTCAGACCCGGGTGGGATCTGCACCCTCCGCTTCTCAAGTCTTCAAGCCACACCCTCCCAGGACTCTAGCTTGCAGGCTGTGGGTCCTGGGGCTTCTTGGACTCCGTACCCCTGCAACAGCCCTCCCGCTGGAGACACATGCACACCTGGCTGGCTGTCTCTCTGGAGAGCCCTGACCAGAAGCCGCCCCTAAAAGTGGTCTTCAGAGTTTCTTTCTAGCCCTAAGATCCTAGCGCCCCTCCTACAATTCTAGGCGGAAAGGTGAACGGAGACCAATGGACAGAGTTGTGTGTGAGGACACGCCAGGCAGCAGCACTGGGCAGGAGGGCACTAACGCTCACTAAACAAAAAATCAATGTTGCTTGCCACAAAAATGAGAATCGTCAAGATTTCTTCAAACAGAAATGAGTTTGTTTCATGATTTGCTCTTAATACATAAGAAAGCATAAAAGTAGGCCTATTAACAATTACGTAAATCTTTAGAGGCCCTTGAACTACTTCTGTCCCTTTGTGTTTTTATACAAAATAAGCCTGAGGTTAAAGAGAATATCATCACTGGCCACAGCTGGGGCCACGCGAGGACACAGCTTATACCCCCTGAAGTCCCTGGGTGCCCCGAGTCCTTCCCTTGCTATTTATGGAAATATGGGAGAAACCAGGAGGTCTGAGCATGGACCTGGCCATGCTCCCAGGGGCCGAGGAAAGCACCCATCTGTCCAGTCTTCCCTCCACCCCGCGGTTCCCTCCTACCCAGCCACTTGGGCTGACGTGGCTCATGCACTCAGCAGCGCCATCATTAAACGTTTAGCTTCGCATCACGAGGGCCTCCTCTGACCACTCCTGAACCTACAGTCAGCACTAGTCTACAGGACACGCGTGGACAAGGTTGATGGATCACGGCCTCCAACGAAGAAGATGCCAGGCAAGGAGTCGGAGAGCCGGGGATGGAGCAATACTCACCCACGGAGGCGAAGGCCAAAGCGGCCACCACCGAGGACCTCCCTTCCTACCCTGAGGGCAGCTCACCCAGGGAAACGAAGGCCGACACCGCCCACCACTGAGGGCCTCAAGGGCTCTCCCCACCCTGAAGGCGGCTGCGGTCACATTTCTCATCGCACCAAGAGACCCTTGTATTGAGCACAAACCTTTTCAACCTTCAAATCAATAAGGAATCACAACACGGACATTCCCTCAATCCAAATGGCCAGCCCACAAAACAGACATGCAATCATACACATTTCCTGTGGGAAAATCAGTCAGTCCCTGGGGCCTTGCGCCAGGGGTGGGGGAGCAACATGAGGAGATGCCGCAGCCCCAGCCTGGCTCTTCCCTCTACAGCTCCTTTTCCCTTCTCTTCCCACCGCCCCTTCCCACCCTCTCCTAGCCTCAGAGGCTCCTTCCTCAAATTCTTTCCCCTTGATGAAGTCATTCATGCCCAAAATACAAGGCAAAGTCATGGGGGCTCAAGAGAAAATCCATACCGTGGCTCGCGTTTTAGATTCTCATAAGTTTGAGAATAACCAAGCAAGAATCTTTGGCATCTGAATGTGGTCTGAATGCATCTGAGCTCAATGTCCGGCACTGGCCCGGAGTGGATCATGGGTGTCTCGGACATCTTCGTAACTCTACACCAATTATTTTGAAACACCCTAGCAGAATAGAACCATGTGAATAGCTACTTCTCAGTTAAAATTAGGAAAAGACTCCAAAAGTTGCCCTCAAGGAACATCCTTCCCACGAGGAGTTTCTGCGAGGAGTTTCTGCATCGGGCCCTTCAGGCACAGACAAGGCCCCCGGGCCCAACTTCCTCATCCCTGCATTATAAAGCAACAAAGACGGTGGGGAATAAAGCAAGTGAAGGAGTCAGTCCCGCACAAAACGGGCTCCAGAAGCCACAGCCACTCTCCCAGTGTGGGAGCCAAGTTCAGAGACCTGGAAACACCAGCATTCCCAGGGAGGAGGGCAGAACAAGTCATTTCCCCCTAGTTTAGGGAGACACCACCCCACGTCCTCCGGCCTTAATAGAAGAGAGACTTCACATAAATGATTTCAATGACTCCACCACACACAGAAAGTGGGCTAAGGGCTAACACACCCATTCAAATGCCTGGCAAAAACACATTAAATGAACACACAGATAAACAAGGTTCTCCTGTTATCCACGAAATATTCAGAAACAAATCCAGTGAGCAATCTCTTTGCAATCAAAAGACCAATTCAGAGGTGCAGATTAAAAAGAAACATACAACTGAACCATTAATACACACCAAGAACCACGTTCCAAGGAAGTGTTATCACATCACCACCTCCAAGCTGCAGGAAGAAGCACTGGCCATGGACCAGCTGTTCACTCGTGGGTCAGTGAACGAATGGCAGTGCTGTCCAGGACAATGATGAGATATTAACCTGAAAAGGGCAAAATGGCAGAGGCTGGAGGGACCTTCCAGGTAACCCGGCCCCTCAGTGGACAGAGGACCCCCGTAGGGCCACAGAGCCCAGAGCCCCAGTGTGTTCGGGGCAAGCACTCAACTGCAACCCTGATGATGCCCGAACGCCTTCTGCCCTTCTGCATCTCTGCCCCACTAACAGGGAATCCATAAATGCTAAGGAAATGTAATGCATTTCACAATACCTATAGATTTTTAGCAAATTAAAGATAAACAGTGACAAACTTTGAGAATTAACCAAAATATAGTTCCAGTGAATGCCCAAACTCAAAGCTAGTCTCCAAGAGGTGATAAGCTGTGTGTGGTGGTTAACGCCTGTAGATCCCAGCAGTTGGGGAGGCTGAGGCAAGAGAATCACTTGAGCCTAGAAGGTTGAGGGTGCAGTGAGCTGTCATTGTACTACTGCACCCAACCTGAGAAACAGAGTGAGACTGTCAAAAACAAACAAACAAAAACAAATTAAAGGAGTTCAGATGAATTCGCCCATACCCTTTAAATTTTCATTTGGGTACATGGGGTGATCGAGTTCCTTTTTCCCTTGCAATAAATGAATAATCTAATAATTAAATATAATCTAACAATTACATGGGGAAATTTAATTATTTTCCCATTTCATTATTTCCTATCTCAGGGAAAAAGTTAAAATTATTCCCTGTTTCAGGGAAAAAGCTAAAAATCATTTTAAACCTTCCTTCCACAAAACAGTATACTCAGTCATCTCTATCTGCTTGATCATGTGGAATTCAGCTTCACATGTCTACAATACAGTTTTTGTTAAACAGCGTTTATGTAGACAGGCAAGAGAAAGAAACATTTTGTCTATGTAGAAGCAGCAGAAGATACGTTTTAACAGAAAAGGGAGAAGATACCACCGTGTGAATCTGGAAATTCTGTCATCTTGCCCTCACACACAGAAAACACCCAAGCACGTGCCTAATGTCCAACAGGAGCACAGAAAGGACAGGGGTCCCTCCAGTTGTTTAATGACCAGCCCCCACATGTCACCGCCACATAACAAAATCCACACGGCAACTTCAGCACGTTTCATTCACGATTCCATGGAAATCAGGCTGAAGAACATACAGATGTTTTGCCCACATTTAAAAATCCAAGTGTGGGACTCATAGAAATAAAACACATTATGGGTTCACTTAACTTTTCCAAATTTTTACTTGGAGAAACCTATAAAGTACTTGTCAGTTACATCCTTAAGTTTTTCAATAATTTTTATATGCAAAGGTCAGGCAAGACTTGTAAAGAGGTACACACATACGGCCCGGTGCGGTGGCTCACAACTATAATCCCAGCACTTTGGGAGGCCGAGGTGGGCAGATCACGAGGTCAGGAAACCGAGACCATCCTGGCTTACACGGTGAAACCCCATCTCTACTAAAAATACAATTAGCCAGGCGTGGTGGCGGGTGCCTGTAGTCCCAGCTACTCGGGAGGCTGAGGCTGGAGAATGGCATGAACCCGGGAGGCAGAGCTTGCAGTGAGCTGAGATCGTACCACCGCACTCCAGCCTGGGTGACAGAGGGAAACTGTCTCAAAAAAAAAAAAAAAAAAAAAAGGAGGTACACACACACATCCACATTCTTCTCTCAGGGAGACGGGCCCTTTTTTAAGATTCCACATGTAAATGTGGTTGTCACCCTGCCTTTGAGAGGATGGGCTGTGTTTTAAGGGTGAACACACTTTCCTCCATGCACCAAGGATGCACCATGGGGGACAATGCTGCCACCGCCTGCCCAGTCTCTGCTCAGGGTGGGGCAAAGGGAGCTCATTTGTCTCCCGTGTACACCATCAAAAAAAAAAAAAAAAAAAAAGAAAAAAGATTTTGCTGCTTCATACTAGTAAAGTGGGCAGATTCTACATGCCAACTCTTATTCAAAGGTCGCCTAACACTGACTCAGGAACTCTGGCCCTGATGTGCTTGGAGTTTTAATGCTAACAGTGTTAAAGACCACTCCCCCAGGAGCTCTGAACAAGTACTCCAGGTATACACTGAACAAGACCACACACTCTCTGACCGAAATCTAACTTCCCAGACCCAAACTACAGAACCACAGAAGACACTGCTTCTGTCCAACTTTGTGTTCTGCCGTCGTTTGTGTCCATTATTTCGTACAAACCATCTCATTAGAATTTAGGGCACACAAAAGGCCGATACAACAGGGTTACTTTTCAAAGGTTTGGAGGTGAAGAACAGATACAATGCATTAACTTCCTATTGCTGCTGCAACAAATTACCACAAATGCAAACCTCCTCTCAGCCCTGGAAGTCAGGAGTCCCAGGGCTGAAGTCAAGGGGTCAGTAGGTTGTGTTCCTGCCTGGAGTCTCCCAACTCATAGAGGCCACCATGCAGCTTGGCTCACAGCCCAACACCCCTTCTCCCACTGCCCCGGCCTCAGCCCTGCACCCCTCAGGCCCCTGTCCCACCCTTGGCCCCATGCCTCTCTGGCCCCCACCCCACACCCGCCCTCAGCCCCACAGCCCTCTGGCCTCTATCTCATCCTCAGGTCTCCTCCTCTGAGATGGACGACTGGACCCTAGACGGAGGGATGAACATTCTGAACAGAATCAACGTAACTCAACATTTGAGTCGGAGAGGCCAAGCAATAAGACTTTCAAAAAAGCTACCAAAAAGTATGTACCGTGCCTGTAGTTCACAGCTGAGCGTGGCGTCATGAGTACGAGCGTGCGGCCACACACACCAGGCCCAAGTTTAAGATCAAATATAAGGAGCTTTCCACTGTGGTATTTAACTAGATCTTATTACAAAATAGCCTCCTGATTGCAGTTTTTATCCAAAAAGTTCTCTGTAATTAAAGAAATTAATTTTTCCCTAAAAGACATTTCTCTATCTATCGTCCCATAAAAACTAAATGGGCATATTAAAGAAAAAAGAGAAATGTTTGATTTAGGGGTTTGCCTATGACTTGGATAAGCATGATTTTCTTCTGGCCAAGCAGGGAGCAGCTGGACCAGACTGGAGGGAAGGAAAAAAGGAATTTCCACTCTGACCTCAGTTGGGCACCAGAGTCTTTCCTATCAGAATGTGGGTGTGGTGCTTCCCACACACCAGCCTCTGACAAAACTCAGCCCAAGGGTGTGGGAAAAGGCCGTCTACTTCTGAAAAATCTATAAAGTCCAGACACATCAAAAGCCTCCGAAGACTGTAAAGCACCAAGGAGACCACTACACCCTTGGAGTTTACAGAAAATGGTCAATATCACACGTGTCTGAGGTCCAGGGTCAGCTCCCAGCTGCCGCGACGCCATAAACGCAGCCCTGGCTTCCCCTCTGACGCAGAGAGCTGGCCACTCCGCCGGCAGCACTCAGAGCTTAGAACATTCTAGATGAAAGCAACGTGTTCCTTTTAAATTGGGGAAGTGGGGCAGCACAACTGAAGCTCTACGACTATGTCTACTACTGGGTTTCGGGGTAGCATTAGGAAATCGTGGGAATCCAAATCTCAATTTCATACAGATTCACTGCAGGTTCCAGAATTTCCTGAAACATTCTTCCAATTTATCACTCAGGATTCCCTTGCCAAAGCTAATAAAGTCTAAATTCCTTACGGAAAAGCCACCATAAGCACCACCACAAATAAGATCAACTGACGCCCGCCCTTTGCACCAAACATATAAACTGTTACTCACACAAGACTGTGCTGGAGGCAGCTCTCAGCTGAAGCCGAATCTGTGAGACTTCATTATCCCATTTTCGATCGAGTATGAAGACTGTCAGCAAACCAGGGCCCCAGTGTGTAGCAGAGAACAGATCCTCTGACGCCTGCCTGAACATTTCCTTCCCACCTGTCTTGGATACTGAACACCCTCAGAGCTATTGAGTCACCCACATTTGCAGGTCATTAATCCAGCCACCAGGATAACATAATTATGCAATAAAAATGCCTTCTCAGGGCTTTGTCATACTCAACAAGGCAGCTCAGAAGGCTAGGTAAGCCCAACAAAGGGGGAAGCGTCCCTCAAATAGACAAAGACCAAGGAAAAACGTGCAGAGACTCTTTCAAGAGAGCAGAAACAGAGCCCGCTGTAGCCTTTCAGGCCCTGCTGGCCGCAGCCCTGCGTTAGGTGGCACCATTTCCACAGATGCATCCTGCTGGGCCCATTTGAAAAGTCCCGCTGGTGAGAAACTCACCCCCACTTCCAGCTCCTGCAAGACTTGCTACAGCCCCACTCCACCCTGGGGGCCGACTGTGCAAGTTTTCCTGGCGAGACCCCTCAGAGCCTGCACAGCGTCTGAGACTGGGAAGCGCCAAGGATCCAGAAACGCACAAACCCGTTCTCCTCGTGCTGCTTTCTGGGTTCCAAGTTGTCTTCAGAATGAGTCCTGCATAAACCCCAGGCTGGGGAGCCAGCCACGGCCCAGCAGCACCCAGTTCATGTGCTCCACCCACCCCACAGAGGACCACGGAGGCCCCAGCACGCTCTGTCCGGGGCAAGACACCAGATACAGCCACAGTTCAGGGTTCTGCCACCCGCCCGGTTGCCCTAATTACCTACTGGGATCTGAATTCTCATTGGTTGGAAAGGTGATCCCACAGATCCGCTGCTCTAATTACCTGCTGTAATCTGAAATTGCATTGGTTGGAAAGGGGATCTCACTGCTCAAGCGCTCCCTGCTGCCTCCTTGCAAACAACATAAAAAATCCAAAACCCCTCTTAAAGAACGTTTACTATAACCTCAAAACAAGACCAATCCTGAGACCAGGGAAGATACACACACACATCTGACAGCTGGTGGGCGTCAGTGACTGACGCCAGGGCTTCCATGTGGCGTGTGAAGTGGGCGGCCTGTCACGGTGACTCAGGCTGGGGTCTGAATAGTGGTCTTCCAAGCAACTAGGCAACCAGGATGCACACCCCAAAACCCAAGTCCCCGCAGTCATGTACCTGGAAGAAATGCTGCGTGGCCATCGACACCAGTTGTAAACCAAGACCGATCTGTGTCCTGTGGTTCTCACAATGTCCGTACACGTCTGGGCCCAGCACAGGCACGCACGGCACCCTGCTCGCCTCCAGTGGGGCTCTCTCCTGCCAAGGGGGATGGCCCTGAAGTCCGTTGAGATTTCCAAAGCTCTACAAAGTCACCCTTCCTCCTGCTTGTTCAGAAGGCCTAAAGCCCTGAAGACACCAATGAGCGCCCTAGCCTCTTAAGGCAGCTCAAACACCTAAACACAGGAACGCTGGACCTCTCTGCCCTCGGGAGCAGCCAATAACCCACTGGGCTAAGCAGAAGACACAGATGTTACATCCAGAAGGCAGTGGCACTCACGTTTGCATTCCAGGAGCCACCCTTGTGAGTCCCTTCAAGGCTTCCAAGTCCCACTTGATTGTTTTCATCATATCTCTATAACATCAGAGACATTATATCTCATGGTATCTATGAGATCCTCTCTACTTTTATGAGCATATATGCTCCCTGACTTACCATGGGATGAAACTGTTCCAATAAACCCAGTGTAAGCTGAAAATATCCTAAATAGAAAGTGCATTTGACATAATACTTTCAACTTACAATGGGTTCATCCAGAGGCAGCCCATCTCGGGCTGAACAATGCACTGAGTGTGACTAGTTCAAGCAATACTGGAGCAAGCTTTAAATATTAGCCACATTCTGTCAGGGCTGACTAATATGAAATCAGCATCAGTCTCATGTCTTGCAGCATCCACAGCTCATCTTCTTAAAACCACTTAAGATTTCATAATTAACTCAATTAAACAATGTAAGTCATCTCCTTGATCTTTGACATGAAGGGGTCATTTTCCCCCAAAATAGTACCTCTTTCCTTGACATGATTTAATCTGTGGTTAGAGTATTTAACAGGATTTCTTTCCTTCTTAGAAAATAAAATATACACCTTTCCAATATGAAAAACACTAACCGATAATGCTATAGCTTAACCAGGTCAAAAGCGTTTTTTGTTTTTTCTTTTAAAGTTAAAAAAAGAACCTAACTGCATCTTTGGACCTTATATGAAGTAGTGTCCAGGGTCACTGGGACCCCCACTTGGCCAGTGCAGCTGGGTACCAATTAAACCCAGAAACCCAAGCGTTCACTCAAAGCCCTTTCCCAGCTGTTCATCCTAGTGGAAGCCATGGGCACAAAGGAATGCGGCATTCTACGGAGGGCTTTGGGGAATGGCTGCTTGAGAACATCAAAGTGGCTCACGTCCCCCGAGTATAAAGCCAGTGACTGCTCTCAGCTTCAATGCAGCACCATCCACAGCAGACAACGTCCGGAATCACCTGAGTGCCCGTCAACAGGGGATGAAGGGAACGTGGCCTGAACATACAAAGGAGCAATACTCCACCACACAGCTGAGATCCTTGTCATCCAAGACAGGATGGATGGAGCTGGAGGACATTACGTTAAGCAAACGAGCCAAGCAAAGAAACGGAGTATGTTCTCACTCATAAGCAGGAGCTGAGAGCAAATCTCATGGAGGCCAAGAGTACGTGGTCAACAGGGCCCAGCAGAGCCCACTCATAAGCAGGATGGGCAGAGGCTAGTAACGGACACAAACACACAGCCTAATGGGAGCACAAGTCCTACTATTGATAAATCAGCAGGGGGATGGCAGTGGGTCATCTACTGTGGATTTCAAAGCAGCTAGGAGAGAATAACTTGAACATTACCAGCATAAGGAAAAGAAAATACTTAAAGTGAAAGACATCCCAAGTACCCAGATTTCATCAATATAGGGATGAATCAAGATATCACATGCACTCTGAAAATATGTACATATATATCAACAAAAACAAAAACCAATGACAGAACCATTTGCAAAGCACGTGCAGGAGAAGAATGGGAAGCCTGACAATGGTGTGACTGTGTCCCCCCCACCCAATTCTCATGCTGAACTCTAACCCTTTGTTGGAAGTGAGTCCTGGTGGGAGGTGACTGACTCATGGGGGTGGTTTCTAATGGTTTAGCACAATCCCCCAAGTGCTGTCCTCATGATAGTTCTGAGATCTGGTTGTTTGGAGGTGCATGGCACCTTCCCCTTCACTCTCTCCCCTTTCAGCCATGTGAAGACATGCCTGCCTCCCCTTCACCTTCCACTCTAAGTTTCCCCAGATGTAGAAGCCTGTACAGCCCACAGAACTGTATGCTGATTAAACCTTTTTTTCCTTATGACCCAGCCTCAGGTAGTTCTTTATAGCAGTGGAAGAATAGTACAGTCCTCAGGACCAGCAATGTTTTCCTTCCACCCAGTGGCCAACAAGGTCCCACACCCTAGCTGGTTTTCCAAAGTCTTTGCCAGAATGCTGAGGCTGTTTTGGGGATACTAACTTTCCCCATCTCTGGCAAACCAGATGGGGAATCCTATTTGCCTCTTACCACTTTTCTCAGAGAAACCCCACCTCTGAAACGGCCTCCTTCAGCAGCAGCAAAGCTGAGTATTCCTTGCAATTCCCTTCTTCTGAACAAGTAAACATCTTAGGCTTGTCTTTCCATCTTCCCAGCTCATTGAAAAAAATATCTTATGCTTTCTATTTTCCTAACACACACATGGAAGAGAAATGCCGTGAGGGCAGGGGATCTTGCTTTCCCGGATCTGAGCCTGGCCCTCAAACACTAGCCGAATTCATACTGACACGATATCCAGAAGCAGAAATGCAAATATCCACATGACTTCAAATACCCTAAGGATCTAACAGGCCGAGTGGCCCACGTAACTATGGTTTGTGCTGGGCCGTTCAACTGGTGTCCAAATCCCTGTCCAAGTGAGCTCTTTAATTTTGGGACTTTTCAGATAGTTGTTTTTGTTGTTGTTGTTGTTCTATTTTGTTTTTATTAAAGGGATCTATTACAGTTACAATCAAGAATATCACAGGCCGAGGGTGGTGGCTCATGCCTGTAATCCCAGCACTTTGGGAGGGCAACGTGAGCGAATCAAATGAGGTCAGGAGTTCAAGACCAGCCTGGCCAACATGTTGAAACCCCATCTCTACTAATACAAAAATGAACCAGCCATGGTGGCAGGCACTTATAATCCCAGCTACTCAGGAGGCTGAGACAGGAGAATGGCGTGAACCAGGAGGTGAGGCTGCAGTGAGCCAAGATCGTGCCACTGCATTCCGGCCTGGGCAACACAAGACTGTCTCCAAAAAATAAAAATACACCAATACGCCCAGATAGTTTTTCACCAATGTCAGATACATCAGTTTAAAGAAAAATAATATGAAAGCATGTTTTTAAATTTCAGTGTTGAATTTAACCATATCTTTTAAGAAGATACGAAGATAGAAGTTCCCCAAGGATCGGGGGAGAAAAAAGCAGTTAAGAAAATGTTAAAACTTCAGGAGAAAAACAAGTATGGGGTAAGACCTCAAGGCAAAACTTTTTCTTTGAACTTTGATTTCAAAAGAACAGAGATGCCCAAAATATGAACTCTCCCATCTGCATTTTATATTCCTCTATGTCCTTTGAAAGGCTGGAGATGGAATCCCAGGTTCCAAAGTGCCTGGTCACGGCTCACATCGGGCGGCATCTTTCACAGCCGTTTACTCCCCTGACTGTGCCCAGAGAGCTCTGTGGCCCAATTTACACAAAAAGGTCCTAATTTACACACGTTCATCACTTTGAGCAGAGTCTCAACGAATGAGACAAATATTGACACTCCACAGAAGCAAGTATTCTCTTCCGAAAAGTTAAGTGTGAGGTTCCCATGAGCCAGGCAGCTTGGTTACAGAAAGCACTGGCTGACTTGCTGGTTTAATGTTAAATGCATTTAAAATGTTAAGTGATCCGGCCCCCCTCCCAGTGGGTGTGTACGTTGAATTGGCTGCAGTACTGATGCACAGACCACGTGGTTTTACTTCAAGCAGAGCACCCCACACCCAGGAAGAGGCCAAAGGACAGCATCGAGGTCTAGGACAGTTCTAAGGAGAGCTGCAGCCTGAATGCCTCGTCTGCAAATAGTCTCTCATTTCAGAGGAAATCACTGAACAGAGTTCGTAACACGTGAAATTTAAAAATTCATATTTCTAATTTCATCCCATTAGAACTCTTGAAGAACCGATGTACACCTGCTCCAAGTCAATGAGAGGACACTCGGATAGTCCCTCACAGGTCCTCGGCCTCCGCCTCCCACCTAGAGAACGTCAGCTCAAGCTGATCACAGCACAGTGCAATTTTCTATAATATACAGGCCTGCATCTGAGCTGAGATGTGAATGTCTGGAATGTGCCTGCCAGACCCAGGAGGAACTGCAGCAGCTGTAGGGACAGAAGCTGCTAAGGAATCCGACTTGGAGGGAACTTGAGGCAACTAAAACTAGTTCCACTGGTTTTTCTTGGCAAGGCTTGACCAGGCAAACTGTTATCACTGTTGCTAATTCATGGTAATTGGGATGGGGACTTAACAGTAAGTAATTAGAGCAATTACAGAATTTGATACTCAATTACAATGGCACAGATTCCTGAGAATGGAAGAACTGTCTGCTGTCTGCACACAGTATCCAAGTCTAGCAGTGTTGACTCTGTGGTGGGATAGTTCTGGGTCTGCAGGGGACGTGGGGCACAGGAACCGTGCAGCCTGGCTGTAGCCAGAGGCCTAAAGGATCCCCACGAGGCTCTCCAGCCAAGGTGTCATCACCACAGGCAGAGCCATTCAAGAGAACTGCCAGCCGAACTGGAAACATCCCAATCTGCTGAGCCAACACAGGAAGACAACAGCCACCTACAGCTGCTGAGCCCCGAAACGTGACCACTGGGCCTGAAGGGCTGAATCTGGGATTTAATCTGTGAAGTTCTTTTCAAATGTGTTTGGCTATGTAATCAAATCTTTATTCTAATTAAATTTAAAGGAGCCTCTGGCTATGGGCTACCTTGTCCGGCATCACAGCTCCAGGGAGTAAGAATGGGAAGGAGAGGCCCAGAGCCTCTCTGCATTGTCCACGCTAATTTAACACGTCATCATAAGGAAAGGCACTCCAGGAGAGGTGTGCATGGGAAGAACTGGGTTGGCCCTGACACAAACATGACCCCCATGACATCACAGCTGCCTCAGCCAACAGGCAAAAGACAATGATGCCCACCTGGACAGGTCACCGGATGTGATGATGCACCCCAAGTCCTAGTCCCACAGCAGCCAGAGACCACCCGCTGCTCGTCCCAGGTGAAACAGGCAGAGCTGTCCGAGCCCTCAAAAGCAGGAAGAATTAAAGAGGCAATTCTTGCTATTCCCACAACACGCGACACTCCTCGGAGACAGATACAGGCTTCGCTGTGAAAGTGCAGAGGACGGTGCAGTCCCTAGGCGGGCTGCTTCTTCCAACGATCAGGGAAGAAACCAGATCCATTTCCTTGTAGGAGAAACATTTGTACCGTCATTAGACAGAAGGTGGCTGATGTTATCAAATCATCAAGTACCGCACGGCTGTGTCTCCAAGGAGGGCCTGGAAACTTGCAGCCACCTGCATAGAGGTCACAGTGCTTACAATGGAGATACGTGTGACTGAGGTCTGGCTTCCTCAGGCAAGCTAAATTTGAACTTTCATCACTGAGGAATTGGTCATTTACAGTCACTCACCCTCAATGCAGAAGAGGGCTCAAAACACTGCACCAGACTTCAACACTCAGGGTTAGGGTCAGGGTCAAATTCACAAGTTTTACAAAATGTATTTACTTGGGATGCCAGAAAAGATGTAGCTTCACACCGCCCCAGCTCCAGGGTTTGCTTAGCCCCTTCACCACTGGATCTCACCAACAGATGACCCATCCACGCCTCATCCATGGCAGCACAGAAAACCACTCGGAAGACAGCCACTCCCACCAAGCTTCCTGACTTTGGTATTTAAAATATGCATCATTTAAAATCTGCATCTCATACGTGAGATTACACTTCTCCGAACAGACCTTGTGATTGTCATTTCACCCAAAAGGGCTTTAGGAAATGACACGCGGCCCAGACGCCAGAGGTCGCCGGCCGCCTTACTCTAGCCTAATTCCTTTGTGCCTGTATGGAGGCTTCACAGATACAGCCCGGTCACATTAATGACCATAAGAGAAGCTCAGGGCATAGATGAACTCAGTGCTGAATTTTTCCATTTCTCATCCTTTTGTTTTATCCAGAAGACAGCTGAGAAAGGCTGGGGCAGATCATCTCGAGTGTAATGACTCCAGCCACTTCTCTTCACCCCAGGTCACCCCTCAGTCACACGCTTTTGAGAAACCAAAGTAATTCTGTTCTCTTCACTCTGGGTTCCAAGTACTAAATTCCTCCGTTTTATCAATTAGATTATCAAGCAGCCATTTGTAATCTGGACTGCAATCTGATACAAAATTTAAAGCTAATTTAGGTTGCGGTAATAGCTCCTATTTACGTTATAGACAAGGCATGAATGAAAACTTTAATCTGTTCATAGGACCAATTTGGTAAACAAACCAATTATTCAAGCAATGATTGTTTTCAGTTAGATGCAAATTTCTTTGCTCATAAAAGATTTTCCAGTAGGAATTTTTAAATCCATGGTCTGTATTTCCTGAGCCTGTCTCTGCACCTTCCCCGAGTGCACAACAGGACTTCCCAGGGCATCCCATCAGCAGACCCACGGAAGAGAATAAGCCCACAGCCCTCAGCCCAGGAATCAAGTCTGAGCCCCAGCAGCCCCTCGTCCAGCCGGGGCTTCCTCACCAGCACAGCACCCAGAGGTTTTCCAGGTTTAATGCCATGTGTGCGTGGAAAGTAGAGTGCTGGAAAGACCACAGTGGACATTCTACAAATGCAACTTTCCTCCTGGAACAGCCCAGCAACCCTCTGTACCTTCCCCAAAGTACCCATGCCAGGTAGGCATAGAGAGTCTAATGGGGTGCCTAGGAATCAGCATTTAACACGATTCTGATGAATAAAAAAGTTTGAGAGGCCGGTCAGCGAGAGGCTGCCATGGCCTCCACTCATTTGCAGGCTCTGAAGAGACACAGATTCAGGTAACAGGCCAGACAGGATGGGACAAGGATGGGGAAGTGGAGGGCAAATTCCATGGACCACCAACCACCCCTCCATCCCCACTGATACTCCTTGATTTAAGGAGAGGCAAAGCCAGGGAGAAAAGATGCCCGCACCACACAAGGGACTGAGATTTCACCTGAAGTGCACAGCATATGGCTGAGGCCCAAAGTTGGGCAAGCCGAGAGCACAGGCCCAGAGGTGCCACCCACACCCCACACAGACCTCCCAAGCACTGCCTGTGTCTCCTGCCTGGTTTATTTCCTTCCCCCATTCTACTGTGTTGGTTTCTTAACCGCCCCCCACCACCACACACCCCTCTCTACAAGCTAGGTGAACTGAAAAGAGCAGGGGGGGTTAAGATCTGGGCTCTCGGGCCAACGTCCTGCCTGAGACATTAGTTCCAACCCACCCAGCTGTGATGTAAGCCCCTGAGATTTCTCAAATGTGAGAAAGGAAGGTGACTGAACCCACTTCCCAGGACGGCTGTGGAGACTGAGATCACATATAGCCACACCTCGGCATCCAGCACACGTGGGACCCCAGTCGTGTTGCCCCTGATGGGAATCCCTCTATGCCCCCTCTGCTACCAGAGCCAACTCCCAGCAGTAGCTGTGGAGGGTGCATCCTCTATTCCCACTCCACTCACCTCCCATCGCTCCCCGCAGTGACCTGCCACACAGCGGCCAACAGCAAATCTGGCCCCATTGGATAACCAACCACACCCCCCACCCCCACTTTGGGGCGTCTTCCACTTGCAGTTCCGAAGCAGAGCGAGAAACCGCCCTCAAGGGCGCTCACCTGTTCCTTATTGCACGTAATTACCTGCCACGCAGGGCCACCAGCAAACCCAGCTCCACCATCCAGCTTCTGGTGGGTAACTGCCTCCCTCTCCCGCTTCCTCCTGGGGTGTCTGGGAGGCTCAGAAACTGCCCTCCAAGGGCACTCACCTGTTCCTTATTGCACTAATACCTCCTTTACAGAAATCCACTTTGACTTCCAGCACTGCAGGTGTGACAATTTAGGAATCTTATTTGTAAGCTCCAAGAGCTTGAGGTCACGTACACCTCACCAGCATCCCAGAGACCCAGCACTGTCCCACTGTATTTACGATTCCAAAATACTCCTTCAAAATGCTACTGGCATTTGATTTGCGCATAAAATGCTAAAAATCTTCAAGTGAAACCAATATCTTCAACAGTTGGATTCAATCATAACATGCGAGTTATACATCTGCCAAGTTGTAAAGCCTCATGCATTTATAACATCTTATGTATGGTCAAATGGTTCATTAACATAAATTACGAGAATCTCTAAGAAATGGGGTTTTTTCTGGCATTAGATGACCAAAGGAAAACTGGGTTCTGGCGGGCTTGCGGGCCTGTAGAGGCAGACATATCTGCTGACACAACCAAGCTCCTTCCCACTGACGTGGCCTCATCCCAGGCCCCTCGCCCGGACGCCTGCAGGCCCCTGGAGGAGCAAGCTGACCTGCCCACATTTCTCAAATGCACAGCTGTTGTTCACACTGCAGATGGAGCTCAAGGCACGAGCAGGCCACCACACAAAATACCACACAGCGTCCACGCCAGGGGATGGTTTTCACTCCATCCCAATGCCCCATGTATGAGTTAACAGCCATGCTACTAAACGGATTTTTAGACTCTCAAGACATACTTTGTTTGCTTTTATGCAACAAAGTTAAAAGACTATCACTCAGATATAGGCTCTCAAACTGGCATAATCATTTGGGAACAGAGCCTCTGCCAGATCAGGATAAGCACTTGGGACAACACCCCGTGACCTCAGTCCACACAAACCCATCCAGACCAGAGGCCTCCTGCACAGCTCTAATTTCTGTGGATTTCTGTAAATGAGGTATTAGTGCAATAAGGAACAGATGAGTGCTCTTGGAGGGCAGTTTCTGAGCCTCCTAGCCACACGGCCACATTCAGGCTGAAGCCGCGCCACCTCCAGAAACACTGTCCGTCACCGAGGTGTGTCTGGCTTCTCCCTTTTTCCAGAACTTAACAAAACCTGAAAGGACAGATCTGTGTAGAAAAACACAAACTACTTGCGATTCCTCTGCCCAGTTCAGGCTGTAGGAAGCTCGTTTCAGCCCTCACCGTGTTCTGACCTTGGTTCCCATAAGAAATAAAGTCAGAATTCTAGTCCCTGTCTCCTGGGCAGTGTGGCAGGCATACATACCTTCAGTTACATGAGGAAAGGCGTGGTGAGCCCCCTTCCTTCAGTAAAACTGCACAGTTCCCAGAACCCTGATGCCATCCCCCTCACGCCACTGTGAACACCTGGACAGAGCACATTTCAATGCGTGCACCTTCGTGGGCTGGTTTTCTATTTCTCCACTAAATCACCCCAAATTTAGCGCCCTAAACACTGACTTATTTTCTCCCACTTCTGAAAGCTGGAGTCCAAAACAGGTCCCACCAGCTAACGTCGAGGTGTCGGCAGGGCTGGCTCTGGGGAAGCGACTGTCTCCTTGCCTCCCGCAGCCTCTAGAGGCTTCCGCATCCCCTGGTCCATATGGCACCTACTGTCTTCAGGACCCACAGCGGCCCTGATGGCCCCTCAACAGGAAGACGCAGAACATCAGGAGCCCGGGCTCTAGTGCTAAGGCCAAACCTCACCACCCTCCCAGCTCCTCACACACTCCCGTGCGAGCTAATATAGATTCCACCTTAACTAGTATCACCTGTGTAAGGGGTAAGTGCCCAGCTGTGAACTGGTTAACCTCGCTCACACAGACCCCGGGAATAAACTCACAGGCCATGGACCACTCCACAAGTAATGAGTGACCACCTGCTCGGGGACCTCCATGGCCCAGCAGAGCCCTCCTTTGCCTCCCCGTGGACTCAGGGTCTGCAGCGCCAGAGGGCCCTGGATAAAAAAAACAGCTCCCATGTCGGGAGGCACCCACCAGTGGTTGGGTTCCCGGTACTTTAAGTAGCCCAGGTGGACAGGCCGCGCCCCGTGCAACTCCATCACAGGAATAACAGCTGCACGTGGCTAGTGCACGGGTGGCCACCCCTCGGCCCAGCTGGCCACGCTAAGCACATCACCGCCGTGACGTCCAATCAGACTCAGCTGCTGGCACAGTCCAGGTATCGGCCCCCAAGAACATTCTGGATCACAATTCACAGTACTGATTGCGATCTGGGCCACACGTGGCTGAATGTATTTACAGGAGGACGCCACAGCCGATCTGGCTGGACTGAGAACATTTCCCACTGTACATTCTTACAACACCATTTTATTTGCACTTTATTAAACTTTTATGGCTTTTTTCTGCCTATCTACTTTATGGGAGTGTTTCTTGTTCTTATGACTGCAGTGATACTTTAAGCTACAACTATTAATGTGTAAAATTACTTTGGAAGTCGCCTTATCATTAAACATTTCACAAGCAAGCAGTCAAAGACACCTAACCCGGAGGCCTCTTTTCTTCTCTGAGCCAAACCTACATTGGACTCAAAGAAAATGGCACACGGAGAGGGGCTGGATCTCTAGCGCCCATCCCTAGGGGGCCTCCTGGGGAGCAGATATGGAGGGAGAAGCCCTGGGCTACGGCACCGTCTTACTAAAGAAAAGTCCATTTGGGTAAATGTAAGTGCCAGACTTAAGAGATTAAGCAAACCATGAAAAGAAACCACTAACCACAGCTTCTCCAAAACAGAACTAAACTCCCTTTAGTTTGAATTGGAAAAGCAGAAGTGATGATCAGGATACAAAAAAAAATGACAAAGCATCTGAAACAGGAGAATAATCAAGGGCCACTGTCTCTTCCTGTGTGAGTGGGAGCCTCGCATCTAAGCTGGTTTTAGAAGGTTGCTACTTTAGACTGAAAGTTATCCCCAACCCCAGTTTGTAAGCAAGTGGAGCAGAACTCTTCAATTATTTCAAGGTTTAGCGGTAAAGCTCTGCAACTGTCACAACCATTTTAATTGGTGTGAATTTTAAAGTGACTCAATCTGTTAGCTGGAGTATCTAACGGCTTAACCACGGGGTCATGTTGGAAAATTATTCCAATTGCTTTTGTTTTCTCTACTGAAGATGCATTTGAATGTTCTTGTAGTTTGCAGTTGGCTGGTTCTGATGTTTGGTCTGAGGAGGCCCAAGTAACCGGAGAGGAAGAATCTGAAACCTCAAGCCACTCGAGTGCTGTCTGGGGAGATGGAGACCCCAACCCGAGAGCCACTGACGGAGTCAGCACGGGCGCAGGGCCGCCAGAAGCATCGGGCCACGTATTTGTTGCTTACAAAACAACATAAGCACACACCCCCAGGTGTGTACACATGCCCTGTACACGCTAATGTCTGTCTATGCTAACACCAGCACACACCCCCAGGTGTGTACACTTCCTCTGTACACGCTCACGTCTGTCCATGCCAACAGCACACACCCCCGAGGTGTGCACACACACTCTGTACACATCTGTCCCTGCCAAGGCCAGCACACATGCCCAGGTGTGCACACACGCTCTGTACACACTCACATCCCTCCCTGCCAATATGAGCACACACCCCCAGGGGTGCACACACACTCTGCACATACTCACGTCTGTCCCTGCAGCCTGAGTCAGTCACAGAGAGGGAGAGGAGGAGTAGGAAGGACGTAATGGGCACTGAGGTTCTGGGCTGGTTCCCCTCTCTACCTCGGGAGAGACCCCTCATGTGATCCTGCTGTCACTCACCGTTCCGCCTCCATCCTCCATCCTCCCACCGGGATCAGGAGGACGCCCACTGCACAGAGCTGTGATGAGCATGAACAGAAGATTGCAAGAGCTCACGCCAAGGTGCTGAGCACGGGGCCTACGGAGTACTTCTTTCTGCTGTGGCTGACATCAACAAACAAGAGGCTGACACGGCTTCCGCAGAGAATGTCACTCGCTGAGAAACTGAAACGTGTGACCTAGGAGCCTGTGAAGGTCTAAGAACAAACCAACAAACCAAACGGTTTTGTTTGTTTTTCGAACACCATAGCTTGTTTTTTCTTTTTTCTCATGCTGTACCTTGGATATCATTTAGTTAAATTCAAAGTAAGTCCAATAAATACAGAAAATCACAGGACTGAGCATGGAGCATTGTTTCACTTCATGTCCTCCAGCCTTTAGGACACATTAAGGAAAGACATGATTCCAGGTCTCCCTTTAGAAAGGCTGCCCTGAGGCACCTGCTGGGGCAGCCAAATTGCAGCTGTTGATGCTGCCCCCAAGCTGTTTGGATGAAGCACAAGATTCCGGAGGTCTCTTCTCTCCTGCCCTTCACCCCAGGAGAGAAGGTGGGAGGAGAAAGGTGAGAGAAAACAGGAAGAAGGAGGGGGGAACGAGGGAGAGAGGAGGGGGGAGAGAGGGAGAGAGGAGGGCGAGGGAGGGAGAGAGGAGGCAGGAGGGAGGGAGAGGAGAGGACAGAGGGCGAGGAGAGGGGGGAAGGAGGCAGAGGAGAGGGGGAGGGAGGGAGAGAGGAGGAGGGAGGGAAGAAGCGAGGAGGGGGGAGGAAGGGAGAGAGGATGAGGGAGGGAAGGAGAGAGGAGGGTGGAGGGAGGGAGGAGGGGCATGTTCCATCCACCAAGGCAGCTGCACTGCAGAGAGAATGGAGGGTGTGTTGCCTCTCAGGACAGCAAGTTCATGCTGTTTATAATTGTTAGCATAAACAATGACCCGCTGAGGACAGGGCTGCAATTGGAGTTGACAACGTTTTATTTCCATAGTTGATATTGGGGACCTGGACCTAAAGCACCGTGCCTTGCCCTTTCGCCAGATGGGCCAATGCCTCTCCATACTTGCCTCTATTTTAACTAAATACCCGATATTGACTAGGAATTATGACGTGTAGGATACCCCTTATCACAGTAACGTCAAACTCACGTTCTAAATGCAATTTGCTCAGGGACTGGCTTCTAAGTCTGGGTAGGAATGTTAAGCTCAGGCCAGTTCAATTCAATGAGCATTTATCAAGAAACTCCTAGACCAAGAGCTGTGTTAGACACTGGGTATGGGGTGATGGGGATACGAAGATGTGGAAATAGAACTCGAGAAGCTCAAATGTTCTCATTTCATTCCCTAATGCAATTACCTAGCTTCAACCTGAAGGCTGTAATGTCTAAATTCACTTTTTCTTTATTCCAGTTCTACATAACAAAGCATAAATAATCACAGAGGAATGATTCTGTGTTGGACTATTCAGTGGACAGAGAAGAGCATTCTGACCGGTGTGAGACACTGTCTCCGTTCCCAGGGAGCCCGTGAGGTGGCTGCACGGAGCACACGCGTGAAGATTCAGGAGCACGAGTGTCAGGTGATGGGAGGGGCATGGAGGCAGCACCAGACAGATGTCTGCCGAGGGGCTACTGCAGCCGGGCTGGCAGGGAAGGTCACGGGAGTGGGTGCAGGCATCTACCTCCAGCCGCACTTCGTTTTCATGAGGACACGTGCAGGGAAGGGGATGACACCGAAATGCTGTGGCGCTGAGGGGAGGAGGGGAGGGACGCAGGGCTGAGGGCTGGCCACCACCCCTTGCGTCCCTGCCCCTATGAACGCTGCCAAAATCAGCCCTAACGGGGAGAAGTGAGGGGGGTGAAAGAGGTGGACAGACTTGGCTTCCATGGAATTCACAGATTCCAGTCATTAAAAATCCCTTCTGAGTTTTCATCTGGAAAACTTTGCAAATGTATTTAGGGACAAGAGGCAGAAGATGAAGCCAACACAGTTGGGCTCAAACCACCGCCCTTCTCCTTGTCTCTGCATCCAGGACCCGCCCTGAGCCCCTGAGTGCGAGGACCCTGAGCTGCCCAGCCCAAGGGCACGGCCCCTGACCAGAGAAGGGAGCCGCACAGCGGGGCCCCCAGCACGTGGATGGCAGAATCTGTGCTATCTCAGCCCCAGGACCCCAAGCAGAGAAGGCCTGGGACTCCCAGCTGAAGCTTTGCTGTCTCCTCTGTCACCAAAGTCGAGAAGGACTGAGTGGGACCAAGGCCGGACCTGCCGGCTCCTCAGTGGCTGCCGATGTGTCCCTCAGGCTGCAGGTGAGACCGTCTTGTGATTCTCCAGACAGTGGCGAAAATCACAGCCAGGAGTGCTCCACTTGCCCCAAAACTCAAGCATAGACTGAGGAAGGCACCGCCCGTTCAGATCCCCGTCCAGGCTTGTGTGCCACACTCGAGAGGCACACGGCACCAGAACATGGCACTTTAAGTGGCTTTGTGGGGTGTAGAAACACAAAGTGTGGTCTCGAGTCTCTCAGAAGTCACTCCCACCAGCCTGCGGGACCCGGATGGCCCCTTTGGAGGTGGCTGGAGTCTCTCCAGGGCGGGCTCCAAACTCCCAAGGATGAGGTGAGCGTTGGTCTTGCTCTGACCTGAGGAAGGCCCCTGACAAGTATCCTGAACATGCAGGCACACAGCTGGCTGACTCATGAAGGGACCTGCTAAGCCACGAGCCAGGGACTCGACTGACACAAGAACCCTGCCCAGGCGCCCACCTGGGGCGCCCACGAGAAAACTACGGAAGCTGTGAAGACGGAGGTGTGCACGGGTCTGGGAGAATCCTGGGAGAAGCCGCACTGGGGACCGGGAGGGACGGAAGGCTGGGCCCCACAAGCAAACGGCGGAGGCACTCGGTGCCCTGTAGACCCCTCTGCACCCACAACTGCAGGCCTGGCTGGCAGCACGACCTTGTCTGCAGGGGCCCAGGAGCATGTGTGTTTGGCAGGCGCTTCCCTCCTGGAGCCACACTACAGGTACCGTCATTTTAGAGGCAGGTACCTGATATCAACGATGACAATCAACCATGCCACCCTGAATTACAGCCGTGTCCTCAGCGGGTCACTATTTACGCTGACAATTACAAAGAGTTTGAACTCGCTGTCCCAAGAGGCAACAAACCCTTCATTATCAGGGCCGCAAGCTTCTGTGCAGCCCTCCTCCCCCGCCGCTTCCCGTCGGGGCAACGTGAAGTCCCATGACGGTGACTCAGAGCCAGCCCAGTAGCTTCAGTGCAGGAAAAATCACAAAAATTCAAACACATCCTAAACATGGGCAGTTGGTAGGAGCCGATTCCTCAATTCAACCTGTTCGGAGGCTTTCTGGGCTAGCACAGCTCTGATCACAGCCTTGCGCTTTCTGCTCCCCATGAAGGGCGGCAAGAAGGCCGGGCTCTGCTATTCTGCAGGCTCCGCTACGTGGAACCTGCCCTGTGGCCTCGGTGGCCTGTGCCAGACAGTGTGACCGTCGCCCGCAGTGAACACTCCCCACAGCGGAGCAGGCTTGGGGAAGAACAAAAACTTACCTGTAAGCCTAGAGAAGACACTAAGCCACGCACGGCCTCACGCGCACTGCATGTCAATCGCCGCCGAAGCAGGAACGAGCTCTTAATAGTTCCAGTAAATGCAAAGGCCGCCCTGGAAAACTGTGTGAACCTTTCTGACCACTCACAGGTGGGGAGCCACTGCCTGAGACACAAAGGTGAAGAATTAACCTGAAACTGCATATTATAAAACATATTTTTAAATGATGGTGCTTAATTTAAAAGACTCCCAAAGAGTACTGCATTAGAAAGTGACAGAGTGAAACCATGAGGCTGACCACAGGAGTCCCTGGAAATGTCACCAAATGTTGTGTCAAAACTGGGAAACAGAAGAACTGCACCTGATGAAACATTCGATTAATCACTCGAGTCCTCCCCACATACGAAGCTATGTAAAAAGTGTTCCCAGAAGGTAAAGTGAGCAGGAGGGCTGTGAACACACAAAGAGAGAGCCACTTCATCCACGGACCACAATAAAAGAAACGCTAACAAGTGCCGACGACACGCTGGAGTCCAGGGCTCTGGGCGCAGCTGTGACAGGGACACTCAGGGTCCCACTGTCCAGATGAGAAACCAGGGTGGAAACACCAGGGAGCCTGTCTCAGGGGGCAGAGCCAGTGAACGGTGGTTCGTACTGGGCCAATCCCAGCTGCCAGGCTCTGGGGCTTCTGGGCACAGAATCCTGTTGACTTCACTCTGGGGTGCGAGAGGCGGCAGCATCCCCCAAAGGCACCTGGAGAAGTGGTGTTACCCTACAACCCCTGTCCCCGGCGTTACCCTCCATGCCCCTGTCCCTGGCGTTACCCTCCATGCCCCTGTCCCTGGCGTTACCCTCCAAGCCCCTGTCCCCAGTGTTGCTCACCATCCTCATCACCTCCAGGCCCCTCTCCCTGTCCTCCCTCATTTTCCTGTTCAGCCAGAACACATCACATGTCTCTTCCCTTTTCAAGAGGCTCAGCTGCACCCAGAGGCATTCCAGCCTATTCGGAATGGGGCACACACCCTGGGGAATTGCCAGCACAGGGCCGGAAGGGCCTGAGACCCTCTCACTGTCGCCCAGGAAGGATGGAACAGCCCACAGTCACGCTGATTGTCAGGCAGGATGAAAACTTCTGTGTTTGAAATGTTCTTTTCACTGGAACTGCTCGGACCATTCGAGAACGAATCAGTTTAATACCAGCAAGGGCCACTCCTACTTATTCTCTGGCTACAGTTTTCCATCCACCAGCAACCACACTCCTAGGAATTATCCCTAACGCAGAATCAGCACCTTGTGCCTTTAGGAAAACCTCTTTCCCTCCAGCTTTGTCCTCCTTCCACAAAAGGTACCTCTGACTGCCTCACTCGCCGTACCAGGATTTCACTCGGCTACAGAGGAAAATCTACGTGGGGCTCAGAGGTGGGTGGTCCCCGCATGGGCAGCAGCTCTGTGACATCCTCCGAGGAGCCTGGCCCAGGCCTGCCTCACACGCCAGGACTCTGCCTTCGGGCCTTCGGGCCCCCGAAGCTGCTTTCCCTCCAGGCGTCCTGCTCCAGGCAAGAAGGCCGGACAAGGGCTCAGGGCTGCTGAGGGTCGGGAAAGCCTCCTGACACCTCCCTCTCCAGGACCCCCCATCGGCATCCCAGCATCTGGACCTGTGTCACCAGCCGCTCCGCCGTGCAAGAGAATTGGATTTTCAACTGGGTGTGCTGCTTCCCTAAACAACGTAGGGTGTTGTTACTGAGGAAAAAGGAAAAAAATGGCATCTTCTTGGCAACTCCGCAACATCCAGCCACCGGTTCTCATCACCCCAGAGATGTCCACCCAGGGCAGATAGTGTCTTCAACCAAGCGCCACTGACCCAGAAGTGCAGTAATTAGTACACTATCACCAGAGTCACCCACTCCTTCACCTTTACACCCAAGAAAAACATGTTTGCCAGGCAAACTAGATGTCCAGGAGGTATAAGGAAATCCCAAGCCTGCTTTAAGCCTCAGACTTTTGAGACCGTTGAGGGCCATGCACACAAGAGCAAGGCTGCACCCGAAAGCTCTGCTCCTGCTGGACGTCATGAACAGACCACACGGCTTAGCCACATGGACCCTTCCAGGACGTCACGAGAGGGACCTCCGTGGTACACGCAATGATGTGCACTTCGTTGAGCCTCGAACAGACCACGCCCTTGTTACAGGGTCGGTGATCCACCTCCTGCCTTCAGTCATCCACCTCGCCGAGGGTCTGCGTCTGCATCTGTAATAACTTTGCTGTTTTACCTGGGTACCAAAATGCAGCATCGTGATGTTTAAAGGACTTTAAATATCAACACCCCGGGTGCAGTTCTTGTCACTTTAATGCAGTCACTCGATGCAGGCCTCACTCACGACTCTGAGGTAGCTCATACCTTCCCTACCTAACCAAGGAAGAAACGAAGGCATGGAAGGTGCAGCTCCTAAGGAGCAGATTAGGATTCAAACCAGTGATCTTCGTCACATGCTGACCTACCTCTCAGGCTGAGATAACGTTGAAAATTAACCAGGTAGAACAGCGTTCCATAAATCAGCTGGAAATGGTGCTCGTGGATGGGCCTGTGGTTACTCCCTGAAGAACAAGACCATTAGCCCAAAAATCCACCTGTGTCACACTCAAATGTTTACATATCCAATTATTTTTAAAATAACCCAATCAAGCATGTTCACAGCCATTTAGAGCCGTATAGATTGTCTGCTTCGCTGACAATCAACCCAAGACCTCTGTTGGCAAAGGGCACGGTGCCAGGTCCAGAGAAGGTGGGACAGAGACACAAACAGGAACCTCTCCTTCCCTGGGAGCCTCGCTCTGATGGGCCCGCGAGGACATGGTACAGACCGTGGGGTGCAGGCAGATGGCAGGCCAGGAGAAGGGGCTGCGTTGCCGGGAGGCAGTGCTTTGAGCTCTAATGGATGGAACACAGCTAACCAGTGAAGGTGGAGAGAGGGCACCCGTCTGAGAGGATGCAGAGGCAGCAAAGCACAACCGGCCTCAGGGAACCAGAAGCCACAGGGACATCAGGTTGGGTGCTGCTGTCTGCTGGCCACCGGCTGGGGGACTGTACTGGGCCTGGAGGGACATCCCTGACACTCCCCACCAGATGCCAGGGGCACCCCCAGCCCCAGGTGAGAATCACGGATCCCATAGCGAATGAGGCCAGCCTGTGGGAAGTGGGGCTGGGACAGCTCTGCACAGCTTAATAGGAAGTTGGGTTCTATTTTGTGGGGTTTTGGTCACGCCAATGGCTAGTCAGGGCTGTCCGTCAGGAAGTGATTTGAGGGCAGACTGGAGAAGGGGCTACCAAGGCCAGCGGGGCATTCGCTGCCTGGGTCCAAGGAAAAGGAAATAAAGGCTGGTGATGTGACAGTGGGGGGCAGCACAGAGGGAAGGAACTGGTGGAGACACAGGGCTGGCCCCGCACAGGGCTTTGAGCAGCTACCCGGGGGTCGTCCTATTAATTCTCCTCATGGCCCCAAGAGGCGGCTGTGAGGATCCGTCTCCTGAGGACAGAACTGCTCCAGAGCCACACAGCGAGGATCCACAGAACCAAGATCCGAGCCAGCTCCAAAGCGGGCGAACTTAAAACCTCACGCATGGTCCTGAGGCAGGGATCGGAGCCCCCTGGACACACAGACACAGGAGCTGCAGGAAAGGGAAGCAGAAACCCCGGACTAGTGGCAGGACCCAAGGTTTCTGCCCTCCAGGGCACACTGGGACCAGCCACTGCACAGGTGGACACACGGTGCTTTAACCTGTGCTGGGGGAAGGAGCCCTCACTCTCAGGGTGGAGACCGCAGCTCGATCGGGCCAGCCTCCCTGCTGGGCACAGCCTGAGCCACACAGGATGCTGAGGTGCCCCAACGTTGGGGTGCTCACAGCCACTCAGCTGAGATCGTGGTGCTTTCTGTAACCACCCTCGTTTCTTTATGGTATAGATCTGGACTCCATCCTTTGCAATGTGTGGGGTTCTAGGAAGAGGCTGGCCAGCCGGGGAAGTATCCTGGGCTCTGTCCCAGTGATGACGAACTTGGCTCCTCACAGGGCGGCCTATTCACCACAGTGACCCCCGGGGACCACGCCTGCACCCACCTTGCTGAAGATAATTCACTTCTCATCCGTGAAAGAATAAAGCTGGACAAACTCAATTTCACACTCACTTCCAACTTTAACAACTTGTGTTAGGAAATCAAAGACAAGGACTCTGACCATGTCACAAACCCAGGAAGAAAAACCCGAGACTAACGGAACGATGCCACCTTCGCGGTTCCGAGCTTAACTAGTTGTTTTTCTTTTCTGGTCTGTTTTTCTCTTTTGGTTTAAATAATTAAAGATCCTCGTTGACAAGTAAAAAAAATTCTCTATGAAGCTAAAAAAAGGGGTTCTAAGTAAACATTTAAACATTCTTCCCTATACTTTTAAAAACAGTTGCAATTATAGCTCTACTTACTGTTAAGTACTTTAACTAAATGAAAGATTAATTATACAGACTGGTAATTATAAAAAATAAGGCTACCTATTCATGACATCATGAATAATTAATAAGAACTCTTTGATTTCATTCAGACCAGGGATTCTGTGCTAATAGGCTCTCAGCTGTCTTGAAATAATGGTGAAATTTTAAAATTACTTTTGTACTTAAACGTGTCCCCAAAGAAGCACAGCGGCTAACATCCATCATGGTGCCCAGCAGTGCGACCCGCCACACTATGGCAGACACCCTGATTCACCAGGGCTGCATCCCGGAGCTGTGCTAGTGCAGAGAATGTTCAGGAAACAGACCAGGTGGCAGGAGGGGGTCTTGTCCTCAAGGAACCTCATGAGTCTTGCTAGGGGGACAAACAGCGAGAGAATGAAACCTGTAGCCATGGAATCTGGACAGCGATACCCAGGACTCGCCATGAATACCCCCTAGCTAGCATATCCGTGAGACCCGTCTGGCACAGACAGCAGCAGGGTCCGGCCCTTGGAGCACAGGGATGGCAAAGCAGGGCCATGAAAGCGGGTGGCATGCCGACAGCGGCTTCTCTGCAAGAGCTCCTGGCTCTCACGGAGCTGAGGGCTCCTCAATGGGAAATTCTGGCCGAGCTCCAGGGGAAAGCCGGTGGGAGACCTGTCTCCTCTGTCCCCATCTCCTCTGCCCCAACCCTGGAAGAGGGTCAGATATCAATGCTAACTCTTGTGCTGACTCAATTAATTCAAACAATTCAGAAAACAAACTTGCTTTAAGTATTAATTTCCTAAAAAGAACTAACATGAGTTCAAATAATTCACATAATTAAAATGATTTTAATTGTTAATTTAATTAAAACATCTCCGTTTTCACAGCGTCACGTACCTTGGTACTTTCTCCTTATTGCGTTTCCCATCTTCCAGGGCAGGTATCCTTCCACCCAGGGCAGCAGCGACTCTGGTGTCTCGGGTGTTCCCAGGCTTCCGTCAGCCCCTGGGGGGCTTACAGTTCTGCAGCGGTCCCCATCCTCATTAATCTGCATAAGAACATCCATCTGCAGAGATGCCCTGTGGCCCCGTGGCCACATCTGACGTGCAGCTAAACGCTGAGCGTGTCGCCTGGTGACAGCAGGTGACAAAACTGTGGGCAAGGTAGCACCTCTGGGCGCCGACACTCTTAATGAGTTTTTTACAAGACCATTCTTTAATGGGTGAACCCCGACAGGAAACACTAAAGATTGTTTTTAACTATTTTTTTAATCAAGACATATCTTTATCTAACGTTCACTCAATGCTAAATGTCACTTCTCCAGCCTACCCATTTAAGAATACCTAAAAGTTAAGGCTGGAATGACGCTTTCAAACACATACTCTACTCATGCATTCCCGGGAGCAGAGAGCAGCTTAATGTTTTCACGATATGCAGGCATGAAGTTTGGCGAAGGCATTTTAATATTTTTACCTGAATATTTTAATAAAATCAAAAGATCATTTTCACTCTAATACTCTTCTTAGAATGTAATTTTCCATTAAATAAACAGTCAATGTTCAGTAACCCACATGCTGATAAACTTTTGAAAAGTTTAGAAAGTATTAAGTATAATCAAAGATTACTTTTAATTTTCGAGCTGGCAAGAGCCTGTGTCAGGGAACAGAGTTCAGATTGAAGATTATTTTCTTAAAGAAGATTATTTTCTTAAAGAAGATTATTAAAGAAGATTATTTTCTTAAAGAAAAGCGAAACTCATAAAAGAGACCAGGTGATTCTATAAAGCAACACAGAATCCGTTTTCAGAAAAGGCAAACGTGGACCACAGAACATCAGTGTTGCCCGTGATGAGAGAAACAGTTAAAAAGAAGAATTCACGGTGGCCCAGCATAGATCAGGTGTGGGAGGACAGAGAGGTGAAGAAATCATCCTCCTTCTAACTTCCCAGAAAGGCACAAATGGCCAGCACTGTAACTGAAGACCACGCAGGCACCAGTGTGAACTCAAACTCCATGGCCAGCACCGTAACTGGAGACCACATGGGCAATGCTGTGAACTCAGACCTCACAGCCCACACCATAACTGGGGACGACACGGGCACCAGTGTGAACTCAGACCCAACAGCACCTGCCTGGGCTGCTCCAGCCACTAGCAGAACCTGTTGTGCAGCTGAACTGGAAGCTGATTCTGGAAACTGAGGAGCATGAGGACGAGATCCTTCTACCTCAACAGGGATCAATTTTTTAACGATTTCTTTCTGTCAGAAAACTGTTAATAAAATACTTTGTTCTAAAATGACCAGGATTTCAGCAGCCTCTACATTCCTTCATGTCAATCAAAGCTTAGGCACGTGGGTTACTTCACTGTTCATGACACCTTTTTCAAATAAACCCCGGGGCCACCTGTGTACCCAAGAGCCTGGGCCCTGAGCATTCAGAGAAAACGTCCAGGGCGAGAGTGTTCACGTCCCAGCGGTGCAGTAGAGCGCATGGGGGGAGTTTAAGCCACAAGTGGCCACACCTCCCCTGCCTCTGGCCAGTGCCCACTGCTCACACACACACTCCTTCCTCAGCCCATCCTGAGCCACGGGGCCCTCGCGTAACCAAAGTCACTGCAGCACCTCCAGGAACAAACTGGTTACAGGTGGACTGCTCTCTACGCAAGGTACGCTAGATTAAGAAAACTGACTAAAAACAGTAGGAAGAAAAACTCACTCCGCCCATTGAGGCAAGAGAAATGCACACAGCCTCTGAAATCACTGCAGAGGAGTTTTCCTGGGTTAGGTACGCGGTGGGGTGACCCTACCCCATAGCGGGGCAATGGCACATGGTGGGAACCAAGGAACATCTCCGAATAAATGTAGGAAAATGCACTCAACTCCCAAACAGAGAGAGAAACTGCTTTTTTCCTTAAAAGCTTCTGTCTTTTATTCTCAGAAAGACTCTCTTTGGTGTCTTGACTGCTGACGGGACAAGCCCATCTTCCCCAGAAAGCCACCCTGGACAGTCTCCAGATCCTACAGCCCTCAGGTCCACCTTGCCTACTGATGATCCCACATTACAAAACCTAATCATCAGAAAAAGCTTCCCAGTCCGCAGCTCACAAGTGACATTTTATTCAGGGAAATGCTATTAAAAACCTGGGGCTCTGTGTAAACGCTGTCCCCTAGGTACTGAGGCTCCACACAGATGGCACACAGGGAGACAGGCCTCACCCCTTCCTGGTGCCCCATGTCTCTCTTGACATTTTATTAGCTGAGTTTTGTGGCGGTTTGTTACTTTTAACCTGCCTGTCCAAGGCAGCTGCACTAAACTACTTGTCCAGGGCAGATCCACTCATAATGACCATCAGCTCAGAGTTGGAAGTAGCACTGGAGAATGAGGTGGTTTCAGGGCACTATGCTTCCCTGCCCTCTTTTCCAGGGGTGCCAAGTAAGTTTCTGCCGTGGCTGAGGATGTCAGCACTACACTAACATTAGTTCAATGGCAGGCCACCAATTAATACTTAAAGAACAATCTCCTTAAAAGCGAAACCCCATCTCTACCAAAAATACAAAAAATTAGCTGGGCATGGTGGTGAGTGCCTATAATCTCAGCTACTGGGGGACTGAGGCAGGAGAACTGTTTGAACCCAGGAGGCAGAGATTGCAGTGAGCTGAGATTGCACCATTGCACTCCAGCCTGGGCAACAAGAGTGAGACTCCATCAAAAAAAAAAAAAAAAGAAAAGAAAAGAAAGGAAGGAAGGAAGGAAGGAAGGAAGGAAGGAAGGAAGGAAGGGAGAAAAGAAAAGAAAAGAAAAGAAAAGAAAAAAAGAAAAGAAAGAAAGAAAGAAAGAGATTCTCACGACACTGTCAACATCTTCAGTTCTTCCCGAGCGTAGCATAAAATTATCACACACAACGTAAACTCAATCAGATCAACGTTCTTTCCTCACCGATCCATACCTAAATCCTTATTTCAAACTGGCCCCAATTTTTCAGAATTTAAGAAGACTGAGAGGAATAACCACGAACAAGCAAGGTTTACGCAGATGTCAGTCTTCCCAACTCTCGCTCAGGAGCTCACCCCAAACTCCTCCTGTGGAATCAGCCTGGATAACAGTCCCTGGTGGCCTCACAAGAACAGACGCTCCCACGAACCCACGACAGACCCCACCATTCAGCCCCAGGCAGAGGAGGGAGGCAGACGGTCACGAAAGCCGGAAAAGCAGGGAACTGTGACTTGTCTGACTTAATGTAGGCGATTGGGCTAAAAAACAAGGCACGTCCACCAGTGAATGGGGTGAGCCCCCAGCTGTCTGCGCAGAGGCTGTAAATATGAAGGAACTCACTTCCCTGCACACTGAAGTCCATCAACGTCTCCACATCGACCGCACCTGGGCTCTGCTCACCCCTCACAGACTAGGATGAGAGTGGCCGCGTCTGGATAGAATGTCAAGGACGGATGGACAGACATCCTGGACAGACACTGTACAGAGACCAGGGGCTGGGCAGGGGGAAGCGGCACAGCCTTGGGGCCAGCAGGGGCGAGGCCGGGAAGCCTCGGTGAAGGCCTGCATCTCCTCATCCAAAAGAAGCAGGAGCGGCCACGCAGTGTGGGCTGCAGCTGTCGTGAAGTGGCCAGTGGGACATAGCAGGAGGTCGTGGCCAGCCTTACCCCCAGCCCAGGAGGAGGGGCCCAGCTGCGGGCACTGCCCCGGGAGCTGGCATCCTGAGCCCCCAGAGAAGGCGGGAAATTGCCCCTGGGCACTGGGTGCTCAGGCTGGAGGTGGTGAGACCTCGAGGCCCTGCAGTCGGGGAGGCGAGGGCAGAGGTGGCCAAACTGAAGCTCAGTGAAGGGCTTTGTCAGGAAAGGCCCCCAGAGGCTGCCTTACCAGCCCAGGGGAGGTTACTTCCGGCCCAGAGGCTCAACAGGGCCCTCGGTGGTGACGCTTAACCTTGTCCTCTGACAGAGGACCATCGAGACAGGGTCACTCAAACCTCTGCCAAGCTCTGCGCCCAAATGAAGCTGTTACCACAGACACTGAGGCAGGCAGTGCTCATCTCAACTCTGTACAAGTGGTTTCTTTAGCCAGTTCTCCAAATTCTTAATGACAAACCACACTAAACGTGTGTTTTCAGTATCACCTATGTTCATAGCTATGTATAAAATAACGATCACCAGGAAAACTAGGTGGTGAACCCAGGAGGAGGAAATCCCCACGACGAGTCGAGAGAACACCAGCGGACCATTGGCTCTTCCCGGCTGAACCCAAGAGCGCTTGGCTGGGCTCACTTCCGTTCTAATTCCCAGATTTGTTTTTACTTCCCCACATTTTCATTATGAAAATGTTCTAACATATTTAAAAAGTGGAAGAACAGTACAACGAGTGGTCAAGTTTTCTCCACTTGGAGCTCCAACAACTGCTAACATTTCGTTAGATTTTCTTTCTCACTCTCTCTGTAGATCAGACACAGAGACAGATTTGTTTCTCCTCTGGAGCCACTTGAAGGTGAGAGGCTCCTGCTGCCTCACCGAGTCCTCAGGCACACATTCCCTAGGAATAAGGGCCCCTCTGCAGCCGCAGTGCCATCATCAGCAGACAAGAATGATTTCAGAGCATCGCTGTCCAGGTTATGTTCAGGTAGCACAATCGTACCGAAAACATCTTTTCTATCCGGGCCACACACTGCACCGAGTGAGTCTCCTTCCCCGTCTTCGTCAGGGACAGCCTCGAACCCCTTTTATCTGTGATCTTCACTTTTCGAGAGTCGGGGCCATTGTCCTGCAGAATATCCCCTACCCCAGAGGCATCTGTTTCTAGGGCCATCATTAAATTCCCTACTATACACCTCCATTTCCTGTAAACAGGAAGTTTCAGTCTTGAGGCGCGATCACCTTCTGTCAAACGCTTCTTCTCGGCAGCTTCCGGGTGAGGCTGCTGGTTCACGAGGGGCGGGAGCTCCTACTCCTGGCGCGGCCGCGACCAGCACCACACCCCGAATCAGAAACATCTGGAGGGGCCGTGGGCAGCCGAGACACCTGGAGGGGTGAATGGCACAGGCGTGGGGCAAGAACAAGGTCAAATCATAACGGAACGTCTGATTCCAGACAGTCCCACCTGGGTAAGATGGTGACATCTCCCTAGCAAGTATTTGAAGCCAGAAAGTACGACAGAAAACTCACGACCTGCCTTCGTTCACCCAGGCTGCTCTAACAACACACCACAGGGTGGGAGGGGGCTGGTGAACGACACAAGTTCATTTCTAACAGCTCTCAGTCTCAGTCTCAGGCTGGGAAGTCCATAGCCAAGGCCTGACAGGTTTGCCTGGTGAGGGCTTCCTGGTTCATAGACGGCGCCTTCTCACTGGGTCCGCACACCGTGGAAGGAGCGAGGGAGCTCTCTGTAGTCCCTTTTTGAGGGCACAAATCCCATTTATGAGACCCTCACGACCTCCTCACCGCCCAAAGCTCCCCCTCCTAGCACTATCTCCCCGCGGGTGAGGATTCCAACTTGTGAATCTTGGAGAGATACAAACATTACAAAAGCCCATCATTTAATTTTTTTAAAGGCATTTTTGCTTCTACAAAGTCTCAAGATAAAATCAAAAGAAAGAGGTCTCAGTCAATCCACACAGTTCTCCCAAAAAGGGAAGTGATCAATTGCCACCACTTTTTATCGGAGACCCGCTGGGTGCCCTGGTCTGCATGACTGATTCTAAATCGCCATCCTCTCCTCTGCCACTCAGAGGTCAGTGTCAGTCCAGAGCTTAACACCAAGGCAGAGCTGACTGAAAGACACCAGCTAATCCAGTAAGACAAGCCAAGACTCCTGCCCAAGGCCTAATCCTTTCCCCAGGGAAACATGGAAGGGCCAGACACCTGGCAGCCCTTCCTTCCTGCTCTAAAGCCCCAGAGACACAGCCCCGCCAGGTGTGTGCCTTGGGCAATGCACGGTAATGTCAGCTGGGCACCGAGTCTGAGAACATGTTGTCAAGTAAAAATGAAAACAAGACTGCTGAGAAAAGTTCATGCTTAATCACCTCTGTGCTAAATTCTAAATGCAATGTTATTTCAGAGCTAGGTGGAAGTAATTCCTTAAAAATATATATGAACAGTGACTAGCAACCAGGTTGATAAGTACTCAATATGTGTTTGATGAATAAATGAATTTTTAAAATTTATGAAAAGAACACGCTCTATTTAGGAGAATTCTATTTAATTGGACATCCTAACTATACAGTGGCTCCTTCGTGCTGACAGCAGAGTTTGCTTCAGTTAACTCAAAAAATGGTAAGTCACTCTAACAGGAAACCAAAAGGCTTTACAGAGAGTCAAATTATGGTGCCAATTCAACTGTGCATGGCAATTTCACCTTAATATTTAAATTCTCGAAGCACCATACTCAGAAAACAAGACATACCATATCTAAATGCATCGCGTGAAGCACCATCATCTAGAATTTGACAAAGTTTGACTGTGAGTTTCAAGAAAAGGGCTGACGAGGCCAAGAAGTTCCTTCCCCTCTCCCCTTACCTCCCATTTTGGTGACCAACTTCATGCAGAGAAATTCCTGTTTCAGGTTTGCAGACATTGGAACAATCCTGGTATCTATTCCCCCAAGACACCAACAGGCTGAAGTCTGCAGGGTGCACATATTGAAAATCACAGGAGCACTGGAGTGGCGGAAAGCGGTGCCCGTGAAGACGTCATCCTTTCCAAGACAGGCTCTGATTCCGCCTCCAGGCCCTTTTGCAAAAAGCCATTGCTACAAATTCACAGCCACCAGGAGGAAACACACAAAAGACCCCACTGCCCTTCTGGCTTCCCAGAAGGCCTCAGAAGGACGAGACACGGAGCCTGTGTGCAATCCTGGACCCTCCTCCCTGCATTCAGTTTGACGCGTGTCACCTGTTTGACTGACGGAGGTCCCACAATGGGCACAAGGAGACCCGTCAGGTCAAGAGGGTGCTGCCCGGCTCATGGTCCACACATGGGGATCTGTCAGGTCAGGATGCGCGGCTCATGGTCCACACATGGGGATGTGTCAGGTCGGGAGGGTGCTGCCCGGCTCACGGTCCACACACGGGCACCTGTCATGTCAGGAGGGTGCTGCGCAGCTCTCAGTATCAGCCGCATATGCACATTCTTCACTGAAGCCACTGCGTGAAACCACTGCATGAAGCCACGCTGGAAGCACTTTCTGGCAGGTTTAGGAGGCTCGTGTCCAAGGTCATTAAACACATGGCAAGCTCGCCTTGGAGGCATTTTACTTTGCTTATGACAATGAAGCATTCTCATTGCACTGAATAGAGCACGCTTTCTTGTTCAGTGCCTCTTTGAGATAGGCATTTTGTGCCTGTCTTACAGATTACATCAAGGCCCTAATACATTTAGACCCTTGTCTCAGGTACACACAAAGCAGCGGCCTCTCTAGAATGTGTTTTGGACCACGGGAGGAAACCAAATTGCAGCATTATCCATTGACGTTGCTTGAAGTGTATTTCCAAATGTATCTCCCGACCCTGGCCTGTGTTCACGGCTTCCGCTGACCACACGGCATCTGCTGGGCACTCTGTGCACTTTCTCTCACACTCGCCACGCCTGTGGTCCTGTGCCTGTCCTTCCACACATCCCCAGGCGGCTAAATCTCCCACACTCACCACGCCTGTGGGCCTGTGCCTGTCCCTCCAGGGGTCCGCACCTACCACGCGGCTAACGCACACCTCCCACTGGCGGCAAGTGCCTGAACATCCCCATGGCTGGAGGGGCTCCGGGTAGGTTCTACAGAACCCACAGACAGGCATGGCCACCGCGCCCACGGCCACCAGAGGCTTTGCTTTGTCTCTAGAGGTGCCTTCGATGAGGCGACATTGCAGATGACCCAGTGTTAGGTAATTAAGACTCAGGAAATCACGGCGGTCCTACCTTTAGAACTCACCTCTCTGCCCAGCACTACATCGCGAAGGGTGGGTCGCCAGAGCTGCGGAAGAGATGCCCAGGGCTCCCTCTTGCCCTGACAGGCTGGGACACTGCTCCCCTCTGTTGGTTTCTCACCGCACCTCAATAAACTGAGCTCACAGCAAGAGGCGGGCATAGGCTGAGTAGAAACACACAGCAGACCCCGGGTGGGCAGGACGGAAGACGAGGGTGCTCGCGGAGACGAGGGTGTGCCCCAGGAAGAAGGTGCACGCGGGGTAGAGGGGGCACAGGCTCTGAGAACCTGGTGGCAGCAAGGCCGGTCAAGGCTGAACTCCAACAGAGGCAGCAGCAACGGTGTTGGGAAGTCACAAAGAAAGCACCACCCAGAGGGGCTGCAAGAACCAGCAGGGACCCCAACCCAACGTGCTCATCGGACTGGGCACACACACACACTGTGGACACGTGTGAATATGTTCCAATTAATGTGATGTTACGTAATAATCAACAATGTTAATCCCACGACTTCATTACATGGCATCTGGCACATTGAGACTTTTTATTCTATCTCTCTTCCTATAGAAAGAAGTGAAAATAGGTCCAAGACCAATCACAACAAATTATTGCTAATTGCAAAAAAAAAAAAAAAAAAAAATTCTACCCTCACCTTGGAGGATCTCAAGGCAACACCTCGTTCTTTGAGGTCATGGTTTGGACGCTCTCCGGACCCCTAGGTGGATCTGAAACTGCAAGGAATCCCCAAATGGGCAGTTTTGGGGACAGCCATACATCCAGGCAGGTCTTGGCAGGTTGCTCCCTGACCTCGGCTGGTTCACTAACCTTTTCTTGCACTCAGAACCCGCCAGGAACGAGGGCACCGGCCCGCACGTCTCTGCTCCCAAGGCTACATCCCCTATGTTCTGCTGCACTCTGGGTTCCATGCCTTAGATCCCAGGCACCTTAAAGTTGACGTTTCCCCACCAGCCCTCATGAAGATGATACTCAGATAACGTCCTTCCCCTCTCACCTGGTCAGTACCCAGGGAGAAAGGAACCCGGGTCTCAGTTTGATTTTCTGCCAGTCCATCGAAAAAACAGCTGGCCAGCAGCACTGGTGCACAGCACTGTCAGGTTACCCGTGAGGAAAACAAAACAAAACGACTCAAGTCAAGTGCTTCCACATCCCTGCTCCAACAAGGCAAGACAGGAGGCCGGGAGTGTGGCTCACACCTCTTGTCCTTCCTTGTTGGGTCAGGGGTACAGAAGCATTTTGGGAGACTGAGGCAGGACAAATGCTTGAATTTGAGACCAGCCTGGGCAACATAGCAAGACCCCGTCTCTACAAAAAAAAAAAAAAATTAGCCAGGTGTGGTATCGTGCCTGTAGTCCCAGATACTCAGGGGGCTGAGGTGAGAGGATCACCTGAGTCCAGGAGGCAGAGGTTGCAGGGAGCCAAGACTGCACCACTGCACACCAACCTGGGCATCAGGGTGAGACCCTGTATCAAAAAAAAAAAAAAAAAAAAAAAAGATAAGAAATACAGGAGACCACTAATAACTCCAAATAGTGCCTGCTAATTTGAAATCTTTTTCAGATATGGTGAAGGAAATCATTTTTCTTCCTACACCCATTCTAAGGAAACGTTTCTATTTTTCTGCTATACAATTTGGTAACCTGCCATTTCAGATCCTGACCTCTTTAAGCAGGACTTCCTGGAGTGCCAGCAAAGCAGCGCTCTGAAACCTCAGCATCCTCAGGTCCACCTTGAGGGCAGGTGAAGGATTCTGGGCCTCCACCTCCAAAAGTCACACTGGGGTGGGGCAGATCTGGGGTGAGGCAGGGTTTGTACTTCTAATGCATTCCAGTCTAGGGCCACACCACCCTAAACACGCCCATCTCATCTAATGCATACCAGAGGGAGAAGCCACGTGGGGCAGGTCACAGAGCAAGCGTCCAGGCACCAGGTCACCAGTTGTCTATTTAAATGCAAACCCGTCAAACAGCTTAAGTCAAACAGGTTCACCCTCCTAACACATTGGTCAACACAGCTAGTGATAAATATCACTGCTGTTAGACCTTCTGCTTACTGATGACCAGAGCAATGGCCTGAAGCATCAAAGCTGAAGGGTGTGTGCCACAGTCAGGGCTCTGCACACCCCCATCCCAGGCCATCTCACACGGGTGCCTTCACCGGCACCGGGGTCTCACAGACCAGCTCCACGCTCACACTTACTGGGACGCAACCACCCTTTCAGCCCTTCATGCGTCTGTACACTATAGCAGTGTTCAACGGAGGCTAATTTAAGAAGGAAATGTAATACAGACATCTGTGAACTCTTCCTCCATATCCACTGAGTGGCCGTCCAGAAGCAAAAATATTAAAAAGAAAAAGAAGATTTAAGAGTCAAACACAGGGCCGGGTGCAGTGGCCCATGCCTGTAATCTCAGCACTTTGGGAGGCCAAGGCGGGCGGATCACATGGGGCCAACAGTTTAAGACCAGCCGACCAGCATGGCAAAATCCTGTCTCTACTAAAAATACAAAAATCAGCCAGGCATGGTGGCACATGCCTGTAATCCCAGCTACTAGGGGGGCTGAGGCAAGAGAATTGCTCGAACTGAAAGGCAGAGGTTGCAGTGAGTGGAGGTTGCAGTAAGCCAAGATCATGACACTGCACTTCAATCTGGACGACAGAGCAAGACTCCGTCTCAAAAAACAAAAACAGGCCAGGCACAGTGGCTCACGCCTGCAATCCCAGCACTTCAGGAGGCCAAGGTGGGTAGATCACAGTGTCAGGAGATCGAGACCATCCTGGTTAATACTGTGAAACCCCGTCTCTACTAAAAATACAAAAAATTTAGCAGGGCGTGGTGCGGACACCTGTAGTCCCAGCTACTCGGGAGGCTGAGGCAGGAGAATGGCGTGAACCCGGGAGGCGGAGCTTTCAGTGAGCCTGGATCGCACCACTGCACTCCAGCCTGTGTGACAGAGAGAGACTCCATCTCAAAAAAAAATAGCAACAACAACAACAACAAAAACACAGAAACTCGTGGAACAAGCGCTTGCCCCACTCCATGTCAGCTGTGCTGTGCCACCCAGGAGCATGCCAAGCTCAAACAGTCGTCCACCTGCCTTGCGTAAACGATGTCACTACTCGAATCACAGAGACTGAGATTCCCTAGCACTCGCCATGTGCATATCACTCAAAAGCAGGCCTGAGGACCCCCGCAATTCACAGGGAATCCCTCTGGCCATCCGATGACCATCCATTCATAAATAAAAAGCATTAATTCCTGCTGGGTTGCAGAGGTGTACACATCAATACTTGTTACCGTTCACAAATGTTCCACTCGAGGATGGAGTAACGCTACGGAATTGGGAAGAACTTCACAGACATACGAGGGGTGCATTTAAGGAAAAAGTGTAAGGAAAAGGTGAAAAAATGGAATATGCTAAGCTCTGTCTTTTCATCACCCTCTAAATCTTATGATTCCAGTTCTGTTCATTCTGCAGTGAAAAATAACAAGTGATTCACATTCAGACACAAGGTGGCTTAGGAAACTGTGGCTGTTTTACAAAGACGAAACAATTTAGAAGATCAGGATTCCATGAACCTACTTACTTAAAGAGAGAAGAGACTGGGAGTTACATATCAGCTTACCAAGGCTGCCCCGAAGTCCAGGAGCCCCTTAGGAGAACAGAGAATGTGCAGCCTCCACAGACCAACGCAGGTGGCTGGGCCCAAGAGTGGGGACAGGGAGGCTGCAGGAGGCTTGCAGAGGGAGCTGTCCCGCCAGCCTCTCGCAGAAATTCCTAATTAAACCCTGACCGCAACTCTGTTTAGGGAATTGTCTCCTGGTCACTAAGAAGAGTGAAGCTGTTGAAAGCCTACAGCCAACCCTGTGGATAACAGTTGAGATGTATTTTAGAGAAGGAAATCATCCTATCACAATCCCAGACCTGCCAACAGCTGCAAGCACGTCCTGGGAGTGCGGCTTCTTGCTCTGTCAGCACCAGAGCCCACCGTAGAGCCACACAGGATCTGCCCGATGTTCCCACTTCAGGGAGTCTGGGCAGGTGCAGCTGGAACACCCAGGGGGCAACCCCCACCCCCACTTCTCAAAAGCACATGCAGAGGCAGACAGAATGAAACACGGCCCCCAAACCTCAGACGTACGGTTCAGCAACACGGCCCACCATAGAGCCACATGGGCTCTGCCTGACGCCCCCAATCCACAGAGTCTGGGCAGGTCCAGCCGAAACAGCACCTGGGGGGCAACCTCCAACCCCACTTCTCAGAAGTAGATGCAGAGGCAAACAGAATAAAACATGGCCCCCGAGCCTCAGACATAAAGTTTGGCACGGGCATCTGTGAAACAAGAACAAAAGTCGCATGGGAAAGTGAGCACAAAAATGAAAAAAATAACGGAATTACAGTGAAGATGGATGAGATGGGGAGGATTGCGAGGAAGTTGAGAAAGGGACTGAGGACCTGAAGGGGCACATAAGGGCTGGGCATTCCCGACAAGGTAACAAAAACACCTCTGGATGAGGTGGGACATCATCTTCATTATGGAAATAAAGGGGAAAAGCCTGAAAACATCAGTTTCCTACCATGAAGCAAAAATCAAACTGGCTTCAGACTTCTCCTCTACAACACTGGGTTCCAAAAGAGGAGGATGTGGCATCCGTGGGGTCTTGAGGGAGAGCTGGCACAAACGTCCCAGAGCTGCCGTCTCCAGAAGCAGCTGAAACAGCCTCAGATCCAGCAAACTCTTATCTTGAAAAATCTATCAGAGTACATTCCCTTATCAAAGGGGCGCATGGCTGCAGGGCCTGTGGTGTAAGGCGATTTAGAAATCTTACTCTGTGCAGACCCTAAACTTGGGAGGCTGCTGGTCACACCCTGGGAGGACCTCAGCCAGCGGGAGGCCCTGTGCCTCCTCTCTGCTCCATCTCTAATGCCAAGAAACATTTTATGCATAAAATTACGTTATTTCCAATTTGTTAAATTGTATATATTAAGTCCATAAAGAGACCAAGAAAATGTATAAAAACATTGATGACTTCATGGTGGTATTATAATTAATTTTTAAACAAAACATGTTGTCTAAATTTTCCAGACTGAAAAAAATACTCTTTTTAGCAAGAAAGGTGCTTTTAAAGTCACCATAAACAATTACATATCCATCCTATGAACGTGATCTTAAAATCAAAAGTGAAGAGCAAAAACAGCAGAAGGAAGTGCATGAATATGTTGATAACGTTTATCTCTGAATGGGGGGGGGGCTGTTTTGCCTTCCATTTCCCTATGTTTCAAGTGTCACCTCTGTAATGTAATAATAGAGCAAACACAACAGTTGAGGAAACACTACTGCCCACTAGGACATAAACCAAGTCGCCTCCAAAATGCTGCGACCCCAACCTCTGATTTTATCTTTTAAATCAGTTAGGTTTTCTCCCCTAAAAAGAAGCATATTGTATCATTACTCTTTAAAGTTAGGTGACTTAACAGGCATACAGACTTAAACACCTTCTGGAAAGTCGATGTGTCAAGTTTAACTAAGATTTGTTTTGTTCTGAAAAGAGCAGGGGCACGTTCCCACGTGAGGGGACTCCAGGTAACACTGGCTGTGTCCGATGGGCCCTCACCTGGAGAAACAAGCGCTCGACGCCTCCACCCTCCACCTGGACTCAGCAGGAAAGGGGTGCAGAGCTAAAGACAAACTCGTCTATAAAAACCTCAAGGGTTGTTTCCAGGAGCTACTCACTGCCCGGTGCCGCCGCACCCTGCCCCCCTGTGCAGGTACCGGAGCTGCTGTCCAGCCTTCCCCAGGCTCTCCACTTCTCCTTCCACCCCACGCCAACCTGCACCATCCAACTCCCCACCGTCACTTACTGACCACCCGCTTCAACTCCCGCATAGTCTGGAAACTACAAAGCTGCCTGGCAGCAAGAGGGGACAGGCAGCGACCACACCAGCCAGGTGGCACCTGCTCCCACCAGACTACAGGGTCACAGCGCCTGCCTCATGGAGCCGTTGTTATGCACAAGTACAGTGGGAAATCAATGCAGCTTTAGCTTTACTTTGGTACTAAATTAACTTTATAACACTTGGTTATAACATACATTAATTTTTACAGCAATTACTAAAATAACAACTCATAATGCATTCATTTACCATATTCAGAAAAGCAACTGAAAAACCAAACACACAGCAGAATTTTATAGGACTGTAGTAGTTTTTGTTAGGCTGTCAAATAATTTTAAGCTCAAAATTAAAGTAATTAAATCTGTGACTCTCAACTGGGGGAGGTGGGCACACACAGAGAGGGGAAGGTAAAATCCTTTTTTTCTTCCAAACCTCACACAGACCCACTCAGCTGGTCATTTCCATTGCTGGAATTATGTCCTGCTTCTTAGGTTAAAAATAACTGCCTTCATGCCTATTAAAAATAATGTTTCTTCCTTTCCTGAGTGATTATGAAATGAGCCATGGTGGCAAGGTAGGCACGAACAGAGGGAAACTGAGTCCATGTCCACATTTGATGGTGTGCGAAAACAGAAGGAAATTGGGTCCACATCCACATTTGATGGTGGGTGAGAACAGAAGGTAACTAGGTCCACATCTATATTTGATGGTGGACAAGAACAGAGGGAAACTGAATCCGTGTCCACATTTGATGGTGGGCAAGAACAGAGGGAAAGTGTGTCCAAGTCCACATTTGATGGTTAGCCAGAACAAGGGGAAGCTGGGTCCACATCCACATTTGATGGTGGGAGAGAACGGGCGAAGCTGGGTCCAGGTCCACATTTGATGATGGGCGAGAACACGGGGAAACTGGGTCAACATCCACATTTGATGATGGGCGAGACCGGGGGAAACTGAGTCCACATCCACATTTGATGGTGGGAGAGAACAGGGGAAAACTCGGTCCACGTCCACATTTGATGGTGGCTTTTAATGCACTGCAGCCTGTGTCCCCTTGACCTTCACGAATTTTCAGGTAGTAAGAAAGCAATTTTTCGTATTGGAAAGGAGAAAACTAAGTGGCTGCAAAATAATATAATTTCCTTAAAGCAAGACAACAGAGAACCAACTTTGACTTTTTCCACATTACTCAGTAATTCTAAGACTCAGGGTTTTGTCATGTTACAGCAAATGCCGTTCATTAGGGGGAAATGGGAAGTCAGAACAGTGTGTGCTATTCAAATTCTCAATGAATAATTAACTCAAATGGGTTCAGAGTGCTATACAATGAAATTAATTTGTTTTTAGTTTAACCCCAAATCCCCAATCCTTTGCCAAATGATCCTCTATGTATCCTACATAAAGGACAGGGTCTTTCTGGCAGAAAACCATTAAAAGTTTTATTTGCAGTAAGAGAAGCATGCCTTCTTATTATCAAACATGTGCATGGCCCCCTTGCGGGGGGGTCACCCATCACCCGCATCCCCGTGTGTCACGGTGTTGCCACACACCATTAACGCATCAAAACAGAAAAGGAAATGTAAGCAGTGTTTGCTGTCCAAAGTTCAAGTCAACAACTCCTTATTATGAAGGCACTTCTGAGCCTTTCCTCCTGCATCTGGGAGCTGCCAGCAACCCAGTTCCAGGAGAGAAAATAGCTCGACACCTCCTGCAGCCCATGGAGTCCTCTTGTTGGGACAGGGTCCCCCCCAGCAGAGAGGAACCCCCAGCAGGGTCAACACTGGAGGTCCTGGGGGTGGGTGGTACTGGGGAGGCCATGCGGGGAGGGCTGTTTCCTGTTCCCTTCCCCTCAGGAGACAGCTGGCCCAAGGTGACAGAGCACCGGATGGGATTTCAGGGTCAGAGACCACGGAGCCCGGGGCTGTGGACCACACCAGCCCAAAGCCACTGCATGCTCCAGACCGGGGCTGTGGACCACACCAGCCCACGGCCACTGCATGCCCCAGACCAACAAGAGAAGAGTGCAGACCAACAACATCTTCATCTACAGGAGGTGCCACGGTTATCGTTCCTAAGAGAGTCCATGGCCACTTCTACCAGGTGCCCTCCACTCTTCCCCTGCCCCAGCTGGTCCCCCTGTGACAGCCGTGTCTCTGAGAATGGGGTGTAGAGCCAGGGGGAAAACACAAAATAAACCACCTGCTACTAGAAACAGCCTCGCTGTCCTCAGGGAGCCGGTCCCGGGGCCAGCCTCGCTGTCCTCAAGGAGTCGATCCCGGGGCCAGCCTCGCTGGACTCAGAAAGTCGGTTCCAGGACCCCATGGACACCAAATCCAGGCACATTCAAGCCGCACAGGTGGACCTGCCGAACCTGCGTGTACAAAGAGTCGGCCCTCCGACACGCGTTTCACATGGCAGGAACACTGTATTTTCTGCGTGTACAAAGAATCAGCCCTCTGACATGCGTTTCACGTAGCAGAACACTGTATTTTCTCCCTGAGTTTGGTTGAAAAAATCCATCTATAAGTTGACCCGCAAAGCTCAAGCTTGTGTTGGACAAGAGTCAACTGTATGCAATTGACACTGATTCCTACCAACAATATCCAAATCTTACCATGACCAGCACGATAAACAGAATGAGCAAAATTTAAAAACTAAAGCAGAGTTTTTTCCTGCGAGTTGGCGCACTGCGTATCCCCTGTGGGAAAGACCACACTGGCTGCTGACCAAACTCCACCGGCCTCTTCCTCCGTCCTGAGGGCATCTTCCTCCATCCTGACAGCAGCCTGGGCTCACCTCAGTCCCAGGGCGGGGAAGGGGGACGCACTGTGCACCCTCCCAGCTCTCCTCCGCCCCTTCTCTCAGGCTGGCCCAAGAGCAGCCTGGACAGTCACGTGCTGGGGACACCGCGCTGCCCCTCCTCCGCCCACAGCCTCAGGCCACCTGTCTCATCTGTGACTGAGAAATAGAGCTGCAGCTGGAGGCGGGAGGCGGGACACGCTGGGATCTACCCATGGCTGGGATCTACCCATGGCCAGGCCGAGCTGCTCGGATCACTCAAACTTCACTTTCGTCACTCGCTCTACCAAATAGACTAGAATAAAATACGCCGCGTCCTCCTTTCCACACACTCCCAAGCCTCCCATCCCACTTCCCGGCGCTGGCCCCATAAGAACACTTTGTGCGTCTTTCCAGGTATTTTCTATCCTCCTCAAGCACAGAACCACATTCAGAGTGAATTTTTCTTTTTTTTCTTTTTTTAACAGAAATGGCACCAGGGCAGATGATGATTTTTTTGTATCATTTCTTTACTTTCTTGGGCATTTTCCGCACCAGGACAGATGGGCTCTGCTCTCCTTCCTCCCCGCCCAAAGCTGCCTCACAGCAGCCACACACAGAGCCGTAAACCCTCGCAAGACTGTGGGTGTCTTGGGGTGCCCCACGTCCCCAAAGACCAAGGGTCACAGATCCACATTGTCCAACAACACTTCAGACATGGCCTCGAGCCTGGGAACCCTGCTGGCCAGCCCAGGCCAGCCCCAGAATAGAGGTGTGAGGTGTAACATCTGCACTTCTTAAAAAAAAAAAAAAGGCAGATATTCAGTGCCACATTTCAAATGGTCATGGCGGCCAGGCACAGTGGCTCATGCCTGTAATGCCAGCACTTTGAGAGGCCAAGGTTGGCAGATCACTTGAGGTCAGGAGTTCAAGACCAGCCTGGCCAACACGGTGCGACCCCTGTCTCTACTAAAAATACAAAAATTAGCTGGGCATGGTGGCAGGCACCTGTAATCCCAGCTACTCGGGAGGCTGAGACACAAGATTCTCTTGAACCCTGGAAGCAGAGGTTACAAAGCTGAGATTATGCCACTGCAATCCAGCCTGGGTGACAGAGCAAGACTCTGTCTCAAAAATAAAAATATTAAATAATAACAAAAGAAAAAAATATATATGCATTCCTAGTCCCTTGGAGCTGCAACAACAAAGCTGGTGATATATTTTGGGTGTTCCTAATCAATGTTTTCCTTGAGCTACACTGCAAGTCTCAACCTTGACCCTGCTACAGTCATCATCTATTACAAATTAAAACAAGAGCCATAAGTCTGTCTCCTACTAAAATATTCTAATTGAGACATGTTAACAGAATACATTTTTTTGGGTCAGAAAGTATCCACCAGGGTGGGGAACAGACGGCCCACCAACTGTGCTGTGGCCCTGACCACCAAGGACTCACGAATCATCCACAGCAAGGCTGGCGACTCGAAAAGAACACTAAATTGCTCTTTGACATTAATTCTTAAACCTTGAGAAACCAAAGTTCTCTTTGTAACAGACTTGAAAAAGGATGAAGTCAGAAGTAGCTCAGCAGAGATGCACCAACTCTTACCTGGGAGAGACACCCCTTGCTAATCACGTCTGGATTAACCGATGTGCTAAAAGCATCTCTTCCAACAGAGACACAGACTGCAAACAGGAATGCTGTGAACACCTTCCCCAGATAACCCAGTCCTGACCCATCCACCCCTCAAGAGGTCCCCAGACAAGTCCAATAAGGAAATGACCCCACAGCAGATTCAGGTGCAGGCAGTGAGGATAGTGGCATCAGGGAATTCCACCGTAAACGTTGGCAGCACGCAGGGAGGTGTACCCAGCTGGACAGGGGAAGTCAAAAGTGCAGGATGATCTGGCCATTCCAAATATGCAGGGCATTCCAATTTTGTTAAAATGAAACCCAGCCTTTGAAAAGGCCTGGACTTCCCACAATGTATGGTATTCATAGTGTGGAGGGCACTGTAGAGAAGTTATCAGAGGGTTCATGATGGCAAGATCCACGGAGGCTCTGCCATGTGCCAGGTATGAGACAACTATTTACATAAAACACCTCATTTCACCTTACACAGAGTCCACAGACTGCTCCACAGTCTCCCAGGTAAGAGTTGGTGCATCTCTGCTGAGCTACTTCTGACTTCATCCTTTCTCAACTGCTTCATGTTTCACCTTACACAGAGTCCACAGACTGCTCCACATTTCACCCTACAGAGTCCACAGACTGCTCCACATTTCACCCTACAGAGTCCACAGACTGCCCCACATTTCACCCTACAGAGTCCACAGACTGCCCCACATTTCACCCTACAGAGTCCACAGACTGCTCCACATTTCACCCTACAGAGTCCACAGACTGCTCCACATTTCACCCTACAGAGTCCACAGACTGCCCCACATTTCACCCCACACAGAGTACAGAGACTGCTTCACAGAATACTACCAAAGGGGAGCATCAAATGATCCCCAAGAAGTAATGAGCGCCTTAAAACTAAGAAAGCCAACCTCCTCCCCCTCTCTTAATTCCCTCTCCTCATTTCCGCAGAACCAAAGAAATATGAAGGGCCAGTGGCGCCCCACTGAAGAACGCTCTCCTGGTGGTTACACTCTGTACATAGGGAGCACAACACTGCTCCATGCTGCCTGAGGCTACTATTCTATACTACACTAGTACGATCTGTTTGTTCTATTCTATACTATTCCATTCTCTACGATAGAATACTACAGCTTCATTCTATACTATAAAATACTGTACTATCTGTTCTATTCTATTCTATTTTCTTCTATACGGAAAGCAGTTAGCCAGCTTCCTTTAGGCAGATAGTAAGGGAAGGGTCCCAGAGAGCCTCCAGCCCATGTTTTGTGCAGATAGGGGGACTTGCACGGGGGTCTCGTCTAAATATGCTCACAGCAGACTAAGGGTCCCCATGCACACGGGGGAATGGGGTGGAACCACCAGAAATTTGCTCCTTAGACAGGGAGCCCAGCCCCATCAGCTTCTATATAAAAGCCCTTGTAGTCAACTGGGAAGGGGGCAACCAGCAACCTGCTCTCAGGACCCCTCTTTTCGCCGAGAGCTTAACTTTTAGCTTAATAAGTTCCGCTGCACTCACTCTTCGATGCCCCCGTGCCTGTTTCTTCCTGGTCATGAGACAAGAACCTGGACCCAGCTGAGCTAAAGAGCAAAACTCCTGCGTCAGTGCTACAGAACACTATCCTCTCTGTTCTGTGCCATGCGACTCTACTATTCCACACCATACTACTTAATATTAATACTAGGCTGTGTGTTCTAATCTAGACTGCATTATGCTATGCAATACTACGTCATTAGTTCAACTGTATACTCTACAATACTATCCCACTTGTTCTATTCTAGACCATGTCATACTATTTGTCCTATTGTATACTATACTACATAATGTTACAATGTTTCTTCTATTCTATGCTACCCTATATAACATTATACTATTTGTTCTATTCTGCGCTACTCTATATAATTCTAATCTGTTTGTTCCATTCTATACAATACCTTGCATCATTTTACCATGTTCCACGATACAAGAGTAGAGTCAGTTATACTTTCATAATCTTTTTTCCAAGCTCTTACCCAGTAAGAAATGTGATGTTTTACTATGCCTCACATAAATGCACATTTCATGATAATCAATGCCATTTCCTATGGTTATAGAATTCTGTTTCTATGATTCTATTGATACGGCTTCTTTGGGCTTTTCTGTAAGTCCTTTGCAGTGTCTGGTTTCCTAGTGAAAAGATGACTAAGGTCCCGATAAGATCCTACAAAACCAGCATCCACACAGGCTCACCTGTGTGCACTCTGCTGGACTCCGTGTTGAAGGAGGGACAGGAAGACAGACGGCTGTCGGTGGATGGAAGGCAACAAGCACAGAGTAGATTCCAGAACTGAGACAGGAACCAAGGCTCTGGCACAGCTGAGGGTCGATCCCAATTCTAGCCTCTCACAGAAAGGCAGAGGAGACTTAGCACAAAGAGCATGGAACTTTGCTTTAATAAAGCAAATGCTTACCATCCACTATGAGGAGCTCAAGGAGAAATGGCAGTAGGCTCTACTAATAACTACTGCTTTAAAAAATGGAAGGGAGAGGGTACATTTTCACATGGGCCAGGTGGAAAGTTGGCTGCACCTGCCGCTGGACCTGACACTGGACCTGACACTGGACCTGCCGCTGGACCTGCCCCTGGACCTGCCGCTGGACCTGCCCCTGGACCTGCCACTCAGTCTGCTACTGGACTGCTAACAAATGCTGCAGATTTTTATGGAGAGAAAAGTACAATGCGTCTGAGAGCAGCGCTCCCAGCTCTGGATGAAGCCGGCAGAACAAGGAAGCAGCAGAGAGGCTGGTATCATTCAGTGGGCAGAGTCAATGACCCTCCTCTAAGTCCAGCAAAGCTCAACCTGCATGTCTGCAACTAGAAATACCAATCGTAAGCCAGACCTCCTGGCAAATACCAATGACCCGCTGTAATTCTGTGTGGTGTATTATGCCCCATGTACAGGAAATCATTCACAAACCCTTTAACCAGGAAGTACTAAGATGACTTTTAATGCAATATAACACCTTTGCACCCATTTAACATATATTTAACCCCAGGGGTATAAATATATATTTTATAGAACATCAGGCATGTTTACCTAATGGCTCGAATTTCACAATGTCTCTCTCCCTGAGAGGACAGCGGAGGATCCCATGCACTGTCTCCAGGAACATGCCCCTCCCAGAGAGGATTCACAAATCAAATGTGCATATGCATGTATGCACAGACACATATCACACACACACATACACGTGAACACGCACACCTACATGTAATACATACATTCACACATGCACGCACATTCACATAATCACATAATACCAACACAAAACACATGCATACACATACACACAACACTCAAACACACAGGCACAAACATACACACAACACTCAAACAAACACGCACAAGCATACGCACAACACTCAAACACACATGCATATACATACACATTCTGACACACATACATATGTAAATGCGTAGACATAACATGCACAAATATACATGTATAACTATACACACACGAGCATCCATGCATGCCTACTTGCACATGTGTGCAGTCGTGCCTAAACATGTAACACATGCACACACATACATGCAACACAAATACACATGCACACATATACACATGCATGCACATATACATCACACACAAAGGCACACATACATGCACAACACATATACATGCAATACACACTTTCATACACATCAATGCAAACACACATACATATATACACCCCTCAAAGACCCCATTATTCAATTCTAAACAAAGTGGTTTATCCCCCAAATGTACCTTCTCGTAATTAATAAGCTCTACTGCACATTTTTTGTTTCAAATAATGAGGTCTCACACACAGCACACACACATTTATACTCCAATACGTGTGAACATATACATAGAAATAGGCACACGGGCACGAAGGCCCTCTTCTGTAAAGGTATTCTCAAACTTGAACTGAACGAATTCTGCTAATTATAGTCAGAGTCAGCAAAGATATATATTTGACCTCGGAATGATTATACTCGTTCTTTTCGTTACCCCTGGCAACAGCAAGAATGTAAAACAGAGTTGTGTGATACCATGTCACTTATTCAATCCCACTTCCTGGGATCTGACCCACTTGTAATAGGGTTTCTGTCTGAGTGATTTCCTTCTGACTAAAATCATGAGATAATTCCTTCTCTTCCTGCTTTCTCTTTCCCAGGCCTTTTCACTGCCCTTTCCTCAATCTCAGAAACTAAATCATACTTGTCAAAATGGAAGGCAAAGAAACAGTCTTAGGAGTGAATCCCACAATGGAATGGACTCAAGAGAGGAAAAAATATTCTTTTTGAAAATGTACAAAAGGAAAAGTCAAGAGGCCTGCGTTCCCTCTCACGACAGAAACAGACGTCAGCATAGCAGGTCACTCAGCACAGTTCAGCTCTGTGTATGAAACAGAGATTCTAGTCCTTGTCCCTGTTTCATGATGTTGCAGTGAAGGAAACAAAACAGACAAAGGGCACAGGCTGCAGAAAAGGATTTTAAAAGGATGACTTTTAAAATGTGCACCTGCTTTTCAAGGGCACAATGAGGATATTTTCAAGTATATTAAAGCTGATTTATAAGAGATGGGTATAAAGACTCTACAAGGTCATTAGACTTTAGACTTACAAAGAAAACAAATCACATTCTCCTAGCATCACGAGTCAGGTGTTCCACAAATACTAAGAAGAGCCACCGCAACGGGATCCACTATGAGGGGTCAAAACATAACCCATGAAGCGTGGCCGAGAGCTCCTATAACCTGATTTCTAGGAATCTAATTTTAAACATCCTCACAGCTAGCACATCACAAAAATACAGAGCTCCAAATGCCGTAACACAAGTGCTAAGAACACCTAAGCCAAAAATATACGAGGCATTTCAGGCAAGAATCCAGAATCAGAAGAACACAAGTTTTCTAAGTTCTTCAAAAGCTGGTGCTGGTTGAGGCTCTTCTGCAGACTTCAACAAAAGACACGCTAGAATTAGCCATTGACGGTAACCCTGAGTCAACACGCACCGTGTTCGGAAAAGCACAAGGCCTGCTCCGGCCTTGAGACCCCTGGGAACTTTCTCTGGACCGCACCGAGTGGATGACTTTGAGAACTCAAAATAACCAACAACCAGTCCATGAACAGAGAAAGAAGACTGCAGCCTCCCTGGGGACCTGGCTCCATGCCTGCCCGCTTTCTTCCGGATACCTTTGCCCTTCCCGGCTCCCTGCTTCACCTGGCGACGCTCTGGGTTCAGGCCCCTCTCCAGCTGTGTCTTGGTCCACGGCTGGCTGCCCGTGTGAAGCACCAGGCCTTGAAGGACCATCTCCACCTGCTCCCTGCACTTCCCACCCACTTCCGCGAGACTCCCAGGCTCTGGCTGCTCTCAGGGATCAGGGCCGCCATTCTCCCCTCACAGGCTCCAACTGGAGTCCTGCCCCCTGGTTTTCAACAACACTTGGGACTTTCTCCTGGAAACTCTCGGCTCTGGACTTTAGTGAACTGCGCCATCCAGCTCTTCTCTGGACTCTAAGCAGGGCTTTTTCTGGGTCTTCCAACCCTGCCTCCATTTCCAAATGTGGGCTTTCCTTTGGCCTCCTCTCTCCAGACATGCACGCCTCACACTCTGGCTACTTGACCTGCCCTTCTACCTAAGAGGCTCCTAAATGCACCTTGCTCCAGATTTTCCCCAAGCCTCCTCCTGTATTTCCAGACTCGCAGCTTGCAGTGGTGTCTGTAAGTATCTCCGAGTCAGATCCACACTTGCTTCTGATTTCCAGCAAAGCGCAACGCCGACCTCAGGGTGCAGACTCGCAGCTTCTTCCGCCTTCCTGCACTCCCTCTTCCCCTCCTGACCCAGGCACCGAATCGCTCAGCTCACTGGCTGCCTTCTGTCCTCCTCTCGCCACGGCGAGTGCCCTGCATGAGCCTGCTCTGTCCCTCCGGCTCCACGGCGTGCCGCACATCAGAGGCGATTCTCTCCGAAACCCTCAGTGGCTCCCTCGTATCCGACAGGTAAGGACTTCCACATTCTGGCCCCAATCTAACTTTCTGGCCTCAGATATGCACATGCATATTTTATCTATGCAAGGAGAGTACAGGCCTCACACCTGCTCTCATTCCTGGGCTCCTAGCTCCTCCTGAAGGTGCTGTATGAGCTACCTATGCACTTTCCAAACACTAATTGAATATGCGCTTGGAGAACATTTACTTGATAATTTTGTGGCATTGCTGGATAACGTGGACAAAGTGAGAACTACGCAGGTGTGTGGATGCTGCCTTGCCCAGACCTCACTTACCCAGACACTCCCAGATGCTCAAGGTGACCAACCCTATTGGCGCACAGGCAGGCGCAGGCTGCACTCCCACAGCTGGGCCCCGCGAGCTGAACTATAATCATGAAGCAGCTGTTTGCTCCTAAATCTGTGTATGTCGGTGCACTTGTCACACATTACTGAAACCAATAAAGTATGACTCCAAGGAGAGAATAATTGTATGAAAACTAAGTTGGATGCCTTTCAAAGACTTAATATGGGGGATTTTTTTTTTTCATTTTAATCTTTTCTACATTGCTATCATATTAGGTATGGGCAAAAAATATACACAATGTTTGAGGAAATAATTTTTAAAGGTTTCAAATGTAACGTATCTTGTTTCTCTTGTGTTGCCTATTCTCTTCTAGAAGAATCAAAACTGTGGCAGGCCTGCGATGGCTGTGGTTGAGGAAAGAGGCCACACCCACAGCCAGTCGAACCACGCTCAGCAGCAGCCTAGCCCCGCGTGGAAGGGGCATGAACACTCTCGGGAGAGGTGGATGTGCACTAACGGTTCCCAGCTCTGACCTCTTTGATTAACTGAATGCGGTGATTGGTTTTATCTGAACGTCAGACAAAAGGGTGTCTACGCCCAGGAAAGACTCTAAACACTCTGGAGGCTGCTGGGGCAGATGGTGATCTTGACCCAGTGATACCACTCTCCAGTGGGCAGCCAGCCCAGTCTCCTAATCGTAAAGGACATTCATAGCAACACTACGAAAAAGAAACACGACTGTTCTGACCCGGAAAAGTGAAATTTAAAACATTAAATATACAGGTTCTAACTAAGAGGCAGACGGACCGGGCGCGGTGGCTCATGCCTGTAATCCCAACCCCTTGGAAGGCCGTGGTGGGTGGATCACTTGAGGTCAGGAGTTCGAGACCAGCCTGGCCAACATGGTGAAACCCCATCTCTACTAAAAATGCAACAATTACCCGGATGTGGTGGCGGGCACCTGTATTCCCAGCTACTTAGGAGGCTGAGGCAGGAGAATCGCTTGAACCCGGGAGGTGGAGGTTGCAGTGAGCCGAGATCACACCACCGCACTCCAGCCTGGGCAACACTTTCTCAAAAAAAGTAAAATAAAATAAAATACAATACAATAAAATAAAAGGCAGACAAACAAAAGGAGATTTCCTCTGATGTTAAAAACAGAAGTATTTGATTCACAGCCTGGATAATTGAAGATCTGCATAGAAATCACCTAGGGCCCCGCCCTCCCTCCCAACAGACTGGGATAGAGGGAAGGAGGGCAGGAGGTGGGCCCCTTATCCACGAGAGGCTCCTCCCACCCCATCCCCTTCCTCAGGAGGGCGGCCTGCCCAGCACAGGCTCCATTCTCCCCAGATAAGACCCTGGCGTCTCTACAGGAACACCCACCTCCCTTCCCTGCAATCCACTCCAGCTGCTCACGGCCAGCCAAGGGGGGCGCTCTTCAGAGAGGAGCAAACGGCTTAGGGGAGAACCTGAACTCCCACGTCCCAGGTGTGGCTTGCCAGGGAGCACAGAGGAAGGATGCAGGTCCCGAGAAGGAGGAGGCGCAGGAGGACGATGAGAGAGACAAAAGAGACAAGAGAGGCTGCCTAGCGACGCGCTGAGCGCAGGACCTGGCCAGGACCTGGCGGAGGCCTCCTGGGGAGGGGCAGAGGCAAACATGCTGCTGCTTCTAGGCTGCTCCGGAGGATACAAGCTCGGAAGGGGCTGCAAGGCAGGACTCGCTGAGGAGCAGTCATGTGGATGCCCCGCCTCTCACACGGCACACACTGACAGCATGCAACTAACAAACAACACAACACGCATGTACAATGCGCTTATACAACACTGACAACACACAATGCACACAAACACACACAACCTATACAACACAGACCCAATACATGCAACTCACAACACAATATGCATTTTTAACACTCAGGCAACACATAACCAATACATGCAACGCACAACACAACATGTACGTACAACACACTCATACACACATACAGCACACGTAACTCACATACAACACAACACGCACGTACAATGCATTCATACAGCACACACAACACATAACTCACATACAACATGCACGTACAACACACTCATACGACACACAACACTCATATAACACACAACACACGCAACTCACAACACAATATGCACACACAACACTCACACAACATACACACAATACATACAACTCACAACATACACATACAACACACTCATACAGCTCACGTACAAAACATGCAACTCACGTTCAACACAACATGCGCGTACAAAATACACGACACATGCAAATCAATGCAACATTCACATACTCACAACACAACATACACATACACTCATACAACACATACAAGAAATGTAACTCACGCACAACACAACATGCACATACAACAGACTACACAACATTCAACACATACAACATACACAATACATGCAACTCAACACAAATACATGTACAATGCACTCACAACACACAACACTTACACAACACACAACACATGCAACTCACAAACACACGTACAACACACTCATACAACACACAACACTCACACAACATACACACAGTACATGCAACTCATATACAACATACACATACACACACACGTACAATGCACAATACTCATGTAACACACAACACACATACAACATACAAAACATACAACTCACAAATACACGTAGAACACACTCATACAACACACATACAACATACAAAACATACAACTCACAAATACACGTACAACACACTCATACAACACACAACACTCAAACATACAATAAATGCAACTCAACACAATATGCACATACAACACACATACAACCCTTGCAACTCACATACAACACAACACACCCATGCAACACATTCATACAACACACACTGTACAGATTCTAAGTAGGAAATAGAAAACAGCACACGCACGGTTTCTAAAGTATGATGAAACTGTTTTCAAGAAGATCGTCCAACATCCAAACTGGTACCATGTCCTCATTTTCAGCTGCTGCTCAGATTCAAGCATTTTTATCATCCGCTCTATGAATTATAATAATACAGCATAAACCCAGTTTTCATTTTACACCCACTTTGGCGTGGGGTGCTCCAAAACAGGGGCCAGGAGCCTCAGAGTCGTCCCTCAGAACAAAACACAACCCACACTCAGAGGCCAGGAAGGGAACTCGGGGGGCGACACACACTCTCTCATCTGCAGAGCTCTGCTTCAATTACTTCACACGTAACCAGGGCTGGAACGGAGTTGCTGAGGGTACAGACACGGCAAACTGAGAAGAAACTGGCAGGTGGAGAAAGATCGGCCAAAACCCAAGGAAAAATGCTGAACATTTTCCACAAATAGTTCACACGACAGATGATACTCGGGCTACTGAAAGTTTATTGAGAGGGGTCTTGCTCCAAAGAAAAAGTTCTCTCCCAAGGTTATCGAAGATTCACAGCAGACACCTGCCCCCAACACACCATCTGCCGAGGGCCTATGAGTCAAAAAGAAGGTAAGACAGAAGTAAGGGTGCAGGGGAAGGAGAGCAGGAGGGGACCGAGTACTCGGAACCAAGTGAAGTGATGGGCGGACACTGAATGCCTGACTCCAGGGTTATCACCTCGGAAAACAAGTCTGTTGAAGTCCGTAGTAACAGTGTTAGTGCTTTCACTGAACCTGCACTCAACACTGGAGAACCTCCCTGTGTTATGAAGACGATCTGAAAAATAACATTAATTCACAAGGTAGAGTGACAATTCAGCCACAGAAAATAAAACTGATATAATCCACTACAAGTCACACTGTGTCTTTCTTTAAGACTGGTCTATGATGCAGAAAAGAGGCAGCTTGAGATCTAAAATACTGAAACTGGCAGACACCTCGTTTCCCTGAATTCTCACAACCGTGGCACCAGCTAGGGTAAGACAGAGTGGCTTTCAGAGCTTCCAGAACAACAGAACAGATCAATCATAAATATGCAAAGGTGATCTGAAGACAGAATTAATATTCCACGTTTTGGCTTAAACTAGTCATGTGATTTCCAATAAGTGGGAAACATCCACACCAATTTTTATAGGAAAGTTCAATGTGAACACATAGTACAGAACACTATCTTTGTTTTGGAATGTATTTCTTTAATATGACAATTTCAATTGTCTTTAGGGATTCCTGATATTGAATGCTCATCTTTATTAATGATGAGCTACCCATTTTCTGACTGAGGAAATGGAAAGTTGTCACTGCCTAACAGCAATACTCAACACGGCATGTATGAAAGGGAAAGCTACACCTGTGTGCACACACATGCATACACATGCATACACATACCTACACATGTACACGAACACACATACACGTGTATGCACGTGCACACACATGTACACATGTGTGCATACATACATATGCACGCACACATACGCACATACATGCATACACACGCATATACGCACACACATACATATACACACGTACACATGTACATACATACATGCATATACACGTGCACATGGACACGCATACACGCACATACACACGTGCACACACATGCATGTGTACATGCATACGTAAGTATCATCTCAGGTATGTGGATTCAAAATTCTGATGCAAACAAGAATAATCACAAAACAAGGTAGGGTGTCAACAAGTGAGAATTGAGATGGAAGTCCTGGAATGTTCCAGAGACGATATGAGGGAGGTCTGCACATCACATAAACATCTTACCCATTTTAAACGTGACCATTCCTGCCAACATCGGCCTGGATTAAGAAGATTTCATTTACATAAGGAACAGAAAATATAATACTTGTTCTAATGAGGTTCTCTAATCATTAGATTATTTTCATAATTATAAGTAATCACTAAATAACTTCCTTTCAAGGGTCTAAAAATAAAAATAAGATAACAAAGTCACAGTCCTGACAGTTTTATCATGCAAATCACAGCTGTGAAAATAAAGCATGGCTTTGAGACTATGCCCTCCTCAAATACCCTTCATGGAATTTTGTACCAGTAATGGCTGGTAATTAATTGCTACACCAGGTGGAAAAGTATATCATTTGGGGTATATGAAGTAAGCATGTAAAGAGAAATGACCACACACACCTGAAACCAGGTCTCATTTCACAACTGTTTCCTACTTTAGATTTGCTTAATTTACTTCATGAGGTGCCTTGAGGAGAGAAAGCAGAGCTGGGATCTGCCCCGAGGCTGCTTCGGGAAGAGCTGGGTGGGCACCAAGCCCCTCAGACCGAGGGCTGAGCTGCGTGGCCATGACCCCATCACTGCGGCTCCCCAAGCGTGTGTCCCTGTGTGTCACGCAAACCCCTGCCACACAGGTGACACACGCCACACGCCTGACACAGGCTCAGCACACAGGGAGCGATCAGTAAGTGGTGACTAGAGAGAAGCGACGGCCTTCAGCGTGGACGGAGAAAACAGGTCACAGACTCACAGAGGAAACGCCGCAGATCCACAGACGGAGAAAACACCACAGATGCATGGACGGAGGAAACAGACCACAGACGCACGGAGCGAAGAAAAGCACCACAGACGCACGGAGGGAGGAAAAGCGCCACAGACGCACACATGGAGAAAACGCCACAGACGCACAGACGAAAGAAACGCCACTGACGCACGGACAGAAGAAATGCTACAGACGCATGGATGGAGGAAACGCGCCACTGAGGCACGCATGGAAAAAACAGGCCACAGACGCACGAAGGGAGAAAACGCCACAGACGCACGGACGGAAGAAACAAGGCAGAGACGCGCACACACCAGTGTGGAACATGGGACAGGAACGTCCCGGCCATGCACCTTCCACTCCCACTAGGGACTTCCCACCCCAGAGCACTCAGGATGGCTGTGGAGCTCCTGCCACCCACCCCAGAGGTGAAGCTGGGGAGCCAGAGATGAGCAGGTTCACGTCCATCAAATGCGGCTGCAATCCCTGTAATAACAGGAGGTCACCATTAAACAGAAGGGCACTTCACTTGGAATAAAAGCACTCTGCATAAAAGACTAAAGATTCGCCGGAGACCGCTTAGAAACCATCACAATCATTCTTGCTAGTGACAGTGAAGCTTCAAGAGTGGTCACTTTTCCTGTAGAAACGCCACAGAGGTGATTCCTGGAACTCAGTTAGAATATTTCTTTCCCGGAAACCACACAACCAAGAGTTTAATAATGCCATCTCTTGAGCAGAAAGATTAAGATTTGTGATGAAACAAAACCCTGGCAAGCCTCCTGATTCTAGAAGATGCTATACAGAAAAGCTAACTCAAAGGGCTTGCATTTCTTTTGTCGTTCATGACACACATGAAAAAAATTTTAAATATACAAAAAATGTAGGATTTGTACAGTGAGTACCAATGTATCTACTCCCTGGATCACAGATTAGATTTTAAATGTAAAGTTCTAAAGGTTCCCAGCTAAGGAAATGTGCAGTGTAAGCCTCTACCTGGTTAGAACCAAGGGGAATGGAATGAGCTTTCCCCGGCCTTGCTACTCAGCTGGGAGGGGCTGCCACAGCTCCGCCACCCCACACCAGAGCACCCAGGATGGCTGTGGAGTTCCTGCCATCCATCCCAGAGGTGAGGCTGGATCCCCAATCGAGGTGTTAAGAGTGAGCCAGCTGGGCGCGGTGTCTCAAGCCTACAATCCCAGCACTTTGGAAGGCCAAGATGGGTGGATTACGAAGGCAAGAGATCGAGATCATCCTGGCTAACACGGTGAAACTCCGTCTCTGCTAAAAAAAAAAAAAAAAATACAAAAAACTAGCCGGGGGAGGTGGCAGGCGCCTGTAGTCCCAGCTACTCTGGAGGCTGATGCAGGAGAGTGGCATAAACGTGGGAGGTGGAGCTTGCAGTGAGCTGAGATCTGGCCACCGCACTCCAGCCTGGGCGACAGAGTGAGACTCCATCTCAAAAAACAAAACAAACAAACAAAAAGAGTGAGCCAGCCTTTAGAGGCCATGTGGTCTATACTTGAATAGAAAATGTTCCAGGAAACCAAAGATTCCAATGCCTGTGATGAATTCCTAACCATTTGAAACCCAGGCTCCTCATCTATATAAAGAGAACAATGCTCTCTCCTGAGAAAGCATTTCAGAAGGATGAAAAAGGATCCACATGAGAGCAGCTGAAAACTACAAAGCACCCTGCAATTATAAGATTTTTTCCATATCTTTGTTTCAAAGAATGTCAGCATTCTAAATATTGCGCTTCATCCCACATCACCTTTCAGGATCAAATCATAACGATCAAAAGTATCAGCAGAATCCCTACGAGCTCAGTCGCCGTGTGCTTCTTCTCCCTGCATGAGAATTCCTGCAGAACGATGGGACCATCCAAGAATGGCTCCCTGCCATCATGTGTCCATATTCCTTCCCCAGGGAGCTATTCCTGTACTCATGGGGCATGGGAAACCTGTATAACACCACCAGAAAGTCCTTGTTTGATTTACACACTTCCCAGAAGGGCTGATTTTATCCAGAATCCGAACTGTGTCAAACACTAAACCTAAGAAATCATCAAAAACCAAGGAAATGTAAGGTCATCTCCTGCCCAGGGTGCATGGCTACTAGGGGAGAAATAGAAAATGAGACACGAAAGCAAACTTTTAAGATATTCAGAACACCACTGGATGATTGCAGGAACCCATTACAGATCATTGCTGTTCCTAATAACAGGAAAGAAATTCTAAAATTCCAACAGGCATGGTGAGTCCCTCACTTGCATGAAATCAAAATAATAATCCATCGCTATCTTTAAAAGACAAAAGAAAAACTCTATTTCCTCTTCATATTAATTTGTGTACAAATAACTTAAGTGAGGAAATCTTAATGTCTGGACTGTGATATCAATAGCAAAATAACCCCAAGCTTCCCAATTAAAGGATATAGACGGGCTGAGTGGATTTAAAGAAGAAAAACCAACTATATGCTGCCTACAAAAAACTCACTTCAGCCGTAAAGACACACATAGACTAAATGTGAAGGGATGGAAAAACATGTTCCACATTAATGGAACTCAAAAGTGAGCAAGAGTAGCTATATTTATTTCAGACCAATCACAAGTTAAGTCAAAAACTGTAAAAAGGTAATTATATAATAAAGAGATCAACATAGCAAGAGGATATAACAATTACGAGTATATGGGCACCCAACAACAAAGCACCCAGATACATAAAGCAAATATTAGTAGATCTAGAGAGAGAGGTTGGGCACGGTGCCTCATGCATGTAATCCCAGCACTTTGGGGGGTGGAGGCAGGTGGATCACCTGAGGTCAGGAGATCAAGACCAGCCTGGCCAACATGGTGAAACCCTGTCTCTACTAATACAAAAAATTAGGCCAGGATGGTGGCACACGCCTGTAATCCCAGCTACTTGGGAGGCTGAGGCCGGAGAATCATTTGAACTCGGGAGGTGGAGGTTGCAATGAGTTGAGATTGCACCTCTGCACTCTAGTCTAGGCAACAAGAGCAAAACTCCGTCTCAAATATACACACACACACACACATATATATATATATAGAGAGAGAGAGAGAGAGAGACACCAACACATCAATAGTAGGGGCCTCAAAACCCCACTGTCAGCACTGGAGATCATCTAGACAGAAAATAACAACAAATTATCAAGTTGAAAGTACAGTGTAGACCAAATGGACCTAACAGACATTTACAGAACATTTCATCCAACAGATACAAACGCACATTTTTCTCATCGGCACATGGAACATTCTCTAGAATCAACCACATGCTAGGCTGCTAAAGAAGTCTCAATACATTTTTTAAAAATTGAAATAACATCTAGGATATTCTCAGACGGTAACAGAATAAAGCTATAAATCAACAACAAGGAACAGATACTTCTCAAAAGAAGACATTTATGCAGCCAATAGACACATGAAAAAATGCTCATAATCACTCGCCATCAGAGAAATGCAAATCAAAACCACAATGAGATACCATCTCACACCAGTTAGAATGGCAATCATTAAAAAGTCAGGAAACGACAGGTGCTGGAGAGGATGTGGAGAAATAGGAACACTTTTACACTGTTGGTGGGATTGTAAACTAGTTCAACCATTATGGAAAACAGTATGGCGATTCCTCAAGGATCTAGAACTAGATGTACCATATGACCCAGCCATCCCATTATTGGGTATATACCCAAAGGATTATAAATCATGTTGCTATGGAGACACATGCACACATATGTTTATTGCGGCCCTATTCGCAATAGCAAAGACTTGGAATCAACCCAAATGTCCATCAGTGACAGACTGGATTAAGAAAATGTGGCACATATACACCATGGAATACTATGCAGCCATCAAAAAGGATGAGTTTGTGTCCTTTGTAGGGACACGGATGCAGCTGGAAACCATCATTCTTAGCAAACTATCACAAGAACAGAAAACCAAACACTGCATGTTCTCACTCATAGGTGGGAACTGAACAATGAGATCACTTGGTCTCGGGAAAGGGAATATCACACACCAGGGCCTATCATGGGGTGCGGGGAGAGGGGAGGGATTGCACTGGGAGTTATACCTGATGTAAATGACGAGTTGATGGGTGCTGACGAGTTGATGGGTGCAGCACAGCAACATGGCACAAGTATACATATGTAACAAACCTGCACTTTATGCACATGTACCCTAGAACTTAAAGTATAATAATAAGAAAGAAAGAAAGAAAGAAAGAAAGAAAGAAAGAAAGAAAGAAAGAAAAAAGAAAGAAAGAAAGAAAGAAAAGTCAGGAAACAACAGGTGCTGGAGAGGATGTGGAGAAATAGGAACACTTTTACACTGTTGGTGGGACTGTGAACTAGTTCAATCATTGTGGAAAACAGTGTGGCGATTCCTCAAGGATCTAGAACTGGAAATACCATTTGACCCAGCAATCCCATTACTGGGTATATACCCAAAGGATTATAAATCATGCTTCCATAAAGACACATGCACACGTATGTTTATTGCGGCACTATTCACAATAGCAAAGACTTGGAAGCAACCCAAATGTCCATCAATGACAGACTGGATTAAGAGAATGTGGCACATTTACACCATGGCATACTATGCAGCCATAAAAAAGGATGAGTTCATGTCCTTTGTAGGGACACGGATGCAGCTGGAAACCATCATTCTCAGCAAACTATCGCGAGGACAGAAAACCAAACACCGCATGTTCTCACTCATAGGTGGGAAATGAACAGTGAGATCACTTGGACACAGGAAGGGGAACATCACACACCGGGGCCTGTTGTGGGGTGAGGGGAGGGGGGAAGGATAGCATTACGAGATATACCTAATTTAAATGACAAGTTAATGGGGGCAGCACACCAGCTTGGCACATATATACATATGTAACAAACCTGCACATTGTGGACATGTACCCTGGAACATAAAGTTTAATAAACAATCAAACAAAAAAACAAATCAACAACAAGGAGAACTTTCAAAACTGTATAAATACATAGAAATTAAACAATACGCCCTTGAATAGCCAATGGGTCAATGAAGAAATTAAGAAGGAAATTTAAAAATTTCTTGAAATAATTGAAAACAGAAACACGACATATCAAAGCCTATGGCATACAGCAAAAGCAGTATTAAGAGGAAAGTTTAGAACAATAAACTCCTACATTTAAAAAACAGATTTAAAATAAACAACCTAACAATGAACTGCAATGAGCTAGAAGAGCAGGAACAAATCAAATCCAGAAGTGGTAGCAGAAAAGAAATAACAAAGATCAAAGAGGATGTAAATAATATGGAAACTAACAAATATAAAAGATGAAGAAAAGAGTGTTGGTTTTTTGAAAAGATAAATAAAATAGACAAGCCATTCGCTACACTAAGAAAGAAAAAGAAATCCCAAATAAATAAAATTAGAAACAAAAAAGGAGAATTACATTTGATACCACAGAAATACAAGGGATCATTAGAAACTATTTTTAACAACTGTTATGTCAACAGATTGGAAAACCTAGAGGAAATGGATAAATTCCTGGACATGTACAACCTACCTAGATGGAACCAAGAAGAAACGGAAATCCTAAACAGACCAATAATGAGTAACACGTATGACTATATAATAATAAAATGTCTCCAACAAAGAAAACCCCAGAACTAGGCGGCTTCACAGCTGAATTCTACAAATTTTTATTTCAATTCTTCGCAAACTATTCCAAAAATATTGAAGACGAGGGAATTCTGCCAAGTTCATTCTTCAAGCCAAGCATTACCCTGATACCAAAATAAGACAAGGACACAATAAAAAGAGAAAACTATAGGTCAATACCCCTGATGAACACAGATGAAAAATCCTCAGCAAAATACTAACAAACTGAATCCAACAGTAAATCAAAAAGATTATACACCATGATCAAGTGGGATTTATCCCAGGATGCAAGGATTGCTCAACAAACACAAATCAATAAACACGCTACATCACATCAACAGAATTAAGGACAAAAACCATATCATTTCGACAGATACAGAAAAAGCATTTGATAAAATTCAACGCTGCTTCATGATAAAAAGTTTCAACAAACGAGGCACTGAAAGAAACATATCTCAACACGATAAAGGCCATATGTGACAAACCCACAGCTAACATAATGGTGAATGGGGAAATACTAAGCGCTTTTTCTCTGACACCTGTAACAAGACAAGGACGCCCACTTGTGCCACTCCTATCCAACACAGCATTGAACGTCCTAGTCAAGAGCAGTTAGGCAAGAGAAAGAAATCAAGGGCACCCAAAGTGGAAAGGAGGAACTCTAATTGTCTGTTTGCAGACAATATGCTCTTATATATTAAAAAAAAAAAAAAAGGCTCCAGCAAAAATCTCTTTGAACCGATAAACAAATTCAGTAAAGTTACAGAATACAAAATAAACATATAAAAGTCAGTAGCATCTCTATAGACTAACAATGAGCCAGTGGAAAAAGAAATCAAGAAAGCAATCCAATTTAGCTACAAAAATATAAAATAAAAATAAAAATACCTCAGAAGAAGTCTAACCAAGAGGGTTAAAGATCTCTGAGGAAAATGATATTCTACCCTCTGAAGGTAGAACAGTGGAACCTAGAGACAGGAAAGGGCGGCGGGAAGGCAGAAAGGGAGAGGTTGGCTAATGGATACAAAATTACATCTAGATAGTAAAAATGAGGTTTAGCGTGCTATAGCCTTGTACGGTGACTGTAGTTTATAATTTATTGTATATTTTCAAGCAGCTAGAAGGGAGGATTTTAAATATTCCCAGCATTAAGAAATGACAAATGTTTGAGAAGACGGACATGCTAATTATCCTGATTTGCTAATTACACATGATAAACATGTATTGAAATATCACACTGTATCCCATGGATATGTACCATAATGTGTCCATTAAAAATAATAATTGTTAAAAACCCAAGGGCCATTTCTCATTTGTCCTATGTCAATGTCGTGGTCCATTGGTGGAGACCTAGCCCTTTGCAAGTTAGACTATAGTCACTTGAGCTGAAAGCAAATGAATCGTCACAAAAACTACCACTGGCACCAAGTCTTCTTTCCAGAATTTCCTGGCCACAGCACTGCCACAGTCACTGTGGGCAGGAAAGACACACTAGCAACCAACTTTCAACCCCAGTACAGTTGGTGCTTTTATTTCTCTGGTTTGGAATAAGTGTGTGTTCATAACTTACATTTACTCCAACTGCCCCCTTGCTTAAATAGCTCCTTAAGGATGATTTCCTGTTACTAAATTCCAACAGCTTCCGAGCACCCATTATATTCTCCAAAGCAAATAAAAAGAGAAAATGTGTTGAAAGCCTGATAATGTTCACTGAAGAATCCAGCATGATGTACTGCTTGAAATGGCCACTCCACCTTGTTCCTTTACATGACTTTTAAAGTAGCCCCAGTTATTACACATAATTGAAGCCATAATTTCTGCAATACCATTAGGTCCACAGAGGGCGGGGCCAGGGGACTTCAAAGTCTGTCTCTGAATTTTTTTTTAAAAAAGGAAAGCTTATGAGAGTAGGTAATGAAAATAAATATTCACACAACTCAGAACAGGGCATGGTGACACATAAAGCTCCAGCCTGGCACAGGTGTCCAGCCAGTGAGGGTGGGGACACAGACTCATATGGTCCCCACAATCTCCCAGAAGTGCCACAGACAGGTGGATGGCCTGAGGTAGAATCAGGCTCCGAATTCCAGGAGCTGTCTGGCTCATGTGCACCGCTTGTGGTCCACAGTGCACGAGGATGCCCCACGTCAACAGTCTCGGTGCAGAGCACAAGAATGCCCCATGTCACGAGCCCCCGCTGCAGAGCATAGCCCGAAGGTGCCAGCCCAGCCTCCTACACACACTGGCCACCAAGGCACTGCCCTCCAGGAAGGAGGACCCCAGAGGTCGTGGCAGGATGAGATTCTGCTCTTCATCATCCCCGAGCAGAGGGGAAAGTCCCAGCAGACATTTGGGGAGCCTCTACAGGTGGCTGGGGGACTCTGAATGGAGGTTCAAAGTTGTCCCCAGATACACTAGACTCAAACCTAAAACAGGTCATTCTTCCAGATATGCCCAGACTGGAACCTATACAGGCCATCCTTCCTAGCTTTCCTCTGGAAAAGCAGGCTTAAAAGAGTATCGACTAAAAGGGGCCACCAGGAAGAGGGAAGTCCTATCTTTAAAAAAAGAAATAATTTTTCTAAAAAAGAGGCACTGAGGCTCTGACCCATCTGATCACTGAGTACGTGCTCAGCAGCATCTGTCAGAGCAGAGCAAGTACACACATGCTCTCCATATCCTGTGCTCCGGGTCCCCGTGCTCCCTGCTCCCATGCCCCCCGCACCCGTGCTCCCCACACCTGTGCTCCGGGCACCCGTGCTGCCCACATCCGCGCTCCCCGCACCCATCCTCACCTCCCCACACCTATCTGTGCTCCCCATGCCTATGTTCCCTGCACCCGTGCTCCCCGCACTGTGTTCCTGCACCCATGTCTGCTCCTCGAGCTCTCTTCCACTGATTTCCTCTGTACGTCCCTCTTGATAGTCACTGTCACCTCGAATCACCTGGCTAAATGGAGGTAAAGAAAAAGTCTAGAGTAGCACATTGGAGGACAGAGTGGAAGTGGCTGTTTACCAAGCAGGGCTATGAGATGAGCGCATCTGATCCCCATTAATCCTGACGGTCAGTTGATTAGCCCTGTTCAACAGCTGGGGACACTGAGGTGTGGAGGGACGGGCTTGCTTACTCCGGACGATGCTGACAGTGTGGGCCCAGCCCAGTCCCACAGCCACCAGGAGGAGGCTCCTGAGTGGGCAGGCGCCGAGGTGCAGCGCAGAGAACGCCTGGGACCCTGGCATAGACTCCTCAGGAAGGAAACAGAGAAAGGTCCACAGAGACTCAAGCAGCACAGAAGAAGGTCAGCCACAAGTTAAAAATAGATGTTTGTGCTCTATCGTCCCAGCGTGCTAAACATCCAGCTCGCTCACACGCACCGCCTGACGTGAGCCCGGCCTCCTTCAGCATTGGGCTAAGCGAGAGAGGCACCTGCCCCTCTCCCGACAATAGCAGGCTCGGCAGCTATTCTTCAATGTACTTGACACTCCTCCGTGAGGATTAAGCTACACTCTGTCGACACTGGGTAAGTTTAATGCCAACACAGCTAACCGTGTCGATCTGCAGTGAACAAACAACTTACTTTGGATGACTCTGTCACTGACAAAGACCCTGAATCTCCTAGCAAAGCTTAGTGACACGACTTACCTTTCTGTTTTCATTTCAGGTACACTGGCCCATACGGTCTAGTTTACCTGCTGATAATGTCTTGGAAAGACCACCAGGGGGCCCCACACCATTTTCGGCTTCATAGGGATGTGAATTTCCCTTTGATGACAAAGGTAATGGGGAAATAAAACAAGGATCCAAAACAGATGCCTGTGTGTTTCCTGGGAGTGATAAGGTCAGGAACTGCCGCTCTGTGTCAGGTGAGGGAGTAACAGAGAGAATGACACCAACTCCTGAGACAGGACCTGATGCATGGTGCAGCCACCGCCTGTGGCCATGGAAATTCCAGGGAATGCAGGCCCCAGTTGCATGGTACAGCCACCATCTGCGACCACAGAAATACCAGGGAATGCAGACCCTCAGTCACATGGTACAGTTACATCCGCAGCCACAGAAATTCCAGGGAAGGCAGACCCTCAGACACATGGTACAGCCACCATCTATAGCCATGGAAATTCCAGGGAACACAGACCCTCATTCACATGGTACAGTCACCACCTTTGGCCACGGAAATTCCAGGGACACCAGTTGCATGGTGCAGACACCACCTGCAGCCACAGAAATTCTGGGGAACGCAGACTCCAGTCGCACGGTACAGCCACCACCTGTGGCCATGAAATTCCGGGGAATGCAGGCCCCAGTCTCTAAAGTGTTATTTGTTTTAGGAACTTCACCGCAGTGAATGTGGAAGAGTTTCTCTCTGTGCAGAGCTCAGTATCCAGAAGGGAAGTCGGCCCTAGGAATGCCCTCCTCCTCTTCAGAGCTCAGGGCCCAGGGCTGACGCCCTTGGGAGGGGTCCTTGTTCGGCAACTGTGCCTGTGGAGGGTTCCCCAACACTCACTGTGCACCTCCTAGGAGCGGAGGCTACAACAGGGAGCCAGAGATCAAGCTCTGCTCAGACAACAGTGAGCTGATGGCCTTCCACTCTAAGTTCCAACTGCAAGGAGTGTGTATTCCATGAATGCTTGCTAAATGAATGATTCATAGAAGGTCGTCTGTGCTGACCTTTGCTGGTCTGCTGACTGTGGGTTTCAGAGCATAGACCTCATTCCTGGAGCAGCCAGTCCTTCCCAGAGTGATGGCTGCTGGAGGACAAAGCCCAGGGCTTCTGTCCTGCAGCAACGCGCTCAGGACCCTGCCCTGGGCACACCGGGGGCCTCTCCAGCAGGAGATCCCCAGTCCTGACCATGCAATATCAGTGAATCCCAGGGGAGTTCCAAGTGCTCAAAATCAAGTAAATGTCCATTGTGATTCAACATATCAATTATAGAAGAAAGGGCAGATTGCCACTTCCCTCCTCAAAGTAGGGACCATAAATCGATCCGCGGCCCTAACTGAGGCTCTGCCTTAAATCCTGCTAAAACTACCAGCCAAATACTCAAATTTACATTAGAGTTAAAGGGAAAAAAAAAAAAAAAAAAACTAAACCAAACACCTGTAAGAAATGATCAAGCAACCTGTGATACATCAACCTAAAGATTAAACATTAAAACAATGAAGTAGCAAGATATTAAAAGAGTATAAACTCTGTGTACATCGTGGTTCACGGTTCTAAAATTACACAGAGACAAAGACTGGAATGGAAGGGGGATAGGTTTACAGATACATTTTTTATTTTTAGTTTTTTAATTTTAAATATTACTTCTGTAATGTATGATTTGACTAACCAGATAATTGGACCAAAAAAAATCAATTATGCCTATAGATAAATATGCACAGAATCCTTCTCTCTGATGCCAATGGAATTAGTTTGGGTCGGGCCCACAGTCTTCAATCTTTTAATTAAGACACAAAAACCAGGGCCGAGCGCGGTGGCTCAAGCCTGTAATCCCAGCACTTTAGGAGGCCGAGATGGGCGGATCACGAGGTCAGGAGATCAAGACCATCCTGGCTAACACAGTGAAACCCCGTCTCTACTAAAAAATACAAAAAAAATAGCCGGGCGAAGTGGCGGGCGCCTGTAGTCCCAGCTACTAGGGAGACTGAGGCAAGAGAACGGCGTAAACCCGGGAGGCGGAGCTTGCAGTGAGCTGAGATCTGGCCACTGCACTCCAGCCCGGGCGGCAGAGCCAGCTCCGACTAAAAAAAAAAAAAAAAAAAAGACACAAAAACCATCTGTCAGGCTATTAGAAAAAAAAAAAAAAAAAAGATTTATAACCAGGAGCCCAGAAGAAAAGGACCTGCTATGTACCACAGCGTCTCTCCACGCCTCTCCACCCGGGACAGTGCTCCCTCTTTCCCCATTTTCATACCTACAGCACAAAGCACTTAGTAAGGAACTATCTCAATTCATGAGTCGCACAGCACAAAGGTCCGATGTCGCTGCCAAACATACCCTGCAGCCCCAAAACGAAGCGGCAACCCCCAGTGAAGGAAGAATGAGAGGCTGCTGGTTGTAATTTTAAATCTCGCAACTCAATGTCTTTGCACTTTCCTGCTTTGTTGGTTTCAAGGGCTTATTCAAATTAACCCCCCTACTGGATATTGAAGAAAGAAAGCAGGATGGTTGTGTAGGCTCTGAAGAGGCAGAGCCCTCGTTCCGCGGCCACCGCTGTCTTTCTACCCACAGCAGACGGGTTGACCAATTAGTGTCCCTTAGAGGGCACTGTTTATGATCATCGCGAACAAATGGATGCAATTGCTTCTTTTGAGATGTAGCAAATTCTGGGACCTCCGCAGAAAAAAAAAAAAATAAAAAAAAATAAGGGCACTGGCGCAATAGTCGTAACCTCTGCGTGACACACACACAGAAGGAAAATTAAAGCCCTGGAGGCGGAGGCGTTTGGAAAGGGAAGGTGGAAGCAGGAAGGACGCCCACAGAATAGAGTGGTCAGAAACGGACCATGTCACTAAAGGGCGCCTTAGACGGTCCAGAGGACAAAATGTCCCTCTTTCCAGGGTAAACACCCATTTGCCAAACAGCCAGTGACAGCAAGCAGGAGTTTGCTTTTTTTTTTTAAGGCGTCGAAGAGCAAGAAATAAGCTTAATAATGGGACTGACAGGGCCCTGGGCTGCTGACTCAGCTGATGTGCACAGCATCAAAACCCAGGTTCCTCAGTGCGCTCCCTCTGCAGTTCAGGACAGCACTACAACTCACCCCATCAATCACTGCTTAAAAAAGAAGTTCTAAAAAAAGAGACGACCCATTTGAAAGCAGCTGGAGGAGGAAGACAGAGAGCGACTCGCAGAATCCAACCGCTTGTAGCTTCGGAACCATAACAAGAATATGAAACTAGCGGGTCCAGTGTGAGGCAGAACAGAGACGCCGTCACGGCTCTCAAGAGGCTGAACGGGAAGCCCATGGCTCAGGCCCCGCAACGCCCTAATGGTGCCTGGAGCAGCCCACAGGCCTGTGTCCTTCGTGTGGGTTCACCTTCCTAGTTTCCTGGGTAAATTCAATGTACAGCATTTATTCGCCAAGAAAAGAACATTCAAATCAAACTACTGTCATGACTCTGAAGGACTCTTAACACTCCAGTCCACACGTTCAAAAGCCCTCAAGTATCAGTGCTGCCACTGTGCAGGTAACAATGTTTTGGATGCATCATGCACGTAACCAGTAACGATGTTTTCATGTTTTCCGTAGCCATCTCATTCAGGATACATAAATATCTGTGACGACTTGACACTTAGTTATCTGTGACTTTCAGATAGATTTAACAAGTCTACCTGACGGAGAAGGCCTCACCCTCCCGATCCCGGGGACAGGCGCCCCTACGTGCACCCGGGGCCTAGGGAGCGCACTCTCCATCACCTCCCGCTCTTCAATGTTAAATGTCCTCCCGGCGCGCCCGCGTCGTGGGTCCAGGCTCGGGCCCCTCCTGGAGAGCCGCTTCCACATTGCAGGGCAGGGGAAGCCCAGAGCCCGCGCCACGGCGCCGCTCACGTCCCGGAGTCCCCGCTTCCTGGTCCTTCCGGTCCGCGGAGGCTGGCGGGGAGGGCCTGAGACCCACTTTAGTTTTCAGTTTTGTCACGAGCCGGAAGGCGACAGCACATGCGAGCACAAGAAACCCTTTTTGTAAATCTTCCAGCGGAAACGCGAGGGGCTGCCGGACCGCCTCGGAGACGCCAGGCGGGAACCCAGAGCACCCCCGCCGCGTCCTGCATTGCGCAGCCGGGACCCCGCCCACACCGCGCGGGGCACGAGGCTACAGGAGGTGTGCGGGGACGCGGCCGTTTCTTCCTCGACATGCTGGGTGGTGGCGTGGGGCGGAGTTGGGGGGCGGGGGGCCACTTGGGAAGTGATCGCGCTGTACCCTCGCTTCGGAGGGGAAGCCCGGCCCAGTCCTACAGCTCAGAGGCAGAACGACCCCCGAGGGCGCTCCAGGCGACCCCTCTGCCAGGTTCAATTTAAAACATAAACCGGACGGGATGGAAAGCTCACTATCTTTCGGATGGAGGTTCCTACCGCCATGTCCCTTCCTCCTCCGCCCCACCCGGCAAGGACCCCGGGGCTGCCTTGACGGTTCACGCTGCCCCGCAGGTACCCCTGCCCTGCCGCTCCCGGGCACAGGCTTCGACCCAGTTCTCCCGATCGCTTCCCCGCTCTTCTCCCCGGTTCTTCCCATCGCTTCCCCATCTTTCCCCGGGTCCTCCCATCGCTCCCCGCCTCTTCTGCCCTATCCCCCCATCCCCTTCGCCCTGTTCTCCCTCTCTCCATCCGTCCCGACCTCGCCGCCTGGAGGGGGGCGCGCAGCTTGAGCATCCCCGCCACTGGTCAGCACGCCGATGGCCTTGCCGGCTCCGGAGAGGTGCTCCAGGAACTTCCGCAAAGAGCCCTTGGGGGCCCGGGAGTCGTCCGCGTCCATGGCGAGGAGGCCGAGGGTAGTCGCTAGTCCGGGTGCGCGGCAGGCAATGGGGACCCTGCCCGTGCGCGCCGGACTCGGAACTGCTGACCCGCCCGCGCCCCCACCTGGCGCCAGCGCAAATGGGCAGTGACGGGCGGGGCCCGAGCGCACCTGAGGGCCTGCGGGGGCGGGGGCGCGGCTAGGGGCAGGAGCAGGGAAAGGGGCAGGGAAAGGGCAGGGGCTGGCGGGGAGGGGGCGTGTGTAGGCAGGAGCACCTACGCGGGGGTCGTCGTAGGTAGGGGCCGCGCTAGCGATGGGGGAGGTCGCAGATGCGGGGGTACCGCCACAGGTGGGCGGGGTCCCTGTGGGTGGGGTCGCGTTGCTGGTGCGCGAGCCTCGCGGGTGGGTTGGAGGACTCTGGTTGGGGGCTTTAGAGATGCCCGGAGCGCCAAAGGTGGGGGCAGGGGCAGCGTCAGGGGAGGGGGAGACCGCAGGGGGGTGAAGTCACAACGTTTGCTGGGCGCGCCAAGGCGGGGCGGAATAGAACGCGGGGAGCATCTCCCGGGGGGGCAAGGGAGACCGTGAGTGGGCGCGAACGCCGGGGCGGGTGGAAACCCCGCACTTGCTGGGAGCGCCGATGGCGGGGCGGGATGGAATTGGGGCGCGGAGACCCTACCTGGACGCGGAGGCTCGCAGCAGGCCCGGCCGCTCGTGCTGTTGTCGGCGCCTAGCCCCGCTGCTCGCACAGCTTGTTGTTGCCCGCAGGATTCCTCTGGGGGCTACACTGGGAGCCCCGTGGCGCGGCTTCCTCGACCCCCGCCCCCAAGTTTTCTCTGCAGCCTGAGGTCGGGAAGGACGCACGGAGAGTGGATCATTCAGGTGGCGAGAAAAGCTGAGCGCGGCGGGCTTAGCTATGACGAAGCTGCGATTTCCCGGGCCCAAGGGGGCTGTGGCGCTCCTGAGCCACCAGCCCGGCCCTTTGGGAGAAGATGCCTTGGGGTGGAGGAGGGTATCGGGGCGCGACCCTCAGAGACGCCTGGGGGCGCGGAAGTCAGAGTGGGGCAGGAGGAGGCGCAACAGGACTGGCCTGAAGGGGAGGCGGGACGATCCTTCCTCCCCACGGACACGCGCGCTGCTGTACGCTGTGCTGACCTCGGCTGACTTCACTGGCCAAATCCACGTACTGAAATCCGCACACCCGATGGGATGTGCGGTTGTCCATCCACAGCTTAACAGCCTGGTGCCGGTTACCCTGCGACGGGAAAGGGGGCAGCCCCCACAAAAGCACGGGCTTATGGGGCCCCGGTTCCTTCAGTGCTCACCCCACGAAGTAGGGCTGCCAAACGGCCCCACTCGAGGGCTTACCGGAGGATGGTCCTGCGCAGTGGGTGTTTGTTGAACAGATAAGAGACAACAAAAGAGACTAAGAAGAGGTTTGTTCTATGAACCCGGGAATACGAAGCAATCGCAAAGGAGAGTCTCGCCAAAGGGCAATCCTGGGGAAAAGATGGAGAGGCATGGATTTTTCTTGGATGTGTGTCTCATCCTGGGGCTCATCCCGCTGAGCATCAAATATTCATTGCAAAAGAGGAAAAAAAAATATGCTGCGGACAATGCTGGATGGTCTGATCTCTCCCTTGGCCAGAATGAACGGGGAAATTCCTAACCCCTCGTGGTCCTCAGAATCACCTGTCCTATGCACACCCCCACGAAACCACTGAAGTCCAGTTTCTGCCAGCGCAGCCAGGGAATGTATATTTTTAGACAAACCACCTAGGTTACTCTGATGAATGCAAAGTCAGAGAGCGCTGCTCTCATGCACTGAGCCTGAGCATTATTCTATTAATAAAAAAGGAGAGGAGAATCCTGGGTGTCTTAAGGTGGCAGTTGAGTGGCCTTTGCCTTCTGGCAGGCAGAAGAGCAGACCGAGGCTCTGAGCACCTGCACCCACCGCTGGACTCAGGATCTGTGCTGGAGAATAGAAGGGCTAATTTAATTATTCATGCCTTTTTAGAGCATATTACATGTGGAGAAGGTAGGGCACACTGAATTTTATTTCAGCCAAATACCCCTTATCTCCTTATACAATTGATACTTTTATATTGAACATTAGGGGATGGGTCATTTGTCATCAAATTGTCTATAACACAGAAAACCATAGACACAACCTAACAGTTCAAACATGGTGAGTTAAATAAATGATGGTAAAAATAGACGCTGCAATAATATTTAGTTGCTGTTACCGCTACGAAGATAAGTGTCTACTGACATGGAAATAAGTTCAGGACATACAAATAAGTGAAAAGGCAGGCCTAGACACAGTGCGAGCCTGTGTGTGCGAGTGTGTGTGTGTGTCTGCGTATATATGTAAATGTTTCTGAGCATTTTATTTCCTTTCTTTTGCTTAGTATAGGTAATGCCATTTTTTCTCTCCGATGAACAGGTATTGCTTAGGGAATAGAAATAGTTAATTAAAAATAATAAAATTTAGAGTGTCAAGACCCCCAAGGCTACAGATTATGTTCAAAAGTTTGTCTGTATATAAGGGCTGAGGTCAGGGTGGTCACTGACGGTCCTCACACATCTGTTCTTATGAGTTTGGCGCATTGCTCAGTCAGTCAGGGAATTAACGTATATTAACATATACCTGTAGCTAAGATGGAAAAGAATGGCTATGGCTGTGTTTTTTTTTTTTTTTTTTTTGCATGTCATGTATTTTAATGGTGCTACAATTATAGGTTCTCTTTTTTTTTAAATCTTTGGCCTTAGCAATGAATCTTCTAATTCACCTGGAAGATATTGTCATGCGTGTCCCTGCGAAGAGACCACCAAAGAGGTTTTGTGTGAGCAACATGGCTGTTTATTTCACCAGGGCGCAGGTGGGCTGAGTCCGAAAAGAGAGTCAGCAAAGGGAGATAAGGGTGGGACCGTTTTATAGGATTTGGGTAAGTAAAGGAAAATTACAGTCAAAGGGGGGTTGTTCTCTGGCGGGCAGGAGTGGGGGTCACAAGGTGCTCAGTGGGGAAGCTTTTTGAACCAGGATGAGCCAGGAAAAGGAATTTCACAAGATAATATCATGGCTTAAGGCAAGGACCAGCCATTTTCACTTCTTTTGTGGTGGAATGTCATCGGTTAAGGCGAGGCAGGCCATTTGCACTTCTTTTGTGATTCTTCAGTTGCTTCAGGCCATCTGGGCCTACACCTGCAAGTCACAGGGGATTCTATGGCTTGGCTTGGGCTCAGAGGCCTGACAGATATTACATGCCGTGCTGACCGTACAGCTTCCACCCAGTAGGACCTGAGGTGTGTGTTTGTTCTTCATTGTCCCTTGACAGGTTACTCCAAACTGTGGCCCACACCAGCACACAGTTATACCCCAGGAATGATTACTCCTTGGGCCGGGAGTTCAGGCTTCACTGGGCCCTCTGCCCCAGGCGCTCTCCGCGGCTGCAGCAGGTGTCTGCCCAGGGCTGCCCTGTCTTCTGAAAGCTCAGGCTCATCAGGGGAGGAGCTGCTTCCATGCTGGCTTCTGTGTTGCTGGCAGGATTCTATTGCTTGCAGGCTGTTGGACTGAAGGCCCCAGACTCTCCGTGGCATCAGCTTCAGGCCGCCCTCTGCCCTGGGCAGGTGACTGGCTATGCCAGAACTAGCACCTATGACGACCCAGGGGGAGAGTTCCAATGGACGGAACCTGCAGCCCTCCCAATCCAATCTCAGGAGAGACCGCCATCTCTTTTGCCTGGTTCTATTCATTAGAAGGGAGCCGCTGAGTCCAGCCCTCTTCGAGGGTCTGGCTGTGAACACTAGGGGCAGGGGCCAAGGTGAGCCACTTGGGAGGGGAGGTGCTGCCTGGGACCTGCCTAGGACCAGGTGAAGGAGAACATGCATAGGGACAGATGTCCTTCCCGCTTCCCCTCTGTGGTGAGCGCAGGAGTTGCCGATGTGCTCTAAAGGAGTTGTGGCGTCCCAGGAGGGAAGCAGCTCCCAGCCATGAGGGCACCATGACCCAGTGCCCCAGCATGTCGGGCTGCACGTTCCAGGGCTACCTGAGCTGCAGCCTCTTCCCCTTCCCTGCCGTCTCTGCCTGTGCATGGAGTGGGCATCTCAAATCTGCAGGGGCCACACTGAGCTCAGGCCTCTGCATCCCCGCACAACCCCCCACCGCTCAGTATTCCTCACCTCAGCTCATGGTGACTCCATCCTCCCAGGGACTCAGGCTGAAGCCTTGCAGTGCTCCTCCGCCCTGGCATCTAAGTCCCTCAGGAAAGTCCCTCAGGAATTGAGGCTCTTCATTGAATCTGGAGCCACTGGGGCCAAGTCACTTCCTCTGACCTGGACCGGAACAGGCTCCCTCCCCATCCCCTGATCTGCCCCCACATCCACCCCACCTCCATGCCTCGGGTATGCTCAACTTCAAAGTCAGAGTGCACCTATCAGGAGGTAATTCAGGCATCTTCTCTGCTGACTTGGAGTCACAGGCCCCACACATGGTACACTGGCCTGTCCTCTGGTCCCTTCAGATCCTGGTGTTGCCCAGAGGCCGATGCAGGCACCCGACAACCTCAGGCCCAGCCTGCTCTTTCCTCAGCCCAGGCCCTCCTCTCCCTACCCACTCTGCCCACCTTCCTCAAGTCTGTCCTGCAAGGTCTTCTGCAGTGCTGAGGCGTCCCCAGGTCACCCTCTTAGAAATTCTGGGCTCCATGCACACTCCTGTTCCCTCCCTGCTTCTCTTAAAACATCCTCATCAGTGTCACACATGGGGCATTTCACCTATCTACTGGGCTTCTCCAGAGGTCCCCTTGCTGAACTCTGAATGCCATGGATTCAGAGATCTTTGACTATTCCCTGCTGCAGGCCCAGGGCAACAGCAGAGCCCACGACAGAGTGAACCTGTCATGGATGCTGATGAATGAATGAAGAAGGAGTGAGTGAGTGAGTGAAGGAGTAAAAGAGTGAGTAAATGAGTGAATGGGTGAGTGAGTGAGTCAGTCAGTGAATGAGTGAGTGAGTGGATGAGGGAAGGAGTAAATGAGTGAGTGAGTGGGTAAATGAGTGAATGAGTGAACGTGAGTGAGTGAGTGAATTGCTAAGTGAGTGAATGAGTGAAAGAGTGAGTGAGTGAATGGGTGAGTGAATAAGTAAGTGAATGAATGAGCGACTTAGTGAATGAGTGAGTGAATGAGTGAGTGACTGAGGGAATGAGTGATGAGCGAGTGAGTGAGTGAATGAATGAGTGAGTGAATGGGTGAGTGGGTGAATGAGTGAGTGAACAAACGAGTGGGTGAGTGAGTGAATGGGTGAGGGAAAGAGTGAGTGAATGAGTCAGTGAATGAACAAGTGAATGAGTGAGTGAAGAAGTGAGTGAATGAACGAATGAGTGAGTGAATGAGTCGGTAAATGAGTGAGTGTGTGAGTAAAGGGTTAGTGAATGAGTGAGTGAATGAATGAATGAAGAGGTGAATGAGTGAGTGAATGAATGAATGAAGAGGTGAATGAGTAAGTGAATGATTGAGTGAGTGAATGATTGAGTGAATGAATGAGGAAATGAGTGAGTAAGTGAATGAGTGAGCGAATGAGTGAATGGCTGAGTGAGTGAATGAGGGAATGAATGAGTGAGTGAATGGGTGAGTGAATGAGTGAGTGAATGGCTTAGTGAATGAGTGAATGAGTGAGTGAATGGGTTAGTGAATAAGTGAATGAGTGAGTGAATGGGTTAGTTAATGAGCGAGTGAATGGGTGAGTGAGTGAATGGGTGAGTGAGTGAATGGGTGAGTGAGCGAATGGGTGAGTGAGTAAGTGAATGGGTTAGTGAATGGGTGATTGAATGAGTAAATGAATGAGCGAGTGAGTAAAACGGTGAGTGAATGAATAAAGGACTGAGTGAGTGAATGAGTGAGTGAGCGAGTGAAGCAGTGAATGAGTGAGTGAGTGAGTGAATGAGTTAAGGAGTGAGTGAATGAGTGAGTGGGTCGCTCAGCGGAGATGAGGACCGGAGCTGCCCTCTGACTGCTACAGTAGACAGGAGCTGAGGGAGGAGTCTGAATGGTGGGATGTGCCCACTCAGTACATATACCCTGCTCCACACATCCCCAAGAAACCCAATCTCACCAGAGTGGTCTCTTGAGAATTATTAGTAATAACCTTTTTTCCCAATGTTTCATATATGCAGGATGATTTCTTACTTTCCTTAAAATGCCAATCGTTTTTTGGACTTGGAATTCTCCACTGCTGGTCCATGCCACTGTATTCTCCCAGAGGGGCATCCCCCGAGTTGGAGAAAGAGTCATTCCCAGGAATGGATAAAAGCCAGAAGGGCATCATCAGATGGGGCACCTTCTCCTATCATCCTCTCCTTCCTGCTTGGGTAACCCTGAGTGACTTGGTTTGGAGGTCTACAAAATGCGGACATACCAAATTTGGATAAAAGCCTAAGCAGTTTAAGAGGCTGCAATGCTAGCAGGAAGGTCTTTGGCTCCCGGCACCCTCCTCCCCTCCAGTCTCTGCTGGACCCAGGACTCTGTCTCTACCTTCGGGCTTGGGAATTTCCTTCCTTCCTTCCCAGCCACTGAGCCGCCTTGGGCTAATCTGCAACCTCAGAGGCGCAGCCCTCCTCCCTTCCTCCCGCCTCTTCCTCCCTTCTCACTTGCCTTCTGCTTCTTTGGGGACTTTGGAAAGTCCAAGAATAAGCAAAACCGTAGACCAAAAAACGCTGCCTTCAGCCCATTCCCCTCCCACAAGCTTCCCTTCAGATTCCTTGATCTTTAAACGTTATTTTGCTTTGTATCTAGATGCTAAACTTTATACAGAAAACAGGTGGAGCTGATTTCTTGGCCAGGTACAGTGGCTCACACCTATAATCCCACCGATTTGGAGGCCAAGGCGGAACGATTGCTTGAGGTCACATGTTTGAGACTAGCCTGGGCAACACAGGGAGACCTCGTCTCTACAAAATTAAAAAAAAAAAATTAGCCTGGAGCGATGGCATATCTGTAGTCCCAGCTACTTGGGAGGCTGAGGCAGGAGGATCACTTGAACTCAGGAGTTTGAGATTACAGTGAGTTACGCTTATATCACTGCACTCCAGCTTGAGTAAGAGAGTGAGACACTATCTCTTAGAAAATAAAAATAAAAAGTGCTGGAGTTCATATCCAAGCCCACAGTCAATTGCGACATGTGGATCTTTTATTTTTATAATCCGCCTCTCTTGTCTAAGTGCCAAATGACACTCACATCGTGTGTAACTACTTCCACCTTTGTCTGGCTTCTATTTCCTTATGTATTAAGAATCAGGTCGCCTAGTTCTGAGAAAATAAATAAATAAATCAGCTGTGTGCCGTGGCTCATGTCTATAATCTCAGCGCATTAGGAGGCTGGCATAAGTATTGTTTGAGACCAGGAGTTTGAGACCGGCTTTGGCCACATAACAAGATCCTGACTCTACACAAAATAAAACAATAAAAATAAAACATTAGCAGGACATGGTGGCACACCTGCAGTCCCAGGTGCTCAGGTGGTGGAGGCCTGAGGATTGGCTTGAGCCTGGGAGGTTGAGACTGCAGTGAGCTGTGATCACACCACTACACTTTGGCCTGGGTGACAGTGAGACTCTATTTCTAAATAAATAAATAAAATAAAATAAAATAAAATAAAAACAGGTGGAAGCTTCCCAAGACTTTGATGCAGAAACAGGTTGCCCTGAACCAATTAATATTAATATCTAAAAACTGGAAAGAAACGAAAGAAGAAAGTTGCATTATTTCTGTAAAGTATGAGGCCATTACAAGTTTTACTTTCTCTAGGACAATTTCTCAGTGGTGTTAACTGGAGTCCACTTCACAGAATGACTTCATCTCCTGAGCACCTTGGAGAACGATGATTAAAGAGACTTCCTGGCACTCCTGATACTTTTAGTGTCACATGGAAGCAGCAAGAGTCATATGTGTGAAATGGGTGGTATTACAGCGGGAGACATTGGTTTGTTCTTTCACGAACATCATCAGAACATTTCCCTAATGACTAGCGTTATGTCAGAAAAAGGGGGAGAGAGATGGTTCTTTATTGGCAAATCAGTTACATAAATTTCCCAGTTAGAAAAACAATCATGATTTTAGCCATGTCAGATGAGGTCAGATATGCCCTATGCTTCAGTTATGGAATGCTACCTCTGAATATTGATTGACAGGCATCTTCCAGAGACCTGTGACCTGTCGCTGTGTACAAGCTTGAATTCCTAACTACCAGTCCTTGACGCTCCCTTGCTGCCCACGCTGAACTGAAGTGGCTCCCGACAGAGGCATTCAAGGGAGAACTCACTGAAATATTTGAAACCACCGCCATGAACAAGAATGCTCTTCCTGTGTGCCAGGATGTACACCCACAGTGTTATCTTGTTAGCTGTATATGCCAGCATCCTGCAGGAGCTTTTACCTTTTTTTGGTGTGTCAGCATTGAGATTCTCAAGTAAGCCCCAGACCTCTTCCTCTGCCTGCAAGCACGCCCACCCACAACCACGTGTTGCCTGGGTTAGAGAACTCCTGAGCCTGTGGCCGCGGCCGCCTACAGGAGGAGGAGTGAAGCCCAGACCAGGGACAGGGTCAGAGCTGCGGTCACTCATCCAGGAATGGACAGCTCTGCATTCTTGGGAGGACCCAGATACCTCTTCTCTTGGAAGGCCAAGCCCAGAGCCTAGGTGATCTTTGAACCCAAATAGACTTTGTGGTCTAGGGAATGAGAGCCCCACTCACCAGGTGAAGAAATTGGGGATCTTGGTCCTGAGTTTGTGGGGCAGACTTCTGCCATTTTCCGCCCCCTTTCCCTGCCATGCCCTATTTGAAAAGAAGTCACTTCCATTTCAGTGAGCCAAGATCATGCCACTGCAGTCCAACCTGGGCAACAGAGTGAGACTCTGTCTCAAGAAAAAAAAGAGGTCACTTCAAAACTTCCCTGTTCAAACAGTTGACCCTTGAACAACAGGGTTTAAACCGCGTGGGTCACTTACTTACACTTGGACTTTCTTTCACTTCTGTCACCCCTTAGACAGCAAGACCAATCCTTCCTGCTCTCCTCCCACCTCCTCCTCCTCAGCCTACTCAATGCAAAAATGAGGAGAAGAAACTCTATGATGAGCCACTTAATGAATAGTAAACACATTTTTCCTATGATTTCCTCTAGCTTACTTTACTGTAAGAATACACTATACAATACATACAACACACAAAATGTGCGTTAACCGACTCTCTGCGTGATCACTGAGGCTTCCACCCAAGAATAGGCTATTAGTAAATTCCTTTTGGTATAGCCAAAAGTTATTGTAGAAATTTCAACTGTGTGGCGGCTTGGTGCCCGAATCTCTGCATTGTTCACGGGTCAATTGTATTGCTTAAGAGGTGGTCATTGGAACACTCCTTAGGGGCTATTTTTTTTTTTTTTTAAGACGGAGTCTCGCTTTGTCGCCCAGGCTGGAGTGCAGTGGCCGGCTGTCAGCGCACTGCAAGCTCCGCTCCTGGGTTTACACCATTCTCCTGCCTCAGCCTCCCGAGTAGCAGGGACTACAGGCGCCTGCCACCTCGCCCGGCTAGTTTTTTGTATTTTTTTTAGTAGAGACGGGATTTCACCGTGTTAGCCAGGATGGTCTCGATCTCCTGACCTCGTGATCTGCCCGTCTCGGCCTCCCAAAGTGCTGGGATTACAGGCCTGAGCCACCACGCGTGGCCCAAGGGGCTTTTTTTTTGTTAAAAAAGTTTTTGCCACAATGAGCCACTCATTTAAGGCCCTAGGATTCCTCACTTCTGAGCTCCTGCTGCCATAGACCAAGTGCTGGTCATTTTTGTTGCTCAACATACTTGTCATTTCCATCCATCACAGAACCCACTCTGACCTTCCAGGAGCTGCTCCTTCCACTGCCTGTGATCCTGAGGGTCAACATGTCCAGCCAGGCCAAGTAGCGAGATCAGTCCTCTCCTCTGCCCCAGTTCATGGATGGGCACAGGATGCGGGTGGTGGGGGTAGTCCACCCGGTTCCTGCTAATACTACTGGATCATCAGGTGGGGAAAGTCAGCTTGCATAGTGAAACCAAAGAGAGCTGCGAGATGGAGAGTGAGAGTGAGAAACCAAGAGAGTGAGACACACACCCACGCAGAGAGAGAAAGAAAGAAAGAAAGAAAAAGAAAGAAAAAGAAAGAAAGAAAGAAAGAAAGAAAGAGAGAGAGACAGAGAGAGAGAGAGACAGAAAAAGTCAGAGAAGCAGAGACACAGAGAGACATGGAAAGATGGAGAAAGAAATGAGGGGAAGAGAGAGACAGAGACACACACAGAGTCTTGAAAAGAGACAAAGAGAGACAGAGCAACCAGGAGAGAGGCACAGAGAGGGAGAAACAGAGACAGACAAAGTGAGAGGCAGAGAGAGATGGAAAGAGAGATGGGGAGAGGGACAGAAAGAGGGAAGCAAAAGCACAACATTCCTTGAATTGCTTCTCCCTGAAGTCACCATTCTATTTCTGCACTTCCAGTTGCCACCAAGAATCTTTCTAAGTCACCTGTCCTCCTTCCTTGCCCATCTTCCTCACGCACTCTTACGAAAGCCTCCTGAAATCTGCCTTCCCAATGACAACTCCTCCTTGAAATGTCACCACTGACTTCCAAACAACCAACAAATAAAAAAGGTTTTTAAAACAATTACTTCCACCAGTTTCTCAGTTTAACTAAAGTTATGGTGCTGTTTCTTAATACTTCTCTCAAAAATCTTTCTCTTTGTTTTTTATTTCTTTGCATAAAGTAACATGAAAATAGAGCACAACATATTATAGTGAATATAGACTATAAATGATGTTTTGTGCATACCTTATTATTAGTGATAAACACTGTCTAAGTAATTTATTTTTGCCATTTCTTTCTTACTACGGCTTGAAAGTGTCCCCCAAATTTCAAGTGTTGGAAACTGAATCCCCCATGCAGTAGTGCTGAGGGAAGGGATGTTTAAGAGGTGATCAGGTCATGAGGGTTTCGCCCTGGTGAGTGGACTAATGTTGTTATTGGGGGAGTGGGTTCCTTATCACAAGAATTGGTCTGCTACAAAAGTGAGTTTGGCCCCTCTTACTCCTTCATGCTCTCTTGCCCTTCCACCTTCCTGTGGGATGACACAGCACAAAGGTCCTCGCCAGATGCCCACCACCCCTTCACCTTGTACTTCCTACTTCCAGGACTGTGAGAAGTGAATCTCTGTTTTTGTAAATTACCCAGTCTCAGGCACTCTGCTAAGAGAAGCAGAAAACAGGCTAAGACAAAATGTTTTAGGATTCTCTTCCCTCACAGTTGCAGTGAGAAGTTTATAGCTTTGTTTTGCTTTGTGGAAGATAAAATGCTAAATAATAGGCATAATTTTGAAGGTTTCTCCTTCCATCCAAATATTTTATTCATTTTAAAATTTCTATTACACTGAGTTGTTGACCCCTGCTTCTGATGCCTCAGAGATGTCTGGAAGAAAACCACGGAGGAAACCTTGAGTGCCATGTAATCCGTCTTATCTAAGTGCCCTCTGGACTTCCAGAAGGCTCTTTCTGTGAAGCAGAGAGCTAACAATGTAGCCCAGCTCAAGACAGTTTCCTGGAAAAGCTTTCAGAACACAGCCATTCCTGGGGAGCATCACAGCTTTTAGACTTCACAACAGGCACCAGAGAGCAATCAGAAGACCATGGAATATTTTGCCTGAATTCCTTCCAGCATTTTGTTCCAGGAACCTTGAAACTCCCTCCCCCTGCACTTGGGTCTTAGGTTTCTCTTTCCCAACCCAAACGGACTAGTGTTTAAACAATCCCCAAGAAGACGACGTCTCAGCGTTACATATAATTGAATTGTAAATCTTCTAAATTCAGAAAGAAAAAGTATGGAAATAATTCAGAAGCCCTTGAGTTTTTAGCAAGAAGAATCTGCAGTGAGGGGGAGACTCTTTTTATCCTCCGAATTCCCAGCGTGCTTCTTCCACACACGATCCTTGCTTGTGTCTCTCTCCAAGCCTGTCTGTGAATAACCCACTCATCCTTCCAAGCTCAACTAAAACGCCATGTGACAGAAACAGTTGGTTCAACATCCATTTCTTCCTCCTCTTCTGACCAAGGCTCTGCACTAAATGCTTCGTTTCCCAGCTGTCTTTGTGCACCCATGTGGCCATGTTGGTGCATTCTGGCCCATGTGATATAAGTGGAATTGTTGAGTAGGACATCCAAAAGGACTTAAAAGAAGCCAAACTACTGAGTATGACATTGTTTTATTTTTTCTTTTTCCTGCTGCTTTGAATGCAGCTGTGATTGCAGGAACAAAGCTGCTCTCTTGGGGTGTGAGGTGATCTAGAAGATACAACCACCTTCAGTCAAAGTGCCTGAGGGAATGATAGGAGAAGCTGGGCTCTCTGATAACATCACAGATCCAGTGCACAGGCGAGGAATGCCTGCCTTCAGATTCCTTTCATGTGAAAAGACAGACCTTTCTATGTGTGAGCCTCTGTTAGCTTGTGTCTTCTGTTTTATGCAGCCAAACTTAACCCTAACTACCACACACCGTCTACTTATATTTTAGGATGCTCTCTCTAATCTCTTAGGTAATTGTGTCCCCCCAGAAACCTATGGAGAGCTGAAGGGGTTTTAGGATCATGGAATTCACCCTCCTCCTTTGGTAAAAGAGGACAAAAGCCAGGGAGCTCTGTGATGGCTGAGGCATGCGATTGTAAACCAAAAGGTACCTGAGACCAATCTCAATCCATTTAAAAGATAATTCTGCCAAGGTTAAGGACATGCTTGGAAGAAAAAAACATGGAATCACAGAAACAATCTGTGGTCTGTGCCTTCCTCCCAAGATGATTTTGAGGGCTTCAGTAGTTAAAGGGGAAGGGTGGGCTGGAGGGAAGGGTGGGCTGGAGGGAAGGGCGGGCTGGAGGGGAAAGAGGGAGCCTGTGGTCGTCCTCAGGTTGCAAGAGAAAGAGAGCAGGTGGGGAATGGTCAGTTATGTCTTCATCTCACATGCGGTAAATCAGTCCTTTACATAAGATAAGGTGAACATAGACCAGCTTCCTGTGGAGATATGTAACCCTTTATCTGTAGCTATCCGCTTAGGAACAAAAGGAAAGGCAGTTTCTTGCATGATTCAGCTTCCAGCTTAATGTTGTTTTCTTTTTGGCTGTGAATTAGGGTCCTGAGGCTTCATTTTTCCCTGCATACTATATTGTATGTGAAAATTGTTGTTCAGGATCTCAAGTTGTTTACTTACTCCAGCTACATCTCCATTTGGAGTGGCTTCTGGAAGGCTGCAATTGAAATCCACCAGTGCCCATTTCAAGGTGTTCCCAACATCGCCTGGAAAAAAGGAGCCCAGATACGCTTCCCTGTGGATGCAGGTCAGTCATCATAATGCACAGAAACAGCGTTGACCTCAGCCTGGAGCCATTGTCCTGAAAGGGGATTCTTCCCAGCTCAGGCCTGAGACTGATCCCTGAGAAGCGGCCGCTCCATCCCTGAACTCTTCCTGCTTGTGTCTCCTCACTTCCTAGTGATCACGGCATTCAGGTTCAGAATGCCACAAGCCTATCCCACTGGAAGCTGCCGAGGTGTGTCCTGCCACACAGGACGCCCGGCACGGCAGCAGCGTCAAGGGACGAGCAGGGAAGAGGCTGCAGTGATTTTGGGGAACAGCCTGAAAATCACCTGGAGCCTGGTGGCAGGTGGTCCCACCTCCTCCCCAATATTGGTTCCCAGAGAAAATGACAATATGAGCACCTCATGTCGTCCTTATTAGCAGAGTCTTTTTATTCTTTCTTTAAATTTTGCCATTAAATTGAGCTCTATAATAGGCCCATTTTCTTCTCTTTTCTTTCTTTTTTTTTTTAGACAGAGTCTTGCTCTGTTGCCCAGGCTGGAGGACAGTGAGGCGATCTCAGCTCACTGCAAGCTCCGCCTCCCCGGTTCATGCCATTCTCCTGCCTCAGCCTCCTGAGTAGCTGGAAGTACAGGCGTCCGCCACCATGCCTGGCTAATTTTTTGTATTTTTAGTAGAGACGGGGTTTCACCGTGTTAGCCAGGATGGTCTCCATCTCCTGACCCCGTGATCCTCCCGCTTCAGCCTCCCAAAGTGCTGGGATTACAGGCATGAGCCACTCCACCACGCCTATAGGCCCATTTTCTGCTTTTAATGCCACCAATACATGAAATTCCAGAGCTGCTTCTGTAAAAAAGTTTCATTTTCATTATTTTATTATTCATTACATTAATTCTATTCTTTTATTCTCTTTGTTTTTTTTAGAAGAACTTCAGCGAGAGAGGGGCTATCCCTGCTGCCTTGTGGCTGCAGAAGGAGAGAGAAGGAGCCTCTTCTAAAAAGGGTTTCGTGAAAGCCCTGAGGCGAGATACCCACTTCAGAGGGTTCAGGACAAGGACACTCACTTTGTTCTGTGCGGTGTGGAGACACGGGCGAGCGTTCCTCAGTGGTGCCAACTGGTTCTCTCTCGTCCTCAGCTGCCAGTGCTCTGGGGCATGTCATTTGGACAGAACACTTTTCCATGTGCTGCCATCCATTCCACGGAGGCAGGAGAAAAGGATCTGCAGGCAGGAACATAAGGCTGATTCACCCTGACTTCGGAGAACGAAATCAAATGGAAACTCTTGGGCTATGACAGGAAATATCCTCTCCATTTACACAGGGCATACACCGAGTACATGACATTGTAATTGTACTTCCTCCTTTTCATTTACATAGGGTGCACACCAAGTAACCAAAGGACACCTCTAGAGGGGATTCAAACTCCAGAAACTTCAGTAACGGGCTCCCTGTGCTCAGGCGCTCCCACCCTGTGGAGTGTGCTTTCATTTTCCGTCAATCTCTGCTTTGCTGCTTCATTCTTTCCTTGCTCCATTTTTGCGTTGTGTCCGAGTCTTGGTTCAAGGCACCAAGAACCTGGAAACCTTCAACCAGTAACATTATCTTAATATCTTGTTTTAAAACTGAATTCTGTTTTTCATCTGTTCACCTAGTTTTTAGAAAATTACAGTGAAATGCAGCTTGGAACTTACCACAGCTTAATACGAGGGTCACTATGAGCTATACGACAGGTTTGATGTTTAAAAGTTTGCAACATTTTTTATTGCTCTTTCATTTACAAACTACAGTAAATATTTTATTTTTTATGTTTAATTTTGAAATATATGACACGTAAGAGTCTATAAAATTTGGCTGGGCACGGTGGCTCATGCCTGTAACCCCAACACTTTCGGAGGCTGAGGCAGGTGGATCATTTGAGGTCAAGTGTTCAAGACCAGCCTGGCCAACATGGTGAAACCCGTCTCTACTGAAAAAATACAAAAAGTTGGCTGAGCATCATGGCAGGCACCTGTGATCCCAGCTACTCAGGAGGCTGAGGTGGGAGAATTGTTTGAACCCGGGAAAGAGGAGTTGCAGTGAGCTGAGGTCATACCATTACACTCTAGCCTGGGCAACATGAGCAAAACTCTGCCTCAAAAACCAACCAACAAACAAAACTGAATGCAGAATACCAAAGATTAATAATTGCACTGATGCCATCATCCATTAGCATCAACTGTCTTGAAAGGCTACAATATGCCCTTCCTTGATCACCTGGGTCTCCCTTCTTCACCCAGAGATAGGACTAATGTGTTAATGTTTGTCTTGCTTTTCGTAAGGTTTATCATTTCTCTGTATATTATGAAGCCATGTCATATGTTATAGTTTGGGAACTGTATATGGAATAGCAGTGTATTTTTCAGTAATTTCCTTTGTTCACTGTAATTTTTCATTGTTGATGCTTCTAACTGCAGTTCATTTTCACAGCTGTATCATATTCCACAATGTGACTATGCCAGCTTTTTTCCTTGATAGAGGTGTGTTTGGATGGCTTTCAGGTGTTTTCTATTTCTACAATCACTGCCTAAATATTCTTGTCCCATACGTTTCTCTTGGAGAAGATAGTGCAAGGGCATTTCTGGGGCAGACATGCCTGACAAGGCAAGTGTGAAGCCACAGAGGGGTGTGTCTAGCTTTTTATGAAATACAGTCTCTTAACAGGAGCAACAGCAGTGGATCCTTTGCCACCAGTTGATCTTTTCCACCTTTTGGATTTTTGTGACTCTGCTGAATTTGTTTCTTGAATTATTGGATGTATCCACAGTACTTTGTTGACTTAAGTTTTGTAACTTTTTGCACGTGGACTTATCTTCCTTGGAATTTTATGTGGGGAGATATTTTGAGGACAGGGTTGCATTGTTTCAGCAAAGATGTTCACTCACATGGGGTAGAGGTGAAGTGAGCAGCCGCCTGGTGCCACGTCGATTTGACCCATGCTCTCCAGGTCTTCCAGCATGAACTCCTGGAGGACTGTTTCTCGTCGGTTCTCAGGGTCAGGGTTTTCCCTCCACCCAGCACCAATGCAGGGACAGCTGCTCTCCTCGCTGCTCCTGCTCTGAGGTGGGCTTTCATTTTAAGTCTAAGATGTCAGATTTCTGACCTCATTTTGGAGAGACATACAGTTTTGTTTCTGGTGCCCCATCCTCTGTGCAACTGTCTAAACAGAAAAAAAAATGCCACTTTGGTTCCTGCCAATTCTTTATTGACTGCTGTGGATTCCATCCTTCAATGCCAGCTCAGTAATGCACTTACAAAGATGCATTTTGGTAGGTTTTACCCAACATCTCAGTTGTTTTCATTGGGAAAGCTATTTAGTGTCCCTTATGTTGAAAGTTGGAAGCACCTGGCAACACCATAGGTGAGAGAGCTGCTCTTACCCCTTTTCGTCATCTTCGTGCTGGGTCCAGGCCTTCTTTACCTCTGTGATTAAGCTGCCACAATGGGCCGGGTACTGTAGCTCATGCCTGTAATCTTAGCACTTTAGGAGGGCAAGGTGGGTGAATCACCCGAGGCCAGGAGTTCAAGACCAACCTCGCCCACATGGTGAAAGTCCGTCTCTACTAAAAGTACACAAAATTAGCCCGGCATGGGGGTGCATGTCTGTAATCTCAGCTATCCGGGAGGCTGAGGAAGGACAATTGCTTGAACCAGGACCCGGCAGGCGGAGGTTGTAGTGAGCCGAGATCATGCCACTGCACTCCAACGTGAGATACAGAGTGAGACTCTGTCTAAAATATATATATATATATGTATGTGTATATGAATATTTATGTATACATTCTTATTTGAAGTATTATCCAATGAGAGCAGGTGTTCCGGAAGACCTCATCTAAATACAGAATCTGAATGGGGGCCCATGTCACACATGCCAATTTTTTATCATTGCAACTGGGGCTTTTCTCCTCTTCTCTGCTGGACTCTGCTGTTCCTCACAAGGTGTTCAGAGAGTCTGCCCTTACAACCAGGAGATGAGAAGCACAGAGTGACACCAGCAGGAGAACATGAAGATGCGGTGACAGTTGTCCTCCTCCTGCAGAGTCCAGAGCAGTGCACTCCTACTGCTGGTGCCCTAGCTAAGCCTGGGGGCCAACATGCCCAGTGATAGTCTGGGAGTGCTGCAGTCAGGGTCCCCACAATGGGCACCCAGCCTGTGCCCTTGCACTCTGCATGACCGTGGCCATTGTCACCTCAGAGCCCCAGTGTACAGATCAATGCATCCTACCAGAGCTGCATGTGAGGAAGGACCACGTGAGTCCTGGGAGAGAGCTGAGGCCCTGCAGGGGGTGGTGGCCAGGACCGAGACCTGATGCCTGTCTGCAGAATCATCTGTGGATGTGAGTGGTACTGTGGGGTCAGTGCCCGGGTTCTGCTGCTCCCCCTCCTCAAAGATCAGGACCCGAGCAGGGGCTGGAGTGTGTGTGGCACCTGGAACTGCAGGGCCACCACCCATGTATGAAGCCGTCATGGGGACCTGAACACGGTGTCGTTGCAGACCCCACCCATCCATTGGCCCCAATTCCTGGCCAGCTTCTGCCAAGGTGAGAGGGTGGAATTTGGAAGGTGGGTGTAAGCTGAAGCCTGTCCCCCGGTGGCTGACATACAGTGGTGACACTCTCTGTGTGGGGGAAAGAAAGAGAGATCAGACTGTTATTGTGTCTATGGAGAAAGACGAAGACATAAGAAAGTCCATTTTGATCTGTACTGAGAAAAATTCTTCTGCCTTGAGATGCTGTTAATCTGTAACCCTAGACCCAACCCTGTGCTCACAGAAGCATGTGCTGTATTGACTCAAGGTTGAATGGATTTAGGGCTCTGCAGGACGTGCCTTAGTGAAAATGTGTTTGCACCTCTTGGGCTCCAGGCTGCCAGCTGTCTGCCCAGGGTCTGAATGTCCTACTATGACCTCTTTCCTCACCTGGCCCAAAGGACAGATAGGGAAGGCTTGTTTTGAGGATTAGGCAGGGTAATCCCAGTCAGTCCTCATCAGCTTGCCTATCCTCCAGGTCTTTTGGATTTCTTTTTTCTCTTCTTTGTTAGGAAACTCTGGAGAACTGTCCGGCAGCCTGTCTTCAGCTGGGGAGGTGGAAAGACTGGACCATGCCCTTGACTTCAGGGCCCCTTCTAGGTGCCCCCTCCTCCTAGGGTTTTTAAAAGCATATACTTAGCAACATACGCTATACCTGAGAGAGTTACAGAGAACCTCCTGCGTGTCCAAACCAGAACACTTTGTTCCCTGACCCCAGGCCCTCATCACACCCCAAAGCCCAAATACTTTCAGGTGGCCAACTTCAGAGAAGAGTCTGAACTCAATGCTTGTTTTCTGGGGTCTACACAGGCCTGTATGATGGGGCTACCTCCATTCTACCCCTGTGCCTCCCCCAATCCATTAGGGGCCTCAACTCCAGTGATCCCTAACTGGGAGCAAGGTTCCCCAGGCAGGGAATGCAGCCCTCCCCAGGATGCTGGCCTGGCCATGTCCCAATGGACATCAGTCCTGGAGCAAGAGGTCCAAGGCAGGGAGTTTCACCCCCCATTTCACCAGGTGTGGTGACGTTTCTGGGTTCCTAGCCTTCAAGATGGGATTTTTACATTGTGCCACAGTGGGGGAAACCGAGACACAGGGCCGGTGAGCGGTAAAGAAAGAAAACCTCTGTGACTAGGAAATGTGTCCCTTGCCCAGCACAGCCACTCCAGGATAGCACCCTTTGGGATGTACCGCTGAGCTGTTCCTGGCATGTGGCATGGCACTGTGGTGGAGGTCAGCAGCTTGTGGAGTTGGGGGTGGGGGTGCTGGCAGGAACAGGTAATTTTGGACCCACCAAGGGAAGGAAGGGGACATTGCCCCTTTCCCCACACCTTGGGCACAGCAGCAATTTTCTTCTCTGATGTGTGTGGGCACCAATGCCTATGTGGATGTGGGCGCGTCCTCTCCTTTTGTTGATGAAGAACCTTCCTGCAGCCGTTGGGGTTGTTATGGGAACCTCGTGTGCCTGGCAGCAGGGTGGTGCCTGTGGAGGTTTGGCTACTATATGTCTCACTGCCACCTCCCCAGGGGAAGCAGACCCTGTGCCCTAGTGCCCCTCATACCCAGTCCCTCACATTCTTCACTTGGCATCTCCCTGCCTGATTCTCCCAACTCAGCCCCTGCCAGGTTTCTCCAGGCCCTGTGGGCCCTGGGATGGGATCAAAGAAGGCAGCAACTGTGATGTTTGCCTCCGCCTGACGTCAGGGATCCCTGGCCGCTACTGGCATCTGGTGGGTAGGATAGGTGGGGAGGTCGGGGGTCAGCTTTTCCACTCCCCAGCCTGCACTGGGTAAGTCACCAGGTATAACTGGTCTGGAGGCTGATCTGTGTCCTCCACAGTCCTTTGATGCATTATATTGAAGCCAATCCTCGTGTGAATGACTTCACCTGTTGTTACCGCCCAGATCAAACCAGAACCGGAAGACTGTTGCACTTGGGCCCAGAGTCTGGGGCTGAGACTGCCATGACCACTCTGCTCTCTTCCTTCTGTTGCGCTTGGGCGCAGAGCCTGGGGCTGAGGCTGCCATGGCCACCCTGTTCTCTTCCTTTTGGGGTCCCCAGGAGGCTCCCAGGACTGAATGATTCCCATAAAACACAGTGGCCAGGATGGGAGGGCTGGAGGTCAACACCCCCCCACCCCTGCCACCACAACCAAGAAAACCCCATGGAGGTTGGCCCCGAGCTGTGGGTCCCTGTGGGATGCAGGCTCCCACAGATAGTTCAGGGGATGAGCACGGGTCCTCCTGGCTGACAGGAGCCTGCTGGGCACTGGGTGTGTGGGACCTGTGTAGGTGGGTTGGACAGCACTGGGTCTATCCAGGGAGCTGGGGACTGGTGTGGCCAAAGAGGGCAGCAATATGTTGCCAGAACCAAAACTACAGTGCCACCAGACCAGCTGGTAGGGAGAAGGAGGCCTGGCTAGCAGGACCACCCACCCCTATCCTGGCCCCAAGCCCAGACTGCCTGCCTGTACTGGACATTGCCTGGTCCAGGAGGCCTGGGCATAAGGGTCAGGTGGTGTGTCCCTGGGTTCCAGGCTTTGGTGGTCCCTTGGGAGCTGAGTATCCTCTGGGCAGGAGGAGGGCCAGCGGTCCACTGTTTGCATTGGCCCCTGGGGGTGTGCCCCCACCCCAGCTTCTCAGCGCACACGGGGACGTAGCCAGGGCTCCTCCCCTGCTCTGTGGCTCCAGCTCTGAGCAGCTCACTGGGTGACTCTGACAGCTTCCTCCCCAAAGCTTGGGTCCTCCTCTGTGGGAATGGGGTGTCCCAGGCCCCCTGCAGGCAGGAACCCACCCCCAGCGCCTCTGGTGGGCCCTCCTGGGCTTTCTTACCTACTGGCTTGTGAGACCCGGTTGGCCAAACTTGGTGTCCTATTTTTATTTTGGCCTTTTTCTTAGCGTGCGTTTTCTGGAACTACTGCTGTGTAGATCTTCTATTTGACTTTTAGGTAGAGAATCTTGCGCACCCAAAGGTCCCCCACCAGAGAGCCTCCACTTCGGTCCCCCGGGCTGGTCCTGCCTGTGCTCCGCTTGGTGTGAATGTTGAGTGTGATGGATCCACACGGCTGCTTGACCCTGCATCTCCTTCCTTCTTGTTGCTGAGGCCGGTTCTGTTCTCTTTCTCCACCTGAACTGCACTTGAAGCCAAGACGAAGGATGAGAAGTGGTTGCTACGAAGGACCCTCCTGCAGCGAATCCCCTGTGAGGAGGCTGCGCTGGCCCAGCCTGTCCGTTCCTTCTCTAAGCTCATTCCAGAGGTCGGCAAGGGGCAGCCTGTCCCTGCCTGTTCTTGTGGCCCGTGAATCAAGAACAGATTTTACATTTCCAAATGGTTGAACAAATAAAAAACTAACACTTCATGACACTGAGAAATTTCCATGTCCATAAGTAAAGTTTGATGGGGGTGCAGTCATGCCCATCTCTTCACAGGCCACCTGCAGAAGGCAGCTGTCGTGCAGCTATTGCAGAGTTGCATCCTGGAGGCAAAGATCAGTTGGCAAAGCTGAAAATACTGACTCCTGGCTCTTTAGGGAAACAGTTTCCAGTCCCTGGTTTAAGGGCTGTGTGGCAGGACCCCAGGATCTTGGTCAGATTGTTCCTCTCTCAGGGCCTGCTGTGGCCTTTGCTAGTATGTCTGCAAAGTCTGCGTGCTATGGTGCCTCTCGTGGGGCGTTGAGCTCTGCCGTGCTAGATTTCAGGGTGTCTGCCTCATGGTCATCTGTCTCACCAACAGAGACCCTGTATCCAGATTCAAACTAGCAGGAGCAGTTGGTCTTTGGCAGCAAGGATACCTTTGAGCTGAGCTGCCACCCACCCTGAGGTGGTCCCATGACACCCACTGTCTGGGTCAAGTTTGGGGCAGGGCTGGTGTCCTGAATTGCCCTGCGATGTGGATCGTAAGAGCCAGCGGGGAGAGGGGGTTGATATTACTCCCCATATAGTGGGGAGTTCCTCACCCCTTGCGATGTGGATCGTAATAGCCAATTACTCCCCCCTGCAATGTGTGTCCATTACTAGCAGTTTCTTTTGTTCAGGATATTAGGAAGAATTTCACAGGTTGTGTGTACACAGCCTGCGACAGGAGAACGAATACCATCCTCTGCACCTCCGGATATTAGCAACCATATCACACAATGGGTGTACGCTTTTTGGGAGATTTGGGGTATATGTCCTCCTGTGTTTCCCTGAATATTCGGAGACATATCACAGGGCGGCTGTACACCCACTACTCTCTTGGCAGGAACATTGTACTTTACCTACTGGAAATTAGGAGCAATATCACAGACTGGGTGTCAAGCCACTGTCATACTGGAAGTAATATCATGCTCTCCTCCACAGGTTATGAGGAACAATATTACAGGGGGGTATGTACCTCCTCCGGTAGTGGGAGTAGTATCATCATCTCTTCCTTTAGATGACAGGAACACTATCACAAGGTGGGTGTACACCCCGTGAGTGTTTGGAAGCAATGTCATTCTCTCTTCTTCTAGGTTTTACGATTCATATCACAGGCGGGGTGTACACCCCTTGTTATATTGGATGGAATCTCATCCTCCTTCAACCTGTATCTTTAGAACAATATCCCTTGGAGGCTGTCCATCCCTTCAGTATTGGTAGTAATACCATCTTCTCCTCTCCTGGATATAAAAAAACAATATCACAGGAGGGGTGTACACCCCTTGCAATGTTGGTAGTAATATCACCTCTCCCCTGTGGTTATTAAGGACAAAATCCCAGGGTGGCTGTACGGTTCCTACTTTTTTGAGAGTAATAACCATTCACCCCCAGGATATCAGGAACCATATCACGGAAGAAGTGTCCACCCCCTTCGATATTGTCAGCCATGTCATCTTCTTCCCGCTTGGATATTAGGAACGATACCCCGGGGTTGGGGGCGGTGTACACCCACTGCAATATCGAAAGTAAAATCAGCCTCTTTCCCGCTGGATATTAGGAACTATATCACAGGTGTGTGTGCACCTTCTGGGATATTGGGAGTACTATCAGCCTCTACCCCGCTGCATATGAGGAACAACATACAGGGGGCAGGGTGGTTACACCCCCTGCGATATTGAGAGCAATATTCTTCTCTTTCCCCTGTACATTAGGAACTACATCACAGGGGTCTGTACACCTTCAGTGATATTGGTATTCAGGTTATCCTCTCCCCAACTGAATGTCAAAAACGATATCACAGAAGGGTGTTCACCCCCTGCAATATGGCCAGTAACATCATCGTCTGGCCAACATCACAGAGGGTGTGACACTGCCCCGCGGTATTGGGCATAATGTTATCCTCTCTTCCTCTGGATATTAGGAACGATATACCTGGTGGTGGGAGGTGGAGTACATTACGAACAATATCACTGGATGGGTGTACTCCCCCTGCAATATTGGGTGTAGTATCATCCTCTCGTCCCTAGCATATTAAGAACAGTATCACAGGAGGGGTGTACAGCCACAGTCTCTGCGCTATTGGGAGCAATAGCATCTTCTCCCCCTCTCTATATAAGGAACAATATCCCAGTGTGGGTGTACATCCCCTGAGATTTTGGGCGTAGTGCCATCGTCTCCCAAAGTGGATATTAGGCATAGTGTCATGGGGGCTGTATGCCTTCTTCGATATTGGGAGCAATATCATCCTCTCCCCTCAGGATTACAGGCAAAATATCAAAGGGGTTTTACAACTCGAGCGGTATGGGCAGTAATATCATCCTCTCCCCACCCAGATGTTAGGAACTATATCACAGGTGGCTGTACACTTCTTGCGATATTGGGAGTCATATCATCCTCTCCCATCGTGGATATTAAGAACAATATTACAAAGTAGGTGTACACCCCCTACGATATTGAGAGAAATATTATGCTCTCCCCTTCGGGATATTAGGAACAATATCGCAGGAGGTGTGTGCAACCCCTGCCATATTGGCAGTCATATCATCCTCTCCCCCTGATTATAAGAAACAATATCACAGGAAGATGTACACCCCCTGTGATATTGGGAGTCATATCATTTTCTTTCCCTCTGGATATTCGGAACAATATCACAGTGGGTGTGTACACCCCCTGCGATATTGCTGCTGGCATCATCGTCTCCCTCCCAGGATATAGGAAACAATATCACAAGGTGGTGTACACCCCCTACAATATTGGGAGTAATGTCTTCTTCTCCCCCGCTGGCTATCAGGAACAACGTCACAGAAGGAGTGAACACCCCCTGCTCTATAGGGGGTGATATCCTCTCCATCCCTGAATATTAGAACAATATCACCCGGCAGTGTACACCTCCTGCAATATTGAGACTATTTCTCTCGCTGGATGTTAGGAATCATATCACAGGGGTGGTGTACACCCACTGCGAAAGGGGAAGAAATATCATCCTCTCCACCTTTGGATGTTAGGGAGAAGATCACGAGGGAGGTCTACGCCCACTGCGATATTGGGAGTCATATCATCCTCTCCCACCCAGAATATAAGAAACAAGACCACTGAGGGGATAGACACCCACTGTGATAGTTTGAAAAATGTTATCCTATACCTCCTGGCTATTGGAAATAACATCATAGAGGGGTGTACACTTTCTTCAGTGTTGGGAGTAATATCATCTTCTTCCCGACGGATATCAGGAACAAGTTTATTAATTATTAATATTAATGAATATAAAAATTAATAATAATTATGGATATTAATAATCATAATAAAGATAGTAAAAATTTATACTCGTTACATACGTTAATTATTAATATTAATAATTAATACTAATATAATTATTAATAAAATAATGATATCAGCAATTAATGTCACTGAAATCATTACCAAGAGATGTTGGTAATAAAATAATGATTCTTATTAAGAATTAATAATATTGTTAAATGACATTAATATTAATAATTAATTTTAAGCGGGTATAATCATATACCTGAAATAGTTATCCAAAATTAATAACGGTATCTTATTAATTAATAGTGTCAATGATAATTATTAAAATCGATAATTGATGTTTAATAATTAACCATATTATTACTCCTAATACCACAAGGGGTGTACACCTACTTGTGATGTCGTTCCCAATATCAAGGGACGGAGATTATGATATTAGTTTTAATATCGCAGTAGGTGTACACTAAAGCTGTGATAATAATCCAAATATCTCTGGGGAAAGAGTATGACATGACACCAAACATAACAACGAAAAACAGCCACCTGATATTCATCCTAATAATCATGGAAGAAGCGTATGATATTGCTCGAAATAGCCCAGGGAGAGAAAAACTCTTCTGTGATATGGTTCCTAGTATCCGAAGGGGGAGAGGATGATAATAATTCCAGTGTCACAGAATGTGTACACCCGACCTGTGATATTGTTATTAATACCCTGAAAGAGAGAGGATGACATGACCCTCGATAGACCAGGAGGCGTACATCCAGCCTGGGATTGTGTTCCTAATATTCATGGAGAGGAGAGGGTGACATTACTCCAAGTACGGCAGGGGGGTGAGCCACCCCCCGCGAGGTGGGGACCAATAGCCACCCCCTCTCCCCCCCCTTGGCTATTGGGAGCCACCTCGCAGGGGGGTGAGCCACCCCCCGCGAGGTGGGGACCAATAGCCACCCCCTCTCCCCCCCCTTGGCTATTGGGAGCCACCTCGCAGGGGGGTGAGCCACCCCCCGCGAGGTGGGGACCAATAGCCACCCCCTCTCCCCCCCCTTGGCTATTGGGAGCCACCTCGCAGGGGGGTGAGCCACCCCCCGCGAGGTGGGGACCAATAGCCACCCCCTCTCCCCCCCCTTGGCTATTGGGAGCCACCTCGCAGGGGGGTGAGCCACCCCCCGCGAGGTGGGGACCAATAGCCACCCCCTCTCCCCCCCCTTGGCTATTGGGAGCCACCTCGCAGGGGGGTGAGCCACCCCCCGCGAGGTGGGGACCAATAGCCACCCCCTCTCCCCCCCCTTGGCTATTGGGAGCCACCTCGCAGGGGGGTGAGCCACCCCCCGCGAGGTGGGGACCAATAGCCACCCCCTCTCCCCCCCCTTGGCTATTGGGAGCCACCTCGCAGGGGGGTGAGCCACCCCCCGCGAGGTGGGGACCAATAGCCACCCCCTCTCCCCCCCCTTGGCTATTGGGAGCCACCTCGCAGGGGGGTGAGCCACCCCCCGCGAGGTGGGGACCAATAGCCACCCCCTCTCCCCCCCCTTGGCTATTGGGAGCCACCTCGCAGGGGGGTGAGCCACCCCCCGCGAGGTGGGGACCAATAGCCACCCCCTCTCCCCCCCCTTGGCTATTGGGAGCCACCTCGCAGGGGGGTGAGCCACCCCCCGCGAGGTGGGGACCAATAGCCACCCCCTCTCCCCCCCCTTGGCTATTGGGAGCCACCTCGCAGGGGGGTGAGCCACCCCCCGCGAGGTGGGGACCAATAGCCACCCCCTCTCCCCCCCCTTGGCTATTGGGAGCCACCTCGCAGGGGGGTGAGCCACCCCCCGCGAGGTGGGGACCAATAGCCACCCCCTCTCCCCCCCCTTGGCTATTGGGAGCCACCTCGCAGGGGGGTGAGCCACCCCCCGCGAGGTGGGGACCAATAGCCACCCCCTCTCCCCCCCCTTGGCTATTGGGAGCCACCTCGCAGGGGGGTGAGCCACCCCCCGCGAGGTGGGGACCAATAGCCACCCCCTCTCCCCCCCCTTGGCTATTGGGAGCCACCTCGCAGGGGGGTGAGCCACCCCCCGCGAGGTGGGGACCAATAGCCACCCCCTCTCCCCCCCCTTGGCTATTGGGAGCCACCTCGCAGGGGGGTGAGCCACCCCCCGCGAGGTGGGGACCAATAGCCACCCCCTCTCCCCCCCCTTGGCTATTGGGAGCCACCTCGCAGGGGGGTGAGCCACCCCCCGCGAGGTGGGGACCAATAGCCACCCCCTCTCCCCCCCCTTGGCTATTGGGAGCCACCTCGCAGGGGGGTGAGCCACCCCCCGCGAGGTGGGGACCAATAGCCACCCCCTCTCCCCCCCCTTGGCTATTGGGAGCCACCTCGCAGGGGGGTGAGCCACCCCCCGCGAGGTGGGGACCAATAGCCACCCCCTCTCCCCCCCCTTGGCTATTGGGAGCCACCTCGCAGGGGGGTGAGCCACCCCCCGCGAGGTGGGGACCAATAGCCACCCCCTCTCCCCCCCCTTGGCTATTGGGAGCCACCTCGCAGGGGGGTGAGCCACCCCCCGCGAGGTGGGGACCAATAGCCACCCCCTCTCCCCCCCCTTGGCTATTGGGAGCCACCTCGCAGGGGGGTGAGCCACCCCCCGCGAGGTGGGGACCAATAGCCACCCCCTCTCCCCCCCCTTGGCTATTGGGAGCCACCTCGCAGGGGGGTGAGCCACCCCCCGCGAGGTGGGGACCAATAGCCACCCCCTCTCCCCCCCCTTGGCTATTGGGAGCCACCTCGCAGGGGGGTGAGCCACCCCCCGCGAGGTGGGGACCAATAGCCACCCCCTCTCCCCCCCCTTGGCTATTGGGAGCCACCTCGCAGGGGGGTGAGCCACCCCCCGCGAGGTGGGGACCAATAGCCACCCCCTCTCCCCCCCCTTGGCTATTGGGAGCCACCTCGCAGGGGGGTGAGCCACCCCCCGCGAGGTGGGGACCAATAGCCACCCCCTCTCCCCCCCCTTGGCTATTGGGAGCCACCTCGCAGGGGGGTGAGCCACCCCCCGCGAGGTGGGGACCAATAGCCACCCCCTCTCCCCCCCCTTGGCTATTGGGAGCCACCTCGCAGGGGGGTGAGCCACCCCCCGCGAGGTGGGGACCAATAGCCACCCCCTCTCCCCCCCCTTGGCTATTGGGAGCCACCTCGCAGGGGGGTGAGCCACCCCCCGCGAGGTGGGGACCAATAGCCACCCCCTCTCCCCCCCCTTGGCTATTGGGAGCCACCTCGCAGGGGGGTGAGCCACCCCCCGCGAGGTGGGGACCAATAGCCACCCCCTCTCCCCCCCCTTGGCTATTGGGAGCCACCTCGCAGGGGGGTGAGCCACCCCCCGCGAGGTGGGGACCAATAGCCACCCCCTCTCCCCCCCCTTGGCTATTGGGAGCCACCTCGCAGGGGGGTGAGCCACCCCCCGCGAGGTGGGGACCAATAGCCACCCCCTCTCCCCCCCCTTGGCTATTGGGAGCCACCTCGCAGGGGGGTGAGCCACCCCCCGCGAGGTGGGGACCAATAGCCACCCCCTCTCCCCCCCCTTGGCTATTGGGAGCCACCTCGCAGGGGGGTGAGCCACCCCCCGCGAGGTGGGGACCAATAGCCACCCCCTCTCCCCCCCCTTGGCTATTGGGAGCCACCTCGCAGGGGGGTGAGCCACCCCCCGCGAGGTGGGGACCAATAGCCACCCCCTCTCCCCCCCCTTGGCTATTGGGAGCCACCTCGCAGGGGGGTGAGCCACCCCCCGCGAGGTGGGGACCAATAGCCACCCCCTCTCCCCCCCCTTGGCTATTGGGAGCCACCTCGCAGGGGGGTGAGCCACCCCCCGCGAGGTGGGGACCAATAGCCACCCCCTCTCCCCCCCCTTGGCTATTGGGAGCCACCTCGCAGGGGGGTGAGCCACCCCCCGCGAGGTGGGGACCAATAGCCACCCCCTCTCCCCCCCTTGGCTATTGGGAGCCACCTCGCAGGGGGGTGAGCCACCCCCCGCGAGGTGGGGACCAATAGCCACCCCCTCTCCCCCCCCTTGGCTATTGGGAGCCACCTCGCAGGGGGGTGAGCCACCCCCCGCGAGGTGGGGACCAATAGCCACCCCCTCTCCCCCCCTTGGCTATTGGGAGCCACCTCGCAGGGGGGTGAGCCACCCCCCGCGAGGTGGGGACCAATAGCCACCCCCTCTCCCCCCCCTTGGCTATTGGGAGCCACCTCGCAGGGGGGTGAGCCACCCCCCGCGAGGTGGGGACCAATAGCCACCCCCTCTCCCCCCCCTTGGCTATTGGGAGCCACCTCGCAGGGGGGTGAGCCACCCCCCGCGAGGTGGGGACCAATAGCCACCCCCTCTCCCCCCCCTTGGCTATTGGGAGCCACCTCGCAGGGGGGTGAGCCACCCCCCGCGAGGTGGGGACCAATAGCCACCCCCTCTCCCCCCCCTTGGCTATTGGGAGCCACCTCGCAGGGGGGTGAGCCACCCCCCGCGAGGTGGGGACCAATAGCCACCCCCTCTCCCCCCCCTTGGCTATTGGGAGCCACCTCGCAGGGGGGTGAGCCACCCCCCGCGAGGTGGGGACCAATAGCCACCCCCTCTCCCCCCCCTTGGCTATTGGGAGCCACCTCGCAGGGGGGTGAGCCACCCCCCGCGAGGTGGGGACCAATAGCCACCCCCTCTCCCCCCCCTTGGCTATTGGGAGCCACCTCGCAGGGGGGTGAGCCACCCCCCGCGAGGTGGGGACCAATAGCCACCCCCTCTCCCCCCCCTTGGCTATTGGGAGCCACCTCGCAGGGGGGTGAGCCACCCCCCGCGAGGTGGGGACCAATAGCCACCCCCTCTCCCCCCCCTTGGCTATTGGGAGCCACCTCGCAGGGGGGTGAGCCACCCCCCGCGAGGTGGGGACCAATAGCCACCCCCTCTCCCCCCCCTTGGCTATTGGGAGCCACCTCGCAGGGGGGTGAGCCACCCCCCGCGAGGTGGGGACCAATAGCCACCCCCTCTCCCCCCCCTTGGCTATTGGGAGCCACCTCGCAGGGGGGTGAGCCACCCCCCGCGAGGTGGGGACCAATAGCCACCCCCTCTCCCCCCCCTTGGCTATTGGGAGCCACCTCGCAGGGGGGTGAGCCACCCCCCGCGAGGTGGGGACCAATAGCCACCCCCTCTCCCCCCCCTTGGCTATTGGGAGCCACCTCGCAGGGGGGTGAGCCACCCCCCGCGAGGTGGGGACCAATAGCCACCCCCTCTCCCCCCCCTTGGCTATTGGGAGCCACCTCGCAGGGGGGTGAGCCACCCCCCGCGAGGTGGGGACCAATAGCCACCCCCTCTCCCCCCCCTTGGCTATTGGGAGCCACCTCGCAGGGGGGTGAGCCACCCCCCGCGAGGTGGGGACCAATAGCCACCCCCTCTCCCCCCCCTTGGCTATTGGGAGCCACCTCGCAGGGGGGTGAGCCACCCCCCGCGAGGTGGGGACCAATAGCCACCCCCTCTCCCCCCCTTGGCTATTGGGAGCCATGGTGGTCTCACAGCCTGTTTAGAATAATTGGGAGCCATGGTGGTCTCACAGCCTGTTTAGAATATTATGAGTAGTATCGTCTCGTCCTCTGCAAATAATAAACTATTTCACTGACGTGTGTGCATCTTTAATGTATTGCTCAGAAAACGATATAATTATTTATTAAATATCAATAATCAGTTGTACTAATTATCAGTAATACTATCAATTAATATTTTACTGTTAATATTGATGATTTTAATTAGATGATGGATATCAAAAATTAATTTTTATTTATTATGTCATTTATTAATATTAATTCCTTATATTTTTTTTGCCGGTATCACTTAGTTTTGATTTCAGTAACATTAATTGTTGATATCATTATTTTATTATTAATAGTGTTAATATTAATTATTAATACTAATATTAAAATTTTAATCCCTATTAATATTTGTATCTTTATTGTCATTGTTAATGTCAATGATTAGTAATAATTTTATTATATTTATTAATATTAATAATTAATGGACCATTTCCTGATATCCCATGTGGAGAAGATGATTTTACTCCCAATATCGCAGAAAGTGTACATTCCTCTATGATGTTGTTCCTAATAACCAGGGGGTAGAGGATGACATAATTGAATCTACCGCAGTGTTTTTACATCCTTTGGGTCATTTTATTCCTTCTATCCAGGGTGCGAGAAGATGATATTTCTCCCAATATCGCAAGCGGCCTGGACCTCCATTTTGATATTTTCCCTCACATCCAGCAGGGGTGAGGAAGATATTACTAATAGCCAGCCGGGGAGAGGAAGATATCATCCCCAATATCACAGGGATGTACATCCCCTTTTGATATTGTTCCTTATATCCTGGGATGGACAAGATAATACTAGTGGCAATATCGCAGGGGTTTTACACACCCACTGTGCTTTTGTTCCGAATAACATGATACGACTCTTAGTATCACAGGGGGGGTACACCCTCCTGTGATATTGTTTTTTATATTCATGGGGAGAGAATATTACCCCCAATATCGCAGGGGTTGTACACACCTCCTGCGATACTGTTCCTAATATCCCGAAGAGGAGAGCGTAATATTTCTCTCAATATCTCAGGGGGTGTACACCTCGTTTCTAATATTTTTCGTAATATCCAAGATGGGAGAGGATGATAAGACTCCCAACATGCCAAGAAGTGTACAGCTGCCTGTGTTATAGTTCCTAACATCCAGGTGGGGATAGGAGGATATTACTGCCCATATCGCACGAGTTGTAAAACCCCTTCGATATTTAGCCTACGAACCTGAGGGAAGAGGATGATATTACTCCCAATATCGAAGAAGGTGTACACCCCCCTAAGACACCGCACCCAATATCCACGTTGGGTGACGATGACAATATGCCCAATATAGCAAGGGATGTACACAATCCCTGGAATATTGTTCCTTATATCTAGAGTGGGAGAAGACGCTATTACTCTCAATAACGCAGGGACTTTGGCTGTACATCCCTCATGTGATATTATTCTTAATATCTTAGGCAATAGAGGATGATACTATACCCAATATCGCAGGGGGAGTACACCCACCCAGTGATGTTGTTCTTCATGTACTCCACCTCCCTCCACCAGGGATATCGTTTCTAATATCCAGGCGAAGAGTATAACATTATGCCCATTGCAGGGGAGTGTACACATCCTCTGTGATGTTGTTCCTAGTATCTAAAGGTAGAGACGATGATGTTACTGGCCATATTGCAGGGGGTGTACACCCTTCTGTGATGTCATTTTTGGCATTCAGTTGGGGAGAGGATAACATGAATCCCAGTATCTCTGACGGTGTACAGACCCCTGTGATGTAGTTCCTAATGTACAGGGGAAAGAGAAGAATATTGCTCTCAATATCGCAGGGGTTGTAACCACCCTGCCCCCTGTATGTTGTTCCTCATATGCAGCGGGGTGGAGGCTGATAGTACTCTCAATATCCCAGAAGGTGCACACGCACCTGTGATTTAGTTCCTAATATCCAGCGGGAAAGAGGCTGATTTTACTTTCGATATTGCAGTGGGTGTACACCGCCCCCTGCCCCGGGGTATCGTTCCTAATATCCAAGCGGGAAGAAGATGACATGGCTGACAATATCGAGGGGGGTGGACAACTCTTCTGTGATATGGTTCCTGATATCCAGGGGGTGAATGGATGTCATTACTCCCAATAACGTAGGAACCGTACAGCCACCCTGGGATTTTGTCCTTAATAACCACAGGGGAGAGGTGAGATTACTACCAACATTGCAAGGGGTGTACACCCTCCTGTGATATTGTTTCTTATATCCAGGAAAGGAGAAGATGGTATTACTACCAATATTGAAGAGATATACAACCCCCATGGGATATTGTTCTAAAGATACAGGTTGAAAGAGGATGAGACTCCATCCAATATAACAAGGGGTGTACATCCCGCCTGTGATGTGAATCGTAAAACCTAGAAGAAGAGAGAATGACATTGCTTCCCAAAACACGGGGTGTACACCCACCCTGTGACATCGTTTCTGTCATCTAAAGGAAGAGATGATGATACTACTCCCACCACCAGAGAAGGTACACACCCCCCTGTGATATTGTTCCTCATAACTTGGGGGAGAGCATGATATTACTTCCAGTATGACAGTGGCTTGACACCCAGTCTGTGATATTGGTTCTGCACACCAACTCTGTGCCCCTCATTTCCCATGCGTTCTCTCCACACTTTTGGAACCTCGGGGAAGGCTTTGTCTTTGGTTACAGATGAAGAGACGAAGGGTCTGAGAGGTTAAGCAAGTTTGTTACTGGAAAGTGGTTCCGATCCAGACTCCAAGAGAGGTTTCTCGGATCTCACAGAAGAAAGAATTCGGGGCGAGTCCATAAAGTGAAAGCAAGTTTATTAGGAAAGAAAAGGAATAAAAGCATGGCTACTCTGGCCGGGCGCAGCGGCTCACTCCTGGAATCCTATAACTTTGGGATGCCGAGGCAGGTGGATCACCTGATGTGAGAAGTTCGAGACCAGCCTGGTCCAACACGGCAAAACCCTGTCGCCACTAAAATACAAAAGATTAACTGGGCGTGGTGGCAGGTGTCTGCAATCCCAGCTACTAGGAAGGCTGAGGCAGGAGAATCGCTTGAACCCAGGAGGTGGAGGTTGTAATGAGCCAAGATCACGCCACTGCATTCCAGTTCGGCCAACAGAGCGAGACTCCGTCTCAAAAAAAAGAAAAAAAAAAGAAAAAAGAAAATAAAGAATGGCTGCTCCATAGGCAGAGAGGCACCAAAGGTCGCTGGTTGCCCATTTTCATGGTTATTTCTTGATCATACGCTAAACAAGGGTTGGACTATTCATGAGTGTTCTAGGAAAGGGGTGGACAATTCCCAGAAATGAGTTTCTGCCCTCCCTTCTGAGACCATGTAGGGAAACCTCCAGATGTTGCCATGGCATCTGTAAACTGTCGCGGTGCTGGTGGGAGTGTCTTGTAGTAGCTAATGCGTTATAATTAGCACATAATGAGCCGTGAGGACAATCAGAGGTCACTCTCGTGGCCATCTTGGGCTTGGTGGGCTTTGGCCGACTTTACTGCAACCCGCTTTATCAGTAAGGTCTTTATAACCTGTATCTTGTACCGACCTCCTATCTCATCCTGTGACTAAGAATGCTCAGCCTCCTGGGAATGCGGCCCAGCAGGTCTCAGCCTCCCTTTACCCAGCCCCCATTCAAGATGGAGTCGCTCTGGTTCACGTGCCTCTGACAAGTTGGCCTGGGTTGAGTGTTCCCTAGTGTGTGGTTGTTGGAGCTGTTCCTAGGAGTAAGAGGTATTGTCAGTAGGAAACAGGCCTCTGTTAGCCCGGGGGCTGGCACTCTGCCCCATTATATCGGACTCATTTTAGTGGTGACAAAACTGGGGCTCAGAGACATCAACTCCCTCATCCCGAACCCCCAGACTGTCAGTGGTGGGCTGGGGTTTGAATGTGGGGCTTGAAGACCCATCATCTCCTCTGGTCCCCCAGTCTCTGCTGCCCAAGAGGAACAGGATCCCAGGATCCAGGCCCCTCATGGCACCAGCCAGGGTGGGCGTAGATGGGGAGGCAGAGTTCCAAAGCCCCCTGGACTCTGAAGCAGGTCAGGGACCAAGAGCAAACCGGACCTACGGGCCCCACCCCGAGAAGAATGGCTGCAGGCCCGGCCCAGCGGGCAGGAGGTCTGTGTCCTCAGTCAACGTGACGGCGCTTCCAGCTGCTCCAGCCAGGCCGTGCTGTCTTCACGTTTCCAATCATGCGGCCTCCCCTCCAATTCCCAAACCCAACCCACAGAGACAGCGATCTGGGGTCTACGTGAGGTTTGTCAGCAGCTCTGACCCGCTGCTTCCCGCCAGCCCCGCGGCCGGTTCTGGAAAGCTCTCTGCTGCCCCCTGGTGGGGAGGCTTAGGGTAGGGCTCTGGCTGCAAGCATGGGGTCCCAGAAGCTCCTGGCTCTGTCACTTCTGCTGGGTGGAAAACCAACCCAGGACTGAACCAGTGACACCTGTGGCGCTCCCAGAACTTCCTGGCTCTGTCACCTCTGCTGGGTGGAAAACCAACCCAGGGCTGAAGCAGCAGATGGGTGCCTGATTCCTTATTATCAGAGCGCTGCCCACTGGCAAGTCTCTCTCCGGGCCTCAGCTTCCCCTTCCATTAAACGAGGGGCTTGGGGGATACCAAGGAGGGGTAACTGCTTAGTGAGGATGGGAGGTTTCTTCTGGGGAGATGAATACATTTTGAAACTAGATGGCGTGGGTGGTTGCACAGGACTGTGAATGTACAAATGCCACCACATTATTTGCGTGGAAATAGTTAATTGCATGCGATGTGAAAATCACCTCATTTAAAGTGTTTAAAAGAGGGGTCTGGGAGAGTGCAGTGTATGTGAGAATCACGTGGGACACCCACAGTCTCTGAACGTCAGTTTCCTTGCGTAAACTGGCAAAGAGACCGTGTGAACTGTATTCCCTGGGGCCAAGAGATTCCAAGAAGGAAAACCTGGGATTCCTGGGACTGGGATGAGGGCCGGGGTCCGGAAGCGGACTGGGTGGGTGGGGACAGCTGGGGGGCAACCTAGATAAGGCTTTCAATACTGGGTAGCAGCGTCTACACAGGCGGAGATCCCTGCATCTCACTTCCCGCAGGGCTGACCAGTGGCCAGAGGTGGGACTGGCCAGGCTCGGCCCAGCCAAGTCTGGGAGCTAAGGACACTGAGTGAGGGATCCCCGGGGCCACCCTCACTGGCCTGCGGCTCTCCTGACACCACGAGAGAGGTCCAGGAGCTGACCTTGGGTCCTAACGGGGGACACCTTCCTGGCTGCAGGCTGGCAGGGTGGTGTGGTGGTCAGTGTACTGGGCTCTGCGTGTCCACCTCTACCTGCTGTGTGACGGTGGGCCAGACACCTAACCTCTCTGTGCCTCTATTTCTTCAATGGCGAACAGGGACACTAGCAGCTCCCACATCCGGGCACAGTGGCCTGAAGGTTAAAGGCAAGGGTGGCACGAGACCTACAGCAAGAACTCTGAGCAGGGAGAGCAGGGAGCTGCCCAGAGTTCAATCACCATCTCCCCTCTGGCCGCCGAGGAAACCGAGGCTCATGGTGACCTGGCCCAGGTCTGTTGGACTCACGATCCTTCTCATCCCCAAGATCAGAGGGCTGCCACCAGGGAAGGAGCTGGCCCCTAGACACAGCCCACGAAGCACACAGGGAAGGATGCCATGGGGACTTCGGTATGTTTTTGCAAAAAAAAAAAAAAAAAAAATTTATTGCTATTTGAACCCTGCTTTTATGCTTCCATTACCCAGAAAATGAGCTACGGGAGACACCAGGAGAGGCAGGAGATCATCCTCCTTGCACAAAACCCACTCCCTCGGATACTGTCCTCAGCGAGGGTGGCTGGAGGCCAACCAGGGGGCCCACCCGCAGAGTGGCAGAGGAGGTAGGTTGACCCTGTGGACGCTGAGCTCTGTGGCGAAGGTCCTGGCCTTCTGGTAGAAGAAGAGCCACTTCTCACAGTCCAGGAGGAAGTTGTGGGAGATGGTGGCTGGCCGCGTGTAGATCTTCAGCTGTGCCTTCTTGTTGCCCAGGTCCACGGCGGCTGCCAGTGCCAGCTGGTAGTACCCGGCTGCATCAAACGGGTCCTGAAGGGGACAGGTCATGGTCAGCAAAAGGGGGACTCGGAACCCGTCTTCCCAGAGGCCGTTCCTGTCTCCCGGTCATTCCACATGTCCTTCCGATGCTGGCTCGCCCCAGGAGCCCCGAAGCCTGTGACACTGCTGTGGTCTCAGCTGCAGGAGGTGGGGATGACCCTGACACCCCTGGAAGCCTTCCTGACTGTCCCTACGTCCCACTCACCCCAAGCCTCCTGCCCCAGGGCCACCCTCTCTGCAGGCAGTGGCTGCTTTCCCCATGGGCTGAGGTCAGGGCAGATCCTGCCTGCTCTGAGAGTTCCATGCAGGACCCGTGGCTCCAAGCCACAGCAGGGGCACGGTGTTGAGTGACCCAGGCTCCCCTCTGGCCCCTGTCCATGCTGACCATTTCCAGGCCCTCCACGGGCCAGGCCAGGTACAAAACCATCTCACAGGTGTCCTCTCTGGCAATGTTCCCCGAAATATTCACGGAGCGTGACTCCCCAGACATCCACTCCCATTGTCAATGCGTCTTTGGCTCAAACTCACCATCCCTGGGTTGGGATGCCGCCTCCCAGACCTCCTCCTTCACCCTCCCATCCCCCACCCGGCTTCTCCCCAGGCACCTCCTCCACATGGCGGTCACCCAAGGGACCTCTCTAAGACCCATGCCTGGCCTGTCCCTCTTTACCATCTCAAGATGGCTCCCAGGGCCAATGACAAAGTCCAAGATGCAGCAGTCCATTCCCTCACTGCCCCGCCCCACACACGGAGCAGGGGCGTGAGAAGGCCCCGAGTCACCGCCACTGCTCATCCAATGCCCCCTGGCCCAGCCGAACACTGGACTCTGTGCTGGGTGCATGGTTGAGCCTAACGTCCTTGCTTCCAGTCTGAGGGACCTGGGAGTGAACACTGACCACACAGGGTGGCCCGGGCTGTGGCAGAGGGAAGCCCAGGAGGCCCCAGACTCAGCCGGGGGTAGAAGGCAAAGGCTTCCTGAAGGGGTGGGGGCTTCCCAACTAAACAGGAAGGAGCCAGCCAATGCATATGTCTCTGCGTGTGCCTGTGCATGTGAATGTGCGTGTTTGTGTTCCTGTGCGTGCATGTCCCTGTGTGCCTGTGTGTGCATGTCTGTGTGTGCGCGCCTGTGTGTGCGTGTGCCTGTGTGCATTTGCGTGTGCATTTCCATGTGCCTGTAGTGTGTGCGGCAGCTAGTGAGTGACAGCGTGAGCCAGTAAACACTTAATCCACCCTATTCCAGGGCTCACTCTCATGTGTAGACTACAGGGGACCCCATTTTAGAGGCAATTGGCAAAGATGCTCATTTACCCCTGCTTCTCTGCCAGCCTTCCAGGTCCCATCAAGCCTGGCTTTTTCTCCCACTCCTCTGGGCCCTGGGTCCAGAGCCTCCTATACAAGGAAGAGGGTGTAGCCTTGGAAAGACAGCCGCCCTTGGGGAATTCCAAGGGGGCCTCCCTCTGGGAAGCTGGCCTGTGCTGACAGCATAGTCACGATGAGGCCCAGAGGACTGTGCATGGGAAGGAGGACTGTGCATGGGAAGGAGGACTGTGCATGGGAAGGAGGACTGTGCATGGGAAGGAGGGCTGTGCATGGGAAGGAGGGCTGTGCATGGGAACGAGGGTTGTGCATGGGAAGGAGGTGAAGGAGGCCTCCGTCCCTCGACCCCAACGGTGGACTTTGGCCTCTCAGATACTACTTAGCGCTTTCCTTTCTCCTGGACAGGCGGAGTGGGCGGCAGGCTTGACCAAGAGAGATAAAGGCCTCTTCTGGGAGGTCCGTCCCCCTGGGTCCCAGGCGAGCCCCTGAGCGGTGAGCAGCGTCCCCCTGGGCCTGATACTTGGCACCTCCCTGTCTGGCTGGGACTTGGGAGGCCACAGAAACCACGTCTAACCACCAGGTGTCGCCAGTACTGGGCGGGGGCCTCCCGGGCAGCCCCAGGCCTGCGGTGGGGTATACGGGGCAGGGTCTTAGGGCTGCCCCAGCTCCTCATGTTGTTCTAAGGCCCCCAAGATCTCGGCCCCTGGACTGGAGTGCCCTGGCCCCTCAGCCCGTAAGGAGCACTGACACGAGGCTGGTGTGATGCTAAGGAGGGGCGGTGCCTGCTGGGCAGATGGGTGGAGACACCACAGGTCTCAGTCTGCCAATCTCAGCTCTCCACCCCTACAGGGCTGGGGGCAGAGGGAGCACAGCACCTCCCCTCGAGACACACCCGACCGAACAAGGCCTCAGCCTGGCTGGCTGGGGCCCCGCCCCACTGCACCTGCCCTGAGCTGGGGTCTCCCTGTCTGTGAACCCAATGGTAAGACACTGGTCCCACCCCACCCTTCCTGGGTGATGTGAAGATTCAAGGTGTCTCGGGACTCCAGGAAGGAGTTGCTCAGTGCAGGCTGGCACCCTGGGCAGGCTTCCTAGAGGAGGCGCCAGGATTTGGGTTGGATCTTGCAACGTGGATTCAATGTGAGGATGATGCCGTCCTCTGAAATGTCACTCTCCCGACCCTGTTTTCTTTGTTAAATGCACCTTGACACTTGACTGTCAAGACTCAGCTTTGGTGTCACCTCCTCCAGGAGGGCCCCCTGACTACAATCCCCCTTCTTTACCCAGAGGCCACCATTGCCCACTCATGTGGCAGCCTCCCTGGCTGAGACTGAGTTGAGGGTGGGGCCTGGCCATCTGGGGAGCTGGGTTTTACCTGCTAACCTTGCCGGCTCCTCCAGCTGGGTGTAGAGCTCGAGGGAGGACACTGGGCCATTCCTAAGAAAGGCTGGAACCCAGGCCTCTGGGGTCCGGGTGGAGATCCCACTCCAAGGGGGCCAGGAACACCCCGAGCCCTGATCCTCCCCACCTACCTTCAGGTCGTAGAAGATGATGTCACCGAGCACCAGGTACACCTTCACGTAGTAGAGGGTCTCCTCGTCGAACTCCAGCGGCGAGTTGCAGAGCTAAACGGCCTTGAGGTAGAAGTGCTCCGCCAGCTTGCCATGGTCCAGCTGGTGGTGCAGGGCGGCCAGCCGGTGGTAGGCCACGCGTTCGTTCAGCCGGTCCCCTGGGGTGCAGGCCAAAGGGGCAGGTGTGAGGATGTGGCTCCCTGGGGCAGGGAGGGCACAGGCCCCTCAGGAGCAGGTATACAGATCCCAGGCAGCACACCTGGCTTGTCTCCAGGCACCTGTGGTCACCCAGGCAGCTCTGGCCATTCCCTTCCAGGTTCCCAGACTCACTTTCCCATCTGCAAAGCAGAACTAATAAGGCCTGCCCCTGTCTACTGAGAGGCTTTGGCAAAGTCGGACTTGGATGGCCCAGTTCTGTGCCTACACATAGCCACCTGCCTTTGCTCACTGGTTTTAACCAGGGGAGCCCAAAAGCCATGCAGTGCAGGTGCTCCCGGGCTCCCCGGCTCCAGGCAACCCACAGACGTGACATCCGACTCCTCCTGGGTGTGTCATGATCAGAGCCCCCTACCTTGGGGAGTCAGCTGCATACCTACTGTGTACTGGGCCACGGGGCACAAGGCGCTGGGGCATGTGGCCTGCCTAGGGTTCCCTGTCTCTGGAGGGGTACAGACGACCCTGGCACAGCACCAGGGGATGCACGGCCTTAAGAGGCAGACTGCTGGAAGGGGAACTGGGATTTTATCAGCCAGAGAACCGTGTGGTTGATGAGGGTGGGAAGGGCACAAGAGAAAGGGAATGTGCCACTCAGTCTGGCACATACAGGGACCAACGAGATGCCTGGCATGTCTGGAATGCAGAGGGCACACTGGACGGCCCTTGTGGTCAGCAGCGGGAACAGGCACAGGAAGCAGAGCTCAGTCAGGCAGGGAGCTCTGCACTGCGTGAGAGACCTCGGGCTGTGCCCCACAGCCGGACGGGGAAGCCAGTTGGGCAGATCTGCCTGCCTGGACAGGAGACCAGGAAAATCCAGCAGCTGTTTCAGCTCCTGGCCTGCAGACCTGGAGGCTGGGCTCTGGCAAAGTGTGGGTCCTGGCAGGGCGGGGGCTCAGGGGACTTACCCAGAGTGATCCTGAGTGCTAGGGCCATGTAAACAAACTCCAAGTCCTCCTGGGGCTCCTCCAGTGTGGCCAGCAGTGACACCAGCTTGTTGCACAGCTGTAGCTGCAGCTCCACCTTGCGGTTGCCCGTAGTCACTGCCGGGGCAGGGCCCGGTCCTACCACACAGGCAGGTGGGGTCAGGTTTCCCGCAGCATCCACCTTGCCCAGCGCCCTCCTCAGAGCTCAAACACGTGCTTGGAGCTTCCCACACCCCAGCTACCCCTGCACCTCGACACAGCTCTGTGCTCTGGGATAACACACAGTTCAGACATCCAAGTTGGGGGCTGAAGAGTCACCTGAGGCCCATCCAGCTACACCCGATAGCCACAGACCAGCCTCTCCCACCTGGGCACCGGAGGTCTGACTGGGGGGAGCCAGCACTCCTCTCTGCTCTAAAAACACCACATTGATCTGTGCCCAAGGCTGAGCCACACCGTGAGCTCAGAGGAAGGGAGAAGCCGTCCCACTTCGGGGTGCATGCAGACCTGGGCCTCCCACTGATATGCTGTGTGTCCTTTGACATGTCCCTGTGCCTCTCTGAGCCTCAGTTTCCTCATCTGGAAGATGGGGACAGGACTTCCCACTCATGGTTGCTTGAGGTCATCAGGTACAAGGGTAGAGCCATTATCACGTCCAGGCCCCGAGAGTTTGTCCCAGGCAGGGGCATGGTCAATATCATTCCCGGTCAGACCACTTGGAAACTCATCATGTGCATGGGTGGCCCTGCTTCCATTTGGGAGGCCTCTACCCTGCCACACCTGTGCCTCAGCCCTCCAGGTGCCCCACTGAGGCCCACCGACATCAGCCCACAGGCCAGCTCACCCGGTAGAAGGACAGGCCTTCCTCCCGCTCCCAGGCCCCATTGAAGAAGATGTCTCCAGCTGCCTCAAACAGCTCCAGCCCCAGGTTGGGGTCGCCTGTGTACAGGTCCACATTCTGAGCCACCTGAGAGGAGACAGAAGTTCCCTCAAGACCCACACCTGGCGAGGTGGCTACGCGCATCTTTGCCAGGCTCCTTCCTCTCCCACAGTACAGGTACACTTGAGCATTTTTCAGAACCTGTGCATGAGGGCTGCCCCCACCACTGGCATGAGGACAATGAACTGATGCTCCTGAGTGCTAGGAAGTGACTGAGCAGCTGCAGCCCAGGAGCCCGACACCTGTGAATCCTACCACCAGGGCTAGCCCTAGCCCACTCCGCCTGCACTCAAACCAGTCTCCGTGGCCCCCAGATTGCTGGGAGCCCAGCCCCTGGCTCCTTTCTGCGTTGCCACATCCCTGCCACATCAGCAGTGTTTGTGGGTGGGCCTGGTCCCCTCTTGGCCATAAGCTCTTCATCCCTCTCCTCAGCTCAAGGAGGTATACAGCAGGTGCTCAATAATGAAAGCTTCATCAGTCTCGTGGGCTTCACAATTTGTTCCAGATCACACTGTGTTTGGGAAAGCCTCTGAAAACAGCCACTATGATAGATTCATTTTGTAAGTAGATGTGCCACATGTGGCTTGGAGCAAGTTCTTCTGTGTGTTAATTGAGTGGTCACATTATTTGAGCATGTGCTGTATACCAGCAGGTGCTGTGCACTGTGAGGGGCCGCGCCTCTGCCCTCAGGGAGAAGATGCTGGCCACCGGGGGAGGATGTGAGGGAACCAGTTGGAGGAAGGGAAAAGGCACACAACAGGTGCTCAGCAGTGGCTTAGGAATGAGTGGGTGGATGGATGAATGGATGAGGAGATGTAGACACATGGATGGATGAATGGGTGTGTGGATAGATTAATGCTTGGATGGATGGATGGATGGATGGGTGGGTGGAATGATGTGTGTATGTATGTATGTATGCGTGGATAGACAACGTATGGATGGGTGGAGGGTAGATGATGTATGTACATGTGGATGGATAGATGGTGGATAGACGAATGTATGGATAAACAAATGGAGAGATAGATGAATGCAGGGATGGATTAATAGGTAGATTGGTGGGTAGATGGATGAATGATGGATGGATGAATGGACGAACAGCTGGATGGATGGGTGAAAGGATGGATGATGGATGGATGGAAGGATGAACAGGTGAATGGATGGATGATGGAAGGATGAATGGACGGATGGATAGATGAACAGATGAATGGATGGATAGACGGGTGAATGGATGGATAAATGGATGGATGAATGAATAGATAGATGGATGATGGATGGATGGATGGATGGAAGCATGAACAGATGAATGGATGGATGATGGAAGGATGGATGGATGGATGGATAGATGGATGAATGATGGATGGATGGAAGGATGAACAGGAGGTGAGTGGATGGATGATGGAAGGATGGATGGATGGATGATGGAAGGATGAATGGATGGATGGATGTACACATGAAAAAGTGAATGGATGGATACACGGGTGAATGGATGGATGATAAAAGGATGGATGAATGATGGATGGATGAATGGACACTGGGATGGATGATGGATGAATGGTTGGATAAATGGATGGATGGATAAATGGACGGATGGATCGATGGAAGGATGAATAGATGAATGGATGAATGAGGGAAGGATGAACAGGAGGTGAGTAGATGGATGAGGGAAGGATGGATGGATGATAGATTGATGGATATATGGACGAATGGATAAATGGATGGATGAATGATGGATGGATGAATGATGGATGGATGGAAGGACAAACAGGTGAATGGATGGATGATGGAAGGATGGATGGATGAAAGGATGGACGGACGAACAGGTGGATGGATGGTTGCTGAATGGATGAACGATAAAAGAATGGATGAATGATGGATGGATGAGTGGATGATGGATGGATGAATGGAAGGATGAACAGGTGAATGGATGGATGATGGATGGGTGGATGGATGGATGGAAGGATGAGCAGGCGAGTGGATAGATGATGGAAGGATGGATGGTGGAAGGATGGATGATGGAAGAATGAACAGGTAAATGGATGGATGAGGGAAGGATGGATGGAAGATGGATGGAGGGATGTATGAACAGGTGAATGGACAGATAATGAAAGGATGGATGGATGGAAGGATGAGCAGGTGAGTAGATAGATGATGAAAGGATGAATGGATGGAAGAATGAAGAGGTGAATGGATGGATGATGGAAGGATGGATGGAGGCATGGATGAACAGGTGAATGGATGAATGAACAGGTGAATGAATGGATGGATGGACAGGTGAATGAATGGATGATAAAAAGATGAATGATGAATGAATAAATGGACAGGTGAATGGATGGACAGGTGAATGGATGGATCATGGATGGATGGAAGATGGTTGGATGGATAGAAGGATGAACAGCTGAATGGATGGATAATGGAAGGATGGATGAAAGGATGGATGGATGGACAAACAGGTGAATGGATAGATGAACAAGTGAACAGATTAATGAATGATGGATGAACAGTTGAATCGATGACAGAAAGATAGATGGAAGGATGGATGGATGGACGAACAGGTGAATAGCTGGATAAAAAGATGGATAGATGATGGATGGATGCCTGATGGATGCGAGGAAAGACAAACAGGTGAATGGATGGATGATGGAAGGATGGATGGATGGATGGATGGAAGGACCCACAGGTGTATGGGAAGATGATGGAAGAATGGATGGATGGATAGTTGGTGGATGGATGGAAGGATGAACAGGTAAACAGATAGATGACGGAACGATGAATGGATGGATAGACAGGTGAATAGATGGATGATAAAAGGATGGATGAATGATGGATGGATGAAAGGACAGATGGATGGATGATGGATGGATGGAAGGATGAACAGGTAAATAGATGATGGAAGGATGAGTGGATGGGTGGATGGACAGAGAGTGAACAGCACAGGGGCCCTCCTGCATCCCTTGCCACTCACCTGGATGTACAGGTCTACCAGCTCGCTCTGCTGCAGGAGGTAATAGATCTTCCCTGCTTGCAGCCAGGCATGCGCCTCCTTCTCTTCTGGAGGTCAATGAAAATTCCCAGACTTCGTTTGGTGTAGTCCAGAGCGGATTTGTAGGCCCTGGAATCACTGGAATCAGACACAGGTGTCAGAACAAGGGCTCTCATCCTCCTGGAACCAGTCTGCCTCCTCCCGTGGGTCTGGTGACAGATGAATCTGGCATGTGGGGACTGGGAACGGCCCTCTTGTGTGTGCAGTGTTCTGCCCTTCCCAGGCTGCTGGGAGGGCCAGGGTGAACACACACGGCATGGAAAAGATGAAGGATATCCTTCTGAGGGAATCAAGCATCATGCTGCCCTGTGGCAGGAGGAGTGTGCTCGTCCATCTCCCCTGCCTCCCAGACATGGCCTGTGTCTTCTCCAGACGCACCAGGAGCCGTTAGTGTTCAGAGGCTATCTAGGCCGATGGTTCTCAAGGTGTGCAGGCATCAGAGTCACCCGGAGGACTGTCCTTATAGCTTGCTGGCCCTGCCCCTAGAGCTTCCGGCTCCACAGGCCTGGGGCAGGCCCTAGAACTCCCACTTGCCACAAGCTCCTAGGTGACATGGATGCTGCTCTGCTGGTCCAGGGACTACACTTTGAGAAGCATGGCTCTAGCACACTGGCCCATTTTCCTTCTGTGAACCTGAGGCCAAGACTGGAGCCAGTCTCCCGGGTCCCCATGGAATCTGGCCCCTTCCCTGCTCTCTCAGTAAGTCCAACACTTGAGGGGCTGTGACTGCAGCAATGTCACCAGGCCCTGTGGGTGGGGTGGCCAGGGCCATGGTTACCCCACCAGGTCAGCATGCTCGGGGGAAGACCAGTGGGCCACATATGGGACGTGAGACCTTGAAACCCTGCCCCAGGGAAGCAGGTGACACAATTGGCTCTGTCATCTGTGGGAGAGAAGCCACAGGTGGCTGCTGTGGTCACATTTAAGGGGACAGATGAAGGCCAGGAGTGAAGACTCGGGGCAGGCAGAGGTCAGATGACAAAGGCCACCATAGTAGGAAGAACAGCCCAGTGTGCATGTACTGTCTCTGCTGGGGTTGAGATGACCTTTGACCCAACAAGGGAGACTCAAGCTGGGACTCACAAGCCAGCAGCAGCCCTGGGACGACCCCAGACCCACCAGCTCAAAGCATCTGATGCCAAGGAACCAAATGATCCAAAGGAAAGGGGCTGAGGAGGCCCTGGGCCAGCTTCCCTGTGCCCCCCTCCCAGCCCCCCCAATCCCCTTGCCCCCCTCCACACCCCCACCACTGCAAAGCCAGCCCTCACCGCTCGGTGCCCAGGGACCGGTAGAGCTGACTGGTGGTCTCCAGGAGCTGCCCCCTCCAGCACCTTGTCGGCCACCTTGCGGGCAAGGGAGAGCTGGAACTCGTGGTAGATGACACACTGGGTCTCGCTGGGCATGACGACGCTGTAGAAGTAGCACAGCCGCTGGACGGCCCGCAGCTGGCCTGGGCAGAAGACAAAATGGAAGACGTCAGCCTCCCAGCATCGAAGCGAGACTGGCTGGGTTCGGAGGCCCCTGCTCTGTGCTTGTCTCTTTCACACCTCTGTGAATCTGGGCCCCATAGGCGGGGAGCCTGGGCTCAGACAGGCCATGCACCTGTGCAAGGGCAGGCGCCGAGCACACCGTGACATGGGCACAGCTTGGTGCACATGTTCATGGTACAGGCTGGCCTTCTTTACAACTCCCAGGGCCAAGGTCCTGGCCAGGCTCGGCCCCTGCACCAGGCCATCTATTTCTGCTTCACAAAGCCCCTCTGGCCAGGACCAGGGCCGTCTTCAGCCTGAGATGATGAGACCAGGGGCACAAGTAGCCCCTGTCGCAGATGGAACCCTGAGAGAGCAAAGCCAAGCGTCATGTCTGCCACACATGGCATCATGTTGGGGGAATGGGGTTCAAAGCCGGCCCCTGGCATTTCCACACATGCTTCTCTCATGCAACCAGGCTCCAAACCCACAGGCTCGCTGGCCTCTCCCAAAGCCAGGGCGCTGGGAACGGTGGAAAGCTTCTGATTTTCTAGTGTCAGAAACATTCCGAACATTAACACTGGAAACCAGGTACGCCAAATGGACATCTGTCACACACGCCCCCCAACAACAGCTGAATACACAGTCCTCTTGAGCGCCCATGGGACATTCCCCATGACAGACCATGTGCCAGGCCACAAAATGAGCCTCGGTGAAGGGAGAAGGACCGAGACCAAAGCAGAGGTGTTCTTCAGCTGTACTGGCACGAAACTGGAAATCGACAGTGAAGGAAACGTGGGAAATTCAAAAATATGTGGAAACTACACACTCCTAAACAACCAGTGAGTCAAAGAAGAGACCATCAGGGAAACTGAAAATTAATTTGAAAAGAATACAAACAAATGCACAGCCCGGGCCAGCACGGTGGCTCACGCCTCTCATCCCAGCACTGTGGGAGGCCAAGGCGGGAGGATCGCTTGAGTCCAGGAGTTTGAGATCAGCCTGGGAAACATGGTGAAACTCTGTCTCTATAAAAAAAATACAAAAATTAGCCGGGTGTGGTGGTGCACTTCTGTAATTCCAGCTACTCAGGAGGCTGAGGCATGAGAATGACTTGAACCTGGGTAGAAGTTGCAGTGAGCCAAGATTGCACCACTGCAACCCAGCCTGGGCAATAGAGCAAAACTTTAAAAAGAAAAAAAATAGCACAGTGTATCAAAAACACCAAGATGTAGCTAAGGCAGTGCTGAAAGGGAAATTTATAACTGTAAATGTCTACATTCAAAGAAAGAAGAAAAATCTCAAATCAAAAGCCTAACTTTGCACCTTGAGAAACTAGAAAATGAACTAAACCCAAAGTGAATAAAAGGAAGAAAATAATAAACGTGAGAGTGGAAATGGGAAGTAAAAATACAGAGAATGGAAAAACAAAAGAGATAATCAACAGAACCAAAAGTGGGTTTTTTGAAAATAATAACAAAATTGACAAATCTTTCACCAGACTGACCAAGAAAAGAAAGATGGGGCACAAACGACTAAAATCAGAGACTGAGCACCATGGCTCACGCCTGTCATCCCAGCATTTTGTGAGACCGAGGGGGAAGGATCGCTGAGGCCAGCATTCAAGATCCCCCTGGGAGAACATGATAAGACCCCATCTCTAATAAAAATAAATAAACAATTACAAACCCAAGTTTCTAAAATCAGAAATGAAAGAGGAAACATTATTGCCGACCTGACAGAAATAAAAGGATTCCATAAAAACACTACGAACAATTGTACACCAAGAAACCAGACCATCTAGACACAACAGCCAAACTCTTAGAAGGACACAAACTACCGAAAGTGACTCAAAAATGACCCCAAGGAAGCATGTGGGGTGTCAGCCCCGCCCTCGGTCTCCTCGACCGTTCAGCGCAGGGTGGGGAGACAGGGAAGCATGATCCCCGTTCCCTGGCCTGCATTTCCAAGTCTGAATCCCCCAGCACCCAGGGGAGGGCCTCGTAGGAGGAGGTGCCACAGGCTATTGTGCCAGGAGCCACCGGAGGCTGCAGCGGGGGCTGGGGCGCTGGGTTCCTGGAGGGTCTCCTTCCAGTCACAGAATGCCCCTGGGGAAGAAGCCTGGGTCTGAACCCCCCAACCCTCCTTGGGCAGATGTGTGGGACCGGGGCCCCTTCACACGGTCCTTTCCAAAATCTCATCCCTCCTAGGGCCAAGAGTGGGTGCCAGGCCTGTGCTGGGAAATGAGCACATTCAGATTTGGGCCCAGCCCCTGGAGCTCTGGTCCAGGCCACAGGAGGCACCTCTGAGTAGTCTCACTATGCCATGACAAAGCGCTGCAAGGCAGAGGGGAGTCAACAGTATCCCTTGTCTCAGCCGTTTCCCTGCACTCAACTTCCTCATCTATTCTCTGCGGCCTACATTTCGGACAGCCCTGCCCACCTACTGTCCGTTCACTGCTCGGTCTGCACTGACTGTTCGATAGCACTCCATGGCTCCCCAGTGCTCTTGGGGAAAAGGCCAAGCCACAGCCTGAGGCCCCAGACCCTGCTTAGCTCTCCAGAAGAGCTTCTCACTATCCAGCACCCAGCCCACCTACTCCCAACTCTGCACCTCCCTGCATAAGCCCTGCTCACTCACCCCCACTCACACCCCACTCATCCCCGCTCCCACTCCCGTTCACTCACCCCCACTCACACCCCACTCATCCCACTCACATTCCCGCTCACTCACCCCCACTCACACCCCACTCATCCCCACTCACACTCCCGCTCACTCACCACCACTCAAACCCCACCCATCCTCGCTGACTCACCCCCACTCTCTCACCCCTGGGCCTTCACACAGGCTACACCACCAGCCCCTCATCCACACCTATTACTTGACTAAATCCTCTCAACCCTCTGGTCCCAGACTAAAGAGGCTTCCCTCATCCGGGGCCAAGTGCTGCCCCGCCATCACGCCACTCACCCTTTTGTGGCTTCTCTGGCCTGAAGCTCACATTCCCACGCTCAGCACCTCCCTCCCGAGGACCCCACAAGCCCCATTTGTGGGTGTGGCCTGGCACACTCAGCACAAGCTGCTTTTGCGTGAACTGCTCTGTGGCTTTGGGCAATCACCCGCCCCGTGTCCTCTGTGAAGTGGGATGACCGGTACACAGGGCTGCCGAGATTCCAAGCAAACACAGGCACAAGAACTGGCGTTCAGGGCCTGGCTCATGGAGGGGCCCCAAGTCCCAGCTCAGCACAACATGCCTTGATCCCAGGGTTATGTCTAGGGATTCCCAGCATGCAGGACTTTCCATGCTCAAGGCAGGATGGTCCCTGGGCAAACCAGGAAGAACTGGCTGCTTCAGTAGGGCACAGAGGGCCTGGCCCTGCATGGGAACGGCCTGTCTCCAGGGCATTTGCCAACATCTGCTGCTGGCCATGACTCAGCACTTTCGATGGTGGAAAAACCACCACTTGTTTCCGAATCACAAACCCTAGGTGTGCCCTGACCCAAGTGGTCCCAGAAGGCGCACAGGAGGAACTGGGGCACTCACTCTCCACGTGGTCCATCTCCACGGCGACCAGAAGGGCCCACTCGTAGTAGCCCTTGCACTGCTGGGCCGGGCCCTGGTGGGTGAAGAGGTAGCCCAGGAGTATGTGGGTGAAGTCCCGGCCACACTCCCCACGGGGAAGCCTCGAGAACAGACGTACAGCCTCCAGGAGGTAGTGCTGGGCCAGCCTGCTGGCACCCGCGTGCAGGCACAAGGTGCCAAAGTTGGCCAGCAACACTGCCTGGTTCCTCCGCTGGCCCAGGTCCCAAGCCACCCATAGGGCGTGGTAGTAGCCCTCGGCTGCCTGCCTCGTCCGTCCCGTCCTCTTCAGAGCCACGGCCACCAATGTTGGCAATCACACCCTCCTGGTCCTCGCTGACTACCACTGCATCCTGGACAGACTGCAGGATGTTCAGGGCCACCAGGCTCTGCCCATGAAGCACATGCAGCCAGGCCAGGGCCACCAGGGGGTCCACGATGGCACGGACTCCGGCAACAGCACTGGTTTCCACCGACTGTGTCATGAAGGTGATGGCTGGGCCATGGTAGCCATGGTGGCTGTACGGCTGGGCCAGGCTGGTGTGGAGAAGGCCGCGCAGTGCCTGGCCTGTGCCTGGGGTTAGGGAGGCCAGCGCTCGCCTGAGGTAGTGGGAAGTCTGGGTGGGGAGGCTGTGGGGCTGGAGGGCGTTCTGGAGCACCAGGTTCACGTTCCTCAGCGAACCAGCCAGCGAGTCCTGTGTCCTCAATGAGGCCACCTTGACACAGGTCAGCACCAGGTGGGGCAGGCACTCGCGGCTGTAGATGTCAGCCAGGAGTAGGCAGCAGTCTGAGAGCCACGCAGCGTCTGGGGCTCCCGAGTCTCTGTGCAAAAACAACAGCTGCTCTAGGAAGGGCAGGGCCTCCTCAGGCTGCTTGAGGTGCACGTGGTGCCTGGCCAGCAGGAAGCAGGCCCGGGCCTAGGCCTGCTGGCTCTGGCCACCCACCGCCCACTGCAGCACCAGCTGCAGGAGCTCCCCGTCTGCCTCGGTGCTGCAGATGTGGCCGGGCGTCCCCAGGAGCAGGGCCATGGCTTTGGGAACCACCTGTGTACACTTCTCCTGGTTCTGCTTCCAGTAAATGCTGGCCAGGTTGGCGTACACAGCCACCACCAGGAACAGGTCCCCAAAGCTGCCCTCCAGGACCCCCAGTGTTTCCTCCAAGTACACCCGGGCCTGGGACAGCTTGAGCTTCCTGCTGCACAGCCGCCCCAGGAGGAAGCAGAACCTGGCCAGGGCCATGAGGAGGCCACCTTTCTTGGCCGCCCCTGGGGCCTGTGCCAGGCGCCCAGTCAGCTCCTCCTCGTCGCTAAAGCTGCTGAACATGCTGCTCAGCCATGGCAGAGCCACGTTGTACAGGCCACAGAAGCTGGCCTTGAATCCAGAGGTGTTCAGGAACAGCAGCAGTGATCTCAGGGCCTCTGGATCCTCCCAGTTGTCCTCAGCTTCCAAGCAGAAGGAGGGCTCCTCGGGGTCCTGCAAGCTCACGTTGCTGGATGCTACACAGAGACCCCAGGACGCTGGCTCCTGGGGGCAGCCTGGGCAGGTCTTGCATTGTTCCAGAACATTCTTCACCTTCGGCAGGGTCTCCTGTGGCTCCAGGCCCAGGCAAGGTGGAGGTATTTCTGCAAGTCACAAAAACACCTAGACAGATTAGAGTCCAACAGTGAGTCCTTGGTCCACTTGGGGCAGGATCCCCGCATCCCCGTCCTCTGTGTCCCTGGCGCAGCTTGCCATGAGCCCTTGAGAATTATGCGCAATGCAAACCCGGGGTCTGGAGCACGTACGAACTCCGGGGACACAGAGAACACGCAGGCCCGTGGCCCGACTCTCCTACAAAATCACCCTTCTGTCCTGCTTTGTCGCCACCTCACAGCATGGTTTTAGGAGACTATGTCAGCTCAGTGATCCCTCAGAGATGCCTTTCCCTTTAGAAAGAATCAAAGCCTTCTAACTGGACCCATGTATATGCAGCACAACAAGTACAAATGTAACTTTTGTCAGCATATTGGGGCCCCCCGGTGGGGTACAGGAATCCATGAAATCCTCAACAGCCAATCAGAGCTATGGATCAGCTCAAAAGCTGCTATGCAAAATTGGTAAAGCCACCGACGGCACAGGACAGGGGTGTTGTACCCATGTACCCAGCTCCGTGCAGGGAAACGGACCATCCCTGCAGGAAGGATGGGAAAGCTTCCAGGCCCCTGTGGCCACTTTCACCTTGGATGGTCTGAAAACCTGAAGCCCACAGTTCCTAAAGGGTTAACCAAGGCCAGACTGCTCCAGCAGCCCACTGGTGTCTGCTGGCTTTGGTGGATTCCTAGCCAAAGCCCCCTCCCAGAGGTGAGCAAACAAGCGCATTTCCTGTTGGAACACCTGGGATGAAAGGAGGCATTACTGGGAAGGAAAAAACTAGATTTAAACAGACTCTCTGTTTCAAGCTCACATGTAAAAACTATTTTCAATACAAACTGTCTCCTTATTCATCTGTAAAGCCTTGGAATTAAAAAAATAAATAAATATGATTTAGAGGCAAATGTGACTTGACTACACCAGATGAGCTAAGAAATCTCCCCCACCCGGCAGAGGCACACAGCCCCTCCCAGCCACTACCCTGGCCTCCGGGGCAGCTGGAGAGCCACGTGCCTTTGCTCCAGAGACTTTGGCAGAGAGTGGAACCACCCCCTCCCCGAGGCAAACCTACAACAGCCTTCCCTTCCCCACTGGCTTCCCGGGCCTCCTCTGGGACCTTGTGCCTGCATCCCAAATGTACTGGGATGGATCCCATTCCCAGGGAACTTCCAAGGGCCCTTGGTGCATCCACATCACCAGGCTGTCCACATGCGGGCCCTGTGTGAGGGGAAGCGACAGAGTCGCACAGGGGAGACGGGAGGGCCTCCCTGAATCAGCCCCTCAGGAAGGAGCAGACCCTTCAGGGACCTCAGTCGAGGCCCCTGCAACCTAAGGCTCTGAATTCTGCTCCCCGCTGAGGGCTGTGTGGCCTCCCATCTCTGAGGCAGAGCACAGGGCAAGCTGCAGCTTCTCCAGGTCATGAAAAAGGAACCCACAGCTACGTGTGGGCCCCAGCAGTGGAAAGGATGCCCCACCTCGGTCGGGGACCAGGCGGGGGTCAGCATGTTCATTGGAAGAAGTGTGGGACCCCACAGCCTCCAGTGCCAGAGTAGACGGGAGGTTCAGGCCCACCTCAGGCGACGTCCCCCAAGCCCCCAGCCCGCACCACAGAGGGGTGACTGTCGCATCCAATGCCCACTGTACTCAGCTCTGTCCCCTCCCCCGGCATTACCCCAAGGCCCAACTCATAACCAGAGGAAGCCTGAGCACTGGCAAAACCCACCTTGTTCCTGTGGCTGTTCGGTCTCAGCTTCCTCTACTGAGTCTGGCAAGGGAGAAAAGAGAAGCAATGAACACCCCCAGCCAGCACCTCTGCTCCCATGTCAGGTTGAGCTGGTGTCGGTGTTGCAGGGTGAGAGCATTGCAGGGTGCAAGGGTTGAAAGTCATATCATCCTCTTCCCTCCTGGATCATGGGAACAACATCACTGGGGGGTGTACACTTTCTGCGATATTGGGAGTAACATCGTCTTCCGTGCCTTGGAATATTAAGGACAATATCACGGGGGGGCGTGTACATCTTCTGCAATATTGGGAATAATATTATCCCCTCTCCCCATGCATACTAGGAAATATATCAGAGTGGGTGTTCACCTCCTGCGATATGGGGATTAATACCATCTTCTCCCCTTCTGGATATCAGGAAGAGTATCACACGGGGGTGTACGGTGTCTGCGATACTGGGAGTAATATCATCCTCTCAGCCTTGGAATATTAAGAAGAATATCACAGGGTGGATGTACACCCCCTACCATATTGGGAGTAATATCAGCCTCTCCTCTCCATGGATATTATGAACAATATCCCAGGCTGGATGTACGCCTCCTGCTCTATGGGGAGTCATATCCCTTCCAGGATACTCATAACAATATCACAGGGCGGGTGAACACAGCCTGTGATACTGGAACTATTATCATCCTCTCCCCATCCGGATACTGGGAACCATATCACAGAAGAGCTGTACCCTCCCTGCGATATTGGGAGTAATATCATGTGCTTCTTCCATGAATATTAGGAGCAATGTCACCGGGTGGCTGTCCATTCATTGCTATGTTGGGAGTCATGTCATACTCTACCCCCTGGATATTAGGATCAGTATCACAGGGTGAGTGTACACCTACTGTGATATTAAAACTAAGATCATGGTCTCTGTCCCTGGATATTAGGAACAACACCACAGGTAGGTGTACACCCCCTGCAGTATTAGGAGCAATAATATGATTAATTAGTAAACATCAATGATCGATTTTAATAATTATCAGGCTGATCTCGAACTCTTGACCTCAGGTGATCTGCCTACCTCAGCCACCCAAAGTGCTGGAATTACAGGCGTGAGCCACCGCGACCAGCCAACACTTCTTGACATCTCTTTTTGGACCTCAAATTTAGCATGCCAAAAACACACTTTTGATTCCCCCTGCTATAACCCACTCCTCCCATAGTCTTCCCGATCCCAATAACAGCATCTCTAGTCTTCCAGTTACTCAGGCCAAAATCCTTGACATCATCCTGAAAACTTCTTTTTCTCTCTCTTGTCATCCAACCCATTTAAACTCTCCTTTCAATATATATGCCAGACCTAACCACTTCTCACCTTCCTCATCATTTCCAACCAGGTCCAGCCCTCATCATAGCACTTTGAGTTACTGCAAAAGCCTCCCAATCGCCAGGCACAGTGGCTCATGCCTGTAATCCCAAGCACTTTGGTAGGCCAAGGCAGGTGGATCATCAGAGGTCAGGAGCTCAAGACCAGCCTGGCCAACATGGTGAAACCCCTCTACTAAAAATACAAAACATTAACCAAGCATGGTGATGGGTGCCTGTACTCCCAGCTATTCGGGAGGCTGAAGCAGGAGAATCACTTGAACTCAGAAGACAGAGTTTACAGTGAGCCGAGATCGTGCCGTTGCACTCCAGCCTGGGTGACAAGAGCAAAACTCCATCTCAGGAGGTTAAAAAAAAAAAAAAAAGCCTCCCAACCCACCTCTCTCCTTCCACCTTTCACCCTGCCCTGCATTCTACCTTCCTCTCTAAAACATTTCAGAAGAGAAAAAAATTATATCCACAGAGAGAGAAAGTACAAATGGGGTGAAATGTTTGGGGAATCTGAGGGAAGAGTATATGGGAATTCTCCATACTATTTTTGCAACTTTTCCATAAGTCTGGATTATTTCGAATTGAAGAATTAAACAAAGAAAAAAAAAAAAACACTATCTCCCTTTGTGAATCCATCCTGTCTTTCCCCTGGCAACTTAAGGACGCTCTCAACTAACACATCTATTTTTTCATGAACACTAAAAGAAATGTTGCCTAGCTTTGACTTTCTGTGCTTGGCAGTAGAAGTGTGTGTGTGTGTGTGTGTGTGTTTCATATATATGTGTGTGTGCATATATATATGTGTGGGTTGTATGTACATATAGAGAGGGAGAAATATATATGTGTGTATATATATAAATATATATTGTATATTTACAACGGTAATGTGTGTATATATATAAATACATGTGTGTGTGTAGATATATATAATACATACCCCATAGCCTGTCCTTAAGCAGTTCTAAACTTAGTCGGAAAAATACATACCTAAGCAGAGAATTTCAATTTAATATGATGAATATTTTGATAGAGGGATGTGTTGCTATGGAACACGTTGCTAAGACACAAAACCTCCTAGATGGGACAATGAATGAACGAAGTTTTCCACCTATAGGCACCCCCTCTGATATCCCCTCAAACCTTTATAGTTATATGCATTTGCTTCCCCCAGGACCCTCGTTTCATAACGGTTAGTCCTAGAGCCTAGCAAGTTCCTACTACAGCTGGCAAACATATGCCATTCAAGAAACAGTGGCGGAGTGAATGACGAGTTAAGAACCACTTGTCAGCCAGTGCTCAGTAATACAACATGCACTGGTATGCAAATTATATTTTTGTTGAAAGCAACAGCAGGATCACAAATTATCTTTCCAGAAAAAGCAAACCTCAAAAGCTTCTTTACCCTACTAAAGCACGTTCTAAGAAGCTCCCCTTATATAAAAGAAAACCTCCTCATTCGTTATCAATGGCATGTAAACCTAATAAGCCTCCGCCTCTGATGACATCTCTTCCATCCCCAGGGCTAGATAAAGGAGGTTCTGGAAACCCTGGTAGTTGTGAAGGTGGCTCCCAGCTCTGACAGTCTTGAACCCTGCGGGCGCGGAGGTCACACAGCAGAAGAACAACCGAGGCAAACATCATCAGGCTTCCAGTATGTTTGAACCAGAGACGGCAAATAGGCTGCAGCCAACTGAAAACACCAGAGATTCATGGTGGCCACCTGAGGGGTTGTGCTCTTAAAAAAATAATAATAAAATAAAAATTAAAAAATTAAAAAAGGAAGAGGTCAAGAATCCATCAGGTCTGACTGAGACGTGTATCAGTGACTAACACCCCGTATGGCAAAAGTACTGTGGTGCGCTTTGGGTACTCACAGCTTCAGCAGTATTCAAAGGCGTGTGTTTCCCTAAGACTAAGCCACGGGAATACCCCCAGCAACACTGCCAGGAGAAACGTCTCCCATGGATTTGGTAGAAACACAGTTGTCTTTAACAAATTAACCCTGAATAAATCCTGACTTATTAGAGCCTGTGAGAATGACATTCTCAATGATAACAGTTATCACTACAATCTCCAAACATCTGAGATCCTGCAGGGAGGAGCTGTGACAGTGCAGGCCAAGTGTCCAGAATGCTTCCCAGACTGCCTGTTAAAGAATAAAAGAAATGAAACCCCCTGTAAGAATGTCTTCCCTCACATTTAGCCAGTTGTTCCTTTGTGTGCATCTCTGTGCTAACATGGCCATTCTTCCCCACAGCCTGAAGTCATATGCTAAAATCAATGAGACTCACATGAAGCCAGAAACGTGCAGATGCGAGGAAACCACCACAAAGGAAATGGGCTGGAGAGTGTGGCCAGGAGGATGGTACTTCCTAGGAAGCAATTACTTCATCTCTGCCCATGAAGCAGGCAGCTGTCATTGTCCCCCAGGCCCACGCCAGCCACTCGAAGTAGGTTCTAACCAAACTACCTCCAACAAGCAATGTAAATACACCACACAATTGGCTTCTGAAAGGACACCTTGCAACCAACAAGAAACTGTAAGCACAACTTTGACAAACTGTGCAACTAAAAACCTTGGAAAGGGATAAACACTGCCACATTTTGACTCAAATACTGTTACGTGGTAGCACTGCGATAATTCACTGAAACAAAAGAATGAATGAGGAATACGTTTATATAGGAATCAGAGGAAGCATGACTAATCATTTAAAGAAATAGGTCAAGAAACTGCTACGTTCAAATGCTACCGTGAGACACTGTCTGGGCCTTAGGCAAATTCACTTCTCTTGGTCCTGTTTCTAGGTTCATCAAAACCCAGCTTTGGACTAGGAATCTATTGCTTCCCAAAGCCTTCCTTCTGTGATTCCAGCCCAGATTTTAGGACTGCTCTCCCACTTGGTATATGAAAGCACTTTCGATGTAGAACAGCAAGAGTACATTTCTGTGTTGAATGTGGTTTGGGACCTACTCTATGAGGAAGAATATCATCATGTAACTTTAAGCATGATGCCAAGGCACACTCTAGATAAGGATAACACATAAGATGTGGCCATACACCTGTGCGTGCCTGGCAGGGAGATGGAGAAGTCTCATTTAATGAAGCCGGGGTGCCTGTTGCACCTGAACATCCTCAGTCCACATCAAGTTCACAACGTCCTTCTGACATCAAACCACAGGTTTCACATACTTTTCCATACTTTCTACCCAAGATTAAAATATGCAGAGCACCGTGATAAAGACGCCTTCATTCCCAGCATGTTGGCTCTCATTCCGTAGAATTACATACTTTCGGTGCAAAATGGTGACCAGGTTTCAGCGGCAAGCAAGACTGGGCTCCGTGGGAACAGCAGGCCCTGCAGGAGCCACCACTCCTGTCTCCACAGTCTGATGCAGCTGCAGAGAAGCTGTGGCTGAGGCCATTCACTTTGTGAGAGAACCGCACAGGAGGGAAAAGGTAGGGAAGGTCGGGAAGAGGGCAATGTCATGCTTCTGAGCCCAGGCCAAGCCATCGCATCCCCTGTGACTTGCACTTATATGCCTAGATGGCCTGAAGTAACTGAAGAATCACAAAAGAAGTGCAAATGCCCTGTCCCACCTTAACTGATGACATTCCACCACAAAATAAGTGAAAATGACCGGTCCTTCCCTTAAGCGATTATATTATCTTGTGAAATTCCTTTTCCTGGCTCATCCTGGCTCAAAAAGCTCCCACACTGAGCACCTTGTGACCCCCACTCCTGCCCACCAAAGAACAACCCCCCTTTGACTGTAATTTTCCTTTACCTACCCAAAACCTATAAAACGGCCCCACCCTTATTTCCCTTCGCTGACTCTCTTTTTCGGACTCAGCCCGCCTGCACCCAGGTGACTAAAAAGGTTTATTGCTCACACAAAGCCTGTTTGGTGGGCTCTTCACACGGACGCGCATGACAGGTAGGTGCAGAGCCAGGGAAGGACCTGTGATGAGAACAGAAAGGAATGCGTCTCCCTGTACACACACTCGGATTTTATGACAATGTGCGCAGGGGGCTGAACTGGATGCCTGAGAACATTCCTCCAAGTTCTTTTGCTGATTTTCTAAATATTGGTGTAAAATCTGAACTCAGACAAAATTTTTTAAAATCGCTTCAATCAACATCTTTGTCTAGTGCTCAGCATCATACCTACGTGATCATCTAGAAAAGCAACTTCTCTTCTAAGGCTCACAGCCTCCTATTAATTCTCAGGGATTTTACAAGGGAATGCACCTCTCATTCGCATCAAGAACTGTGGGGAAAAGAGAGAGAGATCAGCCTGTTACTGTGTCTATATAGAAAGAAGTAGACATAAGAGACTCCATTTTGTTCTGTATTTGAGATACTGTTAATCTGTGACCCTACCCCCAACCTTGTCCTTGCAAGAGACATGTGCTGCGGTGACTCAAGGTTTAATGGATTTTGGGCTGTGCAGGATGTGTCTTTGTTAAACAAGTGCCTGAAGGCAGCTTGCTGGTTAAAAGTCATCACCATTCTCTTAATTTCAACTACCCAGGGACACCTACACGGCCAAACGTCGCAGGGACCTCTGCCTAGGAAAGCTAGGTATTGTCCAAGGTTTCTCCCCATGTGATAGACTGAAACAATAATGCTAAAAGGTTTATGGAGATGTTTGCATATGCATCTCAAGGCACAGCATTTTCCTTTAAACTTATTCATGTCACAGAGATTTTTGTTCATATGTCTTACTGCCGATTTCCTCCCTACAATGATCCTATTGTCCTGCCACTCCCTTATCTTTAAGATGGTAAAGATAATTATCAATAAATACTAAGGGAACTCAGAGACCAGTGCCGGCGTGGGTCCTCTGTAAGCTGAGCGCCGGTCCCCTGGGCCCCCGCTTTTCTTTCTCTATACTTTGTCTCTGTGTCTTATTTCTTTTCTCAAGTCTCTCGTTCCACCTAACGAGAAACACCCACAGGTGTGGAGGGGCAGGCCACCCCTTCAAAGAACACACACAACTACCGTTAAAGAAATGCTTAATTTACTTACATAATTTTTTAAACACCCAGATTTGAAATACAACAGAGAAGACCACTTTTTGATAGCTCTGCTTTCCAACTGCGAACTGCGGGTGGAGAAAATGACCTGCCATGATTTCTAACCAGTCAACAACCTGTCTTCCCTGGCTGCAGTAGAAGCAATCTTTCTGAGCTCAGGATGAAAAAGAACCCAGCTGATTAGGGGACAGACAATCATCAGTTCTCAGCGGGCTTCCCGGGTCCCAAATCCCCATGTGATACGTGGAAGTAAAAAGCTATCAATGACCAAGCATCAGAACGCTTATCCCACCTCGCCATCTGCTTCTCCTGCCATGCAAATTTAAAAATAATAAGCCTGCTATTAGAGAACAGAGTTGGTGCTGCATCTGTCTTCCTAAAATTACAGATAATTACCAGCCCACAATGGCTTCTAATCAGATTTGAGTAGTCCCTTAGACAGGAAGCTAAATTGCCTCAGCCCTAAACTGAGAAGAAAACAGAAACTGGACCGCTTTAGGTTCGATTTTTTCCCCCTTGTTCTAAAGTTGCTGTTCCCGAATCTCCTTCTACTGTCTTGTTTATAAAATGTATAAGAAACAAGGAAATTCAAAGACATGATAGAAATGGCCACTTTTTCTAGGTACAAACTTTGTGAACATTATTTTCAGCTGCTGGGCTTTTTCTCCACAAATTGTGAGCCTGGAGTACATTTTCTCCCTCGTGGTTACACATTCAGAGTCAGGGAATGTGACTTTAGCAGTAAAGAGGGGAGTGCAGTGAGAAGTGATTGGGCACTGAGAAGGGCAGACAGGGACTCTACCTCGGTGGCCTACAGCATTCCTGGGCCTCCGACTTTACTTTTCCATCTGTACAAGGGATCTAAAGGCCAGTGATTCCAGGCCACGACAGCTCTTCATACACACATACACAAATATCACACGCCTGTGTGAAAAGCTGTGACACTTGGCTGATTTTCTGAAGAAGTTATCTTGTATCATTTCTACTCAAGTACTCCACCTCCTTCCAGACAAGTATCTGAGGATGATGGGCTATCCCACAGCCATGTGTGTAACCTCTCCTGCTTACGATCCCTGTTCACATAGCGTTTTCCAAAAGCATTTGGTGGGAAGTGACAGAAGAAAGAAGAATAAGGTTCTTTCAGCCCATTCATTCATTCATTCATTCATTCAACAAATATTGACTAACTATCTACGTGCCAATCACTGGTGATATAACAGGGAACATACATTTTTGTAGGTAGAGACAGACAACCAAAAAGTATGTTAAAGAGTGATCAATACTGTAGAGGAAAATACACCAGGAAACAGGAAAGAAGAATACCCCTAGCCACCCTACACTGGGGTGACGCTAGCGTTACAAAATGGAAACAGCGGCCGGGCGCCGTGGCTCACACCTGTACTCTCAGCTCTTTGGGAGACTGAGGCAGGCAGATCACCTGAGTTCAGGAGTTCAAGATCAGCTTGACCAAAACGGTGAAACCCTGTCTGTACTAAAAACATAAAAATTAGCTGGACGTGGTGGCACATGCCTGTAATCTCAGTTACTCAGGAAGCTGAGGCACAAGAATCACTTGAACCTGGGAGGCAGAGGTTGGAGTGAGCTGAGATCATGCCACTGCACTCCAGCCTGGGTGACAGAGCAAGGATCTGTCTCAAAAAATGTAAAAATTAAAAAAAAATGTAAACAGAGAATAAGATACCAAAAGAAAGAACATGAACGATTAGTTGTAACAAAAGCCTTTGTAAGCTGTTACTTTCCTTCCTGGATCCTTGTCCCTTACAAACAGAAAAAAAAGGCGGATAGGGGGTAGCATCAAAATGATGTTTTAAGATGGTTTCGGGTTTCAGATGTCTGACAGCCATACTCATGTACTTCAAGGAAAAAGCTCTAGCTCTAGAAGCCATCTGGGCAATGGTTTAATGTCTTTTTTTTTTTTTCCAGAGAGTTTTAAAATACAGGAAAATGTGTGTGTTTATTTGGCTGCTCTGTGCCCGCACACGTGCAAACTGTGCTAACAGGTTTCTCCAAGTTTTGCTGAATTTGCCAGCTTGTCATAAACAGGCTTCCATGTCTTAATTGTCTATAAATAACACAAACACACAAAAATGCAAATCAAGACAAACTGTCCCTTCAACTGCTGCTGCCATGATGACAGCAAGCGACAATTGGCCAAATCAATATGCGGAGACTGAAGCTGTCGGGCAGAGAGCACAGGGTCCACGGCTTTTCCCATAGCATTTAAAGAAACAAGCGGAAACGGCTCTCCACACAGGACAGACACGTCCTTTGTTCTTTGAATCAATACTGCCAATGCCCAAAATACTTTCTCCATCACACTATCTATATGGAATTCACGTTCCTTCCAATGCCATGAGTAACATCAGTGATAGACTATGTTGAGCCATAATGACCCATTAGCATTCATTTTCCTCTAAAATGTTGAAATAATAACACTGAGTGTGGGCTCACGAGGTGCCAGGCTCTGAGTTTGATCTCGTTTAGTTCTCATTGAAATCCTGCAAGATCAGTACCATATTCTCTCATTTTTCATAGATGAGGAAACTGAGGCATAGAAAGGCTAAGTAAGTTGTCCATGGTCACAGGTGATTTAGGAAGTTTTCTTCAAACTTTCAAAAGTTAACTACTGCCACTATTACACATGGGTTTTTGTTTGCTTTTGTTTGTTTTGAGACAAGGTCTTGCTCTGACCAGGCTGGAGTGCAGTGGCATGATGATGGTTCACTGCAGCCTCGACTTCCCGGGCTCAAGTGATTCTCACACCTCAGCCTCTCCAGTAGCTGGGATTACAGGCATGAGCCACCACACCTGGCTAATTTTTTAATTTTTATTTTTTGTAGGGATGGGCTTTCACCATGTTGCCCAGACTGGTTCCAAACTCTGGGCTCAAGAGATCCTCCCAGGTCGGCCTCCCAAAGTGCTGGGATTACAGGTGTAAGCCACTGGGCACAGCCCTACACATGTGACTTATACAAAGTCAGAGCAGTGAGCAGGAAGAGAACAGAGAGTTCAGCGAGTCTCCTGGCTGTTGTAACACCATATCCCTCCTCCGTACCGTAATGTGTCTACACCCACCAAGCTCCTAGACGTTGAAGGCAGGCCAGCTCAGAGACGAAACAGCAGTCAAGAAAGGGAAGATGCAGACATGCGTCTTGATTTCAGCTCGAGCGTGCCTCTCTGCCCTGCAGCTGCACAGGCAGAAACCAGGGGCCGTGAGTCTCAGGCAGTGTTTGGTTCCTGGCAGGTCATCTTTTGGGAGACCATCCCATACAATTAGTGTTACACTTCTCAAAAAGGAAGTGTGACTTTTATAGAAAAATCGATTCCATTTGGGAGAAAGGCCTAATAAAACCACAAAAGGATAATACATTCATACAACAACGAATTCAATTCATCTGTCACAAACTGAAATCCCAAAGCCCTCTGGGCACACAGCTGCTTTTCTGAGCTGAAATTCAACTCCAGTTGAGAAACAGGTCAACTTTTCTAAAAAGATTTCTTTTTCACATGCCTTCAATAAAAATTCCTTTCCCTTTTCCAGATTTAATGGCTCTGTTGGCCTTCCTCTCATTTAGGCCATGGACACTGACTGCATGTCTGCTATGGCCGGGACTCCAAGGGAAGCACCCTAGGGAACACAGATGACCGCAGCACAGCGACACCCTCAAGGAGCACACACGAGGAAGGCAAGATGATACAATCGCAGCCTTCACACAGAAAAGAACTTGGCATCCGTACCCCGTCCCGTTTCTAGAAAACAACGATGCTCAGTCAGTAACATTTACCGAACAGCCTGCAGTGTGGAGGCAGCACGAGGGGGTTCCATGCGGGGAAAAGCACCTTCAGAAGAGGGCATGCAAGCAATGTGGAGGTAGGAGACGCCCCCACGCACAAGGGCCAGCCTGGGGGCCTGCAGAAATGCTCATGCATCTGGGAAGAGGGAGAGAGGACAAGATACTTAAATGCTCCAAAATGAACAGAAGCCTCCCAAGAACCTCCCCCGAAATGGGGCAGGGATTTACAAAAGACCAAACCGAGCATGTGCCGTTACCTGAGCATAGCGCCACGGGAGCGAGCTATTCGAGGAAGAAACAGGGTCCCTAGAAGCCTGAGCCTCTACTCCCAGCTCTGCGACTCATTCACCCTGTGACCTTGGTGAAGGCTCTTAGCTTCTGTGAGCCACAAGAGAATCACGGGAAAACAGAAGATAGGAAAACTGCTCTGCATTTTTCACAGAACTGCTGAGGGAATAAAATCAGATAATGGATTTTTAAATTCTCTGTGAATTACAAAGCAAAATGCAAACGTATGAAATCATTCTTACCATTCATAACAGCACCATCAAATTAAGAGCAGAGTTAAGACCACAGCATTTTCCAACCCCCGACTCCCGAGAGAAATAGTGAGTCCAGCCGATGTATTTGGGCGACCCCAGTATCTAGGCTTTGAGAGCCTCAAACCGCTCATGAACTCTGACAGTATCACTCCAGCCCAGTGCTCATTAAGTTCTCCAAGACAGCCAACTGACATAAAATACTACAGCTTTTCCAGCTGGGCTTGAAGCCCTCCAAGCTCACAGCACAGCTCAACAATGAAGAAGAGGTTTTCTGCCACTAGACTCAAAACCTGGCTTTTGTAGATTCCCATAGAAAGAACATTCAAGGCCAGGCATGGCAGCTCATGCCTGTAATCCCAGCAATTTGGGAAGCCGAGGCAGGAGGATCACCTGAGGTCAGAAGTTCAAGAACACCCTGGCCAATATGGCAAAGCCCCATCTGTACTAAAACTACAAAAATTAGCCGGGCATGCTGGCGGGCACCTGTAATCCCAGCTACTCGGGAGGCTGAGGCAGGAAAATCGCTTGAACTCAGGAGGCCGAGGTAGCAGTGAGCTGAGGTCACGCCACTGCCCTCCAGACTGGATGACAAGAGGGAAACCCCATCTCAAAAAAAAAAAAAAAAAAAGAAAAAAAGAGCATTCTTTTTTGCTGATGTTAAATTTCCTGTGCTTAACACAGAGAAATCATACAACACGTAAATCCTGAAAAACATATCATAAAAAGCATTTAGTGACTGAAAACACATTCAATATAACCTGTAAGAGTGAGTTCCCCTCCTCTTTCCAGCCAGCTCCACTGACGCTGTGACCCTAAACAATGCTTCCACTACCACAGAGGAAAATTAATAGGACCACTTACCCCTCTCAGCTGACAGCTAAACCACTGTTTCTCCCTGGGCTCACTAAAGATGACCTTTACCCAAAACCAGGCTGCAACGACCCTGTAGATGTTGACTAACAATTTCAAAATTCCCATATTCTTTGTCCACTCCTAAGGAAGATGAACTGAAGCCAGGTGTCTCCAAGTCAGAACTAACAGAGGCCTTAAACATGAGATGGCCCATTCCCTTCTTTGACAACCGGGGGATCTAAAGCTGAGCATATGGAAGAAAACAACCTGTTTAGTAACAAAGTGAAAACCAAACCCTAGTCACCCAACCTCTGGTCCGGAACTCCTGCGACAATCCAGCGCCCATACAGGATGAGTCTCCCTAACCAGAAACTCCAAAATCCACAACTTTTGAGTGCCGACGTGACGCTCAACGAAATGTTCATTGGAACAGCTCAGACTCGATTTTTGAATTCAGGAGGCTCAACCAGCAAGTATAATACAAATATTCAAAAATCCAAAAATGTAAAAAAATCTGAGACACTTCTGGTTCCAAGCAGTTTGAATGAGGGATATTCAACCTGCATTTTTTTTTTTTCTCTAATGAAGGAAATTAAAAACGAGGCCCGAGCAAAGTCATTCAATCCATACTAAAGTCATTCAATAGTTTAATTAGTACCCATTTAAAGTTAAGTGCTACCCGCAGATATTTAAAAGGACGAATACTTACATGCCTATAATCCCAGAACTTTGGAAGGCCGAGGCGGGAGGATCACCTGATGTCAGGAGTCCAAGACCAACCTGGCCAGCACGGTGAAACTCCATCTCTACTATAAATGCAAAAATTAGCCGGGCATGATGGTGCACACCTGTTATCCCAGCTACTCGGGAGGCTGAGGCACGAGAATCGCTTGAACCTCGGGAGAGCACGTTGCAGTGAGCCGAGATCACACCACTGTACTCCAGCCTGGACCACAGAGCAAGACTCTATCTCAAAAAAAAAAAAAAAAAAAAAAAAAAAAAAATTTTAAATTGTGTTTTCACATGGAGCCCATGTTCCCAGAACACAAGCCCTGCTGTATGCTCCAAGGGCACACAGGGTGCCCCTTTATCTTAATGCTCACCATATTCCATGGCAGCCATTGGCACGTGTCTGTCCATCACACTAGACTTCCTGCGCATGAGGCAGGGATCATATATTATTACCTTTCTGTCCCCAATGTCTGCCCTAGAAGACACTCAGTAAATGACTCCTGAACTAAGTCAGTTACTAAGATATGTTAAACTTGTATTAACAAAATTGATTTAATAAGTTTGCTAATGCAGCGCTCGTACCACTCAGCTTAAATCTCAACCTGCGGATTTATCTTGTGTTCTGCTAGATTATCACCTATTAACATTCAGGAAGCACCTAGTATGTGCTAGGCATTACTAATTGCTGGGGACCTAGTAGTGACAAAACAACATTCCTTGTTCAAAGAGAAGTTCTAGTATAAAGAGGAATAGAAGGAACAGGCTAGATTGATGAGAGAGCTAAGAAAAGGACAGGCTGCCATGGGAAGCACCTGCTCTTGTCTGGATGGTACACAGTTAACAAAGTCTGAGTGCTTCATATAGCATAAGATCATCTCCTCCAAAGAAGCGAATGAAGCTTTGATTCCCCAGTACCAGAAGTCATCATAAAGGTGCGTACAGCCCCATGCTTAGTGTAGGAAGTGAAACCAAACAAACAAACAAAACTCCAACTTCCAGAGGCAACGGTCCAATTATGAAATCCTCTGGCTACGTTCAATTGAAATTCAAGGTATTCAAGAGGCCAATATTTAAGTGATAAATTCACCCAACCGCTTAAAACTAAAGTAGTCTTTGGTTCAAGGGGTAAAGGTATAGTACCTTTTACAAATTTATTAGCTCTTAATATTTACATTTAAATATGATGATGATGGTGTAATAATAACTTTACTGAGTAGTTACTATGTGTTAGGCACCAAACTAAGCACTTTACACACACACTTGCACGATCCTGTGAGATGATAATGACCCCTTGTCATCCCATTTCATAGATGAAAGTCAGGTTTATATATGCTTAAAAACTTGTCCCAAATGACACAGCTAGTTAGCAAAACCCAGGCAGCCTGACTCCATAGGCCTTGTTTGAAGAAGTAATATTTATAAACTGTCCAGCACAGCGGTGGTACAAACAAGAGTTCAATAAATGCCTAAAGAGTACTTCATACCCAAAATCGTTTCCTGCCAATCAAACTGGACTTACTATGCTTCTGCATAACCAACTGTCAAATTATTGTTCCATGAAGAAAAGGTGGAATGGGTAGAGATCAGAATAGAGTGAATAACTGGTCAATGTACTTCATGACAGGTAGTAACAGGATGTGGCATTTAGGCTATTTCCACACTTGTTTGCATAACACTTTTTCACAGTTCTAAAGCACAAGAGCCATTCTAAGCTGGTGAAAGCGTAAGGCATGTCTATGATCCCGGACTCCAATTCACTGTGGATCAGTGGATCTCAACCTTTACTCAACCTTTAGGGTATATCAGAACCACCTGGGGGATTTTAACCGCACTAGAGCTGCCCAGGCTCCATTCCTGCAGATTCTATTTCAACTGGTCTGGAGTAAGCACGCATGTGTTTTTCACAGCCCCCCAGACGCAGCTAGGTTTGCAAACCACTGTCCAAGATGCTCTCACACTTCCGCTCCGTTCAACACACACTCACTGAGATTCTAAGCACTATGAATCGGACTAAGTTGCTCCACTCCCTAATAATATTGGCAAAGAAACCAATATCAGAGATTTATTCCAGTCCAAACCAAATAAATTGCCGGGTGAAAAAAATGCCCTGGCATAGTTTGTCATACAAAACAACTTCCTGTATCTTCCCGGTCAGTAGCCTAGAGACTGACTCTGAGCCACGAGAATTCAGAATCAGGGGAAAATGCCAGTTTGAGGCATCTGCCACACTCCTAGCACACCCCCAAAAGCGCCCAGCTACATTTCACATCCACTGTCCTAACAGGGGTCGAAATAGGGAAGAGCAGTGCAATACAGAAAACAGAGCCTGCTGGGCATCAAAAGGCTGGAGAATTCCAGTCCTAGCCCTGCTACCAATCGGTCTGGTCACTTCTCTCTGGTCCTGGTGTGGCCAACAGTTATGCACGAGGGTGAGGCATAAAAACACAGAAGTCAGGCAAGCTCCAGCATCCAAAATACATAGAAATTAAAAAGCATTAAGGTGATATCAAGGAATGTATGCCATCAACCAGAAAAGTAACTGAAGTATTCCTTTTCCCATTCTTAAGAAATCAAAAGTGGAAGCAAAAAATTGAGCAATCAGCCTACCAAGTTGACTGGGGCAACAGAATACACTCACGGATTCTGTTCACAACAGCGGGGGTGACAGACCAAAAGGAGAATGGCACAGCGTCCCTCTCTCCTCTGTCCACTCATGCAACCAGCACGTGAGTGCGTCCACATGCAGCTCCCAGTCTCCTGTCCCACTGACGCCAGCGTCCACTCACCACAAGCCTACTAAGTGCCACATGTGCTAGGATGCTCCCTCATCTCATCACCATAGACATCCCTGCTGGAGGTGAGTATGTGACAGACGAAAATCACGGAGGCCTAGGGAGGTTGAGACCCGCATTCCCACTGCGGTGAGGGTGTGTTTGAGAGGGACCCCACGGCTGGGCCCTCCATGCCGCTCTCCTCAGTAATCACTCCCAGACCAGAGCAGTGAGGGAGAATTTTCTTCCTCTTACTATTTTCAGCCCCTTGGCTGACCCACCGTTCCCCAGAAAGCTATCGCGTTCTGGCAGCTCTGAGGCCACAAAGCCATAAACGCACGGGACACACAGCCCATCTGTCTCTAACGGGTCTTTTACTTGTCATGCTCGTCATTTCAAAGAGCAGATGGGTTAAGAAAGACTTGGCAAGTTACCACGAAATGACCCCTCCACTCCTTCCTGGGGGAAGGGTGACTAGTTAGCAGTCAGGCTGCCTTTCTTCCCCCACTCCCTGCATTCCTGTCCCTAAGGAGCCACAGACAATCCCACCAAATAGAGGCAGGAGACAGCCTCCTCCTTCCTACAGCTGGTGGGGGGAAGGGTCCTCTCGGGCCTTTCTAACTGCATGAAAACCAAACTGTGAGCTGTACTGACCTGGGCCTCACCCATGTTGCAGTCACGTACAACACAGGTGCCCAGTGGTATCATCAGGCAGAACTACGAATGTGCTTTCCATCGTTTTCATACAATGATTCCAGAACCGTTATCCACACAGTTCCACTTCTCACACATACGACGTACTTCACGGATTACACAGCATGTTCACCATGCCCCTCATCTGCTCCTCCCAGTAGCCTTGTGTGATCCCTTGAGTATGTTTTCCCATCTCCATTTCTTAAGAAATGGAGTTTCTGAGGTTATGAAATCAAAACTTTCCCAAGAACATCCAGCTAGTGTTAGAACCAGGATATGAGGGCTTCTGATTCTAGAACTGGTATTTGTGCCACTATTCCACATGGGCCCCTCCAGGGATTTCTGCCTGATCTTAAAATGCAGACAGCAAATCCGTCTCTCTACAGTCCTGGGGTTCCCTATAGACAAGAAGTCAAACTTCTAACAGAAAGCTTATACTTATTTGGAAGGCTACCCGGGATATTTCTTTTAAGTTAGTTTGTTCATGTTTTGGAAAGATTGCTCCAATGGCAATGCGGGGCATGAAGTGTAGAAAGGATTCCATGATGAGTCAGAGAAACAATTCGGTGGCTCTTACAACGGTTCAAATGAGGCATGAGGCGCAAGCAGAAAGGACAGAGGGAAAATGCATTGGAAAGAAATGCAAAATGAAATCCACTCAGACCCAGGATGGAAAAAAGGGGAGTAAACATAATGGTGGTTTCTAGTTTGAAAGACTGATGAACACGGATGTCATTAACTACTGCAGAGTGGTATCTGGGGCCTGGGTGCACCAGTTTGTTTAACCATTCACCTGCTGAGCAGTCTCCAGGTTGTTTCCAGTTTCTAGCCTTTATAAATAATGCTGCTATGAACAGATACATATAGGCTTTTGTGTCAACATAAGTCTTCATTTCTCTGGGATAACTGCCCATGAATGTGAGTGCTGCCTCCTATGGCAATTGCACATTGAGTTTTTTAAGAAACTGTCAAGCTGTTTTCCAGAATGGCTGTACCGTCTTCCATTCCCACCAGCCAAGTGTGAGTGATCCCATTTCCCTGCGTCCTCAGCAGCATTGGTCTTGTTACTACTTTTTATTTTAGGCATTCTGATAGGTGTATAGTGACGTGGCTTTAGTGTGCATTTTTCTGATTGCTCATGATGTTGAACAGCTGTTCATGTGCTTATATGTTATCTGAAATGTCTCTTCAGGTCTTTTATTCATTTTCAAACTAGATGATTCAGTTTCACTGCTGAATTTTGATAGTTCTTTATATATTATAGATATGAGGCCTTTATCAGACATGTGGTTTGCAAATAGTTTCTCCCAGTCTCTAGCTCCTCTTTTCATCTTTATTTTGCATTTTACATTTTAGTCCATGATCCATTTTGAGTTAATTTTTGTACGAGGTATGAGGTTTAGAGCAGAGTTCAGGTTTTTTTCCTATGAATAATCAGGTAGCCAGTAACTTTTTTTAAGAGACAAGGTCTCACTCTGTCACCCAGGCTGCAATGCAATGACAAGATCAGAGCTCACTGCAGCCTTGACTCCTGGGCTCAAGTTATCCTCCCGCCTCAGCCTCCTGGAGTAGCTGGGACCACAGGCAGGTGCCACCATGACCAGTTAATTTTTTTAGTTTTTGTAGAGACAGGGTCTTGTGCCATGTTACCCAGGCTGGTGTGGAACTCCTAGGCTCAAGTCATCATCCCACTTATATGGGGCCAGGCAGTGGCACATGCCTGTAATCACAGCACTTTGGGAGGATGAAGCAGGAGAATCACTTGAATCCAGGAATCCCAGACCAGCCTGAGCAACAGAGGGAGGCCCTGTCTCTGCAAAAAATTTTAAACATTAGCTGGGCATGGTGTTGTACACCTGTGGTCCCAGCTACTTGGGAGGCTGAGGTGGGAGGATCTCTCAAGCCTATGAGGCTGAGGCTGCAGTGAGCCATGATCGCACCACTACACTCCAGCCTGGGAGAAAGTGAGACCCTGTCTCAAAAAAAAAAAAAAAAAAAAAAGAAAAGAAAAGAAAAGAAAAGCTAGAGCATCACCCATATTAAAGACAGGTATTGTCTTTTTGATAATTTAATTACAGTTATATAATGGACATGTAAAATATCCAGTTTGGAAGTTTGAAAAATACATAACTTTAAGTATTCTTACCTTAAAATTCTGATTCCTACCTAAGATATCTCATACTGTTTACATAAGTATCACAATGCCGGGACAACAACTAAAAATGTGTACGAGGGAGAAAACTGAGCATGTATGCCTATTAATTAAGGTATATTCCCCCTTATTACATAAAAAGGTCATCACGGCAAATCCCTGTGACTGTATCTAAGGCAAGCCTACAGTTTTACTTCTCTGTATTATAAAATGCAAGGCTAAAATTCAAATACTAAACATTTCCTGAAGCCAAGGGTAGTTTACTTAAAATAAATGCCTAGGGTCTATATAAAAAATATGAAAAAGCTAGCTACTTCATAGCCATTCCAATCTAAGTTCAGTTTTTTCTTTTTTAATTGACACATAATTGCGTACTGTACATATGTATGTAGTACACATGGTGATGTTATAATACATGTATTGTAGGTGATCAGCATAATTAGCATATCCACCATCTGAAACATTTATCATTTCTTTGTGTTGGTAACGTTCAATACCCTTCCTCCAGTTATCTGGAACTATATATATATATATATATATTTTTTTTTTTTTTTTGAGACAAAGTCTTCCTCTGTTGCCCAGGCTACAGGGCAGTGGTGTGATCACAGCTCACTGCAACATCTGCTTCCCAGGTTCAAGCTATTCTCCTGCCTCGGCCTCCCTGGTAGCTGGGATTACACAGGCACTCACCACTATGCCCAGGTAATTTTTGTATTTTTAGTAGAGACGGGGTTTCACCACGTTGGCCAGGCTTGTCTCAAACTCCTGACCTCAGGTGATCCACCCACCTCAGCCTCCCAAAGTGCTAGGATTACAGGCATGAGCCACCGCTCCCAGTCTGAAACTATATATTCTTGTTAACTATAGTCATCCTATGTTATAGAACACTAGAACTTATTCCTATCCAGCTATAATTTTGTATCCTTTAACAAATTTCTCCCTATCTCCCTCTTCCCCCACCCTTCTCACCCTCTAGGATCCGCTGTCTACTTTCAACTTCCATGAGATCCACTCTTTTTTGCCTTCCACATAAGAGAACATGTGCTGTGTAACTTTCTGTCCCTGGTTTATTTCATAATATCTTCCAGTTCCATCCACGTTGCTGAGAATAACAGGACTTCATCCTGTGTTATGGCTGAATAGTATGCTACTGTGTATAAAGACCACATTTTCTCTATCCATCATCTGCTGTTGGACACCGAGGCTGATTCCATATCTTGGCTATGGTGAACAGTGCTGTAGGAAACGGAGGTGTGGATGCCCCTCCGACACTGATTTCCTTTTCTTTGGGTATCTACACTGTAATGGGACTGCTGGATCACACTGTAATTTCATTTGCAGTTTTCTGAGGAGCCTCCATACTGTTTGCCATAGTGGGTGCCTTAGCTTACTCTTACTCTTTCTCTTTTTTCCCTTCGAGACAGAGTCTCACTGTTGCCCAGGCTGGAGTATAGTAGTGTAATCTCGGCTTGCACACTGTAGCATCTGCCTCCCGGGTTCCAGTGGTTCTCATGCCTCAGCCACCTGAGTAGCTGGGATTACGGGCACCCGCCACTGCACCTGGCAAATTTTTGTATTTTTTAGTAGAGATGGGGTTTCACCACATTGGCCAGGCTGGTCTTGAACTCCTGGCCTCAAGTGACCCACCCACCTCAGCCGCCCAACAGTGCTGGGATTACAGGTGTGATCCACCGCTCCCAGCTAATTTTTGTGTTTTTAGTAGAGATGGGGTTTCACCATGTTGGCCAGGCTGGTTTCAAACTCCTGACCTCAGGTGATCTGCCCGCCTCCGCCTCCCAAAGTGCTGGGATGTCACCGTGCGCCCCGCACCCAGCCAGCTGCTCTAGTGTACACCCCCCTAGAGTGTGTAAGAGCTCCCTTGTCTCCATATCCTCACCGGCACTTGTTATTTTTTGTCTTTTTGGTAATACTCATCCTGACAGGTGAGATGATACCCCACTGTGGTTTTGATTTGCATTTCTCTGATTATAAGTGATACTGAGCATTTTTCTCACATATTTTTTGGCCATTTGTATGTCTTCTTTAAACAAATGTCTGTTCTGTTGGGTGTGGTGACACAAACCTGTAAGCCCAGTACTCAGAACGCTAAGGCAGGAGGACAGCTTGAGCCTAGACCAGCCTAGGCAGCATAGCGAAATCCTAGCTCAAAAAAAAAAAAAAAAGAAGAAGTAGAAGAAAAAAGAAATAGCGTTGTCTGTTCAGCTTTTTGACCTCCAAAAATTAAGAGCCCATTTTGGAATCCGATGACCTGCCTGATTCAGAGACAATCTGTGTTTGGTTCTACTCTGCTACTTCCTATGTGACTTTGGGAAGTTCCCTTAGCCACTTTGAGCTCAACTTCCTCAACATTAACCAGGAATAAGTGCCACCTGCCTCTGCTGGTTAACGCTGAGGACTGAAAGGAGGACCTCCACAACGCCACTTGACAATGCCACCTGGCGGAAGCCCCTCAATGCGGGGCTGGTAGGATCATCTGAAGCTAAGTACAACTTTCCTTTCCACTTTCCCAGGCTCATTCTGCATACGATTAGCAAGGAATAGCGAATAAAGGAAACCAAAATACTTGCTTAATTTTTTATAAGAAATTTTTAAAAAGTGGGGGTGGTAGAAAAATAGGAGGGAGATGAGGGGAAGGAAAAGCAGCCGGTCACAAGTTCTAGTCCAGGGCTCATCCCTGGCCTCCTCACTCAGGCAATCACCAGTCCCCACCTCCTGGAGGGGGGGGTACTTTCTCGGCGGGCTTCACCCACATGGAAGGCACTGCCACAGGTGTTCAGAAACCAGGAGCACCTTGAAATGGGCAATGTGCTTTGGGTAGGAGACCTACAATTTCCTCAAAGAAACCACGGCACAAAAGTGACCCACATAGGAGGTAACCAACGGCTGTAAATACTTGGTGGCAAAAACTGATGTCATACCTTCTGTACAGGAGACACACACCCAAATAAAACTTGCCAAAATAGCAGAGAAAAAAATACAGCAGACATCCAGTGCCATTCTGTTACAGAAATATTTATATCCCAAAGCCAGGAACCTCTCTGGAACACTGTTTATTTCCATGTTTCATGGAAGATGTTTGAGTGCACTCACGTGTGTCTCAACAAACTTCCAGTCTCTGTTCTAAACCCTGTGGCTCCTCAGCAAAACCCAAAAACAAGTATCAGTTTTCCTTCCAAATGGGAAATTTCCTGACCTAGCGAAACCAGCATCAAATCCACTTATTATGAGATAGCTGATTACAGGCGCAGCCCTCTAGTCCCAGGATGACTCCCCTCCTGCAGGAGCGGGAAGGATGGGCATAGCACTGGCCTGCCAGACCACATCTCCAGGCAGTTCGAAACCATTGCTGCTCAGGTGAACCATGATAAAAATCGAAACCAAGTATCTCTGAAAAGTGTACATGTCAAGAGCCACACCTCGAACCAGACTCAGCAGAAATGGACGTTGCAAGGTTTGTTCAGAGACCTCCTCTCCATGCCCCCTCTCCCCGGCACCTCCCTCCTTGCACTAGGGGCCCAGGGCCAATGGACCGCTCCCTTACCTCTAGCCCAGTGCATTTTCAGGAACAGCTCCCAGACTCTACCAGACCCTGAAATGTATTCACTGAATGCACTATTTCTTCAAATGATCATAAATCACCTGACTATAACAACAATTGTTTTAAAAGTGTTCTCTCTCTCTGTTGGGAATCGTACCATGAGTTTGAGCAAGCAGCTTTGCTTCTCTCTACTGCAATCCTATCATTTGCAAAATGTTAACAATTACTGCGTTCACCCATAGCATTGTTGTAAAAAGCCTTAAGATCCACTTCATGTAGTCTGCCTGGAGCACAGACCCTGTCACATGGCAAACGTCCACTGAAGGTGAGTTGTCTGTAGCTATTAGTACCTAGCAGTCCAGCGAACAAAAGGAGTCGATCAGGTCTCATCGTATCACCATGAAAGGATGTCCATGTAGACTGCGCAGTGGGAGTAGGGGGACTCAGTGTTTATCAGGTACTATTTTGTGTTTTACAAAGTGTACATATATATTTGTAGGTACACTGGAAAAGATCTGGAAGGAAATACACCCAGTGTTAATAATGACTACCCCAAAGACACATTCATCCAAACACACAACAGAAAAACACTCACTATCTTTCTGTCTTCCATATCATTTGAACTATTTTCAATAAGCATCCATGGCTTTTGTAAAGTTTTTGAAAGGAATTTGTTTCAATTTTTTCCCGGAGAAACAAGCAAGAGGATGAAAAAGGTGGAAACAGAAGGTAAAATGGAATGGGACTCAATGGAATTGAGTCCAAGCCAGGCTCAGCAGGCACACGAACCACGCACCTCTCACTACAACTCAACACCAGCTCTCTCTTCTCTTGATCCAATGGCCAAAGACTTAGAGATAAAATGTTTATTGTGATCACATCAATCACACCACGGAGCTTGGAACCACCCTTCCAAACTCCTCTGGTTCTGTGTACCTGCCCGGGGCTGTTAGCTTTCCTCCTGTGTCTTTGGCTGGCCTGTAATCCCCTAGTGGTGGAAATGCACCCTGACACTTAGCCATCATCCCCACAACACTCAGCCCCGCATAGAGACCAGGGCAGTGATGTCCACTCGGACTGTGATTCTACTTATAAAGCAAAGGACTAGGGACCAGATGCGACTTGTCTTTGGTAACTCACCAGCTGTTGCTTGAACCAGAACAAACTCAGGTCTCCTGATGCCCAGAAAAGAACTAGTGCCTCTCCCACTAGAAAAGTGATGAAAATGTTTTGCTTGCTGTGAAAAGATGCACTCCTGGAGAAGATGGGTGCAAGGTCTCATGGAGGCACTCAGCCCAGATCACCAGGAAACAGGGCTGCCAGATGAGACACTCGGCCCAGATCACCAGGAAACAGGGCTGCCGGATGAGACACTCGGCCCAGATCACCAGGAAACAGGGCTACCAGATGAGACACTCGGCCCAGATCACCAGGAAACAGGGCTGCCAGATGAGACACGGGGCCCAGATCACCAAGAAACAGGGCTGCCGGATGAGACACTTGGCCCAAGTCACCAGGAAACAGGGCTGCTGGATGAGACACTCGGCCCAGGTCATTAGGAAACAGGGCTGCGGGATGAGACACTCCGCCCAGATCACCAGGAAACAGGGCTGCTGGATGAGACACTCGGCCCAGATCACCAGGAAACAGGGCTGCTGGATGAGACATTCGGCCCAGGTCACTAGGAAACAGGGCTGCCGGATGAGACACTAAGCCCGTCCACCGGAAAGGAAATCTGGCTGGGCAGTGGAGGGAAATTCACACAGCCCAAGGACAGCAACAGCATGAACAAAACAAGAAATACCTGACTGGAAAGCCATAGCCTGGCTAGCAAATTCAAAACAGAGCCACAATCCTAGCAGCACACATCACTGCAACACAGAGCTTCAGTCAGTGTGCGCACACTTTAAGTAGAAATGTAAAATGTCCATGTTTTTGGAACAAGTGGGCTATTTTTGTGTGTATGTGATGTCAAAGAAAACAGCTGAGAAGAAACTGTTGGCAAGGAAATAGAAATAGGCGCCCTTACACATTGACAGTAAGATAACGGTATGGCCCTAACGGAAGGGAATCCGGCAACACCCATCAATATTTAAAATGCGCAGAACCCTGGATCCCACAATTCCATTTCTAGCAATGCATCCTATGAACATATTCACGCAAATATGCAAGAATTATGTACAACTCAGCATTGATTAATCCAGACGGTTGGGAACAACCTAAATACTTACCAGTGGGGAACTGGTGGAGAACCGTGTTTATCTTATGCCAACATCTGTGTTTTTAAAAACAAGACACATATGCTGGGCACAGTGGCTCATGCGTGTAATCCCAGCACTTTGAGAGGCTGAGGCAGGTGGATCACGAGGCCAAGATATCCAAACCATCCTGGCCAACATGGTGAAACCTCGTCTATACTGAAAACACAAAAATTATCTGGGCGTGGTGGAGCACATCTGTAGTCCCAGCTACACAGGAGGTTGAGGCAGGAGAATCGCTTGAACCCGGGAGGCGGAGGTTGCAGTGAGCCAAGATCACGCCAGACTGGTGACAGAGCAAGACTCTGCCTTGGAAAAACAAACAAACAAACAAAAACTGGCAACAGTGGTCACAGGGCAGTGATGGGAGTAGGACTGCCTTTCACTCTCCAGTACGTTTTGAATGTCGCTCATATTACATATTCAAAATATATGACTACAGCAAATATTTTCAAAGTAACTATGAAAAACTGGGAAAATAATATCTAACACACAGAACTGCTGTATAATTAAAGGATGAAAAACAGGCACTATCAGAGTTCAAAGGAAGAAAGATTAATTCTAGCTTGGATGTCAGAGCGGGGATCATGTAAAGGAAGTGAGTATTTCAAGTCTTGAAGGATGGAGAAGATTTAAAGAGGCAGAAGTGTGGAGATGATGTCCCAGATGGAGATAAGAACATAGGCGAAGACGATGTCCCAGATGGAGATAAGAACATAGGCAAAGACGATATCCCAGATGGAGATAAGAACATAGGCGAAGACCATGGCCCAGATGGAGATAAGAACATAGGCGAAGACGATGAAGAGATGAGAAGGTATAAATTCTAAGTGCAGCTCTCAGGCTGGGCTTCAGAACAGGGCTTAGGCAACAAGCTGGAGTGCAAGGCTGATGGCGGGAATGGAACCACTGAAACCCAAACTTGCATATCACGCCCTGATCATGAGCCTTGAATGCCAAGCCAGGGAACCCGTCCTTGATCTTAACAATGAAAAATCACTGGGCCGGGTGTGGCGGCTCATGCCTGTAATCCAGTGCTTTGAGAGGCTGAGCGAGAGGACTGCTTGAGGCCAGGAGTTTGAAACCACTCTGGACAACACGGCAAGACTCTGTCCTTACAAAAAATTTAAAAATTAGCTAGGCAGGATAGCACACCTGTAGTCCCAGCTACTCAGGAGGCTGAGGCGGGAGGATCACTTGAGCCCAGGAATTTAGGGTTACAGTGAGCTGTCATGGCACGCCTGCATTCCAGCCTGAGCAACAGAGCAAGGGCATGTCTCAAAAATCAAATAAAATGAAATAAAATCACTACAAGTTTGTACAGACATAAAGTATAAAATCATACCATATATGATTTAATCCAGCTATATAATATAAATTAGAAGGGGAAAAGAGAAATTAGGAAGCTATTATAAGAAAACAAGACTCAACTAAGACATGAGCAAAGGCCCTGGGCTCACAGCGTTATCTTTATATAAAGAAATGAACTACCACATTTATTTTCATGGCATCACCAACTCAGATACAGGCTACAGTATTCTGGAACCATCTCTGTATCAGTCAAATCAGATGGCCATAATACCGTAGGCAAATACCATCAAAAACACCATAGGCTGTGTGGTTTAAACATTAGTTTATTTCTCACAGCTCTGGAGGCTGGAAGTCCAAGATCAAAGTGTCGGCCAACTCAGTTCCAGGACAGGGACCTCTTCCTGGCTTGCAGACAGCCACATTTCTTCTTGTTTCCTCACACCAGGGCAGTGCAAGCTCTCTGCTTTCTCTTTTTATTTTTGAGAAAGTATCTCACTCTGTCACCAGGCTGGAGTGCAGTGGCACAATCTCAGCTCACTGCAACCTCCGACTCCCTGGTTCGAGCAACTCTCCTGCCTCAGCCTCCCGAGGAGCTGGGATTACAGGCACATGTCACCACACCCAACTAATTTTTGTATTTTTAGTAGAAACAGGATTTCAGGATGGTCTCAATCTCCTGACCTCGTGATCTGCCCACCTCGGACTCCCAAAGTGCTGGGATTACAGGTGTGAGCCACCACACCCAGCCTGGTTTCTCTTCTTCTAAGGGCACTAATCCTGTCAGACCAGGGCCCATGCTCATGACCTCATCTAACCCTAATCACCTCCCAAAGGTCCTACCCCCTAATACCATCACACAGGCAGTTAGAGCTCCAGTACAAGAATCTGGGGGAGACATAAACATTCAGTTTATAACAATGTCTTTTCAATCCTGTTGAAAAAAACAACCAAATGAGTAGGCGACAAAGTACCTTATATGTAAACAAGTCAGGACTTTTCATATTTCTGCTAACACATTTAGGTCAATTTAAAATGTCTGATAACAAGAGTCAGAAGCAGAGATAAATGAAAGTTAGTTACTCTGCATTTTAGGCCCACATTGAGCTGTCTTCCAATGACATTGTGGCACAAAGAACACTGCTTTCTATTCCTGGTTTTGCCACCAAAAAAGCTGGAACATTTCCCTGTATTTCCGTTTATCTCTAAAATCACTTGGTTGACTTAGCAGACCTCCAAGGTCCCTTCCATTCACAAATTCCACAAATAACTTCCTATCAACAGAGGCTACACAAATAAACTACACTGATGAAGGGGAAAGGTAACACTAGCAAACAATGAAATACACACAAGGTAAGACGTATAGAGAACTGGATCAACCACAAACTGGTGGACGATGAGCCGGCGGTGCATAAAAACACATTCCCTAACGATGGACAGAGAGGCAATGGCGCCGAGGTAGTATTGTTGAAGATTTCCTCTTTTAAATCTTCAAGATAAATAGCCCCATTGTTTATATTCATTCTGATTCAATGTGAATGTGAAAACTTCCTCCAGGGGACACAGACATCTAAAATCTTCCCAATGTATCCAATTTGTCACTTGATATTTTTACTGACAAGAAAAATGAGGGACTGAATATACAAACAGACCATGCCTGATCATATGTATAAAGACAGAACTCAGATCACAACCTGTAGCTGCCCACCCAGGAAACCAATCCCCTATCTACAGTCAACAGCCAGGAGGCCAGCCAGGCTAGCACATCAGACAGGAAGCCAGACTGCTCTCTCTCCACAACCCAGAAACTAAACCACAACTCTGTCCCAGGTGACCAGGACTTGACTCAAAACTGACAGCCACCCTAATTTTGGCCCAGTGTTTCCAGTTAGGATCATTCAGAGAAAGTCAAATATGCCCCTACCCAATCACATAGGACACCCCACTTCTGTACAGCCGCCTCCAACCCCCACAACAGCCTCCACTGGGGGCCGTTCTTTCCATCCTGAAGCTTCCTCACTCCTCATCCGCCACTCACTTGCATGTCAGTCTCTGCCACACGCAAGTGACGGTGCCGACTCTCTTGCCACAGCAGCTCTGAGAAAGTCGCCTCTGCCTGTCTCATGTGGGCGGCTTTCCTTCATTTTCCCCAAAGAATAAGTCTTAAATGAGGGGCTTCTTTCTATATGGTCAAGTTATACAATTCAGAAGCCCAGCATGGCAGATTCCAAGCCTGGAAAGACCATACACCCCTCAGGTCCTCTTTCCACAAAACACAGCTTCCTTGAGTTCTTCAGTCACTCCGACCAACCAGGGAAGGAACCACGTGTTATGGAAAGATCAAGGGCCTTGAAGTCAAACTTCTGAGTTCATCCAGTACTTCATCTTTCAACTTAAGAAATTACATGGCCTTGGCCAGGCGTGGTGGCTCGCATCTGTAATCCCAGCACTTGGGCAGGCTGAGTTGGGTGGATCACCCAAAGTTGGGAGTTCAAGGCCAGCGTAACCAACACGGAAAAACCCCATCCCTACTAAAAATACAAAATCAGCGTGGCGTGGTGGCGCATGCCTGTCATCCCAGCTACTCGGGAGGCTGAGGCAGGAGAATCACTTGAACCTGGGAAGTAGAGGTTGTGGTGAGCCGAGATCGCACCATTGCACTCCAGCCTGGGCAAGAACAGCAAAACTGTCTCAAAAACAAAACGAAACAAAACAAATGATGTGACCTTGAACAATTTTCTTAACTTCTCTAAGCCTCTATCTTCATCTTCAATAACATAATTTTACCTCCAAGATTGCATTAAATGGAATCCCACATGTAAGCCAGCTGACAAATATTAGGGGCCCTACAGCTGTGCGCTGCTACTGCCGCCCCACTTTACCCCAAGGGAGAAGCGCAAGATGTCCAGAAAAAGCCTGTTGATCCCTGCACCTCAGCATCCTGTGTTCACACAAGGCGCAGTGACATCCAGACTTACCGGGGTCACCCAAATACAAGACATGGTTTGATTTTTCAACTTAGGTACACATGGCTTCTAACGTTCACCATATATGATCCATAATTTAGAAGAGATTTTCCTACACTACCCTGTGGTTCTATTTTAGTAGACTTAGATGTGCCATAATAGCTCACTCTCTTAAGCCCTCTTCAGTATCAAAAACAAAACTTTAATCTGTAACACAGTTATCAGCAGTGAAAGTGGAAAAGGTACCTAGGAGTCAAAATGATCCTCTGCCCCACCCTACAAAAAGCTGTTCAGGAGTATTTGGGCTGCTTATGAGAATGCTGTCTGTATTCCCAGGGACAGACAAACGCCTACCCTGGTTAGAAGCTGCGCTGCTCAGCCTCCGGGGTAGAAAGCTCCCCATACCCTCTACCCAAGGAGAAGAGAAGCAAATGGGGTGGCCAGGCTCCAGGATGTGGACTGTTTAGTGTGGTTTCTGCAGTCCAGGTCACCGCCATGGGTGAAGCTCTTCCTTCCTTCTTTTCCACCCAAGTGGCCAATGTCCTACGGCTGCTGTAGGGCCTCTTCCCTGTGAGTCAGCCCAGGCATTCCCTTTCCCCTTCCTTCTGTTTTTTTGAGATGAAGTCTCGCTCTGTCACCCAAGCTGGAGTGCAGTGGCATAATCTTAGCTCACTGCCACCTCTGCATCCCGGGTTCAAGCAATTCTCTTGCCTCAGCCTCCCAAGTACCTGGGATTACAGGCACCCGCCAAAACGCCCAGCTAATTTTCATATTTTTAGTAGAGACATACTTTCAACTTGTTGGTCAGGCTGCTCTCGAACTCCCGACCTCAGGTGATCCACCTGTCTCGGCCTCCCAAAGTGCTGGGATTACAGGCATGAGCCACTGCATCTGGCCGAGTCAGCCCAGCCATCCTGACTTTTTGTTCTGGTAAAATTACTCTCTTCTACATCTACCTTCCAAGTAGCTAAATCAGAGATCTGGCCCTTGGGACAGGCTTGAAGAATCCCTGTTTTTGGTCCTCAAGAGGTCCTACCAGGGTCTGGGACAATTCCAAGACTTGTGTTCTTAAAGAGGAAAGAAACCTCACATACACGGCTCTCGCAGAGCTCAGGCAAGGCTTGGGAGGCGGCCCTAAGGTTTGGGTGTGCCATCTACGATAACAGCTAAGAGATCTGAAGCCAGCTGTCTGGGTTCAAACCTCAATTCCAACAGCACTGGCTGTGTGATGTTAGACGACGTCCCCAGCCTCTCTGTGGTTCAGTTTCCTCACTGTAAAAGGGCCACAATAAGAGAGCTGCTCTAAAAATTAAGTCAATTGGTGCATATAAGGTATTCAGAATAATGCTTGGCACATGGGGGACTTCAATAGACACGTACTGGACAGAGTAACTTAGCAATTACTAAATATACTCATGCAGGCCAGGCGCGGTGGCTTACGCCTGTAATTCCAAAACTTTGGGAGGTTGAGGCGAGAGGGTCACTTGAGCCCAGGAGTTTGAGACTAGCATGGGCAACAGAGCAATATTCCACCTCTAAAACTGTGTGTAACATACATGTCTATATACACTCAAATGTTCACAGTGTATTTATAGTATACAAAATAGCTGGAATACAGACTTAACTATTCACAATGGTTACTTCTAGAGAAGGGGGAATGCAAATTTCAGCTTTTTACCCCACACATATATTCTTGTATCATCTGAAATATTTAAGCAAATTGTATGTATAAATTTGCCCCGAAATACATAGCAGAACAATGTAGTTTTCACTCAAAAATCTTCAAATCATGATGGAATTGTCCTGTGAAAGTAAAGTTAGAGAGGTGAAAAGTCTCCCTCCAGCCTAAATGCTCTTTCATATGACCTATATTACACAAACCAATGCAGACGCCCCAATCCTTTCCCCACTGTCATAAGAATTGTTCAGTGAACTTACAAACTAGATGATAGAGTTACCAGGCAAGAACGTGGATCCAGTTCTGCTTTTTCAAAGGCCAGTATTTCTCACATAATAGTAATGCATTCTTCAACCGGTCAACTGCCCCCAACACCTGAGCTCTCTGTTGTACACAACTCAGTGAGGCCTGGGAGAAAACAGTGCAAATTTCACTTAGTAACAACACATCCCGCCTGATTCCTCTGCTAGGTTAGTTCTCAAGTCGTCTTTTTCTAAGCTTTCATTCGGCTCTGCCACACGTACCTAGGCTGGGTAAAACACTTGACCAGGTTTTTTTCTTCGAGACGGAGTTTCACTCAGTCGCCCACGCTGGAGTGCAGTGACGCCATCTCGGCTCAGAAGCCAGCGCCCGGGTCCATGCAGCCCCCTCCGTGGCAGATGCGGGGAGCCGGGGAGCAGTGGGGACCGGCCCCTACCGGCAGGACGACCGGGACCCCCGCGCGGGCCCACGCGGTATCGTAGCAGGCGCGAAGCCCCCGGTACCACCCGAGGCCGAGACAAAGCCCAGGCGCAAGGACCCCGGATCCCGACCTCGGACCCTGCGGAACCCAGCTCGGAGCCGCCTCGCCCGGGGCAGAGACCCCCGCCCGGTCCGGAGACCTCGTTGCCCATTCTCACCTCAGGCCGCCGCCTCGGAGCGCTCGCTCCTCGCCGCGGCGCCTGGGCCGACTGGAGCGCAGCTGAGCAGCCGACAGAGCCGAGGCAGCCTCAACCACGGAGCCCCGGGGCGGGGCCGCTGCCGCCGCTTCAGCCCGTGTTCCACGCTCAGGATCCGGCTCGGATCAAGGAGCTGCAGCTGGCGCCGGGCTGCGGCCGGAAAACACATCATGCAGGTGCACAGGGCCCCGCCTGCCGCCCGCTGCCCCGCCCCCAGCGGAGCCGGGCGCCCAGGGCCCGCCCCCCGGCCAATGGGGAGCGAGCCGCGCGGAGAGGGCGGGGCCTAGGGGAACAAATGGAGGCTGGGCGGGGCGGTGCTGGGATTGGGCTTACAGGTTTCCGCGGGAGGACGGTACCCAAGAGCTGGCCGGATCCTGGCCTCCTAGAAGACCCAGCTCTACGTCCACCTGCAGTCTGGTCTACAGGACGCGCTCATCTCAAGCCCAGAACTCAGGCTTTTAGGGCAGAGAGCGAGAGACAGGCTTGCTTTACAAAAAGTGAAACTGAGGTCCAAGGAATAGGATTGCCTGCTGCCCGAAGTCACGTAGTCCCATTCACTCGTTCACTTTGTGATTCACCAAACATTTGAAAGCACGTATGGTGGGCTTTAGGAGTGAAGTAGGGCCGGGCACGGTGGCTCGCGCCTGTAATCCCAGTACTTTGTGGGGCCGAGGCAGGTGGGTCACTTGAGGCCAGGAGTTCGAAACCAGCCTGGCCAACAAGATGAAACCCCATCTCTGCTAAAAATACAAAAACTTAGCCGATCGTGGTGGCGCGTACTTGTGGTCCCAGCTACTGGGACCTGTGTAAAACAGGACCTGCACCCTGAAGGCACTCACTCAGGGATACTGCTGGGATGGGTGGATGCACAGTTAAGGTTTTCATGGTGGCTGAGGCTGACCTCATCCCCATCGCTCTTCCCACACACACCTGAACACTCATCACTCCCACGCTCACACCCACCACTGAAAGCCTGGCCCCTAATCTGATTTGCCTAACAAGGTCTCCAGATGAACAACACATGCTTCCCTACCTCTCCCCTGCTAGGGCCCCACCGTGTTCTGGGATGTACTCAGGGATCAGGAGAACAAACCCTCAGGGAGTGAAAGGACATTCCAGGGTGCAGGCCTCTGCATCCCCCAGCATGCCCTCACCCCTGCCTGACACACCCTCACCCCGTACCTGGCCAGCTCCTACCAACCCTTAAATTCTCACCAAGTTCAGTGGTGGCAGCCACACCCTAAAGTGGCTGACCCCCCAATAACCTATGTCCTTGTATAGTCTTCCTGACCTTGGGTACGAGCAAAACCGGTGACTGGCTTCTAACCCATAGAGCCTGGCAAAAGCAATGGGATGTCACTGTCACAGTGCATCACCTTCGCAGACTTGAGAGAAAGGTTCCGCCTGCAGGGGCTGCCAGAGGGAGATGATGTGCTGAGAAAAGACCTTTGGAGGGGCCCCGTAGGCAAGGAAGCAAAAAGCTGGGCCCTTGCCAAGCGGGTCCGAGGAAATGAATTCTGCCAGTAACCTCAGCGGATGTGGAAATGCATTCTGCCCTGGTGGAGCCTCAGATGAGGATGCAGCCCAGCTGCTTAGCGTGAGATCCCAAGCACAGGACCCGCTAAAATGCGCTCAACTCTTAGCTTGCCAAAATTGGCTTAAAAGTGTGTGTTGTTTTAAGCTTCTAAGTTTATAGTTATCGCCTGTGAAAGTGTTAAAATATGAGACAATAACTTAGGTCCCTTCCCCATCACACACATTCTTCTTTCTGGCATTCATCACAATTATAGTTATTGATTGAAAATCTCCCTCTTGACTGGGTGCAGTGGCTCAGGAGTTCCAGACCAGCCTGGCCAACATGGTGAAACCCCATTTCTACTAAAAATACAAAAATTAGCTAGACATGGTGGTGCAATCCTGTAATCCCAGCTACTCGGAAGGCTGAGGCAGGAGAATTGCTTGAATCTAGAAGGCAGAGGTTGCAGCGAGCCGAGATGACAACATTGCATTCCAGCCTGAGTGACAAGAACAAAACTCCGTCTCAAAAAAAAAAAAAAAAATTGTCTCTTGCCACTAGCTTGAAGGTCCCATGAGAAGAAAAATGGAAACTCTTGCTCATAACAGTGCCCCAAATGCCCAGCACTGTGTAGTTCTAGGGCAGTGGGTCGATGGTGGAAGCTTCTGGTTGAAGGGCCCAGCTGGCCCTCTCAGCTGCCTTCTCCCTGGTGAGGTTCCATTATAGAGAACAGAATAGTTTCTTGCCTTTCCAGAGTCCCTCTTAGTGGGGATTGGCCAAGTGACATTGTCCTGCCCCGGGACATATAAGTGGAAGTTGGCTGAAAGATTTCTAGCCATGGTGTGCTGGGGCGATTGGAACCAGGACATGAGAGCTGACTATCCATTGTTCGGGAATTCTGCAAGTTGGTTGTTCAACACATTCAGTACTTCAAAATATTAAATAATATAAACTCGCAAATTAAAAAATGCATTAGACCAGATGCAGTGGCCCACGTCTAACACATTGGAAGCATGAGGCAGGAAGATCATTTGAGCCCAGGAGTTCAAGACCAGCTTAGGCAAAAAAGGAAGACCCTGTCTCCACAAAAAATTTTAAAATTAGCTAGGCATGGTGGTGTGTGCATCCAATCCTAGCCACTCAGGAGGCTGAGGTGGGAGGATCGCTTGAGCCATCTGTTCAAGGCTCCAATGAGCTATGATAGTGCCACTGCACTCCAGCCTGGGTGACAGAGCCAGAGCCTATCTCAGAAATAAGCATATTTCATACATCAATAAATTTATAATAAATGTATATTTATATATACATTTATGTATTACAATTATATATTTAGACGTAAATATATATTTCTTGTTTTATTTATTTATTTATTTTGAGACGGAGTTTAACCCTTGTCACCCAGGCTGGAGTGCAATGACGCAATCTGGGCTCACCACACCCTCCACCTTCCGGGTTCAAGTGATTTTCCTGCCTCAGTCTCCTGAGTAGCTGCGATTACAGGCACGCACCACCATGCCTGGCTAATTTTTGTATCTTTAGTAGAGATAGAGTTTCTCCATGTTGGTCAGGCTAGTCTCGAACTCCTGACCTCAAGTGATCTGCCCACCTCGGACTCCCAAATTGCTGGGATTACAGGTGTAAGCCACTGTGCCCAGCCTATATGTTATATTTATATATTATAATTATGTATATTAATTTTATATAATTATATATAAATATAAAAACTTTCCTTGCCTTCTCTTGTTTCTACCTACAGTCAGTCCCATGACTTCAAATACTATCTACATGTAATAATTTTAAATGTATATATTTTATATATATATATATATATTTTTTTTTTTTTGAGACGGAGTCTCGCCCTGTAGCCAGGCTGGAGTGCAATGATGCAGTCTCAGATCACTGCAACCTCTGACTCCTGGGTTCAAGCGATTCTCCTGCCTCAGCTTCCCAAGTAGCTGGGCTTATAGGCCCCCAGCACCACGTCCAACTAATTTTTGTATTTTTAGTAGAGACAGGGTTTTGCCATGTTGGCTGGGTGGGTTTCGAACTCCTGACTTTAATTTATCTCCCGCCTCGGCCTCGTAAGGTGCTGAGAATACAGTGCTGGTCAAAATATTTTTCTGTTTCCAAGCACTTTACATGAGAGGAAAGCGGAGAATAAATCATCTGACACTCTACTGTAAAAAAAAATCTTTGTGCCTCTCTTCTTTTCATCTTTCCTAAGTGTACATATTACCAAAATGTCTTTAGGTTGAGGTCCCCACGTGAAAACTTTACAGGGTGTTGAGTTCTCAACCACCCTCCTGTCTTTTCCTAGTCCTGGTATTTTAGAACTGTCTGGGGATGACCCAGGATACCCACAGTGGCCATGTCTGTTGGAGGGTCTAGTGAGTATCAGCCCCGGGGTCACCTCATCGCCAAGGACAGCCTGAGGTAGGGGGTAGAGTCTCTCAGGGGAGTAGCTGGATGCTCTTGGCCTTAGAGGAATCTCCTGGTATAGTTTCATCTAAAATGGTGACCCCTTAGGGTTATTAAAATTTTAGGACATTAAAATGAATGGACAATACAACGTAATGTGATTAAAGCTAGGTCATTAAAACTGTTCTTCCAGCCGGAGTTTTGATTCCTCGGAGACACATTGATGGTCTGCAAATGGGATGCTGATATTGGGAGGAAAAGGCAAAAATGGTTTCTGCTCTCTAGATTGTCACAGACTTGTGAAGAGAGAAAAACTGTCCCAAAGGACAAGGAAAACCCACCCCAGAGAGGATGTGCAACAACCTGAACATGAAAATGCACTGAAGGCGCACAGAAGGACAAAGAGCAGTGCCAGTGCCTCCTAGGTGGTCACTGAGCGCTTTACTGAACAGGATGGGTGTCCCGAGGGATAGAATGGCCTGCCGTGACACTTAGAAAGGTGTTGGAGTCTGCACTGCCTCTCCCTGAATTTGTTACCTTGAAAAGGCTTCTCCACTTATTTGAGTTTCAGTTTTTCATTGACTGTAAGATACATTTTATCTGTACAGCTTGAAAGATAAACATACTATTTCCAAAGAGGCAAGGTAAAATGATGTATTTTATTTGCTAAAAATTCGTATTTATTTCTTCCCCAGAGTGAGTGTAGTAAGTTTTAAAGGTCTGTTCTTTTCAAAGGTAATTTCAAATGGAATTGTAGGACTTAGCTTTGTCAATGCTACCGCTGAAATAAAAGTGTGATAGATAAATTGATGATTTACAAAGATTCACCAAAATGTCAGTTTCCCTCTTGCAGCATGGTGAAGAATTTATGACAGTGGACACATCTGTATCCTCTTATCTGGATACCTGAGGGTTTTTTTTTTTTTTTGGAGACACTGTCTTGCTCTGTAGCCCGACTGGAGTGCAGTGGCGCCATCTCTGCTTACTGCAACCTCCGCCTCCCGGGTTCAAGTGATTCTCCTGTGTCAGCCTCCTGAGTAACTGGGATTATAGGCACCCACTACCACACCCAGCTAATTTTTGAGTTTTTAGTAAACATGGGGTATTAGGCCTGGCACAGTGGCTCAGGCCTGTAATCCCAGCACTTTGGGAGGCCAAGGTGGGCGGATCATGAGGTCAGGAGTTCCAGAGCAGCCTGACCAACATGATGAAAACCTGTCTCTATTAAAAATACAAAAAAATTAGCTGAGCCTCATGGCAGGCACCTGTAATCCCAGCTACTCGGGAGGCTGAGGCAAGAGAATTGCTTGAACCCGGGAGGTGGAGGTTGCAGTGAGCCAAGATATTGCCACTGCACCCCAGCCCAAGCGACAATGTGAGACTCCGTCTCAAAAAACAAACAAACAAACAAACAACAAAACGACAGGGTTTTGTTATGTTGGTCAGGCTGGTCTCAAACTCCTGACCACAGGTGATCGCCCTCCTCAACCTCCCAAGCTGCTGGGATGACAGGCGTGAGCCACCATGCCCTGCCCACTCTATTTTCTTTTTATTCCCTAAATTTTAATATGTTTGAGTTTGTCTGTTCCTTTGTTACTGTTTTCTTACATAAAAGAAATTCTGCCTAATCCTTCGTTAAAAAAAAAAAATCTTCCTGTGACTTCTGAAAGTGTTCTGGTTTTATCTTTCACATTTGAATATATAATAAGTTGATTATGGTTCATGGAATAGAGAAGAATACAATGCATTTTCCCAAGTAGATGCCAGCCTGGTTTGTCTCATATTTTAAAATGCATGTGATTTCTTTTTCTATTCTACAGTGTCTACTCTATCATTCATCAACTTTCCATATAAATGCTGGGTCATTAACACTTTTTTTTCCCTTTGATCTGCTTGCTCATCTCTCTGCTAATACTGTGCTGTCCTGAATATTTTCGTTTGAAAATCTTAGAAGTATGTTAGACAAGCCATCAGTCTTTTTTTAGATGACTAAAAATCATTAGACATTTGTCATTTTTACTACGTAAGAAAAAGTAGTTTTTCTTGCCCAAAAACAACCTGAGTTGGGAATTTTTGTGATTTCATAGGAATAACATCTGGAAGTGGGGATATAAATGTCATTTTAAAAAACATGTGTCGCATTTCCTCTTATTCCTTTCTACCTTGATATTGTGCAATAGAAATTTTTAAAATTGTGGCATTAGTATTACCAAATATCAATTATTGGTTTTATTTACTACTCAGTTAAATCTAATGAGCCTACTCTGTCTTGGTGTAATCACATGGCATGGGCTCAACTCCTCAGTTAACAAGTGACAGCATTTGTAAAATATTGTCTACCAGGGAAACTCATTGAACACTTAGTGTTCAGACTGTGTTTTGGTGTCTGGTTCCCTAAGCACCACTGCAGTGACACAAAATAATAGACCTTCAGCAGAAAAAGTTTTGGCAAATATAAGCCATTTAGATGCAGTGAGTCATTCTTATTACTTGGGTTGGTGGAATCCTTTTCAAAATGTAAGTTACTAATACAAACAAAGATGGAACTTTGTGAGCAGGCGTTTTTAAGAATAAGTAGTCTCAGGACTGATAATATTAACTCTCTTATGCACATCAGGTAGGACTTTATTATGACAGATACTAGAAATGTACAAAGTGAAGTTAAATGGTAACTCCTAGCAGCACATCTTACTCCCTGGATTCTCTAATAAGATGGGAGTTTCTACTTTGCTGTTGCCTTTTTGAATAGTTCAATTCTAGCATTCGTACTGCTGTGTGGGAGGGAGTATGTGTGAACAGAGTAAGAGTTGTGACAATCAAGTCACAGAATAAATGCTTGAAATTTTAGAATCATGTAAACAGCATATGGATTGAGTATAGATTCCCAGTGCTGTCAGTCCCACCCATCCTTCTATCCACATGTGTGGGATGTTCTAGGACCCCGTGGCTTTTGAGGATGTGGCTGTGAACTTTACCCAGGAGGAATGGGCTTTGCTAGATTCTTCTCAGAAGATTCTCTGCAGAGAAGTGATGCAGGAAACCTGCAGGAACCTGGCTTCTGTAGGTGAGAATGACAACACATTTCACTTAATTACAGAAGTATTTCCCTATCATCAGTGCTATTTGTGATTTGGAATGTGGCAACGGAATGATTTGGTGAAGAAATCAGGCATGGGCACTCTGTACAATGAACATGAAATCTAGTAATATTTCTATAGTTTGTAATAATTTATGATAATTTTGTGGGTCTGTATTTTAGGAAACAAATGGAAAGGCCAGAATATTGAAGATCACTTTGAAAAATCTGGGAAAGAGATAAGATAATTTGCACTGAGAAGAGGAAATAAAGTCCTCTGAAGGAATCTTAGCTAGTCATGAACTTAAAAACAAGCAATCAAAACAAATAAGAATCACTTGAAATTTATTTCTTTTTAGAAAAATTTCGCCCAAAATGTAATGTGCTTCAGTGTAGCAGTCAGTGTTTGGAAAACAGTTTACTTGAAAATAGTACTACAAAATTGTGTACATGAATGTTACTAATTTGGTCATAGCCATGCAGGTGGTAGCTGTGTTTTCAGTAGTAACCCTTTTACTTTCAAATAATTCAGTCATGGCAAAAAAAAAAAAAAAAAAAAAAAAAAAAAAAAAAAAAAAAAAAGCATTTTCCTTGGTATTGGTAGCAGTGTAAGTCAAAGACCTATTAATAAGTAGAAAGTTATTAAACCAAGCAATAATAATGTGCTTGTCGTTTTTTTTTTTTTTTTTTTTTACAGAATTCATATGATACAGAGACTGTGTGAAAGCAAAGACAGTAGTCAGTATGGACAGTTGTCAGCCAAATTCCAAAGCTTGATCTGAATGAGAACATTTCTCCTGGATTAAAACAATGTGAATGAAGTATTTGTGGAAAAGTCTTTGTACGTCATTCCCTCCTTAATAGTCACATCCTAGCTCACTCAGGATACAAACCATATGGAGAGAAGCAATATAAATGTGAACAGTGTGGGAAACTCTTCGTTTCTGTTCCAGGTGTTAGAAGACACATGATAATGCACAGCGGAACTCCAGTTATAAATGTACGATATGTGGGAAAGCTTTTTATGTTCTCAATTCAATTGAAAGACATCAGAGAACTCACACAGGGGAAAAACCCTATAAATGTAAACAATGTGGTAAAGCGTTCACTGTTTCCGGTTCTTGTCTAATATATGAACAAACTCACACTAGAGAGAAACCCTACGAATGTAAGGAATGTAGAAAAACATTCAGATTTTCTTGTTCCTTTAAGATGCATGAAAGGACTCACACGGGAGAAAGACCCTATAAATGTACCAAATGTGATAAAGCCTTCAGCTGTTCCACTTCCCTTGGTTACTATGGAGGCATTCATACTGGAGAGAGACCCTATGAATGTAAACAATGTGGCAAAGCCTTTAGTGGTTTGAGTTCCCTTTGTAACCATAGAAGTACTCATACTGGAGAGAAAGCCTATGAATGTAAACAATGTGACCAAGCCTTCAGTCGCCTCAGTTCCCTTCACCTCCATGAAAGAATTCATACTGAAGAAAAACTCTATGAATGTCAGAGATGCGGTAAAGCCTACATTCGTTCTAGTCACCTTACTCGCCATGAAAGAAGACATGATATAGAGGCTGGGTGTAGTGACTCAGCCTATAATCCCAGCACTTTGGGAGGCCAAGGAGTGTGTATTGCTTGAGCCCAGGAGTTTATAACCAGCATGGATTAAAACAATGTGAAACAACCTGGGCATCATGGTGAAACCCTGTCTCTACAAAAAATAAAATAATGCCAGGCGCGGTGGCTCACGCCAGCTACTCGGGAGGCTGAGGCAGGAGAAGGGCGTGAACCCAGGAGGCGGAGCTTGCAGTGAGCCGAGATCGCACCACTGCACGCCAGCCTGGGCGACACAGCGAGACACCGTCTCAAAACAAATAAATAAATAAAAATAATTAGCTGGGTATGGTGGCACATTTCAGTTGTCTTAGTTCTTTTTCAAGGACATAAAAAGCAATGGGGGGTTGGGGGAAAGCCCTGTGCATGCAGATCACGAGGTCAGGAGATCGAGACCATCCTGGCCAACATGGTGAAACCTCGTCTCTACTAAAAATGCAAAAATTAGCTGGTGTGGTAGCATATGGTTGTAATCCCAGCTACTCAGGAGGCTGAGGCAGTAGAATCACTTGAACCCAGGAGGTGGAGGTTTCAGTGACCCGAGATTGTGCCACTGCACTCCAGCCTGGTGACAGAGTGAGACTCCATTTCTAAATAAATAAATCAATAAACAAATAAATAAATAAAGCCCCTTGAATGTAAGAAATGTGGTAAAACATTTACTCTTTCCCATTCTCTCATAAACATGAAAAGGCTCACACTGCAGAGAAACCTTAAGAATGTAGGAAATGTGGTCAAACCTTCAGATTTTCCTGTTTTTGAAGATTTGGGAGGCCTCAGACTGGAGAAAAGCCTTTTGAATTTAAATTTGTGGTAAGGCCTTCAGTTGTGTTAGTTTCATTTGAAGACATCAGCTCAGTCCTGAGAAAAACCCTATGAATGTCCAGAATGTGGGAATGTTTCATTTCTCTCATACTCACTCAAGGACATATGAAAATGCACACTGTCGCTGGCTGGACCTTGTAAATACAAGAACGTACACAGGATTAAGACTCTAATAGTTTAGAAACTGCAAGAATATTTTCAGTTTTCACATTTACTTGAAAAGTCATGTGAAAACTCCCATGGGAAAGAAGCTCTATAAGTGAAGCTTTTCTAATTTGGAAAGCCTGATGCAAATTAATTATCGTGCAGTGTTTGAAAAAAGTGTATGAAATGTTACACAAGTTACAAGTATATTGTTTTTATCAGTGACTCATTCTTAAAGAGTCTTGAGTATGCATTTCACGTTGTTTTGCAGGGAAACCTTGAGGTGAGAGTTCTGTAAATGCTCTTTAAGCAGTAGTACTTGAGTTTCATAGATAATGATATTAAGTTTGTTGGTAGAATTTTTGTCTATTCATTTGATAATTTGCTGGATTCATGGTTGAATTTTGATGTTTTTCTAATATGTAGGTAAGTTCAATTTTTTTATTTCATTATTATCTTTTTTTGAAATAGAGTCTCACTCTGTTGCCCAGGCTGGAGTGCAGTGGTGCGATCTCGGCTCACTGCAACCTCCACCTCCTAGGTTTAAGCGATTCTCCTGCCTCAGCCTCCTGAGTACTTGAGACTACAAGCGCCTGCCACTACATCCAGCTAATTCTTTGTATTTTTAGTAGAGACAGGATTTCGCCATGTTGGCTAGGCTGGTCTTGAACTCCTGACCTCATGATTTGCCTGCCTCGGCCTCCCAACGTGCTGGGATTACAGACATGAGCCACCGTGCCCAGCCAGGTAAGTTTCATTTGTATGTATTGCCTTGTGATTAATGGACCAGTGAATAATGATTGTGAATTGTTGAGATAGTCTTACTAGCCTCATTTGGTAAACTTTGATTATACCTTGTTCATTATACACATTCCACCTTTCTTTATTAAAGGTAAAATTACTCTTGATGTAAAGATGTTTCTGTTTTGCTAATACTGAGTTGGTATTAATTCCTAAGTACATAAAGTTTATCATAGAGTATCATCTCGTGAGTTCTTTGCATCTGTTGCCCTTTATTCTTTATTATTTCTGTCTGTTATTTGGATCGTTCACTTTGAATGAAGGAGAGAGGACTGTGATAGGACGATACGTTGTAACCAATCTGAGGGAGGAAGCATTCAGTCTCTCAGTCACATATGATAGCGTTGGGCTTTTCATCGATCCCTTTGGTATTGTAGTAGATCGTATTACACCATTAAGGTATGATAGTTTATATATTGTATTTTAGAGTATTACAGTCTTACCAGTCAGTGTCACATGATTCAGTTCCCTACCAGCCAACAGACAAACCAATCACGTTCTCCTGTAGGAACAAAGGAACATCCTCAGCCGGGCACAGTGACTCACGCCTGTAATCCCAGCACTTAGGGAGGTCGAGGCGGGCGGATCACGAGGTCAGGAGATTGAGACCATCCTGGCTAACACGGTGAAACCCCGTCTCTACTAAAACTACAAAAAATCAGCCACTCATGGTGGTGGGCACCTGTAGTCCCAGCTTCTAGGGAGGCTGAGGCGGGAGAATGGCATGAACATGGGAGACGGAGCTTGCAGTGAGCCGAGATCACACCACTGCACTCCAGCAAGGGTGATAGAGTGAGATTCTGTCTCAAAAAAAAGGAAAAAAAAAAAGGAACATCCTCACTTCTTTAATGTGATACCACTCCCTGCTCCCAAGTTAATCCCTGTTTGGGCCTGTGGGAGCTTACGCCATCTTCCTGTATGTAATTAATAACTGATGTCTGGCTTATCTGTTTAGTAATAGATATTATGTGTTTAACGGTGCCAGTAAACTTAGGGTGCTCATTTCTTCCTCACCAGTGGGGTGCATGAGACGCTATTGAAACAATTGGCAACGCAACACGAATGGAATGGACCAGCCCTCATGCAGGACACCTGCTCAACTTGACCTACCTGCTGTCGGCTGATGGTTCCGTAACACATCAGCAGTCACCTGAGTCAGAACCCTGAGCTGACGATGGGCCTTCCCTTTGTTCTGCACAGTGTTTTGTGGTCTTCAGGTGTTGTCATCTTCTCCCACACTAAAATGCTCTCATCTCCTAGACATGAATGTTTAATTGCACCCCAGCATGACATTTGACCTGTGCTTAACAGGCAGTTTTGAGGCCCTGGATTATTAATGCACAGAAGCACAGCACATAAGCCGACACTTAAGTCCTAATTAGCAAGAATCAGGCTGTATCTCTGTAGTCCCTGCATCTACTCTGGTCACCATCTCTGTATGTTTAGGGCAGCCATGTGAACATTATTAATTACTATACACTCCAAGACAATAGTAATTATGTAGGCAGAAGTAGTGGCCTTGTTTGTTTCTTGTGCTGCTGCTCCCCTTGCCGCTGTCCCCTACACCCTCCTGATGAGGTGTAAATCCATGGTGCCTCATGGTTCAAGAGAACTAGTAGATGGCTCACAAGAACACTCTGTCGCTACTGTCTCTGCCTCTGTCACAACAAATATCCTGATCCTTCAGTTTTAAAGGTGCAGGGCCATTTTCCTCCCTTTCTTACTGGTAGTTCTCAAGATAACTGTATGATATGCTGGGAATGCAATATCCTAATAATCAGGTGACATTGGTCAGAACAGCCCAGGCTCTGTTAGAGTCCCTGCTCAAAACAGAGTGGCCTTTAACGTTTGTGTCCAGCAAACCACATCGTGGGAGAAAACCCAAGGTGGGCTGCTTTCTGGGGTCCCTCAGTTGTAGTGCAAGTGAAGTGTTTACAGTCAAAACTCCATCCATCTGCTCTGGGTAGCCTTCCTGATCTTGTGGTAGCGGTTCATATTGAATCCTAGGCTTCTGTTGTCTTTTGTTTGCTATTTGTAAGTAATAAATTCACCTTATGGAATTTATGTATGGATGTGTTTGGTCTCATTGTACTCAGAAAAGTTGGTAGCCATTGCACAGTGAACCCGCTTCATAATTGGTGAAAACACCTATGCCCCCCTTGTGCCTCAGCAAGGAGATTAATTCAGCCAAACATAAACTTCATGTTCCTAAAACCCTGTAGCACAATTATTACCATGTGGGAGGCCTTTAACAATGGTGATGCTGATTTGAAGAACTCTGAAGGAAGAAATTTACACAAATGGGTTGGGTACACGGGAGTCCCTCCTAACTTAAAGCAAACCTTACTCCCCTCTGCGTAAAAGGAGTAGAGAGGGCAGGCACGGTGGCTCAGGCCTGTAATCCGAGCACTTTGGGAGGCCGAGGTGGGCAGATCACAAGATGAGGGGTTCAAGACCATCCTGACCAACATGGGGAAGCCACATCTCTACTAAAAATACAAAAATTAGGCGGGTGTGGTGGTGGGCACCTGTAATCCCAGCTACTTGGGAGGCTGAGGCAGGAGAATTGCTTGAACCTGGGAGGTGGAGGTTGAAGTGAATCAAGACCATGCCACTGCACTCCAGTCTGGGTGAGAGGGCAAGACTCCGTCCCAGGGAAAAAAAAAAAAAAGTGGATAAGAACTGAAACAGGTTTAAAATTTCACCTAATTGGAAATGCAAAGTTTACAAAAATAATATTTAAAATAAAATGCTAAATGAGTGCTCATTGAATTTTATGCCTCCACAAAGTAGGTTGTGAATTAACTTCCACATCTGTTGAAAGCCACCAAATTTGGGAAGCCTCCGTGTCTGAAATTCACATGTGGCTCAAATAAGAATTATACCTGGGGATACCCCAAAGTTTAAATATGGTATCCCCTGTGATATTATGAGGAATTACTGTACATAAAACAGGTTGTCTTCCTTTAACTCTGAAAATCATATTATCTTGCCTAAATTCTCCAAAACGCATCGCTCTGCAGTATCCTATAGAGGACATAGGTTTCCTGACCAATGAGCAGTAAAAGTAAGTGTGTGCGACTCACCTATGTTCTTATCAAAATGGAAATCCCCGAATCCCACCAGTTAGAATAACATGACAGAATGTCAGGTTTTTGGAATACATAGGTTTTCTGTAAGGTTATTAGGTATTGATTCCATTTTTAAAGTAGATATCAATATTTTTAGATTACCTATTTCTCCTATGTTTTAGTATTAATAGATTGTGTCTTTTAATTCATCCAGTTGGTCTAATTTACCAAGTTTGTGGGTTATGGAGATTGTAATATTCTTTATTATTTTATCATCCATGGGCTCTCTAATATAAAGGCCTCTTTTAATTCTTCTATTATTAGGTTGGTGCCAAAGTAATTGTGGTTTTGGACCGTGAATTTTAAATTTTTATAACTAGGCTGCAACACATGTTTATTAATCAAAATAGAACCCATTACAATGGACTGGGCACAGTGGCTTACACCTGTAATCCCAGCACTTTGGGAGACTAAGTCGGGTGAATCAGGAGGTCAGGAGTTTGAGACCAGCCTGACCAATGTGGTGAAATCCCGTCTCTACTAAAAATACAAAAAGTAGCCAGTGTGGTGGCAAGTGCCTGTAATCCCAGCTACTCAAGAGGCTGAGGCAGAAGAATCTCTTGAACCCAGGAGGCAGAGGTTGCAGTGAGCCAAGATTGCACCTTTGCACTCTGGCCTGGGCGACAGAGTGAGACTAGGTCTTAAAAAAAAAAAAAAAAAAAAAAAAAAGAAACCATTACTTTGAACACATTTTTGCCAATGAGAAATAAACTTGTTTATTCCATGCTTTCAGGGTTCGATGAACTCTTGGAAAGCATTTTCTGCATCTTGATGGTTGTGTAAGTGTTTTCCCTGCAAAAAGTTGTCAAGATGCTTAAAGAAGTGGTAGTTGGTTGGCGAGAATTCAGGTGAATATGGCAGATGAGACAAAACTTCATAGCTCAGTTTATTGAACTTTTGAAGTCCTGGTTGTATGACATGTGGTCATGCGTTGTGGAGAACTGGGCACTTCATGTTGACCAGTGCCAGCTCCAGGTGCTGCAGTTTTCCATGCATCTCATCGATTAACTTGGCATACTTCTCAGATGTAATGATTTCACCAGGATTCAAAAAGTGTAGTGGATCAGAAGACCGGCAGCTGACCACCAAACAGTGACCATGACCTTTTTTTGGTACAAGTTTGACTTTGGGAAGTGGTTTGGAGCTTCTTCTCAGTCCAACCAGTGAGCTGGCTGTTGTATGAAATCCACTATTCATGGCATGTCACAATCTGATCAAGAAATGGTTCATTGTTGTTTCATAGAATAAGAGAAGATGACACTTCAAAAGGATGATTTTTAAAATATTTGGTCAGCTCATGAGGCACCCACTTATCAAGCTTTTTCAACTTTCCAATTGGCTTCAAATGCTGGATGACCATAGAATGGTCGACATTCAGTTTTTCGCCAACTTCTCGTGTAGCTGTAAGAGGATCGAATTCAGTGGTTGCTCTCAATTAGTCATTATCAAATTCCGGCCCAGAGCCTGGGGCTGAGGCTGCCATGACCACCCTGTTCTCTACTTTCTGTTGCACTTGGGCCCAGAGGCTGGGGCTGAGGCTGCCATGACCACCCTGTTCTCTTCCTTCTGGGGTCCCCAGGAGGCTCCCAGGACTGAATGATCCCCACAAATACAGTGGGCAGGATGGGAGGGCTGGAGGTCAACTACCCCCACCCCGCCACCACAACCAAGAGGCCCCCATGGTGGTTGGCCCCGAGATGTGGGTCCCTGCGGAATGCAGGCTCCCACGGATACTTCAGGGGATGAGCACGGGTCCTCCTGGCTGACAGGACCTGGTGGGCACTGGGTGTGCGGGGCCTGTACAGGTGGGTTGGACAGAACTGGGCCTAACCAGGGAGCCGGAGACTGGTGTGTCTTCCAGATTTCCTATGAGATCCCCTATCTTGTCATAGATGATGGTGATTGCTCTGAATCCCTGTAAGGTGTTAGGCGCTCCATTCTTACCAAGTTTATTTTGTTACCTGGTAGAACTTGGCTCATAAAGAAGAAAATGGTGAAGAGGAGGACAGGAATCCTCATGGCTGAAGAAAGAAGAAAGTTTGGCTTCATTTCCACGAGGCAGAGAAAACTTCCGTCCGTGGCTCTCTAGCACCAGTGGAATGTCTCTGTTTGGATAAGAAGAGCCTTTCTGTACCTCATCAGGGATATTCATAGATAGAGGTGTTCTATGCATGCAAAATTGCTTTGATGGGAGGACTGATGTAGATGCACAGTTTTGGCCAGAAAACCTTGTTAAATGGGAACATAAGCTACAAACATTTTGGCAAAAGATGAAAGTTTATGAACAAACAACCATTTATATTGTTACAATAAATTAGACTGTGTTGAGAAACCAGTTGCTTTCGTTAATGACCAGACATTTTGTTAGTGAACACTTCCCAGACTTTACTAGCCCTGCTAAGAATTAATCACCCCACTTGCTCCTGGTCTGAAACCCCAAAGTGTTTGTTGATGTTACAGTGCTTATGCCTTGTATGTTAGATTAGTGAATGTATATTTGCCTCTTCCACTACTGTATGAGCTTCTTGCTTGCTAGGACAAGGCTATATTCCTCAGAGCAGAGGAGGGAGTAGAATCATGCGGCCATTTATTCTCAAATCCTCTTCACCAAGTGGAACAAAACAGAACAGCGAAAGACCACTGCACATGGAAGCAGGAGGTCTGGATTTGGGTTCTAGATCTCTAGATCGATTACTAACTGGAGGTATGGATATAGTCAGGAAAATTGTCTTCCTTAGGTGCTTCCTTGATAGCACCTATAAAGGTTGAGATCTGTTGGATCTAGATCAGGGGATTCTCAATCATTACTATGCATAAAATCAACTGGGACAGTTGCTTTGTAATACACATGCTTAGTTCCATCTCATGATATTTTTACTGTTTCTTAAAATTGATCTAGTATTTTTCATTAAATAATGTAAACTTTCTAAGTCTACCTCTAATAAAACTCCCACCGGCATACAAATACATTGAATGATATTAGCAGCAGAATCTTTAAATAAAGTAACCATATACAACTATTAAACCACCTTTTTTCATTACTTATTATTTCAGGCTGTTTGTCATCATTGTCATCATAATCAGCATCATCCTACATTGCTGAACAGCCATTATGAACCATATGGCATAAACATTTTTCCTACTCACAAGGAGCATATATTCTCTATATGCATATGAAATTAATGTCTGAACAAAGTGGCTTAAACAAGGCAGAAGTTTATTTCTTTCTCACTTAAATCTATAGTTACACCTATCATGGCTGGTACAGATGCTTGCCAAATTCATTAGGGACGCAGGCCCCTTCCAGCTGTCTGCTCTGCTGTGCTTTAGAAGAGGCTCCAGTTTGGCTGCTAAATGCCCACCTATCATTTTTTAATTCCAGGCAGCAGGAAAGAAAATAGCCAAGAGAGAAAAACAAGGGAACATCTACCCCTCCTTTTAAATTTTTTAACCAACCACCTCTGTTTTTTTTTAACCCAATTTGTTGAGCTATGATTACATTTAAAAAGCTGTCCATGTCTAAGGTATGCATCTCAGTGAGTCTGGGGATAAGTATACATCATGAACACCACTACCCTTAAGATTATAGACATATCCTTGACCTCCCAAAGTCCCCCCCATTATTATTATTATTATTATTATTATTATTATTACTGGTAAGAAATTTTGGTAAGAACACAAAATCCACCCTTTTAGCAAATTTTAAGTATGCAACACAGTATTCTTAGCTATAAGCACTATGCTGTAAATGAGACCTCCAGAACTTACTTATATGGTATATCTGAAACTTTGTGCTCTAACCACATGTATCCATTTCCCCTGCACCACGGCCCCTGGCAACCACCATTCTACTCTCTGCTTTTGTGAGTTTGTCTATTTTAGATTTCAAATGCAAGTGAAATCATATAGTAATTGTCATTCTGTGGCTGGCCTATTTCATATAACGTAATGCCCTCGAAGTCCACCCATGTTGTCACAAATGACAGGGTTTCATTATTGTGTAACACTGAATACTCTTCAGATGCATATATGTATTACCCATTTATCCTGACACTCTCCCTCCACCTGCCTCCCAACAGGCCCCAGTATGTGTTGTTCCCCTCTCAGTATCCATGTGTTCTCATTGTTCTGCTTTCACTTGTATGTGAGAACATGCAGTGTTTGATTTTCTGTTCCCAGGTTAGTTTGCTGAGGATAATGGCTTCCAGCTCTATCTATGTCCGTACAAAGGACATGATTTCATTCCCTTTTATGGCTGCATAGTATTTCATGGTGTATATGTACCACATTTTCTTTATCCAGTCTATCATTGATGGACATTTGGGTTGATTCCATGTCTTTGCTATTGTGACTAGTGCTGCAATGAACATGTGTGTGCATGTATCTTTATAACAGAATGATTTATATTCCTTTGGGTTTATACACAGTAATGAGATTGCTGGGTCAAGTGATATTTCTGGTTCTAGGTCTTTGAGGAATCACCATACTGTCTTCCACAATGGTTGAACTAATTTACATTCCACTAACAGTGTAAAAGTGTTCCTATATCTCAACAGCCTCATCAGCAGGTAGTTTTATTTAAAAATTTTTTGAGAAACCTTCATACTATTATACTAAATGGCCATAGTAGTTTGTATTTCCACCACAAGTATACAAGGGTTATCTTTTATCCACATCCTCACTAATACTTGCTAGTCATCTTTTCGATAACAGCTATTCTAAGAGGTGTCAGGTGACATTTCATGGTGGTTTTTATTTGCATCCCCCTGACAATTAGAGATGGTAAGAATTTTGTCATATATTTGTTGACAATTTGTATCTCTTCTTCTGGGAAACGTCTATTCAGATCTTCACCTATTTAAAAAAAAATTCAACTTTTATTTTAGATTCAGTGAATGCATGTGCAGGGTTTTACATTGGCACATTGTGTGATGCTGAGGCTTGGAGTATGAATGATCTTGTAACCCAGGTAGAAAACATAGTATTTCATGGTGTAAATGTTTTTCAGGTCTTGGTCCCCACCTTCCCTTCCCCTTCTTGCAGTCCCCAGTATCCATTGTTCCCATCTTTACATCCATGTGTAATCAGTGCTTTGTTCTTACTTATAACTAAGAACACATGGTATTTGGTTTTTTATTCCTGCATTATTTTAGAATAATGGCCTCTAGCTGCATCCATGTTGGTGCAAAGGACATAATTTTTTAATGGTTGCATAGTATTCCATGGTGTACATATACTACATTTTCTCTATCCAATGATAGAGAAAATATTCATGTATTTGCTATTGCAAATAATGCTATAATAAATATATGAGTGCACATGTCTTTATGGTAGAACAATTTATTTTCTTTTGGATACAAGGGTCAGTCCCCATGGCTGCTGTCAAGGGCTAGCGTTGAGTGCCTGCAGCTTTTCCAGGCTCAGGGTGCAAGCTGTCAGTGGATCTATCATTCTGGGGTCTGGAGGATGGTGGCCGTCTTCTCAGAGCTCCACTAGGCAGTGCCCCAGTGGGGACTCTGTGGGGGCTCCTACCCCATATTCTCCCTCTGCACTGCTATAGTAGACATTTGCCATGAGGTCTCCACCCCAGCAGGCTTCTACTGGACATACAGGCTTTTCCATACATCTTTTGAAATCCAGGTGAAGGCTTCTGATAGGGTTTGGCTCTGTGTCCCCCTCCCCCAAATCTCACCTCAAATTGTACTCCCACAATTCCCACATGTTGTGGGGGGACCCAGTGGGAAATAATTGAATCATGGGGGCAGTTTCTCCCGTATCGTTCTCGTGGTAGTGAATAAGTCTTACGAGTTCTGATGGTTTGATAAGGCGAAACCAGTTTTGCTTGGCTCTCATTCTCTCACTTGCCTGCTGTGTTGTAAGACCTGCCTTTCGCCTTCTGCCTCCCCCCAGCCATGTGGAACTGTAAGTCTAATTAAACCTCTTTCTTTTGAAAATTGCCCAGTCTCGGGTATGTCTTTATCAGCAGCGCACTCCTGTACTTTGTGCAACTGCAGGTTTAATATCCCATGGAAATTGCCAAGGCTTATGGCTTGCACCCTCAAAGCAGTGACCCAAACTGTGTCTGGGGCCTTTTTAGCCATGGCTGGAGCTGGAGTGGTTGGGAGGTAGAATGCTGTGAGCACTGTCCTGCACTTGCCCTGGGTGGTTCAGCCCTAGGCCCAGCCCACAAAACCAGTCTTCCCTTATAGGCCTCCAGACCTTTGAAGGGAGGGGCTGCCACCAGCCAAGGTCTCTGAAATGCCTTTCAGGCTCTTTCTTCATTGTCTTCTATTAGCATCTGCTTTCCTTTTAGTTATGCAAATGTCTTCAGCCTGTTTGAATTTCAGAGGATACTAATGGCCTTAAGAGTACCATATGGGCCGGGCGCGGTGGCTCACGCCTGTAATCCCAGCACTTTGGGAGGCCGAGACGGTCGGATCACGAGGTCAGGAGATCGAGACCACCCTGGCTAACACGGTGAAACCCCGTCTCTACTAAAAATACAAAAAATTAGCCGGGCGTGGTGGCGGGCGCCTGTAGTCCCACCTACTGGGGAGGCTGAGCCAGGAGAATGGCGTGAACCCAGGAGGCGGAGCTGGCAGTGAGCCGAGATTGCGCCACTGCACTCCAGCCTGGGCGACAGAGCGAAACTCCGCGCCCCTCCGCCAAAAAAAAAAAAAAAAAAAAAAAAAAAAAAAAAAAAAGTACCATATGACCCCTAACACTTCATGACTTCATTTCTGCAATGTATTTTAATTTTTTACATCATCATGAATATTGAAACTTTTTATATCTATTCACTTTCCATTTGTTTTCAAGTCCAGTTTACTTCCAAATAATTTTAGAATATAGAGTCTCCATAAGACTCTATTTTGTCTGGTTTCTTGCTGTACCCCATGACTATGAATGCTTTCTAGTACATATAATACACTCAAAAGTACTTACGAGGCTGCATGCGGTGGCCCACGCCTGTAATCCTAGCACTTTGGGAGGCCGAGGTGGGCGGATCACGAGGTCAGGAGATCGAGACCAACCCGGCTAACATGGGTGAAACCCCGTCTCTACTGAAAAAAAAAAAAAAAAAATAGCCGGACGTGGTATCGGGCGCCTGTAGTCCCAATTACTCGGGAGGCTGAGGCAGGAGAACGGCGTGAACCCGGGAGGCGGAGCTTGCAGAGAGCCGAGATCGTACTACTACTGTGCTCTAGCCTGGGCGACAGAGCAAGACTCCATCTCAAAAAAAAAAAAAAAAGTACTTATGAATGAAAAAAGGAATGAATCTTCTTATTTTTCCTTCAAAATAGCCTTAACTCTTTGGTTTCCAAGTTTATGTGGGGTTTTTAGTACTTGTCTCAAAAATCCAATCAAATTGAACCGGGTGTGTCTCCAGAATGAAGTTCATCTGTGCAATCAGGGCATGTCTCTTGGAATGTAGTGCTGATTAGGTTTATTAATTGTTTTTTCCTATATAAGGGGAAGCCAATCAGAGGATGCGTTTTCCCAGAGAAGGAGCATCAGAAGAGTTTAAGACCTTGGGGGAAGAGAGTCTTGCTGCTTGCTAGTGGGACTTGCCTTGGAAGGTAGATAAGTTCACAGCATCCTCCAACTTTTTATTTTTGGTGAGTTCTCGGAGCACTGAGATGTGAACTGGCCTCATTCCCTTACAATGATACTGTTACCAGTAGAAGAGATTCGAGTTACTGGCAGCATATCTGCATGGGTCCATAAGCAACTTCAGTCCTTGCCTCCTCAGAAGAAAGAATTCGACTGAGGGGCATACAGCCGAAAAAGAGACTAAGTTTCAGAGCAGGAGAGGAAGTTTATTTAAAAAGGCTTTAGAACAGAAAGGAAAGGAAAATTCTCTTGGAAGAGACCCAAGTGGATGCCTGAGGGTCCAAGAGAGAAAAGAGAAGGGCCTCTAACCTTGATCCTGGGATGGGCTTGCCTCTTTCCCATGATTCTTCCTTTAGGGAGAGTTTCCGGCATGCACAGTGCTTTCCTTATCCTTTGGAATTGAGCATGCACGGTGTGTTTAGGGAGTTATGTGCATGTCCATCCGAAGTTTTCTTTCCTTTTCCAGTGGAGTGTGTCCCCGGAAGATTATACTTTGTCATTTTTGTCTCTTAACATGAATGCCCAAGAAGTTGCTTCTTCCTGGGGTCTGCATTTAGTTAACATTTTTGATGTTAACAGGTGTAGACCACCAGGAAATGGCCTGTCTCTGGTGCTGCCTAATTATCATTGTTAGAGAGGCAAAGTGATCATTAACAGGCCATCACCTGACATTTCTAGTGGGTAGGGGAAGAGCCCTCTCCTGCCCTGCTCCTGCTCTTCTACCTGTAACAAGACAAGCCTTGCATATCATCAGACATGTGTCCCATCAAGGCAGCACCTCATTATTAAACTTTACTGTGTGAATTGTTACTTCACATTCTCATATTCTGTGTTCACTATTTGTGTGCCTTTTCCATTTTTGTTTTGACCATATCTCATTATTTTAACTGCCTTCTCCAAGACTCTAGATCTGCATTGACCAATAGAGTAACTACTAGTCACATGTGGCTATAAACTGTAAATTAATTATAATTAAATAACTAAATGGCATATCCTTAGTAGTAATAGCCAAATTTGTGGCCAAACTAGAAATTCTGTAACTACATATGTGTGGTAGTTACTGCATTGGACAATGTAGATACAAAGAATTTCTTTCATCACAGAAAATCATGTTGGGCATGTTGGCTGCCACTTATTTTTATTTTATTTATTTTTTTTTATTTCTTTGAGACAGAGTTTTGCTCTTGTTGCCCAGGCTGGAGTGCAATGGCGTGATCTCAGCTCATCGCAACCTCCGCCTCCCAGGTTCAAGCGATTCTCCTGCCTAAGCTTCCCTAGTAGCTGGGATTACAGGCACGCGCCACCACGCCTGCCTGTTGTTTTTTTTTTATTATTATTATTTTTAGTAGAGACCGGGTTTTTTCATGTTGGTCAGGCTGGTCTCAAACTCCTCATCTCAGGTGATCCGCCTGCCTCAGCCACCCAAAGTGCTGGAATTACAGGTATGAGCCACTGCGCCCGGCCTTACTTTTAAATTCTATTTGTGTGCTTTATAGTTAAATTATATTCTGCTTCCCTACATTCATTTCCTTTCACAAATTTTCTCAGGCAATTTTAAAATTTCATTCATTTACCTTCTTGAGGAAAGTACTTAGATCATTTTTTAAAAATAATGTACAGCAAATAATTTTTCCACGGATATTGTTTTAGCTTTATTGTGTTGGTACTTTTACATACTATATTCAGGTATTACTATTTTTCATAACTTACTTTAAAAATTGTGCCAAGTTTAAAAGAGATTTCTCCCTTGACTTTTGTAGGTCAGATTGTGTCTTCCATTACTGTTATTTTAGTTTAATTTTATTTTATTATATGTAAATATGTTGCATATTCCTTTTTTAAAAATGTGAGATTTTTTCTCTCTCTTGTTACACAAACTTTGTATGCAGTGTTCATTATGCACTTTAAAAATAAATATTTTGTTTCAGGGCATGGTGCTTTCACACATGCAACCTTAGAATAATTTTAAATTCCATTCCACTTTCACCATTCCTGAACTGCTTTGAATATATTGGATGTTGGAAGCCATGAGAGGTTTTGACTTGCAATCCAGTCAAGATAATAGGATTTTCCATTTATAGTGTAATGTGATACATATTCGTTTTGGTTTCATACTTTTAAAGAACCTATTCTCTTTTACTCTGTGGTGATCTTTGCTTTTCTATTTGTGCATTGCTAGAATGTCAGCTGCTGTTTCCCTGGCACCTGAGACGTTACTCAACACTGTATAGCGCTGGTGTTGAGAATTGAGAGAATCTACTAAATAATAGCATTTTTTTGAGACCGCAGTTCTGAATTAAAGGGAAGGGAAAGGACAGGCAAAAGAATATAGACATCAGCTATTTTTACTGAAGATCTGTTGGAGAACATGGTTTTGGTGTCCAGGAACTTGAGACCGAATACTGCATTCCTAATACTTCACTAAGATGTGCCTAAATAGCCCTGAAGGGGTTAGGAAGTCATAAGTCAGCTTCTTAATTGTTATGGGTGTCCTTAAAATATTAAGGTAATATTGAGAATGCAGAATGGCTCCTTCCTCATGACTTTTTAAGAGATCTGGGCCGGGCGCTGTGGCTCACGCCTGTAATCCCAGCACTTTGAGAGGCTGAGGCAGGTGGATCACCTGAGGTCAGGAGTTCCAGACCAGCCTGACCAAAATGGAGAAACCCCATCTCGACTGAAAATACAAAATCAGCCAAGCGTGGTGGTGCACGCCTGTCATCCCAGCTACTTGGAAGGCTGAGGCAGGAGAATAGCTTGAACCTGGGAGGTGGAGGTTGCAGTGAGCTGAGATTTCACCATTGCACTCCAGCCTGGGCAACAAAAGCGAAACTCTGTCAAAAAAACAAAAAAGGAGAGAGAGAGAGAGAGAGAGAGAGAGATCTGGAGGGAGATACTAAGCTGTGCATGCTCTCATCTTGAAGTCACCAAATACGTAGGTTGCTATTCCTGCTCTGGTGAGAAGTTTGTCAATACATTTTTTCCATGAATTAATGAAAATTTTAGACCCATAACATAAATTTTAAAAAATTTATCCTAAAGATTGCTTGTGTATGTGTGTGTTTTGAAATATATTTAATCTCTACATATTGAAATAGTTTTTATAGATTCCACACAAGAGTCCTTTAGGAAAAAAGTGTGCTTTAATTTTCTTATAATATTTGTCCTTTTTTGCCCCTGACACAGTCTGTATATGACCATTTAAATTACTTTTAGTTCATCTTTGGGTTATAATCACACACAAATATTCTCTAAAGTCCAAATCTTATTTTGATATTTGAGGAAGAGTTTACATGGTAATAATATTAAGGGTTACAGCTGGTTTCACTGAAGCTTTGTAGGCATTCTCTAATACCTTATTGTTTTGAAGGAATATCTGTTCTGCTTGAATTATAGACTACATAATACATGTACTGTCAGGTACATTCATGGAAGGGACAGGCAGATGGAGTCATATGTTACTGGAGTCTCGATGAACAGATGTAGGAAATAGTCCAAGGAATAAGAAAAAAGTTGATACTGAAAAGTGCTTGTTGAAGTCTGTAAATGTGCATTAAAATGTGGCAGTAAAAATAGACACAGTGAAGTTTGGGAACTGGGGTCTAAATCCTGGAGTCCCCAGAATCATAGAGAACCTTAGTTAGGGGAGTAATTTTGTAAAAAAGCAAGAAGAGACAGTGACAAGGCAGAATATAATTAAAAGTATTGCTGTGTCATTTTCTAATTTTGTAATTTTGTCATATTTTTCAAACTCTGTTGATCATTTATTAAACTGGTAAATAAACTAAATCAACAGGGTTATTATAAGAGTTAAATAAGGAAATTTATGTATATCTATAAGCACAATGTCATAATTAATACAAAGCTACCCTTTTTATTTTTCCTGGACTTCATGTACAAATGGGTCAGTTAATTTTTTGTTTATAACACATAATTATCATTTGTACATAAAATATATTTAATTATTTTTATATTTTTAGCAGGGAAATAATACATGCATGTTTTCCCCCGTCTCAAACACATGCGTTCATATAAACATATCCATCTATATACCTACATATCTATGTATGAATATACACATGGATATCAGTATTTCTCAGCAAGTATGCATCATGATAATCAGAGATATTGCAACTAACAAACACTAATATAAACCATGATTGCAAGAATTTTAGATATCACCTTAGTAAAATATCAGATTGAGCTGCTAAATTTCTCTCAGCCCTAAGACATTTTGTATTTTCTGAGCATCTTAGAGGATTGTGACTGTATACACAGGACAGAAACACCATGACGCAGGGTACTGCTGCGAATTTCTGATGCAGGGGATTTTAAGGGCTAGATCAGCAGGATGGGAGTGTTGACCCTCCAAGTGAAATAAATTCCTGAATTGATTATCTCCATCCTAAAACAAACTTTTTTTTTTTTTTTTTTTTTTTGGTGATACAGAGTCTTGCTCTGTCACCCTGGCTGGAGTGCAGTGTTAGGATCTCGGCTCACTGTAATTGCCTCCTGGGTTCAAGCAATTCTCCTGCTTCAGCCTCCTGAGTAGCTGGGATTACAGGCAAGCACCACCATGCCCAGCTAATTTGTGTATTTGTAGTAGAAATAGGGTTTCACCATTTTGGCCAGGCTGGTCTCGAACTCCTGACCTCAGGTGATCTACCTGCCTTGGCCTCCCAAAATGCTGGGATTACAGGTGAGAGAAACCGCACTTGACCCTAAAACAGCTTCTTACTTGATTGATTTCCGAGTTCCAAGGGAAAATACAAAAGTCGAAATTGAGAGAAAGTAAAAGTGGAGTAAGGCCTCAGAAGGCTGTGATTGGTGTTGGAGAAACACTACTAGGGCATAAAGCTGGGATAATAAAATCTGAGAAATCCCACAGTGTTTATCTACAGGTGGAAATCATATTCCACATGTGGGCGGAGTCAGGGATCCCTGTGTTTTAAAATCAGTGAGGGAATTGAATATCTGGACTTGTGTCAATTAACATACAAAACTCAGTGCTTTTGATGTTCTCATTCACAAGATATCTGTGTTCCTTCTTTGTCAGAAACCATAGTCATAGGCTTCCTAATTTTGACCTTGGGAAAAGAGGAGAGGCCTCTGTGTGTTTGTGACTGTTGGTCAGGCTGTGGTGCAGGGGGTGTCACCCTTCAGTGAAGGTCTGGCTTTTCATCACAGGTTGGTCTGAAAATTATGTACAAGGCTGGTGTCTCAGGTGTTCTTTCTCCAACCTCAGCTTTTCTTAGTGCCTGAAGTGTCTGCAAGTGGAAATCCAGAAGAAGACAGAGAGAAACTGAGTTCTTGACAATGCATTCACTAGTGAGTGGGGGATGGCTCTTTCTACTGAAATTATACCCATATTGCTGGCAAATGGGCAGTTTTCTCCAGTTTGCATGGGTGTTTCATTTTTATTCTTTTTTTGTTTGTTTTTATGATGCAAAATCCACCCAGCCTGGGTGTTCCAAATGCAATCAGGAGACTTTCAGGTATCTGGCCTCCAATTAAGTTTTCTCAGGACTCTAGGTTGGGTATCATGTGTCAATGATTCCTAAATTATCAATATAATTTCTAATATTACACTACTTTATTCCGGCCCCTATGCAGGCTATTTACAAAAAAAGGACATGAGACATCTCATTTATGTATTTCTTTTTCTTCTATCCATCCTATAACCTCATAGGGAAATAATTGACCCATTAACTGTACCATTGGCTGACATAGACTTAGGATTGTGATGAATGCAGGCAATAGAGATGCGTGAAGAGCAGAAGATCACAGCCCAATAATGAGGCTGATGTTCTAGCAGCTGAGTTCAATAAATCCCATGTGATAGGCCTTGGGCAAGAGCTGCACAGTGTTGAGGAAAAAGGAGAGTTTGATAAAATATATTTATGCTTTTAAAAACTTTGCAAAAGGACAACTAAAGAAGTCATTATTATTCTTATCCCCATTCATTTTACCTTTTGGTAATTAACCTTTTTGCCTTCTGGTAACTGACAGTAACATATAAGAAATACAATTACTTAATTATGGTTGCACACTCAGGAGAAGGAATATAGTAGATATAGTACAATTTAGGGTTCTGTGGAAATGCTCTATAAGGGCTGGTTAGAAAAAAACAAAACAGTAAAGAGGCCTTTTTATCCTTGAACAAGCCAAGTGACAAGGTAAAGTTAAAAGAGAGGCAGTGATAACTGATGTTTGGGTTGACCAGAGAAAGTTGAGAACAGGAGGCTTCATATCACAGGAATCATCAGACTAAGACTTCCTCAGTATAGCAGCCTCAGCGGTCTTGTCTTGTGCGGCTGGACTGTCTTTAAGCCTTGTCATGAACACCTGAATTACATAACATTAGAGTGACTATATGTATGAATTGAGTCCTATATTCTGTGTAAAACTTGTTCAGTTCTGAAGAATGCTGGAGTCTGGTTCATTGCTTTCTACCTTTTTAATGAATAAGGGACAAATGACCTGTATTTAGTAAATATTGGCTGGATAGGAAACATGTTTTCTATTACTTCTTTAGATTATTCAAAACACATAATAGGTCTTTTAACCATTTGATTGGTGAGAAACCTGTGGTTTATCTAGAGAAATAATTCATGTAATCACGGTCATGTTTAAAAAGTAGTAAATCATGGTTATTTGCCTTGTGACAAATCTGTAATTTACTTGAAATTCATGGTAAATTTGTTTTATTTATGAAGGTTCAAGTGAAAATTTTATAATCAGTTATGTACAGGTGATTAACACATTACTGAAAAATATCTGGGCTATATTATGCCACATCTCATGCGATATTTCTTCATAGGAAAGTTTAATGGATTAAGAGTGGGTATGTCTCTGTGAGTGAATTTGAAAGGCAGATACCAGTTTAGTGTTGAGAATGAACTGGCTGGAACCTAAAACACTGAGTGTTCTGCATACTCAGATCCTACCTATGTCATCTCAGCCTTCCTCCTCTGGACATTAAAAGGGATTCTCTGTCTAAACTAAAATGTCTGATGTTTTAGAACAAAGTGACTTTTGAAGATGTAGCTATTGACTTCACCCAGGAAGAGTGGGCCATGACGGACACATCCAAGAGAAAGCTGTACAGAGATGTAATGCTGGAAAACGTGTGTCAACTGGTGTCCCTCGGTGAGTCCCTCAACATTCACATACGTATGTAGACACACATTGACTCATTCATTCAATAAGTGTTGGAACAGCTTCCCCATATCTCACTCTAATCTCTGATTCTCTCGCAGATCTTATCTGAAAAAAAATTTGAGCTCTCTAAATCTGTCTGAAAGAAATATCTTTATTTTATTTTATTTTATTTAGTTTGTCACTCAATTAGAATGTAATCTTGACAAGGATGTCATGGTTTCCTTGGTACTCAGTCTCTAATACTCAGAACAGACCTGAGAACATAATGAATATTTTCAATGTATTAAATTAAATATTTTCTAAATAACTCTTCTGCTTTAGTCGCTATGCTTAGGCTGAGACCAATTAGTGAAAACAATAGCAATATCTTTTTTGTGTAGAACACCAATTATTTCTGTAAATCGAATTGCTTTTCTGTTCTGTATGAGAATAATAATAAACATATTGTGCAGAGATTTAATTAATCTCTTTCTGAAAAGACTGTGTATTATGCATTGTGTCTGGGAACTTAGGCATGGACTCAGCATTCATAGGTCCTGACTGTTTTGAATTTCCTTTTCCTGATGGACCTTTTGTTTGAATTTATTTTCTAGTCTCACGTTGGGTCAGAAAAATCCTGGGGAGTTTTCTGTGTTCTAGGTCTTGTGGCCTAAGCTGACCTTCACTGTTTTTATTCTTCCTTGATAGCCTGCCTTACAGTTGGTGATAATGCACATTTATTGACAGTGAACTCAAAACACATGTACTGTTTCCACTAACAGGGTACCAGATAAGCAAATCCTATATAACTTTGCAGCTGGAGCAAGGAAAAGAGCTCTGGCGGGAAGGAAGATAATTTCTCCAACGCTAGAATCTGGTTAAGCAACAGGGTCCTGTGCTCTAATAGGAGGAGGTGCTTCGTCAGTGAATAATATCAGTCAAATATTAATTAGCGGTTTTATTAAATGAGTGGTAATTTCTAAAATGTAGGTTAAGTTACTGGAGCAGAATTCCTTAGATGTTATTATCATTTTGTTCATATGTCAGATGCTACTCTTGTGTCCTCTTGCCTTTTCTTTTACTTTCGGGAAAAGGATAATTCATGTACTTGTTGGGGTTAAACTGTCACATGCTGACTCTTTTCCCGATACCCCTGTGAAGACTATCCCTCTATTTACCTGTCTGATATCTCATTTCCATTTTAACTCTTTTCAGGTTTTAATTTTAAAACTCTTTTCTAATTGCTGACGCTGTACAATCTGTTTCTTCTATTGAAGTATTTTCTTCAATTGAAGTATTTTATTCATTTGACACATTTGCCACATCTAAGTGTCAATTTTTGAAAAAAGTAAACGGGCCTTGGGGTTTTTCAAACAATTTTATTACCATAATACCAAGGTAACAATTTATTTTTCAATTATTTGAGACAAGGAAAGTGCCCTTAAGAAAAAACACACGATATTCATGCATCCTATCAGAAAAGATGCATCCACTGGTATGACAATGATGAGTTTTATAGCTGTGTACACCAGCCATCTAAGTTAAAGACCTGGTAATGGGTTAAGTTAGTAATGACACACAGTCACCTGAGTGTAATTAGGCTGGCATTAAGTGCTTTCTAAGCAAAAAAAATTTGATAGTTTGAATTCAGTGAATAAAGTGACCTGTGTTCTAAACCATAACATGAGATCTTTAAAATAGAACAAGTGCGTGTACATTGCTCATGCTCAGACTTTGAAAGATATTGATATCATCACAATTAATAGAATAACTCTGTAGTTGGGATCTTATAAAAGAGAAAATATCTGTGTCTGCAGGAGACAATGTGTACGCAAGTGTCAATCGAGAAAAATGACGAGACAAGTCTCAATCATTGTAGGAGATTTATTTGCCAGAGTTAAGGACATGCACCTGGGGGACAGGTGTATGCCTTTCTCCAAAGATGATTTTCTCTAAATTTAAAGGGGGAAAGGGTGGGATATTGAGAAGTACACAATTTTCGTGTAAAAGGTGGGTAGAAAAAAATAGTAATTCGTACATTTTTCTGGCTCAGTGAATCTGGATTGTTTTTACATGAGATGACATAAACAAATGAGGCAGAGGAATAATGCAGGAGAGCTGCATTTTATATAAGACAACATAGGCAAAATGGGGCAGGGAAACAATCGGATATGTATTTGTGTCTGGTGAACTGGGGATGACTGCGCCTGTAAAGACAAGCTATCAGTTTGCATTGCCATGGTGTAACTTTAACAGCTCATGAGGAATTTCCTTGTGGGCAAAATACGGGGGAGGCAAGTAGCTTTTCATCTTGTAGCCATATTATTTAGGAACCAGAAGGGGGAGGCAAGTTTGTGTGACCCTGTTCTCAGCTTGATTTTTCCCTTTGGTTAAATGAGTTTGGGGTGCCAACATTTAATTTCCTTTCACACAAGTAACATTGGAAAGATTTCAACTGGACTCTACTACTGAATGGTTGGTCTAGGATTCAAAGGTGGTGAAATGAACGTATAGATGTATGTCGGTAAATCAATAAGAGCTTTTAATCTTTGTCCCTAAAGGAGAACTCTCTCACTCTGGAGGATCCCTTTGAATGTAATGATTTGAGAGAAGATTGCACTCACAGTTCCACAATGACTCAGCGTTTGTTAACTCAGAGTGGAAAGAAACCCTACATCAGCAAACAGTGTGGAAAATCCCTTAGTAATCAGTTATTCCCTAAACCACATAAACAAATTCATACTAAAGGTAAATCATATCAATGTAATATATGTGAAAAGGCCTATACTAATTGCTTTCACCTTAGATGGCACAAGATGACTCACACTGGAGAGAGGCCATATGCATGTCATCTATGTGGAAAATCCTTCACTCTGTGTTCTCACCTTAGAAGACATGAGAAAACTCACACGGGAGAGAGACCGTATAAGTGTCATCAGTGTGGGAAAGGTTTTATTCAATCCTTTAACCTTCGAAGACGTGAGAGAACTCACCTTGAATAAAAGCGTTATGAATGTGATAAAAGTGGGAAAGTCTTTAGTCAAAGCTCTGGCTTTAGAGGACACACAAGAATTCACACTGAAGAGAAACCACATACTTGTCTTCTATGTGGGAAAGACTTTAGTCTATCTTCTGGCCTTAGATGATATGAGAGAACATGCACTGGAGAAAAGCTATATGAATGCCATTTATGTGGGAAAACCTTCAGCCAGTGTACTAATCTTAAATAACATCAGAAAAGTCACCCTGGAGAGAAAATGATAAATGTCTTCAGAACATATTCTGACTTTAGATGACATGGTGTTAGGAATGACGAATGTAAGGAATATGGAAGAGACTTCAGCTGTAGTTGTAACATCTAAAAATGACAAAGGACTCACATTTTGAAGAATTACTATAATCAACATGGACGTTACTTCAGTTACCTTTATTCTTCAGTCCTCATCAATAAATTCATATGGAAGAGAAATTGTACGACATGTATGTACCAAAGACTTGTTAGTGATCTGATCATAAATGACACGAGAGAGCTGAAACTGTCAACATAATAAACTAAAAGTCTTCAGCAACAGTTTTAGTAACTTAAAACATGTGGGACTTTCAGGTAGAGAATCTCTAGCTCTGCATTCAGTGTGAAAATGTTTTCATGTGCAATTTGTTGTCAACTAACATAAGAAAACTTTACTTGGATGAACCCTTTATTTGTATTTTCTGTGAATAAACATTCAGCCAAGCACTAGGCTTGATGTTCACAAGAAAACACAGTGATAAAATGCTGCTAAAATGGAAAATAAGAGAGGAAATCCTTTATAAGCTAAATAAGAAGGGAAAGTCTTTCCAAGGGCAATGAATTCTCTTGGAATACCAAACACTTCTTACTGGAGAAGTTATGTCTTGAAAAATCATGAGAAATCCTTTCTTCACAGAGTAACGCTTGTGGCACATGTGAGATTTCACACTGGACAAAACACGGTTAGCATCTTGAAAGGAGAAGATTCTTAAGTGGTAATTCATTTCTTAGTTGACATTAAGTTTCTCACATTGAGAAGCTATCAAACTTGAAAATCACTGTGGAGAAACCTGATAGATTTCTCATCAGAAAAGTGAGTCAAGAAGGTGGACCTCTAGAAAAAACTCTTAACACATAGTTTAGCAAAATAATTCAGAAATTTGAGAAAATGTCTATTCATAAAAATGCAGCACATAAATGTATAATAGCAAAGTGACCTGGGCATAAATTGAATGCAGAATTGTATAAGAAATCTCATTAAACATTTCCAAAAGATCAATACTTACAAATATTGAAAGAATACAATCGGATGTTGAAAAAATTTAGTGTGTTGGTGAAGTCCTTCTTTCATTTATGCAGCCCCAACATATCGATTTGCATCTGCACTCCTCGGCTTATGGGTCGAGATTCTATCCCAACTTCTGAGTCTCCCCAGTCTTCAATGGCTCTTTCCTCACAGCTCACCTCCCTTTACTTCCATGTTCACTAAAACCACTTGTTTCCATCCAACCCTGGAACTGACACATCAGGGATCTTCAGCCCCACTTGCCAGATTTCTCAGTGTGTCATTGCATAGATTTAGCAAGGAAACGGAGGCTGGATCAAAGACACCTAGTATATGCATTTGGGTGTCCCCAGCCCTTGCCTCTGTCTCTGAGTAGTTACCTGGGATCAGAGAATAAGGCAGCCCTGCTCTTCTATCCCTCAGAAATCTCTTGAAATTTTGTCCCTGAAGCCTCTCTAAGTGGAGGTAGCAGTTCATCTCATGACACCCCAGAGTTTACTCAGGTAAGTACTGAGTTATTACACAGAGACAGACACAGCTGTGTTCCTTTTACTTCTGTCCAGAAGATAAAACACCAGCATGATAAAACAGCCGAACCTGTCAGCCACCATGCAAGCCTTTCCTATATTTGATTCAATGTACTTTTCCAGAAGCAAAATGAAAGTTCTCACAGATGGGGCCTCCTCTGCCTTGTCCTCAGAATTGGAAAATGTATTGTCCATCAAGGAGCCTCAGTACTGAACCTAAAACTCAAGAGAAAACGTTTCCTGAATAATAAGTGGGATGACGACTTGAAATTTTGCAAAACAGGCACAATCTTAATACGATAGGCCTTACTAAGGCTAAATGGCCTTATCCATGGTTGAAATTGACACATCATTATATTAAAAAATCTCCACAAGTGATTGATTTTACTCAGAAGCCAGGGTTTATGTCAAGAGTGAGGATAATGAGCAAGAAATTCAAGCCCTTGGCAAACTGGTTGGAGAGGCAAGGATTGTGTCCAGGTAGAGCTCATAATATTATTTCTTGTTTAATCTATTTAATTAAATATGTAATTTACCCTCAAACTGTGGCTGACATTATATGTAGTCCTGAGCCACATTAAAATGTACTATTTGTGCTGTGAAATTCTACGAGATTTGACAAATGCATGGTGGCAGATCTCCAGCATTAAAGCATAACACAGGATGCTTCTCTTATTCAAGCTCTTCTTCCCTTCACATAGAGGGAATCAATCGACTTTTGTATACTAACTTTCGAATTTGTTTCTTTATTCCCATCTTCTTTAATTAAAGCACAAGATATCGTACTCAATTTCCATTTGATCTTCCAAAAGAAAGGTACTGAATAATCCATACCTGAATTTCAGTGATTCAGATTCAGGTCCACCGCTAAGCAGTAAAGGCCAAACGTCCTGTGCTGCCACCTCATGGCCGGCAAAGGGCAATGAAATCCATCGTTCCGGCCATGCAGGGCGCATACGCGGTCTGCTTCCCGCAGCGAGCCGGATCTCCAGGGAGGACCTGAGTTTTCTTTACCCAGGGTGAGGGAGGCGCCGCCCCCCTGGCTTTGGGGCTGGGGCCTCCGGGGAGGTTCCGGGTGGGGGCGTTGAAGAGGCAGCTCTTTTTGCAAGGCCCAAGATGGCGGGCCCTGCACAGGCCGCGCTGTTCCGCGCCCTCAGGGCGTCAGTATCCCATTGGGGCCGGATGCCCCCGCTGGGCCCGGAGCATCCTTGGCGCTGCCCTCGCAGAGCCGCACTGAGGCTGAGGTGGCGCGGGGGCCCGGGCTCCGCGAGGAGTGGCGGCAGCGAGGGCTGGAGGACCCGGGCTCCGGGGCTCCGGGGCGTCTGGCCTGGATGGGACTGAGCCCATCCAGGGACTGGGACTCCCGGGTTCTGGTGCGGGTGGATCCTGGGCAGGCTCAGGACCAAGTCCCTCTCCTTCCACCAAGGAGCGCCCAGAGGCCGGCGGGAGCTCCAGGTTCACCTCCTCCTCCTTCAGGTGTTTACTTTTCCTTTATTTCTGTAAGGCCAGAAATTGGCGCCATCCTTCACATCGGTGAATCGGGACCCTAACACCCGTTACCTCAGGTTTATTGTTATTGCCATTAACAGTGTTGGTGGCATTATCACTAAGATCATCATTGTTGTTATTGTCATTCATGATTATTAGCAGGTGGGTTCATCATTTTGTCTCACTGCATTTTTTTTTTTTTTTTTGTGATTGGTTTTGTATGATGTTGAATTGAACTTCTCTAATCTTGACTAGTGTTGTCAGATTCCTGAAGAGCATTCCGGAGGACAACCCCTGCCTTTAGTGCAGCCACAGAATTTCGTGGGCACAGGAGAGCAGCTAGAATATTCCCCTTTCATTGCACAGCAGCTTTGGGAAATGGTGGCTGCCTGGCTCTGAGATGAGGTGGAAAAGACCGGACACTGGGGCAAGTGATAGCACCTCCACTGGTGTTTTTATGAAGCCAGTGCACTGTCTCCCACGTAGACTTAGAATAAAATCTGATGGCTCTAAAAGGCCATGTTTGCCCTTCCTGGACTTCCTGGGAGCCTTTAAACCTTGTGTGGTTCCTAGAGTGGCTAGGTTGCCATATCTGTGCCTCGTATGGCAGCACCAGTCTTTTCTAGGCCAACAAGGGCACTTAGAATGTTTCCAGAAGCTCAGGCATGCTGTCTCTGTTCCTCCCTTCTGTTCAATGGCAATTCACTGGGTCCCTGGCTGACATAGAACATCCTGCAGAGGGATGGGCTTGGGTGACTTCCTGGCCAGCCTTTCCAGGCAGTTATCTTTGAAAAACTTGAAGAGACTCACAGAGGCCATTCACTGGTATTTCATGACTGCAAGAGGGGTTTCTGGTTCCTTGAGTTTACTTAGAATATCTGAATGGCTCTGAATGGCCAAGAAACCCTCTCTGGTCTTGGAAGCTGCCAAAAGCTATTACTGGGCCTTGGAAGAGTCTTTAAAATTTTTCCAGGTACAGCTGAGAATAGGAAACTTTTCCAGGTCTAGCCCAACCAGCTCAGGTCGAGTCCTGAAAAACTGGTAGGTATTGGGGGAGCTCATCTTATGAAAGAGCAATTGGTGGCAAAGCTGGGTCTCCAGGACAGCTGTGTGTGTATATGTCCGCAGAGCATGCCTTGTAGTCATCTTTAGTAACTGAACACCATTTGTGAATGGATAAACTATATTCCTTGCTGTACAATAGTGAAAAATTCATATTAACAATGGTAATAATAAAAATATTGATGAATATTAACAGGAATGACGATCATCATGATACTAGTACCAATGGTTATAATACTGATAATAATACTAACCCTATGGACTTGGGACATACAAGTTTTCCCTAAGTGGATAATAGGCATAAATATTTGGTGGTGTAGGGTTATTTCAAGTCCCAGAAAGCAAGGATGAACATCTAGAACGAGAAGAAAAACAATCTGGAGGTTGGCAAGTGCACACCTGGGGACTCCTGTGTTAACTTCTGGTGTTTCAGCCGAAGAGGGAATGTTAATATAACCCTGGTCCTGTAACACCATGCTGACCAACACCTACCAGCTTTCAGTAGATAAGATAACTGGCTGATGGAACAGGGATCCAGAGAAGTTACGTGTCCAGACCAGTACATGTTGCCCAGTGGCAGAGTTCATGACAAGCAATAAACCCCAGGATAATGTCATTCCCAGCCAGCTGACTGTCATCTGCTCTTTCATGGCCCCTCTCTACTGGTACCTCTAGGCACTGGCATGTCCTCCAGAGGCTGTAGGAGGGCATCATACTCAGTACTCACCTACCTGCAGGAGGCAAGAAAGATGGAAAGAGCTAAATACTATGGTTTCTGGATTCTTTTTGGTGGGCATGGCATATTTCGCATTTGCTTTACTAATGGTGGAACCCAGTCAATGGTTTGCAATACAGCTCTGGATGACTCTGGACACCTGTAGAGATTTTGACAATTTCCAGAAGGTCACAAGTTCTTGGAGGACTTTTTCATGAGTTCTTTGACTGAAAAGGTGGTTCAAAAAACTACTGTTCTGACTTAGAAAATGTTGCAGAGGCTGGGCGCAGTGGCTCATGCCTGTAATACCAGCACTTTGGGAGGCCGAGGCAGGCAGTTCTCGAGGTCAGGAGTTTGAGACCAGCCTGAAACCCCATCTCTACTAAAAATACAAAAATGAGGGGGGCGTGGTGGCATGCACCTGTAACCCAGCTACTCAGGAGGCTGAGGCGGGAGAATCGCTTGAACCTGGGAGTCGGAGGTTGCAGTGAGCCAAGATTGTGCCACTGGACTCCAGCCTGGGCGACAGTGCGAGACTCTATCACAAAAAAAAAAAAAAAGAAGAAGAAGAAGAAGAAAAAGAAAATGTTGCAGAGACTCTGGTGAACAGGTAGTCCCTCTCCTGCCACTCCAGGTAAAAGTTTCTTGGCCACAAACCTGATTTAGCAGTATCCCTTCATCTTAGGTGGGTAACAGAAAGCCATTCATGACCTATCCAAGCATGGAGGGGGAATTTGACTTAGAAAACTTTTAGGTGGACTAGTTGGTGAAAGAAAGTGCATTCTAGGGCTCACAGACCTACACATAGAGTTGCTAGCACATAAAGCATATGTATGAATTCTTTCTGAGCCCATGGCAAGACCAGGGTGCACTTCATCCATCTACTATGCTGGTATGAATAGATACTTGCCCGAAAAAGAAAAGAATAACTCAGGAAGCCCATTCTTCTACAGGACACCAGGTGGTACAGTAGGAGTCTTGGGGTTGCTGTGGTATGTATGTTTTAAGGTTGTCTTTTAATCATCTTCAGCAAACTCAACAGTCTTCAGAACATAAAAAAAATTATTCAACATTGCGTAATAACTACCACAAATCTATCCATGATAAAGAACTGTACCCACATAATAATAACATTAATAGCAATCATAATGGTGTGATATAAATGTCATTTTAAAGAAGAGAATAATAAAAGAGCAGATATTTAAGAGCATATTCCTGTAAGCCTGTGACATTGTTCCCATATGAGCCCTCGTGTTATTGATTACAGGGAGAGGCTTGGGGCTGCATCTTGAAATATCTTCTGTGATGGCAAAGAAGAGTGGCAGTAGGGAGAATAATTCTGAGCCACACGAGGGCTTGGGCAAAAGTGGAGATGCCTGTGCCACGTGGAAATACATTACAAATGGACTATGGAAAAGGGTCTGGCCAGAGTCCTGCCTGACACAGGTCATACAAAAGCTTTCAGTAGTTCGCCCCAAGAAATGGCTGTCCAGGCTGTAGATGAGAAGCACTGGGCAGACAGATCCACACCCGCTTCCTGAGTCTCAGAAGTCTGGTGTGCATCGAACATTAAGCCCCCAAGCCTACTGAGACTTCACCTCCTGGCTGGTCTTCTACCATCTGATTCTTGAGCCCCATCACGTAAGTGCCATCTCCATCCTGCAATTGCTGACAATGTCTGATGGAGGGTTTCACCCTGGGTACTCAGTACCAGCAATGGATGAAATACCAGAAGGGAGGCTCCAGGGCTTCCATAGAAGACACATTCTAAAGTTGCTCGGGTGATCAAATGGTCATCTCATAGATTTTCAGCAGAACTGCAGCATTTTGTGAATACCTGAGTGAATGCAGAAAGTATCCAGACGCATGGGCATTCTAGGAAGCTCCCTGTGTAAATCAAATACAAGGAATATCTACTTCTGGGCTCAAAAGCTAACTTAGATTGCAGGGGCCTTTAAAAACAGTATGCTGAGAATAGATAGGGCTCAAGGACAGTATCTCCAATTGAACTTTTAATGAACTCCCGTAGGCGCCAAGAAGGCGGGCAGATAAGGAAGAGCATAGAAACAAGGAACTGAGTAGAAGGTTACATCTGGGAAAAGAAAGTTTGTTTTACATTGCATTCTTTCTGCTGACGTGGGGTTTATGGAGTATAAATAAAGTGAGGCGGAGGCTCTGAGCGCGGCCGCCATGTTCTCTGTGTGTCTTTGTCTTTTGTGTGTTCTCTCATTCTCCACCACCCCCGACACGGACCCCAACATTAGATAATAAAAAAGTGAGATGCTGGCAGAAGGCAAATAACTCCACTTCAGTTCTTGAGAGAAAAATGGTTCTGTAACCTCTGAGTTTATTTAGAAAATGTTTGGAGCCTCAGGAAGACCAAGTATATCATTCCTGATGTTTCCAGGGCAGATTGGACTGCTTGGGCCTCTGGGACTATTCTAAGTCCTCTCAGACTTCCATGGGAAACCGTATCTCTACTCCTAGAGCTCACACCACCCCTGAGCAAGCTCATTGTTTTCTAAATATTCCAAGGAAGTCCATCCAGGGTATGCCTGTATTGGTGAGTTTCACCTTGGACTGGCAGGAGAACTCTGAGAATGATACATCCTGACTTCACTTGATAAAGGTAGGGGAGCCAAGAAGTCCAGATCTGGAGAGCACCTGAAACACCAGATGGCAGAAGGACAGTAAGGAGGTGAAGTCAGCTATGGAGGTGGAGCTTCATGTTTAATGCATGTAGGATTCTGAGTTCCAGGACTGATGGGCTGGTGGGGATGAGATACATGTCTTCTTTGCAGGGAGCCAGGCCAAACCAGCCATCTGGTTGCACTACTGAAAGCTTTTGTGTGCCCAGTGGTAGGTAAGACACAAGCCAAACTCTCTTCACCTCTGGCTGGTAGTCCTTGACTAGAGAGGTTTGCACACAAGTGGTCCTATTAGCCCATGCTCTCCTGTGGCTTGCTTTGCTTTCACCTGTTTCTCATGTTTGCCATCATGGAACACATTTCATAGTGAAATTCTTTGACTCTGACTCCAAATTACACAAGGAGGACCCAATTTGTCAACTTTTCATATATTTAGGAGAATCTCCACATTGATTTTTGTATCCTTATGTTCATATTGTCACCAGTATTAAAATTCTTACTATTTAGGTCATTGCGTTCACTATCATAATTATTAAATATTTTTCATTTATCATTTATTTTTATTGGTTAATTTTTTGTGGCAGCTGTTATATAACAATCACTAGAGTTTCTCTATTCATGAAAGATGTCCACGTTAATGGAGGTAACTAGGAGTGTTACTTTACAGGTATGTAAACACAGATAATCTTGGCTGAACTGTGGCTATATTGTCTGGTGTCCCTTTGAAGGTGAAGCCTCTTGTGTTATTCTAAGTGACCTCTGGAGACAGAAACTGTCTCATAATTGCAGGGACGACTTGAGAAGGCATCCTGAGCCTATGCAGAAATGCAGAAGCACTTCCATGATCTAAGCAACCTATGTGAAGGCCTGAAAGCCAAAGCAAAGCTGTCCAACAAAAAGTTTTCCTAGTAACACTGGAGGTCCATCAGTCACTCCTCCTGGTCTGGAAATGCCAGAAATGTCCTCCGTGGTTCTTGTGAGGGTCCAGATCTTTTCAAAATCACCTCAGAAGCCATAGAACCACTCCATCCTACCTGAAATTGCAGAATGACTTTTCTTTTGACCAGAGTCTCAAAAATATATTCATTGATAGTTTTGGTTCCTGGGAGCCGCCATTGCTTGCAAAAGATGTGCCAGAGACTAGACATTTTCTGTTTCCTCACTTGTCCGGAAAAGACTGAAGTGTTTCTGGAACACAGAAATGGGAATCTGACCCTCTGAGCAGCCTCAGAATTTTCTAAGTCTTCCAAGCAGAGTGGAAGTTCTGGTGAGGACCCTTTGTACCCCCGATGGTCTGGAATCACATAGGATGATGCGTTCAAACAACTCTAGGTGGAGATATATTTTCTGAGATATTCCAAGGAGGAGGGACACAACTGGACCAGATGTTAAAAGGGCAGCTGAGCATTAAGTGCCTATGTAGTGTTTGCAGCTTAATGTCCCATGCAGAAGGGGACTCTGGGCTCTTGTGTTAGAATTCAATGTAATTCTGGGGTCCTGCTTTTCTTCCAGGAAATCCCACTTCCATCTGGATGTCTGGATGAACTACTGAAAGCCACTGAGTGTCCTGCAGTAGGTGAACTGTGGCCAGAGCCCAAGGATGAAGGGGGCTCCTTCTGTCTGTGACTGTGAAGAGGAAGCCTGAGGTATAGCAGACTCAGGCCCCAGAAGGATGGAAAAAATGAGGTGGGGAGTGAGGGGACCTCAGAGGAAGACTGAGGTCTGCAGAATCCCAGGGTCAAGGAGACAGTGCGGTGTCCTGGTGGTGTCCTTGATGTTCCAAGAGGGGTGATAATCCATCTCCTGAGTAAAAGCTTCATATGGGGTGAGGAGGGGAGAAGTAAACAGAGAGGAAGCAGGGAAGGCCAAGACAGCGACCAGCCTTAGAGCGATTTTAACCAGAAATGGACACAGACCCTGGACCCCATCGCGGGGTTGCAGGCCAAGGACCGTCTCTAGGCGATGCATAGCTCCCTTGTGGGGTTAGTGGGAGTAGGCATTGTGACGTCTGCAGGGGTGTGGAAGGCTGGGCGACGGGAGCAGCTTACAGGGCTGGACCAGAAATACTGAACTTCTTTTCCATCAGTGAAATCCACTTCCGAGTCAGAAAAAACTGCAAGTTCTGGAGGGGCAGGGCCTAGGAGGAGGTCAGGGCCTGAGCCTTCCTGCTTTGACCCTCCCTACCCCCCGTGTTTCTGGGTCTGTCCTCACTTCCACCCAGCGGATCTTGAGTATCCTCCTTTGAGTCCCCACGAGTGTGTTGTGTGCAGTGGGGCCAGGCTGCTTCATCCACTGCACGTTCAATGTTTCCAATACTTTCTGGCCAAAGTTTAGAGTTGTCAGACCACTGACTTTGAATGTTGACCTGGTTCCTTTTGAACAGAGTAAAATCTATTGAAGTTTAAGGTCACCTCTTTTCATGGATGGTGAAGAGGCAGGCTGTTCAGGCGCAACTGCCCTCAGGTCTGGAGGGCGGCGGAGGTCACTGTGGGTGGTGGGTGAAGCCGGAACCTCTGTGGCTCTAGACTTTCAAATATTTCATTTTTTCTTTTGTAGTTTGTGTTTGTTGCTTGCTTTTTTTTACAATGGGAACTGGAATGTAAGATGCCAAACTAGCCTGTGGGGGACATGGATTTTCACAACAGTAACCACAGAGTGTAGTTTCCATTTCTATTCCCTGTTCATGTGGGAGGCAGAAAAGGAAATCAGGTGCTCAGTTCTAGGGACATCACAGGACTAGGACATGTACAGTGAGGGTGGAAGGCAGAGGCATTGCTTTAGGAGAATAAAATTACTGCATGCACACACATATGTATGTATATGGATGTATGTACACAAATATGCATATTTATAGATTCTGTTCTTCCTCTCTCTATATAATTTTCTTTATTTCACACTTGATATGATTTTTTTTATTATACTTTGTGTTCTAGGGTACATGTGCACAATGTATAGGTTTGTTACATATATATACATGTGCCATGTTGGTGTGCTGCACCCATTAACTCATCATTTACATTAGGTATATCTCCTAATGCTATCCCTCCCCCCTCCCCCCACCCTACATCAGGCCCCAGTGTGTGACGTTCCCCTTACTGTGTCCAAGTGATCTCATTGTTCAGTTACCACCTATGAGTGAGGACATGCGGTGTTTGGTTTTCTGTTCTTGCAGTAGTTTGCTGAGAATGATGGTTTCCGGCTACATCCATGTCCCTACAAAGGATGCAAACTCATCCTTTTTTATGGCTGCATGGTATTCCATGGTGTATATGTGGCACATTTTCTTAATCCATTCTGTCATTATAGGCATTTGGGTTGGTTCCAAGTCTCTGCTATTGTGAATAGTGCTGCAGTAAACATACATGAGCATGTGTCTTTATAGCAGCATGATTTATAATCCTTTGGGGATATACCCAGTAATAGGATGGCTGGGTCAAATGGTATTTCAAGTTCTACATCCTTGAGGAATCGCCACACTGTCTTTCACAGTGGTTGAACTAGTTTACAGTCCCACCAACAGTGTAAAAGTGTTCCTATTTCTCCACATCCTCTCCAGCACCTGTTGTTTCCTGACTTTTTAATAATTGCCATTCTAACTGGTGTGAGATGGCATCTTATTGTGGTTTTGATTTGCATTTCTCTGATGGCTAGTGATGATGAGTATTTTTTCATGTGTCTGTTGGCTGCATAAATGTCTTCTTTTGAGAAGTGTCTGTTCTTATCCTTTGCCCACTTTTGGATGGGGTTGTTTGTTTTTTTCTTGTAAATTTGTTTGAGTTCTTTGTAGGTTCTGGATATTAGCCCTTTGTCAGATGAGTAGATTGCCACAATTTTCTCCCATTCTGTAGGTTGTCTGTTCACTCTGATGGTAGTTTCTTTTGCTGTGCAGAAGCTCTTTAGTTTAATTAGATCCCATTTGTCTATTTTGGCTTTTGTTGCCATTGCTTTTGGTGTTGTGGATATGAAGTCCTTGCCCATGCCTATGTCCTGAATGGTATTGCCTAGGTTTTCTTCTAGGGGTTTTATGGTTTTAGGTCTAATATTTAAGTCTCTAATCCCTCTTGAATTAATTTTTGTGTAAGGAGTACGGAAGGGATCCAGTTTCAGCTTTTTATTTATGGCTAGCCAGTTTTCCCAGCAGCATTTATTAAATAGGGAATCCTTTCCCCATTTCTTATTTTTGTCAGGTTTGTCAAAGATCAGATGGTTGTAGAAGTGTGGTATTATTTCTGAGGGCTCTATTCTGTTCCATTGGTCTATAGCTCTGTTTTCATAGCAGTATCATGCTGTTTTGGTTACTGTAGCCTTGCTGTATAGTTTGAAGTCAGGTAGCGTGATGCCTCCAGCTTTGTTCTTTTGACTAGGATTGTCTTGACAATGCGGGCTCTTTTTTGGTTCCATATGAACTTTAAAGTAGTTTTTTTCCAATTCTGTAAAGGAAGTCATTGGTAGCTTAATGGGGATGGCATTGAATCTATAAATTACCTTGGACAGTATGACCATTTTCACGATATTGATTCTTCCTGTTCATGAGCATGGAATGTTCTTCCATTTGTTTGTGTCCTCCTTTATTTCATTGAGCAGTGGTTTGTAGTTCTCCTGAAGAGGTCCTTCACATCTGTTGTAAGTTGGATTCCTAGGTATTTTATTCTCTTTGAAGCAATTGTGAATGGGAGTTCATTCATGATTTGGCTCTCTGTTTGTCTGTTATTGGTGTATAAGAATGCTTGTGATTGTTGCACATTAATTTTGTATCCTGAGACTTTGCTAAAGTTACTTATCAGTTTGAGGAGATTTTGGGCTGAGACGATGGGGTTTTCTAAGTAGACAAGCATGTTATCTGCAAACAGGGACAATTTGACTTCTTCTTTTCCTAATGAAATACTCTTTATTTATTTCTCTTGCCTGATTGCCCTAGCCAGAACTTCCAACACTATGTTGAATAGGAGTGGTGTGAGAGGGCATCCCTGTCTTGTGCCAGTTTTTAAGGGGAATGCTTCCAGTTTTTGCCCATTCGGTATGATACTGGCTGTGGGTTTGTCATGAATAGCTCTTATTATTTTGAGATACGTTCCATCAATACTGAATTTATTGAGAGTTTTTAGCATGAAGGGTTGTTGAATTTTGTCAAAGGCCTTTTCTGCATCTATTGAGATAATCATGTGGTTTTTGTCTTTGGTTCTGTTTATATGTTGGATTACGTTTATTGATTTGAGTATGTTGAACCAGCCTTGCATCCCAGGGATGAAGCCCACTTGATCATGGTGGATAAGCTTTTTGATGTGCTTCTGGATTCGGTTAGCCAGTATTTTATTGAGGATTTTTCTGTCAATGTTCATCAGGGATATTGGTCTAAAATTCTCTTGTTTTGGTGTGTCTCTGCCAGGCTTTGGTATCAGGATGATACTGGCCTCATAAAATGAGTTAGAGAGGATTCCCTGTTTTTCTATTGATTGGAATCGTTTCAGAAGGAATAGTACCAGCTCCTCTTTGTACCTCTGGTAGAATTCAGCTGTGAATCTGTCTGGTCCTGGACTTTTTTTGGTTAGTAGGCTATTAATTATTACCTCAATTTCAGAGCCTGCTATTGGTCTCTTCAGGGATTCAACTTCTTCCTGGTTTAGTCTTGGGAGAGTGTATGTGTCCAGGAATGTATCCATTTCTTCTAAGTTTTCTAGTTTATTTGCGTAGAGGTTTTTATAGTATTCTCTGATGGTAGTTTGTATTTCTGTGGGGTCGGTGGTGATATCCCTTTATCATTTTTTATTGCATCTATTTGATTCTTCTCTCTTTTCTTCTTTATTGCTCTTGCTAGTGGTCTATCAATTTTGTTGATCTTTTCAAAAAACTAGCTTCTGGATTCAATGATTTTTTGAAGGGTTTTTTGTGTCTCTGTCTCCTTCAGTTCTGCTCTGATCTTAGTTATTTCTTGCCTTCTGCTAGCTTTTGAATGTGTTTGCTCTTGCTTCTCTAGTTCTTTTAATTGTGATGTTAGGGTGTCAATTTTAGATCTTTCCTGCTTTCTCTTGTGAGAATTTAGTGCTATAAATTTCCCTCTACACTCTGCTTTAAATGTGTCCCAGAGATTCTGGTATGTTGTATCTTTGTTCTCATTGGTTTCAAAGAACATCTTTATTTCTGCCTTCATTTCGTTATGTACCCAGTAGTCATTCAAGAGCAAGTTGTTCAGTTTCCATGTAGTTGAGTGGTTTTGATTGAGTTTCTTAATCCTGAGTTCTTGTTTGATTGCACTGTGGTCTGAGAGACAGTTTGTTATAATTTCTGTTCTTTTACACTTACTGAGGGGTGCTTTACTTCAAACTATGTGGTCAATTTTGGAATAAGTACAATGTGGTGCTGAGAAGAATGTGTATTCTGTTGATTTGGGGTGGAGAGTTCTGTAGAAGTCTATTAGGTCCGCTTGGTGCAGAGTTGAGTTCAATTCCTGGATATCCTTATTGACTTTCTGTCTCGTTGATCTGTCCAATGTTGACAGTGGGGGGTTAAATTCTCCCACTATTATTGTGTGGGAGTCTAACTCTCTTTGTAAGTCTCTAAGGCCTTGTTTTATGAATCTGGGTGCTCCTGTATTGGGTGCATATATATTTAGGGTAGTTAACTCTTCTTGTTGAATTGATCCCTTTATCATTATGTAATGACCTTATTTGTCTCTTTTGATCTTTGTGGTTTAATGTCTGTGTTATCAGAGACTAGGATTGTAACCCCTGACATTTTTTTTGTTTTCCATTTGCTTGGTAGATCTTGTTCCATCCCTTTATTTTGAGCCTATGTGTGTCTCTGCACGTGAGATGAGTCTCCTGAATACAGCAAACTGATGGGTCTTGACTCTTTATTCAATTTGCCAGTCTGTGTCTTTTAATTGGAACATTTAACCCATTTACATTTAAGGTTAATATTGTTATGTGTGAACTTGATCCTGTTGTTATGATGTTAGCTGGTTATTTTGCTCGTTAGTTGATGCAGTTTCTTCCTAGCATCGATGGTCTTTACATGTTGGCATGTTTTTGCAATGGTTAGTACTGTTTGTTCCTTTCCATGTTTAGTACTTCCTTCAGGAACTCTTGTAGGGCAGGCCTGGTGGTGACAGAATCTCTCAGCATTTGCTTGTCTATAAAAGATTTTATTTCTCCTTCACTTATGAAACTTAGTTGACTGGATATGAAATTCTGGTTTGAAAATTCTTTAAGAATGTTGACTATCGGCCCCCACACTCTTCTGGCTTGTAGAGTTTCTGCCAAGATATCTGCTGTTAGTCTGATGGGCTTCCCTTTGTGGGTAATGTAACCTTTCTCTCTGACTGCCCGTAACATTTTTTCCTTCTTTTCAACTTTGGTGAATCTGACAATTATGTGTTTTGAAGTTGCTCTTCTTGAGGAGTATCTTTGTGGCGTCCTCTGTATTTCCCGAATTTGAATGTTGGCCTGCCTTGCTGGGTTAGGGAAGTTCTCCTGGATGATATCCTGCAGAGTATTTTCCAACTTGGTTCCATTCTCCCCATCACTTTCAGGTACACCAATCAGATGTAGATTTGGTCTTTTCACATAATCCCATATTTCTTGGAGGCTTTGTTCATTTCTTTTTACTCTTTCTTCTCTAAATTTCTCTTCTTGCTTCATTTGATTCATTTGATCTTCAATCTCTGATACTCTTTCTTCCAATTGATCAGGTCGGTTACTGAAGCTTGTGCATTTGTCATGTAGTTCTTGCGTCATGGTTTTCATCTCTATCAGGTCGTTTATGGACTTCTCTGCATTGGTTATTCTAGTTATCCATTCGTCAAATCTTTTTTCAAGGTTTTTAGTTTCTTTGTGCTGGGTTTGTAGTTCCTCCTTTAGCTCTGAGAAGTTTGATCAACTGAAGCCTTCCTCTCTCAACTTGTCAAAGTCATTCTCCATCCATCTTTGTTCTGTTGCTGGTGAGGAGCTGCGTTCCTTTGGAGGGGGAGAGGTGCTCTGATTTTTTGAATTTTGAGCTTTTCTGCACTGCTTTTTCCCCCTGTTTGTGGTTTTATCTACCTTTGGTCTTTGATGATGGTGATGTATGGGTGAGGTTTTGGTGTGGATGTCCTTTCTGCTTGTTAGTTTTCCTTCTAACAGTCGGGACCCTCAGCTTCAGGTCTGTTGGAGTTTGCTTGAGGTTCACTCCAGGTAGGCTCCTCCCAGTTAGGCTCTCCAGTTAGGCTACTCGGGGGTCAGGGACCCACTTGAGCAGGCAGTCTGTCAGTTCTCAGATCCCAACCTCCATGCTGGGAGAATCACTACTCTCTTCGAAGCTGTCACACAGGGACATTTACATCTGCAGAGGTTTCTGCTGCTTTTTGTTTAGCTATGCCCTGTCCCCAGAGGTGGAGTCTACAGAGGCAGGCAGGCCTCCTTGAGCTGCAGTGGGCTCCACCCAGTTCGAGCTTCCTGGCTGCTTTGTTTACCTACTTAAGCCTCAGCAATGGTGGGCACCCCTCCCCCAGCCTCACTGCCGCCTTGCAGTTAGATCTCAGACTGCTGTGCTAGCAATGAGAGAGGCTCTGTGGGCTTAGGACCCTCCGAGCCAGGTGTGGGATATAATCTCCTGGTGTGCTGTTTGCTAAGACCCTTGGTAAAGCACAGTATTGGATGGGAGTGACCCAATTTTCCAGTGTTCTGTGTCACAGTTTCCCTTCGCTAAGAAAAGGAATTCCCTTCCCCCTTGCACTTCCTAGGTGAGGCGATGACTTGCCCTGCTTCGGCTCTCACTCGTTGGGCTGCGCCCACTGTCCTGCACCAACTGTCCAACATGCCCCAGTGAGATGAACCTGGTACCTCAATTGGAAATGCAGAAATCACCCATCTTCGGTGTTGCTCACGCTGGCAGCTGGAGGCTGGAGCTGTTCCTATTTGGCCATTGTGGCACCAACCTCACTTGATATGATTTCTAAATTTAAATGCCTTTGAGACAAACATGAATTGTGAAGGGATTTAAAAATGTCAGTGAAAAATGGAATTAAAAATAAAAATATAAGTATCAACTTTATTTCTCAATATAATCTCTACTGAGGTCAAGACACTGCATTAAGGGATGATCCCAACCATTCAGTCCATTGCTAAAGAACTGAGGGTCATGGGAATTTAACCATGTCAATGCAATCTTCTACTATTAACTGAAGAAAAATGGGTGCCCTTTACAGTTATTTTAAGATTAGGAAAAATAAGGTCAGAAGAAACCAAATCAGGACTGTAATGTTGATGCCTAATAATTTCCCATGAAAACTCTTTCAAAATTACCGGTGTTTGACGAGAGGAAGGAACAGAAGTGTTGTTGTGGTGCAGAGGGACTCTCTAGTGAAGCTTTACAGGGCACTTTTCTGCAAAAGTATTTGCTAATTTTCTCTAAGAACTCTCCTACTAAGCAAATATTATGGTGCTTTGATCCTACAGAATGTCAACAAGCAAAATGCCTTGAGCATCCCCAAAACCTCTATGGCTTTTGCTTTTGAGAAGTTTGCTTTTGCTTTGACTGGACCACTTCTACTTCTTGGTAGCCATTGTTTTAATTGTGCTTTGCCTTCAGGATCCTATTGATAAAGTCAGTTTCACTCCCTGTTATAATTCTTCAAAATAATGCTTCAGGATCTTGATTCTGCTTGTTCAAAATAGTCACTAATAGCTATACTTTTGTCCATAGCTGATCTAGGCACAAGGGTATTTGGGACTCATCAAATGTAAAGTTTCTCAACTTTCACGTTATAGTCAGTATTGTGTAAGCTGAACCAATTGAGATGTCTGTGGTGTTGGCTATAATATCTCTCGTTAATTGTCAGTCCTCCTCAATTAGGGCATAGAAACAATTTTTTTTCTCTCAAAAATTGGAATGGATGCCCCTCCTCTGTGGGCTTCATCTTCAACATTGTCTTATCTCTTCTTAGAATCAGGTATCCCTTTGTAAACGACTGATCCTTCAGGTCATTTTTCCCATAGACTTTTCTTAAAGAATAATTTATTTCACCGTTTTTTGTACCCCAGCTTCACCATAAATTTGATGTTTGTTCTTGTTTCAGGTTTGGCAGAATTCAAGCTTGGCAGAATTCATGTGGTTCTTTTCAGACTGATGTTTTAAATCCTATTCACATATGTTAAAACACGGCCGGGCATGGTGGCTCACGCCTGTAATCCCTGCACTTTGGGAGGTTGGGCAACATGGCAAAACCCTGCCTCGACAGAAAATACAAAAATTAGCCTCTACAAAAAATACAAAAATTAACCAGACAAGGTCCCAGCTACTTGGAAGGCTGAGGCAGGAGAATCGCTTCAGCCTGGAAGCAGAGGTTACTTTGAGCCAAGATTGCTCCACTGCACTGCAACCTCGGTGAGAGGAGTGAAACCCTGTCTCAAAAATAAGAAAAAGTTAAAATAAACTAGTATATGTGTGTTTTGATGCAAAAGCTAAAAGTTCACGCATAGTTTTTTCATAATTGTTATTTTGCATGAACTTATTGAAGCCCCCTATTATTTGCCATAATTTTCTCATCTTATTAATTTCTATATACATACAGAATTTCCAATTTGTGTAAACCTTTCTTCCCAGCTACTGAACAATTATTTTAAATTGGAAAAATATGAGCTATTTTAATCTATATTTTTGTTTTCTACTTCTGAATATTTTAGAGAAAAAATGGATAATGAGACTTGTAAGATGGAGATGTTTGGAAGTTTCTATTACCAATGACAAATTAATTTTTAAATAATTTCAGGAAAATTTAGGTGAATGTCTGTACTTTCATATGAACATTCATAGTAAAACAGATTTTTAATTTCTACCCTTGATAAACTTTAGTATAAAATATGTGAGTAAATGTGTACTTTTCCGTTCCTCATGAACATTCTCAAGTTTATGCTATCTGGATTTTCTCAGGATGAATTACAAGCTGTATATGCTGCTGAAGTGTCTCAAAGATTATGTCCCAAAGAGAGTGCCCTACTGTTTTTCCAATATTAATTTCTAAGTTTTACCAAGTTACAAGTTTTTTTTTCATAAAATATAAAACATAACTTTCCTGTGGTAAGGGGTACAAAGGAAGCTTGGATTTGTTCTGAGAAGGGGAGAGGGTACTTCTGCCCATTGCCATGCACATCTGATTTTAGAGCTGAATGCCTTTCTGAGCTTGGCTCACTCCTCTCAAACTTGCTGGTAAATAGACACAAATTAAAGAGAAATAATTGTACACCATTTGGGATCAACGAATCCAGATATCTGAACCATTGTTTATTATTTGCCCCTCCCACCCTCTCACCCTCCCAGATCTCTAGTGTCTATCATTCCACTTCTATGTCCAAGTGTACAATTATTTAACTCACACTTACAAATGAGAACTTCATGTGTTCATTTGTACAGATTCTCTTCCACCTAGCTACCTCTGAGACTGCAAGAACAATCACTCCTCCCCCTCCTCCTTCTCAGCCTACTCAAACAGAAGACCAGGAGCATTATCTATCTATCTATCTATCTATCTATCTATCTATCTATCTATGCACACACACACACGTACACATATATATACACACACAAATATATATACACACATATGTGTACATATACACACACACTCATAAAGAATTTGCATTTTAAAGAATGGCAGAACCATAGTTGTTCAAAAATCAACTATATAATTCTATATATGATAAATGTCTACTAGAAAATTCACGTTGAAAATTGCAAACACGACATAGAAAAAATAAAGTTTTAAAAAATTTTATTTTATTTCATTTTAAGTTCCAGGATACATGTGCAGGACGTGCAGGTTTGCTACATAGGTAAGTGTGTGCGATGGTGGTTTGCTGTACCTATCAACCCGTAACCTAGGTATTCAGCCCCACATGGATTAGCTATTTATTCTGACACACTCCCTCCTCACTCACCCCCAGACAGGCTCCAGTGTATGTTGTTCCCCTCCCTGTGTCTATGTTTTCTCATTGTTCATCTGCCACTTATAAGTGAGAACATGTGTATTTGGTTTTCTGTTCCTGCATTAGTTTGCTGAGAATAATGGCTCCCAGCTTCATCCATGTCCTTGCAAAGGACATGATCTCATTCCTTTTTATGGCTGTATAGTATTCCATGGTGTATATGTATCACATTTTCTGTATCCAGTCTGTCACTGATGGGCATTTGGGTTGATTCCATGTCTTTGCTATTGTGAAGAGTGTGGCAATGAACATATGCATACAAGTATCTTTATAAAACAAGAATTTATATTCCTTTGGGTATATACCCAGTAATGGCATTGCTGGATCAAATGGTATTTCTGATTCTAGGTCTTTGAAAAATCACCACACTGTCTTCCACAGCGTTTGAATTTACATTCACTCTAACAGTGTAAAAGTGTTCCTGTTTCCCCACAGTCTCACCAGCATCTGTTGTTTCTTGACTTTTTAATAATCACCATTCTGACTGGCATGAGATGACATCTCACTGTGGTTTTGATTTGTATTTCTCTAATGATCAGTAACGTTGGGCTTTTTTTTTTTTTCATATGTTTGTTGGCTGCATAAGTGTCTGTTCATATCCTTTGCCCACTTTTTAAAATATTTTTATTTTCACTTTTTAAGACAGAGTCTTGCTGTGTCACCCAGGGTGGAGTTCAGTGGCACAATCTCGGGTCACTGCAACCTCTACCTCCCAGATTCAGGTGGTTCTTCTGTCTCAGCCTCCTGAGTAGTTGGGATTACAGGCACCTGCCACCACATCTGGCTAATTTATTGTATTTTGAGTAGAGACTGAGTTTCACCAGGTTGGCCAGGCTGATCTTGAACTCCTGGCCTCAAGTTATCTGCCCACCTCACCTTCCCAGACTTCTGGGATTACAGGTATGAGCTACTGCACCCAGTTTTTGCCCACTTTTATATGGGGTTGGATTTTTATAGTTTTGGGTTTTACATTTAAATCTTTAATCCATTTTCAGTTCACTTTTGTATAAGGTATAAGGAAGGGGTCCAGTTTCAGTTTTCTGCATATGTCTAGATAGTTTTTCCAGCACCATTTATTATTAAATAGGGAATCCTTTCCCCATTGTTTGTTTTCATCCAAAATAAAATGGTTGTAGATGTGCAGTCTTATTTCTGATATCTCTATTCCATTCCATTGGTCTATGTGTCTGTTTTGTACCACTACCATGCTGTTTGGGTTACTGTAGCCTTGTAATATGGTTTGAAGTCAGGTAACAGGATGCCTCCAGCTTTGTTATTTTTACTTAGGATTGTCCCGGGTATATGGACTCTTTTTTCGTTTCATATGAATTCTGAAGTAGTTTTTTCTAATTTTGTAAAGAATGTCCATGGTAGTTTATGGGAATAGCATTGAATCTATGAATTACTTTGGGAAGTATGGCCATTTTCATGATATTGATTCTTCTTACCCATGAGCATGGAATGTTTTTCCATCTGTTTGTGTCCTCTCTTATTTCCTTGAGTAGTGGTTTGTAGTTCTCCTTGAAGAGGTCCTTCACTTGCCTTGTTAGCTGTATTCCTAGGTAGGTATTTTATACTCTTTGTAGCAATTGTAAATGTGAATTAATTTGTGATTTGGCTCTCTTCTTGTCTATTGTTGGTGTATAAGAGTGCTTGAGACTTTTGCACACTGATTTTGTATCTTGAGACTTTGCTGAAGTTGCTTGTAGCTTAAGAATCTTTTGGGCTGAGGTGATGAGATCTTATAGATATAGGATCATGTCATCTGCAAGAAAAGAAAGTCCGACTTCCTCTTTTCCTGTTTGAATATGCTTTATTCTTTCTCTTGCCTGATTGCCTTGGCCAGAACTTCCAACACTATATTGAATAGGAGTGGTGAGAGGGCATCCTTGCCTTGTGCCAAATTTCAAATGGAATACTTCCAGCTTTTGCCTGTTCAATATGATAATGACTGTGGGTTTGTCATAAATGGCTCTTATTATTTTGAGGCAAGCTCCATCAATACCTAGTTTCATGAGAGTTTTTAGCATAAAGGAATGTTGAATTTTATCAAAGACCTTTTCTGAGTCAACTGAAATAATCATGGGGTTTTTGTCTTTAGTTCTGTTTATGTGGTGAATTACATTTATTGATTTACATATGTTGAACCAGCCTTGCACCCAAGGGATGAGGCCGATTTGATCTTGGTGGATAAGCTTTTTGATGTATTGCTGGATTTGGTTTGCCACTATTATATTGAGAATTTTGCAACAACGTTTATCAGAAATATTAAGCTAAAGTGTAGTAAATACATTGAAAATAATAACAGACTGATTAAAAGACTAAATAATATGAATCCTAAGTGTTTTCACAACTGATTTATAGAGTAAAAGCATTGCCAAACTAAATGAGCTTGGCCAAAGACTGTACAGGGTCTGAGATGTTGTCTCAACTTCCATTACTCATTGTGAGGTGGACCTACAGTAACTATATTTGATGCAAAATTTCATGTTGATGGAAGCTGAGATGTCCTGCAGTCTCAGAGGGACAGTATTCTGGTGTGTCTCCCTTTGCCCTGTCAGGAATAAAGATCTAGACTCTACAGGTTTTGTCAAAATATACAATATGTAGGAAATGGGGCAGGGTTTAGGTTGTGAGGCAAAGCCTAGAGATATAAAGAAACAGCTTCTGACCCAGGGCTCATGAAGTTAGGTTAGTTTCAGAGATGATGGTGGAGTGAGCATAGTACAGTCTTTGGAACCATTCCTTCCCCTTATTTGTTCATAGGCCAGATGTGCTCAACTAGGGGGCATCTCAGGTCTGATGAACAGAGTCCTGGAGAGACAAAGGGGCAATCCTGAGGAAGAGGCTCAACAGGGAGGAAGGAGCCACCATTTTCTCTCCTGAGAAAAATCCTTCTCCCTAGGAAACCATAGGCTTTTCTTTGGTCCCAGTGAGACTTTTTCTGAGTGAAGAGAGCAGAGAGAGCAAGGGACTGATGTGTTATCTGTTTCCACCTCCTGCAGTGATTCTGAAACCATGGGGGACAGAATTATCTTCAGAATCATGAGCAATCCAGATGCCATGGTTTCACACAAGACACTGGAAGTTCTTATCTCTGGGGGGTAGGCACTGGTCACTGATACTCTTTAAAGCTCATTCACTGATTACAAAGTGAGCCAAATTAATAATCTACTGCAAGTTTTACTAAACTCACTTTACTCGACACACAATTCACACACATTGTTAATATACACATTTTGATGCTTGGACAGGGTTGGACCCAAGATTCTGTACTTCTATGGAGCCCTGTGTTCTGCCCAGGTGTAATTTACTCTCAGGTAAGTAAACTGATCACATAACTAACAAGAGATTGATCTGTGATGATTAGAAATGAGAAGATCTGTTGGTTATGTTTTATTGGGATGGATTCTATTAACATTTAAATACAGTTTAAAAACACAGCTTTACAATGAAAAGTAAGAAGCAAATATAAAAAGTGAAGGGGCTATTCCCCAAAGTAGTTTCCACTGAAATACCACCAGAGAAAAACAACTCTCAGGACAGGGATACTGCTTCAAAGACACAGATTTCACAGCTGGATGGTTGATCTAGAATTTCCGAAAATTCCATCCATTACTCATGAAATGCAGTTTATTTAAGAACTTTCTAATTTGACTGTAGTTTCATACTCACACACTTCAGTGTGTTGTGTATTATTCCATTGATGATAAGAATAACTTATTTGGAAATGAATTACATACTGGTGAGGAAATTTTCCCTTTAAATTAAACTTAAACTCACACCATAAAATTAGCAGCATCTGTTTGTCTGTTCCAAGAATTAAATAGGTTCTACCCAGGGCACCTGAGGTCAGTTGAAAACAAAAGCAAAAAAAGTTGGAATAAAAAGTAAGAACACCCTTCCAATGTTACAAATGCATCCCAGTCTCAATTATTCACATTCACGAGAATGATTCACCTATATCCCACTTTAGCAAAATTTCACCTACTCTCGACTACCAATTGACTAATCAAAACAAACCAAGACAGAATAATAAATTCATATTCATCCAGTACACTGAGGGGAAAACCTACACCTCAAAATGTAGTATACAGATATTCACACAGGATGTCATCTACTGTGAAAACACGTGCACAGAGACAGTCCCTTCACATGATCAGAATACTCACAACTCCACAAGAATATATTAGATATAGGATCATCTTGAAATGCGGCCATGACTAACCAGTTGTCCCTTTTACATAGACAAAAACCTGAGGACCACATTATGTTATGTAGGAATGACTGTACACTTGTGTGCGTGTGTGTGTGTGTAGGGATCCGGGGAATCCAATAGACATTCCAGTGATAACCTTTTCATGTTCAGCCTCTTGATTCTATATCCGAGTGAAATGACTTGCCAGTGGGGAACAAGATAAGTCTTTGCAGGAAGTGCTCTGGTGGGAGCTAGATACCCAAATCATAAAGCATCGAGTGTTGGAAACATGCACTGAAGTTAGACGAAATACTCCACGCACAATTTAGACGGTGAAAGACTTTTGGGTAATCATGCAGTCACCGAGAGGCTGATTGATGACATTCCCCGAATTTATGATTGCAAGAAGAGACAAATATTCATGACATTCTGTTTCCGGTGGTTGGGGACATACGATGGCAATTTAAGAAATCATGAAATCAAGAAACTTGAGTAATCGGAAGGTATGCCAACTAAAACCTTCGATTCCTTTAACAAAGGATGAAAACAAAAACCACATATCACACAGCATGGGAGATGACATTTTCATATGTATGTGATAATGGATCAACATTTGAGAGAGATGCAATAAAAAGTTGTAAATTTGACAAAAGCAAACAACCAGAATTAAACACTGGAAAAGCCTGGGTGACGGGAGTGGAGCGCCCTGTCTCAAGAAGAAAGAAACAGAGAGATTTAAAAGCAGGGAGTGAAACAGAGATTTGTACACCATTGTTACTACTGGCCCGTGTTTCAGTAGGAAAAGGCGAAAAGAAGGCATTTATCTCATGGATTCTTGCATGGATTGCTCAGGATCTGGGATGTTGCCTCCGTTTCCAGTTAGGCATTGTGTGGTGGACTGGCAGTTCCCACATTTGGTGCAAAATTTAAAGCTGATGAACGTAGACATGCTCCCCAAACTAGGAGGGGCAGAATTTGGGTGTGTCTTCAGGTCCTTTGGCTTACCAGGAATGAAGATCCTGGCTCCAGGGATTTTGTCAAAATGTCTTAGAGAGTGAGAAACGGGGCAGAATTTAGGCCCGGCGCCAAGGCCTCGAGGTGTAAAGAAACATGCTGGCCTCAGGGCCCATGAACTCAGGATGATTTTAGGGAGGATGGTGGAATGAGAGGACTGTGACCTTTGGCCCCGTTTCTTTCCATTGTCTTTCATGGGGCAGGTGTGTTCAATCAGAAGGCTTCCCGTGCCCGATGAAAAGAGTCCTGGGGGAGGAAAGAAGCACTGCTTAGAGAGTTGCTCCACAGGGAGAAAGGAGCCACCATTTTCAGGAGAATGATCCCCAGAAGCATGAGCAGTCCAGATGCCGTGGCTTCACACAAGACGCTGGAGGGTGTTAGGTGTGAAGCCGGGACCTGGGCATCGGTGTTCTTTCATGCTCATAACTGATTTTCAGGTGAGCCCAATGGATCACCTGTCTGCCAGTCATGCTCATCACACTGTACTTTACACACACGTCACACAGAGACATTGTTAATACGCACATTTGTGTGCTTGAGCAGGGTTGCACCCAAGATTCTGTGGTTGTACGGAGCCCTGAGTTATGCCCTGGACATCTTTACTCTCGGGTTGGTCAACTTGGATCACTGTACCGAACGAGAAATGGAGCCTGAAATCCAATCGGCGAATACACAAAAGGAAGGGGCCATTTCCCACAATCATTTCCACTGCAACACCACCTCGGATGAACAAGTCTCATTGCAGGTCAGGGGCTATGCTTCAGAGATGCACCTTTCGCAGCTGGATGATTGACCCGGAATCTCCCAAATGCCATTTTGATGCACACCAAATGAGTTTTATTTCAGTGCTTACTGCTTTTATTTTAGTTGAATACACACACGCTCCTGTGTTTGATTTCCTTGATTATCAATACGATTTACTTCCAAATGACTCACATACCAGTGGGATGATTTTCTGCTTCAATTCATTGGAAATGGGCAGCATTCAATAGGCAAGTGTGTCTGTCTGTCTGTCTCCAGCATTCTGTGGGTTCCACCAAGGGCACAAGTCCTAGGGCCCCTGAGGTCCATTGAACAAGCAATGTAAAAACGGCGAGGCAGGTTCAAAAGAAGAACATCCTTCCTCTCTTCAAATGCGTCCCAGTTTCCACTACTCAAGGTAGCAAGAAGGAGCCACAGAAGTCCCACATTCGCCAAATTTCAACTTCTGGTGCTCACCAACAACTGACGAATGAAACACACCCCAAGAGAAAATAGTCAACCCCGTCCCCTGCAATAACCTCACGCGCAACCCTACACTGCAATATGTCCTATTCAGAAATTCACACTGAATGTCATCTACCATGAACACAAACACACAGACACTGCCTCCACAGGTTCAGAAGACTGACGACTGCAAAACTCGATGTTTCCCATGTCTGGGCTCATCCTGAAACGCAGCCATCACTATCCAGTTGTCCCTCTTGTGTAGACAGAAACCTGGGCTCCTCATTACTTTATGTCTGATTGACTGTGTATGTGATGTGATGGTGTATGTGTGTGCGCGCACGAACCCCCTCGTGGGTGTGTGTGTGTGTACGTGTATGTGTGTGTGTGTCAGTGTGTGTGCGCATGCACTCCTGCGTTTGGGTGGAGACTTTTCCTGAGATCACTGGCACACAAACAGAGCCCTCTTGCTGTGTTTGTTCCTCCCTTTGGATCTCCTGGTCCTCCCTTGCAGAGAAGTGAGTGTGTCAGTGTTCATGGACTCCTGAGATGTCAGGTTCCTTGAAGAGAGGTTCAGCAGGGAGCTTTGCTGTTCAGGATGACAGTTGTTCATCCCACTCTTGTATTTTGATGGATGAATCACAAGCACGTTGGGAGGCAGGGTACATTCGACTTTTCTGACGTTGAAGTCAGGCTTGGTTTTGTTTTGGTCTTGGAGGAACTTCCAGTGGTCTAAGGTGCTTTCCTGAGTGGCTCTTTCCACCAAGTGCTCCTCCAAGTCAGGTACCTGGAGGCAGGGTTCTCTCTGGAGCTCTCCTTGCGTTGCTCGCCTGTCTTTGTTCAGCGCCAAGGGCTCCTGGTTCCCTGCCTATTGACACACTCTCACTGCATCTTTCCAGTTCACTCTTCTGGATGTAAAAGAGGACATAGGCCTGTTGACTCAGGACAGAAGCGATGCTACAGGCAGTGACCTCGGCGTCATCCATTTTATTCCACTGGCTTCCTGGAGCTTTGACATAAGAGAGGTGATGTCCGTTGTGACAACACCACCCAGCGTGGACCAGCACAGCATAGAGGACATAGACAAGAGGTCCTGTGTTCTGCTGAGACATGTATGGCTGCATGTCAAGGCACTCAGGGTATTGCACATTCTTGGCAAGTTTGTTGCCTGTGACATTGGAGAATCTCTTCAATAAAAGGATGAGGACCTTGGCAGAAGTGTGTAGAGTGAATGTCTTGGAGGCAGGCGCCTTCTGGAGACAAAGACCACAATGATAGGCATTCTCTCCATTGAGTTCTTTGGGCTTCACCACCTGTTCCAAAGCTTGCTTCACACCCTGAACTGCCTGGATATCCAGGGCGATGTCCAGGTAAGGGTCAAAGGTGTCCGAAACGCCCTGGCAGTGGAGACACTTGATTTGAGATCTCCAGCAGCCTCCAAATATCTGGTGGATGAGGGTGGTGTCCTCAGAGTCATGATCTACTTGCTTGTGCCCGGGAAGACATGCCTTTTTCATGGCATCCACAATGAACATCAGAAATTCATGGGCATCTTCCTGCTTGCCTCGATGGAAGCCAGTAGCCAATGCCTGTGAGGGCTGGATGATGTGGCCAGGACAGTGGAGGGCCCGTGTGATGTGAGCTTCCATCGTACACAGCATGCAGCACTTGTGACGATGACAAAGTTGAGAGTGCTCCTGGGACAGCATGTAGTTGGCAAGGGGTGGTGTGTATGTCAGGCACTACAGGGAAGCATTCACGTAGCAAGTATTTCCCATATTCTGGAGCCCAGCCCCCACCGCAACAGGTCTCCTGCTACTGAGAGGAAGCTTCTTTCCGGGGGCAGGCTGTCTTGCCACAGGAGCCAAACCATCACAGAGGTTGACATGGGTCTCAGATGACAGTGGTGACTTCTCAGGTAGAGAAGTCCGCTGGATTTCAGCAAAAGCTGCATCTGGCCGAGAAGATGTGAGTTTTGAAAAGTGATTGAACTGCCACTCACCTCCCAAGTGGAGTGAATCGGTATCCATGTCGCCAGGAGCAAGGATCACAAGCTTTTTCTGCTGGGACCGCACGTTGCAGAAAGACGCTATCTCTTCCGAAAGAGTCTTCAAATGACGCGCCATTTGACTGCATCACCCTATATAACTAACCCCCGCCTACCGCGAACACCCCACCCACCCATCAGGTACGCGGTCCACCAATCCAATATCAGCACTCAGTTAAAGAATGAGTCATAGGGTGTGTCCCCTTTTATTCCCCAGGGAGTTCACTTAAAACTCCTGGGGAATCCGTTAGTTTACTTAAAACAGTGCTAGGGAATAATTCTGTCCTCACGAAACAATGTGTGTGTTTGCGTGTATGTGTTTGCTTGCGTGAGCTTGTGGGCGTGCGGAATTATGCCCATGTGAGTGTTTCTTTGTGTTTGTTTATATGTCTGGGTGTGTGTGTGTTTAAGCTGCAATGTGCTTCTAACTATGTGCTTTTGGCCGATACGATCATCCTTTCAGGCATTGAAGGACAGGAAGTCAGACCTGTACTTTCTGACTTGAGAATCATCAATGAAGTACAGTTAATAACACAGTGTATTTGTTTCCTTAATATCAAAGAAGAGATCTGTGCAGTCTAATAAGTATTCTAGCGATAACCTTTCCATGTTCAGCCTATTGATTCTGTGTTCGAGTGAAATGACTTACCAGTGGGAACCAAGATATGTCTTTGCAGGAAATGTTCTTGTGGAAGCTATATACCCAAATCATAAAGCATCAAGTGTTGGAAACATGCACTGAACTTAGACGAAATACTCAGTGCCCAAATTAGACTGTGAAAGACTTTCAGGAAATCATGCAATCACCGACATACCAATTGATGACATTCCCTGTATTTATGATTGCAAGTAAAGAGAAATACTCGTGACATTCTATTTCCAGTGATTGAGGTCATATGACCACAATTTAAGAAATCATGAAATCAGAAAACTTAACTAATCACAATCTAATCCAACTAAAACCTTTGGTTCATTTAAGAAAGGATGAATATAAAAATAACATATCACACAGCATGGGAGATAATATTTTAATACGTATGTGATAATGGATCAACATTTGAGAGAGATGAAATAAATAGTTGTAAATTTGAGAATAGCATATAACCAGAATTAAACACTGTAAATGCCTGGGTGATGGGAGTGAGTCCCTGTCTCAGGAAGAAACATAGAGATTTAAAAGCAGGGCGTCTAAAGGAGATTTGCATACCATTGTTAATACTGGCAGTTGTTTTAGTAAGAAAGGGAAAAATAAACCATTTGTCTTAGGGTTTCTTGTATGTATTTTTCATCGTCTGAGATGTTGCTTCCAATTCCAGTTAAGCATTGTGTGGTGGACTTGCAGTTACCACATTTGGTGGAAAATGTCATGCTGATGAAGGTAGACTTGTTTCCCAAACTAAGAGGGACAGAATTTGGGTGTTTCTTTGGGACTTTTGGCTTACTAGGAATAAAGATCCTGGCTCTAGGGATTTTCTTAAAATTTTTCAGATAATGAGAAAGAGAATAGAATTTAGGCCAGGCGCCAAGGCCTCGAGGTGTACAGAAGCATCCCTGGTCTCAGGGCCCATGAAATCAGGATGATTTTAGGGAGGATGGTGGAATGAGGAGAGTGTGACCTTTGGCCTCCTTTCTTTCCCTTTTCTTTTCATGGGTCAGGTGTGCTCTATCAGAAGGCTTCCCCTTTCTGTTGGACAGAGTCCTGGAAGAAGAAATGAGCGCTGCTGAGAAAGATGCTCCACAAGGAGGAAGGAGTCACTATTTTCAGGAGCATGATCCCCAGAAGCATGAGAAATCCAGATGCCGTGGCTTTACACAGGATGCTGGAGTTTCTTTCCTCTGGATCCGGGAACTTGGCATCGGTGTTCTGTAATGCCCATAGCTGATTTTGAGGTGAGTCCACTTGATAACCTGTCTGCGTGTCATGCTCATTACACTGCAATTCACACACACGTCACACCGAAGCACTCTGAATGAGCATATTTATGTGCTTGAACAGTGTTGCGCCCAAGATTCTGTGATTCTACAGAGTCCTGAGTTCTGTCCTGGACATCTCTACTCTTGGGTAGGTCAACTTTGATCACTGTACCTAATTATAAACGTACCATTAAATCTAATCAGCAAATACACTAAAGGAAGGGGCCATTCTCCACAATTGTTTCACTCTGGTTGGTCAACTTTAATAACTGTACCTAAGAAGAAATGGATCTGTGATGATTCCACATCAAAGAACCTGTTGATTTTTTGTCATTTGAATGAATTATGTTAACATTTAAATAGAGTTTAAAACCCCAGATTTCCCATGAAATCTAATCAGCCATGAAATCTAATCAGCAGATACACAAAAGGAAGGGGCCATTCTCCAAAATCGTTTCCACTGAAACACCACCACCAATAAACAAGTCTCATTGCAGGAAAGGGATCCTGCTTCCAAGATCCAGTTTGCACAGTTGGACGAATGACCCAGAATCTCCCCTAATGCCATTTTTTTACACCCCAAGTGAGATTTATTTCTGGGTATTCTAATTTTATTTCAGCTGAATATACACATTCCTGTGTTTCAATTTCTTTCAAACACCTTTTAATAATGAAGTACCTTGCTGCTTCACCCCTTATATAACTAATGCCCACCCACTGGTTCCACTACATTTACCCATCAATTACCCAATTTACCAATGAAATGTCAGCAGTCAATTAAGTTTTGTGTCTTAGGTTGTATCCTTTTGCATTCCTCAGGGAATTTAATGGAAACAGCTTAAATTGTGATTATAGAACAACTGAATCAGATTTACTAATCAGTGTTATGGGCAAATATGATAGGAGTGGAACTGGGTTAGGACAGTGGCTACACATTTGCCTTACTTCATGTAAAACAATGCCAGTTAACAATTGTGTACATATTAAACAGTTTGTGTCTGTGTGTGTATTTGTATCTTTGTGTCTGGATGTGAGTGTGTGTGTGTGTGTGTTGAGAAGTACTTCCAAGCATGTGCATCTGGGAGATAAGATCATTCTTTCCGTGATAGAACGACAAGAAGTTGGGACTACACTTTCTGATTTGAGAATGTGCAGCGATGTTATGTAATTAACGCAGCATATTCTGTCTTAATTAAAATGGAGAGATCAATGGAGTCAAATTGACATTCCAGAGATAACCTTCCCATTTTTGACCGATTGATTCTATATCATGTTGCAATGATCTGGCTGTGGGGACAAGACAAGTCTTTGCGTGAAATGGTCTTGTGGAAGCAATATATGCAAATAATAAAACATCAAAAGGGACTATGCCTTCAATTTGCAGAAATATTCACTTAAGTTTGATGAAATTCTCAATGCCCAAAATAGACTGCAGAACACTTTCAAGAAAACATGCTATAACCCAGAGATTAATTGATGACATCCACCGAAGTTATGAGTGCAAGAAAAGAGAAATATTCATGGAATTTTATATCCAAGGGTTTCTTGTATATGACAGCATATTTTGAAAAGTCAAAATCAGAAAAACTTGACAAACAGGAAGATATCTAAGCTAAAACCTTTTGTTCATTAAAGGAGCGATGAGAGGCAGTTCCAAGATGGCCGAATAGGAACCAATCCAGCCTCCAGCTCCCAGCGTGAGCAACATAGGAGACAGGTGATTTCTGCATTTCCAACTGAGGTACCGGGTTCATCTCACTGGGGCTTGTTGGACAGTGTGGGCAGGACAGTGAATGCAGCACACAGAGCAACAACCGAAGCAGGGCGAGCCATCACCCCACCCAGGAAGTGCAAGGGGGAACGGAATTCTCTTTCCTAGCCAAGGGAAACCGTGATACATAGCAACTGGAAAATTGGGTTACTCTCACCCTAACACTGTCCTTTATCAAGGGTCTCAGCTAACGTCACACTAGGAGATTATATCCCACATCTGGCTTGGAGAGTCCCACACCCACAGAGCCTCCCTCATTGCTAGCACAGTAGTCCAAGATCTAACTGCAAGGAGGCTGCAAGGCTGGGGGAGGGGCGCTCGCCATTGCTGAGGCTTGAGTAGGTAAACGAAGTGGTGGGGAAGCTCGAACTGGGTGGAGCCCACCACAGCTCAAAGAGGCCTGCCTGCCTCTGTAGACTCCACCTCTGGGGAGAGGGCATAGCCAAACAAAAGGCAGCAGAAACCTCTGCAGATTTAAATGTCCCTGTCTGACAGCTTTGAAGAGAGTAGTGGTTCTCCCAGCATGGAGTTTGAGATCTGAGAACAGACAGACTGCCTGCTCAAGTGGGTCCCTGACCCTGGAGTAGCCTAACTGGGAGACACCCCCACTAGGGTCAGATTGACACCTCACACCTCACACAACCGGGTACCCATCTGAGACGAAGCTTCCAGAGGATTAATCAGGCAGAAACATTTGCTGTTCAGCAATATTCACTCTTCTGCAGCCTCCGCTGCTGCCACCCAGGCAAACAGGGTCTGAAGTGGACCTTGAGCAAACTCCAACAGACCTGCAGTTGAGGGTCATGACTATTAGAAAGAAAGCTAACAAACAAACAGAAAGGACATCCACACCAAAACCCCATCTGTACATCAACATCATCAAAGACCAAAGGTAGATAAAACCACAAAGATGGGGAAAAAGAAGTGCAGAAAAACTGAAAATTCTAAAAATCTGAGCACCACTCCCCCTCCAAAGGAATGCAGCTCCTCTCCAGCAATGGAACAAAGCTGAACAGACAATGACTTTGATGAGTTGAGAGAAGAAGGCTTCAGACGATCAAACTTCTCCGAGCTAAAGGAGGAAGTTCGAACCCATAGCAAAGAAGCTAAAAACCTTGAAAAAAGATTTCCTGAATGGCTAACTAGAATAACCAATGTAAAGAAGTCCTTAAATGACCTGAGAGAGCTGAAAACCATGACATGCGAACTACATGACAAATGTGCAAGCTTCAGTAACCGACTCGGTCAACTGGAAGAAAGGGCGTCAGTGATTGAAGACCAAATGAATAAAATGAAGTGAGAAGAGAAGTTTAGAGAAAAAAGAGTAAAAAGAAATGAACAAAGCCTCCAAGAAATATGGGAATATGGGAAAAGGCAAAATCTACGTCTGATTTGTGAACCTGAAAGTGAGGGGGAGAATGGAACCAAGTTGGAAAACATTCTGCAGGATATCATCCAGGAGAACTCTCCCAATCTAGCAAGGCAGGCTGACATTCAAATTCAGGAAATACAGAGAACGCCACAAATATACTCCTCTAGAAGAGCAACTCCAAGACACATAATTGTCAGATTCACCAAAGTTGAAATGAAGGAAAAAATGGTAAGGGCAGCCAGAAAGAAAGGTCGGGTTACCCACAAAGGGAAGCCCATTAGACTAACAGTGGATCTCTCGGCAGAAACTCTACAAGCCAGAAGGGAGGGGTGGGGCAATATTCAACATTCTTAAAGAAAAGAATTTTCAACCCAGAATTTCACATCCAACCAAATTAAGTTTCATAAGTGAGGGAGAAGTAAAATCCTTACAGACAAGCAAAGGCGGAGAGATTTTGTCACCACCAGGCCTGCCCTACAAGAGCTCCTGAAGGAAGCACTAAACATGGAAATGAACAACAGGTACCAGCCACTGCAAAAACATGCCAAAATGTAAAGACCATCGATGCTAGGAAGAAACTGCATCATCTAATGAGCAAAATAACCAGCCAACGTCATAATGACAGGATCAAGTTCACGTGTAACAATATTAACCTAAATGTAAATGGGCTAAATGTTCCAATTAAAAGACACAGACTGGCAAGTTGGATAAAGAGTCAGGAGCTCTTGTAGGGCAGGCCTGGTGGTGACAAGACCCATCAGTTTGCTGTATTCAGGAGACCCATCTCACGTGCAGAGACACACATAGGCTCAAAATAAAGGGATGGAGGAAGATCTACCAAGCAAATGGAAAACAAAAAATGGCAGGGGGTGCAATCCTAGTCGCTGATAAAACAGAGTTTAAACCAAGAAAGATCAAAAGAGACAAAGAAGGCCATTACACAATCGTAAAGGGATCAATTCAACAAGAAGAGCTAACTATCCTAAATATATATGCACCCAATTCAGGAGCACCCAGATTCATAAAGGAAGTCCTTAGAGACTTACAAAGAGACTTAGACTCCCACACAATGATAATGGGAGACTTTAATACCCCACTGTCAACATTAGACAGATCAACGAGACAGAAAGTTAAGGATATACAGAAATTGAACCCAACTCTGCACCAAGCAGACCTAATAGACATCTACAGAACTCTCCACTCCAAACCAACAGAATATACATTCTTCTCAACACCACATCGCACTTATTCCAAAATTGACCACATAGTTGGAAGTAAAGCACTCCTCAGGAAATATAAAAGAACAGAAACTGTAACAAACTGTCTCTCAGACCACAGTGCAATCAAACAAGAACTCAGGATTAAGAAACTCAATCAAAACTGCTCAACTAAATGGAAACTAAACAACCTGCTCCTGAATGACTACTGGTTACATAACGAAATGAAGGCGGAAATAAAGATGTTCTTTGAAACCAATGAGAACAAAGATACATCATACCAGAATCTCTGGACACATTTAAAGCAGTGTGTAGAGCAAAATTTATACCAATAAATGCCCACAAGAGAAAGCAGGAAAGATCTAAAATTGACATCCTAATATCACAACTAAAAGAACTAGAGAAGCAAGAGCAAACACATTCAAAAGCTAGCAGAAGGTAAGAAATAACTAAGATCAGAGCAGAACTGAAGGAGACAGAGACACAAAAAACCCTCCAAAAAGTCAATGAATCCAGAAGCTGGTTTTCTGAAAAGATTAACAAAATTGATAGACAGCTAGCAAGACTAATAAAGAAGAAAAGAGAGAAGAATCAAATAGATGCAATAAAAAATGATAAAGGGGATGTCACCACTGACCCCACAGAAATACAAAGTACCATCAGAGAATACTAAAAACACCTCTACATAAATAAGCTAGAAAACCTAGAGTAAATGGATAAATTCCTGGACACATACATTCTCCCAAGACTAAACCAGGAAGAAGTTGAATCCCTGAAGAGACCAATAACAGGCTCTGAAATTGAGGCAATAATTAATAGCCTACCAACCAAAAAAGTCCAGGACCAGAAAGATTCATAGCCGAATTCTACCAGAGGTACAAGGAGGAGCTGGTACCATTTCTTCTGAAAGTATTCTAATCAATAGAAAAAGAGGGAATCCTCCCTAACTCATTTTATAAGACCAACATCATCCTGATACCAAAGCCTGGCAGAGACACAACAAAAAAAGAGAGAATTTTAGACCAATATCCCTGATGAACATCCATGCAAAAATCCTCAATAAAATACTGGTAAACCAAATCCACAGCACTTCAAAAAGCTTATCCACCATGATCAAGTGGGCTTCATCCCTGGGATGCAAGACTGGTTGAACATACACAAATCAATAAACGTAATCCAGCATATAAACAGAACCAAAGACAAAAACCACATGATTATCTCAATAGATGCAGAAAAGGCCTTTGACAAAATTCAACAGCTCTTCATGCTAAAAACTTAATAAATCCAGAATTGATGGAACCTATCTCAAAATAATAAGAGCTATTTATGACAAACCCACAGTCTATATCATATTGAATAGGCAAAAACTGGAAGCATTCCCCTTGAAAGCTAGCACAAGACAGGGATGCCCTCTTTCACCACTCCTATTCAACATAGTGTTGAACTTCTGGCCAGGGCAACCAGGCAAGAGAAAGAAATAAAGGGTATTCAATTAGGAAAAGAGGAAGTCAAATTGTCCCTGTTTGCAGATGACATGATTGTATATTTAGAAAACCTCATCCTCTCAGCCCAAAATCTCCTTAAGCTGATCAGCAACTTCAGCAAAGTCTCAGGATACAAAATCAATTTGCAAAAATCACAAGCATTCTTATACACCAATGACAGACAAACAGAGAACCAAATCATAAGTGAACTCCCATTCACAATTGCTTCAAAGAGAATAAAATATCTAGGAATCCAACTTACAAGGGATGTGAAGGACCTCTTCAAGGAGAACTACAAACCACTGCTCAATGAAATAAAAGAGGACAGAAACAAATGGGAGAACATTCCATACATGCCATGCTCATGGATAGGAAGAATCAATATAGTGAAAGTGGCCATACTGTGCAAGGTAATTTATAGATTCAATGCCATCCCCATTAAGCTACCAGTGACTTTCTTCACAGAATTGGAAAAAACTACTTTAAAGTTCATATGGAACCAAAAAAGAGCCCGCATTGCCAAGACAATCCTAAGTCAAAAGAACAAAGCTGGAGTCATCACACTACCTGACTTCAAACTATACTACAAGGCTATGGTAACCAAAACAGCATGGTACTGGTACCAAAACAGAGCTATAGACCAACGGAACAGAACAGAGCCCTCAGAAATAATACCACACTTCTACAACTATCTGATCTTTGACAAACCTGACAAAAACAAGAAATGGAGAAAGGATTCCTTATTTAATAAATACTGCTGGGAAAACTGGCTAGCCATAAGTAGAAAGCTGAAACTGTATCCTTTCCTTACACCTTATACAAAAATTAATTCAAGATGGATTAGAGACTTAAATGTTAGACCTAAAACCATAAAAACCCTAGAAGAAAACCTAGGCGATACCATTCAGGACACAAGCGTGGGCAAGGACTTCATGTCTAAAATAACAAAAGCAACGGCAACAAAAGCCAAAATTGACAAATGGGATCTAATTAAACTAAAGAGCTTCTGCACAGCAGAAGAAACTACCATCAGAATAAACAGGCAACCTACAGAATGGGAGAAAAATTTTGCAATCTACTCATCTGACAAAGGGCTAATATCCGGAACCTACAAAGAACTCAAAGAAATTTACAAGAAAAAAACAAAAACAAAAACAATCCCATCAAAAAGTGGGCAAAGGATATGAACAGACACTTCTCAAAAGAAGACATTTATGCAGTCAACAGACACACGAAAAAATGCTCATCATCACTAGCCATCAAAGAAATGCAAATCAAGACCACAATGAGATACCGTCTCACACCCTTTAGAATGGTGATCATTAAAAAGTCAGGAAACAACAGGTGCTGGAGAGGATGTGGAGAAATAGGAACACTTTTACACTGTTGGTGGAACTGTCAACTAGTTCAACCATTGTGGAAAACAGCATGGCAATTCCTTAAGGATCTAGAACTAGAAATACCATTTGACCCAGACATCCCATTACTGGCTATATCCCCAAAGGATTATAAATCATGCTGCTATAAAGACACATGCACACATATGTTTATTGCGTCACTATTCACAACAGTAAAGACTTGGAACCAACCCAAATGTTCATCAATGATAGACTGGATTAAGAAAATGTGGGCACATATACACCATGGAATACTATGCAGCCATAAAAGAGGATGAGTTCATGTCCTTTGTAGGGACATGGATGCAGCTGAAAACCATCATTCTCAGCAAACTACTGCAAGAACAGAAAACCAAACACCACATGTTCTCACTCATGGATGGGAATTGAACAATGAGAACACCTGGACACAGGAAGGGGAATATCACACACCAGGGCCTGTTGTGGGGTGGGGGGAGGAGGGAAGGATAGCATTAGGAGATACACCTAATGTATATGACGAGTTAATGGGTGCAGCACACCAACATGGCACATGTATACATATGTAACAAACCTGCACTTTGTGCATATATTCCCTAGAATATAAACTATAATAAAATAAAATAATAAAATAAAAAAGGGACGATGAAAATAAATGAAATGTAACACACGGCGTGTGAGATAATGTTTTAATACATATCTAAAAATGCCTTAAAATTCAATAGAAATTAAATAAAATCTTCTAAAACTTGACAAAAGGAAACAACAAAAATTACAGACTGGAAAAGCCTGGCTGACTGGAGTGATGTCCTGTCTCAAGAAAGAACAAACAAACACACAAACAAGCAAAGGATTCTGAAAGCAGAGAATCAAACAGATATTTGTACACCGTTCTTCCTTCTTCCTACTAGCACTCTTCATAGTAGGAAAAGGCAAAAACAACCCAAATGTGTCACGAATTGCTTCATCAGTTTTTTAGGATCTGAAATACTGCCTCAATTTTCAGTTACTCATTGTGGGGTGGACCTGCAGTTACCACATTTGGTCCAAAATTTTATGCTGATGAAGGTAGACCTGTCCTGCATTTTCAGAGGTACAGAATTCTGGTGTTTCTCCAGGTTCCTTGGCTTACCAGGAATGAAGATCTGGGAAGAATGTGTGTGTGTATGTATGTATGTATGTCCATAAGTATTTCCTGTTTTTAAATTTAAAAAATGCAGGATACATGTGCAGAACGTACAGGTTTGTTATGTAGGTATCCTTTGCCATGATGGTTTGTTGCACCTATTGACTCATCCTCTAAGTTCTCTTCCCTCATCCCCAGTCCTCAGCGGGCCGTGTCGTGTGTTGTTCCCCTCACTGTGTCCTTGTTTTCTCAATGTTCAACTTTCACTTATTAGTGAGAAAATGCAGTGTTTGATTTTTTTGTTACTGTGTTAGTTTGCTCAGTATGATGGCTTCATCCATGTGCCTGCAAAATACATGATCTCATTCCTTTTTATGACTACATAGTATTTTATGGTGTATAGGTACCACGTTTTCTTTATCCAGTCTAGCACTGAAGCGCATTTGGGTTGGTTTCATGTCTTTGGTATTGTATATAGTGCTGCAATAAACTTACATGTGCATGTGTCTTTAGAGTGGAATGATTTATATTCCTTTGGGTATATAGCCACTAATGGGATTACTGGGTCAAATGGTGTTTCTGGTTCTAGATCCTTGAGGAATCACCATACTGTCTTCCACAATGGTTGAACTAATTTACAGTTTCCCCAACAGTGTAAAAGCATTCCTCTTTCTTCTCAGCCTCACCAGCATCTATTGTTTCTTAACTTTTTAATAATCACCATTCTGATGGGTGTGAGATGGTATCTCATTGTAGTTTTGATTTTCACTTCTCTGATGATCAGTATTGTTGAGCTTTTAAAAATATATTTGTTGGTTAGATAAATGTCTTCTTTTGATAAGTTTCTGTTCATATCCTTTGCTCACTTTTGATGGGGTTGTTTGTTTTTTTTGCTTGTAAATATGTTTAAGTTCCTTGTCAATTTTTGTTATTAGACCTTTGTCAGATGGGTAGATTGCAATAACTTTCTCCCATCCTGTAGGTTGATTGCTCATGCTGATGATAGTTTCTTTGCTGTGCAGAAGGTCTTTAGTTTAATTAGATCCGATTTGTCAATTTTGGCTTTTGTTGCAATTGCTTTTGACATTTTTGTCATGAAATCTTTGTCCTTGCCTGTGTTCTGAATGATATTGCCTAGGTTTTCTTCTAGGGTTTTTATGGTTTTGGATTTTACATTTAAATCTTTAATCCAGCTTGAGTTAATTATTGTATAAGGTGTAAGGAAGGGGTCAAGTTTTGGTTTTCTGTATATGGCAAGCTAGTTTTCCCAACATCATTTACTGAATAGGAGATCCTTTCTCCCTTGCTTGTTTTTGTCAGGTTTGTCAAAGATCAGGTGGTCATAGATGTGTGGTGTTATTTCTGAGGTCTTTGCTCTGCTCCATTGGTCTATATGTCTGTTTTGGCAGCAGTAGCCTGCTGTTTTGGTACCATAGCCTTCTAGTACAGTTTGAAGTTAGCGTAATGCCTCCAGCTTTGTTATTTTTGTTTATGATTGTCTTGGCTATATGGGGTATTCTTTGATTCCATATGACATTTCAAATAGTTCTTTCTAATTCTGTGAAAAATGTCAACGGTATTTTGATGGGTATAGCATTGAATCTATAATGTTTGGGCAGTATGGCCATTTTCACAATATTGATTCTTCCTATTCATGAGGATGGAATGTTTTTCCATTCGTCTGTATCCTCTCTTATTACCTTGAGCAGTGGTTTGCCGTTGTCCTTGAAGAGGTCCTTCACATCCGTTGTACTCCTAGTTGTATTCCTAGGTATTTTACTCTCTTTGTAGCAATTGTGAATGGGAGTTCATTCTTGATTTGGCTCTCTGCTTGACTATTGTTGGTGTAATGGAATGCTTGTGATTTTTGCACAATGATTTTGTATCTTGAGACCTTGGTGAAGTTGCTTATCAGTTCAAGAAGTTTTTCAGTTGAGATGATGGGGTTTTCTAAATAGGAAGTCATGTCATCTGCAAACAGAGACAAGTTGACTTTCTCTCTTCCTATTGGAATACCCTTTATTTCTTTCTATTGCCTGATTGCCCTGGCGAGAACTTCCAATACTATGTTGAATAGAAGTGGTTACAAAGGGCTTCCTTGTCTTGTACCGGTTTTCAAATGGAATGCTTCCAGCTTTTGCCTATTCTTTATGATATTGGCTGTATGAAATAGCTCTTATTATTTTAAGGTATGTTCCATCAATACGTAGTTTATTGAGAGTTTTTAACAGGAAGGGATGTTGAATTTTATCAGAGGCATTTTTGCGTGTATCAAAATAATTGTCTGGTGTTTGCCTTTGGTTCTGTTTATGTGATCAATTACATTTATTGATTTGTGTATGTTGAATCAGCCTTTCACCCCAAAGATGCAGCCCACTTGATCGTGGTGGATAAGGTTTTTGATGTGCTGCTGGATTCGGTTTGCCAGTATTTTATTGAGAATTTTTGCATTGATGTTCATCAGGGATAATGGCCTGAATTGAGCAGGTGTGTGTGTGTGTGTGCTTTTACCTCGGTTTGCCAGTAGGTTGATGTGTGTGTGTGATGTGTGTGTGTGTGTGTGTGTGTGTGTGTGTGTGTGTGTGAATGTGTGATAGAGAGCCAAATTAGGGCAGAGGAGGCTCCCCAGCCTGTCATGACATTGAATGTTCTGAATTCAAGATGCTCTAATGGACTGTGTCAGTTGGCCTTCAGCCAGGAGGTGGTGCTTGCAAAAGACCGCCAGCTGTGGTGGTAGTGGTGAGATTTGGACTTGCCTTATGTTACCCATGGGAGGTACTCTGGTGTCTCAGGGAACGGGTAGAGCCAAAGGGCTTCTAAAAGTTTCTTCTGTTATTTGTGTTAATCTACCAGGGTAGGTGGTTGAGCAAAACCAAGTGGGAACTAGGTCAGGTAAAGTGATGCTCTGGCTCTCTATGTGTGGGACAAGCAGTGGCTCCAGTGGGAATTGGAAGGCAGTTCTTAGGCCACTGGGGTAATTTTCCAGAGAGAAGTGAAGCTGCCTCTGCCTCTGTACAAGGAGAGTCCATATGAAGAATGGGGAGTAGCAGCTTGGCAGTAAGCCCCATCCAGCTCCCACACCCTTGGCGAGGCAGGTCTCACACCCACAGTGTTCCACTGGGAGTAGTTAGCTAAGTTTCAAGAAGTCTAAACTCAGAGCTCAAAACTGACCCGTACCATAAGCCTCTCCTATTGAGACAGTAACTGCAACCTTCAGGCCAAACCCCTCCTGATCCACCTGCAGAGCAGGGGCATCCAGCTCCCGTGCTTGCTGCTGCATCACACGTCCCACTCGCCTCTCAGTTCTGGCCTGGGGAGTTTGTCCCCACAGAAAATTATATCAAACATTTCAGTTGGGAGGTTCTCTCAACCTGTGACCACCATTTGAGTTAGCTGGCAGACTTCTGGGAGGTCCTCTCTGAGGTAGAATCAGAAATGGCTTCCCTCCATCCTGCCAGAAACTGGGAACGTGCTGGAGACTCAAAGCACATCCCAATGCCACTCCTCATATACTCATCACTCTTCACTGAATCAACTCCAGCCCTGAGTACGATTAAGGCCTTCCCCCATGGCCTAGATTGATAGGTTTCCCAATGGAAGTGTATATCTTACAGTCAGTTTATCCCCATCTCACACCCTGGAAACTCAAAATTTTCTGCCTAGCTTATGGTGTAAGCTGCATCCTGCTGCTTCTTTCAAATGGTCTGTGGCTTATTTCAATTTTCCTGTTAAGTTCCTGTGTTGCTTCTTGAAAGAAAGTTCAGTGTGAATCTCTACACACCATTTTGTCTTTCCAAGTGCAAGAGGCAGGCTAACAATGCCTTCAATCCACCATCTTGGAAAACAAAAGTAACAGTTTTCTCATTTTTAAAGGTTTTGTTAAGATCTGTTAATGACTCACAAAGAAATAGTATTGGGTATATTTGAAATTAGTATTTATTCATTTATGTTGATAAGTGAAAACACAAGATGGTTATCAAGATGGAAGTACTTAATATGTATATTTCAATATTCTTAGATGCAAATAACTTCACTTTTGATGTATTTTTATTTTACATCAGTTTCATTTCAACTTAGGTTTAAGGGGTTCTTGATAATCTGACATGATAAGTGGTGTTGGAATTGGCATTAAAATCCACCATGCTCTACAGCACTTCATCCTTCTTCGGCAGGCACCAATTTGATCTTCTACTACTTTGCAGACATCTCTTCTGCAAACACCAGACCAATTGAGACAATGACCTTCAGCAGCACCCAAACCACCTCTTACTGCAGGAAAGAAGATCCAGTGAGCTAGTCCACAAATGGAATGTAAATCCATAAACACTCTTCAGTAACAGAATACATTTAGTATGAGCATTTCTATGTGGGAGCTTTTGAAATGGTTGCTGCTCATATGTCAGAGACACATGCAGATTAAGAAAGGTAGTAGTTCCGATCCTGGTTTGGCACAACAGTCACGGTATTTTTGGTGGGGGAAAAGGGATGTGGGAGGGGATGGTACATCTTCATCTTTTCCTCTGGGTTTTCTCTCAGAAATGGCTGTTGCTTACTGCGGGGCAAAAATGCCAGTGTCTTCTGCCAGAGAGGGTTACTGAGGGCCATAGTGGTTCCACCTTGTGGCTGATACTGATAGTCCCTTTCTGCTTTTTTCGTTCCTAGCCAGAAAAGATGTTTCTGCTGTCTCAGGTATGCCGATTTCAGGAGCTGTTTTTTCTATATGGCTATTCGTTTTTGTTTTTTTGTTTTTTTTGTTTTTTTCTTTCACTCTTTCTCTCTCTCTCTCTCTTTTTTTTTTTTTTTTTTTGGCTTCACTGTGTTGCTGTAGTTTCTTAAGTGGTCCCTTGAACCCTCCCAGCGCTATTTTGGTTTGTACATAACTATCTATAAATTTTTTCTTGGGGGAAGTGTAGAGTTAAAGGCTGGTATGTCCTGCTTTTGCTCCCCCGGGTGATTTTATTCCCCCAAGCTAATATTTCAGGCTTTCAATTTATTCGTGCTTTCATCTGTTCAAACAAGTGGAAATTACTTTTTCTCTCCACATTTAGATTTGCTCTCTCTACTTTAATTGCTAATAGTGTCTTAGTCATAGGATAGATTAGTTAGAAAAAAGTATATTTTTGACATTATAAATGATCCTTTCAATTTGTGTCTAAAACTGGAAAATATTAGAAAACTTGACATTTATTATTGTGTCCAGACCAGTATTTCCTCCAGATAACGTTTATTAAAACAAAGATAATTTAATGAAGATCTCTCTAATGGTAAAGCTGGTGGCTTTGTGCTATTATAATATCCTTAAAGTGACAGTCTGGTGGAAAGACCAACTAAAGCAAGGGTTAGGAGAAAAACAGTTATTACTTTCATTTTGGTCTCACTCTGCATTAAGAGTTTTCATTGTGTCAAAGATTTATTATTCATTAAGTAGCCTAATGTTCATTTAATAATAAATGGATCCTATTAAATATGATTTTTAAAATTATAATCACATTACTTTTATTCACATCTGTCTACTGATGCCATTCACCGATGAGAATGGTATAACGTTATTTTATTTTTTTCATTTTGCCACATCTTTATTTACTTAGGTTTATGCTGTATCGAACAATGTATGTGTGGGAGTAATGGGTGATTCAGGAATGCATGAGGGGGAGGTTTAAGCTCTTTAACTTTGAACAATTAAAATTAGCAATATAATGTTGAAATACATGCATAACACTCAAGTGATACTTTCAAAATAGTGTATATTTCCTCTGTTTATTTGTAGCTTTTAAACCCAGCTAGAAGTATTCTATTTCTTTTAGGCACCATAAGTCTGAAAGTCTGTAGTGAAAGCTATGAGTAGTAAATGATGCTAATTCATGTACTCCCACCTGTGGAAGAATTGAATGTCTTAGATAAAAAAAGATGGTGCAATTGGTGTACCAAGTATCTTAGAATATAATTTGGTGGTGGTTTTTCTGTTTCTGTAGCAGAGTAACATATATACTATATCCACGTCATCAAGTTATTTAAATATGCCTTTAAACAGGGAGAACTGAAAATAATACTGTGAATCCTGGTAAGCATTTAAAAATAATGAGGAGAATATTGCCTTTATAAAGTCAAAATTTATCTGAATACAACCCATATAGCAATTTCATAGCAAAACACTTCCTTTAATCCTATTTAAGTCAGAAGGAAAAGAATTCCCACTGTCAATGCTGTATTGATATAGTTCTAAAAGTTTTGAACAATGAAACATATTGTAAGAAGAGAAGTCAGAGGGGATTTGAGCCCATTGTTTTTCCTCTCCTTCTATACCTCCCAACATACCATTGGAATGTTGTAACATTTTGAAGAATCTATAGTAGTTTCGCAAATCATAGAATACTATGAATGCATCTGAATCTGAGATATCCCCAAAAGATACAAAATAGGTGTGACTAGAATGAAAGAAAGATTTAGGCTTTTGGCCATGACTGCAAGTGAGCTGCTCTCAAGTGACTGCTGCTATAGAACATATATATAGTAGAGGATCTCTTTGAAACATTTCTATCCCTGAAAATGGTTAGGCAAGTTCTTAAAATATCTCCTCTTTCAAACACAAAAATAGTCTGTGAACTGGAGCTTGAGCAGTGGGCACTTTGTATTGGATAACTGATGGAGGGGGGTGAGGGTTTCCCAGATCTTCTGGGAAGATCTGCTATGATCAGTAATGCTAATGATGGTACTACTGACTCTGGGGCCATCAGAAGTTCCAGTTTGTTAATGCTGAAACTTCTATATTGAGTTAAAGCATTGGGTCGGCTTCACAGAGGAAGTCTGGATAATAGCATTCTCATTTCAGACCATAAAATGATGTCAGGTTAAGGATGAACAATGAGTTCAGTATTAAAAATGATCAGGTAAGCAAGACACCATGAATAAAAGTTAATGAAATGAATAGCATATCTAGACCCTTTAAAACTAGATGTATTGAAATCGTCAATGTGGAGAAATAATTAAGCAGGTATGTATCAATTGTTTAAAGAAACAATCTACTATTACAAAGATGTAAAAACAATAGTAAGACAATATAGATGATAGAAAAAACGGGCAGGTCTGGCTGGGCGTGGTGGCTCATGCCTGTAATCCCAGCATTTTGGGAGGCCAAGATGGGTGGATCACGAGGTCAGGAGTTCAAGACCAGCATGCCCAAGATGGTGAAACCTTGTCTCTACTAAAAAATATATATATAAAAATTAGCCGAACATGGTGGCAGGTGCCTGTAGTCCCAGCTACTCAGGAGGCTGAGATAGAAGAATCGCTTGAACCCGGGAGTTGGAGGTTGCAGTGAGCCAAGATCGCACCACTGCACTCCAGCCTGGGCAACAGAGCGAGACTCCACCTCCAAAAAAAAAAAAAAAAAAAAAAAAAAAAAAGGCAGGTCTGAAACAAAAAATAATTTAAAAATAAATGCAAGTTATTAATGATATATTAGACACAGGTAAGAGGATAACTAGTGAAGAAAAAAATGTTTAAATGATATACCCAGAATGTAGCATGGAAACACAAGGTCTAACATTTATTTAATTCAAATATGGGGGGAGAGAAGTGTAAAAGGATTCACCATTTCAAGAGATTCTCAAAAAGAAATTAAGAAAAGGTATAAATCCATTGATTCAAACAATATATTTCTAACAGATGATATAAAAATAAACTCACTTTAGTTAAATTATAAAACATTAAAACCAAACACCAGAGCATACAAACATTGAAAAAAGGATAATTTATAATGAAATAATATTTATCTGATTATTATAGTAAAGCAAAAACTAAAAATGAGTAAACTAGTATCAACAAATGTCGAGAGCAAATAACTGTTAATATAGAATTGGGTACTCAGTAATGCCGTCTTTCCAGATCAAAAATCACAATATGAAATTGACAGAGAAAAATGAAAATTGTTCACTACCAAGAGATCCGCAGCAAATAAAATTTCAAAGGCTACATATCAGAAAGAAAGAATTTAACCCAAAAGCTGATATTAGAGTCAACTTGGAATTCCATAAATATCACTGAACTGATGATAATAGTAACACTTTCTGACACGTGGGGATTCTGAAAAGAAGTGAACTTTTACTTTTGTTTAGAATTTAGAAAGTTATAGAAAAATGCTCTTGCCCTGACAAAGAGAATAAGCTGGATAAACTATAGATCATAGATTTCATTTTAAAACACAGAACTGAGGTCTCAAAAAAAGCTAATTAACTTAAATTCAGAGCGATGAAGCCCTGCTGAAAAAAGAACGGATCCACAGATGCTTTGTGCCTAGCTGAGTTGCAGCAGCAGAAGCAGGAGGAAGCTGCCCTTGGTGGAGATAACAAGGAAACAAGTGAATCTCCAGCAAATGTTGAAAGGCTGAGTGTGGGCTTGTGATAGTTTAGCATCATCAGTAGGGGCCCAAACACACTCACTCTCACTCACTCTCCCTCACTAATGCTTGCTTGCTTGCTTGCTTGCTTTCTTTCTTTCTTTCTTTCTTTCTTTCTTTCTTTCTTTCTTTCTTTCTTTCTTTCTTTCTTTCTTCTTTCTTTCTTTTCTTTCTTTCTCTTTCTTTCTTTTCTTTCTTTCTCTTTCTTTCTTTCTCTCTCCTTCCTTCCTTCCTTCCTTCCTTCCTTCCTTCCTTCCTTCCTTCCTTCCTTCCTTCCTTCCTTTCTTCTTTCCTTCCTTCCTCCCTCCCTCCCTTCCTTCCTGTCTCTCTCTCTCTCTCTCTCTCTCTCTCTCTCTCTCTCTCTTTCTTTCTTTGGAGTCTCACTCTGTCGCCTAGGCTGGAGTGCAATGGCGCGATCTTGTCTCACTGCAACCTCTGCAAATATAATAATAAATGCTGCTGAAATTCAATCCTGTCAGATCTAACTGCCTGCATATAAATTTCCAGGTCCCACAAAGACATCTCATTGAGGTCACATTCTGTTGTATTCTTACTTTGTATCTTGAGATGCCTTGGTGGGACATGGAAATTTATATGTAGGCAGTTTGATCTGACAGGATTGAATTTCAGCAGCATCCATTATTATATACACTCACTAGATCAAAAAACATGGATGGAATCTTATCAACAGGAGCTACTGCTAAATGAGTCTCTTTTCTATTTTTCCCTATTATTATCCTAGTGAAGCTGTAAATATTAGGTTCTTGAACTCACAGGACTGATTCTAGGATCTTGTCTGTCCAGGGATATAGCCTTCTAATCTGCAGAACCTTGTAGTAATCAGCTACTAACTTACCTGAGGATAAAAGAATTGAAAAAAGAAGGAGAATAAGAAGAAGCAAATGGAGTCTCATGGCTGAAGGGCCAGCATCTATGTAGGTTGAGCCTGGAGTCTCTGGACATCGTGGGTCTGGGCCTTTTTATGATGCTGTCTGAGTCTGTGATTTGTTCTTGGTTAGTAGAGCCTAACGAAAAGAGAATAACTAAATCTCCCACAAGAAACTTCCAGGGACACACAAGTACATAAATGTGGTGATATCTCAATGGATGAGAAAGCAGGTGAATGCTGTTTATTTCCAAAAGACTCAGGATGTCTTATTGTCACCTGCTTTCTTTATTATTTTCAACATACACATGCAATAGTCATTGCTCTTACTTTAAGTATAAAGTATTGTTTGCCAGGCAATATAGTAAGAACTGAAGTAAAATTGTTATACAAAAACTGTACGTAATTAATGGATATAGTTTGGCAAATTTGCACATAGATATTACTCTTGTTACCACAACCAATATCCAGGTAATAATATATCCATCACCTCCAGGTGTTTCCTACGTCCCTTTATTGTTGTTGTTGTTGTCAGAACCCCTAAGATCGACCCTTTTAACAAATTGTTAAATACAAAATACCTCAGTAATAACTATAGGTACTATGTTTTAGAGCCTATCTTTGTAATTGACAAATTTTGCATAGCTTTAACCCTTGAACAATAACTCCCCATATTGCTCTTTCCCACTCAATAAAATACCAAACTTTTTAAAAGCACATTCTATGTAATCCACTTTATGAAGCTTTTTCTAACATTCTTTTGTCTGCTCCCCCTCAGTAAAGGGAACAACTAATATAACAATTACCTATTTTGGATTTTTGTGTCTCTTACATATATTCCTGCATGAACCCATGTAACACTTTATCTCCCATTATCTTAATATGAAGTAAAATAAAACTTGAAATGATTTTAAAAATGAAATCACAGAAGGGCTTTGTAAAAGTATGATGTACCATTGCTTAGTTGTAAGAATTCAAGTGACATTAGGGGTTTTAAAACATCTTTTGTTTTGATTTGTCTTTGCTTGTAAACCTTGTGTCTTGCATATTGTGGGCACAGTGTCTTTCCCAGCTATTTGCTTGGGGAAGATCAGTTAGAGTTACAATGAACCTCAAAGGCTATCTTGTCTAGTGACTTACCTTCCAGATGAGGAAATGAGCTGAGGGAAAGGAAGAAACTTGCCCAAGATCACCCAGTGATCAAGTGAGGAAGGTGATAGGGACAGCACTAACGCTTGGTATTCTGAGCCTCATTCTAGTTTCCACTCTTGCCCCTTCTCTGTTTCCTCCTCTCTTCCCCAGCCTTCTAAAGAAAACTTTGCAGTTCTGCTGCAATGTCTACCTAAGGACATCCTGAGGAGACCCCACTTTTCATTAGACTGCTTTTTTAAGCACTGTCCTGCATTTTCTTCTTCAGTATTGTTGTATCCCATTTTTGGCGATAAGTAATGCTTCTGCTGTGCTGTTCTATCCAATTAGTTTTTTACTATTTTCGTTGAGTGAAAATTAAAACAACAAAAAACATGAGTTTATCTAAATTTGAAAGTTTTAAAACTTGATTAAAATTTCCTGGAGATATGGATGTAAGACATATATTTTAAAACATTTTTCATTTTCAAAATTAAAAATCAAACCTATATATTTAGCCAGGGTGACTACTTGATAACTACTAATCAGATAGGTCTTCAGTAATGCCACAAGGTTAATACACTTATAAATCAATTCCCTGGTGTTTTGTGCTACTGAGTTAATACAATTTGATACGGTATCACCTTTAACCAGGCTTTGAGGAGTCACACAAAGGAACAGCACAACAGAACCATAGGGTAGGATGTGTGGGAAAACCGAGATGTAAAACACAGCCTTGACTCTGACATTTACTCCACTGTTGGGAAAAGTACTTCAATTCCCAGGGCCTTAATATTTTCCTGTATAAAACAGGGAAAATAGAGCCATCTTTAACGTTTTGTCAAATCTTGTTGCTGAGTGATTTATAGTGTCTGCAGCTATCCTCTCTGCTAATCACAACAAGGTTAACTAACTGTTCTTTTGTTTAGGTAAAGATATTTCTGCATTTGTTTACAAATACTTATTCTTCCCTTCCCAAGAAAGGAAACATTTTAAAGATAATTTATAAGATGTTCAGAGTCTCTTACATATCAACCCTTCACAATGTGGTAGAGTAGCTTAACCCCGTCCCTAAGAGTATAGATTCAGATCAGCCTGTTTGTAATTAACCCCCAAACCTATGTGGAGTGTGGTATAGATAATATATCTCAAATACATGAAAAGGCGCATGTGCACACACACACACACACGCACGCACGCACACACACAGACAGTATTACTAAGGCAGAGGTGCAGATGAAAATATTGGATAGACAGCTCAAAACTCTTAGTACTAAAATAATCCTAATAATAACTTTCCTTCCAAAGTCATCACCGACAATCAGATCTCTTAAAGGTTGGTGCCTTAGGTTTTTGAACTTTGTGTAACTTTTGGCTTTCTTATTTGGTTGTATGCTATTTATCTCATAGAAAGAATCTTCTTCTTCATCCTATGCCAGTGCTGTATTGTAGGGGCTTGTGAACGTTTTTCTGGTCTATAGCCATCCAGGTTACTGGCCTCTGGCTTCTTAGGAGCAAGGCCATCACATGCTTTTGTTCTTTGCTTGCTTCCTTGTAAGGGCCCGACATACTTAACAAATATTTGATCAACTGAACTCATTTTCCACCTCCGTTCTCTCCCACTTCAATCTCTCCCTTTTACTTCTTCCAGATTAGTTTTCCTACAGCAAAATGAGAATTGTCCAAAAACTTCCCTTCATCTTTACAACTTGAAGGATTCATTACCCTAAGCAGTCTTTCGAAACTGACTATCACAGACTAGATAAAAAGTCTGGGTTCACCAAGAATAGGCATGTGTGCCATTATATTTTCTGTTGAAAGCTTTGGAAAGTGTCTTTTAGCAAACAACATAAAGCATAGAATTTAACCGTTCCTGACAATGTAAAAGGATCATCCACATTCTCACATGTCCATGGCTACTTTCCCACTCCTTCCCCAACCTTGAAATCCTGAATTCAAAAGAAAACATAAGAAAATAGTATGCCTCATGTAAGGCAACAGGTTGCTTAATCTTTCTTGCCTATACACATTCAAGAGCTCCAGAAAAATTTCTGAGCTACTTAGGATGTCTGATCCTCTTCTTGGGTAAAAGCAGTAAGTCCTACATGTAGTCACCAAAATCATGTCTGTTCAAGGGGTCTTATACCTGTGATTCATGATTGCATGCTAAATGTAGAAGGATATGCTCTGTTGCAGGGCCATGTCTGGTCATTGTTTAAGTTCTACTTTGGAGGACTAGTTGCTGAGAAAGAAGAGGGAATGATAATATTAGAAATTGGAATAAAACTTAAGGGGAAAAATCAAGTACAAGGGACCAACAGTACTGAGGGGCAATAGGTTGAAGATTTCTTCGATTATTGTAATATTTTCAAGGAGACCCCCATGAATCCTTCCTGGCTGACCCCAACATAGCTTTGGCATAGCCCTTATGCCAAGTGTCTTAGGCTAACTAGCTTTTCCTAAAGAAAATAGAGGAGTTATGGAGAACAATATTTAGTAGAATAATGCCTGATTCTCTTGCTTTTGAGGTCTAGTAACTGCTAGTAAACTTGCCTAATTAATTCACATTAAGAGGTAGAGTAATGAGGGTTTCAAGTACTTGAACCACCACTGACTTCATTTCACGTGAGAGTTCTTATGGAGAGCTAATGAACTATGAGGCTACAGGTCTCTCGGCCAATAAGTCTTCTAGATTTCCTGCGACTCCGTTTTCTGGTCATAGGTGATTTTGCTTTTGCTTTGAGTATTATAGCACCATAAGGTGTCAGACACTCTGCTCTTACCAAGGCTTACACAAAGTTTATCTTGTTATTTGGTAGAGTTTTGCCCATTCAAAAAAAAAGAGAGAGAGAGAATGATAAAGAGGAGGACAGCAATCCTCACTGCTGAAGGAAGAAGAAAGCTTGCCTTTATTTCCAGTAGGCAGAAAAAACCCGTCTGTAGCTCTCTAGCACCAGTGGAATGTCTTTGTTTGGATAATAAATGTCCCTCCATACCTCATTAGGCATATTCACAGACAGAGATGTATTATGCACGCAAAATCACCTTCATGGGATGACTGAAAGTCCATGTTTTATTGGACACTAAGTTCATTAGAAAGATGTGGGTGCACAGTTTTGACCAGAAAACCTTGTTAAATGGGAACATAAGCTACAAATATTTTGGCAAAAGGTTAAGGTTTATGAACAACCAACCATTTATATTAAGTTACAATTAATTAGGCCATGTTGAGAAACCATTTGGTTTAGTTAATGATTAGACATTTTGTTAGTGAACACTTCCCAGACTTTACTAGCCCTGCTAATCCCTGCTTTGCTCCTGGTCTGAACCCCCACAGTGCCTTGTTTATGGTACAGTGCCTACTGCTTGTATGCTAGATTAGTGAATGTCTATTTGCCTCCTCTACTACTGTGTGAGCTTCTTGTTTGCCAGGACAGGGCTATATTCCTCAGAGCTGAGGAGAGAGTTGAATCATGTGGTCATTTATTCTCAAATCCTCTTCAACAAGTGAAGCAAAACAGGACAGTGAAAGGCCACTGCACATGGAAGCAGGAGGTCTGGATTTGAGTTCTGAATCTCTAGATCTGTTACTAACTGGAGGTGTGGATAGAGTCAGGAAAATTTTCTTCCTTAAGTCTTGATAGCATCTATGTAGGTCCAGATCTGTTGGGATTCTCAATAATTACTGTGCATAAAATCAACTGAAAGTTATTTTGCAATGCAGATTCTTAGCCCCATTCTATGAAATGTTTACTGTTTTATAAATTGATAAATAATTTTTATTAGACAATGTAAATTTCCTTACTTGCACCAGCATACAAAAATATTGAATAATATTAGCAGCAGAATCTTTCAACAAAACAACTATGTATAGCTATTAAACCACTTTGTTTCACTGCTTTTTATTTTCTTTTATTTATCACCATTGTTTTATTTATAAACATTGTTTCTGCTCATAACGAGTATGTATTCTCTACATGTTTATAAAAGTAATGCCTGAATGAAGTTGCTTAAACAAGACAGAAGTTGGTTTCTTTGTCACTTAAAATTAACCTGTAGTTACACCATTCAGGGCTAGTACAGATACTTTCTAATATCATTAGGGATGCAGGTCCCTTCCAGGTATCTGCTCTGCTATACTTTAGAAAATACCCCAGATTGGCTGCTAAATTCCCACCTATTATTTCTGAATTCTAGACAGCAGGAAGAAAAAAGGTGTGGGAGAAGGGCAAAGGAACATCTACCCTTCCTTTTTAAATTTTTTAACCAACCTCCCTTAAAAACACTTTGTTGAGATATGATTACATTCAAAAAGCTGTACCTATTTAATGTGTATATCTCAGTGAGTTTGAGGATAAGGATACATTGTGAAAGCATCACTACTATCAGGATTATAAACATAATCATCACCTCCTGAAGTTCTCCCTCCCATTCTAATTATTACTTCTATTAGTAAGAACAATTAACATAAAATTCACCCTCCTATTATATTTTAAGTATGCAATACAGCATTCATAACTATAAGCACTATGCTGTAGATTAGACCTCCTGAACTTATTTATGTTTGTATATCTAAAACTTTGTACTATAATCACACCTACTCATTTACCTGCACCAGAGCTCCTGGCAACCTCCAGTCAACTCTCTGCTTCTGAGTTTGAGATTTCAAATACAAGTGAAGTCATACAATATTTGTCATTCTGTGTTTGGTTTATTTCACATGACTTCATGCCCTTCAGATCCACCGATGCTGTCACAAATGACAGGGTTTCATTATTATATAATACTGAATAATATTCCATTGTGCGTACATATATATATAAAACGTTAATTCATCCGTCCGTGAATGAATGATAACATGTGTGTCTTCTTCATATATCTTGATTATTGTGAACAGAGCTGAAAGGAACATATGAGTGCAGATATCTCTTTCACATAATGATTTCAATGACTTCATATATATATTATATGTTATATATATATATATATAAAATAAATGGGATTGCTGGAACAAAATGGTATTTTTATTGTTAATTTTTTGAGAAACCTCCATACTATTTTCCAAGATGGCCATACTAATTTACATTCCCACCACCAGTATACAAAGGCTCCCTTTTCTCCACATCCTTACCAACACTTGTTATCATCCATCTTTTTGATAATAGTTATTCTAACAGGTGTGAGGTGATATTTCATGGTAGTTTTCATTTGCATTCCCGTGATGACTAGAGAGGGTAAGAATTGTTTATATATATATCGTCCATTTGTATCTCTTCTTTTGAGAAATTCCTACTCATATCTGTTAGTTCATTTTAGTTTTTTAATTTTAATTTTATACACAGAGGATACATGTGCAGGTTTGTTCCATGGATGTCTTGTGTGACGCTGAGGTTTAGAGTATGAATGATCTCATCACACACATAGTGAACATAATACCCAATAGACAGTTTTTAAGGCCTTGTACCCAACCCTCCCTCCTCCCTCTAAGAATCTCCGGTGTCTATTGTTTTCATATAAGTGAGAGCTAAGCAATGTATAACCCAATGTTTAGCTCTCACTTATAACGGTGAATATGTAGTATTTGGTTTTCTGTTCCTGCACACAATACCACACTGGGCTAATTTTTGTATTTTTGGTAAAGACGGAGTAGCTTCAGCATGTTGGCCAGTCTGGTCTCAAAATCCTGAGCTCATGTGATCCACCCACCTCACAAAGTGCTGGCATAACAGGCATGAGCCACTGTACCTGGCTTTTCTGAATTTTTTTTAGCTTATATTAGGTTTGTCTGTTCTAGAATTTTGTGCACATTTATTTATATTATAGGACACTTTTTAGCTTAGCTTTCCCCACTCAGGGTGAGAAAGATTATATTGATCCAAGATGTTGATTAATAGAGTTGATCATCCCCCTTTATTGCCCAATATTACTCTATAATATGCGTATAATTTGTTTATCGATTTCCTCTCGGTAGACATTTGAGTTGTTCCCAGATTTTAGCTATTGTTAATAGAACTCAAGGACATTTTTTAAAATAAAAAAATTCAATCCAAAATGTCCTTTCCTTTTGACTCTCCAATATTGTGTCAGGGTTACATTTTTGTTGTCATGAAAATCCAATTACATTGAACAAGATGTGTTTCCAGAATCAAGATTCAGTATATGTGTGGTCTAGCTGTGTCCCAAGAATGTAGCCCTTATTAGTTTTATTAAGCATTTTCCTATATAAATTGAAATCAAGTAGAAGATGCATTTTTCCACAGTAGGAGACATAGAACAGTTTAGGACTTTGGAGAGATAGCAACTTGCTGCTTGCCTGTGCAACCCACCTCAAAAGATACAACTCCTCCAACTTTTGGTTTCTGGTGACTTGTCCAAACAATTAGATGTGAACCGACCTTATTCCTTACAATACTACAAGTCGGTCTTCTGCACTTGGCCAAATACAGTATAAAATTGATGGGCATACGTTTCTTTTGTTTTCATGCTTTCTATTTAAAGCTATTCTCTTTGGCTGGGCACTATGGCTCATGCTTATAATCCCAGCACTTTGGAAGGTCGAGGTGCAGGGATCACTTGAGACCAGGGGTTTGAGACCAGCCTGGCCAACATAATGAAAGCCGTCTTTCTGAAAAATACAAAAGTTTTCTGGGCATGGTGGCACATGCCTGTAATCCCAGCTACTCAGGAGGCTGAGGCAGGAGAATCGCTTGAACCCAGGAGGCAGAGGTTGCAGTGAGCTGAGATTGCGCCTCTGCATTCCATCCTGGGTGATAGAATTAACCTTCATCTCAAAAAAACAAAAAGCTAATCTGTACTTTTCTTTTGGTGCATAACTATTGTGGGTATGTGAATGTGTATCTGTAGCACCTAGAATAGTGCCTAGCCCATCACTTGTGTTGAAAATTGAGAAAACCTTCTTAATATAACTTTTCCACACTCTAGTTCTGAATTTAAAGACAGAAAAAGATAGGTTAGCAAATATACGTATCAGTTATTTCTATTGACAGATCATTTGGAGAACACGTTTTTGGATGTGGGAGAATAAAGGTCCCTAACTCTCCACCCCAGAAATAATTTTGCTGATACAAAAATCAGTCAGACATGGTGGCACATGCTTATAATCCTAGCTACTTAGGAGGATGAGGTGGGAAAATCACTTGAACCCAGGAGGCAGAGATTGCAGTGAGCCAAGAGTGCCCCATTCCACTCCAGCCTAGGCAACAGAAAAAGACTCTGTCTGAAAGAAAAAAAAAAGTTGTTACTATATAGGAGACAATTTTATTGTCATCTCATTTAAAATTGAAGAGTACATTTGGGTCGAATTCTTATGCCTGCAGAGGCATTTGCCTCTGGCTTAAAATCACTGGCTCCAGGAGGAAACTCCACCAGAGGGCATCGTAAGGATTTCATAGTGTCTAAGTCATCTTGGTAATTCTTCAAATAATTCCTGGCAATTCTGTTAGGTCTTGAACTTCACTTACTTCTTATATGTTTAATAAAAAGAAGTTCAAAACCTTGCCATGGCTGTTGAATTCCCACAGGCTTGTCTTCACCTTAAAATTCATTACATGGTTTGTACTCTTTTGCGAATATAATACATAAGTTTGGAGGTGGATGCTTTCAGCCATTAAGTTCAAAAGTACTGCTACATGGGCCGGGCATAGTGGCTCATACCTCTAATCCTAACCCTTTGGGAGGCCAAGGGGTGCAGATCACAAGATCAGGAGATCGAGACCATCCTAGCCAACATGGTGAAACCACATCTCTACTAAAAATACAAAAATTAGCTGAGTGTGGTGGTGCGCAAGTAGTCCCAGCTACTTGGGAGGCTGAGGCAGGACGATTTCTTGAACCAAGGAGGCGGAGGTTGCAGTGAGCTGAGATCACACTATTGCACCCCAGCCTGGTTATAGATCAAGATTATGTCTAAAAAAAAAAATACTGCTACATGGACATCCATCATTCCGGCATCTCTGCCATAACAGCTGAGTATCGACAATGTCTCTTAGTTTCTTTAACTCCAAATTTGTGTTGTGTCCCTTGGTCTCCTGTCGTACCATAAAGTGTATTATTTACAAAAAGGACAATTTATCTATTGTTATTTCCTCTCAGTATGCTACATCCTTTTAGAATTTAAACATAGTGTCTCCCAACCTGAAATTTGATTTTTAAAAAACCAGAAAAATGTTTTTGGACATCTTTTATTTCCAGCTGTTTTCATCTTCATCTCCTCTCCTGAAGTCAACTGAGGGTAAAGTTCATTCGTCAAAATTTCTCCTCAACTCACAACAACTTCATCCCACTCCAATATGATTTTTGTCCCCATGAATTGATGCACATAATTTTTGCTGGCAGTGGTAATGTCCTAATAAAAAAAATCATGAGATGGCATCAGACTTTACCTTATGTTCTAGCTCAGCAGAATTTGATCCCTGTCTGATAAGGAAACCATATTTTCCCTAGAAACTTTTCACTTTTGTCACAGGTTTGGTTCCCAGGCAGCTGGATATAGATGAAGTTTAGTGTGCAGGATGTTTATTAGGAAGTAATGTCAGGATCCACATCTGTAGAAAGGATTAGAGGGAAGCCTTCTGTGCAAAGGGACAAGTCTAATGGCAACGCAGCCTGACTTTGTCAACTGGCCGCACAGACAGAGCTGTTCAGCTAAGAAGGCCTCCCCTATTTGTCCCAATTGAATCAAATGGCAAAGTCTATGCATCCCTTGCCTCCATTAATAATTGTGTGCTTGCCACTTGTGGAGGGTGAGACTTTGAAGCAGGTGGCTTTCTGTGGCTGAAGAAAACCTTAAATGTGCTGGCAAAGTTTTCCAAAGAGACAGAGAATGGCATCTGCCATGTATGTTGCCCCTTTCCAAAGAGGAAGCAACAAGGATAAAGTCCTCCAATGGCGCTGTATGCAGATGGGTGGACAGTAATATCTGTCCCTCCTGTGACCTAAGAAGAACAAGTGGCAGACATGCAGCCAGGTAGTTAGAGGTGCCACAGTGTTAGGAGATAAACATCTGTCATAAGCAGTGCTTCTTTGAATCAGGTGTGACACAAGTCTTGCATCCCTTGCATGGACTCCTTCCCCGTTATCCTGCTGTCCTACCTCATGAAGGTGAGTGGGGGCTAGGTGGTGGGCAGTCCCAGGACGAGGTACACTTTGCCTGCAGTGTTCCCACATGAGTTCCAAGGTAGCCCAGGTGATCATCCATGAACTTTGTATTTTCCTTGTGCTTCTTGTCTTTGCCTTTGAGGAACACGTTTCATTGGACTCTGAGTCCAAACAACTCATGTATCCCTATATCTTCACATTGTCCTTCACCTAAGGGAATCTCTAATCTCTAATGCCTTTGTTTTATTATTACTATCAATATTATAATAATTAACATTGTCGTTATTAACTCCATTGTTGGTTTTCAGTTATTTTTATTCATGGAGTTAATATGAATTATTCTTTTGTGGCTACTTACACCAAGATGAAGATAATGTATTAGTTCAGGAAGAATTTGCATTCTGAAGGTGAATAGAAGTTCACACTACAGATGGGCAGACACATGCCCTCCCAATTCCTGATGGACCTCCTAGTGCCTCCTAGACCTAAGGGGTCTCCTGCAATGCTCCAAGATGCCACCAAGGCAGGGATCTGCTTGTGCATGCCTGAGAGCATTCAGGATGAAGTGAGGCTCTGGAAAAATGCACGAGTTTCCACATAATCCCCAAAAACCTTACAGGTGAACTGGATGCCACAGAAACAGGAGTGGTCATTGACACAACAAAGTCACCAAAATTGTTTTGAAGTCAATTAGGAAACCCAGGAATCACTCTTGCTGCCATTAAGTGGAAGAACAGGAGCCTGTGAATGGCATCCTTGTCCTGTCTGAAACTACGCAGATATTTCTATGTGGCCTCAGGTACCAGGAATCTCCGTGATTTTCAGAAAGGCAGGGACAGCTTATGCCAGCCCATCCCTCTGCAGAATGTGCCCCAGCAGATCAGAGGATGGAACCATCATGGACTGCACAAAGGCTCAAGGCCAGCTTCCCAGACCTGCCTGTGACTCTAGGTAAGTTCTGAGTCCACGTGGGTGCCAAGGAAAGGTTAATGATGACCTGGAAAGATGGGACAAGCAGACACCACCCCTAAACAATCTACAGGATTCTAACTTCAGCAGGAAGCCAAAGACCAGCTCATACCACACTAGTGCACCTTGAAAACCCCTGAATGCAATGCCGCTCTGCAGAGAATTCAACAAAGAAGTTTTTGCATTCTAGGCTGCATTTTACAGTGCTTCTGGACACGTGATCAGAAATTGAACATTGGTATATCTAACTCTGACATTTTTCACAAAATAGTTTTTTTAAATGAGGTAATATAGACAAAATATAATATAACCATATGTATTATATGCCAAAATATGCTTCACTGGCATCAAGTAGACTCACTTTGAAGTACAATCTAGGACAACCTCCATTTTCAGAGTATTTTCTTTTCGAAAGTGAAACTCTCCCACCAAAAACCAACAACATCACAGGCTTTTGCCTCCAACAAACCGACAAAAAACCAATACATTTATTCTACCACTGTGAAATGGACTGCGGTGCAACACATACGTGTGAAACCCCACATGTGGCATCGCCGTGAGCCAAATGGGGACTCGTGGTGTAAGCAACACTCCTCACGTGTTAGTGTGCGTGAGATTCACTTGGCGGAATTTGACTAGGTGCGTGTTGGTAGAGTGGGGCTGAGGTTCTCTTGCCCCTGTGGATGCTTAAGAAGTCACAGGTCCTGCGAAGACCTGCGGTCCCCTCAATCAACTCTGTTTCGGAGACAAAATGACTTGGATTGCTGACAAGTCAAGAAATTTTCAAGCCCTTGGAAAATCAGTTACACACAAACACGGAATGAAAGTCAAAAGAGAGTACGTCATCTTTTTGAGAATTTTATTCACTTCAAAACAAATTAAACACACCTATTTCCAATGGCATTCCAGAGCCCAATTTTCGAGGCTGAGGAAACACCCCAAGAACGCTTTGTGCAGAACGCTTCACAGCGTCCAAAACACTGCTGTCAGGGCGGGGCACAGCTGAAGGCCTGCATCTCTCAGGGTTCCCTAACTGTTCCCTGATTCAGTCATCTAGAGAGCAAATGCACAGTCATTCCCCAGTTTCCTACTGACATCACAGCGGAAGTCTGACTCCCACGCGTCACCGTCACCCAGTTTCTGAGGCAACGAATCATTGGCACAGATGCTTCTGGTGGCGGGTTTCCGGAGCGCCCTGCGAACTACAATGTCCCTCACCAGAATTCAATGAGGCAGTCTCTGCATGTGGTCCCTGCCTGGCCTGGGCTCCAACATCCCCAGAAGCACCACAGCTGGGGAGTTTGGGAGTCACCACACAGTCTGCTCTCTGCTCTGTGCTCCTGAGTCCCACAGACCCCTCCAAATCACGGGAGCTGGATGCAATGGAGCCCTGGCCACCTGTAGTCTCACTCCAGGTCAGAATCGCTGTCCTCTGAGGAGGAGGAAACCTGAAGGTCCTCATAGAGGACACTCAGGGGGACAGGAACACAGGGAGCCTCAGACTTCTCTGAGACATGACGGCTGTGAGCGAGGAAGGCTCCCGGCTTCTCAGGAGAGGGAAACAAGGGAGCTGTCAGGAGGCTGGAGCTCCACCATCCGTTTTCCAGTCTCCGGAAGAGCATTCTGAGAGGCTGGGCCCCATCGTGGCTGGCCGCTGGGTGATGGGACATGGTGCAGGCCTGGGCAGTAGGCAGGCAAGGTCTGCTGTGCGGAGGCTGCCGGTCGCTGCTGGGCACCTGGGCGGGTGTCGTCCTGCTCATCTGGGGCGACGGACTTGGTCTGAGTTCGGTTGCAGCTGGCGGAGGTTGGAGAGTCTCCGGGGCCCCCAGCTCACCTCCCTGGATGGCATTTTCGGGCATCTGGAAGGGACCCATTCTCGGTTTCTTGGGGAAGTTCAGGCAAGCCTGAGTCGGAGCCTGGGCAGGTCTCTTGGCTCCTGGCCTGAAACTGAGATTGGAGCCGAGGCCCAAGCTGTGTGTGTCGGCTGGTGGGCAGGGCTGTGAGGTCACCGCAGGACGTTTGTCTTGTGCCTGGGGGCTGATGACCCGGATCAGGCCGTGGGGCTTGGAGGCAGCCTGGGGAACTTCTCGACGGCCACCCTGAGGCCTGCTGTGTGTCGGCTTCCTCACGACGAGAGGCTCCGGGCCCTGCTGCCTGACTCCAGGCTGAGGGATGTCGGCCACAGCCCCTGTCTGTCGTTCCTTTGGTCGGAGACTTGACGAGGAGCTCAGACTGGCTTTTCTGAGGGGAGACAGTGAAGCCAAGATGGATACCGTGTCAGACATTTTCGTAGCTGAGCCATCAGTGAGGGCACGGTCCACGCGTGGCCTCTTATTAGTTGCTTGGACCGGCATTGGCCTGCTTGCAACCTGAAAGAAAGGAGACCACACACGTTAGAAGTTCCTCGGCATCGAGCCAACATGGAAATCAACCACATCCAAAGACAAGGTGTACACAGCAGGAAATTCTTAATAAGGTAAGGACAGGCGGTCCTTGGAAGTAGGGACAGATCCTCAAGGTGAGTGCTGATCGGGGCAAGACCCATGAAAAATGCACTCTCGAGCTATGATCTGAGAATACCATTTTTCTAAAGACTGTGTCTTGGGCATTCACTGGATCAAAGCGCCTCCACTCAGCCTTCCATGAAGTGGGACGGACTAATGCCCTTCTGAAGGCAGGTCGGTGGCTCAAGGGTTCCCAGGACGTCTTTTCTGAAAACATGCATGTTCCTGGGGTGAGCCGCCTCCATGTTTGGGGGACTAATTTCCTCACGCCGCTAGGAAGACGTTGTTGGCAGGCTTGCCATCATTGCACAGAGAGAAAGCAACAGGAAATACGGCATCTTCAGATGCCTTCATCTGGAATCAAATGGACCTGGAAGGATCATGGAGTCCCTGACCCCAAGAAGGCAGGAAGAAGGGTTCCCCGATCCCCTCACACACACGGGAACCTGAAAGGAAATCAACCAGGGTGACCTAGAGGAGAAAAAGACCAGGGGCCCAGGGTGACACTCACCCTCAGATAATCACAAGATTCCATGGATTCTTTTCGATTTGGCGGCAGCTTCTCCGGAGGTGTCCCGGAAAAGATCTGGAGGAGAGCCTTCCTCTGCAGGTCTTGTTGCCTGCAGAAGAGAAAAAGTTCAGGCCCTGCCCCCTGGTTCTCCCCAGGAGACAGGGAGAACCCTGTCTGGGGCCCAGTCCCGTTCTGTGTTTTGTGATACATAAATGGAACTTTTGCGCCCTTTCCGCCTCTGCACTTTCCCTCATGTGCCAACCTTCCCATCCTGCTGGTGGCCCTCTAGGCTTCCCAAGTAAGTACTGTCATTTGGATTCCGTTGCTTTTCCCCCTGTCATGGGGAACCCGCACGAAGCGCCCCCGCCTCTCCACCGTCCCTGAATCTCCCAGAGCCAAAGGAGCTCCCGGATGGGGAACCCGGGAGGACACGGAGCTCTGGTCTGTTTCTCTGCAGCGTTCCTTCCCTGTCCCAGAGACGGAAAGGCACACGGTGTGCGGGAGCAGAGACACTGTGTCCTTAGGTGGCAGTACCCTAAGGGTGGTGAAAACCCCTCCCACTGCTCACCTTGGTCTCGCTTCCTTCTCTCCCTTTTCCTTGTTCAAGGGCCCAGGGTTCCTTCGAACCTGGGGCTTCCATGGTTTCCGGTTTTCCTTCCCTTCCTTTCTCCCAAAGGTCTGGGGAACCAGGGCTCCGTTCCAGCACTTCATGGGGCACCTGGTACTTCTGGCCGTGTGGCCAAAGGCCCCGCAGTTTTTGCACTTGACCTGTGGGTGGAAAGGAAGTGATGCCAGTGAATGAGCTGAAGCCACAGGCAGTGATCCAATGTCAACATTGAGACGGATTGTGAATTCAGAACTGAGTGAGGATTCCAAAGCGGGGACACCGGCATGGGGGCCCTTAAGTGGCGGGAGGGTTCGGTTACGATGTTCCCTCCCAAAGCCCATGTGAGGGAGGAACTCTCAAAGGAAGGACTCAGGGTTCTAGCGGGGACGATCATGAACCCGATGTCCACAACACAGCCCAACCTGGCTACACAGGATTCTGAGTGGAAAGGGAGGTTGCTCCCAAGAGTCTCTCCAGGGACCTGTCGGGCCGGGGAGGAGGTCCCAAGCCAGGCCCACCTTGGATGGGAAAAGCAACCCGGGTGGTGCTGGCAGAACTCTTTGGAATCCAACCCAGTCTCTGAGGACCGTGTGACACTCGCCCCCTCCTCCCCCCTCCATACCCAAAAGATTCCAAGGCTAGACATACCCTGGGATCTTCTTCATCGGGTGGGGGAGCCCTTGGCCCAACTGGGGCCCTCTGCTGCTTCTGGAGGGTCTGGGCTCTCACGAGTCTGTTTGCCCCACTTTTGGGGTCACGACGTGCCATCTTCTTCGTCTCCTGGGCGTTTTATGGCCGCCTTTTTCAGGGGTTGATGGTTGGGTCACCTGAATCACACACAAACACACACAAAGCGATGGTTAGGCACATTGGATATTCACACACCCACAAGAAACCCTCAGCTAATTCCATGACGGTGTGGTCATGAGGAGACCTCACCACCCGTCGGTCAAATCTGTGGATCACAATGTGGTGTGTGCATCCTCAGATATTGTGTGTTCCTCTGCCGTGACTACCTGGTCCAAGAGTAAACTTTGCCTGCCACATGGCCCACGGCCTAGGTATGTGGAGTTGGAGTTGAGATTTCAATCCCAACCAAACAACTGATTCTGGAGACTGGACTTAGGTCTATCACCATTCACTCCAGTAGAAGACACAATGATTCTCTCTCCCCTGAGGGACAAAAGAATAGAAGCTACAGGGCATGGCCGATGTCACCCCTTGGCAGGTCTGCTTGAAGGCAGGGATAAGGGATGCTTCCTATCAGAACTCAAATCACTACTCTTGCCGTTTCATTAAGCAACTTCCAAACACAAATTCATCGAGAGAAGTTATCTCCCTCTCTACCACACTAGCAGGTGATGGTCTTTCCTGCTCTGTCTTTTTGGCTTTAGCTCCAGCCCCTCTTTATTTATTTTTCTGGTATTTTACACACGCCATACGAATTCATCTAAACAAACGCTGAACAAGTGGCATATGAATTTCTTACATGGCTAAAGGGCAAACCACCCCTTTTCCAAAGTTCTTTTTCCATTTACCCACCAATTCAGCATGCTGGAATAAATTTCTTTTTGCATTTCCATCTGGCTCTTATCCCAGGCACGGAGATGGAAATGTTTTCTCGCTTTCTGTTCCAAGAATTACGGGTAAGGAGAACACATCCTACCGCATCAGCGAGCCCCATTGTGATCTGTTTCTTTCACTCTCCTTTGTCTCTTTTCCCCCAACCCCTCAGGGATTGCGTGAAACAACCAGTCGTTCAGGGAAACTAACCTGAAATTACAGGTCTACTTTCTTTCCTCGGCTGGCGCTCAGATGGACAGGTGAGCTGGCGCTCAGATGGGCAGGTGCTGGAGCAGCCCTGCTGGAAGCGGTGCAGCCTTCAGGAAGCCGGAGGAACGGGCAGAGAGGGACCTTTGCTTTCCAGGTTGCCTTTTATACTGCCTCTGGACCCCTGACGCGAAACGGACCCTAACCTAATCAACTTAATCCAATTACATGACCTGGAAAGGTCTATTTGCCCAGCCCACTCTAAGATGATGTTCACTATGGACAGACATTCTAATACCTACCTGTACAGCTGCAAGCTTTGAAGAATAGATGTTTCCCGTCAGGTATGTAGCACTGGTGCAAGTACCCCTGTCTGGTTTTACATCTTTTTTTTTTTTTTTTTTAAACAAGGTGCTAAAATAGACACAGTGTAATTGGACCATATTTACTCTATTTCAACGTAGGCCACAGTGTCATCAAGAAGGTACACCTTGACATGCAATCTCGGTCGTTATCCATCTTCAGAGCTTCTCCTTCTTCCCCACAGTAAGTGCGTCAGCAGAAAACCCTGACCACACCCTCACGTGTTTTCTCCTCCAGGAGGCCCTTGGAAACCACCGTGAATTGGACTGTACTGGGAAACCCAGATGAAGAAAGTCAACACCGCTTTGTCCTTCGGTGCCTGGCTCCTTTTTCAGCTCGTCCTGCGGCTCCAGGCATTATGCCTGAAGAGTCTCCAGGACACCGGTGCGGCTCTATTTCCTTGGGTCCCGTTGCCATTTTTCTAGATTTGCGAAGATCCAGCGGACTTTCTGTGGAACTCTCTTGTCGGGGAACTTGGGTGCCACGTCCCCTCATTCTGCCCTTCGTCATCTGCACCTGCACGAGTTAGGGTCCAAGTTCCCTGGACGGGAAGAGACAGGCAGGAGTCGGAATGGTGAACCAGCACACTGGGGGCATTTTCTCACTTGGTCCAAGTGACCCCATGGTCTTCTAGAGCTTTGGAACCAGTCGCGTCCCACTTGACACTACACCCGACTCTCAGTTGCTGAATGTTGTTGGCCCTCTGGCGATCTCCTGTTGGATGAGTTGCACCTGCTGAAACTCGATTTCCCCTGGATTTGCGCTTCATTAATTATTCATGATTCAGGTGGGAACGCCTGCTTACATCCCCCTGTGGCTGTTCTCTGAGCTTTCCGGTCACATCGTTTCCTGCCATGCTCTTTGGTTCATTTTGGTCATGCTCCTTCTGCTGTCAGAGGAGCAGAGAGTTGATCTTGTTGATTCTGGATACTGATAGTTTCTAGGTGATCTGGATAACCAGGGTACGACCCTCAACGGCGGCGGAAAGGGAGCAGCCATTTGGCGTTGCTCAGAAAATCCCACTCAGTTCCCAGGCCTCCTAGATGTGGAATCCTGGTCAGAGTTGTTCCCAGGTCAGAGAACGGAGATAGCCTGTGCATGGTGGGATATCTTTACCTAGAGCTTTCAGTGAGTCTCGACCTCAGCTACTCTTAGGATCGGGGGAGAAGCATGGAAAGGCCCTGTGCTCAGGCATCTGGAAAGAAGACGGGATGAATATTCTACCTCTGAAGTACATCCCAAATCTGGGAGTTTACTTCCCAGATTAATAGTGTCATCGATAATTATTAAAATTGGTCATTAGTGTTTAATAATTAATCATATTATTACTCCTAATACCGCAGGGTGTGTACACCTACCTGTGATGTCATTCCTAATATCCAGGGAGGGAGAGCATGGTTTTAGTTTTAATATCGCAATAAGCGCACACTCACCCTGTGACACAAATCCTAATATCCAGTGTGGTAGAGTATGACATGACTCCCAACATAGCAATGAATAGACAGCCACCCGGTGATATGGCTCCTTATATTCACGGAAGATGAGTATGATATTAGTCCCAATATCGCAGGGAGGGTACAGGTCTTCTGTGTTATGATTTCTAATATCCAGAGGAGGAGAGGATGATAATAATCCCAGTGTCGTAGGCTGTGTTCACCGACCCTGTGACATTGTTATTAATATCTTCAAAGGGAGAGGATATTACTCCCAATGTGGCAGGGGGTGTACATCCACCCTGTGATATTCTTTATATTCCAAGGCCTAGAGGTTGATATTACTCCTAGTATCACAGACACTGTACACCCCCGTGTTTTTAATCCCTGCGATATTCGGAGTAGTATCATCCTCTCTTGGGTGGAAATTGGGAACAGTATCACCGGGGGCGTGTACACACCCTGCGATATTGAAAGTAATATCATCCTCTTCCCTCCTGGATCATGGGAACAACATCACTGTGGGGGTGTACACTTTCTGCGATATTGGGAGTAACATTATCTTCTGTGCCTTGGATTATTAAGGATAATATCACGGGGGCATGTGTACATCTTCTGCAATATTGGGAATAATATTATCCTCTCTCCCCCTGCATATTAGGAAAGATATCACAGAGTGGGTGTTCACCTCCTTCGATATGGGGATTAAAACCATCTTCTCCTGTTCCGGATATCAGGAGGAATATCACACGGGGATGTACAGTGTCTGTGATACTGGGAGTAATATCAACCTCTCGGCCTAGGAATATTAAGAAGAGTATCACAGGGTGGATGTATACCCCCTGTCATATTGGAAGTAACATTAGCCTCTCCCCCCCATGGATATTAGGAACAATATCCCAGACTGGGTGTATGCCTCCTGCTCTACGGGGAGTAATATCATCCTCTCCCTTCTATGATATAAATAACAATATCACAGGGCAGGTGAACACAGCCTGCGATACTGGAATTATTATCATCCTCTCCCCCTCTGGATACTAGGAACCATATCACAGATGAGTTGTACCCTCCCTGCGATATTGGGAGAGATATTATACGCTTCTTCCGTGAATATTAGGAGCAATATCACTGGGCGGCTGTCCATTCATTGCTATGTTGGAAGTCATGTCATACTCTACCCCCTAGATATTAGCATCACTGCACAGGGTGAGTGCACACCTACTGCGATATTAAAACTAAAATCATGCTCTCCGTCCCTGGATATTAGGAACAACATCACAGGTAGGTGTACACCCCCTGTGGTATTAGGAGTAATAATATGATTAATTATTAAACATCTTTGGTCGATTTTAATAATTATCAATGACACAATTAATAGGATACCATTATTAGCTATGGATAATTATTTTAAATATATGATTATGTACTCTTGAGAATAATTAGTAATATTAATGTCATTTAACAATATTATTAGTTCTTAATATTAATAATTATTTTATTACCAACATCACTTAGTATTGATTTCAGTAACATTAATTGCTGATATCATTATTTTATTAATAGTGATATTATGATTAATTGTTATACTAATCGTTAACATTTTTTACCAGTATTAATTTATACTGTCTTTATTGTGATTATTAATATTGATGATTGCTATCAATTTTTATTGTATTTATTAATATTAATAATTAACAGACTTGTTCCTGATATCCGACGGGGAGAGGATGATATTACTCCCAATATCGAAGAAAGTGTACATCCCTCTGTGATATTATTTCTAATAGTCAGGGGGTAGAGGATGACATTATTGAAACTATCGCAGTGGGTGTCCATCCCTTCGGTCATTTCGTTCCTTATATCCTGAGTGGGAGAGGTTGATATGACTCCCAATATCACAAGAAGTGTACTACCGCCTGTAATATAGTTCCTAACATCTAGGTGGGAAGAGGATGATATTACTGCCCATATCGCACGAGTTGTAAAACCCCTTCGATATTTTGCCTAAGATCCTGAGGGGAGAGGATGATATTACTCCCAATATCGAAGAAGATGTATAACCCCCTGTGACGCTATGTTCAATATCCACTTTGGGAGACGATGACATTACACCCAATATCGCAGGGGATGTACATCCACCTTGGGATATTGTTCCTTATATCGAGAGGGGGAGAAGATGTTATTACTCCCAATAACGCAGGGGCTGTGGCTGTACACCCCTCCTGTGTAATTGTTTTTAATATCCTAGGCAAGAGAGGATGACACTACACCCAATATCGCAGGGGGTGTACATTCACCCGGTGATATTGTTCTTAATGTACTCCACCTCTGTCCTCCAGGGATATCGTTTCTAATATCCAGGGGAAGAGAGGATAACATTATGCCCAATATCGCAGGGGAGTGTACACACCCTCTTAGATGTTGTTCCTAGTATCCAAAGATAGAGACGATGATGTTACTGGCCATATCGCAGCGGGTGTACAACCTTCTGTGATACTGTTTTTGACGTTCAGTGGGGGAGAGGATAACATTAATCCCAATATCACAGAAGGCGTACAGACCCCTGTGATGTAGTTCCTAATGTACAGGGGAAAGAGAAGAATATTGCTCTCAATATCGCAGGGGGTGTAACCACCCTGTTCCCTGTATATTGCTCCTAATACGCAGCGGCATGGAAGCTGATAGTACTCCCAATATCCCAGAAGGTGCACACACGCCTGTGATGTAGTTCCTAATATCTAGCGGGAAAGAGGCTGATTTTACTTTCGATATTGCAGTGGGTGTACACCGCCCCCAACCCCAGGGTATCATTCCTAATATCCAGGCGGGAAGAAGATGACATGGCTGACAATATCGAAGGGGGTGGACACCTCTTCAGTGATATGGTTCCTCTTATCCAGGGGGTGAGAGGATGATATTACTCCCAATAAAGTAGGAACCGTACAGCCACCCTGGGATTTTTTCCTTAATAACCACAGAGGATTGGTGACATTACTACCAATATTGCAAGGGGTGTACACCCCTCCTGTGATATTGTTTCTCATATCCAGGAAAGGAGAAGATGGTATTAGTACCAATATTGAAGGGATGGACAGCCCCCATGGGATATTGTTCTAAAGATACATGTGGAAAGAGGATGAGATTCCATCCAATATAACAAGGGGTGTACACCCCACCTGTGATATGAGTCATAAAACCTAGAAGAAGAGAGAATGACATTGCCCAAAAACACACGGATTGTACATCCACCGTGATATTGTTCTTGTCATCTAAAGGAAGAGATGATGATACTACTCCCACTACTGGAGAAGGTACACACCCCCCTGTGATATTGTTCCTGTAACTTGTGGGGGAAAGCATGATATTACTTCCAATATGACACTGGCTTGGCACCCAGTCTGTGATATTGCTCCTAATTTCCAGTAGGTAAAGTATGATGTTCCTGCCAAGAGAGTAGTGGGTGTACAGCCACCCTGTGATATTTCTCCGAATATTCAGGGAAACACGGGATGAAATTAACCCAAATGTCCCAAAAAGTGTACACCCATTGTGTGATATGGTTCCTAATATCCGGAGCTGCAGAGGATGGTATTCGTTCTCCGATCGCAGGCTGTTTACACACAACATGGGAAATTGCTCCTAATATCCTGAACAAAAGACACTGCTAATAATAGACACACATTGCAGGGGGGAGTTATTGGCTATTACGATCCACATCGCAGGGCGTGAGACACTCCCCGCGATATGGGGAGTAATAACAACCCCCTCTCCCCCCTGGCTATTATGATCCACATCGCAGGGCACTTCAGGACACCAGTTCTGTCCCAACCTTGACTGAGACAGTGGGTGTCATGGGACTACCTCAGGGTGGGTGGCAGTTCAGCTCAAAGGTTTCCATGCTGCCAAAGACCAACTGTTCCTGCTAGTTTGAATCTGGCCACAGGGTCTCTGTTGGTGAGACAGATGACCATGAGTCAGATACCCTGAAATCTAGCACGACAGAGCTCAACGCCCCATGACAGGCACCATAGCACGCAAACTTTGCAGACATACTAGCGAAGGCCACAGCAGGCGCTGAGTGAGGAACAAGCTGACCAAGATCCTGAGGTTCTGCCACACAGCCCTTAAACCAGGGACTGGAAACTGTTTCCCTAAAGAGCCAGGAGTCAGTATTTTCAGCTTTGCCAACTGATCTTTGCCTCAAGGATGCAACTCTGCCATGGCTGCACGTGCACGACAGCAGCCTTCTGCAGGTGGCCTGTGAAGAGATGGACATGACTGCACCCCCCATCAAACTTTACTTATGGACATAGAAGCTTCTCAGTGTCATGAAGTGTTAGTTTTTTATTTGTTCAACCTTTTGGAAATGTAAAATCCATTCTTGATTCACGGGCCACAAGAGCAGGCAGGGACAGGCTGTCCCTGGCCGACCTCTGGAATGAACTTAGAGAAGGAAATGACCGGCTGGGCCAGCGCAGCCTCCTCACAGCGGATTCACTGCAGGAGGGTCCTTCTTAGCAACCACTTCTCATCCTTCGTCTTGGCTTCAAGTGCAGTTCAGGTGGAGAAAGAAAGAACAGAACTGGCCTCGGCAACAAGAAGGAAGGAGATGCAGGATCGAGCAGCCATGTGGATCCATCACACTCAACATTCACACCAAGTGAAGCACAGGAAGCACCAGCCCGGGGGGTCGAAGTGGAGGCTCTCTGGGGTGCGGAACCTCTGGGTGGGCAAGATTCTCTACCTAAAACTCATATAGAAGATCTACACAGCAGTAGTTACAGAAAACACACACTAAGAAAAAGGCCAAAATAAAAATAGGACACCAAGTTTGGCCAACCGGGTCTCACAAGCCAGTAGGTAAAAAAGCCCAGGAGGGCCCACCAGAGGAGCTGGGGGTGGGTTCCTGCCTGCAGGGGGCCTGGGACACCCCATTCCCACAGATGAGGACCCAAGTTTTAGGGAGGAAGCTGTCAGAGTCACCCAGTGAGCTGTTCAGAGCTGGAGCCACAGAGCAGGTGAGGAGTCCTGGCCATGTCCCCGTGTGCGCTGAGAAGCTGGGGTGGGGGCACACCCCCAGGGGCAGATGCAAACAGTGGACCTCGGGCCCTCCTCCTGCCGAGAGGATGCTCAGCTCCCAAGGGACTACCAAGACCTGGAACCCAGGGACACACCACCTGACCATCATGCCCAGGCCTCCTGGATCAGGCAATGTCCAGTACAGGCAGGCAGTCTGGGCTTGGGGCCAGGACAGGGGTGGATGGTCCTGCTAGGCAGGCCTCCTTCTCCCTACCAGCTGGGCTGGTTGCACTGTAGTTTTGGTTCTGGCAACATATTGCTGCCCACTTTGGCCACACCAGTCCCCGGTTCCCTGGCTAGGCCCAGTGCTGTCCAACCTACCTACACAGGCCCCACACACCCAGTGCCCACTAGGCTCTGTCAGCCAGGAGGACCCATTCTCATCCCCTGAAGTTTCCATGGGAGCCTGCGTCCCACAGGGACCCACAGCTCAGGGCCAACCTCCATGTGGGCCTCTTGGTCATGGTGGTAGGGGCGGGGGGGAGTTGACCTCCAGCCCTCCCATCCTGGCCACTGTATTTTGTGGGGATCATTCAGTCCTTGGAGCTTCCTGGGGATGCCAGAAGGAAGAGAACAGGGTGGTCATGGCAGCCTCAGCCCCAGGCTCTGGGCCGAGAGCAACCACTGAATTCGATCCTCTTACAGTTCCACGAGAAGTTGGTGAAGAACTGAATGTAGACCATTCTATGGCCATCTGGCATTTGAAGCCAATTGGAAAGCTGAAAAGTCTTGATAAATGGGTGCCTCATGAGCTGACCAAATATTTTAAAAATCATCCTTTTGAAGTGTCATCTTCTCTTATTCTATGAAACAGCAATGAACCATTTCTTGATCAGATTGTGACATGCCACAAAAAGTGGATTTCATACAACAGCCAGCTCACTGGTTGCACTGAGAAGAAGTTCCAAACCACTTCCCAAAGTCAAACTTGTACCAAAAAAAGGTCATGGTCACTGTTTGGTGGTCAGCTGCCGGTCTTCTGATCCACTACACTTTTTGAATCCTGGTGAAATCATTACATCTGAGAAGTATGCCACGCCATTCGATGAGATGCACGGAACACTGCAGCACCTGGAGCTGGCACTGGTCAACAGGAAGGGCCCAGTTCTCCACAACGCCTGACCACATGTCATACAACCAGGGATTCAAAAGTTGAATAAACTGGGCTATGAAGTTTTGCCTCATCTGCCATATTCATCTGACCTCTCGCCAACCAACTACCACTTCTTTAAGCATCTTGACAACTTTTTGCAGGGAAAACACTTACACATCCAGCAGGATGCGGAAAATGCTTTCCAAGAGTTCTTCGAACCCTGAAAGCATGGAATAAACAAGTTTATTTCTCATTGGCAAAAATGTGTTCAATGTAATGGTTTCTTTTTTTTTTTTTTTTTTTTTTAAAGACAGTCTCACTGTCGCCTAGGCCAGAGTGCAAAGGTGCAATCTCGGCTCACTGTAACCTCTGCCTCCTGGGTTCAAGAGATTCTCCTGCCTCAGCCTCTTGAGTAGCTGGGATTACAGGCACTTGCCACCACACCCGGCTACTTTTTATATTTTTAGTAGAGATGGTATTTCACCATGTTGGTCAGGCTGGTCTCAAACTCCTGACTTCCTGATTCACCTGCCACAGCCTCCCAAAGTGCTGGGATTACAGGCGTAAGCCACTGTGCCCAGTCCATTGTAATGGATTCTATTTTGATTAATAAAGATGTGTTGTAGCCTAGTTATAAAAATTTAAAATTCATGGTCCAAAACCACAGTTACTTTGACACCAACCTAATAATAGAAGAACTAAAAGAGGCCTTTACATTAGAGAGCCCATGGATGATAAAATAATAAAGAATATTACAATCTCCATAAGTCACAAACTTGGTAACTTAGACCAACTGGATGAATTAAAAGACACAATCTATTAACACTAAAACATAGGAGAAATAGGTAATCTGAATATATTGATATCTATTTTAAAAATGGAATCAATACCTAATAACCTTACAGAAAACCTATATATTCCAAAAATCTGACATTCTGTCATGTTATTCTAACTGGTGGGATTCGGGGATTTCCATTTTGATAAGAACATAGGTGAGTCGCACACACTTACTTTTACTGCTCATTGGTCAGGAAACCTATGTCTTCTATAGGATACTGCAGAGCGATGCGTTTTGGAGAATTTAGGCAAGATAATATGATTTACAGAGTTAAAGGAAGGCAACCTGTTTTATGTACAGTAATTCCTCATAATATCACAGGGGATACCATATTTAAACTTTGGGGTATCCCCAGGTATAATTCTTATTTGAGCCACATGTGAATTTCAGACACGGAGGCTTCCCAAATTTGGTGGCTTTCAACAGATGTGGAAGTTAATTCACAACCTACTTTGTGGAGGCATAAAATTCAGTGAACACTCAACCTTTTACTTTAAATATTATTTTTGTAAACTTTGCATTTCCAATTAGGTGAAATTTTAAACCTGTTTCAGTTCTTATCCACCTTTTTTTTTTTTTTTTTTTTTTTTTTTTTCCTGAGACAGAGTCTTGCCCTGTCACCCAGGCTGCAGTGCAGTGGCATGGTCTTGACTCACTTAAATCTCCGCCTCCCAGGTTCAAGCAATTCTCCTGCCTCAGCCTCCCAAGTAGCTGGGATTACAGGTGCCCACCACCACGCCCGCCTAATTTTTGTATTTTTAGTAGAGATGTGGCTTCCCCATGTTGGTCAGGATGGTCTTGAACCCCTGACCTTGTGATCTGCCCACCTCGGCCTCCCAGAGTGATCAGATTACAGGCCTGAGCCACTGTGCCTCGCCTCTCCACTCTTTTTAAACGGAGGGGAGTAAGGGTTGCTTTAAGTTAGGAGGGACTCCCGTGTACCCAACCCATTTGTGTAAATTTCTTCCTTCAGAGTACTTCAAATCAGCATCACCATTGTTAAAGGCCTCCCACATGGTAATAATTGTGCTACAGGGTTTTTCGAACATGAAGTTTATGTTTGGCTGAATGAACCTTCTTCCTGTGGCACAAGGGGGGCATAGGTGTTTTCACCAATTATGAAGCGGGTTCACTGTGCAATGGCTACCAACTTTTCTGAGTACAATGAGACCAAACACATTCATACATAAATTCCATGAAGTGAATTTATTACTTACAAATAGCAAACAAAAGACAACAGAAGCCTAGGATTCAATATGAACCGCTACCACAAGATCAGGAAGGCTACCCAGAGCAGATGGATGGAGTTTTGACTGTAAACACTTCACTTGCACTACAACTGAGGGACCCCAGAAAGCAGCCCACCTTGGGTTTTCTCCCACGATGTGGTTGCTGGACACAAGCGTTAAAGGCCGTTCTGTTTCGAGCAGGGACTCTAACAGAGCCTGAGCTGTTCTGACTAATGTCACCTGATTATCAGGATATTGCCTTCCCAGCATATCATACAGTTATCTTGAGAATTACCAGTAAGAAAGGGAGGAAAATGGCCCTGCACCCTTAAAACTGAAGGATCAGGATATTTGTTGTGACAGAGGCACAGACAGTAGCGACAGAGTGTTCTTCTGAGCCATCTACTAGTTCTCTTGACCAGAGCATGGCAGCTGATCTCTTTTCTCTTTCCTTTCAATGGAAACTGTTTCAGAATATTTTGAATATTTTGAGTTTCTACATCTACAGAGTTGAGGCACATGATCGCTGGCAGTGTACACTCTCTGCATGGTTACAAGAAAGAGTTCAGGAGCCCATCAACCCACATTGCAGGAGACCACCTAATCCTCCAGAGAGTGCCACTCCATCTTCCTGGGGTTAGCTCCACATTCAGTAAGGCCATTATGTCTAAGGCCATCAAGACTTGCAGTCCGAAGATGAGACTTTTGACATGCTGATAAGCAGCAGTGATAAGAAAAGCCCACACACTGGCTAGGAATTTTTCAATGCAAGCAGCTGAGACGCTTCTTCATATTCTTCGGTAGGGGCTAATATCAAACTCTTTCTTCCCATTTTCTTTACTCATCAGTGCCTGAACCATGAGGCACCATAGATGTACACCTCATCAGGAGGGTGTAGGGGACAGTGGCAAGGGAAACAGTAGCACAAGAAACAAACAAGGCCACTACTTCTGCCTACATAATAACTATTGTCTTGGAGTGTACAATAATTAATAATGTTCAATGGCTGCCCTCAGCATACAGAGATGGTGACCAGAGTAGATGCAGGGACTACAGAGATACAGCCTGATTCTTGCTAATTAGGACTTAAGTGTCGGCTTATGTGCTGCACTTCTGTGCATTCATAAGCCAGGGCCTCCAAACTGCCTGCTAAGCACAGGCCAAATGTCATGCTGGGGTGCAATTAAACATTCATGTCTAGGAGATGAGAGCATTTTAGTGTGGGAGAAGATGACAACACCTGAAGACCACAAAACACTGTGCAGAACAAAGGGAAGGCCCATCGTCAGCTCAGGGTTCTGACTCAGGTGACTGCTGATGTGTTACGGAACCATCAGCCGACAGCAGGTAGGTCAAGTTGAGCAGGTGTCCTGCATGAGGGCTGGTCCATTCCATTTGTGTTGTCAATTGTTTCAATAGCGTCTCATGCACCCCACTGGTGAGGAAGGAATTCGCACCCTACGTTTACGGGCACCATTAAACACCGTTAAACATAACATCTATTACTAAACAGATAAACCAAACATCAGTTATTAATTACATATAGCAGAAAGGTGTAAGTTCCCACAGGCCCAAACAGGGATTAACTTGGGAGCAGAGAGTGGTATAGCATTAAAAAAGTAAGGATGTTCTTTTTTTTTTTTTTTTTTTGAGACAGAATCTCGCTCTGTCACCCTTGCTGGAGCACAGTGGTGTGATCTCGGCTCACTGCAAGCTCTGTCTCCCGGGTTCATGTCCTTCTCCTGCCTCGGCCTCGCTAGAAGCTGGGACTACAGGCGCCCACCACCACGCACGGCTAATTTTTTGTATTTTCAGTAGAGACGGGGTTTCACCGTGTTAGCCAGGATGGTCTCGATCTCCTGACCTCGTGATTCACCCGCCTCGGCCTCCCTAAGTGCTGGGATTACTGGCGTGAGCCACCGCGCCAGGCCGAAGATGTTCCTTTGTTCCCACAGGAGAATGTGATTGGTTTGTCTGTTGGCTGGCAGGGAACTGAATCATGAGACACTGACTCGTAAGACTGTAATATTCTAAAATACAATATATAAACTATCATACCATAATGGTGTAATACGATCTACTACAATACCAAAGACATCGATGAAAAGCCCAATGTTATCATATGTGACAGAGAGACTGAATGCTTCCTCCCTCAGATTGGTTACAACGTATCGTCCTATCACAGTCCTCTCTCCTTCATTCAAAGTGAACGATCCAAATAACAGACAGAAATAATAAAGAATAAAGGGCAACAGATGCAAAGAACTCACGAGATGATACTCTATGGTAAAGTTTATGTACTTAGGAATTAATACCAACTCAGTATTAGCAAAAAATAAACATCTTTACATCAAGAGTAGTTTTTCCTTTAATGAAGAAAGGTGAAATGTGTATAATGGACAAGGGATAATCAAAATTTGCCAAATGAGGCTAGTAAGACTATCCCGACAATTCACAATCATTATTCACTGGTCCATTTATCACAAGGCAATACATACAAATGAAACTTACCTGGCCGGGTGTGGTGGCTCATGCCTGTAATCCCAGCACGTTGGGAGGCCGAGGCAGGCAAATCATGAGGTCAGGAGTTCAAGACCAGCCTAGCCAACATGGCGAAACCCTGTCTCTACTAAAAATACGAAGAATTAGCTGGACGTAGTGGTGGGCGCTTGTAGTCCCAGGTACTCGGGAGGCTGAGGCAGGAGAATCGCTTAAACCCAGGAGGTGGAGGTTGCAGTGAGCCCAGATCGCACCACTGCACTCCAGCCTGGGCAACAGAGTGAGACTCCGTCTCAAAAAAAGATAATAATGAAATAAAAAAATTAAACTTACCTGCATATTAGAAAAACATCAAAATTCAACCATGAATCCAGAACATTATCAAATCAACAGACAAGAATTCTACCAACAAACAATATCATTATCTATGAAACTCAAGTACTACTGCTTAAAGAGAATTTACAGAACTCTCACCTCAAGGTTTCCCTGCAAAACAACGTGAAATGCATTCTCAAGACTCTTTAAGAATGAGCCACTGATAAAAACAGTATACTTGTAACTTGTGTAATATTTCATACATTTTTTTCAAACACTGCACGATAATTAATTTGCATCAGGCTTTCCAAATTAGAAAAGCTTCACTTATAGAACTTCTTTCCCATGGGAGTTTTCACATGACTTTTCAAGTAAATGTGAAAACTGAAAATATTCTTGCAGATTCTAAACTATTAGAGTTTTAATCCTGTGTACCTTCTTGTATTTACAAGGTCCAGGGAGCTACAGTGTGCATTTTCATTTGTCCTTGAGTGGGGATGGGAGAAATGAAACGTTCCCACGTTCTGGATATTCATAGGGTTTTTCTCAGGAATGAGCTGATGTCTTCAAAAGGAACTAACACAACTGAAGGCCTTATCACAAATTTAAATTCAAAAGGCTTTTCTCCACTCCAAGTCCTCCCAAATCTTCAAAAACAGGAAAATCTGAAGGCTTGACCACATTTCCTACATTCTTAAGGTTTCTCTGCAGTGTGAGCCTTTTCATGTTTATGAGGGAATGAGAAAGTGTAAATGTTTTACCACATTTCTTACATTCAAGGGGCTTTATTTATTTATTTATTTATTTATTTATTTATTTAGAGATGGAGTCTCACTCTGTCGCCAGGCTGGAGTGCAGTGGCACAATCTCGGGTCACTGAAACCTCCGCCTCCTGGGTTCAAGTGATTCTCCTGCCTCAGCCTCCTAAGTAGCTGAGATTACAACCATATGCTACCACACCCAGCTAATTTTTGTATTTTTAGTAGAGACGAGGTTTCATCATGTTGGCCAGGATGATCTCGATCTCCTGACCTCGTGATCCGCATGCACAGGGCTTTCCCCCAACCCCCCATTGCTTTTTATGTCCTTGAAAAAGAACTAAGACAACTGAAATGTGCCACCATGCACAGCTAATTATTTTTATTTATTTGTTTTGAGACGGAGTCCCGCTCTGTTGCCCAGGCTGGAGTGCACTGGTGCTATCTCAGCTCACTGCAAGCTCCGCCTCCCGGATTCACCCCATTCTCCTGTCTCAGCCTCCCGAGTAGCTGGCGTGAGCCACCGTGCCCGGCATTATTTTATTTTTTGTAGAGACGGGGTTTCACCATGAGGCCCAGGTTGTTTCACATTGTTTTAATCCAGGCTGGTTATAAACTCCTGGGCTCAAGCAATACACACTCCTTGGCCTCCCAAAGTGCTGGGATTATAGGCTGAGTCATTACACCCAGCCTCTATATCATGACTTCTTTCATGGCAAGTAAAGTGACTAGAACGAATGTAGACTTTACCGCATCTCTTACATTCATAGGGTTTTTCTCCAGTATGAATTCTTCCATGGAGGTGAAGGGAACTGAGGCGACTGAAGGCTTGGTCACATTGTTTACATTCATAGGCTTTCTCTCCAGTATGAGTACTTCTATGGTTACAAAGGGAACTCAAACCACTAAAGGCTTTGCCACATTGTTTACATTCATAGGGTCTCTCTCCAGTATGAATGCCTCCATAGTAACCAAGGGAAGTGGAACAGCTGAAGGCTTTATCACATTTGGTACATGGATAGGATCTTTCTCCAGTGTGAGTCCTTTCATGAGTCTTAAAAGAACAAGAAAATCGGAATGTTTTTTCACATTCCTTATATTCATAGGGTTTCTCTCCAGTGTGAGTTCGTTCACGTATTAGACAAAACCGGAAACAGTGAACGCTTTACCACATTGTTTACATTTATAGGGTTTTTGTCCTGTGTGAGTTCTCTGATGTCTTTCAAATGAATTGAGAACATAAAAAGCTTTCCCACATATCGTACATGTATAACTGGATTTCCACTGTCCGTTATCATGTGTCTTCTAACACCTGGAACAGAAACCAAGAATTTGCCACACTGTTCACATTATATTGCTTCTCTCCATATATTTTGTATCCTGAGTGAGCTAGGATGTGCCTATTAAGGAGGGAATGACGTACAAAGACTTTTCCACAAATACTTCATTCACATTGTTTCAATCCAGGAGAAATGCTCTCATTCAGATCAAGCTTTTGTATTTGGCTGACAACTGTCCATACTGACTACCGTCTTTGCTTTCACACAGTCTCTGTATCATTTGATTTCTGGGAAAAAAAAAAAAAAAAAGACAAGCACATTATTATTGCTTGGTTTAATAACTTTCTACTTATTAATAGGTCTTTGACTTACACTGCTACCAATACCAAGGGAAATGCTTTTTTTTTTTTTTTTTTTGCCATGACTGAATTATTTGAAAGTAAATGGGTTACTACTGAAAACACAGCTACCACCTGCATGGCTATGACCAAATTAGTAACATTCATGTACACAATTTTGTAGTACTATTTTCAAGTAAACTGTTTTCCAAACACTGACTGCTACACTGAAGCACATTACATTTTGGGTGAAATTTTTCTAAAAAGAAATAAATTTCAAGTGACTCTTATTTGTTTTGATTGCTTGTTTTTAAGTTCATGACAAGCTAAGATTCCTTCAGAGGACTTTATTTCTTCTTCTCAGTGCAAATTATCTTATCTCTTTCCCAGATTTTTCAAAGTGATCTTCAATATTCTGACCTTTCCATTTGTTTCCTAAAATGCAGACCCACAAAATTATCACAAATTATTACAAACTATAGAAACATTACTAGATTTAATGTTTATTGTACACAGTGCCATGCCTGATTTCTTCACCAAATCATTCCCTTGCCACATTCCAAATCACAAATAGCACTGATGATAGGGAAATACTTCTGTAATTAAGTGAAATGTGTTGTCATTCTCACCTACAGAAGCCAGGTTCCTGCAGGTTTCCTGCATCACTTCTCTGCAGAGAATCTTCTGAGAAGGATCTAGCAAAGCCCATTCCTCCTGGGTACAGTTCGCAGCCACATCCTCAAAAGCCACGGACTCCTAGAACATTCCACACATGTAGATAGATGGATGGGTGAGACTGACAGCACTGGGAATCTGTACTCAATCCATAAGCTGTTTACATGATTCTAAAATTTCCAAGCATTTATTCTGTGCCTTGATTGTCACAACTCTTACTCTGTTCACACATACTCCCTCCCACACAGCAGTATGAATGCTAGAATTGAACTATTCAAAAAGGCAAAAGCAAAGTAGAAACACCCATCTTATTAGAGAATCCAGGGAGTAAGATGTGCTGCTAGGAGTTACCATTTAACTTCACTTTGTACATTTCTAGTATCTGTCATAATAAAGTCCTACCTGATGTGCATAAGGGAGTTAATATGATCAGTCCTCAGACTACTTATTCTTAAAAACGCCTGCTCGCAAAGTTCCATCTTTGTATTAGTAACTTACATTTTGAAAGGGATTCCACCAACCCTAATAAGAATGACTCACTGCATCTAAATGGCTTATGCAATATATTTGCCAAAACTTTTTCTGCTGAAGGTGTATTATTTTGTGTCACTGCAGTGGTTCTTAGGGAACCAGACACCAAGACACTGTCTGAACACTAAGTGTTCAATGAGTTTCCCTGGTAGACAATATTTTACACGTGCTGTCACTTGTTAACTGGGGAGTTGAGCCCATTCCATGTGATTACACCAAGACAGAGTAGGCTCATTAAATTTAATTGAGTAGTAAATAAAACCAATAATTGATATTTGACAATACTAATAGAACAATTTTAAAAATTTCTATTGCACAATGTCAAGGCAGAAAGGAATAAGAGGAAATACGACACGTGTTTTTTAAAATGACATTAATGTCATCACTTCCAGTTGCTATTCCTATGAAATCACATAAATTCCCAACTCAGGTTGTTTTTAGGCAAGGAAAACTATTTTTTCATAAGTAGTAAAAATGACAAATGTCTAATGATTTTTAGTCATCTAAAAAAAGACTGATGGCTTGTCTAACATACTTCTAAGATTTTCAAACGAAAATATTCAGGACAGCACAGTATTAGCAGAGAGATGAGCAAGCAGATCAAAGGGAAAAAAGTGTTAATGACCCAGCATTTATATGGAAAGTTGAGGAATGATAGAGTAGGCACTGTAGAATAGAAAAAGAAATCACATGCACTTTAAAATATGAGGCAAACCAGGCTGGCATCTACTTGGGAAAATGCATTGCATTCTTCTCTATTCCGTGAGCCATAATCAACTTATTATACATTCGAATATGAAAGATAAAACCAGAACACTTTCAGAAATTACAGGAAGATTGTTTTTTTATGAAGGGTTAGGCAGAATTTCTTTTATGTAAGAAAACAGTGATAAAGGAACAGACAAACTCAAACATATTAAAATTTAGGGAATAAAAAGAAAATACAATGGGCAGGGCATGGTGGCTCATGCCTATAATCCCAGCAGCTTGGGAGGCTGAGGAGAGCGATCACCTGAGGTCAGGAGGTTGAGATCAGCCTGGCCAACATATCAAAACCCCGTCTCTTTGTTGTTTGTTTGTTTTTTGAGACGGAGTCTCCCATTGTCGCTTGGGCTGGGGTGCAATGGCAAGATCTTGGCTCACTGCAACCTCCACCTCCCGGGTTCAAGCAATTCTCTTGCCTCAGCCTCCCGAGTAGCTGGGATTACAGGTGCCTGCGACGAGGCTCAGAGAATTTTTTTGTATATTTTGTAGAGACAGGGTTTCACCATGTTGGTCAGGCTGCTCTGGAACTCCTGACCTCATGATCGGCCCACCTTGGCCTCTCAAAGGACTGGGATTACAGACCTGAGCCACTGTGTCAGGCCTAAAAACCCGTGTTTACTGAAACTACAAAAATTAGCTGGGTGTGGTAGTGGGTGCCTATAATCCCAGTTACTCGGGAGGCTGACACAGGAGAATCACTTGAACCCGGGAGGCGGAGGTTGCAGTAAGCAGAGATGGCGCCACTGCACTCCAGCCGGGCTACAGAGCAAGACAGTGTCTCCAACAACAACAACAAAAAAACCCTCGAATATCCAGATAAGAGGATACAAATGTGTCCACTGTCATAAATTCTTCACCATGTTACAGGAAGGAAACTGACATTTTGGTGAATCTTTGTAAATCATCAATTTATCTATCACACTTTTATTTCACCAGTAACATTGACAAAGCTAAGTCCTACAATTTCATTTGAACTTACCCTTAAAAAGAACAGACCTTTAAAACTTACTACACTCACTCTGGGGAAGAAATAAATATGAATTTTTAGCAAATAAAATACACCATTTTACCTTGCCTTTTTGGAAATAATATGTTTATCTTTCAAGCTGTACTGAGAAAATATATCTTACAGTCAATGAAAAACTGAAACACAAAGAAGCGGACAAGCCTTTTCAAGGTAACAAACTCAGGGAGAGGCAGTGCTGACTCCAACACAGGCCTTTGTAAGTGTCACGGCAGGCCATTCCATCCCTCGGGACACCCATCGTGTTCAGTAAAGTGCTCAGTGACCACCTAGGAGGCACTGGCACTGCTCTTTGTCCTCCTGTGCGCCTTCAGTGCATTTTCATGTTCAGGTTCTTGCACATCCTCTCTGGGGTGGGTTTTCCTTGTCCTTTGGGACAGTTTTTCTCTCTTCACAAGTCTGAGACAATCTAGAGAGCAGAAACCATTTCTGCCTTTTCCTCTCAATATCAGCATCCCATTGGCAGACCATCAATGTGTCTCCGAGGAATAAAAACTCCAGCTGGAGGAACAGTTTTAATGACCTAGATTTAATCACATTATGTTGTATTGTCCATTCATTTTAATGTCCTAAAATTTTAATAACCCAAAGGGGTCACCATTTTAGATGAAACTATACCAGGAGATTCCTCTAAGGCCAAGAGCATCCAGCTGCTCCCCTGAGAGACTGTACCCCCTACCTCAGGCTGTCCTTGGCGATGAGATGACCCCGGGGCTGATACTCACTAGACCCTCCAACAGACACCCATAGTGGGTATCCTGGGTCATCCCCAAACAGTTCTAAAATGCCAGGAGTAGGAAAAGACAGGAGGGTGGCTGAGGACACAGCATCCTGTCAAGTTTTCACGGGGGGACCTCAACTTAAAGACATTTTGGTAATATGCACACTTAGGAAAGACGAAAAGAAGAGAGGCACAAGATTATTTTTTATAGTAGAGTGTCAGATGATTTATTCTCCGCTTTCCTCTCATGTAAAATGTTTGGAAACAGAAAAACATTTTGGCCAATGTGGCTCACGCCTGTATTCCCAGCGCTTTAGGAGGCCGAAGTGGGTGATCAGTTAAGGTCAGGAGTTCAAAACTAACCTAACCAACATGGCAAAACCCTGTCTCTACGAAAAATACAAAAATTAGTTGGACGTGGTGGTAGGCTCTTATAAGCCCAGCAACTTGGGAGGCTGAGGCAGGAGAATTGCTTGAACCCAGGAGTCAGAGGCTGCAGTGAGCTGAGACTGTGCCATTACACTCCTGTCTAGTGACAGGACGAGACTCCGTCTCAACAACGACAAAACAACAACAACAACAAAAAATATATATAAATACATTTAAAATTACTACTTGTAGATATTTGAAGTCATGGGACTGACTGTAGGTAGAAACAAGAGAAGGCAAGGAAAGTTTATATTTATATTTATATATAATTATATAAAATTAATATACATAATTATAATATATATCATATGGGCTGTGCACAGTGGCTTACACCTGTAATCCCAGCAATTTGGGAGGCCGAGGTGGGCAGATCATTTGAGGTCAGGAGTTCGAGACTAGCCTGACCAACATGGAGAAATCCCATCTCTACTAAAGATACAAAAATTAGCCAGACGTGGTTGGTGGTGCATGTCTTTAATCTCAGCTACTCAGGAGACTGAAGCAGGAAAATCACTTGAACCCGGGAAGTGGAGGTTGCGGTGAGCCCAGATTGCGTCATTGCACTCCAGCCTGGGTGACAAGGGTTAAACTCCATCTCAAAATCAATCAATGAATCAATAAAACAAGAAATACATATTTATGTCTAAATATATAATTATAATACATAAATGTGTATATACATACATTTATTATAAATTTATTAATATATGAAATATATTTATTTCTGAGACAGGGTCTGGCTCTGTCACCCAGGCTGGAGTGCAGTGGCACTATCATAGCTCATTGGAGCCTTGAACAGATGGCTCAAGCGATCCTCCCACCTCAGCCTCCTGAGTGGCTAGGATTGCATGCACACAACACCATGCGTAGCTAATTTTAAAATTTTTTATAGAGACAGAGTCTTCCTTTTTTGCCTAAGCTGGTCTTGAACTCCTGGGCTCAAGTGATCTTCCTGCCTCAGGCTTCCAATGTGTTAGACGTGGGCCACTGCATCTGGTCTAATGCATTTTTTAATTTGGGAGTTTATGTTATTTAAGATTTTGAAGTACTGAATGTGTTGAACAACCAACTTGCAGAATTCCCGAACAATGGACAGTCAGCTGTCATGTCCTGGTTCAAATCGTCCCAGCACACCAAGGCTAGAAACCTTTCAGCCAACTTCCACTTATATCTCCTGGGGCGGGACAATGTCACTTGGCCAATCCCCACTAAGAGGGACTCTAGAAAGGCAAGAAACTATTCTGTTCTCTATAATGGAACGTGACCAGGGAGGAGGCAGTTGGGAGGGCCAGCTGGGCCCTCCAACCAGCAGCGTCCACCATCGACCCACTGCCCTAGAACTACACCATGCTGGGCATTTGGGGCACTGTTATGAGCAAGAGTTCCCATTTTTCTTCTCATGGGACCTTCATGCTAGTGGCAAGAGACAATTTTTTTTTTTTTTTTTTGAGACAGAGTTTTGTTCTTGTCACTCAGGCTGGAGTGCAATGGTGTAATCTCGGCTCACTGCAACCTCTGCCTCCTGGATTCAAGTAATTCTCCTGCCTCAGCCTTCCGAATAGCTGGGATTACAGGATTGCACCACCACGTCTAGCTCATTTTTGTATTTTTAGTAGAGATGGGGTTTCACCATGTTGGCCAGGCTGGTCTGGAACTCCTGAGCCACTGCACCCAGTCAAGAGGGAGATTTTCAATCAATAAGTAGAATTGTGATGAATGCCAGAAAGAAAAATGTGTGTGATCGGGAGGGGACCTAAGTTATTGTCTCATATTTTAACACTTTCACAGGCAATAACTAAATACTTAGAAGCTTAAAACAACACACATCTTTAAGCCAATTTTGGCAAGCTAGGAGTTGAGCACATTTTAGCGGGTCCTGTGCTTGGGATCTCACGCTAAGCAGCTGGGCTGCATCCTCATCTGAGGTTCTACCAGGGCAGAATCCATTTCCAGGTCCGTTGAGGTTTTTGGCAGAATTCATTTCCTCGGACCCGCTTGGCAAGGGCCCAGCTTTTTGCTTCCTTGCCTACGGAGCCCCTCCAAAGGTCTTTTCTCACCACAGCATCTACCTCCTGCAGCGCCTGCAGGTGGAACTTTTCTCTCTAGTGTGCGAAGGTGATGCACCGTGACCGTGACATCCCATTGCTTTTGCCAGGCTCTATGGGTTAGAAGCCAGTCACCGGTTTTGCTCGTACCCAAGGTCAGGAAGACTATACAAGGGCATAGGTTATTGGGGGGGTCAGCCACTTTAGGGTGTGGCTGCCACCACTGAACTTGGTGAGAATTTAAGGGTTGGTAGGAGCTGGCCAGGTACAGGGGTGAGGGTGTGTCAGGCAGGGGTGAGGGCATGGAGGGGGATGCAGAGGCCTGCACCCTGGAATGTCCTTTCACTCCCTGAGGTTTTGTTCTCCTGATCCCTGAGTACATCCCAGAACACGGTGGGGCCCTAGCAGGGGAGAGGTAGGGAAGCCTGTGTTGTTCATCTGGAGACCTTGTTAGGCAAATCAGATTAGGGGCCAGGCTTTCAGTGGTGGGTGCGAGTGTGGGAGTGATGAGTGTGCGGGTGTGTGTGGGAAGAGCGATGGGGATGGGGTCAGCCCCAGCCACCATGAAGACCTTAACTGTGTATCCACCCATCCCAGCAGCCTCCCTGAGTGAGTGTCTTCAGGGTGCAGGTCTTGTTTTACACATGGAAGTGAATCAGAGTGGGACACTGCCTTGCCTTAGAGAGGTCACACTTCTTCTCCTTCTCCTCCTTCTCCTCCTCCTCCTCCTCCTCCTCCTCCTCCTTCTCCTTCTTCTTCTTCTTCTTTTTTAAATTTGTGGCAGAGTCTCACTCTGTTACCCAGGCTGGAGTACAGTGGTGTGACCTTGGCTCACTGCAACGTCTGCCTCCCAGATTCAAGCAATTTTCCTGCCTCAGCCTCCTGGGTAGGGTAGCTGGGATGATAGGCACGCATTACCATGTCTGGCTAATTGTTGTATTTTAGTTTCACCATATTGGCTCGGCTGGTCCCAGTCTCCTGGCCTCAAGTGAACTGCCCACCTCAGCCTCCCAAAGTGCTGTGACTACAGGTGTAAGCCACCACACCGGGCGAGAGGTCACACTTCATGCCAAGTGGGTGGCAGCCACTCAGACAGCACCGTAGTTGGTGCTGGGAGTGAGAGGTGCTCAGCGTCCTAGGAAGGCAGAGGGCTGCATGAGATGTTGGGGGAGGAAGGACTGGAGGAGGATTTGAGATTTTCACCTGAGCAACTGGGTGGATGGAGGGGCTGTTTACAGAGAATCACAAGAATGTGGATGAGCAGGTTAGGGCACTAATAAACCACTCTGTTTTGGTCCACGGAAAATTTGAGATGCTTCCCTCTGTCCAGCTGGGGCTTTGGGAAAGGTCAGGGTTGGCATCTGACTGGGATGGATGTCTGGCAGGGAGCAGAGCATGTGGATGGTTTGTGAAGCCTGGAAGGGCATGAGATTTCCTGTAGCAGCGCCCACTGCAAATGGAAGGACATTTGGCCTGAGCCCAGACATATACCAGTTGGGCAGAGAAGGGGGTGGGTTCCCGGTACCCACAGAGGAAGCAGCTATGGAAGTACAGGAAAACCAAGGGTGTGGGGGCACATGATGCAGGAAGCTCAAATAAGATGAGGAAAGAGGTTTTAAAGACGATCAGGGCTGGAGACAGTGGTTCATGCCTGTAATCCCAAGACTTTGGGAGGCTGAGATGAGAGGATAGCTTGAGGCCAGGAGTTTGAGACCACCCTGGGCAATATAAGGAGACCCCATTTCTATAAATAAATAAATACCATTGGTACTTGGCATTTCAGGCGGGGAACAGCAAACACATGAAAGCTCTGAGGCAGGAAAGGGTAGTGATTAGTGCTCGCTCCTGGTTCCTTTATCAGACCTTAAAGAGATGCAGAGACATTTCAGGTACTCCTTGGCCGAGCTCCTTCAGGGAAGGCCTAAGTTCGCTTCTACTTCCCATCTATTAATTTTTTTTTTTTTTTTTTTTTTTTTTTTTTTTTTTTTTTGGAGACAGTCTCACTCTGTCGCCCAGGCTGGAGTGCATGCAGTGGCACGATCTCAGCTCACTGCAACCTCCACCTCCCGGGTTCAAACGATTCTCCTGCCTCAGCCTTCCCAGTAGCTGGGACCACAGGTACGCGCCACCACGATCGGTTAAGTTTTTGTATTTTTGGCAGAGATGGGGTTTCATCTTGTTGGCCAGGCTGGTTTCGAACTCCTGGCCTCAAGTGATCCACCTGCCTTGGCCCCACAAAGTGCTGGGATTACAGGCGCGAGCCACCGCGCCCTGCCCTACTTCACTCCTACTTCACTCCTAACGCCCACCATACGTGCTTCCTAATGTTTGCTGAATGACAAGGTGAACGAGTGAATGGGACTACGTGACTTCGGGCAGCAGGCAATCGTATTTCTTGGAGCTCAGTTTCACTTTTTGTAAAGCAAGGCTATCTCTCGCTCTCTGCCCTAAAAGCCTGAGTTCTGGGCTTGAGATGCGCGCGTCCTGTAGAGCAGACTCCAGGTGGACGTTGAGCTGGGTCTCTAGGAGGCCAGCACCCGGCCAGCTCTTGGGTCTGGTCCTCCCGCGGAACCCCGCACGCCCAGTCCCAGCGCCGCCCCGCCCAACATCCCTTTGTTTCCCCAGGCCCCGCCCTCTCCGCGCGGATCGCTCCCCCGGGGCGGCGGGCTGCGGGCGGGGCCGTGTGCACCTGCACTGTGTGTGTCCCGGCCGCAGCCCCGCGCCAGCTGCAGCTCCTTGATCTGAGCCGGATCCTGAGCGTGGAACACGGGCTGAAGCGGCGGGGGCGGCCCCGCACCGGGGCTCCATTGTTGAGGCTGCCGCGGCTCTGTCGGCTGCTCAGCTGCGCTCCAGTCGGCCCAGGCGCCGCGGGGAGGAACGAGCGCTGCGAGGCGGCTGCCTGAGGTGAGATGGCGCGACGGGAGACGGGGTCTCCTGACCGGGTTGGGGTCTCTGCCCCGGGCGTGGCGGCTCCGAGCTCAGCTCCTCAGGGTCCGAGGTCGGGATCCGGGGTCCTTGCGCCTGGGCTTTGTCTTGGCCTCGGGTGGCACCGGGGGCTTCGCGCCTGCTGCGATACCGCGTGGGCCCGCGCGGGGGTCCCGGTCGCCCTGCGGGTGGGGGCAGGTCCCCACTCCTCCCCGGCTCCCCGCGTCTGCCGCGGAGGGGACTGCATGGACCCGGGCGCTGGCTTCTGCCCGCTCCCGCGCTGCGTGGCTGGTCCCCGCGTGCGGCAGAGGGAGCCCTGCGAGGACCCACTCGTGGGGTGGGGTCCGGGTCATCGCGAGTGGGAGACTCCGCCGTCCTCCCCGCCCTCTCTCGCAGCGAGACCGCTTCGCTAGACTCACCGAGGGGACTGAGCGGACCCTCCGACGAGGGAGTCCGTGACTCTGGGTGGGGGCTCTTTCCCGACGCCGCATGACGGCTTCCTGAGTGTTTTGTCACCTATATAGGTGGCTGCGTGGACCCGCTCGCGTGAGTACTGGCCGCCCTGTTAGTGGGGCTGTGCGCCGCCCCGTGGCTCTTCTGGGTCGACCCCGCCTGGGACGCGCGTGTATGGGGGTCCGTGCGCGGGGGGCGCGGTTGGTGGGGGCGCACTGCCCCCGCCGCATGGTTTATCCTCTCACTTGCCCGGCGGGAGGAAGCGGGAGGCGCGGGCCGGGAGTTGTCGCGCAGCGGCCGCACCGACCTCTGCCCTGGCCAGCGGGTCCCGGGGGGCGAGGGGCTGTCACCGCACGTCCCACCGCCGCACTTCCTCCTCTGGCCCCGAACTGGGCTCTGATTGGAGGGAGCAGGGCCCTTCTGCCCTGCGCTTCTTGATTTCTTCCGTTAGTAATGGGAAGAAAAAAAATCTGGAAAGCCGGATTGAACTTTGTAGCTCTCAGCGCTTGGAGAGTGGAAGAAACTCTCCCAAGAATTTGGCCGGCTGGAAAATGCGTTTCAAGCAGGAGCATCCACATCCACGGAATGAGGCCAAGGCAGTTACAGTTAGAGGTCAGATTTATGAGGGGAGAGCGAGGGTGAGGTCCGTGGGTGGGGAGACCTGATGCTGCCCCTCAGACGCTGTATTTCTCAGCCACCAGAGAAAGTGGAATCACTCCTTAGTGAATGCTTTCATCAAACTTTTGAAAAACCTGTAATGTCCCAGGAAGGAAAATCGAACTGGACAGTTTTCCCCTTTTAAGAGTGTTAAACGTCCCGGAGACAAACAGCAGAAGGCTCAAGGAGTCCAAATACTCAACCTGAAGTTCTTTCTCAACAAGAGGTGGTGTATAAGTAACAGGCATACGAGACAAAACTGAACTAATCACCGCAACTGTGGCTCAAGCCCTGTAGCGCGTCATGTAGGCCCTTTTGCCTTCTCTGCCCTCCCCTGTCCCAGACCCCAACGCTACCACGCACCTCCAGTCATCAGCTCCTGCCAACCCATTGCTATGAACTCTGTTTCGGTGGCTCCCTTCTCTCTGAAGTTTTGCTTGTTCTCCTGAAGTCCTGGTCTTTAAGAGCTTATGATCTGCAGGGACAGATTGGCTTTGGGCAGTACATAGTTAACTGTAGCACAGCTTGAAAAATGCTCTGATAGAGGTGGACAGGCAGTTTGTACATGCGGGTAAATGCGAGGTCCTTTTTCAATACCATGAATCCAAGTATTCATGCTATTTTAAATCTGCATTTCTTTGACTCTCCAGAGGGTTTTTAGATTCATTTTTTTTCTATTACTTCCTAGTGTTCGTTGCATAGTTCAGAGTACTTGATTAAAACTTACCAGGTCGGCCAGGCGCGGTGGTTCACGCCTGTAATCGGAGGACTTTGGGAGTTCTAGGCAGGCAGATCACTTGAGGTCAGAAGTTCAAGACCAACCTGGCCAACATGGTGAAACCCTGTCTCTACTAAAAATACAAAAATTAGTTGGGCGTGGTGGTGGGCGCCTGTAATCGCAGCTACTCAGGAGGCTGAGGCAGGAGAATAGCTTGAACCCAGGAGGCGGAGGTTGCAGTGAGTGAAATGGCTCCACTGCACTCCAGCCTGGGCCATAGAGTGAGACTTCCTCTCAAAACAAAAACAAAAACAATGTACTGGGTCTACCTCCGGCTCTGGAATTTTCCTGGAAGGCCTTCTCTTCTGGGCTTCATTTTTCTCACTTTTGAGGATTGTAAACTACATAATTTCCAAGAATTTTTGTCCTACACCTTTAATTCTTCCTAGCAAATATAGCAGAGAAAAATTCTTTTCCCCGCAAAGGTGTAAGGAAGTCTCTCACAGAAGGGAACACATGGGTATGGAAAAGACAGAGGGTATTTTTTTTATATATATATATATATATATATATATATGTATATGTATATGTATATATGTATATGTATATGTATATATGTATATATGTAGGAGATGGAGTTTTGCTCTGTTGCCCAGGCTGGAGTGCAGTGACAGGATCTCGGCTCACTGCAAGCTCTGTCCCCTGGGTTCACTCCATTCTCCTACCTCAGCCTCCCAAGCAGCTGGGACTATAGACGCCTGCCAGCACGGCCAGCTAATTTTTTGTATTTTTAGTAGAAACAGGATTTCACTGTGCTAGGCAGGATGGTCTCCATTTCCTGACTTCATGATGTGCCCGCCTCAGCCTTCCAGAGTGCTGGGGATTACAGGTGTGAGCCACTGCGCCTGGCCGACAGAGGATACATTTTTGAGTTCTACTTTTCAGAGTTCTTTTCTCTAGCCCTGGCCTGGGTCCCAAACAGGGAACTGAATTCACTCTATCACTGAAGTATACTCTTGTTTTGATGCCATTGGTATGTTGTCCTAGAGATTTGCTGTGGCTGCCAGGAGTGTTTCATAGTTAAGAACTGATGCAACCTCTCTTTTGTCAGTTGATGAGTCTATAAACCATCTTGTTTCCTTTAGTATTATCTCCCTGGAACTGGAAGGTCAGAGATGAAGTTTTCTTAGATTATAAGTCTCAGTCTTTGCTATCTACCTTTGTGTCCCATGTCACCTGCTGTTCCCCCCCCCCACCGTTTTTCATTTTAATGTTTTTATTGGATAGGTGTCTATTATTGCAGGCTACCTCAAAACATTTTTGGATATTGACAGGATACAAGTATGAATAATATGTAAAAGATAACTTCTTCTAGTTCTTTTGAGCAGAGGATTTGGTTTCGATATGTGGCCCTATTAAAGCTTTTGTTAAGTCCAAGTACTTTCTGAACTTCAGTTCCCTTACCTGTAAAATGGAGTTAGTTGTTAGTAATACCTGTTCTGCCTAACTCAGGAGATTGTTTTGGGGATCAAATGAAATCATGAATGTAATGGAATTTTGTAAATTTTAAATGAAATATTGTAATACCTCAGATTTTTTTTTAAATGCCATATTAAGAATGGAATGAATCTGAGTTTTCCTTTCAAATCCCAAATGTTTAATGTACAGAGAAATTTTAATGTATCTGTTGGGGAACTTCATTAGGATTGTTTTCTATCTTTAATTGGCCAGTATTGTTTTATATTTTAACATTTTTGGGGAACATCAAAATTTGTGTTTCAGTTATTAATGTTTTATGAAGTTATTGAATGTGCATGATTTAGTCTTTAACAATCTCTTCAATTATTTACATTCCCATGTAAAAAATGCAGTCATGAATGTCCATGTAAATAACATTCCCATGCTTTAATGAAGCATAATTTCTTGACATTGCAGTTTCTAAGTGCCCTGTCTTGAGGTTGGGAAAGCTAAAGGGCAGTCAGAGGTGAAGGTCAGAAAAGCATCACCTTTGACATTTGAAATCCGGCAGCAGGTATCACAGTGAACCCCATTCCAGCATCCAAGAAGTTTCTCTGCCCTGCCTCTCCTCCAGCCACCTCAGAATCTGTGTCTGCAGTGTTGGTCCTGCTTTCCTGTCTATCCTCTGCCTTTTCTTTCTCTTCACCAACTTCTACCGAGTGCCTGTGATGTCCCAGACAGTGGCAGTGGGAGTACAGAGACTAATAAACCCGGCCCTGGTCCTCAAAGAATTGATGTTTTCTGTGCAGATATTAAGTGACACTGTCATACATAGTGTTGACAAACATTGATACAGATTTCCTGTGAAGTGCAGAAGCACCATCCTAGAAGCAGAGATGCGGAGGCAGCACTGGTGACACACATGGAGAGCTGGAGTTCTTGATCTAGTGGGATACACTGACCTGGACATCATTTCAGTGCAGCGGAGTGAGTGCTGGGATGGGCTCCCTCGGGGCATCTGGGGCTGGGTTTGTCTGGTGTTCAGTCTCCTGCGTGGTACTTAGAGTGTATCAGTAAGATGAGCATTGGGAGGTTTCTAAGTGAAAGGAAAGGCAGTCACTTACCTGAAACCTGAAATTTGTAGGTGTTCTGGGCCATTTATAATTCACTGAATCTGTTTTGTCAGAACAAGTCTATCATCTATTGTTTTGGACGGAGTGTGGCCAGCCCTGCCTTGTGATGTAAGGAAATCAGGAAATGCTTGTCAGGTGTCAACACCGTGCCAGACACTCTTCTAGGGGTTTCCACGTAAATCACCATATTCATTTCTGTTGCTGCTTTACCACATTTCCACAAATTTCGTGGCTTAAAACAATTGAAATTGTATCATCTCACAGTTCTGAGGGGCAGAAGTCTGACGTGGGTGTCACTGGGCAAAAATCACCATGTGGGCTGGGCTGCATTCCTCACTGGAGAATTGTTTCCAAGCGCTTTTAGCCAAATATAGTTCCTTGTGGTTGCAGGGCTGAGGTGTCTGTTCCCTTGCTGACCATCTGTTGGGGGCTGCCCTCAGTTCCTGAGGCCTTTATCTGGTCTTTGCACGTGGTCCCATCAGCTCAGGACTAGCTAGGCCAGGGACCTGGTCAGGCTCTCCAGTTCCCCTGTGTGCATTTCTCTTCTTCCACTCGGAGAAAGTTCTATGCCCTATTTTAAAATACTTTTTGAGATGGAATCTCACACTGTCGCCCAGGCTGCAGTGCAGTGGCATGATCTCAGCTCACTGCAACCTCTACCTCCCAGGTTCAAGTGATTCTCCTGCCTCAGCCTCCTGAGTAGCTGGGACTACAGGTGCCTACCACGATGCCTGACTAATTTTTGTGTTTTTAGTAGAGATGGGGTTTCACCATTTTAGCCAGGATTGTCTCCATCTCTTGATCTCGTGATCTGCCTGCCTTAGCCTCCCAAAGTGTGGAGATTACAGGCGTGAGCCACTGCCTGGCCAGTTCTATGCTCTTAGAGGCTCATGGGATTAGATTGGACCTCCCTGGATAGCCCAGGATGCTCCTACTAAGGCCTGTGGCAAAGCCTTTTTGCTGCGTGACATAGTCACAGGTCTCGGGTATTGGAATCTCCCACCACAGTTACCGATCCACTTACCACAGCAGCCTGAGAGGTGCTTTTCATTGCCTCTGTTTAACAGATACAATTTTTTTTTTTTTTTTTTTTTTTTTTTTTTTTTTTTTTGCAAATTGGCAGGAACATGAAGATCCCTCTTTTTCTTTTTCTTTTTTTTTTCAGACGGAGTCTCATTCTCTTGCCCAGGCTGGAGTGCAGTGGTGTAATCTTGGCTCACCACAACTTCCAACTCCCGGGTTCAAGCAATTCTCCTGCCTCAGCCTCCTGAGTAGCTGGGACTACAGGCACGTGCCACCAAGCCTGGCTAATTTTTGTAGTTTTAATAGAGATGGAGTTTCACTATGTTGGCCAGGCTGGTCACAAATTCCTTACCTTGTGATCCGCCCGCCTTGGCCTCCCAAAGTGCTGGGATTACAGGCGTGAGCCACTGCACCCAGCCATGAAGATCCTTCTTAAATGAGAAAACCGTTCCTCTGACTTGATGTGAGGCTGTTGGTGAGACTGATAGCAGTGGCGACAGGTCCATCAGAAACGGAGCTAAACTTTGTGTTTTGGAGTATTTTGATGGCCTGCCCTGATTATGTAAGTTTTGCTAAGAAGTCATTAGAGTAATTCCTCTACTGGAAGAAACACCCATATGGGGAATTTGGGACTTTGACTTTTCAAGTTTTTCACAAAGGACTCTTCATGGGTGAAAAGTACATGATTCCAGGTCCATTTCTAGAATGGAAACAGCTGCATCAACCCAACAGCGATTCACATTCCTGAGTTTGAGAGAATCTGATTATTTCAAGGCCGAAGCCAAAAGCCCAATAAACAATGTTTGTACCTTTATTCGTAGTTAGGAATTAGGTGCATCCCGTGGTCAATAAACAACTGATGGTGGTCACCAAGTAGTTTAAAACCAAGCAGGACCTCATTTTATCATGTGGGTGTTTTTGATTTTTTAAATGAAGTTTTTATTTTCCTGTGCAATAAATGACAAGCTCTGACTTGAAATACATTTCCTTTAATAAACCAGAATCTAGGGCCGGGCGCGGTGGCTCACGCCTGTAATCCGAGACTTTGGGAGGCCGAGGAGGGCAGATCATGAGGTCAGGAGATTCAGACGATCCTGGCTATGGTGAAACCCTGCGTCTACTAAAAACACAAAAAATTAGCCAGGCATGGTCGCGGGCACCTGTAATCCCAGCTACTCGGGAGGCTGAGTCAGGAGAATGGCATGAACCTGGAGGCGGAGCTTGCAGTGAGCCAAGATCACGCAACTGCTCTCCAGCCTGGACGACAAAGTGAGACTCAGTCTCAAAAAAAAAAAAAAAAAAAAAAGAGAAAAAAAAGAAAAAGAAAAAAGAAACCAGAATCTATAATCCTAAGGTTTTTAACCTGGCTTTCAAAAATTTATGAAGTCCCCAAAATCCTGTGCAACAATTTATTGTATATGCATCCATGTGTGTTTAAGGGAGACGATTTATAGCTCTCCATACATTTTCAAAGTGGTTGGATTCCAAAAAATTTTAGAATACACCACTTGGGCCTGGTGTGGTGGCTCACACCTGTAATCCCAGCACTTAGGGAGGCTGAGGCAGTAGGATCCACTGAGATCAGCAGTTTAAGACCAGCAACATAACGAGACTTCCACCTCTACCAAAAAAAAAAAAAAAAAAATGCTGGACGTGGTGGTGCACACCTGTGGTTCTAGCTGCTCGGGAGGTTAATCACCTGATCCCAATAATTTGAGGCTGTAGTAAGCTAGAATTGCACCACAGCCTTCCAGCCTGGGCAACAGAGCAAGACCCTCTCTCAAACAAAAACAAAAAACCATATCACTTAATATACTATTGTTGTTGGTCAAGTATCAGATTTTGTTTAAAAATTAAATACTCTTTTTTTTTTTTGAGATGGAGTCTTGCTCTGTTGCCCAGGCTGGAGTGCAGTGGCATGATCTCAGGTCACTACAATCTCCGCCTCCTGGGTTCACAGCATTCTCCTGCCTAAGCCTCCTGAGTAGCTGGGACTACAGGTGCCCGCCACCACGCCTGGCTAATATTTTATACTTTTAGTAGAGATGGGGTTTCACCATGTTAGCCAGGGTGGTCTCGATCTCCTGACCTCGTGATCCATCCACCTTGGCTTCCCAAAGTGCTGGGATTACAGGTAAATACTCATTTTTAGCAAAGTTGTACAGGCATACAGCTCTAAGAGTCAGAAATTAACAAGGCTTAGAACAAAACCCAGCAATCCCCTACCTTACCCTTCTCCACCCTGATCCCTGCTCCTTGGAGGTTACTGTGTTTATGTTTTAGCTGGTTCTTCTAGATTGTGTGAAAGACAGGGAGATGTCCTACTGTGGAAGACAAGGATTCAGGTTGCTTACCCTCCCCCCTCCTCCTGTTGCCCACGTTTTTCTCCCCCATCCTCTCAGTATAATTATTGTGATAATGAGGCCAGGCATGGTGGCTCGTGACTGATCCCAGATTTTTGGGAGGCCGAGGCGGGCAGATCACTTGAGTCCAGGAGTTGAAGGCCAGCCTGGCCAACACAGTGAAACCCCCTCTCTACTAAAAAAAATACGAAAATTAGTCAGTTGTAGTGTCGCACTCCTGTAGTCCCAGCTACTCAGGAGGGTGAGGCACAAGAATTGCTTGAACCTGGGAGGTGAAGGTTGCAGTGAGCTGAGATCGCACCATAAGCTGAGATCACACCACTGCACTCCAACCTGGGCAACAGAGGTAGACTCTGTCTCAAACAAAAAGTATCGTGATAGTGGGATACATACTACAATAGTGTATATATTTAGTATTCTTCTTGGTTTTTGGCCCAGAGTTTCTAAAACCCTTGTAATTTCCTGAGTGATAGGAACATCATTGGTTATAAGATTTGGTCTTAGGTTTCAATACCTGACACAAGAGCTTCTCAGACTTGTAGAATCTCTGGGGTGATAGGAGTGTCTTTTCTATGTAATGAGATGACAGGTGGCTTCGGGCCCCTGGACAGGTTCAGGATTAGGGGTGGTTGCCAGAAAGATGAGTCATGAGTAAAGAGTTGGACATACCAGCCCCACCCCTACCTCTAGGAGGGGAGACGAGACAGGCTGGAGATTGAGCTAGTCACGGGTGGCCAATGACTTCATCATGTCTATGTTATGAAAATTCCATAAAACCCTCTAAATATTGGGTTTGGAGAGCTTCTGGTTTGGTGAACTCAATTGGTGCTGGGGAGGTGGCACTTCCAGGGACGGCATGGGAGCCCCGACCTCTCTGCCCCATGGTGTGCCCCTTGCATCTCTTGTATTTGGCTGTTCCTGTGTTCTGTTCTTTGTAATAAACCAGTAAGAGTAAGTGCCAAGCACTTTGCATCTGTCACCTGTCTTACTTTTTCAGCAAACTGTGTGGCAGATAATGTCCTCATTTTGCCGGTGACAAAATGAGACTGATGCATTGAGTAACTTGCTCAAGGTCACATAACAAGTGGAATTCAAGCTCTGACTCCAAAGCCTGTGCTTTTAACCAGCATGCTGCATACGCGGCCTCTTTATTTGTTAGGATTTTTGGTGTCTCTAGGGCCTGACACCAAGTTGATCGTTGTAGTCTAGAGCTGTTATAAGGGAGCTTTTAGCAGCCCTGCTCTCCCTGTGGCCCTTGGCTGATCTTGCTCATCCACTCCCTCCCTCCTTCAGTAGTTCCTGAGTGCCGCCTCTGTGTGGAGGAGAAGGAGGCAGCCTTCCAGCCCAGGTGGGGCCTGCAGGTACACACAGGGAGAGGCAGCTCTGCACTGAGCTGGCTGTAGGCTGGGACAGTGTGGCTCCAGAGGTGGCGATAGAATGCTCTGGGACTGCAGAGGGAGCACGTGCTTGTGAAAGGGCGGAAGGGGCAGGCACCACAGAGGAGGTGTACTTGAGTTGGACTTTGAGGGAGAAGTTGGATTTCCACGGTGGAACCGAGCAGCTGAGGCTTTCTCAGCAGCTGAAGATTACAGCCAGCCAGTCTCAAATGTTCAGCTTTTCCTGAATTCTCTTTTTCACAACACTGCGGTAAGTTTTCAACAGAGATGAAGCAATCACCTCCATGTCATTCATGTTCTGCAAATCCTGTGTGTAGTTTTCGATGCTTAGCAGATGGGGGCAGCCTGGGTCATAAGAGAAGAGCCTGTGTGTCCACCTGTTGGGACACCAGTCAGGTATGGCACAGGGCAGTGATCACTGCCTGCCCCTGAGGAACTCAGTTGTACTTTTATGTGGAGAGGACAAAGAAAGCTGTTGTACAGGGGGCAGGAGACATTTCACCTGCAAAGCAAGGCACAAAATACATAGTCTGTGCCCTGCATGAGAGACCTAGCAGAACTGTGTGCTGATTCCCACCCCGCCTCCCCTCCTGAGAGCGAACCATCCATTGTACCACGGTGGAAGGCATTTCTGAAGCCTCTGCAATCGGAGTGATCTGTTACTTGCCCATTGAGCCTTAGAGGCAGCAACCAGGTGGTGTGGCTGAAACACAGGCCTTGGCCAGACCTGGTTGGGCATGTTGGTTCTGCCACTGATTGTGACTTACAAAACCTTGGAGAAGTCATTGTCTTTGTCTGTGCCTCTCATGTAAGATGGGGAACACTGTGGCCATTGCAGAAAAGCAGATAGGTGGAGCGAGTATGAAAGTGCTTTGTGTGTGTGTGTCATATGGTGAATGAAATGGCACTGATTGACATTATTGATAGTAATAACAGGTTTAATTCAGGAACAAAACTGGTAAAGTAGGCCAGGTGCGGTGACTCATGCCTGTAATCCCAGCACTTTGGGAGGCCGAGGCGGGCGGATCATGAAGTCAGGAGTTTGAGACCAGCCTGGCCAATATGGTGAAACCCCATCTTACCTAAGAATACAAAAATTAGCTGGATGTGGTGGCATGCCTGTAGTCCCAGCTACTTGGGAGGTTGAAGCAGGAGAATCATTTGAACCCGGGAGGCAGAGGTTGCAGTGAGCCGAGATGGCGTCACTGCACTCCAACCTGGGCGACAAAGTGAAACTCCGTCTGGAAAAAAAAAGAGAAAACCTGGTAAAGTGTTTTACCCAGGCTAGGTACGTGTGGTAGAGCCAAATGAAAGCTTAGAAAAAGATGACTTGAGAACTAGCCCAGCAGAGGAATCAGGCGGGATGTGTTGTTACTGAGTAAGTGAAATTTGCTTCTGTTTTCTCCCAGGCCTCGTTGAGTTGTGTACAACAGAGAGCTCAGGTGTTGGGGGCATTTGACCGGTTGAAGAATGCATTGCTATTATGGGAGGAACATTGGGCTTTGAAAAAGCAGAACTGGATCCACGTTCTTGCCTGGTAACTCTAACTATCATCTAGTTTGTAAAGGGGAATGCAGTTCACTGAAAAATTCTTATGTCAGTGGGGAAAGGATTGGGGCGTCTGCGTTGGTGTGTGTAATATAGGTCATATGAAAGAGCATTTAGGCTGGAGGGAGACTTTTCATCTCTGTAACTTTACTTTCACAGGACAATTCCATCATGATTTGAAGATTTTTGAGTCAAAACTACATTTTTCTGCTGTGTTTCGGGGCAAATTTATACATACAATTTGCTTAAATATTTCAGATGATACAAGAATATATGTGTGGGCTAAAAAGCTGAAATTTGCATTCCCCCTCTCTAGAAGTAACCATTATGAATAGTTAAGTCTGTATTCCAGCTATTTTGTATACTATAAATACACTGGAAATATATGAGTATATATATACATGTATGTTACACACAGTTTTAGAGATGGAATATTGCTGTGTTGCCCATGCTAGTCTCAAACTCCTGGGCTCAAGTGACCCTCTCGTCTCAGCCTCCCAAAGTTTTGGAATTACAGGTGTGAGCCACCGCACCTGGCCTGCATGAGTATCTTTACTAATTGCTAAGTCACTCTGTTCAATACGTGTCTATTGAACTCCCCCATGTGTCAAGCATTGTTCTGAATACCTTATATGCACCAATTCACTTAATTTTTAGAGCAGCTCTCTTATTGTGGCCCTTTTACAGTGAGGAAACTGAACCACAGAGAGGCTGGGGACGTCGTCTAACATCACACAGCCAGTGTTGTTGGAATTGAGGTTTGAACCCAGACAGCTGGCTTCAGATCTCTTAGCTGTTATCATAGATGGCACACCCAAACCTTAGGGCCGCCTCCCAAGCCTTGCCTCCGATACGGGCTCGTCTGAGCTCTGCGAGAGCCGTGTATGTGAGGTTTCTTTCCTCTTTAAGAACACAAGTCTTGGAATTGTCGCAGACCCTGGTAGGACCTCTTGAGGACCAAAAACAGGGATTCTTCAAGCCTGCCCCAAGGGCCAGATCTCTGATTTAGCTACTTGGAAGGTAGATGTAGAAGAGAGTAATTTTGCCAGAACAAAAAGTCAGGATGGCTGAGCTGACTCGGCCAGATGCGGTGGCTCATGCCTGTAATCCCCGCACTTTGAAAGGCCGAGGCAGGTGGATCACCTGAGGTCGGGAGCTCGAGAGCAGCCTGACCAACCAGTTGAAACTCCATCTCTACTAAAAATATAAAAATTAGCTGGGCGTGGTGGCAGGTGCCTGTAATCCCAGGTATCTGGGAGGCTGAGGCAGGAGAATTGCTTGAACCCAGTTGGTAGAGGTGGCAGTGAGCTAAGATTACACCACTGCACTCCAGCTTGGGTGACAGAGTGAGACTCTGTCTCAAAAAAAAAAAAAAAAAAAAAAAGAAGAAGAATGGGGAAGGGGAATGGCTAAGCTGACTCATAGGGAAGAGGTCCCACAGCAGCCGTAGGACCTTGGCCACTTGGGTGGAAAAGAAGGAAGGAAGAGCTTCACCCATGGCGGTGACCTGGACTGCAGAAACCAAACTAAATACTCCACATCCTGGAGCCTGGCCACCCCATTTGCTTCTCTTCTCCTTGGGTAGAGGGTGTGGGGAGCTTTCTACCCTGGAGGCTGAGCAGCGCAGCTTCTAACCAGGGTAGGCGTTTGTCTGTCCCTGGGAATACAGACAGCATTCTCATAAGCAGCCCAAATACTCCTGAACAGCTTTTTGTAGGGTGGGGCAGGGCGGGGCAGAGGGTCATTTTGACTCATAGGTGCCTTTTCCACTTTCACTACTGATAACTGTGTTACAGATGAAAGTTTTGTTTTTGATACTGAGGAGAGCTTAAGAGAGTGAGCTATTATGGCACATCTAAGTCTGCTAAAATAGAACCACGGGGTAGTGTAGGAAAATCTCTTCTAAATTATGGATCATATATGGTGAACGTTAGAAGCCATATGTACCTAAGTTGAAAAATCAAAACATGTAAACATGTCTTGTATTTGGGTGACCCCGGTAAGTCTGGATGCCACTGCACCTTGTGTGAACACAGGATGCTGAGGTGCAGGGATCAACAGGCTTTTTCTGGACATCTAGCGCTCCTCCCTTGGGGTAAAGTGGGGCGGCAGTAGGAGCGCACAGCTGTTGGGTCCCTGATATTTGTCAGCTGGTTTACATGTGGGATTCCATTTAATGCAATCTTGGAGGGAAAATCATTTTATTGAAGATGAAGATAGAGGCTTAGAGAAGTTAAGAAAATTGTTCAAGATCACGTCATTTGTTTTGTTTTGTTTTGAGACAGAGTTTTGCTGTTCTTGCCCAGGCTGGAGTGCAATGGCGCGATCTCGGCTCACCACAAACTCTGCTTCCCGGGTTCAAGTGATTCTCCTGCCTCAGCCTCCTGAGTAGCTGGGATGACAGGCATGTGCCACCACACCAGGCTGATTTTGTATTTTTTTTTTTTTTTTTTTGAGACGGAGTCTCGCTCTGTGGCCCAGGCTGGAGTGCAGTGGCTGGATCTCAGCTCACTGCAAGCTCTGCCTCCCAGGTTCACGCCATTCTCCTGCTTCAGCCTCCCGAGTAGCTGGGACTACAGGCACCTGCCACCTCGCCTGGCTAGTTTTTTGTATTTTTTAGTAGAGACGGGGTTTCACCATGTTAGCCAGGATGGTCTCTATCTCCTGACTTCGTGATCCACCCATTTCGGCCTCCCACAGTGCTGGGATTACAGGCTTGAGCCACCACGCCCTCCCTGATTTTGTATTTTTAGTAGGGATGGGGTTTTTCCATGTTGGTTAGGCTGGCCTTGAACTCCCATCCCATCCTTGGGTGATCCATCCAACTCAGCCTCCTCAAGTGTTGGGATTACAGGTGTGAGCCACCACGCCTGGCCAAGGCCATGTAATTTCTTAAGTGGAAAGATGAAGTACTTGATGAACTCAGAAGTTTGACTTCAAGGCCCTTGATCTTTCCATAACACGTGGTTCCTTCCCTGGTTGGTGGGAGTGACTGAAGAACTCAAGGAAGCTGTGTTTTGTGGAAAGAGGACCTGAGGGGTGTATGGTCTTTCCAGGCTTGGAATCTGCCATGCTGGGCTTCTGAATTGTATAGCTTGGCCATATAGAAAGAAGCCCCTCATTTAAGACTTATTCTTTGGGGGAAATAAAGGAAGGCCGCCCACATGAGACAGGCAGAGGTGACTTTCTCAGAGCTGCTGTGGCAAGGGAGTCGGCATTATCACTTGCGTGTGGCAGAGACTGACACGCAAGTGAGTGGCGGATGAGGAGTGAGGAAGCTTCAGGATGGAAAGAACGGCCCCCAGTGGAGGCTGTTGTGGGGGCTGGAGGCGGCTGTACAGAAGTGGGGTGTCCTATGTGATTGGGTAGGGACACATTTGGCTTTCTTTGAAGTATCCTAACTGGAAACAGGGGCCAAAATTAGGGTGGCTGTCAGTTTTGAGTCAAGCCCTGGCCACGTGGGACAGAGTTGTGGTTTAGTTTCTGGGTTGTGGAGAGAGAGCAGTCTGGCTTCCTGTCTGATGTGCTAGCCTGGCTGGCCTCCTGGCTGTTGACTGTAGATAGGGGATTGGTTTCCTGGGTGGTCAGCTACAGGTTGTGGTCTGAGTTCTGTCTTTCTACATATGATCAGGCATGGTCTGTTTGTATATTCAGTCCCACATTTTTCTTGTCAGTAAAGATATCAAATGACAAATTGGATACATTGGGAATTTTTTACGTGTCTGTGTCCCCTGGAGGAAATTTTCACGTTCACATTTAATCAGAATGAATATAAACAATTGGGCCGTTTATCTTGAAAGTTGAAAATAGGAAATCGTCAACAATACTACCCTGGCGCCATTGCCTCTCTGTCCATCGTTAGGGAATGTGTTTTTATCCACGGCCGGCTCATCGTCCACCAGTTTGTGGTTGATCCACTTCTCTATACGTCTTGTCTTGTGTGCATCTCATTGTTTGCTAGTGTTAGTTTTCCCCTTCGTCAGTGTAGTTTATTTGTGTAGCATCTGTTGGTAGGAAGTTGTTTGTGGAATTTGTGAATGAAAGGGACTTTGGAGGTCTGCTGGGTCAGCCCAGTGATTTTAGAGATAAACGGAAATACAGGGAAATGTTCCAGCTTTTTTGGTGGCAAAACCAGGAATAGAAAGCAGTGTTCTTTGTGTCACAATGTCATTGGAAGACAGCTCAATGTGGGCCTAAAATGCAGAGTAACTAACTTTCATTTATCTCTGCTTCTGACTCTTGTTATCAGACATTTTAAATTGACCTTAATGTGTTAGCAGAAATATGAAAAGTCCTGACTTGTTTACATATAAGGTACTTTGTCGCCTACTCATTTGGTTGTTTTTTTCAACAGGATTGAAAAGACATTTTTATAAACTGATTGTTTATGTCTCCCCCAGATTCTTGTACTGGAGCCCTAACTGCCAGTGTGATGGTATTAGGGCGTAGGACTTTTGGGAGGTGATTAGGGTTAGATGAGGTCATGAGCGTGGGCCCTGGTCTGACAGGATTAGTGCCCTTAGAAGAAGAGAAACCAGGCCGGGTGTGGTGGCTCACACCTGTAATCCTGTTTCCTGGTGACCTGGGCCGAGTGTCTCATCCGGCAGCCTGTTTCCTGGTGACCTGGGCCGAGTGTCTCATCTGGCAGCCCTGTTTCCTGGTGATCTGGGCCGAGTGTCTCATCTGGCAGCCCTGTTTCCTGGTCATCTGGGCTGAGTGGCTCCATGAGAAGTTGCACCCATCTTCTCCAGTAGTGCATCTTTTCACAGCAAGCAAAACATTTTCGCCGCGTTTCTAGTGGGACAGGCACTAGCTCTTTTCTGGGCATCAGGAGACCTGGCTTTGTTCTGATTCAAGCAACAGCTGGTGAGTTACCAAAGATAGGTCGCATCTGGCCTCTGGTCCTTCACTTTATAAGTAGAATCACAGTCCGAGTGGACATCACTGCCCTGGTCTCTATGCGGGGCTGAGTGTTGTGGGGATGATGGCTAAGTGTCAGGGTGCATTTCCACCACTAGGGGATTACAGGCCAGCCAAAGACACAGGAGGAAAGCTAACAGCCCCGGGCAGGTACACAGAACCAGAGGAGTTTGGAAGGGTGGTTCCAAGCTCCTTGGTGTGATTGATGTGATCACAATAAACATTTTATCTCTAAGTCTTGGGCCACTGGATCAAGAGCAGAGAGAGCTGCTGTTGAGTTGTAGTGATAGTTGCATGGTTCATGTGCCTGCTGAGCCTGGCTTGGACTCAATTCCATTGAGTCCCATTCCATTTTACCTTCTGTTTCCACCTTTTTCATGCTCCTGCTTGTTTCTCCAGAAAAAAATGCAATAAATTCCTTTCAAAAACTTTACAAAAGCCATAGATGCTTATTGAAAGTAGTTCAAATGATATGGAAGACAGAAAGATAGGGAGTGTTTTTCTGTTGTGTGTTTGGATGAATGTGTCTTTGGGGTAGTCACTATTAACACTGGGTGTATTTCCTTCCAGATCTTTTCCAGTGTACCTACAAATATATATGTACACTTTGTAAAACAAAAAATAGTACCTGATAAACACTGAGTCCCCCTACTCCCACTCCGCAGTCTACATGGACATCCTTTCCTGGTGATACGATGAGACCTGATCGACTCCTTTTGTTTGCTGGACTGCTAGGTACTAATAGCTACAGATAACTCACCTTCAGTGGGGATTTACCATGTGACAGGGTCTGTGCTCCAGGCAGACTACATGAAGTGGATCTTAAGGCTTTTTACAACAATGCTATGGGTGAACGCAGTAATTGTTAACATTTTGTAAATGATAGAATTGCAGTAGAGAGAAGCAAAGCTGCTTGCTCAAACTCATGGCACGATTCCCCCAAAGAGAGAGAGAACACTTTTAAAACAATTGTTGTTACAGTCAGGTGATTTATGATCATTTGAAGAAATAGTGCATTCAGTGAATACATTTCAGGGTCTGGTACAGCCTGGGAACTGTTCCTGAAAATGCACTGGGCTAGTGATAAGGGAGCTGTCCATTGGCCCTTTGCCCCTAGTGCAAGGAGGGAGGTCCTGAGGAGAGGGGGCATGGAGAGGAGATCTCTGAACAAAACTTGCAACATCCATTTCTGCTGAATCTGGTCCGAGGTCTGGTTCTTGACATGTACACTTTTCAGAGATACTTGGTTTTGATTTTTATCATGGTTCACCTGGGCAGCCATGGTTTCAAACTGGCTGGAGATGTGGTCTGGAAGGCCAGTGCTATGGCCATCCTTCCCACTCCTGCAGGAGGGGAGTCATCCTGGGACTAGAGGGCTTCGCCTGTAATCGGCTGTCTCATAATGAGTGGATTTGATGCTGGTTTCGCTAGGTTAGGAAATTTCTCATTTGGAAGGAAAACGGATACTTGTTTTTGGGTTTTGCTGAGAAGCCACAGGGTTTAGAGCAGGGACTGGAAGTTTGTTGAGACACACGTGAGTGCACTCAAACATCTTCCATGAAACGTGGAAATAAACGCAGTGTTCCAGAGAGGTCCCTGGCTTTGGGATATAAATATTTCTGTAACAGAATGGCACTGGATGTCTGCTGTATTTTTTTCACTGCTATTTTGGCAAGTTTTATTTGGGTGTGTGTCTCCTGTACAGAAGGTATGACATCAGTTTTTGCCACCAAGTATTTACAGCCGTTGGTGCCTCCTATGTGGGTCACTTTTGTGCCGTAATTTCCTTGGGGGAAATTGTAGGTCTCCTACCCAAAGCACATTGCCCATTTCAAGGTGCTCCTGGTTTCTGAACATCTGTGGCAGTGCCTTCCATGTGGGTGAAGCCAGCCGAGAAAGTACCCCCCCCCCCAGGAGGTGGGGACTGGTGATTGCCTGAGTGAGGAGGCCGGGGATGAGCCCTGGACTAGAACTTGTGACCGGCTGCTTTTCCTTCTCCTCCTCTCCTTCCTATTTTTCCACCACCCCCACTTTTTAAAAATTTCTTTTTTTTTTTTTTTTGAGATGGAGTCTCGCTCTGTCGCCCAGGCTGGAGTGCAGTGGCCGGATCTCAGCTCACTGCAAGCTCCGCCTCCCGGGTTTACGCCATTCTTCTGCCTCAGCCTCCCGAGTAGCTCGGACTGCAGGCGCTCGCCACCTCGCCCTGCTAGTTTTTTCTATTTTTGGTAGAGACAGGGTTTCACTGTGTTAGTCAGGATGGTCTCGATCTCCTGACCTCGTGATTCGCCCGTTACAGGCTTGAGCCACCGCGCCCGGCTTAAAAATTTCTTATTAAAAATTGAGCAGTATTTTGGTTTCCTTTATTCACTATTCCTTGCTAATCGTATGCAGAGTGAGCCTGGGACAGTGGAAAGGAAAGTTGTATTTAGCTTCAAATGATCCTACTAGCCCCGCATTGAGGGGCTTTCGCCAGGCGGCATTGTCAAATGGCGTTGTGGAGGTTCTCCTTTTAGTCCTTAGCGTTAACCAGCAGAGGCAGGTGGTACTTATTCCTGGTTAATGTTGAGAAAGTTGAGCTCAAAGTGGCTAAGGGAACTTCCCAAAGTCACATAGGAAGTAGCAGAGTAGAACCAAACACAGATTGTCTCTGAATCAGGCAGGTCATCAGATTCCAAAATGGGCTCTTAATTTTTGGAGGTCAAAAAGCTGAACAGACACAGATATTTCTTTTTTCTTCTTCTTCTTTTTTTTTTTTTTTTTTTTTTTTTTTTGAGCTAGGGTTTCGCTATGCTGCCTAGGCTGGTCTAGGCTCAAGCTGTCCCCCTACCTTAGCGTTCTGAGTGCTGGGCTTACAGGTTTGTGTCACCATACCCAACAGAACAGACATTTCTTTAAAGAAGACATACAAATGGCCAAAAAAAATGTGAAAAAAATGCTCAGTATCACTTATAATCAGAGAAATGCAAATCAAAACCACAGTGAGGTATCATCTCACCTGTTAGGATGAGTATTATCAAAAAGACAAAAAATAACAAGTGCTGGTGAGGATATGGAGACAAGGGAGCTCTTACACACTCTAGGGGGGTGTACACTAGAGCAGCTGGCTGGGCGCGGGGCACACGCTGACATCCCAGCACTTTGGGAGGCCGAGGCGGGCAGATCACCTGAGGTCAGGAGTTTGAAACCAGCCTGGCCAACATGGTGAAACCCCGTCTCTATTAAAAACACAAAAATTAGCTGGCAGCGGTGGATCACACCTGTAATCCCAGCACGGTTGGGCGGCTGAGGTGGGCGGGTCACTTGAAGCCAGGAGTTCAAGACCTGCCTGGCCAACGTGGTGAAACCCCATCTCTACTAAAAAATACAAAAATTTGCCAGGTGCAGTGGCGGGCGCCCGTAATCCCAGCTACTCAGGAGGCTGAGGCATGAGAACCACTGGAACCCGTGAGGCAGATGCTACAGTGAGCAAGCCGAGATTACACCACTGTATTCTAGCCTGGGCAACAGTGAGACTTTGTCTCAAAGAGAGAAAAGAAAAAGAGTAAGAGTAAGCTAGGGCACCCACTATGGCAAACAGTATGGAGGTTCCTCAGAAAACTGCAAATGAAATTACAGTGTGATCCAGCAGTCCCACTACAGAATAGATACCCAAAGAAAAGGAAATCAGTGTCGGAGGGGCATCTGCACCTCTATGTTTCCTACAGCACTGTTCACCATAGCCAAGATATGGAATCAGCCTCGGTGTCCAACAGCAGATGATGGATAGAGAAAATGTGGTGTTTATAGACAATGGAGTACTATTCAGCCATAACACAGGATGAAGTCCTGTTATTCTCAGCAACGTGGATGGAACTGGAAGATATTATGAAATAAACCAGGGACAGAAAGTTACACAGCACATGTTCTCTTATGTGGAAGGCAAAAAAGAGTGGATCTCATGGAAGTTGAAAGTAGACAGAGGATCCTAGAGGGTGAGAAGGGTGGGGGAAGAGGGAGATAGGGAGAAATTTGTTAAAGGATACAAAATTATAGCTGGATAGGAATAAGTTCTAGTGTTCTATAACATAGGATGACTATAGTTAATAGGAATATATAGTTTCAGGCTGGGGGCGGTGGCTCATGCCTGTAATCCTAGCACTTTGAGAGGCTGAGGTGCGTGGATCACCTGAGGTCAGAAGTTTGAGACCAGCCTGGCCAACGTGTACAGAAACCCCATCTCTACTAAAAATACAAAAATTAGCCGGGCATAGTGGTGGGTGCCTGTAACCCCAGCTACCAGGGAGGCCGAGGCAGGAGAATAGCTTGAACCTAGGAAGCAGATGTTGCAGTGAGCTGAGATCACACCACTGCACTCCAGCCTGGGCAACAGGCCAAGACTTTGTCTCAAAAAAAAGAAAGAATATATAGTTCCAGATAATTGGAGGAAGGGTATTGAACTTTACCAACACAAAGAAATGATAAATGTTTGAGATGGTGGATATGCTAATTACGCTGATCACATACATTACATGTATTATAACATCACTATGTGTACTCCATACATATGTACAGTACACAATTATGTGTCAATTAAAAAAAGCTGAACTTAGATTGGAATGGCTATGAAGTGTAGGTAGCTTTTTCATATTTTTGATATAGACCTTAGGCATTTATTTTAAGTAAACTACCCTTGGCTTCAGGAAACGTTTAGTATTTGAATTTTAGCCTTGCATTTTATAATACAGAGAAGTAAAACTGTAGGCTTGCTTTAGATACAGTCACAGGGGTTTGCCGTGATGACTTTTTTATGTAATAAGGGGGAAATATACCTTAATTAATAGGCATAAATGCTCATTTTTCTCCCCCGTACACATTTTTAGTTGTTGTCCAGACATTGTGATACTTATGCAAACAGTATGCGATATCTTAGGTAGGAATCAGAATTTTAAGGTAAGAATATTTAGAGTTATATATGTTTCAAACTTTCAAACTGGACATTTTACATGTCCATTATATAACCATAATTAAATTTTCAAAAAGACAATACCTGTCTTTAATATAAGTGATGCGCTAGCATTTTTTTTTTTTTTTTTTTTTTTTTTTGAGACAGGGTCTCACTTTCTCCCAGGCTGGAGTGTAGTGGTGCGATCATGGCTCACTGCAGCCTCAGCCTCATAGGCACGAGAGATCCTCCCACCTCAGCCTCTCAAGTAGCTGGGACCACAGGTATACAACACCATGTCCAGCTAATGTTTAAAATTTTTTGCGGAGACAGGGCCTCCCTCTGTTGCTCAGGCTGGTCTGGAATTCCTGGGTTCAAGTGATTCTCCTGCTTCATCTACCCAAAGTGCTGTGATTACAGGCATGTGCCACTGCCTGGCCCCATATAAGTGGGATGATGACTTGAGCCTAGGAGTTCCACAGCAGCCTGGGTAACATGGTACAAGACCCTGTCTCTACAAAAACTAAAAAAATTAACTGGTCATGGTGGCACCTGCCTGTGGTCCCAGCTACTCCGGGAGGCTGAGGCAGGAGGATAACTTGAGCCTAGGAGTCGAGGCTGCAGTGAGCTGTGATCTTGTCATTGCATTCCAGCCTGGGTGACAGAGTGAGACCTTGTCTCTTAAAAAAAGTTACTGGCTACCTGATTTTTCATAGGAAAAAAACTTGAACTCTGCTCTAAACCTCATACGTCATACAAAAATTAACTCAAAATGGACCGTGGGATAAAATGTAAAATGCAAAATAAAGATGAAAAGAGGAGCTAGAGACTGGGAGAAACTATTTGCAAACCACATGTCTGATAAAGGCCTCATATCTATAATATATAAAGAACTATCAAAATTCAGCAGTGAAACCAAATCGTCTACTTTGAAAATGAATAAAAGACCTGAAGAGACATTTCAGATAACATATAAGCACATGAAAAGATATTCAACATCATGAACCATCAGAAAAATGCACACTAAAGCCACGTCACTATACACCTATCAGAATGCCTAAAATAAAAAGTAGTAACAAGACCAATGCTGCTGAGGACGCAGGGAAACGGGATCACTCACACTTGGCTGGTGGGAAAGGAAGACGGTACAGCCATTCTGGAAAACAGCTTGACAGTTTCTTAAAAAACTCAATGTGCAATTGCCATAGGAGGCAGCACTCACATTCATAGGCAGTTATCCCAGAGAAATGAGGACTTACGTTGACACAAAAGCCTTTATGTATCTCTTCATAGCAGCATTATTTATGAAGGCTAGAAACTGGAAACAGCCCGGAGACTGCTCAGCAGGTGAATGGTTAAACAAACTGGTGCACCCAGGCCCCAGATACCACTCTGCAGTAGTTAATGACATCCTTGTTCATCAGTTTTTCAAACTAGAAACCACCATCATGCTCACTCCCCTTTTTTCCATCCTGGGTCTGAGTGGATTTCATTTTGCATTTCATTCCAATGTATTTTCCCTCTGTCCTTTCTGCTTGCGCCTCATGCCTGATTTGAACTGTTTTAAGAGCCACCAAATTGTTTCTCTGCCTCATCATGGAATCCTTTCTACACTTCATGCCCCATATTGTCATTGGAGCAATCTTTCCAAAACATGAACAAACTAACTTAAAAGAAATATCCCAGGTAGCCTTCCAAATAAGAATAAGCTTTCTGTTAGAAGTTTGACTTCTTGTCTATAGGGAACCCCAGGACTGTAGAGAGACGGATTTGCTGTCTGCATTTTAAGATCAGGCAGAAATCCCTGGAGGGGCCCATGTGGAATAGTGGCACAAATACCGGTTCTAGAATCAGAAGCCCTCATATCCTGGTTCTAACACTAGCTGGATGTTCTTGAGAAAGTTTTGGTTTCAAACCTCAGTATGAGGAAGCATACTCAAGGGATCACACAAGGCTACTGGGAGGAGCAGATGAGGGGCATGGTGAACAGGCTGTGTAATCCGTGAAGCACGTCGTATGTGTGAGAAGTGGAGCTGTGTGAATAGTGGTTCCGGAATCATTGTGTGAAAATGATGGAAAGCACATTCGTAGTTCTGCCTGATGATGGCACTGGGCACCTGTGTTGTACATGCCTGCAACATGGGTGAGGCCCGGGTCAGTACAGCTCACAGTTTGGTTTTCATTCAGTTAGAAAGGCCCGAGAGGACCCTTCCCCCCTCCAGCTGTAGGAAGGAGGCGGCTGTCTCCTGCCTCTATTTGGTGGGATTGTCTGTGGCTCCTTAGGGACAGCAATGTAGGGAGTTGGGGAAGAAAGGCGGCCTGACTGCTAACTAGTCAGCCTTCCCCCAGGAAGGAGTGGAGGGGTCATTTCGTGGTAACTTGCCAAGTCTTTCTTAACCCATCTGCTCTTAGAAATGACCAGCATGACAAGTAAAAGACCCGTTAGAGACAGATGGGCTGTGTGTCCCGTGCCTTTATGGCTTTGTGGCCTCAGAGCTGCCAGAACTCGATAGCTTTCTGGGGAATGCTGGGTCAACCAAGGGGCTGCAAATAGTGAGAGGAAGAAAATTCACCGTCGCTGCTCTGGTCTGGGAGTGATTACTGAGGAGAGCGGCATGGAGGGCCCAGCCGTGGGGTCCCTCTCAAACACACCCTGACCGCAGTGGGAATGCGGGTCTCAACCTCTCTAGGCCTCTGTGATTTTCGTCTGTCACATACTCATCTCCAGCAGGGACGTCTATGGTGATGAGATGAGGGAGCATCCTAGCACATGTGGCACTTAGTAGGCTTGTGGTGAGTGGACGCTGGCGTCAGTGTAACAGGAGACTGGGCGCTGCGTGTGGACGCACTCATGTGCTGGTGGCATGGGTGGACAGAGGAGAAAGGGACGCTCTGCCGTTCTCCTTTTGGTCTGTCACCCCCGCTGTTGTGAACAGAATCCGTGAGTGTATTCTGTTGCCCCAGTCAACTTGGTAGGCTGATTGTTCAATTTTCTGCTTTCACTTTTGATTTCCTAAGAATGGGTAAAGGAATACTTCAGTTACTTTTCTGGTTGATGGCATACATTCCTTGATATCACCTTAATGCTTTTTAATTTCGATGTACTTTGGATGCTGGAGCTTGCCTGACATCTGTGTTTTTATTGCCTCACCCTCTCACATAACTGTTGGCCACACCAGGACCAGAGAGAAGTGACCAGACCAATTGGTAGCAGGGCTAGGACTGGAACTTCCCAGCCTTTTGTTGCCCAGCAGGCTCTGTTTTCTGTATTGCACTGCTCTTCCCTATTTCGACCCCTGTTAGGACAGTGGATGTGAAATGTAGCTGGGCGCTTTTGGGGGTGTGCTAGGAGTGTGGCAGATGCCTCAAACTGGCATTTTCCCCTGATTCTGAATTCTCGTGGCTCAGAGTCAGTCTCTAGGCTACTGACCGGGAAGATACAGGAAGTTGTTTTATATGACAAACTATGCCAGGGCATTTTTTTCACCCGGCAATTTATTTGGTTTGGACTGGAATAAATCTCTGCTATTGGTTTCTTTGCCAATATTATTAGGGAGTGGAGCCTGACTTGTTAACTTAGCCCGATTCGTAGTGCTTAGAATCTCAGTGAGTGTGTGTTGAACGGAGCGGAAGTGTGAGAGCATCTTGGACAGTGGTTTGCAAACCTAGCTGCATCTGGGGGGCTGTGAAAAAAGCATGCGTGCTTACTCCCGACCAGTTGAAATAGAATCTGCAGGAATGGAGCCTGGGCAGCTGTAGTGCTGTTAAAAAACCCCCAGGTGGTTCTGATATACCGTACAGGTTGAGATCCACTGATCCACAGTGAATTGGAGTCCTGGATCATAGACATGCCTTACGCTTTCACCAGCTTAGAATGGCTCTTATGCTTTAGAACTGTGAAAAAGTGTTATGCAACAAATGTGGAAATAGCCTAAATGCCACATCCTGTTACTACCTGTCATGAAGTATATTTACCAGTTATTCACTCTGTTCTGATCTCTACCCATTCCACGTTTTCTTCATGGAACAATAATTTGACAGTTGGTTATGCAGAACCAGAGTAAGTCTAGTTTGATTGGCAGGAAACGATTTTGGGTATGAAGTACTCTTTAGACATTTATTGAACTCTTGTTTGTACCACCGCTGTGCTGGACAGTTTATAAATATTACTTCTTTAAACAAGGCCTATGGAGTCAGGCTGCCTGGGTTTTGCTAACTAGCTGTGCCATTTGGGACAAGTTTTTAAGCTTATATAAACCTGACCTTCATCTATGAAATGGGATGACAAGGGGTCATTATCATCTTACAGGATCGTGCAAATGTGTGTGTAAAGTGCTTAGTTTGGTGCCTAACACATAGTAACTACTCAGTAAAGTTATTATTACACCATCATCATCATATTTAAATGTAAATATTAAGAGCTAATAAATTTGTAAAAGGTACTATACCTTTACCCCTTGAACCAAAGACTACTTTAGTTTTAAGTGGTTGGGTTAATTTATGCCTTAAATATTGGCCTCTTGAATACCTTGAATTTCAATTGAACGTAGCCAGAGGATTTCATAATTGGACCATTGCCTCTGGAAGTTGGAGTTTTGTTTGTTTGGTTTCACTTCCTACACTAAGCATGCGGCTGTGCACACCTTTATGATGACTTCTGGTACTGGGGAATCAAAGCTTCATTAACCTCTTTGGAGGAGATGATCTTATGCTATATGAAGCACTCAGACTTTGTTAACTGTGTACCATCCAGACAAGAGCAGGTGCTTCCCATGGCAGCCTGTCCTTTTCTTAGCTCTCTCATCAATCTAGCCTGTTCCTTCTATTCCTCTTTATACTAGAACTTCTCTTTGAACAAGGAATGTTGTTTTGTCACTGCTAGGTCCCTAGCAATTAGTAATGCTTAGCATATACTAGGTGCTTCCCGAATGTTAATAGGTGATAATCTAGCAGAACACAAGATAAATCCACAGGTTGAGATTTAAGCTGTGTGGTATGAATGCTGCATTGGCAAACTTATTCAATCAATTTTGTTAATGCAAGTTTAACGTATCTTAGTAACTGACTTAGTTCAGGAATCATTTACTGAATGTCTTCTAGGCCAGACATTGGGGACAGAAAGGTAATAATATATGATCCCTGCCTCATGCACAGGAAGTCTAGTGCGATGGAGAGACACGTGCCAATGGCTGCCATGGAATATGGTGAGCATTAAGATAAAGGGGCACCCTGTGTGCCCTTGGAGCATAGAGCAGGGCTTGTGTTCTGGGAACAGGGGCTCCATGTGAAAACACAATTTAAATTTTCTTTTTTCTTTCTTTTTTTTTTTTTTTTTTTTTTTGAGACAGAGTCTTGCTCTGTGGTCCAGGCTGGAGTACAGTGGTGTGATCTCGGCTCACTGCAACGTGCTCCCCCGAGGTTCAAGCGATTCTCGTGCCTCAGCCTCCCGAGTAGCTGGGATAACAGGTGTGCACCACCACACCCGGCTAATTTTTGCATTTATAGTAGAGATGGAGTTTCACCGTGCTGGCTGGGCTGGTCTTGGACTCCTGACATCAGGTGATCCTCCCACCTCGGCCTTCCAAAGTTCTGGGATTATAGGCATGTATGTATTCATCCTTTTAAATATCTGCGGGTAGCACTTAACTTTAAATGGGTACTAATTAAACTATTGAATGACTTTAGTATGGATTGAATGACTTTGCTCAGGCCTCGTTTTTAATTTCCTTCATTAGAGGAAAAAAAAAAAAATGCAGGTTGAAAATCCCTCATCCAAACTGTTTGGAACCAGAAGTGTCTCAGATTTTTTTGCATTTTTGGATTTTTGAATATTTGTATTATACTTGCTGGTTGAGCATCCTGAATTCAAAAATCCAGAGTCTGAGCTCTTCCAATGAACATTTCGTTGAGCGTCACGTCGGCACTCAGAAGTTGTGGATTTCGGAGTTTCTGGTTAGGGAGACTCATCCTGTATGGGCGCTGGGTTGTTGCAGGAGTTCCGGACCAGAGGTTGGGTGACTAGGGTTTGGTTTTCGCTTTGTTACTAAACAGGCTGTTTTTTCCCATAAGCTCAGCTTTAGATCCCCCGGTTGTCAAAGAAGGGAATGGGCCGTCTGATGTTGAAGGCCTCTGTTAGTTTTGACTTGGAGACACCTGGCTTCAGTTCATCTTCCTTAGGAGTGGACAAAGAATATGGGAATTTTGAAATTGTTAGTCAACATCTACAGGGTTGTTGCAGCCTGGTTTTGGGTAAAGGTCATCTTTAGTGAGCCCAGGGAGAAACAGTGGTTTAGCTGTCCGCTGAGAGGGGTAAGCGGTTCTATTATTTTTCCTCTGTGGTAGTAGAAGCATTGTTAAGGGTGACAGCGTTAGTGGAGCAGGCTGGAAAGAGGAGGGGAACTCACTGTTACAGGTTATATTGAATGTGTTTTCAGTCACTAAATGCTTTTTATGATATGTTTTTCAGGATGTCAGTGTTGTGTGATTTCTCTGTGTTAAGCACAGGAAATTTAACATCAGCAAAAAAGAATGCTGTTTCTTTTTTTTTTTTTTCCTTTGAGATGGAGTTTCGTTCTTGTCGCCCAGGCTGGAGTGCAGTGGCGTGATCTCAGCTCACTGCTACCTCGGCCTCTTGAGTTCAAGCGATTTTCCTGCCTCAGCCTCCCGAGTAGCTGGGATTACAGGTGCTCACCAGCATGCCCGGCTAATTTTTATATTTTTAGTACAGATGGGGCTTTGCCATATTGACCAGGCTGTTCTTGAACTTCTGACCTCAGGTGATCCTCCTGCCTCGGCTTCCCAAATTGCTGGGATTACAGGCATGCGCCGCCACACCTGGCCTTGAATGTTCTTTCTATGGGAATCTACAAAAGCCAGGTTTTGAGTCTAGTGGCAGAAAACCTCTTCTTCATTGTTGAGCTGTGCTGTGAGCTTGGAGGGCTTCAAGGCCAGCTGGAAAAGCTGTAGTATTTTATGTCAGTTGGCTGTCTTGGAGAACTTAATGAGCACTGGCCTGGAGTGATACTGTCAGAGTTCATGAGCGGTTTGAGGCTCTCAAAGCCTAGATACTGGGGTTGCCCAAATATATTGGCTGGACTCACTATTTCTCTCGGGAGTCGGGGGTTGGAAAATGTTGTGGTCTTAACTCTGCTCTTAATTTGATGGTGCTGTTATGAATGGTAAGAATGATTTCATACGTTTGCATTTTGCTTTGTAATTCACAGAGAATTTAAAAATCCGTTATCTGATTTTATTCCCTCAGCAGTTCTGTGAAAAAGGCAGAGCAGTTTTCCTATCTTCTGTTTTCCCGTGATTCTCTTGTGGCTCACAGAAGCTAAGAGCCTTCACCAAGGTCATAGGGTGAATGAGTCGCAGAGCTGGGAGTAGAGGCTCAGGCTTCTAGGGACCCTGTTTCTTCCTCGAATAGCTCGCTCCCGTGGCGCTATGCTCAGGTAAGGGCACATGCTCGGTTTGGTCTTTTGTAAATCCCTGCCCCATTTCGGGGGAGGTTCTTGGGAGGCTTCTATTCATTTTGGAGCATTTATGTATCTTGTCCTCTCTCCCTCTTCCCAGATGCATGGGCATTTCTGCAGGCCCCCAGGCTGGCCCTTGTCCATGGGGGCGTCTCCTGCCTCCACATTGTTTGCATGCTCCCTTCTGAAGGTGCTCTTCCCGGCATGGAACCCCCTCGTGCTGCCTCCACACTGCAGGCTGTTTGGTAAATGTTCCTGACTCAGCATCGTTGCTTTCTAGAAATGGGACGGGGTATGGATGCCAAGTTCTTTTCTCTGTGAAGTCTGCGATTGTATCATCTTGCCTTCCCCGTGTGTCTTTCTTGAGGTTGTCGCTGTGCTGCGGTCATCTGTGTTCCCTAGGGTGCCTCCCTTGGAGTCCCGGCCGTAGCAGACATGCAGTCAGTGTTCATGGCCTAAATGAGAGGAAGGCCAACAGAGCCATTAAATCTGGGAAATGGCAAGTGAAGGAGAGGAATTTTTATTGAAGGCATGTGAAAAAGAAATCTTTTTAGAAAAGTTGACCTGTTTCTCAACTAGAGTTGAATTTCAGCTCAGAAAAGCAGCTGTGTGCCCAGAGGGCTTTGGGATTTCAGTTTGTGACAGATGAATTGAATTTGTTGTATGAATGTGCTATGCATTTGTGGTTTTATTAGGCCTTTCTCCCAAATGGAATCGATTTTTCTATAAAAGTCACACTTCCTTTTTGAGAAGTGTAACACTAATTGTATGGGATGGTCTCCCAAAAGATGACCTGCCAGGAACCAAACACTGCCTGAGACTCACGGCCCCTGGTTTCTGCCTGTGCAGCTGCAGGGCAGAGAGGCACGCTCGAGCTGAAATCAAGACGCATGTCTGCATCTTCCCTTTCTTGACTGCTGTTTCGTCTCTGAGCTGGCCTGCCTTCAACGTCTAGGAGCTTGGTGGGTGTAGACACATTACGGTACGGAGGAGGGATATGGTGTTACAACAGCCAGGAGACTCGCTGAAGTCTCTGTTCTCTTCTTGTCACTGCTCTGACTTTGTATAAGTCACATGTGTAGGGCTGTGCCCAGTGGCTTACACCTGTAATCCCAGCACTTTGGGAGGCCGATCTGGGAGGATCTCTTGAGCCCAGAGTTTGGAACCAGTCTGGGCAACATGGTGAAAGCCCATCCCTACAAAAAATAAAAATTAAAAAATTAGCCAGGTGTGGTGGCTCATGCCTGTAATCCCAGCTACTGGAGAGGCTGAGGTGCGAGAATCACTTGAGCCCGGGAAGTCGAGGCTGCAGTGAACCATCATCATGCCACTGCACTCCAGCCTGGTCAGAGCAAGACCTTTTCCCAAAAATCCAAAAACAAACAAACAAAAACCCATGTGTAATAGTGGCAGTAGCTAACTTTTGAAAGTTTGGAGAACAGTTCCTAAATACCTGTGACCATGGACAACTTACTTAGCCTTTCTCTGCCTTAGTTTCCTCATCTATGAAAAATGAGAGAATATGGTACTGATCTTGCAGGATTTCAATGAGAACTAAACGAGATCAAACTCAGAGCCTGGCACCTCGTGAGCCCACACTCAATGTTGTTATTTCAACATTTTAGAGGAAAATGAATGCTAATGGGTCATTATGGCTAAACATAGTTTATCACTGGTGTTACTCATGGTATTGGAAGGAACTTGAATTCCATATAGATAGTGTGATGGAGAAAGTATTTTGGGCATTGGCAGTATTGATTCAAAGAACAAAGGACGTGTCTGTCCTGTGTGGAGAGCCGTTTCCGCTTGTTTCTTTAAATGCTATGGGAAAAGCCGTGGACCCTGTGCTCTCTGCCCGACAGCTTCAGTCTCCGCATATTGATTTGGCCAATTGTCGCTCGCTGTCATCATGGTAGCAGCAACGGAAGGGACAGTTTGTCTTGATTTGCATTTTTGTGTGTTTGTGCTATTTATAGACAATTAAGACATGGAAGCCTGTTTATGGCAAGCTGGCAAATTCAGCAAAACATGGAAAAACCCGTTAGCACAGTTTGCACGTGTGCGGGCACAGAGCAGCCAAATAAACACACACATTTTCCTGTATTTTAAAACTCTCTGGAAAAAAAAAAAAAAGACATTAAACCATTGCCCAGATGGCTTCTAGAGCTAGAGCTTTTTCCTTGAAGTACATGAGTATGGCTGTCAGACATCTGAAATCCGAAGCCATCTTAAAACATCATTTTGATGCTACCCACTACCCGCCCTTTTTTTCCATTTGTAAGGGACAAGGATCCAGGAAGGGAAGTATCAGCTTACAAAGGCTTTTGTTACAATTAATCGTTCATGTTCTTTTTTTTTTGGTATCTTATTCTCTGTTTACATTTTATTTTTATTTTATTATTATTTTTTTTTGAGACAGATCCTTGCTCTGTCACCCAGGCCGGAGTGCAGTGGTGTGATCTCGGCTCACTCCAACCTCTGCCTCCCAGGTTTAAGTGATTTTTGTGCCTCAGCTTCCTGAGTAACTGGGATTACAGGCGTGTGCCACCACGTCCAGCTAATTTTTATGTTTTTAGTAGAGACAGGGTTTCTCCGTGTTTTTCAGGCTGATCTTGAACTCCTGAACTCAGGTGATCTGCCTGACTCAGTCTCCCAAAGAGCTGAGAGTACAGGTGTGAGCCACTGCGCCCGGCCGCTGTTTCCATTTTGCAACGCTAGCGTCACCCCAGTGTAGGGTGGCTAGGCGTATTCTTCTTTCCTGTTTCCTGGTGTATTTTCCTCTAGAGTATTGATCTCTCTTTAACATACTTTTTGGTTGTCTGTTTCTACCTACAAAAATATATGTTCCCTGTTATATCACCAGTGCCTGGCACATAGATAGTTAGTCAATATTTGTTGAATGAATGAATGAATGAATGAATGGGCTGAAAGAACCTTATTCTTCTTTCTTCTGTCACTTCCCACCAAATGCTTTTGGAAAACGCTATGTGAACAGGGATCGTAAGCAGGAGAGGTTACACACATGGCTGTGGGATAGCCCATCATCCTCAGATAATTGTCTGGAAGGAGGTGGAGTACTTGAGTAGAAATGATACAAGATAACTTCTTCAGAAAATCAGCCAAGTGTCACAGCTTTTCACACAGCCGTGTGATGTTTGCGTATGTGTGTATGAAGAGCTGTCGTGGCCTAGAATCACGAGCCTTTAGATCCCCTGTACAGATAGAAAAATAAAGGCCAAGGCCCAGGAGTGCTGCAGACCACCGAGGTAGAGTCCCTGTCTGCCCTTCTCAGTGTCCGGGCACTTCTCACTGCATTCCCCTCTTTACTGCTAAAGCCACCTTCCCTGACTCTGAATGTGTAACCACGAGGGAGAAAATGTACTCCAGGCTCACAGTTTGTGGAGAAAAAGCCCAGCAGCTGAAAATAATGTTCACAAAGTTTGTACCTAGAAAAAGTGGCCATTTCTATCATGTCTTTAAATTTCCCTGTTTCTCATACATTTTATAAACAAGACATTAGAAGGAGATTCGGGAACAGCAACTTTAGAACAAAGGGTAAAAAATCAAACCTAGAGCATTCCAGTTTCTGTTTTCTTCTCAGTTTAGGGCTGAGGTACTTTAGCTTCCTGTCTAAGGGACTACTCAAATCTGATTAGAAGCCATTGTGGGCTGGTAATTATCCATAATTTTAGGAAGACAGATGCAGCACCAACTCTGTTCTCTAACAGCAGGCTTATTAATTTTAAATTTGCATGGCAGGAGAATCAGATGGCGAGGCGGGATAAGTGTTCAGATGCTTGGTCATTGATAGCTTTTTACTTCCACGTATCACATGGGGATTTGGGACTCGGGGAGCCCACTGAGAACTGATGATTGTCTGTCCCCTAACCAGCTGGGTTCTTTTTCCTCCTGAGCTCAGAAAGATTGTTCCTACTGCAGCCAGGGAAGACAGGTTGTTGACTGGTTAGAAATCATGGCAGGTTATTTTCTTCACCCGCAGTTCGCAGTTGGAAAGCAGAGCTATCAAAAGTTATCTTCTCTATTGTATTTCAAATCTGGGTGTTTAAAAAATTATATAAGCAAATTAAGCATTTATTTAATGGTAGTTGTGTGTGTTCTTGATGTGAACGAGAGGTGCATTCCCTGGTAAAATCCCTGGGACTTTATAGGAGGCTGTGAGCCTTAGAAGAGAAGTTGCTTTTCTAGATGATCACGTAGACATGATGCTGAGCACTAGACAAAAATGTTGATTGAAGTGATTTAAAAAAATTTTGTCTGAGTTCAGATTTTACACCAATATTTAGAAAATCAGCAAAAGAACTTGGAGGAATGTTCTCAGGCATCCAGTTCAGCCCCCTGCGCACATTGTCATAAAATCCGAGTGTGCGTACAGGGAGACACATTCTTTTCTGTTCTCATCGCAGGTCCTTCCCTGGCTCTGCAGCTGTCTGTCATGCACGTCCGTGTGAGGAGACCACCAAACAGGCTTTGTGTGAACAATAAAGTTTTTTAATCACCTGGGTGCAGGCAGGCTGTGTCCGAAAAAGAGAGTCAGCGAAGGGAGATAAGGGTGGGGCCGTTTTATAGGTTTTGGGTAGGTAAAGGAAGATTACAGCTAAAGGGGGGTTGTTCTCTGGTGGGCAGGAGTGGGGGTCACAAGGTGCTCAGTGTGGGAGCTTTTTGAGCCAGGATGAGCCAGGAAAAGGAATTTCACAAGCTAATATAATCGCTTAGGGCAAGGACCGGTCATTTTCACTTCTTTTGTGGTAGAATGTCATCAGTTAAGGCGGGACAGGGCATTTGCACTTCTTTTGTGATTCTTCAGTTACTTCAGGCCATCTGGGTGTATACCTGCAAGTCACAGGGGATGCGATGGCTCGGCTTGGGCTCAGAAGCATGACATTGCCCTCTTCCCGACCTTCCCTACCTTTTCCCTCCTGTGCGGTTCTCTCACAAAGTGAATGGCCTCAGCCACAGCTTCTCTGCAGCTGCATCAGACTGTGGAGACAGGAGTGGTGGCTCCTGCAGGGCCTGCTGTTCCCACGGAGCCCAGTCTTGCTTGCCGCTGCAACCTGGTCACCATTTTGCACCGAAAGTATGTAATTCTACGGAATGAGAGCCAACATGCTGGGAATGAAGGCGTCTTTATCACGGTGCTCTGCATATTTTAATCTTGGGTGGAAAGTATGGAAAAGTATGTGAAACCTGTGGTTTGATGTCAGAAGGACGTTGTGAACTTGATGTGGACTGAGGATGTTCAGGTGCAACAGTCACCCCGGCTTCATTAAATGAGACTTCTCCATCTCCCTGCCAGGCACGCACAAGTGTATGGCCACATCTTATGTGTTATCCTTATCTAGAGTGTGCCTTGGCATCATGCTTAAAGTTACATGATGATATTCTGCCTCATAGAGTAGGTCCCAAACCACATTCAACACAGAAATGTACTCTTGCTGTTCTACATCGAAAGTGCTTTCATATACCAAGTGGGAGAGCAGTCCTAAAATCCTAAAATCTGGGCTGGAATCACAGAAGGAAGGCTTTGGGAAGCAACAGATTCCCTAGTCCAAAGCTGGGTTTTGATGAACCTAGAAACAGGACCAAGAGAAGTGAATTTGCGTAAGGCCCAGACAGTGTCTCACGGTAGCATTTGAACGTAGCAGTTTCTTGACCTATTTCTTTAAATGATTAGTCATGCTTCCTCTGATTCCTATATAAACGTATTCCTCATCCATTCTTTTGTTTCAGTGAATTATCGCAGTGCTACCACGTAACAGTATTTGAGTCAAAATGTGGCAGTGTTTATCCCTTTCCAAGGTTTTTAGTTGCACAGTTTGTCAAAGTTGTGCTTACAGTTTCTTGTTGGTTGCAAGGTGTCCTTTCAGAAGCCGATTGTGTGGTGTATTTACATTGCTTGTTGGAGGTAGTTTGGTTAGAACCTACTTCGAGTGGCTGGCGTGGGCCTGGGGGACAATGACAGCTGCCTGCTTCATGGGCAGAGATGAAGTAATTGCTTCCTAGGAAGTACCATCCTCCTGGCCACACTCTCCAGCCCATTTCCTTTGTGGTGGTTTCCTCGCATCTGCACGTTTCTGGCTTCATGTGAGTCTCATTTATTTTAGCGTATGACTTCAGGCTGTGGGGAAGAATGGCCATGTTAGCACAGAGATGCACACAAAGGAACAACTGGCTAAATGTGAGGGAAGACATTCTTACAGGGGGTTTCATTTCTTTTATTCTTTAACAGGCAGTCTGGGAAGCATTCTGGACACTTGGCCTGCACTGTCACAGCTCCTCCCTGCAGGATCGCAGATGTTTGGAGATTGTAGTGATAACTGTTATCATTGAGAATGTTATTCTCACAGGCTCTAATAAGTCAGGATTTATTCAGTGTTAATTTGTTAAAGACAACTGTGTTTCTACCAAATCCATGGGAGACGTTTCTCCTGGCAGTGTTGCTGGGGGTATTCCCGTGGCTTAGTCTTAGGGAAACACACGCCTTTGAATACTGCTGAAGCTGTGAGTACCCAAAGCGCACCACAGTACTTTTGCCATACGGGGTGTTAGTCACTGATACACGTCTCAGTCAGACCTGATGGATTCTTGACCTCTTCCTTTTTTAATTTTTTAATTTTTATTTTATTATTATTTTTTTAAGAGCACAACCCCTCAGGTGGCCACCATGAATCTCTGGTGTTTTCAGTTGGCTGCAGCCTATTTGCCGTCTCTGGTTCAAACATACTCGAAGCCTGATGATGCTTGCCTCGGTTGTTCTTCTGCTGTGTGACCTCCGCGCCCGCAGGGTTCAAGACTGTCAGAGCTGGGAGCCACCTTCACAACTACCAGGGTTTCCGGAACCTCCTTTATCTAGCCCTGGGGATGGAAGAGATGTCATCAGAGGCGGAGGCTTATTAGGTTTACATGCCATTGATAACGAATGAGGAGGTTTTCTTTTATATAAGGGGAACTTCTTATAACGTGCTTTAGTAGGATAAAGAAGCTTTTGAGGTTTGCTTTCTCTGGAAAGATAATTTGTGATCCTGCTGTTGCTTTCAACAAAAATATAATTTGCATACCAGTGCATGTTGTATTACTGAGCACTGGCTGACAAGTGGTTCTTAACTCGTCATTCACTCCGCCACTGTTTCTTGAATGGCATATGTGTGCCAGCCGTAGTAGGAACTTGCTAGGCTCTAGGACTAACCGTTATGAAACGAGGGTCCTGGGGGAAGCAAATGCATATAACTATAAAGGTTTGAGGGGATATCAGAGGGGGTGCCTATAGGTGGAAAACTTCGTTCATTCATTGTCCCATCTAGGAGGTTTTGTGTCTTAGCAACGTGTTCCAAAGCAACACATCCCTCTATCAAAATATTCATCATATTAAATTGAAATTCTCTGCTTAGGTATGTATTTTTCTGACTAAGTTTAGAACTGCTTAAGGACAGGCTATGGGGTATGTATTATATATATCTACACACACACATATATTTATATATATACACACATTACCGTTGTAAATATACAATATATATTTATATATATACACACATATATATTTCTCCCTCTCTATATGTACATACAACCCACACATATATATGCACACACACATATATATGAAACACACACACACACACACACACTTCTACTGCCAAGCACAGAAAGTCAAAGCTAGGCAACATTTCTTTTAGTGTTCATGAAAAAATAGATGTGTTAGTTGAGAGCGTCCTTAAGTTGCCAGGGGAAAGACAGGATGGATCCACAAAGGGAGATAGTGTTTTTTTTTTTTTTCTTTGTTTAATTCTTCAATTCGAAATAATCCAGACTTATGGAAAAGTTGCAAAAATAGTACGGAGAATTCCCATATACTCTTCCCTCAGATTCCCCAAACATTTCACCCCATTTGTACTTTCTCTCTCTGTGGATATAATTTTTTTCTCTTCTGAAATGTTTTAGAGAGGAAGGTAGAATGCAGGGCAGGGTGAAAGGTGGAAGGAGAGAGGTGGGTTGGGAGGCTTTTTTTTTTTTTTAACCTCCTGAGATGGAGTTTTGCTCTTGTCACCCAGGCTGGAATGCAACGGCACGATCTCGGCTCACTGTAAACTCTGTCTTCTGAGTTCAAGTGATTCTCCTGCTTCAGCCTCCCGAATAGCTGGGAGTACAGGCACCCATCACCATGCTTGGTTAATGTTTTGTATTTTTAGTAGAGGGGTTTCACCATGTTGGCCAGGCTGGTCTTGAGCTCCTGACCTCTGATGATCCACCTGCCTTGGCCTACCAAAGTGCTTGGGATTACAGGCATGAGCCACTGTGCCTGGCGATTGGGAGGCTTTTGCAGTAACTCAAAGTGCTATGATGAGGGCTGGACCTGGTTGGAAATGATGAGGAAGGTGAGAAGTGGTTAGGTCTGGCATATATATTGAAAGGAGAGTTTAAATGGGTTGGATGACAAGAGAGAGAAAAAGAAGTTTTCAGGATGATGTCAAGGATTTTGGCCTGAGTAACTGGAAGACTAGAGATGCTGTTATTGGGATCGGGAAGACTATGGGAGGAGTGGGTTATAGCAGGGGGAATCAAATGTGTTTTTGGCATGCTAAATTTGAGGTCCAAAAAGAGATGTCAAGAAGTGTTGGCTGGTCGCGGTGGCTCACGCCTGTAATTACAGCACTTTGGGTGGCTGAGGTAAGCAGATCACCTGAGGTCAAGAGTTCGAGATCAGCCTGATAATTATTAAAATCGATCATTGATGTTTACTAATTAATCATATTATTGCTCCTAATACTGCAGGGGGTGTACACCTACCTGTGGTGTTGTTCCTAATATCCAGGGACAGAGAACATGATCTTAGTTTTAATATCACAGTAGGTGTACACTCACCCTGTGATACTGATCCTAATATCCAGGGGGTAGAGTATGACATGACTCCCAACATAGCAATGAATGGACAGCCACCCGGTGACATTGCTCCTAATATTCATGGAAGAAGCACATGATATTACTCCCAATATCGCAGGGAGGGTACAGCTCTTCTGTGATATGGTTCCCAGTATCCGGATGGGGAGAGGATGATAATAGTTCCAGTATCGCAGGCTGTGTTCACCCGCCCTGTGATATTGTTATGAGTATCCTGGAAGGGATATGACTCCCCATAGAGCAGGAGGCGTACATCCAGCCTGGGATATTGTTCATAATATCCATGGAGAGGAGAGGCTGATATTACTCCCAATATGGTAGGGGGTGTACATCCACCCTGTGATATTCTTCTTAATATTCCAAGGCTGAGAGGATGATATTACTCCCAGTATCGCAGACACCGTACACCCCCGTGTGATACTCTTCCTGATATCCAGAAGGGGAGAAGATGGTATTAATCCCCATATCGCAGGAGGTGAACACCCACTCTGATATCTTTCCTAGTATGCATGGGGAGAGGGGATAATATTATTCCCAATATTGCAGAAGATGTACACGCCCCCCCGTGATATTGTCCTTAATATTCCAAGGCACAGAAGACGATGTTACTCCCAATATCGCAGAAAGTGTACACCCCCCAGTGATGTTGTTCCCATGATCCAGGAGGGAAGAGGATGATATGACTTTCAACCCTTGCACCCTGCAATGCTCTCACCCTGCAACACCGACACCAGCTCAACCTGACATGGGAGCAGAGGTGCTGGCTGGGGGTGTTCATTGCTTCTCTTTTCTCCCTTGCCAGACTCAGTAGAGGAAGCTGAGACCGAACAGCCACAGGAACAACGTGGGTTTTGCCAGTGGCTCAGGCTTCCTCTGGTTATGAGTTGGGCCTTGGGGTAATGCCGGGGGAGGGGACAGAGCTGAGTACAGTGGGCATTGGATGCGACAGTCACCCCTCTGTGGTGCGGGCTGGGGGCTTGGGGGACGTCGCCTGAGGTGGGCCTGAACCTCCCGTCTACTCTGGCACTGGAGGCTGTGGGGTCCCACACTTCTTCCAATGAACATGCTGACCCCCGCCTGGTCCCCGACCGAGGTGGGGCATCCTTTCCACTGCTGGGGCCCACACGTAGCTGTGGGTTCCTTTTTCATGACCTGGAGAAGCTGCAGCTTGCCCTGTGCTCTGCCTCAGAGATGGGAGGCCACACAGCCCTCAGCGGGGAGCAGAATTCAGAGCCTTAGATTGCAGGGGCCTCGACTGAGGTCCCTGAAGGGTCTGCTCCTTCCTGAGGGGCTGATTCAGGGAGGCCCTCCCGTCTCCCCTGTGCGACTCTGTCGCTTCCCCTCACACAGGGCCCGCATGTGGACAGCCTGGTGATGTGGATGCACCAAGGGCCCTTGGAAGTTCCCTGGGAATGGGATCCATCCCAGTACATTTGGGATGCAGGCACAAGGTCCCAGAGGAGGCCCGGGAAGCCAGTGGGGAAGGGAAGGCTGTTGTAGGTTTGCCTCGGGGAGGGGGTGGTTCCACTCTCTGCCAAAGTCTCTGGAGCAAAGGCACGTGGCTCTCCAGCTGCCCCGGAGGCCAGGGTAGTGGCTGGGAGGGGCTGTGTGCCTCTGCCGGGTGGGGGAGATTTCTTAGCTCATCTAGTGTAGTCAAGTCACATTTGCCTCTAAATCATATTTATTTATTTTTTTAATTCCAAGGCTTTACAGATGAATAAGGAGACAGTTTGTATTGAAAATAGTTTTTACATGTGAGCTTGAAACAGAGAGTCTGTTTAAATCTAGTTTTTTCCTTCCCAGTAATGCCTCCTTTCATCCCAGGTTTTCCAACAGGAAATGCGCTTGTTTGCTCACCTCTGGGAGGGGGCTTTGGCTAGGAATCCACCAAAGCCAGCAGACACCAGTGGGCTGCTGGAGCAGTCTGGCCTTTGTTAACCCTTTAGTAACTGTGGGCTTCAGGTTTTCAGACCATCCAAGGTGAAAGTGGCCACAGGGGCCTGGAAGCTTTCCCATCCTTCCTGCAGGGATGGTCCGTTTCCCTGCACGGAGCTGGGTACATGGGTACAACACCCCTGTCCTGTGCCGTCGGTGGCTTTACCAATTTTGCATAGCAGCTTTTGAGCTGATCCATAGCTCTGATTGGCTGTTGAGGATTTCATGGATTCCTGTACCCCACCGGGGGGCCCAACATGCTGACAAAAGTTACATTTGTAGTTGTTGTGCTGCATATACATGGGTCCAGTTAGAAGGCTTTGATTCTTTCTAAAGGGAAAGGCATCTCTGAGGGATCACTGAGCTGACATAGTCTCCTAAAACCATGCTGTGAGGTGGCGACAAAGCAGGACAGAAGGGTGATTTTGTAGGAGAGTCGGGCCACGGGCCTGCGTGTTCTGTGTGTCCCCGGAGTTCGTACGTGCTCCAGACCCCGGGTTTGCCTTGCGCATAATTCTCAAGGGCTCATGGCAAGCTGCGCCAGGGACACAGAGGACGGGGATGCGGGGATCCTGCCCCAAGTGGACCAAGGACTCACTGTTGGACTCTAATCTGTCTAGGTGTTTTTGTGACTTGCAGAAATACCTCCACCTTGCCTGGGCCTGGAGCCACAGGAGACCCTGCCGAAGGTGAAGAATGTTCTGGAACAATGCAAGACCTGCCCAGGCTGCCCCCAGGAGCCAGCGTCCTGGGGTCTCTGTGTAGCATCCAGCAACGTGAGCTTGCAGGACCCCGAGGAGCCCTCCTTCTGCTTGGAAGCTGAGGACAACTGGGAGGATCCAGAGGCCCTGAGATCACTGCTGCTGTTCCTGAACACCTCTGGATTCAAGGCCAGCTTCTGTGGCCTGTACAACGTGGCGCTGCCATGGCTGAGCAGCATGTTCAGCAGCTTTAGCGACGAGGAGGAGCTGACTGGGCGCCTGGCACAGGCCCCAGGGGCGGCCAAGAAAGGTGGCCTCCTCATGGCCCTGGCCAGGTTCTGCTTCCTCCTGGGGCGGCTGTGCAGCAGGAGGCTCAAGCTGTCCCAGGCCCGGGTGTACTTGGAGGAAACACTGGGGGTCCTGGAGGGCAGCTTTGGGGACCTGTTCCTGGTGGTGGCTGTGTACGCCAACCTGGCCAGCATTTACTGGAAGCAGAACCAGGAGAAGTGTACACAGGTGGTTCCCAAAGCCATGGCCCTGCTCCTGGGGACGCCCGGCCACATCTGCAGCACCGAGGCAGACGGGGAGCTCCTGCAGCTGGTGCTGCAGTGGGCGGTGGGTGGCCAGAGCCAGCAGGCCTAGGCCCGGGCCTGCTTCCTGCTGGCCAGGCACCACGTGCACCTCAAGCAGCCTGAGGAGGCCCTGCCCTTCCTAGAGCAGCTGTTGTTTTTGCACGGGGACTCGGGAGCCCCAGACGCTGCGTGGCTCTCAGACTGCTGCCTACTCCTGGCTGACATCTACAGCCGCGAGTGCCTGCCCCACCTGGTGCTGACCTGTGTCAAGGTGGCCTCATTGAGGACACAGGACTCGCTGGCTGGTTCGCTGAGGAACGTGAACCTGGTGCTCCAGAACGCCCTCCAGCCCCACAGCCTCCCCACCCAGACTTCCCACTACCTCAGGCGAGCGCTGGCCTCCCTAACCCCAGGCACAGGCCAGGCACTGCGCGGCCTTCTCCACGCCAGCCTGGCCCAGCCGTACAGCCACCATGGCTACCCCATGGCCCAGCCATCACCTTCATGACACAGTCGGTGGAAACCAGTGCTGTTGCCGGAGTCCGTGCCATCGTGGACCCCCTGGTGGCCCTGGCCTGGCTGCATGTGCTTCATGGGCAGAGCCTGGTGGCCCTGAACATCCTGCAGTCTGTCCAGGATGCAGTGGTAGTCAGCGAGGACCAGGAGGGTGTGATTGCCAACATTGGTGGCCGTGGCTCTGAAGAGGACGGGACGGACGAGGCAGGCAGCCGAGGGCTACTACCACGCCCTATGGGTGGCTTGGGACCTGGGCCAGCGGAGGAACCAGGCAGTGTTGCTGGTCAACTTTGGCACCTTGTGCCTGCACGCGGGTGCCAGCAGGCTGGCCCAGCACTACCTCCTGGAGGCTGTACGTCTGTTCTCGAGGCTTCCCCGTGGGGAGTGTGGCCGGGACTTCACCCACATACTCCTGGGCTACCTCTTCACCCGCCAGGACCCGGCCCAGCAGTGCAAGGGCTACTACGAGTGGGCCCTTCTGGTCGCCGTGGAGATGGACCACGTGGAGAGTGAGTGCCCCAGTTCCTCCTGTGCGCCTTCTGGGACCACTTGGGTCAGGGCACACCTAGGGTTTGTGATTCGGAAACAAGTGGTGGTTTTTCCACCATCGAAAGTGCTGAGTCATGGCCAGCAGCAGATGTTGGCAAACGCCCTGGAGACAGGCCGTTCCCATGCAGGGCCAGGCCCTCTGTGCCCTACTGAAGCAGCCAGTTCTTCCTGGTTTGCCCAGGGACCATCCTGCCTTGAGCATGGAAAGTCCTGCATGCTGGGAATCCCTAGACATAACCCTGGGATCAAGGCATGTTGTGCTGAGCTGGGACTTGGGGCCCCTCCATGAGCCAGGCCCTGAACGCCAGTTCTTGTGCCTGTGTTTGCTTGGAATCTCGGCAGCCCTGTGTACCGGTCATCCCACTTCACAGAGGACACGGGGCGGGTGATTGCCCAAAGCCACAGAGCAGTTCACGCAAAAGCAGCTTGTGCTGAGTGTGCCAGGCCACACCCACAAATGGGGCTTGTGGGGTCCTCGGGAGGGAGGTGCTGAGCGTGGGAATGTGAGCTTCAGGCCAGAGAAGCCACAAAAGGGTGAGTGGCGTGATGGCGGGGCAGCACTTGGCCCCGGATGAGGGAAGCCTCTTTAGTCTGGGACCAGAGGGTTGAGAGGATTTAGTCAAGTAATAGGTGTGGATGAGGGGCTGGTGGTGTAGCCTGTGTGAAGGCCCAGGGGTGAGAGAGTGGGGGTGAGTCAGCGAGGATGGGTGGGGTTTGAGTGGTGGTGAGTGAGCGGGAGTGTGAGTGGGGATGAGTGGGGTGTGAGTGGGGGTGAGTGAACGGGAGTGGGAGCGGGGATGAGTGGGGTGTGAGTGGGGGTGAGTGAACGGGAGTGGGAGCGGGAATGAGTGGGGTGTGAGTGGGGGTGAGTGAGCAGGGCTTATGCAGGGAGGTGCAGAGTTGGGAGTAGGTGGGCTGGGTGCTGGATAGTGAGAAGCTCTTCTGGAGAGCTAAGCAGGGTCTGGGGCCTCAGGCTGTGGCTTGGCCTTTTCCCCAAGAGCACTGGGGAGCCATGGAGTGCTATCGAACAGTCAGTGCAGACCGAGCAGTGAACGGACAGTAGGTGGGCAGGGCTGTCCGAAATGTAGGCCGCAGAGAATAGATGAGGAAGTTGAGTGCAGGGAAACGGCTGAGACAAGGGATAATGTTGACTGCCCTCTGCCTTGCAGCGCTTTGTCATGGCATAGTGAGACTACTCAGAGGTGCCTCCTGTGGCCTGGACCAGAGCTCCAGGGGCTGTGCCCAAATCTGAATCTGCTCATTTCCCAGCACAGGCCTGGCACCCACTCTTGGCCCTAGGAGGGATGAGATTTTGGAAAGGACCGTGTGAAGGGGCCCCGGTCCCACACATCTGCCCAAGGAGGGTTGGGGGGTTCAGACCCAGGCTTCTTCCCCAGGGGCATTCTGTGACTGGAAGAAGACCCTCCAGGAACCCAGCGCCCCAGCCCCCGCTGCAGCCTCCGGTGGCTCCTGGCACAATAGCCTGTGGCACCTCCTCCTACGAGGCCCTCCCCTGGGTGCTGGGGGATTCAGACTTGGAAATGCAGGCCAGGGAACGGGGATCATGCTTCCCTGTCTCCCCACCCTGCGCTGAACGGTCGAGGAGACCGAGGGCGGGGCTGACACCCCACATGCTTCCTTGGGGTCATTTTTGAGTCACTTTCGGTAGTTTGTGTCCTTCTAAGAGTTTGGCTGTTGTGTCTAGATGGTCTGGTTTCTTGGTGTACAATTGTTCGTAGTGTTTTTATGGAATCCTTTTATTTCTGTCAGGTCGGCAATAATGTTTCCTCTTTCATTTCTGATTTTAGAAACTTGGGTTTGTAATTGTTTATTTATTTTTATTAGAGATGGGGTCTTATCATGTTCTCCCAGGGGGGTCTTGAATGCTGGCCTCAGCGATCCTTCCCCCTCGGTCTCACAAAGTGCTGGGATGACAGGCGTGAGCCATGGTGCTCAGTCTCTGATTTTAGTCGTTTGTGCCCCATCTTTCTTTTCTTGGTCAGTCTGGTGAAAGATTTGTCAATTTTGTTATTATTTTCAAAAAACCCACTTTTGGTTCTGTTGATTATCTCTTTTGTTTTTCCATTCTCTGTATTTTTACTTCCCATTTCCACTCTCACGTTTATTATTTTCTTCCTTTTATTCACTTTGGGTTTAGTTCATTTTCTAGTTTCTCAAGGTGGAAAGTTAGGCTTTTGATTTGAGATTTTTCTTCTTTCTTTGAATGTAGACATTTACAGTTATAAATTTCCCTTTCAGCACTGCCTTAGCTACATCTTGGTGTTTTTGATACACTGTGCTATTTTTTTTCTTTTTAAAGTTTTGCTCTATTGCCCAGGCTGGGTTGCAGTGGTGCAATCTTGGCTCACTGCAACTTCTACCCAGGTTCAAGTCATTCTCATGCCTCAGCCTCCTGAGTAGCTGGAATTACAGATGTGCACCACCACACCCGGCTAATTTTTGTATTTTTTTTATAGAGACAGAGTTTCACCATGTTTCCCAGGCTGATCTCAAACTCCTGGACTCAAGCGATCCTCCCGCCTCGGCCTCCCACAGTGCTGGGATGAGAGGCGTGAGCCACCGTGCTGGCCCGGGCTGTGCATTTGTTTGTATTCTTTTCAAATTAATTTTCAGTTTCCCTGATGGTCTCTTCTTTGACTCACTGGTTGTTTAGGAGTGTGTAGTTTCCACATATTTTTGAATTTCCCACGTTTCCTTCACTGTCGATTTCCAGTTTCGTGCCAGTACAGCTGAAGAACACCTCTGCTTTGGTCTCGGTCCTTCTCCCTTCACCGAGGCTCATTTTGTGGCCTGGCACATGGTCTGTCATGGGCAATGTCCCATGGGCGCTCAAGAGGACTGTGTATTCAGCTGTTGTTGGGGGGCGTGTGTGACAGATGTCCATTTGGCGTACCTGGTTTCCAGTGTTAATCTTCGGAATGTTTCTGACACTAGAAAATCAGAAGCTTTCCACCGTTCCCAGCGCCCTGGCTTTGGGAGAGGCCAGCGAGCCTGTGGGTTTGGAGCCTGGTTGCATGAGTGAAGCATGTGTGGAAATGCCAGGGGCCGGCTTTGAACCCCATTCCCCCAACATGATGCCATGTGTGGCAGACATGACGCTTGGCTTTGCTCTCTCAGGGTTCCATCTGCGACAGGGGCTACTTGTGCCCCTGGTCTCATCATCTCAGGCTGAAGACGGCCCTGGTCCTGGCCAGAGGGGCTTTGTGAAGCAGAAATAGATGGCCTGGTGCAGGGGCCGAGCCTGGCCAGGACCTTGGCCCTGGGAGTTGTAAAGAAGGCCAGCCTGTACCATGAGCATGTGCACCAAGCTGTGCCCATGTCACGGTGTGCTCGGCGCCTGCCCTTGCACAGGTGCATGGCCTGTCTGAGCCCAGGCTCCCTGCCTATGGGGCCCAGGTTCACAGAGGTGTGAAAGAGACAAGCACAGAGCAGGGGCCTCCGAACCCAGCCAGCCTCGCTTCGATGCTGGGAGGCTGACGTCTTCCATTTTGTCTTCTGCCCAGGCCAGCTGCGGGCCGTCCAGCGGCTGTGCTACTTCTACAGCGTCGTCATGTCCAGCGAGACCCAGTGTGTCATCTACCACGAGTTCCAGCTCTCCCTTGCCCGCAAGGTGGCCGACAAGGTGCTGGAGGGGGCAGCTCCTGGAGACCACCAGTCAGCTCTACCGGTCCCTGGGCACCGAGCGGTGAGGGCTAGCTTTGCAGTGGTGGGGGTGTGGAGGGGGGCAAGGGGGTTGGGGGGGCTGGGAGGGGGGCACAGGGAAGCTGGCCCAGGGCCTCCTCAGCCCCTTTCCTTTGGATCATTTGGTTCCTTGGCATCAGATGCTTTGAGCTGGTGGGTCTGGGGTCGTCCCAGGGCTGCTGCTGGCTTGTGAGTCCCAGCTTGAGTCTCCCTTGTTGGGTCAAAGGTCATCTCAACCCCAGCAGAGACAGTACATGCACACTGGGCTGTTCTTCCTACTATGGTGGCCTTTGTCATCTGACCTCTGCCTGCCCCGAGTCTTCACTCCTGGCCTTCATCTGTCCCCTTAAATGTGACCACAGCAGCCACCTGTGGCTTCTCTCCCACAGAAGACAGAGCCAATTGTGTCACCTGCTTCCCTGGGGCAGGGTTTCAAGGTCTCACGTCCCATATGTGGCCCACTGGGCTTCCCCCGAGCATGCTGACCTGGTGGGGTAACCATGGCCCTGGCCACCCCACCCACAGGGCCTGGTGACATTGCTGCAGTCACAGCCCCTCAAGTGTTGGACTTACTGAGAGAGCAGGGAAGGGGCCAGATTCCATGGGGACCCGGGAGACTGGCTCCAGTCTTGGCCTCAGGTTCACAGAAGGAAAATGGGCCAGTGTGCTAGAGCCATGCTTCTCAAAGTGTAGTCCCTGGACCAGCAGAGCAGCATCCATGTCACCTAGGAGCTTGTGGCAAGTGGGAGTTCTAGGGCCTGCCCCAGGCCTGTGGAGCCGGAAGCTCTGGGGGCAGGGCCAGCAAGCTATAAGGACAGTCCTCCGGGTGACTGTGATGCCTGCACACCTTGAGAACCATCGGCCTAGATAGCCTCTGAACACTAACGGCTCCTGGTGCGTCTGGAGAAGACACAGGCCATGTCTGGGAGGCAGGGGAGATGGACTAGCACACTCCTCCTGCCACAGGGCAGCATGATGCTCGATTCCCTCAGAAGGATGTCCTTCATCTTTTCCATACCGTGTGTGTTCACCCTGGCCCTCCCAGCAGCCTGGGAAGGGCAGAACACTGCACACACAAGAGGGCCGTTCCCAGTCCCCACATGCCAGATTCATCTGTCACCAGACCCACGGGAGGAGGCAGACTGGTTCCAGGAGGATGAGAGCCCTTGTTCTGACACCTGTGTCTGATTCCAGTGATTCCAGGGCCTACAAATCCGCTCTGGACTACACCAAACGAAGTCTGGGAATTTTCATTGACCTCCAGAAGAGAAGGAGGCGCATGCCTGGCTGCAAGCAGGGAAGATGTATTACCTCCTGCGGCAGAGCGTGCTGGTGGACCTGTACATCCAGGTGAGTGGCAAGGGATGCAGGAGGGCCCCTGTGCTGTTCACTCTCTGTCCATCCACCCATCCACTCATCCTTCCATCATCTATTTACCTGTTCATCCTTCCATCCATCCATCATCCATCCATCTGTCCTTTCATCCATCCATCATTCATCCATCCTTTTATCATCCATCTATTCACCTGTCTATCCATCCATTCATCCTTCCGTCATCTATCTGTTTACCTGTTCATCCTTCCATCCATCCACCAACTCTCCATCCATCCATTCTTCCATCATCTTCCCATACACCTGTGGGTCCTTCCATCCATCCATCCATCCATCCTTCCATCATCCATCCATTCACCTGTTCGTCTTTCCACGCATCCATCATGCATCCATCCATCATCTATCCATCTTTTTATCCAGCTATTCACCTGTTCGTCCATCCATCCATCCTTCCATCTATCTTTCTGTCATCGATCCAACTGTTCATCTATCATTCATTAATCTGTTCACTTGTTCATCTATCCATTCACCTGTTTGTCCATCCATCCATCCTTTCATCCATCCTTCCATTATCCATCCATTCAGCTGTTCATCCTTCTATCCATCCAACCATCTTCCATCCATCCATGATCCATCCATTCACCTGTCCATCCATTCACCTGTCCATTTATTCATTTATCATTCATCTTTTTATCATCCATTCATTCACCTGTCCATCCATCCATTCATTCACCTGTTCATTCATCCATTCACCTGTTCATCCATGCCTCCATCCATCCTTCCATCATCCATCCATTCACCTCTTCATTCTTCCATCCATTCATCCTTTCATCATCTATCTACTCACCTGCTCATCCTTCCATCCATCCATCCTTTCATTATCTATCCATTCACCTGTTCATCCATCCCTCCATCCATCCTTCCCTCATCCATCCATTTACCTGTTCATTCTTCCATCATCCATCCTTCCACCATCCATCCTTCCATCATCTATCCACTCGCCTGCTCATCCTTCCATCCATCCATCCACCCATCCATCATCCATCCATTCACCTGTACATCCTTCCATTCATCCATCCATCATCCACTCATCCATCCATCATTCATCCATTCTTTTATCGTTCATCCATTCAGCAACCATCCATCCACCTGTTCGTCCGTCCATCCTTTCATCCATCCATCCTTCCATCATCCATCCATTCACCTGTTTGTCCTTCCATCCATCCATCATTCATCCATCCATCATTCATCCATCCATTTATCCATTCGTCCATATATCCATCAATCTATCATCCATCCATCCTTCCCTCATCCATCTACTCACCTCCTGTTCATCCTTCCCTCATTCATCCATTCATCTATTCATCCTTCCATCGATCCATCCGTCCATTTATCCATCCATCCATTTATCCAACCATTCATCCATCATCCATCCCAGTGTCCATTCATCCATCCATCATTCATCCATCCTTTTATCATCCATCCATTCACCCGTGTATCCATCCATTCACTTTTTCATGTGTACATCCATCCATCCATTCATCCTTCCATCATCCATCCATCCATCCTTCCATCATCCATCCACTCACCTCCTGTTCATCCTTCCATCCATCCATCATTCATCCATCTATCCATCCATCCATCCATCCTTCCATCATCCATCCATTCATCTGTTCATGCTTCCATCCATCCATCCATCCATCATCCATCCATCTGTTCATTCATCCATCCATTTATCCATCCATTCACCCGTCTATCCATCCATTCATCTGTTCATCCATCCATCCGTCCATTCATCCTTCCATCATCCATCCATTCACCTGTTCATCCTTCCATCCATCCATCATCCATCCTTTCACCCATCCATCCAGCTGTTCGTCCATTCATCCATCCATCATTCATCCATCTACCCACCAATCTACCTTAATCCATCCCTGCATTCATCTATCTCTCCATTTGTTTATCCATACATTCGTCTATCCACCATCTATCCATCCACATGTACATACATCATCTACCCTCCACCCATCCATACATTGTCTATCCACGCATACATACATACATACACACATCATTCCACCCACCCATCCATCCATCCATCCAAGCATTAATCTATCCACACACCCATTCATCCATCCATGTGTCTACATCTCCTCATCCATTCATCCATCCACCCACTCATTCCTAAGCCACTGCTGAACACCTGTTGTGTGCCTTTTCCCTTACCTCCAACTGGTTCCCTCACATCCTCCCCCGGTGGCCAGCATCTTCTCCCTGAGGGCAGAGGCGCGGCCCCTCACAGTGCACAGCACCTGCTGGTATACAGCACATGCTCAAATAATGTGACCACTCAATTAACACACAGAAGAACTTGCTCCAAGCGACATGTGGCACATCTACTTACAAAATGAATCTATCATAGTGGCTGTTTTCAGAGGCTTTCCCAAACACAGTGTGATCTGGAACAAATTGTGAAGCCCACGAGACTGATGAAGCTTTCATTATTGAGCACCTGCTGTATACCTCCTTGAGCTGAGGAGAGGGATGAAGAGCTTATGGCCAAGAGGGGACCAGGCCCACCCACAAACACTGCTGATGTGGCAGGGATGTGGCAACGCAGAAAGGAGCCAGGGGCTGGGCTCCCAGCAATCTGGGGGCCACGGAGACTGGTTTGAGTGCAGGGGGAGTGGGCTAGGGCTAGCCCTGGTGGTAGGATTCACAGGTGTCGGGCTCCTGGGCTGCAGCTGCTCAGTCACTTCCTAGCACTCAGGAGCATCAGTTCATTGTCCTCATGCCAGTGGTGGGGGCAGCCCTCATGCACAGGTTCTGAAAAATGCTCAAGTGTACCTGTACTGTGGGAGAGGAAGGAGCCTGGCAAAGATGCGCATAGCCACCTCGCCAGGTGTGGGTCTTGAGGGATCTTCTGTCTCCTCTCAGGTGGCTCAGAATGTGGACCTGTACACAGGCGACCCCAACCTGGGGCTGGAGCTGTTTGAGGCAGCTGGAGACATCTTCTTCAATGGGGCCTGGGAGCGGGAGGAAGGCATGTCCTTCTACCGGGTGAGCTGGCCTGTGGGCTGATGTGGGTGGGCCTCAGTGGGGCACCTGGAGGGCTGAGGCACAGGTGTGGCAGGGTAGAGGCCTCCCAAATGGAGGCAGGGCCACCCATGCACATGATGAGTTTCCAAGTGGTCTGACCGGGAATGATATTGACCATGCCCCTGCCTGGGACAAACTCTCGGGGCCTGGACGTGATAATGGCTCTACCCTTGTACCTGATGACCTCAAGCAACCATGAGTGGGAAGTCCTGTCCACATCTTCCAGATGAGGAAACTGAGGCTCAGAGAGGCACAGGGACATGTCAAAGGACACACAGCATATCAGTGGGAGGCCCAGGTCTGCATGCACCCCGAAGTGGGACGGCTTCTCCCTTCCTCTGAGCTCACGGTGTGGCTCAGCCTTGGGCACAGATCAATGTGGTGTTTTTAGAGCAGAGAGGAGTGCTGGCTCCCCCCAGTCAGACCTCCGGTGCCCAGGTGGGAGAGGCTGGTGTGTGGCTATCGGGTGTAGCTGGATGGGCCTCAGGTGACTCTTCAGCCCCCAACTTGGATGTCTGAACTGTGTGTTATCCCAGAGCACAGAGCTGTGTCGAGGTGCAGGGGTAGCTGGGGTGTGGGAAGCTCCAAGCACGTGTTTGAGCTCTGAGGAGGGCGCTGGGCAAGGTGGGTGCTGCGGGAAACCTGACCCCACCTGCCTGTGTGGTAGGACCGGGCCCTGCCCCGGCAGTGACTACGGGCAACCGCAAGGTGGAGCTGCAGCTACAGCTGTGCAACAAGCTGGTGTCACTGCTGGCCACACTGGAGGAGCCCCAGGAGGACTTGGAGTTTGCTTACATGGCCCTAGCACTCAGGATCACTCTGGGTAAGTCCCCTGAGCCCCCGCCCTGCCAGGACCCACACTTTGCCAGAGCCCAGCGTCCAGGTCTGCAGGCCAGGAGCTGAAACAGCTGCTGGATTTTCCTGGTCTCCTGTCCAGGCAGGCAGATCTGCCCAACTGGCTTCCCCGTCCGGCTGTGGGGCACAGCCCGAGGTCTCTCACGCAGTGCAGAGCTCCCTGCCTGACTGAGCTCTGCTTCCTGTGCCTGTTCCCGCTGCTGACCACAAGGGCCGTCCAGTGTGCCCTCTGCCTTCCAGACATGCCAGGCATCTCGTTGGTCCCTGTATGTGCCAGACTGAGTGGCACATTCCCTTTCTCTTGTGCCCTTCCCACCCTCATCAACCACACGGTTCTCTGGCTGATAAAATCCCAGTTCCCCTTCCAGCAGTCTGCCCCTTAAGGCCGTGCATCCCTTGGTGCTGTGCCAGGGTTGTCTGTCCCCCTCCAGAGACAGGGAACCCTAGGCAGGCCACATGCCCCAGCGCCTTGTGCCCTGTGGCCCAGTACACAGTAGGTATGCAGCTGACTCCCCAAGGTACGGGGCTCTGATCATGACACACCCAGGAGGAGTCGGATGTCACGTCTGTGGGTTGCCTGGAGCCGGGGAGCCCGGGAGCACCTGCACTGCATGGCTTTTGGGCTCCCCTGGTTAAAACCAGTGAGCAAAGGCAGGTGGCTATGTGTAGGCACAGAACTGGGCCATCCAAGTCCGACTTTGCCAAAGCCTCTCAGTAGACAGGGGCAGGCCTTATTAGTTCTGCTTTGCAGATGGGAAAGTGAGTCTGGGAACCTGGAAGGGAATGGCCAGAGCTGCCCGGGTGACCACAGGTGCCTGGAGACAAGCCAGGTGTGCTGCCTGGGATCTGTATACCTGCTCCTGAGGGGCCTGTGCCCTCCCTGCCCCAGGGAGCCACATCCTCACACCTGCCCCTTTGGCCTGCACCCCAGGGGACCGGCTGAACAAACGCGTGGCCTACCACCGGCTGGCCGCCCTGCACCACCGGCTGGACCATGGCAAGCTGGCGGAGCACTTCTACCTCAAGGCCGTTTAGTTCTGCAACTCGCCGCTGGAGTTCGACGAGAAGACCCTCTACTACGTGAAGGTGTACCTGGTGCTCGGTGACATCATCTTCTACGACCTGAAGGTAGGTGGGGAGGATCAGGGCTCGGGGTGTTCCTGGCCCCCTTGGAGTGGGATCTCCACCCGGACCCCAGAGGCCTGGGTTCCAGCCTTTCTTAGGAATGGCCCAGTGTCCTCCCTCGAGCTCTACACCCAGCTGGAGGAGCCGGCAAGGTTAGCAGGTAAAACCCAGCTCCCCAGATGGCCAGGCCCCACCCTCAACTCAGTCTCAGCCAGGGAGGCTGCCACATGAGTGGGCAATGGTGGCCTCTGGGTAAAGAAGGGGGATTGTAGTCAGGGGGCCCTCCTGGAGGAGGTGACACCAAAGCTGAGTCTTGACAGTCAAGTGTCAAGGTGCATTTAACAAAGAAAACAGGGTCGGGAGAGTGACATTTCAGAGGACGGCATCATCCTCACATTGAATCCACGTTGCAAGATCCAACCCAAATCCTGGCGCCTCCTCTAGGAAGCCTGCCCAGGGTGCCAGCCTGCACTGAGCAACTCCTTCCTGGAGTCCCGAGACACCTTGAATCTTCACATCACCCAGGAAGGGTGGGGTGGGACCAGTGTCTTACCATTGGGTTCACAGACAGGGAAACCCCAGCTCAGGGCAGGTGCAGTGGGGCGGGGCCCCAGCCAGCCAGGCTGAGGCCTTGTTCGGTCGGGTGTGTCTCGAGGGGAGGTGCTGTGCTCCCTCTGCCCCCAGCCCTGTAGGGGTGGAGAGCTGAGATTGGCAGACTGAGACCTGTGGTGTCTCCACCCATCTGCCCAGCAGGCACCGCCCCTCCTTAGCATCACACCAGCCTCGTGTCAGTGCTCCTTACGGGCTGAGGGGCCAGGGCACTCCAGTCCAGGGGCCGAGATCTTGGGGGCCTTAGAACAACGTGGGGAGCTGGGGCAGCCCTAAGACCCTGCCCCGTATACCCCACCGCAGGCCTGGGGCTGCCCGGGAGGCCCCCGCCCAGTACTGGCGACACCTGGTGGTTAGACGTGGTTTCTGTGGCCTCCCAAGTCCCAGCCAGACAGGGAGGTGCCAAGTATCAGGCCCAGGGGGACGCTGCTCACCGCTCAGGGGCTCGCCTGGGACCCAGGGGGACGGACCTCCCAGAAGAGGCCTTTATCTCTCTTGGTCAAGCCTGCCGCCCACTCCGCCTGTCCAGGAGAAAGGAAAGTGCCAAGTAGTACCTGAGAGGCCGAAGTCCACGGTTGGGGTCGAGGGACGGAGGCCTCCTTCACCTCCTTCCCATGCACAGTCCTCCTTCCCATGCACAGTCCTCCTTCCCATGCACAGCCCTCCTTCCCATGCACAACCCTCGTTCCCATGCACAGTCCTCCTTCCCATGCACAGTCCTCCTTCCCATGCACAACCCTCGTTCCCATGCACAGCCCTCCTTCCCATGCACAGTCCTCCTTCCCATGCACAGTCCTCTGGGCCTCATCGTGACTATGCTGTCAGCACAGGCCAGCTTCCCAGAGGGAGGCCCCCTTGGAATTCCCCAAGGGCGGCTGTCTTTCCAAGGCTACACCCTCTTCCTTGTATAGGAGGCTCTGGACCCAGGGCCCAGAGGAGTGGGAGAAAAAGCCAGGCTTGATGGGACCTGGAAGGCTGGCAGAGAAGCAGGGGTAAATGAGCATCTTTGCCAATTGCCTCTAAAATGGGGTCCCCTGTAGTCTACACATGAGAGTGAGCCCTGGAATAGGGTGGATTAAGTGTTTACTGGCTCACGCTGTCACTCACTAGCTGCCGCACACACTACAGGCACATGGAAATGCACACGCAAATGCACACAGGCACACGCACACACACACAGGCGCGCACACACAGACATGCACACACAGGCATGCACACACACAGGGACATGCACGCACAGGAACACAAACACGCACATTCACATGCACAGGCACACGCAGAGACATATGCATTGGCTGGCTCCTTCCTGTTTAGTTGGGAAGCCCCCACCCCTTCAGGAAGCCTTTGCCTTCCACCCCCGGCTGAGTCTGGGGCCTCCTGGGCTTCCCTCTGCCACAGCCCGGGCCACCCTGTGTGGTCAGTGTTCACTCCCAGGTCCCTCAGACTGGAAGCAAGGACGTTAGGCTCAACCATGCACCCAGCACAGAGTCCAGTGTTCGGCTGGGCCAGGGGGCATTGGATGAGCAGTGGCGGTGACTCGGGGCCTTCTCACGCCCCTGCTCCGTGTGTGGGGCGGGGCAGTGAGGGAATGGACTGCTGCATCTTGGACTTTGTCATTGGCCCTGGGAGCCATCTTGAGATGGTAAAGAGGGACAGGCCAGGCATGGGTCTTAGAGAGGTCCCTTGGGTGACCGCCATGTGGAGGAGGTGCCTGGGGAGAAGCCGGGTGGGGGATGGGAGGGTGAAGGAGGAGGTCTGGGAGGTGGCATCCCAACCCAGGGATGGTGAGTTTGAGCCAAAGACGCATTGACAATGGGAGTGGATGTCTGGGGAGTCACGCTCCGTGAATATTTCAGGGAACATTGCCAGAGAGGACACCTGTGAGATGGTTTTGTACCTGGCCTGGCCCGTGGAGGGCCTGGAAATAGTCAGCATGGACAGGGGCCAGAGGGGAGCCTGGGTCACTCAACACCGTGCCCCTGCTGTGGCTTGGAGCCACGGGTCCTGCATGGAACTCTCAGAGCAGGCAGGATCTGCCCTGACCTCAGCCCATGGGGAAAGCAGCCACTGCCTGCAGAGAGGGTGGCACTGGGGCAGGAGGCTTGGGGTGAGTGGGGCGTAGGGACAGTCAGGAAGGCTTCCAGGGGTGTCAGGGTCATCCCCACCTCCTGCAGCTGAGACCACAGCAGTGTCACAGGCTTCGGGGCTCCTGGGGCGAGCCAGCATCGGAAGGACATGTGGAATGACCTGGAGACAGGAACGGCCTCTGGGAAGACGGGTTCTGAGTCCCCCTTTTGCTGACCATGACCTGTCCCCTTCAGGACCCGTTTGATGCAGCCGGGTACTACCAGCTGGCACTGGCAGCCGCCGTGGACCTGGGCAACAATAAGGCACAGCTGAAGATCTACACGCGGCCAGCCACCATCTCCCACAGCTTCCTCCTGGACTGCGAGAAGTGGCTCTTCTTCTACCAGAAGGCCAGGACCTTCGCCACAGAGCTCAGCGTCCACAGGGTCAACCTACCTCCTCTGCCACTCTGCGGGTGGGCCCCCTGGTTGGCCTCCAGCCACCCTCGCTGAGGACAGTATCCGAGGGAGTGGGTTTTGTGCAAGGAGGATGATCTCCTGCCTCTCCTGGTGTCTCCCGTAGCTCATTTTCTGGGTAATGGAAGCATAAAAGCAGGGTTCAAATAGCAATAAATGTTTTTTTTTTTTTTTTTTTTTTTTGCAAAAACATACCGAAGTCCCCATGGCATCCTTCCCTGTGTGCTTCCTGGGCTGTGTCTAGGGGCCAGCTCCTTCCCTGGTGGCAGCCCTCTGATCTTGGGGATGAGAAGGACCGTGAGTCCAACAGACCTGGGCCAGGTCACCATGAGCCTCGGTTTCCTCGGCGGCCAGAGGGGAGATGGTGATTGAACTCTGGGCAGCTCCCTGCTCTCCCTGCTCAGAGTTCTTGCTGTAGGTCTCGTGCCACCCTTGCCTTTAACCTTCAGGCCACTGTGCCCAGATGTGGGAGCTGCTAGTGTCCCTGTTCGCCATTGAAGAAATAGAGGCACAGAGAGGTTAGGTGTCTGGCCCACCGTCACACAGCAGGTAGAGGCGGACACGCAGAGCCCAGTACACTGACCACCACACCACCCTGCCAGCCTGCAGCCAGGAAGGTGTCCCCCATTAGGACCCAAGGTCAGCTCCTGGACCTCTCTCGTGGTGTCAGGAGAGCCGCAGGCCAGTGAGGGTGGTCCCGGGGATCCCTCACTCAGTGTCCTTTGCTCCCAGACTCGGTTGGGCCGAGCCTGGCCAGTCCCACCTCTGGCCACTGGTCAGCCCTGCGGGAAGTGAGATGCAGGGATCTCCGCCTGTGTAGACGCTGCTACCCAGTATTGAAAGCCTTATCTGGGCTGCCCCCCAGCTGTCCCCACCCCCCCCCTCCCCTTCCGGACCCCGGCCCTCATCCCAGTCCCAGGAATCCCAGGTTTTCCTTCTTGGAATCTCTTGGCCCCAGGGAATACAGTTCACACGGTCTCTTTGCCAGTTTACGCAAGGAAACTGACGTTCAGAGACTGTGGGTGTCCCACGTGATTCTCACATACACTGCACTCTCCCAGACCCCTCTTTTAAACACTTTAAATGAGGTGATTTTCACATCGCATGCAATTAACTATTTCCACGCAAATAATGTGGTGGCATTTATACATTCACAGTCCTGTGCAACCACCCACGCCATCTAGTTTCAAAATGTATTCATCTCCCCAGAAGAAACCTCCCATCCTCACTAAGCAGTTACCCCTCCTTGGTATCCCCCAAGCCCCTCGTTTAATGGTAGGAGAAGCTGAGGCCGGGAGAGTGACTTGCCAGTGGGCAGCGCTCTGATAATAAGGAATCAGGCACCCATCTGCTGCTTCAGCCCTGGGTTGGTTTTCCACCCAGCAGAGGTGACAGAGCCAGGAAGTTCTGGGAGCGCCACAGGTGTCACTGGTTCAGTCCTGGGTTGGTTTTCCACCCAGCAGAAGTGACACAGCCAGGAGCTTCTGGGACCCCATGCTTGCAGCCAGAGCCCTACCCTAAGCCTCCCCACCAGGGGGCAGCAAAGAGCTTTCCAGAACCGGCCACGGGGCTGGCGGGAAGCAGCGGGTCAGAGCTGCTGACAAACCTCACGTAGACCCCAGATCGCTGTCTCTGTGGGTTGGGTTTGGGAATTGGACGGGAGGCCGCATGATTGGAAACGTGAAGACAGCACGGCCTGGCTGGAGCAGCCGGAAGCGCCGTCACGTTGACTGAGGACACAGACCTCCTGCGCGCTGGGCCGGGCCTGCAGTCATTCTTCTCGGGGTGGGGCCCGTAGGTCCGGGTTGCTCTTGGTCCCTGACCTGCTTCAGAGTCTGGGGGGCTTTGGAACTCTGCCTCCCCATCTACGCCCACCCTGGCTGGTGCCATGAGGGGCCTGGATCCTGGGATCCTGTTCCTCTTGGGCAGCAGAGACTGGGGGACCAGAGGAGATGATGGGTCTTCAAGCCCCACATTCAAACCCCAGCCCCCCACTGACAGTCTGGGGGTTCGGGATGAGGGAGTTGATGTCTCTGAGCCCCAGTTTTGTCACCACTAAAATGAGGCCGATATAATGGGGCAGAGTGCCAGCCCCCGGGCTAACAGAGGCCTGTTTCCTACTGACAATACCTCTTACTCCTAGGAACAGCTCCAACAACCACACACTAGGGAACACTCAACCCAGGCCAACTTGTCAGAGGCACGTGAACCAGAGCGACTCCATCTTGAATGGGGGCTGGGTAAAGGGAGGCTGAGACCTGCTGGGCCGCATTCCCAGGAGGCTGAGCATTCTTAGTCACAGGATGAGATAGGAGGTCGGTACAAGATACAGGTCATAAAGACCTTACTGATAAAGCGGGTTGCAGTAAAGTCGGCCAAAGCCCACCAAGCCCAAGATGGCCACGAGAGTGACCTCTGATTGTCCTCACGGCTCATTATGTGCTAATTATAACGCATTAGCTACTACAAGACACTCCCACCAGCACCGCGACAGTTTACAGATGCCATGGCAACATCTGGAGGTTTCCCTACATGGTCTCAGAAGGGAGGACAGAAACTCTCATTTCTGGGAATTGTCCACCCCTTTCCTAGAACACTCATGAATAGTCCAACCCTTGTTTAGCGTATGATCAAGAAATAACCATGAAAATGGGCAACCAGCGACCTTTGGTGCCTCTCTGCCTATGGAGCAGCCATTCTTTATTTTCTTTTTTCTTTTTTTTTTTTTTTTAAGATGGAGTCTCGCTCTGTTGGCCGAACTGGAATGCAGTGGCGTGATCTTGGCTCATTACAACCTCCACCTCCTGGGTTCAAGCGATTCTCCTGCCTCAGCCTTCCTAGTAGCTGGGATTGCAGACACCTGCCACCACGCCCAGTTAATCTTTTGTATTTTAGTGGCGACAGGGTTTTGCCATGTTGGACCAGGCTGGTCTCGAACTTCTCACATCAGGTGATCCACCTGCCTCGGCATCCCAAAGTTATAGGATTCCAGGAGTGAGCCGCTGCGCCCGGCCAGAGTAGCCATGCTTTTATTCCTTTTCTTTCCTAATAAACTTGCTTTCACTTTATGGACTCGCCCCGAATTCTTTCTTCTGTGAGATCCGAGAAACCTCTCTTGGGGTCTGGATCGGAACCACTTTCCAGTAACAAACTTGCTTAACCTCTCAGACCCTTCGTCTCTTCATCTGTAACCAAAGACAAAGCCTTCCCCGAGGTTCCAAAAGTGTGGAGAGAACGCATGGGAAATGAGGGGCACAGAGTTGGTGTGCAGAACCAATATCACAGACTGGGTGTCAAGCCACTGTCATACTGGAAGTAATATCATGCTCTCCCCCAAGTTATGAGGAACAATATCACAGGGGGGTGTGTACCTTCTCTGGTGGTGGGAGTAGTATCATCATCTCTACCTTTAGATGACAGAAACGATGTCACAGGGTGGGTGTACACCCCGTGTTTTTGGAAGCAATGTCATTCTTCTTCTAGGTTTTACGATTCACATCACAGGCGGGATGTACACCCCTTGTTATATTGGATGGAGTCTCATCCTCTTTCAACCTGTATCTTTAGAACAATATCCCATGGGGGTTGTATATCTCTTCAATATTGGTAGTAATACCATCTTCTCCTTTCCTGGATCTAAGAAACAATATCACAGGAGGGTGTACACCCCTTGCAATGTTGGTAGTAATCTCACCTCTCCCCTGTGGTTATTAAGGACAAAATCCCAGGGTGGCTGTACGGTTCCTACGTTATTGGGAGTAATAACATCCATTCACCCCCTGGATATCAGGAACCATATCACAGAAGAGTTGTCCACCCCCTTCGATATTGTCAGTCATGTCATCTTCTTCCCGCCTGGATATTAGGAACGATACCCCGGGGCAGGGGGCGGTGTACACCCACTGCGATATCGAAAGTAAAATCAGCCTCTTTCCCGCTGGATATTAGGAACTATATCACAGGTGCGTGTGCACCTTCTGGGATATTGAGAGTACTATCAGCCTCCACCCCGCTGCATATGAGGAAAAACATACAGGGGGCAGGGTGGTTACAACCCCTGCGATATGGAGAGCAATATTCTTCTCTTTCCCCTGTACATTAGGAACTACATCACAGGGGTCTGTACACCGTCAGAGATACTGGGATTCATGTTATCCTCTCCCCAACTGAATGCCAAAAATGATATCACAGAAGGGTGTACACCCCCTGCAATATGGCCAGTAACATCATCGTCTCTACCTTTAGATACTAGGAACAACATCACAGAGGATGTGTACACTCCCCTCAATATTGAGCATAATGTTATCCTCTCTTCCCCTGGATATTAGAAACGATATCCCTGGTGGAGGAAGGTGGAGTACATTAAGAACAACATCACTGGGTGGGTGTACTCCCCCTGCGATATTGGGTGTAGTATCATCCTCTATTGCCTAAGATATTAAGAATAATATCACAGGAGGGGTGTACAGCCAAAGTCCCTGCGTTATTGAGAGTAATAGCGTCTTCTCCCACTCTAGATATAAGCAACAATATTCCAGGGATTGTGTACATCCCTTGCTATATTGGGCATATTGTCATCGTCACCCAACGTGGATATTGGGTGCAGTGTCTTGGGGGGTGTACACCTTCTTCGATATTGGGAGTAATATCATCCTCTTCCCTCATGTTCGTAGGCTAAATATCGAAGGGGTTTTACAACTCGTGCGATATGGGCAGTAATATCCTCCTATCCCCACCTGGATGTTAGGAACTATATCACAGGCAGCTGTACACTTCTTGGCATGTTGGGAATCTTATCATCCTCTCCCATCTTGGATAGTATGAAAAATATTAGAAACAATGTGTACACCCGCTGAGATATTGAGAGAAATATTATGCTCTCCTCTTCGGATATTAGGAACAGTATCGCAGGAGGTGTGTACAACCCCTGCGATATTGGGGGTAATATTCTCTCCCCTTGAATATAAAAAACAATATCACAGGAGGGTGTACCCCCCCTGTGATACTAAGAGTCATATCATGTTATTCGGAACAAAAGCACAGTGGGTGTGTAAAACCCCGGCGATATTGCCACTAGTATTATCTTGTCCATCCCAGGATATAAGGAACAATATCAAAAGGGGATGTACATCCCTGTGATATTGGGGATGATATCTTCCTCTCCCCGGCTGGCTATTAGTAATATCTTCCTCACCCCTGCTGGATGTGAGGGAAAATATCAAAATGGAGGTCCAGGCCCCTTGCGATATTGGGAGAAATATCATCCTCTCGCACCCTGGATAGAAGGAATAAAATGACCCAAAGGATGTAAAAACACTGCGGTAGATTCAATTACGTCATCCTCTACCCCTTGGTTATTAGGAACAACATCATAGAGGAATGAACACTTTCTGCGATATTAGGAGTAAAATCATCTTCTCCACATGGGATATCAGGAAGTGGTCCATTAATTATAAATATTAATAAATATAATAAAATTAATACTAATCATTGACATTAACAATGACAATAAAGATACAAAATATTAATAGGGATTAAAAATTTTAATATTAGTATTAATAATTAATATTAACACTATTAATAATAAAATAATGATATCAACAATTAATGTTACTTAAATCAAAACTAAGTGATACTGGCAAAAAAAATATTAGGAATTAATATTAATAAATGACATAATTATTAAAAATTAATTTTTGACATCCATCATCTAATTAAAATCATCAATATTAACAGTAAAATATTAATTGATAGCATTACTGATAATTATTACAATTGATTATTGATATTTAATAAATAATTATATCGTTTTCTGAGCAATACACTAAAGATGCACACACGTCAGTGAAATAGATCATTATTTGCTGAGGACGAGACGATACTACTCATAATATTCTAAACAGGCTGTGGGACCAACATGGCTCCCAATAGCCAAGGGGGGGAGAGGGGGTGGCTATTGGTCCCCACCTCGCGGGGGGTGGCTCACCCCCCTGCGAGGTGGCTCCCAATAGCCAAGGGGGGGAGAGGGGGTGGCTATTGGTCCCCACCTCGCGGGGGGTGGCTCACCCCCCTGCGAGGTGGCTCCCAATAGCCAAGGGGGGGAGAGGGGGTGGCTATTGGTCCCCACCTCGCGGGGGGTGGCTCACCCCCCTGCGAGGTGGCTCCCAATAGCCAAGGGGGGAGAGGGGGTGGCTATTGGTCCCCACCTCGCGGGGGGTGGCTCACCCCCCTGCGAGGTGGCTCCCAATAGCCAAGGGGGGAGAGGGGGTGGCTATTGGTCCCCACCTCGCGGGGGGTGGCTCACCCCCCTGCGAGGTGGCTCCCAATAGCCAAGGGGGGGAGAGGGGGTGGCTATTGGTCCCCACCTCGCGGGGGGTGGCTCACCCCCCTGCGAGGTGGCTCCCAATAGCCAAGGGGGGAGAGGGGGTGGCTATTGGTCCCCACCTCGCGGGGGGTGGCTCACCCCCCTGCGAGGTGGCTCCCAATAGCCAAGGGGGGAGAGGGGGTGGCTATTGGTCCCCACCTCGCGGGGGGTGGCTCACCCCCCTGCGAGGTGGCTCCCAATAGCCAAGGGGGGGAGAGGGGGTGGCTATTGGTCCCCACCTCGCGGGGGGTGGCTCACCCCCCTGCGAGGTGGCTCCCAATAGCCAAGGGGGGGAGAGGGGGTGGCTATTGGTCCCCACCTCGCGGGGGGTGGCTCACCCCCCTGCGAGGTGGCTCCCAATAGCCAAGGGGGGAGAGGGGGTGGCTATTGGTCCCCACCTCGCGGGGGGTGGCTCACCCCCCTGCGAGGTGGCTCCCAATAGCCAAGGGGGGAGAGGGGGTGGCTATTGGTCCCCACCTCGCGGGGGGTGGCTCACCCCCCTGCGAGGTGGCTCCCAATAGCCAAGGGGGGGAGAGGGGGTGGCTATTGGTCCCCACCTCGCGGGGGGTGGCTCACCCCCCTGCGAGGTGGCTCCCAATAGCCAAGGGGGGAGAGGGGGTGGCTATTGGTCCCCACCTCGCGGGGGGTGGCTCACCCCCCTGCGAGGTGGCTCCCAATAGCCAAGGGGGGAGAGGGGGTGGCTATTGGTCCCCACCTCGCGGGGGGTGGCTCACCCCCCTGCGAGGTGGCTCCCAATAGCCAAGGGGGGGAGAGGGGGTGGCTATTGGTCCCCACCTCGCGGGGGGTGGCTCACCCCCCTGCGAGGTGGCTCCCAATAGCCAAGGGGGGAGAGGGGGTGGCTATTGGTCCCCACCTCGCGGGGGGTGGCTCACCCCCCTGCGAGGTGGCTCCCAATAGCCAAGGGGGGGAGAGGGGGTGGCTATTGGTCCCCACCTCGCGGGGGGTGGCTCACCCCCCTGCGAGGTGGCTCCCAATAGCCAAGGGGGGGAGAGGGGGTGGCTATTGGTCCCCACCTCGCGGGGGGTGGCTCACCCCCCTGCGAGGTGGCTCCCAATAGCCAAGGGGGGGAGAGGGGGTGGCTATTGGTCCCCACCTCGCGGGGGGTGGCTCACCCCCCTGCGAGGTGGCTCCCAATAGCCAAGGGGGGGAGAGGGGGTGGCTATTGGTCCCCACCTCGCGGGGGGTGGCTCACCCCCCTGCGAGGTGGCTCCCAATAGCCAAGGGGGGGAGAGGGGGTGGCTATTGGTCCCCACCTCGCGGGGGGTGGCTCACCCCCCTGCGAGGTGGCTCCCAATAGCCAAGGGGGGGAGAGGGGGTGGCTATTGGTCCCCACCTCGCGGGGGGTGGCTCACCCCCCTGCGAGGTGGCTCCCAATAGCCAAGGGGGGGAGAGGGGGTGGCTATTGGTCCCCACCTCGCGGGGGGTGGCTCACCCCCCTGCGAGGTGGCTCCCAATAGCCAAGGGGGGGAGAGGGGGTGGCTATTGGTCCCCACCTCGCGGGGGGTGGCTCACCCCCCTGCGAGGTGGCTCCCAATAGCCAAGGGGGGAGAGGGGGTGGCTATTGGTCCCCACCTCGCGGGGGGTGGCTCACCCCCCTGCGAGGTGGCTCCCAATAGCCAAGGGGGGAGAGGGGGTGGCTATTGGTCCCCACCTCGCGGGGGGTGGCTCACCCCCCTGCGAGGTGGCTCCCAATAGCCAAGGGGGGAGAGGGGGTGGCTATTGGTCCCCACCTCGCGGGGGGTGGCTCACCCCCCTGCGAGGTGGCTCCCAATAGCCAAGGGGGGGAGAGGGGGTGGCTATTGGTCCCCACCTCGCGGGGGGTGGCTCACCCCCCTGCGAGGTGGCTCCCAATAGCCAAGGGGGGAGAGGGGGTGGCTATTGGTCCCCACCTCGCGGGGGGTGGCTCACCCCCCTGCGAGGTGGCTCCCAATAGCCAAGGGGGGGAGAGGGGGTGGCTATTGGTCCCCACCTCGCGGGGGGTGGCTCACCCCCCTGCGAGGTGGCTCCCAATAGCCAAGGGGGGAGAGGGGGTGGCTATTGGTCCCCACCTCGCGGGGGGTGGCTCACCCCCCTGCGAGGTGGCTCCCAATAGCCAAGGGGGGGAGAGGGGGTGGCTATTGGTCCCCACCTCGCGGGGGGTGGCTCACCCCCCTGCGAGGTGGCTCCCAATAGCCAAGGGGGGAGAGGGGGTGGCTATTGGTCCCCACCTCGCGGGGGGTGGCTCACCCCCCTGCGAGGTGGCTCCCAATAGCCAAGGGGGGAGAGGGGGTGGCTATTGGTCCCCACCTCGCGGGGGGTGGCTCACCCCCCTGCGAGGTGGCTCCCAATAGCCAAGGGGGGAGAGGGGGTGGCTATTGGTCCCCACCTCGCGGGGGGTGGCTCACCCCCCTGCGAGGTGGCTCCCAATAGCCAAGGGGGGAGAGGGGGTGGCTATTGGTCCCCACCTCGCGGGGGGTGGCTCACCCCCCTGCGAGGTGGCTCCCAATAGCCAAGGGGGGGGAGAGGGGGTGGCTATTGGTCCCCACCTCGCGGGGGGTGGCTCACCCCCCTGCGAGGTGGCTCCCAATAGCCAAGGGGGGAGAGGGGGTGGCTATTGGTCCCCACCTCGCGGGGGGTGGCTCACCCCCCTGCGAGGTGGCTCCCAATAGCCAAGGGGGGAGAGGGGGTGGCTATTGGTCCCCACCTCGCGGGGGGTGGCTCACCCCCCTGCGAGGTGGCTCCCAATAGCCAAGGGGGGGAGAGGGGGTGGCTATTGGTCCCCACCTCGCGGGGGGTGGCTCACCCCCCTGCGAGGTGGCTCCCAATAGCCAAGGGGGGGAGAGGGGGTGGCTATTGGTCCCCACCTCGCGGGGGGTGGCTCACCCCCCTGCGAGGTGGCTCCCAATAGCCAAGGGGGGGAGAGGGGGTGGCTATTGGTCCCCACCTCGCGGGGGGTGGCTCACCCCCCTGCGAGGTGGCTCCCAATAGCCAAGGGGGGGAGAGGGGGTGGCTATTGGTCCCCACCTCGCGGGGGGTGGCTCACCCCCCTGCGAGGTGGCTCCCAATAGCCAAGGGGGGAGAGGGGGTGGCTATTGGTCCCCACCTCGCGGGGGGTGGCTCACCCCCCTGCGAGGTGGCTCCCAATAGCCAAGGGGGGAGAGGGGGTGGCTATTGGTCCCCACCTCGCGGGGGGTGGCTCACCCCCCTGCGAGGTGGCTCCCAATAGCCAAGGGGGGGAGAGGGGGTGGCTATTGGTCCCCACCTCGCGGGGGGTGGCTCACCCCCCTGCGAGGTGGCTCCCAATAGCCAAGGGGGGGAGAGGGGGTGGCTATTGGTCCCCACCTCGCGGGGGGTGGCTCACCCCCCTGCGAGGTGGCTCCCAATAGCCAAGGGGGGGAGAGGGGGTGGCTATTGGTCCCCACCTCGCGGGGGGTGGCTCACCCCCCTGCGAGGTGGCTCCCAATAGCCAAGGGGGGAGAGGGGGTGGCTATTGGTCCCCACCTCGCGGGGGGTGGCTCACCCCCCTGCGAGGTGGCTCCCAATAGCCAAGGGGGGAGAGGGGGTGGCTATTGGTCCCCACCTCGCGGGGGGTGGCTCACCCCCCTGCGAGGTGGCTCCCAATAGCCAAGGGGGGAGAGGGGGTGGCTATTGGTCCCCACCTCGCGGGGGGTGGCTCACCCCCCTGCGAGGTGGCTCCCAATAGCCAAGGGGGGAGAGGGGGTGGCTATTGGTCCCCACCTCGCGGGGGGTGGCTCACCCCCCTGCGAGGTGGCTCCCAATAGCCAAGGGGGGGAGAGGGGGTGGCTATTGGTCCCCACCTCGCGGGGGGTGGCTCACCCCCCTGCGAGGTGGCTCCCAATAGCCAAGGGGGGGAGAGGGGGTGGCTATTGGTCCCCACCTCGCGGGGGGTGGCTCACCCCCCTGCGAGGTGGCTCCCAATAGCCAAGGGGGGGAGAGGGGGTGGCTATTGGTCCCCACCTCGCGGGGGGTGGCTCACCCCCCTGCGAGGTGGCTCCCAATAGCCAAGGGGGGAGAGGGGGTGGCTATTGGTCCCCACCTCGCGGGGGGTGGCTCACCCCCCTGCGAGGTGGCTCCCAATAGCCAAGGGGGGGAGAGGGGGTGGCTATTGGTCCCCACCTCGCGGGGGGTGGCTCACCCCCCTGCGAGGTGGCTCCCAATAGCCAAGGGGGGGGAGAGGGGGTGGCTATTGGTCCCCACCTCGCGGGGGGTGGCTCACCCCCCTGCGAGGTGGCTCCCAATAGCCAAGGGGGGGAGAGGGGGTGGCTATTGGTCCCCACCTCGCGGGGGGTGGCTCACCCCCCTGCGAGGTGGCTCCCAATAGCCAAGGGGGGGAGAGGGGGTGGCTATTGGTCCCCACCTCGCGGGGGGTGGCTCACCCCCCTGCGAGGTGGCTCCCAATAGCCAAGGGGGGAGAGGGGGTGGCTATTGGTCCCCACCTCGCGGGGGGTGGCTCACCCCCCTGCGAGGTGGCTCCCAATAGCCAAGGGGGGAGAGGGGGTGGCTATTGGTCCCCACCTCGCGGGGGGTGGCTCACCCCCCTGCGAGGTGGCTCCCAATAGCCAAGGGGGGAGAGGGGGTGGCTATTGGTCCCCACCTCGCGGGGGGTGGCTCACCCCCCTGCGAGGTGGCTCCCAATAGCCAAGGGGGGGAGAGGGGGTGGCTATTGGTCCCCACCTCGCGGGGGGTGGCTCACCCCCCTGCGAGGTGGCTCCCAATAGCCAAGGGGGGAGAGGGGGTGGCTATTGGTCCCCACCTCGCGGGGGGTGGCTCACCCCCCTGCGAGGTGGCTCCCAATAGCCAAGGGGGGAGAGGGGGTGGCTATTGGTCCCCACCTCGCGGGGGGTGGCTCACCCCCCTGCGAGGTGGCTCCCAATAGCCAAGGGGGGAGAGGGGGTGGCTATTGGTCCCCACCTCGCGGGGGGTGGCTCACCCCCCTGCGAGGTGGCTCCCAATAGCCAAGGGGGGAGAGGGGGTGGCTATTGGTCCCCACCTCGCGGGGGGTGGCTCACCCCCCTGCGAGGTGGCTCCCAATAGCCAAGGGGGGGAGAGGGGGTGGCTATTGGTCCCCACCTCGCGGGGGGTGGCTCACCCCCCTGCGAGGTGGCTCCCAATAGCCAAGGGGGGGAGAGGGGGTGGCTATTGGTCCCCACCTCGCGGGGGGTGGCTCACCCCCCTGCGAGGTGGCTCCCAATAGCCAAGGGGGGGAGAGGGGGTGGCTATTGGTCCCCACCTCGCGGGGGGTGGCTCACCCCCCTGCGAGGTGGCTCCCAATAGCCAAGGGGGGAGAGGGGGTGGCTATTGGTCCCCACCTCGCGGGGGGTGGCTCACCCCCCTGCGAGGTGGCTCCCAATAGCCAAGGGGGGAGAGGGGGTGGCTATTGGTCCCCACCTCGCGGGGGGTGGCTCACCCCCCTGCGAGGTGGCTCCCAATAGCCAAGGGGGGAGAGGGGGTGGCTATTGGTCCCCACCTCGCGGGGGGTGGCTCACCCCCCTGCGAGGTGGCTCCCAATAGCCAAGGGGGGGAGAGGGGGTGGCTATTGGTCCCCACCTCGCGGGGGGTGGCTCACCCCCCTGCGAGGTGGCTCCCAATAGCCAAGGGGGGGAGAGGGGGTGGCTATTGGTCCCCACCTCGCGGGGGGTGGCTCACCCCCCTGCGAGGTGGCTCCCAATAGCCAAGGGGGGAGAGGGGGTGGCTATTGGTCCCCACCTCGCGGGGGGTGGCTCACCCCCCTGCGAGGTGGCTCCCAATAGCCAAGGGGGGAGAGGGGGTGGCTATTGGTCCCCACCTCGCGGGGGGTGGCTCACCCCCCTGCGAGGTGGCTCCCAATAGCCAAGGGGGGGAGAGGGGGTGGCTATTGGTCCCCACCTCGCGGGGGGTGGCTCACCCCCCTGCGAGGTGGCTCCCAATAGCCAAGGGGGGAGAGGGGGTGGCTATTGGTCCCCACCTCGCGGGGGGTGGCTCACCCCCCTGCGAGGTGGCTCCCAATAGCCAAGGGGGGGAGAGGGGGTGGCTATTGGTCCCCACCTCGCGGGGGGTGGCTCACCCCCCTGCGAGGTGGCTCCCAATAGCCAAGGGGGGAGAGGGGGTGGCTATTGGTCCCCACCTCGCGGGGGGTGGCTCACCCCCCTGCGAGGTGGCTCCCAATAGCCAAGGGGGGGAGAGGGGGTGGCTATTGGTCCCCACCTCGCGGGGGGTGGCTCACCCCCCTGCGAGGTGGCTCCCAATAGCCAAGGGGGGAGAGGGGGTGGCTATTGGTCCCCACCTCGCGGGGGGTGGCTCACCCCCCTGCGAGGTGGCTCCCAATAGCCAAGGGGGGAGAGGGGGTGGCTATTGGTCCCCACCTCGCGGGGGGTGGCTCACCCCCCTGCGAGGTGGCTCCCAATAGCCAAGGGGGGGAGAGGGGGTGGCTATTGGTCCCCACCTCGCGGGGGGTGGCTCACCCCCCTGCGAGGTGGCTCCCAATAGCCAAGGGGGGGAGAGGGGGTGGCTATTGGTCCCCACCTCGCGGGGGGTGGCTCACCCCCCTGCGAGGTGGCTCCCAATAGCCAAGGGGGGAGAGGGGGTGGCTATTGGTCCCCACCTCGCGGGGGGTGGCTCACCCCCCTGCGAGGTGGCTCCCAATAGCCAAGGGGGGGAGAGGGGGTGGCTATTGGTCCCCACCTCGCGGGGGGTGGCTCACCCCCCTGCGAGGTGGCTCCCAATAGCCAAGGGGGGAGAGGGGGTGGCTATTGGTCCCCACCTCGCGGGGGGTGGCTCACCCCCCTGCGAGGTGGCTCCCAATAGCCAAGGGGGGGAGAGGGGGTGGCTATTGGTCCCCACCTCGCGGGGGGTGGCTCACCCCCCTGCGAGGTGGCTCCCAATAGCCAAGGGGGGGAGAGGGGGTGGCTATTGGTCCCCACCTCGCGGGGGGTGGCTCACCCCCCTGCGAGGTGGCTCCCAATAGCCAAGGGGGGGAGAGGGGGTGGCTATTGGTCCCCACCTCGCGGGGGGTGGCTCACCCCCCTGCGAGGTGGCTCCCAATAGCCAAGGGGGGGAGAGGGGGTGGCTATTGGTCCCCACCTCGCGGGGGGTGGCTCACCCCCCTGCGAGGTGGCTCCCAATAGCCAAGGGGGGGAGAGGGGGTGGCTATTGGTCCCCACCTCGCGGGGGGTGGCTCACCCCCCTGCGAGGTGGCTCCCAATAGCCAAGGGGGGAGAGGGGGTGGCTATTGGTCCCCACCTCGCGGGGGGTGGCTCACCCCCCTGCGAGGTGGCTCCCAATAGCCAAGGGGGGGAGAGGGGGTGGCTATTGGTCCCCACCTCGCGGGGGGTGGCTCACCCCCCTGCGAGGTGGCTCCCAATAGCCAAGGGGGGAGAGGGGGTGGCTATTGGTCCCCACCTCGCGGGGGGTGGCTCACCCCCCTGCGAGGTGGCTCCCAATAGCCAAGGGGGGGAGAGGGGGTGGCTATTGGTCCCCACCTCGCGGGGGGTGGCTCACCCCCCTGCGAGGTGGCTCCCAATAGCCAAGGGGGGAGAGGGGGTGGCTATTGGTCCCCACCTCGCGGGGGGTGGCTCACCCCCCTGCGAGGTGGCTCCCAATAGCCAAGGGGGGGAGAGGGGGTGGCTATTGGTCCCCACCTCGCGGGGGGTGGCTCACCCCCCTGCGAGGTGGCTCCCAATAGCCAAGGGGGGAGAGGGGGTGGCTATTGGTCCCCACCTCGCGGGGGGTGGCTCACCCCCCTGCGAGGTGGCTCCCAATAGCCAAGGGGGGAGAGGGGGTGGCTATTGGTCCCCACCTCGCGGGGGGTGGCTCACCCCCCTGCGAGGTGGCTCCCAATAGCCAAGGGGGGAGAGGGGGTGGCTATTGGTCCCCACCTCGCGGGGGGTGGCTCACCCCCCTGCGAGGTGGCTCCCAATAGCCAAGGGGGGGAGAGGGGGTGGCTATTGGTCCCCACCTCGCGGGGGGTGGCTCACCCCCCTGCGAGGTGGCTCCCAATAGCCAAGGGGGGAGAGGGGGTGGCTATTGGTCCCCACCTCGCGGGGGGTGGCTCACCCCCCTGCGAGGTGGCTCCCAATAGCCAAGGGGGGAGAGGGGGTGGCTATTGGTCCCCACCTCGCGGGGGGTGGCTCACCCCCCTGCGAGGTGGCTCCCAATAGCCAAGGGGGGGAGAGGGGGTGGCTATTGGTCCCCACCTCGCGGGGGGTGGCTCACCCCCCTGCGAGGTGGCTCCCAATAGCCAAGGGGGGAGAGGGGGTGGCTATTGGTCCCCACCTCGCGGGGGGTGGCTCACCCCCCTGCGAGGTGGCTCCCAATAGCCAAGGGGGGGAGAGGGGGTGGCTATTGGTCCCCACCTCGCGGGGGGTGGCTCACCCCCCTGCGAGGTGGCTCCCAATAGCCAAGGGGGGGAGAGGGGGTGGCTATTGGTCCCCACCTCGCGGGGGGTGGCTCACCCCCCTGCGAGGTGGCTCCCAATAGCCAAGGGGGGGAGAGGGGGTGGCTATTGGTCCCCACCTCGCGGGGGGTGGCTCACCCCCCTGCGAGGTGGCTCCCAATAGCCAAGGGGGGGAGAGGGGGTGGCTATTGGTCCCCACCTCGCGGGGGGTGGCTCACCCCCCTGCGAGGTGGCTCCCAATAGCCAAGGGGGGAGAGGGGGTGGCTATTGGTCCCCACCTCGCGGGGGGTGGCTCACCCCCCTGCGAGGTGGCTCCCAATAGCCAAGGGGGGGAGAGGGGGTGGCTATTGGTCCCCACCTCGCGGGGGGTGGCTCACCCCCCTGCGAGGTGGCTCCCAATAGCCAAGGGGGGAGAGGGGGTGGCTATTGGTCCCCACCTCGCGGGGGGTGGCTCACCCCCCTGCGAGGTGGCTCCCAATAGCCAAGGGGGGGAGAGGGGGTGGCTATTGGTCCCCACCTCGCGGGGGGTGGCTCACCCCCCTGCGAGGTGGCTCCCAATAGCCAAGGGGGGGAGAGGGGGTGGCTATTGGTCCCCACCTCGCGGGGGGTGGCTCACCCCCCTGCGAGGTGGCTCCCAATAGCCAAGGGGGGGAGAGGGGGTGGCTATTGGTCCCCACCTCGCGGGGGGTGGCTCACCCCCCTGCGAGGTGGCTCCCAATAGCCAAGGGGGGAGAGGGGGTGGCTATTGGTCCCCACCTCGCGGGGGGTGGCTCACCCCCCTGCGAGGTGGCTCCCAATAGCCAAGGGGGGGAGAGGGGGTGGCTATTGGTCCCCACCTCGCGGGGGGTGGCTCACCCCCCTGCGAGGTGGCTCCCAATAGCCAAGGGGGGGAGAGGGGGTGGCTATTGGTCCCCACCTCGCGGGGGGTGGCTCACCCCCCTGCGAGGTGGCTCCCAATAGCCAAGGGGGGGAGAGGGGGTGGCTATTGGTCCCCACCTCGCGGGGGGTGGCTCACCCCCCTGCGAGGTGGCTCCCAATAGCCAAGGGGGGGAGAGGGGGTGGCTATTGGTCCCCACCTCGCGGGGGGTGGCTCACCCCCCTGCGAGGTGGCTCCCAATAGCCAAGGGGGGGAGAGGGGGTGGCTATTGGTCCCCACCTCGCGGGGGGTGGCTCACCCCCCTGCGAGGTGGCTCCCAATAGCCAAGGGGGGGAGAGGGGGTGGCTATTGGTCCCCACCTCGCGGGGGGTGGCTCACCCCCCTGCGAGGTGGCTCCCAATAGCCAAGGGGGGGAGAGGGGGTGGCTATTGGTCCCCACCTCGCGGGGGGTGGCTCACCCCCCTGCGAGGTGGCTCCCAATAGCCAAGGGGGGAGAGGGGGTGGCTATTGGTCCCCACCTCGCGGGGGGTGGCTCACCCCCCTGCGAGGTGGCTCCCAATAGCCAAGGGGGGAGAGGGGGTGGCTATTGGTCCCCACCTCGCGGGGGGTGGCTCACCCCCCTGCGAGGTGGCTCCCAATAGCCAAGGGGGGAGAGGGGGTGGCTATTGGTCCCCACCTCGCGGGGGGTGGCTCACCCCCCTGCGAGGTGGCTCCCAATAGCCAAGGGGGGAGAGGGGGTGGCTATTGGTCCCCACCTCGCGGGGGGTGGCTCACCCCCCTGCGAGGTGGCTCCCAATAGCCAAGGGGGGGAGAGGGGGTGGCTATTGGTCCCCACCTCGCGGGGGGTGGCTCACCCCCCTGCGAGGTGGCTCCCAATAGCCAAGGGGGGGAGAGGGGGTGGCTATTGGTCCCCACCTCGCGGGGGGTGGCTCACCCCCCTGCGAGGTGGCTCCCAATAGCCAAGGGGGGAGAGGGGGTGGCTATTGGTCCCCACCTCGCGGGGGGTGGCTCACCCCCCTGCGAGGTGGCTCCCAATAGCCAAGGGGGGAGAGGGGGTGGCTATTGGTCCCCACCTCGCGGGGGGTGGCTCACCCCCCTGCGAGGTGGCTCCCAATAGCCAAGGGGGGAGAGGGGGTGGCTATTGGTCCCCACCTCGCGGGGGGTGGCTCACCCCCCTGCGAGGTGGCTCCCAATAGCCAAGGGGGGGAGAGGGGGTGGCTATTGGTCCCCACCTCGCGGGGGGTGGCTCACCCCCCTGCGAGGTGGCTCCCAATAGCCAAGGGGGGGAGAGGGGGTGGCTATTGGTCCCCACCTCGCGGGGGGTGGCTCACCCCCCTGCGAGGTGGCTCCCAATAGCCAAGGGGGGAGAGGGGGTGGCTATTGGTCCCCACCTCGCGGGGGGTGGCTCACCCCCCTGCGAGGTGGCTCCCAATAGCCAAGGGGGGGAGAGGGGGTGGCTATTGGTCCCCACCTCGCGGGGGGTGGCTCACCCCCCTGCGAGGTGGCTCCCAATAGCCAAGGGGGGAGAGGGGGTGGCTATTGGTCCCCACCTCGCGGGGGGTGGCTCACCCCCCTGCGAGGTGGCTCCCAATAGCCAAGGGGGGGAGAGGGGGTGGCTATTGGTCCCCACCTCGCGGGGGGTGGCTCACCCCCCTGCGAGGTGGCTCCCAATAGCCAAGGGGGGAGAGGGGGTGGCTATTGGTCCCCACCTCGCGGGGGGTGGCTCACCCCCCTGCGAGGTGGCTCCCAATAGCCAAGGGGGGGAGAGGGGGTGGCTATTGGTCCCCACCTCGCGGGGGGTGGCTCACCCCCCTGCGAGGTGGCTCCCAATAGCCAAGGGGGGAGAGGGGGTGGCTATTGGTCCCCACCTCGCGGGGGGTGGCTCACCCCCCTGCGAGGTGGCTCCCAATAGCCAAGGGGGGAGAGGGGGTGGCTATTGGTCCCCACCTCGCGGGGGGTGGCTCACCCCCCTGCGAGGTGGCTCCCAATAGCCAAGGGGGGAGAGGGGGTGGCTATTGGTCCCCACCTCGCGGGGGGTGGCTCACCCCCCTGCGAGGTGGCTCCCAATAGCCAAGGGGGGAGAGGGGGTGGCTATTGGTCCCCACCTCGCGGGGGGTGGCTCACCCCCCTGCGAGGTGGCTCCCAATAGCCAAGGGGGGGAGAGGGGGTGGCTATTGGTCCCCACCTCGCGGGGGCTGGCTCACCCCCCTGCGAGGTGGCTCCCAATAGCCAAGGGGGGGAGAGGGGGTGGCTATTGGTCCCCACCTCGCGGGGGCTGGCTCACCCCCCTGCGAGGTGGCTCCCAATAGCCAAGGGGGGGAGAGGGGGTGGCTATTGGTCCCCACCTCGCGGGGGCTGGCTCACCCCCCTGCGAGGTGGCTCCCAATAGCCAAGGGGGGAGAGGGGGTGGCTATTGGTCCCCACCTCGCGGGGGCTGGCTCACCCCCCTGCGAGGTGGCTCCCAATAGCCAAGGGGGGAGAGGGGGTGGCTATTGGTCCCCACCTCGCGGGGGCTGGCTCACCCCCCTGCGAGGTGGCTCCCAATAGCCAAGGGGGGAGAGGGGGTGGCTATTGGTCCCCACCTCGCGGGGGCTGGCTCACCCCCCTGCGAGGTGGCTCCCAATAGCCAAGGGGGGAGAGGGGGTGGCTATTGGTCCCCACCTCGCGGGGGCTGGCTCACCCCCCTGCGAGGTGGCTCCCAATAGCCAAGGGGGGGAGAGGGGGTGGCTATTGGTCCCCACCTCGCGGGGGCTGGCTCACCCCCCTGCGAGGTGGCTCCCAATAGCCAAGGGGGGAGAGGGGGTGGCTATTGGTCCCCACCTCGCGGGGGCTGGCTCACCCCCCTGCGAGGTGGCTCCCAATAGCCAAGGGGGGAGAGGGGGTGGCTATTGGTCCCCACCTCGCGGGGGCTGGCTCACCCCCCTGCGAGGTGGCTCCCAATAGCCAAGGGGGGAGAGGGGGTGGCTATTGGTCCCCACCTCGCGGGGGCTGGCTCACCCCCCTGCGAGGTGGCTCCCAATAGCCAAGGGGGGAGAGGGGGTGGCTATTGGTCCCCACCTCGCGGGGGCTGGCTCACCCCCCTGCGAGGTGGCTCCCAATAGCCAAGGGGGGGAGAGGGGGTGGCTATTGGTCCCCACCTCGCGGGGGCTGGCTCACCCCCCTGCGAGGTGGCTCCCAATAGCCAAGGGGGGAGAGGGGGTGGCTATTGGTCCCCACCTCGCGGGGGCTGGCTCACCCCCCTGCGAGGTGGCTCCCAATAGCCAAGGGGGGAGAGGGGGTGGCTATTGGTCCCCACCTCGCGGGGGCTGGCTCACCCCCCTGCGAGGTGGCTCCCAATAGCCAAGGGGGGGAGAGGGGGTGGCTATTGGTCCCCACCTCGCGGGGGCTGGCTCACCCCCCTGCGAGGTGGCTCCCAATAGCCAAGGGGGGAGAGGGGGTGGCTATTGGTCCCCACCTCGCGGGGGCTGGCTCACCCCCCTGCGAGGTGGCTCCCAATAGCCAAGGGGGGGAGAGGGGGTGGCTATTGGTCCCCACCTCGCGGGGGCTGGCTCACCCCCCTGCGAGGTGGCTCCCAATAGCCAAGGGGGGGAGAGGGGGTGGCTATTGGTCCCCACCTCGCGGGGGCTGGCTCACCCCCCTGCGAGGTGGCTCCCAATAGCCAAGGGGGGAGAGGGGGTGGCTATTGGTCCCCACCTCGCGGGGGCTGGCTCACCCCCCTGCGAGGTGGCTCCCAATAGCCAAGGGGGGAGAGGGGGTGGCTATTGGTCCCCACCTCGCGGGGGCTGGCTCACCCCCCTGCGAGGTGGCTCCCAATAGCCAAGGGGGGAGAGGGGGTGGCTATTGGTCCCCACCTCGCGGGGGCTGGCTCACCCCCCTGCGAGGTGGCTCCCAATAGCCAAGGGGGGAGAGGGGGTGGCTATTGGTCCCCACCTCGCGGGGGCTGGCTCACCCCCCTGCGAGGTGGCTCCCAATAGCCAAGGGGGGAGAGGGGGTGGCTATTGGTCCCCACCTCGCGGGGGCTGGCTCACCCCCCTGCGAGGTGGCTCCCAATAGCCAAGGGGGGGAGAGGGGGTGGCTATTGGTCCCCACCTCGCGGGGGCTGGCTCACCCCCCTGCGAGGTGGCTCCCAATAGCCAAGGGGGGAGAGGGGGTGGCTATTGGTCCCCACCTCGCGGGGGCTGGCTCACCCCCCTGCGAGGTGGCTCCCAATAGCCAAGGGGGGGAGAGGGGGTGGCTATTGGTCCCCACCTCGCGGGGGCTGGCTCACCCCCCTGCGAGGTGGCTCCCAATAGCCAAGGGGGGAGAGGGGGTGGCTATTGGTCCCCACCTCGCGGGGGCTGGCTCACCCCCCTGCGAGGTGGCTCCCAATAGCCAAGGGGGGGAGAGGGGGTGGCTATTGGTCCCCACCTCGCGGGGGCTGGCTCACCCCCCTGCGAGGTGGCTCCCAATAGCCAAGGGGGGGAGAGGGGGTGGCTATTGGTCCCCACCTCGCGGGGGCTGGCTCACCCCCCTGCGAGGTGGCTCCCAATAGCCAAGGGGGGAGAGGGGGTGGCTATTGGTCCCCACCTCGCGGGGGCTGGCTCACCCCCCTGCGAGGTGGCTCCCAATAGCCAAGGGGGGGAGAGGGGGTGGCTATTGGTCCCCACCTCGCGGGGGCTGGCTCACCCCCCTGCGAGGTGGCTCCCAATAGCCAAGGGGGGAGAGGGGGTGGCTATTGGTCCCCACCTCGCGGGGGCTGGCTCACCCCCCTGCGAGGTGGCTCCCAATAGCCAAGGGGGGAGAGGGGGTGGCTATTGGTCCCCACCTCGCGGGGGCTGGCTCACCCCCCTGCGAGGTGGCTCCCAATAGCCAAGGGGGGAGAGGGGGTGGCTATTGGTCCCCACCTCGCGGGGGCTGGCTCACCCCCCTGCGAGGTGGCTCCCAATAGCCAAGGGGGGGAGAGGGGGTGGCTATTGGTCCCCACCTCGCGGGGGCTGGCTCACCCCCCTGCGAGGTGGCTCCCAATAGCCAAGGGGGGAGAGGGGGTGGCTATTGGTCCCCACCTCGCGGGGGCTGGCTCACCCCCCTGCGAGGTGGCTCCCAATAGCCAAGGGGGGAGAGGGGGTGGCTATTGGTCCCCACCTCGCGGGGGCTGGCTCACCCCCCTGCGAGGTGGCTCCCAATAGCCAAGGGGGGAGAGGGGGTGGCTATTGGTCCCCACCTCGCGGGGGCTGGCTCACCCCCCTGCGAGGTGGCTCCCAATAGCCAAGGGGGGAGAGGGGGTGGCTATTGGTCCCCACCTCGCGGGGGCTGGCTCACCCCCCTGCGAGGTGGCTCCCAATAGCCAAGGGGGGAGAGGGGGTGGCTATTGGTCCCCACCTCGCGGGGGCTGGCTCACCCCCCTGCGAGGTGGCTCCCAATAGCCAAGGGGGGAGAGGGGGTGGCTATTGGTCCCCACCTCGCGGGGGCTGGCTCACCCCCCTGCGAGGTGGCTCCCAATAGCCAAGGGGGGGAGAGGGGGTGGCTATTGGTCCCCACCTCGCGGGGGCTGGCTCACCCCCCTGCGAGGTGGCTCCCAATAGCCAAGGGGGGAGAGGGGGTGGCTATTGGTCCCCACCTCGCGGGGGCTGGCTCACCCCCCTGCGAGGTGGCTCCCAATAGCCAAGGGGGGAGAGGGGGTGGCTATTGGTCCCCACCTCGCGGGGGCTGGCTCACCCCCCTGCGAGGTGGCTCCCAATAGCCAAGGGGGGAGAGGGGGTGGCTATTGGTCCCCACCTCGCGGGGGCTGGCTCACCCCCCTGCGAGGTGGCTCCCAATAGCCAAGGGGGGAGAGGGGGTGGCTATTGGTCCCCACCTCGCGGGGGCTGGCTCACCCCCCTGCGAGGTGGCTCCCAATAGCCAAGGGGGGAGAGGGGGTGGCTATTGGTCCCCACCTCGCGGGGGCTGGCTCACCCCCCTGCGAGGTGGCTCCCAATAGCCAAGGGGGGAGAGGGGGTGGCTATTGGTCCCCACCTCGCGGGGGCTGGCTCACCCCCCTGCGAGGTGGCTCCCAATAGCCAAGGGGGGGAGAGGGGGTGGCTATTGGTCCCCACCTCGCGGGGGCTGGCTCACCCCCCTGCGAGGTGGCTCCCAATAGCCAAGGGGGGAGAGGGGGTGGCTATTGGTCCCCACCTCGCGGGGGCTGGCTCACCCCCCTGCGAGGTGGCTCCCAATAGCCAAGGGGGGAGAGGGGGTGGCTATTGGTCCCCACCTCGCGGGGGCTGGCTCACCCCCCTGCGAGGTGGCTCCCAATAGCCAAGGGGGGAGAGGGGGTGGCTATTGGTCCCCACCTCGCGGGGGCTGGCTCACCCCCCTGCGAGGTGGCTCCCAATAGCCAAGGGGGGAGAGGGGGTGGCTATTGGTCCCCACCTCGCGGGGGCTGGCTCACCCCCCTGCGAGGTGGCTCCCAATAGCCAAGGGGGGGAGAGGGGGTGGCTATTGGTCCCCACCTCGCGGGGGCTGGCTCACCCCCCTGCGAGGTGGCTCCCAATAGCCAAGGGGGGAGAGGGGGTGGCTATTGGTCCCCACCTCGCGGGGGCTGGCTCACCCCCCTGCGAGGTGGCTCCCAATAGCCAAGGGGGGAGAGGGGGTGGCTATTGGTCCCCACCTCGCGGGGGCTGGCTCACCCCCCTGCGAGGTGGCTCCCAATAGCCAAGGGGGGAGAGGGGGTGGCTATTGGTCCCCACCTCGCGGGGGCTGGCTCACCCCCCTGCGAGGTGGCTCCCAATAGCCAAGGGGGGAGAGGGGGTGGCTATTGGTCCCCACCTCGCGGGGGCTGGCTCACCCCCCTGCGAGGTGGCTCCCAATAGCCAAGGGGGGGAGAGGGGGTGGCTATTGGTCCCCACCTCGCGGGGGCTGGCTCACCCCCCTGCGAGGTGGCTCCCAATAGCCAAGGGGGGAGAGGGGGTGGCTATTGGTCCCCACCTCGCGGGGGCTGGCTCACCCCCCTGCGAGGTGGCTCCCAATAGCCAAGGGGGGAGAGGGGGTGGCTATTGGTCCCCACCTCGCGGGGGCTGGCTCACCCCCCTGCGAGGTGGCTCCCAATAGCCAAGGGGGGAGAGGGGGTGGCTATTGGTCCCCACCTCGCGGGGGCTGGCTCACCCCCCTGCGAGGTGGCTCCCAATAGCCAAGGGGGGGAGAGGGGGTGGCTATTGGTCCCCACCTCGCGGGGGCTGGCTCACCCCCCTGCGAGGTGGCTCCCAATAGCCAAGGGGGGAGAGGGGGTGGCTATTGGTCCCCACCTCGCGGGGGCTGGCTCACCCCCCTGCGAGGTGGCTCCCAATAGCCAAGGGGGGAGAGGGGGTGGCTATTGGTCCCCACCTCGCGGGGGCTGGCTCACCCCCCTGCGAGGTGGCTCCCAATAGCCAAGGGGGGGAGAGGGGGTGGCTATTGGTCCCCACCTCGCGGGGGCTGGCTCACCCCCCTGCGAGGTGGCTCCCAATAGCCAAGGGGGGAGAGGGGGTGGCTATTGGTCCCCACCTCGCGGGGGCTGGCTCACCCCCCTGCGAGGTGGCTCCCAATAGCCAAGGGGGGAGAGGGGGTGGCTATTGGTCCCCACCTCGCGGGGGCTGGCTCACCCCCCTGCGAGGTGGCTCCCAATAGCCAAGGGGGGAGAGGGGGTGGCTATTGGTCCCCACCTCGCGGGGGCTGGCTCACCCCCCTGCGAGGTGGCTCCCAATAGCCAAGGGGGGAGAGGGGGTGGCTATTGGTCCCCACCTCGCGGGGGCTGGCTCACCCCCCTGCGAGGTGGCTCCCAATAGCCAAGGGGGGAGAGGGGGTGGCTATTGGTCCCCACCTCGCGGGGGCTGGCTCACCCCCCTGCGAGGTGGCTCCCAATAGCCAAGGGGGGAGAGGGGGTGGCTATTGGTCCCCACCTCGCGGGGGCTGGCTCACCCCCCTGCGAGGTGGCTCCCAATAGCCAAGGGGGGGAGAGGGGGTGGCTATTGGTCCCCACCTCGCGGGGGCTGGCTCACCCCCCTGCGAGGTGGCTCCCAATAGCCAAGGGGGGGAGAGGGGGTGGCTATTGGTCCCCACCTCGCGGGGGCTGGCTCACCCCCCTGCGAGGTGGCTCCCAATAGCCAAGGGGGGGAGAGGGGGTGGCTATTGGTCCCCACCTCGCGGGGGCTGGCTCACCCCCCTGCGAGGTGGCTCCCAATAGCCAAGGGGGGAGAGGGGGTGGCTATTGGTCCCCACCTCGCGGGGGCTGGCTCACCCCCCTGCGAGGTGGCTCCCAATAGCCAAGGGGGGGAGAGGGGGTGGCTATTGGTCCCCACCTCGCGGGGGCTGGCTCACCCCCCTGCGAGGTGGCTCCCAATAGCCAAGGGGGGAGAGGGGGTGGCTATTGGTCCCCACCTCGCGGGGGCTGGCTCACCCCCCTGCGAGGTGGCTCCCAATAGCCAAGGGGGGAGAGGGGGTGGCTATTGGTCCCCACCTCGCGGGGGCTGGCTCACCCCCCTGCGAGGTGGCTCCCAATAGCCAAGGGGGGGAGAGGGGGTGGCTATTGGTCCCCACCTCGCGGGGGCTGGCTCACCCCCCTGCGAGGTGGCTCCCAATAGCCAAGGGGGGAGAGGGGGTGGCTATTGGTCCCCACCTCGCGGGGGCTGGCTCACCCCCCTGCGAGGTGGCTCCCAATAGCCAAGGGGGGGAGAGGGGGTGGCTATTGGTCCCCACCTCGCGGGGGCTGGCTCACCCCCCTGCGAGGTGGCTCCCAATAGCCAAGGGGGGGAGAGGGGGTGGCTATTGGTCCCCACCTCGCGGGGGCTGGCTCACCCCCCTGCGAGGTGGCTCCCAATAGCCAAGGGGGGAGAGGGGGTGGCTATTGGTCCCCACCTCGCGGGGGCTGGCTCACCCCCCTGCGAGGTGGCTCCCAATAGCCAAGGGGGGAGAGGGGGTGGCTATTGGTCCCCACCTCGCGGGGGCTGGCTCACCCCCCTGCGAGGTGGCTCCCAATAGCCAAGGGGGGAGAGGGGGTGGCTATTGGTCCCCACCTCGCGGGGGCTGGCTCACCCCCCTGCGAGGTGGCTCCCAATAGCCAAGGGGGGAGAGGGGGTGGCTATTGGTCCCCACCTCGCGGGGGCTGGCTCACCCCCCTGCGAGGTGGCTCCCAATAGCCAAGGGGGGGAGAGGGGGTGGCTATTGGTCCCCACCTCGCGGGGGCTGGCTCACCCCCCTGCGAGGTGGCTCCCAATAGCCAAGGGGGGAGAGGGGGTGGCTATTGGTCCCCACCTCGCGGGGGCTGGCTCACCCCCCTGCGAGGTGGCTCCCAATAGCCAAGGGGGGGAGAGGGGGTGGCTATTGGTCCCCACCTCGCGGGGGCTGGCTCACCCCCCTGCGAGGTGGCTCCCAATAGCCAAGGGGGGAGAGGGGGTGGCTATTGGTCCCCACCTCGCGGGGGCTGGCTCACCCCCCTGCGAGGTGGCTCCCAATAGCCAAGGGGGGGAGAGGGGGTGGCTATTGGTCCCCACCTCGCGGGGGCTGGCTCACCCCCCTGCGAGGTGGCTCCCAATAGCCAAGGGGGGGAGAGGGGGTGGCTATTGGTCCCCACCTCGCGGGGGCTGGCTCACCCCCCTGCGAGGTGGCTCCCAATAGCCAAGGGGGGGAGAGGGGGTGGCTATTGGTCCCCACCTCGCGGGGGCTGGCTCACCCCCCTGCGAGGTGGCTCCCAATAGCCAAGGGGGGAGAGGGGGTGGCTATTGGTCCCCACCTCGCGGGGGCTGGCTCACCCCCCTGCGAGGTGGCTCCCAATAGCCAAGGGGGGAGAGGGGGTGGCTATTGGTCCCCACCTCGCGGGGGCTGGCTCACCCCCCTGCGAGGTGGCTCCCAATAGCCAAGGGGGGAGAGGGGGTGGCTATTGGTCCCCACCTCGCGGGGGCTGGCTCACCCCCCTGCGAGGTGGCTCCCAATAGCCAAGGGGGGGAGAGGGGGTGGCTATTGGTCCCCACCTCGCGGGGGCTGGCTCACCCCCCTGCGAGGTGGCTCCCAATAGCCAAGGGGGGAGAGGGGGTGGCTATTGGTCCCCACCTCGCGGGGGCTGGCTCACCCCCCTGCGAGGTGGCTCCCAATAGCCAAGGGGGGAGAGGGGGTGGCTATTGGTCCCCACCTCGCGGGGGCTGGCTCACCCCCCTGCGAGGTGGCTCCCAATAGCCAAGGGGGGAGAGGGGGTGGCTATTGGTCCCCACCTCGCGGGGGCTGGCTCACCCCCCTGCGAGGTGGCTCCCAATAGCCAAGGGGGGGAGAGGGGGTGGCTATTGGTCCCCACCTCGCGGGGGCTGGCTCACCCCCCTGCGAGGTGGCTCCCAATAGCCAAGGGGGGGAGAGGGGGTGGCTATTGGTCCCCACCTCGCGGGGGCTGGCTCACCCCCCTGCGAGGTGGCTCCCAATAGCCAAGGGGGGGAGAGGGGGTGGCTATTGGTCCCCACCTCGCGGGGGCTGGCTCACCCCCCTGCGAGGTGGCTCCCAATAGCCAAGGGGGGAGAGGGGGTGGCTATTGGTCCCCACCTCGCGGGGGCTGGCTCACCCCCCTGCGAGGTGGCTCCCAATAGCCAAGGGGGGAGAGGGGGTGGCTATTGGTCCCCACCTCGCGGGGGCTGGCTCACCCCCCTGCGAGGTGGCTCCCAATAGCCAAGGGGGGAGAGGGGGTGGCTATTGGTCCCCACCTCGCGGGGGCTGGCTCACCCCCCTGCGAGGTGGCTCCCAATAGCCAAGGGGGGGAGAGGGGGTGGCTATTGGTCCCCACCTCGCGGGGGCTGGCTCACCCCCCTGCGAGGTGGCTCCCAATAGCCAAGGGGGGAGAGGGGGTGGCTATTGGTCCCCACCTCGCGGGGGCTGGCTCACCCCCCTGCGAGGTGGCTCCCAATAGCCAAGGGGGGGAGAGGGGGTGGCTATTGGTCCCCACCTCGCGGGGGCTGGCTCACCCCCCTGCGAGGTGGCTCCCAATAGCCAAGGGGGGAGAGGGGGTGGCTATTGGTCCCCACCTCGCGGGGGCTGGCTCACCCCCCTGCGAGGTGGCTCCCAATAGCCAAGGGGGGGAGAGGGGGTGGCTATTGGTCCCCACCTCGCGGGGGCTGGCTCACCCCCCTGCGAGGTGGCTCCCAATAGCCAAGGGGGGAGAGGGGGTGGCTATTGGTCCCCACCTCGCGGGGGCTGGCTCACCCCCCTGCGAGGTGGCTCCCAATAGCCAAGGGGGGGAGAGGGGGTGGCTATTGGTCCCCACCTCGCGGGGGCTGGCTCACCCCCCTGCGAGGTGGCTCCCAATAGCCAAGGGGGGAGAGGGGGTGGCTATTGGTCCCCACCTCGCGGGGGCTGGCTCACCCCCCTGCGAGGTGGCTCCCAATAGCCAAGGGGGGAGAGGGGGTGGCTATTGGTCCCCACCTCGCGGGGGCTGGCTCACCCCCCTGCGAGGTGGCTCCCAATAGCCAAGGGGGGAGAGGGGGTGGCTATTGGTCCCCACCTCGCGGGGGCTGGCTCACCCCCCTGCGAGGTGGCTCCCAATAGCCAAGGGGGGAGAGGGGGTGGCTATTGGTCCCCACCTCGCGGGGGCTGGCTCACCCCCCTGCGAGGTGGCTCCCAATAGCCAAGGGGGGAGAGGGGGTGGCTATTGGTCCCCACCTCGCGGGGGCTGGCTCACCCCCCTGCGAGGTGGCTCCCAATAGCCAAGGGGGGGAGAGGGGGTGGCTATTGGTCCCCACCTCGCGGGGGCTGGCTCACCCCCCTGCGAGGTGGCTCCCAATAGCCAAGGGGGGAGAGGGGGTGGCTATTGGTCCCCACCTCGCGGGGGCTGGCTCACCCCCCTGCGAGGTGGCTCCCAATAGCCAAGGGGGGAGAGGGGGTGGCTATTGGTCCCCACCTCGCGGGGGCTGGCTCACCCCCCTGCGAGGTGGCTCCCAATAGCCAAGGGGGGGAGAGGGGGTGGCTATTGGTCCCCACCTCGCGGGGGCTGGCTCACCCCCCTGCGAGGTGGCTCCCAATAGCCAAGGGGGGAGAGGGGGTGGCTATTGGTCCCCACCTCGCGGGGGCTGGCTCACCCCCCTGCGAGGTGGCTCCCAATAGCCAAGGGGGGAGAGGGGGTGGCTATTGGTCCCCACCTCGCGGGGGCTGGCTCACCCCCCTGCGAGGTGGCTCCCAATAGCCAAGGGGGGGAGAGGGGGTGGCTATTGGTCCCCACCTCGCGGGGGCTGGCTCACCCCCCTGCGAGGTGGCTCCCAATAGCCAAGGGGGGAGAGGGGGTGGCTATTGGTCCCCACCTCGCGGGGGCTGGCTCACCCCCCTGCGAGGTGGCTCCCAATAGCCAAGGGGGGGAGAGGGGGTGGCTATTGGTCCCCACCTCGCGGGGGCTGGCTCACCCCCCTGCGAGGTGGCTCCCAATAGCCAAGGGGGGAGAGGGGGTGGCTATTGGTCCCCACCTCGCGGGGGCTGGCTCACCCCCCTGCGAGGTGGCTCCCAATAGCCAAGGGGGGAGAGGGGGTGGCTATTGGTCCCCACCTCGCGGGGGCTGGCTCACCCCCCTGCGAGGTGGCTCCCAATAGCCAAGGGGGGAGAGGGGGTGGCTATTGGTCCCCACCTCGCGGGGGCTGGCTCACCCCCCTGCGAGGTGGCTCCCAATAGCCAAGGGGGGGAGAGGGGGTGGCTATTGGTCCCCACCTCGCGGGGGCTGGCTCACCCCCCTGCGAGGTGGCTCCCAATAGCCAAGGGGGGGAGAGGGGGTGGCTATTGGTCCCCACCTCGCGGGGGCTGGCTCACCCCCCTGCGAGGTGGCTCCCAATAGCCAAGGGGGGAGAGGGGGTGGCTATTGGTCCCCACCTCGCGGGGGCTGGCTCACCCCCCTGCGAGGTGGCTCCCAATAGCCAAGGGGGGAGAGGGGGTGGCTATTGGTCCCCACCTCGCGGGGGCTGGCTCACCCCCCTGCGAGGTGGCTCCCAATAGCCAAGGGGGGGAGAGGGGGTGGCTATTGGTCCCCACCTCGCGGGGGCTGGCTCACCCCCCTGCGAGGTGGCTCCCAATAGCCAAGGGGGGAGAGGGGGTGGCTATTGGTCCCCACCTCGCGGGGGCTGGCTCACCCCCCTGCGAGGTGGCTCCCAATAGCCAAGGGGGGGAGAGGGGGTGGCTATTGGTCCCCACCTCGCGGGGGCTGGCTCACCCCCCTGCGAGGTGGCTCCCAATAGCCAAGGGGGGAGAGGGGGTGGCTATTGGTCCCCACCTCGCGGGGGCTGGCTCACCCCCCTGCGAGGTGGCTCCCAATAGCCAAGGGGGGAGAGGGGGTGGCTATTGGTCCCCACCTCGCGGGGGCTGGCTCACCCCCCTGCGAGGTGGCTCCCAATAGCCAAGGGGGGGAGAGGGGGTGGCTATTGGTCCCCACCTCGCGGGGGCTGGCTCACCCCCCTGCGAGGTGGCTCCCAATAGCCAAGGGGGGAGAGGGGGTGGCTATTGGTCCCCACCTCGCGGGGGCTGGCTCACCCCCCTGCGAGGTGGCTCCCAATAGCCAAGGGGGGGAGAGGGGGTGGCTATTGGTCCCCACCTCGCGGGGGCTGGCTCACCCCCCTGCGAGGTGGCTCCCAATAGCCAAGGGGGGGAGAGGGGGTGGCTATTGGTCCCCACCTCGCGGGGGCTGGCTCACCCCCCTGCGAGGTGGCTCCCAATAGCCAAGGGGGGGAGAGGGGGTGGCTATTGGTCCCCACCTCGCGGGGGCTGGCTCACCCCCCTGCGAGGTGGCTCCCAATAGCCAAGGGGGGGAGAGGGGGTGGCTATTGGTCCCCACCTCGCGGGGGCTGGCTCACCCCCCTGCGAGGTGGCTCCCAATAGCCAAGGGGGGGAGAGGGGGTGGCTATTGGTCCCCACCTCGCGGGGGCTGGCTCACCCCCCTGCGAGGTGGCTCCCAATAGCCAAGGGGGGGAGAGGGGGTGGCTATTGGTCCCCACCTCGCGGGGGGTGGCTCACCCCCCTGCGAGGTGGCTCCCAATAGCCAAGGGGGGAGAGGGGGTGGCTATTGGTCCCCACCTCGCGGGGGGTGGCTCACCCCCCTGCGAGGTGGCTCCCAATAGCCAAGGGGGGAGAGGGGGTGGCTATTGGTCCCCACCTCGCGGGGGGTGGCTCACCCCCCTGCGAGGTGGCTCCCAATAGCCAAGGGGGGAGAGGGGGTGGCTATTGGTCCCCACCTCGCGGGGGGTGGCTCACCCCCCTGCGAGGTGGCTCCCAATAGCCAAGGGGGGGAGAGGGGGTGGCTATTGGTCCCCACCTCGCGGGGGGTGGCTCACCCCCCTGCGAGGTGGCTCCCAATAGCCAAGGGGGGGAGAGGGGGTGGCTATTATTATTGGGAGCCACCTCGCCATCCTGGGAGTAATGTCAGCCTCTCCTCTCCATGAATATTAGGAACACTATCCCAGGCTGGGTGTACGCCTCCTGCTCTATCGGGAGTCATATCATCCTCTCTCTTCCAGGGTGTTAATAACAATATCACAGGTCGGGTGTACACAGTCTGTGACACTGGAATTATTATCATCTTCTCCCCCTCCGGATACTAGGAACCATTTCACAGAAGAGTTGTACTCTCCCTGGGCTATTTCGAGCAATATCATACGCTTCTTCCGTTATTATTAGGATGAATATCAGGTGGCTGTTGTTCGTTGTTTTGTTTGGTGTCATGTCATACTCTTTCCCCATAGATATTTGGATTATTATCACAGCTTTAGTGTACACCTACTGCGATATTAAAACTAATATCATAATCTCCGTCCCTTGATATTGGGAACGACATCACAGGTAGGTGTACAGCCCTTGTGGTATTAGGAGTAATAATATGGTTAATTATTAAACATCAATGATCGATTTTAATAATTATCAATGACACTATTAATTAATAAGATACCATTATTAATTTTGGATAACTATTTTATGTATATGATTATAAATGCTTAAAATTAATTATTAATATTAATGTCATTTAACAATATTATTCATTCTTAATAAGAATCATTATTTTATTACCAACATCTCTTGGTAATGATTTCAGTGACATTAATTGATGATATCATTATTTTATTAATAATGATATTAGTATTAATTATTAATATTAATAATTAATGTTTGTAACGAGTATTAATTTTTACTATCGTTATTATGATTATTAATATCCATAATTATTATTAATTTTTATATTTATTAATAATTAATAAACTTGTTCCTGATATCCGTCGGGAAGAAGATGATATTACTCCCAACATTGAAGAATGTGTACACCCCTCTATGATGTTATTCCCAATAGCCAGGAGGTATAGGATAACATTTTTCAAACTATCACAGTGGGTGTCTATCCCCTCAGTGGTCTTGTTTCTTATATTCTGGGTGGGAAAGGATGATATGACTCCCAATATCCCAGTGGGTGTAGACCTCCCCCGTGATCTTCTCCCTAACATCCAAAGGTGGAGAGGATGATATTTCTTCCCATTTCGCAGTGGGTGTACACCACCCCTGTGATATGATTCCTAACATCCAGTGAGAGAAATAGTCTCAATATTGCAGGAGGTGCACACTGCCGGGTGATATTGTTCATAATATTCAAGGATGGAGAGGATATCACCCCCTATAGAGCAGGGGGTGTTCACTCCTTCTGTGACATTGTTCCTGATAGCCAGCGGGGGAGAGGAAGACATTACTCCCAATATTGTAGGGGGTGTACACCACCTTGTGATATTGTTTCCTATATCCTGGGAGGGAGACGATGATGCCAGTGGTAATATCGCAGGGGGTGTACACACCCACTGTGATATTGTTCCGAATATCCAGAGGGAAAGAAATTGATATGACTCCAAATATCACAGGGGGTGTACATCTTCCTGTGATATTGTTTCTTACAATCAGGGGGAGAGGATGATATGACTGCCAATATGGCAGGGGTTGCACACACCTCCTGCGATATTGTTCCTAATATCCCGAAGGGGAGAGCATAATATTTCTCTCAATATCGTAGGGGGTGTACACCTACTTTGTAATATTGTTCTTAATATCCACGATGGGAGAGGATGATATGACTCCCAATATGGCAAGAAGTGTACAGCCACCTGTGATATAGTTCCTAACATCTGGGTGGGGAGAGGATGATATTACTCCTCATACCGCTCGAGTTGTAAAACCCTTTGATATTTTGCCTGTAATCCTGAGGGGAGAAGATGATATTGCTCCCAATATCGAAGAAGGCATACACCCCCCATGACACTATGCCAAATATCCACTTTGGGAGACGATGGCACTACGCCCAATATCTCAACGGATGTACACCCACACTGGGATATTGTTCCTTATATAGAGAGGGGGAGAAGATGCTATTGCTCCCAATAGCGCAGAGACTGTGGCTGTACACCCCTCCTGTGATACTGTTCTTAATATGCTAGGGACGAGAGGATGATACTACACCCAATATTGCAGGGGGAGTACACCCACCCAGTGATATTGTTCTTAATGTACTCCACCTCCCACCACCAGGTATATCGTTCCTAATATCCAGAGGAAGAGAGGATAACATTATGCCCAATACCGCGGGGCAGTGTCACACCCTCTGTGATGTTGGCCAGACGATGATGTTACTGGCCATATTGCTGGGGGTGAACACCCTTCTGTGATATCGTTTTTGACATTCAGTTGGGGAGAGGATAACCTGAATCCCAATATCACTGAAGGTGTACAGACCCCTGTGATGTAGTTCCTAATGTACAGGGGAAAGAGAAGAATATTGCTCTCAATATCGCAGGGGGTGTAACCACCCTGCCCCCTGTATGTTGTTCCTCATATGCAGCGGGGTAGAGGTTGATAGTACTCCCAATATCCCAGAAGGTGCACACACACCTGTGATATAGTTCCTAATATCCAGCGGGAAAGAGGCTGATTTTACTTTCGATATCGCAGTGGGTGTACACCGCCCCCAACCCCGGGGTATCGTTCCTAATATCCAAGCGGGAAGAAGATGACATGGCTGACAATATCGAAGGGGGTGGACACTTCTTCCGTGATATGGTTCCTGATATCCAGGGGGTGAATGGATATTACTCTCAAAAAAGTAGGAACCGTACAGCCACCCAGGGATTTTGTCCTTAATAACCACAGGGGAGAGGTGATATTACTACCAACATAGCAAGGGGTGTACACCCCTCCTGTGATATTGTTTTTTATATCCAGGAGAGGAGAAGATGGTATTACTACCAATATTGAAGGGATGGACAGCCCCCAAGGGATATTGTTCTAAAGATACAGGTTGAAGGAGGATGAGATTCCATCCAATATAACAAGTGGTGTACACCCCGCCTGTGATATGAATCGTAAAACCTAGAAGAAGAGAGAATGACATTGCTTCCAAACACTCACGGGGTGTACACCCACCTTGTGATATTGTTCCTGTCATCTAAAGGAAGAGATGATGATACTACTCCCACTACCGGAGGAGGTACATACCCCCCTGTAATATTGTTCCTCATAACCTGTGGAGGAGAGCATGATATTACTTCCAGTATGACAGTGGCTTGACACCCAGTCTGTGATATTGCTCCTAATTTCCAGTAGGTAAAGTACAATGTTCCTGCCAAGAGAGTAGTGGGTGTACAGCCGCCCTGTCATATGTCTCCGAATATTCAGGGAAACACAGGAGGACATATACCCCAAATCTCCCAAAAAGCGTACACCCATTGTGTGATATGGTTGCTAATATCCGGAGGTGCAGAGGATGGTATTCGTTCTCCTGTCGCAGGCTGTGTACACACAACCTGTGAAATTCTTCCTAATATCCTGAACAAAAGAAACTGCTAGTAATGGACACACATTGCAGGGGGGAGTAATTGGCTATTACGATCCACATCGCAAGGGGTGAGGAACTCCCCACTATATGGGGAGTAATATCAACCCCCTCTCCCCGCCGGCTCTTACGATCCACATCGCAGGGCAATTCAGGACACCAGCCCTGCCCCAAACTTGACCCAGACAGTGGGTGTCATGTGACCACCTCAGGGTGGGTGGCAGCTCAGCTCAAAGGTATCCTTGCTGCCAAAGACCAACTGCTCCTGCTAGTTTGAATCTGGATACAGGGTCTCTGTTGGTGAGAGAGATGACCATGAGGCAGACACCCTGAAATCTAGCACGACAGAGCTCAACGCCCCACGAGAGGCACCATAGTACGCAGACTTTGCAGACATACTAGCAAAGGCCACAGCAGGCCCTGAGAGAGGAACAATCTGACCAAGATCCTGGGGTCCTGCCACACAGCCCTTAAACCAGGGACTGGAAACTGTTTCCCTAAAGAGCCAGGAGTCAGTATTTTCAGCTTTGCCAACTGATCTTTGCCTCCAGGATGCAACTCTGCAATAGCTGCACGACAGCTGCCTTCTGCAGGTGGCCTGTGAAGAGATGGGCATGACTGCACCCCCATCAAACTTTACTTATGGACATGGAAATTTCTCAGTGTCATGAAGTGTTAGTTTTTTATTTGTTCAACCATTTGGAAATGTAAAGTCTGTTCTTGATTCACGGGCCACAAGAACAGGCAGGGACAGGCTGCCCCTTGCCGACCTCTGGAATGAGCTTAGAGAAGGAACGGACAGGCTGGGCCAGCGCAGCCTCCTCACAGGGGATTCGCTGCAGGAAGTTCCTTCGTAGCAACCACTTCTCATCCTTCGTCTTGGCTTCAAGTGCAGTTCAGGTGGAGAAAGAGAACAGAACCGGCCTCAGCAACAAGAAGGAAGGAGATGCAGGGTCAAGCAGCCGTGTGGATCCATCACACTCAACATTCACACCAAGCGGAGCACAGGCAGGACCAGCCCGGGGGACCAAAGTGGAGGCTCTCTGGTGGGGGACCTCTGGGTGGGCAAGATTCTCTACCTAAAAGTCAAATAGAAGATCTACACAGCAGTAGTTCCAGAAAACGCACGCTAAGAAAGCGGCCAAAATAAAAATAGGACACCAAGTTTGGCCAACCGGGTCTCACAAGCCAGTAGGTAAGAAAGCCCAGGAGGGCCCACCAGAGGCGCTGGGGGTGGGTTCCTGCCTGCAGGGGGCCTGGGACACCCCATTCCCACAGAGGAGGACCCAAGCTTTGGGGAGGAAGCTGTCAGAGTCACCCAGTGAGCTGCTCAGAGCTGGAGCCACAGAGCAGGGGAGGAGCCCTGGCTACGTCCCCGTGTGCGCTGAGAAGCTGGGGTGGGGGCACACCCCCAGGGGCCAATGCAAACAGTGGACCGCTGGCCCTCCTCCTGCCCAGAGGATACTCAGCTCCCAAGGGACCACCAAAGCCTGGAACCCAGGGACACACCACCTGACCCTTATGCCCAGGCCTCCAGGACCAGGCAATGTCCAGTACAGGCAGGCAGTCTGGGCTTGGGGCCAGGATAGGGGTGGGTGGTCCTGCTAGCCAGGCCTCCTTCTCCCTACCAGCTGGGCTGGTGGCACTGTAGTTTTGGTTCTGGCAACATATTGCTGCCCTCTTTGGCCACACCAGTCCCCGGCTCCCTGGATAGACCCAGTGCTGTCCAACCCACCTACACAGGTCCCACACACCCAGTGCCCAGCAGGCTCCTGTCAGCCAGGAGGACCCGTGCTCATCCCCTGAACTATCTGTGGGAGCCTGCATCCCACAGGGACCCACAGCTCGGGGCCAACCTCCATGGGGTTTTCTTGGTTGTGGTGGCAGGGGTGGGGGGGTGTTGACCTCCAGCCCTCCCATCCTGGCCACTGTGTTTTATGGGAATCATTCAGTCCTGGGAGCCTCCTGGGGACCCCAAAAGGAAGAGAACAGGGTGGCCATGGCAGCCTCAGCCCCAGGCTCTGCGCCCAAGCGCAACAGAAGGAAGAGAGCAGAGTGGTCATGGCAGTCTCAGCCCCAGACTCTGGGCCCAAGTGCAACAGTCTTCCGGTTCTGGTTTGATCTGGGCGGTAACAACAGGTGAAGTCATTCACACAAGGATTGGCTTCAATATAATGCATCAAGGGACTGTGGAGGACACAGATCAGCCTCCAGACCAGTTATACCTGGTGACTTACCCAGTGCAGGCTGGGGAGTGGAAAAGCTGACCCCCGACCTCCCCACCTATCCTACCCACCAGATGCCAGTAGCGGCCAGGGATCCCTGACGTCAGGCGGAGGCAAACAACACAGTTGCTGCCTTCTTTGATCCCATCCCAGGGCCCACAGGGCCTGGAGAAACCTGGCAGGGGCTGAGTTGGGAGAATCAGGCAGGGAGATGCCAAGTGAAGAATGTGAGGGACTGGCTATGAGGGGCACTAGGGCACAGGGTCTGCTTCCCCTGGGGAGGTGGCAGTGAGACATATAGTAGCCAAACCTCCACAGGCACCACCCTGCTGCCAGGCACACGAGGTTCCCATAACAACCCCAACGGCTGCAGGAAGGTTCTTCATCAACAAAAGGAGAGGACGCGCCCACATCCACATAGGCATTGGTGCCCACACACATCAGAGAAGAAAATTGCTGCTGTGCCCAAGGTGTGGGGAAAGGGGCAATGTCCCCTTCCTTCCCTTGGTGGGTCCAAAATTACCTGTTCCTGCCAGCACCCCCACCCCCAACTCCACAAGCTGCTGACCTCCACCACAGTGCCATGCCACATGCCAGGAACAGCTCAGCGGTACATCCCAAAGGGTGCTGTCCTGGAGTGGCTGTGCTGGGCAAGGGACACTTTTCCTAGTCACAGAGGTTTTCTTTCTTTACCGCTCACCGGCCCTGTGTCTCGGTTTCCCCCACTGTGGCACAATGTAAAAATCCCATCTTGAAGGCTAGGAACCCAGAAACGTCACCACACCTGGTGAAATGGGGGGTGAAACTCCCTGTCTTGGACCTCTTGCTCCAGGACTGATGTCCATTGGGACATGGCCAGGCCAGCATCCTGGAGAGGGCTGCATTCCCTGCCTGGGGAACCTTGCTCCCAGTTAGGGATCACTGGAGTTGAGGCCCCTAATGGATTGGGGGAGGCACAGGGGTAGAATGGAGGTAGCCCCATCATACAGGCCTGTGTAGACCCCAGAAAACAAGCATTGAGTTCAGACTCTTCTCTGAAGTTGGCCACCTGAAAGTATTTGGGCTTTGGGGTGTGATGAGGGCCTGGGGTCAGGGAACAAAGTGTTCTGGTTTGGACACGCAGGAGGTTCTCTGTAACTCTCTCAGGTATAGCGTATGTTGCTAAGTATATGCTTTTAAAAACCCTAGGAGGAGGGGGCACCTAGAAGGGGCCCTGAAGTCAAGGGCATGGTCCAGTCTTTCCACCTCCCCAGCTGAAGACAGGCTGCCGGACAGTTCTCCAGAGTTTCCTAACAAAGAAGAGAAAAAAGAAATCAAAAAGACCTGGAGGATAGGCAAGCTGATGAGGACTGACTGGGATTACCCTGCCTAATCCTCAAAACAAGCCTTCCCTATCTGTCCTTTGGGCCAGGTGAGGAAAGAGGTCATAGTAGGACATTCAGACCCTGGGCAGACAGCTGGCAGCCTGGAGCCCAAGAGGTGCAAACACATTTTCACTAAGGCACGTCCTGCAGAGCCCTAAATCCATTCAACCTTGAGTCAATACAGCACATGCTTCTGTGAGCACAGGGTTGGGTCCAGGGTTACAGATTAACAGCATCTCAAGGCAGAAGAATTTTTCTCAGTACAGATCAAAATGGACTTTCTTATGTCTTCATCTTTCTCCATAGACACAATAACAGTCTGATCTCTCTTTCTTTCCCCCACACAGAGAGTGTCACCACTGTATGTCAGCCACCGGGGGACAGGCTTCAGCTTACACCCACCTTCCAAATTCCACCCTCTCACCTTGGCAGAAGCTGGCCAGGAATTGGGGCCAATGGATGGGTGGGGTCTGCAACGACACCGTGTTCAGGTCCCCATGACGGCTTCATACATGGGTGGTGGCCCTGCAGTTCCAGGTGCCACACACACGCCAGCCCCTGCTCAGGTCCTGATCTTTGAGGAGGGGGAGCAGCAGAACCCGGACACTGACCCCACAGTACCACTCACATCCACAGATGATTCTGCAGACAGGCATCAGGTCTCGGTCCTGGCCACCACCCCCTGCAGGGCCTCAGCTCTCTCCCAGGACTCACGTGGTCCTTCCTCACATGCAGCTCTGGTAGGATGCATTGATCTGTACACTGGGGCTCTGAGGTGACAATGGCCACGGTCATGCAGAGTGCAAGGGCACAGGCTGGGTGCCCATTGTGGGGACCCTGACTGCAGCACTCCCAGACTATCATTGGGCATGTTGGCCCCCAGGCTTAGCTAGGGCACCAGCAGTAGGAGTGCACTGCTCTGGACTCTGCAGGAGGAGGACAACTGTCACCGCATCTTCATGTTCTCCTGCTGGTGTCACTCTGTGCTTCTCATCTCCTGGTTGTAAGGGCAGACTCTCTGAACACCTTGTGAAGAACAGCAGAGTCCAGCAGAGAAGAGGAGAAAAGCCCCAGTTGCAATGATAAAAAATTGGCATGTGTGACATGGGCCCCCATTCAGATTCTGTATTTAGATGAGGTCTTCCGGAACACCTGCTCTCATTGGATAATGCTTCAAATAAGAATGTATACATAAATATACATATACACATACACATATATATATATTTTAGACAGAGTCTCACTCTGTATCTCACGTTGGAGTGCAGTGGCATGATCTCGGCTCACTACAACCTCCGCCTGCCGGGTCCTGATTCAAGCAATTGTCCTTCCTCAGCCTCCCGAATAGCTGAGATTACAGACATGCACCCCCATGCCGGGCTAATTTTGTGTACTTTTAGTAGAGACGGACTTTCACCATGTGGGCGAGGTTGGTCTTGAACTCCTGGCCTCGGGTGATTCACCCACCTTGCCCTCCTAAAGTGCTAAGATTACAGGCATGAGCTACAGTACCCGGCCCATTGTGGCAGCTTAATCACAGAGGAAAAGAAGGCCTGGACCCAGCACGAAGATGACGAAAAGGGGTAAGAGCAGCTCTCTCACCTATGGTGTTGCCAGGTGCTTCCAACTTTCAACATAAGGGACACTAAATAGCTTTCCCAATGAAAACAACTGAGATGTTGGGTAAAACCTACCAAAATGCATCTTTGTAAGTGCATTACTGAGCTGGCATTGAAGGATGGAATCCACAGCAGTCAATAAAGAATTGGCAGGAACCAAAGTGGCATTTTTTTTTTCTGTTTAGGCAGTTGCACAGAGGATGGGGCATCAGAAACAAAACTGTATGTCTCTCCAAAATGAGGTCAGAAATCTGACATCTTAGACTTAAAATGAAAGCCCACCTCAGAGCAGGAGCAGTGAGGAGAGCAGCTGTCCATGCATTGGTGCCGGGTGGAGGGAAAACCCTGACCCTGAGAACCAACGAGAAACAGTCCTCCAGGAGTTCATGCTGGAAGACCTGGAGAGCATGGGTCAAATCGACGTGGCACCAGGTGGCTGCTCACTTCACCTCTACCCCATGTGAGTGAACATCTTTGCTGAAACAATGCAACCCTGTCCTCAAAATATCTCCCCACATAAAATTCCAAGGAAGATAAGTCCGCGTGCAAAAAGTTACAAAACTTAAGTCAACAAAGTACTGTGGATACATCCAATAATTCAAGAAACAAATTCAGCAGAGTCACAAAAATCCAAAAGGTGGAAAAGATCAACTGGTGGCAAAGGATCCACTGCTGTTGCTCCTGTTAAGAGACTGTATTTCATCAAAAGCTAGACACGCCCCTCTGTGGCTTCACACTTGCCTTGTCAGGCATGTCTGTCCCAGAAATGCCCTTGCACTATCTTCTCCAAGAGAAACGTATGGGACAAGAATATTTAGGCAGTGATTGAAGAAATAGAAAACACCTGAAAGCCATCCAAACACATCTCTATCAAGGAAAAAAGCTGGCATAGTCACATTGTGGAATATGATACAGCTGTGAAAATGAACTGCAGTTAGAAGCATCAACAATGAAAAATTACAGTGAACAAAGGAAATTACTGAAAAATACACTGCTATTCCATATACAGTTCACAAACTATAACATATGACATGGCTTCATAATATACAGAGAAATGATAAACCTTATGAAAAGCAAGACAAACATTAACACATTAGTCCTATCTCTGGGTGAAGAAGGGAGATCCAGGTGATCAAGGAAGGGCATATTGTAGCCTTTCAAGACAGTTGATGCTAATGGATGATGGCATCAGTGCAATTATTAATCTTTGGTATTCTGCATTCAGTTTTGTTTGTTGGTTGGTTTTTGAGGCAGAGTTTTGCTCATGTTGCCCAGGCTAGAGTGTAATGGTATGATCTCAGCTCACTGCAACTCCTCTTTCCCGGGTTCAAACAATTCTCCCACCTCAGCCTCCTGAGTAGCTGGGATCACAGGTGCCTGCCATGATGCTCAGCCAACCTTTTGTATTTTTTTAGTAGAGACGGGTTTCACCATGTTGGCCAGGCTGGTCTTGAACACTTGACCTCAAATGATCCACCTGCCTCAGCCTCCGAAAGTGTTGGGGTTACAGGCATGAGCCACCGTGCCCAGCCAAATTTTATAGACTCTTACGTGTCATATATTTCAAAATTAAACATAAAAAATAAAATATTTACTGTAGTTTGTAAATGAAAGAGCAATAAAAAATGTTGCAAACTTTTAAACATCAAACCTGTCGTATAGCTCATAGTGACCCTCGTATTAAGCTGTGGTAAGTTCCAAGCTGCATTTCACTGTAATTTTCTAAAAACTAGGTGAACAGATGAAAAACAGAATTCAGTTTTAAAACAAGATATTAAGATAATGTTACTGGTTGAAGGTTTCCAGGTTCTTGGTGCCTTGAACCAAGACTCGGACACAACGCAAAAATGGAGCAAGGAAAGAATGAAGCAGCAAAGCAGAGATTGACGGAAAATGAAAGCACACTCCACAGGGTGGGAGCGCCTGAGCACAGGGAGCCCGTTGCTGAAGTTTCTGGAGTTTGAATCCCCTCTAGAGGTGTCCTTTGGTTACTTGGTGTGCACCCTATGTAAATGAAAAGGAGGAAGTACAATTACAATGTCATGTACTCGGTGTACGCCCTGTGTAAATGGAGAGGATATTTCCTGTCATAGGCCAAGAGTTTCCATTTGATTTCGTTCTCCGAAGTCAGGGTGAATCAGCCTTATGTTCCTGCCTGCAGATCCTTTTCTCCTGCCTCCGTGGAATGGATGGCAGCACATGGAAAAGTGTTCTGTCCAAATGACATGCCCCAGAGCACTGGCAGCTGAGGACGAGAGAGAACCAGTTGGCACCACTGAGGAACGCTCGCCCGTGTCTCCACACCGCACAGAACAAAGTGAGTGTCCTTGTCCTGAACCCTCTGAAGTGGGTATCTCGCCTCAGGGCTTTCACGAAACCCTTTTTAGGAGAGGCTCCTTCTCTCTCCTTCTGCAGCCACAAGGCAGCAGGGATAGCTCCTCTCTCGCTGAAGTTCTTCTAAAAAAAACAAAGAGAATAAAAGAATAGAATTAATGTAATGAATAATAAAATAATGAAAATGAAACTTTTTTTACAGAAGCAGCTCTGGAATTTCATGTATTGGTGGCATTAAAAGCAGAAAATGGGCCTATAGGCGTGGTGGAGTGGCTCATGCCTGTAATCCCAGCACTTTGGGAGGCTGAAGCGGGAGGATCACGGGGTCAGGAGATTGAGACCATCCTGGCTAACACGGTGAAACCCCGTCTCTACTAAAAATACAAAAAATTAGCCAGGCATGGTGGCGGACGCCTGTACTTCCAGCTACTCAGGAGGCTGAGGCAGGAGAATGGCGTGAACCGGGGAGGCGGAGCTTGCAGTGAGCTGAGATCGCCTCACTGTCCTCCAGCCTGGGCAACAGAGCAAGACTCTGTCTAAAAAAAAACAAGAAAAAAAGAGAAGAAAATGGGCCTATTATAGAGCTCAATTTAATGGCAAAATTTAAAGAAAGAATAAAAAGACTATGCTAATAATGACGACATGAGGTGCTCATATTGTCATTTTCTCTGGGAACCAATATTGGGGAGGAGGTGGGACCACCTGCCACCAGGCTCCAGGTGATTTTCAGGCTGTTCCCCAAAATCACTGCAGCCTCTTCCATGCTCGTCCCTTGATGCTGCTGCCGTGCCGGGCGTCCTGTGTGGCAGGACACACCTCGGCAGCTTCCAGTGGGATAGGCTTGTGGCATTCTGAACCTGAATGCCGTGATCACTAGGAAGTGAGGAGACACAAGCAGGAAGAGTTCAGGGATGGAGCGGCCGCTTCTCAGGGATCAGTCTCAGGCCTGAGCTGGGAAGAATCCCCTTTCAGGACAATGGCTCCAGGCTGAGGTCAACGCTGTTTCTGTGCATTATGATGACTGACCTGCATCCACAGGGAAGCGTATCTGGGCTCCTTTTTTCCAGGCGATGTTGGGAACACCTTGAAATGGGCACTGGTGGATTTCAATTCCAGCCTTCCAGAAGCCACTCCAAATGGAGATGTAGCTGGAGTAAGTTAACAACTTGAGATCCTGAACAACAATTTTCACATACAATATAGTATGCAGGGAAAAATGAAGCCTCAGGACCCTAATTCACAGCCAAAAAGAAAACAACATTAAGCTGGAAGCTGAATCATGCAAGAAACTGCCTTTCCTTTTGTTCCTAAGCGGATAGCTACAGATAAAGGGTTACATATCTCCACAGGAAGCCGGTCTATGTTCACCTTATCTTATGTAAAGGACTGATTTACCGCATGTGAGATGAAGACATAACAGACCATTCCCCACCTGCTCTCTTTCTCTTGCAACCTGAGGACGACCACAGGCTCCCTCTTTCCCCTCCAGCCCGCCCTTCCCTCCAGCCCACCCTTCCCTCCAGCCCACCCTTCCCTCCAGCCCACCCTTCCCCTCCAGCCCACCCTTTCCCTCCAGCCCACCCTTCCCTCCAGCCCACCCTTCCCCTTTAACTACTGAAGCCCTCAAAATCATCTTGGGAGGAAGGCACAGACCACAGATTGTTTCTGTGATTCCATGTTTTTTTCTTCCAAGCATGTCCTTAACCTTGACAGAATTACCTTTTAAATGGATTGAGATTGGTCTCAGGTACCTTTTGGTTTACAATCGCATGCCTCAGCCACAGAGCTCCCTGGCTTTTGTCCTCTTTTACCAAAGGAGGAGGGTGAATTCCATGATCCTAAAACCCCTTCAGCTCTCCATAGGTTTCTGGGGGGACACAATTACCTAAGAGATTAGAGAGAGCATCCTAAAATATAAGTAGACGGTGTGTGGCAGTTAGGGTTAAGTTTGGCTGCATAAAACAGAAGACACAAGCTAACAGAGGCTCACACATAGAAAGGTCTGTCTTTTCACATGAAAGGAATCTGAAGGCAGGCAGTCCTCCCCTGTGCACTGGATCTGTGATGTTATCAGAGAGCCCAGCTTCTCCTATCATTCCCTCAGGCACTTTGACTGAAGGTAGTTGTATCTTTTAGATCACCTCACACCCCAAGAGAGCAGCTTTGTTCCTGCAATCACAGCTGCATTCAAAGCAGCAGGAAAAAGAAAAAATAAAACAATGTCATACTCAGTAGTTTGGCTTCTTTTAAGTCCTTTTGGATGTCCTACTCAACAATTCCACTTATATCACATGGGCCAGAATGCACCAACATGGCCACATGGGTGCACAAAGACAGCTGGGAAACGAAGCATTTAGTGCAGAGCCTTGGTCAGAAGAGGAGGAAGAAATGGATGTTGAACCAACTGTTTCTGTCACATGGCATTTTAGTTGAGCTTGGAAGGATGAGTGGGTTATTCACAGACAGGCTTGGAGAGAGACACAAGCAAGGATCGTGTGTGGAAGAAGCACGCTGGGAATTCGGAGGATAAAAAGAGTCTCCCACTAACTGCAGATTCTTCTTGCTAAAAACTCAAGGGCTTCTGAATTATTTCCATACTTTTTCTTTCTGAATTTAGAAGATTTACAATTCAATTATATGTAACGCTGAGACGTCGTCTTCTTGGGGATTGTTTAAACACTAGTCCGTTTGGGTTGGGAAAGAGAAACCTAAGACCCAAGTGCAGGGGGAGGGAGTTTCAAGGTTCCTGGAACAAAATGCTGGAAGGAATTCAGGCAAAATATTCCATGGTCTTCTGATTGCTCTCTGGTGCCTGTTGTGAAGTCTAAAAGCTGTGATGCTCCCCAGGAATGGCTGTGTTCTGAAAGCTTTTCCAGGAAACTGTCTTGAGCTGGGCTACATTGTTAGCTCTCTGCTTCACAGAAAGAGCCTTCTGGAAGTCCAGAGGGCACTTAGATAAGACGGATTACATGGCACTCAAGGTTTCCTCCGTGGTTTTCTTCCAGACATCTCTGAGGCATCAGAAGCAGGGGTCAACAACTCAGTGTAATAGAAATTTTAAAATGAATAAAATATTTGGATGGAAGGAGAAACCTTCAAAATTATGCCTATTATTTAGCATTTTATCTTCCACAAAGCAAAACAAAGCTATAAACTTCTCACTGCAACTGTGAGGGAAGAGAATCCTAAAACATTTTGTCTTAGCCGGTTTTCTGCTTCTCTTAGCAGAGTGCCTGAGACTGGGTAATTTACAAAAACAGAGATTCACTTCTCACAGTCCTGGAAGTAGGAAGTACAAGGTGAAGGGGTGGTGGGCATCTGGCAAGGACCTTTGTGCTGTGTCATCCCACAGGAAGGTGGAAGGGCAAGAGAGCATGAAGGAGTAAGAGGGGTCAAACTCACTTTTGTAGCAGACCAATTCTTGTGATAAGGAACCCACTCCCCCAATAACAACATTAGTCCACTCACCAGGGCGAAACCCTCATGACCTGATCACCCCTTAAACATCCCTCCCCTCAGCACTACTGCATGGGGGATTCAGTTTCCAACACTTGAAATTTGGGGGACACTTTCAAGCCATAGTAAGAAAGAAATGGCAAAAATAAATTACTTAGACAGTGTTTATCACTAATAATAAGGTATGCACAAAACATCATGTATAGTCTATATTCACTATAATATGTTGTGCTCTATTTTCATGTTACTTTAGGCAAAGAAATAAAAAACAAAGAGAAAGATTTTTGAGAGAAGTACTAAGAAACAGCACCATAACTTTAGTTAAACTGAGAAACTGGTGGAAGTAATTGTTTTAAAAACCTTTTTTATTTGTTGGTTGTTTGGAAGTCAGTGGTGACATTTCAAGGAGTTGTCATTGGGAAGGCAGATTTCAGGAGGCTTTCGTAAGAGTGCGTGAGGAAGATGGGCAAGGAAGGAGGACAGGTGACTTAGAAAGATTCTTGGTGGCAACTGGAAGTGCAGAAATAGAATGGTGACTTCAGGGAGAAGCAATTCAAGGAATGTTGTGCTTTTGCTTCCCTCTTTCTGTCCCTCTCCCCATCTCTCTTTCCATCTCTCTCTGCCTCTCACTTTGTCTGTCTCTGTTTCTCCCTCTCTGTGCCTCTCTCCTGGTTGCTCTGTCTCTCTTTGTCTCTTTTCAAGACTCTGTGTGTGTCTCTGTCTCTCTCTTCCCCTCATTTCTTTCTCCATCTTTCCATGTCTCTCTGTGTCTCTGCTTCTCTGACTTTTTGTGTCTCTCTCTCTCTCTGTCTCTCTCTCTTTCTTTCTTTCTTTCTTTCTTTCTTTCTTCCTTCCTTCCTTCCTTCCTTCCTTTCTTTCTTTCTTTCTTTCTTTCTTTCTTTCTTTCTTTCTTTCTTTCTTTCTTTCTTTCTTCCTCCCTTCCTTCCTTCCTTTCTTCCTGTCTTTCTTTCTTTCTTTCTTTCTTTCTTTTTCTTTCTTTCTTTCTCTCTCTGCGTGTGTGTGTGTCTCACTCTCTTGGTTTCTCACTCTCACTCTCCATCTCGCAGCTCTCTTTGGTTTCACTATGCAAGCTGACTTTCCCCACCTGATGATCCAGTAGTATTAGCAGGAACCGGGTGGACTACCCCCACCACCCGCATCCTGTACCCATCTATGAACTGGGGCAGAGGAGAGGACTGATCTCGCTACTTGGCCTGGCTGGACATGTTGACCCTCAGGATCACAGGCAGTGGAAGGAGCAGCTCCTGGAAGGTCAGAGTGGGTTCTGTGATGGATGGAAGTGACAAGTATGTTGAGCAACAAAAATGACCAGCACTTGGTCTATGGCAGCAGGAGCTCAGAAGTGAGGAATCCTAGGGCCTTAAGTGAGTGGCTCATTGTGGCAAAAACTTTTTTAACAAAAAAAAAGCCCCTTGGGCCACGCGTGGTGGCTCAGGCCTGTAATCCCAGCACTTTGGGAGGCCGAGACGGGCATATCACGAGGTCAGGAGATCGAGACCATCCTGGCTAACACGGTGAAACCCCGTCTCTACTAAAAAAAATACAAAAAACTAGCCGGGCGAGGTGGCAGGCGCCTGTAGTCCCTGCTACTCGGGAGGCTGAGGCAGGAGAATGGTGTAAACCCAGGAGCGGAGCTTGCAGTGCGCTGAGATCCGGCCACTGCACTCCAGCCTGGGCGACAAAGCGAGACTCCGTCTCAAAAAAAAAAATAAATAAATAAAAATAGCCCCTAAGGAGTGTTCCAATGACCACCTCTTAAGCAATACAATTGACCCGTGAACAATGCAGAGATTCGGGCACCAAGCCGCCACACAGTTGAAATTTCTACAATAACTTTTGGCTATACCAAAAGGAATTTACTAATAGCCTATTCTTGGGTGGAAGCCTCAGTGATCACGCAGAGAGTCGGTTAACGCACATTTTGTGTGTTGTATGTATTGTATAGTGTATTCTTACAGTAAAGTAAGCTAGAGGAAATCATAGGAAAAATGTGTTTACTATTCATTAAGTGGCTCATCATAGAGTTTCTTCTCCTCATTTTTGCATTGAGTAGGCTGAGGAGGAGGAGGTGGGAGGAGAGCAGGAAGGATTGGTCTTGCTGTCTAAGGGGTGACAGAAGTGAAAGAAAGTCCAAGTGTAAGTAAGTGACCCACGCGGTTTAAACCCTGTTGTTCAAGGGTCAACTGTTTGAACAGGGAAGTTTTGAAGTGACCTCTTTTTTTTTCTTGAGACAGAGTCTCACTCTGTTGCCCAGGTTGGACTCCAGCGGCGTGATCTTGGCTCACTGAAATGGAAGTGACTTCTTTTCAAATAGGGCATGGCAGGGAAAGGGGGCGGAAAATGGCAGAAGTCTGCCCCACAAACTCAGGACCAAGATCCCCAATTTCTTCACCTGGTGAGTGGGACTCTCATTCCCTAGGCCACAAAGTCTATTTGGGTTCAAAGATCACCTAGGCTCTGGGCTTGGCCTTCCAAGAGAAGAGGTATCTGGGTCCTCCCAAGAATGCAGAGCTGTCCATTCCTGGATGAGTGACCGCAGCTCTGACCCTGTCCCTGGTCTGGGCTTCACTCCTCCTCCTGTAGGCGGCCGCGGCCACAGGCTCAGGAGTTCTCTAACCCAGGCAACACGTGGTTGTGGGTGGGCGTGCTTGCAGGCAGAGGAAGAGGTCTGGGGCTTACTTGAGAATCTCAATGCTGACACACAAAAAAAGGTAAAAGCTCCTGCAGGATGCTGGCATATACAGCTAACAAGATAACACTGTGGGTGTACATCCTGGCACACAGGAAGAGCATTCTTGTTCATGGCGGTGGTTTCAAATATTTCAGTGAGTTCTCCCTTGAATGCCTCTGTCGGGAGCCACTTCAGTTCAGCGTGGGCAGCAAGGGAGCGTCAAGGACTGGTAGTTACGAATTCAAGCTTGTACACAGCGACAGGTCACAGGTCTCTGGAAGATGCCTGTCAATCAATATTCAGAGGTAGCATTCCATAACTGAAGCAGAGGGCATATCTGACCTCATCTGACATGGCTAAAATCATGGTTGTTTTTCTAACTGGGAAATTTATGTAACTGATTTGCCAATAAAGAACCATCTCTCTCCCCCTTTTTCTGACATAACGCTAGTCATTAGGGAAATGTTCTGATGATGTTCGTGAAAGAACAAACCAATGTCTTCCGCTGTAATACCACCCATTTCACACATATGACTCTTGCTGCTTCCATGTGACACTAAAAGTATCAGGAGTGCCAGGAAGTCTCTTTAATCATCGTTCTCCAAGGTGCTCAGGAGATGAAGTCATTCTGTGAAGTGGACTCCAGTTAACACCACTGAGAAATTGTCCTAGAGAAAGTAAAACTTGTAATGGCCTCATACTTTACAGAAACAATGCAACTTTCTTCTTTCGTTTCTTTCCAGTTTTTAGATATTAATATTAATTGGTTCAGGGCAACCTGTTTCTGCATCAAAGTCTTGGGAAGCTTCCACCTGTTTTTATTTTATTTTATTTTATTTTATTTTATTTTATTTATTTATTTAGAAATAGAGTCTCACTGTCACCCAGGCCAAAGTGTAGTGGTGTGATCACAGCTCACTGCAGTCTCAACCTCCCAGGCTCAAGCCAATCCTCAGGCCTCCACCACCTGAGCACCTGGGACTGCAGGTGTGCCACCATGTCCTGCTAATGTTTTATTTTTATTGTTTTATTTTGTGTAGAGTCAGGATCTTGTTATGTGGCCAAAGCCGGTCTCAAACTCCTGGTCTCAAACAATACTTATGTCAGCCTCCTAATGCGCTGAGATTATAGACATGAGCCACGGCACACAGCTGATTTATTTATTTATTTTCTCAGAACTATGCGACCTGATTCTTAATACATAAGGAAATAGAAGCCAGACAAAGGTGGAAGTAGTTACACACGATGTGAGTGTCATTTGGCACTTAGACAAGAGAGGCGGATTATAAAAATAAAAGATCCACATGTCGCAATTGACTGTGGGCTTGGATATGAACTCCAGCACTTTTTATTTTTATTTTCTAAGAGATAGTGTCTCACTCTCTTACTCAAGCTGGAGTGCAGTGATATAAGCATAACTCACTGTAATCTCAAACTCCTGAGTTCAAGTGATCCTCCTGCCTCAGCCTCCCAAGTAGCTGGGACTACAGATGTGCCATCGCTCCAGGCTAATTTTTTTTTTTTAATTTTGTAGAGACGAGGTCTCCCTGTGTTGCCCAGGCTAGTCTCAAACATGTGACCTCAAGCAATCGTTCCGCCTTGGCCTCCAAATCGGTGGGATTATAGGTGTGAGCCACTGTACCTGGCCAAGAAATCAGCTCCACCTGTTTTCTGTATAAAGTTTAGCATCTAGATACAAAGCAAAATAACGTTTAAAGATCAAGGAATCTGAAGGGAAGCTTGTGGGAGGGGAATGGGCTGAAGGCAGCGTTTTTTGGTCTACGGTTTTGCTTATTCTTGGACTTTCCAAAGTCCCGAAAGAAGCAGAAGGCAAGTGAGAAGGGAGGAAGAGGCGGGAGGAAAGGAGGAGGGCTGCGCCTCTGAGGTTGCAGATTAGCCCAAGGCGGCTCAGTGGCTGGGAAGGAAGGAAGGAAATTCCCAAGCCCGAAGGTAGAGACAGAGTCCTGGGTCCAGCAGAGACTGGAGGGGAGGAGGGTGCCGGGAGCCAAAGACCTTCCTGCTAGCATTGCAGCCTCTTAAACTACTTAGGCTTTTATCCAAATTTGGTATGTCCGCATTTTGTAGACCTCCAAACCAAGTCACTCAGGGTTACCCAAGCAGGAAGGAGAGGATGATAGGAGAAGGTGCCCCATCTGATGATGCCCTTCTGGCTTTTATCCATTCCTGGGAATGACTCTTTCTCCAACTCGGGGGATGCCCCTCTGGGAGAATACAGTGGCATGGAGCAGCAGTGGAGAATTCCAAGTCCAAAAAACGATTGGCATTTTAAGGAAAGTAAGAAATCATCCTGCATATATGAAACATTGGGAAAAAAGGTTATTACTAATAATTCTCAAGAGACCACTCTGGTGAGATTGGGTTTCTTGGGGATGTGTGGAGCAGGGTATATGTACTGAGTGGGCACATCCCACCATTCAGACTCCTCCCTCAGCTCCTGTCTACTGTAGCAGTCAGAGGGCAGCTCCGGTCCTCATCTCCGCTGAGCGACCCACTCACTCATTCACTCACTCCTTAACTCATTCACTCACTCACTCACTCATTCACTGCTTCACTCGCTCACTCACTCATTCACTCACTCAGTCCTTTATTCATTCACTCACCGTTTTACTCACTCGCTCATTCATTTACTCATTCAATCACCCATTCACTAACCCATTCACTTACTCACCCATTCACTCACTCACCCATTCACTCACTCACCCATTCACTCGCTCATTAACTAACCCATTCACTCACTCATTCACTTATTCACTAACCCATTCACTCACTCATTCACTAAGCCATTCACTCACTCATTCACTCACCCATTCACTCACTCATTCATTCCCTCATTCACTCACTCAGCCATTCACTCATTCGCTCACTCATTCACTTACTCACTCATTTCCTCATTCATTCACTCAATCATTCACTCACTCAATCATTCACTCAATCATTCACTCACTCAATCATTCACTCACTCATTCACCTCTTCATTCATTCATTCACTCACTCATTCACTCACCCTTTACTCACACACTCACTCATTTACCGACTCATTCACTCACTCATTCGTTCATTCACTCACTCACTTCTTCACTCACTCATTCACTTGTTTACTCACTGACTCATTCACTCACTCTTTCCCTCACCCATTCACTCACTCACCCACTCGTTTGTTCACTCACTCATTCACCCACTCACCCATTCACTCACTCATTCATTCACTCACACACTCATTCATTCACTCACTCGCTCATCACTCATTCCCTCAGTCACTCACTCATTCACTCACTCATTCAGTAAGTCGCTCATTCATTCACTTACTTATTCACTCACCCATTCACTCACTCACTCTTTCACTCATTCACTCACTTAGCAATTCACTCACTCACTCACGTTCACTCATTCACTCATTTACCCACTCACTCACTCATTTACTCCTTCCCTCATCCACTCACTCACTCATTCACTGACTGACTCACTCACTCACGCATTCACTCATTTACTCACTCATTTACTCCTTCACTCACTCACTCACTCCTTCATTCATTCATTCAGCAGCATCCATGACAGGTTCACTCTGTCGTGGGCTCTGCTGTTGCCCTGGGCCTGCAGCAGGGAATAGTCAAAGATCTCTGAATCCACGGCATTCAGAGTTCAGCAGGGGGACCTCTGGAGAAGCCCAGTAGATAGGTGAAATGCCCCATGTGTGACACTGATGAGGATGTTTTAAGAGAAGCAGGGAGGGAACAGGAGTGTGCATGGAGCCCAGAATTTCTAAGAGGGTGATCTGGGGACGCCTCAGCACTGCAGAAGACCTTGCAGGACAGACTTGAGGAAGGTGGGCAGAGTGGGTAGGGAGAGGAGGGCCTGGGCTGAGGAAAGAGCAGGCTGGGCCTGAGGTTGTCGGGTGCCTGCATCGGCCTCTGGGCAACACCAGGATCTGAAGGGACCAGAGGACAAGCCAGTGTACCATGTGTGGGGCCTGTGACTCCAAGTCAGCAGAGAAGATGCCTGAATTACTTCCTGATAGGTGCACCCTGACTTTGAAGTTGAGCATACCCGAGGCATGGAGGTGGGGTGGATGTGGGGGCAGAGCATGGGATGGGGAGGGAGCCTGTTCTGGTCCAGGTCAGAGGAAGTGACTTGGCCCCAGTGGCTCCAGATTCAATGAAGAGCCAAGAGGGACTTTCCTGAGGGACTTAGATGCTGGGGCGGAGGAATACTGCAAGGCTTCAGCCTGAGTCCCTGGGAGGATGGAGTCACCAGGAGCTGAGGTGAGGAAGACTGAGCGGTGGGGGGTTGTGCGGGGGTGCAGAGGCCTGAGCTCAGTGTGGCCCCTGCAGATTTGAGATGCCCACTCCATGCACAGGCAGAGAGGGCAGGGAAGGGGAAGAGGCTGCAGCTCAGGTAGCCCTGGAACGTGCAGCCCGACATGCTGGGGCACTGGGTCATGGTGCCCTCATGGCTGGGAGCTGCTTCCCTCCTGGGATGCTACAATTCCTTTAGAGCACATCGGCATCTCCTGCGCTCACCACAGAGGGGAAGCGGGAAGGACATCTGTCCCTATGCATGTTCTCCTTCACCTGGTCCTAGGCAGGTCCCAGGCAGCACCTCCCCTCCCAAGTGGCTCACCTTGGCCCCTGCCGCTAGTGTTCACAGCCAGACCCTCGAAGAGGGCTGGACTCAGCGGCTCCCTTCTAATGAATAGAACCAGGCAAAAGAGATGGCCGTCTCTCCTGAGATTGGATTGGGAGGGGCTGCAGGTTCTGTCCATTGGAACTCTCCCCCTGGGTCTTGATAGGTGCTAGTTCTGGCAAAGCCAGTCACCTGCCCAGGGCAGAGGGAGGCCTTAAGCTGATGCCACGGAGAGTCTGGGGCCTTCAGTCCAACAGCCTGCAAGCAATAGAATCCTGCCAGCAACACAGAAGCGAGCGTGGAAGCAGCTCCTCCCCTGATGAGCCTGAGCCTTCAGAAGACACAGCAGCCCTGGGCAGACATCTGCTGCAGCTGCGGAGAGCGCCTGGGGCAGAGGGCCCAGTGAATCCTGAACTCCCGGCCCAAGGAGTAATCATTCCTGGGGTATAACTGTGTGCTGGTGTGGGCCACAGTTTGGAGTAACCTGTCAAGGGACAAGGAAGAACAAACACACACCTCAGGTCCTACTGAGTGGAAGCTGTACGGTCAGCACGGCATGTAATATCTGTCAGGCCTCTGAGCCCAAGCCAAGCCATGGCATCCCCTGTGACTTGCAGGTGTAGGCCCAGATGGCCTGAAGCAACTGAAGAATCACAAAAGAAGTGCAAATGGCCTGCCTCGCCTTAACCGATGACATTCCACCACAAAAGAAGTGAAAATGGCCGGTCCTTGCCTTAAGCCATGATATTATCTTGTGAAATTCCTTTTCCTGGCTCATCCTGGTTCAAAAAGCTTCCCCACTGAGCACCTTGTGACCCCCACTCCTGCCCGCCAGAGAACAACCCCCCTTTGACTGTAATTTTCCTTTACTTACCCAAATCCTATAAAACGGTCCCACCCTTATCTCCCTTTGCTGACTCTCTTTTCGGACTCAGCCCACCTGAGCCCTGGTGAAATAAACAGTCATGTTGCTCACACAAAACCTCTTTGGTGGTCTCTTCGCAGGGACGAGCATGACAATATCTTCCAGGTGAATTAGAAGATTCATTGCTAAGGCCAAAGATTTAAAAAAAAAAGAGAACCTCTAATTGTAGCACCATTAAAATATATGACTTGCAAAAAAAAAAAAAAAAAAAAAAAAAAAAAACAGCCATAGCCATTCTTTTCCATCTTAGCTACAGGTATATGTTAATATATGTTAATTCCCTGACTGACTGAGCAATGCGCCAAACTCATAAGAACAGATGTGTGAGGACCCTCAGTGACCACCCTGACCTCAGCTCTTATATACAGACAAACTTTTGAACATAATCTGTAGCCTTGGGGGTCTTGACACTCTAAATTTTATTATTTTTAATTAACTATTTCTATTCCCTAAGCAATACCTGTTCATCGGAGAGAAAAATGGCATTACCTATACTAAGCAAAAGAAAGGAAATAAAATGCTCAGAAACATTTACATATATATGCAGACACACACACACACTCGCACACACAGGCTCGCACTGTGTCTAGGCCTGCCTTTTCACTTATTTGTATGTCCTGAACTTATTTCCATGTCAGTAGACACTTATCTTCGTAGCGGTAACAGCAACTAAATATTATTGCAGCGTCTATTTTTACCATCATTTTTTAACTCATCATGTTTGAACTGTTAGGTTGTGTCTATGGTTTTCTGTGTTATAGACAATTTGATGACAAATGACCCATCCCCTACTGTTCAATATAAAAGTATCAATTGTATAAGGAGATAAGGGGTATTTGGCTGAATAAAATTCAGTGTGCCCTACCTTCTCCACATGTAATATGCTCTGAAAAGGCATGAAGAATTAAATTAGCCCTTCTATTCTCCAGCACAGATCCTGAGTCCAGCGGTGGGTGCAGGTGCTCAGAGCCTTGGTCTGCTCTTCTGCCTGCCAGAAGGCAAAGGCCACTCAACTGCCACCTTAAGACACCCAGGATTCTCCTCTCCTTTTTTATTAATAGAATAATGCTCAGGCTCAGTGCATGAGAGCAGCGCTCTCTGACTTTGCATTCATCAGAGTAACCTAGGTGGTTTGTCTAAAAATATACATTCCCTGGCTGCGCTGGCAGAAACTGGACTTCAGTGGTTTCGTGGGCGTGTGCATAGGACAGGTGATTCTGAGGACCACGAGGGGTTAGGAATTTCCCCGTTCATTCTGGCCAAGGGAGAGATCAGACCATCCAGCATTGTCCGCAGCATATTTTTTTTTCCTCTTTTGCAATGAATATTTGATGCTCAGCGGGATGAGCCCCAGGATGAGACACACATCCAAGAAAAATCCATGCCTCTCCATCTTTTCCCCAGGATTGCCCTTTGGCGAGACTCTCCTTTGCGATTGCTTCGTATTCCCCGGTTCATAGAACAAACCTCTTCTTAGTCTCTTTTGTTGTCTCTTATCTGTTCAACAAACACCCACTGCGCAGGACCATCCTCCGGTAAGCTCTCGAGTGGGGCCGTTTGGCAGCCCTACTTCGTGGGGTGAGCACTGAAGGAACCGGGGCCCCATAAGCCCGTGCTTTTGTGGGGGCTGCCCCCTCTCCCGTCGCAGGGTAACCGGCACCAGGCTGTTAAGCTGTGGATGGACAACCGCACACCCCATCGGGTGTGCGGATTTCAGTACGTGGAGTTGGCCAGTGAAGTCAGCCGAGGTCAGCACAGCGTACAGCAGCGCGCGTGTCCGTGGGGAGGAAGGGTCGTCCCGCCTCCCCTTCAGGCCAGTCCTGTTGCGCCTCCTCCTGCCCCACTCTGACTTCCGCGCCCCCAGGCGTCTCTGAGGGTCGCGCCCCGATACCCTCCTCCACCCCAAGGCATCTTCTCCCAAAGGGCCGGGCTGGTGGCTCAGGAGCGCCACAGCCCCCTTGGGCCCGGGAAATCGCAGCTTCGTCATAGCTAAGCCCGCCGCGCTCAGCTTTTCTCGCCACCTGAATGATCCACTCTCCGTGCGTCCTTCCCGACCTCAGGCTGCAGAGAAAACTTGGGGGCGGGGGTCGAGGAAGCCGCGCCCCGGGGCTCCCAGTGCAGCCCCCAGAGGAATCCTGCGGGCAACAACAAGCTGTGCGAGCGGCGGGGCTAGGCGCCGACAACAGCACGAGCGGCCGGGCCTGCTGCGAGCCTCCGCGTCCAGGTAGGGTCTCCGCGCCCCAATTCCATCCCGCCCCGCCATCGGCGCTCCCAGCAAGTGCGGGGTTTCCACCCGCCCCGGCGTTCGCGCCCACTCACGGTCTCCCTTGCCCCCCCGGGAGATGCTCCCCGCGTTCTATTCCGCCCCGCCTTGGCGCGCCCAGCAAACGTTGTGACCTCACCCCCCTGCGGTCTCCCCCTCCCCTGACGCTGCCCCTGCCCCCACCTGTGGCGCTCCGGGCATCTCTAAAGCCCCCAACCAGAGTCCTCCAACCCACCCGCGAGGCTCGCGCACCAGCAACGCGACCCCACCCACAGGGACCCCGCCCACCTGTGGCGGTACCCCCGCATCTGCGACCTCCCCCATCGCTAGCGCGGCCCCTACCTACGACGACCCCCGCGTAGGTGCTCCTGCCTACACACGCCCCCTCCCCGCCAGCCCCTGCCCTTTCCCTGCCCCTTTCCCTGCTCCTGCCCCTAGCCGCGCCCCCGCCCCCGCAGGCCCTCCAGTGCGCTCGGGCCCCGCCCGTCACTGTCCATAGGCGCTGGCGCCAGGCGGGGGCGCGGGCGGGGCAGCAGTTCCGAGTCCGGCGCGCACGGGCAGGGTCCACATTGCCTGCCGCGCACCCGGACTAGCGACTACCCTCGGCCTCCTCGCCATGGACGCGGACGACTCCCGGGCCCCCAAGGGCTCTTTGCGGAAGTTCCTGGAGCACCTCTCCGGGGCCGGCAAGGCCATCGGCGTGCTGACCAGTGGCGGGGATGCTCAAGGTGCGCGCCCCCCTCCAGGCGGCGAGGTCGGGACGGATGGAGAGAGGGAGAACAGGGCGAAGGGGATGGGGGGATAGGGCAGAAGAGGGGCGGAGCGATGGGAGGACCCGGGGAAAGATGGGGAAGCGATGGGAAGAACCGGGGAGAAGAGCGGGGAAGCGATCGGGAGAACTGGGTCGAAGCCTGTGCCCGGGAGCGGCAGGGCAGGGGTACCTGCGGGGCAGCGTGAACCGTCAAGGCAGCCCCGGGGTCCTTGCCGGGTGGGGTGGAGGAGGAAGGGACATGGCGGTAGGAACCTCCATCCGAAAGATAGTGAGCTTTCCATCCCGTCCGGTTTATGTTTTAAATTGAACCTGGCAGAGGGGTCGCCTGGAGCGCCCTCGGGGGTCGTTCTGCCTCTGAGCTGTAGGACTGGGCCGGGCTTCCCCTCCGAAGCGAGGGTACAGCGCGATCACTTCCTAAGTGGCCCCCCGCCCCCCAACTCCGCCCCACGCCACCACCCAGCATGTCGAGGAAGAAACGGCCGGGTCCCCGCACACCTCCTGTAGCCTCGTGCCCCGCGCGGTGTGGGCGGGGTCCCGGCTGCTGCAATGCAGGACGCGGCGGGGGTGCTCTGGGTTCCCGCCTGGCGTCTCCGAGGCGGTCCGGCAGCCCCTCGCGTTTCCGCTGGAAGATTTACAAAAAGGGTTTCTTGTGCTCGCATGTGCTGTCGCCTTCCGGCTCGTGACAAAACTGAAAACTAAAGTGGGTCTCAGGCCCTCCCCGCCAGCCTCCGCGGACCGGAAGGACCAGGAAGCGGGGACTCCCGGACGTCAGCGGCGCCGCGGCGCGGGCTCTGGGCTTCCCCTGCCCTGCAATGTGGAAGCGGCTCTCCAGGAGGGGCCCGAGCCTGGACCCACGACGCGGGCGCGCCGGGAGGACATTTAACATTGAAGAGCGGGAGGTGATGGAGAGTGCGCTCCCCAGGCCCCGGGTGCACGTAGGGGCGCCTGTGCCCGGGATCGGGAGGGTGAGGCCTTCTCCGTCAGGTAGACTTGTTAAATCTATCTGAAAGTCACAGATAACTAAGTGTCAAGTCGTCACAGATATTTATGTATCCTGAATGAGATGGCTACGGAAAACATGAAAACATCGTTACTGGTTACGTGCATGATGCATCCAAAACATTGTTACCTGCACAGTGGCAGCACTGATATTTGTGGGCTTTTGAACGTGTGGACTGGAGTGTTAAGAGTCCTTCAGAGTCATGACAGTAGTTTGATTTGAATGTTCTTTTCTTGGCGAATAAATGCTGTACATTGAATTTACCCAGGAAACTAGGAAGGTGAACCCACACGAAGGACACAGACCTGTGGGCTGCTCCAGGCACCATTAGGGCGTTGCGGGGCCTGAGCCATGGGCTTCCCGTTCAGCCTCTTGAGAGCCGTGATGGCGTCTCTGTTCTGCCTCACACTGGACCCGCTAGTTTCTTTTTTTTTGTTGTTGAGACAGAGTCTCGCTTTGTCGCCCAGACTGGAGTGCAGTGGCCAGATCTCAGCTCACTGCAAGCTCCGCCTCCCGGGTGCACGCCATTCTCCTGCCTCAGCCTCCCGAGTAGCTGGGACTACAGACGCCCGCCACCTCGCCCGGCTAGTTTTTTGTATTTTTTAGTAGAGACGGGGTTTCACCGTGTTAGCCAGGATGGTCTCGATCTCCTGACCTTGTGATCCGCCCATCTCGGCCTCCTAAAGTGCTGGGATTACAGGCTTGAGCCACCGCGCCCGGCTGGACCCGCTAGTTTCATATTCTTGTTATGGTTCCGAAGCTACAAGCGGTTGGATTCTGCGAGTCGCTCTCTGTCTTCCTCCTCCAGCTGCTTTCAAATGGGTCGTCTCTTTTTTTAGAACTTCTTTTTTAAGCAGTGATTGATGGGGTGAGTTGTAGTGCTGTCCTGAACTGCAGAGGGAGCGCACTGAGGAACCTGGGTTTTGAGGCTGTGCACATCAGCTGAGTCAGCAGCCCAGGGCCCTGTCAGTCCCATTATTAAGCTTATTTCTTGCTCTTCGACGCCTTAAAAAAAAAAAAGCAAACTCCTGCTTGCTGTCACTGGCTGTTTGGCAAATGGGTGTTTACCCTGGAAAGAGGGACATTTTGTCCTCTGGACCGTCTAAGGCGCCCTTTAGTGACATGGTCCGTTTCTGACCACTCTATTCTGTGGGCGTCCTTCCTGCTTCCACCTTCCCTTTCCAAACGCCTCCGCCTCCAGGGCTTTAATTTTCCTTCTGTGTGTGTGTCACGCAGAGGTTACGACTATTGCGCCAGTGCCCTTATTTTATTTTATTTTTTTCCTGCGGAGGTCCCAGAATTTGCTACATCTCAAAAGAAGCAATTGCATCCATTTGTTCGCGATGATCATAAACAGTGCCCTCTAAGGGAGACTATTTGGTCAACCCGTCTGCTGTGGGTAGAAAGACAGCGGTGGCCGCGGAACGAGGGCTCTGCCTCTTCAGAGCCTGCACAACCATCCTGCTTTCTTTCTTCAATATCCAGTAGGGGGGTTAATTTGAATAAGCCCTTGAAACCAACAAAGCAGGAAAGTGCAAAGACATTGAGTTGCGAGATTTAAAATGACAACCAGCAGCCTCTCATTCTTCCTTCACTGGGGGTTGCCACTTCGTTTTGGGGCTGCAGGGTATGTTTGGCAGCGACATCGGACCTTTGTGCTGTGCGACTCATGAATTGAGATAGTTCCTTACTAAGTGCTTTGTGCTGTAGGTATGAAAATGGGGAAAGAGGGAGCACTGTCCCGGGTGGAGAGGCGTGGAGAGACGCTGTGATACATAGCAGGTCCTTTTCTTCTGGGCTCCTGGTTATAAATCTTTTTTTTTTTTTCTAATAGCCTGACAGATGGTTTTTGTGTCTTTTTTTTTTTTTTTTTGAGACGGAGTCTGGCTCTGCCGCCCGGGCTGGAGTGCAGTGGCCAGATCTCAGCTCACTGCAAGCTCCGCCTCCCGGGTTTACGCCATTCTCCTGCCTCAGTCTCCCGAGTAGCTGGGACTACAGGCGCCCGCCACCTCGCCCGGCTATTTTTTTTGTATTTTTTAGTAGAGACGGGGTTTCACTGTGTTAGCCAGGATGGTCTCGATCTCCTGACCTCGTGATCCGCCCATCTCGGCCTCCCAAAGTGCTGGGATTACAGGCTTGAGCCACCGCGCCCGGCCCTGGTTTTTGTGTCTTAATTAAAAGATTGAAGACTGTGGGCCAGACCCAAACTAATTCCATTGGCATCAGAGAGAAGGATTCTGTGCATATTTATCTATAGGCATAATTGATTTTTTTTTGGTCCAATTATCTGGTTAGTCAAATCATACATTACAGAAGTAATATTTAAAATTAAAAAACTAAAAATAAAAAATGTATCTGTAAACCTATCCCCCTTCCATTCCAGTCTTTGTCTCTGTGTAATTTTAGAACCGTGAACCACGATGTACACAGAGTTTATACTCTTTTAATATCTTGCTACTTCATTGTTTTAATGTTTAATCTTTAGGTTGATGTATCACAGGTTGCTTGATCATTTCTTACAGGTGTTTGGTTTAGTCTTTTTTTTTTTTTTTCCCTTTAACTCTAATGTAAATTTGAGTATTTGGCTGGTAGTTTTAGCAGGATTTAAGGCAGAGCCTCAGTTAGGGCCGCGGATCGATTTATGGTCCCTAGTTTGAGGAGGGAGGCGGCAATCTGCCCTTTCTTCTATAATTGATATGTTGAATCACAATGGACATTTACTTGATTTTGAGCACTTGGAACTCCCCTGGGATTCACTGATATTGCAAGGTCAGGACTGGGGATATCCTGCTGGAGAGGCCCCCGGCGTGCCCAGGGCAGGGTCCTGAGCGCGTTGCTGCAGGACAGAAGCCCTGGGCTTTGTCCTCCAGCAGCCATCACTCTGGGAAGGACTGGCTGCTCCAGGAATGAGGTCTATGCTCTGAAACCCACAGTCAGCAGACCAGCAAAGGTCAGCACAGACGACCTTCTATGAATCATTCATTTAACAAGCATTCATGGAATACACACTCCTTGCAGTTGGAACTTAGAGTGGAAGGCCATCAGCTCACTGTTGTCTGAGCAGAGCTTGATCTCTGGCTCCCTGTTGTAGCCTCCGCTCCTAGGAGGTGCACAGTGAGTGTTGGGGAACCCTCCACAGGCACAGTTGCCGAACAAGGACCCCTCCCAAGGGCGTCAGCCCTGGGCCCTGAGGTCTGAAGAGGAGGAGGGCATTCCTAGGGTCGACTTCCCTTCTGGATACTGAGCTCTGCACAGAGAGAAACTCTTCCACATTCACTGCGGTGAAGTTCCTAAAACAAATAACACTTTAGAGACTGGGGCCTGCATTCCCCGGAATTTCATGGCCACAGGTGGTGGCTGTACGGTGCGACTGGAGTCTGCGTTCCCCAGAATTTCTGTGGCTGCAGGTGGTGTCTGCACCATGCAACTGGTGTCCCTGGAATTTCCGTGGCCAAAGGTGGTGACTGTACCATGTGAATGAGGGTCTGTGTTCCCTGGAATTTCCATGGCTATAGATGGTGGCTGTACCATGTGTCTGAGGGTCTGCCTTCCCTGGAATTTCTGTGGCTGCGGATGTAACTGTACCATGTGACTGAGGGTCTGCATTCCCTGGTATTTCTGTGGTCGCAGATGGTGGCTGTACCATGCAACTGGGGCCTGCATTCCCTGGAATTTCCATGGCCACAGGCGGTGGCTGCACCATGCATCAGGTCCTGTCTCAGGAGTTGGTGTCATTCTCTCTGTTACTCCCTCACCTGACACAGAGCGGCAGTTCCTGACCTTATCACTCCCAGGAAACACACAGGCATCTGTTTTGGATCCTTGTTTTATTTCCCCATTACCTTTGTCATCAAAGGGAAATTCACATCCCTATGAAGCTGAAAATGGTGTGGGGCCCCCTGGTGGTCTTTCCAAGGCATTATCAGCAGGTAAACTAGACCGTATGGGCCAGTGTACCTGAAATGAAAACAGAAAGGTAAGTCGTGTCACTAAGCTTTGCTAGGAGATTCAGGGTCTTTGTCAGTGACAGAGTCATCCAAAGTAAGTTGTTTGTTCACTGCAGATCGACACGGTTAGCTGTGTCGGGATTAAACTTACCCAGTGTCGACAGAGTGTAGCTTAATCCTCACGGAGGGGTGTCAAGTACATTGAAGAATAGCTGCCGAGCCTGCTATTGTCGGGAGAGGGGCAGGTGCCTCTCTCGCTTAGCCCAATGCTGAAGGAGGCCGGGCTCACGTCAGGCGGTGCGTGTGAGCGAGCTGGATGTTTAGCACGCTGGGACGATAGAGCACAAACATCTATTTTTAACTTGTGGCTGACCTTCTTCTGTGCTGCTTGAGTCTCTGTGGACCTTTCTCTGTTTCCTTCCTGAGGAGTCTATGCCAGGGTCCCAGGCGTTCTCTGCGCTGCACCTCGGCGCCTGCCCACTCAGGAGCCTCCTCCTGGTGGCTGTGGGACTGGGCTGGGCCCACACTGTCAGCATCGTCCGGAGTAAGCAAGCCCGTCCCTCCACACCTCAGTGTCCCAAGCTGTTGAACAGGGCTAATCAACTGACCGTCAGGATTAATGGGGATCAGATGCGCTCATCTCATAGCCCTGCTTGGTAAACAGCCACTTCCACTCTGTCCTCCAATGTGCTACTCTAGACTTTTTCTTTACCTCCATTTAGCCAGGTGATTCGAGGTGACAGTGACTATCAAGAGGGACGTACAGAGGAAATCAGTGGAAGAGAGCTCGAGGAGCAGACATGGGTGCAGGAACACAGTGCGGGGAGCACGGGTGCAGGGAACATAGGCATGGGGAGCACAGATAGGTGTGGGGAGGTGAGGATGGGTGCGGGGAGCGCGGATGTGGGCAGCACGGGTGCCCGGAGCACAGGTGTGGGGAGCACGGGTGCGGGGGGCATGGGAGCAGGGAGCACGGGGACCCGGAGCACAGGATATGGAGAGCATGTGTGTACTTGCTCTGCTCTGACAGATGCTGCTGAGCACGTACTCAGTGATCAGATGGGTCAGAGCCTCAGTGCCTTTTTTTTAGAAAAATTATTTCTTTTTTTAAAGATAGGACTTCCCTCTTCCTGGTGGCCCCTTTTAGTCGATACTCTTTTAAGCCTGCTTTTCCAGAGGAAAGCTAGGAAGGATGGCCTGTATAGGTTCCAGTCTGGGCATATCTGGAAGAATGACCTGTTTTAGGTTTGAGTCTAGTGTATCTGGGGACAACTTTGAACCTCCATTCAGAGTCCCCCAGCCACCTGTAGAGGCTTCCCAAATGTCTGCTGGGACTTTCCCCTCTGCTCGGGGATGATGAAGAGCAGAATCTCATCCTGCCACGACCTCTGGGGTCCTCCTTCCTGGAGGGCAGTGCCTTGGTGGCCAGTGTGTGTAGGAGGCTGGGCTGGCACCTTCGGGCTATGCTCTGCAGCGGGGGCTCGTGACATGGGGCATTCTTGTGCTCTGCACCGGGACTGTTGACGTGGGGCATCCTCGTGCACTGTGGACCACAAGCGGTGCACATGAGCCAGACAGCTCCTGGAATTCGGAGCCTGATTCTACCTCAGGCCATCCAACTGTCTGTGGCACTTCTGGGAGATTGTGGGGACCATATGAGTCTGTGTCCCCACCCTCACTGGCTGGACACCTATGCCAGGCTGGAGCTTTATGTGTCACCATGCCCTGTTCTGAGTTGTGTGAATATTTATTTTCATTACCTACTCTCATAAGCTTTCCTTTTTTTAAAAAAAATTCAGAGACAGACTTTGAAGTCCCCTGGCCCCACCCTCTGTGGACCTAATGGTATTGCAGAAATTATGGCTTCAATTATGTGTAATAACTGGGGCTACTTTAAAAGTCATGTAAAGGAACAAGGTGGAGTGGCCATTTCAAGCAGTACATCATGCTGGATTCTTCAGTGAACATTATCAGGCTTTCAACACATTTTCTCTTTTTATTTGCTTTGGAGAATATAATGGGTGCTCGGAAGCTGTTGGAATTTAGTAACAGGAAATCATCCTTAAGGAGCTATTTAAGCAAGGGGGCAGTTGGAGTAAATGTAAGTTATGAACACACACTTATTCCAAACCAGAGAAATAAAAGCACCAACTGTACTGGGGTTGAAAGTTGGTTGCTAGTGTGTCTTTCCTGCCCACAGTGACTGTGGCAGTGCTGTGGCCAGGAAATTCTGGAAAGAAGACTTGGTGCCAGTGGTAGTTTTTGTGACGATTCATTTGCTTTCAGCTCAAGTGACTATAGTCTAACTTGCAAAGGGCTAGGTCTCCACCAATGGACCACGACATTGACATAGGACAAATGAGAAATGGCCCTTGGGTTTTTAACAATTATTATTTTTAATGGACACATTATGGTACATATCCATGGGATACAGTGTGATATTTCAATACATGTTTATCATGTGTAATTAGCAAATCAGGATAATTAGCATGTCCGTCTTCTCAAACATTTGTCATCTCTTAATGCTGGGTATATTTAAAATCCTCCCTTCTAGCTGCTTGAAAATATACAATAAATTATAAACTACAGTCACCGTACAAGGCTATAGCACACTAAACCTCATTTTTACTATCTAGATGTAATTTTGTATCCATTAGCCAACCTCTCCCTTTCTGCCTTCCCGCCGCCCTTTCCTGTCTCTAGGTTCCACTGTTCTACCTTCAGAGGGTAGAATATCATTTTCCTCAGAGATCCTTAACCCTCTTGGTTAGACTTCTTCTGAGGTATTTTTATTTTTATTTTATATTTTTGTAGCTAAATTGGATTGCTTTCTTGATTTCTTTTTCCACTGGCTCATTGTTAGTCTATAGAGATGCTACTGACTTTTATATGTTTATTTTGTATTCTGTAACTTTACTGAATTTGTTTATCGGTTCAAAGAGATTTTTGCTGGAGCCTTTTTTTTTTTTTTAATATATAAGAGCATATTGTCTGCAAACAGACAATTAGAGTTCCTCCTTTCCACTTTGGGTGCCCTTGATTTCTTTCTCTTGCCTAACTGCTCTTGACTAGGACGTTCAGTGCTGTGTTGGATAGGAGTGGCACAAGTGGGCGTCCTTGTCTTGTTACAGGTGTCAGAGAAAAAGCGCTTAGTATTTCCCCATTCACCATTATGTTAGCTGTGGGTTTGTCACATATGGCCTTTATCGTGTTGAGATATGTTTCTTTCAGTGCCTCGTTTGTTGAAACTTTTTATCATGAAGCAGCGTTGAATTTTATCAAATGCTTTTTCTGTATCTGTCGAAATGATATGGTTTTTGTCCTTAATTCTGTTGATGTGATGTAGCGTGTTTATTGATTTGTGTTTGTTGAGCAATCCTTGCATCCTGGGATAAATCCCACTTGATCATGGTGTATAATCTTTTTGATTTACTGTTGGATTCAGTTTGTTAGTATTTTGCTGAGGATTTTTGCATCTGTGTTCATCAGGGGTATTGACCTATAGTTTTCTCTTTTTATTGTGTCCTTGTCTTATTTTGGTATCAGGGTAATGCTTGGCTTGAAGAATGAACTTGGCAGAATTCCCTCGTCTTCAATATTTTTGGAATAGTTTGCGAAGAATTGAAATAAAAATTTGTAGAATTCAGCTGTGAAGCCACCTAGTTCTGGGGTTTTCTTTGTTGGAGACATTTTATTATTATATAGTCATACGTGTTACTCATTATTGGTCTGTTTAGGATTTCCGTTTCTTCTTGGTTCCATCTAGGTAGGTTGTACATGTCCAGGAATTTATCCATTTCCTCTAGGTTTTCCAATCTGTTGACATAACAGTTGTTAAAAATAGTTTCTAATGATCCCTTGTATTTCTGTGGTATCAAATGTAATTCTCCTTTTTTGTTTCTAATTTTATTTATTTGGGATTTCTTTTTCTTTCTTAGTGTAGCGAATGGCTTGTCTATTTTATTTATCTTTTCAAAAAACCAACACTCTTTTCTTCATCTTTTATATTTGTTAGTTTCCATATTATTTACTTCCTCTTTGATCTTTGTTATTTCTTTTCTGCTACCACTTCTGGATTTGATTTGTTCCTGCTCTTCTAGCTCATTGCAGTTCATTGTTAGGTTGTTTATTTTAAATCTGTTTTTTAAATGTAGGAGTTTATTGTTCTAAACTTTCCTCTTAATACTGCTTTTGCTGTATGCCATAGGCTTTGATATGTCGTGTTTCTGTTTTCAATTATTTCAAGAAATTTTTAAATTTCCTTCTTAATTTCTTCATTGACCCATTGGCTATTCAAGGGCATATTGTTTAATTTCTATGTATTTATACAGTTTTGAAAGTTCTCCTTGTTGTTGATTTGTTTTTTGTTTGATTGTTTATTAAACTTTATGTTCCAGGGTACATGTCCACAATGTGCAGGTTTGTTACATATGTATATATGTGCCAAGCTGGTGTGCTGTCCCCATTAACTTGTCATTTAAATTAGGTATATCTCGTAATGCTATCCTTCCCCCCTCCCCTCACCCCACAACAGGCCCCGGTGTGTGATGTTCCCCTTCCTGTGTCCAAGTGATCTCACTGTTCATTTCCCACCTATGAGTGAGAACATGCGGTGTTTGGTTTTCTGTCCTCGCGATAGTTTGCTGAGAATGATGGTTTCCAGCTGCATCCGTGTCCCTACAAAGGACATGAACTCATCCTTTTTTATGGCTGCATAGTATGCCATGGTGTAAATGTGCCACATTCTCTTAATCCAGTCTGTCATTGATGGACATTTGGGTTGCTTCCAAGTCTTTGCTATTGTGAATAGTGCCGCAATAAACATACGTGTGCATGTGTCTTTATGGAAGCATGATTTATAATCCTTTGGGTATATACCCAGTAATGGGATTGCTGGGTCAAATGGTATTTCCAGTTCTAGATCCTTGAGGAATCGCCACACTGTTTTCCACAATGATTGAACTAGTTCACAGTCCCACCGACAGTGTAAAAGTGTTCCTATTTCTCCACATCCTCTCCAGCACCTGTTGTTTCCTGACTTTTCTTTCTTTCTTTCTTTCTTTTTTCTTTCTTTCTTTCTTTCTTTCTTTCTTTCTTTCTTTCTTTCTTTCTTTCTTCTTATTATTATACTTTAAGTTCTAGGGTACATGTGCATAAAGTGCAGGTTTGTTACATATGTATACTTGTGCCATGTTGCTGTGCTGCACCCATCAACTCGTCAGCACCCATCAACTCGTCATTTACATCAGGTATAACTCCCAGTGCAATCCCTCCCCTCTCCCCGCACCCCATGATAGGCCCTGGTGTGTGATATTCCCTTTCCCGAGACCAAGTGATCTCATTGTTCAGTTCCCACCTATGAGTGAGAACATGCAGTGTTTGGTTTTCTGTTCTTGTGATAGTTTGCTAAGAATGATGGTTTCCAGCTGCATCCGTGTCCCTACAAAGGACACAAACTCATCCTTTTTGATGGCTGCATAGTATTCCATGGTGTATATGTGCCACATTTTCTTAATCCAGTCTGTCACTGATGGACATTTGGGTTGATTCCAAGTCTTTGCTATTGCGAATAGGGCCGCAATAAACATATGTGTGCATGTGTCTTCATAGCAACATGATTTATAATCCTTTGGGTATATACCCAATAATGGGATGGCTGGGTCATATGGTACATCTAGTTCTAGATCCTTGAGGAATCGCCATACTGTTTTCCATAATGGTTGAACTAGTTTACAATCCCACCAACAGTGTAAAAGTGTTCCTATTTCTCCACATCCTCTCCAGCACCTGTCGTTTCCTGACTTTTTAATGATTGCCATTCTAACTGGTGTGAGATGGTATCTCATTGTGGTTTTGACTTGCATTTCTCTGATGGCCAGTGATGATGAGCATTTTTTCATGTGTCTATTGGCTGCATAAATGTCTTCTTTTGAGAAGTATCTGTTCCTTGTTGTTGATTTATAGCTTTATTCTGTTACAGTCTGAGAATATCCTAGATGTTATTTCAATTTTTAAAAAATGTATTGAGACTTCTTTTGCAGCCTAGCATGTGGTTGATTCTAGAGAATGTTCCATGTGCCGATGAGAAAAATGTGCATTTGTATCTGTTGGATGAAATGTTCTGTAAATGTCTGTTAGGTCCATTTGGTCTACACTGTACTTTCAACTTGATAATTTGTTGTTATTTTCTGTCTAGATGATCTCCAGTGCTGACAGTGGGGTTTTGAGGCCACTACTATTGATGTGTTGGTGTCTCTCTCTCTCTCTCTCTCTCTCTCTATATATATATATATATATATATATATATGTATGTGTGTATATATATATATTTGAGACGGAGTTTTGCTCTTGTTGCCTAGACTAGAGTGCAGAGGTGCAGTCTCAACTCATTGCAACCTCCACCTCCCGAGTTCAAATGATTCTCCGGCCTCAGCCTCCCAAGTAGCTGGGATTACAGGCGTGTGCCACCATCCTGGCCTAATTTTTTGTATTAGTAGAGACAGGGTTTCACCATGTTGGCCAGGCTGGTCTTGATCTCCTGACCTCAGGTGATCCACCTGCCTCCACCCCCCAAAGTGCTGGGATTACATGCATGAGGCACCGTGCCCAACCTCTCTCTCTAGATCTACTAATATTTGCTTTATGTATCTGGGTGCTTTGTTGTTGGGTGCCCATATACTCGTAATTGTTATATCCTCTTGCTATGTGGATCTCTTTATTATATAATTACCTTTTTACAGTTTTTGACTTAACTTGTGATTGGTCTGAAATAAATATAGCTACTCTTGCTCACTTTTGAGTTCCATTAATGTGGAACATGTTTTTCCATCCCTTCACATTTAGTCTATGTGTGTCTTTACGGCTGAAGTGAGTTTTTTGTAGGCAGCATATAGTTGGTTTTTCTTCTTTAAATCCACTCAGCCCGTCTATATCCTTTAATTGGGAAGCTTGGGGTTATTTTGCTATTGATATCACAGTCCAGACATTAAGATTTCCTCACTTAAGTTATTTGTACACAAATTAATATGAAGAGGAAATAGAGTTTTTCTTTTGTCTTTTAAAGATAGCGATGGATTATTATTTTGATTTCATGCAAGTGAGGGACTCACCATGCCTGTTGGAATTTTAGAATTTCTTTCCTGTTATTAGGAACAGCAATGATCTGTAATGGGTTCCTGGAATCATCCAGTGGTGTTCTGAATATCTTAAAAGTTTGCTTTCGTGTCTCATTTTTTATTTCTCCCCTAGTAGCCATGCACCCTGGGCAGGAGATGACCTTACATTTCCTTGGTTTTTAATGATTTCTTAGGTTTAGTGTTTGACACAGTTCGGATTCTGGATAAAATCAGCCCTTCTGGGAAGTGTGTAAATCAAACAAGGACTTTCTGGTGGTGGTATACAGGTTTCCCATGCCCCCTGAGTACAGGAATAGCTCCCTGGGGAAGGAATATGGGCACATGATGGCAGGGAGCCATTCTTGGATTGTCCCATCGTTCTGCAGGAATTCTCATGCAGGGAGAAGAAGCACACGGTGACTGAGCTGGTAGGGATTCTGCTGATACTTTTGATCGTTATGATTTGATCCTGAAAGGTGATGTGGGATGAAGCGCAATATTTAGAATGCTGACATTCTTTGAAACAAAGATATGGAAAAAATCTTATAATTGCAGGGTGCTTTGTAGTTTTCAGCTGCTCTCATGTGGATCCTTTTTCATCCTTCTGAAATGCTTTCTCAGGAGAGAGCATTGTTCTCTTTATATAGATGAGGAGCCTGGGTTTCAAATGGTTAGGAATTCATCACAGGCATTGGAATCTTTGGTTTCCTGGAACATTTTCTATTCAAGTATAGACCACATGGCCTCTAAAGGCTGGCTTACTCTTTTTGTTTGTTTGTTTTGTTTTTTGAGATGGAGTCTCACTCTGTCGCCCAGGCTGGAGTGCGGTGGCCAGATCTCAGCTCACTGCAAGCTCCACCTCCCACGTTTATGCCACTCTCCTGCATCAGCCTCCAGAGTAGCTGGGACTACAGGCGCCTGCCACCTCCCCCGGCTAGTTTTTTGTATTTTTTTTTTTTAGCAGAGACGGAGTTTCACCGTGTTAGCCAGGATGATCTCGATCTCTTGCCTTCGTAATCCACCCATCTTGGCCTTCCAAAGTGCTGGGATTGTAGGCTTGAGACACCGCGCCCAGCTGGCTCACTCTTAACACCTCGATTGGGGATCCAGCCTCACCTCTGGGATGGATGGCAGGAACTCCACAGCCATCCTGGGTGCTCTGGTGTGGGGTGGCGGAGCTGTGGCAGCCCCTCCCAGCTGAGTAGCAAGGCCGGGGAAAGCTCATTCCATTCCCCTTGGTTCTAACCAGGTAGAGGCTTACACTGCACATTTCCTTAGCTGGGAACCTTTAGAACTTTACATTTAAAATCTAATCTGTGATCCAGGGAGTAGATACATTGGTACTCACTGTACAAATCCTACATTTTTTGTATATTTAAAATTTTTTTCATGTGTGTCATGAACGACAAAAGAAATGCAAGCCCTTTGAGTTAGCTTTTCTGTATCGCATCTTCTAGAATCAGGAGGCTTGCCAGGGTTTTGTTTCATCACAAATCTTAATCTTTCTGCTCAAGAGATGGCATTATTAAACTCTTGGTTGTGTAGTTTCCGGGAAAGAAATATTCTAACTGAGTTCCAGGAATCACCTCTGTGGCGTTTCTACAGGAAAAGTGACCACTCTTGAAGCTTCACTGTCACTAGCAAGAATGATTGTGATGGTTACTAAGTGGTCTCCGGCCAATCTTTAGTCTTTTATGCAGAGTGCTTTTATTCCAAGTGAAGTGCCCTTCTGTTTAATGGTGACCTCCTGTTATTACAGGGATTGCAGCCGCATTTGATGGACGTGAACCTGCTCATCTCTGGCTCCCCAGCTTCACCTCTGGGGTGGGTGGCAGGAGCTCCACAGCCATCCTGAGTGCTCTGGGGTGGGAAGTCCCTAGTGGGAGTGGAAGGTGCATGGCCGGGACGTTCCTGTCCCATGTTCCACACTGGTGTGTGCGCGTCTCTGCCTTGTTTCTTCCGTCCGTGCGTCTGTGGCGTTTTCTCCCTTCGTGCGTCTGTGGCCTGTTTTCTCCATGCGTGCCTCAGTGGCGCGTTTCCTCCATCCATGCGTCCGTAGCATTTCTTCTGTCCGTGCGTCGGTGGCGTTTCTTTCGTCTGTGCGTCTGTGGCGTTTTCTCCATGTGTGCGTCTGTGGCGCTTTTCCTCCCTCCGTGTGTCTGTGGTGCTTTTCTTCGCTCCGTGCGTCTGTGGTCTGTTTCCTCCGTCCATGCATCTGTGGTGTTTTCTCCGTCTGTGGATCTGCGGCGTTTCCTCTGTGAGTCTGTGACCTGTTTTCTCCGTCCACGCTGAAGGCCGTCGCTTCTCTCTAGTCACCACTTACTGGTCGCTCCCTGTGTGCTGAGCCTGTGTCAGGCGTGTGGCGTGTGTCACCTGTGTGGCAGGGGTTTGTGTGACACACAGGGACACACGCTTGGGGAGCCGCAGTGATGGGGTCATGGCCACGCAGCTCAGCCCTCGGTCTGAGGGGCTTGGTGCCCACCCAGCTCTTCCCGAAGCAGCCTCGGGGCAGATCCCAGCTCTGCTTTCTCTCCTCAAGGCACCTCATGAAGTAAATTAAGCAAATCTAAAGTAGGAAACAGTTGTGAAATGAGACCTGGTTTCAGGTGTGTGTGGTCATTTCTCTTTACATGCTTACTTCATATACCCCAAATGATATACTTTTCCACCTGGTGTAACAATTAATTACCAGCCATTACTGGTACAAAATTCCATGAAGGGTATTTGAGGAGGGCATAGTCTCAAAGCCATGCTTTATTTTCACAGCTGTGATTTGCATGATAAAACTGTCAGGACTGTGACTTTGTTATCTTATTTTTATTTTTAGACCCTTGAAAGGAAGTTATTTAGTGATTACTTATAATTATGAAAATAATCTAATGATTAGAGAACCTCATTAGAACAAGTATTATATTTTCTGTTCCTTATGTAAATGAAATCTTCTTAATCCAGGCCGATGTTGGCAGGAATGGTCACGTTTAAAATGGGTAAGATGTTTATGTGATGTGCAGACCTCCCTCATATCGTCTCTGGAACATTCCAGGACTTCCATCTCAATTCTCACTTGTTGACACCCTACCTTGTTTTGTGATTATTCTTGTTTGCATCAGAATTTTGAATCCACATACCTGAGATGATACTTACGTATGCATGTACACATGCATGTGTGTGCACGTGTGTATGCATGTGTATGTGCGTGTATGCGTGTCCATGTGCACGTGTATATGCATGCATGTATGTACATGTGTACGTGTGTATATGTATGTGTGCGTATATGCGTGTGTATGCATGTATGTGCGTATGTGTGCGTGCATATGTATGTACGCACACATGTGTACATGTGTGTGCACGTGCATACACGTGTATGTGTGTTCGTGTACATGTGTAGGTATGTGTATGCATGTGTATGCATGTGTGTGCACACAGGTGTAGCTTTCCCTTTCATACATGCCGTGTTGAGTATTGCTGTTAGGCAGTGACAACTTTCCATTTCCTCAGTCAGAAAATGGGTAGCTCATCATTAATAAAGATGAGCATTCAATATCAGGAATCCCTAAAGACAATTGAAATTGTCATATTAAGTAAATAAATTCCAAAACAAAGATAGTGTTCTGTACTATGTGTTCACATTGAACTTTCCTATAAAAATTGGTGTGGATGTTTCCCACTTATTGGAAATCACATGACTAGTTTAAGCCAAAACGTGGAATATTAATTCTGTCTTCAGATCACCTTTGCATATTTATGATTGATCTGTTCTGTTGTTCTGGAAGCTCTGAAAGCCACTCTGTCTTACCCTAGCTGGTGCCACGGTTGTGAGAATTCAGGGAAACAAGGTGTCTGCCAGTTTCAGTATTTTAGATCTCAAGCTGCCTCTTTTCTGCATCATAGACCAGTCTTAAAGAAAGACACAGTGTGACTTGTAGTGGATTATATCAGTTTTATTTTCTGTGGCTGAATTGTCACTCTACCTTGTGAATTAATGTTATTTTTCAGATCGTCTTCATAACACAGGGAGGTTCTCCAGTGTTGAGTGCAGGTTCAGTGAAAGCACTAACACTGTTACTACGGACTTCAACAGACTTGTTTTCCGAGGTGATAACCCTGGAGTCAGGCATTCAGTGTCCGCCCATCACTTCACTTGGTTCCGAGTACTCGGTCCCCTCCTGCTCTCCTTCCCCTGCACCCTTACTTCTGTCTTACCTTCTTTTTGACTCATAGGCCCTCGGCAGATGGTGTGTTGGGGGCAGGTGTCTGCTGTGAATCTTCGATAACCTTGAGAGAGAACTTTTTCTTTGGAGCAAGACCCCTCTCAATAAACTTTCAGTAGCCCGAGTATCATCTGTCGTGTGAACTATTTGTGGAAAACGTTCAGCACTTTTCCTTGGATTTTGACCGATCTTTCTCCACCTGCCAGTTTCTTCTCAGTTTGCCATGTCTGTACCCTCAGCAACCCCGTTCCAGCCCTGGTTACGTGTGAAGTAATTGAAGCAGAGCTCTGCAGATCAGAGAGTGTGTGTCGCCCCCCGAGTTCCCTTCCTGGCCTCTGAGTGTGGGTTGTGTTTTGTTCTGAGGGACGACTCTGAGGCTCCTGGCCCCTGTTTTGGAGCACCCCACGCCAAAGTGGGTGTAAAATGAAAACTGGGTTTATGCTGTATTATTATAATTCATAGAGTGGATGATAAAAATGCTTGAATCTGAGCAGCAGCTGAAAATGAGGCCATGGTACCAGTTTGGATGTTGGACGACCTTCTTGAAAACACTTTCATCATACTTTAGAAACCGTGCGTGTGCTGTTTTCTATTTCATACTTAGAATCTGTACAGTGTGTGTTGTATGAATGTGTTGCATGAGTGTGTTGTGTTGTATGTGAGTTGCATGGGTTGTATGTGTGTTGTATGTGCATATTGTGTTGAGTTGCATTTATTGTATGTTTGAGTGTTGTGTGTTGTATGAGTGTGTTGTACGTGTATTTGTGAGTTGTATGTTTTGTATGTTGTATGTGTGTTGTGTGTTATGAGTGTTGTGCATTGTACGTGTGTATGTGTATGTTGTATATGAGTTGCATGTATTGTGTGTATGTTGTGTGAGTGTTGTGTGTTGTATGAGTGTGTTGTACGTGTGTTTGTGAGTTGCATGTGTTGTGTGTTGTGTAAGTGTTGTGTGTTGTGAGTGCATTGTACATGTATTTGTGTTGAGTTGCATGTATTGTGTATGTTGTATGTGTTGAATGTTGTGTAGTGTGTTGTATGTGCATGTTGTGTTGTGCGTGAGTTACATTTCTTGTATGTGTTGTTTGAGTGTATTGTATGTGTATGTTGTGAGTATGTGAATGTTGCGTTGATTTGCGTGTGTCATGTATGTTGTACGTGCATGTTGTGTTGAACGTGAGTTGCATGTTTTGTACGTGAGCTGTATGAGTATGTTGTATGTGAATGTTGTGAGTTGTATGTATTGTGTGCATGTTGTGTGAGTGTTGTGTGTGCATGTTGTGTTGTGAGTTGTGTGTGTTGTGTGTTATATGAGTGTTGTGTGTCGTATGAGTGTGTTGCATGTGCATGTTGTGTGTGAGTTGTGTGTTGTGTGTGCTGTATGAGTGCATTGTACGTGCGTGTTGTGTTGTATGTGAGTTACGTGTGCTGTATGTGTGTATGAGTGTGTTGTACGTACATGTTGTGTTGTGCGTTGCATGTATTGGTTATGTGTTGCCTGAGTGTTAAAAATGCATATTGTGTTGTGAGTTGCATGTATTGGGTATGTGTTGTATAGGTTGTGTGTGTTTGTGTGCATTGTGTGTTGTCAGTGTTGTATAAGCGCATTGTACATGCGTGTTGTGTTGTTTGTTAGTTGCATGTTTTCAGTGTGTGCCGTGTGAGAGGCGGGGCATCCACATGACTGCTCCTCAGCGAGTCCTGCCTTGCAGCCCCTTCCGAGCTTGTATCTCCGGAGCAGCCTAGAAGCAGCAGCATGTTTGCCTCTGCCCCTCCCCAGGAGGCCTCCGCCAGGTCCTGCGCTCAGCGCGTCGCTAGGCAGCCTCTCTTGTCTCCTTTGTCTCTCTCATCGTCCTCCTGCGCCTCCTCCTTCTCGGGACCTGCATCCTTTCTCTGTGCTCCCTGGCAAGCCACATCTGGGACGTGGGAGTTCAGGCTCTCCCCTAAGCCGTTTGCTCCTCTCTGAAGAGCGCCCCCGTTGACTGGCCGTGAGCAGCTGGAGTGGATTGCAGGGAAGGGAGGTGGGTGTTCCTGTAGAGACGCCAGGGTCTTACCTGGGGAGAATGGAGCCTGTGCTGGGCAGGCCGCCCTCCTGAGGAAGGGGATGGGGTGGGAGGAGCCTCTCGTGGATAAGGGGCCCCCCTCCTGCCCTCCTTCCCTCTACCCCAGTCTGTTGTGAGGGAGGGCGGGGCCCTAGGTGATTTCTATACAGATCTTCAATTATCCAGGCTGTGAATCAAATACTTCTGTTTTTAAGATCAGAGGAAATCTCCTTTTGTTTGTCTGCATTTTATTTTATTTTATTTTATTTTATTTTATTTTATTTTATTTTACTTTTTTTGAGAAAGTGTTGCCCAGGCTGGACTGCGGTGGCGCGATCTCGGCTCCCTGCAACCTCCACCTCCCGGGTTCAAGCGATTCTCCTGCCTCAGTCTCCTAAGTAGCTGGGATTACAGGTGCCCGCCACCACATCAGGGTAATTTTTGCATTTTTAGTAGAGATGGGGTTTCACCATGTTGGCCAGGCTGGTCTCGAACTCCTGACCTCAAGTGATCCACCCACCACGGCCTTCCAAGGGGTTGGGATTACAGGCATGAGCCACCGCGCCCGGTCCGTCTGCCTCTTAGTTAGAACCTGTATATCTAATGTTTTAAATTTCACTTTTCTGGGTCAGAACAGTCGTGTTTCTTTTTCGTAGTGTTGCTATGAATGTCCTTTACGATTAGGAGACTGGGCTGGGTGCCCAATGGAGAGTGGTATCACTGGGTCAAGGTCACCATCTGCCCCAGCAGGGTCCAGAGTGTTTAGAGTCTTTCCTGGGCGTAGACACCCTTTTGTCTGACGTTCAGATAAAACCAATCACCATATTCAGTTAATCAAAGAGGTCAGAGCTGGGAACGGTTAGTGCACATCCACCTCTCCCGAGAGTGTTCACGCCCCTTCCACGCGGGGCTAGGCTGCTGCTGAGCGTGGTTCGACTGGCTGTGGGTGTGGCCTCTTTCCTCAACCACAGCCATCGCAGGCCTGCCACAGTTTTGATTCTGCTAGAAGAGAATAGGCAACACAAGAGAAACAAGTTATGTTACATTTGAAACCTTTAAAAATTATTTCCTCAAACATTGTGTATATTTTTTGCCCATACCTAATATGATAGCAATGTAGAAAAGATTAAAATGAAAAAAAAATTTCCCCCATATTAAGTCTTTGAAAGGCATCCAACTTAGTTTTCATACAATTATTCTCTCCTTGGAGTCATACTTTATTGGTTTCAGTAATGTGTGACAAGTGCACCGGCATACACAGATTTAGGAGCAAACAGCTGCTTCATGATTATAGTTCAGCTCGCGGGGCCCAGCTGTGGGAGTGCAGCCTGCGCCTGCCTGTGCGCCAATAGGGCTGGTCACCTTGAGCATCTGGGAGTGTCTGGGTAAGTGAGGTCTGGGCAAGGCAGCATCCACACACCTGCGTAGTTCTCACTTTGTCCACGTTATCCAGCAATGCCACAAAATTATCAAGTAAATGTTCTCCAAGCGCATATTCAATTAGTGTTTGGAAAGTGCATAGGTAGCTCATACAGCACCTTCAGGAGGAGCTAGGAGCCCAGGAATGAGAGCAGGTGTGAGGCCTGTACTCTCCTTGCATAGATAAAATATGCATGTGCATATCTGAGGCCAGAAAGTTAGATTGGGGCCAGAATGTGGAAGTCCTTACCTGTCGGATACGAGGGAGCCACTGAGGGTTTCGGAGAGAATCGCCTCTGATGTGCGGCACGCCGTGGAGCCGGAGGGACAGAGCAGGCTCATGCAGGGCACTCGCCGTGGCGAGAGGAGGACAGAAGGCAGCCAGTGAGCTGAGCGATTCGGTGCCTGGGTCAGGAGGGGAAGAGGGAGTGCAGGAAGGCGGAAGAAGCTGCGAGTCTGCACCCTGAGGTCGGCGTTGCGCTTTGCTGGAAATCAGAAGCAAGTGTGGATCTGACTCGGAGATACTTACAGACACCACTGCAAGCTGCGAGTCTGGAAATACAGGAGGAGGCTTGGGGAAAATCTGGAGCAAGGTGCATTTGGGAGCCTCTTAGGTAGAAGGGCAGGTCAAGTAGCCAGAGTGTGAGGCGTGCATGTCTGGAGAGAGGAGGCCAAAGGAAAGCCCACATTTGGAAATGGAGGCAGGGTTGGAAGACCCAGAAAAAGCCCTGCTTAGAGTCCAGAGAAGAGCTGGATGGCGCAGTTCACTAAAGTCCAGAGTCGAGAGTTTCCAGGAGAAAGTCCCAAGTGTTGTTGAAAACCAGGGGGCAGGACTCCAGTTGGAGCCTGTGAGGGGAGCCTGGCGGCCCTGATCCCTGAGAGCAGCCAGAGCCTGGGAGTCTCGCGGAAGTGGGTGGGAAGTGCAGGGAGCAGGTGGAGATGGTCCTTCAAGGCCTGGTGCTTCACACGGGCAGCCAGCCGTGGACCAAGACACAGCTGGAGAGGGGCCTGAACCCAGAGCGTCGCCAGGTGAAGCAGGGAGCCGGGAAGGGCAAAGGTATCCGGAAGAAAGCGGGCAGGCATGGAGCCAGGTCCCCAGGGAGGCTGCAGTCTTCTTTCTCTGTTCATGGACTGGTTGTTGGTTATTTTGAGTTCTCAAAGTCATCCACTCGGTGCGGTCCAGAGAAAGTTCCCAGGGGTCTCAAGCCGGAGCAGGCCTTGTGCTTTTCCGAACACGGTGCGTGTTGACTCAGGGTTACCGTCAATGGCTAATTCTAGCGTGTCTTTTGTTGAAGTCTGCAGAAGAGCCTCAACCAGCACCAGCTTTTGAAGAACTTAGAAAACTTGTGTTCTTCTGATTCTGGATTCTTGCCTGAAATGCCTCATATATTTTTGGCTTAGGTGTTCTTAGCACTTGTGTTACGGCATTTGGAGCTCTGTATTTTTGTGATGTGCTAGCTGTGAGGATGTTTAAAATTAGATTCCTAGAAATCAGGTTATAGGAGCTCTCGGCCATGCTTCATGGGTTATGTTTTGACCCCTCATAGTGGATCCCGTTGCGGTGGCTCTTCTTAGTATTTGTGGAACACCTGACTCGTGATGCTAGGAGAATGTGATTTGTTTTCTTTGTAAGTCTAAAGTCTAATGACCTTGTAGAGTCTTTATACCCATCTCTTATAAATCAGCTTTAATATACTTGAAAATATCCTCATTGTGGCCTTGAAAAGCAGGTGCACATTTTAAAAGTCATCCTTTTAAAATCCTTTTCTGCAGCCTGTGCCCTTTGTCTGTTTTGTTTCCTTCACTGCAACATCATGAAACAGGGACAAGGACTAGAATCTCTGTTTCATACACAGAGCTGAACTGTGCTGAGTGACCTACTATGCTGACGTCTGTTTCTGTCGTGAGAGGGAACACAGGCCTCTTGACTTTTCCTTTTGTACATTTTCAAAAAGAATATTTTTTCCTCTCTTGAGTCCATTCCATTGTGGGATTCACTCCTAAGACTGTTTCTTTGCCTTCCATTTTGACAAGTATGATTTAGTTTCTGAGATTGAGGAAAGGGCAGTGAAAAGGCCTGGGAAAGAGAAAGCAGGAAGAGAAGGAATTATCTCATGATTTTAGTCAGAAGGAAATCACTCAGACAGAAACGCTATTACAAGTGGGTCAGATCCCAGGAAGTGGGATTGAATAAGTGACATGGTATCACACAACTCTGTTTTACATTCTTGCTGTTGCCAGGGGTAACGAAAAGAACGAGTATAATCCTTCCGAGGTCAAATATATATCTTTACTGACTCTGACTATAATTAGCAGAATTGGTTCAGTTCAAGTTTGAGAATACCTTTACAGAAGAGGGCCTTCGTGCCCGTGTGCCTATTTCTATGTATATGTTCACACGTATTGGAGTATAAATGTGTGTGTGCTCTGTGTGAGACCTCATTATTTGAAACAAGAAATGTGCAGTAGAGCTTATTAATTACGAGAAGGTACATTTGGGGGATAAACCACTTTGTTTAGAATTGAATAATGGGGTCTTTGAGGGGTGTATATATGTATGTGTGTTTGCATTTATGTGTATGAAAGTTTGTATTGCATGTATATGTGTTGTGCATGTATGTGTGCCTTTGTGTGTGATGTATATGTGCATGCATGTGTATATGTGTGCATGTGTATTTGTGTTGCATGTATGTGTGTGCATGTGTTACATGTTTAGGCACGACTGCTCACATGTGTAAGTAGGCATGCATGGATGCTCGTGTGTGTATAGTTATACATGTATATTTGTGCATGTTATGTCTACGCATTTACATATGTATGTGTGTCAGAATGTGTATGTATATGCATGTGTGTTTGAGTGTTGTGCGTATGCTTGTGCGTGTTTGTTTGAGTGTTGTGTGTATGTTTGTGCCTGTGTGTTTGAGTGTTGTGTGTATGTGTATGCATGTGTTTTGTGTTGGTATTATGTGATTATGTGAATGTGTGTGCATGTGTGAATGTATGTATTACATGTAGGTGTGCGTGTTCACGTGTATGTGTGTGTGTGATATGTGTCTGTGCATGCATGCATGTGCACATTTGATTTGTGAATCCTCTCTGGGAGGGGCATGTTCCTGGAGACAGTGCATGGGATCCTCCGCTGTCCTCTCAGGGAGAGAGACATTGTGAAATTCGAGCCATTAGGTAAACATGCCTGATGTTCTATAAAATATATATTTATACCCCTGGGGTTAAATATATGTTAAATGGGTGCAAAGGTGTTATATTGCATTAAAAGTCATCTTAGTACTTCCTGGTTAAAGGGTTTGTGAATGATTTCCTGTACATGGGACATAATACACCACACAGAATTACAGCGGGTCAATGGTATTTGCCAGGAGGTCTGGCTTACGATTGGTATTTCTAGTTGCAGACATGCAGGTTGAGCTTTGCTGGACTTAGAGGAGGGTCATTGACTCTGCCCCCTGAATGATACCAGCCTCTCTGCTGCTTCCTTGTTCTGCCGGCTTCATCCAGAGCTGGGAGCGCTGCTCTCAGACGCATTGTACTTTTCTCTCCATAAAAATCTGCAGCATTTGTTAGCAGTCCAGTAGCAGACTGAGTGGCAGGTCCAGGGGCAGGTCCAGCGGCAGGTCCAGGGGCAGGTCCAGTGTCAGGTCCAGTGTCAGGTCCAGCGGCAGGTCCAGCCAACTTTCCACCTGGCCCATGTGAAAATGTACCCTCTCCCTTCCATTTTTTAAAACAGTAGTTATTATTAGAGCCTACTGCCATTTCTCCTTGAGCTCCTCATAGTGGATGGTAAGCATTTGCTTTATTAAAGCAAAGTTCCATGCTCTTTGTGCTAAGTCTCCTCTGCCTTTCTGTGAGAGGCTAGAATTGGGATCGACCCTCAGCTGTGCCAGAGCCTTGGTACCTGTCTCAGTTCTGGAATCTACTCTGTGCTTGTTGCCTTCCATCCACCGACAGCCGTCTGTCTTCCTGTCCCTCCTTCAACACGGAGTCCAGCAGTGTGCACACAGGTGAGCCTGTGTGGATGCTGGTTTTGTAGGATCTTATCGGGACCTTAGTCATCTTTTCACTAGGAAACCAGACACTGCAAAGGACTTACAGAAAAGCCCAAAGAAGCCGTATCAATAGAATCATAGAGACAGAATTCTATAACCATAGGAAATGGCATTGATTATCATGAAATGTGCATTTATGTGAGGCATAGTAAAACATCACATTTCTTACTGGGTAAGAGCTTGGAAAAAAGATTATGAAAGTATAACTGACTCTACTCTTGTATCGTGGAACATGGTAAAATGATGCAAGGTATTGTATAGAATGGAACAAACAGATTAGAATTATATAGAGTAGCGCAGAATAGAACAAATAGTATAATGTTATATAGGGTAGCATAGAATAGAAGAAACATTGTAACATTATGTAGTATAGTATACAATAGGACAAATAGTATGACATGGTCTAGAATAGAACAAGTGGGATAGTATTGTAGAGTATACAGTTGAACTAATGACGTAGTATTGCATATCATAATGCAGTCTAGATTAGAACACACAGCCTAGTATTAATATTAAGTAGTATGGTGTGGAATAGTAGAGTCGCATGGCACAGAACAGAGAGGATAGTGTTCTGTAGCACTGACGCAGGAGTTTTGCTCTTTAGCTCGGCTGGGTCCAGGTTCTTGTCTCATGACCAGGAAGAAACAGGCACGGGGGCATCGAAGAGTGAGTGCAGCGGAACTTATTAAGCTAAAAGTTAAGCTCTCGGCGAAAAGAGGGGTCCTGAGAGCAGGTTGCTGGTTGCCCCCTTCCCAGTTGACTACAAGGGCTTTTATATAGAAGCTGATGGGGCTGGGCTCCCTGTCTAAGGAGCAAATTTCTGGTGGTTCCACCCCATTCCCCCGTGTGCATGGGGACCCTTAGTCTGCTGTGAGCATGTTTAGGCGAGACCCCCGTGCAAGTCCCCCTATCTGCACAAAACATGGGCTGGAGGCTCTCTGGGACCCTTCCCTTACTATCTGCCTAAAGCAAGCTGGCTAACTGCTTTCCGTATAGAAGAAAATAGAATAGAATAGAACAGATAGTACAGTATTTTATAGTATAGAATAAAGCTGTAGTATTCTATCGTAGAGAATGGAATAGTATAGAATAGAACAAACAGATCGTACTAGTGTAGTATAGAATAGTAGCCTCAGGCAGCACGGAGCAGTGTTGTGCTCCCTATGTACAGAGTGTAACCACCAGGAGAGCGTTCTTCAGTGGGGCGCCACTGGCCCTTCATATTTCTTTGGTTCTGCGGAAATGAGGAGAGGGAATTAAGAGAGGGGGAGGAGGTTGGCTTTCTTACTTTTAAGGCGCTCATTACTTCTTGGGGATCATTTGATGCTCCCCTTTGGTAGTATTCTATGAAGCAGTCTCTGTACTCTGTGTGGGGTGAAATGTGGGGCAGTCTGTGGACTCTGTAGGGTGAAATGTGGGGCAGTCTGTGGACTCTGTAGGGTGAAATGTGGGGCAGTCTGTGGACTCTGTAGGGTGAAATGTGGGGCAGTCTGTGGACTCTGTAGCGTGAAATGTGAAGCAGTCTGTGGACTCTGTAGGGTGAAATGTGGGGCAGTCTGTGGACTGTGTAGGGTGAAATGTGAAGCAGTCTGTGGACTCTGTAGGGTGAAATGTGGAGCAGTCTGTGGACTGTGTAGGGTGAAATGTGAAGCAGTCTGTGGACTCTGTAGGGTGAAATGTGGGGCAGTCTGTGGACTGTGTGGGGTGAAATGTGAAGCAGTCTGTGGACTCTGTAGGGTGAAATGTGGAGCAGTCTGTGGACTGTGTAGGGTGAAATGTGAAGCAGTCTGTGGACTCTGTAGGGTGAAATGTGGGGCAGTCTGTGGACTGTGTGGGGTGAAATGTGAAGCAGTCTGTGGACTCTGTAGGGTGAAATGTGGAGCAGTCTGTGGACTCTGCGGGGTGAAATGTGAAGCAGTCTGTGGACTCTGTAGGGTGAAATGTGAAGCAGTCTGTGGACTCTGTAGGGTGAAATGTGGAGCAGTCTGTGGACTCTGTAGGGTGAAATGTGGAGCAGTCTGTGGACTCTGTAGGGTGAAATGTGGAGCAGTCTGTGGACTCTGTGTAAGGTGAAACATGAAGCAGTTGAGAAAGGATGAAGGCAGAAGTAGCTCAGCAGAGATGCACCAACTCTTACCTGGGAGACTGTGGAGCAGTCTGTGGACTCTGTGTAGGGTGAAATGAGGTGTTTTATGTAAATAGTTGTCTCATACCTGGCACATGGCAGAGCCTCCGTGGATCTTGCCATCATGAACCCTCTGATAACTTCTCTACAGTGCCCTCCACACTATGAATACCACACATTGTGGGAAGTCCAGGCCTTTTCAAAGGCTGGGTTTCATTTTAACAAAATTGGAATGCGCTGCATATTTGGAATGGCCAGATCATCCTGCACTTTTGACTTCGCCTGTCCAGCTGGGTACACCTCCCTGCGTGCTGCCAACGTTTACGGTGGAATTCCCTGATGCCACTATCCTCACTGCCTGCACCTGAATCTGCTGTGGGGTCATTTCCTTATTGGACTTGTCTGGGGACCTCTTGAGGGGTGGATGGGTCAGGACTGGGTTATCTGGGGAAGGTGTTCACAGCATTCCTGTTTGCAGTCTGTGTCCCTGTTGGAAGAGATGCTTTTAGCACATCGGTTAATCCAGACGTGATTAGCAAGGGGTGTCTCTCCCAGGTAAGAGTTGGTGCATCTCTGCTGAGCTACTTCTGACTTCATCCTTTTTCAAGTCTGTTACAAAGAGAACTTTGGTTTCTCAAGGTTTAAGAATTAATGTCAAAGAGCAATTTAGTGTTCTTTTCGAGTCGCCAGCCTTGCTGTGGATGATTCGTGAGTCCTTGGTGGTCAGGGCCACAGCACAATTGGTGGGCCATCTGTTCCCCACCCTGGTGGATACTTTCTCACCCAAAAAAATGTATTCTGTTAACATGTCTCAATTAGAATATTTTAGTAGGAGACAGACTTATGGCTCTTGTTTTAATTTGTAATAGATGATGACTGTAGCAGGGTCAAGGTTGAGACTTGCAGTGTAGCTCAAGGAAAACATTGATTAGGAACACCCAAAATATATCACCAGCTTTGTTGTTGCAGCTCCAAGGGACTAGGAATGCATATATATTTTTTTCTTTTGTTATTATTTATTATTTTTATTTTTGAGACAGAGTCTTGCTCTGTCACCCAGGCTGGATTGCAGTGGCATAATCTCAGCTCACTGTAACCTCTGCTTCCAGGGTTCAAGAGAATCTTGTGTCTCAGCCTCCTGAGTAGCTGGGATTACAGGTGCCTGCCACCATGCCCAGCTAATTTTTGTATTTTTAGTAGAGACAGGGGTCTCACCGTGTTGGCCAGGCTGGTCTTGAACTCCTGACCTCAAGTGATCTGCCAACCTTGGCCTCTCAAAGTGCTGGCATTACAGGCATGAACCACTGTGCCTGGCCGCCATGACCATTTGAAATGTGGCACTGAATATCTGCCTTTTTTTTTTTAAGAAGTGCAGATGTTACACCTCACACCTCTATTCTGGGGCTGGCCTGGGCTGGCCAGCAGGGTTCCCAGGCTCGAGGCCATGTCTGAAGTGTTGTTGGACAATGTGGATCTGTGACCCTTGGTCTTTGGTGATGTGGGGCACCCCGAGATACCCACAGTCTTGCGAGGGTTTACGGCTCTGTGTGTGGCTGCTGTGAGGCAGCTTTCGGTGGGGAGGAAGGAGAGCAGAACCCATCTGTCCTGGTGCGGAAAATGCCCAAGAAAGTAAAGAAATGATACAAAAAAATCATCGTCTGCCCTGGTGCCATTTCTGTTAAAAAAAAAAAAAAAGAAAAAAGAAAAATTCACTCTGAATGTGGTTCTGTGCTTGTGGAGGATAGAAAATACCTGGAAAGACGCACAAAGTGTTCTTATGGGGCCAGCGCTGGGAAGTGGGATGGGAGGCTTGGGAGTGTGTGGAAAGGAGAACGCGGCGTATTTTATTCTAGTCTATTTGGTAGAGCGAGTGACGAAAGTGAAGCTTGAGTGATCGGAGCAGCTCGGCCTGGCCATGGCCAGGACACGCTGGCCCAGCGTGTCCCGCCTCCCGCCTCCAGCTGCAGCTCTATTTCTCAGTCACAGATGAGACAGGTGGCCTGAGGCTGTGGGCGGAGGAGGGGCAGCGCGGTGTCCCCAGCACGTGACTGTCCAGGCTGCTCTTGGGCCAGCCTGAGAGAAGGGGCGGAGGAGAGCTGGGAGGGTGCACAGTGCGTCCCCCTTCCCCGCCCTGGGACTGAAGTGAGCCCAGGCTGCTGTCAGGATGGAGGAAGATGCCCTCAGGACGGAGGAAGAGGCCGGTGGAGTTTGGTCAGCAGCCAGTGTGGTCTTTCCCACAGGGGATACGCAGTGCGCCAACTCGCAGGAAAAAACTCTGCTTTAGTTTTTAAATTTTGCTCATTCTGTTTATCGTGCTGGTCATGGTAAGATTTGGATATTGTTGGTAGGAATCAGTGTCAATTGCATACAGTTGACTCTTGTCCAACACAAGCTTGAGCTTTGCGGGTCAACTTATAGGTGGATTTTTTCAACCAAACTCAGGGAGAAAATACAGTCTTCTGCTACGTGAAACGCATGTCGGAGGGCTGATTCTTTGTACACGCAGAAAATACAGTGTTCCTGCCATGTGAAACGCGTGTCGGAGGGCCGACTCTTTGTACACGCAGGTTCGGCAGGTCCACCTGTGCGGCTTGAATGTGCCTGGATTTGGTGTCCATGGGGTCCTGGAACCGACTTTCTGAGTCCAGCGAGGCTGGCCCCGGGATCGACTCCTTGAGGACAGCGAGGCTGGCCCCGGGACCGGCTCCCTGAGGACAGCGAGGCTGTTTCTAGTAGCAGGTGGTTTATTTTGTGTTTTCCCCCTGGCTCTACACCCCATTCTCAGAGACACGGCTGTCACAGGGGGACCAGCTGGGGCAGGGGAAGAGTGGAGGGCACCTGGTAGAAGTGGCCATGGACTCTCTTAGGAACGATAACCGTGGCACCTACTGTAGATGAAGATGTTGTTGGTCTGCACTCTTCTCGTGTTGGTCTGGGGCATGCAGTGGCCGTGGGCTGGTGTGGTCCACAGCCCCGGTCTGGGGCATGCAGTGGCTTTGGGCTGGTGTGGTCCACAGCCCCGGGCTCCGTGGTCCCTGACCCTGAAATCCCATCCGGTGCTGTGTCACCTTGGGCCAGCTGTCTCCTGAGGGGAAGGGAACAGGAAACAGCCCTCCCCGCATGGCCTCCCCAGTACCACCTACCCCCAGGACCTCCAGTGTTGACCCTGCTGGGGGTTCCTCTCTGCTGAGGGGGACCTTGTCCCAACAAGAGGACTTCATGGGCTGCAGGAGGTGTCGAGCTATTTTCTCTCCTGGAACTGGGTTGCTGGCAGCTCCCAGATGCAGGAGGAAAGGCTCAGAAGTGCCTTCATAATAAGGAGTTGTTGACTTGAACTTTGGACAGCAAACACTGCTTACATTTCCTTTTCTGTTTTGATGCGTTAATGGTGTGTGGCAACACCGTGACACACGGGGATGCGGGTGATGGGTGACCCCCCCGCAAGGGGGCCATGCACATGTTTGATAATAAGAAGGCATGCTTCTCTTACTGCAAATAAAACTTTTAATGGTTTTCTGCCAGAAAGACCCTGTCCTTTATGTAGGATACATAGAGGATCATTTGGCAAAGGATTGGGGATTTGGGGTTAAACTAAAAACAAATTAATTTCATTGTATAGCACTCTGAACCCATTTGAGTTAATTATTCATTGAGAATTTGAATAGCACACACTGTTCTGACTTCCCATTTCCCCCTAATGAACGGCATTTGCTGTAACATGACAAAACCCTGAGTCTTAGAATTACTGGGTAATGTGGAAAAAGTCAAAGTTGGTTCTCTGTTGTTTTGCTTTAAGGAAATTATATTATTTTGCAGCCACTTAGTTTTCTCCTTTCCAATACGAAAAATTGCTTTCTTACTACCTGACAATTCGTGAAGGTCAAGGGGACACAGGCTGCAGTGCATTAAAAGCCACCATCAAATGTGGACGTGGACCGAGTTTTCCCCTGTTCTCTCCCACCATCAAATGTGGATGTGGACTCAGTTTCCCCCCGTCTCGCCCATCATCAAATGTGGACGTTGACCCAGTTTCCCCGTGTTCTCGCCCATCATCAAATGTGGACTTGGACCCAGCTTCGCCCGTTCTCTCCCACCATCAAATGTGGATGTGGACCCAGCTTCCCCTTGTTCTGGCTAACCATCAAGTGTGGACTTGGACACACTTTCCCTCTGTTCTTGCCCACCATCAAATGTGGACACGGATTCAGTTTCCCTCTGTTCTTGTCCACCATCAAATATAGATGTGGACCTAGTTACCTTCTGTTCTCACCCACCATCAAATGTGGATGTGGACCCAATTTCCTTCTGTTTTCGCACACCATCAAATGTGGACATGGACTCAGTTTCCCTCTGTTCGTGCCTACCTTGCCACCATGGCTCATTTCATAATCACTCAGGAAAGGAAGAAACATTATTTTTAATAGGCATGAAGGCAGTTATTTTTAACCTAAGAAGCAGGACATAATTCCAGCAATGGAAATGACCAGCTGAGTGGGTCTGTGTGAGGTTTGGAAGAAAAAAAGGATTTTACCTTCCCCTCTCTGTGTGTGCCCACCTCCCCCAGTTGAGAGTCACAGATTTAATTACTTTAATTTTGAGCTTAAAATTATTTGACAGCCTAACAAAAACTACTACAGTCCTATAAAATTCTGCTGTGTGTTTGGTTTTTCAGTTGCTTTTCTGAATATGGTAAATGAATGCATTATGAGTTGTTATTTTAGTAATTGCTGTAAAAATTAATGTATGTTATAACCAAGTGTTATAAAGTTAATTTAGTACCAAAGTAAAGCTAAAGCTGCATTGATTTCCCACTGTACTTGTGCATAACAACGGCTCCATGAGGCAGGCGCTGTGACCCTGTAGTCTGGTGGGAGCAGGTGCCACCTGGCTGGTGTGGTCGCTGCCTGTCCCCTCTTGCTGCCAGGCAGCTTTGTAGTTTCCAGGCTATGCGGGAGTTGAGGCGGGTGGTCAGTAAGTGACGGTGGGGAGTTGGGTGGTGCAGGTTGGCGTGGGGTGGAAGGAGAAGTGGAGAGCCTGGGGAAGGCTGGACAGCAGCTCCGGTACCTGCACAGGGGGGCAGGGTGCGGCGGCACCGGGCAGTGAGTAGCTCCTGGAAACAACCCTTGAGGTTTTTATAGACGAGTCTGTCTTCAGCTCTGCACCCCTTTCCTGCTGAGTCCAGGTGGAGGGTGGAGGCGTCGAGCGCTTGTTTCTCCAGGTGAGGGCCCATCGGACACAGCCAGTGTTACCTGGAGTCCCCTCACGTGGGAACGTGCCCCTGCTCTTTTCAGAACAAAACAAATCTTAGTTAAACTTGACACATCGACTTTCCAGAAGGTGTTTAAGTCTGTATGCCTGTTAAGTCACCTAACTTTAAAGAGTAATGATACAATATGCTTCTTTTTAGGGGAGAAAACCTAACTGATTTAAAAGATAAAATCAGAGGTTGGGGTCACAGCATTTTGGAGGCGACTTGGTTTATGTCCTAGTGGGCAGTAGTGTTTCCTCAACTGTTGTGTTTGCTCTATTATTACATTACAGAGGTGACACTTGAAACATAGGGAAATGGAAGGCAAAACAGCCCCCCCCCATTCAGAGATAAACGTTATCAACATATTCATGCACTTCCTTCTGCTGTTTTTGCTCTTCACTTTTGATTTTAAGATCACGTTCATAGGATGGATATGTAATTGTTTATGGTGACTTTAAAAGCACCTTTCTTGCTAAAAAGAGTATTTTTTTCAGTCTGGAAAATTTAGACAACATGTTTTGTTTAAAAATTAATTATAATGCCACCATGAAGTCATCAATGTTTTTATACATTTTCTTGGTCTCTTTATGGACTTAATATATACAATTTAACAAATTGGAAATAACGTAATTTTATGCATAAAATGTTTCTTGGCATTAGAGATGGAGCAGAGAGGAGGCACAGGGCCTCCCGCTGGCTGAGGTCCTCCCAGGGTGTGACCAGCAGCCTCCCAAGTTTAGGGTCTGCACAGAGTAAGATTTCTAAATCGCCTTACACCACAGGCCCTGCAGCCATGCGCCCCTTTGATAAGGGAGTGTACTCTGATAGATTTTTCAAGATAAGAGTTTGCTGGATCTGAGGCTGTTTCAGCTGCTTCTGGAGACGGCAGCTCTGGGACGTTTGTGCCAGCTCTCCCTCAAGACCCCACGGATGCCACATCCTCCTCTTTTGGAACCCAGTGTTGTAGAGGAGAAGTCTGAAGCCAGTTTGATTTTTGCTTCCTGGTAGGAAACTGATGTTTTCAGGCTTTTCCCCTTTATTTACATAATGAAGATGATGTCCCACCTCATCCAGAGGTGTTTTTGTTACCTTGTCGGGAATGCCCAGCCCTTATGTGCCCCTTCAGGTCCTCAGTCCCTTTCTCAACTTCCTCGCAATCCTCCCCATCTCATCCATCTTCACTGTAATTCCGTTATTTTTTTCATTTTTGTGCTCACTTTCCCATGCGACTTTTGTTCTTGTTTCACAGATGCCCGTGCCAAACTTTATGTCTGAGGCTCGGGGGCCATGTTTTATTCTGTCTGCCTCTGCATGTACTTCTGAGAAGTGGGGTTGGAAGTTGCCCCCCAGGTGCTGTTTCGGCTGGACCTGCCCAGACTCTGTGGATTGGGGACGTCAGGCAGAGCCCATGTGGCTCTATGGTGGGCCGTGTTGCTGAACCGTACGTCTGAGGTTTGGGGGCCGTGTTTCATTCTGTCTGCCTCTGCATGTACTTTTGAGAAGTGGGGGTGGGGGTTGCCCCCTGGGTGTTTCAGCTGCACCTGCCCAGACTCCCTGAAGTGGGAACATCGGGCAGATCCTGTGTGGCTCTACGGTGGGCTCTGGTGCTGACAGAGCAAGAAGCCGCACTCCCAGGACGTGCTTGCAGCTGTTGGCAGGTCTGGGATTGTGACAGGATGATTTCCTTCTCTAAAATACATCTCAACTGTTATCCACAGGGTTGGCTGTAGGCTTTCAACAGCTTCACTCTTCTTAGTGACCAGGAGACAATTCCCTAAACAGAGTTGCGGTCAGGGTTTAATTAGGAATTTCTGCGAGAGGCTGGCGGGACAGCTGCCTCTGCAAGCCTCCTGCAGCCTCCCTGTCCCCACTCTTGGGCCCAGCCACCTGCGTTGGTCTGTGGAGGCTGCACATTCTCTGTTCTCCTAAGGGGCTCCTGGACTTCGGGGCAGCCTTGGTAAGCTGATGTGTAACTCCCAGTCTCTTCTCTCTTTAAGTAAGTAGGTTCATGGAATCCTGATCTTCTAAATTGTTTCATCTTTGTAAAACAGCCACAGTTTCCTAAGCCACCTTGTGTCTGAATGTGAATCACTTGTTATTTTTCACTGCAGAATGAACAGAACTGGAATCATAAGATTTAGAGGGTGATGAAAAGACAGAGCTTAGCATATTCCATTTTCTCACCTTTTCCTTACACTTTTTCCTTAAATGCACCCCTCGTATGTCTGTGAAGTTCTTCCCAATTCCGTAGCGTCACTCCATCCTCGAGTGGAACATTTGTGAACGGTAACGAGTATTGATGTGTACACCTCTGCAACCCAGCAGGAATTAATGCTTTTTATTTATGAATGAATGGTCATCGGAAGGCCAGAGGGATTCCCTGTGAATTGCGGGGGTCCTCATGCCTGCTTGTGAGTGACATGCACATGGCGAGGGCTAGGGAATCTCAGACTCTGTGATTCGAGTAGTGACATCGTTTACGCAAGGCAGGTGGATGACTCTTTGAGCTTGGCATGCTCCTGGGTGGCACAGCACAGCTGACATGGAGTGGGGCAAGCGCTTGTTCCACGAGTTTCTGTGTTTTTGTTGTTGTTGTTGTTGCTATTTTTTTTGAGATGGAGTCTCTGTCTGTCACACAGGCTGGAGTGCAGTGGTGCGATCCAGGCTCACTGAAAGCTCCGCCTCCCGGGTTCACGCCATTCTCCTGCCTCAGCCTCCCGAGTAGCTGGGACTACAGGTGTCCGCACCACGCCCTGCTAAATTTTTTGTATTTTTAGTAGAGACGGGGTTTCACAGTATTAACCAGGATGGTCTCGATCTCCTGACACTGTGATCTACCCACGTTGGCCTCCTGAAGTGCTGGGATTGCAGGCGTGAGCCACCGTGCCTGGCCTGTTTTTGTTTTTTGAGACGGAGTCTTGCTCTGTCGTCCAGATTGAAGTGCAGTGTCATGATCTTGGCTTACTGCAACCTCCACTCACTGCAACCTCTGCCTTTCAGTTCGAGCAATTCTCTTGCCTCAGCCCCCCTAGTAGCTGGGATTACAGGCATGTGCCACCATGCCTGGCTGATTTTTGTATTTTTAGTAGAGACAGGATTTTGCCATGCTGGTCGGCTGGTCTTAAACTGTTGGCCCCATGTGATCCGCCCGCCTTGGCCTCCCAAAGTGCTGAGATTACAGGCATGGGCCACTGCACCCGGCCCTGTGTTTGACTCTTAAATCTTCTTTTTCTTTTTAATATTTTTGCTTCTGGACGGCCACTCAGTGGATATGGAGGAAGAGTTCACAGATGTCTGTATTACATTTCCTTCTTAAATTAGCCTCCGTTGAACACTGCTATAGGGTACAGACGCATGAAGGGCTGAAAGGGTGGTTGCGTCCCAGTAAGTGTGAGCGTGGAGCTGGTCTGTGAGACCCCGGTGCCGGTGAAGGCACCCGTGTGAGATGGCCTGGGATGGGGGTGTGCAGAGCCCTGACTGTGGCACACACCCTTCAGCTTTGATGCTTCAGGCCATTGCTCTGGTCATCAGTGAGCAGAAGGTCTAACAGCAGTGATATTTATCACTAGCTGTGTTGACCAATGTGTTAGGAGGGTGAACCTGTTTGACTTAAGCTGTTTGATGGGTTTGCATTTAAATAGACAACTGGTGACCTGGTGCCTGGACGCTTGCTCTGTGACGTGCCCCACGTGGCTTCTCCCTCTGGTATGCATTAGATGAGATGGGCGTGTTTAGGGTGGTGTGGCCCTAGACTGGAATGCATTAGAAGTACAAACCCTGCCTCACCCCAGATCTGCCCCACCCCAGTGTGACTTTTGGAGGTGGAGGCCCAGAATCCTTCACCTGCCCTCCAGGTGGACCTGAGGATGCTGAGGTTTCAGAGCGCTGCTTTGCTGGCACTGCAGGAAGTCCTGCTTAAAGAGGTCAGGATCTGAAATGGCAGGTTACCAAATTGTATAGCAGAAAAATAGAAACGTTTCCTTAGAATGGGTGTAGGAAGAAAAATGATTTCCTTCACCATATCTGGAAAAGATTTCAAATTAGCAGGCACTATTTGGAATTATTAGTGGTCTCCTGTATTTCTTATCTTTTTTTTTTTTTTTTTTTGATACAGGGTCTCACCCTGATGCCCAGGTTGGTGTGCAGTGGTGCAGTCTTGGCTCCCTGCAACCTCCGCCTCCTGGACTCAGGTGATCCTCTCACCTCAGCCCCCTGAGTATCTGGGACTACAGGCACGATACCACACCTGGCTAATTTTTTTTTTTTTTTGTAGAGACGGGGTCTTGCTATGTTGCCCAGGCTGGTCTCAAATTCAAGCATTTGTCCTGCCTCAGTCTCCCAAAATGCTTCTGTACCCCTGACCCAACAAGGAAGGACAAGAGGTGTGAGCCACACTCCCGGCCTCCTGTCTTTCCTTGTTGGAGCAGGGATGTGGAAGCACTTGCCGCAGCTGACTTGAGTATATCTCGTTTTGTTTTGTTTTCCTCACGGGTAACCTGACAGTGCTGTGCACCAGTGCTGCTGGCCAGCTGTTTTTTCGATGGACTGGCAGAAAATCAAACTGAGACCCGGGTTCCTTTCTCCCTGGGTACTGACCAGGTGAGAGAGGAAGGACGTTATCTGAGTATCATCTTCATGAGGGCTGGTGGGGAAACGTCAACTTTAAGGTGCCTGGGATCTAAGGCATGGAACCCAGAGTGCAGCAGAACATAGGGGATGTAGCCTTGGGAGCAGAGACGTGCGGGCCGGTGCCCTCGTTCCTGGCGGGTTCTGAGTGCAAGAAAAGGTTAGTGAACCAGCCGAGGTCAGGGAGCAACCTGCCAAGACCTGCCTGGATGTATGGCTGGCCCCAAAACTGCCCATTTGGGGATTTCTTGCAGTTTCAGATCCACCTAGGGGTCCGGAGAGCGTCCAAACCATGACCTCAAAGAACGAGGTGTTGCCTTGAGATCCTCCAAGGTGAGGGTAGAATTTTTTTTTTTTTTTTTTTTTTTGCAATTAGCAATAATTTGTTGTGATTGGTCTTGGACCTATTTTCACTTCTTTCTATAGGAAGAGAGAGAGAATAAAAAGTCTCAATGTGCCAGATGCCATGTAATGAAGACGTGGGATTAACATTGTTGATTATTACGTAACATCACATTAATTGGAACATATTCACACGTGTCCACAGTGTGTGTGTGTGCCCAGTCCGATGAGCACGTTGGGTTGGGGTCGCTGCTGGTTCTTGCAGCCCCTCTGGGTGGTGCTTTCTCTGTGACTTCCCAACACCGTTGCTGCTGCCTCTGTTGGAGTTCAGCCTTGACCGGCCTTGCTGCCACCAGGTTCTCAGAGCCTGTGCACCCTCTACCCCGCGTGCACCTTCTTCTTGGGGCACACCCTCGTCTCCGCGAGCACCCTCGTCTTCCGTCCTGCCCACCCGGGGTCTGCTGTGTGTTTCTACTCAGCTCATGCCCGCCTCTTGCTGTGAGCTCAGTTTATTGAGGTGCGGTGAGAAACCAACAGAGGGGAGCAGTGTCCCAGCCTGTCAGGGCAAGAGGGAGCCTTGGGCATCTCTTCCGCAGCTCTGGCGACCCACCCTTTGCGATGTAGTGCTGGGCAGAGAGGTGAGTTCTAAAGGTAGGACCGCCGTGATTTCCTGAGTCTTAATTACCTAACACTGGGTCATCTGCAATGTCGCCTCATCGAAGGCACCTCTAGAGACAAAGCAAAGCCTCTGGTGGCCGTGGGCGGGGTGGCCATGCCTGTCTGTGGGTTCTGTAGAACCTACCCGGAGCCCCTCCAGCCATGGGGATGTTCAGGCACTTGCCGCCAGTGGGAGGTGTGCGTTAGCCGCGTGGTAGGTGCGGACCCCTGGAGGGACAGGCACAGGCTCACAGGCGTGGTGAGTGTGGGAGATTTAGCCGCCTGGGGATGTGTGGAAGGACAGGCACAGGACCACAGGCGTGGCGAGTGTGGGAGAAAGTGCACAGAGTGCCCAGCAGATGCCGTGTGGTCAGCGGAAGCCGTGAACACAGGCCAGGGTCGGGAGATACATTTGGAAATACACTTCAAGCAACGTCAATGGATAATGCTGCAATTTGGTTTCCTCCCGTGGTCCAAAACACATTCTAGAGAGGCCGCTGCTTTGTGTGTACCTGAGACAAGGGTCTAAATGTATTAGGGCCTTGATGTAATCTGTAAGACAGGCACAAAATGCCTATCTCAAAGAGGCACTGAACAAGAAAGCGTGCTCTATTCAGTGCAATGAGAATGCTTCATTGTCATAAGCAAAGTAAAATGCCTCCAAGGCGAGCTTGCCATGTGTTTAATGACCTTGGACACGAGCCTCCTAAACCTGCCAGGAAGTGCTTCCAGCGTGGCTTCATGCAGTGGTTTCATGCAGTGGCTTCAGTGAAGAATGTGCATATGCGGCTGATACTGAGAGCTGCTCAGCACCCTCCTGACATGACAGGTGCCCGTGTGTGGACCGTGAGCCGGGCAGCACCCTCCCGACCTGACGCATCCCCATGTGTCGACCATGAGCCGCGCATCCTGACCTGACAGATCCCCATGTGTGGACCATGAGCCGGGCAGCACCCTCTTGACCTGATGGGTCTCCTTGTGCCCATTGTGGGACCTCCGTCAGTCAAACAAGTGACACGAGTCAAACTGAATGCAGGGAGGAGGGTCCAGGATTGCACACAGGCTCCGTGTCTCGTCCTTCTGAGGCCTTCTGGGAAGCCAGAAGGGCAGTGGGGTCTTTTGTGTGTTTCCTCCTGGTGGCTGTGAATTTGTAGCAATGGCTTTTTGCAAAAGGGCCTGGAGGCGGAATCAGAGCCTGTCTTGGAAAGGATGACGTCTTCACGGGCACCTCTTTCCGCCACTCCAGTGCTCCTGTGATTTTCAATATGTGCACCCTGCAGACTTCAGCCTGTTGGTGTCTTGGGGGAATAGATACCAGGATTGTTCCAATGTCTGCAAACCTGAAACAGGAATTTCTCTGCATGAAGTTGGTCACCAAAATGGGAGGTAAGGGGAGAGGGGAAGGAACTTCTTGGCCTCGTCAGCCCTTTTCTTGAAACTCACAGTCAAACTTTGTCAAATTCTAGATGATGGTGCTTCAGGCGATGCATTTAGATATGGTATGTCTTGTTTTCTGAGTATGGTGCTTCGAGAATTTAAATATTAAGGTGAAATTGCCATGCACAGTTGAATTGGCACCATAATTTGACTCTCTGTAAAGCCTTTTGGTTTCCTGTTAGAGTGACTTACCATTTTTTGAGTTAACTGAAGCAAACTCTGCTGTCAACACGAAGGAGCCACTGTATAGTTAGGATGCCCAATTAAATAGAATTCTCCTAAATAGAGCGTGTTCTTTTCATAAATTTTAAAAATTCATTTATTCATCAAACACATATTGAGTACTTATCAACCTGGTTGCTAGTCACTGTTCATATATATTTTTAAGGAATTACTTCCACCTAGCTCTGAAATAACATTGCATTTAGAATTTAGCACAGAGGTGATTAAGCATGAACTTTTCTCAGCAGTCTTGTTTTCATTTTTACTTGAGAACATGTTCTCAGACTCGGTGCCCAGCTGACATTACCGTGCATTGCCCAAGGCACACACCTGGCGGGGCTGTGTCTCTGGGGCTTTAGAGCAGGAAGGAAGGGCTGCCAGGTGTCTGGCCCTTCCATGTTTCCCTGGGGAAAGGATTAGGCCTTGGGCAGGAGTCTTGGCTTGTCTTACTGGATTAGCTGGTGTCTTTCAGTCAGCTCTGCCTTGGTGTTAAGCTCTGGACTGACACTGACCTCTGAGTGGCAGAGGAGAGGATGGCGATTTAGAATCAGTCATGCAGACCAGGGCACCCAGCGGGTCTCCGATAAAAAGTGGTGGCAATTGATCACTTCCCTTTTTGGGAGAACTGTGTGGATTGACTCAGACCTCTTTCTTTTGATTTTATCTTGAGACTTTGTAGAAGCAAAAATGCCTTTAAAAAAATTAAATGATGGGCTTTTGTAATGTTTGTATCTCTCCAAGATTCACAAGTTGGAATCCTCACCCGCGAGGAGATAGTGCTAGGAGGGGGAGCTTTGGGCGGTGAGGAGGTCGTGAGGGTCTCATAAAAGGGATTTGTGCCCTCAAAAAGGGACTACAGAGAGCTCCCTCGCTCCTTCCACGGTGTGCGGACCCAGTGAGAAGGCGCCGTCTATGAACCAGGAAGCCCTCACCAGGCAAACCTGTCAGGCCTTGGCTCTGGACTTCCCAGCCTGAGACTGAGACTGAGAGCTGTTAGAAATGAACTTGTGTCGTTCACCAGCCCCCTCCCAGCCTGGACTGTTATCCAGGCTGATTCCACAGGAGGAGTTTGGGGTGAGATCCTGAGCGAGAGTTGGGAAGACTGACGTCTGCGTAAACCTTGCTTGTTCGTGGTTATTCCTCTCAGTCTTCTCAAATTCTGAAAAACTGGGGCCAGTTTGAAATAAGGATTTAGGTATGGATCGGTGAGGAAAGAACGTTGATCTGATGTACTGTGTGTTGTTAGAGCAGCCTGGGTGAACGAAGGCAGGTCGTGAGTTTTCTGTCGTACTTTCTGGCTTCAAATACTTGCTAGGGAGATGTCACCATCTTACCCAGGTGGGACTGTCTGGAATCAGACGTTCCGTTATGATTTGACCTTGTTCTTGCCCCACGCCTGTGCCGTTCACCCCTCCAGGTGTCTCGGCTGCCCACGGACCCTCCAGATGTTTCTGATTCGGGGTGTGGTGCTGGTCGCGGCCGCGCCGTCAGTGACCAGGAGTAGGAGCTCCCGCCCCTCGTGAACCAGCAGCCTCACCCGGAAGCTGCCGAGAAGAAGCGTTTGACAGAAGGTGATCGCGCCTCAAGACTGAAACTTCCTGTTTACAGGAAATGGAGGTGTATAGTAGGGAATTTAATGATGGCCCTAGAAACAGATGCCTCTGGGGTAGGGGATATTCTGCAGGACAATGGCCCCGGACTCTCGAAAAGTGAAGATCACAGATAAAAGGGGTTCGAGGCTGTCCCTGACGAAGACGGGGAAGGAGAGTCACTCGGTGCAGTGTGTGGCCCGGATAGAAAAGATGTTTTCGGTACGATTGTGCTACCTGAACATAACCTGGACAGCGATGCTCTGAAATCGTTCTTGTCTGCTGATGATGGTAGTGCGGCTGCAGAGGGGCCCTTATTCCTAGGGAATGTGTGCCTGAGGACTCGGTGAGGCAGCAGGAGCCTCTCACCTTCAAGTGGCTCCAGAGGAGAAACAAATCTGTCTCTCTGTCTGATCTACAGAGAGAGTGAGAAAGCAAATCTAGCGACACATTAGCAGTTGTTGGAGCTCCACGTGGAGAAAACTTGACCACTCATTGTACTGTTCTTCCACTTTTTAAATATGTTAGAACATTTTCATAATGAAAATGTGGGGAAGTAAAAATAAATCTGGAAATTAGAACGGAAGTGAGCCCAGCCAAGTGCTCTTGGGTTCAGCCGTGAAGAGCCAATGGTCCGCTGGTGTTCTCTTGACTCGTCGTGGGGATTTCCTCCTCCTGGGTTCACCACCTAGTTTTCCTGGTGATCGTTATTTTATACATAGCTATGAACATAGGTGATGCTGAAAACACACGTTTAGTGTGGTTTGTCATTAAGAATTTGGAGAACTGGCTAAAGAAACCACTTGTACAGAGTTGAGATGAGCACTGCCTGCCTCGGCGTCTGTGGTAACAGCTTCATTAGGGTGCAGAGCTTGGCAGAGGTTTGAGTGACTCTGTCTCGATGGTCCTCTGTCAGAGGACAAGGTTAAGCGTCACCACCAAGGGCCCTGTTGAGCCTCTGGGCTGGAAGTAACCTCCCCCCGGGCTGGTGAGGCAGCCTCTGGGGGCCTTTCCTGACAAAGCCCTTCACTGAGCTGCAGTCTGGCCACCTCTGCCCTCGCCTCCCCGACTGCAGGGCCTCGAGGTCTCACCACCTCCAGCCTGAGCGCCCAGTGCCCAGGGGCAATTTCCCGCCTTCTCTGGGGGCTCAGGATGCCGGCTCCCGGGGCAGTGCCCGCAGCTGGGCCCCTCCTCCTGGGCTGGGGGTAAGGCTGGGCACGGCCTCCTGCTATGTCCCACTGGCCACTTCACGACAGCTGCAGCCCACACTGCGTGGCCGCTCCTGCTTCTGTTGGATGAGGAGATGCAGGCCTTCACCGAGGCTTCCTGGCCTCGCCCCTGCTGGCCCCAAGGCTGTGCCCCTTCCCCCTGCCCAGCCCCTGGTCTCTGTACTGTGTCTGTCCAGGATGTCTGTCCATCCGTCCTTGACCTTCTATCCAGATGCGGCCACTCTCATCCTAGTCTGTGAGGGGTGAGCAGAGCCCAGGTGCGGTCGATGTGGAGACGTTGATGGACTTCAGTGTGCAGGGAAGTGAGTTCCTTCATATCTACAGCCTCTGCACAGACAGCTGGGAGCTCACCCCATTGACTGGTGGATGTGCCTTGTTTTTTAGCCCAATCGCCTACATTAAGTCAGACAAGTCGCAGTTCCCTGCTTTTCCGGCTTTCGTGACCGTCCGCCTCCCTCCTCTTCCTGGGGCTGAATGGTGGGGTCTGTCGTGGGTTCGTGGGAGCCTCTGTTCTCGTGAGGCCACCAGGGACTGTTATCCAGGCTGATTCCACAGGAGGAGTTTGGGGTGAGATCCTGAGCGAGAGTTGGGAAGACTGACGTCTGCGTAAACCTTGCTTGTTCGTGGTTATTCCTCTCAGTCTTCTCAAATTCTGAAAAACTGGGGCCAGTTTGAAATAAGGATTTAGGTATGGATCGGTGAGGAAAGAACGTTGATCTGATTGAGTTTACGTTGTGTGTGACAATTTTATGCTACCTTCGGGAAGAACTGAAGATGTTGACAGTGTCGTGAGAATCCTTTCTTTCTTTCTTTCTTTCTTTCTTTCTTTCTTTCTTTCTTTCTTTCTTTCTTTCTTTCTTTTCTTTTTTTCTTTCTTTTCTTTTTTTCTTTTCTCTTCTCTTCTCCCTTCCTTCCTTCCTTCCTTCCTTCCTTCCTTCCTTCCTTCCTTCCTTCCTTCCTTCCTTTCTTTCTCTTTCTTTCTTTCTTTCTTTCTTTCTTTCTTTCTTTCTTTCTTTCTTTCTTTCTTTCTTTCTTTCCTTCTTTCTTTTCTTTCTTTTTTTTTTTTGATGGAGTCTCACTCTTGTTGCCCAGGCTGGAGTGCAATGGTGCAATCTCAGCTCACTGCAATCTCTATCTCCTGGGTTCAAACAATTCTCCTGCCTCAGTCCCCCAGTAGCTGAGATTATAGGCGCTCACCACTATGCCCAGCTACTTTTTTGTGTTTTTGGTAGAGATGGGGTTTCGCTTTTAAGGAGATTGTTCATTAAGTATTAATTGGTGGCCTGCCGTTGAACTAATGTTAGTGTAGTATTGACATCATCAGCCACGGCAGAAACTTACTTGGCACCCCTGGAAAAGAGGGCAGGGAAGCATAGTGCCCTGAAACCACCTAGTTCTCCAGTGCTACTTCCAACTCTGAGCTGATGGTCATTATGAGTGGATCTGCACTGGACAAGTAGTTTAGTGCAGCTGTCTTGGACAGGCAGGTTAAAAGTAACAAACCGCCACAAAACTCAGCTAATAAAATGTGAGGAGAGACATGGGGCGCCAGGAAGGGGTGAGGCCTGTCTCCCTGTGTGCCATCTGTGTGGAGCCTCAGTACCTAGGGGACAGCGTTTACGCAGAGCCCCAGGTTTATATTAGCATTTCCCTGAATAAAATGTCACTTGTGAGCTGCGGACTGGGAAGCTTTTTCTGATGATTAGGTTTTGTAATGTGGGATCATCAGTAGGCAAGGTGGACCTGAGGGCTGTAGGATCTGGAGACTGTCCAGGGCGGCTTTCTGGGGATGACAGGCTTGTCCTGTCAGCAGTCAAGACACCAAAGAGAGTCTTTCTGAGAATAAAAGACAGAAGCTTTTAAGGAAAAAAGCAGTTTCTCTCTCTGTTTGGGAGTTGAGTGCATTTTCCTACATTTATTCGGAGATGTTCCTTGGTTCCCACCATGTGCTATTGCCCCGCTCTGGGGTAGCGTCACCCCACCGCGTACCTAACCCAGGAAAACTCCTCTGCAGTGATTTCAGAGGCTGTGTGCATTTCTCTTGCCTCAATGGGTGGAGTGAGTTTTTCTTCCTACTGTTTTTAGTCAGTTTTCTTAATCTAGCGTACCTTGCGTAGAGAGCAGTCCACCTGTAACCAGTTTGTTCCTGGAGGTGCTGCAGTGACTTTGGTTACGCGAGGGCCCCGTGGCTCAGGATGGGCTGAGGAAGGAGTGTGTGTGTGAGCTGTGGGCACTGGCCAGAGGCAGGGGAGGTGTGGCCACTTGTGGCTTAAACTCCCCCCTTGCGCTCTACTGCACCGCTGGGACGTGAACACTCTCACCCTGGACGTTTTCTCTGAATGCTCAGTGCCCAGGCTCTTGGGTACACAGGCGGCCCCGGGGTTTATTTGAAAAAGGTGTCATGAACAGTGAAGTAAGCCACGTGCCTAAGCTTTGATTGACATGAAGGAATGTAGAGGCTGCTGAAATCCTGGTCATTTTAGAGCAAAGTATTTTATTAACAGTTTTCTGACAGAAAGAATGTTGGAACCGAACTGTCGATTCCTTCCTGGGCAGGGGTCGCCGCGAAGGATCACCGACACGAGATTCACAGCAGAGAGTTATTTATTACTAGCGCGCTAGGGTCCCAAGTTCCAAGTTGGCCCTGGGACCCCGACTGCTTGTTACAGGCTGTTTATATAGGCAAATACAAGTTCAAACACAGCTTAGGGCGCGAAATTCAAACAAAGCTTTAGGCGCGTGGTAATTGGGTCTGTCTATGGCCTGAGCAAGTTGTCTTATGCTAATTGGTTAGAGCAGGACCTTATGAGGTTTTTTCTTGGAGTTGCTGATTCCGGGAACTTCGAGGCAGGGTGGGACCCCCGGAATTGGCAGGGTGGGACCCCATGAGGTTGTTTCCCGGAATTGGCAGGGTGGGACCCTATCAGGGTGGGACCTTATTGAGGCAGGGTGGGACCCTATCCAGAGCCACCTGGTGTTAATTTTTTCTATATGAGGCCTATTTTCTAAATTTTATGAGGCCTAGTTTCAGGTGTCATGAACAGTGAAGTAAGCCACGTGCCTAAGCTTTGATTGACATGAAGGAATGTAGAGGCTGCTGAAATCCTGGTCATTTTAGAGCAAAGTATTTTATTAACAGTTTTCTGACAGAAAGAAATCGTTAAAAAATTGATCCCTGTTGAGGTAGAAGGATCTCGTCCTCATGCTTCTCAGTTCTTTCCAGAATCAGCTTCCAGTTCAGCTGCACAACAGGTTCTGCTGGTGGCTGGAGCAGCCCAGGCAGGTGCTGTTGGGTCTGAGTTCACACTGGTGCCTGTGTGGTCTCCAGTTATGGTGTGGGCTGTGGGGTCTGAGTTCACAGCATTGCCCATGTGGTCTCCAGTTACGATGCTGGCCGTGGAGTCTGAGTTCACACTGGTGCCTGCGTTTAGAACGTGAGGTTGACGTTACTGTGGTAAGGGGTATCCTACACGTCATAATTCCTAGTCAATATCGGGTATTTAGTTAAAATAGAGTCAAGTATAGAGAGGCATTGGCCGCTCTGGCGAAAGGGCAAGGCACGGTGCTTTAGGTCCAGGTCCCCAATATCAACTATGAAAATAAAACGTTGTCAACTCCAATTGCAGCCCTGTCCTCAGCGGGTCATTGTTTATGCTAACAATTATAAACAGCGTGAACTTGCTGTCCTGAGAGGCAACACACCCTCCATTCTCTCTGCAGTGCAGCTGCCTTGGTGGATGGAACATGCCCCTCCTCCCTCCCTCCACCCTCCTCTCTCCTTCCCTCCCTCCTCCTCTCTCCCTCCCTCCCCCCTCTCCTCTCCCTCCCTCCCCCCTCTCCTCTCCCTCTCTCCTTTCCTCTCCCTCCCTCCTGCCTCCTCTCTCCCTCCCTCGCCCTCCTCTCTCCCTCTCTCCCCACTCCTCTCTCCCTCCTTCCCCCCTCCTTCTTCCTGTTTTCTCTCACCATTCTCCCTCCACCTTCTCTCCTGGGTGAAGGGCAGAAGAGAAGAGACCTCCGGAATCTTGTGCTTCATCCGAGCAGCTTGGGGGCAGCATCAACAGCTGCAATTTGGCTGCCCCAGCAGCTGCCTCAGGGCAGCCTTTCTAATGGGAGTCCTGGAATCATGTCTTTCCTTAATGTGCCCTAAAGGCTGGAGGACATGAAGTGAAACAATGCTCCATGCTCAGTCCTGTGATTTTGTGTATTTATTGGACTTACTTTGAAATTAAACTAAATGATACTCAAAGTACAGCATGAGAAAAATGAAAAAACAGGCTATGGTGTTTGAAAAACAAACAAAACCGTTTGGTTTTATTGGGGTCCGTGAGGGGGGTGGTGGAGAATGAAAGAACACACAAAAGACAAAGACACACAGAGAACATGGCGGCCGCGGTCAGAGCCTCCGCCTCACTTTATTTATACTCCATAAACCCCACCTCAGCAGAAAGAATGCAATGCAAAACAAACTTTCTTTTCCCAGATGTAACCTTCTACTCAGTTCTGTGTTTCTATGCTCTTCCTTATCTGCCCGCCTTCTTGGCGCCTACGGGAGTTCATTAAAAGTTCAATTGGAGATACTGTCCTTGAGCCCTATCTATTCTCAGCATACTGTTTTCAAAGGCCCCTGCATTTCCCCCCTTTTTTTTTGTTTTGCCTCAATCCTAAAAAGGTAGCCCATATTTGTTCTTGTGTTTTCTTTTGTTTTTGGAGGCGACGGAGGGAGCATCAATCACCAAAAGAAGTAGACCCAATCCAAGTGCCCAAAGCAACATACTTCCAGAGATTGTAGAAATCCATGTCTTCTTCTGGGTCCATGGGTTAAAGGCAGCAAGGCACTGACCCAGCTCCTGAAGGGTTACAGTTCCGGACAACACATGTAATTGTTGTTGAAATGCTTCGGAAATGTTCTGAGTGAGCTCTTGGATGTCCAAACTAATATTTTTATGGCCTATTAATAATTTTTGGATTACGGTCCAATTTTGAGAGATGTTAAAAAGCACGGGTGTTACACAAAATTGAGTGGAGTTCCAATCACATTGTAATGTTATCAAGTACTGAGGACAGTGAGCTGATCTCCAAGCCATGTCAAGGCTTGTTCCATGTTGTCCAATCTTTCAGCAAGTTGAGAATCAATGTTTCGTTGTTGAAGCCATAACCAGTGAGATTGTTCATGCCATTGCTGCACAAATTCAGCATTTTGTATGCTTTGACGAAGAGCGAGCCCTGCTATGGCCGCAGTGGAGACAATGGCGACAAGGCTCATCACCGAGGCAATTATAAGTCCAAGGGCATGGAGGGTTCGCTGGAGAGAAGTCCAAATATAAGTCTCAAGAGGTGATGCCCCCCACGGTCACGTAAGGTTAACAGGTAGCCAAATTTCCTTACGATCCCTGAGGGTATAAATATCCTCAGTGAAGTTGTGCCACCAGGAATGATTGAGGCAAGACAAAATTGTACACGTATCTGTACAATTAACAATCCCCGTATCATTATCCCATGTCAAATTCCCTGCTAATAATAGGTAGGGCTTACGGACACAAGCAATAATATATCAGGATGTATTTCAGTATAACTGAATATGAAAGGAGTTATTCGGGTTAGAAAGATTAAGGGGCATATTCCCCACAAAAGTGCTAATGGCATCGCCTGCAGCTAACAACTTCCAAAAATAACTCTGTACTTCAGGCCTCCTTCATGCCATACCAAGGTTTCATTACTGTTAGCAGCAATACTTTTATTTACCCAGTGTCATTTCAAAGGTATGTGACTAAATTTTGTTTGAAAATCACCGTGCACACTTCAATCAGTTATTTGCATCCCATTGTATTCTAATAAAATCCGGGGTTTAGTTCCCCGACATTGTTGTCACTCAAGCACCTCAATATTAGGAGAAACCTCTAGAATAGGACAAAAAAGTAAAGAACTAGGAATAGTTTCATTACTATATACGGTATGATTATATTAAAAACTTCTAGTTACAATAATAACAGTATTAGCAGCCACATGACTATGATTATAACCAACAGCCCAGGCTTCATGCGATCTTCGGAGACAATGAGAACTATTTCCCATACATATTGGAACTCCTTCCACTCCAAATTGATATGTGTTGTTTATAATTCCCGTTTCCCGTTCTATATTGTCTTTGTCTATATAGGGAGACGGCATCCAAGTAGTGTCATTGGTGAAAACCTTAATTTCCGCCTCTCCCCAGGCGACTCCCTGATACAAGGGTGGAAAGGGAATATAAGTCCAATATTCATACAAAGCCTCACTAAGAGAAATAAGTCCCCCGCCGAGGCACATCCAACAAAGGAAGAAATGCATGCTGAATCCAGTTTTCTTTTCAACAGGGTTTCAATCATCTTGTAGGAAACCACTCAGGTCCGCTCCCTGTAAGGACAAGAGCATAGCCCCGTCCCTGTTTTAGAACTTGCCCTTGAACATACTTACCTTCTTCATTAGGATACCAAACCTTTAAACTGTCAGCGGGGACTATCACCGAGGGAGGTGAGGAAAGATGGGTTACGGCAGCGGAATCTTGCAATTGTCTCCATTGATTCAAAAAAATTAAGGTAAAAAGAACCTTCAAAATCTGGTTTCAAAATCTGGTTTCTGGGGGGCTCATTTCCCCCTTTTTGTTTAGTTTTAATAGTTAAGTTTTTAAAGTTAAATTTGCGCGCTCAATGATGGCTTGACCTTGACTGTTGCCCGGGATACCGGTGATATGTTGAATATTGTATTGCTGTAAGAAAACTTGTAATTTATGAGAGACGTAAGCAGGGGCATTATCAGTTTTAAGTATAAGAGGAATGCCCATGATGGCGAAACAAACTAAGAGATGAGTAATAACAGAAATGAGAAAAGGTATCAATGGTATGATGAACATTTTAATCGTCCAAAAGAAGGGACATCTCGTGGATTAACCCCAGGATGGAAGGATGGAATGCTCAAAGGAGCACAGGAAGGACAAGCTCGAATAAGAGAACGAGCTTGTTTATGAGTTAAATGAAACCATCGTTGAAGGCCAGAACTATTAGTGTGATGTAGAGTATATTTTTGTTCTGCAGCATGTAGGTGGCCGATTAAAAGCAAATCAATCTGAGTATGACCATGAACTAATGGTCCAGAAAGTTGAGAATGAGAACGAAGATGAGTGATGAATAAAGGAGCTCGACGTTGGCTCAAAGTAAAGGATAACAAAGAAAAGAATTTCTGAAGAGAAGAAGTAGCACAAAGAGGTAAAGTGGCCTGAGAAATATAAGAAGTAACATAAACGGCGTATTGAGAATCACTAACAATGTTACAACCAGTAGTAGGGAAATCAAGTAAGACCATGAGAATAGCAAACAATTCTCCCTATTGCACCGAGGGATAAGGATAAACTGTAACTCAAGATTGATGAAGCTTCTTGCCAAGAATCAGAAGTTGCAAGAAGATAAGTGATCTGACTATGAGTGAATTGAGAGATAATTAAGGAAGGATCTCCTCCCCAAAGTTGTCGACAGGGATGCCGTCCTTTGATGATCAGTTCAGCTAAACGATCGATATAAGTAGCCAAGCATTTAGATATTTTATTGGACAAAAAGATCCATTTTAGTGGTCGACTAGTTTGATGAATCATTCCTGTGGGAGAAGGTAAAGTATGAAATAAACAAAAGGAAGGGCCTTTTGAAGTTGTTCTTTAACAAGCTGGAGTTCCTGTAAAGCCAAAGGAGTTAAATGGCGTGAGTTGTCCAAGTGACTGTCTCCTTCTAGAATAGAAAAAAGATGTTATAACTGATATGTTGGTATTCCTAAAACAGGACGCATCCAATTAATGTCTCCTAGAAGCTTTTGAAAATCATTTAATGTTTTTAAATGATCACGTCGAATTTGAATTTTTTGGGGTCGAATATTTTGTGCCCCCAAGGTATAACCTAAATATTGAATAAGAAAATCCAGTTAAATTTTTTCTGTGTCAATATTAAGTGAGTAGAAAGAAAGCTGAGTTTGTAATGATACAAAAGCATCTTGCTGCTTTTCTCTGGTTTTAACTTTGTGGGATAAGGGCAGGATTAGGAAGACCAGGCTGTAAACTTTCCCTAGGTTTAATGTAAACATTTATAGTTTTAAGACAAGACAAAGACGGGAATTCCATGCAGAAATACGTGGCTGTATATTCCTCTCGGCCATTTGTTTTTTGACTTACTCTTTTAGAGTCCTAAGTATTTCTTTAAATAATGATCACTGTTTCACCTAAATAGGAGTGGTGGCTATGAGTTTAAAGGATTGTAGCCCATTTTGAACATCATATTTTTGGCAGCTGTGGAAATATGAGGAATGTTTAAAAAAGCAGCAAATTGTTGTGAAAGATCTTGTTCCCAAAAATTAATATTGATAGGAACAATATAAAAATAAAAAAAAAACACTTGACCTTGTTGACCTTTAGGACCGACACAGGTTAAAGGTTCTACGTCTTGATAAATCACAGAAGCAGCACCCAAGCCAGTGAGTATAACTGAAATTTGTCTTTTTTCCCATTGTATAGGCCGCTAATTTAAACAAATAATAGACATATTCACCCCCATATCAATTAACTCTTTTAAAACTATCCCATTAATGTGCAATGAACATAAGGGCTTTTGATTAGAAACTAAAGTTTCCCAAAAAACAGTTTTTTCTGTGCTACCAAACCCTCCCTATTGAGAATACGTTCCCCTGCCTCTAGGCGTATAAATTGTGAAACTTGTACCAAAATAAAAATTTTATTAGTAATAGCACGTCCTTTTGGCAAAGGGCCACACACTCTAATAGCTAATTTATATACTCCTCTATTAGGAGACAAAGTATAAGGCTGAGTAATAGCTAAGTCAGCAGCAGCGCTCTGCTTAGTTGCCGCATAAAGCTGAGAAACTGGGGTAAGGTGTGGGATCCTTAAGGAGGACTTGAATTTATTCCTTAATGTTGTAGGCCATTGCTCACTGAATATTGTAGTAGACTTGTATTGTAATTGTTGGGGCCCCAAGCCTGTGGGCCCCGGCTCCCGTTTCCCAGGAGAGGAGATAGTAAATTTCCACTTTTATCAGTTTTGGAACGACATTTATTTGTCCAATGTCGACCTTTACCCCAATATTTGTACACCTCTGAAGGCAGCTTTCTGCCTTGAGGGATAAAAGTGTTCAATTTTTATGACATTCTTTTCTGAAATGTCTAGGTTTACCACACTGAAAGCAAACACCTTGTTTGTTATTTCCTTTTAAGGCTTTAGACAAAGCTCCAGCAAATAATTGAGCATTATAAATAGCCCCTCCAACACTAACACAAGTTTTAATATATTTATCTAAATTGGCCCCATTGGCCTTTAACGATTTTAACAATTTTTAACAGTCAGCATAAGCATTTTTAAAAGACAATGTTTGTAACAAAATTTTTGAAGCAAGGCCAGCACCCACAATTTTGAAGACAGCATCCTGGAGACGGGCTACGAAATCTGGATATAGTTCATTTGTGCCCTGTAAAATCTTCACAGAGGAAAGGGAACATTTTCCTGTTATCTCTACCTTATTTCAGGCCCTTAAAAACAAAGTCTTGATTTGAGTAAGGGCAACATCATCTAGACCAGCCTGAGCATTAAGAGTAGCATATTGGCCCGTGCCTGTGAGTTGTTCCTCAGCGGGTCCAGGGGGATCACACATAATATTTTTCCTAGCCTGTACATGTGCCTTGTTCATTTACCAGCTGTGCAATTGTAACCACTGAGAACGATCAAGAAAAGCCTTCCCCAAAGTCTTCCAGTCTATAGGAATTATCAAATTTTCTGATGAAAAATATCAAGAAGACCAAGGATAAAAGGAGATTGAGGTCCATAGTTAGAAATGGCAGCTTTCATTTCTTTTTAAAAATTTAATTTGTAAGGCATTAAATTGGACATTATTGCCACCATTTGAAAACTGAGCATTAGGAGCAAAAGAAGCACAAATAATTGGAAACAGATCCAGCTCCTTAAATTTTTTTTTTAATTAAAAGTATATATAATATATAATAATACTCATATCCCCAAATATAAAGAATCTCAACATATTAATAAGAAAAGGCAAATAACCCAACCAAAAGTAGCAGAACAAGGAAATGACAATAAACCTATATGTCTAACATCATTACTCACTAGGAAATATGTATATTAATACCAAATTGAGAATCATTACATACACAATACAATGGTTAAAATTTAAAAACACAGAAAATATCAAGAGGTAGTTAATGTGTTAAGCAGCTCGAATACTCAACTTCTGTTTGGAGTGTAAATTGGTGGAACCTATGCACCCCTATAACATAACAATTTCCTAGCTGGGGTTATTAATACTATATTAATATTAATAGTTAATATTAATGTGCTTATTTATTAACTATCGAAATACTCATAATATTTTAACAAACAACAAGATATACATATACACTGGTTTTGACATATTAAACAGGTGTTTAGTATAAATTTAAAGTATGTCTGATGTGAATAGGGCTTCAACTTTGCCAAACAAAGGTAAAGATAAGGAAGCCGGGGGGTTGGAGGCACTGGAAAATCCTCTTTTAACAGGGCAGAAGGAAAAGAAACAGGGAAAGCTCACAAAGGTGAATTAGAAGAATGTATCTGTAATATTTGTTGAAGCATTTCCATAATACACTGCATGTCAGAATTTCCCTTAGAAAAAGGAAGAGCTGGCTTTTTCTCTTCTCCCCCTTTTGCTACCCCCACCATCCTCTGTTATCCTGGCACAAATGGGCTCCATTTCAGATTTATTTTATTTTATTTTTCCCAAATCCTCAGATACCTTTCCTCCTGTGGCTACATTACCACACTCTGAATCAGTCTCAAGTAACTCTAATGTCTGAGTGATAGAGTCACACAAGGTCCACAATTTTAAAGGCATAATATCCCCTAACTGGAGAGCTCTAAGCAGAGTTTTTACTACCTGTAACCATTCTCTGCGATTCAGCTGCACTTTAGTCTGATACTGAAACCAGTAACAATGTTGTTCTACATGGGCAAACAATCACTTCAAAGTCTTTTTCTTTCACTTCTACTCCTATAGACAGCAATAGTCCTTGAAACAGCCGTAAATATTCTGAGGCCAGAGAGATGGAATTCCCCATAATGAAAGCTTAAGAAGGTTCCCCTTAACAATATCTGGGCCTTACCCGCCCCTAGGGGGTTCCCCTTCTTGTTCTCCCCTACTCACCCGTGCTGACCCTGCTCGCTGCGCCACTTGTTGGGGTCCGTGCCGGGGGTGGTGGAGAATGAAAGAACACACAAAAGACAAAGACACACAGAGAACATGGCGGCCGCGCTCAGAGCCTCCCCCTCACTTTATTTATACTCCATAAACCCCACCTCAGCAGAAAGAATGCAATGCAAAACAAACTTTCTTTTCCCAGATGTAACCTTCTACTCAGTTCTTTGTTTCTATGCTCTTCCTTATCTGCCCGCCTTCTTGGCGCCTACGGGAGTTCATTAAAAGTTCAATTGGAGATACTGTCCTTGAGCCCTATCTATTCTCAGCATACAGTTTTCAAAGGCCCCTGCAGGTTTGTTGGTTTGTTCTTAGACCTTCACAGGCTCCTAGGTCACACGTTTCAGTTTCTCAGCGAGTGACATTCTCTGCGGAATGTCAGCCTCTTGTTTGTTGATGTCAGCCACAGCAGAAAGAAGCACTCCATAGGCCCTGTGCTCAGCACCTTGGCGTGAGCTCTTGCAATCTTCTGTTCATCCTCATCACAGCTCTGTGCAGTGGGCGTCCTCCTGATCCCGGTGGGAGGATGGAGGATGGAGGCGGAACGGTGAGTGACAGCAGGATCACATGAGGGGTCTCTCCTGAGGTAGAGAGGGGAACCGGCCCAGAATCTCAGTGCCCATTACGTCCTTCCTACTCCTCCTCTGCCTCTCTGTGACTGACTCAGGCTGCAGGGACAGCCGTGAGTATGTGCAGAGTGTGTGTGCACCCCTGGGGGTGTGTGCTCATATTGGCAGGGAGGGATGTGAGTGTGTACAGAGCGTGTGTGCACACCTGGGGATGTGTGCTGGCATTGGCAGGGACAGATGTGTACAGAGTGTGTGTGCACACCTCGGGGGTGTGTGCTGTTGGTATGGACAGACGTGAGCGTGTACAGAGGAAGTGTACACACCTGGGGGTGTGTGCTGGTGGTAGCATAGACAGACATTAGCGTGTACAGGGCATGTGTACACACCTGGGGGTGTGTGCTTATGTTGTTTTGTAAGCGGCAAATACGTGGCCCAATGCTTCTGGCGGCCCTGCGCCCGTGCTGAGTCCGTCAGTGGCTCTCGGGTTGGGGTCTCCATCTCCCCAGACAGCACTAGAGTGTCTTGAGGTTTCAGATTCTTCCTCTCCGGTTACTTGGGCCTCCTCAGACCAAACATCAGAACCAGCCAACTTCAAACTACAAGAACATTCAAATGCATCTTCAGTAGAGAAAACAAAAGCAATTGGAATAATTTTCCAACATGACCCCGTGGTTAAGCCGTTAGATACTCCAGCTAACAGATTGAGTCACTTTAAAATTCACACCAATTAAAATGGTTGTGACAGTTGCAGAGCTTTACCGCTAAACCTTGAAATAATTGAAGAGTTCTGCTCCACTTGCTTACAAACTGGGGTTGGGGATAACTTTCAGTCCAAAGTAGTAACCTTCTAAATCCAGCTTAGATGCGAGGCTCCCACTCACACAGGAAGAGACAGTGGCCCTTGATTATTCTCCTGTTTCAGATGCTTTGTCATTTTTTTTGTATCCTGATCATCACTTCTGCTTTTCCAATTCAAACTAAAGGGAGTTTAGTTCTGTTTTGGAGAAGCTGTGGTTAGTGGTTTCTTTTCATGGTTTGCTTAATCTCTTAAGTCTGGCACTTACATTTGCCCAAATGGACTTTTCTTTAGTAAGACGGTGCCATAGCCCAGGGCTTCTCCCTCCATATCTGCTCCCCAGGAGGCCCCCTAGAAATGGGCGCTAGAGATCCAGCCCCTCTCCGTGTGCCATTTTCTTTGAGTCCAATGTAGGTTTGGCTCAGAGAAGAAAAGAGGCCTCCGGGTTAGGTGCCTCTGACTGCTTGCTTGTGAAATGTTTAATGATAAGGCGACTTCCAAACTAATTTTACACATTAATAGTTGTAGCTTAAAGTATCACTGCAGTCATAAGAACAAGAAACACTTCCATAAAGTAGATAGGCAGAAAAAAGCCATAAAAGTTTAATAAAGTGCAAATAAAATGGTGTTGTAAGAATGTACAGTGGGAAATGTTCTCAGTCCAGCCAGATCGGCTGTGGCGTCCTCCTGTAAATACATTCAGCAACGTGTGGCCCTGATCGCAATCAGTACTGTGAATTGTGATCCAGAATGTTCTTGGGGGCCGATACCTGGACTGTGCCAGCAGCTGAGTCTGATTGGACGTCACGGCGGTGATGTGCTAGGCGTGGCCAGCTGGGCCGAGGGGTGGCCACCTGTGCACTAGCCACGTGCAGCCGTTATTCTTGTGATGGAGTTGCACGGGGCGTGGCCTGTCCACCTGGGCTACTTATAGTACCGGGAACGCAACCTCTGGTGGGTGCCTCCCGACATGGGAGCTATCTTTTTTATCCAGGGCCCTCTGGCGCTGCAGACCCTGAGTCCATGGGGAGGCAAAGGAGGGCTCTGCTGGGCCATGGAGGTCCCCGAGCAGGTGGTCACTCATTGCTTGTGGAGTGGTCCATGGCCTGTGAGTTTATTCCCGGGGTCTGTGTGAGCGAGGTTAACCAGTTCACAGCTGGGCACTTACCCCTTACACAGGTGACACTAGTTAAAGTGGAATCTATATTAGCTCGCACGGGAGTGTGTGAGGAGCTGGGAGGGTGGTGAGGTTTGGCCTTAGCGCTGGAGCCCGGGCTCCTGACGTTCTGCGTCTTCCTGTTGAGGGGCCATCAGGGCCACTGTGGGTCCTGAAGACAGTAGGTGCCATATGGACCAGGGGATGCGGAAGCCTCTAGAGGCTGCGGGAGGCAAGGAGACAGTCGCTTCCCCAGAGTCAGCCCTGCGAACACCTCGACGTTAGCTGGTGGGACCTGTTTTGGACTCCAGCTTTCAGAAATGGGAGAAAATAAGTCAGTGTTTAGGACGCTAAATTTGGGGTGATTTAGTGGAGAAATAGAAAACCAGCCCACGAAGGTGCACGCATTGAAATGTGCTCTGTCCAGGTGTTCACAGTGGCGTGAGGGGGATGACGTCAGGGTTCTGGGAACTGTGCAGTTTTACTGAAGGAAGGGGGCTCGCCACGCCTTTCCTCATGTAACTGAAGGTATGTATGCCTGCCACACTGCCCAGGAGACAGGGACTAGAATTCTGACTTTATTTCTTATGGGAACCAAGGTCAGAACACGGTAAGGGCTGAAACGAGCTTCCTACAGCCTGAACTGGGCAGAGGAATCGCAAGTAGTTTGTGTTTTTCTACACAGATCTGTCCTTTCAGGTTTTGTTAAGTTCTGGAAAAAGGGAGAAGCCAGGCACACCTCGGCGACGGACAGTGTTTCTGGAGGTGGTGTGGCTTCAGCCTGAATGTGGCCGTGTGACTGGGAGACTTAGAAACTGCCCTCCAAGAGCACTCATCTGTTCCTTATTGCACTAATACCTCATTTACAGAAATCCACAGAAATTACAGAGCTGTGCGGGAGGCCTCTGGTCTGGATGGGTTTGTGTGGACTGAGGTCACGGGGTGTTGTCCCAAGTACTTATCCTGATCTGGCAGAGGCTCTGTTCCCAAATGATTATGCCACAGTTTCAGAGCCTATATCTGAGTGATAGTCTTTTAACTTTGTTGCATAAAAGCAAACAAAGTATGTCTTGAGAGTCTAAAAATCCGTTTAGTAGTCATGGCTGTAAACTCATACATGGGGCTTTGGGATGGAGTGAAAACCACCGTCACCTGGCGTGCACGCTGTGTGGTATTTTGTGTGGTGGCCTGCTCGTGCCTTGAGCTCCATCTGCAGTGTGAACAACAGCTGTGCATTTGAGAAATGTGGGCAGGTCAGCTTGCTCCTCCAGGGGCCTGCAGGCATCCGGGCGAGGGGCCTGGGTTGAGGCCACGTCAGTGGGAAGGAGCTTGGTTGTGTCAGCAGATATGTCTGCCTTTACAGGCCCGCAAGCCCTCCAGAACCCAGTTTTCCTTTGGTCATCTAATGCCAGAAAAAAACCCCATTTCTTAGAGGTTCTCGTAATTTATGTTAATGAACCATTTGACCATACATAAGATGTTATAAATGCATGAGGCTTTATAACTTGGCAGATGTATAACTCGCATGTTATGATTGAATCAAACTGTTGAAGATATTGGTTTCACTTGAAGATTTTTAGCATTTTATGCGCAAATCAAATGCCAGTAGCATTTTGAAGGAGTATTTTGGAATCGTAAATACAGTGGGACAGTGCTGGGTCTCTGGGATGCTGGTGAGGTGTACGTGACCTCAAGCTCTTGGAGCTTACAAATAAGATTCCTAAATTGTCACACCTGCAGTGCTGGAAGTCAAAGTGGATTTCTGTAAAGGAGGTATTAGTGCAATAAGGAACAGGTGAGTGCCCTTGGAGGGCAGTTTCTGAGCCTCCCAGACACCCCAGGAGGAAGCGGGAGAGGGAGGCAGTTACCCACCAGAAGCTGGATGGTGGAGCTGGGTTTGCTGGTGGCCCTGCGTGGCAGGTAATTACGTGCAATAAGGAACAGGTGAGCGCCCTTGAGGGCGGTTTCTCGCTCTGCTTCGGAACTGCAAGTGGAAGACGCCCCAAAGTGGGGGTGGGGGGTGTGGTTGGTTATCCAATGGGGCCGGATTTGCTGTTGGCCGCTGTGTGGCAGGTCACTCCGGGGAGCGATGGGAGGTGAGTGGAGTGGGAATAGAGGATGCACCCTCCACAGCTACTGCTGGGAGTTGGCTCTGGTAGCAGAGGGGGCGTAGAGGGATTCCCATGAGGGGCAACACGGCCGGGGTCCCACGTGTGCTGGACGCTGAGGTGTGGCTATATGTGATCTCAGTCTCCACAGCCGTCCTGGGAAGTGGGTTCAGTCACCTTCCTTTCTCACATTTGAGAAATCTCAGGGGCTTACATCACAGCTGGGTGGGTTGGAACTAATGTCTCAGGCAGGACGTTGGCCCGAGAGCCCAGATCTTAACCCCCCCTGCTCTTTTCAGTTCACCAAGCTTGTAGAGAGGGGTGTGTGGTGGTGGGGGGCGGTTGAGAAACCAACACAGTAGAATGGGGGAAGGAAATAAACCAGGCAGGAGACACAGGCAGTGCTTGGGAGGTCTGTGCGGGGTGTGGGTGGCACCTCTGGGCCTGTGAACCCCGTTCTGTGCTCTCGGCTTGCCCAACTTTGGCCCTCAGCCATATGCTGTGCACTTTAGGTGAAATCTCAGTCCCTCGAGTGATGCGGGCATCTTTTCTCCCTGGCTTTGCCTCTCCTTAAATCACGGAGTCTCAGTGGGGATGGCGGGGTGGTTGGTGGTCCATGGAATTTGCCCTCCACTTCCCCATCCTTGTCCTGTCCTGTCCGGCCTGTTACCTGAATCTGTGTCTCTTCAGGGCCTGCAAATGAGTGGAGGCCACGGCAGCCTCTCGCTGATTGGCCTCTCAACTTTTTTATTCATCAGAATCGTGTTAAATGCTGATTCCTAGGTACCCCATTAGACTCTCTACGCCTGCCTGGCATGGGTACTTTGGGGAAGGCACAGAGGGTTGCTGGGCTGTTCCAAGAGGGAATTTGCATTTGTAGAATGTCAGCTGTGGTCTTTCCAGCACTCTACTTTCCACGCACACATGGCATTAAACCTGGAAAACCTCTGGGTGCTGTGCTGGTGAGGAAGCCCCGGCTGGACGAGGGGCTGCTGGGGCTCAGACTTGATTCCTGGGCTGAGGGCTGTGGGCTTATTCTCTTCAGTGGGTCTGCTGATGGGATGCCCTGGGAAGTCCTGCTGTTCACTCGGGGAAGGTGCAGAGACACGCTCGGGAAATACAGACCATGGATTTAAAAATTCCTACTGGAATATCTTTTATGAGCAAAGTAATTTGCATCTAACTGTAGACAATCATTGCTTGAATAATTGATTTGTTTACCAAATTGGTCCTATGAACAGAATAAGGTTTTCATTCATGCCTTGTCTATAACGTAAATAGGAGCTATTACCGCAACCTAAATTAGCTTTAAATTTTGTATCAGATTGCAGTCCAGATTACAAACGGCTGCTTGATAATGTAATTGATAAAACGGAGGAATTTAGTGCTTGGAACCCAGAGTGAAGGGAACAGAATTGCTTTGGTTTCTCAAAAGCGTGTGACTGAGGGATGACCTGGGGTGAAGAGAAGTGGCTGGAGTCATTACACTCGAGGAGATGATCTGCCCCAACCTTTCTCAGCTGTCTTCTGGATAAAACAAAAGGGCGATAAACAGAAATATTCAGCACTGAGTTCATCTATGCCCTGAGCTTCTCATATGGTCATTAATGTGACCGGGCTGTATCTGTGAAGCCTCCATACAGGCACAAAGGAATTAGGCTAGAGTAAGGCGGCCGGCGACCTCTGGCGTCTGTGCCACGTGTCATTTCCTGAAGCCCTTTTGGGTGAAATGACAGTCGCAATGTCTGTTGTTCAGAGGAGTGTAATCTCACGTATGAGATACAGATTTTAAACGATGGAGATTTTAAACACCAAAGCCAGGAAGCTTGGTGGGAGTGGTTGTCTTCCGAGTGGTTTTCTGTGCTGCCATGGATGAGGTGTGGATGTGTCATCCGTTGGTGAGATCCACTGGTGAAGGGGCTAAGCAAACCCTGGGGGGAGGGGGGTGAAACTACATCTCTTCTGGCATCCCTAGTAAATACATTTTGTAAAACTTGTGAATTTGACCCTGACCCTAACCCTGAGTGTAGAAGTCTGGTGCAGTGTTTTGAGCCCTCTTCTGCCTTGAGGGTGAGTGACTGTAAATGACTGATTCCTCAGTGATGAAAGTTCAAATTTAGCTTCCCTGAGGAAGCCAGACCTCAGTCACCCGTGTCTCCATTAACACTGCAGTGCCTACTCGGGTGGCTGCAAGTTTCGAGGCCCTCCTTGGAGACACAGCCGTGCGGTGCTTGATGATTTGATAACATCAGCCACCTTCTGTCTAATCACGGTACAAATGATTCTCCTACAAGGAAACGGATCTAGTTTCTTTCCTGATCGTTGGAAGAAGCCGCCTGCCTAGGGACTGCACCGTCCTCTGCACTTTCACAGCGAAGCCTGTGTCTGTCTCCGAGGAGTGTCGTGTGTGTCGTGGGAATCGTGGGAATTGCCTCCTTAATTCTTCCTACTTTTGAGGGCTGGGACAGCTCTGCCTGTTTCACCCGGGACGAGCAGCGGGTGGTCTCTGGCTGCTGTGGGACTAGGGCTTGGGGTAAATCATCACATCCGGTGACCTGTCCAGGTGGGCATATTGTCTTGCCTGTTGGCTGAGGCAGCTGTGATGCCATGGGGGTCATGCTTGTATCAGGGCCAACCCAGCTCTTCCCATGCACACTTCTGCTGCTGGAGTGCCTTTCCTTATGATGACGTGTTGAATTAGGGCGGAGCATGCAGAGAGGCTCTGGGCCTCTCCTTCCCATTCTTACTCCCTGGAGCTGTGATGCGGGACAAGGGAGCCCATAGCCAGAGGCTCCTTTAAATTTAATTAGAATAAAGATTTGATAACATAGCCAAACACATTTGAAAAGAACTTCACAGATTAAATTCCGGATTCAGCCCTTCAGGCCCAGTGGTCACGTTTCGGGGCTCAGCAGCTGTAGGTGGCTGTTGTCTTTCTGTTTGGCTCAGCAGATTGGGACGTTTCCGGTTCAGCAGGCAGTTCTCTTGAATGGCTCTGCCTGTGGTGAGGGCACCCTGGCTGGAGAGCCTCGTGGGGATCCCTTAGGCCTCTGGCTACAGCCAGGCTGCACGGTTCCTGTGCCCCGTGTCCTCTGCAGGCCCAGAGCTATCCCACCACAGAGTCAGCACTGCTAGACTTGGGTACTGTGTGCAGACAGCAGAGGGGCATGTCTGGGTCTTGCAGGGGCTGGGGTAACTGGCCTCCTTGGCCAGGAGCCCGTCTCCGAGTCTTCAGGGGAAATGCATCTACCATCCACACCGTGCACCAGAGGAAAACTGTAGGCTTCTCTGTGGATGGTGAATTGAGATCATGCAGAGTGACTAGGCTTGGGCTGCTGACCAGTGTGAAACCTGATACCTTTAGGTGGAACCTGACATGCCTCCATGTGTACATGGCAAAGAGAATGCAGCGTTGTCAGCTTGAATCCAGATGTGCTCCCGTTTTGAGGTGGAAAGTTCTGGGAGTATTGGCCATTGGTGATTGTCCTGCCATGGAGGACTTTGAATGCAGGCACTGGTTTAGGATAACCCTGGTTTCCTGGTCCTGTATGTGGGCATCCCTGAATATCCCGGGCTGGAGGAAAGCAGGGCAGATGGGAGGGTGACAAGAGGTCAGGTGTTTCCAGCTCTGGGGAGTGATGCCATCAGACGGCTGAGATCAGGTGGCCGGGGAACAAAGCAGGGGTGCATGGAAATGTCATGTTTCCTGGGGCATGGGGAGGACCTGTTGAACTCTATTCCTGGGCAACAGTTCTTCCATTCTCAGGAATCTGTGCCATTGTAACTGAGTAGCAAATTCTAGAATTGCTCTAATTACTTACTGTTATGTCCCCATCCCAATTACCATGAATTAGCAACAGTGATAACAGTTTGCCTGGTCAAACCTTGCTAAGAAAAACCAGTGGAACTAGTTTTAGTTGCCTCGAGTTCCCTCCAAATCGGATTCCTTAGGGGCTTATGTCCCCACAGCTGCTGCAGTTCCTCCTGGGCCTGGCAGCCACATTCCAGACATTGACATCTCAGCTCAGATGCAGGCGTGCATATTATAGAAAATCGCACTGCGCTGTGATTGGCTTGAGCTGACGTTCTCTAGGTGAGAGGCGGAGGCCGAGGACCTGTGAGGGACTGTCTTGAGTGTCCACTCATTGACTTGGAGCAGATGCACATCTGTTCTTCAAAAGTTCTAATAGGATGAAATTAGAAATAGGAATGTTTAAAATTCACATGTTACGAACTCTGTTCAGTGATTTCCTCTGAAATGAGAGACTATTTGCAGACGAGGCATTCAGACTGCAGCTCTCCTTAGAACTGTCCTAGACCTCGATGCCGTCCTTTGGCCTCTTCCTGGGTGTGGGGTGCTCTGCTTGAAGCAAAACCACATGGTCTGTGCATCAGTACTGCAACCAGCTCAACGTACACACCCACTGGGAGGGGGGCCAGATCACTTAACATTTTAAATGCATTTAACATTAAACCAGCAAGTCAGCCAGTGCTTTCTGTAACCAAGCTGCCTGGCTTATGGGAACCTGACACTTAATTTTTCGGAAGAGAATACTTGCTTCTGTGGAGTGTCAATATTTGTCTCATTTGTTGAGACTCTGCTCAAAGTGATGAAATGATGGACCCTTTTGTGTAAATTGGGCCACAGAGCTCTCTGGGCACAGTCAGGGGAGTAAACGGCTGTGAAAGATGCCGCCTGATGTGAGCCGTGACCAGGCACTTTGGAACCTGGGATCCCATCTCCAGTCTTTCAAAGGACATAGAGGAATATAAAATGCAGATGGGAGAGTTCATATTTTGGGCATCTCTGTTCTTTTGAAATCAAAGTGCAAAGAAAAAGTTTTGCCTTGAGGTCTTACCCCATCCTTGTTTTTCTCCTGAGGTTTTAACATTTTCTTAACTGCTTTTTTCTCCCCCGATCCCTGGGGAACTTCTATCTTCATATCTTCTTAAAAGATATGGTTAAATTCAACACTGAAATTTAAAAACATGCATTCATATTATTTTTCTTTAAACTGATGTATCTGACATTGGTGAAGAACTAACTGGGCGTATTGGTGTATTTTTATTTTTTTGAGATAGTCTTGCTGTGTTGCCTAGGCTGGAATGCAGTGGCGCGATCTTGGCTCACTGCAGCCTCACCTCCTGGTTCACACCATTCTCCTGCCTCAGCCTCCTGAGTAGCTGAGATTATAAGTGCCTGACACCATGGCTGGTTCATTTTTGTATTAGTGGAGATGGGGTTTCAACATGTTTGCCAGGCTGGTCTTGAACTCCTGACCTCATTTGATTCGCTCACCTTGGCCTCCCAAAGTGCTGGGATTACAGGCATGAGCCACCACACTTGGCCTGGGATATTCTTGATTGTAACTGTAATAGATCCCTTTAATAAAAACAAAACAGAACAACAACAACAACAAACAGCTGTCTGAAAAGTCCCAAAATTAAAGAGCTCACTTGCACAGGGATTTGGACACCAGTTGAATGGCCTAGCACAAACCATAGTTACATGGGCCACTCGGCCTGTTAGATCCTTAGGGTATTTGAAGTCGTGGGGATATTTGCATTTCTGCTTCTGGATATCGTGTCAGTATGAATTCGGTTAGTGTTTGAGGGCCAGGCTCAGATCCAGGAAAGCAAGAGCCCCTGCCCTGATGGCACTTCTCTTCCGTGTGTGTGTGTTAGGAAAATAGAAAGCATAAGATATTTTTTTCAATGAGCTGGGAAGATGGAAAAATAAGCTTAAGATGTTTACTTGTTCAGAAGAAGGGAATTGCAAGGAATACTCAGCTTTGTTGCTGCTGAAGGAGGTCCCTGGCGGAGGATGTTTCAGAGGTGGGGTTTGTCTGAGAAAGGTGGTAAGAGGCAAATAGGATGCCCCATCTGGTTTGCCAGAGATGGGGAAAGTTAGCATCCCCAAAACAGCCTCAGCATTCTGGCAAAGGCTTTGGAAAACCAGCTAGGGTGTGGGACCTTGTTGGCCGCTGTGTAGAAGGAAAACATTGCTGGTCCTGAGGACTGTACTGTTCTTCCACTGCTATAAAGAACTACCTGAGGCTGGGTCATAAGGAAAAAAAAGGTTTAATCGGCATACAGTTCTGTGGGCTGTACAGGTTTCTACATCTGGGGAAACTTAGAGTGGAAGGTGAAGGGGAGGCAGGCATGTCTTCACATGGCTGAAAGGGGAGAGAGTGAAGGGGAAGGTGCCATGCACCTCCAAACAACCAGATCTCAGAACTATCATGAGGACAGCACTAGGGGGATTGTGCTAAACCATTAGAAACCACCCCCATGAGTCAGTCACCTCCCACCAGGGCTCACTTCCAACAAAGGGTTAGAGTTCAGCATGAGATTTGGGTGGGAACACACAGCCACACCATGTCAGGCTTCCCATTCTTCTCCTGCACATGCTTCGCAAATGGTTCTGTCATTGGTTTTTGTTTTTGTTGATACATAATATGTGTACATATTTTCAGAGTGCATGTGATATCTTGATTCATCCCTATATTGATGAAATCTGTGTACTTGGGATGTCTTTCACTTTAAATATTTTCTTTTCCTTATGCTGGTAATGTTCAAGTTATTCTCTCCTAGCTGTTTTGAAATACACAGTAGATGACCCACTGCCATCCACCTGCTGATTTATCAATAGTAGGTCTTGTGCTCCCATTAGGCTGTGTGTTTGTGCCCGTTACGAGCCTCTGCCTATCCTGCTTATGAGTGGACTCTGCTGGGCCCTGTTGACCACCTACTCTTGGCCTCCATGAGATCTGCTCTCAGCTGCTGCTTAATGCTCCGTTTCTTTGCTTGGCTCGTTTGCTTAACGTAATGTCCTCCAGCTCCATCCATCCTGTCGCGGATGACAGGGATCTCAGCTGTATGGTGGAGTATTGCTCCTGTGAATGTTCGGGCCACATTCCCTTCATCCCCTGATGACGGGCACTCAGGTGATTCCAGATCTTGGCTGCTGAGGATGGGGCTGCATTGAAGCTGAGAGCAGTCACTGGCTTTATACTCGGGGGACGTGAGCCACTTTGATGTTCTCAAGCAGCCATTCCCCAAAGTCCTCCGTGGAATGCCGCATTCCTTTGTGCCCATGGTTTCCACTAGGATGAAGAGCTGGGAAGGGGCTTCGAGTGAACCCTTGGGTTTCTGTCTTTAATTGGTACCCAGCTGCACTGACCAAGTGGGGATCCCAGTGACCCTAGACACTGCCTCACATAAGGTCCAAAGATGCAGTTAGGTTCTTTTTTTAACTTAAAAACAACAACAACAACAACAACAAAAAAAACCCTTTTGACCTGGTTAAGCTATAGCGTTATCAGTGTTTTTCATATTGGACAGGTATATATTTTGTTTTCTAAGAAGGAAAGAAATCCTGTTAAATACTCTAACTACAGATTAAATCATGTCAAGGAAAGAGGTACTATTTTGGGGGAAAATTATCCCTTCATGTCAATGATCAAGGAGAGGACTTAGATTGTTTAATTGAGTTAATTATGAAATCTTAAGTGGTTTTGAGAAGATGAGCTGTGGATGCTGTAAGACATCATGAGACTGATGGTGATTTAATGTGAGTCAGCCCTGACAGAATGTGGCAAATATTTAAAGCTTACTCCAGTATTGCTTGATAGATTGTAAGTTAATGTAAAGATCTGTTTGATGCTTTTGTTTTACAAACTATTATGGAGAAAAAGTTTGACAGCCAAGGAACCACCTTCAACCAATTTCTTCCTACTTTCTATCACTAGAAAAATTTGTCCTGTTAATTCCAGAATTTACTTTTGGAAACTTCCTGTAAGGAGAGCAGAGGTATTGGTGGTTGAATGGTGACTTGAATTTAGGTGAAGATCGTTAAATATTTCATAGTCAGGTTTGTCTTGGTGGTTTTAGCAATTTTATATTAAATTTAGAACTGCGAGTGAAACCAAATGTGTTCTTTTGCTTTTGTGATACTCCTTTGTATGACTATACTGGTAAAGAATGATAAAATGTGTATCGGGTATTTTTTCTGTGTAGATATTAGGATTTTGAGGGGAACCAATTAATCATTCTTCTAATAGACACTGTGCTGTGTGTTGGGTCCTTTGTATATTAGTTGAATCACTATAATGAGGACAACTTGAAAGTTTGTTTCTATACAAGATCTTTTATATGCTGACTTGTGTTATGCAAAATCCTTCATCCTCTAAGAAGACTAAGCAATGGGTTGGAAGAGAGGTTTAATCACCCATTAGGTTTATTCTAAATGCCCAGAATTGAAAGCAAGTACAAATTATGTTTTTGAAGTGTGGTGTGTGTGTGTGGTGGACTCCTTATTAGGTCATGGGAGGGAGGTAAAGCAAAGATCAGATTTGCTGATAAACATTTGTGCATATGCTAGTGGAGAAGTCATATGACTTGACTGCACCTGCGTACTCTGATTTTGATTTCGTTAGTGTCTGTAGCTACAAGCCACAACCGCCTCTGGGACTCACCCTGAGGGGCTGTGATGAGGGTTATTACAGAGTTGTGTGTCTTAGAGAATGGCACAAACGGTCTTGTGGGCCTACTTTGGCTTTGTTTGAATCTGTAGATTTTTAAACTAAGTTTAACATTTTGAGGATTATAAATTGTGATTCTTGTCTAAGAAGAGGTTTCTGTTGTCTCTGAAGACAGGAGCCACAATACAGATGGTCCCTGGCTCACAATGGTTACATTTGTGATTTTTTTTTTCAACCTTGTGATGGTGTGAACTAGTCACACTCAGTGCATTGTTCGGCCCGAGATGGGCTGCCTCTGGATGAACCCATTGTAAGTTGAAAGTATTATGTCAAATGCACTTTCTATTTAGGATATTTTCAGCTTATGCTGGGTTTATTGGAACGGTTTCATCCCACGGTAAGTCAGGGAGCATATATGCTCATAAAAGTAGAGAGAATCTCATAGATACCATGAGATATAATGTCTCTGATGTTATAGAGATACGATGAAAACAATCAAGTGGGACTTGGAAGCCTTGGAGGGACTCACATGGGCGGCTCCTGGAATGCAAAGGTGAGCGCCATTGGCTTCTGGATGTGACATCTGTGCCTTCTGCTTAGCCCAGTGGGTTATTGGCTGCTCCCGAGGGCAGAGAGGTCCAGCGTTCCTGTGTTTAGGTGTTTGAGCTGTCTTAAGAGGCTAGGTCAATTCTCACTGGTGTCTTCAGGGCTTTAGGTCTTCTGAACAAGCAGGAGGAAGGACGACTTTGTAGAGCTTTGGAAATCTCAACGGACTTCAGGGCCATCCCCCTTGGCAGGAGAGAGTCCCACTGGAGGCGAGCAGGGTGCCGTGCGTGCCTGTGCTGGGCCCAGACGCGTACGGACGTTGTGAGGGCCACAGGACGCAGATCGGTCTTGGTTCACAACTGGTGTCAATGGCCACGCAGCATTTCTGCCAGGTACATGACTGCGGGGACTTGGGTTTTGGGGTGTGTGTCCTGGTTGCCTAGTTGTTTGGAAGACCCCTATTCAGACCCCAGCCTGAGTCACCGTGACAGGCCTCCCGCTTCACACGCCACACGGAAGCCGTGGCGTCGGTCACTGACACCCACCAGCTGTCAGATGTGCGTATGTATCTTCCCTGGTCTCGTGATGTGTCTTGTTTTGAGGTTATAGTAAACGTTCTTTAAGAGGGGTTTTGGATTTTTTATGTTGTTTGCAAGGAGGCAGCAGGGAGTGCTTGAGCAGTGAGATCCCCTTCCCAACCAATGCAATTTCAGATCCCAGCAGGTAATTAGGGCAGCGGAGCTGTGGGATCACCTACCCAACCAATGAGAATTCAGATCACAGCAGGTAATTACGGCAGCGGGGCGGGTGGCAGAACCCTGAACTGTGGCTGTTTCTGGTGTCTTTCCCCGCGGACAGAGCGTGCTGGGGCCTCCGTGGTCCTCTGTGGGGTGGGTGGAGCACATGAACTGGGTGCTGCTGGGCTGTGGCTGGCTCCCCAGCCCGGGGTTTATGCAGGACTCATTCTTAAGACAACTTGGAACCCAGAAAGCAACATGAGGAGAACGGGTTTGTGCGTTTCTGGATCCTTGGTGCTTCCCAGTCTCAGACGCTGTGCAGGCTCTGAGGGGTCTCGCCAGGAAAACTTGAACATTCGGCCCCCGGGGTGGAGTGGGGCTGCAGCGGGTCTTGCAGAAACTGGAAGTGGGGGTGAGTGTCTCGCAAGCGGGACCTTTCAAATGGGCCCAGCAGGCTGCATCTGTGGAAATGGTGCCACCTAACTCAGGGCTGTGGCCAGCAGGGCCTGAAAGGCTACAGTGGGCTCTGTTTCTGCTCTCTCTTGAGAGAGTCTCTGCACGGTTTTCCTTGGTCTTTGTCTATTTGGAGGACGCTTCCCCCTTTCTTGGGCTTACCAAGCCTTCTGAGCTGCCTTGTTGAGTATGACAAAGCCCTGAGAAGGCATTTTTATTGCATAATTATGTTATCCTGGTGGCTGGATAAATGACCTGCAAATGTGGGTGACTCAGTAGCTCTGAGGGTGCTCAATATTCAAGACAGGTGGGAAGACAATGTTCAGGCAGGTGTCAGAGAATCTGTTCTCTGCTTCACACCTGGGCCCTGGTTTGCTGACAGTCTTCACACTCGATCCAAAATGGGGATAATGAAGTCTCACGGATTCGGCTTCAGCTGAGAGCTGCCTCCAGCACAGTCTTGTGTGAGTAAGAGTTTATAGGTTTGGTGCAAAGGGCGGGCGTCAGTTAATCTTATTTGTGGTGGTGCTTATGGTGGCTTTTCCGTAAGGAATTTAGACTTTATTAGCTTTGGCAAGGGAATCCTGAGTGATAAAGTGGAAGAATGCTTCAGGAAATTCTGGAACCTGCAGTGAGTTTGGAATCTGTATGAAATTGAGATTTAGATTCTCACGATTTCCTAATGCTACCCCGAAACCCAGTAGTTGAGACAGTCGTAGAGCTTCAGTTGTGCTGCCCCGGTTCCCCATTTTTAAAGGAACACGTTGCTTTCATCTAGAATGTTCTGAGCTCTGAGTGCTGCCAGCGGAGTTTCCAGCTCTCTGCATCAGAGGGGAAGCCAGGACTGTGCTCACGGTGTCGCGGCAGCTGGGAGCTGAACCTGGACCTCAGGCACGTGTGATGCTGACCATTTTCTATAAACTCCGAGGGTGCAGTGGTCTCCTTGGCACTTTACAGTCTTCTGAAGCTTTTGATGTGTCTGTACTTTATAGATTTTTCAGAAGTAGACGGCCTTTTCCCACACCCTTGGGCTGAGTTTTGTCAGAGGCTGGTGTGTGGGAAGCACCACACCCACATTCTGACGGCGAAGACTGGTGCCCAAACGAGGTCAGAGTGGAAATTTGTTTTTCCTTCCCTCCAGTCTGGTCCAGATGCTCCCTGCTTGGCCAGAAGAAAATCATGCTTATCCAAGTCATAGGCAAACCCCCGAAGTCAAACATTTGTCTTTTTTCTTTAATATACCCATTTAGTTTTTATGGGACGATAGATGGAGAAGTGTTTTTTAGGGGAAAATTAATTTCTTTAATTACAGAGAACTTTTTGGACAAAAACTGTAATCAAGAAGCTATTGTGTAATAAGATCTAGTTAAATACTACAGTTGAAAGCTCTTTATATTTGATCTTAAACTTGGGCCTGGTATGCATGTCCGCACGCTCGTGCTCATGACGCCAGGCTCAGCTGTGAACTACAGGCACGGTACAGACTTTCTGGTTGCTTTTTTGAAAGTCTTACTGCTTGGCCTCTCGGACTCAAATGTTGAGTTAGGTTGATTCTGTTCAGAATGTTCATCCCTCCATCTAGGGTCCAGTCATCTTTCAGGAAGGAACCGTCTTCCTCATCTTTGTCCCCTACAGTATTGTATATTTAATAGGTAAATATTTATAGGTTACATGGGTGACTGATCTGTTCATTAGGAGGAAAACAATGCCAATTTTTACATCATTATAATGGACTTGTTAAATGACTGTTAGTATAATGAAGTTTACATGGCAAAAGAGGCTTTGCAGATGTGACTGTAACAGACAGTGAGATGGGGGAGGACCCTGGGTTGTCCAGGTGGGGTCTAGCGTCCTCACATGTGCATTGATGAGAGGGAGTACGAGGGTCTGCCTCAGAGGAGGAGACCTGAGGATGAGATAGAGGCCAGAGGGCTGTGGGGCTGAGGGCGGGGGTGGGGTAGGGGCCGGAGGGGCATGGGCCAAGGGTGGGACAGGGGCCTGAGGGGTGCAGGGCTGAGGCTGGGGCAGTGGTCAGAGGGGTGTGGGGCTGTGAACCAAGCTGCATGGTGGCCTCTATGAATTGGGAGACTCCAGGCAGGAACACAACCTACTGACCCCTTGACTTCAGCCCTGGGACTCCTGACTTTCAGGGCTGAGAGGAGGTTTGCGTTTGTGGTAATTTGTTGCAGCAGCAATAGGAAGTTAATGCAGTGTATCTGTTCTTCACCTCCAAACCTTTGAAAAGTAACACTGTTGTATCGGCCTTTTGTGTGCCCTAAATTCTAATGAGATGGTTTGTAGGAAATAACGGACACAAACGACGGCAGAACACAAAGTTGGACAGAAGCAGTGTCTTCTGTGGTTCTGTAGTTTGGGTCTGTGAAGTTAGATTTCGGTCAGAGAGTATGTGGTCTTGTTCAGTGTATACCTGGAGTACTTGTTCAGAGCTCCTGGGGGAGTGGTCTTTAACACTGTTAGGATTAAAACTCCAAGCACATCAGGGCCAGAGTTCCTGAGTCAGTGTTAGGCGACCTTTGAATAAGAGTTGGCATGTAGAATCTGCCCACTTTACTAGCATGAAGCAGCAAATTTTTTTTTTTTTTTTTTTTTTTTTTTTTGAGATCGAGTCTTGTTCTGTCACCCAGACTGGAGTACAGTGGCTCGGCCTCGGCTCACTGCAACCTCCGCCACCTGTACTCAAGTGATTCTCCTGCTTCAACCTCCAAATTGCATGATTTACTTTTCTGTTTTATATACTTAGTATATGACAACTCTGCAAACTTTATCAATACAAATGACATGCCAGAACTTATGAGAATCCAGCATTTTCCCATGCAAATTAGTAGTGATGTGGAATTCCTGGGCTGGTTTGGTTTTATAAGACGTAGGGGCGGATTCTTTGCCTAATTTCTGTGGAGCCAACAATTGTTAATCACCCAGCACTCTTACCTCCCCCAACAGCTCAGGTGAGCGGGTTACCCCCGCTGTCATGATGAGAGGCAGGAGACTGAGGCTCAGATGAGCAGGTGACACATTACTGTCCAGCCCCACCCACCCCGTAGTTTCCTGCCATGGCTCAGCTATCTTCCTACGAGAAAGGACAGACACCCTGGTGCTGGGTAGAATTCCTCGTGAACCCCTTTGCATCCTCCAGGGAGTTCTTGCTTTACAGTGGTGGCTCATGGGAAGGCCTCTGGCCCACTGAGAAAGCGACTCATGTTGTGACATTACTGTCTCTCTGTCCGGCTACTGTCGATTGGGTGATTTGTAAAGAGACATTTATTGCTCACAGCTCTGGAGGCTGAAAAGTCCAAGGTCAAGGCAGTCCAAGGTCAAGGCACCTGCACATCTGGTGTTCCAGGGCCTGTGGCATACAGACGGCAGCACCTCACAGGGTCTTGCGTGGCAGCAGGCGTCTCATCGGGACTCACATGGTGGAGGAGCAGGAGGGCTCCTCCATCTCCCAACAAGGACACCAACCCCAGTCCTGAGAGCAGGACCTCCCAAAGGCCCCACCTCTTAATGTATCCCTCCGGAGATGGTTTCAGCATGAGGTTTTGGGGACATTCAGGCCAGAGCCATTGCTCTGCTGTGGTGTTAGGGCTGCATGGCATCATTACTGCAGCAGAGCCACAGCCTTCTCATCTGCATTTGCTGCAGGAGGAAGACGCAGGTGCCTGTGCAAGTTGGGGTTCGGTGCAAGAAGTGGAAACCCTCTGGGGAATCTTAGCAGGAGGAACTTGAGGCTTTGAGAACTGACACCTTAGGACTGTACTTTTCTTCAGACTGTAAAAACCTTGGTGTGTGATAATACTGAATATTTCCTGAGCCCTGTGATCCTGTAAAACAGTGGTGGTTAAGACATTCCCCCTCCCTACAACTAGGCCCCCACTTTTACTGCAAGAAGCCCCTTCCCATGTGGCTTAGGCTGACTGGCGGATGACCATTTACCGAGGACAAGGCCAGACACAGGCCTTCAAACCCCCCATCTCTGCCTTATAAGTGATTAGCTAAACTGCCTGTTCCCACTGATCAATCACCTCCCACCTTGAAATGGTTCTTCGTGGTGCAGTTGCGCCTAGGGGGGTGGACTTGTCTTTGACTGTTGCCTTCCACAGAGGACGGTTAGGATGGGCAGGAAAGAATTCTCTGCTACAGGTCTGCATTCCAGGCTGTTTCCAGAAGTGGGAATTCTTGTGCCCTGGAGTCTGGGAATGGATTTCTAGTGTCCCAGCTTCAGGTGGAGTTGAAATTGAGTGAGGCAACCCACCACACCCATCTGGAGCCAGGAACTGGAGCCATTTTTAAAGTGGCAGTTTCTCCATAAGATTACCCAAAAAATGCGCTCAGCACGTTTCTTTCTTTCTCATATGCATTTGGCCATCTAAAATGGGAATGGTGGTTTTTTGAAGCATGGATGTAGTTTTAAATTTTGAGTATTGTAAAGCTTAATGTAGCTTCTTAAAATGTTTGCCTGATTATCTAGAGATTTACTAAACCTTTGGAGTGGTAATTATGAATTGATCTATATGACTTTGCTTTCTATGATGCAATGAAAGTACTCTAATGAAAACCTCTGCAGTTGGGTCAGCAGGCGATTGGCCAAAACAAATTCTGCTTTTTGGGTTTCTTTAACCAAACAAGGGAGTAGAGTGTAGGCCGAAGTGGCAAATTCATTTCAGAGCACGCCAGAGCCCTCAGTGATTGAGCAGCCTTCTCAGGTGAACGTGTAATGTGCCGTGAGTCTTGGCAAGCCTGGCTACTGATGTGTGCACGTGACACCACGGAGCCACACCTAGGAAGATGTGGTTTCTGTAACAAGCTTTGGAAAACCAAAGTTCAACTTAATTATCCAACTTTGTTATAGAAAAAGCTTAGACCAGATGGCCAAAGACCTGATTGTTTCATGGTTGAGACATGGTTATAAAATTGCCCTTACTTGGTGCCAATCAGTGTTGGTCCACAGTGATACGCCTCCAACCTCACTGAATAGTTTGGAGACTGATATGAGACTGTGAAAATCTCCTTAAGGTGAAAAGGGCTCTGGGGCACCCGGGAATATCCGTACACCCGTGGCCATTCCCCTATAAGGTGGAGAGGACGGCTGGGTCACGCGGGAGCATCCGCACACCCATGGCCGTCCTCTTTAAGGTGGAAAGGGCTGCTGGGGTGCCCCGCAATATCTGCTCACCCGCGGCCATTGTTCCTGTCCCCCTTTCTGCTCAGTCACCTCTGTGTTCCCGCATTCAGGCTTTGGGACACTCATGAACAGCTTGTCCCCTGGGCTGGGGAGGAAGGAGTGGGAGGTTGTTCTGAGGCTCTGTCACTGTCTGCCCTGTCATGAGCTGGGCAAGGCAGTGGCAGTGACCCTGGAGGAGTCTGGTCAGTGAGGGCTCCGGCAGGAAATGCTGAGGCTTGAGGTGGCTCTGCCAGTCATAACCAAATGTCTTCCCTCTTATTTCCATGATTCCTTCTAGTTCTGCACCTTGCACTGCAGAGTCTCTGTGTGTCTATAAATATACATAAGTTACGATACAGGTGTCTCTTTCCCCTCTGTCTGGGGCTGGGCCCAGGGAGTGAAGTGCAAGACCCCCTTACTGCTGGATGCCCACCAGCACGAGGCACTGCCTACCCTGCTAACGAATGCCTCCAGCGAGTCCTGGAAGCCTCCTTCTGAGCACCTGGCCTGTTGACGGTGTATATGGGAGACAACTGAGCTCCCCTTGCCCCACCCTGAGCAGAGACTGGGGAGGCGGCGGCAGCACTGCCCCCATGGTGCATCCTTGGTGCATGGAGGAAAGTCTGTTCATGCTTAAAACACAGCCCATCCTCTCAAAAGCAGGGTGACAGCCACATTTACTTCTGGAATCTTAAAAAAGGGCCCGTCTCTTTGAGAGAAGAACGTGGCATGTATGTGTGTACCTCCATTGTTTTCTTTGAGACAGTTTCCCTGTCACCCAGGCTGGAGTGCGGTGGTGAGATCTCACTGCAAGCTCCGCCTCCCGGGTTCATGCAATTCTCCAACCTCAGCCTCCCGAGTAGCTGGGACTACAGGCGCCCGCCACCACGCCTGGCCAATTGTTTGTATTTTTAGTAGAGACAGGGTTTCACCGTGTTAGCCAGGATGGTCTCGGTTTCCTGACCTCGTGATCTGCCCACCTCGGCCTCCCAAAGTGCTGGGATTATAGGTGTGAGCCACCGCGCCGGGCCGTATGTGTGTACCTCTTTACAAGTCTTGCCCGACCTTTGCATTTAAAAATTATTGAAAAACTTAAGGATGTAACTGACAAGAACTTTATAGGTTTCTCCAAGTAAAAATTTGGAAAAGTTAAGTGAACCCATAGTGTGTTTTACTTCTATGAGTCCCACACTTGGATTTTTAAATGTGGGCAAAACATCTGTATGTTCTTCAGCCTGATTTCCGTGGAATCGTGAATGAAACGTGCTGAAGTTGCCGTGCGGATTTTGTTATGTGGCGGTGACAAGTGGGGCTGGTCATTAAACAACTGGAGGGACCCCTGTCCTTTCTGTGCTCCTGTTGGACACTAGGCACGTGCTTGGGTGTTTTCTGTGCGTGTGGACAAGATGAGGACAATTTCCAGATTCACACGGTGGTATCTTCTCCCTTTTCTGTTAAAACGTGTCTTCTGCTGCTTCTACATAGACCAAGTGTTTCTTTCTCTTGCCTGTCTACATAAACGCTGTTTAACAAAAACCGTATTGTAGACATGTGAAGCTGAATTCCACATGATACAGCAGATAGAGATGACTGAGTATACTGTTTTGTGGAAGGAAGGTTTAAAATGATTTTTAGCTTTTTCCGTGAAATAGGGAATAATTTTAACTTTTTCCCTGAGATAGGGAATAATGAAATGGGAAAATAATTAAATTTTCCCATTTAATTGTTAGATTATATTTAATTATTAGATTATTCATGTATTGCAAGGGAAAAAGGAACTAGATCACCCCATGAACCCAAATGAAAATTTAAAGGGTATGGGCGAGTTCATTTGAACTCCTTTAATTTGTTTTTGTTTGTTTGTTTTTGACAGTCTCACTCTGTTTCTCAGGCTGGGTGCAGTAGTGCAATGACAGATCACTGCAACCCCAAACTTCTAGGCTGCAGGTTCGGGAGTGGTCAGAGGAGGCCCTTGTGATGCGAAGCTAAACGTTTAATGATGGCGTGCTGAGTGCATGAACCGCGTCAGCCCAAGAGTCTGGGTAGGAGGAAACGGCGGGGTGGAGAGAAGACTGGACAGATGGGTGCTTTCCTCGGCCCCTGGGAGCACGGTCAGGTCCATGCTCAGACCTCCTGGTTTCTTCCACATTGCCATAAATAGCAAGGGAAGGACTCGGGGCACCCAGGGACCTCAGGGGTATAAGCTGTGTCCTCGCGTGGCCCCAGCAGTGGCCAGTGATGTTGTTCTCTTTAACCTCAGGCTTATTTTCTATAAAAACACAAAGGGACAGAAGTAGTTCAAGGGCCTCTAAAGACTTACGTCATTGTTAATAGGCCTACTTTTATGCTTTCTTATGTATTAAGAGCAAATCATGAAACAAACTCATTTCTGTTTGAAGAAATCTTTACGGTTCTCATTTTTGTGGCAAGCAACATTGATTCTTTGCTTAGTGAGCGTTAGTGCCCTCCTGCCCAGTGCTGCTGCCTGGCGTGTCCTCGCACACAACTCTGTCCATTGGTCTCCGTTCACCTTTCCGCCTAGAATTGTAGGAGGGGCGCTGGGATCTTAGGGCTAGAAAGAAACTCTGAAGACCACTTTTAGGGGCGGCTTTTAGTCAGGGCTCTCCAAGAGACAGCCAGCCGGGTGTGCGTGTGTCTCCAGAGGGAGGGCTGCTGCAGGGGCTACAGAGTCCAAGAAGCCCCAGGACCCACAGCCTGCAAGCTAGAGTCCTGGGAGGGTGTGGCTTGAAGACTTGAGAAGCTGAGGTTGCAGATCCCACCCGGGTCTGAGGAGCTGAGACCCAGGAGCACGGGCTGCAGAAGACAAATGTCACTGGCCCATCAGCCAGACAGGTGGAGTGAACCCAGTTTTCCCCGCCTTGCTGTTTTACTCGGGCCCTGGGTGGATAGGGTGGTGCCCCCCACACCGGCGAGGATGGGTGTCCACTCAGTCCAGAGGCAAACATGCATCTCACACAGAAATAATGCAGAACCAGCCATCTGGGCACCCCGGGCACGCTCAGGTTGATGCACAAAACCAACGCCGCGCGTGGCCCTGACGTCTGCGTGTTCGCATCACTCCACGCACATTGCTCGGTCATCGTCTCGGTGAGTTTGTAAGCTCGTTGTGTGGTTCTTGGACTCTTTGTCCCGGGTGGTGGTGGTGGTGATGACAGGCTCCCCACTACCCCAGCTCAGGTATGGAAGGTGTTGGCATCAACGGCTCCTTGTTTCTCAGACACTTGAGCGGGTGCTCTGTGCAGCCAGTTCCACCTGCAGCAGCATCTGTTCCCTATGCCGATTCCATTCGGAGGGTGTGCCTCCCTTCTGTTGAGGGTGCAGCCTTCTTTCAGAGAAGAACTGTGTCCTGTTCGCCTATATCTCCTGTGGTGTATCTCAGGGCTGAATAAGTAGCTATAGTATACCTCGGTGTCTGAATGATAGGTTCATTAGAAGGAAAACTTTATAATTTTTTTTTTCTTTTTGGGATGGAGTTTCACACTCAATGCCCAGGCTGAAGTGCAATGGCACGATCTCGGCTCATTGCAAACTCTCCCTCCCAGGTTCAAGTGATTCTCTTCCCTCAGCCTCCCAAGTAACTGGAGCTACAGGCGTCTGCCACCATGCCTGGCTAATTTTCATATTTTCTTTAGAGACGGGGTTTCACCATGTTGGCCAGGCTGGTCTTAAACTCTTGACCTCAGGTGATGCACCCACCTCGACCACCAAAACGGCCATGAGCCACCGCACCCAGGAAGTTAATACCTTTTTTTTTTTTTTTTTTAAAGTCATAATGGGCTTGTTAAATGGTTACGTTAACGTTTATTTTTAAAAATGTTATCTGTGACTTTTCAGCTTTTCGTAGCACTTCTCGTGTGAATATTTTAAAAAGGCCCTTTACTCGTGGGGGAGAAGCCGTTACCCCTTTCAGCAGAGGGAGATGGAGGAACACGCCCTGGTGCGTCTGAGCACAGGCAGTCACCCCAGCCTTGGTGCTTGCTTAGGTCTGTTCTCCGTTCACCGTAGCCGCGTCCACTCTCGTTGTCAGCTTAAAAATAAGCTTTTTCCTCTTTCTAATCAGAACAGTTAGTTTGTTAACCATCACGTTAAGGTATCGAGAATGATGGCTTTCAGGCCTCAGATACGACACAAGTAGTAAATGCAGCTGACCCTGAACAACATGGGTTTTGAGCTTCGAAGGATCACTTATGGTAATTATTTTCCAACCAACCCTTACTGAAAAAACCTGGCTTTGTGGAGGGCCGACGTTTCCTACATGCGGTTCCATAGGGTGGCCGCGGGTCCTGTGGATACATAGATTTGGGTAAACTCGGGGAGTGTTCTGGAATCCATGTCCCTGTGTATACAGAGGGACAACTGCAGCTTTTTAAAAGTTTGTGTCCTGCCTTGTCCTAAAAAGGCTCCAAGGTGGATGCAAAATTATTTCATCCTTTTGGTTTTCTTGGTGGGATATTGATGTTTATTCTTCAGTGTCTAAAATCCTGAGTGAACAGAGTTAGTGCTTCAGGAACAAAGCCAGTCTGGAAACACATATTGAGATATCCACCTTTTCTTCATGGTTTCACTAAAGGCCATGATCCTATTTTATTCGGTTGAACTGTAGGAAACTGCCAATATTTGCTGTTTTTGGTCTACAAAATGGCAAGTTCGTACGATATTAAAAGCAAAGGCTTCCTGGATGGGGAAAATAGGAATCGGTGAGAACCTGAAGTTGTCTGTCATGGCCTCTGAGTCACAGGTAAATGAACCTGCGTGAGGGGAAGTTGGCTGTACAGTATTTTCCTTCTGTTTTGAGACTGTCAGAAAAAGGACAGTTCCATTGCGTTGGGTCCCTTTTCCTCACCTTTGCTGCAGAGGGGACTTGCCATTATTCCTCTTGTTTCCAGTGCCCAGGATGCTGATGTCATATAGAAGACCTGCAGGTCGATGCATGTGAAACAGGCAACGGACACGCTGTGCACCTTGGGACGCATCTGAGAAGTACGTGCTTGCAGCAGGTCTGAGGTGAGGGCGTGTTCCATCTCCTCTCGCTTCTCTGGCTTTGCAGGCCTTTGAAGTTGGTCCTGGAAAGTGAAATTAGTTAATGCTGATTAGCTCCAGGTCAAAGCCGGGGGGCCGAAGGGACCCGCCCTTCACTCGGGGTGTGAAGCATTGGGCCCTCCCATTAGGAGGCAGGAGGGACTCGAGAAAGCCGCACATGCCCTCCAGTTCCCTTATGTTGAAATTTTTTGTACTCGGCCATGCCAGGTCATTTGGGAGGTAAATGGGGGGTTCACATGGGGGTGTGCAGTATTCTTAGGTGTCAGGTGCGAGAGTTGAATTTGTAGAAGCTGTGCGGATAGGAAAGGGCCTGGCAGGGAGTGCTGTTTACATGGAGCCAATTTAACGCGAGATCTGTGCTCTGCCTGGGTCCGTGTCTGACCGGTGTCTCCCAGTCTGCAACAGGACGTTGACGTGACTCGGCGCCATCGGCCCACTCTGTGTAGACGTCTGAGGATCTGTGCGTGGCTGCTCTGTGAGAATGAGTTGTGATAATGAACTGAGAAACAGTGAACAAACCCTGAATTGGTTAGCACTGGTTCCACGGCCACTTCTGCCGTGGTTGGGGTCATTCATAATAAAGTGTGCTGGACTCCTATGCAGAGCTCTGAATTTCAGAGGCCCTTTAACTCGGCAGCTAACCAGTGGCTTCCTTCAGAAGACATTTGAGTCCCCTTTACCTACCAGGGTGACCCTGGGAGTTTGAAGATGAGTGAGACAAGCCCTCCCTGTCTTGTGGATTTTACTGTCCAGAGGGGAGACAGATGTGGATGGTGAAGGGGGCCCTATCAGAGGTCAGCGCACGTCAGTTTTATTTCTTCAGCACTTGTTGTGTTCAGGCGGTGCCCCGGGCCATGTGTAGAGCATCTGGGGACACTGCCCATGGCATCCCAGGCACAGCTAGCATCTGCGCCATCTTCATACTTGGCCTGAGTTTTGGGGAAGCACCGAGGATGGCTTCTACCTTTGCTGGAGATTGTTGGAAGTCAGGGCAGCCCTCCACAAGGAGATGATCGCCAGCTGATTCCTCAAGAAAGAGAGGTGGTCCCCACATGGGCAGAGCAGGGCAACATGCACAGACCTGGGTGTGGGGTCTGGGGCATGTGCATCTGAGTGGGGTCTGCTGGGAGACAGCAGGGGTGAGGTGTGAAGGCAGTTGGAATTGACAGGATAAATTATTACTAAGGCGATGCTGGTAAAACATAAAATTGGGACTCTCTGGGGTAAATGTGGACTTAGGGTGACCCTGGGCGTGGGTATTTTCAGGCTCTGAAGGCAAAGATTTAGGAAATTGGGGCAGAGCTGAGCCCCAGATGAGGATGAAGACCACCCTTGGGATGTTGAATGAGACAGGGGTGGAAACCCAGTGAATGTCGTGGGGTCAGTCCAGGAGGAAGGCAGCAGAGGAGACCGGTGTCCTCAAAGGCCCCGTGGGGCCTGCCTCTCAAAGTGCTGGGATTACAGGCATGAGCCACTGCTCCCTGCCAATACTTTTAAAATTTCTAAGCTACTCTCTCTCATACCCACTCCAGTATTTTTTTTTTTAGACTAGGTTTATGGCTATATTTTTTCCAAGGGAACCAAACAGTTACCTGTTTGAAGTACAAATAACACCGTGTTTAAAAACCGAAAATGCCAATTTGCATAGAAGTTTCCAAATACCCAGTTGGTTTGAGCCTTGCATTGCAGTGTCACTACCTGCTCTTAAATTTCTACATGATGTATAGATAGCGAGGCAGGGACGGCTTGTGCATCTTCAGGTTTCGATTCTACTAACTTGGGCTATATTTTCATTTATTTTGGCACATCTGTGGATGTGGCAAGCAAGGCCAGGGTATTTATTTTGAAGCTTGTCCAATAACAGTTGGGAAGATTTTCACATTTTTAGAATTTTCATAGTAATAGTTATAATTTACAAAGAATTAAAAATTGTGTAGTCATTATTTTGCTTTTTTCTAGATATGCCCTGAAACAGGGTTGCTAACTATCATTCTACATCACAGGATTCAGAACAGGACCATTTTGGAGCAGACGCCTGTAATCGAGGAATTCCGCCTAGTCAGTTCACTTTAAACTTGTTTAAAATGTTTTCTTTATCCTAGTTGGCACCTGTGGCTATAGTTTGTTTTCACTGCTGAGGAATATTCCATGATGGAAACTGTAATTCATCTGTTTTTCATATCGGTGGACATTTGGATTATTTCGGGAGGGTGTGTATGTCTATTCAGCCTTCGTTTTTTCAGGATTTTTTGTAGAAGATAATGTAACAGTGTAACATCCTCTGCTACGGAGCCAACACGAACCCTGATTACAGCCACACAGACTCTCACACAGACTCTCACGCCTTGTTACAAACGCACAGAACCATTTTCTTAAGTTGAAACACAGTAGCAGAACCTGAAGCCATGTGAACGGGTCCTCCGATCTTACACTTGGAATGCACTTTTTATTACTATGTCTGCTAATTAGGAAGCATATCAATTATACAGAAATCTGAGAATATAAAATTATATGTTTATGACAGAAAAAAAACTTATTTAATACTCCAGAACACATGGCTATGTTTTTCCCTCATGGCCCACCACTGTTTTCTTTGCTTGAAATGGGAAACGACATTTCAAGGCGGTTTTCTAGCCACTGTTAGCCTGGCATAGTTCTTCAGAGACAGAGGATGTAAAGCACATGGAAAATTTCTGTTTGTGGAATGTGATTTCCCGATCACCTCATTCAGGCTGCCGCCGCCTTCCCCTCTGGCGGCCTGCATCATGGGACGTCTGAGGAGGTCCCTGTTTCATCCTCTGGAAATTCGGAAAAGGAAGGAGAGGAGGGCGTACAGGGTGTGGTGCATTTGTGTTGGTCCTTCGAGGTTTTATTTGGAGTCTCGGCTGCCTTGTTGGTTCCTGCCTTTATGTCCCTAGCTCGTGGCTTTGTCCTTGTGTCTAACTCACAGGCAGACAGATGGAAAAGGAAGTTGTATTCAGCCAACAGCTTGATCTTATTCTCAAGGCTCAAATCGACTGGGTAATTGGAGACTTCTGTGCAAATGAGCATTTTTGGTTTTTAAACACGATGTCTTATTTGTACTTCAAATGGGTAACTGATTCTCTTGGAAAAAATATAGCCATAAAGCTGGTTCCTTAAAAAAAAAAAAAAAAAAGGGAGTGGGTGTGAGAGAGTGGCTTAGAAATTACACCAGTAATGGTTGGGCGTGGTGGCTTACGCCTGTAATTCCAGCACTTTGAGAGGAGGAGGCAGGTGGATCCCCTGACGTTAGGAGCTTGAGACCAGCATGGTCACCATGGTGAAACCCCGTCTGTACTGAAAATATGAAAATTAGCCGGGCATGGTGACAGGTACCTGTAATGCCAGCTACTTGGGAGGCTGAGGCAGGAGAATCACTTGTACCCGGGAGGCAGAGGTTGCAGTGAGCCGAGATCGCGCCACTGCCCTCGACCCTGGGCGACAGAGCAGAAACTCCATCTCAAAATAGAAAAAAACAAAAAAACAAAACAAAAAAACCCGGTAATGGAAACCTGATTGCATCATCTGTGATGGAGATGGCAGATGGCTGTTGGACTGTTCTGTTTGTGTGATGATGATTATGGGAATATTTGTGCTGAAATTCACAGAACTGAACACTGTCCGCTCTACAGCAATTTTTAAAAAGCAGTAATATGCTCATTTTTCAGTACTGTTTTTAATGGAAGATGGAGTTTGCAGATGATTCATTAGGGCAAGCCTGTCTCAGGAGTTGGTAGACGATTCGTTAGGGGCCTGTCTCAGGGCCCTTGGGTTGGGTTGGATTGGGTTGGGTTGAGTTTTGTTGGGTTGGAAAAGCATTTCCTATTGTGGGCAGTAGCATGGGGCATGAAAAGGATATCGCCAAGGAAACATGTAGAATCCTTTGAAGAAACATGTGTTCTAACTTCCTATAAGATAGAATTGGAATTTATAATGGTTTTGTTTTCTAGAGTCTTGGTAGAATAGGGAAGACAGTGTAATAAAAGCTAATTTTGAAATGAAGAATTTGAAAGATTTTTAACAACAATAGTTCTAGAAAGTCACCCTGGAAATGTTTTTAAAGATGTTCAGTAGCAATAGCTGTAGGAAGAGTCACCCTAGAGTTACTTCTTGAGCATTGGTTTCCTGGCTGTATCTTCCGACTTTCATTTTGAAGTTTTGCTGTGAGTTGGGGATGTGTGGGAATAGCCATCCCCAGGTGTTGGGTAGGAGTGGCCCTGCAGGGGGGTGCATGTGCCCCGAGGTCTGAGGCACTGTTCCAACCTAGCTTGGAACATGGGGACTCTTGTCAGTGGCTGGAGTAAGAGTACCAGCCTGGCAGGCTGGGGAAGCCCCGGGGTGGTGTGGGCACTGTCCTCCCTGCCTGCCGGACGGCAGCTGTAGGAGCTCGAAGGCTGCCTGCCTCGGGGCTGTCAGCGCAACAGCCCCTCCTGGCCCTGGAGCAAATTTAGGTCCATGAGTCTCTGCACGGGGACTTGCCTCCTGGGATCTCCGCCACTGTCCTGAGGGCCCTGATGCCACTTTCCTCGTGGGACCCAAGTCTCGGGCAGCTGCGACCCCAGATTCTGTTGCTTTCTCTGCCGTCTCATTCCAGCATGAGTGCTCACCTCACTCAATGCAGAGCCTCAGGTTCCCTCAAGATCCCCAGAGATGGAATCTCCCAATTTAACAAGATAGTTGGTGACAAGATTTGAGCGACACTGATTTAACTCAGCTTCCAGAGTTTAAGTTCCCAAGACACAGTCCTGCTCCTTCCCTGGCCTCATCCTGTGTGGCTGATGTGGATGCGGGGTTTCCGGAGGGTGGGGCTGAGGCAGGTCAGCAGCAGGGGGATGGCTCATTATTGATAGCTCAATGCCTTGAGGATAACTAGGATTAAAGAGCTTTATACGGTTGTAGGTTTGGGGTATATATATGTATATATATTTTTAAACGAATTGGATTTCACGTGGGGCAACCTACAGCAGTGTAGCCTCACCAGGTGCCCAGCAAGCCACCTGCTGACACTGTTACTGTGTGTGTTCCCGTCATCCCACGAGGTGGACACGGTTATCACCACATTTTTCTGACATGAAACTTGGAGAGGAGAGGGTTTAGGAAACTCCCGAAGCCACACTGTCAGCGGGACCCGGGTGGTCTGGCCTTAGACCCTGCACTGTTTGCCCCTCGCCACGCTGTCAGCAGACCCGGGTGGTCTGGCCTTAGAACTCACGCTGGTCGCCCTTCCTTGCCACGTTGTGGGGTTTTTCCTGCTTCTGGGCAGCATTTGATACCTTGTGAAACAAGACAAAGACTTACTATGAGTGGATATGCCATTATCTGAGATCCAGAACGTTTCCTGGACCTGGCGTTGCCGATGTCATGTAAGGGGAGGTAAAAACATTTTCATTGTGGTCATTGGGGCTCCTGAAATGGTGTTTTTCCCAGTGAAAATTGACTCATAAAAATCTGTTAACTCAATACTATGTGAACAGAAGAAGTGTGTTGGGCTCCAGTTAAATGTCTGAGAGCCACAGAAGTAAATGAGGACACCTTCCGGACACAGCCTCCCGGAGGAGGCCAAGGACGTTTGCCTGGAGGGTTTGCCATGAAGCAGGACTCGGGCAGGGCTGGTCTGCCTGGAGAGGCCTCTGCCATGATGCACGTTAGTTGAAGTAGTTGAGGGGTAGTGGTGTGAGGTCAGTGGTCCCCGAGGAAGCCCCTAGCAAAGCCGGTTGCCGTGGGATGGAAAACTGCCATTCAGTGGCTGTAATCCTGGCTTCACGGGGCTGACGTACAATCCTGCACTTGGATACTTGGATTCCAGCCAGGTCAGATGGTTGTACCTTGGAGGGGCGTTTGTGTCAGTAGAGAGCAGAGTGGTGGTTCCCAGAGGTTGGGAAAGGACAGAGGTGAGGCCCCTGAAGGACGCTGGTCTTCCTGGTTTAGGGGTTTGGGGCTCAGCCACCTTCCTGTGTCTGTGTAAATTATACCCAGGATCATTTTCACTCGCCCCACTTTAGTTGAGCATTAGAGATTCAGGATGTGTGTGCCCACGTCACCTGGGCCGTGATCCTGGAGTTGGGTGAGACTGATTCCCGGGTTTATAGAATTACTCTGGGATTATTAAAAACAAAAGCACTTGAGGCATTCATAATGCTATTTCCTGAACATAATTTATGTTCAGTTCTTCAGAAACATTTGTCTGAGGAAGCATCTATAATTTTTGTTTTCTGCCACTCACTGCTAGAAAGCATTGTGCAACACTCAAGTGAGTGGCATTATTCCTCTCCTTCCACCATGCAAGTAAGATTAAAGGTACCTCTGGCTCCCCTCAGTCTTCTCACCTGCAGGACGCCTGGCGTGGCAGTGTGCTGCCTTCCGTCTTGCTTCTGGGGAGAATTAGTCGTGTTTGTGTGTGCTGCTCAGCTCAGCCTGGTACGGTTGTGTGGGTGAGGAGCTTGGTTGCTAGGTGACCCTCCCAGGCCTGCCTCCCACCTCCCTAGGCCTTGTTCTAAACTGACAGATAAACAGTGTGTTTTGGAAGAGGACAGCAGCAGGGCAGGAGAGAGTTTGTTCAGACTTTCTCCTTGCACTGACATTTGAGCCCTCATCCAGCCTGGGCCCTTCTACAGAGCTGCCTTTGTGTGTTGCAAATCACTCCCTCCCAGTAACCGTGCTTTTAGAGGTTTGGAAATGTGACTTAACTCATCTTCAATTTAAAGCGTACTATTAAATTTTAATGTTGAAACTGATGTATTTTATGGCCTTTATTTGATTTCTCTTGATTTTTTTTCCCCATATGAGACATTGCATCTTAAGGGAGACAGCCTGGTGTTGGCCTCCTTTCCTAAGGATGGAGGTGAATTCTGAAAGCCCTTTATGTAGGCAGCGAAATAATCAGGGAACCGTTATTATAGCTATGCCTGTCCATGTAAAGCGAGCACAAGGCATAAGCAGAAAAAAGTGCAGCCCAGGTGCAAGGTGAGCCCTAATGTTGCCTGTGCCTCGCCTCCCCGCCTTGAGGAATGGAAGTGCAAGCGCAGGTAGTTGAGTTAGCCTCCAAGCCCAGCCTGCGCCCCCCTCACATCCCTCTGCATCTGCAGGGGCACAGGCCGTGCTTCCATCCCTCGCTCAGTGCCAGGACTGATGCGTCAGGAACAGGGGTTGCTGTCTGCCCCTTGTTCGGTGCCAGGGATGATCTGTCAGCATCCCTCATGCTCAACTGGTCCTCACGTCTTCATCACCAGCCTCTTGCTGGTAACGGGCTTGTTATTACCTTGGTATGTGTTGTGGGGCGGTGCTCAGTCCTCCGAGGGAGGGAATTGGCCCGTAGACGATTCACATTCAACAGGACCAGGGAATGGGTTCTTGTTCCATGTCCTGGATCCCAGGAAGCCTTTGTCCTGGACCCTGTAACCCCTGGCGTCTTCCTGAGAAACGCTGGTGCCACTGGAGCACAGCCCGGCCCCCTCCAGTTTCTCCGCTTTGTAGCTGCACTTGTGTTTAGCAGGTCTTCCAGGACTTAGACGCTGCTTGGTGTGAGCCAGGTTTTGTGTAGAAAGAGAACAGGTCCGAGCTGGCAACCAACCAGCCCAGAACTATCTTTTATGCTTCCAGATTCTGTGTCCAAAAACTTACCCGTGGACATTGAGGGTGATGCACTTCTGCTCCAAGACGTCTGTGGACTCAGCTAGAGGGATGGAAAGGATATGGAGCCTCTTCACTCTTGGCCTGGGCCCGGACCTGCTGTGTAGCCTCTCAGTGGCACCAGGGCCCCCTTGTGTCACAGCAGTCTCAGGTTGGTGGCACTGCCCCAGGATGTCCCAGGCTTCATGATGTCCAGGCTCCTCTGGCATGGCGGCCTCAGGTGGGTGGCACTGCTCTGATGGACGTCCCAGGCTTCATGATGGTAGGGGCTCCTTGTGCCATGGCGGCCTCCGGATGGTGGCACTGCCCCAGGGTGTCCCAGGCTCCAAGGCCAGTGTTCTGTCCAGCGATGGGAAGTTGTACTGTAAGGTCTAGTATCGGAAGATGCCTGGGGTGCTATCCTTCAGAGTGGTCCTACACTCACCACAAATCAAGCCAGGGGAGGTCCTGCCAGAATTTGCAGCTGTGTTTCAGGTCGTTCCACAAGGCCTCTTTTATTTTGGCCTAGTCAGGTATATAATTCTTTATCTCTTTGATGTTTTTGAGACAGGCAAAAAAACCCTTTTTGTTGCCCGGGCAGTGGTGTGAGCACAGCTTACTACAGCCTCAACCTCCCAGGCTCAAGCGATCCTCCTGCCTCAGTCTCCTGGGTAGCCAGGACCCACAGGCACATGTTCCACGTGTCCCCATGCCTGACTTATTTTTGTATTTTTTGTAGAGATGGAGTTTTGCAATGTTGCCCAGGCTGGACTCGAACTCCTGGACTTAAGCAGTCCAGCTGCCTCAGCCTCCCAAAGTACTGAGATCACAGGCATGAGCCACTGTGCCTGGCCAAGTGTGTTTCTAATTTCAAAATTAAGAGGACCCAGAGTCAGTTAATTGCGTCTCTACTGGAACATGCTACTTATAGTACATTAGGAAAAATCCAGAACTTGGAAAAGGACAGACACAGCCCTTCGAGGTTGTCTGATGAACCCCTGGGGTCTTTAACCATCTGGAGGGATGTACCGTGTCAGACTCACTGTTGTCAACCGGCTGAAGCCCAGGTTTCATGACGTTATGTGTCGGCTTGTAGTACTTTCTCTGGCAGAGATGCGAGTGACTTCGCTCAGTGAGAGGCTCATCTCAGGGACTTCATGTCCTGAGGGACAGCAGCCTGTTTGAGCTAATCGAGCAATCCCGCACTACCCTTATTTTCTGAAACGCCTATGAGTGACTTCTCACACGGTCTTTGAAGCGGCTTCATGCCCGCGCTCCTTGGTAATGATCGAATGCTTTTTTTGACCCCTCGTCCCCTTTCTTTGGGGTGTTCCAGTCTCAATTCTCATGTGTTCTGCTACGGGAATTTCTGAAGCTGCTGAGTGTAGAAATCACTGAGGGAGGTGGTGCTCCCACCCCTGTGAGTCTTCCAGGCATCATTCTCTCCGAGGCTTGGTGAGGTGGCGTCCATGGCACACCGAGGAGGCTGTGCTCCTGTCCCCCATGAGCTTTCCAGGTGTCCTCCTCTCCCCTCCGGGGGGACAGGAGGAACCTTTCAAACCCTTCTTAAACTTGTTTTCATGTCTATATTTTAACAGATTTCTTTGCATCGTCTCCCTTATCCAGAAGTGAGGGTGAACGCTGAGTTATTCACGGGAGTCAAGAAACCACACGAAGCCCAAAGAGACGTTTGTTTCCCTGGAATGATTTGTGTGTGTTCACCTTAAAATGCAACTTAGTAAAACAGGTGTGTTTTGAGGAATGACTTTAAATTACCCAGGTAAAAATGTGACAGTTAAATTTCATCGTCTGTGCGGGTGTCCACAACCCCCTTCTGTGATTGCGTGTGAGTTTGTGACTTGTGGTTATTTTTGAAGAAAGAAAATCTGTTGCTGAGGATTTCAGAGGGTGTGCTGGGATTGTGTAGGGTGAACATCGGGGGCTTCAGTCTGTGGCTTCCTTGAAGAGGTTCAAATTAAGGCTGAGAGTCCCTACTCCAAAATGCTCTGAAACCTGAAACATTCCGAGCTTTCCCATGACACTCGAAGAAAATACTCTTCAGAGCACTTTGGATTTCAGGCTGGGGATGCTCAACTGGAAAGTGAAATATTGCAAGACCCTTCTGGCCCCAGGAGCTTGGATAAGGACATGGAGGGGGCCTGTGCCGGGTGTCCCTGGTGTGTGAGGCAGCCTGGGCTCGCTGGACTGGTTTTTGTAGGAGCCACAGAAGGGAAAGAGGGTCAAAGTGGCCACGCCTGACTCCTGAGAAGGCTGAACCAGAAGGAGGTGGGCACGGAGGGCAGCAGTTGAGTCCCCAGCGTCCGGGGCTCCTGTCCCTGGTGGAGTTGAGAGCCTCCTCTAGTTGTGGCCTCTCCCCTGTCAGCAGCCACTGAGGCCTGAAGGGAGAGGGGGCTGAGGAGAGGAGGGAAGGATAGGCCTGCTTCTGGAGAGGGCCGGCGTCGGCCTGTGCTAGCCTCATGTGCTACTCCGGCATCCAGGGTGCACGGCCGTGCCTCGTGGTGTAGCGGTTCCTGGGATGCACAGCACTCTTGTCTGCAGTAACGTCTTTGTCTCCAACCCTTGGAGGCAAGTTACCTTTTTCCCCAGTGAAAAGAGGTAGAAAATCTTATAGAAATGCATTTGCTCTAATGTCTGTTTTCCGATAAGAAGTGGTCGCTTAGGCTAAATCTTTGGGAGGTCAAGACAGGAGGATCACTTGAGGTGAAGGGGTTGAAGATCAGCCTGGACAACATAGCAAAACCCCATCTGTATAACAAAAAAATTAGCTGAGTGTGGTGGTGCGTGCCTGTGGTCCCTGCTACTCTGGAGGCTGAGGTAGGAAGATCACTTAAGGCTACAGTGAGCTGCGATTGCTCCGCTGTACTCCAATCTTGGCGACAGAGCCAAGACCCTGTCTCAGAAAGAAAAGTTAAAAAAAAAAATCCAGAAATGTCATTTTCTTTTCAAATCATCCCAAAAGAAAAACCTTTTTTTCTAAGAATGTGAAGGGTAACTGATACGATTCTTTCCTTGCATTGTTTCTCCTTTTCAAATATTTACAGTAGTCCGTCCACATCATCTCTCATCTCTCATCTCATTACAGAGCAGGAGGTTTCTTTGAGGTTAGTGGTGTTTCTCTGTGTTGCACCTTGGAGAACAGCCAGCATGAAACCTCTTACCACGATCATGCGCATTGTTTGTAGTCTCAATTCAAATCCTCTCCAGAGACGCCTGTGCTACTTATTATAGCAGAACTTTGGTTGCGGTGAAATGTGCATTCAGCTAACGGTTTTAAGTTCATATCTGAGATGATGCTGTATAATTCATGAAGCATATGGGATCAGTAATGATTGATGATAATTCTGGCTGATGTCATTTAGAGGATATTTTTCACTTCAAATTAAAACTTCCTTCGCGATAGTCATTTTGGGATTCATTTAACTATGTGCTTTATTTCATAGCTCAAATTTTCATTAGTCATTTCATAACACAGGATTTTGAAAGCAGACTTGGCAAAATCTTTCTAACAAAATGTTTGCTTCTGACGTCCCAAGGAACAGCACTCAGAATTGCTGGTAACTGTGGTACATTTTAAGGCTGATGATAGAAGTCAGTTGAACGGGAAGGGCTGCTTTGTGAGGCAGATGGGGTTTGAACCCCGACCCTCCTGATACACCAGCTCTGACCCTGGCCTTCTCTCCTCTCCACTGGGAGATGAGAAGGGTACCAGCATCCACCTCACAGGCCGTCCTGAGAACCTGGGACTAAGGGCTTGTGTTCCTCTTGCAGGTGGCGCAGATGTGGGAGCTTGACGATATACACACTGCAGGCTGCCAGTGTCGGGGTAATCCAGTTTTAGTCATAAAGGTGGGATTTGCTTTGCTCCCCTGCAGACCAGGTGCAGTGCTGCTGTTGTAGCAAGTGTGTGGATCCTCTTGGGTGGTCCTCAGGTGGACAAGGAGTCACCGATTCGGATTCCCAGTGTTAGATATGAGGGGACCAAGGACCTCATGTGTTCAGAGGGGAGGAGTAAAAAGCTTCCCTTGTAATTCCAGGACTGTCTATCCCAGGAATGCCAAACCACTGGCTTTCACCTGATGCTGTCGTAGGTGACACTGTATGGAAATGAGGACTCATATTTCGCATACCTGAGCACTCAGTGCCCATCTCCCTCCAGGGCCGTGGCCGAGCCCTCTTGATTTCTCTGGGTTGCCAACCTGGGGATCTGTAAGCCCAGTGTCGTCTCTGGTCTCGGCCCCCGCTCCCCATAGGGACAGGAGATGGCTTCAGGAGGCTGGTGATGAATGCCTGAATGAAGTCGACTTGTGACTGCAGTTCTGTCTAAGGGCCTCCCCGGGTGTTAGATGTCAGTAAATGACACCTGTGTGTGGATCTCATGTGATGAGAGAAACAGTGGGGGAAACCAAAGCTTGTGGAGTCTGCAGGTTCTGGACTTGGGGTTGTGTGTACCTGTGTACTTGGTGAGTGGTGTGATGTCTGGAATGAGTGTGCAGGTGTGTCACGTTTGTGCGTGTGTGGTGAGTGTATTTAGCAGGTGTGGGTGGAGTGAGCATGTTCATGTGTGTCGTATGTATTTGAGGGTGTGTGTGGAGTGTGTACACGCATCATATTTGGTGAGTGTATTTGAGGGTGTGTATGGAGTGCATACATGTGTTTGCACGTCTAGTATTGGGTGAAGGGGTGGCATGTGTGGAGTAAGCATGCATATGTGTGTGCTGTGTGTGGGGTTTCCACGTGGTCCTCCCCTGAGCCTGCTCCTGGGCCCTGCTGTCCTGGCAGCTTTCCAGTTTGGTGTGTCTTTGATTCCGGAAGATTCTGGAACCAAATTCTGAAGCTGTGATCACAAACTTGCAGCCCTGGAGGATGCTGGTTCATGGAGCCGGCACGAGAGTCTCTGTGCTGGCCTCACCCTGGGCTCTGTCCACAGAAGAGCATGTCTGATGATTGAGCTGTGTGGGTCTGTGGCTCCCCAGCCTCAAGTCAGCCCTCAGTTCTGTCTCGCCTCTGTTTTTCTTGCTGAGGGGCTCCGGGAAGTGGTGCCTGGGATGCCGTTTTCACCCTGGGGTTGCTTCACCAGCTGCCCAGGTGCTGGCTGCCTGAGGCCTGCTGCCATCCTGGGTGGACGGGGCTGTCACGGGGCCATGCCTGAGCACCTGTGGGAAGGCAAGGTTAGGAAGTGCCAGAGGTGAGTGGCTTCATCCCACACTTGATTTTTTGGAAAGTTCTGGATCTCATATTTTTCCCTAAGGGAAGTTAGAAACTGAGTTTCTCTTTAGGGGAACGTCTTTGCAGCGTCTGTTGTTTGAATGTTCTCCAGGTGTGGAATACTCGGGGCCGTGTGTGTTTGGGAACATCCGTGTCCTGAGCGAATTCAGTAGGGAATGGAGAGAGGCCTCCTGTCAGCTTGGCCTCTGTTTCCAGCTTGTTGAGAGTTGATGGCTGCTGGTATTCCAGGGAGAGTAAAACACTGGGCGGTGTGGGGTGGGAACGTTCCCTCTGACAAGGTCAGTGGGAAAGCATCTAAGCAAACGTCGCTGTTCTCCGGGCTCCTCGGGGTCGAGCTTGTTTTGTGGTGTTGAGGGAAAGCTACCCTTGTTCCTGTTCCTCACCATTTGAAAGGTGTCCAGGGCTCGTTCCTCTGGGGAGGTGATGTGCGTGAGTGGGGGTCAGGTCGCAGGCTCCGAGGTTATTTGGGACCTGTCAACTGATTTCCTGAACACACAGGTGCTTGGTAAAGATGTTCCTGATTAGCTAAAACATGTCAACAGGACGTGATAGCTGGTGGTGGTTTAAAGCCTATCACAATTTTCCTGATACTTTTTAAATGCCTGTTGAATAAGGGAGGATTCACGTATTTTTGTTTTCCTGTCTGCATACTTGATATTTTGTTTTTTGTTTTTTATGTGGATGTGCAGTTAACAGGATTTAGAAGCAGTCTCAGCCCTGGGGAGACTTCAGGGCCACCTCAGTCAGTGCTGAAGGGAAGCAGGGATTTGGGGGCTACCTCCTCCATAGGACAGACACCAAGGGCTAGAGGTCAGCAATCTCAGTGAGGTCACAAAGACGGGCACAACCAGCACCCTGGCCTATATGCCTCTCCTTCACATTTGTCTCTGCTCAAACTGCTCTCCTGGGTCATCACGGGTGATCTCTAGGCGCGTGCTTGCTTCTTGTAGAAGTGGTGTCTGGCTGTGGTCAGTGTGGGCCCTCAGGACTTCCATGTTTTTGGCTCACATCAATATTGGAGAGTGGTGTTTGTTTTGAAGTGGTAGATCCAGTGGATTTTGGCTTTACCAATTCATTTCATACCTGTTCTCCTAGATATAATATCTGTTCGTAAGACACATGTTTTCCTAGGTGCTGGGGCCCTATCATAAGCCACGTGTTCTCCTAGGCGCTGGGACCCTCTTGTAAGCCGCATGTTCTCCTAGGCGCTGGGACCCTATTGTAAACTGTATGTGAGGGATCTCGGAGGTGCTCCTTATGAGGATCCAATACCTGACCTGAGGTGGAACAGTTGCAATTCAAAACCAGCCCCCAGAAAAATTGTCTTCCATGAAACCCATCCCTGGTGCCAAAAAGGCTGGGGGACAGCTGGTCTAACGCGGGCTAAGATTTCAGTAGATTTTTGGACTCGGGCCTCAGTTGAGGATTAGATTTTGAAAGGTGGGGATTGAAGGCTTCTACAGGGCAGGTTTTCATCTCCAGTGGGGCCTGGGCAGAACTGGGTAGAACTGACCCAGAACATGACTAGTCAGGCTGGCTCACTGCCTGCGTCCTGTGTGTGCAGCCTTGCTGTTTATTCAATTGTCTCGTGGTGTGGATTCCATCCACAGCCTCAGAGTAGTGGAACCCATTACTTCAAGGCTGATCTTATTTAACTTTATCAAAAAAGACATGAAAATCATTTAGTATAGATCTTCCAGATACCTGTATCCTTTCTTTTCCCAGAGGCTTTTAAGTATTGCAACTTAAAAATCTTCAAAAATAACTTTAAAGGAAAACCTCTAAGTACATTTTTGATGAGCACCCTTGACAGCTTTAATATGTGGAGTAAATTCCCTTGACTTTTGTATTGCTAGAAACTCGTTCATGTTTGTAGAAGACTTTGTATTTTGTCAACAGTGGCCACTGTTCGGTGACCATCATACCTGCCGTGGTCTCATTTAGAAAGTTGGATGTGGATGTATTAACTTTTCAGACACAAAAACACATGGGCTGTTCGTTTCTGGTTTTGATTTTTTTGTTTTTTTTTTTCCCCCAGCTGAATTCAAGAAAGGGAAACAAGCAGACAGAGTAAGTACCAGAAAGCGTCTAAGTTGTTGGGTGGGGGATCCTACTATGGTGTTGGATTGTGTTCTGCCAGACATCACTCCTCAAAAAGTTGACCCTGAAAGGGCTGGCATTGCCCTCACCCTGCGACATTCGTCTATCTCACCAGAGAATGAAGAATCTGCCAGAGTACTGTGAGTCAAATTCAGTCAGAACTCGATTAAATAAGAGGCTTTGTCTCAAAGGCCAAAACATGAGGACACATTTTTAATTTTATTTATTTTTATTTATTTATTTATTTTTTTTTTGAGATGGAGTCTCGCTCTGTCGCCCAGGCTGGAGTGCAGTGGCGTGATCTTGGCTCACTGCAAACTCTGCCTGTCAGCTTCACTCCTCTCTTCTGCCTCAGCCTCCCGAGTAGCTGGGACTACAGGTGCCCGCTACCATGCCTGGCTAATTTTTTTGTATTTTTGGTAGAGACGGGGGTTTCACCGTGTTAGCCGGGATGGTCTCGATCGCCTGACCTTGTGATCCGCCTGCCTCCTCCTCCCAAAGTGCTGGGATTACAAGCGTGAGCCGCCGCACCCGGCCGAAAACATGTTTCTTTACTGCCTCAGTCCTCAGTTGGGTAGTATGTTCTTTGTCTTGAAAGGCGCGCTCTGCGAGATGGGAATCTTCCGGTTGCTTACTTAGGGAATCCTGCCGGCTGTCATTGACTGGAGAGCGCAGTTTCCTGGCTGCCCTGGTCTTTGAGGGGAGGGAGACTGAGGGGTCATTTTCCTACCTGGACCAACATGTTTATTAAACCTGGCTTGTGGATCCTTTGGATCTTTTTATGAAGGAAAAGCCACTTCTGTGACTTTCAGATGAGTGGAAGTCATGTTAACAGAAATAAATAAATAAATAAATAAATAAATAAATAAATAAATAAATTTTGGCTACTATGGAGAAGTTTTGTCCTTGTGACCTGTGAATACAGTCACGGGAGAGCAGAATGTTCACGGTGTGGGTGCTTACAGTGTACATGTAGAGTCACATTCTTCACTAGTATTACGTTAAAAAGTGACAAATAAGAGAAAAATATTTTGCTCATTACAACCTCGGTAAGAAGCTGGCAGTACTCTTGTTTTTGGAAGGGTGTGAAGGGAATATTGAGAAAGTATCATCAACGTTAGACTCACCCACTCTGCAAATCCTGGGCCGGCTCGCGTGAAGACCCCATGATGGAAAGATGCACCCTTCTGCCCGGAAGGAGGTGAATCTTTGTAGCACTCAGGATGCTTGGTTCATCTCTATATAAAGGCAGAGTGTGAAACGCCATGGAGGCTGGGAGAAGAGATGTAGTTAGCAAGTATGAGTGAGAAGTTTGGGGCTTGTTAGCACCTGGCATGTGTGCAGCAAGCTTTGCTCTCTGCACACGTGTGATCCTTAGAACCCCTGGCGTGTGGAGCCATGAGGCTGTCGAGGGCCCCAGCTCCCAGCAGGCTGAGGAGTTCCCTGTTACCACCAGGAGAACCGTGATTGAAGGCTGTCACTCAATCCCAAGTCCCGGAAGGGGCTCCTTTCAGAGAGGAAAACACCCCTAGAGCCTCGGACAGAATTCAGTGATTTTTCTTATGATGTTGCTTAGATTTCGCAAACATGAAACCAAGAACATATTTCAGAATGCTTATGGTTCTTTTGTAACCATGGAAACAAAGTAATTTGCAGTCAATGGACAGTTTGCAGAAGCTGAACTGCCTACAGCATGAGCACAGCGCTCTCCCTACCGCCCTGGGCCTTGCTCCGGTTTGCTGGGGAGGCTTTGCAGAGCCTTTTGGCTGGGATACCTCTCCCATGTCCCATGTTGCTACCCCTGGTCACAGCCATACTACTGGGCACCTGTGCCGTGAGGACACTGAGTGGACACGGGGCCGCGGGGCAGCAGTTGGTCATGAGGTGGCATCCACATGGTCCGAAACAGGTTTCTGTTCATTAAGAATGATCGTTGCAATAAAAACATAGAGTGAAAGAAAACCCTCTACTGACCTGAGAATGCGTCAGCTGAGTTGGATGGGGAAGTGCAGTGAGGAAGGTGAGGACTGAAAGGAAATGAAGGAGGGGGAGAGGAGAGGAAAGGAGAGAAGGGAAGTGAAAGTGGGAGGGAGGATGGGAGTGAAGAGGGAGATGGAGGAGGAGGAAGAAGAGAGAGGGCGGTGGGCAGGAGCCTGGGAAATGAGTCCCAGAGTCGGTTCCTGACCGTCATGGGTGCGTCAGAGCTGGTCTTCCAGGAGAGGTGGCCTGGGAGGGCTGACCCTTAGGAAGTTAGGGCTGGGGGGAGCTGATTTTTTGGCCCTCAGCGGGGCTGTTGCTGACCTGAGATGCAGTCGATGGTTATCCCGAAGAGGTCGTCTGCACAGCCACCGTTTGCTGCCAGGTTGGAGAGAGAAGTGCTCCCCATGGGTTCTTTCTATTTTGTGGAGTTTTCCCAGTTTAGCTGAGGAGCCTGTCAGTGGAACTGTCAGTGATTACTAACATGTCTGCATTCTATAGAGCAGTCGGCCAGCTTCCGATCCTGTAGTTGTTAGGGACACCACTCCCATCGTGTCAGTGCTGGCCTAGCATGGAAGCCACAGCCGGAGGCACTGGGAAACCTGCGTGGCTCTTGCTGCGGGGGTTCTGATGGGAGTCGTGCGCTGGAAGAATGATGTCCTTTAGGCAGAGCCTAGCGAGGAGGGGGTGCTGCTGTTGCAGCAGTACATGGAATTTCAAACGACGAACGAAACAAGCTTTTAATTATGACCAGAGTTCTATGCCCTGCTTTTCTTCAAATGGAAATGTTGTGCTGAAATGAATTTGCTGTTAATCGGTTGCCTCATGCAAGACGGAATGCTGGGAGCAAAGTAGAATGTGGACTTCTCTACGAAGCTTCCTCCTCTCAGACTATAATCAGCTGGATGGTGCTACACAGGAATATGTGAGAATTCGTCTGAGAAAGGCGATGGGTGCAGACCTGTGTGACCGGCAGGTGTTGGGGGAGGTTTGAGAGAAGGTTTTGGCTGAAGTGGTGTCAGGTGCAGGTGCTGAAGCGTGATGTCTGGCTGGATGGAAGAGCACACGCCTCTGGGCTGGGAGAAACAGATAAAGGAGGAGGTGGGCAGACATGAGTCGTGTCTTAGGAACGGTAGCAATTCAGGCAGATTCAGGATCAGGCTCCCACGGGGGAGGAGTGGACATCAGGACCCAGGGAGCGTGGGGCGGGGGTCATGCCCAGGCCTCTGCGGGGCTTGCTGCTGTGTCAGCAGGGCCCTGTGCTTGCCCTCCTTAAAGCTTTCCCGATCCATAAAACGGGCACAACAAAATCCACCTTGTGACATTGAAGCTTAAATGAGATGATCTACATGGTGTCTTCCTTCCCTTCCTGACACATCCTAGACTCACAGCTATGGTAGCAGCGACAGACTGGATGGAATGCTGGAGCCGCTTTGCGCCTGGTGAAGCCACATGGACTTGTGCAGTGCTGGCGACTGTCTCTGAAAACCTTTAATCATGGCAGTGGCAGCCTCGAGTGGCTCTTGGCATACTTCAGTCTGTGGAGTGCAAGGTTGACTGGATCTCCGTGGCCATTGATACTATTCAGGGGTGAGCTGATGGGGCCCTAAAACATGGGGGAAGGCCGAGAGGACTTGGCGGCCAGAAGCATTGTAGATTTCTGGCTTCGAGAACTTGCTGACTTATGGACATAGGAAGGTAAACCCAGATGGCTCCAAAATTGTAAGTCCAAAAGACAGGTGGGAGGGTACAATTGCTGAGTAGGTCATGGTTGCCCTGTGTCTTTCTTTCTGGCCATCGTTTCTGCTCCCTCCCCCTGCCTTTTTGGGCTGGAGGGCCTGAGCCTGCACAGTGGTCTATTTCATGGTCACGATGGCTGATTATTACCCTGCACTAAGAAGTCTCTCCACTTTATTTTGCAGCAGTAGGTAAATACATTTAAGGAGTGATGGTTTAGTGGTATTTGTTTTGTTTTTGCTTTTTGTTTTTTAAAGTATCATTTAACTGAATGTTATTGCCAATTTCACTGATCACTTTGAGATGCCAAAACATGCTTTGATTTGTTATTTTTTGTTTCAGCTAGTTTATTGTGTCACAGGAATGCCAATTATTCTGTTGTCACACATCATTAAGTATCTCAAATTGTGTTACTATAATACTTAGCTGAATTACCTCCCTTATTTTGACTTTTAAAAAACTAAAATCTGTGTGAAACACACAGGATGGTGCATGTCCATTGAGGGTTGTTGAGAAGTGTGACTTTGCCTGACATGCTTGAGAATCAGTGACATTATTTTATAGAAACACGTTGTAACTGACTCCAAAACTAGAAGCTCCTGTAAAGGACAGGGTAGGCAACGTGTTATGTTTTGTGTGTCACAGAAGTCTCTGCATATATTTCTTTTGTTAAAACTTCAAAGTGTAAAAACCACTTCTGGTTCCCTGGCCAAGGCTCAGTTGGGGATCATGGTTTGCAGACCCTTGACAGCAGCTGAGCTGAAAGCTGATCTCCCATGCGGTGAGCAGGAGCCCACCTCATTGCTTCAGCCAGGAAGATGCTGTCCTCATGCTGGAATTTACTTCAAACAAACTTGAAAGCTCTGGCACCGCTGCTCATTTCCATACTGTTGCAGGCTATCTAAAATACGGAGCATGCCTTGGCGTTTTGATTTTGTTACTCCTCTTGAACGGCTCTGAGATGGCTCATCACAAGTTAGACACTTGCAGAAATGATCAAGCAGAGCTGCAGTCATCTTGCAGATCAAGTGAAGATTTTTCTGAAAGCTTGTTACAGGCTTAAATTTCTGATCCCGTTCCATCCACTGATCTTGTATGATTGGTTTCTTTTTGCACCCATTTGGGCTGTGAAGCGTCTCCCCACCGTGGTAGAACTTTAGCTCTGATTTCATGCATAAGCCGGTATCCTCACTCCTCTTCTGCGAGGAGAAAGCGTTGCAGGTCCTGCGTGGTTTCCGTCCCCTCCCTGCACGCGGATGGATTGGGAGGTATTTGTGGTTTGTGAACTTGCTACCCCTAGAGGCTCCTTGTTCACTCCCCTGGATCATACTCCTCCCTACTCCCATAGACTGTACTCCTCCCTCGTGGTTCATTCTCCGGACCTCATTCCTCCCTCCTCCTTCCTGTCTCACTCCCCTGGACCACACACCTCCCTCCTGGTTCACTGCCCTGGGTCCCCACGCCTCCCTCCTGGTTCACTGCCCTGGGCCCCCACGCCTCCCTCCTGGTTCACTGCCCTGGGCCCCCACGCCTCCCTCCTGGTTCACTGCCCTGGGCCCCCACGCCTCCCTCCTGGTTCACTGCCTTGGGCCCCCACACCTCCCTACTCTCCTGAGCCGCATTCGTCCTTCCTGGTTCACTCCCCTGGGTCCCCACTCCTCCCTCTTTTGGGGGCTTGGTAGTTTCTGCTGTGCTTGTGCCAGCACGATAAGGCAGCTCCAGGGCTGTGGCTGCTCACGCAACTGTGGCATTAGTGCAGAGAACTGCGGGGATGCAGCTGCCCTTGCTGTGATGCTTCGAGTGTCATAGTCGATATGGGAAACTGGGTGGGATGTGGATGTCCCAGGAAGGGACAGGAGCCTCCCCTCAGCCTCTGTCAAACACTTCTCAGCCAGGCGTGGTGGCTCATGCCTGTAATCCCAGCGCTTTGGGAGGCCGGGGCGGGCGGATCACCTGAGATCAGGAGTTGGAGACCAGCTTGGCCAATGTGGTAATTTTTGACGCATTAAGGATTAAGGAAAAAGACTCACACTCGTTTGCCTTGCTTTATAATTGACGATTGGTGTAGCCCAGTAGTGTGAACTTGTTAAGCAACCATTCTTACCGCAAGACTAATCTTTAAAACTCTCTTCCTCTGGACACGTCTTTGGCTGCTGTAATCAAATGCAATATAATCAGCACTGGTTAATGGCTTTCCTTGCTGGGCTAACAAATGCTCCTCAGAAACGTTGGTTTCTTGTTATTTTCATTTATAAGTATGTTTTAAGCCCTCTCATTTTTCTAGCTTTCCTGTGAGTTGGGAATAACTGTGATGGGTGCTTAGTTTGGGATGTTGACGTACACTCTATGCCCAGCTACTATGCCATTGAGTGAACACTGATTTGTCACTTTCTCATGAAGACTGATTTCACCTAGTTTGGTAAATTCTATTAATTTTAAGGAAGGGGGTGGAATGCAACTGCTGTTAGGAGGCTTTTTTAAGGATCAAGGAAATGTTGCCATGATTATTACCATTACAGAAGGAACATAAAAACACGTGCTGCCTTCAGTCATGATGAATATGTAAGTCCGCATCTGTGACTGCAGAACACGGCAGCCCTAAATCTTAAAATCGTGTGGATGCACCAAGCCCATCTGCAGGGCACTGTGGAGCAGCCTGCGTTAGCCGAAGTTGGCCCACAAGCCCTGAGGGATGGTGTCTGAGTTATGATAAGGCTCTGACTTGGGATTAAACAGGCCTCCAAATACTGTGATATTCTAAACAAAGACACGATACTGCCCAGGGAGCCCAGTGGACACCTGTAGGCAGTGTAGGTGAGAAAAGGCTCCAAGGAAGATTCCTGCAGCTCAGCTAGGAGGATTCTGTAAGGCAGTAGACACATCAATGTTCACATAGGAGTGTTGAGCTATATTCATTCTTTTAAGCAGCCAGGCTTGTGTGTGTTTTCAGGGGCACTCACATGGCGCCCCTTCCACCCTCACTGCTGGTCAGGTGAGGTGTTCAAGACTAGTCTGACCAACAAGGTGAAATCCCATCTGTACTTAAAAATATAAAAAATTAGTCGGGCGTGGTGACAGGCGCCTGTAATCCCAGCTACTCGGGAGGCCGAGGCAGAAGAATCACTTGAACTCGAGAGGCAGAGGTTGCAGCAAGCCGAGATCGAGCAACTGCACTTCAGCCTGGGTGACAAAGGGAGACTCTGTCATAAGAACAAAAAAGATTTTAAAAAACCCTACATGCCCCTAGTTGCTTCTGTAGGAGACGGCATGTTCCCGAAGGTAGACTTTGTGTTGAGGACTCTGCAGCGTCAGGCTGGAGACAGTCTCCCTTCCTAGCAGCGTGGGCCCCTGGGCTGCTCTTCTACCAGAAGGGATGGTGGCATCTCTGGGAGGTATCTGTGGACTCAGATCTGTGTGGATTAGTGACTTGTGTTACTCGCAGATACATAATTTTATGGGTAAATGAATATCTGGACTGGCTGCAACTTCAGGACGAGATTCGGAAGTAGGGAGTGAAAAGTGACGACGGAACCCTGGGCTTGTCTTGCCGCCCCCAGGAGCCGATCGGGGCGCCTTCTCATCTGAAGTCCCAGCACGAGGTCAGGGTGGCCCTCCCCTCTGAAGCCCCCAGCAAGTGATTGGGGCATCACTCCCCTCTGAGGCCCCAGAACCTGGTCGGGGCGCCCCTCCCTTCTAAAGCCCCCAGACCCTCCTGGCCTGCGGTGCTGCTTCTCCAAATGCTGCCCTTGGCTGTTTTCCAGGAGTCACCTGCACCCGAGCAGGCTGCCTGTTACACTTCTCGGATCTGGGATGTCGGTGAAGCTCATTTATCTTGTCTTCCTCCTCATGTGCCATATCTCACCTATTGTCTGTCAGAGTTCGTGTGAGTACGTGTTGTGCGTTCTCAGGCTGTAATCGGTGCTTAGGTGACAAGAACGTCTTAGAGCAACGGACTGTCTGCTCTAAAGGACGCTGTGGATGAATCGAGACACGGTTTACTTGTGGGGTTTAAATTTCCTGGGTGTTGGAGGCAATTGGGGAAAAAAGGTCTAAAAAAGCCCCTGGGGATGAGGAAGGCAATAATGAAAAGAATTACTCTATACACACTTAGCAGTTGATTTAACTTGTAGGTGAATTTTGCATTTTGGGAACTACTAAAGCTACTGTTTGTAGGGATTCCTTGATGAGCTTCTTGTTTTCTGTCAAGTGGAAGGTAAATTGGATCGGTTTTGTCTTTAATTCTGACTGACTAGGATCTACTTTCTTTTTCCCCCCATTCACGTTAGGGTGGGGATTGGACTAGAAGAGCTGTAGGATCTCTTTATTTCTGATCTTAAATAAATTTTTTTTTTTACTCACCTTTTTTTTTTTTTTTTTTTTTTTTTTTGGTGAGCTGCTATTTTTTCCTTTAATGCACTGTTCTTTGGTTTGGTAAATGTGGTCTATTTGTATCGTGCTTTAAATGTACACAACGGTTCTAAATTGCTATTTTTCGTTAAAGTTAGATATAACATCTTAATTAAAATGTCATCTAAAAATGAGGCACAATCTGAGACCTGGAGACCCCTCTTGTCACTTCCAGCTGTGTCTCCTTCCCTGGCCACGTTGCCTCTGGCCACATCTCCTCCCCACAGCACATCACCTCTGGCGACATCAACTCCCTCCTGGCCACATCACCTCTGGCCTCACTGCCTGCCTCCCTCCCTCCTGGTGGCCTCCGTGGCTCCTGCTGTCTGCCCTCCCGTGGGTGTGTTCGAGGCTCTTTCCCCATTTTCTGCTCATGAGTGGGTCTCGGGGCCTGGATGTTTCACAGGATTCAAGTTCTTCCCTTCCAGCCACGGGTCTCTGAGCGACAAGTCCAGAGAGGGCACTAAGCTCTCCTTACCCACCTGGGGGCCCCGAGCCCTGACCGCCGACCACCAGGGCTTTTCTGCAGGGTGTGGGGCAGACTCATGCGTGAATTGGGCTAAAAAGGTGCTTCCAGGAATCCTTGTTTTAAGTGCACTGGAGCAGAGCTGGGGAGCGGGGACCACCTGGTTTGCTCAGAATTTGGTCCTGATCACAGCCGATGAGTCAACATAAGTACCTCCTGAATGAAGCATTCCACAGACTGATTTTACACATGACGGTTGTGATGGCTGGAAAAGGCTTCAAACAATGAGAGAGTTTGAGCTGCATTTGAAGGAAGAACAGGTCCCTGTAGGTGGAAATGAAAGATAAGGGTGATCCAAGCCCTCAGCAGCAGCGGGGGTGGGGTGTTGCAGACTCCCCATGGATGGTGGGCATGGCTGAAATGCAGGAGAGGGCAGGGGTGCAAAGCAACAGCAGGGCGGCATTAAAATTCCCCTGCAGAGAGGGGACGTGACTGAGATACTATCACATGTATACAACTGAGAGATGATTTGAGAATGATTTCTGGGAGCCTGTGGGAAGAGCACGCGGTCAACATCAGTTCTCGGGATCTCTTTATGAAGTGAAAGAGCCGTGCCTCTGCCTATCTTGTGAGCTGTTAAGATCAAATCGGATAATCTTCAGTGAGCCTTGTAAATGCTAAAGCTTATGACAGGCTGTTCCATCCCCCTTGTCTTCACCCTCCTTTCCTCCTCAGAAACGTGAACCCTGCTGGGTACCTCATTATCTGCCTGGCTTCCTCATCCATAACGTGAGCCCTGAGTACTTGCTGGGTATCTCGCTGTTCACCTTCCTTCCTCAGTAACATGAACCCTGAGTATTTGCTGGGTACCTCGCTGCCTGCCGTACAGCTGGTTGTATCCGTCTCAAACGCACTTAGCTGGCACATAAGCAGAAGTGCTCGCCGGGCTTTGGGAGGGCTTTCTGACATGTGGGTGCCTGCTTTTCCCTGTTAGGCTGGAGCTGCAGGAGCCCTCCTAGACCAGACAGAGGACCAAGGCTGTGGCCTCGGGGTGGGGGCTGGGGGAGCTCGCTGGGTTTATTGTGTGGGTGAGAGCAAACTTCAGTCCCACTGCGGCATCGGGATTCTGGGTTCCTTCTGGAATGTTCTGAGTGAGAAACAGGAAGTGTGCACAGGTGCGTCTTCTGCGGATTTTATGGTTATCTTGAGAGAGCACTGGTGCCTCTGAGCTATGAACCTGCAGAACCACTTCTTCCACTAACGGCCGCCTTTATAGAAAGAATGACTTGCAAACGATGCCACTTCAGATGGAGGTATTTGCAGGTGTGGCCTGAAAAATGAACAAAATGACTTTCATCTCAAGGAAAGTATCTTACATTATTACCAATGACAGACATTTGAGCTTTCCAATGAGTATTAAAATACAAAAATCTTGTGTCCACCACTTTCTCATGTGATCAATGGTGATATTGATGTGTTTTTGTTTGTTTTTTGATATAGAACGAAATGTGGAAGTTGCTCATAATTCTGAACCAGTGTTTTCTAACCAATGTGTGATTACAAAATCGTGTGCTGGTAGAAACCATTCAAGTGCAGGACGGACCAGTCGACTCAGAAGGAATTGGGGCAGAAAGGCCCGTCGACCAGAGCGCAGTCTCTGCGTTGTAGACGGCCTGTACGGAAGTGCCACTTGTTACATTTGGCAGCAGAGAATACCTAAAATGATCTGAAAACACAATGAAAATACTGCTTCTTACTTGTATATCAGCGTGGGTTCGGACTTCTTTCATAAACTTCAGCCACGGCTCTATAGCCCACTGAATGCAGATGCAGGCATGAGAACCCTGCTGTCTGAGGTGCAGAGATGTTAGGTGTTTTCACAACAGTACAAACTGTTGCCACGCTGCTACTTATTTTGGAAAATGGTTTCTTATGGAAGACTGTGTTAAGATGTAATGACTTTATCGTTGTAAAATAAACTATTTTTTTTTTTTGAGACAGTTTCTTACTCTGCCACCCAGGCTGGAGTGTAGTGGTGTGACCTTAGCTCACTTCAACCTTTGCCTCCTGAGGTCAAGTGATTCTTGTGCCTCAGCCTCCCTAGTAGCTGGTACTACAGGTGTTCGCCACCATGCCAGGCTAATTTTTGTATTTTAGTACAGATGGGGTTTCGCCATGTTGGCCACCCCAGTCTTGAACTCCAGACCTCAAGTGATCCACCTGCCTCTGCCTCCCAAAGTGCTGGGATTACAGGCATGAGCAGCCACCACTCCTGGCCTGATGAGAAAGCTTTTTTGTGATCTTGAATAAAGTGCAAAGGGTTCCTGAGACCCAAAAACTTGAAAACTACTGGCTTAAACTGAGAAAATTGTCCACGATTTTTCAGTGTATCTTCTAATCTGTTGATGGAGAAAGGACGGTAAGGGTTGCTTTACTTTTTTCCTTTCACAACTCAATGGTGCTGGGACAACTAGGGTATCCACATGGAAAAGGATGGACTGGACCCTTCCTCACCCTACACGCAAAGCTCAAAATGGATCCAGCGTAAGGAGTCGACTGTGAGACCCATTCTGTCAGTCTGCTGGGTACCATAACGGACACCACAGACTGTGCGGCTTAAACAACAGCATCTTATTTCCTTTTTTCTGGAGACTGGAAGCCTGGGATCAAGGTGTGGGCAGTGTTGGATTCTCTGGGGCCTCACCCCGTGCTGTGTAGACGGCATCCTCTCTGTGTCCTCAGAGGTTTCTCTTATGTGCATGCAGCACTGAGGACTGTGTCTAAATTCTCGCAAAAGAATACCAGTCATACTGGATCAGGGCCTACTCTCAAGATCTTATGTGACCTAAGTTTCCAAGTTAAAGGCCCTGTACACTTAGGTACAGTGACATTTTGAGTTTCCGGGGTTGTGACTTTAACATGGGAATCTTGAGAGGGGGGACAGTTCAGCCCATGACACCTTTAGGGAAGAATCCTGGTGAAACTGCTACGTTGGATTAGGCAATGTTTCCTTGGCTGAGACGTCTAAAGCTGTAACAAGAAACTGAAGGGAAAAAGACGGGATCAAAATTAAAAATGTTCATTTCAGAGGATACTCTTAAAGAAAAGGCAACCCACAGAACAGGATACATTATCATGATAAGGACCTGATATCATGAATATATTTAAAAGCTCTTAGTAAAAATCCAATTTAAAAATGGACAAGGGATTTGAATAGACTTTCTCCAAAGAAAGACATATAAATGCCTTAAAAAGCACATGAGATGTTTAGCAGAATTCATCATCTTAGCAATGGAAATCAAAACTACCGTGAGACACCACTTCACAACCACCGGGATGGGTAAAACCCCAGTATTGGACAGTGACATGGTGGTGAATTTGGGAAAACTGAAATCTTGATATATTGCTAGTGGGAGGGGAAGTAAAATGGTACAGTTGATTTGGAAAAGTCTGGCAGTTTCTCAGAAAAGTGAAGCATGAAATCACCGTACAACCCAGCAATTTCACTCCTAGGCATACGCCCAAGAAAATTGAAAATATTTTTGCCAAAAAATCTTATGCAAGAGTCTTCATAGCAGCATTATTCGTAGTAGTAGAAAGAGTCCAGGTATCTGTCAACAGGTCACTCACTGTGAGATTCCACTCTCCTTGGACGTGAAAGATGTCAGCACCGAAGGTCACGCACTGTACGATTCTCCTCACAACAGGTGTCCAGAATGGGCAAATCCAGAGAAACGGAAGTGGGCTGGCGATTGCCAGGGGCTGGTGGAAGGAAGGAGCAGGTGCTGACTCTTAATGGGTTCAAGGTTTCTTCGGCCCGTGGTGAAAAAGTCCCTGAATTACATACTAGTGGTTGATGTACAGCTTTGAGAATATGCTAAAAAGACTGAATTGTATCCTTTAATATTGGGGCTCTTATGGTTTGTAAATTCCTTTCAATTTCAAAAGGAACTCAAGAACTTCTTTGGTGTTGATATTTGGATTGTGAAAGAGACAGTATCCAAAACAAGTTACTATGTAACTCACGTCCCCAGAGTTAAACTTCATTTTCTGAGGATCTTAAAGGAAGTGTTTGAGCCTAGGAGACACAACGATCCTATACTAGATGTTACACCCCATCTTACTGATTTCTATCTCACATAACCATATTCAGGGAAAAACGACATGTAAACGTGAGCTGAATGCTATGCAGAGACACATTCCTCTTACCCGGATGATCTTTAGTGGTGCAGTAAGAGATGAGGTCATAGCAACGTTAGTTTAGTTAGTTTAATTTCCATGGCAACAGGAATTTGGCACATCTGATGAGTTAGATGTCCCTGCACAGCTCCTAATGGGGTTGCCCATTTCTGTGTGGTGTGTGTGTGTGTTCTCGCTGTGGAAATAAGTGATAGCACCTGCACAAACACTTGCCCGGAAACGCGCACGAAGCTGGTGAAGGCAGAGGACAGGCGAGAGGGAAGCATGGCTCAGCCCTGGCAAAGAAGATCGTTATTCCGAACGCAGTCAGGTGGAGAGTCTTGCTGCTGGTGTCTGGGAAATGTGTTGTGTTTGCTTCTATCTGAACAGCTGGACCTGAGCGTGTCTGTGCTTTGACATTTAATCTGTACAGTATCCTTGGCAGGGTGTGTATCTCTGTGGCAGAGGACACCCCAGCCACAGTGGATGTCAGCGGCGGTGGCTGGACTCAGGGTCCGTGAATGTTGCGTGATCGAACGTGTTTGGTTCATTCTCAGCTCCTGCCCAGGTGCCTCCCGAGCATCGGGTGCTCTGGCTCCCCAAACCCTTCCCATCTGTGTGTAGCATGACCACCACCTTCCTACCATGTGTTTGTCCTACCACGGCTGCCGTGTCTAACGGGCGCTTTGCTTTCCAGCTACTTTCCTATAATCAAAACCCTTGAACGACTTTGCCTGCATTTCAGAGACGACAGGGTATTAGTTTTTCATGATTGCTCTGAGGATTTCCAAAAGCAAATGAAACTTACAGGATGTAAGATATTAGAAGTGACAGTAATTATAGATGGCTTTTCTCAGTTAGTCTTTTGATTGTGATAAAATTACATAGCACTCTATTTTTAAGTGTATGGTTTGGTGGCATTAAGTGTGTTCACACTGTCGTGCCGCGATCACCGCCATCCATCTCCAGAACTTCCTGGTCTCCTCATGCTTGAAACTCGATCTACCAAACACTAGCTCTCTTTCTGCCCCAGCTCTGGTAAGCACTACAGATTGCTTACAAAATAAGCTTTTTCAGTAAGAGAAAGGGCAAGGAAAAGAGCTCTAAAGACTGTCTTGAGATTTGAGGAAGTGTTTTAATTTTTGCTGTCTGGTTCCCAGTGTGAAGGACGTATTGAAGACATGGGAAGGCGAAGGTCTGTGACCTCAGGAAGTGCTGGGCTGGGCAGCTTTCCTGCTGTGACGGGGGCACTTGTCCTCAAACCCGCCTGAGATAATTGCATGAGGATGGTGCTGCCTTGTGACAGCTCTGAACTTGGTCTCCTTGAACGTTGTCAAGTACATAAGCTTTGGCGGTTACCGTCTAGTGTCTGCGGGAGACCTAGAATTTGAACATTGTTGACTTTAGAACACACTTATTTGTATAACACTCTACCTGTTCTCATCAATGTGTTCTCTTTTTTTGCCTTAATATTCTGTGTTGCGGTAGCAGTAGTTGCAGCGGACGCTACTTCTGGTTCATGGTCATTGCCAAAAACAAGCTTCTGGAAACCGTGTGAAAAATGAAGGGGAAAGTGCTTTTCTGCAAAGGCCTTTTTGGAATATCTTGTATTTTTCTGGAATATCTGTTGTGGTGTGAAACGTTTTCATATTGAGGGGTTTGTAACGTGTTTTATACTGGTTAGCTTTGAAACCTCATGTTTTTGCATGTCATGGGGCTGCTTTGTCCTATTATTGTATGATATAGCTGGTTTGCAAAATTATTGGTTATTTCCCTTTAAAAACCAAAGCAACTTACAGATTGAGTGTGATTCCTATAAGAATTTAATTGAAAAATTGATTTGTGTTCAATAAGCTTACTGAAATGACTAGATCAGTGGACAAAAAGATAAGAACATGTCAAGTCTCTGGGCCATGAAGGACTTCCAAATAATACACATGATACACAGTAATTTCTTTATAAAAGATTAGATTTAGTGCATAACTATTTAAAACCTCCACATTTTCTATTATAGGCATTCCACAGTGCCCATGGAGGTGGGCTGCAGGACTGCCTATGGAATCCGAGGTCTGTGGGTGTTGAGGTCCCTGCTCTAAAATGGCATGGTGTTTGCATATGACATACGCACATCCTCCTGCAGACAGTCATGTCAGGGTTGCTCGTAACAGCCATACCATGGACATGCCATGGGAGTAGTTGTTTAATGAATAATAAATTCTGAATGCTTAGTACAAACACATTAAAAAATATTCTTGATCTATGATTGGTTGAATCCACAGGCCTGGAACCCCGGGAGAGAGTACAAACTCTAGAAGCAAAACGAACAAAGAACATGAGGTCAGCAGTGATGGGTGTGGGATCACACTGAATCTCATGTGTTTTGCTGTCTGTGTCACTGCGTCCCGTGTAAATGGGAATCATTTGTCGCTTAAGGTAAAATAGGTAACGGGAAACATTACAGAATGGGCACGAAGGCGCGTCCCTCATTACCCCGTGTTACAGCCAAGTGTCTGCCTCCTGGGGAAGGATCTGTTCTGTGGGGAGACTAGACGTTGATGATTTCCGGATGTGTGAAGGGAAATGCCCTCGAGAAACGTGGCTTAGGCCGGAGCACGTCAGACGAGAGTTAGCGTGGCATGGAGTTTCCACAGTGCCCCTCAGACCTGCTACTTCTCTCCTCTCCCCACCCCTGGCCCTGACTCTTACCAAGGGAGGAAAGTTCAGCTCCAGTTGAGCCCCGCGCAGGGCTGTGGATCTCTAGGGCAGGTGCCACCTTCGCCTGAATAGGCTGTGTCAGAGGAGGGTCTGGCCGTACTTGAGCTGTGAGAGATGCTCTCAGACATCCAGCATCCTGAAAACCCAGGTGCTGAAGGTTCCTCCTCCACCGTTCTGCGGGGAAGGGGGTCTTATCCTGCTTCCCCTCAACCCGAGCTGACTTTTGTCTGTTCTGTACACCTAGTTTTTAAAACCAATTATTGTTAATCATCTAGCAGACAAACACCATAAGGTGAGAGCCTGGGAGGGTAGATGGGGCTGTGGAAGATAGTTTCCTGAATAAGTGTTCAGATTCCTGTTTTGCCGTCATTTGACCCAAGGCCTCCAGATAATTGAAATATTGTCAGGAAGACACCCATTTTGTATCTGAGGTTTTTTTCATGTTTGTTTTTGTTTTTGTTTTGTTTTAAAGGAATGGGTGCAAACTTCTAACCAGGGACCTGACAAAAGAGAAGGATTTCTTTTCAAAGTGAAGGTCGGGGATGGTTGGCATTGGCCATCTGTGACTAGCAGGGACCCAGGCTGCTTCCCTCCTGCTGCCCGACTCCTGCCCCTCCAGCTCCTGCCCCTCCAGCTCCTGCCCCTCCAGCTCTTGCCCGTCCAGCTCCTGCCCCTCCAGCTCTTGCCCGTCCAGCTCCTGCCCCTCCAGCTCTTGCCCCTGTTCCCACCAGCAGGAAGAGGAGCGGGAAGGTGCCTTTTCCCCTTTAAGGGGGTGAGGTGAGAGTTGCACCTGCCATTTCGCTAGTCCCTGGGGTGATTCTCCAGCATGGGTGGGAGTTGGGTTTGGAGGCCTGAGCCCCGTGAAGCTGGGGTTGCTTTTCCCTGAGCAGTGGGAACCTAGACTCTGGGAAGTGGGGTCAGAGGGTAGGCTTTGCTGCATCCGCAGGAGGGGCCTCTCGTCCCAGTTGACATCTTCACTGCAAAAGGGGGTGTGGCCTTCATGGTCCATTGACAGAACGTTACTTGTTTTTGTTTGTTTTTTAAGCACATCGAACCCTAATTCCTTTGGCCTTTACTAAAGTGGCACTTTGTAATTCCACATGATTTCATGGTTATACTCGCAGGAGAGAATGCTTCCTGTAAACCAGAAGGATCTCTGAGATGGTTCTCGGCCCATAGAGAGTTCCTTTTCCCAAGGTTAAAGACACAGCCTCACGAGGGGTTGAGGACACACTGCGACAGCCTCAGGAGGTCCTGGACACGTGCCCAAGGTGTTTGGGGCACAACTTGGTCTTACACATTTTAAGCAGATGTGAGACAACAATATATGTGAGATGTACGTTGGTTTGGTCCAGGAAGGGAGGGACGGCTGGAAGCGGGGAGGGGTTTCCAGGTCACAGGTAGATCAGACAAAAGCGTTTCTGGTGAACCTTTCCAGAGGAAGCAGTCAGATCCGCATTTATCTCCGTGTGCAGATGGTGACTTTGGGTTCTCTCCTCTGTCATGAGGAATTTCCTTGTGGATCGGTTGTGAGGGAGGTACATGGCTTTTTTTCTTCTCCCCCAGTAGCTGTCTCTGTTCGGAAGAGCATGGGAGGTAGGTTTGCCTAAGCTGTTCCTCACGTTGACGTCCCTTTAGCTTAGTGATTTTGGGGTCTTGAGATGTATTTTCAACGGCATGTTTCTGAACACACTGGCACTCTAAACAGTGTTGTAGGAGGCATCTAACTTACTTAGAAGAAGAATCTATTTGGAAGGACTTGAGCACCTTCATCCTTGAGAGAACCAAGCCTTTGTTTAGTTTGCTTTGCCCCGAGGCTGTTACTCTGCCCTGGGCTGTGCGGCCTTAGAAAGCTGTGCCCCTCTGAGCTCCTGCCTGTGGAATCGAATTTCAGTGTGTATTTTCCACCCTTCTTACTTTGTGTCCTCATACACTGAGATGCTGCTGCATTTGCCCTTAGGCTTCACTGAGGGAGGGTCAGTTCTGACCCTATCTTAGATATTGACCTTTGAACGGACAGAATCGGGATTCAGAAAAACCCTCGAGCTGTGAGAGTGTGCTGATATCTATGTAAGTGGGGTTCATGTGTCAAACTCAAGTCTAAGAAAAACCAATTCTAGGCTGGGCATAGTGGCTCACACCTGTCATCCCAGCACCTTGGGAGGCTGAGGTGGGCAGTTCACTTTTGAGCCCAGGAATTCGAGACCAGCCTGGGCAACATAGCGAGACCCTGACTCTACAAAAAATTAAATAGGAGTGGTGATGTGCACCTGTGGTCCCAGCTACTCGGGAAGCTGAGGCTGGAGGATCACCCAAGCCTGGCAAGTTGAGGCTGCAGTGAACCCTGATAGCACCACTGTACTTATGGTGCACTGTGCCTGAGTGACAGAACAAGAACCACCACCTCCCCCCCCCACACACACACACACAAAGTATCAATACATGCAGAGGCCAGTTCTGCTGGGACCACCTGTTAAGGCTACTCTGGGCCTCACAGTTTTAGAAGGGTCTGTCTGGGGGCGAGAGGGAGTGGCTTGAGGGCCTGGAAGCCAGTTCTTGTGGTTCAGCGTGACTGCGGATGTGGAGCCGGGGGCAGGGCTCTCCAGGGCATGAGTGGGTAAACGGATGGGCTTCCAGGATGGGTCCCTGTGACTTGGCCTGGTTTACATCTGTCCAATACAAATCCACAATTTCTTACTCTAGAAGCTTCTGCCGGGGCTGATGGACTGGCCTGGGGAGAGAGGGTGCCCTCAGAGCCTCAGGGTGCCATGTGGTTTAGGCAAAGCACTTAGTCACCTAGATCTAGGATTTATGGCACTACAGGGGACTCATCACACTCGGAGCAGCAGCCATCTGCATTCTAGACTTGGTTCTAGGCGAAGTACTTTGGAGTCTGTTGGTACCCTGTGTTCTGTTTATCTGTAAAACAAGTTAGAGTTATAACTACTTACAACCTATGATTAAAATTTTGCTACAGAATATGGCAGTTGTGGTGGAGCCTGGCCAGAGACCCCCCTCTCGTACGCTGCCGCGTACTGGGGTTGCAGGCGTTGCCTGCATCAGCTGCCCCTCCTGGCGTGTCTATGTTCTTGACACTGGTGCCCATTGAGGCTCGGCCTGTGGGACTCGTGCAGCCATTTGTCTCTGTGTTCCTCTGAGGTTTCGCAGACTTCACGGTCCCGTGGCAGAGCGTACAGTATCTGCTTGCATCCTGATCTCCCCAAACCCCAGGACAGGCCAAGAGTTCCTTACACACAACTACAGAGGGTCCCGTGGTGTGGATTTGCGGTGACACAGCCTTTCCCCAGTTCGGCCTTCATCTCCAGAGTTGGCTTTAGGGTGATAGAAACTTCACCTGAACCCTGAAGCTTTGGTGCTAGGAATTCGGTGACCGGCACAGATGATACCTCGTTTCTCTGCATTTGTAGCAATAGTTGTTAACATGACCACGAGATGTACAGAGGAAGGAAAAAGGAGATTTTCTTTTCCGAGTAACACTCTGTGCTTTGGGAAATGTGGTCTCGGGGGAGCTGTAAGCACGTGCCCCTCAGGAGGGGAGGAGGCCGCGGCGTTACACGTTCCGGGGTTTGTTGGCTGTGTGTGTTCATCGGGCTCATGGAATGTCGGAATGTTTACAGGGAAAGTGGGGTTTGTTCATCTGGTTCGTGCAATGTCTGAACACTTATAGGGAAAGTCTAGCACACATGCAGTGAGTTAACCTGTAACATCCATGTTCGCCTTGGGGCAAGCGTAACATCTGAAATGAGGTGGACTGGGCGTGTCATGTACAAAGGTGGGCTGTTGGGCGCAGACGTTTATGCGCAGCCTCAGTCACAGCCAGGACTGGCTCAGGATCTGCAGCTTGTGGCGGGAAGGGACATTCACGAGGCCATTCTGTCCAGTTGGGGCTGCCGGCAGGGTCCTAGCGTGGGGCTTCTGATTGTGGAGGAGACTTCATGCTGGTTAACAGACTGTATAGGAGTAGTGCCATGGAGCTTTGGTTCCACCTTCCCTATGATGCCAGTTACATTTCTCTCTGGACCTCATCGTAGCCACAGAGAGTGCACCTCATCTGACAGCAGGGGGTGCCATGTTGATATAGTAATTTATTGTATTATCCTTTTTATTACTATTTTAATTTTTTTTTCTTTTGAAAGAGATAGAGTGTTGCTGTGTTACTCAAGCTAGTCTTGAACTCGTGGCCTCAAGCAATCCTCCCACCTCGGCCTCCCAAAGTGCTGGGCTTACATACGTGAGGCAGTGCACCCAGCCTACAGCCATGTTTTTAAAACTCAGCACTTTAAAAATCCTACTCCTTTCACCCCTGAAGCACGCTGGTTAGCCTTGTGCAAACTGGGGTGTCAAGATCTTGGCCCCCCTTTTATTTTACCCTTCGACCTCAAGTTCTGATGAGAACAGCAGTTACAAAATGGGCATTAGGTGATTCTTCCGTTACTAAAGCCAGGATTCTCACCAGTTAGAGATGTTTGTCCCCAGGATCCCAGAAAGCTGTTTTGAATCCAGCTCGGAGCAAGTAAGTAAGGAACTAAACTCTTGGTCCTCTGCTTAGCACCTGGGGAATGGGTTAGTTGCTGATACCCTTTGATCTGTGCTCACATGCTGCATCTCGTCACGGGAAGCAGAGTCGCCCTGTGGAATAAAGCCCAGCTCACGGTGGCACGTCGAGACGCTCAGGGCTGTCAGTCCCTTATACAGCGGCAGACTTGGAGACTCAGCATCGCGTGCAGAGCCCGGGCAACCGGAGTGCATCCACCTTAGAGACCACAGGGCCGGTCGGCAAGGTGGATGTCTGGGCATATGGCCCTGACAGGCCCGCTGCAAGGTGAATTAGGAATTCGTTAGCAAAGAAATCAAACTCGCCTGTGGGTCCCAGCTACTTGGAAGGCTGAGGCGGGAGGATTGCTTGAGCCAGAAGTCAAGGCCGCAATAAGCCATGATTGTAATACTGCACTCTGGCCTGGGTGACACAGGAGACTCCGACTCAAAAAAAAAAAAAAAAAAAAAAAAAAAAAAAAAAAAAAAAAAGGCCAAACCTTACTCTTCATAGCAGGAGGGATAATTTATCAAAGTAACTGCCACAAAATCTTAGATGATGTAATTTCAGTGGCTAAGTGAGCTGTCCAGGCCACGTGGCTGGCTCACAACTCATGAATGTGAACAGCAGGTGGTCTGCATTCTGGGTGAGTGTGACTGTGCCACTGCAGTTTTGTTCTCATGTCTTGATGAGCATAAACGGTTCCTGACGAGGGTAGGTAAGGATGCTGTGACCTGAGACTCTGTAATATTGTTGCTTGAGGAACCAAGGATTTTTTCTCTCTCGCAAACCCGTCAGGGAGGATGTTCCAGGCTAGTGACTGCTCCATGAGGTATTTAGGGATCCAGGTTCCTTACCGAACCCTGCTCTGCATTCCCAGGGACACGGCTGTCCTTGTTGTGGTTGGGAATGGGTGATTGCCATGCTGGCGGGGGAGGCTTAAGGTGAGAGTGGCCATGGTTTACCTAATCTACATAATGGCAGGGAGCCTGGGAGTAAAGGGTAAAGGATGTTGTTGAACCACTGGCTGCACTCACCGCAGCTGGCCCAGGGATGGGGAAGCATGGCTGAGTGTGCCGTTCAACGGTACCTGGTTCTTTCAGATTTGACTTCCTTATGGATTTTCTGTTGTAAAGAGGAGAGAGCCTGTGGTTCTAGGCCAAGCATCTCACTCATCTCATAACATCTTGTATCTCTTAGCCAAAACTTATGTCAAGTTTTAGAAGTCCTATCAAACTGGCAAGCATTTCTCAATTTGGTTTAACTATTGGATTTGATATCTGTGTCTGCATCTCTATTTTACATCTATGTGGTTATTTGACGCTCTGTAGTACATTTGGAATAGGTTCTATTTGGTGGAAGTTACTTTCAACAAACCCTTGCTGCTACTTGAATTTTCAAGGTTGCAAGTAGAAAGGAGAGAATATAAACCACATCTTCTCTAGTTTTAAAATGTGTTGTTCCTCAAATCACACCAGAAGTACAAATATTACAAATTACAAAAGCAGCCAGAATCAAGGTTAAGAGATTTCTGGGTGATGCTGGCTAATCAGCAGTGTTTGCTGAGGTGTGTGCAGCAGAGCTACACACCAAGAAGCCCGGGAGCGGGGAGAGTTGGGAGACCAGACTGTGACTTCAGAGGTACTGTTGCCTCAGGAAGAGAAGCTAGATGCAGGGAGGATAAATGGCCACAGGTGTGACCACCGCCGTCCTTGCGGCGGTACAGAGGCCTTGGTACAGGGGCCTTTGTGAGCTGAGTTCAAAATAGAGATTGAGAGAGTGCAATGCATTCTTAGTTTTTAAAATAAAATGCTAATAGAGAATGTTTTGTTTGTAAGTATGTAAAACGTTACGTCTTTGTTTAGAATTTAAGGATAATAATTTGCTTCTGAGATCTTTGTGACTGAGATTTGAAATATTAACTATGGTTTTTTCATCCATGTTTTATACATATGCACGTGTATACATATACGTAAGGTATATATAAAAAAATAAGCGTGTCTGTATTCACATTTACATACACTTGCATAATGTGTATACTTCTAGTCACACATAGGTCTAAGCGACTATGACTTGACTTGATAACCATGAGAGGGTAATTAAATAAGTTACCTGCCCTTAGCCTTGCTTTTGTATGTGAGCGGGGACCCTGCGAAATGAGCCTCCCGCGTTCCAGGCCTCACACAGCCCGTGCCAGATTTTGGAAGTAGGAGTTTGTCTGCAGCCACTTCGGGAAGCACGTGGTTGCCAGGATTGCCTAGAGCTCCAGGTTATCTCCAGTCCCAGCCTCCCTGGGGTAGAAGCTGCCCTAGGGGCCTGGACATGGACGTTAGGGCCTGGAGCCGGGGACTGCTCCTGAAGCAGGGGGCTCCCCTCACGGCTGGGGATGAGAACAGAGGATAGGAGGCGGAACCAGCCTCGGGCCAGTGCATGGCCTCCCGGAAGTGCTTGCGGGAAGCCCCAGTCGCCCTTTGCTGATCCCACAGCCAGCACCAAACTCTGTGAGATCCCCTTGGCCCACCTCTCAGGTTCCTAAAATGATTAGGGTTTCCTGAGCTGCGAATTTTTAGGTGTAGGCTAAAAAGCCCTGGGACAGACTCACAGGGTTCTTTATGTAGAAACGATGAGTGTGCTGGTGACTCAGAGCAGGCACTGCACCCTCACTCCAGGGCCTTTGCGCCAGGTGGAAACGAGTGTGTCGGTCACCCAGAGTCCCTGCATCCTCACTCCAGGCACTGCTCTTTGGTTTCTTAATTAAAAACCTAAAAGCCTTCATAATGAAAATGCATTCTCCCCAGAGAATAGAGTTTCTGGTTACAGAGGCTCACCTGTAAATGCCGTGCCAGGTCAAATATACTGAGATCTGGGCCAGGTCCTGCTTCCGCTCACAGCCAAAGCAGGTACTTCATTTGGGAGGTGACCCAGGGGGACATCTGAGAGGCCTGCCAGTCCCCGAGGGATGAATCTACTGGCCTTCACACTCGTCTCCGGCCTCCATCAGCTCCTTCCTACCTGCAAACTGCCTGCTTGGACGTTGCCATCATTGGAGATATGTTAGGGACTTAGTATGGATTGACACCCATAGGACCAGCAGATCGTGGAAAGGTGGGAACCAGGGCTGGGAGGGTGGTGACCACGGCCAAAATAAGAACCGTGGTGGGCTGGGAGGTCCATCTTCTGTCTAAAGTGTTTTTAATAATAAAAAACATAGTGTCTCAGGAGCATGAGAGGGCAGGCCACAGACGCGGAGAACATATCTGTAAAACACTCATCTGATAAAGGCTGTTATCCAAACCGTGCGAGGAACTCTCAAAACTCAACAAGAAAATGAATAACCTGATTAAAAAGGACCAAAGACCTGGACAGATACCCCAACAAAGAAGATACACAGATGGCAAATCTACACGTGAACAGATGGCCCACGTCTTATGTCATAGGGTGAGGCGTCAGAGTACACCCATCAGCCTGACCAAAATGCAAACTCCGACACCACCACGTGCTGGTGGGTGTGTGAGCATCAGGACCCTCCCTCATCACTGGGGGAAGTGGGGCAGCGGCTGTGGGAGGCAGCGTGGTGGTTTTCCTTGGAACTAAGCTCTCCGACCACAGGAGCAATCACAGTCCTGGACGTTTACTCGGAGGAGCTGAAAGTTTACTTCCATGCGGAAATGTGCACACAGATGTTGACAGCAGCTTTGTAATTGCCAAAACTAGAAAGCAACCAAGATGCCCTTCAGTAGGTGAATGGATAAACTGTGGTATGTCAGATACTGGGATATTACTCAGCACTAAAAAGAACTGGACCCTTAAGCCATGAAAAGACACGGAAGGATCTTAAACACATGTTGCTAAGTGAGTCTCCAATCTGGACAGGCTGCCTGCTGTCTGAGTCCAACCACAGGACAGTCTGTAAAAGGTAAAGCTGTGGAGACAAACAGTCAGCGGCTGCCAGGGGTTGGGGAAGGGAGAGATGAATGGGAGGAGCATAGGGGATGTGTAGGGTGGGAAACAACTCCAGGTGGGGCTTTCATGGGGGATCCATGCCGTTCCACGTCTGTGAAACCCACAGAGTGAGCAGCAGCAGGCCGAGTCCTCGTGTGAGCTGTGGACTGTGGGTGGTGGTACCATGTTGATGCGGGTCTGTCGGTCGTACAGACATGCTGGTCCGGCAAGGGCAGGAGAATGATGGAGGCTGTGCCTGTGCTGGGAAAGGAGATACGTGAGGACTCTGTACTTTCCTCTTGATTTTGCTATGAACCGAAAATTGCTTTTAAAAACGTCTATTGAAAAGGCAAACAAAAGAGTACTGGCCAGACAGTATCTGTGTGAGGGTGTGGCCTGTGTTCTACGTTCAGAATTTCCCTGTTAGAATACACATATCTAAATTATTCAAAGTTAAACCTTTGCATTAAGTAACTCACTACAAAGTGACAGTATCAGCTTGAGCGCTGCCAGGATGGCCAGGATCCTGTATCCTGACCAGCTTCTCCCCTTACAGGTGCAGTTGACGTCCATGGCCACATCCCAGAGAGCAGTAGGGGTGGAATCAGGAGTCAGGCTTTGCGGGACAGAGAGGAAGTGAGATCTTGTAAGCACGTGGCTGAGGGCAGGCAAGGAGGAGCCCATGGCAGGGAGCCGGCAGGGATGACTTTTTGATCAGTTGTCCTTATCGCTGAGGCCTTCTTAGGCTTGGGGAGTTGGGAGTCCCCACTCTTGGGCACCTCAGAAACCAAAGGCTGCTCGTAATCCTCAAGTTCCAGATGCCTCAGGGGAGGTACCTGGGTTGTTGGGTGCAGTTCCGTTATTTGCTGCTCGGTGGGATTTGCCCGCAGCATTTCTGGTTGTTTTTAAGAGCTGATGTTTGAGCTGCTTAAAATCACATATGGATGTCGATTTACCAATAAAAGTTAAGAATAGAATTTGAGTTCAGAGAGTTGTAAAAATGCTCAAAGTCGTGTACTAATGTATACATTACATTTGTGGAAATATCTAAAAGTCCAGGATTTATACTAAACACTTCTCTTGATTTTTGTAGTATCTACCTGTCATTTTTCCATTTGATTAATAGATGTCAGAAGGCTTAAATTTTGAGTGCCTGAATTCACTGAAATTAAATCTTCTTACATCAAATATAATTAAACTGAATGTAGCCAACAGTGCATGCTTTTATAAATATTGAGTAAAATATATATAAAAACACATATCCATCGACATGCAGATGGCGGCAACACATTAAACCATAAAAGTAGAAGTAGTATTCTTTGTTTTCTGAGAAGACAAATTTTTAAACAGTCAAGGGGTCTTATAACTTTCTAGTCTCCAACTTATTTGCCCTAAAATGGAAGATTGACAGCAGTAGAAGAGGAGATCCTGGGCCAGTGCAGGCTCTGGGAGCAGCAGGGTGAGTGCTGGAAGGAGCTGGCTGGAGGCAGAGCAGGGAGGTGATCAGGGAGGCCAGGGTGGCCTCAGGGTACGCGGCTCAGTGATTGAGAAAAGGTTCACATTTCTTGGAGAGCCCTTGTCTCTGCCCACGGAAAACCCAAACTCCTTCCAACTGGGATGTGCATCTCATGTAAAAGTTGTTACTCCCAGAAAGAAAGCCAGTCGATGTAGAAATTTTTTGTATGCAGAAATTACTTCAAATTTGTTTCTAACCTTATCCTTTTCTTCCCCCGTCTTAATGTGTAGTGACTTTCTGCAGGTAACGCACACATCTTAGGAGAGCGCTGTATTTCAGTTGCTGTTGGCTCTGTTGTGACTTTGTGCTGTCCGACGTTCTGGTTCTGAGGTTCTGCGCAGAACGTGGCTCCTCCCTGCTGAGCGTTGGTTGTTGAAGGCCCATGTGGAAACTTTCCCTGTAAGCTTGTTGACCACAGCGGTCTTGGTTCAGAAATCTTTGGACCTCCTGAGACTTCACACAGACTTCTAACCTTTCTAGCGTGACCTTTTCATTTTAGTGTTCCCCATTCATTCAGATGTTTTCCAGAATGTAATCTGCTGAATGCAGGGTGGGGGGTGCCCTCCGTTGGCTCTGGGGAGAAGTATCGCTGTTTCTCCGGGTGGAGCTTCCCGTCCACCATGGTGTGCTCCAAGACGCAGCAGGGTTCTTTGGCAGAAGTAGCCGTCGAAGGCCCGCGTCTCCGTGGCAGGGTGACTGTGGGTGTGTGGTCTCGCGGCCATACCGGTCCCTCCCCATCAATGGCACCACGGAGAGGAGCAGGGGGAGGCCTGGGATCTGTCTCCAGAATCATAACTGTGCTTCCGAGACTGTGTCATCCGTGTGTAAGTAGACATGCAGAGAAAGTGTTGGAGATAAGCAAGAGACGGTGTCTGTCCCTAATGAGCTCAGGCGTGCCCTTGAGAGGGTCAGGTTTCTGTGCGGCTGATCCGGACTCAGCCTGGCTGTGGCAGTGCAGGTGACTGCTGGGCTTTGGCAAGGCTGCACCCACTGTCCGTCTGAATCGGTCCCCTTCCCAGGCTCACGGTGCCAGCTGGGCACCCAGGCCTGATTTCCCATAAGGACGGAGGCCCTGTGTATGTGTCGGGGAAGGGGGAAGTGGGGGTCCTACTTTATTGCCATATCCAATGCCATGCGGGGTCAGCACTCAGGAAACACGTGCTGTGTGGGTCAGTGATTGAGTTCAGAAACCTAGAAAATTCAGCATTGCAGGCTTTGGGCATGACCCATCCAGCCTTGGGGCTCTTTCTTTCTCTGAATTTCCTTCCATGGCATCCTCCTCATTCCAGGGGCCCCTGTTCCCGTATGACTGTTGGAAGTTTCACAGCTTCCTCTGCTTCCCCTCCCGGGCCCTGATGTGGCTGGGGCAGCTAGTGACTGTGCAGACCCCACAGCCAGTAGATCGTTGGTGCCAACGCCTTTGGCCTGGGTTACCTGAGTCAAGGACTCCAGTACATGGCTGAGTTCACCCCGAATGCCAGGATCGGAAGGCCTTGGGTTGCAGAAAGGTTGGGGGTTGCATATCGAAGGACAACCTGCAAAGGAGAAGGGGAAATGGCTGTGCTAGATGGCAGCTAGAGGAGTCTGTGTAGAGCCTGTTACACAGTGCACACACACAGCTGGCATGGGGAATGCGGTGACATAGCCGCCATGGAAGTGGGCAAAGTTACAGACTTCGGACCGACATGGATGGTCTGGTCTAAAACGATCCTCTGTTTCCTTTAATCCTAGCAACTGCTGGCTTACGGGGTGGGGGAGTGAGATCTGTGGTGGCCGCGAGGAGAGACAGGGATTTTAATTAAGCCCCTCTTTCTGGGAGAGGGGAGTAGCCGTTTCTGTAGGACGGTGAGCATCGTCATCTCAGGTAGCTCAGGCTGCTGTAACGAAACACCATTGCCTGAGTGGCTTGTTCTATTATAGCGGGAGTGTCATGTTAACTAGAAGTGTGCTTTTCTACTGGGCAGTAAGTAAATTAATGGTACATTTGCCAAGGACAGTGAGGTGTGATTTGATGAATCCAGTGGGGAAAAGGAGAAGGGGCTTGGCTGGGTGGGGACGTGTGTGTGGGAGCAGAATGGAGCAGCCAGGCGTGCTGTTGGGATGGAGGGGCTGCGCCCGCATTTCCATGGGATCCGTTGATGTTTGTGGCATTAGACCTGAACCTCTGTCTCTACTTCTAACACCCGCATAGTGAGGAAGCCCCTGATGGGCCTGAGTTGTTACTTCCCATTGCCATCACTGGGAAGTGACCCGGACGCCTCTCCTGGCTGGTGACGGCCCCAGGCCTGGACACTGGATTCGTCCTGAGCTCTGGGAGGGGCTTGGGCTCCACGCGCAGCAGGCACCTGCGCATCCCTTTGGACGTGAGATGTTGGCGCTCCGCTTGGAGGCCAGCGCGATCTGCGTGTGGTCAGGATCCGGCTCATCCTTTGGAGAGAGAGCACCTGCCCGGGGGCCCCTCTGAGGTGCATAGTCGTGCAGTGCCCTCACAGGATGCCCGGTCCTCCGAGAACTTCCTGCCATTCCCCTGGACCCTCAGGTAAGGGAGTCAAGTGTGGTGTGTGTGTCATGGACGGGGTTGCTGAGGACACCACGTGCCGACTTGTGTGAAGACCCGAGGCGCTGCGTGAGCTCGTTCCCAGGGGGCCGTTGGCATCTGGGGGCCTGTGGGTGTCTTTCCACTGGCAGAAAATAATGGGTGTCCCATGTTACCTTTTGTGTCTTTTTTTTTTTTTTTTTTTTGTCAAAAAGCCCTAATGCCAACGTCACTGTCCCGCTATTGGAACCACCCACCTCAGGCTCACTGGTCCTCTTGTTTCTGGGCTGCTGCAGCGTTGTGTTGGCATAACTGTGTTAACTTCGTTTGAATTTTCTTCCTATTCTTTTGGAATAAGTGTTGATAGTTTGTGCTGCTTGTTCACCCGAGGCGAGGGTGTCCTTTAGGCCTGGAGGAGCACAGCCCGTGCAGGGAGGTGCCGGGCCTCTGCCTCTCATGTCGTCCGTAGCCCTCACCACACGTCTGCTCTTCGCTCCTCGTGCCCACGGCCGGGGTCACGGGCTGCTCGCTCTGCCGTTTGAGATCCTCGGAAAAGGTGGTGTTTACACTGAAGGGAGATTGGGGGTGTGCAGCTGATTTTAAATAGGAGGAAATGATGGTAACAGAATGAGCAATTCCTAGCACTTAGTCTCAGGCTTGAGAAATTGTGTTTTAGAAGCAAGGTATCCCCAACTCCGGTTTTCTTCAAATTAAATCTTTTAAAGAGTCCACAAATACAAATAGTTAAAGCCTAAAACTATGCAAGAGAGGGCCTAGAGCCCAAGCCACTGCCAACTCTGACTCCAAGACACCTCAGAAACTTGGTCCTCCTCCTCAGAGAACCCCCCTTCTACTCCTCCCTCCACACTCCTCTTCCGCCCCCTCCCCTTCCGCCCCCTCCCCTTCCGCCCCTTCCACTTCCGCCCCTTCCACTTCTTCCTTCCCCTTCCCTTCTTCCTTCCCCTTCCCTTCTTCCTTCCCCTTCCCTTCTTCCTTCCTCCCCTTCCTCTCTTCCTTCGTCCCCTTCCTCCTCCCTCTTCTTCCTCTTCCCTTCTCTTCCTCTTCCCTTCTCTTCGTCTTCTTCCCTTCTCTTCATCTTCTTCCCCCTCCTCCTCCTCCTCTTCCCCCTCCTCTTCCTCCTCTTCCTCCTCTTCCCCCTCCCTCCTCTTCCTCCTCTTCCCCCTCCCTCCTCTTCCCCCTCCCTCCTCTTCCCCCTCCCTCCTCTTCCTCCTCCCTCCTCTTCCTCCTCTTCCCCCTCCCTCCTCTTCGTCCTCTTCCCCCTCCCTCCTCTTCCTCCTCTTCCCGCTCCCTCCTCTTCCTCCTCTTCCCCCTCCCTCCACTTCCTCCTCTTCCCCCTCCCTCCACTTCCCCCTCTTCCCCCTCCCTCCACTTCCTCCTCTTCCCCCTCTTCCCCCTCTTCCCCCCACCTCCCTCCTCTTCCCACTCCCTGTCCTTGGGCAACCTCCATGGAACTCTGGTTGAAAGTCACTGGGTCTGTGGGGCCGCGCATTTGATAGACGAGCACGCTGAGGATCAGACACAAGTGACTGACTCAGAACAGCACAGAGGCTGACCCAGCTTGCATGCTGTCTCCTGCCTCCCGTAACACCGGGTTGTCCCTAATGGAAGAGAATCAATGATGCTGCTTCACTGATCTCCAGGGAAAACAGGTTGATAACCGGTTATAAACATGAGAATGTTTTGGAAAAGCCATTGTCCACTTGTCAGCTCCATCTCTCCTGCCTGGAAGATGTAGGGAGAACCTGCCTTCAGCCCACCCTCATCCCATAATAGGAGAGAGGACAAAGGGGCAGAGACCCAAGTCCTGTCAGTGCCCTCAGGAAACCCTCTGTTTCCTCCTCTCGGTGGAAGTGGAAACCATCCCGCTGGACTAGATCTTCCCGGGAAGCCCCTCCACCCCGAAAGCAAGGAATCTGGTTTGAGCACACACCATTCTTGGTGTCTTCACTTTCTGCAGCTGAACCCTGCATACGTGGCCCATTAATCTTGCTAGTCCAGTGTTACTGGGTCCTGGCAGTTTCTGTGGACTGACGGCAGGTGTTTACCATTGTGTTTAAAGAGGAGAATAGAACTTTATTGTGTCAAAATCAGATGATAACGATTGCCATGTGTTTCCTTGGGTTGGTTGGGGTGGGTGGTGCTCAACGCTTTTCCTGAGGGCTAAGTTCTTGTTTGAGACCGTCTCACTTTGTCGCCCAAGCTGGAGTGCAGTGGTGCGATCTTGGCTCACTTGCAACCTCCGCCTCCTGAGTTCAAGCTGTTCTCCCTGCCTCAGCCTCCCAAGTAGCTGGGATTATAGGTGTGTGCCACCACACTTGGCTAATTACAAAAATGTTTAATACAGGCTGGGTTTTGCCATATTGTCCAGAGTGGTCTCAAACTCCTTGCCTCAAGTGATCGGCCCACCTTGCCCTCCTAAAATGCTGGGATTACAGGCTTGAGCCACTGTGCCCCGCCTGATCCTGACGTCTTTTAAAGCTGACTTCATGTACCAAAAGCCAGTCTATGTTTGAAAATCAGTCTTGGAGAGCCTAGGAGGAGACGGATAAGCTTCAGCTAGGTAAATCACTATGCATATGTTAAAAATATGGGCCAAAATCTACCCCAAAATTTTAACCCTTCTGCTTTGTGTTTTATATCCGTTTATGGTTATTCTTTCAGTATTAAGATTTTAAAAGATTCTTTTGATAATTATGGACAAATTACTATTAAAACTCAGCTGTATTTGTAACACTTCAAAGAACTAATTGGATGACATTATTTTTCCCGGAGACATTTTGGATTATGACATAATTAGTGTTTATCTCTTTGCCAGAAATCTTTTTTTTTTCTTTTCCAGAACAGAAACCTGAAAAGAAAATTCCTTTGCATTAAGTGCTATTTCACTGTGTGACAATCAATTTTTGAAGGTGAGAACAAGATCTTCGTGTATTTTTGGGATAATTCTTGCTTAATAGTGAAAATGCTAAGTGTTAAATTTATGGAACAATTTGTTTCTTTGAAAATTACTATTTGCCTGCTCGCCAGGTGGGAGCTGATGAGAACGTGGATGTAAAAATTAAATTGTATTTAGCTTATATAAAAGAAGTTTTTAAAAAAGCTTTTTTTTTGTTTGTTTTGTGCTACAGAAGTGGCTTCATTGTGGAAATGATGTTATTGCAGGCACCTAGAATTTTATCTCCTTCACTTCTACAATGGGAAGCAATTCCCCAACAAGCACAGGAATCTGACTTTCTGATATTGAGACTCCTAGGCATCAAGCCCCGTGGAAGGGTTGGTGATTACGTGAGCTTTGGCATTGGCGTTGATGTGGGCACCCTCCAAGCCGGACGCAGGGAGCAGGGAAGAGCAGAACAGGCCCCTCAGGAGCCATGAGAAAATCAAGTGTTGGCAGCAGTGGTGAGGGTTGATGTCAGGGGCCAGGAGGAGGTGGCGAAGGGAGCATGTGCCTCAAGGCAGCCCTGGAACCCGCAGTCCCTGTAGTGAGGTCTGGTCTGCAGGGGATGTGGACGGCCACGTGGCGAGGCCCACAGACAGCCTGGACTTGGCTGCCTCAGAACTCTGGTGGACGTTGCAAACGGCCCCACAGGGTTGCAGTGCATATTCCTCGGACAGAGAAAAGACGCTTGAAACTGTTCCCGGCACGAAGCCAGCGCCCTGTGAACAGTGGCTCCTGCTGTCGTGACTGAGTGCCGTCCAACTGGGGGCAGTTGCTCTGCTCAGTTCACTTAATTGGGCCAGGAATGGGGTTGCCCTGCCTTCTACAAGCTTGACGCATTGAACGAGGACTCAGTTGATAAAGTACTCTGTAAATATGCTCTCCCGGCTAGAGTGAGCAAAGCCCAGGGAGCGAGTGGTTCTTCAGTATTAGCCAGGTGTTTGTGGTGGGCCAGCTGTGTGGCTGCCAGAGCGAATGTGACCAGGAAGCCTCTGTCCCCCCGGAGGTGGCCAGCGTTCCTGTTACACGTGCCGTAGGCAGAAGGTGGGCACTGCTGGGAAACTTGTTCATATTGTTGTTTTCTGATTGAAAATTCAAGGTTTCTGAGCATCCTACATCGAATCTGTACATTGCTGAGACTGTACACATTTCAACACTTGTTTTTCTCTGCTTTTCGGATCCATACAACCTGGCATTTGGCCGTGGCTTCCAGGACAGGCTGGATGTAGAGTGAAGTCCTCTCCTCACTGTCAATGTTTGCAGATGTCTTTTTGTATAAACTGTATTTATTGAGAGTCTCAATTAGGTTTTTATTTAACTAGACTTTTCAAATTGCCATGTACATAACTCTCCCAGTTACAATTGTGAGCTAACGTGGGTTTTTGGTTTTACTTTGATGAACTTTTAACATTTGCATGCTAAATGTGGGGGTGGAGGTCATTTATCTGCTTTTCATTTCCTTCTTGGTTATACTTAGTGACTTTCAGGTAAGGTGTGGAAAGCGTGGTACAGGGTGAATTGCAGGCTGCAGTGTGGCGCGGTGGACGAGAGGCGGGGCTGCAGTGTGCACAGTGGATGAGAGTAAAGAGATTTCCATCCTCGAGGGAAACACACAACGAACAATTTAAAAAACTGATCGTCTAGCTTGCATGAGGTCCAACAAATTCAGTTTGCAAAGTTTAACTTCCAAGTTAACTTAGTAACTTTTCCCCTAAGTCATTAATTTAGTAGCTTATGTTTAAACATATTTTTCGCCTAAAGCAAGTCATAAATTCTAAAATGAATGACTAAACATGTAATAATTTAGGCATACAGCACCTGAAGGGAAAACTGCCAGTATGCTAAAATATTGGATACAGATGCTTAAAAAATATAATGTAGCATTCTTACAATGCATGTGCTTTTAGCATGTAACTTGGTGAGTAGTTTTGAGCTATATTTGTAGGAGTGTGTATATTGAATACTTTAGGACACCACTGCAGATGTGTGCGTGAGAGGTATAAATACTGAATGTTCTTTTCCTTCCCTTAAATGAAAAACATTAGCTCCCTTCATTTTTATTTTTATTTCTTGAAGTGGACTCTCGCTCTTGTTGCCCATGCTGGAGTGCAGTGGCGCAATCTCGGCCCACTGCAACTTCCGCCTCCTGGGTTGAAGTGATTCTCCTGCCTCAGCCTCCCCAGTAGCTGGGATTACAGGCACCCACCACCATGCCCCGCTAATTTTTGTATTTTTATTAGAGATGGGGTTTTCCCATATTGGCCAGGCTGGTCTCAAACTCCTGACCTGAGGTGATCTGCCCACCTCGACCTCCCAAAGTGTTGGGATTACAGGCGTGAGCCACCTCGCCCGGCCAGCTCCCTTCTATAATGATTTATACAGTTGTTCTTGCTTTTTGTTTTTTCGAGACGGTGTCTTACTCTGTCGCCCAAGCTGCAATGCAGTGATGGAAATCTTGGCTGACTGCAGCCTTCACCTCCTGGGCTCAGGTGATCCTCCCACCTCAGCTTCCTGAGTAGCTGGGACTAGACACATGTCACCACGCCCAGCTATTTTTTTTTTTTTTTTGATATTTTTAGTAGAGACAAGGTTTTGCCATGTTTTCCAGGCTGGTCTCGAGCTCCTGGGCTCAAGCAATCTCCTGGCCTCAACCTACAAAACTGCTGGGATTACAGGCGTGAGCACCACATCTGGCCCATTTTTTTTTCCTTCCAGGAGTCGACTTTCAGAAAACCCTTCAACTTTGCAAGCTTAATTTTCCATAAAAATATTCCTCTACGATAAAAGCAAGACACAAAGAAGTATGTGTGGACTGCGGTTAAAAATTTTCAACACAACATAGCTTAGGAAGGTTGACATTGACAAAGAGCAGGAGGCCCGTTCAGTGCCTTCTAGGCAGTGGGAATGGCGGTCTGTGGGCGACCCTAACGTGTGCGGCGTCCTGAGACGTGATCGTGGTGGTCACGCTTTTACGGAGGGCTTCCTGGGAGTACCAGAGGCTGTTCTGCAGTCGGCCAGCCAGGCAGCAGCTGCCGGAGAAGGAACAAGCAGTAAAAGACAGATGTACACGGTGTTATTGTGGCTGAGACGTTAAAACCAGGCTCACTTTGTTCTTACCGTTTTAAAAAACTTATAATGAAGTCCTTAAATATGTTCAGGATTTCAAAGCAGTTGTGGGTGTGTCTGTGTCTCTAGCTCGTGTTTGGGTGCTTCCTGCGGAGAGAGCTCAGAGATGCTACCTTTCCTTCATGAGGTGACAGGGCCTGGAGAGGTGTGAACCCCATGGTGGGGGGATGACTGACCTGGGGTGAGGCTGGGTCAGCGTGGGGATCCACCCTCACTCCGCGTTCCTGTAGGCAATCCACAGTTCTAAGTCTTTCTGATATGGGTAAAATGAACCTGGAAGAGGGGTTATTTTTTAAGAAGTAAGTGCCATGTTCTTTTTTCCTCATACTTTTCCGTGTTTAAGCAGCATTGAAGGATAAGACACTAGTAGCATGTTGTTTTGGAAGCAATGTTGTTGGTTATATTTCGTTGAATCTGACCCTAAGGTTGCCTGGTAACACAAGTTTTCCTTTAACAACATGGAACTCTGTTGAATCTGTTGCCCCATTGGCTGAGCCGCCTGAAATCAGTGCGGTGGCAGCTGAAGAGGCCTCTTCCCCTTGGAGGAAGCCGCTGGATTGGCAGGAGGCACCGCCCTCGATTGAGGGAGTGAGAGGGGTTTGCAGAGACCCCACGTGGCCCCTGTGGCTCTCTCCTGCCCCCTGCTGGTTGGCCAAGCAGCCTTGCGACAGTGTGCTCATTGTGAATGTTCACTGGGGCAGGCCAAGGCTTTTGTTCCAGAAACACTGACTTCAGAAACAGCCGGCTGTGTGTGTTGAGCATGGCAAGAAAGACTTATGTGTGTCTTAAACCTCTTGAAGAACGCAAGTTGATGTTTCAAATGCATCTCGAAGGCTAATGACTTTGCTATGGTCAAATACCGGGTCAATTTAGATATGCCTGATCTCTGCAGAGGTTTGATCAGGTAGCCCAGGAGCAGTTAAACACAAACGCTGACTGGAAACCCTGGCACAGGGAGGCACTGGAAACAGCAAGCTGCTATTAACATCATAGTGAGACGCAGTCGCCTGATCTCTTAGGGGTGTCAGCTTCTTTTGCTTCTAGACCTACATCTGCGTTACAATACAGTTTTGTTCAGTTTATCCCCATTACTCCGCTGTCTTCGCTGTTAAAGTCTCAGCCAGCACTTAGCTCTGACACTGCAGGAATTTGACTGTGCAGCTGACCAGGGCTACCTGGCATGGCTGTAAAGCAGGCGAGAGCTTTCCGGAAGGGCAGTGACGAGAACCCGAAGCAGAAAAGAGCGTTGCTGGTCCACATACGACAGTGCACCTGCAGCAGAGCATGTACCTGCGCGTACAGGCTAAACAAGTGTAGAAGAGAAGAAAACCACCTATGATTAGTCACTTAAAATGCCGCACACCCAACCTTGAGACCCTAGGACATACAGTAGTAGGGGGCTTGGAGATGGCAGGTGTGCTGAAGTCTGATTTTCTCCCTTAACTTTTCCAGCAGCGTTTTTCTCATCTCTAAGCTGGGGCTAACAACTGCCCCACATAGATTTGTGAATGGAACCGTGCATGTAAAGTGGGGTAGCCCCCAGGATCTAGGAAGTACTCGTGGTCAGTGTTGGTGGTCATGCATGCTGTACGGGTCCCCCAGGAGGATCATTGCTACAGATAACTCGCTCCGTTCAATGTCACTGAATGTAAAAGGTGGGAGTTTCGCTTCTGATGTGTCTGGTTTGCTGCAGGCCGCGCTGCACCCCGTGGTTCCTGAGCCCTGGGCTGAAGTACGCCCTGCTGCATCGCCTGTGCCGCTTTTGCTGTGCAACGAGAGCTCCTGCCCTGGGAAACTTCCTCGCGCCTGACGAGAACCACAGTCTGCAGCAAGACCTGTCCGAAGCGTGGGCAGCGACTTTGTGGGGTTTGTCGGCCCTTCTCTCAGGTGTCTTGTGTCTCATGGATCAGCCGACGAGCCCTGTCAGATGCCTCTCTCCTGTCTAGAGGCGCACTCTCCAAAACGCTGCCTGCCACCTGGATCTCCTGGCGCAGAGTGAGGCCACATCTGCAGACCTTAGCGCATAGAGTCCCCAGGCATTCGGCAAGAAGGGGAGTGGGCTGCATGTGAGTTCCCCCTGCGGAAGCCGACTCTGCTCCCTACTCTGCTTTTGGGGTGCCGGATGTTCAGACCTGCTGTGTCTATCGAGGGCCATGGCGGGGTGGTGGGAGTAGGGGCCGGGAGCAGCATGGATGGATCCAGGGAAGGACTTAGTTGAATGCCAGCTGTCCACATAGTTTTTGCAGGTCTTGGACAAGCTCCCTAGTTTCTGTGGGCTTCGATTTGATTGTAAGACTAGGACGCCGCCCGAGTCTGAAGATGTCGTTGTGTGCAGGAATGCCTGGCGCAGTCACAATGGGTTTTCCGTCAGCCTCCTTGCCCATCCCTGGGTCAATCAGAAGCCATGCGTGCCACAAGTAAATTCCAGTCTGTCCGAAAAACCAGTTGACCCTGAGTTTTACGGTCAAGCATCGTGAGTGTCCTTGCCAGGAAATGCCACTAGATGTCTTGGGCCTGCTCCTCTATGTCCACAGCAATCCCCGGGACAGGCTGGTTCAGGAGGTGGGAGTCGGTATTGTACCTAGGACAGGCTGAAGTCAAAGGCTCATTTGCTCTGTGAGGGGTGATCAGGATGACACATCAAGAGGAGCCCCGTGGCTGACCCTGGAGGTGGACGGTCGGGTCGGATTGGCCGCCCTCCAGCAGGTATTTCGAGTGATGCCTTCCCTGGGTCACGCAGCCCTGATCTGCAGCGCACAATTCCCAGCCAATCTGGTCTTGCCGTCTCCTTCCAAGAAGGTAGGTGTGGCGCAGTTGCCTTTAAGCGGCTCCTTCTGGACACCGCAGGGCGGCAACAAGCAAGCATGGGCGCCTTTTTTATTAGGTTGACCAAAATACGCGGGGCCAGCTTTGCACGATCCCATTCAGCATCACACGTGTGCATCGGCCACTCACCTGTCCATCTGCCACAGACAGGCTTGGACAGGACCATTGAGTGGCCTTTACGGCAAAGAGCCTAAAGGGCTCACAGGAAACCTGGACCCAGCGCAATGGTAACAGCGCAGCAATACCTGTCATTGATCAAGGGGTATTCTGGGCCAGTCGCGGTGTTAAGTGATCCAATTCGGTTAGCACTCTTAGAATTAACCCTCTTTTGCCTATCAGGAAATAGAGGATGGAGGGCATTAACGCCAGGGAGCAGGGAGTAAGGGGACACATAGAGGGGCTGAGGGGCTGGGTGCTCTGAGCCCACGGATCCGCCCCCAGGCCCCGGCTGCACGGGCACCAGAGCTGCTGCTCTGGAGGGGGTGAGGAGCTCTGGGGAAAAGATGGAGGCTGACGTGGGTAAGATTTGGATATTTTCAGGAGAGATTTTCAGCCTGGAATGAGGGTGTAAGTGACTGAATCAGAGTGATGAGCCAGATAGCCCGGCTGCAGAAGCTCCCCTGTGAGGTGAGGGAGGAAGGTCTTGGGGGCGCCTGGCTGAGCAGAGACGCTGGGTCGCCAGGAGCCGCCGCGGGTTTGGAAAGGGGGAGAAACGCAGCGCCCTGCACTGCAAGGGCACCGACACTTGGTTGTGGTTCTTCCTGACAGTGACAGGCACAAATGGTGCTGATAGTGGAATGCACGGAGTCTGCCTTCAGAGAATTCCTTGTGTCTTTTAAAACCTGGGCCTCTCATTTAAACTTGGTGGCCTCAGGTGAATGATCAGAAACAGTTTCTGTTGAGGTTGCAGAGATTGTGCGTGGCGTCTGCTTGTGCACAGCCTCTGACTGTGTATAGTCTCTGATTGTGGCCTCTGGCCTCTTTGTGGCCTCTGATTGTGTGGGTCTCTGTGTGTGGTCTCTGATTGTGTGTGGTCTCTGTGCAGCCTCTTATTGTATGTGGTCTCTGATTGTGCGCAACCTCTGATTGTGCACGGCCTCTGATTGTGGGTTGTGTGTTTCCCGGATTAAGTAGATGAGCCTCGCGCTGGGGCAGGTGTGCCTTGTGTTGGGCATGTGGAGGAGGAAGAAGTTTAACCCATCCCCTCTTTGAGAATGGCAGGACAGTAACAAAGGTGGTTGATTTATACATGGCCATCCTTGTGAGGTGAGGACCTGAAAGGCTTACTGCTTTCCTGGAAAGCTGCTCTGGGCATCACCATCACTGATCATGAACAGCAGCTCAGAAGCCCGTTTAAGGTGCAGGGAGGGACCGGCGCTGGTCCTGTCTGTGCCCAGGCTGCTGGTCACACCGACGGCCAGGGGATGGCTGCCTTTGCACGAAGCTGGGGTCAGAGTTAATTTGGGCAGTGTCGGCTTTGATTTAGGTCAAGATTGGTCAGTCGTCCTAAAATACTAGCCATGAAAACTTTCATAGATTGTAGTTCTTTGGGAGGTTTCTATGTGGTTTTTAAAGCATAGGGCCCATGGCCAGTGTTGAATTACATTTTGTTCAGTGTAACTGACAGGACACCGGACCTTGAGTCCCAGGCCTGCCACCGGGTTCAGGGAGCTTCAGAGAGGGAGATGTTTGTGCTCAAGTTTTCACCGATGGGATGGGACATGGGCATGGGGCTGGAATGCTCTAACCTTCAATCTTCAGTCATCGGTATCACCTGTGCACACGCATATCGTTTTCAAAGATGGACGAGCTTTTGGGAAATATCTGAAGACTTTTCAAGTTTTGAAAGAAGCCGGGATGACACTGGAAACGTCAGGTGTCTTGGCTGCTGATCAGGTCCATCACTACGCACATGGTCCCTAACCTGGCACACCTCTGATCCCGCACAGTGGGTGACCAGGTCCGTAACCTCAAAAGCTTCTGATTGGGCGCAGCTGGTGACTAGGTCTGTAACCTTGCCTGGCTCTGATTGGACACAGCAGGTAACCAGGTCCCTAACCCTCGCACACCTCTGATCATGCACAGCGGGGTGACCAGGTCCATAACCTCACACTTCTGTGCACAGCAGGTGAACAGGTCCCCAATCTCAAAAGCTGCTGATTGGGTGCAGCTGGTGACTAGGTCTGTAACCTCGCGTGGCTCTGATTGTGCAGAGCTGGTGACCAGGTCACTAACCACACACACCTCTATTCGTACACAGCGGGTGACCGGGTCCCTCACCTCGCACCTGTGATGGTGCATAGCGGGTGACCAGGTCTGGAACCTTGCACACCTCTGATCGTGTACAACGGGTGACCAGGTCCATGACCTGACGCCTCTCTGCACAGTGGGGGACCAGGTCCATAACCTCACACCTCTGATCGTGCACAGCTGGCGGGTGCAGGACCCACTTCAGTGAGGGGCTGACTTCCCAGGTGTGAAGCAGGAATGCTGTGTGGCTCGCTAAGCCCCTCCATGCTTTGGGGGCTCCAGGCTGTGGGCAGCAAGTAGGAGGTTGTCCCAGGAGGATGCTGTGTGTTGGGGATGGGAGGCAGCTGCAGGGTGGAAGTAGGATGATGTTGTAGGGGGCCACTGTGGGGGGGGTGGGACGGGAGGCAACTGCAAGTTGGAAGTAGGATGTTGTCCTACAGGAGGCTGCTGTGTGTCGGGGAGGGAGGAGGCAACTGCAGGGTGGTGTGGTGGTCACCGTGCCACTGATTTCAGGTTAAAATAGAATGTGGACCTCTTTTTACAATAATTGTTAATTACTCCGCTAGTTTGTGTTGCTGTCTCTTGCTGTGCAGTCCAGTCTGACATCTCTGTGGTCCCCATGTTTCCCTCCTGCTCGTGTTACCCAATCCTGTGGGTCAGCTGTGAGGAAACCACTCTCTACTCATCTGGAGTGGCCTCGTGCTAGGTGTGCTGGTCTCCTTGTGGGCTAAAGTGTTCTTCTGTTACTGTTTTCTCTGTTTTTTGACTAAATTTAGCAGACTTGTGTATGGTGCAAACATTTTTAAGAATGTCTTTTGCCTTTATGGAAAAAACACCTGCATTGCTTTAAAATGAACCTTTCCTGTGTCTCTATCCTTCCTCATAGATTGCTCTGTGTTAGAAACTCGGTGGTGTGTGTGCTTCATGGCCTCATTCCATCAAGCACTGTAATCTGATTGCAAAAGTGACTGCACTCAAGGCAAAAACTTTGCAAATGTTGAAAAGAATGAGCAAAAACAATATCTTGTTCTCTTGTCATCCTGAAATGGCTACTCTTAATATTTTCATGTAGTTCTTTCCATTCTTTTTAAGTAAAGTTGCTTCTAACACAAGCACTTTGATTATATTGATCAAATTATATTCAGGAAATAAGGAGAAAGTAAAAAGAATATCCAGTTTGGGGCAAAAAGGAAGACGACATAGAAAGAGGCTGTAAAACTCCCTGCAACTTGAAAAGCTGGGTTGTGGTGGTTGTGGTTTTGTTTTTACCGTGAGAGACCACAGGATTCTTCTTGGCACTGAAGGACAATAACATAATACCCTGTGTGTGTTCTGGTGGCCGTATAAACCGAGCCACATGTCCTCTTTCCAAACAGAGAAAGCATGAGGTCTGAGGTAGTGGTTCGGTAACTTTTTGAAAGTCTGTTTGTAGGACTGCACTGCAGAGATTAGGTCAGTCTGAGGTAGATTCAAATGATCTGTTCAGGCCTTGGGAGCTTTCTACACCGGGTGTACGCCTGTTCTGGATGGTGTAGAAGGAACAAGACTGGGAGGGTTTCTTGCTTCTCAGTCATAGAAATGCCTGCAATTATCACTGTTTGTTGTGTTTCGGGAAGCTATTTCAGGAAGGAGGTGTCCGTTCCAAGGCTGCTGGTTGGCCTGTCATCACCCTGGGGGTCTTTGTGTGGGTCACGGGAGCCGTGACTGCTCACGAGTGGAGCTCTGTCTCTCTCGCTGCCGCGCTGGTAGACAGCTAGTCACCAACACAGTGTGTGTCCCAGTGGCCTTTGAGAAGAATTCTCTGCATCATTTTTATACAAGGTCCTTTTTCCTTTCAATGTCAACATCGTGTCTTCTAGCCAAGCGATATGTTCTTGCAGAAACAGGAAGTGTGGCCCAAGTGAGAAATGAGGGAATTGATCCATAACTGCTATCAGTTTTTATATAGTTGAGCCATTGTAATTTATACATAAACATGTTAAATCTGTAGAAGTGAGTCACGGTGCCAGACCCTCACAAATGCCGAAAGTCTACGTGGGACCTCTCTTCTATCGGGTCCACATCACAAGAAGAAAAGTCGCTCAAATGCAGCACGGAGTGGACGTGAATCTCCGAAAACTCCATGAATCAGAGCGACTGCTTTCCCAATTGCCGGTCTCCCCATTTGAGGTTGTGAGATTCCCGTTCTGAAGCTCCTTCAATTTCCCAGCATCCATTTCACTCCTTCATGGAGATAACAGACTCACACTGATACCTTGTTCTCAGATTTTCTAATTAGAAAAAGCACATATTTCACAAGAATTGTCCAACTAACTCACTCCTTAGCCTGGGGTAAGCCACATACCGCTTTTCTCTTTAAAATACTCACCTTTCAGAACTCTTGGTAAATTATTTAAGAATAGGAAGGTACCATGACTTTGGCCACGAGCAGTATTATGTATAATGTGCAAGTGAGTGCCTTGAGAGCCGTGGTTGCTAAAAACAAATTTTCTCAGAAAGGAAAAATGTAAGCAGTTCTTTACATGATCGTTTTGCCTAAATAACATCTTTGTACAGGGATACAGGACGTTGCTGAGTATTGACGGTGGCGAGTGGGTCCCGCTGCCCCACTGTGTGATCCTGAATATCGACAGGGGTGAGTGGGTCCTGCTGCCCCCACTGTGTGTGACAAGCCCTTTGTTTCTGGCCCGGAAATGTGCCGGCTCCGTCAGTGCATTGGGCTGGTGTTGGCTCCCTTTGTTAGTTTGCATGCGAGGCAAAATCTCACGCCTTTCACTCTTGTTGACATACAGATGCCAAAGCTTTGAACAAATTCTTACTAAATCAAACCCAGAAATACGTAAAAGGGATAAGAATACCATGAGCACTTAGAGTTTGTTCTCATGATGTGTAGTTTTGCATTGCATTTCCTTGTGGTCTTAATTGGGCATTTTCTATGATTTATTTTCTTTCCTTTTTTAGCATATCAGTTACTTTTTTTTTTTTTTTTTAAAGTGCCTGCCTTGGAATTTGCAATATAAATTTACAAGTAACCCAAGTCCACTTTCAAACGACACTACACTGGTTTCTTGATAATGCAAGCACACTATAATAACAAAATAATCCTAATTCCTAATTGCTCTCTCCGATCCCTCCATCCCTTGGGCATCACTGCTCTCCTTCATTTCACTTATATTTAAGTGTGTGTATATGACATATACATAAGCATGTAATATACTGTCGCTATTATGAATGAACTGTTATGTTAGATCTATTAATAAAAATGAAAGATTTTCTACTACCTTCACTATTTCTTCTTTGATGTTTTTTGTTTTTCTATTTATTTTTTTAAACAGACAAGGTCTTGCTCTGTTACCCAGACTGGAGTGGAGTAGCATCATTATAACTCACCGCAGCCTTGAACGGGATCCTGGGTTCAAGAAGTGACCCGTCTCAGCCTCTCAAAAGTAGCTGGCACTATAGGTGTCGGCCACTACGTTTGGCTTTTTTTTTTAAATGAGACAGAGTCTCACTACGATGCCCAGGCTGGTCTAAACTAAGCGGCCTCCAGCTGTTCTCCCATCTTTGCCTCCCAGAGTGTTAGGATGACAGGTGTGAGCCCCTGTAAACAGACTGTGCTCTTCCTTTCCTTATGTACAGCTGAGTTACTGACCTCTACTATTTTCTCTAAAGAACTTTGAACATTTTTTGCACGGCAGGTCTACCGGCAACAAATTTTGCAATTTTTGCCGGAGAAGGTCTTTACTTTTTCTTCACTTTTGAAAGATAATTTCACAGAGTATAGACTTCTAGGTTAATGGAATTTTTTTCCTCTCAATAGTTTAAATACTTCACTCCATTTCTTGCTTTCATGGTTTTTGAGGGGAAGTTGAATATAATTCTTATCTTTGATCCTCCATAGGGAAGGAGATTACTCTAGTTTCTTTGCTTTTTAATCTTTGATTCACCATAGTTTGAATATTTTATGCCCAAGTAGAGTTTATTTTTGTTTTGTTTTTGTGGTCCTCGTTTTTACATTTATCCTTCTTGGTGTTTCTTGAGCTCCCTGGATCTATTGGTTTGGTGTCTGGCATTAATCTGAGGAAATTCAGCTATTACTGTTACAAATATTTCTTCTGTTCCTCTTTCTTCCCCCTTGTATTACCGTTATGCATATTTTCTGCCTCTGTGGAAGTCCCATAGTGCTTGGATACTCTGTTCTTTTTTGCTTTTCAGTTCTAGAGGTTGGAATTGGGTATTTCCCTTTCCCCCAGGTCAGAAGGCTCTGATAAAATCCCACCAGGTGAGTCTCTAGTTAACTAGCTTCTCTGGAAGGTAGACCTAGTGAAGAGTGCACCTGCATATTGAAAAATGATTCCTATTCTCTTTCCCCTGTAGTAAGTATGAAGGGATTTTTCTGTGATGTTTACTTCACGAACCTGGTTGAGCTTCTGATGATACAACTCACAAAAGCATGAGACCCATATGCACAGGCCTCCTGGAGGTTTTAACTCTCAGACGTGGCCGCACCTCACTGCAGCAATTTGTCAATTCCAGTTCAGGTTTTCCAATCCCAGTGTGGGTTCCTTGGAGCATTGTGCTCCAGTGTATGGTGATTCATCTGCTTTACCTGTCCAGCCAATCTACAGACAGTGGCTTGCCTGTGACCTCAGGTCTCGTGCAGGTTTAAGAAGAACTGCTGATTTTTCAGTTTGCTCAGCTTTTTACCTGTGAGGAGGGAGTGACAATTCTCAAGATTATCAAGTATGGAACCTGAAATTCCCCAACTCCATTATAGTAAAAAGTGTCTTCCCTTCCTCTGGCTCAAGAATTAAAATATTTTCATTCTTTGACACGTTGTAATTTGATTCCCTAAATATTTATAATTATAGATTTAAAAACTCGGTCTTCTGTTGTATCAGACATCTAGACGGGCACTTTCCAACAGAATTATGAGAGTCCTGTTATAGAACTTGAAACCTTCCTTGTAGCCTCATATAAACAGGTACAATTAATTTTACTAGTATATTTTTAACTTGAAATGCTCATACTATACTTTCAATAAGAAATACAAATAGGCCAGGTGAGGTGGCTCACATCTGTAATCCCAGCACTTTGGGAGGCCGAGGCGGGTGGATCACGAGATCAGGAGATCGAGACCATCCTGGCTAACACGGTGAAACCCCGTCTCTACTAAAAATACAAAAAATTAGCCAGGCGTGGCAGAGGGCAGCTACTTGGGAGGCTGAGGGAGGAGAACGGCATGAACCTGGGAGGCGGAGATTGCAGTGAGCTGAGATCGCGCCACTGCACTCTAGCCTGGGCAACAGAACGAAACTCCGTCTCAAAAAAAAAAAAAAAATACAATATTTTCTGTTTGTTGTATTAACTGGCATGTCTTTCACGCAGCAAGTCCACTTCAGACCGGGTGCACTTTATGTGCTCAGCCGACTCATGTGGTGAGTGACAGAGACCACCCTGCATGTGTGCGCACTTTTTACTGCCTTTTTCTTGACTACAGATTCTACCTCCTGTTTGTCTGTGTATGCAGTGATTATTTGCTGAGTATTACACATTGTAGGTAACATGTTGAGCACACTCAGGATCCCTAACCTTCCTCTGAAGCTTTCCAGCTCTTGTTTTAGCAAGTAGCACAGGCACTGCTGGGTCATCGTGACATAGGCAGGCTTGGATTGATTCGCTGCTGGTGTGGATCTGTGGAGAGCTCCCATCCTGCACCCACTTTTGAAGGCAAAAACTCGACTACTGGGCTAGTGGTCAATTCTGAGGCACCCAGCATGTTCAGGAGGCAGCGTCGGGGAGCGTGTCCCTTACCTGGAGGGGTGTAGGCGTCCATGGAGGTCTGCACGACCAGGGACCTGCGTTTGGAAGGCATAGGCACCGGCCATCTTCTGCTCTTTGGGTTTGGCCAGAGCCGCCTGGACAACTTCCGTGTGGATGTCTGAAACGGAGACAGCTCACTCAGTGCTCAGCTGAGGTCCCAGAGGCCAAGCTGCACCCTCCTCTCTGTCCCCGCAGCACGGTTCATCCATCTGATACTCACCAACAGATGGGTGGGTGAGGAAAGAAAATCAGTGTTTACAATTCCAGTAAAGACATTAAAATTTATTTACAGACTTTCATTTATTCATTTTATGACTGTAGAATCCATATCCAAAAGCAAACACTGGCTCTAAACTGCGCTGAGATTTTTCTTTTTAGGGTGAATGGACCTTGATCTTTGGAGATTCTTTTAGGTCACACGTTTGAGCCTCCAAATCCTTTCACTGTACCGCTGAGAGGCGTGTGCACGCCTCGCACCCAAAACTCACACAGCCACGGTCGCAGCTCAGCTCGACACCAGCCATGGGCCAGGACTGCGTTGGCTATGGATATGGTTTGGCTGTGTCCCCACCCAAATCTCAACTTGAATTCTACATCCCAGAATCCCCATGTATTGTGCGAGGGACCTAGGGAGAGGTAATTGAATCACTGGGGCCCATCTTTCCTGTGCTATTCTTGTGATAGTGAATAAGTCTCATGAGATCTGATGGTTTATCAGGGGTTTCCGCTTTTGCTTCTACCTCGTTTTCTCTTGCCGCTGACATGTAAGAAGTGCCTTTCGCCTCCCACCATGATTCTGAGGCCTCCGCAGACATGCGGAACTGCAAGGCCAACTAAATCTTTTTCTTCCCAGTTTCGGGTATGTCTTTATCAGCATCATGGAATTGGACTAAAACAACCATTAAGACATTTTGTGGCTATTAACCCATTACATTAATTCCACACATTCACTGAATGCCTTCTCTGTAAGTCCCTATGGGCTGGGGTCGCAGCGGTGATCAGGCAGACAGTCTCATGGCATCTCACGCTGGCCACTTCTTAAGGGAGGAGACAGGTGATAGATGGGGTAGGGAATTAAAGCAGAGACAGATGCAGTGGCAACTCCAAACTGTGAAGCTAGGGAAGAACCTTCTTAACACAAAATCAGAACAACAGGAATGAACCATACTGGCTGTCAAGACGAGAATCTTTGAGACACAGGGAAAAGCCCGCTCAAAGGCCCTAAACTGTCAGTGAGAACGGTGTTAGCAGAATAAAAACACCATCACCACCAAAAATGGCCAGCGTGAGTGAAGACGGGTTGGGGCAGTTTTCTCTGAAGCTGTGAGAATGATCCCACTGAAAGGGGATCGGACGTGGCTTTCTGGCTTAAACCCCCCAGACGCTGCCACCTGAGACAGGACCCAGACCCACAACATCACACCCACAGGCAGCTCATCGCACTGCTTGGTCTTGGTCAGCCTTTGTACACACTACTCTCCCTAACTAGATATAGAGCCTGGTCATCTGGCCACTATTTCTAATTCCCAGGTCATAAACCACTGTGTGACTGACTTGGCTCATGGCCAAAAACTAAAGGGATCAATGAGGTGACAGTCCACTCACTTGCACAAATCGCTTTTTGTTTTGCATATTCTCCGTTTTAAACTTTTTGAATGTAATTTCAAAGACACAGAAAATCTGCAAGACCAGCGTAGTGAATTCCCACATAACTTACCAGGCTCAACTTAGGCCCAGCTGCTCCTATCTTACATCACACTGCTTTCCTCCCTCCCCCATGAATTTTCTAAGTCAAATGAAAATAAATTTCAGATGCTATGTCCCTCCATACCTAAATGTTACAACGTATTTCCTAAACACAAGGATATGCTCTCACATTCATTTTCCTCAAGATCGGGAAATTTAAATGTCATATACAAAGTTCACTTTCAAATGCTGTCAACTGTCTCCATAATTTTCTTACTTTGTCTTCCTCTTTTTCGATCCAATCCAGGATCATGAATTGATTTGTCAAGTGATTTTTACCCGTCCAGCATCCAAGTTTCTCAGGTTTTGTGTTTCTTGAAATTGGAAATGTGAAAGAATACAGGTCAGTTATGTATCTTCCAGACTAGACTCAAGAGTATGCATTTTAGCAGGGACACCGCAAGTCTGTCCTGTGTGACAATGTTAACATCAGCAACTCAGTGAAGGTGGTGCTTAAGTTCCTTCAAAGCAAAGACGCTACTTCTCACGTTGAAATTAAGATTTGGGAGGAGGCACCACGACCTTATGTGCATATATATTCTCTTTTCCATGAATTCTTCACTACTAGTTTTATCATCCACTGATTTCCTGTCATTCCTTCTAAATCATTAGATCTTCCATATTCACTGAAAAATAATTATTTCATCTTTCAGCATTCATTTATATATGTTCATATGTACTCATGGAGTCTGGCTTGGTAGGTTATAATTCACAGTTAAAATGGTTTGTTTTGTTGCTCAACTGGTTCCAGATCTGATACCTGATTCCCCAGCCCTTGGACCAGGGCTCCTTCTAGTGAAGAACGGTGTTTGGAAGCTAAGACCGGGCACCGGGTGCCGCTGGACGTTGCCGGCAAGCAGAACACACAACACGCATGTACACGCATGTACACCCACACCCATCCACAGGCACTTCTGTCCCTGTCTACATCTGTCAGGAGCCGCCAGCTTATACTGGTATAAGGTCCCACATAGACATTCGGCATTTGTGAGGATCTGGCACCGTGACTCACTTCTACAGATTTAACATGTTTATGTATAAATTACAATGGCTCAACTATATGAAAACTGATAGCAGTAATGGATCAATTCCCTCATTTCTCACTTGGGCCACACTTCCTGTTTCTGCAAGAACATATCGCTTGGCTAGAAGACACGATGTTGACATTGAAAGGAAAAAGGACCTTGTCTAAGAATAATGCAAAGAATTCTTCTCAAAGGCCACTGGGACAGACACTTTGTTGCTGATCAGCTGTCCACCGGCGCAGCAGCGAGAGAGATAGAGCTCCACGCGTGAGCAGTCACGGCTCCCGTGACCCACACAAAGACCCCCAGGGTGACGACAGGCCAACCAGCAGCCTTGGAATGGACACTTCCTTCCCGAAATAGCTTCCTGAGAGACAACAAACAGTGATAATTGCAGGCATTTCTATGACTGGGAAGCAAGAAACCCTCCCAGTCCTGTTCCTTCTACACCACATCCAGAACAGGCGTACACCCGGTGTAGAAAGCTCCCAAGGCCTGAACATCATTCAAATCTACTTCAGACTGACCTAATCCCTGCAGTGCAGTCCTACAAACAGACTTTCAAAAAGTTACCAAACCACTACCTCAAACCTCATGCTTTCTCTGCTTCGAAAGAGGACATGCGGCTCGGTTTATACGGCCACCAGAACACACACAGGGTATTATCTTATTGCCCTTCAGTGCCAAGTAGAATCATGTGGTCTCTCGCGGTAAAAGCAAAACCACATCCACCACAACCCAGCTTTTCACGTTGCAGGGGGTTTTACAGCCTCTTTCTATGTCATCTTCCTTTTTGCCCCAAACTGAATATTCTTTTTAATTTCTCCTTATTTCCTGAATATAATTTGATCAATACAATTAAAGTGCTTGTGTTAGAAGTAACTTTACTTAAAAAGAATGGAAAGAACTACATCAAAATATTAGGAGTAGCCATTTCAGGATGACAAGAGAACAATATATTGTTTTTATTCATTCTTTTCAACATTTGCAAAGTTTTTTGCCTTGAATGTAGTCACTTTTGCAATCAGAGATTACAGTGCTTGATGGAATGAGGCCAGGAAGCACACACACCACCGAGTTTCTGACACAGAGCAATCTATGGGGAAGGTTGGAGACACAGGGAAGGTTCATCTTAAAGCAATGCAGGTGGTTTTTTCATAAAGGCAAAAGACATTTTTAAAAGTCTTTGCACCATACACAAGTCTGCTAAATTTGGTCAAAAAACAGAGAAAACAGTAACAGAAGAACACTTTAGCCCAGAAGGAGACCAGCACACCCAGCTCGAAGCCACTCCAGATGAGGACGGAGAGTGGTTTCCTCACAGCTGACCCGTAGGATCAGGTAATACGAGCAGGAGGGAAACGTGGGGACCACAAAGACGTCAGACTGTGGACTGCACAGCAAAAGACAGCAACACAAACTAGCAGAGTAATTAAAAACTATTGTGAAAAGATGTCCACATTCTATTTTAACCTGAAATCGGTGGCACGGTGACACTTCAAAACATCTATAAACAGCACCCCTGAAGATTCTGTCAGACTCTACACTGAACAATGTTAAGACGAGGAACAATAACAGGATAGCCTCCCCACATTGTATGGTGGAGTCTTCTCAGCACAGACCCTTAGAGCATGCTAACCCCTCCATGTGCTAAGTTGTTGCTGTGTTTAATAATTCCCATCCAACTCAAAATATCCAAGGCAGAAAGCAGCATCCAACCACGAACACCTAGAAGAGCGATTAAGTGGGCAGCACTTTGTGGACAGACTTTTCCCAACGTGACACCTAGAGGGGACAAGGAGGCAACGCATGCCACGATGGCCCCCCTGTTCCACTCGCTGCTCCTCCTGCATCCTCAGCACAGCCAGGTGCTTTGCTAGTGCCCTGCTGCAGAGAAAACACCCCAATGCAGCTACTGGGGAGGGCTTCTCTTATGTCATCCAGCTTAAAAGCTTAAAAGGCAGCATGTCCACTGGCCAGTGGCCCAAATCCCACACGTGAGGGGAGAGATCTGAACACAGGACACAGGGAGCAGGATGGACCCATCTCCCATGAGAGCCAATGCCAGCGGGTCACAGGGAGTCCTGGCCAGTCTGAGGCCTGGGTGCGAGGAAGGGGGCAGTGTTGGATGAGCACACAGTGCTGGAAAGGGTATGAGCTGAGAACAAAGACGTTTACAAAGCTCTGCATAAAATCCAGATCATTCTGAGAAGAGCTCAGAAGATGAAGAACTTTTAGGAAAATATAACATGGGTAAACAGATTGCTATAAAACAAATATTCCCTTGAAAACACAACATCCTTTTCACAAAATGAGCCAATAGATGAAAGCCAGCACCTGTGCAGCATCAGAAATCCATGAAAGCATCTGACCAAGTGCCCTCCAAAGCCTTAATTACAAATGCCCTGAATACAGTTTTACCCAGCCACGTCAACGAGACATCAGATGAGAGGTCATGGACTGGAAACCATGAGAAACGGAAACATCCGGGGTAAAGGTACCAAGCAGGATTGCAGAGGAGTCAACAGACATGTACGCGGACGGCACGAGAGTGACAAGATTCGCTGGTCATGCTGGACACACAGACAGTGTCACGGACTCCAGCAAATGCCTGAAATGCAAATGCTTAAAAAGATAGGAGAAAATCATCTGGAAGCTCAGCAGTTAAGACAGAGAGCAGTGACTTTCTAGTATTTCTAAGTATCTTTGAGGATAAGCATCGAAAATGGTCAAGGATGTTTCTAGCTACGGAGAGGCCGAGAAGTAAAGGCTTGCAATTTCACGTAAAGAGAAAATGATTTTAGCCCTGGTGCGGTGCCTCAAGCCTGTAATCCCAGCACTTTGGGAGGCTGAGGGAGGCGGATCACAAGGTCAGGAGATCGAGACCAACCTGGCTAACATGGTGAAACCTGGTCTCTACTAAAAATGCCAAAAATTAGTCAGGCATGGTGGCGGGTGCCTGTAGTCCCAGCTACTCAGGAGAGGCTGAGGCAGGAGAATGGTGTCAACCCAGGAGGCGGAGCTTGTAGTGAGCCGAGATCAGGCCACTGCACTCCAGCCTGGGTGACACAGCCAGACTCCACCTCAAAAAAATAAAGATACTGATTTTAGCTTGGGATCCTAAAGCAGCAATAATGTCTTATCACAACAGAGACAAAAAGCAGGTGCATAAATACTGAGTGAGAAGGGGATGAGGGAACGAAATGGGTACTGCTGGACTCGGGGCTTTTGGGGCAGACACAGCAAGGGGGCTCCATGGAGACCAGTGGCCTGCAGCTGTCTCAGGCAGGGAGGGCTTTTGCTGGAGAAGCTCCTACAAAGCAGTCAGGGCTGGGGGTGAGCTGCTGCTGCCATGCAACACAGGGGCCAGAAACTCCAGCAGAAGCAAGACCTGCTAGAGCGTGTGTGCACGGCCCTGGGACTAAGAAGTGAAACCACTGTCCCGACATGCCTCTGCCACACTTCACCAACACAACTGAACAGAATTTGCAGGACTCAGATCCATGGTTTCTGAAGAAGGTAATAAAGGGTGAATGTGGAGCTGAGAGGCAATAAGTTGATAGAGGCGCATTTGGTGACCCCAAAAGAGGCAGATCTTTCTCCTCTTTTCTCTCTGCTGTGGCTGTTTATGGCTCATTCCCATTAGGCCTTTAAGAACCCAAAAGCATCCATCTATTAAGAGAAGGGATTATTCAGGATCAGCTTCATGCAGCATTGAATAGATCACTATTGTGAGTAAAGAATTTGTTGGTACTTCTCACATTTATAGCGTTAGGTAAATTGGTTAACTAAAATACATTTATTTAATGACATTTCTTAAAGTACTAAAAATGGCAATAAACTACGTAGTATGTCACATGATGTTGGAGAAATAAAAAATACCGTCTCTGGCAAGAGTTTATTAAAAGTTCAACATCACAGTACACACATTACGTAGCCATTCCGTATGTTTCCATCTTCTGCAAGCACCCCTTCCTAAAATAATGAAAATGAAACATTCGTTTTTCTTTCCGTTTAATTCTGCAAGCTGCGATTCCGTCTCACTGACAGGAGGCTTCGAGGGACTGGCAACACCCCACGTTCCTGCATTCCAGGGAAACAGAAGAATAACTGGATTAAGAGTCCAGGCTTTGGCATCAGAATCCCAGCTCTGCCACTTACTCACACTGAGTAAGTTCTCAAATCCCTCGAAGCCTCCCCCTTGCATCGTCCGTAAAATGGGAGCAATACTGGAGAGCTGCCCTGAGAGTCACATACGACAAAATATACAAAGCAAACTACTCGGTCCTGGGCACACAGCCACACTCAGTGATGGCTGCTTTTATAAATACCTTGAAGCAACGGATTTGTTGCCAATTTCCAAACCTAAAAAGCCCGAAAGGATTAGACTGTTGACACATCCCACCTCATCCTCCGGTGCGGACGACACAGATTCCTAGAGCTGCAGGACCACGGAGCACACATGTCCTGCAGCCGCCTGGGATTTAAACACACCCATTTCACACAAAACTGCTGTCATAACTTGCTAAAATCTCTTTGGGCAAGCATAATTTCTCCAGTGTGTCCTGGGAGCTAGAAATCCCTCCTTCACACAAAAAGGAAAGAAGTCCCACCCTGTAAAAAGACAGCTCTGAGAAGACTATGCCTTATTAAACACACCTACTTTCCCTTCCCATGACATTCTCAATGTTGCAGATCTCAGGCCTCAGCAGTAAGTTGGTTTTACTGGATGCTGTATTTACATTTTTTGGTGTTGTGGGGAGGGAGAAGGGGGCAAGGTAGGGACAATGAAACCCAGCTACCGTTATTCCCAGCTAGACATTGAGATTGACATGTAGAAGAGGACCTGGTATGGCCTGGCGCCTGCTGTGGGCCTCATGGCTTGAGAGCAAGCCTCTCACTCTCCACTCCCTGCTCCCTGACAGACAGAGGGAGAGGTCCCCTCGGAGATTTTTCTTCAGATTGGGAAGGAACATGAGCATGAGGACAGAGGGACAGGGGAAAGGATGGAGGACGATCATCCACCTACAAAGTCGGGGTCTTACTGCAAACTTTATAGACAACCATGTCATTTAAGCATTCCACAAGCACTGTCATCCTCGTTTCACAGATGACAGCCTCAGCAAGTCCCAGACGTCTGCCAAAGGGCTAGACTGCTGGCAACAAAGTCATAATGCATAACCACCTGGCCCAGCGGTGCCAGCCCACCCCTGACTACGGGAGACGCTTCAGACTCCCCAGCAGGGAGAATGTCACAGCCCTGCTGAAGGGGGAGGACGACAACTAGAAGAAACCAACATCCACGTCACTTCCAGGATCTGAACAGTCACACTGGACCACCCCTAGGTGAGAAGTGGACGGTCTATCTCGGATGCCAGGCCACAGGGAGTGGTTACAACCACGTACCACGTGCCACGTGCCCTTCGGCATCAGAAAGTGCTTTTTAGGAAACAAAACTGCTAAGGCATTGAAGATGGAATCGCTTTGACAGCAGAAAGAAGTGGGCTAATCTCAGTCAACACAAAAGCTCATGCAGTCCAGAGTCCTAAACCCCAGGAGGAGCCCATCTCTGTAATCAGAGCTTCACGGTCACTGCGTGTTCATGCCAGAGCCAGAGGCGTGCAGTGAACGGGGGCCAACAGAGCCTCCACTTTCCACAACACATCAAGCATTGTCTTCCTGTTTTAGAAGCACACACTCCCTCACCCAGAGTCTGACTTTAAGTCTTTACAGAATCATTTAAGCAGCTGCGTAGTAGCTACAGCTTTCTGCTCAGTTGCCTTTTTACGTCAAAACTCCCAAGAGTCAAAGTAATCCAAGAGGCTCCTCAGCCAGTCTGTCTGCAGCGTGAGAAAGCAAAACTCAGAGGTGGCAGTGAGCGGTCAGGCCACCTGTGCCCACGCCAGGAAACCCAAGGGATATAGGAATGTAAATTCTGCAGTGTTGGCAGATGTGGAGCAAAGGAAACCCTTGCACGCCGTTGGTGGGAGTGCAAAGCAGCACAGCTGTGAAATAGTATGGAGCATCTTCCAAAACTAGAAACAGGACTCTGTGATCCATCAGTCCCACGTCTGGGTAAATATCCAAAGGAATATTGAACCATTAATGGAGAGATGCCTGCATGCTCACGTGCACCACAGCGCTATTGACAGTCACTTAGACGTGAAATTGACCTACACACCTGTCAGTGGATGAACAGATAGAGACATTGTGGTGTATGGACACAAGGCGTACAATTCACCTTAAAGAATGAAATTCTGTCATTTGCAAAAACATGGATCAACCTGGAAGATATTTTGCTAAGTGAAATAAACCAGGCACAGAAATACAAATACTGCATGATCCACTTATATGTGCCAAACTTTTCCTTTAAAAAGTAGCATTTGTAGAAAGAGTGGAATAGGGATTAGCAGGAACTGGGATTGGGGAAATGGGGAAATGCTAGTCAATTCTGGAGACCGAATGTACAGCGTGGTAACTACAATTAGTCACAACGTATCATCTGCCTGAAATTCAGTTAACAATGTATCATCTGCCTGAAACTGGGTAAGAGAGTGGATCTTCTGTATTCTCACCACACACACAAATTAACTACAAGGTGAGGGAATGTGTTATCAATAGCTTGAACTGGGAGATGAAAAGAAAACCCTGAAACCCTTTCCCTCCTCCTAAAAACTATTTGAAGATTTTGAACATTGGTCTGTGTGGAAAAAATTGTTTTTCTTCCAGTGAGACTCTTAAAGAAAAATAAATAAAGCGTGTTAAAGTACAGTCACCCTCAGTGTCTGTGGGAGCGGGTTCCAAGGGTCAGAATCCCAAAGTCTGCGATGCTCAAGTCCGCGATAGAAAATGGCGCAGCATTTGCATAGAATCCACGTGTGCTCTCCCGTGTACTTACAATCTCTACATTACTCGTAATAACGCAAACAACGTGAGTGCTCTGTTGTACTATCTTGTTTAGAAAATAATGGAAATTGCAAACTCTACATATGTTCAGAACAGGTTAGGCCATTCTTTTCCTTCTGAATATTTTCACTTTGAGTTTGGCTGAATCCAGGGCTATAGAATCCATGAACATGGAAGGCCAACTCTGCATCTCGGAAATTTTTAACATTCAGCAGGTGGGGGAAGGAATACAGGCTCTCCCCTCCCACATCCCTCAGTACTTCCTGGTCCTTCTGCTGTCTCAGCCGCTTCTCTTTTGACCAACTTCACAATCTTCATCAGCAACGGGGCAGCTCTGGACACGGAGAAGCAGACATCCTTCACTTGCAAACTGTGTTTGCCGTGCCAGTGAGCTCAAGACCGTGTCTTCTTCCAGACACTCACCCGAGGAATCCGAACCGTATATAGTGAGGATCAGTCCTGCCACACACAGAAATCTCTTGGACGCAGTGAAGCTGAACAAGTGGCCAGGTCTCCTCTGACGCACACGAGGCCATGTGGAGAAGCGTCCGGTAACGTTACGGCACCTGGCTGGTTCCACCATAAAGATGGGACGCAGAGCAAGAATTTCTTGAAGCAACATTCATACGTTTGGAGTTGAAACGCAAGCGCCAAAAACACTAGCTATTTTGGAATAGGTTGGGACAGGGAAAACATCTGTCATGAGATTGAAAACAAATTTTTCTTGAGACAAGCCTGCCTCTGTCACCTGTGCTGGAGTGCAGTGGTGTGATCATAGCTCACCGCAGCCTTGACCTCCCTGGGGCCAAGTGATCCTCCCACCTCAGCCTTCTAGGTAGCTGGGAACACAGGCAGGCACTATGGCACCCGGCCGACTATGTAGTTTTTGCAGACATGGGGTCTCGCTGTGTTGCCCAGGCTGGCCTCAACCTCCTGGGCCCAAGTGATCCTCCCTCCCGGGCTTCCCAAAGTGCTGGGATTACAGGCATGAGCCACCAAATCCAGCCCCTGTCATGAGAGTTATAAACACAGTACTTGAATTTTTTCCAACCTCTTGCTATCCAGCCAGCTTCCCCGGCTGTGGCGAGGGTGATGTTACTGCTGTTGTGTCTTCACGAAGGGCGGGGCAGCAGATGACAGGCACACGCCGTACCCAGGGAACGACTCGGCTCCAACAGGAGATGCCTCAGCTGAAGGAAGTCCTCAGAGCCCCTCGAATCTCCACACCTGAGAGAACCGATCTCACTCACAGTCAGCAGTTCGTGCCACAGAAGCAGGCGCCAGTAGAGACGCTTGCCTCTCCTCTGGGGTCCCGGCTGAGAGACCCCACACCAGGACGTGTAGAACAGCGGAGAGTCACGCTTTCTTCTTTCTCCCTGCTGCCCTAGGGTCTCTCTCAGAGGGCACGTCAGAGATGCACCTCTGTCAAGGGATGACTGACTTCCCTTTCATTTGTCTGAAATGAAGTTTCTGCCCGTTCCTTCTCAGCAAATACAATTTTTCAATGAAGAAGTCAGCTCACCCCAAGACTCTGGGCTCAAGCATGTCCCGACCTCCATCCCTGAGTACAAAATCTCCTCTCACCTCCAGGGTACCTTGGAAAGAGCCAGGACCCCACTCACTGCTCCCCAGTAACACCCCCGGCCTGAAAAAAGCATCTGCAGTGTGGGCAAATTAAGGAGGCAATGTGCATTTGTTGAGTCCTGCCAGCTAATTATAGATAAAACACGCTTTTTGAGAGCTGTGAATGTTACTTATCTGCAATGCTGGCATTTCTCACCAATGTCCCTCTGTGCCGCAGAGCACTGCTGACTTCTGCGAACAACTTCTGCTTTCCTTGAGGAATTCTCAACCACCAGTTTTCATGCAAGGCACTGACTCTGAAAACTTTAGCCCTGTTAATATTTTTTACCCTTTTTCAGACTTTGAAAATGGGCTGCTTAATGAGAACAGCACGGCTAAACCCCTCGACGGCCACACGGCTGAGGTTCACAGCACACGATGCTGATTGACTCCCTGTCAGCATCGCAGGTGCGACCCCTCGATGGCTGCATGGCTGAGATTCGCCACACGTGGCACGTGTTGGCATCGCAGGCCTGACAGCAGCATTCACACTGTCACCTCCTCTCTCTGTGGATTGCTGGGCTGCATCAGTGTTTTCACGCTGATATAAAGAACTGCCCAAGACTCTGTAATTTATAAAGGCAGAGGTTTCAGTCACAGTTCCACATGGCTGGGGAGACCTCAGGAAACTTATGATCATGGCAGAAGGTGAAGGGGAAGCAAAGGCACATCTTACACGGTGGCAGGCGAGAGGGAAGTGTGCAAGGGGGAGGAGTCCTACACTTAATGAAAAACCAGATCTCATGAGAACTCCTCACAATCGCGAGGACGGCAAAGGGGAATCCGCTCCCAGGATCCAATCACCTCCCAAGGTTTTGCCCTTGGCATGTGGGGTTATGGAAATTACAATTCGAGATGAGATTGTGGTGGGGACACAGAGCCAAACCATATCATGGGCTTTACTGACACCTTTTAAAGGAACTCTGAAATGTCCAGTTATCATCTGCCAAATTGCTGACTTTATCATAGAGCGAGCATGGATATACTAAGCCCCTCGAACCTGTGAGTAGTCGAGGTGCTGACTAGGACTTATCTCCAGTAACCTGGCCCTGCCACACTGGGACCGGGGAAGTGGCCCCAACCCTAAGCCACCCAGCTCTCACTCAGGTGGATTCCGAAGGCAGACAGGGCCATTGAGAGCAAGTTCAGACTCAGGGAATAAAACTAGGGACCCCTCAAGCAAGTGCGGACTCCTGCTAGCCTTCACAGGAGATGTGGGTTCAGCCAGGCACTCCCTCCATCTGTACATGCCGGGGACCCCTGCAGGCAACATGCACCTGCTTCCCTGACAACCGCCTCCCTGCTCATGAACATCTGGGGCAAAGGTGGGCTCACAGCCAACACCTGCCCATCTCAGGAGCAGGGCCCACGACTGCTTCTGTGTTCTCGTCCTGAGACCTGTGGCCACCAGCCCTTGGCTGCTCCGTCAGACATTATACGGTACTACTTCACAGCAGGTCCCGTGACCCCACAAATCCAGGATGGATGAAGAGAAAGTGACTGCTGCTTAGCAATCACATAAATACTGTAGCTTTCACTTGGGCCTTGTTTGGTAACACCGTATGTGCCTAGGCTGTACGTGAGAATCTCCAAATGCCGTAGAAATTATCCTGAACTTTGTTTCCCAGTTCATTCATTCATCCCCCAAATATTTAATACCTACTGTGTGCCATGCAACGCACAGAGTACATAAAACAGAAATCCTACACAAAACAGAGAAAGTGCACAGAGAACACAGACATAATATCGCCAAACGTTTGCTGCATAAAAGATTTACAAAGTTATATTTTAACTTAAAACCTTTTAAAAGCTGGAAATAAAGGGATGCTTAATTCAATGACTCCAGTGATTTTCTTTAATCACCATATCTGGGTAAGCAATGGAAAACAAAACGGGACAGGCTAGGTACCTTCAGGACAGGAATGATTGCGCTGTCTCCTGCCACAGATTTCAGGCTTCAGAAGATGCTAAGATCTTTCTATCATCCTTAAAGCTGTATTTTTTCTCTGACAATCTTGCTTTCTGAAATAATGGCTCAGTCCCGAAAAGACTTACGGTTAATTTAAGACGTCTGAGGTTTTCTTTTGGAGAGTGGAGGGTGCAAACGACCTACCAGAAGATGTATGTAATAAGCTTAAGTTATTCCAGAGAAGTTCGTGCACACGTTACGACTTTCTCTGAGGCCAGTGAGCTGCGGGCATCCCTCCAGGAAACACTGAGGCTTCCTGTGCACTAACTCAGATCGCGTCAAAAATACCGAGTTGCAGGGAGGAAAGCAGAGATGATTCCTGGTGCAACATGTAAATGTGATAAGATTTTGAAGGTTTCACTAGCTATTTAAATAACAATGTTGATAGTACAAACTTTGATTTGTGGAAACATCCTTTCTAAAAGATCTCGCCCAACGTTTATTAAGTGGCAATGATTAAGAATATTCTTTATTTAGAAGTCAAATAAAGTAGAATGTATGCAATCCTATACTCACTGATATATTACGAGAAGTAGAACTTGTCAAGATCTCTGCTTTGCAACACCAACTCTTAATAAAAGAAACGTCTGTCTATGTAAGCACCTGCGTATTCAAGGATTTTTATTATAACATGTTTATGAAGAGACATGTCTTGGTACCATACATCCCAATGACCGAGGGAAGATGAGAATATCTTAGAGCGAATGGGGGGGAAGGGGGATTTCTTTCATTTAAAATGAAAAAAAAAAAAAGGTCAATAATCAAAGTGCAAAACCACTTGAAGAACGTGATCCTATTACAAGGTAACTTGTAGAACAAAGCAGTCCAGAGAGGCAAAAGGACTGACAAAGAGAAACACGAGTGAGTGAAATTAAATTTAATTCAATACATAGGCACCGCAGTATCCTTTCACTCAGGAATATGCGTTACGCACCGACTGCGGGCCAGGCAATGTCAGGTATGTGGCAATATCAGAACACAAAACATAAAACCTCTGTACCCTCGTGGCACTTCAATTCCCAGCCAGGTACGCTGGCTCACGCCTGTAATCCCAGCACTTTGGGAGGCGGAGGTGGGAGGACCACTTGAGGCCGGGAGTTTAAGACCAGCCTGGGCAACAGAGTGAAACTCCATTTCTACAAAAAACAAAATTAATTAATTGGGTGTGACAGCATGCACCTGTAGTCTTAGCGACTCAGGAGGCTGAGGTGGGAGGATTGCTTGAGCCTGGGAGTTCGAGGTTGCACTGAGCTCTGATTGTACCACTGTACTCCAGCCTGGGCGATGGAGACCCTGTCTCAGAAACTTTCAAATTCCCACATAATTTTTACAACACCAATATACCATGCAACCATCTCCCTGATAAGCTCAATTATTTACTGGTCAAGGCACAAAATGTGAAGATATTATGAGGCACACGCAGGAACTAAACCTGCATGAATTTTTATCTTTTGCTAAAATGAGATTTGAGTGAACTAAATAAAACCACCATGAGTGTTCAAAGGAAAGTAATTGTCAACTGAACTGACACAAAAATTAAAATTTATGAATTGCAGCCAAAATCATGATGGGAACTAAGCTTATAGCACGAAAGGCTCATATTTGAAAAAAGTAAGGTCTCAGGTCCATAATCTAAGCTGCCATCTTCAACTCAAAACCAGTAAAAGTACATCACAATGAGCACAAATAAAAGAAACTGAAAACAGAAAGGAGAAAACTCTAGTCACACCAAAAGCCTGCGTATAAAAATTCCCAAGGAATCTACAACAGTCAGTCCTAGATCTAATAACTGAGTTCAGCCAAGTCACAGCACACAATCAAATCTTACTCTACATACGGGCAAATTAGTATTTGGGACCTAAATTTTAAAAACCACACACTCACAGTAGCTATACAAAAATCGCGTAGGTATAAATCTAACAAAGCACACAGAGGATGTGTATGAAGAAAACCACAAAACGCTAAAGAAAGAAAAGAGCTACATCACCTGAGCCACAAGTCCAAGGAGAATCGGCAACATGGTCAAGACGCCAATTCTCTCCACATTGACCAATAAACTTAACGTAATTCCAGCATAAATCCCGGCAGGACACTGACCTGCAGACGTAAAATTCCAACATAAATCCCGCCAGGACTTTCTGTAGATAAGGCAAGCTAAAAGTTACATGAAAGGGAAAGAAACAGAGGACAATAAACATTCCAATTAAAAAAATTGGCAAAGGTCAGACAGACACTTCAACGAAGTGGATGGACGTAAGCACTAGGAAACTAACAGAACTGCCCACAAAAGAGTGGCAGTGCTACTATACATAAATTTAAAAAACAAAATAAAACTGCAAGGGAGAAACAAATGGAACCAGGGGCTACAAAGATTATCTTATAGTTGGCAGAAAACCATGGAAGCGTTCCTTGCATCTTTCTCTGAGAGCGCCACCTGACCACCCAGGAGACATCGCTGGCAGACCCAGAACCGGTGGACACTAACCACAGCTTCCACGCTGAGAGGAAGGAGTCATTTGAAGAACATCCAGAAACATTCCTTCGGCTCTTACCATTCTGCTGTGCGAACTACCGAGTTAAGTTTGATGGCCTCTATACGAACACCGAGGTCCGCATTTATAATCCACTTTTTAAATCTTTCAGGACAGGACAATCAATCCTCCTTTATCCCCTACCGTTTTCATCACATTTCTATACATACCTGAAAAACTCTGCCACCTACATCAGATGTTTTGTCTAACCACGTTACTGTGACTTACCCTAAATTTACAACCGTTCATTTCAATTCCAAGTCCAAAGACTCATTTCCACAGTAATTATTTGACTCAGAAATTAAATTCCAGCTTCCTCATCACACTTAAAATCAACTGCTTTCAACTTCTGGGTTAGAAATACAACTGATCTAATTCTGTAAACACAGGATTTCATGGAAATACTCTCTCTTCATCTCACGACACGTGCGGGTGTCACTTGCAGTCTTCAATCCAACTCCCTGCCACCCAGAGCATGAAAGAGCAGCAAAGAATATTTATCCCCATCTCCTTGGGCCGGAGACCCACAGCATATCAATCACTGTCAAATCACTATTGTGCAAAAATCAGTTCCAACGCCCCATGGAGAATAAAGGCCATGCTGGAAGCTGAGGCCGGCCACCCGCTGATACCCTGGCTACCACGGAACTATTCCAGGCACGAACCACCTGCAAGTCCTGGGGGACAAAGCCAGCATGCAATGTTGCCATCAGACCTGTGAGTAGGATCCCTGGCATGGCCACATTAGCCTGGGAGAGTGAGGACGGGACTCGGAAGCTGCAGGGTGACCGTGTTGAGAAGTACCCACGGGCTCCGTGACCAAGTCACAAGTAAAAAGATGAGACGCTTCCTGTGTTCCCATGTTGTGTCACTTTATCACTAAAAATTTAGTGCCCCTTCCTTTTTCCTAAGAAAGCACAAGGCCTGAGTAACAAGTGACCATTAATCTGGTTCTTTTTAGCCTCAACAGAAGGCAACAGCTGCATAAACCAAATCACTAGAACATCACACTTTATGGCTACATCACAGTTTTTATTGCATGTCAAACCCCTCAGCTCCAAGCGGCACTGACCCCAAATTGGACTCAAAGAGAACAGGTGAGCTCTTCAATCTCCGTTTCTCAACACTCAAAGCCTTTTCTGTATGAGCTCATGTGACTCTCAGTGCTAGGTTCGTTCGTTCATTCATTCATTTAGCAAAACTGCTGTGAACCCGCGGGATCCCCACCCTGCCCTCCGAGGGATACTGTTCTGCTGGGACCTGTGTCCACACCCACATAATTGCAGCCCAGCACCCTTCCCGGAACCGTGCACACCTCCCCAAAAGAAAACTGTACAGAGAACGGCAACACGTCCAGTCATGCTCGGAGGAGCAATTTCAATCGCTGATGTTTTAAGGCAACAGACTGATAACTGGCACCTCATCAATACAGAGTTACTAACTTTCCAGCAGTGTCTCTAGTCCCTCTACAAGGATATACAGATATATATGCAGGAGCTATCTTAGGAGTTAAAAAGACGCTGTTCAGGGAAACAGGAGAAAGCAAAACGTTTGAGGAACGGTGGGGGGAACGTCCACCTTCTACTGCCACAATTTGTGTTTCAGTGATCAAGCCAAGGTTCTCAACCTTTCCAATCTATTAACCCCCTGCCTGAGGCTCTGGGCTGAACCCCAGCTGCACTTCCTGGCAATAAACAACCTGCCCAACTGTGATTCCTGTGTGCACCTGGCACCAGTGGAGATGGAGCCACCTGCCCAGCTGTGCTTCCTGTGGGTGCCCCTGACGACACAGGAGATGGGGACCACCTGCCCAGCTATATTCCCTCTGGGTGCACCTGAGACTAGTAGGATCCTGCAGCATGTGCCTATACTGACAGCTGCTGCATCACCTCCTGCTGTAAAAGCCCCCTTTCAGAGGTAACAGGACAATGGGGCAGGTTTTTTTCCTGGAGAAGTAAAGAACCTGAGAAATCCAGAGATTTGAGAAATCCAGGGGATTAGCAACACAAGTGACAAAGAAAAGAAGGCTGTGACATCTACACGACATGACATTTGGCAACACGAGAGTGTACTGGTATTCCCAGAACCACCTCACACTGCATGGCATTGACATGTTTCCCATGCTTGTTACCTTCGGACGACACATTCAGGTAACCTTGACTTGCTAGGTTGCAGGTGGAGAGAGACTCCTGGAGACCACCAGGTGGAGCCAAGCCTCCATTATCTCCTGCTTGCAGCACTTCTGCATGAAGCTAACGCCTCCAAATATGCGTAAGATTTACGAACAGCAGACAAGCTCCATGACATCTTCTGAGAGGGAAGCTGTGCCATGTCAGGGGTTGAGACAGCAGCAGCAAAGGAGATCAGCATGAGTACTGGGGAGACGCAGCCAGGAAATCTCGGTGTGTGTAGCCCTGGGGTCTGAGGCCTCCAACTGTCCATGTGGCTCCCACAGCTCAAGTCCAGCGTGTGGTCATGACCCAGGGCAGGGCCACTCACAGAGCACAGTTCATCTCAAATATGATGGGGGTGCTGAATGATCCACCAACATACCGGAAGAGAATCGCCAGAACTCACGTGCAGAAGGCATGGAACAGACCACTCCCAGCAATACACACGCCCTCACCACCCTGCAGCTGCCTCCTCCCGCCCCCACACACAGCAGCCTCCTGGGACAACATCCTACTTGCCGGCCACAGCCTGGAGCCCCCAAAGCATGGAGGGGTTTAGCGAGCCACACAACATTCCCCCTTCACACCTGGGAAGTCAGCCCCTCACTGAAGTGGGTCCTGTACCCGCCAGCTGCGCATGATCAGAGGTGTGAGGTCATGGACCTGGTCACCCGCTGTGCACGATCAGAGGTGTGTAAGGTTCCAGACCTGGTCACCCGCTATGCACAATCAGAGGTGTGAGGTGATGGACCTGGCCACCCACTGTGTAGGAATAGAGGTGTGTGTGATTAGCGACCTGGTCACCAGCTCTACACAATCAGAGCCATGCGAGGTTACAGACCTGGTCACCAGCTACACCCAATCAGAAGCTTTTGAGATTAGGGACCTGTTCACCTGCTGTGCACAGAAGTGTGAGGTTATAGACCTGGTCATCTGCTGTGCATGATCAGAGGTGTGCGAGGTTAGGGACCTTGTCACCTGCTGTGTCCAATCAGAGCCAGGCAAGGTTACAGACCTAGTCACCAGCGGCGCCCAATCAGAAGTTTTCGAGGTTCCGAACCTGGTCACCCACTGTGCGGGAACAGAGGTGTGCGAAGTTAGGGTCCATGTGCGTGGTGATGGACCTGGTCACCAGCCAAGACACTTGACATTTCCAGGGTCATCCCGGCTTCCTTCAAAACTTGAAAAGTCTTTAGATATTTCCCAAAAGCTCATCCATCTTTGAAAATGATATGCATGTGCACAGGTGATACCGATGACTGAAGATTGAAGGTTAGAGCATTCCAACCCTCTGCCCATGTCCCATTCCATCTGCGAAAACTTGAGCATAAACATCCCCCTCTCTGAAGCTCCCTGAACCCCGTGGCAGGCCTGGGACTCAGGTCCAGTGTCCTGTCAGTTACACTGAACAAAATGTAATTCAACACTGGCCATGTGCCCTATGCTTTAAACGCCTAAAAACCACATAGAAACCTCCCAAAGAACTACAATCTATGAAAGCTTTCATGGCTAGTATTTTAGGAAGACGGACCAGTCTTGATCTAAATCAAAGCCGACACTGCCCAAATTAACTCTGACCCCAGCTTCGTGCAAAGACAGCCATCGCCTGGCCGTCGGTGTGACCAGCAGCCTGGGCACAGACAGGACCAGCTCCGGTCCATCCCTGCACCTTAAGTGGGCTTCTGAGCTGCTGTCCATGACCAGTGATGGTGACACCCAGAGCAGCTTTCCAGGAAAGCAGTAAACCTTTCAGGTCCTCACCTCACGAGGATGGCCATGTATAAATCAACCGCCTTTGTTACTGCCCTGCCATTCCCAAAGAGGGAGTGGGTTAAACTTCTTCCTCCTCCACATGCCCAACAAAAGGCACACCTGCCCCAGCACGAGGCTCATCTACTTATTCCCGAGAAACTCACACAACCCACAGAGGCCGTGCACAATCAGAGGCCGCGCACAATCAGAGGCCACAATCAGAGACTGAGTACAATCGGAGATCACACACAATCAGAGGCTGCACAGAGACCACACACAATCAGAGACCACACACAGAGGCCACGCAGAGGCCAGAGGCCACAATCAGAGACCACACAAAATCAGAGGCTGCACAGACAACACAATCAGAGGCTGTGCATAATCACAGGCCACGCACAATCTCTGCAACCTCATCAGAAACTGTTTCTGACCATTCACCTGAGGCCACCAAGTTTAAATGAGAGGCCCAGGTTTTAAAAGACACAAGGAGTTCTCTGAAGGTAGACTCCGTGCATTCCACTATCAGCACCATTTGTGCCTGTCACTGTCAGGAGGAACCACAACCACGTCTCGGTGCCCTTGCAGTGCAGGGCGCTGCGTTTCTCCCCCTTTCCAAGCCCGCGGCAGCTCCTGGCGACCCAGGGCCTCTGCTCAGCCAGGCGCCCCCAAGGCCTTCCTCCCTCACCTCACAGGGGAGCTGTTGCAGCCGGGCTTTCTGGCTCATCACTCCAATTCAATCACTTACACCCTCATTCCAGGCTGAAGGTCTCTTCTGAAAATATCCAAATCTTACCCACGTCAGGCTCCATCTTTTCCCTAGAGCTGCTCCCCCCCTGCAGAGCAGCAACTCTGGTGCCCGTGCAGCCGGGGCCTGGGGGCAGATCCGTGGGTTCAGAGTGCCCAGCCCCTCAGCCCCTCTCTGAGTCCCCTTACTCCCTGCTCCCTGGCATTAATGCCCTCCATCCTCAATTTCCTGATAGGCAAAAGGGGGTTAATTTTGCCTACCGAATTGGATCACTTAACACCACGTCCGGCCCAGAACACCCTTTGATCAATGACAGGTATTGCTGCGCTGTTACCACTGTGCTGCTTCCGGTTTTCCTGTGAGCCCTTTAGGCTCTTTGCCGTAAAGACCACTCAATGGTCCTGTCCAAGCCTGTCTGTGGCAGATGGACAGGCGAGTGGCCGATGCACACGTGTGATGCTGAATGATCGTTCAAAGCTGGCCCCGCGTATTTTGGTCAACATAAGGAAAACGCCACCCGTGCTTGCTTGCTGTCGCCCTGCGGTATCCAGTAGGAGACGCTTAAAGGCAACTGCGCCACACCTACCTTCTTGGAAGGAGACGGCAAGACCAGATTGGCTGGAGCTGGGAAGTTGTGCGCTACAGATCAGGGCTGCGTGACCCAGGGAAGGCATCACTCGAAATACCTGCTGGAGGGCGGCCAATCCGACCCGACCGTCCACCTCCAGGGTCAGCCACGGGGCTCCTCTTGATGTGTCATCCTGATCACCCCTCACAGAGCAAATGAGCCTTTGACTTCAGCCTGTCCTAGGTACAATACCGACTCCCACCTCCTGAACCAGCCTGTCCCGGGGATTGCTGTGGACATAGAGGAGCAGGCCCAAGACATCTAGTGGCATTTCCTGGCAAGGACACTCACGATGCTTGACCGTAAAACTCAGGGTCAACTGGTTTTTCGGACAGACTGGAATTTACTTGTGGCACGCATGGCTTCTGATTGACCCAGGGATGGGCAAGGAGGCTGACGGAAAACCCATTGTGACTGCGCCAGGCATTCCTGCACACAACGACATCTTCAGACTCGGGCGGCGTCCTAGTCTTACAATCAAATCGAAGCCCACAGAAACTAGGGAGCTTGTCCAAGACCTGCAAAAACTATGTGGACAGCTGGCATTCAACTAAGTCCTTCCCTGGATCCATCCATGCTGCTCCCGGCCCCTACTCCCACCACCCCGCCATGGCCCTCGATAGACACAGCAGGTCTGAACATCCGGCACCCCAAAAGCAGAGTAGGGAGCAGAGTCGGCTTCCGCAGGGGGAACTCACATGCAGCCCACTCCCCTTCTTGCCGAATGCCTGGGGACTCTATGCGCTAAGGTCTGCAGATGTGGCCTCACTCTGCGCCAGGAGATCCAGGTGGCAGGCAGCGTTTTGGAGAGTGCGCCTCTAGACAGGAGAGAGGCATCTGACAGGGCTCGTCGGCTGATCCATGAGACACAAGACACCTGAGAGAAGGGCCGACAAACCCCACAAAGTCGCTGCCCACGCTTCGGACAGGTCTTGCTGCAGACTGTGGTTCTCGTCAGGCGCGAGGAAGTTTCCCAGGGCAGGAGCTCTCGTTGCACAGCAAAAGCGGCACAGGCGATGCAGCAGGGCGTACTTCAGCCCAGGGCTCAGGAACCACGGGGTGCAGCGCGGCCTGCAGCAAACCAGACACATCAGAAGCGAAACTCCCACCTTTTACATTCAGTGACATTGAACGGAGCGAGTTATCTGTAGCAATGATCCTCCTGGGGGACCCGTACAGCATGCATGACCACCAACACTGACCACGAGTACTTCCTAGATCCTGGGGGCTACCCCACTTTACATGCACGGTTCCATTCACAAATCTATGTGGGGCAGTTGTTAGCCCCAGCTTAGAGATGAGAAAAACGCTGCTGGAAAAGTTAAGGGAGAAAATCAGACTTCAGCACACCTGCCATCTCCAAGCCCCCTACTACTGTATGTCCTAGGGTCTCAAGGTTGGGTGTGCGGCATTTTAAGTGACTAATCATAGGTGGTTTTCTTCTCTTCTACACTTGTTTAGCCTGTACGCGCAGGTACATGCTCTGCTGCAGGTGCACTGTCGTATGTGGACCAGCAACGCTCTTTTCTGCTTCGGGTTCTCGTCACTGCCCTTCCGGAAAGCTCTCGCCTGCTTTACAGCCATGCCAGGTAGCCCTGGTCAGCTGCACAGTCAAATTCCTGCAGTGTCAGAGCTAAGTGCTGGCTGAGACTTTAACAGCGAAGACAGCGGAGTAATGGGGATAAACTGAACAAAACTGTATTGTAACGCAGATGTAGGTCTAGAAGCAAAAGAAGCTGACACCCCTAAGAGATCAGGCGACTGCGTCTCACTATGATGTTAATAGCAGCTTGCTGTTTCCAGTGCCTCCCTGTGCCAGGGTTTCCAGTCAGCGTTTGTGTTTAACTGCTCCTGGGCTACCTGATCAAACCTCTGCAGAGATCAGGCATATCTAAATTGACCCGGTATTTGACCATAGCAAAGTCATTAGCCTTCGAGATGCATTTGAAACATCAACTTGCGTTCTTCAAGAGGTTTAAGACACACATAAGTCTTTCTTGCCATGCTCAACACACACAGCCGGCTGTTTCTGAAGTCAGTGTTTCTGGAACAAAAGCCTTGGCCTGCCCCAGTGAACATTCACAATGAGCACACTGTCGCAAGGCTGCTTGGCCAACCAGCAGGGGGCAGGAGAGAGCCACAGGGGCCACGTGGGGTCTCTGCAAACCCCTCTCACTCCCTCAATCGAGGGCGGTGCCTCCTGCCAATCCAGCGGCTTCCTCCAAGGGGAAGAGGCCTCTTCAGCTGCCACCGCACTGATTTCAGGCGGCTCAGCCAATGGGGCAACAGATTCAACAGAGTTCCATGTTGTTAAAGGAAAACTTGTGTTACCAGGCAACCTTAGGGTCAGATTCAACGAAATATAACCAACAACATTGCTTCCAAAACAACATGCTACTAGTGTCTTATCCTTCAATGCTGCTTAAACACGGAAAAGTATGAGGAAAAAAGAACATGGCACTTACTTCTTAAAAAATAACCCCTCTTCCAGGTTCATTTTACCCATATCAGAAAGACTTAGAACTGTGGATTGCCTACAGGAACGCGGAGTGAGGGTGGATCCCCACGCTGACCCAGCCTCACCCCAGGTCAGTCATCCCCCCACCATGGGGTTCACACCTCTCCAGGCCCTGTCACCTCATGAAGGAAAGGTAGCATCTCTGAGCTCTCTCCGCAGGAAGCACCCAAACACGAGCTAGAGACACAGACACACCCACAACTGCTTTGAAATCCTGAACATATTTAAGGACTTCATTATAAGTTTTTTAAAACGGTAAGAACAAAGTGAGCCTGGTTTTAACGTCTCAGCCACAATAACACCGTGTACATCTGTCTTTTACTGCTTGTTCCTTCTCCGGCAGCTGCTGCCTGGCTGGCCGACTGCAGAACAGCCTCTGGTACTCCCAGGAAGCCCTCCGTAAAAGCGTGACCACCACGATCACGTCTCAGGACGCCGCACACGTTAGGGTCGCCCACAGACCGCCATTCCCACTGCCTAGAAGGCACTGAACGGGCCTCCTGCTCTTTGTCAATGTCAACCTTCCTAAGCTATGTTGTGTTGAAAATTTTTAACCGCAGTCCACACATACTTCTTTGTGTCTTGCTTTTATCGTAGAGGAATATTTTTATGGAAAATTAAGCTTGCAAAGTTGAAGGGTTTTCTGAAAGTCGACTCCTGGAAGGAAAAAAAAATGGGCCAGATGTGGTGCTCACGCCTGTAATCCCAGCAGTTTTGTAGGTTGAGGCCAGGAGATTGCTTGAGCCCAGGAGCTCGAGACCAGCCTGGAAAACATGGCAAAACCTTGTCTCTACTAAAAATATCAAAAAAAAAAAAAAAATAGCTGGGCGTGGTGACATGTGTCTAGTCCCAGCTACTCAGGAAGCTGAGGTGGGAGGATCACCTGAGCCCAGGAGGTGAAGGCTGCAGTCAGCCAAGATTTCCATCACTGCATTGCAGCTTGGGCGACAGAGTAAGACACCGTCTCGAAAAAACAAAAAGCAAGAACAACTGTATAAATCATTATAGAAGGGAGCTGGCCGGGCGAGGTGGCTCACGCCTGTAATCCCAACACTTTGGGAGGTCGAGGTGGGCAGATCACCTCAGGTCAGGAGTTTGAGACCAGCCTGGCCAATATGGGAAAACCCCATCTCTAATAAAAATACAAAAATTAGCGGGGCATGGTGGTGGGTGCCTGTAATCCCAGCTACTGGGGAGGCTGAGGCAGGAGAATCACTTCAACCCAGGAGGCGGAAGTTGCAGTGGGCCGAGATTGCGCCACTGCACTCCAGCATGGGCAACAAGAGCGAGAGTCCACTTCAAGAAATAAAAATAAAAATGAAGGGAGCTAATGTTTTTCATTTAAGGGAAGGAAAAGAACATTCAGTATTTATACCTCTCACGCACACATCTGCAGTGGTGTCCTAAAGTATTCAATATACACACTCCTACAAATATAGCTCAAAACTACTCACCAAGTTACATGCTAAAAGCACATGCATTGTAAGAATGCTACATTATATTTTTTAAGCATCTGTATCCAATATTTTAGCATACTGGCAGTTTTCCCTTCAGGTGCTGTATGCCTAAATTATTACATGTTTAGTCATTCATTTTAGAATTTATGACTTGCTTTAGGCGAAAAATATGTTTAAACATAAGCTACTAAATTAATGACTTAGGGGAAAAGTTACTAAGTTAACTTGGAAGTTAAACTTTGCAAACTGAATTTGTTGGACCTCATGCAAGCTAGACGATCAGTTTTTTAAATTGTTCGTTGTGTGTTTCCCTCGAGGATGGAAATCTCTTTACTCTCATCCACTGTGCACACTGCAGCCCCGCCTCTCGTCCACCGCGCCACACTGCAGCCTGCAATTCACCCTGTACCACGCTTTCCACACCTTACCTGAAAGTCACTAAGTATAACCAAGAAGGAAATGAAAAGCAGATAAATGACCTCCACCCCCACATTTAGCATGCAAATGTTAAAAGTTCATCAAAGTAAAACCAAAAACCCACGTTAGCTCACAATTGTAACTGGGAGAGTTATGTACATGGCAATTTGAAAAGTCTAGTTAAATAAAAACCTAATTGAGACTCTCAATAAATACAGTTTATACAAAAAGACATCTGCAAACATTGACAGTGAGGAGAGGACTTCACTCTACATCCAGCCTGTCCTGGAAGCCACGGCCAAATGCCAGGTTGTATGGATCCGAAAAGCAGAGAAAAACAAGTGTTGAAATGTGTACAGTCTCAGCAATGTACAGATTCGATGTAGGATGCTCAGAAACCTTGAATTTTCAATCAGAAAACAACAATATGAACAAGTTTCCCAGCAGTGCCCACCTTCTGCCTACGGCACGTGTAACAGGAACGCTGGCCACCTCCGGGGGGACAGAGGCTTCCTGGTCACATTCGCTCTGGCAGCCACACAGCTGGCCCACCACAAACACCTGGCTAATACTGAAGAACCACTCGCTCCCTGGGCTTTGCTCACTCTAGCCGGGAGAGCATATTTACAGAGTACTTTATCAACTGAGTCCTCGTTCAATGCGTCAAGCTTGTAGAAGGCAGGGCAACCCCATTCCTGGCCCAATTAAGTGAACTGAGCAGAGCAACTGCCCCCAGTTGGACGGCACTCAGTCACGACAGCAGGAGCCACTGTTCACAGGGCGCTGGCTTCGTGCCGGGAACAGTTTCAAGCGTCTTTTCTCTGTCCGAGGAATATGCACTGCAACCCTGTGGGGCCGTTTGCAACGTCCACCAGAGTTCTGAGGCAGCCAAGTCCAGGCTGTCTGTGGGCCTCGCCACGTGGCCGTCCACATCCCCTGCAGACCAGACCTCACTACAGGGACTGCGGGTTCCAGGGCTGCCTTGAGGCACATGCTCCCTTCGCCACCTCCTCCTGGCCCCTGACATCAACCCTCACCACTGCTGCCAACACTTGATTTTCTCATGGCTCCTGAGGGGCCTGTTCTGCTCTTCCCTGCTCCCTGCGTCCGGCTTGGAGGGTGCCCACATCAACGCCAATGCCAAAGCTCACGTAATCACCAACCCTTCCACGGGGCTTGATGCCTAGGAGTCTCAATATCAGAAAGTCAGATTCCTGTGCTTGTTGGGGAATTGCTTCCCATTGTAGAAGTGAAGGAGATAAAATTCTAGGTGCCTGCAATAACATCATTTCCACAATGAAGCCACTTCTGTAGCACAAAACAAACAAAAAAAAAGCTTTTTTAAAAACTTCTTTTATATAAGCTAAATACAATTTAATTTTTACATCCACGTTCTCATCAGCTCCCACCTGGCGAGCAGGCAAATAGTAATTTTCAAAGAAACAAATTGTTCCATAAATTTAACACTTAGCATTTTCACTATTAAGCAAGAATTATCCCAAAAATACACGAAGATCTTGTTCTCACCTTCAAAAATTGATTGTCACACAGTGAAATAGCACTTAATGCAAAGGAATTTTCTTTTCAGGTTTCTGTTCTGGAAAAGAAAAAAAAAAGATTTCTGGCAAAGAGATAAACACTAATTATGTCATAATCCAAAATGTCTCCGGGAAAAATAATGTCATCCAATTAGTTCTTTGAAGTGTTACAAATACAGCTGAGTTTTAATAGTAATTTGTCCATAATTATCAAAAGAATCTTTTAAAATCTTAATACTGAAAGAATAACCATAAACGGATATAAAACACAAAGCAGAAGGGTTAAAATTTTGGGGTAGATTTTGGCCCATATTTTTAACATATGCATAGTGATTTACCTAGCTGAAGCTTATCCGTCTCCTCCTAGGCTCTCCAAGACTGATTTTCAAACATAGACTGGCTTTTGGTACATGAAGTCAGCTTTAAAAGACGTCAGGATCAGGCGGGGCACAGTGGCTCAAGCCTGTAATCCCAGCATTTTAGGAGGGCAAGGTGGGCCGATCACTTGAGGCAAGGAGTTTGAGACCACTCTGGACAATATGGCAAAACCCAGCCTGTATTAAACATTTTTGTAATTAGCCAAGTGTGGTGGCACACACCTATAATCCCAGCTACTTGGGAGGCTGAGGCAGGGAGAACAGCTTGAACTCAGGAGGCGGAGGTTGCAAGTGAGCCAAGATCGCACCACTGCACTCCAGCTTGGGCGACAAAGTGAGACGGTCTCAAACAAGAACTTAGCCCTCAGGAAAAGCGTTGAGCACCACCCACCCCAACCAACCCAAGGAAACACATGGCAATCGTTATCATCTGATTTTGACACAATAAAGTTCTATTCTCCTCTTTAAACACAATGGTAAACACCTGCCGTCAGTCCACAGAAACTGCCAGGACCCAGTAACACTGGACTAGCAAGATTAATGGGCCACGTATGCAGGGTTCAGCTGCAGAAAGTGAAGACACCAAGAATGGTGTGTGCTCAAACCAGATTCCTTGCTTTCGGGGTGGAGGGGCTTCCCGGGAAGATCTAGTCCAGCGGGATGGTTTCCACTTCCACCGAGAGGAGGAAACAGAGGGTTTCCTGAGGGCACTGACAGGACTTGGGTCTCTGCCCCTTTGTCCTCTCTCCTATTATGGGATGAGGGTGGGCTGAAGGCAGGTTCTCCCTACATCTTCCAGGCAGGAGAGATGGAGCTGACAAGTGGACAATGGCTTTTCCAAAACATTCTCATGTTTATAACCGGTTATCAACCTGTTTTCCCTGGAGATCAGTGAAGCAGCATCATTGATTCTCTTCCATTAGGGACAACCCGGTGTTACGGGAGGCAGGAGACAGCATGCAAGCTGGGTCAGCCTCTGTGCTGTTCTGAGTCAGTCACTTGTGTCTGATCCTCAGCGTGCTCGTCTATCAAATGCGCGGCCCCACAGACCCAGTGACTTTCAACCAGAGTTCCATGGAGGTTGCCCAAGGACAGGGAGTGGGAAGAGGAGGGAGGTGGGGGGAAGAGGGGGAAGAGGGGGAAGAGGAGGAAGTGGAGGGAGGGGGAAGAGGGGGAAGTGGAGGGAGGGGGAAGAGGAGGAAGTGGAGGGAGGGGGAAGAGGAGGAAGAGGAGGGAGCGGGAAGAGGAGGAAGAGGAGGGAGGGGGAAGAGGACGAAGAGGAGGGAGGGGGAAGAGGAGGAAGAGGAGGGAGGAGGAAGAGGAGGGAGGGGGAAGAGGAGGGAGGGGGAAGAGGAGGGAGGGGGAAGAGGAGGAAGAGGAGGGAGGGGGAAGAGGAGGAAGAGGAGGGAGGGGGAAGAGGAGGAAGAGGAGGAAGAGGAGGGGGAAGAGGAGGAGGAGGAGGGGGAAGAAGATGAAGAGAAGGGAAGAAGACGAAGAGAAGGGAAGAGGAAGAGAAGGGAAGAGGAAGAAGAGGGAGGAGGAAGGGGACGAAGGAAGAGAGGAAGGGGAGGAAGGAAGAAGGGAAGGGGAAGGAAGAAGGGAAGGGGAAGGAAGAAGGGAAGGGGAAGGAAGAAGTGGAAGGGGCGGAAGTGGAAGGGGCGGAAGGGGAGGGGGCGGAAGGGGAGGGGGCGGAAGGGGAGGGGGCGGAAGAGGAGTGTGGAGGGAGGAGTAGAAGGGGGGTTCTCTGAGGAGGAGGACCAAGTTTCTGAGGTGTCTTGGAGTCAGAGTTGGCAGTGGCTTGGGCTCTAGGCCCTCTCTTGCATAGTTTTAGGCTTTAACTATTTGTATTTGTGGACTCTTTAAAAGATTTAATTTGAAGAAAACCGGAGTTGGGGATACCTTGCTTCTAAAACACAATTTCTCAAGCCTGAGACTAAGTGCTAGGAATTGCTCATTCTGTTACCATCATTTCCTCCTATTTAAAATCAGCTGCACACCCCCAATCTCCCTTCAGTGTAAACACCACCTTTTCCGAGGATCTCAAACGGCAGAGCGAGCAGCCCGTGACCCCGGCCGTGGGCACGAGGAGCGAAGAGCAGACGTGTGGTGAGGGCTACGGACGACATGAGAGGCAGAGGCCCGGCACCTCCCTGCACGGGCTGTGCTCCTCCAGGCCTAAAGGACACCCTCGCCTCGGGTGAACAAGCAGCACAAACTATCAACACTTATTCCAAAAGAATAGGAAGAAAATTCAAACGAAGTTAACACAGTTATGCCAACACAACGCTGCAGCAGCCCAGAAACAAGAGGACCAGTGAGCCTGAGGTGGGTGGTTCCAATAGCGGGACAGTGACGTTGGCATTAGGGCTTTTTGACAAAAAAAAAAAAAAAAAAAAGACACAAAAGGTAACATGGGACACCCATTATTTTCTGCCAGTGGAAAGACACCCACAGGCCCCCAGATGCCAACGGCCCCCTGGGAACGAGCTCACGCAGCGCCTCGGGTCTTCACACAAGTCGGCACGTGGTGTCCTCAGCAACCCCGTCCATGACACACACACCACACTTGACTCCCTTACCTGAGGGTCCAGGGGAATGGCAGGAAGTTCTCGGAGGACCGGGCATCCTGTGAGGGCACTGCACGACTATGCACCTCAGAGGGGCCCCCGGGCAGGTGCTCTCTCTCCAAAGGATGAGCCGGATCCTGACCACACGCAGATCGCGCTGGCCTCCAAGCGGAGCGCCAACATCTCACGTCCAAAGGGATGCGCAGGTGCCTGCTGCGCGTGGAGCCCAAGCCCCTCCCAGAGCTCAGGACGAATCCAGTGTCCAGGCCTGGGGCCGTCACCAGCCAGGAGAGGCGTCCGGGTCACTTCCCAGTGATGGCAATGGGAAGTAACAACTCAGGCCCATCAGGGGCTTCCTCACTATGCGGGTGTTAGAAGTAGAGACAGAGGTTCAGGTCTAATGCCACAAACATCAACGGATCCCATGGAAATGCGGGCGCAGCCCCTCCATCCCAACAGCACGCCTGGCTGCTCCATTCTGCTCCCACACACACGTCCCCACCCAGCCAAGCCCCTTCTCCTTTTCCCCACTGGATTCATCAAATCACACCTCACTGTCCTTGGCAAATGTACCATTAATTTACTTACTGCCCAGTAGAAAAGCACACTTCTAGTTAACATGACACTCCCGCTATAATAGAACAAGCCACTCAGGCAATGGTGTTTCGTTACAGCAGCCTGAGCTACCTGAGATGACGATGCTCACCGTCCTACAGAAACGGCTACTCCCCTCTCCCAGAAAGAGGGGCTTAATTAAAATCCCTGTCTCTCCTCGCGGCCACCACAGATCTCACTCCCCCACCCCGTAAGCCAGCAGTTGCTAGGATTAAAGGAAACAGAGGATCGTTTTAGACCAGACCATCCATGTCGGTCCGAAGTCTGTAACTTTGCCCACTTCCATGGCGGCTATGTCACCGCATTCCCCATGCCAGCTGTGTGTGTGCACTGTGTAACAGGCTCTACACAGACTCCTCTAGCTGCCATCTAGCACAGCCATTTCCCCTTCTCCTTTGCAGGTTGTCCTTCGATATGCAACCCCCAACCTTTCTGCAACCCAAGGCCTTCCGATCCTGGCATTCGGGGTGAACTCAGCCATGTACTGGAGTCCTTGACTCAGGTAACCCAGGCCAAAGGCGTTGGCACCAACGATCTACTGGCTGTGGGGTCTGCACAGTCACTAGCTGCCCCAGCCACATCAGGGCCCGGGAGGGGAAGCAGAGGAAGCTGTGAAACTTCCAACAGTCATACGGGAACAGGGGCCCCTGGAATGAGGAGGATGCCATGGAAGGAAATTCAGAGAAAGAAAGAGCCCCAAGGCTGGATGGGTCATGCCCAAAGCCTGCAATGCTGAATTTTCTAGGTTTCTGAACTCAATCACTGACCCACACAGCACGTGTTTCCTGAGTGCTGACCCCGCATGGCATTGGATATGGCAATAAAGTAGGACCCCCACTTCCCCCTTCCCCGACACATACACAGGGCCTCCGTCCTTATGGGAAATCAGGCCTGGGTGCCCAGCTGGCACCGTGAGCCTGGGAAGGGGACCGATTCAGACGGACAGTGGGTGCAGCCTTGCCAAAGCCCAGCAGTCACCTGCACTGCCACAGCCAGGCTGAGTCCGGATCAGCCGCACAGAAACCTGACCCTCTCAAGGGCACGCCTGAGCTCATTAGGGACAGACACCGTCTCTTGCTTATCTCCAACACTTTCTCTGCATGTCTACTTACACACGGATGACACAGTCTCGGAAGCACAGTTATGATTCTGGAGACAGATCCCAGGCCTCCCCCTGCTCCTCTCCGTGGTGCCATTGATGGGGAGGGACCGGTATGGCCGCGAGACCACACACCCACAGTCACCCTGCCACGGAGACGCGGGCCTTCGACGGCTACTTCTGCCAAAGAACCCTGCTGCGTCTTGGAGCACACCATGGTGGACGGGAAGCTCCACCCGGAGAAACAGCGATACTTCTCCCCAGAGCCAACGGAGGGCACCCCCCACCCTGCATTCAGCAGATTACATTCTGGAAAACATCTGAATGAATGGGGAACACTAAAATGAAAAGGTCACGCTAGAAAGGTTAGAAGTCTGTGTGAAGTCTCAGGAGGTCCAAAGATTTCTGAACCAAGACCGCTGTGGTCAACAAGCTTACAGGGAAAGTTTCCACATGGGCCTTCAACAACCAACGCTCAGCAGGGAGGAGCCACGTTCTGCGCAGAACCTCAGAACCAGAACGTCGGACAGCACAAAGTCACAACAGAGCCAACAGCAACTGAAATACAGCGCTCTCCTAAGATGTGTGCGTTACCTGCAGAAAGTCACTACACATTAAGACGGGGGAAGAAAAGGATAAGGTTAGAAACAAATTTGAAGTAATTTCTGCATACAAAAAATTTCTACATCGACTGGCTTTCTTTCTGGGAGTAACAACTTTTACATGAGATGCACATCCCAGTTGGAAGGAGTTTGGGTTTTCCGTGGGCAGAGACAAGGGCTCTCCAAGAAATGTGAACCTTTTCTCAATCACTGAGCCGCGTACCCTGAGGCCACCCTGGCCTCCCTGATCACCTCCCTGCTCTGCCTCCAGCCAGCTCCTTCCAGCACTCACCCTGCTGCTCCCAGAGCCTGCACTGGCCCAGGATCTCCTCTTCTACTGCTGTCAATCTTCCATTTTAGGGCAAATAAGTTGGAGACTAGAAAGTTATAAGACCCCTTGACTGTTTAAAAATTTGTCTTCTCAGAAAACAAAGAATACTACTTCTACTTTTATGGTTTAATGTGTTGCCGCCATCTGCATGTCGATGGATATGTGTTTTTATATATATTTTACTCAATATTTATAAAAGCATGCACTGTTGGCTACATTCAGTTTAATTATATTTGATGTAAGAAGATTTAATTTCAGTGAATTCAGGCACTCAAAATTTAAGCCTTCTGACATCTATTAATCAAATGGAAAAATGACAGGTAGATACTACAAAAATCAAGAGAAGTGTTTAGTATAAATCCTGGACTTTTAGATATTTCCACAAATGTAATGTATACATTAGTACACGACTTTGAGCATTTTTACAACTCTCTGAACTCAAATTCTATTCTTAACTTTTATTGGTAAATCGACATCCATATGTGATTTTAAGCAGCTCAAACATCAGCTCTTAAAAACAACCAGAAATGCTGCGGGCAAATCCCACCGAGCAGCAAATAACGGAACTGCACCCAACAACCCAGGTACCTCCCCTGAGGCATCTGGAACTTGAGGATTACGAGCAGCCTTTGGTTTCTGAGGTGCCCAAGAGTGGGGACTCCCAACTCCCCAAGCCTAAGAAGGCCTCAGCGATAAGGACAACTGATCAAAAAGTCATCCCTGCCGGCTCCCTGCCATGGGCTCCTCCTTGCCTGCCCTCAGCCACGTGCTTACAAGATCTCACTTCCTCTCTGTCCCGCAAAGCCTGACTCCTGATTCCACCCCTACTGCTCTCTGGGATGTGGCCATGGACGTCAACTGCACCTGTAAGGGGAGAAGCTGGTCAGGATACAGGATCCTGGCCATCCTGGCAGCGCTCAAGCTGATACTGTCACTTTGTAGTGAGTTACTTAATGCAAAGGTTTAACTTTGAATAATTTAGATATGTGTATTCTAACAGGGAAATTCTGAACGTAGAACACAGGCCACACCCTCACACAGATACTGTCTGGCCAGTACTCTTTTGTTTGCCTTTTCAATAGACGTTTTTAAAAGCAATTTTCGGTTCATAGCAAAATCAAGAGGAAAGTACAGAGTCCTCACGTATCTCCTTTCCCAGCACAGGCACAGCCTCCATCATTCTCCTGCCCTTGCCGGACCAGCATGTCTGTACGACCGACAGACCCGCATCAACATGGTACCACCACCCACAGTCCACAGCTCACACGAGGACTCGGCCTGCTGCTGCTCACTCTGTGGGTTTCACAGACGTGGAACGGCATGGATCCCCCATGAAAGCCCCACCTGGAGTTGTTTCCCACCCTACACATCCCCTATGCTCCTCCCATTCATCTCTCCCTTCCCCAACCCCTGGCAGCCGCTGACTGTTTGTCTCCACAGCTTTACCTTTTACAGACTGTCCTGTGGTTGGACTCAGACAGCAGGCAGCCTGTCCAGATTGGAGACTCACTTAGCAACATGTGTTTAAGATCCTTCCGTGTCTTTTCATGGCTTAAGGGTCCAGTTCTTTTTAGTGCTGAGTAATATCCCAGTATCTGACATACCACAGTTTATCCATTCACCTACTGAAGGGCATCTTGGTTGCTTTCTAGTTTTGGCAATTACAAAGCTGCTGTCAACATCTGTGTGCACATTTCCGCATGGAAGTAAACTTTCAGCTCCTCCGAGTAAACGTCCAGGACTGTGATTGCTCCTGTGGTCGGAGAGCTTAGTTCCAAGGAAAACCACCACGCTGCCTCCCACAGCCGCTGCCCCACTTCCCCCAGTGATGAGGGAGGGTCCTGATGCTCACACACCCACCAGCACGTGGTGGTGTCGGAGTTTGCATTTTGGTCAGGCTGATGGGTGTACTCTGACGCCTCACCCTATGACATAAGACGTGGGCCATCTGTTCACGTGTAGATTTGCCATCTGTGTATCTTCTTTGTTGGGGTATCTGTCCAGGTCTTTGGTCCTTTTTAATCAGGTTATTCATTTTCTTGTTGAGTTTTGAGAGTTCCTCGCACGGTTTGGATAACAGCCTTTATCAGATGAGTGTTTTACAGATATGTTCTCCGCGTCTGTGGCCTGCCCTCTCATGCTCCTGAGACACTATGTTTTTTATTATTAAAAACACTTTAGACAGAAGATGGACCTCCCAGCCCACCACGGTTCTTATTTTGGCCGTGGTCACCACCCTCCCAGCCCTGGTTCCCACCTTTCCACGATCTGCTGGTCCTATGGGTGTCAATCCATACTAAGTCCCTAACATATCTCCAATGATGGCAACGTCCAAGCAGGCAGTTTGCAGGTAGGAAGGAGCTGATGGAGGCCGGAGACGAGTGTGAAGGCCAGTAGATTCATCCCTCGGGGACTGGCAGGCCTCTCAGATGTCCCCCTGGGTCACCTCCCAAATGAAGTACCTGCTTTGGCTGTGAGCGGAAGCAGGACCTGGCCCAGATCTCAGTATATTTGACCTGGCACGGCATTTACAGGTGAGCCTCTGTAACCAGAAACTCTATTCTCTGGGGAGAATGCATTTTCATTATGAAGGCTTTTAGGTTTTTAATTAAGAAACCAAAGAGCAGTGCCTGGAGTGAGGATGCAGGGACTCTGGGTGACCGACACACTCGTTTCCACCTGGCGCAAAGGCCCTGGAGTGAGGGTGCAGTGCCTGCTCTGAGTCACCAGCACACTCATCGTTTCTACATAAAGAACCCTGTGAGTCTGTCCCAGGGCTTTTTAGCCTACACCTAAAAATTCGCAGCTCAGGAAACCCTAATCATTTTAGGAACCTGAGAGGTGGGCCAAGGGGATCTCACAGAGTTTGGTGCTGGCTGTGGGATCAGCAAAGGGCGACTGGGGCTTCCCGCAAGCACTTCCGGGAGGCCATGCACTGGCCCGAGGCTGGTTCCGCCTCCTATCCTCTGTTCTCATCCCCAGCCGTGAGGGGAGCCCCCTGCTTCAGGAGCAGTCCCCGGCTCCAGGCCCTAACGTCCATGTCCAGGCCCCTAGGGCAGCTTCTACCCCAGGGAGGCTGGGACTGGAGATAACCTGGAGCTCTAGGCAATCCTGGCAACCACGTGCTTCCCGAAGTGGCTGCAGACAAACTCCTACTTCCAAAATCTGGCACGGGCTGTGTGAGGCCTGGAACGCGGGAGGCTCATTTCGCAGGGTCCCCGCTCACATACAAAAGCAAGGCTAAGGGCAGGTAACTTATTTAATTACCCTCTCATGGTTATCAAGTCAAGTCATAGTCGCTTAGACCTATGTGTGACTAGAAGTATACACATTATGCAAGTGTATGTAAATGTGAATACAGACACGCTTATTTTTTTATATATACCTTACGTATATGTATACACGTGCATATGTATAAAACATGGATGAAAAAACCATAGTTAATATTTCAAATCTCAGTCACAAAGATCTCAGAAGCAAATTATTATCCTTAAATTCTAAACAAAGACGTAACGTTTTACATACTTACAAACAAAACATTCTCTATTAGCATTTTATTTTAAAAACTAAGAATGCATTGCACTCTCTCAATCTCTATTTTGAACTCAGCTCACAAAGGCCCCTGTACCAAGGCCTCTGTACCGCCGCAAGGACGGCGGTGGTCACACCTGTGGCCATTTATCCTCCCTGCATCTAGCTTCTCTTCCTGAGGCAACAGTACCTCTGAAGTCACAGTCTGGTCTCCCAACTCTCCCCGCTCCCGGGCTTCTTGGTGTGTAGCTCTGCTGCACACACCTCAGCAAACACTGCTGATTAGCCAGCATCACCCAGAAATCTCTTAACCTTGATTCTGGCTGCTTTTGTAATTTGTAATATTTGTACTTCTGGTGTGATTTGAGGAACAACACATTTTAAAACTAGAGAAGATGTGGTTTATATTCTCTCCTTTCTACTTGCAACCTTGAAAATTCAAGTAGCAGCAAGGGTTTGTTGAAAGTAACTTCCACCAAATAGAACCTATTCCAAATGTACTACAGAGCGTCAAATAACCACATAGATGTAAAATAGAGATGCAGACACAGATATCAAATCCAATAGTTAAACCAAATTGAGAAATGCTTGCCAGTTTGATAGGACTTCTAAAACTTGACATAAGTTTTGGCTAAGAGATACAAGATGTTATGAGATGAGTGAGATGCTTGGCCTAGAACCACAGGCTCTCTCCTCTTTACAACAGAAAATCCATAAGGAAGTCAAATCTGAAAGAACCAGGTACCGTTGAACGGCACACTCAGCCATGCTTCCCCATCCCTGGGCCAGCTGCGGTGAGTGCAGCCAGTGGTTCAACAACATCCTTTACCCTTTACTCCCAGGCTCCCTGCCATTATGTAGATTAGGTAAACCATGGCCACTCTCACCTTAAGCCTCCCCCGCCAGCATGGCAATCACCCATTCCCAACCACAACAAGGACAGCCGTGTCCCTGGGAATGCAGAGCAGGGTTCGGTAAGGAACCTGGATCCCTAAATACCTCATGGAGCAGTCACTAGCCTGGAACATCCTCCCTGACGGGTTTGCGAGAGAGAAAAAATCCTTGGTTCCTCAAGCAACAATATTACAGAGTCTCAGGTCACAGCATCCTTACCTACCCTCGTCAGGAACCGTTTATGCTCATCAAGACATGAGAACAAAACTGCAGTGGCACAGTCACACTCACCCAGAATGCAGACCACCTGCTGTTCACATTCATGAGTTGTGAGCCAGCCACGTGGCCTGGACAGCTCACTTAGCCACTGAAATTACATCATCTAAGATTTTGTGGCAGTTACTTTGATAAATTATCCCTCCTGCTATGAAGAGTAAGGTTTGGCCTTTTTTTTTTTTTTTTTTTTTTTTTTTTTTTTTTTTTTTTTGAGTCGGAGTCTCCTGTGTCACCCAGGCCAGAGTGCAGTATTACAATCATGGCTTATTGCGGCCTTGACTTCTGGCTCAAGCAATCCTCCCGCCTCAGCCTTCCAAGTAGCTGGGACCCACAGGCGAGTTTGATTTCTTTGCTAACGAATTCCTAATTCACCTTGCAGCGGGCCTGTCAGGGCCATATGCCCAGACATCCACCTTGCCGACCGGCCCTGTGGTCTCTAAGGTGGATGCACTCCGGTTGCCCGGGCTCTGCACGCGATGCTGAGTCTCCAAGTCTGCCGCTGTATAAGGGACTGACAGCCCTGAGCGTCTCGACGTGCCACCGTGAGCTGGGCTTTATTCCACAGGGCGACTCTGCTTCCCGTGACGAGATGCAGCATGTGAGCACAGATCAAAGGGTATCAGCAACTAACCCATTCCCCAGGTGCTAAGCAGAGGACCAAGAGTTTAGTTCCTTACTTACTTGCTCCGAGCTGGATTCAAAACAGCTTTCTGGGATCCTGGGGACAAACATCTCTAACTGGTGAGAATCCTGGCTTTAGTAACGGAAGAATCACCTAATGCCCATTTTGTAACTGCTGTTCTCATCAGAACTTGAGGTCGAAGGGTAAAATAAAAGGGGGGCCAAGATCTTGACACCCCAGTTTGCACAAGGCTAACCAGCGTGCTTCAGGGGTGAAAGGAGTAGGATTTTTAAAGTGCTGAGTTTTAAAAACATGGCTGTAGGCTGGGTGCACTGCCTCACGTATGTAAGCCCAGCACTTTGGGAGGCCGAGGTGGGAGGATTGCTTGAGGCCACGAGTTCAAGACTAGCTTGAGTAACACAGCAACACTCTATCTCTTTCAAAAGAAAAAAAAATTAAAATAGTAATAAAAAGGATAATACAATAAATTACTATATCAACATGGCACCCCCTGCTGTCAGATGAGGTGCACTCTCTGTGGCTACGATGAGGTCCAGAGAGAAATGTAACTGGCATCATAGGGAAGGTGGAACCAAAGCTCCATGGCACTACTCCTATACAGTCTGTTAACCAGCATGAAGTCTCCTCCACAATCAGAAGCCCCACGCTAGGACCCTGCCGGCAGCCCCAACTGGACAGAATGGCCTCGTGAATGTCCCTTCCCGCCACAAGCTGCAGATCCTGAGCCAGTCCTGGCTGTGACTGAGGCTGCGCATAAACGTCTGCGCCCAACAGCCCACCTTTGTACATGACACGCCCAGTCCACCTCATTTCAGATGTTACGCTTGCCCCAAGGCGAACATGGATGTTACAGGTTAACTCACTGCATGTGTGCTAGACTTTCCCTATAAGTGTTCAGACATTGCACGAACCAGATGAACAAACCCCACTTTCCCTGTAAACATTCCGACATTCCATGAGCCCGATGAACACACACAGCCAACAAACCCCGGAACGTGTAACGCCGCGGCCTCCTCCCCTCCTGAGGGGCACGTGCTTACAGCTCCCCCGAGACCACATTTCCCAAAGCACAGAGTGTTACTCGGAAAAGAAAATCTCCTTTTTCCTTCCTCTGTACATCTCGTGGTCATGTTAACAACTATTGCTACAAATGCAGAGAAACGAGGTATCATCTGTGCCGGTCACCGAATTCCTAGCACCAAAGCTTCAGGGTTCAGGTGAAGTTTCTATCACCCTAAAGCCAACTCTGGAGATGAAGGCCGAACTGGGGAAAGGCTGTGTCACCGCAAATCCACACCACGGGACCCTCTGTAGTTGTGTGTAAGGAACTCTTGGCCTGTCCTGGGGTTTGGGGAGATCAGGATGCAAGCAGATACTGTACGCTCTGCCACGGGACCGTGAAGTCTGCGAAACCTCAGAGGAACACAGAGACAAATGGCTGCACGAGTCCCACAGGCCGAGCCTCAATGGGCACCAGTGTCAAGAACATAGACACGCCAGGAGGGGCAGCTGATGCAGGCAACGCCTGCAACCCCAGTACGCGGCAGCGTACGAGAGGGGGGTCTCTGGCCAGGCTCCACCACAACTGCCATATTCTGTAGCAAAATTTTAATCATAGGTTGTAAGTAGTTATAACTCTAACTTGTTTTACAGATAAACAGAACACAGGGTACCAACAGACTCCAAAGTACTTCGCCTAGAACCAAGTCTAGAATGCAGATGGCTGCTGCTCCGAGTGTGATGAGTCCCCTGTAGTGCCATAAATCCTAGATCTAGGTGACTAAGTGCTTTGCCTAAACCACATGGCACCCTGAGGCTCTGAGGGCACCCTCTCTCCCCAGGCCAGTCCATCAGCCCCGGCAGAAGCTTCTAGAGTAAGAAATTGTGGATTTGTATTGGACAGATGTAAACCAGGCCAAGTCACAGGGACCCATCCTGGAAGCCCATCCGTTTACCCACTCATGCCCTGGAGAGCCCTGCCCCCGGCTCCACATCCGCAGTCACGCTGAACCACAAGAACTGGCTTCCAGGCCCTCAAGCCACTCCCTCTCGCCCCCAGACAGACCCTTCTAAAACTGTGAGGCCCAGAGTAGCCTTAACAGGTGGTCCCAGCAGAACTGGCCTCTGCATGTATTGATACTTTGTGTGTGTGTGTGTGGGGGGGGGAGGTGGTGGTTCTTGTTCTGTCACTCAGGCACAGTGCACCATAAGTACAGTGGTGCTATCAGGGTTCACTGCAGCCTCAACTTGCCAGGCTTGGGTGATCCTCCAGCCTCAGCTTCCCGAGTAGCTGGGACCACAGGTGCACATCACCACTCCTATTTAATTTTTTGTAGAGTCAGGGTCTCGCTATGTTGCCCAGGCTGGTCTCGAATTCCTGGGCTCAAAAGTGAACTGCCCACCTCAGCCTCCCAAGGTGCTGGGATGACAGGTGTGAGCCACTATGCCCAGCCTAGAATTGGTTTTTCTTAGACTTGAGTTTGACACATGAACCCCACTTACATAGATATCAGCACACTCTCACAGCTCGAGGGTTTTTCTGAATCCCGATTCTGTCCGTTCAAAGGTCAATATCTAAGATAGGGTCAGAACTGACCCTCCCTCAGTGAAGCCTAAGGGCAAATGCAGCAGCATCTCAGTGTATGAGGACACAAAGTAAGAAGGGTGGAAAATACACACTGAAATTCGATTCCACAGGCAGGAGCTCAGAGGGGCACAGCTTTCTAAGGCCGCACAGCCCAGGGCAGAGTAACAGCCTCGGGGCAAAGCAAACTAAACAAAGGCTTGGTTCTCTCAAGGATGAAGGTGCTCAAGTCCTTCCAAATAGATTCTTCTTCTAAGTAAGTTAGATGCCTCCTACAACACTGTTTAGAGTGCCAGTGTGTTCAGAAACATGCCGTTGAAAATACATCTCAAGACCCCAAAATCACTAAGCTAAAGGGACGTCAACGTGAGGAACAGCTTAGGCAAACCTACCTCCCATGCTCTTCCGAACAGAGACAGCTACTGGGGGAGAAGAAAAAAAGCCATGTACCTCCCTCACAACCGATCCACAAGGAAATTCCTCATGACAGAGGAGAGAACCCAAAGTCACCATCTGCACACGGAGATAAATGCGGATCTGACTGCTTCCTCTGGAAAGGTTCACCAGAAACGCTTTTGTCTGATCTACCTGTGACCTGGAAACCCCTCCCCGCTTCCAGCCGTCCCTCCCTTCCTGGACCAAACCAACGTACATCTCACATATATTGTTGTCTCACATCTGCTTAAAATGTGTAAGACCAAGTTGTGCCCCAAACACCTTGGGCACGTGTCCAGGACCTCCTGAGGCTGTCGCAGTGTGTCCTCAACCCCTCGTGAGGCTGTGTCTTTAACCTTGGGAAAAGGAACTCTCTATGGGCCGAGAACCATCTCAGAGATCCTTCTGGTTTACAGGAAGCATTCTCTCCTGCGAGTATAACCATGAAATCATGTGGAATTACAAAGTGCCACTTTAGTAAAGGCCAAAGGAATTAGGGTTCGATGTGCTTAAAAAACAAACAAAAACAAGTAACGTTCTGTCAATGGACCATGAAGGCCACACCCCCTTTTGCAGTGAAGATGTCAACTGGGACGAGAGGCCCCTCCTGCGGATGCAGCAAAGCCTACCCTCTGACCCCACTTCCCAGAGTCTAGGTTCCCACTGCTCAGGGAAAAGCAACCCCAGCTTCACGGGGCTCAGGCCTCCAAACCCAACTCCCACCCATGCTGGAGAATCACCCCAGGGACTAGCGAAATGGCAGGTGCAACTCTCACCTCACCCCCTTAAAGGGGAAAAGGCACCTTCCCGCTCCTCTTCCTGCTGGTGGGAACAGGGGCAAGAGCTGGAGGGGCAGGAGCTGGACGGGCAAGAGCTGGAGGGGCAGGAGCTGGACGGGCAAGAGCTGGAGGGGCAGGAGCTGGAGGGGCAGGAGCTGGAGGGGCAGGAGTCGGGCAGCAGGAGGGAAGCAGCCTGGGTCCCTGCTAGTCACAGATGGCCAATGCCAACCATCCCCGACCTTCACTTTGAAAAGAAATCCTTCTCTTTTGTCAGGTCCCTGGTTAGAAGTTTGCACCCATTCCTTTAAAACAAAACAAAAACAAAAACAAACATGAAAAAAACCTCAGATACAAAATGGGTGTCTTCCTGACAATATTTCAATTATCTGGAGGCCTTGGGTCAAATGACGGCAAAACAGGAATCTGAACACTTATTCAGGAAACTATCTTCCACAGCCCCATCTACCCTCCCAGGCTCTCACCTTATGGTGTTTGTCTGCTAGATGATTAACAATAATTGGTTTTAAAAACTAGGTGTACAGAACAGACAAAAGTCAGCTCGGGTTGAGGGGAAGCAGGATAAGACCCCCTTCCCCGCAGAACGGTGGAGGAGGAACCTTCAGCACCTGGGTTTTCAGGATGCTGGATGTCTGAGAGCATCTCTCACAGCTCAAGTACGGCCAGACCCTCCTCTGACACAGCCTATTCAGGCGAAGGTGGCACCTGCCCTAGAGATCCACAGCCCTGCGCGGGGCTCAACTGGAGCTGAACTTTCCTCCCTTGGTAAGAGTCAGGGCCAGGGGTGGGGAGAGGAGAGAAGTAGCAGGTCTGAGGGGCACTGTGGAAACTCCATGCCACGCTAACTCTCGTCTGACGTGCTCCGGCCTAAGCCACGTTTCTCGAGGGCATTTCCCTTCACACATCCGGAAATCATCAACGTCTAGTCTCCCCACAGAACAGATCCTTCCCCAGGAGGCAGACACTTGGCTGTAACACGGGGTAATGAGGGACGCGCCTTCGTGCCCATTCTGTAATGTTTCCCGTTACCTATTTTACCTTAAGCGACAAATGATTCCCATTTACACGGGACGCAGTGACACAGACAGCAAAACACATGAGATTCAGTGTGATCCCACACCCATCACTGCTGACCTCATGTTCTTTGTTCGTTTTGCTTCTAGAGTTTGTACTCTCTCCCGGGGTTCCAGGCCTGTGGATTCAACCAATCATAGATCAAGAATATTTTTTAATGTGTTTGTACTAAGCATTCAGAATTTATTATTCATTAAACAACTACTCCCATGGCATGTCCATGGTATGGCTGTTACGAGCAACCCTGACATGACTGTCTGCAGGAGGATGTGCGTATGTCATATGCAAACACCATGCCATTTTAGAGCAGGGACCTCAACACCCACAGACCTCGGATTCCATAGGCAGTCCTGCAGCCCACCTCCATGGGCACTGTGGAATGCCTATAATAGAAAATGTGGAGGTTTTAAATAGTTATGCACTAAATCTAATCTTTTATAAAGAAATTACTGTGTATCATGTGTATTATTTGGAAGTCCTTCATGGCCCAGAGACTTGACATGTTCTTATCTTTTTGTCCACTGATCTAGTCATTTCAGTAAGCTTATTGAACACAAATCAATTTTTCAATTAAATTCTTATAGGAATCACACTCAATCTGTAAGTTGCTTTGGTTTTTAAAGGGAAATAACCAATAATTTTGCAAACCAGCTATATCATACAATAATAGGACAAAGCAGCCCCATGACATGCAAAAACATGAGGTTTCAAAGCTAACCAGTATAAAACACGTTACAAACCCCTCAATATGAAAACGTTTCACACCACAACAGATATTCCAGAAAAATACAAGATATTCCAAAAAGGCCTTTGCAGAAAAGCACTTTCCCCTTCATTTTTCACACGGTTTCCAGAAGCTTGTTTTTGGCAATGACCATGAACCAGAAGTAGCGTCCGCTGCAACTACTGCTACCGCAACACAGAATATTAAGGCAAAAAAAGAGAACACATTGATGAGAACAGGTAGAGTGTTATACAAATAAGTGTGTTCTAAAGTCAACAATGTTCAAATTCTAGGTCTCCCGCAGACACTAGACGGTAACCGCCAAAGCTTATGTACTTGACAACGTTCAAGGAGACCAAGTTCAGAGCTGTCACAAGGCAGCACCATCCTCATGCAATTATCTCAGGCGGGTTTGAGGACAAGTGCCCCCGTCACAGCAGGAAAGCTGCCCAGCCCAGCACTTCCTGAGGTCACAGACCTTCGCCTTCCCATGTCTTCAATACGTCCTTCACACTGGGAACCAGACAGCAAAAATTAAAACACTTCCTCAAATCTCAAGACAGTCTTTAGAGCTCTTTTCCTTGCCCTTTCTCTTACTGAAAAAGCTTATTTTGTAAGCAATCTGTAGTGCTTACCAGAGCTGGGGCAGAAAGAGAGCTAGTGTTTGGTAGATCGAGTTTCAAGCATGAGGAGACCAGGAAGTTCTGGAGATGGATGGCGGTGATCGCGGCACGACAGTGTGAACACACTTAATGCCACCAAACCATACACTTAAAAATAGAGTGCTATGTAATTTTATCACAATCAAAAGACTAACTGAGAAAAGCCATCTATAATTACTGTCACTTCTAATATCTTACATCCTGTAAGTTTCATTTGCTTTTGGAAATCCTCAGAGCAATCATGAAAAACTAATACCCTGTCGTCTCTGAAATGCAGGCAAAGTCGTTCAAGGGTTTTGATTATAGGAAAGTAGCTGGAAAGCAAAGCGCCCGTTAGACACGGCAGCCGTGGTAGGACAAACACATGGTAGGAAGGTGGTGGTCATGCTACACACAGATGGGAAGGGTTTGGGGAGCCAGAGCACCCGATGCTCGGGAGGCACCTGGGCAGGAGCTGAGAATGAACCAAACACGTTCGATCACGCAACATTCACGGACCCTGAGTCCAGCCACCGCCGCTGACATCCACTGTGGCTGGGGTGTCCTCTGCCACAGAGATACACACCCTGCCAAGGATACTGTACAGATTAAATGTCAAAGCACAGACACGCTCAGGTCCAGCTGTTCAGATAGAAGCAAACACAACACATTTCCCAGACACCAGCAGCAAGACTCTCCACCTGACTGCGTTCGGAATAACGATCTTCTTTGCCAGGGCTGAGCCATGCTTCCCTCTCGCCTGTCCTCTGCCTTCACCAGCTTCGTGCGCGTTTCCGGGCAAGTGTTTGTGCAGGTGCTATCACTTATTTCCACAGCGAGAACACACACACACACCACACAGAAATGGGCAACCCCATTAGGAGCTGTGCAGGGACATCTAACTCATCAGATGTGCCAAATTCCTGTTGCCATGGAAATTAAACTAACTAAACTAACGTTGCTATGACCTCATCTCTTACTGCACCACTAAAGATCATCCGGGTAAGAGGAATGTGTCTCTGCATAGCATTCAGCTCACGTTTACATGTCGTTTTTCCCTGAATATGGTTATGTGAGATAGAAATCAGTAAGATGGGGTGTAACATCTAGTATAGGATCGTTGTGTCTCCTAGGCTCAAACACTTCCTTTAAGATCCTCAGAAAATGAAGTTTAACTCTGGGGACGTGAGTTACATAGTAACTTGTTTTGGATACTGTCTCTTTCACAATCCAAATATCAACACCAAAGAAGTTCTTGAGTTCCTTTTGAAATTGAAAGGAATTTACAAACCATAAGAGCCCCAATATTAAAGGATACAATTCAGTCTTTTTAGCATATTCTCAAAGCTGTACATCAACCACTAGTATGTAATTCAGGGACTTTTTCACCACGGGCCGAAGAAACCTTGAACCCATTAAGAGTCAGCACCTGCTCCTTCCTTCCACCAGCCCCTGGCAATCGCCAGCCCACTTCCGTTTCTCTGGATTTGCCCATTCTGGACACCTGTTGTGAGGAGAATCGTACAGTGCGTGACCTTCGGTGCTGACATCTTTCACGTCCAAGGAGAGTGGAATCTCACAGTGAGTGACCTGTTGACAGATACCTGGACTCTTTCTACTACTACGAATAATGCTGCTATGAAGACTCTTGCATAAGATTTTTTGGCAAAAATATTTTCAATTTTCTTGGGCGTATGCCTAGGAGTGAAATTGCTGGGTTGTACGGTGATTTCATGCTTCACTTTTCTGAGAAACTGCCAGACTTTTCCAAATCAACTGTACCATTTTACTTCCCCTCCCACTAGCAATATATCAAGATTTCAGTTTTCCCAAATTCACCACCATGTCACTGTCCAATACTGGGGTTTTACCCATCCCGGTGGTTGTGAAGTGGTGTCTCACGGTAGTTTTGATTTCCATTGCTAAGATGATGAATTCTGCTAAACATCTCATGTGCTTTTTAAGGCATTTATATGTCTTTCTTTGGAGAAAGTCTATTCAAATCCCTTGTCCATTTTTAAATTGGATTTTTACTAAGAGCTTTTAAATATATTCATGATATCAGGTCCTTATCATGATAATGTATCCTGTTCTGTGGGTTGCCTTTTCTTTAAGAGTATCCTCTGAAATGAACATTTTTAATTTTGATCCCGTCTTTTTCCCTTCAGTTTCTTGTTACAGCTTTAGACGTCTCAGCCAAGGAAACATTGCCTAATCCAACGTAGCAGTTTCACCAGGATTCTTCCCTAAAGGTGTCATGGGCTGAACTGTCCCCCCTCTCAAGATTCCCATGTTAAAGTCACAACCCCGGAAACTCAAAATGTCACTGTACCTAAGTGTACAGGGCCTTTAACTTGGAAACTTAGGTCACATAAGATCTTGAGAGTAGGCCCTGATCCAGTATGACTGGTATTCTTTTGCGAGAATTTAGACACAGTCCTCAGTGCTGCATGCACATAAGAGAAACCTCTGAGGACACAGAGAGGATGCCGTCTACACAGCACGGGGTGAGGCCCCAGAGAATCCAACACTGCCCACACCTTGATCCCAGGCTTCCAGTCTCCAGAAAAAAGGAAATAAGATGCTGTTGTTTAAGCCGCACAGTCTGTGGTGTCCGTTATGGTACCCAGCAGACTGACAGAATGGGTCTCACAGTCGACTCCTTACGCTGGATCCATTTTGAGCTTTGCGTGTAGGGTGAGGAAGGGTCCAGTCCATCCTTTTCCATGTGGATACCCTAGTTGTCCCAGCACCATTGAGTTGTGAAAGGAAAAAAGTAAAGCAACCCTTACCGTCCTTTCTCCATCAACAGATTAGAAGATACACTGAAAAATCGTGGACAATTTTCTCAGTTTAAGCCAGTAGTTTTCAAGTTTTTGGGTCTCAGGAACCCTTTGCACTTTATTCAAGATCACAAAAAAGCTTTCTCATCAGGCCAGGAGTGGTGGCTGCTCATGCCTGTAATCCCAGCACTTTGGGAGGCAGAGGCAGGTGGATCACTTGAGGTCTGGAGTTCAAGACTGGGGTGGCCAACATGGCGAAACCCCATCTGTACTAAAATACAAAAATTAGCCTGGCATGGTGGCGAACACCTGTAGTACCAGCTACTAGGGAGGCTGAGGCACAAGAATCACTTGACCTCAGGAGGCAAAGGTTGAAGTGAGCTAAGGTCACACCACTACACTCCAGCCTGGGTGGCAGAGTAAGAAACTGTCTCAAAAAAAAAAAATAGTTTATTTTACAACGATAAAGTCATTACATCTTAACACAGTCTTCCATAAGAAACCATTTTCCAAAATAAGTAGCAGCGTGGCAACAGTTTGTACTGTTGTGAAAACACCTAACATCTCTGCACCTCAGACAGCAGGGTTCTCATGCCTGCATCTGCATTCAGTGGGCTATAGAGCCGTGGCTGAAGTTTATGAAAGAAGTCCGAACCCACGCTGATATACAAGTAAGAAGCAGTATTTTCATTGTGTTTTCAGATCATTTTAGGTATTCTCTGCTGCCAAATGTAACAAGTGGCACTTCCGTACAGGCCGTCTACAACGCAGAGACTGCGCTCTGGTCGACGGGCCTTTCTGCCCCAATTCCTTCTGAGTCGACTGGTCCGTCCTGCACTTGAATGGTTTCTACCAGCACACGATTTTGTAATCACACATTGGTTAGAAAACACTGGTTCAGAATTATGAGCAACTTCCACATTTCGTTCTATATCAAAAAACAAACAAAAACACATCAATATCACCATTGATCACATGAGAAAGTGGTGGACACAAGATTTTTGTATTTTAATACTCATTGGAAAGCTCAAATGTCTGTCATTGGTAATAATGTAAGATACTTTCCTTGAGATGAAAGTCATTTTGTTCATTTTTCAGGCCACACCTGCAAATACCTCCATCTGAAGTGGCATCGTTTGCAAGTCATTCTTTCTATAAAGGCGGCCGTTAGTGGAAGAAGTGGTTCTGCAGGTTCATAGCTCAGAGGCACCAGTGCTCTCTCAAGATAACCATAAAATCCGCAGAAGACGCACCTGTGCACACTTCCTGTTTCTCACTCAGAACATTCCAGAAGGAACCCAGAATCCCGATGCCGCAGTGGGACTGAAGTTTGCTCTCACCCACACAATAAACCCAGCGAGCTCCCCCAGCCCCCACCCCGAGGCCACAGCCTTGGTCCTCTGTCTGGTCTAGGAGGGCTCCTGCAGCTCCAGCCTAACAGGGAAAAGCAGGCACCCACATGTCAGAAAGCCCTCCCAAAGCCCGGCGAGCACTTCTGCTTATGTGCCAGCTAAGTGCGTTTGAGACGGATACAACCAGCTGTACGGCAGGCAGCGAGGTACCCAGCAAATACTCAGGGTTCATGTTACTGAGGAAGGAAGGTGAACAGCGAGATACCCAGCAAGTACTCAGGGCTCACGTTATGGATGAGGAAGCCAGGCAGATAATGAGGTACCCAGCAGGGTTCACGTTTCTGAGGAGGAAAGGAGGGTGAAGACAAGGGGGATGGAACAGCCTGTCATAAGCTTTAGCATTTACAAGGCTCACTGAAGATTATCCGATTTGATCTTAACAGCTCACAAGATAGGCAGAGGCACGGCTCTTTCACTTCATAAAGAGATCCCGAGAACTGATGTTGACCGCGTGCTCTTCCCACAGGCTCCCAGAAATCATTCTCAAATCATCTCTCAGTTGTATACATGTGATAGTATCTCAGTCACGTCCCCTCTCTGCAGGGGAATTTTAATGCCGCCCTGCTGTTGCTTTGCACCCCTGCCCTCTCCTGCATTTCAGCCATGCCCACCATCCATGGGGAGTCTGCAACACCCCACCCCCGCTGCTGCTGAGGGCTTGGATCACCCTTATCTTTCATTTCCACCTACAGGGACCTGTTCTTCCTTCAAATGCAGCTCAAACTCTCTCATTGTTTGAAGCCTTTTCCAGCCATCACAACCGTCATGTGTAAAATCAGTCTGTGGAATGCTTCATTCAGGAGGTACTTATGTTGACTCATCGGCTGTGATCAGGACCAAATTCTGAGCAAACCAGGTGGTCCCCGCTCCCCAGCTCTGCTCCAGTGCACTTAAAACAAGGATTCCTGGAAGCACCTTTTTAGCCCAATTCACGCATGAGTCTGCCCCACACCCTGCAGAAAAGCCCTGGTGGTCGGCGGTCAGGGCTCGGGGCCCCCAGGTGGGTAAGGAGAGCTTAGTGCCCTCTCTGGACTTGTCGCTCAGAGACCCGTGGCTGGAAGGGAAGAACTTGAATCCTGTGAAACATCCAGGCCCCGAGACCCACTCATGAGCAGAAAATGGGGAAAGAGCCTCGAACACACCCACGGGAGGGCAGACAGCAGGAGCCACGGAGGCCACCAGGAGGGAGGGAGGCAGGCAGTGAGGCCAGAGGTGATGTGGCCAGGAGGGAGTTGATGTCGCCAGAGGTGATGTGCTGTGGGGAGGAGATGTGGCCAGAGGCAACGTGGCCAGGGAAGGAGACACAGCTGGAAGTGACAAGAGGGGTCTCCAGGTCTCAGATTGTGCCTCATTTTTAGATGACATTTTAATTAAGATGTTATATCTAACTTTAACGAAAAATAGCAATTTAGAACCGTTGTGTACATTTAAAGCACGATACAAATAGACCACATTTACCAAACCAAAGAACAGTGCATTAAAGGAAAAAATAGCAGCTCACCAAAAAAAAAAAAAAAAAAAAAAAAAAGGTGAGTAAAAAAAAAAATTTATTTAAGATCAGAAATAAAGAGATCCTACAGCTCTTCTAGTCCAATCCCCACCCTAACGTGAATGGGGGGAAAAAGAAAGTAGATCCTAGTCAGTCAGAATTAAAGACAAAACCGATCCAATTTACCTTCCACTTGACAGAAAACAAGAAGCTCATCAAGGAATCCCTACAAACAGTAGCTTTAGTAGTTCCCAAAATGCAAAATTCACCTACAAGTTAAATCAACTGCTAAGTGTGTATAGAGTAATTCTTTTCATTATTGCCTTCCTCATCCCCAGGGGCTTTTTTAGACCTTTTTTCCCCAATTGCCTCCAACACCCAGGAAATTTAAACCCCACAAGTAAACCGTGTCTCGATTCATCCACAGCGTCCTTTAGAGCAGACAGTCCGTTGCTCTAAGACGTTCTTGTCACCTAAGCACCGATTACAGCCTGAGAACGCACAACACGTACTCACACGAACTCTGACAGACAATAGGTGAGATATGGCACATGAGGAGGAAGACAAGATAAATGAGCTTCACCGACATCCCAGATCCGAGAAGTGTAACAGGCAGCCTGCTCGGGTGCAGGTGACTCCTGGAAAACAGCCAAGGGCAGCATTTGGAGAAGCAGCACCGCAGGCCAGGAGGGTCTGGGGGCTTTAGAAGGGAGGGGCGCCCCGACCAGGTTCTGGGGCCTCAGAGGGGAGTGATGCCCCAATCACTTGCTGGGGGCTTCAGAGGGGAGGGCCACCCTGACCTCGTGCTGGGACTTCAGATGAGAAGGCGCCCCGATCGGCTCCTGGGGGCGGCAAGACAAGCCCAGGGTTCCGTCGTCACTTTTCACTCCCTACTTCCGAATCTCGTCCTGAAGTTGCAGCCAGTCCAGATATTCATTTACCCATAAAATTATGTATCTGCGAGTAACACAAGTCACTAATCCACACAGATCTGAGTCCACAGATACCTCCCAGAGATGCCACCATCCCTTCTGGTAGAAGAGCAGCCCAGGGGCCCACGCTGCTAGGAAGGGAGACTGTCTCCAGCCTGACGCTGCAGAGTCCTCAACACAAAGTCTACCTTCGGGAACATGCCGTCTCCTACAGAAGCAACTAGGGGCATGTAGGGTTTTTTAAAATCTTTTTTGTTCTTATGACAGAGTCTCCCTTTGTCACCCAGGCTGAAGTGCAGTTGCTCGATCTCGGCTTGCTGCAACCTCTGCCTCTCGAGTTCAAGTGATTCTTCTGCCTCGGCCTCCCGAGTAGCTGGGATTACAGGCGCCTGTCACCACGCCCGACTAATTTTTTATATTTTTAAGTACAGATGGGATTTCACCTTGTTGGTCAGACTAGTCTTGAACACCTCACCTGACCAGCAGTGAGGGTGGAAGGGGCGCCATGTGAGTGCCCCTGAAAACACACACAAGCCTGGCTGCTTAAAAGAATGAATATAGCTCAACACTCCTATGTGAACATTGATGTGTCTACTGCCTTACAGAATCCTCCTAGCTGAGCTGCAGGAATCTTCCTTGGAGCCTTTTCTCACCTACACTGCCTACAGGTGTCCACTGGGCTCCCTGGGCAGTATCGTGTCTTTGTTTAGAATATCACAGTATTTGGAGGCCTGTTTAATCCCAAGTCAGAGCCTTATCATAACTCAGACACCATCCCTCAGGGCTTGTGGGCCAACTTCGGCTAACGCAGGCTGCTCCACAGTGCCCTGCAGATGGGCTTGGTGCATCCACACGATTTTAAGATTTAGGGCTGCCGTGTTCTGCAGTCACAGATGCGGACTTACATATTCATCATGACTGAAGGCAGCACGTGTTTTTATGTTCCTTCTGTAATGGTAATAATCATGGCAACATTTCCTTGATCCTTAAAAAAGCCTCCTAACAGCAGTTGCATTCCACCCCCTTCCTTAAAATTAATAGAATTTACCAAACTAGGTGAAATCAGTCTTCATGAGAAAGTGACAAATCAGTGTTCACTCAATGGCATAGTAGCTGGGCATAGAGTGTACGTCAACATCCCAAACTAAGCACCCATCACAGTTATTCCCAACTCACAGGAAAGCTAGAAAAATGAGAGGGCTTAAAACATACTTATAAATGAAAATAACAAGAAACCAACGTTTCTGAGGAGCATTTGTTAGCCCAGCAAGGAAAGCCATTAACCAGTGCTGATTATATTGCATTTGATTACAGCAGCCAAAGACGTGTCCAGAGGAAGAGAGTTTTAAAGATTAGTCTTGCGGTAAGAATGGTTGCTTAACAAGTTCACACTACTGGGCTACACCAATCGTCAATTATAAAGCAAGGCAAACGAGTGTGAGTCTTTTTCCTTAATCCTTAATGCGTCAAAAATTACCACATTGGCCAAGCTGGTCTCCAACTCCTGATCTCAGGTGATCCACCCGCCCCGGCCTCCCAAAGCGCTGGGATTACAGGCATGAGCCACCACGCCTGGCTGAGAAGTGTTTGACAGAGGCTGAGGGGAGGCTCCTGTCCCTTCCTGGGACATCCACATCCCACCCAGTTTCCCATATCGACTATGACACTCGAAGCATCACAGCAAGGGCAGCTGCATCCCCGCAGTTCTCTGCACTAATGCCACAGTTGCGTGAGCAGCCACAGCCCTGGAGCTGCCTTATCGTGCTGGCACAAGCACAGCAGAAACTACCAAGCCCCCAAAAGAGGGAGGAGTGGGGACCCAGGGGAGTGAACCAGGAAGGACGAATGCGGCTCAGGAGAGTAGGGAGGTGTGGGGGCCCAAGGCAGTGAACCAGGAGGGAGGCGTGGGGGCCCAGGGCAGTGAACCAGGAGGGAGGCGTGGGGGCCCAGGGCAGTGAACCAGGAGGGAGGCGTGGGGGCCCAGGGCAGTGAACCAGGAGGGAGGCGTGGGGACCCAGGGCAGTGAACCAGGAGGGAGGTGTGTGGTCCAGGGGAGTGAGACAGGAAGGAGGAGGGAGGAATGAGGTCCGGAGAATGAACCACGAGGGAGGAGTACAGTCTATGGGAGTAGGGAGGAGTATGATCCAGGGGAGTGAACAAGGAGCCTCTAGGGGTAGCAAGTTCACAAACCACAAATACCTCCCAATCCATCCGCGTGCAGGGAGGGGACGGAAACCACGCAGGACCTGCAACGCTTTCTCCTCGCAGAAGAGGAGTGAGGATACCGGCTTATGCATGAAATCAGAGCTAAAGTTCTACCACGGTGGGGAGACGCTTCACAGCCCAAATGGGTGCAAAAAGAAACCAATCATACAAGATCAGTGGATGGAACGGGATCAGAAATTTAAGCCTGTAACAAGCTTTCAGAAAAATCTTCACTTGATCTGCAAGATGACTGCAGCTCTGCTTGATCATTTCTGCAAGTGTCTAACTTGTGATGAGCCATCTCAGAGCCGTTCAAGAGGAGTAACAAAATCAAAACGCCAAGGCATGCTCCGTATTTTAGATAGCCTGCAACAGTATGGAAATGAGCAGCGGTGCCAGAGCTTTCAAGTTTGTTTGAAGTAAATTCCAGCATGAGGACAGCATCTTCCTGGCTGAAGCAATGAGGTGGGCTCCTGCTCACCGCATGGGAGATCAGCTTTCAGCTCAGCTGCTGTCAAGGGTCTGCAAACCATGATCCCCAACTGAGCCTTGGCCAGGGAACCAGAAGTGGTTTTTACACTTTGAAGTTTTAACAAAAGAAATATATGCAGAGACTTCTGTGACACACAAAACATAACACGTTGCCTACCCTGTCCTTTACAGGAGCTTCTAGTTTTGGAGTCAGTTACAACGTGTTTCTATAAAATAATGTCACTGATTCTCAAGCATGTCAGGCAAAGTCACACTTCTCAACAACCCTCAATGGACATGCACCATCCTGTGTGTTTCACACAGATTTTAGTTTTTTAAAAGTCAAAATAAGGGAGGTAATTCAGCTAAGTATTATAGTAACACAATTTGAGATACTTAATGATGTGTGACAACAGAATAATTGGCATTCCTGTGACACAATAAACTAGCTGAAACAAAAAATAACAAATCAAAGCATGTTTTGGCATCTCAAAGTGATCAGTGAAATTGGCAATAACATTCAGTTAAATGATACTTTAAAAAACAAAAAGCAAAAACAAAACAAATACCACTAAACCATCACTCCTTAAATGTATTTACCTACTGCTGCAAAATAAAGTGGAGAGACTTCTTAGTGCAGGGTAATAATCAGCCATCGTGACCATGAAATAGACCACTGTGCAGGCTCAGGCCCTCCAGCCCAAAAAGGCAGGGGGAGGGAGCAGAAACGATGGCCAGAAAGAAAGACACAGGGCAACCATGACCTACTCAGCAATTGTACCCTCCCACCTGTCTTTTGGACTTACAATTTTGGAGCCATCTGGGTTTACCTTCCTATGTCCATAAGTCAGCAAGTTCTCGAAGCCAGAAATCTACAATGCTTCTGGCCGCCAAGTCCTCTCGGCCTTCCCCCATGTTTTAGGGCCCCATCAGCTCACCCCTGAATAGTATCAATGGCCACGGAGATCCAGTCAACCTTGCACTCCACAGACTGAAGTATGCCAAGAGCCACTCGAGGCTGCCACTGCCATGATTAAAGGTTTTCAGAGACAGTCGCCAGCACTGCACAAGTCCATGTGGCTTCACCAGGCGCAAAGCGGCTCCAGCATTCCATCCAGTCTGTCGCTGCTACCATAGCTGTGAGTCTAGGATGTGTCAGGAAGGGAAGGAAGACACCATGTAGATCATCTCATTTAAGCTTCAATGTCACAAGGTGGATTTTGTTGTGCCCGTTTTATGGATCGGGAAAGCTTTAAGGAGGGCAAGCACAGGGCCCTGCTGACACAGCAGCAAGCCCCGCAGAGGCCTGGGCATGACCCCCGCCCCACGCTCCCTGGGTCCTGATGTCCACTCCTCCCCCGTGGGAGCCTGATCCTGAATCTGCCTGAATTGCTACCGTTCCTAAGACACGACTCATGTCTGCCCACCTCCTCCTTTATCTGTTTCTCCCAGCCCAGAGGCGTGTGCTCTTCCATCCAGCCAGACATCACGCTTCAGCACCTGCACCTGACACCACTTCAGCCAAAACCTTCTCTCAAACCTCCCCCAACACCTGCCGGTCACACAGGTCTGCACCCATCGCCTTTCTCAGACGAATTCTCACATATTCCTGTGTAGCACCATCCAGCTGATTATAGTCTGAGAGGAGGAAGCTTCGTAGAGAAGTCCACATTCTACTTTGCTCCCAGCATTCCGTCTTGCATGAGGCAACCGATTAACAGCAAATTCATTTCAGCACAACATTTCCATTTGAAGAAAAGCAGGGCATAGAACTCTGGTCATAATTAAAAGCTTGTTTCGTTCGTCGTTTGAAATTCCATGTACTGCTGCAACAGCAGCACCCCCTCCTCGCTAGGCTCTGCCTAAAGGACATCATTCTTCCAGCGCACGACTCCCATCAGAACCCCCGCAGCAAGAGCCACGCAGGTTTCCCAGTGCCTCCGGCTGTGGCTTCCATGCTAGGCCAGCACTGACACGATGGGAGTGGTGTCCCTAACAACTACAGGATCGGAAGCTGGCCGACTGCTCTATAGAATGCAGACATGTTAGTAATCACTGACAGTTCCACTGACAGGCTCCTCAGCTAAACTGGGAAAACTCCACAAAATAGAAAGAACCCATGGGGAGCACTTCTCTCTCCAACCTGGCAGCAAACGGTGGCTGTGCAGACGACCTCTTCGGGATAACCATCGACTGCATCTCAGGTCAGCAACAGCCCCGCTGAGGGCCAAAAAATCAGCTCCCCCCAGCCCTAACTTCCTAAGGGTCAGCCCTCCCAGGCCACCTCTCCTGGAAGACCAGCTCTGACGCACCCATGACGGTCAGGAACCGACTCTGGGACTCATTTCCCAGGCTCCTGCCCACCGCCCTCTCTCTTCTTCCTCCTCCTCCATCTCCCTCTTCACTCCCATCCTCCCTCCCACTTTCACTTCCCTTCTCTCCTTTCCTCTCCTCTCCCCCTCCTTCATTTCCTTTCAGTCCTCACCTTCCTCACTGCACTTCCCCATCCAACTCAGCTGACGCATTCTCAGGTCAGTAGAGGGTTTTCTTTCACTCTATGTTTTTATTGCAACGATCATTCTTAATGAACAGAAACCTGTTTCGGACCATGTGGATGCCACCTCATGACCAACTGCTGCCCCGCGGCCCCGTGTCCACTCAGTGTCCTCACGGCACAGGTGCCCAGTAGTATGGCTGTGACCAGGGGTAGCAACATGGGACATGGGAGAGGTATCCCAGCCAAAAGGCTCTGCAAAGCCTCCCCAGCAAACCGGAGCAAGGCCCAGGGCGGTAGGGAGAGCGCTGTGCTCATGCTGTAGGCAGTTCAGCTTCTGCAAACTGTCCATTGACTGCAAATTACTTTGTTTCCATGGTTACAAAAGAACCATAAGCATTCTGAAATATGTTCTTGGTTTCATGTTTGCGAAATCTAAGCAACATCATAAGAAAAATCACTGAATTCTGTCCGAGGCTCTAGGGGTGTTTTCCTCTCTGAAAGGAGCCCCTTCCGGGACTTGGGATTGAGTGACAGCCTTCAATCACGGTTCTCCTGGTGGTAACAGGGAACTCCTCAGCCTGCTGGGAGCTGGGGCCCTCGACAGCCTCATGGCTCCACACGCCAGGGGTTCTAAGGATCACACGTGTGCAGAGAGCAAAGCTTGCTGCACACATGCCAGGTGCTAACAAGCCCCAAACTTCTCACTCATACTTGCTAACTACATCTCTTCTCCCAGCCTCCATGGCGTTTCACACTCTGCCTTTATATAGAGATGAACCAAGCATCCTGAGTGCTACAAAGATTCACCTCCTTCCGGGCAGAAGGGTGCATCTTTCCATCACGGGGTCTTCACGCGAGCCGGCCCAGGATTTGCAGAGTGGGTGAGTCTAACGTTGATGATACTTTCTCAATATTCCCTTCACACCCTTCCAAAAACAAGAGTACTGCCAGCTTCTTACCGAGGTTGTAATGAGCAAAATATTTTTCTCTTATTTGTCACTTTTTAACGTAATACTAGTGAAGAATGTGACTCTACATGTACACTGTAAGCACCCACACCGTGAACATTCTGCTCTCCCGTGACTGTATTCACAGGTCACAAGGACAAAACTTCTCCATAGTAGCCAAAATTTATTTATTTATTTATTTATTTATTTATTTATTTATTTATTTATTTCTGTTAACATGACTTCCACTCATCTGAAAGTCACAGAAGTGGCTTTTCCTTCATAAAAAGATCCAAAGGATCCACAAGCCAGGTTTAATAAACATGTTGGTCCAGGTAGGAAAATGACCCCTCAGTCTCCCTCCCCTCAAAGACCAGGGCAGCCAGGAAACTGCGCTCTCCAGTCAATGACAGCCGGCAGGATTCCCTAAGTAAGCAACCGGAAGATTCCCATCTCGCAGAGCGCGCCTTTCAAGACAAAGAACATACTACCCAACTGAGGACTGAGGCAGTAAAGAAACATGTTTTCGGCCGGGTGCGGCGGCTCACGCTTGTAATCCCAGCACTTTGGGAGGAGGAGGCAGGCGGATCACAAGGTCAGGCGATCGAGACCATCCCGGCTAACACGGTGAAACCCCCGTCTCTACCAAAAATACAAAAAAATTAGCCAGGCATGGTAGCGGGCACCTGTAGTCCCAGCTACTCGGGAGGCTGAGGCAGAAGAGAGGAGTGAAGCTGACAGGCAGAGTTTGCAGTGAGCCAAGATCACGCCACTGCACTCCAGCCTGGGCGACAGAGCGAGACTCCATCTCAAAAAAAAAATAAATAAATAAATAAAAATAAATAAAATTAAAAATGTGTCCTCATGTTTTGGCCTTTGAGACAAAGCCTCTTATTTAATCGAGTTCTGACTGAATTTGACTCACAGTACTCTGGCAGATTCTTCATTCTCTGGTGAGATAGACGAATGTCGCAGGGTGAGGGCAATGCCAGCCCTTTCAGGGTCAACTTTTTGAGGAGTGATGTCTGGCAGAACACAATCCAACACCATAGTAGGATCCCCCACCCAACAACTTAGACGCTTTCTGGTACTTACTCTGTCTGCTTGTTTCCCTTTCTTGAATTCAGCTGGGGGAAAAAAAAAAACAAAAAAATCAAAACCAGAAACGAACAGCCCATGTGTTTTTGTGTCTGAAAAGTTAATACATCCACATCCAACTTTCTAAATGAGACCACGGCAGGTATGATGGTCACCGAACAGTGGCCACTGTTGACAAAATACAAAGTCTTCTACAAACATGAACGAGTTTCTAGCAATACAAAAGTCAAGGGAATTTACTCCACATATTAAAGCTGTCAAGGGTGCTCATCAAAAATGTACTTAGAGGTTTTCCTTTAAAGTTATTTTTGAAGATTTTTAAGTTGCAATACTTAAAAGCCTCTGGGAAAAGAAAGGATACAGGTATCTGGAAGATCTATACTAAATGATTTTCATGTCTTTTTTGATAAAGTTAAATAAGATCAGCCTTGAAGTAATGGGTTCCACTACTCTGAGGCTGTGGATGGAATCCACACCACGAGACAATTGAATAAACAGCAAGGCTGCACACACAGGACGCAGGCAGTGAGCCAGCCTGACTAGTCATGTTCTGGGTCAGTTCTACCCAGTTCTGCCCAGGCCCCACTGGAGATGAAAACCTGCCCTGTAGAAGCCTTCAATCCCCACCTTTCAAAATCTAATCCTCAACTGAGGCCCGAGTCCAAAAATCTACTGAAATCTTAGCCCGCGTTAGACCAGCTGTCCCCCAGCCTTTTTGGCACCAGGGATGGGTTTCATGGAAGACAATTTTTCTGGGGGCTGGTTTTGAATTGCAACTGTTCCACCTCAGGTCAGGTATTGGATCCTCATAAGGAGCACCTCCGAGATCCCTCACATACAGTTTACAATAGGGTCCCAGCGCCTAGGAGAACATGCGGCTTACAAGAGGGTCCCAGCGCCTAGGAGAACACGCGGCTTATGATAGGGCCCCAGCACCTAGGAAAACATGTGTCTTACGAACAGGTATTATATCTAGGAGAACAGGTATGAAATGAATTGGTAAAGCCAAAATCCACCGGATCTACCACTTCAAAACAAACACCAATGTCCAATATTGATGAGAGCCAAAAACATGGAAGTCCTGAGAGCCCACACTGACCACAGCCAGACACCACTTCTACAAGAAGCAAGCACGCGCCTAGAGATCACCCGTGATGACCCAGGAGAGCAGTTTGAGCAGAGACAAGTGTGAAGGAGAGGCATATAGGCCAGGGTGCTGGTTGTGCCCGTCTTTGTGACCTCACTGAGATTGCTGACCTCTAGCCCTTGGTGTCTGTCCTATGGAGGAGGTAGCCCCCAAATCCCTGCTTCCCTTCAGCACTGACTGAGGTGGCCCTGAAGTCTCCCCAGGGCTGAGACTGCTTCTAAATCCTGTTAACTGCACATCCACATAAAAAACAAAAACCAAAATATCAAGTATGCAGACAGGAAAACAAAAATACGTGAATCCTCCCTTATTCAACAGGCATTTAAAAAGTATCAGGAAAATTGTGATAGGCTTTAAACCACCACCAGCTATCACGTCCTGTTGACATGTTTTAACTAATCAGGAACATCTTTACCAAGCACCTGTGTGTTCAGCAAATCAGTTGACAGGTCCCAAATAACCTCGGAGCCTGCGACCTGACCCCCACTCACGCACATCACCTCCCCAGAGGAACGAGCCCTGGACACCTTTCAAATGGTGAGGAACAGGAACAAGGGTAGCTTTCCCTCAACACCACAAAACAAGCTTGACCCCGAGGAGCCCGGAGAACAGCGACGTTTGTTTAGATGCTTTCCCACTGACCTTGTCAGAGGGAACGTTCCCACCCCACACCGCCCAGTGTTTTACTCTCCCTGGAATACCAGCAGCCATCAACTCTCAACAAGCTGGAAACAGAGGCCAAGCTGACAGGAGGCCTCTCTCCATTCCCTACTGAATTCGCTCAGGACACGGATGTTCCCAAACACACACGGCCCCGAGTATTCCACACCTGGAGAACATTCAAACAACAGACGCTGCAAAGACGTTCCCCTAAAGAGAAACTCAGTTTCTAACTTCCCTTAGGGAAAAATATGAGATCCAGAACTTTCCAAAAAATCAAGTGTGGGATGAAGCCACTCACCTCTGGCACTTCCTAACCTTGCCTTCCCACAGGTGCTCAGGCATGGCCCCGTGACAGCCCCGTCCACCCAGGACGGCAGCAGGCCTCAGGCAGCCAGCACCTGGGCAGCTGGTGAAGCAACCCCAGGGTGAAAACGGCATCCCAGGCACCACTTCCCGGAGCCCCTCAGCAAGAAAAACAGAGGCGGGACAGAACTGAGGGCTGACTTGAGGCTGGGGAGCCACAGACCCACACAGCTCAATCATCAGACATGCTCTTCTGTGGACAGAGCCCAGGGTGAGGCCAGCACAGAGACTCTCGTGCCGGCTCCATGAACCAGCGTCCTCCAGGGCTGCAAGTTTGTGATCACAGCTTCAGAATTTGGTTCCAGAATCTTCCGGAATCAAAGACACACCAAACTGTAAAGCTGCCAGGACAGCAGGGCCCAGGAGCAGGCTCAGGGGAGGACCACGTAGAAACCCCACACACAGCACACACATATGCATGCTTACTCCACACATTCCACCCCTTCACCCAATACTAGACGTGCAAACGCATGTATGCACTCCATACACACCCTCAAATACACTCACCAAATATGATGCGTGTACACACTCCACACACACCCTCAAATACATACGACACACATGAACATGCTCACTCCACCCACACCTGCTAAATACACTCACCACACACGCACAAACGTGACACACCTGCACACTCATTCCAGACATCACACCACTCACCAAGTACACAGGTGCACACAACCCCAAGTCCAGAACCTGCAGACTCCACAAGCTTTGGTTTCCCCCACTGTTTCTCTCATCACATGAGATCCACACACAGGTGTCATTTACTGACATCTAACACCCGGGGAGGCCCTTAGACAGAACTGCAGTCACAAGTCGACTTCATTCAGGCATTCATCACCAGCCTCCTGAAGCCATCTCCTGTCCCTATGGGGAGCGGGGGCCGAGACCAGAGATGACACTGGGCTTACAGATCCCCAGGTTGGCAACCCAGAGAAATCAAGAGGGCTCGGCCACGGCCCTGGAGGGAGATGGGCACTGAGTGCTCAGGTATGCGAAATATGAGTCCTCATTTCCATACAGTGTCACCTACGACAGCATCAGGTGAAAGCCAGTGGTTTGGCATTCCTGGGATAGACAGTCCTGGAATTACAAGGGAAGCTTTTTACTCCTCCCCTCTGAACACATGAGGTCCTTGGTCCCCTCATATCTAACACTGGGAATCCGAATCGGTGACTCCTTGTCCACCTGAGGACCACCCAAGAGGATCCACACACTTGCTACAACAGCAGCACTGCACCTGGTCTGCAGGGGAGCAAAGCAAATCCCACCTTTATGACTAAAACTGGATTACCCCGACACTGGCAGCCTGCAGTGTGTATATCGTCAAGCTCCCACATCTGCGCCACCTGCAAGAGGAACACAAGCCCTTAGTCCCAGGTTCTCAGGACGGCCTGTGAGGTGGATGCTGGCACCCTTCTCATCTCCCAGTGGAGAGGAGAGAAGGCCAGGGTCAGGGCTGGTGTATCAGGAGGGTCGGGGTTCAAACCCCATCTGCCTCACAAAGCAGCCCTTCCCGTTCAAGTGACTTCTATCATCAGCCTTAAAATGTACCACAGTTACCAGCAATTCTGAGTGCTGTTCCTTAGGACGTCAGAAGCAAACATTTTGTTAGAAAGATTTTGCCAAGTCTGCTTTCAAAATCCTGTGTTATGAAATGACTAATGAAAATTTGAGCTATGAAATAAAGCACATAGTTAAATGAATCCCAAAATGACTATCGCGAAGGAAGTTTTAATTTGAAGTGAAAAATATCCTCTAAATGACATCAGCCAGAATTATCATCAATCATTACTGATCCCATATGCTTCATGAATTATACAGCATCATCTCAGATATGAACTTAAAACCGTTAGCTGAATGCACATTTCACCGCAACCAAAGTTCTGCTATAATAAGTAGCACAGGCGTCTCTGGAGAGGATTTGAATTGAGACTACAAACAATGCGCATGATCGTGGTAAGAGGTTTCATGCTGGCTGTTCTCCAAGGTGCAACACAGAGAAACACCACTAACCTCAAAGAAACCTGCTGCTCTGTAATGAGATGAGAGATGAGAGATGATGTGGACGGACTACTGTAAATATTTGAAAAGGAGAAACATTGCAAGGAAAGAATCGTATCAGTTACCCTTCACATTCTTAGAAAAAAAGGTTTTTCTTTTGGGATGATTTAAAAAGAAAATGACATTTCTGGATTTTTTTTTTTTAAACTTTTCTTTCTGAGACAGGGTCTTGGCTCTGTCGTCAAGATTGGAGTACAGCGGAGCAATCGCAGCTCACTGTAGCCTTAAGTGATCTTCCCACCTCAGCCTCCAGAGTAGCAGGGACCACAGGCACGCACCACCACACTCAGCTAATTTTTCTGTTATACAGATGGGGTCTTGCTATGTTGTCCAGGCTGATCTTCAACCCCTTCACCTCAAGTGATCCTCCTGTCTTGACCTCCCAAAGATTTAGCCTAAGCGACCACTTCTTATCGGAAAACAGACATTAGAGCAAATGCATTTCTGTAAGATTTTCTACCTTTTTTCACTGGGGAAAAAGGTAACTTGCCTCCAAGGGTTGGAGACAAAGACGTTACTGCAGACAAGAGTGCTGTACATCCCAGGAACCACTACACCACGAGGCACGGCCGTGCACCCTGGATGCCGGAGTAGCACATGAGGCTAGCACAGGCCGACGCCGGCCCTCTCCAGAAGCAGGCCTATCCTTCCCTCCTCTCCTCAGCCCCCTCTCCCTTCAGGCCTCAGTGGCTGCTGACAGGGGAGAGGCCACAACTAGAGGAGGCTCTCAACTCCACCAGGGACAGGAGCCCCGGACGCTGGGGACTCAACTGCTGCCCTCCGTGCCCACCTCCTTCTGGTTCAGCCTTCTCAGGAGTCAGGCGTGGCCACTTTGACCCTCTTTCCCTTCTGTGGCTCCTACAAAAACCAGTCCAGCGAGCCCAGGCTGCCTCACACACCAGGGACACCCGGCACAGGCCCCCTCCATGTCCTTATCCAAGCTCCTGGGGCCAGAAGGGTCTTGCAATATTTCACTTTCCAGTTGAGCATCCCCAGCCTGAAATCCAAAGTGCTCTGAAGAGTATTTCCTTCGAGTGTCATGGGAAAGCTCGGAATGTTTCAGGTTTCAGAGCATTTTGGAGTAGGGACTCTCAGCCTTAATTTGAACCTCTTCAAGGAAGCCACAGACTGAAGCCCCCGATGTCCACCCTACACAACCCCAGCACACCCTCTGAAGTCCTCAGTAGCAGATTTTCTTTCTTCAAAAATAACCACAAGTCACAAACTCACACGCAATCACAGAAGGGGGTTGTGGACACCCGCACAGACGATGAAATTTAACTGTCACATTTTTACCTGCGTAATTTAAAGTCATTCCTCAAAACACACCTGTTTTACTAAGTTGCGTTTTAAGGTGAACACACACAAATCATTCCAGGGAAACAAACGTCTCTTTGGGCTGCGTGTGGTTTCTTGACTCCCGTGAATAACTCAGCGTTCACCCTCATTTCTGGATAAGGGAGACGATGCAAAGAAATCTGTTAAAATAAAGGCATGAAAACAAGTTTAAGAAGGGTTTGAAAGGTTCCTCCTGTCCCCCCGGAGGAGAGAGGAGGACGCCTGGAAAGCTCATGGGGGACAGGAGCACAGCCTCCTCGGTGTGCCATGGACGCCACCTCACCAAGCCTCAGAGAGGATGATGTCTGGAAGACTCACAGGGGTGGGAGCACCACCTCCCTCAGTGATTTCTACACTCAGCAGCTTCAGAAATTCCCGTAGCAGAACACATGAGAATTGAGACTGGAACACCCCAAAGAAAGGGGACGAGGGGTCAAAAAAAGCATTCGATCATTACCAAGGAGCGCGGGCATGAAGCCGCTTCAAAGACCGTGTGAGAAGTCACTCATAGGCGTTTCAGAAAATAAGGGTAGTGCGGGATTGCTCGATTAGCTCAAACAGGCTGCTGTCCCTCAGGACATGAAGTCCCTGAGATGAGCCTCTCACTGAGCGAAGTCACTCGCATCTCTGCCAGAGAAAGTACTACAAGCCGACACATAACGTCATGAAACCTGGGCTTCAGCCCGTCGACAACAGTGAGTCTGACACGGTACATCCCTCCAGATGGTTAAAGACCCCAGGGGTTCATCAGACAACCTCGAAGGGCTGTGTCTGTCCTTTTCCAAGTTCTGGATGATTTTTCCTAATGTACTATAAGTAGCATGTTCCAGTAGAGACGCAATTAACTGACTCTGGGTCCTCTTAATTTTGAAATTAGAAACACACTTGGCCAGGCACAGTGGCTCATGCCTGTGATCTCAGTACTTTGGGAGGCTGAGGCAGCTGGACTGCTTAAGTCCAGGAGTTCGAGTCCAGCCTGGGCAACATTGCAAAACTCCATCTCTACAAAAAATACAAAAATAAGTCAGGCATGGGGACACGTGGAACATGTGCCTGTGGGTCCTGGCTACCCAGGAGACTGAGGCAGGAGGATCGCTTGAGCCTGGGAGGTTGAGGCTGTAGTAAGCTGTGCTCACACCACTGCCTGGGCAACAAAAAGGGTTTTTTTGCCTGTCTCAAAAACATCAAAGAGATAAAGAATTATATACCTGACTAGGCCAAAATAAAAGAGGCTTTGTGGAACGACCTGAAACACAGCTGCAAATTCTGGCAGGGCCTCCCCTGGCTTGATTTGTGGTGAGTGTAGGACCACTCTGAAGGATAGCACCCCAGGCATCTTCCGATACTAGACCTTACAGTACAACTTCCCATCGCTGGACAGAACACTGGCCTTGGAGCCTGGGACACCCTAGGTCAGTGCCACCATCCGGAGGCCGCCATGGCACAAGGAGCCCCTACCATCATGAAGCCTGGGACGTCCATCAGAGCAGTGCCACCCACCTGAGGCCGCCATGTCAGAGGAGCCTGGACATCATGAAGCCTGGGACATCCTGGGGCAGTGCCACCAACCTGAGACTGCTGTGACACAAGGGGGCCCTGGTGCCACTGAGAGGCTACACAGCAGGTCCAGGCCCAGGCCAAGAGTGAAGAGGCTCCATATCCTTTCCATCCCTCTAACTGAGTCCACAGACGTCTTGGAGCAGAAGTGCATCACCCTCAATGTCCACGGGTAAGTTTTTGGCCACAGAATCTGGAAGCATAAAAGATAGTTCTGGGCTGGTTGGTTGCCAGCTCGGACCTGTCCTCTTTCTACACAAAACCTGGCTCACACCAAGCAGCGTCTAAGTCCTGGAAGACCTGCTAAACACAAGTGCAGCTACAAAGCGGAGAAACTGGAGGGGGCCGGGCTGTGCTCCAGTGGCACCAGCGTTTCTCAGGAAGACGCCAGGGGTTACAGGGTCCAGGACAAAGGCTTCCTGGGATCCAGGACATGGAACAAGAACCCATTCCCTGGTCCTGTTGAATGTGAATCGTCTACGGGCCGATTCCCTCCCTCAGAGGACTGAGCACCGCCCCACAACACATACCAAGGTAATAACAAGCCCGTTACCAGCAAGAGGCTGGTGTTGAAGACGTGAGGACCAGTTGAGCATGAGGGATCCTGACAGATCATCCCTGGCACCGAACAAGGGGCAGACAGCACCCCCTGTTCCTGACGCATCAGTCCTGGCACTGAGCGAGGGATGGAAGCACGGCCTGTGCCCCTGCAGATGCAGAGGGATGTGAGAGGGGCGCAGGCTGGGCTTGGAGGCTAACTCAACCACCTGCGCTTGCACTTCCGTTCCTCAAGGCGGGGAGGCGAGGCACAGGCAACATTAGGGCTCACCTTGCACCTGGGCTGCACTTTTTTCTGCTTATGACTTGTGCTCGCTTTACATGGACAGGCATAGCTATAATAATGGTTCCCTGATTATTTCGCTACCTACATAAAGGGCTTTCAGAATTCACCTCCATCCTTAGGAAAGGAGGCCAACACCAGGCTGTCTCCCTTAAGATGCAATGTCTCATATGGGGAAAAAAAATCAAGAGAAATCAAATAAAGGCCATAAAATACATCAGTTTCAACATTAAAATTTAATAGTACGCTTTAAATTGAAGATGAGTTAAGTCACATTTCCAAACCTCTGAAAGCACGGTTACTGGGAGGGAGTGATTTGCAACACACAAAGGCAGCTCTGTAGAAGGGCCCAGGCTGGATGAGGGCTCAAATGTCAGTGCAAGGAGAAAGTCTGAACAAACTCTCTCCTGCCCTGCTGCTGTCCTCTTCCAAAACACACTGTTTATCTGTCAGTTTAGAACAAGGCCTAGGGAGGTGGGAGGCAGGCCTGGGAGGGTCATCTAGCAACCAAGCTCCTCACCCACACAACCGTACCAGGCTGAGCTGAGCAGCACACACAAACACGACTAATTCTCCCCAGAAGCAAGACGGAAGGCAGCACACTGCCACGCCAGGCGTCCTGCAGGTGAGAAGACTGAGGGGAGCCAGAGGTACCTTTAATCTTACTTGCATGGTGGAAGGAGAGGAATAATGCCACTCACTTGAGTGTTGCACAATGCTTTCTAGCAGTGAGTGGCAGAAAACAAAAATTATAGATGCTTCCTCAGACAAATGTTTCTGAAGAACTGAACATAAATTATGTTCAGGAAATAGCATTATGAATGCCTCAAGTGCTTTTGTTTTTAATAATCCCAGAGTAATTCTATAAACCCGGGAATCAGTCTCACCCAACTCCAGGATCACGGCCCAGGTGACGTGGGCACACACATCCTGAATCTCTAATGCTCAACTAAAGTGGGGCGAGTGAAAATGATCCTGGGTATAATTTACACAGACACAGGAAGGTGGCTGAGCCCCAAACCCCTAAACCAGGAAGACCAGCGTCCTTCAGGGGCCTCACCTCTGTCCTTTCCCAGCCTCTGGGAACCACCACTCTGCTCTCTACTGACACAAACGCCCCTCCAAGGTACAACCATCTGACCTGGCTGGAATCCAAGTATCCAAGTGCAGGATTGTACGTCAGCCCCGTGAAGCCAGGATTACAGCCACTGAATGGCAGTTTTCCATCCCACGGCAACCGGCTTTGCTAGGGGCTTCCTCGGGGACCACTGACCTCACGCCACTACCCCTCAACTACTTCAACTAACGTGCATCATGGCAGAGGCCTCTCCAGGCAGACCAGCCCTGCCCGAGTCCTGCTTCATGGCAAACCCTCCAGGCAAACGTCCTTGGCCTCCTCCAGGAGGCTGTGTTCGGAAGGTGTCCTCATTTACTTCTGTGGCTCTCAGACATTTAACTGGAGCCCAACACACTTCTTCTGTTCACATAGTATTGAGTTAACAGATTTTTATGAGTCAATTTTCACTGGGAAAAACACCATTTCAGGAGCCCCAATGACCACAATGAAAATGTTTTTACCTCCCCTTACATGACATCGGCAACGCCAGGTCCAGGAAACGTTCTGGATCTCAGATAATGGCATATCCACTCATAGTAAGTCTTTGTCTTGTTTCACAAGGTATCAAATGCTGCCCAGAAGCAGGAAAAACCCCACAACGTGGCAAGGAAGGGCGACCAGCGTGAGTTCTAAGGCCAGACCACCCGGGTCTGCTGACAGCATGGCGAGATCCATGGCGAGTGCAAACAGTGCAGGGTCTAAGGCCAGACCACCTGGGTCCCGCTGACAGTGTGGCTTCAGGAGTTTCCTAAACCCTCTCCTCTCCAAGTTTCATGACAGAAAAATATGGTGATAACCGTGTCCACCTCGTGGGATGACGGGAACACACACAGTAACAGTGTCAGCAGGTGGCTTGCTGAGAACCTGGTGAGGCCACACTGCTGTAGGTTGCCCCACGTGAAATCCAATTCGTTTAAAAATATATATACATATATATACCCCAAACCTACAACCGTATAAAGCTCATTAATCCTAGTTATCCTCAAGGCATTGAGCTATCAATAATGAGCCATCCCCCTGCTGCTGACCTGCCTCAGCCCCACCCTCCGGAAACCCCGCATCCACACCAGCCACACAGGATGAGGCCAGGGAAGGAGCAGGACTGTGTCTTGGGAACTTAAACTCTGGAAGCTGAGTTAAATCAGTGTCGCTCAAATCTTGTCACCAACTATCTTGTTAAATTGGGAGATTCCATCTCTGGGGATCTTGAGGGAACCTGAGGCTCTGCATTGAGTGAGGTGAGCACTCGTGCTGGAATGAGACGGCAGAGAAAGCAACAGAATCTGGGGTCGCAGCTGCCCGAGACTTGGGTCCCACGAGGAAAGTGGCATCAGGGCCCTCAGGACAGTGGCGGAGATCCCAGGAGGCAAGTCCCCGCGCAGAGACTCATGGACCTAAAGTTTGCTCCAGGGCCAGGAGGGGCTGTTGCACTGACAGCCACGAGGCAGGCAGCCTTCGAGTTCCTCCAGCTGCCATCCGGCAGGCAGGGAGGACAGTGCCCAGACCACCCCGGGGCTTCACCAGCCTGCCAGGCTGGTACTCTTACTCCAGCCACTGACAAGAGTCCCCATGTTCCAAGCTAGGTTGGAACAGTGCCTCAGGCCTCGGGGCACATGCACCCCCCTGCAGGGCCACTCCTACCCAACACCTGGGGATGGCTATTCCCACACATCCCCAACTCACAGCAAAACTTCAAAATGAAAGTCGGAAGATACAGCCAGGAAACCAATGCTCAAGAAGTAACTCTAGGGTGACTCTTCCTACAGCTATTGCTACTGAACATCTTTAAAAACATTTCCAGGGTGACTTTCTAGAGCTATTGTTGTTAAAAATCTTTCAAATTCTTCATTTCAAAATTAGCTTTTATTACACTGTCTTCCCTATTCTACCAAGACTCTAGAAAACAAAACCGTTATAAATTCCAATTCTATCTTATAGGAAGTTAGAACACATGTTTCTTCAAAGGATTCTACATGTTTCCTTGGCGATATCCTTTTCATGCCCCATGCTACTGCCCACAATAGGAAATGCTTTTCCAACCCAACAAAACTCAACCCAACCCAATCCAACCCAACGCAACCCAAGGGCCCTGAGACAGGCCCCTAACGAATCGTCTACCAACTCCTGAGACAGGCTTGCCCTAATGAATCATCTGCAAACTCCATCTTCCATTAAAAACAGTACTGAAAATGAGCATATTACTGCTTTTTAAAAATTGCTGTAGAGCGGACAGTGTTCAGTTCTGTGAATTTCAGCACAAATATTCCCATAATCATCATCACACAAACAGAACAGTCCAACAGCCATCTGCCATCTCCATCACAGATGATGCAATCAGGTTTCCATTACCGGGTTTTTTTGTTTTTTGTTTTTTTTTTCTATTTTGAGATGGAGTTTCTGCTCTGTCGCCCAGGGTCGAGGGCAGTGGCGCGATCTCGGCTCACTGCAACCTCTGCCTCCCGGGTACAAGTGATTCTCCTGCCTCAGCCTCCCAAGTAGCTGGGATTACAGGTACCTGTCACCATGCCCGGCTAATTTTCATATTTTCAGTACAGACTGGGTTTCACCATGGTGACCAGGCTGGTCTCAAGCTCCTAACGTCAGGGGATCCACCTGCCTCCTCCTCTCAAAGTGCTGGAATTACAGGCGTAAGCCACCACGCCCAACCATTACTGGTGTAATTTCTAAGCCACTCTCTCACACCCACTCCCTTTTTTTTTTTTTTTTTTTTAAGAACCAGCTTTATGGCTATATTTTTTCCAAGAGAATCAGTTACCCATTTGAAGTACAAATAAGACATCGTGTTTAAAAACCAAAAATGCCCATTTGCACAGAAGTCTCCAATTACCCAGTCGATTTGAGCCTTGAGAATAAGATCAAGCTGTTGGCTGAATACAACTTCCCTTTCCATCTGTCTGCCTGTGAGTTAGACACAAGGACAAAGCCACGAGCTAGGGACATAAAGGCAGGAACCAACAAGGCAGCCGAGACTCCAAATAAAACCTCGAAGGACCAACACAAATGCACCACACCCTGTACGCCCTCCTCTCCTTCCTTTTCCGAATTTCCAGAGGATGAAACAGGGACCTCCTCAGACGTCCCATGATGCAGGCGGCCAGAGGGGAAGGCGGCGGCAGCCTGAATGAGGTGATCGGGAAATCACATTCCACAAACAGAAATTTTCCATGTGCTTTACATCCTCTGTCTCTGAAGAACTATGCCAGGCTAACAGTGGCTAGAAAACCGCCTTCAAATGTCATTTCCCATTTCAAGCAAAGAAAACAGTGGTGGGGCATGAGGGAAAAACATAGCCGTGTGTTCTTGAGTATTAAATAAGTTTTTTTTCTGTCATAAACATATAATTTTATATTCTCAGATTTCTGTATAATTGATATGCTTCCTAATTAGCAGACATAGTAATAAAAAGTGAATTCCAAGTGTAAGATCAGAGGACCCGTTCACATGGATTCAGGTTCTGCTACTGTGTTTCAACTTAAGAAAATGGTTCTGTGCGTTTGTAACAAGGCCTGAGAGTCTGTGTGAGAGTCTGTGTGGCTGTAATCAGGGTTCGTGTTGGCTCCGTAGCAGAGGATGTTACACTGTTACATTATCTTCTACAAAATATCCTGAAAAAACGAAGGCTGAATAGACATACACACCCTCCCGAAATAATCCAAATGTCCACCGATATGAAAAACAGATGAATTACAGTTTCCATCATGGAATATTCCTCAGCAGTGAAAACAAACTATAGCCACAGGTGCCAACTAGGATAAAGAAAACATTTTAAACAAGTTTAAAGTGAACTGACTAGGCGGAATTCCTCGATTACAGGCGTCTGCTCCAAAATGGTCCTGTTCTGAATCCTGTGATGTAGAATGATAGTTAGCAACCCTGTTTCAGGGCATATCTAGAAAAAAGCAAAATAATGACTACACAATTTTTAATTCTTTGTAAATTATAACTATTACTATGAAAATTCTAAAAATGTGAAAATCTTCCCAACTGTTATTGGACAAGCTTCAAAATAAATACCCTGGCCTTGCTTGCCACATCCACAGATGTGCCAAAATAAATGAAAATATAGCCCAAGTTAGTAGAATCGAAACCTGAAGATGCACAAGCCGTCCCTGCCTCGCTATCTATACATCATGTAGAAATTTAAGAGCAGGTAGTGACACTGCAATGCAAGGCTCAAACCAACTGGGTATTTGGAAACTTCTATGCAAATTGGCATTTTCGGTTTTTAAACACGGTGTTATTTGTACTTCAAACAGGTAACTGTTTGGTTCCCTTGGAAAAAATATAGCCATAAACCTAGCCTAAAAAAAAAAAAAATACTGGAGTGGGTATGAGAGAGAGTAGCTTAGAAATTTTAAAAGTATTGGCAGGGAGCAGTGGCTCATGCCTGTAATCCCAGCACTTTGAGAGGCAGGCCCCACGGGGCCTTTGAGGACACCGGTCTCCTCTGCTGCCTTCCTCCTGGACTGACCCCACGACATTCACTGGGTTTCCACCCCTGTCTCATTCAACATCCCAAGGGTGGTCTTCATCCTCATCTGGGGCTCAGCACTGCCCCAATTTCCTAAATCTTTGCCTTCAGAGCCTGAAAATACCCACGCTCAGGGTCACCCTAAGTCCACATTTACCCCAGAGTGTCCCAATTTTATGTTTTACCAGCATCGCCTTAGTGATAATTCATCCTGTCAACTCCAACTGCCTTCACACCTCACCCCTGCTGTCTCCCAGCAGACCCCACTCAGATGCACATGCCCCAGACCCCACACCCAGGTCTGTGCATGCTGCCCTGCTCTGCCCATGTGGGGACCACCTCTCTTTCTTGAGGAATCAGCTGGCGATCATCTCCTTGTGGAGGGCTGCCCTGACTTCCAACTCTCTCCAGCAAAGGTAGAAGCCATCCTCGGTGCTTCCCCAAAACTCAGGCCAAGTATGAAGATGGCGCAGATGCTAGCTGTGCCTGGGATGCCATGGGCAGTGTCCCCAGATGCTCTACACATGGCCCGGGGCACCGCCTGAACACAACAAGTGCTGAAGAAATAAAACTGACGTGCGCTGACCTCTCATAGGGCCCCCTTCACCGTCCACATCTGTCTCCCCTCTGGACAGTAAAATCCACAAGACAGGGAGGCCTTGTCTCACTCATCTTCAAACTCCCAGGGTCACCCTGGTAGGTAAAGGGGACTCAAATGTCTTCTGAAGGAAGCCACTGGTTAGCTGCCGAGTTAAAGGGCCTCTGAAATTCAGAGTTCTGCATAGCAGTCCAGCACACTTTATTATGAATGACCCCAACCACGGCAGAAGTGGCCGTGGAACCAGTGCTAACCAATTCAGGGTTTGTTCACTGTTTCTCAGTTCATTATCACAACTCATTCTCACAGAGCAGCCGCGCACAGATCCTCAGACGTCTACACAGAGTGGGCCGATGGCGCCGAGTCACGTCAACGTCCTGTTGCAGACTGGGAGACACCGGTCAGACACGGACCCAGGCAGAGCACAGATCTCGCGTTAAATTGGCTCCATGTAAACAGCACTCCCTGCCAGGCCCTTTCCTATCCGCACAGCTTCTACAAATTCAACTCTCGCACCTGACACCTAAGAATACTGCACACCCCCATGTGAACCCCCCATTTACCTCCCAAATGACCTGGCATGGCCGAGTACAAAAAATTTCAACATAAGGGAACTGGAGGGCATGTGCGGCTTTCTCGAGTCCCTCCTGCCTCCTAATGGGTGGGCCCAATGCTTCACACCCCGAGTGAAGGGCGGGTCCCTTCGGCCCCCCGGCTTTGACCTGGAGCTAATCAGCATTAACTAATTTCACTTTCCAGGACCAACTTCAAAGGCCTGCAAAGCCAGAGAAGGGAGAGGAGATGGAACACGCCCTCACCTCAGACCTGCTGCAAGCACGTACTTCTCAGATGCGTCCCAAGGTGCACAGCGTGTCCGTTGCCTGTTTCACATGCATCGACCTGCAGGTCTTCTATATGACATCAGCATCCTGGGCACTGGAAACAAGAGGAATAATGGCAAGTCCCCTCTGCAGCAAAGGTGAGGAAAAGGGACCCAACACAATGGAACTGTCCTTTTTCTGACAGTCTCAAAACAGAAGGAAAATACTGTACAGCCAACTTCCCCTCACACAGGTTTATTTACCTGTGACTCAGAGGCCATGACACACAACTTCAGGTTCTCACCGATTCCTATTTTCCCCATCCAGGAAGCCTTTGTTTTTAATATCGTACGAAGTTGCCATTTTGTAGCCCAAAAACAGCAAATATTGGCAGTTTCCTACAGTTCAACCGAATAAAATAGGATCATGGCCTTTAGTGAAACCATGAAGAAAAGGTGGATATCCCAATATGTGTTTCCAGACTGGCTTTGTTCCTGAAGCACTAACTCTGTTCACTCAGGATTTTAGACACTGAAGAATAAACATCAATATCCCACCAAGAAAACCAAAAGGATGAAATAATTTTGCATCTACCTTGGAGCCATTTTAGGACAAGGCAGGACACAAACTTTTAAAAAGCTGCAGTTGTCCCTCTGTATACACAGGAACATGGATTCCAGAACACCCCCCGAGTTTACCCAAATCTATGTATCCACAGGACCCGCGGCCACCCTATGGAACCGCATGTAGGAAACGTCGGCCCTCCACAAAGCCAGGTTTTTTCAGTAAGGGTTGGTTGGAAAATAATTACCATAAGTGATCCTTCGAAGCTCAAAACCTATGTTGTTCAGGGTCAGCTGCATTTACTACTTGTGTCATATCTGAGGCCTGAAAGCCATCATTCTCGATACCTTAACGTGATGGTTAACAAACTAACTGTTCTGATTAGAAAGAGGAAAAAGCTTATTTTTAAGCTGACAATGAGAGTGGATGTGCTACGGTGAACGGAGAACAGACCTAAGCAAGCACCAAGGCTGGGGTGACTGCCTGTGCTCAGACGCACCAGGGCGTGTTCCTCCATCTCCCTCTGCTGAAAGGGGTAACGGCTTCTCCCCCACGAGTAAAGGGCCTTTTTTAAATATTCACACGAGAAGTGCTATGAAAAGCTGAAAGGTCACAGATAACATTTTTAAAAATAAACATTAACGTAAGCATTTAACAAGCCCATTATGATTAAAAAAAAAAAGGTATTAAGTTCTTGGGTGTGGTGGCTCATGGCCGTAATCCCAGCAGTTTGGGTGACCGAGGTGGGTGCATCACCTGAGGTCAAGAGTTTAAGACCAACCTGGCCAACATGGTGAAACCCCGTCTCTAACGAAAATATGAAAATTAGCCAGGCATGGTGGCAGACGCCTATAGCCCCAGTTACTTGGGAGGCTGAGGGAGGAGAATCACTTCAACCCGGGAGGGAGAGTTTGCAATCAGCCAAGATCATGTCATTGCACTTCAGCCTGGGCATTGAGTGTGAAACTCCATCCCAAAAAGAAAAAGAAAAAGTATAAAGTTTTCCTTCTAATGAACCTATCATTCAGCCACCGAGGTATACTATAGCTACTTATTCAACCATGAGATACACCACAGGAGATATAGGCGAACAGGACACAGTTCTTCTCTGAAAGAAGGCTGCACCCTCAACAGAAGGGAGGCACACCCTCCGAATGGAATCGGCATAGGGAACAGATGCTGCTGCAGGTGGAACTGGCTGCACAGAGCACCCGCTCAAGTGTCTGAGAAACAAGGAGCCGTTGATGCCATCACCTTCCATACCTGAGCTGGGGTAGTGGGGAGCCTGTCATCACCACCACCACCACCCGGACAAAGAGCCCCAGAACCACACAACGAGCTTACAAACTCACCGAGGCGATGACCGAGCAATGTGTGTGGAGTGATGCGAACACGCAGACGTCAGGGCCACGTGCAGCGTTGGTTTTGTGCATCAACCTGAGCGTGCCCGGGGTGCCCAGATGGCTGGTTCTGCATTATTTCTGTGTGAGATGCATGTTTGCCTCTGGACTGAGTGGACACCCATCCTCGCTGATGTGGGGGACACCACCCCATCCACCCAGGGCCCGAGTAAAACAGCAAGGCGGGGAAAACTGGGTTCACTCCACCTGTCTGGCTGATGGGCCAGTGACATTTGTCTTCTGCAGCCCGTGCTCCTGGGTCTCAGCTCCTCAGACCCGGGTGGGATCTGCACCCTCCGCTTCTCAAGTCTTCAAGCCACACCCTCCCAGGACTCTAGCTTGCAGGCTGTGGGTCCTGGGGCTTCTTGGACTCCGTACCCCTGCAACAGCCCTCCCGCTGGAGACACATGCACACCTGGCTGGCTGTCTCTCTGGAGAGCCCTGACCAGAAGCCGCCCCTAAAAGTGGTCTTCAGAGTTTCTTTCTAGCCCTAAGATCCTAGCGCCCCTCCTACAATTCTAGGCGGAAAGGTGAACGGAGACCAATGGACAGAGTTGTGTGCGAGGACACGCCAGGCAGCAGCACTGGGCAGGAGGGCACTAACGCTCACTAAACAAAAAATCAATGTTGCTTGCCACAAAAATGAGAATCGTCAAGATTTCTTCAAACAGAAATGAGTTTGTTTCATGATTTGCTCTTAATACATAAGAAAGCATAAAAGTAGGCCTATTAACAATTACGTAAATCTTTAGAGGCCCTTGAACTACTTCTGTCCCTTTGTGTTTTTATACAAAATAAGCCTGAGGTTAAAGAGAACAACATCACTGGCCACAGCTGGGGCCACGCGAGGACACAGCTTATACCCCCTGAGGTCCCTGGGTGCCCCGAGTCCTTCCCTTGCTATTTATGGAAATATGGGAGAAACCAGGAGGTCTGAGCATGGACCTGGCCATGCTCCCAGGGGCCGAGGAAAGCACCCATCTGTCCAGTCTTCCCTCCACCCCGCGGTTCCCTCCTACCCAGCCACTTGGGCTGACGTGGCTCATGCACTCAGCAGCGCCATCATTAAACGTTTAGCTTCGCATCACGAGGGCCTCCTCTGACCACTCCTGAACCTACAGTCAGCACTAGTCTACAGGACACGCGTGGACAAGGTTGATGGATCACGGCCTCCAACGAAGAAGATGCCAGGCAAGGAGTCGGAGAGCCGGGGATGGAGCAATACTCACCCACGGAGGCGAAGGCCAAAGCGGCCACCACCGAGGACCTCCCTGCCTACTCTGAGGGCAGCTCACCCAGGGAAACGAAGGCCGACACCGCCCACCACTGAGGGCCTCAAGGGCTCTCCCCACCCTGAAGGCGGCTGCGGTCACATTTCTCATCGCACCAAGAGACCCGTGTATTGAGCACAAACCTTTTCAACCTTCAAATCAATAAGGAATCACAACACGGACATTCCCTCAATCCAAATGGCCGGCCCACAAAACAGACATGCAATCATACACATTTCCTGTGGGAAAATCAGTCAGTCCCTGGGGCCTTGCGCCAGGGGTGGGGGAGCAACATGAGGAGATGCCGCAGCCCCAGCCTGGCTCTTCCCTCTACAGCTCCTTTTCCCTTCTCTTCCCACCGCCCCTTCCCACCCTCTCCTAGCCTCAGAGGCTCCTTCCTCAAATTCTTTCCCCTTGATGAAGTCATTCATGCCCAAAATACAAGGCAAAGTCATGGGGGCTCAAGAGAAAATCCATACCGTGGCTCGCGTTTTAGATTCTCATAAGTTTGAGAATAACCAAGCAAGAATCTTTGGCATCTGAATGTGGTCTGAATGCATCTGAGCTCAATGTCCGGCACTGGCCCGGAGTGGATCATGGGTGTCTCGGACATCTTCGTAACTCTACACCAATTATTTTGAAACACCCTAGCAGAATAGAACCATGTGAATAGCTACTTCTCAGTTAAAATTAGGAAAAGACTCCAAAAGTTGCCCTCAAGGAACATCCTTCCCACGAGGAGTTTCTGCGAGGAGTTTCTGCATCGGGCCCTTCAGGCACAGACAAGGCCCCCGGGCCCAACTTCCTCATCCCTGCATTATAAAGCAACAAAGACGGTGGGGAATAAAGCAAGTGAAGGAGTCAGTCCCGCACAAAACGGGCTCCAGAAGCCACAGCCACTCTCCCAGTGTGGGAGCCAAGTTCAGAGACCTGGAAACACCAGCATTCCCAGGGATGAGGGCAGAACAACTCATTTCCCCCTAGTTTAGGGAGACACCACCCCACGTCCTCCGGCCTTAATAGAAGAGAGACTTCACATAAATGATTTCAATGACTCCACCACACACAGAAAGTGGGCTAAGGGCTAACACACCCATTCAAATGCCTGGCAAAAACACATTAAATGAACACACAGATAAACAAGGTTCTCCTGTTATCCACGAAATATTCAGAAACAAATCCAGTGAGCAATCTCTTTGCAATCAAAAGACCAATTCAGAGGTGCAGATTAAAAAGAAACATACAACTGAACCATTAATACACACCAAGAACCACGTTCCAAGGAAGTGTTATCACATCACCACCTCCAAGCTGCAGGAAGAAGCACTGGCCATGGACCAGCTGTTCACTCGTGGGTCAGTGAACGAATGGCAGTGCTGTCCAGGACAACGATGAGATATTAACCTGAAAAGGGCAAAATGGCAGAGGCTGGAGGGACCTTCCAGGTAACCCGGCCCCTCAGTGGACAGAGGACCCCCGTAGGGCCACAGAGCCCAGAGCCCCAGTGTGTTCGGGGCAAGCACTCAACTGCAACCCTGATGATGCCCGAACGCCTTCTGCCCTTCTGCATCTCTGCCCCACTAACAGGGAATCCATAAATGCTAAGGAAATGTAATGCATTTCACAATACCTATAGATTTTTAGCAAATTAAAGATAAACAGTGACAAACTTTGAGAATTAACCAAAATATAGTTCCAGTGAATGCCCAAACTCAAAGCTAGTCTCCAAGAGGTGATAAGCTGTGTGTGGTGGTTAACGCCTGTAGATCCCAGCAGTTGGGGAGGCTGAGGCAAGAGAATCACTTGAGCCTAGAAGGTTGAGGGTGCAGTGAGCTGTCATTGTACTACTGCACCCAACCTGAGAAACAGAGTGAGACTGTCAAAAACAAACAAACAAAAACAAATTAAAGGAGTTCAGATGAATTCGCCCATACCCTTTAAATTTTCATTTGGGTACATGGGGTGATCGAGTTCCTTTTTCCCTTGGAATAAATGATCTAATAATTAAATATAATCTAACAATTACATGGGAAAATTTAATTATTTTCCCATTTCATTATTTCCTATCTCAGGGAAAAAGTTAAAATTATTCCCTGTTTCAGGGAAAAAGCTAAAAATCATTTTAAACCTTCCTTCCACAAAACAGTATACTCAGTCATCTCTATCTGCTTTATCATGTGGAATTCAGCTTCACATGTCTACAATACAGTTTTTGTTAAACAGCGTTTATGTAGACAGGCAAGAGAAAGAAACATTTTGTCTATGTAGAAGCAGCAGAAGACACGTTTTTAACAGAAAAGGGAGAAGATACCACCGTGTGAATCTGGAAATTCTGTCATCTTGTCCTCACACACAGAAAACACCCAAGCACGTGCCTAATGTCCAACAGGAGCACAGAAAGGACAGGGGTCCCTCCAGTTGTTTAATGACCAGCCCCCACATGTCACCGCCACATAACAAAATCCACACGGCAACTTCAGCACGTTTCATTCACGATTCCATGGAAATCAGGCTGAAGAACATACAGATGTTTTGCCCACATTTAAAAATCCAAGTGTGGGACTCATAGAAATAAAACACATTATGGGTTCACTTAACTTTTCCAAATTTTTACTTGGAGAAACCTATAAAGTACTTGTCAGTTACATCCTTAAGTTTTTCAATAATTTTTATATGCAAAGGTCAGGCAAGACTTGTAAAGAGGTACACACATACGGCCCGGTGCGGTGGCTCACAACTATAATCCCAGCACTTTGGGAGGCCGAGGTGGGCAGATCACGAGGTCAGGAAACCGAGACCATCCTGGCTTACACGGTGAAACCCCATCTCTACTAAAAATACAATTAGCCAGGCGTGGTGGCGGGTGCCTGTAGTCCCAGCTACTCGGGAGGCTGAGGCTGGAGAATGGCATGAACCCGGGAGGCAGAGCTTGCAGTGAGCTGAGATCGTACCACCGCACTCCAGCCTGGGTGACAGAGGGAAACTGTCTCAAAAAAAAAAAAAAAAAAAAAAAAAAAAAGGAGGTACTCACACACATCCACATTCTTCTCTCAGGGAGACGGGCCCTTTTTTAAGATTCCACATGTAAATGTGGTTGTCACCCTGCCTTTGAGAGGATGGGCTGTGTTTTAAGGGTGAACACACTTTCCTCCATGCACCAAGGATGCACCATGGGGGACAGTGCTGCCACCGCCTGCCCAGTCTCTGCTCAGGGTGGGGCAAAGGGAGCTCATTTGTCTCCCGTGTACACCATCAAAAAAAAAAAAAAAGAAAAAAGATTTTGCTGCTTCATACTAGTAAAGTGGGCAGATTATACATGCCAACTCTTATTCAAGGTCGCCTAACACTGACTCAGGAACTCTGGCCCTGATGTGCTTGGAGTTTTAATGCTAACAGTGTTAAAGACCACTCCCCCAGGAGCTCTGAACAAGTACTCCAGGTATACACTGAACAAGACCACACACTCTCTGACCGAAATCTAACTTCCCAGACCCAAACTACAGAACCACAGAAGACACTGCTTCTGTCCAACTTTGTGTTCTGCCGTCGTTTGTGTCCATTATTTCCTACAAACCATCTCATTAGAATTTAGGGCACACAAAAGGCCGATACAACAGGGTTACTTTTCAAAGGTTTGGAGGTGAAGAACAGACACAATGCATTAACTTCCTATTGCTGCTGCAACAAATTACCACAAATGCAAACCTCCTCTCAGCCCTGGAAGTCAGGAGTCCCAGGGCTGAAGTCAAGGGGTCAGTAGGTTGTGTTCCTGCCTGGAGTCTCCCAATTCATAGAGGCCACCATGCAGCTTGGCTCACAGCCCAACACCCCTTCTCCCACTGCCCCGGCCTCAGCCCTGCACCCCTCAGGCCCCTGTCCCACCCTTGGCCCCATGCCTCTCTGGCCCCCACCCCACACCCGCCCTCAGCCCCACAGCCCTCTGGCCTCTATCTCATCCTCAGGTCTCCTCCTCTGAGATGGACGACTGGACCATAGACGGAGGGATGAACATTCTGAACAGAATCAACGTAACTCAACATTTGAGTCGGAGAGGCCAAGCAATAAGACTTTCAAAAAAAGCTATCACAAAGTATGTACCGTGCCTGTAGTTCACAGCTGAGCGTGGCGTCATGAGTACGAGTGTGCGGCCACACACACCAGGCCCAAGTTTAAGATCAAATATAAGGAGCTTTCCACTGTGGTATTTAACTAGATCATATTACAAAATAGCCTCCTGATTGCAGTTTTTATCCAAAAAGTTCTCTGTAATTAAAGAAATTAATTTTTCCCTAAAAGACATTTCTCTATCTATCGTCCCATAAAAACTAAATGGGCATATTAAAGAAAAAAGAGAAATGTTTGATTTAGGGGTTTGCCTACGACTTGGATAAGCATAATTTTCTTCTGGCCAAGCAGGGAGCAGCTGGACCAGACTGGAGGGAAGGAAAAAAGGAATTTCCACTCTGACCTCAGTTGGGCACCAGAGTCTTTCCTATCAGAATGTGGGTGTGGTGCTTCCCACACACCAGCCTCTGACAAAACTCAGCCCAAGGGTGTGGGAAAAGGCCGTCTACTTCTGAAAAATCTATAAAGTCCAGACACATCAAAAGCCTCCGAAGACTGTAAAGCACCAAGGAGACCACTACACCCTTGGAGTTTACAGAAAATGGTCAATATCACACGTGTCTGAGGTCCAGGGTCAGCTCCCAGCTGCCGCGACGCCATAAACGCAGCCCTGGCTTCCCCTCTGACGCAGAGAGCTGGCCACTCCGCCGGCAGCACTCAGAGCTTAGAACATTCTAGATGAAAGCAACGTGTTCCTTTTAAATTGGGGAAGTGGGGCAGCACAACTGAAGCTCTACGACTATGTCTACTACTGGGTTTCAGGGTAGCATTAGGAAATCGTGGGAATCCAAATCTCAATTTCATACAGATTCACTGCAGGTTCCAGAATTTCCTGAAACATTCTTCCAATTTATCACTCAGGATTCCCTTGCCAAAGCTAATAAAGTCTAAATTCCTTACGGAAAAGCCACCATAAGCACCACCACAAATAAGATCAACTGACGCCCGCCCTCTGCACCAAACATATAAACTGTTACTCACACAAGACTGTGCTGGAGGCAGCTCTCAGCTGAAGCCGAATCCGTGAGACTTCATTATCCCATTTTGGATCGAGTACGAAGACTGTCAGCAAACCAGGGCCCCAGTGTGTAGCAGAGAACAGATCCTCTGACGCCTGCCTGAACATTTCCTTCCCACCTGTCTTGGATACTGAACACCCTCAGAGCTATTGAGTCACCCACATTTGCAGGTCATTAATCCAGCCACCAGGATAACATAATTATGCAATAAAAATGCCTTCTCAGGGCTTTGTCATACTCAACAAGGCAGCTCAGAAGGCTAGGTAAGCCCAACAAAGGGGGAAGCGTCCCTCAAATAGACAAAGACCAAGGAAAACCGTGCAGAGACTCTTTCAAGAGAGAGCAGAAACAGAGCCCGCTGTAGCCTTTCAGGCCCTGCTGGCCGCAGCCCTGCGTTAGGTGGCACCATTTCCACAGATGCATCCTGCTGGGCCCATTTGAAAAGTCCCGCTGGCGAGAAACTCACCCCCACTTCCAGCTCCTGCAAGACCTGCTACAGCCCCACTCCACCCTGGGGGCCGACTGTGCAAGTTTTCCTGGCGAGACCCCTCAGAGCCTGCACAGCGTCTGAGACTGGGAAGCGCCAAGGATCCAGAAACGCACAAACCCGTTCTCCTCGTGCTGCTTTCTGGGTTCCAAGTTGTCTTCAGAATGAGTCCTGCATAAACCCCAGGCTGGGGAGCCAGCCACGGCCCAGCAGCACCCAGTTCATGTGCTCCACCCACCCCACAGAGGACCACGGAGGCCCCAGCACGCTCTGTCCGGGGCAAGACACCAGATACAGCCACAGTTCAGGGTTCTGCCACCCGCCCGGCTGCCCTAATTACCTACTGGGATCTGAATTCTCATTGGTTGGAAAGGTGATCCCACAGATCCGCTGCCCTAATTACCTGCTGTAATCTGAAATTGCATTGGTTGGAAAGGGGATCTCACTGCTCAAGCGCTCCCTGCTGCCTCCTTGCAAACAACATAAAAAATCCAAAACCCCTCTTAAAGAACGTTTACTATAACCTCAAAACAAGACCAATCCTGAGACCAGGGAAGATACACACTCACATCTGACAGCTGGTGGGCGTCAGTGACTGACGCCACGGCTTCCATGTGGCGTGTGAAGTGGGCGGCCTGTCAGGGTGACTCAGGCTGGGGTCTGAATAGTGGTCTTCCAAGCAACTAGGCAACCAGGACGCACACCCCAAAACCCAAGTCCCCGCAGTCATGTACCTGGAAGAAATGCTGCGTGGCCATCGACACCAGTTGTAAACCAAGACCGATCTGTGTCCTGTGGTTCTCACAATGTCCATACACGTCTGGGCCCAGCACAGGCACGCACGGCACCCTGCTCGCCTCCAGTGGGGCTCTCTCCTGCCAAGGGGGATGGCCCTGAAGTCCGTTGAGATTTCCAAAGCTCTACAAAGTCACCCTTCCTCCTGCTTGTTCAGAAGGCCTAAAGCCCTGAAGACACCAATGAGCGCCCTAGCCTCTTAAGGCAGCTCAAACACCTAAACACAGGAACGCTGGACCTCTCTGCCCTCGGGAGCAGCCAATAACCCACTGGGCTAAGCAGAAGACACAGAAGGCAGTGGCACTCACGTTTGCATTCCAGGAGCCACCCTTGTGAGTCCCTTCAAGGCTTCCAAGTCCCACTTGATTGTTTTCATCATATCTCTATAACATCAGAGACATTATATCTCATGGTATCTATGAGATCCTCTCTACTTTTATGAGCATATATGCTCCCTGACTTACCATGGGATGAAACTGTTCCAATAAACCCAGTGTAAGCTGAAAATATCCTAAATAGAAAGTGCATTTGACATAATACTTTCAACTTACAATGGGTTCATCCAGAGGCAGCCCATCTCGGGCCGAACAATGCACTGAGTGTGACTAGTTCAAGCAATACTGGAGCAAGCTTTAAATATTAGCCACATTCTGTCAGGGCTGACTAATATGAAATCAGCATCAGTCTCATGTCTTGCAGCATCCACAGCTCATCTTCTTAAAACCACTTAAGATTTCATAATTAACTCAATTAAACAATGTAAGTCATCTCCTTGATCTTTGACATGAAGGGGTCATTTTCCCCCAAAATAGTACCTCTTTCCTTGACATGATTTAATCTGTGGTTAGAGTATTTAACAGGATTTCTTTCCTTCTTAGAAAATAAAATATACACCTTTCCAATATGAAAAACACTAACCGATAATGCTATAGCTTAACCAGGTCAAAAGCGTTTTTTGTTTTTTCTTTTAAAGTTAAAAAAAGAACCTAACTGCATCTTTGGACCTTATATGAAGTAGTGTCCAGGGTCACTGGGACCCCCACTTGGCCAGTGCAGCTGGGTACCAATTAAACCCAGAAACCCAAGCGTTCACTCAAAGCCCTTTCCCAGCTGTTCATCCTAGTGGAAGCCATGGGCACAAAGGAATGCGGCATTCTACGGAGGGCTTTGGGGAATGGCTGCTTGAGAACATCAAAGTGGCTCACGTCCCCCGAGTATAAAGCCAGTGACTGCTCTCAGCTTCAATGCAGCACCATCCACAGCAGACAACGTCCGGAATCACCTGAGTGCCCGTCAACAGGGGATGAAGGGAACGTGGCCTGAACATACAAAGGAGCAATACTCCACCACACAGCTGAGATCCTTGTCATCCAAGACAGGATGGATGGAGCTGGAGGACATTACGTTAAGCAAACGAGCCAAGCAAAGAAACGGAGTATGTTCTCACTCATAAGCAGGAGCTGAGAGCAAATCTCATGGAGGCCAAGAGTACGTGGTCAACAGGGCCCAGCAGAGCCCACTCATAAGCAGGATGGGCAGAGGCTAGTAACGGACACAAACACACAGCCTAATGGGAGCACAAGTCCTACTATTGATAAATCAGCAGGGGGATGGCAGTGGGTCATCTACTGTGGATTTCAAAGCAGCTAGGAGAGAATAACTTGAACATTACCAGCATAAGGAAAAGAAAATACTTAAAGTGAAAGACATCCCAAGTACCCAGATTTCATCAATATAGGGATGAATCAAGATATCACATGCACTCTGAAAATATGTACATATGTATCAACAAAAACAAAAACCAATGACAGAACCATTTGCAAAGCACGTGCAGGAGAAGAATGGGAAGCCTGACATGGTGTGACTGTGTCCCCCCCACCCAATTCTCATGCTGAACTCTAACCCTTTGTTGGAAGTGAGTCCTGGTGGGAGGTGACTGACTCATGGGGGTGGTTTCTAACGGTTTAGCACAATCCCCCAAGTGCTGTCCTCATGATAGTTCTGAGATCTGGTTGTTTGGAGGTGCATGGCACCTTCCCCTTCACTCTCTCCCCTTTCAGCCATGTGAAGACATGCCTGCCTCCCCTTCACCTTCCACTCTAAGTTTCCCCAGATGTAGAAGCCTGTACAGCCCACAGAACTGTATGCTGATTAAACCTTTTTTTCCTTATGACCCAGCCTCAGGTAGTTCTTTATAGCAGTGGAAGAATAGTACAGTCCTCAGGACCAGCAATGTTTTCCTTCCACCCAGTGGCCAACAAGGTCCCACACCCTAGCTGGTTTTCCAAAGTCTTTGCCAGAATGCTGAGGCTGTTTTGGGGATACTAACTTTCCCCATCTCTGGCAAACCAGATGGGGAATCCTATTTGCCTCTTACCACTTTTCTCAGAGAAACCCCACCTCTGAAACGGCCTCCTTCAGCAGCAGCAAAGCTGAGTATTCCTTGCAATTCCCTTCTTCTGAACAAGTAAACATCTTAGGCTTGTCTTTCCATCTTCCCAGCTCATTGAAAAAAATATCTTATGCTTTCTATTTTCCTAACACACACACATGGAAGAGAAGTGCCGTGAGGGCAGGGGATCTTGCTTTCCCGGATCTGAGCCTGGCCCTCAAACACTAGCCAAATTCATACTGACATGATATCCAGAAGCAGAAATGCAAATATCCACATGACTTCAAATACCCTAAGGATCTAACAGGCCGAGTGGCCCACGTAACTATGGTTTGTGCTGGGCCATTCAACTGGTGTCCAAATCCCTGTCCAAATGAGCTCTTTAATTTCGGGACTTTTCAGAGAGTTGTTTATGTTTTTGTTGTTGTTATTCTATTTTGTTTTTATTAAAGGGATCTATTACAGTTACAATCAAGAATATCACAGGCCGAGGGTGGTGGCTCATACCTGTAATCCTAGCACTTTGGGAGGGCAACGTGAGTGAATCACCTGAGGTCAGGAGTTCAAGACCAGCCTGGCCAACATGTTGAAACCCCATCTCTACTAATACAAAAATGAACCAGCCATGGTGGCAGGCACTTATAATCCCAGCTACTCAGGAGGCTGAGACAGGAGAATGGCGTGAACCAGGAGGTGAGGCTGCAGTGAGCCAAGATCGTGCCACTGCATTCCAGCCTGGGCAACACAAGACTGTCTCCAAAAAATAAAAATACACCAATACGCCCAGATAGTTCTTCACCAATGTCAGATACATCAGTTTAAAGAAAAATAATATGAAAGCATGTTTTTAAATTTCAGTGTTGAATTTAACCATATCTTTTAAGAAGATACGAAGATAGAAGTTCCCCAAGGATCGGGGGAGAAAAAAGCAGTTAAGAAAATGTTAAAACTTCAGGAGAAAAACAAGTATGGGGTAAGACCTCAAGACAAAACTTTTTCTTTGCACTTTGATTTCAAAAGAACAGAGATGCCCAAAATATGGACTCTCCCATCTGCATTTTATATTCCTCTATGTCCTTTGAAAGGCTGGAGATGGAATCCCAGGTTCCAAAGTGCCTGGTCACGGCTCACATCAGGCGGCATCTTTCACAGCCGTTTACTCCCCTGACTGTGCCCAGAGAGCTCTGTGGCCCAATTTACACAAAAAGGTCCTAATTTACACACGTTCATCACTTTGAGCAGAGTCTCAACGAATGAGACAAATATTGACACTCCACAGAAGCAAGTATTCTCTTCCGAAAAGTGAAGTGTGAGGTTCCCATGAGCCAGGCAGCTTGGTTACAGAAAGCACTGGCTGACTTGCTGGTTTAATGTTAAATGCATTTAAAATGTTAAGTGATCCGGCCCCCCTCCCAGTGGGTGTGTACATTGAGCTGGCTACAGTACTGATGCACAGACCACGTGGTTTTACTTCAAGTAGAGCACCCCACACCCAGGAAGAGGCCAAAGGACGGCATCGAGGTCTAGGACAGTTCTAAGGCGAGCTGCAGCCTGAATGCCTCGTCTGCAAATAGTCTCTCATTTCAGAGGAAATCACTGAACAGAGTTCGTAACACGTGAAATTTAAAAATTCATATTTCTAATTTCATCCCATTAGAACTCTTGAAGAACCGATGTACACCTGCTCCAAGTCAATGAGAGGACACTCGGATAGTCCCTCACAGGTCCTCGGCCTCCGCCTCCCACCTAGAGAACGTCAGCTCAAGCTGATCACAGCGCAGTGCGATTTTCTATAATATACAGGCCTGCATCTGAGCTGAGATGTGAATGTCTGGAATGTGCCTGCCAGACCCAGGAGGAACTGCAGCAGCTGTAGGGACAGAAGCTGCTAAGGAATCCGACTTGGAGGGAACTTGAGGCAACTAAAACTACTTCCACTGGTTTTTCTTGGCAAGGCTTGACCAGGCAAACTGTTATCACTGTTGCTAATTCATGGTAATTGGGATGGGGACTTAACAGTAAGTAATTAGAGCAATTACAGAATTTGATACTCAATTACAGTGGCACAGATTCCTGAGAATGGAAGAACTGTTGCCCAGGAATAGAGTTCAACAGGTCCTCCACATGCCCCGGGAAACATGGCATTTCCATGCACCCCTGCTTTGGTCCCTGGTCACCTGATCTCGGCCATCTGATGGCATCACTCCCCACAGCTGGAAACACCTGACCTCTTGTCACCCTCCCATCTGCCCTGCCTTCCTCCAGCCCGGGATATTCAGCGATGCCCACATACAGGACCAGGAAACCAGGGTTATCCTAAACCAGTGCCTGCATTCAAAGTCCTCCATGGCAGGACAATCACCAACGGCCAATACTCCCAGAACCTTCCACTTCAAAACGGGAGCACATCTGGATTCAAGCTGACAACGCTGCATTCTCTTTGCCATGTACACATGAAGGCATGTCAGGTTCCACCTAAAGGTATCAGGTTTCACACTGGTCAGGAGCCCAAGCCTAGTCACTCTGCATGATCTCAATTCACCATCCACAGAGAAGCCGGCAGTTTTTCTCTGGTGCACGGTGTGGATGGTGGATGCATTTCCTCTGAAAACTTGGAGAGGGGATCCTGGCCAAGGAGGCCAGTCACCCCAGCCCCTGCAAGACCCAGACGTGCCCCTCTGCTGTCTGCACACTGTATCCAAGTCTAGCAGTGTTGACTCTGTGGTGGGATAGTTCTGGGTCTGCAGGGGACGTGGGGCACAGGAACCGTGCAGCCTGGCTGTAGCCAGAGGCCTAAAGGATCCCCACGAGGCTCTCCAGCCAAGGTGTCATCACCACAGGCAGAGCCATTCAAGAGAACTGCTAGCCGAGCTGGAAACATCCCAATCTGCTGAGCCAACACAGGAAGACAACAGCCACCTACAGCTGCTGAGCCCCGAAACGTGACCACTGGGCCTGAAGGGCTGAATCTGGGATTTAATCTGTGAAGTTCTTTTCAAATGTGTTTGGCTCTGTAATCAAATCTTTATTCTAATTAAATTTAAAGGAGCCTCTGGCTATGGGCTACCTTGTCCGGCATCACAGCTCCAGGGAGTAAGAATGGGAAGGAGAGGCCCAGAGCCTCTCTGCATTGTCCACGCTAATTTAACACGTCATCATAAGGAAAGGCACTCCAGGAGAGGTGTGCATGGGAAGAACTGGGTTGGCCCTGACACAAACATGACCCCCATGACATCACAGCTGCCTCAGCCAACAGGCAAAAGACAATGATGCCCACCTGGACAGGTCACCGGATGTGATGATGCACCCCAAGTCCTAGTCCCACAGCAGCCAGAGACCACCCGCTGCTCGTCCCAGGTGAAACAGGCAGAGCTGTCCGAGCCCTCAAAAGCAGGAAGAATTAAAGAGGCAATTCTTGCTATTCCCACAACACGCGACACTCCTCGGAGACAGATACAGGCTTCGCTGTGAAAGTGCAGAGGACGGTGCAGTCCCTAGGCGGGCTGCTTCTTCCAACGATCAGGGAAGAAACCAGATCCATTTCCTTGTAGGAGAAACATTTGTACCGTCATTAGACAGAAGGTGGCTGATGTTATCAAATCATCAAGCACCGCACGGCTGTGTCTCCAAGGAGGGCCTGGAAACTTGCAGCCACCTGCATAGAGGTCACAGTGCTTACAATGGAGATACGTGTGACTGAGGTCTGGCTTCCTCAGGCAAGCTAAATTTGAACTTTCATCACTGAGGAATTGGTCATTTACAGTCACTCACCCTCAATGCAAAAGAGGGCTCAAAACACTGCACCAGACTTCAACACTCAGGGTTAGGGTCAGGGTCAAATTCACAAGTTTTACAAAATGTATTTACTTGGGATGCCAGAAAAGATGTAGCTTCACACCGCCCCAGCTCCAGGGTTTGCTTAGCCCCTTCACCACTGGATCTCACCAACAGATGACCCATCCACGCCTCATCCATGGCAGCACAGAAAACCACTCGGAAGACAGCCACTCCCACCAAGCTTCCTGACTTTGGTATTTAAAATATGCATCATTTAAAATCTGCATCTCATACGTGAGATTACACTTCTCCGAACAGACATTGTGATTGTCATTTCACCCAAAAGGGCTTTAGGAAATGACACGCGGCCCAGACGCCAGAGGTCGCCGGCCGCCTTACTCTAGCCTAATTCCTTTGTGCCTGTATGGAGCCTTCACAGATACAGCCCGGTCACATTAATGACCATAAGAGAAGCTCAGGGCATAGATGAACTCAGTGCTGAATTTTTCCATTTATCATCCTTTTGTTTTATCCAGAAGACAGCTGAGAAAGGCTGGGGCAGATCATCTCGAGTGTAATGACTCCAGCCACTTCTCTTCACCCCAGGTCACCCCTCAGTCACACGCTTTTGAGAAACCAAAGTAATTCTGTTCTCTTCACTCTGGGTTCCAAGTACTAAATTCCTCCGTTTTATCAATTAGATTATCAAGCAGCCGTTTGTAATCTGGACTGCAATCTGATACAAAATTTAAAGCTAATTTAGGTTGTGGTAATAGCTCCTATTTACGTTATAGACAAGGCATGAATGAAAACTTTAATCTGTTCATAGGACCAATTTGGTAAACAAACCAATTATTCAAGCAATGATTGTTTTCAGTTAGATGCAAATTTCTTTGCTCATAAAAGATTTTCCAGTAGGAATTTTTAAATCCATGGTATTTCCTGAGCCTGTCTCTGCACCTTCCCCGAGTGCACAGCAGAACTTCTCAGGGCATCCCATCAGCAGACCCACGGAAGAGAATAAGCCCACAGCCCTCAGCCCAGGAATCAAGTCTGAGCCCCAGCAGCCCCTCGTCCAGCCGGGGCTTCCTCACCAGCACAGCACCCAGAGGTTTTCCAGGTTTAATGCCATGTGTGCGTGGAAAGTAGAGTGCTGGAAAGACCACAGTGGACATTCTACAAATGCAACTTTCCTCCTGGAACAGCCCAGCAACCCTCTGTACCTTCCCCAAAGTACCCATGCCAGGTAGGCATAGAGAGTCTAATGGGGTGCCTAGGAATCAGCATTTAACACGATTCTGATGAATAAAAATGTTTGAGAGGCCGGTCAGCGAGAGGCTGCCGTGGCCTCCACTCATTTGCAGGCTCTGAAGAGACACAGATTCAGGTAACAGGCCAGACAGGACGGGACAAGGATGGGGAAGTGGAGGACAAATTCCATGGACCACCAACCACCCCTCCATCCCCACTGAGACTCCGTGATTTAAGGAGAGGCAAAGCCAGGGAGAAAAGATGCCCGCACCACACAAGGGACTGAGATTTCACCTGAAGTGCACAGCATATGGCTGAGGCCCAAGGTTGGGCAAGCCGAGAGCACAGGCCCAGAGGTGCCACCCGCACCCCACACAGACCTCCCAAGCACTGCCTGTGTCTCCTGCCTGGTTTGTTTCCTTCCCCCATTCTACTGTGTTGGTTTCTTAACCGCCCCCCACCACCACACACCCCTCTCTACAAGCTAGGTGAACTGAAAAGAGCAGGGGGGGGTTAAGATCTGGGCTCTCGGGCCAACGTCCTGCCTGAGACATTAGTTCCAACCCACCCAGCTGTTATGTAAGCCCCTGAGATTTCTCAAATGTGAGAAAGGAAGGTGACTGAACCCACTTCCCAGGACGGCTGTGGAGACTGAGATCACATATAGCCACACCTCGGCATCCAGCACACGTGGGACCCCGGCCGTGTTGCCCCTGACGGGAATCCCTCTATGCCCCCTCTGCTACCAGAGCCAACTCCCAGCAGTAGCTGTGGAGGGTGCATCCTCTATTCCCACTCCACTCACCTCCCATCGCTCCCCGGAGTGACCTGCCACTCAGCGGCCAACAGCAAATCTGGCCCCATTGGATAACCGACCACACCCCCCAGCCCCACTCTGGGGCGTCTTCCACTTGCAGTTCCGAAGCAGAGCGAGAAACCGCCCTCAAGGGCGCTCACCTGTTCCTTATTGCACGTAATTACCTGCCACGCAGGGCCACCAGCAAACCCAGCTCCACCATCCAGCTTCTGGTGGGTAACTGCCTCCCTCTCCCGCTTCCTCCTGGGGTGTCTGGGAGGCTCAGAAACTGCCCTCCAAGGGCACTCATCTGTTCCTTATTGCACTAATACCTCCTTTACAGAAATCCACTTTGACTTCCAGCACTGCAGGTGTGACAGTTTAGGAATCTTATTTGTAAGCTCCAAGAGCTTGAGGTCACGTACACCTCACCAGCATCCCAGAGACCCAGCACTGTCCCACTGTATTTACGATTCCAAAATACTCCTTCAAAATGCTACTGGCATTTGATTTGCGCATAAAATGCTAAAAATCTTCAAGTGAAACCAATATCTTCAACAGTTGGATTCAATCATAACATGCGAGTTATACATCTGCCAAGTTGTAAAGCCTCATGCATTTATAACATCTTACGTATGGTCAAATGGTTCATTAACATAAATTACGAGAATCTCTAAGAAACGGGTTTTCTGGCATTAGATGACCAAAGGAAAACTGGGTTCTGGCGGGCTTGCGGGCCTGTAGAGGCAGACATATCTGCTGACACAACCAAGCTCCTTCCCACTGACGTGGCCTCATCCCAGGCCCCTCGCCCGGACGCCTGCAGGCCCCTGGAGGAGCAAGCTGACCTGCCCACATTTCTCAAATGCACAGCTGTTGTTCACACTGCAGATGGAGCTCAAGGCACGAGCAGGCCACCACACAAAATACCACACAGCGTCCACGCCAGGGGATGGTTTTCACTCCATCCCAATGCCCCATGTATGAGTTAACAGCCATGCTACTAAACGGATTTTTAGACTCTCAAGACATACTTTGTTTGCTTTTATGCAACAAAGTTAAAAGACTATCACTCAGATATAGGCTCTGAAACTGTGGCATAATCATTTGGGAACAGAGCCTCTGCCAGATCAGGATAAGCACTTGGGACAACACCCCGTGACCTCAGTCCACACAAACCCATCCAGACCAGAGGCCTCCTGCACAGCTCTAATTTCTGTGGATTTCTGTAAATGAGGTATTAGTGCAATAAGGAACAGATGAGTGCTCTTGGAGGGCAGTTTCTGAGCCTCCCAGTCACACGGCCACATTCAGGCTGAAGCCGCGCCACCTCCAGAAACACTGTCCGTCACCGAGGTGTGCCTGGCTTCTCCCTTTTTCCAGAACTTAACAAAACCTGAAAGGACAGATCTGTGTAGAAAAACACAAACTACTTGCGATTCCTCTGCCCAGTTCAGGCTGTAGGAAGCTCGTTTCAGCCTTCACCGTGTTCTGACCTTGGTTCCCATAAGAAATAAAGTCAGAATTCTAGTCCCTGTCTCCTGGGCAGTGTGGCAGGCATACATACCTTCAGTTACATGAGGAAAGGCGTGGCGAGCCCCCTTCCTTCAGTAAAACTGCACAGTTCCCAGAACCCTGATGCCATCCCCCTCACGCCACTGTGAACACCTGGACAGAGCACATTTCAATGTGTGCACCTTCGTGGGCTGGTTTTCTATTTCTCCACTAAATCACCCCAAATTTAGCGCCCTAAACACTGACTTATTTTCTCCCACTTCTGAAAGCTGGAGTCCAAAACAGGTCCCACCAGCTAACGTCGAGGTGTCGGCAGGGCTGGCTCTGGGGAAGCGACTGTCTCCTTGCCTCCCGCAGCCTCTAGAGGCTTCCGCATCCCCTGGTCCATATGGCACCTACTGTCTTCAGGACCCACAGCGGCCCTGATGGCCCCTCAACAGGAAGACGCAGAACGTCAGGAGCCCGGGCTCCAGTGCTAAGGCCAAACCTCACCACCCTCCCAGCTCCTCACACACTCCCGTGTGAGCTAATATAGATTCCACCTTAACTAGTATCACCTGTGTAAGGGGTAAGTGCCCAGCTGTGAACTGGTTAACCTCGCTCACACAGACCCCAGGAATAAACTCACAGGCCATGGACCACTCCACAAGCAATGAGTGACCACCTGCTCGGGGACCTCCATGGCCCAGCACAGCCCTCCTTTGCCTCCCCATGGACTCAGGGTCTGCAGCGCCAGAGGGCCCTGGATAAAAAAAGACAGCTCCCATGTCGGGAGGCACCCACCAGAGGTTGGGTTCCCGGTACTTTAAGTAGCCCAGGTGGACAGGCTGCGCCCCGTGCAACTCCATCACAAGAATAACAGCTGCACGTGGCTAGTGCACAGGTGGCCACCCCTCGGCCCAGCTGGCCACGCTAAGCACATCGCCCCCGTGACGTCCAATCAGACTCAGCTGCTGGCACAGTCCAGGTATCGGCCCCCAAGAACATTCTGGATCACAATTCACAGTACTGATTGCGATCAGGGCCACACGTGGCTGAATGTATTTACAGGAGGACGCCACAGCCGATCTGGCTGGACTGAGAACATTTCCCACTGTACATTCTTACAACACCATTTTATTTGCACTTTATTAAACTTTTATGGCTTTTTTCTGCCTATCTACTTTATGGGAGTGTTTCTTGTTCTTATGACTGCAGTGATACTTTAAGCTACAACTATTAATGTGTAAAATTAGTTTGGAAGTCGCCTTATCATTAAACATTTCACAAGCAAGCAGTCAAAGGCACCTAACCCGGAGGCCTCTTTTCTTCTCTGAGCCAAACCTACATTGGACTCAAAGAAAATGGCACACGGAGAGGGGCTGGATCTCTAGCGCCCATCCCTAGGGGGCCTCCTGGGGAGCAGATATGGAGGGAAAAGCCCTGGGCTACGGCACCGTCTTACTAAAGAAAAGTCCATTTGGGTAAATGTAAGTGCCAGACTTAAGAGATTAAGCAAACCATGAAAAAGAAACCGCTAACCACAGCTTCTCCAAAACAGAACTAAACTCCCTTTAGTTTGAATTGGAAAAGCAGAAGTGATGATCAGGATACAAAAAAAATGACAAAGCATCTGAAACAGGAGAATAATCAAGGGTCTCTGTCTCTTCCTGTGTGAGTGGGAGCCTCGCATCTAAGCTGGATTTAGAAGGTTGCTACTTTGGACTGAAAGTTATCCCCAACCCCAGTTTGTAAGCAAGTGGAGCAGAACTCTTCAATTATTTCAAGGTTTAGCGGTAAAGCTCTGCAACTGTCACAACCATTTTAATTGGTGTGAATTTTAAAGTGACTCAATCTGTTGGCTGGAGTATCTAACGGCTTAACCACGGGGTCATGTTGGAAAATTATTCCAAGTGCTTTTGTTTTCTCTACTGAAGATGCATTTGAATGTTCTTGTAGTTTGCAGTTGGCTGGTTCTGATGTTTGGTCTGAGGAGGCCCAAGTAACCGGAGAGGAAGAATCTGAAACTTCAAGCCAATCGAGTGCTGTCTGGGGAGATGGAGACCCCAACCCGAGAGCCACTGACGGACTCAGCACGGGCGCAGGGCCGCCAGAAGCATCGGGCCACGTATTTGCCACTTACAAAACAACATAAGCACACACCCCCAGGTGTGTACACATGCCCCTGTACACGCTAATGTCTGTCTATGCTAACACCAGCACACACCCCCAGGTGTGTACACTTCCTCTGTACACGCTCACGTCTGTCCATGCCAACAGCACACACCCCCGAGGTGTGCACACACACTGTACACATCTGTCCCTGCCAATGCCAGCACACATGCCCAGGTGTGCACACACGCTCTGTACACACTCACATCCCTCCCTGCCAATATGAGCACACACCCCCAGGGGTGCACACACACTCTGCACATACTCACGTCTGTCCCTGCAGCCTGAGTCAGTCACAGAGAGGCAGAGGAGGAGTAGGAAGGACGTAATGGGCACTGAGGTTCTGGGCCGGTTCCCCTCTCTACCTCGGGAGAGACCCCTCATGTGATCCTGCTGTCACTCACCGTTCCGCCTCCATCCTCCATCCTCCCACCGGGATCAGGAGGACGCCCACTGCACAGAGCTGTGATGAGCATGAATAGAAGATTGCAAGAGCTCACGCCAAGGTGCTGACCACGGGGCCTACGGAGTGCTTCTTTCTGCTGTGGCTGACATCAACAAACAAGAGGCTGACACGGCTTCCGCAGAGAATGTCACTCGCTGAGAAACTGAAACGTGTGACCTAGGAGCCTGTGAAGGTCTAAGAACAAACCAACAAACCAAATGGTTTTGTTTGTTTTTCGAACACCCATAGCCTGTTTTTTCTTTTTTCTCATGCTGTACCTTGGGTATCATTTAGTTTAATTTCAAAGTAAGTCCAATAAATACACAAAATCAGAGGACTGAGCATGGAGCATTGTTTCACTTCATGTCCTCCAGCCTTTAGGACACATTAAGGAAAGACATGATTCCAGGACTTCCATTAGAAAGGCTGCCCTGAGGCACCTGCTGGGGCAGCCAAATTGCAGCTGTTGATGCTGCCCCCAAGCTGCTTGGATGAAGCACAAGATTCCGGGGGTCTCTTCTCTCCTGCCCTTCACCCCAGGAGAGAAGGTAGGGAGAGAAAGGTGAGAGAAAACAGGAATAAGGAGGGGGGAAGGAGGGAGAGAGGAGGGGAGAGAGGGAGAGAGGAGGGCGAGGGAGGGAGAGAGGAGGCAGGAGGGAGGGAGAGGAGAGGAGAGAGGGAGAGGAGAGGGTGGAGGGAGGGAGAGGAGAGGGGGGAGGGAAGGAGAGAGGAGGAGGGAGGGAAGAAGCGAGGAGGGGGGAGGAAGGGAGAGAGGATGAGGGAGGGAAGGAGAGAGGAGGGTGGAGGGAGGGAGGAGGGGCATGTTCCATCCACCAAGGCAGCTGCACTGCAGAGAGAATGGAGGGTGTGTTGCCTCTCAGGACAGCAAGTTCACGCTGTTTATAATTGTTAGCATAAACAATGACCCGCTGAGGACAGGGCTGCAATTGGAGTTGACAACTTTTTATTTCCATAGTTGATATTGGGGACCTGGACCTAAAGCACCGTGCCTTGCCCTTTCGCCAGATGGGCCAATGCCTCTCCATACTTGCCTCTATTTTAACTAAATACCCGATATTGACTAGGAATTATGACGTGTAGGGTACCCCTTACCACAGTAACGTCAAACTCACGTTCTAAATGCAATTTGCTCAGGGACTGGCTTCTAAGTCTGGGTAGGAATGTTAAGCTCAGGCCAGTTCAATTCAATGAGCATTTATCAAGAAACTCCTAGACCAAGAGCTGTGTTAGACACTGGGTATGGGGTGATGGGGATACGAAGATGTGGAAATAGAACTCGAGAAGCTCAAAAGCTCTCATTTCATTCCCTAATGCAATTACCTAGCTTCAACCTGAAGGCTGTAATGTCTAAATTCACTTTTTCTTTATTCCAGTTCTACATAACAAAGCATAAATAATCACAGAGGAATGATTCTGTGTTGGACTATTCAGTGGACAGAGAAGAGCATTCTGACCGGCGTGAGACACTGTCTCAGTCCCCAGGGAGCCCGTGAGGTGCCTGCACGGAGCACACGCGTGAAGATTCAGGAGCACGAGTGTCAGGTGATGGGAGGGGCATGGAGGCAGCACCAGACAGATGTCTGCCGAGGGGCCACTGCAGCCGGGCTGGCCGGGAAGGTCATGGGAGTGGGCGCAGGCATCTACCTCCAGCCGCACTTCGTTTTCATGAGGATGCGTGCAGGGAAGGGGATGACACCGAAATGCTGTGGCGCTGAGGGGAGGAGGGGAGGGACGCAGGGCTGAGGGCTGGCCACCACCCCTTGCGTCCCTGCCCCTATGAACGCTGCCAACATCAGCCCCAACGGGGAGAAGTGAGGGGGGTGAAAGAGGTGGACAGACTTGGCTTCCATGGAATTCACAGATTCCAGTCATTAAAAATCCCTTCTGAGTTTTCATCTGGAAAACTTTGCAAATGTATTTAGGGACAAGAGGCAGAAGATGAAGCCAACACAGTTGGGCTCAAACCGCCGCACTTCTCCTTCTCTCTGCATCCAGGACCCGCCCTGAGCCCCTGAGTGCGAGGACCCCGAGCTGCCCAGCCCAAGGGCACGGCCCCTGACCAGAGAAGGGAGCCGCACAGCGGGGCCCCCAGCACGTGGATGGCAGAATCTGTGCTATCTCAGTCCCAGGACCCCAAGCAGAGAAGGCCTGGGACTCCCAGCTGAAGCTTTACTGTCTCCTCTGTCACCAAAGTCGAGAAGGACTGAGTGGGACCAAGGCCGGACCTGCCGGCTCCTCAGTGGCTGCCGATGTGTCCCTCAGGCTGCAGGTGAGACCGTCTTGTGATTCTCCAGACAGTGGTGAAAATCACAGCCAGGAGTGCTCCACTTGCCCCAAAACTCAAGCATAGACTGAGGAAGGCACCGCCCGTTCAGATCCCCGTCCAGGCTTGTGTGCCACACTCGAGAGGCACACGGCACCAGAACATGGCACTTTAAGTGGCTTTGTGGGGTGTAGAAACACAAAGTGTGGTCTCGAGTGGCTCAGAAGTCACTCCCACCAGCCTGCGGGACCCGGATGGCCCCTTTGGACGTGGCTGGAGTCTCTCCAGGGCGGGCTCCAAACTCCCAAGGATGAGGTGAGCGTCAGTCTTGCTCTGACCTGAGGAAGGCCCCTGACAAGTATCCTGAACATGCAGGCACACTGCTGGCTGACTCCTGAAGGGACCTGCTGAGCCAGGAGCCAGGGACTCGACTGACACACGAACCCTGCCCAGGCGCCCACCTGGGGCGCCCACGAGAAAACTACGGAAGCTGTGAAGACGGAGGTGTGCACGGGGCTGGGAGAATCCTGGGAGAAGCCGCACTGGGGACCGGGAGGGACGGAAGGCTGGGCCCCACAAGCAAACGGCGGAGGCACTCGGTGCCCTGTAGAACCCTCTGCACCCACAACTGCAGGCCTGGCTGGCAGCACGACCTTGTCTGCAGGGGCCCAGGAGCATGTGTGTTTGGCAGGCGCTGTCCTCCTGGAGCCACACTACAGGTACCGTCATTTTAGAGGCAGGTACCTGATATCAACGATGACAATCAACCATGCCACCCTGAATTACAGCCCTGTCCTCAGCGGGTCACTATTTACGCTGACAATTACAAAGAGTTTGAACTCGCTGTCCCAAGAGGCAACAAACCCTTCATTATCAGGGCCGCAAGCCTCTGTGCAGCCCTCCTCCCCCGCCGCTTCCCGTCGGGGCAACGTGAAGTCCCATGATGGTGACTCAGAGCCAGACCAGTAGCTTCAGTGCAGGAAAAATCACAAAAACTCAAACACATCCATCCTAAACATGGGCAGTTGGTAGGAACTGATTCCTCAATTCAACCTGTTCAGAGGCTTTCTGGGCTAGCCCAGCTCTGATCACAGGCTTTTGCTTTCTGCTCCCCATGAAGGGCGGCGAGGAGGCCGGGCTCTGCCATTCTGTAGGCTCCGCTACGTGGAACCTGCCCTGTGGCCTCGGTGGCCTGTGCCAGACAGCGTGACCGTCGCCCGCAGTGAACACTCCGCACAGCGGAGCAGGCTTGGGGAAGAACAAAAACTTACCTGTAAGCCTAGAGAAGACACTAAGCCACGCACGGCCTCACGCGCACTGCATGTCAATCGCCGCCGAAGCAGGAACGAGCTCTTAATAGTTCCAGTAAATGCAAAGGCCGCCCTGGAAAACTGCGTGAACCTTTCTGACCACTCACAGGTGGGGAGCCACTGCCTGAGACACAAAGGTGAAGAATTAACCTGAAACTGCATATTATAAAACATATTTTTAAATGATGGTGCTTAATTTAAAAGACTCCCAAAGAGTACTGCATTAGAAAGTGACAGAGTGAAACCGTGAGGCTGACCACAGGAGTCCCTGGAAATGTCACCAAATGTTGTGTCAAAACTGGGAAACAGAAGAACTGCACCTGATGAAACATTCGATTAATCACTCGAGTCCTCCCCACATACGAAGCTATGTAAAAAGTGTTCCCAGAAGGTAAAGTGAGCAGGAGGGCTGTGAACACTCAAAGAGAGAGCCACTTCATCCACGGACCACAATAAAAGAAACGCTAACAAGTGCCGACGACACGCTGGAGTCCAGGGCTCCGGGCGCAGCTGTGACAGGGACACTCAGGGTCCCACTGTCCAGATGGGAAACCAGGGTGGAAACACCAGGGAGCCTGTCTCAGGGGGCAGAGCCAGTGAACGGTGGTTCGTACTGGGCCAATCCCAGCTGCCAGGCTCTGGGGCTTCTGGGCACAGAATCCTGTTGACTTCACTCTGGGGTGGGAGAGGCGGCAGCATCCCTCAAAGGCACCTGGAGAAGTGGTGTTACCCTACATCCCCTGTCCCCGGCGTTACCCTCCATGCCCCTGTCCCCGGCGTTACCGTCCATGCCCCTGTCCCCAGTGTTGCTCACCATCCTCATCACCTCCAGGCCCCTCTCCCTGTCCTCCCTCATTTTCCTGTTCAGCCAGAACACATCACATGTCTCTTCCCTTTTCAAGAGGCTCAGCTGCACCCGGAGGCATTCCAGCCTATCCGGGATGGGGCACACACCCTGGGGAATTGCCAGCACAGGGCCGGAAGGCCCTGAGACCCTCTCACTGTTACCCAGGAAGGATGGAACAGCACACGGTCACGCTGATTGTCAGGCAGGATGAAAAATTCTGTGTTTGAAATGTTCTTTTCACTGGAACTGCTCGGACCATTCGTGAACGAATCAGTTAAATACCAGCAAGGGCCATTCCCACTTATTCTCTGGCTACAGTTTTCCACCCACCAGCAACCACACTCCTAGGAATTATCCCTAACGCAGAATCAGCACCTTGTGCCTTTTAGGAAAACCTCTTTCCCTCCAGCTTTGTCCTCCTTCCACAAAAGGTGCCTCTGACTGCCTCACTCGACGTACCAGGATTTCACTCGGCTACAGAGGAAAATCTACGTGGGGCTCAGAGGTGGGTGGTCCCCGCATGGGCAGCAGCTCTGTGACATCCTCCGAGGAGCCTGGCCCAGGCCTGCCTCACACGCCAGGACTCTGCCTTCGGGCCCTCGGGCCCCCGAAGCTGCTTTCCCTCCAGGCGTCCTGCTCCAGGCAAGAAGGCCGGACAAAGGCTCAGGGCTGCTGAGGGTCGGGAAAGCCTCCTGACACCTCCCTCTCCAGGACCCCCCATCGGCATCCCAGCATCTGGACCTGTGTCACCAGCCGCTCCGCCGTGCAAGAGAATTGGATTTTCAACTGGGTGTGCTGCTTCCCTAAACAAAGTAGGGTGTTGTTACTGAGGAAAAGGAAAAAAATGGCATCTTCTTGGCAACTCCGCGACATCCAACCACTGGCATCTTCTTGGCAACTCCGCGACATCCAGCCACCGGTTCTCATCACCCCAGAGATGTCCACCCAGGGCAGATAGTGTCTTCAACCAAGCGCCACTGACCCAGAAGTGCAGTAATTAGTACACTATCACCAGAGTCACCCACTCCTTCACCTTTACACCCAAGAAAAACATGTTTGCCAGGCAAACTAGATGTCCAGGAGGTGTAAGGAAATCCCAAGCCTGCTTTAAGCCTCAGACTTTTGAGACCGTTGAGGGCCATGCACACAAGAGCAAGGCTGCACCCGAAAGCTCTGCTCCTGCTGGACGTCATGAACAGACCACACGGCTTAGCCACATGGACCCTTCCAGGACGTCACGAGAGGGACCTCCGTGGTACACGCAATGACGTGCACTTCGTTGAGCCTCGAACAGACCACGCCCTGGTTACAGGGTCGGTGATCCACCTCCTGCCGTCAGTCACCCACCTCGCCAAGGGTCTGCGTCTGCATCTGTAATAACTTTGCTGTTTTACCTGGGTACCAAAATGCAGCATCGTGATGTTTAAAGGACTTTAAATATCAACACTCCGGGTGCAGTTCTTGTCACTTTAATGCAGTCACTCGATGCAGGCCTCACTCACGACTCTGAGGTAGCTCATACCTTCCCTACCTAACCAAGGAAGAAATGAAGGCATGGAAGGTGCAGCTCCTAAGGAGCAGATTAGGATTCAAACCAGTGATCTTCGTCACATGCTGACCTACCTCTCAGGCTGAGATAACGTTGAAAATTAACCAGGTAGAAGAGCGTTCCATCAATCAGCTGGAAATGGTGCTCGTGGATGGGCCTGTGGTTACTCCCTGAAGAACAAGACCATTAGCCCAAAAATCCACCTGTGTCACACTCAAATGTTTACATATCCAATTATTTTTAAAATAACCCAATCAAGCATGTTCACAGCCATTTAGAGCCATATAGATTGTCTGCTTCGCTGACAATCAACCCAAGACCTCTGTCGGCAAAGGGCACGGTGCCAGGTCCAGAGAAGGTGGGACAGAGACACAAACAGGAACCTCTCCTCCCCTGGGAGCCTCGCTCTGATGGGCCCGCGAGGACATGGTACAGACCGTGGGGTGCAGGCAGACGGCAGGCCAGGAGAAGGGGCTGCGTTGCCGGGAGGCAGTGCTTTGAGCTCTAATGGATGGAACACAGCTAACCAGTGAAGGTGGAGAGAGGGCACCCGTCTGAGAGGATGCAGAGGCAGCAAAGCACAACCGGCCTCAGGGAACCAGAAGCCACAGGGACATCAGGTTGGGTGCTGCTGTCTGCTGGCCACCGGCTGGGGGACTGTACTGGGCCTGGAGGGACATCCCTGACACTCCCCACCAGATGCCAGGGGCACCCCCAGCCCCAGGTGAGAATCACGGATCCCATAGCGAATGAGGCCAGCCTGTGGGAAGTGGGGCTGGGACAGCTCTGCACAGCTTAATAGGAAGTTGGGTTCTATTTTGTGGGGTTTTGGTCACGCCAATGGCTAGTCAGGGCTGTCCGTCAGGAAGTGATTTGAGGGCAGACTGGAGAAGCGGCTACGAAGGACAGCGGGGCATTCGCTGCCTGGGTCCAAGGAAAAGGAAATAAAGGCTGGTGATGTGACAGTGGGGGGCAGCACAGAGGGAAGGAACTGGTGGAGACACAGGGCTGGCCCCGCACAGGGCTTTGAGCAGCTACCCGGGGGTCGTCCTATTAATTCTCCTCATGGCCCCAAGAGGCGGCTGTGAGGATCCGTCTCCTGAGGACAGAACTGCTCCAGAGCCACACAGCGAGGATCCACAGAACCAAGATCCGGGCCAGCTCCAAAGCGGGCGAACTTAAAACCTCACGCATGGTCCTGAGGCAGGGATCGGAGCCCCCTGGACACACAGACACAGGAGCTGCAGGAAAGGGAAGCAGACACCCCGGACTAGTGGCAGGACCCAAGGTTTCTGCCCTCCAGGGCACACTGGGACCAGCCACTGCACAGGTGGACACACAGTGCTTTAACCTGTGCTGGGGGAAGGAGCCCTCACTCTCAGGGTGGAGACCGCAGCTCGATCGGGCCAGCCTCCCTGCTGGGCACAGCCTGAGCCACACAGGATGCTGAGGTGCCCCAACGTTGGGGTGCTCAGAGCCACTCAGCTGAGATCGTGGTGCTTTCTGTAACCACCCTCGTTTCTTTATGGTATAGATCTGGACTCCATCCTTTGCAATGTGTGGGGTTCTAGGAAGAGGCTGGCCAGCCGGGGAAGTATCCTGGGCTCTGTCCCAGTGATGACGAACTTGGCTCCTCACAGGGCGGCCTATTCACCACAGTGACCCCTGGGGACCACGCCTGCACCCACCTTGCTGAAGATAATTCACTTCTCATCCGTGAAAGAATAAAGCTGGACAAACTCAATTTCACACTCACTTCCAACTTTAACAACTTGTGTTAGGAAATCAAAGACAAGGACTCTGACCATGTCACAAACCCAGGAAGAAAAACCCGAGACTAACGGAACGATGCCACCTTCGCGGTTCCGAGCTTAACTAGTTGTTTTTCTTTTCTGGTCTGTTTTTCTCTTTTGGTTTAAATAATTAAAGATCCTCGTTGACAAGTAAAAAAAATTCTCTATGAAGCTAAAAAAAGGGGTTCTAAGTAAACATTTAAACATTCTTCCCTATACTTTTAAAAACAGTTGCAATTATAGCTCTACTTACTGTTAAGTACTTTAACTAAATGAAAGATTAATTATACAGACTGGTAATTATAAAAAATAAGGCTACATATTCATGGCATCATGAATAATTAATAAGAACTCTTTGATTTCATTCAGACCAGGGATTCTGTGCTAATAGGCTCTCAGCTGTCTTGAAATAATGGTGAAATTTTAAAATTACTTTTGTACTTAAACGTGTCCCCAAAGTGAAGCACAGCGGCTAACATCCATCATGGTGCCCAGCAGTGCGACCCGCCACACTATGGCAGACACCCTGATTCACCAGGGCTGCATCCCGGAGCTGTGCTAGTGCAGAGAATGTTCAGGAAACAGACCAGGTGGCAGGAGGGGGTCTTGTCCTCAAGGAACCTCATGAGTCTTGCTAGGGGGACAAACAGCGAGAGAATGAAACCTGTAGCCATGGAATCTGGACAGCGATACCCAGGCCTCGCCATGCATACCCCCTAGCTAGCATATCCGTGAGACCCGTCTGGCACAGGCAGCAGCAGGGTCCGGCCCTTGGAGCACAGGGATGGCAAAGCAGGGCCATGAAAGCGGGTGGCATGCCGACAGCGGCTTCTCTGCAAGAGCTCCTGGCTCTCACGGAGCTGAGGGCTCCTCAATGGGAAATTCTGGCCGAGCTCCAGGGGAAAGCCGGTGGGAGACCCGTCTCCTCTGTCCCCATCTCCTCTGCCCCAACCCTGGAAGAGGGTCAGATATCAATGCTAACTCTTGTGCTGACTCAATTAATTCAAACAATTCAGAAAACAAACTTGCTTTAAGTATTAATTTCCTAAAAAGAATTAACATGAGTTCAAATAATTCACATAATTAAAATGATTTTAATTGTTAATTTAATTAAAACATCTCCGTTTTCACAGCGTCACGTACCTTGGTACTTTCTCCTTATTGCGTTTCCCATCTTCCAGGGCAGGTATCCTTCCACCCAGGGCAGCAGCGACTCTGGTGTCTCGGGTGTTCCCAGGCTTCCGTCAGCCCCTGGGGGGCTTACAGTTCTGCAGCGGTCCCCATCCTCATTAATCTGCATAAGAACATCCATCTGCAGAGATGCCCTGTGGCACCGTGGCCACATCTGACGTGCAGCTAAACGCTGGGCGTGTCGCCTGGTGACAGCAAGTGACAAAACTGTGGGCAAGGTAGCACCTCTGGGCGCCGACACTCTTAATGAGTTTTTTACAAGACCATTCTTTAATGGGTGAACCCCGACAGGAAACACTAAAGATTGTTTTTAACTATTTTTTTTATCAAGACATATCTTTATCTAACGTTCACTCAATGCTAAATGTCACTTCTCCAGCCTACCCATTTAAGAATACCTAAAAGTTAAGACTGGAATGACGCTTTCAAACACATACTCTACTCATGCATTCCCGGGAGCAGAGAGCAGCTTAATGTTTTCACGATATGCAGGCATGAAGTTTGGCGAAGGCATTTTAATATTTTTACCTGAATATTTTAATAAAATCAAAAGATCATTTTCACTCTAATACTCTACTTAGAATGTAATTTTCCATTAAATAAACAGTCAATGTTCAGTAACCCACATGCTGATAAACTTTTGAAAAGTTTAGAAAGTATTAAGTATAATCAAAGATTACTTTTAATTTTCGAGCTGGCAAGAGCCTGTGTCAGGGAACAGAGTTCAGATTGAAGATTATTTTCTTAAAGAAGATTATTTTCTTAAAGAAGATTATTAAAGAAGATTATTTTCTTAAAGAAAAGCGAAACTCATAAAAGAGACCAGGTGATTCTATAAAGCAACACAGAATCCGTTTTCAGAAAAGGCAAACGTGGACCACAGAACATCAGTGTTGCCCGTGATGAGAGAAACAGTTAAAAAGAAGAATTCACGGTGGCCCAGCATAGATCAGGTGTGGGAGGACAGAGAGGTGAAGAAATCATCCTCCTTCTAACTTCCCAGAAAGGCACAAATGGCCAGCACTGTAACTGAAGACCACGCAGGCACCAGTGTGAACTCAAACTCCATGGCCAGCACCGTAACTGGAGACCACATGGGCAATGCTGTGAACTCAGACCCCACAGCCCACACCATAACTGGAGACGACACGGGCACCAGTGTGAACTCAGACCCAACAGCACCTGCCTGGGCTGCTCCAGCCACTAGCAGAACCTGTTGTGCAGCTGAACTGGAAGCTGATTCTGGAAAGAACTGAGGAGCATGAGGACGAGATCCTTCTACCTCAACAGGGATAAATTTTTTAACGATTTCTTTCTGTCAGAAAACTGTTAATAAAATACTTTGTTCTAAAATGACCAGGATTTCAGCAGCCTCTACATTCCTTCATATCAATCAAAGCTTAGGCACGTGGGTTACTTCACTGTTCATGACACCTTTTTCAAATAAACCCCGGGGCCGCCTGTGTACCCAAGAGCCTGGGCCCTGAGCATTCAGAGAAAACGTCCAGGGCGAGAATGTTCACGTCCCAGCGGTGCAGTAGAGCGCATGGGGGGAGTTTAAGCCACAAGTGGCCACACCTCCCCTGCCTCTGGCCAGTGCCCACTGCTCACACACACACTCCTTCCTCAGCCCACCCTGAGCCACGGGGCCCTCGCGTAACCAAAGTCACTGCAGCACCTCCAGGAACAAACTGGTTACAGGTGGACTTCTCTCTACGCAAGGTACGCTAGATTAAGAAAACTGACTAAAAACAGTAGGAAGAAAAACTCACTCCACCCATTGAGGCAAGAGAAATGCACACAGCCTCTGAAATCACTGCAGAGGAGTTTTCCTGGGTTAGGTACGCGGTGGGGTGACCCTACCCCATAGCGGGGCAATGGCACATGGTGGGAACCAAGGAACATCTCCGAATAAATGTAGGAAAATGCACTCAACTCCCAAACAGAGAGAGAAACTGCTTTTTTCCTTAAAAGCTTCTGTCTTTTATTCTCAGAAAGACTCTCTTTGGTGTCTTGACTGCTGACGGGACAAGCCCATCTTCCCCAGAAAGCCGTCCTGGACAGTCTCCAGATCCTACAGCCCTCAGGTCCACCTTGCCTACTGATGATCCCACATTACAAAACCTAATCATCAGGAAAAGCTTCCCAGTCCGCAGCTCACAAGTGACATTTTATTCAGGGAAATGCTATTAAAAACCTGGGGCTCTGTGTAAACGCTGTCCCCTAGGTACTGAGGCTCCACACAGATGGCACACAGGGAGACAGGCCTCACCCCTTCCTGGTGCCCCATGTCTCTCTTGACATTTTATTAGCTGAGTTTTGTGGCGGTTTGTTACTTTTAACCTGCCTGTCCAAGGCAGCTGCACTAAACTACTTGTCCAGGGCAGATCCACTCATAATGACCATCAGCTCAGAGTTGGAAGTAGCACTGGAGAATGAGGTGGTTTCAGGGCACTATGCTTCCCTGCCCTCTTTTCCAGGGGTGCCAAGTAAGTTTCTGCCGTGGCTGAGGATGTCAGCACTACACTAACATTAGTTCAATGGCAGGCCACCAATTAATACTTAAAGAACAATCTCCTTAAATGCGAAACCCCATCTCTACCAAAAATACAAAAAATTAGCTGGGCATGGTGGTGAGTGCCTATAATCTCAGCTACTGGGGGACTGAGGCAGCAGAACTGTTTGAACCCAGGAGGCAGAGATTGCAGTGAGCTGAGATTGCACCATTGCACTCCAGCCTGGGCAACAAGAGTGAGACTCCATCAAAAAAAGAAAAGAAAAGAAAAGAAAGGAAGGAAGGAAGGAAGGAAGGAAGGAAGGAAGGAAGGAAGGAAGGAAGGAAGGAAGGGAGAAGAGAAAAGAAAAGAAAAGAAAAAAAGAAAAGAAAGAAAGAAAGAGATTCTCACGACACTGTCAACATCTTCAGTTCTTCCCGAGCGTAGCATAAAATTATCACACACAACGTAAACTCAATCAGATCAACGTTCTTTCCTCACCGATCCATACCTAAATCCTTATTTCAAACTGGCCCCAATTTTTCAGAATTTAAGAAGACTGAGAGGAATAACCACGAACAAGCAAGGTTTACGCAGACGTCAGTCTTCCCAACTCTCGCTCAGGAGCTCACCCCAAACTCCTCCTGTGGAATCAGCCTGGATAACAGTCCCTGGTGGCCTCACAAGAACAGACGCTCCCACGAACCCACGACAGACCCCACCATTCAGCCCCAGGCAGAGGAGGGAGGCAGACGGTCACGAAAGCCGGAAAAGCAGGGAACTGTGACTTGTCTGACTTAATGTAGGCGATTGGGCTAAAAAACAAGGCACGTCCACCAGTGAATGGGGTGAGCCCCCAGCTGTCTGCGCAGAGGCTGTAAATATGAAGGAACTCACTTCCCTGCACACTGAAGTCCATCAACATCTCCACATCGACCGCACCTGGGCTCTGCTCACCCCTCACAGACTAGGATGAGAGTGGCCGCGTCTGGATAGAATGTCAAGGACGGATGGACAGACATCCTGGACAGACACTGTACAGAGACCAGGGGCTGGGCAGGGGGAAGCGGCACAGCCTTGGGGCCAGCAGGGGCGAGGCCGGGAAGCCTCGGTGAAGGCCTGCATCTCCTCCTCCAAAAGAAGCAGGAGCGGCCACGCAGTGTGGGCTGCAGCTGTCGTGAAGTGGCCAGTGGGACATAGCAGGAGGTCGTGGCCAGCCTTACCCCCAGCCCAGGAGGAGGGGCCCAGCTGCGGGCACTGCCCCGGGAGCTGGCATCCTGAGCCCCCAGAGAAGGCAGGAAATTGCCCCTGGGCACTGGGTGCTCAGGCTGGAGGTGGTGAGACCTCGAGGCCCTGCAGTCGGGGAGGCGAGGGCAGAGGTGGCCAAACTGAAGCTCAGTGAAGGGCTTTGTCAGGAAAGGCCCCCAGAGGCTGCCTTACCAGCCCAGGGGAGGTTACTTCCGGCCCAGAGGCTCAACAGGGCCCTCGGTGGTGACGCTTAACCTTGTCCTCTGACAGAGGACCATCGAGACAGGGTCACTCAAACCTCTGCCAAGCTCTGCACCCAAATGAAGCTGTTACCACAGACACTGAGGCAGGCAGTGCTCATCTCAACTCTGTACAAGTGGTTTCTTTAGCCAGTTCTCCAAATTCTTAATGACAAACCACACTAAACGTGTGTTTTCAGTATCACCTATGTTCATAGCTATGTATAAAATAACGATCACCAGGAAAACTAGGTGGTGAACCCAGGAGGAGGAAATCTCCACGACGAGTCGAGAGAACACCAGCAGACCATTGGCTCTTCCCGGCTGAACCCAAGAGCGCTTGGCTGGGCTCACTTCCGTTCTAATTCCCAGATTTGTTTTTACTTCCCCACATTTTCATTATGAAAATGTTCTAACATATTTAAAAAGTGGAAGAACAGTACAACGAGTGGTCAAGTTTTCTCCACTTGGAGCTCCAACAACTGCTAACATTTCCTTAGATTTTCTTTCTCACTCTCTCTGTAGATCAGACACAGAGACAGATTTGTTTCTCCTCTGGAGCCACTTGAAGGTGAGAGGCTCCTGCTGCCTCACCGAGTCCTCAGGCACACATTCCCTAGGAATAAGGGCCCCTCTGCAGCCGCAGTGCCATCATCAGCAGACAAGAATGATTTCAGAGCATCGCTGTCCAGGTTATGTTCAGGTAGCACAATCGTACCGAAAACATCTTTTCTATCCGGGCCACACACTGCACCGAGTGAGTCTCCTTCCCCGTCTTCGTCAGGGACAGCCTCGAACCCCTTTTATCTGTGATCTTCACTTTTCGAGAGTCCGGGGCCATTGTCCTGCAGAATATCCCCTACCCCAGAGGCATCTGTTTCTAGGGCCATCATTAAATTCCCTACTATACACCTCCATTTCCTGTAAACAGGAAGTTTCAGTCTTGAGGCGCGATCACCTTCTGTCAAACGCTTCTTCTCGGCAGCTTCCGGGTGAGGCTGCTGGTTCACGAGGGGCGGGAGCTCCTACTCCTGGTCACTGACGGCGCGGCCGCGACCAGCACCACACCCCGAATCAGAAACATCTGGAGGGGCCGTGGGCAGCCGAGACACCCGGAGGGGTGAACGGCACAGGCGTGGGGCAAGAACAAGGTCAAATCATAACGGAACGTCTGATTCCAGACAGTCCCACCTGGGTAAGATGGTGACATCTCCCTAGCAAGTATTTGAAGCCAGAAAGTACGACAGAAAACTCACGACCTGCCTTCGTTCACCCAGGCTGCTCTAACAACACACCACAGGGTGGGAGGGGGCTGGTGAACGACACAACTTCATTTCTAACAGCTCTCAGTCTCAGTCTCAGGCTGGGAAGTCCATAGCCAAGGCCTGACAGGTTTGCCTGGTGAGGGCTTCCTGGTTCATAGACGGCGCCTTCTCACTGGGTCCGCACACCGTGGAAGGAGCGAGGGAGCTCTCTGTAGTCCCTTTTTGAGGGCACAAATCCCATTTATGAGACCCTCACGACCTCCTCACCGCCCAAAGCTCCCCCTCCTAACACTATCTCCTCGCGGGTGAGGATTCCAACTTGTGAATCTTGGAGAGATACAAACATTACAAAAGCCCATCATTTAATTTTTTTAAAGGCATTTTTGCTTCTACAAAGTCTCAAGATAAAATCAAAAGAAAGAGGTCTCAGTCAATCCACACAGTTCTCCCAAAAAGGGAAGTGATCAATTGCCACCACTTTTTATCGGAGACCCGCTGGGTGCCCTGGTCTGCATGACTGATTCTAAATCGCCATCCTCTCCTCTGCCACTCAGAGGTCAGTGTCAGTCCAGAGCTTAACACCAAGGCAGAGCTGACTGAAAGACACCAGCTAATCCAGTAAGACAAGCCAAGACTCCTGCCCAAGGCCTAATCCTTTCCCCAGGGAAACATGGAAGGGCCAGACACCTGGCAGCCCTTCCTTCCTGCTCTAAAGCCCCAGAGACACAGCCCCGCCAGGTGTGTGCCTTGGGCAATGCACGGTAATGTCAGCTGGGCACCGAGTCTGAGAACATGTTCTCAAGTAAAAATGAAAACAAGACTGCTGAGAAAAGTTCATGCTTAATCACCTCTGTGCTAAATTCTAAATGCAATGTTGTTTCAGAGCTAGGTGGAAGTAATTCCTTAAAAATATATATGAACAGTGACTAGCAACCAGGTTGATAAGTACTCAATATGTGTTTGATGAATAAATGAATTTTTAAAATTTATGAAAAGAACACGCTCTATTTAGGAGAATTCTATTTAATTGGACATCCTAACTATACAGTGGCTCCTTCGTGCTGACAGCAGAGTTTGCTTCAGTTAACTCAAAAAATGGTAAGTCACTCTAACAGGAAACCAAAAGGCTTTACAGAGAGTCAAATTATGGTGCCAATTCAACTGTGCATGGCAATTTCACCTTAATATTTAAATTCTCGAAGCACCATACTCAGAAAACAAGACATACCATATCTAAATGCATCGCCTGAAGCACCATCATCTAGAATTTGACAAAGTTTGACTGTGAGTTTCAAGAAAAGGGCTGACGAGGCCAAGAAGTTCCTTCCCCTCTCCCCTTACCTCCCATTTTGGTGACCAACTTCATGCAGAGAAATTCCTGTTTCAGGTTTGCAGACATTGGAACAATCCTGGTATCTATTCCCCCAAGACACCAACAGGCTGAAGTCTGCAGGGTGCACATATTGAAAATCACAGGAGCACTGGAGTGGCGGAAAGAGGTGCCCGTGAAGACGTCATCCTTTCCAAGACAGGCTCTGATTCCGCCTCCAGGCCCTTTTGCAAAAAGCCATTGCTACAAATTCACAGCCACCAGGAGGAAACACACAAAAGACCCCACTGCCCTTCTGGCTTCCCAGAAGGCCTCAGAAGGACGAGACACGGAGCCTGTGTGCAATCCTGGACCCTCCTCCCTGCATTCAGTTTGACGCGTGTCACTTGTTTGACTGACGGAGGTCCCACAATGGGCACAAGGAGACCCGTCAGGTCAAGAGGGTGCTGCCCGGCTCATGGTCCACACATGGGGATCTGTCAGGTCAGGATGCGCGGCTCATGGTCCACACATGGGGATGCGTCAGGTCGGGAGGGTGCTGCCCGGCTCACGGTCCACACACGGGCACCTGTCATGTCAGGAGGGTGCTGCGCAGCTCTCAGTATCAGCCGCATATGCACATTCTTCACTGAAGCCACTGCATGAAACCACTGCATGAAGCCACGCTGGAAGCACTTTCTGGCAGGTTTAGGAGGCTCGTGTCCAAGGTCATTAAACACATGGCAAGCTCGCCTTGGAGGCATTTTACTTTGCTTATGACAATGAAGCATTCTCATTGCACTGAATAGAGCACGCTTTCTTGTTCAGTGCCTCTTTGAGATAGGCATTTTGTGCCTGTCTTACAGATTACATCAAGGCCCTAATACATTTAGACCCTTGTCTCAGGTACACACAAAGCAGCGGCCTCTCTAGAATGTGTTTTGGACCACGGGAGGAAACCAAATTGCAGCATTATCCATTGACGTTGCTTGAAGTGTATTTCCAAATGTATCTCCCGACCCTGGCCTGTGTTCACGGCTTCCGCTGACCACACGGCATCTGCTGGGCACTCTGTGCACTTTCTCCCACACTCGCCACGCCTGTGGTCCTGTGCCTGTCCTTCCACACATCCCCAGGCGGCTAAATCTCCCACACTCACCACGCCTGTGGGCCTGTGCCTGTCCCTCCAAGGGGTCCGCACCTACCACGCGGCTAACGCACACCTCCCACTGGCGGCAAGTGCCTGAACATCCCCATGGCTGGAGGGGCTCCGGGTAGGTTCTACAGAACCCACAGACAGGCATGGCCACCCCGCCCACGGCCACCAGAGGCTTTGCTTTGTCTCTAGAGGTGCCTTCGATGAGGCGACATTGCAGATGACCCAGTGTTAGGTAATTAAGACTCAGGAAATCACGGCGGTCCTACCTTTAGAACTCACCTCTCTGCCCAGCACTACATCGCGAAGGGTGGGTCGCCAGAGCTGCGGAAGAGATGCCCAAGGCTCCCTCTTGCCCTGACAGGCTGGGACACTGCTCCCCTCTGTTGGTTTCTCACCGCACCTCAATAAACTGAGCTCACAGCAAGAGGCGGGCATGGGCTGAGTAGAAACACACAGCAGACCCCGGGTGGGCAGGACGGAAGACGAGGGTGCTCGCGGAGACGAGGGTGTGCCCCAGGAAGAAGGTGCACGCGGGGTAGAGGGTGCACAGGCTCTGAGAACCTGGTGGCAGCAAGGCCGGTCAAGGCTGAACTCCAACAGAGGCAGCAGCAACGGTGTTGGGAAGTCACAAAGAAAGCACCACCCAGAGGGGCTGCAAGAACCAGCAGCGACCCCAACCCAACGTGCTCATCGGACTGGACACACACACACACTGTGGACACGTGTGAATATGTTCCAATTAATGTGATGTTACGTAATAATCAACAATGTTAATCCCACGACTTCATTACATGGCATCTGGCACATTGAGACTTTTTATTCTATCTCTCTTCCTATAGAAAGAAGTGAAAATAGGTCCAAGACCAATCACAACAAATTATTGCTAATTGCAAAAAAAAAAAAAAAAATTCTACCCTCACCTTCGAGGATCTCAAGGCAACACCTCGTTCTTTGAGGTCATGGTTTGGACGCTCTCCGGACCCCTAGGTGGATCTGAAACTGCAAGGAATCCCCAAATGGGCAGTTTTGGGGCCAGCCATACATCCAGGCAGGTCTTGGCAGGTTGCTGCCTGACCTCGGCTGGTTCACTAACCTTTTCTTGCACTCAGAACCCGCCAGGAACGAGGGCACCGGCCCGCACGTCTCTGCTCCCAAGGCTACATCCCCTATGTTCTGCTGCACTCTGGGTTCCATGCCTTAGATCCCAGGCACCTTAAAGTTGACGTTTCCCCACCAGCCCTCATGAAGATGATACTCAGATAACGTCCTTCCTCTCTCACCTGGTCAGTACCCAGGGAGAAAGGAACCCGGGTCTCAGTTTGATTTGCTGCCAGTCCATCGAAAAAACAGCTGGCCAGCAGCACTGGTGCACAGCACTGTCAGGTTACCCGTGAGGAAAACAAAACAAAACGAGATATACTCAAGTCAGCTGCGGCAAGTGCTTCCACATCCCTGCTCCAACAAGGAAAGACAGGAGGCCGGGAGTGTGGCTCACACCTCTTGTCCTTCCTTGTTGGGTCAGGGGTACAGAAGCATTTTGGGAGACTGAGGCAGGACAAATGCTTGAATTTGAGACCAGCCTGGGCAACATAGCAAGACCCCGTCTCTACAAAAAAAAAAAAAATTAGCCAGGTGTGGTATCGTGCCTGTAGTCCCAGATACTCAGGGGGCTGAGGTGAGAGGATCACCTGAGTCCAGGAGGCGGAGGTTGCAGGGAGCCAAGACTGCACCACTGCACACCAACCTGGGCATCAGGGTGAGACCCTGTATCAAAAAAAAAAAAAAAAAAAAAAAGATAAGAAATACAGGAGACCACTAATAATTCCAAATAGTGCCTGCTAATTTGAAATCTTTTCCAGATATGGTGAAGGAAATCATTTTTCTTCCTACACCCATTCTAAGGAAACGTTTCTATTTTTCTGCTATACAATTTGGTAACCTGCCATTTCAGATCCTGACCTCTTTAAGCAGGACTTCCTGGAGTGCCAGCAAAGCAGCGCTCTGAAACCTCAGCATCCTCAGGTCCACCTGGAGGGCAGGTGAAGGATTCTGGGCCTCCACCTCCAAAAGTCACACTGGGGTGGGGCAGATCTGGGGTGAGGCAGGGTTTGTACTTCTAATGCATTCCAGTCTAGGGCCACACCACCCTAAACACGCCCATCTCATCTAATGCATACCAGAGGGAGAAGCCACGTGGGGCACGTCACAGAGCAAGCGTCCAGGCACCAGGTCACCAGTTGTCTATTTAAATGCAAACCCGTCAAACAGCTTAAGTCAAACAGGTTCACCCTCCTAACACATTGGTCAACACAGCTAGTGATAAATATCACTGCTGTTAGACCTTCTGCTCACTGATGACCAGAGCAATGGCCTGAAGCATCAAAGCTGAAGGGTGTGTGCCACAGTCAGGGCTCTGCACACCCCCATCCCAGGCCATCTCACACGGGTGCCTTCACCGGCACCGGGGTCTCACAGACCAGCTCCACGCTCACACTTACTAGGACGCAACCACCCTTTCAGCCCTTCATGCGTCTGCACCCTATAGCAGTGTTCAACGGAGGCTAATTTAAGAAGGAAATGTAATACAGACATCTGTGAACTCTTCCTCCATATCCACTGAGTGGCCGTCCAGAAGCAAAAATATTAAAAAGAAAAAGAAGATTTAAGAGTCAAACACAGGGCCGGGTGCAGTGGCCCATGCCTGTAATCTCAGCACTTTGGGAGGCCAAGGCGGGCGGATCACATGGGGCCAACAGTTTAAGACCAGCCGACCAGCATGGCAAAATCCTGTCTCTACTAAAAATACAAAAATCAGCCAGGCATGGTGGCACATGCCTGTAATCCCAGCTACTAGGGGGGCTGAGGCAAGAGAATTGCTCGAACTGAAAGGCAGAGGTTGCAGTGAGTGGAGGTTGCAGTAAGCCAAGATCATGACACTGCACTTCAATCTGGACGACAGAGCAAGACTCCGTCTCAAAAAACAAAAACAGGCCAGGCACGGTGGCTCACACCTGCAATCCCAGCACTTCAGGAGGCCAAGGTGGGTAGATCACAGTGTCAGGAGATCGAGACCATCCTGGTTAATACTGTGAAACCCCGTCTCTACTAAAAATACAAAAAATTTAGCAGGGCGTGGTGCGGACACCTGTAGTCCCAGCTACTCGGGAGGCTGAGGCAGGAAAATGGCGTGAACCCGGGAGGCGGAGCTTTCAGTGAGCCTGGATCGCACCACTGTACTCCAGCCTGTGTGACAGAGAGAGACTCCATCTCAAAAAAAATAGCAACAACAACAACAACAAAAACACAGAAACTCGTGGAACAAGCGCTTGCCCCACTCCATGTCAGCTGTGCTGTGCCACCCAGGAGCATGCCAAGCTCAAAGAGTCATCCACCTGCCTTGCGTAAACGATGTCACTACTCGAATCACAGAGTCTGAGATTCCCTAGCCCTCGCCATGTGCATGTCACTCACAAGCAGGCATGAGGACCCCCGCAATTCACAGGGAATCCCTCTGGCCATCCGATGACCATCCATTCATAAATAAAAAGCATTAATTCCTGCTGGGTTGCAGAGGTGTACACATCAATACTTGTTACCGTTCACAAATGTTCCACTCGAGGATGGAGTGACGCTACGGAATTGGGAAGAACTTCACAGACATACGAGGGGTGCATTTAAGGAAAAAGTGTAAGGAAAAGGTGAGAAAATGGAATATGCTAAGCTCTGTCTTTTCATCACCCTCTAAATCTTATGATTCCAGTTCTGTTCATTCTGCAGTGAAAAATAACAAGTGATTCACATTCAGACACAAGGTGGCTTAGGAAACTGTGGCTGTTTTACAAAGATGAAACAATTTAGAAGATCAGGATTCCATGAACCTACTTACTTAAAGAGAGAAGAGACTGGGAGTTACATATCAGCTTACCAAGGCTGCCCCGAAGTCCAGGAGCCCCTTAGGAGAACAGAGAATGTGCAGCCTCCACAGACCAACGCAGGTGGCTGGGCCCAAGAGTGGGGACAGGGAGGCTGCAGGAGGCTTGCAGAGGGAGCTGTCCCGCCAGCCTCTCGCAGAAATTCCTAATTAAACCCTGACCGCAACTCTGTTTAGGGAATTGTCTCCTGGTCACTAAGAAGAGTGAAGCTGTTGAAAGCCTACAGCCAACCCTCTGGATAACAGTTGAGATGTATTTTAGAGAAGGAAATCATCCTGTCACAATCCCAGACCTGCCAACAGCTGCAAGCACGTCCTGGGAGTGCGGCTTCTTGCTCTGTCAGCACCAGAGCCCACCGTAGAGCCACACAGGATCTGCCCGATGT